>NC_138027.1:48978699-54372704 GCF_964106645.2 Podarcis pityusensis
GGACCCTGTGCCAGAATAGCATCACAAAATATTATGTGCTAACCTGGAACAAGGAAAATGATCGCTACAGTGGATTTTGTCAGGACCTAAATTGCCAATCCATTTATCGTAACTCAATTGTAGCTGGCTGTAAATCACACTTAGTAATAAATGTTTCATTTTTAGTGTTTTCACAGATGTACAGATTCACCTTAGTTCTATTGACTGTGGAGGAGATAATTAAAATCTATGCACATCTTTCATTACTAGCACCTTGCTTTTATACAGTACCTTTCCACAAAAGAGCCATGAATGTTTCAGATGCATATTTGCAGCTTCACTGGTGGGGAAGTGAATTCTTATCCAGGGTCAATCTCTACTTTTGAAACATCAGAATACAGAAACATAGGAAGCTGTCTTTTACTGAGTCATACTCATTTCGTTGACTTAGCCCAAAATTGCCTACTCTGATTGGCAGTGGTTCTCTAGGGTTTCGGTCAATGAATTTTTGCTAGCGCCAGCTGCAGCTGCCAGGGATTGAACCTGGGACATTCTGCATGTAAGGCAGATGCTTTGCCACTAAGCTATGGCCCTTCCATGCACATGCAGCTTATATATGCCTTCAACAAATGTTATGATTTTTAGTATTTAGTTATGATAGTGATTGGGCAAATTTTCCCCATTCCACTGAAATATGGAGAAATGGGATTGGAACTTCACTGAAAGCCTTTCACAATTCTCAGGGAGAAACACTGAAGTTTCCTTATGCACACCTGTATTGAGCGGGAGTTCTTGGCATCAGCTTCACGTGTATAAAGACCTCTGAATCAGGGGGAAATCTTCATCTCAGCATAAAGTTGTCACACACACACACACACACACACACACACACCATATTTCCTCTGCAGGCTCAAAACATGCAAGGATGTCCTGAATCAACTTTGCAAATGCATCCTGCCCACAATTTGATAGGAGTGGAACTACATGCCAGTGTGGTGTAGTGGTTAAGAGCGGTAGACTCATAATCTGGTGAACCTGGTTCGTGTCTCCGCTCCTCCACCTGCAGCTGCTGGGTGACCTTGGGCCAGTCACACTTCTCTGAAGTCTCTCAGCCCCACTCACCTCACAGAGTGTTTATTGTGGGGGAGGAAGGGAAAAGAGAATGTTAGCCGCTGTGAGACTCCTGAAGGGGAGTGAAAGGCAGGATATCAAATCCAAACTACTCCTCCTCCTCCTCCTCCTCCTCCTCCTCCTCCTCCTCTTCTTCTTCTTCTTCTTCTTTCTAGCTGAGACAAAAATCTGAGCACTCCAAGGTACCATGTGATGCAAGGTAGCTAATGTCAACAGCCATAAAAGCAGGGAGGGAAGCGGACCAACACAATGCCTGAAAAGTTCCCCAATAAATCTGACGGCTTTAACATGTTATGTTTACATATTCTATGTTAGTGTATAAGATAGCTGGGCATCTAGTAACAGGTTCACCATACTTAATGTGGTGCCTTCAGAACTATGCTACAAGTGGAGTTTTAGAATAAGCCCTAAAAGCGGCTATAAATGTCTGTAACCCGCATAGTATGCTCACTTTATTTGTAGCTATAATATGACAGAGCAACTCTGAAGTGAAAATTAATTCCACAAGCCTACCATTCCCATTTTTCCCCCTGTGTTGCAATGATTTATCTGAAACCACCTCATGCTTAAATTCTGTTGTGATGAAACAGCTGTGAAGACACCAGCCTGGCCTTTGGTGAAGTTCAAACAATTCCAGCAGAATGCTTTAAATCCTGTGAAACCCTTTTAATCAAAAAGAGTGCTTGAGCAGGACAAGATAGGATTAGAGCTGGATCCCCACAGAAACTGCTGAAACATACTTATTGCCAGCCGCCAAAACGAAAAGAACAAGGTTCTGGTATTTAAAGAGTAAAAAGCAATAAGCCAGGAGTTTTCAGGGGGAAAGAAATCTTGCAAGTGTAAGTTGAGATTGTTCCTCTGAAATAGCTGTTGATTGTAATTACGTGGAGGAGCGAATACCACACTTGAGTACTTTTTGCATTCAGGAAAGTTCTTGGGAGTTTCAAAATGCTTCCTCATTCCCCAGACCCCCATTTATATGGTGAATACACCATTTTTGATGATTGATCAAACCACTACAGTTTTTCCAACTTGTGCTTGAATGGCAGCAGATTTCAAATACTGTAGGTTCACTGAGTGCATGCAATCTTGTTTAATGATCTGAGATAGAGCTCAAGAAGAATTTTCTTTTTCTTTTCTTTTTTTTGAAACAGATAAGTCATTTTCAGATAGCAAAGCATTCGAATGCTTTGCTTTCTTAACAAAATTTAACAGAATTGTTTGATGCAACCAGACAAACATCACCAGGGCCTGCCCTACCATTAACCACCTCAGATGGAAAGTGTGGAGCAGCAGTGAGGTGTTAGAAAGCACAGCTATCTGTGTCACATGACTTGACCTGCATTCTGTAAGATAGCCAACTTTTGGGTGCAGAAGAGAAGGCTGTCCCATCACCAGTGCTGAACTAATATTTACCTATCAATCCAGTCAGGTTCTATACTTGGAGGGATGGGAAGGGACCATATTGTCCATTGGCTCAGGCAGCAAACAGTCTTGGGCTGGCCTTTCACATCACACAAAATTTCTGTAGCTGAATAATATGAGAGACTCTTGTTCTATACTCAGAATTTGTCGTAAAGTTGTTACATGATTTCCTGTGAGATAGGGAGGCTCGCTGACAGGAGGAATGATGGCTTGCAAGAGGCCTCCCTTTTTTATTAGGAAGGAAAAACATCAGTACAAACCAACATCCATCTGATACTACATTGTTAGCTCTGCAGACAGAATGATGCCCCTTTAGACAGTGGCTGCGATTCACTGACATCTTGAAACACATGCTGTTGAAACTCGCATAGCATAGCTTAACCAGCAAAGGATCCCTTGGAGCTCTAAACTTCAACCATGTCCTTAAGTATACCAACACTTGGTTTTAAGTGATGTGTGCCAAACTCTCTCATTTATCAGACCTGGTTATCCAGTGCACCAAGGTCATTTGCCCTAGTAATTATGTGTAATAATTTGGCATCACTTTTGTATCTTCATATTTTACAACAGCAGGTAATATATTTTAAATAACACTTCAGTGTCAAGAGGAGCATTTACGCAACCTAATGCATTAATTTGAAGACATATACCAGGCTTTTAAAATTTGCAAATATGTGAAAGGTTTCACTAAAGCATTGTGCTATGTAGCTTTTCTTTAGTTTTTGTTTTATGTCAGACAACTATCCAAATGAGCAAGGCCTGTTGTACTTGATTAATTTACTTACTTTGATATTGCTAAATATAACCACATCATAAATAACGGTGTTTACTTTCACTGTGGACAACATTTATAGAAGCAGCTGTTTGTCATATTGAAGCAACTTCCTCCCATAATGGTGTGTCTATGAAAATCAGCCATGTTCTAGCTACTTAATGCTATTATAAAGCTATGCCATATGCTTGCCACATATGGCGATCGTTTTAGAACCCTTAGGAGAAGCCAGCAATGTTCCTTCCTGCAGAACTCCTTGAAACTTAGGGAAAGGGAAACCACTGGGAAAATATTGAGTGTGGCTCCAAAATGAAATACATATACTCTGAAGATATACTTGCTAATTTCAATCAAACTAACTCTAAATTGGATGGATGGCTCGTACACCCCAGGTAGTGTGGTTGCTGACCTTGAGCCAGACATCCTGGAGAGTGAAGTCAAATGGGCCTTAGAAAGCACTGCTAATAACAAGGCCAGTGGAAGTGATGATATTCCAGCTGAACTATTAAAAATTTTAAAAGATGATGCTGTTAAGGTGCTACACTCAATATGCCAGCAAGTTTGGAAAACTCAGCAGTGGCCAGAGGATTGGAGAAGATCAGTCTACATCCCAATCCCAAAGAAGGGAAGTGCCAAAGAATGCTCCAACTACCGCACAATTGCACTCATTTCACACGCTAGCAAGGTTAGGCGCCTCCGGCAATGGCTGAATTTGCTCCGTGAAAAGCAGGGTCTGACCGCCACGGTGAAGGCGGAGACCCATAGAAATCACAGGCGGGAGAAGCCTGTGAACCTGGGATTCGGCTGGCACCTTTGCGCCCCCCTACTCGTGGGGAAACCCTGTTTTGGGGATCCGGAGCGACGTGGGCTGAGCGGCGTGGTGCTTTGAATCAACCGCTTCTTTCACGGAGTGAAGCCGCATCGCTGTTGCCGGAGAGCTCTGACTTTTTCCTGTGGACAATTGGATTTTAAACGACTACCCGTGAGTAGAACGGAGAATTGGATCTTGAAACACTTTAATTTGGCGCTGAAGCAGGAAGGCTCTAAACAGGAAGTCCGCCTCCCGTTTTGTAAATAGATTGAAGCAAAGAAGTTACAAGCTAAAGTCTTTGAAAGCTTTTGATAAAGGATTAAATTCCCACCAGACAAAAATATATAACCCCTCTTGGAAGCAGGAGAAGAAAGGGGAAGTTTTGGATTTAGTGCGCCTGCAGAAGAGAGTCAAAATTAAATTGCCACTGCTCTGAACCTGGAAAAGGGCTGCCAGATGACGTTCGGGGAATGTTTATTGACAGAACGGATTTGACAGCTAGCTAAAATAAGAAAGGCACTGTTTCCATTGTCCTCTTCTGTGTTTAAAAATGGAGGAAAAAGTAACCAAAAATTGAAACTATTGTTACTTGCTTGAGTCGTGCTTGAAAGAATTGATACAAACGGAGACTGTTTCCCTCTAGAGGGAGCATGTGAAACTGTTACTGACAAGAAGCTACAGTTAGAACTGGATATGGAACAACCGATTGGTTCAAAATTGGGAAAGGAGTACGGCAAGGCTGTATATTGTCTCCCTGCTTATTTAACTTATATGCAGAATTCATCATGTGAAAGGCTGGGCTGGATGAATCCCAAGCCGGAATTAAGATTGCCAGAAGAAATGTCAACAACCTTGACATTTCCTTGATGGCAGAAACCTTGACACAACCTTGATGGCAGAAAGTGAGGAGGAATTAAAGAACCTTTTAATGAGGGTGAAAGAGGAGAGCGCAAAATATGGTCTGAAGCTCAACATTAAAAAAAGATCATGGCCACTGGGCCCATCACCTCCTGGCAAATAGAAGGGGAAGAAATGGAGGCAGTGAGAGATTTTACTTTTTTGGGCTCCATGATCACTGCAGATGATGACAGCAGTCACGAAATTAAAAGACGCCTGCTCCTTGGGAGAAAGGCGATGGCAAACCTAGACAGCATCTTAAAAAACAGAGACATCACCTTGCCAACAAAAGTCCGTATCGTTAAAGCCATGATTTTCCCAGTAGTGATGTATGGAAGTGAGAGCTGGACCATAAAGAAGGCTGATCGCCGAAGAATTGATGCTTTTGAATTATGGTGCTGGAGGAGACTCTTGAGAGTCCCATGGACTGCAAGAAGATCAAACGCATCCATTCTTAAGGAAATTAGCCCTGAGTGCTCACTGGAAGGACAGATCGTGAAGCTGAGGCTCCAATACTTTGGACACCTCATGAGAAGAGAAGACTCCCTGGAAAAGACCCTGATGTTGGGAAAGATGGATGACACAAGGAGACGGGGACGACAGAGGACGAGATGGTTGGACAGTGTTCTCGAAGCTACAAACATGAGTCTGACCAAACTGCAGGAGACAGTGGAAGACAGAAGTGCCTGGCGTGCTCTGGTCCATGGGGTCATGAAGAGTCGGACACGACTAAACGACTAAACAACAACAACAACTCTAAATTAGTTTACTTAGGATGGTAGCCTTGAGATTATACTCAAATGAGGCATGTTCTCATAGTTGCATTTGTTACTTGAAACTGGGAAAAAAGACATTTTAGTCAGGCTCTGACTAAAGTGACAAGAGACTTGCAATTGTTGACCTGCAATATTTAGAGGAAGTGCATTCCCTGCATCAAGGCTAAAGCAACACACAAGTCTTCTCCAAAGGTCAGTGAGAGCAGAGCATCTTCTCCTCTGGAGCTTGTGCACAGCGACATGTGCAGACCAATGTCAACTCCTACACCCGGAGGAAACAAATATTTCCACATATTCATTTACTACTTCAGTCTCTTTTCTGTGGTCTACCTACTTAAGAATAGAGCAGAAGTCTTTGGAAAAACTGAGTAAGTACACGGCATTTACCAGCAAACAGGTCCTGAGAAAAGTGAAATTGTGGATGATGGTAAATTTACTGACCATAGTGTTGAGCATTTTTCTCAATGAGAATGGCATGCAGAATCAAACCACTGCTTCATATATGCCCCCTGCCAAAGAAAAAAAATGGCATTTCTGAGAGAAAGTATCGCTCACTAATAGAAATGCCAATGAGCCTGCTGATTGATGCTGGTCTCTCTAAGAAGTCCTGGGGAAACAGCCAAATACCCACAGAACAGACTACCTTCCGAAGCAATAGACATAATACATCTTGAAAAGTGGCCTGGAAAGAAACCCTGTGCACACTACCTCGGAGTTTTCGGTTGTAAAGCTTACGCCTCAATTCTGCCTGAAAAATGCAGTAAGCTGTGAAACAGAACTGTAGCAGGCTTGTTGATTAGTTACACCTGAACCTGCAAAGGCTACAGAATTCTGGAGCCAAACATGGCGTGAGCAAAGCAGTATACTGTGGCTTCATTGTTTTTGTAATGTGTGAGCCAGTTCTTAGGTACAGATCCCATCATTCCAGACCTATCATGGCCTCCCTCCATGGCTGCCATTTGAACCTGCAGGGGTCTCTGTTCTCTTACACAAAGCATACATAATAATAGTAACAAGAACACATCTGTTTGGAAACAGGCAACTTATTAAATAAGGAAACATATTGGCAAACCAGTGAGCCAGGATATTAAGAGCCAGTCAATATGATCAATGATGCCTTGTTATTAAACCATTACTCTCACACAGCCTTTTCATCAGGAAAGTGCTAAATTTATCCAATGTTCAAATCGATGGATAGGAGAGTCCTTTTATAAACAAGCAACTTAATGAAACTGTGGCATCAGCTATAATATGCACCAAATAATTTACCACAACCTTTTTTGTGACATTTTTATCATATATATTTTGACTGCACATACACACACACACACACACCACAAAAGAGAAAAAAGAAAGTGATGAGATTCTGTTAGATATAGTTTCTTATATACAACAGAACTTGGGAAGTTGTCTTATAGTCATACCACTGTGAGCTCACTTTTATTCGCATCCGCCTTCCCCAACCTGGTGCTCTCCAGATATTTTGGACTGGAGCTTTCATTAGTCGCCATCAGTATTGTCAGAGGCTTTATGCTGTCAAGCCGACATAGATAAAACTCTGGGCTCACGGCCAGTTCCAATCTATTTGATTTATTGACAAAGTTCAAAAGTACATCTCCAGTGTTTCAATCAACGTCCGACTCCTTTGGCACAGTTGCCGCGTCTTTTTCCTTTTTTTTACCCAGCATGCAAGTCTGCGGAAACCCCGCCCCTGACTTCCTCTGTGTACAGAATGACTTTTTCCAGGCTCATCCTCCTCCCCCTCTACGTCAGACCCACTGTCAGACGACAGGCTACTAATGATCTCTTTAGGCTCTCTATAATTGCTGGTTTCTGTTCTTAAATCTTCTCCCGTTTGCCTCTCCCTGACAATTATGGTCAATGGTCAATGCTCAAGAATGAACTCCAAAACATCTGGGGGGATATTTTGAAACCTGTTTCAAAGGATACACCTTTCTGTTTGCTTCATGGTTCATTCTAAACCACATAGACAGTTCTGCTAGGAATCAGATTGGGAATTTCAGAAAATACTCTTGGCACACAGTTGATCCAGTTGAATAATCAATTCCTCTCTTTTAGTTCCCATGGAAGCAATTTGTAAATTTCACAACTGTAGGATTACTGCTTCATTATCATGTCCAATTTAAATAGCCAATAAAGCTTTTGTTTTCCTCTTTCCCAGTATTAAAGTTTCTGTGAATGCTGACAGTTCTTCTATGAATATGTTTTGGGCAGACATTGTTGGTCTTGACTGAAGGTAAAATAGAAATATACATAACTAATTGCATGCTGTGAGATATGAGCTAGTTCCCACAGAGCCCAGCAGGCAGATTTTACAGGCAGCTAATCCCGAAATGAACTTTGGGCTTGAATGCCTTGCTCTACTTCATGAACAGCATCTAGCCTGAATCAGGAAATACATGTATAATTAAATCCCATTCTAATAATCCATCCAAATTTCTTTCCCCTGCACCACCTCAGCTAGTTTATTACATGCTTGGAGTTTACTCATGTCTGTGCTTTTCTGTCCCATTTTGAGGTCAAATTCTATACAGGAGAGTAAGGTGCACAACCTTGAGACTTGACAGTGATGGATATCCAGTGTTTAATGCTGTGCTTAAAATTGCAACTGGGAACAAGGGTTGTTGGGAACAGAGTGTATTCACCCTTTCAGCCTTCACGCCAACCTGTTCATATTTGAAGATCTGCTTTGAAGGCCTTTCTCCAGGTACTTGCAGTATTTGAAGTGACGGAGGTAGCAATAAGAGGAAGGGCCTTCTCAGTGGTAGTGCCTTAGCTTTTGAATCCTTTCCCCAGAAAGGTCTCCCTGATGGCTAAACAGTACAATCTTTCCTAGGTGGTATCTGCTCAGAACAACATATTATATGAAGCAAACAGGAAGTGACCCTTAACAAACTACAGTGCCCATTATACTGCCATGTTTACTTAGAAGTAAAATCCTGTTGAATAATCCCAGTAATGTGTCAGGGTGGCAGTATAATGTGTTATCTTTTTGGTGTAATGCAAAACCCTTTTATTTTTCTGTGCCTTTTAAATAATGTTAGTCTTTGATGAAATTGGTTTGTGCTGCTCTTGCATGTTGTTTCTCTGTTACTTGTTTTGATACTGTTGTGCTGTTTATTGCTTCTATTATGCTTTTATATGTTGTAAAGCTGCCCTGGAGGAATATTTTTGTAGGGTGTTTTACATACACACACACACGAGAAACATCTGCATGGTCGTCTTCTTCTTCTTTGGCAATCACTCGTAGCCGAGTAAGATTGTCTTCCATAAACACGGTTTTAACAATGAATCCATAAGTGACTGCGGAGATCAATTCTGAACCCACACGTCCTTCCACAGTGGGGCATTGGTTCCCAGGTGGTATCTGCTCAGAACAACATATTATATGAAGCAAACAGGAAGTGACCCTTAACAAACTACAGTGCCCAGAATTCTTGGAGGAAAATAATGTGCTTCAAATCTGATTAAAGCTATAGTGTGTACACAGCCTATAGCTGCAATCCAGACCTCTTTTAATTTGGGAGCAAAACCATTTACTTGAAAATGAGCAATCAGGAGTAAATGGCTTGCGGAAGGGCCATTTATACCACATGAAGAGGCAAGAATCAGTTGCAAGACTGAAATAGCCATCCTGCAATGCTTGGCTGCATTCTGTCAGAGCTGAAAGCTCTTTGGAATAATGACCATAGCTGAACATCGTGAATGAAAACTTTGTAGAGGAATAACAATCCCCTTGGTATAGTGGGTGTTTTATTTTTTTATTTTTTAATGTTTCAGGAAGTGAAAAGTCTAATATGGAATGACTGGTATGTTTGGAAGATATCGGCGAGACGGCACCAGATCTACTTTGTGTTTAACCTCTTAATTTACTGCTGACCTCGTGCTTCCAGTGGAAAAGGAAAAGGATTAGGTGGGGGAGGGGAATCCTCCATGTTGGGAAATTGGTATTGGTTCCTGTTACAAAAGCCAATGTGTCTGTTCAGCAGCAGCATTTATTCTGACTGTGAGCCAGACAGTTGGAATGAAGAGATATATAGAACTGCATTCTCTTCCCTGAAATAGGAGATAGCAGTGATAAAAAGACTTTGTACATGTGACGTGTTCACTTCAATGATTTGATAGATTTGTGGGGTGGTGTCACATTAATAGGCAAATTTTCTTCATTTCCTCATTGGAGTTGATTGCACAACATTTTTCAGACTTCCTGAAAGTATACATTTAAGTATTTTGGCTCAAAAGCTAATTGCTGCTGCTCGTTCTTAAACCTGAGAAATAAGTACATTGCCAGTTTTGTTTGTGCTTCTGGATTGTATCCAATGGTGTCGCTCAGCTGATAGTAAGACTTCCATTAGTGGAATGGAGAAGAAGTAATTTTCACGATTTCCCTTCTTCATGAAACTCCTTCCGCAGCCTCCCTAAATCTGCTCTGGGGGATATTTGGAATAGCTGCAGTGTGAGGAAGAAAAGCCAACAATTGATTCTGTCTCCAGTCTGCTGATATAAGCCTTACTGTCAGCTGAGTAAAATGTTGAATATGACACTCTGTTCCCAATAGACTTTCATGCATATTGGGTGAGGCCTTTTCATATTGTCACCCTTCATCCTATAAAGCTTAGAATGGTTTTGGCCAGACTATGAACCACATCCTTCCATGTGTCACATCAGAAGCAAAGATCCACATGTTCCTTTGAAAAATAGGCATCTGCATGCAGAGCAGCTATTTTCCTTAAGCAAGCAGCTTGCCTGAATAAAATCATTCCCCAATCAAATCCTTTGTACAAGATGTCTGTATGATGAAGCAATTTGTGCAAACAGCTTACACAAGTGCAAGAAGAACAGTGTAAGTGGTCCTTATAATCCCCTCGCACAATCCACTATGGTTAAACCACAGTGGTTGTGTTCTGATGGCAAGCTTAATGCAAATGTGCTGCCTGCCAGCAAAGCAATCATAGCTGCTTTGCTCCTTCCTAATCCTCTTAGCTCAGTGCAGCATGGCAGCTAAGCCAAGGTGTACTGCCCAAATGTGGAATCGTGATGAAGTTGTCTTCTCATTAACCATGATCTGTAGTCACAGTTTGTTCGAGGTCACAGATTGTGGTTATCACAGAATTGTATAGTTGGAAGAGACCCTGAGGAGTCATCTAGACCAAACCCCTCCTATGCAAGAGGAGAGAGCTTTGACACGACCCCACATTTGAATGATATGTGGTATGGCTTATCATGATGTGTGAACCAGGCCAAATATCTAAACTCAGCTTTGGAATTCTGAACCTCTAGAGGTCTGTTAAAGCCTGGTTTTTCCCCCCAGCTTAAAAGCTGAATCAGTTTTGCTTTCTATTCCCATCCTCATTCTTTCCATGTATCAACCATTAATATCCTTACAAAACCTTTACTTCTCCCTGCTTTTTCTCATCTGCATGCTTCATTGCAGCCCTCTCTTCCTGATTCTGCTTGAAGACATTATTAACACCTTACCTCTTTTCTCTTCTGATCCTCACTTGACGTTCCATTTTGATTCTTTCCCCTTCAGGCTAAGTATTCTAAAGGTCCCCTTTTAACTGCAGCTTCACACAGCAAGTGCAAAGCTTTCTTTCCCCCTCCAAGACTGCCATACATTGCCCTTACTTGGGAGTAAACTGCACTGAAATCCAAAGGATAAAGGCTACAATCCTAACCCTGCATATCTCCATCAAATTCAGTAGGATTTACTTCTGTGTAGAAACGCTCTTACTTCTGTCGGGTGATAAACATCTACAATGTTTCACTGCACATCTTCTTCCCAGTTGTTCCATGGCTTAAAAAAAACCCCAACAACAACTTGAAAATGTTACTCTTGAAAATGTTAAAGAATCGTCAAATATATAAATGCATATATGACATTTATAAGTTCCAACATCAACATGAAAATGCAGCCATATTCAGCAATGACAATACAAATAAATTAGACTTGGAAGGTGAGGACTATTACTATTTTTATTTTAAATTACAGCACAATCCTGTATATGGTTACACAAATGTAAATCCGATTGAGCTAAATTAAGACTATTTCAATGTAAGTAGGTGTAGGGTTGCAGACTTACAGTGTCTACTCTGATGTACACCCCACCGACTTCAGTTGGGAGAACTGAATATAGGTTTGCAGCTATACAGAACGATCCTCCCCACCAGTCAGAAGCAGCAGGACAGAGCAGAGTAGCAGACCAATCTCTGCAGTTAAAACCTGTCATCCATACTTGTCAAGAGGAAGGTAGGGGCAGTTTTTCACCCTTTTTTGCTGTGCCACTTCAAGGTATGTACACAAAGCTCCTAGTAGGCATTTCATTAATAATCACATTTTTAAATAAATAAATTAATAATTCTATTGATTTTCAATGAAACTACAAAAATAACATAAAATAAAAGGAATTTAGATGGACTAAGAATGGTAAATAAGATGCAGCAAAACATCAAGCAGAGCAGGAGCATTACTATTACAGAGCTGTATAATAGCTGACAATGCAATGTACATTGCATTGTGTATCTGAAGAAGTGTGCATGCACACGAAAGCTTATACCAAGAACTAACTTAGTTGGTCTTTAAGGTGCTACAGGAAGGAATTTTTTTATTTCGACTATGGCAGACCAACACGGCTACCCATCTGTAAATGCAATGTACAGTAAGAGTGTATGTAATGCATATCTCATAATAAACAGAAGGCAATGGATTATCCATGGAGAGATTCATTTGTCCCAAATGTCTTGTGAAACTGGCGTGGGGGAAAAGATGTAACTGTTCCTTTTTGATATATTCAGTAAAGACCCACCAGACCACAAGAAATGATTTTGGCTCCCCTTTTCCATTCAAAAATCTGACATGCCAGCTAAGTATTTTTTTAATCAAGCTTGGCATGAGGGAGGGGGCTGGAGATGAGGATGTTATTCTTCTGATTTAGTATTTAATTTGGGGTGTCTTTCCTTTTTTGTTATTTTATTATTCATTTCCAAATGTTTTCATTTCAACCTGGCTCACCTCCAACACTTTTATCGCATTTATAACTTGGTGGAGTTGCCACACTGATGATAGCATAAGCCTTGACCATCTCAGTTCTCCCTCCAGGAGCACAGCTGAGTATAACATGGGGATGGGGAGGAACAGAGGTTGTGTAAAATAAGCATTGTAGCAGCTAAAGCAATGTTATTTGTTTTGTTTTATTTGTTAAAAGTGTATATAAATGGGATCCTCATAACAGAGGGTCCTGGTTGCGCTCAGGACCCAAAAGCTCACCTGACAGGGTTAAAATGGGGGGGGGGGGAGGAGCATGAAGTCCTGGGCATTCCCCTGGGATCATGCCAGGCTTTTTTAGCCAATAGCCAGTAGGTGGCATGATCCCAGGGGCTTTAGAAGCAGCAGTGTGATGCAAGTGGGGCACGTGCATTTGCACGGTTGAACACCTGCGTACCCTCCCTAGTTTAGGTAGAGTCGCTTGGCCTTGCTTTGGTTTGGGTCGCCTGTTTTGGAACAGGGGCTGGGTAGGAATTTTTTCCATTTGGCAGATTGGCTTTTAGCCATTTGTTTTTTGCCTACCCCTGAGCAAATCGTCACAACTTGTAAGGTGGCGGTTAGGCATTGGCTCACTTGGATTGTGGGGAGGGGAGGTGCCGCCATCACCTGCCCCCCCCCCCAGGAATCGGGTATTCTGGTAAAGGAATCTGGGGGTCCTGGATCTCGTCCCAAGTCCACTTGAAGGGCTAGGACCATGCCAGGACCACAGGAACCCCGGGGTGAGCTTAGGTTGGTCCTCATCAACCTTGCTCCCTCGTTTGGCTTACCCCATTGGACAATCACCCTGAGATGTGGAGTCAGTTATAGTGGGGAGTCAATGCCTAAGCCAATACCACTCACGTGATTGTATTTCAATAAAGTTGTGCCCAAAATTTGCCAAAAACGTTAACTAATATAAGGGTCTGTGTATATTTATTTGGGGGGTGGGTCTTGGGGCCTCAAGACGCAACCTGCATTCATCCCTATAGTTAACATGGTAGCACACAGAAGATATAATACATACGGCCAAAGTTTTATTTGTATGCCGCCTTTCCACAGTTCAGGGAGCAGGTCTTCCAGGACTCACAGCCATATATATATAGTATATATAATATCAACTAAAGAATTAAATATAATAATCAACTAAAGAATTATTTGATGGGTAGGTTAAGATAAATTTTAATTGCCAGGGCTACAAGGTAAGGGAACACGTTTTTGACATACACTTTGTTCTGAACTGTCGCAATAAAAACAATGACTAAATATGGCTTTTTTATACTGCAATCAGTAGCAATTTTCAAATTGCTACCATGTAATTCCTTTATAGGACAGTCCTATGCACATCTGCTTAGAAGCGAATCCCATTAACTTTATTCAGATTTGCTCTGAGGTAAGTGAGTATAGGATTGCAGCTTTATTTCTCAATGCTAATCCCATCCCACCCCTGCCCACTGCTGCTGCTGGTGGTGCAAAAAGAGCTTTTTAGCTCCCTGCCTTGCTTGTGGGACCAAGGCTCATTCAGTGCACCTACTCTGGGATTGCCGGGGCTGTTCTCTCTTCCACCTGCTAGGCTCCAAGAGTTTGACTATGCATGATTTTCACGTATGCACATAACCCTTCGAACTGAATCCGTGAGTAAAATGAGGGATTACTGTATCTTCCAAAGGTATAATTTTTAATTGATATATTATTTATGTGTGCCCATTGAACTGAATCTGTATTAGCTCCATTTCTTGCATTGCCCATTCTGACTGCACTTTATTAATTTGTGTTAGTGGATTTATTCTGAATAGTGTTGATCTCACTGACCACCCACTTTCCTCCAGGTCACACCCCCGAGCCCTCTTCCTGACATGTAGACTCTGCTCCATCCACCTGCTCCTGCACAGAAGAATCCCTCTTTTCATTTACAAAATATTATGCTAATCATTGCCTTTGGTTTTTTGTTTGTTTGTAAAACTGATTGAGTGCTATTTTCCCAGAAGTGTAACTGCAGAATTAAAAAGCCTCCAAGTCATTTTACCTTATGAAATGGGAATAGGGTGAAATAATTAGAAAGACTAACCAACTGTTCCCCACCCTGCTAACATTTACACTATTATATTTTAATATATGCAAGCAGTTTGTTGAGACTAGATAAGGCATGTAATACAATACATCCTAGAATTCTAAGATTGTTCTCTTTGTCTGAAGCAATGACACTAGCAGCAGAACAAGGAAGTTTTGCATAGATAATGATTTTTGAACAAATTAGGCTGAATAAAATCCCATTACTAAAGGTGCCTTTGAGATGTCAAGCTATTGTAAAGTGTCTCAGTAGATAAGGATGAATACTAAAATTTTCATTAGTGAATATTTAGTCAATAAAATTTCTGAATTTGATTCAGGCTTGGATAACTTATGAGGTCATGCAGGGCACTGAGAGACATCTGTGGCAAAAACTCAGAGGTGTCATTACAGTTACCGGCACTGTATACTTTGCACTTGTGTGAGGTAATGTTGGATTGTGTAGTCTATACCTGGGATTGTCCATTGCTTCTATTTTAGCTTCAAACTGTGTTGTGTGTGTGTGTGTGTGTTATATTTGTAAACTGTTTATACTTTGTTTTAGTGAGGTGGTTTGAGAGAGGTTTTCTGCCCTGAAGATGGCATTAAAATACTGATAGAAGTCAGCATTGTGGATGTATTGAGGCATTAAAGAGACTGTGTTTAAGAAAGACTCTTCCCTGAAATCTATGAATGAAGGGTGGTATACAAATGAAACAAGCCCCATGATAAATTATATGTAGTTCCCAAACCTCAGCCAATCTAAGGTAGGAATTGGGGAGGGCGGCGTTTAATGTGAAGCTATCTAGTCTGCACTTCTCAAATAAACTTGGTTACCTGAAAAGAGCTACAGTATAAAGAGGGTGGGAATCAGAGGCCAGTCACAATTTCTAAGCTTTTGTACAAGCAGCAAATGGTATATGTGCAAGATGTTAGGATAGTTTTCAAACAGGATAATAGATTGCTGCCGTACGGTTGAGTGTCATGCATCAGAGCAGCATGTCTAGCCATTAAGGGCGGGGGAATCCTTTCTTTATCATGTACCGTAATTATCTGCTCATTCAGGTGCCTCAGGTGTTGGGCAGAAACAGCTGTAGGTCAAGCATATCTGTATGACAGTCTTCTTCAACATGGTACCTACAGTTGAGACTACAACACCCATCCTCTCCAGCTAGCATGGATAATGGTAAGGGATGATGGGAGTTGAAGTAGAAAGATTTGGAAGGTATCAGGTTGAGGATGGGGTTTGGAACATGGTATGATGAGCACGTTTCATTTGAAAACCTGCACACTAACTCAGAACTTGCTCTACAGTTCTGCCTTATCGTTTCAGCTTAGCACAGCTTACACGTATTCTTAAGAGGCAACCCACTAGTCATATAAAATGTGACACCATGTATTCCATTCAAGCAAAGAACTCCTCCAGGTCTGTGGTTGGTAGGGCACCCAAGGCATGGCCTAGCTGAACTTTCAAAGGCTTCTTTAGACGCTTTGACCATTCACAATCAAGGCTGCTCTCACCTGAAGGGTCAGCACTGAGAAGAGAGAACAATGCTTTTGGTTGGCTAGTTGAACTATCTTTTTAAAAAGTAACTTCATACGACCACAGTTGGAATTCTTCCAATTGAAATCTCTGCAGATTGTAGGATGGCGAGATGAACACCTTTCCCTACCGCTTCACAGAATCTGAAATGATTGCAGATAGTGCAAGTGATGTTTTGATTTTTTTTTTCAGGTGCTGCTTTTCTGGAGTATTTTAAAAATCAAAAGTGGTGCCAGCTGAGCGAGTCACAAAAGAAACATTCAGTCTAAGGTAAGGCGCAAGATGCTGTGCATTCTCCGCTGGCTAATCCTTGAAATGGATTTATTAAAAAGGGGGGAAATACTTTAAAGTCTAGATCGACTGGCAGGCTTTGCCTGCTTTGGTAAGCAGAACTTCACATTCGGACAAAATGGATAAAAGAGCACCTAGAGAAAAATGGATATGGGAAAAGAAATCCAGACTGAGGCTCTTTCACTAATACCTCATTCTGAATTCCTCTCTATATGTTCAGTCTAGCCATAAATGGTATAACGGATTTAATGGTCCATTCACTGAAGTGAATATAAAATTAATCCACCACTGACTGGAATAAAATCGGTACTATACATTGTAAGTCTAGAGAGTTAAAATATGGAGCTGCTGTTCCAGTTCTAAACCTATTTCTGTAGAGTAACCCACATTGGATTCCTAGGGCACTGAACTCCAGATAAAATGTCACTTGCGCTGAAGAAGTTCATTCTCACAGATTTCCATAGACAGATGTTAAAAATTTGTGTCTGGATCCAAAGAGTTACTTTAAGCGTTATCAAAAGTGTCACTTTTTATTTCCTTCATGTTTAACATACACACCCTTCCCATGACAAAAATAAGCTTTGAAAGTTACTTCAGATTCTAAAGTAGTTTGCCGTGTGACAGGCATAGGCAAACTCGGCCCTCCAGATGTTTTTGGACTACAACTCCCATTATCCCTAGCTAACAGGACCAGTGGTCAGGGGGTGATGGGAGTTGTAGTACAAAAACATCTGGAGGGCTGAGTTTGCCTATGCCTGCCATGTGACATAGAGCAGGGAGGATTATTGTTCACAAACCTGAATGGGGAATGGAGAGAGGTGCGAGTGTAGAAACTTTGGACTTTTGTGTGACTAGTATGTCACCTTCTGTACAAAAGGAGGAGTCAATTTTGATGGCACCACCTACTTTTTGCCTCTGGTCATGGCCAACACTGACATGCAGCTCCCAGAAAGTTGCATGCGAGGGATTGTGTGTCACTTGGGCTGAATAGGATATTGAAAAGTGGGTGAAAGGAATGGTGAAATAACTAGTGCTTTATTTTGGCTAGAAGAAAACAGGTGCAAGTACTCACCATGAAGTTGTTACAGTAAGTGTCACACTTTTTAACAAAAAACGAACAAAAACCGTGCCTGTACTGTGTTCCCTTGAGTACCACCTGAAGATAAAAGCACTGTGAATACCCTAACCATTTACTGCTTTCTGCTTCCCCATCCATGGTTCCTGCAGTTGAAGGCAACCTGTCGAAACAACCAAGGATGCTTTAGTCGAGATTCTTGCTTTGCAGCGGGTTGGACTACATGAACCATGGGGTCCCCTCTATGATTCTGTGCTATCCTTGTCTCTGCAAAGTGCCATTTCAATTGCAGGGGGTTGCAATATTGTACGGGCATAGATTTCTTTAAAATGGAAAAGGAGATGCTAGCTATATAGCTGTCACCCAACAGTTGGTTTCTGAGATGTATTTGAGATGTATTTATTTTTGTCACTGCTAATGTGATGTGAAGTTGATTGTAAAAAAATCAGTAGCTATTAATAAAGATGTCACATGCACTGAAATGATTGATTTATTTTACTTCTGCATTAACTAATCTCTTTACAATAGAATATTATCTAATTTATATTTATTCAAGCATATCCAAATACCTGTATTATTCTCCTATGTGCTGTCATACGTTCCAGCAGATTATTTTGGTTTAGGTTACCTGCCATTAGTGTAGAAAAGAAAACCCCACTCATTCTCATATAAAAATTACTACTACTACTACTACTACTACTACTACTACTGAAGACAGTGGTGTATAGGAAAGTTTTCAATTTTTGATATTTTATTCTGTTTTAAATATTTTGTTGGGAGCTGCCCAGAGTGGCAGATGGGCAGTATATAAATATAAATAATAAAAAACCGTTCCTTTTGGAATTAAGCATTGTCCAGACCCATGAAAATATTATTCAAACTTTTCTTACAAAACTCTTCAAAACCATAACAAAATAGAGTAAATGATACCTCCAAAATATCCATAAGATATATTGCGCTGTCCAGCACAGGCTCGGCTTCTTAGTAATAAAAGATAACTCCAAAAATTAAAATGGTGCCTCTCTCCCCCTTCCAGGCTGCCTTATAGCCTGCCTAAGGCTGTGCAACTTCTGGGAGAGCTTTATTTACATCCTCACTCTACAGAGAGAACAACGAGCCAGCCCACCACCATTGCAAGATGGTGAATTTGCAACTCAGTACCTTAATTACCTGATCCAAGGTTACAACACTCACATGTTAGCTAGCAGAAAACAACAATTAGTTAATTATCGACTCATCAAAACTCTGAGAGAGCTCTTCTTGCTGTTCTTCAGCTTCAGCGGAATCTTCCCATGTCAAACTTTTTCACTAAGACACACATATCCACATTTCAGTGTCAGTTGAACCAATTATACTTAACAGGGCAATGAACTTTGTTGGATACATCCCTAGAAACTTGGAAGAAGGCAACACAGCTGAAGAAATGCTGCCAAGTATTGGTGGGTGACTTGGATTGTATATGGCTCACCAATTCAGGCTATTAAATATTGTTGCAGGCCAGTGCTCATGGAGAAAAGACAAACATGACAACT
Source organism: Podarcis pityusensis (assembly GCF_964106645.2). NCBI lineage: Eukaryota > Metazoa > Chordata > Lepidosauria > Squamata > Lacertidae > Podarcis > Podarcis pityusensis. The sequence continues at coordinate 48,998,023 of NC_138027.1, forward strand.
ATTTGACTTCATGGCAACGTTAAGTCATGTTTCTGTGAGGCCTAAGGGAAAAGACAAGTGAGGTCCTGTGGGATGGCTCAGTTGGTAGAGGACAAGACTCTTAATCTCAAGGTTGTGGGTTCTAGCTTCAGGTTGGGCAAAAGATTTCTGCACTGCAGGGTTTTGAGCTAGATGATACCCTATAAGTCTATGATTCTATTATTCTCCATTTGTTGTCAAGGAGAGTGCTACTTCATGTGTAGCAACTGTTGCTGACACTCAGGTGAAATCACAGTTGGAACCCATTATATGTCTGAGATGCAGAGCTTTTGTGAAGCTGCAATAGTTGTAAAAGGCAAGAAAAAGAAAAGTTTTAAAGCATATTCAGAGAACAAGGGAAACAGCTGAAGAGTGTTTGCTTCACGAATACATGAGAATAACACAGTCCTTTATATGACTATTGAATCCCTTAAATTCAATGGGACTTACTCCCAGGTAAGTGGATATAGGACTCAAGCCTTACTTCTGATGGTTATATCCTGGTTTTCTTGGGTTCTCTGGTCAAGTATAACAAACACTAGCATGGAGTTTAGAACAAAGACACCCTAGAATCTATATTGCTTTTCCCGCCTCCTCACTGAGATTGAGAGAATCAAATATTTTATGGCTTTTTTTTTTTTACAACAGCAACAACACCTTTTCTCTTATAATGCCCAATAGTGAGTATGGGTAAGATTCTTATCCTACAATAATTACCAGTGAAAGAAGACTGGCAGATGAAATTGATGGATTATGCTGAGCTGGCGAAACTAACAGGGAAAATTCAGAACCAGCAAGATCGGAGTTTTCTGAAAGATATTTGAAAGACAATTGTAAACAATTGGCTTGCCTAGTAGGGTTGCAGGAAGTTTTGTAGGTTAACAGTATAAATTATTGCAAAGAATAATTTTTATTTTGTTTATTTATGATAGGGATATAACAGTAATAATTAAAATAACAAGTGCAATAATAGAGAGTAAGTTAGAAAACCACTAGTCGAGGAAGAGGGAAGTCTCAGGCTGTGATAGCCAGGAGTTGATTATGTTATACAAAAGTTGGATGTTGTGTTCTAAACCATGTGTAAAAACCAATAAAAATCATTATATATATATATATATATATATATATATATATGATTCTTATCCTACATAACTTGCTTCATTTCAGGTTTTCCAGGTACCTCTGCCCCCTGGTGGTCCAGTTATGTTATTGTCCACATAGGAGAGTCAGGGAAGACAAGCAGAGGACTCCTCTCAATTTTAATCAGCAAAGAAAGTTAAAATGAAGTAAAAGTTACAAGGGATCCAAGAGGCAAGTAACAAAAGGTACTAAGATATCGAACACTACATTTCTTTTTATTGTATTTCAAGGCTGCCTTATCAATCAAAATGCTTTTAGAAAAGGTTGGTGTCAAATTCATGTAAAACAACTTTTGACAGGTGCATTTTTCATACATTAATGTGACATCCTATTCATGCACAGTCAGGTTTGCCAGGTCATTATTGGCAAAGTCTATTATCTATGTCTTTGTATTCTGCATTTAATCTATCCATGAACAAATGGATCATCAAGAAGGTATATGAGAATGGTAATTATTTCTGACACTGGTGCTTCTGTAAGGCACCCATGGTTCTGACTTTACTGCCCATTTATTTTACTTAAAACAGGCACAAACATTTATTCCTAAACTGGGTTGAAATGTTTCAGGATATCCAGTATATTTTTGTGTTCCCGTATGCTACCAAGTAAATGCTTTTAAAGCACAGAGAGAAGTGAAACAAGGTTGCATTCTGGCTCACAATCTTTTAGAGTTTTATATTAATGATTTGGTGTCATATTTAGCCATTGCAAATGCCTGACCTCCAGTAATTAGCAAGAGAACGATCTCAATCTTGATTCATGCATATGATTTAGTGCTCCTCTCTTTTCTGACTGGGCCTCAAACATCTCTCGGACGTATTCGGCACATACTTTCAACATGGAAGATGGCGCAAGTTTTAAATGCACTAATTGATTCCTTTCCTTTAGTGTTTTGAAATTTTATCAATAAATATTACAGTATAGTATTTATAGTAAATTCATACTAAATTTGTGAAGTCTTTAATGTGTCATGGGATGCTTTTATTGTTGTTTTCTGCTATAGCACAACACTGCTACTCTTCAGGATAATAAAATGATTGTAATAATAAGGATGGGTGCAGTGGATTGTAGCCATAAATTGCATGTTGCAGTAAGACTACAAATCAAAGCTGTGGTTCTTGCACAGCAGGGGGTTGGACCCTTGGGTTACCTTCCAAGTCTACAATTCTGTGGGGAGGCAGAACCAAGTTGTCATGCCATCTCTTGCTGGATATCCCTTTTCGTAGTTGTGTCAATTGTTTTTTTCTTTTTCTTTTATGTCCTTTGATTTTCGCCAGAAAGGAAGCCAACACAATTCAACAAGGATATTCTTCCACATTAAAGGGTGCAGGGGAGGAGAAGAAGAAGAAGAAAATTCCTAATAAACTTCGAATTCAGCTGGCATCCATGTAAGGATGTTGATGTTCAGGGCCAAACAACTGGAGGCCTGTGCTAAACGAATCCCTAGAAAGTCCTTAGGGTACAATCCTGTAGAGGATTTTATCTCGGAGTAAACCCAGATGAATTTAAATAGGCTTCCTTCTGAGAAGGCATGCTGGGGTCTGTGCTATTAGCAGCAAGTAAGGACTGGTCCAGGGTCATCTGGAAACCAATGGCAGCCCCATCCAGCCAAGCTGGGCCTGCCTTGGGCTCCCAGGGCTGCACCCTTGGCAGAGGCGACAGTTTTGCATTGGGGTGGAGCATTTTTTACCAGAGCTGTGAAGTCCAGCCTCCCACCCTTCTTATTTATTTATTTGGGCGTCAATTCTTCTCCCATTGTTCTGGCACCAGAGGACTTTGGAGGGGAGTTGTAGTCACATTTGTGGATGGTGCTCAGCATCTCTGCTTGTACAAACTTCCCAGGCTGATGCAAAGAGCTATGAAAGGTCTCTTCACCACCCAGCTAGGCAAATGTTTTGAGGGTTTTGTGTTTTTTTAGGAGTGAAACATAACGGGGGGAACACTGTTTTCTTGTCTGCCTCAGGCAGCAAAATGTATTGGGCCACACTGGCGTAAAGGTGGAATATGGCAACAAAAGCACAACGTTGAGACAATAACAATATGTTCACAACTAGTTGGACAGTGGCAGAGGCGACTTTGAAAATGAGAGGCCATTTTTAATACTTAGAAAAATAAATGTGAAAACAACCCTGTTCTAGTTATGATTATTCAATTTTCATAGACGCTGAACATAATATATTCAACTTAAAATATATTGAAAAGAAGAGAAGACTCTGTTGAAAGACGCTTAAAAGGAGTTTAGGTTTAATATTCTGAAGACTTGATATATGTAAATGATATGGAGAGGAAGAGGACAATTTTCAAATTGATCATTTTGGCCAGGCAAGAAGACAGGTGATGGAAATTATGTTATTTAAGTCATTGCCACAAAAGCTTAAGAACCTCAAACTGTTCTAAAATAGCTGGATAACCTTGGGGAGAAAAGCCAAATGTTGCATAATTGTATCTAAACTGAACAGTACTTTCTTGACACTCCATGAGTTCATATTTGTAAAAGAAAAATAATATTGGAAACAAGGAAAACTCTTTTGTGTTCACAGCATACATGTTCTTGACACAAAGAAATCACTTTGGATTAAGCATTGTATACTAATATCAGTTTATATGTAGCTCTGCTTTAATACTGTTTGCCCAGGCAGGCACATTATGCAACCCATGAGAGCAGCAAAATAACCAGACTGTACCATGGTGATGGGATGAAATCAAGGCAAATCTGTATTGACAGCAGCAGCAGGCAGGGCAAGGGTTGGCATGGCACTGGGTCCCAGGATCAGTTCATCATTCCACAAGCCCCAAGTTGATGGAATGGATCCACTGAGTTTGAATCGCTCCAAACCTGTACGATGGGAGCCAGCCAGTTGGCCAGGCTCTAACCCCAAGATAGGTGGGCAGGAAGCTCTCAAAGCAAAATGGCTGTAAGATCCAGGGAAAGTAGTCTTATATAAGCTTTCTCCTCTCCTCTTCAGCAAGGACTCATGGGACAACTTTTTCCTATGAGCCCATCACACAGAGAAGATACTGGACAAAATCTTGCCCAGTATTTTGCCGCAGTCTATGGGCCACAGCACCACCAGGCAAAGATGTCCCATGTTTATTGGGCACGGAACATGGCTTACCTTAGCTTTTGTGTGGGTGTGGGGTTTTTAAAAAATGCAAACAGCATATTCCCCTTTTCACCCACACCCAGATTTTCGATTCAGTGTTGCAAGTGTTGTATCATCCTAATTATATAGGAAAGCAGACAACTTCACAGCAGGCTTTTGTAACAAAGAAAACGGAGACCTACCCACACAGCAAGGAAGAGCATTTCAATCAGTTGAAAATGATGTATGCTGGACTATTGCAGAGACTCTGAGCCTGAGCAATAAGGGCAGGTATGCATTTGTATTCCTCAGTGCTGTTTGCTTATTCTGTGTATGGCCCAATCTATTACCAATCTGTGTCTCCCTTGCCTTTGTTCATTCACAAATGCATTCTGTCACATTTCTGCATTTTCTTTTTTTAAAAAATAACAATACTGGAATATTTAGGAAGTGGAAAAGCCAGAGGAGTAACTTCTACTCCCTGCATTAGTCCAGGTGATGTGGATCAGGGCCATTGATATCGACGTTCACAAAGATTCTATTTCCTCAAGCATCTCTGATCCTGGACTGAATGAACGCCCATTTCCGAAGATTTTAACCCATGGACTTTAAAGCTACATGGGGATAGCATCAAGCAGTTTTTAATTTTTTTAAGCCAACTACATTATACTGTATCTATCCTATATAAATCAATCAAGGCCATGTCCTATGCAGCCTTGTTCATTATAGCATCATATCCCTGGTTCAATCCAGTTTAGCTGCCTAATCAACATTTTCTTCACTTTTTTCTTTTGGTAAATTACAGCTGGAACACAGGACTTTTTTCAATATATATTGTTCCAATGAGTTGAAAAGTCTATGTTCATTAGCACAAAGCCATAGTTTCTAGTAGTATGGGGGATAAACCCTTGTTTGTTTTCATCACAGGCAATGGGCATCCACTCTGCTCTTTATAGCCTGCTCTCTTTATAGCCTTCTGCAGTCTGAAGTGCTCAAAGTCAAAGGAAAAGCTTTGACTGAGTGGATTCTGTTGAGATAAAGAGCACAGCCCTTGTGCTAGTGGTGTATTCACCAGAATTATCGTACTTTTCTGTGTATAAGACAATGTTTTTTTAACTCTAAAATAATCTTCAAAATCTGGGATCATCTTATACACGGATAGTATCTCTCCCCATTTTCTTCAATCGGAATCTCCAAAAATAGGGGGCGTCTTATACATGGGGGCATCTTATAGATGACAAAATATGGTAGCTCTTGATCCATCTTTAACAGGACAAAATAAGATGAAATGCTCATCACATATTTTTGACAAACACCTTTGTTCCATGTAGATATTCACTGCATATATGCAGGTTCAGCAGGTCTGTGACCACGTAATCAATAATTGTTTGATTGTCTATATTTGATGTGTGTGTGAGAGAGATCAAGACTTAGTCTGTTCTATACATTCAGTCTCCACACATCGTTCAGATGTGTGCACAGTAGTCTGTGCTTGTAGGCAGGAACTACAAGGAGTAAATGGAGTGCCCCACTTATAGACAAGTCTTGTTTATTCATGTAAGCCTCTCTGGTCATTCAAAACAATGCACAGAAGTTAGGAGTATAGAGAGGATGCCCAGAAGTATGATCCCAACTCTCCTATATTCATAGAGATGTGCAATGGTGGTAACCGTCCTATGTCAAGCTGTTAATAGGGTATTAAATGTGAGGTGTTCTTGGAAGGCATGATTTATTGATTACAGTCACATACGTAGAGTCATCCATCTCTTCAATTAAATGAATGTGTGCAAAGTGACTCATTTTATTGGAGATTAGTCACTCAGAAACATTTCCTGGAAATTTTTAAGGTTTGCTGGTGATATCTGCTCTGCAGCGCTGGCCAATCTACTCAGTGCTGCTGTACAACGTATCAAATGTCTGTGAAGGTATTTAAGCACCATTCCAATTATCAGAGATTATTAGAACAATCCTGTACAGAAGGTAAGAATTACTAATTCTATATTATGTAGAAAAGGGACATGCTTAAGGGAACCAAGCAAATGTTTGAAATGAAATTGGAACCAGGAATTTATCAGGTGCACAGCTCGTTTTCTTACTCTCTAGACTTTGTTAGCTTTCAACTGCCATGTTGGTTTCTGTCCATATTTCTGTGGCTCAGAAGAACATATGACGAACCTCTGCACAGAGGCACCAACCTGTGCCCAAGACTGAGGGGAGCCACCATGTGTGACACGTGTTGTGCATCTGATGTCAAGAGGAGGCCAAGTGTGGAGAGTGGCGTGGCTTCTCTTTCATGCTCTGGAGGAGACAGCAACTGAAGCCACACTGTGCTTGACTTCATACTTCACCTCCTTTGCTCCCTCAATATTGAGGGGGGCTGGCCCCCTCCCAAGAGATATTTGGGGGGAGGGCAAATATACCTCGGCCCCATAGAGTTGGCACCCTTGCTGTTAGGTCAGACCAATGGCCCATCTAGTCCAGCATCCTGTTCTGACAGCTGCCAATCAGATGCCTATGGGAAGCCCGCAAGCAGGCTTCCAGCCCAAGTGCACTCTCCCCTCTCCACAAGAGCACTCTTCATCTCAGGTGAAACCGAATACCATATAATAATCATTTCAAAAACCATACAGTATCCCCGTAAAAATAGATCTGTGGTCTCTGTGCAAAGGATATTGGAAGCTGCTCATATTGAGAACCAACTTCTTAGTCATGGGCTGCAAAGTAGACATCTGAAAGATTAGCATGGTAGCAGAAAACATCAATGTCAAAACAGTGGAGGAAAAGAAAGAGTACTTTATGGCAGATAGTAATGCTCTGTGGATCTCTGGTTCAAACATCTCTATTGAGTTCTATCTCAGATGCCACAGAGGGATGAGAATTCAATTGCCGTAGGCAGGTATTACGTTGATTTATCTTAGCTTTTTGTGTAATTAAATGAAATTACACCCTCCGTAAGGAACTGATTATAATTAATGATTATGGAATTCTGTATTTAATCTGTATGTCATTGACTGCAGTTATGAATCTTTTGTTCCTGGTAATTCCTGTCCATGACACCAAATTATTCCTCTTATGCGGGCTTGGTATATATAAAAGCCATTTGCAAGTGAAAACTCACTTCAGCAATTTCAGCGCAAGCCTGCTATTATCTTGCTCTTTAAGAGATTGTGTTTAGCATGGCATGAACTATTGGTTATTGCAAAATGGAGGATTAAAAGCAACAACAGCAGATGTGCCCATATGCCACCAATCTTTCGTATTGCTTGTCTGGTGACACTTTCTTTGGGCTTACAAATCCCATGAGAATAAAATAGCTTTGAAGCTTCATAATTGTGTTGCATTTTCAGTGGGTCAATAGAGCACACAGAGAAAGATAATGGTAGAGAGAGCCATTAAGATGAAACAGTCGCTATCACAGAGGCAGAACACAAACGGAATAGCTTATTTTTTTTATAGCTTTCTTGGGACTGCTCAAAAGCCAGGGAATTTTTTCAAAGAAGAGGAGTGCTGAATGGTTTATAGAGGTAACAGGTGAGCAAATCAACTTTAATTTTTATTCTGACCTTAAAGCAGAGACCAGAATGACAAATGGATAGATAGGATATATCTCTAAAGTTTAAGAGCCTACCTCCCACCTCCAAAAAAATAAAACAGCAACCCCAGATATAATAAGCTGAGGATCTACTACTGTGTTTTCTACAAACTCTAAAGTAATATTCCAGTAAGTTTGAGCCAGTACTATATGACGAATCCTGGGGCTGACAAAAGGATTAAGGTTACATTTTCAGGTCAAGGTAAGAAAGCTTACTTGAAGCTGTGTGGAAGCAGATGGATTGATGTTGTTTCTAAAGTTGATTTTCTACAGATTTCTATGGTATATCGGACAAGGTAACTTTGCCAATAGTCAAAAGGCAAATCCACTGTCCATGCTAGTATAATGAAAACTATCCGACTGATTAGTCCATTAGCCTAATTAATGGGAAGACTTGATGGAATATATAATTAATTAATGTAAGATGATCTTTGCTCATCTTGTGGGATCTTCCTTTCAACTATAAAAAGAAAGACCCCTTTGCAGAAGCCTAGCTAGAATCTGAACCATAACAACCTTATGAAACAGATAGGTGCTTGCCTTAAGTGGTGAGTGATGATTTTATCCCGAGTCTCCCTAGTCCTACTGTGGCACCTAGTCCTATTCTGAATTTGTTTTTAAGCATTCATGATAATTCCTAAAGTTAGGGTTTTATCCAGTGGTGCCTTGGAACTGAGGGAGGAAAGAAAGATGAAATCCAGATGAATGAGTGGAAGTTGACAAACACAATGTTGGATTTCACCCTCCATTGCGATGCGAAGATTTCTTACATTTAACAAGGTAGGTCTGAGTATCAAGCCTACCTAAAGGAAGGTCTTCCAATTAGAATACATTCCACCCTTAACCAAGCACCAATTTGGTGTGGGTGCCAAATTAGCAAGTCCCTCTCCCTTTTAGCATCTCTTTATTGTCAGATAAACCCTGGCACAGCAAATTGTTTTTCTAGGTTTAAGGCTTCATAATGGAGGATTCTGCACAGTCAAGTTATGGCTTACTATCTCTGAATGACCCCCCCCTTTCTTTTAAAAAGAAATTTAATAATTTATACCAGTGATTGCCTTCCATGAGCTGGAATGCAATAAAACTCTGACTGAGAAAGTGGATTTAGTGCTCTTATCCCTGCTGACGTCTCAAATTTACACCACCATTTTCAGAATGTCTGAAGAGGGTTTGGGTGACACTTGATAGAAGTGTTTGATGCATGAAACAAACAAACAAAAAGCGATCAAAGGCTTAGCGAAAGAGGAAAAAGGCAAACCACACTTCTTTGCCCTTTAGTTGCCTTTCTGTTTCCACCCACATTTCCTTAATCTACTTACCCATTATATTTTAAAGCTTAATTTTCTAATGTTCTATTCTTTCGAGAAAGCACGTTTTGCACTGAGCGCATTGGGTGTACAGCTTTGAATTCTCACAATGCCATTCAAAAGGGAGTGCAGAAATTTGATTTCATTTCCTGTCATGCTCAAAAATAATCACCAATTTCCATTTCATGGTTTGCTTTCACTTTTCCTTGACTGAGAGCTACGTTTCACCACCTCCGTTTGCAAGTGCTTGCAATTTTCTTATCTTAAATTTCCCATGCTCTAATCTCCTTTGTTTGTTTCATCAATGGCATTTTACACTGTAATCTGCATAGAATCATGCAGACCTGATTCCTATTGTGTGTGGTTATATTGTAGTTAACACTTACACGATACTTCACAGCAGCTGGTTCTCATTGTGCATCCTTTTGGTGTGAATCTGAATGATCATCCACCCATTCATGCAAGTAGAAAGATGTTTGCTGTAAATGTTGTTGTTTTTGTTTTGAAGGGAGCACGCTTCTATTGCTACCATCATCATCAGACAAAAGGACAAAAGCAATTTTCTTTTGGCTGTTTTAGGATGAAAGCACTTCTGATTTCAATGTAGTACATCATAAGAAAAGGGTCGCGGGTTGGATTTGTGATAATATTGTTACATACGCCACTCTAATCTCAGAGTGGTGTGAGATTCTAGGGGTAAGGATTTGATGAGTGCCTTGGGTCTTTGAACTCCATCCCACCAATTCTGCTGATCCCAGCAGAATGTTCTAATGGCCAAATGAGCTGAGCCACAAATGCATCCTTAGAGCACCACAAAAATAGGGGGAAAGATACAAAATGATAAATAACTGACAGCCGATGAACAGTAACAGGGTCACATGTCAGGAATCAAAACTGAAAAGATAAAAAGAAAAAGGGGTTGCATTACCTACACTTTTAAATTATACATTGCGCATCAAGGCCCCGCACAATGATGAATAAAACACGCGGACACCAGTATTTTAGGTTAATGGGTGAAAAAAGGCCACAACTTTTCTTGGGTACAGAATGTGAGTGGTATTGGCTTTAGGCATTGGGCCCGAAGCGACTAGATCTGACTCCCTCCCACCCTGCAGGAAGTCTCACAAGGGTTAACCACATGTAGGGGGAGCCTTGTTGATGTACATAAACTCGGCGCTCCCCCAGGGTCACCAGAAAGGTCATGCCATGGCACTAGTAGCCACCACCCGGGCTTCGGACAGGAACCACAACCCCCAGATTCCTTTAATGGGGAGGGGTAGGTGATGGCCACAACTTTTCCCCCAAAATTATAAATAACTGACAGCTGATGAGCAGTAACAGTTTCACATCATGTATCAAAACTGAAATGATAAAAAGGAAAAGAAAGGTTAAAGGGGTACATTACCTACACTTTTAAATTATACATTGTAAAACAACTCACTAGAGTCCTCTTAAATTAATAGGTGAAAAGCTGCTACAATTCTAAGTGTCCTCCAAAGGATAAGCTTTTTTTTGTACCATGAATAAGAAAGCCAACCTCATCTCAGCAAAGAGGCCGAAAGATAATGGTAATCAGCTAAAACATCTCAAGGATTTTCTGAACTTAAGAATGATTGAGCAGTAAAAAAAGTAACAGCCTTTCCAAAAAAAATTATCAGGATTTACCTAATGTAATCTAAGCAAATAATCTGAATCTATATCAGGCACACACTATTAAAGATCCATAGGGAAAATATATTGCATGTGACATTTGAGGATAAGGAAGAAAACAACTGTTAATGCATTAGATATAAGGACTAGAATGCACGAAGGGAATAATTTGTAATCTACTATACAGCAAAAATTCAAAATATTAATAGAATTTGGCTTGAAAACCAAGTCTTGGCTCAAGCATGTAGTACCAGTCTATCAATGTTAATTCTAAAGTGAGTCCTTGCTTCTTGCTTCTTAGTAAGTGAGATTAAGATTTCACCCTATGACTCCCTATGATAGCCAATTGGGGCTTTGGAAAAGATTATAGCCAGTCAATTGCTTGGTGGAAAGCACCATATTTTGCCTGCAAAGGAGATAACCTATTAGTGGTGGTTGGTGCCCACTGAAATTGATGTGGTGGATTGCAGTGAGCCCAAATAATAGGTGTAGCCAGAGACAATGACAGGTAGACCCAGCTGGTTCTCATTTTGTCTCCTCCTTCCTGAGTGCTACAAGAACAAACTTAGTTTTGATTGGGTAGTGCCTCACTTACCTTTATAGACCAACCTTCACAGTGGAAAGTAAATCCAGAAAAAGATTACCATTGCAATTTGAAATACAAGAGACCCCTTCCTCTTGGTATCCAGCCAGTTTTGAAGACCCGTTTATACATACATTCCCTTGATCTCTTAACCTGAATCTCTAGTTTGAATGGGATTGCTTTTTTGCATATTTCAATTATGCCTGGATGCATTTTAATGTTTGGGTCATTGGTTTTTATACTTGTAAACCACTTAGTCTAGTTGGGTATTAGGCATTACATAAATGAATAATGGAATTTGGGATACTATGTTAAAATGGTAGTGTGCATGAATACATGTTTGCATGAATGAAACCGAGGGGCCTGGTGTAGGAGGAAATGCAGATTCCTATGTATACCACAAAGCAAACAAAATGTAGTTAAGGATATGCTAGTCAGATTTGCATCTCCAGCTGCAATTTAAAAAAGACATTTTAAAACCCTATGTAGTAGAAACAAGAGCCACAGCACAGATCTATGAACTGGAGTTTCAGGATCTGTTTTAACCATTCATATTGTAACGGGAGTTCAAGCCATATCCTTCAGCTATGATGGTATCAAAAATGCATCCCTGCAGATTTCACAGGGTAATGTTATACTCATTGGCATCATTATCAACATCTGATTGTTTACCATAGACGCAGACTCCTATTGCAAGATTTCAAAAGCAAGGATGAGCCTATAGACAGGGGTTTTTCCCCCCAGCCAGGACTCGCTGGAATTCAGTTTTGGCACCTCTCTGGTAGGCGCCATTGCCATTCTAAGAATGAAGGTGTTCATGGTGAGTTCTGGCACCTCTTTTTCTAGAAGAATGGCACTGCCTATAGACTACACGCAGTCACAAAGAAGCAAAATGGAAAGGCTCGTGTTGATGCAGTCATGCACAGAAACACATTTTCAACAAAATTATATGCAGTGTTTGAATGTGCACAGTCATGTGCACATTACTCCTGGGGAAGAGAAAAATCCAAAGCAAAGCAAATCTATGGAAAGTATAATCTGCACAAACATAGCAGTCTCTCCAGATTTAGGAAATCTTACCGAAAATCATGCTTGATAACTGATACACTAGTGATGCTTTATAAACAAAAATACAGGAAAACAATTAAATGGAATTTCATAAGCATCTTTCATATAGTCCAAAACATTATGCAAATCAGTCATATTCTGTTTTGAAATAGATTCAAACGTGCTGTGAAATTTTTAGGATCACCTCCCCCCCCCCAAAAAAAAGCAGCTTTTTTTTTGTTAGTGTCACCCAAGTTCTGTGCTTGATGCCTTGATAAAGAGGCTGACATCTTTCTTATCCATGCAATGTGCTTCCTTTAGAAATGGTATGCTGTGGGTTGACACAAGTCATACCACGTTAATGAAAAGGTCATTGTTCGGTTGTACAATCTACATGATGTGACATAACTTTTTAAAATGCTTGCAGGAATTTGGCTTGTATTCGGTTTATTTATAACATGGAACCTCCCTATTGCTTCACTAATTAAGTGTGTGTTCAGACATTCAAGATATATCACCAGTGGTCCTTTTAACATTCTAGGTTTGCAATGTGCTTTGTCACTGCTTAAAGTGCTTTTTGGGAAGATGTCAGTTTGCCAGCCTTGAAAAGTGAGGTCTTGTTTTATAGACAACTAGGATTCAAGCAACATCATTATAAAGTTCCAAAATTGCCTTGCTAGAATGCATCAGTAATAGGTGTTGGGGGAAAGTGCTGTAGAGGAAAAGAAGGTAGTTTAGATTCACAGTTTTATTCAAAGGAACTGCAGTGACACTATGACATGAATACCAAAAGCTGTGAAGGTTCTGAAAGAGCATCTATATGTAACATGGACATTTGTCAGGGTAATTGCCAGTGGCCTCCATTTGACATTTGTTTCTTAGTCCAAGAGGCAAATTCAAATATCTTATTAACGGTATTAATAAAGCTATTTTTGGTAAGCTTTCTGTTTACTATTATGCTTCATCAATTGTATGTCCAGGATACTGGAACATAAAGGGAATATGTTTCCCATAATGACATACTGGATAGACTGCACACCAGTTGTAATATCTACGGATTTTGTGTGTAATGAAGCCTTAAGAATAGAACTTTCATAGTATCTACCAACTTTTCTGGCTCCCCTATGACAATATAATGCCAAGGTCATGGGTTTGATCCCCATATTCCTGCATTACAGCGGGTTGGACTAGAGGATCCATGGGGTCCCTTCCAACTTTATGATTCTGTAAGTCTATTAAATTGTCACACATAGGGACAAGTATATTTGGCCTGGTTTGCAGCCTGAAGGCCAAAGCTTCCCTAGAAACTTCTTGGTCTTGGCTTCAAGGGGATGACATCGTTCTGGTATAGTCAGGACCATTTTTAGATCCATTCTGGATTATACTGGATCTGTTCTGAAATATGTCCCCAAACAATTATGATTTCCTAAATCCAGGGTTGGACCCAAGTCCAGCTATATTTTATTTTGATTTGTTTATTTAAAACATTTTTACTATATATAAAATAGATTGCTCTCAAAGGATCCGGCCTGAGACCAGTACAGTTTATTGGCTGACCTCCTCCTTAAATTTATATCAGATTATCCAGATGTTACCACACACCTCTCCCCTAGAACAAAGGGCCGGCTGATTTATACCTTTGTTCAGATGTTGCACCAATGAAATAAATCACCGCTAGTTGACAGTTTTAGCATTCTGGTCAGTGCTCCAACAGCTGGACTCACCACCTACGCTTTGAAATATGGGGTGAGTCACAAGGTGGCAAGCTACTTTCTCAAGGTTTGTTTCAGTATTCACAACACGAGTCAGCATGCCAAAAAAACCTTCACAGTGGCTTCATCAGTGTTCAATGATACAAACTGATGTTGCAAGCAGGATCATGGTGGGGACACAGAGGAGATAAAGTTGCCTCTTGCCACACCATGGTTCCAAAATATCTCAAACCTCCTCAGGCTGGCTAGGGGTTGGTAAATCTGTCAATTTTTAGATTCTCTCCATTTTTCCAATCTTAAGTCTAGGTTGCCACATATCCAGTTTGCAATCCCCCATCCCCTGCAAAGTCCACCAGAATTTTAGTGTGTATTTGCGCAGACAGGCGGAGACCCCCCCAACCCAAAGCCGGCTCCCGTGTGGAATAAAGACACGCGACACTGTGTTATGGGATTAAAATTGGCCACAACTTTATTTAAGATTAAAGTGTAGGGAGACCTTGGCTTAGGCCTTGGGCCACTCTCTATTGTGTGGGTAGGGAAGTCCCACCCCCTACCTGGCCACCTCCCCTGGCAACGCCTCCCCCACCAGGATTGGTTGACTGTCCAAGGTTGGGCAGAAACCTCCAGGTATCCAGCCTGGGAGGGGCGATGCCAGGCAATAATTCTAGGAGCTGCTTGGATCAGGTGTGCTGCGTGCGTCCATGCAAAGTACACCCCCCATTTGATGTGGGGAGCTGTCATTCTCCTAATCCAGCAGTTCTCAACCTGTGGGTTCCTAGATGTTGATGTTGTTGGACTACAACTCCCAAACAACAAAGTTCTGGCCTTGCTAGCTGGGGGTGATGGGAGTTGTAGCCCAACAACATCTGGGGACCCACAGGTTCAGAACCACTGTCCTAATTAGTAGTGGACCTGACCTGCCACCAGCTGAGTGACTGCTGTTTACTAGGGGTAAGGTGGCAGAAAGGTTGATGAAGCGGAAACAGATGGCCAAGAGCACTGGATTGACTCCGCCTATGTGTTCACACTACTGCTCCTGATCTACACATTGTGTATGCAATTTTACCTCAGATGCAGATCTCTGCAATCAAATTTCCCTAATACACTGCATTCCTGTAAGCTATTTTCCCTAATAAATGCATGTATATGCATATTTTCCTCTGATATGCACATTTTCCAGATGGGTTTCAGAGAAGTGCTAGTTTTGAAGGGCAGCTATGTTTTGGTTTGCATATTGTTCTGGGAAGCGCAAATTAGATGGAGCTAACCAAATCCTTTCCCCCATCCTTAATGCTGACAATTCAACCTCTCGCCACTATGACTCTTCTAAGGACATGAATAGTATCACATCTAGTTTATTCCTAAGCAGTGAAGTTTACAATCTAAGACAATGAAATCTTGACCAATTTAGTTTTCAGATAAACATTTTCAGAAATTACATAATAAAATACAAGGGTGTCTTCCCAATACCACAACATAGTCCGTGAAATGAGTTTGCCATTGAAATTGAGGGAGTTTATCTTTGCCAGTAGGTCCTAGCTACAGGTGAGTCTAAACTACAGAACCACAGGGTCCTATGTAGCCTGGTCTTTGCTCACATTCCTTGTAGTACATTGCCCTTGACATCACCTGTTCTATCTCAGATTCCATCAGGTCTCTGACATGCATTTGGTTTCCTCAGTAAATCTGTATAGGCACAACATTTCTGTACTGACCTATGTGCATGTGTATTCTAATCTGTCACAAATCAGACCTGGGAAAATGGTCTAAGAGCTGTCTTTGAGAAAGGACATATCTCATTGGTAGAGCATCTGCTTTGCATGTTGAATGTCCCAGGTTCAATCTCCTGCATCTCTAGGTAGGATGGAGTGTTTTCTGTCTCAAACCCCAGCGAACCACTGCCAGTTAGTGTAGGCAATACTGACCTAGATGGACCAATGGTCTGACTCAGTTTAATGCAGATTCTTATGCTTCATGTGTATATGATACTTGGAACAAGAAGACTGTGAAAAGAGCAAGCAGGAAAGGTGAAACTGCTAGAGAGCAAAGCTGTGTAGGAGAGGGTGTGGAATACACCTACATTTATCACTCAGGATGGCAGTTTGTCAGGATTAATGAGGGACATCTGTCTGCATACATTACTAACTAGGCAGTACATCCAATTGAGCTCAGTGGGGCTTACTTCTGAGTAAACATGCCTAGGCCTGTGCTGTCAGAGTAATAACTTATTGACGGAAACCCAGCTGTGCTTCATGTAGATATAACAAACAAGACAAAAACAAAGTTCTCATTAACCCAAGATAAATGCACAGCAAGGCAAGGAAATATAATTTCATGTTCTTTTGGATAACTGGCTCACCATGTATTTCTTGCTATTACCACTTCTGCTTCTGGCTGGTTTTGATAAATCATCTCTACAGTTACCTTGACTATTTATGGTTTGGGCAATTGATATATAGGCATAGATTTCTATATGTATAAACTACATTACCATATTTGCAGCTTCAATTTAACTTCCATAATGTTCAATAAATGCTTCTAGAAAACACTTTACTTAACGTTGTACTTCAGGAAAGCACCCTCAGTTAAAGCCCCCAGATTAATCAAGTTCACAAGTTTCCTAAAACAAAGTATCATCATCATCATTTATTATTTATACCCCACCCATCTGGCTGGGTTTCTTCAGCCACTCTGGGCGGCTTCCAACAAAATATTCAAATACAATAGTCTGTTAAACATTAAAAGCTTCCCTAAACAGGGCTGCCTTCAGTTGTCTTCTAAAAGTCTGGTAGTTGTTTTTCTCTTTGACATCTGGTGGGCGGGTGTTCCACAGGGCAGGTGCCACTACCGAAAAGGCCCTCTGTCTGGTTCCCTGTAACCTCACTTCTCGCAATGAGGGAACCTCCAGAAGGCTCTTGGCACTGGACCTAAGTGTCCAGGCAGAATGATGGGGGTGGAGATGCTCCTTCAGGTATACTGGACCGAGGCCATTTAGAGCTTTAAAGGTCAGCACCAACACTTTGAATTGTGTTCAGAAACGTACTGGAAGCCAATGTAAATCTTTCAAGAACGGTGTTATGTGGTCTCGGCGGCCGCTCCCAGTCACCAGTCTAGCTGCTGCATTCTGGATTAGTTGTAGTTTCCAGGTCACCTTCAAAGGTAGCCCCACATAGAGCACATTGCAGTAGTCCAAACATAATTAATTAAAAGCAAGTCATATGAAGATGACCTTTCCTCAGTAGATTTGGAATGCATTAAAAAAATTCTATATTTATATACAGTCTCTCTCCCCCTACCACCCAAGGCAGTTCACTGTTTAAAATATTTTATCACATTGCATTGCAATGCCGTGTATTTAACTTGGGTTGGGATTTAACAGATGTGACACAGAAGTTAAAAGAGAGAGGGAAAAGGAAAATAAGGAAATAATCATAACATGACCATTCTATGAATGCAGGAGCCAACTGGCAATTGGTTGTACCAGGCCAGTAGAGAGGTCTCATGGTCTCACCTCTCCCTCTGATGCAGCCAAGTAGAATGGCTGCAGGTGGAGACAGCGCTGGAAGGGGATAAGACAATGATAGTTAAACATATAGGAGTATCTGCATAGGGTACCAAGAACACTCCATATATAAGGCATCAGATACTGGAATTCTAAATTTGTGGGTGACTAGGGGATGTATCCAATGTTCTCTGTCCACGTGTTTCTGTGTGTGCAAAAGCACAGAGCAGCCATGCCCAGTTTGGGCCACACCCACCACTAGCATGCAGCTTCTGGGTTTGCCATTAATGATTGTAGCCGTAGGGTCAAAAAAGGTTAGCCACCCCCAATTTGCATAATCCAGTCTGGTATTTACAGCCTTCTCTTCTGAGCTAGCATCACAATGCTACCTCCAACATATCTCTAGCCCTACTCATGTAGCTGTTTCCTTAATCAGTTCTACTCTTACTACTTCCTGCTGCAGCTCCTCTTTTAGTCAGTGAATGTGATAGTCTATATGTTCAGTACATGGCTTATTTCTTAATAAGGGCCAACAAAGGATATTGATAGAAATCTGGAAAGGTGTATGGTGAAAGTGAGCTTGTTTGAACAAATCTATTCAAATTTCTTTTTGTTCAGCCCTGCTGGATCAGACAAATTAAGATGCCTATATTTTTACAGTGTCACATAAAAATGATTCTCTTACCAGGAAGTGAGATGGGGTGGAGGAGGTCATGTTAATGGCCAGAACTAAGTATGGAGATGGCAAAATTTCTTTATCCAAGTTCAAGTTTCAGCAAGAAACATTTTCTTGGTTGGAATTATTTTCATGCTATTCTAGGCATAAGGGAAAGCAATGTTTCCCCTTGAAGGAGTTTGAGAATTGTTTTGGCATTGACCTTGACTACTCATAAATCTGATTCCTGACTGATTCCTGCCCTCCCCCTTGCATCAATGGCCCGTCATAGAAAAGAACGCTGCCCCACCCTATTCTAGTATACATACACCATATAGTGCTTGACTTACACATGACTGCTTCTAAAGAATCCTGGGCACTGTAGCTTGTTAAGAATGCTGAGAATTGTAACTTTGTGAAGGATGAGTTACAGTTCCCAGAATTCTTTGAGGGAAGCCATGTGCTTTATAAATGTATCCTGTGTACGCAGCCACAGTCGTCTTCTTTTCCAATAGCATGTGCTGTGTGTGTGAAGCCTGCAATCCAATTCCAGGCGCAGATTATTGATTCAGTGGATGACCTCCCTGTCAGCTTTCCATATGTAAAAAATGGAATAGCTGGGATTTAGGTCACAGTGCTGTTGTGCAAATGAGTGAGATAAGGAAGCACTGACAATTTTTCTGAGTCTTAAAGATGGGACAGACCGTGTCTTTAAAGCTATAAATAACTATTATCCAAACCTTCTCTAATTGCATAAATGTTTAATTCTTTTTAAACCCAGCATTCAATGAGATGCTGGATTCAGTAACCTATGTCAGTCTGCACATGCCTCATTTTTTACTCTGGATTTTTAAAAATGCTAAGGTGTTTTAATAAGCAAGGCTTAGCTTAAGCCTCTGCTTCTTGAAGACAGGGCTACAGATTAAATGCAGAACTGTATTTTAAATTTGCGAGCTGTCCAGAGAGGAGATTGTCTATAGGGCAGCACAGAAATGTGTTAAATTATAAAGAATAATTTATATTGTCTTGTCATAGATAATTTCCATAGGTTTATACCCAAGCAGATGCCAGCGAAAAGATTGTTATACCTTTTGCTTCACAAGACATCACTTTAGCCTATCAAGCCTATTGCAGTGCCATAATAAGAGATATTTTCCAAGTAACAGCCATTGTGGTAGTAATTACTCCCACTACTGTATGCAGTGAACAAAGAGATAAGTCACTTCCAATTACACAAATTAATAATAGATTGAAGGACAAAATAGTCCTGAACAAATATGTCAATATACACATCTGCACTGTGCACACTTACAAATTGATACTTTGCAGTTTTGAGGTGCCTTCTATCATTTCTTTCAAATACTTCTGGGTGGGGTCATTATTACCATCTTTCTTCATTCCTTACCCACCCTAAGTCAGCAATAATAGCGTTTTAGCACACAATGAGTGCTAACAAATGTGATTATTCTAAGAGAAGGAGGAGAGCATGCTCTTCAATTGCCAAGGCAGAAGAGGCACATGAAAGGCATCAGTAGCTAATGTCCCATCTTAGCAATGTTTTATGACTATACAGTAAAGGTAAAGGTACCCCTGCCCGTACGGGCCAGTCGTGTCTGACTCTAGGGTTGCGTGCTCATCTCGCTCAAGAGGCCGGGAGCCAGTGCTGTCCGGAGACACTTCCGGGTCACGTGCCCAGTGTGACGAAGCGGCATCTGGCGAGCCAGCACCAGCGCCACACACGGAAACGCCATTTACCTTCCCGCTATAAAGCGGCACCTATTTATCTACCTGCACTTAGGGGTGCTTTCAAACTGCTAGGTGGGCAGGAGCTGGGACCGAACGACGGGAGCTCACCCCGCCACAGGGATTCGAACCGCCGACCTTGCGATCAGCAAGTCCTAGGCACTGAGGTTTTACCCACAGTGCCACCCGCATCCCTATGACTATACAGTAAATAGCATCAAATTGAAATCAACTGCCATATGGATTTTAAGGTAGGAAAGTCTTGATCATGGACACATTGGACATTCCTTGCTTTTAATCTCAGTCCAGAACCAGTGGAGCTGGAAGCAATATTTGGAGGGGGCAGGTCCTAATGTGCCACAATCTACGGCATTTTGCATGCCACACTTCCTTGAAGTAGGAAACTGTAGCCCTCAAATGCCATTGAGCCCCAGTGCCTAACAACCAAGCTGGCATAGCCCATGATCAGGGATGATTAGAGTTGTAGTTTAACAACATGTAGAGGTTACAGGTTTTCCCCCACCCTGTTGTAGACCAGTATCTGTATTGATGTTTCCTTCCCTCAAGGTTCCCTTTGACCATGCATGTGGATGACCTGGATGAGGGGACTTTATATCTGTGTTGCAAGTGTTCCCTCTTATTGGGAGCATCTTACATGAGAGCAGAACCAAAAGTTTCAGTAAAGTTGGCTCAGCCAAATATAGTTGGATATGATTCAGACAGCCCAAAATTCAGAAAGATTTCAACTTGGCCGTTGTGAAGAAAGATGCTCAGATGTGAGATGGAGTGAATTGTCATAGCAGCTCCACTGAATACATGTTTCAACACAATTCATTGAATGATTTCAAAAAAAGGATTATATTTCCTCATTGCACTCTGGTGCACACATTGTGATTCCTATAGAGGGGCTGACAGAGATGCGATATCTTCTGAAGATGATCCTTTTCTTGGCTTTATTAATCTTCCTGAGCTCCATCTACCTAAAGAGATGAAGTGCTTTCCTTAAATCATAGCTGTGAAAGTCTTTCAGATTCAGTCTTCAGAAAGAGTTCCCTTTTTTTCTGTTGGGTTGGCTTCCATGACAAGCAACAAAGTCCAGTGATTCTTTTGAGAGAAAAAGAATATGATGCAGGACTGAGGCAACCTGTTAACAACCAAAGCTGTGCTCTTTTTAAATTTATGGATTTCAGTATGCTAAGAGGCTAACACTGAATCATTTCATAACCATAAACCGAGGCATTCCCATTGGGATTTAGAAAGGAATCCAGAATATTTGCTTAATTAAGAAATGCAGCTTTGTGGCTTGGAAAACATCATTTTGTATTTGAAAAATATATTTATTACTTTGTCTAATACCAAAACAAATGATAAATGAGAACTAGATCCTTCATAAAACAGGAATAATCAGAGCATTTCTGTTTCAACATAGACACCATTAACTCTCTCACTACACCTACACACACACACACACACACACACACAATTTGTGAGATCCTGTTATTGAGATAAAGAATTAGTGATGGGGGAGAAATTCAATTCCGTTTGCATTTAAAAGTGAACCTACCTAATTCACACTTTCTGAAACAATGCATGAACTGAAGCACAGCCATCTCTCAAAATTTCCACTTGTCTGAATGTTGAAATGCAGTTCTGCAGCCTAGTCATGTGTAGAAAAATGTATAAACTAGGAGAAAGTGTTGGGGGGAAATCACATATTAGTGATAATAGCACACAAAGTACATTATAGTAGGGGAAATTGTTTTGCAAAAAATGTATGCATTAGGAGGAACTAGGACTAAATAATGAGGAATTGAGAGAGAAAAAAATGAAATTTACAGATTTGCCCATTCCTACAAAGCCTAAGCTCAACTCATGGCAGACCTTGGTGTTCCATCTGGAGGTTTTCTTTCTGGATAGTATTAATAAGACTCCATACATAGATTTATTGAAGATAATCAAGGCACATGTAGAAATATTCCAATAGGCTGTTCTATGGCTCTGAATGAAGATGGTTAGAAGCTTTTTATGAAGTTTTCTGTGGAGCTCTGTAAGTGAGTTTGCCCTTTTTCTCTGGTTTGCCATAACTAAACTGCCACTAGATTACAAAAGAGGAAAGGAAGTTTCTTCCTGCTCTGACCAGAGCCAATAGAAAGGAGGTATTTTCCCAACCTGCCTTGAGGTCTAAAATTGGGGCGGGGGGGCACTATCTTTTCTCAAAGGGCCAGCATTGTTATTATTTCTCCCTAATACTAACACAGAGATTTGCTATCACTAAATAACTGAACCCTGTGCAGGCAGAACACTTGGGTTCTCAAATTTCAGTGGTGCCCTGTGTGATGCCAAAATTCAGCACCCTCCAATTCTTATGCTCCATTCTAAAGCATAGTGGTAGCGTTCCCCGTGGTCTCCCCAAGTTTCCACACCCAGTGCAACTGAATTGGTCATGCTCCCTTACAACCACTTCTGGATCAAACCACATATATTCACAACAAATATCCAACAGTTGTCTATGCATCCTGTCCTCCAAAATACTGAGGATCCACAAGGATGTGATGTGATGTGATGTCTAAGTGACTCATAGTTGCTTGGGTGAAAAAGATAAGTGATCAAAGTAGGGCTTACTGGAAATGAAAAGAACACACCTTGATGACAGGTATATCCTCCCAATAAGTCACCTGTGCTAGAGCATCAAGGCATGCAACTATTTTCATTATGTAACACCAGCAATGTGCCTAAGAGCAGTAACACCACACCGATCTCATCTCTGGAAATAAAAGGTCACACAATCCTTATTTAAATGAAGAGATATAATTGTCAATACTCACAGTCAGCTTTTATTTCATTGAAGATCAACATTTTCAGGCAGTTAGTCATTAGCTTTGGTATAACTACAGTTCAAAACAGGAACAATTAGTTGTTTGAAAGAATTTCCCTTGCATTTCCCCCACACAATCAAGGACGCAGCTAGTTGCTTATTTTTATCATTTTAAGTGATTCATTAGCTGTAAGATGACTGAATGCTGGCAGCCAGTGCGTAATGCACCTTAGAATAGGAATGAAAAGGTCCTGAAACCTGACCATTTCTTTTTTTGTTTCACTAATCATCCCACTGACTTTTCCTTCCTGTGATATATCAAGAGGGAGAGTTGCTTCAGAAAAAGCAGTCTCCAAAGGCCAGTAACATATAAGTTCTGGAATTTATCAATGCCGAGGTGCTTTCCAGGCAGTCAATATTTTGCGGGTGGAATTCACTTGTGCAATGGCAAATCCAGGTTGTACACTTAAACCGGATTTGTTGCTCTTGCCCAAGGAACCTGCTCTTCTCAATGGTCCTTTCGCAGTAAGGAAAGTGACAGGAAAATGTACTGGAAAGTGTGGGATAGTGATTGTGGGGTGTGGGGTGATATAACCTTCCTGCAAATCAATAAATCAATAAGTAGCAACCAAATCAAGTTCAATGTTCAATAAACAGTTTGTCTGGAAGAGGCCCAAATTGTAGTTTAAATGGCTTTGAAACTGCAAAAATGCATGGTGGGCAGAAAATGTTCACTGACATGTAACTGAGGTTCCTTTAGAGAGCATGTAGTTTGTCCACCTCTGGTACCCACCCTGCACTCAGTTCTCACCTGTGGCTCCTAGAAACTGTCAGCATGGCATGTCCTGGGGTGTGGTTTTTTTGAACACTTGGGTTATACATGCATTGGGTTTCTTAGGTGTACAGGGCCCTCAGTTTGTTCTTACTTTCCTTATAGAGAATCTACATTCCTGGTTCTGCCTTCACTGGTTCAACAGCAACTATTTTCTAAAGAAAGTGTCCTGTCTGTCTAATTTGAATGTCAAGGAAATATGTAGTAAAATTTGTTTGAAAGCCTATTTCCTTTCAGTAATATTGAAATTAGTTAATGCATATTTTATACACACCCACCCACACCTACCTAATTGAAACAGTACATGACTAATCTCAGGAAAAAATATGTTTAGGATGACTGTTTTAACTTGAACTATATGGTTATTTTTCTTTCAAAGATCTTAACATGGGAAACTGCTCACCCACCTAGAAATTTCCTTTGCCCCTTCTGTGCAGTCCCACATATCATTTTCCCTGTTGCCACCACAATTCCCCACCACAATGAGAATGAATGGATACTAATATTGCTTCACTTTTCTTTTAAACAAACTTTTCAAGGCCCAAGAGTTAGTACGTTTACACACTCATTTTCATTTTGGGCTTTGTAAGCTTAGGGAGGTTTACACTATTTTCTCCTGTCACAGGGAGGCTCTGTGGAATGTAATTTTATAACTAAATCATTTCAAGTGTGGCTAATCATACTCCTCAAGCAAAACTCCTTGAAATCGTTTTTATCCTGACAGGAATGCTTTTTAATTGCTAATGTGGAGAAAAAAATGTTACTAGCATATCTAAGTGTCTTAAACATCAGGATAAGTCCCGAAATACAGAAACAATTTTTATTGCAGGTCTCATTCAAATTCATGCATCTTGTCCCCATTATGGGTTTAGGTGAATTCTATTAATGTCAAATGTGTGTCTGTCAGAGAAAGAGAATTGACTGTTATAACGATTCTGCACCTAACTAAAGGAGAAGCCACTCAGGCTTGCCCTCCACTCAACAAAGAACTCCGGATTCATGAACACTGCATTGAAGCCACATACTCTTTTATGCTTTGCTGCTTAATGAACACATTTCGGCTCCCTTTATTTTGCACTTCTGAAATATAAATGTCAATTGGCAGCTTTTACAAAACTACACCCAGTCTGCTTGTCACATTGCCTTTCAACCATGAACACTATATAATTCACTATTATCTTGTTGACAAGGCTATGATTCGTTTCACACATCATTGTACATTAAGATAATATGTACCTGTGCTCCATTCTCGTCCCACTTCAAGGCTCGACTACTAACAAATTCATGGCCAATTAATTTTATCAGAAAGCAGTTGGGAGCTGGTGTGCCTTCCTCAACCTTTCACATAAAACCCTTATGTAAGACAAAATGGCTAGTAAATCAATTGGAATCCAATATATTGAAAATAGTTGATAACAAGTTGCTTAAGCACCTCCACCCAACTTAAAAAACAACATCTATAAATACTGTTTTTTATTAAATTCTGGAAAGATCTATGGAAACTCAGGACATCTCCAGATGACCTGTCTTTTGAACATTCATTCTGATTTTCTTGCACAAAACCTAGGTGGGCTTTAGATTATGTCTGGACTTTATAGGGCATTTGTTCCAATTTCTTTGTGCATAGTTTATACAACAATAAAGCCTTTGGTCTGATATGCTTTCACAGTATTTGTAGATCTTTCCATTAGTCATTTGTTCATGGAGCAGCAGTGTGAGTTATGGGTGGGTGGCAATGTTTAATGGTTGTTCCGTCCCTACTTGGATGGTCATTTCTAGAGGTTGATGCTTGGGCCCTCTTTGGCCCTGTAGAACCTTCAATGTGGGGTTCCTCAGGGTTCTATTTTATACTCCATACTGATTGACATCTACATGAAACCACTGAGTTTTGGAGTATGTTGTCAGCAGTATGCTGATGACTCAGAACTCTGCTTCTCCTTCACATCTGCATGTGTGGCAGTGGTCTTGCTTTGGTAATGGATTGGATGACAGTGAATAAACTGAAGCTCAATCCATATAAGACTGAAGCACTGTTAGTGAGTGGTTCCCTAGACTGGATGGTTGGGAGGTTGCCTGCTCTTGATGGGGTTACACCCCTCTGAATGTGTGGGTACACAGCTTGGGGGTACTCCTGGATCCTTTGCTGCTGCTCGACACTCAGGTGGCCTCAGTAGTGTGAAGTGAGGAGATTTCACCCCTCCCATACCCAAGAATCTCCTGATCATCTCCTGATGGTCTCTGCTGACTCTCCAGAGAAGAGGAGGCGTGTCCTGCCTATCTACTTATTCTGCCCAGCAACATAACTGTGTGAGAGAGAGAGTCAGTCAGTCAGTGTATCGGAGAGAGTGAGAGTGTTAGAGATCCTAGAGATAAGATTGCTGCTAAGAGCAGCTGCAGACTCTCAGTGTAGCATTGATTTATGCTTAGAATATTCAGCTCTGTATATAGTTTTGTATCATAGTTGTAGTTATAGAATAAAAGGAAGATATTCTACAGAGCTGCTCTCCGAGTGGTTTATACTCTGCAAGACTCTGCAAAACTCTGCTGCGCAACGACTGTATTATTGAGACAGTGAATCCGGTGCTCTCAGCTCTAAGCTGTGAGTCCACAGCACTGTGACCTGTTCCTGTGAGAAGGAGGTCTCTGGCGGTGCTACCCAGCTCGCCTAGCCCAGTCGGGGTTGAGGTGCAAGAGTCCAGTTGGTGCACTGGCTCTAGGGCGATGCTGACATGAAGTGCCTTCCATCAGCTTTGGCTGGTGATCCACTTGCACATCAATCTGGACAGGAGCAGCCTAACTTCTGCTGTCTATCCTCTGGTGATCTCTAGGTTAGATTATTGCAATGTTATACGTGAGTCTGCCTCTGAAGACAGTTGGTAAACTTCAGCAGGTGCAGAATTAAATAGCCAGGTTGCTCACTGGGGCAAGACAGTTTGAGCACCAATCCTGACCTGACTGCACTGACTGTTAATTAGTTTCTGGGGCCCCGTTCAAAATGCTGGTTTTGACCTATAAAGCCTTAAATGGTCCAGGACCGCAATACCTCAAGGACCACCTCTCCCATAGGAACAGACATGGACCATGCAATCATCCATCATCTGAGGTGCTTCTTCTTGTACCTCCACTGTGAGAGGTCTGAAAGGCGACAACATGAGAGTGAGTCTTTCTCTGGTGGCTCCCAGCCTGGGGATTGCTCTCCACAAGAAGACTTGCATGGAGAAGGTCAGAGGGATTTGCTTGGTTTTTAAATAGTTTTCTGAGGAGTGTTCTGACTTTATACAATTTTACTTATACATATGATAGCCAGGAATGTAGCCCCTGTGGAAGATGCGATCTCTGTATAGGATTGCTGCCCAAGTTCATTAGGATGGCACATAAATGACTTCATACTATGCCTCAGAGTTTACAGCTCCAGCCTTCTAAAGCTTTAACAGAAGTCCTGTTCTACAGACAATCATTTTATCCCAGTTTCTTCTATTCCTGCCATTTCTCATGGTATGGAAATTGGTTCTTTGTTAACTACCCAGTTGTCTATGCCAGTGAAAGAGCAATATGTTAGCTTTACTGGTTTGGATCCTGGTTTTCCTTCCACATCACCCTTCCTCAAGTTTACATGCACAAGGGGATTTTTCTATGTCCCTTTCCCTGTGTACCCCAAAAACTACTTCTGACTTGGGATGACCTCTTGTAATGTTGTAGTATATGGTGAGGGGGATTGTAAATACAGGAGGGAATTGGCAGAACACACACACACCTTATGTGTATAATCCAATGTAAATAAGTGCTTTATATCTCATGTGTCTGAAGTGTTCTTATTTCTCCTACCATCTGCAATATTCTCAGCAAAGTTATTATAATACAGTACAGGTCATCAATGCTCATACATGTATAGAATCTCAGTTCAGTGCTCAATTATTCTTCAGTCTCTAATAGTCACATATGCTGCAGCAAAGTATACTTTGGGGAAACATTAACTTGCCAGCCATCTGTTGGGTGACAAAGGCGTCTAACTATGGATCAAAGGAATGCCTAAATTACAGAAGGAAATGTTGTAATTTGGATAGTAGATGATGTAGCCACAAGAGTTTCTGGGCCAAATTTACTCTTGGTGTAGTACCATGTGTTTTATTAAAACTGTAGGTTTCAGTTTGAACCAACCAATATTCAATCCACACACCCACAAAATATGCAAAATTGTTATATTTTATACTATACAAAAATCAGCATCTAGTCTTCCACAATATTCAGAGATCTCCTACAGGAAGAATGTAAAGACAGGATAGTAAACAGAGTTAACCATGCTCAGAGCAGATCCATTGAAATCAGTGGACTTTAATGGGTCTCCTCTGTGAGGGGTGGTGGCAAAATAAGAGAATGTGCTGGCAGTCATATATTGATAAAAGTGCTTTAGGTGCCAGCACAAAACAGCTGCCATGGACAGTACTGTTAGACAAAAAAACAACAACACTGGGCCTACTAGTATATTTTTAGGCATGCTATCACACATCCTCATTTACACATGCTAATGTTCATGTGTGAAAGAGGAATGTGTGTCTTCATCTTTGCACCTAAAAGTCATCCCACAGAAAATTACCAGTAAGGCAACAACAATGTGAATCTAAGAATGTACTACTTTTATTAAAGCTACTGGGCACTAAAGATAGAAGGATTCAAACATCAAATTTGGAGAAGCTTATGTGTGCCAGGCAGTCATACACAACAGTACAATAGCAGTTCCATGCATAAGGAAAACTAGAAGAGTCAGCCTATCCTTGGCCTTTTTCCTGGAGGTTTCCAAATAAAAGGAGGCATAATGTTGTCAAAACGCTGGCATTTTGTTCCCCAAGAATTCATAAAGAATTAATTCATGGTGCCTAACAATGCCTAGTCCTATGGACAATATGAGTATAAAAATAACTGAAGGGAGGTGGGGACTCTAGGAATAAAGGGAAAGAAGGGGAAACTAAGCTGGCTAGGAGTGAACCCAAGGAAATGGGACCATATGGGTTTAGAGAAGACTTTTGTAAGTTTGGTCACCTGAGGGAAGGAGCCTCTAGGACAAAAAATAACCTAGGCTATCAGGTGATCTAAGTCTGTCCACCATCAAATTCTAAGCATCCCACCAACTTCCCAACATAAGCA
This sequence comes from Podarcis pityusensis, assembly GCF_964106645.2. Taxonomy (NCBI): domain Eukaryota; kingdom Metazoa; phylum Chordata; class Lepidosauria; order Squamata; family Lacertidae; genus Podarcis; species Podarcis pityusensis. Next base: position 49,026,844 of record NC_138027.1, read on the forward strand.
GAAAAGAATATGGTGTGATAAAGTGTGTTCCAGGGAAGGGTTTTAATTTGTAAATGATGCTGATAGATGTTAATTGTCTTGACTACCAGTGATGCCAATGCTTCAGCTATGGAGCTTCCTGCATCAGGACTTCCTCCATCAGTAGGACAAATCAAGATGTATCCAGTATGGCTTGACTGGGTTACACTCAGTGCAGAGCTGTCAACTTTTCCCTTTTCTTGCTAGGAATCCTATTCGGAATAAGGGAATTTCCCTTTAAAAAAGGGAAACGTTGACATCCAGTGGAGCTTATTCACAGATAAATGGGTTAAGATTGCAGCCTTAGAGAAAGGTATTTGCATTCCCCAGAGGTTTTAATCCCCTATCCATAGCTAGTGAGAGTCCCTCTTGTTGATTAATATGGACAGAGGTCAGCAAATCCACACTTCAACTACACCACTGCCTAAGCCTGGGCAACAGGGAGATTTCAAAATGAAGGTACTAAGGCCATATTTAAAACAGTAGCGAGGCTGAGCTCCTTGGTGACACTTATGTACAAGAATCCTTGCACCCAGAGAGAAGAAATATGCACGCTCAGCAAAAGACTATATGCCTTTAGAATTGATATGAATATATTAGAAGTATCTGTTGCATTCCTATACAGTTAGGCTGCTTTATTCTCATTGAAATTCATGGGATTTAAACATGTGCAGAATTGCAAGCATAAAGAGACATTACTTTTTTCTTTTCCCCTTTTCCCCAGCTGTGTAGTGAGTGTGGCCTGTCACTTTAAGAGACATGCCTGATCTGTAATAGAAACCACGCTTCCCAGGTGTAGTTCCATTCTTAGCTCAGTAGGAACCTTAGTCCTGCCTGCATAATAAGTCCTAGCTGCTGTGCTGAGTTGTTGATCACAGACAAATATAGCTAGTGAAGTTTTCCAGACTGCTGCTGTTTCTTGGTATTAGGACAGGCCCATTACATATTTTACTCACACGGTGAGTACCCTTCCCAAACCCACAGGATACTGTATGTTTATTACTTTACCAAAAACTTTTGGGAAATAAAGGGGGGAAAGGCATAAACAAGCAATAAACCTATGTTTGCTTCCTTGCAGTAAGCAATACAGTGTCATTTACTTTTGAGCATATATATATATATATATATATATATATATATATGGGATCAGACCATTAGAGTATCAATGGTTAATTAGAAATCTCTTCTGAATGCATTTCTCAGCACCATAATTCAGCAATGCAGGCCAAAAATCTTTTCCTTTCTACATACCTCCTTTTCTTGTGCCAAAGGCCACACAGACATACAGCATTAATGAAAAACAAGAAGGAATACTTACAGGATATCACTCTTGTGTAAAGTTTCCCTAGTTTATCTTGTCAATGAAATGTCACTTTTATTAATTTATTGCAAAATTTAAGCTCTAAATAGCATTGCATGCAAACACCATGGACTCATTAGAAACAGCAGCTTAAAAAAAAAAAGGTTCAGCTTTGGAATTTTCACTGAACTGCCCAAGACAAATGTAGATGGAAAAAAAGAAAGGAATAACCATTGGACATACTGAGGAAAGTGGAATTATTGTTGATTTGTCATTAATTTCTCTGGGGTAGTATTTTGGACTTGTGTTCATGAAATTGGCTGCAATATGTTATTTTGATAATGAATGATTAATATGCAATAACTTGATAATAACCTGATCATGGGGTGTTGGGGAGGGGAGAGGAGTACTTCTGGTGATAGACTTGTTGTGCTCCTTCCAGGGTAGCTTATCTACCTTTGGTCCCCACCCTGCACTCAGCTCTCACCTGTGGCTCCTAGAAACTGTCAGCATGCAACAGCAGCCAGCTTCGACTGGCTGGCTAAACCAGGTGTGAATAGTTAGTGAGTCTCAAATCCTCTGTGAGTCAGAGACTTCCTCTGCACAATAAGACAGGCTTCAGTGGATTGAGCAGATAATATGGTCCAACAGTCAAGAAGGCGGTTTCTGCATGTGCTGTAGAGGGAAGTAAGGGACAGATGGGGCTCATCAACCTGGGAAGAAGAAAACTCTGATCCTAAATTTCTGCTGCCTTGCACAATATATTCTCTAGAAGAAAAGGCTAAGGAGCAAACCCTACACTAATCCAGAGTTGAGTCCTTAGGATGGTTGGATGGCACCTTTATACCTCCTTCTGACAACTCTGCAGCCAAGCTGGTGCCAAATGTATTGCTCTGTTTTCCTTTGGGCCACAGCAGCATGGCGAAGAGAGGGGTCTTGTTCTCTGGGCAGCTGAGGACCTCCATACACTCAGTGCAGGCTGATGTCCCAGAGAGGTCACTTCAGTGCTGCTAATGCAGCAGTTTGGATTCACCCCCAGAGGTGCACTCCATTGTCTCCTAAGACAGATAGATACCAAAACAACTTGCCTCTGCTTGAAACCCTTGAAATAATGAAAAACTGTAGATCACATTGCAGCATTAGTACCTAATATAAGATAGTCTTATAAAATCACCATTTCTAATCTAGTATGTCTTATTGAATATATGACACATTACAAATGTGGGTATTTAAAAAAAACCAGCATATATATTATTCACTCCTGCATCTGGTTATGTTTAACTGGTTCCAGAGACCTTTGATATCAAGGCATGGGTACCCCCATTGGTCAACTGCACCCCCCAAAAAATGCCAGCTTTGGAATGGTTTAATATCTCCCCGATTCAAATTTCTAATAAAGCCAAGGCTAACTTTTCATATAAATTGTTTTAAAATGCCCAAATTGCTTTACAGTTGATTTTGATTCTTAGAGGACAGCTAGCTTTTTCTTGGCAATATTGATATTGGCAGTTTTGTGAGTGTCCCAGCTATTTCTGGTTTCCTTTGCAAGTAATTTGAATAGGAGGATGAAGTTTAGTGCTGCAGTATTCTAGACTGTAACTGTAAGTCATAAAGACTGCTGAGGAAAGTGGAATCATTTGTATTATGGCTAGCCAGGGGCTCTAGAAATCTGAATGGTACAATTGTACCGTTGATTGCCTCGGCACTATATTTCAGCAAATGGAACCCAACAGAAATATTTAAATGCGTCAAACTGCCATATAGATATATAAAGCATTTTTAACTGGAAACAACCTATGGTGTCACAGCAAACGCAGCACTCAAATCCCAATTATATAATTTGGCAATTTTAGCAACCACATCGAGCCTGCAGGGCCAATTAAAGGTGCCTTAAGAATGGCCATTCCAATTGTAGGACATGATCCACCCAAAATGAATGATTTTTAAGTACTGGTTTTTATGGGGATAAATTAAGCATCTGCGTAACTAAAAAAAAGGCGGGGGGCTTAAGTTTGCTAACTTTCTCACAATTTTCCCCTTAGCAAATATGTATCTGTGTTTAGGATTACAGTCCAAATGCCATCTGCGTAGCGTGGAGTGGCATAGCTGTCACTGCTATGGCCTGTTGCTCACACCAGCTGGAGCAAAAGGCAAGATGGTGTAGTGATCAGACCCAATGCCATCAATTGGCTTCAGTGGGCCCACCTCAGAATCCAGTGCATCATGCGCCAACTCAGCCCCTATCTGCTTCCAAAATGGCCAGCAGTAAGCCCACAAGTGGGTGGAACAGGAAGCTTCATGATGCCAAGACAACTCTACAGACAAAGGTCAATGGAGCTGTTCTGCACTGGGTGGAATGTGTCCATCAAATCTCTCTAGCATGGGGATTAGGAATATAGATTGCATCCTGAGTAACTAAATGGGACCTATGAGAAATCAAGTAGCTGCTGCTTCCTTCCCTCCTCTACATGTTCTGGTTCACCTTGAAAATCAATTAGGATTTGCAAGCATTCCTGCTGAATAAACATAGGCTTTTTTTTTTTTTTTTTAAAAAGAGGTTTTGCAACCATTCAATAAGGATGCCTGCAAAATCCTACCTGGTTTAATTTATTCACAGTTCTCAAGCACCCACTGCTCCCAAGAGGCTGCCTCTTCACAAGCAGAAATGCAACAAACTTGCCTTTGTGAAAAAGAAGAGGTTGATTGACAATATGGCATGGCTCATAGATAAACCTTGACTCCTTATCCAGAAAAATAGCCCTGTGGTTAGGTCAGGTAAGTCATCTGCCTTAGGTGACTGATGATAGGGCAGAAACATGCTTGGTCTCGTCCACCCATTTCTCTCTGGATACAAATGTTTACTGGGAAAATTTCATTTTCCTCTTGTTGATTTGTGCAGCAAAAGCTGGGCCAATAAAAGCCTCATTGGACATTGCAGAAAGAAGAAATATCTTTCTTCAACTGAATTATCAGGGCTGCAGGATAAGGACGGAAAGGAAATAGATCTGACACCTTCATTCGAGGATAAAGTTAACTGTATAACTGGATCGGCTTAGTTGTGAAATGCTACTGATCAGCCATCCTGCATTCAGTAAGTACAACTACATGCCACTCCCAATATCCACAGCAGTACAAAATTCCAGGGTGTTCCAGGTACTTACCCAGGGTCTGTGTTCCCTTTTGGAAAGTGAGGCATGGAGGAGACTGTGGTGTCTTATGGTTTATTTCCACATATATACAACCTGAGGCTGCAGTGTAGGGGTCCCCATCATTTCACTCCAAGAAGGTCTTGTATTCTCCATAAGCATAGCATTTGATTCAAACAGACACCAGCTATTTGTCTGACTCTCTCTAGTCCACTTAGTTGCATAACTCTTAACACTCTGCACTAACATTCTATTAAATCCTTCTAGAATCTTGTACATATGCCAATAAAGGTTTGAGAATCTGATTCTAAAACATTGCTTCCCCTCCCTTCTCTAGGCTCTTTGTTTCTCTCTCTCCAGCCGAAAGGGCCCCACCTCTTTTTCCTCTTGGGCAAGTTTCTTTGATTCACGCAGGAGGCCAGTTCTGATGTAATTATATCTAGCACTTGGTTTAATTAAATGACTAGCAAGGTCTAGCATGGTTCTAATACACACTTGGGTCTATCCTAAAGACTGGTTATTTCCTGGCTTTAATACTACAAACCTAAATTAAATTCTACCACTAACTTAAGCATGAATTTAGTTTGTCTTGCAGCCCCAGATTCATAACAATGCATTTGAACTTTACAAGATGATTAGTAATATCATTACCATAGTAGAATATAAAAAGCTACCTAAAGGCAGCACTTGGCTGCTAGTAAACCTACCTAATTTGCACATTCTGAAACAATATGTGAACTGAAAAAAAGCAATCATTTTGAAAATTGTACTTCTCTGAATTTTATAATGCAGTTCTCCAGCCAAGCAATGTGTACAAAATTGCACATACTTGAGTAAAGTCTGCATAGATTATGCATAATAGTGCATAGATTAGTAAAAAAAATTTAAATGCTCTATATTAAGCAGATCCCAGGTGTATCTTTAAATAAGTGTGTATTAAAAATATATTCACACTAAAATGCTTTTGAATTTTCATTAGGACTTTTTTTAAAAATAATAATCCTCAAACTGATGTGGAAATGTGGAGATATGAATTTAAGATTAGAAAAATGAGAAACTGAGAGAAACTGAAACTTATCACTACTTTCAATAGTGATTATATGCATATCTACTCAGAAAAATGTTCCACTAATTTAAATGAGGAATACTTTCAAGCAAGTGAATACAAAAATGCTTCTATGAAGAGAGAAGATTATTTGGGGAGGCAAGAGGTTTGACTAAGCTAGGGGGAGATAACCTGTAAACTCCCCTGATCGCTGACCACCGTTGACTGTGCTGGCTGCAGACAATAGAATCTGGAAGGCCAACAACAGCTGGAGGGTCATAGGTTCTCAGAGGTTCTGCATCCTTGGACCTGTTTTAAAAACTGGTTGGTGAAACACCATGAGGCATTACTGGATCAAGGACACAATTTAGTTCTCTTTCACTGCCTTTGGCCTGGGGTCTCCTTGGGGGTGCCCTTTATTTATGCCTCTTGGGTGCCCTTCTCAGGTTCACATGCCCAAGGTTCCAATAGGAAGGAGGGGGAATTTGCTTCCACTCCTTTGTTTTGTGGTCACAGATTGTGGCTGGAAACAGATGTGATCATTCCTTATTGCATGAACCCACCTGACTGGTTTATGATTCAGAAATCCAATCTAGTCAGGACTATCTGTATTTTATCTGCATGAGGATTGCTAGAGAAGTCTTCATCTTAAACTGAAAACTCTTTATCTGTATTTCAAGACATTGTTAAGTATCTTCTAGTTCTGTTGGAAGTTTGATAAAAAGAAGTTCAACAAAGTGTTTTCTCTTATTTATATGTCTTGTTACAAAGGAAAAGCTCACACTTGTAATCACACAAAGTTCCTGGGCTGGGCTAAACTCAGCTGGGAAGCTTTGTCAAGTAGTATTGCATTCATGAATCATTCATTTGGTCAGGTCTATTAATTCCATTACAACAGTAAAACATCCTAAGGGACCAAGACTCAATCCTCCGTCTGTCTTCTGGCATCACAAGGAAATCTAAAGGAGAAACCTTGTAGAAAAAAATATGGCTCTTTCATTCATCACATTTGAAGTGGCAGATTTCAGGGCAGCAGATTAGATACACATTAGTTAAATGCATTTATCTAATATAAGGAAGGGTAAGAAAGTAAAAAAAAGGAACAAATAAACAAAATGTGATAAGAGATAGAGATATAGCCAACTGGAATCTTTGGAAGCCTTCGTGGATCTAGCTTTCGTGTATTAAAATTATTCGCCCCTTACAGGGGAGAAAACTTTATAAAACTATTCCTACTTACATTTCATTGGACTTAATGAGGTTTATTACTGAGTAGACAAATGTAGCAGAGTGTTGTATTGTAAGGTGCAATTCTAGATATACAGTGGAACTTCGGTTTTTGAGCGTCTCAGAAGCTGAACTTTTCGGTTTTCGAACACCGAAAACCCGGAAGTAATTGCTTCTGTTTTCCAATGCTCAATGGAAGTCAAAGGGCTTCCATGGTGCAGTTTTTCTATTTTCACCATTGAAATTGTCATTCTCCCTTTGCTCCTCGGTTGTTGGACATTTCAGAAGTCGAACAGTCTTCAGGATTGGATTACATTCGGCAACCAAGGTTCCACTCTACTTACTGAGGGGTAAACCACATGGAATGTAGTGGAAACTGTGAGCAGTCATGTAGTTGGTTTATTCACTTGCTGCCTTCTCTAAACAATTTTTTCAGATATCCTTTTAAAATTAATTCATTTTCCCCTTTCTCCATCCAACAAATTCATAGGCAATAAATAAAGGTTGAGTGAGTGTTAAAAATCGTTCTTTGCAAGCCTGCTCACTTTCTACTCCTATATACTGCACATAGTTCAACACGTACCAGGACATAGTATCTGCAGATTAAGGTTCCAGTGAGTCTAATAACCCTTTAGACCACGCTTGCTGTCCGTGTGGAAACAGAAGCAAGTCTTCTGGCCCTGGCTCTGATCTATGCTTTCATGAATGTAGCTCTATGTGCAACTGTTGCTTTTCCATGCCATTGAGAACCCAGTATGATCATGCTATGAATTATTCATACTGTTGCATACACATAGTGCAACATGCACAAATTCCGCTGACTGTGTGATTAGGGGTAGGACCTGTGGGAGCAAACACAACAGACCACTCTTCCATCCATTAAGTGAAGGAGATTTGAAGATGAAAATAAGGCTGTCATAGTTTTATTGTTCTACCTCTCAAAGAATAATTCCTTTATTATGTAGTAGGCAAAATAAGAAACCTTTAAATTTAGATATAATACATTCTTAAAGTTGTATATCAGAGCATTTTCCCCCAATGGGATATCTGAGGTGTTTAGGATGAGCTGGCATTCTCTCTGTCTCAACGACAAAGGATACTGCATGAACTCCTGTGTTTGCAATGAATAGATTTAGTTTTCCGGGGGGAAACAAAGCAGTTTACAACTTCTGAATTCTGTTAGATTCCAGCATGCATCCACCTGCAAAATAAGAGTCAGGTAGTTTGTGTGTAATATGCTGTTTAATAAGCAGTACATGTCTGGTGCTAGCTTGAACCTCAGGTCACTATGAACAAATAGGGGGAAAATGCTGGGAAAACTTTTGCAATTTTGCTACCTATTCATTGTGACCCTAAAGTTCATGACTGGAGACTGCATAACTGGAATTTCTCAACAATAGCATTGTGTTTTTCAAGATAAACCAAAGGATTGTGAAGAACTAGTTTTCTTATATTGCAAATAGTAATTGTGTCCTATTTGCTTGTACTGTACATTCATAATATGTTCAGTGATACAGAATACTGTTATCTAGAGGTCTCATTGCCCTGAAGAACTTGGTATATTCTCCAATGTGCTGTCAAACCAAAACCACATCTTGCAAGTATTTAGGTTATGATCTTATACACCAGCCTTCTCCTTCATTTCCCATCATATCTCAGTAGCATAGTCAGTGGTCTGGGATAATCAAAGTTGTAGTCTAAAACATTTGGAGGTCACCAGGTTGAAGAAGGGTTCTTACCTGAAGCCCCATTGAGCTGATAAAGGGTTTCACTGATTATATACTTCATTTGGACATTCAAAATTAATATAAAAAGGAGTGAAATTAGGTTGCAATCCTGATTTTGAAATTCATGGGAGTCATTTCCAAGTAAATATGACAAACAAAGCCTGTTCCCCTGCAGAAGAACATTGTCTACACTTTTCTAAAGGGAAGATGAGAATATGCCCACAGTGTCAGAGATAGAGAATGAAAGGAACCATCTGGAACCAGAAGCATTAGAATAATTTCAGCCTAGTTAAAGGCAACCCCACTTCCCTTGCACAGAGTTACACTAACATTTGTGAGCTTTCCCCACAACTGCTAAAAAACAAAATCTCTTTCCTCTCCTGTGAGCTGTATACTCATGCATGAGGCTTGAATTGCCTTTGAGCCTCTCTCTTGTAATTTATGTATGTCAACATCGGATTTGTTGTTAAAAGGAGACATTTACAATTATGAACAGGCATTTGGGCCAACTTTGGTTTTACAATCACATTGCAACCCAAAGGCTGGAAACCAAATCCCAGTTGCTAGCCTCGTGTGGGAAGAAAAGGCTGCAAATTGGTGAAGCTTGTCTTCCAAGGGAGGGGAGGGAAGGATTGTCAAATATCTCTCCTCAGCCTTTCTAGCTCACAGGTGATTAGATTTAGCAGAAATATAGAAGCAGCAGGAATTTCTGATTGCATGAGGAGGTGATTATCAGACTAAAACCTTCATCAATTCATAACAGAGAACCTCTAGTCCGGAGTGAGGAACAAAGGCCAGAAAATAATAATCAGCCAAGTCCATTAGAAAATCCAGAGACTTCATCTTAAGTTTTCAGTTTACTGCTAAAAAAAGTTTAACAATGTAAAATATTTAATTTCATATCATATAATATATGAACAGTCAACCATATCTTAAAAACAACTTTTAACTCTGAGAAGCAAATTGAATCCCCTGGCTGCCCTTTAGGCTAACTTCCCCCTCCCCTAGAACTTTGTCTCTCTCCAGAGCCATCAGTGCAGATTTATGCAGCTCCTTTGCCAACTAGCTAACATTGCCCATATTTGGTCCCAGCTGGGCCAATTAGCCACCTGTTATTGGGCCAGTGACTAGCCCTGCCAGCACTACAGGGATTCATTAGTTTCGTTTAGTCGAAAACGCCAGTGCTCCATGAACTAAGTGAGCTCTGTCCTCTTCCTAATGTACAACTCTCCACTAGAAAGGTATAATTTCAACCAAAGGCAAACAGTCGGCTTACAGTCCATGTCACCCAAGTTTTCAACAGCTGTGAAAAGTAAGGTTGCAATAGTCTTACGCAAAGCAGGGAGGTTCCCCATTCCCAAGTGTTAGAAAGTTCTACGGTTGGCCTCTTTACAGGATCTGTTTCTTTGTGATAACAGACAGCATTGGTGACTTATGTTCCCTTTGTTTATTTACAAATGTACACATTGAACATGGCAAATCAGACTGTGTTGTTCTATGAACCAGTTCCCCAATGAAAACAGTGTGCCTTGAGACACCCCCACCCCTCATGTTTATAAAGCCGTTTTCAAACTAGAAACAAAAACCATTCAGGTCTCTTCTGCTGCCTGTATTCCAGCCCCTAATTTGCTACTTTTTTCTTCAGTACAAACACTGTGCAGAACACCAGTCTCATTCCTTAGATGTATCTTAGATGTTAGTAGCAAGAGATGTGTATGCACTACAACCCCACATGTCTCTTGGTGAAAAATTTCAGCATAATTTTATGGTTGGGGTTATGGGAAGTTAATTATCCCTGGCATAAAAAGACTATGTCAACAGTTGCACTTTTCAATGAAGGTAAAGAGGATAGGCCTAGTGACCTCAACCCACCCACAGGATGAGTTTTCTTATTGCTAGCAAACAGTGGAGGGCTGGGTTCCAGCAGAAGTCTTCTTCTGGTGAGGTGTGCCTCTCTTAAATTCTGTTCCTTTTCATCAGACTGCACCCTTACTTAGATTTTGGTTAAGCAGAAATGGAAGAAATTGAGGAAATGCCTGTTGCCATAGAAATGAAATGAAGCAAATGCCACAATTTTGTGAAGTCACATCCAACAAAAGATGTGTATACTACAAAGCTTTACATTATTGACCTATGGCTTCTAAGTGGACTTTAGAAGACATTTTACTGAAAACATTTGATCACCCATGCAACAGCTCTTACCAAACAAAGTGACCAGCATCCAGCCGTTCCACCCTTGAACAGCTTTTAACAGAGCCCACTGCTGATCTCTGCCCCCCTCTAAATAAATCATCATCATCATCATCATCATCTGGTCTGGCACTCTGTGTAAAACCTGACAGATGGACTTACTTGCCATTTTAATTTTCCACCATGTAACCAACATGGCATCACTTTGGGAAATTGTGAGAAGTTCAAATAGTTATTTGTTTCTCCTTCCCTCCAACAGCTAGGTGCTGTTCAGATCACCAATACCAGGTAAACCCACCAGGGCCTGCTAACAAAGGAAGGGGCTCACTGGATGCCATTGTGCCCAGGGCTTCCTAGAACTCGCTCTGAAAACTTGCAACGATCCTGTTAGCAATCAGTTGCATGTGGCACAATCATAATGATACCTAGTCCTTCAGCAGAATTGATGGCTGGTTTGAGAGAATCACAAACTTTGTAGGAGCATTTGCTTCGGGGAGGGGAAATAGCTAGAGGAGAGATGCACATGAGAGACTTTCTGAAGTGTGATGTGTATGGATAGATAATATGACCATTGAAACTCTTGCCACACATTACTCATGAAACAGGAAAAGTGAGTAGTCAGGTGACTTTTTTGGTCTCACCCTATTGCACACACCCTCAGTCCTAACCCTGTCAATCATGAATTAACATGGGTGTCTGAGTCAAGGAAGCCTTCTTGTATTTCCTCTTAGCAGAAAGATTCCACATAAAAGTATCACTACAATTGGGCAAGCTAACACATAGGTTGAGGAGCAAGGGTAGAGAAACCATAGGCCACAGGGGTATGGCCAAAAGCACAGCTGCACAGTCCCTCTGTTCTTCATGTAATTAATGTGTGAAGCCTAAGGTTTAAGAATGACCTTAAAAGTGTGCTAGCTTGGAGCTCTTCCTCTGTTGGGAGGTGGCAGAGGATGAATTAATGTTGGTTCGTCTTAGGACAGGGAGGACAGATTGTTAGGCATTCTTCCAATTAACCATATTATTGAGCTCAGAATAAAGACAGACAGACAGACAGACAGACAGGTGCTAGAGAATTATCCTCCTAGTTACTTCTTAACATTTATCCCCTCCTATCCCAGCTTCTAACAGTTCACTGGCTGCAAATTTGCAAAATTCAGGCATGGCTGAACATTTTGATTCATGTTGTATTAATTAAGCATGAACCTCTTAAGCATTAAACTAGCCAAGCACCTTTTGTGACTCACTGATTCTTAACTAAAGGCCAAATTCATTTTCCAGCATTAAATGTTCACCTAATTAGGTTTCTGTGACAATGTATAAGAAACAGATTTTCCGCATTTAAAACTTAATCCCATTGAACATACTGTGGTTTTTTTGGTATACCATCCTGGAAGTAATTTTCTTAAACTATCAAGCCCAAACATTTTATGTTAGTATATAGACCATGCATACAAAAGAACTGAGGTTGAAACAATTTTAATTAACAAAAATATATATTTTAGATTTATATCTGTATCTGTACATTAACAGCATTGCTTTCAAAAGCAAGCATTGCAGTCTGGTATTATACAAATAACCCCTCTAGCTGTTTATAAAATTCTGGATTTCATCTCACAATTTAGCATCTTCTAAAAATGCAGATTATTAGAGCCTTTTGTGGTGTATTGAATAAGCAGTGTGCTCTTGGGAGAGACTTTTAAATCATGTATTATTTTCTCTGAAGATGACAGTGAGCCCATTATGGTCACTAAAATCATCATGTACAACCAAGTAGCTCAAACATTCATAAGACAGGCTCTTGTGTGACTGTGGAGACAATTCACAGAACCTTATCTAATCTACTTGCTAAGAAAATATCATAAAACATATTTCTTTTGAAACAATAGCATGGATGCTGTGAATATCCATTGCTGTCCACTTTCAGTGCCACATCCACATTGCAAGTAACACGGAACACGGAGCAGATTTCATATTGTCATTGGATCTATTGATAAAGGACAGCTAGATGTACCTGCTTATATGCAGTTAGGCCAGTTGCAGATGTGTGTGATACATAAAAATGATTCTGACCTCCAGTGTGAAAAGTTCACATCTGTTTTTCCAGGCAGATATCCTGAGCATGCATGCAAAGTAGGGTGGCAGGAATAGCCACAGAAATAAAACAAGATTTTATGCAGGAATGAACTCTTAGGAGGAAATTTAGATGTGATGGAAGAAGACCTTGTTTATGTCCTTCTGGCCTGTCTATTCCCTATAGACAGAAGTAAGAGTGACAAAATACAGCATGGGCAAGCAGGAAAGAAGAGCTGATTTGTTGCCATCCCACCATACACATGTAGACTTCTCCAACTCAAGCTACTTTATCCTGGTGGGGCTTACTTAGACATGGTGCTTAACTGAAGGAAAAATGGCTAAAATGCAGCTGAGGGCATATAGCTGAGGTTTTCAGATCCTCATTTCTGCCAGCTACATTGCCGCACACAAATATACACACCCGCTTGAGAGCTTATATGGACTTGGTGCAGACCTGATTTTGCAGGTCTAGTTTAAACCTTCAGCCTATACAAGGCACTTTCTGCTGCAAGACAGTGGAGGGAGCAAACTATCACCAGCATGTAATTCTGCTGGCTGAAAGCTTGTACTATTTACTACTGAGACCGGCTCAATTTTCTTGTATTCTTGTACAAGGCCCTTACTAAATTGGTCCAGGATTGGGTCAGGAACACCTGACTCCTTATATTCCTGCCTGATCACTGAGGTCTTTTGGGAGTCACTGTTAGTTGTTGCCCTTGACTAGGATGTGTGGCTCATATCCACCAGGAGCTTTGCACTCAGTATTGTAGATCCAATTTTGTGGAACTCCTTCTAGCTGATGTAATTAAGCTGTTTAAAAAGTGTTTAAATTAAGAAATCTCAAACAGTGTGTTTGAAACAAAAGAAAAAGAACAAAGTAAAACAGTACAAAGAAAGAGAGAAAACCCAATGAGATTAAAAGTAACCATGGTTTAGAAAGAAAAAATGAAGAGATTGAGGAGGACGATAAATTGAAGTCAGAGAAGAAAGATATGAAGGAGCTATAGAATAGATGTACCAAAAAGTTAATAAATTGTTGTACTGTATACAGAAGGGATAAGGTAATCAATGAGAGAAAACAGCAATGGAGAGAGATGATCAATATTATGGAATGGAATCTAAAACTAGCAATAGAATAAAATACAAGTAGAAAGAGGCCTTAGATGAGATAAGGAAAAACCAAGAAACAAAGAATTTCAATAATCCAGTTGAGATAAAAAACCAAAGGGTGAATTAAAGGATGAGAGGTGTCAATGGAAGGGGAAAAATGAATCTTAGAAAGATTAAGCAGCTGAAAGTAATAGACGAAATATAATATGAAAAAGGTGCATCCACATAGCTTCAAAAACACAAGTAAATACAGATACCAACAACTTGTCAAAGAAGAAAAACCCAAACTTTTGCTGAAAAATAAAATAAAAATAAAGACAACCAATAAATTATTAGACAATAATTAGAAGCTGTTTGTATGTTTGTGTATGCCAGATATTATTTTGAATATAAAGTTTGATATAGAGTCAGTCCCATTCTGATTCAATGCAATGACAGTCTTAGCACTATTTAAAATAGAGATTTGGTTACAACACATGCTGTGTTGAAATTACTTTTACTCACCAGTTAGTCACACACCTTCCTGTTAATGACTGAAATCCTAAACAAAAACAAAAAACTTATTAGGGAGTGAGTTCCATTGTTGGTGAGATTACATCATTGTAAACATGCTTAGGATTATGCTGCAAGTCATTGTTCTGGACCAAATATGTGATGTCATATGTGACATCAGGCATGGGGCATGAAGAGAGGTGGCAGAATGGGCTAGGCGATCAAGTTCCCTGTGCTTGAAGTCTCCATCCCAAGTCCTAGTGACTCACTCCTCTTCTAGTGCCTCCTCCCAACACACACACACACACACACACACACACACACACATCCTGTATGTTTCAAATTTTGATTTTGTGGTTATAAAAATGTAAAAAATCCCAAAACACTTTATTGCAGTTTCATAGCTAGCAATGAAGTATAATCCTGTTTGATCTGTAATTTTAAGTAGGGGATTGGATTAGATGATCCTTGGGATCCCTTACAACTCTACAACTCTATGATTCTATGATTCACATATTAGAATGCAGTTATTATTTGGATAGGGCACTTTTTGATTTCTTTAAGTTCAGTGTTTTTAAAAAGTGGGGAAATCTACAAAATGTTTATTTTAAGGAGAAAATGCATACAAAAATGTGTATAATTGAACTTTGATTTTGTGAGGTCTTTTCTTTTTTAAAAAATTCAGGATTTATTATTGACCATTTAACCAATGCTTATAAGCTACTAACAGAAGCTAATAATTTATATGAAGAAAAGGTTCCCTTCGTGAAAGTGGTAAAATGTGCTTGTGTCCATTCCTTAGTAACTACTGTACTCATTACCAGAAAATCAGACACGATATACCATTTGGCTTTTTTTATTTTGACCTCATGAACCTGTTAGGGATGTTTTGTCAGGTTTATAATTGCTTTCTATGAATTGTCAACAGAACTGTTACTGCACATTATTAAGTGGTTGTGAAGCAGAAAGAACAAGTCAAGATCTTTCTGAAGCCAATGAATATAATTGGGAACAAAAGAGCAAGGTCTATACTACCATTAAAGGTTCTAGTGTAGAGTTCAGGTTATCTAATCAATGAACAGACTGACCTCTGTTTGTTTCTTTCATGATGTGACACCTTTCACATTTCTTGACATTATGGAACAGATTCTCAGGCTGTGTAATCTGTGCAGTCCTGTTAATTGCTCCACAGAAAGTTCAGGAAATGGGCTTATTCAAAGACAAGGCAGATAGAATCTTGTCATGGTCCCATTAACTTCCAGTTCATCTCAGTGGAACCTGAGTAACAATTCTAAGTGTCTTCTCTTCAGACAGTCACCTCAGCCCCAAGCTGCAAATTTAACACTTGCACATACACTCCCCATAATTTTAGAAAGTTTCTAATTCAGGTAATCTACATTAAAACACCAGCCACCTACCAAAACTAATATATATCACTGTATTTGGGTTTTATTTTACTGTATGGTCTTGTATAGTAAGAATCTGCATGTATGATCAGGTGTATAAGTTAATCACAGTCCATGTCAGTCTCCTTAGAGGATGATATACACATTGAATGATATATGACATTCCACTCAGCATAAACAGGAGTGATGAGCCCTTTTCTGCTGATTCAAGTCTGTCAAACAATTGTTCCCTCTAAGCTTCAGAACCTTTTGTCACCAATAACCACTTCACCTACATGGGAAAGTTTGCTGTGAAATTTAAGTAGGCCTCAACAAACCAAAAGGTTAAGGGATTCCAGAGAGGTTAGCACTATGTCCATATAGCTTTTAAGATGAGACAATAACCTTCCAAGGGTGGTTCCACTCAGCATTCCCTTGTTTCTCACTTCCTCTCAGCCACCTGCTAAAGATCAAGACCTTTGTCTGCATGGGTGCTACAGGGTTTACTTGGAATAAAATTTACAGAGATTTGAAATGAACAAGGGGAAACAATGGGAAGCACAAGACAAGAACAACAGATACCCACAGAGCAAAATGAATAAGTATTCTGTTTAATTCAAGGACCAACAGCACTTCCTCTTAGTCCAAAGAGAAATATGTAACTCTTGCAAACCTTGTTTGCAAAACCGTGTAGTCAATCAGTCCAAATATTCCCCTGGTTCACAAAGGTACTGGACACTGCAGAGTTTTTCTTCTGCAAACAACTTTGGTTCCAGGGCAAAACAGCAAATGAAAAACTTGAGGGACACAGCAAGGAGTTGGGGGAGAAACACTGACACCACAATTCCTTGCTCATCAACCATGCTTTTGCATCAGTTGAATTGATACAGGAATAAGAGCTCAAGGGTGTGTGTGAGAGGGAATCAGTTCTCCAGCAGAAAAAGCTGACTCTTTTTCTAGCACTTCCCTGAATGACTTCACTTCTACAGGACTAAGGCAACCAGTCAATTACCCTCCATTACCAGTAATGACATGAAGGAAGGGTACATGATGCACAATTGTTGCCTGGGATGTTATTGCTTTCCCCAGTATTTGGGGGCTGGAGTGAAGAATGGATTACAGTGGTACCTTGGGTTGCAGACGCTTCAGGTTGCAGATGCTTCAGTTTACAGACTCCGCTAACCCAGAAATAGTACCTCAGATTAAGAACTTTGCTTCAGGATAAAAACAGAAATTGCACTGTGGCGGCACGGTGGCAGCAGGAGGCCCCATTAGCTAAAGTGGTACCTCAGGTTAAGAACAGTTTCAGGTTAAGAACAGACCTCCAGAACGAATTAAGTTCTTCATCCGAGGTACCACTGTATTTCTTTCAGTTTCTTACCACTTTGCATGACTATCCTGCCTACTATTTAGGCACCAGAGGCATCTGCATAAAGACATCCCACCAAGTAGATAGTTTTAAATGCATAAACAAAGGTCCTTTGTGTGATTAGATTCATGTTGTTGTTCCTTTATTTAGTAGTCCATAATTTTCTCATTGATTTTACAGGCTGACTTCTGTCACACGCCCCCAAAAATACGTTTAGTGGAAGAAGAAAAACAAAGCTGCATTATTAATCTTTGTCTGAACTGCTGAAATGTAGAAATGTATTCAATATTTCATATGCTTGGAAAATAACATGATAACCCAAATTGCTCTAAAACAGTTATTTCTCCTTTTGCTGTGTTTTCTTTATGTTTCTTAATACTGTTTTGTTATGATAGTTCATTATTTATAAATAATGCAAGAGGCAGCATCTTTGTTTCCTGTGAACTGCAATTCTATAGTGTGACATAATAATAACAATAACAACAATAATAATAATCCATCAAGTTCATTGATCTGTTGCAAAGCTGCTTTACTCTATTTTCCACTAGCTTCCACTAGCTTCCACTCTGGGATGAAAAATTAATTTGTGCAATTCTATTAATCAGGCTACGTTTTCAACGCACGTGCGTGTGTGTGTGTGTGCGCGCACAGAGAGAAATACTATAAAGTATAATACAATGAGTGTAGTTCCCTGTACAGAAAAGTTAATTGCCAGAGTGTTCAGGTCTGTGGTCTGTTGGGCAGTCTACTTTATCTAATACAAAGGAAAAAAGCAGGTGAAACACTAACTTTTACTATACCAATCAATCTGTGTAAGTGTGTGATGTAAGAGTGCATAAACTAGTGCTGAAACAATTATTCAATGATCATTATTTTGCACAAACGGGGGGACGCAGTTGCCTCCACGGTTAAATCCAAACAATTATTACATAGCAGCATCAAACACTTAACAGCCAGATAAACTATGATATTAATAAAAACCTCAATAAATGCCCCCAAAGGAGATAATTCTAGTTCATGTTAATTTCTTTTGTTAAATGAAATAGTTTGGGTCATATTCAGTTCACAGTTCAAGTTCATCCAAATGATCCTTGGCAAAAAAAAAGTTCAGCATTGCGAACCTTAAAGGTAAAGGGACCCCTGACCATTAGGTCCAGTCGTGGACGACTCTGGGGTTGCGGCGCTCATCTCGCTTTATTAGCCGAGGGAGCTGGCGTACAGCTTCCAGGTCATGTGGCCAGCATGACTAAGCCACTTCTGGCGAACCAGAGCAGTGCACGGAAACACCATTTACCTTCTCGCCGGAGCGGTACCTATATATCTACTTGCACTTTAACATGCTTTCGAACTGCTAGGTTGGTAGGAGCAGGGACCAAGCAATGGAAGCTGACCCCTTCGCGGTGATTTGAACCGTCGACTTTCTGATCGGCAATCCCTAGGCTCTGTGGTTTAACCCACAGCACCACTCACGTCCCGTACAGTACGCTATTTTGAAGTCTAAGAAAACATGAAAACACATAACCAGTGGAATGTGAATTGTTCAATTCATTTCAATTGTGATCTTTAAGCTTAAAAGAGTCTGGAGTGTTTTGTGTTTTTTTTTTAAAAAAAAAAAACACCGTAGGAGAATGAATTTGAAGAGAAATCATTCAGCTTTCTACCCCAAAATGAACTTAATTCATGTTCTGTTCACTCAGCAATTATGAAAACTACTTTCACGTGTAGTTCAGAGATTTTTGAACTAGTTAAGTAAAGTTTGGTTTAGTAAACTAGTTCATTCCTAGCACTAATCACTAGCACGTGGTCAAATCCCTTTAGATTAGTCACAACTGGTGTATCAAAAGGAATAGATAGGTCCATTAAAATCTGGTCCATCCCAGTTATCAGAGGGGAGGGAACTAAGTCTTCCCTGTCCTGTTTCCAGGTGGATTTTTAGTAAAAAATCCTCAAAACTCCCCAAAACAGAACAAAAAATATTAGTATATATTTAAGAGTATTGCTGAGGTGGTCTGAGGGTTGTGTGCTAGTGCTGGGGGTGCCGTCAGATGCAGCTAAACCCTTTGGACACCATGGGACATGATATTCCATTTCTCTCAGCAGGAATTCTATGAAGAAGAAAAAAAATACCTTTGGAAAATGACACCTATAGATATGGCAGTTACAGTTGCTGCTGCAGAACACCTTGTTGTTCTGCATTTTGTTTTTGTTTTGTTTTTTTGTTTTTTGTTTTTAAAAAAATATCTGAACTGCTGCCATGTTAAGACTCTTCAAGCACCCTTCCCACCTCCTGCTCCCGAAATGCAGCAAACCCATCTCCCTTACATTAAATAAATAAATATCAAAAATCACCATCACCATCCAAAATACCATTCACTACATTAATCTAGCCAGGGGGTGATCCATGCATAAGGATACACTCTAATCCATTTCTTATTCCACATACTAAGAATAAATTTTCACCGGCATTACTGTAGAGATTTACACTTCTATCACTGCCATCTCTTGCAAGTTCAAATTCTCACTGGGAAATCAAACTCATGATACCAAAGAGAGTGAAGGATTAATGTTATCAGGTTGAATGCCTTTACAGCATTGATCCACCACCGAGGCTGATATAGTGACATTTAATCTGGTTGAGTGACTTCTGTAATTTAACATAGAATATGACTTTACTGAAAAAGAAAGAAAGAAAAGCAGATGAAAAACAGGATAATCCATACTGCGAATCATGAAACAAACTTGATACCATTGCAGATAATCAAAAGAAAATGATCCTTAAGGGTGGGAAAATCAGTCAAAACATGTGGTCACTGTAACATACATCATAAAGAATGTTTGAGACTTTGAAAATATCAGGTTACTTCTATTTGCTATATAATTGAGAAAGATGCAGGAATACAAGATACAGGTCCCTGCTTAGCAGGAGTCCTCAGGCAACCATCTGCTCTGGCTTACTGTTTGGCCACAGTTTATGACTTGCCACTGGGCCAGTTAGTTCTGTCACCTAAATCCATGGAATTACAGCTCTGGAGCAGACCAGAACTTCTCCATTCTGTTCCACTCTCACCCTGCAAAAGGAGGCCCAGCCTTCCCTCCCCCCAACCCACCTTGCTATGGATGCACATTAGCCACCTGTCAATGGGATGGCAAAACTAAGCATTCACAATTGTTCTGGTGAACTGGGCTTCACCAAAGCAATTTTTCTAATGTGGATGTTTTGTTATTGCCCTATGGTGGGTGCTGAAGTTATTGGTCTGCATCCATGGTAGGGATAAGCATTTTGTGTAATTGGACACATTTCATCTATATTGTTGATATATAATTCCAAATCGTATGAAGGAGACTTCATAATCTTATTACAGTTTAATTGATATAATATTCTCTCAAGTATTGCAATACCAAGAAGGAATGACCACCGCTGGGACATGCTGCATCTGCAGCAGCACAACTGGATGCCTTCATCTGCCCCAGCTGCAACAAAACATGTCTCTTCCACATCGGTCTCTACAGCCACAGAAGGCGCTGCAAGCTTTCAGCAGTTTAACTTCATTCCCAAAGGCTCACCCCTCCATTGTCTCCCAAGACAGACAGATGCCAACAGCTATTGCAATACCATTTGTAGGGACTATACAATAACTGTACATAATGCCCATGAATAACATAGTACTACAGAAAACAAAATATGCTTCAAAGTCTTGTGCAAAATGGATATTCAAAGGTATATCCTAAAGGGAAGTACTTTTTTATTATTTAAATACACTATTTAGTTCTCAGCACAGCCTAACAGTATTAGATTATTGAAAGCCTAGGTTTTCATCATTCAGATGTCACTCAGTGCCCAATTCAATCTGTATTTTTTGCCTCAGCTTGTAATATCAACAGCCTTATTAATATTCCAACACCTAAACGATTTGTAAAAAGTGACTGAGACGGGGGGGGAAAGCTACACATTGTAAACATAAGAGCTCCTTTTAAAGATGTTCCCGTGCACTTGTGATTCTGTTAGCTGATCTAGTAAATTGATTTGAGAATGGTGTATCAAAGTAGCGTGAGGATGGGTGGGCACATTTGGATTATTTTGCACAGAGAATAACTGCAAGGGACCTGACCCTTCTGAGAAGGTAGAATCTCTGAGAATTATTATACAAAGCATGAGGGGGGAAGGAAACAGTTTTTAATCATGACTATAGGATACAAAATCATCTACTAAGCAGAAAGTGAATGATTACCTGCTAATGGATTTTAGCATATAATTTTTTACCACGCACTTCACCCACCTTTTACCATTTCAGATTGTGCTTGTTAGCAGCAGAAGGTCAATAGCTGAACATTGCTCATTTCATTTGGAGCAGTTGACGGCACCTTGTTTGAAATGTATAGTCACAAACTGGCATGTGAACAGTACAGTACAATAACAAAAGCAACATTTGAATCAATTAAAGAAGTTTCTAAGAAAGATTTGTCCAACCATATGCTTTGGACCACAACTCCCATCACCTCAACAGCCAATTGTCAGGGATGGTGGGAGTTGTAGTCCAAAAGGCCTGGAGAACCACAAGGCTTATCTAACCTGTACATGACTCTCACCACATATGGACCTCACAGTGGCAGAACTCAGTGGAAGAATTCACTTTACCATTTGGTAGGATGCTATAAATCACCAAGCTATTCTGCAGTACAATAACTCCTCTTGAGACAATGTGACCATTTGTAAGGGCTCTAGAACTTAGAAAAAAATGGTTAATATTTAAAAATCCCTAATTGCTGCAGCTTACTTGGATGATTTACAAGTCACTTCAAAGGCAGTACCAAAATGAAAGTGAAGATTGACTCAATGCAATACAGAAACAATACTAGCAGATCAACTAGCAGCTAGAATTAAGACGCCCAATTTCAATTTTGCATGAAGGACATCTGAAAGCACCTTACTTACTGCCATTTTATATTGATTTTGAGTGTCAGAATACCTTGGATATAACTACTTTTCCCTCCATCCCATCGGGGGTAGAACATCCGTATGGACGGGTTTGTCAAGTTATATACTTCTGCCATCCATGGGGTAGGGCATAAATTATGAAGTAGAGAGCATATTTTTCACATGGAGGTTCCCCATGCAATTTATGAAAGAATGTGGTAGTGAAGGTTATCCTATGAACTGGTCTCATATAAGAACATAATCAGGATTTCAGCAAGGACCCCCCCCCCCCATCTTTGTAGGTGCATGGATAGGTGGCTATAATTAAGAACTAGCTAAGAACCACAGGGAAATGTCCTGTACTTTAGGTACTGATAAATAATTTCATCAATTAGGATCTTAATCATTTCTGCAGCATCCTTTTCTGCAGCATCCTTCCGTTGCTACTTATAAGAGGAGTACTACAGAAGAATTTGTTCCCCTAAATACCTTGGCTAATGCACTGTTCCAACTTAAGTATTTAGGGATTTTATTCACTGCAGGTGGCATTTTGATATCTAATTAATTTGTACTTTACAGCAAGAACTCTATAAAGGCTGGCTTCAGAGGTCCATGAACCCTGTTAGTTAAGTACTTACTCTTTAAAATACATCTTACGATACTTAAATGCTATTTTTTATTATTATACTAGGACATTTTTCATATGAATTTGGCAAACCGCAGCTAATTGCAACCAAATCTAACTCAGTGCCCATCAGTTTTCTTTCACATAATCCTTTTCATATAATGATATATTTCAGAATAAATATGGGACATGTAGCCCACTTTGTGATCAATTTTTATCATTTCATACAATTAATAATGTACTTATACAGCATGATATTACATTTCATTATATTTTAACATGTCCATTTGTTCATAATGTAAAACCCATCATTGATCGGTGAGTGCAATTTTTAGTCATTTTACAGAATGAGTGTTTCACTCAATCATTTAATCAAATGATTACAGTGATATTTCTGGATAGAACTGCTATGTTATAGGAATGGGAAGTACTGTACATGAAATACTTAACCTTGGGTTATTTGGAATCATTCATTCAACTTGTCAACATCTATGATGGGGGGCAGAAACAAGGGTTATTTTTAAAAGACTCTGCAGTGCTAGACAAAACTAATACTTATTTTGGCTAGCTGAAACTATGTTTTATAATGTCCTTCCATCTACAAAAATCTAAGTAGGCAGTGGCATAAGGTTATTCGTAACAGCATCATATTTAATTAAGGTTTTATTGTGATATACATTTTTATTTTTATTTAAAATATTTTAAACAGCTTTTCTGACCAAATGCCAGTCCAAAATATCTCACAATTAAAAACAAAAGAGAAAAGGAACAACGATACAGAATTTTAAAACTTAGAATTACAATTCAGCAACATTCCACAATAAAAGAAAACATATATTAAACCAATTATTTCCTAAAATATTTCTCAAGGAAATCCCAATTCACAAAAAAAAAGTGTAATGATGATTCTGATTTCTACTGATGAGGATGCCAGACACATGCAAATGCTTGACTGAAAATAAACTCCACTTTCACCAGGCTACTGGTCTCCTGTGAAAATGGGAGATACTTTGGGGACTTTAGCTACACAAAGGGTCCTCATCCTTTCTGGGGCGAGGAGTTTATTGTGGTAGAGAGACAGTGGGTAAAAAGCTTTCCTGCCACTCCCAGCAGTAACAGAATTGCAACAAACAGCAAGTCCCAGGACATTTCTCACTGAGAATGTCCCAGTAGTGATGACGTAGTGTCATTCCTAGGGACATTCTTCATATATATTTAAATTGACTGGCAGCTGTCCCAAATGACAAATCATGCCTCCCCACTTTTGCAACGTGCAAAGAAGATTGCAAACCGTAGAGGAATTTTCATTTCCATTTTAGTTTGCACATGAGTTGACCCTGCATGATTTTCTTGAAAAACCCATAAAAGCAGACTAGATCCTTGCCCCAGCTGAGCTTGTGTTTGTGCTGAGCAGCTTCCTGTGGGTGGAATATATATTGATGCTCCAATTCCTATGATGGCGGTAGCATTAGTTCCACTCTATGACTACAGTAACTGGATACACACTCACATCACAGAATTTGGCCATTGTGTAGAAACCGATGACTACTGACTCATCCATTTATAAGTGGAACGTTGCTCTGAAAGTTCAACACAGTTATATCTAGTTTCAAGAGCGGAAACTTCTCAAATCTCAGGTAATCCCTCATAAGGGAATTGAAAAGGAAAGTCAAGAAAGTGACATCTTTTCAGGACATTTGAAGCTTATTTAAAACCACTATAGTAGAAGTTTGGATTGAATGAATGCCATGGATTAATACTGGAGGAGTTCAGTGTCGTTAATGAGCAGAATAAAGGATGCTCTGCAAATCACCAAGTACGAGTCTTGCCCAAGTAAGATAACAAAAAGGAACTTACAAGTGTAAGTTGCATTTGATACAAACAACAAAAATGAATCTGAAGAACACATTGCTAGAAATGTTAAGTTAATTAACATTTCTTTAAATCTGTCAGAAGCTGGATACCTGCTTCTAGCAGGTGTGGACTGTTTCAATGACAAAGGTGCAAAAGGATGCTAAAGGAGGACAGGGAAAGAGTGGAGGAGCTGAATGAATTCTTTACACTTCATTTAATTGCAGAAGAAGTTGTACAGTCATCTAAGCCTGAATAATTGAGTTGAAGCCAGGCTTTCTGTTCCTTCGTAGGTACTCCTTTTGCTAAGAGAACTAAAAATTCAGAGGTAGTAAGCCTCTGACTATTAGTTTCTCAGGCACAAATGGTGTGGGAGTGGAACTATTTGTGCCCTATTTGTTAACTTCTTGGAAGCCTTAGGGAGGCAACTGTAGGACAAAGGAGATTTAACTAGATGGACTCTGGTCAAAATCAGAAAGCTAATTTCTGGTTGCATTCACATGCCCTCCAAGTGTCCCGTATTAAGCAGAACATCCTGGTTTGGCAGAATCTGCAGTGGCTTCTGATCCCAATCCAAGATGACTATAAAAGCCAGATAAAGTTCCACTGTTGTGTGTTAGAAGACCATTTTAGAAATAAATATCATATGTTGTATTTGTTGTGGCACACATGCACTTTCATACTCTAGTAATTACCTAAAGCTGCCCCAGTTACTGTGTGCACCAATGCAACTAGGTGTGGTGGAGATTTCTTTTTCCATTTCAATTTAAAGAATGCCCACCTAATTCACATATCACAAACTGACACATGAACCAAAACAAAGCTATCCTGCAAAAATGTCAATTTTTCACCAAAACTTGCAACGTAGGTCACAAACCAAGAAATGTGAGAAAATGTGTATATTAGTGAATGTACTGTGGAAAAATCACTAAGTATGGGGAAATAACACATTTCTAAATGTTTTATTAAGCATAGTGAGCCAAATGTGTATGTTATGAGAAATGTGCATGGAAATGCGCATTATTTTTTGCACAGACCATTTTGGTTTGTTTTTGTTTTTCTGTTTTTTTAAATGTATATAGATACAGAAATAGGCCACAAACATAAGGCTGGAAAAACTGGAGGGAAATTGACAGATTTTCCCATTTGTTTGTGAAACTGAGCCTTTCCATAAGTGCGCTACACAGCAGGGGTGACAGCTTATCCAATGAACAAATGATCTGTATGATCTACCCTACAGCTGGCTGCAATCACACCGAGGGCATCTGCATTGAGTCAGGAGCAGCATCAGCACTAAACTATCCCAAGGAGGATCATCATTCAGTATTATAGGAACAGTTATGAGAGGGAACATTCTGCAGCGGCATTGACTCAGTCTCAGGCTTACTTATAATTCTGTGTGAAAATTGGAGCAAGGGTCCAGGACGTCTGAGTTCTTTTTTTTGTATCAGCTCTAGTTTAATTTGATATCTGAATAAGTGAACCTGTTGTCTTACTTGTGCTGGATATGTCTGTGTGTGTGTGTGTGTGTGTGTGTGTGTGTGTGTGTGTGTGTTTAGTTGTATAATTCTGACATTCATTTGATTTCTGACATGCCCCCTAGTGACAGAAATCATCAGTAATCTCTAGCACAGGAGGCACATGGATACATTGGATACATTTGGAAACTGTTGTGGTCACCTATAAAATACTCATTTCACAGAAGAAAAACTGTTTATGCTTAGACCTAAAACAACAGGATCTGTCGTGGGTCCAGAAACCACCCTGAGGCAAAAAAAAAAGGTAAGAGAGTGACGGTATCTGTGTGCCTTAATGTTAAAAAAAAAAGGAGGGGCAGGAGGCCTTGGCAAGCACCATGGGAAGTGTCTGAGACCATGTGGTTTCCATAAGCGCCATTTTGCAGACCCCAGTTTTAGCACAATTTATAGAAATCCCTATACGGTATCTGTTCATGAGCCAAAGTTTCAGTTGGGCTTGGATATATTGCTTAGTGTCAGCTCTCCTAAAATAAAATGCCCCCCCCCCCAAAAAAATGATGATTTCTGCAATGTTATATCTACTTCAGAATTTATGACAAAAGATTCAGTCTTTGTGTGGCACTGAATATTCTACAATGATACAGCTCTTTGATCCATTTATTGTCAGGCAGCCTAATTTCTGTGCTGTTATTCTCTTCCCAACTAAATTTAAGGATGTTTATCTTGCTATCATTTCCACACAGACACTCAAGCTTTATTTCTGTGTCCATCTTATTCATTTGCTGTCTTTGTAGAAAGAAATTCTATCAGGTCTTATCTAGCTCTAAATGGCTTTAACTAGGGATGAGAAAAATCCATGGTTATCACTGGTTCCTTGACTGGGGGAAATTGGCAATAAATATCCAAGATGCTTTGGAAGCTATTTGTAATGGGCGCTGCTCTTTAAAAAACAGGGTTTGTTTAATCAATTAATTAAGTAATGTCTATTTATTTCATTCCCTTTATGTGCAGCAGTCTATCATTACTCTGTTTTCATCGACTGCTTCCGAAGGTTCTAAAAGCAGGGGTGGAAGAAGGAAGGGGGGGTGGAAGAAAAAGGAGAGGAGTCGTGTCTGTAGTATATGACTTGGGGAAGGCCTTGGAGAAAGTTCTCTATGTGTGTGACAGCTTTAGTCCTCTAGTAACTGAAGGAAGTGGGGAGGGAAGAGAGGACAGAGGAACTGGGGAAGAGGAAGGTGGAAATTGGGGGAAGGTATAATTTGGAGGAAAATGGGAGGGAGGGAGGTATGCGGGTGTGGGTGGCAGTTTGCTGGCTCTGGTGTTCAAGGCAAGAAAGCTGGAGAGAGGAAGAATAGGACAGGAGCAGATGGAAGTGGGTGGCATTTAAGGGGGAATTTGCAGTACTGTAGAGGAGCAAGAGGGGACATTGGGAGAAATGTTGGAGAATATGTCAATTCTTGCTGAACTCAAACCTCTCCCTCTTTCTTTTCTCAGCTGCCTCACATCAGGGAGATAAAGGATATAGAGCCCTAAAATACCCCACAGTACATTCACACAGTTTATTTCACGCCTATCTACAATAAACCCCAGATGCAGTCTAGAGGTCTCAAAGCCTCAGTGAATGGGGGATTTCCCTGCATGTGAAGACAGGCACTGGTGGAATGAGCAGGCAACACCAGTAGTAAGTCCAATGGTCAAGAAAGTGGTTTCTGCACTTGTTGTAGAGGGAAGTGAAGGGCACATGGGGCTCGTCAACCTAGGAAGGTAGTCCATCTAGGAAAGCGTGTTCTCCCTAAAATGAGAGCACGTGTTGTGGTGTGGGCCGCCAGGCCAGCCCTCTGTTGCCAGGCAGGTTAATAGTTATTGCCTGGCGCAACGATTGGCTGACTGGATTGCTGGGGCAAATTGCATGTAGCAAATTGGGTGGGTGGGACCATAGGCTTTAAATATTGGGGCACACTGCTTTTTGCTTTCTCTTTCGTGGAGTGCATCAGATCACCCGCCTGCCCGCCCTGTGTTCGGTTGACCTTGCTTTGCCTGTCATGGGGTCGTCTGCCTTGGGGCAGGGGCCTAGTAGGAATTTTGCCATTTGGCTGATTGGCTGGTGCCACTTGGTTTTTGCCTGCTACTTAGCAATTTGTCACAACTTGTAAGGTTGCGGTTAGGCATTGGTTATAAAAATGGTGGTGGAGGGGTCAGGATAGGCTGTGCCTGCCCCTCCAATGGTGCTTGAAGGGAATTCCATTAAAGGAATCCTGGGGCTTGCCACTATTTCGTCCAATCCCTGAAATGGGACCAGGGCCGGCAAGCCTTGGGGAGCTGGTTGGGTGAGCGGTGAGGGACTGACGCTCAGCTCAACTGATCCCCAACAAAGTTTTCCCTTCACTGGCTTCCGATGGAGTTCGGAAAGTCAGTTCTGTCCTAGGCGGGGGGACAGATAGTCATAACCAATGTCTAAGCAACCACTCACACATTTTGTGTTTTAATAAAGTTGTGGCCAAAATAGTGCCAAAAACCTTAAACTAAAATTACGTGTGATTCGTAAATTATTTTGAGGGGTGGCTTGGGGACCTACACACGCAAAAGGAAAACTCTGATCTTAAATCTTTGCTGTGTTGCAATATATATTTAGGAAAAGAAAAGGCTAAGGAGTAAACTGTACATAAATCTGGAGTGGAATCCCTAAGACATTTGGATGGTATTTTGTATGCTTCTTTCCAGCAACTCCTGAAGGCTAACTGGTGCCAAATATATTGCTCTGCTTTCCTTTAGACCACATTGTCTGGGCCACCCAGGACCTCCATACACACTGTCCAGGTTTGTGCCTTGGGAAGGTCACTTCAGTGCTGTTAACGCAGCAGTTTGACTTTACTTCCAGAAGCGTACTCCATTGTCTCTCGAGACAGCAGATGCCCACAACCAACTACTTAATTAAGAACCACATCTGTATATGTGCAACAACCACCAGCTGAACTTAACCTTATCTAACTGACCAAGCTAACTGACTTAGTTGTTCTTAAAGAGACTAGTCCACATTCCAGATACCACAAGCAAGAAGGTCCTACTACAAATGTCCATCCATTGATAGGGGACTTGAAGAAGGGCCTTCAGAAAGCCACTCCTGACATAAGGAGGGGGGAGTTGCGGGCTCACGCCCCACCTACATCCTCGCGGGGCTGGCTGCAGCCCCGTGGGACTTGGGAATCCTGGGAGTCATCATTCAGCGTGCCAGCCAATCAGCTGGCGGTGGGGGCAGGCTTAGTAGAGTTCATTTAAGGTCGGGGCAGCCCGTGCTCGCCCCTTTCTTTTCTTTCAGCCAGCCGCGGTTTCCCACCCACCCACCCTCTAGGTTTTCATTTGGACTTTGCTATGGACTTCGGTTGGTCGCCGCAAGGGGCCTGGTAGGAGTTTTTCCACTTGGCTAATTGGCATTTTTTTGGAAGCCACTTGCTTTTTTCGCCTACCTCGTAGCAAAACGTCACAACACCTTTGGTTTGGGCGGTTAGGAATTGGCAGGGGTATTATTATGCAAATGAGTTGGGGGAGAGGAACACCATCACCTCCCCCAAATGTTGAAGGGTAGTTCGATAAAGGACCCCCGGGGGGCGTCACCTCGTCCGAAACCTATGGAGGCTAGTGGCCATTTTTCACCCATTAACCTAAATTCTGGTGTCCATGTGTCTTTATTTATTCCATCTGTGGGAGGGGGAGGGAATCGCCACGCAATAGAATGTTCTGCTTGGACAGTTTCCCAAAAGCCATATTCAAGCATTCATATTTTGAGTTAAACAAACACATGATGGGATGGAGAGTGGGAACTAGCTCTGCCCACATCCCTTTTTGTTCCTCCATGATTCAGAGGGTAAAACAGGGAAGCCTGTACTCCTGGAGGCTCCCCACATTATCTTGAACCCTGATTTTCCATGATCCCCTTCAATTTTCACAGGGTAACCCAACATGTTACTATAATCCACATACAAATTGGGCCCGAGTAAAAGTAATCAAGCCTAGATCTGAAGCAAGGTTTGATCTGATTAAAATTATTTTATTTTATTTTATTGCAGTAAGTGATGTTCACATTCAGAGGCAGTCATTGTTATTTTGTCCCTGACTTCTGTTTGGCACCAGGTACTACCTTTGTTAATTAAATGCCTAGGCACACATTCCACAAACTGTACTTATGTGTTTGTTGCTTCATTCTTGTCATGCGTTTCTGGGTTTTAACTACAATAACTGCAACATCGTGCCCATTTCTCTAATTTATCAAAATATTGTGTTGTTTTTACCCTCTCTCTCAAAACATCTGTGATCCTTTTAGCCTGAAGATTAAAATCCAGATGTTGTGTTTGGAGGATTAACAAGGAACAAGTGTCTAAATTTTATGAATAAAGTTGTTGCTTCTGAATTGCTGTCAATCTAGGATTTTTTTTTTGCTGTAGCTGCATTCATTTTAATTCAGGCATTCTGGTAAAGTAAATTACAGCTGCAATAGGGGGAGGAAAGTGTTTACCAAGGCAACCTTTTCTATTTTATAAAATGCATATGGGGAACATAAATCCTGTGTTTAATTACTGTTTGCTGTTTCTTTGGTGTAAAACATATAATGGCACCGACTGAAAGATAAAGACATTCCCTACATTGGTTAGACAGGTGCTGCAAGTTAAGTTTCTCTTTAGAAAAGAAATCTGCTTAAGGCAATTTAAGGTTAGAATGCATCACATAGAGAACCTTAAAATGTAGCTAGTGCCCTTGTCTCTGTCAAACTTACATCCTCTGTAGATAGGGAGAGGTTGTTTTTACTGATCTTATTTTACTATGTTGTTTTAATTGTTGTATCCTTAACTATTGGATGAAGGGTTTTTTGTTTTGTTTTGCTTTGTTTTTGTAAGGCAGCCAGTGGATTTTAATGATCAACAGCCACATAATTAATTAATTAATTAATTAATAACAGCCTTGCAGCTCAATCGATAGAGCATGAGATCTCAGGGTTGTGGGTTCGAGCCTCACGTTGGGCAAAAGATTCCTGCATTGCAGGGGGTTGGACTAGATGATCCTCATGGTCCCTTCCAGCTCTATGATTCTAATAAGCAGATGTAGACACACTCCAATAAAGCCAATCACACTTGCTTAGGAGTAACTCTGCCTTATATGAAGTAAGAAATGAACAGTAAAGATGAAAAATTGTGGGCGAAATTCAATATAGTGCTAAGGAGATCAGCACAAACATTTATTCTGGAACAATATCACCTCTCCTCTCATATGCTGTTATAAGGATATTCCAAACCTTCCAGAGCAGATTTCAGTTAGGCAGGGGAAACAAGTTTGGGGTGGTGTGGGAGAGCCCTGTTGTGCTAGCTAGGGTCCATACACTGGCTTTTGCTAGCAGAACGGGTTAGTTGAATCCAGCTCTGTGACTCTTACATTCCAGCCAAGCATATTCCAGAGGTTTCTGCAGAGAGAGAGAGATGCCATTCTCTTTCCATGTAAGCAAGAGATTTTATCAGGGACACATTCAGCTAGGCAAAAGCTTTCATGGAAGTTGCCGTCTGTGGGAGAGACCCAAGAGTCAAACAGACAGGACTGCAGGCCTCTATTTGTTCTCTGGGCCTGATGATTCCCACCTTCTGGCTTTGGAGTGTGTAGGAAATGCCCAGTTCACATTTTCCAAATATTCTTCACATATGCCCTTTCAAAGTGCATCCACCCGTTTGCAGCTTCCTCAGACTCCACCCCACCTGCATGCTCATCCATTTCTATGGCATAGCACAAGGGGCTTTCCTCATTCTCAAAGCGTATGTACCGTATATGTTTTCCTCTTCTCTTTGAAAATGCAGTAAAATTTATCCCTACATATGTTTCTTGTATGCAAATACATTTAATTTCAAAACAGGTGGTCTCACAGTTTAATAAACATTTGAAAACTGTTCAGAGTGGTGCCAAAAAGAAAACCCAGATAAAAATGCCCAAAGCTTGGCCAACTTCATTTTGAATTAAATCCCTTCATCTTATCTACTTTCAGAGACGTCAATAAAGAATTTATGAAAGAAACTTACAATGACTGCAGGACATGAATTTCTAGATTTCAGATTATCTGTTTTATTGCACAAACCAACAATACTTAGAGCGCACAAAATGGTCCATTTTATGAGTTGTTAAACTTCTAACACAGTTATATCCATCCCTCGCTTCTCTTAAAGATGAGAACAGAGTACAGCTGTCTACCTATCCCCTCCCTTCTTCTGTGGAAATGAAGGTAGCATATGTACTAAGACATGGACAGAGCAGCCACAGAACAAGTTTGGCAGCTGAGGACAGGGAAAGAGAGTCATAACCCTCAGTTCCTCTGATTGCTGCTTCTAGAATTGTCAGATGACATACAGAGTTGCAAGAGATGGCCTTTAAAAAGACAGTCTTCTGCTGCACGTAACCAGATCCTCAGGGAAACCACCTTTTCACAGAATCATAGAAGGGACATTGGGGGTCATCTAGACCAACACTGTACAATGCAGGAATCCTGCCCACAGCCATCCCAGGGTGGGCTCAAACCACCAACCTTCTGGTTAACAGCCAGATGCACTGACCCGTCACATCACCTGGAGGATGCTTCTTGGATTTGTA
Organism: Podarcis pityusensis; assembly: GCF_964106645.2. NCBI lineage: Eukaryota > Metazoa > Chordata > Lepidosauria > Squamata > Lacertidae > Podarcis > Podarcis pityusensis. The sequence goes on from NC_138027.1 coordinate 49,059,413, forward strand.
GTCATTAGGATATAACTCTGGCAACATGTGAGTTAAAACCAATATAAATACAGCAAAAGCATGGTGGCACAGCTCACAGAAGGTACTGTTTGAGCAAGGAAAGTCTAAGTTCCCTCACAGTCTGTAGAACTTGTCACCCAGTTCTTTGGATCTAGGCCATTGCCAGCAATTCCCAACATACTCTTCACTAAATTTGTTTAGGATGACAACCTCCATCGCCTCTTGGATGGTGATAGAAATGTTTTATGTATATTGCCTTGAGATTTTCTGGGCATGATATGTTCTAAATAAATAAACAAGGTCAATACTCCTGTCACCACTGTAAGTGAACCATCAAAATGAGTCAGTTTCCTGAGCCAAGCAGTACTGAAGAACAAATGAAACATGATTAAAAGTAGGCCTGGGGCAACATCTATTATTTGTGACAGGTCACAAGACAAAAAGGGAATCATGACTAAATTCTAAATTCTCACTGGTAACAAAACACATTAACGATGCAGCCGTAATTTTGTTCTTCAGCACTCTTTATGCTTTGCTTCATTTTGAGGCGCAACCTACAAGCTGACTCAGGGAACGCATATGTTCGCTTTCAAGGAATTCACAAAGCTGAGTACAGAGAAACAGCAACCAGATGTAACCAAGGAACAAAAATCTAGAAGCCACTTTGTATTTCACTTAAATATGGAGGTATTTCAGAATGTGACAGAGAAAAGGGCTTTTTTTTCCATTTTAGGGGAGGAGGAACCTAACCCTGCGTCCCAAAAATCTCTTGAACAAATTTATACCCTCACGCACCCATCTGTCATTTTGAGTTACTTTACATCTAGGGAAGGGCTGTAGCTCCGTGCTAAAGCAGAAGGTCCCAGGTTCAATCTGGGCTGGGAAAGACCCCTATCAGAAACCCTGGAAGTTCCAATGGAATTGCCCAGGCAGGCACATTATGTGACCCATGAGAGCAGCAAAATAGCCATACTGTACAACAGTGATGGGATAAACTCAGGCCAAATCATTATTGACAGCAGCAGGCAGGACAAGGGATGGCATGGCATTGGGTCCCAGGATCAGTTCATCATTCCGCAAGCCCCATGTTGATGGAATGGATCCACTGGGGTTGGGTCACTCCAAACCTGTACCATGGGAGTTGGCCACTGTTGAACCTTGCCATGGTGCAAGCCAAGCAAGCAGGGTCTCACTGGGGGATTAGGATGCAGATTCCAACCAGGCAGATACCCAGTATTATTTTTCTAGAAAAAGAAGTGCTGGAACTAACCATGAATGCCTCTCCTTTTTCCTTATAATGGCAGTGGCGCTCACCTGAGAAGTGCCAGAACTGAGTTCCAGTGAGTTCCAGCTGAAAAAAGCCCTGCAGGTAACAAACACACACTTGGGTTTGCTGTAGGAAATACTCCACTCGGGCACCTTATGGGGACCACCCTATACTGTGTTGACCCTGCCCAATGCCAGTTCTGCCACAAGGCAGGACCTACCACGGTTTGACTCCAAGCAACCCAACCTCCCCCCGCGGCCAATGCAGAAGGCCCGAATAAAGATCTTCCAATCAAATGTAAATTGTCACTTTCTTGCAGGTGAACTCCATCCAAGTTTGCAAGCTCAAACCTGATCAGAAGGTGACAAATTTTCCAAGCCACCCTGTACCAGCAGAAGTAACAGCGCCAATATGAAAATAGTGAGTCTGTATTAAGGGGTGGCCCCAAGCCCCCCAGGGCTTCTCTTAGTACCCAGCCACCTGATCAGCCATGATCCATCCTGGTGAATGAACAGCTGGCCACCAACAATAGGCTGCAAGTTCAAAAACCCATGAGTGTCCATGGGTCACTGACAGGGGGAGTTGGAATAAGATCCTAGTGCCCCTTTCCCATTGATCAGTCTTTGAATGGCATATGAACGTTGAACTTTGAATCTGTACCACTTACATCACAGAGGCATAAGGCTGTGATGAAGAATCGGTTTTGAAGCCAGGGCATATTCAATCACCCTCAGAGAAACAAAAATACCAATGTGAATGCCGCCTGGAAAAGAGAGGCCTCATAAGGGGACTAACAAACAGGAGGGAGCTGACTACGCAAACTTTTTATAAAAGAATAGGTTGTGAGGTGACTGGCTCAACTGCATGTTGCCTTCCCCAACTTGCAATAGCACTGTGTACCTCAAAGAAAGCACCAGGATCTGAGAAACCCTGAGCCTTTGGGGAAAAAAGCAGATTGCAGCCAGGTGTATGAGAAGAGTCTCAGTGGCTTGGCCCTACAACTGCATCCCCCACAGGTAGCTAAGAGCAATGGACTCACTAGGCCAGGGGTGTTTGTCTCCCTCTACCTTACCCAATGCACAAAGACCTCCCCTGTTGACACATGAGAGCGGTATGTGACTGGGGCAATAGTACAGCTTGTGGTATACAGAGGAAATAGCACAGGGAGAAAAAGCTAAACACTATCTATCTGCCAGCTCCTCACTGCTCCAATTAATTTCAGGATTCCTGACAGCTGATTTTATTTTTATTTTTAACATCAGGAGGTATGATCACATAGCTATCACATCGTGTCTGTTTTGTTATTTGCAGCACATAAGGGTAAAAGGCTATTTTGAGTATCTTCATCTCCAAGTGGTTCTTTGGAACTGTAAATAATATAGCTTGTTATCCAAAAGATTTAGCAAATATTTAATTTGCCATGGATTGAGTATTTCCATTGCCATGGAAAATAATGCATAGTGCAAAATTATGGGATTACAGTATTTTAAAAGTGACTCATTTCAATTAACCCTTTAAGATCTCTCTCTCATTCTTGTGGAAAATCTATCATTAAAAAATTCAGCATGTGTTTTCTGTGAATCACACTGCAAAAAAGAACCCTGCATTAGCAACACAGTTCTACAAACAATTGCTTACATCAGTAATCTTCAATGTATGATAAGCTCTATTGGCTGTAGTACCAGAGTTCTCAAACTGTATAGCAGTGAGTCTCACTGTGTCAAGAAAAGGCCTTTTTTCCATAACCTCTCAAGTGTAACTAATGCTGTGGTACTAAGAACACTAACTTGGAGCTAAGCTGTAGTTGTAATCCACAGAATTTAACTTCTGAAAATGAAACTATATACAAGAGGAACAGACAAGTACTTCCAACTGTGCTGTTTGCTTTCCCTCTTGCACAGGCTCGGGGATATTTTTTTCAAGGAAATGGATCACTCATATACAATGTGTGATTAACATTTCCAAAAGTTCCAAAAACACCCAGCACTTCGGAAAAAATTAGGAGTATGGAAGTGTAAAACCTTCCATTTTTCAGTAGATATTTCTGCTCAGCTGCATAGAGTTCTTTGCAGAATTTCACCAAGTTGGAGTTTTAAGAATGCTCATTTTCAGTTTACTGGAGCTCTATATGGGTGTTCAAAAATGCTGAGTGATGAAAATCACACAGGGGAGAAAGGATGAGTGCTGCCAAGACCTGCCCCATCAAGCATGTCACCTTTGCCCTGTTTACAGCCCTCCAGTAGTAGTCTCAATGCACTTTAGAACTCTGTATAGCCACCAGGGAAGCTTCTTCTCCAAGTGGCTAACAAAACAATGACAGGCTGTTGCTTTGGTAGGGGCTTTGGGGAGGGTGGTGGTAAAATGGTCATGCCCTATGGGAGCTCTAGGCCTCAAGTTTGCTCCTGCCACCAACATTTGGTTGCCATTCCACCCCAATACTCCAGTCAAACATCCTCTTTTGAGAATTTCCTGCACCACTGAAGATTTAAATTATTCCGGGATATTGGGGCACACAAACCTTATGGGAATCGAGTCAGAATGCCACTATGTGTGTCTTCTTTCTAAAATGTCCTAGAAACAATCAATATTTCCTTAGAAAGGCTTGCTCCGCAGTTTGAAAGTCTGAAATTCACACTGTTTCAGGACAAAAATTATATGAGTACAGAGTTCACTGCATATAATGAGTTGCTTGTGAAATATTGTTCTCATAATGTGCACATACTAGATTAATGTATTTTATTGTACAATAATTCAGCCTAGTAAAAGCTAATCTATTAACCTATTCTGTGAAGTATTTCTGATCATTTTCAAATTAGAGCCACTTGGGTTGCAATGTGAGATTATAGCATAATATTGAGGACCCATAAATTCCCTAACTATATTTCCCCAGCCCCACCCAAAGATGTACAATTCAATGTATTTCTATAAACAAGAGTCTTCTCTTGATTTATTCCTTAGAAATTAACAAAATAGTATAAGGGTTCTCATCCTTCCACATCATAGAAAAAGAAGGAAAGCAGAAGGAACTGGATTCTAGCAAGCGAACAACTTGGTGCTTCCACTTAAGACTCCTCAGCAATAAATCTCTCGAAGAGTTGTGAGTTTCCAAAGAACTCACAAAATTGTATCCAAGCATTCGGTACTATTTTATTCTTTTATCTATACAGCTTCTGCAAGAGCAGGTATGCTCTATAGAAAAAAGTGAAACAACAAAGGTGAGACTTAGTATATATAGAAAAATAACTGATCTTAAGTGTCAGAAGCACTTAGTATTCATAGTTATTTATCCACCAAACACAGTATTATAGCAAACCCACAGTCAAGGGTGAATAAAATATTGAGGGGGGGGGCAGATAAGTCCTGCCCTGCCCATGATGTGGTGCCCTTCAACTTGGGGGGGCTGGTCCCCTCAGATACTTTATGGGTGTCGGGCTTCAGGGAAGCAGTTTCCTCCCTCCCTTTGGCCGTGGATAAGCAGAACAAAGCAAAAATATTCTCTTACCATTTAAAGAGATTTTAATGATCACAGCGGAAGAACAAAGAGTCCATTCTCAGAGTAAAGGTGCTCCCAATTAAGGTTTCCACCCCGCTTCCCCTCTAGTCCCCCTCATCACTTTCTCGTCTTGCAACCTGATCTCGCAACCACTGGGCCTTCTGTGCAGCTACCTTATCTAATCTCTGTGACCTTGGACTGATTGGCTGGACACTTTATGGGTTTATGGGACACTTTATTCCTGCTTGGCAGGGGGTTGGACTCGATGGCCCTTGTGGTCTCTTCCAACTCTATAATTCTATGATTCTATGATTCTATGACACTTTCCAGCCAACCGGAGTCTGTTAACTCTCTTTCTCAGTTCTTCTCCTCCTAGGTGTTCACCACCCAGTTCTTCCCAACTTTTGTCTTCTGAACTATGTCCCTCTGCGAACCACTGTTCCAAATCTATACTGTCCAACTGCTCATGGGAAGATTCAGGATCCTGATGGGGGGGGAGGCTCCCACCATTCCTCATCTGTGCAATGGGGGTAGGACCTTATCCCCTAAGAGTTGGCTCCTATGCCCACAGTAGATGTAATCCATTAATGATAACCTCAGAGACTAAATGTGAGTCTGCATGTCTATGATTCAGGATGAATTTTCTTTACCATATAATGAATAATAATGATTTTTACTTTTATGCATAGGTCTACACCCTATGAAAAGGAAAAGGTACTGTAGTAGTAGACCTGCAGCAAACACATGGGGTTGTATCCATTATTAGGCACTCAGAGTAAACCCATTAAAATGAGTCAACATTAGGTCCATTGATTTTAATGGGACAACTCTAAGTAAACTTGGATGCAACTCACAGTTTTGTATTGGCTCAGAATTTATAGAAATCTTTTCTAGGGTGAGCCCAGCTATGCAGGAAGGTAAAGAAATAGGCAAGGTGGGGAAATTCATGAATCGGAATGCTTTATGTGGCCACTCAGACCTTCAGTACAGTGTCTTCTATGACATATTATCACATCCAGCTCAAAGGTTCCACTGGGCTTCTGCAAGCTGCTACCTTGAGTTGAAGCAGCTCTTTGGACCATAGACCCTATTGTACCTTCTTTTCTCGACCCCCATTGCATTTCCAAATAAAGAATCAGTTCTGAATTGTGACACACTAGCCAAAATGGTAAGCCATCACTGCTCTTTCTCAACCTTTTACCCTCTAGCTGCTGAAGAAGTTACATATTCATATGCTATTAATCCCCTGCGCTTGAGTCATTCCACTAATCACACAAATGACATTTTTATATAGTGTCACCCTTCCAGCACACTCACCTTTACAGCAAAGTAAAATCTATTAATTTTGTGATACTTAAACCCTTAAAAACTTCAAGCAAAATAGCCAGGATTACTTCCAGCTTGTGATTCATCCTATGCAGTAAGGTAGTAGAGTTATCTCCTAAGGGACAGGGTCAGTCAATTGACCTTTTATATTTATCAGGATTGTCTGAGTATGAACAAAACCTAATGGTTTATTTTTAATAGCCTCCTGAGGCAGAGTTAATTAAGAAATAAATTCATTTTTGCTATTAGACATCTAACAAACACCAGGAGACTTCTCGGAAAACAATTTCATATGTTCACAAAGCATCTCCTGCCATAATGCTCACCTCTGCATGTAAAACATCCAGATGTTAATTTGGTTTTCATAGTCAATTACTTTCCACTGAATAATTCTTTGTCTTGACCTCTGCTTTCTTAATCTCATTTATATTAGTTATTTAACATATAAGAACCAATTTGGGGACATTCTTCATAACATAAGCCTGGCTGGGGAAGAAGGGATTTCAACTGGTTGAGATGGGCTTGGCACTGAAGCTTCTAGACACGAGCCTGATAAATAATATTAACTATGACTTGGGGAGCTATTTTTAAAGCATTGAAAAACAAATGAGCGCTAGTAATTACACAAATATGGACCCATTCAGTAGCATACTCAACACTGTGCCATTTTCAATGAATGTTAATCTCAGATCACCTGAGACTTTCAGTATTTTGCAGAAAGGAATGCAAGTGCATAGCAGAACTTTTAAGTTTGCACAATTAAAGTGAATTAAAGTGCTCTGTCACTCTGGTGCAACAAATCACCCCCCCCCAAAAAAAAACCCCACAACTCTGTATTTCTGGTGGTTAGGATAGTAATAGGGAAATGCACTGAAAAGTGTGGGATAAATGAATGATTAATAGGAAGATGTATGAACACAGCACAGGAAAATGTGGAAGAATGCTCATTGCTTGTTTTCTCTTTCTCTAGGGTAGGACCCAAATGAATGTCTTCAAGCTACAATAAATGAGATTTCAACTAAACATCAGGAATAACTTTCTGACAGTAAGAGCTGTTTGACAGTGTAACAGATTCCCATGAGAGGTGGTGGACTCTCCTTCCTTGGAGGTTTTTAAGCAGAGGCTGAATGGCCACATATAATCTAGTTAAGATTCCTGCATTGCAGGGAGTTGGCCTAGATGACCCTCAGGATCCCTTCCAACTCTATGATTCTACAAATCTATGATTCACTGTACCACCACCCTTATGCTGGGCTGCGGAGGGTTTGAAATGTGTGGAGACTTCTCTTCGCTCATCTCCTGGGTGAGCTAGCCCCTCAGTGACAACTGAGACAGTATATCAGTGTGACAACAGCTCACAGGACCCAGCATGAGAGTTCTAGCTTAGATAGCCTCTTTCCATTCCACTCTCTGAGAGTGGGCAATGTTTTCACTTCAATCAGTCATATTTGCTTCTCTCCCCTGCACTCCTGCCTGAACTGTGTGACACAGTTGCAACCTTCACTTGTCATTGCATCACAAGTGGTTTAGGCAGAACATTCCCTCACCCTTTCCCCTCCATGGCATCATAAAAGCCTTTGTGGACCATGGAAAGCAGGTCAGCTAAAAGCTACAAAGTCATAATGACACTGAATTAGCTAGCTGGAAAATCAGTCCTTGCTTTTCACACTGCATCTGAAGTTGCTTGTTGAAACTGAGGATCCCAATAGCACACGATCAATACTGGGCTAAAAATAAAGTAACACTTTTATGATCAACAGCAACAAAGAGAAAAAATACCTAGCTCGGCAATGCAAAAATAAAAACATCAACCTAATTAATTACAAGATGTGGGGTGCTTGTTTTATGTATTGTGCTTTCAAGGCGTAGATGTTTTGCCAGATCTTTTACATCTATAATCATCAAGGTAACAGAATAATAAAAATGAGACATATTGCTTTGAAGTTATTTCCGATTCATTTGTTAATCAACATTTGAGGTTAATCTTGAATTTGCAATACTTTGATTCACATCCAAACTCAAAATACTGGGGTAATGTAATAAAAGACTCACTGCATAGATTTTGCTAGCTATGTGGATGCTGCTTAGAATACAAAATTTGTACAAAGCACACCCCATGACAAAATCATTTAGAACAAGGTTATGAATAAATACTAGGCATGATAGATATGTTCTACCTCCATTGGCAAGAAGCAATATGTCTCTGAATACCACTTGCTGGGAATCACAGGTGGGGAGAGTACAGTGGTCTTGCTGGTGAGTTTCCTACAGGCATCTGGCATCCTATAGGCAGCAGAATGCTGTACTAGATGGGCCATTGCCTGATCCAGCATGTTCTTCTTATGAGCTTAGATTTATGTATTAAGTTTGGTTGATTTCAACCCTACCAGCTGAACCCCACAGATTTTCAGTTGTAACCACAATTCTGTTTGCCCTCCTCGGGTGGGTGGCTTTGCTGGCAGGCACCGTGTCTCCCCTGTGAACTGGCCTATTGCCGGCCGGATCATACTTCTACCATCAAATTGGCCAATGGTGGCAGGAATCTAGGGGGCTTCACCTGGGCATGGTGCCAACTGACCAGTAACAGCGCTTGGCTCTGCACCCAGGGGAAGGATGGCAGGGACTTTTGGCCTCTCTCATTGGGTAAGCCTAGTCATTGGGTAAGCCTAGAACCCTAGGCTCCTGTCCAATGTCCGAACAGGGGCTATGGCCATACCACTCCTCCAATGGGGACCACTTGGGAAATGTCCTGAATTGATGTAGGTCATAGGGCATTCTCCCCCCCCCCCCACTGGCTTCACTCTTAGAAACACTCCCAGCAGACTGGCGGGAGTGACATGCACCATTGCTTACCTCATTGCTTATGGCCAAACCTTTCACATTTGTAACCAATGAAGTTGTGGCCTTATTTGATCCCCCAAATCCAATATGCTATGTGTTGTCAAGTTATTTGTGCCTTAGGGAATAGGGGCCTTGCCATGCAATTATATATTAATAACAGAATGAATAGCAGAATGAAGTGTTGAGTTCATTGCTATACTGTGATTCTTACAGCTTTAAAGTTACTTCTGTTGGTGGTAGGGATGGAGCAGGAATTTTGAGGGTCTACTTTTTGCCCTATTTCCATGTAACAAGCTCTATTTCCATTCAACCTATAAAACCATATGAAATCAAAATAAATCTACTTCCAAAAAGGGTGTTTGTGCACTGAAGGATTTCTGTTTCAAATTCAACACTTCCTGGAGTTAGTCTATTAAGAAAGGGGTGCAGGACCTCCATCTACTTATTCCCTCCACCTACATTTCCTCTTCTGTATGATAGCTGCCCTTGCCCACTCCTCCCAGGTATGACTGATGTTAACTGTGGCGTTACTATGAACCCAACTAGAACTCTTTCAGATTGTGAATTAGGATTTTGAAACTTATGGAATGGCAAAAAAAGTGTGTTGTGAGGAAGGGGACTCAATCCCATGGGCAGTTAGTTATCACCTGAGTACTGAAGTATTATATAGCACGGATCTCATTAGTATGCCCTTAGCAGGAATTGCTACAATTCCCTTGTTTACTTGGCATTTGTTTTGTTTTGTTTTGCTTGCTTTGTGTTTTGCCCCCCACACTGTCAGCAGAAAAGACATGGCTGCAATTGAAAAAGAATTTAAAAGCAATGGACTGCATTATGCTGCAATTTAGCATTGCTCCACTTTGCCAGGCAGATGTTCTGTAGTTTCAAAGTAGAGGAAACAGATTCCTGTGTAGTTTCAGTGAACAAATGTGCTAAACTGCCAACATAATGAATCTAGTTGCCTTTTCTCTGTCTACACACAGAAGAGTCTATATATGAAATCTGGATAGGGAAATGTCAGCGTACACAGCATCTATGAACAGCTTCTGACAATAGGAATATTGCTGTCACAGATTGCCACATAAATATTTTGTTCCCTTCCCATGTTTATCCAGTTTGTGAGCTTGATATACACTATCAAGAATAGCTACAGAAATAATGCATTATGTTTTTTTACAGGTCCTTCTTTAAGACCAGGGCCCCAGTTTGGGATCGACACAAATGTTAGCACAGCTAACAAGTTAATTTCAATTCATTGGACTTTGCGGTGATCAAGCTGGTGGACAATAAATAATGAATCACTGAAGCCTGATCTGTTTCACAATATTTCCCAGCCAGATCTAAGCAAACAAATGTTTGTTAGTGGTTGGCACTCTCTAGTACCATCAGGAATTTCACAAACATTAATTTTTAAAAAGCTTCTCTCTTTTCACTCACAAGAGCTGCCAGTCACAGGAACTGAATTTATTCAGCATCATGACTCTGAATTTTCACAGCATGTCTGGCACTTTGATTGTATCTACATTAGACATGATGAAAACCATAAAGAAATCACTTGATGGGGAAAGGGGCATGTCAAAGAGAGGAAAGAATTTATCTTCTCCCCCCGCCCCCCCGCCCCGGCAAGGCTTCTACTTATTTATTTAGCAAAGCTCTTGTATCTTTATCAACTGTGTGACAACAGGAAATTACTCAGGTAAGGAACAGAGATGTAGTAGCGGGGGGAAACTTTAAAGTTGAGTTTCCTACACCTACAGCTACACAAGACAGAGAGGTGATGGGAACTGCTTCCTCAAATGTATGCAAAGGTTGCTGTTGAATTTTACCTGCAGTACTTACTGCTAAAAGCCTTTCCAGGCCAGACAACTGATCCACATAGGTGAGAGTGCATGAGGACAAGGGGGTGGGCAAAGTGACATCAGGCACTGCTTAGATGTTTGTGACACGCATACAAAAAATGAGTGACCTAGAAGTGAGCCCTTGCCAGCTGTCCCTGCCCTCAACATACCCCACCAGCCCTTACCCTAATGTCTGTGCCTATGTACAGCTGTGCATGTGGCAGTTTCTCCCTTTGCTGATGTTCATATCAATGCAGATGCAGGGGGTGCAGTGGGACATATGATGTCTGGGGCCTGGGCTGGCCAGCATGACCCTATCTAGTGTTTTTTTCTGTGGAACAGTGGACTTCTGAAAAGCTAGGCCTGCAAGCTAACTGTGTACAGATGTTTATTTGTAAAGCTCTGCCCTACAGGGCCAGGAACCCTGATATGGGTCAAAAGTGTTGGAATTGTTCAAAGCAGGGATCATTCAGTTTGTAACTTAATTCTGTTATCAGTAAGTCAGATAAGCTCTTTGGGGTTAGTTATTTAAGTGATTATGGAGCCAGACTCACTGCTATTGTAACCAGTGACTGTGACTTGGTCTGTATTACGAAGTGAGTTTGCTAAGCAGAAGCAGCCTAGATGCACAGTATGTATTTGGACCATTAAAAGCATTCACACACAATGTTGCTCCCCTTTTCCTACATGTGTTGAAGGAAGTTTGAGAAGGTATCCATTTGCAATTCAAATGGATTTCTTTATTATGATCTTACTTATTTATTCCCACCTGAAAATTAAAAGCTGTGAAAGGACACACATATTGGTGACTTTATGCATTTTTTGCCATTGCCACTTGCATGTTTTATATGAGTTCAGTTTATAGAAGATAAGGGTGCTTTCCCAATTTTTAGGTTCTAGTTAAAGCGATTTTCTCTGATTTGATCAAAGGGAACCTATGCAATGTTAGGAATTATGCTATAATCCATTGATTTTTATGTAATTCATATTAAATTGGAAAGCCTGGCAATTTTTTTAAAGAAAAATATTCTGTAGAAGTTAATGATAGACATTTCAGTGCCACACATAATGTACTTAGCAAATGCTTCCTCTATTTCATCATTTTGATAGGCAGATTCCATTCTTCCATTTGCACAAGGAAAGTTAGTCCAAAAGTCAATCTTCTGAATTGCTTTTAAATTCATTGTAATGTAAATTTGCAAAGAAAACTGACTTTCTGTGCTGCTGCCAGTCTAGACAGTATGTATAGAAATTGTCTGATTTCAGTTGAAGCGTGCATTTTAACTAGAAATAAAGTGGATTTGAGTTGTATTGAATTCTATCCAGTTGAATGGTGTGCATTCATCAATTGTCCTTAAAATTGTTTATTCATTACTTGGAACCATAGCTAGCCTTGAATGAGAACTTCCAGTGATCTGTACATCATGTCAGTGGTCAGTCTAAATATTGCTTAATTACTCATATAACAATATCAAATTGCTTTGTAACTAAATATAAATGAAGAGTAGAACTCTTTCTGAGGAGCAGCGCAAGAGAAATATGCTCATTTTATACCTTATGATGATATTAGGTTCCAAAGGAAGGACAGTTCAGTTCCAAAGGAATGACAGTTCTGGAGCTATCACAAAGAAAGAACTGTTAAATATAGCACTGAACCTAGGATAATCCTATCTGTAACACTTCGGTCACCATGCAGGACCAGGACCAGGGTCTAGGGTTTCCTCCCCTTCTTTTTATATTCCACACTTGCCAGCAAATAGGATCCACTTTGGAGATCTGGATTGAAATCCACACACACACACACACACACATATACCTTTGTTTTGCCTCAACAAGTATTCAATCAAGTTAATAAACCATGGCAGCAACAGAAAAGACTGGTAACAGATAAAAGCACAAAATTATTTTCAAGTTCAAAAGGAGCCACCTCTTCCCATGGTTTAGATGTGACAATGAAAGTTTCTGTCCATCAGCTTTATACTTAATACAATGATGCAGTTAGTGAGGTGGGTCCTTTGCAGGTTGCATGCAAAAATCACTTGAAAAAAATAAAATAAAAATTGCAGCTACACTAGTTGTGCAACTGACCAATGAAGTTACTTCAGAATGCTTGCACAAAGACTGTGTTCAGATTGTGGTAAAAAACTACACAATGAGTCCAAACCTCACTGGGGAGGGCATTCCACAACCAGACCACCACAACCCAAGATGATCTTTTGTCTTCAGAAATCTAAGGTGCAATACAAAACTCACCCTCTCAAGTAAGAGAGTGTGTGTGTGTGTGTGTGTGTGTGTGTGTGTGTAGGAATGGATTGAACACCAGAAGACTGATGAAAGTGGCAAAGGATCCAAAGATCAAGCTCCAACCAAATCTCACCAAGTGTCTCCACCAAATCAGAGTTTCCTCAGGTAGCACCAAGGCTTCCCATAGGCAGTGTACTGCAGGCAGTTCTGAATCTATTCTCTAGTCCTCAAACACTAGTGCATCTTTTATCCCTGTGCTTGATATTTAGAAATATCCTCTATTTCCCCTTTTCTAATGGAAGCAAAGATTCCTGTCATGAAACATGCTGAATTTCAACAAATGTGATGCAATATTTTGTTGTATGTACTACAGAAATAGGAAGTGATTAGTGTGGTAGCAATAAGCTATTTAACAGTTAACATTAACCACAAATGCTTGCTATAGCAAATCAAGAATGTCTGCAACTTATAACAGAGGGTCAAAAATCTATGTTCAGACAATTGAGAGATATATATTCATAGGCAGAGGGGAGAATCTCAAAAGTTAATGCACACAATTGGTACAACAAACAATAGTAGAATACTAATTTTCTGATTTGAAAGGATGCACTTTCTATGTAATGCATTTTAAATTAGACAGCTGAAATATGCCACATTGCCTCTGGGAATAATGTATGGCTCTGATTGAGACCTTCCTTGCTACTTAAGTTTATTCTTCTTGAGCAATGTAGGCGCAATGATTAGGCTCCTTTTAATCAACCTTTTTTAATTTAAGCTAATTAAAGTGGAAATGGACACTGGATCATCTGGATATAAAAACCTTTCTCAGTCCAGGAGTGACACATGGAATTAGGTGGAAGTAGTACTGAAACTTCAATATAGCACACGTTACTGAGATTTAATTAAAGGATTTTATTAACTAGAGCCAGATTCTATTCTCATTGTTTTGTAGTAGAACACCGTCTGCTTCAGATCAGAACCATTCCAATTACTAGTTCTTTGACTGTTTCTTCTAGTTCTTTTAAAATAGGACATGTTCAGAAGGACATCTCATTAGTCTGGGAACTCTCCTTTTGCATATATTTAAATAGATGATGAATGTGAAAACATGCAAGCTGTTCACAGGAATGGCCAGATGTTCGGGATTAGATGGAAGTTTAGGATCTACAGAATGATGTAGAGCAGTGGTTCCCAATTGGTGGTCCATGGACCCTAAGAGGTCCGTATAACCCTCCCAGGGAGTCCATGGCACCAGTCACATAAGAAAAACTATCATGGAGATATCAACATTTTCAAAAGTAGGAGGTCCATGGCTTGGCTTTGGAAGAGCAGGGGGTCTGCACTACTTAGCTATTCAGGAACCACTGGTATAGAGAATCCGCAGAATGATTTAGAGAATCAAGGTCTGCTAAAGTTAAACACTTTCCCTTTTTGATATTTAAGCGTGCCCATTGGGACATAGGAGAGGGAGAAAGATGAAGCTGCAGAACCTCTTAATGTGCAGCACTGATTACCAGATCCCTCAGGCTCCTCCTTCATCTGTGATCTACAGAAGTCATTCCATCTGGCTACAGAAGATGGAAAGTGAACAAGATGGTATTGCAGGATGTTTCTATTAGCTCTGTTAAAGACCAACAACTTTGGGCAGTTCCTCTCCTTTTAAAGTAGTGCTGATGGATTGCTGAAGTAACAGCTACTTTGGCCATAAAATGCTGTAATTACATCTGGTTAGCTAGGATAATTCAGGGGTGGTGGTGGTGGGAGCCCAGTGGAAAAGATAATAGTACGAAAGGAGAAGCAGAAGGGGAACTAGAGCAGCAAATTGTGACAAGGTTTAGAAAAGCTATACATGGGGAGGAATGTTCAGGAACCATTTGTCCTTAAAATGATGGAGCCCTACTTACTGCAGCTTTTAGAAAACTTTTAAGATGAAATTGTCTCCAGCAGTTTATATTGACTCTTGTGGCAGTCTCCTGGGTAGCAGGCCACCAGTTTAGATTCTTAATGTGGATTAATGGCCCCTAGTTTGAAGCATCTGGTTTAGACTGTAATTGCAATTTCAGTAATAACTGAAGTCAAAATCATTACTGATTAAGGCACAGAAACACCTTTTTAGTGCTAGCGAGCCATCTCAGATACATGGAAATTATTCAAGCTTTAATAGAACATACAAAAGAAGCCATCCAGCATTTGACTAAAGAAATACTTCGACAGCATCTCAGAAAGGCACTACTCTGTATACAGCAAGATATCACAGATGTTTGTTGCAAACTTGGCTTGCTGATTTATTTGGAAGCATATCCAGGGTTCATAATCTTCAAAGGCATGATCATAACGAAGGGCAGAACTAATCCTCACATGAAAATAATAACCTGATGGTATATTTTGTTAGAAAGAAGTCACTCCATACATCTGCACACTGCTGCTTCAGTGATCCAATTTTCTCCTCCTGAACAATGTGTTTTTTCTCTAGCAGTATAATCTGTCTGTCTGGGTTTTGTTGCATACTTTTGCATGTAGTGTTTAAGCTCCTCTTAATTATTGTTAAATAATTTAATCAGCTTTGAGTGCTCACTGGAAGGACAGATCCTGAAGCTGAGACTCCAGTACTTTGGCCACCTCATGAGAAGAGAAGATTCCCTGGAAAAGACCCTGATGTTGGGAAAGATGGAGGGCACAAGGAGAAGGGGACGACAGAGGATGAGACGGTTGGACGGTGTTCTCGAAGCTACAAACATGAATCTAACCAAACTGCGGCAGTGGAAGACAGGAGTGCCTGGCGTGCTCTGGTCCATAGGGTCACGAAGAGTCGGACACGACTAAACGACTAAACAACAACAACAATTATTGTTACAGATGTTACATGTTTATTTAGCATTGGAATGCCAACAGCATAACATATGAGGAAGACAAACACACGTTTTGAAAGATGTGTGGGGTGAACAGATATTAAAGAAGTTGCAGTCTGAAACATCTAGAGAACACCATGTTGCCTATCTCTGATCTATTGCTTTATTCTGTACAATTTCTGAACATTTGAAGGTTGAAAGATTGTGGGAACTGTCTTTCTCTTGTTAACCTTTTTATCTTTGTAACTGAAATCCAAAATAAATAATGCTTGTTGGAGTGGCGGCTAATGCAATGTCTGGTCTGCCTCAGAAAAAAAGAAGCACAGTCTTCTATGCATTGTTCCTTCAGCCTCCATTTCCCCAACTTTTTCCGGAGCCTCAAAGGCAGGCATAGGCAAACTTGGCCCTCCAGATGTTTTGGGACTACAGCTCCCATCTTCCCTAGCCAGTAGTCAGGGATGATGGGAATTGTAGTCTCAAAACATCTGGAGGGCCGAGTTTGCCTATGCCTGCTCAAAGGCATTAACAGATTCATTTGTATCACTGGTCTTGTACTGGATGATTGACTAGACCGTATCTCTTTAGAGAACAGTACACATTCCATTACGGACAGAACCAGGGTGGTGGAGAGTCATTTTTCTATAGGATTGTACTCAGTTGTGTTTGCAAGATTATATAATGTGGATACTTCGGTGGAAAGCAGAGTATTTGACAAATCTTTTGTGTTCTTCCTTGATATATTATCTGAAATATACTACATATTGGCAGCATCACATTCCTCTGTTTCTCACAGCTGTTAAGCTGTATTTCCCTGCCATGCACGAAAGAGCTTGCAATATTTTATAGATAGATAGTTCATTATTTTCTTAAATTTATCACATTTCCTGCACCATGGAACCCAAAGTGGTGCCCATGTTGTTCCCAGGTGGTATCCCATCCAACGTCTGACCCATGTCTAGAGCAGCAAGGTGTTCGTGTGTGTATGTAATCCTTGAAGGCACATGATGCCACCACCCATCTACCTTCAAAAATCACACACACTTAACTTGAAGCCAGGGGCACTTTCTGCAAGGTTAGTTTAATGCGCAAAACATCTGAAAGAAGCTGACACAATAGAAGACAAAGATCAAATGCCAAGTACAATTACACCCTATCACATACTTAACAGAGTCTAGAGTTGCCACTCGCTTGGATTTAAAGAGATTTGACCTTTTCCTTCTCATCCTCTTAAAAATAATCAAAAAAGAACATCAAGCTTTTTAAAACCTAGCTCATTGTGGTATGTTAATACAGGCAATCCACTCAAAAATGCCTGTATGGAAATTTTCTTTGGCCTGTATTGATCTTATAGTCTGAAAACAACACCACAGTTTACTATTGAGTATACTAGAGAGAAAGGGGGTGGGGGGGTGAGATTATTATACTGTAATAGTATTACTAATCAATTCTGCATTGAACCTACCCTTGGAGGGCTCTTTCATGCATGTGCATTAATGAATGAAAGGGAAGAAAGAGAACTATATATTTTGAGTGACTAACGGTAAATGCAGCTATTTCTTAGCTCCCCCCCCCCACATACAAGCACCCCACATACATAACAATCAAACCAACATAAACACAAGAGATTCTCTATCTTCAGAATAATCTTTAATTTCTATTGATTGTGAAGTGCACAAACTGTAGAAAGGTCTAGGTAAGCAACTAAATCATAACAGCTAGATATTAAATACATAATGCACAGAAAAGATGAAATATACTTGTAGCCTGTGTAGAAAACAATTTAATAGCCAGGCAACAGTGTAAAGATAATTTGATCTGTAGAAAACAATACTTTCTTTTCTGGTAAATATTGTTTTTGCTCCCATAATACGATTGCAACTGATCATGTACATTGACTTGAAAGTAAGGAACTTCAACTGAAGTTACAATCCTATAATCATGGAGGGACAAGCTATGGAACGGGAGATACATGAGTAGCATAGCAGTCTAACAGTAGGGAGATGAGAGAATCCATTGAGCAGCTGTAGCCACTTCCTATATCCTGCTAGATTGTGGTAGGGCAGCATTTTCTTTATTTTTCCTGCTTTTCTCCATTTAAAGAAAATGCATTCCCATCAACACTGGGGAAGGGGAGAATTTAATCACACCAGCTGCAAATGGTGTTAGTCCCTTTTGGTGGACTACAACTCTCAGCGCATCCTGCATCTTAAACACAGAGCTTGGAAAATAAAGTTTGTAGGAATTTCTGTGTTAAGTAGGGAAAGTTAATCTGCTTTGTGTTATTGTCCTATCTGGTCACTTCTGCCAGTAAATGTGTTTAGGATTGCAGCATTCAGGGGCATCAGCCTGTGCTCTGTTCTGCCGAGTGTGAAAGATGGGGAGAGTGTGAGAGATCTAAAATCACCACACTAGGTTCCTCTCTCCCTGAGAGCTTAAGCAAATAGCCAAGATTAAGTGTCCCCTACCCAGGCCCCCAAAGTACATTAGAAAAAAAATATGCTCTCTCTTCAGCTGGGCCTTGGGACACCCCCTTTAGCTAGGATTTCTGCTTCTGACTTGGCAACCTTATCAATGCATCCACACAGACCAATTGCTTCCTCTGGCTCAGAACCCACCATGTTCATGGAAACTGGCTCTGGTAACAGGTCCTGCTGCTCTGGTTCCTGTGCATTGACCACCATCCTCTGCCACCCTGTGAGTACTTACTTCCCATTCCTTGCTTGCCAGCTACACCCCTCACTGGGATCCTCTTCCTCCTCCCCATCTTCCTGCCAGTTCATGACATTGGGTAGCTTTGCAGCTCTGCCCCACCACATCAGCCACTACTGCATTTCCCCTGCCCCTTTACATGGCTAGCATATGAAACGTTGCATAAAACAAAGAGCATCATGTTCAGGAACTGGAAGAAACAGGGTTCCCCTCCTGGTGACCTCTTGGGTGGCCCAAAAGGACTGGTAACAAGCTGAGGCTAGCTGTGACTACCTCATCTGGTGAATTGTCTCTACATTTGGACTTCTGGTTTGCTTCTGGACCCCGTTCAAAGTGATGGCTTTGACTTTAGAGCCCTTTAAGGCTTAAGACCAAATTTCCTGCAAGATCACCTCTTTCCACCTATGCAAGGTCTTGTAGGACCTCTTCCCAGTCAAGTGAGGCACTGCCTCAAGCAAAGGTGATTACATAGTATAAATTAGTAATCACAATAAATGGTCTTAAAATACATAGTATTGAAGAAATGAATCTTTTAAACAACAGGCCATAAAGACTTGCTTTGAATATATTCTAAGATTAAAATCCCCCCTACTGAAACAGTGAAGGGCTGTGAAGAAAAAGAGCCATTTCACTCTTAACACCTGATCTGCAGAGTTCCATGCCCATAGCCATGTTTCCCCACCATTCAGCCAATTTCACAACTTCCCGCCATGTAGGTTTGCATTCTTTCCTGCATTAATCTCTCAATTATACAGCCTGTCCTAATCGATTAAAGCTGATTGTTTTCTGATTGTTCTTGTGAATAATAGTATGTCTTGCTTGAAGGACAGAACTTGTCTAGATGACAAATCTGTCTCTTCCTATCTTCTAAATGTGTGCAGGGACACTTTTTTTTTTTTGGTATAGTATGTGAGTCTGCAAGAGGAGGCTGTTTCTTTGTTGCTTATTTTCCATGCATTGTTACAATGGATGGAACCAGTATCCACCCAAAATGTCAAGGTGGATCCTACCAAAAAAAAAAATCTAATGTTAAAATTAGATTATAAATCATATTAATATAACTCTATTGGGGCATTCTTTCCTTGCGTTGAAAAACATGGGAAGTGGGGCTATGGGGCTATGCAAAGTAGTCCCACTCTGATATTGTGCATATTCTTCCTGGTATCAGCAGATATAACATGAGCATTCTTTTTTTGGGGGGGGATGACTTTGCTGGGTATAGTTTTATGCATGAAGACTTCTCCAGAATCTAGAACCCTGACCCTGACCATTTAAGATGACAGGACCACAAACTCTAGAAGTGCTTAAAGTCTAATGGAAAGTTATAATAATCTTAGATCTCATATCAGGATGGCAAAGTTCTTTGATAATGAGCTAAAGCTTATTAGTTTTGGGTGTGAGGTGTTTTTGTGGGGTTTTTTGTTTTCTGTTTTGCATGTGTGTGTCTTGCGCAAGCAATTTAACCAGATGTGTAAGCTCTATAGGATTGAGATATGTATATCTTTATCAACTCAAACCTAATGAAGAGCTGTTGGCATAATTATAAATGGTACTTTTTACCTGCTATGCAATGTTTTGACAGTAGTGTGAACTCGTCATATGACAGGCTGGAGCTGCCTTAGGCCACACGTCACTCACACTGAACATCTGAGTTTACGTATTTACATTTTTGACAGTTTCTTTCTTTTTTCATTTTTAAGGGCACCCACATACTTGATCATGCTGGGCAGTTTACCTTACGTCAAGTAATGCATCACCATTCATACTTTTGTCATAAATTACTGTATATATGTAATCTTCACATCTAACAGTTATATTTCACATAATAGTGGATCCTGTGAAACATGTCAGACATGTCTGCGGCAGTCATGATGCTAAATCTTCCCACATTGTCCTCAGGGAGGAATATTTAGCGCTTGACACAGCACAGACAACAGTCTATAGCAAGGAGCAGTAAGCTGAAATGCAAAATGATAATGTCAAAATTCCACAGTTTCAATAGCCTGTGGCAACAGCTTGGGCAATATTGATAATGAGGACTCCATGTAGCAGTACAAAGGGTCAAATACATTAACTCTGTTGACTGACTTATCAAGAATCATGTTTTTGTTACCTGCATAGTATCTCTCAGTGATTTCTGGGAGCTCTGAAAGAGATGAGTTTTATAATCATAAGATCTCTCACCAAGAGATACAAGGCAGAATATCGTTCTATCTGTAAATCACAGTGTTGAAACCCATCACATTTATGTGAGCTTGCTTTTGTGACATGTATCTTAAAAAGTGTCTAGAGTATAGTGTCATACTGATTGCACTTTGGAAATGTGAAGAGGGAATGTAGGAAGAGCCTTGCTGGATTCCACCAAAGGCTCAGCTAGTCCAGCATCTTGTTCTTCCAGTGGGCAACCAGCTGCCTATGGGAAGTACACAAGGAGGGTCTGACTGCTGCAATAGCACTCTCTCCACTTGTGATGTCCTGCAACTGGAACACGGAGCCACCATGGCTAGTAGCACCATGAATTTGTCTAATCTTTATTTATAAGCATTTCTAAACCACTTAATATTTAAAAACCCCTAAGCAGCATAAAAATTACCACATAAAACTGTATCATGAAAATGGAGATATAACATAAAAACGAGTAAAATGTTATTATAGAAACATAATTTCAATAATGTGGTCTAATATCATGGATCAGGAAGCCTGGACAAAAAGATATGTCCTTACAAGAAGCAAGTGATGGATGTTGCTTCCCACATGACAAAGGGAAGGACATTCTAAGGTGCAGGACCAATAGGGGGAAATATTCACTTTCAGATCACTGCTCTCTGAAACTCTGTAGGGTGTGGTGCCATAAGTAAAATTTCCCCAGATGGTTTAAGCAATTTTACAAGTCGATATAGGGGCTGTAGGTAACCTGGTTCCAAGTTGTCCATGACGTTTAGTAACTAATTCATCCAAGTTGGTGGCTATCAATCTCATCTTCTGGGAGCTAAAAGGACAGGTTAATGGTGTGTTGTGAGAAAAAGAAAGGGTGATCAAAAATACTCTAGCTCTCTCAAACTCTAGCTCTATCATACTCTAGTTCTAGAATCATAAAACTGTAGAGTTGGAAGGGACCCAAGAGTCATCTAGTCCAGCCCCCTGCAATGTAGGAATCTAAACTAAAGCATCCTTGATAGATGGCCATCCAACCTCTGCTTAGAAACCTCCAATTGTAGTCACTAAGGGAACATGAATGAGGACCTCCGGCAGAGAGGTACAGTGACAGGCATCACCACTGGTGTGAGACCTTGGAATTTGTTCAAACATTGTGCATGGTGGTGCCAACCCTGGTAGTTACCACTGCCTCCATGGTTTCTAACACTAAACCGTACCTCTGTAAAGATTCCCAATCATGTGGTACAGTTTCCTGCATATTTATAAACCATAGAAGTGGCATGTGAGTTCTTGTGTGGATTTTAAACATGCCAGCAAAGTTATAGTCAGTGCTTTTTTTTCTTAAAAGAAAAAAGCATTTAGGGGTACTCTCATTTTCCTACTCATCCTGAAATACTGCCCCTCAATGAGGCCAAACCTAGATTCACAAAATGTTTAGGGATATGCGTACACCTGCATCCCTCCCAGAAAAAAGCACTGGTTATATTTATAGATACCTGCACTGACATTGGGGAAACAGTGAAGGCAATATAAAGTACTTCAGTGGAAGATGTAGAGGAGTTGCATGGCACTTCAATTTCTCTTCAGCACCAGATCTCTACTGGTTTGGGGGCAAGTAGCTCAATTTATCTCCTGAATCAAATCCAGTCCATGCCACAGAAGAATACCCACACCAATCAATCAGCCCTCTGTTTCAATGTTTGCTGCAAGGAAACACAGCATTTGAAATGTGTGTACACCTTTCTGAAATCTGAGATTTTACTGCTCTTAAATGGTAGTCCTGTGTACAGGTACAATGCTAGACTAGATAGACCTTTGGTCAGATCCATCAAGCCTTGTATTACGTTTTTTGATATGTGAAAGGGCCACAAATATACCATACTATGCTCAAGAAGCATTTATAAAAAGAGAATAAACAATTATACAAAAATGATGCAAATTATAGTATATTTATGTATTTCTGCTGTTTGTGTTTTGATACGTAGGGACAGTCAAGGCTTTTTTTCAGCCAGAACTCAGTTCCAGCACTTCTCAGTGACATTATAAGAGAATGAGGGAGGTGTTCATGGTGAGTTCTGGCACATATTTTTCTGGAAAAATAGCACTGGGGAAACTTATTACAGTATATATTGCACTTTATGCTTTGATAAGTGGAAACTGCTCAACACCTTGAGAATATTTTTTCCTATCATTCCTATGGGGTACTTCTGCAAACAACTGAGCGCCCTTGAGTAGTGTGACACCTCTTTCTTGTGCCTAGGTGATGCCATTTTGACATGATAAGTATCAGCAGTCAAACCTGGCCATCAGAAATAGAAGGAATGATGTACAAGCATGCTGCATGAATTATATTAGTATTTTCCTTCAAAGCTCCCTTTTAGGAGTTTATTTAGAAATCTTTATGTAGGTAATTATTTGTGTGGCTTACCTACCTATTAACTGTAATATGTTTTTAGTTGTTAGTTCAAATCTTCTAACCCCAATTTTCATCTCAGATTGGAGGAAACGTTTAACAAAAGAAGCGGCTGGATTTCACAAAATTGCCACCTTGTCAGTACTACTAGAAAATTCTATTAAATGTGTCGGTTTTATGTCTATTTGTTGAGACAGTCTCCAATTTCTATAAAAAGACAACGCTTTTAAAAAACTGCAATCCACTTTCTGAAACTTTTTTCTAAAGGACTATGTCTTAATATATCTGGATCCATATGCATTGTATTGTTACAGAAGAGTTTTTAATACATAATGCATGATTTATTTTTCCCAGGGGTCATGGTAAACAGGTAAGTTACCATAGCATTCCAGCCACTAGACTAATGAGATACTACATTTAAAAAGTAAGCAATTTGTGTGTGTTGCTGTCAATAACATAAATGATAATCTTGACCTCAGCAGGTGTATGGAAGAGATGAGAAACATCTTTAGGTTAATTTATCTTAGGATTCAAGCCATGCTGTTTAAATATGCTGCGACTAACCCATGTTTTCAAAAGCTCAATTATAAATACATGAATTAGTACATTTTCTAATTTGCAAAAAGTGTATTGGTGAGGCCATGGCATTAAATAGACTGCTAGCTTGAAACCTGGTAATTCTCCTGGACTTTTCAGTTTATGCTTGTTTCAGTTGACTGGTTGTCAAGTCATAACAATCCCATCCAAAATGGAAATCTGGATACTAAAAAAGTAGAACTACTATCAGTGCTTTCCAATTTCCAGACAAGAAGTTTTGTAATGTGACTGATCTTAAACAAAAGCATCCTGGAGAAGCATTGGTGGTATTTCCAGAGAAGCAGTATTTGTTCCCATTTTAGCTGAGACTATGATGTGTGGAATAATATGGAGGGGTGTAGGTGTGATCGGTTACACCAGCACAGCATAGAGAGTTTTTAAGAATTGGTTCCTTGCACTGAAAAGCTTCTTTGAGAGAAACCAATCTTATTGAAGTATTTAAAACTTCATCCAATTACCATTATGTGAGGGACAGCAGGAACATGTTAGAGATTCCCAGCGCATCCATTATATCCCTATCACTCAGCTTTATCAGTTTGTAGAAGGAGGAACTTTCAAACAACTATTGTCTAGAACTACTATACCTTTTCTTACATAGGCTTAGTCCACATATTTCCCAAAGTCCTGATCTTTTAAAGTACAAAAATAAAATGGACTGTTCTCCATATTCTGCAACAAAGAGAAAGGAAGAATGGTTATGCAACAAAACAGTATGAAAAATCCATGAAATATAAGAAAGCAGTGGGGGGTAAAATGCTACTGAAGATATCATAGGGCAATCATAACTGCTTTGTCCCACTGGGACTTACTTCCTAACAAATATATTTAAGATTTATTCTATTGATTAAAATTTTATCCTTCCCTTACTCATACATTCAAGCTGACTTGTGAATATAAACACATAAAAAGAAATGGTTGAGATATTGCCAACAAATCAGCGTAGAGGAAAAAGAAAAACTAGCAGTCACATGGACAAAGTTCTTTTTCGGACTTTAGTAAATAATCTATCTAGCCTCCATTAGCTTGGGGGGGGGGGGACGACGACGACAACCAGCCTCCCATTTTGGAAGTGGAATATTGGATCAACCAAATGTGAAAACTTGTCACCTAGTTTCAATTTCAGAGTACAACACTAAAGCAAACCAAATAGATGAGATAAACAGAATTTCAAAAGAACCTATTTTAATCTAAATCAAATAAAATCACAAAAGAAAAACAGCAGTGTAGTCAGAGCATTGATAGAGATTAAATGAAGTAGGGAAAGAAAAGCCAGCATTTAGTTATAGCTTAGATAGGAACTATATGAAATATGAAAAGACCTACAGTAATATAATTATAGTTACACATACGCACACCAGAGTTTAAAAGGAGCTTTCAAGCCAAAAGTTATCATCTAAAACTTATCATCCAAGTGACAGAAATATGTATTCTACTGAGAAATGGGAACTGATGCATTCAGAACCTCTCCCCTCCAAAAAGAAAATAGAAAAGCAGAAAGCTATTAAACAGAATGAGATATTTCACTGTGTAACTTAAAATAAATATCAGGGGAAATAAACACGGGGAGTATTTTATCAGGAAGCCTAGATAACCATATAATGATATTATTTTTCCATCAATACTAAAACCCCACAAAGAATGTGTGCTGGCATTGCTGCTGGATCATTGACATACTGAAAGATATATTACATTTAAACATGGAGCCTCAATCTCTTCCAATGGGAAATGTGTTTCATCCAAATAGGAAAAAAAT
Organism: Podarcis pityusensis; assembly: GCF_964106645.2. Classification (NCBI taxonomy): domain Eukaryota; kingdom Metazoa; phylum Chordata; class Lepidosauria; order Squamata; family Lacertidae; genus Podarcis; species Podarcis pityusensis. Next base: position 49,084,900 of record NC_138027.1, read on the forward strand.
AAAATATGTAAAGCCTTACAAAGATTTGCAAACAAGCAATGTGGGATGCTTGAAACACCAAGAAGAAAGGGAAAAGAAGCAGCAAATCGGTTTGGCAACATAATATTTGGAAGCTTAAAAGCATATAGTTGATATTGGGGTTGGTAAAACCTTTAGGCCAAAAGACTGCATTACCCAATTGAAACACTTCCTGGAGCAGAGCAGACTGTCTGCTGAGAACAGGAGCACCCAACAACTGGAAGATGCATGCACATACCAGACATACATAAAACACACACAAACACACATTAAATGCACACTAGAGTACATATATGCATGCGTATGCATTGCATGCACACAGATTTCCTTCCGTTTCTCACATGATCCAGCTTAGAGGTTCCTCTCCACCCAGCCCAGCACCACTTTGTTGGCCTCATTGCTACATTGCCTTGGCTTGGGACCCCAGAAACAATGTTTGGGGAGTGGACACATCCTTCTGGCCAGCAGTTCACTAGTCCTGGTTTAGATTTTAATATCTGGACTTGGCACTTGCTCCATCCAGCAGCTTAAACTACTCAGCTAATGAACCATTACTAACATGTACGGATGTTTGGCATACACTATTTGTCTTCTTCTTCTTTGGTGATCACTCATAGCTGAGTAAGATTGTCTTCCGTAAACACAGTTTTAACAGTGAGTCCGCAAGTGACTATGGAGGCCAATTCTGGATCCACATGTCCTTCCACAGTGGGGACATAGGTTTCTGTACAGGAGTTGATCACAGTAAGGGTTTGCCAAACGTGCCTTCCTCTTAGCTCGTTTCTCATACAGCAGTTTAGGAACATGGCTCCAGTGCTAGGGGATGGGTTCTGCTTGAGGGCAGGCTGGTGTCAGTCTGGTAAATCTGTCCCAGAAGCTAGCATGTCTACTAAAACTGTAGTAGTTTAGGTGTACTTTAGGTGACTGAGTGACCTCATAAGGTATTTGGGACAAAACAAGGGAAACAAGATCAGAACTTCTTTCTTTCTCCCAAGAAAAATAGTCCTTGTTGAGAAAACAAGACAAAGGGCTTAACTGTTGAAGGCTATCTCAAAGAAAAAAGGATTGAGAAGGAAGTGACAAGAGAGGTTGCTGTAGGCCAAAGGAAGCTGTTCAGTAATGGTTCAGCATTCAGGAGGAAAAGGACAATGTTGAAACCGCAGAGACTGAAAACCTGGCAAGAAAGAAGAAATGTGAAATGAATGAACATTAGTAAGTTGGGTCCATTTTAAGGGGCCTACTCTGTGTAAAACCTATTGAATACCATGACGGAAGCCAGCCATCACAAATGGCGCTGTTTAGCATTTGAAAAAAGATGCAGAGAGCCAGCAATATTTTCAGGATGGTATGAGCAGCTCCTTCGACCACTCTCCTCCGATTTTATTCTCCTTTGTTCTCTCCTGTCGCATGGCCGTTTGCCAATGTCTCACGTTACCTCATCCGGTCATGGCTTTTACCCACCCATCGCCATATAAGGTAATTACTGCCCAGAGGGGGAACATAACTCCATATAAGGTCAATACATTCTATACATTGTAAGGCAGAGAGTGCTGGTCAGCCGAGGTCAGGGGGCACCCTGCAGTATTACAAGCCTCTGCCATGGCTTTATGACTCCCACAATACCAACCATAGAAAACAAAATGTGGACAGCAACGTCAACCTTCCTTTCCACATCTAATTTTAAAGTTTTGCTTTCTCTGTATTTCTCTTCAGAAATCATTCCAACCGGGATGCATTATGTGGGAACTTGCCTTTAGTACGTTTAGTGCCAAGGAGAGAGATGACTACGGACATTAGCAGCAATGGCAATAAAGGTGAATCAGTCTCTGTGAAATCAGTGACACAGAATTAGATCTTGCCCTTTTTAATCATCTAATTTGGGATTGTGCAATGTGTCCTGTCAAGGTAATAAGGCATATCGTTACTAAACAGAACAACTGACTCCAAGGCCTGAAGGTTTCACTTACTCTGAATGCAACCTGTTTGGGCTGCTAATTAAACAACAACAACCCTTGATTCCTTGGCTGGAGAAAAAGAGAAGGATGGAAACATGTAGCCTTTCACTATTTAATTAAATTCTCCTTAATACAAACCATTTACCATGGTCACAATGATTAACATTGCAGACCAAGCTAGATACAGGAAAATAAAAGGGCTGCGAGGGGCAATGGGATAAAAGCTGCAAAAAAGAAGTACATAAATTAACTTTTAAACTGATTCTTCTTGGAGTCTCTTTTTACCACTCAGACCTGTTCCTCAATACCATATAAGAAGCTATCTAACTACAACAATTTCCATAATACTTTATACCACACATACTGTATGCATAGGATTCTTGGAGGAAAACAATGTTCTATTAATGTATGGTGTGTACATAGCCCTAAAGTTAAATAGTTGTTCTAGTAGTGGAAAGGGGAAGTTTTGCTTGTGATGAAAGCATCGCATTTGGGGCCAACTATTTTTGTAAAATATAGTTTATTGCAAATTTATTGCCTTACACTTTATGACTTTCACCATACTCCTATATGTCTCTGCTTGCTCCCACCCCCAAAGTCCATTTTAAGTTAGTTTTGCATCTAAATAATTAAGCTACGGTTTGGGGTGTAAGACTTAATGCAGCTCCTTGGATATAGTACCCAGAGGCCATCCTTCCTCATTCTTCTTTGTGAACACAGCTATTTAAGAGAGCTTTGCAAAGTGTGTCACATCTCCGTGACATATTCTGGTTATATTGGACTCCTGCTGTTGCTACTTTCTGCTGTATTGCTTTGAACCTATAATAAGTTGACCTTTGGATGACAAAGCTTTAGGGCAGAGAACCTACTTATGTGCATGCCATGGAGTGCTTCAGTGCTTAAACGGAGCAGCATAAGTGGTTATGGCCCAGCAGCTTATTCATGCCATGACAAAGCAGCTTATGCTTGCACTGTGTGCTTCACTTTAATCCAGTTGGGTCTGCCAGTTTCTGAAATCATATAGAAACCTAGGCAGTCACTGCCCAGAGTGTCTGTGTGACGGTGGTGGTGGAGGCAGTGAAGTCAGGAAATAAATCTGCTGTAGGCAGCTAATAGGATGATGCATGCTTCCTCTGTTTAGCCACAGAGAAAGAGCAGATACATGGATAAAGATGGAGATTCATAGGATCTCATTAAATGGTATCCGGAGCTCAATAATATAATCAGAATTTTTTAGCTCACACCTTCCACCAGAGAAGCATGGGGTCACTTTTCCTGCAATGGTATCCCATGCCACTCTGATGCAGGGTGAAATGAGCAAATCACATGAGAAGTTTTTAATTTTTTTCCATCTTTCTTAAGTCCTTCGAAAATAATATAGTGAAATCATATTGTAATAAGAAAGGACTGAAAAGTGGATCAAGAATGGTAGTAAAAGGCGGTTCAACAAATTTGGCACAATCTGTGCAAAACATACGTGGATTTGATTGAACCAAAGAATCAGAAATTGCATCTTATTTGAATCATATGGATTACCTGCGTTCAGGAGTGCAGAACTGGTGATCCTCCAGATGTTGCTGGACTCCAACTTTCATCAGCCCCAGCCTGTATGCCCAATGGTCAGGGATCATAAGAGTTGATATTCAACATCTGAAGGGCCACAGGTTCCCCATCCCAGACTTAATCAGTTGTTTTCCAGGACCTAATCTGACAAAAATTATATGATATAGAACAGGGGTCAGCAAACTTTTTCAGCAGGGGGCTGGTGCACTGTCCCTCACACCTTGTGGGGGGCCGGACTATATTTTGGGGAGAAAAAGAATGAATTCCTATGCCCCACAAATAACCCAGAGATGCATTTCTTAAAATAAAAGGACACATTCTACTCATGTAAAAACAGGCTGATTCCCGGACTGTCCGTAGGCCAGATTTAGCAGGTGATTGGACCGGATCCAGCACCCAGGCCTTAGTTTGCCTATCCATGATATAGGACATAGCTTATCTCCAGTGAAAGAGTTTAGAGCACAAACAAATCCCTGTTTTACCTGTACGCCATCAGGTGGAAGCGTGCTGGGCCCATAACCACGTGTTGATTTAAAGCAGAGTCTCGTGATAGTCTTCACCTGGTACCTGTGCAAAACCTCTGGCTACCAATCTGGCTTTGTGTCTGACTATCTTGCCATTTTGATCTGTCTTCGCTTTGAAGACCCATTTGCTTCCAAGCAGTTTCATTCCTGGAACTACTGGAACTAGCTCCCATGTTTTGTTCCTTTCTAAGGAATCAAGCTCAGCCTTCATGGCATTTAACCATGGCTCAGCTTCCTTTGAATCCAAACCCTGGATGTCTTGGAAACTTGAAGGTTCAAATACCTTCTTGGAGCTTTTAACAGCTGTTACTGCTATCGTAGCAAACTCATCAGCAAATCTCTTTGGAGGTCTGCCTTTTGTGGCTCTCTGTGACCTACGAATTAGCCTTAAGTCTTCAACACTCTCCTCTTCCTTCTTAGGAGAAAAACGACCTACTGTGAACAATGGTTCCTCCAATTCTTGATCAGAGCTTTCAGAGGGTCGCATAGAGGCTTTCGCACTCTTGAAATCCTCTGAATCACCCGATTCAGTTTCAGATTCAGACTCAGAACCTTCATCAGTGGGTGTGGGTTGTTGTGGTTGCTTTTGACTATCCTCAGTCTCATCACCGTCATCAGGATAACATTGGAAAATTCCCACATTCTCCCCCCACTTTGCATTGTACTCAACACTTCTCGTGAGCTTAATTGTCTTAGAGTCAGTCATCATTATTCTGTAAGACCCTTTCTGATAACCTAGAAAGATACCATGCAATCCACGCTTGTCTAACTTGGAGTTTTGTGGTGAGCGAACCCACATGTCAGAACCAAAAATCTTCATGTGTTTGATGTATGGCTTCTTGCCAAACATCTTCTCATAGGGGGTACAACCAATCGCTGAAGATAACCTGCGATTGTAACTGTAAACAAAACACGAGAGAGATTCGGCCCAATAACTCTCTGGAAGATTGGCATCATGCAGCAAGGTTTTTAACCCTTGAAGCAATGTCTGATTTGCCCTTTCCGCAAGTCCATTCTGCCATGGCGAGCGAGGACTAGACAAATCGTGTTGAATTCCTTTCTCAGTCAGAAAAGCTTCAAACTGCTGAGAAGTGAATTCTCCCCCGCGATCAGTGAAAAGAGTCTTTATCTTCTTACCATGCACATTTTCCAACCAAGCACAGAATTCCTTGAACCTAGGAAAAGCCTCTGATTTGTGCTTGAGATTGTACACAAAAATATATCTAGAAAATGCATCAATGAGAACCATGAAGTATCTATTTCCACCCAAAGAGGGCGCTAGTGGTCCAACTAAATCAGCATGAACAACCTGGTATGGTTCTGTAGCTTGCCTACTAGACACCTTACCTTTCGCAGCCATTTTCACCTTGTTTGCTGCACATGCTTTGCACTTCATGTGGTACCTGCAGGGTTTAATAGTCATACCTTCAACCAAGGCAGGCATTTTAGATACTGCCTCAAAATGCAAATGACCAAATTTTCGGTGAAAATCATGAATACATTCTGCATGCAAACTTTTGTTAGAACCTGCAATGCAACAAGTGTCATCCTTTTCAACATCATCATAATACAAAACAAACAAACGATCAACATATTCAGCATGCAATACATAATCATTTTTCTTTGTGATGATGCACTTCTTGTTCTTGAAGGATACGTCAATGTTCCGCTCATTCAGCTGTCCAACGCTGAGCAGATTATGTTTGGCGTCTGGCACGTAAAGCACATTCTGTATCGATAAGTCCAAACTGTGAAGAACAACAGTTCCGTAGCCTTTACTGGGAATAGTGTGGTCATCCGCCTGGTGAATCGCACCTTCCTGCGGTGTAAAAGACACAAACAGTCTCTTATCGTTGCACATGTGGTGGGTCGCCGCTGAATCAACAACGAAGAAAGATCTAGACGTCTTCTGGACCTCTGCAACCTTTGGAGTGAAGCGTGAAACCATAGCCTTGTGCTGCGTTGTCCTAGACACCGGACCTTTGCCTTTGCCTCGGCCTTTTCCGCGCGATGAGCTTTCGCTGCGCTGCTCTGTCTTGGCCCTGGGATATCTGCATTCCCTCTTCATATGGCCTAGACGTCCACACGAGTAGCATTTCACTGCCTTCAAAGCTTTGGCGCCATCTGGTGGTTCCACTGCACTATGGGACGACGTCTGTGAAGACTCCCCCTTGCCCATGCAGCTAGCACCCCGGCGATCTGCTTCATTTTGAATCACAGCAGTTACAAAGTCCACTGTCAGCTGAGCGGTTGGTTGCACAGCAATCTGGGTTGCAACAGACTCCCAACCTGAACCCAAAGATTGTAGTATCATGAAAGAATACACAGCCTCTGGAAAGTTGAGTCCTCTCTGTTGCAGCTCATGTCTCAGATTTTGCATCTCCATCAGATGTAAACGCACATCTCCACCTTCAGCAAGAGCCATATTATGCAGCTTGTTAAAGTAAAACATAGTGGATCCAGCTTCTGTCCTTAAGTGAGCTTCTCTCAAAGCTTCCCAAATTTCTCTGGCTGAGGTCTTATCACGCAATAGACAGAGCTCTTCTGGGGATACTATCAATGTAAGAGTTCCCCTTGCTTTGGAATCCTTAGCTTCCCATGCATCTGTAACTGGAACTGGGGGGGTTTCTGTAATCACCTCAAACAAACCCTCTTTCCGCAGAATTGCCTCTGCATACAGAACCCAGTCCGCGTAATTTTTCTTGTTGAGCTTAGGAATCCCACAAGCATCCTGAAGGGCCATCATGACTCTGGCATTAGCCTTCAGCGTCATATATGCTGCTTTAAATCTTGCTGCGTCACTGCTGCAGCTGCCTTATTCCAAAAGCGCACTTAAAAGTTACTTTCGATTTCCCCAGCATAGTAACTTGTGCCTGGGAGCCTTTTGCCTATTCCCGGCAAAACGGCTTTAAAAGTTCAAAGTCCAGCCATAAAGCCATTAACTAGAAGCTGGCAGGCTGCCCGGAGCAGTAGCACATACCTCATCAATCACTTTTACGCGCAGAGCAGATTCCGTTCCGATCTGTCCCTCTGCATTCCGATCCTTTGCCGGCACTCCGATTCGACTTCTGGGCCCATAACCACGTGTTGATTTAAAGCAGAGTCTCGTGCCCAGCGGAAGGATGAGGAGTACGTGCTGCATACTCTATATTGCTTTATTTACAGTTCAAAGCTGGTATATTACAGAAAGACATCTTGCCTCTGCCGGAGCAGAAAATGCATCCTCTCTCCTCGACAGCTCGGAGAGAAACACACAGTGAAAAACAGGAAACCAGTGTACGTCACATCCAGTCTCCCTTTCCCGTGAGAAAACTCCAACAGTACAGACTGTGGAATGTAAACACCTGTCTCGTGACAAGCCCTTTCGCTGCACAGTGAAGGAAAGCAGAAACCAACAAAATAACCCAGAGATGCATTTCTTAAAATAAAAGGACACATTCTACTCATGTAAAAACAGGCTGATTCCCGGACTGTCCGTAGGCCAGATTTAGCAGGTGATTGGACCGGATCCAGCACCCAGGCCTTAGTTTGCCTATCCATGATATAGGACATAGCTTATCTCCAGTGAAAGAGTTTAGAACAACAACCAAATCATCAATGAAATCAGGCAGGTAATTATAATGCAGTAAAGATCTCAATTTTAATACATTTTGAAAACTGTTGTATTTCATTCAGTTATACACACTTCATGCTTAATGGAACAAAGGCTATTGCAACACACCCTTTTTAATCACAACCTTAATAACATTTGAACATTTCAGAATGTCATTAAAAAAATCACAACATTGAAACTCAGGGATAGAGTAAAGACTGACCAAAGAAAGGCTGCTCACATTCCCTGCACTTTCATGAATTGTAGAAATGAAAAGGTAACTTTATATTAGTATTCTGTGCAGCCTTTCAGTTCTTGGAATTCTTTTCATCCATATGCTCGCTCTGATTTGTACACACATCTTGCCATTCTTCATAACCACGAAACCTCTTTGGTCCCTGCTGCATTAAACAAGTTCACATGCAATGAATGTGCATGGTGCATTAAAGCCACAAGTTATTTCTTTCTTTCTGCTTTATGATTGCACTGAGGGCAAGAAAACGAAAGTCTTCAAGTGTGATCTCATGTGCGAGGCCAGTCACTGTGTACAGCAAGGTTCTGTCACATGGAATAAATCAACTTCTTAGTACTGTACTTAATGATTCATTTCAAACAAGTCCCACTGTATGCTGGGCTCTCGGAGACAAATGTGTGTTTAATCATGCCTGAACTCTTTACTGAGGTCTAACAATTGTTAATGGTTTGCTCCAATATAGCCAATAATTCTTGTCCTTTCCTTGTGGGCTTTCCATTCATATCCCTTTCCCCTCATGAAGTTCTAAAAGAGGTCTACAACGACCAACATGCTGATTTTTTTGTTTTAACATAACAACATGACTAAAGACCTACTGGAACAGGCCAAAAGTCCATCTCAGCCATCTTTCTTTTATACCGTCACCAAGCAGATGGCAAGTCCAGAAGCTGGACCTGGGGACAACTTCCTTCTCCCCTCCTTCAGTTTCTGGCAACTGGCATTCAGAAGCATACTGTCTGTGACAGTGAAGAAAGAACATAGTTATCATAGCTAGAACCCAGTGATAGCTTTATCTTCCATAAATATAAGAAAATCTTAGGAGTATTGAAATGAAACTTGACGACTTAATATAACCAGAGATTTTATTTAAGAGGCAATTATACTGTAAATTGCTATTGGATGCCTTGTGGGATGCGATTTAGAAATGAAATTGTTGTTATTTGACTAGAATTTGCAAAAAAAAAAATAGATTTCTGCCCTTTCTTTGCTTTCAGATCTTCTGAATGATAGGAATTCATGGTATGTAATGATTAAAATTATTCTTATTTTATGGTTGCAATTGTTTTGTTTGTTTTCTAATTGTATATGCATACCAATAACTGCCTGACACTTAAGTGATCTTTTCTTCCATCTGCTAAAACCTTTGGGGCTTGCGATAAAATAGCACATAATTCCTCCTGCGCTGGCAGGCTGTCATTTTATTTTTTTTTGCACTGGCTCATTGTAGTTTTCCAGATCCAATACAAATGTTATACTTTGCTGCTAGAAGAAACAACAACAGCAACAGCAACAGCAACTTAGGTACTGAAGATGCTCCATGAAGCAGTCTGGTTTCTGCAAGCCACTTGGGTCCCAAATATCTGAAACACTGTCTCCTTCCCTACAGAGCCTCCTGGGTGTTAAGATCAGCAATGTAGGCCCCCTGGGTAGCTTCATCACAACCTGGGGCACGGCTAGCGTGGAGCAAAAGTGTTTCTCTCTCCCTATGTGAAAAACATAACTCAATAATATCCCTGAGGGCACCCTTTCATATTATCCTGTATAAATGAATGGCTGCCAAAGGGGGCAGGAGTAAAATGCTGAATGTTCCACAATGTTATAATTATAGAAGCCAACTCCTAGGGGCCAAGGTCCCTTCAGCCACCCCCAATAAAAGATTTGAAGGGACCAGGCCCCCACAAAATTGATGGGCATTGCCATTCAAATAGGGTGGGTGTGCCGTGTCATATTATCAATTATGTGGGGAAGGGCTGGCTTGCCCCCCCCCATATTTTATTCAAGTTGGCACCCCTGCTTATAATGGAAATAAAACCTACCTTCCACAACTGACAGTGAGAAGCCCAAGCTCAGCCCTCGGGGATCTGATGGAAGAGGAAATGTATCATTGAGCACTGACAGGGCCTGCAAGACAGAGTTGTTCCACCAGGCCTTCGGTCAGGGCGCAGCCTGACTCTCTCCTCTGGCAATCTGCACAGAATTTTGCTTAATGGTTGCCATCAATTTGATTTTAATTAATTTTTATAATGAAATGTTTTTACAATGTTGGATTATTTGATTGTTGTTAGCTACCCTGAGCCCGGCTTCGGCTGGGGAGGGCGGGATATAAATAAAATTTATTATTATTATTATTATTATTATTATTATTGACACATTCTAACTCTGAAGTGTTCTTTCACATGCATAGTCATGTGGTATGGGTCTGAAGACACATAACACAGCAAACTTGCTATAAATCTAAGTAGGTCTGAGTCTGGTCAGTGTTTGGACAGGAGTCCACTTGAGAATCTTCTCTGTGTTGGCTGCCGTTCCATTATAGAAGAAAGGTGGGGTGAAATAGCTCACTTTTCTATAATGTCGGGCAACTGATGTATTTTTATGTGATAAGATTAAACAATAAATAAATAATGTAATACCTGATATTGCAGCAACACATAAGACCTCTGTAATATGGATTAGCAACTTTCGATTCTGTCAGGACTTGATATAATACAAAAATACACTTGATGATGCATTGTCAGGAATTTTTCCTTCCAGAATTTATAGACTGAATTTCTATGTACTCAGTGGAAGGGATGCGTTGGATGGCAATTCTGAGTCCCTTGACTAATGTGTAAGTTTATGTTAGCTACTTTATCATTACTGTGGGAATTTTTTTTTAATAGAATTTAAAACCACCAGAGAATGGAAGAGAGGAACTTTGTGTTTTGAAGGCAAATAATTAGCACAGTTACAGTTTCTGGTTCTATCTGTGACGGAAAGGTTAATGGTTACAATGCCACAGAGATTGTTGGGTAAGTAAACAGTAATAGATCTCCCAGTAAATTATTATAATTGTAATTACTGTACATACAAAAAGATTAAATACTCTTTAATGGTACTTACTGTATGTCAGGCTAGAAACACTGCTGTAAATTGAAAGTAATTTCAATGCATTTGTTGCATGGAGATATGCTGATATTTTCCTGAAACATTAAATATTGTGGTTTTAATGCAACATGGATCACTTTAATACTAGAAATGGAGCTATGTGCAAAAGACTTCTTGACATTCTCAACTCTATTTATGGGGTTCAGAAATTGGGATGACTATTTCACTGAATTTTTCAAGGCATGAGAGAAATTCAAGAGTTTCTCAGGGATGGAACTCAGCATTAGGAGCAATACAATTTATTTCTCCCCCCCCCCCCAGGATGTGTGTGTCTGTGTGCGTACCATTTACAGTGGTTTGGACTTAGCATCATTATAGAGCCCTGGCAGTGGTGGGAAGGAGGCAGTCACCACCCCAAAAATGCTAGTGAATATTTGGAAAAAATTACAATGTTGTCTTGAGAAATTTCAGTTCAGTTCTAATTTAAATTGCAAAATAGACATATTCAGTAGCATATAACTTCTATATTAGTTAGATAAATCGTATTAAATAATTTGTTGCTGTCCAACATAATTTCCAAAAGGTATATTTTCTAAGCAATGGGAGCTCATTGCTATGCCATAATATTCTGGGTCAGTTACAGTGCAAACCTTTAACATGTCTTTTCAGGGGTAAATCCCATTGTTTTCCATTGGTCTTACACCCAGGATTGCACCAGAATATTGCACCAGAGCAGTTTTGGGGGCTTTTTCCCCTGCACTGCCCCAGTAGCATTTGGATGATAGGTTCCTCCACTCTTAATAAAATTATGTTAAACACATATGGCTTCAAATTTCAGGAATTGAGTGCTGTGATAATATGCCATAGGAGCCAACTCCTAGAGGCCGTGAGGGCTTTGGCCACCACAATAAAATATTTGAGGGGGCTGGCCCTCACAAAGTTGATGGGTATTCCCATTCAAATGGGGTGTGTGCACTGTGTCATGTGATTGATTATGTGGGGCAGGGCTTACCCGGGCCCCCACAATAATTTATTCAAGTTGGCACTCCTGTCATATGCAGTTGAGAACACGGGCTAGTGCGGTGAAATCTGCTATGATTAAATGGGCACAAGATGTTGGACATAATATAATGATGGCTGACTGGGAACAGTTATGGACCACAGGTATGAAGTTTACGGCATGTAATGCCTTAAGAGAGAATATTATGAAAATGATATACAGGTGGTACATGACACCAGTCAAGCTTGCAAAAATCTATCACTTGCCCGATAATAAATGTTGGAAATGTAAAGAAACTGAAGGTACATTCTTTCACCTTTGGTGGACATGCCCAAGGATTAAGGCTTTCTGGGAGATGATTTATAACGAAATGAAAAAAGTATATAAATATACCTTCCTGAAGAAACCAGAGGCCTTTCTCCTGGGCATGGTCGACCAATTGGTGCCAAAGAAGGACAGAACTTTCTTTATGTATGCCACAACAGCAGCAAGAATACTTATTGCAAAGTATTGGAAGACACAAGATTTACCCACTCTGGAAGAATGGCAGATGAAGGTGATGGACTATATGGAATTGGCGGAAATGACTGGCAGAATCCGAGACAAGGGAGAAGAGTCGGTGGAAGAAGATTGGAAGAAATTTAAAGACTATTTACAGAAATATTGCAAAATTAATGAATGTTAGAATGATGTCAGAATGAAGTTAAGTGGTGTTAGCAGCAATGTTATAAAGGTGTATGTAAAAACGGATTGTTAACAGGTGAGAACCTAAAGTTATAATATATTAAGTTAAAGGATTAAGACAAAAACAAAGAGGGAAAGGAATTGCTGAATTAACTGATTGAACTGGAATACAAAAAAGGGAGGTGTGAGGAGGTCAGGGAAGCAAGGAAATGAAATGTAAGGCATGAAAAGATCGATTTGTTTTTAAGTGTTTTTTATCTTTTTTCTGTATTTTGTATTTTTTCTTTTTTTCTTTCTTTCTTTTTTTCTCTGTTCTTCTTATCTATGTAATCTTTTTTTTTTTTGAAACCTTAATAAATATCATTTTAAAAAAAAGAGAACACGGGTTAGTGTTTCGCTATGTCAACTGCTACTTCATGCATCTGATGAAGTGGACTCTAAGCTCTTAACATTTATGCCATAATGCAATGTTTAGTCTATAAGGTGCCACAAGACTCTGAGTTGTTTAGCCGCAATGGACCAAACTGAGTAGATGATCATTTTTTTGCCTATGCAGAGCCCTAGTCATACACTTTGTTGGATACACAACAGACAAGAATGAGCCAAACCCATTAAAACTGCTACAGTGGTGCCCCGCAAGACGAATGCCTTGCAAGACGGAAAACCCGCTAGACGAAAGGGTTTTCCGTTTTTTAGTTGCTTCGTAGGACGAATTTCCCTATGGGCTTGCTTTGCAAGACGAAAATGTCTTGCGAGTCTTGAGATTTTTTTTCCGCTTCCCCCCCCCCCTTTATCTAAGCCGCTAAGCCTTTAATAGCCTTTTAGCAGCTAAGCCGATAAGCCTTTAATAGCCGCTAAACCGCTAATAGCGCTAATCTGTTAAGCCGCTAATAGGGTTGCTTCGCAAGACGAAAAAACCGCTAGATGAAGACACTCGCGGAACGGATTAATTTCGTCTTGCGAGGCACCACTGTACATTCACTCACACACAAGGTGTCTAAGGGTATTTCAGGAAATGGCTTTCTGAATGCCAGAGGCACTAAATTGGTATGCCTGACACTTTCAAGACACAGAGAGACTGTTCTGAACCCTGTGCTGATTTCTACTAGTGCAAAGGGATTGACAGGATCAGCAGAGGCAGCACAGTACATTTTAGTAACTGTAGCACCAAAGCCCCAAGCAAGCTAGTACATCTTAAGCTAAGGCACCTTCAATCCTCCAGACTCATATGCTTCCATTTAGCTATTACACTTGCTAAGGAAGGCTGTTGTCCAAAGGCAGCCATTATCAGCTCCATTTTAGCTTAGACCAGTGATATGACTGTGGAAGCTGTGTTCAGTAGGGGTGGTTTCACCCATGTACTTGGCCACTTTCTCTCCTAGTGTATTTGGCTCATGTGAGGTGCAGAGCGCTACATAGAGCAGCCTTACTAGCCTGGCAGTCCTCCAGATGTTTTGCATTACAGATCTCATCATACTTGGACATTGGTCAAGCTAGCTGGGGATGACAGGAGTTACACAACACCTGGAGGACACTATGTAGTGTTGTAGAAACTAAAAAGGTGGGCCCAGCCACTTTTAATTTTGGCTTGCATTTGTAGTATTCTTTGTGCTACTTGAATGCAATATTTCATATGTAACCTGCATAGTCATACACCGTGCTGTGTGAAACTAGCGTCATCTTCTAGATGGCAATGCTTTAGATATTTGAAGGTGGCTATCATATCTCCTCTCAGTATCCTCTTTTCCTGGCTAAACTCTCTCAACTGTTCTTCATAAGTCTTTGTTTCCAGACCCTTGATCTTCTTAGTCACCCTCCTCTACACACGTTCCAGCTTGTCAATATCCTTAAATTGTAGCACCCTAACTGGATACAGTACTCCAGGTGTGGTCTGACCACGGCATAATAGAGTGATACTATTACTTCCCTTGATATGAACACTATACAGTGGTGCCTCGCAAGACGAAATTAATCCGTTCCGCAAGTCTCTTCGTCTTGCGCTTTTTTCGTCTTGCGAAGCACGGCTATTAGCGGCTTAGCGGCTATTAAAGGCTTAGCGGCTTAGCGGCTTTAAGAAAAAGGAAACAAACTCGCAAGAACTCGCAAGACATTTCGTCTTGCGAAGCAAGCCCATAGGGAAATTCGTCTTGCGGAACGACTCAAAAAACGCAAACCCCTTTCGTCTAGTGAGTTTTTCGTCTTGCGAGGCATTCGTCTTGCGGGGCACCACTGTACTTCTGTAATCTCTTTAATTGCCAATCTTTGGGCAGCTGTCTACAATAAATGTGTAGGAAAATCACAGCATACTGGCATTGATACAACAGGACAAAAATTCACCAGTAGTATAAAATGTTCACCCAGCATTTTTTTTTTAGCATTCCAGTATAATCAGACTTTTTGTTCTCTTTGACATACACTGCAGTCTATTCTTTCGCTTAATGAATGCTCATAAATTTCATTAGCATTAATGGATTTTATAATCTTGCAAATGTCTCAAATTGTGCCTTTTGATCATTTTAATCAAAAAGCACAATTAGTATTAATGCAGCCGGAAAAAAAATCTGGATCATCTTTGTGACTGTACTCTAATACCATTTGCTCAGATTTTCATTAGAAAACATGCTACGCATCAAAACTGTTTCTGGTTGTGTCATAGAAGGGAATGGAAGAGTTCAATTGGAATGAATTTCTTCTGTTCCTGAATCATGGGGCTGTTTACCTACTGCAATTATATTGGACCTATGGGTGTAGTAGCTTAAATACCTCAACCTCTTTAGCATATTTCATCCTCATCTGAATGAATAGGAAAGATCTATTATTCCAATTTTTGTAGATGAAGTTTCAAATCACCTGGGTGAAATTAAGAGCCTAGATTTTCTTCATGCTGAGAATTACTGATTTTGTATCAAACTACGGCTAGTGCTCTCCTGGGCCCCACTCCAGGCTACAAAAATTACTGCCATACGATCGTTTTTGCATAGTTTTGCCCTGTGGTAAAAGTAACATATGTAATAATAGTCTGAAACTCTATGCAGGATGGTTCCCCCCCCCCCCGGCTTTCAGCCTGCATTAATATCAGCCATGATCACCTTCCGTCCCCTAAAGATTCTTTAATACATGAGGATTCTTTCTGGAGTACATTTCCATCCCTGTAATATAGCACAGAGTTCATTGCACTATAAATTGGATGCAATGAAGGGAGCATTGAAGCATACTGCTCAGAAATTATACATCTTACTGCTAGAACTTGTCTGATTGCAGATGGATATAGTGAGAGGTGGGAAGAGGTCACATCTTGCATAATGCTTGGTCATATGGCACCTATTTAGATGAAAATTTGAATGTCTCAGATTAAGAGCCAAATCTATTGATCACATTGTCTGTTGTGGGCTATATTTTCTCCATCTGCTTCCTAGATTTCATACATTCTGTATATGAGTTAGGTGAGATCTTAACCATAGGTGCAGGTGATGGTTTCCCAGACCACGGCCTTGCCGAACCCAGTTTTTGAAGTTCATGATGGTGATACCAAATGGCCATCTATATTCACTGTACGTACATCACAGAACCACTCCATTCTAGCCAAGATGCAGAAGCACAAGGAACAGATTTTGGAGGCAGCTCCACTGAAGGGCAAAATGTGATGAAGGGCAAAATGTGACCATGAGCAATGCCACCATGAAATGTTCAAGATACTGGTAGGCCAACAGAAGCTTATGATTCAGCAGCAGATGTTTATCTTCCTCTTTTAATTTTTTAAAACAGTTTTTTTGGAAAAACATGAAAATAGGAGGGGTGCTCCAAGTGCAAGCCAGTGGCCATTTCCACTGCTTCAGTGGAAGAATGTGATGTTATGAAATAGCTGATCTCCAGGAACACTTTGAGGCAGGAGATGGCCTTCCACACTGTGGGGCTGGGGAAGAAAGGGTGGGCCTGCAGGGCTTAGGGAGGAGAAATATTCTGTAGAAGCCCACCAACTTTCTCATCACTTTGATGCCAAGGAGAAACTATTGTGTTTTCCCAGATATTTGGGCAGTACCAGTAATAGCATACAGTTAAACTCATTTTTAATATTATTTACTTTGTCTGATGTTGTTATTGTATTTTTTACTTGTTTGCAAATTGCTTTGGGTCTGTTTATTGGAAAGTGATGTATGAATCTGATCAACTTTAACCTTAACTTGCTGAGATGAGGAAGAACTTTCAGCTTTCTAATTATGCTTTCACTCAATCATAAATTCAAATTGTTCTGGTAATAAGAAATAGTTTTATGTGAACTGATGCAAACTGTTGTATAGATTTTCCACCACTAATTAATGAGGTCTAGTAATATTGAAATGTATTCATTTGTTTTAGTGTTCATGGGGGGAAAAACATGAACCATGATGAGACCCACACTGTGTCGAGCTGTTGGTTGTGTCATACAGCAGTTGTCATTAGGCTGCTGACATTTTCCAATGCAAAATAATTAGCTTATATTCCTTAGACTACCTTTAAATGTCAGTACAGTATTGTGGTCATAAATACAATGCAAAACAAGTGTATTTTTCAGAAATTACATTGGTAAATAAGATGATACTAACTACATTAATTGACTTTGCATTTTTAGCATGCAACGTCCTAAGTGCTTATTATTTTCCTAATGGTGATTTCAATGCAAATTGACATTGAGCATTTTCTATTCATGCATACCCACTGCAGAACTTTAAAGTGCAATTGCTCTGCAGGAATATCATCAAAGATGCAGAGGAAATAATTTTGATAGTGGTTACATAGCAGTTCAATTTGCAGTTTCCACAAATGTCATGATTTGCTAGGTCACCAATGGCACATTTCCATTAATTAATTAATAAGTGCACATTTACTTTCAGGTGTGTGTGTGTGCGTGCATGGATTGGGGGAAGGATGAAAGCACTTCCTTCCTTCCCCTTTGTCATAAATTTCCAGGGCTGGCTATAAGAATATAAAAGCACAGTACTAAAAGCTGTTAAAAACAATTTGCAATCAGAAAAATTGGGAGGGGTCTCCTAAAGTATAAATATCTCAGCTGTTGTCGTGGAGTAGCTGGATGCAGAAGAGTGGTGTGAAGCATCAGCTGGGAACCCCCAATGGAACTGCCAGGGCTAGAAGGCTCCACAAAGTCCAGTGTTTGTCACCCTCCATAACTGGCACACCGTGTAACACCATGCCCTTCTTCTGACTGTGCCCACAAACATGTCCCCAACCAGACTGTGCTGTGGCTGGATAGTAAACAGTACCGTATCTACAGGAATAGTTTAAATGGAAGAGAAACTGCTGTGTATCAACTTTACCCTAGAACAGTTGCCAGTTTGCTGCTACACTGGGTGCCATACTCAGCTGTTTCCAGCTCTTTAAGATTTATGTTCATTCTATAAATTGCCACCATTGCTTCCTCTGCAATTTAGGAAACGCCAGCATATGTATTAATTCCAAGTATTTGTTCATTCCACTTAACTTGATAGGGCCAGTAAAAAGCGGCACCATACAATAGCCTATGATATATTGTAGTTGGTTTTTCCAAATTTTCAATAGGCATATATCAAAATGAAACTCTACATTATCCTGAAAGGAGTGTTAGGTGCCTATTTTGCTTTTTGGTATGAAAAGCAATGGGAACAGCACAAGGTCACATCTTAATAGCAACTAGCATGTTAGGTAATAGTTCGGCTTCAGTGTTTCTAAACTTTTTGTTTTTCATTCCATCAATTGAGTGCCATAAGACACTATGGGAGGTCTTCACTTTGACTCAGGATGTCACATTTAGACCACGTTCCACTATAAAGAAATTCTGTGCTTGGTATGTTCATTTTCCACCTCTCCATTTTGATTCTCTGGCCCCGTATCTGCACAAACTTATTATCCCAAAATACAGACGTGCTTTTACACTTGCAAGACTGGATGTTTTGCCATCTGCAGCACCTGAGGGTTGATTCCAAAATATCCCCCTTGAGAAAGGTCTTTGCCCCTGTGGAGATGGTAGCACTAAAACAGCGGCACACATCCTCCTGTCTTGTACTCTCTACAAAGACCTGTGGAATGAGATCATCATAGCAGGGGCAATCAGAATAAGGGCCACTAACTGATGGCTGATTCGGGACTTTAAATTGTGCTCTTATATCAAATTTCCTTTCTGCATATACTGTAATGTTATACTGTTGCTATGGCCATTGGCTAATGCGAATAAAGTTTTATCTTATCTTTAAACCACATTTCCCCATAACCAAGGCTAAACAAGTCATCTCACTTCACCATGGCGTTCATCTGAATCCATCGCACACCCCTGTTAAATTGGATAGCGATCTGCTCCAGCTAATCTTAAATGTCAAAAAAGACATATTGACTTGTATCTTAAGATCTGCTTACATGAGAAAAAGGGTAGTCATCTTTTCCTCTCTTATTGTAGCTCTACCACCCACAACATCTTGCACTGCTCAGGAAGGTCACATGAGAATCTGGAGCAGGCTTTCTGGATGCATGAAGGACTTCAGCCAGCTGAGTAGCTGTGCAAACAGGAACTCTCTGTAAATGAGGGGATGTGCTTATGCCTCTGCACAATGGATATTTTGATTCAAACCATGATAGCAGGAATTGAGTTGAATCCAGTTGTACCGAAATCAGTGGGAGAAGTTCATCATGACTAGTCCTAAGAGGAACTAAGATCATTTAATTTAGGCTACATTCAGATGTGGCATCTATAGCATTAATTCACTGGTTATAACACAAGTTCCTTTTATGCTGCAGTTTCTGTTGTGTTAGGGTACTTTTATGCATCCAAGTCATGCTGAATTTTAAATGGTGGTAAAGAACTGTATGTCACAATACTGCACCAAATTTCATATTGTGAGCAGCGGTGGTATGATCATGAAAACTGTGGGAAAATACAACAATGCCCATTTACACCACAAAGAACTCATAACCCACCTACTTTCAGCAGCCAGAAACACCATAACCAGACACTGGAGAGACCTGTCAGGAGTAAGCATGGACCAATGGTGCCAAATAGTATGGGAAACAGCCCTACTAGAAAAATTAACCAATAAACTGAAACTGACATGGGAACAAACAGAGGAAGATGCTTTTATGGCTCTCCTTTATCACATACACAGCCCAACAAGACAATGACAATAATCCACCAACAGCATACAAATCAATATGGCTAACCTGATCCAAAACACCCACCCACCCCACTCACACATGAAAAGAAATATCACCACAGCCAATCACAAACAAACAACCACACCCTAGGCCAACCCCAACCTCTCTCACCACCAAAGAAACACAAGTGAACAGCACAAGCAACGCTGACACCAAACCCTACATACATTAAGCATAATAGAAATATCGCCACCCGACCCCACCCGGGTCGAAGAAATGAGCACCAAATGTCTGCACCAAATGAGCACCAAATGTCTGTGGGCTTCAACTAGATTTCCAGAAGTGGGTTAAGGCTGTGTGAAAATATCACATAAAACACAAAAAGTAACACTTAAGGAAACATTGGGAAGATGGAATGAAGTCCTGTCTGAATGCAGCCTTGGTTTCTGTAGCAAATGCATAGCCTTTAATGATGCGCCTTGATTCCCTTTTCCTATTAAATTGTGTTCAACTTTAGCTGTGCTTTAGGAAGGAGCTTCATGGAACCCAATTAAGATATGTTTGCCACATAGGTCTTTCATGAGCACAGTGGAAAAAAGCTGCTCACTGAGATCTCTCTGATATCCAAACTATTGCCCAATCTTTCCACCTGGTACTTTTGAACCTGTAAATGGAAACAGAAGGGGAATTGAAAAATAAAGAACTTATCTCTAACCTCTTACTAGTAGCCTGGGACTCTATTGCCAAATCTTGGGGGCCTATCAATCTCAATAATTGCAAAATCCTAGTACTTGGCAAATTGCTCTCCTTGAAAAGATCTCACCCAAAATAATGGACAAGTTTCAAATGGACACTTTTTTGTTATATGGCATCTTATTTCTAATAGAAATACAAAATATTTCTAATACAAATATTGAGGCCCATGCTCATTCTGTTTCACCAGTATATGCAAATGTCTGGCTCATTTAATATTTTATAGGATATTCACTTTTAATAATGATGGAACTCATTAAAAAAAAACTTTTATTTTTATATACTTTCGTTATTTGTAAAATGAATGCTTGCTGCAGTCAATAATTTATTAATCTCTGGAGCTGCATTGTATCTCTGTTTTCCCAGGCTGTGATGTTTTATGGTTTACATTTTTGATTTCTTGGTTTTTTTCTTTCTGTTACTCCTGTATTTCTAAATACTTAAATTCAATAAAAAATATTTTGAAAGAAATAAAGAGGGGGAACAATACTTATAGACAGAGTGCCCATTTCAATTTAATAGTTGTGTTAGCGGGAGCCAACACAATAAGTCCTACTGTTGCAATGGGGCTTCCAATGGCACTTGCCATGCTCATCCCAGATCAACTCTGAGAGGTCAAGAGAACTCCCAGAGAGACCATTCCACCTGATCAGTAAAGATGCTTGCACTGATGGAATGATAGTAATAGCATGACATTAAATTCATCCCATATATTTTGTTTACCAGAAAGCAGACTGATAAAGAAGGTGTTTTGACAGTTCAAACATATCCAGCTGTTAGATTGTTTCATAAGAATTTAAATTGCAATGACACTACCAGTGCCCAATTTGACTTTCTGGTAAATTGTGCATACTGTATCAGAGCTGATTCTAATTCAAGCTGTCACCCTATTGACTTAACTTAATTTCAGGTATTGTGTACTGTTGATTACTGAAATTTTCACAGCAACCAGGAATCAGAATAAAAACAACAACGGCACCTGATTTGTTAATTTTTATAAAAGTGTCTACTTTCATGATTAAAAGAAACACCAAGAGATCTACAACCTTTAATTCTGAATCTGGGCTGTTTATTTTAGTTTATTTCTTTCCCTTTTTTCTTCTGCCTTCACCATGATGTCTTCCCCCTCTGAGTGATATATGAAAGGCCATGAAATAGGACAGAAGATACACTTAAGTGGTGTTCAAGCTTCATTTCTTAATGGGGACAGTGTCCTTCTGTAAATCTGAAAAATGACTCCTTCATTTCCTCATCTAGGCCTTCTAGCATTTTGAGAGGGCTTTTAGCAATCACCAGTGGCACCCACAGAACACAGCAGCCATGTGTTGTCTGAATGAAGGGTCTGAGTGTTTTAATGGCATCTGCCTGGAGGGATATATCAAAAGAGGAATGTACAAACAGGATTTATTAAAGTGTCTGTCCAATTTCTGCAACAAAAGGCATGGTATCCCTTTACCAAACCTCTAGGGAATAGCCTCTTATTCACTCTTCTTTCCTTCTTCCTTTTGTGTCTGGATTTATATGTGGAAGCAAGACATGATGACTTAGGCCTGATCTGGCATTTATCTTCGCAAGTGAAGAGCCTAATACATCACATCCGACATTGCCACAAATTAGTTCTAAGGTCTTTTCACAAGTGAAGACAGATGATGCATCAGAATGAACCTGAATATCTTACATTAAAAACCCAACAGACTCAACTTTGTTGTAGCCCAGCTTACAGTATATTTGAAATCAACCAGCATGTCAAAAATACAGTCAAATATGATCCTATTCACTGCAATCAAAACTGCAGTGCACCGTTACTATTTTTTCTTAACATAATTGTTGTTAAACCACTGGCCAAGAGTACTATGATTATGATGAAAAACATTCCTGCTAGCCTGTTGTTACAACTGAACTGTAGAGAGACAAGTTGATCTACAGTTGATCTCTCAATATATTTCCTCATATCCTTATGCTGCCCTGACCACCCATACAACCATACATGGATGTCTACACATGGCACCAATTGAGGCACAGATCACATAATTAGATTCTGGGCTTGGAGTCACTATGGTAGGGCTGCCATATGTCCTGAAAGCTTCAAAAATCAGAAAATTATTGTAGGTTTTACCAGAAGAAGAAGAAGAAGAAGAAGAAGAAGAAGAAGAAGAAGAAGAAGAAGAAGAAGAAGCAGCAGCAGCAGCAGCAGCAGCTCGAGGTGTGTCAACTTTCGGGATGTCCTGGTTTTTACTTCTTGAAACTCACCACAACCCAGAAATTAAAACACAGATTTTCAAACTGAGAGGCCCTGATGACATGAATTATTTTAAAGTGATAGATGAAAAGAATTATTTTAAAGATGTGGGCAAAGGTCTTCACCCACCATTGAAAACAACAACAAGGGTTGTGCTAGGTGAGCCTCTCTGAGAACAGCTTTTCTATAACCAGGATGCACAGCTGTGTATAACTAAGCCACCTAGTCTGACAACTAAGTTGACTGATTCTACAATAGAATGAAAGAAAGAGAGAAAGAGATTGAACCAAAATTCCAAATTTCTGTTCTGGTTTCAAGAATCCATAGGAAGCCCAGCAACTGTCTCAGGGATCCTTGCTTTTATAAACAACGTTCTGTGTAATTTTTAAAAAGAAAAGAAAATCCCAAAACAGCCATCATGCAAATTTATTTAATAATAATATTTACACATTTTACAGTAACTGCATGGACATTGGTATTTTACATGTGCAGATGCATTATCTGTGCATGATTTAGTTTCATTCAAAGGTTGCAAGGACAACCAGTGAAACTGACCACTTTTTCAGGGATAATCCCCTTTATTCTTTAGAAAACATTGATAAAGGGTTTGAGATGCCTTGTCACTTTCATCACTACAGTAAAGGTGCTGATAGCAACTCACTGACCACAATTCTCTGAGCTCTATCAAGATGTAGCACATCCAACTACATATATTTTTGGCTCAGGCTGTCATGTACAAGAGTTTGCCCATTCAGCCACTGATATCTTTTTTCTTTGACCAGCATGTAGCATGACACCTGATGGAAATTAAATTGGATAAAACTGGACATAGGGAGGGTCTAGTTCTATCCAATTTAATTTCCACCAGGAAACAATGCACCCACAGAGCTACAATACTTATGTCAGAAAACAAATGCTCTCTACTATTGGGCTAGAACTCATCTGCTCTAGCAAAACAATATTCCCATCAGAAATCATCTTGAAAGATTACAATGGCATCCCTAAGAATATATGAAACCTGCCCAGATCCCTGAAAAGACTTTGTACAGCCAACTTTTGAGTCACTATGAGAGTCTTTCCCTAAAAGTATCAGAAAGGATTGGGTAGATGTAACCAAATTTTTAGCTGAAACCACAATGGCAAATGTGTCAGGTAACACAAAGCAGACATCACATATTATTGCAATGTTTTTTTATGCGGGCGGTGAAAAGACATACATTACACTGGGCAACAATTTTTTACTTTTTGAATGTTGTCTAGATTTCTACAATTGATTTAGGGTATTTTTTCACTGCTGAATCAGGAAATGGCATCCGTTTCTCTCCATCAGGTCAGGTTTTTGTGCTATGTTGATTTGAAAAAAAATCAGATCTTGTGACAAAATCGATTACATTTTTGTGGCATTATCAGCTGATTTTTGTCAACACATATCATCCTAAATATGTTTTTAAGAGAAAAAAATGTTTTTCCAACAACATATATTGATTACCTGATAGAAACATTGATTACTATAAACTGATTGGTGGGCATTGATAAAGGTAAGTAAACGTAAATTGCATGTTGCTTCACCATTTTTCAAACTTCAGGGCTTGAACTTCCGTTTCTTGGAAGTCCTGGAATGCTCAGCGGCAGGGAGGTTTCTCTTCAGAGTCCAACAGTAGTCAGCCATCATTACTGCGTCCCAGCGACCCTGATACCTGGTCTCCATCTCTTTCATGTCCTGATGGAATCTCTCCTCCTGCTCATCACTCATTGAACCCAGGTTCTCAGGAAACCGGTCCATATGTGATAATAGGTAGTGCATCTTGACGCTCATGTTGCAGCCCAGGTTTCTGAAAGCAGTCAGCATGTTGTTGACAAGTTCTGCGTAGTTTCTGGCCTTATTGTTGCCAAGAAAGTTCTTCACTACCAGAACAAATTCCTTCCACACTTCCAGTTCCACTTCGTTCATTGAGTTTCTGAACTCTGGATCTCTGATGAGCTGACGGATCTGAGGACCGTCAAAGATGCCAGCTTTCAACTTCTCCATGGTCAATCCTGGAAAAGCCTGGCACAAGTAAGTGAAGCAGTCACCACCCTTGTCCAGAGCCTTGGTGAACTGCTTGATTAAGCCGAGCTTGATGTGCAGCGGTGGGAAGAGTATTCTGTCTCTGTCCACCAGAGGGTTGTTGATGACGTTCCTTTCTTTGCAAGGCACCGATTCCTCCCACACAGGCCAGTCCTCCTTCGTGTAATGCTGAGCACGGTCCCTACTATCCCACATGCACAGAAAACATGGGTACTTGGTGAAGCCCAACAAAAAGTTCACCATCTTCAGGTCAACACAAATAAACCACTTGTGCTGATCATAACCAATTTTCTCCAGCACATACTTCACCGCTTCATAGTTCTCCTTCAGTGTACTCGAGTGAGCCAGGGGTATATAGAGGCAAACTGGTTGCCGTTGTGTAGCATAACACATTTCAGTGATCGCTTGCTGCTGTCAATGAACAGTCTCCAATCTTTGGGTTCCTACTGTGGCACTCCAAGCTTGAGCAGAAGCTGCGCAATATCTGCATAGTACACCAAGTCCTTCTCTTCCGAGAAAAAACGGAGGTACTCTTGATGCCTGTTGCGGAAGAAGCTGATGCGAGCACTGTCAGAGAGGAGGTTTTTTTCCTTCAATCTGGATGCCAACAGTTCGGCAGAGGCCTTTGACAAGCTGAGGTCGCGAACTAGATCATTCAACTCCTTTTGAGAAAATGGATGTGGAGCATCATCTTCAAGAACCACTTCTTCTTCATGTCCTTCAACACTGGAGGCATCTTCGTCACTAATGTCAGGAAGTTCTCTGAAGATAGGCACTGGAATTTCATCACAATGAGCTACAGGACAATGTGCTGATTGAAGATCAGGATACTTGAGGCTGCTCCGGTTCTTTCTGTTGATCCCAGTCACATCAACAGCGCAGAAGTAGCAGTCAGTGACATGGTTTGTCGGCTCCCTCCAAACCATGGGAATTCCAAAGTTCAGATTCCTCTTGCCATTGGTCCACCCATGTAGAGTCTCGGTGCATGCCTTGCACACCATGTGTGGCGCCCAAGCTTTATCCTGGTCACCAAGTTTAATACCAAAATAAGCATGGTAAGCACGCCTTATGAAACTTGTGCACCAATTTATGGAAGATTTCGAGGTTTTATGACTTCAAACTGATCCCTTTTCAACATAATCACCCAGAACTATCGGACCTGAATGCTTCTTGTCATTAAAATAATCATTTCCAATCAAAACAATTATTCGACATGGCATTTTACCCCCACCAACTTCTTCTAAAATGCTCCACACAAGCGTACATGTGAACAAAAACGTAAAAAAAGACATGTGGCCATAGCTCAAAAACTTGACCTGATTGACCAAAACCAATGTGATTTTTGGATTCAGTGCATCAGATTTGTCCTAAATCAACTGAAAAAACGCAGACAACAAATTTGTTGTTGACCAGTGTTATCCAAAAATGTTGACTGTACAGGAAGTCTGTACTTAAACCTCATCTTAACTATCAGCTCACAAGGAACTGTATGTACCTCATTTCTCAGAGAAGTCTCAGACTCATTGCAGATAAGCAGTGAAAGCAGATGTGTGAGTTATTTGTTTACTTTTTATTCTTCTGAAATAATAGACAAAGACAGATCATGCATTTCATTGTAGGGAGATAAGCCTAGTTTTACACCAGATGCTGGAAAACTAAGTAGCAGTGCAGGTCAATCAAGCATCCAGGATAGCCGGTTCCATTTATTTATCTTTTTGAAGAAAACTCCATGGCAAAGAAACTTCAAGACAAAAAAGGGGATACTGGATTATCACACTTGCTGTGAGAAAAAGAAAACGGACAAGTGTTGTGAAGCAGTCTGGATGCTAAAGTATGCAAATTGCAAACAATGACATGCATAAAGAGATATATTATCCATCTTTAAGGCACAATAATTAGCTGGTATTTATTTTATACTGTATTTTAGTATTCAGCTTTTCATTATCTAAAAAACAAACAAAGACCCCAATGTCAAACACATTTGCTGAAAGAAAATAATAAAAGACAGAGAACATTTCTATTCTTTCTTTTCAAAAAGCATTCTGCTTCAACCACCTTCGTAGGCAATTGAAACAAGAATGCAGCTTTCCCAGGCCTTTTATTTGCTCATTCATCACCTGCATGGATTGCTTTTACTATGAAAGGGTTGCTAATGAGTGCAAGGCTGTTGGTATTGAGCAATCTTATTGGAAGTAATGTTTTCTTCTCAAAGGGCTGAAGTGCCTGATGCATTTTGCTTTTGTTAATCAAGAATAATTTCACTTTGAAGGCAATTGCAGTGAGTCATTCGGGCCAATTCTAGAACTGTAGCGCTATTGATTTGATTGTTTCTGCACTTTCCTGACATGAGGCTGTCTCCTCTGGTCTTCAACAATCCCACTATTGACAAGTTCACAACCAGCCTTGGCAGGTTGGTCAATTGACTAAATATATCTTGCCATGAGAGCATCACCTAACAACCTACATTTTCCTTTCGTGCAAGTTTATTCTATGGTGTTCGTAAATTACTGGTGAGATTTTTAATGCTGGCTATACTGAAGTTTAACACTCTTGCCAGAACAAAAAGGGAAGACAGCCTAGGGACTAAACTAGCTTTTCTTACTATGCAGCATTTGTTATTTAAGTTTTAGCTGTAATATATCTTGTTAGAACTTAATAGCTTGTGCCTCCAGTACATCTGGAGTGATGTAGGCACTACTGCCATAATGCTTTATCCCACAATCTTTATAACATCTACTTCTTCTTGTGGTTAGAGGGTAACTTACGACAGTGTATTCTACTAGTAATAGTCATAGGAAGACTATGGCTACAAGGTCTTTCCCAGAACACTGTAGGAATTGTTGCTTGCGGTAACTGTGGCTACCTCAATATTGTTTTAAATTTCATTCACACCAGCAGGCGTGGCATGACCCAACTGCAGATACCATCAGACATGTTGCCATCCTTTGGGCATGTGTGTGTGGCTCTTTTCTCCATTAGTCTCCACTGAAAATGGCAGGAAAGAACTGTATGCCAGAATGATGGAGTATTGCTGCAGATTTAGTCATGAATGGTTGTGGCACGGGGATCCATGAAAGCCACAAGAAAGAGCACAAATCTACCACAATTTCCTAGGCTTATGTGCAGTGGTGGCGGTTGGGGGGGGGATGCAGGCAGATTTTTCTGGAAGCAATTAATGAGTCTTAAACTTCTCCTGGATTTCACTAGTTTTCAATAAGTGGCTTTTACATCCTTTGAAGGATAACATTAAAAAAAATTAAAAATCAAATCAGGAAATGACTCCCTTCAGCTCTGGCAAGTATGGCCAATGGTCAGGGATGTTGGGAGTTGTAGTTCGGAAGGAGGGCTAAAGCTTCCCCATACCTCCTTTACATTCTGCAAAGTCAGAAGAAGGATTTCTGGCATATCCAATTAAACGGCATTACAAAAACTTCATGGGCTGTTTGTTAATTCAACACTGGATGTGTCCCTGGGAAGATATCAGAGGAATCCCAAATGTTTGTGCATGCCTTGATTAAAAAGTCTGGCATTTTCTTAGTTGTTGCATAAATGGTGTGTTCAGACCCAGAAACCTCCCCCCTAAATAAATTCACCATTGACTCAAATTTTGGTTTTGGTTTTTGACAGAATTTAGGCCACAACTGGTTGCATAGGCTCTGGTTCGACTAGCTCCCTGCCATGCAAGTAGCGCTGACCCAGGGTTCCAGCATAGGTCAGCCAAGGGTAAACACTTGGATAAGCGGAAAGCCGAGAACAAGCTATCTCCGCCACCCAAATGTCCCCCTGGACTCAGGCACAGGCACAACCACCTCTCAGGAGTTGACCAAACCATCGAGTCCCTGGATTCCTTTAATGGAATACCCTTCACATAGGGATGGCGAGAGCTTTCTGCCACCCCTATCACATGAACCAGTGCCTATCCGCAACCTTACAAGTTGTGACAATTTGCTACACAGCAGGCAAAACCCAAATGGCACCAGCCAATCAGCCAAGTGGGGGAAATTCCTGCCGTGCCCGTGTCCCAACAACAGAGGACACACAACAGCATAGCAAGGTCAAGCACAAAGCCCTAAAAGTAGGGAGAGTTGGGCAGGTGTTCCAAATACACTTGCTGAAAGAGGAAGCTCTGGGTCACATGCATGGGTATAAATAGGTCCCTCAAACCATTTGGAATTCATCCCATTGGCCAAATTGCACCCAGCTATGAGGGACCTACCAATCGGGTGTTGTGGCTGACCAATCGTACCCACCCACAACACTGGGTGTCAGTTTCCAGGTCTCACCGCAATATGGGTCTTTAAGGGAGGACCCAATTTGTGGAACACAAAATAATTGTCCATAGCACTTTGTTTACAAATATTACTATTTAAATACAGTTTGTTGGTTGCCTGGAACAGCTAATGTTTACAATTAATAATTTACACAACTTGCTGATTTCATTGAGCACAATATTGCACGAGAAGAGCACCAGAAAATATTGCAAAGTACATGCTCCCTAACACTTCAGAGAAGTTGATCTATTGTACTTTATGAGTTTAAACAGAGTAAGTTGTAGTGTAAATGGTTAAATAGTCACACCAGTGCCCAAATTTATCAAGTCAATCGCTCATTATAGATTATACTGGAAGACAAAATTTAGGCAAACAAATTATGGGGTGGAAAATTCAAAACAGAGTAGCTTTCTCTGGGTTTCTCCTTGATGGGACTTATTTCCAAGGCCCAGGACTGCCTGAAAAAATGTTTAGTCAGCATTACACTTCATATATTTTAAGTGTACACCAAGATGCTCCAAGTGTATATCAAAAATATAAAATATGAATATGGCATATCCATGTGTTTGAATTTAGGTAATCTTACAAAGTTTCATATTATTCCACTATCTGAGATGTGGTGGGTATTGTGATAGGGCCTTTTCTGTAGTAGGATTTAGGAAGGTTCATTTGCCTTCTTATTGACCTTTAGGTGCCAGCTTATGATTATTTCAGTAAAATTTCTGAACATGAGCACATATGCAACCAGTATGTTTTGACATTCTTAAAAAAAATCCAGTTTAACAAAGGAGTACAATATTGTTTCCCCAGCAATAGTTATTGAAATTTTTGGTGTCTGATAACTGATTTAATAGGGAGCTTCGTGTCTAAGTTTTTCCAACCATCACTCAGGTGTGCATAGAGATAAGTGACAGACGTAGAGAAGAATATATATTGGATTGAGAAATATAGTCTGAGGGTAGTTTTTATCAAGATTTTGTAATCACTCATAATGCTTAGAGACTTACTAGGTACCTAAGAATTCTATTTTTATTTATTTACTTATGACACAAAGTGGTACACATTGAAATAGCCTCTGCTTTGATCAAGTCAAAGGCACAATGCTGTTTTGAGTCTTCCTTTAAAAATATGTATTACTGTGTAAGAAGTAAATACTATTACATAGTGAGCAAAACAGAAAGGAGAATATAGGTCAAGAAAGAAGTACAGAAGGAAAAGAAATCCAGAGAGCCAAGGCCAGAATTTATCAGCCATAAACAAAGCAATATCACAAAATGAAAAGGTTAAAAGGGAATAAATAAATGCGGGGAAGCGTTTGTTCTCTGAAAAGAATTGAAATATAGAAGAAAAATACACATGGAAAAAATAAGGCACGGTACCTTTGAGGATGTTAACTAAAAGATTCTCTATAGGAAAGGTTCCTATCCTAAGTCCCGGCCTTGCAGCTTGCTGAACTACTCCCCCCAAACATCTCTGGGGTGTCTCTGAGGACATCCTAATGGTATATAAAATTATGTATGATGAGAGGGGAATGGAGATCATTTTTTGTTCCTCTCTCATAGTGTTAGGAGAGGAACTGAATGTTGGAAGAAGCATGACAAACAGAAATATTTCGGACTTCCGGGGTGGCGCCATCAGTAATGGCGGATTCCCTCTGACTTGGAGGGAACCGGCTCTGCAGAAATCAGGTCTGCACCGCTACGGCGAAGCAGGGACCCTTCAAAAATCACAGACGGGTGAAGCCTGTGACCACGGGACTCGGTGGGCACCTTTTGCCCCCCCCAACTTGCAAAGGAGCCCGACTACGGGTTCCGGAGTGGAGCGGGGAAGTGGCGCGGTGCTGTGAGTCAGCTGCTTCTTCCGTGGAGCGAAGCCGCACAGCCGTTACCAGAGAGCACTGCCTTTTTCCTGGGACAATTTGGCTGCAAAACAACGATCCGTGAGTAGGCTAATTTCGGAAACAAAGGAACTAAGAAATAATTTGGCACCGAAGCGGAGAGGCATAAACAGGAAGTCTGCCTTCCGTTCTTTGTAAATGGAGTAAAGCAATGAACTTGTAAGCGGAAACCTCGAAAGACGTTGGAAAAGGATTATAATTCTGACATCAAATTAAGCGATTTCCCCCCCTTGATTGCAGGGGAGGAGGGGGGAAAGGTCTGAACTGTATTTCCCTGCAAAAAGAGAGAAAAAGAAGCTAAAATCCACCGCTCAAACCTGGGAACGGGTTGCCAGTGAACAGTAAGAATGCCGTATTGTGAAATGCGCTGCTGCTGAAAGTACTTTTTGACAGTTAACTCTGCATCTGAGATACAAGTAAGATACAATATTTCTGGCTGGCTTCTCCTGGTTTTAAAGTAACTGTAAACAACTGAGATTGAAACTGTCGCCCTTTTTGTGAATTGGGGGGCTAAAGGAAAAAGGTTAACTACTCTAAGACTTTTCCCCCTAGAGGAAGTTTGAAATAGTTACAATTGCAGCTGGGCCAGGGGAATTTTCCACTTCAAAACAAATTCTGATTGTGAGACTGACCTTGGGCTTTATCTAGAGTGTTATGGCAGATGGAAAGGAGAAGATAGATTTGTTACAGGAAAAAACAACGAGGTCTGGCAGACTATTTCGCACAGATGGTGGGCTGCAGCGAAGAGCATCGACATCTGACCCTTCTGGATTACCAACAGTAGCCTCATCGGCACAACCTAAATCCAAAGGAATGGCAGCTGAAGATGCTTTGGCTCAGGCACTAGGTAAAATTAACGAATCTCTGGAAAGAATAAGTAAACAAGTAACCGAAGCATCGGGCAAAATTGACCAAAACACCACAAGTATTAATAATCTGGGACAGAAGGTAAATACCAACACAGAAACTATTCAGAAATTACTACAGGAATTTACCTCGACACGAAAGACAGCTGAAGAGGCAAAGGAAATAGCAACTGCTGTAGAAGAGAAGATACCACCGATACACAAACAACTTGAAGACCACAGGTCAATATTGTCTATGATTGAGTTGAAGGAGAAGCAAACGAATTTAAGGATCAGGGCGGTACCTGAACTTGAGAAAGACAACTTGACTGATTTTCTTACTCAGGAATTTGCAGACTTTTGGAACCCAGATTTGGAGAAGGATAACTTCAAGATAGTGAGTGCCTTCAGGCTTGGAAGAGGAGGGAAGAAGAACAGGGTGAGAGACTGTTTGATCACCCTCCGAACAAAAGAGGAGAGAGACAAAATCTTGAGTCTGCACTTCCAGAAGACTTTGGAAATACACCAGTCAAAAGTGGAGATATTTAAGGACATTCCGAAACATCTTTTGGACCTTAGGTCCAATTATAGAGATTTGGTTGCCCTGTTGAGAAGCAACGGAATCATTTTTAGGTGGGAATTCCCCCAAGGCCTATCCTTTATGAAAACTTTTTTTGAGATGACAGACAACTTGGACTTAGTTGATATTTGGAGAACAAAGAATCCCTTGGCCAGAGAGGGAACCTTCTTCTCTGAAGCCAAACTGACATGGACAAGAATTGACCAAATATGGGTAACTAGAGGAATGGCACCAAAGATAAGAAAAGTGGAAATCTGCCCAAAAACCTGCTCCGACCATAACGCTGTGAAGATGGAGATGAAACTAACACCAACTGGTTCCTTTAGATGGAGGATGAATGACACCTTATTCAGAGATGAAGAAGTGTATAAAAAGGCCCAAAAAACCTTGAGAGACTATTTTGAGATAAATTTGAACACCAATGCGGAAAAAAGAGTAATCTGGGACGCTAGCAAAGCTGTTATGAGAGGGTTCTTGATACAACAGAAGGCATTAAAGAAGAGAATTCAAAATGAGAAGAAGGACAAAATCTTGGAGAAAATAAAAGAAGGTGAAAAGAAACTGAGAGCAAAACCTAAGTCGCAAGAGATTTTGAGAGAAATAAAATTATATCAAGTACAATATATGAAAATGATGAATCAGGAGGTAGAATGGAAAATTAAACAAATGAGACAAAAAACATTTGAGTCGGCTAATAAATGTGGGAAATTGTTGGCTTGGCAAATGAAAAAAAGACAAAAATTAAATACAGTTACAAATCTAGAAGTGGAAGGAAGAAATATACAGAACCCAGCTGAGATTAGAAATTGTTTCCAGAGGTACTTTAAACAATTATATACACAAGGACCACAGAAAGAAATTGATTTAGATCGATTTTTGAAAACAAATGGATTACAAAAAATCTCTCAGGAAAGTAAATCAATGTTGAATTATTAAATAACTGAACAGGAGATAGAAGGTTCCATTCAGAATATGCAACTAGGTAAATCTCCAGGACCGGATGGACTGACCTCTAAATATTACAGATCCTTAAAAGAATCGTTGGTACAACCTTTGAAGGAAGTCTGTAACGAAATAATGGATGGGAAAAGGGCACCAGAGTCGTGAAAAGAAGCCTATATTACACTTGTACCGAAAACAGAGACTGAAAAGACACAACTTAAGAACTACCGTCCCATCTCATTGCTTAATGTGGATTATAAAATATTTGCAGACATTTTGGCTAGAAGACTAAAAAAAAGTGTTAATGGAAGAGATTCATAAAGACCAAGCAGGCTTTCTCCCGGGTAGACACTTGTCGGATAATGTGAGAAACATAATTAACATTTTAGAAAAATTACAAGTGAACATAAATACTAAGGCAGTTTTGATATTTGTGGACGCGGAGAAAGCTTTTGACAATATTTCCTGGAGCTTTATGAAGAAGAACCTACAGGGGATGGGGGTAGGCCAAGGCTTTGGAAACAGTATAAGTGCAATTTATTCAGAACAAAAGGCTAAATTAATTGTAAATAATGTGGTGACGGAAGAATTTAAGATAGAAAAAGGGACACGACAAGGTTGCCCAATCTCCCCATTGCTTTTTATATTGGTCCTGGAGGTTTTGCTGAATATGATTAGAAGGGACCAGTTGGTTAAAGGTATACAAGTCAGAGCCAAACAGTACAAATTGAGAGCATTTGCAGATGACTTAGTATTGACATTGCAGGAGCCAGAATCTAGTACCAAAAGGGTTTTAGAACTGATTCAAGAATTTGGTCAAGTTGCAGGATTTAAACTGAATAAGTTAAAAACCAAGGTTTTAGAGTAAAACTTAACACCGATTGAGAGAGGCTTCAGAATGAGACAGGCTTAACAGTGGTTAAGAAAGTGAAATACCTGGGGATTAACATGACAGAAAAATGGGAATTTATTTAAAGACTACTATGAAAAGTGCTGGGCTGAAGTGAAAAAAGATTTAGAAATTTGGTCAAATTTGAAACTTTCACTGCTGGGCCGTATTGCTGCGATAAAAATGAATGTATTGCCTAGAATGCTGTTTTTGTTTCAAACATTGCAAATTTTGGACAAAATGGATTGCTTCAAGAAGTGGCAGAGAGATATTTCTAGATTTGTCTGGCAGGGCAAGAAGCCTAGAATAAAATTTAAAATACTAACAGATGCAAAGGAAAGAGGTGGATTTGCCCTGCCAGACTTTAAACTTTACTATGAATCAGCAGCTTTTTGCTGGTTGAAAGAATGGCTGCTTCTTGAAAACACAGACATTTTGGATTTAGAAGGTTTTAACAATGTATTTGGATGGCATGCATACTTGTGGTATGATAAGGTCAAAGCACATAAAGCATTTAAAAATCATATTGTCAGGAAAGCATTGTTTAATGTTTGGATAAGATATAAGGACTTATTGGAAAACAAAACCGCAAGGTGGCTGTCACTGATGGAAGCGAAAGCTCAGAAAAAGGTTAATATGGAGGTCAAATGGCCGAAATATTGGGAAATTTTGGAACAAGATGGAGATAGACTGAAACTGCAGAGTTTTGAGAAACTAAAAAACAAAGTGTGAGATTGGCTTCATTATTATCAGATAATGGAGGCATACAATTTGGACAAGAAAATTGGCTTCCAGGTGGAAAAATCAAAATTGGAAACAGAATTGTTAGATCCAAAACTTAAGAATTTGTCAAGAATGTATAACCTGCTGTTGA
The DNA here is from genome assembly GCF_964106645.2 of Podarcis pityusensis. Taxonomy (NCBI): domain Eukaryota; kingdom Metazoa; phylum Chordata; class Lepidosauria; order Squamata; family Lacertidae; genus Podarcis; species Podarcis pityusensis. Next base: position 49,119,831 of record NC_138027.1, read on the forward strand.
AATGGAATACTCAGGATGAAACGGTGAAATCTGCTATGATTAAATGGGCACAAGATGTTGGACATAACATAATGATGGCTGACTGGGAACAGTTATGGACCACAGGTATGAAGTTTACGGCATGCAATGCCTTAAGAGAGAATATTATGAAAATGATATACAGGTGGTACATGACCCCAGTCAAGCTTGCAAAAATCTATCATTTGCCCGATAATAAATGTTGGAAATGTAAAGAAACTGAAGGTACATTCTTTCACCTTTGGTGGACATGCCCAAGGATTAAGGCTTTCTGGGAGATGATCTATAACGAAATGAAAAAGGTATTTAAATATACCTTTCTGAAGAAACCAGAGGCCTTTCTCCTGGGCATAGTCGGCCAATTGGTGTTAAAGAAGGATAGAACTTTCTTTATGTATGCCACAACAGCAGCAAGAATACTTATTGCAAAGTAATGGAAGACACAAGACCTACCCACTCTGGAAGAATGGCAGATGAAGGTGATGGACTACATGGAATTGGCGGAAATGACTGGCAGAATCCGAGACAAGGGAGAAGAGTCGGTGGAAGAAGATTGGAAGAAATTTAAAGACTATTTACAGAAATATTGCAAAATTAATGAATGTTAGAATGATGTTAGAATGAAATTAGGTGGTTTAAGCAGTAATGCTATAAAGCTGTATGAAAAAATGGATTGATAACAGGTGAAAATTCAAAGCTATAGTATATTAAGTTAAAGGATTAAGAGAAAATAAAGAGGGAAAGAAATTGCTGAATTACCGTAACTAATTGAACTGTAATACAAAAAAGGGAGCTATGAGGAGGTCAGGGAAACAAGGATATGAATGTAAGGTATGGAAAGATTGATGTATTTTTTTTTAAATGTTTTTTATTCTTTTATTCTGTTTTTTGTATTTTTCCTGTATTTTTACTTCTGTTTATTGTTTTTGTTTTTGTTTTTTTGTTTTTTTCTCCTTTTTCTTTATTTATGTAATTCCTCTTTCTGAAATTTTAATAAATATCATTTTTTAAAAAAAAAGACAAACAGAAATATTTATTCACACAGTGCATAAACTATGGAATTTGTTCCCACAATATATTGTGATGGCTGCCAATTTAGGTAGCTTTAAAAGACGTTAGGTAATTTCATGGAGAATAAGGAAATCAGTGCCTATTAATAATAATTGATATGTTCTACCTCCAATGTTAGAAGCATTGTGGCACTGCAGACAAGGTGCTGGGGATTAAGAGCAAGAGAGGGTTATTGTGTTCATGTCCTGATGATGGGCTCTCAATTACTTTTTGATCACCTTGACCTGTTCTTCCCCATATAAAACCTCCTACGTCATTTAGAAGTTTGGGCTGAGATATCACCAGTATTCAGATGACTCCCAAATTTATCTTTTTTCCATCAAATGCAGCTAAAGCTATGGATAGCCTGAATTAGGAATCAGGCATGGGAATAGACTGTATGCCTTTTCTCGTCACCTCCTACTTGAACTATTGTAATATGTTGTCTGTGGGAATGCTTTCAATTTTGTCTGGAAACTGAAGTTGATTCAAAATAGGGATATCAAAAGAAAGCAAAGCACTCCAGATACTTCAAATAAGATTCTAGTCCACCTTACAGCTTATGGATTTTACAGTGGGGTGGCACTGCCAGCTCCAGATTACAAAGGAGGTCAGGTCACACTCAGGATCTGGCAGGACCTCATTTGATCTTTGGGTGGGGGGGTGGCATCGCAGAACCCAGAAGTGGGCAGAACAGACATAGCTGAATGAAACATTAAAGAAGCATAGATGAATGATAAAGGGCATATGCTTTGCATGCATAAAATCTCACATTCAGTCCATGTCATCTTCAACCAAATCTCAGGTACAGTGATACCTTGGGTTACAGATGCTTCAGGTTACAGACACTTCAGGTTACAGACTCCACTAACCCAGAAATAGTACCTCGGGTTAAGAACTTTGCTTCAGGTTGAGAACAGAAATCGCGTGGTGACAGTGGGAGGCCCCATTAGCTAAAGTGGTACCTCAGGTTAAGAACAGTTTCAGGTTAAGAACGGACCTCCAGAATGAATTAAGTTCTTAACCTGAGGTACCACTGTATTTTGTTGCAGGTCCTACTCATTGCTTGTTAACATACAGTGGTCAAATGCTGTTTCATACATGCTGAGGATACATGCTGCTGTCTGGGTCCTTTTTAGTATTCCATAGTTTTATGTATAATACAGTGGTACCTCGGGTTAAGAACTTAATTCGTTCAGGAGGTCCGTTCTTAACCTGAAACTGTTCTTAACCTGAAGCACCACTTTAGCTAATGCCGCCGCCCCGCCAGAGCATGATTTCTGTTCTCATCCTGAAGCAAAGTTCTTAACTTGAAGCACTATTTCTGGGTTAGGGGAGTCTGTAACCTGAAGCGTATGTAACCTGAGGTACCACTGTACTTCAGTGTGGAGTACTTCTGTTTTGGATTCAGGTCAGCCACTTACTTCCAGGATATTTCACGCAACACAAGCAACACTTTGCATTTTGTGGTCACTGAGAACAATGAATCCACATGGTCCACCTCTGAAATACATACATCCCAGGTGTCTAAAGCCATGGTAAAGAGGTGCATCTTCATCCCCCAAAATCTGTATAGTAAAGAAGCCGGGGGAGGCGCCTCCGGTAATGGCAGAATTCCTCTGACAGGGAGGAATCTGCTCCGTGGAAATCTGGGTCTGGCCGCCACGGCGAAGGCGGAGACCCGTTAAAATCACAGGCGGGAGAAGCCTGTGAACGTGGGATTCGGCAGGCACCTTTTGTGCCTCCCCCACTCACGGGGAACCCCGGTTTTTGGGGCTCCGGAGCGACGTGGGGTGAGCGGCGCGGTGCATCGAATCATCTGCTTCTTCCACGGAGCGAAGCCGCATAGCTGTTGCCGGAGAGCGCTGACCTTTTCCTGTGGACAATTTGACATTAACGTAATTACCCGTGAGTAGAGCTGAAACGGAAGAATTGGATTTCTAAAAATTTAATTTGGTATCGTAACGGGGAGGTTCAAAACAGGAAGTCCGCCTTCCCTTCTTGTAAATAGACTGAGGCAATGAAGTTGCAAGCTGGAGTCTTGGAAGGTCTTTTGTAAAAGATCAAATTTCCAATGGTAAAGAACATTAAACCCCCTCTTGGAGGCAGGAGAAGAGAGGGGGAAGTTGCGGATTGAGTATGCCTGCGGGAGAGAGCGAAGAGGCTTAAAACACTGCCACTCTGACCCTGGAAACGGGCTGCTAGCAGGACTGACGTCTTTTGAAATGTTCATTGACAGCGCTTAGAACGTTCATTGACAGCTAGCTAAATAAGAGAAATACATTGTTTCTACTGTTTCCGGCTGCTTTAAAAAGGAGTAAAAGCAACTGAAAATTGAAACTAATTTGAAACTAACTTTGGATTGTTTAAAAGAGGGTACTATTGACTTTTACAAATAGAAACTGTTTCCCCCTAGTGGAAGTCTTTGAAACTGGTTGATTTACAAGAGTTCGACTAGGGGAATTTCCAGCTGCAAAGTTAAAAACTGTGAGACTCTGGGACTGACCTTGAATCTTTCAAATGTTATAGTAAATGGAAGAGGAAAAACAGACCAGTCAACTGTTGATAAAACATTAAGGTCTGGGAGGACTTGGTAACAATCCAGGAGAGGTTTATTATTAAGCCCTCCTGTTCTTTTTGTTGCTGTCTCTGTACTAGTATATTTGAAACTAAGAGGAATGTCGACAGAAGAGGCTTTGGTGGCGGCATTATATAAGATAAATGACTCATTGGATCAGCTTCACAGGAAAATGGACATGATAAATGTGAAGGTGGATGTTTCAATTGTTGAGGTTGACTTGAATGCAGGGAGTATGGACAATACCAATACAGAAACCACCCAGAAATTGATACAAGAACCTATTTTGATATGGCAAGCTGTGGAGGAAGTCAAGGAAAAAGCTGTTGCTGTTGAAGGTACAGAAACACAACTGGAGAGAAAGAGAAAGAGAGCCCCAGCCCTACAGAGGCAATTTGATGAACATAAGTTGACGCTCGCTGTGACTGAATTTAAGGAAAAACAGACGAATTTGAGGATTAGAGTTCACCTTTGGTGGACATGCCCAAGGATTAAGACACTCTGGGAGATGATTCATAACGAAATGAAAAAGGTATTTAAATATACCCTTTTGAAGAAACCAGAGGCCTTTCTCCTGGGCATGGTCAGTCAACTGGTGTTAAAGAAGGATAGAATTTGTCTCATGTATGCAACAATAGCAGCAAGAATACTCATTGTGAAGTACTGGAAGACACAAGATTTATCTATCCGGGAAGAATGGCAAATGGACTATATGGAATTGGCGGAAACGACTGGCAGAAATCTGAGACCAGGGAGAAGAGTCGGTGGAAGAAAACTGAAAAAAGTTTAAGACTATGTATAGAAATATTGTAAAAATAATGAATGTTAGAAAAACGTAGGAATGAAGTTATACGGCTTTAGTAGAAATGTTATAAGGAATTAAGTATAAATAGAAATAGAGTATTAAAGGGAAAAATAAGATTAGAATATGTTAAGATAATTATAGGATAGAAAACAGAGGAAGATGGAAAGGAATTGCTGAAACAATTAATAGAAGTGGAATACAGAAAGGGAGGCGTGAGGAGGTCGTGGAAATAAGGGAATGAAAGTTAAGATATTGAAATTGTTTTGTGTTTTAAATGGTTTGTGTCTTGTTTTGTTAATCTTATGTTTTCTCTCTTTTTTTCTTTGCTTTTTCTTTTTCTTTTTTGTTTTTTCTGTTATATTGTGTTCAAATGGTTGGAAAATCAATAAATATATTTTTTTTAAAAAAAAAGAAGCCGGGTGCATCTCTCTGGGGAGGGAAATACAGAACAATTCCACAGAGAATAACCATTCCCAGGCCATCACCCCTCAGACATTCTGAGAACTACCAAGAGGGCTGCTCTTAATCCCCAGCATGGTCTGCAGTGAAGGAGTCTTTTGGTTATATGGGCTTTAAACTCGAACATACAAATTTTGAATTGGGCCCCAAAATGAACTTAAGTTGGTATAGGATTGTAGCTGAAGGCTGCAGTTTTCCTCCTCACTGTCTCAGTGCTCTGACTGAATACAGACTTTGCGGTTTGATCATCAAGCCTTATCTCCCATACATATACATATACATGCACACACACAGCACATTTTATTTAACATCCAGTGTGATGAAAAGTTATGGAGCATGCTCACTAGTTTGCAGTAGTTTAGTTGGTCCTAGAAAAGGCATTGTCATACTGTAGATTTGTAATTATTGTAGCTGGATTTATGTTGTGTGAAATCCAGCATAGGTTCTTTGTCTTGAGAGGGAACATTTTGATAGTTCTCTTTTTTAATCCAAATATATTTTATATTTAAGAAAACCTTTTCTTTTGTATTAAAAAGCCATGAGCACTGCCCTGCCGCCTCCATAAAACTCCCAGAGAAATGGGCTCTCATAATTGTATATTCTTTAAGATTTGAAGGCAGTTTAGTGCATCTTGTTCAGAAAGAGTTCTTTTTCTCAACTTTGCAGAGCATCTCCTTTCAAAATGCACTTCCGCCAGATGTAGGTCTGAAGATTTTTTAAAAAGGGCCAAGATAACAATAGGGCCTTCACAGCAGTGTAAAGAATTGAAAGTACTTGGAGAAAGGTGCACTTGAGGTAATTGAGAAAGCACAAAGGTAAAGTCCATTGGGTTAGGAACTTTTGAAAATTGCCAAGGGGAAAATCTCTGCAGCAAAAAGTGAAAACTCAGCTAATCCAGAGATTGATTTATATATTTTGCTTTGCCACATAAAATTGGAAGTTTTTGCAATTATGAACTTTTTTGCCTATCAACTAAAGAAAAAGAATTCCTGATGGGAACAAGATATTTCAGACACTCTTTAACTACTTTGACATGGCAAAATGTCAGAGAGAACTTTGCATAACAATTATATGCTAATATTAAAACTCCAGCACAGAATTCCATTATACAGCCTTGTAATCAATGAGTTACCATGAAAAAGAAAGAAAAAGAAATTATTTGACCTCCAAAATCCACTTTTGCCCTGAAAAACAATACATTTCTTAGGAACAGGGGAAGGAGGGAAACCTAATTCTGCCTCCCCTTCAGCTCAACTAATTCTCACTTTCTTTCAATTCTCACAAATCTTTCTGCCCCCCTGGTTTCCTCCATTTCCCATCAATCTTTCTTTTCATTTCAAGATTTCCAGTTTTCTCCACTAAATTTCAGTCAACTCCCAGCTTCTCACCTGAAACAGACACACAAATCACCAGGGGTTTTTTTCTTCACTTGAAAAGAGTTTAAAATGACAAAGAACATTACTACTTAGTGGACATTCAGTCTTCAGCCTTACCAAAACCAAATGAAAAAAGAAACTAAATAGTAGCCCTGTTCAGGTGTGTGCCTCCACCACATTGTCAGAATGTAAAGAAGGAGAATCAGGACCACACATACTAACCCTGTGTAAGACAGTAATCCCTCAACTTAGAATCAAACAGCAGGTCAGTTCCAAGTGCTATATGTATATGTGAAAACTGCACATAATAAAACCGCTGGCACAACCCTGCAGTGAGCGGGTGGGGGGAGAGAGAGAGCTTCCCAGCACTCCCAGATCTGGGACACCAAGCAGGTGTCAGGGACTAAACTGAGGAGGAATGATGGGAGCCCCCTCCCTTTTTCTGAACCTTCCCAAGGGCAAGAGAACAGTATTGATTTAGAACAGTGGTTTGCAGAAGGGCATAGTCCAGAGGGGGAAAGCTGGGAAATACTGGGTGAGGAGCAGCTTCACTAGGAGAGACAGCTGGTGATTCAGTGTCTTTGGGCAGAATTCCTGATGCACCCCCTTCCCCTAAGACTAGACGGGCTTGAAAAGTGGTGGAACAGAAAGCACAATGGCAACAAGCTCAAATTACCCGACGTAGGAGTGACGTAGATTAATGGGGATAGAGGGGGTGAAACTTTACTGGGAGCAACACCATTTTTTTAGCATGATATGCCTTGCTTTGTCTCTCGCTGTGATTATTAAAGAACTTACCTGGTAAGAACACTCCTTTCGTTTGCTCTGCTTAATTACGGCCACTGGGAGAGGAATCCAATTCCCTGAAGCCTGACAGCAGGTCTTGCCAAGAAGCAAGGACAAGAGCCTCAAAGCTCTTTTCATGTTAGTTCCACTTCAGTTACTCAGCATCAAAGAAGCTTTAAAGCTCTCCATCTTATTGGGGACTTGACTTGCACAATTTCAACCAGCTCACCTTCAACCATGTATGGTTGAAATCACACAAGTGAAATAGGCATATACTGTATTCTCATACTCTCCAACAATTTGAATCCAAATTCCAGGATACCATCTTCCCGGGCACCAACTTCCCATTTATTAAGAAGAGAGAACCATGACTATTTGGGTTGCTTTGATTTTGTGCTGCAGACCCCCCCCCAAAGCACTTTTTTCCGGGCATGGCTCCCCAAAATGTGCATTTTGGGGTGCAACGCAAGATCAGGCAGAGGGCCTTCTTGGTAGTGGCGCCCTCCCTGTGGAATACCCTCCCACCAGATGTCAAAGAGAACAACAACTACCAGACTTTTAGAAGACATCTGAAGGCAGCCCTGTTTAGGGAGGCTTTTAATGTTTGATATAGTACAGTATTTTAATATATTTTTTGGAAGCCGCCCAGAGTGGCTAGGGAAGCCCAGCCAGATGGGCGGGGCATAAATAAATTAATAATAATAATAATAATAATAATAATAATAATATAATTATCACAGCCCTGAAAAAGTGCTTGGGGAGTGGGGAGGAAATCTCGTCACAAAGTCACATTAGAACATGGCAACCCAAATGGCCGTCATTCTCACACAATAAAAAATTGAATGTCCCAGTTTTTCCAGGACCCTTGCAGGGTATGTATTTCTTACATATATACACTCACCCCCAGGACCATACCCCCATGAAGTTTTGGTATCCCTACCAGGCCTAATGGGCACCAGCTGCCACTGGCAATAGTGCATTCACTTGATCTGAGATTTTTAGGGGCTGAAGTGATGTTATGAAGCACTTAGTTTTCATGTAAGCTTAAGCTATGATCAGGGCTGGCCTTTGGGCAGAGTAAGGCAGCTGCTTCAGGCAGCTGGTTTTGGAGATTGTGAAACAGTAGCAAATGGTTGGTTATTAAATTTATTATTATTCAGTTTTTACAGGGGAGGATCCTTTATGGAGTTTCCGACCACAGGTGCCAAAATAACCTGAGCAGCCTCAGTGAAATTGCAGGGAGCAGAGGGAGCTACCATTTGTATTTCTGCCTGAAGCACAGAAATGTATTGAGACAACTCTGCCTGTGACGCTTCATCTGTTCCAAAGAAAGCTACATAAAACAATTAATTGTGTGATTCTCTGAAGTAATTATTTTTAAAACTATTATGAGGAAACAACAAAGATTGGAATGAATTGGGTTCACTGTAGTCTTCATGCTCTGTTGAATATAACCTCCCTACTAAATATCTTCCCTACAAAGCGTTCAGCAGTTCTTTAAAAGCTGAGTGATCCCACTGGATGCTATAGAGTTATTGCAACAATGACCCACAGGAAGGTTCATACAATCCCTAAACTGCACCCCAGAGTGTATAAATGATAAATATTGTGATCAAGTGCAGCAACTGGAAATAGAAAGTCTGACACAATGAATGTGATAATCCTGGGTTGCTGTGAGGTACCTGACAGTGGATTCTGCCTGGTGTAGTAAAAGAATAATTAGAATTCAAGGCATCCCTTATTGGCAGGCAAGAGTTTATGGATCTTTAGAATGCAGCAGCTTTTTTAAAAAAGCTTTTAAGAATAAAAGAAGTTACTGAACACCCTATGTGGTTGGAATATGCTAACTGCTGCTGGCAATAAAATTAGCTGAATTGTGCAATACATTAGTTTCTATGTGGAGCATTGCCCTAAAATATTATGGGACTGATCAACAATATTTCATTGGAAAATGGTTTGCAAATTACAATTCCATAAAGAGATTTTGGCATGTGAAACTGGAGCACCATAAAAGACCTAAATATTCATCTAGGAACAGTTCCTTGGTTTTTTATAATGCACGAGAAATCAGAAGAATTCAGACAATAGCGAAAAAGGTGGTAATGTTTGATGCTTACACATGGTTTTTGGAAGAAATGGCCCTGATAAGTAATTAGTGTCCTATACCCAATTAACAATTTTCATTGATCCAGCATCATTGAGAAAGCATTCGGTGCAGCAACTGAATGCACACTCTGTGCAGAGGCCATAGTATTCTGCCAGCAGCCACAACATATAAAGCCTTTTAATGGGTTCAACATCCCATTCACAAAAGATGAAATCAGGGTGTTCAGTGTATTTCTTAACTCCCTAAGGCAGGTTTTGTTTAAATTAAATAATGTTTGTAATGAAATTCACATCTAACTAGATAAATATTAGAGCTACAATCCAGCCAAAGTTAAGCATTTATGTTTTATATTTATTTCAGTGGCAAAGTGAATCATGTGCTCTAACTCACATACTGAAATACTTAACTTGGGCCTGATGGTGTCCCATCTTTGTAATGAATGGTCCACCATTCTGAGAAATGGGTGTGGTGTTAGCACCTTTGAACTCACTGATTTCAAGGGGAATAAATCAGATGTCTTTTGGTAAACTGTTTTGATATGTGTTATTTGTTGCATTTGTATTGCTTAGTGGTCTATAAATTTTGCAAATAAATATACTGATAATGCTTTCATTGTAATAGATATGAATCACATCAGATTCACTAAGTTTGGATTACATCTCATGTATTTATTGACAAGTGAAACTAAGCAAACAAACCAGAATGAATATCCAATAAACAGAGGACATAGTATAACCTCCACGCAAGCTTTATGAAAATAAATCAGGATAAATGCTTAATTAAAAGCTTGTCTGGAAGCGACCCAAGATATTCACCGATATACATGTAACTTTGGAAATCCTCTTAGGTTTGTTTGTTTGCTTGTTTGTTTTAAAAAAGCTTTCCACAGTGTGTGTCAGAGCCTTAACACTCTTTAAATGCATGGGTTTTCCCATAATGGATTTTTGATTGGATCAAGATAAAACACTCTTTGCATCCATCTGTGTAGTAACCTAACCCCTAACCTAATGTCAGGTTAGATATTTTGTTTTTAGACAGATGACAAGCTTTTAGGGGCTGTGATTTCTTTGGACTGGGGAAATCCTGCTTCTTTGAAAGCAGGTTTTTTTTACAACTCCATGTTTTCTAGTGTTGTCAAAGTGAATGCCATTTGTTCCACTGTGACTGATAAAGAGCAGAATGTAGGTATTTGGATCAATACTATTGACAATTTTTATATGTGCATTTTATTACACAAACATGTATCATAATGAAACCTTGCAGTAAAAGCTTACATCTCATCAAGACCTTGACGAGCTTCCCTGAGGTGGCAGAATTCAGCTCTCCTGCTGATGAATTCTTGTAACATTCACAAATAAATCAATGGTTATGCACAACTTAGAAGGAAATCACCTATATTTCTATACTGGTCAGACATGATATGTGAACATACCCTCTGCAGTGCTTAAATCATAAACTGAGAGGTGATGGGTCTCAAACATGCCTGAAAGCAACATCTCTTAACTGCAAGCCGAAATCCAGGCATCTTGGGAATATTCAGTCAATTGCAAGGAGGGAGTACTTTGCAAATGTCCAGAATCACTTGCTTTTCTGATGCTGGGTTTGGCAAAATTTAGATTTTGCTAAAGGTTTTGGGAAGTATTAATAAAACAGTTACAAGGGGGGGGAGAGATTTTTGTAGTAGGGGGGCAGATTTTAAAACAATAAACCCTACAATTCTATGAATGCCAGTCCAGAAGTTAGGCCTACTGAATTCAGTAGGGCTTTACTCCCATAAAATTGTACATAGCAATACATCCTAAAATATGAAAATAAAATGCAAAAATCCACCCATCTAAATCTAGTCCAGATTTACCCATCTATACCGAGACTCTACTAGTTAAAAAGACCTAGCAATAAGGCAATTTTGAATTTCGCTGCATCCCCTCACTGTCCTGGCTTCTTCAGACTTCTAGCACTTTCCCCCCTTGAATTCCCCAACAACTTTCTTTCCCTTTTATATCTACTTCCTCTGCTGAACTCTGGCCAATCACAAGAGCAGTAGAGTTTTCTGCTTCTCCCTATACCACCTTAAGTTTCCTGGGCTGACCTGTTATACCTCCTGGGACCTTTTGGACTTCTGCCAAAAAGAGTCTCTGAGCAGAAAGCATCCGATTTACAGCAGTCAACACTCCATAAACTTCTGTCTAATTTATACCCTATATTTAATTCAAAACACTTATCCCAGCCTTCTTCCACGTTCATCGTGCATTTCCAAGCCAGCACAAAGCTTCTTCTCTGTACATTTCAACAACCAACTTTTTGTCCTGTTTCGCACCCCACAATTAAGTCTGTTACTATATTCCTTTGAAGAAGAAAACAACAACCTCCTAGCAGGAAACTTCAGATATTGTTGATAGCTCCACATTCAAAACACCCAAATAGGGAACCTTCCTGCTAGTACCCATCCTACCAACCCAATGTTTGGTGGGCAGAAGAGGGACGCTGATGCTGAAGGAAGACTATCTCAGTTGGGACAGGTGAGTTGAAGGGTTAGATCCACCTGATCCAACAAACACCCAGCCCAGAGTAATGGGTGTTGCATTGCTCTGTTAGTAATATAGATCCCAAATGCCTAATTATAAGCTTAAACCTTATTTAAAATAGGAACTAAGAGCAAGTGCAATATATACTCACATACTTAGGATTGTTCCCCAGTGCCCTAATGGTCATATTCCAGAGTGCCTTAGAGAACCTCTTCATCCTTAGAAGCCTCTCCAGCCATTATGAATGTAAGATGTAATTGTGATCTGCTATATTACTTGAAGCAAGATTGATGTACAGGACCTTTTCAGTAGTGACAACTCAGCTATTATATAGCTATCTGTTATAAAGTTTTTAGGATTAGCTCTTTTCTAGCTTTCTAGAACAATTTGTTTCTGTTCCAACAGGTCTTTCAAAATTAGTTTTGCCTGTTGCTCCTGCTGCTTCCCCCAGTTTCACATTTCTTTTCCTTTTGAAATTGATCTAAAATGTGTGTATGTGTGTATAAAATTAAATGATGTTTTATTATTGTAAGTGGTCTTCTGGACCCATTTTCATGAAAAGAGAGAGAGAGAGAGAGAGAGAGAGAGAGAGAGAGAGAGAGAGAGATTAAAAAATCAAGCTTCTAATAAATTCAGCAAAACCTGAGATCACTCAGCACATATATAAATTAATAGAAGTTGGTGGTTCAGATCCTTGGTGTCTTCTCTGGATCTGATCAAAATAGTTATTAGTTATATACTAATAGGTATAATCATACAAGGGAATTCAGTTCTGTTTTGTAGGACTCCTGGCTTGTAACTGAGAAAGGATGATCAGAGCATTTTAGGACCTTGGACAGCTCCTACTCCTTCTACTTTCGATCAGAACTGAAAGTCATAACTGCCATTTTGGCTTTAAAATACACGAGACCTTTCCTTCTCAGAATCTGTACTCATAGTTAATGCCTTCTCTTTAACCTTCTTTGTGTTTCTTCCATGACTCACTTTGGCAGTAATTATTAACACCTTGCTTTACTGCTGCTTTACTACCCCTTGAATTACTGTGAGGTGAAGAGCAAATGGTATCTGCAGTATATATAGTGCTAAATGGATCAATGAAAAATCAGAGCATTAGGAAGAATATTAAATTAATAAGGGTTGGTCAGGACACCTGGGTGGTAGTTAAAAGTTGTAAAACATTTTAATATATGAATATGAGGACCATAGAGATCTTAGCTAGCAAATAATGCACATTGAATTTCAGTAGATAATGGAAAATGTAATTTGGACGAGAACAGAACAGTACTTGTTACCCTTATTATGGGTACAAGAAGATAAAGCATAATTTTGTTCATTCACATCTTCCACAATCAGCTCAGCAGAATTACAATTGTGTTAATGAGTACTAGGGCTGCTCCTCTGGCCCAATCCTGCCACTACCCACATAATTGAGAGGAGGGTCTGAAGAAGAGAGGATGCTCTACACACATAGTTGCCTTACCTGATTTAAATTGCTGCATGGTCAGTAGAGTCCTTCGGTAGTACACTATTCAAACTGCAGGTGCAAAATCACATTTTCCAATACTCATCCATTCTTTACAATTACAACATGAAGAAAACTAGTACACCAGGAAGATTGCTAGACTAGCACTGTTCTCACCAATGTGCCAGTTATCAGCATGGAGAGAGAGTTTTTAATTTTTGCTTTGAGAAACATTCAGAGTGTTGAATATGTAATCTTGCCTTTTAGAGTAAAGCACCAACTGAAACATTACTGCAGCTGTTTGCATGCTGACAAAAGCATTTGCCCTTGTCAATGCACAGTTTAACTCATATTACTCATATGTCTACAGCAGTGGGGAGGAACATGATCCAGCTGGTGGGATCTAGGGCACATGTGAAAAGGATCTAGGACACCTGTGAGCCATTTAGACAGGTGAGTGTTTCCACTCATCTGTCACTCACCCGATGTCACCATGATGCCAGGTGACCCAAATTAATTAAAAGAAAGAACCAAGGGTGCACTCCAAGTGGGTTTTGATTTTTTATTTACTCCCTTTGCAGCTCTGAGATCAGCTGATCAAGTCTGACTACAAACCCGACAGTTGCAGAATAGGCTACACTTGGGATTTCAGCAGGGCTTGACATGACTGCTGATCGGCACTGACTGCAAGCTCCAATTTTGGAAGGTACCACTTGGGAGCTCCTTGGTGGGACCAATTCCAAAAGGGCTTTTATTTAAAATGTGCTTAATGGAAGCCATTCGTGTGAAGGAAGAATTGGTAGTATATTTTAAGCTTCCTTATTATTCATTTGCAGCTACTCCTGACATCTTATGACATCAGCTAGGTGGGCATGGCTTGGGGTAAATGGCATTGCATTAGGCATTGCATTACATTAGGACCCCTGCTGAGCCTATTTGTCTTGCAGGCTGGATGTTTCCCATACCTGTTCTACAGTTTTTATATGTGAGGGGGTAACCAACTAATGCATATGGTGTGATCAAAGAAGCAGGCACATGAGCGAACACTATACTAGCTGCCTTGAAGGATCAACATCATGCATAAGTATTTTCCCCAAACTCCATTTCTATGCAATCATATTTAAACTAGCTCATACAGAGTTAGATGAATCAAGAGGTCACTTTTTCCAGAATGTAGAAATCTATGACGGAGTCTAACATGACCAACATACTTTCACTAGTCACCTTTTCATGGGCCAGAAAATATTGCACAATCTCATTCTGCCATCTGATTTCATTATTTATAGCATGTTGTGTCATGTTGGAATAATATTATGTGGGGGGGAAATTCGCACTAGATACATCTCTTATTTTCTGATTATTGATTTGAGGCTTGCTTGTTAATTTTTCTCTTGCTGCCTTTGTGAAGGACTGCCATGTAGGGATGTAGCTCAATAGCAGAGTGTCTTCCTTGCATGAAAAACATTCTAGGCTGTCTTAATCCTAGAAACTGGGACAGATTCCTTGGGTGCAACCATGGAGAGTCACTGTCAGTCAGTGTAGGCCAGGAGTAGCTCCTCTATTTTGTCCTAAGGGCCACCCTGACAGTCTGCTACCCTTCTGAGGGCCACTTGCCAGCTTTGGGCATTACAAGCACATGAGCATAGAATACATACAGATGACAAACACACAGGCTTGCCACACATAAGCATTCAGGATTCAGGCAGCACGCACATTCACCAGACATGCAGACACAGCATTTTCTCTCTCTCACTCTCTCACACACACAAAAACATGCTACGCACTCATACTCTCACCCACAAGCATTTCCTTTTGCTCAGGAGCTGAGCTGGATTGAAAGGCAGTGACAGTAAGATGGGGCGTTGCGAACTAGCCTTGCCTCCAAGGCAGTTGGACATCTCCACATTTGTTTACAGAATAAATAGTTCCAGTATGGCTGCCTAATGGGGAAAGCATTCCCAAATCCCTTTGGGACCATCCATAAAGTATGTCACACGTCTGAAAATAAAAGGGAGCACATTGTGTCAAAAGATGGACGCAGCATTTGTTATAGTGGGACAAAATGTGGCAGAAGAGGAGTTAACATGTTTGGAAAGTATGACCCACTTTATGGATAAACCCCAAAACATGGACTTCAGGGTCAAAATGATGAGAGAGTGACACATAACTTCATCCTATTTCTAGTATCCCTGGACATCTACAGAACATACTTTATCTTCTTTCTTGAAAAAAGACATACTTTGAAATTTGCAAAGGATTCACAATTCATGGGCTCACATTTTGTACCCACTACTTTTCCTTTTCCTTGAACTCCTATATCATAACTCAAACTGTGTTTGAGAAACTTGCTTGCATTTCAAAGCCTGTTTTCTCTGCAAAATTAGATGCGGTAGAGCAGGCTTCCTCAACCTTGGCCCTCCAGATGCTTTTGGCCTACAACTCCCATGATCCCTAGCTATCAGGACCAGTGGTCAGGGATGATGGGAATTGTAGTCTTAAAACATCTGAAGGGCCAAGGTTGAGGAAGCCTACGGTAGAGGGTTGCTACACAATAAGCAACCCATCCCAGATTTGTGTACCTATATGCATGGATTCTGAATATTCTCTGGATTGTGGCTAAGATGCTCAGTGCCTACCAGTATTACTTACAAGTGCTTTGGTCACAAATGAAAACTTCAGCCCTTGAGCTGGCAGGGACAATGAAGTTTACAAAGCTGGTGTGTCCTGGACCTGAAGAGAGCTTGTTTTACTAAGAGCTCGCCTGTCTTCATACATCACTGTCAGAAATCCAATTAAGTGATCCTTGACCTTTGGGAGAGTAGTTGTAATGTGCTGCCTTGAATGGCAAGTTCCAGATTGAGAAACTAAAATCTAGACTAGAATGCAGTCTCCCAAGATGATGTAGTAAAGAAGAGTCAGATGTGAGATAGAACAATCAATCAATCGCCCTGAAGAAATGCTTCATGGAGTTGAAGGTTGAAGGTCTCCTCCTATGGACCAATTTATACTGTAATCCATGTTCTTTAGTTCAAATATCTCCAGCATCTCACATTTATATATATATTTAAGGAAACTTCTCACACATTGTATAATGCTTATTCAAAAGTGTTTTATTCCCCTTACTTGTGAGAGTGGGCCTAGAGAAATAAAGGAAGATAGAATAATAGCAATTCTTCCTTTTAAATGTGACTATTGCTTCAGGCTGGCCCCACTGATCTTTCCCATCTGGAATGCACAACAGATCTGCAGGTATGGTGGCAGCTCCACCTCTGTCCTGCCCCACTGCTTCCTTGTGGATTGTCCTGCCTACCCTTCATGCAAAACCCATATGTCAGCATTCTGCCTGATGAGTTAGGGCAGAATATTTTATTTTATGTATTTATTTCATAAAATGTATACACCATTTGATGGTAAAAAGGAAAATCCCTCAAAGCAATTTACAAAAAGATAAAATAAGAAAATCAAGAGAATTTACCACAATATTTTAAAACATATAAATCAGACATTATTTCATCATGTATCTTGACCTGACATGCTCCATTTTAATCTTAAAAAAAGAGAAAGCAAGCTGGGGAAGGGGCCATGAAATAACCTGGATCAGGAACGTAGTATGTGAGGAGTCGAGGGTTTAACTCCTCAGCTTCTTTGCCATCCCAATTGGAATCACCCTATACCTGTTATTTGCAACCAGAAAACAACTCCCCACACACCAGAGTCCTTCTCTAATTCTCCCTTCCCCTCCACAGACACTATTTTTGTTTAACTGACAAGCACAGAGACGACACAAATAGCTGGCTTTCATTTTTTATATGGAGTGTTATGCACCTGTGTGGACTAAGGATCCAACTCCATGCCAAGAAGTGGCATGGAGTGGCCATTGCTATGAGGAAGGCAAAAACTCACAGGCAGGCCCAATTGGTCTGCAAGCAAAATTCCTCCCTGGCCCCAAATACAGCAACTATTAGCAAGCTCTGGCAACAGAATGCCTCCTAAACTCCAGGCAGACCATAATCCCTGAAACCGAGGGAGGGAGGGAGAGGAATCCAGGGTCCAGGCCCAGGAGCAGTCAACTTTATATAGTCAGAAAGCAGACTAGAAGGGGGAAATGCCCCCCCCCCATCTGCTCCATGGCCCTGGCCCCTCCTGCTCCCATGACTGGCAACAAAGTTGTGTCCTTGGCAGCTGCTGCAACAAAAGGAAGTAGAAAGTCCTTTCCCTTTCCACTGAAGCTGAGGGAGGAGGAGTCCAGCCCCTGCCATGGCCACACAACAGCTGCTTCTGGCACAGTGTGGTGGGAATGAGTATTCTGGCAGCCAAAAAAACATTTGTGGTTTCCAGCAGAAGTTCAGAGCAGTGAAAGGTTTGGTTGAGAAGACATGTTCATCACTCCAAAGCCTATCTTCTGACAAGAAGCCTATCTTCTGATAATGTACCCTAACAAAGAATAAAGTTTTGATTTGAAGGCAATGACCAGAGCAGATATGTAATGAAGTTTAATAGCATTTACTTGCTGAACTCCTTGAAAATTGACTGCAATTTTTTTTTAAAGCTACGGTATAAATGGGAAAGTGTTGACAGTGTCACAGTCATGCTTCTCTCTTGGTACGTATTTTGTTCAGGGAGACAGAGGGAGATTGAAATCTCTTGACAGATCTAGTGCTACCTGCCGGGAGATCAACCTCAGGATGTTGACAGTGAAAGCTAAGCATTGCTATGGAAAGAATATACTTGAATTTACGTGAATTTAAGAGATGGCATTGGTAGCCCAGAACTGAGAATAGAAATACATTGTAAAAAATGTTTACTTGTGGGAACTAGCTATATCAAGGAAAACTTTAGTTGATTAATTAGTGGCAGCCAATGCTATTGACAAAGAAACATTTTAATCAAGCTGTTTCAGAGTTGGTGCCTTGCTATAATAGGAAAACAAAAAATAAAATATCAAAGTTCATACATCAGCCTTGATTTACCAACTTACCTGGTAAACAAAGAATTCTGCACAAGCAAGTAAGTGTCTCACCACCTCTCCTTTACCAACGTGCTGGGTAGAAGGCTTTAATTTTTGTTTTCTAACTTGGCGCTGTGGGTTAAACCACAGAGCCTAGGACTTGCCAATCAGAAGGTCGGCAGTTCGAATCCCCACGACGGGGTGAGCTCCCGTTGCTCGGTCCCTGCTCCTGACAACCTAGCAGTTCGAAAGCACGTCAAAGTGCAAGTAGATAAATAGGTACCGCTCCGGCGGGAAGGTAAACGGCGTTTTCGCGCGCTGCTATGGTTCGCCAGAAGCAGCTTAGTCATGCTGGCCACATGACCCGGAAGCTGTACTCCGGCTCCCTTGGCCAATAAAGCGAGATGAGCGCCGCGACCCCAGAGTCGTCCGCGACTGGACCTAATGGTCAGGGGTCCCTTTACCTAAGAGGCTAGTGCCCTGCATTTCCATGCCAGTTGTAAAAGGGGACACAGAATACTAGTCTGTAGCAGGCTAGCGAAAACTTGAATGGTCAATACTTTTTGTAGGTTTTTCTACAAGGGAGCCTTACTTTTAAGAATGTGAGAGTTTTTGTTCATTAAATTTTGTGTTATCTTCAGTGTTTAAAGAAGATACGTAAGTATCTACAAATTATGTAAATATATTCATGCTTAATAAAGGAGTATCGGAACATAATAAATGCCCTGCTGGGTCAGCGTCAAAGCCTATCTACTCCAGCGTTCTGTTCTCACAGTGGCTAACTAAATGCCCTATGGGCAGCTCAGAAGGAGAATATGGTCACAATAGCACTCATCTTCTCCCAACTGGAATTCAGACACACCATAAATCAATTCAAGTTCTTCAGTTACGTAGTAGTAGTAGTAGTAGTAGTAGTAGTAGTAGTAGTTCAATTTATTAGTTCAATTTATTAATTTAGGTTTCTTTAATAACCCCCCCCAACTATGTCAGTGTGCACATTTGTTTAGATGGCACGTGAAATAGTGTTTTCGTATTGGATATAGCTTCGTGATACTGTATCATGCCCAGTAAATAATTCTATATCAGCATAGTTCAGACAAACCCCAATTCTCTCTGTGTTCAGCTAGATGGATGGATATATAGGAAGATGGATTCTCTCTGGACTCTTACACTATTCAAAACTGCATGGCAGGAAGAAATTCAAGTGGTGTAACATTTCCTATCACGACATATCAGAGAAAAGTATTGCCTGTTGAATCTCTGCCTACCAAGCTGATAAAAGTATTACCTGTGGAATTTCTGCTTCACCTAAGTCAGAGAGAGAGAGAGAGAGAGAGAGAGAGAGAGAGAGAGAGAGAGAGAAGTGACTATCTTGCTCACCTCTTGAATCTGGAATCAAAATGCCGACATGTTCTGCAAAATCAGTCCTTCCCTTCTAATCTTTCCATATGGTAAAGCTTTCCAGATTCTCTGCTGGTACATATAATCTTTGGAACAACTTTCTTTCAAGTTCATTTCTCCAGCCTACTCGGTAGAGTTTGCTTACTGATGTAACAGACTAGGAATATACAGTAACTACACCTTTTGGGGCATGGATCTTCATCCCCTAGCTTTTATTCTTTTAGCTTGCTGAGCTGTCGCAGAAACCCCTACGATGAAGGATTTTGAAATGATACATTTTATCCCCATTACACAGAGCCCTAACAACACACATTACTTGTATCCATACTGTCATTTATTGATGGTATACAGTCTAGCTGTAAAGTTAGGTACAGAAGCGACAGGGAGTAGATGGATACACAAGCTGCCCATGGAGCTTGTTAGCACACTTTGGCTTTCAACTACAGTCAAAGCTGCAAAGGCATTGCAACAGGAGGGTACACTCACACCTTTCTTGGTAGGTGAAACAGGGGACTAGGCACCTTCATGTTGCTTTCTGCTGCTAGCACCATCATCACAACCACACAGAACTCTCCTAAACCTGGCCCCTTTGAACAGTGATATGCAGGGTTTACTCATGGAGAAGTGATGTGCTGGCAGGTTACTTTATGTCTGCGCGTATGGTTGCTTGCTTTGGATACTTATGGGAATGGAGAGACTGTCTTTCCTTGCTGGGTGGAAGAAACAGTCTATGGCACATAATGTTTCAAGGCAGAAATGGATCTGGGCTCTGCTCTGTTGTAGATACACCCTACAGCCTTTAGTACATTTCACTCCCAAGATCTTCCACTGACCTTTCCCCCAAATCCTCAATCACTCCAAACATTTTCCCCTCCGGCTTATACCTGTACAGTCATACCTTGGTTCTCAAAAGGAATCTGTTCCAGAAGTCTGTTCAGCTTTGTGTTAGCAAAGAGATGTTAGCAGGGCTATGTGGATTTGAACACAAAGTTGAAACCATCCAGAAGAGGGCAGCAACACACACACTGAATAATGCAATAACAACCAGTTTACCTGAAAAGATTCTGAGACAAAAACTACATTTTAATCAGATTTGAACAAATGAAATATCAGAATGTAATTTTGTTGGCTCCCCACCCCCCGCCCCCATGTCTTCCTCATCCAACGTGACCTAAAACAACTACAGTTAGTCCAGAAGCTTGTTGATATTTTGTGAGAGAGGGAGTGGAGAGAGCATTCTTTAACCTGCTTGAATGTTTAACTTCCTTAAACTGACAGATGTTCCCAAATTATCGTTTTTAATCATGAACTTGGTATACCCAGGTGGCTTTCCCACTCTCATTAGTCCTGCACTCTGTAGACCCATATAGTTGAAATAGAGAAGACCAGAGCTTACTGTAAGGAAGAGGCTTCAACTGTGATTTCCAGAGCAAATTCATGCAATCGTGAAACTTAATAGATATATCAAGCAGACTACTTATTTCTTATCTTATCATTCCTCACAGTGGCTGGCATCCTTCACGCACCTGCCCATTTTGCATGCTGAGCAGCAGAGTTATTATTAACTATCAGCACTGACAGTTTGATGCTTGCAAGTACAAGAGAAGGCTACTCCAGTTTTATAGATGACCACCTGGGGCTTCCTCTTGCCCTGTTTATAGCTGTAGCCTAAGGCCATTGATGAAAAGTTATTCCTGAGCATCTTTCAGTTTTACCTCCTTGGTTGTTTTTTTTTGGGGGGGGGGGCTTTTTTAAATACTATGACAAATGTTGAACCATTCCTTAGCTTCCCTTCCCCAGTGGGAAGGGCAGTAACAGAGAGGCAGAGGATCTGCTTTCCATACAGAAAGTACCAGGTTCAAGCCATGGCATCTTCAGATAGCACTGGAAGAGAACCCCCTTTGAAATCCTGGGGAGCTGCTGCCAATCAGTGCAGACAGTACTAGGTTAGATGAACCAATAGTCTGCCTCAGTATACGATAGCTTCCTATGTCCCTGTTTCTGTTTTTCAAAAATCCCAAATAAAATCAGATCATGGCACACTATAGCAAGGGTGAGAAATAGTACCGTCCTAGCATGGGTTACTTTTTCTTTTGAACTATAACATAGTGGCTACCAGACTAAGCTACCAATTGGGAAGTCACCACTGCCAGGGTGTAGCTGACCCTAGGCCAGTCACTCAGTCTCACTATACAATATCAGATGGTTCTGAAAGTATAGACAGACAAATCTGTTAACTTCGGTTTCTCTCAGTGCCTCATTTTCCCAATAATATATTTGCCACATTTCTGCAGTGTGCAGCAGTGTTTTTTTTGTTTTGTTTTTTAAGTCCTTGTGATAATTTGTCAGCATTTTAGTGTGACTTTCTCCTGATAATTTTAAGCTGTTTTAAATTGTTCTTAATATTGTGTGATGTTGTGCTTTAATATTAATGCTGAGTTTTAATTGTTATGTTTGATTGTTGTAACTGGCCATGGGACTTTAGGGTATAGGGTAGGTAATTAATTGTAACAACAACAACAACATTTTAAAATATGTAGTTGTTGCCAAAATTTCACTGATGTGTGCATTCCCCCCCCCCCCACACACATATGCATTCATTTTGCAAAAATAATAAAACATTGCAAAAATAATAAAAAAAGTACATTGCAAAAATAATAAAAAAAACTGCATATTTCAAACAGTAGCTGCATTTCAGTTTGCACACTTAGTTTCAGGAAGCATAAACTAAGTAGATTCATATTAAAATGTGGACCTAACCAAATTTCTCCCTACTTGTAAAGATTACAACAAAGTGGTCACCAATCATCCTTTTTTCGTTTCCTGGTGACACATATGTTGCATGAGACTTCCAACATGATCTCAGGTAATAGTTGGCACCCACATCCAGAATAAAGAGGCAAAACACTTGTCCACACAATGTACCAGCTCACCTGGTAAGCTCTTGTACGGACTCGTCAGTCACCTGAGTGTGGATTAAACAAGTATTACCTTTTTGACTGCCACACACATTGCATGACAACACTGAAAATGCATACCCCAGTGTTCGGATATATTGGTTTTCTACTATTGTTCTTAACTGAACGCAGCTGTGTTTCCATAGTTCAGGGTCAAAATGACCCTGTTCAACCGTCACAACTGAAGAACCGATAATCAACAGATAACAGCAACAGAATTACGTCTGCAGACTATCTTTTGACATTCTGTACCTGCACGGATATGCAGGGATTGCAGAGCCTGCAAACTGGAAGCACAGAGAGAACAGGTTATGCACGAACTGCCCTTCATACAATGGGTTGATTTGTGAGACAGGCATTGTCCAATCTGGCTAATTATTTTTATTGATATATGTTGATTTTTTTTTAATTGCCCAAACTTTATAATCATTCCTATGACTTTTTCCGAATTTCCATTTTTTCTATTAAAAAAAGGAGAAACAAAAGGGTTATAACCAGAAGAATTCTAATTAGAATGTTAGAGTGAAAAACTGTATAATAATTAAGGTTGAGCTGTCCTTTAAATCCATCTCCATAATATTTAAATGCATTCATTAACTTAGACATAATTGGGAGGCATGTCATTAATGCAACAGTTCTGAATGTTTATCAAATTACCTCCAATCATCGTTGTATCTTGATGATCCCTGGCAATCCGGTGTATGGACATCAATAAAATACTAATTATGAATTACTAATTGTAATCACTTCACAAGGCCTAAAAAAACAGCACGGTTTAAATTGAATTAAGTTAACTTTATTGACTTAATTATTGAAGGATGAGCTGTTTCAAGCTGTAAAATTCTACAGTGACATATTAAATTACTTCTACACTTTATAATTAATGTCAATTCCTTTAAAGGCAAAGACTACAAACACATAGATGCAAAAAGACGTTAAGATAATAGGACATACAAGTGCATTCCAGCTGCTGAGAAACTGGAAAAGAATCTTCCATACTTTAATGGAAATTTATAATGTAAAACATAAAGTTAAGGATCAACAATATTCTCATATTGCTCATGGAGAGGCCCATAATGTCCCTGGAAGTCTTAACCTGGAGGCAGGGGTGGCCCATCAATGAGACAAAGTGAAGCCATTGCCTCAGATCTGACCCCCCGTACTGTCCCAACCCTATTGTACAAGATTTCTCCAGCTCATCCTGAAAACCAATTGAGCTCTCTTCCACTTGTCCTCTGTCAATTGATATTGAAAGGCATATTGCTTGTGAACTGAGAGGTGCCATATCATATATCCTTCCTGTTTAATGTCCCACTTGGAGGAAAGTGTATTGCAAGCTCCTTCTTTTGAAGACTTGCAACATTCCTGATTCACATATTAAACAACTATGACTGTTTCCATTCAGCATGTTAGCTGCTTTCTTATTGATTCTGCATCCCACTCAATGCTAGAATTCTTTACATAAATGGCTGGAAAATCTTTCAGCCAGTTATTTGACCTTGTACGAGATCATATTGATAAATTAAGTATAGAGTAGTGCATGAAATTATTTTCTGTTCAACACTAATTGCATTGAATATTTAACAGCATAGATCACCTTTTCTTTACCTGTTTCTCTACCCAAATCTGTCCAATTTCTTGCATTTTAATCTCTTTTCTTATAATTGTTTCCATTTATTCTTCTTCAATGCATATATATGAGAAGTAATTTCTACTGTGTTCAATGGGGTATCTTCCAGGTAAGCAAACTGTATTAACTTTCCATTTGACATTTAACATGCAGGAATTCACCTGTTTAGTAATTCATTGTTGTGTGTTTGCTACTTAAGGTATTTTACTTCACCTTGATAATAGTGGAGGAGACAGTTGAGTCAATATTTGGAGTAATCTGAGAGTGTTTTTTTCTTCTTATGCTATCTCATTTTATTTTATTATTTATTTCAGAATATTGTTATTCTGCTTACCATTAAAAAGACATTTTGAAGCAGTTTTCAGTGATAATATATACATTAATAACATTTCAAACTGAAAAGCAGTATCACAGAAGAATCTTGTCCAGGTGGTCAGAGAAATTCAGAAGCACCCAATAGTTAGGGCCTCCTGAATGGTGGGGTAGGGGCATACACGTTTATTGGGCGACATCCATTATCTTTATCTTTGTTTTAGAACACCCATAATTTTTGCCCATGGAATCTGTCGTTTCATTGTTGGTCAGCTTTCTTATAAAGACAAATGTTCCCTATGGCTTTTAAGGGGCAGACAAAATTACCTAGGTGTCAAACTCAATTTATTGGCAGTCAAATAAACAAACTGATTTATTTTCTTCTGAATAAATACATAATTTCTTATGTGCACAAATGTAATGAAAACTTTTGAGTCCTTCTCAGGTGGGTCCTATGCATTTTTACTCCATTACTGCTGTGTTTGATTTTGGCATGTAAGGTCAATCTCACCATTCCTACAGATTGTTTCTTTAAGGTTTAAGGATCCAATTCAGAATCTTCAATATCTGCCACAGGGAGCATATGAATGTTTTCCCTCTCTTCTGTTATTGCCGTCTACAACCAGGACAATTTAGAAAGATGTTTACATTTCCAAGATGAGCCCACGGTATGCAGAACTGATTCATCGAAAGTGTCTAGGAAACCATCTACAGAACTGATTGATTGGAATTACACTTAAATAGGTTGTTTTAGTCTTTCCAGCATGTACAAATCATTTGTGACACCACCAGTAAGAATGTTTTATGTAAAAGCCTGTAGGAAATTGTCCATGCGACTTTTATAATCAGCAACCACTCCAGCATTTTGCAACTCAGGGGTGTGTGTGTGTGTGTGTGTGTGGATTAAACATCCATTTTTATTTGGATGGTTAACTTGGTAGAGAGCAAAATCAAAAATCAAAATCAAAAGTGTTGTACGTTGTCTGAAAGTGGTAATGCATGTTGCTTTGCTATTTTAAGTCTCATTTTACTCCTTCTACTGTCATTATCAGAAATGATAGCTGCTCATATTTCAGTAAAGCAGTGTCCATTAGTCAAAGGATTTGAAGATGGGAATTGGAGTTAAATTTTATTTTCCAATGCATTTCACATTTGCTTATGGCTGAAAGAGCTTGCCACCTTCTGAAGAAGCGTGCTGCTTCACAGGATAAAATGGTGCAAGCTCACCA
This sequence comes from Podarcis pityusensis, assembly GCF_964106645.2. Classification (NCBI taxonomy): domain Eukaryota; kingdom Metazoa; phylum Chordata; class Lepidosauria; order Squamata; family Lacertidae; genus Podarcis; species Podarcis pityusensis. The sequence goes on from NC_138027.1 coordinate 49,145,474, forward strand.
TGCCATTACCATTATCTTTCAATCATCAGGATATAATATTGATGGAGGCTGTGTGCAATGTCAGTTCAGCCTTAGAAAATATTAACTTTATTGCAGTACTCGTTGATGAAGAGGATTCTTTAGTTCATCCTTATATGCGCATCTCAAGTTATCTGAAAGTATGTCCTCCTTAACAAAATTGAAGCTGGCACTCTGTTTCAAACTTGGGATACTAGAGAAATTCAATCTTTGCAAAAAAAATTATTATATGAAATGACCTGATCCACACCTCTCTGACTAGTGTATGGATTACTGTATTAGCCATCCATCTGATTTGACACTTATATGATCATTCCAATGAATTTCTCAGCTCAGAAAAATCATATGGGTATGTTTAAAAAGGTGCTTTGGAAGAAAAGACACCCCAAATTATATAAACACTATTTAAATGCAAACTTTCATGCAGATTTTTTTAATCCATAGATTAATGCAGATATAGAACGGAACAGAATTATGTGTGAACATATCTGAAAGTCACATGGATCAGAATTGCAAATACCTGGATCAGGCTTGTGAATGTCAGGAGATGTTTTGTGTGTGTGTGTGTGTGTGTGTGTGAGAAAGAGAGAGAGAGAGAGAGAATGAATGAATGAATGAATGAATGAATGTTTGAATCAGTCCTAGGTGGTAGCTGCCATTGAAAGGGTAGCCATGCCATCAGAAAGGACTTTAGATTTTAAACCCATCCTCTAACTTGGAACACACAGAGACAGTTACCTACCCTAATATTAAGCAGGCCAGGACTTCAAATGCAGCTGAGTTTTTATTCAAATGAAGCACAAATAGCATGACAATCAAAAGGTATAGCTAAGGTGTAGGCCATACAGACCTTTCTAGAATTGCACATTTATGCTGCTTCAAGAAACTATGTAAGAGATTACAATTTAACCCTAGTTTGTTTCTGATGGATTTTGAAGACTCCATGTCATCTCTGACATGGAAAACATTTCAAAGGAAATAGCATTTGCTGTGGGCCAAATATATCATCAAAATACAATGGAAATATGAAACCTCATTAGTACAAAAGGAACAGATAAGATCATATGTAGAGAAGGAATTTCCCCCAAGAATGTATTCATTTTAATAGCTCCAGGGCAACAAAGAGCACAAGAGTATTTGGAATCTATTATCATAAATTTGATTACAGTTATTGTAAATACAGGGTCCCCACTTTTTTTCTTTTGCTTTCATAGTATTTTCTACACAATTTCCATATGTTACATTTTGTGATTCTTTAGGCTTATTCCTTAAAGTAAACAAATGCAATACATTTGGGGAGGAGGTTCAGGTATATTGAAACATCCTTGAATGTTGGATACAGCTAAGTTTACAAACTTATCATTCAAACATCACTATAAGCCTTATTGTATAAGGGTAACCATATTTCTAAATGGGCAGCATTTATTTTCTGGCCCAGAATGTATTTGCCCTACTCTTAGCCCAGGATGAAATGATTGGGTGAAGCTTACGTTTTTTAGAGAAATACCTCAAAGACAAACTAGGGAGAAAGGGACTTTGTGCTGATGACGGAAAGAGATGCAGAAAGGTGAAGAAACATTATTCTTTTTATTTCCCCTTGGTTGTTCTAGAACATTTTGAGTCATCTCTGCATGGCTGGCATCTTAGGGAAAATAAACAATATTTTGCTGAGAAGAACAGTTTGTATGAGTGTTCGGAAACTGTATAATGTAAATTTAAGGCAATTAGAACAAAGCTTTACAACAATTTTTGTGTCCTTACTTCAGTAATATTGCTTTCAGCCTGAGATGAACTTTGGTGAAGCTCCTAAAAGTGAGTAAATGTATCTGACACAATATAGATTTTGATATAGTGCTATGGGATATAGAAATGCTATTTCTCAACAGGTGTTATCGTTTGAATAAGCAGCTAAATCCTCCATTGTCTCAACATTGTAATCAAGGGTGAGTCAACTGAAGTGTGTTCTAAGAACAAATTGTAACATATTACTTCAAGTGGAGAACTTGACAGGTAGCCATTTTTATATGGACACACAGGGTAAATATTTTGGCCAATGAATCTCTGGTGATGTGTAGAAACTAGTGTTGTGCTGAAAATTTCTCCTAGTTTTATTTTTGTTTTTAAGATTATCCATCAATTAATGAGCAAAAATTGCATTCAAAAATTATTAAAGGGGAGAGAGATTCTTTGGTGAGCATTCAAGGGCACCTGCTTAGTGAGGGGGAGATGTCTCCCAGCCAAACCCTCATTGTCAGATCACTTTAGAGAAATATGGGAGGGGAGCATTCCATAGCCCAATTTGGGCATGGAACTGGATAGTGAACTTTAAACAACAGCCTTGCTTGTGCCAGCTGAGACGCAATTTGGCAATATTTCTTTGCAAGAGGAAATGCAAGGATACTAGGGTGGTACAAGGGAATAATTAGAATTCAAAGCTTTTATTGCCTAAAATCAATATTAGACAGCTTGGGACCTTTATATTCCTTGTGAAAAGAAAAGCCCTGTAAAGGTGGCATAAAGTTTGGAATAAAGGAATTATCCTACTAGCACACTAACCAAACCAATCCCTGCTCAAGCCAAGGAGTGGGACACAGACACACACGGACACACAGAGAGAGAGAGAGAGAGAGAGAGAGAGAGAGAGAGAGAGAGTATCCTGGAAAGGCAGCCTCATTTAAAAAAGGAAAAATAAGAAGGCAGAAGGAAAAGGTACCATGGTCACACGCTGGCTTCTGAAATCTCTGCTGGGCAGTATTCTCTGAATTTGTAATCCCTTTGTGAATTGGTTCTTGCCCGATTCACCATTGAGAACGATCTGTTTTTATAGTCACATGTCTCAATGGCCAAAAGTTCTTTTCTTAGAATCCAGAAATCCAAATGGCTTGTGAAAAACGCATTCTTCTGTGCCAAGATCCAGGTTTGAATGTCTCAGTTTTGTTCTCTTCACATGCATGGGAAGTAACAAAAAGTCCAGAGTGCCTACATCACAGGCCCAGCTTAGTGGACATATCCCTGGCCATGCCTGTCTTCAACCTTCTTCTAAGCAAAACCCATTCACACACAGACAACACACAAATGTAACTTCTATTCTGGTTGCTATGCAGTCACTAAGGCTGGAACTATTTCTTTTCAAAGCTCACAATTTAGGTTTTCAGTCCAAGTAGGTTAAAAGTGCAGTTTACTTAACTTCTGCAAATAAAAGAATAGGCTAGAATAAAGAGGTTTGATACAGGTTTTTAAAGCAATAAATATGAAAATATAATGCACATAAATGTCCCTAACGGAAACTAACTAGGTTGCCATATACATAAGTTGGTCCCAAGTTTCTGCTTATTAGGGTTGCCAGTTTACTGAAAATCATGCTTACAGATTTAAGATGTGTTTTATCATAACAAGAACTGCTGGAGCACTAGGAGATTTACCATTCTGAAGCTGGTGGATGTTAATTTCTGGCATCCTCATTTGCATTCCCTTTCACTTGAGTGGGTGAAGAATATCTTACAACAGAATATCCTTACAATAACTTTTTCTTTTTGCTGCTGCTGCTGCTGCATCACACTGTTGACTCATATTAAGCTTGCAGTGTACTAAGACCTGAATATTCTTTTCACATGGCAGGTGTTTCCCATCTTATATTTGTGCAGCTGGTTCTTCCTGCCTAAGTTCAAAACCTTACATTTGCCCCATTGAAATTTATTTTGTCAGTTTTGGCCCAGTTCTCCAATCTGCTCATGTCATCGTGAATCCCGATTCTGTCTCCAACGGCATCAGCTACCCTTCCCAGGGTAAGGACAGCAAGATGTGATCACAGCAACTTCTCTAAGATATATGAGATCAAAAACAACTAAATGTATTAATTGATATCACTGTGTGATTTTGATCAGCTCCGGCCCATCTGGAGCTGATACAAGCAGAGTGTAATCTCGTAGTCCACAACGAAAAGATAAGCAGGTATCGTGCTACATGCTAATTGTTTTATTTCTCATCTATACCGAGAACACACAAACGTACATCTTGCCTCTGTGAGAGCAGAGAAGTAACTCCCTCTCCAACAAAGAAACAACAGAACACTGAAAAACAGGAAACCAGTGTACGTCACATCCAGTCTCCCATTCCCGTGGGAATCCAACAATAACTTGAACTGTGGAATGTAAACAATGTCTTGTGACATGCATTTGCTGCTCAGTGAGGGAAATAGAAACCAACAATCACAACTTGGCAGGGCACCATGTACATGGAGGGAGAAACTGTTTACTGTGGTCAAGAGCTTTATGCCTCCCAGTGCAGGTTAGGAAGAAATTACCATAAAGCATTTCAGAACTTGGTGCTTGAGAGAAGCAAGTGATCTCATCTGCAGCCAATCACACATACCAGCTTGTGGCTTGACAGACATGGGTTGGTGAAAATTTCACATCCCTTCCCAGATCACTCAGTGTAGTCCCATTGAAATAAGGAGATATAATTTAAGTTCGTGGATTTCAAAGGGTTCACTTTTAGTATGAATTAAGGGCTTAGTTCATAGTGCTATAAAAAGGGACTCACTTTCAAGATGAAGTTCAGAATACCAGAGAAGGAGGCTGTTTCAAGAGTAAGAAAAAGATGTACATGGTGGTAGGATCTCATTTTTCCTCCTTTTATTTAAGATAGAAGGAGGATTATGGAAACAGGCTGAAAAGGCTATTTTAACATATTTTATATATAAATAATAATCTATATAATCTATAGTATTTATAATATATTATTCATAGATTTAATATATATAAATCAGCATTGCCAGTAAATATGACTGTAAAATGTCAGCATATAAAATGTCAGTGTAAGAGTGTGCAACAGAAATAAACAATATTATTGGACTGGAAAATCCCCATTCACTATCAGCAATAAGGGAAGCTTTTCTTCGTGTAAGGACAGCACCCCGCCCTGCACATTTCACAGAAATTTTCCTCTTCCCTCAAAGCAGCAGAAACTCATTTTCCATTTTTGTGGAGAACGAATGCACCATTCAAATTTGAGGACTGAGCTTTGGCCCACATTTGCTATTTTTATTCAGTATACGACCATGACCATTAGGAAACCGTGCATTAGAAATAGAGATATTCATTTTCCACCCCACCCAGGTTACAGATTTCTTTACCGTCAGAGAGTTTGTGGGGTTTTGTGGTATTAAAGTTTGTCAGATTAAATCTTTACAAATCAGAAGCCATCAAGAGTTCTCCCCTCCCCCCACCCTCTGCCCACATATTTCAGTGTGAGTGAAATTTCAACTATGGTTTAAATTCACAGAAAAGAGAAATTAAATGACTATGAAGAGAGGGGTGTTTTATCACCTGAACTAATACCTAAGCTAGGAAAATATTTTTTGCTTGAGATGGTAACATGATGGTACCAATAATCATTTGTGATGGAATATTAAGTCCTATGAATAGGAAGGAAAGATCTACAAATTTGAGTTATTAATCTGTTCAGGAAACATATTCAGTGTGCACTTACTAGAAGAAAAATCATATTATTATTGTTAAAGAATAGTAATTTTTATACTGGTACCTTCTAAGTGCTGTGATAAGCAGTGCTTATACTGCCCCCCCCCATCCCCAAAGCCTCTGGGTTATTCACATCCAGGGAAGAAGAAAAACAGAAGTACAAGTGTATATAAAGTAAAAATGATCTAAAGCTGTTCATTCTATGTTAGAAGTAGTGTGGTGGACAATAAAAAATACACTGCACTCTTCATTATTTGGTGACCTATGGAATTTGCTGCATGTATGCACCCCTGAAATAATGGGGTTGCAGTTTTCAGCCTAAGAGTGATATCCAGCTAAGTCATACTCATCTAGAGCTGATTGGAGGGGGACACACAGAAGTAAGGGACACAAAATAAAGGAAATTCTGTTGTGCAAGTGGTAAACTGTTCCACTGGCAAACTGACATTATTTATTAGATTTCTGACCACCCATTACCATAAGCTGTCATAGTAGTTCACACCAATAAAATATACATTTATTAAAGGAAATGAAACAATTAGTCATAAACCAAAGAAGTGTTAAAAGAATTAAAAACAATTTAATATATAAAAACAAAACCAACATTTTAAAGCCATTCTATATGTGAAAGCACTTTAAAAATAGTTCCAGTACAGATGCAGACTGGTAAATAGATAACACTGGATTTCAGACATTATGTGTGCACATAAATGCTGGTGCAAAGTAATGTTTTCAATATACTTATATGTGAAATGGTAGTTATTGTGATACCAGACCATAACATGATTTGGTGTTTATTCCTTAAAAAGTGATTCTATGCTTGTTTGTTTTTTCTGTTTGTTTGCTTCCCCCACTTTTCTTGCTATATATATAAAAAATGTTTTGCAGACTTGAAAGGTTTGTGTTAAATTATTGATTTGTGTGTGTTAAATTATTGATTGATTGATTGCTGTTCCACACTCCAAGTTATTTAACATTTTCACATATGCATTGTTGATTACGGTCATTTTTTAAATCACCTAAAAGATTCAAAAAAATGATGTGAAAGCTGACCCCTGGTGCTTGAAGTAGAATGAGCGGGGTATGTACTTGTCATGCAGTTGCTGGTACTGCTGCCTCTACATAATCCAAAACAAAGGCAGCGTATGTATTTCCACAAATATGCCAAAAGCATGGATAAACATAGTACAACAAGCAGTAGTATTATTTATTTATTACTTATTAATTTCTTCTTATTATATCTATTCATATCCTGCCTTTTTTCCTGACAGGGACTCAAGGCAGCTTACAGCTAAAACTGAAAATGCAATAATTAAAAACTATTACAGTGGTACCTCTGGTTACGAAATTAATTTGTTCTGGAGGTCCGTTCTTAAGTTGAAACCGTTCTTATCCTGAGGCATGCTTTCGCTAATGGTGTTTCCTGCTGCGCATGCGCCACTGGCACATGACTTCCACTCGCATCCCAGGGCAAAGTTCACAACTGGGAGCAACTATTTCTGGGTTAGCAGAGTTCATAACCAGAAGCATGTGTAACCAGAGGTACCACTGTATATATAAACAGTGCTCTTTTTTTTTAGGGGGTCGCATACCCCTAAACATTTTGTGAATCTAATGAGAAAAGAAACTAAAAACATTTTTAAAATGAGTTTCTTCGCTAGCACGGTGAATCGTCAGTTCCATTGCTACCCCCAATGGAGGCCTCTTTCCTGAGTCTCAGGCAGAAGTAAGCATTTAATGTGTGAAGTAGGAGTTGAAATCTAACACAGCGATTGGTCAGTTTCATTGTATTTACTGTGTTTATTTTTTCTGATTTGAACTATAAAATGATGGTTTTCTTGAGTCAAAATGAGAGTACCCCTAAACATTTTTTTAAAATAAAAAAGCACTGTATATAAAAATTATAGAGAGAGCATTGCAATAAAAACATCACAGCCCCAGTCCATTCCTTAAAAAGTGACAGTTCCCCAAAAGCCTGTTGGAACAATAAAGTTTTCACCTGCTGGCAGGACAGCAAGGAGTGGCCTGTGTGGTGAGAGAAAGTCATCCTCTCTACAACAGCATCAATACTTCTTACCTGGACAGAACCTGGGACATGGAAGTGTAGCTACAAGGGAAGTGACATGGAGGCACATCAACGGATCCAATTTGGTGCTCCTTCCAGTGCACCTGCACAGCCCTGCCCCCTGCCCAGCCAAACCTCATCCAGGTAATAAACAATGATGCTGATGTTAGGAAAATAGCTCTGTGGCTCCTCTCCACCACTCAGGCCATTATTCCTGACCAGAAAAAGAGGCTGATTCTAGGTATTTTATAGAAATGTGTCCGGCACAGGAATAACATGAAAGCCCAGACATGAAGCGGTGCTGGAAACTGACTGTTAAAGTGGTAAAATATCCCACACAGAGCCCAGCAAGTCTGCAGACCATTTGCAAAAATAAGCTGTAGCTCACCTCTCTCCAGGGTAAAACTAGAGTAAACCTTTCTATTGCTGAATGCCAGCTGGCAGGTGAATGTGTCAGGTAAGATGATGGCTCCTTCAGATCAGCTACTGATGAACTGGAGGCAAATTTCTGGCCTCTTAATTGAATTTTAAGGGTGGCCAGCACCAGCAGTGATTAGCCCCAACCAGCTTCATCAAGGATGATGGGAGTTGTAGTTCAAAACATCTGGAGGGCACCAGGTTGGGGAAGGCTGTCCTCGATTAATGTGACAAAAAGTGGGGCGGGGGAGCTGCTTTATTGTCTGCTCTCCCCCACCCCCCTTATCTGACAACCTGACTTTCACTGGTGCTGAAAAGTAACAAAAGAGGTTTGGGAATATTTGTCAAGCTTGTAAACACTAGCCCTTTGAATATATTTTCCTTTGTTGCCAGGTCGCAGCAGAATAATCCAGCAAAATAATTGACTAATTTGTTCAGTGTTCCGCTTGCCATGATGTTGTTATGTATTGGGGTGTTTATCTTCCACAGGGCTGTCATACCAAAGATCGTTCTCAAGTGAATTCATAACTTACCTTTATAGTGATATTTACTTTTATTGTTACAAGCTAAGGGCCTGCCAATACGATGGCTGGATTTGATTCTCTCATAAAAGCTTTCCCTTGTCCTCTCGCCTCTTTCTTCCTGCGGTCCTTTATCCTTCCTAACTGTCAGGATGAAACTGTAAGCTGCAGTGCCAGCTCTAGATCAAAATGGCACCCCAGCTGGGAAGCATTTTCCATGTTACGCCTCTTATGTTCAGTTTTTGGACATTTTGGACAAGTGGTCCCGTTCACAACTTTGACACACAATTTGTAGACATTTTTTTAGTTCTGTTGAGTGAGAGGTTGCAAAACCTCCCACAACTTATAGGCTCATGCACAACACAGGCCAGTGCCAGAGCATAGGAAGTTGTCTTATTCTAAGTCAGACCAATCATCCTTGCTCATCCATCATCCATTCAGTACTGGCCAGCAGAGTCTCTCTCCAGGCTTCTAGGTAGCAGTGTTCCCAAGCACTACCTGAAGATTCAGGGACTCGATCAAGGGATGCTTTGCATGCAAAGTATGGGCTTTGCTACTGAGCTCCATTTACAAGCAAAGATGTCCTGTTTGTGCTATTTGTTTCAACTGACAGTTGAGCAGAGAGCTTGTGACAACTGCACTCTGAGCCTGGTGCACAAAAAGCATGCCTCCCATAAGCCTGAAATCCCAGGTGGCCACCTCAGTTGCCTACTCCTAAATCCAAAACTGATTAGCTGATATACTGTGATGTCACAGTAGGGACTGAAGTTTGTAGAGGCAGCTGATTGGCTAATGAAGGAAACTTTGAAGATATTGATGTCAGAGGTGCAAATTTAATATCCATCAGCAACATTTATTACATTAAAAAACATGTTGACACAGCCAGTATCCCATGCAATTTTGAATTTTTATCTATCTCTTTATTTTACATGTAGGGTTCTGATGTGTCCTCTTTTTCCAAGACACATCCTCTTTTTCAGGGGTAAAATTTCTGTCTGGGTGGATTTTTTAAATTTGCCAAAATGTCTCTGGCTATACTTTCTGGATGAGACATAGACATAACTGGTGGTTGAAGACTTGCCTTCCTCTTCTCTTTTCCTGCCCCCCTCAGCAATATATCACAGCTTCTATAGCCTACATATAGTAGGGGTATTGAAAATGACAGTTGTCAGGGCACCCTCTTTTTTACAACACATTTCTACCGGGAGTTCAGTGTGACTTTTCTGGTCCTTCCCATTCAACAACATGCAGGTTCTTTCACCTTTGCAGGTATGTATTGAACCCAAGCATCTGTGTGAGTGATCATAGGAACAGAATGTGCCACTCACTCTATCCAGTTTGTACAGGTAGTCCCATCCTGGCATGGACACAGCAGTTGCCCACCCTTCTCCCCATATAAAATACTAAAGGGGTTTGCTGATTCAAGCGTGCTTCCACTTAGTTCAGGATACCCTTGGGTAATCAGTGACTAACCTGCGACTTGTTCCAGTCCAATTCTAGCCACTCCAGCCCTGCAGTAAGGCCAGAAGTTACTCCTCAAAGAGATGAACTCAGGTGCTAGGGAGCACATACATCTTCAACCCTCTCTTAGTCACAAGCCTGTTGCTGCAGTCTAAGGTGGTCTGGCCCATACAGATGTTTACTAGAATTTAGGCATAGTCCCCATATCTTGCAGGGCAGGGCAGTAAGGTGCTCTGATGTGAAAGATCTCTACAGGACTATTATCATTCATCCCTTAGACATAGTTAGATGTAACCTTGCAAGCTTTTACATGCTGTACCACTTGCTCCATGATCTTTCACATTAAGTTTGCAAAATCACCCATCATGGAAAAATTGCAATGAAGCATAAAGGAAAAAGTTTGAACTCATTGGAAGAAACAGAAACAGAACAAAAGCACAAGAAGACACAAATGGCAATATGACACTATTGGGTCCAAGTTGTCCTAGGTGTGATTAAACTTTTTACTTCTAATAATGATGAGGATATCGGTGAGGACAGTTGCCCACATAAAGCCCATGTTTGAGAAATACACATTCTGCTATATATCAAATGTCTCAGAGAGACATAACATGGAGCAACCTTTTATTGAAGAAAACATAAACGCAAATAGCTGTGAGTTCAGTTCCCTGATGAGCAAGATGATAAGCGATAAAATTGTTTTCAGAGTTACAGATGAGACACTAAAAGGGAGGTTGCTGTGAACCCCTGACCTCATTCTTGGGAATGTCATGCAGCATAGTCAACAAGCGCAGTGTCTGGTCAGGAAAGGCCAAATGCAATAAGTAGTGAGGAGGAGGACTTAGGTGTGATTGCTCAATGCAATCCCCACAAAAGAAGGAGAAGCAATCAGAACACCCCACCCCACAGAGAAAGGCAGATTGGACCAGCATACATCCACTGAACATTTTGTGGGAAATATCAGACAAGGAACTTGAAAAAGCCAGTTAACTCTTGAGGCTTTTGAGGGATCCCTTGAAGTAGCTGACTTTGAATGTCATGTGCAAACAACAGGTTCCAAGCACAATTATATGGCCTGATTTAGAACTAACATAAGCAGAGCCCAGCTGGATCATACCAAAGATCCACCTACTGGTCCAGAATTTCCACACTGGCTAGCCAGATGCTTATGAGGAAGCCCACAAGCAGGACATGAGATCACAGGTACTTATATTCTGCAGCAAGGACCACTTACCAAGCTGAATGGGGACCAATGATTGTGGCCCAGTGTGGGCAGTGGTAGTACCGGACGTGGTCTGCCAGCTCCCATACAGCAGGGCGAAGAACATCACCTCCTCCGCTGGCTATTCAGGCTGCCATGGCTCACTTCCAGTCCTGGCCAATTATGGGCAAGCTGGAAGGCTTGGCTTGGGAGTGGACCAGAGGGAAAACTTCTTCCCTCTGCTCCACCAGCTAGCTATAAAACCATGCCATGCCCCAGACCTGGTACACAGTTAGGAATTGGATTCCCCACTCTTCCACCCTATACTATGCTATGTTAGGTCTTGAGCATCTAGCAATGAAATTCAACTTGCCTAGAATGCATCTGTACAGCGTTGTGTCAGAAAACGCTTCAGCAGTACTATCTACCTGGTAACCTGTCACCATCGGTGTGTCTGCTGGGTTTGCATCAACCAAATTCAACCTGGTTAATGCATCAGCAATTTTCTGTGTTTGGTGTACCAGAAAATTACCTGCTTGGTCCCTCTCCACCTGCAGAGAAAGATAGTTGGATACCTCACCAAGATCCTTCATGTCAAAGTGCTCCTTCAGTTGAGCTAGGGTGCTTTGGTACAAAGCCTGATTCTTCCAAAACATCAGAAGATCATCAACAAAAGATAAACAATACAGTTTGTTTTGCCCCTCCTCCTTGACAAACACACATGGATCAGCTTTGCCCTGGTGAAAACCTAGAGAAAGCAATGTCTCAGTGAGTTTTGTGTTCCAACACCTGGCACTCTGCTTGAGACCATATAAGGATTTCCGTAGTTTACAGACCATTCCCTTCTGTATCTGCATCCCATCAGGTGGAAGCATAAACAGCTCCTCGTCCAAAATCCCGTACAAAAAAGCTGTATTAATGTCATGATGGGAAACATGCAGTTTCTCCTCCGCAGCGATCTTGAGCATCAGCCGAATGCTCTCATACTTGACTGTGGGAGAGTAGGTCTCGTGGTAATCCTGTCCTGGTACCTGTGAAAAACCTCTGGCAACCAATCTAGCTTTGTGTCTAACTACCTTGCCATTCTGGTCTGTCTTGGCCTTGAAGACCTATTTGCTGCCAACCTGTCTCATTCCTGGGACTACTGGTACCAGTTCCCAAGTTTGGTTCCTGTTCAAGGAATCAACTTCAGCCTTCATGGCATTAAACCAAGGCTCAGCATCCTTAGAGGTTAACTCCTGAACCTCTTTGAAGCTTGAAGGTTCCCACACCTTCTCTGAGCTACTAAGAACAGCAGTTGCTGTCTTAGCAAACTCATCAGCAAATCTCTTTGGAGGTTTGCCCTTCGTCGCCCTTTCAGATCTGCATACTAGACGCAAGTCTTCTGGACTCATCTCCTCCTTCTTAGGAGAAAAGTGACCAATGGTGAACAGTGGTTCTTCCAGTTCATTGTCAGACGCATCAGATGGTCTGACTGAGGCCTTTGTGCTCTTGTAGTCTGCTGTGTCATCACTGTCACTGACATCAGCAGCAGCGCCGCCCACTGAGCTGGAATCCGAACTCTGATCATCATCATCATCCTCAGCTTCCTCAGCATCATCTGCTTTTTTTACATCACCTTCATCCTCCTCTGGCTAACTGTGGAAAATTCCCACATTTCCCCCCCACTTAGGATTGTACTCAACACTCTTTGTGAACTTAATGGACTTAGAGTCAGTCATCCACACCCTGTATGCACCTTTTTCGTACCCCATGAACAAACCATGTGCCCCACGCTTCCCAAGCTTGTTGCTTTGTGGGGTGTGTACCCACATGTCAGAACCAAAGATTCTCATGTGCTTGACGCAAGGTTTCTTACCAAACATCTTCTCATAGGGGGTACAACCAATAGGTGATGACAATCTGCGATTATAAGTGTAAACAAAATTCGACAGAGCCTCCCCCCAATACTTATCAGGGAGACTGGCATCATGCAACAATGTTTTCATTCCTTGCAGCAACGTTTGATTTGCTCGCTCCACAAGTCCATTCATCCATGGCGATCTAGGCGTTGACAAGTCATGCTGGATTCCCTTCTCAGTCAGGAAAGCTTCGAACTGCTGAGAAGTGAACTCCCCGCCCCGATCAGTAAAGAGACAGCCGATACATTTACCGTGAACATTCTCCAACCAAGCACAGAATGCCTTGAACTTAGGAAACGCTTGCGATTTCTGCTCGAGCATAAACACATGAATGTACCTGGGAAAAGAATCAATCAGAACCATGAAGTACCTTGCTCCTCCCAAAGAGGGCGCAAGTGGACCAACCAGGTCTGCGTGGACTAGCTGGTAGGGTTTGGAAGCCTGCCTGCTAGACTCCTTGCCTTTTGGAGCAACCTTCACCTTGTTCTCTGCACAAGATACACATTTCATGTGAAACTTACAGGGTTTGATGTTCAAACCCTGAACCAATCCTGGCATCTTGGCCAGCGCCTGCCAAGACAGGTGACAAAATCTGCGATGTGCATCATGAATGCATCCTGCATGAAGAACTTTGTTAGTTTGTGCAACACAACAAGAATCAACATTAGACACAACAGCACCATTGTCATCATAAGTTATACAGAACAATCCATCTATAAACTTTGCATGCAAAATGTCTTCTTTGCATTTCCTGATGACACAGACGCTCCTCTTGAAGGAAATCTCAAAACCACGCCCAGTAAGCTGTGGGACACTGAGCAAGTTGTCTGCAGCACCTGGAACATAAAGTACACCTTTAATGGTTGTGTGCAGACTTGCCAGTCTCACAGTCCCTTCTCCTGCGATTCGCAACTCTTTCCGTCAGCTAGGCGGATCTCACCATCTTGAGGTTTAAAGGAGATAAAGAGATGCCGATCTTTTGTCACATGGCGGGTGCATCCAGAATCTATAATAAATCTGGCCTTGGCCCTTGGAGCAGCTTTTGCAGCCAGCAAAACCTTGTTTTCCACCGGCGTGGGCTTTTGCTGCTTGCCCCCCTGCTCCTGGCCATCAGACTTGCCTTTAGCCTTTGGTGAAGCTGTGCCAGCAAACAAAGCCTTGTTTTCCACTGGCGTGGGCTCTTCACCCCCCTTCTGCTTCGGGCCATCTGCAGGCATCTGCCTCTGTTTACCTCTGGCCTTCCGGCCTCTGCAAAGGCGATGACCTTGGTTCTCACGAGAAACAGAGCTCTCAGCTGCTGACTCCTTGGCTCCCCCTTGAGGCTGGAATGCTGCCTGGGATGACATCACAGTCAGCTCCCCCTGCAGCTTGCAACCGGTGCCCTCGGCATCCCTGCATTCACCCACACTCTGGGAAACAGCCAGGACCTCCGTGTTGCCAGCTAACGTTTTAATCTCCTCCAGAGAGATGGACAAGACTATTACGTCTATGGCCTTCAAATTTTCGGCCCTCCATCTATCTGTCAGGGGAACTGGAGGGGCTTCAGACACAGTATGCCACACTCCAAACTGACGCAGCAAACTCTCACACCACACAGCCCAGGTCTCATAATTGTGCCGATTTAACTTTGGGCACTCAGCAGCTTTAGAAGCTTGGAAAAACTCCATTCCAGCTCTTCACTTGAGCCGTGAGCCCTATTCACTTCAGAGGCTTCTTATCTTGGCACCCATAAATCATGAAGCCTCTGGCGCAGCTCCCAGACCAATTAGGCCAGCCGGACATCAAAGAGACTTTGCCGCGGCAACATAAAAGCCTCATTTCTGCCCACATACCTCTCAGCAGTCCGTCGCAGTCTTACTCTCCTGTAAGTGCCGTGAACCTGTTGTTGGGATACTGCCAGGGAGACAAAGTCCATCATGGTCCCACAAGTTGCCTCTGGACGTCCCATCAATCTCCTGTAGATACAGTATCAGCAATTAGCGACATGAGCTCCAGAAATAGCCTGCCATCATTCTCAAGCTCATGCACGCTCTATCAGCAGATAATGCACAGCAAAAGTTGCACGCAGGAGAGCATTATTTACAAGTTTTATTCAGCGTTGATCAGAACAAAAAAAAATGACTGCCTGCTTCAGTGTCTCCAAACACAGAGAGAGCGAAAGCAAAGACACAACAGAAACATCCTGTGAAACAGGAAATATGCAGGCTGTGTGACTCACAAAGCCTGCTCCCTTTTAAGGTGGAACGGAAATATCCTAACAGTGGCATCTTGCTAAAGGAATGCCTTTCCCAGAGATACTTGCCTGGTGCCAGTGCATGGCAAAGCACAAGTCCAGGTTCAGGTGACATGCTAAGCTAAACCATGGACTCACTCACAGCAGCAACAGCAGAGAAGGGGGAAAGCGGCCATGATTTCCTCTCCAAGAGTTTGAATGCTTGTATGTTTCCAGTAGGCCACAGTTTGGGTAAGCATTATGTGTGAATCAGCTTATTCTGTATTGTCTACACTTATTGGCAGTAACCCTCTGGAGTTTTAGACAGGATTCCCCACCCCACCCCCCGCTTAGTCCTACCTAGAGAGATCAGGGGTGGAATATGGGGCTTTCTGCATGCAGAGTGTGTGTTCTACTACTGAGCTGTAAATAGTCTTATTTGCTTCAAGCAATTACATAGAGATGTCTGCAGACAGGGCCAGGTAGTGTGCCCAATGAGTATATTCTTTGTAGAATTCCTCCTTCATATGAATAACATATGAAGGGGTTTAGTTCTTCATCCAATCTACTTAACAAGATTATTTTTGGATAGAAAGGAATAATTCATTGCATGCTAGCCTGAGCTCTTTGGGGGCAGAAGTAGGTTACAAATGTAATAAAGTCATAAAATCTGATGGAGATTTGCTTTCCTTTTGTTTAAATAATTTCTTAATATCATATCCTTTAATGCAGGAAGTGGGGGGGAACTATGTACAAACTTTCAGCCAGTATCTCTAAAATCTCGCTTGGATCTAGATTTAATCCATATGGGAACCATGCTTAGAGTAGATCTATTGAGACTTAACTTCAGTGAGACTTAAGTTACTCAAAACCAAATTAATTCCCATTAATTTCAGAGACTCTAAGCTGTCTCTCCTCATATCAGTCTCTACAGCCATAGCAGGCACTGCAATTCTCCAGCGGTTGGACTTCACCCCCGAAGGCACACACTTCCATTGTCTTCCAAGGCAGATGGATGCCAACCACCCTCATCATAACTAAGTCTGGATCCAGCCCAATGTGCATACACTCTATGCTAGTAGAAAAATGATAAGCAGTAATATCACATTTATAAGTAATAATTAGCAAATTTCTATGTGATGTGAGAACAGTGGGATTAATTTAATTTCAGTGGGTCTGAAGTAGTCCTAACTATCCCAAAGACCCACAGATGACATTATCTGTGGGTTTATTACTTTCCATTTTTCAGTACTTCATAACCCACTGTGTTTCTCAACAATTTGAAGGGTGTTTTTTTTTTTTTTTTTAGTTCTTGCCTAAATCTGCATTGTGCATAAAATTTCTGTTTCTCAAACTCTGGTCAAATTCAAGATAAGACAGAAATGCCCTTATTCCCTTCTTCTTCTTCTTCTTCTTCTTCTTCGTCTTCGTCTTCGTCTTCTTCTTCGTCTCCTCCTCCTCCTCCTCCTCCTCCTCCTCCTCCTTTTGCATGGCAACCTGAAAGTTTATCAGAAAGTTTATCAGATCTTCTCAGCACCACTTCTTCCTCCCCTGCAACTCCTTCCTTCATCTTCTGATTACTAATCTAAGGATAAAATCTGGAACAATCATGTGATACTTTATTGTCCTGTGCCATATTTGCCTTAGATGAGGTGGGGAGCATGATGGTAAATGTACCTGCCACAGCTATAAGTAGCAAGAACTCTATACTATTAATGATTGCTTAGGAAGCTCAGAAGTGCTCATAACCTTGACCATATACTGAATTATGAGTGATGCTGTAATTCAGCAGAGGTGTATTCAAAGTGCAGTGTAAGCCAGACCACTATTCCTGGTTGCCATCCAAACTACCATTACAGGAATATCTTTAGTTTGCTTTTAACATGGGCAGGCTCAATAGATTGACAAAACGCATTCATAGCTTTCATCCTTTCCAGGTAGACAACATCAAAGCAGTAAGGCTGCATCATGCTTTAGAATCAGCTTCAATACTTTGCGGCTCAAAGAGATGCCCAAGGCAAAATCTATTTGGGAAAATGAAAGCCTTGTCCCATTGCAACTTTTGGTGTAACCAGGTACACACACACACACAGAGAGAGAGAGAGAGAGAGAGAGAGAGAGAGAGAGACATAAGAGACATACACACACTCTTTTGGTGTAACCATATATACCTTTCAGCTTTAAATTCTCACTGTGGTTCTATGGCTGAAAGCATGGGGAAAATGAACTTTTACTAGCTGGTTGTGCTACAATGATAACTTTGAAAGAAAATTTCTAACACAACTGGAACAAAGTATGAAGAAAACAATATATGAAGCATGGAAGCATTATATAGTAATAAATAATAAAAAACCTGGAAAATATTTCCTCATGGTGCTTCAAATCTCACTGGGAGTTCTATTGATTCAGATCCATGGAATTGAAAGTTTGGATCTGCTTTGGAATATGGCAGATCCATTATTGTGCCATTTGCATATAACACGGCATCATGGAATTTGTAGGATTCATGATGGAGAGCTAGAACTATCAAATTATAGTGCACATGAATGTGCATGCACACTTCAAGATCACAATACTGTATGGGATGTATGATGTAGTAAAAGGTACAAAATGTTAATATATTACATACATGCATAGCAGCCTGCATGTTTGTTCCCAATATTTATTCTCACAACTATCTAAGTTAGGTTAGGCTGAAAGGTATATGCTGTATAAATAGGTATTTTCAGAGTAGAGGGTATTCCAGAAGAAAATAACAATGGAGAGAGGACTGTGCCACCAACAGACCCTTGCATGTGGACCAACATGAACCATCTGAATGTTGCTATATGATATGACTGCTTGATGGCATCTGTCTGTCTCTTCACCTTTGCTGGTGAAGTCAAACTGTCAAAAGGTTACAGTACCTGCTGTGACTGTAGGACTGTAGACCATGATAAGATGGGCGAGATAAAGGGAAATAGCAATCAACAAAGAACAGTGCCCTACTTATTTACCATGGACTGCTATCTTGACAGCTATAATGCAAAGTCTCCCCTTCTATTGCTGCTTCCACGTGTTTAGAATTGTTTTGACAATGAAGTCATTAAAAAGTTCTGAAGCATTTTGTACCTGCACCCCCAGCCCTGCCAGCAAAAGTAATTGTAACTTTATAGATAACCCATTTTGTCCAATACATCTTACAGAGAAGACTTGACTGAAGAATTCTCATTCTACATTCAGGTTGCAGTGATCCAGATCTGCATCCAGCAAGATGTAATGTAAGGGAAATGATGACTCATTGTCGGAACAAATGAAACAGAATCATTGTGTCGACTTGCAATATTCAGCTAATATTTTTTGAGGCTGCAAAACACATTATTAAATTTCCACTATGTTAACTGATGGGAATTCAAATTCTGCTAAGTGCATAACTATGAATATTATGTCAGCCATTGGAAAGACCTCACTTCTCAGATGAAAACTAATAATACGGGTGGCAAATTCTGAAATTATTCCTAATGAATGATTCAGGCATTTTCCTGAGACTAACCACTGAAATTGCACCATAAAAGCTTAGATGTCCTGAAATATAGCAGATAGGAAGGTATAAATCTACTTTATCTATACTTTTTAATGAATATTTCATCTGATTTCTCAAAATGGGCTGATGCCATTTCGATAAAGGCTACGGTGAGAACAAAAAGAAAAATGCAAAAGGTTGGTAGGAGGATATGCACAAATACTGTGCCTTAAATACATAGAGAAATGCAGAATTTATCCTCGGTTTTCTAATCAGGAGATTCTATTATAATGGCAATGTTTTGTGTCTTCCGCTTATTACAAATAGAGCACATTTTTGTTCTTCATGGCCTGTGTCCAGCTGTTTGCCGGAACATGCGAATATCAAAGTGTGGATGGGAGCGGGGATCCTACAGGCAAGCCCATGCCCAACATCTTTATGAGCATCCTCCCCCCCCCCCATTCTATTATATGGGGCAGGGCTGCATGGGGCTTTTACTCATGGTCATTTGAATGCAAGTAGAAACGTGCTGGTGAGAACTCTAGTAAAGCAGAGTCCATGATCATGCAGAGGATTCACATTCAAGTGAATGTGAGTAAAAGGCCCATGAGGACCTTCTCTATGCAGCATGGGGAATGTTGGTGAATGAGTGAAGAGTGATGACATGTAGCAGGTCATTGCAAGTGGAACTTTCAACCTCTTGTAATCTGTTTTTATCTCAGTCTAGTATGGTTAACACAAGAGCTCATGTCAGTTTTATGCACCACACCCAGAGAGAGCACTGCAGCAGCACCAGATTTAGGGTGGTGAAGGCGGTTCCCCCACACAAGACAGGCTGAGCCAAGGGGGCATATCATGATCATCCCTATATTTATACAGGTACCTTCTAAGACAATCCACAAAAAAGCAATTGTACAAAAAAGAATTATTGCGAAAATAAGAATATAATTTGGGGCCGTGGCCCCAAATTTTGTCCTCCAGAGTCTGCCCATGACTACAATGAAGGTGGAGGTATGTTTGTTGAGGAAGGAATGAACACAGATTTTCTCCCTCCCTCGCTTGCAATTCAAAATCTGAAGCTGAATAGTGGGAGATTCAGGGCAGGCAAGAGGAAGTATATAGAGCAGAGCAGAGTTGAACTATGGAATTGGCTACCATAAAATGTGGTATCTTAGTTCTGGAACTTGTTAGACAAATTCTAGAACGAACTAGTTTTGGATAGGCTTGCTAATCCCTACAATAGAAAATGGATTGCCCCTGGAATATCACTATCCCATTATGAATTTCTAAACTATTTTCTTTCAAAATATATATATATGGATTCATGTTAAAATCCATATGCTTTTTGAGCTGTAAATTATGCTGCAATATCCAGAGAACTGCCAAACCTGGTGGTTAGTTATGTTCTAATTTGCACATTAAGTCAGAATCCTCAAGCATCTCTGCACCAACAAAATTTCAACGAAAAGCAGCCCTTGCAGCCAGCCGCTTATTTGGTGGAAATGATAGCCCAATAAAACATTTGACGCTGTTTCCTATAAGCCTTGATGCTATTCCATTTAGAATCAATATTTAATTTGTAATTGAATATAATATGTTAAATAGATAGCCACACCTTATTGTTTCAGTTGCTTGCTATCACTAACCGAAAGGATTCTAGATAAAGCAGTCCCCATCAAAAGACCTTATCATTGGAACTCTGCTACCACTGAGATATAAAACTGCCTAACAGTGCAAATCATAAGCATATTTACTTGAAGGCAAGTCCCAGTATGTTGAATGAGACTTACTCTCAGGAGACTGTGTAGAATACAGCTTAATTTCTGTTGGATTATTCTCTTGTCATTTGGGGGATGAGGGCTTGTTTGGAAAAGAAATCAGATCAAAAATTGTTTGAACACCAAACTGGGCATATATGAACTTAGATCATGGTCCCTCTGCTAAAATATATGATAAAAGGTTAACCCTGATTCATCAGGAAAGGAAACAAACATACACATGCAAGAGCTCTCAGATTGTTTCATTTATTTCTGTTTTATTGCTCAGACACAAAAGGAGAAATAGATGAGATAAATGCATTAATTTTCTCTCTTCTCCTGTTTCTCACTCATATAGACCCATTTCTTGCTCTTGTTATTCAAGCATGCCTTATCTCCCTTTCCCCCCTCCTTACACCTTGTCTATTTCTCATGTATTTTTAGCCTGTCTCATTTTCTCAACCATTTCTCTAGACTTATCCAGGCAGGGTATGTCTTCACTTATATTAACATTCAGTTAGGGCTCCCATGCTGCAGTAATGAAAGGCTTGACAGATCCTTAACTACTGCAATCCCACCTGTCTCTCTTACATATGTTTCTTTATTGCTCAAGCATTTCTCTTTTAATCTCACTTCTCATTCTCACCTTTCTGCTTTTCATTATGGCTCCTGCACTTGCTGATTGAGGCCCCAATAAGAAATGCTAGAAACATTAAACAAGATATTGCAGTGAGGAATTTCTTTTGTGCAAAGATCTAGATGAGATGTGGCTAAAATAGATACTTCCCTTCTGAGTTTCCCCCCTTGGGGCTTTTTGTTCCTTTCACTTTAAAAATAAAAATAATAGCAGCAACTAGATTTGTTCAAGTTTGTCCAATCTGGACTGTGTTCAATATATCTCTTTTTGGAAGTGAAACAACCTCAACAGAAAACAAAAACAGAACCCAAAAGCTTCTATTAATATAAAATCTTGCAAGAACACAGCAGATTTTAAACAATCCATACATCTAGTCTCCTATTAGTTTTTTTTAAGGCTAAAAAATAGGGCTGCAAGTTTTATATCAGTAGGTTAATCAGTGTGGCCCATTTTTTGTTACAGAGCTGATTGTTAAGGAAATACTTTTTGGCAGTTACAGTATTTCAGTTTTGGTATAATAGAAATAAAAAACACTTTTAAAAAAGATGGCTGCACTTTAGAGTGGCACTGAACTGCAAATTGTATCATACTTCTTTAATGTTACTGCCCTAAAAATAAATAAATCTACATTTAGCATCCAGCAATACGAAGTTTAAATATAATAATTTCAAAGGCAAAAGGTAAGAGGAAGGTGCCTTATGCTGAGTTAAACCACTGGTCCATACAGCTCAGTATTGTCTACACTGACTGCAGATGTTCTCCAGGATTTTAGACAGGGATCTCTCCCAGCCCTACCTGCAGATGCTGGGAAGTGAACCTGGGTCCTTCTTTGTGCATACTGATGTGAGCCCCATCAATCTTGTACCAAATGGAAGGTTGATGTTTATCCATCCATCTTATAATGAAGACAAGCATGTTCATCTTAACACACAGCTGAAGATACCACATGCTTATTATTCACAATTACTAAGTTCTGTATAACACCTTGTTGTGCTCTACCATCTCTGGACTGGAACACATTTACTCGCCAGTATGTTGTTTGAAGAAGACTGATCTGCTCTCACAATAAACTTCATACCAAGTTGGATCACAGATCCTGAAAAACTTTAGCTGTTCTGTTTTCATTATATGTTGGGAGAAAGGACATAAAAGCAGGCAGAAACACTTACTAGTTTTTAAAACAACTGAAAGCCTTGTGCTCCTATAAAGACCTCTTAGAGCTCCTACAGATGACCTGTTTATTGAACACCCATCCTGATTTACAGGTACTTGCACAAATCTTACCCCTAGGTTAGACTATGCCCTGTCTTTATCAAGCATGTGGGGATGTTAGATAACAGTAAGTGCTCATCCTGAATAAATTGTGATTTCCTTGCATTGTACTTACAAGTATTCCCATTAATCATTCATTTATCCTACACTTTTTAGGACATTTCCCTATCACTTTCCTAACCACAAAAAATTGGTTGCTTTTTAAGTAGATTTGTTGTGCTAGGTGACGAAGAACTTCTATCAACTTTAATTGGAGAAACCTAAACTTCTGTTTATGCATTTCAATTCCTCTTACAAAATACTAACACTGATTGAATGGAACACGGCTTGCAGGGGCAGCCCAGCCATTAGGCAGGGTGAGGCCACTGCCTCAGGTGACAGAAGCCCCCAGGGTGACACATCCATGGGTGCCCCATGTGCCCTGCCGCCTCCACCAGTGGCATTGGCAGACACAAATGTCAGGTGAGATTGTATCCATTTGGCAGCAAGATCCCACCCCAAACTGGCACAACCTCACCTGAAATCAATGCCAATGGCAGCGCCACTTATCTACAAGAGGCAGATGTGGCAGAGCAGGAGGTGCAGCAGCTGCAGCAGCTGCAGCACAACATTTCCCATTTTGCCTCAAGCAGTGAAATGGGATGTGCCACCCCTCACTGCTTGTCCTTCTGTGAATCTAAGCCAGTTTGCACAGAAAAATAAGGGAGTGGGTGTTTATTGTTTGTTTTTTAAAGCCATTTCAGACAAACATCTCTCCACCTTCCTTCTCTGCACACATGGTATATGTAATGAGTTTACCACTTCTTGCATATCCCAGACGCCCGAAAGCTTATGCCATAAGTAGCATAGGTAATTTTAAAGGACTCTACAAGGCAGTTGTTTTTGCTGGAGGAGACAAACATGGCTACTGCTCTGAACAGAGGCCATGACAGGCAAAATTCTCAAAGGATCCAAGAAGGGCACTTAAATCATGTTCAAGCATGTGGGGATGGGAGCAGGGATGCATATACAAGGCTCACTTCTATCGTCTCCATTCATGTCAACCCAAATATGCATTGAGTCCAACTTTCCTTTGTTGAGTCAGGAAGGTTCAGAGGATGCTTTTATTCACATTTACTTTAACACAAGTAGAATGCACTTGAATGCTTTGTCAGAGTCCCTGATTGTGCAAAGGGTTTAACTTCCCTGTTCAACATGGTAAAACCATGGACTGAGTGGGCAGCACATGAGGACATTAAGGTGCAAGTTGTGTGCATATCTCTTCCTCTGTTCTCACTTTAAATTATTATTGAATAGCAAATGAATTAGGGATGAGAGATTGCCTCCTGACCTCTGTCAGATCTATTAAATGCCATAGGCAAGTTTCAAAATCGCCATCTGCACTTCTGAATAAATAACACTGCAAAGGAATGCCATTTTGTCTTTTGTTCTGACTTGTTAAAGGGCGGCTGTTTAGCTAGCAACTGTTCTTGCCAGGAAATTCAAAAGGTCACAGCAGATTTGTTAACTTATTTATTTAGGTATTTTTACATTGTTATTCAAGGCTTATGTGGCCCCCTCAAGGCAGTTTGCATCATAAAACAAATTAAAAGAATAAATAATAGAATAGAATAAAAGAAGAATTCAATCTAAAAGCAGCATTAAAAATGGGAAAGACAGGGCGGGATGGAAAGAGTAAAACAAAACAAAAAAATCAAGAAAAGAATAGCAGCAGTGATTAGATTGTTTTAAAAAGCCTGGAATAGCCTCAGGTTAATCATTTAAAATCAGATGTTATCATTTAAAACAGTCAATGAGGAACCTAAGCATACTTCCAAGGGAGGAATATGCCTAATGATGGGACCACTGCGGAGAAGGCCCTGTCTCTTGTAGTCTGACGAATCTTATTGATGGACTTGCAAACGGGACATCCCCAGCCAATCAACAGTCAGACATACTAATATGGGTCCAGGACATCCTTCAAATAACTTGATCCCCAAACCATTTAGGGCTGTAAAGGTATTAACTAGTATTGGTCACAGAGTACACTAGCAACTACTCTAATAATGAAAAGAAATTATATGCACCTATCACTCGACCTATCACTTGCCTTACTTACAAGCAACTGGGAAGGTACAAAGCACAATTAGCAGGCTTACATGCATTTTCTCACCCAATGCCATCACACCAGGTCTGTTGCTGGGTATGGGGAATGGGTGCAATGCTCCCCCTAAGCTATGATTTGCCTGCGCGCGCACACACACACACACACACACATATACTAGAAAATGACAGCCTCAATTTATAAAATGACAGCTTGCTTTAAGAACTGGGATAATTGGCGTCTTTGAAAAATTCAGTGAAGGCAGCGTGAGTACACCATAAAAGTCTCAGGTGGAAGAGCCCCCAAAGGTCTGCTCAGTAAAGACTTTTCCTGACTGAGGCTGGATTTTTCATTATCACATCACCATCAACGTATAATTACTTTAAAAAAACCAGCCTGTATGGTAATATGGTCCTTGGAGTATTAAATATTAGAACTTGTAATATGAACTAGAGTTACACACCACCCCTTGGACTTTCCTTTGCTCTATCTACCCTTGTGCTTATCACAATACAAAGACATGACTGCCTTTGGGGTCAGCTCCACCAGCAGCCCAGCCTCCTGTCCCCAGCATCCTTGCATTGCACCTTCCATTCCCCAGCACCAATGCAATGTGTGCTGCTTTGGGGCTGTAGCCACTCAGGCTGATGGTATACAGCCTCAGCAGAGCTTAGTCTGATGTTAAATGCCTCCCGGAGCAAAAGCCTTTCATAGACAGCTGCCTCTGCTTGGAAGCAAGTAGCCTCAACCCAAAGCCAGTTATCTCAGGAAGAAATGTCAAGAAGCTCCTACACCCCCTGTCCCGAAGCTCCCCAGTCTCCCTCTTTCAGCTAGCTTCCTCTCTCTCACCTTCCTTTGCTGCTGCAGTCCTCTATATGGTGCATTATATAGCAAGTTTACAAGTTTCCCTTGTTTATCCAACAATGAAGAAAAAGGAAAGGTCATGGACAAGACTGCAAGGAAAGACCCTTAAGGGGGAGTTAACAAACACATCATCCTAAAGTATTTATTTGTTTCTCTGCTGCTCCTCACACTTTTAGTATGAACAAGTTTGTTTGCTTTTTGTGTGGGATCTGAAATGTAGATAGCTAATGCAGCATCAAAGTCAGGAGCTCATTGTTCCTAGCAAAATAATTCAATTTGTGAAGCATGAGAACACAGAATCCAGATGAAAGAGGACTGCAGCTATAGGAAAATTCAAGGTTTTGAGTCTGGTATTCTTGGAGAGCTCTCAAAAAGAGTAAAGTTCATTCCTATTCAGATACTAAATGCTATTTCTTTAGTTAAGCTGACTTTTGCATAGCTCATAACACACTCTTTTCATGGATGATAAGTGAGGGTGAAGGTTACTTCATTTTTCTTACACTGGCATGGTTCTCACATTCTCTCCACCACTGAGTGGGGTAGTGGTGGCTGGTGTTATGTGACTCCCCCTCCTCCAATACACCACCCAACAAGGAAGCCTATCTATAAGGCTGCATCACATCACATCACATCTCTCTCTCTCTCTCTCTCTCTCTCTCTCTCTCTCACACACACACACACACACTGTTTCTTTTTTAAAAGCAAAAATACCAAAATGGCAGCCCCAAACAAACAAAACCCACCAGATGTGTCACCCATACTTAAGACTTGCTACATCAACACACAATTAGGAGTCACTCACATGCAAGCACAAGCATTACCCAACAGGATAAAATGACAGTAGTGTAACCATATTCCACACAGCACTCTGAATTGCAACCGATATACTTGGCAAGGGGCTGGGGTGGAAGTGCATTTCAAGGTGACCAAATACTGCCATTTGAGTTTAGGGGTTATGTGGTATCCCAGCAACAGAAATATTGAGCTACCTATGAAAAAGAAGTCTGGAATCATCGTATAAAATAAATAATGGCACATTTATTGAACTGTAAAATATTCATCAAGGTCCTGTTGAATTGTTACTATCATAAATCAAAGGATCACAAAAGAAGAATGTGAGGAGAGAGCCTCTTGAGCTATCCTAGTGCACAGTCTGTTCATAACAGTTTTGAAGCAGCAGCAACAACAATAAAGGCTGCATTCCTATGCCTGTGTACGTATTTGGCTGTAAGCACCACTGAAAATGGCAGTGCTTGGTTCTAGGTAAACATGCATAGGATTGTGCTGTTAAGCTGCTGATTTTTCTCCATGGATTTTACCATAACATTCATAAACATGTTCAGGGTGTCCATCTGCAACAGCAAATGTGTCAATTTTACCGTAGAAAATCACAGGTATTTGCTTCATCTGTAATACAAACTCCAGCCCTTTCTATTTACAGTGTTAGAGCAATTTAGCCATTGGCCATGCATGGGGCTAGCAATTAACCTGAATCAATGGAAAATATGACAATCTGTGAACCAGCGCACCAGTCATAAATCTGACATTTGTATTCCAATTAGTATCTTTCCTTTCTTAACGTCACACTTTCAGACCAGCATCAATTACTGGTAATGCTAGACCGCAATGCCGTTGCACAATAACAGCAGCTTGCAACATGATAATAACAAAGCTCAGCTCTTCAGACAGGTCAACTATTTTCCTCACTGAGTAAATATAAGCTGGCAAAAATAAGATATGAAGTACCTGGTGTGAACAGCTAAATGACTAAAGATAGTTGATAAAAATGAGTGGGCAATGGTGATGGGGGGACAACATTCAATGTGATGCCACCACAGGAGTTGTAGAATGCCTCCCCCTAATTTCACCATCCTTGTTTTCTTTTTAAAGCTACCCCCCTCATAAGTATTAAGTATGAATAATAAATGTCAGTTACTCAGTTGTACAGATTGCCGTGGCCAGGGGCCAGGTTTTTTTTAAACAGTGACATTGATTTCTTTCCTGTTTAGTGTACAAAGAGAAAGCCAGCTTTCACCAGTTACTTATCCTACACATTAAGCCCCCACTATCAGACAACGGCATGGCTCCAATCTTGAATTTTCTTTAGTTTAAAAATAGCAATACAAAATACCAGAGTATTAATTGGTCATCACCGGTGCTGCTGTGCTGGCTTAGAGTTCTCAGATGGATTTTCTGACAAAATCTCAGCCTTTTGGCTCCAAAATAATTGGATGAATTAATATGAAAAGCTGATGTGATGACTTCTTGAACTTTGAAGGATCTGACCACAGGTGTTAAAAGGAACTGCAGAGTGTCAAGCATTTTACAAACCTGTGTCCTTAACTGTGCCTGAGCAGCAAGTTCATTATTTTATCTATGGGTTCCTCCAGATGACCTCTTTATTCAGCACTCACCCTGATTTGCTTGCACAAATTTTATGTGGTGGATACATTATGTCTGGTCTTTATTGAGTATCTGTTCTTATTTGTTTACAAACCTTCATGAGGACTATAACAAAAAAATCAGAAACTGATGTAGAAATGTCGAGAACATAACTTAATATTGGAAAAACAAGAAGCTGATAGAAACCGACAGAGACACATTTAGCCATTCCTGCTGGACAGTGGGACAGGTTTTCCTGTCCCCTGTGGCAAAAGTAATAATCTCTTTATTATGGTCAATGACCAGTATTCCTCTGAACTATGTTGCACTGCTTTAATGTAGCAAACTCAAGTGCCTAGTCAATAACTTTGCTCCTTTTGCTGGTGTGACCAGTTTTTCTTCACACAGAGACTCCCAAACCCCAGTAAATACCAGGCATATCTGGGGTCAGAATGTGCATGGCTCACAGATTGTGCAATAACTGCCAGCACTCTTCATGAGCAATCTGAGTCATAATGCTCTCACAGCCTGGAAAAAGATACTCACTGCTGACAGATCCTGGTCACGAGTTTGATATTTCCCACTCTTCGAAAACAATATAGACAGCTGTTTCACATGTTTTGGAACCAGAGTGGTTTTGAGCTAGGCTGAGGAGGGGGTGAACAGCATCACAGTTTGCCGAGTTACAATGCTGACATGTGAATTATGCCTACGTCATGAATTTTACTAAATCAGAGGAGCTTTACAGATGTATAGTGCAGATAAAAACATATCATAAAGCTTAATTAGCTGTACAGACTTTAAGAATTAAAACAAAAGGCAGAGACCTAGTTAGCAATATTGTTTGCTTGCTTTTCACATACAATTAGGAATGATTATCCCTTGATTCCTGGGGCTGAAAAAGGTAAGGAAATGGGGACACAGGGAAGGAATGGTTCTTTACCACATGCACCCAGTGCTCCTTGCATGATGGCAATTGCTTGAGTGTCTGGAGAGGGCTATAGCGATATTGAAGTGTGACATTAATATTGCTTCTAGATAACAATTTTCATTGTTATCTCACAGGACCCTAGCAAACATGTGAAGTGCCAAGTCTGGTGGTACCATCAGCTCTAGGTATTTCAAACAGATCTGGTCATCATTTTGCTCAATTCTCCATTTTCAAATAAAAGATATGAAGGAAGCAATTTTCATCAGACTAGAATACTTGTCCCACTGGGACAAATTAAAATAGGAAACGACAAGTATATCCTATTCTTTTGTCTCTGTGAGGCCCTGTTGTGCACTTGGATGATACACATGGGAGCTTTTTCACTTAATTTAAGCAAGAGTGTTATCAAACTAGGTGCTAAATATAGTGTTTTCCTATAGAGATGCAATTGTTGCAGACATGCAAACATTATGCAAAGCAACATACATAGGGAAAACACAAGAGTTTAGAAACATTTTCTGCACATTTTGAAGCAATTGGATGTGGACTGTGCATTTATTAATATCTGCTATTCTTCAGCTTTGATTTCTTTTTTTCTATTTTTTTAAAATGCTATATTATAGAAAAAGTGATTTGGAGAATGCAATTGAAGGAGCACATATGCAGCTTGGATATCTGGATCCATCACTGTTGCTTGAGCTTCAAGCAGCCTTGGTAGCCTGGCATGCCTTCCTCTGTTAGCTGGTGGCCCAGCTTTGCTCCTATTTGAAAAGTGATATAGCTTAAATTCTTTCGTCTATGCTCTAATAATCTCTAGGTTATATAACTGCAATTCATTATACCCAGGGTGGTCTTTGAAGATAATTGTAAACTGCAACTGATGCAAAATTTGCCTGCCCGGTTGCTCACTGTGGCAAGACAGTCTACATGTAACACCAATCCTGGTCCAACTGCACTGCCTACTATTAGTTTCTGGGCTCAATTTGAAGTGCTGGTTTTGAAATAAAAAGCCTTATGTGACTAAGGACTCCATTTCCCCAGATGAACTGACCTGGACCCTGTGTTCATCCTCCAAGGCCCTTTTCTTTGTGCCCCCTTCACAGGAGGTCTGGAGGGTAGCAACACAAAAACAGTCCTTTTCAGTAGCACACCTGATGCCATCTTTTAGGTGCAAGGCAAAACTATTCCTTTTTTTACTCAGGCTTTTGGCCCTTAATTTGAAGGGTTTCATGCATTTGTGGATTCTTAGTGGGGTGGGATCTGCAAATCCTATCTATTAGATGCATCAATGTGTTTTTATAACTGGTTTTATAACTCGTAGTTCACTTTGGGTCACTTTCATGAATGCTGAGAAAGGCTCTAGTTTGAAATCCTGGAGAGCTGGTTGCCATTCAGTGATACCAGACTAGACAGACAACAATCTGATTTTGTATAAGACAATTTCCTGTGTGACTATACTGACTAACATTTAAAGAAAGGAACCTATGGGATCTTTAAAGGATCTGGTTGCCAAGCTATATATGGCTTTAAAGTTTAGAATCAGCACCTTTTTATTGCCTTAAAAGGAAAAAACAAATTATAACCTTTTACTGATTTTCCAATAGTAAATGGGGTAGAGGGAAGAAAACCTGACTTTCCCCAAAAGTGGACTCCACCTCAGCCCCTTAACTGAGCAGCCTTTGAAGTCATTTGGGTCTCAATGAGTTGTTTCTAAAACACCATTTCAGCATTTGAACTGAATCTTGTAGTCAGTATATACTCCTAGTAACTAGACTGTCACTTAGGATGTGTGGGTAACTAAAGGTTATTCAGCTAGCTATAATACACCATGCATGTCAGAGTAGGACCTCTTAATGAAAGCAGAACATGGAAATTAATTCACTTTCCTAAAAGAATTAATCTACTTTAACGGCTTTCCTCAGAATATTTCATTATTTTTCATAAATTGCTTCTATTAATAACAGCGGCATCAATGAACTGCATGCTTCTCTTTCTCCCAATTTCATCCCTTCCTGCTAACAAGTGCATTCTTTTGTCACAAATGTATTTGTATATACAAAATTATCATGAATATAATGCATCATTTTCTGCCAGCTGCTCTTATTGATGTTTGTGTCTTTTGTGAATAAGGTATTACTCTTTTTTTTATTGCGGTAGCCTTCACAACATGCTAAGTGCCTTCAAAAATACATTCAAAAGATATTATCTCAGTTGTGCAGAACTTGCCGTGTAGTAAAATATAATTACAGACAATACTCAAACTTACAAGGGGAAAATATTCAATTTTAAAAGCCTTGGACAATCTTGCAGTATTGAGTACCCCCCCCCCAACACAGACTGCATAAATACACCATGCTCATTTTATTCACATCAATAATAAACAGGAGCTTTGACATGCTGCTTTAGCACACAATGGCTTTTAGGGGATGTGGTTGTGATAGGGAACCAAGAAACGTGCCTTTGGGCATTTATATCAGATAAGACTCTGGCAATAACAAGAAACAACAAAGTTTATCTTTAAAAGCTCCACCTTTCCCAGCATGCTGTTCTCCAAGACTAATGAGCTGCAGAAGTTCACATTAGATCAGAAAAAGTGGCTGTTGACCTTCAGTGAAGGTGTCAGAGTTGCTACCTGGCCAATTTTAAAAAGCATTTCCACCACCTACTTTATTGCAGGTCCTGGTTAACTCAAAGGATTTATTCATTTCCGATTTTTCCATGACACATGAAAAGAATCCCTGGTGAACCCCCTGAATTCCAGTCCCCAGGATTTCCTAGAAAGAGGACATGAATGTTAACCAGTTTAAGTCTGTATTAAATATATTCATTGAGGGTGGGTTGCAGCATACATTTTATTTCACATGATCGTCACGGTGACACTCAATGGATTAGCGCTCCTCCACTCCTGCAGGCTTGGGAGGTGAGAAGTGCTATGTGTGCTCCCAGATGGAGGAGGGACCAGATACCTAATGTGCAGAAAATGCTGGAGCTTCAGGCTCTTTATGTTGACACAAAAAGCCATACAGGGCTCCCAAAGGTTAATGGTGTTAAGGTTTTCCTAGGACAGGGGTCAGCAGACTTTTTCAGCAGGGGGCCGATTCACTGTCCCTCAGACCTTGGGGGCGGACGGACTATATTTTGGAAAAGAAAAAAAAGAACCAATTCCTATGCACCACAAATAACCCAGAGATGCATTTTAAATAAAAGTACACATTCTACTCATGTAAAAACACCAGGCAGGCCCCACAAATAACCCAGATGTGCATTTTAAATAAAAGGACACATTCTAATCATGTAAAAACATGCTGATTCCCTAACCATCCGCAGGCCAGATTTAGAAGAAGATTGGGCTGGATCCGGCCCCCAGCCTTAGTTTGCCTACCCATGTCCTAGGACTTTAGTGTCCTATGTCAATGGGGTTTTTTTTATGAATGAATGGAAAAAAATGTCCCCTGTGATTCTGAAAAGAGGCAAAACATTCCATGATAACTATTGATGACTGTGTAAATTACACTGGCAACTGACAGCCCTTGTCCCATGTAGTCCATTGCTTGAATGCCTTCTTCTTCCACAAAAAGTACCACTGCAATTGACACCAATTAATTTACTGCTGCTCAGAAGCCTGACTTCCCAGCTGCCCCCAAACTTAACTTCTGGTCCATTTATCCACTGAGCTCCATGATGATCTTGTTGTTCCTTGCTGGCTTTTGCTGTTGTCTCCCTTCTTCTGACCTTAGAAGTGACAAGCAGGGCATCTGTTCAGCACCCTACCTAGGTCACTCTATTGTTGCCTGCTGCTGTTTTCAGTACATCAAACTCAGTCCATTGAATTCAGTGCATCAGCTGCAGCCATGACAGCTCTGTGCTCTGAAGGAGAAAATACTGTAATGAAAGGAGCAGGGAAGGTGGGCAAATAAAAGGAAACAAATAAAATAATGTAAGAAGGAAGGAGAAATGCAAAATGAAGTATTCAATAAGGATTTTAGGAGCGTATATTTCTGTATCTGCCCTATGTTCCTTGAGAGCCTGCTTGCAATGCCTGTCATGATGTGTGCCCTAATATCAATTTTAACATTAAAAAGGAATGGAAAGGATATTAAAACGCTGTTCTAATTCTTCACTTGTTTTCATCTGAGATTGTTTAATCTGGATCCACCCACTTTTCAGATATGGCCCCATTCTCACTAGTGTGCAGCCCTAAGCCCTCAAAAGAGCTTGCCCTTTCCTATTGCAAATCACCCACTATTTTAAATATTTAAACTATTATTTCCATCACCACCCAGCAAAAAATATTATTCCACATTAATATTCAAGTGAATTAGACAGTTTCTTTCTTTTGGAAGGCTCAAGAAAAGACCAAGATGATATAATTTTTTTAAAAAACCTCATCTAATTAAAGCTATAAAGGAAACCACAATAATCAACTTCGTTCATTTTAAGCCATCAGATGACAAGTAATTAAATAATTTTTTTACCAGTTAGTTTCTGGATGGATAATTCCAAATACATCTTCTGCTCACTGTGCTATCATATTCTGATACACACACTCTTTCTCTCTCTTTCTCTCTCACACACATATACACTCAGTGGATGCTTTCTAAATATATTAATATGGGGGTGAGGAGTCACAGCATGCTCTAATGATAAGAGATGGGGAAATTATAGCTGCGGCACTCCAGACATTAAACTCTGCTCAGTAGACACTCCTGAAGGTATTACTTTATTAGGTCAATTTCAGTTACCTATTTCTGTGCTCCAAGATGTTATCTTGTTTTCTGATGCCATCTGCACAAGAAAACACTTCTCTGATTACTTGTTCAGCAAGCCTCTTTTTAACGTCACAATTTACTTACAATAAAGCAGGACTGATGCAGAATACTTGAAGATACCAAAGCACAAATGTGAAGATACTAGTTTCATGTGGCATAGCCAATGGTTCCAAATCTGTTACCTTATGAAGAGCTGCTATAACTGGCCAGCCCAAAGAAATAACTGTTAACAGAAATGGTCTACATGCATTTGTGGGGAGCGGAGAGGACAAACCACAATTTTGCTTTCCCTAAAAGATTAGAGGAAATTTTTGGTTGGTTCTTCTTTTTTTTTAAAAATAAAATAATTTTTATTAACAGGCCAATCAAATCACATTAATTCCAAATCACATTAGTTCCAAATTATACAGCCAAATTGTTAAAATTTTGTTGGGGGTACCCATACTTCGAGCTCCGAAAGGGATCCAAACATCACTCTTGCTGCTGCTTTAATTACACAGTTCTGTCCAGTTCTGTCCAGATAGTCTCTTTGTTATTTTCTTCATCTTCTTGTTGTTATCATATATTCCTTTCTTTGTGATCTCTGATAATCTTCACAAGCGGGTTGAAAACAAACATATCCTGTGTGAATTTTACATTCTCCAAGAGCCATATCACATAAAGGACAGACACCATTTCCACACCTCCATAAAGAACATTCCCACAGTCTGTCCGTTGATTTCCACAGGCCTGCCAATCTGTATCTCAGGGGGCCCTGCCAGGTCAAATTCACATTCCGATAACCATACATTCACATTCCGATGACCATGGTCCTCCTCCCCCTCGTCCTCCTGTGGGCAGGCCTGTCTTAACGAATCTCCATTTGTAACTGCATCACAAAGCTTTCTTTCCATTCCCGATGTTCCCACCAGTCCTCTCTTTGATCAGTAATTCATTTCCACACAGTTCTTAATCTCCTGCTTGTGATTAGTAATTTGCAACGATTCTTTCTCTCTGGGGGGGAGGTGGTGGGTTCTTCTTCTGATGAACAGACAGACATCTCAT
Source organism: Podarcis pityusensis (assembly GCF_964106645.2). Lineage (NCBI taxonomy): Eukaryota > Metazoa > Chordata > Lepidosauria > Squamata > Lacertidae > Podarcis > Podarcis pityusensis. The sequence continues at coordinate 49,179,991 of NC_138027.1, forward strand.
TTGCAGAGTTAGTCAGCTGGAATAAGATTTGCATGGGCTCTAATTTAAACTAGGGTCTACTTGAATCTTTTCTCTTTGTTTTGTATCCAAGCTTAGCCTGGAATAGGGATGGATGAGTCAGTCTTTATTTAGTCCATGTCTATTTTGCACATGCTCACTCATAAGTCCATTCTGCCCCATTTTGTCACTAACCTTTGAGTTTTCATTTTTAAAAGTCTGTATGAAAATTCATATTTATATTTCTTGAAATAATGAATTTTATCTGAATGTATGCATTTTGAAATGTATTTTACCCTAAAATCCTTTTTTCTTCTGACAATTAAATCACAAAATTTTGGGAAGTGCAAAGTCCAAAGGATAATAAAGTGCAGACACCTAAATAAAATTCTCCCTCCTTCCTACTGATATGAAGCCATGCTTCAAGCTCAGGACAAGTGAGTGTTACAAAATTTTGTGTCATCTTCTTCTGACACCTTAACATGCAATTTCTTTCTCAGCACTGAAGGTCTCTGCCTAATACATCTTCCATTCTCATCATCAGTTCAGCTTTAATGACATAAGGTGAACCAGTATTCGCAGAAGAAGAGTGGTCACCATCTCCCTCTCTTCAGTTTAGCTGTTCACAGAGGAGCTGCGTAGAAGTTAGAGTGCTGGAACCTTACAATTTTGAGATCAATAACCAGCAAGGTAGATGTATAAGAATTGCAATTTGTGGGTGAAAAAGGGAAGTCCAGGTAGAAATGAGGGTATACTTCCAAACAAGTTAGATTTTGAGTCAGGGTGGAAGGCTATTGTTCTGCTCAAATAATTAATAATAGTAATAATAATAATAATAATAATAATAATAATAATAATAATAATAATAATTTATTATTTATACCCCGCCCATCTGGCTGGGTTTTTCCAGCTGCTCTGGGTGGCTTCCAGCAGAATATTAAAATACAATGATTCATTAAATATTAAAAGCTTCCCCTAAACAGGGCTGCCTTCAGATGGCTTCTAAAAGTCTGATAGTTGTTTTTTTCTTTGACATCTGATGGGAGGGCGTTCCATAGGGCGGGCACCACAACCAAGAAGGCCCTCTGCCTGGTTCCGTGTAACCTTGCTTCTCGCAGTGAGGAAACTCAGTGCCCTCAGTGCTAGACCTCAGTGACTGGGCAGAACAATGGGGGTGGAGACGCTCCTTCAGGTATATTGGGCCGAGGCTGGAAATTGCTGGAAATAATAATAATAATAATAATAATAATAATAATAATAATAATAATAATTCCTTTAGTGTTTTCTTGTCTACATCTATTGTATGATTCTGATGTTTATCTGGCTTTCCTTATTATATTTTTCACTCAAGGAAGAGCATTCTGTCTTCCTGTGATCCCTTGCTGGAATTGAAGAAACTCAAATTCATGGAGCATTAGTTCTAGTTTTTTAGAATGGATAGAAAAGACAGGTTGGCCTTGAACAAATGATTCTGAAAGCACCATTGTTATTCCATCTATTTGGGGGCAAAGGTAACATTAGCAAATGATGTAGTCACCATTTCACCCCATTTTCTGCCTGCATTTTATTATTATTTTTTACCTTAAGAGTATCTCATATTAGAATATCATAGACCCACCAGGGTCATGCTCACTACCTTTTCACAGGAATTCATAATACAGAAGATGCAAGGCTTATCTATTATGTCCACATTGCTCAGGTAGGAAGAAAATTATCAGGAATAGATTCCTTTAGCACATTACAAAGTAACAGAAGTCATTTGTTTAATTCCCTAAGTGCCTTGCTGAAAATGTCCCCATGGATATTCATCTTTCTTATCTTATGCTTGCTTTAGAAATAGCACTATTTGTGAATGTTGCTGCTTTGTACTGAAGGCTCCCATTGCTTTTTATATTTATCAGTGGTGTGCATTTGTAACGGCACTTGAGATACTAATTATTCCAAATGTGATAAGATCACAATGACACACTGTAGTCAACAAAAGGTAAATAAGTCATTAGTCCTGCAGAGATATTTAAACCTAAATTGCACATTGCTTTTTTTTTGCGGGTATAATTTTAAACACAAATAGAGATACCAACGGTTCTTAGTCTTTTCTTTCTTTCTTTCTTTCTTTCTTTCTTTCTTTCTTTCTTTCTTACCTATCAATAGCAATGCGTTTTTATTACCATCCATCTGTGCTCTCTAGGAGTTGTTTTCAGCTACACACAAATTTGTTTGTTCAACAGAAATTTGCCTAGCTTTCAGGAAGCTTCTTCATTCACTTTGGCACAGATGCTGCCGTCACCTTTGCTTTTCAGTGGAGTTGTCACTGTGTTAAAAATAAGACGAGTTCTGTAGCAAAAGGCTTATCTAGACCACCAGCCTGTTCTCACAGTGGCCCACCAGATGCCTTTGGAAAGCCCGCAAGCAGGACATTACCACAATGGCTCTCTCCCCACCTGCAGCTCCCAACAGCTGGTGTTCAGAGGCAGAACACTGTAGTGTAGTGATTAGTGTGGTGGACTCGTAATCTGGTGAACTGGGTTCGATTCCCCGCTCCTCCACATGCAGCTGCTGGGTGACCTTGGGCCAGTCACACTTCTCTGAAGTCTCTCAGCCTCACGCACCTCACAGAGTGTTTGTTGTGGGGGAGGAAGGGAAAGGAGAATGTTAGCCGCTTTGAGACTCCTTCGGGTAGTGATAAAGCGGGATATCAAATCCAAACTCCAAACTGCTAATTTTGGAGGCACTATTTATTTAATTTTTTTGGGGGGGGGGATTATACCACCAACATTAAGAGGGGGAATTATTTCCATTCCCTCACTGCCAACTCCATAATCATAACAGGCCTTGTACTGCACAACCCCAACACCTGATGAACCATAGAAGATACCAACATTAACTTCACATTCAAGGTGGCTCTTAAGGTCAGCATAAACTTAGATCATAATAGCCAAACAGATACAAGATTCTTATTTATTTATTTATTTATTTATTTATTTATTTACTAATGAAATTGTAGCCCAGCCCCACTCAGGAAATTTAATTGACTTTATAAGTGAATTTCAAGTGTCCCAGCATCTTGACCAATTGGGTATCTTTACCAATGAGATACTTGCCAATTCCCTCAAGCAGCTATAATCTCTCAAGATCAGCACAGTAAAGCCCACCATCACCACCACCGTTCCTCAAGTCTTGCCTGGTGCTGCACAGAGTTCCGAGCTGGGTAAAGCTCCGTGAATTCTGGCCCACACAGCTAATCTAATCAGGTCTCAGTAATGCATCACAGATTGGCTTCCTCCTCCATGATCAAATTATGAATGAGTGCAGTCTTGTTCCAAATGGACCTGGCATTGAGCAACAGCACTACTGAGTAGGAAGCTCAGTGGAAGAGCAGCCAGGTGCATCGGGATTGATTAAGAAACCAGAAAGGGGGACAGAGTGCAACCATCTACACCACACTCACAGCATCCCGCTGCACTAACACACCAACTCACATTAATCCATTCTTGTGATTCGAGGACCCAATCCCCACTTGGGGAATGAAGACACGTGGACACAGTATATTAGGTTAATGGGCATGTCATTCACATTTACAATAAGTACAGGCTCCCAGCTAACCGATAATTTGAATGATATTAGGAACAACAGTTAGCTCTGTGGCAAAGACACAGCAAAAATAAAGAAACAAGCTTCCCCTTGGTGTGTAGATCAGGCATAGGCAAACTCAAGCCTCCAGATGTTTTGGGACTACAACTCCCATCATCCCTAACTAACAGGACCAGTGGTCAGGGATGATGGGAGTTGTAGTCCCAAAACAACTGGAGGCCTGGGTTTGCCTATACCTGGTGTAGATGCACCAATACCTTCTTGCATCCAGGGGGGCAATTTCCACCAATAGACTTTCACCTTGGGGCAAAAACCAGTGCCTCTCACACAGGAGGCAACAGCTAGGAGGCAAAAATACTAATTAACCTCACACTGTAATAATCTGAGTGTGTGTGTGTGTGTGTGTGTGTGTGTAATACGACACCCAATCCCCTGCTTTCTCACATCCAAGGTTGGTGGCAAAATTCACACCACCAGGCATGAAACTTCATTCTCCCTCTCCTAGCATCCTCAGTCACTCTTACAACTGCACACTATTGCATAAGTGCCTAACTAACTAAACAAACACACACAGGTCAACAAAATAAAACTTGGTAACCAAAATCAGAATTATTTGGATTTCAAACATATAGTTCTCCAGTGAAGGACAAGGCATGGCTATCCCTTGTGCCCATTGTTTATTTTAACTTTGGAGCCACTAGCCATACATGTAGTGGAATCATGTTGTTGTTGTTGTTTAGTCGTTTAGTCGTGTCCGACTCTTCGTGACCCCATGGACCAGAGCACGCCAGTGGGATCATAGACTTGTAAAAAGAATGGACAGCTGAGGACTCGATGGGCAGTCTTCTTGTGATTTTGTGTGGACGGCAGATGCAAAAAGGTACCTTAGCAGATGATGCTAATTATGTGAAAATTCCATTGTTTGTAGGAAAAAGGCATTTGAGGCTCATAAAGGTTAAAATTAGCACTTTGAATTGTAGGTACCAGTGTTGTTTACATAGATATTAATTTAGATTTTTATAAATGTGAAGTCTCATGTTGTTATAATGAAGGATAAGCACAAGGAAAAAGAGGAGCCAATTGTAAGTGTGCCTGTGGCAGAGTAGTACCAAAAACTTGTGTGTAAAAGTAGTTCCCCTCCCCCTTGCTTTAGGTGCTTTTTAAGCTGACTACTATGCCCTAATTTTAGTATTGCAGTTGCTGTGCCCTTTAAATTTTACATTAAACACAACTTTCTTGATTCATAGACCTCTGCACTGCCTCCGATGCTTTCCTGCTTTTCCTGCTTCTCATGTCTGGTATTAGCTTCTCTTCTTCAGCTGACTATATACTTTAACCGTACCCAGCTTACCATCTCATTTGGACTAAGCCAGATAATGTTTTCTGCAAATAATTAAAGTGCCAGGTGTGATTTTAGGAACTTATTCCAGATAAGTCTCACAACTGACACCACAAATGTCTTACACCCTAAACAGATTTACTCAGAAATTAATCCCATTGATTCCATTAGGATTTAAGACTGAAAGGAGGTATGCTTGGGGCTGTAGCCTTCATCTATTGAAAGTTCTAATGCAGGGCTGGTTAACTTTGTACCTCCAGATGTTGTTGGACTCCAAATCCCATCAGCCCAAGCCAACACAGGGATGGTGGGAAGTGTAGACCATCAACATGTTAGCAAATTCTGTCTAAAGCAGTACAGAAAGGAATAAAGAGTTTCTTAAAATAAATAAATAATGCACATCTGAATTTACATTATATTATTTAGAACGTTTTATATACAATTTATATATGACTGTCTAAGCCGTATAAACAATAGCAGTATATAGTGTAGATTTTACATCTGAATTATGAAGCAGAAAATGCAAAAGCCCATTGAAACACCTCATTGGTGTGTGTGTGTGTGTGTGTGTGTGTGTGTGTGTGTGTATTCTGAGTGTTCTAGGAGTTTACTGAGTTTTGTAAAATATAGTTAGAGTAGACATTATGCGTCTATGCTCCTTAAGCAGAATAGGTTGCCATGACATTCTTTAGGCTCAACACTTTCCCCAGAAACAATGGGAATGTGATCATTGTAAACTGTTCCTGAACAATAAAACAAATATCGCTAAAGACTAGATACAATGAAGCAGGCTGGCTGTATTTTATAGCTCTTATTATGCAGGCACATTAAGCACATTAAACATTCTAAATGGAGACACCCAGTCTGTCAAAGAATGTCCATATTGCTGCTCTATAAATTGTTCTGCTCTGTTAAATAACATGCAATTCTATCCTTCTGAGTTTGCTTCTTAGTGGCATTGCTGATTTAACTTTTGAAGCACTGAAGCATTTTGAAGCAAAGAATTTAGAAACGGTCCATGTTGCCTGGGGCAAAGGGATGTAGCTCAGAGAGAGCCCCAAATGTAGGAGAAAACCCAACACTAACACCTGGAAAAGGCAGAGGTGTCTTGTCTGGCCAACCTTGGTATAAAGGAAGGAGCCCAGCCTTCTCTTATTGCCCTTATTGCAGAGCCACAGCCTCACTACAGAAATGGTGATCCGAGCCTTAAACTGGGTTTCATAGCCCCAGTTTGGGGGAGTAGGAGGAATAGCAGGATCTGTTCAAGGAAGAGTACTGAAGGTGTTTTATTTCCTAATTACACTTGCTTCTTCTCCATCTTCACACTCCTTTCAACTCAGACTCTGGACTGCCCCTTGGTGTCAAGATGGTGCCTGACAGTCATTGGGGGAATTAGTCAGTTTCAAAATTTGGCTTATAAACAACAACACAATTGTTTTCTAGTAAGTGTATATTGCCAGGGCCAAAACCCATGTTTCTGCCTCAGAAACAGATGGGAGCTATGATTAGGTGCACTGACAGAGAAGCACTGTTAGGTGAACTGACCCCACCATACTACATGGCTGCTATGGTTTCCACAATGCCTATGATTCCAAAAAGCACTGTTGTCATCAAGCAATTGCAAGTACTGTAGCCCACAGAGAATTTCAATCACATGTAAGAGGAATGCTGTTGAAACTCACCCAAGGTGCATCTAATCCAATATCCTGTTATCCACAGTGGGAAGCCCACAGGCAAGATGTAAGGGCAAGAGCCTTCTCCTGCTGTTGCTCCCGAGCAGTTGGTGGTCAGAGGCAAGGCACATCTGAACCTGGATATTGCTTATAGCCAGGGCCAGTGCTATCATTAGACCAACTAGGCAGTTGCCCAAGGCTCAGACTTCAGAGGGGGACAGTACTGACCTTTGCGGAGCATGATTTTATACAGATTTTTTTTTTGTTATAATTTTTAGATAATATTTTTCTTTTCATTAATATTGTATCATTTCTACAAGACCCCTGTTTCTGAAAATTGAAGTTAACCATTGGGGGGGGGTGAAAGTAGTCACCCTTGCCTATGGCACAAAATAGCCTGGTACCAGCACTGCTTATGATGAATTTGCCTAACCCTCTTTTAAAAAGGAGTTAAAGCATCTAAGTATGGCTTTGCAATCTTTTGACAATGGTACACAAATTGTACCTTCACAGAAGCACTGTTCAACCCTGAACCCTCACAGGAGCACAAAAAAATGTCTATGTTCTAGGAAGATATGTAAACTAAAAGCAGTTATTAGAAAGTTATACCCAGAATCACTGAAATACTGCCCAGGGCATTGCAAACCAGGCCAAATTCCAGGGAAGAAAATAGCTTATTAAGAGTGAGTCAGTGCAGCTTTCAAAAGGGATGTGAGAAATATGGATTAGGAAGCAGTTAATTTCTGACTCAATATGCTTCTGTGTTATGTACATATTTGACATACTCAATGCAGAGTTTTCAAGCAAGGTTAGGTCTCTTTCAGCATTACAGTGGGAGGAGATATAGTGCTTACTCATTTGACTGAATTGTATCAAGCTTTCAAAATGAAAGGTTTATGGTGAGGGAATTGATCTACCTATAGCACAGCTGTCAGGAAAAGGGAATATGTGCTGTGTGCCTACGCAGACTCTTAAAAACTATTCTTTTATTACATGCTAAACACTTTTTTAAAAGTAGGCATGCCACAGTGCAACTCAGAATACTTTGCAATGTCAAACATCAATAAAAGAAAAGAAAATAAGAGGAAAATATAAAGTATAAATACAGCAATATAACAAATAACTTGATATTTGTGTATACTTTAATAATGGGTAAGAAACTACACAATGCCCAATGCCAAGTCATGTTGCCAATATTTGTACATGGGCATACAGACCTTATTTATCTATGATGTTTTGTGTTATGAAAAGTTGGAGTTTGTTTGGTTTGTGTTCTTATAATTCAGTTGTTATCAAAATAGTGTATAATATATTTGCAGCTATCAATCATAACAGAATATAAAATTGTTTACTCCAAAATATGTTGCTGAGGGTTTAAAGGAACTATTCTAAGTAAATAGGTTTGTCAGCTTGAACCTTAGTCTAACACTACACACACACAAAACAATTTTCATGTGGGATTCTCACCATTATATCAGAATTGTTGTTGTTTCCTATATAAACCACTCTTCATTCAATATTTCAATCCCAGACCAGGTATAAATGAAATAAAGTAACAATTTACAGGGGGAAAGATAGCAATATAAAATTGTGAACTCAATTTTATCAGATAGTCAGTGCTGTTAGCAGTGATAACTTGTTTGATGGTGGGGACTAGGTCAGTAACATAGCAGGGGAAATACTGAGTTCTTCAGACATGGAAATCCAGCTCTGATATGAAAACAATTGTTTTCCAGTGTTTGTTTGGAGCAGGGTTCACTAACATAGTGCCCATGCGAGCTCATCTGTCCCATAGACCTTCCCTCATGCCTACATGATTCCCTCCCCTACCCAAAGTTTGACTCGGAAGAAGCATTCACTTGTAGTCAATAGAACAGGTGTCTGCTTGGTTGCAGGGTGCATGTGGTACCTGCAACAGTTCCTCCAGTTTGCCAATATGCCCATGGTCCCAGAAAGATTGTTCACCCCTGGTCTGGAAAATGTTGATGAATAGGAGGAAGGAAAATGAATCAGCATGTTGTAGCACTACCCTGATTTTTTTCTTCTTGAGCACCTGAAATGCCTTTCCTAGCACTGGAACTCAGGAAAGCTATCTCTGTGCTGCCACATGAAGGAGATTAAAGGATCTGTATCTGATACCCAAGGCATCATGTTTGATTCTTTATCTTCAGATTAGTGGGAACATAGTTGCCAACAGCTGCCTCTACCTTGCAGCTCACAGCTAGCCACCCTGATCTCAGGTGATTGAAGAAAACTAATTGCCCCAGAAACTGTCGAAATGTTGACTTAGAGAAAGCAAAAGCAAATATCTAACCCTACAATATCAGAAAACCTTGTGATAGGCTGCTGCTTAAATCTGTGTCTGCCGTTGCTGTTGCCCTGAGCCATATTACTGTTCAACCCAGCCTTGCTTCTTCTCTATCTGCTGACACCTGTCAACTCTGGCTCCAGATCGCCCCTGGATGTGTTGAGATGATATCTGACTTTCTGACTCCATCCCTTGTTTCTGCTTTGAAGAAACAAAACATGAACAGCAACTGATGAAGATCTGTTATGACTACTTGTTATGCTACCACTCCCAGAACCTTAACATTATGGGTTGTTCTATCTTCTATCAGGCACCACTTCACATGACTTGGGCCATATGTTACAGATCCATTCATAGATGGTAAGTAATGTCTTAATGTCATTTTTAATGCCATTATTTTGGAAAATATCGCTCAGAAAGGAGAACACACACCAGCAGTGGAGGAAGCCGTTCGGGCGCATGGGACGGCGTGCCCAGGGGCGGGGCGAGCCGCCCATAGGGGCAGGGTGAACCACAGGGCCTCTGGAGTCTGTCTGCCTCCTCCCACTCTGCCGCCCTACAGCTGGGGAGAGGTAGAGGGCGGACCGTTTGGGCAGTGCGAGCCCAAGCCACCGCATCTCTCCCAGGAGAGACACGTGGCTCGGGTGTGCTGCAGCCCTTGCGGTGACACCCGGGGCAGCCAGCACCCACCGCACCCCCCTTTCCTCCGTCCCTGACACACACATCCTCCCCAATGTGCTTCAATACCTGTCTGACACATTTCCCCCTCTTTGGTGATTAGAGGATTACTGGGAACACTGATAAAACTATACCTAGCAAACTTCAATACAAGTTCTGTATGAGAACAGTAATATGCTTTCAAACTCCACCCACCTCTGTAGTATTGACATGAAAAAAAAACCTGATATCTATGTCTCTGTGTGTGCTGAACTCTTTTTACCTTTGGAGCAGATGGGACATGGCCTGAGGCAATAGTAATCAGGAAAATTGGATTCCAGAAGAGCTCGAATACAAAGATAAATGTTCACAGACTACTTCTGCTGATTGGTGCATGTGTGTGCCTAAAGGTAAGTAATAGGGCTGAAAAACACACAACAATGTACAGGCTCCCTATACAAGTCTGATGTCTCACATGTTCCTGAAAAGTTTGCTTTTAAATTGAAACTACATACAGAAATTGTTTTTGAAAGAAATTACAGCATCATATGCCCCCTTTTGAGGCAAGACTAATGCTTCTGAGGTAGTTCTTCCAGAAAACAGACCTGCCCACATACTTAACACACTTATTGTAAATTGCCTATGACAATGTGGTTTTTCTTTCTTTATTTCTTCTTTTTACATAGTATAAGATGCACTCCTAGAGGGCAAAGATATTTATTTGACTGACTAATCTAAAGTTCTAGAGGAAAGCATGCAGACTTTCTATATTTCTGATAGGTTCAAGATGGGTGGAAACCCATAAATGTAGATGCCAAGTAGTCAAGGGCAGCTGTTGGCTCTGCTGAACATGAAAAGGGGCAAAAACATTCAACTAAACTAAGGAATTGCATGTGTGAGTTTCTAAAAAAATGAAAACAATCTGTGCAGGCAATGGCTTGTTCCAGTGGAATTTTATCTTCTTATTTTTGCAGGAGATTTTTATGTTGCAAAACTTGCTTCTTCGTTAACAAAACTTTTTCGCAGGGGTTTACTGTTATAAAAAACTTGCTTCTCAAATAAATAAGACAATTTATGGTATTTATCTTTTTCACATTATTCACTTTCTCAGTTAAATATCTTCTTCTCTTGGTGACTTATCAGGCCTTCCCAATAATGCCCCAATTGCTCCCACTAGAAAGCTCCTGTGAAAAAGTTTTATTAATGGAGAAGCAAGTTTTGTATTACATTGGAAGGTATACATGTTGTTAAGGGTGCAGACCCCTTCGTGTTTGGCAAGAAATGCCTGAAGAGGGCTCCAGACACTTTTTTTTTTTTAATAATATTTATTAAAATTTCAAAAGAAAAAGATCACATTAGTAAGAAAATTAACAATAAAAAGGAAAAATACAAAATACAAAATACAAGAAAGAAAAAACAGTTAAAAACAATTCCATCTTTTCATCACTTCTTTTACATTTACTTGTTTCCCGGATCTCCTCATACCTCCCTCTTTTGTATTCCAATTCAATATGTTAGTCCAGCAATTCCTTTCCCTCCTTTTTAATCCTGATCTTTAATCTTGATATATTATAACCTTAATTTTTTACCTATTAAAAACCAATTTTTCCATATTTTTTTATACCATTACCGCTAGAAACCACTTAACTTCAATCCGTCATCATTCTAACATTCACTTTTAAGCCTTACTCAGAAAAAGAAATAGACTAGGTTGAATGATTAGAAGCTTGGAAACTTGCCATAATAATAATAATAATAATAATAATAATAATAATAATAATACATTTATTGTCTTGTACAATGTACATTGTACAATGAAATTAAATGAGCCTCCCTCCCCCCCCCAGCACTCAATCTCTTATCGAACAACACACCACCTCGCAAGTCAATTGCGCTGTGTTATTTTCCGTTCTACAGCCTAACAGCCCACGGATAGAAGCTATTTTTTAGCCTGTTGGTACAGCTTCTATATCTCCTGCCCAAGGGTAGAAGATTAAAGAGGTGCTAGCCTTGTGATGTCATCTAGTGGACTCAAGGGACAGCCCATGATATCATGTGCTGTATTCACCACCCTCTGTAGAGACTTTCTGTCCGTGGCTGTCAGGCCACTTTCTATTGTGGACCGGTAAAAGGAGTTCATCAGCTGTTGTTTAACATTATTCTTTCGCAAGACCTTGAGGAAATGGAGTCTCTGTTGGGCTTTTCTGACCATCTGAGTTATGTTGATTTTCCAAGTGAGGTCCTCACTAAGGTAAGCTCCCCGGAATTTAAAGGAGGAGACTCTCTCCACACAGCCCCCCCCCCGATATATAACGGGGCAGGTTCCCCTCTCTTCCTCCGAAAGTCCAAGACCATCTCCTTTGTCTTGCTAATATTTAGGTGCAAGTTATTCTCTAAGCACCATATAGATACTTTTTGAACCTCCCCCCTGTACGCTGTTTCATCTCTGCCTGCAATTATTATATTATCAGGTTGGGGGAAAATTATTTCCCAACTAGAATCCACAGTGAAGGTCTGGGTTCTATTTGTGACAAAAACAATATGGCAACCTACCCAGGATGCAATGCTTTCCTATGAATTCTGTCTCTGCTACAGAAAGAAGGAAGTGTGATATAGCTATACAGTGGTACCTTGGGTTACATACGCTTCAGGTTACAGAAATAGTACCTCAGGTTAAGAACTTTGTTTCAGGATGAGAACAGAAATTGTGCTTCAGCGGCGCAGCAGCAGCGGGAGGCCCCATTAGCTAAAGTGGTGCTTTAGGTTAAGAACAGTTTCAGGTTAAGAACGGAACTCCGGAATGAATTAGGTATGTAACCAGTGGTACCACTGTACAACCATCACACAATTTCTCCTTGCCATGGTCTTGATATTTAATAATATGGACAAAGTCTAGCATTGCCTAGGAGGCATCACCAGACCATTCTAGATCTCATCTAATATGATCAGTCTCCAATATGGTGAAATAAAAGTGGCACCACCTACCTCTTTGCCTCCTAGCATGCACTGAGCAACTTAGATGCCTAAAGTATCTAAGGATCTATTCTAAATTTCACAATCCGTTATGGAGTTTAAGCAGTATAAAATATATTCATTCCACACTGCATCACAACCTGTCAGATTGTTTATGTTCACCCTAGTCCCTGTCATAGTATTTGGAAGACAAATTCATGTAATAACTTGTCATCACATTTTCTTCCTAGGTCATTTCCTCTCTATGTCATACCCACAATGTAATTATCAATATTCGTGTGCCAGCATACAATATGTTGTAGTTCTATGCCAAAATGTTGCCCTGATTCATTTTTTTTTTATAACCATCAATTAATGAGAAAAGAAATTACACCTGAAAAACCATCAAATGAGAGAGAATATTTCAGTGAAATTCTGATGAGCGCAAGGATTTTGTTTTGCTAACCTTACTTCCAGGATGAGGAAGGGGGTTTGCCCTTGCATTCTGCAAAACATATATCTAGTGATCTTCAGTCTTCTTGGTTCCTGTGTTTCCTGAAAACACCCATGTATCCTCAGTTGGTAAAGCTAGATGTAGAAAAAATGGAATCCACTTTCAAAGGGGAAGAAAACTTTTGAGAAATTAGAGTATGGGTTTTGTCACAGCATTATTATATTCTGCATGTGTGTGTGAGTGTTGCTGTGTGAAAGAGAGATAGGGGTTTAACTCCACTCACTAAATATTTCCTTATTTTCCTCATCTTACAATGGGATAGCACAGTACTACACAGGTTTATTCAGATGTCAGTCCCAGGGAATTCAATGGGTTTCTCTCCCTATTAAGTGTATTTGAGATTGCAGCATAAAATTCAAATGAATTGTGAGTGGATAGACCCGAGTCTTAGCTGAGAGCATTCTACAACTACTTTTACATCTGCTTTGTCAATTTATATTGTTTAGATGAATTCAGAACATTTCTTGTGACCTTTAAAGCCCTTGGCAGAAGCTCTTCCATGGTAGTAAAGATAAGCTGGAAGACGTTTGGTCTATAACTGGGTTTGAACATTCCATTGAGATAGCACTTTTGAAATTTGCTTCCCTTGGCAGCTTTAACAGAAATCTAGGCTAGTGACCTTCAGAGAATAATGCAAGACATATTTTTTATGTTTAGTACTTTTTTTTTTTTCATTTGAATGTCATACCTAATTTGTGTTTTAATCTTTGTAATTCAGCTTTTGGCTGACATAACTGATATTAATAATAAATGGATAAAGCCATACTTATTTTATAATGCTTCTCCTACATATACCTGTCAAAACCTTATATGAGCCACTAAAACAAAAATATGTTTGTTAGCCAATTTATTTTCTCAGTATCTCTATGTCCCCCTTTTAGTACCTGGATTGGAATTGTTTGTTCCAAATATTTTTCCTCCAACCTTGGAACTGATGCTCATTTTTGAGAGCATTGCATAACAAACCCTTGATTAAGGAGGTTAATAGCAGAGAATCTCATGTTGCCCTCTATATTTGGACAAAACAAAATTGGAAATACATTTTAGAAGGCTATGGATTGTAAGGCCAAGACTGAAGTTTTCGTGCTGGAAACCATACCTTGGCTTGTGATACATTAAATCAGCCTTCTCACACCTGGTGCCCTCCAGCTGTTTTGCATTACAACTCTCATCAGCCCCAGCCAGCCCCATGCTGGTTGGAGCTGATCAGAGTTGTAAGCCAAAACAGCTGAAGGATAACAGGTGGAAGAAGGAAACCTTAAGGGCTAACATTGATTATGCTATTCTCTTCTAGAGGCAAGGACCTCTGGTCACTCCATGTTCTGATAAAGTGGTTTTGTCTTGCCTACAAAAGCTGATGCTACAGTACATTTGTAAGGCTTCAAGGTGCCACAGAAACTACTATAGCTGAATATGCCTACTCATTTAGAATGTTTGGCTAAGCTTATAAAAGTGACTTAAGTCTGACAGTGACTTAAGCTGGTGAATGTGTTGATATTTTGGTGGAAAACATGTTATATCCATCATGAACACTTGTATCAATAATAAATTGAAGAAACATACTAACCATTTTCTTTGTTACACCAATGAATGATCATAAGTGGAACACAAAATTTTACATTTTTATTATACTTTACTAATTTTATTGTGCACTACCATGATATTTTAAAAGAGTTGGCTTTTGTGAAAGAATGTGTGCGATTTCTGTGTGAGGCTTAGAGCAAAATCCACCCATCACCTCCTTCTAGAAATTTGAAACCATGAGTAGCCCACACACAGAGAACCAGAATAGCATATAGTAACCACTTCAAGTCTGGAGGCTGATTAAATTATGCCCATGCTCCCTGAACAGCTTGGGTACCACTGTGGCATGGCTGCTTCCTATGCCATCACTGTAATATTTGAAAAGAAGAAAATGTGGTTGAATCATCTGAAGTGAGAACTTCAAGGGCAATGCTGGGGCAGATTAACTATGTCACCTGGCCCATGTACACATCACTCCAATGGCATGAGAAGCAGCCATGCCAGGCTGGATCTCACACTGTTCTGGGAAATTTCATCTAGGGCTCACACTTTACACCAGCATCTATTCCAAAGTATTCTTGGATTTGATGTGGGGAACATTCCTAAAGGTCAGTGCCAAAGGGTTTGATTCATTTTACCTTTCAGATCTTCATTTTTGGACTGCCACCATATTTATAAATCTAATGCTTTTCAGCCCAATCATCCGTACCTTAGAATATATGTGCCCAGTTCCAAAGAACTGCCTTCCTATGGTATTGGGTGTATTTTCAAAATTAATCCCAGATATAACATTTGCAAGTCAAAAACAGGTTTTCTGCATAGTTTTGCCAGTAGGAAAATGCACAACATGTCTTTGGAACAACGATCATCCAGGTGCCTGACAAGTGAGTCGTCCAAGCCATCTTCAGATCAATCATATCAATGTGACTTGCTTTGTTGATCTGCAATAATTGGTGGTTCATCTCACATTCTTTTATCAGAACATCCAGATGGATATTATACTGAACTGTAATGTTAAGTAAAAGCCATGGGCAGAAAATCTATTCAGTTACAGCAATGGAGGAACACACCATACAAAACAGATCACTATCTGACTTCCCAGTTCAAAAATTGAAACTGAATTGTTTGTTCTGTAACTGAATTTGATCAGGCAAGTGTTCTGTGCTTCAGAAGAAGGACAATTCTAGAAGCATAAAGTTCACTTCCCTTTCATTAATGTCTGACATGTTACCACGTCTAGACTCAGAAAATGTACATTTAAGTACCCATTCACCTATTACCTCTCTAATCAATTACTCCTGTTATTCATGCTTTTGCAACCTCCAGATTAAACTCTAATGTGCAAGACGAGAGGTGCCCTCTGTAGACAATTCAGAAACTGCAGTTTCTTCAAAATATCACTGCTAAATTGCTAACTAGCATTGGTGATTTCTCTCATGCACTCATCTCGTCTGTTTCCAGGTTCATTTTATTGTGCTAGTCTTTTGAAGCTATTTGCAGCTTGGGATCAAAACACTGCCTGTCTCCACACATGCACCTGCCCATTTTAGTATATGGAGCAGGCTCCAGATACTATCTGGGGTGCATTGGGAGGCTGTTGGAAAAAGGATCTTTGAAGTAGTGGTCCCTTGATTGCGGACCTTCCCTATTCAGGATGCTCACCTGGTGACTAACTTGATGTCTTTTCAGAGCCGATTTAAACATTAGTTATCCAGGCTTTAAAATTGTTTAACTTAATCTGGTTTACCCTTGCTAGTGGTTTGGTGCTGCTCTTTCATATTTCTCTCTGTGTGTGAATTTTTAAGATATAATGGCCAAATGGCCGGGTAGCAGGAAGGAGAGACATTTTGCAAACACATTTTTTGTAGACTGTATTGCAACATATTTTGTTGTTGCTGGAAAGTAAGTAATGAGCAGGGGAACAGTGTCTGAGTTAGCAATAGTTTGATTCTTAGCTGAGCTATTTTTTGTTCTTGTGAGGAAAATGTGATGCATTATCAAAATCCTATATATCTTCTTTCAAGGAAATGGAACATGTGGTATTCTATGTAAGATAAAGGATAATTGGCAGTTGTGAACGGCAGTTTTGGCAAATAAAATATATTTTGGGATGTGTGGTCAGTGTATTATATAGTTTTCAGTAGTTTATTTTTAATTAATTCTTGTACCCATCAGTAGTCTCACCGTGGATGTCAAAATACATTTCACTGATTTGGGTAACTTCACAATCTGAATGTAAGAATTGTCCCTATGATCACAATCTAGCTGGATGAGTTGGAAACATAAGCCACAAGTAAAATAATCCAAATTAAAAACATGTTGATTGAAAATCTGTCATGATTGGGCTCCCATCAACCAAATATTTGTGTAGAAATATGGCGCAAAGCTGCATCCTTGCAGATTGGAATTAGTCTGGCTTGAACGGAGTGATTTATTTTATTTCTAAACAACTGTGAAAAATAGACAGACCTGACACATAAGCGTTCTGCCATGCAATGGTCCTCATGTGAGCTCAGTCAGGACTTACACTCATTTAATCTTCTGCCAGAATGAAGGCACCAACCGTGGCTTTTTGTAGCTCTTTCTTTTCTGGCCATATGCTTTTGTTTCCCTTTACAGCCTCTTTCTATCTCTTTCTTTCCCTTTCCCTTTCCTTTTTTGGCACATATAGAATTCCAGCCATAATTCAGACTATTAGCTTTTCCACACAAATAATACTACTACAGATAACACTGTCTGTTTCTAGGCAAATTCGTCTGCAAATATATTGACAGATTTTTATCACGCCCCACCCAGACTGGGTTTAATTTACAGGCAGCCCTAGCAATGGAACAGGTGAGCCAAGTAAGAGAAGCAATAGTAATTCTTCTAAAGTTTTGCTGCTGATTTGGCTGTCCTTTGCTTATTGGCCAAACTACTGCTTTTTAAAGGGCTCTTACTCCCACCCTTCTGGCTAACTCTTCAGGAACTTTAATCAAAATAAAAAAAATCCTTCCAGTAGCACCTTTAAGACCAACTAAGTTAGTTCTTGGTATGAGCTTTTGTGTGCAAGCACACTTCTTCAGATACACTGAAACAGAAGTTGCCAAATCCTTCTATATAGTGAGAAGGTGGGGAGGGGTATTACTCAGAAGGGTGGTGGGAATGGGAGATTGGCAGATAGCTGGGATGAGCCTGCTGACGACTCTTAACGACTGTAATGGGTCTTACAGGAAAAGGCAAGGGGTGAGAAGGTGAGAAATGGCTTAGTCATGTATAATGGGATAAGAATCCAATGTCTTTGTTCAAACCAGGTTTCTCCATGGTTTTAAGTTTGGTAATGAGTTGCAATTCAGCAGCTTCTCTTTCCAGTCTATTTCTGAAATTCCTTTGTAGTAAAACAGCTACTTTGAGATCTTGTATAGAATGTCCTGGGAGATTAAAGTGTTCTCCTACTGGTTTCTCTGTTTTGTGATTCTTGATGTCAGATTTATGTCCATTTATTCTTTGGCGTAAGGTTTGGCCTGTTTGTCCAATATAGAGAGCTGAAGGACACTGTTGGCATTTGATGCCATACACAATGTTAGATGATGAGCAATTGAATAGTCCCGAGATGGTATGTGTGATGTTGTTGGGGCCAGTAATGGTGTTGTCCGGGTGTATGTGGCAGCAAAGTTGGCATCTGGGTTTATTGCAGGCTCTGGTGCCAGTGTCCGTGTTAAGTCTGGTTGTAGTATTATTGTGGGTTAGGAGTTGTTTAAGATTGGGTGGCTGTCTGTAGGCAATGAAAGGTCTTCCTCCCAGAGCTTGAGAAAGAGAACTGTCATTGTCCAGGAGAGGTTGTAGATCTCTGATGATGCGTTGTACTGTTTTAACTTGGGAGCTGTATGTGATGACTAGAGGTGTTCTGTTATTTTCTTTTTTGGGTCTGTCTTGCAGCAAGTTCTCTCTGGGTATAAGTCTGGCTCTGTTGATCTGTTGTCTAACTTCATCTGCTGGGTATTTTAGTTCTGAACGTAGGAACAGGTCATCACCGAATTTGAAGTTGTTAATTTGAAGTTCCATTGTATATAGCCAGGCACTACGTTACAGCCGCATCTGTTCCAATTCTACAGACAGAGACTCTCACCTAAGAGATCTACAGCAAACCTTTTCAGAAACGCATCATCAGAGATCTACAACCAAACTCATTACCAAACTTAAAACCATGGAGAAACCTGGTTTGAACAAAGACATTGGATTCTTATCCCATTATACATGACTAAGCCATTTCTCACCTTCTCACCCCTTGCCTTTTCCTGTAAGACCCATTACAGTCGTTAAGAGTCGTCAGCAGGCTCATCCCAGCTATCTGCCAATCTCCCATTCCCACCACCCTTCTGAGTAATACCCCTCCCCACCTTCTCACTATATAGAAGGATCTGGCAACTTCTGTTTCAGTGTATCTGAAGAAGTGTGCTTGCACACGAAAGCTCATACCAAGAACTAACTTAGTTGGTCTTAAAGGTGCTACTGGAAGGATTTTTTTTATTTTGACTATGGCAGACCAACACGGCTACCTATCTGTAACAGGAACTTTAATGTCATCTTTTCCATTACTTCCTTTCAATAATGCTGTTCTGGGTTAAATCTCAAGCCTGTCTCAACTCCAGAATCTTAGAGGGATGGCCCATTATTCTTCCCCAATTGGTGCCCTCCAGATCCTTTGGATTACAATTCACCTGCCCCAGCCAGCATGGCCAATGATCAGTAATGTATCAACTTTCCTAGATTAACCACGCTGTACTCCTCTAAATTTAATAAAACATCCTGCTTTCTGGGTCATCTCTTGTGGACTGAGATCAGCCTGTCCCATTGCAGAAATAGTCATGGGTGGCAGATTTTCCCCTGGCACCAGTTATAAATTCTTCCAGACATAGCCCGAAACATAATTGCATAGAAGCTAGCGCTACTAAAATTAACAAGGATTATACTGTACACTTGGCTTTCTTTGAATTCAGTGATATGCAGGCATTGGCCAAGTGACATACAGTAATGTGCCATGAGGTAATTTCAATCTGTTTTAGTATTTTAACTTTTCCATGTTTTAAAGTACAGTTCTGATTTTTTATTGATTTTATTGTTTTATCTTCTAGTAAAACTGCTTTGAGGGTTTTTTTTTACATTCAAGAGGTGTATAATTTTTTATGAAATAAATAAATAACAACTTAATGCCACTGGCAACAGTGACAGGCTGGAAAATTGAGTAGAACATGGGGGAGTGGATTTTTATTTCTTTTTAAGCACAGAGTTTGGGTTCTCTCTGTGTTCAACAGTTTTGTTATGGGCATGTAGGAAGCCATATTATTCCAGGTGAGAAGATGTTGTCAACCTAGGCCACTGTTGTATACTGGCTCACAGAACATCACCTGGTTCTTAGACAGAGGTCTGTCCCTTCACATTCTGCCTCCTGAGGGTACCATCTCTGTTATCTCTTCAGTGCCTAGTGAAGGCCTTCCTCTTCCTACAGTAGGTCTTTTAATTGTACAGTAAAGTCTGCATCTGTATTGGAATTGTTCTTAGATTTTTTTTTTAGCTTGTGTGGTTGCCACCCTGGAATCCTTTGAGAAATTTAACAAGAACAACAGAAAATGTTGGGGGTGGATTTTGACCTGAGACCCCTGTATACAGGACATGGACTCTGTCACTGAGCTAAGGTTATTTCCCATATCTGCAATACCATTCTAAACACCAGGAGTAAAACCCTCATTCCCTAGTAAGTGTGCTTAGAATTTTGTTTAGGAAACAATTTCTTGAAGTCTGAGCTATAGGTTTTGTTAGAGCTTGTGTATACCCTTCATCCATTTATCTGTTAGTTTATCAGGGATTAACCTTAGATAGGAGGTCAGCTCCTTCCAATAGAGATAGCTTGTTGCCAGTGACACTGAGAATTATTTTAGAAGATATAAAAATATGGCTGAAGTGGAGCTTCACAGACCATTTTTCTAAGAAATTCATTTATATGAGTGGGAAGGGGGACTTCCAAGAAAACAATATGCTACAGTGTTTGTCAATTATGTATATATAATTGGGTTTTATTTTTAACAATATGTTTGACTCATAATTGAACCTAGAAACTATGGAAAGGTGATCCTGTTTCCTGGTAACTCATTACTGAAAAGGTTTTTCAGATAATTAGGGTGGCTATTTTGTAGCTGAAGATAGAAATATTTGGAGATCGTATTTTTTAAAAAAACCTGCAGTCAAAACAAAAATCAAACAATAAATTATTTAATTCCCCTGGTCTTTCATGCCCTGTAGTTGAACTAGACCAAGCTCTACCTTTCTTGAGGTTTAACTGAACTGGCATCAACATCAATTAAAACTGGAGGGGGAGGTGCAGCAAAGAGTCAAACAGCAGTTTCTTGGGAACAGTTCTGATTCTAACAAGTCTTTACAACTGATTTCAATGGATTAAACTGAACTTTGAATCTTTCTAAAGATATATTTGATCTTGCAAATGAAAGCAGCAAACACTATCTTCCAGAACTGTGAGTCTTCTCTTTCTGGCTTGCTATAATCTTATCAAGAAAAACAGAGTGGAAACAAAGTACACAAAATGACCACCAAGGGAGAAAAGCTTGGACTAGCAGAAATTGCTTCAACAACAGCCTTGATGAAGGCAATTACTGTCAAAATACAAAATCTGCATGCCTCCTTACTTGCAAAGTGGCAAAGAGGCTTCAACATTATTGAAGTTCCATGAGAAAAATTAGCTTGGAAGATACAAGTAATAGAAATAAGTGCAAATGAAGCTATGGAATTGTGTGTGGAGAACTCTGGAAAAAAATCTAAACCTTCCTACAATATAATAAAGAGCTGTATGACCATGTGGGTGTTAAGTGAAATCGTGACAGACTTTGGAATTTAGATCAGTTTTAGAGTGTGCAGAGCAAAAAGATTAAAAAATCTTTCTTGGCAACCATAGAGAGAGCTTGTGACTTCTCCAGTGTAGTAGAAAAGTCCTAAAATTGATCACACATATGGTATCTCACTTCTTTGCAAATGCCAACCACATTTTCTGCTATATCACCTAAGTGCTGGAGGGGTTGCAATAAACTTGGTACATATTATTTATGGTGGGAAATGGCAGTTGGTGCAAGATTTTGGGGATTTAATTTTGACAAATGATAAATATTACTAAAGAAACTATTGTTTGTTGTCCAAAATTAATGTTACTGAATATTTTTGATGATACTATTGTAAATATATCTTCAAAAGAATTGGCCGTGTATGTGATTTTGGTAGCACAATAGTATGTGCATCACGATGGAAAACAGCCCAAAATCCTACACTGGATGCTTAGAGCCACCCACTCTGGAACATAGCTATAGTGGAGAAAATCATACATAATTTGATATTTTGACAGGGACTAAAACCTCCAGTAACATTTCATATGATTTGGCATTCATTTATGACATATACAGTGGAACCATCCTTTTCAAGATAATGCTTGTCACAAGCCTGGCAACTCTAGAACTCCGCTTGATGATCTGATAAAGTTGATAGTCTTTATCTGGACTTTGTTATTTCAGCTCATGTGCAACTCTACATGCCTATGCTATATTTTGGTTTTTCATCTTTTAATTGTGTGAATAATAATAATAATAATAATAATGACTTCACCAAAAAAGCCCTATCAAATAAAATCAGAATACTGTGGCTTCTGTGTATGGGATACATATTTATGATGTCCAATACCTTATCCATGCAAGCTCATTCCACAACAGTAGAGAGGAAGAGACTACAAGTCGCATTAGCTTTGGTTAACTGTATGCTGAATCAGGTTATAATTATAAAGTGCTGCAGTGATGCACAATGTACTGATTATCAATACAAGGGATGAAATATTAAAGCACCCAAGTTTCCAGACAGGTGGAAGCTATCCAACTAATTCATAGGAGGGGACAGTACAAAAGATAGAGATTGGGTATTAGAGGCTGGAAACAAGATGTCAAGTTTTAATTGCTGCAGATATATCAAGATTTAATCACTGGCTCTTGGCAACTTAGATGCTAAATATTTGCACTGGCAAATCTTCCTGTGATGCAGGAGTTAGTATCCTTGCAGTGCCAGCATAACCATGATCTGAGACATTGTGCTGACATAGCAGCCTGCATGTCCTTCCTATCCAAAGTGTTTGATTGCACAGCAACACTTACCCTATGGTTGCAAGGAACTTTTTAAAGTGTAATGGATTCTTAATCATGTTTCTATCTAGCTGCTAGCTCGCTGATATTCTGCAGAGGCAGAATAAACATTGTATGGCAGGAGGGAGGATAAAAAGCAAGGGAAAGGAACCATTAGCCTGGCTTCTGTTGTTCTGACATGCCTCCACCGCCGATGGCCAGAAGGTCTCCTGTAGCTTTGAAGTTCAGCAGGATCAGGTGACCTGACTCCCCAGTCTAACTTGTTGCTCAGTGCAGAAACATAGGGTGGAAGTCCTGCATGGGCCTGATAACTCACTGTCCTGCCTCCCAGTCACCATATGCAGATTGTCTGGAAAGTGAACTTAACCCCAGATATATATCAGATTCAAATAGGCCTTGTTCAAATCATGCCTGATGTCTAGCTGTGCTTTGAACTACATATGTTATGCAATTTATCATTAACTTATTTGTTTCCATCTGAAACTGTCTTTCCTCCTGCCTTTCATAAGAAAGACCTAAATACACTTTTTTTCTTCTTCTTTAGGTGGAAATATCCTTGACTGTCCGTTACACAGTCAGTCTATCTCAGACATAGGCAAACTCAGCCCTGCAGATGTTTTGGGACTACAACTCCCATCATCCTTGACCACTGGTCCTGTTAGCTAGGGGTGGTGGGAGTTGTAGTCCCAAAGCATCTGCAGGGCCGAGTTTGCCTATGCCTGGTCTATTTGTTCCAAGCCCTGTTATATTGGATTTGACAATAACATAGTCCTGTTTAAGCTAACATGTTTCCAACAGACTGCCATATACATTTATCAATGCAATTTCCATCAAATATATGTATGTATGTATGAATGTATGTATGTATGTATGTATGTATGTATTTTCTAGACCACGTTTCATCTGAGGCTCACAGAATGGTTTACAATATAAAAACACAAAAAATAGCATAGTAATAAACAAAAAGAATACCCCCTCAAGTGACAGCAAAGTATCTAGAAGTACTGCCAAGCTGTGTACCCACTTCTTCCAACCCCAGACTATTTGTAAAGTTAACGTTATAATAAAAAATGTAGTATTAAATGCTTGCAATTATGAATGGTCTAACATTAACTTTGTTCTTTTCCTCCTATTGATTGTGCAATATTTTCCAAGAGACAACTCTTTATGTAAATGTAAACATGACAGAGGGATTGTCACCAAGAAATCCATAACCAGTTATTTGCATAAGTAGAGGATATTGTGTCAGTGTGTTAGCATTTCATTTCCTCAGAGAAGTGTTCTTTGTCAGAATTTTAATGTCATATTAAATAACCTTTTGTGCTATTTAGTTTGCCAAGATTCAGAAACTCTTCATTTGTTACAAAATGAGGTAGTCCTAGAACCCAAGGCTACCTTGAGATGATACACAAAGGAATACTGACAGATCAGTCACATCCACACCATGCATTTAAAACATTCCTGCTCTGCTTTAACAGTCATGGTTTCCCATGGGAACACCGGGAATTGTAGTTTGCTAAAGGTACTGACCTTCCACATCTACAATCCTGGCAATTCTTAACAAACTATAACTCCAAGGATTCTCCATGACTGTTAAAGTTCAATAGGAGTATTCAAAAAGTACAGTGTGAATGTGAATTGGAGGCAGGTTAAATGGTTCGTGGTGAAAATTCCTGGCCTGCGACTTATAATTCATGCCGAAAACATCCATGACCAGGCCTTTTGCATTTTTTCTTGGACAGTCAGGTTTTCTATCCGGAGCAGTGAGCAGAGTGACCACTGGGAGGAGTGTAGAGAGAAGGCACACCATGGTGCTCCTGTAGCAGCAAAACTGGATGCCTTCATCTGCCCCACCTACAATAAGGCATGTCCCTCCTCTACAGCCAAAGCAGGCACTGTAACTCTCCAATGGTTTGACCTGAGGCTGTACTCTTCCATTGTCTCCTGAGAGAGTGCCAACAATAACATTGTGTCCATGGCCTCTCCTCCACCATGCTGCCACTAAAACAACATGTGGGAGAGCATGGAAGGAAAGGAACCTACCTTTGGGGGAAGAAAGCAATCATATCTGAGCAAAGAAGCAATTTTGACCGAGCAAGCAGACAACTCATGTTCCTTGCCTGAAAGCAGTAGTGAACAATTAAGCCTGTAGCATCCACACTCCTTGCAAGAGCAATGCATTTGGTATTTCTTAAAAAGGCAATGACAGAGATAGATGGATAGAGGAAAGGAGAGAATGAATGGCTGTTGGTGTGGGTGCAAAAGAAAGAAAGAGATGTGTGAGGAAGGAAGGAAGAATGGGTGGTAATGGAAAGGGGGGGAAACATGGATGGGAAATGGAGTGAGAGAGATATTGGTGGAATATGTGGCTGGCTGGATTTGTGTGAATGCCTGGGTATGTGTCAATGGATTTGTGCAAATGGATGTTGCTTTTGACCAAATCACATATGATTGATCCTACTAACTTTTGGGTTTTATCATATGCACTGCTGGCATATGGAAATAGTCCATGAGGTAGAAACAGCCGAAAGAGCCTTCCAGGGCCTGGTCTCATGTATGACAGAAGAAAATGCAAATGCTACTTTGCTTAAAGCACTTTCCAGATCTTGCTTTTAAAAAAACAAACATTCCTGTAGAGCAATTGTCGCAGTCATGGCTTCAGAAAAGCATGTGGCAGTGCAATGATGGTGGGGTATACTCCCAGTCAGCATCTCCTTGAGACTACCTCCATCTCCCCCCCCCCCCCATTTTGTACATGGGAGGTTGTCTTCTCGGAGATCATCTCAATGTAGGGGGAACATAGGAATATGTTAATAAAAAAAATGTGTAAGCACCTATTTTACTTTAAGCATGTATGCTGGAAGCTCAATGCAAGTACAGTGGTACCTCGGGTTACATACGCTTCAGGTTACATATGCTTCAGGTTACAGACTCCGCTAACCCAGAAATAGTGCTTCAGGTTAAGAAATTTGCTTCAGGATGAGAACAGAAAGCGTGCTCCGGCAGCACGGCAGTAGCAGGAGGCCCCATTAGCTAAAGTGGTGCTTCAGGTTAAGAACAGTTTCAGGTTAAGAACAGGTTAAAAAAAAAAAAAAAGAACAGGCCTCCGGAACGAATTAAGTACTTAACCCGAGGTACCACTGTAGTGCACCTGAAGGAAAATAGAAACCCATTCTTTCTTCACAAATGACAGTGCAGAAGAAAAGGGAGAAATAAGATTGGGGGGGTGTGCCACATTGGATACAATCTCCAGTACCTGCTGTTATATGTCTCATGTGGACGTGTGTGCATGTACACATAACATTGTTCCATTTAACTCAGTACTGTCTATATTGACTGGCTTTCCGGGACTGCAGATAGGAGACATTCCCAACTCTACCTGTACATGAGAAGCATTGAACCTGGAACTTTCTGCATGCAATGCAATTCTACCACTGTGCTACGGCCTTTCCCTTCTAGAGGTCTTTGGGTGGTGGTGTGGAGGGACAGGGAGTCATAAACACTCTACTTCCCAGGTCTCAAATTCGCTTATGCATTGAAATTGATTCTTATGGGAAGAGATGGTATAAATGAGTTTGCAAAATTCTAACAGAGAGGTATAGCACTGAACTCCATTCAGAGCCTTCGTTGCAGAGGATAGAGTGTGGCACTTGGGGCAGGGAGACCCAATTTCCAATCCTCATCCAGCTATGATGTTCACCACGGGCAAGTCAGAATTACTTAGCCAAATAGCTCTCTCAGCACTGCAGAGTAGATTATACAGTACGTAGAGGGTGGTCTTATGCAATGCCCCAAGCGCCTTGGTAGAAGGGTGGATTACAAATGTAATGAACAAACTCAGCAGGCATGACTGTTCCTGTAGTTCCCTGTCACAGGCACATAGGCTTTTGTGTGAAATTTATGTGCTCTGGAGTGCAACTTAGTCTCTCCTCCGTTTCTATGGGGATGGTGTACAATATGAAATGTATGGCGCATGCAGGTAGTAATTGATTCCTTGCCCATGTCCTTCTGATTGGCAAGACATGGCAAAAGAAGGGAAAACATTCAGCTCTTCCTCTACTAACTAAATAACCAAATGTTGGCAACATCAATTTCAGAGACAGTAAGCAATGCAGACTGTGGACTTGCTTTCAGTTGGTGGTCTAGGCAGGACTACAAGGGCTTCACTTAACAGACTGGGCAGGAGGGTCCTGAAATAGAGCAGATCATGTTGAAGTGGGAGAAATAAAACATGTTACCTTCTCAAAAGGGATGCCTGTAGGACTTGGGTCAGAGAAGCGCACCTTCCAATCCTATTTCAGCTATGAAGTTATCCATGTATCATTTGCCATTCCTCAACCTAAGGTTAGGAATATAAATTTACCTTCTGCTTGCATCACTGTTGACTTTTTTATATATAGGACTGAGTTTTCTAAGTAAGGACTTCAAATACCAACCCTTCCCAAAATAATAACAAATCATATATCTATTTTTTTTTTTAAATGATATTTATTAAGATTTTCAAAAATACAGAAAGTAAAGATTAAAATACATTCAAAGCCTTATTTTCATAGATCCACTTTCCGGGACTCCCCCCTTCCCCCACCCCTACCATATTCCCCTTTCATATTGTTGGCTCCACAAGCTCTCAGTTCTAATTAAAACTTAATTTGTTTAAACCATTATTCGAATTTAAAATTTATACACTCCTCATCAATACCCTTAATAAAAAACAAAAGTTCTCTCCCCAGGGCCCACCCCATTTTCATTCCACAATTTCCCTTTTTTTTAAAAAAATAAGGACACCCCACACAATAGAAATATAAGAAATAAGAAATAAAAAGTATAATAGGTGAAAAAGAGCCAGTTCAGAAAAAAAAAAAGTTGACAAGCCTTTGGATTTTAGTTCTCCCCCCCCTGTCCCCGGTTTAATTTCCCCCTGACCACCAAACCATGTTATCTGCCTGGAATTCTTAAAGTCCCCCAACTCCTTGCTGGCTTTTTCTTTTTATAGTTATTTTTTAAGACATTTAACTTCAAATCTTTAATAAAACTCCCCCCATTGTTCTTTCCAAGTTGTAGTCCAATTTCCTCTTGTTCCGCTGCTGAAACGTTCTAATTCAGAAGTTTAGTAACTCTGCAGGGATTATTGTTATTCAGGAACAAAAACTTGCGTTCAGTCCCTTCCTTTCTTCAATAGAAAATTCTATTGTCTCCTTTAGCTGAACACCCTGTAGACAAAATATTATTTCCGTTTTGCAGCTTTCCCAGAAGATAACCAGTCCTGTAAAATTCCAATGGTATTTTTCCACTTACGACCATCTTTGTAATGTCCCGAAACTCCTCTAGGGGGATTGAATAACAAATCATATATCTAACTGCAGTTCTAATTTGCTTAGTACATCAGTGAGAAACCATTTTGGGTTTTCCCTTACTCTGTTTTGCACTCCTGCTCATTCTCCACCCCATGAGAACTAACGTGGCCTTGAG
Organism: Podarcis pityusensis; assembly: GCF_964106645.2. Taxonomy (NCBI): domain Eukaryota; kingdom Metazoa; phylum Chordata; class Lepidosauria; order Squamata; family Lacertidae; genus Podarcis; species Podarcis pityusensis. Next base: position 49,208,183 of record NC_138027.1, read on the forward strand.
ATGCCATAGGTCAGCCTTCTGTAGTGTGTGCCCTACAGAAGTTTTGGAATACAGTTTGGGATGGGGGAGAACTTCAATTCACTTTTCAGTTAAATGTGGGCTTACCTGAATCGTACTTTCTGAGAAAGTACACAGACTGAAACACATACTTTCAGATTTGTACTTCTCCAAATTGGGCACTGCTTATTAGGGGAATTTGCATGCAAAAAAAGTCTATATCAGGGGAGGGGAGTGCACTGAAATGCTGAGGAATGTGAACAAGGCCTTCTTGTGGAAAATCAGACTTAAGACTGGAAAAATGGGAAACACAGATTGACAGATTCCCAAGGGCCCCAGTCAGCACAGTTGAGAAAGACTGATGTAGCTATTCCATTTACTATCAACCACATGCAAAAGACAGTCAATACTGGGAAATAGGTACCTTGATAGGTTCCAGTATCTGGAACACTCTGCATTTCTCCTGTTCCTGTCGGAAAACTCTTTCCGAACAAGCCTTTAAATAAAATACCAGCATGTGGCATCAATATGTTTTAAGATCTGTGTGCTGTTTGCCTGCAATAGTTATGCTCACTAGCCTTTTGTGCTTTGCTTGGACTAGGAGAGGGGCTTTATTTATGCATGTTCTTTCTGAGCAGCAATATATTTTAACAGCTGATGAGATAGAGGGTTACCCTCTGGTATCACTCTGTATGACAGGGAGCTTGGCTCTATCCTTGCAATGTAACAGATGTTGTGGAAACTGCTGGGAAATAAGCAAGCAGAAAAACAAAGAGTAATGTTGCAATTTTGCATGGTGTATTCTTGATTAAGAAGGACCTTAGGCAGGCAATATCCAGATGATAATGTTATTTAAGCACAGAATTCCAAAATATGAACCCTATGCTCATGAAGAAAAACAGAAGAAAGCAAGTGGAGTGTGACCAGGCTCCAAATTAATTAATAAGGTTAAGATCTCTGAAGGGAAGTTAAACCAGATGAGCCTAACACAGGTAATGTTTTATCTTTCCTAGGCAGAAAAGGGAACTGATTCTGCCTTGCAGAGCCCCTCCATATGAGGAAGTTTACCTTGTTATGAGGAAAGAACACAACACCCACTCATTCAAGCCCCATTGTGAATGGCAATGCTGAAAAAGCTTGTATTCAGCCCAGCCCCAGAAAGCCCAAACACGGCTCTTGATTTTGTTGAGGCCTAGCTAGGACTAAGGACCTCTACCAGTTTGGGGCTCAAGACCAGTGTTGTCCATCTTTTTGGTGGTGGAAATTCTTCAGTTTGTACTCTCAGGGAGACTCTCTTCTTCTTCTGTCTCTCTCTGTACCAAAAATCGTCATCAATGTACATCCCTTCACTTGACTCTCCTAAAGGATCTATGCAACCATGAATCCAGCAAGAAAGATGTTGCAGAAGAGGTGAAATGCCACGTGGACAAGAGGAATATACTTACTCAGTGGCGTAGCATGGGTTGTCAGCACCCGGGGCAAGGCAAGTAATTTGCGCCCCCTAACCCCTAACCTGCCGCCGCTGCCAGCTTCTTCTTGCTGCTGCCTGGTCTGGTCTGGTGTGGTTCTCTCCCGTGCTCAGCGCTGCGCTGGGCGGCCGCTGCACTGTCCCTCCCCCAGATAGTCGCTCGCTCTCTCTCCGCACCGCACGCCTGGCACCCACCCCCTCCACAGTGGGCGGCGACCCAGCGGCTCGGATCGGATTCGCACAGCCAGCACTGCAGTGAGAGAGAGTGAGTGAGCCAGGTAGGGGCAGAGAGCTGCGAGTGCGAGCGCGCCCCCCCCCCGATGTTGCGCCCGGTGCGGCCGGCCCCCCCTGCACCCCCCACGCTACACCACTGTACTTACTTGAGCCCAAGGTGAAGTGAGCAGGTTCAGTTCACAGCACTGTTAAAGGAAACTTGATGGGTTATCAATCCTAATTGTTAGAGTGCCCTCCTTCAGGGGTTACAACCATGAAGGGGCAGTTTGTTCAGAGAAGGACCATCTATAGCCACCACCACCATCACCTGAATGGACTGGTGTCATTGGACATGCATTGGATTTGGCAATTCAAGGCATCAGTGCATTATCCTACACATTTATCCCTGGTACTTACCTCCTCTGAACATTAGAGCCTAATTTTGCTCCTTCATTACCATGAAAACTCATTTCCCCTTTCATACCAGTTGCAAGTGCAAAAAAGACCACTTAACATACAACATAAAGCTATTTAGGGACTTAGAATAAGATTCCCCCCCCCCAATCCATTACTTAGGAAATTGTAATGCTGGAAGGACTATCTTTTCTTCCATCCAGCTAAAATGTATAGGTTTAAAATAGCAGGCTTATTACCAAGCAGAGTGTGTAATATCTCCATATCTTAGAATAGCAAAGTTGTTTGAACATGACTAGATTTGTAAGAGTATCTTGTATCTATCTGACCCTCAGTTCTGTAATGTGGGGCAGTCAGATACATTTTTATTGTAATTTTGTTCCCTATTTATGATTGTCAATATCATTTAGCAATACTTTGTGTTGTTCAAAGTACAGGCAGAGGGGGAAAAAGATTTTATTTCCGAAGCCGGAAGGGGAAAAACAGATGAGGCAAAAGGAGCCAGTGTCTTGCCTCATATGTTTTGAAGCCTTCAAATTCACTTACTAGAATTGGCTGTTATTACATAATGACTGGAATTTTTAAACTTCAATTAAGGACCATGGTCTAGTTTTACAGTGGGGTGGGAGGAATTCTGTAAAGAAGTGCACTTACGTACCTGTTATTGGTCTGCCTACTAATCGGGCCTGATACCATCTCTTCCAGTTCCCTACAAGTATTTAGGATGGGCAGCCAAACCAATAACTGGGAGTGGGCAGAAACTGTGTAGAGCATCAGCATTTATGCTATTGATTCCTCAGCCTGCTGCCATTTTTTCTTGATCCACACAGATATTTAGGACTGGAGATGGCAGTTAGAGGCAGTATCCTCTGTGCATGCCTTAAGTGTTGCAAAAATCTGCACTTTAGAATACATGAAGAGTGTGCCGGATGTATTGGAAGAGTCCAGCATGTAACATGCCATGTGATAAGAAAGATGCCAGTGAATATTTCCTTGCTTTTGCATAGAAGGCAGTGAGAACTGTAGATTTCTGCCACCCTGTGTGTGCTGCACATGTTGGTAACTAGATGCTATTATGTAACTAGTATCTTTGAGTGATTTTGCATATTATGGTTTTTTTTAAAAAATGAGTGTTTTGATTGCACTAGTATATGTATTGCATTTTTATCATATATTTCTTCTATAATATGCATTAATGCTGTTCACAAATTTTGGGGCTTTTGGGCCAAAAAACAGTTTTTAAATGCTATGGGGAGAGGTTCACATTTCCTGTGTTGACATACAAAGCCCTGAACAACTTGGATCCAGGATACCTTCAGGAATAACTCATCCCTTATATCCCAACTTAATCACTTAGCTGATCCACGGAGGTGCTGTTAGTTGGCCCCCATGTTGCAGAGGCCTGCCACCTTCACTCAAAGCCAAACATTTAGTGCTGCTGGTCCTATCCTGTGGAATTTGGCCTGCAGACATTCAGTAGTAATCCTTTGACTTCCAGGCATCTTTGTGCTTTTTATGCTGGCAGGTCTTTGTAAGCTGTTTAAATTGATTAACCAGTCACATTAATTACTATAGTATTGTTTTAAATGGTGTTTCATGCTTTGTGGTACACCACCATGATATCCTATGATACAACAGCATAGAAATACTTCTGTATCATAGATCAAAGGAACAATGTTCTCACCCAATGCATGTCAGCAGAAGGCATGAGCCTTCCTTCTCATCACTTACCTTGCCTTTCTTCAAAAAGTCTGCATTGTGCTCATGTACATATCATAACTCCTAAGTTCAACGTAAGGCACAGGTGGATTTAGCTTGGAATATGTCCACATCCTTCAAAGACTGCGACATCTGTGCTGCAGAGGTGAATGCAAAGGCTGCAGGTGAAGGTGGGCGGTTTTTTGTGTTCTTTTCGCAAACGGTTATACCAGAAATGAACTTGTAGACCTTTTGCTTAAACAAAACATGACAGTGTGAACTACAGCTGCAGAGAAATACTTAAGAGGCAGTGTGCCTACCTTCTAGGCATGGTCCCAACTTGCACAGCTCTGGCTGGCCACTGGGGATATAAACTGCATGATCAAGATAACTATGATTAGAGTGGATAAGTGTGCTGAAATCCTCTGTTTCAACCTTCAAGGGTGATCTACGGCATTTCTCTCCCTGCAGAGTCTGTTGTTAAAAGCCTTCCAAATACTCCAGGCTCCAGCAGAAGTTGATTTAATTCAGCAGGGGGAACAGACTTGAGTGGGAGGTGAGCAGGGGGGAAAGGAGTGCAAAGGACTCTCATGAGAAATGGCAGATTGACAGTGCTTAGAGAGACCTCTTCCATTTAAAAACATTGGAAAAAGCAGAAGATGCCAGTTTCATGTGCAAATACATTTCTTATATTTCAGGGAAGAAATGTTTATAGGGAAAAAAAGAACAGAGTGCTCTTGGACTCCTCATCTTCTTGAAAGAAAAAAAAATGGAATAGAAGCCTGTTGGTGCAAGGACAAAATAGCTCCCTAATGTCTGCCAGTTTGGGAGGTGCTTGTCTTCTCATTCTTCTCTCCTCTTTCTGATTGGGAGTGATCAACTCATTTTCACAGAGTCTACCCAAGCTACTTTCAGCTAATAATGACTTCAGCTCTGTTCCCATTCATGTTCAGATCTGAACTTCTAATACCATATCCCATTATCGACCAACAGTTCTACTCTCTTAAAGAGGTCTATTATATAGAGAGCTGAGTCTTGACTTAAACTTAGGTATGAGTAGAATGGGAAAGATTTTTCTTTAATAATGTTGGAATGTCTGTTATATCTTCACTGCAAACTATACAGGTACTGGGGGGGAGGGAAGAAAGAAAGTCCACCTTAAAGCAATAGATAATTTAGCCAAGGATTGGGAAGTCTGATATAATGTAGCATCTCACTGCTTATATTGATTCTTAGATGAAGGGGAATAGTGAAATAATTGCAAGGATATGTAATTGGATTCATTACAATTATTTTGTATGTATATAACTAATGTCAACCTCATAATAAAATGCCAACAGTGCAATCCTATACATTAAGTTCTGAGTTGACCCCCATAGACATCAAAAGGGCTTACTCCCAGGTTGCATAGGCTGTAATCCAATATCCACTTATTTGGCAGTAAGCCCATTTTAATTCAACGGGACTTATTTTTGAGTAGACATGTACTGTTGGCATCTGTCTGTCTCAATAGACAAGTAGTAGTTGTCTCAACAGACAACAGAATGAGCCTCTGGGGGCAAAGTCAAACCGCTGGAGAATCACAGCACCTACTGTGGCTGCAGTAACCAGTAGCTTGTAACAACTGCCTCTCTCATCATTTTTGCTGCATTAGAAGTGGGCAGTGTATATGAAGGTCCTGGGCTGCCCATTTGACAAGACCCCACTCTTGGTCTCACTAATGTGGTCCAAGCAGCGGTGGAGGAAGCCGCTCAGGCACCTGGGGTGGTGTGCCCAGGGGCAGGGCGGGGTGCACCGTGGGGCCTTCGGAGTCTGCCTGCCTCCTCCCACTTAGCCACCCTACAGCTGGGGGGGGGCAGCGGGTGGACCGTTTGGGCAGAGTGAAGCCTGTGGGCGCCCAAGCCACCACATCACTTCCAGGAGACATGCGTGGCTTGGGCGCGCTGCAGGCCCCACAGTGAGTGCTGCCCAGCATTTTGTCACCCCCCTCAGTGCTGATACCCAGGGCGAACCACCCCCACCGCCCCCCTTCCTCTGCCACTGGGTCCAAGGAAAGGAAAGCAACACATTTGGCAGCAGCTTGGCTGTAGGAGTTGCTGGAAGGAGACATAGAAGATGCTATCCAACCATCTTAGGGAATCCACTCTGGATTTGTGTAGGGTTTACTCCTTATCCTTTTCTTTCCCCAAAGATGTCCTGCAAGGCAGCGGGTAGGAATTTTCCTTGGGCTTTATTCCTGAAGCCTTTCTCACAAATGAGTATAAGCGCAAGGCTGGGGAGCTTTAGGATCAGAGTTTCCCTTCTCCTAGATGGGCTACCCTTCCAGCTTGACCCATCTGCCCCTCATTTCCCTCTACAGCACATGCAGAAACCGCCTTTTTCACCATTGGACCCACTGTTGGTCTTATCTACTCAATCCACTTGAGCCCGTCTTTGCATGTAGGGGAAGTCCCTAACTCACTGAGGGTTTGAGACATTATTTTTAACCATTTATTGTGCCATTTATTTATTCAAGCATTTCTTACATTGTTAGACCTTTATTCATAAATTTCATGTGGTCATGCGTCTCAACAGTATCAGAAACATCCCTAAGACTGCCTTAGATATGTACAGTGCAAGTCCCTTCAGGATCAGGCATAGTGCTTATGATGACATAGGAAAAAGGGCAACAAGAAAATATAGGTGATGTTTAAAATGGTCCACAGGGAATAACAACGTGTATTTTCCGTAGACCAGCTCATCTTTGCACCATTGCTATATTAATTTCAACTTATTTAGGCACAATCCTCAATGACATTTTATTGAATACTTTATTCATACTATCTTTTTAGTGACATATCCAGTAGGACCAAGTAAGTTTCTGCAAGAATTGCTGGTTACTTTCATCCTTAAAAATCTGGATCCCTTTCATCCTTAAAATCTTTGAGTAATGCTATTCACAATATTTCCCGTCTAGAATAGTGTATTTAAAAAAACCACCTCCTGTTTGCCAATCTAGAAAACAAACCAGCTTCATTTGTGAGATTGACAAAGTGACCTAACAGGAATTTCCCATTTCTAATTTCTGCAATTCACTTAACTGTGATAATGTGCCTAATTATCTCATTTTAAACTGATTACACCTGTAAACATTCTTTGATCATTGACCTTATGTGCTCATGTATTTTACTGACAAATTTAATGGACCAGAAGTAATAGAAAGAGAGCCAATTACTTAAGTGAAATCTATCTTCATAGCTTTTGTTCAATCATTGAGCAATTTTTTGCTTAGCAAAAGTCACAACTATATAATTTTTATATGTAAATCTCAGGTTTTGAGCAGTGGGGCATTTTTGTCAGCTTTTAAATCCTGATAAGGTCAACGAGGGTCAATTATCCTTGCAACAAAAGGGTATGAGGAATGGGAAGCTGTATTAGGATAGAAGAGATTCAAAATGAATATCAAAAATGTATGTGGCACATTACAGTATGAGGGGTCCAGGCATTTCAGCTTATGGTGTATGAAGAGAATGTGTCTATACAGAGAAACCTTTTCAACTAAGGTTTGCTTTTAGGCATATATGATTTTATAGAAAGGCGAAAAGCTCAGTCATGCAGTTTTAAATTTTCATCATAACTGACAGCAATACATTTGTTCAAACCACTTCCTGTGTAACCCTGGGTGCATTAATTCAGTGCACCTCTAGACAGGCAGTGCTTTGAATGATTCAAGCACCCACGGGAAATTTGGGTTTATACAGTTAAAGTGGATTAAAGCACTCTGACACCTTAGAAACCAAGTTCATGCAATTAGGAAAGTGACGGGGGAAACACTGAAAAGTGGAATGAATGAATGATGGGAAGGCATATAAACAGCACACAAGCAAATCAGAATCAATGCAGGATGAATGGTCATTGCGGTATAACCTCACAACAAAATGGAATAAATGCTTAATAAAGACTGTTCATAGTCTAACAATCACTTTGTGCAAGCAAATCAGAAGGAATGGTCAATAAACAGGTCCTTTGGAGCAGCAGCCCCCAGAAGCAACTCCCACCATGTTCAGTAGGAGCTACTTTCATGCCTATGTTCATTGTTCTGAAGCCTTATCTCTCTGCTCTTCTAGCCTAACAGATCCCTAATAGTGGCCTTTGCTCATCCAGCTCCCCAGACATCCAAAGCTCTCCTACTCCCCAGAACAATTCTTCCCCCTTATTTGTCAAACTGCTTTCCACACCACCTCCTTGCCTTCCTTCAGATCTCTCCTCAACCCCTTCCCCCACTTTTCTGTGAAGCCTTTGGAAGAAAACAGCCCCCTCGCTCCAGTACCTTCTTGAAAACCAAATGGCATGTAAATGACACCAAAGAATCACATACTCATTATCAAATTTATATCCCTCCAAAGCAGCATGTTCTCCCCATCTCCATTTCCATCTACTACCCTGGTGTTTCCTTTGTGTCTATTTTCAGATTTCAAGCTATCGAGGTTGGAATGTGCTAATCCCTTTCTTTGGTATGCAGATGGTATATCAGTAATAATAATAAATGAAACTGGCAAGAAAATGTGGCACTGTTCATTTTTGCCAAATGTATTTAAAAAACACACACACAAAAAACCACAACATAATAAAATTGGAAGCACCAGTATCTCCTTGAATGATAGCGGCAAGTACTTGAAGCAAAAGTGGGAACCAGAGGCCATTGGTTGTGGTGGGCAAGCTGGAATGGATTTTAGGAATTTAAACTAGTTCAGCTGCCAATTCTCAAAAGCTGCTAAAGGAAATATTTCATTTAGAGAAGCACTTCAGTTTATTTGCCTTATGCATTTCAAGTATATCATACACATTCTTACAGGATTTTCTGAGAAGCCTGAGTAAACCTGAGAATGATTGCCTCACTCACAAGGTTCTGGTTCCTCAATAGCTGAGGCAAAAAGTGAGCCTATTTTACCTAAAGCTGCCTAAAGGGCCTGTTAACAAAAGATTGATGTGCCTCCAGCAATATCTTAGCTATTTCCTCCCATTCCACTTAACTTTTGTAAAAGCTGGAGTTAATCATTTAATAAGGGTTCATGTTGTAGTTTGTTAATAAAGCTGTGGCCAGAGTTAACCCGACAGTACCTGACAGGCTTCTGGGAGCAAAGGTTAATACTAGTGTTCTGGCTCCCAGTTGCTGGTGAATATGGATTCAGTGTTGGGATTCAAGCCTTTATCAGGAGAAACTGGCCACTCTCCAGGCACCCGGCTTGATCTCCTGTTGACCTCCCTGTCTGCATTCCCCAGCAGGATCCAGGCAGAGGTCGCGATAGGCGATCCTTCTCAGAGTGAGAAGAACACACCCCCTCTTTCCTGCCCCCCCAGGCAGGGGAAAGAGATAGACAGAAACGTATTTACATTCCTTTATTTCTGTCTTTGCAGCGTTACAAAAATCATGACTGCTCTCTTCAAGCTCCAGCAGTCGAGAGAGAAACTCCTCCTGTACTTCCTGTACAGCTCATATTACACTCTGAGCTAATTCCGGTGCCCTCTGCACTGTGAATTGACTGTCCCTCTGTTTCCCACGGAACAGTCCCAACATTCCCATTATGTTTTTCTTTCAAGCTACCAGCTTGCTGCCGCATTGCTTCTATATCGTAACACTCAGATGATGATGCTTTCCTAAAGCTTCAATGCTCAAATCAGTCTGATAAGATGCAAAAACTCCTCTGCATCTGGCCAGTGCATGACACCATGATCCATCATTTCCATTGCTTTGGAAACTTCTTGTGGCTCTTGTGCACCAATAAAACACTACAGGAGATATTTCATGCTATTTATAAAATGATTGTTTTATGGATTTTTGACACCAAGAATGTTGGTATCAAGTGTTTGCAAATAATGTGAGGAGGTGATTAAAATACAATGCACAGAAGAACACCCAACTCTATAGGGCTTTTTAAACTGACAAGACATAAGCCTTGCCATCTGATAGATTGTCAATATATTGTGTCCTATCCATTATGGTTTTTAGGGAGGCTATTTCTGGCATTTAGAAACTGATGTATTTGTTTATCTTCTGATATTGGCAGGTTGTGACTGGTACTTTGAGTTTCTACAATATTCCTCAAACTAAAAGAATCTGGGATCTCCACCTGCCCTTCAAGGAGCTCAAGGTGGTGTACACCACTGTTTTCATTTAGTGCATAAAAAAAAAAACTCTGCATGATAGTAAGTCCTACTGAACTCTGTGGAGTTTGTTTCCAAATAGACATGCATAGGTGTATATTATAAACTACTCTTTTCCCAGTCCAATTTTAAAATGTAGTACAAGAGATTTTGTTTTAATTTCCTTTTGCTTAACCCTATGCAAGCACAGTCTTCTGAAATCTGAATTTCCTACTTGAAAGTGGCAGCATCTGAGGGACATGTGACCAGTGGAACAATAACCAAGTGGACTTGAGGTGATCCACATACAACCATCTTTCAGAGAATTGTTAGTTTCTTTTACATCATATTCCTAGGGCATTCGACAATGCAAGAGATGAGAAGGCCAATGCAGCAAGACAAAGCTTTCTGCTCCTGCCTTTAGCTATGTTCTATTACACAGGTATCTTTTGTATCCTGCTAGCCTAGATGTTCCTTCTTTCCGGTAACTGATATATAGAGTTAACACAAAGGAGGCTAATACGAAGGCTTGCAGCATTGTAGTTGTCACTTCTATCCATCTTGGAGTGTTTTCTCTCCCAGATATCATTTGTCTTCATTCTTCAAGACAGTTCTTTATCCAGATAAGCACCTCGTAGCTCCTACGATGCTTGCTGACCTTGTAGAATGTCACTTGCTGTGTGGTCATAGATTTTTTTTTTCTGGAGTAGGTAAATCCTGTCTACAACTTCCACCTGTCCATTATTTAAAATCTTGACTTAAAAAAAAAAAGTTGGGGCAGGTCCATTGCATCCAGTATCATTTCCAAGGCACTGAGTAGGTATTGGGAACCATTTCAGTTCAAAGGATTGACTCCTTTTGGATATCCTTCTGAAGCCCACATGGCTGTGGTGGGCAGGGCCAGAGGCAAAAGAGGGTGAAGCAACAAATGCAATTTGTAGGCTAGTTTCCACACACACTGCTCTCTCTCCTTCACTGAAATGTACAAGGCAGAAACATTAACAGAGCTCAAGGATAAGTGAATCAGGATAAGTGAAAGCAATTCTTACATCCTAGCCATGGGATGCAAAGCAGGTCCAATGATGTATGTGGCCTGGGGAGAGTTCTGAAGACCTTATAGAGAGGATTGGAGGGCCACATTTGGCCTCTTATCCTGAGGTTCCTTATCCCTGGTTTTGGGGATCTAGGGTTGTTTGTTTTAAAATCTAGATAGAGCTAATAAAGCTAAGTAGGCATTGTTGTTAATGGTCCCTCTGAGCTACAACCATAATAAATTAAAAATTGGGTCAGTTCAGTCAATCATCTATGAGAACCGTTTGGTATTTTGTATTTACTGCTTATCCAGAACACCATAATGGCAGCCAACATGGAAGGAACTAGATAGCAGGATGCTCTGATACATGGAACTGTGTACAGAAGGGGATTGAAGGGAGGATAACAAGCCTGACAATGTTGCTACTAACTTTAGTAATTGTGAGGTGGAATACAGTTTTATTTTATTTTTTTAAATGATATTTATTAAAGTTTCAAAGAAAAAAATTACATATATAAAAAAAGAAAAAGAAAAAGAAATAAAAAAGAAAAAAATACAAAATACAGAAAAAAGATAGAAAACACTTAAAAAAACAAAAACACATTGATCTTTCTATAACTTACATTTCATTTCCTTACTTCACTGACTTCCTCACACCTCCCTTTTTTGTATTCCAGTTCTATTAGTTAATTCAGCAATTCCTTTCCCTCTTTGTTTTTGTCTTAATCCTTTAACTTTACATATTATAACTTTAGATTCTCATCTGTTAACAATCCATTTGTACATACACCTTTATAACATTGCTGCTAAGACCACTTAATTTCATTCTGACATCATTCTAACATTCATTAATTTTGCAATATTTCTGTAAATAGTCTTTAAATTTCTTCCAATCTTCTTCCACCGACTCTTCTCCCTGGTCTTGGATTCTGCCAGTCATTTCCACCAGTTCCATATGGTCCATCACCTTCATCTGCCATTCTTCCAGAGTGGGTAAATCTTGTGTCTTCCAATACTTTGCAATAAGTATTCTTGCTGCTGTTGTGGCATACATAAAGAAAGTTCTGTCCTTCTTTGGCACCAATTGGCCGACCATGCCCAGGAGAAAGGCCTCTGGTTTCTTAAGAAAGGTATATTTATATACCTTTTTCATTTCATTATAGATCATCTCCCAGAAAGCCTTAATCCTTGGGCATGTCCACCAAAGGTGAAAGAATGCACCTTCAGTCTCTTTACATTTCCAACATTTATTATCCGGCAAATGATAGATTTTTGCAAGCTTGACTGGTGTCATGTACCACCTGTATATCATTTTCATAATATTCTCTCTTAAGGCATTACATGCCGTAAACTTCATACCTGTGGTCCATAACTGTTCCCAGTCAGCCATCATTATATTATGTCCAACATCTTGTGCCCATTTAATCATAGCAGATTTAACCGTTTCATCCTGAGTATTCCATTTCAACAGCAAGTTATACATCTTTGACAAAATCTTAGTTTTGGGTTCTAACAGTTGTTTCTAATTTTGATTTTTCCACCTGGAAGCCTATTTTCTTATCCAAATTGTATGCCTCCATTATCTGATAATAATGAAGCCAATCTCGCACTTTGTTTTTTAGTTTCTCAAAGCTCTGCAATTTCAGTCTATCTCCCTCTTGTTCCAGAATTTCTCAATATTTCGGCCATTTGGCCTCCATATTGAGCTTTTTCAGAGCTTTTGCTTCCATCGGTCACAGCCACCTTGGGGTTTTATTTTCCAGTAGGTCTTTATATCTTATCCAGACATTAAACAATGCTTTCCTGACAATATGATTTTTAAATGCTTTATGTGCTTTGACCTTATCATACCACAGATATGCATGCCATCCAAATACATTATTAAAACCTTCTAAGTCCAAAATGTCTGTGTTTTCAAGAAGCAGCCATTCTTTCAACCAGCAAAAAGCTGCTGATTCATAATAAAGTTTAAGGTCTGGCAGGGCAAATCCACCTCTTTCCTTTGCATCCGTTAGTATTTTAAATTTTATTCTAGGCTTCTTGCCCTGCCAGACAAATCTAGAGATATCTCTCTGCCACCTCTTGAAGCAATCCATTTTGTCCAAAATTTGCAATGTCTGAAAGAGAAATAACACTCTAGGCAATACATTCATTTTTATCGCAGCAATACGGCCTAGCAGTGAAAGCTTCAAATTTGACCAAATTTCTAAGTCTTTTTTCACTTCAGCCCAGCATTTTTCATAATTGTCTTTAAATAGATTCCCATTTTTTGCTGTCATGTTAATCCCCAGGTATTTCACTTTCTTAACCACTGTTAAACCTGTCTCATTCTGAAACCTCTCTTTCTCAATCACAGTTAAGTTTTTCTCTAAGACCTTTGTTTTTAACTTATTCAATTTAAATCCTGCAACCTGACCAAATTCTTGAATCAGTTCCAAAACCCTTTTAGTACTAGATTCTGGCTCCTGCAATGTCAATACTAAGTCATCTGCAAATGCTCTCAATTTGTACTGTTTAGCTCTGACTTGTATACCTTTAACCAATTGGTCCCTTCTAATCATATTCAGCAGGACCTCCAGGACCGATATAAATAGCAATGGGGAGATTGGGCAACCTTGTCGTGTCCCTTTTTCTATCTTAAATTCCTCCGTCACCACGTTATTTACAATTAATTTAGCCTTTTGTTCTGAATAAATTGCACTTATACCGTTTTCAAAGCCTTGGCCTACCCCCATCCCCTGTAGGTTCTTCTTCATGAAACTCCAAGAAATATTGTCAAAGGCTTTCTCCACGTCCACAAATATCAAAACTGCCTTGGTATTTATATTCACTTGTAGTTTTTCTAAAATATTGATTATGTTTCTCACATTGTCAGACAAATGTCTACCCGTGAGAAAGCCTGCTTGATCTTTATGTGTCTCTTCCATTAGGACTCTTTTTAGTCTTTTAGCCAAAATGTCTGCAAAGATTTTGTAATCCACATTGAGCAGTGATATGGGGCGGTAGTTCTTAAGCTGGGTCTTTTCAGTCTCTATTTTCGGTACAAGTGTAATATACGCTTCTTTCCACGACTCTGGTGCCCTTTCCCCACCCATTATTTCGTTACAGACTTCCTTTAAAGGTTGTACTAGCCATTCCTTCAAGGATCTGTAGTATCTAGAAGTCAGTCCATCCGGTCCTGGAGATTTACCTAGTTGCATATTCTGAATGGCACCTTCCACCTCCTGTTCAGTTATTTTATAGTTCAGCATTAATTTATTTTCTTGAGAGATTTTTTGTAATCCATTTGTTTTCAAAAATCGGTCTACATCAATTTCTTTCTGTGGTCCTTGCATATATAGTTGTTTAAAATACCACTGGAAACAATTTCTAATCTCAACTGGGTTCTGTATATTCCTTCCTTCCACTTCTAAATTTGTGACAGTATTTAGTTTTTGTCTTTTTTTCATTTGCCAAGCCAACAATTTCCCACATTTATTAGCCGACTCAAATGTATTTTGTCTCATTTGTTTAATTTTCCATTCTATCTCCTGATTCATCATTTTCATGTATTGTACTTGATATAACTTTATTTCTCTCAAAATCTCTTGCGACTGGTTTTGCTCTCAATTTCTTTTCACTTTCCTTTATTTTCTTCAATATTTTATCCTTCTTCTCATTTTGGATTCTCTTCTTTAATGCATTCTGTTGTATCAAGAACCCTCTCATAACAGCTTTGCTTGCGTCCCAGATTACTCTTTTTTCAACATTGGTGTTCATATTTATCTCAAAATAGTCTCTCAAGGTTTTTTGGGCCTTCTTAATGACTTCTTCATCTCTAAATAAGGCATCATTCATCCTCCATCTGAAGGAGCCAGTTGGTGTTAGTTTCATCTCCATTTTAACAGCATTATGGTCGGAGCAGGTTTTTGGGCAGATTTCCGCTTTTCTTGTCTTTGGTGCCATTCCTCTAGTTAGCCATATTTGGTCAATTCTTGTCCATGTCAGTTTGGCTTCAGAAAAGAAGGTTCCCTCTCTGGCCAGGGGACTATTTGTTCTCCAGATATCAACTAAGTCCAAGTCGTCTGTCATCTCAAAAAAGGTTTTTGGTAGTCTACCATCTTTAGTGACTACCTGTCTTTGTGCCTTGTCCATATGTGTAGATACCACTCCATTCATATCTCCCATCAAAATCAAATTATAATCCAAATAGTCCATCAAGGTCTCATGCAACTTTTTAAAGAATTCAGATTTCCCCTCATTTGGTGCATAAACTCCTACTATTAAGAATTTCTCTCCTTGTATTTGAATTTCAATTGCCACAAATCTTCCTTGGTCATCTTTGAAGATAAACTTCGGTAATAGTCTCTCCTTTGCATAAATCACTACTCCTCTTTTTTTAACTTTATCCGAAGAAATAACTTTATCCGAAGAAATAAATTCCTGGCCCAGTCTTTTGTTGATCAATACTTTCCTGTGTAACCTTGTTATATGTGTTTCCTGTGAGCAAAGCAAATCCAATTGTTCCTTTTTTAATAAATGAAACACAGATTTCCTTTTCTGAGGGAGTTGAGACCATTACAATTCCAGCTTAATAGTTGCAGAGCCATGATGTAGTTACTTTTTTTGGCTCTTTGGATCTTTTTGGCTAAGATCCAAGATGTAACTGAACGACTGCAAGGAATCATAAAACCCACTGACAAATACCCCTTCCTCTTGGTTCATGTGGGAACCAATGACACTGCAAGCAATAGCCTCCAGAAGATCAAAAGAGACTACAAGGCTCTGGGCAGGAAATTGAAGCAATTAAATTCACAAATTGTCATCTCATCTGTCCTCCCAGTTGAACGACGTGGCCCAGGGAGAGAGGGAAAAATAGTGGAAGTGAACAGCTGGCTTCGCAAATGGTGTAAACAGGAACGGTTTGGATTCTTAGATCACAGACTGCAGTTGCTTGAAGATGGACTTCTGGCAAGCGATGGGCTGCACCTCACAACGGTTGGGAGAAATGTTTTTGCCAAAAATCTCAGAAATCTCATCAGGAGGGCTTTAAACTGACTAATGTGGGGGAGGGAGACAGTGCTCCTGAAGGTAGGAGTCTATCAATTGATGAAGATGATCATCCAAATGTCATAGACCAAATGGAGCAAACAGCACGCAGACCTAGTGGTGGGAGGAAAAAATCCTTAAATAAGAGACACGGGGGAATGATTAATGGACTTCAATGTCTGTACACTAATGCACAAAGCATGGGAAATAAACAAGATGAGCTTGAGCTCTTGGTACAGCAAACTAAATATGACATAATAGGCATCACTGAAACCTGGTGGGATAAGTCCCATGATTGGAATGTAATAATGGGGGGATACAATCTAATTCAGAGAAACAGACCAGACAAGAAAGGAGGAGGAGTGGCGTTATATGTCAGGGATGTGTATACCTGTGAAGAGATCCAAGATTTAGAACCTCAAAGCCAAAGTGAGAGCATTTGGGTCAAAATTAAGGGAGAGAAGAATAACAGTGACCTCATTGTGGGAGTTTACTATAGATCCCCAAGCCAAACGGAGGACATAGATGATGCCTTCCTGGAACAGATGGCCAAGCATGCAAAAGGAAGGGAGATAGTAGTAATGGGGGACTTCAATTACCCGGATATTTGTTGGATGTCAAACTCAGCCAAGAGCATAAGGTCAAACAGATTCCTCACTGGCCTTGCAGACAACTTCATTGTCCAGAAAGTGGGAGAAGCAACAAGAGGAACAGCCATTTTAGATCTGGTCCTAACCAATGTTGATGACCTGGTTAGTGGGGTAGAAGTGGAAGGATCATTAGGCGCGAGTGATCATGCTCTTCTGAAGTTTACTATACAGCGGAAAGGAGCAGCCAAGCATACTAGGACTCAATTTCTTGACTTTAAGAAAGCTGACTTCATAAAACTTAGGGAAGTGCTGGGTGAGATCCCATGGACAGTAATACTAAAAGGAAAGGGAGTTCATGATGGCTGGGAGTTTGTTAAGAGGGAGATACTAAAAGCACAACGTCAGGCAATACCAATGAGACGGAAACATGGAAGGTGCCTAAAGAAGCCAGGGTGGCTATCTAAATAACTTTTAACTGAGTTAAGATTTAAAAAGGATGTGTACAAAAAATGGAAAGGGGGGGAAACCACCAAAGAGGAATTCAAACAAATAGCCAGCACGTGTAGACACAAAGTCAGAAAAGCTAAAGCACAGAATGAACTCAGGCTTGCTAGAGAGGTTAAAAGCAACAAAAAAAGGCTTTTATGGGTATGTTCGTAGCAAAAGGAAGAACAAAGAAACAGTGGGGTCACTCAGAGGAGAAGATGGTGAAATGCAAACAGGGGACACAGAAAGGACTGAACTCCTCAATGCCTTCTTTGCCTCAGTCTTCTCCGATAAAGAAAACAATGCCCGACCTGAAGAATTTGAAGTAAATGATTCAGCAAAGGAAACACAGCCCAGAATAACTAAGGAGATAGTACAAGAATACTTGGCTAGTTTAGATGTATTCAAGTCTCCAGGGCCAGATGAACTGCATCCAAGAGTATTAAAAGAACTGGCGGATGTGATCTCAGAACCACTGGCAGTCATCTTTGAGAATTCCTGGAGAACAGGCGAAGTCCCGGCAGACTGGAGGAGGGCAAATGTTGTCCCTATTTTCAAAAAGGGGAAAAGAGAGGACCCAAATAATTACTGCCCAGTCAGTCTGACATCAATACCAGGGAAGATTCTGGAGCAGATCATTAAGCAAACAGTCTGTGAGCACCTAGCAAGGAATGCTGTGATCACCAATAGTCAGCATGGATTTCTGAAAAATAAGTCATGTCAGACTAACCTGATCTCGTTTTTTGACAGAATTACAAGCCTGGTAGATGAAGGGAACGCAGTGGATGTAGCCTACCTTGATTTCAGCAAGGCATTTGACAAGGTGCCCCATGATATTCTTGTATTGACAAGGTGCCCCATGATATTCTGGCTGACTGACCGAACCCAAAGGGTGCTCATCAATGGTTCCTCTTCATCCTGGAGAAGAGTGACAAGTGGGGTGCCACAGGGTTCTGTCTTGGGCCCGGTCTTATTCAACATCTTTATCAAGGACTTGGATGATGGACTCAAGGGCATCCTGATCAAATTTGCAGATGACACCAAACTGGGAGGGGTGGCTAACACCCCAGAGGACAGGATCACACTTCAAAACGACCTTGACAGATTAGAGAACTGGGCCAAAACAAACAAGATGAATTTTAACAGGGAGAAATGTAAAGTATTGCACTTGGGCAAAAAAAATGAGAGGCACAAATACAAGATGGGTGACACCTGGCTTGAGAGCAGTACATGTGAAAAGGATCTAGGAGTCTTGGTTGACCACAAACTTGACATGAGCCAACAGTGTGACGCGGCAGCTAAAAAAGCCAATGCAATTCTGGGCCTCATCAATAGGAGTATAGCATCTAGATCAAGGGAAGTAATAGTGCCACTGTATTCTGCTCTGGTCAGACCTCACCTGGAGTACTGTGTCCAGTTCTGGGCACCACAGTTCAAGAAGGACACTGACAAACTGGAATGTGTCCAGAGGAGGGCAACCAAAATGGTCAAAGGCCTGGAAACGATGCCTTATGAGGAACGGCTAAGGGAGCTGGGCATGTTTAGCCTGGAGAAGAGGAGGTTAAGGGGTGATATGATAGCCATGTTCAAATATATAAAAGGATGTCACATAGAGGAGGGAGAAAGGTTGTTTTCTGCTGCTCCAGAGAAGCGGACACGGAGCAATGGATCCAAACTACAAGAAAGAAGATTCCACCTAAACATTAGGAAGAACTTCCTGACAGTAAGAGCTGTTCGACAGTGGAATTTGCTGCCAAGGAGTGTGGTGGAGTCTCCTTCTTTGGAGGTCTTTAAGCAGAGGCTTGACAACCATATGTCAGGAGTGCTCTGATGGTGTTTCCTGCTTGGCAGGGGGTTGGACTCGATGGCCCTTGTGGTCTCTTCCAACTCTATGATTCTATGATTCTACTTCTCCTCCAATTGCACCAAGTGCCTGTTCCTGTTCTGTCGGTGGTATCACCTTCTCCAGGCGGTCTTTTAATTCAAAATGTAGTCTTGGTATGTCTAAAGTTCCTCTTTCTAGTATTCTTGACTCTTCTCCAACTTCTTTCTGCAGGTCTTCTCCGTGGTCTCTCAAAAATCTTTCTTTGTCGTCCTCTGATCTTATTTTTATCTTTCTTCCTTTAAAACTAAAGGAAAGGCCTTGGGGGAATTCCCACCTAAAGATGATTTTGTTGCTTCTCAGCAGGGCAACCAGATCTCTATAATTGGATCTAAGGTCCAAAAGATATTTCGGAATGTCCTTAAATATCTCCACCTTTGACTGATGTATTTCCAAAGTCTTCTGGAAGTGCAGATTCAAGATTTTGTCTCTCTCCTCTTTTGTTCGGAGGGTGGTCAAAAAGTCTCTCACCCTGTTCTTCTTCCCTCCTCTTCCAAGCCTAAAAGCGCTCACTATCTTAAAGTTGTCCTTCTCCAAGTCTGGATTCCAAAAGTCTGCAAATTCCTGGGTAAGGAAGTCAGTCAAGTTGTCTTTCTCAAGTTCAGGTACGGCCCTGATCCTCAAATTCGTTTGTTTCTCCTTCAATTCAATCATAGACAATATTGACCTGTGGTCTTCAAGTTGCTTGTGTCTCGGTGGTATCTTCTCTTCTACAGCAACTGCTATTTCCTTTGCTTCTTCAGCTGTCTTTCGGGTCGAAGTAGATTCCTGTAGCAATTTCTCAATGGTTTCTGTGTTAGTATTTACCTTCTGTCCCCAATTGTTAATACTTGTGGTATTTTGATCAATTTTAACTGATGCTTCAGCTACTTGTTTACTTATTTTTTCCAGAGATTCATTAATTTTACCTAGTGCCTGAGCTAAAGCATCTTCGGATGCCATTCCTGTGGGTTTAGATTGTACCAATGCAGCCCCTGTTGGTAAGCCAGAAGGGCCAGAAGGGCCAGGTGTTGATGCTCTTCACTGCAGCCCAACGTCTGGGCGAAATGATCTACCAGACCTCGTTGTTTTTTCCTGAAGCAAATCTATTTTCTCTTTTCCATTTGCCATAACACTCTAGATAAGGCCCAAGGTCAATCCCACGACCAGAATTTGTTTTGAAGTGGAAAATTCCCCTGGCCCAGTTATTATTGTAACAGTTTCAAACTTCCTCTAGGGGGACACAGTAGCAGTCCGAAGTTGTTACCTTAAAATAAATAACCTTTTTTCTTTTAATCCCCCCAGTTCACAAAATAGGTGACAGTTTCAATTTTCAGTTATTTTCCAGTTACTTTGAAACCAGGAGAAGCCAGCCAGAAATATTGTATCCCACTTGTATCTCACTTGCAGAGTTAGCTGTCAGAAAGTACTTTCACCAATAGCGCATTTCGCAGTACGGCATTCTTATTGTTCATTGGCAGCCCGTTCCCAGGGTTTAAGCGGTGGATTTTAGCTTCCTTTTCTCTCTCTTTGCAGGGAAATACAGTTCACACCTTTCCCCCCTCCTCTCCTGCAATCAAGGGGGGAAATCGCTTGTTTTGATGATAGAATTATAGTCCTTTTCAAACGTCTTTCAAGGTTTTAGCTTGCCAATTCATCGCTTTACTTTATTTACAAAGAACGGAAGGCAGACTTCCTGTTTATGCCTCTCCGCTTCGGTATCAAATTACTTCTTTATTATTTGTTCTCCTTTAATTCCCAAATTAGCCTACTCACGGATCGTTGTTTTGTAGCTAAATTGTCACAGGAAAAAGGTAGCGCTCTCCGGTAAAGGCTGTGCGGCTTCGCTCCACGGAAGAAGCAGTTGACTCACAGCACCGCACCGCTTCCCCGCTTCACTCCGGAACCCGTAATCGGGCTCCTTTGCAAATTGGGGGGGGGCGCAAAAGGTGCCCGCCGAGTCCCACGGTCACAGGCTTCATCCGCCTGTGATTTTTGAAGGGTCCCCGCTTCGCCGTAGCGGTACAGACCCGATTTCCGCAGAGCCGGTCCCCTCCGAGTCAGAGGGAATCCGCCATTACCGATGGCGCCACCCCGGAAATACAGTTTTATTCTGTGAATGGAAGCTTCAGAGTTGCCACTCTTGCTCAGGACATATCTACAGAATACTTCTTTGTGTTCAGGGAGTGAGCTCTCCTGCAACAAAACTGATTGGCGGAATGTTGTTCAAATGTTCTGCTAGAGCAACTGTTTCCCAATGCAACTGTGCATCTTATTCTAGTGAAAGACCAGCTGCTGTCAATCTGGTAGAGCTAGCCCAATCTAACCTTTCGACCAAATACATGGAGCCCAAGGATGGATAGCATTTTGGTAGTTTAGTTGGGCAAGCAGAGTACCCCATAAGGTTGGGGTGCAATGAAGAAAAGTCAGCACTTTTCCAGAAAATGAGATCAATAGAAAGAGTAAATTAGTAGCCAAATTATTAACCTTGAGCTTTCCCAGAAAGAGATAGGGAAAGAAAGAGGTGGGGTAGAATCAATTGCATGAAATGTATTGTGGTCTTTCTGCATGCAAAAAAGGAGAAGTTGCTTTTGGAATTGGCAAAAGAGGTTGAAAGAGGATGAAAAACATATCATACCTATCCATATTATTGTGGCAGCAGACTGGAAAAGGGGTGGACACCAGGTGACACTCCTAAACTTTGGTAGGCAACTGGTCTGACAGTAAAAATAAGGACATTAGACACTTGGACAGATTTAGGGAGACTCACTGAGTTCAGAGAATCTAGAACAGTCATATTTATAATCATCATCATTTTATTTGTCACTTAAAACCAAAATAGCCTTCTAGGTGATTTACAAAAACCCGGTACACAAAGGTTAAAATAGACTTTAGCAAAATAGACTTTGGTAAAGGGCTTAAGATACCAAAAGATTACTCTGGATGGGTGACTCTTGGATACAAAGAGACATGGTTGTCCTTGGCTTGATTAACAATAACAACAGAGTAGTTGACGAACTTTCTGTTGGCTTTTAGAGTGAGATTTACAGTATTTCCTTGCACAGTATCCTTTACTTTTGGGGGCTCTCATAAACAACCAATAGCACAGTACAGTGAGAGTTGGACTCTGAGGCAGGCATGGCATTTGTGCACTCTGGAGTTCCCCTGCTAGCTGAATAGAAGGTCCACAGAGGTAGAAAATTCTGATGAGAAACATTCTTCATTTGGTGAGAAAGACATCTTAATTTGCCTATCCAGCCAAACCTCTGCTTAGTTTTCCTTACTGTGCAAAAGCTTTTGGCGCCAAGAGGCTGAGGAACATGTGAAGTGGTGTCATAACTTTAGTCTCCTGGCAATGCCTGGCATTGTGACTTCTTATATACTCGAAAGACTAGGAGAGTTCTCTGCTCCTTTTGAAGTGATGCTACTTCCTTTTTTTCTCTGGCTGGAAGAAACATGCTCTCAACTCTCCCATTGCCTATTTTGTTGAGAGAGCTGAAGTATAGCTCAATGTCTGTTGCTTCCAACAATAATTTACCATACTATCTCTTAAAAGGTTTTAGCCACTTTCCTGGTGGCATTTTTCCCCCCATGCACACACCTGGCTTTTAATATACATCCTATTCTCAGCTTCATCTTCCCTTGAAATTGTCTCTGCATTACTTGAGCTTCTTGCCATGCTTCTACATTCTTTTCTATGCTTGAAGTGTTTCATATTATAATAGTGCCCTGAATTTCATTGGTACTTTCTATCTAGGAACCTCAGCCCTTTTCAAATATTAATAAAGAGTTTGGGGATGGTGTTTTTTTGGTAGCAAGCCCAAAGGAGGTTGGTTGTATGCAAAGGCTTTACTCTGAAAAAGCCTCATTATAAAAGAGACAACAAACTGTCAATAATAGCCACCTTCCCAGATATAGGTGACACATAAAATACTGGAAATTCTCCCAAATATTTGTTTTGGGGCATGAATGGGTTAAAAAAGGTAACAGAAAACTATAAAACTATAAATCTTAAGCAGCAGAGAACAGCTACTGAATATATAATTAAGCAAAATTATTTTTAGTGAATAGGTGAAAGGCATGTATGGCTTCTGGAAGGTTGGTGTCCTTGGTGGAGCTGTTGCACCAGTGGAAGCTGCAACAGAGAAGGCTCCCCCAATGCAGTAGCTACTCTTACCTCTTGTATGGGTGGCATCTAGAAAGCAGGGTTGCCTTCAGGTCAGAGGATGCTTGTGGGAAGTGGTACTTTTATGGGTAAAAGGGACAGCTTGAAACCGTCATTTAAGATTCCTACAAAGTTCTAGAGAAAACCCAACATGACATGGTTCTGAGGCATTGTGGGAAATATAAATTAGGGCTGTGTGAGGGACCCCCCCCCCATTTCAGTGTTTTCAAATAGGCCCCCATATGCTTTAAATTACATGCGGGTGTACTTCAAACCCAAAATCTGAAGCAAAATTCAGAAAACCAAAGCTTCAGCCCTCCCATTTACTTTCATTGGGGAACCCAAACAGCCACTTTTTAATGCAGGTGTGTGAAATCTGAAGTGCAGACAGCCAATAGGAAATTAACCCTGCCATATTTCAGAGTGGTAGTTCCAGGTGTCCCCCCACCCCACCCCCATTTTCCCAAAAATAAATTAATTAATTTTTCAAAACAATTGGAAAGGATAGAATGGATTGAAAAGCAAACAAGTAGGCTGGTTTTGAACTGAAAGTTAAATGAATAGGATAGATTGAGAGAGAATAAAATACAGATGTAAATAAAATACAAAACCTAACACTATGACTAAATTTAGGGAGTGACACCTAGGTAAATAATGTGACAGGAACATCAATACTTTAAAAAACCAAAAACTAGTACTTCTGAACAAAGATCTCAAGCTCTAGAAAGAACAACTCTTTAAAAGAATATTTTGGAGAGATGCTTCTATTGAGGATCTGGAATTTTTCCTACCGCCAAAGCTTCTTTTACAGCCATCCAAAGTAATAAATCTTGTTCAGGATTATTACAAGAAAGTGAGGTCAGAACTGAAAATCAACATATCCTGTCAGTTGCCTAGAAGAAAAATGTCTTTCTGAGTCAGGAGTGCCATCTGTCTGGGCTTTCCTCTATGCTGTTGAACTGTAAATGTTGGGCACGGTATCTTTACATTTGTTGGCAGGGAGTTAAAAACATACTGTGCTTTGTGAAACACAGATGGGAAATAATTATATTTAAGAGTGAATAACTTGGGAAAATATGGGCATAGTTAGATGAAACAGGGGGAAATATGTCCTCGTTGACCACTGGCTTGTTTCACTGTTAAATACAGTGGTTGCCACAAAGAATGGTGAAGAACATTTGGAGAAAATTCTACAAAAGAAGTGGCCTTTTTTTCCAAAGGGGTGACAAAAAGAAAGCTCAGCAATT
Organism: Podarcis pityusensis; assembly: GCF_964106645.2. Taxonomy (NCBI): domain Eukaryota; kingdom Metazoa; phylum Chordata; class Lepidosauria; order Squamata; family Lacertidae; genus Podarcis; species Podarcis pityusensis. The sequence goes on from NC_138027.1 coordinate 49,232,506, forward strand.
TTCTCAGAAATAACTCTTCTGTTAAATATCAGCTCAGCTCTTATTCTCCCCCTCCCTTAAAGCAACATTGTTCTATCCCTTTTCAATATCACAAGGATAGTATATCAGACTACTTCCAAAGGGGTACCCATGCTTTTTTCTGTTGCAACAAAAAGAGCTAAAAGTCTAGTGGTACCTTATAGACTAACACATTTATTGTGTCACAAGCTTTTTAGAACTAAAGTCCTCTTCTTCAAAAATGCAGTGTGTTGCATCTGCTGAAGTAACCTCAAGTCCATGAAAGCGTGTGCCATAATAAGAGTGTTAGTTTATAAGGTCCAAAAGACTCTTAGCAGTATCAACTTGCTGAATCACAGTTACACAAGTATAGAGCCTAGAGAAGTGTGTAGGTGGGTTTTTTTCCCCCACCACTGGAAAGGTCCTTGAGGTGAATATTAATGCTAGCACATTTGTCATACCCACAGAGCTTTTTTTTTCAATAGCAGAAAGAAGGAAATAAAAAGACTCAAGCAGCAGAAAATCTAAAATCAATACCACTGACAAAGAAACAACAGCTGCCTTAGTCGCAGGACCTTTTCATTAAAAATAAAAAACCTGCGCTTCTTATTATGCCTGTTATTATATGCTTGCCATTACCAAGTGACACCCCACAAGACATGCTTCTAGGTCTGTAGCTATGCAGTTGGTTTATTCTGATGAATTGAGTTGTGCAAGGAGAAAATGGAAGATTGTCCTGACTTAGTTTCCTGGGCTGATGCTAATTTAATCTACCAAACTGTCTACTTACTTCTGGTTTTCCAAGCTAAAATACAATTACACACAGATAAGTAATTAGACATCATCTATACCATAGAACATGTCTTATAAAAATAACAAAAGGACTATGGCTCACTAATACAGATGCACTTATTGACCCTAGATGGTCCCATACTTACTGTCTGGGAGCATAAAAATGGGCCCATTTGTTTTCAGCAAACTTTCAGGCTCCCCCAAGGATGCACAATACATTCTAAATTACAAGGGGGGTAATCTGATGGGGAGCATGTTCCATGGTCTACAGGAGTTAATGAATGTTGAGGATCTCATTTGGCAGGAAAAGGGAGAGGAAAGGAATTTGACTGCCTGACTTTTCTTAACCATAGGAACTACTGAAATAAATTTGGCACGGGTATGTGGGGTTAGGATTGCACCCTACGCTCCAAGCAATTTATACTCTCCAGGAGGTGGGAATTAGGGTCAGGACATGAGGTTAAACATTTCCTTTCCATACCCATTACATAGGTTTCAGAATCGTAAAGGACACACTTCCCCTTTCCCTCTCTCCAGTAAGCTTTCTCCTTCGATATATACCAATAAAAGCTATACCAGACCAGACCTTAGGGCTATATATATAGTGTTACATGGAACAACTTTGGTAGAAAAGGAGGTTATAAAAAAAATTATAGCTAAAATTTATACACACACACACAATTTAAGCTATAAATTTTATTATGTTTGTTTTATTTTGTATTATTTTTCTCCACCTTCTGAGAAATTAACAATGTATTCAACACTTTTTTAAAAAAGGAATCCCTTTTCCTTTTCCTAAAAACTTCCCCTAACTGCAGCCCTGAACCCTTCTGCAGCACCCCTTCTGTTGGGAGCAGGGGATGCACTGCAACATTTTGTTGCAGTACATATATGTTGTTATATATATTTTTCCATGCTATATTTTTATACAAGTAAAGAAAGTCAAGTCATGTTTCTTTTCTAGCCAATATTTTGATGGACAGCATCATATCACTACTTCTAATTCAATATTTAGAGGGAGTTTTAGAAATTAAAGCAGATGCAGGATTAAATGGCACATTTTAAACCCAGATGGCCAACCTTTTTAACATCTTACCATCACATGGAGTACTGCAGTTAAACAGTTGTTGGGCTTTTATGAATTTCAAATAGACCTATGCTAATCAAAGTTCAGTGAATAATTCTGAAGGGGACAAACTCTGTTCTCACTACATCCTGATTTTACTTGGAGTGCAGACTGGTTGAATACTGAAATACGCCTCCTGCTGTTCTCTATGGCTTGCAAATGAAAATAAAAAACCTTCTTTCTCAAACTCAGGTGTGAATTGTATCCACAATTAATTTGGGAAGGGAGGTGAAGCTTATGCTGCAATCCTAACCTTTCAATAGGAGTTTGTTGTTGTTTAGTCGTTTAGTCGTGTCCAACTCTTCGTGACCCCATGGACCAGAGCATGCCAGGCCCTTCTGTCTTCCACTGCCTCCCGAAGTTTGGTCAGACTCATGTTTGTAGCTTCAAGAACACTGTCCAACCATCTCGTCCTCTGTCGTCTCCTTCTCCTTGTGCCCTCAATCTTTCCCAATAACAGGGTCTTTTCCAGGGAGTCTTCTCTTCTCATGAGGTGGCCAAAGTCCTGGAGCCTCAGCTTCACGATCTGTCCTTCCAGTGAGCACTCAGGGCTGATTTCTTTAAGAATGGATAGGTTTGATCTCCTTGCAGTCCATGGGACTCTCAAGAGTCTCCTCCAGCACCATAATTCAAAAGCATCAATTCTTCGGCGATCAGCCTTCTTTATGGTCCAGCTCTCACTTCCATACATCACTACTGGGAAAACCATAGCTTTAACTATATGGACCTTTGTTGGCAAGGTGATGTCTCTGCTTTTTAAGATGCTGTCTAGGTTTGTCATCGCCTTTCTCCCAAGAAGCAGGCATTTTTTAATTTTGTGACTGCTGCCACCATCTGCAGTGAGTTACTTCTTAGTAAACTTGGTAAGTATTGTGCTGTAAGTCCATTTCAATAAAACTGAATTGCATTAGATTTATGGACTAGATGTTCTTAACCATTTGTGCATAAGGTCATAATTCAGTGTTTTTCCTGCATCTTCTTAAGAAATATATTTATGCATTGTTCTGTATCTTCTTCTTTGGCGATCACTCGCAGCTGAGGAAGATTGTCTTCCATGAACACGTTCTTAACAGTGAGTCCATAAGTGAATATGGAGGCCAATTCTGGATCCACATGTCCTTCCACAGTAGGAACACTGGTTTCTGGGAGGGAGTTGATCATGGTGAGGGTTTGCCAAGCGTGCTTTCCTCTTAACTCATCCTGAGTTCGAGCATCTTCAAAGTCCATGACACCTTTGGTAAAGGCTTTTCTCCAATTGGGGCGCTCACAGGCCATTGTTTCCCAATTGTCGGTGTTTATACTATATATTTTTAGATTTGCCTTGAGACAGTCTCTACACCAGCATTAAGCTTTCCAGTTTTAAGTTTGGAATAGAGTAGTTGCTTTGGAAGATGGTAATCATGCATCCAAACAACATGAACAGTCCAACGAAGGGTTGGAGGGTGTGAGACGAATTTTGGCCACACTCCCCCCATCCCCAAGCCACAAGCCATTGTGTGGCCTGCAGATTCTCTGTTGAAGTACTCTTGCAGCCAACTTGGTATGAAAAGTTGGACCACACTGGTCTAGTGGGCCAGCATCTTTAAATATTCTAGTTGGTCACATTTGACAGGAAGGTATGTGAATGAAAGGGATATTAGGTATACTGATGAACAGCCAGTGTGGTGTAGGAGAGCCAGTGTGGTATAGTGGTTAAGAGTGGTAGACTCGTAATCTGGGGAACCGGGTTTACGTCTCTGCTCCTCCATGTGCAGCTGCTGGGTGACCTTGGGCTAGTCACACTTCTCTGAAGTCTCTCAGCCCCACTCACCTCACAGAGTGTTTGTTGTGGGGGAGGAAGGGAAAGGAGAATGTTAGCCGCTTTGAGACTCCTCCGGGTAGTGATAAAGCGGGATATCAAATCCAAACTCTTCTTCTTCTTCTTCTTCTTCTTCTTCTTCTTCTTCTTCTTCCTCGGCACCTTTAAAAGTGATAGGCATATCCAGAGGCCTGCTGGTAGGAGCCATGGAGCTCTTTCCTGGATATGGAACATCCTTGAGGCTAATGAGCCTCATCTGACTAGAGCTGTGAGGCTCAGACCAAGGGCTTCCCTGTGTACCTTAGTTGTGTGGTCCAGGTAAAGTGGTCATGACCCAGTTGGCAGAGTAGACTTGTCCATAGTTGCCCACACAATGAATTCCTTTTGCAGATGTTTGCTTAAATAAAATATGGCCTGAGTTCAACCCATTTTACATGCCTTGTCACTTATCGTGGTTCCAGTTGCTGTAACAGCAACAGCAACAACGTTTCATATGAGGCTTAAGAATGCCAAACTCATTATGCTTGGCAAGTTGTTTGCTTTCAACATTAAACTTTAAAGAGCAGCATCATAGTGATCAGCCAGGAAGCTCTTTTTTTCTGTAAACCTTGCTGAACACAGTGGAATTTAATTTAGTAAATATGAATAGGATCAGGTGCATGGTGTGCATCCAAATCATATGCATGTTAACACAGAAGTACATTCCATTTATAAATAAGATTTATAGGAAAGTATGCATACAGCCACATCCAAATTCATTTCCATGCAACATAATTTAAAGCAACCTTCTCTCAGAAATCCTCTAGATGTCTATTCATTATCGTCCCATTGATTCCAGTGGAGTTTCCTTTCAGGTTAGTATGCATAGTAGAGGCAGCCAACGTGGTACTCTCTGGATATTGTGAATTACTACTTCTCATCATCCCTTCAACCATGCTGGCTGGGGGATAATAGGAGCTAGAGCACAAAACATCTGGAAGGCACCATTACCCACTATGTACAGGATTGCAGTATCAATAGTTCCAGTACATGTTCTTTAAAATATGCCACACAAACGTCTGAGTTTTTAAAAAAATGCTTTTTGTAGAATACAAAAACAACCTAGTCTTTAAAAATCACCATAAAAAGATACTATGTAGACTGACCCACAAGCAGTAAGTAAATCATGATAATCCTAAAAGGTATCGTGACAATTGCAAAACAAGATAGTATCACTGGAAGTGTGAAAAGAAAGAAACTGTAAGTTACTTCAACCATGTTCTCTTTTCAAGGGGGGAAAAACACATATTGGAGAAAATTCAAGGTTAATTTGTGTCAAAGTTTTCAATTAAAGTGAGAAAAGCTCTCTTTTCATCCAGAATCTCACCAGCGATTGAGAAAATGGAGAGAAATAGCTTTGAGTCATGGAAGGATGGGACAAGCCAAAGACAAGTAATATTATGCAATAACCGGCAGTGAGTAACTTAACAAAAGTACAGTACAATTGCAGTCATAAGAAGAGATGGAGCTTCAGTGTGTGTACAACTAGAACTGTGGTTCAGGGACTAATGAGATGAGGAACAGAATCCCTGGACTATAGAGACTGGAGAAAGTTGAGGAAGCCAAAATGCCAAGTTTGTCACATTAGAGTTCCAAGTAATGCATGTGCAGATTTTGATACAATTTTAGCATATTCTGAAAAATTCTTTGTACACTGTGGACTTGGTTGGGTGCTTGATGCTTGCCATTGTAGAACTTTTTTGTTTTCCTGACTGATTTCCTGGGCTTTAATTGTATTTATGTATTGTAATTTATGCTACTTGAAATGTTCACGTAACAGGTGTTAGGATTTTTCTTTATTATGCTATTTATATGGCAATATTAAGTGACATACTTATTGCAACCAGAGGAGTGACATCAGCAACTGAGGGCAGGAAGAGCCATGCCTAGATGTTCCAGGTGGTGATATGCCTCAGGTATTAGAGATAGTTGCAAGTTGAATAATCAGTGGAAATCACTTCTAACCTCAACTGCAGGAATCAATCAAGTATGCGAAACAGAAGAATCCTCAGATAGCCACTGGTGTTCCTATCTCTCAGGGCCTTGTTCTTTATGGGGACGCTACCAAGAGGACCTGGAGGACCATGCAGCCATATGAGGTTGAGGCTTCCTCAACCTTGGCCCTCCAGATCTTTTTGGCCTACAACTTCCATGATCCCTAGCTAGTAGGACCAGTGGTCAGGGATGATGGGAACTGTAGTCTCAAAACATCTGGAGGGCCAAGGTTGAGGAAGCCCGCTCTATGCTCCGACTCACATCATCACATATTATTGTTCTCCCTTCTGTGTAATTCACAACATTGTCTGCCACAAAAAGCAAAAAGCAAACAAGGATCCCCAAGTTGAGTTTCTGCATGATTCCAGTAATGATTTAGTAGAAGAATCCAGATGGCTTGACTAAGTGGCCAAGCTGTCATGATGTAGGGGAAGACAAAAATAAAACAAAGCCAACCTAAAACAAAACACAGAAGCTAGCCAAGATTATTTGAGACAAAATAGATTGCTGACTGGTATTTGAGGGTGGGTGTGGGGATCAGGGCTTATATTATCAAAGTGGTGACTTTGTTGTGGGTGTATGGGTGATGATGCTATAAGCTAATATAATGACTTTTTCTGTTTACAACCTGACTAATGTTCACATGTATCAGTCTGGACTTGCAATTTAACTATGACCTTTGATATATACATATGAGAATCCAATGTGTTTGATCCATACCAGATTGCCTCCATGTAATCAGCACACAAGGATGTGGTTCACACACCCTACACACATGATTGCTGTTGGCAATGTGAGTCAGTCCAAAGTTATAAAGTATGGTCTTCTTGCAGCACTGATAAATTATACAGACTCCAGGCTGGAAAGCTGGCATTTTCTGATAAGAGTATAGCCAGAAACAGTGACACTAACACAGGCTCAGGGTGAATGCTGCACTCTGGTCTCCCAGCTGCATTTAAGCTGGAGTTTGTTGCCACTGTTGCTGTAATCAGTGGGAAAACCCTTTGAAATGTGCTCATGATAACACTGTAGCTCATCATTAAAGTAAAGGGTCTTGAAAGTGTCCTTTTCCTTCAGCTGGTAACTTTGAGTTGCACACACACTAGCCATGTATACTCAGAAGAAAGTTCTTTTGAATCAGTGGGGTATAATCTGAGCTAAGTAGGGCTAGAATTGTAGCCTAAGTCATGCTGATTCTACTGAAATCAATGAAACACAAGTTTACATTTACATATACAAAACTGTTTTTGTGTTTTTAAGTGCAGCATGGATGAAAGCAACAATATTTGGAGTTTACTAATGATTGCTAATCAGGAGGCATGCTTTTCTGAACGTCTCTGAACTTCATCGTAATGTTGGTCATTTTTTGTTCCTAAATTAAAAGGTGCATCATTAAACAAGAACAGAATAAAAAAGTTAAGAAACTTGTATCTGAATAACACTGTTAGCTGCACGGAAAATCTGTGGTTATGGAACTATACCGATGATTCTGCTTTAGAAAGCAAGTTGACAATGGAAGTGCAAAACAGACACATTGTTCATCACACTGCCATATCTCTCCTGAGGCTGATTCCTCTCACGCTAATTTAGAGTGCTCCTGTCCGGAGTTGTTTTATTAATCCACTTATTGGGTCTTATTCTAATTAGATAATAACTTCCCTGATTGTTTTCTAAGCACGCACGCACGTGCGCACACACACACAAAGAGAGTTTCGCGGTATATATCCTAGTGAGAAGAAGGCCTTGAGGCTTTGGAGTACAGCTTATGATTGTATTCTGATTAGAATTTAGACTGTTATCATCACCATCACCAATAGAAGCCTGGAAGCTACACCACAGTATCTAAGAAATATAGAAATTATTATTGTTGTTATTGCTACTAGCCTCAATTATAATGATTAACACAATTTAGATGTTGTTTGAGCTACATTGGACAGAATATTAAATTCTAGGAAAGTTTCACCCTTTGCTATCCCAGTAACTGCTTGTTGGTATTGGTATCTGTGGACGAATAATCTTCACAAACTTCGGTTTCAAAAGCAAATCTTTCCTAGTTAACTCCCTAACAATATAAGTTACACTGGAACAAAGCTATTTCAAGAAACTTTCTGTATGGTATAGGGAAATGAATTTTCCAAGAATGCCCCTACAAGATTTAAAGTAAATGGAAAAGATTTAACTCTTTAAAATATGTACTCTGAGATGCTTTTAAAACAGAAAAGGCCATGCTAACACTAGTCTTTTGTTTATATTTTGCATCTTTGCTACACCATGGTACATCATTGTAATGGTCTTGCTCACTGTTCTAATCAGTGTTGGTGCTTACTCAATTGTATTTTTAATTGTGAGAAAGCATTGCATTTTCGATGATTACTCACTTTGGCTCATCAACATTCATTCAAAATGTTTGAAGATGACAGCTTAGTTGTGTTTGCTTGTTGTATGAAAATAACTCCTAAGTTTCTGTGGCATCAGGCAGGAAGCTTTGCTCTTTTTATCTAGAATTTCCAAGGACACGAGTTGGGCCCTGTATGTGTCATGAGTCTTTTAGTCATCATTACACAGATTCAAGTATTGAATACTTAAAAGGCCCCTGTGGCTACCAAACTGACCTGGCAACTATTTCATGAACATTTAAAACTATAGAGTCAACTGTTAACATGAATTTATTATCTAAAATGAAAGTGGTAACAGTCTCTGGTTAGGTTCCGATGTAAGATTAAGGCATGGTTTGACCTTGAAGAAACAAGGTTCATATGATACCTGCTCTCATTCCATCTATATCCTACCCCCCATGTGCTCTGATTCCTTTCCAAAGATTGCTTTTACATCTGAACTACATTGGTCCCACACCCTTGCAGAGCAGAGCAGCAACATTTAGCCTAAATCTCACCAGGAAAGGGTCCATCTGCAACAATGTACTCACAGTGAGCCCACCAATCAATGGAATAGTGCTAAACTGTTGTGAGACAAAGACCAGGCCAAGGGATGCTCAGCTACATGTGTTGGGTCACTGATTTACTGAGGCAGCCTCATTTGAGGCAGCGTCAGCTGGATACTGAAGTCCACCAGCACCACTGTGTGAGAGTTCTCCAACCACATCTAAGACAACTTCCGCCAGCTTGGTCAGGGAGGTTGCAAAGAGCGGGGTGGAAGGCATACCAGCAACATCCTTATTCTGCCTTTCTGTCTCAAAACCACAAACTATTTATCAAACCCAGACACCATGTGGATTGGTCTCCTGGTGAAGGAAACTGCAAATCCCCTACCCTTCTGATCGGAATATGTTGCACCATGTATCCAGGTGTGCACAGCTGGGCAAATGTAGAGCCATCTGGTCCATCTGCCCAAGTCCCAGTTATACATGCCAAGTCTGCGCCCTCATCTACTATTAAAGCAATTGTATATCTTACAGTTGGTAATTTAAAGGTTGTTATGTCTGGTGTGTGTGTGTGTAAGTTATATGAAAGTCAGTTATGATGGACATTGACACACCGCACAGGAAGGGCATCCACATATCAGGAAATACACCTGAGAACCTTCTTCTCTTTCTCCCCTCCCCCTGCCACCACCCACAAGCTCCCAAAATCTGCCTCAGAGGATCAAAGGATGTGGTGGGAGAAGATGAAGGAGAAAGTCCTGTCATGTTCACTGGTGTGGTATTGGCCATTACCCCTTGTCTTTTTGTTTTTGTTTTTCATTTTGTTATCATATGCCCGAAACAGGGCTTGTTCAAAATATGGCTATTTTAGGCATATTGTCTTAGTTTTAGGACTACTCCATAATAAATGCATTTTCCACAACTTGTTAGAGAAATGTGCTGGTAAAGACTGACAATTTCATTTTGATGACTGTCAGAAGTTGTCATTGTATTGTTGGACATTCGCAAGATTCATCTGGAATACCCTATATTTTGATGATTTTCAACACAGTACTCCCAGAACCTGCACCAGGTATCTTTGTACCTGAAAAGGATGCCTTATACCAGGCATAGGCAAACTCGGCCCTCCAGATGTTTTGGGACTACAACTCCCATCATCCCTGACCACTGGTCCTGTTAGCTAGGGATGATGGGAGTTGTAGTCCCAAAACATCTGGAGGGCCAAGTTTGCCTATGCCTGCCTTCTACTGTCAGTGCACAACACATATAATGGCTATAAAACCTGTCGGCATGCCATACTTTCTAAATTTTCTACCTGGCACTACAGAACTGAACACAGAAAGAATGATACTTATACAAGCTATTCACAGTGTAGCATGTCTCCTGAAATAAAAGGAAATGGGCTATTGACTCTATTGGGCTTTCAATCAAGGCTTTCAGTCATCATTTGGAGAAACACTTTACCATATCCTTGAGTTTATCCTTATTCCCAAAAACATTTAAGCAATTAGGGGAGCAGTACCTGTCATTTTTCCTACACTAACCTGTCCAATTTAATGCACCTTCAGTGGACCAGAATCCACTGAATAATTTTGCTTCTTTCTCCTAAAGGCTGCCTAAAGGCCTCAGGATATACTTTCAGCATCTCGTTCCTAACAAAATCATCTCAGTTTCCCTCAGAAAGTTTGTCTGCATCTGGCCACTGATATCATTCACGGGAGAGACAGAATTTCCAGGGTCCAAGCAATTTATAGTGCCATATAATGAGCATACTGCAATAGTAGTAAACTCCATGCTTACCCACAATATTCCGAAGGGACTGCAGACAACATGTGTACACAATTGGCAGCATGGACAATGATGGGGGTTGCTACATTTTCAGCTCCTCGCTGATAAAGAATAGAGACATCAATTACCGCTACTGATTCTGATCTCGTAGGTGTGACCGATAACTCTGTTGAACAGCACACAGCAGAAGAATCAGCCATTGAAACAGCCCTAAGTCTACAGGAATTATTGCCAAAATACAAATAAATTCTAAATAAATCACCAATAAATCTGGGAGAGGGCAACTTATTAGCTATATTATGTTCTATTTTTTTGTTATTATATCATAGAAAAATTATAAATAAAGGTTTTTTAAAAAAAACCCATATAAAAGTATTCTACAGGCCATATCAACTACTGCTGTAAGATATTGTGATGTGTGCACCCCATTACAGGGAAGACTGCAGGCATGCAGAAGGGGGGTGAGGGGTTGAGGTACAGTAGCCATGGACTGGATTCTAGCTTTAAAGTTGTGTTGCAGAGCAATAAAAAGCTAGCTATGAAATCTGAAATTGTGTAAGTATATAAAGAGTGTGGAGAAAAGCAGAAGACTACCCCCAAGGTAGTCATGGAGAGGTGGATCTCAAAGCGAGAAAAGGTTGCTGTGAACCAAGGAGTTCTAGCCAAGCATCCACCCACAATAATAATAAAAGAGGCCTGTCTGAATAGGAGTTGGAGCCAAAAAGGTGGTAGAGGATGGAACATCACATCTTCAATGTATTTTAGAAGTTGTTCCCACTCTTTCTATATCCCGTATTTTTAAAATGATTTAAAGCCATATGATGCTTTGTTACTATCAGTATGTGTGCTCAGGTCATATCAATGGAAACTGTAGACTTGTATTCACCTGCTTTTGCATGGGGTTCTCCCGACTAGGGAGATAACAGTCTCATTACTGGCAAATAGCAATGCAATATAGCTTCTGAGTAAAACTTTCTTGCTACATTATAATGTGAAAAGAGAGTGCAAACGTCATGAGAGTGCAAAAATACATGTATTTTTAGGTGCTGTTTTTCTGAGAAAAGGTCCTTCATAGCATTGAATTGACTGCATATCACACAAACAGTCTACTACATTCATATAAAAGGAATGGGTTTTTTTTTTATTTGCATTAATAAAGAAGCCCAAACCAGCAATTTTATAGACGAGTAAATGAATAGGTGTGAGAATTTGTGACACTTTCAAAACACACGGAAGGCTCCCAAATATCCACTTTCCTAATATTATTTAAATATTTTAACATGAAAAGACTGGCAAGTGAATAAACACAATAGTAAGGAAAGAAGGTGACATTGAAGGGGGAGGGGAGTTAAGCCCCGAAATTGCCTTCAAATAATCATCACTTCTTCACCAAATACTTTACTGTCCAGCTAGGAAAGAATCTGGCCAGAATCCTGCAGTTTAGATCTAATTGGTGGATGTGAGCTCTCCTGAGGACTGGTAGCAACCAACAAAGTGAATACCAAGCACCAGTTCAAGAAAGCAGGGAGCACAAGAACTCTGAACATATTTCCAACTCAAGGGCTGTAAATGACAAAGAAATGCTCACTGTAAAATCTGGAATACAATGCCAACACAGCTATAACCTTTGGGGACAAAACCAAATAATAGGTGTCAGTAGGCCTGTATAAAAAGCACAGTGTCTTACAACAATAAATGTGAAATGCTGGCCACTTGCCCTGGGGGTCACTGAGAAGTTTGCCTGTCTCAGTGGAGCATAGCTTTCAGGAACTATACAGAACAACAGAAGGGTAGGCTGAAGACCATGGGATGAATGTAAAATGACAAAGCAGAGGTACACAGGAAGCTGTGTTATTCCAAGTTAGCATATGTATCCAGGACTGTGAATGGCAACAGTTTCCCAGAGTCTCAGGCAGACTTCTTGCATGTACACAGCTACTTGTTTCTTGTAACTGAAGACGTTCTGTATGAGAAACATGTACTCTGACATTGAGCTACAGTATGCTAGGCTGAAGACATCAGACAATGGTGGAATTAGGGAGCATGGTAAGTCTTTTTCAATAAGTCTGTATACATTTCACCCTAAATATTTAACCAACGATGAAAATAAGTAGAGCTCTGTTAGATCAGATCATAGACCTGTTAGTTCAGCAACATGTTTCCCACCATGGCCAACCAAATACTTCTGGGAAGTCCACAAGCTTGGCATTAAGGAAATAGTGGATGTTCTATTAGCTACCATAGCTAACTACTACAGATGGAACTATCCTATAGGTTTCTGTCTACTCACATCTTATTAAGCGATCTAAGCAAGTGGCATATGGTGGGGAAGATGGGGGGGGGGGTGAGGAGAGACCGCAGTCCTCCTCTCCTGGTTCACACAATATTAATTACATGCAATGAAATGCCCAAACAAGGTTAATTTGGAATATGATAATTTCACATCACCTTGGCGTATGAGGATGTACATATTTTTTGTAGATCCAGGTGAAATATGGTTTCAATGATGAAGCTTTACAGTTTTAAAAAATGACAAAAATAATATTTTGCATCATATGAAATAACATCATGGCTCTCCTTGTTATACTATCTTGAGCCTTGAAGTAGTTATCCAGTGCTCTCACTGGTTAGCATAGCTAACCATGGACAAGTAATGTACATTTTTACGTATAGTGAAAATTGTAACTCCTTTGTTCCTTCCTTGGTCCTGCTGCCACCATGTTAAGCCATTGTTTGGTTATGTAGCAAATAGTCCATGCCACAGTCTCTAAAGCCTTCTTATAATAACAACACTCAGAAGATTTTACTCATCTTCTGCCAGGTCTGCATAATCACTACACCACTATCTCTATATTTGCCCCTTTATCATGAACCTTCTTTTAATTAGTACTTCCTTTTATACTTCCTACATAATTCCCCCCCTTTCACCTTCTCCTCATCCTTTTCATCCCCTTGTCCCCATAGACTCCCCATGTAATTAAACTCCCATCCTAGCGCTCTTGCTATTCCATATGCCTTCATGAGATTGGCATTGTGTCTTCCTCTCTGTTTGATATAATTGTAAATCCACATGTTTCTTTCCATTCTGCCTGGTACCTAGGAAATAACAGGTCCAAGCTGGAAATCGAGAGAAATGCCTAGCACAAAAGTTATTATATTTTCTTGGATATATTATTATTTTAATCTTCCTCCCTTCAAGCCTTCACTGTCATCATATAAACATGATTTTTTTTGTTCTTAGAGAATACAGATGGCACGCTGACAAGTGTGTAGACGGATGAACACTCAATCTCCCCCCCACACACATACACAATATGCTAGTAATTTCAGGCTGCATTTTGTAAGCATAGATATATGTGTTGAGCTGCTACTGAAAATCTTTGAAAGTTAATTCATATCACTTTTACTTGAATTAAAGATTACTTGATTTAACTGTGGGAGAGCCTTGTCTGAGTAATAGGAGACATGTTTCACATGCAGAGAACCCCAGGTTCAACCCCCTTTAGGGCTGGGAGAGACACATGTCAGAAACCCTAAAGAGCTGCTGCCACTGACAGTCAGTGTAAGCAGTATTGACGTAGAAGGACCAATGAGTCTGACTCAGTATAAGGCATATTTCTATGTTCCAAAGTGGCACTGGAAGTCCAGTAGCCTAACACAGCCTTTGTTATGTTTCACTGTTTCATGTTGGAATTTGATGGCATATTTCATGAGATCTGACAATTTGATGTATGATTTTCAGATTTCCCTAGTCTAAAAAGAACTCCATATATACCAAATTCAATCTTAGTAACTACAGTGCAGAGGTGCATTTCATACCCCTCTTTTAACGTAGTTGATAATAATGCTGTTTTCAGAAATTTCTAGCAATTCAGATGTGTGAATATAGCCAGAGTAGGCCCATGATTGACTTAGTAACCACTGATTTCAATGAGTCTACTTTAAGAATGACAGTTCCTGGATCAAACCCAGTGTGCATCCCGAATGACAGCTTTCTAGATAATATGAATAGAGAAGCAAACACTTGGCTTAAACAAAATTTTGAACATTTTCAGATGGTTTTTCGTGAGATTGATTACAAACTTCATGTTCCTGATTTTTAATTTTAGATATAAACCAGCACTGGCCCAAAGATATGGAGTCAATTCAGCTCTAGCTGCACCCAGTCAATGGCCTCATAAGGGTATGAACATATTCATCCGCTTTAAATGGGTCAAACTGCTACATTGGGGTGCCCTAAGAAGCACAATGCAGGTGAACATTGGAAGCCAGGTGTCCATCATTATTACAGTGTTAGAGACTGGAAAGATTCAGGTTCAATCCCAACTCAGCATGAAGGGGAGAGATTTGGAGCAATCATTATCTCTTAATCTAGCACGTACTTTGCAGGTTTCTTGTGAAGATGCATTTGGGGAGAGAACTAGGTACGCTGCCTTGAGTGCATTGGAGAAATGACATGGGTATAAATGCAGTAAGTAACAATCCAGATGCCAATCTGCACCTGCACTGGTTGCATAGCTTCTCCATGCAGACTTGCTGGTTTGGAGAGGGAATCTTTGTTTCTGGTGTATCGACCCACACTTAGCCATTCCTTGCCTTTTCAACCATGCATATTATTTCAGCACCTTTTAAATCCTCATCACCCAAAGATGGTGTGGTTATCTCTCTGCCCTTTCACCTGCTCTCCCGTTATGTCCTATATTCCCCATGGAAATTTCACCTCAACTTTGGGCATTCCCGTTTGGACGGCATAGCCTCAAGCCATTCACCCCCACGTCGGTCTCAGGTGGCCTTCCAGATGCCCGATTTGTTTTCTCTTTTCTCCTTACAGCCATTTTGTTTTCCTCATTAAAAAAGCAAGAAAAAAAGGAAAGAAAACCGCCTCCCCTCGCAGATAAAGACATGTCTTTACAAACAGCCACTCCCCGCGTTGTTCTGGAGCCTCACCCACCGCAGCCCACCCCGCTTGCAGCACCTAGCAGGCAGATTTTGTCACTGAAGAAACCTTTCTGACCACAGACTCCTCCAGCAGCAGCAGCAGCAGCAGCAGCAGCCTTTCCTTCAGGACTCGCCTCCCTCCTTCCCCGCACCTCGGTGCAACCTGTCGCACTGCACAGGCATGTGAGCCCACGCAGCCCCTCCAAATCTGCATATCCGTCGCCTTTCAGCTCCTGAAAACTTTTTTTTTCCCCTCTCTCTTTCCTGTTCTGCCTCGCCTCGCCTCGCCACATGCCTTTTGCCCTTTCGCGCCTCCCCACAGCTCCGGGGGCAGCTCCCTTTCCTCTTCTCCTCGAAAACCTGCTCGGCGCCAGCCAGCAGAGCCGTTTCCCCTTCGGCGGCATTCCGCCAGGGCGGGAAAGGCGCGGAATGTTGTAAGAAGCAGCCCCTTAGCGCCAAAAAGGCGCGGAAGAATCTCTCTCTCTCTTCCCCTTCCTCGCTCTTTACCGCTCGTCGAGCTGGACCGGCTCCCGTTTGTGTGTGTGCGCGCGTTTTAAATCAAGCCGTGCATGTGTGCCGGCGGAGGGATACTTCCCATTCCTTCCTTCGTGTGTGTGTGTAACGGCTCCTCCTCTGCTGCTACCGCCGCCGCCTCCTTGATATAGCGAGGCGCAAAGAGGCGCTTGCAGTCACTCGGCGAACGGCGCTCGTGAGGAGGCTTCGGGGCTGGAGTTTGCTCTCGCGGCGCGCGTCTATGTGCGAGCGGGCGCGCGGCGGGCGCGCGCCTTTGACTGAAGGGGTGAGGAGACTTGAGCGCGAGGAGAGCGACGCAGTAGCAGCAGAGGCGGCGGCAAAGTAGGAGCGAGACTGCTGGCTTCGCCTCCGCTCGGCGCCTCTTAACTTGGGAACTGTCCACCAACGGGAGCTCCTGAAAATGAACCGCCTGACTCTTTACCTGCTCGGATTGTTCCTTAGTAGCGGGCAAGGTAGGAGAACGATTCCCCCTCGCTTCCCTTCCTTCCCTTGTTCCATGAGCCCCTCAATCTTCCTCCATCTCTTCGTGATGCTTATAATGCAATTAAAATAACGCGCGCCCCCCACCCTCACACGCCTATCGCCACTAGCAGCAGCAACCTGACACTTGAAATATCATTTTGCCTTTTGCATTGGTCACCTTCTTAAATCGAGGAAGATCTCCCCGTTGATATATACGTCTGTGATATACGATGGAGAACGAGTATGCTAACTGCAGTTTTCTTGGGGGCTAATCTTTCTCTGATCATTCGGAACAATGATTGTCCTTGTTTCTTCACAGCTGATTTTGATTCTTTTTTTCTTCCCCTCCCCTCTCCTGGTACTGCAGTAAAAGGAATGGGATTGAATGTAAAGCCTTCCTTCACATACTAATTAAACTGGATTTACCCAATTTGAATGAATTTGAAAGGGGTTGGGAGTCCTTGCCAGTGAGGAAATCTGGAGGTTCCCCCCACCCCCACAAGAGGAAAAAATTGTCTCCTTGTGGTTCTGTAAGGAGAGCTTTCCTGGATTAAATTTGCCAATAGCAGACACTGGGTGCTGTGTTGTGTATGGCACATCTGTGTAGGTATGCATGCAGCCGTTCTGATACAAGGTGGTGCATGGCATGTATACATCCTTAGAACTGAATGGCAGTTGCATTGCAATAAGAAGGCAAAGGCAGAAGCTGCACCTCGGTGCTTTTGGTTTTCGGATATATGTTTGTGTGTTTAAACGTACATTTTAGCAGTGCTTCACTTGAAACAGAGGCTGGTCTGTGCCTGTTGTGTGCTTCTTACTCCTAGGTTACTTCAGGATTCCACTACTTTTGGACAGGCAGAAGGAACATTGCACTGTATGAATGGGACACACTAACAGAACCCCTTTGTGCAAATTAATTGCAGCGTTTCAAACTGTTTAGACAAGTTTTTGGCATGACTTAAAGAGTCAGTTAAATTGCTGGAGGAGCTTGTTTTGCCCTCCCTGGGAAAGGATTTATAGGTATTATGGCAACTAGCGACATGGAAGTTCATATATATATTTGTGTGTGTGTATGCATGCTGGGGAAAAGCTGGACAGATGCATGCCATACACTTTATTTATAAAGCATATCTAAGAAGGGGGGGGGGTTGGAATTTCACCAACTGGTATTACTTCTGGACTTGCATTTTCTAGGTTGCTCTTTTTACTGAATTATTCTGTCCAGCAGGGGGTGATAGAGTTCTACTGAAATGGCTAAGTTTGTTAATTTCACTCTATGTCAAAGCAAGGCTTTTACACAGGCAGAAAGAGAGTGAGTCTGTCTTCTATCATTCTTCAAGCACAGCTTGACATTTTGGATGTGACTTCTTCAATTCTCTGTTCTCATCTCCCCCCCCCCCCAGCTGAGCACAGGCAGTGATATGCAAATTAGCTGCACAAGCCATTTTCCTGCCCTGCTTCCCTTCCATCAAACACGTTTAGAATTAAGACCTGCAGCATCTTTTTTTTTAAGCAACATCAACAATGCAGGTTTATAAAATGCCTAAGAGCAAACTGTTGCACATTTTCAAACCAATGATAATTAGGGATACTGAGGACTGTATCTCACATAATTATTTTATATCTCATGTCCTTAGGAATGTAAGTCACTGGATGCTATTATCTTAAGTGAAAATGCTGTTTTCTTTTCTTTCTTTTTTGCTATCTCTGGGTAGACTTCGGATCAATTGTATTTAGTAATTTAGTACTGTCCTGAGGATATTCAGCAGAACAACATTTAGCGCTAAGAGAAGAGGCAATGGAAGACAGTAGCCTAAGCATTCACATCTGCTTAGCGGGGTAGTTTGTGGAGCATGGTGTTGCTAAGGTTCAAGAAATAGATGGGTGCAAATTTGCAAATTCATATTGTTCTTCAGCTGGGAAGATTCCATGTCCTAAAAATGACTTAACTACAAACAGGATATTTATTGATCAATTTCGCACTCTGCTGTAACTCTGAAGAATACCACATCCAAGGCTAGACCTTATTGATTCATCAGTAGAACTAGACCATATGCCTTCAAGATCAGTTCTTTGGGTCAGATTGCTTTTGATAAAATTTGCATTGAAGAGAGATTGTATTTTAATCATTTCTGAAGGTCTTTTCAGCATGCAGTGTGCTTTATAGTTGCTCATCCATAGAGTAATTCTATGAAATAGTGGCTTGTCCAGAACCACTGGGTTTCATAGTCAATTACAAACCATGTTTCATGGTTTTTTTTTAGGGTACAAATACAACATGTTATTTTCATCCACCACGTTCCTCGTATGTTTGTATGTGTATGTGCATCTTTGTCAGAGTAATCTAGCTCACTGAAACCCACATATGGATTGCTACAATTGTTGTGGATGGAACTAAATAAAAGGCTAAATAAAATTGCCTAAACAAACGGCAAGAATTAAGAAGAGAAACTTGGTTCATTAACAAGAAACACATACATCTTGTTGGGTGGGGACCTTGGAAAAAAATTGGGAGGACGCAATTTGGAACAATTCTGTTGGTTAAAATGTCAGAATTATTTGGGCATCCTATTAACTTCTTAACTGTGTACTCATCTAGAATCTTAGAATGAATGTTATCTCTCAATAACTGAAAGAAGTGGGAGAGCATATGGGAGGCACAAATAAAATAGACAGTAATCACTGGGGTCATTTGTTTTAGATATACAAACCCCCAAGGTTCAGGTTTTATGTTGGTAATATAGTTGATGTGGATTTTATGAAGCATGGTTGAAGCTTGTTTCTTTGGAAAGCATTGTGTTGTTAGGTTGGTGAAGGAAGAATGCATTTCTTTTTAAGCAATCGCAATATGTTTGAGCTGAAGCAACTGCTTGCTCAGAATAGCAGAAGTAAAAAACTTCCAAGCCTGAGTGCTATTCAATGTCATAATTAAATAAGAAGGCCCAAATCAACACATTTAATTGTACTGATAATGCGATATGCACTCCAAAAACACGTTTTGAAGAGTATGTTGACTTTTTAAAAAAGTAATATCTGAAAAGTGTCTAGATCAGTATTTCCCAACCTTGGGTCTCCAGCTGTTTTTGCACTGCAACTCCCAACATCCCTAGCTAGCAAGACCAATGGTCGGATTATGATGGGAATTGTAGTCCAAAAACAGCTGGAGACCCAAGGTTGGGAAACATTGGTCTTGATAATTTAAATCCTTGTGGGCCCACATTTAACTAGAAGATGCAAAAAATGTTGGCTTGCAACATTTAAGTTGTCTCTATAAAATATGTGTAAAAGGTCGATTCACAGAAAATAGATTAAGCCCATTTTGTTACTATAAGGAGTTCTGATTTATAGAGGATGATGGGATGCCAGGTTAAGATTTCATAGAGGTTAATATTAATGCTTATTTGGGATCTCAAAAACTGCTTAGCTTTATGATGGAATAGGACATTGTTTCTGTACAATGGTGAATTGAAACAAGTAAAGTACAGTACATTCTGATCTTTTTGTTATGCTCAATATGATCTGAGAAAGATTTTGCTGAAGGCCTGGATGTAAATGTACATATGAATAAATAATATGGCTCTTACCTGACACTCCCATCTTTCCTTCTGAAATACAACACTTGTCTGTAGGAAGTTCACTATCACTTCTTAAAAAGGGACTGGACAAGTGTCAGCTTGTAATATTAAGGTAATATTAGACTGCTGCAGAAAATCACTTTGATTTTCCCTCCTCTTTGATTGAACTACAAAAAAGTCTTGCCTGGAAAGAGCAGAGTTGCTAACATTAGCAGTTACCTAAAGCACCCCTGGCACTCAAACAAGGGTAGCTATTCCTGCTACTTTTGCCCTGATGATCAACTGATTGGCAAAACACAGAGTTACATTCTGATGACATGTCAGGGCTTTTATTCTTCCTCACTACATTCTTCAAAATAAACAGCATAGCACAGGCGAGTGATCTACAATCCTTCCTGAAAAGAGAATTGGGCTGATGCTGAAAGGTAATTATAGAGGATGTTAATGTGCCAAGAGTGCTCTGTTGGCTGAAAATAAGAACATCATGACCTTAAAACAAAAGAAAACCAAGAAAGTTTGTTTACTTTGTGAGAGAGAAGCTTTAAAATTGGTTGGATAAAGTTGCATTTTAAAAATTGAACCATGTTGCTGGCATTTTGCTCCTCCCCCCCCCCAAAAAAAGTCAGAAAGGACTTTTTTTACTAACTTAAACAATATCATGCTGGATGTTGAATGGGATTCAATTGGCTTTAATCCATATACATCTACTTTAAAGGATTATTTGTAAGACTAAAAGAGATGGTAGTGTATTAATTCAGTTTGGGATTCTTCTAATGGGAATCTGCGTGGAGTTCATAGGCCTCTCTTAGTGAATGGGTAAGGACACTGGGTATGAAAACAACTCTCGCATCATATTAAAGCCATATTTTCATATTTCATTTCATTTATTTATTACTTTTATTCATTACGTATCATGTTCTCTGGGTTGGTCTCAACACAAATCCTCAGTAATAAATAAAAACCAAAAAGAATCAGTAGCATACCTTGGTCAGTATTCAGCTTTAGATAAATCTCACAGATGGTACACTTGATGCAGCGCTCCATTTTCTTGTATATGTACTTGCATGTAAAAAGCATTTGCGTGAGAATTGTTGTTGGCTACATTTACAGTATAGTGCACACTTGGCCAAATGCCTCTGCCTCTCTGATTGGTCAGAATTTCTTGTGTGAAATATTCTATTTAGTAGTATTCCCCTCTCTCTAAAGTAAGCCTGCTCTGGACCAACTCAGTTGTTACATCTGAATCCTTAGATATGTGTACATGGCAGATTTGGGAACAGGAATATTCTTACTATCATTTTGCAAACACACTCACTTCCATTAACACACTGCCTTGAACTATCAACCACTGCTGCCACAGCAAATTGCAAGGATTTAGATATTGCAGTGAAAAAGGGAGAGTTGAAAGATCCAAATTTAGGCCTATCTACCTCTCGTGTTGGCCTGTCAGTATCAGCTATTTTAGATATAATAATGTGGCAACAACCAAATGCAATATGCTTTCGACATAAACTAGGTATTGAATTTGTAGGCTTTTAAATGGCAGTAGAATTTAGTTTATCTACAGATTTACAAGAAAATACACTGTGGCTGGTTTTTTAAGATTTCAACTTTTCATGCTTTTCAGCAAATCAGATTCGGAGTCTAAATTTAGTGGTATTTGCTCAATAGCTTTAAATAACTGTTCTTCTCATTTTATCTATTTATCTCTTCCTTTCTGTGACACACACACAATGAAATCAATGGGAGTATTTGTCTGAACAGGATGACTTCAGCAAAAGAATATTTCTGGAAGTTTAATAATTGCTTTCTATTATCCTCTGCTGTTTGGAAGTAAATCTTACTTGGAATTCAGATGTTTGTGGCAGTGTCTCTGGGCCTGAACATGAGGGCTGTAAATTCTGAATTATATGTGTAATGCATCTTGTGCTCTAATAACCAGGTCCTTTACTTTAATGGGTGGGGGGAGTTTTGTTAGATCACATCACATACAAACCAATTCATTCCTTCCATTCTATAAATAAATTATAAAAAAAGAAAAGCACTTTAATATGACCTCAGCTAAGCAGTGTTAAGATTACCCACTTGATACCCACAGCTGTGCATCATTTTTGACATGTGTAACTTATTCAAATAATATATTTTCCTCTCAGAAAAGTGCCATGTAAGTGGTTAAATCCAGACTTTGTTGTGCTTAGAGTAGACCCATTGAAATAATGTCCTATTATTTTAACCGGTCTACTCTAAAGCATGACTTTGGATCAAAGCCAATAACTGGTTAATAATAATAATAATAATAATAATAATAATAATACAGCGACAACTGATAAGGCCTTCAAAAGGTCCCAGAATTTAACAATGACATCTGCACTTTTGTCAGCATCCTACAATACGTTGGGGAGTGATATATGTGATGAACTGGAGGAAGCAGATGGATTATTCACTTCTTGTACATTGCATATGTACTCCACTTTCAATTGTCAAGATGGCAGCCAGAGCTGTGGTTTATCTAGGCTCTGCAGCTTGTTTTTATTTTATTTTTTGCTTTTTTAATGTAGTGTTTATGTTTTTAAATGCTATCACCACCCCAATACTTTATTCTGTGATTCTAAGGTGTGCTCAAGCATTTTCATAGTTTTTGTACTTCAAGGCTTATGCATTTTAGATTTTACTTTAATCTATCATGGTTGCTATATCAGCATGGGAGATGTCATCAGAGCTCTCTGCATCTGGAATACAACTGAACGAGTCTCCCATTACAAGTGGGAAGATTCTGAAAACTGCCTTCATTATTGTTACCATAGTTTTGTAAGTACATTGAACTCCATTGCTCCTGGAGGTTTTTTAGTTAATTATCAAATGAGGAAAAACTTTTTTCCCCAAATGCTGGTTATCCTGGCTGACAACTCAGGATTATATAACATATAAGAACAACAATATGATGTTGAAATTCACACTACAGGGCACTTGTAATAGAATGGCATTCCAATAAGCTATATAAAAATAATAATATTCTTCCAAGAAAGTGCCCCATATCTATTCTTACTTGTTCACATGAGCTGAGGTGGTGGTTGACTAAATGTAGCCTGAATTCCTTGAATTCCCTGAATTCACCTCCAGTTGATGGAGGTGAAGGAGTGCTATGGGGTTCAACGGTGAGAATAGATACTTTCCACCTGGTTGCCACAAGAAAAGGGATATGGTACACTTTATAAGGAAATGTTGTCTGTATTCAGATCTGAGGAGCTCTAATGGTACACATTTTTTTATTGGCCATACAATTACTTTATGTCATACAGAACTACCAAATTTGTTAAAGAGGCCATGAAGATGCAAAAACCATTGATAGACTCTGGAGACTATGTGTGTTAATGCATTCTGTCCTGATTTTGCAAGGGGAAGTTTCTATTCAATTTATTATGACAATGAACTGTGTAGGCATGTGTTTTGTTGTTCCTTTATTGAACTTGGGCTATGTAAATGTAACTGCTTGGGACGTGATACTTATATGTTGTAACATTTTCCCCAATTAGTCCCTTGCCAGGCACAACTACAAATTCAGTTTGTACAGTGCTTCCTTTGTTCTAAATAGTATATTGAGTCGTTTGTCACAATCCTTATTATATCTTCTCCACTGTTGGTCATGCAAGTATTTGAAAAACTTTTACTCCTTTATTCAAGAGCATGGAATCAACTTCTGTGAAATACTAACAGTGCATTTAGTCTTGCTACATTCAGACTGTACCACGTAGTGTCCCTTTCTCTCAATGTTCCTCCAGCTTTAATTCCATATACCTCTTCATTGTTGTTGTCTGAAGACAAATCTCTTTGAAGAGCTCTAAACAAAATGTTATACAATTCAATTAGAGTAATATGTATCTTATCTCAAGGGAAATAGCTTTAAACAAGTTTGCATAACTAGTAAAAACAAATATTTCTTATAAATAATTCTGCACAACTGGCAGCTATCTTTATGCAAACATTCTCCCATTCAATTAATGATTCTGTAGCAAGGAAAAGTAATCAAATTTGCAATGGAAAAAAATGCTTTGATTTTGAAAACTTGCAATGTTTGTTATTTTTACATTTGTAAAAACAAGACAGATGCACATACCTATAGCCTCTTGTTTTAAATACAAAAGATTTCTGAATTCCCATCCCTATGTGCTATGGGATATGGACCAGGTTCCCAACATAAATGAATATATTGTTACAGACATGAGGTAACAATAGCACTCATAAATGAATATATTGTTACAGATATGAGTGCAATAGCACTCATAATTGCTAGAGTTAGTGAATGTTAGAAAATAATATATGGTAGAATTTAGATAATATTTGGAGTAATGAAGGGAAGATGCCAGGCCAATAAAAAATACAGGCTGAATCAGTTTTCCTGTTCAGGAGATCACTGATAGTGACACCATTAAGAAGAGAAGGAAAACTACGTACCGGCTGCTAAAGAACAATTGACCATGCAGATGCTGTCTCCCCCACCAGCTGTGTGTTAGTTAGCTGAAGACAATAGCAGAGTTGAGATGGGGAGGTTGCCTGGGTAATAAGGGTGTCCTTTTGAAATTTAGAGGTTAGGAAAGAAGGGAGAGGACTTAATGAGCTGCTGTGAAGGCCAGAACCATCTTGGAAGGCTGGGACAGAGGCACAGAGATGGTGTTCAGGATGCCTTGGATTTCAATGCTGCACACAATGCTGTTTTGGGAAACAAGCCCTTAGTGAGATGTAATGCTCTGAACTGTCTCCAAAGTAGACCCAGGTGTAAATACAGTATGTGTAGAATAAGCCATGTTTATTAAGGATACTAGTTTCCTCTGTGTTGCCAATGGAAACACATCCCAGGTTAGCTCCTGGAACTCCTGGATTCATGCTACGGTTCGGCAGAGATTGGGGGTGGCGCGCAACCTCTGTAGCAATATAAACTTTTTAAAGCAACCTTGCAAAACACACTTCAGGGCACTGATTGATCATTATCAGTAAAGGCAAATATGACTTGGGCTGTACATATGTCAGAGCTCATCTTTGTTTCTCACTCCCACTGTACCCTACAACTTGATCTTGTGGTTGTTTTTCTTGAACAGATGATGTACGTAGAGACATGCCATTCTGTAACATAATTATGGACATAGTCCTAGGGAAATGGGATAGCTCTGTTCACTTTTGCAATGACAGCCTGTTTACCCCAAATAATGACGATTGCCACTCACACAGCTTGATACTATGCTTCATGCCTTTTTGTGGGTGCAAAACAGGAACCTGGAGGAAGTCCTTTGCATGCTGATTCAAGTTATGCTGAAATCCGTCCTCCAGTTTCTCAAAGGTTTTCAATTTTTCTCCCTCATTCTTGAGGTGCTTTCAGATCTGAAAGCTTGCTTTATTACTCTGAGATGACCATGGGTAATGTGTGTGCATTTTAATTTCCATTAAATATTTCTCTAGCCCTCTGCAGATTCTCTGCTTGTGATTCCTGATCTGGATAAGGTCCATGGAAAGGAGCTTTAATTGAAGAATAGAAAGCCAGGAGATGTTACAAAGCGCATGAGACTCGTTCAATTGTTGACATTATTTTTAATGGGAAATCTTGCAGGGTTTTTTTCTTTTTTAAATCCGACCACTTAAAAATGAACAGCTGTTGTATGCACCGGAAGCACCCCACCCCCAACTTCCTATGCTTTTAGAAGAGTTCAGCTGAAGAGGTCATGGGGTTTTCAGGATGCTCACAAAAGCCCTTGGCCACTTGGAAAATAAGCACAGCAAAACTCTGCACCTCACCTGTGAGAACATCTCCATTTTGATAATTTTATTATGCAGATTCTTTTCTCTTTAATTGATGGAGATTGACTGGGAGGGGGGAATTCAAGAGACATTTTAGCATGGCACTAATGCTGATACTAAGCTGTGTGCTGTGCAGGGCTCTGGTGCTGACATCAGGCCCTTGTTCTAACATGAAGAAACAAGTTGTGCCTTTGCAGCTACACTAGGATCCTCATGCCTGTTCCTGAGTGCAGCTGCATAGAATCTGGGCTTTAATAATGAACAAGAGCACCATTCTTATGTTACCATTTGTGTACCAAATTTAAAATCAATGGCAAGCGGTAGCTGCTTCAAATATATGATGCTCTCTGCTAGGAAATCTCACTGGAGCTCTAGCATGGTCATATTACATTTAATTACTGGATATAGTTTTTTTTTTACAATAAGGTGCTTGGGAATTACGTTCATTAACCTAGAACCTTCCTGCTCATATCTGCACTATAGATTAAAATCTTTTTTATTGGGGAATGCTGTAGTGAAGCAGGGGGAAGTATGGACATCTAACAGAATTCTAGCACTTCACAAAATTTACATTGCTCGTATTTTGTCAGGGGAGCCATGTTAGTTAAAGTAGTATAAGACCAATACAAACTAGATAAGGATTCTTTTTAAATAATCAGAGCAGGATTCAGTGGCCTTTTTGCATACTGCAGAAGAAGAATGACAAGTAAGCACATGATCATAAACCTACACTTTTTTGACGTGTGAAGTTCTCATTTTTCTAAGAAATCTTTAACAACAACCGTATTATCAGACCAGCTATGAATGTTTACCCATAAACTTTCCATTACATTTGAAGTCTAGGGAGTTTTATTTTCTCTTTGGTTGATGTTATGTAGATACTGATAACACTTTGACAACTATGATAATAATGAATGATTAAGATCTAAGGGAGTCAAGAGATTAAAATAAAACTCTTTGCAGCATAATGGGATTGCCATCTAAAATTGGATTGAATCTTTAATTTCACCCACTTCAGGCAATACCTAAGTTTATTTCCATGCCAATCTGAATTCATTTCCTAGCTAAATACCACACACCCATGATCTCCCCACACCCGAATACCCTTCTCGGATATTCCATCCTGCTTATCTCATTGTTGTTGCTGGAGAAAAGGAAGAGAGGGATGAATATTCACACTTTTTCTGGTAGACGAGTTGGCACTTGGGTATAGTCAAATTCTACACCAACTTTTAGAATGAGAGTATAAATTATCTTGATGGCATTATAATGATGGAACACTGAAAAATTCAGACACTTTTTTTTTTTACCACCACTCCTGCAGCAGCTGTATTATGGTTGTGAAACTTCTGGCATTGTTTGGCCATGTTACTCTGTTGCTCTGGAATGTTCAGTTCAAGAAGCTAAACAATTTGAAATACATATTGAGTGAAGGAAGGGTAACTTATTAGTTTGCTTGGGATGAAAACTTCACAGTGTACACCAGGAAGTGGTCCTGGTATTCACCGAAGCTTCAGGACAAGGAAACCTAGTAAATTCAATGAAGCCAAAGGCAACAAACGGAGAAATATGAATTTAAGAAAGAGTAGATGGAGAATGCAAGTAGAGGGGACTTCCGGGGTGGCGCCATCAGCAATGGCGGACTCCCTCTGAACTGGAGGGACTAGCTCCGCGGGAAACGGGTCTTCTCCGCTACGGCGAAGCGGGGACCCTTTCAAAAATCACAGGCGGATGAAGCCTGTGACCATGGGACTCGGCGGGCACCTTTAGCGCCCCCCCAACTCGCTAAGGAACCCACTAACGGGCTCCGAAGTGAAGAGGGGGAAGTGGTGCGGTGCTGTGAGTCAACTGCTATTTCCGTGGAGCGAAGCCGCATAGCCGTTGCCAGAGAGCGCTGCCTTTTTCCTGGGACAATTTGGACTCTAAAATAAGCACCCGTGAGTACTTAGACTTTGAACAACTGGACATTAGATGGGGACTTGCGAGCAGAAAGGAATTGGATCTTAAAAATCTATTTCAATTTGGTACGGAACGGGAAGGTCTAAACAGGAAGTCAGCCTTCCGTTCTTCTGTAGACAGAATAAAGCAAAGACAACGTAAACTAGAGCTCAGAAAATCGCTTTTAAAGGATTGGATTTCATCATTTAAAATTGTGGAACCCCCCTTCGACAGCAGGAGAAGAAGGGGGATCTTTTTTGGACTGTTTAAAGTGAGTTTAAAGTAAAGCAACTTTCCTTTCTGGAGCGGGGTGTCAGGACTGACGTTTGAAGTTCATTGACCAGAGACAAACGTTTTTGACAGCTAGCTAAAAGAAGAGAAACATAGTGATTCCACTGTTTCCCTTCGCATTTCAAAGGAACAAATATTGACAAAGTATCTCAAAAAGGGAAACTTTGTTGCAAGATCAAATAGAAGTTTTCCCCCTAGAGGGAGACTGTGAAACTGTAACCAACTCCAGGGAGCTGGCAGCTGTTTACAGATTACAATCATGGGAATAGGCATTTGACCTTGCAGGACAATGTATTTAGAAGCTTTGTTGTGTGCTTTCTACAAAACAAATGCCCTACTGGAACAGTTACATGAGAAGGTGAATTTGATGATGACTTCGACTAGAAATTTTGAACAGGCAGTGGGAAATTTTGAACAGACAGTGGGAAATATGTGGAGCCCACCCAGGAATTAAATCAGGAGTGTGTCCTGACAGAACAGGCCCAACAGGAATATGAGTTTTCGGATTTGACAAATGAACTTGGAAAAAGCCAGATTTGGAAAGAAAAAGTTTGGTTTGGCTTGGAAATGGGGGGCTGGATTGACCCCCCTATGCTGGGATGTTTGGACTTTTCAAATCTGGCAATGGGCCGTGAGATGTTTGGGATTGTGGGGGCTCTTAATTTTGGAGGGTCTTTGAAACATGCTTCTAAATACCATATGGAATTCAGTGCTGAATATGGAAAGGGGGCTGATCTGTCAAGAAGGGTTAAAAATATTGCCAAGCTGGAGTTACCACGAGCAGGAGACAAGGGAAAATACAGTTACAAATATGAAGAAGAGCTGCGAAAGGGACATGGAAGAGACTTGAGGGCCTCGGATATAAGGTTGCCAGGTTAATGGGCCAGATCGATGGGATAATAAGGACTGACAAAACCCGGAACCAGGAGGAAGGGACGTTGGATGAAGTTTGGATCTGTTTGTATTTCTTTTTTCTACCATTAGAACTGTTTTATAAAATTGATGAATGTCAGAAAAATGTTGGAATGAAATTACTCGGCTTTAGTAAATATGTTTAAAGAATTATGAAAGAATATTATGGTTATGAGAAGTTGGTAAGGATAAGATTTAAGTTTTAAGCTTTAAGGTTTGTTTTCTTATAGAAAGATAAGATTAAAACTGTTTAGGGTAATGTAATGACAGAATATTATGAAATATGGAAAGGATTTGCTGGGATAATTAATAACTAGGATACAAAGAAAGGGAGGAGGAGGAGGTCAAAGAAAGAAGGTAATGACAGTTGAGGATTCGAGAATAATGAATTTGTTTTTAAATGTTCTTAAATTGTATTTTTGTTTTTTCCCCCCTGTCTTTTTTCTTATTTTTGAATTTGTATTCGTATGGTTGGAAGGGGTTTTTTTTTCTACTTTGTTAACTATTTTTATTTTGTATTTTCTTCTGCTTTTATTTTATGTTGTAACACTTTGAAAATTTCAATAAATATTTTATATATATAAAAAAAAAAGAGAATGCAAGTAGGGGCAGTCATGGGTTGGCTTTGAATAAATTTTGCAGGAGAGAGGAGTGATCAGGAAGCTGGCTAAGAGACCTGGGACTGCATCCTTGGATAAAGAAAAACATAAGGAACTGATCAGAAAAAAAGTTCTCTGCCTCCCCCCTCCTCAAGCCACCCATGTACCTTGGTAATACATTTTGGACAGCCAGAGCATCTGCTGAACATTGTGGGATAAAATACAGGGACTCCTAAGGAAGGGGGGAATTGCCTTGATCCTAGAATAATATCAGGATGTTTATGGAAAAAAGGTTTCAGAATAGTCCCATGATCCCCAGAGAAGCTACAAGAGATGGTAAGCTTTCCTTCCTTGAATTTCCTTATCTCAGGATTCAAGCCATAGTGACCAAACAAAGTGGGACAAAGTAGGTTGTGAGTTAAAAGCAGAAACCAAGGCAACACCAGGCACTGGAGCAGGCACTTAGTTGAATAAAACAGAAACCAACAAAAGAAACTTACTCAGAGCGAGAGATCATGTGAATAGCAGTGATTGGTTAGCAGCATTTCTGCAGATGTTGTTTCATTACAACTCCCCTCATCCCTGATCATTGTCCATGCTGACAGGGGTTGATGAGAGTTGGCGTCCAGCAACAGCTGGAGGACCACAGGTTCACCACCCCGAGTTAGGAGTCTATAAGAGCTTCTACTGTCACTAATATATTGTGACCAGACAACCCTTAGGAAGCAACCTGTGACAAGAAGCAGTAGCTAATGTTGGTGGGCAGTGGTAGTTACATCATTTTAGACTGTGGTTTTACTCATCCAATGGGGCCCTCTCTGTATATGGCAATGTGTGTTAACTTTACTATTGTGGCATCTGTCTGCCTCAAGAGTGCACTTCCAGAGCTGAAGTCAAACCACAGTGCCTCCTGTGACTGCAGAGACCAGTAACTCATAACTGCTGCTTCCTGTGTTGTTTTTGCTGAGTTGGCATCAGGAAAGTAATCACTCTGGGATGCAAGCCTGGGCAATGTGTATGGAGGTTGTGGGCTGCTCAGATAACAAGACCTCCTCTTGACCTCACTGATGTGGCCCAAAGGAAAGCAGAGCAATGTATTTGGCACCAGCTTGGCTGCAGGAGTTGCCAGACGGAGATGTACAAGGTGCCATCTAACTACCTTAGGAGCTTCATTCCAGATTTGTGTAGGATTTACTCCTTAGCCATTTGTTCTCCTGAATGTCCCATGAGAAGTGGGTATTACTTTACTATCTTGCAGTGTTTAAAGACTCTTTGCATTCTGAACCTTTGCCCCCAAAGTCCTGCTCTGACAGTACCACGGCTTCTGCAGCTTGAATGCCTCATTTTGATTTGAATGAAACATTCAACTCTTCGGCTACAGGCTTCTAGTTATTGCTGTTTGTATTAAATTATAATAATAGTGGTCCTAATCTCTGTATATGTGAGATAACACCAGAACAGGTCTGTAAGTACTAAAAACAGGTGTGCTGTTCTTATTTATGGAAATAACTGTTATTCACAATCTGTGATTCACACTCTGAATGTATTGATTCCAAGGATATAGCATTTTAGATAACAGGGAACTTATACATATCATGTGAGTTTGGTGGCTTAGTTTCTGGTTTTATATTACAACTTCAAACTGTTTCAGAATGTTCAATATTCAAATCATGTTGCTAGTCATTGAAGCATTGGGGCTGGGTGATTGGATATTAAATGGCTTTGTGCCATTTATGGCAGTTCTGGGCTCTGATTCCAACAACTGCTAAGCGCTTGGATGGGTCTTCCCATAGATTTGCATTTGATTTCTGTAGCTATTTTTGCTCATAAATTCTGTGTACTTACAGGGTTATGATGTAATGCTTTTCCTTTTTAAAAAAGACTGGTACTTTTACAGGAGTATTTATTTTAAGATGTGTTGGTACAGTCCAATTTTAACATATCTAGCTCTATCCTGACTATGCTCCTGCTATAAAAAAAATGGAATCTTTCTGAATATATCAAATATTTTATTTTATATGATTGAATTTAATTGTAGATTTAGTTTTTTTTACTCCTGCTTTTTGGCATATATGCACATTTTTTATTTTAATCACATATTATCATGTTCCAGTGTTGCTTGAACCATGCCTTTACATTGATAATTGTATGTGACTATGAGAAAGAGGAATGGGTTTGATAAATAAATCTGAGCTGAATTCAATTAATGAACATGGTGGTTATTAAGAATTTGTGTGTAGAAAAGCATTAATATAATGTATGCCTACCTATTACTAAACATGTTGGTCAGTATCAGTTGGCCTTTATTTAAAATCAGCATTGTCTAGAGTGATGCACATAAGAATTCTAAGAGTTAATTACTCTTTCAGGACCTATTGGTCATATCACTGGAACATCTGTGCTACATACTACTATGCAAACATGCTGATTCATGTAGCTACTGTATGTCTATTACTAATAGAATTAGAAGCTGGAGAAGCTGATGCTGCATAATAAAGTTTGAAGCTTAACGCGTAAACCTTTGATATGAAAATCAGTGGCACGTGAAAGAAAGAAATGTAAGGGAGTTCAAGGCAATGCAATTGACCCCAAGCTTCACAGAGAATAAGAATTGTATTGTAAATGTCTGGATCTGAAAGATGAAGGTTTACTGAAAACAACAAGTTGGATTGGTACTGTAGAAATTTCTTAAGTTCTAATGTGCTGTAGGTATAGTTCCCTTAGAAGTGACTTTAATCTTTTTATATCATTCTTGCTTGTGTATATTTTATTTATACGCTAATTGTAACAGCAGCAGCAACAAAATATGGGCAGCTTTGTTTATCTATTACAGCACTAACCTATAACCGCCTGCACTTCCCAGGCCATGCCCTCTCCACAACCTCATTGAGTGCTTTTCTTCATCAGGAATATGCTCTTCTGCGATAATGTCTCTTGCTTTTCTGCATGGAGAGTTGTGCATGAGTGTTACTTTGTAGAACCTCATACTTTCACGTGACTTGTATAATGTAGCCTACTGTAGAAAGCTAAGAGGCACATCCATTGCCTCTGACCATTCCCACAATTGACATGTCCCCCCCCCCCCCAGCAATGGATACCAACAAGGGAATGTGGCCCTTGGGCAATGCTTTATGAAATACTTTTCCATTCATACATGTTAGAACATAGAAACTTCCCTCCTTTTAAACACAAGAGGAGTTGTCCATAAGACCACATGTGGAACTGTGGGTTCCTTGTAGTATATCAGAAAGGATATCACAGAGCTGGAAAGGGGGAAGAAAGGGACAACCAAAATGATGAAGGAGTTGAAGCAAGTCCCAAATGAGGAAACATTTCATAATCTGGAGTGTTACAGTTTAGGTGATTAGGGCAGGGCATTGATAAATTGATAGATGGAGGGAAATCTCCCCCTCTTTTAATACTAGAACCTGGGCAGTTTTATAGCCAGCTGCACCTGGAGAAGCTGGGGATTGAACCTGGGACCTTCTGCTTGCACGACAGGTGCTATTTTACCAAGCTGTATGTCTTAATATCCTGAGGGCTAGATCTGTCAAAATCCAGTTCATTCCAACTCTGCATGAATATGGGACTAATTCTATGCTGTCCTGGTTCTATGCATATTTGTAAGGAAAAAACCTCTTTAAAAATTCATGCGAAAAGATGAGGCAGGTAAAGGCCTTTACTATTTACATGGAGCCAGCCATGTTTTCCCCTGTGCAATTCTCCTGAAGAGCAATGGGACATCATCACTCCCTGAGGGAACTGCTGTTGTGGCTCCAGATGGCTGGATTATCTGCTTTCAAACATTTAAAGGAAAGAAATAGCTTTTAGAGGCAGTACTGCAATCCTCATACTACCTTGTAACTGGATCCACAGAACTGTGAATTCGGAGTGGACTCACAGACTGATCCAGGTAAATTTATGCTTAGATCAAATCATGCCAGCCTGTCTGAACTTGGTGGATTCCTTCTCCATGCCTAATTATGGTTCCCAACTTGGAAAAATTCATATTACCTCCAGTATTAGATGTAGAGTGACAATCATCAGGGAACAAAAGCAAACAATGGCTATTTCTCTCATGTCCAACTTTGGGGCTTCCCACAGGAGTCTGGTTGGCAGCTCTAGCAAAGAGGACTAGCGAGACATTTGGTACGATCCAGTTCTTCTAATGTTCTTATGGAAGATGAGATTTGTGCAATGGTGACATAGAACATTCCAGCTGTATTATTTGCAAAGAGATGACATATTTCATCATTATGAAAGAGACTGAAGTTGTTTTCCAGATGACTTGTTTAGTGAGTACTCCTGTATGTGACGATGCCAGCTATTTACTGAGCGTTCATTCTGATTTGTTTTAATTGAAGTATACACTGATCTGATCTGCTCATACTGGACTGACGTGTGGGTCAGAACTTACTTATTCACCAGTTTTCACACTTCCCAAAAATTTGAATGCAGTTCTCAGCTCAAAAAACTTTCCGGAATATATTTAGAAATGTGTATTTTCAGATGAAATATTTTTTAAAATATGTCTTTAAATGTGGATATTCATCATTGCTTTGAGTGCATAGAAGCAGACTTATGTATGAAAACACAATAGTGCAGAATGGAATGTTGAAAAACTGAACTTCTCATCCCTTGTATCAAATAGTCACTCTGAGTTCTTGCTTCTTTCAAAATATAACTGCAAAAGTTCACTGAAAAAATTACAGGATGAGCCAAACACTGAATTTTTGGCATCCATACTCTGTATTTTATATCTGATTCTGAAATATTTTTTTATTGGGAAGGGGGCTTTTCCTAGCAGTCCATGAAATACACTGAAAAAAGGCCTTTCTAATGAGTAAAATCTTTGTTTGTAATGTTGCTGCTCTGCAGTGCTGACCAGAATGCTAAGTAGCTTTAATCCATATATCCCTTTTATCTGTGCAGGGTAGCTGCCAAATGTATGCCAGCCATTAACTTTAGAAGGTATTTTGTTATGAAAATACAACTACCTGTTAGCCACCTAAGAAAAGGAACTCTTTCCCTAAAACACTACTGTTCTATATTTTTAGATTCCCAGGAATGATCAAATGGGGGTTAAGAAATTTTGGGGTCTACCTACCCTAATTTAAGGAGATTCTTTTATTAGTTCTTGAAATGATAGCTGTTGGATCATTGAGTGCTAAAGATACTATAAAATCGTGGTAATTTTCAGGTGCTCTTTACAGAAAGTGCAGTGCATGATTATTCCAGGCTTTTTGATTTAAACCTTTCCCTTTTCCTCCTGTATGAAGGATAAAGCCCTTAGCTAGAGTGATTACAATAATGTTATCTGAGAGCATGAATAGGAGGAAAGTACTGTGTAATGGACATATTAAAATTATAATGGGCCTGGTAAAGTATCATCTCACACTCGGAAGCACATGAGCAGACTAACAATAAACTGTTGAGCAAAATATATGCACTTCCACTGCTGCCCCAGGGAAAAGGTTGTGGTGACTTTTCAGAACCCCCTCCCCCCAATAGCATTACCATTATGTCAGTGTTTTGCTTTGTGTGTGGATACAGGACCTACCTACATGTTAGGTTATTTGTATGGTTTGTTGCACTAACATTTGTGAATTTTAATCCTAGGCGATCCCCACTATTGCATGTAGGCAGAGGAGATCTCACATTTTCTTCTTGAGCTACAGTGCTAATGGAAACCACTACCAGACTATATTTAGTTTTAGAAAAAGTGTCCCTTTGGCAACATACAGACCTCCTCCACCCCATTGCTAGCAGTTGCATGGTAGTGTTCCCATGGGCAATTTTATCCCTCCTGCAGCAGGAAGCAGAAAATTCCGGCATGCTTGCTGTGGGCAGCTACATGCTTTTAATATAGTGAAATAGAAGGCGTGGGGTGGGGACTTGCCACCTTGTTATTAAGTAAATTAAGCCAAAATATTTACTCCTCTCTCAAAATGTTTGCAAGGTTTTTTGCTCCCTTGCTGCAATTTTTGTGACTACTTTCCCCCCACATATTTTATTGCCTATGTTCTGCACACACACACACAAACCCAAATAAAAAGCTGGGCCAAAAATTCTGGTTCAGCTCTATTTCAAAACAGTGTAAAAGGGTTGTGAATCTTACACCTTGCACAGGATCAGGAATCTTTTGGCTCAGTCGTTAAAGAAGCACATTTTCAGGCACATCAAAATCTCACCAATTGCCACCAATTCCTTCAGGTCAAGTGCTGATGATTGGGCATGTTAAGTTTATATAGTTATCATTGCAACATAGTTGAGCATAAGCTAGTTTTTGTAATTTTGTGCTTTTAGAAACTGTGCTCATCACTTGCCACTAAACTAGAAGTGTGAGAAGGATCCTTAAAGCAATGAAAACATGAAGCACATTATACAGGAGTTTTTGTTGTAGTATAAAGAGACTTGCGGATTCCTTGCAGCAGCATAGACTTTGGAAGTCTTCGAGATCACAGCACTCATCTTCAGCATCATTATATTTGTTTCCATTCTGCATCAAATTTGTGCAGACCTTAAGTGTATCTTCAGTGGGTTTTATGTTGATACTGTATATATCACACAGGAAGCCAGATTGTTGTAGCTTTCGGAATTATATTGTTGTTTGGTAATGCCTAAGACAGCACAGTAGAAACCTATTTTGAACTTCTGGTTTGGTTCTTGTGGTGCCTATTTTGGGGGCTCATACTCAAACTGCCATTTCTGTCTCAAACGATAGTATTTCTAGATCCTTTGCAATCTCAGTAGCATCTGTCAAAACTTATTGAAAATGCTCATCGTACCTGCATCTCACAAAGTAATTCTTGGGCCCTTGCTACTGGCTTGTAGCTGAATTTAAATCAGTTTCCTTATTTTGCAATAGCTTGCTTATAAGATTGACTTCAAAAAGGATGTTGCACTATGTAACAAGGGATACCACAACTTGAACTTACAAATTGCATTGGCAAGGGCCATAGCTTAAATTTAGGAAATATTTCCAGAGAAACTTTTAGGTGTGTGCCATCAAAAATCTCTATCTCTCAGCATTATATATACTACCAATATGATATCTTAGTGGTTTTAAAGCATCCGTCTGACTCTCCCAGCTTGTCTTGCTCAGTGGCTTAACAGTTATCCCTAAATTTGATACATGGCTTGTTATAATTTTCCAATGTTGAGTCGATGCAGAGGAATAATTATATATAGCAGAACAAAACTGAAGAAACTAGTTGCTCCCAGACAACACTTGCACCATTGGCTACTAAGTTTAATGAGTGTGCATTGAAGAGGACAAAAAACAGTTTATGTCCAGGAGTCTCTTTTTTCTGCCATTTTCTTTGCTTTTCATCTTACTCCCATGATCATAACCTTTCATGATTATAACCTTGACCACATAGATTCACTGATAATCAAATTTTCTCAAGCTATCCAGGAAGAGTTTCTGTTATATAAAAGCACCTGCAAATTTAGTGGAACAAATCCCAAGAATTTTTTTATGATAGCCTCAGGCTCAGACACCTCACTATCTGATAGTCTGATTACATCAACATAATGCACATTCATTATCATTTGTTCAATATGACTAACATCAGGTATGCCGTCCAGAATAATTAAGTAGTATTCGGCTGAGTTTGCATGTGCTAAAACTCTGCTTTATAGCACCTGTTAGAAGCTGTATAAGCTTGTTTTGGATATCTTATCCTAGGTAGTGAACCACTGTTTCTTGATCTTTAACTCTGTGCAAATTTTCATTCATTAGATCTAAAAGGACTAGTTTCCCTGCCTGAGCTGGCAGAACTGGTCTGGGAGGCAGTATTGAGGACTTTGGAGGGGCTTTAATATCCATGCCAAGGTGACTGGTTCTGGGGTGGCTCAGGACTTCATAGCTACCATGATGACCACGGGGCTGCCCTTAAAAGGCACCAGTCCAATGCATGTGGCAGGCCACACTCTGGACCTTGTCACGTTCTGGGATCAAGGTTTTCATCACCTTTTCCCTTCCAAAGAGGTGAGGACCAATGAAGATGATCCACCCGTGGAGGCTGATGGATCCAGTGGGTCTTCAAATGGCTCTGAGGGATTTTCCAGCTGTTATGACTGGTGCTCCTGTCCATGCCTTGACCATACTCTGGAACATCTGGATGCTTTCCTGCTTTGTCGAGCCCACTTGGCTTCCTGGTACACTCCAGAGCTTGGGACAGAATGAAGTAACATTAATACTTGGTACACAGTGCTTGATAAGGAAGAGTAAGTCACCACTTGATGTTCAGTCAACTGACACATGAACAGTCCTTAGATAATGTTATGATTGTTCATGAAATTCCTACTGTACATTTTATTCTGTATTTTCTCACACCCTTCAGTTTCATTGCAACTCCACAATTCTATGATTCCTTGTTGCAGGAGGACTTGGTGATAAAAAGCTAAACTGGGTGATGATGTTCAAATTTAGTAAATAAATATGTGTCTGTGGGAGGGGTTATGGGTCTGTTTGTTTTTTGTTATGTATTTTGTGTTCTCATTTTTTATTTTGTTGTGAACTGCCCAGTGTTCTTCAGATGAAGGCTGGTACACAAACTTAACAAACAAACAAACAAACAAACAAAAAACAAAACAAATACATGAATGATTGCCCATAGTACTATTAGGAAATATGAATCTTGAGTTAAACTTTATAAAATCTGAACGCTGTGGCTGTATGGGAAATGATACACTAGTAATGTCTTGGTAAAGGAGGATAAAATTGGAGACATGCCTATAATTCTAGTTAAATAGTACATGAAGTATCTTTGAAAACAGTGAAATGTGAAGTCTGAGTCAGTAGAGCATGAGAATCCCAATCTCAAGATTGTGAGTTTGAGCCCCACATTCGACGAAATATTCACACATTGCAGGGGATAGAACTAGATGACCTTCCAACTCTACAATTCTATGATTCTATACTAATGACAAAACAGTTTTGTTTTTGTTTGTTTTTTTTAAATGCAACATTTGTGAGATCAAGCATGCACTCTTTTACAAAACTAGAGGTATTAGGAATTTTCTAGTCACATTGCTAAAGCCGATGTAGTGTGTGTCCTTGTAAAATCTCTGCATTTAAATATATTCTTGCACAAGGCTATCTGTATGTGTGCTACAGCTGGCTTGATTTTAGTCTTAAAACAAACTACCAGGAATTATTTGCATAAGGTGTACTGTGCCTTTAGCATACTGGGCTTAATAGCCTATTTTGCTGTTTCCAATGTGCTTTCTTTTCTTTTGTGGGTGACAGATTATGAAAAAAACAGAGACTACAATTCTTTATTCAGTGGCATTTCCTCTGGATGTGGGAAACGGGGGCGCAGGAGGGGTTAAATATGCCATTTTAGTGTCTGTATGTGTATTGATATCCATGGAAAATATGGCTTTTGCAGACTTGGCAATAAAATCTAAGGTTTTCAGAAACCCCAACATTTTTTGATGAAACCAACTTTGCAGGATTTACAAGTGCAAAAAGATGAAGCTAGTAATTCCTCATTTAGGTCACTGTATTTTTTAAGACATATATATCAAATTGATTTAGAAATAAACAAGTGTGATACCTAAATTAGTCTCGGCTGTTTTCTCCCTCTCAAGATAGACTGTTTTAACATTTTACACAACCACTGCTGTGTGAACATTCTCCAAACTGCACTGCAGATTTTTAAAATAATATTTTTAGCTGAGCAATAAGGCCACCATCCATTGCACACTCATGTGGGAGTAAATGCCATTGAACTCCTTTGGACATACTTC
Organism: Podarcis pityusensis; assembly: GCF_964106645.2. Classification (NCBI taxonomy): domain Eukaryota; kingdom Metazoa; phylum Chordata; class Lepidosauria; order Squamata; family Lacertidae; genus Podarcis; species Podarcis pityusensis. The sequence goes on from NC_138027.1 coordinate 49,271,717, forward strand.
CGAAAAAACATACATAATCTCAAGCTGTTTCTGAATATCCTGGACATTTTCTTTCTTTTTAAAAAGGATATAGCACAGTCTTTTAATCACTACCGGGATAGCTTAACCCTATGAAGAGTTGGTCATGTCCTTCACATCTGATTACATGCTGTTCAAATATTGTATTTCTTTCTTTAGTATACTGCTGTTCATCTGAAAATCACAGTGTGGTTAACAATAAAAAACACACACAATGAGAACACAAATTACATAATAAAACAAATACAAACCAATAACCTATCTCCCACAAACACATTTGAAAGGCCAAATGCCTGGTATTTAAGTAGCTTCCATGAAAGATTCTCTATCACTAAAGTCACATTCACATTTCAATATGTCCTTTGGGTTTGTGATGTCTGAAACATTAGGCTGGTCCTATTAAAGTCAATGGCAAAGCTGTCTTTACCTATTAACTAAGAAGTACCCTGCTTCATCCAACTAAAAGTCCATCTAGTACAGTATCCAAAATAGGGCACTGCACATGGAAGTGTTAATTTATAAAAGCTTATTGTCATGTTTGTTTACTTGACTTCCTGCGGCATCCCATACACCACTTAGGGGAGGGAACTGCAAAAGTGACATGTACATGTCACATGTGAATGTGGAAATGCATGAAGCTTTCAGATAATACCACTTCCGTCTTGAATGCAAATTTGAGGAAGAACACTATATCATTGCTCACAAGGTGTGTAAAGTTTGACTGAATTGGGTGTAATGCATCTGCTTCTGCTGCCATGCAGAATGGGAAGACTTTTTCAAGAGACAAGTGCTGGATGGCAGGATGGATGCACCAGAATAATAATGCCAGGGAATGGACCTCTCAGTAGTTTTCAGTAACACTGACCATGGTATCCTCCTGGCCCATCTTCCTGGGCTGAGCTTAGGCACAGCATAATGGTGATTCCAATCCTTTTGGAGCAATATTCCCAAAAGGAAGTGTGCACAGATTTCTGCTCCATCACGTGGCTTTTAATCTAGAGGGTGCCTCAGAACTCCATCTTTTCTCCAAACGTTTGCCTGAAAATCCAGAGATACAGGCTATAATGTCACCAGTATACGGGTTTACCTTTCATCTTCATCTACCGACCCCAGGGAGGCTGTCATGCTCGTAAATAGGGGTCAGGAGCTGTTGTTGTTTTTTTAATTGGATTTTTTCTGAACTAGCTGAGACTTAAACCAAATAAGATTAAGGTTCTTGGTAGGAAAACCAACTGCTCTAAATGGAGCTTTGTTGCTGACTATTGATTTGGGAGGACAAGTCTGCAGCTTTGAGGTTTTCTTGGACTTGGAAGTGCTAGGTACATCATAGGATGGTACACCAGCAGAGACCATACCTAGAGAAGGGCGACCTAGTCTCTACTACTCATCCACTGCTCATCTACTGACTAGAATATTCCCGTGTGTCTTCATTTGAAGGACGTACAGAAGCTGGTACAAAATGAAATCACCTGGATTATATTGGTGACCACCCAGAGACACCACAGCAGTGAAGGCTGCTGTACCTAATTGGCATGAGGGAACTAGGATTTGTCTTCCACAGAGGATTGGTAGCTTCATTGACCTCATAGATTAGATAGTGTGAGATGGATTATGCTTCCTATAGTTCCCTCCATGAATGGACTGTGTGTGATGAGCAATGGTCAGATACTGGTTGATCCCAGGATAAGAACCAGGGTGGAATTGCTTAACGGGGATGACAACAGAATGTATTCATTCTAAGTATCATCTTACTAAAGAGTGGTAGCCATGATGCGATGGGTATTTATTTGTGCCATATGTGAATAATGCGTGTCTCATGTCCTTGTTTCCATTTGGGGAAAACAATAGTTTTTTCAAAGCTTTAGGAAAATTACCACCCTCATCCTTGGCTGCAGCAGATTTTTAAGATTTTCTTTAAGAGCACATGACATTTTGAAGAGAATCTTGGGAATTCACTGAAATTATCATATCTAATTCTGTCTTTCACTTCTCACTTCCCTCAAGAGTGTCATCTTTTTTTTTGTTTTTTGTTCATCTCCATCAGGATTTTCATAAAAGGACAAAAGGATTTTCCTTCTCAGCTGTTTTAACTCATTATCATTTGTCAAATATTGGACATTCCAATAATCCATCTTTAATACTCTGCTTCTAATAATACTAACCATCTGTTTGGTTGATGAAGATTTTGCAAACAGGATTAGCTAAAATTGAAAACTGTTCCACAGAATTAATCCACTATATATTAATATGCCAGGGCTGTTATTTCTTAATCATAAACTCCAAAGTCTTTGGAGCTCTCATTCTGTTTTAAGATGGTATCATTTTTCTGTATCATTACATTTAAAGATTTTCTATTTGAGAGGCTTCAGAAGAGCACCTAGGTAATAACAATACATTTGGTCCTCATAAATGATTTTATACATATTGCATTCATTTGGGATGGTGAAAGCAGTCTAAAAGAAAAAAAGGAATGTTGTTAAATGAGTTTTGGCATTGATTTATATAATTTATAAAAAAGAGTTTCAGTTTAGGTTGGGGCTGTGCTTCCAATGAAAGTAAATAATAATAAAAAAACAGAGGCAATGATGAATATTGTAAAAGTCATTTGATGTATGCGGGTAGGAGATATTTAGTATTTAGCCCGATGCAAGATGAGTGCCATACTCTATAGTCACCTTTGACTGCACTTAACCATCCAGGGGTCCTTTACCTTTTTAAATTTAGTTACACTTATAATTATGAGGTGGTCCAATGGCCTTTTATGTCTTCTTCTTCTTCTTCTTCTTCTTAACTGGTTTAAAAGTTAATGCCACATGGAGTGGCTAGGAAAAATCCCTGTAAATGTCTCTGAAAATTATTTTATTATTTATTTGTATTTATTGATTTTGTATACTGCCCACTATCTGTAGATTTCAAGGTGGCTCATAACATAAAAACACAATACAAAAACACAAAATACATAATAAAAAAGAACAAAAAAAGCAATACAGTCCCCTCTCCACATCCCCTCTCTTTCAAACACATTTAAAAAGGGTATAAGATGTTAATCAGCCAAAGGCTTGGTTGAAGAGGAATGTTTTTGCCTGGCACCTAATGGTGTATAATGAAGGTGCCAGCTGGATCTCCCCAGGGAGAGCATTACACAAATGGGGAGCCACTGCAGAAAAGGCCCATTTTCATGTTGCCACATTCCAGACCTCACACAGAGGAGGCATATGATATGACCGTGACAAACAAGAGTTGTGAATGTCGCCTGATGGAAATTTTGTCCCTGGAAATTGTGCTATGTGTTCATGCAGCAATATTTACAGGCAGTGATTATTATTTTAGGGGTACTCAAGGGTATGCAGTACTGGCAAGATTTGTTGTTGTTGTTGTTGTTGTTGTTGTTGTTAAAAAGTGTTACACTTATTGTAACAACTTCATGGTAAGTACGGGCACCTATTTTTCTAGAAAAAAAGCACTGTATCAAAGGGAAATTCTAGCCCCATTTTAGAAGCATCTATATATTGGCAGCCTTGAAGTGCATTCCCAGTTGTTCCTTGGCAGGTAAGCTTGCATTCAATGCCTTTTACATTTGGCACCAAATGCATCCCCCTTGGAATCTGCTGCATTTTCAAGCTCCTGATCAGGAAATCTGGAGTGCAAATGATCCCTACTGAAAGCAGATCTTGAAGCTTTGTTGATTAGCAGTGACTTCAAGCCTGCTGCTTTGTGGAGTTAAAAAAAGAGCCATGATGAAATCAGCTGACTGGCTGCTGCATTGGGGGGCGGAGCTCAGGATCCTGTCCCCCACCCCTGAACTAAGTGTTCTAAAGTGGGACCAATCCACTACTGTGCATGTTCTTGGAAGTCTGCCTGATAATAAATGGTGAGAAAGGATGTGAGTGTATTTGAGGCAACAGGTAAGAGTTGAAGAGTCTCAGCTGCTTCTAAAATAACATTACAAATGAGATTTCTTCTTAATGTAGCAGCAATTCAATACTTCCTCTTGTCCTTAACTCTTATAATGTCTCTTTTAGACATGTATTTTCTGGAGTTCCTAACATTCCAGGATCTTCCACATATTGATTACAGAACAGTTGAGCAGTGTGCTTCTCTACAAAGTTGGTTACTCTGTCCAAGCTGAGAGTAAAAGGAAGTGATTTTGAATAAAGGTTTATCACCACTACCCCTGCTCAGGTCTGCAATGCATGTTTTTTTTTTTAAAAAAAAAAAATCCTCTTCTAGGCCCTTTTACCTCAACAATGCTGCTCCTACTCTGGAGTGGGTATATTGCTTAAATTCCTCAGTGCCCTGTGACTTGTTCCTTTATATTGAACCTTATGAATTGTTTTCCTGAAAAGTTGCACCTTTCATTGGGGACAATATGATATCCTGCAGACCCTATAGCACAACTGCCAGGAAGTTGAAGTATCAGCCCTCAATGCTTCCCTCTGAAACCAGCCTTGAAGGTTTGAGCAAAACCACTCCCAACCCATCAAGCCAGCTCAGTAAAATATATACATGCAGAAGATCATAAAAGAGGTGCCAGAACTCACCAGGAACACCTTCCTCATTCTTTTAGAATGGCAATGGCACCCACCTGAGAGGTTCTGGAACTGAGTTCCTGTAAGCTCCCTCTGAAAGAAGCCCTGCTATAAAAAGTATAAAAAGCTGGTGAGAAATTATGCCCAGCAGGGTAATACTTCACCCTCCTCTCCTGGACAACTAAAGCCACTTTGTTCTATTCAACTTGGACGTAGACTGAAATGGGTCCAGATTTATTTATATATAATATGTCACTTACCTATGTATATTAATAATAACATATATATGTATTATTTTCATGACAATAACCATTCAGAAACTGGTTGCTTTATTTCTTTTATGAATTACTTATTGGCAGGCTGGGTTTGGAGCCAGCTATAGATCAATATTTTATACTGAATCATTTGATTCATAAATATCTTCACATTAAAAACAACAATAACCAGAGACTTTTGTTGGTTTTATTGATCCCCTTTCCACTTTTGATTCAATAAGTAGAAATATTTATGAGCCATATTAGAAGATCTTAATAGAGATAGCAGGCTTTTAGTACCCATTAGAGCTCTATTGTTGCATGACATGTGTGATTCCTTCATAGACACTCACACTTAATATATGAATGTCAAGGGTGCTGGGAATCTGAGCTAAGATATCCACATAGCGAAAGTTGTCCACAGTTACAATCACCACACACAGGCAGCTTAGGTCCAAATAGTTTTACTGCTGCAGAAGATAATGCTTCAGTAATACAGTTACATACATTGAAATATACATACAGCTTGTAAGATTTTAGATACAGATACAGATATATACAAGCACAAAGTATATCTGTTGCTCCAGCAATTCAAGACGTAACACATATTCCAATTCACAGACAGACTTATTGACTGTCATTCAGCACAAGCGCCCGGACCGCTGAGCTGATGTGCCTTAATGACTTATATAGACAGCACTGGGCCATTGCCATAGCAACTGGCTTGGCTGACATTGCACCTGTAAAGAAATTTACCCCTTCTTCCATGTCTAGTTCTTCCAACAAAACATGGGACCAGCTTAGACAGATACCATTGGTGCCAGGGCTATTATATTTTCACATTACAAAGAAAGGAATGTCGTTTGTAATTGGAATATATAGTTTATTTACCACCCCTATTTTCCTTTTCCCCATTCTTATACTGATTTTCACTTCATTCTTAGCCTTCGGAATGAAAGACCTGAAATATTTAAATAAGAATGTAATGTCATAAGAGTTTTGGTGTTGAGTCAGCCCACTGGTACTTAGATGTGCATGACAATTCTTAGGTTCATATTTACTTAGATGCAAGTAATATGCCTTTTATAAATCAACTGGCATAACTACATTATAGTTCACATTTCTGCTTCGGTAGGCAAAAGTTTATTTTACATCAAACTTAAAAGTTTTATTACAAGTTTCTTTTTTGGAAATTAGACTGCGGTTTGTACTTATAAATTATATGCCCCTATAATTTTGCCAACCTGTATGTGAAATGGAATTACTTGATTTCCTTTTCTAACAGTTTATTGCTGAAATGATTGAAAGAAAAGTGTATGAATGGCAGAACATGTGTGCAATTTCTCTACAAATGTGCTAAACTCTCTTTGGTTGAGTGGTTTATAATAAGAATAAATTTGATGTTTAGACATATACCATATCATAACATTGAAAATGCCTTTTGAAATTGAAATGTGTGCTAAATTACAGTGGAATAGTGGTCTTCGCCAGGAAGAGTGAACTCTAATGATATTTGTATAATACACTTTGCTGAATTCCTATTATTTTCTGGACACTGTAGGTCCTAGGCAATGAATAACCCCTACTTTTATTGAGCCACTTTCACAAGCTTTCATCACATCTCTTTTAATTTTTATTTCAGCAGGCCAGCTTACCATTGTGAGTAGAGTGCTTAGTATTGTTTTCTATGTTAGCGTATGTCAATTGGTGACCTCATTCTCATTTCTTAAAAGCAAGGTAACAGCAAAAAATGTTTGTGATCATATTTATTTGTGTGATATGAATTGGCTATCAGAATAGCAATGGAGTATAAATGATAAAAAACTAGGAGTCTGACTTCTTTTTTAAAGCAATGTATGCCTACGGTGGGATTCACTCAGCATTTGACCCCATCTGCATGTTCAAAACTTTTCCATATACTGCAGGTCATTCCTCTTACCCATAAGCTTTATTCTAGATGTTGAATCCCAAGACTGAATTGCATGAGGGGAAAGTGTGGCTAGTCATGGCAATGGAATAGAGGAGGCAGGACCAGTGAATGGCCTCGCTCATTCTAACCCACATGCTTCCAATTTGGGCTATCATCACAGGGAAAATAGTTTCCTGAGAATGGCTGCATATCATACTGGCAGCAACTCATTCATATCAAAAGCCATTTTTAGTAATTATTTTTAAAGTATTTAATACTTAAAGTGAATTGGTTCATAAAAAGGGACTGTGAGAGCTAACCTGAAGCACTGGAAGAGACTAGTAATCAATTTCAGTTGATAAGATCTTTTTGAACAATGCACATGTTCCAGAATGAAATTGCTTGTCATTATCCACACTCCCCCTCCACTTACATATCTGCTGGAGCAACAGAAGGAAAGCAAAAGATAAAGATAAATCAGTATAACCAGCCTACCAAGATATCTTGATGAAGCTTTTCCTTTCTTGAGGCATGGATTTTTCATCCTACAAATGGCTGACAAAGACAAGAAATGTTCATATTATCTGAGAGTTCCTAGGCTGAATTAATCTCTGAAGTAATGTAACATAATGGCAGACGCATTACAGAGTGCTTTCATTTGATATACAAATAATAGTACTCAGATGTACCAATCACTATGGACGTTGTTAATAGTACATATTCCCTTTGTGTGGGGAAATCTGTATTGTAGACAGGAGTGTCATTACAGAGGATGCTTTTCCTTCACTCCACCATTTTAAATCAAGAAACAGCCACACAAAACTGCAGTTTCACTACACCTTTAAACACAATTCAATCTAATAGGAAGAAGAGCAAATCATGTCTTCTACTATTGGGACAATGCCATACAAACATACAATTTTCCTACCTCCCAGCTCACCTCTTCAATGCATTCATTCAAGTGAAACTGAAATATAAAAATTACTCTTCCAAGAAAAAGCTTTTTTATATGAATGTGTCAGTGTGAATCCACTGACATGGTTTTGTCATATTTTCCCTGTGTTCAGCCTCTGGCCGGGCAGGTTTTTTCCTGTATACATGTATGTAGTGGAGGGGAAAGGGATTGAGAGAGAAGACAAAACTTGTATGATATCCCATCCCTAGTATCTATGGTGTAGCCTCAGGTCTCAGTAATAGGGTAAAATAATACAGATAGTTCATGGTCTGCAGATTTTAATAGCATTGCTCATAGGTTGGATCATCTGTAATTGCCTACTCATTAGTAACACAAGGAAAGGACTTCTGTTAGCCTAATTTCATTTTCAGTTATGACGGTATAGAGATTAGTGACCTTCTTCATTCTCTAAAAAAATGAGGTACAGGTGTAACTTCTTGGAATATAGGTTTATACAGCGGATAAATAAAAAACCCATTTCTGAGTCCTAATTCATAGTGTGCATTACTATCCTCACACATCTTTAGAATAGTAAATTAGTGATAATGTGAAAAGACATATCTTAAACACAAGTAACTTTTTAAGGGAGCTTGGAAGTAAGGATTTTGTTTGGGATTTCAAACAAAAATTGAATTATCCCTGCATTGCCTGCAGTCATCTCTAGATAAAACAATCTTAAATAATTTTATTTCTCCAAATAAATATACTTCTTAAGAAGCCAGATTGCTACCCAATTCCATTTCTCCTCAATTTATAACCCGCTCAGAAACATTTTGGGGCACTTGGAAAAGTATCCAGGACCTATTCTAGCAACACCCCTGGGATGATTTATGCAAAAAGCTGACCAGCTTCTTCACTGGCAGATGTCTTCACAGAAATATACAAGTGATTTGATTGATTGATTGATTGATTGATTGATTGATTGGAGTGGGGCCACAAACATGATTTGAAGTTCCAAGGGTGTCTTTGTGGGGAAAATGTAAGACATGGCTGTATAAAATTAACAGTTCTTGAAATCCATTGATTGATGTAATAAAAGTAAGGTTATAATGAATAAGTCTTAACCAATTTATGGCCTTATTGAGGCCAGCTTAACTGAAGGAATAAGTTAATTTATATTCCATGGCACCATGAACTATTGAAAGCTCTGTAGTAAAAAACTAATACATGTTAAATGTTTCCACAGGAGAAGCTGTATCACACAATATCACACAAATAGAAGTAAAACTCTTACTTAAGATCACTGGGGAAATGGCAAGTTAAGATAAGAGACAGTGTCTTCTTTAACAGGAGCTAACATTAGATATGCAGCACACAGAATACTGGATGTGGGGAAGAGCACTATGTGTTGCGTCCATTAAATACTTCTATTTTATTTTCTCTAAAACATTTTAAAATCCTGTCATTTGCCAGAAAATGCCTTAGTCAACAAGAATGCAACCACAGTAAAACTATTAAAAATGGATGGTGTAGTGCCACAACCCTGGTAAGTAAATGTTAAATGGTGCGGGAAGCAGGGAATGCCACAGAGTAGAATGAATTGCAGACCCTTGGAAGAAATGCAAAATGGAATGTGAAATTGCATGTGTGTCCTAAAACTTCCCTGGGTGAGTAGGGACTGCAGATGATCTGGCATCTTATCCCCAGGGCAGTCAGCCCCATTCACTTGTTGCTGTGGCTCTGATCCTGACTTGAAAGTTGAAGAGGGCTCGTAAGTCAAGTGATTAACATCTACAGCCCCTCAACTTTCGTGTTTCTTGTGTGCTTTCTCCAGGTTGCCAATTTCCATTAATCAAGGCATAGCCATGACTTACAAATACTTTTTGTATTTGTACTTGCACTGCTCTCACATGTACCTGCACACTCCTTAGTGTCTTAAGTTTAATAAATAAAAGACGGTATGCTTTAAGGAGGGAGAACTTTAGCCATGCACTAGGTTGTACATATTGTGCTGAGTGCCAAGTTCAAGTCTCAGTTATCTGATTCTATTTGATTTTGAGCATTCATTTGCTTGAGGAAATAAGAAATGTCTCTGAATTTAGGTATGATTGCTTTGGAATATAAAGTAGGGATAAGTATACCCAAGTCTCACTTCTTCAGTGTCTAAAAAACAGAACAAGCACTTGAATTCTTGTAAGCTTATAAATAGAAGTAGATTGTTCTGTGTAAGCTATAAACACTTACTTATGCTTTTCCCTTGAAAGCTAAACACATAACCTTTTTAAAAAATTAACAGGCTACAAAGCTGAGAACACTTAAGTATTGTGATGTGATTTAAGGCTGTGCATGAAAGGTCTGCATGGCATGAGTACTAAATTGTTATTAAAATTCTGTTTCATTGAAAGGGGTCATAGATTAGATTTTACACGTTTCAGTTTCATGTACTCCAAATGTTGTGCTTCTCACCATTCAGGAACAGTACATATGATGGTAGATGACTATCAGTTTTTAGCAACAGGCCTCCACACATCCAGCAAGAAAAAGCAACAACCCTGTTTCTCTCCATCATACAGAGAGAAAGTAAGCCTCAAAACTTTAGCCTGTTAACCTCATAATGGTGTGTACAGAAACAGTCTAGCACACATGGGACATCTTTATCTCTGATAAGAGTTGCCTGGTCCAGATCCTAGGACAGGGGCAGGAAACCTTTTTATTCTCTCATGGGTAATCTGTCAGATGCTGCATACCAATGGGCAACGGGGCCAGAGGCAAAGGGGCAGAATGCAAAAGGGGTGAAATCAGAGCCAGAGGTTGCTGCCCTTTCTTCTTCTGCTACTTCTTCACCATTTTCTGTCTTTGCCACCTGTGCCCTAATGGGACTACTGTAGACGAAGGGTATTACTGCTTCTCAACATCAGAAATTCACTTTATATCACCCTCTTCAGATGTGTATTTGCAACTACTGCTTTCAAAATCATTTACTATGCTTTTATATTCAGAACTTTGCTCTGCTTTTTGTACTATGGATGCTTAATTTGGCCATTAATCTTTGGTGTCAATATTTCTCTGAAAACTGAAATATACTATAGTTACTGAATTTTCCTTTTTTTTAAAATCATGGGAGTAATTTTTATAAGAGGTTGTTTAAGCATGACCTCTTCTGCCTGAATCTATGAGTCTGTCATCAATCAAACCACAATTTTTTTTTTGTGTGTGTGTGTATTCATCATATATCTAAATCTAATTTCAAAAATGATCCTTCATACCAGTATTTATGATTACTCATCTGACGTTTCAGTAGCTCTCCCTAAAGGGGCAAATCAACATGAACCAGTGGCACATATTAGTAAAGTTAAATTGCTTCTGAAGCTGCTACTCTACATAACAAGATATTACTGTACAATAGTTTGCCACCTGAACCCACTGACCTCCTTTTTTTTTTTTTTAAGTGTGGGAGCAAAAATATTAGGAAGGAGCAAACAAGACCATTATCTCTATGCTTGGCTCCATAAAATTTGACCTTTGACCTTTTATATTGTTCTACACTCTGATGTAAGACATAGGAGAAAAATGTAACAAATTGGGAATGATTTCTTTTAAATAATTTATCATTGAAATACAGTACCATTACACAAAAATAATGCCATCCAAACTTATAAAATTGTTATTTTTTAGTATTGTTGCTTCTTGCTTCTTACCCACATGAGAACATACCTGAGATGAGCAAATATATTTTTATGACATAAACATCAGAAGGTTATGCAAAATATTTGTATAAGATTATTTTAAAATTACATTTCCACTACATCAAATATAAGGCTGGAGACCTGGAGGAAATTTTAGAAGTTAGTAGGAATTTGAACAGTTAATTGATGGGTTGAAACGTTACAGTGCCTGCTGCCAAGGTCAGAGAACTTTGTGCTGAAGCCAGACATTCAAAAGTAGGGATAAGGAACCTTTGGTTTTCCAGATGTTGTTGGACCCCAACTCCCAACAGTCCCAGCCAGCATGGTCAGGGTGATCGGAGATGTAGTCAAAAACATTGAGAGTGCTAGTTTTAGGAAGGCTGGGTTATCCAGACTTCTACTTTGGTTTCCTTATATTTGGGCTGTTAATTCTGTTCTGCTTGGCAAACATCCATATCAGGCATGGATAATACTTGTGGTTTCTCCTAGTCCAAGAGTAGATTTCTCTAGGTCCAACTGTAGCTTCGTTTTTACATTTTTTTGTATAGGAGCGAGAGAAATCAATTACTTGTCATTCCTGTTCTCATGCTTCTTGTCACATTATAATATATAATTAATAAAAACTAACCTGCCTCCTGTTTGGTGTGATGTGTATCATATGAAGTTCTATATGCATCAGTTTCCTACTTTTGGATATTACATAAGAATAATGCAACATTTGATTTTTCCCTTCTCCCTACCCAAAGCTATCCTTTTGGTGAACCAGTCAGACTAGTTTAGGAAAGAACATGAGCCTGCAAAATAGTCATTTTTCATGAATTTTTCATTTCTTCATGAAGTGGGAATTACTGAATAAGTCAAAAAGTAGTTTTCTCCCTGCTGTTTTATGTTTCATTATGACATTGCAATGCTTCCTTTTCCTATCTTGAAATACTCTAGCTGTGAAATCTAAAGTAAAATTAGCATGCCTGAAATTGTGCTTGTCTGTTAAAGAGAGTGTCTCTTGTGTGATTCACAAGATAACTTTGCAGGAATCCCAGACAGAAAAACAACACTCATTGGTGCTTTGCTAGAATGTGTTTTGAAGTACACACTTAATCAATAAAGAAATTTGGAATTGTTATTTTAAACATACTATGAATGTGTAAATCTTTTAATAAGTTCATTACTAGTATAGATTCGGTATGAAGTATTGAAGCAAATAACCAAGACTGAATTCTTTCCAGCCTTTTAACGGTAATGATTGGCTGTAGATAACCTGACTCTATCCTGCATTTGCTAAAATTATTGGGCTGAATCCAGGCATGCTCTTCCATAAATGGTAAGAGCTTCTTCCATTTGTGGAACAGACTTCTATCCAGTGGAGAACCACATGATTTGATGGCTAAATAACGAGAAAGATGCAGAGGCTGAACTGAACTAGGATACAAGGCTGAAACACTACTATTCCCCTTCCTGTACATCCATGAAAAGTGTATGAATTAAAGACCAGATTGACATAGTTAACAACACAGCAGACCTTCCAGTGACACCACCCATCTATTCAGTACAGAGTAGATGGAGAAAACCCCCAAACAAGGTAGATTACCCAAAAATGCCTGCTTGTCCCCTAAGCCAGAGGTTTTCAACTTTTTTAGGACCACGGCTCCCTTGACCAACTACATTCTTTCTACGGCACCCCTGGAGGACTCAGGAACCCAGCTCTGTCACCCCTTGCCTGCAGAGCTAGCAGCCTCTCACCCCTTTTCGAACACGGTCCCTTGTGGAGTGTTCCCTCAGCTTCCTCTCCTCTCTTCTCCCCTCTCCTTGGAAGTCATCTGGGTCGCCACAGCTGCTGCCCCTGGTCTCTGAGCTGCCCCCATGCCCCAAAGAGAGGCGCCTCCTCACACTGCCCCACAGGGGCCTGGGAAGCACCCCCTGGCCAGATCCAGAGGCACCATTCACCTGGGAAGCTTGTAGCAAAGGCTAATGCAACAAACAGCTGTGCAAGCCTTTGGGAGGCAGAGCCGCAAGAGGGTATCAGAGGAAGGGAGGGAAGGAAGGAAAGAAAGAGGAACAGAGGCCATTGTTGCCTGTGGAACCCCTGATCATCATTCAAGGCACCCCAGGGTGCCACAGCACACTGGTTGAAAACCACTGCTCTAAGCAACCAGCAAGTCACACTGAGACAGGGAGGAAGAACAGGTACTGGGGAGAAGCGGGCAGGGGAAGGCTGACTAGCCATTAAATAGGGCTTTGACATCACCCAGCCTCCTGTGCCGCGCAATGCATGTGTGAGGATGCAGAGCATCCCAGGGGAGTGTGCCTAATCAGTTGGCAGGCTGCAGATGTGCCCTGCTGGCTAGCACCAGGGTTGAGCAGGTCGTGATGGAGGAGGAAGGGAAGATATGTTTTGTCAGTTCCTCTTCACCGCTAGCCCACAAACTCTCCTCCCAGAGGGACCCCCAACTTTGGAGCAGCTTTTCAGGGAATACAGGAGGGGGTAGGAAAGTGCAAAACCCATGCATAGGAAGTCTGGCTCCACTCTATTGTATTATATATGGCCATTCCCCCACCAACTCAAATAACTGTCATCAGACAGTTGCCATTATAACAAAGTGTAGCAGAGTGAACAGAAGCAGGACCACTCTATCAGCTCAGCTAAAAGTCAGCAACATTTATTTATTTGTTTATAAGAATATTTATAAAGTGCCCACTCATATAACATAACAAGGAGGTATATAGCAACATGTACAAATACAGCAAAACATAATATATGTTTAAAAAAAATCAAAATAATCATAAACATGACTTGCATATTTTGAAGGGGGGGAATGTAGGCAATTATATAGACCTGTCAACATAAAATGGTATTTAACACACATCTGAAATTAGCAGCAGAATCCCTGACTCATCTCTATGGATCTTCCTGAAATGTTTTCCAAAACTGTTCTTTGCTGCAAGCACTTTGTGACCAAAGATTAGCTTCCCAGTTTGCCTTTTTCCTTCTCTGTTGTAGTGCCTATTCCTTTTGTGTTACGACTTTTAGATTTTAACTGTAAGAAAAGGAAATGTCTTATTATTGACATTTTTAAAGCCTCTGGGGGCCTTTGTGGTGTTCAAATAAATAAATGAAACTGAAATCTTTATATCCAGTGTAACAGTATAACTCTATTTTGATGAAATTGGTTAAATTTGAATTGGTTAAATATCGGTTACATAAGACAATTGTTGTTGAACTTAATGAGACCTCACCAGTGCATGCCCATAAATAAGCTAAATTGTGCTGTTGAATTAAGTTGTAGTACTTAGAATGAAATGTCCATTAGGTTAAAATGCTGTATATTTCTATACTGATTATGGTTTAGATTGTAATCAAGCATTGTTTCTTATTCAGATTTATTAATATTCCTTAAAATACACCAACTGCCTTTAATTGGAAATAAAAACAGAAAATATAAGGGAGAGCACTGAATGTTTAGTGCAAATATAATAAGTCATTACCTAGGAAATTAAATTTATTGCATCAACTGAATTGAATTAGTAAAGTTTCCAGTCTTGCAGGCTCCATACATTAGCTTTTGAAGGCATTTTTGACATTTTTTACTCCATGCAAAGATGAATGTTTATTTCTGTGTCCATCAACCACTAAGTGCTACACAACTGATACAACAGAAGACCTTCTACCACAAGCTTGCAGTTAATTGGATTTTGCTTCAGAAAATAAGCTTCAGTTTCCAATCAGTACTGAATGATGATTGTAGGCAAATGCGTTCCAGCTTTTTCACACCTTCCAAGATCCATTGCTGTATACTCTCCACAATTATACCTTATTGCATTGATGATCTGTCAGTCTCACAGTTTAACATTAATTTCCTAGTCTGCTTCTGCCTTCTCAGATTTCCCCCCTTCTCAGTTTATTGTCAGCTACCCATAAATGTCCTGCTAATCTGAGTGCAAAACAAACCACACCAAGAAAAATCTTTACTATGCAGTCCTGTGCTCAGGAACAAGTTCTACTGAGTACAGCAGAGCTTGTTCCCATGTAAGCAGGTATAGAATTGCAGCCTTCTTTCATTCTCAAATTCTAGCAATGTGATACGGTTTAAAGTACATTAAAGTACATAAAGCTATTTCTTTAGCTTCATCAAAAGTTTGCTAAGACAGCATTAGGTGGTCTACCAGAAAAGAACAAATATATTTACAGGCATAAGTAACTGTACTAGGAAAATAGCTGAAAATTGTCTAATTTCTCACTTTGCCTAAAAGAAAGAAAAGATTTCTGTGTAACTGAAATTGCATATTTTTCAGACAATGGGTCCAACAAAAGCATTCTTCTGCCTACTTTGAATGGAAGCTGTTATTTATCTCAGTACACTTAAGAGTCATAATATTGTAGTGCTTTTCCCAGTAATGACTTCGAAAGAAAAGTTTGCAAAGGCAATCTCATACTCTATTTATTCATGTAAAAGGCATTACAGTGAAGACATGAGAAGATTACATTTCTGTAGCTTCAGTCCCCATGGGATTTGGTGGCACATTAGCTGTTCTCCATCATCAAATACTTCAGTGAGCAGAATGAAATCAGGTGTCACTCTGATGTGATTTGGCATTTTCATAAAGGATTTGTTTGTTTTCCTTTCTAAATTGGATTGTGTCACTTTATAGGTTAAACCAGAGTGGTAATAATAACTTCTCACTATACAGCAGATATGAGAAAATTGTGTTCTGTTTCTTTTTCTTTCTTTCTTTTAAAAAACCTCTCTTTTCACTAGAGCCCAATTGTTTATTTGTTCCTAGGACCTACTGGGTTTCACATTATTGTGTGATACCTGCATACATCCTTCAGCTAACAGATGATTGATTCACTATGTTTGGGGAAAGGTGGGGAGACAGGCCTTCATTTTGGAAGAATCCATGAAGTTTTTTCAGAAAGAAGTCTCCTTTGCTAGATTAACTCTTTCTTTTTAAAAAATAATTATAGGTGGGAAAACCCACACGTTTTATTAAGATTATATTACAATTAGTCTTGCTTCAGTATATGATTGATTTACTTCTTTGTTATTTGGTGGGTTTATAGCTGCCCTTCACCCCAAAGCTTTCGAACTATTCTAATGGGGGGAAAGAGCAAAAGGAAGGAGTGTCAGTGACAGACTGGAAGATGTTTTGGATCTAGTAAATGCGAAGTCTGGCCATTCCCCTTAACACTCCTATCCCCATCCCCCACTACAGCCCTGTGGACAGGGGGAAAGTATGCTCTGAGGCTAGCATAATTTTTCTTTCCAGCCATTCCATCACCTTCTGGATAGCTAAGTTGGTTAGAGCATGGTGATGATAACACCACGGTTGCAGCTTTGATCCCCATATGGGACAGCTGCAGTTGGAGTAGCTGAGCCTTGTGGTCCTTTACAACTCGGCAGTACTATGATTCTTCCCTGTTCTGGTCTATGCAAGACTGTCTGGGTTTGGGATTTGGCAGCTTTACTGCCACAGATTTTCCCCTTCCCACCCTCCTGTATTGTTCTGCCCATATCCTAACCAGATATCCATATCCATACCTGATCCCCTTGTTATGTTATACAAACACCATACCTTTTATTGGAGCCCTCATTCTCGAATTCATTTCTCTCCAACTCCTCCTACTTCTCTCTCTCTCTCTTTCTCTCCAAACCTCTTCTAATTGTCACCTGTTGCTATCTCTAACTCCATGTGGGGTATAAACAACAAATTATTATTATTATTATTATTATTATTATTATTCCACCACACTCTGCCATTGCCAACCATTCTTTTGTTACACAGCTTCTTAGAGTGATTTTCATTACTGTTCTTGAAATAAAGGAGATGCTATAAAATATTTACACACACACACATACAATTTTGGTAATGTGAAGCAGTTGAAATGTGATGAGTATTTCTTACCTCATTCACAACTTTCACCATAACCAATTGATCAAAACATTCACATCCATGTTTTCTCACTTATCACTTTTCACATGAATAGCAGTCTCTTTTGTATGGATCTGATAAATCATGGTAGACATGAATTTCAGAAATTTTGAGTGTGATATAATTTATACATTTTTAAAAAAATCATTTTATACTGTTGCTTTTATTGTAGCATGCTCTGCTACAAAATATTTTTTTTCAGAGGCTTTATTTTTCTTGTCAGAATTGACTAAAGATGCTTACCAATTTACATTTAAATCACATATTGATAAATCCCCTTGAAGAGCAAGTTTGATGTTTGTGACTATCTGCTATCATTTATAATGCAGCACAATTATTAGACACTAAGTTTCACTGCATGCAAAATGGAAACAAGCTGATCAGCATGACAAAAACAATACAGCTATTCAGATATGCTTGTGTCATAACGAGGGCTGGCTGCACTATGTACCAAAGGAATCCAAATTTATTCCAAGGAAGCTCAAAGTATTGTGTTTTAGAATGAATTATGTATATCAAGTACATTTGCATGGTGTTACTCACTTTGCAAATATATTCTTTCTCCATTACAAGTTCAGAAATTTAGAACAGCTGAGCTTCATATTTGTATGTGTTCAAGGATTAGAATGACAGAAGATAAAAAGAGCAGGGGAAATGGATGGCAGGGCATTTGGAGATAAGGTTACATAAAAGGGTTGTAGAAGCAGGGCTGCAAGGAATAGTAATTGTTAGGAAGGTACATGGAGCTGTGCATGACTATTAGTCTCTCTCCAGCCCATAATCAATGGTTCTGAGCCTTCCGATAGCACGTCAATACATTCTCACAGCATTGTTTGTGACGTTGGGGAAATCTGTGTTCTGGGATATAATGTATGAAAATGGGAGGTTACAAAAATGTTAGTCATCATCATCATCAAACCTTTTATTGGCATCACGTACAAACATCCAAAACAAATCAATACAGAATTACCACTTCCCCAGTGGCACAAAACATTTGCTAAAAGAAAGGAGGCAGAGCAGTCTATCGTCACAGGGAAAAAAATGTTAGTCAATGTCTTAGTAGAAGTTATCGTTTCCTAATGGGCCTAAAACTCAGACAAAATCAACATTAAGCATCTGTTTTTCTGTTCAGCCATGCCAAGCAGCCTTGCACCATGCTGCTGTGTTCAAGAAGCAATGTATGACCTTAAGCCTCTCTGAATCCTGGTGCTATTTCTCAGCAGCAATTTGCATGAAGGAAGTGGTTGAAATAAGTGGTAGCACTTATGCAAATTGTCATTGGGAAATTGTGTTTGCATTCCAGGTCAGACATTATTTTGTATTCTTTGTGGAGTTCAAAACACTCAAACCTAACACTGCAAGTGCTGTAATGTGTGCCAGCAGCCGCAAGGGGGAGTGTCTGCTTTTTTTCTTTTTTTTCTGTTTGTCCCTTCTAGAATTATGGAGGTTCAGTAGTATATGGTTGTTGAGATTGCCCTAAATTAATATTTTCTCCTGTTACTGAAAAAGACTCTGTATTCCTGAGTTTAAAATATTACAATATGCCTGGTGCCCATAGTATCGTATGAAAGCTTCATATTGACATTGACCATTATGAACTCATTTTCTAACCTGTTGATATATTGATATTTGTTTGCCCCACACATGGAATGAAGAATTGATAGTAAATGTTTTGGTAGAAAGAAAGCTCGCATCAGTTGTGAAAACAAATGCAGGCAGGTAAAACCTAGACATTGGCAAATCTGCCTGCCTGCATTTAGGGCCATACTTCCACAGATAAATTCCCTGGCATTACTAGAAAGAAAAAGGCATCTTCCCATAAAGAGAAGCCATGAATGTGTTACCTGGCAGCTGCCTCTGCCACCCAGTATTGAAGGTGGCAGTGTGAGGGGCGGGGGCTGCAGACAGTATGGAGAACCAAATAAAATCACCTCTTTTCCTGTTCCACTAATGATAGCCTCTACTAGATCAAAGATCCTTCCATCAGCAGGACACCTTTGCATACAAACCAGTATTTTATGGTGTTTGTCCTTCCTTTATTCAGATGGAGATTAATAAAATAAACTTTAACAATAGTGAAATGGTAATTAACATGTATTTGGAAAACATAAACTATAAACTTTATATTAATTTCCTAAGCTGCATCTCAAACCTTTTTCTCTATACTGTACACACATCTTGTCAGCATAATCTGTGTTATTTTGCTTCTGGTTATTTCTTCAGAGAATAAATCACTGCAAAGACAAAGATAATACTTTGTGATATAGCGTGGTTTATGAAATTTAATATCCTTGTTGGACTAAATCCCGTTTCCAGCATAAATTCCAGTATAAGGACGCTTCAATAAAATTCAACTCCTTAGATTTTTATTGACTTTCAAGTATCATCTTGGATTACATTAAATTATGAAATTCAGATTGCTCTAAGGAAAGTAGCATATGGAACTGAACCTTGATTTCTAAGTATGCATTCTAGCTGTAGTTAGTAATTGAATTGGATTGAAGTTGGGATTGTAAATGGTCCAGATATATAAGCAGGTTAATTTTGCCATTATATTTGGTGTGAAGACCTCCAGCATTTCTTGTGTAGTCTAAGAATTTAAATCAGGACATGAAAGAAAAAGAGGGAGAAAGAAAGTGTGAAAGTAGAGAATAGAGAAATTGAAGGTGTGCAGTTACAATTCCCCTGTATAGGATTCGGCCATCAAGAATTAGACTATAGGAACAATTATGAGCATGTTCTGAGTCAGACACAAGTCCCACTGTTCAATTTTCTAGTGTGTGTATAGTTGACCTCTGTGCATGTTTGGTGGCCTCTATGTCTTCTTTCTATTATTCACCCTACCCCTTTAAGGAAAAAAAGAGAGAAATATTTTGCGCTACCAGTAATGTGTCATTTCTTATCTGTAGAAAGCAGAAGAGATATTGTTTAATGATAATATTATTGTGGGAAGTTTTCACTGTCTAATTTTGCAACAAGAAAATTTACATTACTAATGCAAGTTAAATATAGGTGTTTGGATTTATACAAAAGGAGCTTAATGGAATTATGACTTGGATAGATCACTCCATTTCACCCTAACTCATATTGTAATTTGAAGCATTTGGTCTGGTGAGCAAAATGAAATAAGCTGTGTCCCTGTAGGCAAAATTCTGTGTAACAAAACCAAGAAAGCAATTATACATCATTATGTGGGCTTGACATTGCTGCGAAATCCCAATACCAAGCTGGTATAGAAATTGAACAGTGGAAGGTGGAAGTCCTCACACCACATCCCCCCCCCCCCAATTTAGACTTGAAGAGATTGCACATTTTGGAATCTCATAGAATAGAGTGGGAAAGTGGCTCAATGTGAAGTATTTGCCTTTTTTCAACTGGTATTTAAAACTGGGTCACCCTTTCTGATTTATATTATGATTATTATTAATGTTAAAACCTAGACTGCTAAACATTAAAATATCTAAGCAGTATACAGTTCAACATAGCACAAAATAAAACATAACATAAAACATGGCATGGAAAAAATCACAATGCAACATCAGTGGTACAGAAGTCCAACTTTAGAAGTCAGAAAAGTGCCAGGCACATGTATGTTGCCCCATCAGGTTATGGCCTGTTGTCACAGTGGATACACTAGATTAAGTGTTTAGGATCAGCATATTGGTTAAAGAAGTACAAACTCACATCAGTTTTAAACATCCAGAACAAAAATACATTTAGAACTAAATTATGGCTCAAAGTACTGTATAACTCACTTTGTTCTGGGACTGCTCATACTAACATGTCAACTATACCTTACATGACAACCTTTCAGGTGGGAAGAGATTTGAAAATCTACTGTCACCATGGACAGTCTGTCTGAGATTCATGCAAACTACATATTGGGTAATTTTTATTTGAGCTGCCTTTGGGAAGGAATGAAACTTTAATGAATGGCATAGGAATTGGCACTGTCAAGACAGGCTTTAGACACATACACTGTCAACTGGATTACGTAGCACAGTTACTCAGTGCAGATGTGGTTGTAGTTATGAATGGTAAACAGAACGTATCACAATATGTATTCAGTGGTCCTATATTGCTAAACATTCCTCCCCTGTAGAGGTCCTCAAGATGTACAATATTTTAAATGATGTACAATTCCACTGTCTTTTAAATATTATTTTGGGTGATTCAATAGCAGAAGTTTCTGCTTTGTCAAATACTTTAAGAAACAATGCTTGCTTTTTAGCAATATCTTATAATCTGCCATTAAATGAGTGTTAAATAGGTACCAACTCAGCATCCAACTGTTCCTGTAATCCCACTGAACGTCTGGGCATAATACAATTTAGATGCTCTTAAACACACTTCAGGTAATCAGCTCATGAACACTAATCCCAGTTAAATTAACATCCATGTTGTCTGCATTTTTTCTAATTCTATTAATTTGTAGATACTTTGGTGATAGAAACCTGGATGTGAGATGCTGCAGGCATTACATCCAACCAGAGGTAACTAGAGCTGCTGAAAAATCTGGCAAGCAGCCTTAACTCTAGCAAACAGCAGAGGCAGCACCAAAGAGTTGCCCAGAAGAGCCACTGACTCAGTATCAACAAGTGTGTTGTAGCTCCCAATGTTGCAAATCTGCCTCTACACCAGCAGCTGTAACCACTATGATAGCCACTACTGTGCTGCTAGCAGAATCATTTGGAGGATTTGTATCCTTTTCAGTTTGATTTCTGATCTGCTTCAGGAATGGAAACAGCTTTTATCACCTTGGCAGACAATTTCATCTTTGCTGGCAACTGTCAGGTGGAGTGCATCACTGTTGAATCTTACAGAGCTTAAAGTGGTTCTTGATGCCATCAACAATATTTCTGAGCTCCCTGGATGAGTTTGTTAATGGATGTAGCATTTTATGTTGGTTCTGATCATGCCTGGCAGGCAGGTCTAAGAAGGTGATACTGAAAAACTAATCTGCAGCCCATGGCCTTTGAATTCTGGAATTCATTAGGAATCCATCTTGTCACTGTGTTGTTCAGCTGTTACATAAAACTGCTTTGTGAAGTGTAGTGGAAACCCTGAACCAGTGTCTGAGATGTAGGCTAACAAGCTGAAGCTTTACCCAGACAAGATGGAAATCCTGTTAGTAGAAAGAATTCCTGACCCAGGACATGTGTGTGATCTGCCCTGAATGGGATTATACTCCTCTCACAATAGCAAATAAGTAGTTTGGGGTGTTTCTGAACTCAGTTTTGTTCCTGAATAGGCAGGTAGAAGTCATAACTAGCAGTACTTTTTCTCAGCTTCATCTAGTATGTCCCTTCTCATTCCTGAGGAAAGGCTGGTCTTACATACTCTGGTTACTTCCAGTCTAGAGCTCTGAGTAGGGCTGCCTGTGAAAAATGTCCAGAAACTGTAACTGGTACAAAATGCAGAAGCTAGCTATTGACCAGATCCCACTAGTTTTAAGTCTCCGCCCCCACCCCAAAATTAAATATGGGTTGGATACAGGTGAGAGGCAAATTGAAATCAATGGTTTTGGTTTGAGCGATTCTATCCTAAGCATGACTAATCCTGGAATCATCCCATTGATCTTGTCACTGTATTGACATATATATTGTCAAGAGCCTGGACATCCTATTATTGATGTGGAAGAAAATAATAGAATAAGGACCAAGACAGAAGTTTTGTTAAACATATATATGCCACCAAGCAACCACATGTCTAATTCCTCTTCCCCTTCCCCTGCTAATGGAATTTGTCTCATATAATGTCATGATCTATGTTTTCCCTTCCACACTGTCAGAAAACAATGCAGTGGAGTTGGGGTGGAAAAACACAGGACATCATTAGATCTTAACATGAGCTGAGACTAGATATTACAGGAGAGAGAAACTAGATGTAGTTGGGTTTTTTTGGTGGGAAACACACTTGTACTTTCTTGTTTGGTCCTAAGAACACTGGTGGTAGAGTGATGCTGAGCTTAAATTGCCTGTGAGCTGACTGAATTTCCACAACTGCTTCTTAGTGACAATACAGTTCCTTCTGAGATACTCAAGTAAAGGTTATATACTTGCACAGTTGATTCAGTTGTTCTTAGCTCTTGTCAAAGAAGCTGCTCCCCACTTGTGCATGATTATTAATTATATTAATTTATAAGATTCATGGGTACTTGAAAGCCAGTGTGGTGTAGTGGTTAAGAGTGGTAGACTTGTAATCTGGTGAAGTGGGTTCGCATCTCCGCTCCTCCACATGCAGCTGCTGGGTGATCTTGGGCTAGTCACACTTCTTTGAAGTCTCTCAGCCCCACTCACCTCACACAGTGTTTGTTGTGGGGGAGGAAGGGAAAGGAGAATGTTAGCTGCTTTGCGACTCCTTCGGGTAGTGATAAAGCGGGATATCAAATCCAAATTCTTCTTCTACAATGAAGCACCATCTGTAAATGTATGAATGTTACTCTTTACAGAAAGTTTTAGGCAGTTTAAAGTGTTTCTAGAATGCGAATTAGTATCTCTCACAGGTGAGCAGAAATTCAAGGTGTAAAAACTACTGATGTACATTAAAAGTTTTAAAACTATTTGAGCATGAATACATTCCAGCCACTTAAATTCTCTTGGTAGGTTGATAGCTGCCTTAATTTCATGGCAGTCCTTGACAGCTGCCCATTGAGAAGTACATTTTTTCAAAAGAAATCATTTGTATTTGCCATATCAGCAGTCATCTCAGATGATGAGAGACTGACAGGTAAAAAGCAAAAACTTCATAGGATCAATATATTGTTTCCTTCTTGTGAATCTGATGAGTTTTCAGATTAGTGCCCCCTTCCTGAATGAATGATAATAGGACAGATTATCCTGCTAGCCTGATCTGTAACAGCAGTGTCAACTTAAAATCAGATGTTTTTCCTTTCCTTTCCTTTTATATGTCTCACATGTATGACAGCTGTTAAATACTAATTACTGCCTGTGGTATTAAATTACAAAGATTTACAAATATAATATAATGTAGCCTGACACCTCATTATAGATTATTTGCTCCAGCAGGATGTGACAGAAATCAACAGGAAACTACCATTTGTTTGGAATATGTTGCCTAAAAGAAGTCTGGGTATGATTGGAGGGACCAACAGCATCTTTTTCTCTCTCTACCCAAATTATTCAAATCACATAATAAATAAGAGAAGTTTCTTTAATATACTGCCTTTATGTTTTTAACCCACCTACTCTGCCCCCTAAAATGGCAGCTTACCAGTAAGAATTAAGAGCAGTCAGCAAACCACATATTCCCCTCTGATTCCATAGGAGAGGAAACTTTTGCAGATGGATCATGTACCTCATCCACATGTCCCATCAGGTCTTTTGCTGCAGATGGGCCTGGTGTCAGTTCTGTGGAGATGCTGGAAGATATCTAAGGTAGCTCTGGAGTTAGGGTCCTCGTACTGACATCTTCATGTGCTTTTAACTTAGGAAACAAAAAACCCCCACAAAAAACCCCAAGTCAGCCAATGGTAACAGGATTAAGAGGAGGTTTTATTTTATTTTATCTTATTGAAAAAATTGATTAACTGCTAGAGAAAAATATCTTCCACAGGAAATGTAAAGAGACCTGCCAAGATGCTTGAAAAAAGTGGGGGAGGGGGATTTCAAACTTAGATTCTTTTCTTTTCCTAGGAAAAATAGATCATGTTCAATTTCAAACTAAATTGCTAGGTCTGTGGGCTCTCTTTTTCTAACCATTTCTTTTGTTCGGATTTTCCTTTTAAAGAACACTCAAAGCAGCTAAGAAAAAATCACACAATACAACTTGTGAAAAAAGAAACAAATAGATCAAAAGCACATTTCATAACCTTGGCACCATGGCAGAGAACCAGTAGTCAGGGTATTGGCTTTGAGACCCTGTAGGAGGGAGGCAGTGTGTCAGAGACTCTCATTCTATTGTATCTCATATTCTAGCTCAATGGCTGAGTATAGATGATAAATTAGTAGTTCATTTAGGAGGTGATCATGCCAGTACAGGATTGTGTGAACTTTCCTTCCTTTATTAGTTAATACATATGGGAAGGGCAAGTAGAGTTTAACATAGATTATGAGCTCACCATACTTGCATGTAAATGATGCAGCCATTTGAATCCTCCACCATTCTATCTAAATCCTATATCCTAACCTCAACAAATGAGCATAGCTTAAAGTGTGGGAGTGTTGACAAGACATTCATGTTTGTCAGAGTTAATATCAAGGTTTATGCCCACTCTCTGACCAAGGGCCAATTTGCCACAAGGGTACCTGGCAGCTGGTGAGCCTTTACCCTAAAGTATCCATTTTGTGCAGTGCAACTCTCCACTACCAACCACCACCATGAAGACTAATATGTTCCATAATACCTGCCAACACTTCATACAACCAAGAAAATCCCTTCTTCTATCTGAGTGAAACTGTCATTTGTGTAGGAGGGGTGGGATAGAGTGTGATTTCAGGTTAGCTTGGAAATTATATGTGCCAGTTCCAATGTTTTTGAAAAATGGCTTGTCTTATTTTTGGCCAATTCTAATCCAAGATTCCCTGCTCACTTGTGTCACCTCGTGGGCAGTGTTTGCTGCCTGGAGCAGCTGCGAGTCCTGGTTTAGGCCATCTTCTTCCATCATAGCTGAAGGGGGGTGCCCAGTGACTCTCCTTTTGGTTGTGCTGGTCTGGTGGGAAGGCCAATCAGGAGAGTGGTGGAGGGGGCTAGACCAGGTCTGCCTCCAAAGTATTTAAGAGGGTGACCCTTAGAAAGTCGCCTTCTTGGGAGACCGACATGGGATTTACCACCCTTTTACTAGACTCTAAGTGGCTTGTTCAAATGTAAGTGGGCACGCCAACATATGACCTTGTTATGGTTTATACCAGACTTCCTCAGCCTCGGCCCTCCAGATGTTTTGAGACTACAATTCCCATAATCCCTGACCACTGGTCCTGCTAGCTAGGGATCATGGGAGTTGTAGGCCAAAAACATCTGGAGGGCCAAGTTTGAGGAAGACTGGTTTATACAGTTGCTGGGTTGGGGGAAGGGGAGGATTTTTTCCCTGCAAATAAGTTGCTCTTTCTGCAGGTTTTTGCCTACCTCATAAGCACTGTCACAACTTTGGTGAATAAGGCAATGATTTGGATCCTTAGTTTAATGGGTGCCCCATTAAAGGAGTCCAGGAGGGGTATTGCTGTCTGGGAGCCCACAAGGGAGGTTATGGGCCATAGCACCTCTCCCAATGGTGACCTTCAGGATGAAAGCACTTGGTACATGTCAGGGGTGACTCTCAGCTCAGGGTTGACCCCACCCAAATTATCTAGCAGCAGATGGACTGCTTGGCACACACCCAATTAGATATGCAATTAATAAAAAGTTGTGGCCTATTTCAACCTAATACAAATATCCTGTGGTTTTTTTCTACGGTTCACCATTCCCCTTCACTGGGTTGTGGGCAGCATGCACCTGGGCAGCAAACACTCCCCTCACACTCTACTTGTTTCCTGAGCTCTTCTTTGATTACTTGACCATTGACTTATGGCAGGACTTGCCAACCTTTTTGGACTAATGGGCACATTTCAAATTTTGAGAGCTTTCTGAATTGCCAGTCACATATTGGCTGCCATGGAATGGGTGTGGCATAACACAAAATAGAAAGAGACAACTGCCCCCAACAACCTTATGCTTATCATGGGAAGTCTGCTGTAGAACAGTGCAACTCCATAACCTGAAACATGTGCAAAGTGAAGTAGGCACAGCCTGCTTGCCATTTGTTCAATTTCTCACCTTTTGCCTCCTTAGTTACTCAGCACCCTTGTTGAATGTCTAGGCTGCCATGGCCCAATTGCATCCTTTCCTGTCTCTTAATTGGTGGCTCTGATGTTTGTAGTGCACTGTATTTCTAAACAGAAGTTGGTTTTTATACTTTGAGAATCTTTCATTGAAAATATGCTAAAATATGTATACTGTTTTATTGCATTGTTTAGCATTTTACTGCCACTAAATGAACGTTTACAAACAAGGATGGAATATTGATTACCAATAGAAGAATGCACCTTTGCGTATTCATGAAGACAGAGCATTTGGTGTCAGCAGATTAGATATTTGGATGAAACCCAAACACAAGCTGCAGTTTTATTGTGCTCCCTATGTCGTGTTTGATTTTGCTGTATAACACTTTTTAGACAAAAAAGGAAACAAGGAATCTACTGACAAAGCCTTGTTTATGTAGGTTGCCCCATTGTAACCAAGGAAGCTCTTTACATAAAAGACAGCTGATACCCAAAGAGAAGGAAGGAATGGAATGAGAAGGAGCTAATATTTATTCTAAGAGTGGCTGTGCACAGTACTTTAAACCCCATGCTGATGTTCTAATTCAGTCTTGGCCAACCTGGTGCCTTCACATGGTTTGTACTACATTCCCAACTAGTACATCAGATTGGTGAAGACTGGTCTAACTGTATAAGTGTGAATGGGGGTCATGATTGTGCCTCACGGTCTTGGCATGCCTATAACATAGTGTTTGTGTATGTGCAAGTCTGAATATTTTGGACCACCACACAATTGTGTTATATTGTGTGTTCATTCATGAGCGTCTGCGTCAATGATGCAATCTCCTATTCCACTCTCTGCTTATGTATGTACCTGGTATTAAAAGGCTTTGTTTTTCTTGAGTAATCCTTCTTCAGAAGACTGCACATGGTTAAGTAATTAGATTCAGTATTGTTACTGATAATGTTACTTTTATTATTTTCCAAGGAATAGTAAGACAAAGCTAAACTATTAGTATAAATGAAGCATAATTGTGCTGCAAATATGTTGCATGTATTAAATTCAAACAACCTACATGAAAATCTAAACTAACTGATTTTCTTGTGTCTTTTTCTTTCTCCTTCTCCTTTTGAATACAACCACATCACTTGGATTTACTCTCCCTAATGAAACAAAACATACCTTCTGCATCGGGATATATTCTGATATGCTTAAAATAGGTAAGTCAACAGTGTTTATGCTCCTATTGTTGTTACCCTGTCATTGCAATGTTGTGGTTTTTTTATATAAAAAAATCATAATGTTATAAAAAGATTTATCTCCTGCACTTAATGGGATGAATCCAGATAGACTCTGCAATCCTTTGGTTCCTGGGAAAGTGTACCAGAAAGAGCATAATAGGAAGCATTGGGAGGTTTGACCTTAGGGATTTAACATTGAATGCTTTCACCCTGCTACAGAAAACCTCTGCTGCCCTTTCCCTACTTATAGCAAAGCTACATCTAGAACATTGGGCTGGAACAGCAGCTCTATAAGCAGATTAGGAGCCATCACATTCCCAGTTCTCTGATGTGCCCAAAGCAGGGATGAATCTACACCAGACCTTCAGAGGGCAGAGTGAATTTTCCTCATATTGGTTGTCATTAAAAGCAAGAAAGCAGACAAAGGAAAAAGGACAGAACAACAAAATAGCACTGCTCTATCTTTCCTTCTATTCTGCAGGCATAAGCCCTGCAGGGCATAGGATATGGTGGTGAAGCTACCTTCAGTTTTTTATACCTGCCCCATTAGGATTGCAGCCTAAGAAACCAGTGGCCAAATGAGACATGTCTCAAGTCCAATTTTGGGTTCTAACTTCTTCTTTTTCTGATAGTGAACCATTTCTGTTAAGCTTTTTTTTTGGGGGGGGGTTACAAGTTTACTTTTCTTTTATCTAAAAACAAAAGGTGGAATTTTTTATTTTTAAGAGTATTTGTCACAGTTTCCCCACTTCACAATGCTCTTTCTCTGTCTTTTCCTTCTTGAGCATTCTGGTAAAGAAGATGATTGCAATAGATAAAGGTTGTATATTAACTGCCTTTCCAATGCTTTCCTTTTATTTTGTGAGATATCTTTGAATAAAATTTTGTCACTACTGAAAGTATTCAGGGATTGATACAAGAACCCAACACCTATGCATTCGTGGATTTAATGGGCTGGGCTGTGGGAGAACTGTCCTAACAGCAGCACACAGAACTGGTCTGAATTAGTATTGGTCCCTCTACATTTAACTATGTTATTTTGCAGACCTTTCTCACATTAATTTTTATATATAATTTTGTTTTGGGCATTTCTTTTGAACCTTGTAGGCAAAGAATCTTATACCTGATCCTCTTACTTTTGTAACAGTTGACATAAGACTCTGTAACACAAGTGGTCTGTAATAGAATATTCAGAGTACGTGGTATGAACTAAAAGTCAGCTTAGTTTTCTGTAGCCAACAGAAATCATTAAATAAATCTCCCATAAGTCTAGCTTCCTATGGGTAAATTTGAAAAGGAAGGCAATTTCTTAAAATCCCTTTTTAGGATTTAAACCTTTAATTCTTGATTATTTAGCACCCAATGAAGCAAACAAATATACTTCCAGGATTAAGCCAGTACACATACACTAGTTTGTTTTCCCTGGAACAACTAAAGCCAAAGCTTGGCATTCTTGTTTTGCCTCCTGAGCCAAGTTAATGAGGCCTAAATGGAACTTGTCTGGAGATTTCTTTTATTCTTAAATTGTTATTTCGGTATTAATGGTATTGAAGGCAAATAAGTTGGCAATTAAATAACTGTATGCTCAACATCAAAAAAACTAAGATCATGGCCACTGGTCCCATCAGCTCCTGGCAAATAGAAGGGGAAGAAATGGAGGCAGTGAGAGATTTTACTTTCTTGGGTTCCATGATCACTGCAGATGGTGACAGCAGTCACGAAATTAAAAGACACCTGCTTCTTGGGAGAAAAGCAGTGACAAACCTAGACAGCATCTTAAAAAGCAGAGACATCACCTTGGCAACAAAGGTCCGTATAGTTAAAGCTATGGTTTTCCCAGTAGTGATGTATGGAAGTGAGAGCTGAACCATAAAGAAGGCTGATTGCCGAAGAATTGATGCTTTTGAATTATGGTGCTGGAGGAGACTCTTGAGAGTCCTGTGGACTGCAAGAAGATCAAACCTATCCATTCTTAAGGAAATCAGCCCTGAGTGCTCACTGGAAGGACAGATCCTGAAGCTGAGACTCCAATACTTTGGCCACCTCATGAGAAGAGAAGACTCCCTGGAAAAGACCCTGATGTGGGGAAAGATTGAGGGCACAAGGAGAAGGGGATGACAGAGGATGAGATGGTTGGACAGTGTTCTCGAAGCTACCAACATGAGTTTGACCAAACTGTGGGAGGCAGTGGAAGACAGGAGTGCCTGGCGTGCTCTGGTCCATGGGGTCATGAAGAGTCGGACACAACTAAACGACTAAACAATGCATTAAACCTCTTTGTCTTCAACGTGTCACAGGGTTGTTGTTTTGGAATCAGGGAGTATTTTGAAAGTACTGATATTGAATTTATATAGGCAAAGTTAAATTTTGCAATGTAAATCCCACACTTCTGAAGCTCGCTAAAAAATAAGAAAGATCTATGAGTCTGTCACACATTTTCTTCATCAAATCTCTTGGAGAAATGTTCTTTTCTTTTTTTAAAAAAAAGATACTTTGTCTTTGCAGTACCTTCCCATCTCTGGATGCCTGTCTCATTTAATGACATAAGAATCTATATTGCACTTTAAATGAGAAACACAATTTTAGAAGTGCTGTATTGTGGAATTCATCTGACAGAAGAGCGTTTGATAAAGTAGGCAGGATAAGGCATGCAATCTCTTCTCAATATACTTCTACACTCTAAAACAACATTTGATTCCTTTGGATGCAGTGATATCTGTTGGACTTGGTTGAAATTCATGTTCAGTTAAGAAGTGTTTAGGGTGGCTTTGAGTAAATTAGTTTCAGACTAACCTGATTCTTGTTGAACTTCTGGTACTACTAAAGACTTTTATTCCAGCTGACGTTTTAATGAAAGCTTGATTTTATAGTTATAACTGTTTTTTATGTTTTGTTACTTTTCACCACTTAAAGGCAATTGTAGTTTAAGTGGCATATAAATTGTTTAAATAAACAAGATAGTGAAGTGTAGAGTCCTGGTAAGACTTGGTCTATTTGAATCTCTTGGAATTCATCACAACCTGCTGCCTAAAAAGGCATAACATGATGTGTGTACAAGGATATAAAAAATATAAAAAGAAAGCAAACATTTAATTTTTTTGCAATGTATTTGCTTCACGGTTGTTGCAGTTGTCTTGTGTCAAATGCTGTTTTGAAACTGGCACTATCCCTGTGCCTGCTTGCTTGCAACTTTCTCAGTCTGTATATCTACATGTAAGAAAACATTACATATAGAACCTTGCAGTGTTCTCACACCAACATCTATAGGAAAATGACCCTATACTGTAAATCTATTCTTTAATCAATATGTTCCCTTGGGTTTATTAGTTTCGCCTATGTTTCTTACTCTTTCAAATATTAGTAGCTTATTATCCTTAAGTATTATTCTTTCCTTCTCATGTAGCACGCTTCTGACTGACAACTAATTTCAGCTGAGTTGAAACACTATTGTTGTTTGTTTTGACTTTCCTTTTTTTAGAAAAGCACCTTGTGTTTCAATGTACTTTAGACTCTCACACAAGCCTTTGGATTTTATCTGTTGTTTTGTTCAAGTTCTAGACACCTATAAGTATGCAAATGCTTGCCCAACACCATACCACCTTATAGCCATCCCATGGGACACAGCTCAGGAGGCCTTCTGGAGTTGGTATCAAAACAGTTTTGCCTTTGTCTAATTCACCTCTGGGAAGCTCCCAGATCCAATTAAATTACAGCTTCATCAGAATCCCTCTCTGTACTCTCTGTAAGCCCTTACCTTCATTGCTAGTCACTATATTCATGTTGCTTGGCCTTAAAAGTGAATATATAAAGATACTCTGACTAAGATGGGAAAGCCAACTTCTCCCAACATCTGCACACTACTATGCTTCCCCAGTCACTCGTTATGCTTTAAGTATTGTGCATATTGTAAAAGAAAGCACTGAATAAGCTATAGGAATCTAGGAAAGCTGATAAGGCTATTGAAAACAAAACAAAAGCAGAATAACCCTCTAGCATGTAAGTAATGATCATGTCAATGTGGCAGCTCCCTTTGTTCCTGTTTGGGAATAGGTGTACTGTTGAAAATACTTCCTCTGGTAGAAAGCAATGCCACCAGGGGCTTGTTTACTTTAATGAGCTTTGACCATGGGTTCTTATAATTTGAAGACAGCCTGCTAACATAAGAAATGATTGTTTAAAGCTATATGGAATATTTAGCTAAACATTACCAACCTTCTCTTAGAAGAGCATTTCTAAGAGTAAGAATAGCTGAACAGTGGCTCAGTAGTCCACCCCCCTTTCTTCTGAGGCTTTTATATGAACATTTGATAGGCATCTGGGAGATACATGCCTTAGCTGGGGGTGTACGTATAACAACAGTTGAATTGTACCTCAAAGGGCATCTTGTCCATTTCCTCTACCGGTGCAGGAAATCTGCTGTTACAGCACCCATTCTAGGTAGCCATCCAGTCTCTGCTTAAAAACCTATGCCAAGGGGGAGTTCACCACCTTCTGAGGGAGTCTGTTTTGTGGCCAGACACTTCACACCACCATGAAATTCTATACGATATACGATATCTTTATTGTCATTGTCCCATGCAGAACAATGAAATTGAAATTCTTTGTAATGTTGGGTCAAAATTCCCTTTCTTGTACTTTGAACCTGTTGGTTTGAGTCATAGCATCTGGAGTGACAGAAAATAAATGTGTTCTATCATCTTTAAATGTTAAAATATCCTATTTTCTTCAGGCTACACATAACTCCTGTCACCCTGTGTGGCATCGTGAACAAAATGAACCACTGAGCCATTTAGCATTTTCCACACTCCCATTTACTCAGAGTGCCCCCACTGCTGATTTTGGGAGCAGTGTACACAGGACATTATCCATAATGCATACCTCTCTTGTGTCTATCCTATATCTAGCTACCCATTGTTCCTTGTGAAATGCTGCATTTTAATGTGTTTTCCCTAAAACCAGATTCCATCCAAATTGACAAAAAAGGAATGGCCTAGCTGCATTTTAAGCCAGTAATGTGTACACAGCCTTTTGGTCCTAAAGTCTCACACTTCTTCATACCAAATCTGCATCCTTTTCATTCTTCACTTTTAAGAGAATAGAAACTACTTGGAAGTCAGCCAAATCCTAAGAAAGACATATCCCCCTGTCTGTTCTTAATGGGACATAGACATAACTTTTCTTCCAACTCATTACAAGAAAGAGACAAGCTAGATATATGATCAGAACGGATGCCAACAGCACTTTAAGGTTTCATTATCCCTAATTGTGTTTAAACCTAAATATCTGCAGCCAAAGTTAGTTAGCTAAAGTTGATATGTGAAATTCAGCTCACCATGAACACATCCCTTCTTTGTATTCTGTGGCATACAATTTCCCAACCTTTGAAGCACATTTGCGTCTGTTTGTGGTCCACTATTTGTTGCTACAGTACAATTTGCATCCCTCCCTAATCATTGGCTATCATGTCTGGGGCTGATAGGAGGAGGAGTCCAACAACATCACAGGTTCACCAATTGTGCCCTATGTGAGGTCACCCCCTCCTAAATGTTGCTATTAGCATATTTGTGGGGATAATATAGGTGCCTGTACCACACTTGTATATTATTGCAAGTAGGGTGTGTTTCAGATCTGGAATATGGCACACTGAGAAAGGGTTAAACACTCCCTTCCCCAGTATTACTGCTATGATTTGAAATAGAGTCCCTGGGACAGCTTTAAATTAATACTACAACCAACCCCTCATGATGAAACTCCTATGCCATTTTTTGGGTAACCTACAGAAATGTTAATGATTAGCTTGGTTCCCTGACCCATATCCCAAAGCTGTGGATTTAGTTGGGGTTTCTCAGTTCTTTCACTTGCAAGGATTTTGGCTACCACATTAAATGATTATATTTCCTCCACTCTCCAAAATATTCCCCAAACTTGCCATTGAAGCTCTAGGGAGTGTGAAAATCATCAGCATAATCCAGAGATTGGGAACCTGTGGCCCTCCAGATGCTGTTTGATTGTAACTGTCATCAGGTCCAGCCAGCATGAACAATGGTCAGTGATGATGTAAACAATTGTCCAACAGCATCTGTGGCATAGTGAAAGTCCCCCCCCCCAGTGAGTAAGGAGTCTAATTTGCATTGCCTCAACTTTGTTGCCACCTGCTCTTCTTCCACACAGTTCTCAAAACTGAAGAACTTCATTTCTGATACTACATACTGTTTGACTTCATTGGCACATGTGTCTTAGGTAAAGTGAAGTCTGGCCTTATGTAATATGTTGTCATCATTTTCCATGGTTTCTTATCTGTTTGCTAGACATTCATATTACAGCAGATCATCTGTTTGCTTTCTTAACACTTGAGATTGTAATAATATTGCCGGGGGGGGGGGTCTCTTTAATGTGGGGAGGAGAAGAATGAATATGGACCCTATTAATAATTTTAGCAGGATGAACTACTGATAGAAGAATGAATGAAGCAGTTCTGAATTAATTGATTTGAAAGCTGGTGATAGGGAAAGAAATATTGCTTAATTAATACTGCTGCTGAAAATATATTTGTATGTTTTTGTGGAGGGAGAGGGGGATGTAGAAGATTAATTATGATTGATTACTAATACATAATCTCATAGTCTTATGAAGCACCACAAATATTAAATGATAGCAGGGAATCCATTTTATTCTTGTTGCTTTTTAACAACTGTGGCTCATGACTAGTTACTATGCAGTTCGAAACCCTGAAACACATTCTAAATCAGAGCTGATTCAATAAACAACCTTGCCCTATTCTTATGCTGCACACACATACGCATTCTCCTTTGCTCAGCATTGATCAACCAAATCAAACTCATTTGAGAAGACATGTGTGGCCAATCCCACTAGCAGCTTGAAAGACCTTTTGTTCTTTTCCTTCCTGCCTGGTCTATCTAGTGGTTGTCAGGGTATGTGACTGGTGAACTGCATTTGAGTATGATGGTCAGAAATTGTGCAGACCTAAGTTAGTTGGTTTTTCTAAATACAATTTTTGTATTGATTTTCAACAAATTATAAACATAACACCCTTCAGCAATTATGCATTTAGCACCAGAACATCCCAGATGATATTAATTTCCTTTAGATATATATGTCCAAGATGGACTACATTTTTGTACAGAGGGTACTGGGTGCAGTGGTAAATTCTGAAGTTAAGGAGCTCACCATGACAGCCCCATAGTCATATCACCAAAGAGAAATCATATTACACTCTCAATGAGAATCCACCTCTATCTCCCTCTCCCCCTACCCTACCTTACCTATCCAAACGAGCATAATGCATAGCATAATACCATTTTATTAGAATACCATTTTATTAGGATCATTTGACAGAATTGTGAACTGACAAAAGGTGCTGTAATGATTGTTATGTTAGCTGGGGAAACAGTTTCCTTTGGCTGGGGAAACCTGGGTTCACCTTCTTAATCATCATAAAGAGTCACTCAGTGACTCTAGCCTACCTGACATATGATAAACAATGTTCAAAACCAGACCTATGCCAACCACCCCCACAAGTTTACAATGACCTACTAATATCTCTCCGGCAGGTCAGTAGACTGCACCACCAATAGAAAGAAGCCTAAAAGTTTAGCATGTCCTTTGGCTTTCACATTAACCTGAGAATAAAAATCTTTTGTAGCTGTTTACAATTTGAGGTTTGAAACCTGGCGGACAGTCACGGTGAAACACATTAAGTGTGGCAAGGTAGGTGGAAGAACTGGCACACTTGTGCACATTTCCCTCTCTTCCTACATTTTCTCACTTAGAATGCAGGCATAGATTCCTCTATCTCTATAATTAATTAACTAAGGTCCTAAGGAAGGTTACAACAATTTAAATTCAGCATTAAAAACAATGTAAAACAACAATATTTTTCTGTGTATGGTTTTAACATCCTTCTTTCTGAAGTAGCTCCACCAGACCAACACCAGCCTAATCCCTGGTAGACTAGGGAGAAAGAAGGTTCCACTAAAGAGCTAGGTCCCCCATACTGTTATATGTGATCTAGAATGACTTATTCCCTGAAGATGGGCAAATAGGTTTAAGACCTGAATGAAAGGGCAGCTTTCACCTCTTTCAACTCACTCTCTCTTACTTGGTGGTTTGACTGGGTGGATTGGGTCCAGTCCACAGCAGTTCCTTTTCCAGAGGAACAGCACACAGGAACAAGTAAGTGAATGAGACAACTTCTTCTTCCATTAACAAACCAATATGCTGCACTGGAGAGACAGACAAACAGAATATAAGATTTGTCTATTCCACACCATGGGGCCAATCCTCCTTGCCATGATGTCTGGGTTGCAGAGCCCTTCCTAGCTAGATGTGCGTGCTAATTTCTTGGCTCTTCTGTGGGGCAGAGTAAGGAAAGAGAGATTTCTGGTTACTATTTAATCATTTCTCCTCTTCTCACAACCTCCTCCTCCCTCCCTCCCTCCCTCCCTCTGTCTGTCAGGTACGTATTGTGGACATATGATTACAATTAGGTGGGCGACCATGCCTAACTATGGCTAGCTTCTTTAGTATTTCTGAGCTTTATTGTCATTGAAACCTATTCATAACAAGGAATACTTTACTTGCCTATATGCTCAATGTTTGACATGCAGTGTTGAATTTATGAGGTAAGTGTATTCTACTGCTCTCCCCGGTCCTGTTTTAATCAGTGTCATGGACAACTAAGAGGGAAATCAGTTAAGCCTTACTTTCTGTAAGCACTATTCAGCACAGACATAATTAAGGATCCATCAAATATATATAGTTTCACCTTAAGTTCTTTTAAGATTCAAGAGCATCAAACCTAAGCCTGATTGTGCTTTGTGTTTTACTTTTTCTGGGAAATCAAATGGCACAGATTTCTTTGTATGCAACACTATTCATTGCATTAAGTCACTTTTATTTTGTATTCAGCTTAAGTGATGCATGACGTTGTGAAAGTGCATCATTATCAAGCTAGAAAATGCAATTATTCTGGAATGGGTTTCTAATGGGTGCTTATTTTGCCAAGAAAGTATATGGGAAAAAATAGTATTAAGTAAATGTCATTCCTCTGGGGGAGAAACATGGTTTTGAAATAAAACTGGATTTTTGCCTGTGTTGTGGTGGTTCTGCACAATCCTATTTTTCACATGATGGCTACAAATGTAGCTTTCAGATTTCTATCAAATGTTTGCTCTGGCTATGATAGCTATTTTATACATGCAGGCAGCTCCTTTTAATTGGATGCACTAAGCTTACCATGTTGCAGTCCGCAATAGGCATGTATAGACTAAAATGTTTGTGTGAATGAAGATTTGTGGATACCTTAAGGGAATATATAAGACGTAAGTTGAAAGAAGAACACTGCCAACAGCATCTGCAACATTTAAGGTCAAGGAGAGAGCTTTTGCCATAATTTCCCCCTCAAAAGGATTTTATTACTGTGTTATTATGTATTATTTCCACTTATTCTGAACATGTCTTGGATGCTTGTTTTCAGGCAGAAAGGCAGGATATTGTGAATAAATAAACAATGCCTGAATAATGCTATAAAAGGTTACTGTGGTTTTTTTTTAACCATCTGGGGCACATTATCGAATATTAAAACCACACAGATCTTCTTTAAAGAGGATCTCCAATCACCTTTCATAGCCAAACATTCTAAGCATCTTCTATTATGGTTTTGATTTTTTAATAGTAAAAATTATTTGATACAAGTATTATACTATACAGAAGCTGAAACATTGGTTTTCGAATGTATTTTCAGTGCAAAATATGTGAAATAAGTCCCTTTGGAAGTTTTGTGTTGTAAATCATTAAAAAATAATGTTATAGTGTGTTTGTTTGTTTGTTTGTTTGTCTGTGTGTGCATGCACTTGTGTGCCCATATGCACATGCTTGGTACACCGATCTGTTAGCGTCTTATGTAAGCGTATGAATTTAGGAGTGCATATGTAGATTTAAACAAATAGATTCACACTCATTCTCAGTGTGTGGATTCCTACAACCCACAAGTACTTTGCTTTTTGCCTAACATCCTCCCTAGCAGAAGAAGCAACATCCAAAAACTGTACCCTGATTCAGTTATGAAGATATCTGAAAATAAGCATTTTTAAACCAGAGACCTTCTACCATCTAGAATGAACAATGAAACATCAGTAAACGGATCTAAAATTGCTGCCATCCTATGAAACATTAATTCAGTGAGGTCAGCTCTAGCGTTTTTCCTCCTCCTATTTTCTGCAGTAAACAAATAACAAGTTTCTCCAAATTACCTATTCAACATGATACAACACATAATTTTAATGCCCCCAACAATAATTATTGATACAGTGTTTTGATCGGGACGCGGGTGGTGCTGTGGGTAAAACCTCAGTGCCTAGGACGATCGTATGGTCGGCGGTTTGAATCCCCGCGGCGGGGTGAGCTCCCGTCGTTCAGTCCCAGCTCCTGCCCACCTAGCAGTTCGAAAGCACTCTTAAGTGCAAGTAGATAAATAGGGACCGATTTATAGCGGGAAGGTAAATGTCATTTCCGTGTGCTGCGCTGGTGCTGGCTCGCCAGCTGAATCATAGAATCATAGAGTTGGAAGAGACCACAAGGGCCATCGAGTCCAACCCCCTGCCAAGCAGGAAACACCATCAGAGCACTCCTGACATATGGTTGTCAAGCCTCTGCTTAAAGACCTCCAAAGAAGGAGACTCCACCACACTCCTTGGCAGCAAATTCCACTGTCGAACAGCTCTTACTGTCAGGAGGTTCTTCCTAATTTTTAGGTGGAATCTTCTTTCTTGTAGTTTGGATCCATTGCTCCGTGTCTGCTTCTCTGGAGCAGCAGAAAACAACCTTTCTCCCTCCTCTATGTGACATCCTTTTCTATATTTGAACATGGCTATCATATCACCCCTTAACCTCCTCTTCT
This sequence comes from Podarcis pityusensis, assembly GCF_964106645.2. Taxonomy (NCBI): domain Eukaryota; kingdom Metazoa; phylum Chordata; class Lepidosauria; order Squamata; family Lacertidae; genus Podarcis; species Podarcis pityusensis. The sequence continues at coordinate 49,310,851 of NC_138027.1, forward strand.
CCAGGCTAAACATGCCCAGCTCCCTTAGCCGTTCCTCATAAGGCATCGTTTCCAGGCCTTTGACCATTTTGGTTGCCCTCCTCTGGACACGTTCCAGTTTGTCAGTGTCCTTCTTGAACTGTGGTGCCCAGAACTGGACAAAGTACTCCAGGTGAGGTCTGACCAGAGCAGAATACAGTGGCACTAATACTTCCCTTGATCTAGATGCTGTACTCCTATTGATGCAGCCCAGAATTGCATTGGCTTTTTTAGCTGCCGCGTCACACTGTTGGCTCATGTCAAGTTTGTGGTCAACCAAGACTCCTAGATCCTTTTCACATGTACTGCTCTGAAGCCAGGTGTCACCCATCTTGTATTTGTGCCTCTCATTTTTTTTGCCCAAGTGCAATACTTTACATTTCTCCCTGTTAAAATTCATCTTGTTTGTTTTGGCCCAGTTCTCTAATCTGTCAAGGTCATTTTGAAGTGTGATCCTGTCCTCTGGGGTGTTAGCCACCCCTCCCAGTTTGGTGTCATCTGCAAATTTGATCAGGATGCCCTTGAGTCCATCATCCAAGTCGTTGATAAAGATGTTGAATAAGACTGGGCCCAAGACAGAACCCTGTGGCACCCCACTAGTCACTCTTCTCCAGGATGAAGAGGAACCATTGATGAGCACCCTTTGGGTTCGGTCAGTCAGCCAGTTACAAATCCACTGAGTGGTAGCATAGTCAAGACCGCATTTTACCAGCTTCTTTACAAGAATATCATGGGGCACCTTGTCAAATGCCTTGCTGAAATCAAGGTAGGCTACATCCACTGCGTTCCCTTCATCTACCAGGCTTGTAATTCTGTCAAAAAATGAGATCAGGTTAGTCTGACATGACTTATTTTTCAGAAATCCATGCTGACTATTGGTGATCACAGCATTCCTTTCTAGGTGCTCACAGACTGTTTGCTTAATGATCTGCTCCAGAATTTTCCCTGGTATTGATGTCAGACTGACTGGGCGGTAATTATTTGGGTCCTCTCTTTTCCCCTTTTTGAAAATAGGGACAACATTTGCCCTCCTCCAGTCTGCCGGGACTTCGCCTGTTCTCCAGGAATTCTCAAAGATGACTGCCAGTGGTTCTGAGATCACATCTGCCAGTTCTTTTAATACTCTTGGATGCAGTTCATCTGGCCCTGGAGACTTGAATACATCTAAACTAGCCAAGTATTCTTGTACTATCTCCTTAGTTATTCTGGGCTGTGTTTCCTCTGCTGAATCACTTGCTCCAAATTCTTCAGGTCGGGCATGTTTTCTTTATTGGAGAAGACTGAGGCAAAGAAGGCATTGAGGAGTTCAGCCCTTTCTGTGTCCCCTGTTTGCATTTCACCATCTTCTCCTCTGAGTGACCCCACTGTTTCTTTGTTCTTCCTTTTGCTACGAACATACCCATAAAAGCCTTTTTTGTTGCTTTTAACCTCTCTAGCAAGCCTGAGTTCATTCTGTGCTTTAGCTTTTCTGACTTTGTGTCTACACGTGCTGGCTATTTGTTTGAATTCCTCTTTGGTGGTTTCGCCCCTTTTCAATTTTTTGTACACATCCTTTTTTAATCTTAACTCAGTTAAAAGTTCTTTAGATAGCCACCCTGGCTTCTTTAGGCACCTTCCATGTTTCCGTCTCATTGGTATTGCCTGAAGTTGTGCTTTTACTATCTCCCTCTTAACAAACTCCCAGCCATCATGAACTCCCTTTCCTTTTAGTATTACTGTCCATGGGATCTCACCCAGCACTTCCCTAAGTTTTATGAAGTCGGCTTTCTTAAAGTCAAGAAATTGAGTCCTAGTATGCTTGGCTGCTCCTTTCCGCTGTATAGTAAACTTCAGAAGAGCATGATCACTCACGCCTAATGATCCTTCCACTTCTACCCCACTAACCAGGTCATCAACATTGGTTAGGACCAGATCTAAAATGGCTGTTCCTCTTGTTGCTTCTCCCACTTTCTGGACAATGAAGTTGTCTGCAAGGCCAGTGAGGAATCTGTTTGACCTTATGCTCTTGGCTGAGTTTGACATCCAACAAATATCCGGGTAATTGAAGTCCCCCATTACTACTATCTCCCTTCCTTTTGCATGCTTGGCCATCTGTTCCAGGAAGACACCATCTATGTCCTCCATTTGGCTTGGGGATCTATAGTAAACTCCCACAATGAGGTCACTGTTATTCTTCTCTCCCTTAATTTTGACCCAAATGCTCTCACTTTGGCTTTGAGGTTCTAAATCTTGGATCTCTTCACAGGTATACACATCCCTGACATATAACGCCACTCCTCCTCCTTTCTTGTCTGGTCTGTTTCTCTGAAATAGATTGTATCCCTCCATTATTACATTCCAATCGTGAGACTTATCCCACCAGGTTTCAGTGATGCCTATTATGTCATATTTAGTTTGCTGTACCAAGAGCTCAAGCTCATCTTGTTTATTTCCCATGCTTTGCGCATTAGTGTACAGACATTGAAGTCCATTAATCATTCCCCTGTGCCTCTTATTTAAGGATTTTTTCCTCCCACCACTAGGTCTGTGTGCTGTTTGCTCCATTTGGTCTATGACATTTGGATGATCATCTTCATCAATTGATAGACTCCTACCTTCAGGAGCACTGTCTCCCTCCCCCACATTAGTCAGTTTAAAGCCCTCCTGATGAGGTTTCTGAGTTTTTTGGCAAAAACATTCCTCCCAACCGTTCTGAGGTGCAGCCCATCGCTTGCCAGAAGTCCATCTTCAAGAAACTGCAGTCCGTGATCTAAGAATCCAAACCGTTCCTGTTTACACCATTTGCGAAGCCAGCTGTTCACTTCCACTTTTTTCCCTCTCTCCCTGGGCCACATCGTTCAACTGGGAGGACAGATGAGATGACAATTTGTGCATTTAATTGCTTCAATTTCCTGCCCAGAGCCTCGTAGTCTCTTTTGATCTTCTGGAGGCTATTGCTTGCAGTGTCATTGGTTCCCACATGAACCAAGAGGAAGGGGTATTTGTCAGTGGGTTTTATAATTCCTTGCAGTCGTTCAGTTACATCTTGGATCTTAGCCCCGGGGAGACAGCACACTTCCCGAGACATCTTGTCAGGCCCACAGATCACTGCGTGAAGCTTCGTCATGCTGGCCACGTGACCCGGAAGTGTCTTCGGACAGCGCCAGCTCATGGCCTCTAGAGCGAGATGAGCACGCAACCCTAGAGTCGGACACGACTGGCCCGTACGGGCAGGGGTACCTTTTACCTTTACAGTGTTTTGATGGCAGTCTAAAGCAAGAACGGGGAACCTGTGGATATGTAGATACTGTACTCCAACACCCATCAGCTTCATCCAGCATGGCTAAAGGGCAGGAATGATGGAAGTTGAAGTCCAGTGATATCTGGAAGGCCAAAGCTTCCCCAACTCTGATATAAAGGACAAAATATATTTATTAGGTGGCAAACCAGATTCAGAAACAGCTCAAAAATAATGGTAAAAATAAGGAGAATTGAGAATAATAAAACCCAAACCCTTCTAAATTGTGGTGGTTTATTGGGATGTGGGTGGCGCTGTGGTCTAAACCACAGAGCCTAGGGCTTGCTGATCAGAAGGTGGGCAGTTCGAATCCCCGTGATGGGGTGAGCTCCTGTTGCTCGATCCCAGCTCCTGCCAACCTAGCAGTTCGTAACATGTCAAAGTGCAAGTAGATAAATAGGTACTGCTTCAGTGGGAAGGTAAACGGCATTTCCGTGTGCTGCTCTGGTTCGCCAGAAGCGGCTTAGTCATGCTGGCCACATGACCCGGAAGCTGTACGCCAGCTCCCTCGGCCAGTAAAGCGAGATGAGTGCCGCAACCCCAGAGTCGTCTGTGACTGGGCTTAATGGTCAGGGTTCCCTTTACCTTTACCTTTACTGTGTGCATATGCATGAGATCATTAATATCAGGGTCATGGGTTCAAGCCCCACGTTGGGCAAAGTCTTCCTGCATTGCAAGGGGTTGGACTAGATGACCCTCATGGTCACTTCAAACTCAACAAATTCTATTATTCTATGCATATATCTCTGTTAGTATATGCACCTCTTTTTCTCTGAAACATGTAGGTGCCATTTTCTTTAATATGTGTTTAAAATGAGGCTGTAGTACATATACATCAATACATTTAAGGTATTTAATTGACATTTTACTGTGGAACATATTCCTATCAAGCTGTTCTTCTCATTCCTGCTGTTTGTTCTTGTGACAGATGTAGCCTGCTATTTTATGTTGGGTATTTACATTTCAAAAATTAGCAAACAAAACAAGAATTACAGAAGGTATGAAATGTTTTTTATTTATTTCACCACTAGACAGATTATTGCCGTTTTAATACTGTTACAGATGATTATGCCACATGTCTCTTTATATTCATCTATCTTCTGGAGAGTCTCTATGATTGATATTTCAATTTATGAAATAATTAGCTCAGAGAAATGCCATGAAATATGAAGGATCTTCTGTATCAGTAAAGGTCAGACTGATAACTATGGACACAATTGATGTTTTCCATTGTGTCACATGTTAAAGCCTTTTATCAGATTTCTTCCGGAGCTTTCTTATTTTTAAATGTTCGGTTCATTAATAGATCATTTGTATGAAATAATAATGTGGTTCAAATCTTACAACTGGAGTTGAATGTGGTAAAGCTGCTTCTGTTTGCAAATATTTCTAATTTTATTTCCATGGTTAGCAATGCATTGAACTTTTAATTGTCCGTTGGCACCTGCTTCTGAATGAAACATTTTTACTTGCGAAAGGATATGAGAAGCATCCATGTTTGAAGGAGTGGGCTCAACTGATATATTTTAGGTACTTCCCTAGTTCCATTTTGTTAATGACAATATTGGGAATAATTTCACCTTATGTGCATGTTATGCATTCAGTAAATGTTTTCATTCTTATATCTGTATTTATTGATAAAAAGAGTTAATAACAGAGTATTGTCCAAGTTTCATCAACCACAAATGTGCAAAGAGAAAGTCTTAAAGGACTCAAAGCCATTATGCTCATGCTTGCAGCGTATTAAAACAAAGTCATGTTTTGAAGACTAATATACATTGTAACCAAAATCCAGATCCTGCCAGTAGTACATAGTCTATGGGGGTCCAGTACCCAAGTACCCATGGACAGGGCTTCATGGTTTATGTAACAGCAAATAACTAGTATATATATCAATGCCCTCTTGAATGACTAGTTTATATCAATGCCTTCAGAAGGTGATAAATTCTCCATTTGAGGTGTCTAAACAGAGGCTGGAATCTGTCAGGGATTCTTTAGCTGTGATTCCTGCATTGCAAGTGATTGAACTAGATCACCCGTGGGTTTTCTCCCAACACTACAATTCTATGATTCTATAAAACTTTGTTCTAAAAAGCAGTTGGCTTATACTTGTACTGTTATCTCACACACTGCATTGCATTGTATTGTATTGTATACAATATTCCCAGCAGTTCTTCATAGTTAAAAAGATTTGTGCTAGTCTTTGTTCCCAAGTTACTTCTTGAAACAGTGGGCTTCTCTTGTCTTTGCAACATAGCAGCTTCATCTACTCTGTGATTTGTCAGAACCAACTAACCTCTGCTCTCAAATGTGTTCTATTTTCTTCATAGCAGGATGCGTTTCCCCCTCCCTCTCCAAATGTATAAAAAGGTGAGAGGGGAAAAGAGTCCCTCTACCCTTTTATCTCTTCTTTTCTCTCTAACATGTAGGTCCATATACTATCATATGCTTGGCTTGCTGTCTTTTTTTTTTTTTTTTTTTTGCAAGAATACCTTTCATCTGACCCATCAAAACAGTTTTCTGTGTGCTATTCAATGGGTTAAGCCAGGGGTTTTCAACCAGTGTGCCATGACACCTTGGGTTGCATTGAAGGATGGTCAGGGGTGTTGCACGCAAATCTGGCGTCTGTCCATCTTTCCTTCCCTCGCTTCTCTGATGCCCTCTTGCATCTTTTCCTCCCAAAGGCTTGTGTGTCTTTTGTTGCAGCAGTCCTGGCTACAACTCCCCAGGCAAATGGTGCTGGTTGCCAGGAACTTAGGCGGTGTCAGAGTAAGCAAGCAAGTGCATGAGGGAGCCTAGCCAGACAGTCCGCCAGCCTTTGCTGTTGGGAATGGACAGACAAGTGGGAGGCTGGGCAGGCAGGCAGGCAGGCAGGCAGTGGCTGTGCTGGCCTTTCTTGTGCTTGCTGTTTGCAGTGCCTGCCTGGTAGCTGAGTGCCTGGTGCCAAAGGGGAGCCTTTTCGCCATGCAGGCCTGGCAGCACCCACTACTACTACCACTGCTGCCTCCCAATGTGAGTAAGATGGTGGCCTCACATTCACCTTTGGGCAGTCTCCCATCAGGCTGCTAAGGCTGGGAGCATCCTCTTCCCAGGCTCCTGTGGGGTGGAGTGAGGAGGCTCAGGGACCAGAGGCAGCTGTGGCAGCTGCTGCCTGGATGGTTCCCAAGGAAAGAGGAGAGGAGAAGAGGCTGAGTGACTACTCCACTTGGGAGGGTGTTTGAAAAGGGGTGAGGGGCTGCCAGCTCTGCAGGCAAGGGGTGACATAACTTGGCTCCTAAGCCCCACAAGGGAGCCAAATAAAGAATGCATTTGGTCAAGGGAAGCGTGGAGTCAGAAAGGTTGAAAACCTTTGAGTTAAGCAGTCACATCTCCTTTACAAGCAGAAGACCCCTCTTTTTACACAAAAAATTATCACAACATTGGCTGAAACCTTAAAGTTCTGGTCCTCAAAGACCACAGTGGCTTGGATTTGAGTGTGTGTTTTTCCAGGTTACAAACTTGAAGCATTTTATTGAGAACTTCCAGTATATTTACCAACCTAGCAAGGACAAAATAGGGAAGCAGGGGAAGAGACTGACAAAATGGATGCTTTATTTGGAAATCCAAGCCTGGTAAATCAAACATTTCTTAACCTCTGCAGCTTGCATTATTTCCTTTCTGGCCCACTAACAGGGAAGAGTTTGTTCATAGTATGCATCCTTCAAATGAGTTGCTTTCTGTTCCTTTGTTTTAGCTGCAATGTTAGATAGGTTCAGATGCATCTCACCCAGCTCAGTCTCCTAAACTGCTGCTACAGAAAAAAGTAGAACAAACACAGAGGCAGATACAAATTGCAGCAGTTTGAAAGACAAGGTTCATAATGCTCTTTTAAATGAATATTTTTACAGAAAACAAAACAAAAACTAAATTAGCTACCCATTTGTGCCAGGAATCCAGTGAAGCCCACAGGTTCCCTCATGTCAAGAGTAGGATCTGGATTAGCATGGTGGGGACTGACAACACAATGCCTTGCAGCATTGAGAACGTATCCTAGGTTGCAGCCTATGGGGTGTAGGTCTCTTACTTGGTTCACCAAATTGGGTTGCTCTGGAGCATCAGGAAGTTGACAAAATTCAAACACTTTCAGTGGTTCAGTGGGAGGGAAGGATACACATCTCTTCCTTTATTTTCAGCCATCATTTTCTTGCCACAGTAGCTGTGCCTGCCAGCTGTCCTGAAAAGTCCAGGTCCTAGGAACATCTTTACAATGAGTAATATGTTTCCTTGAACAGACACTGACCATTTTCTTTTCTTATAACATTGCAAAGGGCACACTCCAAGCAACATTAAGCACTTTTAAGTGTCCTTGTTTTTTCTTTTTCTTTTTGTATTTTAAAAATTATTTTAAGCATGGAAATTTGCTCTTCACCAGATAAAGCATCCCAGGGCAGCTTACAGAGACAAGTAAAAATGCATTCCCTGCACTCAGGTTTACAAGCTAAAGACACAACAAGGGGCTTTGATGAAAGGAGGTTGCTTAGGCTTTTCAGCAATTCTGAATGTGGACTTGCTTCTCATAATTTCCTCTGCTGCAGCCTAGTGGAATGGTTGCTGCCACTGAGGAAAAGAAGCCTGATGTAGTGGTCTTGCGTGTCAAGACCTGGACAAACAAGGGAGATCCCTCGGCAGTGCAGCAGCTTAAATCAGCCAAGCCATGCCCCCCAGCCACCCAGATTTGCTGGCTGGAGTCTGTGACGCAGCCGAGGGATCTCCCCGCTGCGTGTGAGAGGCCACACGGTCTGTCTGCAACCCCGCCCCACAGGGAAGTGGACAAGACTTCTCAGCAGAGCAGATAGTGACTCTAATTTGAATCCTCTCCCTTTGCTGCTGATTTCAGACAGAGAGTTGAACTTGCAATTAGCTCTGTCCGATTGAAATTGATATGATTTAAGTACTGAATTTTGTTTGAATGAAGCCCAAAGGTATAGCAGTGTCATATTAGTGTAGTAGCACTTGTGGCACTGAGAAGAGAAATAATTGCTCTACTTATTATAGTGACCTGTACCTTTTCATGTTATCTACTATATATTTTGGAAAGTGTATTATCTGTTCGCTATGCATTTGGACACCTTAAAATTATAACCAAATCAAGAAGCAGGATTTTGTCTATCTTTTAAATCAAGATAGCAGGCAGAATTTTTCAAAATTGCACTGATTTTTTGGTTTCTTAGAATTACCAAGCAGTGCTGGGTATGAGGCTTATAGTTCCAAATAAATGATAAACAAAGGTTTCTTCAAAAAACAAAAATTGCTGACATCTGTCTGTCTCGAGAGACAATGGAAGAGTGTGTCACTGGGGTAGAGTCAAACCACTGGTAAGTTTACAAAAAAACAACTTGTGGATTTGAAACAAAATACAAACATAACTTTCTCTTCTACAAGGTCATCATTAAAATGAAAAATGGGCATTGTGAAATATATCTCTTAAATAAAAAAAATAACATTTAAGAACAAAGCCTGATATTGCTGCAGTCTTTCATCAATATCCAGGGTTTTTTATTGCTACACTGGCAAAGTTAAAAGGAATACCTTCTTGTGTCAGCCATAAATTGAATATTCTATAACTCAATCCATTGAAAATGCATGCGCATTTTGTAAAAAAAAAAAAATATGCTTCAGAATTCTGATACATTTTTTGACTCTAAACTCTAATGTGGTATGTAAAAGACAGCTCAACACTTCATACAGCAAACAAAATTGCTGTTTCTTCAGCAAAATATGTACACTACAGTGGGGAGGCACACTGTGTCCTGATGTGGACACCAAAATAGAAACAACAGTTAGCTTATGCTATCACTTATTGAACCAAGATCAGAAACCATAATTTGTCTTTGGCTTGCTTTAATAAATCATGTAGTTCACACTGACCACAGATTGCATGTTACTGTTGTTAATTTAAACCAGAAAACAGACATCATTATGTTCCTCATCACCATGATGAAGAAGATGAGATTGCACACAAGGCTCAAGGAGGCTTGTCCCCATAGCACTAAATTATGGTTATGGTTATATCCAAACTAGCCCTATGCATGTCAGACTGATTTTGTCCACAAGTTGTTGAGCAATGCTGTTGCATGCAATAGAATTGAATATATGTTTCCCATCTAAGGTCATCCAGACTGATACATATTGAGTAACTACGTGAACATGGTTACCCACTGTGTTTGCTAGTTGTTGTTGTTAAATTCTTTTCAGAATTCTGGTAATGAGAGAAGTCACAATAGGACATATTATCTGTCTTTGATATTAAGATACATAACTGCTTTAAAGGCAGATGCTTAGAAACTTTGATAGTCATGCTCATTAGCTCAGCAGTCCTATAGGCAAAGGGGAGAACTTGTGAAAAATTGAGTATAGTGAAACTTTTCCAAAATTAAAAGTCTCAATTTTAATCTACTCTTTCTTTAAAAAATAAATAAATCTGTGTTGCAGGACATGGTATATAAAAGGCTAAAGCTAATATGTGTTGTTTCATATAGTAGGAAATGGTATGGTACAGCCCCAAATGCTCCATTGATTCAGATCAGATTTTCTGGCAGTTAAAGATGCCAATGCACTTTTTAGCCATGATAAAACAAAAGGGCAGGTATTAAGGTTTTTTTAAAAAATGTACAAGGATCATACCATTGTATTGTTGAAAGGGTATTGCATTATTACATTAAAACACTTTGTCATACAGAAAAAAGGAAATATTGCAGTAGTCACAAAGGAATTCGGGCAGTAATTAAATTTATAGTCCATCATGTGCTGGGAAGGAAATATGTGGTCAGAATCAGCAATTTATCTTTGCAGTAGGATTTGAAATTTGAAATTCCTAAAGGGCAACTGGCTAGTAACATGGAAAACTAAGCAGGATGTAATGAGATTTCCAAGTCCCATAGAGACTTGGTAGAAAGTTTGGCAATATTTAAGACATTTCCAGATAACCTTTCTAGAGGCTGGCCTGTAAAGACTTGTGTTGGGACAAGAAGAATGCTGTGGAAGTCGATGTTATTTTTCCTGAGATAAAGCCTCATTGTTCAGTAATGAAGTTCTTTATGCTTCCAATGTGAAACAGGGTGCCGTACAGGCACAACACCTACATGTAGACAAAAGTGAGTTAAAAATAACCATGACTTTATTGAAGATGGGGAAAGAGTTTAGAATGGCATAGGGGATGGATCTGTGCACCGGAGAGCCTAGTTGCTGACCAGTATCACCAACCATCCTGCATATTGGGAGAATGTTAGTGGGACTAGGTGGCAATCACAGGCCCACATCAGCATGATGTAGGCCTTTACTGTGACCAGGTGTATAACTGGTGTATTGGCTGCTGAGCTTGGATAAGGCCTTGATGTGACAAACCAAGGTCTCTTAAGGGAATCGTCCTGGGGAATCTAAATCTGCATGACCAAAGGAGGTATGGTCTTGCGTTTCTCTAACGTATAAAGTGATGCTTGAGGAATTTGATCTTTGCTAATTACTGTATGAAAAGGGACGCGGGTGGCGCTGTGGGTAAAACCTCAGCGCCTAGGACCTGCCGATCACATGGTCGGTGGTTCGAATCCCCGCGGCGGGGTGCGCTTCTGTCGTTCGGTCCCAGCGCCTGCCAACCTAGCAGTTTGAAAGCACCCCTGGGTGCAAGTAGATAAATAGGGACCGCTTACCAGAGGGAAGGTAAACGGCGTTCCGTGTGCTGCGCTGGCTCGCCAGATGCAGCTTGTCATGCTGGCCACGTGACCCGGAAGTGTCTGCGGACAGCGCTGGCTCCCGGCCTATAGAGTGAGATGAGCGCACAACCCTAGAGTCTGTCAAGACTGGCCCGTACGGGCAAGGGTACCTTTACCTTTACTAATTACTGTATGAAGTATTCTGATCCATATCTATCACTCATGTGCAGACTGGAACTTAGGTTTCTGTCTTCAACAGAGACTGGAAATAGCATTGTTTGTCTCTAAATACATGCTTCATGGAAAATGGCCTTATGGGCCAAAAAGAGACCTGTTCTGGGTCTAACTAAGCCCATGGGCTAGTGGTTCCCCACCTCTGTAGCCTTGGTTATCAGTGGGAAACACAGTTATAGCAGGCAGACCAATAGTCTTTATCTGCCTTTGAAGCTCTACAGCCTTGGCAGAACTGGCTGAAGGCATGATGGTGGTTGACAGGACTCCAGCCAGCTGAGCATCATTTCCCTTAATATTTTTTATGGAATCACTGTGTGTGTGTGTGTGTGTGTGTGTGTGTCTTTAGTAGAGTCCCACTCACAATGTGGAGCTACTTTATAGCCCTAAACTGCTACGAAGCTTATATTAGCGATCAGCCATATATCTTCCTTCTGGCTTGAAAAAGATCCAGGTGAAAATGAATGAAAAACATCCTGTTAATGTAATGTTCAGCAGACTCCTGCTGGGATGTAATTTGCATACTTAAGCACTAATTTTGATATTGGAATTATCCATTTGTAGTTTTCCCCTACACTGTTTGAAAGAAACCATTGATGACAAATATTTTCAGTAATAATCAACCAATTCCTCAAAAAAGAGACTTCCATTTATTAATGAAAAATCCATATGCTTAGGAATTATGAAATGATTCCATCTGAACAATTTATTGGGTGTTTCTACTATTAACTTGCTTTCCCAAGTTGCTAACAATAGCACAGTGTATCATAATGGGTCCCTTTGAAGTTAATTAAACATAGCTGCTGTGCAGTGTTTTCTAAGGTGTGCCTCTCAAATGCATAAAAAATGGAAAGCATTGTACATAATACTGGACAAGAATTATAACCTTGAATCAGTTTAATAATGTATAAAATAGAGGAAAAACTGCAGGACATTTTAATTTGCACTTCAAACAAATTTCAGTGGTTTGAACCAGAGCTCAGATTAATAAATCTAAATTCAGTCAAGGGAACACATTGGCTTCATCTAATTTTGAATAGCTTCTTCTTGAAAATGGAATGTAGCAAATCATTGGATTCTGAAAAGACCTTTGTAAAAATAAGCTGTTCCTAATGCTCATAGAATGTAAAAATAAACTTTTGAATAAGATCATGTTACTGCTTTCAATGTTAAATTAAACCCAAATTATTCCATCCTGGACTATTTCTGTAAAGCTGAAAAAGGAAACTATTGATAATTTTGAAAACATAAGGATTTCGAGTCTTTGTCCATTTACCGTATTTACAATGTTACATTATCTGGAATGCACCTGAAACAACTTACAACATAAAACAAAATAAAACAACCAACTACTAAACTCACTCATTTCATCTTGTTTATTATGTTTGTTTTTCTTTACACAATTCTCATTTTTATCCACAAGGTCTTACTAGATATAAGAGAATTGCAAGAGAGTTTCTTAAAAATGCTCAGTTCTTTGGCAGTTCTTTGACATTTCCCCAGTCATTCCATTTTTATGGCCAGGGACAATGCATAACAACTTTTTGGGAGGGGGGCTCCTTCAAACACATGGGGTGCACACGCAAAGATGCTCAACCCCTAGGAGTCTGCATGTTTACTTTGGGTTAGGTAAAGGTACCCCTGACAGTTAAGTCCAGTTGCGAACGACTCTGCGGTTGCGGCACACATCTCACTTTACAGGCCGAGGGAGCCAGCGTTTGTCTGCTTCCACAGACAGTTTTTCCGGGTCATGTGGCCAGCATGACTAAGTCACTTCTGGCGAAGCCAGAGCAGTGCACGGAAACTCCGTTGACCTTCCCGCCAGAGCGGTACCTATTTATCTACTTGCACAGTGTGTTTTCGAACTGCTAGGTTGGCAGAAGCAGGGACCGAGCAACGGGAGCTCAACCCGTCGCAGGGATTCGAACCACGACCTCCGATTAGCAAGTCCAAGTGGCGCAGTAGATTAAGGCCTACTAAGTTCAGTGTGAGGTACTCCTGTTGTATAACTGTTGATAGGACATGGATGTTATTTACTCCTACTTCCTTGCATCCTATATTGAAATGTTAGTTTTATCTGCATAGACTACTGTGATAACTGACTCGGCTTCCAAAAGGCATTTTGTTATCTCTGGGGAACATTGCACTTGACAACCAATATGAATCCCATACCCATAGCATACAGCAGCCAAAGAATTCAAGAACAACTGCCTTTTGGATTCAACTACTACAGAAGATTTCCTGCACTCCCTTGTATGCCAGGGAAAGAGCTGCTAAGAAGTTGTAAAAGAACTGAAGTGTGACTAGATAGCTCAAATTTGGTAGTTGTAGCTATGTAACATTCATGCTTAACTGCAACCTGGGTTTACTAGCATATAATCTTTCCCCTGGCCCCAGTCCTGCCACTCACCACCCGGCCTAGGGCAGGGAGGGGTCTATTTTGTTTGTGTTTTGTTTGTTTGTTTTAAAAAATTGCTCTTATTTTCTACCTATGTCATTTTAAACTGTAATATTAATGCTGTATTCTTAGTTTTAGGTTTTTATTTATGTGGAAATTGTTTTCCATTTGGCTGTGGGTTTTTTTAAAATTTTTTGATGTGGTTTATTTATTGAATATGACTTTTATAATTATGTAAATCTTGTCATGTAAGCTGCCTTGAGCATTGTTTTTAACTGTGGAAAGGCAGCATACAAATAAAATGATGATGATATAAAGATTGCTGAGAACAACACCACAAGAGGAAGTTGAAAAAATTGTATTTTCCATGTTTAGTATGTTACAAAATACTCCCCAAAACTATGAGGACACATATTGATTAGGTTTAACTGTCTGTTTCTACATAGATATTTGCCAAATTTCAGCATATCAAACTGACAAAATATATTCCTGTGTAATTTTCTAAAATATTGTTGCTGTGTAAATAACCCATGTACAGCTGTAATTGTTTGGTTCACACAACTTTTAAAATCACAGTTATGTTTAACTAAGGTTTAGAGGTGGACATGCAGCATGGTGGTGAATAAGGCTGAACTGACGAATGATTCACTCCTTCCCCATGCCTATGAAGTGTGCTGTCCTATCAGGACCTAAGCTATGGTTTGGCTTAGCGTGTCTGAACCTGGGCTCAAATAAACCATGACTAGTAAGCCAAAAGCAAAGCTTGTTTACCGCTTGTGATTTGTTTGTAGAAAAGCAAACCACAATCCCATAGTTTGGCTGATTTCTGTTTTAAAGTGAGGTGAAAATCAGGCCGGTATCTTTATAAAGTGCAATACATGAATAGATTGTACGAAAGGATCTTAACAAGATGAACATTTGTTTCCGATTTCCTGTTTAGTTTATGCATCACATGTCTGCATCACATGCTATGTCTATTTGTCGTTGTTAATATTTTTTTGTAGATAAATAATTAAACCAACATTAAGTCCCCAAAACCCACACTTTTATTGGGACCAACCAAAATATTGCAAAATAATGATAAAGCTTGCACACTATTCTGTGACATTTTGGTTAGTCCTAATAAAGGCATTGCCCAACCATGGGTTTTGATTTACCACCCTCATCCCCATTATGGACCAATGCCACTTCATTTGTTTTGCATGTGTCTTGAAGAAATAGAATGGTTAACCTACAAATAGCCTAGCTACATGTCAAACAGATTGTGTGTGTGTGTGTGGTGGGGAATCTTATAACAGAACACACACACACACACACACACACACACACACGCCATCTGAATGTGTAGAAGACAGCAAACTGGGAAGCAAATACATTTCTAGATCTTTACTGATCTCTGATCCTACCCTTCTTGTTTATCCCTACCCCACCCCCACTGCTTTTGTAGCAATTACATTGTATTCAGGATATAGGATAAATGACTCCCCCCCCCCCCCGCCCAAAAGGACAGATCTATTCCTTGCTGTACTGTAAGCCATTATAGATTAATTAGATTACTGATTGGCAGCTGGGGAAAACATCAGGGGGAAGAGGCTTCCTGTTCTGCTGTTGAGCTGTCTAGAGGTATCTGACTGGCTCTCTCTGCAAACAGGACTACTGAGACCTTTCTTCTGATCCAGGAAGGAAGTTGGTATGCTCTGAAAGTAATTTATGTTTATATCTGAAATGGCAGTATACATTTCGTGCGTGCTGTGTTTGTGCTTGGCATCATCTGAAGCATTTGAATTGGCATACTTATTTGCAGTAATGGTGTGAAATCAAGTTTTGAGTCGATGTGTTGGTCCCTTTATATAGGAAACAAGTGCCAGGTTTAAATCTGAAAATATGTGTAGGAATCTAAGAATACAAAGTGCAACCTTATAGTCCAGAAAATAATAATAATAATAAATGTACCAAGAAGGAGAAAGCTTTATGGCCTATGAGAAGAAAAAGCTCAGTTCTAAGAGAGCATGTAGGGTTTTTATTTATATTGCAATAGTGCCAAATGGGCCCTGATAAATTCAGAGCACATTGAATATGACTCATTGATGACATTTTATTTTCTAATGTATGAACAGATTTCACCCCAGCTATATAATATCTCATCAATACCAGTGGTGTTCTGGATAAGCAGAGAGGCTTTGTGTTCTGCTATTGAAAAGACCAGGGTAAGCAAAACATTAGGGTTGCCATATTTCAAACAGTGAAAATCCCCTGCTATAGATAGAAGCATCCCATATATGTCCAGGAAATTCTGGGTGTATGGCAACCCTACAAAACATGAAATTTTAAACTCAGCATAGGCAACAAGCTTAGCTTACTTTAAAAAAAGGGTTTGCTTATTGATCATACACACTCTTATTTGGACACAATTGTTGATTCATACAACATAAGGTTATTAGTGGCTCCACTATGGGCAATGCTCTGGAGAGTGGGGACTGTTTCCAAAGAATGACACAATGTTGTTGTTTTTTTCTTGGTATGCTGCTACACAGCAAGCATGTGGTTTGCCACTACAGTGGTACCTCAGGTTAAGAACTTAATTCGTTCTGGAGGTCTGTTCTTAACCTGAAACTGTTCTTAACCTGAAGTACCACTTTAGCTAATGGGGCCTCCTGCTGCCGCTGTGTGATTTCTGTTCTCATCCTGAAGCAAAGTTCTTAACCTGAGATACTATTTCTGGGTTAGTGGAGTCTTTAACCTGAAGCATCTGTAACCCGAAGTACCACTGTACTAGATAGACTTTCAGTCTAAACCAGCAGGACTGTAATGATGTTTTTATAGCATGCTATATCTGCACTTTCACTTTCCAAATGACTAAAGTGGCACCATTGCTGCACCTGCCAGGCCCTTAGAAAATAATAATGAAAGGGCTTAAAGAGTGGCAGGATGATGAGACATAGTTGGGCTGGCTGGCTAGGTCAGATGAGTTAGCTAGGAATACCCGGGGAAATAACCACCCAGTTTGTTTGTCTTGCTCTTCAGACAAGTATTGTCTCAGTTTTCTTCATTAAAAAGCAGGGGGGAGGGAGGGAGGCCCTGCTCTTAGCCTTAAAAACTTTTTTTAAAAAGACCACAAAAGGAATAGAAGTGGAAGGAAGATATAGGTCAGTTCTTTAAGGTCAGAACAAAGAACACACATTTCTGTCTAGTTTGGTCCAAGCCCCATAACTATGAGTTTCATTTACATCTTTATTGTTATGTGTTAACCCATCCCCTGCAGCTGTAAAACATGTGGCAAGTCAGATAAGTTCATTCAGTAGAGAAATAAAATGGATGGTCATAGTTGTGCAGGGGAAGTTCTTATCAGTTTCATTTTTGAATGACAGACTTATTTGAACTCAAGCTTGACAGTGTGTCTTCTTCTTGTTGAAAACTTTATGGTGGGGACTAGATCAATGCTTGACTTATAGGGAATCTAGAAGTCCTAATTGTAGGGAATCCAGCTTGTTTTAATAAAGCTATGGGGTGATATAGCTAAAATTGAGGTAAATCGGAGGCTGGGCTTTGTGGATATCATTAATAACCATTTTCCTTTTCACCTAAGAAGTGACCACAACACACAACATCTTGCTTAAGCTTGCGAAAGTATCTGTAAAAGTAAGAATGAAAGACAGTCTTTTACCCACTTCTGCAGTTAGCCTTCACTGTAGAAGGATCTATTTTAAAAGTCCTTGTCAATTACACCACTGTGCTGACAGAACATCTGGGACTCATGCCTACTAAGAACCAGGGTAAAGTGATAATTGTTTTTTTCTGTTCTTTTTTCAACAAAAATTTCCAAGATTGTGCAAGTTCTATTTTATCTATTTATTACAGTCATGTTTACCTTTCATCTCCAGAGCTGAAGGAAGAGTACTTGCCCCACTTTTTTTTTAATAGAATCATAGAATTGTAGAGTTGGAAGGGACCTTGAGGATCATTTAGTCCCAACACATTGCAATGCAGGAATATGCAGCTGTTCCATATGGGGATTGAACCTGCAACATTGGTATTATCAACACCACACTCTAATCAACTGAGCTACCATGTTAGGCTGAGCTTGGCTAGAGAGCTTCATGACTAGTTGGGGATTTGATCCTGGGTCTCCCCTGTTCTAGTCTGACACTATATTCAGCCCCCAATATCTCATTTCTCCAAAGAAAGTCAGATGAGATTGAACTGGACATAAGGATATGGAATTCTTGTCTGCTCAAATGGAACTGTAGTACTTTCATGACAAAATTGAACCTGGTAGTGTACCAACAAATCTGTATTCAAAATCTAGTGAGGAGTGCATATTGAATTCACTGGATTAATATATGATTGGGGGGGGGCGTGGGTCACTGTTTATTTATTTTTCACACACAAACAACAAGAAAATAAAGCAATCTTTTACAATCAACAATTTAAGTCATTATATTTACACTGCGTGTCCTCACGCCTCGGCTTCCTTCCTTTCCTGCTTCGTTTTTCTTGAGATATGTCCCCTCCTGTAGATTCTTATTCCCCTTCTATGCACATCACAGGAATTAATATATGAATTTAAACAGCCTTTGCAGTTCAAAAACAGAGTTTCCATATTACCTAACATAATCTTGAACATACTGCTTTTCAATTTTCACATTCAGCTGTGAGTAATTGATTTTATGTTCCATAATGTACAAGTATGTCTGAATCAGCCCTAAGTCTTATTATAAATCTGCATTACTCTTCAGTAGTCAACAGTATCCCTAGAGTACTTAAGAATAATAATTCCTCATAGCAAGTGAGAATGAGTTTAGCTTAGATATGTTAATTGGTTTTACTTAGTCATGTAGATATTCATTTCTCCAGCAATTTGAGAACCTTGCTCAGTTTCATTTCTTATTTCTATCATGATCTTCTACCAAAAGTATTTAGAGTAGCTTAGAACATGTAAGAAATAGCTACTCATTACATTCAAAAGCATGTAATTGAATCCCAGTGACACCCATCCCCCCCTCCCCAAGTAAAGCAACTTCAGCTGGTGTTCAGAATGGAAAACAAGCTGGGGAATCATGTAATGTGGGTTGGGGAAAAGGTTTAACACCCTTCCATCATTTCCTCACTTCGAATCACTCAAGTGACTTGTGGGGGCAGTGGCAGAGTGCTGGTGTTATGATTAAGTTATATGCATTGGTGTGCAGTGTGTATTTCAAGCCTTGATGGCAGCCAAGCAGTTTTTGTTTGTTCTTTCTGAATATTAGATATACAATGGCATGCTCCCCCCCCCCCGCCAGTCAACCTGGTACTGCCATTGTTCAGATTTCACTACTCATCTCTTTCTTCAAGTGGAGAGGGACACTGAGAAATCCAACATTGGCATAGGTTATAGGGGTTCCTGGCTTTACGTGATTTTGCATTTATACATGGAACCCAGGAACTGAACCTTCATGTAAGCTGTGAGTTACCAGTTTAAATGTTATTTTGATATGATTTTTTAAAAAAAATACATATAATGCTAAAAGAGAACAAAAATTTAAAATGTGCATGTGAAAGTGACACTTACTAGTCTAGACAAATTTGTCCATCTGTAATTTTGTGGTAGTTTTTGATAGTGTTCACTGTGAATATAATTTTGAATAAACAGTTCAAATGTTTAGTGAAGTACCATATATGGTATGTTGATTTCATATAAGATTTGAATTTGGTTAGGGTAAGATATTCCCAAGCCAGAAAAGAAAAGATTGGCATTAGTATTTCAGTAAAATTATTGTTAGTATAAGGTATTAAATACTTAATACTTTCAGTTATAAAAGAGACATTAGTTGTTTTAAGAAATACGATATGTTTATGAATTATGCAAACTTTCTCTTTCTTATGTTAAGCCTGCATCATTACATTATCATATTTTTTGCAGTTATTTAGAGATTAAATCTTGAAGAAATGAACACATTATTTTAAAGCAATATAATATTCATTTCAAAAAGGGAAGTGCATAGTTCTTGAGTTAATTTTCAGAGCTGGTTTTCAAAACAAGACATAATTGTTGCTGCTGCTTCCCCCTCCTTTTGTTTGCCCAATCTTAATAGCCAGTACAATGGAAGCACATTCTGTTTCTTTGACTCATATTTTATGTAATGTGTGTGCGTATGTGTGTGTGTGTGCCTTGCCCCTCATTTTCTGGCACTGGTAGAGTTCTGACATTTTAAAGAACACGAAAGTTCTGGATGTACATATCAAAAACTGTATGTTTCTGAAAACTATACCAACCAACCAATCGTATTTAAAGATAGTCCATTATAACTTAATTGGGAACAAGTGGCTCTTATACAACTAAGCATCCTGTACATTTGCCAGAACCAGCAAAGGTTAATAGGACCATTTTTAATTGTCATTACAATGACATCATGGAAAGAGGAAGACTGAAGAGGCTTGTTGATTTGAAGGCATTGTCCTAGTGAAGCTTTAATGACTGCACTCTAGGCTGCTGGAAGGAAAGATTTTAGAAAAGAAACATGCAAATGATTCTCTTCTCCATCAACCTCACCAGTCTTACATGCACTTTCACTTGCCTTTTCATTCTTCTGAAAGCGCATCATGATGGTGCTGATATCTCAGAGAGGAAGAGAGGGGAACTAGCCCCGTTGTATATCAGGGGGGAGGGGGCTGTGGGGAGAGAGTCTCTTCCTTAAAATTCCTGGGAGTTTACCTTAGTGAAGACCTCACTTGGAAAAACAATATAACTCAGGTGGTTAGGAAGACCCAACAGAGACTCCATTTCCTCAGGGTCTTGCGAAAGAACAATGTTAAACAACAATTGATGACCTCCTTCTACTGGTCCACAATAGAAAGTGTCCTCATATTGTATCACAGTGTGGTACGTTGACTTGACAGCCAAGGACAGAAAGTCTTTACAGAGGGTGGTGAACACAGCACATGTTATCGTGGGCTGTCCCCTGAGCCCACTAGATGACATTACAAGGGTTCTTTGCCTTAGGAGAGCGAGAAAAATTCTCAGGGACGATTCACACTCCGGCCAGCACCTCTTTAATCTTCTACCCTCGGGCAGGAGATATAGAAGTATAATCAGTCGTAAAGGTAAAGGGACCCCTGACCATTAGGTCCAGTCATGGATGACTCTGGGGTTGTGGCGCTCATCTCACTTTACTGGCCGAGGGAGCTGGCGTACAGCTTCTGGGTCATGTGGCCAGCATGACTAAGCCGCTTCTGGTGAACCAGAGCAGCACACAGAAATGCCGTTTACCTTCCCGCCGAAGCTGTACCTATTTATCTACTTGCACTTCGTGCCTTTGAACTGCTAGGTTGGCAGGAGCAGGGACCAAGCAACAGAAGCTTACCCCGTCGCAGGGATTCGAACCGCTGACCTTCTGATTGGCAAGCCCTGGGCTCTGTGGTTTAACCCACAGTGCCACCCACGTCCCATAATCAGTCATACCAACAGGCTAAAAAACAGTTTCTATCCATGGGCTGTTAGGCTGCTGAACAGAAGATAATATAGTGCAACTGACTTTCGGGGTTGGTGTTGTGCGACAAGCACACAGAGTGCAATGAGATTGAGTGTTTGCGGTGGGGGGGGAGGCTTGGTTAATTTCATTGTACACAGGTTATACATTGACAATAAAGGCATTATTATTATTATTATTATTACCACTACTACTACTTAGCATGCTGTGATTTTATTGGAGGTGAGGGGAGCCAAGGCTTTTCTAGTTGTTCCTGCATTCTTATTGTGAATTATGAGAAATGAACATTTTTGTAACCATCATCATGAAGACAAGCCCCAGTCCATGCCCTACCCCACAGATAATTCCTCGTGGAAAAATAGTGTAGAAGCAGGGCAACAAGACCAACCATATAGCCTTCTTTCAAGCCAGTCAATCAGGAAATAGTTATTTGCTTTAGTTTGCATAAAGTGGTTCACTGCAGACTGACACCCACAACAAATCCATTGCAAGCACTTCAAAATATTTTCCCCAATTTTACTCTGATTGTTGTCATGGGATCAATATGAATTTATTCTGGACAGTTTCAACCAATCACATTATTGTTGTTGCTTCAGTTCATTTCCGAGGAGCCAACACACCATTTTGAAGAGTGAGTAGAGAGCAGTGGAAGAAGCAGGCAGGTTGTGTTGCTTTAACTAAAGCAGGAACAGGGTACCATGAGAAGATCATTTGGTTTCTTCGTTTCTTGCACCACATCTCAGAAAAGTTCTCTGCTATTGCATCTGCACGTGCTTGTGTGCTCTTTCTTTGTATCATCCCTTTCCAAAGTGTGCAATGTTTCCTCTTTCCTACTCTAGAGTAAACATTTGGAAGGCCTAATAATATAGTTCCTGTTTCAGTTAAGAAAAAAGTTTGTGTTGGCTATCAGAAATCTGAGAAACACTACTCTTAAGATAGTCCTCTTGAAATTTGAGGTCACTTAAGAGTACTGCAGTTGTAATGTGAAACAGGATATTCACAGCAGGTTTCCTCTTTTTTTACCTTTACTGTTATGTTCAGTACTGCTTTGTTTCTGACTTCCAAGCTTTAAAATAAACATTGCATAATGCTTGAGATCAGTTAAAGACTGCAGTTAATATCTGTGGTAAGATACCTTCCATACCCCCGTCCAGGGTCAGCCCACTCATGGGACAAGGTGAAGCCATCTCTTCAGGTGGCAAGATCACTAAGGGAAATACAGTCTGATGCCAATCTTTATTCAGGGCTGGCTCATCCATGATACAAAGTGAGGCGACTACTTCAGGTGGCAGAATCCACAGGAGAAGAAGACCCCAATGTTGATCTTTCTTCCCTCCTTGTTACTAACATAGCTATTCTGTGGTACCTTCTTTCCTGATGTGGAGACAGACACCATTTTGAGATCCACCTCAGGTGCCAAAATTTATTGGGCTGGCCCTATCCCTATCCCCATTCCAAATAATCTGGAGCTCTTCCTGGTCAAGATCAGAAAAGGGGTACTGCAGATTGGAGTTGTGCAAAAGTCTTAAAAGTACTTATCTCTTAATGGCACCCTCTTTCCATTTGATATGTTGTTAAAGCTGCAGTTGATGAAGCAGAGTTTCAGCACTTAATCATACAAGCAAACTCCTAAAATGTACCAGTTAACATAGTACTGTTATTTTCCTTGCCCACTTTCCTTGCTCATTCTGTTTATTTTTGAAGCAATGTAATATATGTAATTCATTATTATTTTTATTTTGTAACTTAAACTAATTGATTAGTGGTGCCTATACTAATGGAGGTTCCCTGAAGTTTCAACCTAGGGCATAATTTTAGGACATTAGTGTTGCACTACTGTATATAATACTGCCCTGTAGGGTGTTTATTGATTCTCACTGGTGTCTTGAGTATGCAAGAATGGCAATCTGAAAATGCCTGTTCTGCTGAGGAAAAGGCTAATCCTTTTATATAAAAATTGTGACTGGAACCAAGAAACTCTAGATGTAACAAAGGACAAAGAATGAGAACCTGAGATTTGTAGGGCATAGCCGATTAAATTGAGGTGAATGGGTATTTCAAGGAGACTTTTTTTTTTCTTTCCCCCCCTTTTTTGGTGTGTTAACTTACACTTATCACTGGCAGCTGTTCTTCTATTTTATCACTTTAATTATATTTTCCATTTTGTGCTTGTGGCAGCAGTGCCTGTCTTATTTATCCCCCAGGATGCCCTTGGAATGACACTACATGAACAATGTCCTCCATTGATAGTCACCATTCCCCACACCCTAAGGCCTGTCTTGGAATTATGCTACATCTCAATGTAGTGTTGTTGTACAGGCAAGGAGCTACTGCAAGAAAAGGAGAAATTGCAGGCATTCCCCAGCTGCCTATGGTAAATGCCGCTGAAACTTTTGGAGGGATTAAAAAAATGGCACTCCTCAAGAAGCACAAGTGCCTCTGGGGTTCATGGAAGTAGTTGTAAAGTGTTTTGGATTGTGGCGCTTGATATCTAGGTATTGTGGATAAAACAAAAACCTCTCAATTTTATTGACACCAAGTGCTTTTTTAATCATTGTTTGAGCAAATTACCTCAAACAATTTTGTCATAGTCTAGAAAGAATTAGTTGCAGTTTCTGTTTTATCTAATACTTGTATAATACACTACCTTATTTAAATGCACCATATACATTTGCTCTTCAGTCTGGATAGCAGGTATGTGGAAAGCATTTTTTAATCAATTCAAAACCATCTGCACTACATATATTATACAAAAATATACCAGAGCACTTTTCAGGCATTCAAAAGTGGGCAATCCTGTGCATCCTTACTCAAACGTTAGTGGGGCTTTCTATAAAGTAAAGTGTATGTAGAATTTACAATCTTAGAAATCTATGCTGTTTTATAGCTTCTATAGCTGTGCTTCTTTTGTGTTGTTACATTATAGGAAACACTTATTTTCAATTTAAATTACACTTGCTAGAAATGTGCATTTTTTTAACCTATGAATTGGTATAGTTTTAAAGATGAGAATTGGTATTTTTATTCTTACTTGTTGAATATGATTTCATTTTTAAAACGGTTGCTTTTCAAGACATTTCCCCAAGGATTTGCGTGTATTTGAGATTAGTTGAAATACACTCCCCCCCACACACAAAAGGGTGTCCACAAAATTCTGACAATGCATTTTAATTCTGAAGTTTACATCCCTGTTGTGTTCTTTATTATATCTTCCTTATCTTTTTTTAAAAAAAATTGAACAAAGAATGTCAAGTTAGTGGAAGGGCCATTAGCTCAGTGATAGTCCAACAGCATTTCAGCTAGAAAAACTAGGAATGAGTTCTGCATGTTGGTCATTTTTGTGGTAAAAGCCAACAACATTTTGCCAAATGTAGAATACCACTATCCATTGTGCATTTATTTCTTTTATTAGTTCATGCTTGATATGTAATCCAATTTTTATTCATGCATGTGTGCTTTATTCCAAGGAGAAATATACTGAAATAATATAATTCCTACTAAGCATGACCACCTAACTCTTTAATCCTCTTTATTAGTCAAATTTCTTACACATTATAATTTTGAATCATAGTGAGTCCCCATGGATTTTCATTGTTTCTCCTGGGAAAATCTCTAGATGAGAGACTGAAAATGATTTCTAAACCTTCAAAAAACATTGGATTGAAATTGTGGGAATGTATCCTCTTCTTGTTTGCATGCAGGATACAAAATACAGTGTGTGCATTTGTGTGTGTAATTTAGAACAAAAGGTGGGCCCACCAAACCTCCCCAGTTTGCCCATGATATGGTTTTTTCACAGACCACAATTACTTGTTCAGCACTTGATGTCACCTGATGTTATGTGTGGGATAGGTAAAAGTGTGGGGCCTAAATGAAACTTCTAAGTGCTTTGATTATTCTTCCTTTGCACCCACTGGCATAATTTAAAACACTTAAAATGGTTCTGTCACAGAAAAAGGCACCCAAAAGAAAAAAGTGTTGAATTGCAGTTAGAGGGAAAGAATTGGGAGAGCACTGCAAATGGACTTCTGATTGTTCCTTTGAAGTCGAATCACATGATGTCAGGTGATCAACAGGTGGGCTGCCCCTTCTACCTGTGAAAGGTCGGTTGGGGGACCTGGAAACTTTCAAAAAGATGGCATCTCATATCAGGGCTCACAAGCAAAATTGCTATTTCCTTCTCTCTCTGTCTGTCTCTCTCCCTCCTCTGTTTCTTCATAAAGACTGGAAATTATTTGGACTTAATCTGTGATATCTGTTAGAAGAATTCTCTAATTTTTCCTCCACGGTATCCCTGTGGGGCATATCTTTGCCTTCCTTTCTTTCTTTCTTTCTTTCTTTCTTTCTTTCTAAAAATATTTCTTATTAAAGATTTTCCTGGTTTACAAAAGCACACACATTGTCTCTTTCTTCAGGTTGTGTTTTCTACAGATCAGTTACATCTGTTGTGAAGCATTGGTGTTATATGCAGTATAGGGTTGGGAAGAAAAGAGGGGGGAGGGAGAGAGGGGGTATTAAAGCTTATGTTCTCTTACTTAGTGTATGTGTGTGGGGTTTGTGCAAGCGTCACTTGGGTAGGTTCTCTTTCTATTCACTTGTTATGTTTCCTTGTGGTGAGAGAGGTTGGGGTGGCCTAGGGTGTGGTTGATTGTCTTTGGTTGGCAGAAGTGAAGTTTGTGCGTGGGGGGGTTGTTGAGTTAAGTTAGCCATGTTGAATATCTTTTCAACCTGGCTCTAGCAGGAAAGGACAAGGTGTGTATTAATAAGAACTTTTGCCAGTATGCACTTACTGTACAGAAAGTGTCCAGACAAGAGGGCACCAAACTCATTTAAAAGGTTTTAGTTACCCTTTCTTGATAAAGAAGTAGCAAACTCACACATGCTACAGTTTAGATTCAGAGTAAGCACTGTGAGCTAACCCTGGGTCTACAAATGCAAATGAATGATGTGGAAATGATGTGATGGACTGCTGTCATGGTATATAGAATTGTACTGCTGCATACTATTGGTGCAGGGCTCCAGGTTTTTTTAGTTCTTGTCCATTTAAAAAATAATATAACTTCCCCACAAATACAAACCAGTCGATCAGGGACAAACGTTTCATGGATTTTTGTGCTGATTTTCTTTAAGAAGGGAATTATAAAAACTATGGTTTTCCTACCTGCTGTTAGAAGTGGTGCATTCTATAATGCCACCTCCTTTTTCATAACTATCCTCAATCTTTAGTTACAATAGAAGCATTTTTTATTTTATTATTCTCTGTTTCTTCAGAAAATATTAAGCAATTTTCTTAGCTATTTTTGGAGGGACAGGGTTAGTTGAGAGCAGATTTTCCTGTAATTTGACTTTTTATGCCAATCTAAGGATTTTTATAATGTCTGGGCACTGAGGTCTCTTGCTTCTAGGCTCTAATTTATGGTGGTGTTCATTGATTTTGTGTATGTGCAAAACAAATTGCTTCTGGAAATATATTGATATATGAATATGGATCATATTCAGCTTTCTGGAATGGCAAACACCATGTGAGAGGTGTATCTTGCCCTTTCAAAATCATCTTTATTTAGTTACTCATTACCTTTCCCCGTATTTGATTCTCTTCCATATTTTGTATAACAGATCTATATACCCCAGTAACTCATTAACTTGTTAAATGATGATTTTTAAAAAGACATTCTGTGTTGGATATTAGAAAGATTGCTGGAAGGTTGTGTTTAGAGCAGGGATGAATCATTTATTATATTTTCTGTCTTCAGGGATTAGTGCTGATACTTGCGTAGCCAAAATCCATGCACTTATTGGAAAAAAGTTATGCACTTTTCATTAAGCGCTTACTTTCTTAAAAAAAGAAAAAGCAATCCCAAACAGGCAATAGATGTATGACTACAGACATTGCAGAAGTAGATGGTGTTATAATAAAATGAGAAAAAAGAGCACAACAAAAAACCTGAGGTGGGGGGGGACCCACAATAGACTGTGCCATACCATGCTCTGTGCAGTCATGCAGAAGAAAGGGGAAGGGAAAGGAGCAGGAAGAGAAGATAGCCCATATAAATATATATACTTGTTCATTAAAAGCATAAGAAGAACCCTGCTGGACTAGGTCAAAGGCCCAAGCAGTTAGTTTAGTTTCCTGTCCTCACAGTGACCACACAGAGATGTCTTTGAGAATCCCATAAGCAGCACTTGAGTGCACCAGTTTTCCCAAATCTTCAATTCCCAGGTTTGTTCTACCTGCTCCAACAGTGCAGGGAGAACAAAAACATGGCTAGATGCTTTATATTTCTTTAAACCTCTTTTAATGTCAACCCATTTTATTTGAAATAATTACAACGGAAATGTTACTCCATTTCAATACTGTCGCTTGAAACAAATGGCTCAATGCTAATTTGGAAACAATCATAGTTAAAGTGTAAATATTGGGGCATTAAAATAGCATGTACAGTAGTGCCATGCATAGCAGATCACTAATTACAAGCCTTTCACTCTTGAGTTGAGCCCAAACACTTTTAGATTTTAGGCAACTTCTGCCTTTCCAGCACAGCATGCTGCTGCTTTGCCTAAAGGTAAAGGGACCCCTGACCATTAAATCCAATTGCGGACAACTCTCGGGTTGCAGTGCTCATCTTGCTTTACTGGCCGAGGGAGCTGGCGTTTGTCCACAGACAGCTTCTGGGTCATGTGGCCAGCCTAAGCCACTTCTGGCGAACCAGAGAAGTGCATGGAAACGCTGTTTACCTTCCCGCTGGAGCAGTACCTATTTATCTACTTGCACTTTGACGTGCTTTTGACCTGCTAGGTCGGCAGGAGCTGGGATTGAGCAATGGGAGCTCACCCTGTCGTGGGGATTCGAACCACTGACTTTCTGAGCAGCAAGCCCTAGGCTTTGTGGTTTAGACCACAATGCCACCCGTGTCCTGCTGCTTTGCCTAGCAATTGTTTTAATGGCTGAAAAGTTTTAGTTCAACAATGTTTAAGATAAATTATAATTTACTGCATGCAAACAACTGAACTTAATTCCATAGTGAACATTACATTTACATTCTTCTGTTAAAGATCTCAAATGAATCTGTTTTGATATGTAAAAGAGTAAGACCCTGCAATATTGTCTTTTTTTATTGTTGTTCTTATATAAAGAAGTCTCTGTGCAAGAATATTCAGGCATTTACTGTAGGGGAAAGCAGTCATTTCATCAGAACATCCCACAGGGAATATGGTGCTGCAGTGTGGACAATGGCTTTTATTAATTTGCAAAGCAGCTTTGACATAGCTTGGAAAAGAGGATACAGTATTCCAAAAATGTTAAATAGAAGCCTTCTGCTAAGAGTTTTAGGGATTTTTACTGCCCACCATCTGCAGTTTTCCAGACCTCTGAATCCAAGCTACTACAAACAATGTTACGACCCCTGCAAAAAGGATGTTAGTACTATTAGACTTTTCTTCCTAGCAAGAATCCTAAGCACTTCATTAAAAAAAAAAAATAGTCCAAATTAAGTTCAAGATATGTAATAGAATTCTGACCCCAAATTACCTTAACTTAAATTAATTGCACTGATTCTACAAAAAGTTCTCAGCAGTATAGTGTAATTCAAAATAAATGTGGGCTTCCTACACCCCAGGGTGTATTTTCAAGAGAGCTGATTCGCCGGTTCCAATTAAAATGAATGGGCAGAGATGAGCATTTTGTACCTCTGAAAGTTAGGTTACAACTAATATTAATAATGTATGTGAAGCTAATCACATATTAATACAAATTTCTGTATTAAACTGAGCCAGGACACCAGGGGCCTTCTGAAAATGTTTATAGGTCCCATTCCTAATAATTGACTAACCAAAGTTATACACCTAGGATCGTTCATTAAAATTTTGGGTTTCAAGACTTCACTCAAAGCATTTCTCAATTTAGAGGGTAGCTACCAAATCCTAGGTGTGTAGCTGTGTTTAGTCAGGAATTAAGAATGTGCCCTATGAACATAGTTTTTCAAGGTCCATATAGGCCTTGAAAAATAGTACACACAATTTAGCATAAATAATGCTTTTTTAAAAATGGCATAGGTACTGAAAGAATACCAGCTTACTAAAGGTTGCATATAACAATGTTCAGCACAGTATTACCATAGCAACTGATCAGGATGGGGCTAAGGATAGCAACTTCTCAGGTTGTGTCATTGAAACTGGAACTTATTTCTTAACATAACTGATCAAGCCAAAGTTCAGTATATTTAAGTGTCACTGATTTCAACAGAAGAGAATTAAGCTTGTGGTTAGGCTTCCTTTTAGATAAATTAGACTTTAAAATATTTACCTTTGACTAGGTAGTGCCATAAATTTTAAAAGTTTGTTGATTACAATGGGATTTAAATGCACCTAATTTGTTCTGGCTTGTTGCATCCATATATTTATTTTCTGTACCAAAGGATGAAACACTTGCATCACTCTTCTTACATTGGAAACATCTTGAAAATCCTATGGGCTGAATGAACTTTGTGTGACTTCTAGTTCAGTCCCATAAGTAGAGAAACTAAGATCACTTTGCCTCATGATACAACGAAGAATATTACACACAGTCAGGCTAGGAACATAATAATATCAGTATAATGAAGAGTAGTCATTGGTAAACAAGTTAGAATCACTCTTCAGAATTAGTCAACTTGTTTTCAGTTCGTATTGATAAATCTCAGTGATTTTGTGAAGAAATCCTAAATTCTTAAATACATATGATAACTGATTTAACAATAGATGAAAAAAAATTCCCGTTTGAAACTTAATGGCAAACACTTTAAAAATACAACAAACATCCTTCATTACCTCTGGGACTCCGGAGACTGTTGTTTGCCAAATATGGGAGGAGGAAAAATAAACTCTAAATGACCTCAATAGAGTTTAAAGTTTTGTTTTGTCAAAACTGGCAAGTGCAGTGTACAGGACCTGTGGAAGTTTGCACAATGTAAACTGCCAAAAGCTGATGCCATAAAGCTACTTGGGAGGATGGCAGAGGTTGCCATGCAGAGGACATTAATCAGACCAATCTTTCTCCTCCCACTGCAATAATTAATGATCATAGAATTGTAGAGTTGGAAGTGATCCCCTGCAATGCAGGCATCTTAACTAGATCATGCATTTTCTTGTTGACCTATTTAAATGTGCATAGGTTCTGTCTAAGAATATTTATTGATTCATCACACAATTGCATTTTTTGTGGAAACAGGTTTGTTGATTTCAATGTATGTAAATAAGCAAGGCTGAGCATTCAGGGATGCAATTTTTGTGTTTTTGAACTCAAAAGCAAAGCAAAACACTTGAGCTCATCTTTAAAATAGAGTACACATTTATTACAGTGGGTCAAAATCACTTGGGAAGCTTCCACAATATGGTGCCTCCCAACTTCTCAAACAGGAAAGGTTTAATCTAAGGTTACCAGACATCCCCATTTCCCAGGGACAATCCCCAGATTTACAAATCAGTACCCATACAAAATCCATTGAAGTTGAAAAGTGTCCCCAGATTCATTGGGGGGGAAATCTGGTAACCTTAGTTTAATCATTATATCCACTACTGTCACATACCTGTCTAAAAGTCAGTTCTATTATTGTTGTAATAATAATAATAATAAAGAAGAAACACTTCTATCTTGACAGAAGGTCATATATGGAGCCTGTTTATATGGTAAGCACGTGGTACAGCATGGGTATAGAGTTACTTCAATGGAGAAACATTTCCAGTGGGAAGGGGAATTTTGAGAATGGGTTCTAGGAGTAGGAACGATTCATATTTCTAGCTTTTAGAAATAGAGAAACATATTATTACACATCTGCACATTTCAGATAATATTTGAATTGACTGTTGTTGGATATCACTTAGTAACAATCAATAGCATATTATGGAAATGGAATTTACTATCTTACATTTTGTTTTTAATGGCTTAAGGTTGTTCACTGAAAAATAAGAAAATAATTATTGTAGAATATGTCTGTAGGATACCAGTGGTACCTTGCAGTGGTAGCTTGGTAGTCAAATGGCTTGGCTCCTGAAAAAAATTGGCTCCTGAACGCCGCAAACCCAGAAGTGAGTGTTCTGGTTTGTGAACACTTTTCAGAAGGCAAACGTCTGACATGGCTTCCGCGGCTTCCGATGGAGTGCAGGAAGCTCCTGCAGCCAAATGGAAGCCGTGCCTTGGTTTTCGAATGGTTCCGGGAGTCAAACGGACTCCCAGAATGGAGTAAGTTTGACAACTAAGGTACCACAGTAATTAAAGAAATATGGAGAAATAGAAAATAGCAAAAGAATAATTAACTTTCAATATAGTGCACAAGCAACTTGAGAAATATAATATGTTAATTGAGATACTAAGGGTACTATATAACAATACCTCCCTTTTCTATCCTCTCCCCACACCTCTAAAAAATCTACTCTAGGATTCCCCAATGCTTCAGCAGATCTTGAGGGTGCATAGGGGACTGCAGGGTAGAGGAGGAGGAAGTGCTGTTGTATGTCACTCCAGTTTACATTTATCTACTTGCACTTTGACGTGCTTTTGACCTGCTAGGTTGGCAGGAGCTGGGACTGAGCAATGGGAGCTCACCCTGTCGTGGGGATTTGAACCACCGACTTTCTGAGCAGCAAGCCCTAGGCTTTGTGGTTTAGACTCAAGCTGACTGTATGAGGGGCTTAAAGAAGTGGTGTTAAGTGTTACTCTAGAAGCAGATATGAATGCACACTGGTGGGATGTCTAAACCAGCTAGAAGTTCCCTAACACGCCTCTTTACAGATCCACTGCAGTTATTGTTCCACCAGCAGAGAGGAGAAACATGTGCGGTGTAATGTGTTCCTCCATTGTTGTCAAGAGGTAGGAAGGGCCGTTCACCTCCCCACTCTGACCACAGTAAACCAGCAGGGGGATGGATGTGATAGATGCTCAACAAGTGAATAAGCATGGGCTGCACAAGCATAAATGTGAGTTAGAACTGATCTTCTCCTGCCTTTCATGGAGTAGCATCATCTTAGTACTTCCTGTCGTGTCTTTACAGCTTTACATCTGGTCATGACATAAAACTTTTTTGGACACTGATATCCCTTCAGAATATTTTCATTTTAATTAAATGTCATACTTCAAATAACTGATGAGAGAACATTCCATGAACCGGTAATAGAGTTTGCTTAACTACCTCATAAGCACAGATTGCTCAACTAATCACTAAGGAAATACTTTTCGATTCTAATCTGCATCAGGGATTTATTTATTTTTAATTCTCTCAAACCATATTTACATAAAGCCTTGCCAGAAATAATGCTTCTGGCTGGGCTGGGGAAAGAGGGCATATGGTATTTTTTTGTTTTCTATTTTATAATTATTAAATAACCATATGTAGAACATGTGTTTATATTCTTTCCTTTATTCTGTTACTACTAGAGTTGTGCCTACATTTATAAGTGTAGTTTATTTTTTTTAATACCAGTGCCTTTAAATTCTATTCCTCCTCATGTTGTTTAAGTTGAGGAGCAATCTGTGCCAACTGAATATTAGTGTATTCAGCAATCCTTGGAAATTCAGTTTTCTTCAAATTTTTCAGTGTGGTTCTCCAGCCACCTCATGGAAGGTGATGAAAAGGAAGAGAGATGGGCTGAAGCTAACATATTCATCTCAACATTTTCTTGCTCATGGAAGAACTTACTCCATTTCCATAATGCCTGAATAGGTTTTCTGTTGTGCAGTGCTGTCTGTCGGTGTAGCATCACAATACTACAGGTTGCATCCAATGCAAGCAAATATTGCAGTCTCTTGTGCCATGTCCCATACTGCTCTGAAGTGTCCCCAACCCTCAGAAATATATTTTTGGTAGCACAGGGGGTTCCTCTGGGTAGGGAAGGGGGACATAAACAACACTAGGATGCCCTTCTTGCTTGACTGCATCCCATTAAAAACAACGAATGATTTCAATGTGAAGCATAATTAATCAGGGATAACTTTTTAACCACTACAAAAATGCACTCATTAATCTAGCCTATTAATCAGCTAAACATTGCAGCTAGGCCCATTGCTATTGATCTATTTGTTGTTGTTGTTGTTGTTGTTGTTGTTATATCCCACCATCAGGCTGGGTTTCCCCAACCACTCTGGGTGGCTTACATAACATATAAAAACATAGTAAATGTTAAATATTAAAAACTTCCCGATTCAGGGCTGCCTTCAGAAGTCTTCTAAAAACTGTGTAGTTCTTTATCTCCTTAACATCTGATGGGAGGGTGTTCCACAGGGAGGGTGCCACTGCTGAGAAGGCCCTCTGCCTGGTTCCCTGTAACTTCACTTCTTGAAGTGGGGGAACTGCCAGAAGACCCCCAAAAGAGGACAATTTCTACTTTCTGCATGCAGTTTGGAACTTTTTAGAAGCCAGCATCACTAATTTAGTCAGAATTCTGTTTTCCTGTTTTAATTGTATGTCGCTCAGAACCATGGTCTTCTGTCCCCTTTCAGTAAACATGATATTCTGTTGCATTGGCAATGAGTGAGTTTTAAGCTTTTATGGTAGATAGCAGGGCACAAATGGGATTTTTATTTTTATTTTTCACTAACCTTTGGAAGCTCTGTCTCTCTGTCATGGTCCTACTAACTTTCAGGGTTCCTCATACATGCAATCAAGTAAAGAAAAAAAATAGAGATGTAGCTGCACACTAAACATTAATATTTAGTTCGTTTTATAGCTGAGAGGAAAGCTGTAGCTTGTTGACTGCAAACAGACTGGGCACAGAATCATTTTGTAAGCAACTGTTATGATAGTTCTGCTAATGGGAAGGCTGAGTAGTGAGCAAGATGGATTTCTTTAAACAGAATATGACCCCTTTTACAAATGACAAATCTTTTAAAGTGTTATGAAAATTTTGTAACTTGTCGGGGTGGAGGGACCTACATTGCAGCTGAGAACCAATATTAACTAACATTAATGGTAAATGGGGTATTTTTCTGATTCCATTAAGAAACCTTCAAGAGAACTGCTTTTGGTTAGAGAAATATGGATATACCCCACCGTTTCTTGACCTTTCTTGATTTTTTATTCACCCTAGTCTGCTAACATTGGCTTGTAGTAAACACATCCCAATGGCAAAATTTTATGCATTTCAGGGTCATATATTTTTTTTTGCCACAGGTGGTTTTGTTGTTTTGTTTCCAGAAGGAAAATAGCAAGTGGAAACTGGCTGTTATTTGGGGACATTGTGCAGGTAACAATCTGTGACAATGTCACTCAAGGACTACCATGTAGGTCTACTTATGTGTGAATTATTTAAACACCATTGAGTTCATCTAGCGTAGTCTGGATTTAGCTAAATGTATTTAAAAATTAATAAATGGTGTGATGTGTTTAGAATAACGTGATTGTCTCTTTTAAAAAATCTCATTAGCTGTTTTTTCCCCTTCTTTTTTATACATGAGTATGTCTGCCCCTAATATTTGGATTATGCTTCTAAATATTGGTCTGTGGCGCTTGTTACTTAGAAGTATTCCAAGAGGTAGGGTGTAAGGCTCTTTCAGAGAGGAATCTAATTTGTAGGGACATGATTCTATTTATGGTATTAATATGTGGAAGTTTTTCTCTTTGTGGACATATGGAAAATTCTGCTTCAATAATAATTATTATTTTATTTTATTTTATTTTGCAGCACTTTTACAGGTGTCAATTTCCCTCAGCAAGGTAGAAGTCAGTGTGGGTGTATCCAAATTCTTCACATGCACAGGTATGTATATTTGCTTAATTTCAACTTGACTTCTATCCCTTTTCACGTGTGACTAGTGTGTACACCAATTGGAGGCAAGCAGCTAAGCGTCGGGATGGTTAAGGAAGTGTAACAAAGTTGTTCATTGCAACAATCACTGACTAGTGATTGGCCTGATGGGAATGTGAGTATTTGAGGCTTGGAATCTAAGATTGGAGAATATGGGGCAAGGCAATATCTTACATAGATATCAGTGAAAGAAGAAGCTATGAGCTGATGGAAGGAAGTAAGTGGTTGAGCAAGGAAATTTCAAATATTTATGGTCCTCCTGCCTGGTCATAAGACACTTCCTGGAACCAGATGTGTGCTGGAGTTTTATGAGGGAGAGTGCAGTTTCAACCTAATATTTTGTAATATTTTTGACATTATTTTTTGAGAACCTGGATTCTTAATGTTGTGTGCACTTTATATTTCATTGTATTATTTTAGATTATATATAGTTACATACCAATATAGGTACTCTCTGGTCTACAGGAAGCCTGGTCCTGCATAGCTTTTATGAAAGCAAAAAAAAAATATTTGTAGGCATTAGAAAGCAGCTACTCCACTTGAGAATAATGTCTGACATTATTTTGATTTGATTGATTGGAAAATGGTCCCTGATCTTTGCACGAACTGTATAAATTACGTATTCTCCCACTCTATCCCCCCCCCAATAGCATTGAACTGTGTAAAATGTGCTTTACTTGAATTGTGTTTTCTCATCATTCAGTGCCATGTGGTGATCACAGGCACCTGGTGAAACGGTCCCTTATATGCAAACTTTCAGAAGTGAAGATTCCTCTCTATGGGTCTGGAGTCACTAGTCTAAGGAGCAAAAGGGGAGGGTGAGAACTTGGCTGCCTCAGGTAGAACAGCATATAGCGCTCCCTTCAAGTCAGTTGGTATACTTGAAGCAAAAAAAAATAAAAAATCACACAAGCACTTCCTTCCCTTCTTGGCAGTAAAATACAATAGAAATTTTATATCTTTTAAAGTATTGTTGTGAATTTTTCTCAGTTTTATTGTTTTATCTTTTTGTAAACTAATTACGTATAGATCGATAGATCGATAGATAGATGATAGATAGATCTAGATCTAGATTGATATATGTTATGTGTGCCAGCATGGTTGCTCGAGAGCAAACAGGCAAGACTCCTCGTTGGTCTTTTCAAGGCTTTATTATCTGTCCAAAACGTTCACAATGCAGATAGACTAAATTCCATGTCTGCTCAGTCGCTAGCAGAATCTGAGAGTGGGCGGTCCTTAAATCTTCCCCAGCAGAGTAGTCTTTTGACCCCCACCCTACACCTCCCCTCTCTGCGTGAAAACCGACTGCACAAAGAGGGCGTGGGCAGAGGGGGACCTGCATCCTCCGAGCCCTTCCCCCCTTCCCCACTGGAGGCGTGGCTTTCTTCCTCCGCGGAGGAAGTGCTGCTTCTCACGATCTTTGGAGGCTCCCTGTAACCTAACTGCCCTTCCACCTCTCGCCTCTGAGCTGATGGCAGTTCCCTGACAATATATATTGATATATATATAAAATTAAGCAGTATGTAAATTTTATGATGATGGCAACGATGACGATGATAAATTAAAAAACTAATAATTTGCTTCTCTTTCATGGCTCCCAAAATAATGTAGGCACCACCTCTAAATAATGGTAGAGCCAGCCCTGGGTAGGAATTGAGTTTTTCATATTGAAGCAGCCAGTTTGCAGAGGGTACAAACTAAGGCAATTAAGTGAGAGAAGAACTGAGCTGGTCGGAAACATTAGTGGCACTGGGCATGACCTCTTTTCACTTCTGAAAAGATAGCAAGAATAGAGTTGCTCTCTATTTTACTGGATGTGCTCCTGAGCTTTTCATAGTAACCCTTTGTATAGGAATTTAGAGGGGAATCTTTTCCTGGTACTTAGATCACTGAGATCTACCTGTTCTGCAAATGCATTACAAAGCATTAAAAATGTATAATGAACTGAAACATTGAGAAATGTTCTGGCACTAATTATTCAGTGGCTACTGAATAAATTAAACTATCTGAACAATGTGGGGTTTCATTTAATGAGTACAGGTATTGGTGGAATTTCCTTCTAAGTCTTAACTCTGAAAATCACATTTCCACTGCATTTATGCTTCAGAATCTCTGCAATGTGCTTCCAAGTGAGATTTGAAAGGAGTTGATTTTACTGTCATATCATAGCCAGGAGACAATGAGATATCCCATTAGAATTTAAGTATACATTATTAGGTCTATAAACCATGGGGTCACTACCTTCTAACTTTGAAATGATATTAGGACAGGAGAAAGTACAAAGTTCATTCCATGTAATTATTTTTATGGCTACTCATTCCGACCAATTGAATTTTGAGTTAATGGCAGATAATTAAAGATTATTACAAAAAGAAGTAATACAAACAAAACCTAGCTAATCAAATGTCAACCACTAATGAATAATTTGTTCCTGAAAATACTCTACATTTCAGTTGTTTTATTCAAATAATAGATAGAATGGTTGGGGTTTTTTTATTTTGTTGTTTTTAGAGTTTGTTTTTTAAAATTATATCAATGCAGGAATGGATGCTTGGGCAATGACACAAAGGCAGAAAGACTCGATTGTCTATCATTTTGGAAACAAATGTCATTAGCAGAACTAGCAAAACAAGCAGAACTGGTAAAAACAAAGTGATATAGTACTTTTTAGCATCCTTTCCCTGAAGCATTGTGATTGCAGAGACCCAATTAAATTATTTCCGCTTTCCCACTTTTACAGTGGAATTTCATTACATTGGAATCTTGGGAGAAATGGTTTGATTTTTGCAGGCACACTGTCCACAGATATAAAAAAGAAAGTATCTCCAAATCACTTTAGTTGTTCTTGCTTCAGTTCAAGGCACTTCAGACAGATTCCTCTTTGGTTTGGACAACCCTAGGCTTGCCATACATCTGGAAAATCCCAGACATGTCCTCTTTTGGGGGGCCTACATCCCCATCTCTCTTTTTTTTTTGCACTTTATAAGAAATGCCTGGGTTTTAAGGGGCTTTATTTTGGTGAGAAAAACGTTGTTGAGCTTTTATTTTTTGCAAGATCACCCAAATTTTTACTTTTTGAAATATGGGAATCCTAGACAAGCTTGAAACCTGCCATTTTGTGTTGCTTGTTTCTAATTTAGGATTTAGTAAAATCAGATGCACACTGCTAACAAAATCAAACTTCTGGAAGACCCCTACTGGGCATGATATTGTGAGACTGCTTGATATTGTCCCAAAATATAGAACCAAACTGATGCACATGAGCATAGCATATTTTAAAGAAATGTATCTGATTCCATTATTCATTATGCACATTGTTGTCTTTCTTCTTTCCTTTAGTAATTGGTGAGGCTGAGAGTATAGATTGGTACAATCCACAAGGAGAGAAGATTGTATCTAATCAAAGAGTGGTAGTACAGAAAGAAGGTGTCAGATCACGGTTAACAATCTACAATGCCAATGTGGAAGATGCTGGAATATACAGGTGTCAAGCAACAGATTCTAGAGGACAGACTCAAGAGGCTACTGTTGTTTTGGAAATTTACCGTAAGTAAAATCCAAAGATGAAAATAAATTCAGTAGTGAGGCTTCTCTTCCTTCATGTTGTACCGAAAATGATGAATATAAGTGCTCTGTAAACTTTATATCAAAAGTATTCATTATATTGGGGCTACTCAGTGCTAAGTATTGTATGTACTCAATGATTACTTTGAAGTAAGCAAATTTTCATGTATATATTTGTAATAGATGGCAGCAGAAGACTTATTTATAGTAATTGGTCACGTCTAAATGACTAAACAACAACAACAATGGTTTACTTTTAACTTGAAATAGTTTTGTCTTTGTTAATAGAAACTTAAAGTATTCTGGTATTTTTGAAAACAAATTTGATGTGATTTAAAAAACAACAACAATCAAGCAGTGTATGACTTTTATGAAATAAATAAATAATATAGCACTGATGCCCTGCTGTACAGTGGTGCCTCGCAAGACGAAATTAATTCGTTCTGCGAGTTTTTTCGTCTAGCAAATTTTTCGTCTTGCGAAGCACGGTTTCCCATAGGAATGCATTGAAAATCAATTAATGCGTTCCTATGGTCAAAAAAAGTCCAAACAAAGCCAAATTTGGTACAAAAAGAGTTTATTAAGTGCTCTTTAAAGTCACACATACTGTAAAGAGCATTTCAAAAATTGAAGGAACAATAATTTAAGTTTCTAAACATGACAGAAAAGCATTTAAAAATAACCAAAGTGTACTGTACTGTACATACATTTTCTAAGACTCTGGGGGACAACTCGAAGAAGGTTCCTCTTCCACTCTTTGCTTCTTGCTGAAGAACCTGTCCATGGTCTGCTGCTTCATCCGCCTTTTCAGCACCTCCCTGAAAGACGACATGACCCTCGTATCAAAAGTGTTCGCAAGGTCACGTGTCAGGTCCTTGTCAGGGTGGTGCCGCTGTGCAAAAGCCTGCACATCTTTCCACTTCTGGCAAATGTCCCTCAGTTCTTTGGAGGACAGCCGTTCCTCAGTTGCTTCCTCCTCTTCCAGCGAGGCCTGCTCCTGCACAGCCTCTGCCTGCAGTTCAACCAGCTCCTGGGTGGTCAGCTCGTGGTCGTGCTCCTCCACCAGCACACAGTCCGGTCACAGGCTGCGCCAAGCGCAATTCAAATTTCTCTGGCTGATCCCGTCCCAGGCCGTGGTGATCATCTTCAAGCAGGTGACGATGTCGAAGTGGTCCTTCCAGAATTCCCGCAGGGTGATGTTGGTGCAATCAGTCACCTCGAAGCATCGCCTGAAAAGCTCCTTGGTGTAGAGTTTTTTGAAATTGGCGATGAGCTGCTGATCCATCGGCTGGAGCAGTGGCGTGGTGTTAGGTGGCAGGAACATGATGTTGATGAAGCTGAACTCCTCCAACAAGTCCTCCTCAAGGCCTTTAGGATGAGCAGGAGCATTGTCCATCAGAAGCAAAGCCTTCAGCGGCAGGTCGTTGTCCAGCAGGTACTGTTTGACAGCAGGGCCAAAAGCAAGATTGACCCAGTCCACAAACAGCACACATGTGACCCAAGCCTTACTGTTGGATCGCCACATGACACTCAGCTGCTCCTTGTCGACCTTGTGTTTCTTGAAGGCCCGTGGGTTCTCCGAGTGGTACACCAGCAGGGGCTTGATCTTCAGGTCGCCACTTGCGTTGGCACAGAAGAGCAGGGTCAGACGGTCCTTCATGGGCTTGTGGCCAGGCAACTTGGCCTCCTCCTGAGTGATGAAAGTCCTTTTGGGCATCCTCTTCCAAAACAGCCCGGTCTCGTCGCAGTTGAAGACCTGCTGTGGAACGTAGCCCTCCGTCGTCACAACCTCCAGGAACTCCGCTGCAAAGTCTTCAGCCGCAGGAACATCAGAACTGGCAGCCTCTCCATGCCTGACCATGCTGTGAATTCCAGATCTCGTCTTGAACCGGTCAAACCAGCCTCTGCTTGCCTTGAAGACTTCTGGCTCGCCTGAGGTTCCTGGCTGTTGCCGGACGAGGTCTGCGTGCAAGGCCTTGGCCTTCTCACAAATGACGGCCTCAGTCACTGTGTCCCCTGCACACTGCTTCTCTTCTAACCAGATGAGCAGCAACTTCTCGACCTCCTCCAGAACAGCTGGGCGGTTCTTCACGATCCTGGTGACTCCCTTGGCTACATCAGTCGCAAGGATCTTCTCCCTCATCTTCAGGATGGTCCTGATGGTCGATGGATTCCTCCCGTACTCCCTGGCGAGGTCTGTCACACGCATTCCACCGTCATGCTTCCGGATGATCTCCTTCTTCATTTCCAGTGTAATCTTCTCCTTCTTCCTCTCGCTGGCCTCTGCAGCAGCAGTCTTCTTGGGCCCCATGGCAGCACAGCTCCTACCTTCGCAACCCCCCCCCCCAAAAAAAATCAGTGCTTCACATCCAAAAAATTCAAAAGCACCAAACCTCCCAGAAAACACACAAGCTTCCAGATTCTTGCAAACCCCTTCTCAACAATTCCCTGACCCCCCCAGCCACCCACCACACAGAAATCCAAACCCAGAAATCTTTTTTTTTTTAACAACAGCAGAGTGCCCCAATGGTCACAAAAAATCATAAAAATGCAGAAAAAAACACACAAGCTTCCAGATTCTTGCAAACCCCTCCTCAACAATTCCCTGACCCCCCCCCCCAGCCACCCACCACACAGAAATCCAAACCCAGAAATCTTTTTTTTTTAACAACAGCAGAGTGCCCCAATGGTCACAAAAAATCATAAAAATGCAGAAAAAAAACACACAAGCTTCCAGATTCTTGCAAACCCCTCCCCAACACCAAGTCCTTGAATTCCAAACACCCCAACCCAAAATCCAAAAAACCCCAAAAAAGTTTTAAAAGTTTAACTTACCAAATGGCTGCAAAAGAAGTTTTGGAAAAGCTTCAAAAATCACCAAAGTCTTCAAAAACCTCAAAAAAGGCTACCATACCGCGTGCTATGAGTTGCTCCTCGAAGTCAAGTTGCAACTGCACCTCTTCAAGCAATGCACCCTGGGTATTAACGGTTTTACGAAAAAGGAAACAAACTTGCAAGACGTTTTCGTCTTGCGAAGCAAGCCCATAGGGAAATTCGTCTTGCGAAGCAACTCAAAAAATGAAAAACTCTTTCGTCTTGCGAGTTTTTCGTCTTGCGAGGTACCACTGTATATTTTTCCATCAACCTTGTCTTTTTGCTGCAACAGAACAATACGATAATCGTACTTACCCAACTTGCATGTGAAATACTTTTAACACTTTAAAGTGCTAAGTAAATTCTCTTTGTTACCTAAGTAATGTACTTTGGAATTCTCAGCAAATGGTAGAAGCTACTAACAAAACTGTCCTTCCTTCTTTCTTAGAAAAGCTCACATTCCAAGATATCTCATCCCCACAAGAATTTGTACAGGGAGAAGATGTACAAGTCATTTGCCGTGTTACTAGTTCACCTGCACCTATTGTCAGCTGGTTGTATCAAAATGAGGAAGTCTCAAATATTGCTGACAGTTAGTATTTTGGTAACTCTTTAAATTATCTGTTTTCATTCTACATTCAACCAGTTTAAAGGCACTTATGTTAATGTTCTGATATAGTAATGAAACACCTATTGTGTTAGCAAAATAATGAGTAAAATGTGGTCATTGACATGTTATATTGCTGGAGATGGGGAATGCAATTAATGTTACTATTAAATTGCGATGCAGTCCTTTTCCTGATATATCCCTCTGAAATTTAATTTTCCATTGCAAATAAAGGTAAATAGCTTAGGGATTGGCAAATGAAAGCCACAAGATAAAACTGGCCAAAAACAAAACAAAACAAAACCCCTGGTGACTCCTTGGGTCCTATGTACAACTCAGTGATGAAAGAAATTTCCCAGAGAAGTGGTGGTT
Organism: Podarcis pityusensis; assembly: GCF_964106645.2. Taxonomy (NCBI): domain Eukaryota; kingdom Metazoa; phylum Chordata; class Lepidosauria; order Squamata; family Lacertidae; genus Podarcis; species Podarcis pityusensis. Next base: position 49,353,119 of record NC_138027.1, read on the forward strand.
GTCGCCACAGGACTATCTACCTGGTTATTTTAGACTCTGTGTTGTTTGAGACTTCTCTGCACAGGATCCCTCTTGAACTTACAAACTGACTATGATTGGTACCTTCTTGTTAAGTAACCCCACAGTTAGGTAGACTCTTGCCAAGTACAAAAATAAATAATTCTAGTCAACAGCTGTGGGAAGACATTTGTAGATTTTTAGCTTTTAAACTTGGTTGTAAATTAGGTTAGTCATGGAGACCAATAATTCAAGAACTGTCATGTTAATCTTCATTTGTTTGGTCTTTGGATTAGACCCCCCAAGACCATATTTTTTCTCATACATGACTTCAATTGTACTTTAATTTCTATAGTACCTTAGTAATTACTGAAAAATAGCTAAAATATGCTGAATTAAAAATCAGGAAAATGACTGAATTTTAACAAAAGATATAAATATCTGCTCTATGGTTGTTGGATTTTGCCATGATTTGGAGCATTGAATTATTCTTTCTTTGTCTTCTGCTATCCTATTTTCCATCAGTCAGTTGATTCTGGATTATTTAAATCATTGTGGGAGCTTTCTAAGTGATACATTGGGAGAGAGGTAGGGCAGTGGATTCAGCAGGTGTCCAGAACCTCTCCTTCCTAACCCCCCTGCAGACCATCTTTGACAGGTGGGCAGGGCCTCCACTGGTCAGTCACCTGACTTTATATCAGGTTGCAACCCTTTGAAGTTGATTGGCACTGGGAGTGTGCCTGCAAACAGGCTTGCTGTTACTGACGATTAGCAGTTACATTGAGTTACAGCAGTTACATTTTCCATCTGCAGGTGGTATCTGGAAAGCAAAAATGTCTGTTTGCAGATGTGCTATGAAACCTCACCTGCAAACAATAGGGGGTCTTACTCAACACTGATCCGCCCTCAGCAGCATACATACCCTAGTGGGGTTCTCTGCCAGTGCTTTTGAGCTTGCATTATTCCTTTGGAGCTGCACCCTTACCTACCTCACACCTAAGAGGAGGTTTGGGGTATATTGGCATGGTTTGGGTGAGAACAGCCTTGTGGACCAGCTTGGACTGACCCCTGCATTATGAGCTCAATAACCTTCATTGGTGGCAAAAAGTTAAAACTTCAAAACCATGAGCTATCTCACTCTCCTGATATCAGTTACATGGTAGAGCCATGCAACAGTTCAGTGTGTGGAAAAGTCATATAACAGAGACTTATAATAATCATTGAGAATCTGTAGATAAATTCATATATAACCTTCTGATCGCCAATGTGGTTCATTTCCTGTGCCGGTTGGGCAACCACTTGCACATGTCCAAGCCAACTAGCATAGCCAGAGGTCAGAATGATAGGAACTGCAGTGTAGCAATGTCTGGAGGGAACCAGGTTGGCTTTCCCTAACTTCTTTATCTCTCTTCCTGCCTCTGTTGTTCTTTTCTTTCCTGCCTCCCTTTTCCTTGTTCTGATATTCATTTCTTGTTAGGAAAGTTTGTGAGGTATGATGGGTCAGATGAGCTGTAGTTTATAAGAGGTACATTTGTTAATTTTTTAAAAAAAGACAACATGAAGCATTTGATATAGGATAACTGAGCTTCTAGAATTACATTTTACTTGTAAATTGAAGTATGTTTTGTTGATGAGCTCTCTGATAGTATAGCAGAATAGTTTAAATTTTATCAATTCACAATCATGTTCCCAGCAGTGCCTTCACTTACTGATACTATTTTATATCTTACATGCCTTTCCAGATAGGTTTGCCATGCTGCCAAACAATAATCTTCAAATTCTTAAAATCAATAAAAGTGATGAAGGTGTTTACAGATGTGAAGGAAGAGTAGAAGCCAGAGGGGAAATTGACTTTCGGGATATCATTGTACTTGTAAATGGTAAGAAGCAAAACTGAACAGTTCTACACACACACACATACAGAGAGAGAGAGAGAGAGAGAGAGAGATGGATGCCTGTTTTTGTGTGTTAAAATAATTCTGCTTAGCACCAAACAAAATATTACGTAAATCTAAAATATCACCCTTTATGTGTGGCCCTCAGTGCTTTCTCTTTCCTTGTTATTACCACAAAATATGCTGTAGCTTACTCTAAGTGTGTAAATAGCTGAGGTCTGGCAAAAGTCATGAACAAAATCAATTTTTCTAATACTATAATATCAAGGTAATAGTCTACCATTGAGTTCACATTCCAGTTTATAATAGAAATTGGGCTAGATGTTACATTGGGAGAACCTCCACTTATATAATTCAGAATAATAAAGGATTCAATATTATACTCATTACTGTAGCAACTTTATCAGCTTGTTAAATTACACCTTGAGACTTTCATTTAATGATGCTGCAGCCAAACACACACACACACACACACACGTATATTAATCTAATGTTTGTGACTATTGTTGTCCACCTAAAGTTTACATGTGACCAGGGTTGTAGTCATTTATTACATATATGTATCCACGCAAACCTTTTGTTTTAAATGATCTTCAGTTCAGCAGAAGTATCTTGATTAAAAAGATAGGCCTGGGTCCAAAGGTGCCCTGCATAAGCTGAAAGGCAGTTCCATACTGGGAAGGTGGCAGTGCTCCAATGGGGCAAGTGGTGTCTCACTTAACATTTCTTTGAATCCAAGGCATAATGTTTGGTGTGTTATTTTTAAACACTACCTTAATTATGGGTTGTGTATGACTTAGAGCAGACCCCTGAATTTCAGTTAATCATCTTCTGTGATTTCATTAGATACAACTCTATATTATTATTTTTCAAAATGGCACCTTTTATTAAGTGTGTGGTATAGTGCATAGAAGGGACGCAGGTGGCGCTGTGGTCTAAACCACAGAGCCTAGGGCTTGCCTATCAGAAGGTCGTAGTTCAAATCCACGTGACAGGGTGAGTTCCCATTGCTCAGTCCCACCTCCTACCAACCTAGCAGTTCGAAGCAACGTCAAAGTGCAAGTAGATAAATAGGTATTGTCTTGGCGGGAAGGTAAACGGCATTTCTGTGCGCTGCTCTGGTTCGCCAGAAGCAGCTTAGTCATGCTGGCCACATGACTCGGAAGCTGTCTGCGGACAAACGCCGGCTCCCTTGGCCTATAGAGCGAGATGAACGTGCAACCCCAGAGTCATCCACGACTGGACCTAACGGTCATGGGTACCTTTATCTTTACCTTTATAGTGCATGGAATGGGCACAGTCCAGCCAAACCAAACATTTATATTCCCTCCTTCCACAATGAAGATACATGCAGACATAGTATAATAAAAAATAAAGTAGTAAAAAGATATTGGTGACCATCTTGAGATATTGTTGTGGCTACAAGACCAACCTTTGAGCTCATTAGCCTGAGCAGACCAGGAAAGAAACTTCCCTAGACCATGAATGCCTTCATTATTCTCAAAGGTTGGATAGTATGGTTTTTCTGCTGCCTGTAGTTCCCTCCATTCCTTGAAAGGTTTGGCTTTGGGGAGTAGGGGTCAGCTATTGTCTGATCTCAGGTTAGGAGCCACAGCAAACTCAGCCAACAGGGTTGATGGCAGGCTGTAGTCATCTTAAAGGACACTACCCAAAGTAAGAGGAATGTTATTTTAATAAATATAGTGCACCAAACAAAAAATTAAAAGGCATTATGTTTCATATGTTTTGATGTTTACAAATTTGTGTGGAATATGTAGTTAGCAATTAGTTGCAATTCATTTGAAGTAATTACATATTTAAATCTAAGGTGCTATTGTTAAGGCATTTTTCCTGTTTCCAGTAATGAACTCCTTAAAGCATTTATACTGCAGTAACCTTTAAAAACGATCATGCATTTATGTCAAAAAATCACTATACATTTTTAATTTTAAAATGGCATCAAAATGCTAAGAGTTAACAGTTTAGAGCCTAACAATTAAGGTCCATGGTTTCTTCTGATAGAATTACTGTAGTTAACTCTGAACTGACTAAAACTGAAACTATAAACTGCTAATATTCTTGATCAGGCATAGGCAAACTCAGCCCTCCAGATGTTTTGGGACTACAACTCCCATCATCCCCAGCTAACAGGACCAGTGGTCAGGGATGGTGGGAGTTGTAGTCCCAAAACATCTGGAGGGCTGCATTTGCGTATGCCTGTTCTTGATGAAAGTAAGATAAGTAACTGAATTTTACTTGAATAAAACTTATCCATCGGCCTCATTTATGGTTCGAAAATGAAATGGTCATAGCAAAGTTACTTTAAGAAACAAGAGGGATCTGTGTGCTTTCAGTTATCTAACCTTACATCCATTTTCCATATTTTCTTCAGTTCCTCCAGCTATCACATTGCTACAGAAGTCCTTTAATGCCACAGCAGATCGAGGAGAGTCAATTACATTATTCTGCAGAGCCATGGGTTCTCCTGAACCTGAAATCAATTGGTATAGGTAAGCTCAAATATATGCTGCAGAGATATTTCAAATATACATTTGAATAGTGAGGTGAAAATAAACCTTTGAGCTCATAGGGATTTCTTTTTAAAGGGTCACTATTTTGAACAGGTATTTTGTTCTTGTTTTTACTTTATTCCTGTTGGAAATGTCATGTAATTGGACTTTGTGCTATCTAAAACCATCAAAATTAACATGAAACATTGTCTGAATGCTGTAAATACAAGAAAGACACGGATCCTGAAATATTATTCACTTTGTTTCTATCTGAGTTACACTGCCAAAGTGGATAGTGCTTCAGCCAAGCTGGTGAGAGGCAAAAGTTCAGACTTTCATATTCAGTGCAGTTATTAGCTTGTCATCCAGATGATCCACCAGCAGTACATCCAGATGAGTCGCCAGGGACTGAGGGGTGCAATACACACACCTCAATCTGCTGTACTGTGGATGGAGCCTAGAGCAGTTCTGCAGGCCTTTCCCCACGTGCAACTCTCTATTCTACCCACTGAAAGTGTGGCTGGGTTGTTTCTCTTACCCTTTTTGACTGAGGTGGTTTGGGCCTCCATCATTTTGCATGCAAATCTTCAGTGCCAATTAGATGTAGAATACAAGCTTTTGCCATCCTAGCAGTTTGAAAGCACAGCAGTGCAAGTAGATAAATAGGTATCGCAGCAGTGGGAAGGTATATGGCATTTCCGTGTGCTCTGGTTTCCATCACGGTGTCTCGTTGTGCCAGAAGCAGTTTAGTTCTGCTGGCCACATGACCCAGAAAGCTGTCTGTGGACAAACGCCGGCTCCCTCGGCCTGAAGCAAGATGACCGCCTTATCCCATAGTTGCCTTTGACTGGACTTAACCGTCCAGAGGTCCTTTACCTTACCTTTTTAGAATACAAGTTCAGTTGTATTCCCACATATGGATAAGGTAATTTGTTTAGAAACATTGCTACATAGACTATAACTAATACAGTCCATGATCAAACTTTATTTCTATTTACTAATCACCTCTTCTTGAGAGATGCTTTCCTTTCTAGAAAACATTTTGTTGGGATTCTGTCCCAAATCTCATATTTCTCTCATATCTAAATTGTAATGAGCAAAGAGGTGCTTAAGAGAAAAGTCAATAAAAAATCTGAGCTTTTCTGTCTAAACAAGTATTTCCAGTTGTGTGTGCAGAAGCATACACCTTCTCAAAGCCGCTTCTGCAATTTTGAACATGAAAAATCTGACTCAGGTATTGCATAAAAATACCATTTTGTTATGTTAAAAGCATGAGGGGTCATCTCTCAGAGAAGTTATTTTACCAACTTTTTTCATTCTGCTTATCTATTGAAATAAATATTATAAAAGCTGTAGGTTGCAAACTGATGCAGTTTGCACATAGATTCATAGATTTTAAAAGGAAAGGGGTGCAATTCCAGTACTATACTCAGTCTAGCATGAAATTATTCATAGCAATATTTTTTTCAGTGTTGAGAATTACAGTAGTAGACTTGTACATGCTATTTTTATGGTGCCCACTTGTATATAAACTGCTGGATGAGATCTCTTCTACTCACTGGAGGGTTTGAAATCTGACCTTGCGGATCTTTCTACAGAAAAGTTCCTTCATAGGTAGAAGCAACTAAATCAGCAGATTTTATCAAAATGTTATTTTCAATGGCAATTATCATTGATTGAAAATAAGTCCCCTGATAACATCTTTTAAAAAATTCTGAGGCTTATCTTTCAAAAATGTAAATGGATGCCTTCTTTTAGTATTGTTCATTTTCTTAAATTATTAATCTCTTGAAGAATTATTTGCAACCTCAACTGTTGGTTTTAAGATCCTTGTTTCCTGACATAAGCAGAACTTCCTGTTGCCTCAGGGTAATTCCCTCTCTGCCTGTTTAAGGATAGCATGTTTTGGAGTATAAAGCTTTCTTTTAGAGATGAAAATATCCAGTATTTCGCTGTGGGGGGTTATTTTTTGTTTGGTTTTTCAGTTTTCTTTTTTCTTCCCATATCCTTGAAGAAAAGACATATTCTGCATGGTGTGAGCACGCTATAATTTGCAACAGTGAAGCAGGATTTTTGCTAATATTACAGGTTTTCTTTTCCTCCTACACTACAGCAACGTACAGTAACTTCCCTTTTGCTTATATTGTAACCTCTTTGGCATTTGGTATATTGAGTCCAGTAGAAGAGAAACAGCTAACCCAAGCTTTCAAAATGCATTCATATTTCATTCACACCAGTGGCCATGGTGTAACACAAGAACAAATGTCACTAGACATGTCACCACAACCCCACCTGTGTGCTCCCATTTATATTTCTCGAAACAATTAACACGTAAATGAATGCTAAACTTCTGCTAGATTCCAGTGGATTTCTAGAAGTTGCTTTTATGCCATAAAACTTCTGGGTTAGTGGAGTCTGTAACCTGAAACGTATGTAACGGGTGGGGTTGTGGTGACATGTCCAGTGACATTTGTTCTTGTGTGACCATAAAACATGAAAATTAACAGTTATGGAAAGGTCAGGAAGACCAAATAAAGTGCTGTCTGAATGCAGCTTATGAGAGTACAGTGGTACCTCGGGTTACATACGCTTCAGGTTACATACGTTTCAGGTTACAGACTCCACTAACCCAGAAATATTACCTTGGGTTAAGAACTTTGCTTCAGGATGAGAACAGAAATCGTGCAGCAGCGGCACGGCAGCAGCAGCAGGAGGCCCCATTAGCTAAAGTGGTGCTTCAGGTTAAGAACAGTTTCAGGTTAAGAACAGACCTCCAGAACGAATTAAATTCTTAACCCGAGGTACCACTGTACATCTATTCTGTTAGTTGTTCAACTTTGTGGTTAAATTGGCCACAGGTCAGTCAATCATGATGAAGTGACTCTGGGTAGTAAGTTCAGTAGTACAGTGAGAATATATTTAAACTCTCATGACTGGAGCTGTACATCCAGTGAGAAGGATGGAATGTGTGAGGTTATATTGAATTTACCTGAAACTAATAAATAATTTGACCTCAAGTAATTAATTTGCATAGTCCTCAATTATTCAGTGAACCCTATTAAAATGAATTGCCTTGCAATTTTTTTAAAAAAATAGCACTGTACATTTGCCAGTGAACCAAGAAACTGTGCTACTATTGACACTAGTATGCTATGTACTAGAAATGATCGTGAAAATATTCTTATACTTATTTATCATTATTTATTTATTAAATCTGTTAGTCACTTTATCTCGCCCAAGACAACCCAAATAACAACAGTAATATTGTTTTGAAATGCTTGCCTGTTTCAGATTAGATAATAAAGTATGCTTTGTGCTTATAAATCATTTTCGTCTCTCAGGAAAGGAAAACGCATTGAGGAAAATGAAAAATATGTACTAAGGGGAAGCAATACAGAACTGACCATTAGAGATATCAAAAATATTGATGCTGGACCTTACATCTGTGAAGCAAGAAATAAAGCAGGAAAGATGACAAATCAGACATTTCTTCAAGTTTTTGGTAAGTATTGCTTGCTATAGCTACCTTTGAACTCTGTTCAAAATTAGAGTACATGTTCTGATTCCTGTTGTATTGTTAAAGTTGCTACTGAATTTCACATACAGATTTCAGACAAATTTGGAGGTCCTCTGCAAGTGTATATGACAGGTATAGGCAAACTCGGCCCTCCAGATGTTTTGGGACTACTGCTCCCATCATCCCTGACCTCTGGTCCTGTTAGCTGAGGATGATGGGAGTTGTAGTCCCAAAAATCTGGAGGGCCAAGTTTGCCTATGCCTGGTGTATGGCATACGTTCAAGTTGCCAGAAATTTCACCTAAGGTAAAAAAAGAATAAGCAAACTTCTGAACTCTGAGGAGTTTTAAAGGAAACTTAGATTTTCCATAAAGCAACATATCTCAGGGGCTAGGGATTATAGTATCTTGCATATTGTGATTCTTCCCCTAGCCCAAATACCCAAGGATTCATTAGGATAACCTAGGGGAGGGACAGTGATGCTATAACCTACCATTATTTCTGATGCTGAATTAGAGTAGCCTATTGCCTGTCAGGTTGGCAAAAATACAGGAACACCCACAGACATTACCCCTTTTCCTGCTTTATTGTAGCCAAGCACTCTGATTTGAAACTAGTAGATCGCTCTAAATACCTTTAGCATTTTTTAACATGGTGAGGGAAATGTTTCAAAGGAGTAGGAAATTCCCGCCCCCATCTTTATATTGAAAAACACCCCTCCCCCCTTATCCTTAGTAAGCAGAAACAGCACTATGAAAATCCTGTGGCAGCTAACTGAAGCATTGAAGAAGACCACTTTTTAAAAGTGATAAGGGTTCACTGCAACTTTTTTTCTAAATTTGAAATACAACTTTCATTCTTTTAGTAAAATATACATACTGAAACCAACAATTTCCAGTTTCATTTATTCAATGGCTGCTATTTTTTCTTTTTTTTTTCTTGCTTACATTTATTCACAGTCTTACAAAAAGTATGTTCTGATTAGTGCTGCAAGGGGACTTGAATTCTTGCTAAACTTTAGATTTGGAAAGAAGACACATCCAGGCTTCCTCACCTCTGATTTAATGTATTACTATTCTACAAGATTCTCTGTTGTCAACGATATGTATTCCTTGTATTTTCAAATTTGTAATGGTTGCCGATTGAATAAATCTGATTAGTTTAGTTGACTATGTTAAAGTATTTCCTTTTGTAAGTTACAAGCCTATTTCATAAATTCACTTGGTTTCACAGCAGTTAATGTTTTCATCACCTGTATGAGTTCGACACTAAACAATGTCTGCATGTACACCTAAAATCCACTAGCTTTGGATGCCTGCTGTGATGAAAGCCTGACCACACATGTGCAGAATTTCATTTATCATAGGTTACCAAAGTTCCAGGGGAAGTAGCGCTCAGTTGGTAATACATTTGAGTATAACAAGTTTGGCATAGTTATCTACAGAAACCAGTTACTAGCAAATTTCAGCACAATCTATAAGAGGAACGCCCTGCTCCCATTCCCTGGGGCACTGATGCACTTCCAATAATGCCCTTTCTCTCTGTGTGTCCTGCTAAATATTTGTGTGTTCAGAACCAAAAAATGTTTTCTAATTGTCAAGGACTCTTCCTTGCGTTCCACTGCTAGGAGAGACTTGAAATTATGCATGATGGAGCCTTCTCCATGGCTGCAGCCTTCTTGTGGAATGTCACCCCCCTCAACACTAACATAGTGCTAAGTGAAGGCATACCCACTCATCCTTTTTAGTTAGTGTTTTAGTCCTTTCCTCTGCTTAGTTGTTGAGTTGCTGTTTTGTTTCCTGATGCTTTCTTTTATTATTGTCTTTTATTAATTTATTTTGTGTTGTATCTTCATTGGTATTGGTACCAATGAAGGGTAGCTTATAAATCTTCTAGCTAAACAAATAGCATTGTTCATATTTATTCAAATCAAGAATGAATAATATAAATTATATTTCTAACAGTACAGCCTCAAATAATACAACTTAAAAATGAAACTACCTTTGAAAATGGCCAAGCTACCCTCATATGTGAGGCAGAAGGAGAACCTGTCCCTGAAATTACTTGGAAAAGAGCAATCGATGGAATCACATTCTCTGAAGGTGACAAGGTAAAACAGTCTCCCTTGATTATAATTTTTTTAAGAATCAGGATTATGTTGAATAAAGGCTAAATATATCTCTTTATTACTGGGGGGGGGGGAATGGGGATGGAGGAAAGGTGTAAATACCAATGTCACTTTGAGTTTGGCACTTTTGTTTCCAATATATTTATACGATAGTGTGGGAATTGCAGTTTTCCAGCGGAGAGGAAAATAAAGACAAAATACTTAACCACAGCAATTCCACAGACTTCAAGGGAAATGGTCTTCCTTGAAACTTGTTTTCTGGACAGAGATCAGACAATCCAAAATAAGGGAACATTTTTGAAGAATGCACTCCTATATCCACTTACAGGGAGTAAGTGCCATTGAATTCAGTAAGATTTGCTTCTGAATAAGCATGGATAAGAATGCTTCGTTAATCTCTTAAAAATTCCCTGCTGAAATTTGATAGGACATTTCTCTACATTTCCCCTATAATTTAGAATGTCAGTATCTCCCCTTTAAAAATGCTCCGTTTATTTGCTTTATCTAGGTATAATCCTGAAGACAAACTGCAGGGTGAAGTGCTCTCGTCAAAATCTGTAGGACTTGTGCACATTGAGTATTTTGTGGATAATTTGAACATATTATTATGAGAAAGAACTATCTAGTTATGTGACTATACATTGTCTTCAGATTTGGGGCTATTTGTAATATGATATTGTTTTGATGCATCTTGTTGGGAATGCAAGAGAATATGGAAAGAAAGGGTCATAACGTACCTAACTATAAAGATGTATCTATAAAGATTATATTGGAAATATAATCTGCTGCTGGAAATGAGTAAGAGGTGGTCTTGAGAATGACTTCTCATGGCAAGTTCCAGTCTTCATATTTCTGTTCAATTCTCCATTAACCCTAGTCCCAGCACATATTCCCTTACTTGCTACCAAACAATTCCTTGCGGCTCTGAATTCTTTCCCCCCACTGCTTTAGTTATTGTTAATTATTTTGTTGGACCTGTTTGTTGGTGTTTTTAATGTAGTTTTATGAGCTTATTGAACATTGCTTGTTTTATACCATAACACTCTTTGGGAGCATTAAGATAATAAAGTAAGAGGTAAATACTAAAGAAAATGATTATATGTGTGTACTAGTATACTTTTTTTTAGTTCTCTTAATGTCTTGAATCTTCCACTAGAATTCTTCTAATGGTGACCTCTTTGAATTATAGCAAATTTTATATGACACCCTTGCCTTGTGTGCAGATAAATATGTTCCACAAATAAGATAGATGTCCTTTAGGGAATTTATGTATACTCCTGATTTGGCTTATATCCCAGAACTAGAAAATGTCAAGCTGTGTAAGGAGGATGACCATGCCCTTAATGATGTAACTTCTCCATAGCAAAAGACTAGAAATATTAAGATTTCACATACAGTGTTTCCTCTGGCTGCAAGGCAGTCTCCATACATGACATTTACTAGCAACATTTAAGGCTTGTGATACACAATACAACAGTACAAGATGGTGTCAGATTTCACTGCTATTATCTGCAAAGTCGAATGTCCCATACACCACTGTGGATATGTCTCCTCTCATAAATTGTTATTCTTAATAGAAACTGGCAAAGTTTATCTTGTATGTGCTAGTATACTTTGAGAAGATGGTTGAAGCTATGCACTTCCAAGGATGGTGCTTATTTTGAAGATGTTGTTTTTTCTGTTTGGAGCTGTTCTTTGTGATAATCTCAGCTGAGTTGGTTGTGCCTATTAAACCTACTCTCATGAGTATTTTACTGGGTATAAAATGGTGTTATTTGGAACTGGGCTTCCTTTGCTTCTGCCTTTCTGGCTTTTGTTGACTCTGTCCTTGAACTTTACTGTAATAAGTTTTTCAATACATGTTCTCATCCTGTTTCCTGTAGACTATCTGATGGTGATGCAAAGATTATGATCCAAAGTAGAATCATATAAAGAAATCCTGAAGGAAATTACTACTCTTGATCTAGAAAAAGATTTGCAAAGCAGCTGTTTTCAACTTATTTTGAAAAGACATCAGAGTAGCAGGGGCTGACCAGGTCAGCCTATGGGGTGGGGAGAGCTCTCTTTCTTTTTTCCTTTTTCCTTTAAAAAAATCCACCACCCAACCACAGAGATGAGTTCAAATAATGTCCAATTAAGTTTTTTTTGTTTTTGTTTTATTTATTTTTACAGTTGAGATTAAAGGAGCTAGGGCATTTTTATTGAGAGAGGACCAATAAGTACTTTAATATATTATCAGGGTACTCAGTTAAATGACCTGACAAGGTATTTCATGGTCAGTTTCAATAGGTTTCCAGTTCTGTGCACTGTGTAAATAATTGTAAGGTTATGACTAACCTGTCAAATATGGGAAAATTAACAGTGTACAGTAGACCTTAATATATAACACTTGACTCTAATGTACCGCATTGTATTATACAAGCAATCTATATTCCTTTCCCTCCACCCCATTGAACCTCACAGAGGATAGGCTGTAAAATATCTGGTCATTCTGTAATGTGCTAACCTATTACTATGGTGCAAGTCCTATCCTCTTATTTTCTTGGAATTTAATGTGAAGTATGTTTGTGTTTGTTGCAATTTTTATAGGTTCTGTTTATTTCTGCTGGTGACACTATTGTAATTACTAAACAGGAACTTCAGTTGAAGGGATAGAATTAAACAGGGGAGAATGAGAACTAAATGGGGGGCATAATTTCACTTTATAAAGAAGCCCCCCAAAATTACTAGCCTGCTAATAGTCCTTTGAAGTCATTTCTTCCACAGCAAGCATGGAAACAGCAGACAATACTCTCTTAACAGACTAATAAAAGAAAATTGGTTTATATCAATCAGGCTGGTGGAGAAATTGGTTTCTCCACTCTGCCAAGCCACATACTCACTGTCATGCAATTCCACACATTTGACTGCATGGAATTCTTTATCACATATGGCTGCTAGTCAAGTCATTAAATACAATGATGGCATAATCAATAATGCATGTTATTCTGGTAAAAAGCATATGCACATACATGCTGAAAGCTTGAATATGAAATGTGATCCGCTGGATAACTGAAAAGAAGTGGGGTGGTATATGTTTTTAACTGCAGGTGCTGTTTTCCCTTAAATTCAGCATCAGTCTTAGTACATCATCTTAAGTGAATTTTGGACTGTATTGTGATGGCAAATACTGCTTTAGTTTATTAAAAATGGCAGTTTTAATTCATGTCTGCAAGTGCTACCGCAGCATGAACTTACTAATCAGTGACTAAATGATACTGCAACATCAGTAATTCGCCAAGAACCCTTCCCCCCCCATCCTCCCCCCCCCCAATAATTGTGCATTTGTAAATATAGTTGGGATGGTTGGCAGTACAAATGCACTGATAATACATGAAATATGAGAAATATATTTATTTTACGTCTTGATAGCTTGTTAAAACTGATGATAAGGCCATGTGTGCTTATGATTCTTGCAAGTGTAATAACATGATCAGTAAAACTGACCTTTTTAAGACATTGTTGGTTATTATGACTGATATATCCAAGTCATATTCAGAGCATTTAAAATTAAGTTATTTGACTCTGAGTATGAAAAATTAAGGGTATCATCCTATTATTATTATTATTATTATTTAATTAATTAATTAATTAATTAATTAACTGATTAATTACATTTTATCTTGCACTTTCTTTCAAAGGAGCCTAATATGCAGAACATTCATGGTTCTAGTTTTATCACAAATATGTCTTCTGATCACCTTACAGAAACCTGTAGATGCGTTTTCATTTTTCTAGCTCCATAAAGAATATGTAGAAATATTGTGTTTGCACTTTTAATTGGTTGTAGAACTCTTATAGTAATTCTTACAGAATTCTGCTTTGTCATCTTCATTTCCACACCCTTTTGTTCCAGAAATTTAGTTTGCTATAATTTCCTCCCAATCTCAAGCCTCTATATTTTAAACATTTGCAGCTTGTTCAAAATGGTCTAATTGCACAGATTAATGAAAACTGGAGCATTAGATTATACTGAGCTGCTTTGGAAACACCAGTGGAAACATCTTGCATTTTTATCTTGTGAGCCGCCTTGAGATCTTTTGATGAAAGGTGGCATATAAATCTAATAAATTAATAATAATAAACATAAAGGGTAGAATCCAGCTGATGTTGTTCCAATAATGGAGGCCTTAGTCAATGGAACAGGGAAGGAGGCTATTTTGTCTCCCTGCAGCTTCCTACACCCCTTTCTGTTCCGTACGGTTGGAATCTCCAGAGCAGTTGTTGACAGTGACATCATATTTCAGTGAAGTTTTTAATATCCTTATGGAGTTCCCTTTATTTTTTCTGTTCTGTATGATTACTGATGCTTCTTTACTTTTTTTAGCAATAAAAACACATTTAAAGTATCATTTTTCTTCATTATTTTCCTTTTTTACCTTCCTACAATTACAGGCGCACCAATGCCGGCTCTTTCAAGAACAGAAGAAGTAGTATTGGGTTTGGTATGTACAATGCCCTGTGTCACCTCTTTCTATAACCAACCAAAATGTTGCATGAAAACACCAGCATAAAGCAGTGATTAATCATGTCTCATATTGCTACCATTTCTTAAATTATGTCTCATATCCTTTAGAATTTACTTATTGTACCTGTATGTAATGATAATTATCAGGCAATTTTTCAGTACATACCAAGTGATATTTCTACTTTGAAATCATTAAAATTAGCTGCTATGTCTACAGATGGACAGAAAGCCAAAGCAACAAAACAGCTTTCCTTCAGGATTAGATTTCATATAATGACCTAAATACTGATCAGCTCTTAAATGGGTGACTACAAATTATTTCTTCCCTTGAAGGGCAAAAGTATATAAACCCATTAAGGAAATTGTAGCATGTTGCAATGATTAGTACCTGCGTGAAACTGAGAAATAAACTGCACTTATAGACTCCATTCAACGTCTTTCATTTAGGGGAAAAAATCACAATCAAATTCAAGACTCAGGTGTAACATGACTGAATCAGTGCGCAATAAGGAATATACACATGGCAATACTCTGGAATTTTCTGCTGTTTCCAACAGGTGCATGGATAGAATACATTTACCAGAAGAATGTGGGGAATGTTGTGAATGTTGCATCCATAACCCAGAAGGGAGCTTCCATCAGCTTCTCCACATTGGTGGCTGTTGTGAATAACAGCCCTTGCTCATCAAAGGTAGCTTTCAGCCTAGGAAGTCTTGGCCATCTGTTTCAACTTCTGGAATTTTCATAACACCTTCAATTCAGATAGCACTTTTTGTCTCCATTGCTTTTCTTCTACTTGAGGAACAAGCTTACTGCTAGAGTTGATCTACCTTGTGTCTGACAGTGAAGCCTGACTTGCAAGTGTCTGTACTGTTTTATTTATCTCTCCTGTGGATGCTAGTTCATCAACCATACAACATGCAATATATTTCTTGGCAAACAGATATATTTCATGGACTTCAAATACAGTGCTGTTTAATCAGGATTCTGGATCCTTTTGAAAATCAGTAAAATCTGGTCCTGACAACATGAGTAAACCATATATTTGACTTTCTCAGCCAGCTACCTTTTGTCTGCTGAACTAAACAGCAGCTGAATTAAATAGTAGCAGTGAAGAACTAAGTATACAATTGAGGCATCATCTTGCTTTGGCTCTCCTACCATCTATACTTGTGGCAATTATAGGTACTCAATTCCTGATGACTGCTAATAATAAATATTGCCTTTTTGAGGGGGACAGATTGTAGTACAATCAAGAAACCAATATTGTCATATGCATCATACATTTGAGAAATGGCAGTATTATACATACTGGGGCTCTATTTCCTGTCATTATAGCTGGTGACACATGGCATTCTTTAGATCTAAACCAAGTGAACATGTTGATAACGGAAATGCATTTGAAAATGCATTATTGCTTCGAACAGTGACAAGTAAAATCAACCTATAGTGCAATAGTTATGTAGTTGTTATACAGAATTCTAAAAATAACAGTAATTCAAACATTTACTCAGGAACAAATAAAAGCGCCACCGTCTTTTCTTAATTTTATTTCTTCATAAATAATTTTGTTCTAGTCCTTTAACTCTGTCATATAATTGCCTGTGGAAATTTACGTATGGACACTGAGACCTCTACAAAAGAAGACAAGCTTATTATATTGTAATCCAAGTAGTCATTACTGCTTACAGCTCTTCTCACATTGTATATTATCCTCCATCTAATTAAAAATGGACAATATGAGGACTTTATGATGTTATCCCTTTTACTGCAAAAAAAGAAAAAATCCATCAGACACTGATCAATTAAACTGAGTTATTGTTCACTGCAATTTGCATAATTTTGTAACTGGGGATCAACAAATAATTCCCATGTAAGACATCATTACAGGCAGCCAGCAAGAACTAAAATTAGAAGCCATTCTTCTGTATTGGAACAAGACCCCTTCTCTCATCAGTGTCAGTGAACTCTGCAAAGCATTGCATTGCTACCATAGATTTTAATGCTACAACGCATATATTGCTGGTTATATAAATCACCTGGGTTACTTTTCTTTGACTTACTTAAATGAGTTATTTATTTATAAAATCATTTCTAGACTGATTCCCATCCAAAAATCCTGAACATGTTTGCATGAAAAAATACAGAGCTAAAACAAAAACTTTTCAAACTAACATTCAAATTTCTTGAATATAATTCTGAGTAAGATTTCTGGGAGTCGATTGAAATTCTGCCAAAGAGCTACAGTCTCTCATAGGCAGTCTCCCAGAGCTCACATGCCAGTGGTGGGCAATGACAGAGGCAGACTAACAGATGGGACAGTTGCCCAGTAGGCTACACCCCTGTCGTGTCTGCTCTTATTTTCCTTTTCCCTGTGTAATGTCAAATCCACCTTATCCAGTGCAGCCGTTCATGCCTACCAAGAGCTTCTCCTGAGAGTTGGAGGACCCTCTGAACAGTATGGAATATATACAGGGTTTCAATTGGTAGAAAGGATTGCTTAGGCTACAGCAAGTCCACTGTTGGATACAACCCTTTGAAAGTAAATTGGACAGCTTTCACCAGTATTTTAATCTGACCCTATCATATTGAGTCTGATCCTTATTCTTAAAATAAAAGTGTTCTTCTGTGTCTGTTTATCATATTTATATCTATATTCTTAGCCTTATTTTGATGCTATTGTTTTGCTTACAGTACAATCCTATGCATGCCTGCTCAGAAGAAAGTCCTAGACTTACTTATGGGTGAATATGCATAGTATTGCATAACTTTATTTTAATGATGTTTTCCTCCTATGTTTTCATTTTGTAAACTGCCTTGAGGGTTTATTTTTAAAGAATATATATATATATGTATTTTTTGCAATAAACAAATACAATATGTATAGTTAAATTCAGTATTGTGGATGGAGAAAATGTTTGTTTCTACTGGTAACAAAACTACATTTGTTGTGTTATTTTATATTAGATTTTATGCAACGTATTCATGAAATGTAATTCTTTTTGCATTGGAAGTGATGACAATGTGTCAAAAAGTATTGCAGCTTTATAGTCAAATATTCGTTTATTTAACGACATAACTCAAATGATAGGTCTATATATACCTTTAGCTTTTATTATTAAAACAAATGAAAGTCTTTTTAAAAACCGTGTCCAGTCTCAATGAATGTTAAGCAAAATAAGTCCTAGGTAGCCTGCGGATATCCATATTATAGGGGTAAAAGTTGAAATGAAATTTCTAAAATTTTCTTCTGTGTAATCACCACCATTCTTTCAACCTTTTATGGCTTTTGTTCTAGTCACAGGGCTTTTGGTGTAAGAACTTTCCTTTTAACTTGAATGGTGATTACCATTCATTGTTAGATTCCCCTTGAGCGTGTAGTGGTACTCACCAAATAATGTAAACTGGAAGCACATACTCCACATGTATATCAAAGCACCCATGGACTCTGGTTCAGGGACAATTCATTTTATTTATTTATATGATCAATAAGGGCCCAGAAATCCATATTCAGTAAACTACTATTCTATTACATAGTGTATGTGCAAGGTTTTTGTGTCAGTGTCATGTGGGTAGGTTCTCTTTCTGTTCACGTATTAGTTTTCACTGGCAGTGAGAGAGATTGGAGGGTCCACGGCATTGTTGGTTGCCTTCAGTTGACTGCAGTGAGTTTGTTTGTGTGTGAGAGGGGGAGGGATTGCTGGGTCAAGATAGCCATATTTATTTGTATGCTGTCGGCGGGTTCTTGTTGTCTTGTTGGACTATGCGTAATAAAGGAGAGCCACACTGGGGTTAAGGCATCCTCTTTTATTTTTCCCTATGCTAGTTTCAGTTTGTTGGTCAGATGTTCGCCTTCATATGATTAACATTGCATGGAGCACGGGAGCAGGGTGATTCTGCATTCTTTCATTCTGCTCACCCTGCTAGTCATGCATTCAGCAAAGGTCTGAAGAAGGGAGCCTGCACTATGCTCTTTGGCTCATTGTGTGATTCAGAACCTTCCCATAATGTGTGAGCTGGCATACTAATGGCAAACACAAACTGTAATGGCAGTGGTACACAGGCAATATAACTGGCAAGTAGTGGGTTGGCATCACTCTTACGAAAGTGGTGGCTGCTTCAGGTTGAGATAGAAGAGGAACAACTGGGATGAGAAGTGTCAGGGGAGTATATGGGCTGCACACAATACAAAGGGGAAAGGAATGCTAGCTTGTTTAGAGCCAGTGGTGTGTGATGGGGGAGAGATGAGTTTTGTGGGTATGGTTACTTGAATGCAACTGGCAATTTTTATAGTATTTTCACTCATGTTCTTGAGGGATTTGTTCTGTGTTAGTTTTGGCATGTCTGCCATTGATTCCCTGATTCATCGGTTGAGCTACACACTGTTAATCTCAGATTGCCCCTCTGACAAAAAGTGCAAATGCTTGCTAGGATTATTTCATTTTTTTGATTTCTCCTGAATATATATGACACTAGAGTGTAGTCTGTAGTTTGGCTCGTCATTCAGCAAATGGTTCTGCCTGCACATTTAGTTCATGTTTTGTACTTGTGCCATAGGTGAAAGCTCATCTATTGTGATATGTGTGGGTGGTCTTGCTTGTTTACAGGACAAGAACTAGCTGTATTCCATAGATAAACAGATCCACCCCTTTACAGCTGGCTCTGCATAGGCACTCTGGGATCTGCATATTACAGATGTATCTACCTCTAGATACTTTGGGTTCCACTCCTTACCACTTTCTTTATTTCTCTGGTGCAGCAGCCTTCACCCCTATATTGCTGGGTTCTGGGTCCCAGACCTCTTGATCTGTATTCTATATTGGCCATTATAGTGAGGCTGATGGGACCGAGAGTCCTTCAGAAGGGCCACAGGTGTCCAACACTGGATGATATCTGCATTCAGTTTTTTACATTTTGTCATTAGCACTGTGAGGTTGCAGTTCTGTGCCCACTTAGATGACAGCCAGCCCCATTGAACTCTGAGGGACTTAAATCTGAGCAGGTGTATAGAATGACACTGTGAAGAAGTAGCTCTATATCCAAACTTTGTGTCAATATCACATTTTGCTGCATACATAAAATTGCCACTGGTTACAAACTGCAAAACCTTAGGCATGTTTGAATACAGCTGAAATCAGCAGGATTTAAGTGCTTAATTGTACCATTCATTTCAGGGGGACTTTGGTGTGCCTTTCTCTAGACTGTATTATCTACTGATGAATTAATTATATTTTCCTTTACAACATTGTATGCCCTTTATTATTTTTTATTGCATAGGTTTTGAAACAAGTTCAATAAAACCACAAAATCTAAAGGCTACATGCAGTTTCACAGCAAATGCCTCACAAGTTTTGTTTTTTTTAAAAAATAAAACATTGACTGTCTTTAGCAATTGTGTCATTATAAGAAGAAACATTTAGCCCTTCTGTTTCTTTGCACTATGCTAGACAGTTTACTTGCATTTTGTGGTTTGCACAGCCTTTAGGTACATGTAGGTCAGCATTACTCTTTTAAGTGTTTTACATCTGCATTATTCATGGATATCTTCAATATAATATGTCAATCTGATTAGAATGCAAGTAACTATTATTTTCAAATCTGTTTGTGATATGTTACTTTATGTTATGAAAAATTGGGGAACTAATTTATTCTGATTCTAAATATTCTGGTTTTACATTTGTATCAAACCAGAACACTTCAAATGAGGACTGCTTTATTCTATAATTTTTTAAGCCATTATATTCATCAAGTAACATATTAAGAAGGTTGAGTGAGTGTGTGTGTCATTTTATTCATGGTCCCAGCATCAGTGTCCCATGTGTACTGAAATGCAGGAGCAAGCCTCAGCATCTCCACTGTCCCCTAGTACCATATATAGAGCATAAAGTATATTGTGCATGCATTTATGATGTCGAGCATGCAGTCTACATGTCTTTACATATGTAGGCCTGACCCACCCAATCTATACCCACCAAAAATGTGAAGAGGTAATCGAGATGAGCCTATATTGGTACAGACATGTGTGTATCAGCACCATGTATGATACACTACACTATGGCAAAGTGAGTGCAAGACAGATTGGTTTCCCGGCCAAGAGATGCTGAAATCTGTTTGCTTCCTGACTGTGCCACTTTCTGTTTTGTTCCATAACTGCATTAATCGCAAATGTAAACACCCTCTCAAAATACATATTTAAATGTGTATTTAAAATAATAATAATCCAAAGGCTATTTAAATGTGTATTTTGATAATGTTTAAACTGCCAAGAATAGCATTTCAGCATTCAGAGACATGCAAGTTTCACATATTAGTAATAGGAACACAGGAATGTGCCTTATACTGAGCCTAGATCATTTGTCCATCTAGCATTGTCTATGCTGATGGGGAGCAGTTTTCTAAGGTTTCAGACAAGGCCCTATGCCAACTATATGTGTAGATTCCAGGAACTATACCTGGCACTTTTGCAATAAAGCCTTTGCTCTATCATTTGGTTGCCACCATTCCTTGAGACACATAGATCAGGTCATCTTGGAAAGAAATCCACAAATATCTGCCTCACCTGACATAGATCATTATCACAAGGACTCTGGGAGAACCAGCCCTGTGTGAGATGGTGACTGAAACTTTAATCCTTTAACAGCATGAAGCTATTTATTTAAGGCAAGGTACAGAATAAACACTATGCAAAGTACACAATAAACACTAATGCATATATTATTGTTAAAACGCTATTTTAAAACATCCAGAATATGTCATATAAGCTTTATTAAAATTGCTCTGTTTTCAAAAGAGGTATGCATTCAGATACAATTGTTAGTAGCATTTAGTACAAAATAAATTGAAGACAAAATAAGTTACACAAAAACTTCTTTCCTGAATGTCTACAGAGCCCAGATGGCCGGATAGAAGTCAAAGGGCAACATGGAAGATCATCACTGCACATTAAAGATGTGAAGTTGTCAGATTCGGGAAGATACGACTGTGAAGCAGCAAGTAGAATTGGAGGGCACCAAAAGAGCATGTATCTTGATATTGAATGTAAGTTCTACTTTCTCTTTCCTAAATTGTATTGTGAAAGGAAAATGGGAATACACTCTTTAAAATAATTCTGATTGAAAATTCTAATTTGCCTTTAATTATTTGAGTTAAAAAATAGAGTTTTCTTGTGACATAGTAAAGTTTTCATAGCACTCCAGTGTAGTGCATCACTGTATTCAGTATAATGTTTTTCTCTTGTGAAATAAAGTAGCCCAACAGATAATTGAACAAATATATTGGATCCAAAATCAAGCTTATCAGAGATCCACTTGTGCTTATGGAAAGAGAGCAGCAATTAGCCATAGTCTCCAAATGTCACGACTATGCCAGGACTGCCATGAAAACCAGTAAGCCATCATGGTTTCTTCCTGTGCCACAGGATGTCTCAATTTTAAAAGAGCTGTGGGCAAAATTGCTACTAGCTTGCAGCTCCTTTAAGAGTATCTTGGCTCCTGAAGTCCCCATCTTGCTCTCCTATATAAACTACTGAGAGAAATGCTCTTACCTGTTTAGTTCACCTTCCACAGTGCCTGTCCACCCTCTCTCATTAATTCACACTGGCAGGGTCTCCTTGGCTCAGCAGACGAGCATTGGGCAAGGCCCCACAGCAAAACAGTCGCCTCAGATCCAATGGCTTTGCAAAGTTAGATAGTGGTTCATTTTTCTTTCTCTCTCTTTCTCTCTCCCAAACCTAGCCATGTCTACTTGGGAGTAAGCCCCATTGAGGTCAGTGGGATTTGCTTTCATAGCCAGGGAGGAGCCAGGCTGGCCATGGAGAAGAGACATGCACAGGGGCTTGTTGGGGGTGGGGGTGGGAAGAAAGAGGCTCTGAGGGTGAGAGGCATGGCTACATTCCTGGAGCTGAGGATGCCCATCTGCAGGCACTTGACAGGTACTGGGCAAAGCAGACATGGAGCCTTCCCTGCTTCTGCTTTGGCAGTTTGCCATTCACAGCTCATCTCCATAAAAGCTGCCCTGGAAGCTGGAGTTTTGGGGGGTCTTCAAAAGGCTGGCAGTTACATAAATTCCATTGGGCTGGTGTTGTGAATAAGTGTGTTTAAGCTTTTCATTCAATCCCTTTTTGAATTTGTAAATGAATGTTTGTGTTAGACCTTTAAAGCGCTGTGCAAGCCTTTGAGGATGAGGGTGCTGTAACTCGGGAGCTTGTGTGTGTTGTCCAACTGAGTTCAGTTGATAGGAAGCAGGCATTGCACCTGAGGTGTAGGCATGTTGCAAGTTATCGCCTTTTAGCATGTCTGTATGTGTGCTGTCATCATGTATATATATGCAAAGGTAACGTTGGGCATATAGACTGACACCCCCCTGCAGAGTTAATGTCTCCATAACTGATAAATGATTTGCAAAAATTCAGCAGGTCAGAACCAGCATTTTTAGTATTATTCCTTGGAAGCCCATGGAGTGTAAAGTTACACTTCTAACAGTTTAAAAGGGTTGTGTGTCCCTTTGTGTGCTTTCACTGACTGGAATGGGACAGCATGTGTGTAAGATTTCAAACTTGAGCACACTTGTATTTGAACTTGGTGGAGCTTACAGTTTGAACACACTGGGGTAACTCAGTCACCCTTGCCTTTTTCTTATATTCCATTGGCAGTGCACTGAAATATACTCAGAGTCGCAAAGTGATTTCATGCTCTTTATTCAGCTCATAGTGGTGAGGAGGAATGAATAAATGTCCCCTCACAGTATCTGCTTTATATACATTATTTACACAATGGGCTGCACATGATTGGCTAATTCTGGAATTCTACTGTAAGCCAATCAGGTTGTGGATTCACTTCTATCTGGAGCAGGATTGGGTGGTTCCTGCCAACCAATCATACTGCTGCATTGTTCTAGGACCAATCAGACTGCTGCATTCTGAATCCTATTGTTCTAGGACCAATCAGACTGCTGCCTTTTGGATCCTATTGTTCTAGGACCAATCAGACTGCTACAGTTTGGATCCTATTCAACTCAGTACATAACACCCCTCCCCTCTAAGTTCCAGTCCTGCCCGGGAGGTCGCATTCATAGTCCTCAAGGTATGCCGGCGGCCTACGTGTGCGTTGTGGCCTGGGGTGTTCCCTGGTCCGGGCTCCGGGTTCTGGCTCGTGTTCCAAGGATGCTGGCTGTGATGCGGCTGTTTGGTCTGGTGCAACCGGCTCGCTCAGTCGTGGTTCTGGTTCCGGTGTCCTTTCGGCCTCACGGGTCCTCTCTGTATTTACTGATTCTGCCTCTCCTGCTGGCCCCTCCTGCTCTATGGGCCTCACTGCCCCGCTGTTCCCTTGGGACTCCTCTGACCTGTCCTCCTCCTGGTTTTCTCCCGGGAATCGTCGCCGTATCTGGTCGCAGTGGCGGCGCCAGCATTGCCCCCCATCCGTTAGCACCTCGTACGACACGGGGCCAGTGACCCTGGTGATTGTGGCGGGTACCCATGCTGGGCCTGCCCCAAAATTCTTTGCGTACACTGGGTCCTGGGCCTCGAAGGTCCGGGGGTTCCTGCCTTCCCCCACCACTATCTCATCCTGAGCTCTATCGGGGTGAAGGCGGTCCAATCTGATTGCAAGGCGCCGACCCATTAGTAGTTCAGCGGGGCTCCGGCCAGTCGTTGAGCTGGGGGTGCTGTGCTGTGCTAGAAGGAATGTGGCAAGGCGGTACTCCCAGTCCCCTTGCGTCATGCGGCGAAGGGTGTCCTTGGTGGTCCGCACCATGCGTTCTGCTTGGCCATTGGTGGCAGGGTGGAACGGCGCCGAACGGATGTGGCGGATGGCGTTCTGCGCTGTGAAGGTTTGGAATTCTCCTGACGTAAATGCAGTCCCGTTGTCTGAGACGAGAGTGTCAGGGAGCCCGTGGGTTGCAAACAGCCTGCGTAGTACCCGGATGGCTGCGGACGTGGAAGTGGACGGTACCAGTGCGACTTCCAGCCATTTGGTGTAGGAGTCCACCACTATGAAGAATGTTTTCCCCTGAAAGGGGCCAGCGAAATCCACATGCAGGCGTGACCATGGTGCTCGGGCGGACTCCCAGGACTGGACTGGGGCCCTTGGGGGATCTGGGCGGGATTCTTGGCAGGCCTGGCAGTGTTTGACCCAGGCCTCTATCTCTCCATCGATCCCCGGCCACCACACATAACTCCTGGCAAGGGCCTTCATTCTTACTACCCCTGGATGTGTCTCGTGTAGGGCTGTGAGGACCCTTTTGCAGAGGGGCTGGGGAACAACGACTCTGCTTCCCCATAACAGGCACCCCTTGTGGGCCGACAGTTCATGTTTGCGGGTTGTGTAGCCGGCGAATTCTGGCCCGGGGCTGCTGCTGGGCCATCCCCTCCACACCCAGTCCAGGACCCGGGAGATGACCCTATCTTTCTTGGAATGGTGTGCAACTTCTTGTGCCTGAATGGGGCGGTCGGGAAGCAGCTCCAGGCTCATAACCTCTTGTGCAGGTGCTGGGTCAGGGCCTGTTTCCGGTAGTGGTAGCCTGCTGAGGGCGTCCGCATGGCCCATCGCCTTCCCAGGTCGGTGAATCAGTGCATACTGGTAGCTGGCAAGGAAAATTGACCACCTGAGGACGCGAGGAGACAGCACTTGGGGGGTCTGCTTTTCGGGGGCAAACAAGCCAAGCAACGGCTTGTGGTCAGTCACCACGGTGAAGGGCCGCCCGTACAAGAAATCATGGAATTTTTTTACTCCCTTTACGATTGCCAGACCCTCCTTGTCGATTTGCGAGTAGTTCCGCTCGGTTGTGTTGAGTGTCTGGGAAAAGTACGCCTACGGTACCTCTCTTCCATCCAGGAGTTGGTGCCCCAGGACAGCTCCAATGCCATAGGGTGAGGCGTCGCATGCTAGCACCACCGGCAGCCTCTCGTCGAAGTGTGCCAAGACCGAGTTTGAGACAAGCAAGTCCTTGACTGCCTGGAATGCGGCCTCCTGGCGCTGGCCCCACACCCAAGGGGCCCGCTTGTCCAGGAGTCTGTGTAGGGGCTCCGCTACCGCCGCCTTGTGGGGAAGGAAGGAATGGTAAAAGTTCAATAGCCCCAAGAAGGCCTGAAGTTCAGTCTTGCTCTTGGGCGCTGGGGCATCACAAATGGCCCGTACCTTGTCCCCAGTCGGGTGGACCCCTTCTGCGTCCACCATAAATCCCAGAAAGTCCACCTGAGGCACTCCTAGTAGACATTTTTCCCGCTTCACCTTGAGACCCGCCGTCTGGAAACGGTGCAGAACGGTGCGGAGGCGGTCCTCAAACTCCTCTGGTGTGGGGCCGGCAATCAACACATCATCGAAGAAGGGGGTGACGCCAGGAATCCCCTTAAGGAGAGAGTCCATTATATTCTGGAATATGCCTGGTGCCACGCTGACACCGAATTGCAGCCGCTTTACCCTGAACGCTCCTCTGTGCGTCACAATCGTCTGTGCCTCTGCTGTGGCCTCATCTACTGGCAGCTGTTGATATGCTTGGGCCAAGTCCAGCTTGCCAAAAATTTTCGACCCAGCCAGGGTGGCAAGGACATGGCTGACCACTGGCACTGGGTATGCGTGGGCCGTGAGGGCCTTGTTTATGGTACATTTGTAGTCTGCGCAGATGCGGACCGAACCATTAGGCTTGACGGGTGTGACGATTGGGGTTTCCCAGGGAGCATTAGGCACCGGCTCCAGCACTCCTTGCTCTACGAGTCGGTCCAATTCCTCGTCTATACGGGGTTTCAAGGCGAACGGGACCCGGCGGGCCTTGAGCCTGACCGGTCGTACTGCGGGGTCAAGCTGTAGCGCAATGGGGGGGCCCGTATACTGTCCCAATTTCCCATCGAAAACCCCTGGAAATTCCTTGCATATGGCGTCCACGTCCACTTGTAAGCTAGTGTGGTTCACCCCGGTGACAGCTAGCCCCAGTGGTCCAAACCAGGCCAATCCCAGTAAGCTAATGTAGGGGCCCTTGACCACAAGCAAGTCCAGTTGCCGCGTCCGCCCTCGGTATTGCACCCTGAAGGTCCCCACCCCCATTGTGGGGACCTTACGTTTCTGGAAGTCCCGGAGGGTGAATGGGGCCGGCCTGAGTTTGGGACCCCCAGTGGGACACAGTTTCCTTAAGGTCCTTGCCGAGATTATGGATAGAGTTGAACCCGTGTCAAGCTCCATGCGGCATGGGGCCCCCTCTATCTGTACCTCTACATAAATTTTCTCTACATTGGGGTGGGGCAACTGGTATACCTGGAAGTCCGTGAGCTCCGTCGAGTTGCCTTGGTGCGTTGGGCCCCGGGACTTGGGGCTCTTGGATTGGTCATCTGATGCCTGGTGTCGGGTGGGCCGAGCCCGACACACCCGGGCGATGTGTCCCGATTTTCTGCACTGCCTGCACTCTGCGTTGCGGAAACGGCAGGTCCTCCTCTCGTGACTCTCCCCGCAGCTTGCGCAGTTCCCTCCTTCTCGTCGAGGCAGCTGTGGTCTGTGCGCTGCTTGAGTGCGCTGCTGTACTCGGTGCACCTCCTCCCTGTCGGATCCTGAGTCGTCGGTGAGGTCTTCATGGTGGACCCTCGGTTGGGATGGTAGGCTCGGCCGTGCCTCTTGGGTCGACCTCTCGGCAGCTTCTGTTGCCAGGGCCTCCTCCAGAGCGACCTGGAACGTTAGGTCCTTCTTAGCGTAGAGGCGTCGTTGCAGCTTCTCATCCTTCAGGCCACCGACGAGGCGGTCACGAAGCATGTTCTCCAGCTCTGAGAAGTTGCAGAACCGGGCGGCTTGGCGGAGAGAGGTCACAAACCCAGTTATGGTTTCCCCAGGGGCTTGCCGCTTTGCGTAGAAGGCATTTCGACGAGCCACCACTGAGGGCTGCGGCGAAAAGTGCCCCTTCAGCTGTTCCATTATTGTTTTGTATGGAACAGTAGCGACGTCTTCAGGCGCAAGGAGAGCCCGGGCGATTTCAAACGTCTCCTCTCCGCAGACGCTGAAGAATATCGCCCTCTTCTTGGCGTCTTCTTCGTCGGTGACCCCTTTGGCTTCTAGGAGGAAGGTGAAACGGGAGGCGTACGCTTCCCAGTCTCCAGATGCTGGGTTGAATGGCGAGAAGCTGCTGTTGGCTGCCATTCTGAGTTCCTTGTGCCCCGGAGCTGAAGCCTGGATACACGGTGCGAGGCAGCGGTGCGGCAGTTGGCGGTGCTGCGGTGCTGTGTGTGGCAGTCAGCTCAGCGGGATCCCATCCTCGTCGCCAGTGAAATATACTCAGAGTCGCAAAGTGATTTCATGCTCTTTATTCAGCTCATAGTGGTGAGGAGGAATGAATAAATGTCCCCTCACAGTATCTGCTTTATATACATTATTTACACAATGGGCTGCACATGATTGGCTAATTCTGGAATTCTACTGTAAGCCAATCAGGTTGTGGATTCACTTCTATCTGGAGCAGGATTGGGTGGTTCCTGCCAACCAATCATACTGCTGCATTGTTCTAGGACCAATCAGACTGCTGCATTCTGAATCCTATTGTTCTAGGACCAATCAGACTGCTGCCTTTTGGATCCTATTGTTCTAGGACCAATCAGACTGCTACAGTTTGGATCCTATTCAACTCAGTACATAACATGCACATATGTAGGGGGTACATGAAATGATTATTTTCCCTTGGATTACTTGCTGTAGTCTAATAATAATAATAATAATAATAATAATAATAATAATAATAATAATATTTTTTTAAAAAATTATACCCCGCCCATCTGGCTGGGTATCCCCAGCCACTCTGGGCAGCTTCCAGAAGAATATTAAAATACAATGATTTATCCAGTATTAAAAGCGTCCCTAAACAGGGCTGCCTTCAGATGTCTTCTAAAAGTCTGATAGTTGTTTATTTCTTTAACATCTAATGGGAGGGCGTTCCACAGGGCGGGCACCACTACCGAGAAGGCCTTCTGCCTGGTTCCCTGTAACTTCGCTTCTCGCAGTGAGGGAACTGCCAGAAGGCCCTCGACGCTGGATTTCTGTGTCAGGGCAGAACAATGAGGGTGGAGACGCTGGAACTAGCATTAAGTTCCATTAAATTCTGTGGTCCTTACTTCTGAGTAGAATTGTGTTGTAAGAGACTTGGATTACTGGTTGCATTTTAAACAGCTAGGTTAGTAGCACTGGACTTACGTACTTAGTTTTCTTAGGATTCCTAAAGGCTGTTGTTTTGAATTTGGAATTGCCCAGGCAGGCACATTATGCGACCCATGGGAGCAGCAAAATAACCAGACTGTACCATGGTGATAGGATAAAATCAGGCCAAATATGTATTGACAGCAGCAGACAGGGCAAGGGTTGGCATGGCATTAGGTCCAGGATCAGTTCATCATTCCGCAAGCTCCATGTTGATGGAATGGATCCGCTGTGTTTGGATCGCTCAAAATCTATACGGCAGGAGTCAGCCTGTCAGCCAGGTTCTAACCCAAATATAGGTGGGTGGGAAGCTCTCAAAGCAAAATGGCTGTGAGATCCAGGGAAAGCAGCCTTATATAGGTTTTTCCCTCCCATCTTCAGCAAAAGCTCATGGGACAGCTTTTTCCCATGAGCCCATCACAGAGAAGATACTGGGCAAAACCTTGCCCAGTATTTTGCTGCAATCTATGGGCCACAGCACCACCAGGCAAAGGCGTCCCATGCTTATTGGCCATGGAATGGGGCTTAATCAAAGAGCTTTAAACAAACATTTAACTGGTTAATGCTTTTCTTGGACTTTTAAGGAAGTGACTTTGCATTTGCACTAAATTTATAATATTAATAATCCCTTACTATACTTTTCAGTGGGATGTGCATTTGGATGTTCACATTGTTTATCTCCTTGTAAAGAGTATCACACATTTTCAAGAAGGGGTACCAAAAATCATGTGAAAGGCCTGAAGGTTTGTTTACAAGGAAGCAGTCCTTGCACAAAGCCCAACATGTTTTCATTAAATAGTGTCACATAATAAACAGCAATATTTTTGTTTTCATACTGTATTCTGCAAACATTTGTTTTGTAATATTATTTTATTGATGGTAAACAAAATGAACAAAGTGCTATTGAAGCATAGTTTCATAATTTCATAAGTAGTTTTAATAGTGACAATATTAGGCTTGAAAAGTAATTCTATCCCCACCAATCTCCCCACTCCCACCTGATAATGTATTTCAGGTCTTTACTTTCCTTTGAAATGTTCATAATTTGGTTCTTCCCCACCCACCCACAATTGTTTCCTGTACTATGATATTTGAGTTCCCACATACTTCAGCTTTCTGAGTTTTACTAAGTAGCTTAATACAAATTGCTCTATCATCTGTTCTGATAACTGGGGTGATATAGGTTAACCAGTATGTGTGTGACAGATTGGGTTAGACAGCACTCATACTAATGTTTAATTCTAGGTGTTAGTATAGAACAGACTCTGTATATTGGAAAACTAAATACAAGTGCAACTTTGTGTGCATGAGAATTCCAGGATCAAGTTGTTTGGACTTATTATCAGTAATAATTTTCCTCAATATTCCTGGCCTGAAGCATGAAATAACTTGTTTTAGTTCTTGACTTTCAGCTTTTTTATTTAGTGAACTCAGGGAATCACCTCTGTATCTGAACTCATCTCTGTGCAATTTGGTATAATGCAAACTTATTTTAGTGACACCCACATTAACTATGACAAATCCACATAGTAGAAAATCTGTCATGATATAGCCAAAGATTAAGTACTTCGAAGTCCTCTAGATTTCAGTGGGACCAAAAAGTGCTGTAAATTATCAGAGATTTCAGAACACTGCTTTCTTTAACTTCACAGAGGTATTGAATGGTTTTGTATACAGCAATTTTCTTCATAGAAAATTTCTTTTTCAAAAGAAAAACAAAAGCAACTCATTTATGAGCTGATCTGTTTGTCAGCAATTTTTCTTATTTTTCTTTTTCTTTATCTCATAGTAAGCATCTTTAACTCCACTCATTTTCTAACTTTAAACTCATTTTTAAAACCTACTTTTTAGATTGTCTTGAAACTGGTTTGGTATTACTTATAAACAACTTCAAAATAGTACTATTTAAAGATGGCATGCTGGGGTTTAAACTGAAAAATGGATTTGGCATTTACTCATTTGGAACTGATTTTTCTGTCAGCATGTGAACTTTATTGCAGTGATATATCTTAATGATGTCAGTGAGCAAATAAACTACTTAAGTAGGAGTCACCAAAACGCATATAAAAGCAGTTATGACATACATTGACCTTTGAGGCAGAAATGAAGGTCCTGAAATACAGTGATTTAATGAATAAAGGGTAACTGCTTTTTCAAGTTAATTCAGAAAAAAGGAGAAATTTCAGAAAACTGTAAGTGAATATGACTATGGTGAGTAATATAATTCCTGGGTAGAAAAAAACTGAGGCAAGTGAAATCAAATGTATTAATATTCATATGATTTATTTCACATACCATGTGATTTACATTAAGTGTTCACAAGTATAGCAGGAAAATGAGACAGTCATCTGGTTGTTGCATAAAACTTTGTAATGGGAAAATACATGCAAGGCAAAAACTATCAGTTCTTAAACCGAATGGATTCTTGAAACTAATCAAGGGAAGGAACAATTATATAAAATTGTGGTAATGAAGCAGTTTAAGAATCTGAAGAAAGGAAATGAAGAGCCATATATAAAACCTTGTGGGATTTTTTTTTTTTAATATCCAGTGAACTAAATTGAAGATAAACTTGTATGGAAAAGCACAGAACATAGTGAAAAATAAAGAATGCTTGAAGATATGGGCAATTGAAGAGGGAAATCCTTGCAACTTTAAACAATTAATGTGTTGTAGTTGTGGTGGCACAGACAATGCCTTGTATTATTAATATATTCAGATTCCAAAACTTTAGCATGAAGGTGTGTGCTTTCCAATGTTTTCTTAACATTAGCAAAAACCACTGCCATACGAGAGCTTATTCTAGATCCTGAGCTTCTGTTGAGAAGATCTTGCGCTGCTGTCCTGATCTTCTAAGCTGTTATAACTAAAAGTAGGACCCTCACCTCTGATTTGCCATCCCTGCTCATATATGTAGGAATGCTGTCTAAGCTATGTTATTCAAAGATTGTGAAGCCTTTAAATATGGGCCTGGAAAATCGCCAGCAGCTGCTACAATTTTGGCAATACTGTTTGAATCTGTTTCCATCTTTGGAAGGTGTAGCTGTGAAGCTTCTCAATTGACATGCAGCTTATTTCCTTGCTTATTTCTCATATATTTGACTACTGAAGCTAAAAAATAATAATCTTGTACGATAAAGTGAAATCCATATCATAGAAGAGGGAGCTTATAATATATACAGTGGTGCCCCGCAAGACGAATGCCTCGCAAGACGGAAAACCCGCTAGACGAAAGGGTTTTCCGTTTTGGAGGTGCTTCGCAAAACGAATTTCCTATGTTCTTGCTTCGCAAGTCGAAAATGTCTTGTGAGTTCCTGCAGGGTTTTTTTCCTTCCCCCCCCCCTTTTTCCCAAGCTGCTAAACCGCTTATCAGCTGATGGCTAAGCCGCTTATCAGCTGATCTTTAAGCCGCTTAACAGCTGATGCTAAGCCGCTTATCAACTGATCTTTAAGCCGCTTAACAGCTGATGCTAAGCCGCTTTTCAGCTGATCTTTAAGCCGCTTAACAGCTGATGCTAAGCCGCTTATCA
This sequence comes from Podarcis pityusensis, assembly GCF_964106645.2. Taxonomy (NCBI): domain Eukaryota; kingdom Metazoa; phylum Chordata; class Lepidosauria; order Squamata; family Lacertidae; genus Podarcis; species Podarcis pityusensis. The sequence goes on from NC_138027.1 coordinate 49,385,361, forward strand.
GCTGATCTTTAAGCCGCTTAACAGCTGATACTAAGCCGCTTATCAGCTAATACTGTAGCGCTAAGCGCTAAACCTCTAATGGGCTTGCTTCGCAAGACGAAAAAATCCGCAAGACGAAGAGACTCGCGGAACGGATTCTTTTCGTCTTGCGAGGCACCACTGTAGTTGATAAAAGGTCCATCTGGCTGTGGGCATGTTTTTCTTTTTCCAGTAGCAATGCCAAGTCAATGAGCATTCCCACCCTTTTTGTGCACATGATCTGACAGGGCAAGAAAGAGACAGGAAAAGTCATTTCCCCCTCAATGTCTGAATTCTTTGCTAACAACATTCTGTTTAGTCTAAATTTTGTTCTGTGTTTTTTGTCTCCTCCACCTTAACACAGTTTCTCAATGGTTGGTTTAAAAGGCGATCCTTACTGTGTTTATCTGTATATTAAATCATAGATTACTATGATGTAAATGAACTTCAGATAGCTTTGCACTTACATGCTCCCCACTTGCTTGTCCTTCCACAGCTGTGAAGAGGAGTTTGAAAGCTTTTGCTTCTGTCCCCCCCCCCCTCACTACAACTTGTTGTGATTAATATTTGAAACAACCCACCTTGATCAGTTTGCCTGTTCAGATAGCACAAGAGGTGGTTAAGTAAAAATGGAAGTGAAAGTTTATTAATTCCAGCTTGTAATCATGCTGTAAGAGGAGATGGCATGAAGAGCATGCATACCCAAAACTCACGGTGGTGCACCAATGTCACAATAAATTTTGGTTCGTATGATGTCGGAATGCAGCTTGATATTGAGTTTGGAGTCCATATTGAAAAAGCTTGAGAAACATTTGTTAGATTAGGAATGACTGCAGTTGTTATGCTACCTCATACGCTCAGTAAGATTCCCCAAACAGAGACATAATATTCTAGATTTAGAGAAACCTTGTTGAATATTCAGGGAAGCTGCTCCAAAATTAGCTATTTGAATTTGCTTGTGGGCAACTTTACAATTTCCACAGAATATTCCATTTTAAAAACATTGGGCTGGATTCAGACTTTCCTCCTAATGGTGGATGGGGAAGTTGATGTTTGCTGATTCCACATCTTCCTGCAGACCCAATTGCCACTTCCCACATTCTCCCAGAGGGTTAGAAACCCTCCAGAACAGTATGGAAGGTGGCACACAGAGCTGCATGGAGATGGGAGCAACACTGGAAGAAAAGCTAAGAATAAGAAGGCATCAGGCTGTTAATCCCTTTGGTAAGCCAAAAAGGGAGTGGGGAGAAGAAGTTGAGGGAGAGTGATAGTGTAAAATATACACCTTTATTGAGAAGATCTAATGATCACATTCAAGGCCCCAGAATAAGGATCCTGACAAGATTTGGCCTTAAATCCCAAGGTCCTCCTTGTCTTGTTGGATAGAAGAATTGCAGAAGCCTGTTGGATGCGCTTGATTCCAAAAAATCACGAACAGTCAAAGCTCATTAGCAAATAGAACTTTTACTAATGATTTCTGGCTTAGTTGCAAAAATAAAACAAAAACCAACTTCAAGAATAAATATAAAGAAACTCAGAGGATGTGAAGAGAAGAAAAGAAAGTGAAGGTAAGAATGAGCAAGCAGTTCACTGAGCTCAGATATATCTTTCTGGCTCACTTTCTGGCCTTGACAGAGAACACACAGAGAACAGAGTAACCCATGACATCTGCTGCTGTCTCAGCAGAAATGAACAGTTACAGACACACTAGAATAAACCAGTATTTTCCAGTACTGGGCAGTTGCTGCCTTCAAAGACTGCCATGAGAGATCCCACAGAGAGCAAAGATTTCTCTGAAGTGAAAAGGCTACTTAGGTCTCTGAAGATCATAGGAACCCATAAAAAATGTATTCAGTGGCTGGAAGGAGACTTACAGAAGGTGAAGCTTGGAGCCAACACATAATATGTTTAGGAAACAAGGCAGCATCACTTTCAGAAGATGACAAACATGTATTTGCTACATGTATTAGCACTGAAGCGACAGGAAATTCTTTTTCATCGATTTAGAGAGTTGGGATCTGCTGAGGTGTGTTTACTTTCTAAGAAATCTCACCATCTGTATAAATGAAAAAGAGTCTTGTGGCACCTTAAAAACAAGCAGATTTGTTATGACATATGCTTATGCTCCACTAAATCTGTTAGTCTTTAAGGTGCCACAGGACTGTTGTTTTTACTGCAACAAACTAATACAATTGTCCCATTATAATTTGTCTGCCTAAGTTAATTACTGCATAGATTCTGCCCAATTCAATTGTGAAAATGTTTACATACATACATAAAAAATAAATCTTAAGAAACTGGTCTTAAAATGCATGATGTTTATTGAATACACACTGTAATCTTAAAATTTATTCTTTGAAGACTTCTTCCTCCGCATAGAAGTTTAACAGTATGCAAAAGGCTTAAACTGACTGTTTGCAGAGCAAAGTACTATTTTAATAGTTTTTTGAAAGAGTTGCTTTCAAGGGTTCCATAGGGGAATGGCTGTAGCTCAGAAACAGACCACCTTCTTTGCATGCAGAAGGTCTCAGGTTCGATCCCTAACGTTTCCAAGCAAGACTGGGATGTGTATAGCAGCTGTAATTCTGAAGAATCTCTGCCAGTCACTGAAGATATACTGAGTTAGATGTATCAAAAGTTGTACTTGTTTTAAGACAGCTTCCTATGTTTCTAAATTAGTAAGAAGTTATGAGAAAATAGAGCTTGCTCCTTGTGGAGCCTCACTCAGCATGCATGTTCCTGAGTGCTGTTATGTGCATGTAGCTTGTTTTATTTTTAGTTTCCTTTTATTATTGTACTAAGCTGCCCGGAAAATTTGGTTCTAGGGTACAATATTAATACTAAAATAAATAATAAATAATAATTCTTCTGTGAGAGGGTGATGCATATGAATAGGGATCATGAGCAGGACCAGCATTCATAGATTAGAGGATGCAAAAGGAACTGAAACATGCATAATAGGGTTCTACTATTTAGGGTAGAAACGGATTATTTTGTGCTAAAGAAAGCACTTTTGATCTAGTGGATGTGTCTGCTAAAGGAAAAGGAAGATGGACATTTTTGTCTCTTTACCTATCTTCCTTGCATCCCCCCATGCCATTGTTCCAAGAGTGGGGGGATGTTACAACTCTAAGGAGTTTTCAAGGAAGCATGGAAACTGGAGGAGGGGGAGGAATGGTTAAAAAAAAAAACCAACCTTCCCCTCTTCTTCCATTAGTATGGGCATCTGTTGAATCAAAAGGGGAAGCAGGGTTATTGGCTTGTTTTGTTCTTGTTCTTGTATTGATTATGCATTTTGTGTTTTATCCTGTGTTTTAATGCTGTGAACCACCCAGATTATATTTATTTATTTACCAGATTTATATCTCATCTTTCCTGACAGTTCAGTGATAAGATACAAAAGCACAGCTATAAAACCAGATACAAAAACCAGATGAAATGTCTGCCTTAAAATGTTTGAAATGCTAAACACAAGCATCCGTGGCAGATAAACATATTCAAAACAGTTGCAAGGTAAAACAATCCAATAAAACCAGTTATTCAAAGGGATTAGCAAATTAGAAGGTCAGAGGTGAAAGATTCCCCCCCCCCAAAAAAAAGTTATTTTACATTGAGCCAAAAAGCTAGCTGCTTGGGAGTAAAAGGTGAACATTGCATAAATAAGCCACACAGTTTGCTCCCACCCCTCTGGAGTAGGGAAGTACACTAAATTTTGAAAACCTTTGGCCATCTGTTTAACAAGCAGGTTTATGCCTGGCCATCATAGCTCCCTAGGCACATATGCTGAATCAGGTAAATTTCCATATCTAATTTTGGATACAACTCTGAACATACACTAGGGTTGGATCTAAGAAATCATTAATTGAATTACCTGCTGGATGTGACAAGTGATATATTATCCAGTATTCTCCTAACAGTTTCTGAGGCATTAAACATAATGGAAATATTCAAATGTATGGAGACAGTTTCCAGCCAAGGGTTTGCTGCTCTGCATAATTTCTGTATTGATTTTATGCAAAGCCACTTCTCATCATTGTAATAATGGCCTAAGAGGGTTTTTCCCTCCTCTGAAAGGAATGGGGAGAATGACTTATTTTATATTCAGCGGTATTGAACACTTTCCTTGTAGCTTCTTTAACCCTCCTTCATTAGAAAACCTGACTGGACCATTCCAGCACTGGGGTCAAATGTGCCTGAATTTGGGGACATTGTTTATAGTAATAAATTAGGGGGACTGCTGTAGATCTAGTTCTGTGTAAATTCTGGAATGAACAGGGGCCCCAGGTGGATTGCAATTCTGTTTTCATTCCATTTCTATCTAGAAGGCTGTTTCCAGAAGGTGGTGCTATGGGACTGCTGTTCAGCCCATTATGCTATGTAGCCCCACAGTGTTCCATCTTTTTCCATATGCATCTCAACATCTACCTGAGGCTACTGAGTGACATCACCCACAAGTCTGATGTTTGGTTTCATCAGTATGCTTTACACCTGAGTCTGGTGTGGACGTGAACTTATTAAGTCTGTAATAAAGTAGATGGAGATCAGGAAGCTCCAGTTGGTGGGCAATTTGTTGTCCAATGAGTATTTAACTTGTTCTACATGATGTTGCCATTCCCCTCAAGGAGTTCACAATTTGGGGGTGCTTCTTGATTCAGCTTTGTCACTGGAACCATGCTTCCAGAGCTCATAACATATTTTGATGGCACATTAGCTGTGACTCTGCTTGGCTAGAAATAGCGAGCCTCATTCATCCATGTGGTGGCAACCCCCAAATTAGACTCTTGCAGTGTGTTGCATTTGGAGCTACCTTTGTCAGGAAACTGTTAGCTAATTAGTTAGCTACTCATTTGCTAACTAGACCTGAATGGTGGGGTCATACCTTACTGGTGCTGTTGCACTGGCTCCGGGTTCATTTTTGGTCACAAAATGCTGTTGGTTACTTTTAAAGTCCCAAATGGTTTCTGACCTGGGTTTCTGAAGAGATGCTTCTAACACAGCCTGAGGTCCAGAGTTCCTGCTGTCTCACGTAAAGCCGGTGGCAACGGGAATAGGGTCTTGTCAGTTGCTGAGCCTTGTTTATGAGATCCTCTTCTGCAAAGAACTATGTTGTCTTTCTGGAACAAAGACCTTTCTATTTTTCCTGTGTTTCATTCTCTCTCTCCAGAAATGTTTTAATGGCTGCTTTTATCCTGCATTTTGTTTCTTGTTGTATTTTTTTAAACAGCAGCATATATGTGCTTTCATATTGTGTTCTGCATGACTTATATAAGCCACCCAGTGGTATAAATTTATTAAATATAGATTTGGTGCTTTCTTTAATATATATTAAACACTCTAAGTTTCATGTTGCAATATGGCCTTCAAAAAGTATGCATGCAAATTTCTGAGAATTCATAGAGATGTTACATATTGTTTGAAAAGTCTATGCCATTATTTCAGATTAACATCAGCAAAGCAAAACACCTGGGCAGAAAATTTGTCGAAAAATACATACTGTAAAAAAATATCCTGATCCACTTTGTAGGCTGGGATTGCTGAGAGCTGCATAGGTTTGCTAAATACAAGGAACTGTTATTGCAGAAACTACCCACTTTGTGTAGGTGTGCTATCCCAATTAAATGATGAAATGCTCCAATATTTGATTACCAGTTAGCCAGAAAGCCATGATCTGGTTTACAGCGGAAAAGTTTCCACTGCAGTTTTACTTCCTCAACTGCCCCTTCCAGATAGCACAAACACTGTGCTTACACAGTTCTGTTTTGCATTTCTAAGAATTAAGTGGTTGTGTTTTACTGTTCCCCGTTGCACCTTTTACTTCTTAGTATCTCTGCCTGATTCCACCCAAGTAGAATAAAAATAAAATTATTAAACAAATAGGCAGGAAAGCCTTATAGACTTTCAGATACATTTCCTCCTGACACAGTACTATGAAGATGCTAAACTCTTAGAAATGAAAGGTGCTTAGTGGTTCTGTGCCTTGAGAATTATAACTCAAGTTATAATTTATTATGATTCTATCAAATACTATATATGTTCTTGATATGGGCCTAATTTACCAGTAGTATAGCACACACTTCTTCTCATTTGAACTTATTGGCTTCATTTTGAATTACGGGTCGTATCAGATACCATTGACAGCACTGCAATTTAACTGTCATAATAGTGCTTCATGTGTCAAAGTCAAAGTAATTCAATTTGCTGCCAAGCTTGGTGCTTCCAGTAACTGTGTTCTGTCATATAAACTGTTGATTCAGTGATTCCTTGGGCATTATTTTTTGTTTTAATCCTTTTAAAATGAATCTACCTGATTTGGATGGATCTTATCTCATGTCACACGGTTTGCAAACCCATTCATCTTCAACTTTAAAGCCACTATTTTAAAGTCGTATTTTCAACTTTCAATTTGTGGTGGCCATCCAGATGAAGATGGGGAGTCGTGAGCATTCTCATAGAGCCCCCTTCCTTGATTTGGCCCAGCTCCACACTATGGTCCAGTAGTGTGCTATTTCCCTCTGGGCCCAATTCTGACAGTTTCTCTCCAGCCTCTTTATTGATTCTTGCGTGATCAGAAGGGTGAACAGCCTGCAGCAGCAAAGGCAATTAGCTGGGTCAGTGAGTGCCTAATGATGTTGTCCCCTGGCATTGACCTTCTTCTGTAACTTCTTCAATGCATATTCTGTAGCCTCTGCTTACGAATGCCGCATATGGTCACTCTAGCTGAATCCATTTGAGGTATTATGCAGCAGTCACATAGAAATCTGAGCATGTTCCTGTAATCAAGGGAAGGTGAAGTGAAGGCATGATGTGACATGGTGAGATGTTTTAGGTGGCAATTTTTAGGAGTGGTGAAGTAGCCAGTTGTTTGTTTTCAGTGTTTTCTATGAGAATAGCTTAGGAACAATTTTTCCACCCTGAAACTGTATTTCATGAGGAAAAGAGGGGATTTCATCCTGTTTGCTATGTGCCATGTGTAGCTCACACCATGTAGCTATGTGAGAATTAAGTTTAAATCAGATTTTAGGTTGGGTTTTTTTGAAAATAATTTCTAAAAAATAATTTTAATAGCTACTTGCCATTGTGTATTAACACAAGCAATGCTAAAAATGCAGTCAAGCATGTTCACTAAGCCATGATTTGCTTTAACCACGATTTGTTCAACAAACAACTAATCTTCTCACAGATAAGCAAACAAACTATATATTGTTTCTTCAAGTAGCTTGATTTGTTTTCCAGTTGATCTTGCATTGTGCATCTATATAGTGTGTTGAGCATTTGGGATAGGCTTAATTATGTTTAATTTTGACTAATATGTAAAGTTAATTTCTGTAATCAGTGCCCCACTCACACAATGTATTTAAAAGTGCAGTATAAAGCCAAGTATTTTGTTCATGAGAACAAAATAGAAAGGGAAGTGTGCTAATAATATTTCAGAAATTATTACGGAGTACTTCTTTATATATTACACACTGATATAACTGGTCATTGAAATCTCTATAGCATCTTGTATAGTGTTGGGTTGACTGAAGAGAAAGCAAGAACACACTTTTACAATATGTCCTCTCTTTTTTTGCAGATGCTCCAGTCTTTGTTTCAAATCAGACAACATATTATTCCTGGGAAGGAAATCCCATCAATATAAGTTGTGATGTTCTATCTAATCCATCAGCATCTATTCAATGGAGACAAGGAAAACTAGTTTTACCTGTAAGAAACTCAACTCATCTAAAGACACACAGTGCTGGAAGCAAACTGATACTAGAGGTAAGACCTTGAACCTGTGTTAGTAACTTAAATACTGTTTTAAAAAAATCATAATATCTTTGCTTCTACAATTGTGACTAAGATTATTTTCTGATGAGGGATTCTTCACCCTTCCCTTTTACATTCCCTTTTCGGCTGTGGCCTGTTGGAACAATCTCCCACAAGAGATCAGGGCCCTGCGGGATTTGGCATCTTTCTTTTATTAATAATAATAATAATTTGATATGGTTTGTTATTCTATACTTGAATTTGTCAATTTTCCCCTAGTGTTATATATATATATGTGTGTGTGTGTGTGTGTGTGTGTGTGTGTGTAAGCAATCCTATACACATATCCCAAGTAAGCACCAATGAACTCAAAAGGACTTCAGAATAAACAGGCATAGGATTGATCCTCTCCAAATTCAGTTCCAGTGTTATTGTCGCAGAGGACTCAGACAAGATTCAATACAGCCCTCCTTCCTCACCTGTCTTGTGATTACCAGCAAGGTTTATGCAGCTGAGCCTCTAAACTTGGTGAAATTATGCTCTAGAGCAGGGTTTCTTTCCAACATTATTGCCCAGCATGGTACCCTCCAACTCCCATCAGCCCCAACCAGCATGGTCCGTGGTGAGGGATAATAGGAGTTGCAGTCCAACAGCATCCATAGGGCACAACATTGGCTACCTCAAATCAAAAGTAACTTGTACAGTGGACAGAAGGACAACTGGGCCTCCTATTCCTTGCAGTTGCCCTGTGTACATGACAAGTAGGTGAAGGGAGATGGGACAGATCACATTTTAGCAAGTAAGCTATGTGACATCCTTTACAGCTAGACTCTGGGCTTGCTGTTGGCAGTATCAAGTCCCCAGAATGGAGGCTCCTTCTCAAACCTTGTACATTATTGATGTTAATCACAGAATCTTAGTATTGTAGAGCTTAAAAGGGACCCCATGGGACATCTAGTACAACTCCCTGCAATGCAGGAATATCAACTAAACATCCATGACAGATGAACATCCAATGGCAGTGGATATTTATGCTTAACCATTTCCAGTTGCTAGATGGATATGTAATTAGATTCACAATTATTATTATTTTTATTATTTCTTTTTTGGGGGGTAAAAACTAGATAATAATAAATTGCTTAAAGATTATATTGTTTTGTTTTTACATGCAGACTGATACACATTTGTATTTATCTATTTCCCCCCTCCCCTGTTGTGACCCTAAAGTTTGCTCCTACATCTGACAATGATTTTGGACGGTACAACTGCACAGCCACCAATAGAATAGGAACACGATATCAAGAATATATATTAGCTTTAGCTGGTAAGTAAAAATATTTGTTGTTTTTTTATATATTATTTCAACAAACTTTCTGAATGGAGATACTTATCCCAGCTTGTACTGAGTTTAATTTAGGCTATGTGCACTGTTTGAAAGTGTGTGTGCATGCATAAATTTGTGTTTTTTTAAAAAAATATTTTTATATATGCATTTGTTTAAACTATTTTTTTGTATATATATTACATATTGTAAACTGCTTCAGGGTAGCTCACGAGAAGCAATACTTTAATGAAAAATGGATAAATAATGTACTTAAGAATGTATAAGCCTACTTAATGTGTAGAAGTGAAAATCTCAATATAGCTTATGAATAGTGGAAACATATAATTTTTAAACCATAACAACACTGGATCATATAATTGGCCCTAAAATCTGATTGGCGAAGTGTTTCATGAGAGCATACAATGATTAAGCTAGAGACACTTGCCTGAATAAATGAAATTATTAAGCTTTTTGAACAGTGTGTGTGATTTAGAGATAGGCAGAGAGAAGAGAATGAGAGCAAGCCTTACAGGCCTCTGTAGGATGTGAAGAGGAAAAAAAGGGAATATCACTGAAGGCCTTCTTCTTTATAACTTATTTCAAATACTTATTTGTTTATTTTACTACATATATGCCCTGCTCTTTTGGCAATGAGAAAGCAAAATGGTTAGCAACAATAGGCATAATTAAAATTTCTGTTCCCACCCTCAAAAACATCAATATGACAATAACTGCTACTGTCCAGGCTCCCACCCCAAAATATGCAAATAAGGGCTCTTACTTGTAAGAAAGATATATTTATTCAGGCAAATTATGGTAAAGGCTCAGCAGCAGACACAAGAGTTCAGGAGTTCAAGTGCAAGGCAAAAAGCTGAGAACTAGGTGGAAGCAACAGAAATGTCTCAAGAAGTTTCTACTCTCTGCCCACCAAGATGAGGTATGACATATTCACTTGTCTCACAGGAATGTTCAGATTGCAAGTGTGTGCTACGACAGGGTGGGTGGGTCAGCTCTAGTCTCCAGACATGGTATCTGGTTCTAGGTGACATCCCTGTTCCCTGTTTCCAAGCAACAGACGTTGGGGGTGGAAAGGCGAGATTCCCTTTTCCTCTGACAGGTTCCCAGCATTCAGGCTCCCTCTGTTTCTCCTCCTCTTCCTCCTGCATCAGAGCCTGACAACCCAAGCTCAGCATTTCACAGTAAAGTTTTATATACATAGTACAATAATGGTTACACATGGTTAGACCAGAAATTCTCAAACTGTAGTAGTGAGGGCCCTTAACGCTGCAATCCTAAGCATGTTTACTCACCATCAGTAGTTCAGTGGCCTCAGTGGGTATTCAACTTAGCGTGATTAGGATTGCATTGCAAACCACATTGGTTTCTCACAAAAACAGAAGAATAGGGCAAATAGTGCAGGATGAGTGAGATGCACAACCCACTATTGCAGTGGGTTTACATGCCTATAAAGCAATATTCTAGCCTGCTTTTAACATACTGTGACTTATTTTAGCCACATTTTACACCACAGCACATAAAGTTGGAGTCTTCTGGTGTAGACTAGGCATGACTGGAATGATAGTAATTTACACCAGTGAAGAATGTGGATCAAAGACACAAATCTCATTACAAAGCCAGATAGTTGCAAGGTGGTGATTATGTACGTAGCTTTCTCTCTGACTTCATTTGCTCTAATTGTTCTGCAATTCTTAAAGGTTGATTATGCTGGCTAAATGTCACTGTGCCTCCTTCATAAGCAATTAACATTTATTTTATAAGTTTTATGAGAACAGCCCTTAATACATTCTTTAAAAGAGAAGTTTACAAGACAAAGAGTTGGGGGATTTTTGCTGCAGAACATTTTTGTCTAAAGAAATAATGGGTTATGCAGCTCAATAAATTTACTCAAAGCAAAGAAAAACTGTTTGCCAAGCAAATATTTCACAAGCACTGCACCCCCCAGAAATGTATATTTATACCTGTTAATATAACAGTTTTGTGTTAAGGGGAAGGATGGCAGTTTTAAGAATACATTGGCATCTTTCAGCCATGGCATGTGTTTTGTTTAACATTTATTCTGTACTACAGCAATTCTTTGAAAATACATTAAGCCCTGTATTTGAAAAACCCCATTTTGTTAAGGCCACTATAAAGGCCAGTGAAGAAAAAAATCAGCAACCTTATTTCACTTCCCTGATGTATATTGTTAAGGTTTATGATTTAATGAACCAGAATGCTGAAAAAAGTTGCAGGGGGAAATATATATTTGGTACATTATTCCTATCCAGTTCAATTGAATAGCAACATTAAAAAGCAGCATCAAACAAATAAATGACATAGACTCTGGTCACTTCTATGGTCCCTGGAAAGGCAGTTCAATCTCCTTCCAGTGACTGGGCTAAGGAAAGAACCAACTGCTGTTACTTCTCCATTATCAGTTACCTAATGGCTGAGAAAACACAACAGGGTGTGTGTTGAAGAATGTTTTGAATCCTGTTTATCCAACATTCCTCCTCCTTCCCCAAGCTGGCTTAATTATTTTGCACTCCCAATGGGAAGAAAAATCCACGGGGTGGAGAACTACAGAAGGAAGAAGAAAAAGAAGGAGAATAAAGAGAATGCAAAAAGGAGGAGAAAGAGAAGCCTCCCCCCTGTCCTGGTAGCATGAGCCCAGCAGGGCTTTGGGTTGCTCTGTTGGTCATCAAGCTCATCTTGCAATAAAAATGTTTTTATAAGCCATCTAAATACAGAAGAGAAGAAGTCCTTTCCCAGGCACACTTCAATCAGGTCTTAGCCGATAATGGTCCAGACAGCAGGGCGTCTGATTCCGATCTTGAGGCTTTTGTTGTTTCATGTAGGCAAAGCAAGTCGTTACAGTGACTTTGTCCCAGGCTGTTTTGGACTCTAAAGGTTAATTAACAGCAAGTAAAACTGAGTCAGGAGATGAATTACTTGTTTCTTTAACAATGCAGTTTAAGAATATCCTATTGCAATCATCTGTAGCATCTGGTCACATGAGGTGGTGAACTTTACTGCACCCTAATATTTGACGCTTTTATATGTGGCATATATATAATATACCTTTTTCATTCAGATTTGCATATAACCTTTGCATTTAACCTTTTCTTTAAAAACAAAACTGACAAGGCATCGTTGGCTCAGATATAAGCTGGCACTTGACGCAAGAGAAGTCTGATGTGTGCAGATCTTCGTCAGGTTGGAACCACCAACCATGTACAGATCCATTTGAAATGAATTCGTCATCCATCCATATCTAGGATGGTTAGAGTTGGCATGGCATTAGATGGGAAATTGTGCTCCCAGTACATTTCCAAGCACAATTCAATGTGTTGGTGCTGACCTTTAAAGCCCTAAACGGCCTTGGTCCTGTATACCCGAAGGAGCATCTCCACCCCCATCATCCAGCCTGGACACTGAGGTCCAGTGCCGAGGGCCTTCTGGCGGTTTCCTCGCTGCAAGAAGTGAGGTTACAGGGAACCAGGTGGAGGGCCTTCTCGGTAGTGGCGCCTGCCCTGTGGAACACCCTCCCAGCAGATGTCAAGGCAATAAACAACTATTTTACTTTTAAAAGAAAACTGTTCCCTGTTTAGGGAAGTTTTTAATGTCTGATGCTGTATTGTTTTTAACATTCAGTTGGAAGCCACCCAGAATGGCTGGGGAAACCCAGCCAGATGGGCAGGGTATTAATAATAATAATAATAATAATAATGATAATAATAATAATAAATTATTATTATTATTATTATTATTATTATTATTATTATTATTTTGCATTACATGGACAGGAAAATGACAGAGGTAAAGCCACGTGAGCCCAAACTTAACATGCTACCATAAACAAGCTGAAACCATGTAACTCTTTTATTGCTGTTACATTAGCTACAGAATATCATTTAATGTTTCTGCAATGTGGTTTTGACATTTTAAGACACATCAGTACACATTTTATAATATGTTCTTCTCAAGATGCTGAACACAGTATTATGTTTTTATTGATAAGGAATATTATTTCTAGTTACTTATCTCTTACACTTCCCTAGATGTACCATCCAGTCCACATGGAGTAAAAATTATAGAGATCTCACAGACGGTTGCAAAAGTCTCTTTCAATAAACCAGATTCACATGGGGGTGTCCCAATCCATCATTATCAAGTGGATGTCAAAGAAGTCTCTTCGGAAACATGGAAAGTCGTTCTTTCCCATGGAGTTCAGAGTGAGTCTGCAACGGGAAAAACGGGGATATTCATAATATGAATATAAAAGGAAAATAATTGTTAAATGCTCATTTCTGTCCATGGTATTACATGGGAGAGCACATTCTCTAATGGGGAACTAACATGTTTTAGATAATGAACACATATAGTCGTCTTTAAATAGTTGTGGTAATTTTAGTGTGTAATAAAGTTTCAAAATTAAACCACTAAGATTTACTTTGCTGACATCAAGCAAGATGTTCTTCATAGCAGAGTTATTCCAGCCCCTTGAGTATCAGGTTGACTTTTCTCAAGCATTTTCAGATCTATCCTAAGGTATGGTGACTAAAACACATTATTCAACATATAGCCACACTATTTTCAGTTTCTTTCCTAGCAGAATTTTCCTTTCACAACTACCACACACTAGGATGACAGTTTCATTATGACCCCAATATATATTTTCTGGTTAGTCATTGCCAATTCACACCCCATAAGAGTATATGTGATTTTTTTTGGGGGGGGGGTGCCAAACTTAACTCTTGCATACATGAAGTTGCATTACCTGGACAAGAAAATGACAGAGGGAAAGTCAAGTGAACACAAATACAAATGTCCTCTCCAAGTGGATATACATTTTATGGAATTTTATATAAAGAAATATATCAAGCACACTTTAAAATTCATGAGCCAAAAGAAATATTGGCCCAGCTTTCCTATGGCATTTGTTTGTTTTTTATATTAAGTACTCTAGCAGCATAATTCTACACGTGGGAGTTTAATGGGGTTTGTTACTGAGTAATGGGTGCAGGAGTATATTATTAGATTATTAATAAAATTGGTGGTAGTTTTGGGTATGTTTGTGTGTTTAATATATAGTGGCCAAACATATTTAGGTAAGGTCCAGACAATCTGAAGGACTGTATCTCCTTGTATTAGCCTGTCTGTGTTTTGAGATAGCTAAAGACATTGGAAGAATTATAATGCCTGTAATGTTTTTATTAGTGGTCACGAAAATTATTCAGGCAAAGCATGGGAAATTAATGTCTATACCTGCAAAGAAAAAAAAATGACTGGGAAAAGCCATTTAATTATTAACATAATTAATGCTATAAATTAATGCAAGAATTTAAAACTTATAATTGCTGGATAAAAATTGGGCAATATTAGAAGTAAAACACTACACAAATATTTGTATTTGTAGAGTATGCATTATTTTATAACTGTGGCATATATGTTACATACATTTCAAAATTATTTTTGTTATTGAAAACATTTTTAATACTAAAATTAAAGGTAACTCTACATGCATAGTGGATACTTGCATAGAATTTTACACTCCCAGTTTCTTGATTAAATCAGATTATAGGCTTACACCATATATTCAAGTAGTTTGGAGACAGTTCACTCGAATAGCATTTGAGGTTGTTCAGCATAATAAGTTGTTTATTACACAAGCCACAATGTGTGTGTTTTATCAATATCTCAGTTTAGTGCGTCCCTCAGCATACTATTTTCTTATAATATGCTGTATTTGTGTGGTCCTACGTTTTGACTTTATTTTATTACAATATAGGAACTTTAAATGGAATCTGAAAGACTGAGAAATAGTGGTGTCAGAAATGATACACATATCCTAAAAGAACTAGTAAAATGAAGAAATTAACAATGTGATTTCTAATGGTTATGTGATGGCAGCAATAACGTTCATTGTAATGAATAATCTCACTTTCTCTACCCAGAGGCTGAACTTCTGAAAACAGATGTAAAATTTTAAGCTTTCTACTTGTTACACATCTATTTATATAGCATGCATTTAATTATAACTGCAGTACTTCACAGACTGTTTTGGAACTGGTCCTTCATATGATAACATTCTTTCTTTTCTTTTCTTTTACTGGACCAAACAAAGCTGCTGAATAAAATAACACAGGGTGTAGAACATACTAATTAAAACCCATTCATATGAAGTCCATCATACATAGTGTTTAGAATGAACAATGTTTTGTTCTATTTTCTGGCTCTTACAGAACTAAATGTGTAAAGTATTGGTTGGTGCATTTAATTGGGTTGAAGAAATGCCACTGAACAATGGGGATAAAATGTACAGATATAACAAAAATGAACAATTTAACGTTTCATTAAGGATCCTGCCATCTCATTCCATGGCCTGTGGTTGACAACATTTCGAGGTTTGAGTGGGTTGGATCCAGCCTTTATCTTCTGTGGACTCCAAGACTTATTTTGTCTTTGGAAGACTACCAACTCAGTGGAGGGCCAGACTATTCTGGAAGACCCTCCGGAATAGTATTGGAAGTAGTACTGGCAGATAGATATAGGAGTCAGGGAGTTGGCCACAGTCACATTTGACCAGCAGAAGCGTTCCCTGAGAACAGAGGTATACCTGGCAAAGGTGTGCCCATGGCTAGCAGCTATATCCCCCCCCCCCCCCCATGGCTTGAGCAGCAACCCAGGGTGAATACAGATGGGGTCCTAACAAGGGTGGAGACATATGATTTTTATACCAGTACCAAGGGTGCAGGCCAGCTTGATCAACCCATAGGTACGCTCCTGCCTGAGAACTCTGCTCAGAAGATATTATAGTGGGGAGGAGCAAATGCCAAATTGAACCCATTTTATTCACTTATTTTGGTTTTCATATTTCTCTGTCAAAATAGCTCTACTATTGTATCTTGTGTATATTACAATCAAACTCTGGGATGTGTGTCCATTATGGTAGGGTTGCCATCTGTCTGTCTTTCCCAGACCTGCCCTCTTTTTCCAGCTTAAAGTGTCTGTCCAGGCAGGTTTTTAAAATCAGGCAAAACGTCGGGAGTGGGGGGAGTTTGGGAGTTGAAGTCCGTAGTGGTGGTGAGTGAACATGCTAGAAGAGTACTGGTCCTCTTTACCCTGCCTGTGTGAGTGTGTGTGTGTTTGGCTCAAGGGTCGTTTCCATAATCCTTGCTTGCCTGCCTGTGAGAGGGAGACTCCAGTGTGTTTGTATGTGTGCATATGTGGCACAGCTGGGGAAGAGGGAGTTTTGCTGTTAGACATTCCTGCTTGGCTTCCTGCAGGCACACTTTCCTTGGTGTGTGTGTGTGTGTGTGGCTGTGTTTCCCCTTTAAAGTGTTGGTATGCTGCAAGTGGCAGCCCTGGGTTTCAACTTAATCCTGTTTGCTGTTACCAGCAGTATGCCGGTGTTTGGGATAAATGGGTATGAAAATTAGTTTTTCTAACTGGGCACGAGTGTGAGGATGAGTGAGCTCCATCAGGTACACAGGCTGAGACCCTACCTTCCCGCAGACTGTCACGTCAGAGTGGTGCATGCTCTATCTCCCGCTTGGACTACCACAATGTGCTCAATGTGGGGCTACCTTTGAAGGTGACCCGGAAACTACAATTAATGCAGAATGTGGCAGCTAGACTAGCGACAGGTAGTAGCCGCCGAGACCTCATAACACCAGTCTTGAAAGACCTACATTGGCTCCCAGTATGTTTCCAAGCACAATTGGTGCTAACCTTTAAAGCCCTAAACAGCTTCCGTCCTGTATACCTGAAGGAGCGTCTCCACTCCCATTGTTCTGCCCGGACACTGAGGTCCAGCTCCAAGGGCCTTCTGGCAGTTCCCCACTGCAAGAAGCAAAGTTACAGGGAACCAGGCAGAGGACCTTCTCGGTAGTGGCACCGGCCCTTTGGAACACCCTCCCATCAGATGTCAAAGAAATAAACAACTATTCAACTTTTAGAAGACATCTGAAGGCAGCCCTATTTATGGAAGCTTTTAATATCTTATGAATTATTGTATAAATGGGCGGGGTATAAATATTATTATTATTATTATTATTATTATTATTATTATTATTATATTTTTCATTGTGAATTACAGTCTGTCTGGGGCTCCCTCTTTTAAGTTCATTGTCCCTTTTTCAGTCACGATTAGTGTGAGTGTGTCAGCTATGTGGGAGGTCATTTTGTTTGTTTTTCTTGGTTATGTGAGCAAGTGTGGCAGCTTGATTGTTGGGATATAATTTAACCCCTTTGTTATAAAAGTTGCATTAATTTTGTCCTGGCCACAACAGTTGTTTCCCCTCAGGTCCCTTGTTATCGTGCCACAAATAGCCAGAAGTAAGGGAAGCAGCCTCTTTCTGTAACCACTGTAGCAATTTTAACTGAAGTGTTGGGGAGAATTGTTTTTCTCTTTTCTCTTCAGCCAAACAGTTGCAGTTCATCGTTACAATAAATACAGCAAAAATAGAGGGTAATTATTTAAATAAGCAAATTACTGAATATTCTTCTTTTGTTGCTGAAAATTACAGTACATAGAAATATTTCACAGCTTCTATAGTCTAGATAAAGTAGGGGTATTTACAATGAGAGTCTTCATAAGATCCATAGTTAAAAGTAGTCGGCAAATGTGTCCTCTTTTTTGCTTTTTAAAATATGGCAACCCTACATTATGGGGATTATTTTGCAACTTGATTGGGTATGTGGATCTGGCAAGGAATGGTACAGAACTTTGTGTTACTGCAGTAGGGTATGCAGTAGAACCATGGGATATCTTTCCACTTTCTGTTTCTGCATGGGGAAGGTGGCGTTTTCTCATTACTTAATGTAAGGTAGAAAGATTTCTTCTCCTCCCTCTCCACTTCTTCCCTATTTTGCACATCCTTCTTTTCTGATTTTAAATGTTGCTTCGCTTGACTTTTAAAAGGGGTAGAAGTTGAATGTGAAAACTGGCTTGCATAACCAGATTCAATAAAGAGGGGCCATGGTTCGGCATGCACTTCAGTAGTTACTGAGCTTAGCTGTAGAGACACGGAAAGGTAGGTAGATAAGGCAACCAAAAATCCTATAGGAAATTTGCTTCTAAAATTCCGGACAGATCAGAGTTTCACCTTCATACAGAAGGACCTCTTACTGCCAGCCTGGTGAGGAGCAGCAATTATGGTCTGGCATCCATTGACTGGGGCAGTCTGATCTTCTGGTCCCTGCATGGCAAGGGGAGGACATCACTTCCTCCTTCACTGGCCATACTGGCTGCTTGGGGAGCAGACCGGAGGGACAACTTGCTCTAAGGTCTGCTCTCTGGCTATAAAGCCAGCTGTGCCCAGGACACCACCACTTCATCCCAATTTAAAACATTGCTGCTTCATTTCAGAGTAACTAAACATTTTTTGAGAGGGAAATGTGAAGCTCCCATTATTTGTTGCTGCAACCTCCTAAGGTTTCAAATTGATTTAAAAGAAAGTATAATGCAATACTTAATTATCATATATGTCTTAACCTTTAGCATACAAATTGTTTATTATGAAAGTGCAACTTGGCATTTCAGCTATTTTTTGACATTTATAATGTGATTCTTGACTCACAATTTATGAATTGAGTTGTTATTTGAGTATTGCAAACTGAGGTAATTGGGTTAGTGAGACAGTTCCTGCATGAAAATTAATATAGTGTCTTTAAAGAAAGGGAAGGGGAGAAAAGATGGCATGCTTCAAAAATTATTTTTGCTTGCTAGAAGAACTACAGATACATACACAATTTAGTTGAAGTGTTTTTGTGGTTGTTTGTTGTTGTTGTTGTTTTTAAAAAACCTGACAACAATCAGACAATAATATTATTTTATTTCCCTGAAACACCTGATAAGGCTTTCACCCTATCAAAAGTATTCTGTAAAAAGTCACAACTCATATAGTAGAAATTACCTGACTCTTGTTTTGTGCTGAAAATTGTCATCCTCTCCCCCTCCCCCATGCTATCTATTGAACATTATACTTTTATTCTGTTGATTAAAATATATTTCTATATTGGATTCAGGCTTGCAGTTTTCCAGGACAACCACACTCTCCTTCAATATACAACACTGATTGAGATAGTACCATGTTGTGATTGTCTGAACATGTGCTCATGGGATTTTTATGTTTCCTTAGATGTGTTGAGTTCCCTCATCCTACAGTATACTTGTGATCACAAATCTAGTGGAACATAGATAGTTACATGCTCATTGCACTATCATAGCAGCATTCTTGTGTAAAACAGAAAACAAATTTGCCTGTTAGCGAATAACTTAATATTCCCGCTTAAATACAAAAATATATTTGTCAAACTTCTCAGTATAAAATTTGTAAAATTCTTTTGAAGTAACTGAAGCAGCAATGTTACAAAATGCTGTATCCTATTTCATGTGTGTGTTTCTAAGCAAAGTTTTTCTTCTTCTTTTTTAGCAACCGTTATTCTCAGCAACCTAGAACCTAATACAACATATGAAATGAAGGTTGCTGCTGTAAATGGAAAAGGGCAAGGAGAATATAGCAAAATTGAGATATTTCAAACATTGCCAGTTCGTAAGTAATCTCCTTACTCTTTAATGAATTATATTTGTTGAAAAATCAAGTTTAGGTGATACTTTGGATGCTTATTTGCTGCTGATTCTGCCCATTTCCTCCTTCTGCTTCTCAGCAGCATTTGCAGCACTTGCAGAAAACACTTCCCCCTTCTGTGTTGGCCAGCCCACCAAGATGTTCCATGCCTCCCCTTCCCCCAAACATCGGTTTTTAAAGGGAGACTTTTCTTTCCAATGGGTCATCACACCCACTGCTATCCCTGGAAACCTCCATTTCCCCAGACTCCAGGGATCTTCTTTTGACATGTTGATGACCAATCATCAGCATCATTGTACTCTGTAACTAATTCCCCCAGGCGATATCCTGGACTAGAAAAGAAGCTTAGCCTGCCATTTTGCACTGTTAAAAAAGGTAAAGGTAAAGGACCCCTGACTGTTAAGTCCAGTCGTGAATGACTCTGGGGTTGCGGCGCTCATCTCGCTTTACTGGCTGAGGGATCAGACGTTGTCCGCAGACAGTTTTTCCAGGTCATGTGGCCAGCATGACTAAGCTACTTCTGGCGAAACCAGAGCAGCACACAGAAACGCCGTTGACCTTCCTGCAGGAGTGGTACCTATTTATCTACTTGCACTTTGACGTGCTTTCGAACTGCTAGGTTGGCAGGAGCAGGGACCAAGCAACGGGAGTTCACCCCGTTGCGGGGATTCGAACCACCGACCTTCTGATCGGCAAGTCCTAGGCTCTGTGGTTTAGACCACAGCACCACCCACTTCCCTTTGCACTGTTAGCTCATCTTAATTCTCAGCATACTGATTAAACCCCAGCACCCAGGAATCTAGAGGGCATTGGGCACCCAGAAACCCGTAACAGTATATTAAATGTGTTTTACATCCTTGGTGTGTGGACCATGAGCCCATACCATCTGTGAGTTATGTTTTGCTATGTCCTGTGCTGATCTTCTGGTGCACTCGGATACATAGCAGGAAAACAGTTTCATTCTGGGATACACATAAAGTAAACAAAACTCTCTATACCACTTCTTCCAAATATACACAATATATCCATTACAGGTACATACCATTCACATAACTAATGGGTATCTGCTGAAACCTAAGTTCTCTAAAGACTTTTCCAAGCTGAGGGTAAGTAATATTCCATAAATAAAATGAAATTCAATTACCTTTTTTATTGCAGCATACCAGTGAGGAGAACAATTTTTATTAATCATTTCCTTTTCCTATGAACATATGGAAAATTCTAATCTGTTCACATAGTTCAGATAGAGGACCATGGGGAGTGGGGCACAAATGCTTCTGGTTGGAAACACATGAGAGAACAAAAGGAACAGCAACATGGTTTCCTAATTTACATCTCTCTCCTCTCAAGGCATTAAGAGTACAATTGGCTTAGCTGTGCAACAGCTTGTACAAGCAAGCTGTCCCTTTTTTCCACTGCTTCAATTTCCTCAGCCTGTCCTGCAACAGAAAGTATATGGTTCTAGTCTGTGTTTGTGTAATAAATGGCATAAACAGAGTTTGGTAACTCACAGGCCAGAGATTTTAGAAGGAGAGCATCGTGTGATTTGCTGTATGGTGCGTAGATAATGCTACTGCAGCCATAGTCATGAGTTACCCAGGAGTGGGGAGACAGATCCTGCACTGGTTTACCTCCATACACATGGAATTTTACCCATGTAAGATTCAGGAATGGATTGTACCCTGGATGGTCTTTTTGTAACCCAGTCAATCTTTGGAAAGATATGTTGTTAAAGTTATATTTTCTTTCACCTTTGGTGGACGTGTCCAAGGATTAAGGCTTTCTGGGAAATGATATATAATGAACTGAAAAAGGTATTTAAATATACCTTCTTGAAGAAACCAGAGGCCTTTCTCCTAGGCATAGTCGGCCAATTGGTGCCAAAGAAGGATAGAACCTTTTTTATGTATGCCACAACAGCAGCAAGAATACTCATTGCAAAGTATTGGAAGACACAAGATTTACCCACTGTGGAAGAATGGCAGATGAAGTTGATGGACTATATGGAACTGGCAGAAATGACTGGCAGAATCCGAGACCAGGGAGAAGAGTCGGTGGAAGAAGATTGGAAGAAATTCAAAGACTATCTACAGAAATATTGTAAAATTAATGAATGTTAGAATGATGTTGGATAGAAATTAAGTGGTTTCCAGCTGTAATGCTTTAAGGGAATATGAAAAATGGGTTGTTAATAGGTAAAAATCTAATGTTACTATTTTAAGACCAAAGATTAGGATAAATAAAGAGGGTAAGGATTTGCTGAACCAACAAATTGAACTGGAATACAAAAAAGGGAGGTATGAGGAGGTCCGGGAAACAAGCTAAGGAAAAATAAGCAATGGAAAAAATTGAGTGGTTTTTAATTATTTTTATTTTGTATTTTTTTGTTTTTTATTTTTTCTTTTTCATTTTTATACTGTAACATTTGGAAAATCTTAATAAATATCTTATAAAAAAAAATAAAGTTATATTTTTCAATAGAAATATAACACAATGTTTGCATTAATTGTAAATACTCCCTTATGTGAAATTACTGTTTCAGTGATATTTGTAAGTGGTGCTTAAGACCAGCTCCCCAATAAAATTGTGCATTTTCTTCATTTGATTGAGATCAACTCACATCTGTAAAATAACATGAGAGCAACCTAAAAATACATATATAAATAAAATACAACAATTACATCATAGAATTATTGCATATCTATTTTCATCTTGTATTTTAGGTGAGCCAAGCCCTCCAGCTATTCATGGACAACCAGGCAGTGGGAAAAGCTTTAAACTTAGCATAACAAAGCAAGATGATGGAGGAGCACCTATTTTGGAATATATTGTAAAATACAGAAGTGTAAGTATTTTAATAATCTCAAGAATATGCTTATGTTAGGATTTTTCTTTTGAACTTTTAAAATAAAGCTACAAGCACACAAAATCTTTCCCCAGACTGTTTTTGCTAAAGTTGCCACAAGGTTCTTTTTTAATCTTGTTGCAGCAAATTTATAAAACTTCCCCCCTGGAATATGTTTTGACAGTATCTACAAGCAAGAACCTCAGACTTCCATTGCAGATTTCACATTGGGGCAGTTACTAGTGTGTTGAAAGGATATGTATGCTGCAATCCTATGCACACTTTAAAACACACACACATTTTTTATTGGTTGTTAAACAAATACAAATACAACAACCATTAAACATTTATCCAGCAGTACATCTAATGGTGTTTGTTTTATCCATTGACTCTAGACATAAACTTACACATTCAACATTTAAACATATCACTTAGCATACTCTCTCCACTGAGAATATTGAGTTGTTGGTCTAGCAAGGTCTTGATTTTGGTGATTAAAATAGTTAAAGTAATGGGTCCACGTTTCTTGGAAGGTGTCTCTTTTCTTGATGTCTTTAATTGCCGTCCTGTGTCTAGTGCAGGCATAGGCAAACTCGGCACTCCAGATGTTTTGGGACTAAAAACATCCCTAGCTAACAGGACCAGTGGTCAGGGATGATGGGAGTTGTAGTCCCAAAACATCTGGAGGGCTGAGTTTGCCTATGCCTGGTCTAGTGAGACACTCCCACATTGCTATATGCAATACATTATTTCCCCATATGTTCAGGGGTATTTCTGGTTCTTCCATTGTTGAGCTATCAGTAAGTGTGCTGCAGGCAGTAAGAAGCCTACTAGTTTGAATTTATTTCTTACAGATACATATGTTATATAAGGGTGGATTAATCTGTAATTTTCAGTTTATCTCAGTTTCCAATCTTAAATTCAGTGTTCCACATTTCTGCAGGAAGTTGTGATTTATTCATGTATTTAAAAACCTTGAGGGAAAGTTGTGAATTTCTCTTAATATACACATTTTTGTATGCAGTTTCAATGGATATGCACATTTTTGTGCAGCTTTCCCTATTATGATGCATTTTTGTATCTTACGTTTTCTAATATATGCACTTCATGCACACTTTATCCAATACATGTGCTTTGTATACATTATTTGGTTGGAGGTAAAGATAAAGGACCCCACTCAAAGGTGACTGTGGGGTTCAGCACTTATCTCGCTTCAGGCCAAGAGTGCCAGCGTTGGTTCACAGTTAGCTTTCCAGGTCATGTGTCTAGCATGACTAAACCGCTTCTGGTGCAATGGAACACCGTGATGGAAGCCAGAGCACACAGAAACACCATTCATCTTTCTGCCACAGCAGTACCTATTTATCTACTTGCATTGATTTGCTTTAAAACTGCTAGGTTGGCAGAAGCTGGGACAGAGCAACAGGAGCTCGCCCCATTGCATGGATTCAAACTGCCGACCTTCCGATCAGCAAGCCCAAGAGGCTCAGTGGGCTCTTTAGACCACAGTGCCACCCACTTCCTAAGACAGGCATGGCCAATCTTGGCCCTCCAGCTGTTTTGGGACTACAGTTCCCTTCATCCCTGACCACTGGTCTTGTTGGCTAGGGATGATGGGAGTTGTAGTCCCAAACAGCTGGAGGACCAAGTTTGGGCATGCCTGTCCTAGGACAAACGCAGGCTCCCTTGGCCTGAAGCGAGATGAGCACTTCGCCCCATAGTTGCCTTTGACTGGACTTAACTGTCCAGGGGTCCTTTACCTTTACTTATTTGGCTGGAGAACACCACAAAATTTAGGGAAGTCCTGGTTTTGACGGATAGCTGTGTTTCAGTTCACACACTTGTTTGTGAAGTGTGATTAAGGTAATTTCTCATTAATACGGGTGCAAAATCAAATTTCTTTCCCATCCCTAATAGATATAAGTAAGTGGGGGAAGTATAAGACTTTTCTTCTCACTGCTACCTGCTGCTACCTATAGGCAACTAGATCAAGAAAGGGCTTAACTGCCTTTTATGAAGCAGAGGCCCTGAGGAGCTCCAGTCTGCTTCTGTTTTCTGACTTTTCTGACAGTTATAACTGTTTCCCAGGTCTCTCTCTCCTCTCTCTCTCTCTCTCTCTCTCTCTCTCTCTCTCTCCCCCCCCCACCCAGTATAGCTGTTTAAATGAATGGAGTGCAGAATTGTTTTGCTTTATGCTCCTAAAGATCTAACAGCTATATAACAGAAGTAGCAAATAATATTCTTTCATCCAATATAACGCTACTTTAGAAAGAAGCTATTGCTTTAAATGTTTTGTTGAGAGTAATGCTATGCCATAGTGGTGGTTTACTACAGAGGAAATAACTGTTACTACTTTCCCCAAGCCTTTCTGTACTTTATATTTCCTCAGAGTGTTGTACCAGTGAACTCTAGATTATAGCGATGGGCAAGAATTTGTTTGTTTAATTATTACATTCATTTTTGTTACTAAAACCTCATATGTTTTGTTATTCATTAGTTCTTCTCATTATTATTTCATTTGTTTCCAACTGTTTTCATTGGAAGACCAGCTGCTATTATACTATCTGTATCTTCTGCTTTTTCCATCTATTTGGAATGAAACAAGAAATTAGACTTGCCAAATTTCAGACAGATATGAGAAAGGGTTCCTCTTTTGTAGGCAACCTCAAAAGCCACCCACCCACAGCCTAAAAATGGGAAGGAGAACTGGTTTTGTACAAGGAGAAAGATGAACCTCTGCACATGGGTTGAAAGGCTTGGAGATGCAGAACAAAAGGTTGCCCAATATAGTGTGAAATCCTCCCCCCATCCCTTCTCCAGCTAGGACTGCTGCTTCTCCCTCCAACCCTCAATTCCAAGTAAGGTAGCTTCCAGAAAAGGAGGCTTTCCAGGGCTATACCAGGAACATGCAGTATGGAGGGGTAGTGCTGAGCCCTCCCAACAGCAAAGTCATTGCTACCACTTATAGAAGGTGCAGGGTAGCACTGAGGTCCAGGCTGTGTGGGTGCATCAGTGCAGCCAATCCAAAACCCCTACAAGTACATCCACAGAGCCTAGCCAAACCCTATGTAACTCCTACACTGTCTCAGCAAGTAGCAGTAAGTCTAGTGTCTGAAAGGGGACAGCACAACACCACTTCTCCATACCAGCAGCTCCTGGTCAGTTGCTTTTTATATGCTTAATAGGAAAGTACAGTCATATATTAGATGACTGATGTTGTAGTTTGGGACTTGCTTTCAACTGTACTCAGTTTAAGGACTAAATTCATCACAATTTAGACTGTTCTTTGCATTTTTACAGAAAGATAAGGAAGACCAATGGGAAGTGAAAAAGTTTCAAGGTAATAAAGACCAAATTATTCTAGAACCGTTGCAGTGGACAATGGTCTATGAAGTGCAAATTACTGCCACCAACAGACTGGGATATTCAGAACCAGCTGTGTATGAATTCATCATGCCACCAAAGCCCAATATAATTACAGGTAAGTTAATTCTAACATACTACTAACAGTTACTTCTGCTCTTATTTTAACATTAGTGGAGAATTGGTTTTCTATATTTTCTAAACATCTTCAACATTTCTGGCCCTGCCAGATATACCGTTTGTAGCGTTATAACTGGTGGGGCTTTTATCTTTCTTTTTCTACATGCTTCCACATGGCAGTGTTATTTCATCACTATTCCAAAGCACTGCAGTCATCAAACCCCTTTTTCTTCTGCAGCAAAATTTCTGACATTTGTGAAAGATCTGGAATTCTTCTGCAATCTTTTCATTGTGTGGAACACCATTGTGTGGTGTTTTGTGCAGTTCCATGCATTCTAGGTGCTGTTCATGGTGTGGGATTTAAGCCACTTTAGCTTTGCACTTCTTTAACCTCCTTGGCCTTTTTTGACAGGGGGGTTGTCCATAGCCAAGACCAAAAGCTCAGAGAGTTCCTACTGCCTAATCTCCCTCACAAACAGAATTCCAGAACATCAGGTGTGGATGCAAGAGGTCTTTCAGTACCCTGTCTCATAACTCTTACACTGGTTTCAGGCACAAGGTAAAGGAAGGGGTCTGATTACAGGCACAGATTTTTTCTCAGTCTGAACCCATCCCACCATTGGTATGGGCAGTGGGGAAAGAAGCAATCAGCCTCCAAAAAAGCAGCAACATGTGACAGCTAGTGTGGGCGGTCCGCTACAATTTTGCTGCCAAAATCATCAGAACAAAGAACAGTTATAGCACTACAAATGGTATATCTCAAATGGCACACAGTTGCTTATTACTGGTATGACTATTTCCTTATTACTAGCAAAATCACCAGCTACAAGGTTTACAATATTCTGTTGATTTTATGCACTGACATATGCTAACAGGTCGCTATTTCAAAAGAAACCACTTACCATATCTCTGCAATTTTACGGTCTACAGTTTGGTAGTTACATCCACCTAGCAGTAATTGGTTTTGTTGCGGTAGCACTTAGAAGAAGTCTCTGCATGGTACTGCATGCATCAAACAACAAGCTCCTAGAGGGTGACATTAAATGAGATGATGGTGCAGTTGCTAGCAGATTATTGCCTGGAATATTAAAGTCTGGTGGAGTGGCAATGCCTCCCTGGGATCATAGTGTAGAGAAGAGCATGCTAGGCATTTTTGAAAGCATGTTAGTCAGGTGACATCTGCCCCACTTGTATAGCATATGATGCTGGTCATTCTTCAGCTGCCATGGCACAAGTTTCCATACCAGAAGAGGTGGACTTGTGGCTATCCAGATGTTGTTGGACTTCATGTCTAAACACAGGGCTGATGAGAGTTTGATGTCTGACAAAATCCAAGAAGCCACAGCTTCCCTATCCCTGTTCTTTTCCATGACTGTTTGGGATCAGGTTGTCCAAAAGTTACCAATAGGTACTTTAATTAGAAATCTGAAGAATACTAATGGTGCCTTGTTTGCCTGACTTCTGACTTGAGTGTTCGGTTCCCTGTGAAATTTTGTCAAAAGTTTCTTTTAGCTATAGGCCACTAGGTAATTCCTGTGTGGCTATTAGTTAGAAGGCAATCAACTTTTTAACAAACTACTCAAATGAATTTTCAAACTTGGAAGGAATTATAAAAATTGAATTCTAATAATGATGTGAAAATCAGATTTTAAAATCTTGCTGGGTAGGGCCTGGAAACAGACCTGATGGGAGATTGTGTCTTTCCTGATCTGCATTTGAACCTTAAAAGGGTGGTGGTGACCTCTGTTGTCTCCTACCACTGATCATGCCTTGCCAAACCCCAATGCTCCTGTAGCCTTGTTGTGGATTTGTTTACTCCATACACGGTTTCAGTCTGGTTATTTCTTCATGTGCACCTGCTCCCTTGTGCCTAGAGCATAATAAAAAGCAGATAAATTTTATTCAGAATCACAAAAGAAATTGTGCAAGATCTGAAACCTTGCAGAAAATAAATTACAAGCCTAAATGAGATAGGTGTCTGTGATTAATGGATTATTTCTACAGAATCGTTTTTTTAAAAATTCATTAAAATAAAAGTTGAAAGGGAAAGGGCAAGACAATGGGTGGGAAGATGGACATTTGCCATGTTTGGATAATCATCCAGGACTTTGTAAACAATGTTTTAATAAAGCCATGCATGAATGATCTGGCTACACTTTCATCCCTACACTGTTCCCATTATCCAGCAGTGTGAACTTTTTGGCTTGCGTTAATCCAGCATTCCATTTTACACCTGAACTAAGGAACTATGCCTGAGCTAACAAACCAGGAAAATAATGCTGGGTAACATTATTGCTTATGAAGCCTTGATCAAGCATCCAAACGTGGCCATTATGACACATTTGGTATCAAATATAACTCCATTGAGAAGGATTTCTGCCATCCTCAATTATTTTCTAGGTCTCACAATTATATCAATATCAGTTTGGTATCCAGAGCAAATTGGTAGGAAACTAAAACTAATATTATCGGGTGATTTGAAGGTAGATCACAAGATTCAACCATCATCATCAAGACAATTGCTATCTTAGAAATCCACATTGATTATTTTTAGAGAAAATTGAAAGCTTCTAGACATATCTCAGTTCTCCCTAGAGTTTAACTTATGTACAATAATTCTCAACATATTAAGACTTTATCAGTGAATCAATTTCTTTAAAATGTTTTAAGTGGTTGTGTTTATCAGCAAGGCAGAATTTATTTGTTGATGTTTGGGATGACTAGCTGTTGTTTCCCGTCACAACCTTTCAGCTTACATAGCAATATTTTCTTGACTATGGACTTAAGCCAATTATTTCATGGAAGCGCACCCATCAGTCATTGCATTTAGGACTGTTTTCAGATTCCACAAATATTATGACCTTTTATGTCCCTGACTGGAATGTCTTGCATACCCTTTCAGACAAAGTGCCATCATGTGTGCTAAAGCATCTTCACTCTTCCTGACCAAACCCATTTTGTCATAGGCACAGATGATGGATAATCTATTTAATGTGACCATGTTGTGCTATATACTTGCAAAAAATGTCAGTGTTCATCAAGTTAAACCATTCCTTTATATTTTCATTAATTACTCGCAGCCACAGCCTTATGAACTTTAAAGGTTCACCTGGAGGTTAAAAACATTTACTTTTTTTTTGAGTATAACAATATGTTCATATTTTGAAGCTTGAATAAACACAACACTGTTATATTCTTTTCTGCAACCCCCCATAGGAAATGCGTGAAACACTTCTGTTTACTTTTGCAACTAGAGTTTCTTTCTTGCTTCATAGTTTTCTGTAATGGTAAGGTGGATTCAGTACCTAATTTCAAGATATTCTAGGGTACAAGCCTGTTCCAATACTGCTACCTGCTTCCAAATCTCATCACTATAGAAAAGAGCTTTCAGTTCACTCATATAGATTTACTTACAGAATAAAATTAAATTTAAAATAGAAAGAAACATGTTAGATCTGAAGTACTCCCGAAAGTGCACCCTGAGACTTGATGTGCGTAGTCTGATTATTCTCACTGCAACAGGAAATTCACTTGGCATATGCTAAGAAGGACACTCAACTATTATGCACTTCTCCCAAGGCTAAAATATGAAAGTAAAAACAGGTTTGAAATATCACTCTGGTGGCCCCTAGCAGAATTTAAGGCCTGAAGTGTTTTGCAACACTGCGGGTATGGGTAGGGGAGAGATTGCTGTATAGAAATCTCTATAGCATCAGTGAAAACTGTGTAGGAAATAAGATGAATAAAATCTATCTTTGTTGGCACAGAAAGAGAGGAAACAGATAATATGTATGGTATTTGTTAATTATTACATGTTCACCCCACCTTTCACCCAGCAAGTGCAGGGTGGTGTACATGCCCTGCAAGGGGGCTGGTGTGAATAAAATATGGGGGGGGGGGGCAGGTAAGCCCCACCCCACATAATTGATCAAAATACACAGCACACACACACCATTTGAATGGTAGTGCCCATTCGCTTGGGGGAGGGGGATGGCCCCCTCAAATACTTTAGGGGGGGCTGAAGGGACCTCAGCCCCTAGGAGTTGGCTCCTATGACTCCCTCCCCATTTTATCCTCAAAACAGACCTTTGAGATAGATTAGAATGAGAGGGTGATTGTCCTAAGGCCACACATGAACATAGTGCCTTATCAAGGATATAATTAAGGCTGGAACAAACTTGTACAACAGTAACTGGTGGAGGAAAAGTTCAAATTATTGCACGGTACCATGAATGATATCAACATTCAATGCTTACAGTAGTTTGAAGAATTTAAGCTGAAGAAAAGACCCATTTAAATATCAATTATTTATTATAATCCAATACATGACAACTGTATTAAGAGCTGGCTTAATTTTTGACTCTGTTCTCTATAATCGGGCTCCTTAATTATACACCTTTAAATGTAACACTAATGTCTCAACAAATGAAACTGATATGTAGAAAATGTAAGTTGAAAAAAGAGACATTGCACATACTTTTGTAAACCAAGAAACCTTTAATAAAACATCACACACACACACACACACACACAGAGAGAGAGAGAGAGAGAGAGAGAGAGAACTTTAGGAGCCAGGCAAAAACATTTCTCTTCAACCACCCTATATCTTTTAAAATGTGTTTGTGGGAGGGGTTGGGGAGAGCGGGGTTATTGTTTCGTTCTTGTTTTTATTATGTATTTTGTGTTTTTATCTTGTATTTTTATGCTGTGAACCACCCTGAGATCTATGGATGAAAGGCAGTGTACAAATTTAATAAATAAATAAATGCACCTTTTTTTAAGCAAACTATCATAGAAACAAACCAACTTCAAATTGTTTGTTATGGAGCAGGCTTGTTTCAATAAACCATATTTAGTTTACTACATTTTAGGTTTGGGATGCAACACTAAGATAATGTAAAACAGAAGCAAAAGCTTCCAAACTCCTCAAGACCCCACCAGGGGAAGGGAGTAAATCAAAATGCTCATTATCTGAAATCTCAGTTATCTGAACACAAAGAATGATACCCAAACCTCATTACACCAGCAGCTGATTCAGATATCTGAACAGTCGAAGTTTGCCCACTTCCTTACTTTTTTTGTCTTTTTCCAGGGAGGGAGGGAGGAAGGGAAGGAGGTAGGGTACGAGGGAGATCGGACAAGTCATGATTTATTAATCTTCCCATAAGAAATAATGGAAATCATCAGCTTGTTATGCAAACATTCACCTAACAAACAATATCCTGGGGATGTACTGCTGGACCTGTGTGTACATGAGTACTGTAGCTTTCTGTAGCTCATCCTCATAATGCTAAACCACTGTTTAACATTAATGTGTAAATGCAGCCAATATGTCACAAGAGAAGCTTTCTCATGAGCAAGTCTTGATTCTGTAAAAGACTCTCAAGATCTGCAGGATAACAAAAAGCAGTAAAAGCCCACGCCAAAATGCGAAATTCACCTGAAAGTGTAATTAATTCACTATTCAAGATGAAAGAGCCAATGGGACACCCTATTAATTCAATTACTAATTACCTGAACTGAAAATATATAACTGAATTGATAAAAAGTGTGCTTGCCATTACTGAATTGACTTTTGTAGAAGATTTCCTCTCCACCAAAGGGATTGAAATGAACAAGAGGAAAGTTCAGGGTCCTGAACTGATGCCTTTGCTTTAGTCAAACAAAGAAGTATAGCATTTTCTGGGAAAGTTAAATTATTGGGTGAAATACACATATAATTTACCACAAAAGCAGCACTATGATTCCGGGATGTGTGTCAAAATATCAGTTGGATGTATTATCATCTGAGCACGGAGCACAGTCTGCAGATACACAAATCTATTTTGACAATGGCTGACATACGAATATGAAACTGGGAATGCAGAAGCAAAGTGAATACCATTATGTCCTCTCATCAACCAAAGAAACAAAGACCAATGAGATGCTGCTCCTTCACTCTCCTAGGAAGAACATCACAGGAAGTGAAATATCATCTTGTGTCTAGTTATCAGAAGAGCGCTGGCCTCTGCGTTAGCCTAAGGAACAAGGGTTCCTGGGTTTTTGTTTTAATTTATGTAGCCTGTTATAAGCCACTTTTTGAAACCTGATTAAGAGATGGTGTGCAAATCTTCTAAATAAATCTGACTGCGGCACAAACAAGATACACAGAAATCAACAAATAGTTTCTGAGAATCTTATTTTATTACTATATCTGTGCAAACTGTCCAGAATTAAGCAGATCACAAACTCCTTATACCACATTTTAGGATTCAACAAATGATAAAAATGCAAAAGTAGAGTTGAATGTTGCACCTGCATGACAGGTAAATGCATATTTTAGATGTTATTTCTGGAAATTTAAACTCCATATTGAAAGCTGGTAAGATCTCTGAACCTGAGCTGCAGGCCCGTGCAGGATTACTTGTCAAATCACTCCCTCTAGCATACAAAACAATAAACAGGAAATCAAAGTGGAAATGGAAAAGAGGATTGTTCATTGAGAATTCTAGAGGGAGCAGTCATATGAGAAAGCTAGAAAATAAATGTAGCTGTGATCTCTGGGTGAGAGACTACAGGAATTGCAGATGGGATAATTTTGGAAGGTGCTTGATTGCAAGAGCAGGCACTAAATTCTCACCCAATGCCACAAAGGAAGGGATGGCTTGACTTGAAATTCCAAGATGCACTTAATAATTACATTTACTGTACCCCAATATATCTATTCACTACATGCCACAGGCATCTCCTCAGTGATGGCTGTGTTGTAGTTAACATTCTCAAAATATAGCTTACCAAATAAAGTCAGTAATAATTTGCCTCAGTTTCCCAGTGCTGAATTTAAACTGTTTAACTGCAGCACAAATTGACCACATAGCGCAGAACTGTGTGTAATTGAAAGAGCCACACAGTGAAATAATTGATGAAGAAAATATATGTTGTATGGAGATTTGTTTAAAGCATTACTGACCTATGTACACCCCTGGAGTATGACTTATTCTCAGTGCAGTAGCATATGGGATGAAGGATGGTGCCATACAATTAATGACACCCTACTGAAAACTCATGGCAATGTCGCCTTAAAGAATGTGAAAGAAAGAGAAGCAAAAATGTTCATTTGACAAATAGACCCAGGAGTGTCTTTTGCTGAAATCAAGTGATACTATCTGCTTCAGAGATAAAACTTCAAAGTAAACAGGGCCAAAGATGAACACTCTAGCATTTGGTGCATCTGCAGACTGGATCAACAAGATCTCCAGTTATTTGCTGGAACATTTTTATGGCTGAACAGATGATGCTGATTTGAATTTCCTGAGCCAGCTGGTCTTTCCTTATTACAAAGAATAGCTCCACTAGCAATGCAGTGAGCTGCACACATTCCATGAAGGGACTGACACCCTGATGACTCACAGATAAAACGCTTATAGGCCATCAAGAGTAAATGGGAATTAGGGAAGTGAGTAGTAAAGACTCACTCTATAGTGATGTACTACTGACATGTCCTCTGTAGTTACAGGAATTCTTTCTTAAAAGAGTTATATTATTTCTCAAGTTTACACAGCCTTGTGCCAGGTAAATAGGAATTACAAAATGAATCTTCATTGGAAACTGAAAGTAGCTGAGGCAGTTAAAATCACACAATGTCTTGTGTGATCACCCCATAAATGACTTCAGGATTTAGAGATGCTCTCAAAATGACTCAGTTGACTGTCTTCCAGAGCAAAACAGTTAATTGCCCAGCAGATTCATGTCCAAAGGAAAGAAAGCCAGATTATGATGGAATAAAGGGGGAATCAAACTCTGCTGGGCATTTTAGCTCTAAACTTTTAGAACAAATGACAATGGGTTCTATGCTCCTTTCTGTTTTAGATTTATCTTGGCAAGGTAAGGAAGTGTTTCTCCTTGCCCTAGCAGAGCACATAATGTCAAAGATGGAGCCCATTCTGGAGATTCTGGACCAAATTATGTTGGTCCTTTGTGTGCTATTTGCCATGTTTTAGTGGAACAGCTGATGTATAAAAATACAGTGGTGCCCCGCAAGACGAATGCCTCGCAAGACGGAAAACTCGCTAGACGAAAGAGTTTTCCGTTTTGGAGGTGCTTCGCAAAACGAATCTGCTATGGGCTTGCTTCGCAAGACAAAAATGTCTTGCGAGTTCCTGCGGTTTTTTTTTCCTTTTCCCCCTCTTTTTCTAAGTCGCTAAGCCGCTTATCTGCTTATCCGATAAGCTGATAAGCTGCTAAAAGCCGCTAAAAGCCGCTAATAGCGCCAATCCGCTAATCCGTCAATGGGCTTGCTTTGCAAGACGAAAAAACCGCTAGACGAAGAGACTCCCAGAACGGATTCTTTTCGTCTTGCGAGGCACCACTGTAAACCGAAGGGCAATTTAAAGTGGATACTTTCACGAAGAGAAATTCCAATAAATATAACAGTCATAATTCCAAAGTGTAATGGAGCATGATGATATGATCAATATATGGGATTCTACTCATATTGGCACATTCCAGTGGACCATATTCCAGATCTGTGCAAAGCTACTGTGTGAACTATATCTCAAACATTATTCCCAGGATGTTTGAGCAAAGATTGACTGCAGTTTTGTGAAAAGCAGCCTTTCAGGCTTTTTACTCCTGAAAACACTTACGACCTTGCCTAGGTCATCAGTTGTCACTATGTGGGAATGAACATGGATAAAAAGTAGAAAAGAAGAATGCACATTATCTGTAACTTTTATTTTTTGGGGGTGGTAATATCAAATGGAACATGTGATTTCTGCCTTTGTCCCTGTAAAGGGTCTTGGTTGTCAGGAAGGAACTGAGTAGTGAGGAGAGAGGTGCTCAGCCTGCCTGTCAGCACATGTCCACTAGGTCAAAACCCATCAGTCAAAAAGGGACCCAAGCACCTTTGGGCCTCCTTAGAGCTCTAGAATCTGTGACTTGTAGATGTGTGGTTCCATGTGTGTGACTGCATAGAGGACCTGATTAATGAACAACAATTTGGGGTAAGTGCAACCATTTTTTTGCATTTCCCGCACTTGTAAAAATAGCTGCTGGGAATGTTATACCCAGGGGCAGATAGTTTTCTACACCAAGCAAAATGTAAATCTGTTTCGTCACCATCACCACCACCATCATCATCAACATCAATGTCAGCTACGTTACCCAAATTACAATTAAATTATGATATTTTTGCAACTTCAGCACTTTTTGAACATTAATTAGCTCTTCAGGAAAAAAAAGTAAGAGAACACATCACTTTGTATTACTGCCCTAAGTAATTTACCTTTACATAATTAAAGCTATTATGGCATTGTTCTCAAATGTGGGCTGAAATAGCTATAAGACTGAAGAATGAATTTGCCCAACAACAAGTGGACCTGCATTTTATGCACTTCTTTTCTGCAATCTAGAACCAACAAAAAATGCTTGTAAATATGATCTTCCCAAATATTTTGTGTAATTTTAGTTTGTAAACAAATTATGCATATATTATATACTTGGTTCTATTCCATTTATCGTAAGCTATGGTAAAATTATGATATGACTGTTCTTCTGTATTTTGCATTAAACCCTATATATCAATATATTTCTAGTGTGCTTACACAGTAACTTTCCCCTAGACTCTGTGATTTCTCCTCTCCTGTTTTGCTTTTCCTTCTAATGTCTTTCATTTTTTTAAAAAGAAAATTTGTTTAAATAACTTGCAGAAAATAACTTCAAGGCAGTGCCTATTTTCAGATGAATAACCACAGAAAAGTTGCTTAAGAAGAAAGGAAGGATGCCAGAACACATGGGGAAATGAGGTCTTTAGAACTGTGGAGTGAGTCTTCAGGGGCTATAATATTAGACAGAAGGAGGCAGGGAGTGAAAGCAACAGTTCTTTAGCAACACAGGTGTTCCTTCTGCTTGGTGTCCAAACAACTTACTAATCAGTCACAGCTCTGACTTCACTCGTTGACTGTAATCACTGAAAGATGTGAGCAGCCAGACTGACATGTCATCTCACAGAAATCACTTAGAGATTTGCCTCCATGTTTGCTTCATATCTTCCCTTCTGGGAGGTCTAGCACCTCTTTTTTAAATCTCAGAGTCCAGGACCCCTGCTGACTGCAGGTCTTGTAAATCAGTACCTTCTGTATCTACCTCTTGGCAGCTCTGCCTGGCATAGAATCAAAGAATTATAGTTGGTAGTGACACAGAGTCATCTATTCCAATCCCCTGCAATACAGGAATCATAGATTTAAAAATCCCTGACAGCTGGTCATCTAACCTTTATTTAAAAAACCTCCAGTGAAGGAGAGTACACAACTTCCCAATAGAGTCCATTGCACTGTTGAACAGCTTTTACTACCAGAAAGTTCTTCCTCATGTTCAGGCAGAAACTCATCTCATATACAGTGGTACCTTGGGTTACATACACTTCAGGTTACAGACTCCGCTAACTCAGAAATAGTGCTTCAGGTTAAGAACTTTGCTTCAGAAGAATGGCAGATGAAGGTGATGGACTACATGGAATTGGCCGAAATGACTGGCAGAATCCGAGACCAGGGAGAAGAGTCGGTGGAAGAAGAGCCTGGAAGAAATTTAAAGACTATCTACAGAAATATTGTAAAATTAATGAATGTTAGAATGATGTTAGAATGAAGTTAAGTGGTTTAAGCAGCAATGCTATAAAGGCGTATGTAAAAATGGACAGTTATCAGGTGAAAATCTAAAGTTATAGTATATTAAGTTAAAGGACTAAGAGAAAATAAAGAGGGAAAGAAATTGCTGAATTAACTAACTGAATTGGATTACAAAAAAGGGAGGTATGAGGAGGTCAGGGAAGTAAGGAAATGAATGTAAGGCATGGAAAGACTGATGTATTTTTAAGTGTTTTTTATTCTTTTTTTTTCTGTATTTTGTATTTTGTATTTTTCTTGTATTTTTATTTTGTCTTTTGTTTTTTTTGTTTTTTCCTTTTCTTTACTTATGTAATTCTTCTTTTTGAAATCTTAATAAATATCATTTAAAAAAAAAAAGAACTTTGCTTCAGGATAAGAACAGAAATCGTGCTCCGGCGGCGCGGCGGCAGCAAGAGGCTTCATTAACTAAAGTGGTGCTTCAGGTTAAGAACAGTTTCAGGTTAAGAACAGACCTCCAGAACGAATTAAGTAGTTAACCCAAGGTACCACTGTAATTTGAATCTATGGGTCCAGATCCTACCTCTGGAGAAACAGAAAACAAGCTTCCTCCGTCATTGATGTGATTGCCCTTTAGATATTTGAAGTTGGCTATCATATCAGTATAGATTCTTTTGGCTGGAATTCAGCATTGATCATGTATAAATTTCTAAGATTGATATTCCCCTAGTTTTAAGTACATAGTCTAAGATCCAAAGAGTGTACCCAAGGACACAGATATGTTCTCTACATCATGGGGCAGAATGTTTGTGATACAATGAGGATTCAATATAGATTCAGTAAAAATATTATTAATAATAATTAAATTTGTATACTGCCCTTCACCTGAAGATTACAAGGTGGTCCACAACACAAACATATGAAATGAGAACAGACGAATACATAATAAAACAAAACTGACAATAAAAACAAACCAAAAATGCCTCTTGCACAAACACATTTAAAAGGTCATAGAGTATTAATAGCCAAAAGCCTGTTTAAAGAGAAAAGTTTTTGCCTGGCACCAAAGGATATATTATGAAGGTGCCAGTTGAGCCTCCCTGGGAGAACATTCTACAAATGGGGAGCTACCACAGAAAAGTCCCGTCCCAGGCTTGCCATGTTTCAAAAACAGAAACATTTTTGAGCTTTTTTGAGGTTTCGTTTTGTTTTTTGGCCAACAGAAGCTAGGCTATCCTTGTCCAGGTAAGGGTGCAGCCGGGTTACTGGCTAAACCTAACAGAAGCTAAACCATGCTAGCAAGGCCACCTGAGCCTCAAGAGACAGCTGTGGATCCAGAAGTAACCTAGAGAAAAGAGTGAACAGGGGATTAACGTCTGATACTCTGAAAAGGCCATTTTCTACACTGGGTGACTGAGAAGCTGTCAGCTCCTGGGAACCTGAACAAGGATGGGCAACTTATGAGTAGAGGAATCAACATTTTGCCCAAAAGCCATGTAAGAGCCCTGATGGGTATGAGCCTGAAAAGCATCCATTTTTCTAACAATCTCTGAGGCAGTCATATTTTATGACTGAGAAAGATTTCTGTTTGCCAGTGGAAATTTAATCTGGCGTGTGATCTACTTTCTGGCCTTAAGAAGAGTTGTTCACTGAAGGCAGGGGGAAAAAACCACATGCTCTAATTGTTTGAACCAATAAAATTTTAAAATGTCAAGGGAGCTCTGAGTGCTGTTAATTCTTATTTTATTATTTTTAATTCTCTGTTTTATTGATGAAAGTGTTGCCTTGAAATCGATAGTAATTTTGCCACTTCATACCTCCGCCATGGGAAAGGAATGTGTTTTGATAAGAGATAGTGCCGTTAAGAACTTAAGGTGAAGATGGCAGATGTAATGAGACTGAGTTGTTAATAAGATCAAGAACATTCAGTTTTGCAAATACCGGTACATTGTTGGACATTCCATTGACTGTTGGCATCCTTCAGGAAATGTTTGATGAGCAAATAAAAATGATTAGAGCTAAGATTGATGAAATGGTGAATGAAAGCAGACCAGAGAAGGATGAAATGGAAAGCAGAATTGAATATGACACAGAGACTTCAGAGAACAATATGGATAAAAGATTGCCAGAAAAGGAGGGTGAAATTGAAGAGTTGGAGGCAGTGGTTGGTGAAATAGAAGAAACCCTTCACACAGGAGTTTAGAGAAATGAAACAGCCAAATGCTGGAGTCCTGATGGAGTAGAATGAAGTGTAAACAGAAGGATAATTTTTGAAAAATCAAGATGCAGAACCATGGCAAATTCAACAGGAAATGGAAGAAACTGAACTGGGTGTGAATTGATGAATACATCATAAGTAAAGAACTATGGAATATTATTTTAATATATGATCACAGCAGAAAGAGTCTTATGTGGACAAATATGGAAAGAGTTATTATTGTTTAATGTGGAGGAATGGTAGTTGAAGTTATTGGAGAAGAAGTTGATACATTTGATTGGATAAGAAGCATTTCAGACTTTTATTAATATCAAGAATTAGAGAACCATTGTTAAACTTTTTGTGTGAAAAGGAAAATGAATTAATTTGAGACATTTGGGTCAGAAGATTGGGGGGGGGGGATGCCTAACAGAAAGTAGATCAGTTGGATGTCATTCTAGAATGTCAATTTTGAATTATTTATTTTATGTAACTGACAAACAGAAAATCAAAATTCCTTTATATTTTTCTTCTTTTTTCATTTTCTTCGATTTTTTTTTGTTTTCATTTGGTGTTTTCTCTTTCTCTCTCTGTTTTTGTTTTTATTTAGATTAGTTTCTTTTATTTTGTTGCATTATGAAAAAGCTTTAATAGTTTTATTTTTTTTAAAGAGTATTTTTCAAGAAAATACAAATTACATATCAATTGTGGCTAACATGTAGTACTCATCTTCAAACACCAATGGTAACATGTACACAGCTTCAGTCATGTTGCTGTTCTTTGCACAGCACAGATGAATTGTAGAAACAATTGAGGCTTCCATGATCCAGTACAGATGAATGATAAACTCTAGACATCTTTTGCCAGCACAGGCACATTGAGATAATTGTGAGATGAAGAGCTGTGAAAGAAAGATACCCAAGGGAGAAAGTCTGAGTGTAAACTTCACTGGTGAGCCAAAGAAAACAGGTTATACTGTAAGGGTTGTTTATCTAAAAAGGGATACTGTGATTAGAACCTGCCAAGCAGAACCTGGAGTAAGAAACCATTGTGGGTCTCTGAGTCCACCCTGTAGGGTTCTATGGGAAAGAAATCTTGACAATCAGCTCTGCTTCTTCCTCTCTGTCCTATTACCGCTCAACATGTTACAGCATCTACAGTGCAGTAGTTACATTGCCACACCAGTATGCTCTGTAAGAACTATAAGTGGGTAAATTATATGGTTCTTTCTAGGAATGGGTTTGGAGAATTCAGTTCACATTTAAAGGTGGATTTATCAAACTCCCAGTTTCTGAAATACTATGGGAATGGAGACACAACTATTCTTTGAAATTCGCCCTTATCTGACTTTTTCAACTCAGTTCTCCAGCTAATTAAAAATGAATTTGTTAGGAACAGTTGTGCTTAAAAATGAATATATTGGTGAGGATTACATACAAAATGGATTATATTAGGATAAATTCACTGCAAAAACATGTACTTCATAGAAAAATGTGTTTATCAGGAGAAAATCACACAATTATTAAATTTGACACTATTTTGTGATATTTTTCTTGACCTAATAAAATTATTGCCCTACTGTAGAGTGTATAATTTTTCTTATGGACCAACACCGCTATCTTTCCTTTTTGTGCTCCTTTATTTCAAACCCTCCATATTAAGCTGCCTACATTCTTAAATAATTTGGAAAGCACTGCCTCGGTTCAAAAGTAGAGGACATTTCAAAGCAAGAGAACTGTGTAGTAGCCATTTCTTCCCATTTCTCAGATGTGGCATCTACTGTCTCAGAAACAGAGACCTGATCAATGCTGTTGGGTTGTGCAATGCTGATCCTAGTTGCTGTCGTCTGAGAGATGTCTAGAAAGTGCCTTTGCTCGACGAGCTGAGAGATCCTAGAGATCTCGAGTAAGGAGTAAGCAGTGAGGCGGCTAAGTTTGCTGCTGACACTA
Organism: Podarcis pityusensis; assembly: GCF_964106645.2. Lineage (NCBI taxonomy): Eukaryota > Metazoa > Chordata > Lepidosauria > Squamata > Lacertidae > Podarcis > Podarcis pityusensis. Next base: position 49,426,122 of record NC_138027.1, read on the forward strand.
AATTGTTCAGGGTTGTCAAAAACAAAAAAGAGAATTTGAATAAAGGACCTCTCCAAAGGGAGTGAATGAGCAGTAAAATTGCAAATGCTATGCAATATAAACAAGTATAAAGTGGTGCATGTTGGACCCCCAAAAAAATCTTAATTTAAGGGGTCTGAACTAAAAGTGACAGAGCAGGAGTGAAATCTGGGAGTCATAGTAGCTAGCTAGTCAAGCTATGGAACTCTTTCCCCCAGGAGGCAGTGATGGCGAGCAACTTGGATGTCTTTAAAAGATGATTAGGCAAATTCATGGAGGGGAGGGCTATCCATGGCTTCTAGCTATAATGGCTATGCTCTGCCTCCACAGTTGGGGGCAGCAATGCTTCCAAATACCAGTTGCTGGGAACCACAAGAGAGTGTTCTTGTGCTCATGTTCTGCTCACTGGTTTGCCACAGGCATCTGGTTGGCACTGTGATAACAGGATGCTAGACTAGATGGGCAATTGGCCTGATCTAGCAGGCTATTGGGACACAGGTGGCGCTATGGGTTAAACCACAGAGCCTAGGACTTGCCAATCAGAAGGTCGGCGGTTCGAATCCCCACAATGGGGGGGGGGGATTGAGCTCCCATTGCTCGGTCCCTGCTCCTGCCAACCTAGCAGTTCGAAAGCACGTCAAAGTGCAAGTAGATAAATAGGTACCACTCCGGCGGGAAGGTAAACGGCATTTCCGTGCGCTACACTGGTTCGCCAGAAGTGGCTTAGTCCTGCTGGCCACATGACCTGGAAGCTGTACGCCGGCTCCCTCGGCCAATAAAGCGAGATGAGCGCCGCAACTCCAGAGTCGGCCATGACTGGACCTAACGATCAGGGGTCCCTTTACCTTTACCTAGCAGGCCATTATCTCCAAGCCCTTTTTGGAGAGATGTCCTGCCTGTATCACAACAGCTTCCAATATTTCTTTCTAAGGGGAAAAAAAACTAGTTGGGGAAAGTAGTATAGGTCAGGCTAAGTGGAGCATGCCTGCTGGGAATTGCATACCTCTTCTGAGCAGCATGTCACCCTCCCCAGCATAAAAATAGGCTCATGCCTCAGAAGCTGATCGAGAGGCATCTGGAGTAATTTTCCAATGGAATGTGAGAAGGCTAAGGTGAGTCATGGCTATTGGACAGAAAGAGCAGCAGAAAGTCAGAAACCCAACATGAATTACTTAGAAATCTTACATTTAAAGTCCTGCAGGACAGAGGCGTAGAAAATTCTATTAGTTACATTTGCTATATATGCTTATAATGATAGGAGTGTTGGATCTATTGATCTCCCTTGGAGAAGGAGGTATGAAATCAGAGGCTTCCTCTACTGTATGTTGTTGTGGAAAAGTTCACAGCCAGTTTCTCTCCAACACTGGAGCACTAATGTCAAAAATAGTGATGGGAAAATTTATGTTTGAGCATGAAACTGTCCCCACCATACTCCCAGAACTGGAGCAAACCCAGTCCTGGATCTGATGTAATTATTTCTCTCTCATTGTGAAACTGTTTAAAAAATAAATAAATCCAGAACTAATATATACTCCCACTCACCCACCATTTCTGCTCTGCTGGTGATTTGTAGGGCACAGGAAGAGAAAGATTAACCCTCCATTTGTTCTTCCCCAATTCTGCTCTTTGATCAAAGACTGGAGGTGTCAAAGACACTTAGGCTGCAATCATCACCCTACATACTTGGGAATAAGCTTCATTTGATTCAATAAGAGTTATTTCTGAGTAGACATGGCCAGAACTGAGGTACTTTATTGGGGGGAAGATGGATTACATCCATCTAATTCATAATCAGGATAGACCCACTGGAATTAATGGACTTGAGTTACATATGCCCATAGATTTCTGTGGTCCTGCGCTGAACCTGAATAACATTTTTTTATTTCCCAGTGCAACTTATTTCTTACATAACATGAATGGATGAATGGTATTTTGCTATTACCAATCAGATAAGTCACAATCACATGACCATTCATGTGATAGAGCTTTGGGCTTCATACATGCCACCAATATATGCATTGCATGCGGAACCTGCACAGTGTAGCAAGATATTCCAAACTGATTTATAGCTCAGCCACTTCAACAGGATTTCTACCGACACTTTAAAAGATGAAAATTGCATAGCCTCTCAGTACTTCCAAAGTAACGGAACAGAAAGAGCTGTATCTAACGAGTATGTACTGCAGATTAGCTGAAGGCAACATAATGACTCATAATTTATTGCCTGCACCTTGGCAAGGTATTAAATGTTGGTGAATGGGAGGCCATTTTGTTCCATTGCAATCTTGCAAAATCAGATTTTGACTGGGTTCAGATGCATCTGAGTAGTACACTGATCAGCAATATTGTGGTAACATGGCATCTTGGCTTGTCTAATAATATCAGTAGAAGGACTAAAATGGGATTAACAGTGGTGTGGTTCCACCTGAAATTCATATTGTTGTCCTAGGGCTCTTATGGTGCACTTTTACTGAAAGTATATTCAGTATCTTAACCTGGTAATTCCTCCTAATTCAGATGATATTTGTTTCACGTTTTTTAAAAAGGGCCCTTCATTTACCTACATTTTCAACATTTTAAAGTAATTGGTTTAAGTAAATGTCTTTGACATTGTATAAATATTGCATTAATTATTTTTTCTCTTTTTTCTTTCTCACTATCACTGTTTCCTTTTAATTTTCTTTTTTCACATTTTATAATATTTTTTTCATTTTTGTCAATTTTTTTCTTACACTTCTGATTTTTATATCAATCTTCATCAAAGCAGATACCTGCTGCGAAGCCCGTAAAGGTGGAAATGGATGCCAGTCACGGCAGCTGAATGCTGCTGGCTTTGTTTTCCTTATAGTCATAAGTCTATTGTGCACGTTTTCATATTGGTGGTGAACCATGCAGAACATTGTACAAGGTTTTTCTTTCTTTCTGTGAACTTCCTATTTAAGGGGAAATAACAGACCTGGATACTATTGGACTTTCTGGAGCTCCTTTAAAACATTTGTTATATTACATCAACATGAAAGCAACTGAAAAAACTATGCATGAATGAATGTTCCTTACGAGTGGCTTTTTTTCATTGGGGAAACCCTAAGAATGTTTTCAGAAGTGATGCTTAAATCATCTTTTGTATTTCATGCATATGCAAGTTGAATGTAGAATCTTCATGGTATAGAAGTAGATTCAGTTCAAAATGATAGATTCTCAGCATCACTTGTGGAAACAGTTTCAATCTTATGGCAAACACACAACATGATTAGCTACTTGTAGCATGGTTTGGAGTAAAATGTTGCCATTCTGTCTCAATTATGTTTCTTTGCAAAACAACAACAGCAACAACCACAAGCATAGTTATTCATTGGCCCATGGGTTGACCTGTAGTTCAATTTTATCACATGACTTGAATAGTCTATTAGAATACTTTGGTTTCATATATGCCACTATGCATATTGCTGTGCCTTTATTAAGATGTATTTATATGCTCTTTGTTATTTCTTATGACATTGTTTGTTTTTGTTTTTAAAGCAAAGTGTTGAAGTTCAGCCCTTTCTAAAGGACTATTAAATATAGTTGGGACCTCTTAAATACCCATAAAGAGTTTTACTGTCCCTACCTGTGTTTTTCCATTCACTGTGCTGTCAGGGAGAGCCTGTTTATACATCCCTGCACAATGTTATTTCTGACATTAAAGTCAATGGGGAAACCTGCAGAAGCATATTGCAATGCATGCAGAACTTCAGGCCGGAGCGTTTTTGCGTAATATATATTTTAACATAGTTTAGATTTATATGTATATATATATATTCAAAAACAAACAAGTAGCCATTTCGTACCTCTATAGGCTTTGTAAGTTCCCCAGGCAGTCCTTTTCTATTTTTCCTTCCTATCACAATTCTTCAGACAACTAAAACCTCTCTCAGAATACCGTCCCAAGACAGAGAGTAAAATATAGTATTTATTGTAGGTAAAATGCAGCCATTCCTGCCTTAACTAATACTTCTTTACAAAAAAATAATAATCATTCCCATATGAGACAGTTAATAATTTTACACCAAATGTTGTTACTTTTCAATACATCCACCAGATTAGATATTGGTGATAATTCCATTAACACAGTAATAGGCAATATTTTATATCACTGGCCTTATTAGTATGTAAATTATTGGAATGACAGGGATTAATTTATACAGAAAGGCCTTTCTTTTTTTGTATTAAGGGTAAAACACATTCTTTCATATAAATACATATAAATGTTCAGCTAATATAAAGGAATAACACACTAAAACGTATATCTAGAAATACATATTGAAGTAAAGATCACAGATAAATAATTATAATACCTGATGATTTTAAACTACCATATAACAATCCTCTAATAAAACTCTGATTCATCATTGGATTCTGTTTCATACTATTCATTATCTCTATGTGAAATTTAAAATCTAACTTTAAATAATAACCCAAAGGCCACAGGTCTTATTGTATAGTTTCTGTAGTTATGTCACTCGGCAGCATCAGAACTGAGATATCAATATGCCTCATTTCACCTGTGTCACATCTGTTCCTATTGCTGGAGGAAAATTTCTATTACCCTTGGAAAAGCAGCACTTTTCCCATGTGGATTCAGCACTCTGGAAATTACTTCCCATTTTATTATGTGGCAATTATGGTATGCTATGCTATGCTCTCATTTACCTAAAAAAGGTATAAAGCAAGATTTGCACCTCCTCTCCTCCAAAGGAACTTCTTTCTCTAAAACAGTGTGAAAAACACATTTTCAGACTCTGTGTAATATTTCTCAAATATGGAAATCAACAGGGAACAGAATTGCATTAGTCAGCTTTCATATCTTCACTTCTTAAAGGTATCAGTAAATTCATGATTGCTTAGAGCTTTCCACCTCTGAAATGTTACTTTATGAAATTTGGATTACATCTGGAAGCAGCTAGTGGACTGTTCTGAGGATATGATTCTCCCCTTCCATTTTACCCTTACTGTATATCAGTTATTATTTCCAAACTTCTAATACATTAAGGATTCAAATTGTTCCATTTCTTGCCATGATGCTTCCTGATAAATCAATATGCAGTAATGCCCGTCTATCCCCCTTCAGGCAACAATGTAGGATGTATCTCTTGTTTCGCCTCATTAAAGTATTTATTTTAGTTTGCCATTTCATTAATGTATTACGATAATTAAATAATTGACATTGCTTGAAATTTATAATTTTTGGAAGTACTGCCCAAGATAAACCACATCCCATCCATATTTATAACCCCCCACACAATTTTTATTGGTTTTTAAACAAATACAGATACATGAAACATTAAACAATTATCCAGGTGTACATCTAAGGGTGTTTGTTCTATCCATTGACTCTAGACATAAACTTACACATTCAACATTCATACTTAATGCAACCTCTCCAGAACATTGGAGGTGGAAATCTTGGTTCATTTATTCATGTTAGGAATGCCCCCATGTTACAAACTTTTGGAATAGAGTATTCTCCATTATATCCATAATTATAACTTCTTCACACATATAAACACACACACACACACCACACAAAGTAGTTTATTACACATAAATATAACATGAGAAGAGCCTGCTGGATCAGGCCAATGGTCCATCCAGTCCAGCATCCTGTCTCACAGTGGCAAACCATTTGCCTCTGGGAAACCAGCAAGCAGGGTTTGAGAACAAGAGCACTTTCCCCTCCAGTGGATTCGAGCAACTGGTACCCAGAAGCAATGTTGCCTCCAACTATGGAGGCAGAACATAGCCATGATGTCTAGTAGCCATCAATAGCTCTTTCCTCTCTGAACATGAGCAAGTGATCAGATGTAGGATTAGCTCCAAGTGTCTCCGATATTTTTTAGTCCACACAAATGGGAACTTTGATTTACTCTCCCCTTGCCCTTAGTTGTTAAATTAATATACTTTTTTTGAGTTATCATGGTTAATAGCAAATCAAAATACTTCTCTAATGCAGGTGTGGGAAATCTTTGGCTCTCTAGATTCTACAACTACAGCTCTCATAATCCCTGGCCATTGCCCATGTTTGCTAGGGCTGATGGGATCTGCTGTTTAGCAGCACCTGCAGGTCCAAAGGTTCCCCAAAGAGCTACTGGGGTGATGTTTTCAGTTCTGAAAAACATAATATTATAAGAGATACATGATATCCTATGACAATAATGATATCTTGGTAGTCTGATTATTTACTTTTATTTCATTTGTATTTTTTACTTAACGTAGCATGCTGGTATTCCAGAACAGGGAAAAAGGACATCTCTGTCTGGTTTTCCTATATAAAATTTTAATTTTGCCCACTGAGAGGTTTGCTCAGTTACTCAGTTTTTCTTGCATCAACCATAGATTTCTATAAAGAAAATTAGTTATTTCTTCAAATTAATCATTTTTACATATTAAATAGTCAGACATTTTATATAGTCAGACAATTTATACTACTTACCTTTGGGCATCTAATAGGTCTCATGATTAAGCAACTATTATACAAGTAGGTAGGTCTAATAATTTTGTTATGTTTTTAATATACCAGGGAATACATTTTTTTCTAAAGGCAAAAATAGATTACATGAAAATTTGAGGATAGTAATAAGCTTATCATTCAATCTGTGTTTCAAATACAGAACATAAGATTGAAACTTGTCAATGGTCAGTGATATCCACTTATGTATTGTATTTAGGAAAGTAAATGTTCTATTTCATATTATTTTTATGGGTATCATTCAACATATCATTCATATTGGGAACTTCACTAGCCAATTTATAATTTAGCAAATAATACCTAGCAACTGTTTTGCAACTTCAAAACCTTAATGAGCTACACTTGATATGTTATTTTATATACACTTTCTTCACTCCTAAAACCTTTAGTAATATGTTGGGAATCTGCATTAGGCAGATGTCCTAAAAATACTTAACCATGTCCATATCCTCTCTGCTAGTGTATATGCTTTAAATATGCATAAGCCTAAACATCTTGATGAACTGAAGCCTGTCAGTTTGACTGGCCTGTCAGAATTAATAAGTAAATAATCATTTAGATACTAGATGTTGCTGTTAGTTAGCATCCTTTCCTTCTACGATCTGCATGTCTTGTTAATGTAAACCTACTATGGATCCTATAGAAATATAACAACAATAGGACTTAAAATAGGACTGGGAATTTTTAAGGTGGGGTGGCCAATGTAGTGCCTTCCAGATGTTGCCTGCAACTTTCATCAGCCCCAGCCAGCATGTGGCCAATGGTCACATCTGGAAGGAACCACTTGGGCTATATCTTATACAGATGTTCAGAAACATATAAGGTTGTTCCACAACTCACAGAGAGAGGGTCTGTTCAAGTGTCACCCTCCCTGTGAAACCACCTTCCCTGTGAGTTGCAGGAAGCATATATATTAATGCAATGTTGGCACTAGCTGAAAATGCATTATTTTTTTGAGGGTTCTGCTGGCTTCTAATGCCAATTTGTTTTCTATTGTAATTTTATTGTAATTCTGCTTTTTTGTATACTGCCTTACTGCTGTGTATGAATAATGCTCTAGAAATATTTTAATAAATGAATAAATAAATTTTCCCTTATAATTTGTCCAATCAGCCAGCAATGAGGCTGCCTATAGCATTGTTGATTCTAATAACAGCTTGAAATTGCATGTCTCCATACAAGCAATAAAGAGCCATGCCCGCTGAAGTAGTGAAGTACCATATATAAATGGAACATGTAGGAAGCATACTATAGGATATATAGAGAAACAGAGGGGATTCCCACCAAATGTGTGTCATCTGCATTGCCCGCCCCCCTTATTACAGTGATTCGTCTATATGGGCACTAATGAGTAGCAACAATTGGTTGTTCTAGATCGTTTAGGTCTATATTTCTCCCTACTGTCTTGCTACTATGAAATGGCTTCTCAGTTACATCAGGGAAGTGAACTCTCAAAAAATATCTGAAAGCAAGGCAGCAGCAGACTACCTCTTTCTTACCAAAGAGACAACACTGGAAACACATGAGATATCTTATTTGGAAAGGAACACTTCAGTGGGTGGGTTTGGGGTAGAATCAGCTGTACTGCCCTTTACATTGACCATGGCAAAGGCATTCATGACTTTCAGGCATTCAGACTGAATGTAAGTGAAGCGTAGGTGCCAAGCATTGGGTGACCTAGATGCCCGGGCATCCACAATTTTTTTCTGGGTGCTTGGTACCCACACTGCGGGCTCCGATGTGACCTCTGGTTTCTAACCAAAGTCGCACCGGAGGCCCAACCAGGCCTTCCAACAGCACTTCCAGTACAAACCAGAAGTCTCGCTGGAGGTTGTGGGAGGCCTTGGGCATGATCTCTGAGGTGTCCGAGGCCCTGCCAGGCCTCAGAAGTTCTGCTGCAGCGCACTGATTAACATGACATCATGACACCGCAATGTCATGTTATGTCGCAGGTGCCATTGGGCACCCATTGCCTGGAGCCCAAGTTGGCACCCCTGGGATGAAGAGTCCCTACACCTTCTCTTGTCATCTTTCAGTGAGGCTTTCCCTATGGACAAAACAAGGGGCAGGATCATATTCACAGCTCCTGATCCAGCTCTGACCTATCTCAACACTGAAAAAATATTGGTGAGGGGTGAGGAGGGAGAAGGTGATGGGATGCTGTGACTGTGGAATGGGAAGTTAAACATCTGAGTGCTCAGATGAAGGGCAGAAACTTCAGCACAGGGGTGCTGAATGAGGGAGGGAGAGCCATGAAACAGAGTCTGAGTTGTGAAGGGGAGGTGCTGAAGCAAAGGAAGCAGAAATAGGTTGGGGAAAGGGGAAAGAGATGGTGTGAGTCCAGAGACTATTACCCCAATCTGATCCTTTTACAGGCATTTAACTAAATAGTAAGTACTTTGTGAGTGAGTAATAACATATTTCTCTAATTATTGCAACATATTTTTATGGGGGTTTTTATTAGAGGACCACACCAATTCTCTAAGAATTTAAAGGTGTGACAAGCAGGGCATCATCTAAAGCTAAATCTCTAGGCAGCAATACAGCTACCCTCACTAAAGCACCCACTAATTCACAAAGTTCAAAACTGTGTGTGATAACCAGCTTCAGCTATGCCCAGAGTAGACACATTGAAATAAATTGAGCATTGTGTATCAATCTTAGAATCAGTTAGCATTTTATATGTTCCTGTATTTCATAATCTTTAAAAGACATCTACTCAGCATTAAAGCTCTGGATACAAAAACATGTTGCTGTCCATTAATGTAAACTCTTGATTTCAGTAATCAAATTACAGGAATGTATATTTGCAGGTTGTAAAATAATTGTTTTTATTTGATATAAAGTTGGTCTTAACATTATTTTGTTATTTTCTTTTGGTTACTAATCATATTTGAATTGTAACACATGAAAAATAAATCAAGCATATCCAGCATATGTCTGGTTCATTTAAAGCAGATGTGAGGAACCTCTGGCTTTCAAGATGTTTCTGTACTACAACTCCCAACAGCACCAGCAAGTATGGTCAGTAGTAATGGATGATGGGAATTGTATTTCAGCAACGTTGGAGCACCAAAGGTTCCCAACAGCTGGCTTAAGCTAGTCTAGGCTGGTTCAAACCAGAGTTTGATCCTAGTTTGCTTTAACTAGCTTTGGTTAGAGCAAACCACAGTTCCCCAAGGTCAGATGTAATGGGGAACTGTGGTTTTAAAGTTCATGGGTCACTGCTTCTCTTTCCCAATAAGCCATGATTTTAGGTGTGGGTGTGGGGTGTAGGGGTGTGTGTGTGAGAGAGAAACTGTCCATACTAAATATCTTCTCTGGAATGCTATTTAAAAACAAAACTCTTTCCAAATGTAGAAATATATAGTTTTAATGTAGTTTATGAAGCACTGTGTAACTCTTTATTCATTCATTCATGTCTCATTGACATTCTGTCTCAATGGCTTTTAGTACACACTGATGGTTACTGTCATGCATCATATCTTTTCCTTAAAACAAGTGTGTGCATTGTAAGTGTAATGTCCCACAAAATCTTTCCAAGTGTAATGTCAAAAACATTTGTAACCTTATGCACGTCTTTCATTACTTGTTTAATGTCCATTTTGTCTTTACGCCATTTTTGTAATAAAGAAAAGTGATGTAACATTCATTTAGCAGTAGTTTCTTTATTTTTTATATATAGGGACTGTTGTTCTAATTCACACGTTTCCACATCACAGTTAATTGTATAACATTCTTCTCAGGATCCCCCCCCCCTTTTAAAGTCAAAGGACAGTATTGTCTTATCAGTAAAATATTGACGAAAACACAATCATCGCATTGTGGTTATTGCTTCTTATTCTGAACCCTACCAAATGTAATGCAGCTATAAGAACAGTCTAGTTCAGCATCTAGTTCTCACAGTGACTAGCCAGATGCCTATGGGAAACCCACAAGCATGACCTTAATCTATTTGTAATGCCCAGAAACTGCTATTCAGAGGCATACTGCTTCTTTACAGTGGACATAGAACCTAGCTTATCATGAAGATCTTTCAGTAAACCATAATAGTGTTCAGATTGTGTGTGTGTGTGTGTGTGTGTGTGCATGTATGTGTATGTGTGTGTCTGAGTATAACATTTAAAAAACCAAGTACAATTGCCAGCTCCTATTAACAATAAAAATAATCTCTCAGTTATCCTTAAGCCTCAACTTCAAATCAACCAAAGCTGAGACCCACCTGAATCAGGTTACTTGGCTTGAGATTTGGTCAAATCTGGGATACAGCCCTAGTAGATATACCAATAGTATTGTGGGAGTGTGACATATATGCATCAGTTCAAACTTGGCTGTACACATGAAAGCAGCTAGGGGTAAAGGTGCTATGCCATGCAACATAAGAATTTCAGGCCTGTGGTTTTGGTAGCATTTTTCAAAATAGCTGCACAAGTGCCTGCTTCCTTATTAAACTTGTGTATACCTGTTCCATCTTAAGTCAGAGACCTGCCTTAAAGCATCATGGGAGTGAGGGTGACCAACATGTGGTCTCCTCCAGTAAGATTCCATACCTTTCAGTCCAAGAATCACATTTTTTCACAAGGAAACTTATGGGGACTGCATGTCAGCTGTGGGCAGGGCCAGAAACAAAAGTGCCCTTGGTAGACTACAGCAGCCACGTAAAAGACAGGGGCCCTCTCTCCACATAGACATTTTCCCATCCTGCATATAGGAAATCAAAATGCATTTTCAGAGTTAAAACAAAACAACCCAAGGAAGGCACAGAGCAGGGACATGGTCTAGGGAGAGAGGGTGTGGCCTGGGAACAATCCCAAGGGTGAAGATTCCCTTTTCCTATTCTGATTCCAACATAAAGATGTGCAGAGGAAAATAACACATGAGGAATAGCTCTTAGCAACTGTTTAATTAATTTTTACTCTGATTAATCATATTAAAAAAAGAAAATCCTACTTGTAATCCAAGGAGGGCACAGTGTCTGACAATCTATATAGATTCACCATGCTGAGATTTTGTTGGTAATACTTTCACCTTCCAAAGCTTGGTCTTCGATAGCTACTATTTCAAATTGAAATAAACTGGGACCAGTAAGAAATATTGTTTGTATTCCATTCCCATTTACTGAACCATCATTTGAAACAAATGTCACGGTGATTTCAGCATCTTTTAAAATTAGTAATTATGGGCTGTAGGCAATGCTAGTTCGACTCAGAGTAGACACATTCAAACTAATGAACACCACTAACAAATGCATTTCAATGAGCTTATTCTGAGTAATACTAGCATTGGATACAATCCTTTATTCCCATGCAGGTAAATATTACAACAGATTACATTAAGGCCCTTTTTTTCTAAGAAGAATAGACCAGTGCAGGTAATGAGTGGTCGACATAATTTACGTGGCTTCCTGAAGTATTGAACTGGTTGGATGCACTGCCCATCTGAGCCCCAAGTTGTCACATGCAGCTAGTTTCCTGCAACCACAGGTAGTCAGAATCATTTTCAAAATGCTGTACTTTAAAATACAGCTTTGTGGTGTCCTACAGATGTTATTAGAACTCCCATCAGCCTCACCAGCATGGCCAATGATCAGAGATGTTGGAAGTTTTATTCTAATTACATATAGAAGGAGCCATGTTGGCTACCTCTGCTATATATTGATGGGTACTACCTGCTAGTACTAATTTTCACATGTCATCTCATTTGTCTGATTCGGCTTTGATGGAATATTTTCAGAACAAAGCCCTCTGTCATAGTTAACATATTTGTAATTAAAAGGGTTGGGAGTGATAACACATTCAAAAGTTTTTGAGAAACTCTTATTGAACCTGGTGTAGTGATGGCAAAAAAAAATTTATAGTTAACTTGACAGGACCATAGATAAAGATATTTGCATTTATGAAAAGCTATTCATATTTGAAAGCGATAGAATTGTGGAACCAGTACATTTTTGACAAATGTCAATCAAAATAAACACAGGATCCAAATCAGCAAATTTTATACAGCCCACTATTTTAAAATCTGTGACTACCTTGCAAAATGTTGAATTCTCAATTGCCAATTGCCGACACTCAATTCACTAGAATTAAGTATGAAAATATGTGATCAATTGAGAATTGAGATTTTCATTACACAGAGTGTTGCCCATAAAATTCAATATTTTATTTCCTTTCTTTACAATTTGATGTATGTTTGCTTCATAACTGCATTACTTTGCAAAACCATCTCTCCTTATTCTGCTTTCTGCATAGGCTTTCATTTTCTCTGTAGCAATTTATGTAACAGTAGCTCAAGCTCTATCATGGTGATCACCACAAGAAAGTGGTGGAGAAAATTCTACAAAGTTGCTATTCCCCCCTTAGGGGGAGAGAAAAATAAAAATCTGAGGCTTTTTTATGGGAAAATAGTCTGCTTTGGTTTATTTTGCTTTTTGCACACTGGACATCTTTAGTTGAGAGTTGGGTGCTCAGAATATGTCTCCAATTATGTGATCAGGATTTCCAAGAGGGCTGGAAGTAAGGACTTCTCCCTTCCCCAGCTATTTGTTGTAATTAAGGGGTTGCATCCCAAAGAACAGACCCAATGCAGAAGCTTGTATGCGAGTTTCTTTGATGGATTAGGGGGGACAACAAAGAAACAAGAGAGAAAATAATCTCTGCAAGTGTCATGAAGCAATGTAACATGAAGAAATGCATCTCAATGCATTTTGGATATAAACTGCTCATTAGGGGCAACTTGAAGATAATGTTTGTTGTGCTGCTTCTTAGGCTAATTAAGTTTAGCACCTGTTGAGGTTGTCTCCTTTCTTGCTTATATCCCTTCGTGAATCAGATCACTTCTTGTCTCCTTCAACCATGAAATTCTAATCAGTTCTGTTACTAATGGGATTAGAACTATTAATTGCTCCACTCAATTAATTAATAAATTAAAACATCACATAATAAAAAAACCCCAAGAACTTAAAGTGAAAGAATAAAGGGATGTGTTATTCTCAGCAGGAGCAAAATGATTAAATGGGGCTTTATAGTTTTAGGAACTCACCAAAGAGTGAGTTGACATGATCAGACCATAGTTGTAATGGATAGCATTACTTAATCATGTCTTGTTCATCCATTTATGTAGTGGGAGGATTCTACCTGCCAGACTTGCACACTAGGGATGCACAAATTTAGGGGTTTTTCCAATGCTGCCACCCTCATGTAGCAGGCTCCCACTTATGCAATGGAAATTTCTCCTCTCTTTCCCTATCTCCAGAAGCCCCCTTCTTATGCACCCTCAGAATCTTCTGTAGAGGGTTTGGGGACCTTCTGAAGCAGGCTTTCTTTGAAGGGATGGGAGAAGGGGAAGATCTACTGAGCAAGCAGAATGCCACACATGGATTGTTGGATACAATCAATGCCTTGCAGCCTCTGCACCTCTCTGCTTATACAGGATTTATCCTAAGCTAATCTTGTGACTCAGTTCTGTACAAAACAATAAGCATTTGCACAGAAAGAAAAGCCTAACAGTAATGTTAAGCTCACTGCCTGAAATCCATCGGCATTGAAAGAAAAGATGGTAGGCTTTAGATTTATTGGTGGGCAGAGCTCTGTCCACAAAATTCTCCCACAGGGAGAAAGGGACAAAGCCATTTTTGCTGATAGTGTGAGATGTGACATAGTGTTTGTAGGGGAAACTTGGGGTTTGGCATGATTTCCATTTTACCCCAAGGCAATTCTGAGAGACAGGCTAGAAAGTGGGGGTGGAGAACATACCTAAAGGCCATTTCATTCAGATTTTGAAGTGAAATCCACGTAAATTCAGCTCACTTGTATGGAATTTGGGTTCCAAAAACTTAATCATAAATGACCATTCACTCTTCAACAGATTGTAAGTTAAGACCAAAGTATTAACACCAGTTGTTTGGCAATGTAGCCATTTGGACCAGGGAAATGGGATGGGGGAATTAAGGGGCCTCTTCCCATACTATTTCTCAATTTCATTTTTCTCCCCTTTCCAAACTGTATTCATTTTGCTCCCTCCCCTGGCATTAAAAAAGTCATTGGGCTAATGGAATAGATTGCAAGTTTGACTAAAATTAAGCCTGAGTCTCAGTTTCACAAAACTACCTCAACACAAATATTTGGCACAAATATCTGAAGATCTCTTTTTTTTTTAATAAGATATTTATTAAGATTTTCAAAATATTACAAAATAAAAATAGAAAAAAGAAAAACACAAAAAATAAAAATAGTTAAAAACAACTCAATCTTTCCATTACTTATTTTTCATTAGCTTGTTTCCCGGACCTCCTCACGCCTCCCTTTTTTGTATTCCAGTTCAGTTTGTTGGTTCAGCAAATCCTTCCCCTCTTTGTCTATCCTAATCATTAATCTTAAAATATTGTAACATTAAATTTTTACCTGTTAGTAATCCATTTTTCATATTCCCTTATAGTATTGCAGCTAAAAACCACTTAATTTCTATCCAACATCATTCTAACATTCATTAATTTTACAATATTTCTGTAAATAGTCTTTAAATTTCTTCCAATCTTCTTCCACCGACTCTTCTCCCTGGTCCCGGATTCTGCCAGTCATTTCCGCCAGTTCCATATAGTCAATCACCTTCATCTGCCATTCTTCCAGAGTGGGTAGATCTTGTGTCTTCCAATACTTTGCAATAAGTATTCTTGCTGCTGTTGTGGCATACATAAAAAAAGTTCTATCCTTCTTTGGCACCAATTGGCCGACTATGCCCAGGAGAAAGGCCTCTGGTTTCTTCAAGAAGGTATATTTAAATACTTTTTTCAATTCATTATAGAGCATCTCCCAGAAAGCCTTAATCCTTGGGCATGTTCACCAAAGGTGAAAGAATGTACCTTCAGTTTCTTTACATTTCCAACATTTATTATCGGGCAAATGATAGATTTTTGCAAGCTTGACTGGAGTCATGTACCACCTGTATACCATTTTCATAATATTCTCTTTTAAGGCATTACATGCCGTAAACTTCATACCTGTGGTCCATAACTGTTCCCAGTCAGCCATCATTATATTATGTCCAACATCTTGTGCCCATTTAATCATAGCAGATTTCACCGTTTCATCCTGAGTATTCCATTTCAACAGCAAGTTATACATCTTTGACAAAATCTTAGTTTTGGGTTCTAACAGTTCTGTTTCTAATTTTGATTTTTCCACCTGGAAGCCAATTTTCTTGTCCGAATTATATGCCTCCATTATCTGATAATAATGAAGCCAATCTCGCACTTTGTTTTTTAGTTTCTCAAAACTCTGCAATTTCAGTCTGTCTCCCTCTTGTTCCAAGATTTCCCAATATTTCGGCCATTTGGCCTCCATATTGAGCTTTTTCAGTGCTTTTGCTTCCATCGGTGACAGCCACCTCAAATATCTGAAGATCTCAAAGATCTGCTTTAAGCTGTGCAGCAGTAAATTACATCAACGAAGAATTTATCTATTATACCCAGAGCTGCTGAACACATTAATGTTCACCAACATATGGCTATAGCATATGTGAATCTATCATTGCAGATCAAGCACCACAGGGCTTAGCTCAGAGCTGCACATCAGCAGCAGCATTCATGGAGTGAGTCAGCCATGTGCATGTTTGTTTACACTAAGCCATGGTTTGGCTTTTTGTAACATGCTTACTAAGCCGAAGGTTGTCCTCTTGCTGCATTGTATTATGGTTGCATTCTGTATTGGTTTTAGATTATCACCCTGGGATCATAGCTGATAAAGGGCATTAAAAATAATTAGCTAATAAATAAATTTGTAAGACAGCTTGGATGAATTTCACCAACGAAAGATAAGATTGACAAACTATTTTCTTTTGAATTAGGGACAGCAGTTCAAACTGGGGTTAGGTTACCGAGTAATCTAAAATGGGATGCAAAAGTAGCCATTCTAATTAGTGAGGCAGTCAGAATCATTAATCAAAATTTGTGACTATTGCCCTTAGACCTTCTGAAATTGCATATAAGCCAGTGAACAGTGTCCTAGTATTACAGAATTATTCTATATGTTTATAATAGTTCCCAGTCGTTATCTTGGCTGTGGTGCCTCACTGCTACTATGTTATACATAAAGAAAGAAAGAAAATTGTCCTAATTTCATTAAACGCCTCTAAACTGTCTTATGAGTCATATAATTAATGACTGAGCCTGGAGGGATAATAAATAAGTAAAGTGCAGCATTACTGGCCTGATCATTTCCCCCTAGATTTTCATTTCTTGCCTCAATATTTCTTCAGATATTTGGCCTATGCAGGACCTCCCAAAGTTACTTTGAATTTTTCTACATGCAGCATTGTGGGACAATTGTGGGACAATTCAACCAAAGGCGATTCTCTGGGATTACGATGTACAATTCACCAAACACGACCTACGCAATCTCATATTAAAGAGATTATTTATTATTGCTGCTGCTGAAAGAATTGGGGTGTCCAGTAGCCTTTAATCACTAAGTTCCATTTCCCATGTTTGTGAAATGCAATGTATGACAAACCAGTAAACGTTCAAACTTTCACATGGCCCAGCTACAGTTGTGAAGAGGTTGGTGCATAGATGTTGTTTAGTCATTTAGTTGTGTCCAACTCTTTGTGACCCCATGGACCAGAGCATGCCAGGCACTCCTGTCTTCCACTGCCTCCCGCAGTTTGGTCAAACTCATGCTGGTAGCTTTGAGAACACTGTCCAACCATCTCGTCCTCTGTCGTCCCCTTCTCCTTGTGTCCTCCATCTTTCCCAACATCAGGGGCTTTTCCAGGAAGTCTTCTCATGAGATGGCCAAAGTATTGGAGCCTCAGCTTCAGGATCTGTCCTTCCAGTGAGCACTCAGGGCTGATTTCCTTCAGAATGGATAGCTTTGATCTTCTTGTAGTGCATGGTGCATAGATATATCCACTATTAACAGACCAGCAACCTATAGCCCAGGGTAACCATTGAGTATGCTAGCATGATGTATGCAGAGGGCCTTGCAGCTGTAGGGGTTAAATAGAAAACAAGAATTGGGTGAAGGTGAAAAGGCTTGAGCTCTCTTTGCTTCAGCATGGATTCAGAAGGCAAGACTGTTTTTATCAAGCTAGATTTCTCATGCACTGCAAAAACAAAAACAACAGCCTCTCTAATGTTAGATGATACATTGCAAATACATTGTTCTACACATAAGAAGATCTACTTACGGCATTGTTACCATTTTTGCCTGCGCAAAACTTTCAGTGGATGAACAATTTAAATTAGTGTAAGCCCTATTTCAGGAATTTGAGTACACATCTGAGGGCTTCAACTGGGGAGGGGGAAAGGGGCACGCATGGAAACCCTGCCCCTCCCCACCAGCATCCCTTTGTGCATGCTGGCTCCATTTCAGACCTCAGTGTGAAGATCTGAAGAGGCCTTTTAAATATGTTAAACTAAACACTCTCTGAAGCCTCTCTATAATCAGGAATTTATATTTCCCTCATATCCAGAGGTCTCCCCCCTAACCTCACAGAATTTCATGTCTACATATCTGCAACTGATCCAGCCAAACTCATAATCTGTAGCCACTTCCCAATGGCAGGGCCCGACCTCAGGCTTAGTTTCTCCTAAGTACAAGAGCACATGCTCCACTCCCACTCTTAATTACTAGTCCTACTTTTTTCCTTTCTAGTTGTGTCAGCATCCTTTTTGGTAGTAATAGATTTGCACTATTTGAAATTTGTTTTAATAGTGCTGCATGTATTGGGGCTCTGGTCTATATAAGGCTTTCAGATCATACTTGCTATTTGATGCCTAGAATATAGCAGTCAACTTTCCAGCTTCAAGTACTTAACAAATAGAACAGAAAAAGATGAGATATAACAAAAACACAAATTTTATTAATGTATATGTATATCTGTCAATTCTCTGTTCTTCACCACCACTATCCATGTCCATTCTTCCTAAGGGCTGAGTAAAGGCCATATGACAACACCCCACCCTGGAATTTTTTGACATTCAAGGCCCAGCTATATCTTGGAACACAGATATCATAGCTATTACTACTGCAGAAAAGAGGGTGGTGCTGTTACTGTTGCTAAGGAGATGTCAGGATTGTAACTCAGTAGCAAAGCACATGGGAAAAGGTTCCCGTTAAATCCCAACATCTCCAGCCGCTGGTGGTCAGTGTACACTAGAGATGGAAAGCTGTGGCCTTCCACATGAAGTTGGATCCCTTTCAGTGTCAGCATGGCCAATGTTCAAGGGTGATAGGTGGTGGAGTCCAGCCACAGGTTCCCCATCACAAGTGTAGACAGTTGTGAGCTAGATGGGCCAATGGTGTGATACAAGGCAACACAGCTGCCTATGTTCCTAATATGCCAGGTCTTGCTAGAGCTGCAAAGGCGTGACACAACCAGCCTGTCACATGCAATTCAATATTTTGTTTTGTAGGCTTAGATGATCTCTGTCTACTATAATGCACTTGGGTGGGATAGGAAAGTTATGTAAAACAATTTACTTGAATAAAGATTGAAAGTGTTGAATTTTGAAATTAATAGTTTTAAAACTACATTTGTATATTTATTTATTACCTTCAGATAAGGTCCCCTATCCCTCCCAAATGATTTTTTTCTGCCAAAGGCCAATTGTATGGACGTGTAGTCTGGATAAACATTTTCAACCAATTTTTATTCTGCTTCAACTCCAGAGTAAACTTAATGAAGTTCTGTGTGTTTACACTGGAATAAGTACAAAAATATATTTGAAGTTCATCAAGTGTGAACTAATAGCTGCACAATTAACTTTGAAAAGTGTCTATTTGTACTAACCGTAGCATTTAAAAAAGTATTTACATATAACCTTTCTGTTTTGTTCAACAGTGGAATGATGGGATCTGACAAACCATCAATCAAATAATGCATGTTCTAAAAATAACACCCCTTTTGAGCTATAATGTTTGATTATCTCCAAAGTACATGATCAGCCATTGAATTCTGTAGCTAAATTACCTGACAAAACACTCTTCCTAGTTTGCATGTAACTACCACGCTTTAAAGCCAGCAGGCACAATGCATACTGCATTGCAGTAGAAGAAAATTGTTTTGCTAGAAAAGTCTGAAGTACTTTAAGGCCTTTAATGTGCAAAAGTAGGCCTGCCATCAAGACATATAAGCTCTCCACTTTGTGAATGCATCACAGTAGATTAACCGGATTGCCTTTGTCTATTTTGCTTGTTTTCAAGACACACTTTTTAATGGACTTGGACTCGGTGCAGTCATTGGACTGGGTGTAGCTGCCCTTTTATTAATCCTTGTCGTGACTGATGTCAGCTGCTTCTTTGTACGGCAATGTGGATTGCTGATGTGCATCACCAGAAGGATCTGCGGAAAGAAGAGTGGCTCCAGTGGGAAGAGTAAAGAGCTAGAGGAGGGGAAGGCTGCATATCTGTGAGTATTAGTCGCAACATTTAGCCAAAGGACAAGCATATGTGAATTGTGAATCTGTCACAAACTACCATTCATGGAACAACCTTGGGTCTCCAAGGTTGAGAAAGCTTATTCACTGTGTCATTTAACTACAGCTTCTTTATGGCCCACTGCACTATTTCAACAGTGTGCCAACAGGTGACTAGCACAAATTGTGTTCTTTAACTCCAGACATGCTGCTCCAGTCCTTGCTGGTCAGTCCAATTGGACTTTCTGCTGGACTTTCTTCACCAACTGTGTTAGCGCAGCGACTGGGGCGATGGAATAAAAACTTGCCCGCAATATCTTTGCTTATCTTTTATTTTTAAATAATAATCAAACAGCTGCAAAACAACCCTTCTCACCACTCCACTCCACTCCAGCCAGTATCATACAAATCATTTGATCAACTTAAATGAAGTTTTCAAAATAATCAATTACCCTATCACATCGCTGCATTCGGTGCAGCAGGTAAACTCCCCCCGGCTAATTAGTTAAATTGTTAAGAGACTGCAGGTGTGTTGAATTGCCAAGAGCTCACAGATGTGCTGCCATGCAGGTTATAATTACAAACATACACCTCTGAGTAGCACTATTGACCACATCAATATTAAGAAAACCCAATGCTTCTTCCTTAATAAATGTGCTTAGGACCGCAGCTGTACAGCCTGCTCCTATGCATTTTTATTGATGGGCCATATTGCCAAGGAAAGGCAGAATTACACATTGCATGTTACAATTTTTTAAAATAGTTTTTTTAATAGACATTTGTGCTGAGGCTTCAGTGTTAGAAGGGGCTGTAGTTCAGTGATAGAGAACATGCAAAATATCTAAGCTTTAATCCCTGGAATCTCCAGGGACCGCTTGGAAGGACCATTGTCTAAAAACCCTGGAAAGTTGCTTTTAGTCAGTACTGAGACTGAAGACATAACGAATCCCATTCAGCCAAAATTAAGCACATTCATGTTTTGTTGGTGGCTTTCAATGAGAGAGTTAGGTAAATGCTGATCAGTTTCCCATATTTTTAAGCAATGGAAGTTAAAAGTCCTTATATATAAGCAGCACTCAAAAATGATTTCATCCCCCACCCCACACATTTGATGCTACTTTGATGAAAAGGAAAAGGGTTTTCCAACATAACACATTAATGAAATTGGCAAGTCTATGCAAGCATATCGTTACAGCTCTGAAAATCTTACCATCAGTTTCCATGAGAAAGGCATTAATTTTTCTCCTTTTATTCAGGAAAGCATATTAATTAATCTATATAAGTTGAAACTATAATATGGCTACTATCATTTGTCATGCTGAATAGATCAGATAGTTTGCTAGCCTCAATGTTAGTTTTTGAAAAATCCAATTTGGCACTCTCAAATTATTATTTAGATATAACATTTATTTTTGCATATTCGTTTGAGGTTAAAATGTATGATAATGTATGAGGTGACAATGATGGATGTAATAAATGTTGAAATATTTTTATCAGTATTAATTATAGTTGCCTTTTGCTTTTCTTCCATGATTCTGAAAGCAGAATACTGACAATTAATAAAATGCAACATATTTTTATCACAAAGGAAGTGAGGCTAAGAATCTTTCAATGTTCTTTAGGAAAGACGGATCAAAAGAGCCGATAGTTGAAATGAGAACAGAGGATGAAAGAATTACCAATCACGAAGATGGAAGTCCAGTAAATGAACCCAATGAAACAACACCATTAACAGAACCAGAGTATGTAGTCCACATTTTAATAACTTCACACCCTGTATATTCAAAAGTGAATGTCCAGCAGATGTCCAGCAGATCTCCCAAGACTGGATGAGAGGCATAAGTTCTAAATCACATTATATACACATATGTGATTTCCTACCGTACCCTGCCCATCCCCATTGTACTCCCCTGATTGGTTTGCATCACAGGAACCAACTGCTCAACTCCACACACCCAATAAAATATTTGAGGGGACCACCCCCTAAGTTGATGGGAATTGCCCTTCAAATGGTGTGCATGCACCATGTCATTTGATCGATTATATGGAGCAGGGTTTACCTGCCCCACCCTAGTTTACTCAAGTTGGCAGCCTGGTGCGGTCCTTCTATGGACGTGTTTCTCTCAAGCCTTGTGTTTCTTCCTATTAATCAACTTACGCTTTAGTTGCAGCAGACTGATGTTCTAATTGTTATAAATTGGGGCTATCAAACAGGAACTCTGTGGTTGACCCTCAGCTCAGTGCTGAGCATCAGAAACTAGCTCAAGCAGGTGCTGTGGTTTCTCGCTGCCTTGCCCCCTGCCTCTGGAGCACTGTAATTTTTGACATCAACAGGAAAGTCCCAACTATAGTGTGCTGTGTTACAGAATTAGCATTCTCTACAAATAATAGCTGCTAGCTAAAAAGGTCAGGGTAGCTGCCTTGTGTTGCCTGCTACTGAGAACTGAATTAGCAGAAGGGATGACTCATGGCTGAACCAATGTAAGTGGGTCTGTGACCTAGGTCCAGATCACACTACCATCTCCATAGTGTATAAGCTGTAGGTTGTGCACTAACATCAGCAACTTTCCTCCCAGAACTATGGGGCAAAGTAATCTTAGTGTACCTTACAACATATCATCTTGATGCTCCTTCCATCATATAATACATATTTTCTAGCAACTGCTTGTTCTTGAAGATATTTGTCCCAATCCAAATGTAGCTGGTTAAATGGACATCCCTTTGAAATCAATCAAATGTAAATGGCAGGTATGGGAATGCTTGATCTGGTTTGGGACCCTGGAGAGAGAAGGAGAAGCTTTAAATTGATGCCCCCCATTCCCAATCTGGATTGGGGGACCCTGCCTGCTAGTAGTAGTATTTCTTAGATTTGTTAATCACTTTTTATGGGAAAGTCTCCAAGTGATTTACAACAATGTTAAAAACACAATTAAACCCATTTCTACTAGAAGAAAAGTTTCTATGGAGCATGAAAGACAACACATGGGCATCAGTAAAATACTTCACAAAATGAAACTTGATGCAATTGTATGAACAATTATTTTTTGGGCAGTGTTGCACATTGTTAACAGTGGTGGAAGGTGGGGTGGGGAGGAAGAGACGCATAGAGAAACTTAAAGATTTGCCACTGCAGCGGTGTAGTACTCTCAACAAAATCTGAATAAGAGAAAAATGACCTAACCCCCTCCCCCCAAAAAAAAAATCACCCATGAATTTACAATTTAATATTTTGGTTTTTCCTTACTTTCTCACAGGAAACTGCCATTAAAGGAAGAAAATGGAAAAGAAGTTTTAAATTCAGATACTATAGAAATCAAAGTTTCTAATGACATCATCCAGTCAAAAGAAGATGATAGCAAAGCATAATACAACAACTCCAGCTGTCTAGAGGGGAATAAAAGGCATTTGGATTCAAATAAATCTGTGACCAAAACTTTACAGCTGACCTTAGTTTCTTGGGCAACTTAAGATGGAATAATTCTCAGAAGTAGTTCAAATGACTTCTGTTGACTGTCCGTTTTCACTTTATTTCAATAGTTTTAGTCTGTAGTCCTGGATGACATCAGTCCCGTGGTCTCAGTTTGGCAAATCAGCCAATATAAATATTGTAATTTATTTTATCACTGAAGAAATCTATTTATAAAAATTCAAGAAACCCCCTTAGCCACAGACTGTACACCTGACAGCCGTACCACTTACAATGGAAATTAAACCCTGAGAGAAAGTGCCATATACATTTATATTTGTTTGTACTTGAAATTTTAAAAGATTTTGGTTGCCTTTAAAAGAATATATATATAAACAAATTATATATATATAGATATAATATTAGGCTCCATTAGAAATTAGATATATGTGGCTGGCAAAGCTAAATAGTGACTTGACTGCAGCTGATCTTTGACACAGAGTAGACAACCTCCTTATGCTGTTAACCCTGCACTTCACACCAGACAATGAAGGGTTTGTAGGTTTGATGTACAGATTTTAACAAAAGTTGTGAACTATTTTGATGAAGACATTGATCACATCCTAACTATCAAAAGTCCACAGAAATTTCAGTGCTTCAGATACTTTGTATTTATGTTTGGAAGATCATGTGTAAGCTAAAAATGTCGAAACTTATTTTGTTGTGAAAATAAGAATCCTGACTTATGACCATAGCACTCAGCTTCAAAGCAAGTCTTACAACAATAAATACAAGCTCAACTGAGTTGCCTCAATGTATTTATAAAGAAACATAATATGCACATTTCTGCTTTCATTCGTTTACTACAACAATAATCATATTTGTTCTAATATATATTTTAAAAGTTATTCACGTAAACTCAAACCCAAGATCCAAAAAACTTCTCAAGGCTTGGCCATGCCCTGTGTAATTTTCACTTCCACCACCAATTTAATAAACCAACTACACAAAAATAAAATAAAAGCAATGGAAAATGTGGTTCTTAGGAGGAATGTCAAATGATAGATGATAAGAAAGATAAGACTGAGGTTGAGTGAGCTGCATTTAAACAATAGAGGAAAATATATCCAAGAAACCAGTTGATTTTTAAAATGCTGTTTCTGTTCTCATAGAATTCTATACATAATTTTCCCCAGCAATATCTTCCCTAGCTTGGGAATGAACTAAGCAGACAACCTTAAGATACATTTAAATCCAAATAAAAATAGAATGTTGAACTGCAGGCTCCAAACCCTAGGCATGCCTTGTTGTACTGGATAGCTGTGATGGCAATAGAACAATTTGTGGATCACACCCTTCAATAGTTAAATTTTGGTTGGCCTCTACAGATGTGTAACTTGCTACTGAAATAAAATAACAAATAAGAAACTGTGCTTTTTTTTTTGACCCTTGGTAAAATTGCCATCAGCTGCAGTATGTTAATTTGGCTCCCAGGTTGCCCTTAAATCTTTGCTGTTAATAAATATATGGAACAGTAGTCCTGCATGGGCAGAATGCATTATGCAACTGCTGTTGTTGAGTGGCAAACAAGGGAGCAAAAGGCTGAAGGTGTTATGGGAGGGGTGCAGAGATATGTTGGGCAGAGATATGGAGGTGCTACCCACCTCCATGTCCTGACGATTCTTGCAGCTCCCAGCAAGGGCTCATGGTATGATAGGTCTGCACTGCTGGGCCCAAGGTTTCCATCCACTAATGGCCTGATAAAGCATTCACCTTCTCTGGCATACACTATTGAAATATATGGAATGGGTATAAATATATATATATATTTGATTAGAAATTTTCATAACATGTTTACTGGTTTCCTGTGTCATCATGCTAGAACTGCTTAAATATTAATGGTCCTACAGTCTGATAATGTGGTGCCATATGTCAGAGCCAGTTTTTTCTTTATTTGAAGAGAAATATAGTTTTTCTAAACTACTTTGAATACTTTTTGCTTTATTTAGACAGTTTATATAGTGTTCATGTTTTACCAAAAAAAAAATAATAATCTCCAGGTGACCAGGTGATTGACAACATCTTTGCAACTATCTTCAAACATTGAATACAAAAATAGCATAATGAAATCAACATGATAGAATTCCACAATTAACAGTTAAATAGGGCATTCTCTTAAATTTCAGAACAATGCAATACATGTGAAAATCAACTACAAAATGACTGTAGTTAATTTCATATTTAATGCTTTCTTTTATAGCACATACCAGTGCTTTAGCTTTCTATCAACTAGAACCTATTGTTCCAACTTCTCCTTTTGAAACATTTGAAATATTGTGGTGTGGAGAGTGCCCCTTTCTAGGATACTCACCCCCTCCCAAAGTTTTCCATCCTTCCCCCAATTGCCAGCATTCATTCCTCAGTCATCAATGAGATGGTATGTAACTTTCTCCTTCCTCCATTAATCCCGCCCTGCCCACCACCTACCTCCTTCTTGGACTGACACTCAGAGAATGAATTTTCTATTAGTATATAGGAATATCTGGCAACTCGAGAGCTAGATCAATAATAATAAACAAATACCACCTTGTAGGGTGATGCAAGATTGTAACTGTCCTTCATAAGCAGCTCACAGGTGTGTGTGAGAGGTCTAGTTTCTATCTACAGAAATATACAGCAATAGTCCACAATAAAACAATTACTGAGACAGACAATATGTAATCATATGACAAATCCCACTAAATATTGCCAAGCTTTGAACTGTGTATTAGAAATCAATTATTTTACTAATGATTGTGAAATAAGTTCATTTAAGTGCCAAACTGTGAGTCATTTTCCCCTGTTGCTTAGCACGGTAAGTAACAGAGTGGGTAGGATGTCACTCTGTTTTAGTCAAGCAAAAAACAACACCCACCTCCAGTCATGTATCTATAGATCCCTAGATTCATTGAATACAGAGCCTCAGACTTGCTTATGTTCTTGCATATGGAAATACACCTGGGCCATCATGTTATTCAGTGGCACCATGAAAAACCCAAACCCACCTAAGACTGGCAAAGTAGCCATTTTGTTTGGATTTGTTCAGTATGTTGCTAAATGTAGTTATGGGTTTTCAGACGTCTGTCTTCAACTTTCCTTTAAGGGAGAGAGAATGAGAGCTCTTTTGAAGAAGATTAAAACAAAACAGACACTGCTATCTCCCACAAAAGCAATGAGAGAAACAAAAGCCCCATTTCAATTATTGCCTTATTTAACTAAATCATCTTAGCAAAGGCTTATTAGAGCAATCTTATCAATACATAGCCTTCTGTGTTAATATTCCTAACTCTTAACATTTAATTCTGTTCTCTTTTTTTCCTAAAAAGGATTGTGTGTGGGGGGGGGAGGATCTGCAACATACTATCCCTCAATTTTCAGTGGATCATAAAACTATTAGGAGTGTTGCCGAAGCTCGTATTGAATTCACTGCCTCTGCTTGCATTGTCACAATAAATTATTGACCAAGAACCCTTATTGCAGCATGCAGTTCAATCATTTCTATGCAGGGAGTGGACATCAGGTCCAAGCATCAGTTAAAATCACTGGCTGCTAGTCTTATAAGGAAAACTTAGTATCTTTGACAAAATTACTGCAATGGTCCCCTGAATCTGTTTAGGCATTCAGTTAGATATGCATCTTTTTCAGAACCCTGGTCAGTAGCCACGCGTGAGATGATCCTTTTACACACGAAAACTTCATTGCTATGTAATATTACACTCACCAGATAGAGTGACTTCTGGCCACAGAATTTGCAACATTTCCACCATTCATGTATAAATGTAACCTGCATTTAGATTCTGAAGACCTGATCAATTTACTGATGCAGCTGGGAAGCTTCAGAGCTGTCTTTGGGCCAATTACAGTTTGTTAGTTAAAAATTCTCTTTAAAAAGGCATTGTGATTTCTGTTCTGCTTGTATTTAAGATTTTCTTGTAGACCTGTCCTGGGTTGTGTGGTGTGGATGGGCACAAAACAATTGAAGTTTATCAATGTGAAGCCCCACTGATTCCACGTGATCGCAGTAGGGCAGTAAAAAGAGAGGTGACCAAAACAAGAAAAGATGGGGGAAAGGATAGGATAGCAACAGGTCCCATGAAGCAATGCTGAAGTAGTGGTGCAGCCAACAGAGAGCGACAAATAGGTGGACAATAACATAAAAACCTATGCTTGTTTTGAATGGAAACTGTAAGGAGACTTGTTCTCAGAAAGAGATCTCAGGCAGAACAATCATAGGTGGAGGCAGGGAGTAGTCTGTGGAAGACTACCCATCATATCCTAAGCCCTGCCATGTTGTGTGTACACGGCAGAAGGTCAGGGGAATGGCTTTTTTTCTATTTTTCTGTAGTCAGTTTTTAATATTCATTTCCTTCTTCAGGGGCATAGGAGGGATTTGGATCTTGCTGTTCTAAGACTTCCCACAGTCCCCCCTGACATGTTCACAGCATACTCCTTTTCACCCTCCACTGCTATTGGAAGTCTGAATGCAGAGGAGCAACAGCAGTGGTGCTTTCTGCCACTGCCATGAGGAGCCTTCAATGGCAGGACTTACCCAATATATGTAGATTGGGAACCACTGCACCCTGCAGCCACCTGCTACCCTCCCCTGGGACCTTTGAGTTACTTCCTTAATCATGCAATTTAATTCAGTTGCCATCATCACAACAGCCTCTGAATGTACATAAGTGGATAATAAAAAAGAGACAGAGCATTTTAAGCCTCCAGATATATAGCCTACTTTGACAAGGATAGTTATCCTGCAAAAAAATGAACATTTAGTAGGTATTTTGGATTCTGTGTACAGTAAAATTAAGACTTAACAGTTTTTGTTCATCAACATTTCTTTTGTTTCAACATTCCATATGGTATCTGCCATCTGATCCACTTACTGTACTGTTGCGTTACCTGCAACTGGGGTGCGTTTGTTCATCGTTTCAGAATTTTATGTCCCTATGAAATGCTGTATATATATATTCTAAACTGTAAAAAAAAAAGATACTGCAATGCTGAAGTTTTGTATTTATGAAAGATATTGAAAGTATGGATTACAGTTATATCAATTATTTGTCACTCTTCACCATTTGTATATTAATAGTAAAGAGACTTTTACTTTAATGAAATGCTTCATTTTCCATTTCTGTCTCTCTGCCAGGAATAAGCTGATTTGGGAGAGCATTTACTTAAAAACCTTCACTATTCCAAATTTTGTTTCCAGAGAGAGTTTCCCAGAAGACATTTTAAAACAAAAACGACATGCTATCAAAAATGAGAAAAATAGTATATTCCTTCTGCAGTACAACTTATTATGATGTATTGGTATAGCACTTATGGGAAAGCCTTCAGGTACACTGCTATTGTCAGTGAGATTATTATTTTGGATCACAAAAATAATAATCAATCTTTAGTTCTACAAATACACTGTTGCTAACATTAAAAATAATTCCACCTAATAACTGCAAATAGAGCTCCATTGACAGGTAAGGATGAAGAACCTGTGTTCATTTGCATAGTCAACTAGGTGCCTATGCTAAAAGAAGAAGAAGAAGAAGAAGAAGAAGAAGAAGAAGAAGAAGAAGAGGAAGAAGAGTAGGAGGTGTTTGGAATAGTTTCTAAGAGACTAAAATATTTCTTGCATAGATTGAGAAAAGTGCATAAAGAACTGCAGAATCATCTCTTGGAAACAAAGATATAAAAAGCTATTTCAATGAATAGCATGTAATTAAAGGGCATTCCCGATGGCGTGCATTGGGTCCTTTACTATTATAAGCACTTTCTTAATGGGGTTCTGAGCAGACATGCATCAGGTTGCACCATAAATAGACATAAAATCAGTTATTATTTATCTTGGCTGATACAATCTGCAAAAAATGACGCCATTCTAACACGCAGAATATAAAAATATGGTATGCTTCATATATATGAACATTTGAAAGTCTCAGAAACTCTCCCATATGTTTCTGAGCTTCTGCAGTGTTTGGCATATGCAATATCCTTGACTGATAAATAGATTGACAGTGAACTGTCACAGTCTCTAAATGAAGTTTCACATAACATTTTAGGTATTAATGTTAGATTAATATTCTAGCACAATAAGGAGTGGCATGTGTGTATTTTCACTGATACACTTTCTTCGCTATTTGATTATTTTATACCAAAGGATGGCATTTCATTACAGTTTTCCCCTGGCACCTTTCTAGACCCTTTTTGGTGATGATAATGATTATGGCAGGCCTGATAGGGGGCGGGGGGGTATTTCAGTGGTCTGCAGCAGTTTAAAAGTGGTCCGCAGGGCGAAAAATTTCAAATCCACTCCTCTAGAATTCCCGGAACCTGAACAATATTGTTTTCTGATCTATGGATGTTAAAGTCTTGGAAACTACTTTTGCAGAGCTCCTGACACCTAAGATTCTGCCACAGCAGTATCGTGAAGCACAACTGAGACCTAATTCCCAGCAGTTATCTTTCGTCACTACCTTGGTCTGTGAGTTTTGGTGGAAAAGAGAAAAGATCAGCAGTGTTGAGGAACATAATGAGGCTCACTTGCCATTCCTAGCCAGGCCAATTAACTTGCAATCTAATTTAGAGCAAACAAACAAACAAAAACTCTATGTACTGGTAGGGACAGTGCAAAAATAATGAGTAACTGGAATAACTGAGTCTCAGTATGCATGCTGGATTTTGTTTGTTTGTTTTTCTTTTAAGAGGAACAGAATTAGATGAATGAAATTTGGATGGTAAATGTGTTTCATAAAGGGAGCCAATACAGAAAAAGCCCAAAGGTGAAAAACAGAGATAAAAATACAATTTGACAAGCAACAAAAAAAGAAAGGAGGCCTCGAAGAAGAGGACACAGAGAATTCAGAGATTAAAGATAAGCATTTGTCAAAAGAACTGCTCACACCTTCATATTGGGGAAAGAACACCTGGCGTAGCAATGAAAGAGATCACACTCTCTGGGCCCACTTCCAATTTCACACATTTAAATGAATCTATGAACGACAATATCTTCAGCACACATGATTGTTAATAAGAAAACCCAGTGGCCAAAGATAAAGAACACAGATCAAAGGGCCTCAAGGAGAAGCTTGAGGAACCAAAAGGTTTGAGTCAACAAAGGAAAGAGAAACATTAATGAAAATCCAGTAAGTATGATGTGTAAGATGAGAGAACGGCAGTTTAAATAAAACTAAGGCAGAACAAAACTACACAAAGGCATTACAAAGGATGAGAAGAAAAAATGACCAACTCTTAAATAATAATAATGCAGAACATTACTTGTGTTGATGCTCTGACACATTATGACAATTTGTTAAGTAAAGGAACACTAACATTTGTCGTTTATATCAAAATATGGAGTTTTGGAGGAGAGATTTGGAACCCTTATTTCATTTCCCCACATTTTATTTTTAATGTATCCAATGCCTTTATACCCCATGTTTTCTCCAGTATTGTATATATCAGGATTCCTGGTGACCTCAAATTCAGGCACTGGTCGCACTCTCACCTGCTTAGATTCAGAAAGTTGCCTCATCTCACACCTTCATATATGCTTCTGTAAAAACTAATTTGGTAAAACATTTCATTATTTATTGATCCATGCTTGCCAAAAGGACTTTCATTGATCGTTTTCCCGCACAGCTTGCTTCTCCTCTACATCAAGAGATTGCATTGTAAGTATTTCACACCTAATAACCAAAATCGCAATTTATCTCAGGTTCCATTCTCGAGTTCCTATTTTGTCCTGGGTTCTCCTGAAGAATTCCTGGGCTCTGTGTATGCATGCTCACATCAAGGAAGACTACTTCCTTATTAGAAGGTGTGGAACCAGTGGCGGATGGCAGGCATTGTGAGATTGGTAGTGCAACCCCACTTCCTTCCACACAGTAGCCCTATGCATGGGGGATAACATCTGAATAGAGCTATAATGTGTTATTATGGAGCTATTAGCTTTCACACTTCTGCTTCCCTAGACTTTGAAGAACATACATAATCATGCTGCTATTTCACATTAAACCATGGTTACACATTAAAATGTGGTTTAATGTGATGTGGGAACCAGGCCACAAACTTATTTAAAAGGAAAAATCCACTGGAGTGGAGATAGTTTAGGCAGAATTTGCAGTGTTGGAAAAACTGAAAGTAAATTGGAGCAATTTAGTAAAAGCACTCTTGATATCGCCTTAGCTTTACTTAGTTTTTCCTTGCATGTGAATGTGTGTCATATTGTGTGAATTTTCATTTTAAACCTGCTTTTGCCCTCATAGGAATGGCAATAAATACATTTTTGGTATTTATGTGTATGGGCTCAGTGTTAATATGTGCTTAGGCTGCATAGTGGTTTGCAATTACACAGGATTTAATAGCGACCATGTCACTGAATTACATGAAATGTATTTTCCTGGTTAATGTGTTGCAAGACATAAAAATGCATCTTCTGTTTCATCATTTATCTAGCCAGAAAACCCACACTTGCATATGAATAAACACAGATGTGCCATAATTAGAAAATAATAATATCCTAGAAACAAATGTTGTTCATCAGAATATTTTGCCTACTTGAAGATCTTTGCCAACAAACTTAAAATGTATCTCTGTGAATTCAAAGAGAACAGAACCAATACCTAATGATTATATGATAATTCAGCTTGTGTCCCCCCCATTAATGCAAAGGAATGAGTATTATTTTACAGGCCTAATAGAAGCACCTCTATTATTCTTAATGTTATTTATGATTGGTAGTTATAGTCCACCCTTCAATGAATGGTCTCAGGTTGATTTACAAATATCAGACTTAAAAACATGTACAAATCACCATTAAAATCAGAATTATGTGATTTAAGTTGCTTAAATAGAGAATTGTTCTTAGAGGCATATGACTAAGCTAAGTAAATTTGTATCCCTGCCTTACTTGTCCAAAGGTTATGAAAGTACTTGCCTGTTTTGAATTATGTATCTCTTGCTTTTTCTGAGCAACCATCAGAATATGGCATAAGTTTTCATTGTACCTCTTGGTGATGTACCACAGCGGAACCACCAAGATAACGATAAAGACCTTGACTTGTATTCATGTTAGTACTATTCAGAGTAACCCCATTAAAATTAATGAACATAAGTCAGGCTACATTTAGACAGCATTTTTTTCCACCAGCATGTTTATAGCACAAATACAAGAAAATACTGCTAAAAGATACAGTCAACATTAATGACAGGCGCACGACCACAATGAAATGTTTTGCACATCACTCTCAGGAGAGTTGATAAATTGAATGAATATATGCATATGTGCATACATAACATATAACCCCAATATTATTTGGAGTAAATTGGATAGAACTGAGTGCATTGAGTCTGTAGCATACATTGGCCCATTCAGACCTGATATGCATGAAAGCAGTTCAGTGTAGATGGAGATGGACACCCAGATGAAGATTCTGGTGTCCATCTTATCCAGGCTTCAGTGAACTGGTTTTTGGAAGGTTGCACATTCCTATCCAGGGCTGCCAGCTGTGTATGGGAGCTGCATCAAGATCTTCATCTAAACTCTCCTGCCATTATTTTATCATTTCCTATTTCTTTCTAAAAATAAACAAGTGTAGTAGTCAATTTTAATTATATACATAATAATATTTTTTTTTCTCTGCATCTTGGGTGGCTGTTGCTTTTACAAAATCCACGCATGGAAGTGGTATGGGACTTTGCACTTTCATAGAAATCGAAAAAAGGCCTTCTGAGGTGTTTAAAATGTTGCATGTACATATCAAAGCCGAAACATGAAAAAGAAGTGAAATGCCATCTGTTCTTAGAGTGAGACTGGGTGACTAAACAGCAATGAATAATTCATCTGGTGAATGTTCTCCCTGTTTTATGATTGAGTGCTTAGAATACAGAAACCTATAGCAAATTGCTTCTGAAAATTATTCTTGGCTTGTATCTTGCTCAAAAATAATGTGACAAGTATCGCAAGCATTGGACATTCAAGATCAGTGCTTAAGAAGTTAATATGGTTAACATTTTACATCATCTGCATGTATCTGTTGAACATCTGAGTTTGGGAGTCTACTCAAATGAAGTACAGTGGTACCTCAGGTTAAGTACTTAATTCGTTCCGGAGGTCTGTACTTAACCTGAAACTGTTCTTAACCAGAAGCACCACTTTAGCTAATGGGGCCTCCTGCTGCCGCTGTGCCAGAGCACGATTTCTGTTCTCATCCTGAAGCAAAGTTCTTAACCTGAAGCACTATTTCTGGGTTAGCGGAGCTGTAACTTGAAGCGTATGTAACCTGAAGCGTATGTAACCTGAAGCGTATGTAACCTGAGGTACCACTGTATGTGTGAAGCTGGTCCAAATGTGGAGAAAAGCCTGGAAGAAGGAAGGAGGCTAGATATAGGATTTCCAACTAATTCATGATGTAACAGGAGAGAATAATAATGCCATTTACCTCTCCTAACTTGCCTGAGAGTTTAAGGTAAATTATTAATTGTTGCCACCTCCCACAAAATAGGGAATTACGGTAAATCACTCACCTCTTGACATAGAAATGCTTGGATAGGTGACCAATTCCCAACAGGTGGGAGCAAGGGAGATTTGTCTGGCAACAGCATCTTTCTTCAGTGGTAACAAACATTTTGGTTGTATCCAGCAAGGTCATTGCACAAGCAGTAGAATTTCTGATTGTGTAGTGGAACTTCCCAGCCCTTTAGCCCCAAATCTACTCCCCACAAAGCTTCATGGCAGATTTGGGAAAGGTACAGAAAATGTGCAGGGGGAGGGGTTGCATAAGAAGTCCCATTGCTCTCACAATGACTTAGTTAGATTCATCCCTTTATGTGGCCTATGTAAATGTAAATTAAGAATTTGTCAAGAATGTATAACTTGCTGTTGAAATGGAATACTCAGGATGAAATGGTGAAATCAGCTATGATTAAATGGGCACAAGATGTTGGACATAACATAATGATGGCTGACTGGGAACAGTTATGGACCACAGGTATGAAATTCACGGCATGTAATGCCCTAAGAGAAAATTTAATGAAAATGATTTATAGGTGGTACATGACACCAGTCAAGCTTGCAAAAATTTACCATTTGCCCGACAATAAATGTTGGAAATGTAATGAGACTGAAGGTACATTCTTTCACCTTTGGTGGACATGCCCAAGGATTAAGACATTCTGGGAGATGATTTATAACGAAATGAAAAAGGTATTCAAATATACCTTCCTGAAGAAACCAGAGGCCTTCCTCCTGGGCATGGTCGGCCAATTGGTGCCAAAGAAGGATAGAACTTTTTTTATGTATGCAACAACAGCAGCAAGAATACTCATCGCGAAGTATTGGAAGACACAAGATTTACCCACCTGGGAAGAATGGCAGATGAAGTTGATGAACTATATGGAACTGGCGGAAATGACTGGCAGAATCCGAGACCAGGGAGAAGAGTCGGTGGAAGAAGACTGGAAAAAGTTTAAAGACTATTTACAGAAATACTGTAAAATTAATGAATGTTAGAAAAATGTTGGAATGAAGTTATATGGCTTTAGTAGAAATGTTATAAGCAATTAAGTATAAATAGATTAATAGAGAATTAAAGGGAAAAATAAGGTTAGAATGTGTTAAGATAATTATAGGATAGAAAACAGAGGAAGATGGAAATGAATTGCTGAAACAATTAACTGAAGTGGAATACAAAAAGGGAGGTGTGAGGAGGTCGTGGAAATAAGTGAATGAAAGATAAGATATTGAAATTGTTTGATGTGTTTAACTGTTTTTGTTTTGTTTTGTTAGTTTAATGTGTTAGTGTTATGTAGTGTTTTTGTATTGTACTGTCTATTATTATTTTTTGTAGTGTTTAAATTGTTGGAAAAGTAATAAATATTATTTATATAAAAAAAAGAAAAATTAGAAATTGGGAGATACTAAAATTGGGAGATTCATCCACCCCTACATTAAATGCTTACAGGAATGTTATAGGAAAATGTATGCTTATTCTAGGTACAAATGTAGAAGCAGTCATTTAAAACTTTCAGATGAACTTTTACAGGATCCTATCTTTCTGAAGCTAAACGACACAAACACTGGCCCTTATGAAGAGGGCGATGTTTTTACAACTCTTGCTGTTCTTGTTTTCTTTGTGTGCTGTGAAATCCAATATTGCTTTTCCAATTATGACAATGAAAGAACAGATGAGCTACCATAGGCTTTGCCCCTTCAAGCCTTTAGCAAACAAGGTGTTCAATGATCCTAGCAGATGTTACTGATTTGAGCCCTTTTCACTGCTTACCACAGGAGCAAATGCTGCAGGAATGATCAAGATCTGGACCGGAGCCCATCCACACCACGAACAATGTGTTGACATGGCTAGAAGCACTCGGAATCTAGCCATCATTCCCAACAGCTTAATTTCCTGATCAGCCAGCCTGATCATCTGCTCCTTCTAAATAGAATGTCTTGTTGTTTTCTCTCTCCTGGGTCACTGCACTCCACTCAGCATATTATTTATTTATATTTTAATCCACATTTCCCTCTGTCCATCCGTATGTTAGCAATTGTCCCTGAGACAGCTCTGAATCCCAGACACATCTGTTGTTTGAGATTTGCCAAAAATTCTCCTGATGTTCTTCTCTCATTCTGCCTTCCTTCTCCCATAAGGCAGGCAGGCAGACTGCCTGCCTGCCTTATTTCCTTAGTTCATGTAGTAATAGTGTGGATTGACTCCTTTGATCCGTGGAGTTTCCAAATTTGCCTTTCTTTCCTTTGGAACATGCCAGCTGAATAATTGTGCACCCTGTTAAGCCACTTAAATCACATTGACTACAGTAAGATTTAAGCAGTCTATGTGCTACATTACAGCCTAAGGTTGTAATCCAATGCATTCTTACATGAAAATAATCCTTATTTATATCACAGGACCATCTTTTTTCTTTCCTTTTTAAAAAAGGTATTAAAGTTAGGGTGTCATGTTATTCATTCTCTAGTGAAAAGGTTGAGGGAGTGGAATGTCAAAACGGTGAATGTAAATGCCTTCAAAAATCTATCCCAAAGCTAATTCTTTTCAGATAGAATAGATTCATCTAAAACTGATACATTCCTTGCCTTGAGCTTTCCATGTGAAATAATCTCAGGGGATTGTAGTTACCTTTCATAACAGTCACAGTATTCTTCATTTGTTTAAATATACAGCTTGCTCCATTGCAAAGCCTTAAGATAATTATGTAGCCATAATTCTTAGCACACATATGAACACAACTGCATGAAATACATAAATATAACAGCTAGGCATTGCCAGTCAAGTACTGATTATACAGTGTTCTACAATGTGTGATAAGGCTCTGCATGCAGAGGCAGTTCTTGCTTCAGAAACATGTCCTTTGACTTATGGCACTTGATTGCTGGGAAATTTTTACATTAATTGCCCCAGGTGATCCTTTGGAAAGCAAAATTTGAGTGGAGATTGATTTGGTTTACCTGGTGCCAATACTTACAATTAACCAGAATCTATATTCTCAAAATTATGCCAATGTTCACTGTATCATCTTTCCTAGTCTGCTCTGGAACTGGTTTAAACATTTTAATTGTTCTATCTTTTGTATGCTTGTCTGTCCTGGTCTTCTTCTGGAGAAAGGACAGAGGGGGAGGGGCTATAAATTTAAAAAATAATCGTATGATAAGCAGAGTTGGAACATTATCAGTACTACTATATAAGCAAACCTCTTTGGAGAGGAAAATACCACATTGTAATAACAAGAACAATAAAGATTAAGAAAGCATTTAATATGGTGTCTGGTGTTTGGCAAATTGTGTTGATATAGCAGAGTAAATGAATTAATGACTTTGAATTGATTTTTTTTTTCCTTGGAAGGAAATGTAAGTGATCCTGACTTTCAATGAGTTATATATAATTGAGGAACAAACAAATGTGTTTTATGGATCTCAAAGCTTGATTGTGGTTTTTGGATGAGGTCTGTTTCTCCATCAGCTATTATCCCCTAAGTGTGGAGATGTCTGGTTTTGGCAGGGGGCGGGTGGAATCTATAAAGTTATCCAGCTTTAAGAGCATCCTTATTATTTTACAGTTTGCATATTGCATTGAATCTTTTTGTTAACTCAGAACGATGAATGAAGATCAAGCATCTTTAATACATCTTGGAAGCACAGGTTGTCTTACAAAAGAGGCTGCTTCTGCCGAATCGAAGAAATTTCACTAAAGACATGGTGGTGTTTAAAATCTAATTATATGAAATTGAATCATTCAAGATATCACAGAAAGGATGAAGAAGACATTTCTAATTTCCAGAACGATATACCCCCAGAGAAGATAGTAAAAATAAAGCAATTATAAAAGGCTGGGAAAATAAATTAGACCTTATCTAAGATGGGCATGTTTGAAAAGGGCAAAAGAGAAGCTAAAATAGATTATTGGCTCACATAAAATGGACTGATCCCTACAATTATTAGTTTGTATTCAATAAAATTATTCTCAATGCCTCCCCTCACCCATTCTTGACAAGGTAGTTGTAACTTTTAAACAGTACACATTCATGTAAAGGTGAGGGTTCCAAGAAGTTCTTAGATGTCTATCCTTGAAACAATAAGACTTAGGGCTAAATCTTAATTTCACACACTGTATATGCTAATAGGGTCTGAACTGGCAGTGACTGACCAGGAAAATGACTTTGACATCATAGAGCAGGCTTCCGCAACCTCGGCCCACCAGATGTTTTGAGACTACAATTCCCATCACCCCTGACCACTGGTCCTGCTAGCTAGGGATCATGGGAGCTGTAGGCCAAAAACATCTGGAGGGCCGGAGTTGAGAAAGCCTGTCATAGAGGATAGCAAGACCCAGTGTGTGGCAGCTGTGTAAAGGGTGAATTCACTACTTGGGATCATTAAGAAAGGAACTGAAAACAAAGCTACCAACATCGTAAAAAAAAAAAAAAAAGTCAAACAAATGCGGCTTATAGCCAAAAACGACTGTTATCATAGTGCCATTTATGTAACTCTATGGTGTGAACATTTGGAATACTGCATATAGTTCGGCTCACCTCATCTTAAAAAGTATATTGTAGACTTGGGAAAGGTTCAGAAAAGGGCAAAGAAAATGATGAAGGGGTTGGAGAAATCGCCCTATGAGGAAAGCTTTCAGCATTAGGGCGTTTTAGTGTAGGGAAAAGGCAAGTCAAGAAGCCTTTAAAGAAGGGGTGGCTAGCTTCCTTTTCAAGGACCTGGTAAAACAATATTTCCCTACCCAAATTATAGCAGCAGATGCTAAAAGAAGAATAAAAAAATAGACAGAGCGTGGGGATTGGTAGTGCCCAGTGTCCCTTCATGGGCATCAGTTTGATAATCTGGTGAGCAGAGAGGAGCTATAACCTTTTACTTGGCTGACCTGCACAGATTAGCTGAGGGGTCGATGTGCCTATTTGTGAATGCAGAAGTGTACAAATGACATACTGGCCCTCAAAACTGGCCAAGAGTGAATGTGGTTCACTGTGAATAGTAGTAGAGAACATATGGATGACCACATACAAAATACAAATTCTTCTTTGGGTCTCATATGTGATAGAGATTATTAGTCCTCTTGCTGATAAACTTGGAGTCATTTCAACCTAAGCATTCTAATATCTTGGCTTTTTAACATTTGCAAATGACACAGCTCCCTCCCTTCCACCCTTTTCACCCTGCAGTAATGAAACTGCACAAGGTAATTAAAATTTTAAATTCAAATGAAACACTGAGCTGATTAACCTAATTTTAAGCCTATTATTGTTGGCAAGTGTGGTCCAACAAAACTCTCTTTTTTAATGCATTACGTGCTAGATCCTAGTGGCATGTCAGTTAATATATTTTTGTGAAGACAGATAAAACTTTTTGCAGCAGCAGGAAAATATAAAGGCATCATGCTGTGATCAATCCAAACGCATCTCTCACCTTTAGTTCTGAGCTCTGGAAAAAATAGCACTCTAAGTTGAGAACAACATTTCTCGCTGTGGATAACTGAACATGTATTTTGGTGCCTTCATCTCCGATTGGAAAGGGCACTAGAGTACTTGCTGGTGTTGTCCTGAGCACACAAGGGATCATGCTGAAGATTGAAGCATGCACTCAAGCCTTCCCCTATTGTTTACTCAGCTGCAGTCTCCTCTCAAACCTTTATATGTTAAGCATGAAAATTGAAGAGGGGCTCCCTGTCATTTTCACTGGATGCAATTACATGCATCTGATTGGGAATCTGACCTTATCAGGATTCCTAGTCTTGAAGAAGATTTTCAGTGCTTACAGTTGAATATGCATAGATTCAATGTACAAAACTCTGAGAGGCTTCTGCAGGTATGGAGACCCCTGGGCACAGGGTTTGCTACATATCTGTATCCCTCCTGTATTCAGATAAATATCTGCCAGGGACCGATAAATACACAGCTATTTTTTTCTGTAGCCTTCCTTCCTTCCTTCCTTCCTTCCTTCCTTCCTTCCTTCCTTCCTTCCTTGGCACATTTATTTAATATTAAAACAAACCATAACAGTGGAAATGTTTTGTTTGAAATGTATTCATACACAGCTTTTCCAGCCAGTTAGATATTTCCTTTCTGCAATGAAACCTAAATGCCACTTCACAACCACCTTCCCCTTTACCTAGGGCTGTTCAATGATGTTTACAATTTTGTTAGTCCATTTGCTTTTCTTATTAAAGACCTCACTCTTTTTGTGACATAAAAGGCTCATTTGTTTCAGCATTTGTGTGTGTGTGTTTTCTTATGCCAAGGGTCTAACACAGAACGTACATCTATCTGCATGAACTTTTCAAGTCCTCTAACATATATAGAAAGCACATTTTTCCCTTGACATACTACCAGTGTACAACTTTCCCTACTATATGTTGAATAATTCTCATTAGAAAGGCACAGCAGTAGACCCAGCCACACATTTCATTCCTTGTTTTGAACCACAACATTTTTAACATTTTAAAAAACTGAAAAAGGCAATGAAAAGCAGAAGGCTTTTTTATTATTTAAAAAGTGTATATATGAAAAATCTGTAAACTGGCTTCTTGCTACTGTAAATAAAAATCCTGCTGTTAAAAAACACACATCATGGCACTAATATTGAAGGCATAATAAGGTCAATTCTATTAAAATATTAAATATATGTTATATTCTAAGACAGCAATCCTGTGCGTAATTACTCAGTCATAGGTGACCCTGTCTCCAGCAGAGTTTACTCTCACATAAGTGAGAATAGGATGATTGGCCAAGGCTGCAAACCCCACATCAAATTCAATAGGGTTTACTTCTTAGGTAGAAATGGTTTGAACTGCTGAATAAGTAAGCTTATTCTGTTTGCTTGCACACATGAACCACATTGTCATGAGCCAGATGAGAAGTTTTCATCCAATGATGACTCATTGACAAGCTGCCAAGCAACACTCAGATGCCCCAGAACATAGCTTGAAAATGTCCTCTGAACAAACCCACACCTACAGCATTGGATTGCACTCTATTGAAGCAGCATCTTCTTTAAAAGAAGCTAGAGGATGTGCAATATACGTATGAATGGATAGATTATTATTATTGACCTTTCTCTGAAAGGTTGAGTTCACCCACTGGTCTCCTGTGGCTGAAGCCATTCCCACTTGGTTTCTCATCAAGGCAGTTTACAAGGACAAACCAACTTACTTTCAGCTTTAAGACCAATTTTTGGAGCATTTTTTATACTATTGACTATTAGGCATAAATCAGGAGGCCAGTGGTCACCATTAAATATATATTGCTGATCCATTATTTGGATCTGACTATAAATATATAATGAACATTGATGTATATGGTGAAAGGTAGCCTTAGGCCTGATTCTCATATTATGGCATTTACTCAGACACAGTTAGATTTTTGGATGGTCTTTGCTTTTAAAGTCAGAAACTGAACTGAGGTACAGTGAAGTTTCAATATGGATATCACTCAAAGTTCAGATTCCCCTGATCTCGTAAACCAGGCATGGGAAACTTGTGACCTTCCACATATCACTGGACTACAGCTGCCATCATTTTGGACCATTGGCCATGCTGGCTGGGGGTCATGGGGCATCAACACTTGGAGGAACACAGGTTTCCCAAGCCTGTTGTAAACATTGCCTTGCATGATGATAATCAACATGGAAGGCCATCCAGGAGGCCTGGTCTCCATGCAAACCCCAGATCAAAGCTGGCCACTATAGAGGAAGTTATCTGCAAATGAGCAATTCATGCAGGGAACAACTCTGTCATATGCAACCTACTGCATAAAGTCTCTGCCACATTGGATTCTTCAAAGGGACTGTAGTACTTTATATACAGGGATAATATAGTGGAGCCACTACTCAGAAAGGGACAGGAGTGCTTGGGATCTGGACTAGTGAGAGTTTCTAAGGCTTTGGGATAGGAATAACAAGAAAGATAACTGCTCTGGGACTCCAAATGGCTGTTAAAACTAATGTAGCAAGCTTCAGATTACTTTAAAAGAGCCAATGCTGTTTTCGTTTTATCATACTGAATGCACAATGCTGCGTACATCATCATTTCCCCTTAAATGCCAGCAGCACCTTCATCATGTTGATGATAAAGTACCTGCATAAAGAAAAATAAGTAAGCACCAATCAACACACTTTCCCCGATGTAAAAGCTGCTTACCTTACTTTCTAAACTTCATAAAACAGATTTTGTGTGATGGCGCCTTGCCATAAACTGTGGAAAAATCTCAGTTCTTTTTGTATGTTTTTTAGCCCTCAAAAACTGGTGGCACAGATGTAAAGACTTCAGTAGCACTCTGCAAGGTGAGTTTTATGGCGATTGAAAGTAAAGTTGATGATTTGACAGTGTTCACATTTGGAAGTGCAATCAGTCTGTGGACAAAACTTTTGAAAAGCAAACTATCATTAAGTCTGATTCACTCCCTTGAAACTTTTTCTTTAGGAGTGTTTCACTTTTTGTAACAGACTGACAACAATCTCTTTAAAAAGATGGAATGAAACGAACATTGCCATTAGCACATGTCAGGAACATTTTTACTTCAATTTTATTTTGTTGCTTTGAAAAAGTATGGCTATTTTAGACCCTTAATTACCATTGCCCAGATCTAGGGCTCGTCCAAACATACCTTTTACAGCACTACTACACTGTTTTTTGGGTGACATTTTTAGTGCAAAAATGTGCTGTTGCTTATGCACTTCTGCAGTCACTTAACTGTGGTTGAGACTGCATTTGATGCTCTTTCCCTTCCACACCAGTGATGGGATGTGTCCAGAATGAGGCTCTTTCCATCACACTTATCACTTCCCCTTTTCTTCCCACTAGTAAAATTCTGGTTTTTGA
Source organism: Podarcis pityusensis (assembly GCF_964106645.2). NCBI lineage: Eukaryota > Metazoa > Chordata > Lepidosauria > Squamata > Lacertidae > Podarcis > Podarcis pityusensis. The sequence goes on from NC_138027.1 coordinate 49,468,838, forward strand.
GCATGCAGAGAGGTCACTGGTCTCATGTAAACTGCCCTACCTCCTTCTTGTAACAATGACTTGTAAAGAAATCTATTGAATGACATCTCGAAAGAAAGAAATCACAATTTAAAACAAAATAAATTTCAGAGAACGTAACGCTGCCTTTGAAATCTCTGTTGGAGAATACTGAATTTCAGACCAGCAGCAGATTGACCTAGGAGACTGAAATGTACTTCTACTGAACACTGCTATTATACATTTTCATATGCAATATAGAGCTGACGAATGAGAACAATGAAAAATACCTAGTTACCAAAAGGCCAAGTTTTAACATTCAACATTTCAATTAATACTGCTTTAAGAAAAGTAAGCTAGGTGTAATTGCTCCTTTAAATTCATCTCCATGCCTACCAAAACCACTACTTTAGGAGAAGCAGGTGCCATTTTGTGTGATTTAGAACATGTCTTTGCACCCTCTATTCTTGGCCTTACATTAAAAATACTTTATCATTCTACTTTGAATTTTTTGTTATACCTTTAAAATCAAACAAATTTACCCATTCCACTACAAAATCTTCCAGAACAGTATAGGGAACTTTGCTGTGATGGATGGGACTACCTTTAAAAAAAAAAAATTGTATGCAAGTGTTTCAGGGGAAAACACCAAAACAATTTCCTCCCTCATTCTCAATCATTTCACCTTGGGTCACTTATTCTATACCTGCCACACTCAATAAGATCAGGACTTGGGCAAATGAAATTTGTGAGTAGTCTAGTATTGCTCGAGGGGACTGAATACATATGATTCGAAACAGCATCAAATGCTTACCTACTGAGAGCAGAGTTGTCAAGTCATTTCACATTGGAATCAATAGCAAAATAAATGCTTTGATCAGGACATGCTCTATGAGAGCTCTGGGGGCTGCACTTTATATGTAAATTCTGATGTCTAGTACAGACAGTGGTTAGAGCCAATAATTAAAACGACGAGGAAAGATTTCAGGAAGGGAATGTAGGGAAAGTGCTGTAAAGTAAACACATTTTGAAACTTGACCAAATGCCAGATATATAATTCCTAGTAATTTGTGACCTTTAAAACACAGTTTTTATTGCTTAATTTGATTGCAGGAGGGTGGGTAGGAAGGAAGCCATAAGAAGCTTTGTGATAAAATACATACTTTTGTGCTGAGTGGTTGCTGCTTCCAGAGCTCCATTGGCAGAGTAATCCTAACTAAAGGAAACCAGTAGAAGTTACACTAGCCTAATTTAAGACAGTGTATGTTACCCCCTTATGCTGAAAGCAGTTTGGGATAGATGTGAGTCTGCCCCTGCCCTCTCCTGTCCACCACCACCCCCTTTCTCGGGAGTTAAGCTGGTCCAACTCCAGCCAGCTTCAACTGAAGTGACTGACCACCAGCTAAACTGGTGTATTTCCAGCTGAGCCCAGATTCTTCCAGCTCAGCCAGAGATCTGCCTATTTCAGACTTGCTTATCCTGGAAGATTTTGGGTTTGTTTTGTCTGTAGGTTTAAATAGGAAATAACATGGGTTATATGGGGACTGGGCATTGTGAGGTGAGCATTATAGCAGTCTGTGACAAAAATAATTACCGTTTAAATTTAACAGAAGAAGGCCTCATTCAGCTCCTGCTTTGGGCTATTTGGGGGACTAATGTAACTACATATTTTTCCATTTAACTTGTTTTTGGACTAATGTAACTTTATATTTTTTCAATGTAACTTGTTTTTAGTGTTTATTTATCGTTTTAGTATGCCTCTTGAGAAGGCTACTGAAAGGAGGGTTTTGGTGAACATAGGCACTCATTTCACTGTGGAATGACAACATGAGGCGGATTATCAGCACAGACCCTCCAAGTGTCCCTATTTTCCAGGGATGTCCCTGATTTAGAAAAGCAGGCCCAGTTTCTGATTTGATCCCATAATGTCCCACTTTTCCTTTGGATGTCCCTAGTTTCATTGAATATATGTTGGAGGGTATAGAGTTATCTGACTCCTGAGCTATCTGAAGGCAATCCTGTGTAGGGAAGTTTTTTAATGTTTAATGTTTTATTATGTTTTTATATATGTCGGAAGCTTCCCAGAGTGGCTGGGGCAACCCAGTAAGACGTGTGGGGTATAAATAGTAAAATGATCATTATGGAATGGGACATCCCTATTTTCATCGGAGAAATGTTGGAGGGTATGTCAGCACGATCACTCCAATGCAGTGGGGTAATCCAAGAGAAGGCTAGAGCATAAGTGCTATAAAACTAATTCTGAAGCTGACCAAGCACTTGTTAGAGCACTTACCCATCTAGTAAGTAGCACTGAAGGTGGTTAAGAAGATGCTCTTTGCTTCTTGCATTGCATCGTCAATGCAATGAGCTTTTCTCGGTGGTCCAGAGATTTAAAATGGTTGTATTTCAGGAGTCCTTTGCACTATGAATGTTGTTCTATTTTTTTTCTTCTTCCTGATACTTTAATCTTTGTTTTCAATCTTGTACATTGTATGTTTTGGGTTGTTGTTGTTTTTTTTACAGTAAGTCACTTTGAGACAAACAGTGAATCAATCAATCAATCAATCAGTCAATCAATCAATCAATCAATCAATCAAAGAAGCATTTTAGATCCATAAAAATGTTCAAGCTAAAAATCCACTGCCACAGTAATCTTTGCCATATGTATGGGTATAGTGAATGTTTCCTGTCTTCAAGCTTCTATAACAATGTACATTGTTTTGGCTTTTAAAAAGCAGAAAAAATGGCAAAAGGACATGCTCAGGGACGGTACAGAACATCTGTACAATATTGTCTTCAATAAAGAAATTCAATTAAAAACTCAACAATGTTATGCATGAGGTTTATTTCTTGTCTAATAGAAATATGGCAGGTTCAAGTGCTAAGATCATCTATCGCCTAAAGGGGAAAAACACTTGTGATTTTAGCATGGCAAGCAGAGTTTAATATGATTGTTTACGGAAATTGTAAGACATTAATTGGAACTTTCTATAATAAGGCTGCCGAGAGAAAAAAAGTTTCATGTTCACAGATCACTTATAAGGAGGGCATGCCTTTTCAGACATTCTACGCTTCTTTTATAAAATTAGTTTCCTGCAGGCTTAGGCAACTGGATCATCTAATTAAAATTTAACATGCCAGTTCCTGGCCTGCATATGTATTTGGTAAAATGATGCAGTGATTTTTTTAAATTTTTTTTTAAAGTTTCTAGTTATCTCTGTAGTCAAGCAAATCCTAAGCAGAGGTATTACATTCAATAGAACTCTCTACTAAAAAAACCCCCTGTTTCTGTGGATGTCATTGCTGATGTAGCCAAAATGTCTCCACCCACACACAAGAGTGAGGAATCAGGAGGTTTGATGGAACCTCATAGTACAAAAATGTTCCCCAATTGTTGAGTCTACCATATGTGGAAAAGCAGAGAGGGATAACATGGAATAGCTAGAATCTTGAGCACTGTAACAGTTTATTGCAGGCCCCATTTGACCTCTAATGTCCTTTGACATAATTCAGCAAGTGTGATCCATGAGTTGAACTGATTTTCCTCCTGTGGACTTTCAGTACAGTCAGCTGTTGCTGGAGGACGGGATTTGCTAACAAGCATTACTCTTAAACTATCTCTAGGGTTATTTTAGAAAAAAATGTTAATCTGTCTTTCTTGCCTTAAAAAAAACACAGGAATGTTGCATTTAATGCCCATGTATCTACAGAACAATCTATAGGCCTTAGATTTCAACAGGAGCATTAGAGTACAATCCATTGCATGTAGAGCAAGATATAAGTTTCACTGTGTTCAGTGGGTTTTCCTAGATAAGCATAGATAGGCCTGTAGGTTTAAGAACATTCCTAAATTTCTCTTGTTTAACTCAATGGGGCTTTAAAGTGCTTACATTCGGCTGGATACTGCCTTATGTAAAGAATTATAGTCGCCTCCCCTTATTATCAAGATGCTGTTTTATATGCAAACTGATTCAGTTCCATTTTACTTTCGTGGTGCTACTTTTGGGTCTATAATTTCTAAACTTTACCAGGCAGGCACTGAAAACTTATTAGAACAAGGCTAGCTTTAGGTCTGAATTTCTTTGATTTATAGTATAGCTGTCAAACCATCAAGGGCACGGGACCAACTGAAAATGTAGAGCATGTTCTTAGAATAACAAACGCTACTAGTATTTTTTACAACTTTGATCCTTGATGGGGGTCGAAAGAGAATTTTAAATATAGGCTAACTTGTAACTAACACTCTAAACACACCAATTAGCAGGGCAATTCTATAGGTGTCCATTCAGAAGTAAGCCCCATTGAATGGGACTCAAAGGTCAGTATATATAAGATTGCTTGGTAAGCCTCTGATGTTGCTATCAACAGTGTGCCTAAGAAAGTATGGGGGGGGGGTTCTTATTAAGGGGAAGAGCAACTGGAACAATTATCAAGGAGTGGGATTGACAGTCCTAGATATCTCTGCATTCAACCTAAAGTAAAATTTGAAAAGAATTTGGATACCCTACTTTAACTGAAACACAGTGAATTTTTAAAAGTGTTTATATATGAAAAGCAATATTTCTTGGGAGTTGGAAATGGGTAGGTTTTTTTATATGGTGTGCCTTCTGCCATAGAACCACATACGGGTGCAATGGAAGACACTGTGAACCTATTTAACACCATGAAGATGACTGCAGCACATCCTATGGGTAGATCAATCTTCCATTATATAATTTGGCAGTAGTAACTGCTGCTGTGAAACACAATAGATTAAATAGCACATCCAAATTACGCTCCAAGTTGGAGTACCAAGAAAACATTCATTTCTTAAGCTTGCTATTTTACTTAAGTGCCTAGCAATAATAAAATTATTTCCAGCATTATGAGGAGAAACACTTACTAGTTATTATGCATAATCACCTTCTTACCTAGAAATTTCTATTATGTTTTGAAGATCATACTGAGAATAATAAAAAACCAAAATGCTGCAAGATTGTGCTTAAATATTTAATAGCTAATCATTAAAAAGTCATTCAATCTATTTGCATTAAATATTTTCTCATCTATTTAATCTTATAATAGCATTGCATTTTTAGACACAGGGCCAACACGACACTGCTACAATCACATATATTTTCCTTCCATGAAACTGTAGCTTGTGGGTCTGATTTCCATGTAAGGTGCGACACAATTATTTCAAGTATTGGCGACTGACTCTAATTTAGGAAGGTTTGATGTTTTACTTTGTTTGGGCAACTTCCAACAAATTAAAACATCAGAGTGGCTGGGGCAACCCAGTCAGATGGGTGGCATACAAACAATAATAATAATAATAATAATAATAATAATAATAATAATAATAATAATAATTTATTATACCTTTAGTTAACCCAATACTATGATTTTACCAGCTGCCCAATTGTTTGTCAAATTGTTGAAGGATCTGGGCAGAGGGAAGTGTATAAAATAATGATTAAGCTGTTACTCTTGTGAGTAAATGGTATTCAGAGTCATGGTCAGCAGCATAGAATAGCTTCCAGCATCATTTCATGTCTGCAGGCTAGGGTTTGCTCCACTAAGTGCCATTGTATTGAGGCCAAGAGGATAGAACTTGGGAGAAATGAGCTAATGAGAGAATTGTTAAAGTACAGGCAAGTCCCCATTTACACAGGGCTTACATTCTGAGACACTGGACATGTTAGCAGTAAGCCTGCCCCACCCTGTTCTGCCCTCACCCCCTTGCGGTGCTGAAAATTGTGTAATACAAGTGCTGATTGCACACAAATGGGGAGATACCTGTATCAGTTGAGTTTTGTCCTTGGTTACAGTAAGTTGCTAACTTGGAGCTATCCATGGTCCTGCTTTGACCCTGTGGGTTCTGCCCTGACCCTGAGCAACTTATCCTACAGAGTAGCTTTTCTAGAAATGTCAGCGCTTCCTATCTTTTCTCCTGCTCTGCAACCTCTAGACTCTGAACATCTGCCTGATCGTGATAAGTACTTTTCTCTTGGTGCTCCGGCCTTTGTTTGCCGCTTGATTTCTGCCTGATAGCTGGTTCTGGTTCCTCCAGTCCTTCTTGGTTGTTGAGGATAATGACTAATCAGGTCTATAGGTCCTGACTCCGTAGGTCCCTGTTGGTATGTTTATTATCTGACAGGCATAAATAGCAGAACAGTTTAGGAAGGTGTACGTCTCTGGAAAGCATAAATGAACCATGTGTGTGTCGGCACCTTTCAAATCAAAGGGAATGAGGATCCCCACCTGATATTTAATGGCTGACTATGTTTTCTATTTCCTAAATTGCAGCCATCAGAACAAGGACAATTCTGTGTGTATCAAATAGGAGGCAGTTGAAGGGCATATGTCCTCCCAGAAATGATGATATATAATTAGTGTCAGTCATTTTCACAGGAACAACAATTAGGTGCTGTATTTGGTAGCCCAAAGGAAAGCTAAATGTGATTGCTGCTGACTACCTTAATAAGCAAGGACTATGATTAACTTCCAGTGTTCCTTAAAGAGCTTTGGGTGGTAATGCTGATGGGTCAGCAAACACTGCTACTTTTTAAAAGAATTATGAAAACATTAAGTATCACTGGATAATATTTTATACTTGTGTGCTTTCTAGTGGTCCTTTATGTATCCACATTATAAATAGTTTAACATGCCATTTGTTGATCAACCTAGTAGTGTGGGGAGCCTTTTTTGTGAACCTGAGTATCTGGGGCCCTGTTCTCCTCTGGTTCTGCAGGATTCAACAACCACTCCCAATTTTGATTCTTAAATCTCCTCCTCCTTCAGGCATGCTGATATTTCCCTCTTCTTTTTAGATAGTGCTGTGTAGGGATCAGAAACTACCCCCATGCATTGCTAATGGAAAGGATGATAGCAGAACTCTCATGAACGGGTAATTCAGAATTATTAAATAGTGGGAGACATTACATACTTCTGCATCTTAATTTAAGAACAAAGACTAACCCATTGAAGATACTCCCCCCCCCCTTATTTGCATGTATGCTGTTAACTTCACCATTTTGATAACCTGTGACATTTTAGCACTTGGGTGCTGACAGAGCTGTAACTTTAGTCCATTTATATGCAACCAGAATGTTTTGCTAGTTTTCAGATGCCATGCTAAATCAAAATCTCTGAATGGAATACTTTGGATGTAATGCTTTATCTGCCAACTCCACCACACCACACTGTCTTATTTAGCTATGCATGTGAAGGGGTCAGATTTTGTTGAAGAAAGGCTTTAGGAAAACTGTCCCTCTCTAATTTCATACCAGTAAATAGTATTCCTTCAAGACATTTTTTTTTTTAGAAAATTGCTCTTTGAAGTGTCATAAATTTATCCTGAAAATCAATACAAAACTTAATTGAGGTGGGGGTAGAATTGGGATGTGGGTAAACGAGCAGCTGTTATGTGACATCAAAGCTCAGCACATACACTTCAAAGGTATGTAAAAATGAGTTCAGATATGCCTTTTAGGTGATATTAGACATGATTTGTGCTTTTCTGATCCCATTTTGGCAGGCAACAGAGATTTACACACAAAATAACACCTGCACACTCACCATCTACTAGGGAGGAATTAAAAATTACCACTTACCCATGAACAGATTGATGGAAAGATCAGTTTTAAGATGGAAAAAAAGTTTTAATGGGATTCTAATGCAGCTCTCCCACCTTCTTATAGAGAAATTGACGCAGCTGGCACTCAATCTTCCCAACTGAAGGTGTGTGTGTTTTTTAAAAAATAATAATATTTATTAAGATTTGAAAGATTACAAAAAGAAAAAATAGAAAACAGCATACTAAGCAAAAACAGAACATCACATCACAATAAAGAAAAAAAAGAAAAAAGAAAAAAAGAAAAAATATACAATGAATCTTCCCATAGCTTATCTTTCATTTGCTTGTTTCCTTGACCTCCTCACACCTCCCTTTTTTGTATTCTAGTTCAATTAGCTATTTCAGCAAGTCCTTTCCATCTTTTCCAGTTTTTGTCCTCTATTTTATCTTAGTATAATGTAACTTTACTTTCCCTCCTTTCACCATTTAACAATCTGTTTTTTCTTAGTCCTTTACAGCATCTCTGCTAAAACAACATTACTTCATTCCAACATCCTTCTAACATTCCTTAATTTTACAATGTTTCTGTAAAATTCTCTCAGCCAGCAAAACGCGGCTGATTCATAATAAAGTTTAAAGTCTGGCAGGGCAAATCCACCTCTTTCTTTAGCATCGGTTAATATCTTAAATTTTATTTGAGGCTTCTTGCCCTGCCAGACAAATCTAGAAATATCTCTCTGCCACTTCTTGAAGCAATCCATTTTATCCAAAATTTGCAATGTTTGGAACAAAAACAGCATCCTTGGCAATACATTCATTTTTATCACAGCAATTCGGTCTAGCAATGATAACTTCAGGTTTGACCATATTTCTAAATCCTTTTTCACTTCCATCCAGCATTTTTCATAGTTATCCTTAAATAAATTCACATTTTTGGCAGTCATATTAACCCCTAGGTATTTCACTTTCTTAACCAGTGTTAATCCTGTCTCCTTCTGAAACCTCTCTCTTTTAGTCACTGTTAGATTTTTCTCTAAAACCTTAGTTTTCATCTTATTCAACTTAAAACCCGCTACCTGACCAAATTCTTGAATCAGTTCCAGTACTCTTTTAGTACTAGATTCTGTCTCCTGTAATGTCAATACCAAATCATCGGCAAATGCTTTTAATTTGTACTGTTTAGCTCCAACTTGTATACCTTTAACCATTTGGTCCCTTCTAATCATGTTTAAGAGAACCTCCAAGACCAATATTAAAAGCAATGGGGAGATTGGGCAACCTTGTCGTGTTCCTTTCTCTATCTTAAATTCTTCCAGTTACAGATAGGTAGCCGTGTTGGTCTGCCATAGTCAAAAAAAAAAAAAAAAAAAATCCTTCCAGTAGCACCTTTAAGACCAACTAAGTTAGTTCTTGGTATGAGCTTTCGTGTGCAAGCACACTTCTTCAGATACACACTTCTTCAGATACACATGTGTATCTGAAGAAGTGTGCTTGCACACGAAAGCTCATACCAAGAACTAACTTAGTTGGTCTTAAAGGTGCTACTGGAAGGATTTTTTTTTTTTTTTAATTCTTCCGTCACTACATTGTTCACAATTAATTTAGCCTTTTGTTCTGAGTAAATTGCACCTATACCATTTCCAAAACCTTGACCAACCCCCATCCCCTGTAAATTCTTCTTCATAAAACTCCAGGAAATGTTGTCAAAGGCTTTCTCCGCATCCACAAATATCAAAACTGCTTTAGTGTTAATATTCACTTGTAATTTTTCTAGAATATTAATTATGTTCCTCGTATTATCAGACAAGTGTCTGCCCGGGAGAAAGCCTGCTTGATCTTTATGAATTTCTTTTTTTAATCTTTTAGTACTTTTTAAAATCTTTTAGCCAAAATGTCTGCAAAAAATTTATAATCCACATTAAGCAAAGATATGGGGCGGTAGTTCTTAAGCTGTGTCTTCTCAGACTCTGTTTTCGGTATAAGTGTCATATATCTTCCTTCCACAACTCTGGTGCCCTTTTCCCTTCCAATATTTCATTACAAACTTCTTTTAATGGCTGTACTAACCATTCTTTCAGAGATCTGTAATATCTTGAGGTCAAACCATCCGGTCCTGGAGATTTACCCAATTGCACATTCTGGATGGCCCCTTCTACCTCCTGCTCCGTTATTTTGTAGTTCAACATTAGTTTGTTTTCTTGAGAGATTTTTTGTAGTCCATTTGTTTTCAAAAATTGGTCAATGTCCATTTCTTTCTGCGTCTCCTGTGTATATAATTGTTTAAAGTACCTCTGGAAGCACTTTCTGATCTCCACTGGATTCTGTATATTTTTTCCTTCCACTTCCAAATTTGTAATGGTATTAAGTTTTTGTCTTTTTTTCATTTGCCAAGCCAGCAGTTTCCCACATTTGTTTGCCGATTCAAATGTCTTTTGTCTCATCTGTTTAATTTTCCATACTATTTCCTGGTTCATCATTTTCATATATTGTACTTGATATAACTTTATCTCTTTCAGGATCTCCTGCGACTTTGGTTTCACTCTCAATTTCTTCTCTCCTTCCTTTATTTTCTCCAAAATCTTGTCTTTTTTCTCATTTTGAACTCTCTTCTTAATTGCATTCTGTTGTATCAAGAATCCTCTCATAACCGCTTTACTTGCGTCCCAGATTACTCTTTTTTCAGTAGTGGTGTTCATGTTAATCTCAAAATAATCTCTCAAGGTTTTTTGGGCCTTCTTAGTCACTTCTTCGTTCCTAAACAAAGTGTCATTCATCCTCCATCTAAAGGAACCAGTTGGTGTTAATTTCATTTCCATCTTCATAGCATTATGATCGGAGTAGGTTTTAGGGCAAATTTCCACTTTTCTAATTTTCGGAGCCAACCCTCTAGTTACCCAAATTTGGTCAATTCTTGTCCATGTCATTTTGGCCTCAGAGAAGAAAGTTCCCTCTCTTCCCAAAGGGTTCTTCATTCTCCAGATGTCAACTAGATCCATATTGTCAGTCATATCAAAAAAAGTTTTTGGTAGTCTACCATCCTTGGTGACTACCTGTCTCAGTGCCTTGTCCATATTTGTAGACACCACTCCATTCATGTCCCCCATCAAAATCATATTGTAATCCATATAGTCCATCAGAGTCTCATGTAACTTCTTGTAAAATTCCGATTTTCCCTCATTTGGTGCGTAAATGCCTACTATCAAAAATTTCTCTCCTTGTGATTGAATTTCAATTGCAACAAATCTTCCTTGGTCATCTTTAAATATAAATTTCGGTGATAGGCTCTCCTTTACATAAAGGACTACTCCTCTTTTTTTGACTTTGTCTGATGAAATAAATTCTTGGCCCAATCTTTTGTTACTCAATATCTTCCTGTGTAGGCTTGTCACATGTGTTTCTCGCAAACAAATCAAGTCCAATTGTTCTTTTTTCAATAAATGAAAGACTCTCCGCCTTTTTTCCGGGGAGTTCAGTCCATTCACATTCCAGCTTAATACTTGCAGTGCCATGATGTAATTAGTCTGATTTTCCTCCAACTGCACCCAATGCCTGCTCTTCTTCTGTTGGTAGTGTCGGTGTCGCTAGACGGTCCAGTCCAAAAGGTAGTGTTGCAATGTCCACTATTCCTCTTTTTGGCGGTCTTCTGTCCAATGCTCTTTGCTCTAGTCCTCTGTCTGGTGATCTTCTGTCCGATGCTCTTGACTCTTTCCCAAGTTCCTTCTGCAGATCTTCCTCGTAGTTATTCAAAAACTTTGCTTTATCTTCTACTGATCTTATTTTTATTTTCCTTCCTTTAAAGCTGAAGGATAGGCCTTGGGGAAATTCCCACCTAAAGATGATTTGGTTCCTTCTCAGCAGGGCAGCCAAATCTCCGTAATTGGACCTGAGGTCCAAAAGATGTTTCGGGATATCTTTGAATATTTCCACTCTTGACTGTTGTATTACCAATGTCTTCTGGTAATGTCAACCCAAAATTCTGTCTCTCTCTTCTTTGGATCTGAGGGTAATTAAACAGTCTCTTATTCTGTTCTTCTCTTTCTTCCCTCCTCTTCCCAATCTAAAAGTCCTCACAATTTTAAATTCCTCTTGTTCCAAATCCAGCTCCCAAAATTCTGCAAGTTCCTGCGTGAGAAAGTCTATCAAACTGTCCTTCTCCAGTTCAGGTACAGCTCTGATCCTCAAATTTGTCTGTTTCTCCTTCAGCTCAATCATAGAAAGCGTCAGCTTATGGTCCTGAAGTTGCCTCTGTAGGTCTGGAACTCTCTCTGTTTCTAATTGTGTTACCTTAAATTCCACAGAAGCAACTTTTTCCTTGACTTCCTCTGCAGTCTGTCGTGTCGAATTAGATTCCTGTATCAGTTTCTCAATGGTTTCTGTGTTAGTATTCACCTTTTGTCCCAGACTATTTATGCTTTCTGTATTTGCATCAATTTTAGTAATGGCAGCATCCACTTTTGCATTTGTGGCATCCACTTTTGCATTTGTAGCATCCACTTTTGCATTTGTAGCATCTACTTTCTTGTTAAGTTGTTCCAATGATTCATTTATCTTACTTAATGCAAGTGCTAGGGCTTCTTCTGATGACATTCCTCTTGATTTAGATTGTGTTGGTACAGCCGCGGATGAGGCAGAAGGGCCGGATGCTGACGCTCTTGGCTGCCAAAGCTTCCCAGACCTTGTTGTTTTGTCTGGGAATGATGGATCTACTTTTTCTTTCCCATCTGCCATAACACTTTTTTTGTAAACAAAAAAACTCCCAAGGTCAGTCCCACAGTCACACAGCTTTATCTTAGCAGTGGAAAATTCCCCTGATCCAACTCTTGTAACAGTTTCAGAGACTTCCTCTAAGGGAAAACAATTGATATCTGTTCTTGCATTAATCCAAAATAACACCTTCTAAAACACAACTCAAACAAGAAAGTAAGTTTCCATTTTCAGTTACTTTTCAGTTACTTTTCTCCTTTTTAAGATCAAAAGGGGCAGCTAAAAACAATGTATCTCTCTTACTCAGCTAGCTGTCAGCGGATGGTCTATTCACAGTCAAAACACATTTCAAAATACGGCAGTCTTATTGTCCTATTGGCAGCCCGTTCCCAGGTTCTGAGTGGTGGAATTTTAGCTTCCTTCCCTCTCTCTTGCAGGTATATATAGTCAAACTTCCCCCTTCTTCTCCTGCTTCCAAGGGGGGGGGATTTACTTTTCTTTTTAATGTTGAGAAATTAGTCCTTTCTGATCGATTTTTCAAGACTTTAGTTTGCAGGCTCTTTGCTTTGATCTATTTACAAAAACGGAAGGCGGACTTCCTGTTTGAGCCTCCCCGCTTCAGTGCCAAATTAAATCTTTTTTCCCTTTAAAAACTTCCAATTTATCCTACTCACGGGTAGTTGCTTTTAAAATCCAATTGTCCACAGGAAAAAGTCAGCACTGTCCGGCAACGGCTGTGCGGCTTCGCTCCGTGGAAAAAGCAGTCGATTCACAGCACCGCGCCACTCACCCCGCTTTGCTCCGGAGCCCCAAAATCGGGGTTCCCCACGAGTAGGGGGGCGCGAAAGGTGCCCGCCGAATCCCACGTTCACAGGCTTCACCCGCCTGTGATTTTTGAAGGGTCTCCGCCTTCGCCGTGACGGCCAGACCCGGTTCCCACAGAGCAAACTCCTCCTAGTCAGAGGAATTCTGCCATTACCGATGGCGCTGACCCCGGAAGTGAAGGTGTGTGTGTTTTTAATAGGATAACTCTGAGGAATTTTATTTGTATTGAATTAACATCTTGAAATATCTATCTGAACTAAAGCCTGATTTGTCTAATGGGTGGACCTGAGCTTTGTTACTAGCTTGGCCATTTGCCTTCTGCATGATTCTAGAAAAGTCACACCATCTGACTCTTGATGTCTACTTATTTTTCATCCACATTTATGTCCTCCCCAGTATTTGCACTGTTTGTTCTGTTTGATGCAGAGGCTGTTTATTGCCAATTATCTATCTCATATTCCTTGCAAATGGGTTTCCAGTTATAGCAGATTTGAGGAAAAAATGTAATGGTGCTGATCCAGGAATGTCTGTGAAGCAGTGAGCTGTATGTCAACCAATAGTTTATGTGTGCTTGGTGACAGGTGGTAGGCCAACTTTGGGCCACTCCAGAGTGGTGGTGTGTGTGTGTGTGTATTTGTTTTGCAACATGTCAGGCACAACAGTAATGTAATAGTAATAATGTAATAGTAATGTCCATAAGTCATTTCCCTTTATTAGATATGTGATGCTTTACAGTGTTATTGATTACTGGCATCTGAAGGAGCATTCTTGCACTATAGTCAGGAGGAAAAAAACAGGACAATGAGAATAAGTACTTTCTATTCTGTCCCCACCCCAGCATTCACAAGAAGCTGCTGCAAGAAGAGCCGATTCAGGGAAAGGTGTTAGAGAATTATGCTATAAATGATCAAGTGTTTCTTAGAAGAAGTACAATCTTCAACAAAATGTCGTTATGTGAATTGTCCCTGTTCAGGGATCCAGGAAACCATGTCCCTTTCCAGGATATTCTTTGTTCTTCTTTCTCCATCTCCCTCTCTCCCCCTCCCTCCCTCCCTCCTCCTCTCTCCCCACAGCACAAGTTTTCCATTTGTCCATGCACACCCTAGCATCATTACATGGTCACGAAACATGCTCAGGCTGCATTGAGCTGTTCTCATCCTCCACTATATTTAGGGTTTTCTCCCTAAGGATTTTTCATTTTCTTTAGCAACTTACACCAAGTTCCTTCTTGTGAGTAGATGGAGCTCTTTTGATTACATAAAGTTTCACACTGGAAAACCGAGTCTGCTGTTAGTATATAAGAAAGTCAAACCCTTTGTATTGCCAGAATTGTAATATTTGGTGAAGGCTAAGAGAATACTTGCACTGATCGTTGTTTGTATTAGTATAGATGCTATAAATTGTTCAAATTCAGCTTACCCTAATCAGAAAGGAGCTCTAAAACAGTCACAGTTATAGGTGTCATTTTACTTTACAATCATTTCAGACAAAAATAACATTTCCATTCTATTTTTAAGACAAACAAAACCATTACAAAAGAATTGTTGCAGGTGTGTTTTATTCTGCAGGGATTTTTTATTAAAAGATCCAGGCATGAACATTCAGAAGGAAAAAGCAGCTTTGTAGTTGGAAGTGTAAATACATTGTTCTCACCAAGTAGCTTTACAAAAATATAATTTACCGTAGGTACATTATAAGCTGTAGAGTACAGACTATCCAGCAATTAAAAGAAGAAAAGTACTGAAAAATAAAGTCCTGTTAATGGTACACTGGAAATGAAATCAGAAATCCTCAAATAATGGTGGTTATGAATTCTGAATACTACAACACTTTAATATGAGGGGCACACTTCACCTTCATATGAGCATGTGAAAATGAATCAGTGACGTGAAACATGTTAGAGTAACAAATCACAACTAGGGATGGGGGAAGAAGTCTAGTCAGTGCACACTTTCAGGTAAATCTACCTAATCCATATTTTTAGAAACAATATAGGAACACACCCACCCTTTGAAATTCACCCTTCTCCAAATTTTGCAGTGCGGTTATCAAGAAAAGTAATAGTACAAAAATGCTTATAATAGTGTAAAGTGTGTATATAGAATATACCGACTTTCCTACTTTCCCTTGAAGCCGGTACTGGTACAGTTCAGGACCGCATGGTCTGCTATATTGTTGTATTGGTTTCAAGGGTTTGTTTCTTTTTTGAATGGATATTATTTTTATATTGTACATAGTGTGACCACTTAGAGATTTTAAAAATATTAAGATGATGACGACAACAACAACAACAACAACACATTGTATAGCATCAGCTCCCCCCTTTGCAAAAGTACCCAGCCACAGAAGAAATGTGAAACTCTTACAGGTTCCTTTTTAAATTGGATTTTAAAATTCTAGATGTCACTTCTGACAACTCATTGAAATAAATCCCAGGAAATAATGAAAACTAACCAAAGTATATCAATATATGTCAACAGATGCTACATCTGTGTCTGTCACTTCAAAGCAGAGTTCCCCCCTTATGTTAGCTTCCGTATGAAAAATGTCACCATTCTATTCAGACTTATTGATTTCATTTCCAGAGAACTTCCCGTTTTCAGCAAGCTTTATTTCCTGTGTGTTTGCTGACCTGACTGCTTCTTCAGGGGATTTTATTCGAGGATCTGCTTGACTCCATTCTTTCATTGAAAACCATATGGGGAAATGAGTCATCACTAGAAGCTGCTTATGAGCTGCAGAGAAAGTTAAATATATATTTTACCACTAAAGTTAAACTCTACAATACAAGTGAAATGTCAGGAATGTTAATGATTTTGTTGCCTTCAGAACTTACATTATGGTACACATTCAGTTTCAAATCAAGTCCTGCTCAGCATCTGATCCCTCAAGAGAGAGGGAGACCCCAAATGCCTGGTCCCATTTCTCCAATCATGTCCCCATCATGTCTTCAACATATTCCTATTACCCAGGTCTACATACTGGAGAAGATGTTGGGACCTGGGGAGCCTGCTGTGTACACATAGGCTCCACATGAGATTTAGAACAATGGAGACATATATTTAGAGCAGACTCCCTGCTTCATACTTTCCTTCTGTTGAAATCAGCCACCGGGAGCAGACAATTTGGCCATGGTACTAATGGAGGGGTTTTTAATCCCTTCAGTTATTTCAGTCCCTCCCAAACTTGCTGTTAAGCACACTGCATATCTCTTGTTTTTCTTCTCCACATCCAACAGGAATTTGGGTGTGGGTGTGTGCATGTGCTTGTGTGTTAACTTGGGTAAATGGCACAGGGAAAGTGGTTAAGGTCCAAACCAATATGTCATAGCTCAGTCCAAATCTTCTACACGTGTGTGCTTGCACACATGTCTGCTTTTAACAACAACAACATCTTGAGATATGTTGAATATGACTTAATGTTCAAGAGCATTCCCTTGTATGGGTGATTTCCCCTCCCCCTTACCAATAATTATCCAAGAAAACTCTGAAATGTACAATGAGCAACTCTCATCAATTCTCCCAACTGGTGATGAATGGTGTATAGCAGGCAGCCTCAAACTCAGCCCTCCAGATGTTTTAGGACTACAACTCCCATCATCCCTAGCTAACAGGACAGTGGTCAGGGATGATGGGAATTGTAGTCCTAAAACATCTGGAGGGCTGAGTTTGGGGATGCCTGGTGTATAGCATGGAAGCCAATATGATGCTCTCCAGATATTGCTGGACTGCAGCTCCCATGATGCACTTCGATTGGCTATTCTAGCTGGGGCTAAATGGACTTGGAGTCCAACCATGTCAGGAGGGCACCATTTTGGTTAACCCTAGGCTGCAGCAAAATCAATAGTGTAAAATTTCATCTAAAAGGGGATATTTACTTTCTGCCATTCCAAGTATTAGTTGAGGCCAAATTCCACAGTGTCAATTTCATTAATGAATGTTAATTCTGTATATGCGTTAACAGACCTTAAAGTTGCCACAGTGATGTGTTACATTGCAATACTGTGATTTTTGGTCCAATTATGCTGGTAAATACAGTGTTAAAACTCATGCAACTGTGAATAATATAAAGCCTAACACTAAGCTTTCCCTCCATGCTCTAAATGAGCCAGTAAGGAGTTGGCATGGACTACAGCTAGAGTATCCAATTTTCTTTTTCACAAACAGTTTATAGCAAAGAAATGTTTGCCTTTCTACTTGACAAGCAAAACTTTTCACCCAGCTGAAGCTGAAATTAACATAATTGCTTTTTGCTACTTCTGTTAACCTCCTCAAAAGGTCTCCGGATATAAACACTCTGAACGCAAGACTCATCTGAGCAGGTGTCAGACATTAAGTGCCCCCTTAACTCCCATCACCATCCTGATTAATGACTTTCTCACACAGAGAGTCATTCAAGCATAGAGAGGGTGGTATTCCACCTGGTCTAGAGCTCCCACAGAGTTGCTGTTAAGACACATCCTTTTGCAACTGAGCAGCAATTTCCATAAAGCATGATGAAGACTTGAAGGGCTAGAAGAGGTGAGGAAATTGCTACCCAGCCTGTACACGTTGGTCAAGCGCAGCTTGCTCACTAAATTATTCTGCCATTTCTTTCTAACAATCAGAATGAATTAATGGAAATTTAAAGTGGAAAAACATAGCACATGGAAAACACCTCGCTTCTCAGCGCATACATTCTCTTTTCAGTTCAGTATGTTGCTGGGGAAACCCAGGAGAGAAGATGATGAAAGGGCAAATTGCTGAGCAATCTTATCATGTCTTTGCCTCCCATAGGTACTTGGTTGTCTTCATTGTTTTTCTGCTTTAGTCTCAGATTATTTTTTGCTGAAAAAGGCAAGCAATGGATGCCTGTGTAACAATAATGAAAACAGCAGCAGCACGCTTCACATATGGGACTAATGAGCAGACTGCAAATCAGTGTGCATGAATTCAAGATGTCAAAGACGCTGTATCATTTTGGTGCCCATGGAAACAAGGTTGGAAATTATTCTCTGGCCTCTCAAAGGTAAATGGAAGTTGGTTCAAACTGGGATCTCCACATATAACTTTGAAATGGAAGAACATTCAAATTAAACACTAGGGATAGATGAATCTGTCAGTTTTGGTTTATCTCAATTTTGCATTTTTCCTATCTTAAGTTTAGTTCTCCACATCTTCTACATCAGTTTGCAGCATTTCATTTCTTTTAAATGAACATTTTAGTGGATGTTTTGCCTAATATATACATTTTTGCAAGCAATTATATGATATAATGCATTTTTGCATGCTATTTTGTCTGATATATGTTATTTTATGCACAACTTCCATGAATATAGTTTTGGAGAGCTGCATTGTGAAATTCAGAGGACTGCAAATTTGAAGGATAGCTGTGTTTTGATTCACATCCTGTTTGGGAAATGTGAATTAGGTAAATTCACATTAAAATATGAACAGCACCAAATTTCTCCCTCTAAACACACACTCCTTTTGCTTTTAAAAAGGCATGTTAAAATCTTACCAAACCTGTCCTTACCACAGCTGTTAACCTAAACCCAGCAATATTTCAATAGTTCCTTTCTGAGATGCCACCCAGGTATGCCTGAGACCTTGAAACTGTTCAGAGGGTAATCCATATCAAGATGACACTGATCAAAAACTCACCCTAATTGCAATCTACAGTTGTGCTCTTTGCTTGTACCATATTATGAGACATTAGGATCCTGCTGGGATCTGACAATGGAGAGGTATGGCTGCTGTATTATTTTCATTTGGTTTTGACATAAGGTTCTTAAAATGTTTTTAATGTGCCTGTTTCATTATGCACATTTAATAAGGTTGTGCACCACTATGGACTCCACTGAGAGGAAGAGCAGTATATTAATATGATATAATAAATGAAAGGACACCCCTGCCTCCAAATTGCACCTCCAGTAAAAAAAAAAAATAGTCGTGAGAAATGTAGACAGATGCACATAATGTAAATTAGGTAAGTAGCAGAATCTTGATTTTATTGATGCAGTGTTTGAGATTATCAGCACTTCTGGCCATTGGGTAGAACCACAAATGTGTATAAATTTCATCAGCAAGACTTATTATATTTTTGGTAGAAAAATATCAAACAAATCATGTGATACTTTGATGTTATATACTCACAACATACTGCCTACACACCCTATCTCTTCTGTTTGAATTTTTACTCCAAAACATTTTTCTGCGTACATATTTTCACTTCAGATTTATTGTGAACATAGGCTTCATCATGCGAGCATAAGCCTTAGAAACAGCTGAAGCATCTCTTCTTCGAGATGATGGTAAAAGTCTCACTTGTCTAATTTAATGGATTGGAGCACTTCTGTGGAAGTGATGTTGTAAAAATATTCATTAACATTGATGGAGAGTGTTATCCAGAGCAGGAAAACTCTAGTGTAAAACTAGAGGATGCAGAACAAAGAATGCTTGCCAGGAAAAGGGGGTCAAAAACCTCAGTGAAACTCAGCTGTTTTACAACAAGGTGCTGCCACATAGACACTGCCAAGTCAGGGGCAATTGTGATTGATTCCTGATCGCAGACTAAGCTATTTTGACAGTACTAAACCAAGAAGGTTGTGAGAGTTATAATCTAGATGATGCTTTTGCCTTAAAGTACCCTCTTTTTTTGGCTTCTGCTGTGTCTTGAGTGGCACATGGAGCCAGCAAGTGAGTGGGCAAGACATCATGTGCTTTGGAACATTCTGACAACCCTGCAAGGAAAAATATAAGGGTGATGGGTTTACATTAGCTTGGAAAGTTTGAGGGGAGAGGGCAGTGTAAGATGACAGATGAAAAAGGGGACAGGGCTCCTCCACTTATAACAGCACAGAACAAAAATTAAGTGGTTGGCAATGCACATTTATTGTGTTTTTTAAATATATATTAATTGTATATATACTTTTAATATATATACTTGGAAAATCAACATAACTCAGGTGATCAGAAAGGCCCAACAGAGACTCCATTTCCTCAGCATCTTGCGAAAGAATAATGTTAAACAACAACTGATGAACTCCTTTTACTGGTCCACAATAGAAAGTGCCCTTTCATATTGTATCACAGTGTGGTACGCTGGCCTGACAGCCATGGACAGAAAGTCTCTACAGAGGGTGGAGAATACAGCACAGGATATCATGGGCTGCCCCTTGAGTCTGCTAGATGACATCGCAAGGAGTCGTTGCCTTAGGAGAGTGAGAAAAATTATCAGGGATGACTCACACCCTGGCCATCACCTCTTTAATCTTCTACCCTAGGGCAGGAGATACAGAAGTATAATCAGCTGTACCAATAGGCTAAAAAATAGCTTCTATCCGTGTGCTGTTAGGCTGTTGAATGGAAAATAACATAGCGAAATTGACTTGCGAGGTGGTGTGTTGTTCAATAAGAGATTGAGTGTTTTGGTGGGGGGGGGGAGGCTCGTGTAATTTCATTGTACACAGGTTGTACAATGACAATTAAGGTATTATTATTATTATTATTATTATTATTATTATTATTATTATTATTTCTTAATAAAATCCCAGACAATGTTATGGGTTGTGATCAACCCATTTTTGGAACTTGCTCTTTAAACACTCTTGATGGCAAAAGTATGCCATGCTGGGACCGTATGCTCATTCAGTGAGCTAAAGCTTCAGTAATGTTCTGACTTTGGGTTGTTAAAATGTACTCCAGACCCCTCCAATCCATGAATCCAGCAAGTGTTAGAATTTAATCAAGACTTCTAATTTGTGGAATGGCTAGGCTAGCCTTCTGGTGAGGTGATGAGCCATTAAGGGGGATTAAGGGACTTGGTGCGAGATAGCAAACAGGTAGGGGGCCCCTTTCTCAACAGAGAAACCCAGTGTTTGAAGCAGAGGTAACAGTGATTTAAGCTAGAAGCAAAGCAAGTCCGCTCACCTTTTCTGGTGGGCAGTGTTACAGTCAGGCATTGGAGCCCCTGCAGTGATCCAGCGGGTATGGAGATTGGCGCCCCCCTTGTTGGCATCTGGGCTACATCTCTGGTGCTGGGCGAGGAACAAGGTAACCCCGCTGACCAATCAGCACCAGCAATAGGTGTGGCTGTGGTTTTCACCTGCCTTGTAGCAATCATCACCACTTTGTGAGGTTATGTATTGGGTAAGCCTTTGTTTGGATCGAGAGGAGTTTGTAGTGTCCGCCTGCCCCTCCTCATTAAGGGTATCCTGTTAATGGGATCCGGGAGTGTGGATTCTGTCTGATGCCCGGATGTGGGCTAGGGCCATGGCGTAACCCCAATGGGTACCCCTCAGGGTGCCCCTATTTGATGTAAGTCATAGTGCTCCCCTTACTGGTGGTTTACCCTTGGATAGACTCCCTGCAGACAGGCAGGAGTCAAGATATAGCCAGGCTTCACTATTCCGGTAGGGTGCCATTGTGGTGGCCCCCCTGGAAACGTGCCGCACCCCCCCTACGTGCTAGGCACCACACCCCCACAGACTAGGCGCCACGCCCCCAGAATGTGCGCCACACCCTCGCGGGTAGTGTACCACACCCCTAGGATGCGTGTCACACCCCTGCGGGCAGTGTACCATGCCCCTGGGATGTGTGCCATGCCCCCAGGGGCACCAGCCACACCACTGACTGCTCTCCGCCCCTGGTAGCGGAGCATGCAGCTTTGCCACTGACTACAACTCCCATTGTCCCTGACTATAGGCCATGTTGGCTGGGGCTGATGGGAAATGCAGGCCAGCAATATCTGAAGGGTACCACATTGTTGACCCCTGTGGTAGGATTAGACTTTAAGCAGCAGCAACAAAGTTTGCTGGTCACTGTTTAACTATAGTTCACAGTGACATTTTTGGGGAAGATCTGAAAATTGAGTGTTAACAGTGGAGAATGTAATTAAACAGGTTAAATGAAGCAAGATCTCATTTCATCAAATATTCACTATGAGTTCAGGGTGAATTATAAAACCACATTTTACATAACTTTGAAAGCCCTTTACTTTGCTATCTCTCAGACAAGTACACTATGTGGAAAGAGGAATGCAAAGAAGAGTATCTGAGACACTAGGGATATTATGCCTGTTGTAGGTTTTATTTTGCTTCAAGGGAAATGGTTAGGCTGGCTATTTCTTCCAAAAATTACCAATGCAGCAAGTTAATGGGTTCATTCAGCTGCAAGCAGTGGTTTTGCATTATGCCTTACAGAAAGATTGAATAGGTTTTATTTTTCCCCTAGAAGTTTCGATTGATTTATAAAACATGCCCAAAAATTTTAAATGTACTCCAGTTTTACTCAGTCATCTACTTAGGGTTCTTAGGGTTGACCTTTCTTAAAAAATGATTCATTAAAAAGTTAATAGGCACAAGGTTTCATATAAAACGTACACAGAACTACGGAAAGAAGGAATACGAGAACCATCTGTCATAAGGCTTCCTATGCTATGATCTAAGGAGGCATATCTAGTATAGGTAGTTTTTAGGTTGTAATTATAATTATAGCCGATCAAATGCATTATTCTGCAGCAACCTTGGAAGTAGGGATTCACAACACATTCACAGCACAAGGGTTTAATGTGGTCCCTTCTCTAAGTTTGTGCAGGGCAGAGCAGCAAGGACAGGGTCAGGAAAATAATATTAGAGCAGAGACCAGTTGGCCGCCTTTGTGTAGTAATCTGTACATGTACAGACTTGTAGGGATTATGGCAGGAGTAGGGATACTTTTTCATTCCAAGTGTCACATTTCCTTCAGGGCAATTTTCTGAGGGCCACATGACAGAGGTGTGTAAGGCCAGAGGCAAAAGTGAGCAGAACAATAAGTATGAATTGTACCTTTGCGCTGTAGGCTAGATTCTTCCCTGCCACACATTTCTCTCCACCCTCCAAGCAAGAAGCATTGTAAGCGCTCAAGGGAGATGTTTGAGGATAGGGAAGTTCTTGTGTTAAAGAATGTTGTTATTGGTCTAAATATCCTATAAGCCTATCCTATAAGCCTAAGGAAGGAAAGAAAGGAGGTAAATTGCCATGAGCTTTCCCACTGGGAGGTCAAGTTTTGCTGTTGTCTCCAAGTGTTAAATTACCCATTTTTAAAGGAACAAACTCAAATGGGAGACTGTGTGTAAATTTTGTGAATAAGATAATTTTTTTGAAGTAAGGAATCTTGATAAAATTTATATTTAATGACACTCATACTGGTCATGGGTTAGGTCTAACACTTGTGCAATGTGAGTGTGTCCCCCCCCCCCCGCCCCTCCAAAATCTGCTTCAGAATGGCATGAGGTTGTGGAGGCCTGCGCACTGAGAGGAATTCACACAATTTGAGCAAGCAGTACTACTTTTCTGCTTTATGTTAGACATATTTGGATCCCATCCAATGTTTTCCTATCTTATGAAAATAAAATTAAAACGCAACTGCTCTCTTCCTTATTTTATATATTATAGATAATGGAATGGCTGTTGATAGTCTTTCATTCATTATTGATTTTTTTATTGGTTTAGATCTTGTGGAGAATTATTACAAATCAGATATTCAATCTCATAAACCTTTAAGGAGCACGAAAATGGTTTCTTCTGTAAACAGTTTAGTACATTAATGTATTTCTCTGTTGACACTGGCTTTTGAACTAGTTTCCCTGGGAAATTTGTTAAAAGGCTATGGGTTAATTGAAACTATCTCTTTTCCTCATGTATAATTTAGATTCTGTTTTCAGCATAATGGCAATGATGTATGCAAAGTTAATTGTTGACTATTTATAATTGTTCAGGCCTGAAAGGATATTTCATTATTAAAATATGGTAATGTTTTTGCATGATTTGTATTTATGTTTGCAATATATCTATGATTACTAATATTTGCTTTGACACATCAGTTTTTTATGTGTCAGCCTAGTCTCTGACCCATGCCTAGTCTCTGACCCCTTCCTGCCCACCCTTTCCCTTTGTTGTAATAGTGAGTTTGCTTCTTCCAAATATTAGCTTGGCTGCATTGGTAATCAATTTATTCATCTGCATTCAAGTCAATTCAGTATTTGTTTAACAAAAAACTGACCATTGACTGGTTGAGTCTTCTCTTTCTGTAGCCTCCTTCAGGCAGGCAGCCTGAATTCCCAAGAGCCAAAAGTCAGGCGGGAATAGAAGCACTCATGCAAGTCAATGGTCATTGCATCAGTTCCATTTCAGACCTTCCTGTCTTGAGCTTGTCTGAAGGAAGTTTCCAAGTGTGTTTTACTCAAAGCATTTAGAAAGCTCCTCACAATTCACAACTCTGACAACACAGGTTCCCCCATTATGGAAATGCTGTCATGGCTTCCCCAAATAATCCTGGGAAACATTGTTAATGGTACTGAGAGTTGTTAGGAGACTCCTATTTCCCCCCACAGGGCTACAATTCCCAGGATTCCCTAGGAAGATTGTAGATCACCACTTGCCTATCATGGAAACTTACCAGTTGGATACCAAGCAAGTTTTCGTTTACTTATATAACATCATGAATGGCTATCAGTCAAATATAAAATACCTTGATGCTGCTAATGATGCTAACATGATATTAACATTCATGAAGAGACTCCTTGAAATACACATGGTTTTCAAAGGTTTGGTCAAATAAACCTATTCATCAAGTTGTATCACTGTGAAGATAGCTTTCATTTTATAGGCAAGATAATTATAATAAGTTGACACGTAAGAACAGCTTTTTAGCCAAGCTGCTCGAAAGTGACTTCTACTGTGAAATATATTTAAGATAACCCTAAATTAATTTGAGCCAGCTTCTGTGAGACTCTTGGCAGATTTCATGTGTGATACTTCACACTGAGCCACTGCTAATATTATGATTATTTTATATAGCTCTCTGGAGATGTGTTTTAATGATGACTCCACAATAAATCTTTCAGATAGTTGTGTGAGGAATGTGAAATTATATAGATATGCAGTTTCTTGAGCATGCATTTGATATTGGAAGGCTACTTCAGAATTTAGAACTTTACAATCCTGGCATCATTTACTTCAGATAATGCCTGGCTTAATTCTCCATTTATTTTGAAGGAATGTTGGGAAAGTATCTACAAAACTAAAATATCTCACTGCATATTCTTATTATTTATGTGCAGAAATATGCATGATGAAAATGGATGATATGCTTGTATCTTTCTGACCTTCTCTGCAGCTGCCCAGGAAGAACACAAAAATGTAGCTACAATTTTACTTCATCTACATGTCACTTTCCACCAAATTTCATATTAGGGTGTGTTGTCTCCATCTTGTGAATAGACTGCAACTTTGTATTTTGAACTTTCGAGCTTTCAGTGTAACATTTTGTAACCACTGTAACTGCAAGACAACAAGCTTTTATCACATGGTGCCTTTGTTTCTATATTTAAAACATTTGGAGACTATAATATGTGAATGTGTGACACGTGTTCCCCATATGATCCAACCCAGAAAAATGAGCTCATCATCTGAGGCCCTTCTTCATGTTCCATGTCCATGAGAGGTCCAGAGGGTGGCAACACAAGAATGGGTCATTTCTGCAGTGGCTTCCTGTTTTTGGCATGCTTTGCCTAGGCAAAAACTCCTCTATCACCGGTCCTTTGGCCTTCAACTATCTGTGGCCTCTTGGAAGTGGGTAGGATGCATAAAACACAATGAACATAATAATGTCTGGCAAACAAAATATAGTACTTTACTCAGAAGCAAATGATAATGAAGGTATAGTAGACATCCAGATACTGAAAACTATTGGGCAGGCTGCTTAGCCTTTACTGATACAGAAGGACCACAAATGAGAGTTACTGATGATAATTTGGTATGGAACATGTATACACTGGTACCTCTGTTTTCGAATGCCTCCGTAGTTGAACATTTCAGAACTCGAACGCCCCAAACCTAGAAGTAAATGCCTCTGTTTTCAAACGTGCCTTGGAAGTCAATCGGGAAACGTGGCTTCTGTTTTTAGGCTTCCGCTTTCAGTTTTTGATTTTTGAATGCTTTAGAACTCGAACAGACTTCCAGAACAGATTATGTTCGAAAACTGATGTACCATTGTATATTTTAGGCATGTGGTGATGATGGATGAGGCAACTGAATCCCCAAAGAATGTTAGTATTGGCATTTTTTTCCTGGTTGTGTGCACATGTGTACACATACATGCAGACATGGCCTTATTAAAAGTTTGTAATCTTGAACTCTGCTCTCCAGAGCCATATCCTTCACCAATATATATCTATGTCATGATGATGGGGTATTGTAGCAAAAAGAATGGCAATGGAAAAATGAACTTATTACCTCTGGTGAATTAATTACATGTCTCTTCAGAGCCTTTTCAGAGGGAGGCAGTACTTCCAAGGAATCTGTCCTTTTCCCACCCTTCTATCTTTCCAAAACACTACCTGATATTCAAAATGGCTCTGCACAGGGTTCTGGAGTATTCAAGTGGGAGCCTGACATAATGAAAATCTTGCACTAGTATGCAAGTGAAATGGCAAAGGGAAATTGGAGGTACCCATGTGTACTAGAAAATATTAACTCCCAAATGTTTTATTAGTGTTAGCATGCCATTTAACGAGCCTGGGAAATAAAATGAATTCCTAATTTATACTATTCAGCATTGCACAACCTCTGGCAGCCTTATTGATTTAACACCAAAATTTATCATGCAAACTTCCAATGTCATTTCCAGGAAAAATTGAAAATCCTAATGAGTTCTGTTCCACTACTTCAGAGCAAGTTACTTCAGCAGCCCAATCTTACTGATGAATATTTTTATCAGTGTGCTTTTCTAAGATGCATCATCAAAGCCTAAATAAGTACTGCTGAAAATATAAGCGGGGGGGGGGGGGGGGATATTTTAGTAACATTGTTTATTCTATAGAATAATCATAGCAAATCAACCAGTTCTTTAAGAAAATACCCCCCCCCCCAAGTGTTTAAGACCTTGGGTAGGTTCCGAGAGTATGCAGGACAGATGCTGACTTTTCATATTTTTAATAGGCCTGAAATAAATCAGGCCAAGACCTTATGCTTGTTTGTAAATTGAGGTTCCTCAATTCTTTCACTGCTCCATTGTTAAATGTCAGAAATTTACATTTAACACTGAAGCCAGGGAAATCCACTGCAAGATGTATAATGAGTTGAAATAAAACCTTTCCAGAGAAATAAATCTAATGGATCAATCTAAATCCCATTATGTGAAAGTTCTTTCTTCAATTTTCATCCACACATTTCCTTTGAGAAATGAGGTAGCCTCTATAGGACTACAGTATGTGCTTGAACCATTTATCAGGATTGTACCCAAATGCTGCTGCTTTCCCCAAACAATGCAGTCCTGCAAATTACTACATCAAGCATTGTAGTGATATATGCTGCTGTCAGCTTGAAATAGAGTCAGCAGTTATGACCTATATTAGATAGTCCTAAATGTCTCTTGGGCCTTGCCCAAAAGAACATTGATTTGATGAACTTGGGGTTTTTTTGGGGGGGGGGGGAATATATGATTTAATTTTTTTGAAAAAAACCAATAACAATGTGGGATTCAAATGATGACTAATTTTTACCCTCCAGTTATTTTCTGTATTTCTAAAAAGATATGTGAACTGCATATTATTAGGCATTAAACAGTGTGTATGCTTTAAAAACATTTCCAAGTCACAACTGGTGCAAATCACAGAAGATAATCTCATGATAGGTATGAGTCATTAGGATCATATGGCATCAGTCTGTAGGGACCTCTGGCAGGTTCCAGTTTTTGTCCTCTGGTTTAGAACAAAGGTCTGTCGAGTCTAGAATTCTGATTCCCACAGGATGCAAACAGATGCGGCAAGGGGGGTATGAGCACAACCACCCTCTCCTACAAGTGTTTTCCAGCAACTGGTATGTGTCACGGTCCGGGTTACAGGCAGTCGGATTCCCGGCTTGGTACATCAGGATGGGGGTAGAGGTCGGAAAGCAGGAATCAGCAGTCCAGGGGTTAGGAAGCCAAGAGTCCACGGATCAGGAAACCACGAGTCAGGAAGCCAAGAGTCTGAGGTCGAGAAACCAGGAGTCAGGAAGCCAAGGGTCCAAGAGTCAGGAAACCAGGAGTCAGGAAGCCGAAGCACAACTAGGTGGGTAGTGTGTTAATAATAATAATAATAATAATAATAATAATAATAATAATTTATTTATTATTTATACTCCGCCCATCTGGCTGGGTTTCCCCAACCACTCTGGGCAGCTTCCAACAGAATATTAAAATACAATAACCTATTAAACATTAAAAGCTTCCCTAAACAGGGCTGCCTTCAGATGTCTTCTAAAAGTCTAGTAGTTGTTTTTCTCTTTGACATCTGGTGGGAGGGCATTCCACAGGACGGGTGCCACTACCGAGAAGGCCCTCTGCCTGGTTCTCTGTAACATGGCTTCTCACAGCGAGGGAACCGCCAGAAGGCCCTCGATGCTGGACCTCAGTGTCCGGGCAAAACGTTGGGGGTGGAGACGCTCCTTCAGGTTATACTGGACCGTGTTGCTGTGGCAAAGAGCCAGAGGGGAACGCTGGTTTTATATACCCCTCCTGGTCCTTGCCACCAGGTACTACGAGTCTTCTGTCAAGCCTCACCTGTGTGCCCGCGCCTTGCCCTTCCAGGCCAGTCACAGGGCCCGGCTTCTGCACGCACTCCTGACAGTATGCAGCAGCATACGACCTCTAATACAGGAAGCACCTCTCCAGACATGTGCATTTCTCATCTTGGGGCAACTATCAAGAGGTTCTACTTTGCCATGCTACCCGTCTCCATGCATCTGGTTTCACTTAAGTTTCACAGTTACCCATAGTTACTAACATTTGGAAAATGATTCAGCGACAATAGGGAAATTATTGTCATTGGAAAATTACTGTATTTGCTGCTATCATTTCACAATATTAATATTTGCTGTGGTTAGCATCAGAGTTAATAGTATCATAGGGCAACGGTAGACATTACATGTTAAAAGTACTGTCAGAGGCAAAAATTATTCAATTGTTCTTAGTTTGTTTGTTTGTTTGTTTGTTTGTTTGTTTGTTAGTTACTTAGTTAGTTAGTTAGTTTGATTAATACATAGATAGTCAGAAAGTTGATATCAGATATCCTGTCTTCTGCACTGGAATTTCCTTTTAAAACATCCACTGAATACATGTGGAGTGGAGAGTGGAATTGCAGCAAAAGCAGATTCCACCCTAAGCTACATGCATTGATATGAAGGTCTGAAGAAAGCCCCTGCGCAGACCCCTCCGAGTCTGCCATCTAGAATCTTGTTTTTCTAGGATTACTGATTTCACAGAATAAGCTCTCTATGTACAAAGGCTTATGTGCAGAGGACATTTCAGATGAACATGTGTATCATGTGAAAGCAAAGCCTACCATTGTAATTTTGTCTTCCAGCCCCCAGGCCCTATATGCTAATTTCAGTATCTCAAAGGCATCTGAGGCGCTTATTTCCAGAACAGAGAATGTGTGTTCGAGCCGCTACCCCTTCCCACAATTCAATGTCAGTCTGGCTTCACCCCTAATTTACATTGCAAGTTAAAGTTTGCAATGATGGCCATTATCTTACTTCATCCTTACCCCCTTCTCTTTATGGCAGCCATTTCATGCGCTTCAGTGTTGCACAACATCTCTTCAGGCTTTTCTATAATTGGACTGTGAATATTCAAGGAAGTTTGTTTTGATGTCTTTCAAAGTTGAACAAATGGAAAACAGATTGGATAATTATTGTTTAAAAATGTGATTGCATTGTAGCACCATATGCACTTTTATTAGCTATAGAGAAATATATGCTGATAAGGGGCCCATTTTTCCAGCTCTTTGTTATGTGCAACTGTGATGGCAGTATTTGACTTCAGTTGAACCCAAAGTATGCAATTTCAGTTCTAAAATGCTAGACTATGTGGAATCAGATAACTTACTCCTTCTTCATGTATAGGAACAATATAACTTTTAAAATGATACTTATTTTCTGATGCTGAGCAGTATTTTAGCTGGTATATCTAGATCTGTCCCAGTTGCACTGGGTCAAAATATCCAGTGCATTTTAGTAGCCATAGGCACAAAGTAGTAATAGTATCTGGCATTTTGCCTTCCTCACATATTTTTCCTTGCCTCTGTATTACAAACAACAGCTGATGTGTTCCTGAGATGACAGTTGCCTCCTTGCGAATTACACAGCGACATGTGGTTGAAGATTACTGCTTCTCTCTAATTTCACATTTGTTTTCATTTTGGGAGGCATGAGAATAAATCGGATTGAGAATTACTTCCATTGTTTGATGCCGCTGTTGTGCTCAAAGTGATGCTGCAGTAGGTAGCCTAAGGAGGCTTAGCATGATCAAGCCAGGAACAGGCATCATTCTACGAAATGGAAATGCACAGTTGGTTTTCAGTAGTTGGCAATGTGCGCAGCTCAAGCTGTTTTGAATTATTTCACTCCAGCACATCTGTGGCTTAAGAAAAGGACACATATTCTACTTCTAGTTTTAGGGCAGGGGTTGGGCAGGTTTTAGCTACTCAAATGAAGCACAGGCTTGGATCCTGTGACTCATGCTCATGGGGGAAGCTGTTTAGCACACTGATTTATGGGATAACATTTAAATTAAGAAAATAGGTATCTAATATATTGGACAATAAATGTGGATCAGAACATTCTGATCTGGATGCTTTTGTCCCCTTATTTTGGTTGCCCTTCATCTTGCATTTTGTCCTGGTATTGTAATTCCAGAGCTTTCTCTACAGCTCTGATGGGACCAATAATATTTGTGTAACAGAAATTGTAGTTGTCTGGGGCATAGACAGAAGAGTAGAAAGTACTCAGGTGCATCCTGAAATGGGGTAAACCTCTGAGTGCCCTGAGAGACATTTAGTTGATGTTCATTATCTCATAACATTACCGACATACACAAACAGATATGTATGTACTAAGCATCTTTATATTTGGTTGTCCTCTCTTTGGTCTTATCCGGCAGAGTTCTTTTTATGTTCTTATAGGCATATGTACCTATATTTTCAGCTTTTAGTACAGTGATTTCCAATATTGTGCCCTTCACAAGTTGTGACCTCCTTCCAACCAGTCCCGGCCAGCATAGCCAATGGCCAGGGAAGATGGAAATTGTAGCCCCAGATATCTGGAGGACACCCTTGCACTATAACTTAAATAGTGGTTATGCTGGCTGAGGCTGCTGAGAGCTGAAATTCAACATCTGGAGGCTCAAAGGTTCACCAGCCCTTGTTTAATGATCGATCTGCTCACAGATGTATGAAGATCATGATTCCTAATCCAGATTCATTTCTGTCAGGCAGCTAGTTTTCCTCATCAAGCAGTTGATCATCAATAGTCAGCTTTTATTTTTGTAAGAAGACCTTGCTTTGAAACCATTTCCTTGTAAGTAAATGTCATTGATTGCAATGTGCTTTTCTTTCATTTTAATATATTAAAAGTGGAAGTGTGTTCATCTGAAATCAACAAAACTGTTTCATATTAAGGCACTAGATGTACAAACGTTTCCACTTCAGAATTATGGAAACAGATTTCTTCTTCTTCACCCCTTCATGTACAGGCTTTGATTGTACTCATATCCCACTAAAATATATTTTCCAGCAATTATTAAATACAATTCAAAATTTTCCTGATGACATTTTCTGGGACCAACTCCACCTCCCCTCCCCAGTGTGACTGAACCTCATCTGTTTCCGTCAAAGACCTAAAATACACAGCAAACATATTGAATTTTCTTATCTGAACTTTGTCATTTATTTGCACATCAAAGCGAGCACCTTAACAAAACAAACGTGACTCACATACTTCTCTAAGCAGAAGTGTGCAACAAAAGCTCAACGACATTTGACGGGGGTCTGAGGAATTATATATCAAATGTCTAATTTAAATATTTCTATTGCTTGGTCTTTGTGATATCATGCTGTTTAAAACCTATTAAATTTGCCCTTCTTTCCCCACGAAAGATAACGAGAGACAAAGCAAGGGATGTGAAATGGAATTTTCAGGATGCCATACTTCAGAGCAATGCTATATTTTTAAAGACAAGTAAGGGCTGCAAACTTTCACTAGGACCCTCAAATAAAAATGATGTAAAGTCCAGAGGTGACAGTTTAATGGGCTCTGGCAGGAGGAAGGGGCTATATAATATGAAGACAGATAGTGTTGAATCCCATGGATAGATTCAGTTACTGACTGTACTGATCAATAATGGCAATCCTGATGGAGATTTACTGTGAAGGAAACATATTTTGGTACTGTCTCAGGCTTGTCTGACAATGCATATTTAAAAGATAGATTGGATGCCCCAAAGCGTTAACCTTGTCTGTTAAGATTTTAGTGCATATTTATATGCACTAAGTTTCATTATCTTTTGTTGTTTGTTCCCTTCTCTTCCCCCCCCCCCCCTTTCTCTGGGAAGCACAGTGCCAAAAAGAAACTGAAAGTATTTGGAATATTTATGTCCTAATGTGAAGCCGTTATGCAGGCAGAAAGCTTGTTTATGCCATCATTGGGAAATAAGGATTGTGCTAAGGTTGTTTTCAATTGTGCAATGGCCAGCTCACCTTAGAACTGATCACACATGTGGTGAATAAGATCTTCATGGATCTGTATCTTGATCTGCTGATCAACTGAAATGATCTGGAAGCTTTTATCTTCACTTCAGTTTTGGGATGTACACCTCAAGAGCTTGTTCCTGCACTATAATAGCACAATCCAGCAAATGTTAAGAAATCTTAAATTGCTTTAATTTCTATGAGATACTTTTGTCTCCTATTGAACTGAATGGAACTTGAAGCCCTTGACTTCTGCTGAACCATAACCCAACCCGAAAGTAAGGTGGCCACTTACACAATACCAAAAAGCAGAAGGAGAAATGTATAATCAGAAAAGGAGACACAGATCCAATAAAATGGCATGTGTACATTTATATATGCATCCATGAATATTTAGAACTAATACATTTAATTTAAATACAAATACAAGACATAGTGAGGAAGACGATGGCAGGTGACTTGTGTGCCTGCACAGTCTGCTGATGGGCAATTTCAAGGCCGCTGCTTTCCCAAATGCTTGTTCTTTTAAGCTGGACTTGGCCTGAATAGTTTTTTAGGACTCCAAATAGAGGGCTGTGCCCTGTAAAGTAGGACACATGACTGCCATATATGGAAGTCATAGCACTTTGTTCTAATATAACTATGAATATGCACTTGCTTGAGTCTTTCATGATAAATATTTTAATTTTAAACAACTTTCCTTAAAGTAGACATCTTTGTTATTCTGAGGGGTGTCTGTGTGTGTGTGGAAGCTTTGGTGTTCTTGAAAGGATAGAATACTGAAGGCCTCCCAAAACTGAACTATCCCTTGGTGGATTATAGAAGAGAGTAAAAAGGTAGATTCTTTAAGACTCTCTATAGATCAATTAACCTCAATTTTGGTAGAAAAGGATGGATTATTTTAACGATCTTATACATTTCTCTTGAGACAGGAGGATTTATTCAGCGCAGAATTAACAACTTAGCTTAAATCTCTTTCCAAAATATAAGGTCCTGGGAAATGTGCCAAGGTTAGAAATATTCTGTGGAGGTAGTCATGTGAGTTAAATCTTGGAGTGAATAAACTGAGTAATGTAGCATGCTGAATGTTGGCCAGTACATATTTAATATATACTATGCCTGTCTTCTTCAATCTTCAGATATATTCTATATTAAGTGGTTTGCCAGTCAAATGTGTTACTTCTCTAGAATTAAAGCCAAATGAACATATGAAATTATGTTCTCATATAAAAACACATGGGGCCATGGATTGTGGGGATGACTACAAAACCAAAAAGTATATGTGCTGCTGGAGCTAGTTGTTGTTGTTGTTGTTACCCTATTCACATGTAACAAAGGACTAGTTCATAATGCTTGCTCACAAGTTGTTGATATGTTGATTACCCTGCTCTTCACCAGCTGGTCCCCAGATAGGTTACAATTTAAAATTCAGAAATTAAAAACAGTTTGTTTGTTTGGCATCTGTCTGTCTTGGGAAACAGTGGAAGAGTGTGTCTTCAGAGGTGCAGGCAAACTGTCTGAGTGTTACAGTGCCTGCTATGGTTATGGAGACCAATATGGGAAAGACATGTTTTGTTGCAGCTAGGGCAGATGATGATGTCTGGTTGTGCTGATGCAGGTGTACAATGGCATTTTTTTTTCTTTCCAAGCTGCTCCCAGCAGTCATTCTTCCTCTGGTCTCTGCTATGGATACATAACCTGACTGTCTCCAGGCACTGTGGTCATCTGCAAGAGATTCCCCACAGTGGGGTTAATGTTACTAGCCTTCATGTTATGCTTGCAGGCATCTTTGTCATGCAGAGCTGGTCTGCTAACAGGGTCCTTGGGGATCCTGCCATCTTCTAAACTGTGGACATGATCAAGCCAGTGCAGATGTCACTGAGCAGGAGTGTGAACATGCTGGGAATGTGGGCCTGAGAATGCAAATCTTTGTTTGAGACTCTGTCCTGTCATCTGATGCCCAAAATCTTCCTGATGCAGCGCATGCTGAAGGCACTGAGGAGTTGCTTCTGGAAGGTGTAAGTTGCCCACAACTCACTCCTGTAAAGCAGCGTGCTCAGCACACAAGCCTGATAGACCTTTGTCTTGGGATTGGACATTAGCATCACATTCTCCACTACCATTTTGGAGAGGTGAGCCATTGCTGTTTTGCCAGTATGCTTGTCCAGCTCAGCATCATAAAAATAGCATGGGTTCTGAAAACACACATCTCAAGTGTTAAAGGTTAGGGTAAATATAAGTCTTCAGAATTTGCTACAAGCTGTATAGTGAAGGTGACAGATGTACCTGTTTGGAGAAGGAATTCCACAATTTAAGTGCTGTCACAGAGAAAACCCTCCCCCAGCCCCACAGTGAAATTTTGAGGGCAGTGGCTCTACCAAGAGGGCTCCCTCTGCTGATCTTAACACTTGAGAGGGTCTGAAGGGAGCCTAAGTCATTTGAGACTTTAAACACTAACATCAGAACCTTCAGTTGGGTGTGGAAATGAACTGGCAGCCAGCACAGCTGTTTTAGAAAAGCATCTATGTGAGTTCTAAAAGCAGCCTGAGCCAGTAATCTGAATGTATTTTGAATCAGTTGAAGTGGATTGTATGTGTGTTGATGTATTTGCCCCCATGTCTTGCAGAGTGACATATGACCTCAGGGATGCAGGTGCAGATGCAGATGCAGCTGTTGGCCAATAAGTAGGAGGTGAGTAGCATCCCATTAGAGGGACTGAACCTTGGATGGTCTGCATGAAAAGCAGATGCCCTAACACTGAGGGTCTTTGCATTTGTGTGTTCCTAAACTAGACTATCACAAAACTGCTATTTCAGGAGAGCTTTACCAAATCTGTAGGCAATAGTGGGAATGCACTGAAAAAATCAGTGTGCCACGCTAATTCAAGAACAATAATTTGGGCATGAATTTGGGCATGCTCCAATACAAATTTGGAGCATGCTCCAAAACAAATCTATTTTTTTTCTGCATATGTTCAAGTGTTTCCTACCCTGTTGCTGGGTAGAAAACATCTATGTGTTCAAGCAATTATATAATATTTTCTGTGCTCTGTTAAACAGAATAAAAACATCCCTTCCAGTAGCACCTTAGAGACCAACTAAGTTTGTTTAGAGACCAACTTATTTGGTCTCTAAGGTGCTACTGGAAGGAATTTTTTTTATTTTGTTCCGGCCACGGCAGACCAACACGGCTACCTACCTGTAACTGTTCAACAGAATCAGCATATGGGTCATCAGTGAGTTTCCAAAATGCCCCCTCAATACTGTTGAGATACCAGACCAGTCATTCATAACAACAAGAGCAGGAGCTGATAGTTACACCCTGCTTGTCTGAAACAAACGCAAACCGAGAGAGTGAGAGATCTGAAGAGACTTTATAAGATCAGACCAAACACTTCTGCATAAAAGCATACTCAAAATGCTATCAAAGAAAAGTCACAGCATGACCTTAAATGATTTGTTTCTACCAAATGAAGCATCAATAAAAATAAATAGAAAATTATAGACAATAAATTTTAATCAGGAATGAACACCCAAACTCTAACGGTTATTTCCAAATGCAAAATTCTTCAACCAGTGATTGCAATAGCCTTGAGAAAATGTAGATGAATTTCTGCTTTAATATCATAGCTACTCTTTATTAGCAAGGAAGATAAGATCAAATTCCTTGAGGGGCACATTTAGTGAAAAATTATTATTATTTCCCCCTCCCGCTCTGAATGTGCATTTCTCATTCAGGATAATAGACTACTTGAGGCTAGGAAAATATGTTTTGTTTTGTTTTGTACACCATATAATCAGGGCTCATTATCAGAGCTTAGAAATGACAGTTGTAATAATACCAAATGTGAAAATCTCCACAAATGTCATGTTAAGGCAACATTTTTCACTTGTTGATGAAATACACTATCTCTGAATTCTGTATACAATGTCACTGGAATAACATGAATATGCAAAATATTTTATATTCTTTGGCATTTTGAGAGAAAATGGAAAGAGGGAACTACATTTTTAATCAACAGGAATTTTTACTACAGCATATTAACTTGACCTGGGGAAATGGACATTTAGTAGAAGCATTTATCACATTTTTTTTCTAAATGGCAATTATATACACAGTCATAGGCCCCATCTGCACTATACATATAAAGCACTATCATACCACTTTAAAAAGTCATGGTTTTACCAAATAATATTGGGAGCTGTAGTTTAAAGGTGCTGAGAGTTGTTAGAAGACCTCTTGCCTCACACAGAGCTGCAATTCCCGCTCTGGATTTCTTTTCTTTTCTGTGTAATGGTAATGGGGTTGCTTAACAACTCCCAGCATCCTTAACACACAACAATTCCCAAGATTATTTGGGGGAACCATGGCTGTTTAAAGTGCTATGACACTACTTTAAATATATAGTGAAGATGAGACCATATAAAAACTTAGTAATATGTTTTGTTTTGGTACTTTCCACAGACCAGTTGGCCACACTTTTGAAGTGTTCAGACAAAAGTCTTGACTCTTGAAAGGTGTTTGTAGGTTCAGGTAACTCATTGCACATATGTGGAACCTCTATGTTCCACTCAAACTGCATGGTGGAACTGCAGCAGTGCTTAGGGATGGGGAACAACATAGATTTGATCCACACTATGCAAGTAATGCTCTGAATAGACCACAGATATGAAACATGCAGATATAATCACATTTAAGAACCTTTCTAGGACATGGCTCATTCAGATTTTCCATAACAAATGGGAGTTACATATAAATAAAGATGTATGAGACTTAGCTGCAGGAGACTTGTTATGGTGAGTGGTAGTGCTTGCATCCATTTCTGAAAAATTGTCAAACTTGCTCAGACAGTCTAGAAACAAGACTTCATCATAGTGATGGAAGAGCATACATTACTCCAGGGTGTCCATACCCTGCCTTGCTCTTTTTCCTTCACAGTTAGTCAACCTGATTTCTGTAAATGAAGGGGAGGGTGTGCCACTGGGATTGGTTAACCTTTCCGAAAGGCTGTCTTCTTCTGTGAGCTTTGAGGGACCAAGAATCTATTCTCATCTGAAAGATTGAACACACAGCACAATATTCTATAATCAGCATTCTACTCTTTATCCAAGCCACAACATTATTTTCAATTGATTTCCATATTTAGATTATTTCATTGTTATTGTACCTTGATGATTCATTCTTAAAGGTCACCTTACACTTAAGTTTAAGTGGGACCTATGTGGTGATAGGAATGGGGGAGAAATTTGATTCACATTTAAGTGAAACAACCTAATTTTTAGTTTATGAAACAATACAAGGACTGAAGCACAACTGTCCTTTGAAACTTTAGAACCTATTTGAATTTTGCAATATGGTTCTCTATCCAATAATGTGTATAAAAATGCCATTCTGTGTTAAAGTATCTATTTAAAAATGCATATATTAGTGAAAATGACATATAAGAAACATTATTTCAGGGGAAATTGCTTTGCAAACATCTTATAATAAGATAGAAATGTGTAACAACAGTAGGATAAATGTGTACTGAAAGGCTGATGAATTTTTTAAAACTTTTTTTTTAATGCAAAATGAGTTGAAAATGTTTGCTGAACTTAAGACTGGAAAAATGAAAAAGTGAAAGAAACTGAGCTAAGGCACGAAATGACCCTGCAGTTAGGAAGCATCAAAGATTGTGGATGGCAGGAAATTAGTCAGGGTAGTAAAAACAAAAATAGATTAGGAGGAACTCCAAACAAATTTCTTCCAACTGGGTGAATGGGCCACAAACTGGCAGATGTGGTTCAAAGTAAGTGTAATGCGCTGCACATTGAGGCAAAATAACCACACATAATTTCACATGGATGCTGATGGGGGTTGAGTTGTTCCAGGCTGAAAATGACCTCTCCCTCCCCATCTTTGTTGGGATGATTTGCCCACCCTGAAATTCAGGGCGCACTGTCAGAAAACGTTTGGGAGCGAGGTATCTAATTCTAGTACTTTTTGGTGAACAAGGATGGCTTACCATTTAAGATATGCTGAAAGAGGGTTTTGAGTTGTGCTGTTGCTTCAAGGGGCACCTTGAAGAGCTGCACTGATTAGCCTGGCAGCAGCATCCTTCACTCTTACAAAATGACCTAATGGGAATTGCATTGCATTATCACTTTTAGAAATGGCTTGCCTCTTTTCAGTAGCCATGGGCACCTAAGAAGTAATAAATTTGTTTTCTCTTAAGTTAGTTACACATTCTTTGCATTTTGTCATTAAATTTATTCTTTATATGTATCAAGAGATTATTTGTGTGTGCGGCTATATTATTTTAAGCAACAAAAGTAACTAAAAAGTGGTCATCAGTACAGTAAAGTTTAAGAGCCACTGAATTGAGGAAGAGCTACAATTAGAAGAGACAGTTGAATAAAATGACTTTTCTTCAGCAGTAAAGCTCTGTTATCACACTACCATGCATCCCCCTCTTTTCTTTTTGCTATACAAAGAATCAGAGTGAAGTAGGAACACTACCACTATCACAAATTCTCCTTATGTATATATATCAGAAAATACTCATCTCAGAAGTCAGTTTTGAATTGTAAGATGAAGTCTTTTCAGAATAAATATATGGAGAACACTATTCAACAATAAAATCAAAGGTATGAAGAAAGATCAGAGTAATCATTTATCAACACAAGAACATTCTTTGACCAGGCTATGCACAGGAGGATGGCTTTGTTTCAAAAACATGAAAAGATTTTTGTATAGTCAAAAGAAATGTTTTCCCTGATCCCTATCAAACTATGACTTGTTTTAAGTTGTTGGTTATGACTTGTACCAAGTTTGTTCTTTTTGCAAACAAAAGCTCAGCCTTGTATTTCCTTTCCTTTCTTTCTGATCTAATCCATTTAATAAAAAATACTTTTGAAGCAGCTAATCTAAATAATGCTGAGATCTATGATGCAGTACTTTTCTCATTAATAATATGGTAATTATGCTGATTTTTTTTTATACTGACACTATAAAATTTCCATTCAATATAGCAATATAGCAGCTGTGATGCGCGTTTTAGATAGGAGTCAAAGAGCTCATTTAAGGAACACCCAAAATCTTGGGCATATCCAGGAGCATTTCTGCCACACACACACACACAGAGAGAGAGAGAGAGAGAGAGAGAGAGAGATGCAAAAATCATATTACAAAGGTTTTGAAAAATATCCTTAGTTTTAAAAATAAATTTTCTATGCAACACAACCCTCCTTCACATGAGTAAATAAATTACTATTATTTGATGACTGGCTAACATCTCAGTCCTGTGGCTATTTGCAGCCTCAATAAAACACTTTACTTTGCAGATATCAACGAACTTGGTGAAAGAGATCCATTTGTAGTTCAAAACTTGGAACAAACTTTCTTTTATTTCCTTTTTTATGGTCCATGGTAAGGCAGTCCCAACATGTACAGGATTTTGTAGTTGCCCCCCTCGGCAGACAAATATCTGCTCTCAGAAAGGGAAGCCTGACCTTTAAAGTTTTTGTGCCCAACTGGCACAATCAAACACAAAATGAATGGAAGCCCAGGGAAAGAGAACCAATCAGAAGAGCTAGAAGGAGTAGGTGGACCAATCAGGAGAGCCTGAAGCTAGAAGACCTTTGAAGAAGCTGTGGCTTGGTCTTTTGGCTGCTTCTGCTCTAGCTGCTGCTGCTGTTCTCCATCCAATGACAGAGAAGGGCAGCAGCTGGGGAAGCAGTGGCTGTTTCAGCACCAGAGGGAACTGGTGAAGTGGCTGCCTCCACAGGTGGTGTCAAGGCTGCAGGGTTTGGAA
Source organism: Podarcis pityusensis (assembly GCF_964106645.2). Taxonomy (NCBI): domain Eukaryota; kingdom Metazoa; phylum Chordata; class Lepidosauria; order Squamata; family Lacertidae; genus Podarcis; species Podarcis pityusensis. The sequence goes on from NC_138027.1 coordinate 49,509,241, forward strand.
GCGGCAGCCACAGTAGCAGGATCTGCTGCTCCTGGATCCCACCAGGTTTCTGCTGCCCAAGGCCAGTGCCTCAGATTGTATAATGGTAGCGCTGGCCCTGGCAGCTGGATCTCAGTGGGGTTTTTTTGTTTGTTTTTTGTTTTTATAGAAACAAGATCCATGAATGCAAACTGTTTCATAGTGGATACTGGGAAGTCCTAGGCTGTGCTTCTATAACTCAGCAACTTGATTATAGATTCAGTTTAGAAGAAGGTAATTTCTTCTCTAAGCTTGCACTCCTGTGCAGAGTGAAGCTGCTTGATTTCAATGAGGTCAGTAGAATCTGAGCTGCAATGTGGCACGGCAGTTTAAGCCAATAATGGTCCATTCATATCTGTACTTTGAATAAAAGTTTATTACATAGGTTTCGATTAATCTGCATTTAATATTCTGCTAAAATCTCCCATTGTTGTTTTTTAAGTGGAATGGAAAACTTTGTCTCAGTAGCATGAAATTTTTCTTTTAATTGAATCATATTCATACTCCAGTAAAAGACTCCAGACTATCTGTACTACTTAGAACAAGCAATAAAAATGATTGTTTAGCTGTCCTTTTATTTGTAAAGTAGGTTGGAATAAATTGAAAGGAAAGGCATCACTGGCCAGAGACGAAAGACCTAGGGCAGGGGTCTGCAACCCGCGGCTCCGGAGCCGCATGTGGCTCTATTACACCTTTGCCGTGGCTCCGGGGCGGATACTAACGAGGGGAGGAGGCGCATTGTGCGCCCCGACACTCCGCACTGTGGCGGGCGCTGTACTGGCTGTGACGTCGCATGGAGGCAGTGCGTGCGTTAGTCACACACCGTCCCGACGTCACCTTCCCGCCCGCCCGCTACATTGTAAGGGGCATGTACGCTGGTCACTGCATTGAAAGGGGGCATGTACGCTGGTCACTGTTTTGAAGGGGAGTGAAGAACACACACACAAAAAAAGGTAACTTGTTAATTTAACGTTTATTTCTATGAGGAGGAGTAATTCTGAGGGGTCAAACAAAGAAACAATAAAAAAGTGACAAAAAAGTTATTTTTATAATGATGAGTTTTGCGGCTCCCAGTTTTTTTCCTTCGGAAACGGGTCCAAGTGGCTCTTTTTGTCTTAAAGGTTGCAGACCCCTGACCTAGGGCGAGCTCAGTGCTTTGATTTGCCCAGGAAGATTTTTCTAAAAAACCTTTTTCCATTTTAAAACAGACGCTCCACTCCATACCACATCACAAAAAGTGCTTTGCCAGGCTATATAATGAAGGAGAGGCTGAGGGACACAAGCGCAAAACTCCCTTGAGCACAGAGAATTAGTTGTGACTGTCTTTCAATCTATACAACTTTGTAGCCAACCATTGTCTTTCATGTCGAAAGAGAACAAATGTGTTCACACAAAAAGAGACGATGAACATCTTTCCTAATGATTTGTGACATCTGCCCTTGAGAAAGCTAGTTAATAACCCAAGTGCTGTTTTACAGAGATAAGCTGCAAAGTAAGATCTGAAGATAATAGACATCATCTGATACAGTTGTATTCTTGGTATATGTGGTGGATGTGGGCTGGCTAAAGGTATTTTGCTAACCTTGGTGAAGAATCTTGGATGCCAGGCCCTGTTGGTTCTTGAAAAATATGTCAAATAATAAAACCAACACTATCTTGTTTTAAGTTGTTACAAGAAGTTCAGAGAAACCGTCAATATAAGAATGGGGGCCAAGATTAGCTCTAAAGGTTCAATAAATTCTTTGCCCAGCTGTTTCTCAAACCTAAGCACAAAGAAAAAAAGAACAGGAAAAATATTTGATCTTGTATAAACTATTTACTATGAAAACAATATAGATAGAAACTGTACAGTTATTTGGGGTGTTTAGGATCTTTTAAAGATGAAAATGAAAGAAAAATCCTAAAAGGCTTTTCTAATATTCTAACTGGAAAGCTGAATGAATAAGAGAACCTAAAGTTATTTATCTGTTGAGATGAAACCAAGTAGAAGGGATATAAAGATAATATTTAAAAGTTTCCTGGAAAGAATATAAAAAATTGAAATATAAAAATCATAAATATGCTAGTTCACTAAATTAATGGCTGGAGAGTATTATATTACTCTGGATGAAACTTAACAGTTTTAAAGCTGTGACCTCTAGAGTTATTTGTGGGAGACTCACAGACCTTCTTATCTGCTGCTATGAATTGTGAGCAGGGATTCATTCAATCTATTTGCTAGCATAAAAAGCAAATGTTAAGAAATCTAGTTGCTTCATCAAGCATGCTTGCTACTGAACCTTAAAATTTCTCATTATAAAAGCCAGTAACCAGAAAAAGTCTTTTACTCTGAGATGACATAAAATTTGACTGTATAGATAGATACACACCATTGAAAAAAATTGTGTGCACATTCTTTAATATGATGTAAAAGGTTTTAGTATAGCAATAAACTTGTAGTGTTTTAAACAAATACTAATGGTCAGAGCTATCTTAACTCTTGCTGTGTATTTAGCTGCAGGATTGCAATATTGTATGACTGAATTTAAATAAATAAAAATAAGCCTATAATTATTTTCAGATGAAATAATTTCTGCTTAGTGAGAGTGCATACATCTGAAGATCTGGTCATATGTGCATAACTAAGGTTTCAAAATGATTGGGGATATGAAGATAGTAGGTTGTAGCACTAAAAGCAAACATTCCATCAATACAAGGATTTCTTCATGCACATGGGAATTTTCTCCCCCTTTCCTTGCTCTATGTCCTCCAGAATCTGTCCTGGATTCCCCAACCCTCTGCAGCAGATTTGGGCGTGGCTGGGGTATGCATGGGGAAGGAAGGAGGGAAGTTCTCTTGTGTCATGTACTTAATGTAATAATAATAATAATAATAATAATAATAATAATTTATTTGTACCCCGGCCTCCCCAGCCGGAGCCGGGCTCAGGGCGGTTAACGTCACAAAACTAACACAGTATACAAAGAACATAAGAACATAAAAACAGGCAATCAATTAATTAAAATACATCTTAAAATTAGTTCAGAGCAAATTAAAATCTGGACAGATGGCAGTCCACGGGTAAAATTGAGAGTGGTTAATATTCTGCAGGGCCAACTGTTATCAATGGTCTTATAAAGGACCTGTGAGTGGGCTAGGAGGCCTCTTTAATGTTTGTTCTTATACAGAAAGAAAAGAATCAGATTGAACCCCGACCAAAGGCCTGGAGGAACAGCTCTGTCTTGCAGGCCTATGGAAAGATGTCAAATCCCGCAGGGTCCTGGTCTTTTGTGAGTGAGAGTTCCACCAGGCCGGGGCCGCAGCCAAAAAGGCCTTGGTCTGGTCAAGGCCAGTCTAAACTCACTGGGGCCTGGGACCTTCAGAGTGTTATTATTTGCAGACCTTAAGGTCCTCCGTGGGGCATACCAAGAGAGGCAGTCCCTTAGGTACGAGGGTCCTAGGCCGTAATGTATGTGTGAAGGGGCTGCATGCAGTGAAAAACCCTCATCTCCATTTGTCAACACTTATATATGCTACCTAGGAGTGGTTTCCTTGGTGGGCAGCAGCTGCATCAAGTGTCTCCCAGCAGCACTTTTGCTGCAACTTATCAAAAACAGCCATCATGACAACACATGATGCAGTTGATTTGATATTATTAGTATTGGTGTGCAGTTGCTCAGCACAAATAACCTCAGGATTCAGGATGCAAATCCAACCAAAACATATTTACGGTGGTGTGGGGAATGATGGTGCAAATTAGCATTTACTCCAGAATTCTATTCCTTAGGACTGAACTCCAGATCAGTCCCATATTTTATAATTAAATGGACATCATACCATACATTTTAATAGGAATATACCTCTAACATTGATGTCATAGAATCATAGAATTTTAGAGGTGGAAAGGACCACGAGGGTGGTCTAGTTTAACCCCTGCAATGCAGGAATCTTTTGCCCAACATGGGGCTCAAATCCATGTCTCTGAGATTTAAGAGTCTTATTTTCTACCAACTGAGCTGTGTTGCAGCACAATGTACCATTGCATTGCTCACTGAGCAGAGTTATATGCACCAAAGAAGAGACTCTGCATACTTTTTTAGAGTTGTAACTGTATGGAAATTGAATTCACATCTCATATAGAGAAATAAATTGAGCTTGGTGGGGCAGTGGAATGGCTTTTCGGTACTTTTGTTTAAAACTGACCAACATATTGCCTAGGGTTTAACCAGCAAAAGTCATTATTTTTATCGGATGGAATTCAACATCACACTCACACAATTGTTCTTTCTGTGAAAGCATGCAGTTTGCCAGGTGGAATGATTCCCCATCTCCTTCTTCCATGCACTTCTTTGGTGCTTCTCCAGACCCCATCAGAGATAATTTCAGGGGGGACAAGAGCAGGAGAGAGGGGAAGACGCATTGCAGAATAAGAAGTCCTTTTGCAGGGTTTCTGCTTATGGAGATGATTAGGCCAATCCCATTTATTTAACAACAACAACAACAAACAACAAACAACAACTGTATTTACATTTTAGAAATAGGGGGTGTAGCCATCTCCACACACAAGCTAAGCACTCCTCTGTGCTGCCTAGATGAGCAGGGGTGATGATGGGATCGCTGCCTTGAGAGACACAGTTTCAAGGTGTGCTGAATGCCCTGAGGCAGCAGCTCCTAACATTGTTGGTTTTCATCACCTTAAGTAAAGCCACTGAGAACTGCTGCTTCAAGATGTTCAATGCTGAGCAAGGTGAAGGAAGTCTTCTAGAACTACCACTTCCATCAAGGGAATATGGATGGAATATTGTAAGCTTCAGAAAAAGCCTGGTTTCCCATTTCTGATGGTTGTCATGCTCTGCCCATCTTGCACTTCATTTGCCATTTAAAGTGGGAGAAGCTGAAGATGGTGCTTTTGTGTTTCCGTTTGGATCACTGTTGAAGAGGATGGTAGGCTAGTCCAAATGGTGAACTGAATCAGGGCTTCAGGCAGTCAATGCCCTATTCCTGTTCTATAACTTTATGCTTTTTAATTCACAGCACAATAATTCTGCTGCTATCCAGTCAATTAGGAATCTACCCGAATTTCAAAGCTGCTGAGTAAAAAAAGAACGAAAGAGCCCTATTTTGGGGCTATACAAACCCCTCTTGGTGCCCTATGTTGAAGTCAGACAGTCATCTGAAGTTAGATGTGCCTTTTTTCTTCCTATTCCCCTCAAACTGCATTTCCTCTGCTTGAATTTATTTTCCCACAAAGGGAACAGTAATGGTAGACATATGTTAGAAACCAGTAAGTGATATTGTTATTTTTATTAAATGTTATTCTTTGTGATTGTAAGTTTTTCAATGATTTTTAATTTTGTATTTAAAATTGCTATAACCCACCCTGGGATCTTAGCTTGAAGGGTTGGTAAATACTACTACTACTACTAATAATAATAATAGTAGTAGTAGTAGTAGTAGTAGTAGTAAAAGGTCATATTCCTGGGATACTTCTTTTCAAAAAGGATTGATGAATTCATGGAAGATAAAGCTATCAATGGCTAAATGTACAATGGCTAAATGTATAATGGCTATATGGTACCTCCATTTTCTGAGGCAATATACCTTTGTATACCAACTGTTGGGAAACACAAGAGGGAAGAGAAGCACTGGTACCTTGAGGTCTTGTCTGAGGGCTTCCCATAGGCATCTGGTTGACCACTGAGAACAGGATGCTGGACTACATGGGCCTTTGACCTGATTCAGCAGGGTTGTTCTTATGTTCTTTGGATGAGGGGAGCGATGTGGTGAAAAAAAGTAAGGTGACCTCAGGCTCTGTTCCCAAAGGCTTGACTGCTTTGTACACATATGACTAGGCTTTTATACATCTGGAGATGGGAAAGGCACCTTAAGGGGAAATGTTGTCATGGTAGGTTTCTACATTTCTACTATCTTTTCTAACATTTCAGAATGGCCTTATATGTGATGTAAACTACTTCAATATTGCAAGGAGCAATTGCAGGGATTTTCACACATAAATAGTCTTTCAGGGGTAAGTCACTGAGGGAAAGAGTGATAAATTACTGACAATACAGTAATCAGGTCTCCTACTTTTTAATATAATGTTTCCCGGTCCCACTAGATCCTCTATTTGTCACAGTATTCTACATTCTGTTGCTCTCAAAGGAAATAAATCATCAGTTTATCATGTTATTTTTCCTCATCCATCCAGGCATCAGCATGCATTGAACACTGTGGAAAATGCACATGAGAGGAATTTTGAATAAAGGAGCTTCAGATGTTATGCTTTCCTGGCTAGTGTTCTGATTGATAGCACTATGGCTGACGTAGGCATTGTGTTTGCTTTCATTAAGCTATATAAATTTAAAGAAGGCAGGGATCTGCCACTTATATAGAGAAAAAAGTCTCCCTCTCTCTTCTACCCATCCTTTCCAATCCTTTAAAATGCTTAACATCATCTGCACCTTTCAAAATTGCCCACCATTACGTCAAAAGGTTCACTAATAGCATACTCTAACATTGTGTTTATGAGGGAAATGATGTGGTGTGAAGCTGACTATAAAGGAAACTGTATTTTTTAAAAATTCGCTTCCTCAAGACTAAGTGTTTTCAATTTGCATTTAAAAAAATAACAATCACATTTTTTAAAAAAAGTTTCTGACAAGAGTCATGATCTAAACTTTTTGAAACAGTCCTTATATTAAATGACACACACACACACACACACAGAGAGAGAGAGAGAGAGAGAGAGAGAGAGAGAAAACTTTACTATCTGTGTGAAGGACATGCACAGAATTAAGAAAAGTAAAAAAGGAAGCCCTAATAGTACTATGTCAGTTTGTAGACTATTGTCTGGCAGCATAGTTGTAAAGTATGACAGATTTTATTAACTATAAAGATTCTGAAGCACTAAGCACCAATTACATTCATATAGGAGTGGGGGAGAACAAAGTTTTACCAATGAAAGGAAAATGGGTTGCATATGCAGTAGAAGAAATAATAAGATCTAGCAAATGGATGGGAGGGACATGGGGATGGTATAGCCCAGCCATGTTGTTGAGGAGTGTGAATAGGGATGGGCAAATCTGTAGGCTTTGGTTTCTTTACATTTCTCATTTTTCTAGTCTTAAATTCAGTTCTTCACATTTCCACATCACTTGTGATTTTAATCCTGCAGGCAGTGAGGGAGCAGCAGGAGGAGAATGATTTCATATATTAGAATTGACCCTTAAGGAAACATCTCTATGTTTTGCATTAGCATCCCACTCTCTAGCCATTTTACTTTTGTTTCATAGCTGTAAAACTCTGGAGCCTTTCAGTGGGATACCAGAAACACAGTTCCTCATTACTCATCTTGAGGAATCGATTTCCATATGCGGTTACTGAAATGTGAGTCGTTATGTGGTGTCATGCTAATTTGGTCCCTGAGCCTCTGAAACAGATTCAAGAAGTGTGTTTACTAATATAAACGAAAGTTTGGGAATCAGCCGAAGCTATTTCAGAAGACTGTGGCCCACAAAGTCCTATGACATAATGTACGTGTTGGTCATTAAAGTTCCAAAATACTCTTTGCTGTTTTTTCTGCAACTGCCTAGCATAGCTATGCCTCTGGAAACTGGGGCCTACAAAAAACACACAGAGAAGCTATGGGATTTATTTTTAATTAGGTCACAAAACTATTGCTATTTTTATGAGGATGACATTTTGGATGGTAGAGGAGTTTGCAGGGGGTGGAGAGAATTTGGAAGAATACTGTAGTATGGTCAGCTGTCAAGGCAGTAGAAGTAAATATTTACTATTGCCAACTGAATTGTCTGCATGACACTTGCGTACATTTCTATCAAGACTACATTAAAGACTATGTTTATATATTTATTAATTAACACCATCCCTTTAAAGGGTCACACTCACACAAAATAAAAGAATAAAACACACAGCAGCCAAAAAATTAATATACTAAAATCAAAACAGAAAGGCAACACAAGCAACATAAAATCATTCTAAAATCCAGATAAGAACAATTTGTTCCAAATACTAAAATATGCTTCTAATATTCTAGGAGGGGAAAAAGGTTATTCTCCTGGCAGTGAGAAAATGTTAATGTAGGAGACTGGAAAGCTTCATGAGTGAGATCATTTTATAACGGGGATGTCACCACTGAAAAGGCCCTCTCCCTAGCAACCATCTGCCTCACTTCTTTAGGTGTGAGAATCTGCATATATTTAATAATAAATATTTGACTTTCTAAGCAACCCTATCTCTTCCAAATCCTTAATAGAACTGTGTGTAGATCTATCACATTGGGCTAGAAACAGTGAGTTTCTCTGCTGCTACACATCTCTAGCAAATTTAAAATGGGAAGATGTGTGTTTCCTGGTGAACACCCACACTGCTCAAATAATACGGTGTCATCGTAGTGGAATGAATCAGCATAGAAATTATTTGTCTTCTATTCCAATACCTTGTTACTAAAATTATTCTGAAATTTCAAGTACAGAACAAAATGTAATTCAAAATTATTTATTTTGGTAGGTATTGTTTCATATTCTGTTCAGAAGTAGAAATTATCAAGCAGCCTACTCCTGGTGAAAACCCATCTGAGTTTTGGCCAGACTCTTTGTGCCACTATTCCTTCAATATTATTGATGGTTAGATGGATGGATGGATAGATAGATGATAGATTAGATAGATAGGTGATAGATAGATAGATAGATAGATAGATAGATGATAGATAGATAAATAGATGATAAAAATTAGATACAACAGTAAGAGCTGTTATGATGGACAGAGTCAGCCTGCTCCCTTTGCCCCACAGCAGTTTTCTGCTCTTTTCCTTCCCTTGTTGAGCAGATTGATTTATTGCTCAGATAAGCCTGACGTCCGGCACGCTTCCGCTGCGCAGCTCTTGCCGGCCAGGCCTCTGCATTCCAAAGTCCACATTCCGATGCTCTGAGCAAAGCAGAGATCAGCAGCGGTAAGAGAAAGACAGCAAAAAACTCCAGTGCCTGCTTCAGTGTGCTTAAATAAAGTCCACCCAGGATCTTAGCAGCTAAAAGCAGTTTTATTTACAGCAGACTATCCATTATCTATCACAGCGAACAGCATCGTGAAAACACGTCCTCTCTCCTCAAAAGCGAAAGTAGAGAGAGAGAACAAAGGCTTCAGGCTCTCGGAAATGATGAACCTCCCCCCTCCCAACAGTAGGCAGGGCGTACACTCTGAGCTGTTTAACCCTGTAGGCTCAGGTTCTCCTCACATCCCTTCCCTATTTTTCTTTACGCACAGGCAAAAATGAAGGTCAATGTTGGTGTACTCCAACTGGCATGCAGAAAACGAATGACAATGCTGTTGGCAATAAGGAGCACAACTACTGTTTCAGGAGGCCAAATTTGTTTCAGGAGGCCAAATTTGCTTCCCTCCCTGGTAGGTTGAGTGAAAGCGAATCCTCCTCCCCCCCGCCCCCTGGAAGGCAGGAAGCTTAATGGGAATAGTAACGGAATAAGTAAATGGGGGGGGAGGAGATGGGGGGAACAGGAGATACAGAGAGAGGAAATAGTGTGGCAGACAGAGAAAAAAGGGAGTCTGCCTGTTTTGGGGTCTGGCCCTACCCACCTACTTTCCCTAAGGAAATATGTCTTTAGCACAGGGGTCAGCAAACTTTTTCAGCAGGGGGCTGGTCCCCTGCCCCTCAGACCTTGGGGGGGGGGCAGACTATATTTTGAAAAAAAATAAATGATTCAAGAGCACCACGAGCCCCGGTGGCTGCTTACCTGTGTCTTGTGAGCGGCAGGGGCTGGCGGCAGCGGCAGCAGAGGGACGATGAGTGGCTCTTGAAAGGGCTCTGGAGAAGGGTTGTTTAACATGGCGGCTGCTCAAACGCTGCTGCTGGCACCAACAAAGCCCAGCCCCCTTCTCTAGGCAGGGCAGGGAGAAGCCAGGTTTAGGGAGGGAGGAGACGCTGTCGCCACCGTGTGAGGGAGAGGGAAAGAACGTGCATGCTGGCAATCCACGCGGTGATTCCTGGACCATCCGTGAGCCAGATCCAGAAGGCAATTGGGCATGATCTGGCCCGCTGTAAATAAAGCATGCTAACCCATGCTTTAATACATCCCTGCTGTAGTTGCATCCAGAAGTACATATCCAGAATTGTGAATAAGGTTGGACTAAATGACCTCCAGGATAATTTCCAACTCTTCTAAATTTGCCAATGTTACACAATGTGTTTCTGTGGCTAAATGAGAAAATGAAACCAACAAATATGTTTTTTTTTAAATGAAAAAAGAAGTGTAGGTTGCAATCTAAGATGGAAAAAAAATCAGTCTTAATATCAAGCATGCATAAAGAGCCTTAAGGCTGGCATATCTTAACCTTTCCTGCTTGGCTCTGCAGAATTTGTTAGAGCTTTCTTTCTAAATGTAGCTTTTGTATGCAGTTCTGTATGTTGTGGCTGTCTGATCCTTAATGAAATATTCCTCATTAAAATGAACTGTAGAACAGTGTGTTATTATTTCACAGGTTTAGCACTCTAAAGTAGCTCTTGGTTTTATAGCATATTTACACTGTTATCACTAAAGGTACTGGAGTAAAAATGTGCAGTGCTGTTAATTTTCTGATTAAAATATTTAATTGTGGGGCCACCAATTCCATTGATTTAATAGGAGACAGAGTAAATAAGTATGAGCCTGGCAGCAATTAAGGAATGGTGCATTTAATAAACCAAAGCTTTCCCTTCTAAATATTTCCTTTGCATTCATAAACTGTTTATGGAAATGAATCCCTCAGGACTGGTAATGATGAACCAGTTGGATCTATATTTCTGATATTGCAGTTCCATAGCTAATAAAAATGGGCATCGATAGCATTTCAGTGGAAGGGGAAGCAGAATATCAAATATCTACAATTCCCATTTGTTTAACTGTTATCACCTTGAGCAATAAAATGTCAGCTAAAGGCAGATCCTCTTTTCCTCTCATCAAATATTCAACACTGATGCATTCCTCAGTGTTGCACAGTACAGTGAGCTTTAAACTTTAATTCATTTGTTGAAATTAACCCTGAACAGTTAATGATGAAATCAGGTCATAATCACACATGATATCACATCAGTGCAATTACCAATCATGCATTTTTTAAAATCTTCATATGCTTCCACCTGTCTTCACCACCATCCTCAGTTTTTGGATTACTCACAGTCCCCCCCACCCACCCTGTATGCGGAAACCATTCTAATAACTAGAAAGACAGTTTTTTAATGTTAACATTCCACCACACTGTACATTGCCTAAATGTAATTCAGCTAGTTATTCATATTCTCCTCATAATGTGCTAAGACAGCTATCAAACTCAGCCACAGCATAAATGTAGTGATTTGCAACTTTGATTTCCATTTTTGCTTCTGCTTTATTAATGAAACACATCTTTGTGTCATCAAATGTGTGATCATTCTGTTGGATTATGAATCCTCGGAAGTGAAATAGATGATCTAGTGGTGTTTATGGTGAAGAGATTTTGTCTGCAGTTCCTATGATAAACTGTCAAAGACCCCAGAACTATTGAAATAATTTGCAAGTGATGGCACAGGAAACAAACAATCCGCTAGAAATGTTTTATGATCAGTAAGAGACTGTGTGAGTTGTATCTAGGGTTGTGCAGATTTCCCTAAGAAACACTGCTACTCTAATTGCAAATAGTTTGCCTTCACTAGAAATTATTGGATGCGTCACATAGGAAGGAACTCCAAGTTTTTCTCAGTAACCTCACAGAAAGAAAGTCTCTTCATTTCAGGATTACATCAGGAGGAACCTCCACATCCAATTCAAATTTCTTTTCTGGTAGTACCCTGTGACAACTTAGTAGTGTGAGACCCCATCAACCCAAGAAAATTTTGCTCATCCTTTGGATTTCCTTGGCATTTCCTGAATGCTTTGTCTGAGAAGAATCCATGAATGCACTTAGATCTCTTTATTATTATTATTTAGGGAGAAATTTGATGATCATTCTGGTTATATCAGTTCTACTTTATAATACCATAGGATGGAATCCTATGTGCAGTTCTGTATTGGTGTATCCAGTGCTCAAAGTGGGGTGGGATTCATTGGGACATGATCCCACTTCTTTTCATGTGGACATAATTGATTCTAGACTAACCATTGTATTACCGTTTTTCTCCTGCTTTGAAGCCATTCCACTTCTTTAAGCTCCCTTGCATTTTAGGCACTATGATATTGGTGGGATTTACCCAGATGTAAAATTGTGACCATCTAGATCACAGATGGGGAACTTGTGACCTCCTAGAGATAATTGGACTCCATAAACCCTAGGTAGTATGATCATTGGCCAATGATGATGGGAACTGTAGTCCAACAACACTTGAAGGACCACAGCTTCCCTATGAGTACCCAGAAGTACATAGCAGTTTGAGAAGTTCAGAATGCCAGATGCTGGGCACAAATAACAGAGCATGGCTATTGCCATAATGCACTGTTTCTGAGCTTCCCAGAGGCAACAGGAATGACAAAATGCTAGACTAGAAGAACCTTTAGTTTGATCCAGCAAGGCAATTTTTATGTTCTTATTAACTGCTTCAACCTGCCCTATGGGCTGTAATTTGATTTCAGAAATATGTGTATGTTCTGCTGTGTGAAGGTTAAATAGCTACCGGCTACTTGAAATGTGAAGAGCAATAGAAAATTTACTAGTTGAAAATCTAGATTTATTAAGATCAGTGGTGTCAAAGACCCCCAAAGGCTTGAAGATCAGGATGGATTTTTGATACTGTTGCCACCAGAAGCATTATATTTATTTGCAGGCATTCCAAAAATATGAGTTTCACTCAGTGTGCATTTTAATTTCTTTAATTTTTTATTTTACTGAAGATGTTTAGGCTAACCAACTTCCTTCAAAGGTTTTTGAACCAACTGTACACTAAATAGGATAATACAGGCTAGCCTTCTCCAACCTTCTGCCTTCTACATGTTTTGGACTACAATACCCATAAGCCCAGGACGCTGGTGGCGCTGTGGGTAAAACCTCAGTGCCTAGGACTTGCCGATTGTATGGTCGGCAGTTCGAATCCCCGCGGCGGGGTGAGCTCCCGTCATTCGGTCCCAGCTCCTGCCCACCTAGCAGTTCGAAAGGACTCTTAAGTGCAAGTAGATAAATAGGTACCGCTTTATAGTGGGAAGGTAAACGGCATTTCTGTGTGCTGCGCTGGTGCTGGCTTGCCAGCTGCAGCTTCGTTACGCTGGACCCGGATGTGTCTTCGGACGGCGCCGGCTCACGGCCTCTAGAGCAAGATGAGCATGCAACCCTAGAGTCGGACACAACTGGCCCATACGGGCAGGGGTACCTTTACCTTTACCTTACCCATAAGCCCCAGCCAGTGTTGCCAGTGAACAATGTTGTAGTCCAAAACTTCTGGAATACACCAGGTTGTGAAAGGATGATACAATAATTTAAGAAAACTAACTGCAATGGACAAGTCTGTAACCAATTCTATATTATAATTGATGACATAGTTATTATATGTACAGACACATAGTAAAAACTGTAAGGGAAGTACCTGCTATTAATTATATATGTGTTTGTGCCATATATTATGGGTAAAATATAAATCTCAAAGAAAAGATTATTGGATATTATATGTATGAAACTCTGCCTTTTTGAAGAGAATTTTCAGTAGATTTATTAATAAGTTACAGAGATGGAATAAGATCAGATCATGGAAGTTCCTGCGTATTCCTTTTTCAGTGGTGATGGTGGGGCACAGCTGGTGCTGTGGTAGAAAAAAGTTCATTATATTAATGGTGGATTTCTACATACCTAAACTAGTTTATTAGTCATTTTATTTCAAAGAATCCTGGAATGTAAAGGAATCCCTAGTAGGAATTTCTCAGCATGATCTCACACAAATACACCTTTCGGTTCTTTGGATGATAGTTAATGTTTTGTAAAATTAATAAAAGTTTTTAATTCAGATAATATGCCCAACGCTTTAAAATATAGGCAAATGTCTTTTATTTTAATACAGAAAAAAACATGCTTTTTATTCTGCTTAATAACCACCAATAACCAGTTGTTGAAATATTAGCCATGGCTAATCCTGCAGTCCTGGGCTGGACTACATTTCCATCATTACAGACCACTGGTCCTGCTGTCTGGAGCTGATGAAAGTTAGGAGTTCACAAATACCTGGAGAGCAAGAGTTCAGCAACTCCAGCTGTAAGTTCTCACTGTGCAAACAAGCCTGTAGCTTGTGGGTAAAATAGAAGATAATGGGTACTATCCAACATTAGTCATACTCAGAACATATAATCTTCTATGAGCAAAGACTAAGGCTATATGGGGGAACATTCAGTCATATGAGCTCCTACCTGTGCAGTATAGGGAGTGTTTTGCCATGTAATTCTTAGTTTGTGTAGCCTTGATCTGAGATTTATAAGAGGTTTTACATCAGTGTAATGGGTTGTAGGGTCAGGAGTAAGGAGGTTCTGCAACATAGAGGTGTAATGATCCTATGACCCACACTAGCCATTCCTACAGATGTCGTAAAGTTCTAAAACTTATAACTGGACACATTGTTTCTGTCTTACCAGTTTCTGTTTCTTTTTCATCTTGTTACCTCACTTCTGCAAAACCTTAGAAAATCTCTCAAATGTTGCCTGTACCATATTGCCCAATAGAAAGGCAAAAGATTTGTGTTGGGTCTTATCATAATACTAGAGCAATGGAGGAAGTTCCGCTCCTTTTATATCAGTCTTTCCTTTCTAATGTCTAATTTCATCATTCATTTTAAATCCAGATGGCTGCACTGTGCCTACATGTTACACTTCTTTTAAATATTCTTCCACTGAGGAGTTTGTGCTTCAGATTTATTTTCAAAGGACTTTTCAAGCTAAACCCTTTAGTAGATTAATGTTATTAAAATACATGCCAATTTGCCTATTGTGTGTTCATGGCTATCTTTCTCCCAGAGTGGCTAATTACTGCAGATAAATGTTCATTAAACATTCTCCCCAACAGCTATCTTCTCTTCCTGTGGGTTTGTACTAAGAAGATTCGTTGCTGTAATCCTCTGTTTGCACAATCACAAATTATTGTTATGGAAATAGGTAGGCTACTTCAGGCACTTCCTAGAAATGAGCAGAAAGATGGAAAGGTCATCTGCAAAAAGAATGCAAACCTCTCCAGTAAGACAGCAATGGTATACCAACTTAATTGGGAGTAAGTCCCAAGGAAAACTAATGAAATTTACTTATGAGTATACATTTATAGCACTGTTCTGTTACTGTATTCAGCTTTTGTTGTGAGGAGGTGGTTTTTGCATGGAACTTCTGCTGTTCTAAAAGTTTTGATTAAAGCAACAATCTTGTTATATTTATAATATTAGACTCAGCAACTGACAAAGCATTTGCAATCCTTTCAAGTCTCTACAATTTTACTAGGTATTTAGAGTGTATTGAAACAGGGGTCAATTCATAACAATGTCATTATAATGGAAACTACTCAGCCCTCACATATTAAGACAGTTTGAAGAACATTTCAGCAGGATGTGAAGGGTCTTCTTCAAATACTTATACATTCATTGGTGTCTGCATTATATAATAAAGTTGTGACAATCCACTCTCAGTTTTCCTGTGGAAGAAGTGTGGGGTATGTATATACTATACTGTGTTCTTGGAAAAGTAGTCCAATGTGATAATATAAAACAGAACTATTTTGAATGTTGTTAACTTTCAGGAGATCCAAAAATATGCCTGGTAACTACTTACATTACTTTTTACTCAGTAGAAGAAAGCCACAGGCATGCAGAAAGCCATAGGCATCTCCACTTTAAAAATCAGGATAGGTAGCAATCAATGAGGAAGACCATCTGAGACTTGGGCCTCATCTGCACCATATATTTAAAATATTTTCAAACCATTTTAAGCTGCCATGGCTTCCCGCAAAATATACTGGGAGTTGTAGTTTATTTCTTAAGGGTGCTGAGAATTGTAAGGCAACCCCTATTGCCTTCACGGAGCTACAATTTCTAAAGTTTCCTGGGAAGAGGCATTGATTGTTAAACCATTCTGGGAATTGCAACTCTGAGAGCTGCACTTGTAATATTGTAACACTGTAAAAATGAATGCATTCAGAGTGGAGCTATACCTTGTTTTGAATTATATTCTTCTGAATTGCATAATTATTAATAACAGAACAGCTTAATAACTGTTTCTACCTTAAAATGTTACATTAGTAAAGGAGTATAATTCATGTATGCATTAGAAGTCAAATTTCAGTTACTGGAGTAACATACACATATGTCTATATCATTCATCTCTTATAGTATCAATACAAGAAAAAATGAAAAGGAGAGGTGAATATTATTAAGACTTGTTAAATTGTAAATAATGGATGTATTTCTTGTCAATACTTGCTCTGTTAACACATAATTAGATTTGTGTCAAAAGTTAACAGATTTTTGAATAAGTTGAAGTAATATTTTTTGCACATGCAAAAAATATTTTTTGTTATATGTTCAAACTGTGTTGATTAATTAGTTTTAAAAGGCTGGATTAAGTAAGTTTCACTTTATCCCTTTCAGTGCAGTTTTTATTCAAGCACATGGAAAAAATCCCACAAACCATGCAAGACAGAAGATTTATTTATGGAAAGAAGATATCTGGCCTACAGTCTTCCCTTTATAACATTTCTTTCCTTTTTTTTTCCTTTTCACCTTGCTGATTGCCTAAACTACCAGCCAGACAAAATACAACAAACATACTAAAATGATTTTAAAAGACAATGCTGAGTAAATAATACAAAATTGCTTTGTCTGATAAGGGCTCCCAACCCTTTACAGCTACTGATTATGATGATGCTACTGCTACACCTATGCATTTATTTGATTGGAATTGCTTTGCAATAAAGCAATATTCCGAGGTGATCTCTGCAGAGATGGGAGCCAGGACCTCTGCTCTAAAATGTTTTATTTTCAGTTTGCAAACTTGCCTCACATCTGGCTGCTGTCAAGAAAGAATGTGAATCCCTTTGAAACAGGGAATCAAGCCTCTGTTTGCAACCTGCAAGGCGGAGAGGGCAGAATTCCTGGTGGGAAAGCTTGCCAGCCTTAGACATTGCAGTTGAAGTGAAAAGTTCAAAATGATGCCCCCTTCTCTGGGCTGGAGTTCATTTTCAAATGACACACAGAGATGGAGGTTGAAGCTAGGAGGATGGCACCTCATCTGTAATCTGTTGCTTGCAGCAACTACTTTGTGTCATTAAATGGTGAGGCAGATCATCTGGAAGAAATTAGTTTGTGTTTCTCAGTTTCACTTGTAGTCTTAGAGAAAAGCAGCTTCTTTACACTCATTGCCATCACACCTACACCAAAGAAGACTTGAGACACCGATTTAAGTTGGGTACAAGGTTATATTTGTTAAATACAACATTAAGAAAACTTGAGGATCTGCAGAAAAATTAAAAAACAATTAACCTAAGTTGATGCAGTTCAACTAAACAAAGTATAGTCCAAGCTGGAAAGTTCCCTATGTGGGGAGGAAAATCTCTCACACAACTTCTGAGGTGGGAAGCAAGGATTGGAAGGAATTTTTCCTCCTTGCTACATGAGCCTTGGGTTAGGCGCACCATGCCCTACCAGTTTGGTGTTCACCCCGATGCTCGTGCCCAGGCCACAGGGTGCCCCTGTCACCCACTAAGCAGAAACAATGTGGGGCAACTCCAGAGTGCCTGTGCTCCATAGCGTTTAAGGATTAAAGTTTTCCATATCTTAAACTGTCTTTCCTGCCCAGACTAAAGGCCAAATTACACCACTTCAAAATTACTCCCCACAGTGTGGAGTAGACAAAAAAAGAAAACAAGAGAAGAGAGGAGAGAGGAGAGGAGAAGAGATGAGAAGAGAGGAAATGAGATGAGATGAGATGAGCGCTGGACCAATTGTGAGCTCCCCCCACCCCCCCAAAAAAATCCTACTCTGCTTCTTCAACAGTTGAATGGCAAAGCCCACACTGCAAAATGGAAGGAGGGTGGGTGCCACAACAGAAATGGGGTGAGGAGTGGGGACAGGAGTGGAAATATAGATCCCTGCTCCCTTCCTGTCTGTAGTGGTCAGCTGTCCACTTATGCCACCCCAACACTCCAGGGAAAAACCGTTTGAGTCATCCCCTGGAGTGACCAGAGTGACCATATAAGAGTGGGAATGGCAATGTGCAAAACTATGTCTGCTGTTGTTTGAGAACTGGCTTAAATAAAGCAGTTCATCAGTCTGAAGGTGAACGGGGAATTCTCAAACTTTGTTAAGATTCAGGTGCAGTTTCTAAAGTATTAAGTTTCCATGTTCCCTGTCTCCTTCATGCCAAATGTGGGGGGACACATTTCCTTCAGGACAGCCTTCCAAGGCCACAAGTCATTGATAGGTAGAATAAAAGTGAGCTGGAATAACAAATACAGATTTTACTTTTGTGCAATAGCTTAGTTTCTATGCACACCAACACACTCAAGAAAAGCAAGAAGCTTCATCAGAGTCCATGGACACATTGCAGCCAGGCGAGTGCTTGCTTTAAGGGAGTGGAGCAGGGCCAGTGAGAGTCTAGGGAGGGTGGTGGTGTGGAGAAAGTCCCGAGGGCCAGTTATAGAGCCTTGTAGGGTCCAATTTGGCCACTGGCCTAAGGGTTCCCACCCCTGCTTTATTCCACTGAATATTCTGCTCTAGCTTTTCACATTTCTTTTGCTAGAGATGGAGAACCTACAGTCCTCATGGAATTGTTGGAGAGACGTGGTGGCTTGGGCACGCACAGGCTCTTTGCTGCCCAAACGGTCTGCCTGCTGCCTCCCCAGCTGTAGGGCAGCTGTGTGGGAGGAGGCAGGCAGACTCTGGAGGCCCCGCAGTGCGTCCCGTTCTCGCCCCGCCCCTATGGGCGCTCACCCCACCCCTGGGCATGCTGCCCCAGGCGCCCGAGCTGCTTCCTCCACTGCTGGTGACAAGATTAGCCTGTACATCTCTGCAGAAAGACTGCTAAAGGAGATGGTTTAGAAAGAGTATTAACAATTTATTCAAACTGCAGCTTCAGGAAAGCATGAAAGAAATGGATAGCAAATTGTCAATAGTAAGAAAGAGAATCCAATGAAGAATCTAATGAAGAGTCAATCCTTTGAAGAAAGACTTTTGAAATATTTAAAAATATAAGCTACATTGATTTGAATGTCTACATTCTCTCCTGGGACATAAAAAAGTAAAACAAGGAGTAGTGTGGTTTTACCAAATGTGGAAAATAGTTCAGAATCCAATTGTTTATATAGTGAATTTACTGATCAAGTATGGCATGCACAGAAGAACAGACAATGTAGATTCAAAAGCATTTCAGGTTTTTTTGACGATGCCGTCACCATGGAAACTGCTTGTCAAACTGGAATGATTTTGTATCAGGAATGTTTAATAAGGAACCTTAGACTGGAAACTGTGAGAGGCTGCTAGAATATAAGCAGGCGGCAGCCCATGGACACACCAGTGCCCTTCACTTTGCATACTTTAACTCACACAAAAGATGCTAGGGAAAATTTTCCATTGTGGATTTAACCTAATGCTGCACAAGAGCCTTCTAGAAGATCGTCATGATGTAAATCCCAGAGACATATATGACTAGGACAATGTAAAGTGCATCCATGCTTAATGATACGTTAGGTGTTATTGGTAGCAGCAGCAGCAGTAGATATAAAGACAGTTCCCCCACAATGCAAGATTAAGGCAGTCTCTTTAAAGCACACACATATTTGCATAATAAAACCACCTTATTTGTATTTGCATAGAGAGCTTTTTTACTTTCTTGGGCTCCATGATCACTGCAGATGGTGGCAGCAGTCATGAAATTAAAAGATGCCTGCTTCTTGGGAGAAAAGCAATGTCAAACCTGGATGGCATCTTTAAAAGCAGAGACATCACCTTGCCGACAAAGGTCCATATAGTTAAAGCTATGGTTTTCCCAGTAGTGATGTATGGAAGTGAGAGCTGGACCATAAAGAAGGCTGATCGCTGAAGAATTGATGCTTTTGAATTATGGTGCTGGAGGAGACTCTTGAGAGTCCCATGGACTGCAAGAAGATCAAACCTATCCATTCTTAAGGAAATCATCCCTGAGTGCTCACTGGAAGGACAGATCCTGAAGCTGAGGCTCCAATACTTTGGCCACCTCATGAGAAGAGAAGACTCCCTGGAAAAGACCCTGATGCTGGTAAAGATTGAGGGCACAAGGAGAAGGGGACGACAGAGAACGAGATGGTTGGACAGTGTTCTCGAAGCTACCAGCATGAGTCTGACCAAACTGCGGGAGGCAGTGGAAGACAGGAGTGCCTGGCGTGCTCTGGTCCATGGGATCATGAAGAGTCGGACACGACTAAACGACTAAACAACAACAACAGAGAGTTTTGTGATGGTTGAATATAGTAGTCAGTGTGAAACTATCTAAGCTCAGCATCAGCACCCTACAGTCTGATGGGCAGAATATCATCACTGTATGCAATGGCAAGGAAAAGAGAGAAAAGTGTCCTTGGGTGGACCAGCACTGAAGTGGTGAAGATGCCTCAGGTGACAGATGCTGAGGTGTGGAGATAAGACAGAGCTGTGAGTGTCATGTGGCCTGCCCTGACAGACCCACGCTAGCCTGCTGCCCTCAAGTGCTCCAGTAATGGAGTAAGATTTAACTACCAGTTAAATTGGCTTCTGTATGAGGTTTGCGGGAGGCCCCCATTTTGTCCTTTGCCTCAGGCAGCAGTATGTCTTGAGCCAGCCCTGGGCAGACATTTGGGATGCATGGTGAAGGACAACTGCCTTTGTACGAAGCTCGGCTTCAATCATTAATTTGTGAGACATTTCAGTATTATTATAGAATACACAGCAGTGCCAATTAAGCTAATGGAAATGTATTGATATTTGAATACAGTATCTGGCTCCCCCCTACCCTGCCCAAATCTTTTTTAAAAATATAAAATGAATATAATCTTCTAGTTATTCCACACTTTTTTTTCTTTTTTCTTTTGCTTTGACTACACAGTTTTCTAGTATATCTGATAGTATTTTGAACTGGTATAATATCTCTCCGCCACCCAAATCTGGCTTCACAATATGGCCTCTGGGCTCTCTCGTTTGGTGTTACTAGCAGCCTCTGTGAGCTGTCATGGATGTCTTCTATGAATTCCCTGTTTCTTTGAATTTTCTGTTTGTTTGAAAGTGATTAATGCCTTAAGTGCACTGTTGTAGAGTTAAAGATTTCCAGAGTAAAAAAAGTACTATGGAAAGTGACCAGCTGCTCAGCAAAGTCCTGGGGCTACAAAGTTAAAAGTCTGGTTTGTGACTTGTCTGTGTATGTATAAAGTGAGTATAGTCAAGGGAAGAAATCAAGTTTTCCATTTGTGATGGGCAAAATGGCCTCTGCTCGGGGCTTTGGTATTGGACTTGGCATATTATGTTATTTTCAAAAAATAAAAAGAAAAAGAAAAAAGAATTAACTTCTTCTCCCCCATGACCCCAAACCAGTTTGGCTTCTCCAAGCTGAAATTCAAATGGTGGGCTCTTCTCTGCTCCTGTTGAAATCACAAAGTGTGTGATGGGAACTGAGCAACCCCCTTGCATGCCTCCAACCTCCTGCTCTTGTGTGTGCCCTACCCCACCACCCCTTCCTACCTTGTGCCAATACTGGCAATGGAAGCTCTCACTGGAGCTTCTCAAAGAGCTAACTCTCCTACTGTGGCACCCTGAAGACTGCAACAGCATCCTAGGCACCAAAAGTCCTGGGGAATGTGCTTTAGTAGGAGCATTAAGATCCCTGGAAAATGCACATGCCATGGATTGCCTTACTGTCAGCATGATTAACATGTGCAATGAGTACTGGGATGTATACTTTGCAGAGCAACTGATATCCAGAATAAAGAATCAGTTATCCTGGTATCCTGGCCCCTCAAAAGTTCTCAAGCTCCCTGATGTTTTAAATGTTGCTGTTATGGTTTTCAGAGACCCACACGACAAAGGAACTACCTGATTTAATTTCCAAAGTAGAGAAGAACATTTGAGGGAACCCCTACCTGATTCAACCCATCATTATGAACTGTACAATTTCATATTCCTGCTCAAGTAAACATTAGCATGGCATATCTCACCAAATATTTATGCTTAAAGTTTTTTACACACCCCTGATTTTTAACTGTGAGATTCCAATATAATATAGACCTGTAAAAACCAGTTCAGCCATGTTCTTTGGAACTATTCAGTGCAGGATGCAGCTCGAAGAATCAATATGTTATTCTTAGACAATATTTTTGTTTTTGTTTTACTAATTTCAAAAGACTTTTAAAAGTCTTCATTTCATTTTAATACACTCTCCTTTCCTCTTCTGCATGTTATGGCAGATCTCATGTTTGGAAACAATCACAAATAAACACTGTAGTTATCCATTCTTCCTGTGCTGGCTTGAAAGATGGGAAATGCTGAAACAGTGTGATTTCTGATGTAATCAAGGGTGAGAGAGAAAGAATGCAAACCAGTAAATATGTAACTCTAGAAAATGGCAGTGCTGCAGACTTACTTTGTTGTTATACAAACATGTCAGGGGAAAATCTTTTATCTCTCAATGAATTCACAGCGCAGATGACACAAATAAAGGGGAAGAAAATGGAGCATATAATTAAAATGTGTTTCTTGTGGAGAAAGCATGTGTCAAGGTCCTTTAATTCAAATACCTTTTGTTCTTACTAGAGCATTACAGCAATCAGAACATAAAAGTTATGTCTTTACACTAAAGCCACCACTACCTTTCTGGTTCTGTCTTTTGTTCCAACCACAACTCACAGCTGCCTTTTTGTGAGCAGAATCTTCAGAGATCTCTCCCTTTATTTTTATGGGTGACATCCAACTGAGACCTATTCCACACAAACCCATTGAAATCAATGGGCAAGTTGTGGAAGTGCATCAATTGCAATGGGTCTACACAGAGCATGACTAATGCTGGCTGTCATGTTATGGATATTTCTCCCTTCCTGTGGGCATTCCATTGACTTTATACCAATACCATACACTGGGAGTACCATCTCTCAGTAGAAACCTCACCAGGGAACATGAAAGGGTATGAAGCTGGCTAAAAGTGGCATCATGTTCCCCATTGGGAAGTACATCACTAAGCCATATAAGCCACATTTGGGATATGCCTGCCTGCTATGATCTGAAACTGCAGGCTTAAAGCTGCATTGTGTTGCCCACTGGGAAGCAAATGTGATCTGATCAGAAACTGAGAATCAGAGGGACTCAGCAGGGCAGTTTCTCTGTAATTTTATGTGCCACATAAGCTTGTTCATCTAGTCACTTCTTTTCTCCAATGGAAACAGACATTTATGACATCCTTCGTATCTAGAGAAGTAAATAAATTTGTTTTCTGCCTTTAAAAGGGGAGAAACACATTATATATATATATATATATATATATATATATATATATATTCAAATATAGCTAAATTGAAGGGGGTGGGGAGAAAACAAGTCCAGTGAACAGTGTTAATATTGCATTTCTGAAGAAAAATAGGTACAGAGAAAAGGTACATATAAAAGAATGCTAACTTTGTTTGCTTCTTAACATATAGGATTAGCATTGCTTGGGTCACAGTAACAACTGGTTCTTGAAGGAAGAGCTGTAGCCCCTCCAAGGACATCCTGTAACTGCTGCACACTGCTGCCTCTGTCCCCATCAGTAGGGAATCACCTACCAGCACCACACCTCTCTTCCTCTTCTAGGAGTGGCAGGAATCATTCTGTACACTGTATCTTCCACAGCTACCTCCTTGTGTTCCAAGGTCTGCAATTCCTGTCCTAGCTCCTCTAGCCCAGAGGAGTCTGAGGTGAGGGCATGGAATCAATTTTACAGCTCCAGTGACACAGCATGGCTCCTGACAGTTCTGCTTCTGTGTGTCATGTTCCTCCAGGAGTTCATCTCCTGCAATGAGTGATCTTCCTCCACCCTAGGTGGACCCCAGTTGTGTCGCTGCTCCAAGACAGTCCACTCTGCTCTGCTGAGAAATTCCTCATCTTTTCTGACAGCTCAAAGTTGGATAAGCAGGTCTCAAGTTGCTATGCCTTCTCTTCCAGCAAGGCAATCAGCTTGCATCTGCTGTAGGTATAGTTTTGCACATTCTTGGGCAGGAAAACAAATATGGCACAGGTGTTGGCACCACCACAACTCACTACCACTCACATTGTTCGCTGCCTCTTTGCTGCTGAGTGCAGCCTTGGCTTCATACCCACCCAAGCATGTACATACATTCTTTGGAGAAAAGGAGGATGGGCGAGTAATGCTAGAGGCCTTTAGCCTTTAGCTGCTTCCAAAGGCCTACCACAGCTGTCACCCTAGCCCTGAACAGAAATCACACACAGGAGAAGGGCAACTGGAGACAAATCAAGCAGTTAGTGCAATTTTGCACATGTTCCCAAATTACACCAACAAAGAATACATATATTAAAAACACACACAATACATAATGTTTATTTTACATCAGGCACAGGGAACCATTTTCCAGCCATTTTCCAGCTTTTCCTCAGAGCCAACATTCTGTGTTGGGCCAGAGGAAAAGTGGGCGTAGCAATAGTATTACATTCGTTCAGAAGACTACATTCAGGACACACAAGGCAGAGATTTCTATAGAGACCCACACAATTCTCTTTCTTTATTTTCCACCTAGAAAAGGCATCATCACAGTTCAAGGGCACATTCCAGTCAGGCAAAATTACTCAAGAAGGGTGTGGAGCAGGGCTGGTGAATGGGTGCTCTGTGGAAAGGGAATGGCAAGGAGAATCCCAAGGGATAGCGATGCATAGATGACTATGTTCAGCCCTTGAACCTGAGGTTCCCCTGCTTTAAGAGCTCAAGTACTTAATATTAGCTGGTTGCGGATTTCAGAGTTGAAGTTTTAAGTTTCTTTCGCCTTCAAGTCCACTTAAAACATTTTCAGTGCATCAAAATGTTTTCTTCTGCGGCATCATCAGTTTCCAAATGCTGAAAGAAAGGACATCTGTTCTGTGAATTTTGATTAGCTTGTACGCTGTAAAATTTTCAAAATGACAGTAATCAAGTGAGGAAAAAACGTAGGAGAATGAAAGTATTTTTTGAAAGTGTACTTTATTCAGGGGGGGGAAATGGATTTGGCAAAAAATTAGCCACAGCAGGAATGCCCTTGAATAAATTATAGAAAATGACTGCTAATGTCCAACCTCCATTGCTTAAATAAATGTATTAGAGGTCTGTCTTGTTCTGCACATTTATTAACATTTCATGATTCTGTGTTGACTTTTGCTACTTCAAAATGTTTAAGACATGAAGTCATTAGTTTTCAAACTTTCTACCTTCAGGAATTCTTT
Source organism: Podarcis pityusensis (assembly GCF_964106645.2). Lineage (NCBI taxonomy): Eukaryota > Metazoa > Chordata > Lepidosauria > Squamata > Lacertidae > Podarcis > Podarcis pityusensis. The sequence continues at coordinate 49,534,625 of NC_138027.1, forward strand.
CTGCATTTACTTGTCTACCCTGCATGTTCCTTAAGATGTGCCAACTGCGTAGAATTCTGGGATTAAATTTCAAGGTGCACCTTCAGTTCACCTGGGAGGTTGGCCAGGCCTGCCCACTGTTCCTCATGTAACAGAAATGGTGCTCCAGGTGAGATGAAGCTGGTAAATTATATTCATTGTTGCTTACAAGGAGGAAGGTGGGATGGTTGAGGCAAAAGGAAGTCATTGTGGTGTAAATGCATTGGTGGAACAAATATGGCTCTCCTGTCAGTGTGTTTACACTCCATTGACCTCTTCACCACTTGGTATTGAAGGAATGGGTTTCCCAAACCCAAAACTGACAGTGAAGGCAGTTTGAAAACTGCACCAAAATCCCTATTTTTCCTTAGCTAAAATCCATTAACTTGAGCTGTGATTCAATGTATAAACAAAAACCCGGCTCTGCTCGAAGCTCTCTCCCTTATCAGTCCGTGGCAGCAATGAGTGACCTTGCCAAGTTCCAGTAGAGCAGGGATGATGCGTGTGTGCCTTATCTTACGTGCTGACCACAAAAGACACACAGACCCAATCTGGGAACAGCGCCAGAGCGTGTTCCCGGAGATGATGACATATTCTCCCAGATAAGAGTAGGAAGAGGAAGATTCTTTTATGGTCAGGAGTGCAGGAAGGAAATTCCTTTTATGGTTAAGAGTGCTGGAGCAGGAACATCTGAGATGGCAACCTGCGTATACAAGCTGACGTGTCTGGGGAAGGGGGAGAGGGTGTCTGGAGGATATATATACTGCATGAAACTTCTCATTTCTTTGGACTTGCTGTGGACTTGATCACGCAAGTGCCTTCTCCTATCCGGAGAGCAGAATAAACTCTTTCTTGGAGTCAACCTCGGTGTCATTTGACTTCCTTCCTCCTGTCCCAGAGCAACGCAGACCCAATCGGTGAACTCCAATAAGGCTACAGTATCTCTCCTTCTCAGTAAACAACAGTGATACACATGCTGGGAAGCTGGTGTAGCAGCTCTGCTCCACCTGGCAAGCAGCATCAGAGGAGCATGATTTTCCAACAGTACACCTTCAGATTCTTCTAAGCTTGCATATTGATATAGAAGAGTAATGGTGGTGAAGAGATGATGTTATTGATTTTCTGTTCCAACAGACCTAATAATCCCCAGACACACAAACACACCATTCCTGGAAATCATGCTTAGAGAAGACCAAATAATATGCTCATTATTGTTTCTGGACTGCTAACTGATAGCCATTGTCTGCTCTTGATCAAAGGTTCCCAAACTGTGGCTGGTCCATGTGCTTCATTCAAGTATCCCACATGCTGCTATTAAATATGCATATTTATTTTTAATTGCATTTTTATTGCTTCTTTTATTTTTCATATTGCATTTTGTTGCATTATCATTTCAATTTTATGGAATTCAAAAGTGCAATACACTGAAATATAATATAAGAAAAGGAATAAGCAGTAAAAATATAATTGGAAATCATATGACATCCAGCACAGCACACTGCAATTGTTGCAATAGTCAGTCTGCCAAGTCCCTCCAAAAATTTCAAGTGGTCCATAGATCAAAGAAGTTTTGGAACCACCCAAACAAGCAGTTTCCATGGTGGATGTGGCCTGAGATTCCCACAGGCCAAATAAAAAGCTCCAGGGGGCTGCATTTGGTTCCTGAGGCCAATCTTCTGCATTATAGCTTTAGATCTAGAACCTAGAAAAGATGTGTGCAGGGGGAACCAACCCAAGAAGCCTCAAACATCAACACTACAGATAGCTGTAATAGAACTACTTGATATCTAAATATCACTGCCTCATATTCTTCAAGGCCAGCTTTCTCTAACTTCTTGGTAACTCAGGAGAAAGTGGGCAGAAGCCCCACAGAGTTTTTGAGTAGTTTTGCAGGGCTTTGGGGAAATAAAAGCCACATAATGTCAAAGTTAAACACTATTTATTGTGGGGACCCTATACAGTAGTACCTTGGAAGTCAAACAGAATCCATTCTGGAAGTCCATTCGACTTCCAAAATGTTCAGAAACCAAAGTGTGGCTTCTGATTGGCTGCAGGAAGCTCCTCCCATGGCATTCTTTAGGGGATCTGGCAATTGAAATCAGTCAGTTGTATTTCAGTTAGTTGAACTTTCTGAACTTAATTCCAGAACTTGGACTGTATTCAGTTACCTTAATCCAGTGATTTGCTCCAACCATAATATTTAATAGGATGAAACAGGTTTTGTTTTTAGAATCAAAATGTAAGCCTAGGAATATTGAAGGAAAAGGCAAACCTTTAGAAATAAGGTAAAATTAACTTGAAGTGCTTTAGAATTACATGCATCTGATATTTATTCTGGCATTCCAAATTCTTTTAGTGTGCTTGGTTTTCTACATTGCTGTCTTTGTGGGGAAAATTAATTCATAATACTACAGTAGATCAAAGTATTTCAGAGTTATGAAAATCAGCCAAATAATTCAAATATTCCATCTGCAGGAATGTTCTGATATGAAACTATTAAAAATAGCAAAATAAAACTTGCAGTAACTTAATGTTCTTTTTAGTCTATACAAAGTGCTTCTTAAACGGAAAGCACTCAGATTTTGCATATTTTCATTAATCAATATTTGCCCTTTCCAAAGCAAAACTGATTGGCCTATTATTTTCCTGAGGGTAGGCAAGTGTAAAGGATATTAAATCAAATGAAAAATACCTATTTTAGTCAGAGAAATAATTTTATTCAGAGAATAAAGTATAGCTAAAGAGCAGTTATATCTGCTATTGTATGTATTATAATTTTAAAAAATTCAACACAACTTGATAGAATAATAGTACTTAAAAATTATCACACACAAGGAATATCATCCAGGTAAAATAGAATGCCAAATTTTCAAGCGTAAATAGACATGTGTAGCTCACTCTGAGACACTGAAAATAAGAGTCTGAATTATAGTTATACAGCCTTGGTTACACTGACAGAATTCTTGGCTATGGTTATGACCTAATGTTAACAACATAACAATATGCACACAATCAATTTTAGATTGAATGGGCATGCGGTAAAGAAGCTGTTGGTGACTTCTTCCAGGCATACACACGCCAGTGTGAAATGATAAAATTTATGAATGATAAAATCAGCTTAAATGCATCTGCGGTAGTGTGTATATGATAGATCTTCAAAGCAGCTTTTGCTGTTAAGATGTTTTTGGCTTTTTGCAGCATGTAAACTTCATGAAATAGCTTATATTTTATTTATTGTGTATGCCCTGCCTTCAGAAACCGGAAGATGGTGACTTGTTACACTCAATCAGAAAAATGCATTTTATTATACACACCCATCATGATAAATTTATATTACCTGCACAGCCTCTGATCCTCAGAAGTGCAAGCTTTCACTTCAGTAATTAGCATAAGAATGAAGTGGAGATGCTCCTCCCGATTCTTTTCCATCTCAAGTTTCTTAGTGGGTCATTGCCTCATCAGCTTTCATTTAAACATCTTGCTTGGCAAAACTGGCATTCATGAATAGTCATAGTCATGTCAGGTAGATGGTACATCACCTGGAGAATTACTGGCAGAATAGCATAAATCAAATTGAGACATGTTGAGCCTTTCATGAAGTAGCAACATTATTTCTTCTTCCTCTTCTTTGCAAAATATCATCACCTTTCCTCCCATTCTGTCTTTGCAACTGTCTCTCTCGATTTCATGTCTCAAGTGCAACTTGAATATCCATCTTTGTAAAGAAATGGACACATTTTGCACAGTGTGCAATAGGTGGCATAGCATGTTCAGTAACAGAGATTTCACAGCTTTTAGCAAATTTAGAATATGAGAAATGCAGAAAATACATGTCATGGACTAGTGTTGTTCTGAGCTGTGTGTTTCACTATGTGTTCAGATTTATTTATAGCTACCTCTCTGCCATTGAAGGCACCCAAAGCACTGTACAATCAAAAACCTATATAGTATAGCAAGGCAGAAAAAGTAGGCAGTGGGGAAGCGATATATTTCAGTGGTAAAGGACATGCATTCTGTGCAGAAGGTCCGTTGTTTAATCCCTGGTATCCCCAAGTAGGACTGGAAGACACTCCATATGAAACCCTAAATAGTCTGTATAAATTAGGAATGGGGAATCTGTGGTCTTCCTGGTGTCATTGCACTCCAGCTCCCAACATCCCCAGCTAAAATGGCCAATGTTTAGGAATGTTTGGAGCCACAATCCCACAACATATGAAGGGACATTAATTCCCCATAGATTGTATAGACAATACTGAGTTGCTTCTCCTCAGTCCAGAGCCTGGCCTATAATAAACAGACTGTACCATATCGGATTGTTCCTGATGGGTGTTAGGATTCTGGGGGTGGAAATTGCTGGCATACATATGGCTTTAACTGATCTATTATAATGTTCAAGAATGCATACATTCAGGATTGCTTAACATAACTCAGTTAACTTCAGGCCAATGTAGTGTAGTTATTAATATGCCATGGTCGGACTGGAAAGTCCCAGGTTTAAGTTCTTACTTGGCCATGAAGCTCACAAGGTAACCTTGGGCCAGTCACTATCTCCCAGCCCAATCTACCTTCACAGCATAATTTTCAAGCTAAAATGCAGAGAGGAGACCCATTTATGTTACCTTGAGCTCCGTGGAGGAAAGGTGGGATGTAAATATATATAACTATTAATGAGATCCTAAGGATGGACTTTTGCAGTGGTGGTGCATAGAGTGGGGCAAAGCCATGAAACTGCCTTCTTGATACTGGCAACACTGATGCATACCTGGTTAGCGCTAGAGCAAGGACAAAGTTAGAGCCATGTGGGTGTATTGAGGGGAGAGGACCACTGGTTTGCTGACAGTGGGTCCATCAGTATATCCACATAGACCTTACCTCACTGCCAGCCCTGTCCAGGTAAAGCAAAGCATTGCCAAGGTCAGGAGGCTGGCTCTGTCCCACCATACACACTGCTACAGATTTCTTGGTTTGCGTGGCGATTCCCGCCCCCTCCCACAGATGGAATGAATAAAGACACCGGACACCAGAATTAAGGTTAAATGGGCGAAAAATGGAAACAACTTTATTGATTACAGGTAAGAGCGGTATTGGCTTTAGGCATTGGCCCTATCAGACTAACCGGTATAACCGGGAAGGGTTAAGCACCAACAGGGGGAGCCCCCGAGATGCACATCCATAGGCACTCCCCAAGGGGTTACCGCTCGGGAGCGCGCTTTAGGCCCTAGCCTCCATAGGTTTTGGACGAGGCGACGCCCCCCGGAGTCCTTTAACGAACTACCCTTCATGATTTTGGGGGACGTGATGGCGCTCCTCCCCCCCCAACTCATTTGCATAACAATACCCCTGCCAATGCCTAACCACCAAAACCAAAGGTGTTGTGACGTTTTGCTACGAGGTAGGTGAAAAAACCAAGTGGCTTTCAAAATACAGCCAATTAGCCAAATGGAAAAACTCCTACCAGGCCCCTTGCGGCGACCAGCCGAAGCCCATAGCAAAGTCCAAATTCAAACCTAGAGGGTGGGTGGGTGGGAAACCGCAGCTGCTGAAAGAAAAGAAAGGGGCGAGCACGGGCTGCCCCAACCTTAAATGCCCCCTACTAATCCCGCCCCCGGTGCCAGCCGATTGGCTGGCGCAGAGAATGATGAATATTGATGAGCCAGGGAATCCCCGAGTCCCGCGGGGCTGCAGCCAGCCCCGCGAGAATGTAGACGGGGGCGTGAGCCCGTAACCCCCCCCCCCTTATGTTGGGAGTGGCTTTGTAAAATTAGCACACATGGGCAGGTAATTATTTTATTATTATTTTATTTATTAAATTTGTATACCGCCCTATATCCATAGCTCTCAGGGCGGTTCACAGCATAAAATTACAATATAAAAAACCCACAAAAATACATAATAAAAATAAGAAGAGAAACAAACAAAACAAATGAAGCTCCTTAGCTCTTTCCACTTTGTCTCAGTACGCAGCAATGATGCAGACAATGAGCTGAGTGGGACAGCCCCACCATGTCATCTGCTATGGCAAAGCAGACAAAGTGATTAAAACAAACTAGGACCTCAAGCCTTGGAAGGAAGTGGAAGATTCAGAGTGTGACAAGAATCTTTTCCCTTCCTAAACAGACAGTGGGAGAAAGGAATGTGTGAAAGTGAGAAACATTAGTTTGCCCTAGTTCAGAACACAGGTAGCTAAAGACCCCACCAAGGGGGCCCAGAAAACAAACAGGCACAGAAAGTCACAATTTGAAAAGCACAAGAAACTAAGAGGGCATTTAGTGGAAATTTGAATTCCAGTTGTGAGGTGGGTAGATGTGGCAAACATGGAAAGCTAATTATGGGCCTTTGGTGCCACTTCATGAAGAGAAGAAAAATGGCCCTTCCTACCAATGTCAAAAAAATTGGAAAGTTCATTTGGAGTTGATCCTGTAGGCATTTGGAGCCATGGATATTTAGGAGCTGAAATATTATACTGAAACATTTCAGAAAGAAATATATTTTTCATTATCCTCCCTGCATTTCCTTCAAACTGAGCCATTTCCCATGTTCAAATGACTCTTCAGATCTGTCTGTCATATTCAGAAGGCTCTACAGTACCAAAAATACTTTTTTGAAAGGAAAAAAACCCTCTCATTTCCATTTCTCATCTAATAATTGTCATTGTCACAACTTTTGCTGATGATGTTCACATGCAGTAACAGCAACAGATACTTTGCCTCGGCAGCACAGCCTTGACCTAGGAGAAGATTAACACAATTTTTATCTGCCATCTGTGGCTAAGTTTAATGTGGATCTCTCAGATTTCTTCTTTTTATAAGAGAACTTTTCCTTGTTTCTCTTCTTAACAGAATATTTCTGGGTGTAATTTGTTTTCAGATAATTTCTGTGATGTGGAACTCTTCTTCAAACTCTCCCAGTGACCGCAATTTTGAAGTTGCTTTGAAGGTCAGATACTCTGTGTAAACACCAGTTTGATTTGATATTAAAACTATTTGTAAGGCTGATGGATGCGTGTTGACCTTCAAGAAGCTGCACAAAAATAATGTTGGCACTGTTTTGTTGTCCTTAGGCTGCCCAGAGGGCAACACAGTCAATCTTCCAGATCCTCTCAGGCATACAGTTTTATCCAGACTTTCATATCTCACATTTACTTTTTTTAAAAGGAACCCACATCTCTTTTTATCTTAAGTGCCTTTTGACGGGGCAACATAAATCCACTTGGAAGTTTACTTCACAGCCAAATTTGTGTTACCATACTCCCTGTTCTTTATAGTAAATCAGGGGTAGCTCTCCTGGTTGGTCAAGGCTGCCATACTACCTTTCTGCTAGTGGGACCTCTGCTGCTTACTAAGAGGAAGAGGGAAAGGGGATGTCATACACCATATTAAACCAGATACTATATTATCTTCTGAGATCAATCTGAAGATTTTGTGAATATATTTGCATATGTCGCTACTCTTATTAATATTACTATTTTTAATATAGTTTTAAAAAGAAAATTATAATAAATACATCTCACAGTAATCTGAGTTTACTAGATTTCTAAGCTCAGTTATCCTGTTCCAAAGTACTGCCCATGTTACTCATTGACTGCACATGTAAAAAGCTTTAAAGAGACCTGGTTGGCAGGTCTGTATAATGGGCAAGAGGGGGTGAATCCATCATTCTTCACATACATTTGCTGATAAACATCTGATAAACATTTTTCCCCAAAACAGATTCTTTGTATGTAGCTGTGTCTGCTGAGCATGCACCAGTTGTGCAATGCAGGATTCATATATGAGTAGGAATTTCCTGACAAATGTAAGCCAACTGATGGTTTTAACTGGTTTTAACATTGATTACTCTGTTTGTTTTCTCCATTGCAACCTGAGGTTAATGAACAAAGTTTGGATCTATATTTTAAAAATAAAATTAAAGAAATAAACTCCACATTTTCTCCATCAAAATATATTCTCCATTAAAGAAAAGGCAGCATGTCTTGTAGGATGAACTATGCCTGGATGCAGACTAGCAGGGAGGTAAAAGAGGTATGTCCTCAGGTTTGCATTTCCTTCCCTAGCTAAGTTAAATGATAAGTATTTCAATCCTACATATGTGCTGATGCTGGCACACTCTAGCGCACTATCTGATTGGGTGCCTCTCCCTATCTATGTTGATCATAGCCTGTCTGGAACACACCATGAAATTGGGTGGATTGAGTATGACATTGTCTTTGCTTTGGCCTGAGACTGCTGCTTGGTTGGTCTTCCAGAGCACTATACACATAAATGATGCTTTTCTTAAAGACTTAACTTATCTGAAAACTAGATTCGTGAAGGTTGGTTTGGGATTCCTTCTTATTCCTTTGTCTTGAGTCTTTTGATCAAGAACTTGAATTAGAATATTAAAAGTTGACTAACTGTTGGCTGACTCCCACAATTTTTCTCAACCTTGTCCTTAAACATTCATCCATTCTACAAGCTTTTGAGGAGTTATAGAAATGATATGGACATGGGGCCCATGCCTGGCAGAGTACCGTGGCTTGCAAGCACTATTTATCTAACCTTAAATTCATTTATCCATCTATGAAGTGCCTGCAGTTTAAGGGATAAGAAGAGCACAGACGTGGTGGCAGCTACTTCTGAGGCATAACTAAATAACCTAAAAGGTTCTTTTCAAGTTGTTCTACCCTGTGGGAATAGCAAGAGCAAACCCACCATCACAGTTCTCCAAACAGCTCCAGCTTAGTGCAAAGAAGACTATTTCCACATACCAAGTGTGCTTGAGTGGATCGAGGGGTGCTGTTTGTGGATACATTAAATAATAAAAAAACTATATTTATAAAACATTTCTAAGCTCAGGAATCCTTATAGATTATACTAATGCATTTTGGGGCACCTGCTGATGTGGGACTGTGTCCTCTGCAGTGTTTGGACAAAAAGGTGTTTTGTCTGCATCATTTCTGTTAAAGTTCTGAATGAACAGGAACAAACAAAGCCAACAACCAAATTTATAGTGGCCAATGGCCAATTGACAATGGCTGGAAGCAATTTGCTCCTACAATTAATTCTCTGTGCTGCTATTCCACAATAAATTATTTTAATATTCTGTTCAGTCATTAAAACTGGGCTGTAACATGAAAGATTCATGGTTTATAGAGCTGTGGAATCTTTTCCCAAAGTCAAAATACCAGTAGTACTAAAACAGTTCATTAATATATCAAGATTACCCTTGTGTGTTATCCTTGTGACTAATTCTGCAAATAAAGATCATGGGCATGTTATGCAATAAATATTTTAGAAGATAGTTTTTATTAAGCTGAAACATTGTGTTATTTCTTCTTCAACAACAAAGTGAGAATATATTGACTGTTTTGGCCTAAAAGAAATTTTTGATGGTCCCCATGGAAATTAGGACACAGATGATAAGGTCTGTATTGGGGCGGGGGATATAAGTGGGAAGGAACTGAGAGCAGCAAATTGTCTTCATAACACAGAAAGGATTATAAGAGTGGGAAATTCATCAAGGTCATTGGTGCTTTTCTTATTGTGTCATGCCTATGGACTGCTTTCCCCCCGAGCTTTGGATTGCTTCAGACAGGAGAAGGGGCCTGCATCTGGTCAGTGTGTACCTTTCCCATCCCCGTCAGGCCGGGCTTGACACCTATCAATCATGCTGTGTTGGGGAAAGTAATATTGTTGACAATATTGTGTTTTGCATAGAAACAGATAGAGGAGCACCTGAGGAATAATAACATGGGCCCTGAAGTTGTGTCCTTGAAGTTTTGCAAGTTGCACACTTCATGGATCAGGCCAAACACATGGGGAGCCTTCATACCAATTCTTCTGGTTAGGAAGAACACACAGATACTCTCTGTGGAATTTGGCTAATTTATGAGATAAGTCAACTGGAAAAGAAATCAGCATCAACAATGGCCCATCTAGTCCATCATCCTGTTCTCACAGTGGCCACAGATGCCTGTGAGAAACCATGAAGCTGTGCATGGCCATCACTAGTAGGCATTGTTAGCCTTATCCTCTTGAATTCTTCCAATGCTGTTTTAAAGCAATCCATGCTGGTGGCCTTCATTGCCTCCTGTAGGAGAAAGTTCCATAGTTTAACTATGTGCTCTGTGAAAACGTACTTTTTAAAATCTGTCCTGAATTTTCAAACAACTTAATTGCATCATGTATTAGGATGGAACATGAGGTGTAGATAGCTGGCGGAAGAGGTGTATGCCAGCATGCATTTTAAGTGTCTCCCCTTGGACCAATTTAGTCTGTTTGTTTTCAGTGACCACAACTGGAAGGTGTAGTACAGATTGGAAGGAATGTATCTGGTGCATTGGTAAGCACTCTTCTGTATCATAATGGTGAAGGTAAGCTTAGCAACCACTCATAGCTTCCCTAATCTGAGAAAGGAATCTGCTTTAGGCCACAGTGACCTCAGTAAACTCAAGTTTCACAGGCCATATATGATTATGATAGTGACAGAGACTCTTTGGCACATCTTTCAGGTATGTGGGTCAGAAGGAACACAGCTCAGGCCCAAGATATAAGGTAGGAAGTTTGATTTATGCACTCCTAGCAATTACTTTAGAACTAGTCAACTTATATTGTGGGAGGGAGTGTCATTTTCCTCTTTTGTTCAGAACCTTGAAGTTGAGTCCCTCCTTTCAAATCCATTAATTTGTTTCCCTCATTCCATAGCTTAAGAACACTTAAACAAGCGTAGGTATGTATTACATGCATGTCAAAAGAACAAATCCCTTTACTTAAGAACAGGCGATTAGTTGACTTAATTGATAGTTATGCTATGATGTTTTTAAAATAATAAAAAATGCTGTCAATGTTCACATTTTTCTTGAAATTCAATCTATAATACATTCAGAAATAACTATTTAAACTTTGCAGGAAATCTCTCTCCACCAATGCACAAACAGAAAGAGAAAGAGAAATATGATTTTTCATAGAATGAATATGATCCACCTACATACAGTAGCCTAGACATTCTGTTAGACTGAAATAACCCCCTTTGGCTTATTGGTAGCACCAGATGCATTTACATTGCAAATGGAATTCTCTGTGTGATGTACCCAATAGACCATCTGACACTAAACAAGAGCAGTACTTGTACCACTGTGATTTGCCTAAAGAGAATGGGTTCATTCAAAAGCAAAATAATTTTTAGTACCTGGTGCAGTCATATGTTGTGAACAGCAGCAAAGTCTTCCCCGGGTAAGACAAACTGGATAGCTAAGCTTATTGAAAATGTATTCGTTCTGGGTTTTAGACAAGTCTCTGATTCTGCATCAAGAAAGCCTGGATTCTAAGATCCGACTAAATTGAGTAAATTATGCATCTATACATATTTCTTTTAGAAAGGAGTCTCAGAGGATCAACATTTGGAAGTGCTAAAAAACTGGGCTGATTCCAAATAGTGTGGTACAGATATGGAATATTTAGCAGAAGCAACTAATGAAGAGTAAAGTTAGACAGAGTTGTCATTATTCTGTTTCCAAATATTTTGCATATATTACACTTTTTATATATAAACAATAAATCAGGAGATTAAATGGAAGCTGGCAAAAAGCTATCAGTTTGATGACTGGTTTCACTGGACCATCACTCCCCAACTTTGCACCCTCAATAAGTTTTGTACTACAACACACATAGCCATGATGGGAGTTGTAATCCAAAATATATGAAGGACACTAATTTGGGGTAAACAACACTAGACCTTATTGTAGTCACAATAGAATTGATATTTAAAGTTGAAACTTGGATCCAGGTGTTACAGGGAGGGGTGAAGTAGTTCATTAATTTACTTACCCTTCCTTATTTGCTCTAAGGGTACAGCACATTTGTTCAAGTGGGAACTCTAGGGTTAAGCACAGAAGTCTACAGTGAATTTAAACAGTCAATTGTGCTCAGAACTCATGACAAAACTGGACCTGGGGAATGTGCCTAGTCCCTGTAACATGGCCGATGGAAGTAGCCTGGGAACATTTGTATTGCTCCATTTCCTTAATTAGTTCTCTTAGTGCTCCCTCTAGTCAAAAAATATTCTTTCAGCTGCCTTGGGAAAGTCTTGGAAGTTTGCTACATGATGCATCAGTAAAAAATAGCACTCTTCAGTTTTAATTAGAAGAAGGAAATAAAGCACACAATAGGGGAGAGAAAATGCTGAATATAAATGTTGTGCAATTCAAAGTAAATCTTCAGCTGCATCACTGCAAAGCTAATTTTTGAGATTTTACTCTCTTCTTCTTTCACCCTGAATGGCGCATCTGCATTGTGGGTAATTTGAGGAGCTGGATTAGGGCTGAAGGAAATGCTTAACTGTTTAAAATTCAGGGCAAAAATAGTGATTACATGATGAGAATGTACACCTTTCACAGCCTGTTTGATGCCATCATTTCCCCAAATCTGCTGCAGCTTTGGCACCATGCTTTTATGTTTACTATTTTCTCTTCCTGTAAATGGTTACATGAACATCTCAGTTTTTTGGGGGAGGGGTCTAGTGATCGGGGTGTCATCACAAAAGTACAAATTTGGCTATGTGCTGAAGAAACTGTATTCTCCTACTCCTCTGCTTCTGCTTCTACCTCCTGGTCCAGGGCAGATGACAATTATAAAAATACAATATTAGAATCTATTTACTCTCAATGGTAAATAACTTTGCACCCTTTTGAGGCAATGTCTGGAAAATAATTGAACTGGGTGTAAGTGGAGTTATTCACACTGCCTATATTTTTAATTTAAAATCCCCATTTGGCCTCATCCCTAAATAAGGTGTACCCTCGCAGTGTTTTTGATTGAGCAACTCTGATGTCTGAGTTTTTAACCTGCAGTAGCTATAAATTACATGGCATACTTTCTGTTAGTGCTATACCAGAATTTCTCCCACTATTCTCCATAAAATTCCAGTGAAATTCTCATGATTAAAGCGCAGTGGGGTTTTCCTGGGCCTACCTTTGCAATGGCCAAAGAGTCCTTTCTTTCATTCTACAAATCACAGTTTGAACTCAGAAGTGGTGCCTGCACTTCAGTTAAAGACAAGATGTAAGCATTATGCTATAACTCTTCCCATAGGGCTTTTTTCAGATCAGGCAGACTGGATTTTGCTGGAGAAGTGCTTACTATAAAGTAATACTCACACATATATATGGATTTCAGCACAGCACTACTTTCCATTGCTAGTATGAGTGAATATTCCAGTAGAATAGATACCTGACTTTTCTTGGAACACTGGCAGCATGCTAAAGTGATGAACTGAGAACATAGGAAGGTGATGGGCATTCTTAGATTAGGATTCTGTCTTCACTAATGGCATATATTTCAAAATGTCCTGAAGCTATGGAAATGTAAAAGAGGATAGGGCCAAGCAGCTGCATAGCTGGCTGCTCCAGCACCCGGAGCAGTGGGGGCAGGGCGACTGCCCACAGAGTCCCCTGGCAGACGCAAGCCCCACACTGCCATTTCAGGCAGCGCGGCACCTGAGCCACCGTGTCATTCCCAGGGAAGACGCGTGGCTCGGGTGCGCTGCAGGCCAGGCCCCATGGTAAGTGCCGCCCCCCACGGTGTGCCATTTTGTCACCCCCTCAGTGATGACACCTGGGGTGGGCCGCATCCCCCCCACACCCCTTCCTATGCCCCCGGGGCAAAGTTTATTTACGGTTCTAAAGAAACCTTACAAAAAGCATGAGTCAAGTTAAGAACTTACTGGCCATATGGAAAGATATGGAAAGCTTGTGTCTCCATCAGAAACTGCAGCTTGAATGACAGAGCCCAGTGTGGTGTCATTCCCAACAGAATATACCTGCAATGGGCACTTGATCCACTTAGAAAAAGGAATCGTGATAAAAGATTGACAAAGAAGAACCAATATATGCATTGAAGACAATGGTTGGGTGTTTACTGTAGCCTAAAAGCAATATAATGCACCTCAAAGAAATCCAGGAAGAAAGCTAATCAACATAAATGACATTAGTGTCTCACATTCTCTAGGACTGGTGAAGCAATATCACCCCCAAACAACTTTGCTTGTTCTGTATTAGCATGAGTGGTACTTCTAAGCCATTGGCTCTTAGACTTGTTGCTCAGTTTAGCCATTATATCATTGACTCATTTCCATTCTATGACAATTGCTGTGAAAGTCAGCTGCATCAAGTCAGCTGTTGCTGAAGCCAACCAGACAAAAAGAAGTGCAATGTCAAGTTTTAGCTTATTATGAGGAGAGATAAACAAACCAAGTCTAGCAAAAAGTGGAGCCATGCTTGACAACTGCTAGTTTGGCTCTTGATTTACTTTTTTTTTAGCTGGTTCAAGAGAGCGAATGACAGGTGACTAGCTCTGGCTTGTATCTGCTGCATTTCCTTTGTGTGGTAACAACTTCAGTGCCTGTGAGGATAGATGTTTTCAAGTTTAACAGATGTCTCCTTCTACAAGCCACTGTTATTTCCACAGCAGAATAAAAAGAAAGGAAAATATTTATTTCTAAATCTACGTTTTCCCATCATCTGCCAGTTTCCCTGCTGGCCAGAATGCTGCTGTGATTTTGCTAGACTTATGTGGCGATCTCTTCTCTACAGACAACTGTGCAATAATGGCATCTTTGGATTTGGAAAATAGAACCAAATGCATAGGAATAATTTTCAGGACATTTCATGGACATCACTTACCAAACAGGTGAAGCACCTATTTTACTGCTCTCAGGAACACCAAGTTAATTAACTCAACGCACATTTGCAGAAAATGTCCAAACTTAGAACACATGTTTAAGTACAACCCATTTTGAATGAAGTCTTCCTTTTGTGAAACCCAATACATTTTCCTATTTCAAGGGAACCTTAAGATTGGGCCTGGGTTTTTTTTTAATAAAAATGTTATAAGGATTCTCGACTTGTGATAGGGAACTTCAAGAATGGGGCTCCAATGCAGACTTCTAGCTCTCTGTATCTGAGTCTTGGGACTCTCCCCAGCCAACTCTCCTTAACCAACCCTGCTTCTTACTGTCCTCATGGTCATGCCTGGCTGGAATGTATCTTAGAACTGTGGTGCCTCTTGCTTGCCTGAGTGGAAGCTGGAGAGAAGTGGAGGTAGGTATGTGTTAGGGGTGTGGGAAGAATTTGAGTCGGTGCATATTTTAAAGTTGAATCTGTCAAATTCGCACATTCAAAAACAATTTGAGAATAAAAACACAACCATTCAGTGATATCTGAAATTTGGATTTTGAATGCAGTTCTCCAACGAAGCAGTGTTTACAAAAATGCACATATTACAAAGAAATGTGCAGAGGAACGAATAAATTGGTGAGAATAACATACAGAATGTGTCATATATTAAGGGAAATTGCGGGCAAAAAATGTATACACTGTTCAAAACTGCATACAAAAATGGGGGGGGAAATCATTAGGATTTTTTTAAAATAAATAAATAAATCACAACTTGCTGCAGAAATGTGGGCAACTGAATGTATTGCAGCCCCAAATTTCACCCTCTGCCCTTCTTCGTTCAGATGAGCTACCAAATAAACAAGACCACACAGTTGAATGGGATTGAAACAGGCAACAACCTTATTGACAACAGATGAAGTGGTTTGGCATAGGCATTCGGTAAGCATTTCTTTCTGGGCCATCTACCGGAAATGACTTCAGGATCAACCCGGCAGTGGGGATTCCTATGACTTACATCAAATAGGGGGATCCCCACAGGGTTCAAGGGCTGAGACCCAAGCCCCCATCTGGGCAAATGGACACAAGCAACTCCATCACAGATCTCTTTAATGGGATACCCTATTTCAGGAGGGGGAAGCAAGGATACACCCCTCCCTACCAAGACTAAGATTACCCAATGCCTACTAAACCGCTGCTCGAGCCAAAATTCCCAATGAGGGAATGGAGCCATCAGACACTGGGGGGAGCTGTCTCCTAGTATCTCAGAGTCCCTGGAAAGTATCCTGCATAGCTTGAGTGGCTTTTGTTTGTGGAAAATGCATATGTGCATAAATGCATGTTAGGTTTGGGAAAGGCACTCATAATAGAGTTGGTCAAAACAAATGGAAACCTTATTTTTTTAAAAAACAAAACAAAAACAACTCATGCTGATGTATTGTTATATTGATGTGTCAAGGCAGAAGCAAAGTGTATATGCTTTGATCCCTGAGTGATGAGCCTGAATACGAATGTTGTAATGACAGGTTCTCATTACAATTTTAAGCTGACATTTGAGTCTGTGATGTGCCCTGGAAGCTGAAATTCGGCTGGTTGAGATTGCACTGGATTCTGTGGAAAGGTCATTATTTCATCAGCTAGCTATGGTCCTTTCTCAGCTGGAGTTATTTGTCAAAAATAATAGCAATAATCTAAAGTGAATCACCAAGCACTCTCCCAAAGTTCTTCTATGGTGTTAATTAGCTGAACCTCATTGCAGCCTTACAAGGGCATGTACAAACAGTTCCTTAAAGGCATGAGAAATGAACATGGCACAAGTCAAGTTCCTGGTACAACACAGTAGTGATAATTCCATGAGCAGTACAGTACCTGGTGTGATATTGTCTCTAATCTGCTGTGTCAGGAAACAGGTATCAGCGACACACTGTGACAAGGTGCGGATGAATCCCTGAGGTGAATGGGTTTCTACACCTTTAGCAGCAGATATAAAAGGTGGAGAGGTATGAAAAACTGCACAAACTGCAATGTCTTCTCCTACAGAACTATTAAATTATCAGGATCCCTCCCTGCCTCTTACATCCTTAGAAAGGGTGACTGTTCACTGAATGTGCTGATGTTTCACAGTTATGCACCGAGATTTAAATTTCATCTTGCATCTACAGATCCTAAAGTTGTTTCACATAATAAGAACTGGCATCAATGTTTCATTATTTAAAATTTGCAGCATAACATTCCTAACCATCTAAATGAATTAGCAATTTATTTATTTAAATTTATATCCTGCATTTATTCCATTTACAGAACCCAAGATAGCACACATGAGCTTCACAGGAAGTCACCCGTTCAGGCACTTATACACCTTCTTCACTTCAACAAGGTGATGATCTCATGTATGGGTGGAAGGGGAAGATAATTTGTTCACCCCCCCCCCCACTGGATCAGCCCACTCTGATGCTCCCAAACTTGATTGCAGAGTGGAACACAACTCTCAGATGGATTACACACTTCTCTGATTTTATATTTGCTGCCCAAAAAGTATACACAAAATACATATTCTGCATAGAAGTATATATTTTATGGGTGAATACATTGAAAAAACAAACAAACCTGTAATTTACATGATAAGTTTATACAATGGGATAGAGTGATATAGATTAGAACAGAACAAGATTGGAATGGAGCAGACCATCATCATCATCAGTTAAAACAATGCTGAAGGCAGCTTACAATATGAAAAGATTTACATAATTACAAACATAGCAAAGTGGTCATAAAAATAAATAAAACACATTAAAAACTACATAACCAAAAAGAACAATTTCCACCTAAAAATAAAGATACAAAAAGTTAATATCAGTTAATATCAATAACAATAGCAAAAGCTCCCAACAAAACCTTCCCAAAATACCCCAGACCAATGATAGGGAGACAGTGAAAATGAAATGGGATGGGATTAGCTGCTGAATGCATCCTTCCCCTTGTGTACGTTCCAGGGGCCATAGCCAGATTCCTAGCTGCATCATTCCAGAGGAAGAAAAATGATAATTAAAATTGCTGTATGTAAAGTGTATTTCTTTGCATCTGCTGTTATAGAGTATAGATTAAAACTTTATTTCTGCTTAAACTCTTCCCCAAGAAAGAGTTAGGGAAGAGAAGGAATGATCTGCCTATGTGCCAAAACACCACAACAAGGAAAGTTTAAAAGTTTAATATAACAAATGAACCTTTGCAAGGTCATGAAAAAATCTGTAATATGGTCCATGTAACATTTAGTCAGACCTGTGAGTAAATTAAAATGTAGGTCTTCTTCCATAATCTTCTACAAAACCAAATAATAGGTCATGCATATCACAGGTGACAAAATGTTGCTTCACAGAATACACTGGGAAATATATTGGTACTACATTGAAACGGCTTACTATCATATATCACACAAATAGGGTCGTGCTGACACAGATGGCTCCCTCATGACTCTAATGCCCTTAGGATGGTATGTAGGTGATTTGTCCACTATCCTGCACTAATCTTGCATTCACCATACCTCACTCTTGACTATTATTTATGGGCTTCATAACAGCTCTGAGCAACAGGCAGTGACATTTCTGTCTATTGTTGCTTTCTGTAGCAGCGTAGTGGCCGTAGCTCACATTGTCCTACCGGCATCAAGGCCTGATTTACACTGCCAGCCTAGCATTGTTATTCTGGCATGAAGGTCAGTGTGTAAAATCCTAAGTGATCATTTGCTAACGTGGTAGGCTCATCACAGAGTTAGTTAGACCCTGTATTGCTGTAGCTATCTAGGGTCCCATTCACACCAAACATTTATGATAGCGCTTTAAATGGTAATGGTTTTCCCCAAATAATTCTGGGAGCTGTAGTTTGTTAATGGTGCTGAGCTTTGTGAGGATACCCCTGTTCCCCTCAAAGAGCCACAGTTCACAGAATTCCCTGTGAAGGGTGATTGGCTTTTAAACCACTCTGAAAATTGTAGCTCTGTGGGGAATAGGGGGTTGCTTACCTGGGTGCAGGTCCCATTGAATCCAATGGCACTTGGATAAATAAATAAAGTAAATAAATAAATAAAGCTTTAGGCTATATATAATATTCCACTAGGAACTATACATATTTTTATGTTGAGACTTGGACTTTCAAAAGAGCTCAGTGAAAGTATATTGAGTTAATAGATTTTTTTTTTCTTTCTGTCTCCACACTAGTGTTCCTCAAATGCTGTCAAATGCTGTCAAATTTTAACTACACAATTTGAAGTTTCACATGTTGAGCCTTTTTTTTTTAATCCTACATTTTTGAACTATATATTTTATGCTAGATTTACAATTGTTGATAAGCGTTGCCTGGCATGCTACAGAGAAGCATTGGAATTTCATTCTCTCATTCATACATACACACACACACACACACACACACACACACACACAGATAGATTCTATGATATGAAATGACTTTCAGATGAGAAAGAAGGCTGCATAGTGCTGCTGAAAATTCACATTACTGAGCAGCCTTTCTAAATCTTTCCTGTGATGTTGCTGGTGTTTGCAAAACTTCACTCCTTTATGTCAGAGAGTATGCATATTCACCATCATAATAAGACTGAATTTTAAGTGTCTCAGTTCCTGCCATGCCAGCTAACAGCACAAACCCAAAGGCCATTATGCTACCTTTTTTATTTCTATGTGATCCTATTCCAGAGATGTTAGCGTGCAACATATGGTTCAGTGCCTGCTGCAAACTTCTGTCCTCCTTCCATTGGTCAACACTGGCAGGTCCAGCAATCCTGAGGCGAGAGCTGTTGACTTTCCTGTGTCAATTTCAATTGGTGGGTCAACTCTGATTTGGATTGTGGACAGGAATTTACCTGCAATCATCCTATGAAATTTAGGAGTGGAGGAAGGTCCTTTCAATTTACTACCTACTCACCCAGTCCCACAGTCATGAGGGTTTGAACTGATTAAACTTCAGAGACGGTTTCTTCTTTGTCCCTGGGGCTGACAGATCTACAGAGCCATAATAGGAAACCATTTCCCCATAAAGATCCACTACTGTGAATTTCAGCATGCTGTGTCCTACAAACGTGGCCAATACTTTCTATATGATACCACCTCAGCCAATAACACTGGGCAACAATTTTTTACTTTTTGAATGTTGTCTAGATTTCTACAACTGATT
Source organism: Podarcis pityusensis (assembly GCF_964106645.2). Lineage (NCBI taxonomy): Eukaryota > Metazoa > Chordata > Lepidosauria > Squamata > Lacertidae > Podarcis > Podarcis pityusensis. The sequence continues at coordinate 49,554,474 of NC_138027.1, forward strand.
TAGGGTATTTTTGCACTGCTGAATCAGGAAATGGCATCCGTTTCTCTCCATCAGGTCAGGTTTAATGTAAACTGAATGGTGGGCATTGATTAAGGTAAGTACACGTAAATTGCATGTTGCTTCACCATTTTTAAAACTTCAGGGCTTGAACTTCTGTTTCTTGGAACTCCTGGAATGCTCAGTGGCAGGGAGGTCTCTCTTCAGAGTCCAACAGTAGTCAGCCATCATGACTACGTCCCAGCGACCCTGATACCTGGTCTCCATCTCTTTCATGTACTGATGGAATCTCTTCCTCTGCTCGTCACTCATTGAACCCAGGTTCTCAGGAAACCGGTCCATATGTGAAAATAGGTAGTGCATCTTGACGCTTATGTTGCAGCCCAGGTTTCTGCAAAGTACACCAAGTCCTTCTCTTCCGAGAAAAAACGGAGGTACTCTTGGTGCCTGTTGTGGAAGAAGCTGATGCAAGCACTGTCAGAGAGGAGGTTTTTTTCCTTCAATCTGGATGCCAACAGTTCGGTAGAGTCCTTTGACAAGCTGAGGTCGCGAACTAGATCATTCAACTCCTTTTGGGAAAATGGATGTCGAGCATCATCTTCAAGAACCACTTCTTCTTCTTCATGTCCTTCAACACTGGAGGCATCTTCGTCACTAATGTCAGGAAGTTCTCTGAAGATAGGCACTGGAATTTCATCACAATGAGCTACAGGACGATGTGCTGATTGAAGATCAGGATTAACTTAGTTTTGATCCCCCAACTTTATGCTTTGCCGCACCAATTTATGGAAGATTTCGAGGTTTTACGACTTCAAACTGATCCCTTTTCGACATAATCACCCAGAACTATCGGATCTGAATACTTCTTGTCATTAAAATAATCATTTCCAATCAAAACAATTATTCGACATGGCATATTACCCCCACCAACTTCTTCTAAAATGCTCCACACAAGCGTACATGTGAACAAAAAATGTAAAAAAATGACATGTGGCCATAGCTCAAAAACTTGACCTGATTGAGCAAAACCAATGTGGTTTTTGGATTCAGCACATCAGATTTGTCTTAAATCAACTGAAAAAACACAGACAACAAATTTGTTGTTGACCAGTGTAATTATCCAGGTGCAGTATAGCCAAAAAATGGATCACTTTCCATGGGCAACCTAGAAAAAAAGCAAAAGGGGGGGAAATAATCAGCACAGAAGCAATATTACCTGTGCTGACATTTGGAGAATGGGATGGTGGGTGAAATGTTGCTCATTGAAGAGGCCAGTGTCTGGGTTGGCACCATCTCAAGTCTTCCTTATGACCACCATGTTCCCTAGACAAATAATAGTATATTCTTTTATGGGATAAATTAAGGCCACAACTTTATTGGTTACAGATGTGAAGGTTTGGCAATAACCACTGGGTGAAGCCACCTCTAATCCACTCTGGCCCATCTGCTGGAGGTGGGCCTGAGTGTAAACCCAACTGGTGAGGGGTGTTGCCCTACGACTTATCCTCAAGGGGTCCCCGTTCAAGGAGTGGGGTGAAATGTTGCTCATTGAAGTGACCCCATCCTAACCCTTCCTGGCGACATATCCACACATCACTTCATGCCTCGCTTCCTTCTGAAAGCTAATGCAAAGCCCCTCTATATTAGTTGGCTGGGGAAGAAGAGTATTTCTCCAGAAATGGGAATTATGGGAGGAAAAAGCTGCTTTTGCTCATGAACCACTCTCACTGAATTAGAGCATATGGCTGAATTTCTATGGTATGAACGTAAGAACATAAGATGAGCCTGCTGGATCAGGACAATGACCCATTCAGTCCAGGATCCTGGTCTCGCAGTGATCAATGAAATGCCTTTGGGAAGCCTGCTAGCAGCACAAGCACAAGAGTGCTCTCTTCTTCTGTGCTTTTGGGCAACTGCTGTTCAGAAGCATTCCTGTCTCCAGCCATGGAGGCAGAACTCAGTAGCCACTGATAGCCTTATTCTTCATGACTTTGTCATATCCTGCTTTACAGCCATCCAAGTTGGTGGCCGTCATGGTGAGAGCAAGTTCTATGGTTAAGCAACTATCTGACTTTTAGAAGACATTTGAAGGCAGCCATGTTTAGGGAAGTTTGTAATGTCTGATGTTTTATTGTATTTTTAACATTTTGTTGGAAGCTGCCCAGAGTGGCTGGGGAAACCCAGCCAGGTGGGTGGGGTATAAATTATTATTATTATTATTATTATTATTATTATTATTATTATTAACAACTATGTAGATAGTATGACATGTAAGCATAAGACAGAGGGGAATTTAGGGTAGTGCAACCAGTTCTGCTACACTGGGCGTCATGACTAGGGAGCACTGAAGGGCATCACAACTATGACGTAGTGCACTGTTTACCAAACTTGAGTCTCTAGCTGCTTTTGGACGACTGACCACTGGTTAAGCCAAACCTTGTCTTAGCTCAGCATGGCATAGAAGTAAAAGAAAAACCCAAAACAGACTGTGGAGGAGCAAAGCATCTGTAAGCTCCTCTCCAGAAAACCACATGTTTGTGTGTTCCCAGATTCTCATAGTTTGGCTTACCGTGTCATGTGAACCAGGCTATTTTTCTTTAGCTATACACTTTTTTAAAAATAATCTGATTTATAAAAATGTAAACTAGTTCTGAAACATGCTTATCATATAAGCACACTCCTCTTATTGCTTGGACTTGAGTGGCAAGCTCAGGTTTATGCATGAAATGGCCTGAAACTAACATTCCTATCATCACAGCCTGCAGAAGCATCTTGGATTAGATAAACAGAGGCACGTGGCTACAGCAAACCTCTTCTCTTTAACAGAATTTCAGTTTTTCTCTCTGTGTAATAGAATGTATGCATGCTAGCCTATCTCTAGTACAGGAGGGGATTTCTCTGCAAGCCTAGAACAAATATTTGGATCAGGGTAGCAGTGCAGTAAGATTGCATGCATTGAGAATTCCTCAGAATGTAATTTTTAAAATGTTTTATATTCAAACAGTAGCTCCATTAATTCCATTAATGTTGTTGATTTTGTTGTCCTCCCCCTCCCCTTATTGTTTTCACTCAATTCAGTAAATGCTTTCTTCTATACTAAGGATCCCAGTTTTCAAATAAAAGAAAAGCTTGCATCCCACCCTCTCCGTGTTAAAATTAGTTTGCTTGAGGTGCTTAAAAATGATGAGTTTCTTTTGGCGAAGCATTTTGTTAACACTGCTTTGATCTGACTTTTCCAGATTAATCTGATTTTTAATCTTTTTGTTTTCCACTTTCTTTCATCTGCCTTGTCCTAGGAACTGCTTGTATTCTCATGCATACTGAAATTAGAAAGCTGGTAGAGTGGACCCAAGAGAACTTCAAACCATTTTTTAATATCACACCCTGAATGTCAAGAAATTTCCACTAGGAGGACGCCTGTGATGGGAAATAAAAACAAAAGATGAGTCATTGCAGAGGCTGATCTCACTGAAGCCTTTAGGAGCTTTCATTCCCTATTGCTTTCCAGCTTGTTTCACAAGAGCAGGCTCTCTCAGGCTGTGTACACATTACGAGCTCAAAATATAGCTAGGTCATTCTTTTTCTCAATTCAAATCTTAGCTGAGTTTTTTTTTGGGGGGGTGCATCAAAATGCAGAATCCCATAATAAACTATAGGATAGATACAAGAGTGGTATGGATTCCCATACCAGCAGATCCAAAGCAAATGGGAGTGTTTACACTTCCCCAGTTGGCAGGGAGTGTGTTCAAAGGTTTGAAGAACAGTAGTTGTCTGATATCTGATCGATAATGCTGTAGTGTGGATTGGGTTAGGTTGATGGCTACTGGTTGATATCACATCTGAATGATATTGTTTCATGACAGGGGACTTGCAAACACCTCTGATAGAACATTAATTAAAAAACCAATTTATCAAACATGCAAAACACCTTATAATACAAATGTATACAGGACTAATGTATTGTGTCCAGTTCTAATCCTTCTCAAAGGAAACCTACTGAAATGAATGAAAATGACTGATTTAGGTCAATTAATTGTAACAGGATTAGCACTGGACACATCCTAGTAATAGTAGTAGTAGTAGTAGTAATAATAATAATAATAATAATAATAATAATAATAATAATAATAATTTACTATTTATACTCCACCCATCTGGCTGGGTTTCCCCAGCCACTCTAAGCGAATTCCAACAAAATATTAAAATACAGTAGTCGGTCAAACATTAAAAGCTTCCCTAAACAGGGCTGCCTTCAGATGTCTTCTAAAAGTCTGGTAGTTGTTGTTCTCTTTGACATCTGATGTGAGGGTGTTCCACAGGGTGGGTGCCACTACTGAGAAGGCCCTCTGCCTGGTTCCCTGTAACTTGGCTTCTCACAGTGAGGGAACCGAGAGAAGGCCCTCGGCGCTGGACCTCAGTGTCCGGGCAGAAAGATGGGGGTGGAGATGCTCCTTCAGGTATACTAGACCGAGGCCATTTAGGGCTTTAAAGGTCAGTACCAACACTTTGAATTGTGCCCAGAAACGTACTGGGAGCCAATGTAGATCTTTCAAGACCGGTGTTATGTGGTCTCGGCAGCCGCTCCCAATCACCAGTCTAGCTGCCGCATTCTGAATTAGTTGTAGTTTCCGGGTCACCTTCAAAGGTACCCCCACATAGAGCACATTGCAATAGTCCAAGCGAGAGATAACCAGAGCATACACCACTCTGGCGAGACAGTCTGCTGGCAGATAGGGTCTCAGCCTGCGTACCAGATGGAGCTGGTAAACAGCTGCCCTGGACACAGAATTGACCTGCACCTCCATGGACAGCTGTGAGTCCAAAATGACTCCCAGGCTGCGCACCTGGTCCTTCAGGGGCAGAGTTACCCTATTCAGGACCAGGGAGTCCTGTCCCGCCCCAAAACAGTACTTCTATCTTGTCAGGATTCAACCTCAATCTGTTAGCCGCCATCCATCCTCCAACCACCTCCAGACACTCACACAGGACCTTCCCCGCCTTACACAATGGAAGATTCCATAATAGTTTTTAATATTTGATTTCATTATTTACTGGTATCTCCCTGTACCACCTCCTAAAACATTGTAACTTTCCTCATCACTTCAACAGTGAGAAAGAAGCAAATTGTGTAATTTAATTTTTTGTTTCCTAAATTTGTAAAAAGGGACCAGGATTTTTCACTGATCCTTTTCCCCCTCCCCCTCCCCTTATACAATTTATGTTATTTATTATTGTAACACTCCATTATTTACTGAGTTATTCTTGTACTCTAGAAATGGCAGATGCACACCATTTTGCAGCTAATGACATTTTTGCGAGTATTAACAAATTCCATACTGAAATGGCTGTAAATCTATAAATCTGTTTTCATAAAACCCAGAAGTAACAAAAAAGTGGTCAAATGTAATGAATAAGCAATCATAGTTTCACATTTTAATTCTCCTCCATCTTGTTATTTTATTTTCATCTGTTTCTCTTTGTTATTGTAAGCCACTTCGAACACATATTGAAAAAAACAGCACACTTATATTTAAAGTAAATACATAAATGCATCGACTGATGTGATTGCTGACACTTTTTATTGATTTGACATTCAATATTTGTAACTGATTAACAAGGTATTGTAGTAAACCAAAGACACTGGATATTATTGATTACATAACCAAATTTTAAGAAACTGGATCCTTGAACTTGAAAAGATGTAACTAATTTACTTAATGAACTATGTAAAGTTAATGAAATTAATACTTATGATGCCAACTTTATTTTTTAAAAAATGAAATGTTAATGGAGACCTATCTGTGAATTGTGTTTGCATTTTGCTTCAAACCTACATACAATCCATTTAAAAAATAAAATGATGAAACAACATTAAATTGCCATAGGAGTAGTTGCATAAAGACTGAATTGCTCATCATTAATATTAATATTCATTGTACTGTGGCAAATAGCAATGATCTGGCAATCCATCTGTTCTTGCATTCTTCAAATATTAGGATTTATTACCATTGAAAATAATAGCTGCTAGTTTCCCAGCCAGCCACCTGTAAAGAACAAGTCATTGAACAGATAAGACATGAGCAATTTTCTTCTTTGTCATGTATAGCATCTTCACCCAACTTCATTACTTCTATTTGAAAGAGAGCATATTTCAAGTACAGACCAATTATATGCTTCCATGCCTTGTATAACTTGTTAAAAACAGTAATTTTCTGTCATTAAATTAATTCTGTGCTCAGTTTACAGATATAGCCAGTTCAGAATATATTTATCTTTACAGAAACTCTATGCTATGGATTCACCTTTTGGGTGTTCAAGAAAGTTTTTTATGTCGGATGTTGTACAGTATTACAGTATTTTGTTTTAATTTGTTGGAAGCTGCCCAGAGTGGCTGGGGGAACCCAGTCAGTTGGGTGGCACAACAACAACAACACTTATATCTGTGAAAAGAAAAAACAATGTTTGGATTTATATGGAAATAAAGGTATAAGAAAGGGATAGAATTATCAGAAAACTATGTTTTTCACACTCAGCATAATGTTGATCCCACTCAACATTATGTATTGTATTGTATTGTATTGAGTGAGAAACTGCACATTTTATATCCCGGAACTTTCCAATGGTTAGCCTCAAGCAAGGAAATCTATAGAGTAATAAAAGAGAGGGGAAATATGCACAACATATAAATAAAACAGGGTATTATTAAATAATATGTACAGGTGAAGAACAATTTAATATTGACTAGTGTTATCCATATGTATTTTTATCTCAACAGCAGCAATATAGTTACTGGTTTTAGCCAAGAAAAGTTTGCAAGCTAAGAAAATCTGATGAAGGGAACTGTTTATTGCTCTCAAATCATTGATAATTCAATAGCCTGAGAGATGATCTCCCAGCAGTTCTACCTCATCCAGAGAGCTCTGAATTTCTTCTGAATTGTGATCAGGTGTAAAATTGTGGGTAGACAACTGAAGGTCAATTGACAAACTGAGATCTTGCTTTGCAATACTGCTTATGTGGAGTGGGGGTAGGAAAACAAAAGTAAGATGTTTAGGCTGCAATCCTATGCACATTTACCTGATTGCAAGGCTAATCAAATACAGTGGAATCTTCTTCTGAAGAACCATGCGGAGGGTTTGGTTGTTGGAGAATTCTGTACTAAATATCTCTCAGCATCACCGCAGGGACCAACTGGACAAACTATCCACACTGATTCAAGGATGCCTGTGCTGGGTGTGTTTCATGAAAAGCTATGAAAAAAATTGCATAAGGATCTCATTGCGTGACTCATTACCACTGCTCCAGTGGATATTGCGTAACCATCAACTGTAAATCTTTGAGCAAAGGTTTGCTATCCCGACAGGGGCCAAATTCAGTAAAACCACCCTGGGCATGGGAAGATGGTTGGCTGTCTTCAGGAATGAAAAGCAGAGGAAGGGATTATTTCATACGTTCCTCCCCAGTTGCAATATCAGTAAAAACCAGCCTACTGCTGTGCAAGAATTAGCATTAGCAAAAAGCCCAGTGGTGCCAATAAGAGCTTCCCCCTAATTGCCACATTTTGGGGGGCGGGGGCGGTGGATTTTCAGCAATATTATGGCTGATGAGGGACATTTTCTGCATGCAGGTTTCCTGAGGATAATTGAGCCCTCATTCCTGGGATTTAAAATTTAAAACCCCACAATTTGATTGTTAATCATAACATTAAAGCAACATGCATTTGGATCATGATTTAAAAAAAAATGTTTACATCAAAGTACTATTGGATCAGCTACCACATTTTAAAATACCAATTGTAGTTGAGGAGCCAGGTGGCCAACAATATTATGATTTGCAATACAGTCATACCTCGTGTTGCATTAGGTTCACGTTGCGTCTTTTCGGCTTGCGAACGCGGCAAACCCGGAAGTGTATACTTTTGGGTTTCACCTCATACACACGTGCAGAAGCATTCCGCACGCTTCACACAAGCGCAGAAGCACTCTATCATGCTCCACATTTGTGCAGAAGCGTTATTCTAGTTGCGGACTTTTTGCGGTGCGAACGGCACCCCGGAACAAATCGTGTCCGCAACTAGAGGTACCACTGTATTCCATTGTCAGGCCACGTGTATTTACCCAGCTATATCACATATAAACTTCACAGTACCACAATCAATACATTATTTTGAATGGAAAAAGCTAGAAATTCAATTTGCTGGTGAGGGAAACATACCCTGTAAAAAGTCCTTTTCGAAATGTAATGTTTCCTCCATGATAAATGTTGAACAACTCTGGGATGATAGCAATCATGGGATATCTGCCTCAGGATTATATATGAAACTACAGGCCTCCCAATTATCTGTACTTCACCCTGGCTTTTCCAGTGAGGGAGAGTGTTTAACATGTGGCCACCTCTGGCACATCTCCATTGAAGGTGTGCATGTATAGTAAAAGGCAGAGTTTTCATTTAGATTCCCTAGTAAAGCAACCCACTGCATATAAAGAGATAGTACAGTTAAGACCCAAGCCGTACTATGCAGCCAGTTGTGAACAGTTTAACAATGTGGGCATTGTACTAGCCTTTATAAGTATTTGGAATGTAACCTGTCTTGTTTAATATCAATGATGAATTGCTTGTATCATTTGAAAATATTGAGGGAAACTTACATCCTATTTGGGCCATAAATAACCTTGTAGCTACTTTTCTGTAGAGTTGGTGGAACATTTAATTTCTGGTAGGATAAATTTGATGGCTAATTGGGATAGCTTTAATGTGTCAATATGAGATAGATTGCAACATCTATCTTCAGCACCGTTTCTTTTATTAGGATAAAATGTTCATGCTGGAAAACCAGGCTTAGCAGTAACACTGAAAATCTGGCATGTCAGTAATTAAACGTACTGAAGTGAAGCAAGCAAAGCTAGTGTGTGCACTGCTAATGTGGCATCTATGCAACACAAAGCACCCCAAAGATTACCTGGGATAGTACATCATCATCTAGATGGCAAACGGCAGAATAACATAATGGTCAACTACATTATGCACATAAGCCTGGGCGGTACAGATCAGGTCAGTTCCTATCAGAAGCTTCAAAGAACAAATTATTCAAGCATGCCTATTTGCAGCGTACTGGTAATTCTATTTATGTCTCGGCAGAAGGAAGCCCATTGATTTTAATGCAATTCATTCCTACGTAATCTGGCATACTGTTGACGCCTTACAGGGCAATCCGAAAGAACTCAGTTCTAGAGAACCTGCCACTTTCTAAGCCTTGCTGGGGTAACATCAGCCAGGATCAAAGGCAGACATAGCTTTTTTAACCACACCTCCCTGCTCTCCCCATCCACCCACTAGAGGAAAACTATAACTGCTTTAAGATTCACATAGACTGCATAGCCAGCTTTCTTCCCACTGATCAATGAAGGACCTCCATAGTGAACCTTGGCAGACATGCAGACCCATATTATCCTATGGGCCTTGGGATGCCATTCATGGGACCATACAGTTGCACCTTTCATCTTTTCTGAAGAGCTGACATAAATGTTTTACCTAGACTACCAGTCCGGCATTTCACTTCATAAACCATATTTAACCATCTCGTTTTCCTATAAATTGTTAAATTTAGGATTAAGTTCAACAGCAGAGTTGAAGATGTGAAAAGATGCGAAGCAGCAAATACCCATTGACTCAGACAACTTGTACATAACTATCTTTTTGCCCAGGCTTTCCCTGACCCATAAGATCCGATCCTCTTTTTAATTGTTTGAATACCCCAAATTTCTGTTTTTCTTTGTTTCTATGCTACTGTTTTACTGGTTTTATGTTGTATTTTTTATTTTAATGATATAATTTTCATTTCATACATTGCACTGCGCAACAGTTTTTTTACTATTTGAATGTTGTCTAGATCTCTACAACTGATTTAGGGTATTTTTGCACTGCTGAATCAGGAAATGGCATCCGTTTCTCTTCATCAGGTCAGGTTTTTGTGCTACGTTGATTTGAAAAAAAATCAGATCTTGTGACAAAATCGATTACATTTTTTTGGCATTATCAGCTGATTTTTGTCAACACATATCATCCTAAATATGTTTTCAAGAGAAAAAAAAATTTTCCCAACAACATTTATTGATTAGCTGATAGAAACATCGATTACTGTAAACTGAATGGTGGGCATTGATAAAGGTAAGTACACATAAATTGCATATTGCTTGACCATTTTTCAAACTTCAGGGCTTGAACTTCCGTTTCCTGGAACTCCTGGAATGCTCAGCGGCAGGGAGGTCTCTCTTCAGAGTCCAACAGTAGTCAGCTTTCATGACTGCATCCCAGTGACCCTGATACCTGGTCTCCATCTCTTTCATGTCCTGATGGACTCTCTCCCCCTGCTCGTCACTCATTGAACCCAGGTTTTCAGGAAACCGGTCCATATGTGAAAATAGGTAGTGCATCTTGACGCTCATGTTGCAGCCCAGGTTTGTGAAAGCAGTCAGCATGTTGTTGACAAGTTCTGCGTAGTTTCTGGCCTTATTGTTGCCAAGAAAGTTCTTCACTACCAGAACAAATGCCTTCCATGCTTCCAGTTCCTTTTTTTTTTTTTTTAATAATATTTATTCCAAATTTAAAATCACAAAGAAAAAGAAAAACCATACAAAGTACAAAGAAACCTTTGACCGTAACAGAACAAAAAATAGACAAGTAAAAAGAACAATAAGATAGAATAAAAAAAGAAAACTTAACAAAAAATATAAAAATGTATTAAGTTAAAAATAAAACAAAAACAGGTTAAACCTTTACATATCCTTTTCCCCTTACTTATTTCCATTGACCTCCTCTCACTTCCCAATTTTGTATTCTTGTTCAAATTGCATTTCCAGCAAATCCCTCTAATCTTATTTTCATTTACGTATTTTAAAATTGAAGTAATATAATTAAACCTCCTCTATTTCATCAAATTCATCAACTCATTTTTGCTTAGTCCATTATATCTTATCTACCAGAACGACCTAATATTCTTTTTCCAACCTCCTTCTAACATTCTTTTATATTGCAATACTTTTGAAGATATATTTTGAATTTTTTCCAGTCTTCTTCCATCGACCCTTCTCCCTGGTCTCGAATTCTGCCGGTCATCTCAGCCAGTTCCATATAGTCGATCACTTTCATCTGCCATACCAGTTCCACTTCGTTCATTGAGTTTTCGAACTCTGGATCTCTGATGAGCTGACGGATCTGAGGACCGTCAAAGATGCCAGCTTTCAACTTCTCCATGGTCAATCCTGGAAAAGCCTTGCACAAGTAAGTGGAGCAGTCACCATCCTTGTCCAGAGCCTTGGTGAACTGCTTGATTAAGCCAAGCTTGATGTGCAGTGGTGGGAAGAGTATTCTGTCTCTGTCCACCAGAGGGTCGTAGATGACATTCCTTTTTCTGCAAGGCACCAATTCCTCCCGCACAGGCCAGTCCTTCTTCGTGTAATGCTGAGCACGGTCCCTACTATCCCACATGCACAGAAAACATGGGTACTAGGTGAAGCCAGACTGTTGTCCCAACTAAAAGTTCACCATCTTCAGGTCAACACAAATAAACCACTTATGCTGATCATAACCAATTTTCTCCAGCACATACTTCACCGCATCATGGTTCTCCTTCAGTGTACTCGAGTGAGCCAGGGGTATAGAGGCAAACTAGTTGCCGTTGTGTAGCAGAACACATTTCAGTGATCGCTTGCTGCTGTCAGTGAACAGTCTCCAGTCTTTGGGTTCCTACTGTGGCACTCTAAGCTTGAGCAGAAGCTGTGCAATATCTGCACAGTACACCAAGTCCTTCTCTTCTGAGAAAAAACGGAGGTACTCTTGATGCCTGTTTAACTTAGTTTTGATCCCCCAACTTTATGCTTTGCCGCACCAATTTATGGAAGATTTCGAGGTTGTATGACTTCAAACTGATCCCTTTTTGATATAATCACCCGGAACTATCGGACCTGAATACTTCTTGTCATTAAAATAATCATTTCCAATCAAAACAATTATTCGACATGGCATTTTACCCCCACCAACTTCTTCTAAAATGCTCCACACAAGCGTACATGTGAAGAAAAATGTAAAAAAACAACATGTGGCCATAGCTCAAAAACTTGACCTGATTGAGCAAAACCAATGTGATTTTTTGATTCAGCGCATCAGATTCATCCTAAATCAACTTAAAAAACGCAGACAACTAATTTGTTGTTGACCAGTGTTGCATAGTGATTTTTAAAAATATTTTGTTGCTTATAGATGCTTTTAATTTAAGAAAGATACTGTAAAAAAAGCACATTCCTTAATAAAAACTCTAAGAACTCCTTGAAAAAAAATCCTTCTTGTGACATATAGTTAATGCTTCTATATCTCATCTATGGAAACACAGAAAGTATTTGAAAGGATTCAAAATGAATAATATGTTGAGATATGGTGCACTTGCTGTTCCAATAAAATCAAAAGGAATTGTTGATGCATTTGCCCACTGCAGTAATTGGATTCTACTTTCCCCCTTTTTTGAATTGAATATATGTTTATGTATGTTATTGAACACCCTTTGACACTGAGATTTTACTACACTTGAAAACTCTGAGGAAAAGAAACAAGAACTCCTTAGAAGTGAGTGAGCAATAGGAGTTCTTTCTTTTCTTTTACCTTGTTTATTTTAAGGAACATGGAGCTGACATTTCATTGCAGAAGGCATTGAGTTTCTCTTGCTAATAAATTGTTATGTGGGTTGTAGTCACAGGTTGATGGATAGGAAATAAGTTTGGGTGGAATTGATTTATGCCTGAAATCTCAATTTCCCAAATAGCTCTACAGTTGTTATATTTGAAGAATAAGGAAAACAAAGTCTGAAAGAAATGAGGAAATATGCTATAAATAGCTACTTTCCTTCTCTGCTGCTGTGGTGTAACTTTTTTTCTGAAAATTATAAAGAAGCTTCTTAAAAAATACATCAGAAAACTTTTCTTCTTTGTGAATTTGAATTACTGCAATGTGTCCTATGTGGGGCTGCCCTTGAGATTGAGCCAGATGCTACAGTTAGTGCAAAATGTTGTGGTTGGATTGTTTGTGGGAAGGAAACTACCACCAGCATATAACACTTTGTGTGATTTCCACTAGGTGCCAATCTGTGACCAGACCAAGTTCAAGGTTTTGGTCCTAACATGTAAGGCCCTTTACAGGTCAAGTCAAGGTAGGTATAGAGATTGCTTAATGCCTTATATACCCAACAGTTCACTGTATTATGCAGTAGAGATTGACACACACGTACAAGGTGAGTAATAAAAAGATTAAATAATGTAGCAATTATATGAGATGCTTCATTTCAGTTTCAGTTCATAAGTTTATTGTTTTAGCCACAGGTCATGACAAACTTGTGTGAGGCAGTAGTATTAATAAAATAACATAGAACACCATCAATAATATTGTTATAAGTTTGAAGTGCCAGAGTTTGTGGGTGCCAGAAACCCATAATTTCTAGATTTAGTAAGTTTTAGAATGTAATCAATGCTTAGAGAGTTAAATTGGGAGGCACACTGTTAATAACTGGACTGAGCTTCCCAAGTCCATGCCTGCCTGATATTGGCGTAATTGTTAAGTAAACAAAGAAACCGAAAGACTTTTTGCCAGATGCAGAGGGCTGTCTGAGTCTGTAAGCAGCAATGCAATGGAGAAGCAGCTGCCTAGTGCAGAGTTAGGAGTGATTGAATGTAGACGTTGGAGAGATACAAAGAACAAGATGGCTGGCATCCTTCTGAATCCAGGGCAGCAACTAGGGGAGAAGCATAAACCTCTGGGTTAGAAATCTAAATAAATAAATAAAATTGCTAACAACAAAATCAATGAAATAAACTGTGTTATAAGGGACAGCACACAAATAAGTGCTTCTGAGTACTGTTTATACTAGCCAATGATACATAACAAATACTGCACTTCCCCTTTCCTACTGGCTACCTGATGTTTCACAGATTCAGATCACCATGAATTTCATTAACATTGATCATCCCACATAGCTTGAAGATACTTGTATGAAACCCGTTTTAACTTCCTGCCTCCCAGGTCTATTCAGATCAGTTCATTCTGGTTTTTAAAGTATAATGGAGATTCTCTTCTGTTCTCCTTTTTTCCAATTTAAGATGAAGCATCTTTAATGTATTTCTGTCACAGTAATGGCAAAAGGTAATGTATCACACAGAAATAGAGTTATAATGATGCATTGCTTACTCTGTGCACCATGACCAGGTAGTACTAACATATATAGCATTTTAATACTTGAGCTTTTATTTTATTTCATGAGTCAAATATTCTTGTAAAGTGGTGAGGAATGTTCACAAACTTTCATTATGGGAAATATCTCCCGAAGAATCCCGAAGATGGAGAGTTAAACCAGTCGCAACTGAAGACTGTGGCTTATTGTCATCATTTTTAGTGAGGTGTCCACCATAGGATAAAAATGAAGACTGTAGGAAGGTAGTGCCAGCTCTGTCTTTGCTTCTCAGAAGACACAGCCTCACTTTCATTTCATTTGATCCCTTTTTCTTCCCATTTTGCATCTTTGGACCTTTGCCTTCATCTATGCCCTGCCTTAATCTGCATCTTCTTCCTATAGCCATCTTCCTTCATCCTCTTCACTCCTATTCAGAAGTATCTCATACCTATGTGGTGAGCCAGTGTGGTGTAGTGGTTAAGAGCGGTAGTCTCGTAATCTGGGGAACCGGGTTTGCGTCTCCGCTCCTCCACATGCAGCTGCTCGGTGACCTTGGGCCAGTCACACTTCTTTGAAGTCTCTCAGCCCCACTCACCTCACAGAGTGTCTGTTGTGGGGGAGGAAGGGAAAGGAGAATGTTAGCCACTTTGAGACTCCTTAAAGGGAGTGAAAGGCGGGATATCAGATCCAAACTCTTCTTCTTCATCATCCCTATGGCTGCGTCAGTGAGATGCTCACAGTATTGTTCCTCCTTCCCCAAGTCACACAGTAGTCCTCTAGGTAGCTGGTGTGCTGGCTGCTCCTCAACTTTGATATTTCCCCCAATTGTTCATTCTAAAACAATTGTTTTCAGGTCTGTTAAATAAAGCTGTTTTGCCCCTTTCCCTTACTGTCAGGTGTGTCAATTGCAAGACACACAAAAACTTATGGGATGAAGGCAGGGAATGGTGTGTTGCTTTGGATTTATAATTCAATATCAAGTTTTATTTATTGAATTTATCTAAGTCATATTCAGGGTAGACCTAATGAAATTAATGAATGTAAGGCTTAGGATTTCCATGGGCCTACTGTGAATGCCACTAATGTTTGATATCACTCAAACTTTCTATCTCACTCTTCACCATAAATGATCTTAGGGCAGGGAGCAACAAGTCAGAATACATTGAAAGCAAGGGAAGAAAACATCAAATTAAAATAATAAAGCTATAATACAATACAGTATGTCTAACCATCTGTCTCAGCATTGGCCCAATAAAAATTATCATTGAAATGCCAGGTGGAAGAGAAATGCCTTTAGCTGGTGCCAAAGTAGTCATTTAAAACAGACAGGATTTTTGACAAGTTTTAAAATAACAGCCCTATCCTCCCCCAAGAAAGGAAGGAAGGAAGGAAGAGAAGCATGATTGCTTAAACACCCAATGGGCCGATGGGGGGAATCTAATTGGGTTGCATAAGACTGAAAAGTCCTGTATCATAGGTTTCCTGGACCCTTTATCATTAGCTGACCTTATCTAGTACACTTCCCAGGACAGATGCTTCAGGCATTCTATAAAACCCATTGCTTTTCAAGTCATGATTGTCTCTCTTACCTTTTCACATTAGGCATGCAAAGCACATACTAATCTCTTCATCACAATACACAGCTAATCCACAGAGAACTCTACTGACTGTTTTTATATCAGCTATATATCCCTTCTAGGCAAATGGAGTTGACTGGAATACAGATCTGCTCTTAAATCAGGAACAGTAAATTGTGCTCTGGCTTCTCTCCCTACTTTTGGGTAAAGGAAGTTTTAAACTCATTTTCTGTGATAAGCAATAAAGCAAAGGGGTAAAAAAAAAAAAGACCTTTGGCATCACAGGAGACATTCTGGATTAATCTGCATGATAAAGCCTGAAATAGTCACTACAAATGTTTAGTGCAAAGATATTATATGAATGGAATTTTTTGTTTAATTGGAATAGGTGCTTTAGCAATTTATGTAACAAAAACCTACAACAATAGCAACCCTACAAGTGTTCAGCAGGGCTTATTTCCAAGTCAGTAAATGAAATACCTGATGCTTTCCTAAGTGGTTCTGCGGTAGAGCTACCCAGTTTGGGCATCTTTTGGAAGTGAGAGGAGTTGGGTCTTATGGTGTTTTTAGTATTATATACTAATGTGCAAATAGAGCATAAATAGAAGCAAGCAGCATGTGCTACCTCACATCAGATCACACCAAAGAGAGATATCAGGTATTGGCTACCAAGCTCTCTGCTTCCAGCTTTCTGCAGCAATTCTTTTTTAGAAGTCTTCAAGCATTCATTTGAACGTTCATGTTCCCCCACAGCTCAGCGCCTGACCTTCTGTGTGTTGCAGAGGGAAGGACTGAGTATGGCTTCTACTTGCAGTCTATTGAACATTAGTGGAACACACTGCATAACTGGAGACTCTGCTAAAGGAGAGCTTCCAATTACATGAGGTATTTTCCTCAAACTACAGGTGGTGACAATGGAAAAGACTACAATTTGGGGCCATTTTGTTTTCCTTTATGGAATAAACACATGCACAGGAGCATGGTAGGATGGTCCCAACATTGCATAAATAGATGTGGATTTCCAGAATTCTATGGAGAAATATTTAATTTTAATGTGTTTTCCCATGTTTAACCAGTCGGAAATTCTCAACTTTGTAAAAAGGCAACATAAGGGGAATACAACCCCAATAATATTCAAATACTGCTATTGATAGCCTATTAAGTTTGTATCAACGGCATTGTCATAATTGATATGGCACCTTGAATTGTAATGTGGGGATCCTGCTTATCTGTGTAAGGAATGTGGTGGAGTTTTTTGTAGCTTATTTATCTGTATTATTATCTTCTGATTGTGTAATGGCTTTCTTTTTTGCAATATGTAACTGCATTGCAAGAGAGAGCAAGAGAGAGAGAGAGATTATCCTTGCATTCTCACAAATTTGAGTAGAATCCCTCTGCACAATAGACTGTCATTTGGAGTGGAACCTTTATGCTTTCCCCTTCCTCCATTCACAGTTTGTTGACCAATTAATCACTCCATCTCTCTGCTGTTGCTTCTTTTGTTCCTTTAAATGAACCTTATATTAGACCCTTCCCCCTAGGTAGCTGTGAGCCCTTCTCAAGCTCTGATGGCTTTTTTCTGTATCAAGAAACTATCTTCTAATGACTAGTTCCCATAAAGATATAGCCCTTTCTGGTCATGCTTTTTTTAAAGGCATAATTATTTTGTCAAATCCCAGGTGCCGATCAAGGAATTGCTTAAGGGCAAATCCATAGTGACAGGCCTATTCACAGTAATCAAATAGCAAACCAGAACACTATGAAGACACAAAACGGAAGAAAGTTCCAGAGTATGTGCAGGGTGCTTTTCTTACCACTCTGAATAATGCAACTACTTGCTTTACCCCCTCTCCTACATACATGTCAAGGGTTAGAGACAGGGCTTTCATCACTAAGGTGTGGCTGTTCAGCTGGGTTGATCCTAAAGACACACACAGAGAGAGAGTGCATCCATGTTTGGTAACCTCTTGCAAACACAGTATTTTAGCTTTATAGAGTTGCAAAAATGCTATTCCCCAGGCATTTACTAGGGGTGAATTTGCCCCTCCCCATGTCTTCTGTTTGGAGACATGTGTAAGGTGCTGGTGCTGGATCAGGGATGGGGTCTTCTTCTGCCAAGGTTTCCCTGTCCTTTCGCTGTATTCGTTCCCTTGGGAAAGCTGCCCATTCAGCCTTCCATGGTCAGTAGTGAGTTAATGCTGCTTGCTGTCCATTGAGGTCAAGCTGGATCTTTTTGGTGCATCCTGAATTAGAAGCTGGGCCCATCATTGTCATCTACTCCTCACTGTTGCTGTTTCCTTTGAAGAGGGGATGCTGCTTTTGACTGCCTGCCTTTACTGACCACTTTAAGGCAGGTGGATAGCAGGTAAGTAGATGTGGATGATTTGGTGGAGATCTTAAAGCACCTAGAAAATGAAACAATGTTAACTCAATCTACCTCCTGGCTTGAGGCTCTCTGGTCTGGTTGGGCCTCCAGATGCTGACCAGAGATGATAAAGGAGGTAATCACAGGCCCTCTCCCTAAATTTAGGTAAGTTGACTATGATAGGTGCCAGTGGTGGATTTGGGGCTCTCAAATTTCAGTGACGCCCTGTGCAACGCTAAAATTTAGCACCTTCCCATCTCTAGTGCGTCATCTACATCATTGTTGTGGCACACCCTGCAGCATGGTGCCTAGTGCAGCCATACCGATCACACCAACCTAAAGCTGCCTCTAATAGGTGCTGACCAGCTCTGACTTGAGCCAAGGTGGTGTGGGCCAAATGCAAACAAAAAGGAACACTTTTCAAAGTCTCCAGTACTCCAGTACCCAGGATAAAGTGGCTACACTTTATCCTGGTTTGCTATTGCCTTGCTGCAAACAATTTAAAGAGCACCTTTGTCCTTACTGCGTTGTGCCATCATTCCAGTGGTGGAAGAGAAGCAAAGGGTTGCTTCATGCAACAGGTGCCTCCTGGGTTTGCCTGTTCCTTCATGCTTTCTGAGTTTCTTGTGGACTCACTCGCCTTCCATTCAACTCCATGCAGACACCATTGGAAAGAAGCCATTGTCATAGCTTTTGTATATTATGCCTTCATCTATAGGCACCAGGGTGAGCTACAGAAACGAAATGCACAATCTATATGGTTTTATTTTTAAAATAAATAAATAAAAACCAAACATCTGTCAAATGTTTTTCTTTGATCCAGGCATCCTTCTACACTGTGTTTGGTCTGTGACGGGTCCCCCTCACCCCCGGGGAAATATATTCTTGTGAAGCTATGCATAAGGGAAAGAGTAAAACACACACACACACACACACACAAGCACATACATACATACATACATACAACAATGAAGAATCCTTTTCCAGGATATGCCAAAGCAATTTCTTGCACAGAGGAATGCTCAATATGCAAGCTGTAATTTGCATTTTAAGGTGACTGGAACTGGTGATAAAAATATCTTACACCTTCCTCTAAATGCACTGTGCTCACCAGGCAGCAGAACTAAGTATATTGTGTGGCTCTTCTCCTGGGACACAGGTTTCTTCTCAAACTCTAGGTGACTCCCTTTGTTTGACTTGACAGAATAGCATTTGCAGAGCGCTGCCTCAGAGGGAATTGCATCCAGACCATTTCAAAGAAAAGGATGCATCCTTTTTCATATAATCCTATGGAAAGGCAGAAAGGAAGGTAAAACAGATTGCATAAGAAAACCCTTAAAATGCCGTTGAGAAGATTTACTAATTACTTCTAGTTCGTATTTTCAATATTGTGTTTACAAAGCTTGCTTCTTCATATAAGGAAGGCATGCCGCACACTTTAGGAGAATACAATACCCATGTACCAAAACTTTGCAATAAACCACTATGGTTCTGTGCACAAGCAGAACTCTTCAGTCAAAATATTCCAAGGAAGTTCTGTTGGGTGCATCTCAGAAGTACCCAACATATTGTTTCTAGCTGCATAAGTTTCTAATGCCTCCACCCTGAAGAATGGTAAGGTCCTTTGATCAGAGGCAAGAATGCTCTCCTAATGCTAATAACTTCTGGTGTGACCAGAGTATTCCACATGGAAGGCTTCTGTAGGACAGGGGTGGGAAGTCTGTATAGCCTTCTATATGGTGTTAGACTCCAGGTCTCTTCAGCCCCAGCCAGTATGGCCAATGGCCAAAGGTTATGAGGGTGGTAGATGTCCAGCAACATCTGGAAAATATCCACTCACCTGGGACTCCAGGTGAGTGGCTGTTGCTGCATGGCACAGCTGTGGTGAGGCAAGGGAGGCCTCCATCTTCCATGCATGGCTGGGGGAGGTGTTGGCTGGCGCTGCCCACCTCCAATAGCATTGGGCCCTCAGGTAAGGGTAGGCAGTTTCCTCTTAGCCAGTTTGGAGGAAGGGGCTTGAGGGATGCAACCAGCCCACCCTAAGCCTTTTTAAGGAGGTGGCCAAGTGTTGACTGCCCCCTTGGCCCTACTGCAAGGAAAGGGAATATTTCCTAAAAGAAATATGGGTGGCTGGAGCCTGGGATAGCCCAGGGACAGGAAAGCTGTGGCTCTTTAGATGTTATTGGACTAGAACTCACATTAGTCTGAGCAAGCCTCATCAATAATCACGGATGGTTGGATTTGTAGTCCAGGAATGTTTGGGAAGCTACAAGTACCCTATCCTCATACGTTGCCATCTGAGTTGCATGATAAACTACTGAATATTCAAGGAGTTCTAATTCCTCAGAGGAATGCATATTTGTCTATCACCTATAAACATGTTCTTTTTCATCTAAGGTAAAAAAACCCCAAAACCGGTGCTGTACAGGGCATGCATAACTTCTGGCACTGACAATAAGGAAATATGTTTATTAATGATGTTTATGGTGAGAGGCAGAAATGAAAGAGAGAAACTAATCCACTATCTGTGGTTTGTGTGTCATTGCAGATGCATTGCATGGCAATGATTTCTCTAAACTTGGAAGTTAGCTGTAAAATTAATTGCATTGGTCACTAGACATTAGGATCCCAAGTGAGCATATATATGTGTACAATTTCCCACTGGGGTTTATCAGGCTGTTGAGCCCATTCTCCTTTCTAAATGCCATGCTAGACTTTGCTGAGAAGGGACATGAAATCAGTTTTGAGAGGCACACTTTGTTCTTATTTTGGAGGGGAGAGGTATATGTAGTTGTGCTGGGGCAAGAGTGGGGTACAATGGGGTATGATGGGGTATGCAGAACCACTGAGTTTTGGAATATGAGCATTTACCTATAAATTCAGACCCATACAGAACAGTTATAAAAAAGATGACAGTTGAAAAGCTAGCTCACCTTGTGAGACAAATAATTTGATTATTGCAGATAATCACATCAATGTCATAAATTATCCCTACCTGTGTTGTTGATTATATCCTCATTTTAAACTCAATCACAAATATATCATTAAGAAGTCTGAGGTTGTGTTTTTTTGGGGGGGAAACATATTTTAAAGCAAATGTAATGGGATGAACTAATACTGCTTTTCCCTGCTCAATCATTGCAATGTGTAAAAACCAAAACACTTTTTCTGCATGAATGCTATAAGATTACCTTCTATGTTTTTGAGTCTTCTAATAAATTACTAATCAATTAAATTATTGCACAATAATAAAACAGGCACAGACCAACCATTACAGCACACACATAGACACACATGAGAGAGAGAGAGAGAGAGAGAGAGAGAGAGACTCTCATCCTAAATGATTAGCTGCCAAAGAGTTGTTGATCCCCAAATGAGGCATAATCTTTTCAGTGGATCTCCTAGATGTTGGTAGGATTGATGTAATATATGTATGCCCTATAGATTGAACTAAGAGCTCTCTTGAAGAAAAGCAAAATTTCAGTGGCAGTTTGTGCCCACTGTTCAATATTTAGGTACCCCTGCCTAATAACACCTTGAAAAATACAGAGCAATTCACAGAGCACTTAGGCCGCTGTAGTGCAATGCTTGCAAGTGAACCGCTCAACAGGAACTATAACTCTGGCTCATCACTATTAAGAGTAACAGGCAAACTCACTGTCGCTACAAAAAAGAACCCAACTTACAGCATTAACTCATCCAGACAGGAATGATTCATTCTGTCAGCTACTAGCTCCAGAAGTCGTAAGCACATGAAAGAACACTGCCTCAGTCTATCACCTTTGATACTATCTGTACAGTTATTCTGTGCCATACTTTCAAGGTGTAGAGTGCAAGGAAACAGTTGGTGCACAAGCTATACTTAATGTATGCATCAAATTCACGCCTGGTTTTGCAAGAATGTGAACACGAAGACACTCTGTACGTCAAGTGCTGACAAGCTGCTGCTTTCTCTTTTTTTCCTTATTTGTTATCATGGAACAGGTGAAATAGACAACTCTGAAATTCTCTCCATATGTGAGTGTTACATTTAAGGTATAAACAGACGGTAGCACTATTCTAGTCTCCAGAGTACGTTGCAGTGTACGTGTGCAGGGTGCACTTCTGCACATCTTGAGAAGCCTGCTACGGGAATGATGCTCTCGTGAACAGGGTAGATTTTGTTTTCCTTCTGCTGCTCAGAGTTGCCAGTCATGCATCTGTTATGAGGATGCTGCCACGAAGCACATTGGTATGCTGAGAGTTGGCCTGTTCCTATAAGTCCTTTTGCTTACTGCTTTCAGGTATTTTGAAGAGGCATGGCTTTTTTTAAATTTCAAGTTAAGCGATATAGTCTGGAGGAGAACAATTGATTGTATTAAAAAGAAAGATAGAGATGCAAAATGTAGAGTTCCCTCTATCAGACTCATAGAAGCCAGTCAGGCTACTATTCCCCATGAGAAACAGTCTGAGGGCCAATGTGGAATGGTGGTTACTGATTTTCTGGGATCAGAAAAGCCTGGGCTCGATTTAGACTGTGATCCAGTACACTAAGTGTGGGAATCCTGTGGCCCCATGGATGTTGTTAGAATCCAGCTCCCTTCAATCCCAGGTAGCACCGCAAGTGATCAGGTATGGTCAGTGCTTTTTTTCTGAGGATATGCAGGGGTACGCATACCCCTAAACATTTCGTGAATCTAACAGGGGATTGGGTCCTCCCTTAAAGAGGGAATGTATTGTGGTGAGACCTGGAAACCGACACCCTGTGTTGTGGGTGGGTACAATTGGTCAGCCACAACACCCGATTGGTAGGTCCCTCGTAGCTGGGTGCAATCTGGCCAATGGGACACAGTCCAAATGGTTCGAGGGACCTATTTATACCCATGCACTTGATCCAGAGCTTCCTCTTTCGGCGCATGCATTCTTAACACCCGCCCACCTCTCTCTACTTTTAGGGCTTTGTGCTTGACCTTTCTATGCTGTCGTCTGTCTGCCATTGGGACAGGGGCACGGCAGGAATTTCCCCACTTGGCTCATTGGCTGGTGCCATTTGGGTTTCACCTGCCGTGTAGCAAATCGTCACGACTTGTAAGGTTGCGGATAGGCTGATAGGGATGGGAGAACTCTCTCGCCATACCTATGTGAAGGGTATTCCGTTAAAGGAATCCAGAGACTCGATGGTTTGGTCAACCCCTGAGAGGGGGTTGTGCCCATGTCTGAGTCCAGGGGGACATTTGGGTGGTGGAGATAGCCCGTTCCCTGCTTGCCGCTTATCCAGGTGTTCACCCTTGGCTGACCGATGCTGGAAAAGCGCTACCTGCATGGCAGGGAGCTAGTCAAACCAGAGCCTATGCAACCATTTACTTTCTGTAATCAATAAAGTTATGGCCTAAATTCTGCCAAAAACCAAAACTAAAATTTGAGTCAAGTGTGAATTTATTTAGTGGGGAGGTTTCTGGGTCTGAACACGCAAAATTATTTTTTTAAAGAAAACCATTTTTGTTTATTCTCTAGCACAGTAAATCGCCAGTTCCGTTGCTTCCCCTGATGGCAGCCTCATTTCCTTTCATGGTGTTTCCTGGGTCTCAGATGGAAGCGAGCATTTAAGATGTGAAGTAGGAGTTGGAATCTAGCACGGTGATTGATCAGTTTCATTGTATTTACTGCATTTATTTTCCTACGATTTGAAATATAAAATGGTGGTTTTCTTGAGCCAAAATAAGAGTACCCCTAAACATTTTTTAAGAAAAAAAGCACTGGGTATGATGGTAAATCATAGAATCATAGAGTTGGAAGAGACCACAAGGGCCATCGAGTCCAACCCCCTGCCAAGCAGGAAACACCATCAGAGCACTCCTGACATATGGTTGTCAAGCCTCTGATTAAAGACCTCCAAAGAAGGAGACTCCACCACACTCCTTGGCAGCAAATTCCACTGTCGAACAGCTCTTACTGTCAGGAAGTTCTTCCTAATGTTTAGGTGGAATCTTCTTTCTTGTAGTTTGGATCCATTGCTCCGTGTCCGCTTCTCTGGAGCAGCAGAAAACAACCTTTCTCCCTCCTCTATGTGACATCCTTTTCTATATTTGAACATGGCTATCATATCACCCCTTAACCTCCTCTTCTCCAGGCTAAACATGCCCAGCTCCCTTAGCCGTTCCTCATAAGGCATCGTTTCCAGGCCTTTGACCATTTTGGTTGCCCTCCTCTGGACACGTTCCAGTTTGTCAGTGTCCTTCTTGAACTGTGGTGCTCAGAACTGGACACAGTACTCCAGGTGAGGTCTGACCAGAGCAGAATACAGTGGCACTATTACTTCCCTTGATCTAGATGCTATACTATTGATGCAGCCCAGAATTGCATTGGCTTTTTTAGCTGCCGCGTCACACTGTTGGCTCATGTCAAGTTTGTGGTCAACCAAGACTCCTAGATCCTTTTCACATGTACTGCTCTCAAGCCAGGTGTCACCCATCTTGTATTTGTGCCTCTCATTTTTTTTGCCCAAGTGCAATACTTTACATTTCTCCCTGTTAAAATTCATCTTGTTTGTTTTGGCCCAGTTCTCTAATCTGTCAAGGTCATTTTGAAGTGTGATCCTGTCCTCTGGGGTGTTAGCCACCCCTCCCAGTTTGGTGTCATCTACAAATTTGATCAGGATGCCCTTGAGTCCATCATCCAAGTCGTTGATAAAGATGTTGAATAAGACCGGGCCCAAGACAGAACCCTGTGGCACCCCACTAGTCACTCTTCTCCAGGATGAAGAGGAACCATTGATGAGCAGCCTTTGGGTTCGGTCGGTCAGCCAGTTACAAATCCACTGAGTGGTAGCATAGTCAAGACCGCATTTTACCAGCTTCTTTACAAGAATATCATGGGGCACCTTGTCAAATGCCTTGCTGAAATCAAGGTAGGCTACATCCACTGCGTTCCCTTCATCTACCAGGCTTGTAATTCTGTCAAAAAACGAGATCAGGTTAGTCTGACATGACTTATTTTTCAGAAATCCATGCTGACTATTGGTGATCACAGCATTCCTTGCTAGGTGCTCACAGACTGTTTGCTTAATGATCTGCTCCAGAATCTTCCCTGGTATTGATGTTCCCCTGGTATTGATGCCGGGACTTCGCCTGTTCTCCAGGAATTCTCAAAGATGACTGCCAGTGGTTCTGAGATCACATCTGCCAGTTATTTTAATACTCTTGGATGCAGTTCATCTGGCCCTGGAGACTTGAATACATCTAAACTAGCCAAGTATTCTTGTACTATCTCCTTAGTTATTCTGGGCTGTGTTTCCTCTGCTGAATCATTTGCTCCAAATTCTTCAGGTCGGGCATTGTTTTCTTTATCGGAGAAGACTGAGGCAAAGAAGGCATTGAGGAGTTCAGCCCTTTCTGTGTCCCCTGTTTGCATTTCACCATCTTCTCCTCTGAGTGACCCCACTGTTTCTTTGTTCTTCCTTTTGCTACGAACATACCCATAAAAGCCTTTTTTGTTGCTTTTAACCTCTCTAGCAAGCCTGAGTTCATTCTGTGCTTTAGCTTTTCTGACTTTGTCTCTACACGTGCTGGCTATTTGTTTGAATTCCTCTTTGGTGGTTTCCCCCCTTTTCCATTTTTTGTACACATCCTTTTTTAATCTTAACTCAGTTAAAAGTTCTTTAGATAGCCACCCTGGCTTCTTTAGGCACCTTCCATGTTTCCGTCTCATTGGTCTTGCCTGACGTTGTGCTTTTACTATCTCCCTCTTAACAAACTCCCAGCCATCATGAACTCCCTTTCCTTTTAGTATTACTGTCCATGGGATCTCACCCAGCACTTCCCTAAGTTTTATGAAGTCGGCTTTCTTAAAGTCAAGAAATTGAGTCCTAGTATGCTTGGCTGCTCCTTTCCACTGTATAGTAAACTTCAGAAGAGCATGATCACTCGTGCCTAATGATCCTTCCACTTCTACCCCTCTAACCAGGTCATCAACATTGGTTAGGACCAGATCTAAAATGGCTGTTCCTCTTGTTGCTTCTCCCACTTTCTGGACAATGAAGTTGTCTGCAAGGCCAGTGAGGAATCTGTTTGACCTTATGCTCTTGGCTGAGTTTGACATCCAGCAAATATCCGGGTAATTGAAGTCCCCCATTACGACAATCTCCCTTCCTTTTGCATGCTTGGCCATGTGTCCCAGGAAGGCATCATCTATGTCCTCCGTTTGGCTTGGGGATCTATAGTAAACTCCCACAATGAGGTCACTGTTATTCTTCTCTCCCTTAATTTTGACCCAAATGCTCTCACTTTGGCTTTGAGGTTCTAAATCTTGGATCTCTTCACAGGTATACACATCTCTGACATATAACGCCACTCCTCCTCCTTTCTTGTCTGGTCTGTTTCTCTGAAATAGATTGTATCCCTCCATTATTACATTCCAATCATGGGACTTATCCCACCAGGTTTCAGTGATGCATATTATGTCATATTTAGTTTGCTGTGCCAAGAGCTCAAGCTCATCTTGTTTATTTCCCATGCTTTGTGCATTAGTGTACAGACATTGAAGTCCATTAATCATTAATGATAAGCCAATCATCAGGGATCATGGGCATTTTAGGTAGCCCAGCAACTTTCCAGAGTCATAGGTTCCCCATCCCTGCTTACGTGCAAATAAATCCAATAGAACTCAGTGAGCCACATCAAACACTGCAGTTCCATTGGTGCAAGGGCCTTCCATGCATGCAACATAATGTCTTCTTCTTCTGACTCCTTTAGCCCCCTCTGTGCTTCCTGAAACCTCTGGAAGGTTGGGGAACCTTCCAGAGGAGATGGGGGGATGGGGAGAAGAGAGAATACAACTCCCATTGTGCCAGTAGAACCCTGTTGGTGTAACATTGGATACAACCTAATCGTTTACATTCTTTCTTTCTTTTTTAAAAAATATTTTTATTAAGATTTTCCAACAAAATGTTAACATCCTCTATTCTAAACAAAAAACACAAATTGCATTTTCAATCCCCCCCCCCAACAACTTCCCCCAACTTCCCTTTCTGGTTTACTATATATTCATTTTTTCTGCTTATTCAACCTAATTGTTTACAATCGAGTAGGCACACAAAAGTTTATTATTATTACTGGCCATAAAGCCTGTTAACACAGATCAATTCCTCACAAAGCTATGACTCCCAGCGTTCCCTGAGAAGATGGACTTACTGTCAAACCTCTCTGAGAGTTGTAGCTCTGTGAGGGGAATAGGGGTCTCCTAACAACTCTCAGCATCCTTAACAAACTACAGTTCCCAGGATTCTTTGGGGGTAGCTGTGACTGTTAAAGTGATATATCAGTGCTTTAAATGTTAGGAGCAGATGTGAAAGGCAAGCATGGGTGTCCATATTTTTTTCATTTCTTAAATTTGTATTCTTTATTTCCACGAAATGGTTTTCATAGCAGCTAAAAGCTGTACAATACAAACATAAAACATAAATGGAGAAAGAAGTGTGTGTGTGTGTGTGTGTATGTGTGTATGTGTGTAAAGGTTCTTCAAGAATACATACCACTGTGCCAAAGGGGATATAGTGGGTTACAAATGTAGAACTAATAAATAGAATAAAATAAAAAGAATAGGCAATCATTTGTTTAATCAAAGGATGCCAAAGTCTATAGAATTGCATGTGATCATAATTTTAAATGTGTTCGTGCATATGCAGAATCCCTGAATGTAGTCTTGCTTGTGTTTCTATACAACATGTGCACAGTGAACAGCAATTTCTGGAGCTTTTTCTCTTGAGCCCACAAGAAAATGAAAACTCCTACTGTTATTTCCCCCTTTCTTTATGGCTTTCTCCCTTATGAAGGGATTCATTTCATTAGAGGATTTCTTGCCCTGCTTCACAGTGTCAGCCTGAAGTCTGAGCAGAGCCACTGGAACAGAGAATGATTATGAAGCCACACAAAGAGTGAATTTTCCTTCACAGAGTGCTAATAAAATATATACTGAATGCAAATTCTTTTTCATTAGCAGCAGGCCCCTTATCCTTATTCTTGCTTTCTCTATCAAACAAGGAATCCATTAGAAACTCTCTCTGAAAGCATGAACATATCTTCGTTTTCTCTCGCATAGGAGAAGCACCATTTTTGGTGTGTGCCGCATTATTCCCGTTGATGGAGACAAGAAAGCAAATTAAAGATTTATGCTTTAGTGCTTTGTGCATAGGGAACAAGGTAAACTACTCCAGTTATTTATGTGCAAAAATGGTGTTGATTCCCTATGAAATATACTGTAAAATGTGCTCCGATTTGTTATAAAGGTGGCTCAGTCTTCTGTGATGTGCAGCAGAGAAAATATTAGAACTGCATTATACTATAGTCCAGCTCCCAGTACTGGATTTCAGAAGCTTGATATCTCACATGGACAGAAATAATTGTGTGCCAGTGTTTGATTTATTGGGTTCGGCAAGAGACAGACAGCTCCTTATCTTCTCTGACAATCACAAAAAATAGGGCGTGTCCTGAAAATGTATTCATTGAAAACTGTATCATGTATAATGACAGATGCACCTCTGTGGGGAAGAAGTTCTATAATTTAGGGGCTACCATGGAGAATCTCCTTTCCCAGGAAACCTCCACCATGAGCTTCTGGGGGCAGTGGAACCACTATGGGGGCCACCTTTGCCCATTTCAGCACCCAAGATGGTCTGTAGGGAAGGAGGCAGGCTTTCTAAGATTTCGGACCCAAGTTGTTTACAGTTTTAAACACTAACATGAACATCTTGAATTGAGGCTGGAAACCAACTGGCTCCCAATGCAGCTGTTTTAAAACTGGGCTTATATGTGATGTAAATGAGACCCTAGCCAGTGAACTGGTACTTCCCTCTCCCTCAGTGAAGCATTGATCACTCCCTGGACCCATCCAGCCAACCCTCTATGGCTAGCTCTTAGAAACCAGAATGTGTAAATATCAAGGGGGCAGGTAGGTAGTTGCACTTCAAACAACTTGTACATATCCTCAGACTGTAATAGTCAATACTGGTCCAATACAGTGGGTGGAGCTGTGATCTAAACCACAGAGCCTAGGGCTTGCCCATCAGAAGGTTGGCGGTTTGAATACCCGCGACGGGGTGAGCTCCCATTGTTCGGTCCCAGTTCCTGCCCACCTAGCAGTTTGAAAGCATATCAAAGTACAAGTAGATAAATAGGTACCGCTCCAGCAGGAAGGTAAACAGCATTTCCATGCACTGCTCGGGTTCACCAGAAGTGGCTTAGTCATGCTGGCCATATGACCCAGAAGCTGCCTGTGGACAAACACCGGCTCCCTCGGCCTATAGAGCGAGATGAGCGCGCAACCCCAGAGTCATCCATGACTGGACCTACTGGTCAGAGGTACCTTTACCTTTACTACAGCTGAAACACAGAGTGCTGAGTATGCCTCCACTGGACTCTCTTGCTTATATGCAACAAAATCATTGCATTCACAGAATTACTTCCATAAGTGCAATTGAACATTCCCTCCTGCTCTTCCCCTCATGCACATTGCAGATCTGCTCTGAGGATTCTCCCAACTCTCCAAAGTGATATTTGGGGTACCCAGGAGAAATTTAATTGCCCTTGTCATACTGCATGTACAATGATTTGATTGGATAGAACCCAGTGATTTCAGTGAGTCTACTCTGAGTATGACCTATGTTTCAAACCTATCCCCACTTATGTGGTACCAAGCCCTATTGTATTGAAAAGGACTTCATTCTGAGTATATATAACTAGAATTGCAGCCTTATTTGGATATCACCCACTTTGATACCTCCCTCAGACTTTTACTTACAATTACCACTGCACCATTTCCCAAAAGGACACCATGATTTAAGCCAAATATTTTAATTTTCCAGCAGCAGCAATTGATTATTTAGTGGAAAGCATAGCCAGGCACTCAATGCAACAGCAGCAAAATAGTTGCAAGGTCAGTGGTTGTAGTTACATTAAAACATTTTCAATACATCACTGTTCTGTGTTTTTTTAAATAAAAAAATCTTTTTTTAGTCTGTATGGTTCAATTATATGGCTTAACAGAGGGAATAATCAAGATCTGCCTTCTGTTACTGACTTTAAAATACTTTGCAGGTTTAATTTGCTCATGTCTGGGCCATGCGATTTATTGATGTTGGGGATAGGAAGGTGAGGATGGACCAACTGATCAGCTTCAGTCTCCTGTACTGTCCAAGATGGCTTTAATTTAATTTGTCATACTTATTTAGAACACTCATTTTCCACATTATGTTGCTCTTTATAACACGGTGCAATGGTTATAAACAATTTGCATATCTAGCAATCTAAAAACTTTCAGGAAATGATTCCAGGAGTAGAAAGATGAATAATAGTCAGGAAATTAAGAGATGAGAAACAAAAAGGAATAATATTCAGGAAATTAAGAGGGGAGAAACAATCAGCCAGGTACAGGAAAAACTCTATCAGCCATAGAATATCAGACAGGAACTATAACCAGTTTGCCAGAAAACCTATTCATGCTTCCTTCCACAAGCTGTGTTGCAATTGTGAGTTTAGTCAGAGCAACTTATTAGTCTCAATTTACTTTACAGAAGCTCACATCAAGAGTGACGAGTAATTCCTCACATCATATGAGTCATGTGGATGAAATAGAAACAACATGGGAATACACACACACACACACACACACACACACACACGAACCACCCATCTAATGGGGTTTGAAAGAATGTATGAGGGGTGCAATTCCCCCCCACCCCTCAGAGAAAAAAGGGTTGGGTGAAGAGCAATATTTTATTAGCCTGATTGGGCCAATCAGGACAGGACTGGTGCTTGGCCTTATGAAGCTAGCACCTCCCCTGGCACTTAATTGTTCACAATTTGTATCTACTGTGTTAATGTGGATGTTGCTGGTTGTGCTGCTGAGTGGGATTTTTTGGTGCATGCAGTCTCCTCAGTTAGCTTTTAGACACATTTTTCACCTGTTCCATACTGTCCTAAATTGTGATTGGCCTTTTGTGGTTGGGGCTGCTTTGATTGGCATTTAGTGCAGGCCAAGTTAATGGATTTTGAGGAACACCTATGGTAAATTCCACCCATTCTTGGGTGAAGGCACATCTCCAGCCACTTTCCATTTATGACCAACTTAGCAGGTTTTTGGGTTGGTGCTCTTTGGGCATAGTCTGTGTCTGCTGTTTCTGTTGAATTTTGGACAGCAGAAGTGTGGTGCACTGCCTCCAATCCGGGGAGGGGAAATGTCTCCCATCCCTCTAGTGCAGTGAAATTTAGCTATTGTGGTTTGCCAAAGATGACAATAGGGGTTTGCCTCACTTTGCTTACACAGATTCCACCTGCAGTTTTACAGACAGGATATCTGGCTGCTGCAAAATATAACTTTAAATGAAAAGTTACCTCTTTCCAGTCTTCTTCCGGGTGTACACAAAAATAGTTCTTGAAATTGTTCAGAAAGGTATTTCTAGATGGAAAGAGCTGCTTTTCATATGAATGTCCTGGATGCTGGTAACTTCATCTGCAATACCTCAAGGACTACCTCTTCCCATATGAGTCTTAATTTCAGGGTCATGGATTCAAGCCCCACTTGGCGCAAAAGATTCCTGCATTGCAGGGGCTTGGATTAGAATGATCATCATGGTCTCTTCAAATGTTATGATTATATGATATAAACATTTAAAACTTCCCCAAACAGGGCTGCCTTCAGATATCTTAAAGACTGCCCAAGCCCTTATATCCTAGCCCAATCACTGACATCATCTGGACGAAGGCTGTCAGTTGCCCTCGCCCCCATACTGGTGTCAGCTAGAAGCTGGGCCTTTCATATCACTGGCCCCATGCTAGGGGACACTTTCCCAGCCAAGAATCACCAGGCATCTTCACTGTTTGTTTTCAGGTGTCTTTTTATGTCAACAGGCCTATGCATCTTTATAAAACTTCCTTGATTAATGATTATTTTGTACTGTATTTAGTAGTGTTTTGTGTTATATTGTTTATGCCATACTTCTGCTTTAAGATATAGCAGTATATAAATGCTTTTATAGCACGCACAACCTTCCTATCTGTCACAATGCAATCTGACAGGGGCACCAACTATAGAGACACAAAGCACCGGAAAGTCACGTCCGAAGCCTTGTGAGACCTCAGAGATGCTGTCCGAAGCCTTGCGAAACCTCAGAACCTGAATTCTGGTACCACCAGAAGTCAGGTTCCAAGAGCACGTGGCACGTGACGTCATGATGTCATGGCGTGCATACTGGGCAGCCATAACCTGGGTGTCCCTGCAATCTGAACATAGCTTAGGTAGAATTTGAACCACACAATGTTACTCATACATTCGCAGTTGCAGGCATGGACCCTGTGCTTTGGATTAGGTGTGGCCTTTAAGCCCTTGCCCCCATTGCATTCCTGATCCAGATTGGATTCCCAGTGCCTACAATTTACTTTGAAAAAGTCATCCATGCAACTGCTAAGGCCAACCGGTTCCTCATCTAGTCTGGCCCTGGCTAACAGGTGTCTCAGTTGCAGTACAATCTTCAGCACAGGGCTGCATTCTTAGGAATCCTGTTTTATATTTGTACTCTCATACATTTCGTAGACTTCAGTGGTTGATGTGATTTCTTCTTTTCTATCAACGTTTTCAGTTGTCTGTCAATAGCCCTTCTATCTCAATCTAAACAAGCAGGTAGCAGCAGAAAATAAATTAGTATCCCTCCCCTTGCTTAAGATTTCTGTAGTTTAAAACTGTAGTTAAAAAGGTTTTGATGCAGCACTGCAGTGGTAATTTCCATGGAATTTGTAAATTAGGCTGGAAAGCAACTTGAAGTCTATTGTGCCGAAAGGTTTGGTATAAATGTGTATCATCATTTTGAAAACTAAGGTGGTGTGATTGCTACCTTAGACTAATACACGCTTTGAAAGTAACTGAGATGAACAAATATAAATCTAATTACTTACCTGAAGTCAATTCACATATTCTCATTTTTAGCTTTGTGATATTTATATACACTGTTTCAGAGTATGCAGGTCCCCCCCCCCATCTTTTTATATAAAGGTATGATTTTATCTGTTTTATCTGTTCAGCGCCTTATGTTATACTCTCATTTCTAAAGTACATCTTGCTTAGTTGATAAGAAGCATAGGGAAACTGCTTAACTTAGGTGTCTTTCATTTGTCCTGCAGCAGAATGTTATTCCACCTGGTAGTATTAGCTCTGCATGGTTTGCTTCAAATTCATGGGGGGAACTATAAATCCATCAACACACAATAAGGGAAGATGATGACACTGCAATTAAAGCTTTAATTTATAATACCGGAGGGTGTTCTCAGGAAAGCTCTTTGTGCTAGAGTGCAATACTGCAAGACAGACTGCAATCCTATACAGACACACCAAGGTGTAATCTCCATTGAACTCAATGGAACTTACTTCTGAGTAGGGATGGGCAAATCTGACAATTTCAGTTTCTCTCAGTTTCTTTTTTTCCAGTTCTCCATATTTCCACATCAGTTTGCATTTTAATATAAGTTTTCATGAAAATTCACCAGCCTCTTAGTGCTAATGTCTCCCAAGATCCACATTTTTGCATGTTATTTTGCCCAATAGGCACGTTTTTGCAAGGTATTTTCCCCTGCTATAATGCATTTTTATGTGAGTGCTCTAATATATGCATTTATATGATATTTTACCCTGGTATATGCATTTTTGCACACATTCTGTAGCTGAAAAACTGCATTGCAAAATTCAAAGACTCAAGATTTCTGAGGATGGCTGAGTTTGCATATTTCTGAGTTTGCATGTTATTTAGGAAAGTGCAAACTGAGCAAGCTTGCCTTTAAATGGGAAACTGAACTGAAATTTTCCTCCACATCCTGCTCTTGAGTAGACATGTATAGGATTGAACTATATTCAATGAACACATGAAGACAACTGTTTAAAAAACAAATCCTGAAATATTGTGATGTACTGCTACTGATGTACCTCTACTACTAATTTGCCAGTACCTCACCTTTTCTCCACCATTTCATGCCCATTCTACAATTATAGATATAACACACAGGACTATGTTATATATGTTAGTAAGTTGTTTCTTTTTTCTACATCCTCTCCCTACCTCTCTAAGGTGCCTTATCTTACAGTGTGTAGGAGGGAGAATTAAGTAATTTAATTGCCCATAAGAAGACATTTATCTGAAATGTTGGGTGACAGTATTTGTTCATAATGAAACCTAAACCATTCCTGTTTTTTCAGGTCCTATAGTTCACAAACAATGCTCTGGACTGACATCATGGAAGTTGGTCCAAACATGTACTAGTCACACATGTTCCAAGCAAGCATGGTAACAAAGGGGAAAGCAATCATATTCAATATACATGAGGGGGAAAATCAAGATAATCAACCGAAATAGAGAAAAAGATCACTAAATAAAACTGTCTGTTTGGATGATCTGGTCAGGTACAGTAGTCAAATACAGTTTCTTTTGGAGCAAAAGAATTGGAGAGTTGGAAGGAAGCCCAGGGGTAATCTAGTCCAACCCCCTGCAGTCTAGGAACATGTGACTTTGGACTGTTGAATGCAGACCATGAGTGAAGAATTTTGCAAAGCATCATTTTAAATTATGAGCCAGAAAACAACTTTTGTGGGAAAGCATTACAAAGTTAACAAATTCATTATGACGACATCACTGGTTCCAACGCAACGCAATCAAGTTAGCATATGTAATTCATACTTCATATTTTTTGCAGATGTTACATGTGTTTTTTTCCTATCTTGCCAAGATGATATTAAAAATATCCTTTAGAACCATTGTACATTGTAACCGAATCTAAGCACAACACTTTTTTCCTCAATCATGACCCATTGAAGCAGAACTCTTTGCAATGGCACCACCTGAAGATGTCCCTGATTAAGCCTTGATGTGATGGATTGAGGAGAACGGCAGCTGTGCTTCTTCACCTGACACCCTGGAGCCCCAAAGTCGCTTCTTATTTGCTCAGTGTCATACTTTGCAGTCTCATTGGTGCCCATCGGGAATGAGCAAGATCAGCAAGAGGTCAAAGGACCTGCTTTGTTCTGACAATCTCACAACAGGAACTCACTCATTCAGGCTTTCAAAGAAAGAAGTATATAATGTGCATGAGGTTTCCTAATGGCCTTACTATATAAGATTGTGTGCAAGCATTTTTTCACCTTATGAATGGTAAAGATAATAAACACTGCTCTGTATTGTTTACACATATTTACCAATAAATGTTGTGTGAAATATTTAAAAATTGCTGCATTCTATATATTTATGGGTGAATACAGTGTAAATATGTAAGCAGGATGTGTCTATTAAAAACACTCCATCTCTGACACATCTTTTTCTACTGTGTACCAACCACACATGGCAGCCCATCCAGGGCTTGATAAATCTCTAGTTTGCTCCCTGCCTAGAACTGCAGGAGTGGGCTTGTTGAGCTGCTGCATTTAAAAACACAAGTAAAAATAAGAAAATGATTGAAGGAAATCAAACTACAATCTACATTCTGTAAATGAAGCCTACACAACTTGTGATCAACCAAAGTTAATGCAGCTCAGCAAACTTGTACAACCTCATCCCCCCCCCCCTTTGGAAGTTCAAGGCATGTAGCACAAACAGGACGCTTGTTGTTTGGTCCACCACCTGATTGGCTGAATTTTGTTTGGTGGGTCACAGATTGCGTTTGCTTGCTCTTACTCCTGTGTATTCTATATAGATATCTCTGTCTGGTACTGTTATCATTCAGTGTAACAATCATACAGAGATGGTAAACTTCGGCTTGGTTAACTATGGATCCCCACACTAAAAGATCCAATATCTCTTTAAAACCTAGTCCAAAGGTTGACGCTAATAAAAATGTTCAATGGTTATTATTATTACTATTTTAACTATCATTCAGGAATACAGGTGTAAGTGCCATAATAATAATAATAATAATAATAATAATAATAATAATTTATACCCCGTCCATCTGGCTGGGCTCCCCCAGCCACTCTGGGCGGCTTCCAACAAAATATTAAGATACCGTAATACATCAAACATTAAAAGCTTCCCTAAACAGGGCTGCCTTCAGCTGTCTTCTAAAAGTCTGGTAGTAGTTGTTCTCTTTGACATCTGGTGGGAGGGCGTTCCACAGGGAGGGCACCACTACCAAGAAGGCCCTCTGCCTGGTTCCCTGTAACTTGGCTTCTTGCAGTGAGGGAACCGCCAGAAGGCCCTCGGTGCTGGACCTCAGTGTCCGAGTAGAACAATGGGGGTGGAGACGCTCCTTCAGATATACTGGACCTAGGCTGTTTAGGGCCTCTTGAATTTATTTTGGGGATACTTTTTATTACCCTGCAGTACTGATTCTGATAGCACCCTTTCCTCTTCAATTATTCTGCAATGGTTTGCAAATGCAAAGCATCTGCATAAAAATGAGGTGGGGACCCTATAATTACCAATAAAAATAAAACACCAGTAAGCTTTGACCCAATTCCATTTTTAAAATAAAGTAATCAGTGCTTCAGATGGGGAGATTTGGGGATATGCCAGTCCAGAACAGATTAGGTATCTTTGCAGAGTGTTTTTTATCTTGTGAACCACCCTGAGATCTTTTGATGAAGGGTAGTATATAAATCTAGGGACACGGGTGGTGCTGGGGGGGTAAACCACAGAGCCTAGGACTTGTTGATCAGAAGGTCGCCGGGGTGAGCTCCCGTTGCTCGGTCCCTGCTCCTGCCAATCTAGCAGTTCAAAAGCACGTCAAAGTGCAAGTAGATAAATAGGTACCGCTCCGGCAGGAAGGTAAACGGCGTTTCCGTGGGCTGCTCTGGTTCGCCAGAAGCGGCTTAGTCATGCTGGCCACATGGTCTGGAAGCTGTACACCGGCTCCCTCGGCCAATAAAGCGAGATGAGCGCCGCAACCCCAGAGCCGGCCACAACTGGACCTAATGGTCAGGGGTCCCTTTACCTTTACCTTAGTATATAAATCTAAGCAACAGCAATGAGTTAGGGCAGTGTGAATGGTGCGGTTGCACTGGGTGTGTAGCCAATGAGGACACCTTCTCAAATCTTGGTGAGCACTCAGCTTTGGGAAGGAGGCATGAGGGCTCTAGGACCCTGACAGAGCCTCATAGCTTCTTATCAAAGTCTGGTTTAAGCTGGCATCACAAGGGCTGGTGGGAGAGCTTCAAATGGCCTCGCACAGGGCGGCATATTATCATAGTCCGCTCTTGATCTTCGGTTGAAGATTTGCTTCTCTGGACTTTTGGCAATTTCATTCTGGTAACAGAGACGACTAGAATTCTTAGTAAAGAAAATGAAGCTCTCTATCCAGGAATGTGTTTTTTTTGTGTGTGTTTTTTTGTGTGTGGAGTGGGACTACCAACTAGTACACATTAAAAGATGGTGATACAAAACTCGGGGTTTGTGGGACATAAGTAGTGCAAAAGCTTCACACAGGGTGTTGGTGTTTTGTTTGTTTGTTTGAAAACCAGAGTTTAGGGTTTCTGGTTAGTAGGTCTGTTAATTTTAACTTTCTTTTAATGGCACAATATTTGTAAATATTCTTAATGATTAATAAGCATCTGTATTGTTTATCAAAACATCTTTCCTTTATTCAATCAGTGTTTCAGACTGATATCCCCACTAAATAGAAAATAATCCTTGCTTTTACTCTAAAATGTTTCAAGCATTTATTTCAACAGCTGCTGTTATTTTCCTAGTGTAAGCAGGGAAGCTATGTTTATTGCACATTTGACTAATTTAATAGACAAAAAAAACCAAAACTTTTTCTCAAACAGTTTATTTCGTAATCTAAGTAGCAGCACAAGACTGATTATTTTATTCTCTCACGGGGTGGGAGGTGGGGGCTTATAATGCAGAAGAAAACTGCAGTACATTTGAAACATTATCTGCCATATTATTGCCCAGTAGCACAATCGGCGATCCAAAAATATATGCTTTGCTAATATCCGTACAATCAGCTGCTCAGCAGCATATAATGAAAGCTTCATTGCATAAGGCTGAATGTTTCTTAATTTTCTGAGTGTAATGGAATAGAGATTTAGCTCTTCTTAATTCACTTTCTACTACTTTTAAAACATGCCAAAACAGTATTTTCCAAAGACAGACTGTTGCAAGGCTAGACTCAGAAACAGCTGGTGTCTTCTGATATAAGCTAAGGCTAAAGTTTTAAGTCGAGTCGGAATGAAGGGCCTAGTTGGACTTTATGTTTGTCATATGACTTTGTATTGTTGATTTTTTTAAAAAAGTAAATTGCCAGTGGACTCTGCATGTGTGACACCCAGATTGGAATTGTATGGAATCCTACCATGATCCTGATCAGAAACAGACAAATCTATCATACCCTCCAACATTTCTCCGATGAAAATAGGGACATCCCATTCCATAATGAAAATTTTACTATTTCTACCCCACACATCTTATGGGGTTGCCCCAGCCACTCTGGGTGGCTTCCAACGTATATAAAAACATAATAAAACATTAAACATTTTTAAAAATTCCCTATACAGGATTGCCTTCAGACAGCTCAGGAGTCAGATAACTCCATACCCTCCAGTAAAAACAGGCACATCCTACCATACCCTCCAACATTTCTACAATGAAAATAGGGACATCCTAAGGGAAAGTGGGGCATTCTGGGATCAAATCAGAAACCGGGATGGCTTCTCTAAATCAGGAACATCCCTGGAAAATAGGGATACTTGGAGGGTCTGATCTATGCATTCTATTTGCAGTGGGAGAAAATCTCAGAATGCCCTTCCTTCATGCTACATCTCAATCTGGATCAGGCTTCCCCCACCCCTATAAAAAAAATAATACAAGGCTGAACTACATAACAAACATCATACTAAGTTTGGCCCTAAACAAGGAAGATGAGATGGTAAAACTTTTGTATTACAATGTTTTTGCATACCTTTGAGGATCTTTCTCAAACCTTTCTGAAAATCGAGAGATGGGGGGATGTTCAGGTGGGAGATGTAGTAATTCCTTTGCAAGGTGGCTTGAGGGCTGGCTTCTGTCTTTAAAAAGAAAGAAAAACAACTTTCTTAAAGATAAGACTTTAAAGAGAGACTGAGAGACTGGCAGCAGTGTACTATGAAAGTGGGGCTGCAAATGCCATTCAGAAGGCACAATGTTATTATGCTTTGTCATTGCATAGAAAACAGATGACTGTTTCCATGGCTGCAACATCAAGCCCTCCGTGTTAGTTGCACAATATCCATCCTGAATATTCAAAGGCTTGGCTCACTGTTTTGCAAAGTTTATGGTTGGTCATAATAAAAATATTGCCCAACTGTACTTTGTAATAATTTCCCCAAGGACCAAAATGTCTGCCTTTGCTTTTTAGGATGGTGACAATAAACTTAAAGGGAAATGGCACTTGGCATGAAGACTGCATGATTAATGGTTTGAGCTCTTCCAGTTTGTCAATGATGCCTCAGGAGGAAGTAGGAATAGGTATGTTCTATGAGGATCAGGTCCCAAAGCCATCTCAGTAATCATTTAGAACTGGCTGTTCTCTTGGCCAGGCTACTTAAGATTTGAATTGCACGTGTGCAATTGCTTCTGCCCCACTTCTGTTGTAGACTGGTTCCCTAGGCCTCTCTTCCTCCCTGACTCAGTATAGTAACCCTGACTTTGGCCTCTTACTTGGAAGCACTATGGAGAGAATCTCTACTGCATTAGGATCGCAGTTCAGCAGTGACTTATCCAGACTGTGCTCTTGTGTCTCCTAGACAGGGACAATACTGTGATATGGTCAGCTTACATTTGTGGACAGTCGATGTTTACCTGTTAAATTTGGATCCATATCTAACTTGCCTTCCTCTGCTGAAATTTCCAGTTAACTCAGGTTAGAAATACATTTATTGCTTCTTTTGCAGAAGTCAATTTATATGTTTAAATTCCAACGCAATTCATCATTAGACATATTCAGGATCAGTGGTTGAGATATTTTTGAAGTTAGACCATTCAAGCTAAATAGTAAGTGCCTGAAATTAAAAGGATATTTATTTAGCATTCTTAGAAACTGGATTCCAACTGTAGAAAAAGATGAAGGAAGATATAGTACAGGATGAAACGTAGTTAATTCATTAGTATCATGCAATTTATGAATTCCATTGGATATAATTGAAACAAAATTTAAGTATTTTATATCCAGTTCCTTTCAACAGGATAAAGGACTAAACTAACTCTTCTTTTGAAAGCAATGTGACTAAAATGTGCTTAACTTGGGCTGGATCACACCCACAAAGAAGATATTTGAATTCCACCAGCAGTTTCTTTCATCCTGTACATGAAAGAGCAACAGTAAGAAATGAGTGAGAAACTATGTATAAGAGAATTTGTCAAGGACTGATAAAAGCATGACTAAAAAGCAAAATATATTCCAAAAGTTGATATATGGAAGTTTAAAAGCTGGACATGCATAATTTGCTTCAACCTCAACATTTATTGAATAATTCACCTTACAAAGCCAATACTAGACATACTTTTAAAAAGAAATTATATTAACATTAGCTTTTTCTGTAACAAAGTGGAAATGCTAAGTGCTTTTAAACTAATTGTAACTTCTGAAATAAAGCATATTATAAATACTAATTTGAATATTCATACAATGCCTTCAGAACAGGACTCTGTGTGTAAATATATGTGACTGCAATTTTAACCTATGGGAAAATTCAAACCAAAACTGGTTATTTACTATTGAGTTCATCGGACCACACTGTGGTGTATCTGTATTTTATCTCTGTATGTTTCCACATGAAATGAAGGTACAATGAAAATACAAAATTAGAAAAATAACTTCCTACAAACTCACAACATAATTAAATCACTGGTTTGCAGAAGCATTTTTTATTATACACAGTTACATTTTATTACTTTAACGGCAAGATAAATTGCCTCTTAAATTACAATGAAAAAGCTATTACTAAGTAGAATACTATTACCAATGCAATTTAAAAACCACAACTACCAAATAATATTTATTCCCATGGTTAATAGCACACTCCTTTTATGATGAGCTCAGCATTAAAATGATGTAACACAAACAAGCCAAAATGCAAATATTGTATAATTTCAAGCAGAAGAAATTAATTGAACGAAGAACAATGATCAGCTTTACTGTGATTTAGATATCTTAAGTTTGCCTTGTGGAAAATAAAATTTAAGATATACAGAACGTTAATTCCATGTATTTGGTACACTGCATAGGAAGTGGTAATTGAAGTACTTAGTTTAATGAGGAATACTTTAGTCTCGTGGTGTAACCAAACTTTAAAGTGGCCCAACTGGACCTTTTTTGATGATGAATAAGAAACTAGATTAATAAGGTTTCGCTGTGTTTGTCTGAATTGCTCACTGCTACAAAGGGGACAAATCCACCTGGGAATTTTTCATTGCCTCTATGACTGAAAATTCACTGTTGCTCATATACTGCCTAGGAAATAATGATGTGACACAGGAGTTTGTTATCTTATATTCTTCTGAGCATCTACAAACTCTGTGTGATCAGAACAAAGAAATCTAAAGTGTTAGGGAATCTGTTAAGGAATCACTATCTTGCTTGTTGAAACTTGGCAACTGTATCAAGATTTCAAACAGGAACTGTAATCTAACAGGGTATTTATAGAACCAAAAAACTGTAGAGTTGGAACAGGAGAGGTGGAAGGGAGCAGGAGAAACCACATTTGCTCCATATTCCATGTGACATTGGGTCCCTTATTGTTGACCTACAATTGACTCCAGCTCCTGTTAGTAGCTGTCGATAGCTGAACACACATGTTAAGCATAGGCTCCCCATCAAAGATAGCATAAAGCCTCAACTGACGTTTCTTAGAGACCAAAAGGATAAAAGAGTACCAAAGAACAGCAAAGAGAGCAAAGCAGGTAGACATTTGCCTTTCCTGGGCCCCCAAACCAGGAAGTGGTCCTTTAATGATACAAAGGCCAGTCTGTCCTTGAGGCAGTCTCAGGTGGCAGAATCAAAGGACACTTCTGTTGGCACCACAGCCAATGCCCTCCCACCCTGATATGAGAGAAGTGAGTAGAAGTGGATGTGGCATCTTCCAGGTTCTGGCGAGATCTCATGAGACCCCACGAAATTATTTGGAGGCCTCCAAAAGCCTTGCAAATATCTTTCGGGGCTCCCACAAGATTTCACAGGACTTTCATCAGAACCAGAAAACCACAGCTTCATGACCATGGTTAGCGGGGTCATGGTGGGGGAAAGAAGGTAGATGAAAATAGGTGGTGCACACACAGGGGCAGCACCTTCCCATTTCACCTTAGGCAGCAAAATGGGCTGGGTTGCCCCTGTACAGCAGCACCATTTTGCAAAATGATTCAATACAAACCAACGGCAAGGCAAGTTTAATTGCTGTTACTAACTGCAACATCTGTTGGTGAAGTGTCCAGGGTGTCCAACATTTAGATGAACTATAGGCCTCAGGTTTGCATCAGTCTTTAAATGCTTCCTTTGGCCTTTCTCCCGGCATAGACCAGCATTCCTGTTCTACCATTGTAGCAGCAACCGTTACCCTAAAATAGAGGTAAAATTTCCTACTTGCAAATATTTGTTTTTTCACATAAAAGGTTGTTCCTCTAGAGAATACTGACAGGCCAAATTGCTGGACATCATGCAACAGCTGCCAGAGTTTTGAACCTTGAGTTATACTGGACTGTATAGTTTGCATCCATTTGTGTCACATGCCATTTTGAGAGATGAGCTTTCTGTAATATATTCGATCAACTAGCAAGTTGGCAAATGCAGGTGATATTTCTGAACATTTAAATAGTGTGCCATATGATAGCAAATGTGTTACATTAAGCAAGAGTCAAAGTGCAGTTGGTATCACTTTTAATGTAGCATCTGTCAGTGCTCACAGCATTAGTACTTTTTTATTTTTTAGTGTTGACAGTGAATAAATAAAGAGGCTCCAAGTGCCTTTCATTCACTAGCTCATCACCCTCCCCCGATATATTGCTATAATAAGTAGATAACTTTTTCAGGTTATTGCTAATAATGCTTATGGTCCCTATGCTGACAATGTATGCATGTGTAGCTGCAGGGTCTCCTTCATAAAGCATTCTATGAATTACTAAAATGCTTGTTTTTATCTTTTTGTTTATTTAATTGGATTAATAGTTTGTTCTCTCCTTAGATCTCAGAGAGGAAGTGAGATGGTTTTAGAATGATCAGCTGATTGCAGCAAACCGAAACACAGCTATGAAATTTGCACTTGTCCAAATTTTGTGATGCCATTCTCCAACCAAACAATGCTTGCAGAGATGCATATATTAAGGAAAGGAGTGTATTAAAATGTAGATATCTGTGAAAATAACATTAAAAACAGCATTGTATTTTGTGGAATAGCTTGCCAAAATGTGTACATTAGTTTAAAATATATAAAAATAGGTTTATTAGGAGAAATTCGTATTAACATGCCAATGAATTTTCATGAGGATTTTTGTACATGTGCTCTGTGACATTTTTGTACATGTGCTCTGCAAATTGCTGCTACCTATAGAGATCTGAATTAGAAAATGAACAAATGAGAGATCTGAAATAGATCCTTTTATCCCCAGTTCTAGTGAGGCAAATGACAGCAGTGGAAGGTAGGGCAGGGGAGATTATTGGTTCAAACCAAAAGCATATTTAGTTCTGTTTACTGCCAGAGAGGGGACATTGCTAGATACCCACTACCAAAATGCACAATAAAAAGATTTTGTTATGTATTTTGTTTTGTTTTGTATGCATACAGATTGTGTGTGGGGGTATTATATGACAATGAGCACTGGTCCCAATTTGATGGCACATAGCTTATTAATCAATGATTTATTCTACACACTTTTTTGTACATTTTTCTAACTTCAAAAAGTCTTATTTTTTTAAAGTCAGGGATGTTTTGTGCTACAGCAACAGAGCACTTTAATTCACTTTAATGGTACAAGCCCCCTTTAAAAAAAGAAAAGGCAATGGCTTTTCTCTTTCTTTGGGAAAAAGTCGGGAGGAAAAA
The DNA here is from genome assembly GCF_964106645.2 of Podarcis pityusensis. Lineage (NCBI taxonomy): Eukaryota > Metazoa > Chordata > Lepidosauria > Squamata > Lacertidae > Podarcis > Podarcis pityusensis. The sequence continues at coordinate 49,598,635 of NC_138027.1, forward strand.
AGAGAGGGAGATTTCTGAAGCACTGAATTATTATTTATGTTTGAGGAAGAGGGGTAGAAAGGAGAGAGGGAGGAGGCAAAGGTGGGAGGAAATCCCAAGAGATCCCTTCTGGGCTGGGAGGCAAAGCAGGCTAGAAACAAAGGAGAGGAAGAAGGGAGAGGGTAGCGTAGGATAGGAGGAGAGGGAAGAGTTCTAGCTTCCTGTTGCACCAGTGCAGCTGGTTGGCAATTGCTTGGGAGGCACACCAAATTTTGGCTTCACATGGGATGCCATACTACCAAAGTCTGCCCCTGAATTTCACACAAACATGAGTCAAATTCCAGTGATTAATCCTGCTTCTACTAGGAGAAAGCAGTTTCAGGAGGTGAGAATTTTAATTGGAGAATGAAGAAGGAAAGAGAAAACCATTTTCCTATCAGCTGGACTGCTTCTCCAGTACTCCTTTTCTCCCTGTGGATTTCTTGTAAGGCTGAAGTTTGGCAAAACTCTGGATCTAAGCTAACTAATGTTATCCAAGATCAGGCTGGTGTCTTCTTCCTCCTCCTCCTCTCTGACAATGTTGTGAAAGGCCAGGGGTAAGCATTTCTGCACCCATGCATCTCTTTTCACAGTCTATCAGCTTCATTTAATGATAAAGCCAAACAAAGTAAATAAAGTTGGCAAAAGGTTAATAAAAGCATACAGCTTGAAACCGTAGATTAATGAACTATTAAGTCATTTTACAATCAGTATTTCTACTTTAATTTTAAGACTGAAATTTTAAGATTAAGAAATGACTATGGCTAAATGGACATGCTTATTTCTGTCAGATGTGAAAACTGATTTAGTTTTTTCAAAATGTTGTCGGAACAGGAAAGGTTGCATCTTCAGTATGAAGAGCAACAACTGCTAATTAATTTTAACATATCTGACTGTGCTAATGGGCTGTGATTGCATTCATGCACTGATTACAAAAATGGGTAAGATTTTCAAGAGAATCATGTGGACTTCGTTGCAGAAGAAGAGTCTACAAAAATTAAACTTCCTTCACCTCAAAGTATAAAATGAGGGTCTCTAGAAAAGCTACAAACTGCCTGTTGGCTACTGAAGAATAACAAAATGCTGCTCTTGGGTAAGTATTTTACTGATTTCATCAATAAATACTTCGCATCTGGTTTCCAAAAACAAAACAAAAAACCCCAAAAGCAGATATATGTCATGGGGCTGTTATTTCTGGCCATCTCACTTTCCACAACAAATACGACTAGCTGTGATGACCCTAACTCACTTTTCTCTGTTATCTTTTAACCACCACTTTCTGCAGCCATTCCCTTACTCAATTCTCAGGAGATCACAGCTTCCCTTGCTGGCCCTAAGAAGAGAATCTAAGAAGATCCTACTAGATCAGGCAAATGACACATCTAGTCCAGCATCCTGCTCTCAGAGTGGCCAACCAGATTCCTGTGGGAAACTCCTAAGCACGACCTGAGCATGAACACACTGTCCTTTCCTGTGGTTTCAAGCAACTGGTATTCAAAATCATGACTGCTTCCGACTGTTGAAATGGAAGTCCATCAACCTCACCAAGAAACTTGCACAGGTACAGACTGGCATCTTCTTTCTGACTAAATGCAAGAACCTGGACATTATACCTAAGGGTCTTAGAATTAAGAACCCCCTACAATCCACTTGGGACGCGGGTGGCGCTGTGGGTTAAACCACAGAGCCTAGGACTTGCTGATCGAAAGGTCGGCGGTTCGAATCCCCACGGCGGGGTGAGCTCCCGTCGTTCGGTCCCAGCTCCTGCCCACCTAAGAGTTCGAAAGCACGTCAGAGTGCAAGTAGATAAATAGGGACCGCTCCAGCAGGAAGGTAAACGGCGTTTCCGTGTGTGGCGCTGGTGCTGGCTCACCAGATGCAGCTTTGTCACGCTGGCCAGTGACCTGGAAGTGTCTTCGGACAGCGCCGGCTCCCAGCCTCTTGAGCGAGATGAGCGCGCAACCCTAGAGTCGGTCACGACTGGCCCTGACGGGCAGGGGTACCTTTACAATCCACTTATCCTACTGAATATGTGAGGAAACTATGCCACACTTTCTCGAAGACCAAATCCTACGCCAAAGGATAAATGGACATAAATCTGATACCAGGAATCACAAGACAGAGATACCAGTAGGAGAATACTTCAATCTCTCAGGACATCTATACAAGATCTCAAAGTAGCTGTCTTATTACAAAAGAATTTCAGAAATAGACTGGAAAGAGAAGTTGCTGAATTGCAACTTATTTCCAAACTTAGCACCATGGAGAGACCTGGTCTGAATTGGATTCTTATCTCATTATACATGATAAAGCTATTTTTAGTCATCTCACCCCTTGCTTTTTCCTGTAAGACCAATTGCAGTCGTTAACAGTCGTCAACAGGTTTACCACACCTATTAGCCAATCACCCATTCCCACCACGCTTCTGAGTAATACTCCTCCCCACCCTCTCACTATATGCAAGCGTCTGGTGACTTCTGTTTCAGTGTATCTGAAGAAGTGTGCATGAACACGAAAGCTCATACCAATAACTAACTTAGTTGGTCTCCAAGGTTCTACTGGAAGGATTTTTTTATTATTATTTTGTTTCGACTACGACAGACCAACACTGCTACCTAGCTGTAACTCTGACTGTTGAGACAGTGAATAGCCATCATGGCTAGTACCCCTACTTTCCTTCCTAGCCTATGCTGCTTCCTTAGTTCCTTATTCTCAAGAGTCATGGGGTAGAGATGAGTCACACAAGTGCCACTGTAGGAGCAGATTTAGCCATTCCTGTGGAGTTTATTTATTTATATTTAATTTTAAAAAATGTTTCCCAATTTTCACCATGTAGGTCTCAAAGCAGCTCACAACAATAAAATCTGCAGGATACAAGTATACAAGGGGACAAGTGTATTTTAATTCCAATATAGGAATGAAAAGTTCAGTTCATACTCATAGGTGCCATGATTTCATTACCTTTTTATTATTTATTGTTTTATTAAATTTATATTCCACCCATCCTCCTGGATCCCAGGGCAGCAAGCATATCAGTGATAAAAAATACAATTACAGTAATCTAATCTATAAAACCTGCTGAAAGAAGGTTTTCAATAGTTTCAGAAAAGAAAATAGAGGCAAATCCTCTCTAATATTTAACAGGAGGGAATTTCAAAAGGTAGGTGCTTCCACTCTAAAGGCCTGATTACTATGCTGGACCTCCTGATAAGATGGTATTTCATAGTTTGATCTCTTTCAGTATCATTGGTAGCATGCCTATTTGGCTCAACAAAACCAGGTTTTCTCTCTTGTCACAGAGCACATGTACAAAACCATACAGAAGTGTGATGGGAGTCTGTGCATGCCTTCCACATTTCTATCAAGCTTCCCTTCCAACTGCTCAACTCAAACTCTAGATATTAAATGGTTTGATCAAGCAGAGGCAGGGGCAGAAGGGGATCCCTTTTTGAGCCTTAAGATCCTGGGGCTGTATTCATTGTAGCACTAAGCACATAGTTCCACAATGGAACCTAACCACTCTTACATAATGTTTCCCCTAAACCTGTCCTAGGGATTTTATCAAGACTCTGAGCAGATTTTGGAGGGGCGCCGGGCACATGGGAGATGGGAGAAATCCTATTGCACTAACAATAATATTTCCATGGTGGTTTAGCTGAATACATCCGGATTGTTTAATGTGAAAGAAAGGTTAAAATTCAGTTATATTTTTAATAATGGGCAGGTAAGGAGTTATATTCCTGCCAACCTAGCAGTTCGAAAGCACGTCAAAGTGCAAGTAGATAAATAGGTACCGCTCCCTCGGCCAATAAAGCGAGATGAGCACCGCAACCCCAGAGTCGGCCACGACTGGACCTAATGGTCAGGGGTCCATTTACCTTTTTTAAGGAGTTGTATGGTAGGAGTTATGAGGACCTACAGCTTCCCAAGAAACTTGGAATGTTCTTTTTTGGGGGGGTAAGGAAAACTGAAACTAATTTGTGACAGGTTCATACCTTTCAAAAACTGTAATTAGTAACGAGCATTCCTGACCTCCTTTGCATTTAGTATGTGACAGTTACAAGATGTAATAATGATGAATACTCTGTATAATCTGAAAGGAAAGGCAGTACGGTCATAAATAATTAAGTCATAAACATCCCATTGAAATTAGGAGGAATAAGGCAAACCGTTTAAGAATTAATAGGTGACAAAAACACTTCAGTGAAGATACCATTAGAATACTGATGATTTTGTCATTCCTCAAATTTTATGAAATACAAAGATTTATGTATTAAAGTGAAAGAGTCAGTCAGTCAAAAAGAAGTCATGACTTTATCATAAATAAGTGATAAAAGGTAGGCGAGAAGGCACACTTCAAAAAGTAGTATAATTGGAATTTTTTTAAGAAAAGACGGTGAGTGTCTAGATGGAAGAGCAAGAAAAAGAACAAAAAAGGCAATTTCATGTGCTTCACCAACAAAAGAGAAGTTCAGACAAGAAAAATATTATTAATGAGCACTGAGTCACAGGAAATCTCACCTAAAGAATCAAAATGCAAGTTCTCATAAAAAGAAAGATGCCCCCACATGAATCTAGCAGAAATATAGAGGCACTGAAGAGCCCGATAATGTTCCCCTTCAAGGTGAAAAGGTCATGTCCTTAATAGTTGTAGGGCCATAGTGAGTTCCATAGTGAGTTATCTGAAAATGAGATTTAATTGGGTAAAATCTCCAGCTACATAGATTTGTGAGAGGTGGTGGGGTGATAATTCCTGACTATATAGCAACCCTATTTAGCAACCTCCTTATCCAGGAGCAGAAAGAAGGTGTCACAGCTCTGTTGATTTGTCTGGGCAGAAGTGCAGAGGATTTGTCTGGGTAGAAGTGCAGAGGTAGCAACAATAGCTTTAAAGGAAGAAGGGTGGGAGGAAATCTCAAAACCACTTGAGGAAAGACTATGAATACTGCCCTTAACTCATCATTGGAGTTTTCCCAGTGGAGAAGAAAACTCAGTTCCTGGAACTCTTTGAACATACAGAACTGCCCCTTTCAATGGTGGCACTTCTGGATGGCAGACATCTGCTTTGATCATCACTGTTCATGCAGCAAAGGAAACCAGTAGAGTGGAATGGTTGTTACAGACACCCAAGTAGCTTTACAGCATCATCCATTATGTCTCCATGCTTTCAAGAACACACGGGGACTTATTATTACATTTATATCCAGCTTTTCTTCCAAGAAGCTCAAGGGGGTGTGCTATCCTGTGAGGTCAGTTCGGCAAAGAGAGAGTGACTGATTCAAGGCCACCCAGTGAGTATCACGGCAGAGTGGGGATTTGTACATCCAGGGTACAAATGTTGAGGCCATTCCATGCATATTCCATGAGGTGGGAAAGCAGTTGTCGAGAGGCCTTGAGGACAAGACCATCCTGCAACATTCCTCCTTACTGCTGCAACGATCTCTCAATTCACCCTAGTTCCTGAGCAAGAAGAATCCCAAAATCTTTTGAGAATTACAGTGGTACCTCGGGTTAAGTACTTAATTCGTTCCAGAGGTCTGTACTTAACCTGAAACTGTTCTTAACCTGAAGCACCACTTTAGCTAATGGGGCCTCCCACTGCCGCCGTGCAATTTCTGTTCACATCCTGAAGCAAAGTTCTTAACCTGAGTTACTATTTCTGGGTTAGCAGAGTCTGTAACCTGAAGCGTATGTAACCTGAAGTGTATGTAACCTGAGGTACCACTGTAATTTTCCACTTAGGAAGCAGCAGCTCACTGCTGAACAAACTTAGCCTTTTTTAAAACTTAACGTACAATGTTTATTCTGCATTACTGAGGTCAAAGTATCCATTTTCAAGATTTGGGTGTTCCATATTAAGAAATGGAATGTTAAGTGTCCCCCCCCCTGCACATACATGTTTATGCTATAAGACAGGTAAAAGTTAATTTCTGCATGTGGTGAAATATGAAGTGCCAAAAGGCTTTATGAATTATGAAATAATATGACACACTCCTACTCTTGCTTCCAGGCTGCTCTGTCATTATTAATCACTTTGTTCCAAATGAGAGGAAGCTGACACTAATCAAAAATTATGCACAAAGATCAGCAAGAAGCAACAACTACCCTTTGAAGCAGTTTTGGACCAGCCATGTCCTGCTCTGAAATTTTAGATAGAGTTTATGTTCTTCTTCTGAAATTGTTCTCACAGGTAAGCAACTCCTACGAGCCAAGTTCAATTTAGCCCCCCAATAAAATATCTGAGGGAGCCAACCCCCCACCGAGTTGATGGACATTGCCATTCATGTGACCAATTATGTGGAGCGGGGCTTACCTGCTTCCCCATATTTTATTCAAGTTGGCACTTGTGAGTGGGATATTGAGGGGTTTGGAGCAGGAGTGATGCTCTCCAGGCAGCATGCAGTTAACCAGGCTAGGGTAGGCAGTGGCAGACCTTGGGGTCTCAACTTTCAGTGGCACCCTGTGTGAAATGCCGGAATTCAGGGCCCTCCACCTCTCACACTCCATTCAGTGTCCCTGAGGCTGCATGCCCAGTGCAACCAAGCCAGTTGTGCTCCCCTAAATCTGCCTCTGGAGTAGGGGGAGGAAGCGTCAGAGTTGGTGCCATGTGTGATCTGGAAATGCTGCACTAACTTTAGCCAATCTATCATTCTTTCAGCATAGCACCAGAAGAAAACTGAGCTCCCTTACAGGACGTTTTAAAGATTGCCAAGACAGTTGAGATGTATCATGTGAATTCTATTATTTGTAGCATTGCCATTATATTCCTGTTTTAATAAAATTGACAATTGCTGTTTGCTTCACATTCTATAACAACAAATCATTCTAAGAAATTTCCCAAAAGTTAGCCATACAAGTGAACAAAAATAGTCATTATACTGAAATATTTAGATTACCCTGATTAATTTTTCACAACCCCTTTCTTGATATATGGGGGGAAATTACATGAAATGGGATCTAGTAGCAGCAATAAACAACTTTACCAGATGTTGTCTTTTTGCTAGATGGTTTCATTAAGTGTTTGATGAAAAATTTACATGAAATCAAGCTCATATGAGAATACTTTTTTTAAAGCCCAATCATTTATAGCCTTAGATGTCAGTGATGTGAATATGCCATTAGGCTGTCATACAAAAAATATATTATGCCAATTTTTAATATGTCCAATTGCATTTTTATTTGCATATTCTAATTAAGCTACTATTTATATAAGCTTCAATATATAGCCATTCCAGTGTGAGAGTAAAAAATAGTCATTCAAACACAATTATATAGTTGTCAAAAAGAGTGAATTTGGTGTTAAATCTGTTTCTGTAAAATATGAAAATGTTGGTTATACAAAAGACTTCCTATATATGGAAAACCAAAGAGACATCCTGTCTAGGGTATTTGGTTTTCCACATATATGAAGTCTTTTGTATGGCTGACAACATACACCTTTTCAGACTTTTAGATGGTGGATGAAGGTGGGTCTAGGTGCACTGAGATGCAACAAAGAGAGGAGGACCAAGCCTTATGAGGAACAGTTGAAGGAACTGGATGTGCTTAGCCTAGAGAAGAAGAGACTGGGAGGTCTCTTCAAATATCTAAAGGGCTGTCACGTGAAGATGGAGCAGACTTGTTTTCTCCTGCTCTGGAGGTTAGGGTGTGAACTAATGGATTGAAGTTACAATAAAGGAGTCTGTGCATGGCTACTCAGAAGTAGATCTCATTCAGTTCAATGAGACTTACTCCCATGGGCACAGGAGATTGAAGGCTAACAAATTAATTTAATTGTGTGTGTCTATATGTATGCAAACCACTTTTTGCTGAAATCAAGGGAGAAAGAATGAGAATGAGCCAAACTTCAGAAATTAATGTAATATGAGTTTTAAAAATGTTACAATTATTAAATTTATTTTTGTATGCTTTTCATTTTGTTAGTTATGCTTCAAAAAAGAAAACCAATTAGAATTACACGGAGAACATGTCATTAGGACCAGTACAGTCCCCTTCAGTAAATGAATTAAGTCCTTTTTTTGAGGTCACTGAATAACAAATGAAGACAATCGGGTGTCAGGGAGGTGGAGGGAAGAAACCCTTCGTCTTGGCAGTGCAGTCTCGAAAGCATTTCTCAGGGACACATGAAAAATTGCTGTGCATAAGGGCTTCCATGGAAAATCCTCTTATAATATTCAATTGCGTTATCAATATTTTAAGTGTGGATGTAATAGTCACTTATCCAAATGCTGCTCAGCTACCCAAAGCACTCTAAGCTATCATAAAAGATGGAATATGTGCAACTGTAATAGAGGAATATTGCCAGCACAGAATACAAATTCCATTTCTTAAAAAAAATCTTTCTACACTTTGTGAAGTCACTTGTGATGTGTTATGCATTCAGTGTAGCTGGATTTTCCCTTCAACACACACACAACTGATAAATTAAGTGCTAAAATAATTTGCCACGTTTTAAAAAACATGAAGAGTGATAGAAGAAGCTCTCCCATACCTTTCAATAATGCAGCAAAATAATTGCTGAATTTGCTCAGACAAACATAAGGAAACAAAGCAAAGCAACACTTAAAAACAAACAAAACTGATACCATTCCTCTCCTGATTACAAACTGTTCATGTCGGGAAACTGACCAGATCCATCATTTCTTGACAGAAGTCTCACTAGAGAGCATCTAAGATATGTACATTTCTATTCAGATTTATCAAGTCTATGTTGTGACCACAGTTTGGAATACTGTGTGCAGTTCTGGTTGCCTCACTTCCAAAAGGATATTGTAGAACTGGAAAAAGGACATCCAAATTGATCAAGGGGATGGAGCAAACTTTTCAGATGTGAAGCGTTTGTCAGAATTTGAGCTTCTGACTACACCGAAGAAGATGAAACACCTCTAAGCAGATTGTCTCTATCATACAACTAATTAAGAGACGACAATGACCCAGACCATCGTTTGGTACCTAAGAAGAGCCTGGTGGGCCAGCCCAATGGCCCATCTAGTCCAGCATCCTCATCTCACAGTGGCCAACCAAATGTCTATGAGAAGCACACAAGCAGAACCTGAATGCAACAGCACTCTGCCCACTTGTGAGTCCCGGCAACTGGTATTCAGAGGCTCATTGCCTCTGACAGTGCAGGCAAAGCAGAGCCATCATGGCCTAGAGCCATTGATAGCTTTATCTTGGATGAACTTGCCTAATCCTCTTTTAAAGCCATCCATCACTGTTGCTTGTAGGAGTGAGCTCCATAGCTTAAATTGGCACTGTATTTTGTCTCTCCCAAATCCTCCGACATTCAGCTTCATTAGATACTCCCAAGTTCTAATATAGCACAAGAGGGATAAAATCTTTTTTTCTGTCCTGCACCATAGGTAAAGGGGTAAAGGGGACCCCTGACCATTAGGTCCAGTCGTGACCAACTCTGGGGTTGCGGCGCTCATCTCGCTTTATTGGCCGAGGGAGCCGGCGTACAGCTTCCGGGTCATGTGGCCAGCATGAATAAGCCGCTTCTGGCGAACCAGAGCAGCACACGGAAACGCTGTTTACCTTCCCGCTGGAGCGGTACCTATTTATCTACTTGCACTTTGACATGCTTTCAAACTGCTAGGTTGGCAGGAGCAGGGACCGAGCAATGGGCGCTCACCCCATCACGGGGATTTGAACCGCCAACCTTCAGATCGGCAAGTCCTAGGCTCTGTGGTTTAACCCACAGCGCCACCCGCGTCCCTTGTCCTGCACCATACACAACTTTATATACCTTGTGCCCAAACTTTTTTCAAAGAGGGCCACATTTGATGAAGTGAACATGCGTGAGGGCCGACCGAAGTTGACTGCTTTTTAGGATTGAAGTTGTTGAGCTTTTCTTTTTTTAAAAAAATAAAAATAAAATACTCCAAATTTCAAATTTGGACATGCCTGCATGATGCCCCCTCTTATTCACCTTTTATCCAAATGAGGAAGGCCCAAGTGTTGCAACATTCCTCTAAGGATAGTAAAGCTGCTCTGTTCCCTTGATTGTTGTGATTGACTTTATCTGAACCTTTTCCAGCTCTACATTGAGGTGAAAGGACCTGCTTGTCTTCTTTCTTCCCACTCCTGCATCCTTAACAGGTGGTCATTTGATCTCCATTGCCCTCTCATCTTTCTTTCTCTGAAAAAAATAAAACCAAACAATAGAACACCTTGAAACAAAGCTTGTCTTCAAGATGGAAACTATAAAGAGAACTGACAGGATCAAAAAAGAAGTTCTCTCTTGAGGATTGTCCTACATGCAAATGTAATTGTTTCAGAGATGTTAAGTTAAAGTGGAGCCTCCCTCCCTCTGTGTCCCCGCCAGTCTTGTACTTGTCAGCTTTCAGTACTCACACACAGATGTTTCAGGAGTCATTCATGCATGCAGCAATGTAAAACATATTGGGAGTAGCTGTTTCAGAATGAGGCTGCCCTCTTTCCCTTTGTGACGGAAGACGGGGTTGTCAGAAAGGAAATGCCTGAAAGACCTCTGTCAGAGAGACTTCTCAAAGGTGGTGGTTCTCTGAGTGAGAAGTATGAGCTTATAGCATACTGGGCAAAGCATATTCAGAACTCTGGTCTAATTCAAATATCACATTATCAGTGTGTAGCAGAAGCTTCAGTCCTGTACAATGAGGCTGATACAAACCGATTGAAGTCAAAGGGATTTGAGAGGTCTGTGTGCAAGACTGCAGCTCTAGAACATAGGAGGCAATTACTTTCCTCAGAACCTAGGAAACGTGAATATTGTAGAGACTTTTAGATTGCATTTAGATTACAATGCTTTCCATTTTGGCTTTCTTTAAAAAATGAAATGGTGTCCCTCAGCCAAAAATAACCATTTTTCTAGTAATGGGTAGGAAAGTGATTAATCACCTCACCCTCTCTTCAATCATTGATGCTCCAATCAACTTCACACCCCTAGGAGTTCCCCTTTAAAAAACCACCCTAAAATATCAGAAGATTGGATAACAACCCTGGACTATTCTGCAGGGTTCGTATATATTGCTCCTTCTCAGCCACACCCCCAACAATATGGTTGATGAGCTGCTGTCCACTATGAGCCACAGCCTCCTTCAGCACACACACACACAATCTGTGATGATCTCTGTTGCCATTGGCAGGACAGTTTGGGCTTGCTTTCCCTCCAACCCCACCCCACCTTATTCTCATGGAATAAGACTTGAGTTAGAAAGAGGACAGACTCCTGGATTTTTACACTGCTTTCTCCACAGCTCTCACTTCTGGCCCAGGGAAGACCAACGAAAGAGCTACAAAATGAACCAGGAAGTCCCTTCTCTAGGCCTGCAAGTTCCACTGAGGTCTTTCTTTCTTTTGCCTCTCTAGATAAGACTGCTTCTCTGAATGTCATAGAATTATAGTGTTGGAAAGAACCATGATGATTGTCCAATTCCCTGCAATGCAGGAACCTTTTGCCTAACGTAGGGCTCGAACCCACGACCCTGAGATTAAGTCTCATGCTCTCCTGACTATCTCAGGTTTCATTGCATTTAGTTCCCTCTTTGATGAAGAACAATGGAAAGTGTCTGAGGATTCATTTTTTTAAAAACCCCTCAGCATTTGTGTAAAACACTGCTTGCTCTTTTTGCCTTGTATCTATGCCACTTTCAGGTCAAGAGGCTGGCTTTTGTAATAAAATAAGAACTGGGGACGCAGCCAGGGCAGCATAAGGGCAGTGGGTGGCATTGTTTGAACAAAGCCACATAGCAACTCTACTAGAAAGAAAAAAAAATCTGCTTCAATATGCAGGGGCTGGGCTCAAGTTTTCAGGGGAAAATGAAGAGCTAATCCTTAGCCTTAGCATCTCTCTCTATGTGTGTTTGCCAACTCTGTTATGTGTGAAATTAAGGGCAATGTGGGAAAGGAATGCATTTTAAAGTTTTTGCTTTCCAAGGACAATGATAGAAATAACCTTTTGGTGCCACCCACATTGAGTTTTAGGATTACTCAGTACAAGGCCCTAATGCAAAATGCATAGGTGTTATTTAGTAGCAGCAAATACAACAGTCATTAACAAAGGAGATCAGAAGGAAGTCAATGCAGTAGAAATAATTCATGAAAACAACTTGTCCTCTACAGCAGGCCCAGCTGTCCTGAACTGCTGTAAGAAAACTGCAGCCGAGACAGATAATTAAAAGGAAAATTGACTGGGAGTTGCTATAAAATGCAGGCGCCTCACAGAGGAAAACAAAATCGAAGCTTCTGTTTTCCCCTTTGCTTTCTTATATCTTCATAGCCTACTGTGCTTAGTTTACTCACTAGTTTTTCTTAGTGAGCCTGCAAGTTCCACTGAGGTGATAAACTTGTACCACTCCAGATTGCAGATGGAGGACACTCATAGGATTGAATATTGTAGCATGTCACCCCATTCTCTGAGCAGTGCAAGATTCCAGGGGATCCAGGTACACATTCAGGATTTTTGTTTCCTTTGGAATGAGGTACAACAGAGACTTTGGTGTCTTTATGCTACATGTTATTTTTTTTACACACACATATATACAACCTGAGTCTATGATGGAGGGGTTCACAAGCATTAATATCACAAGATAGTCTTGCTCCCCCAAAAGCCACAGCCTTGGATTTAAACATCGCTATACCTCTCTGGCTTCCCAGCCTGTTGCTTCCAGCTTCTAGTTCACATCACTCAACTCTCAGCCCTGGCCACGGTCTTTCTAACTACCAGCCAGTTGAAGAAGGGGCCCTGCACATTTGCCCTCTGGTGTTGAGCTGTTTCCTTTGTTCACTTAATGGCTGATTACCTAGCCTATCAGCAAACCAGGAATTTAAAACGTCACTTATGTTTTAACATTTGCTGGATTCAGGGATTAGAAGGATCTCGGAGTACAGCCTACTCCCCCCCCCAAAAAAAAACCCTCATAAAATGCTCCTCTACACAAAAATTTTCCCTCATAGGAAAAAGAAAAAAACACATTAGGAGAGAAAAAAGAAAGGAGGAGAGAATGTGTGTAGCTCCTTCCCACAATGTCCACACAGCCTCCAATGCTGGGCCCAGCAGTTGCTTCCCTGACTTTGCTATATTGAGCTGAAAGGGGGGGGGGGGATTCCAAGTGTGTTTGACTGAACACATATAGAATCCCATGTATGTAGAATCAGGAACCCCATGCATTGAGGCTCCAGATCTAAGCATGTTCATGTGAAGAATTCAAATTCAGCACTTCCACCCAATGTGCAAAAGTCGGAGGCAACTCATGGTGGGAGCTGGGACATGCACATTCCCACACCTCCCTCAATGTATTTTTAAGAACACCACTTGAATAAGGCTTAGAAGACAGGGAGGAGAGTTTTCCTGCCACATCAACACAACAGTTTCCTCAGAGTTTTATTCATTATTGGCTTATTTTCTTTTTTTAAAAAAAAGATATTTATTAAAGGTTTAATAGTTACAGAAAAAAGAAGAAAGAAACAATAAAAAGTTCACAATACATCAAAAGTAAAGAAAAAAACAAAAAAATACAACAGAACAACAACAAAAAAGCAAAAACATTTAAAAAACACATCCAATATCTCTATATCTCTACTTTTCATTTACTTGTGTCATTGACCTCCTCACACCTCCCTTTTTTGTATTCTTGTTCAATTAGCTATTTCAGCAAATCCTTTCCATCTTTTTTAATTTTTGTTCTATAATTTATCTTAACACAATTAACCTTAAATTTCCACTTTGACCCATTAACAATCTATTTTTACTTAATTCTTTATAACATTTCTGCTAAAGCCATACAACTTCATTCCAGCATCTTTCTAACATTCATTAATTTTACAATATTTCTGTAAATAAGCTTTAAATTTTTTCCAATCTTCTTCCACCGACTCTTCTCCCTGGTCTTGGATTCTGCCAGTCCATTATTGGCTTATTTTCTACCTCTTGTTGGCAAGTCATGATCTTGACTTGCTGGGGATTAATTTGAATAAAATTAGGTTTTAGGTTTCATTTAGGAGAGCAGGGTCAGCATCTCCCCTTCTGCATGGCATCCCATCAATTCCAACTTCTCCAGCACATTGCCTGCTCCTTGAGGAGGCAGCAGCTAATTAAATCTCTATTTATTATTTACACTATTTTTGAAGAAGCTAGCTTACACATAAAAACAGTGTATTTTTCCACAGCAATTCCTAGAGTGTGATGACTTCTTTTTTGATTTTTTTTTAAAGAATCCTGCAAGGTATACAATGAATATTCATTGTGAAGTTAGGTTATGACACCCACATCTCTCGCAGAGCTTTAAGGGTGAACTTAAAGGATGACAGAGGGATCAAATTATGTACCTGTAAAAGCAATGAGTTTCATTTTAACAGATATATACTTAAGCTGCCAGGGATGGGTTGATTAATGTAGCACCTCAGTGGATTTATGGTTTCCCTCTAAGTAGCACCAAGCAATATTTTATGCCAAAAACATGCAACCGGATTGATCTTCCTGTAGAAAAATAACAAAATAAAACAAAAAAACCCCTCACTGCTATGGCTAATCTTTTGATCCTGTCAACGGAATGAATTTTACTTATGCTGTGGTGGGCAAAAAAATGAGAGAAGCTCTTTATAAGAATGCAGAACATATTCCTCCATATTTATATAACTGTAATACAGTTTAGGACATACTGTTAAGGAGAGTAATCTGCAAATATTGTGATAATTTATTAATCATAATGTGATTGTGTACTCTAGATATACAGGCAGGTAAAAACCATGTCATCTTTTTTTGGGGGGGGATACCTACTGCAAATTAAACTGTTAATCTATATTGCTGCTGCTGCTACTCTCAGTGTTACTTTAGGAACACAGAAGCTGTGTTGTACTGAGTCAAACCACTGGCCCATTTAACTCAATATAGATGACATTGACTGGGAGTGGCTCTGAAGGATTTCAGGCATGGTTCTCTCCCAGAGAACCAGGAGAAGCCGGGGATTGAACCTAGACCTGCATGCGAACCAGATGCTCAACCCACTGAGACACAGTTCCTCTTCCAATCTTGGCCCATCATGGGGTTCAAGTTGGCTTCTGGGGCCATTTCCACAAAACCACACCCTCTTGTACATCAGCTAACATCAGTCATCTGATGGGCAGGGGCGGATGGTCTAATTCTGCTGGGTGCTTCTTCACCAACACATTCTTTGCAGGGAACATCCTGACAAAGCAGACCCCCGCAGCCACCAGGATTGCACTCTGATCATCCATTACGGCATATAGATTAGCGCGGCACATGTGTGCTTATACAAAGCTGCTAGGTAAAGCTCAGGAAGGCTAACATATTAAACGATGAGCCTCCCTTACATAGATGCTTCTACAAAGGAGAGACACTTGCAGGAAAAAAATACATTTTGAAAGCAAAAAGGTGGATGAATAAATATTTTAACAAATAAAATCTGAGTGCAGTCTTATACCCTATGTTGTGACAGAAAAAAATTCTTAAACTGCATTTTCTTAAGACGTATTATAGGATCTAGGGGCTCAGCTCTTAAGAACTGTCATATGATATGGATTATTTAACTTGTTCACATAATTTAAAAGTTAAACATTAATCTGACATATGGGGAGGTGTTGTTCACTACTTGCTTATCATGCTACATATTTTTTATATTCCACCTGACATATATAGAATTACTAAATATACAGTTAGGTATGTAAGGCTACATACTGAAAAGCAATGATTATAAGAAAAGTAAGAAATAAGGTTTTTTAAAGCAACAACAGCAACACTGCAGTGTCTTTGCTGCAGCAACACGACAGAGGGTCTCATGACATCTGGAGTATGAATACATTTATCAGGGCTTAGATGTGAATGGACTAGAATCATAGAATCTTAGAGCTGGAAGGGACCCAAGGGTCATCTAGTCCAACACCCTGCAATGCAGGAATCCCAGCTAAAGCATCCATGACTCTCCAAGGAAGGAGAGTCCACCCCCTCTCGTGGGAGTCTGTTCCACTGCCAAACAGCTCTTACTGTCAGAAAGTTTTTTTCGAATGTTTAGTCGGAATCTGCTCTCTTGCAACTTGAAGCCATTGGTTTGAGTCCTACCCTCCAGAGGAGGAGAAAACGAGCATGCTTTCTTTTCCATGTGACAGCCCTTAAGATATTTGATGATGGCTATCATATCTCCTCTTTTCCAGGCTAAACATACCCAGCTCCTTCAACCGTTCCTCATAAGGCTTAGTTTCCAGACTCTTGATCATCTTGGTTGCCCTCCTCTGCTTGTCAACATCCTTCTTAAATTGTGGTGCCCAGAATTGGACACAGTATTCCAGGTGTGGTGTGACCTGGTGTGTACTGGATCTTAATAAGTTTTTTCTTTATGACACAAACTCTGCAAGTATTTTAATTGGCCACACTATTAACTCTCTTAGGGGAACAAGCACTATTAAGCTCCATCCCTGTCACTGTCACCCTCCATGACAACGAAGTGTGTGATTCCTATTCAAAACCTGTGTGATTTAGAATCATCCATGGTTATAGTGGGAACTGTGGATAGTGACATTGTTGCAGAGACAGAGCTTAGCATATTCATCTCTCCCAAATGATGCTACCCACATGGGGATTATATTGCCCGATGACAACAATATTGATTAGAAGATTCGCAGATTAGAGGCTGGTGCAAATAAATGCTTAACACATGGAGGAAAGTGAATTGTTTTTTTTATAGTTGTTCACTACACAGGCTGGGTAGGGGTGGACAAAAAACAAAAATGTTGTTGGGCTGGTTTGTCACAGAATGGAAAGAAAAATCCTTTACGTTCCATGTGACTTTTTAAAGACAAAGGTGTGTGTGTGTAGGGGTGTGTGTGTGTGTGTGTGTGTAATGAATGCATTAAGAAAAGCACACACACTTATGTGGTGGTCTGAATTGAAAGTGTTTGTGGTCCAAAGACTTCTTGCCTGCCCTCTTTTATTATTTCTAAAGAGTAATTTCACCCTCCTAAAAATGACAACTTGGATTGCAGGGCTTCTGCCACTGTGTACATTGAAAACAATGTAGAAAGTCCTGCCGGGAGCAACAACTCTTGATAGTATGCTGTTGCTCTCACAGGGAATTTTATGCAGTTTGCATTCAATTCCCTCTTAGCATCTTAGGGGTGATTGAACATAACATATGTAAAAATATATAGGTAAAATACATAAAGCATGCAGACTGTACATAAAATATGAACAATACACAGAACTCCCCCTGAGAGAAAATGGAATGCTTTAAAACCTGTTGCTCCTAACAGTACTTGCTACATTGATTTCATTGTGTGCTGGAGCTCCTAGCTTTAGCTAGTGATACGCACTCTTAAAGGGACCCCTGACCATTAGGTCCAGTCGCGGACGACTCTGGGGTTACAGCGCTCATTTCACTTTACTGGCTGAGGGAGCCGGCATACAGCTTCCGGGTCATGTGGCCAGCATGACTAAGCCATTTCTGGTGAAACCAAAGCAGCACACAGAAATGCTGTTTACCTTCCCACCGGAGCAGTACCTATTTATCTACTTGCACTTTGATGTGCTTTCGAACTACTAGGTGGGCAGGAGCTGGGACCGAGCAACGGGAGCTCATCCTGTCGCGGGGATTTGAACCTTAGGTGGGTTTAATTACTTTTTCAAGAAGACATGAAGACAAGATTTATTCCCTGCTTTCCCTTTCCTGTCAAACAGCAGACTGGCATAATGTTAATGTCCAAGATGACTACATTTCAGCAACCTTGACTAAGTAAGCTTAGTTAAATAAGATGTTCCCAGCCTATTTCTAATAGGAGATTTCAATGCCAGAGTTGGGAGTGATCACGACACATGAGACAACTGCATAGGGCACTTGAGTATTGGCAGCATGAATGAGAATGGACAAAGGCTGCTTGAGATGTGTCCATATCACAGCTGCTGCACCATGAACATGTTCTTCTCTACTAGGTCGAAACAGCAAGTGTCCTGGAGACATCCAAAGTCAGGTCACTGGCACCAGAAGATCTTGATTGTCACCATGCGATTGACACTGAACTATGTTTGTGTCACATGGCTATCACAATGCTGACTGTGACTCAAATCACTCCCTGGTGGCAAGCAAGGTCCATCTCCTGCCAAAAGGACCAATACCACAAAGAAGAAAGTGTGGTCGAATCAACATTGCCAGAATACCTGAACTTTGTGGACTGTATTCTGCCTTGGTTAGACCACACCTGGACTACTGTGTCCGGTTCTGAGCACCACAATTTAGGAAGGTTGTTGACAAGCTGGAATGTGTGCAGAGGAGGGTAACTAAGATGATCAAGGGTCTAGAAGCCAAGTATTATGAAAAATGGTTGAAGGAGCTGGGTATGTTTAGCCTTGAAAAGAGGAGTTTGAGAGGAGATTTGATAGCCATCTTCACATATCTCAAGGGTTGCCACATGGAAGATGGAGCAAACTTGATTTCTCCTGCTCTGGAGGGTAGGGCTCATAGCAATAGCTTCAATTTACAAGAAAGGAGATGGCTGTCAAGCAATAGGTTAAGTAAACAGATATGCAATTGGCTAGTGTTCTCATAGTTTGAAAATATTCTTAAATAAAGAATAATTAGGAGTTGTGTCTAACATTAGTCATACTTTGGTCCATTAATTTAAATGGGCCTACTCTAAGTAGAACTTGGCTACAACCCTGTGGCTGCAATCCTGTATACACCTATCTTACTTTAAGATAAGTCCAACTGGAGCTTACTTCTGAGTAGACATGTATAGAATCCCACTGTACCTGCTCAAATGTTTGAAATTCCTGCTTTGAATTCCAAGTTTAATTTAATGGGCACCCATGGTTAATGCTGCAAATGTGTATTAAACGTGAAGAATAGCCATGCATGATTAAAAAAAATTATTCATGTCTTCTCATTTTACATGTAAATAAAATATATTTTCCTCTAATTTAACAGGGCATTGCTGCTGCTTCTTTTTTTAAAAAACAACAATATTCTGCAGTGCAGGTAAGATTAAGATATCATTTATAGTGGAGTGAAACTGGAATGATTTTTTTATTTAAAAAAGTGCAAGTCTCCATAATTAAAATCATATTGCTAATTACTCTAGTGCTCAGAAAAATGCTGTTATTGTTTTCAATTAGTGGTGATGAAACTAGCTAGAAGAATTTATAAAGGCAGAAGCTGTAAAACGGCTGTATTTTGTCTAAGGGATTCTTTGTAATAAATGGCTAGCTAGCCAAAATTAAATAGATATGACTGGCTCTTCTTAGGGCAAGAAAGGATTTTATAGGACATGATGCCTCAAAGTGCCAACATTCATATTCCACAGCAATATCAGCAGATTGAAGCCAGGGCATCATTCCAGAAATTATAACGGTTACTCTGGAAAGAGGTAGCATTCACTCTCATAGCAAAACTTGTAGACTAATATATCTTTGTGGGAAAGGGCCCCAAGTGGGCATTTCCATAAGCAAAGCACCAGTGGTATTTGATTCACAGTATCTATTTTCATACAAATATCTACCACCCATCTCTATTTATGCCATTTTCTGAGATAGATATGCGAGCGAGCACAGTGACACAAAAATTATTACCATCGTAACAAAAATATTATGGTAATATAAGCAGTAATGGAGATGAAGATTTGTTTGCTACATGAGCAGAGAAGGCATCACAAGTTGCTAATTGATACCAGAATAGAATGACTTTATTAGTTTGCTTGGTTTCTTGACAGGCAGTTCTTTAGGTATGAATGTGCAAGCTCATAAGCCACCGGTAATATTCAATTTTTTTTGTCTCCATTGGCTGGAAGGCACAAACTCATGCAGAATATCTATCTATATATCTCCCATTCATTTGGCTCAGTGAAAGATAAATGAATGGAATGCAGCACAAAACCTAAACTTACCTGTTAAACATGAAGGTTTTGAGCAAATTTCTTTTCACTGAGCCCTGTGAAATAAAACGTCTTAGTTATTCTCTTTATATCAGTGCCACATCACGCGTATTGTGATCCCAACAGCTCAGAGGAAAATAACTGACATCTGTGGCAAGATGATATCTGTCAGACTGTTTTATGAAGTAGGGGGTCAGACCCTTTCTGTTAGATCAGCTGATAAGACAGTTTTAGTAATCTACTTATCCGATAATATCTATAAAGGGAGTGTGAGTAGTTAAGGAAAGGAAACATAAGACATTTCAAAAAACTAAGTTATTGCCCTGTTTCCTCCAATGCCTTCTATATTTATAGAAAGAGAAAGTATTAACTTATCTTGATCAAACTACACACTATGCCATTTGTGGTGCAATTGTCATTAGTACCATGCCATACAGAGTGCAGTTCAACACTTACCACCATCTGCCTCAAATCAATTATAATAAATCAACCAATAGTGTTTCACTCATGGCATAATTGCAGTGGGCCAATTATAAAACAAAAGTTTGAGGCAGAAAGTTGATAAGCACTATTCATTACCCAGCATTAACTGTCACATTTCCCCCTACTTAAGCAGGTCTTCTAAATAAATAAGTGCAGACTTACAGACACCATCAATATCTTGAATAAGGTACAGGAAACAGCAGAAATTATAATAAAGTTAAGATATATATGTACATGCATCTAATCTAGCTAGAAACCATTCCCTTTGCAATACAACACTTTGGATTCCATGAGAAATTTCTCAGATATACAACTCTACAGTTCTTCTCCAACTTGGGTTTTAATACATTTTCCCTAGGGTTTCTTGGTCCACTCTAGAAAAATACACTACACCTCCATTCAGTAGCAGATGGCCAGGGAAGGTGGGGTGTCGGCAAACACCTAATTTCCAGTTATCCATGTCACTACTGCATAATGGAATGGAGAGAGCAAGGGTCAAGGAACAGCATTGTGCATACATGTCAGAAGGAGTGCTGGGTCAGTTCTGCCAGTGTGTTGGCACCACTCCAATCTCAGCACTGGCCTGCAGCATTCTGCACTGGCCATAAGAGATGCTCAACATGGAGAACTTATGGTAGTGTAAACATGAGGTTACCAGAACATGTGACCCAGTGGCAAATCAATCCTTCTCCAAGTGAGGGCACAGTTGATGTATTAGCTTAAGTAGGTGATAAGGGCTGTTTACCATAGAGGTCACCTGGGCTTCTATGGACAAAGATGGTGCAAATTGCACTCCTAAACTGCATACCTGCTGCTTCAAGAGGGAATACAAATCCAAATTTGTTGATTCTGGGAACAACTCAGCCACAATGTCACTGTCCTAGCAGGATTCATCTTCAGTCTGGGGTCTCTCAGTCAGTTCTTAATTCTTCTAAGGTAAGAAAGAGCAAAAGACAAGCCCCCCCAACCCCAGTATAATTAATATGGATTTTGGAGATTTACCGCATTTTTCACCCTATAGGACGCACTTTTTCCCCTCCAAAAATGAAGGGGAAATGTGTGTGCGTCCTATGGGGCGAATGCAGGCTTTCGCTGAAGCCTGGAGAGCGAGAGGGGTCGGTGCGCACCGACCCCTCTCGCTCTCCAGGCTTCGCGGACCTCTCTGCAAGCACCGGGAGCCCGGCGCTGGGCTCCCACTGCTTGCGGAGAGTTGCCTGCATGCTGAAGCCTGCGCGCGCTGAGCTCAGCACATCCAGGCTTCGCGCACCTCTCAGCAAGCAGCGGGAGCCAGCGCTGGGCTCCCATGGCTTGCAGAGAGCTGCCTGTTTGGGGGCTGGGGTCGGGGGAAGCTCAGGCTTCCCCCGCCCCAGCCCCGCGCCTGGGGGGGGAAATAATTCCCCCCTTTATTTCCCCGCCAAAAAACTAGGTGCACCTTATGGGACTGTGCGTCCTATAGGGCGAAAAATACGGTAATTAAACTAATAAAGGTATTGTCTGATATGGATTGTGGAGAAAAGTGACTTCTTATCACTTTATCCTCAAAAGCCATACCTGTTTGTCTATATTTTGACAGGCTTAATCCACTCTGGAGGGGCCTCTGTGCCTACAAATTTCACCTGCTTCTGTCAAAAGGAAAGAAAGTCATAGCCACTTTTATTTTGCGTAAGGGTGAATGGAGGACTCAGTGCTTCATTTTACACAAAATTGATCAGAACCTTAATCAGAGACAGAAACAGAAACAGACACAGTACAGAGCGACTCAGCAATAAAAAAGCACATATACATGTACTGTTAAGCAAAAATAGGTATATGAACTCACATTTCTTTGTAAATCTTTTGTATATGCAGAGCAAAGTGCAAGACAAGCAAATGTACTTCAGTTGTTTTCTTTCCACAATGTACAGCTTGCTGGTATACAGATATACTAACAAAAATCTGTGACTTTATAGAAAATGGCTGTGTTGGGAGCAGAAACTACTATATACAAGAGACAAAGGGAAAGAAAGGCTCAGAATAGATCATGTAACTTGTTTTCCTTGAAACAGGGTCTGTTTATAAAAAAATAATAATCCAAGAGTACAGCAGCCCAGCATGGAAGGAGCTAATTTAGTTGATGGCTGTGGATGAGTTTCTGACATGCTGGCTGGTAGAGTATGTGAGCCACAGGTGGTTCAAATCACATAGACTGCTCCATGCAAGGACTGAGGCATTTTCTCACATGGTTTACTCATCCCCACTAATAACATGGAGAGAGCGGTGATGTTTCTTTGGGCTAATCAATCAACCTCTGCCATCCCTAGCAGCCCTTCTTTCTTCAAATGTAATATGCGACAAGAAAGAAAGAAAGATCTGAAGATAAAAAGATTCAAAATACCAACATAAATTTAAAATAATTGAATAGTTCCTAAACATCAGTTAGAACTTTATGACAGTAAGAGCTATTTGACAGTGAAACTGACTCCCACAAGAGGTGGTGGACTCTCCTTCACTGGAGGTTTTTAAGCAGAGGATGAATGGCCATCCATCATAGATTCTTTAATTCACATTCCTGCATTTCAGCGGGTTGGACTGGATGAACCTTCCAGTTCTATGATTCGATGATTCCTTGACCCCTTTCTCCAGATTTTCAGATATTGGAAGTCCCCATTAGCCTGCTTCCTCTCTTTCCATGCCACCTGCTAACCCTGATTTTAATTTCTGTTTCTTGTCACAGTCTCTGATACTGGTCACAGTCTCTGATACTTCCAATTTCCACTCTTTTTTGTTAAACCCTTCCCTCTCATTGGAAGTAGGTATCTGTCCCAAATCCAAGGCATTTGGCAGATGGGCCATAGAGCCTTCTTCAGTAGTTTTGGAAGATCATCCATGTAGACCTGTATCTTGTGGGGGACCCATTAATCCTAGGCTCAACCCTGTCATGTATCAGCCCTGGGGGCTGAGAGGAATATATACCCAATGCATAAGCTGAAACCTTCCTACACCTGATATAAATAAAGCTGTGGGCAATTTTGCTCACTCCTTGAGGAGGGGTCACTACATCGCAATGTGGAATTCAATGTCCTAGTGTGACCATAGTGGTGTGTGTGCCAGTGAAGGTAAGATTCTTAGAGGTGAGATGCACATAGCACCAAGCATTACTTCCTAGAGCATCCCTTCTTTCATGGAGGTAGGCACTACCAGAAGAAAGCAAGTTATAGAAACATGGAGAGGGGATACAAAAATTTTTAAAGACAGGTTCCCAGAATACAACCAGAATACAAATCACTCAAGTATGTAATTACAGGTGGCAAACTAAATAACAAAAATCTACTTAGTTCAGCTGATTATCACAAAGACTTAAGCCACCTTCAAGCATCCAAAACAAACACTTGTTAGCTTGAAAACTGAAGTGGGGGAATATGGATGCAAGCCCCAACATCTTTGCATGCACCAGTTCTACTTCAGACTTCCTCACACTGGGAGATGTTTAAAGGAAGTTTCAAAGCATGTTAAACATTAGGAAGAACTTCCTGACAATATGAGCAGTTCAATGTAGAACATAATTGTCAGGGGTTCAGGAGGAGAGGCACAGGAAAGGGAGGAAATAGAGAGCGAGGGGGAGGAGTCCGAAGGAAATGTTAGCGATGACAGCGGTCCGAGGTCTCTGAGTCTTTCCAGCGAATCGGAAGATTCACAGAAAGGGGCTCCCATGGTCAGAGCAAGGGGGGTGCCTAGGGGGACACCCCAGGAAGAAGGGGCCAGAGGGGACTCAGAGAGCAGCAGTTGGAAATCAGGACCAGCGTCCACACCAGAGTGCAGTAGGGGGGAGGAGTCCCAGGCATCGGGATCAGGCGGCGCACTGCCAGTGGGAGGACATGAGTCAGGATTGGCCACGCCTCCATCGGGGAGCGAGGAAACGGTCGAGAGGAAGGTTGAAGGCTGGGCGCGCGCGCCAAGTTCAAATGTACAGGAGGGCGGCGCAGTTGGCAGCCCGGATAGGGAGCCAGGTCCCAAAGCCCGCCGAAAAGAGGGGGAGGAGTCAGGGGGGTCAACGTCAGCGTCAGAAGAATCCAGGAAGGAAGGGACCCCGGGGGGTAGCAGGACCCAGAGGAGAAAGGAGAGACGGAAGAGGTGGAGTAAGGCTAGAATCTTAAACTGGTGTACAGGGGGCGGAGACTCAGATGGAGCTTCGCCGATCTAACCCCTAGACGTAGAGCTGGGGCGCTGCGGCTTGAAAATGGAAACTGTACTTCAATAAAGACTTTTGTACATTACTGCCGGCTAGCGTTGGTCCTCTGTGAGCTGGGACCTGGAGCCAGCTCTGACAATAATGATTTTGAATGTGGTGGACTCCTTTGTTAAAGGTTTTTAAGCAGGGGCTGGGTTGCCACATATCAGTGATCTTGCAGCAATGGATTTACTGCATTAGAAGGATTGGATGACTGAGTTTTCTTAAACTCTATGAACAATTTTCTTAAACTCTGTGAACAGTTCCCTAACCTTGGGAGCAAAGGAACTGGGTAATCTGTGAACTGGACAAAGTCAAATAAAAATCTGTATTACATTTGAACTAAAACTGAGGTATGGACACTCTCTATAATTTATGTCCTCTCCCATTAGCCCATGTGCACTATTACCATTCAGATGTGCTGGGAAACACTTTTGGTCTTTGTGTGACTTGTTCACTGAATAATAAGCTGAGCAGCTTGCAATTGCAGTAGAGCTCTCTGTTCAAACAGCCAATCAGCTTGCTATTACTTATAGCTCTAGACTTTTAAACAGAACTGAGAAATGGATTTTTATTTTGCAAAATGCCAACCTATTTCTCATTATTGTTTTCCATTTAAATAGGTGGCTGTCTTGCTGTTGTTCATGCTGATGGGCTTTTGTTAATCCTTCCCCATTCCGTGACATTGGTGTAATGGAACGAAGTCTTGCACAGCAAGTCACTTCTTTGATTATTGTGGATTTACAATATCTATTCAGAAGTCTTTTGTTATATGATGGGAAACTTATCAACTACAGATAAGCAATTTTTCTCCAGAAAATGAAAATTGTAGATATTTGTTGCATCCCTGCTTGGAGCCCACATAAGTAACCATGTTACACCAAGGCAGATCATTGGTCTATCTAGCGCAGGATTGTCCACTAGCAGCAACTTCTAGGGTTTCAGACAGGGGTCTTTCATAGTCCTACCTGGAGATGACAGAGGGATTGAATCTGGGAATTTTTACATGCAAAGCATGTGTTCTGCTATTGTGCAACGAGCCTTCTCTTAAGTTACAGCTCACGCTGGCTTCATATTCTTGGAAATAAGTCAAGGATTTTACACTTGTCAAGGGAATTTTATTCCAAGATAAATGGTTTTGTAAAGAACGTCTAAGAGCCATTATTGAATACCAAGTAAGGACAGATATACTCTTACCTGTACTTTTTCTCCTCATCCGTGCACCTCTTCTTGATCTTCAAGAAAACCAATAGGGATGTCCTGCCCATTAGGTAATATAAATCAACCAAGAGCACCTAATCCATAGAGATCAGCTCCCTGTCACCAATGCTTCATCGCTAGTCACTTCATGATAGATAGAGAAGTACTTTGCCAATATAGCAAACATGAAATGCTCACCTAGGATTGTCAGACAGACAGCTTGTGGACTGAATCTAAAAGGAACAGTTTCTCCTATTCTTCTAGACGTAAGGCTGCAATCCTAAACACATGACTAACTAGGGAGTAAGCCATGTTGAGTTCAATGGGACTTCCTTCTGAGTTAGCAAACATAGGATTGGACCATAAGGCTAAAATTATTGTTACAGTCAACCACTTCAAATGTAAGGACACATCGAAGTGAATAGGATAGTGCTGGACATGGAAAAGGGGCAGAGGTTTTCGGTTGGTTATGAAAATGTTAGAAGTTACATTGATATATGTATGATAGATACAATGTTAGGTCAGAAGAAGAAGCACTAAAGAGTTCACATGGTCTCATCACCCCTCCAAGGAAAGTGTGATGGGAGTTGTGGTACTCTGGTCTACCCCTGCTCCCATTTCCAATGCACACAGTGGCCATGTCCCTCTTCTCGTCACATGTTTCACTGTTCACAGCATATGGGAAGGGGTAGGTATGCTGGTATATACATAGAGCTCTTCCATGTGATAGGGATCCTTATGGGCTCACAATGATCCCTACATGCATACACCGGTGCACTGAATGTGTGGTTTGAGGGACATGATCCCCAGGGATAGGAATGGGAAAGAGCAAGTGCAACTTGCATGACCTTCCATCACCACCACCATTAATTCCTTGAACACAAGGGGAGGTTGTCTTAACTTTTAAAGTGCTATTTTGGCATCAAGAATGATATTGTACTTCAAAGATTTAAATGGAAAAACCAACAGAACATGAATAACAACACACAGCCTAATTTTGTTCATCTATATTCAGAATGAGTAGCCATAGAAAAGTGTACTAGTATGAGGGATTCACCAGTTGAATGTAGTCAATTAAGAGATAAATGGTTGCTTTAGAAAAATTCCAGAGTTCAAGCAAAAGGAAATGCAAATGTACAGGTAGAGGCACACAGTAACTTGAAAACAAGTAAAATGCATTGTAATTTATTTCTTTGTGCATCTGACCTGCATTTTAGAAATAATTAATAATGAATTCAGTTTCAGAGTTATTGGCCTTCTCTGTTGTCATAGCACTTGGCTGAACAACAGAAGAAATCATATTAATTTAACTGGAAAAGTCATGCTGTAATAATAGGAATAGCTCAAAATCCGTTTTAAGTCTTTTCTGTTGATGCTTCTGTTTTCTTAGTGGAATGTAGAACTAGATTTCCATTGGCACATCTGGATCCATGCCACAGTGTACTGTCTATATTTCCTATAAAGCTTGCAGATAAATTTCAAAAACTGGGGGCACGCACAGTTGCACAGCACTGTGCAACTTGCAGTTTAAATGTTGTGCAAGAAATGTTATTTCACAGTAAAATTGCTATCAGATTTGTTCAAATTCAGTAACGTATGTGTGTAAAAATTAAAGTAATGTATCAACATACACGGGCTATATACACACTATACCACACTTCCTCAAACTCGGCCCTCCAGATGTTTTTGGCCTACAACTCCCATGATCCCTAGCTAGAAGGACCAGTGGTCAGGGATGATGGGAATTGTAGTCTCAAAACATCTGGAGGGCTGAGTTTGAGGAAGCCTGCACTATACCTTTAAAGCACATTAACAGAATCATAGAATTGAGAGTTGGAAGGAACTCAATGACTCAACTAGTCCAACCTCCTGCAATGAAGAAATCTCAGCTAAAGCATCCAGGACAGATGGACAGCCAACTTATTAAAAACCCTCAAAGAAGGAGAGTCCATCGCCCTTCCTGGGAGTTCATTTCACTGGTGAACAGTTCACACCACTAGCAAGCTCTTCCTGATGTCTAGTCAGAATCTCCTGTATTGGTTCCTACCCTCTGGAGCAGAAGAAAACAAGCTTGCTCCATCTTCCATGTGACAGCCCTTGAGATATTTGAAGATGGCTATTATATCTCTTCTCAATCTCCTCTTTTCCAGGCTAAACATACCCAGCTCCCTCAACCGTTCCTCATAAGGCTTAGTCTCCAGACCCTTGATCATCTTGGTTGCCCTCCTCTGCATGTGTTCCAGTTTGTCAATATTCTTTTAAAATTGTGGTATGCAGAACTGGGCACAGTACTCCAGGTATGCTCTGATCATGGCAGAACAGAATGGTACTATTACTTCCCTTGATCTGGAAACTTTATACTATACCCTATTCAATTCCACAAAAGTAGAAGCACATTCTTACCCTCAATAAATTTTGGGCACTGTGGTTGGTTAAGGGTTGCTGGGAACTGCAGCTTTATGAGGGATAAACTACAGTGCCCAGAACTCTTTGAGGAAAAGAATGCATTTTTTATGTGTGTACACAGTTGTGTGTACACAGTTGTCAGAGCTGCTTCCAGATCCTAGCTCACAGAGGATCACGCTAGCCAGCGATCATTAAATAAAAGTCTTTATTGAGTTACAGTTTCCATTTTCAAGCTGCTGCGTGCAACTCTACGTCTCATGGTTAGATCGGCGAAGCTCCATCTGAGTCTCCGCCCCTTGTACACCAACTTAATATCCTAGCCTTGCTCCACCTTTTCCGCCTGACTGTTCTTCTCTGGGTCCCTCTGCCCCCCGGGGTCTCTTCCTTCCGGGATTCCTCTGACGCTGACGCTGACCCCCCTGACTCTTCTCCCTCCTTTCGGCGGGCTTTAGGACCTGGCTCCCTTTCCGGGCTGCCTACTGCGCCACCTTCCTGTGCATTTGAACTTGGCACGCGCGCCCAACCTTCCACCTTCCGTCTGACCGTTTCTTCGCTCCCCGATGGAGGTGTGGCCACTCCTGACTCGTGCCCTCCCCCCTGTTGTGAGCTGCCAGCGCTTGATCCCTGGCGCCCTTCCTCTTCCCTGCTCTCTGGCGGTGACGCTGGTCCTGATTTCCAACTGCTCCCCTCTGAGTCCCCTCTGGCTCTATCTTCCTGGGGTGTCCCCCTAGGCTCCCCCCTTGCCCTGGCCACTGGTGCTCCTTTCTGTGAATCTTCTGATTCACTGGAAAGACTCGGAGATCTCGGGTCGTCGTCATCACTCATCTTTTCTTCTGCCTCCTCTCCCTCGCTCTCTGTTTCCTCCCTTGCCCTTGCCTCTGCTCCTGAACCCCTGACAACAGTTATAGAGACATATGTGTGTAATAAGTTGTGTGTACACAGTTATAGAGACATATGATGTGATTCAGAACGTACAGAGTGTGGATGTTTCTACAAACAAAGACACTGGAAAGAAGCTATTAAAATAATATGCTTTTAAAATAACAGCAAAATCAGATACATGACTCCTCACATAAGTCTCAATGAATAATACTTCCAGGTATGTGATTATAGCAGCATTCCCCAGCCTTTTACCCTCCAAATATTTTGGCTTGTAACTCCCACAATCCTTCATTGTTTGCTATGCCACCTGGAGCTGATGGGAATTGCATCCAAATGATCTGGAGAGCATGCCCCCACCCCCTCCCACTGCCAACTGGTGGCGCTGTACAGACTGGTGGGGTTAATGCCACATCCACAGCCCTGCTGTACATGGTGGGCAGGATAGAAGATGGGGGTAGGTTGATTGCTGCATCAGTCCAGACTGTTGGTGCTGCAGTCTGGTCCACATTGGACCCAATGTCACCACACAATGGCAGTGGGACTGGTTCAAGAGCCAATGGACCTTAGGGTTACTCAATCCCTCCCTACCTCCAGAATGCCCTTTTTTGGTGCCTTCCATTGACAGCCACCAGTGAAGATTCCACCAGCAGCACTTTCATCCCTCTGCATGTTCAGTGGCTGGAAGAGAAAGCTCCATTCTAGTGGTAGCTGAGGCAGGGTTTATGCTGAGATAAGATGGTGCCCGGCACACTTCCCCTGTGCTGATGGACGCTTGTGCCGATAGGAAAAACTTGAACTCTTAGCAGAGTTCTTAGCAGAGTTCTGCAGCGGTAGAAAGTGTTGCCTTGTGTGTGGATAATAAATCAGACTGAACACAGGCTTCTTGCTAATCTCTAACAGCCTTTAATGAGAATAAAAACATCATAAATCAGTCCCGGCGAGAGAGCGGACATTCTTTCGTCTCTCAGCCAAAAACGAAAGGAAACTCACACACAAAGAAAGATTCCCATATGTGAACCAAACCACGCCTCAGAATGTGAGACGTCACACAGAACTGTTTAACCCCGTAAGTTCTGATTCTCCTCACACCCCCTCTCGTCTCGCATCCTGAGGGAAAACTGTGAGTATAACTCACCCCAAACACAACCCTTCACAGAACTCCCCATGTCGCTGGAAGGTCAAGGGTTTGGTAAACCCATCAGCTAGGTTCTCCCGGCTCGAACAATACTTGAGCCGTATCCAACCTGCTTGGACACTCTGACATACATTCTGGAAACGTATGTCCAAATGCTTGGTTCTGGACTTGAACTGTCCAGATTCTGCCAACCTAAGACAAAGTTGATTGTCTCCCCAAACAGTTATGGGCAAGTAACAATCCCCACAGATCTCTTGGATCAAGCACCGGTAGAAGTCCAACTCCCTGCACAAATCTGACAACGCACTGAACTCAGCCTCAGTGGAAGAAAGTGCAATAAGACTTTGCTTCCGGGACTTCCACCCAACCAGGGATTCCCCGAACTTTACCACCAGCCCAGACACAGACTTCCTGTCCCCAAGAGATGCCCAATCGCTGTCACTCCAACACGTAAGCCGTGCGTCACCTTCAGCTGACAATGTGAGGCAAAACTCTTTGGTATCCTGCAAATGCCTCAACACTCTCTTGATGCCTTGCCAGGCATTTACACTGGGCTTTGTAGCCTCCCTGCTGAGCAGATTCACAGCAAACACTATGTCTGGTCTGCTCCACTGAGAGAGATACAACTGACTGAAACACCTCAGGGTTTTGGAACTCAGAACGCTCCCCAAGCTGACTGTCCTTCACGAAGTTGGTCTCCATGGGCGTTCTGACTCCTGCACAGTCAGACATCCGGAACTTCTCAAGCAACTGCTCAATCTTGCTTTTCTGACTGAGCAAGAAACTCCCGTTTTCACACCTGTTTATCCTAACGCCTAGATAAACCTGAACAAGACCAAGGTTTTTGAGCTTAAACTTCTTACCAAGCTCTTTGGCAAAACCTTGCACCTGTCTACTTGTCTGTGCCACGTACAGAATATCATCTACGAACACCAGAATTGCCTCCTGTGTCTCTTCTGACCCCTTCAGGTACAGGCAACTGTCTGCAAGACTCTTCTGGAAACCCAAACTTTCCAGAGCTTCATTCAGGCACAGGTTCCAATTTCTGGCTGACTGTTTCAAACCATAAATTGACTTGTGCAGCTTCCACACAACACCTGGCTCATTGCCCTCAAACCCTGGAGGAGGTAACATGTACAGATCCTCCTTCAGATCCGAGTTCAAATAAGCCACATCCACATCAAAGTGGTGCACTTGGTGCCCTCTTTGAGCAGCTACTGCTAAAAGCACGCGCAGAGTCTCACTCCAGGACGTAGGAGCATACACTTCGGTGTAATGCAGCCCCCTTCTCTGTGTGAACCCTCTGGCTACAAGCCTCGCCTTGTACTGTGGTTCTCCAGACGCTGTGGGCTTAATCCTGTAAACCCAACAACAGCTCACGGCCTGCTTGCCCTCTGGCAGCTTCGTGGTGGAGAACACACCTAAGGACCTCATTGAGTTCAACTCCTTTCTCATTGCCTCTTGCCACTTCCTGGCTTCTGCTTCAGGCAACTGTTGAACCTCCTCAAAACTCTCAGGTTCGCACTGCGCTAAACCAACCCACACGCTGGTGACCTCAAACCTTTCAGGTGGTACCCCCTTTGTAGCGCGTGTGGAACGTCTGAGCACTGTCTCAGGTGCTCCCTCTGACCCACTGGGGCCAGCTAGTGTGTCCTTGTTATCAGAAGACTCCCCCTCTGACTTACTGCGTCTTCTGGCCTTCTGCACTTTACTAACGGGAGATGAAGGCTCACTTTTGGGCTCTCTTTTAACAACCTGTGGAGATGCCCCTCCCTGTTCTTGACCCTGGTCAGAGACCTGGTCCTCATCAACAGGTTCAGCTTCTAACTCTCCCTCCTCATCAGAATCAGACAGACACTCTGAGAGAACGTCAGGATTCGCATGAATCCTTGACCAAGCACTCTGCTCACAGAACTCAGCACTCCTGCTGACTAGAATCCTGGACTGATCGCCTTCTGGATAGGCAAACCTCCACCCTTTTGTCCCAGGCTCGTACCCACAAAAGATCATTTTCCGGGACCTCGGGTCACCTTTCTTGCGTTGAGCCTTTGGCACAAGCACCCAAGCTTTGCAACCAAACACACGGAAGAAATGCACCTTGGGCTTCTTCCGGTGCAGCAGAAAATAGGGTGTGTCTCCTACAACAGAGCTATAGGACCTGTTCAAAGTGAAGCTGGCAGCTTTCCAAGCTTCGGCCCAAAAGCTCTGAGGCAAACCAGAGTCAAACAGTAAAGCGTCAGCTGCCTCAGCTAGCGTTTTGTTCCTGCGCTCCGCTACGCCATTCTCCTGAGGAGAAAAGGCAACCGTCAACCTGTGACTTATCCCCTTCTGGTGGAAGAAACTCTGCAGAGCAGACCTGGTGAACTCTCCGCCTCGGTCGCTCTGAAAGCTCTGCACCTTGGTGGAATACCTGTAGTTCCACCGCCGCAATCCAGTCTTTGATCAGTTACGCCGCCTCGCTTTTCTGTTTCAGCGAGAAGATCCAGCCGTTCCTCGAAAAATCATCTGTCAGCGTGAGCACACACCTGGCTCCACCCAGACTCGGCACTGGCATGGGTCCACAAAGGTCTGTATGCACTAGCTCAAAAGGCCTTGTGGTTACCCTCTCCGATCTGGGATAACTGCACCTTTTTATCTTTGCTGTTTTGCATGCCCTACAATCCAAGAATTTATCACATGCTTTCATCTTGCAACCCTCACTGCATTCTGGCAACTTCTGGATATATTTCCAACAGCTGTGCGACATTCTCCTGTGCCACAAGTGAGGACACGAATCATGTGTGGGAACGTTAGCACACCACGCCTGTGCTGTCTCAGCATTCCCCTTACCCTCCAGAGGTGTCTCCAGAACAAAGAGGTTGTTCTGACATGCAACATTGACCAGTTGTTTCCTACCCCTGGAAATAGAACAGACATCATTTTCAAAGCAAACCTTATAACCCTCCTTTACAAGAGCAGATACAGATAAAAGACAACACTTCATTCCTGGCACAACGTAGACTTCCAGCTCTGCCTGTAAAAAAGAAACAAACACATTGCCAACAGTGGTTAATTGTCTCTGTGAGCCATCAGCAAGAGTGACTGTTTTTCCAGTTGAAACAGCCCTGCAGTTCCACATTTCGCCACTAGATGGCGATGGCATCAGGTGATGGCTGGCTCCTGAGTCGATGACCCAACGCAGCATGCTGCCCTCACTGGATTTGTCCTTCAGCGTTGCCATGGAGGCAGCTAGGTGATAAGAAGAACCGTCCTTCTCATTTCCTCTGTCACGTGCTCCCTTCGCATTCCCACGCTGGCCTCCTCTCCTAGACTGGCTGCCATGGAAACCTGGCTGACTGCCACGAGGACTTGGCTGACTGCCATGGGAAGCGACCTTGGAGACATCCTGCCCGGCCTCTCTAGCTCTCTTCGGACAGGACCGACGCAGATGGTCAACTGACCCGCAGACAAAACAACAACGAGTGGAAAAAACCTGAACTGTGCCTTCTGGCTTGGCCCCCCCTCTGTTACCAGCAGGGCACCCTGCGCCAGCTCGGCCCTCTCTGAGACGGCGTTCCTCCTCGTCACACAAACGCCCAGTCACATATTGCAGCGTAAGATCCACTGGATTCATCGATTCCAAAGTTAGACACAAATTGTCATAACTTTTGTCCAAAGAGCTGAGCAAAATATAAACTTTCAGTTCCTCAGTAAAGTTGACTTGCAACAGTCTCAGCTTGTTTAAAACAGAGAGCATCTTAGTCACATGCTGTCTGATGCTATCACCAGGACGCAGCTTCAGCTCAAACAAGCTTCTGGTGGTGTGGATCTTTGCCCCAGCTGTGGTCCTATGATGCACTCTCTCTAGTGCCTGGTAGACCTCCTGGGCAGTCTCAAGACCCTCCACCAAAGGTAGCTGTGAGCCCTCCAAACTGAGCACTATAGCTCCTAGGGCTTTCTGGTCTTTCCTCTGTGAGGCTTGGGCAGCTGCAACAACCGCTGCTGCAGCTCCGGCTGCAGCTTGCTGTGGGGGCCCTTGGGTCGCCTCCCACAGACCCTTGGCTACCAGCCAGGCCTTCAGCTTCCTTGACCACTCCTCCCAGTTTCTCCCATTTAATTTTTCAAAGGGGACTGAGAATGACTCCTGTCCATCTGCCATCTTCTCCCCCGGGGCTGAGCCTACTCACATAAACAGCAGCTCCTCTTGGCACCCGGTCCTGAAGATGAGATCCTCCCCAGGAAGCTTCACTGCCTCAAACGTTAGGCAGGGGCTGCAGCTGGCTTCTCCCCCACACACAGGCATGACGTGGCAACAGCTTCCAAAGCTTGGCTAGCTCCCATAACCTGCTGAGATAAGATGGTGCCCGGCACACTTCCCCTGTGCTGATGGACGCTTGTGCCGATAGGAAAAACTTGAACTCTTAGCAGAGTTCTTAGCAGAGTTCTGCAGCGGTAGAAAGTGTTGCCATGTGTGTGGATAATAAATCAGACTGAACGCAGGCTTCTTGCTAATCTCTAACAGCCTTTAATGAGAAGAAAAACATCATAAATCAGTCCCGGCGAGAGAGCGGACATTCTTTCGTCTCTCAGCCAAAAACGAAAGGAAACTCACACACAAAGAAAGATTCCCGTATGTGAACCAAACCACGCCTCAGAATGTGAGATGTCACACAGAACTGTTTAACCCTGTAAGTTCTGATTCTCCTCACAGTTTAACTGGTGGGAGGCATGCTTAGCTGGCAGAATGGATGGAGTGCTAGTTTAAGGGAGTTTGAAATGCTCTGTTATTAATAGACACTCTAGCTGCAGTAATATGAATCTATAGCTCTTTCAGGAAGTCTTGTTTGGTGTTAAGTAAACAGGTAAGTGAATAGAAGTATGCTAGCTCCACCCTCCATTGTTGTTCCTGTCATCAGTCATGAGGACAAATGTCTAAAGGCGGGAACTTGTGGAGCTTCCTATGCATTTTAGAACCCTGATTTTCCAGGGCTTCTAACATGTACATGGAATCTCCATGAGTACAAGAGGCTCAACTTTCAGTAGCTCATCCTCTAACAGCTAACTCATGGAGGCCAACTGGAGCAGTGAAAGAGGGAAAGAACTGTCATACTCCTCACCACGGTCTCACATGTTTACTTAACATGGAATTCGTATGCTGGAAGAGGGCTTTTAGGAATAGCACATTAGCAGAAAAATAACAGAATAGCATCAATCAATAAACACTGTCATCATTGTTTAAAATAGTATTTTGAAATAGGGTGTGAGTTATTTGTGTATAAATAATTAGTAGGCAATACCATTAGCAGTTTTTGTGGTAGTGGATTACTCACTCCAAAGATTCCAGCTGTAGACCAGGCTACACAGTGTGTGTTTATTCAATATTTCCTCAGCAAATAATTTCATATAGATAAGATATTGGTGTTCAAGCCCTAAATGAAAAACAGCCATTATTCAGTGTCATATATGTCAATATAATAAATGTCCGTCGTGATTCTTATGAAGAGAAAAAAATGAAATAAGTCAAAAGAAGTGTGAGATTTATTTTTATATTAGAGCCTGTTGTAAATAATAATAATAGTTTAATATCTGATGTCCATAGTAGCTGCTTCTGTAAATTGAGGCTAGAAATGAAATTCAGTGATAGATTTGAATACTACTGGTGGGTTGGAGATGCCATGTTGTCAGAGGTTTGAAGATGTCTGAAGCTCTGCTGGACGAGTGGCAGTAGGGAGGAGGGGAGGGAAGAACAATTTCTCCATTCCCCCTTTCTTTAATGTCTCCCATACACCTCATTTTTGTTTCTACTGATGTAAGAACTCTGGCATCAGTAAAGTAAGGGCTGTGGAGGTTTATGCAGTGGCTGGGAAGTCACAACTTCTTCCTGAGGCTGAACATCTTACTTTCTCCATCTATCCATCCATTCATCCATCCAGAAAGATAAATCTAAAAGTTATTTGAGCTGTGGAACATGGCCCCAGAGACCACAGGATTGCAGCCATAATATTTTCATGGTTATTATAGAAACTCCTCCCCATGTTATTTTATCAGGCATCCCTGGAACTAGTTCCTCAGATTCTGGTGCTGCAACTCGGAGATGATTCAGTGCAGATGACTTAGTTGTCACTTAGTCATCAGGTATGGGATGACTTAGGTAATGCCTTAGCATGGTCCCCTGAGTTGCTTACCCTGTGATCTGAGATGCTGGAGAAGAGGGTGTGGTAAGGGACCACCATTTCAATAGGACTGAGAGAGCTACAAAGAGAATTAGGAGGGCTGTTAAGTAGAGGCTTCTGAAAATTGGAGGTGATTATAGACTTCCGGGTTGGCGCCTCTGGCAATGGCGGATTTCCTCCGATCGGGAGGAATCCGCTCGGTGGAAAACAGGGTCTGAACCGCCACGGCAAGGCGGAGACCCATCAAAAACCACAGGCGGGAGAAGCCTGTGGACGTGGGATTCGGCTGGCACCTTTGTGCCCCCCCTACTCGCGGGGAAACCTGGGTTTGGGGATCCAGAGTGACGTGGGGTGTGTGGTGCGGTGCTTTGAATCGACTGCTTCTTTCACGGAGTGAAGCCATATTGCTGTTGCCGGAGAGCGCCGACTTTTTCCTGTGAACAATTGGATTTTAAAGAACTGCCCGTGAGTAGAACGGAAAATTGGATTAAGAAACTTTTTAATTTGGCACTGAAGCGGGAAGGTCTAAACAGGAAGTCCGCCTTCCGCTTTTGTAGATAGATTGAAGCAAAGACACGGCAAGCTAGAGTTTAGAAAGTCGTCTGTAAAGGATCAAATTTTCATCATTTAAAATTACTGAACCCCCCTTGGAAGCAGGAGAAGAGGGGGGAACCTTTTTTTTAGACTGTTTAAACCTGCAGAAGAGAGAGTAAAGAAAGGTAATTTTCCACTGTCTTGAACCTGGGAGCGGGGTGTCAGGACAGACGTTTTGGGGAAGTTCATTGACTATGGACAAATGTTTTTGACAGATAGTTAAAAGAAGAGAAACATATTGATTCCATTGTTCCCCTTCGCATTTAAAAGGAACAAAATATTGACAAAATATCCGAAAAAGGAAAACTTTGTTGCTAGATCTGCTTTAAAAAAAAAAAAAAAAAAAAGATGGATACAAATAGAAATTGATTCCCCTAGAGGGAGCTTGTGAAACTGTTATTCGAACTGGGGAGCTTTGCAGCTGTAATAGATTAAGATCGTGGGACCAGACTTCGACCTTGAACAAGAATGTGCTCAGAGGCTCTGGTGCTTGCCTTTTGCAAGACAAGTGCTTTATTGGAACAGTTACATGAGAAGATGGATTTGATAACTGTTGCGATCGGAAATTTTGGACAGGCAGTGGGTACCTATATATAACCCACTCAGGAATTAATCCAGGAATGTGCTTTGACAGATCAGATGAGGGAGGAGGTTGTTGCTGGACCTCGGGTGGCAGAGATGGAGGGAGTTGTGGCCCAGCAGGAACATGAGTTGTTGGATTTGACAAACGAACCTGGAAAAAGTCAGATTTGGAGAGATGGAGTCCAGTTTGGCTTGGAGATGGGGGACTGGATAGACCCCCCTATGCAGGGATGTTTTGACCTTTCAAGTCTGGTTTTGGGCCGGGGGGAGCTCGGAGTTGTGGGGGCCTTTAACTTTGGAGGGACCTTGAAACATGCCTTTAAATATCACATGGATTTCAGTGTTGACTATGGAAAAGGGGCTGACTTGTCAAGAAGGGACAAAAATATTGTTAAGCTGGAGTCTCCCCGAGTGAAAGGAGCAGAAGACAAAGTAAAGTACAGGTATAAACATGAAGAAGACCTGCGGAAGGGACATGGAAGAGACTTAAGAGCCTCGGATATAAGGTCACCAGGTTGATGGACTAGATGGATGGGATAGAAAGGACTGACAACACCCGAGACCAGGAAGAAGAGACGATGGATGAAGATTGGAAGAAAATTTTAAAAATTTATTTAGAAAAGTATCGTAAAATTAATGAGTATTAGGAAAATGTTGGAATGAAATTATTTGGCTTTAGCAGAAATGTTAAAAAGAATTATGTAAGAATATGTTATGGTTAAGAGAATTTGGTATAAATAAGATTTAAGTTTTAAGTTTTAGGTTTTTTATGGTAAGATAAGGTTAAAATAGATTAAGGTAATTTAATGACAGAATATTGTGAAAGATGGAAAGGATTTGCTGAGATAATTAACAACTAGAATAAAAAAAAGGGAGGTGTGAGGAGGTCGATGAAATAAGTTAATGACAGTTAAGGATCTGGGAATATTGGATTTGTTTTTAAATTTTTTGTTTATTTTTGCTTTTTGATTTTGATGCATTGTGTGTTTTGTTTTTTCTTTTTGACTTTGGTTTTTATTGATTTGTATTGTTTATTTGTTACTTTTATCTACTTTTTTCTTTCTTTTTCTCTTTCTTTTGTTTTTTCCTTCTTTCTTTATAACTTTAAAATTCTCAATAAATATCATTTAAAAAAAAATGAAAATTGGAGGTGATTATATCTCACATGCCACCATTATAGATAATGTTGTTGTTGTTGGTATCCCTCTGTCTCGGTAGATAATGGAGGAATGTGCTTTTGGGTGGTGAAGTCAAACTGTTGGAGGGTTACAGCACCTGCTGTGGCTGTAGAGACATGTGCCTTTATAGAGACAATGATGTGCATCTCTCCATGGAGGAGTGGGACACTTTTATTAAGGAACTGTGGGAAGACCTGTTCAACCTAATGATCTGCAGATTCACTGAGCTTAAGCTGGCTTCTTCTGTAGTAGGTGGTGTGGGCAGAGGAGTAAAGAGGCTGCCCAGATGAGCCCCCTGAGGCACCTACATGGTGAAGAAACACTGCCAAACCTACCTCACATTGCCAAGCAGTTAAAAGGGGTTGAACCTTTTGACCCTGGATAAGTCTTCCTTCCTGACAGCAGAGGATGGTTGGAGCAAACAGATGTTCTCTGTTTGAGCAGAAGAAGGGCATGGACCAGTTAACTTAATGCTCCAGTGCTCAGAGCCAGGGTGGTGTCACTCCCAGGAGAATCTGGAGAAAAGCCCCCATCAGCCTCCTCCAGCTAGGCTGCTCACTTAGATGGAATTAATCAGTCCCATTTTCTTCAGTCCTTCATCACAGTAGTTAACAGAGCTGTGACTCTTTACCCCAGATCTGGCCCCATGTCTTCCTTTCCTAGGGTGGGGGGTAGTTCAATTTCCCAAGGTTTCTGGAAGCCTTCTTTGGAATGATATTTTTTGGGGGAAGAGGATACCAGAGTACTACTACCAGTGAGCTCTGCTTGGTTCAGTTTTATCTGTGCCTAGCTTTATCAGGAAAGTTTCATGGGGAGGATGGAATTAAAGCATCTCAGAATTCTGTCTACACATGCATGGCTTTTAAGAATGTGTTTGGACTGCTGGAACGGATTGAGGGCCAAACATGTTGTTTACTTCTTTAAAAAAGTAAGTGCTGTTGCAAATGGTATTTTTAAAAATACATAAATAAATCCTGTTTTCAGTTGTGAGCCTTTCTGTTAAAAGATTTGTCAGCTGCAAGAAATATCCTAACAAACACATCACAAAAATAACTGATTCTAATAACCATTTCTACAGCTCAGTCTTTAATAAATCTGTTAGCAGCAAAGGCAGAAACAGTAGCATCACATCACTAGAATTGGCATCATATGTTTCACAGGTTAGGTGAGGTGCTACTCGCTCTGAATCGAAGAGGCAGCAGGAAACCTTGCTGATTAATTTTACGCCATGTACTACTGTGTGGCTCCTTTGGGTAGTCATGCTTGGCAGTCCAAGTTTGAAGCACTTGGTAGTCAAGTCTGAAGCAGCATATTCTATTTATGTTGATTTCAGTACTAATGACTTTGAAGAGAGAAGTTCAAAAGATGCTCACTTCTGTGGAATAATCTAGCACCAGCTTGATTCAGATCAGACCTATGAAAAGTCAAATGCCAAACTGGGACAGGGTGGGAGGAAATCTTCTGTGCCACTAATTGCAATGCCAGTCCTCATTAGCACTTTGTCACTGCTGATTGCTGTGCTGCTCTTTACAAGTATTGTGACCGCAAAGGGCCTTATCAACTTGCTTTCCTTGACTGCACAGGATTTGCTCTGAGTCCCAGTGATGTACAGCAGCACAATGTTGAGTGAATAGCGCAGGAATAATAGCAACTGGGAGATCTAACAGAGGCCTCACTTCTGTTTTTATAGATAAAACAAAAAATGGTACGATTAATGTATGTCTCCCCCACCACCTTGCTTCCTTTTGAGCATTTTAAGAAATTGTTCTCCAAACTTAGTGAGGCTTTTGATTTGCACTCAAGTTCTTTGCAGGTTTGTTTGCACTGTAATTATGCTCTTGAACACTGACATATTAGAAAGAAATTCAGTGCATGCTAACCCCTTTCAGGCATTATTTGCAAGGGATGTAACAAGGCTGTGAGATCCATTCAAATAAAAATCAGTGCTGTTTTTGTTCCACTGAAAATCGCTTTTCACCAAATACTACATTATTCATCTTGTTCACTATTTAGCATAACTTACATAGCTATTTGTTTAACTCATTTCACTGTAAATGAAATGTTGAAACCATTATTTGTGGAATCAAAAACCACAACAATGATTGTATTTGCTTGGCTGAGTTCTGTTCCTGACCATAGATGAACATGTGAACTGCAGCAATATATTCTTCCTTTTCAGTTTGCACCAGAATTGTCTGGCATCCCTATTTACTGCAGTACTTGCAAAGGGGTCTGTATCCTCAGTGGTGCCGCACATGCCAGCAATGTTACCAAGCTGATTCATGCTCCGCTGGGTCTGAAGGGGGCTGTCTTCATTCCATAAATGGTTTGCAACATGGGAATGGTAAGTCTGGTTCAATCCAATCTTGGGGACTCTTTTTACAGTGAATATGCCCCTGTCGGATTCAGCCAATCATATATCAACTTCCCCATAGAATTGATTCCCTCCCTGTGCAACTTATCTGATAAAGCTTAGAAAGACTGAGCAAAGGAGAGTTTCCACCATGTTCACAGAAAATTTCTCACTGTGCAATCTCTATGGTCCCAGTGCATGGGCAGAAGTCACATGGACCCACCACCTCTGAAGCTAAGCAGTGCCTGGTCAGTGCCTTGATGGATGACCACCTGGAAACCACACGTTTGCTGTATAGCAGCTGATGTTGAGATTGAGAGATCACAGTGAAACTTGCAATGAACAGTTACAATTCTTCATTTAAAATCTGAACACCTGCTGATGTTAAGATTCCCTTACAACTTTTGTGGGGGATTGAATTTGTCCATGCTTGTATTGTGATTTGTTAAAAGATCACTTGGATATTATGTCAGCTGACCAACTGGCCAGCAACATATGCTTTATAAATAACACTCCCCAACAGTAGATTGTGATTTGCTG
This sequence comes from Podarcis pityusensis, assembly GCF_964106645.2. Taxonomy (NCBI): domain Eukaryota; kingdom Metazoa; phylum Chordata; class Lepidosauria; order Squamata; family Lacertidae; genus Podarcis; species Podarcis pityusensis. The sequence continues at coordinate 49,640,219 of NC_138027.1, forward strand.
AGTATTCCACCTTTACACTTTTATCATTAGCCAAACACAATTTGACTTCCTTCCTCAGCATCAGAGAGTCATTGCTTCTTTGGGTGTGTTCACAGACAGAGATCTCCAACACCTTAATCTGAAGCAGAGGAGTTTTGGGGGTTTATGTATTTGTCGTTGTTTTTACAAACAGTTATTAATGTAAAATGAAAAGCCAATGGCATATGTTTCTCAGGCAGTTGACATCTGACATTGTTCCACTTGAACAAAGATTTGTGGTTTATTTGCCCCCAAGCTGCTTCTACATTTTATGAACTGTACTGCAGTCTTTTAATAGTTTTGATTTGATTCATTTGTTCTACTGCATTTCAATAAAGTAGAATGTGTTCATACATTTTTTATGTAGTGTGTTAATAGCTATCTGCACATACCGCTTCGTAAGCTAGTTATTTAGAAGCCTTCATGGAACTCAGGATGAAGGCAGATGGAAAAGAAAGAGCTCACTGCAGGTCCTTCCCTGTTCTGGGAATATATGGACAAAATATATAGACTCAACAACTAACTGAACACTGTCTGAAACCATCAGCCATGTGCATCTTGCTTGCTACTACCACCTCTTCCCAGACGATGATGCCCAAAATAGTGCTCAAACAGCTGATTGTCCAAATGTTAGAAGCTGCACCACTTTTGTCTGAAGCTCCCAGCTAGAGGGAACTTAATCTTCTCTGGCTGGTGAAGGATGTTAAGGTAGGAAGAGGACTAGGAAGAGAAAGAGTGAATGGGAAGGCAGGGAGGCACATGGTGGATTGCTTTAGACTGGCCTGTAAGAAGGTTTTTCTGTTCAGTAGTAAAATGAACCTCACGGTATAGCTGAAGAATATGAATATTCACACACATTTAGGCAGGAATAATCAAATGCAGACATATAGGATGGGTGACACCTGGCTTGGCAGCAGTACACATGAAAAAGATCTAGGGGTCTTAGCAGACCACAAGGTTATCACGATTCAACAGGGTGGTGCAGTGGGAAAAAGCTAATGCAATTCTAGGCTGCATCATTAGACATATAGTGTCTAGAATAAATGTATCACTCTAGATCAATAGTATCACTCTATTTTGCCTTGGTTAGATCCTGTCTGGAGTACTGTGTCCAGCTCTGGATACCACAGTTTGAGAAGGGTATTGACAAGCTAGAATGTCTGTCAGAGATTATTTGGCTTTGACTACTACATTGCAGTCCCATGGACTGCAAGAAGATCAAACACATCCATTCTTAAGGAAATCAGCCTTGAGTGCTCACTGGAAGGACAGATCGTGAAGCTGAGGCTCCAATACTTTGGCCACCTCATGAGAAGAGAAGACTCCCTGGAAAAGACCCTGATGCTGGGAAAGATGGAGGGCACAAGGAGAAGGGGGCGACAGAGGACGAGATGGTTGGACAGTATTCTCGAAGCTACAAACATGAGTCTGACCAAACTGCGGGAGGCAGTGGAAGACAGAAGTGCCTGGCATGCTCTGGTCCATGGGGTCACGAAGAGTCGGACACGACTAAACGACTAAACAACAACAACAACAACTACATTGCAAGGCGTTGGAGTAGATGACCTTTGGGGTCCCTTCGAACTCTACAATTTTATTATTCTGTTTCCAGGTGCATATGGCTTAGCTGGTTGATGCTGCTTTATCCCTTTGGCTTATTTGTTTGCTTTTTGCTGAGGCATTCTCTATGCTTTTATTGTTCTGATTTTAAAAAACTTTATTTATGACTGTTTTTTTGTACTTTGCATGATGTAAGCCACTTTGAGCACTTTAGAAATAAAGCAGAATGATGGAATGGGAATATTTTAGTAAATAATTAAATAATAAGAATGCTCCTTTCGCAAGGGGAATTATGTAATTCTGAAACTGATACAATATTGACCTTGCCAAGGGCATTTCCTAACCAACTTCAAGATGGCACATGGGTAATGAAAGTTGTACAAGATTTGCCATACATAAGCATTGCTGACAGGCCCCTTTATAACTTAATAGACAAAAACACCATCACCTCTGGGTCTACCACAATTGACCTGGTAACTTCAGCTATGAAGTGATATTGACAAACAGCTTTTTAACTCCTGATTCAAACATTCTTACACCAGAGAAGCAGATTCTATACATTCAAAGCTGCTATCTTCATTACTGTACTACAAACATTTTTCAGAAATATCCCTGGTTTTTAAACATTGCTTTCAGTGTCTGAAGACTAAATAATTAAAATGGTCCTCAATACTGGGGCTAATCTGAAAAGGAGCTTTGTGTCAAAAAGGAGGATCGTTGTATCATGATTGTAGAAATGCTTTATTCTCAGTGGTTCGTGATTGCTGACCAGCAATGTTTTCACCATAAATGCCCTTAAGCTGCCCTTAGTGGTATCAACACATAGCCTAAAATTATTTGCTATGTAGCACTGTAATGTAAGCAGCATTTGTACCTGATCCTGATTGGTTGCAATCATTCAGAGAGAAATTTCAGAGTGTGTGTGGTTGCCTGTGGGGAAGCACTGCAAAATCATAGGGTGGGGAGGTAACATTCAGGTTGCTATTCTAAACACACTTACTAGATCCAGACACTCTTGGAGGGAAAAGGTATCCTTCTTAATTCTCTTTGACTTCTCAGAGGCTTTTGATACCATAGACCATCTGCTGCAGCTGAGTTATGGGTGGGTGGCACAGCTTTGTAGTGGTTCTGGTCCTACTTTGATGGTCGCTCCCAGAGGGTGATAACTTGGGGAGTCCTCATGGGCCCTTGGAGCCTGCCAGATGCATGTGGTTTTCAGGTGGTAGTGGTGGGGTCACTCTTATAATTCTTTCTAAATGAAGTCATATTTAGTTGATATAGCCTTTTTGGCTGTTTGTCCATATGCATAACAAAAAATCCACCAGACCTCAGCAAAATCTTCTGGGTTTGCTAGACCCTTTTGTCCCTTCTTGGATGTGTCAGTTTCTCAGAGATTGCAGTAAATATGTCAGCTGCCCATTGTTATGCTGGCCACATCCTTCCAGCATAACAATGGACAGCTGACATATTTACTGCAATCTCTGAGAAACTGACACATTCAAGAAGGGGACAAAAGGATCTAGCAAACCCAGAAGATCATGTGAGTAACTAAGGTGTTCAAGGCAATGATTGGATTTTGTCCCGCCAAACATGGAGAGTTGGCAAAGTTAAGGTTTAACCAGTCTTTAGTGACTTCATGTGTGCAGTGCACTATGGAAACAGAAATAACCTTTTTATTTTTGCCTTAAGTGGATGGCTTTGGATCAGCACCATCACCAAGAAGTAGGCTGAGAACTAATATTAATTCCAACCCCTGGAAGTTGATGGTTTGAGGTGCTGTTTCAATAAGCAAAATCTAGCAAAGTCTCAGAGAGGAGCTGAATGTCATCAGAGTACGGTGCGCAATGTAGTCATACATCATCTCTGGTTGTCAAGGTAACATACCATTGCCATTCTAAGAATAATAGATCTTTCCAAATCCCTATAGGACTTAGTGCAGTTGTCAGGTAGTTATGCTACCTGGTTTCATAGAGTTCAACTTCTTGTCGAGGGTTTCAGAAGAGATCAATGTATTAACTTTTTGAAGACAAACAGAAAATATCAATTTCAACAACATAACTGTAATTCCAGCGTCCTGTGTGTTATTCAAACACACCCACCCCTTACAAAACAGCAGCTTGCAAACTATTTGTAATTGTCTGGACACAATATTGCGATGAGAAAGAGCCCATTGGAAGACCATCTGTTTTACATCTAGAAGGTCCCATGTTCAATTCCTGGCTTCTCCATGTAGGGATAGAAATTGTCATCTGCCTGAAATCCTGGTGAGCCACTGTCAGTTGGTGTTCATGGTACTGAACTAAATGGCAACTACTTCCTTTGTTGCTTCTCCATGTCAATTTTAGATTACAAGTGATTGTTGCTGGATTCCAGCTCCTGCCTTCCCCTACTATGGCTTATGCTGGCTGGGGCAGCATGACCAATAATACCTGGAAGGCCACAAATTTCCTGTCCTTGACCTTTAGGATCACACAATGAAACACTTGTCTAAACTAGATGATCCATGGAAACAGCCCATAGCCTTCAAAATGCTGTCACAATTACCGAAACTCCAGTGAGGTGTTTGCATGTGTGAATGAGCTGTTACTTCTCATGAAAGCCTATTGCAATTTTGTGTACATGCAGTGATTATTCACATACATTTGCATATTTACCTTAGACTATTTAACAACTGTATTTTTTATCTTGAATAAAATGCAGCATTTGCAGAGAACGCTGGAACCTTCTGCTTTTTTATTTTATGATATGTGACTGCAATTATGGTGAAACGAGGAAGCTATGACTCACATAAAGTGGATTTTGAGGGTGTTCTATGATGTGTGAAATGTATCTGTCCTTTTGGTGAGATGCAGGGTATCAAAGCCATCTTCTGCTCTGTTTTTATGCCATTTGAAAACTTTCTCCAGCCTTCCTATACAACATCTATTATGATATCTCTTAAAATTGAGGACCCCCTGGTCTTTCATATACGTACATGCACCTTGCAGAATGGGATGAGCTTTTCTTTGATGTATTCCCACAGTGATGGTGACTGTTTTTGTAATTATTACAATCATATTGGATTTATCTGAAATCTTGAACAGCTGCTGCCAACCGGAATCAGGTTGTATACAGTCAGAGCCACAAAGTTTATGCAACGTTAAGTGGCAACTTTTAAAATGGAAGAATTATGTGAAGGGAGTCTTCCCTATTGTATTTACTTATTATCAGACCAGCTTGGGTTAAAGCAAAAACAAAACTTAAACAACTAACCTTTTTAACTGACCTAGAAAATATTGCCCTGTCTCTTTAGCATGGCAACTAAATTAATTCCTCTCAATTAATTCCTCTCATGAAAAAGAACAGAGTTCAATTTCCTCCCCATAGAAATAATTCATAATTTTATGATTCAGTGGAGCTGGTTCATTAGATTCCATATGAAGGTACACTGCACATCTCTAAGGCATAACATATAACTATTGTGTGTGTGTGTTTTTTTAATGCTCCTGTGGCTGCTATTTTTGGCCACCTCCCTTGAAGTGAGAAGCAAACAAACCTCCAGAAATGTAAATACACACATTGTCAATGAAAACAAAGAAGCTGTGGGAGGGGGCATTATTTCCCCTTAAAAATCTGGTACTTTTAATATATGCCTTCATTTTATAATCTTAAAATGCAACTTGTTATGCTTAGCGCAGTACAAGGTTGTAATATTATCTTTCTTGCATATATAATGTATAATCTCCCTTCTTTATACAATTATTTGGAGACCTCCACTTTTAGCTAGTAACCTTAGGCTCAAAAGTTATTAAGTCCTATTCTTCCATATCCATTACTGCTTTGATTTCCTTCACTCATGATACTTCAAATAATTTTATGTCAAATCTTGGCTTGAAAGATTGCCTATCCTTCAAGCAAACATTCTTCCAATAAATGGAAAACGTTCTCCACTTACTAATATATATATATATATATATATATATATATATCCCATACTTTAAATCTAAATTGCAGCATATTATTTCATTTTGTTTAGCACACTGCATCTATTTTAAATATTGACAGTTGAGGCAGATTTTACTATAGTTGGATTATTTTAGACATATGGCAGTCCCCATGTGAGCACACAGGGATGCCATTGAGCTGGCAGTGCAGCCTGGCTTATGTGGAGACACCAAGTCTATGAATCATCACCACCATATGCCCCCCCCCCCCTTATATACAGATGTCCTGATTTCCCTGATAGCATTGAGACTCTCTGAAACTCTCCAAACCACTGGAGAAAGGGTGTTCTAGTGACATGGAGGAGTCCTACTTTGCTTTTTTTAGACAGAGACAAGTTGACATTTTTCAGAACGTGTGTTCTCCCTCATGGAGAGCACAGGTTGCGGGTGGGGCTGACAAGACACCTCACTGTTACTAGGCTAATGGTTTGGCCATCCTTTAAGCAGGGGCGGGCTGTTACTGGGGAAATCTAGATGTTGCCATTTGTTGATTGACAGCCCTATTTGTTAAATACAATGCTTGCAGCGAAGAACTTCCTCTTTTCGCTGCTTACTTCGGATCAACTTGGACCATCTGGAGGACAGTGGAGTGATCTTCTCATTGTCTGGTTACATTTCTTTATTTCCCCCTTCTCTTTAATCCTCTCTAGTCCCTTAATTAATTTAATTCCACCCCTTTTCTTTTTCCTGTTTGATTTCCCACCCCACCCCTTACCCTGCCCTTTGGGAAGATTCTCCCTGTACCTGTGAGCGCTGCCTGTGAATAATCCTCCTTGGCTTGCCTTTCCCAATAGGGAGAGAGCCCCCATTAGGGGCTTTCTTTTGCAGAAAGGTTTCCAGCTTAGCTGGAATCACTTTCGTTTATAGTATCCCCAAAGGTGGCTTTACTTTGGGTGTGTGCAGCGCTGTTGGCCAAATTTTAATCTAGCCTTGGGCAGGAGCACCATTTTGAGCTTCCTTTAATATTGCAATGAGTCAAAGATTCTTAAGAGCAGAAGCAGTGAGGCCTACATTCAGGCCTAAGCCTGCTACAGTTAGCAGTAAATTGTTAAGTCTCTGTGACCTGTGACTCATTCTCTCTCTAAGAATGTATCTTTTGCTTGCAGGCTCAGTTGCTATTGTATATTTGGGGCAGACAGAGTAGAGCCAGTGTCTCTGTGCCTCTAATGACTATGAGCACTCTGTGTATGCTCTTTAACTATGCTGTTTCTGAACAAGTTTATTTTCTTCAAGTTTGTTTTGCCCTGATAGTGGCTACCACCATTTTAGAGAGGAATTGTGGCTTAGTGGCTAGAGTACAGGACTAGGTCCGGGGAGACAGGGTTTCCCCCTCTTAGCCATTGTTATAACAAAACAAAACAAAACAAAACAAAACAAACTGCTCCTTTTGGACTATTCTGTGGCAGGGTAGTTGGGCCCATTTGTGATATCATTGCTCCCTCCCCCCCAAAAAAGAAAGGAAACGAAAAGAAATTTGGGTTTCTTGAGGAGGTGCTTCCCTCTAATAGGGCAAGCAGGGGTACCTGGTCAGGCGGTGGGCTGCCTCGAATTTGTTACTTCATTGGAATTATTTATGTCTGGCCTAGCAGGTGATCCTAAGGCTTTGCTCGCTTTGCCCTAGAATTCAATGGCATCTGGCAGCGATTCTGGCCTGAATAGCATCCCCAAGTGGTGCACGAAGCATTGGTTTCACTGGTTCCTCACATTGTTTAGTTTTTTGCAGTCTATGGCAGGGCCTTTGAAGATGCATCCAGAGCTTGCCTCTCCTGCAGAGGATGACTTGCTGATGCCCCAGGTGCCTTCTTCCAGAAGGAAGCTCTTCGGAGGCGGCAATCCAGGAGGAGGGCAAAGAGGAGCATGGATGATGCTTACACTTCCTCGCAGGGATGGGGACATGCGGACTACTTGCGCAGGTACATCATCCCTGGGCTCTGATGATGATTCATACTGAGGAGATTTCACCCCTCCCATATCCAAGAATCTCCTGAGGAGTCTGCTGATTCTCCAGAGAGGAGGAGGCGTGTTCTGCTCTCTACTTATTCTGCTCCAGCACCGAGTCAGTCAGTCAGTCAGTGTCGGAGAGAGAGAGAGAGAGAGAGAGGGAGAGAGAGAGAGAGACTGAGTGTTAGAGATCGTGTGTAGAGATAAGGTTGCTGCTAAGAGCAGACACTCAGTGCAGTGCAGCATTCATTTATGCTTAGACCTACTAAGCTCTGTATATAGTTTGTATAGTTGTAGATAGAATAAAGAAGATATTCTACAGAGCTGCTCTCCGAGTTGTTTATATACTCTGCTAGAGTCTGCTGTACTCTGCTGTGCGACGACTGTCTTCTTGTTGGAGTGAATCCGGTGCTCACAACTCTAAGCTGTGAGTCCACAGCACTTTGACCTGTTCCTGTGCAGAAGGTGGTCTCTGGAAGTGCTACCCAGCTCGCCTAGCCCAGTTGGGGCTGAAGTGGATGAGTCCAGTTGGTGGCACTGGCTCAAGGGCGATGCTGACATCGGTTATGGGCCCAGACAGTCGCCAGAGGTTTCTGTTGCTGACTGCCGGACGGCGGAACGGACGCTGCATGCTGGACTGATTTGCGGTGCCCAGAAGCAGAGCTGTTTTGGAGCAGAGTGTTCAAGCTGCCGCTGTTGCTGTTGCTGCTGCTTGATTTATGGAGGTATGTTGCTGACTGCCAAAGAAAGAAGATAGCATCCCTGTTTGCCTGTTAATTGTGCTCTGAGTGGGAGAGAGAGTGGCTGAAGGAGTCAAGGCTTTATCTGTGTTGCACGAGGGAAGTGTCTTGCTCTAAGTAATAGCAGACATGGCCTGTGCACATTCTGGCCAGATGGCTCTGTCCTTTCCTCTCCTCACGCCTGAGACCTATGCAGTTTGGCAGGTCAAGATGAAAGCGCTTTTACAGAGGGAAAAGCTATTTCACACTATAGAAGATGACCCTCCCGATAAGGATGATGATGAATGGCCTGAGTGGCATGCTGCAGATATGAGAGCCCGAGGGACAATTGTTTTGAGTGTTTCAGACCACTTGTTGGTGAACTTAGAGGGTCAAGAGACTGCACGAGCTGTTTGGCATAAGTTGAGAGATATGCATTTGAGGCAGAATGCTGGTTCCAGTGTGATTTTCTTCAAGAAGCTGTGCAGGCTGCAATTGGAGAAAGGTGGTGATTTGCCTAGCCATCTATCTCAGTTAAAGCGTCTCAGACAGGACCTTGTTCAGCGAGACCTGGCTATTTCAGAGGCTGTGTTTGCAATGCTTATGATAAATAGACTAGACGATTCTTACGATGGAGTAGCTGCCCAGATTTCTACCATGCCTTCTGACCGGCTAACGGAAGATTATGTGTCTAGCGTGCTCCTGAATGAGTGGGATCGCAGACAGGCTGTTAGAGAAAGCCGGGAATATGCTGCTGTTAAAAATGTGCTTGAAAATGTGCCTAAGTCTCCAGCAGGGGAAAGTGAAAGTGAAACTGCTGCTGTTAAATCACTAAAGTTGAGGTGGTGCTTTTCGTGTGGAGCACAAGGCCATTTGAGTTTTCAGTGCAGCAAGAAAACTTCAAAGAAGAAGGGAAACTTCAGAGGCAGAGGGGGAGGAGGACGAAATCCCCAAGCACCTGCTACTTCAAAGGCTTTGATCTCTCGCTGCTCCAATCAACGTGGGTGGAGTTTCTTTGTGATCGACTCTGGCTGTTCAAACCACGTGGCCAAAGATAAGGATCTCTTTGTTCATCTTGAGAAGCAAGAGAAAGAAATTCATCAAGCAGATGGGACTGTCCTCAGGAGTTTGGCTCAGGGAACTGTCTTTTTAAAGAGCCTGAATGCAACAGTTAAGAATGTCCTGTATGCGCCTGATATTCAGGACAATTTGTTGAGTGTTTCCCAGCTTGATCGTCAAGGTTTTAAGGTGGTGTTTGCTAAATCTCGCTGTGAAATTCGTCGAGATGGCAAGCTCATTCTGTATGCAAAATGTGTAAATGGTGTGTACCAATTGCCTTTTGTTTCAGGTACAGGTACTGCAGAAGCAACTGAAAAAGAGTGTTGCAATTTATCTGTTGATAAGAATGAGAAGTTGCATGACCAGTGTATTCATTATTACCACCGTGTTTATGGTCATTTGAATTTCCAGGCTGTGGCAAAAATGCCTGATATGGTTCAGGGTATGAAGTTAAAAGAATGTCCCTATCATATGAAATGTGTTTCTTGTGCTGAGAGTAAGGCAAGGCAAGCTCCCAAAGGTACAGAGTCTGGGAGAGAGGCCAAGAAACCATACGAAGTCATTCATGCAGACTTAGTGGGGCCTCTAGCGCTCTCTAGAGGCAATTCAAGGTTTTTCATGGTTTTGATAGACTCCTATTCAAGATATGTTTGGGTCTATATGCTGCAGAAAAAGTCTGAAGCCTTTACCAAGTTTCGCCAGTTTTGTAAATGGCTCAGAAATGTACATAATGAGAACGTACGTTGTCTTTTCACTGACAGGGGAGGTGAGTTTTGTTCAGAGGAGTTTGAGGCTTTTCTTTCTGAACAAGGCATTGAGCATAGGATGGCCACGCCCAGATCACCCTGGCAGAATGGTTTATGTGAGAGAATAAACCAGACCCTGCAGCAAGGAATCGAAACACTGTTACATGATTCGGGACTGCCTAATCCCTTTTGGGCCGAAGCTCTTTCGTTTTTCTGTCACGTGTATAACAGGAGGTACCAGTCCGCTGTAAATTGCACCCCATACGAGATGCTTCACAAAAGGAAGCCATGTGTAAAGCATTTTAAAATTTTTGGATCGGAGGTTTGGGTGCACACCTCACAGGGTGACAAGCTTAGCAAGCGTGGAGAACATGGCGTTTTCCTAGGATATGAGAAAGGGTCTTATTGTGTTCTGATCACAGACACGAAAACCATAAGGCTGACCAGGAGTATTGATGACAATCCAAAATGGGACAGAGTTGGTGTTTTTCAGTGCCATCCCATTTGTGATGATGGTGCAAAAGGGGCAAAGACAGTTAAGAGGGAGGCAAGTTCTGATGTGATTGATAATCCTGATGCCGATGTAAATTCGGATGGTGGCACAGATTATCAGAGCCCAAAAGCCTCAGGAGAGTCTGACGCAGATTCAGACTTAGCAGCTTCGTATACTTTAGCTCCCCACTCTCCCAAAGAGGAGGAAGCACCAGAACAAGAGGATCAGAGAGTTTTGCGCAGATCCGAGAGAACAACCAAGGGTGTACCACCGAAAAGGTTTTCTGAAGAGTTTGCAAAGGCTGCGGTCACATGCAACTCTGGTGGGGTTTTTAAACCAGGCATGAAGTGTGCCGAGAGTAATAGTACAAAACGCTTTATTTATTTCCTTACATGATATTTGAAGGAAAGTGTGTGTTTGAGTACTGAAAGTGGTTTGTTCAAATCTGCCTAATTAGTAATGTAAATTTGCATCTGAGAAGAAGAAATGTTTATGAAGATTTTTCTAGAAGCTGCTTATTCATTTGAGTATTCACAATGTGTATTTTGTGTGAACTACAGATTGAGGTTTGTGTTTTAACTCTTTCCTGATATACACAGAGTGATTGTAGTAACTGTTTATTGATGTGTTAAAGTGTCTTAGATAAAGGGGGAGAGAGATACCTGCATATGTTAACCAAGGTTGTAAGCAGAGAACAACTTTTGGAGTGTGTGTGTAAATTGCACTTATGTTAAAGATTCTTGAAATGGTCGGATGAAATGGGGGAGGATGAGGAGATTTCACCCCTCCCATATCCAAGAATCTCCTGAGGAGTCTGCTGATTCTCCAGAGAGGAGGAGGCGTGTTCTGCTCTCTACTTATTCTGCTCCAGCACCGAGTCAGTCAGTCAGTCAGTCAGTGTCGGAGAGAGAGAGAGAGAGAGAGGGAGAGAGAGAGAGAGACTGAGTGTTAGAGATTGTGTGTAGAGATAAGGTTGCTGCTAAGAGCAGACACTCAGTGCAGTGCAGCATTCATTTATGCTTAGACCTATTAAGCTCTGTATATAGTTTGTATAGTTGTAGATAGAATAAAGAAGATATTCTACAGAGCTGCTCTCCGAGTTGTTTATATACTCTGCTAGAGTCTGCTGTACTCTGCTGTGCGACGACTGTCTTCTTGTTGGAGTGAATCCGGTGCTCACAACTCTAAGCTGTGAGTCCACAGCACTTTGACCTGTTCCTGTGCAGAAGGTGGTCTCTGGAAGTACTACCCAGCTCGCCTAGCCCAGTCGGGGCTGAAGTGGATGAGTCCAGTTGGTGGCACTGGCTCAAGGGCGATGCTGACACATACATCATCTTGGACCTCTACGGGGGTCAGGGTGAGGCTGTCCCAGGTCTTTAAGGATCTTCTTGGATAGCTCAGCTGGTCAGCGTGTGGTGCTGGTAATGTCTAGGTTGCAGGATTGGTCCCTGTATGGGACAGCTGCATGCTCCCCCATCGTTCTACCTGGACACTGAGGTCCAGCACCAAGGGCTTTCTGGTGGTTCCCTCACTGCGAGAAGCAAAATTACAGGGTGCCAGGCAGAGGGCCTTCTCGGTGGTGGCCCCCGTCCTGTGGAACACCCTCCACCAGATGTCAACTACCTAGACTTCTAGAAGACATCTGAAGGCAGCCCTGTTTAGGGAAGCTTTTAATGTCTGATGCCTTACTGTATTTTAGAATGTTAGACGCGGGGCTGCCATCATTCCCACAGCTTGCTGGGATCGCAGCTTTGTGCTTATGGGAAGGGTTTTCTCAAGGTTTAGGATTCCTCTGGCTCTTCAGCCAGTGGCTCGGAATACAGCAAATCAAAAGTCAGTTAGAGAGCTACCTGAGGTAGCCTGAAAGAAGGTTAGGAAGCAGCTTGCATTGAGACATATGGTGGGATCCCCTTTGATCCTCCTTCTATTCCTGATCTTCATTTATCCCCATCGGGGATTGTCCCTAAGAAAGACCCATATAATTCCATCTGATCCTTATTTATCACATCCCAAAGGCACCTCAGTGAATGACGCTATCCTTCCGGAATTGTTCCGTGAAATACGCGGCTCTGGATCAGGTGGTTGAGCTTACCAACAAACTGGAAGAGGTGCCTTGTTGGCGATATGCAATATTCATTTGGCTGTTAGGCTGCTGCCGGTTCACCCTCAAGATTTTAAGTGGTTGGGCTTTAATTTGGATGGAGCTCCTTATATTGATAAGGCGATGCCTATGGGTTGCGCAATAGACTGTGCAGCACTCAAGTCCTTTAGCGCGTTTCTGGATTGAACAGTGCGAGTCAAGACTCATTTAATTGGGGGTACCATTATTTGGATTGTTTTACTGGCTGGTTCATGTGACACCAGCCTCTTCGTAGGCTTCTGGACACCCTTTGTTCCCTCTGGGAGCTGGGTGTTCTGTTGGCAGTGGATAGGACAGTGCATCCTACTGCCCCTTTTAATGGATTTGGGGGTTAGCCTGATATTGTAGCTCAAACATCTGCTTGCTGTCCTGAAGCTGTTTGCCTTGAAGGAAGTTATTCTTGTTATACTTCCTCTGAAGCAAGTGAATCTTGCTTGCAGAGTGTTGCCCCAGGCCACCCCTTCCATTCCTGCTAGGCCTGGGGCCTGAGGTCCCCTTACCTTTGTGTACGCTTACCAAGTGAGGTGAAGGCAGATCTCATGCGATGGTTGCAATTCCTTTTTTTTTTTTTTAATAGAAATTTATTGGGTTTTACAATAGCAATACACATAATAAACAGTGTAACATATATCTTGACATAATTTCACATTTTCTTTGGACTTCCTCACATCTCCCGCTCCCACTTTCATCGTTATAACATTTTGTCAGCAATTTATCATCTTATTTAGATTCTTATATCCCTTCTATGTTTCATAATCTTATAGTTCTCGAAAGAAGTTAAATTTTCACAGTCTTACTTATTTTCTTAAAAAAAAACCTCTAAGTTTAGTGGTGCTCAGTTATTTTGGTCTAGCATCTTATTTAGCATTCGCTCAAATTACAATGTTTTTGTAAATAATTCTTAAATTTCTTCCAATCCTCCTCAGTCCTCTCTTCTCCCAGGTCACGAATTCTGCCGGTCATTTCGGCCAGTTCCATGTAGTCTATCAGTTGCATCTGCCATTCTTCCAGTGTGGGTAGATCTTGAGTTTTCCAGTATTTTGCGAGAAGTATCCTTGCTGCTGTTGTTGCATACATAAAAAATGTCTGGTCCTTCTTTACCACCCCTTGGCCGACAATACCCAAAAGGAAAGCCTCTGGTTTCTTCGATGGTTGCAATTCCTAAATGAATGCAATGGTAGTTCGCCATGGCAGGATACCTTGAACCTGCACAGGGATTTTCAGGTTCATGCTGATGCTGCTGGATCTTTGCCCTTTGGTTTTTTATTTCAGGGGCTGCTGGTGTGCATAGCCATGGCCTCAAGCCTGGTGTTGTGAAGCAATCATGTGACCTAACTTTTCTTGAGTTTTCCCCATTGTAGTAGCTGTTCACATGTGGCCCGAGGAGTTCAGTGACCATCGGATCTGCTTTTGGTCTGATAACCAGGCAGTGGTGAGCGTCTTGGCAAAACAGTCCTCACGCTCCAGCTGAGTCTCTGCCCCTCCGCTCACGCTTCGAGCTGCGCTGCTTAAGGTTTAATATTGTGCTTTCTGCTCTCCTGATTACGGGATCCTCTAATGATGTTGCTGACACTCTATCCCATTTTCAGATGGAGCGCTTCAGATCCTGGGCTCCAGACACTCAGCTACTGCCAGACTTTTCCGGACCACCTGTGGCACTTTGACAATAATTAGTTGTCAATTACAGAGAGCAGCAGCTTCCATTTCCCCTTCTGCTTTTAGCTCTTATGAGAAGGCCTGGATGGATTTCTTAGCCTTAAGCTGGCAGTTCTCGGCCATTCAGAAGAACTGGCCCCCATCCTCTGAGCAGATCCTGCAGTATTTGGTCCACTTGCTGCAGATTGGATGTGCTGTTAAAACTATCAGAATTCAGTCCGCTGCAATGTCTGAAGCTTTAATTTTCAGAGACCCTTGTATAAAGTCTGTCTTGTGCAGGGCCTTGGAAGGTTGGAATAGGCGCCAACCTCATACGACAGTGGGCAGGAAGTCGGTCAATTTTTACCTATGCAGTATCTGCAACAAGTTATAACTTGTCTGCTGGTTAAAGATCAAGGCGAGACTCCTTTCATCTATTCCATTGCATTTTTGGTGCACTGAGGGTTGGGCTGAGAGTCTGGAGGCTTATTGCTTCAGGACTTTTCCTTATCTGCTTTGGAGCTTGTCATTAGAGTTGGGAACTCTAAAACAGACCTAGTGGGCAGGAGTGCCACCATCAGGCTTCCCGTCACAGGTGAGGAGGGCCCTTGCCCGGTTATGGATACCAGAAATATTTGGCTTTTCATTCCCCTGGGGGCTGGCCCGCTCCTAGCGCATGAAAATGGGTTCCCATTAGCCAGGCATCAATGTGCTTACGTCGTGCACCAGTTATTACGGCCTGCGGCTTGCCTACCGCTGAACACGCCTCATTCCTTCCGAATAGGGCTGTTGCAAAGGCTGCACACTGGGGGCCTGTCAGTAGACAGGATTGTGAATACGGGTCATTGGAAGTCTGATGCTGACAAGGGTTACATCAGGAAGTGTCACCAATGATGTCTGTGCTGATGCCTGTCTGTTATTTCCTTTTTTCATAGGAGCAGCTGTGCACATTTGGATTGTCGGCCACAGCATTGTACACTGGGCTGGCAAGCGCTCTGACGAGTCTGGACTGGGGCGCCATCTCAGTCTTCCTGCCCATGTGAACATATACTGGATATCCAGATGGGGAATGCTTTGGGAGGAGTTCCTTCCTTTGGAGCGGTCGAGTGTGACCTGTGCAGGTTCTCCCGCAGTGCTGGTGGTGCAGCTGGGCGAGAATGATTTGCCGTCTTCCTCCAGCATAAGTTTGCATTTCTGCATGCAGGAGGACTTGGATGAGTTGATGGCAGCTCTCCCTGGACTCAAAATAATTTAAGGCATTGGTTCAATGTGGTCTGGAGGGGGGGTCCCTCCAGCACCTGTCCCCTCCAATGCGCAAAGGTAATCCGTTAAAGGAATCCAAGGATTCGCCATGCTTTTGTCGACCCCTTTCGAGGGGTAGGGCCAAGCAAGAGTCCCTGGAGCTTTTTGGGTGAGCTTGAGTCTGATCCTGGTTCATTGCTCCCCCACAATGTTTGCTTGTACTGACGATATGGTGGGGCCCAGTCATCAGTGCTGCCCTGCTGAGGTCAGGTGCAGCTAGTAGGGAACCAATGCCTAGACAAACTACCACCGAGCAGGCCAGAAAGCATGTTAATAAGGGGGTGGAAAATAAAATAAAATAAAATAATAAAATAAAATAAAATAGGTCCTTGCTTTAGGTGGTTCTGTGATATTGCACCCTGCTATTTCCGTCGAGGCTGTTGCCCTCTTTAGGGCAGATGGGGTGCATCTTTCTCCTATGGGGAACGACACCTGGCTGGATGCGGTTGCTTTGGGATTCATTGCTCCCCCATGATGTTCGCTTGTACTGACGATATAGTGGGGCCCAGTTGTCAGTGCTGCCCTGCTGAGGTCAGGTGCAGATAGTCGGGAACCAACGCCTAGACAAACTACCACCGAGCAGGCCAGAAAGCATGTTAATAAGGAGGTGGAAAATAAAATAAAATAAAGTAAATAAAATTAATAAAATAAAATAACAAATAAAATAAAATAAAATAGGCCCTTGATTTAGGTGGTTCTGTGATATTGCACCTTGCTATTTCCTTCAAGGCTGTTGCCCTCTTTAGGGCAGATGGGGTGCATCTTTCCCCTACGGGGAATGACACCTGGCTGGATGCGGTTGCTTTGGGATTGAAGGAAGGGTTGCATTTGTGAGTGGTCTGGCAGTGAGCTTCAGTGCTCAGTTGGCGGTTAGGCATTGGTCTTGGAATTGGAACATGGTGGAGGGGTATGGATTCGGCTGTGCCTGCCCCTCCAAAATGCTGCTGCTGCTGCTTCAAGGGTTTTCTGTTAAAGGAACCCAGGGGCTCCCCATGCTTTTGTCCGAAACCCCCTGGCAAGGGCTAGGGTCATGCAAGCCCCTGGGAGCATTCTGGGGAGAGGTGAGGCATGGTTCCTAGTCCCGTCTCTCTCTCCCCAGGTGACTTACCCTTGCTGACTTCGTGGGAGGTGCAAATGTCAGAGCTGTCCCCATGCGGGGTCAGTTAGTGCTACCAATGCCTAAGCAACCACTCACATTGCTATAATTTGAATAAAGTTGTGGCCAAAATTATGCCAAAAACCTTAAACAAAAATTAAGTGTCAATTGTGTTTTTCTTTTGGGGGGGGTGTCTTGGGGACCTCGACACGCAAGTATTTTATTTGGAGAAAATTTCTGATTTCTTCCTCTTTTTTTATCATCACCCTCTATAAAAAGACCACTTTACAGAATTATTTCTGAATACCCCCCAGCATTTTGTTTGTGGTAACCACCATCTTCTCTCCACAAGGCCACGGTATTGTAGAGGATACAAAATGGTGGCCAGGCTTCCAATGCAGTTGCCATTGTTGCTACTTGCAGTGGCAGAAAAAATCCAAAAACAAAAACAGCTTGTAAGGAAAAAAGAAAGGAACTATACTACTACCCCCACTTCTCTCCCCAACTACTACAACTTCTTCTTCTTCTTCTTCTTCTTCTTCTTCTTCTTCTTCTTCTTCTTCTTCTTCTCCTCCTCCTCCTCCTCCTCCTCCTCCTCCTCCTCCTCCTTCTCCTTAGGTCACCTTCCTCATCTATTTCCCAGTCTTTATGAGCTATTTTCCTGTAATTTTCCTAACAAAATATGTGACTTACACACACTTGGCAACAGGTCTGGTGCCTTTCATCCTCTTCTATTGAAAGTCCAGGCTCTTTCACAGCAATCATATAGGTGTGATTCATGTAATGCAAAGTAATCGCCATTGGATGCAACCTATAACAAACTCACAACAGTAGATTCTGATGGTGATTTTGAACATTATACTCAAGCACAGCAGAAGAGTTACTGACTTGTGCTTCCTCTTGTTCAAAGCTCATCTGTTTTAGATGTGAAACAGTGACTTGTCCTGAGTAGGAAAATTCATGAGTATGATGCCTCAGAAGTTAACACATCTAAGTGTCCAAGTCATCACTTTCCATTTTGCAGTTTTACATTGCAAATGAGGTGACAAGTCAGTTCTGCTTCCTCAGTCAACAGTTGTTTGTAGTGTCAGAAACTGTGCAGAGGATTTTCTGCATATATGATGTGTGTGAATGCATTTTATTTCTATATATTCCTTTCCTGTTGTTACCGAATGGTGAGAGAACCTGATAAATATGTAACAACAACAACAACAACCCTAAATGCTACTTGTTAAGTATAAAAATGTGTAGACTGGATGCAGGACTTGCCAGGCTATGCAGATTATGAATACTCCCTTCATCATGTTTTGAGGGCAATATTTATACTTGTATTAATAGAAATAGGGAAATACTCATTTTGTTTCCATGGAGAGTAGAAGTAGACAGATATAAGAAAATTTGAGAGAGAGAAAAAGAACATTTTTTTAATCTGTCACTTTTCCATCAAAACTAAACACTTGGGAAATGGTGTTACCAACTATTTTCAGTGAAATAAAGCAATTTGAGAGTCTGGAAATAAATGTATTGTAACGTTACTTTTCATATTGATGTTAAATTTAAGACTAGCCCAGGAAAGCATTTGCCTTTTGAGTTTGGCATCAATGACTGTATTGATCTAGTGCCCTAGTGTATGCCCTGTTTTGCAACCTCATCCAACTACACCTGAGAATTCTTCCCTTTTTGTCTTCCATTTTATAAATCTCATGCATTGTATTGCCAGCTCTGCACATACATTCCTTCTGCTGTTTATATAATGCAGGCCCTGGAGGAAAATAACTGAGTGAATTATAATAAACAACATATTACAGGCAATCAATAATATAACAAAATCTTAATTATAGGCACAACCATGCAGTTGTGTATCTGATGCTCTTAAAAATAGGGGCTATATTCATTTGTATTATTTATTTATTGAAATATTTATTGCCTGCTCTTCATTGCAATAACAATTCCGGAGCAAGTTGCATTAAAAATTTAAATACAGAATATGTGATAAAGCATCGTAAATAAATATACCATATTCCTCCATGAGTGGAAAACTAAAAGTAATAACAATGAGACACATGTGCTAGTGATCAGCTGATGCCTGAACGTAAAGATGGTTCTTCATCTGTACTCTAAGACTTATTAGAGCTGGTGCTAACCACATATTAAAGAGGAATGCATTCCATCATTCCATTTGTTTATTTTGAGAGATTTCCCCCCCATAACTGCCATTGGCTCCATTGAGTTCTCACAGCACAGTCCCATTGAGTTCACTGAATAATTGTTGTTCAACATGATAACTTTAATTGTTATCTAGTTATAACTCTTTTAGAAACCTTCTGTTGGAAAAGGAATACATAAATATTGTAAGTACAGTAAGTGAACACATAAAATCCCGATCACTATCTCTCAGTCTGTCCTATCGCACAGGGTTGTGGTGAGGATGCAACATGTAAACTGCCTTGAGCTCATTTAAGAAAGCAGAATATAATTGTGACAAAGCTACTGCAGTAACAACAAATTACCTGATTAGGAACATCTGCCATAGCTTCTACATCAAGCAAAATGTAAAGAAAATAATGAGTGGTTTATTTTAAGTTGCACTTTCAAAATAAATGATTTCCTTAATATATGTTTTATTCAGTCAGTAGTAAGGTTTTTATATAAATTTTGCTTTTGAAACATCTATATTAAATTATTATTATTACTATTATTATTAGACATATACACTGCCCTATACCCAGAGGTCTCAGGGCGGTTCACAACAGGACAGCAACATATAAAATCAAACCAAAAGCAGTAACCCAATAACTCCCCCCCCAAAAAAAGCGCCACATTCTAGAAGGATGTTGAATGTCAATAAGATCAACCGAAGGTCTTGTTAAAAAGGAATGTTTTTGCCTGACGCCTAAAGGTGTATAATGAAGGCACCAGGCGAACTTTCCTGTAGATCAATAGATAAAATGTGTAATAAACATCTCTCAGTCTCTCTTAGTATCCAGTCTTTGTTCACTAACAAATCTGTTTTAGTCTGTTCCATTCATATACTTCAGAAAGTTGAAACAAAATAAAAAAATTCCTTCCAGTAGCACCTTAGAGACCAACTAAGTTTTATATTGGTATGAGCTTTCGTGTGCATGAACACTTCTTCAGATAGTTGTTTGTCTGTCTGTCTGTTCTCTTATGCATTTGGATACTTCTTAATATGCCAAATTTTGCATGATGATTTCCAAGATCAAGGAGCAGCATTTTTTGTCTATGTTTAGATACATTTGGATACAATTTTGGATCATGATGGCAGGCTGAATCTTTAAAAACTGCACTATTTTGTGTCATGAACTGGCAGGACTTTGGGAAGGAGGAGGAGGATCCCAGCAAGGGGTGCAGCTGGGACTGAGTCACACGGGGGCAAGCTGGGGGTGGGGAAGGAGAGGTTGGTATAGGTAGTACTCACATGGTGACAGAGGATGACGAGGGGCCAGTGCACAGGAAGCTGAGCAGAGGGACCCCTTGCCAGAGCCAGAGAGGCCCCCATCCTCATGAACATGGTGGGTCCTGAGACATAGGGAACAGTGGGCTGTGCACTCCAGGATGCAGAAGCAGGTCGGTGCTTGCAGCCCAGTTCATTAGCTGACTAGGTGGGTAAAGAGGCATGCGATTCCTCAGCTGGGGCAAGATGAGAGCAGGTGAGGGTCACATGCCTCATTAAGCCCAGATGCAATCAGCAGGCACAGTAGAAGAAGGCAACAGAGCTGAGGTGTTGTGTCTGCTCAACTGCCCATGTTGAGGTCTTGGATGCTCTTGGGCCTCCACAGGTTCCTACTTCAGGCGTGACTTCAAACTTGGATTAACCCTGAACCTCGTTTCCTGACTTTGGGCTTTCAACTTTGGATCTCGGATTGTGGATTTTGTGGATGCTGATCAACCCTGAACCTCGCTTTGACCTTTGGCCTTTGACTTTGGATCTCTGACTGCGGACTTTGCAGATGCTGATTGACCCTTGGATTTTGGACTTGGTCTTGACACACTGTCTGCCAGGTAGGCCAGGGGATCAGATCTTTTTGTTGTGGTTCGAGGACCCGATCCCCGCATAGTGGAATGAAACACAAGGACACGTGATATAAGGTTAATGGGCAAGAAAAGGCCACAACTTTATTGATTACAGCAAGTGAAAAGGTATTGGCTTAGGCACTGGATTACATCAGCTGACTCCACCCACTCGGAGAGGGGTGAGTCTAAAACAGGGGGGTTTATTCACCAGTAGGTGGAGCCTGTTGATGCTAATCCAACAAACAGTGAGGCCAGGAGGCTGGCGCCACAGCAATTTAGGCTGCTGTACACACACCCTTGAAGGCACCTGGTTGGGTGCCTAGCTGTGGGCGTGGGCGCCAGCCAGGTGAGTGGAAGGCAGGGGGCAAACGCCCCCTGCTTGAGGTGGAGTCCGGCTCCCAGCCACAACCACTCCCCTCTCTTGCAGGGAGGAGAGTCTTTTGTTTGATTGGAAATATATTGGAATATATTTTAAAACATTATATATGTGTATATCTGCCATAATTGAGCCCAAGAGGTCTTTGATTGGGCAGCATAGGAAGTGTGGATCAAGTCAGTTCTGAATGGAATTTGCAACAGAAGCTTAAAGAGAGTCTACATAAGAGAGAAACCAAACAGTGAAAAATCCCATTAAAATTCCCATTCCTGAAGCAAAAAAAAAAAAAAAAAAAAAGCCTTAGGGTAAGGAAGGGGCAGATGGTTTCAAGTAGCAGAAGGCGTCCATTAGCACCTCTCCCCAGTAGCAAGTAACGTGTGGTATGTCTTGTTTCCCATCAAGGTCAGAGGGCGTGAGTGCAATAGTTTGCCACTGAGATATTTCTGATTTGAATAGGAGCCTTCAATTGCCTGCTACCCTATCCCTCTACCCCAATATGCTTAGACTTTTTCATGTTGAATGAGGATTGTTAGTGGGGGGAAGGAAGAAAGCCAAGGTATTTGTGCTAATATCATCTACTCCTTGCTTAAAGGTGCCTGGTGCCCAAATTGATTTGGACTGCTTTATTCACATTGTTTGGATCTGGCATGCTCTTTGCACCAGTATTCTTGAGGACTGCGGGGTGGTTCGCACTACTCCTCTGACAGCTCCAATAGTTCTTCCACAGGTCTTCCACCAGAACGACCCTCAATGGTATCTTTAACACTGGTTCCAGGAGACCCTCCTTGACTCATGGAGTGTCTGGTTTATCTTCTGAGGACTCAATGTCTGGCACCAGGTCAGGGCTAAGCACAAGACCTCCTATTTGAATAGTTAGGCCCTCTCTGATCTGTGCAGCAGACTAAATTACTGTAGATTCAGAGAGAACAATAAAACCCAGAATTACTACATCTTTACACATATTTGGCACATCTTATCACCTCTATAGCATGCAGTCACTTCATTCAAGATCTATTTTATTTAAGACCATGACACATTTGTTCAAATAAATGCACACCTCTGGTCCTCAAGCACTGGACACAGCCTGCAATGTCACATACTGTTTACATTGTAAATTATTTTTTTAAAAAAAATATCTGTTTTAAATCATGCTGGATCTTCATCTGTCTGTGTGTATCATTCTCGCTCTTTTTAATATCATTTGGATCATTTTAACATATTCCAAGCTGCACATTCAATTAAAATTGAACTGAAGCAATGAAGATGCAGCTGCTCTATAGCCTGAAATAAAACATGAAAAAATGACTGAATTGGAGTTCACATTTAGATGAGGTTTTGTAAACCGTGTGATGTCACCCATGCTATCTCAGAACATATCTTTCATTTTATCCCCAAACCAGAGTGATTTCTCCAAATGAATCATAATTTGTTATCTTGAAGGGCTGTATCTTTTAAAGGAAAACCTGTGGGTTGTTCTTTTCTTCCATTTCTAGTGGGCAGTTTAAAATGTGTGAAATATATGAATGGAAATATTGAGTGGGGGGAAGAAGCTTCATGTCTTTTCCAGTAAATACTGTTTGTATACAAAGAGCTACAACTATATATACTGTATGCATGCCATCTGCATACCTTATGCTATGTATACACTCTTTTGGAGCCCAAGAGTGGGGCATCAGAACCACAAACCAGTGGGTTTCTTTCAGAGTCTGAGCTGCCCTAATTCTGCAGGAAAACACTGGGATGTCAGAAGGAAACCATGTCCTGAAACCTCCTGTTCTCTCTCAAGCAAAGGAAAAGCAACCAGTGCTATTTTTTCCCTTAGAAAAACCATCCGTTTAGTTTAGGATTTCCCTTCTCAGTTCAAGCTATCATCTCTGTTGGATATCTGATGTTTATTTCATGTCTCTAAAACTTCCCATTCATCCTTGATTACTTTAATAACACATTCCAAGCCTAGTAAAAAGAAGCGATCAACCCCAGAGCCTCTCTTCATGTAGATTGCTCCTCACTACAGCAGGAGTTCCTGTAGGGTTAATATACTTCATTTCTTGGTTCAAAAGCTCTGATAGTAACTGACTACTTCCATAATAGTCACCAAAGATAGGGGGAAATAGGGTGGGCAGGGGTAGTCAGCTCTGTTTTCTTAAAATATTGGGTTGGTGTTGTCCTAAAGCAAATATTGTCAGCATACCACCATGATTCTGTTTTGTTGTGCTAGCTTAGAGAACTGAGCTTGGCTTTCATGCTGAGACAATATAATGGTTTGGCACTGCTGTGACAACAGTAGGTACCGCTGTCATTAAGCAGTGCACCAAAATCTTGGCATATTACTGGGAGGATATGGGGCATGAACCCAGATGACTATACCATAGGTAAAAGATGATGATGATGAGGCCCTCCCTAAAAGATTTGCATTCCTAAAAGAATGTATGTGGCCATGGAAACTTCTTTGCTGGTTTAATGACATCTAGCTGATGTACAGTTGTAAATGGTTGCCATGCTACTGATTGCCATCTTGCTTCTTATCGGGTGCTTAAGGTGACAGAAGCCACTCTGTGTGCTATTGCAGCAATGTCTAATTTCAGGACTGGGGGTGCATTTGCTTTTTATTTTCATTATGAAATTTCATTTGAAATACATTACCAAAATGTAGAGATCTTCTGTACTGCCTCTGATGGCAGCACAAGTCAATTTTTAAAGCACATTACACATGCAGCAAATGCAATTTTGTTTTTATTAGCAAGCATAAAAACATACCTCTCTGGTTCAGGTTTCCATGTAGCTTATGTTGAAGTAGGGTGTTTTACTGCATTGTCATCTGAAATGAAGACCTACAGTAGACTATTCTGTTTTCAAAAACATCCAAGGGTGATGTGCAAAAGTAGCCTTCGCATAATAGAAAGGTATTTAATCTGCAGCAAGGAACTAGTTACTATGCCAACAAGTCACCACAATGAGAAGTATTTCCAAACTCTTCTATTATATGAAATATTAACAGAAGATAAGATGGTAATTTACTGTTAACCTTGGTGTAGTAACTTAACCTTATACGTAACCATTTACTTGTACAACAGATCTCTCTGCTGCTGCTGGCAGTGGAGAGCTATTTTACTGGAAGGCTTCTTTGAGGGGACATAAGAAAGGACCAATTGGAAATTTGACATGTATTTCATACACTGGGTCCCTACACAATTGGACCTGGCATTTGCCAGTCACAGTGCCTGACCAATGGTTTTGTCTGAGTGGGCGGGAGACTAAACTGCCACCTTCTGCTGTGCACTGCTCCATTGTGGGCTCCAAGTCCCCTTTAACTGTGATTGATTCCATGAGATTCACATAGTGTGATCCAAGATATTGGAAAGGGGAATGTGGAGGGATGTAAGACATCCTGCTAAATTGAATGGAATGAGAAAAAAGGTACATGGGATGACAGAATGCTGCCGTATACTGAGACAGACCACCAGTATAGCTAGCTTGATATGCTGACTGGCAGCAGCTCTGAAGAGTTTCAGATGGGATCCCTCTCAGCCCTAATTGGAAATGCTGGGGATTAAAAATGGGAAATTTGCATGCAAACCATGTGCTCTACCTCTGAGCCCTAACCTTCCCAAATATGAGCACTGTATTGGCTGGGGGCTGATAAAGAGCATCCTGGTACAGCTGTTAAGCTCCAGGATATTTCTTATAAAAAGTTAATTTACAGAAGGAAAGAAACACTTGTCAACTATGGAGAGTGACTGTTTCAATTTCAGGGTATGGTCAAAAAGTTTTATCTGTGCTAGTTTTGAAAGCTTTGGTTTGAGTTTGGAGGTTGACCCCTCATTTGTGCAGTAATGTGATGAGAATTAGAGACAATAAGATTGGGCTGTACAATTATCTTTATACAGACACCTTCAAGTGCATACATGTGGGCAGGTAATCCCTCCCCTACCTGGCCTGATCTCCTTGGCAACGCTTCCCCCAGGTGGGATTGGACAGCTGACTGGGGTAGGCGGAGACCTCCAGGTATCCCACCTGAGGGAAGGCGAAGCCAAGCCTATGCTGATGGAGCCGCTCCAGATCCAGGGGCTGCATGCATCCACGCAAAGGTCGCCCCCCCCCCATTTTATGCGGGGAGTGGTCATTATTACAATCCTCATTTAAAATAATCACTTTTCCAGCTGTCAGCCATGTTCACTGTTAAGTGAAGCCTTTTAAAATTCTTATCAGTGTGTTTTTATAAGGGTGTTTGTGTGTCTCGATCCACACCCCCCCCACACACCTACACACAGACACACACACACACACCCTAGTCCCACACCATTATCACTTAAATCAAGCTAAACGAATGCCAAACAAATTTGTCTGTTTTGAAAAGAAAACTAATATCTGCACTGCTTGAGTAACGTTAGCAAATCTTGGAACACATTCCACATTATGAGCTTAAAATGGATTGATAGTCATTATCTCACCATAAAGGGGCTGTAGTTTGGTGAGGGGAGTTACAGAATTGCCAGCAACCTCAGTTCTATGTATGTTTCTCTTATGGTCAAACGTAAGTTCAAGATATAAAAAGTCTAAGGTATAAAAACTTGTATTTTAATTGTATGCACTTCCCCTAAAATATATACATATTGTATACATTTTGTACACGTTATCCCCATAGAATGTACATTTTGTATGTCTTTTTCCTACAAAAGATATCTTTGGCACACACACTGGATCCCTAATGGAGCACAAACTGCACCAGCTTTGGAGTTGCCATAGATTATTTCCCTCCAATTTAATTTGGGGAAAACTCATCACACCATTTGTGCTGCCAGTATGAGTCCAGTTGATCATTGATAAAAGGTGGTTATCTTTCTTTGGTCCTATTCCCATCTTTTGGATTGCTCTGTAAGCAGCTTAATACCAGGATAACTAGGAAATCTCTACATGGAAATAACTTTTCATTGAAATCATTTGATGGAACCCTTCTGAATTTCTTGCCACCCTCTGGAGACAAAGAAAGGGTGTACACACTTAAGGCCTTTGACCATCTTGTAACTAGAAGTTTTCAAGGGGATCTTTAGTTGCAAAGAAGTTCAGTATCCAGAGAAAAAACTATGTCTGATCAGCACCTGAGTGCAGGAGGTGTCAATCAACTGAATTCATGCTGGCATAAGAATGAAATGAATTCCTTGAACATCCCTACTTGGACATTCTAATTAGTGTAAAGGCGGGATGGAACTCCTTTAATACTTGCAGGAACACACATTCCTTTTCAGCATGGCATTTCCATCTTATGACTTTTTATTAAAAGTACAATGTGAACGTTTTTGCAGCTTGCAAAGACATTCAGAAGATTTTTCATATTTTCCGAGGCACGGCATCCACATGGGAATTTGTAACGTATTTTAGACTAACTTAAAAGAAAGCTAAAGTGTGTAGCGTATCCATTTAAATGGTAGATGGCTCTATGCCAAAATGCTGATTCCTCCCAAGCTTTGAAGAGTAGAGAACGTATACTACTTACACCTACATATTTATTGCAGCTTATTAGATAGAGGTAAATATGTAGTTATTCAGGGGGTGGGCGGGGGTAGAATGATTTCTTTATTCCCAGAACATGTATAACACAGAAAGAAATTGCCTGAATTCACCTTATAGTGATATATTTTGTGTTTATTTCAATTTTCTCTGCTGGTGGTTGAATGAAACTCATGGGTGCCATTTAGGAAGGGGGGCAGTTACCTCCATGTGGTTCAGACCACATGGGAATTATTCAAGAGCACCTATATCTTGGATCAGCTCACAAGCTCCATGCAGGGAGTGATTCTTAGAATAGGAAGTATGTTAACTCTGTGTGGCGAAAACAGAAACCCTTTTGCTTCAAAATGATAGAACAAACCCAACAACCGTAGGGTGGTTTGTGCTACTATAATACTATGAGATTTTTTAAAACACGAAAAAGCACAACATAATGCTTCTAAAAGCACTTATAAATGATCTTTAATCTTTCTAGGAGCAGATGTTTTATTCTATCTGAAATGATGTTCATGATGGAGCTGTATCTAGGGCAAATCTTAATGGGGTGTTTGGGGTATTACAGTGCTTAAAATGAAAACAGGGCTTTTTTCAGCTGGAACTTGACAGGACTCAGTTCCAGAACCTCTCAGGTGACTAACATTGCCATTCTAACATATTAAGGGAAGTGTTCATTGTGAGTTATGGCACCTCTTTTTCTAGAAAAATAGCACTGGATGAAAGGCCCATCTAGTCCTGAACTCTGTTCTCTCAGTGATCAACAAGGCGCTAATGGGAACTCTACTAATTGTTATTATTTATTTAAGCCATCTGAGCTGGTGGCTATATTTCTGCAATCTTATGTTGATAATTTCCATATTTTAATTATTTATATTGTGTACAAAAACTAATCCCATGGGGGGGGAAATATTTGTCCTTCTAAATAAGAATAAACACAGAAGAGTAAGCAGTCTTTTTTTTCTTTTCTTTTTTGCTGTTTCACACCTCACAGGCTCATCAATTAGAGATGACCTAGAAACTTATCTGCTTGGTGATGAGGCATGCACAGTGTTTGATATCTAATTCTCCCCCAGACACACAGCTGCTGTGTGGGGCTAATGGCCATATTTACAATATCCCCTCAACCTTCAAATTGCCTCTGCTGCTAAACTCAGCAGATTCCATAAGGCCATGAAGAGTTACTGCTACTTAGCACATTCCTGACTCCCGCCTTTTGCAAGTCATAGCAGTTAAGCAGGAGCATTAGGGATGGTATCTTCCATTTGTCAACACAAAGTTACTTTCTAAAAGAGCAAAGGGGAATTGTGCTTTGGATGCTACAACTATGAGTCATTGCCCCCCCCCCCCCGAGACTTTGCTTTCATAGGTTCAGCTTAATGAGTAGCTCAAGGCTGAGCCTGGAGACACACACAAAACAGGGACAGAGATTAGCTTTGGGTCATCCAATGGTGTGTGGATCGGGAAATGCCACACTGATGAACTGCTCCATCAGCAGCAGTCAGTGGCAAGATGTCTTAGTCAGGAAAACTGGGCAGTGGGACTCATCCAGCCCCTCAGATTATTCTGCCCAGTAGCAATCCTGACCCCACTTACTTTCATTGAATTCAGTAGGACTCATGGTTGAGTAGACACAACTAGGATTGCACATTCAAACCAGTCACTCACAGAATGTTATTACAAACTGAGCCAAATGGCACAAAAGTTTAATTATAGTCAACATTGTTGCATTGCTTAAACAGATCCACATACGGCTGGAGATAATTCAAGATGTACATATTTATTGCATTCATGCTGACCAATTAAATAAAGGAAAATGGGATACAAGAGCTTGTGTAGCATTATCAAAATCAGCTTAACTGTGCAAGTGATTAAGAAGACAAGAGCCTGCTGGATCAATCCAAATGTTGATCTAGTCCAGCAGTTGCTTTTATAAAAAGTGGACAGCATCAAAGATTTAATGCTTTTGTTCAAATAAAACTATTAAAAATATCTTTATCTGGTGAACTTAAATGATCTTGCAAGAACAAATAAAAGAGAAGTGACTCTTTCTAACTTGGAGGCGTCACTCAAATCAATATTGGTGTCCTGCCTTGGGACTTCAAAGCACAGCACAAGGAAGCAACAAAAACAAGTGTTTAAACCATTAGATTTGAACTTCAATACAACTTGTTCCCTTTCTGGCAGAAGCACGGTAATAGCAAGCTTTGCAGTGTGTTTTATAGCCTCACACCCAGAGATATGTTATGATTTGAGGCCTCTTTTCTAGAACTAGTTTCTTAGTCTGCCAGCTAGGCCTCTCGTTCAAAGGATGAACTATCAGTCTCACTCAGCAGCTCCTGTGAACTCACATTATTCTTTACATTACAGCTACATTGCTGTCTTCTGTGTATTTTCTATTTTTCAGCTTTGCTGCTGAAGCTCACTATGTAGGAGCTATTTAGGAGGAGCTAAAAGGCAGGAGTTCAAATCCTGGTCATGGTAGATAAGGCTATTTCTCTACCAGAGCTCTGCCAACATTAAATATTTTAACTACACCCAATCTTTTTGGCTGTTTTTTATTTTTATGACAGCCTTTTAATGCCACTTATTTGATATGTCTGCATCAGATGTTCCAATAGATGATAGATGGAGAATTTTCCACACATGACCAAGTTTGGAGTACTTAGTTGAACTGGAATACAAAAAAGGGAGGTATGAGGAGGTCTGGGAAACAAGTAAATGTAAGAGAAGTGATGAAAAGATGGAATTGTTTTTAATTATTATTTTTTTGTATTTCGTTTTGTTTTTTCTATTTTTCTCTTTCTTATTTATGTATCCTTCTTTTGAAACCTTAATAAATATCATTTAAAAAAAAAAAGTTTGGAATACTTAGAAATATAATATCACTGACATATATAGAGCAGTGTATCAGCTGCCAAATGAGTCCTTACCTTCAGGGAAGATCAATGGAAGAAGTAGTAGAATCTGAGTTTTGATAGGCATGGATCTTGTCTTCCTTTTCCATCATTGTACTTTCCTTTACCCTAGAAGCTTGTATGTATACAGAAGCTCATGTTGTCACAGAAATCATATGGCTGGGTCAGCACCAGTAGGTTATATCACTGAATGCTTACTTGCAGACTCAGATGTACACATGGCATTACATTATATTCATCTCAAGGATGTGGCAAAAAATATGATCCTCGTATTCTTCTCTAACTCATATTTAATCTGACTCAGAGATGAATTCTCACCAACCGTCTCTCATTCACCCACTTATTAATTCCCCAAATCTATCTTTTTGCTTCAACCTCACTTACTAGCAGTAAGGGTAGAAAATTGTATCCCCTAGTGGGTAATTCAAGCCTGAGCAGGGCTTGGAGAGGGGGTGGGATTCCTTCCGTGTTTGTGTGTTCTCTCTCAAATGTATGCATATATATATATATATATATATATATATATATATGATATATATATATATATAGCTTGGCACAAGAGCCAGAGATAAAATGTGTCTACAACTGACTATGTAGTTTGGGAAAGAAGGCAGAAACAGTCTTAGGGTGGACATGAGAGAGGGGATCTTGGGAGTTCAAAGGGGTTAGTTTGAGTTGGTTTGAACAATTTTCATGCCAGCCTATCATGTGCCAGGAATAGCTCATGCATCACTATTCATTTTTCACAAATTTCCTTCCTACAGTAAATGCAATATATGCCATGGACTTGTTCCCACCAGACTTATATAAAGCAAAATAGATTGTGCATGTGGAAAGAATGGCTTTATCTGAAATATAAGCTAATTGTTTTTATTCAAATAGGTCTGCCTTTCGCATAGCTAGCACGCTATTACTCTCACAAGAGTTTTCAGCTAATTGTTGTATCTGCCACTTGCTAAATTTGTTTGCTAAATTACAAAGTCACAATGGGTGCACAGCCAGCCACTCCCCCGCCAAAAGATCTTTACTCTAATTGTTTTATCTGCTGCTTGCTAAATCTGTTTGCTAAATTGTACCTTTCATTGAGCTTACACCAAAACCTTTTCAGGAAGCAATTAGTACCTACTGACAAATTTTATAGCATCGTGTATACACTTTAACTGCACGGGTGGGTCTGAAGGAGAAATGTACAAATAATACAGCTGTCAAAAGACTGTACTAAAGCATTGCCCAAGGCTTTCATAACAACATTCCTGTTATCGGACAAACATTGTTTCAGAGACATGAACTTGAAAGCTGTTCTTCCACATGTTTGTGTTGCTTTTGTTTTTATGACTGACAGAATATTGTTACTCTAATTCGAAATCTTATCTCAGGGCCATATTCCCTGTTTTTGCTTCTGTGATGCAGAAATGCACTCCAAATATAGACTCACTGGAACCAGTACCACTACTCCTACACCAAAGGACTGATTTAGAAAGAGTAGTAATAGCAGGCTGTCTGTGTATTCCACAGGGATGGGGGAGAAAATCAATTCAGTTCAAACTGAAAAACAAGCCAGCTTTCACACTTCCCAAAACAATATGTGAAATGAAACACAGCGATCCTTTTAAATTCACACCTCTCTAGATTTTGCAATGCAGTCCTCTAGCCCAGTAATGCAGGCAAAGGTGCATATACTATGGTAAGTGTACAAAAAATGGATAAATCAGTAAACATACCGTAATATGCAATACTGTATTATGGACAATTGTTTGCAATAACGTGTATGTTCCAGAAAAATGGATACAAAAATGTGTGTATTTGGATAAAGCCAAACTAAAATCCTATGGAATCTTCATGAGAACTATTTTTTAAAAAAATTAAAAAGAAACTGATAGAGAAATGCGGAGAACTGAATGAAAGACTGGAAAAATAATGAAGCAAGCATAGCCAGGGATGTTGTGGATTCTAGATCAGCAACATCTGGAGGGGCAAAGGTTCCTGTAATAATAATAGGGGTTGCTCGTGCGTAAGTTGCCGCCACTCCTGGCTAGGTTGCCTGGTTAAACCTTTTCTGTCTGGACAGCCCTTCACTTCGTGGCTGTTTCAGTCGCTAGCAGAATCCGTCAGTGGGCATTTCTTAAACCTTTTCCAGCATAAAAGCTGTTTGACGCCAAGTCTCCTCCTACTCTCCCTGCACGGAAGTCTTCTGCGCAGGGAGGGTGTGGGTAGCGGAGGACCCGTGCTCTCCCCGCTGGTCTCCGGCGAGGAGTCCTGGAGCCCCCTCGCCGATTCCCCCATCTGCCCCCCTTTATCCCTGGTGTTACGCTGATTTCCTTCCCCAGCTGATGAGCTGCCTCTCTCTCTGCTGGGCCCTTCTCCAGCATCACTTGAGAGCCTTGCCTCTACCTCTGGCTCCGATGTCAGTTCCCTGACAGTTCCCTACAACTGAATTAAATAGA
Organism: Podarcis pityusensis; assembly: GCF_964106645.2. NCBI lineage: Eukaryota > Metazoa > Chordata > Lepidosauria > Squamata > Lacertidae > Podarcis > Podarcis pityusensis. The sequence goes on from NC_138027.1 coordinate 49,672,186, forward strand.
TCAGATATCTAAAGTAAGCACCAGCAAAGGCACATAAATATGTAGCCCTATTCAGGTAGTCACCTGAACATTGTTTAAAGTGCCCACAAGTGTTACCCCATCGCCATGTATGCAGCTTGTCGCATTCAGATGAACACTTGTATACGTCTCCACGTGAATGGGAATGTTGCTAAGGGTGAGGCTTCTTAGTGCATTCCACAGTGAAGTTGTGAGGAGGAGCCCACCTGTGAAGGGACATTGAGAGTGGAACTTGTGGGTGAGTCTCCACCTGCTCCTCAAGCAAACAGCTGAATAAGACTGAGCTTGGCCACATTTACAGAAAAGTAGTCAAAAGAAGATGATAGCAAAAAGCTCTTACTGTAAATACCAGAACATTGAGGTAGATTCCACTTAATCTAAAAACCTGTCTCCACACACATGCCTTAACGATTGGGGTGTTAATTACCTTTTCCTTCTGCTGGAAATCTTCGATATTTGCATATAACTGTACATAGAGAATGTGGAAGGAAAGAAAACTCACCCGCCTCAAAGGAAAACTCTCTTCCCAATTTGGAAGTTGCAGTAGCCATGGAAGACTTTCCTTCTCCTTTCACAATCACCCTGAATGGCAGGACATGCCAGCAATCCACCTCACTGGCTACCACTACGTATATGATAGTTTTGTACATATGGTTTGGAGCACACTTTGCTTATTTGAGGGAACATCTGACAGTATGATGCCTCGCCTGATTTATAATTTAGCTATAATTTAGCTATGACTTGACATTTGAATTTGCTGAATGTGTAGTTCATTTGTAAGTCATGCACCACTTCCTATAAAACATATGGGTCCGTACTAATGGCTATAAAATAGTTTGGGAAACTGCTGTGTAAAGTCTGAGATTTGCATCAGTACCTTCAATTATGTTATCCTAGAATACTGTGGCTGCATAGTAATTATCAGGGACAGACACTTGGGAAACATTTTTTAATCAAAGAATTTTGATTAGTCTAATCACTGCTCAACGACGACTGCAAATGCAAGGTCTTGCCGCATTCCAGCTGGAAACCTTAGGTTTCTTTGCTAAGGAATACAGAAAGTGTTCCTTGGAAATAATGACACTGTTGTGGCTGCCAGATGAAATTTGCAAGCTGAAAAGTGAGAGGAATACCAAAGAGCAGAATACCTTAAACATAAAAAACAATAACTTAAGACGTTTGACCTAGGCCACTTTGCGTTTTCCAAGGCTAACTAACAGCTGCTAGCACAGCATAAAGCTGCCTCAAGTTTGATTTTATGTTTTTAGCCATGGAGAGTCTTTCTGTAGACTATTATTTATTGTTCTGTTTTGCTGAATGCATCGATTACAAGAAATGCCTCCTAAAGACAGAAACTGGCAAGATCTGATGTACAACTATTAAGAGTCTGAATGCACTAGAATGTACAATGTAAATCCCTCTGAGGAACACATCCCCATTTTTATGAACATGCAGTGCATCACTACATTCACCATAAGAAGCATCTTAATTATCATTTTAATCAAACATTTTGTTTTTCAACAGTCTACTGTTAATTCCCACTTTTTGTCTGTGCCCTATAGCACAATTTATTTTTTCTCTCTTTCTGCATCATAGATCTCTCCAAATACTAATAGAAAAGTGGGCATAGCTAGAGAAAAAGTACTAAAAATAAAAGAAAAGGTCTTTCTCCCTGATTTCTGTTCTAATGTTCCCCATTTCCTCTTCATTCAGCTCTTACTGTCAGGAAGTTCTTCCTAATGTTTAGGTGGAATCTTCTTTCTTGTAGTTTGGATCCATTGCTTTGTGTCCGCTTCTCTGGAGCAGCAGATAACAACCTTTCTCCCTCCTCTATGTGACATCCTTTTATATATTTGAACATGGCTATCATATCACCCCTTAACCTCCTCTTCTCCAGGCTAAACATGCCCAGCTCCCTTAGCCGTTCCTCATAAGGCATCGTTTCCAGGCCTTTGACCATTTTGGTTGCCCTCCTCTGGACACGTTCCAGTTTGTCAGTGTCCTTCTTGAACTGTGGTGCCCAGAACCCAGAGTACTGGACACAGTACTCCAGGTGAGGTCTGAGGTGAAGTAACATTGTATTGTGAGGCATAAAAATGGCAACTGCCTATCTCTAGCTGGAGAAGGTTGCTGCTTGGGCCTCTTCTAGACAATGAAGAAGGGAGCAGATGGTGGTGGCACCAAGTGGTTTCAGGGCTCAGCAGGTTAAGTGTCTTGGTGGCTCTGTCAAAGGTGTGCGGGTTTTGTCATTAACCTAGCCATGCTAGATGCTGACATCAAGTCCCAGTGTAAGGGCTCCTCATATGAGCATTCAATTTTGGGGGGGGTCTCAGAGACTTGGAGCCTGGTCAAAGGAATACTTATGGGAAAGTGGGCGTAGCTAGAGAAAAAATACTAAAAGGACAAAAAAAGGTCTTTCTCTCTCACATTATTAACATTTTATTCCTGTGTATTAATTGACAGAAGGTGACCTTTTGAAACTCTGCTGAAACAAAGTTGCTGTGGGCATTTTCAGGAAAAAAAGGACAATTATGCCATGACATCTGGCAGGCTATAGCCTTAAGCCTTATTAAATATATATGTTTTGAAACTTTAATATGGCCTGCATATTTCCCAGTGGGATGGGATCTCCAATCCACTATGGTACCTTCTTTGTTTTAACAGTGAAGTTCCTTTGAATAAAAATAAATGTTTTTTTTTTAAAGCTTAAGGTTAGCTGTGTGTGATATCATGCAAGATTACCATTGGACATCCCAGCAGCCGAGACCCCATTAATATACACACATGCATGGTGATGAGGCAGATGCTTCCCTGTGGTGTGCTTCCACAGTGTGGAGAGCCAGTGTGGTGTAGTGGTTAAGAGTGGTAGACTTGTAATCTGGTGAACCGGGTTCGCGTCTCCGCTCCTCCACATGCAGCTGCTGGGTGACCTTGGGCCAGTCACACTTCTCTGAAGTCTCTCAGCCCCACTCACCTCACAGAGTGTTTGTTGTGGGGGAGGAAGGGAAAGGAGAATGTTAGCTGCTTTGAGACTCCTTTGGGTAGTGATAAAGCGGGATATCAAATCCAAACTCTTCTTCTTCTTCCACACCACAGAAGCATGTGTGTGCGCGCGCACATGGACATTCTAACGCCATTGTTGTATTCTGGGTAAACCATGGAAAATGGAGTCCTGGCCACCAAGCAGAGGCTCCATTATGCCCACAGTCAATGCTAGCTTTGCTTTATGCTGGCCTTGCCCTATGCTTGCTCAAGACTGAAGTTTGGTGCAATCGGAACAGCGTGAGTAGCTGAATTTAGAAATTTCAAAGGAGCTTTATATGAGGACTTCACAGAGGAATGAAAACCTAGGATCAAAGAGATCATGCTAAATAGAAAGGCTGTTCGTTATGATAAATGCTATGTCATTGAAGGATGCCAAGTCAAAACATATTAGAAGAACAACAACTTTGATAAGCACAACCAAGGAATGGGCCTAATCCATCATATGCATAGTATAGATAACACCGAGGAGATGAGTGTAGTAGATCTTCTCCCCAGGCCATAAACTAGAAAAGGACAATTTATGGAGTAAATAAGAAAAAGCAAACAACATGACTGATTCTATACAAATGCCTGTATTTTCCATATTTAAAGCAATTTATCTGTTGACTTGTAAAGCAGAGTCATGCAATGCCCACTTGCATTTAAAGTAGTAAACCCAAAGAAAGCTAAATCACACATGGGGTTTATTCTAGCGTTTAGATTGGCCCTTACTTAGTAATCCTCACAAGCACCCTATAAGTAGATCAGTCTTATTATCTATTTTATACATGGTGGGCTAAGGCTAAAGGACTTTATGCTGCACAACACCATCCAATAAGTTTATGACATGAGCTGAGATTTAAAGCAGTGGCTTCTAGTTCATACCTCATGCTCAGAACAAACATGCTGTTCCAGGTAGACCTATCCAGAGACCTAATTCTTTGAAATTAAAGCCGCCTACCTGATGCCTCTCTGCCTTATGCGCCATACTCTGACAACAACAGATAGCTCTGCACCATCTTGACCTGTAGCGATACGTGGCTCTTTGTAGCCAACTCACCTGACACCCGAGTCCCTCTGAATATATCTGTTTGAGCTCAGGAGTGGGCCGGATCCAGTGTACAACCCAAGACTCAGCATGAAAATGAATGGAGGCACAAGAGAGCTTCTGGACTTTCTTTGCATTCTCCTTCCTGTGCATGGTTCCTTTGGACCTGATAGTTTTGATGCAGCAGAACATGTCTATATTTATAGATCAAGGTTTGATTTTAAAATTTCATGTCCTTTCCCTCTCCCGTTTAAAATTAATGACGCCCTTTTCCCTTTAAGATGATTTAAATTCATAGCCTGCTGAGCATATAGGTTCTGCTTTTTAATCCAGAAAATTACAGACTATTACAGTAATATTATTCACCTTTTTCTCTTAAAATGTCAAATAGCTAGCCTGAAATCTGGTAATGGAAGATAAATTTGTATCTTGAGAAAGACTTAATGATATTTTTTCAAATCTTAGTGTCGACTGTGTTGAACAAAGATATTATTTCAACACACAATGTTGAATAATTACTTTCTAATATCTACAAAGTGTTTTGTTCTAATGCTTTTCCTTAATTGTACAGTGGTACCTCAGGTTACAGATGCTTCAGGTTACAGACTCCACTAACCCGGAAGTAGTACCTCGGGTTAAGAACTTTGCTTCAGGATGAGCTAAAGTGGTACCTCAGGTTAAGAACAGTTTCAGGTTAAGAATGGGCCTCCAGAACGAATTAAGTTCTTAACCCGAGGTACCACTGTACTTATATTGGATAGTTACATATAGTTGCATGGTGGTTTCAGAACCTCTGGAACTTATTTACTGGTCCATACTATTCTCTAGGCTGGGTAGTGTGGGAAGTCAATTAAGCATCTCTTTGTGATAAACTGAAAGGTGATAATAGGAACACTGCTGTATTTCTCACTGTATCTCTATCACTTCATTGCATTTGTACAGTATCCAACCCACCTGTCACTAAATACAATGCAGGTGATACTATGGGTGGTGTTTTTGCCTCCTCATTTCAAAGGATATTAGGTGATGGAGCAAGAATCCTATCAGAGCTAGATATGATCACATCTTCACAACTAATACATCACTGGAGAGAGTCTTGCTGGACTTAACTAGGCCCTCAAGACTGTGTTCTGGATATCCATTCTGTAGTCTTAGGTCTCAGCTAGACTGGTAAAGAAAAAGAGAATTATATGTGTTTTATGTGCCACCAGATGGTGACATGGAGTCCCATTTTTCTCTACCTGTTTTCCCTGTTTAAATTTACAATGCTTTAAACTGAAATGCTTCTTTGATGTGTCTAGATCTCGCCTTGTTATCTGTGCAACTTTTCAAAGCCATACAAAAATGGGAGTTTAGTTAATACATCTCCTTTTGCCATAGTAGTCATAGCTGAAGTGAATTTCAGTCCTCGGTGCAATTGAGTTGAAAGTGGTTTTTGTGTGTGTGATTAAGCACCAGTCACAGAACAGCAGCAGGATCCCCCAAAATAAGGAGTTTGAAAACTCTATTTATAAGCAGAGCTGTCAAAAATACATCTTGCTGCTTTTCATTTATATGCAAATAATTTGGAATATGTCTTGCATTTAGCTCAAATAAAATGCAGATGTATGAAATATGTAAATAACTGGATTTTTTTATTGATGGATAAGTGCCCACCTGCTCTTTTTGGATCACAAAAATATAATATGTCTGAGTTTGATTGTAAGAGCCTGATCCTACTTAGGCTTATTTAAAAGTAAGTCCCACTATATTCAATAGGGCTTACTGCCAAAACTGTGGTTGGGAGACATACTTATCTGGGAGTGAGCCCCATTCAACTCGGTGGGATTACCTCAGAGTAGACATGACGAGAGCTGCACTGTTATTTACAGTTGCTGCAGTGATGCCACACTTCAGTGAGTTCATCATTATTTAGTATGTATTTAACAAAAGAATTTATTCCCTCAGGGCAGTCATCTCCTCCCTCATCCCATAGTCATCTGCCATCCATTCACCTATGGGAATGAATGAGAGGGAAAGTGTGAATGACACAAGACACCTGCTTTCACTTCAAGAAGACACATCCCATCCCCTTTTTGATGCCTGCCAATCCCTCCTCCTCCTCCTCCATTCCCAGAGGAGAGTGGCTGGGACCATGTGGGTGGGGAAAGAGGACACTGTCCTGTAGAAAGAATAAAGGAAACAGACGGAATTAGGCGAAGGCACCAGGTGCCTCATTCTTGCAGAAATTTTTAGAGTGGAAGAAGATTGGAGAGTTACTTTCCCTCATCTCACTCTTACCAGTCTTGTTCATTAGGCAGAGCCCTGCCCTACAGGATTCAGCGAAGGGCACTGAAAATCAAGTCAGCCCCTATCTGCATAACCCTTCACTCTTCACTCGTTCATTTCACTTTAGAATATGCTAGATCACCAGGAAAGTAGGCTAAAAATTGTTGTGAAGTGTCTCCCAAAATAAAGTTGCTAAGTTCATGTTTGAAAAGATGGTGACAAAATTTCCGGGGTCAAGCCAATTGCTCTATGTGTGCTGGTTTTAAACAGCAAGAAGCTGGTCCTTGTGAACCTCCCTCAAGTCCCAATTCAAGGACAATTCACCATCTGCAAGAGTCTAGCTTTCCACTGCAGACTGCCCTGGAGTGTCTGTCTGATGACAGTAATGAATAGCACTATTGAGGGGGAAGCCCGGCATATGATTCTTAGCTTGTTCCCAGAACTGATAAATTATTGTTTGACTGATAGGAAATGAGTTTATTATTGGCCTCAAGAAAAATAACCTGCAGCAAGCTCATTTACTGCACATGCAGCTGAAAGAGATACTGTAAATCCATTTTCTAAATATGTTTTCCTCCAGGACTGTCTTGACAATAGGCCCATATCCCCTTCCTGAAGAAGTAATTCCCTTAATCTATTTTGTCACTGAAACTCAACTACAGCACACTCTAGCAGACCTATTGTTGATGTCACTTTTCTTCAGGCGAGGGGAGTAAGTGGTATCTTGCTGAAAATGAGTTCTTGCTTTAATTCACTTTAACACCTTTAACCAGGAACGGAGAAGCTGTACTACAACGCCCATCATCCCTGGCTGTTGGCCTTGCTGGGTGGGGCTGATGGGAGCCACAGGTGGAAAGCCACAGTTTCCCAATCCCTACCTTAAAAAGAAACTTGGACATTCAGGAGCTCATCTACATGCATCTGAAACCCATGTATCTTTCTGTGGAGAAGCTTACCCTTCAGCATTTTAATAATCATAAGCAAATGAACAAGGAAAGGCAGATGAAATGCAAAAGCACAAGTCATTTCACTGCATGTTGATGTAACACCCAAAGGCAGGCTTTAAGTGACAGCCTGAACATTTGGAAAATTAGAAATCTGGAAAAGCAGAAGTGCTATTTGTGTGACTATCACTCAGATATAAGCCAATCTGGTATGGAAGCTAGGAGAACTCATTGATGTGTCTCCCCATACACATGTGATGATTATACAATCAATATGAATATAAAAATTGGGGAAAGTGGACTGTGGCACCATGATTAGGAACATTCTGAAATGTTCCTAACATCTAAGGACGTTTCTATGTATGTGTGAAGATTGATACATATTTTTGTACATTCCATTGGAGCTTATGTCCAGCTACGTGTATGGGATTGTAGTCTAAGACATAGAATACAACATACATAGATATAGTAGACAGGGTTGCTAGGCTCTTAGATGATAAACTTTTGTTAAACCTTTACCCACTTGTGTTCCTTTGTTCTTGATATTTTAATTAAGACAATTTCATTTCTTCACTAACACCTTCATTATTTACAAGTAAATCCCACTGAACTAAGTGGCACATATTCCCTATGTTTTCAACCCTTTGGGGTCCCTGGCTCCCTTGACCAGCTACATTCTTTCTGTGGCACCCCTGTGGGGTTCAGGAGCCCAGTTATGTCACCCCTTGCCTGCAGAGCTGGCAGCCCCTCACCCCTTTTCTATCACCTTCTCTTGTGGAGTGTTCCCTCAGCCTCCTCTCTTTCCCCCTCTCCTTGGGAGTCCTCTGAGCAGCTGCACTGCCACCCCTGGTTTCTGAGCTGCCCCCTGCTCCAAAGAGAGGTCCCTCTTCACACTGCCCCACAGGGGCCTGGGAAGCACCCCCTGGTCAGCCCCAGAGGCACCATTCGCCTGGGGAGCTTATAGCTAGGGCTGCTGCAATAAACAGCTGTGCAAGCGTTTGGGAGGCAGAGATGCAAGTGGGCATCAGAGGAAGGAAAGAGGGACAGAGGCCAGCATTGCCTGTGGCACCTCTCACCATCATTCAAAGCACCCCAGGGTGCCACAGCACACTGGTTGAAAACCTCTGCCTGAATCTATGTACACTGGATTGCAGGGGGTTACTTAACAAAAAGTGCAAATTTGCTATGTTCACATTAAAATGTGAACCAAACTCAAGTTCTCCCCCATCCCTACTTTTTAGCAGTTCAGTCACAGGCCACATTTCAACAGGCTTTAATTCACCACTACAATTTTGAATACAACCGTACAGAAAACCACAGCCAAAGTCGTCAAATAGAAGAACGCTTTGGAAAGCACCAAGAAATACTGAACTTGTGAGAACTGCCACAAGTTCTGTGGGATAATGCCCTCCTGAAAGACAAACACTATTATGCAAATAGGTGCATACCGTATATTATCTGATAATGATAGTGATGTTAATAATAATAATAATGATGATGTTCAGTTCTTTCTCACTTTAGAGCTTTTCCAGTCCAGTGCTCAAATGATCAGAGTTTAATAATCTGACAGCTGTGAATTTGCTCAATAGTCCTGATTCAAAGATTTGTCATGAACATGATATGGAAACCTCTGTTGCCTGTATTCAGAGGACAAAAATTTCTGCTGTGAACATTCTCTATCCAGTATGAATGCAGAATAGGAGAACAACATAGAGATAGAAGAAATGAAATTTACCGTGCAAATGGTTCTGAGAGGGTAAAGAAGCATGAAACAGATATATAATTAGAGATCTCTGCAAACAATCTGGTTAAAAGATATTAGAAACAATTTCAATGCCATTTCAAAAGCAGCAGTGCATTTGGGAGCATTGCTATTGGAAACGCAGCGACTGTGAACTCCTGAAGATTTCCAATAGATGTGGGCAGATAGAAATCAATTGAATAATAGTAACTCACATCCATTGTGGGGTTGTTGTTTTTTTTACTAAACTTGAGAAATAGGATAAAAGGGGGAGATGTCAACAGGAATAAGGAAATTTGAGCAGCAGGACACATTATATATATTCAACTGTATGAACTGAACATAGGGTGGTAACCACATTCTCTATCATTACTTAGAGAATGCAAACACCTGACTAATCCTGTTACAGAAAATAGAATAATATCAGCCAACATGTTATTTAACTGATCAAATAAGTGGTTGTAAAGTATTTTTTCCCTCCAGGCATACCTGCATGAACTGCTTTCAAATTTTGCTCCATTCCTTCTAAAGGGATGTTTTCCATTAGATAAACACTCTCTTACAAGCTGCAGTCTCCTTGCTTAATCCCACAGAGTCATTTTATTAATCAAGCCTCTCGATAGATGAATAATTTCTTTTTCTTATGATTTCTACAAAAGATTTTGGCTTGGAGAGAATAAAGGAAATGTGGAACATTTCCAAGCCCTTTTGTGAAGCTACTGAGGAATGATAAGTCTGCTGTGGTTTTTTAGACATTCAGACTTTCTACGATGAAGGAAGATCTAAAACTGGCACAAATAATAAAGGACTATGGAGGGTCAAGTTAGAATTCACACCTGTTTAAATCAGTCTGGTCTTTAAAAAAATCAAGGCCATATGAGAAGCTGCACTTCTGTAGACAGTATTACACAGAACTGAGAAATCATGGAAGTGTTGAACTGAAAACTTATATGGTATTTATTAATGGATTGTTTTTTCCACCTTTAATAATACAAATCTTTACAAGGTAGCTGAAAGCAAACCATAAAATGATGATAAAATAAATCAAAGCATCAAGATATTCAAACATAGAAGGATGAAACATCAAGGACAGGAATAGCACCATATCTGAGAATACTTCTAAGTGTCATTCCTGATCAGCTACTGATCAGAGAACAGGGACATGCAGCAACAACATGGCTATATACTAAGGGAAAGAGTGGACAGAGATCTTCAATATTCTGGCAATGCAAACTAAAAGAATAGTGCAAAAGTCAAACATCAGTGCAGATTCAGTATTGGGACCATGTGCTTTAGATTTGCAGCGGGGGGGGGGGTTGTTTTTTTTGAAGGAGAATGATTCAGAAGCATCTTTAACTTGGTCAGTAAGTTTCATATGGTAAAGCATGTTTTGTGCTTACCATTCTAATACCCTTCTTATTAGAATGAGTTCTCAGATAGCTACCCACGTGAAAATCTGCCTAAATTAATCAGGTCACTAGATGAGGAGATATCTTAACAGCACAATCATATACACATATTTTCAAAAGTAAGTTTCACTGAGTTCAGTGGGGCCTACTGACTGAATCCCTACTAACAAGTTGCTGCATTTTGTTGTGAATCTACCTAATTTGCACCTCCTGAAACAATAGGTTCAGTGAAATGCAACTACCTTCAAAATTTGCACATCTCTGAATTTTGTGGTGCAGTTCCCCAATAAAAGAATGAATGTTAGAGGGGAGTGTATATAAGTGTGCATATGTTATAGAAAACACACAGAAAGGCATTATATTTGTATTTAAAATATGTTGATTTTTATGGTGAATTTTCCTGAGGATTTTTTTTTAAAAAATGCAATCTGATGTAAAAATGAGGGAAATAGAACTGATGGTTGTAAAAATGAGAAACTGAAATTGACAGATTCATATCTCCCTCCCAGCACCCAATAAGCAGATTCAGGATTGTAGTTTTCATGATCTGATAGTATTCTAGAAGTCCTCCTATGAATGTATGCACACATTCCTCAGGTATAAGAGTGGAGTTTATATCAGTCAATGGCATCATTTAACAGTGTTTGGGGCTAATATTAAGACCATAAGATGCCAAATAACCTTGCAATCAAGCATCAGCAGCAAAGTCTGTAGAAATGTCTCCTGCTTACATATTTTTCACTTTAGAAAGTGTGAAAATCTAGGTGTTATATGATTAAACTCTACAACACGCATGTTGACAGTAAGAACACTTAGCTGCTTCTTTACATCAAATACTAAACGTAGGGAGATGAAACGCTAATCTTTTAAAGACTAAAATGACAGGGATATGGAATGGTAATCTAAGTTATTTGAGAATACTTTACATCTATTTGCTCCCAGCTATATGCGCCAATAGAATAATGGCCAGAAATTTCAACTGGACAAGGAGCAAATCCTGTGTGGAAAAAATCCCACACCAACCCATTATAGATTAATTATGGATGCAGTGGGTGGGGTTTGAACTATTATATCCCACACTAATGCAAGGAAGGTGTATTGTTCAATGTCAGGCCAGGTTACTGCAGCAATTTGTCCTTTCGTTTGAAAGATATTTGCTCTCAGTCGCCAACGTTTTATTTGCTCATTGTTTTCCTTATCACACTTGCCATGTCATTTTAGAACTGAAGTGTCTGTAAGAGTGTTCTATTACAAATGAGGTTTACAGGACGAAAAGGTAACTTTCCTGTCCGAATAACAGCAATCATGTCAAGCTGGGGGGGGGGGGGGAGAGAAACCCTGCAGGTAATAAGTCTGCAGAAGGCCTCTTGGGTCATCTAGTAAATGTTCTTGATGTTCCAACGGGTTGTTTGAGGGCATACAACACAGTGCCTTTAACAAATCTGGCAGTGTGTCATCTTTGTTCGCCTCTCTGGAGCCATAAAATATAGACAGTCTCCACATTCTGACCATCCTTTACACTTTTAAAACTACTTTCCAATTTATTGCTTGGCAAACAAAAGTTTGAGGCATGCTTCTTAGAGATAAATTCTCACACAAACTGTGAGTTGCTTGTGCTAACCACACGGTGAGAGATTATCCATAAAGAACATATGCCTGCAATTTTTTGTGAGTCCTGACAGGTCTTGCATGGACATTAAATCTGAATCAAACTGCTTGAGCAGAAGGTCTTTCTTTATAAAAACTTGGTTTCCTTTAAAAAAGAAATCAAACAGCATTGACGGCTTGACAAGATACAGTATGAAAGCGTGGAAGATATAGCAAAAACAAACAAACAAACAAAATAAACAGCAAAAAGCACCACGGTGGGAATTGTAATAAGCAAAATGCACATTTAAAAAGCTTTCTAAGGATTCTTAAGGAGTGAGCCTTGCTTTAAAAATCTCACCCAAGAAGACGCTTTTCCTTAGGAAAAAGTGAGACTGTGCTTATGCTCTCTGGCAACCTCTCTACCAACCAAGTACAAGTCAGAAGTTGTGCTTGCTCAAACTTCCTGCACACTCCTGTCTTCTCCCAGACCTTCCCCTAGTCTTCTATATGTTGGTTACAGAGTATATGAAAGGGAAATATCAGTGTATAGACTCCCCAAGCAGGCCAGCAGGTAGGAATGATCAGTTTGGCTATGGACAGATGCTTTCCTTGAGCCCATCATGACATTGCTGCTGTTTGTTAAGAGGAAGTTTCTGGGAGATGCTCCCAGTCAATCTGGCTCAATGTATGGCTACTGCTGTGCAATGCATCCTAACAGAATTCCTTACTCTCCTTGCGGCCGGGTGTGTAGAGCTTGCACTATCCAGCAGTAGCCTCCTTACTATGAGAATAAAATCATAGAAGGACCACAAGGGTCATCTAGTCCAACTGCCTGTAATGCAGGAATCTTTGGGTCAAATCCACAACCCTAAGATTCCGAGTCTCATGCTCTAGCAACTGAGCTTTCCCGACAGTGATGGAAGCAACAGAGTGCAAAGTCTGTGCGAGTGTGTCAGAAATGGCAGAGGACTTGGAGCACTGGGAGGTGATGACATGGAGATGAGAGGGTGCACTGACCAGCTGCGACCAGACACTTCAATGGTCCCCAAACCCAGTGCAGCAAGTCTATTTTTCTAAATACAGTGGTGCCCCGCAAGACGAATGCCTCGCAAGACGAAAAACTCGCTAGACGAAAGGGTTTTGCGTTTTTTGAGTCGTTCCGCAAGACGAATTTCCCTATGGGCTTGCTTCACAAGACGAAACGTCTTGCGAGTTCTTGCGAGTTTGTTTCCTTTTTCTTAAAGCCGCTAAGCCACTAAGCCGCTAATAGCCGCTAAGCCGCTAATAGCCGTGCTTCGCAAGACGAAAAAACCGCAAGACGAAGAGACTCGCGGAACGGATCAATTTCGTCTTGCGAGGCACCACTGTAAATGAAGAGCAAAATAGAACCTTAAAAGATAGCCATTTACAACACCACAGTTGGGATGGTGTCAGCGCATGTTACAATACTATTCCTCAACCACCGCTTTTTTTTTCTTTGCAAAAGATTTATATGTGTCTCAGCACATAAACCTTTGCAAGGGTACCAAATTTCTGTAGCAAGAAAAGTGGGGCATGATTTTCTAAAATAAATATTTTGTAAATTACTTTTAGGATCATTAATTGGGAGAGAAGAGATTTTCACCATCGTGCAGCTGGCTTCGATCTGGTAGTTATAAGTCCATGTGTAAAATGAGGAATTTTTAGCTTTGGGGTATTGTTTATAACCACCCATTTTTCCTGCATTTCTTATGTTGATTGGTGGACTGTGGGAGCTTCTAGTGCCCTACTTCTTAAATATATTTTGGTGTTTTTGCTTTGCATTTTAGAAGAAAAGGTCATTCATCTTTACATGTGCAATCTGGGAGTTGGATTTGTATCCATAAACATTTCCTTTGCAGCAAAAGGAAAATCATTCTAGATCTTTGGGTGTCCTGGGTCCAAACCAGGAGCCCTTGGAGAGATTGTCTTCTGCTGATGACTGTCTTGAGGGGATCAATCCACTCCTTGGTCCATCACATGTGGAACTTCAGGCAGGAGGGCCCACATCTCCTCCCCTGAACCCCTGCAGGGACACCTGACTCACAGAGCCTTCAGAGAATCAGGACAGACACTTTCCCAGCAGCTGTCATAGCAATGCTTCTCAATACATTGTGTGACCAGGCAGCAACTGCCCCAGCCCCCAGGGGCCACCAGAAAGGAATAATGACTCGTGATAATGTGCTATGGAATTAACATTTGGCCACAACTTTATTAAACTTTCAAATGTGGAAGACCTTGGCTTAGGCATTGGGCGTGTATCCCTCCCAGCCCCCCAGCCGGGGGAACTGGGGCTCCTCAGGGTTAATGGGATATGGGGGTGCACTGCAAGACACACATGTACGCAGGCAGCCCACCCCATATTCCCGCACGCAGGGTAGTTCACTGAAAATCTTTCAGGGTATGGCCAGTGACACCCATGTTACAACCCCTTTAAGAGGGAACCGGGAATCGCTGCCGTGGGGGGGGGGGTGAGTCAGCACTTCACACACACACCCATTATAGGGAAGAAAAGACTAAAGGATTCCACCCAAGGCCTTAAACTGCCAAAGTTATGACGAATTGCTACAGGGAGGACAAAACCTGCCAATGCAGGATCTTCCTGGTTCTTCAACAGCAACCAGTCAAAAGAATGTAGCAGCGCCCACTAAACAGGAAGAAAAGGGTTAGCCTGCAAACAAGAAACATTAAACAAAGGGAGGGTTGGGTGGGTGGGTGGCTGAAGCTCCTGAGCCGACTGCCTGGCTGCTGCCAGCTCCACCCCCTATTTATGCAACTGGCCCCACCTCCCAGCAGTGTAAATTGACTAAATGAGGCTGGGCGTGAACCTCCAAAGAATAACACTGAGAGGCAGGCCAGCCCATACAACCAGTAAGTTCCCTGCACGATCTGGCAAAGGGCGCCCACAGTGTAAAGTGTGAGTGCTCATTATGGAGATAAGCATTTTTGCCCTCAAAGTGCCTTGCAAATTTGTCACAGCATTGACTTGTTCCTCCAACTATAGTTAAAATTAACCACTGTTTATCCACATGCAAACCAATGTAGCAACTGTAGCTAGCTAAAAGTGGAAGCAAAAGCTTCCAGTCTCCACCTTGTGACTGCACCCAAAGAAGAGAGTGGAGGGGGCGTTAATGAGAGCAAGACTCGCTCACATGACACTAAACCATAAGTTGAATGCTACTTCTGAGCTAGGCCACCAAATCAGACATCTGAGCTACAGCAAAAGCTTCACGTACAGTGGATGTGCCTGCATATACTTTGCAGAACTCTGGGGTTGGGTGAGATAATAATTTCATGAAATCCTCAGATCCTGAATGAAACACTTCTGATTGCAAAAAAATTACTACTAATTCTTTAAAGCACCATCAAATATGCATATTTAACTAACAAGAGGTAAATGAATAATTTATCCAAGATAGGATGGAAAGGAAGACATTAAATTGTTATCTATAGACCCATTTTGCACTCAGAAAAGCTATTATGAATTCTCTGGAGTTTTGTTCTGTGCTACATGTCTTCAGTGTTCTGGATCGTTACAAATGTGTTCCGATTTTTAAAGAGTGCACACTTTTGACATGCAGCAGTAGCTGAACAAATATTCTATTAAGAGCTTTTTGGAAAGAGATTTCTTTGAAATGCTCTTTTTAAATTGCTATTCCGCACAAGTAATTCATGTTGTAGGAACTGTGTGGTGCCATTTAATGAAATTAGAAGGACTTTTAAAACAACATTTTATTTCTGTTGAAATTAAGGGAATGAACATTTCTTAAAAAGGAAAGAAAAACATTTTATGTGCACTAATGCTTCCATTTCATTGACTGAAAAAGTACAAGTAAATACAAAACAGGGGAAGCTAAGAAGAAAGGGACCAGCAGAATTTCCTGTGCTGGCCAAAATATAAGTTGTGATTGTGCTGCAGCAGACAAAGTATGATAGACGCAGAACACATTTCATTCGTCCAACAAAAGGGTAAATGATGCCTCAGATGCGTATGAAATGGTATCCTGCATTTTCTGCTATAGTAGCTACTTCAGAAGTACTAGGCTAGAAGGCTAAACCTGAGCCATGTTACCATTCATAACATATGGAGTATGGGGAGAAAATGGTATTTACTATCAAACTTTCAATTCTATATTTTTTTCACTTTCCATGGCTGATGCATACCCATCATGCATACTTTAGTAAGCAGTGCTCTAAAATATTCTGGGCCTCGGGAGACATTACAAATTGTAATTAGCACCATAAAGTACCCCCAAAAGAGAAAGAAAACTGGACATGCTCCAGAATCACTCCTTCTGGGTCTCCTCTTCCCCTGTATGGGGAAGGGAACCACAAAACACACCCAACTGAACAACCCTTCCAACATTCGATTTATTTTTTACAAAGAAAAGGGGGGGAGCAGGAGCAGGCCTTGGCAGGCACCAAAGAAAACAATGGTGACCATGAGTGGCAAGTTAGGGATCCCCCCAGACATGCTTCCTGGGAGTTAATCTATTTGATCTCAATGGGGTTTTGTTCTAGGAAGATTACAGGATTTAGGATTATATGGTAAATATGTTTACTACATTTTAATGAGGATATTTTTGTATATGGTGTAGCAAAATTAGAAGTTACTTGATGTGTGTGATTTCACAAAGCTTTCCATTTTTGAGGTCAAACCTTATTTCCCTATAAAGAATGATAATAATAGTATTTTGCTGTAACGTATTGGTTGAATAGCCATTGATGACAGTGTCCATTATTCCAGTATGAATAATGCATTATAGACATGCACTGTATTATAGATATCAATTTCTTCATTAGAAATTGCGTGTTCATATTCCACTTGTCTGTATCATGTACCTTTCTGTTTAAAAGAAAGTCATCACAAATCATTCATTGAAAAGGACACTAATATTAATAGTTGATTTGGGTCAATTGAGTTCAAAAGACAGTCAATACATTTATTTATAGTTCAATCATATGTATGTTTATTTGGAAGTCAGCCTCACTGAGTTCTTTGATGCATACTCCCAAGCAAAAGTGCCCTTTTGAACACAGAAAGGGGCACTTTAAACAGAGGATGGAGTACAGCACTTGAATTAATGATTGCGTGTCGAGGTCCCCAATCCACCCCCCAAATAACTCACAACAGACACGTAATTTTTGTTTAAGATTTTTGGCATGATTTTGGCCACAACTTTATTCAATTACAAACCATGAGTGGTTGTTTAGGCAGTGGTTAAGACTATCTGTCCCCCCCCCCCGCCAGGGGACAGAACTGACTTCCGGGCACCACCGAAAGCCAGTGTGGGAAAACAAGTCGGGGGAGAATTGGAGCTGAGTCACAGGCCTCAATTCTTACCCGCAAGCTCCCCGAAGGCTTGCCGGCCCTAGTCCCATTCCAGGGATTGGACGAAAAGATGGCAAGCCCCAGGATTCCTTTAACGGAATTCCCTTTCCACAGCAACCATGGAGGGGCAGGCCCAGCCTATCCTAACCCCTCCTCCACCAATTTATAACCAATGCCTAACCGCAACCTTACAAGCTGTGACGATTTGCTACGCAGTAGGCAAAAACCACCCAGCCGGCCAATTTGCTAGATGGAAAAATTCCTACCAGGCCCCTGCTCGAAGGCAGACGACACCATGACAGGCATAGCAAGGTCAACGCAACAACCCCTTACTCTAGGGCGGGTGGGCGGGTGATCCGTTGCACGCAGCAAAAGAGAAAGCCCCAAGCTGCGTGCAGAGTATTTAAACATTTTACCCCTCCCACCAAAATTGCAACATCACTTTTACCCCAGCAACCCAGCAAACCAATCGCTGCCCCCAGGCCAACTTGGAGAACCTGCCTGGCAACAAAGGGGTGGCTCAGCAGACCCCACCGCAAAACGTGCTCTCCATGAAGGAGAACACACTTTCTTACAACATAGATATATTTTGACAAAAAAATAAATCAAGAGGGGTTGTGTTTCTTTCAACTTTTCTTACTGGGCAATGGAAGCCCATCTCAGATATTTTTCAGCCCTGTTACTACATTCCCTCATAAGCTAGTCCAGGCATAGGCAAACTCGGCCCTCCAGATGTTTTGGGGACTACAATTCCCATCATCCCTGACCACTGGTCCTGTTAGCTAGGGATGATGGGAGTTGTAGTCCTAAAACATCTGGAGGGCCGAGTTTCCCTATGCCTGGGCTAGTCATTTAGGGTATCTAGAAACTTAGCATTACTTCACTTAGTTTTCATCTATGCTACACATCCCTTGCAAGGTGTCCAATCTGATTTGTAGATTTTTATTATTCTTGTATTCTGTTAAAGTTACCATTCCGTATATATCTTAATACTCGTAAAATAAGAATACTATTTTAAAAGCAGTGCGATAAGCAGCATCTGTTCATCCTTTAGCATTGGCTCAGACAGTGCCAGTACACAGTAATTAGTAATGTAGAATTGTAAAGCAATTTTGGGGTGGTTGGGCTTTTTTGCTTGGATTCCTTTCATATTCTAAGGGAGGATTGCTGCAACTCTGCACCAATGTAAGCTAAAGGTAAAGGACAGTCAAATTTGACTATGGTGGTGTTCATCTCTGCTTTCAGGCCAAGGCAGCTGGCGTTTGTCCACGGACAGCTTTCTGGGTCATGTGGCCAGCATGACTAAACCACTTCTGGTGCATGGAAACACCATTACCTCCCTGCCGCAGCGGTACCTATTCATCTACTCGTTCTGGTATGAACTGTGAGGTTGGCAGAAGCTGGAACAAAGCAAGAGGAGCTCAGCCCGTCACATGGATTCAAAACTGCCAACCTTACGACCAGCAAACCCAAGAGGCTTGGTGGTTTAGACCACAGCACCACCTGAGTCCCTCAGGTTGAATACTACAGAACTCAGAGGAGCTTCCTTCTGAGAAATCGGGTCCTCCCTTAAAGAGGGCATGTGTTGCGGTGAGACCTGGCAACCAAACCCTGTGTTGTGGGTGGGTTGATTGATTAGCCACAACACCCAATTGGCAGGTCCCTTGATGCTGGATTTAATCAGGCCAATGGGACGCAGGCTAAACGGATCAAGGGACCTATATGTATCTATGCACGTGACCCAGAGCTTCCTCTTTCGGTGCATGCATTGGACCACCCGCCCACCTCTCCCTATGTTTAGGGCTGTACACTTGACCTTGCTATGCCGTTGTGTGTCATCTGTCATTGGGACAGGGGCATGGCAGGAATTTTCCCCCACTTGGCTGATTGGCTGGTGCCATTTGGGTTTCACCTGCTGTGTAGCAAATCGTCACAACTTGAAAGGTTGCAGAAAGGCTCTGGTTCAGGTGATAGGGATGGGAGAACGCTCTCGCCATCCCTATGTGAAGGGTATTCCGTTAAAGGAATCCAGGGACTCAGTGGTTTGGTCAACCCCTGTGAGGGAGTTGTGCCCGTGCCTGAGTCCAGGGGGACATTTGGGTGGCGGAGATAGCCTGTTCCTGGCTTTCCGCTTATCCAGGTGTTCTCCCTAGGCTGACCTATGCTGGTGCCCTGGGTCAGCGCTACCTGCATGGCAGGGAGCTAGTTGAACCAGAGCCTATGCAACCATTCACTTGCTGTAATCAATAAAGTTGAGACCTAAATTCTTCCAAAAACCAAACCAAAATTTGAGTCTTGTCTGAATTTTTTTAAAGGGGGAGGGTTAAAAGTCTGAACATGCAAAGCTTGGCTGGGAACAAAGTGTAAGGCAAACCGGAATAAGTATTGTAAAAGAAATGAAATATACTAAGTGTAAAAGAATCACTTTTTAAAGAGGATTTGAATTTCATTTCACCAAATGCTAATGACTGGTTATGTATTTGCTTATTTGGCAAAAGTATGACTCACTCACTCCAAAATGAAAGACGGAACAGCTGGCATTGCTTGGCACCCAAAATGGATTCCTAGAAAGAAGTGGGGCCCATTTTGTAGCAACCATTTTCTTTTAATTAACTCATGTAAAATGGTTTCAAAGGAACAGGGAAATAAAGAATTGGGGGGGGGGGGTTGTGCCTAAGATTCTCCATGGAATGGTGAATCAGGTAAAACAGACTAAATAAGATGGGTGGACTGTTTACTTATTTCCTTTTATAGATGAAATTTCGTTCTCCAGACCCTCAAAAAGTTCCCCAAAATCTATCCCACCCCTCAAGGGTGGGAATTCTATGCTCACTAACACGGTAGTTATTTTTTAAAAGACAAAGTATTGTGCAAGTGGTTGTGACAGACATTTGCTGAAATCTGAAGCATTTTGCCCCGAATATCATCTCAGCCATTTCCATATGACCCGAACATATTATTTAGGTTAACATAGAGTGTACCAAGAGTTACTGTAGCACTTTTAATATAACATATTTTCTTCCTTTTGATTTTATGTCAATCTTTATGCTCTTAAAATTTTGCAAGTCCCTTCAAAACCCCTTATGCAGCAAATAACTAACAAACTGATTAAACAACAACCAACAGTACAATCCTATACTTGTGTACTTCTAAATCTGATTGAGTTCTTCAATGGGGCATACTTTCAAGTAAGTGTTTATAACTGCAGGTAATGGAAATGCTCAGCGTATATAGTATAGTATAGAACAAATAAGCACATTCTCTTTGAAAGTGGGATAAACAGGTTATAATTAGTTCAAAATGTGCAAAATAGGGTTTGTGGCTGGCAGCAGGAACAATTCAAGCAAATATTACTTTAATCTGTCTTTTGAATTCTAAAGCAATTGAGGCATATACAATAGGAGAGCAGCCCACAGGGAAGATTATTATAGAACCTAGAAAGGTATTTTCATTCTGTTAGCTCGACCTTGTTTGCAATTATCAACGTAGCCTATCATTTACTAAGTGGTTAGTTGTGCGTATGGGACCTTTTTCTTGCACTATAATTACAATGTGTAGCAAAAGTATAATTGTGAGGAGTGGTTGATAGAAATGGGTAGTTAACTGTCATTAAAAAGCTTCCTTAATGTATTAATTTGCTAATAAATATTTGTCAAATCTGTCTTTGGATGAGTTTTATGAAATTATATATAAAACCTGGCACCATAGCAGTGTTGTGCAGATGACGGAAATGAAGAGGGTTTTACCCGTCTCTGTGAGTTGATCAGGGCTTCCGCACTTAACTTTTTGGCAAAGTACAGATTACTTGCAAAGGACGTATACAATAAAATTTTGTTAGTCCATAGGGTAGCTCTGCAGATGTTTTGGACTACAACTCTAATAAGCTCCAGATAGATGGGTAATGGTAAGGTAAGGAATGATAGTCTAGAACGGTAGTCCAGAACATCTAGATGCCACCAGGTTTGAGAAGGCTGACACCAGCTCTGTACAGAAGACTCACTCAGCATATGAAGGTTGGATATGGGCCACTGAGTACAACCCTGTTCCCTCTCTATGAGTTGATTATCCCAATATCTGTCTCTCACATGTCATACGAATACAATTTTTAAAAAGCAACCTATTTTACGAAAAGAATGCAAACCAGGGAGGTTGTTTTTGGCCTTTCTCCTGCCTGATTTTTGGTAGTATATTATATAGTGCAACTCAATGGGGAAAATCCTAGAGGAGAGTGACAAAATCAATATAGAGTTAAAGTGTATTTAGATTCTGTGCTATTTTCAGGCCATTTTCAGTACTCTTAAAAATGGCATTGGATGAGTTTTTAACACCCTAAAGCATATTATACATGGATATGTAGTGGAGCACTTTCCATTTTTATATATAGTCATAAATGTGTTCTTACAAAATGGCAAAGTGGCATGCATAGTTATCAGTATTAGTGATTCACACTTTTATGGTGGGTTTTAGAGTTTTACACACAAGCAACTAAACTTCTCTGATGTCAAAAAATCATGTACCTTAACTATACGAGAGAAAATTGACCAAGGAACCTATATGTTATGCACTGAAGTTCTCACCCTGGGCCAGCAGGGGGATACTGTAGATAGTTTTCACTCAGGTCCAGATATGCAAGTAAGGGATTGAAAGTGACATTCAGTGATTGGATAGTTACAGAACGTTGTTACAGTTGCGTTGTACTGGAGCTCTATATAAGCAGGCTGGCTGAACCCTTCAGTTCAGTTCTGTTCTGGCCTGTGAATAAACAAGAACTGTTTGAAGAATCGCTGTGTCGTCTGATATGTTCACCCACAACTTAACACTATACATGCTTTGCAATGCTTGAATGACCAATAATTAATGCCTACTTGTTCTTAGATTAAGTCAATATGAGTGTGTGTGCTTGCTTTCATTATATAACAAATGGAATGTTTACAATAGTTTGTAAGAATTATCAGGACAAAACTGAGCATTCTCCTTTGTTCTAAGGTGCAATCATCCACACTGATATCATTCTTGTATAATTTGTTCTACAATTGCTTCCACAGCTGAACAATATTTATGAAGCCTTTTGTTTCTTTTACTATTTGGGTAATTTTTGAAAAATGTGTTGCAAGATAGAATGTTACACATTTGTGTTTCTAGCCATGTAAGTATAACAAAATATTTCCAGAAGGTATGGAGCACAAGAGAAGTCAGCTAGAACCATATTTAGAATTTCATTTTGTACAGCATTCTGCGAAACTCAACTTCTTAAGTCAACAGGTCTACCTGATGAAGCCACAGTTTTATGTCAGGAAAACAAATATCCAAGTCCCACAGTTAGAAGAACCAAACTACACGTTCCACACAGTCACATATAACCACCACCACCCTCACCACAAATTATCCATTACAAAAGGCAGCCATAGAGGCTAAAAACTGAAATGAAAAGCTATCATTTTAAAGGGGGGAATAGGATGGTCTTAAAAGCTAGAATTACAACTTAAGTGTTTCACTAGGAAGTTACATTGGGGTAGGGTTGTGCCAAGCTTTTGAATGGTCTTTATTTTAAGCATTTGAGGGGTGATGAAATGAAGAAGCTTCAAAAGGATTGTGGGGTGTATAAAGTCTCATTTTTAAAAAAAGTATACATTTTTACACCCAGACACTTTAAAACAGGTTTTAAAACTCCCATTCGCATGCTCACAACAGCATACGGATCTTTGAAGACAAGCTTCCAGCTTTGCAACACTTCTGGATATGATGCCATGTAATGCCTGCCATGCTAAATACTTTCTTTAAAGAGCCTTCTGCTGCTACAAGTTGGATCCTCCTAACAGAGGGTCCATGTTGTGCTCGGCCCTGAAACTCTTCCCTAACCAGCTTGTGGTTGGGGCTTCCCCCGCTCCAAGCTGGTGGTGTCACAGTTATGCCAATGGCCTTTAGCTAATCAGCAGCGTGGCAAGGTTGGGGGTTGGGGGTATCTATTTGGCAGCACGACGTAGGGACACCCGCCCACCCACCCATTAATTAGGTCATGTTTGGCCTTGCTTTGGACTTCGGTTGGTCACCTCTTTTGGAATGGGGGCCAGGTAGGAATTTTTCCCAATGTGGCAGATTGGCTGTGGCCACTTGGTTTTTGCCTACCTCTTAGCAATCATCACAACTTTGTAAGGTTTGGCGGTTAGGCATTGGTTTAGGGGAATGTGGGGAGGGGAGGTGCAGCCATCACCTGCCCCTCCAATGAATAGGGTATTCTGTTAAAGGAATCCGGGGGTTTGGATCTCATCCGAAGCCCAGAGAGGGGCTAGGGCCATGCCAGGACCCCTGGGAACCCCAGGAGTGAGCACCAGTCAATATACACTGACAGAGATCCCCCTGCTGGTTGTTTACCATTCCAGGCTTCCTGCAGGGTGGGGCAGGAGCCAGATATAGTTTGATACCAATACCAGTCACATTTGTGTATTTTAATAAAGTTGTGGCCAAAATTTGCCCATTAACATTTAAACTAAATTCTGTCTCCACTGTGTCTTTATTTCCATTCGGGATGGGTTTTGGGGCTCGAAGCACAAGTGCTAACAGGGTGTTAAAAGCCTGTTTTGTGGGTGGGTGTGGTGGTGGAAAGGAATCCCTTGGCCACCTCATTGCATTCATAAGGTAAGCATACCCCAACCCCTTTAAAATTCACACACATTATCCAAAGTGAATGTCTTTCCCAGAGAATGAATAGATGGGGGGGGGGGGGCAAGGATCACAGTTTGGCACAACACTTCTTCTGGATGTGAATCTAGCCTGATTTACCAAAAAAAAAAAAAAAAAAAAAGGCAAATCAGTTGTTATAGTCTCATTTGCTTCTTCCTTTATAACAGAGTTTGTCAAGCTGCACTGCTAAGACAGGTAATTACATGAGAAAGTAGCTGAGAACTTGGTAAACACCGAAGTGCATAAATGTCACTTCAAATTAAGCATTGCTTCATTAAGATACTCCTTGTTTTGTCAAGCACTGCTTCTAACCGAGGATGAACTAATCATTTCTCTCATTTTCTTATGGTCAAGTATTTTGCAGGGCGGCCAGCGGGGGTGGGGGGCAGATGAATATTTGCAGCAGACCTGCAGCTGCTCCAGAACATCCTGCTGTTATGCGTTTGCTATTCTGCCAGACCATCATATCTGCATTCGTGACTCCATTCAGACTGCAAAACATCTCAAAGAAAATTGCCAGATTTCAGCATAAAGGAGATATTATAGTGAATCCAATTAATATTATTTGCCAGTTGTTCTATGTTAATGGCAGACATTCAGTAAGACTGGACTGCTGTAAACTGCTTCCTAAATGGCACTCCCCATGCTGACCTATCTCTTCCTTGCCAGAAGCAACCAGTGAGGTGAAGTGAGGCAGGGAAAGTAACACTAAGAACGTTGCTTTTAGCACCACTCCCCTAGTACACATCACTTGTAGTTCTGGCCTAAGTGTAGACTCTTATCAGCAATTATAAGACAGGGATGAGGAACCAGTGATCCGCTAGATGTCATTGAGCTCCATCTCCCATCAACTCCAGCCTGATTTGGTAATGGTCAGGGACAATGAAAGTCCTAAAACACCTGGAGGGCCACAGATTTGTCATCCATGTTATAAAAGTCCATAGGTCAATATATAAGAAAGATCTATCTACTCATAAATTTCATGACCATTTGTTACATAACCAATAATAATTTCCATAATTTAACAATAAAGGACACATGCCATATTGAAGTTGGTAAATGTCCCAAACCAGCAAAATGATAAAAATATTTCTAGTCTTCTTCAGACAGTCTGTAGATGTGCTAACTAATCACTCAAGAGTAGGCTGTGGAGACAAGTGTGTAGGCTTCCTGTTAACATCATTTTCATGATGCTCCATTTGTTGGAGGTCAAGGAGCTGATGTTTTGAGCCTCTGGAAGCCATGGAGAACCCATTGTGTTTTAAAACCCCAATTTTCTGAACTTTTATTCCCCCCCCCCCAAGCAAATGGTCAAAAATGAGAATGCCAAAATTCTTATTCTACTGAGAACATTGTTACAGATCAGTTTATATTCATCAAGAGGTGTTTTTTTTTTAAAAAAAAAACACAAATATGGAAATTTAGTGATATGAATTTAAGATGAGAAAAAGGAGAAAATGAAAAAAACAGACATTGACATATAGTGCAGAAATAACAAAAATCCTTCCAGTAGCACCTTTAAGACCAACTAAGTTAGGTCTTAAAGGTGCTACTGGAAGGATTTTTTTTATTTTGACTATGGCAGACCAACACGGCTACCTATCTGCAGAAATAACATTTGCCATAATTAGCATCAAACAAATGAAAAAAGGTGGAAAGGAGCACATAAGAGGAAAGAATGAGAGCTCACAGTGTATTCCTGATTTTCTAGTCTATATTTTGAGATCAGGCAGCATTATGTCTTCAAGGAAGAATGAGGAAAGACCAAATGATGGTCCTCACATGATTTACATTCTAGGTATTCTTATGTTTTGAATTAAAATGTTAAGATACAGTTGACTTTGTAAGTTTTCATGGCGGGGATGGTGTGTTTGTGTGCAGTCAGAAGTTCAGTCAAGGCGAATAAGCTTACCAAAGCAAATGTGAGTGCAGCAGAGATTGTTTTACTCAGTAAACACAAACTATATACAAACTATACACAGTTGCTTCAGAAAGTCTTTCTGAGCCTAGAGAGAGCTTTCAGAGTCCTTCATTCAACAAAGTTCTCAGCAAATGTGTAGTACAAAGTTGCCAGAGTCCTACAAAGTCCACATTTCTCTGAGTCTATGGTCTTCAGTTTTTTCAATTTGTTTCCAGTTCTGTCTCCACAATCTGTCCTACACAGAAAGCTGTAACATGAGCTTCTTACCAAGGCTGCACTGCAGCAGAGATCAGGACATCATGTGCACTCTGCAGCTGTACCTTAGAAATAAATCATTCCAACTGACTTATGGAGAATTAACTCATTCCTTCACAGGGGTGGGGCTACAAGTCACATCATCCCTGGCCATTGGCCATTTTGTAGGCTCCTAGTATAATTCCTCATACTCATAAAGACCATTGGAATTAGGTTATCCCTTTCTCACCTTACATGCTTCATCAAAGCAAATGAGGTCTATAAATTTTGATGCCTGTTTAATTATACCTAGCAAGAAAATAGACATGCAAACTTTTGACCTTTTCTGTTTGATCTTTTATATTTTGGGGGGTTTTGGCTGGACAATTGTGCTGTATCTGCTCTTCTGTAAGGTTGTAAACTGTAAGTAGAGTGGAAGGGCAGGGCAATCAAAGTATGGAATACTGAAAAGGTTGAAACCATAAAGCACCTAATACTAAATTTTGATATATTTTTATTTAATACAAGACAAAGGTTTGTAATGGAAATGGGATCATCCCTTTGGAATGTCTGTATTCATCACTGGAAAATAGTGGGAAACTCAACAATGCTTCAATCCTTCAAGATTTTGTAGATTTCTTCCGGTCTTTGGAAGAAGAAGAAAAAGCAAAAACAGCAACTATTTAGCTCCCCCTAATTCCCTTCTTTGCATAACAGTTCTGGAGAATACTGTGGGTGGAATGTAGCATCACACTAAGGCAATGTTTCCACCAGTGCAATCATTTCTGCTTGCTGGATGGAATTATCTCCCCTCTCCTGCCCCCCCCCCCACTGTTCTCCTGACCTACATAGTTTTTTGGGGAATGCAGGAGGTGGGGACACTGGTGAAGAAATGGGGGGGGGGAGAGAGAGAGTGCACCACCCTGGCACTATCAGGGAGGGGGGTACCATTGTGGCCCCCCCGGACACACGCCGTGCACACCCCCCACCATGCTGGGCCCCCAGGACACATGCCAGGCCCCCAAGTGAAAATGCCAGTCTCCCTGGAACATCCTCTCTCTTCCTAGTAGGCAACGTATTGCCAGGCAGCTAGTATCCCACCTCTGCCCCACCCAGAAAGCATCTTCTGAAGTCATATTTTCCATTGCAAGCTCCTCAGAGAAATATCAGGGCATAATACAAACAGGTGGGAAAATAAATTCACAAGGTGAAGAAGACTTGTGCCTTGTTTTTAACCATTTCCTTGCCATTTCTATGGGTGTAACTATTATCCTCTTTAGCCAATATTTTGTAGGTGTATGACACAACCTTGAGTTATTTTTCTCTCCCCCACCCTTTCCAGCCCCACCATGTCTGTTAAAATCTCAGGAGTAGCAGCCTGTTTTCCTATCAGCTGGACTTTCTTTCCTTCAGCAATTGGCAGAGGCAAGCAGTTTCAGTGTGAGCTGTCATTTGATTATTTTCCTTCCCTACCCTCCTGCTCTGATTCCTGTTCTTCTTTACTGGCTTGGAACAAGTCCTCACTGTATTGAATTTTCCTTACAGACCAACATGTTGCCAAGGCAGAGAAGAAAATGCTTCCTTCCCCATCCCCCGCCCCTTCTTCCCCTGGGTGAGTAAATGGCTAGCATTTGACCAGCGCAGCTGTATTTTACACAGTGTTATTGTTGTCATACTGTTATTTTTAGCGTAGTTCTAGTTACATTTTTAAAGCCTCCATCCCTGTTTCTTTGGCCTATGATGCTGTGTAAGCATCTCTGGCATCATTAACTGCTAAAGAGCTGACAATGGCTGAAGCTGCTTTTGTATAAACAAGTGCAGCAATTTTTCCTTTCTTTCAGACAGATTCCTCAAGGCCATATGTTATGATATCATTGATCTGACCTCAATATTGTCAAATTTCACAAAATCAGGGCTGTTAAGCCTGCAACTTTAAGCAGATGTAACACACAGCAGGATGCTCCATCAAAATTACACATTTGGACCCTTATTGCTTCCTAACGGATGGAACAGTTTCCAATTATTATTTTTTCCCCACGGTACCTTAGCACTGAGGCATGAATCCTCTGAATGGGTAAAGGGATGTTTTCATGGCATTTCCAGATGATACAAAAAGGCCCCACAGGAATTTATTTTCAGGGGTGAAATAACAGTAGCCCTGATCCAGTGTACAATTCACCTGTGTGAGCTGTTATTTTATTCTCTCTCTCTCTCTCTCTCTCTCACACACACACACACACACACACCATGCTGTTAACCATGCTGTTCACAATGAACTAAGGTTTTAAACTCTGGTTAAACATGTGGTTGGAAAGACCACATGCTTCATTAGGGTTTTAAATAATAATAATATGCAAGGCTGTGCTAGGGCTGCAGATCAGGTTGAGTTGGGTGCTGTAAACAGCAGTAGTGTGGACAATGTGTCCATGCACATCCAGCTCTACATGCATAGACCCCTATCTAAACATGATGTTTGCATACTGGGGACACCAGATAGATGGCCAGCACCATCTCAGTTGCATAGAGAAGTACATAGGAATGGTCCCAATGAAAATACATGTGCCAGGCTTGTTTGTCATAGGAATGGAACTAAAGCCCATACCATTCCATTTCTGTGCATCCCATTTTAAATGTGCATTTAAAAATACTAGATGGTCTGGGTTGTGAGTGCTTATGAGGTGGTCTCAGGCCTGCCTACCTTCTTTTCTTGTTTTTTCTTTTTTAAAAAATAGTTTCAGCATCATAACAGTGGCTAACTAGTGTGAACCTTTGCATCACATGTAATGAAATCAATGCAGCAAGGCATCCTGGGAGTGAGAAGTCTTGATGATGTAAAATGACACAGACAAAATCCAGAAGGATGTGGAGATCGAGCAGTATGCTGATTCTGGAGTGCATCTGTGGACTGATCCCTGAAGGTCAGATCATATGTGTCTGCTTCAGAATTATTGCTCAATTAATGTGTCCTCTATACTTACTTTTAATGAGTCAGGTATAGGAAAAGATTTGCTCATTTTCAAAACGATACAAGCTTTGTGGTCTTCTACATTTCTTCTATAGCTTTGATGTTAATCTTAGTGGGAGTAAAAAAGTTGCAATTACAAGCACATTGGGAATTCCTGAAAAAGAACTTTTCTGAACATGTTCCACATATGGTTTGTCAATGCCACTCCCAATCTCAACTGATGCTAAAGACCACCTATCTCTATCGCCATCCCTATCTGTCCCCTTCATTCAAATGTTCAGTTAATTTCCTTCTTCACATCCAGATCTTTTTATTTCTGATTCCATCCTTTTTATTTCTATTGCTTTTTTATATTTAATGTGGACTAAAAGGGTTCTTTTTTCCATTTTACACAGTTCTATTCTGATTTTGTCTTACAATAATCATAATTGTACAACAGTAATAATAATGTAAATATCAATATTTATAAGCATATGACAATTTTCTATAGTTAATAACAATGCTTTGATTCAGAGAATAATTATAATTAAATTATAGGGTGTCTAGTTCACATTGATTTCTGGAAACACATTGATTAGCTATGCTTCAATGCCCTCTCACTGCCCGTAATGAATATAATGCAACCTATAATTTAATGACAAGGAATTATCTAACATAAACATGGAACTCAGATTCTTTTCAATCAAAACAGTTGTTTTTCTGTGCATGTGTGACTTTCTCCACATAATCTATAATTTTTGCCACCTGCCCCAAATCAGCAAATATTTCATGCTGTCTAGATGTGTTAATTTTTATTAAATAAAAAAAAGCTTATTCTTAGATCTAATAACTACCTTCTAGCACAAAAAGGGTTTTGTTTAGTACAGTTGTCACTGTGGTGACACTTTAAAAGAAATATTTCTAGTTCTTCCTGGTAATTAAAAAAATTGGAATAACATTTGCTAGGTTGTTTACCATCCTGAAATTGTGCTAAGGTGTAGAATAACTGAGTGACACATGGCCAAAATATCTGGGGAATTACCAACACAAACTCTGGTCACATCACATTATGCCCAGGATCCAAAGTGTTTCCAGGAAAATTCAAGGTGTAATTTTGCTGGTTTCCTGACAGATTGTGCCACATAAAATGCCATTCCAGAGGGTCACCAAATGTTTAGCATCAGCTTCTGGGTGGCAGAGTGGACTCTGGAACAAAGGCCCTAGCTAAAGCTCTTGTGCATGTGTGGCCATTTGGCAGCAGACTTTGAGAAAAAACTGGATTCATATCCCAATGGAACTCAAAGCACGGTTTTGCAGAACCAGTGCAGGTTATATTGGTCATTCCGTGTTTAACCTACACCCCGGTCAAGGACATATCCAGCAGTGATACTTCTTACCAAGAATGGTTCTAGGTTACTTGTTTTTTCATGTAAAGGGATCTTAAGCAGCTTGGCTGGAAATGAGCTGGGCTTGATAACTAATACCACTGTTGTCAATCAGCATACATAGCACTAGACTGAACATTGTTCCATCTTGATACATTTAGCAGCTACTTTCGTGTTCTTTCCTTCTGTACCTTCCTTCATAATTGCTCCTGTAATATTTTTCTTTTTCATAAACTGAATATTATCTACATTACAAATGTGGACTCCTATACTGTATGACTGACAACATAATGCTATGCTATGCTATGATCACTGATACTTATAGATATGTTACAAAAGAAGGAATTATCATGGTACTTACCATATTTTTTGCTCCATAAGGCGCACCTGACCATAAGGTGCAACTAGTTTTTAGAGTGGGAAATCAAGAAAAAAATATTATTTCCCCCCCCCCAGCCCCAAAGAGCAGCAGACAGGCTACGCACAGCCTGTCCACTTCTCCCAGAGCTTCTCAGGGCTGCCAGGGGAAGCCCGGGTCTCCCCCTCAAGCCCCAAAGAGCATAGAAGCCAAGACAGCCAGCGGGATCCATCCCTCTGGCTGTCTTGGCTTCTGCCATAGCCGCCGGAGAGGCTGCGCGCGGCTAAAGAGGAAGCTAGGTAATCAATGTATACATAATGTATGTTTAATTTGTAGGCTCTGAATGACTAGACTTGAAGGGGAAGAGACCCGGCAAAATACATTATATAGGCCCAACCAACACTGTTAGGTGTGCTTAAGGCCACTGAAATCAATTGTCTTAAGTGTATGTAACTTTGCTGATAGTAATCTGGGATCTAAAATTTCCAGTGCCTAACTCTGTGTTGGATTTCACTGATAGTATTGTAGGCTCTAAAATTTAGAGTTGTTTCCGTAATAACAGTTTGTCCTCTCAAAGAGCCTGATGTGAGCTTGGATTCTCTCAATGGATTCTATTCAGAACCGGTAATTTGCAATACAGGGCTATTTCTAGCTATTCTGATTAGCAATAACTCCTCTCTAGTTAAAATGATGCTCACCATCCCTTTTAAGTTCCACGGCAGATCCATTTAGCTTGTGACATTCTAACATTAGTTTCTTTGCCAACAGCACTATAACTCCTTTTCATTGCCTATTAGAGAAGAGAATTACGCCAAGCCATGGCCAAAGATCACATAAGAAACAAGAAAGTACTCTTTCTACATGATTAGCTCCGTGTGCCTTAGGAGAGTGAGACAAATGAAGAGGAGATCATTTAGGGGAAACTTCTGTTAATGCTTACCATGTTCCCGATTCAGCTGTAATCAGTCTGACTGGCTGTGTAAGGAGGAGGAATCTACCATTCAGATGACTGATAGAAAAGCACAGGGCACAGTTAAATTGCTACCATGGCTATGCTGTGGGAGGATTCGGATCTACCCAATGGAGTTACGCCTTTACAGCAAATGCATACACATGCAACTCTATGGTCAGATAACACAGGCTTGGTGTGTTACAGAAATGGGGAAAAATAGCCCCCGAATATGGGTCTACCACAGTTCTCACAGCAATCTAATTCAA
Source organism: Podarcis pityusensis (assembly GCF_964106645.2). NCBI lineage: Eukaryota > Metazoa > Chordata > Lepidosauria > Squamata > Lacertidae > Podarcis > Podarcis pityusensis. Next base: position 49,704,319 of record NC_138027.1, read on the forward strand.
CTGATTCACTAATTATATGGCCGTATCTTAGCTTATTGCATCAGTCTGAAACCATTGGAATGTTTACTTACATTGCTATTAGTTCTCTAAAAACCAGAGCACAGCATGGCTGTTCGAATCAAATTTGTCTGTCTTCTGCTTTTTCTCATAAAGAAATTAAGAGATTTTGAGTGAAATGTTGCTAGTCCCCTTTCCAGATTCCCAATTTCCTTTTCTCTGAAGGAAAATTTGGACATAATGACTTCACGATACAGGAGTTCACAATGTGAGATTTTCCCCTTTTCATGTAGCCATGCATTTATTTATGCAAATTTGGGCTACAGCGTAGAGGCTTAATTGCTCTGCAACCTCTCTAAAATGTGAATGAATTGCTTATTATATCATTAGTCTTTCACACCTTTTAAAGAAGGTCTGGGTGGCAAACTTTAATGGTGGCTTTCAAAAGCCACAGAGTTCCAGAATGTATACAGAGGTCAATGCGGGTGTTTTGCGACATGCACAAAGTCTATTCATTCACCATCTCAATCACTGTGGTCTGCACGTGGTTTAATAGCTACATTGTTTTGCCATGCTCATAATTTCCCCCTACTTTGGTTAGCAATGTTTGCGGTTGGAAATTGAATAGCTTATATTCTATTTTGCTGTGCAATTATTTATAAACACTTTTTTACATCTCTTTTAGGGACTTGATGCAGGAGAAGAGTCATACCAAAAATATGTTCAGGGTTGGGGGAGTTTCTTCAGAATGCAGGGCAGTGGACAAGAATCAATGGCATTCAAAGACTCTAATATCTATACACGTCAACTGTTGTTATTATTATTAATATGATTACAACTATTTATTAAATGTGTTAATTGTTATATCTTGCCCAAGGCAACCCAAAGTGAATCTAAAGGTAAAGGGTAAAGGGACTCCTGACCATTAGGTCCAGTCGTGACCGACTCTGGGGTTGTGGCGCTCATCTCGCTTTATTGGCCGAGGGAGCCGGCGTACAGCTTCCAGGTCATGGGGCCAGCATGACCAAGCCGCTTCTGGCGAACTAGAGCAGCACACGGAAATGCCGTTTACCTTCCCGCTGGAGCGGTACCTATTTATCTACTTGCACTTTGATGTGCTTTTGAACTGCTAGGTTGGAGGAGCAGGGACCGAGCAATGGGAGCTCACCCCGCCGTGGGGATTCGAACTGCTGACCTTCTGATCGGCAAGTCCTAGGCTCTGTGGTTTAGACCACAGCGCCACCCACTATTTAATACATAAATATTTAATACATAATCTACCTATCATTATAATTTTGGTTTACCAATAGGTACAGAATTTGTACCTAAGACTGAAACTTCTGTTCCATCTATCTATGTGACTTGTCTAATATTGTTGGTTATTTATGAATGACATTTTGTGGCAGATTTAAAATGTGCTGATTTACTGCCTCCAAATATGAAATTGTGCTATCTGAGTTGTAGGGAAACTATATTAATATCTGAAAATAGTTTCCGTTGCAGTTCTGATTAAGCCCTCCCAAATCACCAGACTCTACAGAAATGGTATTTGGCTTGATTAAACCCTGCCTGTTTATTTAGTGAATGTATACCCCACCCTTCATCATAAAAATGTTTCCCCTGCAGGTAACAACACAACAAACAAATATGCAAAATCATATTACAAATAAAGCAAAAATTACAATATATAATTTACAAAAATTACACCTGTCCTACTTCAAGGGTCTATGTATGAATTCTACAATTAATACATTAAAAAGTGAAACTGTCATAAAGTACTGAAAGGCCATAGTCACAGAAAGATGGTGGAAATTTGGACTAAAATATTCAGAACAATGTTTAAGCACAAATGCCACTGAAAAGGCTTAAAGGGCTGGGACAATTAACATATATTGTTGCTCAGATACTTAGACTTCAGCCCTAAGCATGTCTACTCAGAAGTAAATCCCATTTAATTCATTGAGACTTACTCTTGGTTGAGTGGAGTTAGCATTGCAGCCTAGGGTTCTCTTCTCGTCAAACCTGGAAGTTCCAGAAGTTCCAGAATGACATTCTTGTGCTCACCTTTGGCAACTGCTGGTCTGAGTCTGTAGGTCATACTTCAGGCACATTGTGAACGGACACTGGGGGTTTGCTTTAGCCCAGAAAGCTTTATTTCCTTAACTTCTGTTTTGGCAAATCACTAAATATTTGATCAGAAAGAGTGGTCCCATATGCCATAGTTATAATTATGAGCAGACTGATATTTACACACATATTGGAATGTTTATCTGCCATGATGCCTCATGCTTTTCAAAAGAAAATTAAAATCTGTAGTGGCTGCTGTATGGAATAGGGATTTGAAAATACACATAATTTCTGAATTCTAAATCCAACTTGACAGCTTCCCTTTCAGCACCACTGGTATGTGTAGCTTCTGCAGATCTCGGAAATTAGGAGCTGTGCTCAGGCTGAGCTGCCACATGAAGTGGACAGTATGGCCACAGATGACTAAGAATACATGCAAAATTTGTTGGTGTTGTATAGCCTTCTTTATCATATTACTACACTTGACTTTTGTATAGAAGGGGATGCAGAAAAAGGAATGGTGTGTAATACTGTGTAAGTTCCCGCATGGACAATGTGACTGGTGATTGAGGGACATGACAGACACTGTGCAAATCATTATGCTATTGGTGACAAGCAGTGGTTCACTGGTAGAATATATGTTTTGCATGCAGAGGGTCTCAGATTCAAGTCCTGGCAACTCTAAGTAGGCCTGGAAAAGACTCTTGCCTAAAACCCAGAAAAGCCCCTCCTAGCTAATGTAGACAAAACTGAACCAAATGAGTCAATGGTGTGACTCACTAAAGGGCAGTTTCTTGCGTTTCTCAGTTCATGGGAGATGGTCTGTGGGATCTCTATGTTATATCTGTTCATGGAGCTGCTTGTGGTGATAAAGCTATTTGGGTTGAACTTCACTCTGATGAATCAAACATGACATGAGCCAACAGTATGACGCGGCAGCTAAAAAAGCCAATGCAATTCTGGGCCTCATCAATAGGAGTATAGCATCTAGATCAAGGGAAGTAATAGTGCCACTGTATTCTGCTCTGGTCAGACCTCACCTGGAGTACTGTGTCCAGTTCTGGGCACCACAGTTCAAGAAGGACACTGACAAACTGGAACGTGTCCAGAGGAGGGCAACCAAAATGGTCAAAGGCCTGGAAACGATGCCTTATGAGGAATGGCTAAGGGAGCTGGGCATGTTTAGCCTGCAGAAGAGGAGGTTAAGGGGTGATATGATAGCCATGTTCAAATATATAAAAGGATGTTACATAGAGGAGGGAGAAAGGTTGTTTTCTGCTGCTCCAGAGAAGTGGACACGGAGCAATGGATCCAAACTACAAGAAAGAAGATTCCACCTAAACATTAGGAAGAACTTCCTGACAGTAAGAGCTGACAGTAAGAGTAAGATTCTATGATTCTATGATTCTATGATTCTATGAATCCTTACTGTTTCTTTTTGTAGTATGGAATTAGGACTGTGTCAACCTCCTATGCAAGAATGGAGGCTGATATGGGCAAATTGTTAGGAAGGCTTAGCATGGTATCTGTTGAATGTCTCATAACATTAATTTGAACACACACACACACACACACACACAAATGGTTTCAATAGAACAGGATAGGATAAGAGATGTGATGTGATGATGACACTTCTGTCCTTCACCCTATTCCTATAGCGGGTTACAAGATTAAAACATTCATTTCACTTTTAATTTGCAGACGACATTTCTATATTACTATACACAAGGCATCTTATAGCAACAAAATGTACAACAAAGAACACACACCTTATAATAATCTGATTCAATACATATAGTCATAATAAAACCTAACTTTTAATTGGAACAATTTATATCAAATAATGTACCGTATTTTTCGCCCTATAGGACGCAATTTTTCCCCTCCAAAAATGAAGGGGAAATGTGTGTGCGTCCTATAGGGCGAATGCAGGCTTTCGCTGAAGCCTGGAGAGCGAGAGGGGTCGGTGCGAACCGACCCCTCTCGTTCTCCAGGCTTTAGGAAGCTATCCGCAAGCCTTGGCAGCCCGCGGGAGTTCCCGCCGGGCTCCCTAGGCTTGCGGATAGCAGCCTGCATCCCGAAACCCGGGGCACGCAGCAGAGTGCGCCCCGGGCTTCGGGCAGCTCTCCGCAAGCCGTGGGAGCCCGGCGCGACATCACGCTGGGCTCCCACGGCTTACGAAGAGCTGCCTGCATCCCGAATTTTTTTTTCTTTATTCCTCCCCCCCCAAAAAAACTAGGTGCGCCCTATGGGCCGGTGCGTCCTATGGGCTGAAAAATATGGTACTATTCAATAATCTATTAGAATACAGTGGTACCTCAGGTTAAGTACTTAATTCATTCCGGAGGTCCGCTCTTAACCTGAAACTGTTCTTAACCTGAAACACCACTTTAACTAATGGGGCCTCCTGCTGCCGCCGCACCACCGGAGCCCAATTTCTGTTCTTATCCTTGAAGCAAAGTTCTTAACCTGAAGCACTATTTCTGGGTTAGCGGAGTGTGTAACCTGAAGCGTATGTAACCTGAAGCATATGTAACCCGAGGTACCACTGTATAATAGTATACAATAAAATTAACTCTCAAAACATAGCAAATAATAATTAAACAGAAATTCATTCTTAACAATTACAATAAGTAATCACTAAACTATTATCAATAAAAATAACTGCAGTCCTAGCAATGCCTCAAATGCTGATCAAAGGTGTGGCTGAGATGCAGAGGTCAGGTCAAGGGAGGAAGGAAAATCTATTCTCTAAGTGTGTTGGGGGGGCAAAAATCAATTGTTAAACAGGCGTTTAGATATGGATTTCCAAGAGCTCCAAGAAACACAACTACTTTCATTCTGATCTCTCAGTCTTCTTTACAGGATATACCACACTGAATTGTGTTTTACAACTCATCAAATCCCCCTGAAAAATGGGTGTGGAAGTAAAGCTGATATTTAAGTCAAGCTTAACTATTTAAATTGAAATATTTATTGAGGATGTAATCCTACACACTTACCTGGGAGTAAGCTCAAATGAACTTAATGATCATGATCATAATTCACGATGTCTTAAGCGCTCTTAAGGTTTGATGTACAAGTAGGAGAATGAATATTGTGACAAAACTGGCACAGAAATGGTCAACTCATAAAAAAAAAATCAGCAATATCTGACTCTAGGAGAATAAGGGGAAATTTACACTTGTAGACAGTATTTGAAACAAAATTATGGAAGGTGGCATATGCTTATTCTCTTTCTAAAGAAATAAATAAAACCCTAGATTCTGAATACATGGCATGATGCTGTGTCATTTTTTGGCCTCACCAAGCTGGTGCCCTCCTGTTGTTTCGGATTATATTTCTTATCCTCCCTGAACTTTGACCCAGATGCTGCTTATGGAAGTTCAATTCCTAAATATCTGGAGGGCACTATTTTTGGGGAGGTTGCTAAAGCTGGGCATTTAACATGGGGAAAATATCTTCATTAAACAGAAATGAATGTATCTGCAGGACATCTAAAGCTCCTGCTCTTTAGCCTGGAAAACTATTCAAATGCAATTTTTACATTTCATATCATAATGTTTCCAGTTCTCATGATCAGAAATAAAAGCTTATAAGAAATGGATGGGGAACAATGGTGCATTCTTCATTCCTCTTCACCACACAGTATTGTCAAAGGCCCAAGTCTGCAAGAAAAAAAGAAACAGTTGAAATCCAATAAAAGTGGAATTAGAATGAGATTAATGTGACTACCTTTCTTTCACTCGTCAGGACAAATCCAAAAATGTGACACAATGGAAGCTGATATCAGGTGAGGAAATAGTTAAAAAGTGTGGAATTGTAACCAGTTATAACTTGTTCAAAATTTCAAGGATTATAGCAAAGAGAAGACAAAAAATTAAATGGTGAATTTAAAGGAAATATTAGAACACAAACTTTTCTGCACTCATACTATCCTTTTCCACAAATCCACGCATATAGGCAGACCTATTGGATAGAAAAGGCAACACACAAATAGTCTTATCGAGGAGCCTCAAAACGCTTCAAGATAAGAGACAAAGATAGCTTGCCACAGTTCTTTCTACAGTTCTGCAATGGTAGAAGTTCATTCCATTGCTATTGTGTCTGAGGTTTATAAAATTCAACCATCATAAAATTATCATTTAGTCAAAATCATTGAAGGGATCCCTGTGGCTGAAGTTATGTTTGCAACACATGGAAGGAGTTAAAAAGGAACAGTAGGCTCTGATCACTTTTTGTTGTTGTTGAAATGAACTCATCGGGATTTCATGCCAATTCAAAGAGTCACTTCCTGTCAACAAGCAGAGCCATTCCACAAAGAAATCAATGCCTGCCTCATAAAATTACAGTTGATTCCTGAATACTCTGTTAGCAACAGAAAGGAAAGTGGGATTGCAATCTGTGAACTCTGGTGAGTATCACAAGCCAAGTTGCACTCGTTTTGAAAAATAAATGTCACCCAAAGTAAGATAAAATCTTGCATGTAATTTTAAGTGAACTGACGCAGTGGTGCATATCTGTAGAAATTGTTCTCTGGAGAATCAATGCTTTCAGCTGGCTTTTACCAGAATCACATGCACAAGGTAGATTCAGTAGCCAAAGAAAGCTAGGTGGAATGTACGCACATATAACAAAAAACACTGTGGAAATGCTTTTTTAAAAAAGTTTTGGAAAATACATTGAATTTGGCATAGCTCACTTTCACCATCTAGTGTCACAATTTTATATTGCGCTTTACAACACATTAAAAACGTTTATTTGCAGCTGTAGAGTTGAGTCCCTCGTTATCAATAAAATAAATTTGCCACTTTCTTGAATTTTGTTAGCAAGAAAAAGCCACCATTCCAGAAACTTAATAAAACAGTAAATCCGGGCATTCAGAAATCTTCCCTATGCTAAGAACAATTGATTTTGTTAAAAAAATTCCATATCTCTGAAAAAGATGAAATACAACTAAATCTTCAATCAAAGAAAACTATTTTTGTGCTACTGGAATATCTCATACCAGAACAGACACTGTTATTTGAACAACGCTTTATTGTTATAGATAAAGTACTCCCTTTCAATCAGCCTAGGTTGTCTGAACTAATGGATGTTTGACTTTAATGCATTATGATAAAAGCTTTTTGGCAACCTCACTTGGTGAGGTTTTTGCTTTTTTTAAAAAAAGAACATATTTAAGCTGCTACAATACAGATTTGGTGACAGAATACCCAATCTGACAACAGAGTAATCGGAGATTGAGAAATCACTTATGTTGTGATATATTATTGCACTCTTATCACAATCTCCTTATTCTGTAAATAATCAAATTATTAATCAGTCTGTCTCAACCACCTCAGTGGTTTTCTAGTCCCTCTACTTTGGAGGCAAGTATGAATAGATACATGTCAGAAAAGTAAAACAGGAGTAAAATTTAAGAAAAATTTCCCCTATTATACTATTGAAATACTTGTATTAACCAATATTTAAGATTATTACTTTAAGTCCCTAAGCAGCATGGGGCCCGGTTGCCTGAAAGAGAATCTTCCCGCTTTCATATCTGCCTAGTCTCTAAGGTCATCTTCTGAGGCGCTTCTCCAAGGACCCTCACCAACTGAGATGAGAAGCTACCAAAATCGGGCACGAAATCGGGCACAAAAATTTTGAACCCTCTCACAAGTCTCTTGGTACCCTCACTGTGGTCAGATGTACCTTTATATTCTCCCAGGATTTTTAAAAAGGGTTTCTTGAACCTTTTAAACTAAAGTTATCCTCTGATGCTGCTTGTATTCTGTTTTGTATTAGGATGTATTTCTTCTGCTTTAGATTTTAGGTATTGCTCTGTTTTGTGGTTTTAACTACTATTTGTAAGCCACCAGGCAACTTTGGTTGCTGGATGGTAGAGAAGTGTAACTCTTAAATAATAATAAAAATAATCAACCTCTCCCGTATTTTCATTAAATCCCTAATTGATTAACTGGATTGTTAGTAGGACTTCAGACAGAGACCGAGGTGAACATACAGGGTGACCAAATCAGTTTCTGTGCTTAAACCAGGCCTAAATCCTGATTGAAATGGATTTAGAAAACCAGTTTCCTCCAAGAGCGCCTGGATCTGGACTGCAACCACCTGCTCAAAAGCCTTACCCCCATAACCTTGTTTTGAGTTTGTGGGTGCTGGTCATCCTTAATCCCTGGATCCAGCAAGTGTTAGAATTTAATCAATTTAATTTAATCACGGGGTGTTAAAATGGATGTCAGACCTCTATAAACCCTGGATCTGGCAAGTGTTAAAAGCTAATTATATCAGGCTAGCATCCTAGGTTAAGGTTAAGGTGATGGGATCAAGGGGGCTTGGTGCGAGATGGCAAATGGGTGGGGACCACTCCCTTCACAGATAAAGCCAGAGTTTAGAGTATGAGGAAGGAGTAAAGCAGAAAACTGGAAAGCCAGAGAGGCAGACCATGATGTTTGATGACTGTTTGAATCCAGTGCTGCAGCTATGGGAGAAACAAGACCATCTTTGGGTGTTATTGCTCCCTCCATCATAGACGCAGGTTTTATATATGCATAAATACTCCTTATATCATAAAGATACCATAGTCTCTGCTGTGCCTCATTCCCAAAAGGAAACACACATCCTGGGTAAACGCCTGGGACTCCTGGAATCTCACACCACTTGGACATTGTGGTGACATGCAACAGTATCCTTTAACCAGGGGGAAATTTTCTAATAAAATTAGCACACTGCATATTCATGAGGTACTAGGATATGATGGTGCCCTTTTCCCCCCAAACACAATACAGATATAAATGAAAAGAGAGGATAGCTAGCTAGCAAAATGAAATGGATAATTAAAGGCTCCAGGGTTCAGACTATAATGTATCTGAATTACAAGTAAACGTTAACTTTCTTTTTGAGAACTGGTTCGCAAATCTCGCTCTTTAAAATATTAACAGGAGAGTACTCAGTTGCAACCATTGAAGATTAAAATATGAGCACTCGCAAAATTAAAGCCTTGCAATCTAAGAGCAATTTAAACCTAACTTTCGGTGTAAAAAAGATTTTAAATACTTGTTTTTCCAAACATAATTCTCAGTAGAAGAAAGGTTTTAATGGAGATTGAGAGGTCTTCATATCTAATGTTTCATCAGTGGGAGATAGTTCAGAATTTGTAAAGAACCTTTATTTCTATCTATTCATGCTACCCTTGTGATAGCAGTACACTGGCTGTAACAGTCATGGCTTTCCCCAAAGAATCCCAGGAAGTTTACTTTGTTAGGGGTGCTGAGAGTTCTTAGGAGATCCCTATTTTCCTCACAGAGCTACAATTCCCAGGATTCACTGGGAAGAACTGATTGTTAAGCCACTCAATACGTTCAGTTCTGGTAAGCGTGTTGCTGCCACCCATCACCATGCATTTCCACCTCTGACCCAGTTGTGTTTGCTTCGGGCTGAGGCAGAGTGGAGTAGAATGGCACTTGGGTCCACTTGCTGCTAGACCCTCACAACCTTCTTTTTCATTGTATTTCCTCACGTCACATCAAAGATTCCACTTCTAGCTTTCTGGGTGCTAGGGTTTGATCAGTGCTTTGAGAATTAAGATGAGCTGACAGATGTTGTGTAAAAATGTAGGCTGAAGGAAAACTGAGGGGTTTGAAAAGCGTGGGGAAAGGGGGCTGGCAGAACTCTTGCTGGGTGGGCTGGAGCAGGCTGGAACAAAGGGGAAAGCAGCATGGCTAGGTCCTCTGTTTGTAGAGGAGCAAAGAATCATCTTGAGATGTGAATGCTCTGAGCCTTCTCTCCAATGTACATTTAGGTTGTTTATACTGTATGTGTAAACAAACCCTATATCATAAAGACACTACAGTCTCAGCTGTGCCTAATTGCCAAAGTAAACATGAACCCTCAGTGAGCATCAAGATCCCAGGAATCTTACACCATTCAGAGATTGGGGTTGTGTGCAACACTATGTATATGTTCATCTATTTTCATCTTGTAAATATATACATATATATATATATATATATATATGTATGCTCTTAGTCATTCTGGGCTGTTAAGTATGTTAAGTACAGAAAGACAGAACACAACACAACAGATACATAAATTATTGTGGTGATCTAGGTAGATGTGCTAGCTAACAGTGTGGTGAACTAAACATTCTGGGAGAAAATAAAGTTATAAACTCAATGCAGTGAAAGGGCTCTGTACACATAAGATCCTAGGAAGCTTTGGAGTGCAGCCATTTTCTCTCATTCTTGACCTTTCTCAATTTGCCTGTTTAATTAAAACGATTTCATCAGATTGGGGTTTTTTTTTCCAGAATTGGCTATATCTTTTTTTTAACTGTGCAAGTATTTTGAATTCTAGAAGCAAAATTAAGAAAGTCCAAAATGGTTGAAACCTTTCTGGAATCTTATGAAGTACTCTTGTTTTCTCAAAACAAAATTGAGATGTAATCTATTAGAAAACTAAATGATCAGAATCAGTTGTATGCCGTGCTATATGTCTGTTTGCTTAGTGCAATAATTAGGCTGCCTCGTTATAATGAGCAAGTTACAGAGAAAAATGGCTTGACTGCATTATTAATTATCTGCTGACAAATTATTTTCCTGTTTCTGAACTAGGCTACAGGCCATATGAGGCGGTGGTGGTCGTTTGAAAATTAAAGCACATCATTTAAGTCAACAGAACTATAGTTGGCACCATGTGAAAATTATAACACACAGTATGTGTGTGTTTGATAAGGCTTCTGTTGATTTTCTTTTTCTTTTTTAATGAACAGCTTTTTTTCTTTTTTTTCAATCACTGCTACATAATGCTTAGAAAATGCTTTCCCTACCTGTGTGTGCCTTTGTAGGGTCCTTTAATCCCACGTGAAGTGTTTTGTTCTTTTCTTTCCCTGTTATTACACTTTTTAAGATTGTTTCAAGTGCTGCAGGCAATTACACCCAAGGCACTTTAGCAGAAGGGTGACGAAGATGGGAAAATGTCATGTTGTACATATTTTGCAGATATCTCCTCCACCTGCCTCCACTATCATTGGTATCTACATACTGTAATGTTTTGGGAGATTAGATAGTTTGTGCTCACAGTTGCTATATACTGAAATAAGTTCTGTAGGGCTACTTGGGGTCAAAGCAGTACCATGGACAAGACTAGACACATTTGTCTTGTTATTAATATTTGCATGGATGTCCTTCTTGACTAATGTTTGATGAGGATGCATGAGAGGGCCTTCTTGGTGGGTGCTCCCAGACATTGGACCTCCCTTCCTAGAGAGGCTATTGCCATTGGTGTCAGCATGCACTGCAACCACTGATGCCTACCCAGCACGATCTAGGAGATGGGCATATCCTCAGCCCTTGTACCAGGCAAATAATTCATCTAGTATTCTGTGTTCTCATCACAGACCCAGCCATGTATCTTCCTAGTGAATGAACTATTCACTAAAAGGTAAAGGTAAAGGACCCCTGGACAGTTAAGTCCAGTCAAAGGCGACTATGGGGTTGAGGCGTTCATCTCGCTTTCAGGCCGAGGGAGCCAGTGTTTGTCTGCAGACAGCTTTCCAGGTCATGTGGCCAGCATGACTAAACCACTACTGGCACAACGGAACACCGTGATGGAAACCAGAGAGCATGGAAATGCAGTTTACCTTTCTGCCACAGCGGTACCTATTTATCTACTTGCATTGGTGTGCTTTTGAACTGCTAGGTAGGCAGGAGCTGGGACAGAGCAACGGGAGCTCACCCCGTCATGTGGATTCAAACCACCGACCTTCTGATCGGCAAGCCCAAGGGTCTCAGTGGTTTAGACCATAGAACTACTCACTACCATTCATTAAAACTTCATTCAGATGTGTTCAGTTATCTGCAAAGGGTGATTGTATGTGTAGGATGGGGGCAGGGAGTGTTGGCTTCTCTGTCAAAGGTAAGAATATTTTTAAAGGGATATATAATTATACCATAACATGGACAATTATTACTTCTTTAGTGTCTAGCTTGAAGGTTAAGGTATTATAAACCTAAAGTGGTCATTTTGCCTCGAAAGTGAGGCCATAAATCTTAATGCTAAATAAATAGTCTTGTGTTTAATCGTGCTGAGATTCTCACCAAGATTTCTCATTTCAGACTTCACATTCTCAAAATGGAGTTTCTTACTTGAGAGTCCCATTGAACACAGTGGGGTTTCTACTTCTACTTCTGAGTAGATATGCATAGGGTTGTGCTGTTGGAGAGTATAGAAACAGATTAGACACACCACTAGAAATAATGAGGAATACCTATGATTTTAATATCTTTGAGTAAACGAAATTAACAGTTACTAGCCTGGTTCAGTAAACTTGAATATCTATTCTAAGAGACAAATAGAAAAATAAAATAATTTTTGTTGCTATAGTAATGAACCATATTTAAATAGCATAAGACTAGAAAATGAGATACAGCATACATTTGCTGTGAGCATTTAAATGGCATTGAGGCTAGGGGCTTCTCTATGCATGTGTGTGGCTAAAGATCAACAGAAGTTGACAAAACATTTGAAATGAAACATTTCTTAGATGAAACATTCTGGAATTATCTGTTTTTTACAGTAGTGATTTACATATGTAACTATATTGTAATTGCAGTCTTGTCCCTCTCTCTCTTTAGTGAGGGAATTGCAATCTTGTTGGTTACAGTGTTCAATGTATGTCAAATCCTTTTAGACTGTAGCACATTTTTAATGGGAAGCATGGAAGCTGATAATATGAACCATAGCTGAAGAAAATCCAGGTATTATATAAGCAGTCCTGTTTACTAGTTGCTAAATTGTTTGTTGCTGAATGTCCTGATTTATTTGGCAACCCATTCCCTTAAAAAAAAAAGCAGGCATTATTAATAATATTATTGTTATGATTTCTGAGCCAACAGGGATGAAATTCATACCAAAAGCTAATTCCAGATGGACATTTGCCTGATTGACAGTTTCCAGAAAGGAGAAGGGAGCTAGTAGGGTCTTGAAAAGGGACAGCCTGATCTAAGCCTGTTCTAAAACAACAACAAACCCTATACTGAGATAGACCAGAGAAGGAGTGTCATGGAGAGTTGCAAGGCAATGGAGCGGCCAAGATGGTGTGGGTGCAACAGTGCATTCACACTTTATCAGCCTCCCCACCACCTTGTCTCTCCTCTCCCTCTCCCAGTCAATGGCAGCAGCACACCTACTAGGAAACTAGTGGTGTGATTTTGTCTCACTGAGCAAGCCACTGCTTCTATTGTCATTATCTAGAAACAACAGCAGTGGCAGCAAAACTTCAGTCCACAACATGCAGGACGCAACATGTGCAAAATCCGTTGATTTAGCACTTCCATGTTGCCATAAGTCATACTATACCAGCAGAACTAAAGCCTCCATCCAAGACAGCATCAGCAGTTAGCGTGTACAAAAGAAAGTGACTCCTCTTTGCTGTTTCTATGAACACTGCTGTCAGGGGTGCGGGTCTACACCAGGCAAACTGTGTTATTTTAAGAGACTTATTGCTGCCAGCAATAGCACTGGATCATTCAGTGAAGATACCAGGGTTGGCATAAGACGTTTTACTACCTTAGACAGAAAGCAAATTATGTTCTTCTCACATTACGGCACAAAGCAAGGAAGACTGGACAAGCTATTTTGGTTTGGTTTGGCACATGTGTCAGAACACCCCACAAGCATTTTTCTCTGTGAGTAAACATGGACTAATAAGATATGAAATAACTAACAATTCTGTGCCTTTTCATGGTGCCCAACATAAGCTGCCTGAGTTAATATGTGCTAATGTTAACTTTTTGGCTCCATAGTAAAGGTAAAGGGACCCCTAACCATTAGGTCCAGTCGTGACCGACTCTGGGGTTGCGGTGCTCATCTCGCTTTATTGGCTGAGGGAGCCGGAGTACAGCTTCCGGGTCATGTGGCCAGCATGACTAAGCCACTTCTGGCAAACCAGAGCAGCGCACGGAAACACCGTTTACCTTACCGCCGGAGCGGTACCTATTTATCTACTTGCACTTTGACGTGCTTTCAAACTGCTAGGTTGGCAGGAGCAGGGACTGAGCAATGGGAGCGCACCCCGCCGCGGGGATTTGAACCGCCGACCTTCTGATCGGCAAGTCCTAGGCTCTGTGGTTTAACCCACAGCGCCACCCGCGTGACTCCATGGTGGCCACATGTAAAACATATATTTCAAATGACTTTTTTTTTTTTTGCCACAAGTAATAGACCTTAAGTTTTATTTATCAAGCAGTAGTCTTACCACACTATTTATTTCTGCACTCCACAAAGTTTCTGCATTCAAGGAAGAGTTTAGAAAAGAAAATCCAGATGGTAAAAACAACTAATTGCAATCCTAACAACTCTAGGCATTGTGGAGTGATTTCACACTATAACTTTCCTTATCTGCCAAAGCAACCATTTTATACTTAAACTACAAATCAGTCTTGATTGTGAAAACAAGCACAGGCTTCATATGTTAAATTGTTTAGGTACATAGTCAAGTGAACACCAGAGTAAAGAAATTTAATTTGCATAATTCACAAGGTAAACAAGAGGCAAAATGTAGCACACTGTACTGCTGTTTTACAAGTATATTTCAAGAAGCTTCCTGAGCAAATATGAAGGCACATCTCTATGAGCAGAATAGAAATGTGTGCCAAGATTTCATTTGGGAATCCACCTAGAAATTCCAGTTTCTATTTCAGCAACAGATTTTCACACCATTTTTGGACATATGTCATTAACACACATGCCAGCCAAAAAGTGAACTGTTGGAGTTACTTCTGATGAAAGATGCTTAAAATTGCACTGTGGTTCATTAAAGGATTTCCCCACCCATCTTGTGTCTTCTGTTACTCCCCTGCCATTTTCTCCCAGATGAGTTTTATTATGCCATGGGAAGTTAAATAAAATTGGGCTGGGTGGGCATTAGTAGGGGACAGTCACTGAGTGGAGAAGCCATTAAATCAGCGGTTCTCAACCTGTGGGTCCCCAGATGTTGTTGGACTACAACTCCCATCATCCCTGAGTTCTGGCCTTGCTAGCTAGGGGTGATGGGAGTTGTAGTTCAACAATATCTGGGGACCCACAGGTTGAGAAAGGCTGCATTAAACAGACTGTAAACCAGCGATACTTCCTTCCCAATGCCTCCCCTTGACACATCATCAACACTATGAGACCCAGGGCCATGGCTTGTAAGGTAGATACACTAGAAAGTTTATCAATCTTCTTTTTGAAGGCACAAATGGGCCAAATGTCCCATGCCTTTGATTTCTCTCTCCAATTGTGGGAAATTTAAGATTATTTTTATTTGATGTCACAGGGTCACTTCTGGGCAACCCTTTCTGGATAGGTGTGAACCCTTTTCGGGTGTTCTTCACTCCAGTGTTTAAGAACACATGAGGAAGGAATGGGGCCATTCTCAGTAGTCCCACACCCTTCCCTCAATGTCTGCACATGCAGTGCAAACATATTTAGTATGGAGACCTTCCTGTGTACATGCTGTAATCATGAATGATCGGGGTGCATACCCCCCCCCCCAGCCATACTGGGATTTATTTTGTGTGCACATATGTCTAGAAGGTGCACAACATTCCAGGGACAGGAATACTTGGCTCTGCCTCACTCTTAGTCCCTCAACGCTAGAGTGAAGGATACCAAACAGGGCTGACGTGTTGGAGGTTTGTAATTTATTTACACAATCTGCCCCTCCTCCATTATTTATCTGTTTGTTTTATTTCCTTTCTTGATTCCACTTCCTTTAAAATATGCCTAACTGGTTTTTCAGTAAAAAGCATGAACAATTAAAAGCAACTCCATATATAAAAGCAATTTGACATCCAACATTGATACAGACTGGGACACATATTTACACTTAAAAGTCTTGCAAAAAAAGGAAGGTCTTCAGTAGGTGCTAAAAAGACAACAGAGATGACGAGGCCTGACTGCCATGTAATGGGAGTTTGAAAGGGCAGCTGTCGTCTCACTTAATACCTGATTCCTATATTGTGCAGAACAGATCTCACTGCAGAACACAATGATCAGTTAGGTATATAAACGCTGAAACAATCTTTTGGAAATCCTGTCCCTAAGCTGAATAGGGTTTTGTACAGCAGAACCAGCACTTTGAACTTAACACAGCTGTTAATTGTGGTTTGAGGACCCAACCCTGCTTTGTGGAATGAAGATACACAGACACAGAGAAGGTGGAAAATGAGGCGGAATGGCTGGCGCAGCAGTAAGTTAAACTGCAAACCACACCCCCTCCAAGCCGCCCAGTTGGGCGCTTACCTGTGGGCATGGTGCACCAGCCAGGTGAGTGGGGCAGGGGGCGTAATGCCCCCTGCGTGACGCAGAAATCACGTCCCGCCCACAACACCTCCCTTCTTGGAGGAGGAGAGGCTTTGGCAGCCAGCACAATTTATTTTTCAGCAGTGTAACATAAAGGTGCCCCAATGAACAGCCTAGCTTCAGGTTTGGGGCCAACCTAAATGGGAGTCCCATATAGAGTGCACTGCAGTAATTCAACCTGGAGTTTACCAGCTCATGGATGACATTGGTCTGACTATCCTAGTCCAGAAATGTTAGGAGCGGTTCTGGTCTTACGGTTTTTAAATAAAAAATAGAAATATTGAAAACATTGGTAGAGTTGTGAAATAAAATGATGATGATGATGATGAGGATATGAAATTCCTAGTTACTGCAAAAACATTTTAGAAGTTAGCATAAAACCGTTAGAACCAAGATCCATGCAGGGCAGAAACCTATTTCAAGTGCTTAAGTACAGGGAGCTATTCTATAAGTAACTTGGGATTGGTAGTGATGGGCGGAGGAAATATTCATTCAGGGCTCTTCCTATGTCACCTCACTGGAAGCAAGTGGATTTACTCATCACTACTCAGCAGGCATCTAGTGATTTGCAAACCAATAAGGTTGTCATTGTTGAACCTGGTTATATTATATATTGAAAGTCATTTCTCGCCACTATCTTCTATGTCAGTTATTATTTTATGAGCTACTCCTGACCCCTGCAAATGTGTATAACTATTAGATTTGTGAGTATTCATAAGATAGCATGAATAAACACAATTTTCTTTTTTCTGGTTGGCTGATCATCAGTAACCTGATTCTTCAAAGAACTCTTGCATCCAAATTATTTGGTTGTGGATTGGGTAGCGAGAGACTGAGAGCTCTACTGCAACCGAGGTAAAATGAATAAAGATGCGGAAAGAGATGTGAGATGCAGGAGATGAGGCCACAGGCAGAGACATCTGGGCTGCGGGCAGTAACCAATGTTTTTCCCCTTCCCTCAACTTAACCACAGCAGTTTAACCCTGAGAAGAATGAAATTAATAGGGAAATAGCAGCTTCATTTGTATTGTACCTGAAACATGTTCCTGATCATGCCCAGTAATAAACAAAATATTGTATCTAATGTCACTCATACTCAAAGTATACCCATTAAAATTAATGGCTCAAAGACAGTTGTGTTTATTGATTTCAACAGATCTGTGCATGACTAACACTGGATCCAACCCAGAGTATTAAAGCAGTTAATGGCTATAATTCTAAAGCTTTCAGTTTGAAGAGGGGTACTAGGAAAGGATGCCGATTGACTTCATTCCTTTAAAAAAAATATATCCCAGAATACTTTCACATTAGCAGTGTGCATTATAACCCAACTAAATAGCTTAAAATGAGAGAAAAGGAACATTTTGGTTGGCCTAATAAATACTTTGCCCAAATATTTGGAGCTGTTCATTTTCTATTCCCAAATTGTTCACATAATTCACCAATCAATTCTGCTGTACCTGGACTATTAAGCATATAGTATTCCTGCCATCATAAGAATACATAATAACTGTGCTTCCTACATTGTTGTTTTTACATTGCTCAATAAAAACAAGTAAAGGGAATGCTCAGTGTCTCTGACTCTCTTCCTAATCTTTATGGCTCTGTATCTTCACCATGAAGAAACTGTTAGTGCTGTTTCCATGGTGATCCTTGAACTTCTGACAGAGGAGGAGTAAGACAGGCAGAAGTAGTTCTATGTCTTAGGGTTCACCCCCTTGTTTAATTCTAGGTGCGTGGGCAGTTGCTAGTGGGAGTGCAGCTCATTGGGAAGGGACATTTATCTATACTCTCCCCAGTCCTGCTTGGAATGAAACTTGCTCTCCACCTGCAGATACCCAGGACCCTTAAGGGAGAGGAAATCCCTCAATGTCAATGTACATTTGGTGGAATACCACACTGTTTTGGAATGTCCACCAACCCTCTAGAGAAGATTTCCATGGGAAAGGGAAAGTGAATGAATGAAAATTGCTTCTTCTTTCATCCAGAAGGAGTGCCCAGTAAGCAGAGTTATCATTGCAGAAACTATGGATTCATCTCATTTAGTAATAAGAAATGTATATCTTTTGGAAACAAACGTTTGGAAAAACAGCAACACCAGCACTCATACTTGTCAAAAATACTTCTCAGCCATGATATATTTATAATCATTGAAAGCAGGAGCCCCCAATCTTTTTTCTTTATGGATTAGCCTAGTAATGGATGACAGAACCTCAGGGGCATAGGGGACCACCAAAAGTGATCAATCAGAAAATCTCAGTGACCAAAGTGGAGCATAAGAAGTGGAACATGGCCCTTATCAGCCAACCACTCAGGGCAAAATTCCTTCCCTTCTCTGTTCCTCTGGTCACACCAGACCACAATGGTCACCACTTTAGGCACTCTTCCATGTCCTGTTTCCAGGCTATCTGTAGGCATCTGGTTGGTCATTGACATGACAGGATGCAAGACTAGATGGACTTTGGTCTGATCCAGCAGGACCTTTCTGATGACCATCTGTTCTCTCTTGTCTGCTTTGAGGTGGAATAATACGCACAGGCATCCAGGGGAGAACCAGCAAAACTGATTATAACAATGGCAACTTAAGGAACTAAGAAAGGAGCAAGCAGGATATGGAAAAGGTAGAAGATTCAGAAAAAATCTTTTAATCAAATCAAAATGAGAGTAGATGAGCAAAATATGAGAACGAAGGCAATTTAGCAATTAGGCTCCTAATGTCAAAAAAAGAGAATGTGGGCACTTAAGCAAGTAATGAGTAATTAATCAGACATGTAATTAAGCAAAATGAGCACGTCTTATGGTTCTATAATATTGCTTCTAACTTTAGACCAGGAAAAATGATTTTCCCGCACCCTCCACCACTGCCTATGCATTATGAGATACTCAACTTACTGCCAGTGGATCATTCAGTAATGTGGAAGACTCTGGATATTATTAACCAACATCCATGTTAAGCTAAATTTAGTTGGAGTTCTATACAATTATTCTGATATAGTGAGATTTTAACAGGTTTTCTTTTCCCAGCTCATATTTGCCTTGATGATTGGAAAAGCTAGAGAGAAACAAGTGGGAAGTACTTGTTAGTACCAAGTCATAACTGCAGTCTTAACTGTGTTGCAATGCTGGCATGCCATTATGTTTAAAGTAGATTTATCAATAATATCAATACTGAAATAGTTAAGTTCTTCTTGTAATGCTAACTTACTACTGGTCCCTACAACAACAGAATAGGAGAGATACAAACATTAAGCAAAGAACCATAGTTACATCATAAACTGGACATTCCCCAAACTGATTTTATTCTGTGGGAATAAAACACATAAGGAAAGAACAATAAATACAGCTACGTTCTATTATAGTTCTTTGAAGTTTTTTTTAATTTATATTATTATTCCTTTTGATGAAAATATAGGAACAAAAAACTGAGAGGAGCTCATTATCCTGCACTTGTACACAACTTGAACTCAGTTTTATTACATAAAAGACTAAGGAAATGCCCAATCACTAAACAGGACTCAGTGTAGAAAAGTGTTTGGCCTATTTATTATTAAGGAACATTCATATTCACATGTTTCAGTTGGGATTTAGCCTGTATAAGATTATAAAGGTTATAAGGTTTATAAGGTTATAAAAGTGCATTTTAAATATTTTTACCTTTGTATCTTATGGTTGGAATAAAATTTCATTTTTGAATTAGTTTTTCATAATTGTTTTATATCTCAACTCCCTTTTTTCCCTAGAAGTTACATTTTCTTGTGGGTAAGTCCAAACTATAAGATTTATCTACTACTGCGATCAGTAACACAAGTTTTGTTTTTGTATATCCTTTACCAAAATTGCTGCAGTTGCATATGAACTTTTGAGTTTCCAGTCTTCTCAGTCTTGAACTATCCCAGCATCCCAAATTTGAGCTTCAGTTAAGCTTTGCAGTGATTCTTTCCAATGCTATATTTGCAACATGCTTTGTGAGAGTTTCCAAGGTAAGAATAATAATTCAATTTCTATACAAAAGCAACAAAGGGGATGTTTTGATTAAATTAAGTATTGAGAGTAGAAAGCTATGTTAAACCAAATAGTTGTCAGGGGTAAAAAGAAACAACAACCCAGTAACAATTGAGAAGAGAACTGGAAGAGGAAATCGTCATCAGATCAATAACAAAGCAGAAGCAGGGATAATCTATTGATGTTTGCTTTATAAAAAGACTGAGCATTTAAAATCTCTCATGTTTACAAAGAAAGGTTTAAAAATTAAAACTTGCTTGTGTCCAACTCAGTGTTGGCACACTTTGATGAAAAGCTCCCGGTGGTGCTGGCTGGGACACTGTGTACATCTGAAACTATGGGCCTGGACAGGATTTGGTCCCTGGTATCATTGCCCGCTATACAGGTCCGGTTTCCTTCAAGGTAGGGTAGGGGGGGGGACTGGTTTACAAGAGACACTTCAACCAGATCAGAGCTAGGGCACCTCCGAACACAGAACTTCAAGCAGAACCAGAGGACAGAGAAATGGGTACTTCGGGAGATTCTGTGTCCAGGCCAGGGTGGGAAACAGAGGGGTTGCCGGTGATTGAGTTACCCCAGCAAGGCAACTTCAGACTGGAATCCTCAGTGGCTCGATCGCCAGTGACCCCCTTCAGAGCCGACCTCGCTGACTGCCCCACTCAGACCACAGGTACCGGAGGAACCTCCTGGGTCACCCACTCGGGCACAGGAACCGTGACAGTCCAGTGGGAGCGGAAAAGGCCGGCACACCTTGATGACTATGTTTGTTCCTTTTGTTAGGAAGTTGGGGGGAGGAGTGTTATGTATTGGGTTTAACACTTTTTATGTTACAAGGCACATTCTAACCAATCGTATAAGCGTTGGTAGACAAACGTTCTAATGGCAAGTAAGTGCATGCACTTTCAACTGTCAACTGTCAACTGTCAACTGTCAACGATCAGTTCATGCTCAGGTTCATTATTGTGTTGTCCAGTCAGTTTGGTTCTCGTGTTCCTATGAGTGAGCGGTTGTCACTGACAAATGTTGAATAAACTTAGTTGAGGAACTTATACTGCCTTGGGCTTCTGACTTTTTCTGAACATTTAACACCTTCATTTGCAAGGAATCGTACAAAACAAAGTGGCACTAATAAAGAAAAGTTCCAGGGTGGCAATAGAAAGCAAACTAAAAATGCTTTTGCATTTCATCAAAACTTTCCAGCAATATCAAGTTATAGGAAAACTGGTGCTATTAACAGTAATCCTTCTAGTTGGTTAATTGTTTCAGCAACTTCCATGCAGATGACGTGTGATGCTAATTATTTTCCCCAAGAGTTAATGATAACTAATCACAGGCAGCTATAGGAGAGCTATGAGATTCAGGTGAGGGTCAGATGCCTTGTCAATCCCAGCAGGTATATAAGAGGACGACCTGCCCTGCCCAATACAATGCTAGGGACGACTTAGTTCACACAATGTGGTGGCTGGGCTACTCATTGCTCCCCACTCGTCCCTTATGCACTGGTTTTACATGCATACTGAGTGTATAGGACTAGGGCTGACAACAAAGGAGGCAGCCTTAAGTCAAGTTCTACATTCTAACTCTATAGCTAGCAATTCCATCTCCACCAATGTAATGGCATCATTCAGATTATTCTAAACCAAGAAAGAAGTGTGGGAGAGGAAAATGCACATCATAATGAGATCAGGCATAGAATAAGTTGAACCATACCTAAATAAGCCTAAACAAATATCTGCTATTTTCCTTGACAGTCCCATATTCATAATGTGCAAATCTCTCCTTAAATATGTGTGTGTGTGTGTGTGTGTGTGTGTGAGAGAGAGAGAGAGAGAGAGAGAGAGAGAGAGAGAGAAAGATTATCCCATTTGCCACTCACAAATTGTATGGAAATAGGTGTATGAAATAACATTAAACTACTGCATTTGATGCAAGTTAAAATGTTATATTTCATACTATCAGAAATAAGACTGTAAATACTGACAATTACTGCAACTGTTGTGCAAATATCTTCCATCCTACATGAAGGAAATACCAGGATATCTTGCTTGGTGCAGTGATATGAGTTACTTATGCTAAGCCCCTTGTGTATTAAATAGATCTTCATGTCCTGATTTTGCCACTTTTTACTTACTGGGCTTATGAAAGATTTGGCATTTTGGCACTTCACATGATTAAACCAGATCATGATGTATTCTCTGTGACAGCCCTTTCACATTACGTAACCACTCACTGCTCCTGAGAAAATAAGCTATGAAACACATTTCTACTCCTCATACTTTGGTTTATGAGAAATGTATTGAACCATGAATGATTATTTATCATTTCACCTAAAATCCAAATAATTCCTGAAATATACAGCTTGAGAGTTAATGCTCATAATTTGAGGCAAAAAATTATTTGGAATTTAGGTGGTGTGAAAAGTAATCATTCTTCATTCTATAAATCCCAAACTGTACATTTTAAGATTAAAAACACAGAACATGTTTTGAAAACAAATAAAGGATAATGCATATCTAAGTACCACCACTCACAAGCGCTACAGTGGTAAGGATATGTTAGGTAAGGAACAAAAAGGTATCAATGACTAAAGCAAATATGTTCAAAAACATGCAGATACTTAAAGAGAATGGATTAGATCCTAGATCAATGCTAATAAAAAACCCCTGAAAGAACTAAATGAAGGGATTGTAGGGTTTTTAAAACATTAAATCATCATGACATGGTTTTCCCAGTAGTGATGTATGGAAGTGAGAGCTGGACCATAAAGAAGGCTGATCGCCGAAGAATTGATGCTTTTGAATTATGGTGCTGTAGGAGACTCTTGGGAGTCCCATAGACTGCAAGAAGATCCAACCTATCTATTCTGAAGGAAATCAGCCCTGAGTGCTCACTGGAAGGACAGATCCTGAAGCTGAGGCTCCAATACTTTGGCCACCTCATGAGAAGAGAAGACTTCCTGGAAAAGACCCTGATGTTGGGAAAGATTGAGGGCACAAAGAGAAGGAGACGACAGAGGACGAGATTGTTGGACAGTGTTCTCGAAGCTACCAACATTAGTTTGACCAAACTGCTGGAGGCAGTGGAAGACAGAAGTGCCTGGCGTGCTCTGGTCCATGGGATCATGAAGAGTCAGACATGGCTAAATGACTAAACAACAACAAAATCATCATGACCCAAATTTCATTGAGCACCACTACAATTATTCTCACCAACTCTAATGTGCTCATTAAACTAAATTCTGGCATTTTCATTGGACACCTTGTTGCTTGTTGTTAAAGATGGCTCAAAAGGGACTTCACCTGGCACAAAGTGCCCTTATTCAGCAGAAGTATCTGAGATATCAGGGCTCTCAGGGCCACAGACTCCGGGAGAATGGAGGTGTGTGCCACTGTGTTGAGTTCTATGCCCTAATAGGATAGCTTTGTGGGGGGCCCTAAGTTTTCCCAGCTGTCAGTGGGACACCCACTTCTTGTTTTGAAGCCCCACAATAGTTGGACAATGCCATAGTACAGCAGCACTTTGCGCTCCCAACCCATTCTTGCTATGGTGGCTACGTTATAGGGGAAAGATGCCCTTGTAATGAAGATTTTGGCCAAAGGTAAGGGAGAAATCATTTCCACGATGAACACTAAAAGCAGCCATCTACAATTAGAAGGTCATATTGTACATTTTGTCACATTTTCATAGCTAACCTTATTTTATACTGAATGATGTTAATACATTAGCACTCAAGTTAAGAATATGATTTACATAAAATCTCATTTTTACTTACAAAAACAAAAAATCAACTGGCCTGGTTATTATTTTTCTGTGAAAAAAAGAGGATAATAATCCTTGTTGGAGTTTAGGCTAGCACTTTTATTGCCCAGATTTCAGATGCTGACTATTGTTGCTTTTCTTCTTCTCTTTGTAATGATGCATTGACTACAACAAGCCTGGTAAGCTTACATGATGCATATGAATCCTAAACGAAATGAAATTAAAAGTGAGCAGCTTAGGGCGCAGCTGGCACTATGGAAATATTGAATAGGGTTAACAGAGTACAAGCTACAATAATGGTGTGAAATCACAAATGTTTTATTACTCACTAGCAGAGCAATCCCAAGTATAGGAAGCTACTGGCTTATTTATATTCACGTGCGTTGATCCCAGGGTTCTTTTTCGATTTAGCATGTGCTTTCAGGTTGAAAGGTCTCTTCTGACATTCACATTGGGAATGGATTCCACCTTTGGGATGCTGATTTGCTGGATTTTTTCTCACTTGCCTTGGATCTTTCACAAGTGAAAAACACCCAAATCTCACCCATTCCTTCTTGAACAAAGCTGTATTTCCAAATAGCATGATCCACTGAGCAATATTTGAGTACTTATAACACCACCGTGTGACTCACCACTGAGCGGTACACGCAACTCTCAGCTGTACTTGCCAAGGGAGAAAGTGGTTTTTTGGCTTCTGATAAAGCGGTTCACAGAGCATATACAGATTCTGGATCCTGCCCACACTTCTTCTCTGCAGCTAATCTAATGACAAACATTGCCAATGTTTAATTCATTTTGGCCATTTTCTCTCCTCTCTCTCTCTCTCTGCATGTTTGGCTGCCATTAATTAACTTTGCCACTCTTCACCTCAGTGCTGCCATCTGATCCGTTCTCCTGCCCCCGTTGCTGCATTTTGGCCCATGTTTGATGTATTGCTGCCATTTCATTAACAGACCCTGCCATTTAATTTAACTTTTGTTTTCTGCTTTATTTAATTGCGACAGCTTGTGACCATATCACAGTTTTCTTGGGCTTCTTGGTTCTTCCCTCTTTCCCACTAGCTCCTTTATCTAGTGGGATAAGATCAGAAATTCTCACCAGAAACCATAACATTATGCCACGCAATGTGCCCGTCTGACACAGGGACACACTATGGACCCATACAATTAAAAGTGACTTTGCCACAGAAGAAAGCAGAGCACCTTTTCCAGGAGCTCCAAGATTAGTAGGGAACCCCTCTCCTATTTAAATTGACCTTTCTTTAAAAGCTTATGGAAACATGTCTGGTGTATGTAGATACATAAATATTCACAATCCCTCAGCCGTGTTATAGGGCATTTTGGTAAGATTCACACTTGAGCATTAGCTCCATATTTGTTTGACTACATATTTATTGCATATTATGAATCTGTGATGCTTTCTCTTTGGAGCAAGCAAATTACAAAACAGGATAAAAGAATTTTGGCTATGGATGTTGACCATTACATTACACACTTCAAGATGCCATGCAACAGAGTTTCGTGCACTATAGATGCTTTATGGTTCCTCATTTTACAGGCAAGGGGCTGAGCAGTTTGTTTCCTCCACCCTATTTAATTTCTGTTGTGGAGCATCCTTACTGCATTTTGGTTATTTATTGTTCCTTGCATTGTTTGTTCTCAATCCCTCATGCATAAAATGATCACTGCCTTGTTCAGTGAGAAATCTGTAGAGAGCAATAGCAGAATAGGTCATGCACAAATTGTCTATGTTTCATTAAATATTAACACAGCCACAAACTGTACATAATTTAAATTATACTATACTTTTGAAGTTTGGGGGATATTGACAAACAACTTGAATTTTAATGCAGTGCTATTCATATCTGAATACTTAGTGGATACATTAGAATATATTTTATTTTATTTTATGGAGCAGTTCAATTTTTTAAAAAACCCCCACACATTTTCTTTATGGCTTACATTTCTCTCTACTTGTTCCTTACACTTTCTTTTTGTCAAAGCTCAGGTTGCAAATAAGCAATTCAAAACTCTTTTTCTTTCTTGTGTCTCCTAACCATTAATTTAGAGTACTTTGGTTTCCATCTGGTGGGAAGATGTATTTTTGTAAAAAGACAATGAAAAAGATTGCTGATTACTTTGCATCCCAAGTAGTGCTGGTGCTTGAATGTTATAACACTGCTGGTTAAAGAAGTGAATTTGCCAACCCAGGTAATCACTCCCTAGATATTCATTGAGGAAAGGTGCCCTGTAATGCATAGTGCAAGGTTCCCTTCTGAATTTTGATTTGAAGTGCTTATGGTAATGTCTACATGGTTGCTGAATGCACATAGAATTGGACTGGGGTGCTTATACATTGAACTCTGTGGCACTTTCTTCTGAGTAGACATGCTTAGGACTGCTCCGTACATCTTCCAGTTGCATGTGCTGCAATGTTTTCCAGTGTTTACTGCTGTAAATGTTTTCCAGTGTCTCCTCTTGTAAATATGATTGCTTTATATTCATTATTCTGTGTGGCCAAAAAAAGAGGTATAATTAATAATGATGAGAAAATGTCCAATTATAGAAATAGTATTTTGCAAAACTGTCAAGATCATGTTTGTATGTTGGCTTCTGCATAATTAGATGATAATCAAATAATTGGATTTGATTTTTTTAATAAAAAGAAAACACCTAGCTTCTACCAGGCCAGAAAAAGATGAATGCATGAAATCTATCATTCATCATTATTTTTATTTTTTTAAAGGTTGAAAGCTAAGAGAACAGGAAAGCAATAAGACTACTAATTCCTGAAAAATGTGAGGTGAAAGCAGCAAACCCTGCTTGAAAATATTGAGACATATTCTGAGGGTGTTGCTGCTGCATTTTTCTAAAAGACCTCAACATATTCTTCACTATGAGTCATTGTCCTGTTGCTCAGTTATATTCATATACAAATGAGTGCCTTTCAAATATATTTTAAAATTTGTAGAACAAGCATACTGTGTGTGTGTGTGTGTGTGTGTGTGCGTGCGTGTTCACTTTATGCCATTTATGTTTGTTTTAATAGGTTATGCTTCACGGCTTGTTAAATGTTATATTTTGCATTTTTGCGGGGTGGGTGGGAAAGGCATACTTCCTTTACGTTTACCTGTGTTGTTACAGTCCTCATCCCCCCAACACTTCCTTGAATGATGGGCTGTTCCAGGGGTAATGTTGTTTGGGGATTTGATTTCCACTGGAGGGTGACTCACTTACTCTGTTTTAAAATAAATATACACTTGTCTTATGTACAAATATACAAGTAGAGCATACATTGAATTAAGCAGCATAAAACACCAAGCAGGCTGCTGCCTGATTTGCTACCTCAAATAAAATTCCCAGAGGTTCGTAGCCTGCATCCCAAAATGCTTCAAACCTTCCGCTCTCTCTCTGCATTTCTGAGTATAAGCCCTATTCAAGCATTTATCATAGGACATAAATGAACACTCAAGGAGAGGCCAGAATGTTCAGTTCTGCCCTCCACTCCTCATCCTCTGCATTGTTCATGATGACTGCAATGGGAAAACCACTTGAGCCCATTAAAACTTCTCTGTATTCTGTGGTTGCAGCATGGGGTGAGAACGTCCTAGCATGGCTTTACATAACCTTCTCTACTTGCACATTCAGTTTAGTTGCTAACATACACCTAAAGAAGGCTTATCTCTTTCTGAAAACTGATTTCATCAACACCTCTCACAGGGAGACTTTCCATCAGTTTCATCCCCTTACCCGTGTCTGTGTGTGTAGCAAGGGGTTCAGCTTCTAAGCAGCCACTCTCATTCCAAACACTCAGACTGCATTAATATCTCATTAAGATCCATAGGATTATTTTGCAGCTTCTCTCCAGAGGATATGCTTCATTAATTGTGCTTTCATTCTTTTTTCGTCCCACTGGAAAGTAGAACATTTGGGGTCAAACCAATCTGGTATGTGGAATAACATTTTAACGTTCCATAACTGAAACATCTCCTAAGCACATTGTGAAGAGCATCCCAATCCTATATATTTGCTTAGGGAAGCAGTAGCTTGCAACATCGCCATAACAAGTGATATCATGAACTCAGAAAATACGAAAAGAACAACATAGCTTTGGTTTCTTCCAGTAACAATCCAGATACTGCAGAACCTCTTTTCCATGTATAGATGAATTGTGCTAGTTCCCTTGACTTCAGTGAGGCTGAAAAGCTGCTGGCGTGTTGTGTAACAAGTTGACAGTTGCCTGCTTGCAGCTACTGCAGGGTTATCCTACTGGCGTGCACATAGTGGCACAAGTTGGCTTTCTTCACTGGCAGATGGAGCATTTTGCCCTGGTTTAGGTCCTTTGGGGTCAGAGAGCTGATTGATGAGATCAGACTGCAAATGTAATCGTTTCTGTTGTACTTACATAATAGCTGAAATTGTGATCTCCTATGCACAATGATCCCTGTTGACCTTACAGAAACTGCAATTCAAGCAGACGGTTTTATCCTCTATGTATACACCCTATAGATTTACAAATGCGTTTGCCAACCTTAATCAGTTTTAATCAATTAATCAATTAAAAAACTATTGAAAATGGAAGAGGTTCACCTGAATCATGAAGCAGCTTTCCCTTCCTTCCTTCCTTCCTTCCTTCCTTCCTTCCTTCCAGAAACATGTTACAGTCATATCTTGAGTTGAATGTGCTTCAGGTTGAGCGCGTTCGAGTTGTGCTCCACGGCAACCCGGAAGTAACGGAGCGCATGCCCAGACACTCAAAATGACGTCACGTGCATGCGCAGAAGTGGCGAAATGCAACCCGCGCACACTCAGACGTGCTGTTGCGTCTTATGTTCCATTCGGGATGTGAACGGGGCTCCGGAACAGATCCCGTTCGCATCCCGAGGTAGCACTGTATTTGAAACACATACTGCATGTCTCTGCTATACTTATAATAGAAAAACAAAGGAAGTACACTCCTTGCCAAGAATGATGTACAACAAACCCATCAGCAAAAGCCCTGTGCACAATGGGACTTTCCCCCCTTCTCCTTCTCCTCCCACACCCCTGAAACTGTCAGGGTATGGGTGCAAGAACCCCCAAGTCAGCACACGTGGTGGGGGGAGAGGGCGCATTCATCCTGGCAAGCTGAAATGCTTGTGCAAATGAAGCCCATTCCATGCCCAATAAGCACAGGACAACTTTGCTCGCAGAGCTGTGGCCCATAGATTGCAGCAAAATACTGGGCAAGGTTTTGCCCAGTATCTTCTCTGTGTTATGGGCTCATGGGAAAAAGCTGTCCCATGAGCCCATGCTGAAGAGGGGAGGGAAAAGCCTATATAAGGCTGCTTTCCATGGATCTCACAGCCATTTTGCTTAGAGAGCTTCCCGTCCACTGTCCCTTGTGTTAGACCCTTCACTGAGCAATTTTGGGTCACTGGTTAACAGGGCTGGAAAGGAATATTTCTCTCTCAACTGGAGTGGCACTTTGGTGGTCCCCCCCCCCCCCACCTTTCCATCAGTGAAATTATGTCTTTCCTTTGCTAGGCAGAAAAACATTGTTTATATGTGGGTGGAAATGGCATTTGTCAGGATTAACATAGTATGGGGGAGGGGCCCATAAGGGGCCTGAGAGGAGGATTGACCATGGCAAATCCAAGTGTGGGTTCGGTTATCTGCCTGGTTGGAATCTTCACCTTGGTCCACCAGTGAGACCCTGCTTGCTTGGCTTGCACCACGGCAAGGTTCAACACTGGCCAACTCCCATTGTACAGGTTTGGAACAAACCAAACCCAGCAGATCCATTCCATCAACATGGGGTTTGTGGAATGATGAACTGATCCTGGGACCCAGTGCCATGCCAATCCTTGCCCTGCCTGCTGCTGTCAATACAGATTTGGCCTGATTTTATCCCATTACTGTTGTTCAGTCTGGTTATTTTGCTACTCTCATGGGTCAGATAATATGGGCAAATATTCATAATAGTATCCCATTGAATTCCACCATATTGTTTTAACCCATATGCATTTTGTGTGAATTAAATTAGATGGGTTGTCAAATCCAGCTAACTGTGATCCTGTGGTCCCTAAGAAGGCATCACAGAGGCCATAGAACACATCAATTCTCCCTTTATGTAGGTGGATGGAGGTCTGCCCTTAGAGAGATCCAGCATCTGTTGCCTTCATCTGCCTTTAGTGCTGCCTCCCTGCCTTTTTAGAATTGTAAGATTTCACTTCTCCACATTTTCCCCATAATCAGATGACAGCCTTATTTTTGAAAGGTCAAAAGGTATAATGACAAAAATGTCCAATATGCATGGAAATGTCTCATTTATAGAAACGTGGACAATTATTTTACTGCTTAGACATTACAGATTTTATTCTCTTTGAACAATAAGAAAAATGGCTGACCTGTCTGACTTTACCTGGGTATTGAAATTGGCTGGTCTGCCCATAGAGATATTTCTTCCATATAGTTGAATGCACCAGTTATCCCACAACAGGGTTTGTTTTTAATGGATGACTGAAGCACAGCTGGTAGCAGGTTCAACAATCATTGCATGATGTGTCCAACCTTCTGGAAAAGACATTTATGCCCTTTTTATTGAACACAGTGAAAAGGAAATTTTAAAGAACGCTGCTTCACAGAAGGAGCATGTCTTCTCTCAACAGTGCATATACATGCACTCCCTTGCCAGTGTGATGTGGGGGTTAGAGTGTTAGACCAGCCCCATGACCATCAGGGTACAAATCCCCACTCAATTGGTATGAAGCGTACAGTTTGCATGACATCTCCTTTTTGGATATTTCAACACTGAAACCTGAATACCCTCCAGAATTTGGCACCCCAGGGGTTAACAAACACAACAAAGTCATTTTATTGCATCAAAAGGAAATTAGCATATTTATTAAATATGTTAAACAGAATCAATTGACAGAGACTTTCATAAAAAGACACTAATTATATGCTAAGTTTGAAAGAGTTTAAAACTAATATAGGAATTAAAACTAGGATGCAGTGACATTGCTTAGGGTAAGAAAGAGGATGGTGGCTGAAATGAGGAGAAAATGCTGATTTGGCTGAAGTGTGGAGGTGCTAACAGGAGAATTTTGGATAATGACTAGAGTCATTTGCTTTATAAAAAGGAAAGGTGGCCCGAGGAAGATGGGAGTTTGGATAGTGATTTTGTTTTCAGGAGAAAACTGAAAGTTGGGGAAAAGGGACGGAGACTAAGAGTTTAGTTTCTGCAGTAGGTGATTATAGGCAATATGGGAAGGGACAGGGCAGAACAATTGAATAGAAAGAGCAGATCATCCCAAGACAGAAGGATGTGACAGAGATTGAATAAGAATGGATGAAAAATTCGATTCAGTTCTCATTTAAAAGTTAACTCACATAATTCACACTTTCCAGAACAATTTTTTTTTTTTTGCAAAAGAGGCAAAATCACATACAGGACACATTTGCACTCAAATGCTGGTGCATTTTCACAATATATTTTTTTAAAATCATGAAATTTTATCATGAATCATGAATTTATTTTTAAAATCATGAAAACAGATAAGGAAATGTGTAGAATTGAATTTAAGATTGGGGGGAAAATGAGAAACTAAGAGAAACTGAAATTGACAGATTCATCTATCTCAAAGTTTGATTGGGGAAGCTTAGGGAAGGTGGAAATGACTGGCAGAGTTTCAGTGAGACTGTGATGGTGTGTGTGTGTGTGTGTGTGTGTGTGTGTGTATTCAAAATATAGCAACCCTAATTCTAGACCAGGTGGAAAGAGGCCTATAAGGCAGGGAGCAGGACTCCTTTGGAGGAAGTATTGCAGGGTGGGGCAAAGCAGGAAATGGAACTGGCAAGCAAATGGGCTTTCCAGAAATGAGGGAAGTAGATAGCCGTGTTGGTTTGCCATAGTTGAAACAAAATAAAAAAATTCCTTCCAGTAGCACCTTAGAGACCAGCTAAGTTAGTTATTGGTATGAGCGTCTGTGTGCATGTATATCTGAAGAAGTATGCATGTACACAAAAGCTCATACCAATAACTAACTTAGTTGGTCTCTAAGGTGCTACTGGAATGAATTTTTTTTATTTTGTCCTTTTTCTGTGAGGCTGGAGTTCAATATGGATGAGCTTCAGCACCAGAATGAAATATAGCAGAAGGCAGAAAAGAGGATAGGAGTGGGTGTTGGTCCATCAGAAGTGCTCTTGTGTAAAAGGAATGAGGTTTCTTTAGGAATTACAAATTTCAGCCAAATTTGGAGCACAAATGTGGAGTACATACAGTGTTGGACAATGAAATCTGGGTTACTGTTGCGTGTCAAGACCCCGAGGCCTGCCCCTTATGTTGAATAAGAATGAACAAGAAGGGAGATCCTCTGGCCTCGTGGCTGCTTAAAAGGGGGCAAGCCGTGCCCCCCCGGCCAACTGGATTGGCCAGACGGGGGCTGTGATGTGGCCAGGGACTCCCTGATAATGTGGGGTTTCACCCAGCCCCGCTGTGTGTGGAGGCCACATGGCCTGACCGCAGGACCACCCCACCCAGAAGTGGAGCGGCCTTGTCTGCTTCAAATGGTAGTAAGTCTACAGAGTCTCAGGCCAAGAGATTTCCTTGTAACTGGAAATTTCAGGAATGGAACTTGGGACATTCTCCATACAAAAAATGTGCTCTGCCACTAAGTTGTGGGCCATAGCATATGGCCTCTTTATGTTTATTGCCCATTACCTTGGCTTTTATGGTATCATCTAGACTCTGGGCTGCCTTGGAGGCCCTAAAGTGAACTGAAATGTGAGATTTAATGTGTTTCAATACATAACAATAACTTGAAAAAGAATTGCAACTTGGTCCATATTCAGACCTGGGAAACTTTAGTAGTAGCAGTAGTAGTAGTAGTAGTAGTAGTAGTAGTAAACCACCCTTTCACCAAGATCACAGGGCACTTTACAACATCAAAATGAAAAATGAAAACACAAAATACATATTGTAAAAACAACCAGCAGTAATCCCCTCCCATGAACACATTTACAATGCAATAATGTTATCGTTGATGTGAATAATATTATTCAAGGCAAAACACATGGTAGCTTCTCCCAATCTGGTGTTTTCTAGGCTCCCTTCAGCCACGTCCTGAAGGGCACCAGGTTGGAGCAGGCTGCAGTATGGAAACACAACATCCTGCCCAACAGATAAAATATTTATCCAACAAAACAGCATTTCAGACTATCTGTGTATATCTCACTGTGCTCAGTAGGACAATATTATGCCCAAGTAAGCGTGCATAATATTGCAGTTCTAATTTTGTTTTATAACAATAGGCATTGAAACACATCTTGGATATAAAAATACTGGCATTTTTTCCTTACTTCCCTTAAACAATCAGGTTGATGTATGCTTGTTCCCTTATCATACTATTTGCTCTCATGGTATTTGGTAATTTCCCAGAAATGAGACATAAATGCCCTTTTGGCTGTTTTAAACCATTTTAGCTTCTAAATCATTTTAAATGAGTCATTTTATTTAATTTGCTTAGCCATTAAAAGGTCACTCTAAATAAACATGCACAGTACCCAAAGGTTTCTTTGCTGTCAAACAGAAGGTTTTATTGCTATAATTCTACAGATTCTTTCAGCATATATTTAATTGATATAAATAAACCTACACAAGGTGCCTACTTAATGTGAACAGAAAATACATCTGGATTCTTTCTGAATCCTAATTATCTCTATGTGTCTAAGACATTTGCAGAGATCAAGAATAGAGCTTTCTACTTAATTACAAATATAAGTCATATATACTCTGATTTATATTTAACAAATACTTTGCAATTAAAATGTAAATTGTTTGGGGCAAAAGTGGACCCCAGTGATAAGGTAAAGACAGAGTAAAAAATGCTTTCTTTACATAATAGTATTCTTTGTCATTCTTGTATTTAGCATTACAATTAACAGTATCTATACCGAGACAGGAGAGGTGAGCCTCCTTCTGTGGCAAACTTTGCCCCTATCACCCCAAAATTAAGGCACGAGTCATATCAAACAGATTTAACTACAGGCTACAACTTAAATAACTGTTATGTCTAATATATATGGCACATGCATAAGTATGTCTCATACTTAAGTATACTGTTTTAGACACCTGATAAAACCGCCCCTTCTGAGCAAATTTACCCAGATATATAATTATATACACTATACCCTTGAAGAGTCCTGATTTTTCAGGGATAGTCACAGAATTACAAAAGCCACACTGGCTTCTGATTTGATCCGGGAAGGTCCCTATTTCCTCCACCAGTGCTGCCACCACTGAGCTTGAGGATGTCTCAAGGCACTCATCTAAGTAACATCCCCATCCCCATTTCAACTCATGCTGTACCTGCCTTGTTTAGGCCCACCTGCCAACAACAAAGTCACACAGGTCTCATGCAGAAGGTCCATCTACAGTGGACCCACATAAAGCCTGTGAAGGCCCTTCTTAGCATCCCTCAGACAACCAACTGCATCTGCCAATCAAGTTGCTTCTTCTTGCTTTGTCCCATTGTGCAACAATTTTTGATGGGGAAGGTGGAGGAAGAAGTAATTGCTGGCGATGCAACACAGGAAAAGGTACTATGATACATATATGGTGGAATTGTTTAAACATCAAACAATTTTGGGAAATAATATATAATGAAATGAAAAAAAATGTTTAGATACTCATTTAGGAAAACACCAGAAGGTTTTCTATTGGGAATAGTACCAGGAAGCCTAAAGGAAGAAGATAAGACCTTATATTTATACGCAACAGTAGCAGCAAGGCTATTGATTGCGAAAAACTGGAAAAGTGGTATAATACCGACAAAAACAGAGTGGCTTGCCAAATTATTGGAGTATTACAATATATCCAAAACAATGGAAGAAATTGGAAGGATTTCAAAAGAAAAGATAGATAGGGACTGGAATGTGTTTAAAAGATACTTGCAAAATCATATCGAAAAATCAGAACTCCTATTAGAATAAACAAGTTCCATTTCAAATACTGAAATATCAAATAAGATGGATAACAATGTGTAATAGAAAAAGAAGTATGAAATTAGGCTAAAGGTGTGTGAAAGAAAGTAAGAGAAGTGGGAAGAAATTGTAATTGAGTAGATTTGAAGTCAAACACAAAGGTGGGGTGAGAGGTGGTGGATGGTGATGGGGAAAGGAATTATTTGTGGGATTGAGTGTAAGTATGTTTGAACACTTTTAAGGATTGTATGAAATGTATGTTTGTATGCTTGTATATGTGTATTAATGATGAACTATTTTAACAATAAAAACTTATTAAAAAAAGAAAGAGAGAGAGACCACCCTTTTTGCTCAGCCATTTCTCGCCCAACAAAAATGTGGAGCTGGCAGCAAGCAATTGCTAACCCTGAGGAGGAGCTTTCTCTGCAAAATGTGTGTGGGAGGGGACAGAGGGATGGAAATCACCCAATTGCTCAGCTATTTCTTGTCCACCAGCCAAGTGGGCACTGGTAGTGTGCAGTTGCTTAGCTCCACAAAGGGAGTTTAAAACAACATTTGAAGAGGCAAAAAAGAAGTGATGTGTTCATACAGCAGAAGGGCTTTCCTTAGATGAGATAGATGATAGAGATGATAGATAGATAGATAGATAGATGATAGATAGATTAGATAGAGAATAGATGATGATAGATGGATAGATAGGTGATAGGATAGATTAGATAGATGATAGATAGATGATAGATAGATAGATAGATAGATGGTAGATCGATAGATGGGTGATAGATTAGATAGATAGATAGATAGATAGATAGATAGATAGATAGATGATAGATAGATAGATGATAGATAGATAGATAGATAGATAGATAGATAGATAGATAGATGAAGATATCTTACATGTGCCCTGGTAGAATTCTGTCAGTTTCCTGGGCCTTGGAACACATAAATGCACATGCAGAGGCACCATAGCAGTCATCGGGCACAGAAAACATGTTCAAGGAGCCACTCAGAGAATGCACTACTTTTGAAATTGATGATTCAACTGTTCTTAAAAATTAAATATATTCAACTTGTTTTCAAAGTCCTTATGGACAGTTTCAACTTTCAGTATGAGGTAACTACAAGGTTGTCATGATGTACCACAGAAAGCTTATTTTACCTGTTTTCTGGTCATGGATATTAACTCTAAAAGCACAGAAGCTGACAATGACAAACTTCCTTGCAGGAGTCTGCAGGGAATAGGCTGCTACTATCTAGACCAAAATGCAAAATCCTCTACTGTTTGAATAGTATGAATAGAAGTATTAGATTAAAAAGAGAGAGCCAGCTCAAGCCTCAGCACATTTAGCTCCTACAAAGAGACAAGGAAGCCAATTGTGTTAGGATGAATAACTGGAGCATCTGCAGATTATGTTATCGCAAGCAGGATGCCTGACACATTTTGGATTCTAAGCTTTCTGTCAACAGCAATGGTATAAGTTCTCTCATGTCATTTGAGTTTATGGCATAGCATGGTTTCAATAGTACAATTCTCTAAATATGGATCCAGCAATTGGCTTTAAAGGGATACTCTAGATGAAGGAGCTAGAAGTTCTCAGAATTTAAAATTGTGTTTTCAATTCACAATTTGTCTTCCCAATTGTTTAAAAATAGCAGGAGCAAAATAATGTGCACCCCCCCAAATCACACACATCTATGTTAAGCTGCTGAGTTTAAGAAAGAAAGCTTAGGTAACCAAGAATGGAATTATTATTATTTTTGGAAGGATTGCAAATTCAGCTCAGTTCTGGTACTCAGAACAAATCCCTACGTTCAGTAGCTTCTCAGAAGCACCACAGTCTTTAATTCTAAGTACCTGTATAAGTATTTGTACTGGGTCCTATGGATATTTAGTAAAACATAAAGTAGATTCCATAAATCTGAATAAGCCCTTCTGTGCCCTACCACATTTAGAATATTCAAGCTGGGATGGGAGAAAATTTCAATTCAGTTCACATTTAATAGTGAACCGACCAAAACTGCACTTTCCTAACCAAGACAGGAACTGTCATCCTTCAAAAGTTGCACTTTTGTGAATTTTGCAATGCTTTTGTCCAGCCAAGTAACGTGCATAAAATGCATATTTCAGTGAAGATAGTGAAATTTTTTCTTTCAAAGCAAAATGGCTGTGAGCTCCAAGGAAAGCTGCCCTATATAGGCTTTCCTCTCCCCTCTTCAACAAGGGCTCATGGGACAGCTTTTCTCCATGAGCGCATCACACAGAGAAGACACCGGGCAAAACCTTGCCCAGTATTTTGTTGCAATCTATGGGCCACAGCGCCACCGGGCAAAGGCATCCTGTGCTTATTAGGCACGGAAAGGGGCTTCAAGAATGCACCATAATAAGGAAAATTGCATACAGAAAATGTGTATATTTAGGGGAAATTGAATACAAAACTGTTATATATGAAATGCACACCAAAAAGCTGGTGAATTTTCACGAGGAACATTTTAAGGAAGTTCACAAACTGAACTTAAAACAGGAAAAACCGAGAGAAAAACTGCAGCACTGCACCCAGACACAAATCCATGGCTTGCACAGCCACTCCTGATTTAGATGTTACAGACAATAGAACTGGTTGTCATCAGCGTACTTATGACACTTTGCTCGAAATCCCCTAATGTTCTCTCCCACTGGAAACAAAATAGTTTCTTGTGATAACCCACATCACATGTGCCAGGGGACCAACAAGTAGTCTCCCAATACTTTTCTCTAAAACTGCCCTTGTAAGCAAGATTGGAAATACTGAAATACAGTGCCTCAGACATAAATCTCACAGTTGGCTCAGTAGGGTACTATGCTTATGTTGGACTAATACCCACTGTGCTGAGAGAAATAAGGAATTATATATCTACAGAAATACTGTAAAATTAATGAATGCTGGAATGACGTTGGAATGAAGCTAAGGGGTTTTTAGCAGCAATGTTATAAGGAGTATGTAAAAATGGACTGTTAACAGATGAGAATATACAGTTATTATATATTAAGACAAAGGTTTAAGATAAAAACAAAGAGGGAAAGGATTTGCTGAATTAACTTACTGAACTGGAATACAAAAAAGGGCAGGTGTGAGGAGGTCAGGGAAACAAGTGAATGAAAGACAAGATATGGAAAGATCGATTTGTTTTTAATTGTTTGTATTTTTTCTTTGTATTGTGTATTTTCTTTTTTCCTTTTTCATTCTTTTATCTTTTTTTTTCCTTTTCTTATTATTACTAGTGTAACTTCTTTTATTTCTGAAATTTTAATAAATATCTTATAAAAAAAAAAGAGAGAAATAAGGAATTATGAATGGGTTAATGTACCTAGGCCCAAAAAGCTAAATGGAGCTCCTGACTTATGAATAGTTTCTCTTATTTCCTCCTTGCCTTCTGCTATAGCTAGCAATAGCTGATGTCATACCCTCCAACTTCCCTCAGATGAAAATAGGGACATTCTATTCTACACCAGTATCACTGATGGGGGAGGGGACATTTTCACATTAAGGTCTGTATTTAAAATTTGCATGATACAGTCAGTCTCTCCCCCCCACCCCCCGGAAGTGCAGCTAGCTGCAGCACCCACCCTCAACCCCCATAACTAACATTTTTAAAAAGCTAATATGAAATATATGATGCTTCAAAAGTTCACTGGAATAGACTGTTCTTTCAACTGCTTGGAATTTTTGAAGTTTTAAAAATTCAAAAACGGAACATTTTTTAATGAAATGTTTTAAATAGAACATTTCGTACCTGCATGATTCATATCAAGATGATTGTTTCCCAATTGCTTTGGATTAACTACTACTCCAAACAAATCTTATTTGCATTAAAGCAGAATTTTAATTAAAAACCATGTATTAAAGAAAATTAGTTTACACAACTACATACAAATAACAAAAGTATTGCTTGTTTCATTATCAAGTTGCTCTGTCTGGTGAAATTATTTTCAGTGACTATCAAACCAATAAACTGTGGTTGTATTTTCAGTTCATTAAATATACAAGAGGATCAATCTATGCTTGGGAGTGGGGAAGATGGCAGAGATAGTTCTTTTAGGCAGATGATTCTGAGGGGGAGAAATGTGCACTGTATTAAGGAATAATATTTTTTTCAGTGAAAGCAAAATATCACCAATAATACAAGGATGAAAATGAAGAGGAAAGAAAATACGACAAAAATTCTTTTTGATATATAAATATTAGTAGAATAAGAATACAATTTCTCAGTTTTAAAAGAGTGGGAAATATGAACGTATCACCTTAAAGGAGCTTTGAAGTAGTAAATGATCATTTTCATTTGCTGGGCTGGACAACCACTACCATATTTGACTCTCTAATCTGCTGTTCCCCAGCAACAAGCTTCTTTTATATTCCTTAATGTGTCACTCAAATAATGAAATAATCCCTTTGAAATTCATTTATTTCACTATGGTTTTCGTCATGGAAGATAGTGACCAGGATCCAAAGAACCATCTGAAAATAACAACAACTCTGGCAAATATGAATTTGGATTTAAATCTACCTGAATATATCTATCGTTTGTGAATGTGTTCCATTTCAACATCTATCTTTCTCTTTAGAATTGCAAAAGAAATGCATTTTCTACTCAGCTGTATGGCTAACTGAAAATAAATATTCCTGAGTGCCACATTCTGTGTAGTTTGTGATGTTTTTCAGGGACTGTTCTTATTTTCCTGCAACTTTTCATCTGAAGTGATGAAGCCTGATGCATCAGAAGGTCATTCATCTTGGGGTCTGGACTTTGGCCAGATCAGTTTCTTTGCCCTAGTTTAAAATAATGTTTGTAATGGCCAGCTCCTTAATATACTCCATTGGACAATGATAAAAGGAGGGTTCAGACTAGGAATGGGGGATATATTTAATTTATTTTTCATTCAAAGACCAACTCACCTATTTTATAATATCTGAAACAACCTGTGGCCCAATGCACAGCTATCTTTCAAAATGCACACTTTTTGATTTTGTAATGCAGTTCTCTAGCCAAATCATCTACACTAAAATACAGAGAGTATAAATAAATGCATATATTTGTGAGAATGCCATACAAAAATATATAGTTAAGAGAAATTCACATGAAAATGCTGATGAATGTTCATGAGGACATTAAAACAAAAAAGCATTAACTGATGTGGAATGGTGGAGAACTTAACTTAACATTAGAAAAATTGGAAACTGAAGGAAGCTGAAATTGGCAGATTCATCCATTCCTTGTTCAGACTACCTCCCAAATGTGTCAAAAGAACCCATAAGAGGAGCTGTGGGCTGCATGGATTATTCGATGCCTTCCATACTGATGATCACAGAGCTCCTCCACCTGAGGAGGGGACTCCAAAAGTTATCCTGATTTTCACAAATGCATATATCTTAATTTCAGAATGCAACTTTGGTATGTAATAAATATGAGTCCTAGTATTTGAATAGATGTGCAATGAAGCTTAAAACTATGGTGACAGCAAGCAGCCTGTCATCCCATACCAAATAAATATGCAAACGAGCTTAATGCTCTGCTTATTAACTCCTATTTTCTGATAGGTCAAGGATGAGATTAGGGTGTTGGTTTGAGCTACCCCATAGAACTAATGGTTCCCCCCCGCTTATATATTATGCTCTGAATAATGCAGTGACCTTTCAGTGGTAAGTGTTCTTGGGCTAATTATGCATTTGTGTTTAATTTGCATCCCAATTATGCAGAAATCTATCCAACTAAACTGAAACTTTAAGCCTTGTACAATAAATAAGAAAAAATAATAATAGCTGTCTTGTCAACTGGAACATCACCCTTGCATATTTTAGCTAGTTAAACCTGGACAAAGTGACCTATGCTGAAAATAAAGAGGGATCATCTTTGCTATTAAAAATGGGTGCTCTGATGTATCATGATTGACTAAAATAGATATGTAAAGGAAACTCTCAATTCAGAAAAGGAACCATACCTAATGCAAGCATTGGTATGGTATTAGCATTGTTGTTAAGGAGTGACCATATTTAAAGATTTTTTCTTTTATTTAAGGGTATCCCTGATGCACTGTAATATCCTTATTATGTTTAAGTTTAGCAGGATCACCAACTTTTTTGGACCAGTGCCACATTTGAAATTTTTAAAAAGTGCTGTGGGCAGCAGTCACAAAACGGCTGCTGTGGATGTGCTGCATAACACACAATGACTTCCACATCTCAGAGGAGGGGGGGGGAACGTATCTGAAGTGGAAATGTTCAATACAGTGGTACCTCGGGTTAAGTACTTAATTTGTTCTGGAGGTCCGTACTTAACCTGAAACTGTTCTTAACCTGAAGCACCATTTTAGCTAATGGGGCCTCCCGCTGCTGCCATGCCGCCAGAGCACGATTTCTGTTCTCATCCTGAAGCAAAGTTCTTAACCTGAAGCACTATTTCTGGGTTAGCGGAGTCTGTAACCTGAAGCGTATGTAACCTGAAGCGTATGTAACCCAAGGTACCACGGTATAGGAGAATCAGATTCTGATTCTGGTCTTCTCTCTGGCACAGACAGATCCTTCTCAATAAACCTTGCTACCTCTTCAAATTCCATCACCTCCTCTTCCTAGTCTTCCCCCTCTTCTCCCAGGCTCTGAGCCTTCTTTCCTTGGGGGTTCCCCAGCTGGTTGCTTCCACCATTACTCTGTGTCTAACCACTCCCTGGATTTACACAACACCTCTAAAAGAAACCACTGCTTTTTTTTAAACATCATGTTTGTTTACTATTACCACATATGAGTGTACATTGCATGTTTTCTTTTTCATGGGTAGAGTCATCACAGCGATCCATAGTTTAAAGTAGAAGTCGGCAAATGTGTCCTCTTTTCTTGCTCTTCAAAATATGGCAACCTTGACAGGACAAAACTAGCTGGTGATTTTGTGGTTGTAGAAGTGGGTTGTCTTCTGTTCTGACATGCAACTATGTTCCTTTACCTATATGTACACAGTGGGAATATTTGTGTAATGCTTGTGAATACCAATTGCAGCATATAGCAGGTTAATTTTCAAAAGGGTAATCTATGGCTTGATCTATGGATGGCACTGTGTTGCAATATGGAGCTGAACTGAAGAATTATGGTCCCTCCAGCTCAAGGCTCTATGATTCTTTGCTGTCACTGTTGCCTACCATTTACTCCAGCCAGAGTGTTGAGTTACAAACCAACCTTCTGCTGTTTGCAGCTCTGTCTTTCCCGTTGGAAATAAATTGCATATTTAAAAAAGCAAATGTAGCTGCCTAATCAGTTGCACATTGTGCCACAGCATGAATTATAGATAAACACTGGTACAAAACAATTTAATAGTTTCTGTGATTTTATAGAGCCTGAAAAAAGGAAAACAAAATGCAGTATATCTGTGCATATAAGTGTGTGATGCATTCAAAAGGAGCAGATGTAAAGCTATGGCAATATAGATATTAACATACAGTTTAATTGCAAGAGCACTAGCAAATTGTGTAAAGAGAGGAGGGGAAAAAGAAAAACTGTAAAACTAGGCACACACAGTATTTTGCAGATGGCTGGCAATGACTCAAGGGCCTTTAGTCAGCAGCTGTAGAAAGGGCAGATCTGGCACACACAAAATGTATATGAATTATCATTGGTTATCCATGGGTCGTCTCTCTCTGCATCTCTTCTCCAGTAAAATATGTACACCGTTGGAGGCTTATGGATTCATATGTGTAAGAGTTTTGCCAATATTTGCTTGGGGAGAAATGCTTAACAGGAAACCTATTCTAAAGTTGGACTTCATGCTATGTGTGGTAGGTGTGAAGCAATGTGATACAGCTACATTTTGATAGGACAGCATTTTAAAAATAACATTTGTGAGGACAAGTGCTCATATGTGTGGCTAAAACAGTTAGGCTATAACATTTGGATCAGCACAGACCCAGCATCATCTTACAACACAGCACAATGGCTGGGGAACTGTAACTACAGATTTCCTAAGAAATCTTGGTTTAAGGTAGATACACATGCAAGCACATGACCCTTTTGAAGACAGCAAGTTGCCTTGATCACATCTCCCAAATTAAGAAATATTTCCTCTTCATCTTAAGAAATGATAATCTTTGAATATTTGTTTTCTTAAGAAAACTCCTTTTAAGTACTCGGGCTAGCATTACATTCTTTTAAAAAGTGATTCAAAGTTCAGTCATTCTGAAGTATTGGGATTCAAAATGTTTTGGGCTACATTATGGGAAGGCGATTTCACAACATGGATTATGCTAACATGTTAGAATGTGTTTCAATATGTTCTTACACCACTGTTTTTGTATTTGCTTTAAAATCTGTTTGGTGAATTTAGTGCATTTTATGTTTTGTTCTGCAAGCTGCCATGTGAGAGCTATGCACATTCTCCCCCCCCCCCCCACAAAATTATGGGCACCGTAGTTTATATAGCCCTTAACAAACTATTGCCTAGAATTTTCTAAGGAGGGAAAGGTGCTCTGAATGTTCCTTGAAGCTATAATGTGTGCATAGCCAGAGTCAAGGGAAAACCCAGAAATATAACAGAGTGAAGTTTACAGATGATACCATGAGATCATGGATATTGATGGCATCCTAACTATCTTTGCCTATACCTGTAAGTAATTCTCATTGATTGTAATCAAACCTTTTATCGTGTAATACTTTCCTACGAATAAGACCTATTGGACTCATTGGAACATATTTCTGAATAGACATGTATAGGATTACATTATTAGGATTTGAAAGATCACCTCCATGAGGCCATCATCCTTAACTTACATTCCAGTGGAATCTGATGAGTTTGCCTTGTAGGGGACTTTATTCCCCTGATACTTCATATATATATTAGTTGGAAGTAATCGCCAGTGAGATGAACAGCAGTACTGCTAGACCATGCACTTACAGATGCATCATCTTGTATCCAGAAGCTTTAGCTTAATTGACTTGTGAGTTGGACTGTTAATCACCCCAACTTGAGATATGATAAGAATTTTTTTTTTAATTCATCCACTTTTCCTATATAGCAATGCAGTTATACAATGCAGTTAGTCAGTATAACTGACTAACTGTTAAGTAGTCAGTGAATAAGCAAGTTGTTAAAGTCTGCAGTTTTAAGAGTGCATTTCTTCAGCAGAAAGAAACCCTTTCATTTCATATGCTAAAGTGATGACAATGTATTACTATTCAAAATGACAGAGTGACAAGAATGTAGTGATTCTGTAGCTTATAGTAGCAAGGTTTTTTGTTAATTTAAAAAAATGCATAGGCTTGTCATTGTAACATATTTTCCTTCTCTTTGGCTTTTTACAATAACTCTGCATGGTGTTGCTGTATTCCCGCCAGAAATAATATCATAAAGGACTGTTTTCTTTTGAAATCACCTGGTAAGTGTTTCACACAAAAGGAGTATAAACCAGAACCTCCCAAAGAATCATATCAGTGTTAGTCTGTTTTGCGAAGGAGATTTTTTTTCAAGTGTACCCTGGTAATGACTGCTTTTCTCTGACATGGTTGAAAAATTGATTGATAGGGGGAATTGCTACCTGGCCAATCCTGCAGCCAGGCTCCTTGCCTGCAGCCAGGCTAGCTGTACAACAAATTCAATTCTACACAGCTTTCACAATCTATTGGTTATTGGTCCTTGCTCTTGCTAGCTCAAAGCATGATTTATGTGTCCATTTTAGTACCTGCACGCCACAAAGAACACTCCCCTCCACAAAAATTAATCCAGTAAACCTCTATTAAACTATGTTTCT
This sequence comes from Podarcis pityusensis, assembly GCF_964106645.2. Taxonomy (NCBI): domain Eukaryota; kingdom Metazoa; phylum Chordata; class Lepidosauria; order Squamata; family Lacertidae; genus Podarcis; species Podarcis pityusensis. Next base: position 49,749,214 of record NC_138027.1, read on the forward strand.
TCACAGGCAAGGTGCTCTCCGCCAGTAGGAAATAATAATTTCCACCAAGAAAAGTGTTGTCCTTGCTAAATCTGAAATGAAATAGTAATCTATGCTGCTGGGTCGAAATAACCACAACTGTTACACACAGACCTCAACATGGAGATGGTAAGGCAGGAGTTTTCAGATCTCCATCTGCATGCCTGAACTGGCATCCCAAGCAGTGGTGGTTGGTACCCATTGGGACTGATAGGGTGGAAGACAGGTGGAGCCACAGCCAATGACAGCAGAACCAACTGATCTTACTTCTATGAAGACACAACTGAGAAAAGGAGGAGAAAATCAACAGCTGTGACCACATCCTGGGCCGGTTTTAAATAAGAACACGGGAAGGTAGGGGGCTGGTTAAGTGCACACTGAGCTTTGTGGGCAGTGCCCCATTCTCTCTAATGTGAAAGCCTCTACTGATCACAAGGGATGCTGTTCCAGGAGACTCCTCTCTTATCAATGCTATTTTTCTAGGGGAAAAGGGTGCCAGAAATCACACAAAGTCTTCTCTTGTTCTCTTATAATGGCAATGGTGCCCATCAGAGAGGTGCCAGAACTGCGTTCCGGTGAGTTCTAGCTGGGGAAAAAAATTCTGCTTCTTACAATCACCAAAGAAAGAGGAGTTTCTCACTAGAAAATGCTTAAAATAACTCCTATGATTCAGCTGCCATTCTGCCTGAAAACCCCAGATATCAAACCCACCTCATGTCACTCTCTATAAGTTCTGAAGACCTTTACACCATATCTCAAACAAAATCTTAAAGTTACTTATTCATTTCACCCAAATACTTCAATCTGGTAATTTTGTATTTGATGCAGTTCTCTCTTTTTCTTAGGATAGTTCGCATATTATTTACTTCGCTTAATTTCTCCACAATTGATTATTATATATGTTGTTGTTTACAGCTGAACGTGTGCCAGAATTGCATTGAAAAACACCACATCTGACGTGGTGTTAAATCTTTGACAGCCCATTCATCACTGCATGCTTCAGTAATCAAGCGCTGAAAAATTATTGCAAATAGGATCACCAATCATCACAACCAGGTTTCTTTGAGGCAGCATGATGCAGAAATGCCACACAAATGCAATGCCTTTCCAAATAACTTCTGACCCAATTATAAGACTATAGCTGCCCTAGGTGGTTCCCTAATCACATGGGGAAGGAGTATGCATACACAACCCATGGGTCCATGGGCAGCTCTTTAGAATTTTGCACAATTAGAGCAAAGCTCTGAATATGGTTTTTAAGCATATTTGATTGAGCACATGGTAAGAAGGTCCCCAAGGGCAGTTATCTGGATTTAACGGGATTTCTGATCTTGTGGGAAAATTTGTCAGTATGTTCAATGGAACCCTGAAAACCCTATTCAGAAAAACATCTCAAGAGCAGCTGGTGTACTTGGGACATTGGACGGGCCCTGCTTCCAGCTCTGCATATTGTGTGTTCAGGCAAAGACCTCATGATTATTATTACTCATTTTATTTATAGTTTATTTTTTCTTCAAAAAATGAACAAAGCAACTTATAAACATTTAAAATAGTTTTTTTTTAAAAGTAAAAACAACCTAAAATGCAGGATTGTGCATAAAAGAGAAAATCCAGCTTAGACCCACCTCCACTTAAAACAAGTATGCAGTAAACTAAGCTCCAGAGACCTGGGTGAATAAAAACAAAAAAGTGGTATGTCTCCATGGGGAAAGTGCTCTAAGAAGAGGGATTTACCACTGAGAAGGCCCACTCTCCACACAAAGAAGGGCCTCAGAAGACAACTGCTGCTGAAAGCAAGATAATGATATCCTTATGAGGAAGTGATTGCAAAGTGTTAGCATAAATACTTGAAGCTCAATCATGGCTGCTAAACCTAGAAGGAAAATATACTGCTAAACCTAGAAGAAGAAGAATATTTTCAAAGGGGTGTATATAAAATCAAATGTTAAAAAAGAGGCAAAGATCCAAAGGGTAAGCTTGTGTAAATAGAAACACTTTAAGCCAGCATCGAAAACTAAACACAGAAGATGCCTGCCAAAGATAGAAAGGCAATGAATCCCACAATCTAAGTGGTGCTGTGTTAAATGCTGCATTCCCTTTTGCTGCCAAATGGATGTCACAAGGGTCATGTGGCAATATTCCTCTACCAGATCTCAAAGATCTATTACTGAACCTAATAGAAGGGCTACATCCTGTGGACCAGGAACAAGTCCATTAAAAATATTTCCCTCAGCAAATCAGTGGGATGGAGCAATTGAGTTTGTATTAAGGGGAAGAGAAGCAGGGGCACCAGTTCCGGAGAAACCTAAGCATTTTAGAGTTCGTGCAAACCCAGAGCTCACAGCCAGCCAGATATACTAGGCTTTTTCAGTACAACTGCATTCACTGTGCAACTTTCTGTAAAATAAAAATAAAAATCAGATCACTTATAATGGAACAAATGGAAAGCTTTTATCAGGGAAATGATAGATCTAAGTAGTCTAAGAGGCAGACCCAAACATCACCTTTCTGATAGCTGTCTTTGTAAGCTAAACCAGATGATAAATAGTGGAGGCAGTGTATGAAAAGGCCAGCCAAAGATAAATGGCAGCAGTACTATGAGAGCTCCTCATCCATACAATAATCAGGAAACAGAGCTGTCAAGCACACTGAAGCCTCTTGAGCCAATGGGAGGTTTGCCACAGACTTCACTGGAGCCAGCAGTTTATCCAAGTGACTTGTTATTCTGCTGCTGTCTCATTATAGAGTTGACTGACTTTTCCAACTATGACTCCATTTGGAGGTGTAGAGACAAGAAGTCCAATGTAGCACAATTAAATTCTGTTCATGTCTTCCGCAAAGTGCAAGACCCTTTACATCATGAATGTATATCGTTTTGACCTAGAAGAAGAAGAGTTTGGATTTGATATCCCGCCTTTCACTCCCTTTAAGGAGTCTCAAATCGGCTAACATTCTCCTTTCCCTTCCTCCCCCACAACAAACACTCTGTGAGGTGAGTGGGGCTGAGAGACTTCAAAGAAGTGTGACTGGCCCAAGGTCACCCAGCAGCTGCATGTGGAGGAGCGGAGACGCGAACCCGGTTCCCCAGGTTACGAGACTACCGCTCTTAACCACTACACCACACTAGCAATGCGTGACCTTCCCTGATGTTTCCAAACATCTCTTCATCTAAATATCTCCCCAGATTTTGGGGTCCCAAATTACCCAGCATTTCTTTTGAAGCTGAACCAATAAATTAGAGATATTCTAGCATTTTAACATTATTCTTTCTAAAATTTTAACACAGCACTGCCCTTGGCTAGATTTTTTACCCAAGGCAGGTGGACTGATTTGAAGCTTTAGCTGGAAAAACAAATATTCCCAAGTACAGGTCCACTTAAGAGACTCTTGTACTCTTGTCAGGGACTGGCTGGGCAAGGAGGAGGAGTGGCAGCCAGTTGCCCAGGAGGTGCCAGAGGGTGACATTGGGGAAGAAGACTTTGAACCTGATTCAGACTGGTGGGGCAGGAAGGCACCATTAATAAAGGGAACAATCAGGGAAGCATTGGAGCCAGAGGGTGGGGGTGAAGGGGAGAGGCTCAATGTGGGCACAAACTATGATAGGGAAAGAGTAGGGGCTGCGTCTCCTGCTCTGCAAGACAGTGCTGTTCCAGGTCCTTCCCCTCCCCCTTTCTCAGCTCAAGAGAAGGGCAGAAAAAAGAGCAAAGCAACTAAGGAGGGCTGGGTCATGGTGGAAGACGGCTGTCAGGGAATCTTAAAGGAGGGGAGGAAGGGCTTCTGCAACTCACTCATCTGAATCATGTTTGTGTCCTGGGTGTTAAGCAATAAAAGTTAATTGCTGTCAAGTCTCATGCCAGCATCTGATTTATAGGATCAGGCAACGGTCAGCAGGGCTATCCTGACAGCCTGACATCTCTTGTCTTAGAGCTAGCTGGAGAAACTGCTACACTGCAGGGTTTCATCCTAACCTCCTTTCCAGACAAGCGACCCAGATATTACAGAAATTCCAACAAATATTTATTTGGGGCTGGAATATTTCAAATGGTTTGAAGGTAAGTTGGTTTCTTATATCCTATGCCACATAAACCCATATCTCTCATAACTCTATGGTGTCTTGTTCAACTGCAACTCTCAGCCAAGTTACCGTTCCATCTCCAAACACTGATTTTGGCCTGTACTCAACTTGCATTGGCCTCCATAATATTTTCCAGTAGTCTAGTCCATATTGCAAGGCCCATCTCTTTCTTATGGTATTTCAACCTCTTTCCTAAGCCTCTCCATGTCTTCCTTTTTTGACTCCTCCCTAACCTCTGACCCCCTCTATCTTAAGCCCTGGAGCAACTGGCTCTACTCTGTTAAATATATATTAAATATGCATAAAATGTAATGTTTGTATGTATTGAAGTTAGTAAAAAAAAAAAAAAGACTGAAAGGTTTGCATTTTGCAAAGAGAAGTTTGCATTAGGCAAGTTAGTTACTTAGAGTAAGTAACCCAAACATGTTACATGTGTAACATGTTTGGGTTTAGGTTCCAATGTGCCATATCATGTTTAGGTGGAATCTAAACACATATAAAAACTGTTTTGAAAATGCTTTTTTTAAATGCATTTTTAAAAATCCATTGAATTTTCCGGGTTGGCGCCATCGCCGAATGGCGGACTCCCTCCGAGCTCCGGAGGGAGTCTGCTCGGCAGGGGCTGGGTCCTACCGCACCGGCGATGCGGGGACCCTTAAAAACCACGGCCACGAGGGCCGTGGACATGGAGACTCGGCTGGCACCGTTAGCGCCCTCCCGACTCGTGAAGGAGCCTTTTTAAAGGCTACGGATCGGGTGCCGGGGAGAAGCGTGGTGCTTTGAGTCCTCTGCTATCCCTGCCGAGCGCAGCCGCATGCCATCCGGCGGAGAGCGCTGACTTCTTCCATTGAAAATTCGGACTTCTTAACAACAACCCGTGAGTAATTTGGAAACCGGGTTCAAAAGGAGGAAAAAAAAAAAAGAATTTTTTTTTTTCGGATTGGACACGAGCGGGGGGGGGATCCAAAAAGGAAGTCAGTCCCCCCCCCTACTGTAAACCTTCCAAAACAAGGACGGGGAAACCAAGGTCCAAAAAGATTTGTATTGCTGATAAAAACTAAGAATTCCACGATGGGGAACTACAAGAACTGTGCTGGAGGAAGAACTGAGGGAGAAGGGAAACGTGACCCCCCCCCCTGGGAACCGGGGTGATTGAAGAGAGAGCCTGGTGAAAAGAGCCGGAGATTTTGACAGCTGTCAAAGTAGCTGTCAAAGTCGGAAAGCAGAGAGGATTTTATTATGAGAACTTTGCTGGTTAAATTTGTTACAATTTGTTATAACTCGTTGAAATTTGGATACAAAATGGCGAAAACATGGATAACAATCGGACTTTTGGACTAGAGAAAACAAAGTTACAACAATCCCCCTAGAGGAGGTTCGGGACATTACAAAGATGGTCGTAAGTGGAAAAACACCATTGGAATTTTACAGGACTGGTTATCTTCTGGGAAAGCTGCAAAACGGAAATAATATTTTGTCTACAGGGTGTTCAGCTAAAGGAGACAATAGAATTTTCTATTGAAGAAAGGAAGGGACTGAACGCAAGTTTTTGTTCCTGAATAACAATAATCCCTGCAGAGTTACTAAGCTTCTGAATTAGAACGTTTTAGCAGCGGAACAAGAGGAAATTGGACTACAATTTGGAAAGAACAATGGGGGGAGTTTTATTAAAGATCTGAAGTTAAGTGTTTTAAAAAAAAAAAAAAAATAACTATAAAAAGAAAAAGCCAGCAAGGAGTTGGGGGAAATAGGTGATTTATGGACTTTAAGAATTCCAGGCGGATAACATGGTTTGGTGGTCAGGGGGAAATTAAACCGGGGACAGGGGGGGGAGAACTAAAATCCAAAGGCTTGTTAACTTCTTTTTTTTTTTTGAACTGGTTCTTTTTCATCTACTATACTTTTTATTTCTTATTTTTGATATTTCTATTGTGTGGGGTGTCCTTATTATTAAAAAAAGGGAAATTGTGGAATGAAAATGGGGTGGGCCCTGGGAAAGAATTTTTGTCTTTTATTAAGAGTATTGATGAGGAGTGTATAAATTTCAAATTCGGATAATGGTCTAAATAAATTAAGTTTCAATTAGAACTGAGAGCTTGTGGAGCCAACAATGTGAAAGAGGAATATGGTAGGGGTGGGGGAAGGGGGGAGTCCCGGAAAGTGGATGTATGAAAATAAGGCTTTGAATGTATTTTAATTCTCACTTTCTGTATTTTTGAAAATTTTAATAAATATCATTTGAAAAAAAAAAAAAATGAATTTTCCATAAGGCTTACCCGGGCCATCTAGTGTCACATTTTATATTGCACTTAAAACACATTTTAATGTTTTATTTGCAACTGTAGAGCTAAGTCCTTCGTGTTTGCTGTTAAACAGTAGTTTTCTCTAATTGAAAATGGAGAAGAAATCATTTTTGCCCTGCAAAGATTCTCTAAGTTTTGTTGTTGTTGTTGTTTTAGGTGCCAACATAAAAGTGTTGTCGGTATAATTTGAGTTACAATCTTGGCAGGAATTCTGAACTCTACTGTAAAAGTCCAGCTATTCACAGGTGATACTCAGCAATCAGCAGTCAGACAGCAACAGGATAGCAGGTCATTTGGCAGATGCTGTAGTTTCATAGCAAGCCTAGACATTACTCCCAAGACCTTTGAACTAAAAGTGAAATACAGAGGTACCTTGGTTCTCAAACGTAATCCATTCCAGAAGACCATTGGAGTTCCAAAATGTTCGAAAACCGAAGCACAAAGGGCTGGCTACAAATGCAATTGAGAAAATCGAAAAACATGCAGTGGAAGCCATTCAACTTCCAAAGCACGTTTGAAAATGGAAGCATTTACTTCCGGGTTTTCAGCGTTCAGGTTCTGGAATGTTTGACAACGGAGATGTTTGAGAACCAAGGTACCACTGTATCTAAAATCTTTAAAATAATAATAATCATGTGGTTCTGGGCACTGAAAAACCATCTTTACCTTTGACAAATACAGTGAATACGTCAACTTATTATAGCTTTTTCATCTAAATTGGGAAGATCTATGGAGACTCATCAACCATTTTGCCCAAGCCTACAGGGAGATCTTATGATGAAGGGTGCTATATAAACCTTAATAGTAGTAGTAGTAGTAGTTTCCTTCTTTCTTCTTCCTTCTCTGCTTTATCTTTTCAATTCCAAATCAGCAAACAATTATTGCTATTGTTACTAAAAAAACACACACAAAAAAAACCTTAACAAGTATCAAGTTGGTCACATTCCCTTATAAGGGCTGATGACTATAACTCTGTGCAGGGTAAATTACAGTGTCAATGATTCTTTGAGGGAAAGGACGTGTGTTCTCACTGGAATGGAATGGCCCCTTCTACACTATGATCTAGGGTCAATGTGTCATGGGCTCAGACTAACTGCCAAGCTGATGCAAATGATTCAAGGAGTCAGTGGTCCGTGATACTGTGGCACTCTATGTGCCCTTTAAATACACAACGGTCCTTTATGGCAGCATTATTTTTTACCTAGTGTGGAACAGTGAAATGTTGTGTCAGGTGTCTTCCAACCGATGGAGTAACATAAAATGTGCCAAGTATGCACAAAACTGCCAGCTGAGTTGGGAGGCAAGTTAAAGAGATTGTCCAGTAGCACAGAACACCCATCTGTCAGTGCACACTGCCATGTGGACTAGGGAAGGAGTTGCCAATTCTGTCATGTGACATTGGACAGCTCCAGAGGTCTTTGCCAGAGGTCTCACAATTATTAAGGCAGACAATACATTGAGATATTCAACACCTATATGCCAATGCTATGATGCCATTGGGAACATTGTTGATGTGCTAGCTCTCAAATTCTATTTCAGTTCCATTTGGCTAGTAGCAAGTTGGATTGGTTCATTTTACCTGCCAATAAACATGCATAAGGTTAGTCAAGTTGTTTTCTCTCTCTCTCACACACACACACAAACACACACGAGCCTGATTATTATTATTTTTACAGCATTCAGGACTTCTTGTTTCCATTAATGGTTAATGATAAACAATACCAAGTTCCTCTAGAAGAAAAGCAACCTGCTATTACATCTTAATTTACTGTTTCCTGGGAATGTATAAGGTGGTATAAATTTTGGAGGCCTATACTGAAATAGCATATATGATGATATCAGGGATGCCCTGAAGCTATGCTGCACAAATGGATCTACCTTGAGTTACTCAGTTAAGGATATGACCAGTGAGATGCACCTGTCATCCATCTGCAAAGTGAAACATAGGGTTGTCTTGTGAATGATAAGATCTGTAAGCCCTAAATCAATCAACTTTGTGCCCTCCAGAAAGAGCAGCCCCAGCAGGATGGCCAATGGGCAGTGATGATGGGACTTGTAGTCCAAAACACTTGGAGGGGAACCTTGCTGTAGGATGCTGCTCTAAAAGACTGGGAATCTAGGAGAATTTGTGGACCCAGATAGTATTACAGTCTCAAGTTGATGTCATATGGTTAAATTATCCATGACTCCAAACCTCATGAGCCCCAGGCAGCACTGCAAATGGTGATGGGTGATGGGAGTTGAAGCCCAACCATATCTGAAAGGCCACAGGCTCCCTCCCCTCCTTCTTCAGACACTTATGGAAGAACATAGTTGCAGAGGGGTGGGAAAATGGTTGAGCTCATAATACAGAGAATGACTTTAAAGAGTATAGATATCCTATAGAGAGGAAAGGAGTGATTAGATTTGTTAAATTGGTTTTAATTGTTAATATTGTAGTTGATAGACTATGTGATACAACCATGAACAAATAAATAACTTCAGTGAGTATGTCAGCAATGAACCGTGTGCGCGCGCGTGTGTGCGCGTACATGCATATGTGTGCATGCACAATAAAATTAAAAATCTGATAGCAGCTGAAGGTCAGTCTCTTAGGTACCTTGCATCACATTATGTTACTGGATGAGTTTACTCACTCATCATTTTTTACTGATTTCTTCTATGGAATACATGCTGTGTTATTTTTTCTCCAACTTCTTACAACATAAGATGGTAAAAATAACGCAATCCAGCATATGGTTAAATTGCTTCAAATTATACGTTGTCATGCCCTGCTGGCTAATTGGCACATAGAATTATCTTGACCCCCTATCTCAGTGTACACATTTTGCTCATTGCAGCAATTGTTTTGAAAGTACAAGATTTACAGCTTGTTGAATATAGTTATTTTCTAAAGCTTATGCAAATATTCCCAGAAATCAACAAACAAGTGAGAGTGGTTAATTACTCTTCTGCTGTGAAATATACTTGGTGAGAATATGAAGCGGGGGGGGGGGGAGCTGCTCTCCACACAAAAAGGGAAAGGAGCTGGAGATATTTCTTACTGCTTGATTAGTGTGGCCAGGCCCATTGCTTATTGCTCAGAAAATGCATCAAATGCTTCTGTAGTAGAGCTCTCAAATACAATAGGTTGGATCTGGCGCAGTCCTGGGGCAATCATTCTGGTCAGTCTCATATAGATGTAAAGCAATATTTGCAGCAAGATGGAACCTTGTAATACTCCACAAGATGAACCTTAAGAAGAGGAGTAGTCACTTAACCTCACCTTCCAAGAATACAGTGGTACCTCGGGTTAAGAACTTAATTTGTTCTGGAGGTCTGTTCTTAATCTGAAACTGTTCTTAACCTGAAGCACCACTTTAGCTAATGGGGCCTCCTGCTGCCGCTGCACGATTTCTGTTCTCATCCTGAAGCAAAGTTCTTAACCCGAGGTAATATTTCTGGGTTAGCAGAGTCTGTAACCTGAAACGTATGTAACCCGAGGTACCACTGTATACAGAAAGGAAGGGAAAGAACCCTGTAGGACAGTGATGGCCAAACTTGGCCCTCCAGCTATTTTGGGACTACAAGTCCCATCATCCCTAGCTAACAAGACCAGTGGTAAGGGATGATGGGAACTGTAGTCCCAAAACAGCTGGAGGGCCAAGTTTGGCCGTCACTGCTGTAGGAAGACCAAAAGCTTCGGCCAATCTGGTATGCATGTCAGCTGAATACAACTGAAGGTCAATATGAACAAAGTTGCTGATAACAAATTCATCAATAAAAGCTGCTCCACAGCTCAGCTGTCAAGTGCTTGATCAAGATTGCCACCAGGGCTAAAAAGGCAGATTTGCTTTCCAAATGTAAGCCCAGCTCAAATGAATTAACAAAATCTGTCTCATGGTTTGCAATTACAGTACCTTACCTATGAATGGATGACATGAGAATGCAGCCTATAATTTACAGGATCATCTCCAAATCATGGACTGTTAGCAAGCATTCACAAAATCCTCCAGAAATATGCCAATTTTTGCTGGCAAGATTTAAGTAGTCAGGATGGGCCAGGACCCAGAAACCCTGCGGTGGTAGCTTATACTTTTCCAAGCATGCTATCCTTACCCTCTGGAAGCTTTGGCAAAAGCAGATCTAAACAGATAAAAGCATCTCAAAATATTTGGCAACCCTCTAGCTCTTGGGAGTGAGTTTTGATTATGCAAGATCTAGTCCAGATTTTTGAAGAACATCTAAGTGCTGTCTTACAAATAAAGTGGAAATACAAGTTAGGAGAGAGCAAATAACAGAGCACTTTACAGGTGATGGGCACATTCCAAGGTCCCATGACCCAAAGGTAAGTAAAATCTCCACATAGAAATGGCTTTTAGACGCACCATCCACCAGGAGCTCTTTCTGCTCAAGTACCATTAAAATGAGTGAGAGTATGGCTGTCTCTCACACCAGTGTCTGACCAGCATTATGGGTGAATGCCTCCTGACTCACTTCAACATTAGCTCAGGGTGTTTTTTTAAAAAAATATTTCTCAGAGAATTGTTGTTTAAAGGGCATTTATTTCAGAGAGTTCATTATGTTGTAGGATCTCTTTCTCAGTTTCCACCACCATAATGTAGCTTGTGAAGGTCAAATGACAGTAAGGTGCTGAGGGCTTGGAGACTAATGGAGGCCTCATATTTCAAGATGCTGAGAGGGACCAACAATCACCCTAAGTGAGCCTCATAAATTGAGCCCCCATTCTATTCTGACTCAATCCATTGTTAACTACATTTCTCACACTCTGTTGCAGCAATAGATCATCTGCATGTAAGAATGGACCTCAAAACTTAGACCTCTGTTGTTAGCACTCATGCCATCACACCCCTGTTCTTCATAAGGATATGCTTTGAAAAAGGGAGACCAGAAATGAGGAAGGCACAAGCACTGGGGTGAGCCCATTAAAAGCAAGTCTCTGTTCATAATGAGCTTGGGGGCTGATCTCTTGCGTATATTATTACAAGTTCCCCAGTTATTGAGTTTGGTGTCAGCACTAATATATATCATTCTACATCTGTATAAAGAACAAAAGACACAGCTTCAATTTAATATTTTTCCTGTTTTTAACTCAAGAATAAGTTTGAACTTTTATATTTCTTAAGAAATACATCCAATGTTTTGTTAAAGTATTAATCTCCCACCCTCTTTTAATAGCTATAGGATAGCTGGCCATATCAAGATAATTGAAGCCAAGGAAAATTGTCAGTGAGACCAGAAATAAACTATACCATGACAGTATTTGCACAGATTTAAAACTGCAGGGACAGCAAAAAACAGAAAGCAATGAAAAATGCTAAAGGTTTCCCCCTGCAACTCCCAATGTGGATGATCTTTTCTTTCAGTGAAGGAGCAGAAACCATCTGCTTCAAAACATGTCTTTTTGTGCAATGATCTGTAAACACAGCTCTGGGGGCCTGAATCAGAAAGTGCCTGTAGTTATGAATTATCCCAAGAAAATATGATGCATGGGCAATGATTGTGCTCATATCAACATGATGCGTATAGATGGGTCCAATGCCTCCTAAATATGAGGGTGAAATTTGTTATTTATTGTTACTAAATATTTTGCATTTTATTTATTTTAAGTCCTGATGAAAACTCATCAGCCAATTTATCCTAATAGACACATGCCTGTATGAAATTTTGCCAAACAAATGCATTATGCAGAGCAATTACTAATATATGCATTTTTATGCTCACTTTACCCCAGTATGGGCATTTTTACACATCACTTGAATGGAGACCAGCATTGCAAAATTTAGAGAATTTTGAAGGGTGGCTGTGTTTTCACTTTTTAGACAGTTTCAGGAAGTGTGAGTTAGCTGGGTTCACCTTTAAAAGAGAACAGGATTGAATTTCTTCCCCATCCCTACTGCCTGCTAACCAGATGTTCACCAGCTTGGAGTAAACATGGGGTATAAATTTAAGAAAATGAATAAAAGCAGGTCCAGTTCTGCTTCCTTCTGCATAAATATAATATAAATACAAATAGCTATATGAACCAAGTCAGACCCTCCCATATTTCTTTCTTCCAGTATTACTTGGATTTATCGAGTAACTGCTACACTGTACTTATCTGTTCTCTACTTTCTTAACTGCAAGTAGCAGTAGGTGCTACTTTGACACATTTAACCTTTTAAAATAAATCACCATGTCTCTTTTTTAAACATACATACATACACATACTAATCCACCTTTGATACACTTAAAGGTACCCCTGCCCGTACAGGCCAGTCGTGTCCGACTCTAGGGTTGTGCGCCCATCTCACTTAAGAGGCCGGGGGCCAGCGCTGTCTGGAGACACTTCCGGGTCACGTGGCCAGCATGACGAAGCTGCTCTGGCGAGCCAGCACCAGCGCAGCACACGGAAACGCCGTTTACCTTCCCGCTATAAAGCGGTACTTATTTATCTACTTGCACTTAAGGGTGCTTTCGAACTACTAGGTGGGCAGGAGCTGGGACCCAAAGATGGGAGCTCACCCCGCCGCAGGGATTCGAACCGCCGACCATGCGATCGGCTAGCCCTAGGCACTGAGGTTTTACCCACAGCACCACCCGCGTCCCTTTTTGATACACTTAATACCACTTAATACCAAAGGACTATAGAATAATAAATAAAAAAACTGTATGCCCTACAAAGTTCACAAGAATATAAACATGGACCTCTTAAACACACCTCATGCAATTATTTCTTCCCAAGCTGATTTAAAGAAACATTATATATTTCTCAGTGCAGCCAGTATTATGAACATGCGAATGGGAAAAAATATTTCTGCATAAAAAATAGATCTACTGTAGCAGAAACATATTTTGAAACAGGAAAACACCATATTCAGCCACTGAATTCAGAACTCACTCTTCCTATCTGTACTGATCAGCTGCTTTGGAGAATGAAGGTGAGGCATCAAGACTCAGTCCTGGTTTAGTTTTGTGCCTAGCTTACGAATTGTTTTGCAGTTGTGGAAATGAATAGACCCATATCCCTTCCTCTCCACCAAGCATGCAATTTTTCTCACACTTTTTATGAAGTGGGAAATTTTGTGATCCTCATACATATGGACTTCTTTCCTAACAGATGGCCCATGCCATAGATTACTTTAAATGCATAGTGGAAGGAAATAGGAATCTGCCCACTCTTGCATATCATAAAGGGATCAGTCAGTTCAAGAAACTTTCGAGGGAAGCAGTGTTCAGGTGCTTGCAAAAGCAGGAATGGGACAGGAGTGCATACATAAGTCTCACCACAAAACCAGGTTCACCAGCTGTCTTTGATGTCTTCACACAATTAGGATGAATGGCTGAAGATAATTTTAAAGTGCATTATATTGAATATGCTTAGAAACCTCTCCTCAAGTTTCTGATCATGAGGAAAGGGCATTTAAGTCAAAGAGACTAAAAAATATCTTCAGATCTTCACATGGATTGCATGAAGATATCAAGAGCAGCCATTGCACCTAGCAAAATGACCGGGGGGGGGGGTAGTATTGTGTGCACACCCCTTCCCCAGTTTAACTGCTTGTATGATCAGGCAAATGACTGAACACAGCTTATGGGTCAGTAGAAAAAATAATGGTTGTGTAACCAAAGTGGTGAGAGACAGCAGCGTAGTTCGGGTTGTTGGCACGCCGGGTGCATGGGGTGAGGTCTCCGACGGCCACAAGGAGAAGGAGGTGTCATCTTAGCCGTGAAGGCCCAGACAGGGGCACAGCTTGGCTTGCCTCCCCGCAGCTCCATTCTTGATGAGGGAGCCTGTCATGGGGGTACCTGGTTGCACCCCCTTACATCCCCTCAGAAATCTGCACCTGGGGCCATGGTCCCCCTGCCCCCATGCTACAGCCCTGGTGAGAGGTGGTCTCCACAGAAAGAGCAGCAAGCACTTAAGCGTCCTTTTTCACTCACTATATCCTCATAAGGCCAGTGCCAGGCATATTCCAGATACCCGTTTCTCCTCCAACCAAAATCATATCATTAATTTAGTTTAAGGAGACCTCTGCACTGCTACCAGTGCAAAGTGACATTACCTGTTGTTTCAATACAATAATTTTGCCATTTTTACAGGTAATAATTAGAAAAACACCAAGACCTGTTTAATCCATTTTCCTAATAACAGTGCTCCTATTCAATCATATCTTCATGCCCCCCAAAATGAAGCTTTATAAAATCTCTAGATTACAGCTCTTTGCAATTTATTTTTAAATCTGCTTAAGGCTTTAAAAAGGGAGTGTGAATTGGGACAGCATGGAATACAATTCAGATAGGCTAGCCTTTCCGGGGGACGGGGGAACGGGACTATGCAATGCATGCAAATTCAGAGACATTTCTATTAAATGAATGAATGTGGTTAGTAAATACTGAGAATGTATCCTGCTGTCAATCCATATTAAAGTATTATTGTTTTTGTTAAGGATATGGATAATGTTTAATATCCTGGGTGTTTTGCTATGAGCCACATCTGAAAAGTCTAGAATGAATCATAAACATAACTTTGCTCCTTATCTTGTTCTCTAGCAATAATTGGTTGCCAATTCCTGTCATATCATCTGTCATAACACTGGGTTTTGTTTTGTTTTATCAGAGTGACTGAGTGGTTGACCTAAAATGAAAGTGTTATATTCAGGGGCAGATTCTTAAAGTCCTGTACAGCCACCAATACACATCAACAAATCAGTGAATGCCCGAGGAGGTCTACAGATTTCCATGCAGAAGAATCCAGATTCAATCCTGGCATCTCCCTGAAAAGATAAATATCATCACCTGCTAATTGCTGCATATAAAATAGTTCTTAAAGGTTCAACTTCAGCTTCAATGGTCATTGCAAATGTTGGCTTGCATGCTCAGTGTCTATGTCACAACTGGGAAGGTCACAGGCATTTATTTCCAAAGCTATTAAAGCATTGTACTTAGTTAGGATGGCACTTAGGAGTCCTGCTTTATTTTATAGTGCTGAGTAGTTCCAGCAGGACTTATGCCCACGTTTTACATTTGGTAAAGTTGGTTCCTGATTAGTTCTACTGAATGGTTCATCAATATGTGATCAGAGGTTTGGGGTGAAACCTTTCCTGGTATGCTTTAATTATTAACCAATAATGGCATTTTACATAATATTTGGAATTTTCAGGATTAAGTTACCTCCCCCCCCCCCCCACACAAAAAGAATTTCCACATGTTCAAATGATTTAGTACATATATGTATACCTTCTGATATGCATATTATTGCCTTCAATTAGTTTTTTTTGTGAATATGAGAACTAGTGTGGTGTAGTGGTTAGTGTTGGATGAGTTTGAATCTTCACTCAATCATAAAGCTCACTGGGTTCTCTTGGCCCAGTCACAATCTCTCAATCTAGCTTACCTCACAGGGTAGAATGGAAAGTGAGATGTGTGTATGTGCTTTCCCTTGAAGGAAATAATGGTATATTGATGTAATACATAAATGATTATCAAAAATTTATTGCCTTCCATATATATGTATATAATTCTCAAGGCGATGTACAATTAAAAACAGTTAAAGTCAGAATTTGATCTTTTTAAAAAAAACAATACAAAATGGACGCACATGGCAGAAACCTATTCATCTAGCTGTGAAGACTTGTCAGAACAAGATTTTCTTCATTTGTTGATAGTGGGCACCTGCTATATTCAGAATACTATTCCACAGAACAGGCACAATCTCAGAAATTAGTGAAATTCTCCAGTTTTTAGAGGGCTATACCCCCCTCCCATATGGTGGTAATAATTTTTCCCTGCTTCTTGTTCAATAAACATAAGAAGGAGTCTCTATGTGAAACTTGATGAAAAAGGGCGGGGGGGGGGAACTAATCATGAAAAAAAACCATGCTGTGTAGCTGACTGTTTTCCTCTACTTTGATTAAAAGGGTTTCCTGCCTTGGGTGGGGTGATGATTGCCCCCCATTGTAGGCACACATTTAGTATTATTATTATTATTATTTTATTTCTTCATTGCTTATAAGATCATTAGAAGTTATGCATATAATCTTCCTTATACTCTTCTTTACGCAAGTTAATAAGCAGCTATTTATATGTATTATCTTGAACGAAAACTATACATATTGTATTCAGCCGCGACTCTCGGGAGCTTTGAAAGGTCAAACAAACTGTGCATTTTAAAAGAAAATGTTAAATTACATGGCCACTTCTGAACCTGCTGTTTTTTGATTAAGTAAATGGTTATGGGACTAACTTTGCCCACTGTGGAACCTGGAAAACAAACACTAATTTGCTTCTTTGTAGAAGGACAGGACTCATTGCTTGCAGCAATTTACACTATAGGGGCCTTGCATAAAGAAATATAAAGCAATCTCCAACTGCTTTATTATGTAAGCCATCAAAACAAATACTTTCATGTTTGAGATTAAAGTAAAATATACTTCAGGTTAACCATGCTGAAAAGCTTTTTTCCCCTCCCATCATCCGACTTTCAGTTTGTCAGGCTGGGGGAGCCCATTCCCTGTACTGAAAACAATGCTGAAACTTTTCAAAAATAAACCCAAACAGATTCAGACTAAACCAGAAAAGGTGGCAATAAGGCCAGTTGCAGGCCTGTGAAATATGTAGTGGTGAAGTCACCACCCAATTTCTCAGTTTCTAATGTGTCAAGAGGAGTGAACACTATCCAGCTGTTAAGCACTTAAAACAATAAAAAAATATAGAAATGCAATTAGACATTTGCCATCACATCTACTTTGGCCCTTACATTCCAGAAAAGCTTCCTTGAGCCTTACTCAATGAAACCACTTTCACACAAGTAGTTGAGTGAATGGCTCCTAAGAAGTAAAATTGCAGGTGTGTGGGCCCAATGTAAATAGAGCCTTTGGATTGGTGAAATACTAGAGCCATTTTGATCCTTTGCCCTCAGCAATGTTCCCTGAGGAAAATTTGCCACTATTTTTTGTTACTGATGGAGTGATGCCTCATGCATTAGTTATTTTACCTTAGCTATGATCTGTTTTATTTTTGTTTGATCGGGTTTTTTTGGGCATCCATCTGTCTTGAGGCAATGGAAGAGTGTGCCTTTGGGGGTAAAGTCAAACCATTGGAGAGTCACAGTGCCTGCTGTGGCTGTGTAGACCAGCACAGGAGACACATGTTTTATTGACAGTGGGACAGATGAAGGCATCTGACTTCGCCGCTACAGATGCAACACAGTGTTTCTTCTTTCTGTGCTCCTCCCAGCGGTCATTTTTCTTCTTGCCTATAAAGTCTTTCAGGCTTTTCTCAGGTCTTTTGTGGCAATCTCCACTGGAATTTCTCAGAACTTTCATTGCATTTTTACTCTAGTGTAGCAATCTCTGTTTCCTTAGGTTCTGAATAAAGTTGCTGAGCACTGGCTGTAAAAATTCCCTCTAGTGTCACAAGCTCTTCTCAGCATTAGCCAATGATAGGATTGCCATATCTGAGGAAGACCCCAGAATTGTTGAGCTTTTTTTTTTTACATAAACGCCAAAGTAACTTGATTTTCTGATTGACTTGCCCCACCCCCAGACGTCAGTTACGCCTTTGAAATTCTGGATGAGTCAGGACTTTTATTCTCTATAGCAGAGCCCCTCCCCCTTAACCACTCATTTCAGTTTGGGTATAATTCTACCCCATCACTGGCATACAACTATGATCCAGTAGGGTAAGGTATATAGTCCATGAACTGATGATTAGAACTCATCAAGTTTTGGCCCCTTGGTGTCTGCATAAAAAGACAGAAACTTCATTAGCCGAACCCTGGTTTGACCAAGTTATACTAAAACCCTGCTGGTATCTCCACAACTCCCAGCAAAAAAGCCAGTTTGCAAACTGTTAGCCAATTCCATGCAGCTATGTATAAATCCATATATATATATAACCTTAGAAACAAAATGATTCCTCCATAATTCTTCTTCCTGGATTGGGCCTCCCTCCCTGCTTTTGCATTAGGCTAGAGGAGCCCTCATTTGAATTAACTGTGTTAATGGTATAACATCCACAAGGCCTAGATGTTTAAAGATCAGATTTCAAAGTACTGATTCTACAGCATGGATTCTGGAGTGTTGCTGCTCAGATTATATTTTAAATATTCTGCTAAAGCTTTGATATATTAACATTTAAATGAATGTTCCGTGGTTAAGTCTGCTGGCAAGCTATATGCCATCAGATGAAAATTGTTCATATATGATATTCCCACCCATCCCAAATAGTCTGTGGTATAACTTTAAAAATAAGATCAGATTATTCTGCTTGGCCCTGTATTCCAATTAAATTCAGCATCAATACTTCCTACATATATTATCCAACCACAAGAATGTGAAAGTTTGATTTGACTTTATTGTAGAAAAGAAAACTAACTCCTCAAGGCTTTGAAGTGCAAACATAGTTTAGCATAGAAAGATGAGAGCAGCATATATAACTACACATAGCTTGTTCATTTGACATGTAGAAATATACAGATATTTCACTTGAGTTGACAGAAGTCGCTCGACAAATGAAACTTTCTAAAGCAAAATTACTTTGCCAACTTTGCCAAATGTGCTGCTTTTAGTAAAATTGCATAAATATTGGAGGCTATTCTGAAATTTTTGTTGCATAACTAGAACAAACCAAGCTGTCAGTCATTGCACCTGCACAAACAATACATGTAATTACAAAGGAGGTGGTGAATGTATTCTCAACTATCCTGTGTTTCTATTTTGGTAGCTTTACGGCTGAAATTTGCATTTGAAGCTTATTATAAATTTGGGGAAATAAAAATTCACCCATTTGCATTTCTTTATTTCCCTTTTTGGTTTGCCAGCTGTTTGCAGCCAGATCCTCAAACACATTTAAATCAATAATAGTCCTTAGGTTAAATCGGATTCACTACAACGCTCTTTTTTTCTTCTAATTAGTACATATTGGCCAGATCCAGATATCATACAGGCATCTGTTGTTTTCTGTTAGCTGACAGAAAAAAATTAGAATGTTTCCCCTGAAGGTAAGAGGGATAGAATGGGAATACCCACACCCAATACTCTCCAGGTAGAGAACAGATATATCCCTTGACAAATGACCTTCAGATTCTTCCATGAAGAAAGTTCTAGTTCCAATCCCTAGTATTTGCAATCCCTAATTTCTCCAGGAAAGGCTCCTGTATGCTGCCATTCAGTGTAACAACACTGCGCTGGAGAGGCAAATGGTCTGATTCTGTACGAGATCTCCCTGTGTTCCACAGCTTGCAAATCCATTATCTAGGACTGAGGGTCTCGTTTTTAAAGAACTCAAGGTTTCCTGTATGCAGCAATCTGAAGTTTACCTCATTTGACAGCTTTACTTTCCTATATTCAGTTCAGTCATTCCTAAATTAATAATTTATTGCTTTGAAAGCAGCATTTATTTTTATCATGGTCTTACAGACAGCAGCTGAATTCTTAAGGCTAGTTATCACTTAAGCTTTCCTTACTTTCACCTTCCTGCTCATGATATTACAGTTAAGGGACTTTGAGTGTTCCCATTATAAGCTCTTGTTATCAGTGCTTTTTAAAGCTTAGCATTGAATAATACCACATTGAACTGAAAGATGGTTTGTAAGGATCCTTATTTCTAACCCGAAAGTAGTTTCTGGAAGGTAGAAGTGCTGACACAGCATTGACACTTCTCGAAGATCTGGATATGGAGAATGGGCCCAGCGCGGAGCTATTAGTATTAATTACTAATAATAGAAAGCAGTGATGCTACCCTTACCTAAGTCTAACTACTTCATTCAGTTCTCATCTAATTTTACTGTTAGAAGTTTCCTTCTGATTACTCTTCTGTGATTATTCATTAAATCAATGAGTAAACTCTTAGCCTACAAATACTAGGGGTGAGGTTTGGCTTTGTAAGTCTATGACAGACAGACGTTGGTTCAGCCTCTTCTCTTGCTTTAATACATCATCAGAGCAGGTGCAGTTATTCTTTAATATCTTATTTATTTTAAACTGATTTTCTTATATTCTAATTGCTGCTTTGGGGAAATATTGCATTTATTTCAATGAACTAAACAAACAAACTACTCCTGGTTATGTGACGCAGCAAAGCACATAAAAAATATTAAAGGTCACTGACTTGGGGAAACAAGGATAATATTGGACTTAATGGGACTACCTAAGAAGGTGGTAGCCTCTTCATCATTGGAGGTTATACTAGAATTCTACAATTCTTTAACTCTGTGACTTACTTGTGAGCAGACACAGGCTGTGAAATGTATAAAAAGTCCAAGGTATCTCTGCAAAATTGAGTATTTTCTTTTTCTTTTTCTTTTTTTAAGATTCAAGATGCAAGCTTTTAAAATTAGTGCTGGCATCAGATTCCAGGATAAATACTATTTGTTCAATAAATATATTTCAGTACTGTAATTCATTCTCCTAATTAAATGTGTATTGGCTTCGGTAATTATGTTTATGCGTTAATAAGAAATTTGTCTTGTAATCATTTTGCAACAGCCTTTTGTATTGAAAGAGCTGGCAGACAATAAGAACAACTATGGTTCTAGAAATTTATATCAAAATATTTCTACTTAAGTTTGGGTGTCCTGGTTTTGTGCCTGTGATCTCTCTTGTGCCATACTTAATAGCTAAATCTCTCTGCATTGGCCTTGTTGCATCTACATTTTCTTCTTAAACCAGACTAGAAATTTTAATTGGTGTAGATTCACCCTCCTACGATCAGTCAATGCCAGCTTTTATTCTCTTCCTGCAAAAACAACCAGTGCATTAAAGGTGAACATTGAGTAGAATGATAGGAGGTGAGAAATGAGGGAAAATACTACTTTGTAAATTGAAATCATCCAGGCTGTTTGTACATTTGTCTTTAGTCTTCACATACTCCTCATCGGTCCTCTACAATAGATAGCCAAGTATAATAACAGGCTGGATCTGGGGTGTGTGTGGTTGCCTCATGCTAAAGCGGATTGGAAGAAAACATTTGAGCATAATTTTGTGTGAACACATTGTTGTTGTTTAGTCGTTTAGTCATGTCCGACTCTTCGTGACCCAATGGACCAGTGCACGCCAGGCACTCCTGTCTTCTACTGCCTCCCGCAGTTTGGTCAAACACATTAATTCAATTCTTATTTGTCTGTAGCATGTTGCACCCTCTGAAAAGAACAGAGGAATCCTACTGGGGAAGCACAGAATACCAGGTTCATCTACAGCCCTATGCCCCCTTTTTTTGCCTCAATTCCAGGCTGGTACAGCTAATTTACCCAAGGATAGGTCCCCTTGGGGAATCTATGAGGCTTAGGATCAAGCAGATCCAAAACTTCCAGAATGCTGGATCTACACAAACCAAAGTGCCCTATTTGGGGGGTTTGTGCTAGCTGCCGCTGCAAGAAATCCTACTCCAGTAGCTTCCCATCCACCAGGGTGAAGCTTGGGATTTTTGCCATGGCAGTGTCCCACCACCAACAGTCATGAGTTTTAAAAGTTTGCTTCATTCTGTTCCTTTCATCCTGAAGATGTGGAGGCTTGACCTAGTGCCAATATAGATCGGATCACATGGTTATTGCCCACATTGGCTGAAATTTCCTTGCAATGGTGCTCTTTGCAGCAAGTGCCACTTTTTAGCCATCCTGGAACTGGATTTTGGCATAAATCCAACCCATATCAGATGCACACATTGGGCTGTATACAGGGAGTCTCACATATGCTTTTCCTTCAGAATAAAAGTTGCAGCCATTATGGATGTGTAGACTGTTCAAAGGTATTTGTGTGCTGTGCCTCCAAAATAGACATTAACACTTTCCATAAGTGACAGTAACCCTCTTAAGGCATAACCCATCTGGCTGGGCCTCCCCAGCCACTCTGGGCGGCTTCCAACAGAATATTAAAAACACAATAAAACATCAAAGATTAAACACTTCCCTAAACAGCCTTCAGATGTTTTCTAAAAGTCAGGTAGCTGTTTATTTCCTTGACATCTGATGGGAGGGCATTCCACAGGGTGGGTGCCACTACCGAGAAGGCCCTCTGTCTGGTTCCCTGTAACCTTACTTCTAGCAGTGAGGGAACCACCAGAAGGCTGTCAGCGCTGGACCTCAGTATCCGGGCTGAACGGTGGGGGTGGAAACACTCCTTCAGGTATACTGAGCTGAGGCTGTTACCATGTGAGGGGCAGTGAAAATGAGCACACTCACTCTGCCCCCTTTTCGCAAGTCTCATTGTCCTCACACATATGGAGAGCAACCTAGTGTGTATGTATATGTATATGTATATGTATATGTATATATAAAATTGTAACCTGCTTTTCACTGTAAAAATAATAGCAAAGTGCATAACAATCGCAATAATTTTGTAGATGGATGAGCATTCCCTGACTCTGCCCCTGGGCAGATGTCTGTGACAGAAAATGTCTGCATCTAACTATTGTCAGCTTAGAACCTCAGCAAAAACTTTTGTGCTAATGTCTGCAATATATTTACATGCTTCGTACTTTGCTTTTTATACCTTTTAGTGCTTATGTAGGTAATTATGTCATCTCCGTTTTGCAGCATGAGGCCATTATGTGGTTCCCAAGTGGCCCAAGATCCCCTTTCCAATGCTAATTGGACAAAGGTTGTTTAGTTTTCTTTTTCCTGATCTGCTAAGAAGATTGTTTAAAATTCTTCTGCTCTCTCATTATGGCTAGTATGTATCAAATCTTTCCAAATTAGCTGCAGTTAAAAGCTAAAGCCTACATGTTGAAGCAGTAAGAGAGCAGCAGGAAAGTGGGTGAGAGAAAAAGAGGAAGATTACTAATGACCTTTTGCACAATAAAAAACTTATACCACAGAGGTTAAATGCCTAATTATAGATAAAAACCTATTGGCAGCCCCTGTTGAAAACTCACTTGAAAACTATTTCTCAGATCTGCTCAGAGAGACTTATAGGACCTAGCCAAATCGCTTTGATTTCTAAAACATGGCAAACTATACCATGAGAGCGACCTATCCCATATTTCACATATTATAAAGCCAGGATGGCCACTTGGATATGGCTTCTTGCATGAAAGGACTGTAGCCAATGAAAAATAGAAACTGATAGTCTGTCAATATTGGTCCTCACAGTTTCATTTTTTTCCAATCGCTCATTCACTTCTCCACATTACTGCAGCAATTTGCTTCTTTAAAATCCTCATGAAAATTCATGTGTATTTTTGTGAAAATTTCTCCTAATAAACACATTTTTTGGTATGAGATTCCACTAAAGTACTCATTTTTGCAAGGGGCTTTCAATAATATAATGCATGTTGTAAGTTATTTTAAATAATGTAACACTTTCTCCCATATATTCATTTTCATAAACACTGTTTGATTGGAGAACTGGATTACAACATTCAGAGAAATGCAAATTTCACTTCCCATATTGTTTTCCACTTCCCACATTGTTTCAGAAAGTGAAGATTAGGTAGGTTCACCTTTAAATGTGAACTACATTGCTCTGCCTTAACAAAACAAAACAAAAAAAAATAAGTTAAGCTTTACAGGAAGAAATTTACCAGATTACCAAAATTGTTGTTGTTGTTTAGTCGTTTAGTCGTGTCCAACTCTTCATGATCCCATGGACCAGACCACACCAGGCACTCCTGTCTTCCACTGCCTCCCGCAGTTTGGTCAGACTCATGTTTGTAGCTTCGAGAACACTGTCCAACCATCTCATCCTCTGTCGTCCCCTTCTTCTTGTGCCCTCCATCTTTCCCAACATCAGGGTCTTTTCCAAAGAGTCTTCTCTTCTCATGAGGTGGCCAAAGTATTGGAGCCTCAGCTTCCCGATCTGTCCTTCCAGTGAGCACTCAGGGCTGATTTCCTTAAGAATGGATAGGTTTGATCTTCTTGCAGTCCATTGGACTCTCCAGAGTCTCCTCCAGCACCATAATTCAAAAGCATCAATTCTTTGGTGATCAGCCTTCTTTATGGTCCTTCATGGTTCGCTGCCTTGCTGTGGCAAGGGGCTTGAATAACTCAGAGCAGCTATGAGCTATGCCGAGCAGGGCACCCAAGATGGACAGGTCATAGTGGAGAGTTTTGACCAAACGTGATCCACCTGGAGCAGGAACTGGCAAGCCACTCCAGTATCCCTGCCAAGAAAACTCCATGGACAAAGACAACAGGCACATTACCAAAATATTATATCACAAACCACCAGAAACCCCCAGTAAACAAAAACCCCAAGCTGCACTGACCACCAAAAAAGGAGGGAAAGCAGGCGGGAACAAGCTGTATTTTAGACAAGCTTTCCGGGTTTGAAAAGGGGGGAGCCACGCGATCAGCCCAACCCCCCTGCAAACTGAAGGGGGAAGGGGGGGTGTTCTGTCCAAAAACTTTAACAAGCAAACGGAGGGGAAAGGACAAAGGGGGCGAAGGACAGAGCCACTGTTGGGGCGGGGAGCAAGCAACGAAGTCCCGATGTAAAACACCAACCGCCCCCTCATGCCAATAAGGAGCGAAACAAATCAACCCAGAGGGGACAAAGCAACAGGAACCCACAGAAAATGCAAGGCAACAACCCCCCCTCAACCAGTCTCAAAACCTAGCGGTCTGCAAACCGCTGATGATTCCGCTTCCCTTGAGGCACTCCACTCAGAAATCTGCTGCCAAGACAAAATACTTGAGCCCCTGCTTCCCTGCAGGAATGGCTCCTCCTGGCTCTTGCTGCCCACGCTCCCAAACCAGCCGAAAAACAACAAGCTCCTCCAGAGGTCTTGATCCGACGAAAACCAGCAGCGGAATGAAAGGGAAGTGCTGCCGTGGCCGCATTTGAGAGGCTAAACCCCACTCCCAAGCTTCCACCTGATTGGCTGGCTACCTGAGGGCATGGCACGGAACACCCCCTGCCAACGCAGGAAACGGCTCCTGCTCATAACTCCTCCCCTCTGAAAGGAGGAGAGGCTATCTTAAATGTATGAAACAGTCAGTTTGCTAAGGCTGGCTTTTCGTATCTCCACAAACTTGTGATTTTTACATTCAGTTCAGAACCGCTAAGTGACGAGGCGCTGGGATACGTACATTTGCATGTGAACCTTTCACAAATGTGCAGCGATGAGCAGTCAAGAGGCATGTTGAAATATGTCTACAGTGTGAATTGGCTCAACACACTTTTTACCTTTTTAATGAAGCCTTGTATCAGTCATACAAACACGTTAGCTCTACCTGCACACAAACAATGTGTTTATCAAGCGATTTGTTGTATGAGGTTAATGGGAGTGTATAGTTTGGATTCCATTTCAAATTGATTAATTTAAAAGGATATGTTGCATTATAAAGGACTATATTATATTATATTATATTATATTATATTATATGTAATAATCACAGGCTTTGATGCCATGGTACAAAATTGAAATGCAACCCTTTAAATATCAGTTTCAAATTCTAGGGTGATTTTCTTTGTGAGTTGAGAGAAGGCATAGCTATGGCTACTGGTTTTTCAACTATGTCTTTCGCTATTATGTGAATCGCATATATTATAGGACAAAGGCCAGAGGTACATCTAGCACTTGTAACAGGGAAACTGAAATGTATTTCTATTTCACCACCAAAGATTGTTTGAGACCCTTTAGGGCTCTTTTGCAATCAGTTTTCTTTGCTGTAGAAAGTTATAGATTCTTTTCATATAATGAAAAAGAAATATAGAATGGTAGTGCAACCTAATCTGTTTTCTTTCTTTCCTTCCTTTTCCAAACATCTAAGTTACATAGTGGAGGGAGAGAGAGTAAACACTTCCAGCCTTAAGAATAATATATTTAAAAATAAAAAGTATGCAATGAGAAATCCTTACATCAATGGAATGTCCTCCTTAACACTACATTGAATTCCAACCTTGATTTTTTTTATCCCAGACTACTATGTTGCATTGGAAGCTGAATTGGAAAGTAATCTTGGTTTTGAAATTGGTTTGTCAGGCAGAGGGGAGCTACATTTGAATGGAGGCCCCCCCTCCCCCCAAACAGCTGTACAACAGTCCTTTGAATCCTAGCCTGCTACCCATAAAGCCAAGTAAACGAGTTTGCTCACATCAATGAGTTTGCTCACATCCATATCATACACTTAAAGCATATGGCTTCCCCCAAAGAACCCTGGGAACTGTAGTTTGTTAAGGGTGCTGGGAATTGTAGGGGTAAATTACAGTTCACAGAAATGTGCATTAAATGATTGAAATGCATTCAAATGCTTGCCTAGGAGTCGGCCATAATTTCGTTTTGTTCCTTTCCAGCCATGTGACTCTGCTTGCAAACATACATACAAGGCTAAGTCGCCCATCTACAATCCAAATTATCTCCTTTCATTCATGCCTCTGAATATTTACATAGTGTTGTTCTTTCCGCAAGACATCAAACTGTTCTACAAATATTGCAAGATGGGTGAGGAATCACCTCACCCATCTACGCAATGTCTCTCAGAAGGAGAATGTGGCAAGTGTTTAACGGAGCATAGCAGTACCATACAATGACTTAGACGAGAAGAGAAGAATGCTGAATCCAATTAAAACTGCAGGGGGGGAATTAAATAAGCAAAATGTAATTACCTGAATTGGAATTTAGCCAGGGCACTATGATTAACATTTACTTTTGGAAAGCTGCTCTTAGTTTCTTAGTAACAACTGCTATAGAAATGTTAATGCTACCATAAATTATCCATAAATATTCACATGACTATACATTGAATTAACATCTGCTCCCCCATGTCACTTTATGCTAATTTTTCCATTAAAAATTCCAATGTCATCACATTTTATTTGCTTAAATATTTGGAGCACCAATTACATCTGTACACCACAAGAATCGTATATATATAATGTAACCTTTTCATATGGAACGCAGGATGGTCATACAGTTATATATGTGGTATTTAGATAGCACTTTATTCCATTTTCCTGGTGTTCCCTTGTCTGATAATTTTCACATTTCATATCAGTCTGGAAACCTAGCATATGTTATTTATTCATTTAATAAAATTTATATACCACTTTATGGCAAAGGGGGGGGGGGACCCATTCAAAGCTGTTTTCAAAGAAAACCTAGTGGATGTTTCATGCTCATTTCTGTTAATTGTGCCCAGAAAGAATGTGTTTTCAATGTCATTAACCTGGAAAATTGTAGGAGGAAAAGGTAGTATTCTGGCATACAGTTATTTCCTGCAATTTTCTTGTGTGAATTATGGGGGAACAGAAGCACATGAGTGCATAAAGGGTGGTGGTCTGATGATGTCTGCTGTTGTCATACCACATCCGCTGGCACAAATGAAATTTAGTGTGACATGATGGCATAGCAATTGGAAAGCAACAGTTTCATAACACAACAGGTAATGCAGTGTAAAGAGAACATTCAAAATGGGTACAGAAGTGTTATAACAAGAAAAACTAACTCAATAATCTCCACACCTGAATGCACCCCTAATATGCTACTACACACAAATAGTTCAGAGAGCCAACTGCAGTTCTTGTCCTCTACTTCATGGTCTGTATGGTCAGATTAAGGACCAATTTGGACAATGCTTTCAGAGATCCAGTACATGTGGAACTGATGCACCAGCCCCAACTCTGTCACCCATGCAGAGATCTCACATGAAAAGAGTTTTCATGTATTCACTCCTATACGTATAGAGCCAATGTGTGTTACTGAGTTCCCAGAATTGATTGTGCAGTTGTGTGCTATGTGTATCATAGGGCGGTTCATTAAAAACTTTTTAAAAAATGTGCCTACAACAAAGGTCTTATCTTGCTACACTAGGGATTATATAGCTATATCTGAAATTTCATGCATGTCAGTTAATATCTTGACCCTGCTCTACTGAATTGAAATTTCAGCCTTCACAACATAGGAAAATGGCCAAGTAAACAGCTATTTTCGTGGAGGAGGGTCAAGATATTAACTGATGAGATAAGACTTTTGAAGCAGGCATTTATTTATTTTAAAGTTTTTTATGAACCACCCTAGTGTACAACATATTACCCATCTAAGCCCCATATTCATTAATTATCCCTGCCTCCATCCCTCTTCTGGATATTGGCAGCGACTTTCACATTGGGAACCTAGGAAAGCAACACTGCTCCATCTATCCAGCTCTTTGCCCACCACTGTTGGAAGCCAAAACCACCATGACAAAAGATGAAATAATGAATATCTGTCATAAAGAGTGTTTTGTTTTTTGTTTTTGTTTTTAAAAAGCAAATTTATACATACATTCTAATATACATTTGTGAATACAAAATTACAGGATCTAGCAATCTGTTCGTAGGCATCCTACACAGCGATTCCTGGGAGTAAATTATTCACTGTGAATTATCTGCTCTGTGATCATCATTATTATTAATAATATAATTTCTATACCCCCCTATACCCGAAGGCTTCTGGGCAGTTCACATAAAATATAAAATACATACAAAATACATAAAATCAAAACAAAACCAGCAAAATAATAATAATAATAATAATAATAATAATAATAATACCCCAAAAAGAGCCAGCATTTTTAAACAGGGTATAGGATGTAGATCAAGTCAGGCAAAGGCTTGGTTGAAAAGGAACATTTTTGCTTGGTGCCTAAAGGTGTATAGTGAAGGCACCAAGCAATCATAGCATATACCATACATGCACATTTTCTTATTTAATATTCTATTTTTTGTTAAAATTGATACCAATGTTGGATAAATTTAGATTATGATTTTATAGCAAGAAATATCCAACTACACAAAATGAGCTCTCTAAGAATAGCCCCGTTTTGCAGAACATGGCTGTAACTCCTGTACACATATTCATAAAACATATGCACCCCAATCTAAGATGGGTGAATTTTGTTTATTTCTTGTTTGAGTCACTTTCACTTTCAGCCATTCATTTCATTTTGGTCCATTTCTGCATTAATGTGCAACTTAAATTATCTCTCAAAATACATATTTAAATATGTGTTATAATTATATGCAAATGTATATTTCCCCCTTGAAATGTGTTTCATACGGCCCAGTCTTCCCCTTCCCAGTATAAGTCAGCATGTAAAATCCCGCCAAATCACTCCTAAGAGTCTGCACTGTAGGAATAGTAAGCCACAAATTGTGGGGCTAAGTTGGAAATTGTTGGATGCTTTCACATTTGGCAAGAACAAGAACATTTCCCCCCATCAGCTGCATATTGTAGTAGAGGGCTAGGATCCTCAGGCCCAGCTGCTGAATGTGGTCCTCTCTTATCTAGCCCTCATAATTCTCCATGGCCACATACCTCTCTGGCATTGTATTACACCCTGAGTGTTTTGCCTGGCTGAATTGTGTACTAGAACTCTGATAATTCATCTTGCTTGTCTGTATGGAAGAGGAGAGTGCAGAAACAAATTTAGCATACAAAGGAAAACTTTCATTGTTTGGCCTGCTTTGGTCTCTGGCCTTACCCTCTATGTGACCATCAGAAGGTTGCCCAGAAGGGAATGCAACTCTAAGGCTAAAAAACAAATCTCCACCTTTGCTGTAGTATTTAGGGTGTGGGTGGGTGTGCCAGTAGGCTGATTTGGCTGATTCAAAGAGCAATATTATTTTGACAAGTGTAATGTGAGCTCAGTCTGGTGAGCTCCCTGGGGCCACTTTGGGTTGGAGGATCTCTATTCAGCCAAACTCTTGCAGCCAACCTGCAAGATGGGCTGTGGAAAGGGAGCTCCTCTTGCACCTCCTCTTGCACCCTGTTGGCACCATCATATCTGTGGCTGACTAGCCAAAATGGTATAGGCCAATCAAATGTCTGATGAGTAGACCTTTCAGGAAAGGACAAGCGCTGCTCATTAAGCAGTGTAACGCTTAGGGCAGAATCACCCGTGCTAGATAGAGATTTGCACCTCTCACAGAAGTTTGCGGGACTCATACTGAAAGGTTGTTATTGAGTGAGGGATCATGAGTGAGCAGGATGATGATGGCACAATGCAATGCAGCCAATCGGGATTATTTATGCAATGACATTGCTTAAAGTGAACATTATCACTGAGTGGAAAGCGAGAACAAATAAAAGCAATGTACACGAACATTTCAGCTGGAATTTTTTTTTGGGGGGAGGGTCACTAAAGGAGTGGGGGTTCAACTGCACACTGTGCACAAGATTGCAGCCTGCAGAAGCTAGAGCTAGGTTTCAGATGGAGCTTCTTTGTGTATAACAATTTTCTCTAACCTGCATATGTTAGACACATATAATCATTGCTTCACTTCATGTTTTCATTTTCTTTTTATCTAAACATCCCTATTTACACTTCATTTTAGCATTTTATTAAATGCACTTCATGTAGAACGCCTTGATAGGAAATAGTCTTGGTGGGATAATTAGTTCAAGCCCTGAATGCCATATACAGATTTATGCTGGCAATTAGCAAGTCAGGTAACCTGCTAGAAATGTGCATTTTTCTCAAGCACTTTATAAAGGTGTTTTTCCCCCCTTCCTTTCTCTGAATATTCTTACCTCTAATTAGTGCTAATTAAACCTATGAGCATGCCTCCCCAAAGAATAGATCCTAGTGGGTAATCTCACTTTTAATGTTATGGATGTCATTCTCTTAAAAATATGTTCTCATGAGCCAAATAAATTCTCTATTACAAATATACACATGATTCAGAGCCATACGTATGTTGGGGCTTCCCTTTCTCTTCTACAGGTAGGCCTTTCCTAGGGTGCTTCTCAGCCATTTCTCTCAAAACGAAAGTGTGGGAAAACTCTCATCTACAGCTGGATTACAGCTTCTATGTACTGAGAAAAAAATATCAAGTTATTGTTCACAATTTAAAGCTCTGTGCACACATAGGAGGTAACTGAGCACACTGTCATAATTTTCTCTGAAACAACTCTTTAAAGTTGGCAACAGTGGCTGCATTCATATGTGGTACTCATTTAGATGTGTGTTAGTTTTCCAGGTTATAATGCTGGCACCTCTGTCCCGGTCTCTAGTGCATTACCTGGAACAGTGGCTTTTAAATTGATATACCACCATGCTGTGCTAAATGTCATCCACCCTAGTTGGCTTGGTGTGACACAACAGTAGCCGTCATTGGACATGTTGTCACCCTTTATGGCTGTGATGAAAGAGGTGGATGGGATGATTGTTGGCCTCTTGCTAGCTGTGCCTTTGCCCATGCAGTTTGATTTCAAACCTCACATGCAAAAATAGATGGACAGTCCCACTCACCTGTCAAATTTGGCCCATGGAGGATGGAGAATATAAGGATTCATCCCAAATGCTGGATCAAGTTCCCAAATCTGGCAAGGTATACTAAAAGAGGTGGTGCCCTAAACTTCTATTGATAACCTGTTTGTAAATTGTGTGTAGACTAAGATATGTCATATACTCTTGGTGTGGTAGCAATTGACATTGGTTGACTGATGGTTGAGGAGATTTCACCCCTCCCATACCCAAGAATCTCCTGATCATCTCCTGATGGTCTCTGCTGACTCTCCAGAGAGGAGGAGGCGTGTCCTGCCTATCTACTTATTCTGCCCAGCAACACATATGTGTGTGAGAGAGAGAGTCAGTCAGTCAGTGTATCGGAGAGAGTGAGAGTGTTGGAGATCCTAGAGATAAGATTGCTGTTAGAGCAGCTGCAGACTCTCAGTGTAGCATTGATTTATGCTTAGAATATTCAGCTCTGTATATAGTTTTGTATCATAGTTGTAGTTATAGAATAAAAGGAAGATATTCTACAGAGCTGCTCTCCGAGTGGTTTATACTCTGCAAGACTCTGCAAAACTCTGCTGCGCAACGACTGTATTATTGAGACAGTGAATCCGGTGCTCTCAGCTCTAAGCACTGTGACCTGTTCCTGTGGGAAAAGGAGGTCTCTGGCGGTGCTACCCAGCTCGCCTAGCCCAGTCGGGGTTGAGGTGCATGAGTCCAGTTGGCGCACTGGCTCTAGGGCGATGTGTATGTCTAATACGGCAGTGTCATCAGGAATGTGGCTGATGACAGAATTGCCTGGTTCTTCATTAGAATGGCTGTTGTGGTTGCTGTAGTACCTTCTTTCTCTATTGCAAAAGATGCCTGTTTGATTTTGCTGTGGAAAGCTCTTCAATCTGAGCAGGCTGAAAGCAAAGAGATAGGTTACCGTACTTCCGTCATAGAGCTTTAGTATGCTGATGACAACGTAGTGTGCGCACGCTCAGAGGATGACCTCCAAACCATCCTAAATATCTTCGCAGAAGTTTACGAAAAGCTTGGCCTATCGCTCAACATCCAAAAAACCAAAGTGCTGCACCAACAAGTACAAAATAACCTCTCTGCAGTGTCACAAATCCAACTCAATGGTGTAACGTTGGAAAATGTCAAACACTTCTCCTACTTGGGCAGTTATCTTTCCACAAGGGCAGACATTGATGCTGAAATCCAGCATCGCCTGAGCTCTGCGAGTGCGGCTTTCTCCCGATTGAAGTGGAGAGTGTTTGAGGACTGGGACATTCACAGGAAAAACAAAATGCTTGTTTACAAAGCTATTGTACTACCAACCTTACTGTATGCTTGTGAAACATGGACCACTTATAAACGCCATCTCCAACTCCTTGAAAGATTCCATCAATGGTATCTCCAAAAAATTTTACACATCACTTGGGAAGACAGGCAAACTAATACCAGTGTACTGGAAGAAGCAAAGATCACCAATGCTGAAGCAATGATTCTTCAACATTAACTTTGTTGGACTGGTTATGTTGTGCGGATGCCTGATTATCGTCTTCCAAAGCAACTACTCTTTTCCGAACTTAAAAATGGAAAGTGTAATGCTGGTGGTCAACAAAAGAGGTTTAAAGATTGTCTCAAGGCAAATCTAAAAAAATGTAGTATGAACACCAGCAGTTGGGAAACACTTGCCTGTGAGCACTCCAATTGGAGAACCACCTTTACCAAAGGTGTCATGAGCTTTGAAGACACTCGAACTCAGGACACAACGGAGAAATGTGCTAAGAGGAAGGCACACTTGGCAAATCCAGACCGTGATCAACTCCTGCCCAGAAACCAATGTCCCCACTGTGGAAGGACGTGTGGATTCAGAATTAGCCTCCACAGTCACTTATGGACTCATTGTTAAAACTGTGTTTATGGAAGACAATCTTATTCGGCTATGAGTGATCGCCAAAGAAGAAAAAAGAACTAACTCTAGAAAATGGTGGCCACATGTTTTCATGCAACCAGCTCTTGTAAATGACTGTGCACAATGGCAACTTTTATTTCACTCTTTTTTTTCTCTGACATGCCTTCCTCTTTCTGTTGCTGTCCGCTTTTGTATTACACTCCTAGAAACATAATTGTTATTGAATTGAGTGCCCTCGTGCTGACTCCACATGCTGGCGTTAACACTCATTGGTATTGGATGAAAAACTGTCTTTTTGAAGCACACAGGTGTTGGTAATTGATGTCATGCTCTGTTTGTCACTGGATTCATGTTAATCATCCAGACTTCTCCCAATATGCTATTCTTTGATTGTCACTGGGTCTTTAAAAGGAAAAGAAAAAAGAGAGAAAATAACTTATCAGATAGAAACAACACATATTTTTCTCGAGCATATTGCTTATGTCTTTAGCCCTGACTCTTTAACAGCTACATCTATGATAAGATGGAATAAACAGCAGAGCTTGTGACAACAGTGTTGATTTTCTCCTTTTTCCATACATGATTTTCAGCTGTTACTCAAGTTTATATAAGAAGAAGAAGAAGAAGAAGAAGAAGAAGAAGAAGAAGAAGAAGAAGAAGAAGAGGGGTTTGGATTTGATATCCCGCCTTTCACTCCCCTTCAGGAGTCTCAAAGCGGCTAACATTCTCCTTTCCCTTCCTCCCCGACAACAAACACTCTGTGAGGTGAGTGGGGCTGAGAGACTTCAAAGAAGTGTGACTGGCCCAAGGTCACCCAGCAGCTGCATGTGGAAGAGCGGAGACGTGAACCCGGTTCCCCAGATTACGAGACTACCGCTCTTAACCACTACACCACACTGTTCATTTTTTACATTTAGGCCATGATCCATGATCTGAATAACTTTAGACATGCTAAGATACCTCTTCCCATTTCTGTTAATAAATATGCTTCCCATGAGCTCATAAACACAGTCTTCTCCTAAACACACACAATCCCAAGCATGCTTATTTGAAACCTAATATCATCAGTAAGATTTACTTTCTACTACTGTGGGGCATACTGAATCACAGGCATAGGCAAACGCGGCCCTCCAGATGTTTTAGGACTACAATTCCCATCATCCCTGACCTCTGGTCCTGTCAGCTAGGGATGATGGGAGTTGTAGTCCCAAAACATCTGGAGGGCCGAGTTTGCCTATGCCTGGAACATCAGATACTAGGAGCAGACTGGTGCCTTCATACCCTCATTGTGAGGCTCCTAGATAAATCTGGTTGGACACTGCAGTGACAAGAATACTTGACTATGTGGATCCTTAGTCTGATCTAGAGTGGTTTTCCTTTATTTGATAATTGCCATAATTAGAAAAATAACTTGTGTCCTTTGATATCAGCCCCTTAACCCATGGCTAGTCAGTTCACTGCTTCTATTTGCAGCTCTCCATCAGTATTGCAACCTGGGGGAAAACATGTTTCATAAGTGACAAGCATGGCAGAATACCCAACTGCTAAAGTCTATCTGGAAAGCCATTGTTTCTAAACTATATCAATTAGAAATGGCGAGATCGGTGACAGCTCCACTTTCCTCTAGAGTGCCTGTCTATTCTCTATTACACAGCTTCATGCATTTCAGAGACACGCAGTGGGAGTATATTTTAAGTCTGCTTGCCCAGCTTATTACTTACTCATTTTTCATACATACTCACAGGGGGAAAGGGATATTTGCTATTATCCTAGTATTGTTACACTGATGAGGTGCCATTGCCTTTGGGGATTTTGTTCCTTGGCTCATGAGCTCTGCTCCCCACCCCCACCATAGGAGGGTATGCAGAGCTTATTACTTTACTAAATCTCTCTTCCCCCTCCTTCTGCAATGAGGAAAAAGAACATTTACTGCCATCATAACTGCTCTAAACTGATAGACTGTTATAGCCTTTGGGTGGTTTGGCTATAGTTCACAAGTCATTGATTCATGAACTTGAGTTATTTTCTGGAAGGAGAATTAACTGCCCCTTCTATTACCCTGCTTGCCTAATGCAGAAGAAAAATAACCACATTTAAGGATTCACAGTTACAAGTTCTTTGTTTTTTTTAAAAAAAGGATATTTGGTGTTGTGTGGAAACCTCTGTGATTAAAATTCTCTTTAAAACTAACAGGTAAATCCTTGCTTGATATGTCTAACTGCATAGACATAACAGTACAGTCAACTGTAGTATACGAACAAAATGTACTGTCTTGCTCCTACTAAGCCAACACCTCACTCATAAACCTATTGACCCCAGGCCTGAGCCAATTGTATTTGAGCACTCAGGCACTGTCTGCCGGCATAGGTATGCCAGAGCTACACGATACACAATATAGATATGGATGGATCTGGATATCTTATCCAGTGCTCTTTTTCTAGAAAAAGAGGTTCCTGAACTCTCCATGAATGCCACCCTTGTTCTCTTATAATGGCAACGGCACCCACATGAAAGGTGCCAGAACTGAGTTCTGGTGAGTTCTGGCTGAAAAAAGGGCCCGATCTTACCTCCAGTTATAGTATCTATGTCATGGGAATTAAATGATATCAGAATGTTTGAAAGCAGGGGTTTAATATGTAATGAACTTCATATATACCATAACTGAGGGATGCTTCAAATGGTCATCAGAAGTTGTGTGGGAGAGAGAATAGATGAATTGCATTCAGTGCTCTTTTTAGTAAAAAAATTAAAAATAAAATGCAGTGCTGAACACCTATATTGATAAAAGTGCCATGGATATCATGACAAAATGGCTACCACGGGCAGCAAAAGAAAAGTAATATTGGTACTCCATACCAGTGAGAACTATCACCAAAACGTCCTGATTTAACTTCCCGATTTCATGAAACGGACAGGTGGATACCGGGAACAAGTACTTATCCCACTTTACAGAAGATGCGAAGCATGTAAGTCATTCATAGTTCTTCTCCAACCACTGCTATAAAATATATAAAGTGATCCCTGCAAAAGTGGCAAAAAATATAGAGCAGTATCCAGCTAAACAGTTCTCGCACAAGCACTTTGGCTGTGCAATGAAACTTCCTTTTTCTTTGCAGTAATCATGCAGTATTGACTAATATGCATATATTTACAAGCAATTTCTCTTAATATAATGCAACATTGTGTACTATTTGGTACAATATATGCATTTTCATCCACATTTTCTCCTAATGTGCATTTTTTGTACAGAATTTTTGGTTAGAAAACTGCATGGCAAACTTCAAACAATTTTGATGGTTGGTTGTGTTTTGGTTTGTGTATTTCAGAAAGCATAGAGAAGGAATCTCTGTATTAAAATAAATTTCCCCCGAAAGTTGGGAATAAACCCAACTGAAATCAATTGGGCCAATTTCCAAATAAACAACCATAGAAAAAGAAAATCCAGCCATACTGGATCAGTCCAGCATCCATTCCCACAGTAATCTACCAGATACTTCTCAGAAGCCCACAACCAGGGAATGAACTTGTTTTCAGAAGTATCATGCTGTTGGGCTCAGGTCTTGCTTGGGGTCTTCCCAGAAGCATATGGTTGGCCACTGAATGCTGGACGAGATAGCCCATTGGTCCAATCTGGTAGGCTCTTTTGAATCCAGAGGATTCATATAACCATCACAGCTCTTAGTAGGATTAGTGACTGAAATAATAATAATCACATTTTGCAGGGGGAAGATGACTTCCTGAATTCACCCCTCTGTAGAGTTCCTATGCGTGTACAGTTAACTTCCAAGTCATAGAGATGGCAATGCCTTCAAAACTGGTTGAGAGTGCTGTCCTGAGTGGCTGCTTGAGCCTCAATATTTCTTCCTTATCAGTTTTTACAGGATGCTGCTCAAAAGGCTTAGAGATCATAGCACTATAAATCACAATATAATGCAGGTAAGGTACCTCTCCAGACCACCTTCTGTGTTTGTGTGATAATATTTAAGCTCATTTTGGTTGGTGCTGACTGGCGCCTTTCTTGCAAATGTGTGGACTGTTTCACTGTTCTTCCCAAGAAAATTAATAAGCTTGAATATACATTCAGTGAGAGAGAAAAATAGGAGTCCATTTTTGTCAGACTGCTCCTAAAAAAGGATTCTTTCCTTATGGTAGCTATTTCAGGATTACAGTTAAGCCTTCTAAGGGCACTGGGACTCAAACAAGCAAAGTACCGTATTTTTTGCTCCATAAGACACACCTGACCATAGGACGCACCTAGTTTTTAGAGGAGGAAAACAAGAAAAAAAAAAATTCTGAACGAAACAGTGGATGTATGATTTTTGTGGTTCATGCTGTGGCCACAGATATGATATGTGATTTGACGGTGAGTTTGGGGTAGCCCAATGCAAAAATCCTGAGGATCCATGTGGATCCGTGCTTTGTAACCATGTTTTTGCACCATTGCAGCCCCACAAAACAGTGGATGTGTGTGTTTTTTGGTGCAGGCTGTAGCCATGGACATTCTATGTGATCTGATGGTGAATTTGCGGTGACCCAATGCAAAAATCCTGAGAATCCATGTGCTTTTACCTCCCCATTCCCAGGCAGCCTCCTTTATCTCTAGAGACCCTTATCTCCCTCCCAACTGCTTTTCGATCAGCTGCTCAGAGGCTTTGTTTCAACACCCCCTTCCCTCTTGTTTGCCTTAGTGTCTTTTCCTTAGTTGGAGCAGTTTTTTTCTCCTCATTTTCTTCTAATTTCTCTCCTCATTGCTTTAATCTTCCTGTCTCCTCTCCTTGCAAGTTCGCTGTCTTTACCTCCCCCCCCCCCCGGCAGCCTCCTTTATTGCTAGAGTCCCTTATCTCCCCTCCCGATCGCTTGCCAATCAGCTGCTCAGTGGCTTTGTTTCAACACCCCTTCCCTCTTTCTATATATATAAAAAAGCACAATCTGCTTTTTGCCCCTGGGCAATTTGGCTCCAGGGACCACACATTCGCTCCATAAGGCACACAGACATTTCCCCTTACTTTTTAGGAGAAAACAAGTGCGTCTTATGGAGTGAAAAATACAGTACTGATGGAAAGAATGAAATGCTTCATAGCTGCAAAGAAGGATTTTCTGAGCCTGGGAAAAAAATCTTTCTTTAGAAAAAAATGGCTAAAGAACCTTTTATTTGCATATATATATTTAATAACCTCTTGGCAGCTTTTGCTTACAACAGTTGGAGACAACCTCTGAGACATGACTAAATGGTAAATGAGGAACGTTTAGACCAAATGTAGCTAACAAGTGACCCTCCACATGTTGTTGAACTACATTTCACATAATCTCTGACTATTGGCCATGGTGGCTGGAGCTGATGGGAGTTGTAGTTCATGAATGTCTGACTGGTGCTTACATGTGAATCAGGCAGAGCCAATGCAAGATATTGTGCTGTCTCAATGGGCAGATCATACCACCGCTTACTCCCCATTCCTGCCCCCCCACACACGTTTGAAGTTTTAAAGAAATGTCTACTTGGTGTTGGTGAGGAATGTCACAGTAGGTAGAATTTAGGTTTGATCCTGCATGGCTATCCTGATGTTCTCAACCTTTTGGTCTCTCTGTGCATGTGACTTAGGGGAAAAAGGTCATCAGATTACATGACTAGCATTCATTGAGCCCTTACCTCAAACTACTACGAGAATACCAACTAGGCCTCTTTCTCCTTGTCTCTTTTTCTCAACATCTACTCTCACCCATGCATAGTGAATGGTTTTGTTTCATCAGGTCCTACAAGATGTGCTGGTCCCATGGGCTAACCATGAGGCAAGATCCGAGTCCAATCCGAGGTTGAGGTTGCAGTATGGAGGCAGTCCGTCAAAGCTGAAGTGGAGTCCAAGGCAGGGAGCCGGGTGAGGTCAGGAGATACGGCAGGACAGGGTGCAGGCAGGAACTGGCTACCAACAATGTTGTTCCCACAACTTGGGACTGGGGCTGGCTGGCTTTTATCTGCCCCGAGGCATAGGGCAGCCCCAGTCCACAGGTGACTTGCCTCTCCTGGCCTGGAGGCGAGCACTCCTCCTGTGGGAACTTAGTTCCCTCCACCTCTCTGCCCTGAGCCTCTGCAACTCAGGAGAGGCTGGAGGGTTACCGGACCCAGAGGCAACCTCAGCTTCCCCTGACAGGGCTGAGAGTGGAGCACCTGCAGGCAATGGGTCCTCCATCACCTCAGGGGCAGACTCAGCTGGAGCTTGAGCCTGAAGGATCCAGCACAGGTAAGGACCCTTCAGGCTCAAGCCCCAGCCCCAGCTCAGCTGGTTCTGGAGGCGGGGAATCCTGTGCGGGCTGGGATTCCTCAGGTTCAGCCTCTGAATCCGAATCCCAGGCCATCACACAAGAACTGCTTTGAACAGTAACAGTATTGTCAAGATATTTGGACACTAGGAAACAAAATATTATGTTTATATGAACACTAATATTACATCTATTTTTTTCACAGAAAATACTTTGGAGTGATAGCACTTAAGAGATCAAAGTACCACAGAAATTCAAGGTTATGGTAACCAGGGTTTTTTCCCCCCAGTGGGAAATCATCTGTCAGGGGTTCAGGAGCAGAGGCAAGGGCAAGGGAGGAAACAGAGAGCGAGGGGGAGGAGGCAGAAGAAAAGATGAGTGATGACGATGACCCGAGATCTCCGAGTCTTTCCAGTGAATCAGAAGATTCACAGAAAGGAGCACCAGTGGCCAGGGCAAGGGGGGAGCCTAGGGGGACACCCCAGGAAGATAGAGCCAGAGGGGACTCAGAGGGGAGCAGTTGGAAATCGGGACCAGCGTCACCGCCAGAGAGCAGGGAAGAGGAAGGGCGCCAGGGATCAAGCGCTGGCAGCTCACAACAGGGGGGAGGGCACGAGTCAGGAGTGGCCACACCTCCATCGGGGAGCGAAGAAACGGTCAGACGGAAGGTGGAAGGTTGGGCGCGCGCGCCAAGTTCAAATGCACAGGAAAGTGGCGCAGTAGGCAGCCCGGAAAGGGAGCCAGGTCCTAAAGCCCGCCGAAAGGAGGGAAAAGAGTCAGGGGGGTCAGCGTCAGCGTCAGAGGAATCCCGGAAGGAAGAGACCCCGGGGGGCAGAGGGACCCAGAAAAGAACAGTCAGGCGGAAAAGGTGGAGCAGGGCTAGGATATTAAGTTGGTGTACAAGGGGCGGAGACTCAGACGGAGCTTCGCCGATCTAACCATTAGACGTAGGGTTGCACGCAGCAGCTTGAGAATGGAAACTGTAACTCAATAAAGACTTTTATTTAATGATCGCTGGCTAGCGTGATCCTCTGTGAGCTAGGATCTGGAAGCAACTCTGACATCATCAGAACTCAAAAAAAGTTGGTTTAGAATTGGAGTCTAAACTGATACCGCCAATACAGACAATTAAGTGGAAGAATGTCAAAGAAAGTGGGCTGATTGAAGTCGGAAGATCAGAAATAGGAAAAGATATTCAAGCTGTACCTTCATCAGTTTCTGTGTAGCAAATAATATACCCAATCTATAATGGGCTAGATTAAGGATAGATTTGAGTGTTGCAACTGAATACATATATTGTTACAGAAGAGAACATACTCATTTACCACAAGGAATGTGAACATCTACTTCAATTTTGCTTTCCTATTCACAAGAGTTAATTTACTATTCCTTTCCCTAAATTTAT
Source organism: Podarcis pityusensis (assembly GCF_964106645.2). Lineage (NCBI taxonomy): Eukaryota > Metazoa > Chordata > Lepidosauria > Squamata > Lacertidae > Podarcis > Podarcis pityusensis. The sequence goes on from NC_138027.1 coordinate 49,790,311, forward strand.
TTGCTCATATTACAGTAACCAAAGTTGCTTGCCATTGTGTTTTTTTCTCTACCTGTGGTGTGAAATCTTATAAACTCCTAATCTTGCATATTTAAAAGACCTAAAAGTAGCACTTATAATTTTCTCCACTCAGTGGCGTAGCGTGGGGGGTGCCAGGGGGGCCGGCCGCACCGGGCGCAACATGGGCGGGGGGCGCGCTCGCACTAGCAGCTCTCTGCCCCTACTAAAATCCACGGGTTAGGGAGCCCGCGCTTGCTCGGCTTGGCGAGGAGGTCGCGGAAGGGGGAGAGCGAAGCCTTCTGCCGCGGGCAAAAAAAGGAGAGGAAGCCGGGTGGGCGGGCGGGCGGGCTGGCTGGCGGGGGTCTGGCTGCGCCTGCTGCTGCCGGTGCAGGGCAAGGCAAGCAGAGCGAGGAGGAGAGAGAGGGGAAGGGGGGGGGAAGCAGCTAGGAAACGCTGCGGTGTGGAGGAGGAATCAATTAAGGAGAGAAAGCGAAAAGCCTTGGAGAAAGGGAAAAAAGGAAAGAAAAGAGGCAGCTCCAGGAGAGCGCGGGGGAAAGAGAAGCCTCGCTGCTGCTGCTGCTTGGGAGAGTAAATTACTGTACTTGCCTTGCCCCGGGTTAGGGGGCGCAAATTATTTGCCTTGCCCCGGGTTAGGGGGCGCAAATTACTTGCCTTGCCCCGGGTTAGGGGGCGCAAATTACTTGCCTTGCCCCGGGTGCTGATAACCCACGCTACGCCGCTGTCTCCACTGCCATCTATTGTTAATGAATCAATGCCATTTCCATTACTGCAAATATGTTCATAAAACATTTTTCCTCATTAAAAGTCATAGAATCATAGAATCATAGAGTTGGAAGAGACCACAAGGGCCATCGAGTCCAACCCCCTGCCAAGCAGGAAACACCATCAGAGCACTCCTGACATATGGTTGTCAAGCCTCTGCTTAAAGACCTCCAAAGAAGGAGACTCCACCACACTCCTTGGCAGCAAATTCCACTGTCGAACAGCTCTTACTGTCAGGAAGTTCTTCCTAATGTTTAGGTGGAATCTTCTTTCTTGTAGTTTGGATCCATTGCTCCGTGTCCGCTTCTCTGGAGCAGCAGAAAACAACCTTTCTCCCTCCTCTATGTGACATCCTTTTATATATTTGAACATGGCTATCATATCACCCCTTAACCTCCTCTTCTCCAGGCTAAACATGCCCAGCTCCCTTAGCCGTTCCTCATAAGGCATCGTTTCCAGGCCTTTGACCATTTTGGTTGCCCTCCTCTGGACACGTTCCAGTTTGTCAGTGTCCTTCTTGAACTGTGGTGCTCAGAACTGGACACAGTACTCCAGGTGAGGTCTGACCAGAGCAGAATACAATGGCACTATTACTTCCCTTGATCTAGATGCTATACTCCTATTGATGCAGCCCAGAATTGCATTGGCTTTTTTAGCTGCCGCGTCACACTGTTGGCTCATGTCAAGTTTGTGGTCAACCAAGACTCCTAGATCCTTTTCACATGTACTGCTCTCAAGCCAGGTGTCACCCATCTTGTATTTGTGCCTCTCATTTTTTTTGCCCAAGTGCAATACTTTACATTTCTCCCTGTTAAAATTCATCTTGTTTGTTTTGGCCCAGTTCTGTCAAGGTCGTTTTGAAGTGTGATCCTGTCCTCTGGGGTGTTAGCCACCCCTCCCAGTTTGGTGTCATCTGCAAATTTGATCAGGATGCCCTTGAGTCCATCATCCAAGTCGTTGATAAAGATGTTGAATAAGACCGGGCCCAAGACAGAACCCTGTGACACCCCACTAGTCACTCTTCTCCAGGATGAAGAGGAACCATTGATGAGCACCCTTTGGGTTCGGTCAGTCAGCCAGTTACAAATCCACTGAGTGGTAGCATAGTCAAGACCGCATTTTACCAGCTTCTTTACAAGAATATCATGGGGCACCTTGTCAAATGCCTTGCTGAAATCAAGGTAGGCTACATCCACTGCGTTCCCTTCATCTGCCAGGCTTGTAATTCTGTCAAAAAACCAGATCAGGTTAGTCTGACATGACTTATTTTTCAGAAATTGTTATTTTTTCAGAAATTTTTTCAGAAATTTCAGAAATTGTTATTTTTCAGGTTAGTCTGACATGACTTATTTTTCAGTAATTGATGAAGCACCATATCATTTTTATCTTCTCCTTTGGATTTTCCATTTAGTGACTAAATGCTTCAACAATTGTATCTTCTTTGTGCAGACAGGGAAGTTCAGTGGAGTCCCATGATATATTCCTTTTCTGATTATTGGAAGTTCAAAATTGCCCAGTATCCTTAGGGTTTTAGGAGAAAATCCTAATGTATTGTTATAATCCATTTAACTTATTCAATGTCAAAACCTTATTAAGCTTGAAATGTTGTGAAATAACTGAAAAGGAAAGAAATGTGCAATGGACAATTTTCCATTGAATTGTTGACTGTTACCTGTCTTTTGGGAATAAAGTTAATATTCCAGTATAAAAACTAATGCAACTGTAAGACCAAGTCAGTGGTTAACACTTGACATGGACAATGATGTGTATAATTTTAGGGGGGGAAGCTGGTTACAGTGGTTTTCTACAATGGTTAAAGAGCTTCCAGAGTTTATTGATTTTAATGTCTTCTTCTGAGATGGTACTTTAAAACATCAATAAAAAATATACAATTGCTAGATTGTATTTTTTAATAATTTCTGGATCTTCTGGATCCATTTATGTTGTTTGAGGATAAAGTGGCCTTGGCAATGTGGGGTGCCTTCAATCAGCTTTGACTTGTGGTCCAGCTGTATCCCTATTTGGCTAGGGACAATTTAACTTCTGTTATGTATGCTTTGGTAGCCTCCCGACAAGATAAGTGCAACATTTTATATAGACGGATGCCTTCAAAGGCAGTTAGGAAACTGCAGCTGGTGCAGAACTCAGTCGCCATGATCTAACTGAGGCAATATGGTCTGAGCATATAAAACCAATACTGGCATGCTTAGTTTTGACCCATAAAGCCTTATGTGGCTCAGGAACCCAATACACAAGGATCCCCTCTCCCCTTATGAGCCAGTCCAGGCCCTGCATTCAGCATTGGAGGTCCATCTCTGTGTGCCTCCTCTGGGATGAGGTGATATGCAAATGTGCAGTTTCAGTGGTGCCTTCCCACTTATGGAGTGCTTATTCATATGAGATACAGTGGCTTAAACTGATCAATTAGAACTCATACAATTAAAGTGTAAAGTTTATACACTTGATCTCACCTGGTAGGCTGAAAATCAATCACTGAACTAAGGTTCCCTTTACTGACTGTCAGCCCTCATCTAATTTATGATATGGGAATTGCCATTTCGATCTTGTTACAAGTAGCACTTGAGAAATATTGCTGCATCTTTTCTCCCTTTTATTCCCTCTTCATACCATCTGACCCTTAGATTTTCTGTTCTGCTCTTTTTTGCTATTTTCAGTTCTAAGTCAAATCCATCATTCTCTTTGTGTTAGTGTAAAGAAATATATAGAAACTATTGCTTTTCCCTAATTTTCCTCCTGGCTCTAACAGAGGTAGAAACAGCTGAATCAATCAGATTATAAATTTTATTTTATTTTGCTTTTGTGTTTTTCCATAGCTAAGAATCCAATTAAAACTTTGTTCAGGAAGCTCAGGCTATTTTACTGACCTTAATTTCCCTTCTCTACTGAAATGAGAATTTAATAAAATCAAATGAGGCAGAAGAAAGAAACTTATTTACATACGGGATGGACTGCTGCAGAAGGGTTTTGTGTTGTTGTTTTTTTAGATTAGGGAAATTCCTTTATGATAGTTAAAGTACAGGGCCGTCTTAACCACAGGGACTAGGTGTGGGGCACTTGGGTGACAGGCTCTCAGGGGCATCAGAGTCTGGGGCCGGAGAGTTGAGTCTGGGGAAGAGCCCGCCTGTCGGCTAGAGTGCCATGGTGGGCTCTTCTGCCAAGGGCAGCTCTGCGTTGCAGGTTCAGGGGTGACCAAGCCAGTGAGACGCTGAGGCAGCCAGCTGGCTCCGCCCTCCTGTGCGCCTGGGACTGGGCAACCTGGGGGGGGGGCCTGCCGGGTGGATCTTTGCACCCCAGTGCTTCATATGCTTAAGACAGCCCTCAACAGTAGCCTCAACAGTAGCTCTCTTCAGTGTGCAAAGGGGGGGGGGGAGTGAGAAGCCATGGGGAAACCCCAGTCCCTGCATGCACTCTGCAGACTAATGTGTGATTAGTGTTAGCCTAAAGGCCTTACTCAAATGTTGGATGTCTGATACAGGGATAGAAATCATGGAGAGAAGTTTGACAGCCTCTGGTATTCAAGCCACTAACTTTTAATTCTCACGGCTATCAGTTCCCTGTTATGAAAGATTTGGTGGAGAGCTGCAAAAGTATATCTATAAACTGGTCAAATGGGCAGTAAAATGTCAAGTACAGTTCAATGTAACCAGATGTAAAGTTGTGCGTTAGATAGGATTCCTAACTTCACATATACACTAATATACTGACAATGAATGTCTCAGATGTGTTCTTGGGGTTCTGGTGGGTAACTCAATAATGTTCCTATAATATCTGAGATCTGGATTGAATCTTCTCTTCGAAGCTATGTAGAAATTCACTAAAGCTGAAATTCTGTGTTCCATTAGAGTGGCATTACATATTGTAGCACCAATGGGAAGATTATAAATGCATGGTAGTACAAATATTTCTTACATCATTTATACTTCCTTTCCAAGCATTCACATGACCAAGATGATATGTACACTGGCAATATGACATTCACATGGTGATAGAGATTGGGCACATTTAGGGGTTCAACATCTGTGAAAAAAGGAGCCCACTGTGAAGTTTTGCTGGTGATCGCCTCAGGCAGAAGAGCTTTTGCTGTGACTTTGCCTTCAGGGTGGCTCCAGTTCACATCTCAAGGAGCCAAGACTGCTGCTACTCAGCCAGCACAGGCAAAAGAATGGTGGAGCAAGGAGCAGCTGCTATCACCCAAGCCGGAGAAAGGGCTCTGATGCCTGGGGAAGCAATCATGAAGGAGGGTAGAAAGTTACTTCTCCACAATATTTTCCTGGCTCAACTGCAGTTCTGTATGCAAGGAGGCAGTTGTCCCGGCCATACTAGACAAGGATTTGGGAGGACCTGGCAACTGGGGCCAGCATCAGAGCCCCTGAACCTTCTTCTCCCCAATATTGAATCCTTGGAAAGGGGGCTATTGGGATGTACCAACTGGATAGCAGTGACTGTACTGCCTGGGAACAGTGGGTGAAGTTGGGATCCTGATCCTATATCTAATGTGAAACCTCAACAAATTGTGAATAGCTCTGCTTGATCTGCATTTAAAGCTTGCTTTGATTCCCTCATGGAGACCATGGAAAAGCCGACACATATGGAAAAGCCGGCACATGTACAGTTTCCACATGTGTATAATAATAAGCATTGTTGATAAGCATCCCCCCCCCCCTGAATTTCAAAAATAAGTTATGAAGTGCCGGAGTGACATACTTATCACAGGCGGTAGACAAAAGGTAGCAAGTCATTGTTAATTTTTATTACTTTCAAATAAAAACTGCTTATATTTAGAAAGATATCAAGAAATATGCTTTCATTTTTACATTACATTCAGTTTATATTCTTGCATTTGACTGCAACTCTGTCCACCTCTTAAAACAAATGGCTGCTCAAAGTCACTTTCTCAAGCTGTGACAAATAGGCATTTATTATTATGCCGTCCAGTAGCAAGAATCATTCACATTAAAAGGGAAGGCACAATTTATGGCCCTCCTGCTGATTTTTTTTCACCTCCTCAAACCTTCTTAAACTTTGTGATATCTCATTTTGCACTAATCTTGCTAAATTTCAGAGTCCTGTAAAGCTGCAGAGAGTTCAGATTCTTGATATTATGCAAAGTTGGAAATATACAGTATGTGTCCTTGAAAAATCAACATCCACTCATAGATTGTCATTTGTTCCAAATGGATTTTAAGTGCATATTTTTGTATAGGAACCACGTGGTTAGTAGAGGAGACATATCTATAATGAAGGCATACTACTGCTCTTCACCTCTCATATTCACCTGTCACATAGGTCAGGTATAATAATGGTGAGGTGAAAGGAAACAGGAACAATTCTATTATTATTTTTTGCAAGGTCATTAAATTACCTAGTTTGTCACTAGAAAAATAGATAATAAAAATGTATGCTGAAAAGGTTTGGCTATTTATTTATTTCCCCTCCCAATCTTGCTTCCCTACCAGCTTATCAACAGAAGACATTTAATATGCGAAAGAGACAGAGAGAGAGGAGATAATTTTTATTGGTAAACACACTGGTGTGTTTGAAAGAACAAAACTGCTTCACCCATATTGTGTTGTGTTTGGAGCTTGTAAAATGGTTACTTTATATTTATTTATTTATTTATTTAGCATATTTATAGTCCACCATTCATCACAATTGATACCAAGGAGGCAAGCAATGTACAAGTTACAGTGCACAAGTACATAAAATCACTAACACGCACACCCTCCATCAAAACTGCAATTCAACATTTGGAGTGTCAGATGTCCGCTCCAGGAATCTGAATCTTAAGAAGAAAACAAAATCTAAAGAAATAAAGAGAACTGAAACTCAACCAGGCCTCTACTGCCCTTCTGACTGGCCAAGATGTTGGGAGGGCACGCAGAGTGGAAATACATATATATAAGCAAAGGTGGAAAGCATAATTGCTTAGGCAGAGTCAGAGTTAGAGTAGTGTTGCAGCAAGAAGAAAGGTGAAATAAAAATGAACCAGAATGGAAAGGGCTACGGTGGTCCCTGAAACTAAACTGAGATAAATAGGAGAGGCTGCTCTTATGCTAAGCACTGACTTGAGCAAGGAAACTGTAGGTTTAGCTAGGTGATCCCATCCCCTTTGTGTTATTTTCATTTGTTCATAAGGCTAACTTCTCTGGGTGATCCCCAGAGCTGGGCTATAAATGCTCAGGTGGTCATTAAGGTACTCTGGACCCAAGTTGTTCAGAGCTTTGTGTACCAATACAAGAATCTTGAAACTGCCTGCCCCTGTAACATATGGGGCAGCCAGTGCAGACGTATCACATGTTGTTGACCATCTTTCCCCATTAGCAGCTGAGGCACACACTGCAACCAAGCTCACACCGCAACCTATTATTTTGGCTACAATATAACAGCTCTTTCCAAGTCTAAGTTTAACAGAGGAGACCCTGTGGGTGTAGACCTCTGCAGGTACATTGGCTTCTGTGAGGTTTAGCATCTGTCTGCCTCAGGAGACAATGGAAGAGTGCTCCTTCAAGGGTAAAGTCAAACTGTTGGAGAGTTAGAGCACCTGCTGTGGCTGTAGAGAATGATTTGGGGAGACGCATTTTATTGCAGCTGAGGCAGATGAAGATGTCCAGTTTTGCTGCTACAGGAGCACCATAATGTTTCTTCTCTTTGCATTCTTCTCAGTGGTCATTCCTCCTCTGATTGTCTAACCGCAGACACTGTGATCATCTGCAAGGGATTAATGTTGCCAGCCTTCATATCTCGTTTGCAAATGTCTTTGTAATGCAGAGTTGGTTTGCCAACAGGCCTAGTACCTGAAGTCAGCTCATCCTTGGGGATCCTGCCGTCTTTTCACATTGGCAACTCCTAAATGCATGCAATGCATCATTCTAAGTTTTCTGACACACACTGATGAAGAATGTGAGGTAATGCTGCTAGAGATCCATGAATGAAACTTTTTCCTACCCTGAAGTAAAAGGCCTAGACCAGAGCTAATACAGATTTGGGAAGTCCTGCAGTAGAAAACCACTGTTCAGAACTGAGGCAAAAGAAGTTACAAGGGGACTTGTTATCCTCAATCAAGAATAACCCCCCGCTGCCTGTGTGACTTACTTTCAGCTATTGAAAGATCTGTTTGTAGGTTAAACTACAGGTCAAATAAATCAGAGCCACTGAGACTTGGAGTTAAACTGAAACCTCCAGTCTCGAATAAATCTTCAGTCTTTTCCAAACTAATGCACCTTCTGTCTCAAAATGCTCTTTCATTTCAGTAGCCTCTTGGGCCAATGGTTAATGAACAGATATTTCACCAGTACTGCCTTGATCAGAATCTGTACTTTACAAATTAAGATGGAAAGAAGGGCATGGAGGGAAAAGGCAACATGCAGCAGACTTCTTGACCTTGTAGGATTTATTTTACAATGAAATTGTGGTCAGGTGACCTAAGCTTGGAATGGGCAATTTCTTTTCCCTTGTTAAATTCCCTTGGAGGCAAACTCTTGAGGACTGTATGCCAACAGTGGGCAGGGATAAAACTGCCAACGGCTAGCACCAGGGATGCCCCAATCTGTCTCTCTTAAGATAATCTTTTATTCCCCCAAATAAGTGCATTGTTTCTCTTGCTTCATTTTTATTTGCTAATACTTTTTGGGTTTCAAGGCTGTCTGAGTCAAGAATGACTTTCTGGGCATAAAGCAGATCTGAAATGTATTTGCAATGACCAGCAGCCCTCATTGCTAACACATTTTGACAGAGTGAAATGATGAATTGGATAGACTCATTAAAATTTAAAGCATTGCATACATTATTGTGAGAGTAAAAGTCACTAGAACTTTCAAAGCCAGAAAAGTCAGGGAAAAATGAGACACAACCCAATATCCAACGGATGTTTTCTTATCAGTTTCAACAGGTTCATGCAGTTGGTGCATTTTAATTGAATTACAGTCATACACCCACACCCAATCCTAGTTTTAAACAAAACTAAACCTTTACATATGCTTCATTGAGCTTTGCTCCTGACTTGTTTGCACAAAGTTTGTGAGGAGCTTATACCATCTTGGTATGTTATTCATTATGATATGTTTGTGGGGAAAGCATACAATGTCACATCAAGCACATTTATCTCACACATTCCAGTGCATTTTCCCATGATGTTGCTCACACCCAAAGATTAAATCTTACTTGCAAAATAGAACCTCCCTGGAAACGCCCTTAGCTTTATCTGTCAGTATATAGAGACAGTGTGAAACAATCCCAAATAATAATTTATAGGCAATTATTACCTTATAGAATATGGATGCTGTGTGTGTGTGTGTGGAAAAAGAAAAAACCCATTAATAAAAACATATATTTGCACTCTTTGAAAGGGGAATAAATGTTCATATTTCAGAAGACTCATGCATTAGTATGTGCCATAGTAATGCATGATTCTTCATATATATAATGACACTTTTTCTCAAAGGTAGCAGGGTTTGCCATGTTAGATTGTTATTCATCTGGGATACATTTAATAGTAAAATCCTATACATGTCTACTCACAAGTAAATCCCATCTCTGACATTTGAATGGCTGGACTGCATTCTCTTGTACAAAGATAAGAGCTGTATCCATTGCTCCACCAGCTATTGACACATATCCCTCAGAAGGTTACCCATGAGGAAACGGAAATGAAAATGATTTGCTACTCCTGTTGTAGACATTTACCTATGATAAAGTCTCATTGAACTCCAAGTAGACATGTATAAAATTGTCCTGCAATTCTTTATAAAGTGGAAAGAAAACTCTTCTTTTATTTGCTCCAAAGGTACACTGAAATAGTTAATTATCTTCCTAATCTTGAAGACCACTGGTTTCAAGATTTATTTTGCATTTATTTTGCAAACTGCTTTCTAGCAGACAGCAAATATTCATGATTTAGCAAGTCTACTCTTGGGAATCCTGTGTTAATTGCCTCTAATATCATTTATAAATGTTAACCGCAAACAAAAGCAGTGTGACTATATTTCAGTTTCTAGCAGGGGTAGGGGGTCAGCTGGCAAAACTCAGCACTGCCATGTTTTTATAAAGGCAATCAAATCAACATTGTATTTAGTAATAGCAATGCCAAATTTCAGGCAGACCACAGGTTTGAGTTTTCTTTTTAAATGTCCATTAAGTATCTGAAGAAAATTTTGTTCCCCACTTTCAAAAAATCCAAATCTCTGGGTACTCAAATGTCGGAGGAACACATTCTATATGAGATATTATTTTTGACAAGCCATTTGCTTTTTGGGGGGGGGGGGAAACAAAACAAAAGCAAGAACAGCTATGTTCTTTAGTCTCTTTTTTTGGAACACATTCTCAGCTACCAATACCCACTGTAAAGATCTCTTAGCAATGAAAATAACTGTATGGTAAATGCATTTCTGAACAATTTCCCAGTGAAGCAGAAGTTGTCAGGAACCATTGTTGTGGAAAGAATGTAAAATAACAAACGGACTGAAACACACTGATAAGTTCTCCAGAATGGGGCTGCAACCTGCCCTGATCTGGGACCCACCTTTAACCTCCTGCTTGCAACTTGGGACTCATTTTCAAGTGTCTTAACCTTGTATTGGGTGGTTAGTTGGGCAATCACAACAAAGTTTAACCTTAAAATGTATAGGACAGGTAAACCTGTACATACTCTGTTGTGTGATACACATAGCATATTACAAAATCAAAACCAATTCACTCTCAACCAGTTTAATGGGACATTTGAGCTTTGCCCATAAAGATCTTATTCTAGCCAGGGGTGATTGTTGAAAAAACGTTCCCAGAGGTAATTTTCAACCGTTAGTTGGTCCCTTGCTTTTGTTTGGAGGCCCAGTAGAAAGTCTCAGATAATATAACTTGTTTTACCAGATGGCTTGTATCCAGTGTTGTGTTATGCAGCTTGCTTCATTGGTGCAAGGGTTTATGTTTGTGCAATGGAACTTTTCCCTCTTGCACACTCTTTAACTCTGCTTGGGATTTCCTCCAACCCCCTGGAGCAGATTTGGGGAGGTGCAGGGTACATGAAGGTGGGAAACATCAATACAATTAATCAGGAAATGGAAATGCAGACCCTCCAAGTGTCCCTGTTTTCCAGGGACATCCCTGAATTAGAGAAGCAGTCCTGGTTTCTGATTTGATGTCAGAAATCAGTGTCCCATTTTTCCTTAGGATGCCCCTATTTTCATTGGAGAAATGTTGGAGGGTATGGTGTTATCTGACCCCTGAGTCGTCTGAAGGCAATCCTGTATAGTGTAATTAAAAAAAAAAAAGTTTAATGTTTTATATTTTTATATACGTTGGAAGCCACCCAGAATTGCTGGAGCAACCCAGGAAGACGTGTGGGATATAAATAGTAAAATTATTGTTATGGAATGGGCTGTCCCTATTTTCATCAGAGAAATTTTGGAAGGTATGGAAATGTTTGCTGTTGCATAAAAATTAAACCTGCTTCTCCTTTTTCTCACTCCATGGCAAAATGGGTCTTCAGAGCCCCTATGGGAGCAGCTGAAGGCAGTAGGAGGCCACTACTGAGAAATGGATGGTTGCAGCCCACAAGCCATCTCTCCTTCCCACAGTGAAAAATGGGAGGTGTGTATGTGTGATATACACACACACATACCGATACTTTTCTGTTTCTCTTGAATCCCATATATTGTAACATGTAAAGAAGCTAAATTGGACAACCTGAAGCAAATACAAAGTATAACTTGCTTATTCTGAATATCAAAATCAGAACTCTTCTCCTCTGCCATCATCACCACTCTTGAAATAGTGTGTGGCTATGTTTGGCAAGTTCCTCAGACAATATACCCCTTCATTTCAGAATAATAAATAAAAGTGGATTTTGCTCAACTTCATTACAGCTAACTAGATTAGGATGCAATCAGCCAATCCCAGCATCAAACCAGATACGTTGCTTGAATGAAGGGGAACTCACAGAAAGATTAAGCTGCCTTGGGATTCCTTTGGGACCAAAAATATGGGATTCTGCATGAAGATAATAGGAATATCATTTTATCCAAGTCAGAATTTACATCTACTATATGAACTTCAGTTCCAAGATGTAACAGAAGAACACAACTTCTGTGGTCCTCAGCCTCTCCTCTTGCTTTGAAGTGATACCCTTGAGAGCCACTGTGGTAAGGTTTACAATGTTAGGGTTTTGCTAGGGAAATCCAAGGTGGTTGTTTTTTAATTACTCGGTCATCAATTCACTATGTGATCTGGTGTGTGCTCCAATATCTCAGCCTAATCAACTCCACAGGGTTGTTTCGAATAAAATTATAGACAGTCCCATGTGCTCCTATGGGGTTGAGGGGTGCAGGGGGTGACATACAACTGTGGAAATAAAGTGTCTTTGTTATAATCCCTTATATGGTTTTTCATGATGGTGACAAAAATATTGAAGATATTATAAGTGAAGTGCAATCTTCTGCCTTCTTCTGAAAAATAAAGAGAATCAAAGAGAGACAGACTGATGGCATCCCAGTCTTCTGCAAGACCGCATGAGCAATAGTGTAGAGCTTGTGTTCTGCAAGAATAAATATGCCCCCAGATGGACTGCAAAGGATAGAACAAAAGGCTGTCTGTCTTTCGCATCACTGTTCTTTACCTGGAGCTATGGATTAAAATCTATTATCTTGCCCTTTGTTACATTGTTCCTTTGCTCTTTAATCACAGAGGCTAATTAATCTCAGCATTTATCAATAGTTTATGTAAATCTGGGTTAATTTTGGACTATTTTATTATTTTCAAATAGCCTGATCAAGCGCTGCCGGTGTTGCAAATGAGCACATACAATAAAAAACCCAAAACAAAACAGGGAATGCATTCAGAGCGATGCCGAAGTTCACCCATCCATTATGTTAGTTTTTCCATTAAGGATCACTGGCTAATGGATTTCTGATGTAGATGGAAGTTTTTGTGCCACAGAGATATAGCTGTGACAGATGAGGTCACAATAGCTTTAACTGATAGTCTTTCAAGGCTGAAGAGTTTGCTTTCATGGCTTCTGTTGAAGCATTTCAAAGCAATCAATGATATTTTGTGCAGCCAAGTTTTCTCTTCAGCAAAACACATTCTCCCTCCCTAGCAGGCACTAAGACCTTAACAGACTTATTTCCTCAATGAAATCATATTAATTAGTGGCTGGCAGAGGAGAGAGGGCAGAGGTGAGTATAATGTTTATGGCAGATCCATTCCTAGAGCCAGACTAGGATTCCAGAATGCTCTGGGCTGAGCATGGAGTGGTTTACCCCAGGACATACAGTAGGCAGACTGGTGGAAAGGGAATTTAGAAGGAAGAACAGGAGTCTGTGTAGCAATAAGCAAGTAAGGAACCGAAAATAAACCTGCTATTTAATAAGCATAGTCTGAGATAATTATGCTTATTAAATAGTCCTAGGCATCTGAATACAACACTGAGTCAAGAAACGATAAACAAAAGGAAAACTGCCACTTGCCTTGTGTGCTTCAACCACTCATCCATGTACAAGAGTTCACATAGTTATAGAAGAGATATAGTATATTACCATTCTCATGGCTCTGTTTCACAAGAAACTGTGCAAACAGAATGACACCTTGAGATTTAATTTCACTTTCCTACTGCAATGCTCTGTTATGAAATGTCTGTTTGGGGATACAGCTTGAGATCTAGAAAGAATTCTAGGAAGCCATCTTTAATGTAAAATGTTTTGCTAATCTGAAATTAATTTTGAAACATACTAGTTGGGTTTTACGTAACATGGCCCATCAGTTAAAGTCCTCCGCAAGTACTACCACTTGTGCAACATGGCTTCGCCTCTCTCCACTCCCACATGCTCCCACCCCTTAAATTGGTTCAGGGTCACTGGCACCATCTCCAGGGGGGCCTGGGGGCCTGGTCACTCACAAAATTTTCACTGTGGGTGCCAAGCCTTCTCTTCCACTGCCCCCTGCCTTACCTCTGACTCTCTGGTGGTGCTGTGGCAGTGACTGAACTGGGGCCTCAGCCGCTACTGCGGGGCCTCTGTTGGAGCCCATTGCAGCTTCAGACATGATTCTGGGGTGCGTCTGTGGCCACGGACGCCCCCAACAGAGTCCCCATGGCAGAGGCCTTGGCCCAGTCACTGTGATGGCACCGGACAGCAGCAGAAGTCATGACGTCAAATCGTGTGCAGATGCCAATGGTCACCCACAGTATCGGGCCCAAGTCAGCACCTCTGCGGGCTGAGGCGGAGAACCTCCAGAACAGTGGACAGGAAGAGGAGGAGGATTGCTGCATCTGGAAAGCTGCAGTTGGATCTCATTCATTGGAAATTGAGTCATTGTCTGGCTCTTATGGCAGTTTTCATTGGAATGTTCTGATTTTTAGGGGATGGATTATATTTAATAATATCTTAAAGCAGCAGTAGTGCCACACCTTTATTAGAACCAACCAAAATCTCACAACATAGTAATTAGGCATTTGGGTTGCAAAAATAAAATACATAAAAATGTGGTGACTATTTTGTGATACATGTGTTGGTCCTAACAAAGTATTAAATATGACTACTTTTCTCCAGTACTCCTACAATCTGAACATTTTACACTGTCCCCATTGAATTTATTGTAGCTTAGTTTCCTCCTTATTTCTCCTTACATCTGCTGCTATGGAAAGTGATTTCCCCACTTTCAGGATTCTTTTTTTAAAAAAAACAAGCAAACATATTTTTATTAAAGACTTCTTGGTTTACAAAAGTATATGCAATGCCATTATTTAAAGTTACATTTTCTACAGATCAATTTCATTTATTGAGACGTTAGTGTTACCTTAGGAAGAAAAGGGGGAAAGACGTGGAGGGGGGCATGGTGAGTGGGGGTGGAGTCGGGTGGCAATGTTTCTATTCTACTTAATGTATGTGTGGGGTTTTGTGTCAGTGTCGCTTGTGCGGGTTCTCTTTACTATTCGCTTGTGTTCCTTTGGTGGTGAAAGAGGTTGGGGTTGGCCTAGGGTGTAGTTGTTTGTTTGTTAACTCTGAGGTTGTATAGCTGGAGTTCACTCCTCATGGAGCAGCCAGAAACAGAGCAAACTGAAGCTTCCCAGGATACTCTGCTAAGAAGCAAGTCATTTTTACCAGCTACTAGGAATCAGCTGCTTGTAGTAGATGAATTTCAGCATATTAATGTACCAATATTTGAATGACATCCTTAATTCCCCTTCTGCTGATTATTATTTAATTTAGAAATTAAAATATTCTGATTTAGATCTAAATATAAATTATTAAGTGTTTATTAACCCAGATATTAATGTAAGGAAATACTGAATTCATGTCTGCATCTTTTTATTTAAAAAAGTGGGCACAATCCAGCAGAAGTTAAGCACTTTAAAAGCTTTTTTTGCAATGGGAAATGGTTAAGCATTTGCTTAATACTGCCACTGCTAAAATGTAGATCCTAAAGCTACAATCCTATACATACTTACCAAGTCCCATTAAATACAGCAGCACTTACTTCCAAGTAAGCACACTTGATATTGCTTGATATTGGCTGCTCACTGATATTCTCTCTATCCAAACTTTCTCTCTCCATGTACCACTTTGATCATCAAGGGTTCAATCAGAGATTCCTGGGAGTCGTCAACATGTTGATTCTGCTTTTAATGCATATTTACATCAAAATTTCCTTCTCTTTTTCAAAAATGAACAAGTCAAGAGAAATAGCCTTGTATCAAATTTCATGTTGCTAGGAATGCTTGAAAAATTCAAGCCACCTGCATTCCAACAATTCAACCTGATCAGCACCTGCTGATCAGCATCTGTGGATGAGAACTTTGTTTTCAGATTGCTCGAGTTTTCCACACATCATTACAACTAGTCCCGGGTACTGCCTTTAAAATTTTGTTTTCTTAATTTCTTTTGCATGTAACAGATGCTCCAAGCAGCTAAATACTACTGCTACTACTAATAATAATAATGTAGCTGCTGCCCTCAGTATTGAAAATGGAGCGCCAAATGCCTTCCTGGAAGCAATGGAATGTGATAACATGCCATATCTCCCAGGAAGATTGTATAGAGAAAACATGGCTGTCCCCTTGGACCAAATGTTCTCTCCTGCATTTCCCCCCTAATCAAGAGACCAACAGGCAGGCTCTTGCAGTAGTTGGGCTTTTTCGCTTCCTGGAACAACAGTTACTCATGAAAAAATAAGGAAATAATTTCTTTAAAATAGCCCTTGCACAACCTTGTAACTGATGGCTGGATCCAATGTTGTGTGACATGCAGCAGAATTTCCATGTCCTCTTCTCTCCTCATGCCCCCCCCATCTGCTCCAGAGGGTCCCCTAGTTCTCTGGAGCAGATTTTGAGGATTGGGGGCTGCAGAGGAGAGAAGGGGAAGTTTTCTTGCACAGGTGGACTTCTGATGTGCAAGTGGTACAGCAATGCTTGATATAACCTCTTCAGTAGCTACTTCTTTTCTCTGGGTAATAATCCCCTGTGGAATTCTGCTTTTGGCTTTATTTTATTTTTTTTAAATCCAGATCAATGTGGGAACAGAATGAAAGAGTATTTTAAAAAGGAACATATGTAAAAATGGCACAAACTAGAATTTGAGCAATCCATCCATCTCGAATTTCAGTGCTACAATGAACGTTTGTTCTTTTTCTATGACGGTGTGATGGATGCATATTTGGGGAAACATTTGCAACCTTCTGTTTATATTACAAATGTGTCCCAAAATGTTTCCTGAAACATATTCAAATTTATTGAGATACGTTCATATTTGGGACTTCCGGGGTGGCGCCATCGGTAATGGCGGATTCCCTCTGATCCGGAGGGACTGGCTCCACGGAAAACGGGTCTTTCCCGCTACGGCGAAGCGGGGACCCTTTGAAAAATCACAGGCGGATGAAGCCTGTGACCATGGGACTCGGCGGGCACCTTTCGCGCGCCCCCAACTCGTAAAGGAACCCAGTTACGGGCTCTGGAGCGAAGAGGGGCAAGTGGCGCGGTGCTGAGAGTCAACTGCTTCTTCCGTGGAGCGAAGCCGCACAGCCGTTGCCGGAGAGCGCTGCCTTTTTCCTGGGACAATTTGGCTACCAAAACAACTACCTGTGGGTAGCTTAAATTCGGACAATTGGACTTTAAACAACAACTTGTGAGTAGAAAGGAAAATTGGACTAAGAAATTCTTCTTAATTTGGCACTGAAACGGGAAGGTCTAAACAGGAAGTCAGCCTTCCGTTTCTTGTAGATAGATTAAAGCAAAGACATGGTAAACTAGAGTTCAGAAAATCGTTTGTAAAGGATTAACTTTCATCATCTAAAATTGTTGAACCCCCTTCGGAAGCAGGAGAAGAGGGGGGATTTTTTTCCAGACTGTTTAAACCTGCAGAAGAGAGTGTAAAGAAAAGTAATTTTCCACCGTCTTGAACCTGGGAGCGGGGTGTCAGGACTGACGTTTTTGGGAAGTTCATTGACTATAGACAAACGTCTTTGACAGACAGTTAAAAGAAGAGAAACATAGTGATTCCACTGTTCTCCTTCGCATTTTAAAGGAACAAATATTGACAAAATATCTGAAAAGGGAAACTTTGTTGTTAGATCTGCTTTTAAAAGAAATAAAAAAAAAAAGAAAAGAGATGGATGCAAATAGAAGTTCTTCCCCTAGAGGGAGCCTGTGAAACTGTTACTAAATTTGAACCGGGGAGCTCTGCAGCTGCAACAGATTAAGATCATGGGAATAGACTTCTGACCTTGTATAACAATGTATTCAGAAGCTCTGGTGCGTGCTTTCTGCAAAACAAGTGCCTTATTGGAACAGTTACATGAGAAGACGGACTTGATGACTGTTGCGATCAGAAATTTTGAACAGGTAGTGAGTAACTATATAGAACCCACCCAGGAACCAACTCAGGAGTGTGCTCTGACAGATCAGATGAGGGAGGAGGATGTTGCTGAACCTTGGGTGTCAGAGATGGAGCGAGCTGTGGTCCAGCAGGAACATGAGTTGTTGGATCTGACAAATGAACTTGGAAAAAGCCAGATTTGGAGAGATAGAGTTTTGCTTGGTTTGGAAATGGGGGGTTGGATAGACCCCCCTATGCAGGGATGTTTTGACTTTTCAATTCTGGCAATGGGCCGCGAGATGTTTGGGGTTGTGGGGGTTCTTAACTCTGGAGGGACTTTGAAACATGTTTTTAATACCACATGGAGTTTAGTGTGGACTATGGAAAAGGGGCTGATTTGTCGAGAAGGGACAAAAATACTGTCAAGTTGGAGTTTCCATGAGTGAAAGGAGCAGGAGACAAAGTAAAGTACAGGTATAAATATGAAGAAGATCTGCGGAAGGGACATGGAAGAGACTTAAGGGCCTCGGACATAAGATTACCAGGTTAATGAGCTAGATGGATGGGATAGAAAGGACTGACAAAACCCGGGACCAGGAGGAAGAGACGTTGGATGAAGATTGGAAGAAAGTTTTAAATTTTTTTTATTAGGATTGTTTTATAAAATTGATGAATGCTAGAAAAATGTTGGAACGAAATTATTTGGCTTTAGCAGAAATGTTAAAAGAATTATGTAAGAATATGTTATGGTTATGAGAAATTGGTATAAATAAGATCTAACTTTTAAGTTTTAGGGTCTTTTATAGTAAGATAAGGTTAAAATAGATTAAGGTAATTTAATGACAGAATATTATGAAAAATGGAAAGGATTTGCTGTGATAATTAACAACTAGAATACAAAAAAGGGGAGGAGTGAGGAGGTCGATGAAATAAGGCAATGACAGTTAAGGATTTGGGAATATTGGATTTGTTTTTTAAATTTTTGTGGCTTATTTTTGCTTTTTGATTGTGATGTGTTACGTGTTTTGTTGTTGCTTTTTGATTTTGATTTTTATCAGTTTGTATTGTTTGATTGTGGTTTGTTTTTCTTTTGTTTTTTCTTTTTGTTTTTTCCCCTTCTTTTTCTCTTTGTTTTTCCTGTAATTTTAAAATTCTTTGTAAATATCATTTTTTTTAAAAAAGAGATACATTCATATTTGATTTTGTGAACTGTATGCTACAACAATTCTGCATTCCACTCCTAATTTCCCAGCATTTATGGAAAGCAAATGAAATGTATAAGAGATATTCAAGGCTGTGTTTTTTAACTATATCTCTGTGCATTTCATTTTCAGCCATGAAACTTTGGCAGTGTTAGTTTGTGAGGGGGTACTAAATTGAGACAGGTGCTAATTTCATTCCACTATACCTGCTGTGACCTCTCAATAGGTTACTCAGTTAATTGCTCTGTTGCTCACTGCTTTCTTTGAACAGTAGCTGTAAAACTGTGTGCTTTTCTCACATTGCAACTTACTTCAACTCTGCACTTGAAAGTACAGCTCACTGAAATCTGAAAAAAGTTACCCACAAGTAATGGATACATCAAAACCACTTAATGTAGATTAGCTGTCCCTTAACACCCATTATTACCCTGCCATGTTGATAATCAGGGCGGTTCATTAGTTGTGATTAGTGACAATTGCCCCACTCCTGATTTGATTCAGTATTGTGTTTGGCAAATCAAGCTATAGAACACTCCACAGCTAAGTAAGCCAGTGAGTGGTTGTGTGTGTGTGTGTGTGTGTGTGTGTGTGTAGTGGGAAGATTTCTTCTCCACTATGGATTACAGAGTATGACACAGCATGGAACCAAACATAATCTGTAGATCACATCACAACCAATAAGCCATACCCTGAAAATCTAAATGATCCTGTGGAAATAGAAATAAAGGAGCAGATGATGATGATAACACCAACAACAACAATAATAATAATTTATACTCCGCCCTCCCCGGCCAAAACCGGGCTCAGAGCAGCTAACATCAAATGTAAAGCACATTAAAGATGTCCTCCAAATAACCTGGTCCTAAGTTGTTCGTGGATTTATAAGTTAATAACAAGACCTAAGCAAGAAATCTTTTTTGCCACTTGTCTACAATTTTGCTTCCCTGAATTTACTTCATAATACAATGTGCATTAAATTGTTATGCATGTCCACCTTCACCCACAAAGCCCAACATCAGATTGGCCTACTGGCAAATTCTCACTGCACTCTGCTGGCAATATTATGGTTACTGTATCTATATCTTGCTTATTTTTTATTCCAAATCCCACTCCAAAGTTGGTGCAGCATGAGCTTTTAGATCAGTTTGTTAATGTAAGTCTAGTGCAATTCATGATAAACATAAGACATGTCTTTAGTGATGACAAGCATGTGTTTCATTCCCTTGTAATACATTCACACTGCATAGCACAGATATAATTTTCCTGCTGTGCTGCTGTAGTTTTCAGATATTATCTCTACAGGAAATAATAGCAAGTAGATAAATTAATTAGGCGTTCCACTTAACTACAATAAAGGTGTGTTGCTACTGAAAGGTATATAAATCAGAAATATTACAAATATGCATCACAACATCGTTTACATCTTTTATACCAAACACAGCCATAAATAACTCAGCTAATTAGTGATACCTATCCACACTGAAATTATTTAAAAAGAGCTAACAGCTCTATTGTAAAATATTATTTATTCAAATGTGTGTGTAATCACCTACTTTGGCTATTACAAAGCAACTATCAGAGCTAGCTTATGCATGCAGCTGCATGCCTAAAATGCTATAGTAAAATTCAATTACAGGAAGAGTGGACGGCAGTCAACCAAAAATTAACTTTGAAAGTTTTATTAGTAAATTAGATGGAAATAAAATGTGAGCTTCAGTGCTATAATTATATCCTGCCCTCATCTTAGAATCACTGCAATTTATTTTTTTTAAAAAGTCACAGAAAAAAATTCATATAGAAGGAAACGCACATCTGGTAACGGAGAATAAACAGCTGCAGAAATATTTAAAACACCAGTGAAATACTGACTTTTTCATTTTATTCTAAAATACTGAGATTTTAAGAGTGCTGAGAGTTGTTACGAAGCCCCTATTCCCCTCCCTGAGCTGCATTTCCCAGAGTGGTTTAACTAGTCATCAAATTATGAACCAGACATGTTATGACCACTTATTAGGAAAAGTAGGGATGTGAAAGAATAAACTTGTGTTGTGAAGCATCAAGATTCAACTGTAGACAAATTTTCAAATACATGTTACCAAACACATACTTGGGGCACATGCAAATTTCTCCAGATTTTTATTTTAGTGGTGCTGGGAGTATTTTTCAGGCAGGATACAACAGCTACATTGGGTATGCCCGATGAGATTTTTATGATTTTTTATTATTATTACTTTAAACAATATACAACTTTTTGAGACTTCTAACACAATCTGCTTTTTGAAAGACGCCCTTGGTACCAAAAGTTAATATCATGCCGACATGTTTGAGAAATGAAAGTCCCAAACCTTTCATTTTGAGTAACTTCTATGGATTTGGGCCTAGTCTTCACTAAAAGAAAATAAAAAGTTCCTAAGACATAGAAAACTTATTTTGCAGACTAAAAAATCTAGCACCAGATACACACATACATTTTACCAATGTGAGAAGGTTACAAAATAGGTTTGGAATAATGACTTCACAACAACTGAGGTACTATTAGGTAATTTGTACTGAAGTGGTCTATTTTATCCACTCTGTTAATACAAAATGAATTATGCTTAACATGACTCATTAATGCAATTTTACGAAATTTTAAGAAAGGAGGGATACTGAGAAGTGGACCTTTCAGCCCCTCTCAACCATTAGCTTTCTTTCACTAAAAGTTACCTTTGTACATTTTCAGGTACAGGATTAAAAGCATAAAAAAATTGAGCAATCTTTCTTTTGATTTCAGCAGGGTGTACACTAGCTTATGTATTTTCAGAGCAAAGTTTAAAAGTACGTTGCTAACAGTGCCATTTGCTTGCATTTAACTCCTCCTTGGACATGTATGGTACAGTTCAAGAAAGGGAGCAAGAAAGGAAAAAGAATACTGAAACAAGAGGAGGGCCTTAGGAAGAAATTGGGAGATATATCAAAAATAAATATGCAGTTTGTGAAGAGAAGGAATGGCAAGTGTATGGGTGGCAGCTAACAAGAAGGATTTTCAGTATTGTATTCTGTTTCTGTGGGAGGGAGGGAGAACAAACTTGTGATTCAGCATGGGTTGAAGATGAAACAAAAAGGCACTAATTATTTTTCTAAAGCTAATGTGAAGAAATTAAACCAGTATCCGGTACTTTCCCTTTCCACACTGAATCGTGTCATATTTGGAAACCTAAGCTATAATCACTCCTGTAACTTTCTGAGTTTCCACCTGTTGCTATGTATTTCTTGAAGCCTCCTAGGCAATATGTTTATCTCCTCCATTCCAACCCCTCAAAATCAGAGTGGGGTTCTCCTTTCAGCAAAAATAGTAGTAGTCTTTCTAAGTTGGAATTGTTGAGCTAGGCTTAAGTGAGTGAGCTGCTTTCTATAGATGAAGTTATTTTATTTTTAAAAGAGGGTACATTTTCTTCAACTCTTTCAGCACTGAACAATTCATAAAACATTTGTGCAAGACACCTGCAGACTGCACGCCATCCCAGCTTCCAGCTATACAGAAGTACAGAGACTCACTCCTGGCCTACATTTCTTCTATTCCTAGGCTGATGTGGCATCTAACCAGGTGGCAGGAGGATGCCCACCCGCTCCTTCTGGAGACACCTGCCATGGGCCAGAAATCAGTTTTGCTTGCTGAACAGCTGCCTGAACCTGCTGATCAGCCTTCAAGGACACAGAGCAGAAGGCACTGATGAGAACCAGCAGGCTTTGGGCTTCTTAAACAGAGCTCTCAGCAGCAGTCAGATGCTGGAAAGAACGCCTGTGGTTCCTGGATCTACCTTCCTGCTTTCCATCTGTACCCTTGACTCTGTGATCATCTAGATTCCTTGACCTCTGGAATAGCTGATTTTGTATAGGGATTCTGCTCTCAGGCAAGTGTTCTTTGGAGACTCCTAACCCCTGCTTGCTCGACAATGGGACTCGGATAGGGCTACTACAACATCACTACCTAGTTACTTCTATGACAATATTTCACATCTCCACAAATAAGGTTCTTATAGGGCTGGCTAAAGTCATTAACTTAATAAGGAACCTTGTTTGACCACTACAGCCAGACTTCTGCAGAGGTATGGAGGAGGAATTTTATCAGAGGAAAGGTATAAACTCAAACAAAAATGCAGCTAGTCTAGTTACATAGGACTGCTGTTGCATCATTTTTAGTTGCAAATAATGTTGTGCTTAGTGCTTTTCGGCCAATATTTTTATTTGTTTGTCTGTATTGGGGTACATCCCCTCCCCTTTAAACAGAATTAAGTTTTGTACAAGAACGCTATGGCTCCAGTGAGTGCCTTAAAACCATATCCACACATAATTTATCAAATTTGGAGATAGGATATGGTCATATTATTATTATCTCCTTGAGTAATACTGGAACAAGCTGGAAATTGCTGCTTGCCTTCTATCACTGTGCCATTGAGAGCGTGCTCACTTATGGCTTATGTGTGTGGTACGGAAGCTGTACTACCCAGGACAGGATGGGGTTGTGCAGGGTTGTTAAGGCAGCAGAGAGCATTGTTGGCTGTCCACTCTCTACCTTAGAGCAGATTTATGCCACAAGGTGCCATAGGAAGGCACTGGACATAGTAAAAGATCCATCGCATCCTGGTCACTGTCTCTTCGAGCTCTTGCCGTCGGGACGGAGATACAGGACGATGAAGACAAGAACAAGCCGTCTTAAGAACAGCTTCTTATCCAGAGCGATCTCGGCCCTGAATGGGAAGCCCGGACTTTGAAAGTCATCTAATCTCCCTTGCTGTATTATACTGTATTGATTAATTAGTGTTTTTATGGAGCAGTCAAGTAATTTCGTTGTCCCCGAAGGGGGCAATGACAATAAAGATATTATTATTATTATTATTATTATTATTATTATTATTATTATTATAAATTATCTGCTTATCAGAAGAGTGGCGATAGAAACAGCTTCAAGGCAGGTGCCATTTGGAACTAAGGCAGAACCAACTCCTCCTAGGGCTTTATATGAAACTTAGGTTCCCTGAGGAACAGACACATAGCAAACTGCCTTCAAGCATTCATGTTGTGACCAGCTGTCTCAGCTGTAAGAACACAACCAACATCTGTTAAGATTAAGCTCCTGCAAAAAAAAATACTTCGGTTGGTTTCATGACTTGCTGCCAGAAATATCAGTAATGTGTCAATCTGTTGCAGATATGCCTGGAACTAAAGTTATCCACTGAAAAGATTCCTATAAATGGTATGGATTCTATAAATTTGAGTATTCTAATTGTGTGCATCCCCATTAGTGATGTGTTTAGTTCCAGTTTCCCCAGCTCTGAATACTTAATTCGTTTGTGAGCCCTTGGGAATCCTGATTAGTCTGAACAAGAAAGAGAAATTTTCTAACTACAAATCAACCCAAGAAAAATTGCCTAAAGTGTTGTTGTTGTTTTTAAAAAAATAATAATACAAAAAATACTGCACATGTAGAAAAACCTGTTCAAATAATGTTCCAAAATCAATAAATGAGAACAAGTGGTCTTAAAGCATCCCTAACAAAGGCTAAGATTAAAACAGTAATGTTAAGAAAAATTGTTTACTAATTGTTTTCTAACAAACATTTATGACTGCCATAATAAAACTAAAATAATATCCATGAGCATAAATACTGAAGGATAAAGTTACACCCTGCAAGATGCATTTTGACCTCTGAGGTTTCCTGGGGGCTTAGACATGATAAATAACAAGTTTTCTCTTCTAAAGATGTGCCCTAGCATTATATGTATATTCATTAGTCAAGATGCAACTTCTGTGGTCTTAGGAACAGGCTGAAACTGAAAAAAATGTAGTCAAGTGTGTGCGCCAAGTATGATATAGTTGAAAACAACAGCATTCCCAACTTCTCCTCAAAAGGCATAGTAGGGACAAAACAAGCTGTTGCTTTACCGGGGTGGGGGTGGGGTTCACTAAACTCTGTCTAGAACAACTTTTTTGACCTTCAGTGGTTTATTGTTATTATTAAACCAATTATCATTTTTTAGCACTGAAGATCAAAAAGCTGGATTAAAAAGTATTGAGTGCCAATTCAAAAAAAATCATAGCATTGTAGAGTTGGAAGAAATCCTGAGAGTCATATAGTTCACCCACTGAAGTGCAGGAATCTCAATAAAAACATCTGACAGATGACCATCCAACCTCTGCTTAAAAGCCTCCAAGGAAGGAGAGTCCACCACCTTCTGAGGGAGTTTGTTCCACTGTCAAATGGCTCTTACACTCAGAAAGTACTTACTGATGTTTAGTCAGAATCTTTTTTTGTAACTTGAATCCTGGTGCAGCTCATCAGGCCCTGGAGATGTGAATTAATTCAAAGTCTTTTCATATCTTTTCATATCATGGACTGCAACTGCCTCCTTGCATCATTTATTCTGTTATCACCATGTTGGGCACTGGTTTCCTTTTGGGTGAAGACACAGACAAAGTACGTGTTGAGCAGTTCTGCTTTCACTGTTGCCCAATAGAAAGAAAATGTTTATTATTATTTTCAATCTTGTAAGCCTGGGTTAATTCTGAGGTTTAGCCTCTGTCACCCTCTCCCTGCAATTGTTAGTTAACCATGAGGTTGTTTCTCCCCCCTTCATTTTATATATAGAACTTTTTTCTCTTATTATGCTTCTAATGTTTTTATTGTGTAACTTTTTTTATTTAATTAAATAACTATCTTTTATAGTTGTAACCTGTCCTGGGACCGTGTGGTAAAGAGTAATCTAATAAAATAAATAAATAAGCTAAACTGTGCAATAAGCTGTTAGCCTTCTATGATGTAGTAAACCGGGCGTGTTCTTGATTGAATAGGAAGATCAAAATGGTGTTTCATTATCTGTTTTAAAACTGTCTTGCACCAGCCTGAAATATAACAGCAACTTTACTCTAAAATTGTCAACACTGTGCCAGTTGATCCTTGCATAGCTAATTGCTCTTTTCAGATTAAAATACATAGTTTACTTACTGCAGGTGCCTGAAGGAAAATGCTTTCCAGAGAAAACCATGGAGTGAGGGGTGCTCCCCACCTAGAAAGAGAACCAGGACAGGTCCGCTTAGAAGAGAAAATAACAACAAAAGGTCTTCACCATGTTTAGTACAAATAAGGTAGTTAACAAATGTTGTTATAGACTATAGATTAGTCGGGGGTTAGTCATTATATCTACTGTATTTCATTTTTCTTGAAAGGGCTGAACTATTTTATTTAAGAACAAATACAGAATTAATAACTGCAATAAGAAACCAGCACAAAAGAGACTAGCAGCTAAACAATAGGCAATTAGTGCAGCTGCACAATGCCCACAAATTGACAGGAGATGAAACAAATGTAAACTTTAGAGGAGGTGAGAAACTATCATCTTCAAGTAGGACCTGAGAGCTCTCCCCTCAACCTCTACATTTAGTACATTTTTGTCAGGTCATATATCATTGGTGTCACACTGCTGTGATCACATTGAGTAACAATATCAGCCTTTGAAGAGAACAGTTACAAGCTTGCTGGAAGTTTCACTGTCTCCAGACCTCAAAGACTGACCCAGGTCTTGACTTTCCAGTTAATCATACCACCTGTTTCTTAAGGACAAGGAAAATCTGTCAGGAAGGGAAAGGAGCAGTTCACTTTGCCATCAAAGCAATGGTCACATGTTTTCTGAAGCAAATGCAACCTTGTCAAATCAGCATCTATCATTATAGAAGCTATTAACCATTAATTACCCTTTTTGTGAGGCTCTCTCATCCTAACCTGTCCTGAAATCAAACATTAAACACCCAGCTGCAAAACTGACAGAAGCTCAGATGTGTTAGAGTAAAAAGTACTTCCTTCCATTGATAGCGTTCCTATTTTTCACAGTAGCTGTTTAATGCTTTTGCTTTTACTACTGAACAATAATAGTCTGCAGTCTATGGTGAGTCTGGAAGGAAGATTAACCCTTTGCCCCTGAACCAATTCCCTGAAACACACACAATGGAAAAAGTTGGATAAAGTTGTGGGGGGGGGGGGGTCTAGATAGGAAAGTTTTGCTTATTTGGCCCTTGTCCATAGCTCTAACTACTTTTTGGAGAAGGCTAAAACAATTGAGTCACACACGACTTAACGACTAAACAACAACAAAAACAATTATTATTTTTTTGATATTTATTCACCCCTCAGTCTCATACAGTGAAGGCGGCAAATCCCAGTGCTCTGTGCTTGTTAAACTCAGTGGCCGTCCAGATGTTTATTATTCATTTACAGATTTATAATCCACACTTTCATTTTAAAAAATCAAGGTGGCATACAACATAGTGGTGGGAGGAAAAAATCCTTAAATAAGAGTCACGGGGGAATGATTAATGGACTTCAATGTCTGTACACTAATGCACAAAGCATGGGAAATAAACAAGATGAGCTTGAGTTCTTGGTACAGCAAACTAAATATGACATAATAGGCATCACTGAAACCTGGTGGGATAAGTCCCACGATTGGAATGTAATAATGGAGGGATACAATCTATTTCAGAGTAACAGATCAGACAAGAAAGGAGGAGGAGTGGCGTTATATGTCAGGGATGTGTATACCTGTGAAGAGATCCAAGATTTAGAACCTCAAAGCCAAAGTGAGAGCATTTGGGTCAAAATTAAGGGAGAGAAGAATAACAGTGACCTCATTGTGGAAGTTTACTATAGATCCCCAAGCCAAACGGAGGACATAGATGATGCCTTCCTGGAACAGATGGCCAAGCATGCAAAAGGAAGGGAGATAGTAGTAATGGGGCACCTCAATTACCCGGATATTTGTTGGATGTCAAACTCAGCCAAGAGCATAAGGTCAAACTCAGCCAAGAGCATAAGGTCAAACAGATTGCAGACAACTTCATTGTACAGAAAGTGGGAGAAGCAACAAGAGGAACAGCCATTTTAGATCTGGTCCTAACCAATGTTGATGACCTGGTTAGTGGGGTAGAAGTGGAAGGATCATTAGGCGCGAGTGATCATGCTCTTCTGAAGTTTACTATACAGCTGAAAGGAGCACCCAAGCATACTAGGACTCAATTTCTTGACTTTAAGAAAGCTGACTTCATAAAACTTAGGGAAGTGCTGGGTGAGATCCCATGGACAGTAATACTAAAAGGAAAGAGAGTTCATGATGGCTGGGAGTTTGTTACGAGGGAGATAGTAAAAGCACAACTTCAGGCAATACCAATGAGACGGAAACATGGAAGGTGCCTAAAGTAGCCAGGGTGGCTATCTAAAGAACTTTTAACTGAGTTAAGATTAAAAAAGGATGTGTACAAAAAATGGAAAAGGGGGGAAACCACCAAAGAGGAATTCAAACAAATAGCCAGCACGTGTAGAGACAAAGTCAGAAAAGCTAAAGCACAGAATGAACTCAGGCTTGCTAGAGAGGTTAAAAGCAACAAAAAAGGCTTTTATGGGTATGTTCGTAGCAAAAGGAAGAACAAAGAAACAGTGGGGTCACTCAGAGGAGAGGATGGTGAAATGCAAACAGGGGACACGGAAAGGGCTGAACTCCTCAATGCCTTCTTTGCCTCAGTCTTCTCCGATAAAGAAAACAATGCCCGACCTGAAGAATTTGAAGCAAATGATTCAGCAGAGGAAACACAGCCCAGAATAACTAAGGAGATAGTACAAGAATTCTTGGCTAGTTTAGATGTATTCAAGTCTCCAAGGCCAGATGAACTGCATCCAAGAGTATTAAAAGAACTGGCAGATGTGATCTCAGAACCACTGGCAGTCATCTTTGAGAATTCCTGGAGAACAGGCGAAGTCCCGGCAGACTGGAGGAGGGCAAATGTTGTCCCTATTTTCAAAAAGGGGAAAAGAGAGGACCCAAATAATTACCGCCCAGTCAGTCTGACATCAATACCAGGGAAGATTCTGGAGCAGATCATTAAGCAAACAGTCTGTGAGCACCTAGAAAGGAATGCTGTGATCACCAATAGTCAGCATGGATTTCTGAAAAATAAGTCATGTCAGACTAACCTGATCTCGTTTTTTGACAGAATTACAAGCCTGGTAGATGAATGGAACACAGTGGATGTAGCCTACCTTGATTTCAGCAAGGCATTTGACAAGGTGCCCCATGATATTCTTATAAAGAAGCTGGTAAAATGCGGTCTTGACTATGCTACCACTCAGTGGATTTGTAACTGGCTGACTGACCGAACCCAAAGGGTGCTCATCAATGGTTCCTCTTCATCCTGGAGAAGAGTGACTAGTGGGGTGCCACAGGGTTCTGTCTTGGGCCCGGTCTTATTCAACATCTTTATCAATGACTTGGATGATGGACTCAAGGGCATCCTGATCAAATTTGCAGATGACACCAAACTGGGAGGGGTGGCTAACACCCCAGAGGACAGGATCACACTTCAAAATGACCTTGACAGATTAGAGAACTGGGCCAAAACAAACAAGATGAATTTTAACAGGGAGAAATGTAAAGTATTGCACTTGGGCAAAAAAAATGAGAGGCACAAATACAAGATGGGTGACACCTGGCTTGAGAGCAGTACATGTGAAAAGGATCTAGGAGTCTTGGTTGACCACAAACTTGACATGAGCCAACAGTGTGACGCGGCAGCTAAAAAAGCCAATGCAATTCTGGGCCTCATCAATAGGAGTATAGCATCTAGATCAAGGGAAGTAATAGTGCCACTGTATTCTGCTCTGGTCAGACCTCACCTGGAGTACTGTGTCCAGTTCTGAGCACCACAGTTCAAGAAGGACACTGACAAACTGGAACGTGTCCAGAGGAGGGCAACCAAAATGGTCAAAGGCCTGGAAACGATGCCTTATGAGGAACGGCTAAGGGAGCTGGGCATGTTTAGCCTGGAGAAGAGGAGGTTAAGGGGTGATATGATAGCCATGTTCAAATATATAAAAGGATGTCACATAGAGGAGGGAGAAAGGTTGTTTTCTGCTGCTCCAGAGAAGCGGACATGGAGCAATGGATCCAAACTACAAGAAAGAAGATTCCACCTAAACATTAGGAAGAACTTCCTGACAGTAAGAGCTGTTCGACAGTGGAATTTGCTGCCAAGGAGTGTGGTGGAGTCTCCTTCTTTGGAGGTCTTTAAGCAGAGGCTTGACAACCATATGTCAGGAGTGCTCTGATGGTGTTTCCTGCTTGGCAGGGGGTTGGACTCGATGGCCCTTGTGGTCTCTTCCAACTCTATGATTCTATGATATCAAAATACAGTCAGCAAAAACACATTGTTGGACTACAACTCCCATTGTCCCTGGCTATGGTAGCAGGGGAATCCAACAACACCTGACATCCCCCACAAGTCTGCCACTGCTGCCTAAGGCAAATCCTTTTTGGATAACAAAACATGGAAAGGGATTTCAAAGCTGTTTTAACCGGAAACTTGATAGGGAAGGGGTACAAGTTCTAATTTGAAATTGCATTATGCTCCTGTTTCCAAATTCTCTAGCAGTGAACTAACTCTCCAACACCAGCAGGGTAATTAAATTAAATGCTCCTGCCAACACTTCATTTATCTCAGTGAATGTGTTGACCACACAGAAAAAGTTTAGATCATTTGCAATGCCAGGAGCATGTAGTAAGGGCAATTTTAGAAACTGTCAGCTACAGTCGAGTCAGTTTTTTTAAAAAAATATACTGGAATTATTCAGGTTCAACGGAAAGTACTTCTTGCCCCATTAACTTTATGCCTGCTCTGTGTCCTATGTGAAAATGCTCCCCCACCCCTTGCAAAACAGAGTTTTAAGATAACACTAGCTGCAATACTGTGGCCAGATGTGCATACTTACACACATTGACTCTGAAGGGAAGAGGTTCTCACAAATGGGCTTCAGATTGTAGCCACTATGAATAGCTGTTTTAATAATTTAAATCCCTGTGGTCCAGCTTGAACTTAATCTCAAATTCCTTGTTCTCTGGGTTCTATGTTTATCTCACTGTGGGCCCCAGGATGGGAGAATTTTTTTCTTTTCTTTTTTCTTTTCCAAACGGGGAAAATAATTGAAAAGTCATATGGCTTCAATGTTTTCACCTTGTGATCATTTAAGTTTGCACCATACATCTTCTGCCAAATACATTTAACCTTTTCATTATGAAAACACATCAATGCTCCTGATCGGAAACTGTGCTGTGTCCGTAAAAATGGAAAGAGAAAAAGTAAAGGATGAAGTCTAGACCTGGGAGTATAAAGTGAGAGGTTCAAAGAGAAAATCCAGAGCTTAACAAAATGTGAATTTGGCTAGAACAAAGTGTCTGGCCTTGAGCAGCAGCGGCTGGTGACCATTGGGACTTCTGTTGGACAGAAGACCAACAGGAGGTGTAGCTGGAGCCAAAGACAGGCAAGAGTCAGTCCCTGATTGGTTGTAAGCAAGAAGACAAGAAATTGTGGGCTGGTTGAAGGCAGACGGAGGTTGAAGGGGCAGTGCCCCATTTGCATGCCTCCATTGAGGCTAAGAACCAATTAAAAAGCTAAAGGAGGGTAGCATGAACCAGCAGGGTGAGCTCTGCTAACTCCCCTGGGCTGTGTAATGCAAGTGGCTGGGTTGTCGGGAGGAAATACACAGGGTCATTGTATACACACACCAGTGCCAGGAGGTGGCTATTGATTTCTGAGCCAGGCTCCTTTAGGGCCTCATGGACCTTTTGGCACCTGGCCAGCCTACACTCAATTGTAGTGCAGGATCTTTTTCCAGTTGTTTTGGGGCATAGTAGGAACTTTTTTTTTGGCCTGTTCATAGATCGGTCTTGTCAGGAAGGTTCTAAACACATTCATACCTTTTCTGTACTGGGTGCTGGAGGGTGTTAAAGGCCTAGTGAACCAGCATCTTTAAATAGGCTAACCTGTCACATTTGAAAGGAGGGTGCAAAATGAAGAAATGTACTGGTGAACACCCTTAGGTACTTGTAAAGGTGATGGACATCTGTGGAGGCCAGATGATAGGAGCCCTTGAGGAAGATGAGGCAGGCTGAGTTTTGGGGTCCTAGCTGGGAGTGGCATCAGGAAGCAATCCTTGCTCACTAGGTGTGGTCCACATAAAGGAGTCATGGCCCTGCTGAGACCCTTGGGCTTGCCCATCACATTGAATTAAGTTCGTCTCCCATGATATTCATTCCTTCTGAAAGTGTTTGAATAAAATGTCACCCTAGTTCAGCATTTCCCAACCTTGGGCCTCCAGCTGTTTTTGGACTACAACTCCCATAATCCTCAGCTAGCAAGACCAGTGGTCAGGGATGATGGGAATTGTAGTTCGAAAACAGCTGGAGGCCCAAGGTTGGGAAACACTGCCCTAGTTCAACTCATTCTGTGTTCTTTTGCCTCTTAGTTGATTCTGGTAAAAAAACAAATACAGTGGTGCCTCGCAAGACGAAATTAATTCGTTCCGCAAGTCTCTTCGTCTTGCGAGTTTTTCGTCTTGCGATGCACGGTTTCCCATAGGAATGCATTGAAAATCAATCAATGCGTTCCTAGGGAAACCGCCTTCAGACCAGGTCCGGGGACAGTCTGTCCCCGGACCTCTTCTGAAGGCTGGGGGGGGGGACAAGGGCTTTTCTTCCCACCCCCAGCATTTTAAAAAACCCCAGGACAGCGGAGGACTTCTCCGCTGTCCGGCGATCTTAAAATGCTGGCGGGCGGCATTTTAAAATCGCCCCGGACAGCGGAGGACTTCTCCGCTGTCCGGGGCGATTTAAAAGCCCCTGGGAAGGCAGGCAGGGGGGACATAGACTTTCGCCCCCCGCCCGCCTTCAGAAGGTGTTCCCGCCCCCCGCCCCGCTTCGGAACAGTGTTACGAAGTGGGGCGGCTGGGGCAGGTGTTCCCGCCCCCCGCCCCGCTTCGGAACAGCGTTCCGGAGTGGGGCGGCTGGGGCAGGTGTTCCCGCCCCCCCCCGCCCCGCTTCGGAACAGCGTTTTAAAATGCTGGGGGTCGGGAGCGAAGCGTTCGCTGCCGACCCCCAGCATTTTAAAATCTCCCCGGGACAGCAGAGACTTCTCTGCTGTCCCGGGGAGATTTTAAAATGCTGGGGGTCGGCAGTGAACGCTTCACTCCCGACCCCCAGCATTTTAAAATCTCCCCGGGACAGGGGGAGATTTTAAAATGCTGGGGGTCGGCAGCGAACGCTCCCGACCCCCAGCATTTTAAAATCTCCCCGGGACAGCAGAGACTTCTCTGCTGTCCCCGGGGAGATTTTAAAATGCTGGGGGTCGGCAGTGAACGCTTCGCTCCCGACCCCCAGCATTTTAAAATCTCCCCGGGACAGCAGAGACTTCTCTGCTGTCCCGGGGAGATTTTAAAATGCTGGGGGTCGGCAGTGAACGCTTCGCTCCCGACCCCCAGCATTTTAAAATCTCCCCGGGACAGCAGAGACTTCTCTGCTGTCCCGGGGAGATTTTTAAATGCTGGGGGTCGGCAGCGAACGCTTCGCTCCCGCCCGCCAGCATTTCCCTATGGGCTTTCGTCTTGCGATGCAAGCCCATAGGGAAATTCGTCTTGCGAAGCGCCTCCAAAACAGAAAACCCTTTCGTCTTGCGGGTTTTCCGTCTTGCGAGGCATTCGTCTTACGGGGTACCACTGTAATGGAAACTGGGTGTAAAAAAACTTCAAATCCCATAGTATGCTAATATGTTATACAGTAGGTGTTCAAGGATCAATCGCTTGTCCCAGTATGAAAATATTAGCATTTTGTGTGAAAGAGAGATAATTTAAAATATCAGTACGTCAATTTCAAGTTCTCTAGAGTACTTGAAATAGCCTTAGCACGTTACAATCCCCAGAGAGGCAACTCCCAGTTTGTTAGTAAATCAGCTTTGTTTCCTAGTTCATTCACTCATTCCTTATATAAAATAACTGCTCATATTTTTGTGCCTCAGCTGCTGGAAGGAATCTATCTATATACTGCCCAGGGTTCTTTAGGTGCAGAAATTATATGAGCTGAGAGCAGTGCATGTCCTTTGTTTTGAAATCTGGGGATTTGATGTGAATTGGGGTCATATGGACACATCTGACAGAATTCAAGGTCAGAAGGTGAGGGAAACAATAACGTTTGTTTTGAACTTGGCAACTTTGAAATGAACTGGGAGGGCATTTGATGGATCATGGTGGACCTCAGAGGGCAGAAGGAGATGACTTAAAGGCTCATGGGTCATCCAGCACAATGTCAATAGAAATGAGTATTTCAGGTTCAGCTAGTAATTGAAGTAATGTAGTCCTGCTATAAATAGAGAAGATTCATGTTTTGTTTGGTTCATCAATATAATCATTTGCATAGTACAATGTTTATGCTTACAAGACATATTAAAAACTGTTTTAATAAGCAATATCTTTGTACCTTGCATTGGAATCTATAAAGTCCTTTTAGTTTGTGCTGTTATGCCACGAGAGAACTGTTTCAGCCCAAAATATTCTTGATTGTTTTTGTATACTATCAGAGATATCAGAGTTGTCCTAACTTAACTTAAAGGTTGTCACCAGTTCCATTCTGGCTTGTTCACATGAAATGTTATCCTTGATTTATTGAGCATTACTTCACTAAAATGACACTTTCTGTCCAGTATATATACAGCAGCAGAGCATATGGCCACGCTGCCCAGGGCGGGCACGCTCCCGAGGCGGCTGGGGCACAGAGTGCCTCCCAGGTGCGGGATAGCCGCTTGGGTGCATGGAGTGATGCGCGCGCCCTGCAGCCGGGGGCGGAGCAAGTCGCCAATGGCGGACTTTCGGCGCACCGCCCGCCCGCGATTCCCAAGGTGTTAAAATGAAGGGAGAATGCTGCCGGCAAAACGGTGCAGCTCCCCCCCTTCCCCTGACAGCTCAGGGTAGGCTTGGGAGTTGTGGGCATGCCGCGCGCAGAATGTCACCCCTCTCAGCAAAGACACCTGGGGCGAACCGCCCCCCTGCCCCCTTCCTCTGCCCCTAGATATATAACAGGAAAGTTACATACTTTATTCCTGACCCATTTACACAGTCCTTTCAAGCAACCCAAAAGAAAAAGTGCTTCACTTTCTTCTTGTTGAATCTTCTAACTTTATCATTGTAACTAGCAAACATCAGCTAGTGACACATTCAGCAGTACTTTATGCAATATCAACCAATGCTGAAGTATATATGTGAACAAACCTTGTTATCTAGACCCTTGCACATTTAATTCATTCATGTCATTATACCACACATTTCCATTGAAAGCTTGTATGGGGAAGGTGTCTCACTGCCTAGACCCTCCCCATAACTGCACATTCAACAGCAGTGGGAAAGACCAGTAAGTGCACTTACTGGGACAAATTATACCCACCATTACCCCTATTTTTATTTCTTTAATGGAATGCAAATGTCCCTTATCTAGGCTCCTCTTGGTTGCTACCCATGGCACTATTACCAATATATGAACACTAGCATCTCATTTTTGTAGTGAAGAAAATGCCCCCAATAAAACTGTTGTTTGCAGAATTTAAATACTGGTGTCACTATTATCTCTCTATTGTGTTATGGATTCTGTATTCATTTTCTTTATTTCATACTAGGCTTAATGAAATTATTGTCCCAGTATCACCAGCCATTCTCATTTACTGTTTGTGTTTTGTTTCCTCCTATACCCATCATATTTGGATTCCATTCTTCCTCCAAGAAGCTTATGGTGGCATACATTGGGCTTTCCCCCAACCAAGTTTGCCCACACAACAATCCTGAGGTAGGTTAGCTTGGAGGTGGGCATATTAGGAGGGACATTCCACAGGGTAGCAAGGAGGATATGCCATACAGGACAGGAAAGGGGTCTCTGCCATTAGAGCTCTATCCTTGTTCAAGGAACTAGATGGGGGGAAAGGAGAATCCACTGGTATCTAGGCTCATACTTCCTAAAGTGGTGAAAAAAATCGCTGTGAGCTTTATCATCTATTACATGAAACCCGTATTCCACCTTTCTGCTTCTAAAATGGAATTCAGTATGGTGCGTACTACATAGATTACATAGTCCAACCTTCAAAAATCTGACTATAGCCTGAGCCTTCTCAAGAAGCCCCCTTTCTAAATAGAGTTCTTCCATCATCGAAGATGCCCTGATTTTACAAACTTATTTAGATATTTGAACATCAGCATATATCAACAATCAATATTGTTTTCTTTGTTTTATGGTCATGTACAGAATATAGCTTAAAGTTAGGCTATCATTGACAGTAGAGGTGGGGAACCTGCAACCCTCTTGATGTTGCCAGACTACAGCTTCCATACTCCCTGGCTATGAGCCATGCTGGCTGAGGCAGATGGGAGTTTGAGTTCAACAATGGCTGGAGGACCACAGATTCCCTATCTTAGATATCCAGTCAGCCAGGGAATGTCTTGCATTAGTGTTGTATAATTTTGTATGGAAAATATACTGCGGTGCTCCACCCTTTAAATGCAGAAACTTTTGGGAACTATCCTTAGCTTCAAGTAGCACTGGATTTATCTGTACTGTGCTTTGCTGTTTAAATCCTAACGAGACACTTTATTAACATATTTATTGCACGAGTATAATGTCAGTGGCATATTATTAAGGGAGACTTTTGAGGGAAGAAATAGGGTAGGGTATTTTCTTTGTGTTTGTGCGGAGGCAGGTGCATATTTGAGTTAATGGACAACTGCTAATTAGGGAAGTTTTGTGAGTACACTGGTAGCATATCATATTTCCAGGACTTATTACAATTAGTAATGGAAATCTCCCTAGATTTGGAGGCTGATTGGCTGTAATGATATAAGTTGTTTTGATAAACCTAAGGATAGGGATGCGGCAGCTGGAGCCAGTTGATGCTCCTCCTTGCACCCAACAGCATGGAGCAAATGCCAAAATGTGGGGAAGTGCCTCAGGAGGCAACTGTCAGGTGTTTGCTTTTTAAGGGCTCTGTCAAACAATGTTTAGTGATGCAAACAACTCCTGTGAGGTAAATTGGATTTCTTGTTGGAGTGTGGTATGTAGGCTGAGACCTTTCATTAGGTACTAAATCAAATATTACCGTCAAGTGCCAGGCATCTGCTTATCCTACTTTGCTCTGAATCTCTCTCCCTCTGTCTTTTTAGAATGCACAGGATGACAAGCTGCTTGTTAGACCTGCCACATAGTACAGGTAAATAATGAACATCTGTTAGCAGTTGTAGCTGCATGACATTACACACATCTTCTAGTTACGATGACTGTGAATAAGGACTTGAAGTAAATATGCCTTTTTCCTCTACTGTGGGAGAACCAACTTTTCCCATCTTCAAAAATTCAGCACCTGCTGTTAAAATGAATACTTTTAGGGTTACCACTAGGAATGGACAAATCTGTCCATTTTTGTTTCACATTTTGCCATTCTTTACTCTGAAGTTTGGTTCACCACATTTCCTCATCAGTTTGCTTTTGTTTTTTTAGCTATTCACAAAAACGTGTCAGCATTTTAGTGCACTCTTCCTAATATACACCTTTTTGTAGGCATTCTTTTCCTATGCATTTTACTAGAAATATCTCATAAAATTTTCACAAGAATGTAAGTTTCTTCCTAATGGACTCATTTCTGTATGCTTAGAAAAGAATGGAGAACTCTCTCACAAAAATTATAGAAGTACATATTGGTTCATCTGCCTCCCTTCCATCTGGTCTAGGGAACCACCCAACTAGGTAAATTCTAACAACTGAATTTCTCTGTCATTTCTATCTCCAAGTACAGTGGTACCTTGGGTTAAGAACTTAATTCGTTCTGGAGGTCTGTTCTTAACCTGAAGCTGTTCTTAACCCGAAGAACCACTTTAGCTAATAGGGCCTCCCGCTGCTGCAGCGCCATCACCGCGTGATTTCCGTTCTCATCCTGAAGCAAAGTTCTTAACCCAAGGTACTATTTCTGGGTTAGCAGAGTCTGTAACTCGAAGGGTCTGTAACCCGAGTTACCACTGTACCTCATATTGATCTTCTTACAAGTATCTTCTTCTGAAATGGAGAGCATAGCATATATCATAAGCCTGAACAGGCATCAAGTGGTGTTTCATGGCATTTTAACCCCATTTAACCATCCACATTCATTCTTAAATCAGTTTCTCATTAAGCCTTTAGTACAGCCCCTTAAGTACCCATAGACTAACTGCAAGCAAGCAAGAAAGAAAGCAAACAAACAAATTCACATTTCCCCTCTACCTACCCCCCCCCCAAATTTTATTCCATCCCTCTATTGTCTTCTCTGGGTGAAATTTTAGGTTATAAGCTTTGGAACAGACCACACATTAGCAACTTCAAGGCAGACTATATAACTCTTTTAATTTTTTGTAGCTTACTTATTTCTTTTTTCTCATGATTGACTGTGGGAAGATGTTTATCTGCTTCCTCTTTTTGTAGTGTGACTCTCTTTAATATGCCTCACCTGGATTCCTTAATTACAACAGTAATTGTCCCAAGTTTACTAATTAGCTTTCATCGAGGGGAAAATAGAAACGGTGAATCCAGAAAGAAAACCTCATTGCAGAAAGGAGAGAAATAACCGAGCTGTTTTCAAAAATGCATTTCTTATTTATCAGAAGGAGTACAAGGAAAATCTTTGAAAATATATATTCATTTATATATGACAGCATGGATGTTCATGTGCCAAAGATTTGCAGAATACAGTAACTTTGGAAATCCAAATGAAGTCTGTTCTTCTAGAGGAGATCTACCTTTGGGGAGACTGAATTCTGAATCTGAGTAAATTCTGTGGATGGCAAGCAGTGGAGTATCAATGATTGGGGGAAAAAACCAATAGGAATGTGTTTTTTTGCTAACATACCAAAAGTACACAAAGAAAAAAATTGACCTGAATGACTTGTTTACTATATAAGGGGGCCTCCTGTCCAGAATTAGGGAGTTCATTCATATTTCTGTTTCGTGTGGATAATCTTTCTATACCTCTGTTAATTCTCCATTGTTCATATGTTTTCTTCCAGATCACTGCACTCCCAGTTTTCCTTCCCTCAATACAGGGTTTTTCATACCAAGGATACTCTGGAAATAAGAGGGTATGGAAAGATCTGGCATGAGGGAGGGGAATGTAGTGATTTATAGGAGAACATCTTATGGATAACAGAGAATTAATGAAGGAACAGGAAGCTTACTATCTACATTAGCCAACAACCCTTACTTCTGAGAAGATAATGCATAGGGATATGATGTTGTCAGATGCAAAAGAGAACAGGGTTCCTGTACCTTTAATAATGGTACAGGAGAGAGAATTCCAGCATCTGTTGCTTATAATACAATCCTTTTTGGTAAATTACCTCCCCATCCAGGCATTTGTACTTACTGTATGGAACAATTATGACACTTTCTGCTAGATAAATAGGCACTAGGGAAAGTATTTTTAGAAGTGTACTAGCAAAAAGACAACCATGACAGAGATAGCCAGAAGTAGGCATTTTAAATTGAGTGTGTGTATGAGAAGTATTTTTGGAATCTTTTGTTTTGACAGAGAGTATTATTGAGAGTACTGTGGGCTTGTTTCCCACAGCATTGCAGCGCTAGAGTCCAAGGCATCTCTCCTAGCCTGCCTTCAGCCAGCCTTCAGCCAGCCAGCCAAGATGGATCTGTTCTCTTTCAGCTATACCAAGCCTCATGCCAAAGGGCCCAAACTTTTCCTGTGACATCACACCCAGTTACCCTGGCAGCCTTCCAAATCCCCTGTCCCTGTTCATACATTAGGACAGGGGAGAAGGGCAGTTCTCTTGCTGGCCCTCAGATTGCTTTGCATAGGCTAGCCCAGGAATTCATATCCCAAATAATCAAAATCCTACCATTTATTAATTTCTAGGGTTCAGGGCATCCCCAGCTTATAACCATGTATTAACTTTGCCACCTTCATATTTGGTTTCTATAGCTTAAACCTCCAAAATACACTAGCCAGAGATCTTGATAGCCAATGGGCTCATATCCAGTTTATGTCTAAATCACAACAAAGGTTTTTGGCTATGGGGAAGACTCTTTGATTAATGAGCTGTGCATCCAGATATTGGGATACATGTGGCACCCCAGGAACTGTCACCCTGGAATGTGGCCCCAAATCCTCTGCCTACACTTGCTTTCTTCCTGTGCTTTGTGGCTTAGCTTCCATTCTCTCCCTTGCTTGACAGAAGCAGTGGAGGTAGAATTATAAGTGGGTCAGGGAGAAGAAAATGTGGAGATGGTGAGGGCAAGGAGCATGCCAGCAGAATGTGAAGGGAATAGGGAACCTCACAGCTTCCTCAGACATGCTAGCCAGCATTTACAGTTTGTCAACTGTCTAAAATGATACATTTCTTTTCTCCAATATAAACACTTGTAAAATCACAGTGAGTGGATGCGTTCAGACAGTGTGTTGGTGATATTTGTTGCATGTAATGGCACAGTGAGAGTAAGTGACTCTATTTTAATGGATCAGATACCTAGCGGAGAAAAGGAAGGTGACACAACAGCAAAGATGCACACAATATTTTTTTCTCTGTCCTGGGGAAAGAGTGAAATCAATACAACATGGAAAGTTACTGTGAGTTATTCAATTCTCCAACGGGCTTTTTATCTGAAGCAGAACATAGGACATTGGTCTCTCTTATCTATCATTAAATAGCATCTCATGTAAGAAATAGTTACATGCAAATAAAAACATTGCATGTATTTGCAAGTATAGACACACATAATTTCCAGTGAGTTTTCATTTCAAAAAATATTCCCCCAGATTTTTGAGTAGCATCCAATATTAGTTAAACTCATAGTATACCCAGTGAAATCTGTGGACTTCAGTTACTTTGGGTGAGATCCAATATGTCAGTGAGTGAGGTGAGATGTCCCATTCTCCCTTCTACATCCATGGAGTACCCAGTCTGGTCTGCATGGTCCTCTAACTCACCAGAGTAGATTATGAGGGGAGCGGGAGCTTCAGTAAAAGGACAAGGAGTACCATTTGCACAAGTGGGACATCACACTGTACTTCACCCATTAATTTCAATGAGGCTGCTCTACATACGAACTGATTGGATATCACCCGTGAAGTTCAAAGAAGGTGGCACATGAGAAGGTCTTCTCTGTGGTGGACCACAAGTTTCAGAATGCCCCTCCCATTTCTGAGGTGTGTCTAGCCTCATCATTGCTTAATTTCCGATGAGAGGGCAAAACACTTCTTTTTGCCCAGACATCTGCGAGTGGAGATCAAGCTGAACTGATATTTCCTTGCTTAGCACAGGAATTTGCTTAGCATGAGATTTTTTCATTGATACTTTTAAAATCATAATTCCAAGTGTAGTTTTCATCAAAGTTTTATAGAATATGTTGTTTTCATTTGTTATACTGATTTTGTATGTGAAACACCTTGGGACCTTATGGTGAAGGGCAGGTTGCACACATTTGTAATAAAGAAACAAACAAATAAAGTTTGGCAAAGTTTAAAACTAATTATCTCCACTATCAAAATAGCAGCCATCCTGTATACAGAATGTATGTGGACAGGCAATCACTTCGTTCACAAAGCTTAGTAGAGTAATCCACCATATAATGAATTGTCAGAAAGGAGAGACTTCCTTTAAATAATTAAAAAAGTGGTTCTTCAAGTGAACCTGAATTGGAAATAGTTTTGGAACTTTACTTCTGAGAAAGGATGCACTGGGGCAAGGGGAGGGAAGGAAATACTAAGCATACGTATTTTGAACTACCGTATTTTTCGCTCCATAAGACACAGTTTTTTCCTTCTAAAAAGAAAGGGAAAATGCCTGTGCGTCTTATGGAGCGAATGTACTGGACTGGAGCCATGGCTCCCTTCAGTCAAGCAAAGCGGGAGCCGCTTACAGGGCTTCTGTCCCGCTTTGCGCGGCTCTCCCTTTGCTTGCTTTACAGCGAGCCGGGAGGAGGCAGGTGATTCAAAGCCAGCAGGTGCTTTTAAAAGCGGTGCATAGCCAGCAACAGCTGCAGAAGCCTCAGCTAGCAAAGGTCCATGTGCTCCCTAAATGGAGCAATGAGGCTGCAGAGGGACAGCAGGGCACAGGAGGGGTTGGATCAGGAAGGATAAAATTTAAGCAACCAGCAGCAAAAAAACCCAACCTCGAGCTCTGAGCCACAAGCGCAGTGAAAATCAGGAGGTAAAATAGGAAGGCTGCTGGGGACTGGAGGGCAGGGGATGAGGGAGAGGGGAAAATTACACAAATCCCCCAGTGTCTCAGCTGATCCGCTGGCACACTAAACAAACATACAGCTCCTGTCCCTCTCAGTCTCACTCTGATATACCAGTAGTTTATTAAATAGTTTAGTACAACATTTGATTAAGAATATTTTTTCCCTGCTTTCCTCCTCTGAAAACTGGGTGCGTCTTAAGGTCAGGTGCGCCTTATGGAGCAAAAAAATATGGTAAATGTGAGAAAAAAGCATAAACGAGTTTTGATATATGGGGGAAATATGGTGGGAAAGAACAGGAAATAGATGAGTAACTTTTTGTGTAATATTTTGATCTGATTTTTTCATGGAGATGATGGAACTTTCCCCATCTGTTCCATCTTCTCTTTTCAAACTGTTCATTTTGCAAGTGTGGGCATAAGTGTCTACAGCAAATAGTTGTAATATCTCTATTTCCCAGTGATAGTAATGCACTATGCCTGGTGATTTTGCTAAGCATTTAAAGACACGACAAAGTCCCCCACACAAACACACAACTGAAGCTGTGGGCATCCTCAGCATCTCACATTTACACTCAAATTGCAGCCTGTGGGGAGAAATGCCCTTAAATTATGCTCCAACCATGTGATGCATTTAGAATTCACAGGTTCCATCTATTTTGGTATATTTCCCTGTTGATTAACACACACACAGAAGTCTCATTAGCTTCCAAAGATGAACACATGTTTTTGGGTCTCAGTGCTCATCCCATTAACACAAATTGCAAATTGCAAAACTCCATCAATTTAAGTGGTGGCATCATCAAAATTAATGCTGCTCAGAGAACAGATACTTTGCACTTTTTAAAAAATTAACATTTAGGATGCAGTCCCAAGCATATTTAATTAGGAATATGCTCTATGGAAATCAACAAGAATGCCAAGTTTGGGATCAGGGTGTCAGATGGTTAATTCTTTAGACCAGCCTTTGCCAACATGATAACATTCAGATGTTTTGGAATACAAATTCCATCATCCTCACCAAACACACATGGGTTATTTGAACCATAATTTGTTGTTTTTGAACAAGAAATGATTTAACTAAGATTTCTTTAGTCAAGTGACATTATTCCTCACTGGTATAATGAGGCATATTAGTTGCAATATAGTACAAATAATGTTTAGTTGCCCACATGTCTATGAATGTGTAGAGGGCATAATGATTGACACCCCAACACAGGCAGCTGCAGTAATCCTGCCAATAGCTGCAGATGCATATGTCTGCATATGACTGAAACACGCCCTTTTGATGTTCTGGCTATTAGGACTGTATCCATGAGAATAAGCTGGATCATGTGGTTCTTCCTTTCATGTGACTGCAGCCTTAAAGATAGCTGGGCCACGTGGTGGCAGTTTTGATCATAGAATCATTCAGTATCCTTTGTTTGATGCATAAAATCCGAAGCTAGACCATCCTAATGGATGGCTGCCTAGTCTTGACTTGAATACCTAAAAAAAAGGAGAGCATGTCATCCTTCTAGGTCTCCCTCTAAACTGTTCTTACTATCAAATTAGGGAACATAGGAAGTTTACAGGTATTGACCCATCTAGCTCAT
This sequence comes from Podarcis pityusensis, assembly GCF_964106645.2. NCBI lineage: Eukaryota > Metazoa > Chordata > Lepidosauria > Squamata > Lacertidae > Podarcis > Podarcis pityusensis. Next base: position 49,833,806 of record NC_138027.1, read on the forward strand.
CTGCAGTGACAGGCAATTACTCTCAAGAGTTTCAGGCAGCTATTTTCCAGTTCTACCTGAAACTGCTGAGGATTGAAGCTGAGACTTTCTATAGGCAAAGGAGATGCTCTGTCACTGGGCTATGACCCTTCCTCTACACCAGGCATTGGCAACCTCGGCCCTCCAGATGTTCTGGGACTACAATTCCCATCATCCCTGACCACTGGTCCTGTTAGCTAGGGATCATGGGAGTTGTGGTCCCAAAACATCTGGAGGGCTGAGGTTGCCTATGCCTGCTCTAAACACATGAAGCATCGGGCTATTTAGAAAACATAGGAAGAAACCTATGAAGCTGCCTTATACTAAGTCTGAATATGGGCCTCTGTAGCTTAGGACAGTCCACACTGACTGGAAGATGTGTTCATGGTTTTATGGAGATGCCAGAGATTGAGCAAGGGGCCTTCTGTATGCAAAGCAGATTGCTCTACACTCAGCATAGCCTTGTTTCTCCTAATGTTCAACCAAAATCTACCCTCCTGTAACTTAGACCCATTTTCTATCACCTATGGCAGAAGAGAACAAGTCATTGTCCTCTTTTATGTGGTGGCCCTTCAGGCCTTTAGAGAGTGTTTTCATGTCTCCTCTCAACCTTCTCCAGTGTAAGCACACCTAGTTCTTTCAATCATTTGAATTTGCCCAACATTTTAGCATTATCTCACCAACAAATGTGACGTTTCCATTTTCTCCTGTTTATGTGGCTGAAAGGAAATGAAGCAAGACAAAGGGTTTCTATTCTGTTTGCCTAAGCAAGATGAAAAATAATTATTGCACCAACTGCATTTTATTAATACGACAGATAAGGATAGTCTTCATTAAATGGATGCTATGGCTAGCCTCATCTCGGTGAAGAAAAAGGAAGGAAATTGCTGTTTTAAATGCCCTACAATGGAATCCAAACTCATCTTCTTGCAAACTCAGATACAACTCAGTGCCTTCATATTAAGCAATTTATTCTAAATGCCTAAAATGGAGCATAATTATTGCCTCATTTTACACTATATTCAATTCTTCTCAGAAGAGATTGGCTTGATAAAGAGCGGATCTGAAAATGAGATCAGAAGAAAAGAGAAAAATGTATTCTACTTTAAGATATTTCTATCAGCAGTATAGGTTTGCAAAACAAAGGACATGTGGCCTGAATGTTTTAATGTATTAGCAGTGGCCCACTGGGGATGGACAAAGGAGCACAAAAACAGGGACCCATATCATCCTAAGAACTAAGTGCAGTTCAGCTAGTTCCTAAGCAGGCTGAGGAGGCTTGGTCCTTGAGAGAGAAGATCTGCTGATTATTTTAAATGTACAAAGTAGCTGAGGATTGTTTCATTCTATATTTCACATTTAAAAGAAGGAGCCAATGGCTGTTCAATCTGGCTATACCTTTTAGAAAGGCTTCACCCTGGAGCCACTCCAGGAATTGTGGCAAGACGACAAGAACCAGACACACTACTTGGACTGATCCCTCACAGGGGTACCCCAATTCCAGGCTGTAGTGGTGGCCCCTATCCTAAATGAATTTTGTATTTAAATACAGATTTAAATCCATATCTTAAACATGCTTTCTTTCAAAACACTAATTTCACCCCCCTTTTTTTGAGCTAAGTATAATGTTGCAACATTTGGGAAGTGTGAAGTCTAATGGATAACTGCATACCATTCCTAGCATTAGTCCAAAGGTGCAGAACAGATATTAGAATTTGCAGACTGAATTCGTCAAACATTCATAGTTATAACATAATATACAACATTGCATTAATAAAATAATGGTAACTTATTTTTATTGTTTGCTTTTCTTTTTTAAAAAATGGCATTCTTTTCTTGTTTCTTTTTGCCTTTTCCAGTGTTTCTTTATTTCCAAATAAAGATAAATAAATGATGCAATCATCATAAGTGTATGTTGCACATAATAATAAAGTTACTCAATTATACAGAAACCATAGTAAAATATATCAGAGTAATGGAAAGAGCTTTCTGTGCACAGCCCTGGAAAATCTGATTCGAAGGGCAGTATATCAATCTGTAAAATAATGATAATAATAATATAAATATGAATGAACAGTAGAATAAATAGTGTGAAACACGGCAACTCATGGAAATGCGAATATATTCTGCTTTCATAATATTCTTGTTTAACCCTGTGTCTAATTTTATCAGATATTATATTCAAACCTCAAAACCAGGGAAAATTCTATGCCTCCCTAAATGTCACTCTTGTGTTAAGTGCTTATTGCAAAACTAAAAAGGTAAGACAGGAATATTTTCAATGACTGTGTGAGTTTTGATAGAGATGCACAAATGAGTTCTTTTGTGTTTAGCTTCCAATTAATCAAAAATAAATCTAGATAGTACTTTAAGAAAAAGTCCTCCTATTATCAGGCATGAGTTGATTCAGCTGTGGTGGCTCAGACATTTCCAAATGATCAACAGTGCATTATAGGCATCAAATGAATCTGTGTGCAGATTAATGCACAATCTGTAACTAGGTGAAAGACTTTAATTTAGTTGAAAACTTAAGTTCCCAGCACAAAACATACAAATTGTACTAAAGCTCTAGCCACTTGGGGACTGGTTTGCACTTTGTAATATAATGAAAATAACTTTATAAGCAGTGAGTCATTAAGTTACTTTAATTTTCAACCTGTAATGCAGTGGAAAAACTAAAGGGAATTCTATAGTGCAGGTATTAACACAGTCAAAATTTTAAGACTTCCCTTGAGAATATTTTCTTGAGAAAGTTTTTGGATTCCTGGAAGAAGAGGAAAGAGTGAAAAGGTTTTTCTGTGCATTACCGACTCAGAGCATCTCCATAAACTACTTTGAATATTAATATCTCTATAACTTCTATGGCAGCATAAACCTGCCCAAAAGGAAGTGAAGGTTATGATTTACCAGTAGGGAAGAAATTAGGAGGGCAAGTCATTTCAAGAAGACAATAATGGGGAAGAAATCCTAAGTGGGGTTATGGAAGAGTGGAGGGATGGCTCCTTTACCACATTTCAAGCTCTGCCAACTCAGCCTACTCTACAGGTGCCAGCTGTGTACTCTGACAATACTTTTGGATCTAACTTTGTCACTAGAGCCCAAGGAACTTCTGTGTCATGAAGTGCCATGACTGCCTATGGACAGAAATAGCTTTGCCATGGTAATCAATGCACTGGAACCCTCCCAGTCAGACTTCTGTAATGTGCTGCATATGGAGCTGCCCAGGAAGCTTCAATTAGTGCAGAATGCAGCTGAAAAAACATGACAAAAACTGCACTGCTGCCTGCCGACTCCTAAAATGACTGCCTGGTAAGGTTGCACAGTCAGGCCAGGCCAATGAGGTGCTCCTCTGAGGTGCTGGAGAACCTGGTCTGTACCCAAGCTGGCCAACTACTGCTACTGGGCATGCTCCATGAACTGGATGAAATTAAGCAATGAATGAATTAGAGGGACCAATGGTCAGCTTGCTTCCAATGTTCATCCGCACTATACCCAACCCTTCGACAGTCCAAGGAGTTGCTGGAGTTTGCAAATTGTGGCAGTTTTTAAAAGGTGCCATCATAATCACATAAATTAGGTCGGCCACATAAACAACATCTGCACACTGGCACTGGGTCTCAATAGCGAACCACAAATAACCCAAAGGCCACTTAATGTCATCATTTGCAACCATGCAAGAGAATCCCCCTACTATTTCCAAGCAGGTGCAGTGCTGGCACTGATGTGTTATATCGCAGTTGTGCACTGCCCCTCATTCACAAGCATAAAGGGAAATCATTTTGCAAGGCAATTATTATATATTATCATGAACATAAATCACCACTTGAGCTCCATTAATCACAAAACCTATAAGAATGCTGTTTCCACATTTTCTCATTGAGAGCTTTATAATTATTTGCAGTATCCAGACTGTTAGTACAACACGGATCATAGCTCTGACTTCAGCTGTTCCATTTTTAATAGATTATTAATGCCTGCAGAAGTTTAGTTAATTGTATGTATTGTGATCAGTTTGGAAGAGTTAAATATACTGAGAGTTATCAATATATAGTTTAAGCTGGTCATGCACTGCAGTTACGATTGCCATTTTAACCTTTTTCCTCCTTTCGTCCTCAGTACATAGATATATATTAAGGTATATCACATTTTTAATGATGTCGTGATGGTAATATGTGATTGATTTTCCATTGTATCCTCCCAGTGTATGAAAAGAAATTAATGATTCTATCCAAGGTCAGAGCTATCTTGGAAGAGGGCATTTATGAGAGAACATACTCTTGACTATCTTTGAGCAAGGAAACTGAGTATTTCAGACCAGTGTATACTCCCTTTTAAAGTTCCAACAAAGAAACTGTAACAGAGCTAAGCAAAAGGTGCAATAGGAAGATATAGGAAAAGATATAGGAAAGGACACATAAGAAGGAAGGGGAATTACTGTGATGATAATCTGAGAAGTAGTAATGTTTTGGTGTGGCACAGAAGTTTAGTATAAAAATACATTATCTGAATCTCATAAGAACGTAAGAAGAGCCCAGCTGGGTCAAATTAAAGGACCATCTAGTCCAGTATTCTGTATCCTCTTCCATCAACCAAATACCTATGAGAAGGCCACAAGCAGGACATGAGCTGTATAGTTCTCTCCCACTCATGATCTCCAGCTACTGGTATGCCACCCCTGACACTGGAGGGAGTACAGAATCATCATGACTAGTAGCAATTGATAGTCTTACTCTCCATTAATTTATGTAATCCCTTGTTAAAATCACCCAAGATGGCGACCATCACTACATATTGTGCTAATGAGGTCCATAGTTTAAGTATGTGCTGGTGTGAGAAGTGCTCCCTTTAGCGTGTCCTGAACCTTCCAAGAGTCAGGTTTACCAGGGTTTGTTTAATATGAAAGAGGAAGAAAAATTATTCTTTCTTCATACCATCCCCAACTTTATACACCTCTATCACATCTCCTCTTACTATTTTCTAACCTAAAAAGCCAAATTTCGTAACCTTTGCTGAATCCCCTCGATCATTTTGGTTGCCCATGATCACGCAGAGAGCAGATGAAGGAGGTCATGGTAAACAGGCCCAACTTCAGCACCTGGTCTCTTCCTCTCTCCCTATTTTTCAAAACAGTTCTCAACCTTGGGTCCCCAGATGTTTTTGGCCTACAACTCCCATCATCCCTGATTACTGGTCCTATGAGCTAAGGATCATGAGAGCTGTAGGCCAAAAACATCTGGGGACCCAAGGCTCAGAAAGGCTGGTTTAGAGGCAGGCCAGACATATACATAGTAAAGGTAAAGGGACCCCTAACAATTAAGTCCAGTCGTGAACAACTCTGGGGTTGCAGCGCTCATCTCATTTTACAGGCCGAGGGAGCCGGCGTTTGTCTGCTTCCGCAGACAGTTTTTCCAGGTCATGAGGCCAGCATGACTAAGCCGCTTCTGGCGAAACCAGAGCAGCGCACGGAAATGCTGTTTACCTTCCCACCACAGCGGTACCTATTTATCTGCTTGCACTGGCGTGCTTTTGAACTGCTAGGTTGACAGGAGCTGGGACCGAGCAATGGGCGCTCACCCCGTCACAGGGATTCGAACCGCTGACCTTTCAATCTGCAAGCCCAAGCGGTACAGTGGTTTAACCCACAGCGCCACCCACGTAACAGATGCTTATTTCATTGTTTTTAGTTTTAAAATATATTATCCTTAATAAAAAAGGACACTATTCTCAAATAAATATTGGAACAACAGAATCAAACACCATTTCCTTCTGTAGTCAGGATGGTGTTAAGATCTGAGTTTCCAAACAGCAAAACTGCAATCTCCACCCCCCCTTTTTAATCAAAGCTGGTGAACTGCATTTTTTGCCCTGACATGATCAGATCTCAGTCGGTGTTCCTGTGACCAATGATAAAAAACAACGCTTTATTTTAAATGGACAGATAGTACACTTTGACAACATGGATACTGCCACTATTGCTTCAGTCTATTATACTTTCTTTGCCCTTAAATCATGCCATAAACTTTATGGGATAAAACATACAGAGGATCTCTGTGCATCGTTTGAAAGTCACTTAAAGTGCTCTTCATTATTGCTATGAAGTGAGATGACTGACTTAAGTGGCTGCTACTCCTGTGGTGTGTGTGTGTGTGTGTGTGTGTGTGTGTGTGTGTGTGTGTGTGTGTTTTAATGTTCTACTTAAAACATGGCAGGAGGACATTAAGCCTAACTTCACTTATGGCTGAATCTGCCATTTTGACTCAATGATTCAGACACAACAGCTGCTGCAGAATGGTAAACAATATCACATGTTTATGAACCAGATAGTTCCAGTTCATATCTTAGCACTGTCATGAATTCACTGGGTAGTTTTAACAAAGTCTTAGAACCAGACCCTTTTCAACATGTTGATAACAATATTGATCTATATTCTTAACATACTAATGGTCACCAACATTGTGATGATATCTCTTATGGCCCTCTGTGGAGTTGTCATGGGGACCCCCTCCCCGAAACTTTCCTGTGTAAACAGGGAAAGTATGAAGCGGGACTGCATGCATATATGGCTGGATGCAGTTACTATCTTCTTTTTCATTGGGAACCCTGATGATCAATATAGTTAAATAAATGTTTTTTCTAATGTTCTACAAATCTACATTGTTGAGATTTATCATCTTCAGCATCTGTCTCATCCGTATACACTAGGCTTGAGATGAATGACAGGAACAGCAGAAAATACTGTCTCACATGTGGAATATTCAGAAGCAGGTGGATTGGGAGGTTAAATAGCCTGGTAAATGATGCATTGGAAGATTTAGCAGAAACTGTTATGAGAAAAATTGTATTCCCACTTACAGTGAGGAGAAGTTTGCCCTACCCACCATCTCCTTAGAAGAGATTTGGGTTGATCTCTCCTGGGAAGTCATCTGGGCAGGATTGTCCAACCAGGAAGGGATATATTTGGCTGTATTTAACATCAATTTGCCCCTTCCTCACCCTTGTGATCCTTGTGGTGCCCTCCCTTAACAATGTAGGCTTTTGCTAGCTGCCTTTTAATGGGCTGAGTAGGAATTTTGCAGGGAGCCCCTGACTTCAGTTTTCTTCATTTGGTCAAATTGTTCTTGTGGGCTGGGGAAAGAAATTAAGATTGTAATTGACTGCTTCCCTGAAGTATTGCTAATTTGGGAGTACTCAGGAGTTATCACCCAAAGCCTGTGACTTTGGGGTACTTCATAGGGCCAGAATGTGTGCCTCAGTGGAATCTCTGAGTGAACATTTTTGACTCACATACCCAGAGTTCACCTTGAAAGAAGGGAAATTTATCCAAATCCTTGGCTGGGAAGCCACAGAATGCATGAGTGCACATGCCCAGAGGTTACTTTGACTTCACCTGCCTGCAATTAATTTGATTGACTTTTATCCTACAGATCTTCTAATTGTTACATTTTAATAAATATAACCTTTCCACCAATATGCTGGGGGCAGCCAGTAGCTTTGTGATTGACCAATGACAAATTTCTCCCTCTGTCTTGCTCTCGCTTTCATGGCTGATTTTGGATATTTAGAACAGCTGGACACACAAAGCGGTTAATATCCTAGCACATCTGACTGTGAAAATCAAAAAGCATTCATCATGTAAAAGCCACAGGGATAATGCCATGAAGCTGAAAGTGCTGAGAACATTGATATTCAAGAGGCCATAGACAAGGCATTAAAAAAGAACATTCAGAAGCACGATGAAGTCAGCAAGAACCCACATAGCCACTCCAGGTTAATTTGGCTATAGAAATGTTGTGGTGCCTTTGAATTCTGACAATGAGGATATGATCAGACTGCAGGGTTTTTGCAGGGTTTTATTGACAGTCGACTGAATGGATTGTTAACTAGATTTGATCTCCACCTTGTATTCAGGACATGACCCATCTGCATCTAGCCCAGTGACACACAGTAAGGTTAAAAAGGTCCAATAAAGAGAAAACCAGTTAAAACTTACCATAAAACCAGAAAACTTACTTAAAATGCCTGATGAAATAAAAAGGTCTTTGCTAGGTGTCAAAAATTCAACAGGGAGTGTCGGATCTCAGCTGGGAGGGTCCGCAATACTGACCGTACAGCTCCTGGTGGATACAATCTCTGCATCTGAGCCATGGGGGACCATTTGATATATATATATATATATATATATATATATATATATATATATCTCAAAGACCTCAGCTATCAAGTAGGGATATACAGAATCAAGAAGTCCTTAAAGAATCTATTTGTGGTTGTGCATGCATTTGGGGGAGAGGAAAAGTTACTGCTCCTGAATGGGCTTGTTTGTTCCAATTGGCAGTGGTGGCCTCCTGCATGTTTGAGGAATTCTCTCTTGTTTGATTCCCTCCTGAAAAATTAGTTTTGGTAGTATATCCTTATCTCTAAACCAGGTGCTGTTTGCAAGCCAGTTCTTCTATATGCTTAACTTCTTGATCATATAATGCTATCAAGTGTGACTTGACTTTTCCTCTGTGTCCCACCTCACTTTATTGAGGAACGTGTGTAATTTATCTTCTGTTTTCTGACTGTCATGCAGCTGCAATTCAGAGTGTGTTCATTTTGGGGAACTGATATCCTCTGAAGGTGGAATTCCTTTAGAACTGGAACTTGACAGCACAAGCACTAGCTGTACACATTAGACCGCAGGTGGGCAAACTGTGGCCCACCCAACTTCATTTCATGTCTTTTGAATCTGCCCCATAAAGTTTCTTTCTTCCTATTCATTTCATTCTTATTTCATTTTTGTAAAAATCTCTTTCCTTCTTGTATGTCATTTCCCAGCTTTCCAGGAACAAATTTGATGAACATGTTGTTTAAATTTGGATCAATGTATTCTTTACATGGGCATGAATCTTTTGAAGAATTTAATTTTCTAGTTTTGTTTCCTAATCTGGAGCAAGAGACTGCTTAATAGAAAAAAGGCTATGGATTTATGTTTCAATTATACACCAGCTCATTCAACGATATGAATGTAGGGCTTTTAACTAAAGGACCTAGGGGTTTTTGTGCACAGGTTTTAATAGTTGTGAGGCTACCTAAACAATCATTTCCACTAATCTTATGTAACTAATGATGCACTAATCTTATGTAAAGATTTCGATCATTGCAGAATATAGTGTCGTATGGCAATGTTAAAGTAGGCAGCTTTCACTCAATAAATTAAAATTTGGGTTAAAATATAATGGCTTAGTTTGAGAAGGTTGGATTCAATTGAAAATGTCCATATTATGATCATAATTAATGCTTATTCTAGAAGCACGGAAAGCATGGAAGAGTTTGGAATGGCCAAAATAATTATAAGATCAAACTTTGCAGAAGCTAGATATGTGACCCGAATTGTTATTTATTTATTGTTCCCTTATAAATAGCAGTAGATTTAGTTTAAAAACCTGTTTCCATAGGAAGTTATTATAGATATCTACAATCAAAAAGATAAAGTTTCCTTTCAAGGTGCCATTTGGGCAAGCACAGGTCCATGCAAATAACATAACATTATATTATGTAAATACTGGCCTTTAAGACTCTGCGGAAGTGGAACTATGTGACCTATTAAAACATAACCCCCCCCCCCTTGAGCTGTTAATCTTACTGATATTTTGGGGAGCAACGAAATGCCTATGTCTGAGTTAAAATCCCAAAACCGAGTTTGACTTGCTGAAAATAACCAATTAGGCAAAGAAAAGGATGGAACAAAAATGACACAAAATAAGAGATAACTATGCCTCCCTTCAGGTCATTAAAAGTGTACTGCAAAATTCTACCCCTCTCTAGATAAGCTGCTGTAACATTTTAAACAAATAACACCTTATTGAATGCAATCTGGGTCATCCTCCCCAGTTCAAAAGCATGTGAGCAGATTCCCAGCATTTTGCTTTGCTTTCTTATCACCGTACAAATTAGAAGCTCTTCTTTGCAGAAGACTGGCAGCTCCTGCTGAGGATTGCCCTGCACATCAAGGCTGATGTGTTTAGAAAGGCCAAATGCTAGCTGCCTTACAGAAAACAAAAATCACTGAAGTAGCAGCTCATTGGATTATAGTGCGTAGTTTTATGATCACACTGAGAAGTTTGGTCAGTCACTTTAAATTAGTATCATCAATGTCAAAATCAAGTCACAAGGACCAAATGATCATTTGGAGATCATTTGGCGATTAACATATACTTCTCATTTTGCTTCTGCTTGAATTGGGTGTTAGAACTTAAGGGTTCATTCCTATACACAACTTGGGTCCAGTAAGGGTCCAGACACACTTTCATTTGTATTGTGATTCATGACACAGTCCGAGTGATGATGATTATTATGTTTTTGTCCTGCTGCTTTCACTGGGACAAACCTTTGTTTACTGCTGAATTGGAATAAACATCAATCAGATTTTCTGAAGATTTGACATTTGCTTTGGTTCAGCAGTACACAATAGGACAAAACTTTTGAGAAGTCATACTGTAGCAGGAAACCCCCCCCCCCCCCATCATTCAGTTTGTACAAACTTCACACACACTCTCACACACACACTACATACGCTACACTTCTGTTATAAATTCATAGAAAATCAACCATACATCGGATTTGCACTGTTCCACTTTTATTTTACTCCATGAAGGAAAGACTACAAAATGGGGAAGGTTTGATACAGGGCACCATAATCCCTTCACCATACCAGCACATCCACAGGAGCCCTGCCCAGTTGCTATGCCAACCCTGATGATCCCAGACAGAAGACAATCAAGATCACAAAGAACTTGCATATGGGAGTGGATTCAGCATGGACTGGAACAAAGGACAATGATCAGATCTTCCCTCAGGGGGCAGGAAACTGCGACTACCTTTTGTCTTCAGAAAATGACTCATGGGGAGGGGTAGAAGGGAACCAGCCAGGTGACAGGACACTCAGGTTACCACCACAACTCCTCCCTCAACCCCTCCTTTCTGTAATGTATGCATGATGTTTCTGGGGGTGGGCTTGACCTAGAGAATGGGAATTTCAAAAGTTTTTATAAGGTCTTGCACACCATTTTCTGTTCTTTCCCTCTCTCCTGCAAGTGAGGGGAACACCCTGTTGCAACAGTTCAATAAAGGCCAAGCCTACAGGCTGCTGATTTGCTCCAATTTACTCTGGTTGGTGTCTTTACTTTTTGTCCAATGGAGCCCTCGGATTTTTCTGGTAACAATACACAGGATTGTTATATAACTTAGCAATGAGTGTTCCATTTTTAAAAGTTACATAACATAGAGATTCTGCATTAAATATCACATTGTTTTAAAATTAAACTTCCAATTATAACAAGGCACAGATAAAATGACTCCACATTACGGGTTGTACTTAAACACCTTGTTTTTGGTAAGATTAAGCACATCTAAATGCAGATTGTGGCCATATCTTGATTTAAAATATGGTGATGATAAAAAGCCAAAAATGTACATATTTCCAGAAACAAAGGTCCATCAAGGAGTATGTCACCATATGTTTTTTTCCTTTCTGTTCAATGGAAATGATCTTTTTATGTGCCAGTATTATGAGCAATGGATATACCCTGTCTAGGTAAAATTATTCTGAATAATTCACACTTTTTCCATGTAAATGGAACTGCAAAAAAAGCTATAGTTTAGCTTTAAAAAACTGAAGTTTTATTTCTGTTAGAAGAGAATTTACAGAAACATATTGATTGTAGACTGAAATGTTTCTCATTTGTTTTGAAATAGAAATGCAATCGTACTTTTTTATTCATATGATTGTGTTGTTTTTGTTTTTTAATATGTGTTGCTATAAATTCTCTGTTAATTTGGATTCCATCATTAGTGTGTGTGGAAGGGTAATTATTTCTAGGCTTTAGTGTGAATTGTTAGGGGATTGTTGAGTACAAACTGAATGTATTCATGTGAGATTTTTGATATGCTTTGAATTGCCATGCAATGCTGTTTCTATGTTTTATTATATATTGTTATATTATCCTGTTACAATACTGTATTATATTATTGTGAGCAGCAAGGCATGGTTTACCATGGAAAGGCAGCATACAAATGAACTGATAATAATGACTTTTTTTAGATGCTGGAGTGCAGTGAGTGCCATTTTCATTCTAGCTCTGTAAATCAATATTATAGACAAGTCTGCCATCCTGTAGTTGCAACTTATGTTTTGGATCTTCCTTCCTTTCCTCGTCTGATGTATATTTCAAAAAGTGAAAATCTAGACCGAAAAATTGTATTCCGGATATGGCATCAGACATCAGATTTAGAAGCAAACAATGTTCAAGTGTCCAAAATATATTGAAAACACTGGGGACCAAAACTAGTGCTCTGCCAATATCTCTCATCCAATTTCTTTTCTCATTAATTGATGAAGAATGATCAGGGGGAAATGTAGAAGACTCTTCCTGGGCCTTGCCTGGGCAGGGGCCCTGCCCAGAGCCGGAAGCGTGGCCCGGATGGCAACGAAGGGGCATCAGTCTCTGCCCCCAGCTGGACCACTGCAGGGCCCCCAATGCCTGGCTGCAACACTGGCCACCAGAAAAGGTATGTGGACTTCCTGCACAGCACTAGCCAAAACTACCGGAATCATGAGAGGTAACCTTTGCTGTAGACAAGCCATGGGGGACATTAGGGTTGGTTTTTGTTTTCTGGCTCACCTTTCTCAAAGCAGACGTATGTGAGCCAAAAGGCAAGAATCCCATTTGTTATACATTTTCAGTCACCATAGCAATGTTGGAGATATTTGCAGAAGCGATATTTCCAGGGCTTTTTTTTCCAGCCAGAACTCACCTCTCAGGTGGGCACCATTGCTATTATAAGAGAACAAGGGAGGCAGTCATGGTGAGTTCCGGCACCTGTTTTTCTAGAAAAATAGCACTGGATAGTTCTAATATGAATAAAAGCATTCAGACAGCTTTTTGTACAATAAATAGTGATGAGAACAACGTTTATATTTAATGTTCAGCAACAGTTGGAACGAAAGTGTGCACAAAACCAAATTAAGACTTGTAGAAGCCCCCCCCCCCCAATTAATTATAGCTCATACATTGTCACTCTCAGCTGCAGCAGATACTAATGCTTGGCCTTATAAAGAGACATGCATATTGATTTTACAGTGCTGAAGCCATCTAAATCACACATTTTCTATTGATATAATAAGCATTGCCTGCATGTATTGATTGCTTACCCCACAGAACAGTGCCAAGTTACTATTGCGGAGAATGTAATGATGCCGAACATTTCTTGCACAGATGATGGGGTAATGTTTAACTGCTCTGTGTCCTGTTCTTTGTAGGTTTACTAATAACCTCCTTAATCACTCCTCCTCTGAATAGCATGGATTCAGAAGCAGATACAAAGCCTAATGATAAAATATTGTTTACAGACTATTTCATACATTCAAAATAAGGTAAGTCAATTATTATAACACCTCCCATCAACTAGTCTGGATGCCAATTTTACTTAACATTTTGCAAGGGCTTCATAGAATGACACATGCCATGCATCACCAGATTAGGCAAACCCAACTCTCATTAAGTCAGCACTTTATTCAGCAAATAGCTCCATTAAAAATCAATGGCATCATTTAGGGAATAAGATATTAGGGTCCCTTACTTAATAAAACTAGCAGAATCAGGCTCTTTTGTCTTTGCTAACACAGAGCTTAGCATCATTAACAACTTTAGTTCTCTGACGTTGATACTGTGCTCTGATTAATTAAAATTACTACAGTGCTTAATGTTAGATGGGTTGTGAGTGTGGCAGTGTTTTCATAGCCACAATTGTTATTTATTATTTTTACTAGAACTGTGCAAACATTTGAGTAACAGGATCCTAAATTACCAAAAAAGCTGTCTGGTTCATGTTTCTTTCTTTCCTGAAAGCTACAAACTCTCAAGAAAAGACACTATAAAATATTCCATGCATCTTTTAATGGCTTATTATCTATTGATTTGCAAGTGCCAAAAGAAGATCCCTAATCAGCGCAAAGACTTCCAATTTAGCAAGTATTTGAGCACATAATTAGTCACCCTCAGTTCTTATTTGCCATACTGCAGGATTTCACAGTGAAAAGCTTGGGAGCTGTTATTCAGTGATTAAAAACAAAACAAAACAATTAGTTCAGAGCTAAGGCCATCTCACGGGGGCTCAAGCTCCACAAAGCCAGGAAAGCTATGACTAGTGCCTTAACGTACATGTCACGTGATCCATGACTGTGTTGTGCAATGTCAAAAAATGTTTTTGGGGTGGCAATGTGGGTTAAACCACAAAGCCTAGGACTTGACAATCAGAAGGTTGGCAGTTTGAATCCCTGCGGCGGGTTGAGCTCCTGTTGCTCAGTCCCTGCTCCTGCCAACCTAGCAGTTGGAAAGCACGTCAAAGTGCAAGTAGATAAACAGGGACCGCTCCAGTGGGAAGGTAAACGGCGTTTCCGTGCGCTGCTCTGATTTGCCAGAAGCAGCTTAGTCATGTTGGCCACATGACCTGGAAACTGTACGCCGGCTCCCTCGGCCAATAAAGCAAGATGAGCGCCACAACCCCAGAGTCAGCCACGACTGGACCCTTTACCTTTACCTTACACTTTTCCTTGGTCTTTCAGGCCCAAATTCAGGTGGGTGGTATGGAGTGCCTGGGACCAGCAAAGATGTCTTGTATTGTCTTAGTCCTGTATTGGAACCAATTCTCAGCATTTTTAAACTTGTATCTGTTGCCATTTTTATTGGATTGGCTTGAAATTTGGCAGATTTGTAGACCCCATCAGGTAGATTATGTCTGCAGGTTCCATTTTTATAACATTTGAGTTTAAAGGCTTATAGTGTAGGTTTGCCATACGTCAGGAAATTCCTGACCAATCCTGGTTTCTGGGTGTAAAAATGGCATGGGGGGGATTTTGCTGAACTGGCAAAATGTAGGGAATACCTGGATGTATGGCAACATGATAGAAAAAGAAACAGAAAGAGCTCAAAAAGCTTAAAATCACTATTTTGGGGTTCGGTTCCCATCAAAAAAGCTTAATTTTGGTGGCTTTCTAAACAAACAAAAAAACCAATTACAGTGGTACCTCAGGTTAAGTACTTAATTCGTTCCGGAGGTGTGTACTTAACCTGAAACTGTTCTTAACCTGAAGCACCACTTTAGCTACTGGGCCCTCCTGCTGCTGTCACGCCGCCGGAGCCCGATTTCTGTTCTCATCCTGAAGTAAAGTTCTTAACCTGAAGCACTATTTCTGGTTTAGCAGAGTCTGTAACCTGAAGCGTATGTAACCTGAAGTGTATGTAACCTGAGGTACCACTGTAAAGAGGCACACGATTGCCCCTTTGCTTTTTTTCCTTACCACTTTTGAATTATATTCAAAGCATCATATGTATTTTGCCAACTTTTATGTAGGTGCAGAAGATTTGTTATGGCAAGAGCAGGACCTCACAATTTCAGGGTCTGAAGTATTTAATCTTGTCTAAATGGTCCTTAACAAAAAGTCACTGATAAATAATGCACTGGCAAAAGTGATGTTGAACTTATTCCAGGTGGTCAAAGGTGAATCAGTCTGGAATATTTCCATGTACCATGGGATATGCCATATTTCCTCTCTTATTTCTGATAGGATATGAGAATGACATGCTTTTTTTAAAAAAGGAAAAGCAAACATCTCAAACTTTTCTTTCGTTTTGAGACTAATAATTGGATGAAATTTGCAAGCAAAGCTGTCCCCATTTGGCATTTTACATCCACATCAGAAATGCCATGAAATGACGCTCTTTGTGTTCCACCCTATGCCATGAGATGACGCTCTTTGTGTTCCACCCTATGCCATGAGATGACGCTCTTTGTGTTCCACCCGATGCCATGAGATGACGCTCTTTGTGTTCCACCCTATGCCATGAGATGACGCTCTTTGTGTTCCACCCTATGCCATGAGATGACGCTCTTTATGTTCCACCCTATGCCATGAGATGGCGCTCTTTGTGTTCCACCCTATGCCATGAGATGACGCTCTTTGTGTTCCACCCTATCATGCCCCACGGGAGCTTGGCTTCCTCCTCTTGAGGTGCACATCTTCCGCAGACCATGCTCACTTCTGTTTCTGATTAGGGGTTTTTGCAGAGCAGACATACACCCCTAGCATATACAAAGAACTTCAAATGATTAAGTACCACAAAATAAAGTAAAAAAGAAAGCTTTCTGGTGAAATGCAAAAACATAATTGTTATGCCAGACACAGGATTTCTATCAGGAAGCAACTATTTGTTTCACTTATTTCCATGAAGAGGGATTCAATTCACCATGAATACAACCAGGTTATGTCACAATCTATCCACCTCAGTGATTATCAGAAGCAATAGACCTTTGACCAGGAAATGCTTGAAGGATGTAAGTTACACTCAGACAAGTGTTCGCACAGCTACAAAGCTACCTAAGTGCTTTGTCAGTCGAGAGACAGAAGTTGATGTAAACACAGTACAAGATCTTTCATGTGTCAGGTTCAGATGACCCCAGGCCCTCCTGAATAAAGCTGCCTATCGCTGATGGAGAATACAGCAGACAACTGTCAGCTGTCATCCTTCAAGCTGATGCCCTTCAAGGTATAGTAACGTTCCACTTTACTTTGAAATAACATCAGTTAAATATAACACTGTAATCAATATATGAGTGTTTAGGACACAATTGCATAGACTTAATAGACATTGGCCTAGGGAAACTGAAAAGAAAGAACTGTAGAAATTTCCCAATTAGAAAAAAAAAATCAATCAAAAAAATCATATTTTTTTTTAGTTGTGTTAAAAGCTAGAACATGGTGCTATTTTTAAATAAAAAGTAAAGGTACCCCTGCCCGTACGGGCCAGTCTTGTCAGACTCTAGGGTTGTGCGCTCATCTCACTCTATAGGCCGGGAGCCAGCGCTGTCCGCAGACACTTCTGGGTCACGTGGCCAGCGTGACAAGCTGCATCTGGCGAGCCAGCGCAGCACACGAAACGCCGTTTACCTTCCCGCTGGTAAGCGGTCCCTATTTATCTACTTGCACTTTGGCGTGCTTTTGAACTGCTAGGTTGGCAGGTGCTGGGACCGAACGACGGGAGCGCACCCCGCCGCGGGGATTCGAACCGCCGACCATGCAATCGGCAAGTCCTAGGCGCTGAGGTTTTACCCACAGCGCCACCCGCGTCCCTATTTTTAAATAGACTGATATAAAGAACAAATGAATTTGCTTTGTTTTAAATAAAAAAACCAGCATCTTCTATGAGCTTTGTATTCATTGAAGCTGAACACATTGCTCTAAACTCTGAAAATCTAAACAATTACACAAATGCTGTTCTTTTTCTTCTTCCTTGCAAAAATGAATATTCTGGAGTTTCAATATATAAACCATGAATGATCCAAGTGCTAATTTTAGAATCTGCACTCTGAGTAGGATGGGGTATCTGCATACATGCAGATCATTGAAACATTTCCACTTTATACCAGGGCTGAGAACCTTTTTCAGCTGGTGGGTCATTTTGACAGGTGGGTGAGACTGCCCATCTGTGAACCAATAGGTGTTACAATGGCACCAGGTTACCCAAAGTATTCTCCCACCCCTTGCAGACTCAAACTACAAAGAAAGATATTTTGCAGTGTTGGCTTACTGGAAGTCCCATTTCAGGCAGTGGTACAAGATATATTGGATGCACAGTTAAGGCATGTGAACAAAATATAACTGAAAGGGGGAAGGTCAAACAGAGGGCGAAAATACCCCTCTGTATAGTTACACACAACATGGGTGATAGCGTACTTCAGTGTATATTTGGTCTATCTGAATTAAACTTCCCAGGACATTTCTCAGGAGGGAAGCAAACAAACACAGTCCAAGTGCATCATGAGCCTCGATTGTGTCTGCCAGTCATCTGGTTTCAAACTGTCAAGTCATGTCTATAGCATTCTCTTTATTGGTGACCTTTGCTGCTAGTGACTTTGACAAAAGTCTTCTGCACTGAGGGGAGTGTATTATTATTATTATTTACATAGGTTTCAATTTATGATAGTGTTTAGTGCAGAATGGACAAGAGGATTTGTCTTATTATTTAGGAAAGAAGAACCGTTGGAACTGGACCAAACAGGCCTATAGGGGAAATTTGCACTTATTTGCTTATTGAAAAGTTTAATAATTATTATTATACATGCATTTTTATATATCTCTTAGTGTTAAACATAAAATACCCAATCTCCCAAACACATAATTATTCTAAGAGGTAAGTTGGATCCTCCTAACAGAGGGTCCATGTTGTGCTCGGCCCCTGCAACTATTCCCCAACCGGCTTATGGGCGGGGCTTGCCCCGCTCCAAGCCGATGGTGCCACAGTTATGCCAATGGCCTTTAGCCAATCAGCATTGTGGCAAAGGTTGGGGGTATCTATTTGGCAGCGCGATGTAGGGACTTCCTTTTGCTTTGTGCTGCCAAACACCTGACCACCCACCTGTTAATTAGGTCGTGTTTGGCCTTGCTTTGGACTTTGATTGGTCACCTGTTTTGGAATGGGGGCCGGGTAGGAATTTTTCCCAATGTGGCAGATTGGTTGTGGCCACTTGGTTTTTGCCTGCCTCTCAGCAATCGTCACAACTTTGTAAGGTTTGGTGGTTAGGCATTGGTTTAGGGGAATGTGGGGAGGGGAGGTGCGGCCATCACCTGCCCGTCCAATGAATAGGGTATTCTAAAGGAATCCGGGGGTCTGGATCTCACCCGGAGAGGGGCTAGGGCCATGCCAGGACCCTTGGGAACCCCAGGGGTGAGCACCAGTCAATATACACTGACGGAGATCTCCCTGCTGGTCATTTACCCTTACAAGCTTCCTGCAGGGTGGGGCAGGAGCCAGATATAGTTTTGATACCAATGCTTAAGTCAATACCAGTCACATTTGTGTATTTAATAAAGTTGTGGCCAAAATTTGCCCATTAACATTTAAACTAAATTCTGTCTCCAGTCAGTTTTTATTTCCATGAGGGATGGGTTTTGGGGCGCGGAGCACAATAAAGGAATCCCATTTTGAAAAGCATTCAGTTTGTATAATGTGCCCATTTCTTCAGTCGACCATATATGTTGATTTGGCCATACTTCCAATTTCCAGTATTGTTAGAAGTGCTGCTCTGATAGTTCAAATTATTGAGGTCCCCCAATATCAGGCAATGTATTTTCTAAAATGGATGCCTCACCCTTCTCTGCCAGTTAGCATTTTCAGGCCAGCTTACGAAAAAAAGAAATAAAAATACAACATACATATTGGTAGATCTCTGACAGGTTGCAGTCGATCCTCAAGAATTCTGACTCTGCAGGTCGTAAAGCAATTACCAGAATTGCACAGCAGTTCGTGTAGAAAGGGCAGTAAAAGACGTCCCACACGTTTCTTCTTTCCTAGTAGCACTTTATTTGCTCAAAAGTAGCATATTTACAGTTCTTAGACACCATCTGATTCCAGTTGCATTTCTGCGTCCTTCTCTCAGCTTGCAGCTGCGGAACAAAGCTGCTTTCACTTTTCACTCAGCTCACAGCATTCCAAGCTGCTTTCGTCACGTCCTGGCTTACTTCCCTTGTAAGCGCCTCCTCTCAGCCTCGAGACACAGAAGGTTAACCCTTCACTACACCCAACAGAGTGGCCCTCATAGTCAACAAAAGAGTGGCGAAAGCAGTACTGGGATGCAATCTCAAAAATGATAGAATGATCTCAATACGAATCCAAGGCAGACCTTTTAACATAACAGTAATCCAAGTTTATGTACCAACTACTGGTGCTGAAGAAACTGAAATTGACCAATTCTATGAAGACTTACAACACCTTATAGAAGTGACACCAAAGAAGGATGTTCTTCTCATTATAGGGGATTGGAATGCTAAAGTAGGGAATCAAGAGATAAGAGATAAGAGATATCAAGAGATAAAAGGAACAACTGGCAAGTTTGGCCTTGGAGTTCAAAATGAAGCAGGGCAAAGGCTAATAGAGTTCTGTCAAGAGAACAAGCTGGTTATCACAAACACGCTTTTCCAACAAGAGACGACTCTACATGTGGACATCACCAGATGGGCAGCATCGAAATCAGATTGATTATATTCTCTGCAGCCAAAGATGGAGAAGCTCTATACAGTCAGCAAAAACAAGACCTGGAGCTGACTGTGGCTCAGATCATCAGCTTCTTATAGCAAAATTCAAGCTTAAACTGAAGAAAGTAGGAAAAACCACTGGGCCGGTAAGATACAATCTAAATCAAATCCCTTATGAATACACAGTGGAAGTGAGGAACAGGTTTAAGGATTTAGATTTGCTAGACAGAATGCCTGAAGAACTATGGATGGAGGCTCGCAACATTATACAGGAGGCAGCAACGAAAACCATCCCAATGAAAAGGAAATGCAAGAAAGCAAAGTGGCTGTCCAATGAGGCCTTACAAATAGCGGGGGAGAGAAGGCAAGCAAAATGCGAGGGAGATAGAGAAAGATACAGGAAATTGAATGCAGATTTCCAAAAAATAGCAAGGAGAGATAAGAAGGCCTTCTTAAACGAGCAATGCAAAGAAATAGAGGAAAACAACAGAATGGGAAGAACCAGAGATCTGTTCAAGAAAATTGGAGATATGAAAGGAATATTTCGTTCAAAGATTGCCATAATAAAGGACAAAAGTGGTAAGGACCTAACAGAAGCAGAAGACATCAAGAAGAGGTGGCAAGAATACACAGAGGAATTATACCAGAAAGATATGGATGTCTCGTACACCCCAGGTAGTGGAGTTGCTGACCTTGAGCCAGACATCCTGGAGAGTGAAGTCAAATGGGCCTTAGAAAGAACTGCAAATAACAAGGCCAGTGGAAGTGATGGTATTCCAGCTGAACTATTTAAAATTTTAAAAGATGATGCTGTTAAGGTGGTACACTCAATATGCCAGTAAGTTTGGAAAACTCAGCAGTGGCCAGAGGATTGGAGAAGATCAGTCTACATCCCAATCCCAAAGAAGGGCAGTGCTAAAGAATGCTCCAACTACCGCACAATTGCACTCATTTCACACGCTAGCAAGGTTATGCTTAAAATTCTACAAGGAAGGCTCAAGCAGTATGTGGACCGAGAACTCCCAGAAGTGCAAGCTGGATTTAGAAGAGGCAGAGGAACCAGAGACCAAATTGCAAACATGCGCTGGATTATGGAGAAAGCTAGAGAGTTCCAGAAAGACATCTACTTCTGCTTCATTGACTATGCAAAAGCCTTTGACTGTGTCGACCACAGCAAACTATGGCAAGTTCTTAAAGTAATCACCTCATCTGTCTCCTGAGAAATCTCTATGTGGGACAAGAAGCTACAGTTAGAACTGGATATGGAACAACTGATTGGTTCAAAATTGGGAAAGGAGTACGACAAGGCTGTATATTGTCTCCCTGGTTATTTAACTTATATGCAGAATTCATCATGCGAAAGGCTGGGCTGGATGAGTCCCTAGCCGGAATTAAGATTGCTGGAAGAAATATCAACAACCTCAGATATGCAGATGACACAACCTTGATGGCAGAAAGTGAGGAGGAATTAAAGAACCTTTTATTGAGGGTGAAAGAGGAGAGCGCAAAATATGGTCTGAAGCTCAACATCAAAAAAACGAAGATGATGGCCACTGGTCCCATCACCTCCTGGCAAATAGAAGGGGAAGAAATGGAGGCAGTGAGAGATTTTACTTTCTTGGGCTCCATGATCTCTGCAGATGGTGACAGCAGCCACGACATTAAAAGATGCCTGCTTCTTGGGGAAAAAGCAATGACAAACCTAGACAGCTATGGTTTTCCCAGTAGTGACTTATGGAAGTGAGAGCTGGACCATAAAGAAGGCTGATCGCCAAAGAATTGATGCTTTTGAATTATGGTGCTGGAGGAGACTCTTGAGAGTCCCATGGACTGCAAGAAGATCAAACCTATCCATTCTTAAGGAAATCAGCCCTGAGTGCTCACTGGAAGGACAGATCGTGAAGCTGAGGCTCCAATACTTTGGCCACCTCATGAGAAGAGAAGACTCCCTGGAAAAGACCCTGATGTTGGGAAAGATGGAGGGCACAAGGAGAAGGGGACAACAGAGGACGAGATGGTTGGATAGTGTCTTCGAAGCTACAAACATGAGTCTGACCAAACTGTGGGAGGCAGTAGAAGACAGAAGTGCCTGGCGTGCTCTGGTCCATGGGGTCACGAAGAGTCGGACACGACTAAATGACTAAACAACAACAACAACATTATTATTATTTTTATTAACTCTTTTGCATTTATTATACATTTGTTTCTTCTGCAATCTATAATTTTTGATACACTGTGCATATAAAAATTATATGTAGCATCATAGCAACCAAGGAAGCTGTCTTACACCAAGCACTGGTCAGTATTATCCCCACTGACTGCCAATGGTTCTCCAAGGTTTCAGATAGCTCTGGAGATGCCAATAACTGAACCTTCTCTGTGCAAAGGAAATGCTCTAATGATGAACTATGGCCCTGTCGTGATCCCAATTCTGACAAGAGACAAAAGGCCTTACCTGCTTACTTTTGTTTCTTCTTAACTTCAGTGGCAGAAGTTTGTCCTGGTCTGGAAAAGAAAGTTTATGTTGGTTTTTTGTTTTTTTTAAAAGATAGAATCTTGGATTAAGGTGCACTCATGGCATCCCCATTCTTTCTGTGATGAAAAAGGTAGAAGAAAATGTATTTCTTGGACCACTTGGCATCCTCCAAGCAGACACAATATTGTAATGCAGCTGGATATATGCTTCAGATGCCTGCAGCCTATTGCATGTGAATTGTTATTTTAGCCCAGCAGGATCAGGTGACCTGGAGCAATGGCACCCATTTTGGATCTGGCCCTTATGTAATTGCAGACTGGTTTAGAATCTTGGTCTGAGCTGCTAGCAGACACCCTGAAACCTCACTGAGCCAATGGCTTGCTTCCTGCATGCTTTTAGTCACCACACTTTTGTCATTGCATACATTTTGCCTCATCCAACATGGCTAATGATTTGAGTTAGACTTCCCATCTCTGATTTAGCTTTTGACCACCTGAGCATGGATTTTCTTTAAGTCGCATACTTGCTTATACAGAGAACTGATGAGCCAGATCTTTCAGATGTTAAGAAGGTGCAACTTTTAAATAATAGTACTACTTCACAGAAACTTGTGTGAAGATTGAAATAATCTAATTGCCTGATTCTGTTACCCTTTACAAAGTAGCACTCAAGGTGCTTTATTGGCACAATACTTACTACACACCCACACCCACCCACACCAACCATTAACAATACCGCCTTCAGCATTGTAAAGCTGTTTTTACTCCTGCCAACCACAATGTGGCTGTGCTTCATTATGAAACTATATCAACAAATGAGCATATAAGACACCTCTTCAAATGTTTTAATGGAATTATAAAGATATGGTTTGTTGCAATAGGGTCTGCATTCATATTACAGAGCCACCATTTTCATTCCTTAAGTGAACCTCTCAATTTCAGTTTCTCTCAATTTCTCATTTTTCCTGGCTTAAATTTATGGATCCACATTTCCACATTAGTTTGCAATTTTAAAAGGGGGGAAGGAACCATAAACATTTTTTGTGCAAATTTCTTCTAATAAGCACATTTCTCTATGAAATTTTGTTTAATATAGCAACTTTTGCAAAGTGATTTTCGTGAATATATGTATGTTTGTGCACAGTTTTCTAAAGCAAATGCCCCCCCTACACTTTGCCTGGCTGCACATCTGCATTGAAAAATTCAGAGAAGTGTGAAGTTGTATCTGTGGGGTACAAGTGTATAGCTGCTTCACCTTTGGAAGGAAGGTCAGAGTAGAAAACAGGATCCTATTATCCTTGAAAGAAAAGATGCCTATCACTTGTGGGGGGCACCCCTGCAACAAAACAACAACCCAGACATCCCTACTTCTAGCAATGGTGATTTCTGCCTGTTGGGAAGAGAGTGAAGACTGGAAAGGCAAAGCCCTGACTCACCAACTCAACATCTGCTCCACAGCCAAAACATCAGCCTAAGTAGGAAGTCCATGAGTACCCCTCCCACCCTGTCATGTCCTTGCTGTGGAGCAGATCAATGACCCAGTGTTTTGTTATTCCCTAATTAGCTTAATATCCTGGAGTTTGATGAGCAGTGAAGGCACCCATGAGAGAGAATGTGGACTGTGAGATGATGTTACAGTCACATGGTGCGGGCAAGCAACATGCTGTAGACAATGATGATGTAACTCCTGATGAACATTTGCAGACGCATTTAGGCAGCCTAACCCAGGCATTTGTGAATGATGTGCAAATTTCACAACAGACACACGCCACTCTAAAACTTGATGATAAATTGATTTGGATATGATATCCTTATTACCAGAATATACTTGGGGTTTTAAGCTGCTTTTTAAAAAGACAAGTGACATTCCATGAGTGACTTATACATAAGTGCAAGAGGCAGTTTGAAGCAGGAAAATCTTGTTCCGGTCAGAAGCACCAAACTCCATGAATAAATCCTTTTGAAATGAATTCTTCCTCTTTCTATAATGAACATATCCTATGCAACTACTAAACTAGTTGTGATTCATCTGATTAGAATCCACCCCAACATAATTCTTTATGTTGAATTTTTGTCTATGGTAATTCCTTTTTTGACATAGCATATTAATTTTAACTTTTTTAAGGGGGCAGTGGAAAGATATATTGGTGGCATCTTATTAAATGCTTCCACCTCATTTCATTGCCATGCACCACTGATTTGCGGTAGAGTCTAATAGTTTACTTACTTGGTTTTGGTTCCCTTTCCAATCATTCCCTTGTATTCAAAACAATTACCAGAGAACACACATTAATATAAAGCCTTGTTGCTTGACTAAAAGAATTGACTGAACAAACAGTATTAATTTTAACTCTCTTTAATACATTTCTCTGGCAGTCTTTCAAACTTTTCCACTACTTTCTCCCCTAAGCTTACCATGCCTCAGCTAATTCCTAGCTAGGTAGCCCACCTATATATCTCAAATAGGATGTTTTATTTTATTACCTGCAATGTGGATTCCTTTTCCTTCTTAAATGTCCAGCCACGTCATTGCTACAGGCATGGCTGAGGTAGCATCTGAAGATGATGGACTGATAGAGGTATGAGGAGGTGCCATTAAAGACTATAAACAGAACCACACTTAGGTAGCCTGAAATCTTGGCAGTGATATGCCCCAGGATAGGTTAAGCCCTGACTGCATGGTGTGGATGGTTGAACATTCTTAGTTGTGTGCAATGGATGAAAGGAATTCACTTAATATTTATAATCCTAATGTGGAATGGGAAGGTAATACTTGCACCAGAGGCAGATTTAGGCAAACGTGACCAGTTCAGTTGCACTAGGTGCAGAGCCTTGAGGATTCCAAAAATATTATAATAATAATAATTATAATAATTTATTATTTATACCCGGCCCATCTGGCTGAGTTTCCCCAGCCACTCTGGGTAGCTCCCAATTGAGTGTTAAAAGCAATACAGCATTAAATATTAAAAACTTCCCTAAACAGGGCTGCCTTCAGATGTCTTTTAAAGATAAGATAGCTGCTTATTTCCTTCACATCTGAAGGGAGGGCGTTCCACAGGGCAGGCACCACTACCGAGAAGGCCCTCTAGTTCCCTGTAACCTCACTTCTCACAATGAGGGAACCGGCAGAAGGCCCTTGGCGCTGGATCTCAGTGTCCGGGCTGAATGATGGGGGTGGAGACGCTCCTTCAGGTATACAGGACCGAGGCCGTTTAGGGCTTTAAAGGTCAGCACCAACACTTTGAATTGTACTCGGAAACGTACTGGGAGCCAATGCAGATCTCTCAGGACCAGTGTTATGTGGTCCCGGCAGCCACTCCCAGTCACCAGTCTAGCTGCCGCATTCTGGATTAATTGCAGTTATCAGGTCACCTTCAAAGGTATCCCCACGTAGAGCGCATTGCAGTAGTCTAAGTGGGAGCATGCACCACTCTGGCAAGACAATCTGCGGGCAGGTGGAATGGAAGGCAAGAAGGGTGGGTATGTTGAATTTTGGTGTCACACAGGTTGCCAAAAAAAATTGAGGCCCCAAGATCTGTCATTGGTTCCACTCTTTTCTGCCTTCTCCAGACCCCACTTGGAATATTGTGTTCATTTTTGTGCACCACCGTTCCAGAAGACAAAGTAGAACATGCACAGAGGAGGACAGCTAAGTTCACAAAGGGTCTGGAAACCAAGCCTTATGAGGAACGTTTGAGGGAACTGGGTGTGTTTAGCTTGGAGAAAAGGTGACTAAGAAAAGATATATCTTCGAATATGTAAAGGGCTGCCACATGGAAGATGGAGCAAGCATCATGAATAACTAAACATTATGAATAACTTTCTGATGATAAGAGCTGTTCAACAGTGGAATGGACTACGTTGAAATGATTATTGAGCTGTGATTTCTGTACTGTAGGGAGTTGAAGCAGATGACTTATTGATTCCCTTTCAAATCTGCAATTCTATGATTCTATGAGGCCAGTGAGTTTGCCTCTGCAGTTGCTATGCCACTGCCGAGCTGCTGCCACTGACAAAGCTCTTTTTCTGTCCAAAAGAACCTCCAAACTAGGCCACTTCCAATTCCGGCTGTGTCTCATTGATCTATCTCTTGCCTTGCTTGAGAATAAAGGTGTGGGGATGTCTGGGACAGCACCTAAGTAATGTCTGTCCCAGACATTACACCGGACTTTTAGCTGGAAGTGGCTTCATGCTCCATTCCATTTCCATTCTGTCCCACAAATGTGCTCCCCCCCCCCCACAGACCTGTTTGTTTCTGCACCAGGAAGCAGTATTGTTCTTGTATTTTTATGTTCAGAAGATTGAGCTTTTCTTATTTTAGAAAATCCAGACCAATTTATTAGGGATTTATCATGTGATGCTCTGCAACAGCCAGGCACTATGGAGTTCTATTATGGTGATTTATGAAGGCAATGATAATGACACCTACAGTAAAACGTGCCCATGGGATACCTTGTCACAAACTGACTGATTAAATTTGATGGACAATTTAATTTAGTTACTAAGGAAAACTAAACAACACCCCACCTAAAAAAAATCCCCAACCTTCAAATTAAAAGTTCACCATTATATTTATATATAAATCAAGCAATTCAAGATAGATTCTTACAAGAGGGATTAAAGAGATAGGTTGTTGCAATCATCATCTGTGCACAAATTTATTTTACCTTTCTGAGTGAACTTAATTGAACTCCATGGGTCCATAACATAGGACCATAAACCTGTGCTGGGATTATGTGTAATCTTTTGAGAACGGTGCTACATAAGTGGGAAATGGTGCAAACCACAGCTTGCCAATTTGTTGCTTATTCTTAAACACAGCCTTTCTCAACCTTTGTTTCCCAGATGTTGTTGGAGTATAACTCTCATCATTCCGAGCCAGCATGGCCAGTAGGCAGGGATGATGGGAACTGTAGTTCACCTGGGAACCCAAGGTTGAGAAAGACTGCATTAACGTATAAACTTATGTTGACACTATGAAGCTATTGGGACGCATCACAGCGCAAGGAGTTCCATATGTGTGTTTCTCGCATGCTTATTACCTGGGGGGTTGTTTTCATAATGCAAATCAAGATCTATTAATATGAATCAGTCTTTTAGATACATCTAATTTAGGAATGATACCACATTAGACCTAACAACAGGATGAATTTTGTAATTGTTGAGTTTTGGAAATTGGGGTTTTATTACATTCACTGAGCACTACCACCCCTGTGTCTCAGAACTCTCATTTTTAGCCCCTTTCCCACATGCCAGGGAGAAAGAAAGGATAATGTTTTAGTGCTGTAGCCCTGGACCCTGCAGATTTCACCTACCATATGCATTTAGCAGCTGTTTTCAGGATCCAAGCTACCAACCAATGTACTTTATCACTAGGCAAGGTCCAGTTATAATTATTTAACTATTTATAGAATAATTATTGAAATGAGACTACTTACTGCCAGATCATCTCCTCCTTGATCATCTCCAGAGTAAAAAAGCAATACATTGAAGCAGAGCCCTTTTAAAGTGTTTGTGCTCTCATACCAGCATTATGCAATCATTATGTAAGTTTTTCCTATTATGCATGTATGATTGAGAATAAATATTTTAAATATTATTAAAGTTCACTTGTAAGACAGACACTTTCTTATTTTTGAACAGTCCCTGGTTTGCTAATCTAATTTTTGCTGTTGATTTCCTTTTCTCCATACAATAACTGGGTGGTTGTTGTTATTATTTGAATGGGGGAGTCGATTTATTTCACATATACTTTCAGCCATTGTGCCCCATTTTAGAGTGATGTGGATCTGACTGCCAATGATGCTAAGATTTCAGAAAATAATGCAGAGTTCAGAAAATATTATTGTATTTTTTACAGGTTTATGTGAGGCAGCGATCAAATTGTATTTGTTCTCATCAGTATCACTAGGTGTTCAATGAAATGTGAAAATATATTCATGAAAAATTACTTTTTAACACATTTGGGTTGCTGAAGAAAACACACAATCAGGTAATATCCCTATTCTTATTAATTTTATTGTTGATTTGTGGAGGGGGAGAGAGAAAAAGAAATGTGCTAAAAGGGTGCCAGTACTTTTATTATTTGTGTGATGCCTGACAAACAGTGCTACTCAGCAGATTTTTATTCAGAGAAAATTGGAACACATATTTATGAATTTAGAGGAGACATTTAAGGTCAATTTTTTTTTTGACAGAATAGGTTTAACGTATTATGTGAAATGCAGAGATTTGAACATGTGTTTTTTCTCATACACATTCATTAACTGCAGTGAAGAAAAAAAATGTCCTGTGATTGTCACACATAACTCTCTAAGGCTGCACATAATTAGGTGTGATCCATTGTCTAGAAGAAGTTGGGATTAATGAATTCTGCATTCTCCTAATTTACATGCTGACTCTGGTGTCTTGAATGTCATGAGTTGAAATCAATGGAAGAAATAATGTTTGTTTTAAACTGGACCTAGCCAAATGGTTTTCAAGCTACTCAGCCTTATCACTTAGCTCAGAGAAGCAAGAAAAAAGACTGGAAAGGAACAAATCAACTGTGAGCTCATCTGTGAAAGTCCACACATTTGGCTCAGTGTGTCATGTGAACCAGGCCACTGTGTTGAAAATCGCAGTCTTATTAGTCACTATTTCAGTGTTACCTAATCTAAGGATATCTGGGATTTCTGGAAAGCATCTTTAACAATGAAAGCTACTAAAATAATAATAATAATAATAATAATAATAATAATAATAATAATACAATTTTATTTATATCCCACCCTCCCCAGCCAAAGCTGAAGCCGGGCTCAGAGCGGCTAACAACAATAAAAGTAACACAGCTTCATGCTGTGTTGATGTTAGTCTTTGTTAGTAGAGAAATCTGAAAGGGAAATGAGTAACACATTCTGTGACTCAACTTCCAACAAGGCCCTCCTGCTTTCTAAGATGCTATTGCTTCATCCTTCATTTTAGCAGATCCAGCAGTCCTTCAAGTGTTCATAGCAGAGTTGGTATGGTCATCATAAGTCAGTGGCAATGACAGAATATTTTTATGTAGATGTGTAGGAGCCAACTCCTAGGGGCTAAAAGGTCTTCATCTCCTCCAATAAAATATTTGAGGAGGTTGGGCCCCCCTAAAGTTGATGGGCATTGCCATTCAAATGGGGTGTGGGTGTGGGTGGGTGTGTACCGTGTCATGTGATTTATTATGTGGGCGGGCTTACCTGCCCACCCTATTTTATTCAGGTTTGCATCCCTGTGAAGATGTAATCGTAGAGCATTACAGTAGCCAAATTATTATAGCAAACTTAACTAAAGATGCTAGACAACATGTCAATTTAGCAACTATGAAGAAATGCTTCAACTTTAATATAGAACTCTCATAAATTTGTACCTGAAAGTGAGATAAGTAAGAAATCATATAAAATCCTAATCCCATTCAGTCTTGCTGGCCTATAAAATATTCCTGTTTCTTCCTTAAACTTATTGCATTATTGTATCAGAAGGTGTTGTAAGGGAAAGTGGGATGCAGAATTTGCCTTCTTCACTGAGTTCCTGCACATGTAATGTAATTCGAAATAACCCTGTAGAATTGCTTAGCTTTCCAATAGAGAACTTTTAGGCTCCAGTTAGTTAGTAATTTGGTGATGCTGCTGTTTTTGAAAAGGGATTTAAATGAACTGTGTAACTGGAGCTTTCAGGGATGCTTTTATCAGATGTATTAAGTTTCTTGAATCATTTTTTTTCTTATTTACTTAGCAATCTGTCTTGCACAGACAGATTAATTCTTGCCATAGTTCAACGTAATTGCCTGGTAATCTTCTTTGGATTTATGCCAAACTATGCATCCATCCATCCATCCATCCATCCATCCATCCATCTAGCTAACCTACCTAATGGTGAACATTCCCTGAATAATAGTTCCCTGAATAATACTGGCTGCTTGGATGTTGCTCTTTGGGTTTTGATCCGAAACTGGGATAAAGCCACACTAGCCTGGAGCTAATGTCTTATTGAGAAGGCCAAGCAATCAGAAGGAGGCATCCTTAATGAGTCACCACCACCTTCTCAACTGTGTCTCTGGATTCAACATGGTGACCCACCCATCCTAATATACATCCATGGTAAACTAGTTAGTTTCCTGCTTGAGGACCGAGCAGGATATTTGGGGATGAGGTTCACAAGTGGCCTAAGAGGACACCTTTTCCACCAACCTCTCAGTGTTAAAGCAAGCAGGGATGTGGTGCTGGTTGATTTAGCTAAATGGATGCATGAATGAGCATGGTTACCTTGCTCATAACTGATAGGTGGTACAAGAAGTCAGGGATGTTAATATCTGCTTCCCAGTGAACACCCTAAGGCAGCTTGAGGAAGAAGGGTCACCTACCCAACCTTCTTCTCTTTGCTGACTGCCACAGAAAGGATTATGTGGCATGAGTCTTTGCATGAGTACATGGTTCCTTTCCCTGCAACAGTGATGAGGACAGGAAGGGGAGCCATATAGGAGCACTGTATCACATGCCACTTGTGCCTGTGCTTTCAGATGATGATAGAAATCCTTCACAACCTGGTTATCTGTGTATGAAGTACTTATTGCTAAGAACAGGTTTACAGCATAAAATATTAACTGTAGGCAAGAACTAAGTTAGGAATAGCGAACATAGATTATTTAAATCAATTTTGCCATTTATTTTGATTCATATCCTAACATATAATTGATGCTCCTAAGCTTGACAGAAATTTAATCGCAGTGTCACTAATGAAATGTTGACATTATCAGCAGCTCTCCCTGTAACGTATCTTTTATTACTGTGTTAATAGAGTGTACGCCATTCAAATTATAGAGATGGAAGAGAACCAAGGGTCATTTAGCTCACACTTCTAAACTGGCAAGATATCCTATGCACAAACCTTTCCTGATAGATTCTCCATCCAAATCTGTTCAAAAGGTAATTATATAACTTCACTGGGAGACCTGTTTCGTTGCTCAGCCATTCATACAATTAGGAAGTCATCATTCCCCCCGCCCTGATAGCCAGTCTACATCTGCTGTACTTCAGTTTGAATCTATCGATTGTGGGCACCAGTGCCTTGGAAGATAATCAGTCATTCTTCTCATTTTTCCACCACAACAGTTTTGTCGTCAAATTTCCCTTAAGCCTTTTCTCCATGCAGAGAAAGCCTCATTGTTTAATTAGCTATGATTCATGTAAACTTTTATTTAGGGACAAGGGGATTTCTCCCATTTCATTTCTTTACTGCTCATCTGGTTTGCTCTGGGGTTTCTCTGTGATTGCAATGTTTCCAAACTGAGCAAATGAACAGTAAAATGGCAAATGAATGTAAATGTATGCAAGTGTAAAGTAATGCATTTCCCGGCAAAACCCCCCTCTAAATTCATATATACGCCTATGGGATCTGAACTGGTGGTGATTGACCAGAAACAATACTTTAGGTTTAATGAAGATGTTCAACCAGTTTGCAACAGCTATGAAAAAGGTGGATTCCACATTATGGATCATTAAGAAAGAGATCAAAAATAAAACTGTCAATATCATAATGGATACAGATATATGGTGTGAACACACTAGAAATAGTGTTGGGTTGAAATGAGCGACAGACGAATGGCAAGGTGTCATACGGGAGGCATCTCTCGAGCAAGTCTCGGAGAGTCCCTTTTATTGAATATTACAGCATTACCACATATGTGCTTGTTGCTGATTGGTTAACATGAATACAATGCAAAAGTTGAATATAGGTATCAATCATCAATAGATTAAAGGTTGGGAAAGGGAACACAGAATTGGACAGGCGTGAAACCTCCTTATTAAACTATTAACTAATGATTGAGTATCAAGACTTAAACTATTACTAATGATTGCTATAGCATGACATGAAAGAACATAACAATCGCGTTCCGTAGATGTGGTCAACAATGCGTTAAGAACAGGTCAGGGTATGATGTTTCATGAACTCAGTGTGAACTGTTCAGAACATTCTCAGACTCATGTGCAGAGGCAAAAACTTCCCAGCATCTCCCCCTTTCTTTTCTTATTTGCGAGGTGTTACTGTATGATTTCTGGGTGAATAAGACAAAAATACTTCGGGATACATGGTATGCCAGCGCATGCCCAAAATAAGTTCGCCAGGGTGGACGGGACAAAAATACTTCGGGATACGTGGTATGCCAGCACATGCCTGAAATAAGTCTGCCCACATCTCCCCTATCATTTACAGTTGATGCTGCCATTTCGCATAGTAGGCGGCAATGATTTTATTAGGTGGCAGAGGAGGAGAAAAAAACTGAGACCAAAGACGCATGAGACCAGGAATGCATTGGATGAAGCAGCATAGCAAAATTAGTATACATATTATGACAATAGCATATTGGAAGAGATTACGAAGCCAATTCAGGTTTGGCAACCAGCCAGTGAGCCACTGGGTGAACGAATCCCAGAGGCCAGAAAAAACAATGTCCTGTTTAATGTGATGTGTAAGATTTTGCAAATGAGAAATTTGCTTTTGAACGGCTTTGGAATTATCAGTAATATTGAAGCAACACATGTCAGCCACTTGTTCACAGCCATAGTGATGAAGCATGAGCAAATAGTCGATAGCGTGACTTTGTAAAAGTCCATTATGTAGTTCACTCTGTTCTTTATTCAGAAGGTGAAGAACTTGTGAAGTAAAGTTCAGGGCTTTTGCTGCAGAGCAAGCTAAAGAGTTAATGTTCCTACTATTGCGTACAGCCAATCCAGGGACTCCTAAGAGAGAAACAGCTAAAGAGATATATTCAGACCTACTGGGAAGAGAAATAGAATCATCACAATCATTAGTCAATTCAACAGAGCGGCAATATCGAGAGCGGGATAAATGATGCTTTTTGGGTAAAATGATGGACAAACGGCTTAAACAGCAGGGTGTGTCATGGCTGATGTTTGGCACATGGTAGGGGAATTCAGCATTCCTTGTGGTAGGACTTTCCATTGATACCGTTCCGTGGGCTGGCTGTTATTTAACACAGGAACAGTGAAAGCAAAGAATTTACGATCCTTCTCCTGTAGGGGGATGGAGAAGAAACAATCTATGATAGCCAATTGATAAGAATGGGGGATCACATTCGGATTAGGCAGACCACACTGCAAAGGCCCCATGGGTTCAAGGATTTCATTAATTTTCCTTAAATCCTGGAGAAATCTCCATTTCCCACTTTTCTTTTTTATGACGAAGATGGGAGTGTTATGGGGGCTAACTGAGGACTCGATATGGTCTGCCGATAATTGTTGATTCACCAATTCTTTTAAAGCAAGTAGCTTTTCCCCCGTTATGGGCCATTGTTCCACCCATGACTTCCAGTTGAGGGGGAGTGCAAGCTTACTCATTAAATTGAATGGTAGCTTGTAATTGTTGTAGTAAGTCTCTGCCCCACTGATTAAGGTGGATTTTTAGCACGCAAGGCTGGATGTATGCAATGGTTTCAGAGCTATCAGGCAGAGAAACAGGCAACCACTTTACGCTTTTGGTTGAGGTTTGAGGTCCACCCCCACCCCAAACCGCAGAGGCAGACTCAAGGGGCCACGTGGGGTCCCAGCAACTACTGGATATGACAGAAATGTCTGTGCACGTGTCAATCAAGCCTTCCAGAACCTTGCCATTTATTTTATACTTACAAAGAAGTTTCTGATGACCAATCCTCTGGATTACAGCTAACAGCTGTGGAGAAAGGGGAAGGGGAGAGAGCTGGTGCAAATTACTATCCACAATAGAAGCAGAAGGATGAGAAGGGAGCACCACCAAATGCGCCCAAGAATCACCCTTTTTTAACTGCATGGGCATATGGCTCCAGAGTTGAACCATGGTTGTGCCCACATAGTCAGGATCAAGGACTCCCGGAATAATCAGGATTCCTTCCTTGGCCGCAGAGATTTAGGTAAAATTAAGCCTGCGACCTTAGGTGGTAGTGGGCCCGCCAACTGAGTGGGCATGAGCACAATTTCACCAGGTAAAACAGCGTCTTTGGTTTCCTGATTAATTAAATCAATGGTGAAATCAGAGGGTGTATCATTAGAAAGGGTCTTGATAGTGGAGACTAATGGCAGAGGGCTCTCTATTTGTCCTGGCCCGAGAGCTGGGCCCCCATGGAGTTTCTCGAACTCCTGCACTGATTTGCCCAATGATAGCCTTTACCACATTTCGGGCATTTCTTGGAAGGCTTAGCCTTATTGGCTTCACCATTCCTGTTTGCTCCCCCGCCAGGGGCTCGGCATTGTTTAGCAAAATGACCTGGGTGTTTGCAATTGAAGCAGTTGCCCGTGGGCTTATTGCCAGCCTGGATGGCACCGGCAAGCAAAGACATCGCATGACTCTGGCTGCCAACATTGGCACAGGTCTGAATCATATCGGCTAGGTCATATTTATGGCAATGTATAATTGACTGCAAAGCCTTCTTGCAATCAGTGTTTGCATTTTCAAAAGCCAATTTTTTCATCAATTCATTTTGAGCTGTAGTGTCATCAGTCTGCCTAGTGATTGATTCTTTCAATCTATCTATAAATTGATGGTAAGGCTCTGAATGTTGTTGCTTAATATTAACAAAGGAGCTGAGTGGTTGCCCTGAGACAGGGACTTTGCGAAAGGCGCGTTGTACACAGGTCGCAGTGCGATTAAGATGTAAAGGTGTCAATTGCGCCTGGGCCGGTATATGGTCATATGGACCAGTACCAAAGAGTTGGTTGGCTGAATGCTGTGGATCAGCCAGGGCTACTGCGCTATGCTTAAATTCACTTTCAAAAACCACATACTGAGCCGGGGATAAAAGCATGCGCATCAGATCTTTCCAATCTTGAGATAGCATTGTATAACCAGTTGCGATCCCCTCCAGCATTCCTAGCACATAAGAGGATTTTACGCCAGAATCAGTAATGGCTTTCCTTAATTCTCTCAGAATAGAATAAGGAAGCATCTCATACATAATTTGTTGTTGCGCAGTGCCAGGGTTTGTATAGGAGATAGGGAAGGCAGACGGCATTTCCCCAGCCCACCCAGCCTCTTCCTCCAAGGAGAGAATTCCGTTCTGTCTAGCTTGAAAAAGCGCAGCACGCACAGCTCCTGTGGGAGAGCACGCAGGGGCAGAGGCAGGTGAAGGAGGGAGGGAAGGGGGATGGGGGGGTGGATGTGGGCTGAGACGTAGGGGGGGTAGGGAAGGTTGCGATGGAGGCAAAAGCTTTGGTTATGGAGGGGGATTGTCTGCTACGGCCAAAAGGGCAGGGGCCGACGGAGATGCCTGAGATGTCTGAGGTCCTAATTTAGCGACGGCATCTGCACATTTCTGCCAAGTGAGCAGACAATGAATCGGAGCCCTCGGTTCTGCAAAGAGGGTTTTTCCGATCTTTTGCCAAGCCTCTATCCCCAAAGACCCTGCCTCCGGATACCAGGGGCATTGGCAAGCAATCTGACATAACAATCGTTCAATTTCCTTCAAAGAAATATGTGCACCCGCCACCCTCTGCCTGACTAAATGAAGCAGCTCCTTTGCATGCTCTTTTTGGAACCTTGTAAGCTCCCCCCCCATACTCACGAAGTAGCACGCTGAGACTTTTCCAGTCAAGTGAAGTATCGAGGCTGCGTAAAGGGATCTGGCATGTTGAGGGTCACCAGATGTTGGGTTGAAATGAGCGACAGACGAATGGCAAGGTGTCATACAGGAGGCATCTCTCGAGCAAGTCTCGGAGAGTCCCTTTTATTGAATATTGCAGCATTACCACATATGTGCTTGTTGCTGATTGGTTAACATGAATACAATGCAAAGGTTGGATATAGGTATCAATCATCAATAGATTAAAGGTTGGGAAAGGGAACACAGAATTGGACAGGCGTGAAACCTCCTTATTAAACTATTAACTAATGATTGACTATCAAGACTTAAACTATTACTAATGATTGATATAGCATGACATGAAAGAACATAACAATCGCGTTCCGTAGATGTGGTCAACAATGCGTTAAGAACAGGTCAGGGTATGATGTTTCATGAACTCAATGTGAACTGTTCAGAACATTCTCAGACTCATGTGCAGAGGCAAAAACTTCCCAGCAGAATAGTGTGTATAGTTCTGGTTGCCTCACCTCAAAAAGGATGTCATATAGCTTGGAAAGTTCAGAGAAAAGGCAACCAAAATGATCAAGGAAATTGAACAACTATCCTATGAAGACAGGTTATACTATTTGGGGCTTTTTTTAGTTTGAAGGGGGAAGATGAGTAAGGGATGTTACATGTTAGAGATTTATAAAATTATGCAGGGTGAGGAGAAAGTAGATGTTAAGTCTCCCTTCCAGTTCTAGAACCCAGGACCATCCAATGAAGCTAAATGTTGGAATATTCAGGACTGTAGGAGCCAACTCCTAGGGGCTGAGGTCTCATTGCCCTCCACAAAGCTGATGGCTATTGCCATTTAAATAGTGTGTGTGTGTGTGTGTGTGTGTGTGCGCGCACCAAGTTTTGTGACTGATTATGCAGGGCAGGGCTTACCTGCTCCCCAATATTTTATTCAAGATAACACCCCTGTTAATAACAAAGAAAATACATCTTCACACAGCACCTAGTTAAAATATGGAATCTGCTCCCACAAGAGGTAGAGACAGTCTCCACTGTCAGAGGCAATATGCATCTGAATATCAGTTGATGGGGATCACGTGTAGGGAGAGGGCAGTTGTGGGCTCAGACCAGCCTGTTCTAATTATGGGCTTCCCATAGTATGGATGGCCACTGTGAGAACAGGATGTTGGACTAGATGGGCCTTTGGCCTGATTCAGATAGGTTCTGAGAGAGAGAGAGAGAGAGAGAGAGAGAGAGAGAGAGAGAGAGAAAGAAAGAAAGAAAGAAAGAAAGAAAGAAAGAAAGAAAGAAAGAAAAGCTTTTAAAAACAAGGAGACCAAATGTCTGTGTGCACAAAAATGGTAAGCCCACCCCCTCCAAATTTATTCTGTGCAGTGCAGATTTCAACAGTATTCCTCATCTCATTTATATCCATAATTCACACCACATGTGAATGGGGTAGCAAACTGAGAGCCAACATTTTGTCCCACCTTGGTTCATATAAGGAAGTGACCTGTGACAAAAATTCCTCTCATGCACAACACAATCCTTCCCTTTTATTTAGTCAATGTCAGGACAATGAATTGTGACAGTGACTTTCAGATATGATGGGTCAGTACAGATTTATGGTTTCAATGTTTGTTTTCTTCCTTCCAAATTAGGAAGGAACAGTGAATTTTATCACCACCCTGCCACAATGTATAGATTTTAAGCACTGATATTGTTATGAATAGTTACAGTAATATATACAAAACCAGAAGAAGCAAATAAGCTGACGTTTGTAATAAAAACCTAAGGCAGAATAGCTTTAAATGTAAAATGTAAAAATAGAACATATTTTGTTTTAAGTGAAATTGACTGTGACAAACCCAAAGTGTGCTGTTTTCAAGCACTTTGTTCACATGCCATTAAGTCCATTAAGTCGCTATTATCTCGATTTGGTATTGTGAATGGCTTCTCAAATCCTTGCTGAATCCCCTTTGAAATCATTAATCCAAACATTGCTTTTATGCTTCCTTTGCTAGTTAGGTGCACTTTGTAGCTGTCTTTAAAATGTGTAAAAGTAACTATAATTAATGAAATAACAAATTAAAAACAGACACTCCCCCATCAAAAAAAGGAGGAACCAGAAAGAAATGAACTTGACATTTACAGAAGTATATGCACATTTAAAGTGATGCATTTCCTGGGAAATCATTTATAATGTGCAATTCACAAAGTCATAGTGTCACAATTGTAAAGGGCTCAGAGCAACATGAAGTTCACCTAGCACTATCCTTGGTAGAATAACAATACCTTACAGAAGCAAACAACCCTAGAAGATTAGCCCACACAATAGCACAGTAAAGCCTATCATAAAAAGAATTGGCATCACTTCAAAAATTGCAGAGTACAGCCCCCTAAATACAGATATACTGTTACCTTCAGTGGAATTCTGGTAATCTGAGGATGAAAAT
The DNA here is from genome assembly GCF_964106645.2 of Podarcis pityusensis. Classification (NCBI taxonomy): domain Eukaryota; kingdom Metazoa; phylum Chordata; class Lepidosauria; order Squamata; family Lacertidae; genus Podarcis; species Podarcis pityusensis. The sequence goes on from NC_138027.1 coordinate 49,872,414, forward strand.
ATACAGCCAGTTATAGATGAGGAGGGGAGAGCAGACCCCACAATATAGCAACTCTCACCTATCTTCCCCACCAACATGCTGAACAAATCCCATCTGTTTACTAATGTTGATTAATGATGAAAAATATTGATCATTTGAATATTGTTGTTTGCACTGGTGAGCTATGATCCCAGAGAGAACATTCAGTCATTTTATCACACACACCCCACCTAATCTGTGGTGACAAAAATCAGACTGTATTAAGGGTGGGGAACCATGAAAGCAAAGTGTAAAAATGTCTTTTCATGCTTTCCTTTCATATCTCCAGAACTTTGTGGTTTTCACTCACAGCCTCCCAGTTGTGTGACAGAACAGCAGATTTTTCTGACATGACACCCCTATTATTATTTCAAATGTCTTCTGAAAACTGTACTGTTTTGACAGGGCATCACATAGTTATTATTATTATTTAAACTAACCAATATATATTAATATTTTTACTTATGTCTTACAGCTACTTATATAATCATTTTATTGTACTTTGTTTTATATGTCATAACCCACCTTGCTATATGTTATGACAGAGCTGGTTATAAATTTTCAAATAAATGAATATATAAAATTCATGTACATGTGGGCTTCTGTCTCCCCATGATTCCCCCATGAAAATGGCGAGAAATACCACCAGAATACCACCCCATATTTAAGCCCACAATTTTCCAGGTTAACGGTGTTGCAAGCTGATTTTTTTCCTGAAAGCAGGCAGCACAGAAATGAGCACTAAAAGTCCTGCTAGATTTCCAAAAGTGGATTTTACATCATGGGAAATATCATGAAAAATATATGGAAAGAATTATCAGGTAAGGAAATGTCAGGAAAATGCAAATCGGCAGTTTCTACACTGTCATGTGTTTTGTAGGAAATGCCTTGTGTCAATGAAAAACAACAACACACTCCACAGTCATCACAGGCTAATAGCATTTACTATCTCATTTTAACAAAATTTCTCTCTAGATCAGGATTGGGGCTGCATTCCCTCATAGCCAACCTTTTAAGGGCTACATACAGTGCTGGGCGTTCCCAGAGATATTTTTCTAGAAAAAGAGATGGCAGAACTCACCATGAACACCTCCCTCTTTTTTCTTTTAATGGCAATGGTCCCCACCTGGAGGTGCCAGAACTGAGTTGGTGAGTTCCAGCTGAAAAAGAGCCCTGGGTGTCACAAAAGTGGAATTAGCAAGACTCTCCATCCTCAATGTAGGCAAGCAAGAGGCATTATCATAGTTCAAGGACAAATTCTAGCATGGTAAAATCACTAGAGAAGGGGGCATAGCAGAGGCAATGAGGGGAGAAGGCATGATCTGGAAAGAGTCTCAGGGGCTTGATAAAGAGGCCAAGAGAACTGAATTTGCCCCTAGGCCTGAGGTCCCCCATCTCGGCTCTAGATAAAGGCACACCTGTATGTCCTGTTTCGTCTGACACAGCACAGACTGTGATTAATATGATCAGGCAAGTTCATTTCTCATTCAGACTAGCAGCCTATTTGTCTCTTTGACCTCTGTTGTCCATCCTCTGCTCCTCTCATTTTACCTTCTGGTTTTCTGTCAGTTCCCAGAGTTGTCCTAATTCCTGCTCATTATTCTGAATGGCTTGTAAACTTTATACAGTGGTACCTCGGGTTAAGTACTTAATTCGTTCCGGAGGTCCGTACTTAACCTGAAGCTGTTCTTAACCTGAAGCACCACTTTAGCTAATGGGGCCTCCTGCTGCTGTCGCGCCACCGGAGCACGATTTCTGTTCTCATCCTGAAGCAAAGTTCTTAACCTGAAGCACTATTTCTGGGTTAGTGGAGTCTGTAACCTGAAGCGTATGTAACCCAAGGTACCACTGTACATGCTGCAGTACTGACCCCTTGCAAGTACTTTGATGGGAATCAATGGGCATCCAAGTCTGTTAAAAATGACCAAGGATGTGAACAACAAACTTCTGCTTCATATAAATCATTTGCCTGGTTGTTTTACCATTTGCAAAAAAGACCCCTTTCTTTAGATAAACCTTTTTATGTCAATTCTATCAAAGGACTTTGACAAATCATCTAGACATTTCCACATGTCTACATGCTTTCTGTCACCATCAGTTATCATAAATTTGTTGTCTTTCCACCATCCCAAAACTCACACAATCCCTAAAAAAAAATGTAAATCAAGACCTATCCTGATATATGGAATATGTTTAATCCTCTGGCCTTTGCAAATATTATTTCTGCTATTATCTCTGTACATCCATCAGAGCTTGGCTGCCCAAATATCAATGTGTTTCCTTTCTGCAGCAATGGCTGTAAGGTTTGCTCTTCTTTGTCCCTGAGCATATGACAACTCCTATCAATATATCATATCTCATCATCTATTTGGCCTTCCCTGGACAGCATTTCCTTGAATGCAGGATGCCTAGTTGTGTATCACTTTACTTCCTATTTTTGTGGATGCCTCTTGAGCCACATTCTTTGTCCCACTTAACTGTGCAGTTTCTCCATTCCACACCATATTCACAGAATTAGATTTGGAAATGGGTTAATGTCAAGCTAGAAAGGTTTATCTCCATCTGGGAAAGCTTCCTCACAGTTATTTCAGTTTAGTGGCAGCTTCAGCAAGTTCTTGCTGCCACTCTCAACAGGGAGTCTTTAACAATTCATAGAATAGCTGGACAGCTTCTTTATAGAGAGCTGTGAATTTGCTACAAAAGCCTGTTTTTCCAATAAAAGTCTTTCCCATCTGTAGCTAATAGCAATGTAAGCTCCCATTCCCAACTGAATCTTCAGAAAATACACATTGAGTTCAGTTAGCAGAACCACCATGTACTTTAAAGGGAAAAAATCATGTATTTTAAGCGCCATGATCTTGTCATGTGACATGTGTGGGAGCATGGACGGGAAGACATGCAGCCTGGTTTGGGGACTCCAACAACATGTTGGAGAGCAGGTAAAAATGGTGAAACAGAAAGAGGGGTGAGGAGAGGACTTCATACACAACTGCCCTCCAGACCACTGAGAGCTGCCGATGCTGTCTGCCATTTGAGGCCTACAAGTTTAAAGGAGCACCCTGTTAAAGAAAGAGGACAGAAGTTGAATCGGACTGACCACAGAGCAACTCAAAACAGATCAGGCACCTTACTGAAGTGAAAAGCACAGATTGAAATCAAATCTTGTGATCAGTGCACACTCCTAGTCTAGAGGGTGTGTGTGTGTGTGTGTGTGTGTGTGTGACAGAGAGATCCTAATTTGCAATGGTTCCATGACATATTTAATTGCATTTAAGTGTGTGTATTGTTATATTATTTAAGAAAGCTTTTATTATTATTTTTTAAAAATAATATTTATTACTTTTTCAACAATTTAAACACTACAAAAAAATATACAATACAATACAAAAACAATACATTTAAGAAAGCTTTTAGAGCCATTATAATTCTATCTGAATTCAAAGCTCTATTGTTTCCTGCACTATTTACATATATTAGCATAATTAAGTCTAGAACGTTATGCAGCTCATTTGTTCTCTGAAAATAAAATGTATAAAGTTATAAATAATGAAATTATATGAAAAAACAGATTAAAAATAAAAACATAACAATTTTCAGTTTTATTTTGATGGCTTTATTCCTTTGTAAAGTATATAATTTGCAGTACTGTATAACATGCACCAAATCAACTGAACTCAACTGCTGCATTTACTACCTTTTGAAAAATATATAGTCTTCAGGACCACTGTATATTACACCCCTGGTAGTACTGATATCTGGAGTCAAAAGAATGTATTCTATGAATGGGAGATTAACTTTTTAGACTGTGAACTGAGATGTATTAGTATTTGAAAATGTCATCAAGAATCAAGAACATGTTCATATTTATAGTTATAAGAGTGGTTCACATCTGGAAACCAGTAGAGCTGAAGCATATCTTCAAAAGCAGTTTCAGATTCCAGTGCTTAATTTTTTTAAAATTCATGAAATTACAATAAAAAGAAAACACTGTACCCTATATCTTGTATTGCCCTCCATAATTTACAATCCTTAGAGTCTGAGCAGTAGAATCTGACTGCCCTTAGTATTAGTGTTGGGATTCCAATGACGGAATTAGCGTTTGAGGGGAATTTCAGGAAATTGTGGAAATGTCTGCGGTTTTGAAAAGTGGTCCCCAAAATCAGAACAAGATAACAAAAACAGAGATGGATGCATCTGTCAATTTCAGTTTCTCTCTGTTTCACATTTTTCCAAATTTTCCAAATGTGCACACTGCCACATCAACCTGCAATTTAACCAAAAGTAAAAAAGTAAACATTTTAATGCACATTTCTATAAATATATAGATTATATACATTATTTTGTCAATAAATACTGCTGTGCGCATTTTCTCCTTAACAGAATGGATATTTGTATGTTATTTCCACCAACAGATGCATATTTGTGCTCAGTTTTCCCTAATATACACAGCTTGGGTTTTTTTTTTACACTTTATGTAAAAAGACATTTCACAGGCATGTGTAAAAAATGTAATTATTAAATCAACTCATTAGTTATAGGATTCACTGAACCAAGTTATAATGAGGACATGGAATTTGATGGAAATGAAATTTGATTAGGATCACTTTCTTAATAGTAACAGGAAAAAAAATCAGAATTTTATTTATAGATTAATAATATACCTATGTTTATTCTATGTGTGGATTTGTATTCATCACATACATTATGAAAAGAGCTGAATAAAAATATCTAATATAAGTGAAAATGTAGACATACATTGGACCAAAGTATCAGATCTGATATTGCAGTCTGGGGCTTCAGAGAAGCCTTAGGGCAGGCATCCCCAATCTTCGGCCCTCCAGATGTTTTGGACTACGATTCCCATCATCCCTGACCACTGTTCCTGTTAGCTAGGGATCGTGGGAGTTGTAGGCCAAAACATCTGGAGGGCCGCAGGTTGGGGATGCCTGCCTTAGGGGAATTTCATTCTTTTGGTGGCATGTGTCAGAGATTGGACTTGTTCAAATAATGATTTGAGGAATGGTATAAACATCCTATTTATTGTTGTTCTCAAATTTATATTTTATAGTCTCATGATTCTCTAGATCACAAAATGACTACAGCTTCTTAAGTGTCCATTCATGTTTACGAACATAGGACAATGCAGAACCATGTGACCATTCTGCTTGCACCAGAAGACTTTGGACTTATATGCTTAGTATCAGCTCTCCATCTCACATAATTCTGAAACTCAATGGAGTCTAAAAAGTGCTTTATAAAATGGTAGGGGATCTGCTGCTCAAAGAACATTGTCAGATATCCCAATGGCAAAAATCCAAAGACCCAACTTGGTGACACAGCTTGTAGGCATCAAATAATTGTGAGGGCTGAAAGCAGGTGATAGTCAGTAATAGAAATTGCTGAGTTCACATGATGTAGTCCCTAGTGCAGACCCATTTTAAATATAGGAATCAAAATGGGAATGCCAAGTTTTCATCACCGTAGTTAGTTTATTTGAATTTTCTGTTCTGTTACTATTAATAAAGTGATCCTAATCAAATTTCATTTACATCAAATTCCATGTTCTCAATAGAACTTGGTTCAGTGCATCCTATAACTAATGAGAGTTGATTTAATAATTACCCTTTTACACATGTCTGTGAAATGTAATCAATTGCTACCATCAGGAAGTCGATGTTGATGTTGAAACCTCTAAATGCCTGGAGATAATAATAAATGCTTATTGGAAAAAGAAAAGTATTAAATGCTATTTTCATTATTACTTGGCTTAGCCACAGGCAACGTTGCCTCTATTCTACTGCAGTTCAGTTCCCCCCAAATACTAAATAAGTCATCTCACTGTCCACTACATAATTATTTATGTGAGTTATGAATGTAACTATTCCCATACCACTTATTTCCATTTGAAGGGAACATGAAAACGATATAAAAAAACAAGTCATTTATTATGCATCGGTTGCAAGCGCTTCCTCCCCCTTTTCTTTCAAAAGCACATTGTGATCAAATACCAAATGGATTAGCTGAATTGATTTCCTTTGCAGAACTGGTCAAAAATGTGAACAGTGGCAGCTTCCGCTTTTCAGTTCCAATGGAATTCTCTGACATTCCTCCTACAAACTAATCAAATGTGTAAGAAGTACAGAATTTCCTCTTTGCAAGTGAAATTGATTTGATAGGAAGAACAAAGGGGGCACATAATCGCTATAATACTCTTTCCTATTTAACTTCCTGCAATTCTAACCCTACTTACCTTGGAGTAAGCCCAATTAAATTCAGTGGAACATTTGGTTAATATTTTGTCTTAAGACTCTAGACAGTAGGATATTCTTGCTTAGAGCAGAGCAGTGAGTCTTTTGTTTCCCTTTCAGGTCTTCTGTGATGTAATTTTCTATGCACATTGACCTTTGATATGAAGGCAAGAGTAACCAATTGATGCACTGAGGACTAGAACCCTATTCAGCCTTTCTGATGGCACAGAGGGCCATCCTAGAAGACTCAGGCACTAATGCATGCACCAGCAAGAAAGACCACTACATAATAAGAGAAGCAGAGATTAATACTAATCTATTTTTTTAAAAAAAAATATTTATTATTTTCCCATCAATTTATACACTACAAAAACAGTACAATACAATACAAAAACACTACATAACATTGACACATTAAGCAACGATATGGGGCGGTAGTTCTTGAGCTGAGATTAATACTAATCTATAAAATAAAAAATGTGGAACAGGTTCTGAAGTTTAGAATAAATAAGCCTTGTCCAAAATGTGTGCAGGTTACTACTGTAGCAAAGATATATATTAACAAAGAATAAAATATGCTGCAGGAGGTGTAGATAAGATGCCTATGTTCATTTGTTATAATAAAGCTTGTTAACACAGCAGAAATAGAAAATTCTGTTCCGTGTACTAATAGTATTTTATTTATGGCCACCTTTCTTCCTTTGTTCAGTCGTTCGTTCCCTTTATCCCATATATATTTTTGTTTTCAAAATCAGGCTTTCGAAATCTGACTGCATACCTAGTAATTATGGCATTATCTTGAGAGTTGATTCCAACTCTTTTTCAAGCTTGCTTTTCCATTGAAGCTAAATCCACTCTGAGAGCCTAATCAATACCGTGAGGATTTATGCCCATTGCTGTAGATCATAACTGCAAACAACTTAAAACCCTTTGTTGTGATTCAAAATCTGTCCACACTAAGCAAGAAAAGGAAAAATAATACTCTTGCTTCAATAACAGATAAACAGATACTTTGTAAAAAATACCAGAGCATATAGCACACAGGGTGAGAAGGATTAGGAAAGCCATCCACATGAGCCTATTGATCTCTACATCTGACAAATTGGTCTTTGAAAATGCTTGAGACTACAAAAGAAGAAGAAAGTTGTTGAACTAACGTTTTCTTAAGCTATTCAGAAAGGCTCCAATCTAAGCTGTAGCTTTGATTTCAATATGCTAAGCTATGTAGCTAAAGCAGACAAATGAACATTAGTTTCTTCTCAGACTCCTTTATAGATCTAATTTTCTAAAGCATAAGATCAAACTCCTTAATAGAAAGAGGCTAACATTCTATTTTCCTTACATCACTATGATCCAAAACTTCACTTTCTGGGTTTCATAAGGCTTCTGCCTCTTTAGAAGCATGGACTACTATGGTTTTGTCCTGGCATTGCTGGAATCATCACTATGTGGATGTCAGCAGGAGCTCAGTTTAGTCTCTAAAATATACTTTATATAGTACAGGAAAATCTACAGAAACAGCTCACTATAGCTATCCTTTAATTCTTATGTACAACCAATAAATTATCATCATCATTACAGTGGAGCTTTAAATTTTGGGCTTTAAAATTTCAGTGGCACCCCTGTGCTCTGCCAAACTTCAGCACCCCGCCCGCCTCTCACATTCTGTTGTTTGTCATTGTTGTGACATCGTCGGTGGCACCCTCTTGGTTTAGTGCCCAGTGTGGGCAAATCAGTTGTGCTCCCCTAAATCTGACTCTGACAAACATTTCTATGGTAGCATCAAGGTATTTGTTATTTTCCTGGAATGCTAAATGGAATGTAACCATTTAAAGCTGACACTACCACGTTCTGTTGGCACATTTAACCTACAAAGTAGCATTCAGTTTCCAAAAGGGTAGCTGTGTTTAGTTATTGTAGCCAAAGCATCAAAGTATCATCCTCAGTTGAGAGGCTCGTATTTATAGGTATGTATGGGCATGCGGGAGGCAGTGGAAGACAGAAGTGCCTGGCATGCTCTAGTCCATGGGGTCACGAAGAGTCGGACACGACTAAATGACTAAACAACAACAACAATGGGCATGTGAGTAATAATATCCCAGACTTCAACATGCTCTTGACACAACAATAATGCATTACTGGCAAATAGACTACAATAGCATTGCCCAAACAATTTCCCCTAACTTCATTCACTATTTGACCATCCTTTGACCATCTTTGCAGACCACGAGCTAAAGATTCTTCCCCAGGGCAGAAGATACAGTTGGAAGCTGCAGGAGACATTGAGCAAAGCCTTCACAGCCAGCCTAGTTGAATTGCAGGGAGCCATTTGTTTTTGTTTGTTTGTTTATTGCACAACTTTGAATCCAGTTCCCACTTCAGAAAAGAAATGTTCAGAAGATGGCCCAAAGGAACAGATTCTGATTTGTAAATTGTGCTGTAATAGGCTACGAGAAAAGCACTGATGTCTGATACACAAGGGGGAAAAGAAAAGAAGGGAGATGTGAAAAAGGAGCATGCAGGAACAATGCTGGCTATTGGTATGATAAACTGTGGTTGATTAGACTGAGCTTATAGCATCTGAACTGGGCCACTGTTAGCAGTAATTTACACTGCTAAGGTCACAGTTCTAAGCATGGTTGTGAGGAACTAAGTCCTATTGAACCCTATGGGGCTCACTTCCATGTGAACTTGCTTAGGAGTGCTTTTCACCTAACAAAATTAAAAAGCCATCAGGGAAAGGCACTCAGGTTTCAAGCTCAATGGGTCATGATCTGAGGTAAGTAGGTACAGAACACCATCACCTTGTCCTTGTCCTGATTTCTTTCTTACCCATCCCAAATGTGAGCTGAAATCTTCTAGAAAGTCAAAATCTGTTACCAGTATTGTGTATGTGAGCAGTAGAATTGAGAAATTGTCCTTGCTACTTTTTATTATTATTTAAGGACAACATATGTCTATTTCAGGGCTAATTAATCTTTGAGTTGTTCTCGCCATTTCATTAATTTGTTGAGAACTTAAAGACACCTCAATTTGTTATGTGTAATTTACATATTGGATTGGATCCAGTCTGTTAGTTGGACTTAGATACCCTTAAAATGAATATGAAAATTTCATTATCCCATTGATTTCTGTGGGAACTAAGTTCAGCTAACTATTAGTCTGTATCCAATCCAAAGTCTCTAAGTCTGCTAAAGCTGAGAAAATTTGCAACATATCATTAGCAAATGATAAGAATGTCAGACTATTACTAATCAATGAAAGTTCCAGATGTCACATTAAAAGATTAAGGAAATTCATCTTCAAGGTAAGAGGCATTTTTTCCTACAGCCTAATTAAAGAAAATAGACAAATTGAAATTCATTACCTAAAACTAGGTCACACAAGATACGATAGTGTTCTTTCTTGTTGAAGGTATCCTCCCTCCCCTTTCTCTTGTTGCCGTGTTGCAAAGCAGAGAGAGAGAGAGAGAGAGAGAGAATAAATTTGTTTGCTACCAAAAGTGGAGTTCAGATAGCCTATATATTGGAATTTCACTGATTTTGGATGCTAATGGTTATTATAGATAACCTTGTAGAAGAGCCTTTGGAAACACCAAAGAACAGATCGTAACAGAAGAGTACAGATCCCAGGGATAACAAGTGTCAACCTAGAAAAGGAAAATAGTGCATTGCATGTATCTTTAACCTTTTCAGACTCAGAACTCACTTTAACCCAACCATTCATTTGAGGATCCATTTCTTAATCTTTTACTATATATTTTCATTGTGGTAATGCTCCTTTCGTAACCCACCTTGCATCAAGCTGTGAGCCAGGTGAAGATCAATGTATGGCCCTGTGTTCTAGTATCATTTGAGAGATCTATCCACAACATGCATAATTTTCTCACCTCTCACCTTTTTTAAAAAACTAAAAATTCCCAAATGTTATTTCCCTCAGAGGGCTCCAGAATTTGTTTCCTTTTCTAAAACTTTTCCAGCTCTACAATATCCTTTTTGAATTGAGGCAACCAGAATCGTGCACAGAGCTGTATAGCAGCATTATGATATTGGCAGTTATTTTGAATGTCACGCCGCCGCCGCCGCCTCTAGCCTCAATTCTGTCAATATTCAGCTATCCCGGCTTGTATGAAACACATGTTGGAAGTAAGGCAGTGTTAGAAGAAATATAATACACACTTGGCATCAGAATCAGCCTTCTATATGCATGGCAAATTAACATCTTAAGGCAGGAAATTAGTTATAAGCTTCTGTTTGCACCATACGTCAGGTGTCTCGAAAGCATGAAAGTGTGACTAAAATTCTCTCAGCTAATCATTAGCCGATTCTGACAACAAAAAATATCGTTTCTTCACCAACTAGAAGATCTCACTATGGGAAATCTCAGAGGGGAAATGTATTGCAAGATGAGAATCCACATCAGCAGCAGCATTATAAAAAGCGTAAAAACAATATTTACAATTGATAGCTACACCCGGGGCATTGTGGAGAACACAAAATGGAGGCTAGGTTGTCACACAGTTGCTGCTGCTTAGTAAATCGGGGAGGGGAGAGAGAGAGAGAGAGAAGGAAACTCTTGCTTTATTTGATAATGGTGAGCTCCACCTCAAGGAACTGTATGGATAATTTTTTCTTTCCTCTAGAGCAGGCATCCCCAACCTTCAGCCCTCCAGATGTTTTGGACTACAATTCACATCATCCCTGACCACTGGTCCTGTTAGCTAGGGATCATGGGAGTTGTAGGCCAAAACACCTGGAGGGCTGCAGGTTGGAGATGACTGCTCTAGAAAAAATTGGGGAAATGGTTGCTGAGGTTCCTTTGCCAAGAAACAGAGTGAATAGTGTCGGTGACTATTTGTGCCTAGCTGTAACTTTTTTTTGGAAAAGTCTAACATGAAGATAGTAAGCAAGAAACAAAAAGTTACATATAGGAAGAAAGATACCAAAATTGATGCTTCAGTTTAGAAATGGGGGAGAAATTCAAAGCTATCTAATTTTCAGTTTCTGCAGCAATATTCTAACTGTAACCCTGCTAGCCTTCAGAATTTGCAATTCTCCAAGCGTTATGATGCAATTCTCCAACCAGATAACATGTACAAAAATGGGGAGGGGAGTGTCCATTAAATGCATATATTAGTGCAAAATAACATAAAATTCATCACATTAGGGAAAATTGCTTGCAAAAATGTTTGCCCAAGCAGGTGCAATATGTGAACCATGACAGCAGCAAAATAACCAGACTGTACCATGGTGTTGGGATAAAATCAAGCCAAAACTTTATTGACAGCAGCAGGCAGGGCAAGGGTTGGCATGGCATTGGGTCCCAGGATCAGTTCATTATTCCACAAACCCCATGTTGATGGAATGGATCCGCCAGGTGTGGCCCATCCCAAACCCAGCATCTTGGGAGTTGGCCAGAGCCACATGTGCATGTAATGAGTATGGGGTGAAACAGAAAAGAATGCCTTCTTGTATCCCTAGTGTGGATTGCATTGGTTTTAAGGAGAAATCCTTGGCATTTTTTGTTTGTTTGTTTCTTGCTAAAAAAAGGTAAAGGCAAAGGACTCCTGACAGTTAAGTCCAGTTGCAGACGACTCTGGGGTTGCAGCGCTCATCTTCCTTTACAGGCCGAGGAGCCAGTGTTTGCCCGCAGACAGTTTTTCCGGGTCATGTGGCCAGCATGACTAAGCTGTTTCTGGTGCAATGGGACACCGAAACCAGAGCAGCGCATGGAAACACTGTTTATCTTCCTGCCGGAGAGGTACCTATTTATCTACTTGCACTTTTTTTGGCATGCTTTCGAACTGCTAGATTGACAGGAGCTGGGACCGAGCAACAGGAGTTCACCCCGTCGCGGGGATTTGAACCGCTGACCTTCTGATTGGCAAGTCCAAGAGGCTCAGTGGTTTAGACAACAGCGCCACCCGCATCCCTTGTTTGTCGCTACCTGAGCTCAAATAATAGTAATAATAATAATAATAATAATAATAATAATAATAATAATAATTTCTGACTTACCCAATCCCTTTTAGGAATTATGGACCAGCTGTCTTTTGGTCTCATGCAGCCCCCAGAATGTCTCACAATCACAAATTAAAAACATAACAACAATAAAAAACCCCAGCAAACTAAAAAGCCTCTCCTCCTCCCGGAGGGGAGGGGTTGTGAGCGGGAGACGATTCCTGTGTCATGCAGGGGGCGTTCTGCCCCCTGCTTCAACTCCAGGGCTGGCACGCCACGCCCCTCCCCGGTTGGGCACCCAATAGGGAAGCTCGGCGAGGGCGGGGCTTGCCGCTCAAATGCGGCTGTGCTAGCCATCCCCGCCATTGCACACACATTTTCTTCGAGTCAACAGGGTCATATTCGTTGCGGTCAGCCAAAGCCAGGGAAGTGCTTGCCACGAGGTTTGGAGTCGGGGGCGTGCGGGTGTGTTGGGATATCTTGCTTGCTTAGCTGCTGGCTGTTTTAGTATTGTTGTTAGTTTTATCCGCTTTTAATTGCATACCGGGAGGCTCCCCAGTTCTCTGTTTTAATTTTCGGGGGCGTTCGAGCGCTATCCGCTTTAGTCTGAGCTCCTTCAGTACTAATCATCTATTCTCCCCCACTCCGATCGCTTGATTGTGTGCACAGTGCGACTTTGAATTTGCTAGTGTGTGTGCTCCAAGAATGCGTTGTTTGCAACTTTGTGTTTGCCAGTGTGTGTGCTTTGTGAGTGTGTGGTTGCCTGTGTGCTGGTTCGCTAGCGTGGGTGCTTGGAGAGAGTGAGAGAGTGACTGACTGCTGCATCTTCTCCCGCAATTTGCCTTTTAAAAAATCGGAAGCAGCGGGGCAGTAAAAAACGCCTCCGAAAGCCCCATTTTTCCCTTCTGTGGCTGCCGCTCAGCTTTGGAAGCCCTGAACCCCTGCCTTGTTCTTGAGGGATCTTTGAGGTTTTTCCCTTAGCTTTAACCCAGGCGTTTCTTTTATCCCTCTCTCTCATTGCAGAGAAGAGATCCTTACGTCCCTATTGCATCTTGCCCGTATTAACTCTATTTGACTCTTGAATTGCTGCCAGCAAACTCCTGCCTGCTTTATTAGTTGTCTGACTTGATTTTTTGTTGCCACAAATATCCTTTCAGGGGGACAGTGCATTGCTGCTAGCTTGATCTTATCTGGGGAACAGTGTCGGACTTTAGTTTTGCGGCTAGCTAAATCTTTGCAGGGAACAGAGTGAGTGTGATGTCATAGACTTTGCATATATTCTTAGAATAAGCGGCAGCGCAGAAAAACTCCGTCGCTAGCATTTCTGCCTGGTCTCCAGCTTTCTCCCCAGTCTCGGCGCTGCGGTGTAAATTTTAAAGTTCCAATTACCCTCCCAGGCTATGTGCGAAGGTTTGGAGCGTGTGTCATAGAAAAAACACCTTTGCTTCCTCCTCCTCTCCTAGTGTGGGACAAAAAGTATAAGCTGCTTTAACTGGGCAGCAGGACTTGCCAGGCAGACACCTAGGGGTTTAGTTGCGCAGCGTTTCATTTACTGAGGTGCCTGGGGCTCCAGTAATCAACTGTTTATTTTCCTTCGCCTTTATACTTGATCATATAGCCGGCAGCCCACTATCCCCCCTCTGCCAGCCTACTTTGGCTAGCCTCGTTTTTACATTCTTGCTTAGCTAAGCAACTGGGTAACTGGTCAGCAGTGATTGTGCATGTGGTCGCTTCTCTATATAATTCTCGGGGTCAATTGAGGCATCAGTTAATTTAGTCAGATCTGCGGCTCCCTATTGCGCTATTATTTTGTTTGTTTCCCCTTCTCCTTGCCAGTTCTGCTCTGCGCAATTCATTAGGACTCTCTTTTAAGTTTCCCCTTCGTGTAGCCCCTTACTTTTACATTTCGCTTGTGATCTAACCCCACTCCCCACCCTCAGAAAAGCAAAGGGAACAAGCCCTTTCGGGGAGGTTGGGGTTCCACCAATCTAGTTCCAGAGGAGCCCCCGCAGCAGGGAACAGACGATAGGGACCCTCTGGGTCTAGCATTTCCCCCGATCCACCCCCCTCCTCTCCGCAACCTCTTGTCTAGCTATCCAGACAAAAGCGCAGCATCCTTGCTTTGGAAGGGTTTTTTCAGAGGGTTTCAGAATACCAGTAACCGACTCTTTAATTGCAAAGGATTCCCCTAACCAGATGTCAGTAAGGGAAAGGCTTGAGATTGCAGAAAAGAAAATAGCTAAGGAAGTGGCCACAGGAAGGGTGGCTGGTCCATTCGTACACCCCCCTATCCCAAACCTGCACATCTCACCGCTTGGTATTGTACCCAAAAAGACCCCTGGTGAGTTCAGATTAATCCACAACCTTTCTTACCCTAAGGGTGGCTCAGTATACGATGCCATTCCACCGGAATCGTGCTCAGTAAAATATGCCACCTTCGATCAGGCAGTAAGACTTATCCGGAATTTTGGTCATGGGGCACTCTTGGCAAAATGTGACATAGAGTCAGCCTTCTGTCTATTGCTAGTTCATCCCAATGACTTCCATTTGCTGGGATTCAAATTTCAAGGGAAATATTACATTGACAATGCTATCAGGCTGTCAGCGGGCCTCAAACACCCGCACCATAGAGTAAAACTCCCCAAGTCGGTCAAGGCAGACCTTGAGATGTGGATCAGATTTCTGGAACACTACAATAGTCTCCCTATGGCAGGAAATCCTTAATTTGGCCTCTGATTTCCAGGTCCACTCCAATGTGGCAGGGTCCCCGGGCTTTGGTCTGTTCTTAAAGGGACGTTGGTGCGCACAACAATGGTCAGCGGAGTGGCAAGGGGAGGCCATCATGCGGGATCTCACTTTTCTGGAGTTTTTTCCCATAGTTGTGGCTGTTCACATATGGACCCGAGGAGTTCCGGAATCGCCGGGTATGCTTCAGAACTGATAACCAGGCGGTGGTTAACATACTGGCTAGCAGTCATCGTGTTCCGAGAGGGTGTCTCGCCTACTTCGAACATTTGTGGTCCGGTGCCTTGAACATAACATATATTTTTTGGCGAAATTCATACCGGGGGTTAATAAGGATACAGCGGATGCCTTATCTCGTTTCCAGATGCCTCACTTCCGGTCGTTAGCACTTTGGGCTCAGCTGCTGCCAGAACTCTTTCTGGATCACCTATGAAACCTTGGAGATGCGAAGTGATCAAGGGAGTATTAGCGTCTGTCGCACCCTCTACCCTCAGGTCTTATAAGAAAGTATGGTGCGACTTCACGGGTTTCAGGTCCAAAGTATCGTCCCTTTCCCCTAACGTATGAAACTTAGGTCAATTTGCTGGTCCAAGTTTGAGGCCCGGCTGTTCTCTGCAGCATACGCTATAGCCTTCTTTGGTGCCTTTAGGGTTGGCAAGGTGGTAGTAGAAGCTACCTCAAGTAGGACAACGTGCGGTCTCCTTCTAGAGGACGTGCAGGTGTCCAGTTCAGGCGTGATGGTGCGGGTGCATCAGTCTAAGACGGACCAGGGCGGTAAGGGCACCCTAGTGCAACTCATGGCCTCTGGCCAGAAGGGCCCATGCCCAGTAAAGGACACCAGGCATTACCTTTAACTCAGACTTCCCGGCCCTGGCCCGCTCTTTACTCACGAGGATGGATCCCGATTGATGAGCCACCAGTTCACCAGGGTACTTCGCAAAGCTATAGATGCCTGCTGTTTTCCTTCCAAAGACTACGCGGCACATTCATTTAGGATTGGTGCAGCCACAACGGCCGCACACATGGGCCTCCCGGCAGACAGGATCAAGGAGATGGGCTGCTGGAAATCTAATGCCTACAAAAATTACATCCGATAGTATTCTGAGAACACTCCGCTTACCCGTCTTTTCTTTTCTTTCTTTATTCTTAGCTCTCTTCGGTAGTCAAGTGTTGATTTGCGGCCACAGTATCGTGCATTGGGCCCGCCTCCGGTCAGCAAGTTCCGGCTTCGTGCCTAACCTGGGGCGACCATCGTGGGTGCGAGTGTCCTGGTTTTCAAAAAGGGGCATGCGCTGGCAAGAACTCATGCCACTGCTGAAGGCAAAAGCTGCGCTGTTGGCCCCCCCAACATTCTAATCATTCAGCTGGGGGAGAATGACCTGGCTAGCAGGAAGAGTGTGGACTTGTTGTGGAACATGAGAAAGGACTTGGACGAGTTGGCTGCCTTATTTCCCAGAACAACCCTGTTCTGGTCCTCTCTCTTGAAGAGAAAGGTTTGGCGCGGTGCGCATAACATTATGGCCATCAAGAAATCCAGGAAACTTTTTTTTTTTTTAAATAATATTTATTAAAGTTTCAAAAGAAGAAAAATCACATTAATAAAAGAAAAAAATTAACAATGAAAAGGAAAAATACAAAGTAGAAAAAAGAAAAAACAGTTAAAAACAATTCCATCTTTTCTTCACTTCTTTTACGTTTACTTGTTTCCCGGACCTCCTCATACCTCCCTCTTTTGTATTCCAATTCAATTTGTTAATCCAACAATTCCTTTCCCTCCTTTTTAGTCCTGATCTTTAATCTTGATATTATAACATTAAATTTTTACATATTAAAAACCAATTTTTCCATATTCTTTTGTACCTATACCGCTAGAAACCACTTAACTTCAATCCAACATCATTCTAACATTCATTAATTTTGCAATATTTCTGTAAATAGTCTTTAAATTTCTTCCAATCTTCTTCCACCGACTCTTCTCCCTGGTCTCGGATTCTGCCATTCATTTCCGCCAATTCCATATAGTCCATCAATTTCATCTGCCATTCCTCCAGTGTGGGTAAGTCTTGTGTCTACCAATGCTTTGCAATAAGTATTCTTGCTGCTGTTGTAGCGTACATAAAGAAAGTTCTGTCCTTTTTTAACACCGATTGGCCGACTATGCCCAGGAGAAAGGCCTCTGGTTTCTTCAAGAAGGTATATTTAAATACCTTTTTTAGTTCATTATAGATCATCTCCCAGAAAGCCTTAATCCTTGGGCACGTCCACCAAAGGTGAAAAAATGTACCTTCAGTTTCTTTACATTTCCAACATTTATTATCAGGCACATGATAGATTTTTGCAAGCTTGACTGGGGTTATGTACCACCTGTATATCATTTTCATAATATTTTCTCTTAAGGCATTACATGCCGTAAATTTCATACCTGTGGTCCACAACTGTTCCCAGTCAGCAAACATAATATTATGTCCAACGTCTTGTGCCCATTTAATCATAGCAGATTTCACCGTTTCATCCTGAGTATTCCATTTCAACAGCAAGTTATACATCTTTGACAAAATCTTAGTTTTGGGTTCTAACAATTCTGTTTCTAATTTTGATTTTTCCACCTGGAAGCCGATTTTCTTGTCCAAATTGTATGCCTCCATTATCTGATAATAATGAAGCCAGTCTCGCACTTTGTTTTTTAATTTTTCAAAACTCTGCAATTTCAGTCTATCTCCATCTTGCTCCAAAATTTCCCAATATTTCGGCCATTTGACCTCCATATTGAGCTTTTTCAGAGCTTTCGCTTCCATCGGTGACAGCCACCTTGGGGTTTTACTTTCCAATAAATCCTTGTATCTTATCCAAACATTAAACAGTGCTTTCCTGACAATATGGTTTTTAAATGCTTTATGTGCTTTGACCTTGTCATACCACAGATATGCATGCCATCCAAATACATTGTTAAAACCTTCTAGATCCAAAATGTCAGTGTTTTCAAGAAGCAGCCATTCTTTCAACCAGCAAAAAGCTGCTGATTCATAATAAAGTTTGAGGTCTGGCAGGGCAAATCCACCTCTTTCCTTTGCATCTGTTAGTATTTTGAATTTTATTCTGGGCTTCTTGCCCTGCCAGACAAATCTAGAAATGTCTCTCTGCCACCTCTTGAAACAGTCCATTTTGTCCACAATTTGCAATGTTTGAAACAAAAACAACATTCTAGGCAATACATTCATTTTAACCGCAGCAATACAGCCCAGCAGTGAAAGCTTCAAATTTGACCAAATTTCTAAATCTTTTTTCACTTCAGCCCAACATTTTTCATAGTTATCTTTAAATAAGTTCCCATTTTTTGCTGTCAAGTTGATCCCCAAGTATTTAACTTTCTTAACCACTGTTAAGCCTGTCTCATTCTGAAGCCTCTCTCTCTCGATTGGTGTTAAATTTTTCTCTAAAACCTTAGTTTTTACCTTATTCAATTTAAATCCTGCAACTTGACCAAATTCTTGAATCAATTCTAAAACCCTTTTGGTACTAGATTCTGGCTCCTGTAACGTCAGTACTAAGTCATCTGCAAATGCTCTCAATTTGTACTGTTTGGCTCCGACCTGTATACCTTTAACCAACTGGTCCCTTCTAATCATGTTCAGCAAAACCTCCAGGACCAAAATAAAAAGCAGTGGGGAAATTGGGCAACCTTGTCGTGTCCCTTTTTCTATCTTAAATTCTTCCATCACCACATTATTTACAATTAATTTAGCCTTTTGTTCTGAATAGATTGCACTTATACCGTTTTCAAAGCCTTGGCCTACCCCCATACCCTGTAGGTTCTTCTTCATAAAACTCCAAGAAATGTTGTCAAAAGCTTTCTCCGCGTCCACAAATATCAAAACTGCTTTAGTGTTTATGTTCACTTCTAGTTTCTCCAAAATGTCAATTATGTTCCTCATATTGTCAGACAAGTGTCTACCTGGGAGAAAGCCCCCTTGATCTTTATGAATCTCTTCCATCAACACTTTTTTCAGTCTCTTAGCCAAAGTGTCTGCAAAAATTTTGTAATCCACATTAAGTAATGATATGGGGTGGTAGTTCTTAAGCTGCGTCTTTTCAGTCTCTGTTTTCGGTACAAGTGTAATATAAGCTTCTTTCCAAGAAATCCAGGAAACTTTTGAATTGCGCGGTAGCGCACAAAGTGCGTTTTATGAATGGCGTAGTTATATCTCATGATGATATCCGGATTGGTGACCAGACCCTATTCCGGGTTGATGGCGTTCATCTTTCAGAGCGGGGAAACGACATATGGCTGGCTAACATATCCAATAGTCTTAGGGATTGGTTGCAGCTGTGAGGGTATTGGCGGCGAGCCTTTGGGCTCGGGTGGCGGTTAGGCAGTGGAATGTGTTGTTGGTGTTTCGGGGGGCAAGGTGTGGCCATCGCCTTCCCCAACAATTTTGGGTATTCCGCTAAAGGAATCCGGCGGTCGTGGATCCTGTCTGATGCCCGTGTGGCGGGGAGCCATGGCACGACCCTCGGTGACATCAGGAGAGAGCCTATAGTTGTATTAGCATCATCAGGCTCCCCCTACTGGTGGTTAACCCCTCCTCAGACTCACCCCTCTCCTAGTGGGTGGAGTCTAATGTTCCGTGGTCCAATGCCTAAGTCAATACCTTCTCACATGCTGTAATCAATAAAGTTGTGGCCTTTTCCTTACCCATTAACCTTACATACTGTGTCCACGTGTCTTTATTCCCCAAGCGGGGATCGGGTCCTTGAATCACAAGCCAAAGCCAAATCTCAATGAAGTCAAGGGGAAATCACTTTTACAAGTGTTCTCATCAAAAGCTTATGTACATTAATTATTTTTTCCCCTTTAATGGAACAATAATCTGTGCCAAAAATTCAACAATTCAAATGCTTTTTATATCAAATATAATTTTGATATTGGAAAAAAAATGAAGTCCTACTAATCCATAAAGGAAAACGTGATGTCCTTTTCTGGATCTCTTATCTTTGGAGATAAATAACCTTCATGGACATGTAATCTACGTGGCAACAGTCATGAATATTAAAATAACAGATGTGTTTTTCCATCAATAAATTGCAGATCACTGAACAGACATTTCAGCCATTTTTCACATTTTTAAAAAGAAATTAGTGGTGCTGTTTCATGTACTCCAGGGTCAAGTTCACACACTAATAATGCTTCCAGCCTGTTTGTGCAGGTGCACTTCTGCTTCCACAGTGTAGCATTTGGCAGCCTATCTTGCATTTATAAATGTTTAACAAGTGCCCTAACTTAGAAGTTCATGTAGTATATGGCTAATAGAAGATAAAAAATGTATGACACAGTATCTCTCCCAAAGGGCCTTGGTATTTAAATTATGCTCCTGCAGGTGGAGCATCACTCCAGCTTGGCTGTTAAATGTATCAGGTGTATCTCACCCTTCTGAGAATTCATCTAGACCCCACAGGTTAAACAGGAGCAATGCATGTGCCTTTTAAATGCATTCATCAGTAAAATACATAGTACGTACTCAGGTTTATTTTATTTTATTTATTTTATTTTATTCCACTTTATATTTTTAATAAAAATCTCAAAGTGGTTTAAAGCATATTAAGTCAATAAATAAATAAAATAATAGCCGGGCAATGTTCCTCCAGGTGGAAAGGGTCTTGCAGCGAGCGACCTTCATGCCTCACAGCTGGGCGATGTTCCTCCAGCCTCATGAGGAGCCTCTTTTGTAGGGCTGGTGAGTATGGGCCCTGCCCCCTAGGCCAGGTGGAAAGGGCCTTGCAGGGAGTGGCCTTCACACTGTAAAATACAAATTATGTAAAATACAAATTCTTGTGCACACTTTTTGCATACTGAAAATGCATTGGAACATGTAGAGAAGATTGTAATCCAACTGGCAGCTCTTTTTCCATCCACAAACAAGCTCAGGAGCATTGTTTTGGATCTGTCCACTGCAAAAGCAATGTAGCCAGAAGCTTGAACATATCGCTCTCTCTATAAAAGATAGTAACCATGGTTTTTAAAAGCATCCCTTTTAAAAGTTTGAATTCCTTTCCTTTTTAAAAGTCCTTGCTGTACTTCTACTTGTACTTGTTCACTGCGTTTGTAAATGATTAATCCATTGCTGTAGAAGGGTACCTGTGAGATTTCTAGCTACATGCTAGAAATGTTTGGTTGTGCTGCTAAATATGATTGCTTTATTCAGGAATCTTGGAGATTTAATCAAAATAATAGGCCTTCTTAGTAGTGGTGCTTCAGTTATGGAACTTCCTCAGGAAAGTGCATCCTTTTGGCCTCAACTAAAGATGCAGCATCTGTTTCCTTGGGCATTGGGGGCTGAAGCTGAAGTCCAACAATTTTAGCAGCATTATCTGCTTCCCTGGGCACTTTGGTTTTAGATATGTAGTTTCAGATGTTTTAATTGCTGTTTTGTGATTGTCATGTTTTACCACAGTAAATGTGATGTGAACCAACCTGGGCTTCTATAGGAGGAAGGGCAGAATAGAAATACTACTACTACTACTACTACTACTACTAGGTAAAGGTAAAGGGACCCCTGACCATTAGGTCCAGTTGTGGTCGACTCTGGGGTTGCGGCGCTCATCTCGCTTTATTGGCCGAGGGAGCCGGCGTACAGCTTCCGGGTCATGTGGCCAGCATGACTAAGCTGCTTCTGGCAAACCAGAGCAGCGCACGGAAACGCCGTTTACCTTCCCGCCAGAGCGGTACCTGTTTATCTACTTGCACTTTAACGTGCTTTTGAACTGCTAGGTTGGCAGGAGCTGGGACCGAGCAACTGGAGCTCACCCCGTTGCGGGGATTCGAACCGCTGACCTTCTGATCAGAAAGTCCTATGCTCTGTGGTTTAACCCACAGCACCACAGATACCATTAAAATTGATACAGTGTTTAATACAGAACCCAATCACAGTAAACTACTTTGAAATTATTGAGTTTTCACTCAAAGATAAATTAAATTCCTCCCATTGAACCAGTGAGGCTTCAAAGGACTTAACTGATTTTCACAAATGTTAAAACTTACTAACCAAGGTACAGAGTGGGCTATTTCCTTCCTTCCTTCCTTCCTTTCGTCCTTCCCCAACCAAGCTAAACCCCTTACTAAAAAAATACTTTTTTAATGTATGTTTTTGGTTAGTTCCCCCACCCTCTGATTTCTTTGGGCAACTATTTTAAACACTGGAAAAGATGCCAAAATATTGTTCCCCTCTACTTGAAATGGTATCCTTAGCAACAGACCAACAAAAGGCCATTCACCTGGACCAGACTGCATTATTATAATTTCAATAATTCTATTTTGAGGATAAAATCTTCCACTTACAGTTAACAATGACATTGAATATACAATTTAAATTCCCAAGCAAAGCAGTTTGATGTGCTTTATAATCCTATTCAGCACAAGAAAGTAATTCCAATTGAATTATTTTAAAGAGATGTTTCATTTTTTCATTTTTTTAAGGAGCTTGTCAAGGAAATTTGTAAATAAATGGTAGTTTTAGATAGTTAGCGCCTTTGTTTAAGACATTCAGCCTAGAATATGGTTCTAAAATGCAAATCATTATTATCTGAACTCACGATGGACACATTTTCCTAAGCTCACCTTATAATTAGTTCAGGTTTTTCTCAGCAAACTCTTGGCAAATATGGTGCCAGTCTTAGCAATTTCTGAGAAAGCTCAGAAGACAAAGCCTAGACCTTAACTCTCCTTCCACCCCCAGAAAATACAGCAATTATGTGTGTGTAAAAAAAAGCTATCATCGCCAACAATGGAAGCTTTTAAAAACCAAATGGCTGCACAATGGCTGGAGCCAAGAGATGGAGACCATGGGTCAGGTTTCCCCACTCCTGGGCCTTGGGGAGCATATACACAGCACAACTGCAAGTTTCTTTTTTCCACAAAAAAGTACCTTCATGAAGCAGGAACTCCCATTATTCATCACAGGCCTTGCAATCAGTAACAGAAACTTTATTAGCAATGCCACCACTGTACACTTTCTGGATGGAACTGAACTCTGGCAAGGTCTTCTTTGTAGTGGTCCCCCACTTAGGGAATTCCTGTAGAAGTGAAGGTTTTCCATTCCCTTCATTTTTAACATTTGGGTTATTCTTAACTTTCTTGTTGTTCCAGGTATTTGGTGATTAAAACACATTGTTTATGGAACCCTGAAAATTTAAGCTGTAAATATATACCGTATTTTTCACACCATAGGGCGCACCTGACCATAGGGCGCACCTAGTTTTTAGAGGAGGAAAACACACAAAAAAATATTCTGAATCAAATGTTGCACTAAACTATTTAAAGCAGCAAAGCGGGCGGCTCCTGTCCATTTGCTGCTTTAAATCGAGCCTCAGAGGAGGGTAGGAAGGGGAACCATGGCTTATCTAAGTCCAGTCAATAATGCTGAGCCTGACTTATGGTCATCGAGATTAGCCTGGCCGTCTCAGTGGAAATCTGGGGAGGCTGAGGTGGACTTTCCAGTGGTCAAAGTGTGGTTGTGTCTTCCTGCCCGGCATCTATTTCCTGCCCTCTTTCCCCCCTGCACCCCCGCACCCTGCTTCGAGGGAAGGAAGCGGAGCCATGGATCCTCTGCTCGCAACTGCAGTGGATTCCCTCCACTTTGAAGCAGGAAAGTGGGAGAGGAGCTGCTTACATGAGTGTAAGCTGCTCCCCTCCCACTTTGCTGCTTCAAAGGGAGCCCAGGAGGAGGGAATCCTCTGCAGCCGCAAGCAGAGGATCCATGGTCCCCTTCCTTCCCTCCTCTGTAGTTGCTTTGAAGCAGGAAAGTGGGAGAGGAGCTGCTTACACGAGTGTAAAATGCTCCCCTCCCACTTTGCTGCTTCAAAGGGAGCCCAGGAGGAGGGAATCCGCTGCATGGATCCCCTTCCTTCCCTCGTCCTGGTTGCTTTGAAGCAGGAAAGTGGGAGAGGAGCTGCTTACACGAGTGTAAGCTGCTCCCCTCCCACTTTGCTGCTTCAAAGGGAGCTGGGGAGGAGGGAATCCGCTGCAGCTTCCCCCACCTCCCGGAGAGCCTGCAGAAGCCGCCCGCTCTTTAAAGGGGCTGCGCGGCTTCTCCTGGCTTTTCTGGGAGGTAGGAGAAGGGACTAATGCAGCCAGTCAGTCCCTTCTCCCTCCTGGGGAAAAGCCCGCAAGAGCGCACGAAGTTTGTGTGCAGCTCTTGGGGGCTTTTCCCGCCTGCCTCCCCCTTGCATTCGCTCCATAGGACGCACACACATTTTCCCTTGCTTTTTAGGAGGGAAAAAGTGCGTCCTATAGAGCGAAAAATACGGTATATTCCATCTTGTTTTGTTTTCTGCCTTGAGTTTCTTTGGAAGGAATGATGCCTCCTAAAAAACCGCCAACAGTTAGGATACTTTTAGATTGCATCTGAGAAGTGGTATTTGCTTAAATCTTTTGTCTGAGAAAGCTCTTGATGTTATTGAAATCTAATGGGAATGCACTATGCTGTATTGCTGACCTAAGATGGAGAGAACAAATTTTGAAACATTTTATGCATTCACTGAGCACAATGAATAATTGACCTGAAATTCAAGGATATAGTTCAAAAGGACACTTAAATAGCTGAAGTACAATAAGGCTAATGACCTTTTGATAACCACTGATGGAGAGGTAAAATCCCAATGTAAAACATGTTTTGAAGAGGGAGCTGATGGCAGCCTTGCATTAATTATTAAATATCAAACTATATCTCAAAAGGGCATGTGGACGGATGATATATTTTTAAGGCAAGATGAGAGAGAGAGAGAGAGAGAGAGATAGAGTTCTCATCTTAGCCAGAAAGACCAATAAGCAAAGCCTGATTATATGAAATATACATATTTTATTTCCCTTGAATAGCAGATTACAAAAGTAGAAACAAAAATATTTAAATATAGCTAAGATTATTTTTAATTTATGAATAGTGATATACCTAAGTATTTCCATGCCAGTTCTATGAGTTTCACACACAGAACAGGGATTTGTTAAAATCCGCATGTTGTGTCTCAGTTTATGAGAGTATCTAACATTCATAGACTATACAGCACATTGAATTCCACAAACTGTCATCTGGCTTAGACATAGGTACATTCCCAAAGACTGCTATATATAGATGTAGCACCTCCATTAGTGAGGCTATTATGGGAAACAGAAAACATTGGGGAGAGAGCTATTTTTGGACTAGAATAAACACAACACCATTTTCAAACTATTAAAATCAGTGTGAACGTGCGTTTTCCTCATACCAAATGACCCAAGAGGGTGGCATTGTCTCTGTCTTCAACCAAAAGAAAGCAGTGATCAACCTATCTGCAGGAAAAGATGTGGTAAGGAAATACCTAACTTCTTTAAAGGAATTCAAATCTCTATGTCCTGATGAGCTTCACCCAACGGCACTGAAGGAGCTTGTGGATGCAATCTCAGAACCACTGCCTATAATATTTGATAATTCTTGGACAATAGGGGAGGTGCCTGCAGACTGGAGGCAGGTGAATGTAGTTTCCATTTTCAAAAATTGAAAAAGAAGAAGACCCAGGCAACTACCGACTGGTCAGCTTGATGTTGATATCAGGAAAGGTTCTAGAGCAGGTAATTAAACAGCCAGTTTGTAAGCACTTAGATGCGTTGAATATCAAGATCCAGGATGGGTTTTTCAAAAGCAAGTTATATCAGATGAATCTCATTTCATTTTTTGGTAGAGTTACAAGTTTGGTAGATCAGAAGAATGGCAGGGGGTTGGACTCGATGGCCCTTGTGGTCTCTTCCAACTCTATGATTCTATGATTCTATAGGAGTGCTCTGATGGTGTTTCCTGCTTGGCAGGGGGTTGGACTCGATGGCCCTTGTGGTCTCTTCCAACTCTATGATTCTATGATTCTATAGGAGTGCTCTGATGGTGTTTCCTGCTTGGCAGGGGGTTGGACTCGATGGCCCTTGTGGTCTCTTCCAACTCTATGATTCTATGATTCTAAGAATGTATCCACAAAAATATAATGTGGATTCAAGGGAAGTCATAGTACAGCTGTATTCTGCTACTGTGAGAGGAGGTTGCTGGACTAGATAGGAATTTGGCATGATCTATCAGGGTTCTTCATATGTTCTTATCACAATGAAGATGGATGGTAAAAATGAGATACTCTGAGTATCTACAAATAATCACTTTAAGGTTCTACACTGAAGTTGTATCCCCCTGCTCTCATTTTCATGAATCCTTCCTTTCATGATGGCTGCTTTCCATTAAAATTTTGTAGTGGCTACCATGATGGCCTGTAATTCTAACCATAAAATTAGGTTACCGGAAACATGGCAGTTGCTTCTGCCTCACAGTTCTTCCTAAGCTCATGTAGTATAACTCAGCATGTGACGTGACACTCTCACAGTGTGGTGCTATGAAATATGCTACTGGGGAGAAGGGGCGCAGAATTATATAATGGTAGCATATTTTTATTTCTTGTACTGTCTAGCTCTGTCATGAGCAGGCTTTCAGATTCCATTGATTAATTGATTCCAGGTCCTAGGGACAGTATGTTTTCTGCAGTGGCCCCACATCATTGGAATGAACCCGGGGTCTGTTGGAGACTGTTGTTACGGTCCTTTAGAAAAACCGTCAGGGCCCATTTGCCTTCTGCAGCTACTCTTGAGTTGTTTTATTGTATGGCTGTCTAATTATCTTGCATTGCAGGTTTTGGGAACTTTTGGACCTCCAGATATGGCTGAGCCGCAGCTCCTATTATCTCTGTCCATTGATATTGCTTGTTAGGGTTGATGGGTGTTGTAACTTAAGCAACCTCTGGAGGGCCAAAGGTTCCCCACCCTGTTCTGTTTGGTTCTAATACTCATGGGCTAAATGGCGACCGCAGTGTCTGGAAACAAACAGTCAGGTCATGTATCCATAGCAGTGACCAGAGGAGGAATAAGTACTGAGAGGAGCATGGAAAGAAAAAAGAAGAAGAAACACCATGGTGCATCTGCAGGAGCACAACTGGACACCTTCATCTGCCCCAGCTGCAACAAAACATGTCTCTCCTGCATCGGTCTCTACAGCCACAACAGGTGCTGCAACCTTTCCATAAGCACACTCCTCCATTGTCTCCCAAGACAAATGGATGCCAACAACACATCCACCCACCCATGATTACTGGTTTTTAGTGAGTGGCGGGTTCGTGTTTTTATTTCATAAGCCGCAATGAGAGATGTTTTCCCCGCAAAGATGGCCTCGAAATATTTTAAATATCATTATGATGAGGTTGAAAGGAAATGCAACTCAGCTTACAATGCTGCCCTTTCCATTATCTGGTATTGATGCCCACTAAGCCAACTTTCATTTTTTAAGAGTTCTGATTATTTAGCATGGAATATAGCTCGCTGCTTCTCAAAACGAATAGGATACTTTAGAATCAGATGTCAGCATGATGAATTGCTGCTAATGAGCTACATATCAAATACATTTTTCACAAAAAGGAGTATCAGGGAAATTGTAACCTGCACCCATAAATTGGGAAACTAAGTAAATGATTCATTAGGGGTTATTTTTCCTTCATAGGTATTAGCGTATAGATATTTACGGTGTCCAATTTATATTACAGCATTTATGGCCTATATGCAAGTGATTTCTTTCTTGTTTTTAACATTTAATGCCCATCAAAATCTTGAAGCACAATCTGAAAGAAAAGCATTGGGTTACAGCCTGGTTGTACAGTGGATGCTGGTCCATTAGGAGGAATAGGGAATTGCCTCACCAACCTCAGTTGTCCCCATCTGCCTTCCTTCTTACCTGCAACTAGTCCAGGGATGTGGTTAATGCCTTGGACTCAGAAGAGTAGCTCTTTGGAAGCTCTTGGAAATTGTTCATTTTTTAACACATTTGTCACATGATTTAGCAAGAAGAGTCTACATAGAGATGCATATGCAGGTGAATAATCAAATGGGAGGAATGCTGAACAATGAAACTTTCAAATATTCACCATATGATTGATGAATCATCAAGAATTGTAAATATGTTATTGTGTTTACAAACAGCTTCCATATTTTGTACAACTATAACATATGCACACAAACACAAGTTGAAGCCGATTATATGCACTTATTTTGAAACTCATAGGTTTAAGCAATGTGTTTTTTTGTGATAGTACTCAATGTTACAGAATACTGGGACCTCTTTCTTTTGTTGCTGACCATAGAAGCCATTTTGTGATGACTTCCATGAAGCTTATAGCAAGGTAAGTGTACAAAGTCCTGGGTTCAAACATGATACACCATGTAGGAATGCAGCTGTATGTTTTTGCAACATCACAGCCTATTTTGTGTTAATGAGAAAGTTGAAATATAGCAATTTCTATATCAATAACTTAGTTTTCTATCTTGTCCACTGCAGGTTAGAGGGTACCAATTTCCATTACAGAAAAATAAATTCATTTTGCAAAACCTCAAATTGCATTCACGGGTGTCGTATGCATTCCTAATGTAGCATTTTTGCACCTTGTGTGTGTGTGTGTTTTGAGTCAATGTTTTTATCTTAGTAGCAACAGCAGAAGGAGTAGAAGCAGCAGCACTGATACTTCACATTTCAATCATCCTTCATGGTGAGCACAAGTTATTAACTCATATTTATTTCCTTCAGCTCCTGTGGCTTAGCCATATGTCATCCTCTTGTTCCATTTTGTCAAGATCACAAACTTGGGAATAATTGCTGTAGCTGAGATTCACACCAAATCAACAAACCAATGGATTCTACTGTCTCAAGCGCAGCAGGTAACCTTCTGCAGAACTCTCAACTTCTTCGCTCAACAAGTTGAGTCGCAGTCGGTGACAGAAAAGAGTGAGCACGCATGCCTTGTTAACTGTGAAGTATGAGAAAACAGGAAGAAAACAGGAAGAAGCAAAAAACAAAACAAAAACCTGTGAAAATCTAATAGGCCGCTTTTATTTTTTGCACAACAATGAAACAAGCAGAATGTATACCTAATTTTGGTACAAGAAAGAAATGTTTCAGTGCATTTCTGGGTTGCAGTCACAAAGCGTGTTCTCCTTCATGGAGAGCATGTGTTGTGGTGGGGGCTGACAGGACACTCCAAAGTTGTGAGGCGGGCTAATTGATCATTGGCCACAGATGTGATTGGGCTTCCCTTGTTGTTGGGATGAAGTTAATGTTGCCATTTGTTGATTGACAGCCAGAAATACTAAAACTCCCTGCACGAGGTGTAGAGCTTCCTCATTTTGCCCCATGCATCAGATTGCCCGTCCCACCCTCCCTATATTTAGGGTTGTTCGCTTTGACCTTGCAACAGAGGAGGGCCAGAAAGAATCTAAAGACTGTCATGTCCTGTATCATTCATGTAGGAAAGGAAGCAATCCTAGCTCAGTATTAGGGTACATGCTTTACATGCAAAATGTCCCTCACCTAATTCCTGTAATGTCCAGTCAAAAGTGTCAGCTAGCAGAGTTCTGAGACTCTAGAAAACTTCTGCCAAAACTTTCTCCAGTCTGCCATGGGGGTGCTGGCATCTGCTGTTCAAGAAAATGGAAGTCTAAAAGTTCCTCAGGGTCATGAAATTGGTTTTTACAAATTTTGGGGTGTGGGGTGTGTGCAAAATAAATATGAATACTTATCCAACACAGGTCCAGTGAGATCCATTCCAAGGTACTTAAATCATGCATTCACTAGATGACATTTTGAGCTAATAATTAACTGTCCCCCCCCCCCTTTTTGCCATCTCTAAAACAAGAATAGAAATAAGTTACCTTCTGGGGCTGATTGTGAGATATGATAAGGTGAGAAAATGTTATCCTGTCTACTGCTTTAGTGATAAGATTCTATATTTTTTAAACCTAATATGGAAAGAGTTCAAAAAAATTTAAGCAACTTTTTGAAAACCCACTGTTAAAACAATGTGTGTGTGTGTGTGTGAGAGAGAGAGAGAGAGAGAGAGAGAGAGAGAGAGAGAGAGAGAGAAGAGAGAGAGAGAGAGAGAGAGAGAGAGAGAGAGAGAGAGAGAGAAAGTTTCTAGTTCTCATGGACCTCCACAAAAGGATAGCAAGTGGTCAATGATACTTATACTGTAGGTCTCATCAGTGCAGCTACCTTTCAACCACACTGGATGGGAAAGAGCTATTTAAGTATGTTTTTATGAAAGCTGTGATTGAGACTTCTTGAGTAGTTTTCTTTCATAATTACAAATGTGATTCACAAAAGAGTATTGAAAACAATTCCAACAGAATAGGTTAATACTGTAATGTGTACTCTTCTACCACCTGTCATTTTCTAATCTCTCTTCTTGTTACCTACCAATTAACTGGGTCTGTCAGCAAATCTGGGTTGCACATATGGATAGTAAAAGAAAAAGACTCCTCAGCTTCTGAAATATGGCATCTGCTCTTGCTTTGGGAATGGAGGCTCAGTGTTATATTTATGCAACATGCTGATGTTGCTCTCACATTGGAAGTCCTGTTTATAGCAGGGGAATGCCTTGGGCTTTGCATGTACCCCAAAATACATGGTGAATTCATGGGGTGATTCAGGGAAGTTATCACATTCTGAGAATTCAGAGTCAGATAGTGCAGTTAATAAGGTGTCTTGAGGTAGATCACTATGTGGCCTCAACTGCTCAAGTGTGTATATCAAAAGTTAAACAAAGGGACTTAGGAAGCTACCTTGTATTGAATCCACCTAGTTGAGTATCGTATACACATAAAAAGGTAAAGGACCCCTGACAGTTAAGTCCAGTAGCAGACGACTCTGGGGTTGCGGCGCTCATCTTCCTTTACAGGCCGAGGGAGCTGGCGTTTGTTGGCAGACAGTTTTTCTGGGTCATGTGGCCAGCATGACTAAGCTGCTTCTGGAGCAATGGAACACCGAAACCGAACACCGAAAGCATCACACGGAAACGCCGTTTACCTTCCTGCCAGAGCAGTACCTATTTATCTACTTGCACTTTTTTGGCATGCTTTCAAACTGCTAGGCTGACAGGAGCTGGGACCAAGCAACGGGAGTTCACCCCGTCATGGGGATTCGAACCACCAACCTTCTGATTGGCAAGCCCAAGAGGCTCAGTGGTTTATAATAATGTAAAAATCACCCTGTTGGGTCAGAAGAAAGGTCCTTCTAGTCCAGCATCTAGTTCTGACAATGGCCAACTAGATGCCCTGCAATTGACATTCAGATGCACACCACCTCTGATACTAGTCTTAGCCCTATTAAAGACAGTTCTGTTGGCAGACATGACTATATCTTGTGATAGCAGATTCTATAGTTTAACGATATGCTGTGTGAAGAAGCACTTCCTTTTCCTTGTGCTGAATCTTCTGACACTCAGCTTCGTTGAATGTTCTGGGTTCTAGTATTATAAGAGGAGGAAAACTTCTCTCTATCCACCATGGGTAAATTTATACACTGACCAGAATTTATACACTCTTTGTTATTGGGATTACCTGCTCTTCTATTCTCAGGCACAATTTACTTCCCTAATTCAAAAAAAACCAAAAAAAAAAACCTCCAAATTTAAAAAAACAACCACAAGTTAAAAACAATTTAAAGCAATTGAAGCAATAATAACAGCAGCAGCAGAACACCACCCCACCCACCCACACAACCCCTCTACGCAAGAGTCTGGTCAGCCACCTCAGCTTCTGTAGCTGCAGTCAGTCAGGGACCCAGATTCCCAGGCCTGCAAGGCAGGGAGCAGGTACTCCAGGAGTTATAGCCAAGATTTTAAGTGTAAGTTACTGACTCCTGATTTTAATCAGCCTCTAATACTCCCAACACCTGAAGTTACAGAATTTGAAGATATATCATGGTAATTAGGTTTTCATTAGTTGAACCTCCATATCAATTACTCCCTAGGCAAAATACTTTGGGTCCAAAAACCTTTGCGGAGCATAAATACTGCATGTGAAATATATCTTTGCTTCCCTGTAACCTAATGAAAATCAATATTGATGGCAGGCTATGGCTATAGGCCAACTAGATGTGGTGCCCAAGGCATTATGGCTAATGTACATCTTTCTATAAGGCCGACTGCTCTCTTCATTGAGGCTAACAGGATATGTACAGATCACAGTGGAAAGAGAGGGGTAGTTTAATCCCCCCTTCTCCCATGATTCTGACAAAAATCACCTCCCTACTTTGCTCTTTTGCATTGAGAAGTAAGATGTCATTGCCATCAACGTCAATGCAAAGAGCAATGTTGATTGCAAGGTGTGAGGTTTTAAACTCCCTCTGTCTACTTGTTGATTCCCAATCCAGCTCACCACTCTGTGGCAGCTATTTGAAAAAATCACACACATTAAATGCTTTAATGTGGGCTTTTGTCCTACCAGTCAGATAACGTGGTCAGATAATATGTTACTTGTTTTTAATCTGACCTCCTTGCCTCTGTTGTATTTTTAATAACGTGGTTTTATGATGATACTGTGATATTACTTGCGGTAAGCTGTCATGAGTGATGCATATCCATTACAAGGACATGATAGAAATTCTCATATAAATAAAATGAAAACAAATTTAATCTTATGTCTAGTTTGGTCCTATGAGGCCCATTGATTTCTTTCCCCAATGACTGTATGCCACTATTAATTCCCTCAGTATTACCTTCTAAACAGTTGTTTTGTGGTAAGAGCTTAGTACAAGAGAAATAGCATAAAGTAGACATAAAGTGATCCTCTGCAGAAGTTTTAACAATGTCGCTGATGAACTGCTATAAAAATGCTTGAATGAGAAGGAATTAATATGGCAATATGACCTGTCTCTGCTCCAATTGTCGTATACTAGAAAGTTTAGAAATAAGTGGCAAATCCCACAATAAAGGGAGTTCCCCTGTGAACAACAACCCAAGTGAAAATTCAGTGTTTGAAATGTTACATACCAAAATGCTAACAACGAGGTTAAAAAGGTAAAGGGACCCCTGACCATTAGGTCCAGTCGCAAACGACTCTGGGGTTGCAGCACTCATCTCGCTTTATTGGCCGAGGGAGCTGGTGTACAGCTTCCGGGTCATGTGGCCAGCATGACTAAGCCGCTTCTGGCAAACCAGAGCAGCACACGGAAATGCCATTTACCTTTCCACCTATTTATCTACTTTCGAACTGCTAGGTTGGCAGGAGCAGGGACCGAGCAACTGGAGCTCCCCCCGCCGCAGGGATTTGAACCGCCGACCTTCTGATCGGCAAGCCCTAGGCTCTGTGGTCTAGACCACAGTGCCACCCACATTCTGAATAATGAGGTTAATTTACCCTAAATCCAAATACTTCAACTAAAGCTGGATTATGTAATGAGATTTCAAAAATGTAGTGTGAACATATTCACCCACATGGTGTTCAGTATTTACTCATCCGGGATAATACATTTTGGGAGTTATATATATATATTACAGCATTAGAAAAATAATGGCAACTTCCATATTTGTTCTTGCTGTTTTAATCACATCATTAAAAGGTTTTGGAGAAATAGAGTTGGTGGCATGTTCTCTCTCTTTTTCTAATGATATACAAACTTTAAGATATAACTATTATAAATGCTATTTTAATACCTCAGTATTGTGCTGTGTCAGCCCAAAGCATGTGTATTGAAAATGGATGAAAAAAACAACAGCAATTTATATTACTATTATTAAATACAGATTATAGATTTTAGTAATTTAAGAAATCAAACTTAAAAGGAGATATTTTGCTTCTTTATTTTAATTAACTAGTTATTTCAATATGATCTTTGTGTGCAAATATTCAAAAACTAAATGCTGTTTTGCCAAACTCTTATGTGATCAGAAAATACCAGTCTTCCATTTTCCAATTATTTGATTTACAGCATAATCCTACACATGTATATAGAGAAGTAAGCCCCATTAAATTTAGTGGGACTTACTCCCATGCAAGTGTATACCCAATGACAAAACATTGATTTAATGAAGTTGCCTCTAATTATTTTTTACATTTATATCTTGCTTCTTACAGAGATCTATGCGATGCTCTTAAACAGTCTGCTTTTGGGGTCCATCCAACTGATGCTTGATGAATTCAGTATTTGCAAGTTTCTGTATAAAATGACCTGGTCCCCACATCATGGATTATTGTGTGGTTGGAGCTTAACTGCCCAACAATTTTGTGTGTGTTTGTTTGGTTTATTTAAGCAATTGTAGTTAAGCGGTATATCAATCATCTCTAAGCTGTTAACAAAAATGAAATACAGAAATGATAAAAATTATCCACTGTTCAAAGCTATACAAATATGCATGTAAATATGCACTTTAATTTAAACATTCATTTTGAGAAAAGTCACATTAAATTACATATCAATGAAGAAATGAAACAATGAGTAAAAACATGAGAAAGTGATATAGATGGGGGAAAGATGGGGTTTCCCCCCCTAGTCATAATTTATTCCATTGGATCAATGTAAAAATAATGATTCTATTAAGACTATTTTTAAAGATACTGGCACAGTTCTTTCATTCAATGACAAAAAATAGGTATGCCCCCCCACCTCAATTCATTTTCTCCGAGAAAATGGAGATAAGTCTTATGTTATTTAGACATGTACATTTATTTTTTTTTTTTTTTTAAATAATATTTATTAAAAGTTTCAAAAATACAGAAAGTAAAAAGTAAAATACATTCAGATCCTTGTTTTCATATATCCACTTTCTGGGACTCCCCCCTTCCCCCACCCCTACCATATTCCTTTTTCATGTTGTTGGCTCCACAAGCTCTCGGTTCTGATTATAAACATAATTTGTTTAAACCATTATTCGAATTTAAGATTTCTACACTCCTCATCAATACCCTTAATAAAAAACCAAAAATTTCTTTCCCAGAGCCCACCCCATTTTCATTCCACAATTTCCCTTTTTTTAGTAATTAAGACACCCCACATAGTAGAAATATCAGAAATAAGAAATAAAAGATATAATAGATAAAACAAAGCCAGTTCAAAAAAAAAGAAGTTGACAAGCCTTTGGATTTTAGTTCTCCCCCTCTGTCCCCGGTTTAATTTCCCCCTGACCACCAAACCATGTTATCCGCCTGGAATTCTTACAATCCATAAATCGCCTATTTCCCCCAACTCCTTGCTGGTTTTGTTTTTTTTTTTTGTTTTTTTTCCTTTCATAATTATTTTTAAAACACTTAACTTCAGATCTTTAATAAAGCTCCCCCCATTGTTCTTTCCAAATTGTAGTCCAGTTTCCTCTTGTTCCGCTGCTGAAACGTTCTAATTCAGAAGCTTAGTAAGCCTGCAGGGATTATTGTTATTCAGGAACAAAAACTTGCGTTCAGTCCCTTCCTTTCTTCAATAGAAAATTCTATTGTCTCCTTTAGCTGAACACCCTGTAGACAAAATATTATTTCCGTTTTGCAGCTTTCCCAGAAGATAACCAGTTCTGTAAAATTCCAATGGTATTTTTCCACTTACGACCATCTTTGTAATGTCCTCTAGGGGGATTGTTGTAACTTTGTTTTCTCTAGTCCAAAAGTCCGATTGTTATCCATATTTTCGCCATTTTGTATCCAAGTTTTAACAAGTTGTAGCAAATTGTAACAAATTTAGCCAGCAAAGTTCTCATAATAAAATCCTCTCTGCTTTCCGACTTTGACAGCTACTTTGACAGCTGTCAAAATCTCCGACTCTTTTCACCAGGCTCTCTCTTCAATCACCCCGGTTCCCAGGGGGGGGGGGGGGTTACGTTTCTTCTCCCTCAATTCGTCCTCCAGCACAGTTCTTATGATTCCCCATCGTGGAATTCTTAATTTTTATCAGCAATACAAATCTTTTTGGACCTTGGTTTCCCCGTCCTTGTCTTGGAAGGTTTACAATAGGGGGGGGGACTGACTTCCTTTTTGGATCCCCCCCCGCTCGTGTCCAATTCAAAAAGAAATTCTTTTTTTCCTCCTTTTAAACCCAATTTTCAAATTACTCACGGGTTGTTGTTAAAAAGTCCGAATTTTCAATGGAAGAAGTCAGCGCTCTCCGCCGGATGGCATGCGGCTGCGCTCGGCAGGGATAGCAGAGGACTCAAAGCACCACGCTTCTCCCCGGCACCCGATCCGTAGCCTTTAAAAAGGCTCCTTCATGAGTCGGGAGGGCGCTGACGGTGCCAGCCGAGTCTCCATGTCCACGGCCCTCGTGGCCGTGGTTTTTAAGGGTCCCCGCATCGCCGGTGCGGTAGGACCCAGCCCCTGCCGAGCAGGCTCCCTCCGGAGCTCGGAGGGAGTCCGCCATTCGGCGATGGCGCCAACCCGGAAGTCTATTTAGACATGTACATTTAGTACTTGATGTTGTATCTCACTCACTAATTTGCCCTTTAAAAGAGGCCAGATCTCGCTCATCGGTTAAGTGAGATAGATCAAATGCCAAGAACAACAAATTGATTTGTCCAGAGTTCTGATTCATCACTTTGCAATGTGGAGATTGTGATGTGCATTTTCTTCCCTATCCATCTTGCAGGAAGATAAAGCCTTATTGAGTGTCTGTGAAAAGTGTTTTGTGTGAGATAAACAGACATCGGCACACCTGTTTATCCAATCTTGTTCTCAGGTTGCGTGTGCTGAAACCAAGATACGTAGCTAGCATATATTGAAGAAGCACGACATATATTTAATATTACTTCCTGAAGTAATAAAATGTGAAGAAATTAATGTGAAATAGAGCATCTTAATTTGCATCAAGTTTTTTTTACAAACAGGCCCTACAGGTACGAGTTCTAAACTCATGCTGAACTTTTAGAATGACTGATCTGCATTGAATCATAGAATTATGTACATGTTCACAATTCCAGTAAGCAATGGTTCTCATTATATTTTAGTATTGATAGAAACTAAAAATAAATGGTGTCAAAATGCAATGCAATGTATCTAAACACACACCACAATTCTGATGCATGTGCTGCTTGTGAACTTGTGGTTCCTAAGACTGGTCCTAAGTCCCATAGAGCACAAGCGAGTGTTGTTGTTGTTGTTGTTTAGTCATTTAATCATGTCTGACTCTTCGGGACCCTAATATAACAATAATATAACATATTATAATATAATATAACATAATAACAAGTGAGTGTTACTGTCAAGTAAACATGCATAGGTCCATGCTGCACATCTCTTTCTGGAGTAGGACTGGGGCACTCCAAAATTCCAAATTATTATTTGGAATTTTGAAATTATTCCAAAATTTCTCAGTCAGTCCTTAGATAATCAATGTGATACAGCAGCAAAGGTCTAAATTCCGTTTCTATTATTAATTAATTATTTAAATTTGGAAGCTGTCTTCATCCATAGGTCATGTGGCGGCTCAAAATGTGAAAGCTCAATATAAAAAAAACACAAAATACATAATAAAAACTAGAACCCCCCCCCCAATAATGCCTCCTACCCTTCTCTCACAACACATTTAACAACGTATCAGATGTAATCAGTCAAAGACCTTGTTGAAGAGGAACATTTTCCCCTGGTGCCCAAAGGTGTATAATGAAGTGTATAACTGCAGAAAAGGCGTGTTCTCATGTTGCCACACTCCAAAACTCTCATGTCGGAGGCACACAAAGAAAGACCTCAGATGGTGTTTTATTCAAATAAACATATGGGCGCAGGAAAAAGCATTTCAAATTCTGGCTTTCAACTTAACACCATGCATAGAAATTGGACTTTACCACACATGGGCAAATGCTAACGAGCACACTCACTTGACCAATTTGTTCTGCGGAACTTGCATAGACCAGAGACCACAGAGAAAGACAACAGTCAAAATGCATTTGGGTTTTGTGATACTTTGAAAGTTGTAACTGTTCACATTGTTAGTAACACCCATCTACCCCCAGCAGCAGCCCAGACAGGGCCTTTTTACCTGTGGTTCCCCATTTGTGGAATGCCCTCCCTAGTAAGGTGTTTTTGCCCACATCATTATTAACTGTCAGGAGGATTTTGAGAACATTCCTGTTTATGCAGGCATTTGGTGGCTGAAGAATCATGTTACTGGCAACCCCGATATAACTGGATGATATAATGTTTTTAATTGTATTTGTTTTCAGAATGTTATATCTATTTTAGAATGCTTTTTTAATAAAAAAGAAATGTGGATGTGTTTGCTGCCCTGGACTCCTTTGG
Source organism: Podarcis pityusensis (assembly GCF_964106645.2). Lineage (NCBI taxonomy): Eukaryota > Metazoa > Chordata > Lepidosauria > Squamata > Lacertidae > Podarcis > Podarcis pityusensis. The sequence goes on from NC_138027.1 coordinate 49,910,474, forward strand.
AAGGTAGAGCATGATGCAATTTCAATAAATAAATACACATTTTGATAGGATATATGTTTTTGATTGGGGTTTGTTTGTCTGTCTTGCTTTTGAAATAGGTAAGTGCATCTTGTCTGCTTTTACTAGTACAATGGGATATGTCACTCCCCACCCCCACCCCCAAATGTGTATAGCAAACTTATAGCAGCTTTAAAAAGCTAAGGTCAATGGCATTTGGAGAAAACACACCTGGGGACTTACACAAACAGGATGTCATCAGGAAGGGAAACTGAAACAAACTCAAGTTTAAGGACCCTCATAATTCAGCCCTAAAAAAATAACAAACACATGCATACAAAGCACAGAATTGCTCCTGGTTATGTCAAGCCAATTATGACTAACCTGTTTTCCTCCCACAGCCCATCACTTTCCTCTTTTGCTTTGTTTTGGGTTCAAAACAATTCCCTGCAAAGGTCTCAAACAGCACATTGTGTGTGGAAGACAAGCATATCTACCCAAAAGCATTGTTTCTGCTGCCAGTGTCAGAAAGCCGTTTATCGCTGTCATTTTCCTGTAACACAAAAAAACCTTGTCAGTATGAACAAAGGAAATATCTGGTACTACGGTGCAAGATACCTTTTAGCTGACATAAAAGAGAAACAAAGGGAATGAAGGGAGACCTATTAAGGTGTCTTTCCCCCCAACATGAAATGGAACAATGCTGAACCTTTCTGCCAACAATAATAAAGGAAAGTAAAACTTGATGGCTTCATTATATTTTTAAAACATTATGTTTGGTTTCTTTTTTTAAGTCTGTGCATGTCACATAAATTAACAAATAACATATAAAGAAAGCAACACTGTGCATCAAGTATGTATTTAGGATATGTAATTAATGAGTTGAAATATACAGAGAGAGCACTTTTTCAGCAAAATGAGGTGCAGGTACAATAGGCTCTTACTATAGTTGAAAATTTTATTAAGATTCTGACTGTTGACAAACAAAGGCCCATCTAGTCTGTCAGTAATATAATACAATGCCCCTTTCCAAAGTTAGTTTGATTTGCTCCATGAAAAAGGGACCCCATGATTCAGTTATTTCTGCCTATCTGGATGGTTGAATCACCTTGGAGGTAACTGGTTAAGACTCCCCAGTGTTACTGGTCTGTGAAAAAGCCACATGGAAACATACTGGAAGTTGATGAACTGAATCAGAATTAGGTAAGGCTCTAAAGTTATCTCCAATTATTATCATTAAAATTCTTGATGAATTCCACTGTAGTGACATGCTAACAGTCTTATTATACCAATGTAATTTCAAATTAAAATAACGATGCTTATAATTGTCCATCTCCACTCAAAAAAAAAAAAAAAGGAAAAAAAGAATTTAGCTGCAGATTAAGGTGATATATTCTACACCTGATTACATGGCACACATTTCGTCATAGCATTTAGCATGTTACAAAATAGATCATTTAGTAAGAATCCCACCCAAAGGCATAGAAAATGACACAAGAAGTACAGTTTTCTGTCCAATGAAGTCACACATGTGGAAATGGATCTAGTCACTTGCCATGTGTCTCCCTTGTTCGCTGGGGGAGTTTCCTGCTGCCAACGCCTACATGTTGTCAGCTGTGCTGCAAGTGCCAAGTTGTATTTATGGGAGGGGCTGCACATGTCTAATAGTATGCATAAGCAGCCAGTTGTGTATACAATATACTAATGAAGGACCATAGCTCAGCGGTAAAGCACAGGTGTTGCATGCAGAGAGTCGTAGGTACTATTTCTGGTATATCCAGTAAAAACAAAACAAAGTAAGATAACAGGTGAAGTGAAAGAGCCCAGAGAGGCTAGGCTCTGCTTACACAATTGGAAGCAGCACTGCTTCTGATACCAGTTGCTGGCAACCACTGGAGGAGAAAATGCTATTGTGCTCAGGTCCTGCTTGTGGATTTCCCATAGGCATCCCACAGGATGGTGGACTAGATGGGCCATTGGTCTTATCCAGCAGGCTCTTCTAATGTTCTTAGGTGGACAAATAGTCTGATGTAGTCTAAGGATGTTTCCTATGTTCCTGATGTAATAGTGATCAGGGAGGGCATATCTTTTTAAATATAGTATCTTCTTCATTGTTTATTGTATTTGGAGGTAGTAGATCCAAGGCCACCTCCAGCAAGGCCTTGATGCCCCTGGAATTCCTCCTCTGGTCCCTACTTCTGGTGGAAGCACCACTGATGGCAGCTCTACATCCGTGGAGCTTTTCACAGGCATGAGGGGGGTCTGGGCTGAACATGTTGCTCCACCAGCTTTGCTGATGGAGTGGCACTACCAATAGCACTTCCACCCTCTTACCCAGCCAGCCTTTTCTGGGGGTTCAGGATGGCTCAGTGCACTATCTATTACCATTTCTGCAAAATGTCAGTCAATTAAAACACTTACATTTTAATTACCAAGGTAACACAGCCTTTCAATGCATATTTGCTGGACACTAGATTATGCAGCTATACCTGTCAAGAGATGTACGGTATGAGGTGGTACTATCAGTTTGTAATTAATTAGGAATAACAGGAATGTGAACACACACATTTATTAATTCAACACTAACAATGTAGTCTTATTAAAAACAAAAATGCACTGTGCCTAATCCTGGCATTTATTATTTTGGTGTAATGGGTTAGGAAAGCTTCACAGTAAACACAAGAAGAGCCCTAATGGATCACACCAAAGACCCATCTAGTCCAGCTTTCTGTTCTCATTATGGCTAACAAATGCAGAGGCTAAAATTCTTAATTAAATAAATTGGCAGAACTGCATACTTGAAAGTGAACATGAATAGAAAACTTGGCAGGAAGGCCCCATCCTCCTTCATCACTGTCCAGCAGGAGGTGGGAAATTATGTGCATAGCCACTGCCATTCATAAATGGATTTTATGCCATCTCTTGAATACTGCTAGACATTCTAGTGCCACCAGCAGAGCGCCAAGACCTCTAGCTGTTGATCTATTTCACAGTTTAATTTTAGTTAATGGTGTATGTGTGTGATATATACAAGGAGAATATGGTTCCCGTCTCCACTAAAGAGGAAGTTTGAGATGTTCACCCTTTAGTCAATATGTAAACAACGAGGTTATAGTATTGCTTAGAAACTGGATCAGCAGCAGTGCACCACAAAATCAAACGAGAAATGTGAAAAATATATTCCATACAAATAATCCCCAAACCAGCTTTCCCCCAAAACCAGATTCCTTAGGTTTTGTTATTGCTGTTTCAAACGTGACATATTTAAAAAGGATAGTGCAAAAACATTGAAACTATGATTAAAATTAAGCTGCCTTTCAAAATCCGTATTAGTGTGACACTAAGGTCCTTGTGAGTGAGAGCAAATTTAGCTGTTCCTTCATGGTTTAACTTTAAGAGGAAGGTGGTTTCTCTGGCAACTGTGGGGAATAAATGCCCTGATTCAGCCTTTCTTCAAAGAACACTTGCTGAAGGGGGAGGGGAGGGGAGGGGAGGGGAGGGGAATGACTACTCTGCTCCACAGTAGTGATGTTAAATCTGTGACAGAGGCACACCCATAGAACAAGGAATTAGGTTGTGCGCCTGGTGTTGTAAGACCAGGCCAGCTCTGCCCTTCACAGCCACTCATTTGAGCATGGACATAGGAAAAGGAACACATAGGTGTGAACACCTGCTCATACACTGGGGTTCTCTGCCAGATGGCCATGCTCAGCATGTAGACAACTAAGGGCAAGACTAGTCTTGACATGGGACTTCCGGGTTAGCGCCATCGGCGAATGGCGGAGTTCCTCCGACCGAAGGAACTGGCTCCGTGGAAGCTGGGTCTTCCCGCCGCGGCGAAGGTGGGGACCCGCTAGAAATCCCAGGAGGAGGAAGCCTGGGAACGTGGGGTTCGGCAGAGCACCAGGAGCGCCCCCCCTACTCACCGGCAACCCCATTTTGGGGCTCCGGAGTGAAGTGGGGTGAGCGGCGCGGTGCTGCGAACTGATTGCTACTTTCACGGAGTGAAGTCGCACAGCCATCGCCGGAGAGCGCTGACTTTTTCCTGTGGACAATTGGATTTAAAACAAGTACCCGTGAGTAGAAACGGAAAATTTGATCAAGAAATATCTTAATTTGGCACCGAAGCGGGAAGGTTCAAAACAGGAAGTCCGCCTTCCACTTTTTGTATATAGACTGAAGCAAAATCCTTGTAAGCTAAAGCCTGGAAAGTCGTTAAAAAAGTCTAAATTTCCTTCATTTAAAACTACTGAAACCCCCTTGGAAGCAGGAAGAAAGGGGGGGGGACTTTGTTTAATGCCTGCAGGAGAGGGAGCGAAGAAAGATAAGTTTCCACCGTCTCTAACCTGGGAACGGGGTGTCAGAGACAGAAATTGTTGGAGAGGTTCACTGACTGTGAATGGAATACTTTGACAGATAGCTAAAGAAGAGAAATAAACTGATTCCAATGTTGCCTTTTGCATTCTAAAGAAACAAAATATCTGAAAAATGAAAGTAATTTTCCTTTGTTGGACTTGCCTTAAAAAAATGGATACAAATAGAAATTGTCTCCTCTAGAGGGAGCTTGCTAAATTGTTGCTGCAGTCTACTTGAGGACTCTACAGCTGTCAGATTAAGATCGTGGCATCAGTCCTTTTTGACCTTGACCAAATATGAGCTGGGAGGAAGTTTTGGTGCTTGCTTTATGCATGACAAGTGCCTTGTTGGAACAGATGCATGAGAAGATGGATTTGATGAATGAGAAAATGGATTTGATGACTGTTGTGGTTAATAACTGTGAACAAACAGGGAATATTGATACAGAAATCATTCAGGGACCAACTTAGGAACCTGTACTGATTGGGCAAGTGCAGAAGATAATGGAGGAGGTTGCGGTTGCACCTCAAATAATACAAATGGAGAGACCCGAGGCCCTACAGGAGCATAAGCCGCTGTCTTTGAAGATTGACGTTGGAGTGGGCCAGGGGGAGTCTGGAGCTGAGGAGGTTTTTAACTTTGGAGAGACTTTGAAATATGCTTCTAAATATTTTTTGGACTACATTGATGACTGTGGGGAGTGGGACTGTGGGGAATGGGCTGGTTTGATGAAGGGAGACGGAGATAATTTTGGGTTGGAATCCCCCAGAGCCCTACTCCTCAATGAGAAAGGAAAGAAATTAAGAAAGAGACCAACAAAAGACAAGGAAAAGTGCAAGTATAAGCAAGAAGAAGAAGATCTGCAGAAGGGACATGGAAGAGACTTAAGGGCCTCGGACATAAGACCACCAGGTTGATGGACTAGATGGAATGGACAGTAAGGACTGACATGACCCGAGACCAGGAAGAAGAGACGTTGGATGAAGTTTGTGTTGGGTTTGGAACTTAACTGGTTAAGTTGCTCCCATGATGCCTCAACATTCTGACGTCAGCTTTCGAAGCTGGGAGGAGCTGGGAGGAGTTACGTTCTGTTCCCCTCTGGTTCTCTGAGGGAAGAGGTCGCAGTTTAGTCATGGCTGCGGTGAGCCCAGGAGTTTCCTGGGGAATGTCGGAATAAAGAACTGAAATGGACAAACCTGGTCTCTGTGTGTGTTTGTCTGAAGCTAAGTGAAGCTACGTGACAGTTTTCGCTGCTGTGTTCAACTCTGCTGAGGCGTGACTGGAGAGCTACTGGAGACGGAGCTGAGTGGCGCAGCTCGGAGGAAGCGCGCCGGGCATAAAGAGCTAATTGTGGACCGTAAATCAATTAGCGGGGTCACGCCAATAAATCAATTCCACAGGTTATGGACCCTTAATCACCGATCGTAAAAACTGTCACAGGAACGCTTTGAAGTGCCGGAATGCGTTTGAAGTTGCGGCAGGAGGCGGTGAGATTTTTGCCTGTTGCTAGGAGGCAAAGGAGTAGCTGCGGAGCTAAGAGAGCAGCTGGAAATTCGTTTCCCCACGGATGGGTGCCGGAGGAGCTTGTAATCTGTGAGTACAGCTTGGGGCCCCTTGGGAGAACGGAAGACAATGGCAGGCAGCCAGGTCTTGGAGGACATTGCGTTTCAAAGGCTCACTCTAAGAAGTTGAGCAAGGGCTATCTGGGGATGTGCTGCTGCGTGTGCTGTGAAGCTTCAGCAGGGGGCCAGAGCCCTGGAGAAGTATTGAGAAAAGCCTAGAGATGGCTGCAGCCCCTGTTCCTGATGTTTTAGCCTCAAGGAGTGCTAGTGAGCAGATCGGGGGGGCGAAGGATTCCAAAGGCAAGTGTAAAGGCTTGTCCACTGTGCGTGCTGGAGTGGAATGTCAACAAAGCAGGTTCCCAGAAAGCCGCAGTGGGAGCCAGGCCAGAGGGGGCGGAGCTGGCAAGGAGTGCTTTTCCGGAAGAAGGAGAAGGAGGCCAGCTGGGAGGAGCCCCGGGCAGTGTTTTTCCACTGGAGTACGTCGTTGCTGCCCATGGAGAGCGGAGACAGCTGGGCAGGAAGGTCCCAAGGTCAACCAGCTGAGTTCCCATGGGAATCAGTCTCGGAGAGGAGGCCAGCGTGGGAACGCAAGGGAAGGACGTGGCTCAGACACTGGGGAGGGTTGTTTTCTTATCACTGCTTCTATGGCAACTGTGAAGAACAACTCCAGCCAGGACACGGTGACGCGCTGGGTTTTGAATACTGCTGTTGGTCAGCACCTGCTAAGCGAGCCTGCTGGCGAAATGCGGAACTGCAGGGCTGTTTCAACAGGACACAACTGTGATGTTAGCAGACGGAATGAGAAAGTCGGTTTCTGCTGTGGCTAACATGTTTTTTTTCTCCTTTACAGGAGGAGCTAGAGGTCTACGTTGTGCCGGGTCTGAATTGTTGTTTGTTATCTGTACCAGCTCTTGCGAAGCAGGGATACAAAATTTACTTTGAAAATGACACCTGTTCCATTTTCAGAGGGGGGAAACAAGTGGCCAACGTGAAAAGGGGGCAGAACAATCTCTTTGTTCTGGAGTCACCTCTGGAGGGTGGTGGGAATGCTGGAAAAGCACAGGCGCAGTGTGCTAAGGTTCCCAGTCATGTGCAAAAGCTGCACAGGTGCACAAAAGGGTACAAACTCCGGAAATGTGGGAGGTCCCTAGGGTGCAGGGCATGCAAGGGTGCACAGGTACATGGTTTTCCCGGGTTTGGGAGGGTAGCCAAAGAGCCCTTTGAGCTCTTTGAGGCAGGTGGTCCAAAGGTTCAGGAAATGATCTTCTGTGGATATGATCCTGCAACCAATGGGTGGAAGTTTGCATACCCAGAGGGTGATCAAACCAAGCTGCTGGTCAGTAAGCAGGCTGAGTTCTGTGAACAGGATGGGTGTTCAAGACTCAGGGATGGTCCTGATTTTCTCTCAGAATGTCTGTCTGATTCTGAGGAGGAAAGGGAGGCAGAGGCTGATCCCGGTGATGGGGACCAGGTCCAAGATCAGGGTTCAGAACCCGGTGATGGGGACCAGGTCCAAGATCAGGGTTCAGGGCAGGTCTGGGCATCTCCAAAGGTTGTGAAAGGAGTGTCCAGGTGTGAGGCTTCATCTCCGGTTAGCGTAATGGAGAAAGCTCACAAACAGGGTGTCAAGTCAGAGGGGGAAGGATCTGACGGAGAAGACACAACTGCTGGCCCAAATGGGTCAGTAGGGTATCAGGTCACAAGTGCGTGGAAAAGTGTCGCACAGTGTGATTCTGGGAGTGTTGAAGGGGTTCAACAGGTGCCTGGGAAAGATGCCGGGAAGGGGCACAAGGCAAAGGGAAAGGTGTTGAACTCAAAAAGGTCTTGTCAGAATGGTTCGGCAAGAGGGGGTGTTGGGTTTGGAACTTAACTGGTTAAGTTGTTCCCATGATGCCTCAACATTCTGACGTCAGCTTTCGAAGCTGGGAGGAGCTGGGAGGAGTTACGTTCTGTTCCCCTCTGGTTCTCTGAGGGAAGAGGTCGCAGTTTAGTCATGGCTGCGGTGAGCCCAGGAGTTTCCTGGGGAATGTCGGAATAAAGAACTGAAATGGACAAACCTGGTCTCTGTGTGTGTTTGTCTGAAGCTAAGTGAAGCTACGTGACAGTTTTCGCTGCTGTGTTCAACTCTGCTGAGGCGTGACTGGAGAGCTACTGGAGACGGAGCTGAGTGGCGCAGCTCGGAGGAAGCGCGCCGGGCATAAAGAGCTAATTGTGGACCGTAAATCAATTAGCGGGGTCACGCCAATAAATCAATTCCACAGTTTGGAAGAAAATTTATAAAGAAATTTTTTTTTCTAGGGAATTAGTCTAAAATTAATGAATATTAGGGAAAATGTTGGAATGAAACTATATGACTCTAGTAGAAATGATATCAGGAGTTATGTATAATCGAGTTTTAAGCTTTAAGCTTTAAAGTATTCTTTGGTAAGATAAGGGTAAATAAATTAAGGTAATTTGAATAACAGAATATGGGGAAAAGATGGAAAGGATTTGTTGAGTTAATTAATAGGTTAAATTGTTAAGATAAATCATTTAACAAAAATTGAGAAAGATGGAAAGAATTTGCTGAAATAACTAATCAAACTAGAATACAAAAAGGGAGGTGTGAGGAGGTCAATGAAACAAGCAAATGGAAGTTAAAGATGTGTAATATGGGATTTGTGTTTTTTTTTCTTTCTTTTTTTCTTTTTGCTGTATTGTTGCATATGTTTTTATGTTTTGCCTTTTTAGTTTTTTTATGTATTGTAGTGTTGTTTTTAATTTTTTCCTTTCTTTTCTGTAACTTTGAAATTATTAATAAATATTATTATTATTATTTTAAAAAAAGACTAGTCTAGACATGTGACAGTAGGGCAGAAGTGTGACTCCATTCCTTGTTCCTCATGTGGATATATCAAGGGACTAGTCTTTCCTTCATTTTCCAGTAGACTGGCATAGAAATAGCAGCTGTATGCATGTAAGATTCTCGCTGCCATTTTCACAGCAGGCATAAATAGCTCAGTTGGTTGGACTATGGTGCTGATAACACCAAGGTTGCAGTTTCGAGCCCCATATGAGACAGCTGCATATTCCTGGATTGCAGAGGGTTGGACTAGATGATAATCAGGGTCCCTTCCAACTTTATGATGCTGTGAATTCTGTCCAAGTATGCAGGGACCCGTGACATTTCACCACAGTTTAAATTTACTGATTAAATCTCTAGAAGTTTATCCTTTGGTGTTACAATATGTTAGAAGCCAAACTATGAAACTCTTGAAACAACTGGATTGTTATGGGTTATCAATGTATATTCTAACCAATGTAACCTACATATAGGAGAGCCTACAAATAATGAATGAAAGAAAAAATAGGGAATCTTTTAACACTATTGATTTTGATCAACTTCGCTGGACTGGTCATGTTGTTTGGATGCCTGATTATCATCTTCCAAAGCAACTACCAGTACTCTATTCCGAACTTAAAAATGGAAAGCATAGTGCTAATGCTGGTGGTCAACAAAAGATGTTTAAAGTCTCTCTCAAGGCAAATCTAAAACAATGTAGTATAAACACCGAGAATTGGGAAACACTGGCTTGTGAGCACTCTCCAACTGGAGAGCAGCCATTGACTTTGAAGACACTTGAACTCAGGATGAAAGGAAACATGCTAAGAGGAAGGCACACTTGGAAAACCCTCACCATGATCAACTCTCACGCGGAAACCTATGTCCCCACTGTGGAAGGATGTGTGGATCCAGAATTGGCCTCCACAGTCACTTACAGACTCACTGTTAAGACCGTGTTCATGGAAGGCAATATTACTCGGCTACGAGTGATCGCCAAAGAAGAAGACGACTCCCACAAGCTACCACACAACAAAAACAGCAACATGAGAAGGACTTGCACATCTGTGACTAACTGCTTCACAACATCGATTTTTCATCGTTCACAGGAACATAGTCCTGGAGGAAAAGCATAACCTCATGTGTTGTACAGCTCAGTATCTTACAAAGAGAACAGGTAAAACTAATTTATGGGTTTTTCAGGAGGAAGGTGATGCACTGAGCTTCTTCTGATGTACCAAGTGAGTTAGAACTGTGCGGTAGGAATCCTTTCTTGACAATCTGTTCCCCTTTCTGTAGCTTTTACTCCTTGCTCTTCCTTTGAATGAGAAGCCCATTTTTCTTCAAGAACATTCTTATATTCTTTTAAAAGAAGGTGGAAAGACATAGATCCAGTGGAAGACTGAATGTGGTCACCAATAACTTGTGGCTAAAAATGTCTCCTCCACTGCTGCCTCAGGTGGTATGAGTCTGGTGGGAAGTACTGCTGTAATTTTTATTTTCTGGATATAGGTTGCATTCACACAGCAGTTTATTCCATTTTCTCATTTTTTCTCCTAACAGTAAATAATAATAATAATAATAATAATAATAATAATAATAATTTATTTGTACCCTGCCCACTCTGGGTGGCTTCCAACAAAAGATTAAAAATATATTAAAATATCAGATATAAAAAACTTCCCTAAACAGGGCTGCCTGTTTATTTGAATTATTATTATTATTATTATTATTATTATTATACGTATTTTAATTTTAACACAATATAAAAGTAAAATATAGCAAAAAATTGGTGCAACTTTAGCATTTATTTCCTTATTATTTGCAAATTGATTTTTTTTCTTGGAAGCAAATTACATGAAAATGAGCACTAAACTTGAGCTGCATTCTGCTATATCTCTGGAAGAAGCTTTTATGTCATGTGAAAGTGAAATTATAATGCAAAAATTAACAGTTAGTGAAACTGTTTTACCAGTATGGTTTTAATGAACAATACCCTATGTTAGGTCTCCTAACTCTCAGCACCCTTAACAGGCTTTGGTTCTTAGGATTCTTGGGGAGGGGGGAGGTATAACTGTTAAAGTATTTTAAAAGTGCTTTAAATGTATGGTGCAGACATGGCCTGGAAGAGATGCACATTGAGGCTCAGACAGCATATTTGAAAATTTGGGATATTTGGGGGTGGCCTTCTGGAGTGTTAAGCTGTGAAACCCATCCCCCACACTTAACCAAAATACCTGAAAATCACTGTTGACCTCATTCCCAAGAAAACTGAATACCTTTTGGGTTCGCATATTCTCTGTCTGTCTGGGCAGTTCTGGGGATTCCATTATAATAGCGTTTCCCCTTGCCCCAAGAAAACCCTACAACATTGGGAAGTCAAGTATGCAATGCTGCCCTGCTTTCAGCACCCCAGTGACCACTGCTGGTTTTACCTTTCCTGATACTTTCTTTCAACTTTCCATAGGCACCAAGTTGACCAATGATAACAGAATGCTGGACTAAATAGGCCTTTGGTCTGATCCAGAAGGGCTCTTCTTATTTTCTGTTGTTCTTAATATTCCTCATATTCCTGGCGTATTCCTCAGGTAACTGGAATGCCTGTGGTCAATAACTTACCTCAGAATTTTAAGTACCAGTTAATTTTTCAGGCCTGAGAAAAGATAAAGAAATAGAATTAAATTAATACTCTTCACTACTTACTACGACCTCTGCTATGAACAAGTAATGGACAATCGCAGTTTGGCAAGGAGTTTGAAGACTAGTCAGTCTAACTCAACCAATATCATTTCAGTGAAATAAGAATCATAAATTTGCTGGACTAGCAGAAAATAAAGCATCTTAACTGGTGCTATTTCAGTAATCGATATCTAATCTGAGCTCACCACATTTTTATTTTAGTTTGAAAGTGAGAGGGCAGAAAGGTGCTGACTTCTGTAGCCAAAGAAGGTGCTCAGCTTCTTCACATTCAGTCCCCTCTGCTGTAGAACAATCCACAGTTTCTTCCTTCTAACACTGACAAAATAGGCAATCCATCTTTTTCCACTGTTATTTCTACCTATCTAAACACAAGTCCTGCTTTACTAGGCAATTTTTAAAAAGTGAGTCTGAACTGACCTTATTGGCATATCCTACAGCATGTAGTCCCTCTTCCAATTGTAATGCCGCAGAATTGTAGATGTATCTGAAAACCATGTGGAGATTGCCTGATGGGACACCTCTTAAAGCATTTTGTGCAAAAACACAGAAAGGAAACATAAGAGGTGGTCATTAATATGTAGGTATTTACAGCTGTGGAATACAAGGGCACTAGAATACTAAGACTTCACCTGTTTCTCCATAATTCACAAAAATATTTGTTAAAAACTTAGCTTCCCTCTGCTGCAACAACATGACCTATGGTGCAATCCTCAAATTATTTCCTTGGAAATGCCCTCTTTAAACTTATTACCCTTCTTACCTTTATACCAAAGGTCTAGTGTCTAAGGAATCAACATCTTTCTATCAAGTTCACCTTCCTTGATACTGATATTCTCCTTTCTTGTGTGCTGATCTAAGGGCTAAAATAAATGGCTGTTGCAGTTAGGCTGTGGCAACATAGTCATTTGACTGCTTCACTCAGATCACATTTCAGTGTGTAGTAAGGCAATTGATGAAGCAATGATGACCACTTGTAAATCTAACTTGATTCAAGGCACATTCACACAGTTATAATGTGGGGATGCTGAACTGAAGACATGAAGAGGATGGAAGAAGGATTGTATATATGCTATCCCCACTCCCAACCTCTGCTAGATTTTAAATCCCTTTTGGAACAAAACCTACAGGCATTGAAACTGTATATACACATAGGTTTTGAACTTGCGGTTGGCATCTTGCAAACAGTAGAATCCCTAGCTGTGTCAAAAAAGACTTTGCATTAAACAATTGCAATGTGTTTTATTAATCAACAAATGGGGGAGGGCTTGGGCCTTGACATGCAAGTAAGGCTATTTTTGCCTGTTCCATCCCCATCCAAAATTTACTCTCCACATGCTTCCAAAATCAGCTTCAGAGGATTTGGAAACCATCTGGAACAGCATGGAAGGTGGCATGAGGTACTGTAGGGGGAATGGGAAATTATGAAAAATTGCTCCCCACTCCGTCCATTTTAGGAAGCCCCTTTAGGTCAAAGAGTCTTTGCTCAACATCAGGGATGCTATTGAATGCACCCCATAGGCTCTGCTCACAAACACTTGAGAAAAACAGGCACTAGGCCACTCTCTTTCTACATGCACCATTTCCCTAAATCTCTGTGAGCAGCTGCAGTGAATTCAGAGAAAAGGTAAGAGGCGATGTGACCAAAGTTTACACAATATTGCATGACATGGAGAAATTGGATAGAGGAAAGAAGTTCTCCCCACTTTCTCATAACACTATGAATTGTGGGCATTCAAGAAAATGAATGTTGAAAGTTAAGGGCAGATAAAGGAAGTTTTTCACAGAGTGCATTGTTAAACTTCCACAGGAGGCAGTGGTGGCCACCATCTTGGATGGCTTTAAAAGAGGATTAGACAAATTCAGGGAAGAGAAGGCTACCAATGGCTACCAGTGCATGCTCAGAGAGAGTAATGCTTCTGAATACCAGTTATTGGAAAACACAGAGTGGGAGAGTGCTCTTGTGCTTTGGTCCTCCTTGAAGGTTTCTCACAGACATCTGGTTGGCCACTGTGAGAACAGGATGCTGGCCTAGATGGGTCATTGGCCTGATCCTCTTCTTACGTTCTCATTAATTGCTTGAGCAGCCCTTTTTTTACAAAATGCCAACCCCCCTATCCCTTTTCTTTGAAATATGATTGATATCTGCTGCTATTCTAAAAGTTTTCTCATCCACTGAAAAAGAAAAGTGTCCATGTCCAATCAGCAATTTGCTGAACCCTTTTAACAGGTCCTTGGATTGTGTAAAGCCCCAATACTGTCATGTGTCCGTGCTCTTTATAACTTTCACATAAAAGTCAAATAAAATAAATGAATAAAATTATAAATTTTTAAGTGACGAGATCTTCAAGGGTAATAAGTCAAACCAGATTGAAAATAAAGTGCCAAAGGGCACATGGCAGACACTTTCACACTAAAACTCACTCCACTTCATAAAATGTTTTTGGGGGGCACATTGTATAGTGTAATATATTCAGAATCCCAAAATTATGAGACAGATTTACTACTGGAAAGGCAACTCAATTGTATCGCCATCCTGAGTAGAAATGGGTATATTGCTCAAATTTGTCTGAGCTGCAGTCTTATTATATAGTCACTGAACATGTAATTACACCATCTATTATTATAATTGCTTTGTCCTCTGAAGACATCTGAATATAATTAATAAGACAGGGCAAAATTATACGTTATAAAAATATTGTATGGTACATCCTGATACAAAGATTCCCCCCTCCCCATACTAATAGTCTTTTAAGTCTGCTATTTCATGCTCCTCAAGGTACAAAAGCTTTCTAAAGGAGGGGGGGCATATTTTGATTTTTGCAGCCAGCGTTTATAATAGAACAGGTAAGGCTAAATGTATGAAAGCAGTATTGCTTATACTAGTTGATTCAGCTTAGGACTAGCTATAGATATATGTGAGCAGACTGCAGACTGCTGGGTGATGAAACCCAACATGCCAATAGATGCTGCATGTACATTTCTTCCCACTGAGCAGAGGATGCACAAGCAATCAGAAAATTATCTAAGAGAGCAAAGTAGCTATTTGGGAAGGAGAGCAGAAGGGGCACTGGATTGACTATCTTTGTCCCTGGAAAATAGCCAGTCGATACAGCTGATTCCTACAGGGCTTTGCATGTGTAGCTCTCCAAGGTGCTCTGGAGCTATATTGTCGGAATATGGTCATCTTCTTCACAATGCCCCTACTAGAACTAAGATCTGCCTAATTTAGGCACAATGCTGGCAGACCTATGCACTGGAAGCTGGAGCTGCTGAACTGATAGAGAAAGCAGGGGCGAGTCCTTCTTTAAGAGCAAGAGGGTTGTCTTAGTAGGGAGTTCAGAATCCTCCCTCCAACTTGCAACCCACCTTTCCTCAGTTTGACCCCCAATATTGCTTTTGCTTCCAGCTGGGCTCCGATACTGAGAGCCAGGCTTGGAGAAAAAGATTGCATGGAAAAAGTAGTGTTAATTCCAGGTTTGGGAGGGTTCTGGCGCATGACATTTTTCATGAGCTCACTTAATGAATCTTCCTCTGCATGCAATTAGGTATATGGAGGCTCTTGCTTGTACCCTAGCTGTGGACTGGGCCCTCAACAGATGCCCTGGAAGAAAACCTGCCCTATTAAGCAGTTGGTGTAGGGGACCGAGGCATCTTTTGCTGCCTAAAAAAGGATCCTTCTACTCCATTGATTTTGATGAGAGCACATCAGATCCAGGTTTAATTATGCCAGTTTGATGCCATCATTTCTGATTTGGCTTGTCATGTCTACTTTGGCTTCTTCATTGACAGAAAGAGACATGCTGGTGACCTTGTCATGATCATTAATGAATATTAATTAATCTGCCACAACTAAGTATTTTTAAATACTGTTTAAACCCCAAAGTGAGGGGTTTCTTGAAGAGAGATGGGTTGTTGTTAGAGTTCTTCCTTTTCTCACTTGTAAACTACAGAACACCTAGCACATTCACATAAACACTGCATTTCTGTTTTCCATTGTGAAACCTCAGCAGTTTCTCATCCTCTGGTCTTTAACAGAATATCTTTCAAAACAAACTTGAAGAGTAAGCTTATATTAGAATATATTATTCTAACTCCTGATTTAGGGATGCTTCATTAGGAAACATGCTAGGGCCTCCATAAGCTCAATCAATCAATTCTATTTAAAATTCTTCACCAGAGGTAGCTCCAAAAGTACTCTAGTATTTGACATTTTGCTTTAGAGCTGAAGTACAGGAAAACAGGCCACGTGTGAAGGTCACTGACATTTCGTCAAACAGATTAAGCATTATAAAGTGTCAAGCAACATTGTGAGATTTTCATTTATTCATGTAAGTCATGGCTCATCTTCAAATAGGGTGAGTTTATATCTTTAGAGTAAGAAAAAGAACAATTATGGACTCAGAAACCTGAGATGTAAAATAAATATGTGCTGTGTGTATGTGTCTGTTTTAAGGTATGTAAAATAATATGCACCAGACAGATACAAGGCAGATCTGCAGAAATTGATTGACACTTTCCAGAAATAGATGGGGTAAAAGCCATTAAAAATAATTGTAAAAGCGCGTTTTGAGTTAGCTCAGTAATTGGTCAATTTTCCCGTACAATTGTTGGTGAAATTTTTAATGGCATATAACTTTCTTCCTTTCATGGGAACAGCATGAAATATTGCTAAATTCAAAACAACACAGAAAATAATAGAGACTCTATTATATAATAACAGTGATAAAACTAGAACACAATATAAAATACTGCAATAGCTTCACTTAGCTTCTGAGTTTTGCCTTTTGCTTGCTGCTGATTATTATGCTGCGGTTACTTTCTCTCTTTTTTGGTAAAAAATAGATGCACTTTATCTGGTAGACACTAGGAGCAATGATTCTTTCCCATGGGATCTCACCACACACATAATTTTTGTGGCCTGCGCTCAGCAGAACATGGACTTAAAAGATTTAGATTGCTAGGATGGTGTTGTGGATAACATGATGAACCTGACCTGGGAGAGATGGTCAAATACCTGCTCAACCACGAAGCTTATTGAGTAACCAGTTGCTGGATCTTCACCTTATATTACAGACTTGTTGCGAGAATAAATATTAACATGCTTAAAAGTCCACTACATAATATATCCTGCCAGGAAATAGGATTCCAGTTCACAAAAATCAACATGTGATAAAATAAACAGTGATGTCCATTCTTAGAGCCGATTTATCACGGTTTTTAGCCTGCTAGAATGTAATTGTCCTAAATATGGTGCACATGAATATTTGATGCTTTCAAATAACCTTGTCCAATAAGAATCTCATTAAACAAGGGGGGGGGGGAGGAGAGACAATGATGGAGTTGGAAAGGCTTATTGGATCTCTGAATTCCCCCTAACATGACTTATCCATCTCCACCTTAATACCATTCATTTCCCCCTTATCCACCCACACCCATTATCTGGATCTGACTCACACAGGAGAAGAATACTTTTAAAAACAAAACACCTTCCCTTATTAGTTGTGTGATGCTTCCCCAATGTTACACTTTTGCAGAATACCACAATGAAAGAAAGACACACCAATGCACCAAGAACATTTTTGCAATGAAAAGTTATAGGATTCCAGTAGGGTGCCACAGGATATGCATTGGGGTTGAAGCAGTATATGTTAGTAAATCAGTCCCCCAAGGCTGCATTTTGTGATTGGTATAATTCACATGACCGTCTGAGAGAGTGTGAGAACAGGAAGACCATCTTATCTCCTCCGCTGTACGTGTACTTTTAGAATGTACTTTCACTTCTGTTGGTTCTCTTGGGGCTGAAAGAGAATGGTCGCCATTATGCTTTCTCTGTGTAAAGTCTGTAAATAAAACATAGAATAGAACTACGGCGTCTCCTGCTTATTGCTGTACGATGCCAGGAGAATAGTGTGCATAAATCATTATGGACAGTCAAGGAGGAGGAGGTAACAGTGGCAATGGTGAGGTGGTCCCAGGATTTTGGCAATTCAATAACCATGGCCCAATGGGAAAACTTATGGAAGATCAATTGGAAATTCACAAATTGTTACACGATTAGAGAGAACTTTCAAAAAATGCAACACCGATGGTATCTAACACCATGGAAACTTTCAAAAATGTATAAAAATGTGTCAAGTAATTGTTGGAGATGCGGAGACTCAGGAACTTTCTACCATATGTGGTGGATATGTAGGAAAATACATGTATTCTGGGAGAGTATCCATGCAGAACTGCAAAAAATGCTAAAGATCTCTTTCAATAAAAAACCAGAGGCCTACCTCCTGGGAATAACAGATTTGGATATTCCACAAAAGAGGAAGGGTATCTTTTTATATGCGATGGCGGCAGCAAGAGTTCTGATTGCGGCAAAATGGAAGAGTAATGAAACCCCCTCTATACAAGATTGGATCCAAAAGCTGACAGAATATGCCAAATTAGATGGTCTATCAGAAAAAATAAAGAATAAATCAAAACAGGAATTTGTTTCAAAATGGGAGGTTTTCAAAGAATATCTGAAAAATAAATATAGTAGTTTAAATTCTGTTGCAGTATTTGAGGAATTTCAGTAATAGTTGCAAGGTAGATATAAGAAATTAGATATACTAAGAACAAGTTTAATTATGATAAAAGTGTGTATTGGCAATAAGTAATATGAAATCGAAATAGGGAATAGACAGGAGGTTGGGTCTTTAGTGTCAAGACCAATATATGTTTTATTGTTTGCTAAGAAAATTATGTGTCTATGGTTATTCCTGTGTGTAATTTGGTATTTGTGTTTTTTTCTTTTTTCTTGCTGTATCAATAAAAATCTTTTTTTAAAAAATCACTATGGTTTGTGTCACTGGGGTGTCTGGAAAAGAAGGGAGAAGCTTTCCCAGAACCACACTCACCAGAGGACGCCCAGAGGAATGGGGGGCTGCCAACACCCCAGGGCATTTTCTAACAGTATGGCTGTCCTAAAAGATCTGCGGGTGCAAACAGTACTGAAAGTAAGGTGAATAACTACCCCAATAACATCATGAGCACAAATCATTATAAGTGCACAATAACCTATATGGTACTTCTAACTGTACACTGCCCCCCCCCAGTAATTGTTCAACCCCCCTTTTATAGAAGAATGAAGGGGAATTTGCTCCACTTTCAGCCCAAGTAGTGTACAGCTCTTTTTCTGTCACTATAATTAGGCTAGAAACAAACATTCCTTCTGATGCCCCAGTTGAAAAGCCACAGGAGCACCTCCCCCACACACAAGCTGTAAGACTGTTGCATAGACAGCCCTACACAAAACAGCCTGTGCATTTTAAAATCTGAAAGAGTCATTTGGCTCTGTGTTCCTATTGCAGGCACAACTGAGGCATGATAGCATTAAATTTGGTGCTGCACAGTGTGCTACTGTGCTCAACCAGCCAAACAACTGTGATGGCCTAATCAGCATTATTTATGGGTGATTAAACTATGGGGCAAATGTTTCCCTCTCACCTTTAACACAGCGGTATGAGCTGAAGAGTGCCAGCTGAGCCTCATCCATGTCAAAATGATAAAGATCTGGAACAAGATCTACATGACTTTGGAATTGGTAGGCAATTATGTATATAACTTTAAAAAATAAAATAATGCCTGGCTGATAGTTGATCAATGATCAGGGATCAATAGCCCATATTTTCTCAGAGAGTCAGACAATTAAGCTCAGTTTAACCTACAGAAAGGCTTCATCATAGGAACTTTCAAGTCTGCTTACCAGGGCTGGTTACCTCATGGTTGTATAGACTCCTGAGGTCAGTTGGTTTCCCCAGACAGCTTCCTCCATGGCTGTTCCCATCTCCCATACCAGAGATGGCTTAGAATGTTTTCAAGTCCCTCAGGAAAAAAAATGAAATTATGCTTATGGACTTGTTGGTATCTGTGTGTCTCAAGAGAAAAAAGGAGTGTGCCTCCAGGGGTGAAGTCAAACCTGGAGTAGTATGTTAGCAGTATGGAACTGACTGCAAGCCTGGACAGTGTGCACAGAGGGCTTGGACTGCCCAGACCCCCCTCTTGGCCTTGCTGATGTGGTCCAAAGGAAAGCAGAGCAATACGTTTGGCACCAGCTTAGCTGTAGGAGTTGCTGGAAGGAGGCATATAGAACACCATCCAACTGTCCTAGGGATTCCACTCTGGATTTGTGTAGGGTTTACTCCTTAGTCTTTTCTTCTCCCAAAGATATTCCGCAATGCAGCTGAGGTCTAGGAACGAAGTTTTCCTTCTCCTAGATGGGCTACTTTCCCAGGTTGATGAGCCCCATCTGCCCCTCACTTCCCTCTACAACATGTGCAGAAACCTCCATTTTGGCTGTTGTATCCCTTCAAAGTGCCACTGAAATTGGTGAGATGCTTTTAAGCAGCAGCATCCCAAGTCTCGCCGAAGTTACTTAGTGATGTTCAAGCTCTAATTCAAAAGATTTTTTGAGTAGATGTACCATTGGTCTCATCCCCTCAATTTGCTAGAGCTTGTCTCCACATGCAGGAGAAGTCCCTAACTAAGGGTTTGAGACCCATTGGCTACCCTCTCCTGGTTTAAACAGCCAGTAAAAGCCATTCCTGTGGTGTGACTATTGCTGCATGCTGACAACGTCTAGAAGCCACAGGTGAGAGCTGAGTGCAGGTGGATGAACTACCTCAGAAGGGGCATGATGTGTGAACACTAGAGGTACTACCCCTCCTCTAACACCCCATGCATCCCTTATGGACTAAAAATGCAAAAAAGGGGGGAGGAGACAGGAACATAAGGACTGTACTATAACTGTACTAATATTCACACATGCCCACCTGAATAAATATCACAGCCTACATGACTGTACACCCTCCTCCCTAAATTGATGTGCTGGATTCTAAGTTTTTAAAATTCACAAATCAGTCAGTGGCATCCACAACAAAGGGGAATTTTAAGGCATGTATTTTGAAGTACAAAATATCACATACATTTTGAAGACGTCGTAGAATACTATGCAGAAATCTCATTCCCCTTCTGAGACTTTCTGTGTGTGAGGCAGGCATGAAATCTGCACTAAGAAGGATCAAAAGTTGTGTGTTATCAAATACGAGTTGTTTCTTTCATCAATACATAGCACAGAGATTATTTTACTGGGGGGTGTAAATAGCCATGAGTCTGAAACAGTGGTATCAAAATACAATTTTCCAGATGTAAGATCTTCAAGTCTTGTCAGATATTGTGACTCGATATCTGCCTTTGAAGCCTATTAAAATACTAGCTAGAGTCAAAGAGCTTAATTCTGTCAGTAATGCCACAACAGTTTACGCCAGCTGAGAATTTGACCTGTAGCCTCTTTTTTGATTTGCCCTCCAGTCTATTAAGCTTACAATATTTTTAAAAATAAAATCAAGAGGCAGAGCACTTGCTGTGTCCAGATGCAGAAATGAGAATCACCTTAGCAGCCGGAGATACAGCAGGGGGCCTGAAACTCCTGCAGTTTATAATGCAGAAGTGGTGATTGAAAGCAAGGTTGGGGCCACCCACTCATATGCACTATCATTGGGAGCATATTGGGAGCCCATTTAAAGCTTTTTTGGTACTATTTTTGAGTGTGATCTCCTGAAGAGTACCATTAACTGAAAAGTTTCAGCTGCTGCACTCAGCAATCATTATCATTTGCAGTAGCTGCTGATGGACAAAATTTAATTTTACTTTCTCAGTATTATAGAGATACCTACAGATGCAATAATTAGACAGACATCACCCTGAGGAAAGAGAAGGGCTAATGTGAATAACGGATTGATAGCCACATGAATGCTCAGCCATATATATAATATTCTGGAACAGAAAGGAAAACATGCAGCATAATTGTATGTACACTTATCGGAAGTACTCCTCCTCTTCCTCTATACACAATATGCTAGAATAGAAAGGATAACATACAGCATAATTGTACAAATCTATGGTATGGCTACATTTGAGATTCATTGCCACCCCATCTCAAAAACAATATATAACTGGAAAAAATGATCTGGAGGATGGTGTGCCTTCTTTACAAGTAAAAAGTGAAAGAATTTGTGGTTATTTATTTATTTAAGAAAAATACAACCAACTGGGAACTTCAGGCAGATAGAAGTTTATAAAAAAATACAATTGTGTTTAGGAGGTGGAGAGAGAAGACCATGCCCCTATAACTTAAGGTAACCCACTGAATCTATTGATTAGCAATAGATTCAGGAAAAAACAAAGAAAGTACTTTGTCATACAACAGGCACATAATTAGCATACAAATTCATTGCACTTCCGTGCATAACAGAAGTTGTGTGGAAGCAATGATTACAAAGGATGGTTGTGAGTTTAAAATGGCCACAGCTTGGATGGGTTTCATTTCACAGTTTGACACAAGGCTGGGGCAGTAAAGTGACTTCCCAGTGGGACGTAGGGTGAGCACCACCTCCCAGTTATGGATACAGGTAAAAAGGTAAAGGACCCCTGGACGGTTAAGTCCAGTGAACTCACCTTGCTTCAGGCTGAAGGAGCTGGTGTTTGTCCACAGACAGCTTTCTGGGTCACATGGCCAGCATGACTAAACCGCTTCTGGTGCAATGGAATACTGTGACAGAAACCAGAGTGCACGGAAACACCGTTTACCTTTCCACTGCAGCGGTACCTATTTATCTACTTGCACTGGTGTGCTTTTGAACTGCTAGGTTGGCAGTTGTATCCTTATGGATACAACCCAATGTTATCCCTGCGTACAGTGAAATCTAGGTCCAACAGTTGTCAGCCAAAGCACAGCACCAAAATTCTACATGTGGGTAAAATTCTCAACCCTCTCCCACCAACAAGTGGCTAACTGCTGTCCACACCAATGACAAGCAGTTTAACTGGAGATGGTGATCAGGGAAGTCAACAACAATGCCAAAACTGTCAGTTTCTTCTATCCTTGGGTCTGAGGAGAAATAATTCATCTGAAATGCAGAAAATACTACCATAAGATTAAATTATTAACAAATTTCTTTATCTAAATGATTCTGGAGAGAACAAAACTATATGTGAAATGAGATGGATCTCATCCTTTCATATTTAAATATGAGAAAATTTCATCACTACAGTCATGTTCAGCTATTTTGGGATGTTACAGTGTTTGCTTCAAAAGAATCCATTGGCATGCAAAATCCAATGTTCTTGCAATTGCTGGGTTTTTTTTCCTGATGTGGGATTGCATCTCTCCTCTCAAATAATTATAAAGGTTAGTTTGGGTTGCAGTTGAGCTAAGTAATTGAAATAATTTAAATTTCCTTATTTCTATGCCTTTCTGCTAAACATTTACTTTAGCATTCCAGCCAAATCACAAGCAGAAGATGAATAACATGAAAAAAAATAAAGTAGTTTTTTAAAGGAAAAAACGAACATTTCCTTTTAACCAGAGAACAGTAGCATAAAATTTCTCTATCGACTATGTCACTAGACATTAATAAAAGAGCTGCAAAATGAATACAAATAAGCGATAGCATAATGGTGCCAAACATTTTCCCATGGAATTGTGGATATCATTTCTAAAGAAATATTTAAGTTATCTAAGCAATGTTTTTTGAAGTTTTTTCCATAGAAGTCCCAATGGCTATATATAACAACCTTCTTAAAAGCATTTTATATTGCCAATGTACTTAGTTTGTCTAACTAACTACTCTGTAAATAACAAAGCTCGCATTTGTAAATGGGCACATATTGAATTTGCCACCTCGCTGGGTTCTTCTGTCTCATACCCTCTAGTCAATTTTGTCATGTTATCTGCTTTGCATGGAATCAGAGACGGTTTTAGGGTAGCACAATCGGTTTGGCCACACCGGGCACTGCACTGCATAGGGTAACCACAACAGAGCGAGAGAGACAAGGGCCACAAAATTTTAGCATTGCACAGGGCACGACTGACATTTCAGAGCCCAACACTGATGGAATCAAGTTAGAGGCAACCTCAGAATAGCTAGCTGGAAACTTAGCAAAGCTTCATCCTTACCCCCTCAAGCAATCACAAATCCCATTGTATATTAACTGAGTAATCCTATGCATGCCTACTCAATGGATACTCCCAAGTATGAGGATATAGGATTGCAGCCTTCAGAAGTTAAAGGAAATTACATTAATAATCCAGTTACAGATAGGTAGCCGTGTTGGTCTGCCATAGTCAAAATAAAAAAATCCTTCCAGTAGCACCTTTAAGACCAACTAAGTTAGTTCTTGGTATGAGCTTTCGTGTGCAAGCACACTTCTTCAGATACCTCTTCAGATTCTTCGTATCTGAAGAAGTGTGCTTGCACACGAAAGCTCATACCGAGAACTAACTTAGTTGGTCTTAAAGGTGCTACTGGAAGGATTTTTTTATTTTTACATTAATAATGCAACTGTAAAAAGACACAGCAAAATTCAATGACTTTCTGCATTTGAAAATGTTTTCTGCTGAGAGCTGTGGTGTATAAAATGTTATAAATATGTGAAACATGAAAGAAAATATTAAAAGAGAAAGAGAATATTAATAAATGTCAAATGCTTGTGGGGGGTTTCCTTTTAAAATGCTTATTTCAGTATTGACAGGCACAAACAGGTTGCACTGTTCTTTCCATTTGTGCAGGAGTGGCTAAACTATTTTAGTCCAAGTGCCGAACTGACTCACGGCCAACCCTCTAGGGCCATATGTCAAAGTGGGTGTGGCTTAATGTCAACGCAGCTTCTTTCACAGGAACATGACAAACCAGCCACTTTGCAAATAGGGTTAATTTTTATCCAATTATTGAATTTTATAACACCCTTCATCAGAGGATCAGTGGGCAGTTTACAATGTAAAAGCACAAAAATATATACCATAACAACAACCAAAACAATAACTACCACCACCATCACAGAGTCTAAAAGGGCATAGATTGTGGAATTAGCCAAAGGCCTGTGGGAAGGGGAATGTTTTGCCTAAAGATATACAACAAAGGCGCCGAGTGAGCCTCCAGCATTTCACAGTGAAACAGTTTCTGTCATGCTGGATTTTTAAAAGTGTGTGAGTTTGAGAGAAGGAGAGACGGAAGATGACCTTTATCTACATCCAAGTTGATGCATCACTGGATTGTGGCCATATATAGGCTTCAGCCAAAATAAATTAAAAAGAGATTTTTGCTGTAGGTCATTTGGACAAGGTCAATAAGAAAGAAACAGGACAGTGGCCATCAGAGGTGCATCCATATTCAGCATTAGGATTATTATGCATTCATGCTTCTGCATGTTTGATTAAAAAAATCATTCTTGTTTTCTCTAAATATTATTTGAGCTGCCTGAGCCTTGAAATAGCAGCAGCAGCAGCAGCAGAAGAAGAAGAAGAAGAAGAAGAAGAGGAGGAGGAGTTTGGATTTGATATCCCGCCTTTCACTCCCTTTAAGGAGTCTCAAAGCGGCTAACATTCTCCTTTCCCTTCTTCCCCCACAACAAACACTCTGTGAGGTGAGTGGGGCTGAGAGACTTCAAAGAAGAGTCACTAGCCCAAGGTCACCCAGCAGCTGCATGTGGAGGAGTGGAGACGCGAACCCAGTTCCCCAGATTACGAGACTATTGCTCTTAACCACTACACCACACTGGCTCTCTAGTGAGAAGTGGGGAGTCCATCCTTATTCACTGAAGCTATGAATCTTGCTCAGTGCCTCTAGTACCTGCCAGTAAGTTCTGATGTGACCATACTTGCATCAGTGTAGGCATTTCTTCTTGCCAGACAAAATGATCTCCATTTTTCTTCTGTATGCCATTCTGGGGGTTCTCATGACCCCCCAGAGCAGATTTGGGGTGTGTGCACAGGGCTTTCACAAGATTATTGGAGTGGTGGTGGTTTTAGTTTGTCCTTCAAAATATTGAAAGTGGGTTGTTCTGCTCTGCTTACAGTATGCCTCTTCCTTGAGTTTCTCATCTTCCAAGGTCCTTATTTTGCAATAGGAAGGGAGGGCAACAAATATAATGCTACCAACTATTTGTTCTGTTCAAAGTAGTAAAACACTAGCAGCCATTTTGCCATTACTTATTTCAAAGCCCAAGGAATTTAATTAACATTTTCCACACTTCAAATTAAAATTCAGCCACTAAATATACAGAGTAAGCTGCCGATATAGTTTATGTTTCCATCCTCAAGAACAGTTGTTAGCTCTGCAGAGTTTTTGACGAGTGAAGACTGCCATCTTCTGACTTCCAACGTGATGCTGAAGAGTTGAATAGACAGCTTAGTTATTCATAATAATACCTGTCACAGTGCTTCCAGATGAAAACTCTTGGCCCGTATCTTGGCCATGTGTTCTGCTGTGATGGATATCAACCAGCAACCTATAGAAGGATGTTTCAGCCTTGCAAGAGAAAACAGTCTTTTATGCTAAAAAGCAAAATGCCTGTGCTCATAGGCTTCCCTGGAGATGCAATATGTTCCCATCCTTCAACTCTATGGACAATAATACTTTTAGAACTTCTATTCTGTGTGGTTAATAGTACATTTTAAAAATGCTATTGTCCCTATAGACTAGAAGGGCAAGCACTTTTAAAGAAATCATTTAGATCAACATCCAATGTTAAAAACAATTTTTCACATTGCTTGGGATTATATAGCCATTCGAAGCCCAACAAACAAACATTGTTTTTAAAAAAGGAGGCACAGACATACAAGTTTCTGAATGAAGTGCAAGAACAGCTGAACTCAAGTAAGCATCTTTCATTTACATTTAAAAATAGGATCCTCTATACAACCATAGATAACTGTTTACAAAGGGAAGCACTTGATCCCAAGTAGCTCTTGCATACTTCCTAGGTCACAGTCATTATTCATTAGGAAGATTGATCACTTTAGATGCCTTAGTACACAGGCAGAACAAATGGGAGGGTAATTGTTATAAGTTTCTGAGGGGGGGGGGCTTAGCTCAATGGTAGAGCACATGCTTTGTGTACAGACAGGTTCAGTCTTAAGCATTAGCATTTCTATCTGGTTTCAGGACCGAATCAGTCTTGGTCACCCTGTTGCATTACCTGTATCAGGAGAGGGGCAGGGGAGTGCAACCCTGTTAACTCTAACTTGATCTCTCATAAGCTTTTGATACCACTGACCTGTGGTATCCTGTGTTGTCTGTGTTGGATAGGTATTGGAGGCTGTGTACTGCAGTTGTTCCAGTCTTACCTATGTGGTTGAGTCCATTGAGTATTGTTGAAGGAGTGCTCGTTGACACCCTGGCACCTGTGCTATAGCATTCTGCAGGGCACTCTTGTCCCCAATTCTAGACCATAGAGTTCAAGATCATAAGATTGGGTTGGTCCACTGCAAAAATCTGACTGAATTATTTCCCCCTTTACCCCTAATTTTGACCCCTTAGGAGATGTACGGTAACAGCAGATCTAGATTAACAATCTAGATCTTTGCAGATCTAGATTAACAATCAAACGATTCCAGAAATGTGGACCAGATACTCAGATATTTCTCACTTGCCTCTCTTCTGTTTAGTGAATGCCACTTTGTCTTTTATTCTTCCTTCAAGAAATGGTACTGATGTGCTTTTAGATTCCAGCAGATTTGATTGCTGTTATTTGTTTGCTATTAGGCAAGAAAAAAGCCCTTTTGTTAGGAGTTTGATATCCCAGCTTGGCTCCTAAAATATTCCTTTTCTACCTGAGAATGTGCTTGTAATAATTCAACAAGGCTGTTAGCCTGAGCTCTAAAGAGGATCAGGATTAAATGAGCACAAGGAAGTGCATTATCTTCCCCGAAGGTGATCTTTTCAGCTCATGGAGCAGGTCACAAAGTCCTATCCTACACCTGTTTACACTTTATCTTGAGGTGGCACTGCTCAAATTCATCTGACTAATGGAATCTGAATTTACTCTGCTTGCTCACTTGCCTGCTAACATAAATATCGCCAAACAAAAGGAATCTTGACCCACTTTCATGAATTAAACGAGAGAAAGAAGACCTTCTCAGCACTGATGCAGGCTGAATACACACACTGTAGATTGTATATTTTGAAGGCTATAAACTAAAGTCACTTCATCGTTTGCAACTCCAAAATTGCTTCCCTGTGAGGATACTGTGTGCTGTCGCTACATCATATTATGAACTTGAATTGTGGACCAGCACTCTGAGGCAGAATGTCTGCATAAAAGCAACAGTGGCTCCTAGTTAGGGTGGTCATGTGTACTATTTAGAGAAGAGAGTCCTCTACTTGAAGGGCTGCCTGGTTTAAGACTATTTTGAAGTTAAATAATCATAATAAGGGAGAACAGGGGTCTTGAAGATGTCCAGGATAGAAGACACACAGGACACCTAGACACAGTTTTCCCTACAGTTGTAGCATACAGTGGTACCTCAGGTTAAGTACTTAATTCTTTCCAGAGGTCTGTACTTAACCTGAAACTGTTCTTAACCTGAAGCACCACTTTAGCTAATGGGGCCTCCTGCTGCTGCTGTGCCACCAGAGCCCGATTTCTGTTCTCATCCTGAAGCAAAGTTCTTAACCTGAAGCACTATTTCTGGGTTAGCGGAGTCTTTAACCTGAAGCATATGTAACCTGAAGAGTATGTAACTTGAGGTACCACCGTATTTCTACATAAGTTACAGCAATTGGGTGACAACCAATAATCATTATACTCAGAGTAGACCCATTAAAAGCAATGGTTCTGTGTGTTGAACCAAAGGTGAAATGTTCCTGGAGGCTTGCAAATGCCATCTTGGTGGTCAAGAACACCTCAAGATTATTTTTTTAATTGTTGTGGGAATGAGCTCATAGGTGTATTGGACTTGCATGGAGATAAGCACAGAAGGAAAGCAAGCCAATTAGCATATCAGTGAGGCCTGGGGTGCTGGGCTCTTGGTGCAGAGAGGGGAGCTATCTGCAAGTCATAGATGCCTGCCTCCTATGCTTTCACCAGCCAGGTGTGATGGGAGACTCTGGGTAAACGGACACGTGATGTTTTGTGTTTAAAGAATATATAAACATTTGCCTGAGTGTGGACTAGTCAGGCTGACCTTTCAGTGTTGCAGTGTCTGTCCCACATCTTTCACAGCAGTGGGGCCTTGCAGGCTGACTTACTGTAAGTTTACTTTTTCTTATAATAAAGCCCCAGAACTGATCACTCTGGCATTTGGGACGTCCTTTGGTATCCCTGAACCAAACCACTCCCATGAGCTCACCTTATGGCTGGTGGATCAGAACAGGTCTGCTCTGAGAATGGCTTAGCTAGCTCTCACCCAATATTTCTACATGTACATCTATACAGTACATAAAAAATAGGGTGTGCAAATGTTATATACGTAAATCCATGACTGCTTTTGTTCTCTTTTTTGTGATGTGTTTCCTCTTTCTGTGTGATGTGCAAGTGGACACCCTCCCTTGAAAAAGTCAATTTATGTGGTAGAGCAGGGATGGGGAATCTGTAGCCAGAAAAGGAAGGAGAAATTCAATTCAGTTGTCATTTTGAGGTGAACCTATCTAATTCACACTAATGTGTACATTAGTCAAAATTGAATTAGGAGAAATTGCACTAAAATGCTGGTGAATTTTCATGATGACTTAAAACCCACCACCACAAACTGAGCTGCAAATGTGAGAAACTGAATTCCAGATTGGAAATATGATAAACTGAAGCACCACAAAATGGTCACATTTGCCCATCTCTACCTGTAGCCATGGTTTTCCCAGTAGTGATGTATGGAAGTGAGAGCTGGACCATAAAGAAGGCTGATCGCCGAAGAATTGATGCTTTTGAATTATGGTGCTGGAGGAGACTCTTGAGAGTCCCATGGACTGCAAGAAGATCAAACCTCTCCATTCTGAAGGAAATCAGCCCTGAGTGCTCACTGGAAGGACAGATCGTGAAGCTGAGGCTCCAATACTTTGGCCACCTCATGAGAAGAGAAGACTCCCTGGAAAAGACCCTGATGTTGGGAAAGATGGAGGGCACAAGGAGAAGGGGACGACAGAGAATGAGATGGTTGGATGGTGTTCTTGAAGCTACCGGCATGAGTTTGATCAAACTGCGGGAGGCAGTGGAGGACAGAAGTGCCTGGCGTGCTCTGGTCCATGGGGTCACGAAGAGTCGGACACGACTAAACGACTAAACAACAACAACAACAACACCTGTAGTCATCCTATGGTAAAGCAATAACTTAGGACATCTGCATTGAACTGTATTGTGGTGAAAAAATGTTTCATGGGTGAGCACAGTTATATGCCATAGCATATGAACTGTCTCCTAGTTTCTAGTTTTCTTTATGCCCATTTTTCACACCACTATGCTTCCAAAGCAACTACAAAATGAATGCATATGTTGGTATTTAATTTGTCCCAAGAGAAAAATAATCATAATGATCTCCAAAACTACTTACTAAAATGTATTCAGAATCCCTTCTAGACTTTTACTAGAAGAGTACTCCTCCTCCTTTTAAAAAATAAATAAAAAGGATATAGAATCATAGAATCATAGAGTTGGAAGAGACCACAAGGGCCATCGAGTCCAACCCCCTGCCAAGCAGGAAACACCCTCAGAGCACTCCTGACATATGGTTGTCAAGCCTCTGCTTAAAGACCTCCAAAGAAGGAGACTCCACCACACTCCTTGGCAGCAAATTCCACTGTCGAACAGCTCTTACTGTCAGGAAGTTCTTCCTAATGTTTAGGTGGAATCTTCTTTCTTGTAGTTTGGATCCATTGCTCCGTGTCCGCTTCTCTGGAGCAGCAGAAAACAACCTTTCTCCCTCCTCTATGTGACATCCTTTTATATATTTGAACATGGCTATCATATCACCCCTTAACCTCCTCTTCTCCAGGCTAAACATGCCCAGCTCCCTTAGCCGTTCCTCATAAGGCATCGTTTCCAGCCCTTTGACCATTTTGGTTGCCCTCCTCTGGACACGTTCCAGTTTGTCAGTGTCCTTCTTGAACTGTGGTGCCCAGAACTGGACACAGTACTCCAGGTGAGGTCTGACCAGAGCAG
The DNA here is from genome assembly GCF_964106645.2 of Podarcis pityusensis. Lineage (NCBI taxonomy): Eukaryota > Metazoa > Chordata > Lepidosauria > Squamata > Lacertidae > Podarcis > Podarcis pityusensis. Next base: position 49,940,873 of record NC_138027.1, read on the forward strand.
AATACAGTGGCACTATTACTTCCCTTGATCTAGATGCTATACTCCTATTGATGCAGCCCAGAATTGCATTGGCTTTTTTAGCTGCCGCGTCACACTGTTGGCTCATGTCAAGTTTGTGGTCAACCAAGACTCCTAGATCCTTTTCACATGTACTGCTCTCAAGCCAGGTGTCCCCCATCTTGTATTTGTGCCTCTCATTTTTTTTGCCCAAGTGCAATACTTTACATTTCTCCCTGTTAAAATTCATCTTGTTTGTTTTGGCCCAGTTCTCTAATCTGTCAAGGTCGTTTTGAAGTGTGATCCTGTCCTCTGGGGTGTTAGCCACCCCTCCCAGTTTGGTGTCATCTGCAAATTTGATCAGGATGCCCTTGAGTCCATCATCCAAGTCGTTGATAAAGAGGTTGAATAAGACCGGGCCCAAGACAGAACCCTGTGGCACCCCACTAGTCACTCTTCTCCAGGATGAAGAGGAACCATTGATGAGCACCCTTTGGGTTCGGTCAGTCAGCCAGTTACAAATCCACTGAGTGGTAGCATAGTCAAGACCGCATTTTACCAGCTTCTTTACAAGAATATCATGGGGCACCTTGTCAAATGCCTTGCTGAAATCAAGGTAGGCTACATCCACTGCGTTCCCTTCATCTACCAGGCTTGTAATTCTGTCAAAAAACGAGATCAGGTTAGTCTGACACGACTTATTTTTCAGAAATCCATGCTGACTATTGGTGATCACAGCATTCCTTTCTAGGTGCTCACAGACTCTTTGCTTAATGATCTGCTCCAGAATCTTCCCTGGTATTGATGTCAGACTGACTGGGCGGTAATTATTTGGGTCCTCTCTTTTCCCCTTTTTGAAAATAGGGACAACATTTGCCCTCCTCCAGTCTGCCGGGACTTCGCCTGTTCTCCAGGAATTCTCAAAGATGACTGCCAGTGGTTTTGAGATCACATCTGCCAGTTCTTTTGGATGCAGTTCATCTGGCCCTGGAGACTTGAATACATCTAAACTAGCCAAGTATTCTTGTACTATCTCCTTAGTTATTCTGGGCTGTGTTTCCTCTGCTGAATCATTTGCTTCAAATTCTTCAGGTCGGGCATTGTTTTCTTTATCGGAGAAGACTAAGGCAAAGAAGGCATTGAGGAGTTCAGTCCTTTCTGTGTCGCCTGTTTGCATTTCACCATCTTCTCCTCTGAGTGACCCCACTGTTTCTTTGTTCTTCCTTTTGCTACGAACATACCCATAAAAGCCTTTTTTGTTGCTTTTAACTTCTCTAGCAAGCCTGAGTTCATTCTGTGCTTTCGCTTTTCTGACTTTGTGTCTACACGTGCTGGCTATTTGTTTGAATTCCTCTTTGGTGGTTTCCCCCCTTGTCCATTTTTTATACACATCCTTTTTTAATCTTAACTCAGTTAAAAGTTCTTTAGATAGCCACCCTGGCTTCTTTAGGCACCTTCCATGTTTCCGTCTCATTGGTATTGCCTGACGTTGTGCTTTTACTATCTCCCTCTTAACAAACTCCCAGCCATCATGAACTCCCTTTCCTTTTAGTATTACTGTCCATGGGATCTCACCCAGCACTTCCCTAAGTTTTATGAAGTCGGCTTTCTTAAAGTCAAGAAATTGAGTCCTAGTATGCTTGGCTGCTCCTTTCAACTGTATAGTAAACTTCAGAAGAGCATGATCACTCGCGCCTAATGATCCTTCCACTTCTACCCCACTAACCAGGTCATCAACATTGGTTAGGACCAGATTTAAAATGGCTGTTCCTCTTGTTGCTTCTCCCACTTTCTGGACAATGAAGTTGTCTGCAAGGCCAGTGAGGAATCTGTTTGACCTTATGCTCTTGGCTGAGTTTGACATCCAACAAATATCCGGGTAATTGAAGTCCCCCATTATTACTATCTCCCTTCCTTTTGCATGCTTGGCCATCTGTTCCAGGAAGGCATCATCTATGTCCTCCGTTTGGCTTGGGGATCTATAGTAAACTCCCACAATGAGGTCACTGTTATTCTTCTCTCCCTTAATTTTGACCCAAATGCTCTCACTTTGGCTTTGAGGTTCTAAATCTTGGATCTCTTCACAGGTATACACATCCCTGACATATAACGCCACTCCTCCTCCTTTCTTGTCTGATCTGTTTCTCTGAAATAGATTGTATCCCTCCATTATTACATTCCAATCGTGGGACTTATCCCACCAGGTTTCAGTGATGCCTATTATGTCATATTTAGTTTGCTGTACCAAGAGCTCAAGCTCATCTTGTTTATCTTGTTTATACTATACATGATATTTTACTTTCCATGCAAGTGGTAGTGTCTGTTTCATTTTAAGACTTATGACATATAAGCAACTACTCCTTCAGAAATTCCCTCTTTTAAGTGGCTGATAATCTTCAGTAAAGCTCAGAAACTGAGCATCTTGTGGGAGAATCAATCAATTATTTTATCCTATTTTTTACATTTTGAGTCTGCCCATTAACCACAGTCTCTGGGAAGTTCACTTTTTTAAAAGAAACAAAAATCAGACACATTGCAGCAATAAGCCTATCAATTATATGCATAAAGTCAACACAAGCAGCATAAATTTATTTTACAATGATAAAACCCAGCTGAAAGCCATTTGTTCCATAGACTAAAATACACTGAAGCATAATTTGTAAAGGTATAAGAGACTAAAATGGTTTTCATGTGGCACTGAAAAGACCTTATCATATGTGCTAGTCCAGCCCCCCTGAAGAAGTCATAGTACAACTAGAGTGCCCCCACCAAAAATGACCTCTCTCTAGTGGTCATCCACTTCACTTCTTTAGAGAGAGGAATCTAGAGCAATAAATGTATCTCGGAAAAGATGTATCAAAAAAACAAATCAGGTCACATGATCCAGGAACTTTCCAAGATGAATTCTCCAGAGGACTTAGTGCCATTCTGTGATTCTTTTTTAAAGGAGCTAATATGTTTTTTATTTATATGTCATATAATACCATTATTCATCAACTAATGGGCATGTATTCTCACCTACTATGGCAACAATACACTTAATTTAAACACAAAGGGAGATCACTTTATTTTAAGCATAAAAGGAGAATGTGAATCAAGATCCTTAGTCGTCTTTTTATCTTTCTGCTTTGTAATATGTTTAATGTTTTCTGTGCTTATTATAATCAGAATTGGTTAAAATAAGTGAGCAAGGGTTACCAGTATTGTACGCAGGATTAAGAGTTTGATCATTGTAATAGTTTAGAATTCCAAGACACTCTGGTTTTTTCCAGTATCTTAGCCTTGATTGATTTCTCATTGAAAGCTGTCACAAAATAGAGCAAGTGTGATAGTGCATCAGCTGGTACCATATTTTCTGCTGTGGTTGCCCATCAGCCTTAATGAGCACACATTGCCAAGATGGCATTTGTGAGTACTTCCAAGTGCTATTACCTTGTGGTGTCATCAAGGCAGAGCTTTTTGGACAAAACGCCAGGGCCACATTAAACTAAACTAAATGAGCATGAAGGTCCACAAACACAGGACTTACCACATTTGGAATATATATAAAAATAAAAAATTGTCCAGTAGCACCTTAGAGACCAATTAAGTTTGTTCTGGGTATAAGCTTTCATGTGCATGCACACTTCTTCAGAAGTGAAGTAAATTACCTCCTAGGCCCCCTTCCCTCCTGCACACAAACACCTCATGTAAGACCCTTAAATCCAGTGTCTAAAATAATCTTACTGCACTATTGGTCTCTTATGGGGTGAGTACACAGTGAAATAGCCACTGACCACATCCAGTGATACAGAAACTCAATAATTGTATAGCATTAATAGGTTAGCCTCCTATCATTTGAAAATGAATGGTACTTTTCAGAAAAGCTGCAGCAATATAATATAAATTTAACAGAATTATAGATATTCAAAATGGAAGAAAGGTCCTAAATAGAGACACGTAATCTGTAAGAAATAAAATAAAAATCCCTCTAGTGTTTTGTTGGTCTGAAAGCAGTGATTGGCAAATTAGCTTTTATGAAAAGCTTAATTTGGGTTTACTAATGTAGGCTTACACATGGCCTAATTCTTAATCAAATATATTGCAGCAGCAGGAGGCCCAACATTCAAATAATGATTAATTGAAAATTTAATTAAATGCTCCAGAATGCAGATGAAAGTGTTACTATAAAGTTTTGGGTCATGTTATTCGTACAGCCCTTTAACAACTGAAGATGAAGGAGCTGGGTCACAGCCTAATTGCCATCACTGAAGTTGCTTTGAGAGGTTTCCAGGAGTTCCTGTAAGCCATTGATATTGGGACTGCATCCCAAAGCGCTCTGCTAGTGCTAACCATGGATCGTAGACTGCAGAGACTTGAAATTTCTCCTTTACAAACCTGTCATGTAACATACCACACAAACATTATTTTTAGTCCAGTTTATTTCTGGGAATATAAAACATCAAATTTATTTTTCAAGGAACAAGTACTATATGCTTATTCACCTGTTTACAATGTGACTGAGTGTATTTTTTAAATGCATCTTTTTGTGCAGACTCTAAATTTCAGATGGAAAAAGGGAATAATTATTTGTGGCCAGTCAGTTTGTAGTTATCTAGATATTTTAGATCTGCTTTATGTGAATACTAACAGAAAGTGTCTGGCATTGTTAGGGGATTCAAAGAAAGAAAGAAAGAAAGAAAGAAAGAAAGAAAGAAAGAAAGAAAGATCAGTGCAATTTTGAGACCAATGATTAAAATCAAGGCAGTTTTGAAAAATTCAGCCAGCCATCTTGATTCAAAATAGCATCAGATGATATCCAAACATACACAAAAATCTGTTCCTCGGTCTCAGGAACCATTGTGACAAATTTGGTGAGGATATGTACAGAGAACAGACACAAACAACTTTGATGATGATGATGATGATGAAGAAGAAGAAGAAGAAGAAGAAGAATCATAGGATTTAGAGTTGGAAGGTACCTCTAGGGTCATCTAGTCCAACTCTTTGCAATGCAGGAATCTCAACTAAAGCATCCATGACAGGTGACCATCCAATGTCTGCTTTAAAACCTCCAAAGATCCTAAGGCGGCTTGGTTTCTCAACCCTTGATCATCTGGACTGCTCTCCTCTGCATACATTCCAGCTTGTCAATATACTTCTTGTGGTGCCAAGATTAGGACACAGTATTCCAGGTGTGGTCTGACCAAGGCAGAATAGAGCAGAACTGTACTATGATTTCCCTTGATTGGGACATTACTGTTATTGCAACTTAGAAGAGCATTATATTTCCACCCCCACATTGCTGAATCACTTTCTTGACTCATGTTCAGCTTGTGGTCTACTAAGAGCCCTAAATCCTTTTCACGTGCACTATTAGCAAGCCAGGATTCCCCATCTTATATTTGTGCAGTTGGTTCTTCCTGCCTAAGTGCAGAACCTTGCATTTGCCCCTACTGAAATTCATGTTGTTGGTTTTGGCCCAGTTCTCCAATCTGTTAAAGTAAATTTGATAAGCATCCCCTCAGTTCCATCATCTAAGTCGTTTATAAATACATTGAAAAACAACAGATTCAGGACAGGACCCTATGGCACCCTACTTGTCACTTTTTTCCAGGATGAACTGTTGGGTACTTTTACACATTGTGGAAGTGGGGAGTGATTAACAAAACCAATTCTCCTGGCAAACTGGGAATATCCCCTCACTCACCCAAGTTTAGGATATTCCACACCTTTCCTTGGCTCACGTAAATGTATACTAAGCTTTAATAATAAAGAAAACTGTAACAAAATAAGATGATGAGAGAAACTAAATACTACAACATGAGGCAAGTCTGAGGCAAGAAACAAGAGTTGGTCCCTCTTAACTGACATTCTTAACTGAACATAATGGAACACACACTGAAGGGAGGGGCCACACACAAGCCCCGCCCACCAGATACCAAGCACTCTATTATTCAAATTAGGTCCCAGTGGGTTGGTTTTTTTTACTGTATATACTCTTCATTTGTGATTTATCCTTTCTTCCATTTCTTATACATGCCATTCATACAGTACATCTCGGCTCATCTGTAAGCTCCTTATGCAGCCACAATGGTTTCCTTAGGTACTTCCTACTTTTATTTCTTGTTGGAGTAGTCTGAAATTGTGCCTTCAATATATCACCTTTCAGAAACTCCCATTCACCTTGGACTCCCTTTTCTTTGAGTATTACTAACTATGGGATCTCACCCGGTTTTCCTTAAGCTTTTTGAAATCAACCTTCTATGGAAGCATTAGAACTAATTTCAGGGTGTCTTTTTTTTTTTTTTTAAAAAAAGAAAACTCCCACCCCATTTGATGAAAGGCAGGCAGTAGCTCTTTAAAATAAATAGATAAATTAGGCAGGTCAGAGTTTGAAGACTTTCTCTGGAATGAGGGTAAGATTCCTGCCCTGTGCTTCACATACATTAACAGAAATGAAAGACAAAGTTGTCTCAATCCATTAAAATTGCTCTTCAGGGGGTCAGCATTTCAAACATGCCTCTTCTGCAGTAGCCAAGGACCAATCAGAGGTTATTTCTGAATGCATAGTCTGCTTTACAGGCTTCTGACCATGGCACTTGTCTGATTATAGCCTTTTCACATTAAATGATGGTTAAAATCGCTAAGCGGTAAGTGTACTTCTTAGAGAAGGTCATCGCATTATAACCTACTGTGAAGAATTGGTAGCATGCAGGCAGTTTTCTACCCTTTAGCCATTCTCCCTTTCAGCTTACTAAACGTGCACAGATGTTAAATATGCATATACCATGGGTTTCTGGCAAACTGATCACACCAGGATACTCCAATAGACCCAGTAACTGAATCCTCTGGCTCTCCAGAGGATTTCAGAAAACAGTATGAGTGGTTACAGCCCTGTTGAACTCTCACTAGTATATTTAAATAATATAAAGAGCAAAAATAACAGACATAACTTCTAGGTTACCCAATCAGGTTGTGTATTCCCTAGTTTGAATCTTAAAGTCTTACTTAAGCTTTTACATAGGTTCAATTTCAGTATATATTATGCAGTAGTGTCAAGTTATAGTACATCTTCCTAAGGAATTTTAAGCAAAAGAATGCAGTACTTTATTACTCAACACTCAGGCCACGGCTCTGTTACTAAAACACAGGAAATGTTTAGACCTAAGCACAGCTAGAAATAAAATGCTGATGGCCCATTGCCCTGAGCCAGCACCATTACTAATGTTCCCTAACTTTCCCACCATGAAGCAACAGGTGACTTACTGATGGAACATGGGCTGAACAAATTCAGAGTAATTTAAAGAGGAAGCAGAATTAAATAGTGTGCACATGCTTTGCCTCCAGGTTCATTGGAAAGTCATCCTTTTAAAAAAATAAAAAAGAGAACCTACTGCTTATTATTTTTGTAAAATAAATAGCCCATCTCTACATTTGCCTGCAGCGACGTGATTTCGGAGTTCTTTCAACTCTCTAGGGCACAGAATGAAAGTGGCGGCTCCCTACTGAGTCTAGCTGCAGCTGAATCCTATTTGTGATTTTTCTATGGAGAGGGAACTCATCATTTCTGGCAAAAAGAAAGTTTTAGTTTGACATGAGTTCTTTTTTTAAAAAGAGTTTAAATTAAGGAAATTATTCCTATGAACTGTTAGCAGTTCATTCCTCAACACGACACATGCCACATCCTTCCCTTAGAATCAAATGAACCACTTCATTTTGCTCTCTGTAGGCAAAGCATAGGAAAACTTTTCTTTCTTTCTTTCTCTTTCTTTCTTTCTTTCTCACTGGAACTCTCTTCCATGTGTGTGTAAGAAGCAGGTTTTCATTTAAAAATTGACAAGTGCAAAATACCCACAATAATTTACTCCTTACAGGAAAAAAGGCCCAATTGTCAGTACACCTTTGCTCAATTGTGACCTCAGAAACTGAGTCAAAAATCAAGGAGAAACTGGTAGATGTGGTCCGGGTGTTTAATAATCAGCAATATATATTTCTGGTAAGGCTGCTTTGTATCCACTCACTTCCCACCCAGAGGTTAAAATATGAGGACGCACTTCTGGGACAAAAACTGTATGTATATTTAATTACCCTCCATGAAGGTTTTACACTCGATGGTTTCACATGTGAGGAAGAAAACTTATTATACAAAATGTATTTCCAGAGAATCTTTAAATGGCAGTCTTTACTGAACGAAGTCTCAGGTAGGCTTTACCCACCTAAAATAACTATTAGTCTTCTAACCAGTAAAACCCATCACCCCCTTTTAGGATTTAACTTCCCCTCAGAGAATCAAAACCATTTTGCCAGGTCTAGGCAACTACACACATATAATCTGAACCTTATCTGTCCACAGGCAACCCCAATCTCTAACTGAGACCAAATCATTATCCATCCCAATGACAGATAATCCCTATCTGAGCCTACTCAGACAGTCAAAGACTTCATCTGCTCACCCAAACAACAAGTACCTATCTCACCATTAAACTGTCAGCATCTAACTTAAATTCCACACACACTCTCCTGATTGGCTGATAGTTGCCGGGTCACCAGCAGGGGAGAGCCAGATCCTGCTTGTCACAATCAGCATCTCACAAACACATGTGGATCGAAACATGATTATCCTTCAGGTTTCACATTTCACTGAATTTTACCATGCAGTTCTTACCTTTCCAAAAATATCTCAAAGGGCATTTCAAAATGTTACTTTCAAAGCAAAATACATTTATAAATGTATGTTTTGTAGGGGAAAAAACGTTCAAAATAGGTATTTATATTTATATGAAATATTGATTTTTATACATTTTCATCATCATGATATTTGATTAATACCAAAATGGGATGGAACAGGGTTATGGATGAATATTTGTGAAACTGATATAGGTAAGAAATAAACAGATCCATCCCAACTGATAAGTTCTTCTGTTACTGATAATTATCAGTAAATTATCAGATAAATTATAATTTATCTACATGTTTCTAACCATACCCTACAAATCACTGCTGCCTGATATGCTGTTCCTTCTTCAACAAAAGGCATTTTGTGAATTTGTTCCTTCTCTTCAATACATATTTAAGTTTCACATTTTAATGAATAGTTCATAATTTGTAGTACCTTAATCTCTATAATAATTAAAAAAAACCAGCCTTGTCTACCTCTTAAATTATGAAAACAATATTTAAACTCTATACCTGCTGAGGAAAATTTTATTTGAATAATGGTGTGATATTAACAGTGCTTGAGAACCTAATTGATACCATATTTAGCAAAATGTAGATTCCATATCATATAATTAAGTTTGAACTAACCCCTCTGTTGAACCACTAGATTCAGATAAATAAGTGAATGTGAGGAGAAAGTTAGGAGTAAACCAGAAGGCAAACTAAATCACTAATGAATGCAACAGACCACAGATTATCTCTGACTGATGCCCCAATTGGCACCTTAAGGAATGCTACTCTCATCCTTGAGTGGGAGTGTATTTGCTGCACCCCAGCTTACCCAGGAAGAAGGTTCAGGATAGTTTGGCCCTTTGGAGGAGTCGAGGAAGATTCACATGCCACAATGAGCTGGCTCCACCCTCAGTCAGTCATACCTCTCCTCTCCTTGTGCCATCTGTCCTCCTTCGGCATTATGACCTTTTCTAGTTGCCTGTTTGGGGGTGGATTAAGAATTTTGTGGGGAGCTCCTGATTGGCCTTGGCACTTCTTTGCCTACTCCATACTGCTGGGAGTCCTATGTTCGGAGTGGCCTTTTGATTGGTTTAACTGGATTTTAGTATAGATAGGAATGAGAAATTTAACATTTGGTGGGGTAAATATCTGGTGCATTATTAGGTTAAAGGCTCTCTTGGGTCACCCTATGCTGCCAAGATTTGAGATCTTACTTTTAAAAGACATCTGAAGGCAGCCTTGTTTAGGGAAATTTTAAATGTTTACTGCTGTATTGTGTTTTTAATATTCAGTTGGGAGCTGCCCAGAGTGGCTGGGGAAACCCAGCCAGATGGGTGGGGTATAAATAATAAATTATTATTATATTATGATTATCCTTTAGACCTGGCATGCACACTGGGGTGAATTCTGAATCAGTAGGCTCATGGTGCACGTCAGGTTCACACGACCCAGGTTTTCATAGCACAGAAGAATATTTCCTTCTAATACTTTGCTGTGGGGCCACAGGTGGCACTTGTAAACATGTCCAGGAAATGGCAGACAGTTGTTTCCTCCTGCTTTATGGAATTTCCTTCCCTGGGTTATATTTTGATTTGGCTAATTATTGTTGCACATCACTCCAATCTCCAAATGGTGTGAGATTCCAGGGCTTCCAGACACTTATCTGGGGTTCAGCTACCTCAGAATGGGGGACAGCAGAGACTGTGATGTCTTTATGATATATAGTTTATTACACATATATACAACCTAAGCCTACAGAATTAACACCCCAAGAGAGTCTTGCTTCTCTGATAGCCACTGTTTTGGATTCCAGCAAAAATCAGGCATAGTTCTGTCTCCCAGCTACCCAGCCTGCAGCCTTGCTTCTAGCTTCTACCTTACACAACTCAACTCCCAACCTTGCCTTGGTCTTTCTAACTACCAGTGAGTCTTTCAAACTACTACCCATTTTCCATATGGCACAGAACCACTTCCTCTATTACCTTAATGGGTCATACTTAGAGGGCTATTACCTCACCAGGTAAGCTAGCCTGGCTTTTCCAGAAATCGTATCCAAGCTAGATCCAAGAATTAACTGTGGTCTCATGCACACAGCCAACCAGCTCCTCTGTTGTCCAGAGGGGAAAAAAACTTAAACATGTTGCCGAGTTCTCAAAAAAATAGACCAGAGGCAATTGTACTTCATCCAGCAGAGCTTTACAGCTACTGAAGGCAAATGAGCATAATGGTCACAAATCCAATACATTCAGGATTGGCACAGTCCATAAGAAATCCAGTTACAGCAGACTTAACCTAAACTTAAAATGACTTATAATAAGACTAAACATTAGCATATAGAACACCACACTAGAACAAAGAGATAGAAAGAGAAAGTGAGTGAAATCCAGGCGACTCCTGGCCTGACTATTACAGTTAGCATGACCATGACAGAAAGGATAATAGAACCAGTTTAAACCAGCTGTACTCAGCTTCCCAGAAGGAATAACCCAAACAAGAACTTTCTGCCTGTTTCTTTCACATAGAAAGAAACCTTCTAGAACACTCCTGAACCAATCAGAATAGGAAAGATTTCTAAACATCAGATCAATACTTTCTGTACCAAGAAATGCAAACTGACCCCCCCAAACCCCCTCATAATACTACATTTATATGTGTGTGTGTTTTGCAGATCTTCTATTGTTGCGCTCTCTCTCTCTCTCTCTCTCTCTCTCTCTGTGTGTGTGTGTAACTTCTTTTCACCACAGTTTGATTTTCTGAGTCTTCTTGATGTGAGTGCTGGCAAAGCCATTTTGAAGCCAGTAGCCAGTGAAGCAAATTTGATGAACAACAAACTGCTCTATCTGCACTCCAAGGATATGTTCTGAGAGACAGTTTTTATATTGGAGCCAGTGTTGAAATAACCAACTCTGCCTATCTTCTTGACATGCTAGAGTTCCTGACGAGATACAGTATCCAAATAAACCCAAGGTCTTTAAGATCAAGAAGAGTTTAAAACTATGTGTCTGAGGGATGAGAGACGCAGACATACGTGCCAAGTGCTCTGTCTGCTGGTTTTAATACTAGGTTGGGAACTAAGAGAAGGGAAATGAATCAATTCATTATATTTGTATGGACCATGGACTTTTATCCATCCTTTCTTACTGGACTATCAGCTTTTATCCATTCTTATTTACTTTTGACCTTTCTGAGCCATCTGGTTTTATTAACAGAGAAGAGAATATTTTTAATAATAAAAAGGCTGACTATTGAAAGAACAACCCCTGTTTTGTTCAGGTATGCTTTTCAAAAGGCCATCCTAACTGGGTTTAACCTTTATAGCTTTGGGGGAATTGGAGGCACTCTTGTTTTTTTGGAGGGGGGCAGCGGCTCTCAAGTTCCAACATAAAGACTTTTCACCTACAAATGAGGGCTAACCTGTGACATGAGCAATCATTAAATACCCACCAGAATGGAGTTGTAGTATTATACTGTGTTCCTGGGCCCACACAATATTTTATTCAAGTTGGCACCCTTGCTTCTTTCAGATACGGAGTGATAACTTGTGAAAAAGGAAGGCTCTTCTATCCATGTAGGGCTACCTGTACAATTCAGAACGGGGTGGGGGTGGGGAGAGACTCCGGGTCACAGAGCAGATAGAAAAGGTTTAGTCCTAGAAAATGTATCCCTTAACACTGAAGGAGCTGAATGACCTTGGGTGCAGGGCTAAACACACATTTGCAGTCTCCTTGTATTCCAGCGGCCCCTTTGGTGTAGAGCACATGACAAGGGCTAATGATTTTTAAGTAGCTGGGATGACAAAGTGAAGGGAAAAGAAAGTCTATTTTCTTTTTTAAAAATGAATAATGGTGTCAAAACAGTAGCAGATTCGGAAAACATTGATTGTAGGAAAGCATAAAACAACAACAAAAGATGGAAGACGAAGAGTTTGGGAACGGTTTGTGCATCCCCCGGGAACAGTCTTTGCTTCAAAAATATTTGAAACTGAAAATTCAACTCTAATGTCTTCAACTCTGTGGGAAAAAATGCAGACAGCAGTTTGTGTCAAAATGTAGCATTCATCGCTACTCTTCTGAGGCACTTTTTAAGGTTCCTTCACAACAGCGAAGTCATTAAAGGCTCAGCCATGTAGCTGTTTGTTGGAAGCATTCATTTCTTATTGCGATCGTAAATGTCTCCTCTGCCCACTTAACAGACAACACAGAGAGAAGGGTGCTGTCAGAGCTGCTTCCAGATCCTAGCTCACAGAGGATCACGCTAGCCAGCGATCATTAAATAAAAGTCTTTATTGAGTTACAGTTTCCATTCTCAAGCTGCTGCGTGCAACTCTACGTCTCATGGTTAGATCGGCGAAGCCCCATCTGAGTCTCCGCCCTTTGTACACCAACTTAATATCCTAGCCTTGCTCCACCTTTTCCGCCTGACTGTTCTTCTCTGGGTCCCTCTGCCCCCCCGGGGTCTCTTCCTTCCGGGATTCCTCTGACGCTGACGCTGACCCCCCTGACTCTTCTCCCTCCTTTCGGCGGGCTTTAGGACCTGGCTCCCTTTCCGGGCTGCCTACTGCGCCACCTTCCTGTGCATTTGAACTTGGCACGCGCGCCCAACCTTCCACCTTCCGTCTGACCGTTTCTTCGCTCCCCGATGGAGGTGTGGCCACTCCTGACTCGTGCCCTCCCCCCTGTTGTGAGCTGCCAGCGCTTGATCCCTGGCGCCCTTCCTCTTCCCTGCTCTCTGGCGGTGACGCTGGTCCTGATTTCCAACTGCTCCCCTCTGAGTCCCCTCTGGCTCTATCTTCCTGGGGTGTCCCCCTAGGCTCCCCCCTTGCCCTGGCCACTGGTGCTCCTTTCTGTGAATCTTCTGATTCACTGGAAAGACTCGGAGATCTCGGGTCGTCGTCATCACTCATCTTTTCTTCTGCCTCCTCTCCCTCGCTCTCTGTTTCCTCCCTTGCCCTTGCCTCTGCTCCTGAACCCCTGACAGGTGCATTCTCAATTCTTTCATTACTCTTACTTCTTGCCATGTTTTCAGGGTATTTTGGAGCCAAACAGTCTAAAATATATGTTTGATGTTTAGCCACTGGATATTTCAAATGCATATATTAGTGCAAGAAATGAGAACTTTTAAAGACTATTCAGTATACATTAATTCATGTTCAGAGAATATCTTTCCTTTGTTATCTACCACAGATGTTTCTATAATTGTGATACATTTGGCAAATTTAATGTTCAATTGGCCTCAAAATTTCTCATTTCTTACCTAGAGCTGAAGTGGCTTCAAATCTGCCTTATCTATTTAATAATGCTTGAGTCTCCTTCCAAAGCTATTTTTCCTAACATAAACCTTCAGTCTGGTTGGCTGTACACCTACCCATGTTCATATTTTAAGATGTTAAAGATTATACAGTTGGAATTTTGAATTTCACTGTTCCTGACTTATGAGAAAACAGAGTTCCACAAGACTGGCATCTTGAATTTATGTAACAAGTCAACTTTATCATAACAATTTAATGCATCATATATACTGCATCATAGCTACATGTGTGAAAGTCTGCCTGCTCACCATATTCCTCTTTCATCCTCCTCAACCTAGCTGACATGGATTGGACAGCTGCCATCAGAGAGGTTATTAAATACTCTACTGAGGTTGGGAACCCTGTGACCTTCTTTTTCCAAGAGATCCTGTCTCATTAACAACTGCACTGATTTATGAGGTCCAAATATAGTTGTTACTGCATTTGGGAGGTCCTTTTCACAGTCAAATGTATATAATGGCTGGCTACACTGCAGTGTGCTTGACACTAAACAGACCAGCAGGTCTTAGTGGTTCATTATGCTCTGCACAGGGATCCCATCATGTGTACAGACTGTGCTGCATAATTTTGAGTCAGCCTGTCAGAATTCAGGATATGAGACTTTCACCCCAAATCCAACAGTATGTTGCTTAAGCTGCCTGCCTCTCAGACGGTCTATTTTATGAACAGTTTAAGTGACAGATAAAGGACACATGCTAATGCTATCTAATCATTATAAACATCAACCTTTTCTGGTAACGATGTTAAATGTTGGCTAGATTAAAAGATGCACATCTTAAAACTGATGACAACCAATCAATATATCTCAATGCAAGTCTATCTTCTTATTCTTTTTTACCACAGAGAAATTAAACCCATTCACTTTCAATAACTGAATGAATGCTAAGTGTCATAAGGATTAATTGAGATTTGAACAGACCTATATAAATACAGTTATCAATCCTGCTTGAGCCACTATCCCCAGTGGTGCTTAAAAGGATGACAAATGACAGTTTATCATGGTTTCTCAATGACATAGCCTGAAATTACTGGCCTTGGGATATTCATGATACATAACCTCAGTAGGCATACAGCACACAAAACAAGACACTGGATGTTTATGATTTTAAGAATTGTTATCAGCCTATGAATTACAACAAGGGGTACCTGAGGGATGGGGTTTGATGTAGTGTAGACTGTTCTACCTGCCTTTAGATAGGGTTACACTCCATGTAAAGGAGAAGGTGGGCTGCCCAGAAATACTCCTGGATTCTTTATTGCTATTGGAGTCCCAGGTGATAGCAAGGGTTCAACATTGTCATTGCATTCACTTACGTGTTTCTTTTTTCTTTTCTTTATTTACTATTACGGAAGTAGTGTAGGCAGTGGAACTGCACAACTACAGTTCTGACACTGCAAAGGGAATGTCAGAAAGGGCCTCAGATTGGCAAGTGATCAGATGGTGTAGGACTCAGGAGACATTTGCAAAGATTTTCTTCAAGTAGGTTCATCCACCTTTGGCCAAAAGATCCCACAGGGGCTAAATGAGTGAGATACTGTTAACTGCTGAATATTCAATTAATTTCTTCTTCGCTCATGTAAGTCTGAAATAAATGAGTTGGTCCCTACCATCATCTATGTATCTCCCCACCCCTGAAAGAAAAAAAAACCTACACTTTCTAAGCTACTACACTTTCTGATCACTGCTGGAACAGAAATCAGAGGACAATTGAAATTTGATGGGAGTAAATCTACCTTCCTTCATGGTCCTCAATTTATTATAGAACAACATGCATTTCTTTAAACTGCATTTCTGTCTCACATATACACCAACAGCAGGAGAAAGGCACAAACATCCTTGAAGGGGCACATATGATAAGGGTCATAATGTGGCTGGAACAACATAATGTATCAGTGAAAGTGGCTTTTAGCGGTCCTTGCTCAATCATTCTTTCTCAGGGATTGAATCTCTGAGATGGGAAAATCCATGAGACTTCACTCTATGTATTTACTGGTCTTTGTGTTATTGAGACCTCATCCATCATTGTTATACTGTTCCCCAAAGTCATATTTTCAATGAAGTGACCGGCAGATAGAATTAATATTCTGATATGATGCAGGCTTTGGGGGCCTGTTTCATTAGTATGGATTTATTTATTTAACAAAATCTGAATACCGCTTAACTGTAAATAAAACCTTTAAGCAGTTTAAGTGCCAAGTCTCACAAGGCACACCTACTGCAATACAATCAAATACATCAACAGTGACCTCAATTCTCCTTGTGACCTCAGTTCTCATTATGTAGCCAAAATAACAACACTCACAACAAGAGGTGGTAGCAGAAAAATGAGGAAAACTTTGAGGTGAGCAGGGGGGAGGAAATAAAAGGAAAAAGCCTAAGAGAGTGCCCTATCCCTATTCAGTTTCTCTAAATTACTATATCTGTGAAGGGGCCCTCTTCACACCTGACAGCTACAGTCCTTCCTGTAACAAACTTTTTGAATTAATTATACTTACATAGGGCACTATGAATCTAAACATTTTCACTAGGACAAGTAGTTGTAATTGTGCAGTAGAACTTCCTTGTCCTCTCAGCTCCATGTGCATCACCTGGGCAGCTCATAAATCTGCTCCAAAGGGTTGGGGAGACCCCTGAAACAGATTTAGGGGTCACACGGGGGCTCATGGATAGCAGAGATGGAATTCCCTTGGGCAACTAAAACTTCCTTTGCTGGATGAACTGTTTAGTTGGATAATAAATTGATACCAAGTTGATATCAGTATCAGCATTTGAATGACACATGAACACTACTGGCTTGCATAAGGGGTGGGGAAACTTTTTTGTACCATATGCTAGATCCTTATCAGGATCAGCCTCATGGGCCAAATTTGACTAGGAAGAGCTATCCACCTGTTAGTCACATGGCATCATTATGACACTCTGCCAAACCTCTCTCTGAGGCCCCTCTACTCCACATTTAATGCCACTTTAGCTTCAAAGAGCAAAGGGCTTTAACCTCTGCCTCTCAGCTGATAAGTGAAGATTAGCTTCTTCTGCCATGGCTATGCAATCCTTTCCGCTGCTCAGAACAGGGTGCACAGCCCATGCAGGATTAAATTCTGTCCTCCCGCCCATCAGCTGATGTCACTAGTGATGTCAGTTGATGGGCAGGTGGGTATTGTTTGGAGAAAATGGTCTCATGGGCCAAACTGAACTCTCTGGTGGGTCATGATTGGCCCATGAGCCAGATGTTTCCCACCCCTTGGGTTTATACTGAGTTGCTGTAAAATTTCACTCCATCAATTTTAATGTGCATATGGTTTATTACACAGAACCAAGGAGTTCAACAACCAAAGAGCCGAAGCAAGTTTCTAAGATAACCCCGCCCCTGAAAGAAAAAAAAACACCATCAAACATCAGCTTTTCAAATTTCAAACGCCCATGCCAGAAATAATATTAGGAAAACTCAGAGATTTCTTAATACTCTTTCTGGCATTAGTGTTGTAGTTTCAGATTAGTAACAGAAGCTTGATTACTTATGCTTCAGGTGCCCCACAGGATGGCCCATTAGTAGCTAAAAGGCTTTCTGCATGTTGCCAAATCATGTGTAGCATGGGAGGACTTGGGAAGTCTCTGGCAATACATTGGCATAGCAGGTGTCCCTTCTGGTCTCCAGATGGAGGCATTGTTTTCTCCTGGATTTTTAAAAAATGTAGACTAGAACAGCTTGCGAAAAAAAGAGAAGATAAAAGGAACCATGGAAGGAGAGAATGGGAAGTCACGAAATTTTATTTATTTATTTATTTATTTATTTATTTATTTTGTTTTCTATTCTTTTATGTTATTTCAAAATTTTATCCGATATTATTTCAGAGATTGTTTTTCCTATTATTTTTGTATTATTTCTGTTTATGCTCTGCTGATATTGAAATGTATCAGAAATGCAAATCATAATAAAAAAAATAATAACTTTCATTTGGCATAACTGTAAGACTAAGGAGCACTTCATTTACAATAGGAGGGTAGGAAAAACATTGGAGAAATGCTTTTCACAAAACTGAGTTGCAGCCAGCCCTGAGTGGTGAGCTGTGTGCATTTCCCCCATTTAATCCAACGGAAGACTGGTGCAGTGATAATACATCTGCAGAGCAAATCAAGTGAAATGTGAGTTGTTGTTTTTTAAATCTACGTAACATTTGCAAGAACAGCAGTACTGGAATGTGTGTGTGTGTGTGTGTGTGTGTGTAGGTAGGTGATAGATAGATGATAGATAGACAGATAGACAGATAGATATAGAGATACACATACATAAAAACACAATATAGGTGATATATAGATATGTCAATATATTGACATATATTGAAAGAAAGGAAGCAAAGGAAAGAGCACAACAGGTCCATTCAACTTTCTCTTAAAATGGGTTTAAAAGTAGCTGATGCTAATATAGGAAAAAGATAGTTATTAACATTGCAAACTGACGCTAATATTGGAGAAATATATAGTTCTAGACATTGCTAGATGCAGATCAACAGATATTACTTATGTAAAATATTGTTATCTTACCTGCTAACTGTTCTTGAGGTAATTTACAATAAATATGGTGAAACAGATAATCAGAATGTTGGTCTCTCACTAAGTGGGGGCTTCCTCCGCCAGGTTCTTAATGATGTGCTTTCTGGCTTGCTTCACTAAGAAGGAACTAGGGGAGAAAATGTGTTTATAATTGTTTCTTCAGTGATCAGATGTTCCAGCTGTCTCTTTTGTTGAATCACTGGATACATAAATCCTTGAGGAACTAGAAATGCCTAGAAATGAGGAACACTAGAAATGTTTGGCAAACAAGCCAGTTGTTGGAATCCCGTAGAGGGCTTTCAAAACAGCCAGATGTTGGAATCCCTCAGAGGGGAAGTCTTCCTCATTTGGTCTCCTGGCTCCTGACTACAGACACAAATAGCAGCCATTGTGGGAGGCTGTTTGGAAGTCCACCTCCATCCTGTAACATATTTATGGTGCAAGTGCTGATCAGATCCTTTACAAAGAATACACATTATAGTTCCTAACACATGTAAGAAGAGTTCAACCTCTCTCTTTACCCCCATTCAAACTGCCAGCAGTTATCTCTATAATCTAATCTTCCAGATTTACAGCACTGCAGAAACAATGCATAGAATAGAGGAATAGTTATATTAAAAAAATCAAAATCAGCTACAACCACCTTTAAATATAATAAAGTGAAACAGTTATCTTTCTAGGGGGAAATAGCAAAGAAGAATGCAGTCTCAAAGGAGCTTCAAACAACATTATTAAAAACTCTCCTCTCTGGAGAACTGTGAAATGTAGTAATTGTCACATGCAAACCACACAAAAGTAAGGATAATGGGAGATAACTATTTCATATAGACATACAGTATTTCAGAGGGGGAAGGTGAATCTATAAATACACTCTAGTGCCTTACAGGATTGCATTCACAAACACAGAGTATAACTGTTTCAGCCATTGCAAATATTTGATTTAAGAAACCAGAACAAGAGACAGGAGTACCAAGAAATAGATGTATTTCAAATAAATACTTCAAATATTAAACCCTCTCATAGAGTGCAACTTCTTCACCTTTTGCTTAGTCATTTTCTGCTTATATTTATTTCTCCAGATAAATGGTTTTGGGCTGACTCATAAGGTAAAAGGTATGTCCATTTTGCTTGGTCAGCACTTGGGATATCAATGGCTACTAGTCACAACAGCTATGCTTCAAAATGCCAGTTGCTGGAAACCACAGGAGGGGAGAGTATGTTTGTACTCAGCTCCTGCTTGCTGCCTTTTCATAGGCATCTGGTTGGCCATGGTGAGATCATAATCCATCAGGCCCTTCTTATATTCTTTGATTTCCTTTTAGGAAGCACATCCTAAACCAAATGAGCCATAATGGAAGAAACATATTCACATTAGGTTTGAAACAGATGAATTAAAAACTCATAATCTTTCCCATGCAGAAGCATGTGCCATGATAAAAATATATAAAGTCATGGGTTTTAGAAGAAAAATGTCAATGCTATACACAACCTGATACACCAACTCTATTTTTTTCCTCGCTTAAAAAAATACTGTTGAACGTTCCACATATCTCAGATACCCTTCTGCATTTTTATTTTTATTTTAATGTGTAGCTTTGGAATTTTCAATCCATGGATATTTGCAGGGGCCCTATTTTTTTACATTCACAAAATATGAAAACTAGGACATACTTGATGACATGATAGGTTTAGATTTACAAACACACAAAAATCTGAAACATTCTGAAACAACCCATTGAAATCATGCTTAGGCTTTTTAGCAATGGCAAGCTAGATGTTCCTAGATGCCACCATGGATGGAGAAGCAAGTTCAAGTTCATGTCTCCTCCATGATTCTGTGATTCTGCAACTCTCTGAATTCCATGCATAAATAAGTAAGCACAAGCACTTTCCACAATATAGATAATTTAATGTTTTGCAAGTGTGATGCAACACTGAAAATTTGGGAATGCATACAGTTCATGATCGTCTCAGAATCAAAGTTAATTTGATTGTGAGTGATGTCAAGGTTAGTAGCCCAGTGTCTCCATTAATTTAGTTCAGGGGGAAAAACATCATCAGTAAATTAGTGTAAATTGGTAAAGTAACTGTATTAGTGGATTCCAGGCTTACCTGTCACATTTAATCAGTTAACTGCATGTGTGCTACTGTGCATGTAAAGAATTTCAGAAAGCTATCTCTGTACATGTATATGTTCAGAAATCATTACAATTAGAAATATAATTTACTTGGACTTAGTTCAGATAGATTTTAGTTTTTGCCCCCCTCTGAGATCCATCGATGGAAGAGCAGTGAATTAGGAGCTGACTGTTCAAATCAGCGGTAATGCATGAACACTTACTCCTTTCATCAGTAATGAAATGTCAGTCCCCTGTGCTGTTGATTCTAGGCAAGCTGTTTCAAGAATACATAATGGGGGACAGTCTTGTTTTACCCTAAGCATGTGCTGTTCAACTGTAATGAAGATCAGAGAATCAGAACCAGGCAGATCTTATTTACAGAACATCCTTTTAAAGATTCAGGTGTAACTTCATCCAGGAAAACCACTTTTTGTTGTCTAGAAACACAGCAGGTAAGCTTTTAATGACTGTTTGGCCACTGAGTTGGGTTTCTTTGGGGTAAGCCAGAAGTGACAACTAGGTTGCTCAATAAAATAAGTGGCAAACATCAAAATAATTGCCATGACTCAGACTCACTTGTACAGTGTTCTAATAATCCCCCGTATTGATTTTATTTGATGTTTTCTTGTTTAAAACACTCTGATGCATTTTTTCTCCAGATCTTGTTTCACATAAGCTTTTTCATACATCGTACTTTGCTGCAAAATGTAACAATAACAATAATAATGAACCTCTTTGGAAACCGATAAGTTTTCTTTATACTTCTAATTATGAAACTTACTAAAATTTTGAAGAATGTTTTCTTGCTTTCTTCCCCCTTTCTCTGCCTGCTACATTTCCTTACAATAAGCTATCTAACTTAAGAACATAAGTCCTGAAGAATCAGGACAAAGGCCTGTCTAGTTAAGCATCCTGTTTACACAACCAGATGCTTCTGAGAAGCTCACAAATGAAACATGGATGCAGTAGCACTCTTCTGCTCCATGTTCCTCAGTGGTTAATATCCAGAGGCATGGGGATCCCAATCCTGGATATCATAAGCAGTATAAAGGTAAAGGTAAAGGTAAAGGGACCCCTGACCATTAGGTCCAGTCGTGACCGACTCTGGGGTTGCGGCGCTCATCTCGCTTTATTGGCTGAGGGAGCCGGCGTACAGCTTCCGGGTCATGTGGCCAGCATGACTAAGCCACTTCTGGTGAACCAGAGCAGCGCACAGAAACGCCATTTACCTTCCCACCAGAGCGGTACCTATTTATCTACTTGCACTTTGATGTGCTTTCAAACTGCTAGGTTGGCGGGAGCAGGGACCGAGCAACGGGAGCTCACCCCGTCGCGGGGATTCGAACCGCCAATCTTCCGATCGGCAAGTCCTAGGCTCTGTGGTTTAACCCACAGCGCCACCCGCGTCCCCATAAGCAGTATACTAGTAGCCATAAGCTTTGCTTCCTGAAGCCCATAAAAGAGGGTTTTGGCAGAGCTCCATCCCTCAAATTACTGGAATAATAATGTCTGCCAGGTTGGAAAGGAGTGCTCACCAGTAGTGGGATGTGTAGTGGGGCAACTATAGAGCCACCCTCTTGACATTGGCGTCACTGATGATTAGCTGGGCAGGACTGTAGCAGGGTGGCAGTGAGGCAAGGGCAACAAGGGTGTGTTGGTTGAAGTAACAGATTGGTGACAGCAGACCTGTTGGTAAAACTGCTGAGCTCTGACCTCACCACTACCCTGCTCCAGCGTTGTCAGTGTCAAAAGTTGCCTCTACAGCTCTACCCCACCCCACAAGCTGCTATTGCTGCTCATGTTCAAATCAGAGATGAAAATTAGGTGCTTATGCACACCATCCCTTGACTGAAGTCCACTACCCAGAACAGTTTTCTACACAAAGTGAATCCATTGGTTCTGAACCCATGTTACTCATGCCAGAAGAAACAGATTTATTACACTTTAGAAATGATAGAATACACAGGGGGTAGGGGGAAAATGTGTGAACCAGCTATTAGTTGTAGACTTTCCAAGGTAACATTAAATGTGTTCGTAGAGAGAGTGGTTGCCATTCAAGAAACCGTTACTTAAAGTACATCTATTGAAATGAATGGCCACAACTAATAGGTCCAAAAATTTCAATGGGTCTGCTCTGAGTAAACATTAGTTGACTACCACTGAGTATCTGGACATACATTTTAATGTTAACTATGGAATAGATGTTAAAGATGTAAGTTTAATATGCATAAAGTGAAATGTTTATGTGCACTGAAATAAAAGAAAAACAACTTATGCAAAGGTTTGCATTTGCAAAGAGAAATTTGCATTATACACAGGAGGTTTCATTAAATACTGCAGAAAAGGTTGGATGTTTCAATTTCAGTCTTTAGGCTAATGGATGTCTTATCCTGAAAACCTGCAGATCTCTCTCAGCAGGAATGTGTAACCTGAGAACACAGCTTTTCTGTCAGTGATGGAGCCAGTAGCAGTAGAGGCTAAGCTGCATGATGAAGAGCAAGCAAGTTGCTTGGGATCCTTCTCAGAGACAGAAAAGTTACTGAACTGTTTTAATGACAAAAAGAAGACAGGGCCACATTGCTAGTTTGTAAAAGAATAATGTGTTACAAAATAAATGTAGGCAAAAATGCAAAGTATCTGTTTTATGACTGTTTCCAGTGCAGCACTGAAACTTATTTTTGTGGTAGAGAGCAAACTAGGGCTGCCATACGTCTGGATTTTCCCAGACATTGCTAGGTTTCCAAAGGTGGAATTGACATCCAGAGGGAATTTCTGAAAGGCACCACTTTGTCCTCGATTTTAGGCAAGTCAATTGAAAAATTGTTTTTTTGGGGGGGAAAGCTCAACTTTCCCCTGGTTTTTACTTTTTGAAATATGGCAACTCTACATAAGTTCCAGATTAGGGATGCACTGTTTTTTTTAAAAAAAACAATTTATTGGGTTTTACAATAGAAATAAACATAATAAACAATATAACATTTGTCTTAACATAGTTTCACATTTTCTTTGGACTTCCTCGCATCTCCCGCTCCCACTTTCATCGTTATAACATTTTGTCAGCAATTTATCATCTTATTTAGAATCTTATGTCCCTTCTATGTTTCATAATCTTATAGTTCTCGAAAGGAGTTAAATTTTCACAATCTTACTTATTTTCTTAAAAACCTCTAAATTTAGTGGTGCTCAGTTATTTTAGTCTAGCATCTTATTTAGCATTCACTCACATTATAATGTTTTTGTAAATAAATCTTAAATTTCTTCCAGTCCTCCTCAGTCCTCTCTTCTCCCAGGTCACGAATTCTGCCGGTCATTTCAGCCAGTTCCATGTAGTCTATCAGTTGCATCTGCCATTCTTCCAGTGTGGGTAGATCTTGAGTTTTCCAGTGTTTTGCGAGAAGTATCCTTGCTGCTGTTGTTGCATACATAAAAAATGTCTGGTCCTTCTTTACCACCCCTTGGCCGACAATACCCAAAAGGAAAGCCTCTGGTTTCTTAGTGAAGGTATATTTAAATACCTTTTTCAATTCATTATAAATCATTTCCCAGAACGCCTTCACTTTAGGGCAAGTCCACCAGAGGTGGAAGAACGTTCCCTCACACTCTTTACATTTCCAACACTTATTATCAGACAGGTGGTAAATTTTTGCAAGTTTGACTGGGGTCATATGCCATCTATAAATCATTTTCATTACATTTTCTTTCAAAGCGTTACATGCAGTAAATTTCAATCCATTACTCCACAACCTTTCCCAGTCCTCAAACATGATATTATACCCAATGTCCTGTGCCCACCTTATCATAGCTGATTTAACCGTTTCATCTTGTGTATTCCATTTTAACAGCAAGTTATACATCCTTGAAAGTACCTTAATCTTTGGTTCTAACAATTCTGTTTCTAGTTTCGATTTCTCCACCTGGAACCCTAGTTTCTTATCATTTTTAAAAACTTCTTTAATCTGAGCGTAATGTAACCAGTCTCGCACTTTGTCTTTCATTTTCTCCAAACTCTGCAATTTCCAATTATCTCCATCCTTTTCTAGTATTTCCCAATATTTTGGCCATTTAGCCTCCATATTGGGTCTTTTTCGGGCCTTAGCTTCCAAAGGTGAAAGCCACCTTGGTGTTTTATTTTCCAGCAAGTCTTTATATTTTGTCCAGACATTAAACAGTGATTTTCTGACAATATGGTTCTTAAAGGCCTTATTTGCTTTAACCTTGTCATACCATAAATATGCATGCCATCCAAAAGTATTGTTAAACCCTTCCAGATCTAACACATCAGTGTCTTCAAGAAGTAGCCAGTCTTTTAGCCAGCAGAACGCTGCGGCTTCATAATACAACTTTAGGTCTGGCAGGGCAAAGCCCCCTCTTTGTTTTGCGTCAGTTAATATCTTAAACTTAATTCTGGGCTTTTTGCCCTGCCAGACAAACTTAGAAATATCTCTCTGCCACTTCTGAAAGCACTCCTTTTTGTCCAAAACCTGAAGTGTTTGAAATAAAAACAACATCCTTGGCAATACATTCATCTTGATAGCAGCAATTCGGCCTAACAAAGAGAGTTTCAATTTTGACCAACTATCTAAGTCTCTCTTAATTTCTGTCCAGCATTTTTCATAGTTATCCTTAAATAGACTTAGATTTTTTGCTGTTATGTTTACCCCTAGGTATTTTACTTTTTTAACCACATTAAGTTCCGTCTCATTCTGAAACCGTTCTGACTCTGTATCAGTCAAATTTTTTCCCAAGACCTTAGTTTTCTGTTTATTTAATTTAAATCCAGCCACCCGACCAAAGTCATTAATCAGTTGTAATACTCTTTTCGTACTAGGCTCTGGCTTCTGCAGGGTCAAAACCAGGTCATCTGCAAAAGCTTTTAATTTGTATTGTTTCTGTCCGACCTGAATTCCTTCCACCAACCGATCCCCTCTAATCATGTTCAATAGCACTTCCAGAACCGAAATAAATAACAAAGGGGAAATAGGGCAACCTTGTCGTGTTCCTTTTTCAATTTTAAACTCTTCTGTAACCACATTGTTAACTATCAGTTTAGCTTTCTGCTCTGAATATATCGCCTCAATCCCATTCTCAAAACCCCGTCCCACTCCCATTTCTTTTAGGTTCCCCATCATAAATTTCCAGGAAATGTTGTCAAAGGCCTTCTCCGCGTCTATAAAAATTAAAACTGCTTTTGTATTTATATCTGTTTGCAAAAGTTCCAAAATGTCAATAATGTTCCTTGTATTAGCAAACAGATGTCTACCTGGGAGAAAGCCAGCCTGGTCCTTATGAATTACTTCATTTAAAACTTTTTTAAATCTACTTGCCAAAATGTCTGCAAATATTTTGTAATCCACATTTAAAAGGGAGATGGGACGGTAGTTCTTAAGTTGTGTCTTTTCAGCTTCCGACTTTGGTATTAATGTGATAAACGCTTCCTTCCACGACTCCGGTGCCCTCTTCCCCTCCATAATTTCATTGCTGACCTCCATCAAAGGTTGTATCAAATAGTCTTTTAATGTCTTATAGTACTTGGAAGTCAGCCCATCTGGCCCTGGAGATTTGCCGAGTTGCATGTTCTGAATGGCTTGTTCAATCTCCTGTCGTGTTATTTTAGAATTCAGGATTGTCCTATTTTCTTGTGACAATTTAGATAGTCCATTTCTTGCCAAAAATTGTTTAATCTCAACTTCGTCTTGCGGCCCTTGAGTGTATAGTTTTTTGAAGTATCTCTGGAAACACTTTCTAATGTCCACTGGATTCTGAATGTTTTTTCCATCAACCTCTAAGTTTGTAACCGTATTTAATCTTTGTCTTCTCTTCAACTGCCAAGCTAGCAGTTTTCCACATTTATTCGCCGACTCAAACGTTTTTTGTTTCATTAATTTAACCTTCCATTCGATTTCCTGATTTATCAGTTTAGAATATTGTGTTTGATAAAGTTTAATTTCTCTCAGAGTTGGCTGTGACTTCGGATTCACTCTTAATTTCTTCTCTAATTCTTTTATTTTATCCAAAATCTTATCTTTTTTCTCATTTTGTGTTCTTTTCTTTACTGCATTCTGTTGTATCAAGAATCCCCTCATTAGATTAGGGATGCACTGTGTTTCTATATTAGTTGTTTAAATGAGGAATTCCCACTCATTGTCTCATAAAAATGAGCAGCAATTGACATGAGAGAAGATATGTGCATGAGCCTGCTGAAATGTGGAAATATGCTGCTTACTGTGAGAGAACAATGAATCTGGAAGTACCCTAAGAAAAAAATACTGTATGCTACAGAAACTACTAATACAATTTTGATATGCAGGTGTTATAGAAGCTACTGGAACTATTCCAAATTAAATGGCTTGCAGGGATAGCTGACACAATTAAACACATTGGCTAGGATCCAAAGAACCATAGAACCATCAGGTTTCATGCAACAAAGGGCTTTGGGACTCATGTCTCTTAAACAGAAACCTCACATGGCACATGGCATTTTCAGGCTGATGGGGCAAAGATAATTGATTGTGATCGCTTCTTTTCCATTTTGAGCAACCAAGAACAAACTATTGTGAACTTTGTTAACGAGTTTCTCTTTTTCATTTCAATATGAATAAATGATCGTCTGGTGACCTTCATATTAGTTCCTGGTGTTTAGAAGAAGGCATAATACCCATGATGAATCTAGTGCTGAAAATTTCTTTTTTTACGAAACAAATGATTGGAAATGAATGTTGAGAATGTTGGCCATAGAAAGGAAATAGCTGCCTATGCATAAATCTTACTGGGAAGCTTCAGACAAAGCACTACCTTGACCCAAAACTACTGTAAAGTATTCTTTTGAGGATGAACAAGATTTTAAAAATAGGGCATTCTGCACACCAGACAGTGAAAAAGACATTACAGGCAATATTTGTTGTTACAATTATAATTTAAAATAATATACTATAAAAAAAACTTTACTTGCACTCTGAAAACTATCATTTGAAGGATGTTTGAGAGTAATGACCAAAGAAAGGATCAGATAGGTGAGGGCTATGTATCAGATTCAGCTCAGGCCTGAGCCAAATTGGAACCTATTCAAATTGGACTTAGGTATGGGATGAGTTGCGTACAGTCACAGACTGCTGAAAGTTGAGTCCAGAGTGATCCAAGGAGAAGCAAGCAATGTGTAAAATGACCTACCTGACCTGAGGTTGCATCTTCTCAGGAGAAGCTAAGCCCAGGAAGGCTTCCTTCCTGACTCCCTGCCATGCAGGAACAATGCTGCCAGTCAACAGCTGCTGAGCAGAGAAATCATTCCTATGTAGTGCAAGTGCTGTTTCACACCATGCAGGATTGGATCTTCCTGCTTTCCAGCTGGTAGGAGGAGAGTCTAATCCTGCACGGTCCTGGTCACTGCTCCTTTGTGTGTGTGGTTTGTATGTAGGCAAGAGGTTGCAAAGGAGCAGTACCATCAGGGCTGACTTACCCATAGGTGCTAGGGGTGCAGGGCACCCGGGCGCAGGGCTCTCAGGGGCGCCAGGCTGAGAGTCCAGGGCCCAAGAGTTGAGTCCGAGGAATAGCCCACCCATTGGTCAGAGTGCCGTGGCAGGCTCTTCTGCTGCAGGCGGCTCTGTGCCACGAGTTCGGGATCGACTGAGCCAGCTAGACGCTGAGGTGGCCATCTGGCTGGCTCTGCCCTCCTGCATGCCTGGGACTGGGCAACCTGGGGAGAGGGGCACCGGGCGGATCTTTGCACCCCAGTGCCACATATGCTTAAGACAGCCCTGAGTACCATGCACAATCATACCATCCAGCTTAATAGGATCCAATTATGTGGGATGCCAGTTACTGCTCCTGGCTTAAAATGCTGTGGAACAACAGGGGAATGGTAAATTCACAACTCCAATGGAAGGACCTCAAAATGCAGGCCCAGAAGGATTCATAACTAGTCACATTGTCTAAATGTTTCCCTGGCTAGAGGTGAATTTCTGCCAATTATATATTAGATCAATCCCCCCTCCCCAAAGGGTGTTAAGACAGCTGAAAGGTGGGCAACACATCTGCCCAGGGGTAGGAAGATAAAAGCTCAGCCCCCTCGCTACTTTCCCAGAAAAGTAAGGAAAATGGCCTCACCGTGGATCACCTTTCATTTGCTATCACTAAAAAACCCTTCCTCACTTATACACCACTATTAGAAAGGAAAGTATATGAAAGTAGTTAGCTTCAAATGTTAATTAACTATTTTAAGCTTCACTGCACCTGTCACAAATACACCATTCATTCCATTTAAAGCCATGGCGCTTTAAATGACGCTCAGTTTGAAACTGAGAGAGAGAAAGAGAGAACCTTGCAGGCATGATACGCTCCACTCCTGCTTCTGGCTGCTTCTGGTTAAGAGCTCTTCCACACATTTGCATCTACCCAGTGGCAAAGAGTTCCTCAATATGAGTCAGAAAAAGGTGTAACTTAAGAATCTATGTTCTGGGAATTTGTATGGCACATGTCATACTCCCAAGCCTCCCATTTTCCTTCTCCTAGCATCCAAGAATCTTAAATTGTTGAGCTTAGAATAGGTGTGTTAGAACTAGAATCAAATGCATCTGCCATTTTATATATGCCTGTGCATAGTAAAAACGTTGCATTGTGTGATTTATATGTTTTTATTTTTAATTACAATAAATCAAATCTTGGTTTGTGTTATTTTGCTTGGGTCGCTCAGGCACACTTAGAAAAGTGTCTGTTGCATCTGGGGCAAAGATCCTGTTCCTCTTTAGGAGGTGGGTGGTGGGTGTCCTGTGAGCAATAGACATACACAATATCCATCCAGACCCTTGTAACAACTGGAAGCTACCTCAGAGAAGGAGAGAGGGCTTCATGTGTTTCTGCAGCACTCCCCAGACTAAAAATGATTTTTTTGCTTGAATATCCAAATTGTTCAAATGTAAAGCAAAGCAATTGAAAGAGAAGCAAGATGTTTATTCATTTTTCAGAAGTTTATTATTTAATTTCCACATAACCTTTCCATGCCTGCTCTCCTGGAGAAACTGTTTCCATGCTATTAAAATTTCCTTGGGATCCCAAAGTTTTATCATCAGTAAACACAATGGCAAACACTCTTTATGGAGAAGGTGGAGAATATGCATTGTCAACAGTTGCTTTGTGAAGCAATAACATATTCAGATCATCCTTCTCCTTGACTGCAAAAAAACATAGAATTTATGTTATTGGGCAGAGGCAGGCACATAATGAGGCAGGCACAATTTAAGCTGCCTTTTAAATTAATTATATATCTGTCTCTGTGCCTTGGTTGAAGCGCACCTTTATAGCATTGCGTGCTTTGCCCGATATAGCCACAAATCTCTTAAGTACATTTTCATAAAAGCTTGTGTGTTTTGTTTTTGCAGTTCATTTTTAATGGCAGCATGTTATTTGGGCAATCAGCCTGAGAAAAAGACTGATTTCCCATTACGTGGAATGGTACAAACAGACCTCTCTGCCTTTGCTTCACTCTATTAGATGCAACCTTTATTATTTACTTACGCAGAGCACTGGAGGTGAAATGGCTTTAATTGCTATTTGTCCTTTCTTTGTCCTGAGTTATTTTTAAGCCCCTATTACATTTTGTGGTTGTTTTTATTCAAATTTAATACCAGGCAGAGCAGCAGAAGCAAAGTTGTTCGCCTTTTAAAAAAAATTAATCCAGCTAACATTTAAAAAATGTAAACGTAACCCATGAACAACAACAAGAAAAAAAAACGGATAGAATTAACTATACTAAATGGGCTCTCCTCAGGCATTATGGGCCACATTATTACAATTGCAAATACTGGGAAGGTGGGGCTGCACCCAATGGCCCCTCTATCACACTCCCACCAGCATAGTCCCACCACCATCTACCTCATAGGCTGAAGGTCTGAAGAGGGGACCCTACTGTAGGTGTGTAGGCTCCCCTTGTCATTTGGGGCACTGCTACGGGGTCTAAGTTGTGAGAAAAGTCTATGCACATATAGCAGGTTCCCTGCTTCAGACCTTCAATACCCAGGGGTTCTGGGTCTTCAGGAGTGTGATGGAGAGGGGAGGGCCCAGTGAGTGTCTACTCATAACTGTAATTGGATGAGATTTTGAATGGCCAAATTCTCAAGGATGGAAAATTGCCAGCTCAAAATTAGAGTCAAGTCAAACTCTCCCAGAAGAGCCTCTTCTGACAATTTTTTTGCTTCCACTCTCCCATTCAAATTCCTCATGAAATGTTGGAGAATTTCAGCTCTCCAAAATATGGTGTGGAATGCCTCCCATATGTCACCCACAGACAGGGTGGAGAATTTTGAGAGGCTATTTTTGTTCAGCCTTGTGCAACATGTACAATCCTCAATCCCTAGGTAAAGGTAAAGGTACCCCTGCCCGTACGGGCCAGTCGTGTCCGACTCTAGGGTTGCGTGCTCATCTCGCTCTAGAGGCCGTGAGCCGGCGCCGTCCGAAGACACTTCCGGGTCACGTGGCCAGCATGACGAAGCTGCAGCTGGCGAGCCAGCACCAGTGCAGCACACGGAAACGCCGTTTACCTTCCCGCTATAAAGCGATCCCTATTTATCTACTTGCACTTAAGAGTGCTTTCGAACTGCTAGGTGGGCAGGAGCTGGGACCGAACGGCGGAAGCTCACCCCGCCACGGGGATTCAAACCACTGACCATACGATCGGCAAGTCCTAGGCACTGAGGTTTTACCCACAGCGCCACCCGCGTCCCTAGGAGAGGCCATTTAATGACTTTTTCTCATCCTCAAAACAGCTATCAGGCAGTATGAACTTTCCAGTTTCCAGCAGAACTGTGCATTTGGCAGAATTCTGCAGTGACCCTGGATCCATCTGGAAAGTTGGTGCTTCACTGAGGACATAAGACCAGAAATTTCCACCTCCTCCTCTACAGCATAAATCATCCTTAAGAGCCCAGTAAAGGTGTTTTGTTTTGTTTTTGCTTTTGTTTTTTTACAGCATGCTATGGGAGGACATAAAGAAGAAATATACTGGGGTAATTATTATTTTTCCTCAGCAAGATTTGAAATGGATGCAAAACAGATAGTAAAAGTGAATTGGACACAGTTATGTTTCAGATTGCAGTGGAAGCCTTTCATGTGAGTCTTATGGGTACTTATGTGGACTGATGCATTCACACCAGAATGTTCTATCTGGCTCACACTGGGATGAATGCTGTGCTAATACTCTCTAGCAGAATCATATGCTAGGTTCTACAGTGTATCAAAAGGAACAGCAGAGCTGGAACATTAAAGCCAAATTTGAGAAAGAAAAGGGATGGGGTTGATTATTTTCCTTATTAAACCATCCATTGTGTCTAGGCAGGGGATATCACTTGTGAACAGCACTCTCATTAAGACCCCTTCCCCTCCATCTCCCCTCATTTATAGCCTTCATTGAGACTAATATGTTACAGGCCATTCCGTTTGTTTGGTTTGTTTCTTTACCATTGTATGCAAGGAACAAAATGTTTAATAATGAAAAGCTTAGGATACACTTCACTTCCAAATCTCAAGGGAGAGGGACCATTAAAAAAAAAACCATTCAAAACAGAAGCTGTGAAGTTAAGCTGAATTCATTTCATGTTGTTGCTGTTGTTTAGTCGTTTAGTCGTTTCCAGCGCTTCATGACCCCATGGACCAGAGCACGCCAGGCACTCCTGTCTTCCACTGCCTCCCACAGTTTGGTCAGACTCATGTTTGTAGCTTCAAGATTCCTTTCATAATTAGTTTATTTCGTGTTTTTGCAATTTCTGCAAGTGTGGTATAGTGGGTATGGTGTTAGATGGGATATCAGCGTTCAAATACTCTGTCAGTCATGAAAATCACTGGATGACCTTGGGGCAGTAACAGTCTCTCAGCCTAACCCACCTCACAGGGTTGTTGTGAAGATAAAATGGGGAGGAATGGGGAGAACCATATATGCCACCCGGAGCTCCGTAGATGAAAAGGAGGATATAAATGTAATAAATAAACAAATGAACAATTTTAAAATAAGATTTATCCCAGTTGTAGTTTCACTTTCTAGCCATATGAAACTATGAATATGCCTTCTACTGAGTAAGACAACCAGTCAACTTAATTTGAGGATAATGACCATCAGGAATGGTGGTCAGTGTTGCTGCTGCATATCACAATGGTGAAGGGGACAGGGCAGGATGACAGTGAGGCCAGGGATGTCACATGATTCTACCTGGATGACAGGTAAACAAGTTGATAGTATGTTGATGGCATCTTCTGCAATGGCAGAAAAAACCACCTTTTTATTTTCTAAAAGGATATAAATCACAAGGGTTTGTATAATCTTTAAGATAGGAATCTTAAAAGTAATATCTTCTCACATTCTATGTAGAATTTGAGAAAGAATTAAAATGCTATTTTACATTTCTTTTGGCATGACTGTAACTATATCAGAATAAATATTTATTGTGCAAAAAAGAAATGTGCTTTATTTGCACATACATAGTCCAAAAATTTAATAAATAAATGTGTAAACCCTTGCCCACCAATGAAACCTTGATAATGCTATGGCCCATATGACTGTGGTAGATTTAGAAGTCAACTGTTGAGTAAGACTAGTTTATATTAACTTCTGCTCACCTCCACAATACAGACTCTGCACTCAGCTTTTGTGCCAGCAGTACAAACACAGCCCACTAGATAAAAGTAGACAGGTTGTTTCTTTTTCTTTTGCTATTTAATCCACTTTCAGTGTTTCATTTTCTCTCTCTCATGCATTTAGTTCAGAGATGGTGATCCCAAGTGTGGCCTCCAGGGTCTCCCCATCTGGCCTGTAGTTTCTACCCCTCCATACACTGGTGCAACAATGAGGCTTAAAAGCAAGCTTCTTTGAAAGTGTGTGTGTGTGTGTGTGTGTGTGTGTGTGTGTGTGTGTGTTGAGAGAAAGAGTTCTCATCTTTGCCAGAAAGAACAATAAGCAAAGCCTAATTATTGAGGGGTGGGTAGGTTGAAGAGTAGAAGAAGTAGAGTTTAGACTTGATATCCCGCTTTATCACTACCCTAAGGAGTCTCAAAGCGGCTAACAATCTCCTTTCCCTTCCTCCCCCACAACAAACACTCTGTGAGGTGAGTGAGGCTGAGAAGTGTGACTAGCCCAAGGTCACCCAGCAGCTGCATGTGGAGGAGCGGGGATGCGAACCTGGTTCACCAGATTATGAGTCTGCCGCTCTTAACCACTACACCACACTGGCTCTCCAGTAGAGGCAGCTGGGGAGGGGAGGAAGTGGGAGATGAAAAGAGTGATGAGAAAGAGAGAAGGTAAGAAAGAGGTAAGTAGAGAAAGAGACGAAATGAAATGAATATGTATGTGAAAGAGTATATAGAGTGACTCTGGCTCTGGTCCAACCTTTCATGGCCAAGTAGCATCTGAATGTAGCCCTCTGGGAGGAAAAATCCCCTCAAATTTAGGTAGCCATTAAATTAATGGATATGAGTTAATGAAGTATGTTAAACCAATGAGAATATTTGTTTTCATTATTCGCATTCAGGTTTGTTGGATGTTTTCATTCTTTCCTGTATTGCCACTGCCTGTGTCCATGGTGGCAGCAGAGCTGCATCCCGGGAAGACTGCAATTTCATTTCCCCCAAAATATCCCATACAACAAGCTAAGCTGTCCTTCTTCCAAGCAGGATCCACAGCTGAAATTTGAATAGGGGGTAGGCTCTCCAGTCCCTCACTGAAAGAAACCCCCATCTTGGGACATGAGCCAGTCCACCTCAGGGTCTGATGTCACAGCTTCACCTCAGTTGTAGGAATGCAGTTTCCTCCCTTCCCAACATCTACCCAACAGGCAGACTGGGCCAAGCACTTGCAACAGTATGTAGGTTCTCAGAAGCAAAATCCTTGCCTTCCTACTGATAATTCGTACCCAATAAAGTTGTGGCCAGCCTTTCCCCCAGTTCTGTGTCCCCTGTTCTTATTTCATCATCCTTCTACCTAAGAAAGGATAGGTTAGCGTAAAAATAGATCTGGCTTTGTCTCAGCCTTTAGATTTTAAATGTCACCCTGACAGCTTCTGAGACTGACAGCCAAGTGGAGCCAACCAGAGAAGCCTCCTGTCTGTGACAATCATTGTGCTGTATTTTTAAAGTCATCATTTACTGTAGGTTTCCATTTCATATCAGTCTCTTCTTTGGAAAGTGGTAGTCTTGAATAAGAATGTGCTATTTCAATAAAAGTAATATAGAGAAATTTCATATATATTAATATTGATTTCCCAAAGGGCAGGTTCCATCATCACACTCACAGATTACCCATTCATTGCTATTTAACATCTTAACCATTGCAGACAGTTTCCAAAATACTGACTAACTTTGACATATGTCACAGGAATGCATGGCTAATGCTGGAAAATATAAGCCAATGCAAGTTCATTTTTCAGTAAGACAAACTGCTCCTTCTCAACAGAATTTCAGTGCAGTTGATTTATGGAGCCAACCACGCTGACACTTAGGAAAGAACAATTTCAGCATCAGCTAATACTGTTAAGTTGCAATAGAGCCTTATATTAAATTAACATATTTCAAAGCATGACAGATGCTTAAGCAAAAACATTTTATACCTTCAGATAAAAAAGAAGCTGCGAAAGAAGATAGTTATAGGTCAGAGGATAAATGGCACATATTCAATGGCCTTTATAGAAAGGAGAACACTGTATATAATATGTAAGAGTGGATTTAAAGGCTCTTCCACTCTCTAACTGTTCAAAAGGCATATGTAATCTTTGCTAGTTCAAAGAATAAAGAAAGGATGAGGAAGGGAAAAAACCCATTTCCTACAGCAGTTCCTGACTACTTATGGTAGAAGAGGCCGTACCACTTTCCTTGTGTATGTGACCATTGGCTTGTATACAATGGTGTTGCTCAGTTCATGATAAACCTTACATCAGTGGAATGGTTTCACCACCTTGAAGCCACCTGCAGCCCAACTAGACCTGCTCTGAAGGGTCACTCAATCACCTTCAGAAGATTTCAATAGGTTAAATGGAGGATAACCCAAAATTGGTTATCACTCCATTCTGCTGATGGAACCTTTAGCATCTGCTGAGTGACACCACTGGATACAACATCAAATGTTTTGTGCACAAATGGATCTAGAAGAAGAAAAAAACAAGACAAAACTGTCAGGAGCTGGGCCACTGGTAATAGTTTGAGATGAACCAGGAGTCAGAAGCTATGGACTTGTCAAGACCAAATAACAGACTTTATCCCTCTCTGAGTTTTCAGCTCCTTTGTTAGTGTGTTGCAGTATTGGACCGAGACCAATATGGAACCAGGTTTAAATTCCCATTCATAATCTGTGTTACAGTATCCAATCAGAAGGGTAGCAGGGTATGGACTGCTATGGCAAGGTTATCCCCATCCAGTAATGGGCATGGCTGGTAAACTAGGCAGAAGCAGTAAAAGTCAGCCAATATTACTGAGCCACCTGGCTTTCCTGTGACATTGCTGAATCTCAGATTGCCACCAGATGACCTACAATCCATTTAAAGCAGAGTGCAACCCCATTCAGAAGAGGTCGTGTTAGAGTCATCAGTGTAGTTAGCTTTCAGCTTCCAAGGTTTGCAAAGAGATTCACCTCATGTCTACTCAAAAGTAAGTATTAGTAATGTCTGTGTATTTACTCCCAAATGCATATGCTTAGGATTGCAGCTGTTGTTTTATTACATTGATTAGTCATTCTTGTTGTGCTTTTTAATTTGTCACTTTGAAAGAAGTACCTCTAAAAACAGGCTTCTGGGCCTTTCTGCTCATTTTTCTCAAGACAATTTTGTAGTGGAAACAATTTAATTAGCTCTTTGTTATCAGTAATGAGATAGCTATTCTTCTCTGTCTTCAGCAATAAACATTAGTTCCAGTTTTTACCAAGTTTCAAATAAGGTCTCAGTGAACACTTTCACTAATAAAGCATTACTGTTATAAGTGGATATGTGCATTATCAAACTCTCTTTCTTTTGCTGAGTTTTAATTTGTTTTCCATGCTTGCTTGACTTTGATTTTCTATAGTGAACTGAACCATCACTTAATAAAAAAAATTAAATCATTTTATTTGCATATTTCCTATTGCACTGGCAGCAGAAATTCCTTAAAAGTGAGCATCAGTAAGAATTAATAAGGTATATGATCCTCCACCATTGTTGGTTTTCTTCGGGCAGGGGAAGGTGCATGCCCTCTGTGTTCAACCCCATATGATCCTTTCAGTGTGAAGGCAACGAACTCTCCTGCACCCTGAATTACCATTACATTTCTGCCCCAAAAGGGCTACTCGCTAGTGCAAGCTTCACTTATGATAGATTAGAGGTTATTCAGCTGACCCCTGCTATTTTTCTGCAGTAGAAATGATCTCCCCCTATGCCCCCCAACCACCTACGTTGGCACTCAGGACAATACTTTAACACTCCAGTGATTCCAAAGGTTTAAACAAAATTCTCCAAGAAAGGCTTACAATTACTTAAGAGTAGTTTAGAATTCAGGGTTCAGCCTAATGACTTTCCTTCTTCTAATTGTCAGCAGCTGCCCAACACAAAAAAATTATAAGGACAAATATTATTTTTTGCTTGACAATGAAACTAAGGAATAAGGAAAACTAAAGGGGAAAAAACTATGCATATTGGATAGCCCACAATTCTCATGATGCATGATGTCAACTGCTTTGCAAAGAGAAAAATCAATGAAAATGCTTTAGTAATGAAACATAAATTCACTGGAACTAGCCTTTCACTTTGTCAGGGTACAAAAAAATGGAATCCTCATTCCTTGCCAATTTGAATATATTTTGCAATAAATTTTCTCTTTAGTTTGCACTATTCTTAAAAAAAAAGGAAAATAATCACCTAATGTAAGATGATTTTGCACTAAGTGAACAGATACATGGTGTGTGTTTTACCATTCTGTATTAACTTATATGGTTAGTTGCCCTTCAGTTCTGGTTACAGAGAGGGTGGGGTGGAAGATGGCCAGTGGACCCAATTCACACCTGGCTGTTGTCTTCCACTATTTCATCTTTACATACCTAAGCTTACATATAAACCATGTCAAGGACCTTCTTTGATGTACATGGTTTTCTTATGCAACTTTTACACTATAAGGCTGTGCAGGCTGTTACGATAGCTTGATTCCCGACACAGGCATGATGAAAGAATGCTAGTAGAATGCAATAGACTCTACTACTAGGTACACTTTCATATATTTGTCTTCCTCACTATGTGTCCATTTAGAAATCCTAATCGGATCCTTGGTGTATGCAGAAGCACAAGGCAGTGATCTCCTGGAAAGCAGGGTCACACACATTCATGCATACACCTGCTGGGAGTAGCAATAATTAATTTAGTTACAGTAATCCTGGAACTTAACACACATTTCACTTGCGCACATTCAGTTTTACATGCTTGGGGGGGGAATTGAAATAAAATAAAAAATAAAAGCTGGAGCCAGCACTGATGGGAAGAATCCTTAAAGCCTTTCCAACCATCTGACTCCATCTATTTAGGCCTCAAAGCACAATTACATGTGAGGGGGAAAACCCAGCTAGCGCTGAAAGCCTCATTTACAGTAGTGGATATATGAACAACTTTGATGGATTATACAGTTGGTTCTCTAAATTATAACCTAAGAGTCAGCAAGTATGACTGAATGTGTTCACAGTGGGTGGGCATATCTTGCTCTTGTTTCCATGGCAATTCTTTCCCCCCTAGTTAGCTAAGAATTACAAACTGAAACACCTGTGTGCAATGATGCATGTGCCTAATAGAAAATCAGACAGCCAGCTGTTTTTTTTTAAAAAAATGTTCTGGAGTTGGAAGTTTGGGAGAAGAATTCAAGTTAAATTGCATACAACCCTTCAAATTTTTCTGGTTATAGAAGTAGATCTGTACAAGGCAAGAAATTAATCTGTGTCCACAAAGAAACTTGCTGGATGTGGCCCATCTTAAATTAACTGCTCCACCTTGACTCCAGTAATCTGCTACCAATTTTCCATACCCTATAAAAATATTAAAAAATGCCCAGGCAGGTGGAGATGCTTGCTAGTGACCAACTTAGCAACTTAGTGCAAGGTCTTTGTCCCTGCCTAATTACTTCCCAGTAGGGCTGTACTGAAATCTCTCCTTAAAAAATTAAGTTTTCTCTAGCTATAGTTAAAGAGAATTCCAGCTTTCTGGCTCTTTCTCAGGACATGATAGAATTTCTTTAGAATTTTGGTGGAAGTGGAGAAAAGCTTATCTTATCATTGTTTTGGGTGGCTTGTGTGCTTTTATTTCCATTTTAAAAATCTCAAGCACTCTGCAGCCTCCCTAGCTGCCTACTTATGCTGTTCTGAAAAAGGTAAATGGGGTAAATTACCTCATGATGCCCTTTCAGCAGTGGCATCACTGCCACTTACTGGGAAGCTGGGGTACGTTGGGAGGTTGGTGCTATGGCAGTGCACTCACACAGCCCTGTCCTTGCTTGCTACCTTCCTACTCACAGGAGCCAACTCCTAGGGGCTGAGGGGTCTTGGCCCCACCAATAAAATATTTGAGGGGGCTGCCCCCCCCCCAAGTTGATGGGCATTGCCGTTCAAATGGTGTGTGTGAACCATGTCATGTGATTATGTGGGAGGAGCTTACCCCCATATTTTATTAAAGTTGGAACCCCTGTTCCTGCCCTATAATGACGCAGTAAGCAGTAGCCATACTACCATCAGGTCAGCTACACACCTCCACAGCATGCCAGCTACTCTTGTTTGTTCCACCAACCTCAGAAGCTCAGGGTGGGAGAGGATATTCTCTTTGGCAGTCCCTGTTCTAGAACTTGATCCCCACAGAGGTGCATTGGACATCTTCATAATATATCTCTGAGTCCATTTTGAAGACACACCTCTTTACCCTGGCTTTTGACACCTGGGTTCTATATTTTTAGAAACCACCTGTCGAGTTAATTAATAGGTTAAATTGCGAAGATAAATTATTTAACAAAAATGGAGAAAGATGGAAAGAATTTGCTGAAATAACTAACTAAACTAGAATACAAAAAGGGAGGTGTGAGGAGGTCAATGAAACAAGCAAATGGAAGTTGAAGATATGTAATGTGGGATTTGTGTGTTTTTTTCCCTTCCTTTCCCCCCCCTTTTTTTTACTTTCTTTTTTGCTGTATTGTTGTATTGGTTTTTATGTTTTGCGTTTTTTCTTCTTTTTATGCATTTCTTCTTTTTATGTTGTTCTTTATTTTTTTCTTTTTTTGTAATTCTGAAATTATTAATAAATATTATTTAAGAAAAATATATATATATTTTTAGAAACCACCTTATTTCTGTAATTGTAAGTTGTTTTACATAGTTTTTTTAATATTGTCTTTTAAATTTTGTAATCCACACTGGGATCTTAGGGTGAAGGACAAGCTATCATCAACATCAAAAGTAATCTTGTAACATCTATTTTTCAGAATTAATGTAGCTAGTTCTTCATTGATGTACACCGTGACATCTCTTATATCATATTTTCTGAGAAATAAGACGACTAGGATGTTGAGATAATAAAACAAAATGCAATAAAATGGGGAAATTGCCAAACTAGAAATGGCAGTGACCTTTAAAATTCTCTCTCTACAGTGTCTTCCAGTCTTTAGCTTATCGTGATACTTACTTTTAAAAAAGAGTATCTAATCCTTCTCATGGAGGTTTTGGTGAAGGAA
The DNA here is from genome assembly GCF_964106645.2 of Podarcis pityusensis. NCBI lineage: Eukaryota > Metazoa > Chordata > Lepidosauria > Squamata > Lacertidae > Podarcis > Podarcis pityusensis. The sequence continues at coordinate 49,981,188 of NC_138027.1, forward strand.
TGAAGTAAGTATCATTGGTTTAATCAGACGCTCCGTTAAAAGTTGCATTACTGCATCTCAAATAGACGCTATGTTTCTTACAATAAAATGTTATAACGAGATGCATTTCATAATATGAATCTCAGTGGCAGGTGTTTAAAGTAATACAAAGGAAATTATTAAGTTAACTTCCACAAGACTAGTAATAGGTTCCTAAATAGCTCTTCTGCAGAGGCAAATAATTATAAATTTGAAAAAGCATACTGTTAATTCGACACCATTGTAATGACATCTCTGTAGGTGGCACATATCATGCACCATTTTATAAGCTTCTTAGGAGCCTAATGGCAGCATTTGCACAATAGGGATACAGGAGGATGAGGTAGCATAATTGCAGCATCACTGAAGCATGACTACATGCTAATTAACAAAATTGGAACTGCTGCATTCATGCTCCCATTTCATCTATCTTATTTCATTTACTTTTACACGCTGTTATTGCCAAAAAATTGCTGTGTGTGTGTTGTTTGGATATTATGGTGATTATTGTCCACTTGATGCTTCCATGCTGCTGTAGTACAAAAGGTTGGTCAGTTGGCTAATGGTTTCATCCCAGAATCTGTTGTTCTTAAGAGTCTTAGGCAGTCATCACCTTTCTAATCTGGCTGCTCCTAGATCTCGCTACATTCTCTTTGAATAGCAAAACTCAAGCTAAAAAAGCTACATAAATGTGTAATGCAATAGACACAGATAAATCTTAGCTGGCAATACTACATTTGGCCAGGTCTACAATTATAGCTGGACCATAAAGAAGGCTAATTGCTGAAGAATTGATGCTTTTGAATTATGGTGCTGGAGGAGACTCTTGAGAGTCCCATGGACTGCAAGAAGATCCAACCTATCCATTCTTAAGGAAATCAGCCCTGAGTGCTTACTGGATGGACAGATCCTGAAGCTGAGGCTCCAATATTTGGCCTCCTCATGAGAAGAGAAGAAACCCTGAAAAAGAACCTGATGTTGGGAAAGATTAAGGGCACAAGGAGAAGGGGATGACAGAGAACGAGAGAACTCCTTCATCCTGGAGAAGAGTGACTAGTGGGGTGCCACAGGGTTCTGTCTTGGGCCCGGTCTTATTCAACATCTTTATCAACGGCTTGGATGATGGACTCAAGGGCATCCTGATCAAATTTGCAGATGACACCAAACTGGGAGGGGTGGCTAACACCCCGGAGGACAGGATCACACTTCAAAATGACCTTGACAGATTAGAGAACTGGGCCAAAACAAACAAGATGAATTTTAACAGGGAGAAATGTAAAGTATTGCACTTGGGCAAAAAAAATGAGAGGCACAAATACAAGATGGGTGACACCTGGCTTGAGAGCAGTACATGTGAAAAGGATCTAGGAGTCTTGGTTGACCACAAACTTGACATGAGCCAACAGTGTGACGCGGCAGCTAAAAAAGCCAATGCAATTCTAGGCTGCATCAATAGGAGTATAGCATCTAGATCAAGGGAAGTAATAGTGCCACTGTATTCTGCTCTGGTCAGACCTCACCTGGAGTACTGTGTCCAGTTCTGGGCACCACAGTTCAAGAAGGACACTGACAAACTGGAACGTATCCAGAGGAGGGCAACCAAAATGGTCAAAGGCCTGGAAATGATGCCTTATGAGGAACGGCTAAGGGAGCTGGGCATGTTTAACCTGGAGAAGAGGAGGTTAAGGGGTGATATGATAGCCATGTTCAAATATATAAAAGGATGTCACATAGAGGAGGGAGAAAGGTTGTTTTCTGCTGCTCCAGAGAAGCGGACACGGAGCAATGGATCCAAACTACAAGAAAGAAGATTCCACCTAAACATTAGGAAGAACTTCCTGACAGTAAGAGCTGTTCGACAGTGGAATTTGCTGCCAAGGAGTGTGGTGGAGTCTCCTTCTTTGGAGGTCTTTAAGCAGAGGCTTGACAACCATATGTCAGGAGTGCTCTGATGGTGTTTCCTGCTTGGCAGGGGGTTGGACTCGATGGCCCTTGTGGTCTCTTCCAACTCTATGATTCTATGAGATGGTTGGACAGTGTTCTCGAAGCTACCAACATGAGTTTGATCAAGCTGTGGGAGGCAGTGGAAGACAGGAGTGCCTGGCATGCTCTGGCCCATGGGGTCATGAAGAGTCAGACATGACTAAATGGCTAAACAACAAAACAACAATAATTATAGCAGTCTTATGGTAACCCCATAACTTGGAAATCTGAATCACAGTACAGCTCATGTTAGCATATGAAGGAGCTTCCAAAAATTGTGCTGGCTAGAATAGGGTGCCAAGAACCCAGTCAGTCAGAGTTCCTGTCCCCATGGAGGGAGCCCCATGCACATACACCTGTATAGATATGGTACCCACTTCATACTAATAGCAATCTGGGGGCAAGGAATGCTGATTGTACATATTGGCCAAAGATAAAAAGTGATCAAAATTATAAAAATGAGCACATTGATGACGTTATGGCATGGGCTGTGCCTGCACTGTGAGAGGGAAGGACGCAAGGCAAGCTGGTGAGCTTGACACTGAAACTGTCCCATGGATGTCACATGGCTGTCACATGAAGCAAGCTTCTTTTATTCTGCTTTGGAGACTAGGACCCAAACCAATGGCTTCAAGTTACAACAGAGAATATTCCAGCTAAACATCAGGAAGAACTTTCTGACAGCAAGAGCTGTTTTGACAGTGGAATGGACTCCCTTGGGAGGTGGTAGACTCTCCTTCCTTGGAGGTTTGTAAGAAGAGGTTGAACGGCCATCTATCATGCATGATCAAGATGAGATTCCTGAACTGCAGGGCGTTGGACTAGATCAGCCTTTCTCAACCTTGGGTCCCCAGATGTTTTTGGACTACAAATCCCATCATTCCTAGCCAGCATGACCAGTGGTCAGGGATTATGGGAGTTGTAGTTCAAGAACATCTGGGGCCCCAAGGTTGAGAAAAGCTGGACTAGATAATCCACGGGATTCCTTACAACTCCACAATTCTATAACTCTATAAAAAACAGTATTACAGCGAAAACTGAAAAATCATTTGGTCCCTAATTCTAAACATCAATGAAACACACTTCCATATATGAGGGGGTATGGCAAGGACATATCAAACAGAATTTCCCTATAAAAAGTGGTTTGAAATTTTAGTTTATATTCCTGTCCATAAAAGTTGTTTAATAAAACGTTAGTAATTACAATGCCAAATTGGGTGGATACTTCTTCTAGCTGTCTTTTAAGTTTGTATTCTGTCCTTCTCCAGAAGCAGAAGCAGAAATAATTTTATAAGACAGTACTGATTATGTTCTTTTACTATATACCATTTATCAAATACCTGCACAATGCTTTGAACAATGTACACTAACCAAATAGAAAATCACTTGGCACCACACAATGAAAGTGTTTGTAAGGTGTATACAAGATAATATATATCTGGAAAGGCAGAATGGCCATTTGCAAAAATGCCAAGACATGTAGCTGCAAGACTTGACATAATGCAGTGGTTCCTATTTGCCTTGATTTTGTAACATGGCAGAGCTACAGAACAGCAAAACAGGAAAAAATGGGCATTGTTGTGTATTGAGTCAAAGGATTTTATATCTGTATTATTATTGTCTGTATTTGCATTAGGGTAAAGCCTTTTGGTTCCAGAGGGTACAGCTACTATTGGTTCATTTAAGCTGCTGTATTTGGATCCTCTGTCTTATTGGTTCCCTCCAAAAGGCAGGACTGTGATTGCCTGATATTGTTCCCTCCAAAATGTATCCTTTCTTGCTAGTTCCCTGTCCCTATAAATGTAGCTTTCCTCTCCCCAGTCGTCAGTCTTGTTGCTTTAATAAAGAAGTGTTACTAGAGAACTGTCTCCAGCATGTTATATCCGGAGAGCTGAAATCACAAACCCCACGTCACAACAGGCATAATTTCTAAAAAGGGCCTGTTTTAAGAGCAAGACTGTGACCACCTGTTCAGCTGACCTGTTTTAGGCAATGCAAAAGGAAATGTTTGGTGAATAGCCAGAGAAAATGCAAGTGATATCACAAAGAGCAGAATCAGGAGAAATGTGACAGAAGCCCCTGCCCAATTTGTTTGAAATGAGACTGGTCACTCTAGAATAAACAGCAGGGTAGGTATGAAGGATATGATGACAGCAATCAGGCACAGTAGGGTGTGCTTTGCCTTTGACATCAAATGCATTTGGTTGAGTGCCCACCACAGCCACTCCAGTAGGGCATAGACAGCTTACTAATGTAACCCCTCTTAAGTGATTTGATGTTGTTAGTGCACTACTCATGCATTTTATCTTTGAATTAAAAACACAACTATTATAGCATTTGAAAGTGACACAACATATGTCCTTTTGCAGAGAAAACATGCCCATGATACTTATTCGAATGATCAGAACACATTTTCTTCTTAAGAACTGAAAGCAAAACTCAGGAAATGAAACAGGGGGAAAATATGACATAAAACAACTTTACATGATAAAACAAATGGCAGCAATTAAGGGAGCAATTCTAAGCAATCTGGAAGGGCAGTTCAGGGGCTCTATCTTCACCTGCAAAAGGACATCTGCCCCTGGTGGTGGAAAGCTCACCCAGCATCAATATCCTTCTGATGGCAGTAGAAGAAGAAGGGGGGGGGGGGCGGTTCAGAGGCAGACTGAGGGAAGCCTTGGAACTGCTTGATCCAAACCCTTCCCATTACATAAGTTACGTAATTTTGCCACAGCAGACAGTGAGCCAAATGTGATGGTAACGATCCTATTATTATGATATTGACCTATACCTGGGGAGATTTATTAGTTTACAGCTAAAGATCAATTTCTCATCCCAAATCTCTTCCAATACAACTGGAAGAGATAATAAGAGTACCACAAAATGATACCGTGGTTTAAAAAGGGACTAGTTAATAGTTCAGGGGCAATAGCAATAATAACAAGAAATCAATCAGGCATCGCAGAAAAGAGTAGACTAGCAAAAGAAATGAAACATCAAATGAGACAAAAGCCAAGTTCCCTCTCCCTTTTCACAGAATCATTCTATTTGTTTTTCTTAGGGCAAGATAATTTCTAAGAGGGGTGTGTGTGTGTTTTTGGGGGGGGCATCTTTATCTTACCCTAAAGACAAGGAGGCCTAGATTAGTTTTTTCTTTCCTTAAATGAAAAGTTTAAAAGAAGTTTTGCCAGCTACAAGTGGCCAGTGAGTCTTTCATGTCTTGGCTGTGTTCCGACTTCCTTCCACTATGTTCATCTTCCTGTGCCAGCTCACCATGGAAATAATGCTAATGCTAGCATTGTTTCCATGGTAATCTGGCACAGGAAGAGAATGCTGTGGAAGGAAGTCAAAACACTACCGACGAATCAGTCTTCCCTCCAAAGCCTCCTGGACCTGGTGATTATCATCAGAGGCCCTTCTCCATGTGCCTCCTCTGAGGGAGGTTGCAGAGGGTGGCAATCTGAAAATAAACTTTCCCAGTGGTGGTTCCCCCATTTGTGGATTGATTTCCCTAGGGAAACACACCTGAAACAATGGTTGCCAACTTCTAGGTGCCAGGTTAAGGCATCTCATTTGTCCATGCTATGGTATGCTTTCTGCCTACTTTTGTGATTGGTTAGTATTAATTCTTTTTACAGTTATTCTTGGATTGGCACTTTTAGGAATTTGGTTTCATTGCATTTTCCCTAGAGTATTTGGTTTCGATTATCAGGTTGTTCTACCTTCTATAGATTTGTAAGGTGCTTTGAGATATCTTGTCTCAGACAAAGTGATGAAAAAAGTAATAGGCAATAATTCAGATTTTCTTCCACACACATTGGAGTTAACATTACTTCTGGTAATTTAATCACTTGTCAATTTTGTTCCAGGCATTCCTGCGCATTAACAGTGGGCAACAGCAGGCACTTTAGAACCCCCTCCTGGTGCTTTACTTTGTCGTTCCTGTGCCCTACAGTATCATGGAAAGTATATACGGTCAATACTCTTTTAAACTGTGTTTAAAAAGGGAGGAGTGGGAGGAGTGGAAGGCTACTTTCAATGACATCATCTATATATATCTATATATGAAATATAGTATTTAATACTATAAAAAGGTAAAGGTAAAGGTACCCCTGCCCGTATGGGCCAGTCGTGACCTACTCTGGAGTTGCGCACCCATCTCGCTTAAGAGGCCAGGGGCCAGCGCTGTCTGGAGACACTTCCGGGTCACGTGGCCAGTGTGACGAAGCTGCTCTGGCAAGCCAGCACCAACACAGCACACGGAAACACCATTTACCTTCCCGCTATAAAGCGGTACCTATTTATCTACTTGCACTTAGGGGTGCTTTCGAACTGCTAGGTGGGCAGGAGCTGGGACCGAACGACGGGAGCTCACCCCGCCGTGGGGATTCGAACTGCCGACCATACGATCGGCAAGTCCTAGGCGCTGAGGTTTTATCCACAGCGCCACCCGCGTCCCGTTTAATACTATACTTAATATTATATAATAAATATTAATTTAATACTATACTTAATATTATATAATAAATATAGCAATCCAACCCCTAGTCGCCCTCTACCCCTGGTATTCTCAAAAATTCTTCCTAGTACAGTTATTGGCACATTTTCTCTTTGGTCCTTCCCATGCAAATGAACAAATTAAATTGTCCCGGGAAAAAAGAAAGTATCTTAACTAAAACACATGTTTTCAAAAAAAAAGACAAAGGTGATTTTCACATATAGAACACTTTTGAATTGTCAACAGAGTTCTTGAAAGAATCAGCAGGCAATGCCTTCTTTAGGCTGTAAGAAAACAGATTGCATATTTATCACTTATTACAGAAGCATTTTCAAGATAACCACTTGCACCACTGATTCCAATCTCTGTGAGATGATTCAGTATAATTGATGTCTAAATTGCTCCCTAACCTGTCTGGTGCCAGATATCTGAAATAGGGCAAGGAAGTAAAACAAGCATGGTTGTCAGATGTAAGGCAGCTACATCTCCCACACGTTGCAGTTCCAGATGCACTGACAACCTGCCCATCTATGTGACATTTGACAATATCAGCCAGCTGCTAGTGAAGCTGAGTAGGATGTTCCAAGAATTAGTCACAGGAAAGAGACCTTTGTTGGCTGTTCTTTTATGCCTGGGAGCATGAATTTAATGATATTTTGTCTTAATTCTCTCACTATATAAATCAGGAGTGGGGAAACTTCAGGCCGTTGATGTTTCTCTTTTTTAAAAAAACATAAATCTTTTTTATCAATTTTCTCAATAAACAATCATGACATTGAAAAAGAAAAAGAAAAAGAGAGAGAAAGAAGAAAAGGGGGAAATACACAAAATAAAACAATTAAAACATCTATATTCACTCTTAGTATTAATCCATATTTTGGGATTCATCGAATCCCCTGACTTCCCTCCACTCCCTCCCCTGGTTCCTTTGTGTTATTCTCATTTGTGCACGTCAACAAAAAATCTTTATCTCTAATTACTTCCTTATTTAAACATTCTCCATAACATTTCAAGTATTGTTGTTGTTTTTTAAAAATTCCTGCTAATATATTAACTTCCTTACATTGCTTTTGTATATATGCAATAAACATTTCCCATTCTTTTTTATATTTGTTATTGTCTTGATTTCTAAGTTTCCCAGTTAATTTAGCCATTTCAGCATATTCCATTAGTTTAATTTGCCAATCTTCTTTAGTAGGGACTTCTCCTTTCCAGTGCTGGGCTAGCAATATTTGCACAGCCGTTGTTGCATACACAAGCAGAGTTTTGTATTCTTTCGGTAGATCAGTTCCTCTAATTCCTAATAAGAAAGATTCTGGTTGTTTAACAAAGGTTATTTTAAACATTTTTTTTTTCCAATTCGTTATATAGCATTTTTCTTTTTTATATATATAACCTTACATTGGCACCACATGTGATAAAACATACCTTCCACTTCTTTACATTTCCAACACTTATTTCCCCTTGTTTTATACATTTTTGCTAATTTAACTGGTGTTAAATACCACCTATACATCATTTTCATATAATTCCCTTTAAATAATGTACACGCTGTAAATTTTATATCATCCTTCCATAATCATTCCCAGTCTACCATCATATTATCTCCCACATCTATTGCCCACTTTGTCATAACACACTTGACCTCTTCATCCTTAGTTTCCCATTCCAACAATATATTGTACATTTTTGATAACAATTTATTGTCATTTTCTATTATTTTTCTCTGGAAATTTGAAATTTCATAATTAAATCCTTCCTTTTTATCCTCTTTGAATATACTGTATCATTCAACTGGAAATATTGTAACCAGATTGTTACCTTTCCTCTTATTTTAACCCTCTTATTTCTTGAAATTTCTTCAATTTTAATTGGTTATCCTTTTCTGCTAACAGTTCTCTGTATGTTGCCCAATCAGGATTCATATTTAATTTTTTCAAGGATATTGCTTCCAGTGGGGAAGCCAACATGGTGTTTTTTGTTCTAACAAGCCTTTATATTTTCCCCACACTTTAAAAATCACATTTCTTATTATATGGAAACTTTTATGTACTTTTGCCTTCTGATACAATAAATACGCATGCTATCCAAATCTATTATCATGTCCTTCTAAATCCAATAAATCTGTATTTTTTAAATATTAGCCAATTCCTCATCTAGCAAATGCAAGAAGATTCATAATATAGCCCTTGATGCTTCTTCATCCGGCCTTCAAGAATTCTCCAGACCATGTCCTTCATAAATCCAGCAATATGCTCTCCTTCAGTGCTTTTTCCTAGTTGGGATGTGTCATTGAACTGTGAAAATTCTTCCTACTTCCTTGAGTAGAGGGTGGAGGTGTGTGTGTCTGTGTGTGTGTTATATGTAGCCTACTGTACAAAGGAGACACACTCATTGCTCTGCCTAGTTTTGTCTCTGATCCCACTCATCTTTTGCCTCTGGGTGTGTCCACCACTGACACATGGCCCCAAAATTGCTGCCCACAAGGGAAAATGGTTTTATGTGGAATAAATAGCCCATAAAAGTTATGGTACCATATGTGCAGGTGGTACAGGAAGGAAATTCATAAGGGCCAGTGGAAAGCAACTAGATTCATCACAATGATAGAGGATATATTAGCCAATAGTTCACAGCCTACAAATATAATGCAATCTCATTGACCTCATGCTGCCTGGATCAGGGCTGATGACACTTATGGTCCACCTTCAGCACACTTTTAAATTGGTTGGACAGTACAGTGTAAATATCAAACAAAAGTAAAGCAAAATTACCTACCTGCATTATGATTCAGTGATGATAATGCTTTAGGTTTTCATGTTGACTTTGGCATTATTAAAATTGTTTCCATTTCACTGCTTTCAAAACAGTAAAAGCAGTAGAGTTCCTATAGGCAGAGTCAACAAATTCATACTTGCTGTTTCAGCTGAATTACAAAGTATGACGTTGTAAAGTATTAAATTACTTGCTTTCCTATAATAGGCAATTTCACAATCTGCCCCTCCAGATTCTCTTGGACTCCAGCTAGTTTTGCCAATGGTCAGGGAAGATACCATCACTCTTGGACAATACTGATTATTTGGACCCATTCCAGTATGGATTCAGGTGCAGTTATGGGGCAGAACTGGCCTTGGTCACCCTGATTGATGACCACTATCAAGAAAGGGGCTAGAAGAGTGTAATCTTTCTCCTTCTTATTGATCTCACCAAGGCTTTTGATACCAATCATCTTCTCTACCACATTCCTCACTTGGCTATAGTTCCCTACAGAGGTAACCTTCCAGCAGATGACTTAGGGAAAAGGTGCTTCAGTTAGCAAGGCAGCACTGGAGCTGTCCATGGTCCTGTTCTTGTTTGCTCTCTGCTTTGCTTTGCTTTGCCTTGCCTTGCCTACACAGGTTTCTGCTTCTCCTATGAGCCTCATGTTCTCAACGAGCGGGACACTAAGGAGAACTAGAAGACACAGGGACCTTAGTCCACTGCTTCCTTTAACAATCTTAAAATAATAAACAATATTAAAACTGAACCCACAGATGCATCCAACATTCATGGATGGAGAAACAGGAGTGGCTATTTCATGAAATATTCTCCAGGGAAGGAATTAAATTATCCAACTGTTCAGGAGGAGCTCCAAGATGAACATTTTCAAATATTTGTCAGATAATAATAATAATGAGAAATGTAAGCTAAGTCTTGGTTAGAGTGTGTGATTCCAACATGTCTTATACCCCACAATTGTCAACTACCTTTAGGGCACTTTCCGCAATTTGAGAAACTATGCTATAGCCAGACAAGGCCTGCTGACTCAATTTTCATATGATGAGATGAATAATTGTGTTCTAGGTTACACAAATTAATGGAGGATAGATCTATCAAAACGCTTTAATGAGGAGCAACCAAACATTCACTACACGTCTTTCACTACCTCTTCCACATAAGGAATACACATACATATGAACAGTTAGCTTGCTTTCCAGAAGGAAATCCAAAATCCCATTAATTTAACAATATATTTCTCTATCAAAGTTTGTTCAGAATGAAAGCAAAGTTAATGTTGAAATTTTCTCTTAATACATTTTATTAGAGGAGCATTTATTTTCCAAAGAAAAGACCTTTGGAAAATAGCTGTTTTGATGTAAGTTGAAATGATTTTATTCTGATATATTAAAATGCAAATAACCTTTCCAATAAAAGGCAGCTGCCCAGTGTTAACCGAAAGGACGGTGTGTGAAGGCCAACTGTTTAACATTTACTGCAGAATGTCTGACCAATATGGCTTCAAAAGGCTGAAGAATAATTGGAAATTGAGGTTTCTAGTTTTATTTATTGGACTTTATGAGCTTTTTATGTATTTGGATTAAACAAAGATGTAACACCCTGAGGTTAATAATGTGCAGAACACTGAAAATATTTGAGTCCCCACTGATCAACAGGTTAATGACACCAGTGTAGACATTAAATGTGCAGATATTTTATCTATAACACATTTTTAAATATTCTGCTATAAATATTTTATTTTAGATTTCATTGTCTACATTTTTGTGCATTTGTTTAAAAAACATATTGTATTACAAGGCCTCTAAAAGTCTGCATGTAGATGTCTACATCATTCTCCAATGTTGTGCCCTCCAGACATTTTCGATTAAAGCCCCAGTTAGCAATGTGAATGGTCAGGGATGATGGGTGATGTAATGCAAGCACTAGACTGGGGAAAATCTCTCTTGTCGTCATGTTCCAACGGTGTAAGCAACCCTTATTCAGGACAGCTTAATTTTAGAAGAAATCAATCAAGCATTTAATTAAGCTCTATTGAAGGCAATGGAATTTAAGCAGCCACTCAAAATCAAATGTTTCTGAACTCAAAACCTAATTATGTAATTTCAGATTTGTAAACAAGGAGATGTCTAGTTGATTTCAGATGTGCCTGGAACAGGTTTGTTGTTGGGGCGTAGAAGAAATTCGGTACTGGATGTTGCTTTGTTTCCAACTCCATAAACTTCTTTTCCATTTCCCCCTACTATCCCACCAAGCAAAGTACATCACCAGGTGTATCAAGAAACCATACTTGATTAGAAAATACTTCTTTTACATTGCCTATTTAATTATGCCTATTTCCTTTGCCAGAAGGCGGAAGAAGCAACACGGGACCAAACTGGGACCTAGTCCTCACCAACAAGGAAGAATTGATTGATGAAGTGGAGGTACTGGGAAACGGGAGAAAGTGATTGTGTCCTTATGGATTTCAAGATACAGAGGCAAGGGAAAGCTGAATGTAGCCGGAGATGCACTCTGGGCTTTAAGAATGCCAACTTCAGAAAGCTTAAGGAACTACTGGTTGAGATCCCACGGTCAGAAATACGCAAAGAGAAGGAGTTCAAGATGGATGGAAGTTTCTTAAAGGTGAAATATTGAAGGCACAAAGACAGACAATTCCATCAAGAAAGTAAAGTGGGAGGCAAGCAACTAAATAAACCAGTGTGGCTGCATAAGGAACTTGCAGATGAGCTGTGATTTAAGAAGACATGCACTGTATAAGAAGTGAAAGAAATGGGAAATCAGGAAGGAGGAGTATACATAAGTAGCCAACAGTTGTAGGGTGAATGTCAGGTGGGTCAAAGCTCAGAATGAGCTCAGGCTTGCAGGATTGGTTAAAAATAATTTTAAAAGGTTTATTCAGCTATGTTTGAAGCAAGAAGAAGAATAAACAAGTAGTAGGACCTCTAAGTGGAGAAGGCAGAAAAATGTTATTGGGTGACAGAGAAAAGGCAGAACTGCTCAACACCTACTTTGTCCCTGTTTTCACCCAAAAGGAAATCAATGCCCAACCAATAAATGATACAAGAAAGGGAGCTGCAGCCTAAGATAGGTAAAGAGGTGGTAAGGGAACACCTCAATATTTTACATGCATTCAAAAATCCAGAACCTGATGAGCAGTACACAAGGAAGTTAAAGGAGTCTCAGACCCTCTGTCTATAATCTTTGAAAATTCTTGGAGAACAGGTGAGGTCCCTGCAGACTGGAGGCAGGTAAATGTAGTCCCCATCTTCAAAAAGGGGCAGGGGAAGAAGACCCGGGTAACTACCAACCAGTAAGCTGGACATCAATACTAGGAAACATCCTAGAACAGATAATTAAACTGGCATTTTATTCTGCCTTGGTCAGGCCACTGTGTCCAATTCTGGGCATCACAGAACAAAAGAAGGATATTGAGAAGCAAACCATATGAGGAATGGTTGAAGGAGCTGGGCATGTTTAGGTTGGAAAATAGGAGACTGAGAGGAGATATGCTAGCCATCTTCAAATATCTAAAGGGCTGTCACATGGAAGATGGAACAGGCTTGTTTTCTCCTGCTCTGAAGGGTAGAACCCAAACCAATTGATTCAAGTTACAAGAAAGGAGATTCTGACTAAACGTCAGGAAGAACCTTATGACATTAAGAGCTGTTCAACAGTGGAATGGATTCCCTCATGAGGTTGTGGACTCTCCTTCATTGGAGGTTTTTAAGCAGAGGTTGGATGACCAACTGTCATGGATGCTAATGTTGAGATTCCTGCATTGCAGGGGGTTGGACTAGATGACCCTCATGGTCCCTTCCAACTCTATAGTTCTATGATTCTATAAGGTTGATATCTCTAGCTATACAAAGTCCAGTGGGTCACACTTTGATGCATACAAAGCCTACAACACTTCAAATATTCACAGTTTCTGGAGAGACTCCATATTACTTCCCACTCATCTTCATCTGAGTGAAATAACATAGAAGCATCACTGTGTTTCTTCACAGCATACCTTCATTTTGTCCAGGTCCTTATAAGGACAGCTCCCCCCCCCCATCAATGGGCTGTTTCAAACATTATGGGTCAAATCTGAGTGCTTTCAGAATCACTTCTATATGCCAGTACTTTGTACAGAGATCGTAGCTTGTTCTTGTCTATGCAATAGTCCTGAATCCAAGTTCAAGTCTACATCATATGTATCACAACGGCCACAATTAAACAATTCTCAATGCTGTGTTTTGTACGTGGCTAAAATGTTCAACTCCAAGTCAGTGTTACTGAAAAAGACTGATGATTAATGTGAGTTACTTGGCTAAATTTCCTATGGATAGGGTGCAGCACATTAGTATTTTTGGAGATGGCACACTGTACTATAAGGATGACTCTGGTTACCTCATTACTGCAGCAGCAACCTTCTTAAATAAAGGAGAATGTTTTCTGTGGACGGCATTTCAGAGAAGACTGAGTAATTTGTAGACATTAATAGACTGGGAAGGACTTACTACTCTGACTTGCAAAGCAGAGCATTGTGGGGATTTTCATAGGTCTACTTTATAATCCCCTTAAAATGGAAGCCCATGCATGACTAGACAATTAATTCTCAGAGAACTCGAGACACATTCCCCTCATGCTCTGATTATGAAAACTGAGCAGTTGACAGTAAGTGAGCCAAAAAGACCCCACATGATTGGTCACAAGGAAAGCTACTTAGGATGACAGAATGAGCACGAGTCGGAGAAAGCTCAGCACCTCTGTGCTCAACAGATTTATCCAAGGGGGAAAGAGGAGACATCACAGTTGAAAGATTACAAAAATGGAAAACTTCATGGGACTGTGCTAGAAGTGGCATTGGTGAAGTCTATTTTAATCCAAATGTCCAAATTGTACTAAAGAAAATGTAACATGGCAAGAACTGGTTTCACACTTCAAAATTCAAATAATACCATTTAACTCATGTTTACAATTCCATTATATAATTCTATAAGCAGTCTATAGTCATAAACATTGCATACATTTGCAGAATCACACTGAATCATAATGAATCACACTGAAGTGAGGCAGCAGTATGCCCCCTTTTTCCTTTTGGAAATTATGTATAATTTATGGCTTTTAACTTCATTGTTCACCTTGTCTTTTTGACTAAATGCTGAAGAAAGTAATAAATTCATACTATAGTTTCAAAACCTCTACCTAATTCTGGAGGTCATTCGGATATGAGACTGCCAACATTGTCCAGAAAGACAGATTCTTTGTTGTCCCAATGTCAATTAAAGTGAAATTTATCAATTAGTCTGTGTAGTACATGGATCCATACTAATTCAGCATGTAAAAGAATACCAACCTTCCAATACGTGCTGTGAAAAATTCTGCATGGAATTAATTCACTAATAATTTTTTACGTTGTATTTTTACTACATTATATATCTTAGCTAAGACGGCTTTAACCTTCCAAACTTCATCAGTGAATATAAATACATTTGCTTCCATTAATATAAAAATGTAATAATTAGTTCTCCACTGTCATGGAAGCAATAGAGGTTCACCTTGAATTAAGGAACTTGATTAGTTGGCTCAGAATGCCCCATAGTATGTAAGCCAGATAAGTCACTAAGAATGCTCTCGTGCCATATTGAATGTTCTAAGACAATGTCACTTTAAGAAAGAGTTTTAAAAGTAGGCTAACTTCATTGTTTTGTGATGACCACAGGACAGACCTGTGGCACACAGAATAAGGTTTCAGCAAGCATTCTACAGTCATACACCTGTGGACACTGCAACATTAGCGGTGTACTTTGGCTCTCTATGTACCCCCCAAAAGGAGGTGAATTGGATTGATTTGGGGTGATATTTCACATCACCAAGTTGGATTGCACTGTTAACAGGGCATGCTGTAGCAGATGTCCAGTCTTCCAAGCAACTTGGTTGCCTTGGTTTTCCTATAAAGGCAAACGCATAGCTGCCCCTTCCCCTTGATTTTCTGAGAAACAAAACCAAGCTGACTGGGGAAATATCCAGAGTTCAAGAAGGGAGGTGGCACAGAAGAGACAGCAAGGGAGTAGAGTAAGGTTACCAGATTTTTCCCCCAAAGAATCCTAGGAAACGTTTTTGTTTTTAAAAAGGGGGGGGGGAGTTATTTTTAAAAAGTTATTAAAAAGAAGAAGTAATATCTTCTCTTCTGTGGTCTCCTCTGTCGCACGGCCTTCCTCTGGGCCCCAACCTGCTCTCTTGGAGCGCTAGCTGCTGCGGAGTAGGCTCAGGTTGGGCCTGGGCTTGGCCACGTGTCCTTGCCCTCCTGGTGCTCTCCTACCTCTCCTCCTTAGCGGCGGTGGCAGCAGCAGTGCGGCAAGTTGGGGCGTCCCTCTTTTTTCTCTTTCCTCTTTCTCTCTCCTCCTTCTCCCTGCATTGGCTCCAGGGTTTTCTGGGGTTGACGTGCCGGGCATCCCTGGTTCCCCCTTGGCAGTGGCGGCGGCAGTAGCAGTCTCAGCAGCCCGGAGCCAGCCTGGTAGCACAGCTGGCTCTGGCTGGATTCAGGAGCTGCTCGCTGCCATGGCGTCTGCCATTTTGCCTCACCGGAAGTCCCCATATGATGTGTCGGGCCGTTGAACCAATCATACAACGTTCATTCCCTACTAATAGATCTACAACACTTAAAATATAAATCCTGGGACATTCAGTGAATTCCGGGGACATTCCAGGGGAGATTTTGTCCGGGGACAGATTTGTAAATTTGGGGACTGTCCCCAGGAAATGGGGACATCTGGTAACCATAGAGAGGTTCTTTCATTTTGATGGAAGTTCTTTCATTTTGATGGACAGGTCTAGCTTTTAATCACAGTTTATTGTTTTCCCAGTGCACTCCAATCGCAGTGATTTGGAGGAGGAACATTGAAGTAAACACACTGGTCATCCTTTTCCTCTCAGTATTGGCTATGGCAACAGGGCACAAGTGTCAGAGTTTGACTATGGAAGTGTCTTATACTGAATTAGGCCACTTGATTATTTGGCTGAATGTTGCCTACTATGACGGGCAGCAGCTCCACAAAGCTCTTTCCCAAACCAGCCATTGGAGACCTTTCTTAACTGGAGGTAGTAGAGTTTGCATCTGTGATCTCCTACATGAAAATATGTGTGTGACCACTAATCTAGGTCCCCTCCTATATGTCTCATAGCAAGACATATCTCCACAGTGACAAAGTAGCTCAATTTTTTAAAGATTTGAGGAGCATGCATAAGCTGTAATGGGGAAAGTGAACCCTAGGCCAAATTCATATATCATTTTTTTTTCTTGATAGTTCAGTAAAGTACTACCGTATTTCATCTGTGAACTGATGATGGGCATGTTAATCTAGTTTTGAGGAACAGCAACAAAGTGCTTTCTGCTGAGCATCTTCCTATATTTTTGGTCCCCAGCTGGGCTTACCTGTTGGTGGGAGGGGGGAGCAACACTACAGTCTGAAACAGGAACCTATGGACCACCCACCCTCTAAATGACCTACAATGCCCAGAGCAATTTACATTGGAGCACTGTGGGTAATTGAAATGAGAGGTGGCTTAAAACCCAGACACCCTGTGTCCTTCTATGGACTGTAGACCTTTAGTGGGATTTGACTGAGTCTTAAGTACTTCATTTGTGATCTGTTGTGGATAGAATTAAACCATCTTTTCAAAATAGAGAATATAATGGTTTGTATTTTTCAAACTATACTTACCATGCAATCCTAACCATATCTACTCAGTTGTATGCCCTGTTGAATTTAATGGGGCTTTATTCGAGGTAAGTGTGGTTAGGATTGTCATTTAAATTGGTAAGACTTTTTAAATAGGCTGTGCATGCAATTTTCCAAACAGTTTTACTAGGAATTACTGGGCTGTAACTTTCCTAACAGTGTTTTATTTAAAAAAGAACAAATCACAAATTGTCAAATAAAAAAATATAATCCAAAGGTAACGTTTTTAGAAGTGAAGTTATGGATATGTCCCTGTCAATCCACCCTTATTTCACAGACCCACAATTTCGAGTTGTTATGCATTACACTACAGGAACAGCACAATCAGTCTGAGACATTACAGTCTAAGACAATGCAGTTCTTAAATAAGAACTATTGATCTGTGACAAACAGTCTGGGGGTCTCAGAGCAAAAACTGAGACTGGTAGAATATGAAACAGCACTTAACTTATCTCAGCTTCTCTTTTTAGCCTAAACTCACTCTTGAATTCTTGTTACAGATAGGTAGCCGTGTTGGTCTGCCATAGTCAAAATAAAAAAAAATCCTTCCAGTAGCACCTTTAAGACCAACTAAGTTAGTTCTTGGTATGAGCTTTCGTGTGCAAGCACACTTCTTCAGATACACTGAAACAGAAGTTGCCAGATCCTTCTATATAGTGAGAAGGTGGGGAGGGGTATTACTCAGAAGGGTGGTGGGAATGGGAGATTGGCAGATAGCTGAGATGAGCCTGCTGACGACTCTTAACGACTGTAATAGGTCTTACAGGAAAAGGCAAGGGGTGAGAAGGTGAGAAATGGCTTAGTCATGTATAATGGGATAAGAATCCAATGTCTTTGTTCAAACCAGGTCTCTCCATGGTTTTAAGTTTGGTAATGAGTTGCAATTCAGCAGCTTCTCTTTCCAGTCTATTTCTGAAATTCCTTTGTAGTAAAACAGCTACTTTGAGATCTTGTACAGAATGTCCTGGGAGATTGAAGTGTTCTCCTACTGGTTTCTCTGTTTTGTGATTCTTGATGTCAGATTTATGTCCATTTATTCTTTGGCGTAAGGTTTGGCCTGTTTGTCCAATATAGAGAGCTGAAGGACACTGTTGGCATTTGATGCCATACACAATGTTAGATGATGAGCAATTGAATAGTCCCGAGATGGTATGTGTGATGTTGTTGGGGCCAGTAATGGTGTTGTCCGGGTGTATGTGGCAGCAAAGTTGGCATCTGGGTTTATTGCAGGCTCTGGTGCCAGTGTCCGTGTTAAGTCTGGTTGTAGTATTATTGTGGGTTAGGAGTTGTTTAAGATTGGGTGGCTGTCTGTAGGCAATGAAAGGTCTTCCTCCCAGAGCTTGAGAAAGAGAACTGTCATTGTCCAGGAGAGGTTGTAGATCTCTGATGATGCGTTGTACTGTTTTAACTTGGGAGCTGTATGTGATGACTAGAGGTGTTCTGTTATTTTCTTTTTTGGGTCTGTCTTGCAGCAAGTTCTCTCTGGGTATAAGTCTGGCTCTGTTGATCTGTTGTCTAACTTCATCTGCTGGGTATTTTAGTTCTGAAAAGGTTTGCTGTAGATCTCTTAGGTGAGAGTCTCTGTCTGTAGAATTGGAACAGATGCGGCTGTAACGTAGTGCCTGGCTATATACAATGGACTGTTTGGTATGTTTGGGATGGTAGCTAGAGGCATGTAGATATGTTTGTCGGTCAGTTGGTTTACGGTATAAGGTGGTGTCTATGCGCCCATTCTGTATTTTTATAGTAGTGTTCAAAAAATGTATTTCTTGCATAGATTGATTCATTGTAAGGTTGATTGTGGGGTGAAAATCATTAAATTTCTGGTGAAAGGTGTCCAGGGTCTGTTGACCATGTGTCCAGATGATAAAAATATCGTCAATGTATCGCAGGTACAAGAGAGGTTTGAGTGGGTAGGAGTTTAGGAAACGTTGTTCTAAATCTGCCATGAAGATGTTGGCATACTGTGGGGCCATGCGGGTGCCCATTGCTGTGCCGCTGATCTGAAGGAACAGGTCATCACCGAATTTGAAGTTGTTGTGGGTAAGGACAAATTGGCAGAGTTTGGTGGCAAGGTCCGCTGTGGTTTTATCTGAAATGGTGTTCCTTATAGCTTTGGACACTACTATAAAAATACAGAATGGGCGCATAGACACCACCTTATACCGTAAACCAACTGACCGACAAACATATCTACATGCCTCTAGCTACCATCCCAAACATACCAAACAGTCCATTGTATATAGCCAGGCACTACGTTACAGCCGCATCTGTTCCAATTCTACAGACAGAGACTCTCACCTAAGAGATCTACAGCAAACCTTTTCAGAACTAAAATACCCAGCAGATGAAGTTAGACAACAGATCAACAGAGCCAGACTTATACCCAGAGAGAACTTGCTGCAAGACAGACCCAAAAAAGAAAATAACAGAACACCTCTAGTCATCACATACAGCTCCCAAGTTAAAACAGTACAACGCATCATCAGAGATCTACAACCTCTCCTGGACAATGACAGTTCTCTTTCTCAAGCTCTGGGAGGAAGACCTTTCATTGCCTACAGACAGCCACCCAATCTTAAACAACTCCTAACCCACAATAATACTACAACCAGACTTAACACGGACACTGGCACCAGAGCCTGCAATAAACCCAGATGCCAACTTTGCTGCCACATACACCCGGACAACACCATTACTGGCCCCAACAACATCACACATACCATCTCGGGACTATTCAATTGCTCATCATCTAACATTGTGTATGGCATCAAATGCCAACAGTGTCCTTCAGCTCTCTATATTGGACAAACAGGCCAAACCTTACGCCAAAGAATAAATGGACATAAATCTGACATCAAGTATCACAAAACAGAGAAACCAGTAGGAGAACACTTCAATCTCCCAGGACATTCTATACAAGATCTCAAAGTAGCTGTTTTACTACAAAGGAATTTCAGAAATAGACTGGAAAGAGAAGCTGCTGAATTGCAACTCATTACCAAACTTAAAACCATGGAGAGACCTGGTTTGAACAAAGACATTGGATTCTTATCCCATTATACATGACTAAGCCATTTCTCACCTCACCCCTTGCCTTTTCCTGTAAGACCTATTACAGTCGTTAAGAGTCGTCAGCAGGCTCATCTCAGCTATCTGCCAATCTCCCATTCCCACCACCCTTCTGAGTAATACCCCTCCCCACCTTCTCACTATATAGAAGGATCTGGCAACTTCTGTTTCAGTGTATCTGAAGAAGTGTGCTTGCACACGAAAGCTCATACCAAGAACTAACTTAGTTGGTCTTAAAGGTGCTACTGGAAGGATTTTTTTTATCTTGAATTCTTGAGACAGTGAAGTTGTGGCTACTTCCTGAAAGTAATGTACATATTATTGAATCCAAGTGCTGCAAAACTGCAACAACAAGTGTGCAAAAATGAAACATCCTGCTGGAGAAGGTAGTAAAACATCAGAATCCGTCTTCAGTTCATATAAACCTTTTAAGACTGAGTACTGTATTATATATTTTTTTCCTTTACAGCATTGGACTTTCCTTTCGCTTCCAGGCATATCCGCAACTGAGCGTCCTTTCGGCTTTGGCCCAGCCACTTCATCAGCTCTGAATCTACTTGTACTTGTCCTCTACTCTTCCTCAGTAGCCTGTTGGACGCCTTCCGACCTGAGGGGCTCATCTTCCAGCGTCATAACTTTTATATGCCTGTTGTCTTTGTCCATGGAGTTTTCTTGGCAGGGATACTGGAGTGGCTTGCCGGTTCCTTCTCCAGGTGGATCATGTTTGGTCAAAACTCTCCACTATGACCTGTTCATCTTGGGTGCCTGTTCATCTTGGGTGGCAGAAAGTGAGTAGGAACCTTTTATTGAGGGTGAAAGAGGAGAGCGCAAAATATGGTCTGAAGCTCAACATCAAACAAACGAAGATCATGGCCACTGGTCCCATCACATCCTGGCAAATAGAAGGGTAAGAAATGGAGGCAGTGAGAGATTTTACTTTCATGGGCTCCATGATCACTGCAGATTGTGACAGCAGTCACAAAATTAAAAGACGCCTGCTTCTTGGGAGAAAAGCAATGACAAACCTAGACAGCATCTTAAAAAGCAGAGACATCACCTTGCCAACAAAGGTCCGTATAGTTAAAGCTATGGTTTTCCCAGTAGTGATATATGGAAGTAAGAGCTGGACCATAAAGAAGGCTGATCACCGAAGAATTGATGCTTTTGAATTGTGGTACTGGAGGAGACTCTTGAGAGTCCCATGGACTGCAAGAAGATCAAACCTCTCCATCCTTAAGGAAATCAGCCCTGAGTGCTCACTGGAAGGACAGATCCTGAAGCTGAGGCTCCAATATTTTGGCCACCTCATGAAAAGAGAAGACTCCCTGGAAAAGACCCTGATGTTGGGAAAGATGGAGGGCACAAGGAGAAGGGGACAACAGAGGACGAGATGGCTGGATAGTGTTCTCGAAGCTACCAGCATGAGTTTGACCAAACTGCGGGAGGCAGTGGAAGACAGGAGTGCCTGGCGTGCTCTGGTCCATGGGGTCACGAAGAGTCGGACACGACTAAATGACTAAACAACAACAACAACAACAACAACAACAACAACTGTATTATAATCTCTGCCTATTTTTAAAACAGCCCATGACAAGTCCCCGTCCAACCTTTCTTTTCTGGCACAGGCATCTGTTGCCCTGATGGTCAAAATTGAAAGAGGGTTGTTGTTTTTTAAGTTGTCTCTTATGTTTATGGTATTGTATAAGGGTGGTATGTTAATTGGCCCAAGCATCAGCTGCAAAGTAGGCATGCCAGGCTGGGGACTCCACTCACTTGAGCAGCTGGAAATTGATTTTACAAACTACTGTATTGCTGAGGTTGGGCGAGGAAGTGTGTGAGTGGGGGCCAGAATAAGTCCCTTCTTGGTTTCCACAATACTTTTGCTAGACCATATGTAAAGTTAATTCTCTGACTTATTCCACACATGCCTTCTAGAAGGCAATTTATGTGAAAGAGTGGGAATAAAATAGGGCTATGGTAATATTTCCCAGAAAAGATTTTTCCGATAAATTTCTCAATTTCCTTTTTTAAAAGCTCCTACATGAAAAAGGAGAATATTTGGTTGTGCTCCCATCTGCACCCTATGTGAGACAGTATTCAGCAAAATGGTTTCCTGAATTTTGCTGCTTGTTGACAGGGTAAATAGTTTCAGCCACAACTGTGGATCCATTTGTTTTTTCTTTTTTATGAGGGAAAACTTGTCTCTTTTTTATTTTTTATTAAAGACTTCTTGGTTTACAAAGGTATGCACAATGTCTCTTTTATCAAGTTACATTTTCCATACGTCAGTTTCCATTTTAAAATACAATTTGATTTTCTTTTAAATGTTGTAGAAGTGAGCACATGACTTACCCCCCCCCCTTTTATTACTTTTACTAGTCAGTGCAAAGTTTCTAGTTTCAGCCAATCTGGTTTGTCAACATTCTTTTAGAACTGAAATGCAGCAAGGCACACCAGATTGGTATTGGTAATAAACAGTATCACCAAGGGCCAATCTATACAGCTTGCTGTCCAAGGTGAAGCAGTAAACGTTATACCACTGCCAAGTTAAGGTATATAGTACTAACTACTCAAATTATTATGACCCCTGAAAATCACAGATATGCTTTCCCATGCCAGCATAAAATACAGTAACAATAAATTGAATAATGAACACTTTGTTGTCCTTACAGGAAACTCAAAATCTGCTGCCCAAGGCAGCTGCCCAATTCTAATGGTAGTATGGCCCTGAATTAGATGATGTGAAGTTCTGAATCAAAGGTAATATAGCTGCCACCCTGACTAGAAGAAAGACCAATGAAAGACTCTGTTCATTTTCATTACAATTGTACTTAATTATCCAGTTTCTACTTGCATGTGTATTTTTGAAAACTTTTGATTTATTTTTTTAAAGACTAACTTAGTTTTTGTGAAATTTGTGTCATATCCATCAACTGCGGGAGAAAAAGAAATGCAAAATAAGACTTCCCTTTCTCCTCTTTTAATTTTCCAAGCTTCATTAAATTTGGTTTATCTATTCCATGGTAAGAAAATGCATTCCTTGAAGCAACATCTATCATCCAAAGAGTTTTTATAAACAAAATATATCCACATCTGTATTTCAGTTTCTGTCAATTTTAAATGGAGCTTTGCATAATTCATTTGAATATTTTTTTCTTAGAGGCATAATGTTTCAATACACCATCGGAGAATGCTATTTTTATTGCCATCAAAAGAAGGTAAAACATGTGAAACCATAGGAAGACCGGCATGGGCATTTAAAGTGCTCCAGCTACTATGTCTCCTTAGGAAAGTTTCCAAAGTAGATTCTTAAATTCCTCATATTTTCTGTGTAGCAGCGATAGTCAATGTGGTGCCCTCCAAATGTCATTGGACTACAACTCCCATCAGCCCCAGCTAGCATGCTCAATAGTGAAGGATTACGGGAGTTGTATTCCAACAACATCCGAAGATCACCATGTTGACTACCCCTGAATGAAATGGGACTGTTCAACGGCAGAAGAAAATAAAAATAGATTATCAGTAAGATTACAGATGGAAGTGGTGACCAAATTCTTTCCCAGTCATTGCTTCTGTGAATTGAAAAGGGAGCAAGATTTGCAGCTGTACTCTGACATCATTCCCCCAGTACAAAATATTGTATGAGGAGCTGACCTTGTGCATTATTGTGTGAGGAGCCAGACCCAAAACTCATTGCCAAAGGTTTCTCTAAAATTCAAGTGGGTGCCTCACATGCAGGGGTAGAATGGCTACCTCTACACTGTTTGCCAAGCAATATACAACTTCAATTGTTGCCAGTCCTTTGCATAATTATCCACAAATCCTATGGGCAGGAAAGGCAAGTGGCTAGAAAGAACCCAACCTCCCACATCCCTTCAACTTTCCATGCCATGGAGAAATGCTAGCATAGCATAGCATAGCATAGCATAGCATAGCATAGCATAGCATAGCAGTGTTCTATCAAGAGGGAAAGTCAGGCTTGGCAATCTGGCACTGATGGCTACCCTCAATGTAAGCCAAGGGGTTGGGTGCTGGAAAATGTATGCAGGATCCCACAAGCCATTGTACACCACTTACAATATAACTCATGAGGATTGGACCTTTAGACACAGACAGATTCTAAATAAAGTAAGGCATTACTTCAGTGTCACACAATTGGTGTTTCATGTCTAATTTCCATAAGCTTTCAGGTTGATGGATCAGTCACAAGCTGCCAATTGACCCACTGAGCAGCTTTATCTCCTTGATGTCAATTGGCTTCTGCTGCAATTGAGCAATATTTGTGCAGTATCATATATCTCCATGATGATTCCCATGGAACACCTTAACTAGATTTATGGGAAAGGGCTCTTTCTCAGTAAAATGACAAGGTCAGCAATGAATATATGCATGTTGTCTATATGCAGTAGAAAAGAAAAATCACTCCAGAAGAACTAAATGTAGTGCTGAATCAGTTCTGAGGGTGCTGATAAAATACCCTGTATGCAAAATATTTTGTTTCTAAACAAGGTAATTCCACAAATAATGTGGAGCACAAATATTTCCTTTCTAGATGCTTCTACTCAAATTTCCAATTGCATGCTCTTATGACAGTGTTCTGGTGTTGTGTATTAATTAAAACTCAGCCGTTCTGAAGAGCTTGGCACCAACTTAAATTGACCTGTTTTACCTAATCAAAAACCATTTTTACTTAATTTTAAAATGCTTTTTTCTAGGCTGTGGGTGGTATTCAACTAAGTTTAATTCAGAGTAAACCTGATGAAATTAATGGCCCTAACTTAGTCATGTTCGTTAATTACAATGGGTTTACTCAGAGTAAAACTTGCATACCACAATGTATTCTCTACTGTATGTGTGTGTATATGTGTGTGTGTAGGGGGTGCTAACTTGTGACTCTCCAGATGTTGCAGCCAATTGCTTTTAATATTAGCATGATTTACAGTGAGCAGGGTTCTAAGCTTGTAAATCTGAATGTGTTTAGAAGGCCTAACCTGACATCCTTGCTCAAGAGCAGGGCTACTGTGTATCTCCCTTCTCATGCTGCCTTTCTCTGTTCATGAACAACACCTAAACAGGGCTTGAATTGATTCGGGAGGTGGGTGAATCTGACAACTTCCATTCCTCTCAGTCTAATTTTTCCAATCTTAACTCTGCTTCACATTTTCACATCAGTTTGCATTTTTATGCCATCCTTGTGGAAATCCATCAGCATTTTAGTGTGCATTCTCCTAATATACCATTTTGCCAGCATTTTTGCATTTTTACTGCTATTCTCACAGATGTGTGCATTTTTATGAACAATTTCACACGATTTCTACATTTTTCTATAAATCATTTTGTTGGAAAAATACATTATCGCATTTGTAGAAGTGCAAATTTTGAAGGATAGCTGCATTTTTGTTTATTAGGTGGGTTCATCCCCGCCCCCAAAAATCACTTCTAGTTTAATTGCCTTACATTACTCCATCATCTTCTACAATTATGCACTCAACAGTCTACTTGGTACTTGCTTTCCTGCTTTTATTTCTAATTGTCCCATTTTCCTTTGAAGTTAAATAAACAGGTTTAGCAGGATAATTTCCACCCTGTTTCAATAAAGAGTACCAGTTCTTCACATATTAACTCTCACCTCCGAGTAAATTGGTTTATTAAAATCTTTGCTATGAATTTGTTTGCCAGCCTTTTAGTACTCTCAAAGTGAAATTATCCCGCCTTCCTCCCTTGACTCTTTCCCCATCCACTCATGTTGAGTGCACACAAGTTTTGAGCTTCATTTCCGACTCAGGTGAAGTGTTACACATTTACAGTAATTTGCCTTGAACATTCTGCTATCTAAAGGGTCTATAGCTGCCAAGCAGCTCAGTTGGCACCTGTGATCAAGTTAAATTAGTGAATCATCTTGCAAGCAGGAAGTATGCCATCCTAACAGATGGTTACGGTGTGTAGTCACAGCCAAGTGATCATGTATGTACATCACTTGTGCATGTTAAAGACAGCAGCCTCCACAGCCAGGTTAACTGACAGTCTATCAAATGCTTTCATGCATAAGATGACAAAAACATGGCTTTCCATATGCTGCACCTTGCTATTGCTCAGCTATATCTCACTGTGTACGTTTTCGTAAGTTTCTATGAAAACAGAGCACTATAATACGAAGACATACCTGCATCACAGCATGGATCTTGGAGACGGGCACTTAAAGGCATTTTACTGAGATTTCCATTTTAAAAGAAAGTTGAGCATTGATAAGGCAAAGTATTATCCATTCAATCTCAGTTTTCAAAGCCAGACTGAGCTTCCATTCCAAAGCTTTTGCAAGATAACTGCAAAATGATGTTTAGAAACAACATTAAGCCCCCAGGAACAGCAGAGCCAGAATGACACCTTCTGTGTGGATGGCACTTTTATCCATGAAAGGCTTTTGATCCAGCAAATAGATACTTCTGGGGGAGGGGATCTGCCAACCCTCAAGAAGAATTTGGAGAAGCAGCCCAGTGAGTTACAGAAGGGGAAGTGGGCAAAAAGCCCCCTTGGCCACTAGTGGTAGTGTCCCCTGGTCCCTGGTCCTGATCACGTTCAGGAGCAAAGTTTGGATCTAAACTAATGGATCGTCTCTTGCTTTTCTCCTTGTGTGCATCTCACAATGAAGAAAGCTGAAATATACTGAGCTTGTCTAATTTCCATAGTCAACTTGTGCAGGTAAACTAAAACAAACATCAGCTACAGTACCCATGATGGCACCTTATCCAGGAAAGGCTTTTGATCAAGCAGGTGAATCTCTCTCTCTCTCTCTCTCTCTCTCTCTCTCTCTCTCTCTCTGTTGTATTTCATTTAGATGTCATTTTCATTTAATCACTTGTTTAAGAAAGCATTTAAATGTGTAATGTAGCATTCAGTAGAAACCATTAGCTATGTGTGCTTTAGGATTGCTATACTCATTTTAACATGACTGTAAATACAAAAACAAATGAAATGGCATTTGACCTTGAGTACAAATAGCCTGTTCCACTTAACTGTTCATTGCTAGCCCTTGGAATGCTGATCACATGCAGAAGGGATTTAGACAAAATAGATTTGACTTTTTCAGTAAATTAATTTTAAACCAGCTTAGACATTTAAATAATGGGGGGAAAAATCTAAATGAGAATTATGAAGGGAGATTTAGCTCACCCTGGTTAACAAAATCTCTCATCATGATCTTCGTTTAGCCAGTTCATTTAGAAACTCTAAAAATCCCTCCTCCTCCAATGCCTTAGTAAAATAGTTGAAACAGCCAGAGGACTTTTTAAAAAAAAAAACCAAAAACTGCAAATAAGCATTTTTTAGGACAATTTGTTCATTTTATCCAATAAACAGAATTATTAACAATGCAAGAACAGGAATAACCAAGTAAAATAAGCACTATAATCTAATGAATTATTTTTGCAAAATTCAGAGGTTAGTTACTAAAATACGTCCTAACAATTAAAAAAAGCGCAAAGAAGTTGAAAGGTTATGCTATGCAACACTTTTTGTTTTATTTTTCCTTTTCAGAATTTGTTGTGTTATAGATGAACCCACAGCCCAACCCTAAGATTTACTGCCACAGAAATAAAGTATTGGTATAGACTATAAAATGCATTGAGTGGTACTCAACTTACTTTTACTCAGTGTAGACCCATTTGAATTGATGAGCCAGCAGGCAGAGGACAAGGGGAAAGGTGATGGTGAGGCTGGTGTGGAACAAGAAATTGGCTCTGCTGGTGCATTTGCACTGCACAGCCCTGCCTCACCCCTTACCAATGCAACCAATTGGAGGTCAAGTGACCAGCAGTGCTATAGTATTTTTAAATGGATGATCAAATCTTCTTACATGTTTCTTCCAAGCAGAAGTTTGAAATTATCCAATTACACTGTAGACAGAACTTTGTAGCAAACGTTGGAAGCTTAGGGGCATACATCTTCTAACAAATTCCACTAGTGGTTTTTTTGGGGGGGTAGAGGTAATTCTTTTTGTTTCCCTTGAGATTTCTTCAGTATTTTGACCAAGCAAAATTTCTATTTCAGAGAAATTCAACGGCAGTTCCTGGCTTATTTTCCCTGCTTCCTACCCTGGAAAGAAAAGAAAAAATCCAAGGAACTGAACATCAAATGGTGGGGAAAGCTGAAGTAAAAGATTGGATAGATGATAGATAGATAGATAGATAGATGATAGATTAGATAGATAGACAGATAGATAGATAGATAGATAGATAGATAGATATAGATGATAGATAGATGATCGATAGGTAATAGATAGACTGACAGAAAGACGTCCCTGAATACCAGTGCCCTGTGTGCTTTTAACAGAGAAGGCTTTTTTAAGCAAATAGAAGATGCACCACCTTAGTGGGAATGCTACTTCATCCTTGCATCTCTGGAGAACTTCATTATGCGTGCACCATGGGAAGACTAGCTTTTGCTTCCAATTTATTCTAGGAAGTAGAAACATCCGGCATGAAAGAGTAAAGAGCAGATTACCCTGTAGTTCATCTATACTTGTTTCCTATATCCTATTGTTTTCCATCTGTTAAAAACTCAATAGACATCAGCCCTCTGGAATTAGATAATAACCTCGCTAAGCGGCAGCATAATGGGTTAATCAGTCAAGCAACGAGAAGTTTGTACTTTGAAAAGTCATAAAGAAATACTCCAAAGAGAAGCACAGCTGAGCGAGTCATTAAACTTAATGCAGATGTGTCGATGAAAAGTACAAGACAAAGGTACAACAGTTCATTAAGTTCTCTGCAAAACAAAAGTTGTTGTACTTAAAAAAAAAAATCTACAGGCTATGAAGGCATATATTTGCACACATTTGACTAAGGTCATAGGCACAAACTGATTCAAGCTAATGGCAGCATCAGATTTCAAAGCAGGGGCTTGGAATGAGAATGCACATCTTCCACCTTTCCAAGCCTTCAGACTGGAGCCAAACAATCTAAGTGCCATGTTTAGCTGCAATGGGGTCACCTAGCAATGTCCACCCACCCTACCACTGTGCAAACATTTCTAATCAAACCTTACAATGCATTGACTTTATAGAGGGATCATGTAACCCTACAAGGTTGTTTCAGCAGCATCCCATTACCAGAATCCCCAGGGAATAGTCTTACTATACAGGCATTAGGATACATTTCTAAGTTCCTGGGGCACTGTCAAAAGCATGTACATCTACATTTCAAGTGCCATGAGGCAAGGGAAACATAGCTCGCAGGACTCCTGTGATCCCTAATGAGGATATCGGATTCTGTGGAAACCTCAGTGTCCACATTTCTTGGAAAATATCTTGCTATGCCAACCACTTCTCAGTAGAAAAGTTACGTTACGTAATATACTTGAACACTGAATGTGTAAGCTTATGTCTAAAGTCAATGGATGGAACAAATGTCACTAGATGTATTGCTGGATAAGTGTTTAATGATTCTTGAATTTGTTTAAAAAACAATAAAAATTATTGGGGGGGGTGTGCGTTTAAACTCATTTCACAGGGATCTTGATGTTCAAGCTGCTTCCAGAGCAGTGATCTAAGGCATAATTGAGGTCCGATTCTAAAGTTTCTCCATTCCAATGGTTTTCAATTGTCATTGTTTCAAAGAAAGGTAGGAATTAATATACTCATTTATTTCAGTGTGTGTGTATGTAAGCTAATAGATGCAAACTATCATATATAACAAGAAGGTTTTGACTCCCAAGTGTAGAGATGGGGCTTATAGCTTGAGTTTGAATGAACAAGAACTTTATTGAAGTTGAACATAGATGAAAGTGTTTTCCTTCTTCTCCAGCATTTTTGGGGAGGATAGAGCCCCCCTGGCTTAGGGTTAGTAGTTCATCTTTGTCCTATATATGCCCCTTCAAAGCCCTCACCACCACCACATGAGTCTCACAGCTTTGCATGAATGAGCCAGGAAGGCCCTTCTAATCTCATAACTTTGATGGGGCAGATCTGAAGAAGTTTTCCTTCACCTTAACACTTGCTTAAGGGTGCTTACCTGAGGATTCTCTTCATTTCTGTTGGACATATACTGTATACTGCATCAGCCAGCCTATACAGCTGTGACAACCAATCTTTAACCAGGAGGACCAGCAGGTCATTGTAGCATAAATAAAACCTCCTTCACCAGCAGCCATAAAACCGTACTTGGTCTGTCAGTAAAAACAATAACAGCTATGTGGCAGAAACCAGTTTAACTCACATTGTATTCTGGGTGGGGAAGTGGCTGCCAAGCTGCATGTAGAAGAAAAAGTCTTGGAATATAATTGTATATCGTCTTACTCTGATTTTTCTTTAACTGACTCACCAATTTACTCAGCTAGCCATTCTTTTTCCTCACCAGGGGACTAAGTGCAAAGATGCCTTTGTTTTGTTTTGCGGATTGGTTTTTACAAATGATACTTCACATTTCTGCCTAATGTCTCCTAACTTGTGAAGACTTGGCTTAGTTAATTGAAAGATGCACAGTTGCTGCATACATTTTTAATAACACTCTTTTCATAAGTCCGGAATTGTGATACATCATACAAAATAATACATTCTGATTGCTATTTGTTGTTGAGCGGAGTTATTTGGCCTTCAAAATAGCAAGAACAGCCTGCCCTTCTTCAAGTTGACACACACACAAAGCTAGAGCTGCAGTTCCCCTTTTCTTCCTCTTTTACCTTTCCCATATCTTCTAATTTGTTGAGGGAAATGGTCTGACACACCAAGTTCTTATGAATGCTTTTACATAGTCACTCTCTGTTATAAAATTATTGACTAAAACATATCCACTCCAGTTCTTTTCTAACGTTTTAGTAAGTAGTCCCAGATTTCTTTTGTCTGTTCCCTTAATAATGTATTCTGAAAGGAATGGAAAGAACATGAAGGAAGTGACTTGATCAACAAAAAGAAAGACAAACTGTTCTAGGTGCAGGAAACCACACAACGCATGAACACTCAAGGATGTAAGTGGGAGAGGGTAGCAGCACTGAATTATAGTAAATTGACTTGTTTAGAGCAATAGAATAAAGGAATGATGGGGCTCACAAACCAGAGTGTTCCTCTAGGCTGGCTCACATCCAACATAATTTTATTTTTCTGAATAACAGCTGTTTTTCCTGTGAGTCACACACTGGGTTAAAAAATTAATGGTGTGGCAAATGAGGCTCCCTATGTTAGGGATATTATTTGTGGCGGAACCTTCTAACTTCAAAGCTCTAAGAATCATGGATGGCCCTACTGTAAGACAGAGGAGTCAGGCACCTCAGGCAGCAAATGCTGAGGGGTGAGGAATAGAGCTGTGTGTGCTACATGGCCTGGCCTGTACCCTTTGTGCTAGATTGCTGCTCTTAGGTGGATTTGAGGATACTGTTCCCTTTAGCCAGTGTAAAAAAAGGATTCAATTGCCAGATTGGTTAGTTTCTGAACATTAAGGTTGCCATATTTTGCAGAGCAAAAAAGAGGACGCTATGACGGCCATTCAAAGCAAATAAATGCAATTTGACTCAAATTTTACCCTTGAAAAAGAGGATCTGTCATGAAAAAAGAGGGCACATTGACTCAATATCTTGTTCTTTGTCTCAGCAGCAAAATGTCTTGGGCTAGTCCTGCTTAGAATCATAGAGACTGAATAAGAGACTGATGGGCTTACCTAATGGAAGAGAAAGTTGAGTCTAGTCAATGAATCCTGAGTTAACTAAGAAGACCATTGGGAGAGAAAACAGCACATAGAAGAGTCTGAGTGTTGACCAGAGCATGGATAAAGACTTGAGAGATAAATGGGATCCTCCTTATGAGGGTCCTGGTTGCGTGAGGGCCCCTAGGACACCCCTGCAGGGTTAATTATTTAGGGGTGTAGCCTAAGACTTAGCATTTTGGCCCCGGGATAACGCCAGGCTGTTTGGACCAATTACGTGAGGCAGCATGATTCTCGGGGTCTATAAAAGCGACAGCGTGACATAATTTGGGGCACTTGCTTCGCACTGCTAGGCACTCGCCCTCCCTCCTTAATGTTAGGTGTTGCTGCTTTGGCCTTGCTTTGCATTGGGTCGCCTGTTTTGGAACATGGGCTGGGTAGGAATTTTTCCATTTGGCAGATTGGCTATAGCCACTTGGTTTTCGCCTACCCCCTCAGCAATTGTCACAACTTTGTAAGGTATGGCGGTTAGGCATTGGCTTATTGAAATGTGGGGGAGAGGAGGTGCAGTCATCACCTGCCCCTCCAGGAATAGGGTATTTCGGTAAAGGAATCTGGGAGTCCTGGATCTCGTCCGAAGTCCGCTTGAGGGGCTAGCACCATGCCAGGACCACAGGAACCCCAGGGTGAGCTTCGGTTGGTCTTCATCGATGTCCCTCGTTTGGTGTTTACCCTTTCAGACTACCAGTCAGAGAGTTATAGTCTGTTGCCAATGCCTAAGCCAATACCGCTTACTTTGCTGTAATCAATAAAATAGTGGCCTAAAATTTTGCCCAATAACTTAAACTAAAATATGTATCCATGTAAAGTTATTTACAGGGGAGGGTCTTGGAGGCCTCGAAGCGCAAAAAGCCACAAACAAAAGAATGGAAGAAGAAAGCAACCCTTCTAGTGGTAACCCCACGATGGAGCAGAACTGGAAGATTATTGTAGGTATTCTGAGACACTGAGCTTGATCAGCCTGTACGCACATTCCTTTCTATCACTATTGAAAGAGAGTGGATGCTTTTTTCTGCTTATTCTGCAGTGATTTATTCTGGGTCTTTGAATCAGTCCTAGGAAAAATATGGTACAGAAGGTTAAGGTTTCTGCCAGTGCTGTGTCTTTGAACATAGGTTGATGAAGGTTGCAGTCCTAAGCCTCAGTGAATCTCATAGTCGTTAAAAATGAGTAGATATGGTAAGAATTGTGCTGATTACTTAGAGTAAGAATGTTTAGACTTGCATTGCAATTCTTGTTAGTGTTGGTGTTGTTTGTTTTGGCTTGAGGCTATAAGACGTCAGTGTACCAGGATTAAAACACCCACACCCACACACCCACACCCACACCCACACCCACACCCACACCCAACCATGTGCATCTTTATAGAAACATGCTTCAAAAAATAAACAGTTCTGTTTCCTCCATGTTAGATTTCAAGTGATGTGTTATTAAATGGACTAAAATCATGCAAATGTAGTGGTAGAAATTTGTACATATATGCTTACAATGACTTTTTAAAAATCCAAGTTTTCACATGTCACCTTGCTTCTGATATTCTGCAAGTATGGCATATCCTGGAATGCCTTCTCCTTAAAGGGCACATGTAGGATTCATTTTCCCATGTAATCTGAGCTAATACATTCTCCAACATATTTACACCATTTTTGTCAATATGTGAATAATATTTCTGTGTTTATTTAGTTATAATGCAATTAGCTGATAAAGGCTTATTACCACTAAGACCATGTTTATCACACTAGTCCTGAAAGTCATTCAGCTCAGCTTTCTTTTTATAGTAAATAAAACTAGCTTTAGCCACACAGGAAATCACTGCCATCTTCTCTAAATGACATTTGAATGCTAACTGTGATCCTCATTGGCAAACTTTCTCCTCCCCTACTGCTGAGAATACAAACCAGATAGAGTTAGAAATTATGCATGTGGACTTTGAAGAAATTCAATGAGCCTGTCTCCCTTGAAAGACTTATAGATTGATGGCAGATGGCACTTCACTGTCCTGCAGCAGGCAAGTAATATGCAACAATACAGAAAATAATCATATATGATAAACAATCTTCCCATGGACTCTCATTTCTCCCCCAAGTGATGATTTTGGAGTATCAAAATGGTGAATTTAGGGGAGCATGACTGGTTTGGTTGCCCTGGGCACAAAACCTTAGGGGCGTCCTAGGGGGAATCACAACTATGATCTATAATAGAAGGTAAGAGGCAGGTGCCGCTGAATCTTGGTATCACACGGGGCATCAACGACATTTGAGACCCTGAGATTCTTGTTTCTGGAAACCAAGCCTTATGAGGAAGAGTTCAGGGAGTTGGTATGTTTAGTCTGGGAAAGAGGAGATTGAGAGGAGATATGATAGCCATCTTCAAATATCTAAAGGGCTGTCACATGGAAGAGGGAACAAGCTTGTTTTCTCCTGCCCCAGAGCCTAGGATCTGGACCAATGGTTTCAAGTTACAAGAAAGGAGATTCTGACTGAACACCAGGAAGATCTTTCTCACAGTAAGAGCTGTTAGACAGAGGAACGATCTCTCTCGGTTGGTGGTGGACTCTCCTGCATTGGAAATTTTAAAGCAGAGGTTGGATGGCCAACTGTCATGGATGCAAATGTTGAGATTCCTGCATTGCATGGAGTTGGACTAGATGACCCTTGAGATCCCTTCCAACTCTACAAATCTATGATACTATGATCTAGACTTCAGTTTGTTTATCTGTGTTTAGTGTTTGGTCAGGGATCACATTCTTCAGATTTGGTTTTCTGCCTTTTCTAGTAAGGCAAGTATGTGGTTTTACCTTTCATGCTTTTGGGCACTGTGGATCAAATGTTGATTTGTGGGATCTGGAGCTATGTAAGTAATTTTCAGGTTCATCTGCATTGTAACATTAGCATTATCAAATTGAGAATCAGAATATGTCCAGAGTAGTGATGATTTTGATCCAGAATCTAGATAGGGTCTCAAAGGGCCCCGTTTTGGAAGCAATGCAAACCAAACAAAGGAATAAAATAACTGCCTCTCCCTAGTTCTTGGTCAAGTATTTGAAACTGCAGCAAATTCATCTGGACTGCAAAGAACCTTTACAATACTGAATTCTAACTTTAGTCTTGTAATTTGCCACCTAGGTTAAAATCTGGACCTAGCAGCAAAGGCAGCTGTCAGGTAGATAATGAGAGGGAAATATCGGTACAACTGGGCTAAGGTCATCAAACCATGACATAAACTGGGTTTGAAAGAAAGAAATGCCACTTAGTCTGCAGGAGTTTAAGACCTCAGTTGAAAGAGGCTTGATAGGGAAATGGCATGAATTGGGTAGGAAGAAAAAGAAATGGAAGCAAATATATAACCTCTGCTCTCACTTTGGGGATAATTATAGATCCCATCACCCAGAAAGAAGGGTGTGCTTTGTCGTAAATGTGACTCTGTAGGGAAACATATAGATATGTTCTGAGGCTTCAGTAGAAAAAGGGAAATTTATTATCCCTTGCTGTATGAATGGAAGGACTATTTGTCAGAAATCATTACAAAACTTATTTCTGTTTTGTACATTAGGAGCCAAAGCTTCTTAGAATACAGATGCTGAAAGTAAGATTCTTCCAACCCCTATTGACAATGGTCTAAGTATATAAAAGGCACACAGAAGGAAATGGTTGCACTCAATCATAGATCAGTAGCAATAGGTACTATTAAAACTTAAAATCTGAAAATGCATAGTGGAAAAATGAAGATGAGAAGATACCTGGAAACAGAAAAGAAACCCAATTGTAAGACCAAGTAGCACCACAAATATTGAGGTTCCTTTCTTCTGGAATGCTGGGATGCAACTCAACTTGCACTGGAGGCTAATGTATCTGCATTAGAAAGGGTAGATAGAGGAACCTCCAAGTTTCCTGGCCTGCCCTTTCTGACCTAACCTATGCCGACATTCCTTTGGGTAATCTCTTAGGGTTGCTGGCCTCTTTTCTTAGTCTCTTCATCTTCATCCTCATCTTGGAAGAGGAGACTTCTTTTTTTGTATCTCCCACTGAGATGCACAAACAAGCAAAGTTCAAGGCATCTCCACGAGTTAGACAGAACTAGGATCTTTCCTATAAAGCATGTATTCCTTGTAATAAATGTTGTTTTCTTATTTTACAGAGTCTCTCTGTGAATATATCCAGGTTAAAGTGATACAGGGATTCCGTATTCATTTCAGTTTCTGCTGAAAGTTTTAAGTCTAAACACCAACAGTTCCCTACGGGTCTGCCATCTCATCCTGAAACTATTGTTCTATAATTAGTTTTCTCTTCTTCCATTTGCATCAAGCAGCCTAGCCTCCTCCCCATTACCAGAATTGTCCTCTCACTGTTACCTTTGACTTGAAATTTGCACTAGCAAGTGCTAACCTATTAGGACAGCATGTCCTTTGCAGATCTAGTCAACACTTCCACTGAAATGGCCAGCCAATAATTCCAGCCAAGGACCTCCTGAAGGCGTAAAAGCAATATTTATTCTTCATAATTCAGTCAAGACAACATTGTACCACTTTACATTGTGTTGATGAGAGTTTTATGTAGCTCTCATGTGACGTTCCAGGTAGTAACTAAACACACCCATCTAGAATCAAGTATCTGCTTGTAACAGGAAGTGATTATAAATTTATGTATGGAACTGAAAAAGTGAATAGAGAAAAGGGTTTTTTTTTAACCCCATATCTCTCTTGTAACACTAGAACTGATGGATACCCAATTCAATTGCATGTTGCAAGATTCAGGAAACAAAAGTTGAAGTGGTTCGAACTTCCGGGGTGGCGCCATCGGCAATGGCGGACTCCCTCTGATCCGGAGGGACTAGCTCCGCGCGAAACGGGTCTTTTCCGCTACAGCGAAGCGGGGACCCTTTTAAAAATCACAGGCGGATGAAGCCTGTGACCATGGGACTCGGCGGGCACCCTTAGCGCCCCCCAACCCGCAAAGGAACCCACTAACGGGCTCCGAAGCGAAGAGGGGGAAGTGGCGCGGTGCTGAGAGTCAACTTCTTTTTCCGTGGAGCGAAGCCGCATAGCCGTTTCCAGAGAGCGCTGCCTTTTTCCTGGGACAATTTGGCTTCTAAAATAATCACCCGTGAGTACTTAAATTTTGGACAATTGGACTTTAAATAAGGACTTGTGAGCAGAAAGGAATTGGACTTAAAAAATTACTTCAATTTGGCACTGAAACGGGAAGGTCTAAACAGGAAGTCAGCCTTCCGTTTCTTTGTAGACAGAATAAAGCAAAGACAACGTAAACTAGAGCTCAGAAAATCGCTTCTAAAAGATTAACTTTCATCATTTAAAATTGTTGAACCCCCCTTCGGAAGCAGGAGAAGAAGGGGGATCTTTTTCGGACTGTTTAAACCTGCAGAAGTGAGTTTAAAGTAAAGTAACTTTCCACCGTCCTGATCCTGGAGCGGGGTGTCAGGACTGACGTTTTAAGCTCATTGACCAGAGACAAACGCTTTTGACAGATAGCTAAAAGAAGAGAAACATAGTGATTCCACTGTTCCCTTTCGCATTTTAAAGGAACAAATATTGACAAAATATCTCAAAAAGGAAACCTTGTTGCTAGATTCGTCCTTAAAAGAAAGAACAAATAGAAGTTTTCCCCCTAGAGGGAGACTGTGAAACTGTAACTAATTTCAGGGAGCTTGCAGCTGTTACAGATTACAATCGTGGGAAATAGACTTGTGACCTTGTAGGACAATGTATTCAGAAGCTCTGTTGTGTGCTCTCTGTAAAACAAATGCCCTACTGGAACAGTTAAATGAGAATACGGATTTGATGACTAATGCGGTCAGAATTTTTGAACAGGCAGTGGGAAACTATGTGGAGCCCACCCAGGAATTAAACCAGGAGTGTGCCCTGACAGAACAGATGAGAGAAGAGGATGTTGCTGAATCTTGGGCGCCAGAGATGGAGGGAGCTGTGGCCCTGCAGGAACATGAGCTTTTGGATTTGACAAATGAACTTGGAAAAAGCCAGATTTGGAAAGATAAGGTTTGGACTGGTTTGGAAATGGGGGGTTGGATAGACCCCCCTATGCAGGGATGTTTGGACTTTCCAAGTCTGGCAATAGGCCGTGAGATGTTTGGGGCTGTGGGGGCTCTTAATCTTGGAGAGATTCTGAAACATGTTTTTAAATACCACATGGAGTTTAGTCTGGACTTTGGAAAAGGGGCTGATTTGTTGAAAAGGGTCAAAAACATTACCAAGCTGGAGTTCCCATGTGTGAAAGGAGAATATGAAGAAGAGCCGCGGAAGGGACATGGAAGAGACTTAAGGGCCTCGGATATAAGGTTACCAGGTTAATGCGCTAGATCAATGGGATAAAGAGGACTGACAAAACCCGGGACCAGGAGGAAGGGACGCTGGATGAAGATTGGATTGTTTTTATTTATTTCTTTTTATTACTAGGATTGTTTTATAAAATCGATGAATGTTAGAAAAATGTTGGAACGAAATTACTTGGCTCTAGCAAAAATGTCTAAAGAATTAGGTAAGAATATTATGGTTATGAGAAGTAGGTAAAAATAAGAGTTAAGTTTTAAGTTTTAAGGTTTTCTATAAGATAAGATGAAAATAGATTAAGGTAATGTAATGACAGAACATTATGAAATATGGAAAGGATTTGCTGCGATAATTAATAACTAGGATACAAAAAAAGGGAGGAGGAGGAGGTCAAAGAAAGAAGGTAATGAAAGTTGAGGATTCGAGAATGATGGATTTGTTTTTATCTGTTTGTGGTGTATCTTTGTTTTTTTTGAATTTACAATGTTTGATGTGGTTTGTTTTTTCTTTTTCTTTTTTTTCTTTTTCTGCTGTGTTTTTTTCTGTAATTCTAAAAAATTTTCAATAAATATCATTTAAAAAAAAAAAGTTGAAGTGGTTCTTCACAGAGTGCACATTAAATGATTGAACTCTCTCCCACAGGAGGCCATGAAGGCCATCAATCTGGGTGGCATTAAAAGAGGATTGGGCAAATTCAAGGAGGATAAGGCTACCAGTGGCAGTAGCCATGATGGCTACGCTCTGTCACCACAGCTGTACATAGTAATGCTTCTGAATACTAGTTGCTGGAGGCTACAGGAGTGCGGAGTGCTCTTATGCTCAAATTCTCTTTGAGGGTTTCCCACAGGCATCTGGCTGGCCACAGGATGCTGGACTAGATAGGCCATTGGCCTGATTCAGCAGGCTCTTCTTATGTTGGGATTAAGTGCAGAATATATTCATACAAGCATATGGTCACCCAACAGTATTGCATCAAACCCTCAAACCAGCCATGAAGGGCTGCAAGTTCCAAGAACCCTGTTCAAATGGCCTACCAATTTACTTCCATCTTCTTAACCCCTGCATTCCTAATTTCTCTCCACATAAGCTACAGGCATTTCCTGCCATATCAGTTTTCATTCCAAGATGTGTAATGGCAGGCTCCTACTGTCTCTCTTTCACAAGAGGAAAAAACTACTCTCTAACAAGCTCCTGCAATGGACCCCTTAGGGTCTCATTCTCCCCTGAATCAATTTCCATGGCAAGCAAAATACTATTCAGCATGCAGTCTCTTATAATTATTTAGTTTCTCTTTAGGGCTTACTCTAGCCCAGCACCTAAACTTCTCCAAGACAAAGCAAGGGAGAAAGTGGCCCATAGGCAATATTTCACCCACCCAAGTAAGACTTCCCATCGGAAATCAATTTTGTCAGTAGAAACTGGAAGCAGGGAGTTTGTCTTAACAGTGAATTTCCCCACTAAGCCAAATCATAGATATAGCATATCAGAATAAGTATGTGTCAGAGAAGACTATGCTGGGAGAATTGAAAGATTCCTTTGCCTCCTGACAGGAGTCAGAAACATAGCAAAAGAATCAAATGTGCTCTTGTGTCATTTCTGCAGCAATTTCAAATCGAGACTTCCTCGAGTTAACCATGCAGAAAAGTCCTAAATGAGATATACTCAACTCTTCCTGAATATTTGCCCTTGTTCCAATACTTGACTACTCATGGCCACTTCTGCAACACTTGAGCACAGATAGTACTGTATAGTGTTTAATTAGGGCCAATGGTGGACTTTAGGCTCTCAAATTTCAGCAGCACCCAGGCATCTGATGCCTGATACTGGTCATAGGAACCTTAAAATTAGCAACTGTGAGGGTATGTTTAAGTGTTTTTAGGTTTTCTAAATATTTTTAGATGGATTTAAATTGTTTTTCTGTTTTGTAAGTATGTTTGTTGCCCTAGGTTCCTTTGGGAAGAAGGGATGATGATTATGATGATGGCTGACCCTGTCCTCTCCCAATTCCAGATCACTGTTAAGTATTATGTCAACCAATATCCCAAAACACCAAACATTTAAAAAGGAATTGAATCTAATTCCAAATGCATTGTAGATCAACAAAGGTATGACACAACGCCATATTTGTAGGCTTCTGATTCTGTTACCACCTTAATTGGTATTTGAATTTAGGCTGGAAAACCTAACCTTGAAGATCCGTACTCTAATATTCAACTAGGAAAGTCCATCTCATAATACTTCGATGTTAATTGTTTTCAGGTCTATTTTACAAAAGTTAAGAATGCTCGCTGAGTTCTAATTAAGTATCTGCACAAGTCTTCTCTGAATCAAAGTCATGGATATCTATATTTCATTTTACTTTTAATTAAAGCATAACTCCTATTTCAATAAGTTGGCTCACTTTAAAAGATAATAGAAGATGGCGACTTTGCGATTTGTAATCCAATTTATTTGTGTTGAAAATGATCTCCTAATGTCATTATACTCATTATTAAATGTTATTTGATACTGATGGAATATTGTTTAAAATGTATTTTTAATATTTTACATTAGACATTACCAGTGCTATTTTCTGGGAGGACACAGGGGTATGCATACCCCTAAATATTTTTGAATCTAAGTTTGGCTTCAGTGAGGGGCAGTATTTCAATATGAGTAGGAAAATGAGAGTACCTCTAAACATTTTTTTTTAAGAAAAAAAAGCATTGGGCATTACACATCAGTGGTGACAATAATAATGATGTTGTAGTCAACTGACTTTTACTCAGTGTAAATCCATTTAAATTAATGGTGATGACTTAGGGCTAGTGATTTTAGTGGGTCTACAGAGGTTTCCCAGTGGGGAGGGCAGTAGAAGGGGGAGTGGCACTTTCCTGTTTCACCCGGGGCAGTGAAGTGGGATGGGCCACCCCTGGTCATTGGATGCAACCAATGGCTTTTGCATGTCCTGATAGCTCTTTCCACCACATACTTCTACAAAAGATATTGATGGGTTCCCTTCAGCTTGGATCTAATTAATCATGAGGCTGGACTTGATTCAGAACAAGGGAGGTGCCATCAGTCTTTAATCACAGGAAGTGTGCTTTATACAATTTTGAGGGAATGTGAATATGTGACTGGCCCCCTCTCTAGATAGCCATGCATTTGGCATATACATCTACATTGGCAAAGTCTACAAGCAAGCAGCTGTTCACATGCCAGTTTCCATGCTATCGGGAGCCAGGCATGATGAGCAGGGTTTCCTCAGTACAAAGAACCATGCTGGCATATGGATTATCCCTGATAAAGCACTCTTCACGTACCTTTCCAGTGAATAGGGGCAACTGATTAAGGGCAATCCAGTGGTGTTTTGTCAGTGGCTTAGGTCAAGACCCTGTTGTTTCCAAATATTCACCAAATACACTGCTTTTACACATAAGGTGACAAACCTTGCCCAAATAGTCTTATAACAGAATAAAAACAAAACAAATTTCAAAATACTTATAATCTGAAGCAAGAAAAGGAGAAAATTAAAACCATAACAATGAAATCATAAAAAGATGTCAAAGTGAGACATACACATACAGCATATAGATACATTATCATTTTTATTCTGAAAGTTTTGATTACGAGTTCTACCCCACCCACCCCCCACTAAAAATATTGGGAGAGGCGAATTTGATTTGGGTAATATTTTCAAAGTTTAGAATAGTCAAAGAGTAAAAGTCTTAAAAGATCAAGATATTGCAGAGTTCCTCCCACTACTTTTCCTTGTTTTCAGCAGAAACAAATGGGATTTTATCTTTTTCTTTAAGAAGCGAAAAACAGCAACTTGTTTGTTTTATAAGGTCACAGAGACAAATTGCCCTTTCTGCTGTTAAAGAAACCAGCTTGAATCTTCCCCTTGCAATTTGTCCTGGGTACTGAATACATTGTGTTTCCATATAAATGCAGTTAATGGACTTTAAAAAACACAAGATAAATGGCAAGCTTCTGAAGTAAAGTCACGGTGCTATCAGGGGTCCTATAGTGCCATCACACTGATTACAGGTGAGTTACAGGTAAGTGAGAAGTGAGTAAAATGCTCACTAGGTGCCAATCACAAATAATAATGTGTTCTCAAATGAAGAAGTGCTCTATCACTAATAATACCTTGCAATTTGCATATGTTCTACTCAACTATGGCTGCTGGTAGGTTTTAATTATGGCTATTTTTAATGCTTTGATGCAATTGCTTTATTGTGTATTTCAATTATGTTTGTTGTTACAACATACATAATATGTCAACACATATGACTTTATATGTGTAAACTGCCTGGAAGCCATTTTGGCATGCATGTAATTAATATAATAAAATATAATTAGTACGATGATGATAACGATGGTGATGAACACCATGGGGGCAGGTCTAGCCCAAGCTTGGCATGCTCATTATAATGAGCTAGTGACTGGATTCTAGTTTAAAAGAAGATCAAAAGAGATGTCCCAATTATCCAACCCATTTGTGTGTGGACGAGACCATCACGCCACTCCTATCTGCCATCCCGGGCCGCTCTTGTGAAGCCAAATTGTTCTCACTCCTAGCCGACCAGAACAGCTCGACAGCAGAGAAGGTTGCTAAATTTATCGAGAGAGCAATGAGACTGAGAGCTGCCATCTGAATGACATCAGTATCGTCATCCGGATTTCTCGCTTAGGATCCTATCATTATTATCATTATGTTTTATTATTAGTATTTTATTATCTCTGCCAAGTTTTAAGTACTGAGAGTATTAACTTATCTGCATCTGGTTATTATTATCTCTCTCCCTGCCCTGACCATTTATATTTATAATCTTTCAATTTGGCTGGTCTATTTACTTAACCGACCTGGAATAATATACCAGAGAAAAGGCCGCCACCCATGGGACAGAGGATCATTGATGAACGATAATCCAGCTTTTACCTAGGGTTTTAATAGGCCATAAGATTATACGGTAACTATATTTGTAATGTACTTTTGTCGGTGTTTGTCCTTTGATGCTATGGCCTGTTGGCTACGCAAATAAAGTCTTTGTTGTTGTTGTTGTTGTTGTTGTGTGTGGCGAATTGGGGTAGTTATTGGATCCGCGGCCCAAAGTGGTTTGGGAGTGAGCTTTATAATGGACGGGGGGGGGGGAGAAAGAAGACGTCTACAACTTTTACAATTATAAGCACTTCCCCCTTCTCTCTGAAATGGCTTCATTCTGCTTCTCCTCCCTATTTCAGAATGTCCCAATTCCCCGACTCCTGCCCCCAGGTGGGCAAATGCTGAAATAGAGAGATGCCACATTTGCACCATATCTTTAAAGCAGTATCATACCACTTTAAACAGCCATGGCTTCCCCCAAATAATTATGGGAACTGTAGTTTGTTAAGGGTCCTGACTCCTGGGAATTTTTAAGACACTCCCAATTCCCTTCACAGAGCTACAGTTTATAGAGTGCCTTAACAGTCTAGGTCTCTTCACAAGGAACTATGAGAATTGTAGCTCTGTGTGAGAGTAATGGGGGTCCCTTAACAACT
This sequence comes from Podarcis pityusensis, assembly GCF_964106645.2. Lineage (NCBI taxonomy): Eukaryota > Metazoa > Chordata > Lepidosauria > Squamata > Lacertidae > Podarcis > Podarcis pityusensis. Next base: position 50,024,778 of record NC_138027.1, read on the forward strand.
CTCAACACCCTAGCTCCCATATTGTTTTGAGCAAGTAAAGATTGTTTAAAGTGGTATAATGGCATTTAAAATGTATAGTATCAACATGACCAGAAAATAGACCATCTCCAACCTAAGTGCTGCATTGAGCCGCTTCCTTCATAGACTCTCATTCTACACCAGGCTTCCTCAACCTCGGCTCTCCAGATGTTTTTAAACTACAATTCCCATCATCCCTGACCACTGGCCCTGCAAGCTAGGAATTGTGGGAGTTGTAGGCCAAAAACATCTGGAGGGCTGAGGTTGAGGAAGCCTGTTCCACACTAATAAATACCTGAAAAGGGCTAAAGCCTACTTCAGCCTTCTCCAACCTGATATACTCCAGATTTTTTTTACTACAGCTCCCATCCTAGGATGGGACCCTAGGAGTCCTCATAAGGGAGCTGGTCCTGAAGGAAGAATTGTGAGGGGAGAGACTCCATCAAGCAAGGCCTCTTTCCACCTGCCTTGCTCTACCCTCTAGTCTCTGCTTCTCAATGCGTATTGTATTGTTTTACGTACTGTGGCTTGCTGTTGTTTTATTGATCATATTATTTATCGTAACTGTTGAGTGGATTTCTGTTTAACTTTTATATGTTGATATTATTTTATACTATTCTAATGATTGTTGAATGTTACTTTTTTGATGTAGGTTGACTATTTTAAAGTTATGTTTTATTATCACATTTTTGTATTGCATTAGATTGTTATAAGATGTACATTTTTTGTTTCTTCAGCTTGTAAACCGCCTTGAGTATTGTAAGATAGAAAGACGGTATACAAATTTAAAATGATGATGATGATGATGACGATGATCCTCCCGTGCTATTGGCCATGCTGGCAGGGACTGATGAGAGTTGCAAATTCCAAAACATGTGGAAGGAACCAGGTTGTGGAAGGCTGGTCTTGGGAACGTAGCTAAAACATTATCTTCTTCTGAGGTATAAAATATTGTTCCCCAGTTCACACAACTCTGAGTTTCTGGCACAGTGCTCTGCTTTCCTATTTACAGTGGTACCGCAGGTAAAGTACTTAATTCGTTCCGGAGGTCCGTACTTAACCTGAATCTGTTCTTAACCTGAAGCACCACTTTAGCTAATGGGGCCTCCTATTGCTGCCGCGCCGCCAGAGCACGATTTCTGTTCTCATCCTGAAGCAAAATTCTCAACCCGAGGTAATATTTCCGGGTGTGGAGTCTGTAACCTGAAGCATATGTAACCTGAAGCATATGTAACCCGAGGTACCACTGTATTTCATAAAATTTACATACGGCTTGACTGTAGAAAAAAACCTTAAAGAGGTTTCCTGTCGCAAGATGTAGCTCAATCTCCCAGGATCCCTAACATGCAACATTATAGAATTTCAAGTCTCAAATGAGAAACTTGGAATAAAAAGTATTTCACATGTTCAGCATTGTCTTAGTGCACCTATCTAGTTGTTTCAAATTTTAGTTTAATATCTATGCAAAGGCAACCTATTTTTTCTAATACCTGGTGTGAATATATAAATCTTTCCTGAGACTTGTATTTTCTTGACTATAATACAACTAACAGATTTATACTAGAAATATATAGCATCATAAATTCCTACCTTAAAACATCCTGCTTCTGACTCTTCTTATCAACTTTGATATAACATGAATCAGCACACACAATAATCTTACATTCCCACCCCCCAATAAATTTTGCCCTGCATCTGTGCACTTGCCGATGCTTAGTTTAAAAATGGTATTTCTTGGAAGAAAACTTCATACTTGCTCTCTAGAACTAGTCTGTCAGGTGAAGTCAATGGAAAATAATGAGAATCTTTTTCCAAATGGTATTGTTAATCAAAGGAGGATACAGCTTTATCACAAAATAAAAGGGGGGGGGGGTGCCAAAATAAAAATCTGGGTAACTGCCATCAATGTATCAATGACAATACATTTTAAGCCTCCACATGAGCAGTGTTTTTGGTTGCTGACAGGAACAACGTCAGTTGCCCCAGGGACACAGAACACAATATAAAAAGCTGGCTGCTGAGTAACGCTTCAGGAAGTAAACGTGAATTCAGAGAACGTAGGCTAGAAACAGCTCCGCATTTTTGCAATACTGTGATATAACCTAACTGTGGAAGGGCAAGAAGGCAGAAGTAGAAAATCCATACTGGGAATGTGCTGCACATGTGAAAAACTGCTGTGAAGAAATACCATATATTCTGATATGGAAGCAGGTAGGACCGAGCTGGCAGGTGAATTTGTTATTGCTTTCCAGGAGGGAAAGGAGGAGGGGACAAGTTGTGGGGACTTGGCATGGTGCAAATGGACCAGATGAATCAATCCAGAGTTCCTGCCAGTGTGTTTGCACCCTGCTGACCTCTCCACTGTCTCACTCCTGTCCCTCATGGTAAGCAGCAGCAACCCACCTACAGGAACAGGAATGTAGCAACTCTACCCTGCCAGGTGAGCCTCTCCTGCTCTGATGTCTGGACAAAATCAAAAATTTACAAAGAAACCTAGAACAGGAATTTGGACTATAATCCATCTTCTGATCCAGTCTACAAGGCTTCCCTAACCTCGTACCTGCCAGGTCCCACCTTCTTGATTAACTGAATAAAAGAACCCGGATGTCAAAGCAGCGGTGAGGAGTATTCATGACACTGAAAGTTAGTATTGACAATTTTATTAGAATGGTTTGGGGTTTTTTTCATTTCCTTGCACACCCAATGGATCTCCACAGGGATTGCACTCTGTTAGAAGCCTTGCCTAAACAGTGCTTAGCCTTGCCTAAACTGCCTGCCTTATTTTAAATGCCTACATGGAGAATGCATGAGTCATCTTACTGGGAAAGTGGCAAAATAAATGTTTGTAAGCCAGGTATCATACATCTTTCAGACAGCTAAAAAATCCTACTCTTAGCATTTATCCTCTTTCAATACGAGAAGCTGGAAGATGAGGTACAAACCACTTCATAAAACTGGAAGGCATGGTCCAGTTACTCCAAATAGTTGGCTAACATCAAGGAGGCAGGTGCAACTAATTGAAATGTCTTGTGGGTCATTCTCAGGTGAGATAGTTCAAAATTCAGACCCCCACTTGACCCCAGAACTCTCTTGTGGGAAATCAATCAATCAATCAATCAATCAATCAATATTATTGCGGTCAAAGACCAGACAGCTCTTTTGTGGGAGTAGAAGGGACATATGAAGTTACTTTCATTCTAGAGCAAATCAGCTAAATTCAGTGTGTCTCAGCAAATATGACCCAGTGCTAAACTAACATATGGTTAAATCCACTAGCAATTCATTGGTTGTGCTGGGAAGAAATTCAAGGTCCCTTCACATCTGTCAGTAGCATGTCTCACTTTCCCCAAGTTGTTATTCTCAATTATTTTCATCACCTCCCCAGCATACACAGATTGTAAGACTGATTCCTGGTGCCTTTGTTGCACAGATGGCTTCAATGCCTACCCAACATGAGCTATTCAAGTTGCTTTTGTTGTTACGCTATCAGTATACAGAGTGCTTTACAGAGTGAAATCAGGTAAGCTCCAAGGAGCTTGCAACCTATTTGTTGACACTGCTGGTGACATACGGGGGAGGAGGAAGGAAGACTTAGGAAAATGTGACAAGCAAATGGAGAAAGAGAACAAATGGGACGGGTAACAAAGAACAAATTGTTCCTTGTTGAGTCATGAAGCCAATATTTCTGTTGAGGATGAGTATTAGTTTTGGACTACAACTCCCACCAGCCACCATCTTGGCTGTGAGGCTTGAAGGACACACTCCCTGCTTTCCAGGCCTTTTCCCATCTGACCTGGGAGGGCAGGGCCTGACTGATTCTAGCTACAAAAGCTAAGGCTGTTAAACAGACTTTTGTCCTGGGGTATTGCTTAGGGCAGAGCTTTCCGGACTTTCCATGTTGGTGACACGCTTTTTAGACATGCATCATTTCTTGACACAGTATTTCAGTTTTACTAGCAAACCAGATATTAAACTAACCCCTTTCCAGCCCCAGGAGGAGTGCAGGAAGCATTCACGTGACACACCTACACACTACAGTCAACACACTAACATGCCACAACACAGTTTGGAAAGCTCTGGCTTAGGGGTTTTTTGTGGGGGGTATTATTGCTGTTATTGATGTTAATTTTTTGTGGAGGGGATATGTATGCACTGGGTATGTGCATATGACTGTGTGTGGTGACCACATTCACTGCTGAGAAGTGGCAAATGGTGAATTTAGCCCTTGGACAAAAAACGGTTACCCCCCTCCGACGTACCACACATTAAAAATATTTTTTTTCCCTGCCCATACTGTGTACAAGTAAATGTTTCCTATAGCTTCATATGTACATTAAAAGCCTCAACTATTCTTTGTGCTTAGAAGACTGGAGAGACAAACCGAAAATAAACGTTTTCAGTTCTAAGCAAATCATTCTTCTTTTCTGACAGTGTAATATTGCTGCAGTAGTATGCCCCTGATGCCTAGGCTACATCTAATTGAAACACCACTTTTTACTGTCAAGCTGAGCAGAAGTCAAACGCATATCATTTGTTTCAGTTCTGTCATGCCACACAAGTGTTGCATATGAAAGTTCGCTTCTAATGGGGGGAAATGTAAAGCAGATTATAAATAACTTTACAGGACTTGCATTATTAATATTACATTACCAAGCAAACTCAAGGAAAATCACATTTGCATATTGATACTGTAAGTAAGTTTGGAATTAACAAGACAGCAATCAGGGTAACACAAATTGTGCAGCGATGGGAACCTTCAATCACAAATCATATGCTTTGCCTTCCCTTTGTATGCCTATGTTGATGTTTCACTCTATACCCCAAAGCATGTTCCCTCTCTGGTTCCATAACCCACTTTTGGAATCACTATCACCACCAAACTTAACACATTCATCCATTCATTCATTATTTACATCAGTAATGTAGGTGCCACCATTTGTCTACAAACAAAGGTTTCACTTGACTTGGTGGTGGCACATGGAGTAGGACATGTCTCTGAAGAGGATTGGTAGGTAGAATGGAATGGTCCCAACCTTGTCATTACACCTGAAGTGTATAATTTTAGGACCCACTTTCTTATAAGTTGTTTTAAACCGTTTCAGTTTTTAAACACCTGGTGACCTTTAGAGTGAAAGGTGGACAATTAATAATAATAATTAATAATTATAAATCATTTAGGGCTAACATCAGCTGTTTAAAATTGGAGCCAGATGGACTAGCCCAGTTTTAAATACTTCAAGCCTGGCACAGTCCCATGGACTAGATCATATGCCTCCTTTTTGCTCTCGCCAAGATTGACCTTTCTATAGCCTCACAAAGGAGGCTTGTTATGTTGGGTTTACCTCTCTTAGGGACAACCTCTCTCTGCCCACAGAAAGGGAAAAGCCAAATGATCCTACACCCCCTGAGAAATCTTCCCAGGTACCACAGAACAAATATGTATCCACAAACCAAAACTAAGTCCATTTGAGGCAGACTCATTTCCCTCAAATTTTCTGTTCTCAAGATATGCTTATTTGTATCCAGTTGCCCATGACTGTATGTATGTATGAACAAAATGAACTGACTTTGTGCTTCTTGTTATTAATTCAGGTGCCCTTCTTTTCCCTCTTTTTAAGAAAAAAAACAAAACAAAACGAGGAAAGTTTGTTCTGTGGTTTTTTGCAAAGCAACAGGAATAGCTCTTAACACTCCATTGCTGACTGTTTGTTCATTATAGACTGTACATAAAAATGGATAAAGGAAGAAAGGTTTTACTAAATGAGAATGGTTAAGAATACACACAAAGGGTTGTCTTCAATCAGTAATAACCTGATGTCAGGTGACATGTTTATTATAGTACTTAGTGCCCTGGCAGTGAAATGAGGGTGTACCTGTCAGAGATTACATACTTACAATTGTCAAATCAAGTCATTTAGTTACTGACATCATGACAGTAGTCAACGCCAGTTTATTTTTTCATTCCATTGTACCTAATGTCACCAGCAGGAGAAACATTTCAGTTTTTCTTCCACTCTGTTCACATGTTATGAAAAACATTGTACAATGACACAAATATGCTTGCACAGTCCCGGCTTTAATTGCTTAATTCTTGAATTTCAAGTACCTCAGAAAAGATGTTGAGGTTTGGTTTCTCTTCCTTGCTTTTCAAAGAAGCTTTGTGATCCTGTTCTGGTATCTTTGTTTCATAAGATAGAAGTGAGAAGGCAACACACACATACACACACACACACACACACATACACACACTAATGTATCTGTCACTCACCATACTTTGTTTATCTTTGACTTTTCTTTCAACTAGGATAATGAAAATCAATAAAGTAGTTTCACTTCTACGCATTCACAGTTTGCAAGCTGCTCTATATTATATCTGAGAGCTAAGATTCTGCAAACTTGCTTAACCCTAGGCTTTGCTGGTCAATAAGAGACCATTTTCAATTTTAAAGCTGGTATGTATGGTAGGCTATATATTTCTGTTTTTAGAGTGAATCTCTTGGCTATGAAGTCACTCTGTATTTCCATTACGTGTCAACCTTTCATATACAGTTTCATTACAAGTTTATTTCCAAGAACTAATATTTATCAAGAAGGGTATTATAGATGGATAGGCAAATGCATCAATTTCGGTTTCTCTAAGGGTAGAATTAAATGTAGTGCTAAGTAGTAGCACAAGCATTTCTCCCCTCCTTGCACACTGTTTTGGGGAAATCTCCTGAATCTCCAGATTTGAGGGCAGTGCAGGGGGCACAGAAGGAGGAGTGAGCAAAGTCCCATTTTGCATTAGCAGAAGTCTTTGAGCTGGCTTCTGCTACAAGAGCTCAGTAGTTGAATCTGACTCTCAGTCTCTCATTTACCAGACTCCCATGCCAATTTGTGAATTCTTTTTTTAAAAGTCCTCGTGAAAATTTATCAGCATTTTAGTACACATTTTTCTCCTAATATACACAACGTGCAAATTTTCCTAATGTACACAAACTTTCACTAATATGTGCCTTTCATGCACTGTTTATATACTCTGCATTCTTGCACACACTAGTGGGCTGGAGAATTGAACTGCAAAATTCAGAGAAATGTAAGTTTTGAAGGATGACTGTGCTTCAGTTCATATATTGGTACAGGCAGAAAAGGGTAAATTGGCTAGATTCATCTTTAAATGTGAGCTTTGCCCAAGTGAGCTGAATAAAATGTATGCTGGGCCCATCCCTAACTTATACCTTGTTAAAACAACAAAGATGACAATGATGCACACAAATGTACTGGATCTGTCAAATCAGGATGAATGCTTATGCTCATTCATCTCCTCATATAACCTCCCCACAAACAAATGCCCAATAAAGACTTTGTGCAGGATATTCATAGAATTGTAGAGTTTGGTGGGACACACCAATGGTCATCTAGTCCAACCGCCTGCAATGAAGGAATCTCAACTAGATCATAAAAGGCAGAATTCAGGATGAATGTTTGGTAATCTGGAGGAGCCCTCCATATGGTGAACATTTCACTTGCCTACAAAAAGTCTGGACATACAGTGATACCTCTTGTTACGAACTTAATTTGTTCTGGAGGTCTGTTCTTAACCTGAAACCATTCTTAACCTGAGGTACCACTAACTAATGGGGCCTCCCACTGCCGCTGTGCCCCCACTGCACGATTTCCGTTCCCATCCTGAGGTAAAGTTCTTAACCCGAGGTACTACTTCCAGGTTAGCAGAGTCTGTAACCTGAAGAGTTTGTAACCCAAGGTGTTTGTAACCCGAGGTACCACTGTATAGCCTAAATTTGCCCATGGAAACTTGAATTCTCTTTACGATACAGCATGAATAATAAATTATGGTTCTATTACAAGAAAATCTTTCCAGTAGCACCTTTAAGACCAACTAAGTTAGTTCTTGGTATGAGCTTTCGTGTGCAAGCACACTTCTTCAGATACACTGAAACAGAAGTTGCCAGATCCTTCTACATAGTGAGAAGGTGGGGAGGGGTATTACTCAGAAGGGTGGTGGGAATGGGAGATTGGCAGATAGCTGGGATGAGCCTGCTGACGACTCTTAACGACTGTAATGGGTCTTACAGGAAAAGGCAAGGGGTGAGAAGGTGAGAAATGGCTTAGTCATGTATAATGGGATAAGAATCCAATGTCTTTGTTCAAACCAGGTTTCTCCATGGTTTTAAGTTTGGTAATGAGTTGCAATTCAGCAGCTTCTCTTTCCAGTCTATTTCTGAAATTCCTTTGTAGTAAAACAGCTACTTTGAGATCTTGTATAGAATGTCCTGGGAGATTAAAGTGTTCTCCTACTGGTTTCTCTGTTTTGTGATTCTTGATGTCTGATTTATGTCCATTTATTCTTTGGCGTAAGGTTTGGCCTGTTTGTCCAATATAGAGAGCTGAAGGACACTGTTGGCATTTGATGCCATACACAATGTTAGATGATGAGCAATTGAATAGTCCCGAGATGGTATGTGTGATGTTGTTGGGGCCAGTAATGGTGTTGTCCGGGTGTATGTGGCAGCAAAGTTGGCATCTGGGTTTATTGCAGGCTCTGGTGCCAGTGTCCGTGTTAAGTCTGGTTGTAGTATTATTGTGGGTTAGGAGTTGTTTAAGATTGGGTGGCTGTCTGTAGGCAATGAAAGGTCTTCCTCCCAGAGCTTGAGAAAGAGAACTGTCATTGTCCAGGAGAGGTTGTAGATCTCTGATGATGCGTTGTACAGTTTTAACTTGGGAGCTGTATGTGATGACTAGAGGTGTTCTGTTATTTTCTTTTTTGGGTCTGTCTTGCAGCAAGTTCTCTCTGGGTATAAGTCTGGCTCTGTTGATCTGTTGTCTAACTTTATCTGCTGGGTATTTTAGTTCTGAAAAGGTTTGCTGTAGATCTCTTAGGTGAGAGTCTCTGTCTGTAGAATTGGAACAGATGCGGCTGTAACGTAGTGCCTGGCTATATACAATGGACTGTTTGGTATGTTTGGGATGGTAGCTAGAGGCATGTAGATATGTTTGTCGGTCAGTTGGTTTACGGTATAAGGTGGTGTCCATGCGCCCATCCTGTATTTTTATAGTAGTGTCCAAAAAATGTATTTCTTGCATAGATTGATTCATTGTAAGGTTGATTGTGGGGTGAAAATCATTAAATTTCTGGTGAAAGGTGTCCAGGGTCTGTTGACCATCTGTCCAGATGATAAAAATATCGTCAATGTATCGCAGATACAAGAGAGGTTGTTCTTGTTCAGTTCTTTCTTGTATTCTTGTGTGGGGTCTGAGTCCAATTTTGTGTAAAAGGCGGTATTGGAAAGTTCTTTGTGAGCCTCCTGAATGTAGTCAGTTTTGTTCATGATGACGACAGCTCCACCTTTGTCTGAACAAGATTGTTAAGGAGCTACCCCCACACATCCAAGAACAGATCCTCACCAACACACCAACAGAACCTCGACCAGGAACTTTCTATCTTCTACCTAAAATACACAAACCAGGAAATCCAGGACGCCCCATCATTTCAGGTATTGGCACTATTACAGTGGGTGTCTCCGGTTATATGGACTCTGTTCTGAAACCATATGCCATCAGTGCTCCCAGCTATGTACGTGACACCACAGATTTTCTGAGGAAAATACAATCTTTAAATAATCTTCCCAACAATACTATACTAGCTACTATGGATGTGGAATCTCTGTATACCAACATCCCACACAACGATGGTTTACAAGCTATAAGGAACACCATTTCAGATAAAACCACAGCGGACCTTGCCACCAAACTCTGCCAATTTGTCCTTACCCACAACAACTTCAAATTCGGTGATGACCTGTTCCTTCAGATCAGCGGCACAGCAATGGGCACCCGCATGGCCCCACAGTATGCCAACATCTTCATGGCAGATTTAGAACAACGTTTCCTAAACTCCTACCCACTCAAACCTCTCTTGTATCTGCGATACATTGACGATATTTTTATCATCTGGACACATGGTCAACAGACCCTGGACACCTTTCACCAGAAATTTAATGATTTTCACCCCACAATCAACCTTACAATGAATCAATCTATGCAAGAAATACATTTTTTGGACACTACTATAAAAATACAGGATGGGCGCATGGACACCACCTTATACCGTAAACCAACTGACCGACAAACATATCTACATGCCTCTAGCTACCACCCCAAACATACCAAACAGTCCATTGTATATAGCCAGGCACTACGTTACAGCCGCATCTGTTCCAATTCTACAGACAGAGACTCTCACCTAAGAGATCTACAGCAAACCTTTTCAGAACTAAAATACCCAGCAGATGAAGTTAGACAACAGATCAACAGAGCCAGACTTATACCCAGAGAGAACTTGCTGCAAGACAGACCCAAAAAAGAAAATAACAGAACACCTCTAGTCATCACATACAGCTCCCAAGTTAAAACTGTACAACGCATCATCAGAGATCTACAACCTCTCCTGGACAATGACAGTTCTCTTTCTCAAGCTCTGGGAGGAAGACCTTTCATTGCCTACAGACAGCCACCCAATCTTAAACAACTCCTAACCCACAATAATACTACAACCAGACTTAACACGGACACTGGCACCAGAGCCTGCAATAAACCCAGATGCCAACTTTGCTGCCACATACACCCGGACAACACCATTACTGGCCCCAACAACATCACACATACCATCTCGGGACTATTCAATTGCTCATCATCTAACATTGTGTATGGCATCAAATGCCAACAGTGTCCTTCAGCTCTCTATATTGGACAAACAGGCCAAACCTTACGCCAAAGAATAAATGGACATAAATCAGACATCAAGAATCACAAAACAGAGAAACCAGTAGGAGAACACTTTAATCTCCCAGGACATTCTATACAAGATCTCAAAGTAGCTGTTTTACTACAAAGGAATTTCAGAAATAGACTGGAAAGAGAAGCTGCTGAATTGCAACTCATTACCAAACTTAAAACCATGGAGAAACCTGGTTTGAACAAAGACATTGGATTCTTATCCCATTATACATGACTAAGCCATTTCTCACCTTCTCACCCCTTGCCTTTTCCTGTAAGACCCATTACAGTCGTTAAGAGTCGTCAGCAGGCTCATCCCAGCTATCTGCCAATCTCCCATTCCCACCACCCTTCTGAGTAATACCCCTCCCCACCTTCTCACTATATAGAAGGATCTGGCAACTTCTGTTTCAGTGTATCTGAAGAAGTGTGCTTGCACACGAAAGCTCATACCAAGAACTAACTTAGTTGGTCTTAAAGGTGCTACTGGAAGGATTTTTTTATTAAGAAAATCTTTATCCAACAGTATCACATAACATATATACATATGCGTGTGTGTGTTAGATACTTGTGGGATTAAAATGCTTGTCCGAAAATAGCAAATGTCACCAGTAGTTATTTATTCGCTTGAGGTGAAAGAATAAGATTAGTCACTTGACAAAATTGTGGAGCTCCTCTTAGATAATAGTACAAAAGGTCAGAATGCTGTATGTCAAGAACAAATTGAAACAGTAAAAACACAAATACTGTACATTGCAAAACAAGCCATCTTTACAAAACATAGATGAAAGCCCATGTATTGATATATATAGCAAGTCACAAAGGTTAGGAAATAACAACAGTGATGGCAGTCTTAGACCCTTCAACATTTTCCTGTGAATATCTATTTGGAATGGAACAAAATTATCAGCAGCAGATATGGGCATCTACTTCCCTAACCCAAAACAGTGAGGAAGAAAAATACGAAGGACAAAAGTGGTAGACAGGAGTGGTGCTCACCTCTTCTACTTCCCCCCTGTAAAACTCAATCCTGCCACCATCACCACCCATTTGCAAATGTATTATGACAGGGTTATATGAAATTAACTTAGATCCATTAAATTAAACATGTCTATGCTAAGAAAATCTTATTGGATACAACCCAGATTTTCCAGGGTTTTAAACAGAAGACATTCCCAGGCCTACCTAGAGATGCTAGGGACTGAACGTGGAAACTGTTGCATGCAAAAACATGTGTTGTACCTGAGCAATGGGCTTTTTGATGATTATAAATGCAGTAAGCACAGTCTGGCTTTCTGATGCACACACAAAATGAATTCACGAATGAAAAAAATAAATACTTTTTCACACAAGTTATTATCAGTTAACAGCCAACTGAAATTTAAAATACGGTAACTTCCATGGTATAATTTGTTAGCAATTTCCAAACAGTGTAGAAATTGGAGAAACACCATTTTAGTAGATCAGTTACTTTGTCTGAAAAATGTACTTTTTATTTAATTTCTTTCTCCTTTTTTAGATGGAAGGCCTCCTGACAAACAACATACATTTGACTTTATAGAGCCAAACATTTAGAAATTCAGACAAATGATCAAACATTTGAAGACCAAAGCTAGATTCTTTATAATATGTCTGCCCTAGGCATCTCCCTTGGCTCTCTAAGTGGTAAGGGCAGACCTGATTTTCAAATATATTTCATAGACTTGATGAAAGCGTAAAATGTAGCTAGATTAACACTGAAATGAAAAATACATGTGAACCTAAATATTTTAATTTTGACTCAGTGAGAAAACTGAAGCTGCAAGAGTGGTGAAATATTTTAAAATATGAAAGCAACTAATACAAAAATGATATTTAAGAAGCACTTTAAAAAAAAAACATACACTTTTGAAATGGCCTAATGGGCAAGCTTGTTGAAGCAAATGCAGAAATGTAATCAAGAAGCAATTAGAAGGAAATGATGTATTAAAATGGATAAACTTCAACAGACTAAATAGCTCTCATTTTGAATCATTTTTACAGCATTGTGAATTTAAAACGTAATGGGCAAAAAGGCAGCTTCTGCCTCTTCAAATTCTGGCAAGCTAAGAGCTTTTTTTCCACTTGATTAAATCACTGTAGGAAACCAATATACATTGATTAACTTTCATATTTCTTCAAAGGAAGGGAATGTTGCATATGTGAAAACAAAACCACGTGGGCCGAGTTAATTTGAATATAGTTAACAGACATAGATGAAATTTCTCAAATCTGAGATCTGAAATGCTCTGAGCATATTTTTTTCCAGAACTAGAACATTCACTAAACCTGATGAAGTCGGTTTTTGTCATCACAGAGACTTAATCCAATGCCCATGGCAGTCCATCAAAAGGATAAGTCCCTTTGTAGCTAGGTCAGAAAATAAAGGAGACAGTTTGATTTAACATGGCATTTATAGTTAAATTACTTTTCAATTATATCCCTGTGGTTTGCAGACTAACAGACAACAAAATTGGGTTCTGGAAGCCATTACAGTAGCCAAGATACTAAGACCCCATCAGAACTAGACATTTAAAGGAGAATCAGTCCTGACTACCCCCAAAATCCTAGGAATTGCAGAATATTAAGAGCATGGGAGTTGTTAGGACACCCATATTTCTCTCACAGAGCTACAATTATCAGAGTGGTTTAACAGTCAATTCCTCTTTCCAGAGAATTCTGTCATTGCAGCTCTTGGAGGGAAATGTTTCTTACTTAGCAACTCTCATCAGCTTTAAACTACAGATCCCAGGATTATTTGAGGGAAGCTACAGCTGTTTAAAGATGTGTGATACTGCCAGAGTTGGGAGGACAAATGCACATCATCTACAACTCAATAGTTTCACATCCTCTCTACCCTTTGCACATGGTTTATAGTGATCTATCTCATTTAAATATGTATTTGCACATATAGACTGCCCATATTAATCTATACATTTAATGGAACTGAGAGACGTTTTCCATAACTCACTTAACGTGATGAATATGACTTCTACCACAATAATCACGAGAGTCCGTCTGCAAAGAAATATACATTAACGTTTGAGAGAAAATGTAACAATCAAAGGAAACATCAGCAAAGATACCACTATGATCCATCTACCATCTGAATCATCACAATGTACCTTTAAAATTCCTAGAAACTAACAGATAGCAGAGCCAGAAACCCCCAACAGGATTCTACTATCATTTACTTTGTGATACCTGTGATACAACAACCCAGCAGATTGCTGAAGAGCACTTGCCTCCTTTAATAAAGTATTATAGGCAAGTGATTCAATTAGTCACCTAAGCTAACAGTATGCTCTGCACTGGAATGTCTTGAACCTAAACCATCAATAGCAGACATCTGCCCAGTCTTACTAGGAAAATCACCAACTGAATAACTTCCATTGCTGGTCAAATATGCTTCTTGGAATCCATGCATTGTTCAAAAAGAAAGAAAGAAAGAAAGAAAGAAAGAAAGAAAGAAAGAAAGAAAGGCAAGAGTCACACTTCTGCATTTTCCCCATACGGGAAATACAAGAGATATCATTTGTAGTTCAGGGATCTCACAAAGTATGAGCTGTTCCAATCACCACATGCCCACTTGTGACTGGGAAATCTAGATTATATATACTGGTTGAGCTCATGCTTTATTTGCCTTTTTTCCTTCAAAAGGACTGATTAAAATAGTTATTTTAAGTTTTAAAGTTATTTTGCATTCATAAATCAACTGAATGGTGCATTAATTTGAAATTACTTGGCAAATGATTTACAAATGTCTAACACTCTGAGGCAGAATTTATGCAAATGGATTAACTGGGTATCTTAGTAATGCAGATGACAATTATTAATGTTTTTCCATTAGTACAGTTAAGATGCATGAAGTCAGTGGTATTTATGAATCCTAATGCATTCACTTTGCAAGCTATAGTGTTTGGTAAAGGGAAAAAACAAATTTGCTAATAGAAATGCACTTTTTATTAATTAACATTTCCAAGTGTACTATAATAAGTTGCTGATAGCAAAATCTAATTTTAAATAAAGAATTAATCTGATGTCTATCTCTCAGGCTCCCACTTCAACACGGCAAGCAGGTTTCAGCAAGTGTTTCTTCAATGTGTTTTAAGATACCTGGTTCCCTACCCATGCCACCCCACCCACCCACAGTTTTCACTTTCCCTGGTGTACAACATTCCTTCACTGCAAGGATGTAGGGAGTGGTGGCCACAAGAATATCAGAAAATTGTATCAACTTGGTGCACAAAGTCACTCTTGTTTTGTGTTGTATTCTGTTAACCTTGAGTTTTAGTTTTAAGCAGTGTGTCTTTAACAGCATCCAGTAGTTGAGGGGAAAGGGGAAGGGGTGAAGAAGTAGGAAGACTATTCTGAGAATGTGATGATTGGTTATGAATAGAGCTCTCTTTGAGCATTATTAGAATCTATTTCTTATAGTTGAAAGGGTAGATACAAAACTCCACCTCCCAGTTTCTTGTCAACCTGCTGCCATGTACTTTCCTGAACTGTTCTTTAAGGATAAGGCATGGGAAAATGGGACCACTGTGTTGTACTCCTAAGTATAGGGACGTGGGTGGTGCTGTGGTCTAAACCACTGAGCCTCTTGAGCTTGCCGATTGGAAGGTCAGCGGTTTGAATCCCCACGACAGGGTGAGCTCCTGTTGCTCTGTCCCACCTACTGCCAACCTAGCAGTTCGAAAGCACGCCAATGCAAGTAGATAAATAGGTACTGCTGAGGCGGGAAGGTAAACAGTGTTTCCGTGCACTCTGGCACTAATCACGGTGTTTCATTGCACCAGAAGTGGTTTAGTCATGCTGGCCACATGACCCAGGAAACTGTCTGTGGACAAACGCCTGCTCCCTCGGCCTGAAAGTGAGATGATCTCCGCAACCCCATAGTCGCCTTTGACTGGACTTAACCGTCCAGGGGTCCTTTACCTTTTACTCCTAAATATATAAATTCAAGTCTGTCAAAAGCCTGACATAGACTTAGAATCTGAAATACATACCACAAACCTCTTTGGGTATGAATAGACAGGGCTAGTGCAGCCTCTGAATCTCTGCCACACAGAGCAGGCAGTAATTCCACCACTCTCTAAGTATCTTGGAGGCCTTGATGCTACCAAAGTGCAGAACAGGGGAGGTATTGCTACACGTATTCCAATATCTATGGAGTGCCAGGGGGACAGCAATACTCTCTTAACATACCAGAGGCTTCCATGCATAGGTGGCAGTTTCACATTGGAAGTTATTTGAATCTATTGATTCTCTAAGGTTAGCCTTCCATCGTACATAATTAAATGGCATTTGAGCAAAGTAATTTCTGTGGGATAACCAGCCAAATAAAACCAACATGCTTAAGTCTAATTAATGAATGAAGGGGTTAAGACCATAGAGTAAGCTGTCCTGCCAGGCTTAGCTCACCTTGGGAAGGACTTGGTAATCAAGCCTTTGTTCTCCTCCCAGGAGTCAGCTACACTGGTGAAGAAAAAGCGCTTTATATGTGTAGTATATGCATTATAACACTGTGACACCACATGGTGCTGTGGAATTCCGTTTTTGCCAATATGATTTCTTATACAAAGTTTACAACACATTTAACTGAAATGCTTCTTTGATCCAACCACTGTCTACCAAAGAAGCTCAATGTGTAAAGAGGTTTTGAGCTTGTTGATGCAGATCACACTTCACGGCTCCTACAGTTGCATGTGTTCCCATACCAATAATTTAGGAACTCACCACTGAAGCTAAAGCCAAATTTTACTGTCTGTGCAACCTTTTCTGAATACTGTATGGAAAAGCACATGAATTTGACCTTTGGAGAATTTGTAAGTAAACTATTTCTAACTTATCAAATGTGTGGACTTTTACTATGCTAAGGGAAGAGGGAAACTTTTGAAGGAACTTAGAAGGGCATATTTTAAAGGTCTATGTCTCCACACTTTAATTTCAATCTCTATATTTAAATCTCTGTTGGGGTTCTCTCACCAAAGAGTACTTGCCCAACTTGGGTCTTTGCATCCAGGAATTCTCTTTTATACACCTATTTTTCCTTGCCACCAACAGTTTCAGGAATAGCTTGCAATATAGCACGAGTGCCTGCTGCTCAAAGAATCCAGCTGGGTACATACAATTCCATGGGAATATTTAGAGTAGCTATTTGGATGCTATCCAGTCTTATTAAGTGCTCCAGAGTTGCTAATTTTATTTCTAGTGCATATATCTCAGTGAAGTGATGAACCTTGTCCAACAATTTACCTAAAGCCAAACTTTCTCACTGTATCCAAGCAAATTGCTTCCATATAATGACAGTTATCCACTGAGACAGAACCAGCACCACATAAATGCTTGTTTTGGCATCTTCTGGGGCTCTAGGATGTCCACCTCTGATACTCAACCTTTAGTTTAAAAGACAAAACAAAAACCTCAATTAAGCCATTTGGAGCTGTGGCCTTTTCCCCCTTTTCATGATTGACAAATCTATCAATTATTGGTTCTCTAAGTTGTTGGTTCTCTAAGTTGTTCATTGTTCCAATCTTAAATTGTGAGATGTAACAAGAAACCCCAGGGAATGAGAAAGAAGTTTTATGGGCTCATCAAAGTTAGCACACCAGGAACATTGAATTGAGAGGTTTAAACTTAAAGCTTTAAGAAAATAAGCTCCGTTGAAATACACATATTCAATAACTGTACAGATTTTAATGACGTACCCAATTATATGGTACTTCACCACAGTTCCTTTTCTTTATAAAAAATAACCAAAAATGGTTATTTGCCTTCTCCGTCATGCTTTCATAAAGCACAAATATGCAGTGTATTCGGGGGTGATACAAAAGGTACTGCCTTTTACATTAAAATAATTGTATACCTATGTGCGGTCAATTTTTGAAGGACCTTTCAAGGGAGAACATTAGGCCCTTATATTTAGCTATGATGGATTATATCTGGCTCACACAGGAATCAAAAAACAGCAACTGACTTGCATTCTCAAGCTGGTAGAGACAGTAATGGCTAGCTTTGCTTTCTATGCAATTTAAATTTGCCTTGTATTTGTCCATGCTGGGAGAGACCTGCCTCTGAAATCTTGGAGAGATGTTGCCAGTTAGTGCAGATAATACTGCGCTAGAGGGACCAATTGCCCAACACATTATAAAGGAAGCAGTGAAAGTTGACAGTTCCCTGTAGTTTCTCATGATAAATTCAAACCTGCACAGGAAAAAGGATGAAGCCTTGTGAAATTGAAAACAAGTGTCCAATATGGTCTCTCCCTTGTGTGTAACGTTGAGCACATGTTGCCCTCCCATGAGCCTCTGCATATATAGATGCAGGTGACAGGAAGCATGCAGTAAGAGGTTGGGTTGCCCTTTAACCTTCCATAATCCTTGGCCAAATTTCATTTTTATCAGAGATAGGAGCTGTCAGAGACCAGGCTGAGGAGAGCTACTCTGTTGAGGAATGATGGGGGCCTCCCCCTCCCCCTGCTTCTGACCAGAATCCTGCAACTGCTCAGGAGCAATGGAACAGTTATAGATTTGGAACAGTGGTTTGCAGAGTGACATAGTTTGGAATACAACAGCTGGGCAGAACTGAGTGGGGAACAGCTAAGGAGAAGAAGAACAGGGAGAGAGAGAATTAACAGACTCCCTTTCACTGGAAAGCGTCCCAGCGCCCAGTCCAAAGTCAAGGAGAGCAGATAAGGTAGCTACACAGAAGAGCAAATGGTTGTGAGATCAGGTTACCAGACAAGGAAGTGATGGGAGTGGCTCGGGGGGGAGTGGGTGGAAACCTTAATTAGGAGCACCTTTCCTCTGAGAATGGAGTCTTTGTTCCTTCACTGTGAATATTAAATATCTCTTTAACTGGTAAGACTAATATTCACTTTGTTCTGCTCATCCACGGCCAAAGGGAGGGAGGAAGCCATTTCCCCAAAGCCTGACAGGAGCACTGGGGGGCTCAGCCCTCCCACAGAGGGAGTTCCACACCTCCTTTCCCTTTTTGGTTACTCTCAACTCCCAAAGTGGGCAGTATTGGACATGGCTGTCATCAGGCATGGAGTGGCTTTTGTTCTGTTCCCTTCCTTTCCCTTGGCAATCATGCAAGTCCTATATTGTCACATGGCACTAAAAATCCTCCACTCTGGGCTGTGTGGTGGTGATCTAGTGGAAATATAGCAACAACATAAATTCCTATAAGGAAGCAGCCTTATCCTGAGACAGAACACTGGTCCATCTAGCTTGGTATTTTCGACACTGTCAGCAGCTCTCTCGAATTTCAGACAGAGATCACTCACAGCTTTACTGGGGGTGCCACAATTTTAACCTTAACATAAGACCTTTTGTATGCAAAGCAGATGTTTTGTCACTGAGCTACAATCTTTTCCTATAGTGCTGAGGCTGAATAGCACTTGGTAGCAAACAGGATGCTGATCTAGTTCCTCTCTTCTGCGTCTTCAGCTTGTCTACCATCAGGTGGTAATAACTTACGGTAGATTGGATCAACAAATGTTTATTTATGGATTCAGTTTTATACTTCTGTTGTAGCTTTTTTATTATTATTTGTGAAGAACTAGATAATTTGCTTCTAGAAAGTGCTAGAGTTAGCAGTAGTAAATCTTTCACCAGAGTAGAAAAGTAGTTAAAATCAAATGAGCTGGGAGCCCATAATTATTTTATAGAAGTCTCAATAAAGACACAGATCCTGAAGGACACACTAGGACAAAAAGGTCAAATGTATAAAGAAAACCATTCATTATATGGCGACAAAACATTCTCTTCTAACATGTCTTGACAGAAGCCAAACAGCTTTGAAATATATCACATATAATAGTTATTGGAATGATTACCTTTCCTGTTCAGAGTAAGCCTTGTATCTGGTGTCTATCATCTTAAAATCAGCACATGGATCAGCTAATCCAGTCTTGAAGCAAATGAGAGAAATGTATATAATCATAACTTTCTAGTATTAGTAGCTGGAATTGTGGTTGGCAGTATGTATAGACAGGTCAAGGTTTAATAAACAAAGCAATTAAAATCACTTTTTGGGTATGGGATTGTTGAATTTAGCTTCAGCTAGATTTCATCTGGTGCACTTGAATCCTTTTTCTGCATGGTTTTTAATATTAGAGAACTCTAAGGATCCATGTAAACAAAATCCATGTAAACAAAATAGAATGTGTAGCATTTGATTTTCTTCCAAGAGATACCTGTCCCATTTCCAGATTCCTAAATGCTGCAACAGGTTGTTTGAGAAAGATAATTTAGCCTTGTCTTGTCACTGGGCAGTACATCCCCTGCATAGCTAAAAAGGACTAGCCCACAAGGTGATACATTTTAAATCCAATATGTATATTTTGTGATGCACCCAGAACCTTGGATTTTAGCTGTCAATCTTGTTTCCACAGACAGAAAAAATCTGCAAGACCCACAGATTTAATGAAAGGGGGGAAGAAAGGATACTTTGTAAAGAGAGAAAAGAAAAATGAAGGGACATTTTGCATCATATAATCCCATGGTATTTCATTCAGTGCTGCCAACAATATTACAAAAATGAAAATCTTGTAAATTAAAAGTGCAAGGATGCTAGGGAAAAAATTCAACAATGAGAACAATAAGCACAAAGTGCCCCCATTTCTCATCAACTATAGCCTTTAGAAATTTACCACATAATGCTAATGCTAGTCAATCAATATTTCATTTTGGTGCTCTAAAATGATGAAATATTTGACCATAGATTCTGCTAGATTGAGAGTTACATAACTCAGGCTATGAATGGAGGTCTGCCTTCATTCTCCTAATTGCTCCTTTATTTAACTACATCAGATGAAATAGCTTTCATACTTCAGTTTGATTCAGAATAAATCCTTTTTCCAGATATTCTGAAAAATATATATCATAGCTTGGGTCTCTATTACTCTTTAGCACAGGGATGGGAAACATGTGGTCCTTCAGATGTTGTTGGACTCCTAACTCCCATCAACACCAACAAGTCTGGTCAAAAGTCAGAGATGATGGGAAATCAGAGACCCACAGTTCCACGTCCCTGATTTAGCATAAAACCTACCTTGTCAAATGCCACATCACTGCAGTTTAACAATTGAAATAGGGATTTGTGTTTTCCCCCATTCTGTCCTTTTATTGCTTCTTTGCCTTCCATTACATTCTTCTGGAATTTCTAAACAAAGAGAAATTCTAAAAGCAATTCTAGATTTGGAGCATGCAGAGCTTGCTGCAGGCTTCAGTTCCATCAGTACACTTACTCATTTCTTAGCCTTAATGGTGCATTTCTAAAACACTACATTTCTAGGGCACATATCTGAAATGTCTATATAACCTTGAAAGATAAGAGAGGGGGTTGGTATTGTTAACTATAACTCCCAACATTCACAAGTAGGTTTTGTTTATTTTATTGTGAGCAGAGGGGATTAGTGCAATATTGTGTATGAAATATGTTAAAGCAATTAGGACTAACAAATTAAAAGATGTTTGCTTTTCTTTTGCTTCTTTTGCTTCGCAAATATTTTTCCCTAGGAAATAGATTCTATAGGGTCTCCTCAACAGTATATTATCCATGTAGAAACTGTTATGAGTTTGGGGGGGAATTAGGCTGAAGGTCTTGGCCCCCTTCCGCTTCTTGGAATAGCCAGGGTACCCTTCTGGTGAGGTGATAGCCTGGATAATGAGCCATTAAGAGAACAAAGGAAGTGCCATGCCAGACAAGAAATGGGTAGGGGCCCTACCACTAACTCACAGACTGTTTGTATATATAAGTATGTAAACCATATATCATAAAGACACTACAGTCTCCACTTTCCATCATTCCAAAGGAAACACAAACCATGAGTAAGTGCTTGAAACCCCTGGAATCAAAGATTGGGGTTGTGTGCAACACCTGTTTTCTCCCAGCAGTTCCCAATGCAGCTGGGGTAATAGTTAGATGATTCTAAATAGGCTCATCACTTGGGTCCATGGATAACAGAATCTGCACTCTGCTGAGAGATGGGACACATGCCAATTCCATGGAAATGGCCTACGAAATTGGGTCCCAGCTATTACATTTTGTGATTTACATGCTACATTTGTCATTCAGGAGCTACTTGTAGGAAAATAGCAAAGATGTGACAATGGTACAATGTATAGGTCTCTAAATGAGTTAATGAACCACTATCAGATTCTCACTATAGCATGAGTAATCAAGCTGTGACTTCAGAAAATTCCCCTGAAAAGTATACTGAATTTTAATATATTATTCATATATTTAACAATGTCTGACTGAGACAGATGTTGGTAGAAATAGTAACAGATGCTGAATGATTCTCTTTTTATAAGACATTTATAAGAGAGAGAAAAAGTAAATGTCAAAGTGATAGAGGTTGCTCAGTACAGAGATATAAACCTCCTCAAACTCATTAAAGTCAAAACAACATCCAGAACAGGTGTATGTCAGTGGAAACTTAAATTTACCATCTTTGAGGGGCAAAAATGGTGCTAGAGGACAACCTATAAGCACTAAAGCACTTACAGGTCCAAGCATTGTGCTCCCCATACCCCAACCCATATAAATAAGAGACCAATAAGACTGGTTTGGATCAAACAGGCCACAACTTTATTGAATACAGATGAAAGAGGTTTGGCTTGGGCATGGGAAAATCAAAATACTTCCAGCCCACCCACATAGTCAATCCAGGTGGGGGGGTCCCTAAGACTTACATCAAATAGGGTGACCCCCACAAAGACCACCATCTGGGGGAGTGCCTTTGGCCCTGACCCTGCTTCGGCACGCAGACATGACTACTCCCACCAGATCCCTTTAACACAGCCTTTCTCAACCTGTGGGTCCTCTTATGTTTTGGGACTACAACTCCCATCACCCCTAGCTAGCAAGGCCACAGCTCAGAGATGATGGGAGTTGTAGTCCAACAACATCTGAGGACCCACAGGTTGAGAACCACTGCTTTAATGAGAACCACGCTAGCATTTGGAGGGGTAAGCAGAGACTGCAACCTCCTCTCCAACCAAGACAAAGGACTGCCCCAATGCCCAACCAGTTGTGATGATTGCTATGAGGTAGGCAAAACCACAAGGTAAGAGCCCATTTGCCTGGTGGACAAATTCCTACCCGGCCCCATAAAGAACAGCAACCACCATAGCCACAGCAAAGTCATTGACTATCAGCTTAAATCAGGGGTGGGTGGGCAGGGAAACCTGACGAAGAAACAAACAGATAGTGCCCCAGGTGTAGGTTGCTTAAATAGCCAAGGACCCGAGGGAAGCCTTCCAGCTCTGCCCCCTGCTACAGCCCAAGTCCCAGCTTGCATCCCCATTCGCCAAAGCAGGGTGCAGGCTAGGATCCAGCTCCTGATGAGGGGGGCTTATGCCCCCACCACCTATCAGAAACGGCACTGAAATCATGCTTCTCTCATCAGGGCCCCAGAAGAGCCTCTGCTGTCCTGTAACGCTGCCACACCCAAAGAGGTGAGCGGACTTGGTGAATTGTTTGTAATGTATGGCTGGACCTTTGCAGGTTACCACGAGACTCCAGCCAAAAATCATGTAATGTGAGGGAAGGTTGCTTTTCAGTCCTGTCCTGTCTGTCCCATCCCCCGTATCTATGTATCTGCCCTCATCAGTTCTCACACAGGCGTTCACATGGCCAATAGATGGCACTGCAAACTACGTGAAGAGAGGTTGTAGATGTGTAGTTAAGGCAAGCCTAAAGGAGCAGGCAGTGGCAGCCCCCCAGATCCCTCTTAATTTTATCCACAAATCACCACACCATGTTAGGGGCTAAAGGTGACTTGGCCGTAAAACAGGAACAAGAGAGGGGGCCCAGCCATTAAAAACTGAATGCTGGACTAAATAGGCCTTTGGTTTGATCCATCAAGTTCTTATCTTCATGTAGCCAGTGAGTTTTCTTTGACACAGGAAATTAAATTAGAGTAAGGACAATGCTTCCTGACCTGACTTCCGTTAACCTATGGGTAAAAGTGAGCACAATCATCATCACTACCTAGAAGTGGAGAGAGCTTAAGTGTTTCCTACAAAACCACCAAAATGTCTCTCTCCTGACATCACAGCCTGTAAACTGAATAATGAACTTGTGGGTGCCATTTTTAACTCTGTGCTGCTCTTAAGTCACCTGAACTAGCTCCTCTTTCTTTATGGTCTCTCTTGTTCACTAACTCAAGAGGATTGTGTTAAGAGTTGTAGAGCAAATATCCCTGGTCTGGACCTTCTGTAGAAATTAATTCTCTCCACCACAATAATGAATTTTTAAGCTTTACTGCAGAACAGCCTTAAACACTTAGGTTACAAAAGAAAATGTTACAAAATAAAGTAATAAGTTGCCCCCCACAAAAAGCAACGAGTTTCAGTTCCATAAAGTTGCCATCTCCGCTTCATATTTTACTGAAATGAAGTTTCTTTATCTCTCAAATAATACACTGTCGTTCTGTGTTGCAAGCAACCTTCAGGGAAATACATTTATTCAGGTTCACAGGTTACATCTTCTGTTGTGCTTTGTGACTATCTTGTGATGGACCATGAGATTAGTCACGAGGTGTTTAGCTCATTCACAAAAGAAAAATACTAGCTCTATGCTAAAGGTAAACAAAAACAACCTTCCTATACAACATTTCTAAATATAATGCACTTAAATACAGCATTTTATATACATTAAACTTAACAGATTGCCCCTATCAGCACCTTCTTTCTTTTGCTTCAAGGTGTGCAGAAAATTGGTATGCAAAAAATCAAATCAATGAGACTGGGAAATTGGACTTTTCACAATCACACCACTCCAATGTACTGGCCTCTTAGCAAAATCTCTTGCATGTTGCCCTTTGTTGGCATGGAGGTCTCAGGTTCAATCCCCAGGATCTTCAGGAATCAGATGGTAGAAAAGACCTACTAAAACCTTTGGAGCCACTGCTCATCAAATTATGCAATACAGGCCAATTGTTTTATTCAATCCATTAAATATAAAGATTAAAGTCAGTAAAAGTCAGTAGAATAATCTTTTGTATTTCTGGAAACATGCTTGTTTCCCAAAGAAAAACTCTCTTATAATACATGATTAATTACCTGTTGGATTTAGGTTTTAAAAGCAACTTATTTAACTGAAATGACTCCTCTAATCAGTAATTAATATGCACTGCTCAGTGTTCTGCTGAAATATTAACATACCATATTTTCAATGTACTAAATGTATTTAAAGGGATTAAAACTTGATAAATAAAATTATAAAATTTAAAGACATTATTGTTGAGGCAATTTGGTAACAAGACAGACAACAACGGTACTCTTGAAAAACATGTAGCAATAATTACTTCAGTTGTTTAATGTATTAATTAAATATCGTTACCAGTCATTAAAAATGTAATTCTCTAATAGAACTTTAAATCTGAATTTATTACTTGCATAAATTTGTGTTAAAGGCAATGCCATTAGATTTATATTTCACTTACTGAACTTTAGAATATGTTCAGCTAAATTATTCATGGTAGATGCCATATCGAGAAAAATCTGTGCTTAAAATGGAGCATCATACTATATTTCTAAAAGAGGGCATTAAGACAGGAGTGGAGAACCTCAGGCCTAGAGGTCTAATGCACCCATCTAAGAACCTCCATTCAGAGCTTGTTATTCTGCTCAAATCATGCCCCATCTCTTGACTCCACCCATCAGTGGCCTAGCTCTGTGCCCTCCTCTGGTAGTTTTACCTGGTTAGAATGTATCCTTCAAACTGATATAGTTCTTGCATGTCACACTCTGACATGCCCTTTTCAGCATCTGCTGTCATGAGAACACCAAAGGTGGTGAACTGAAAATGGTGGAATTTTCTACTGCCACATGCTTTTAAACATTGAGCTTGTCTATCCTAAGACCTCTTAGCCACTCTCTTAAGGAGCATGGACCTTCCAGAATATTGCCTATTATTTGAAACAACAATGGAAAAATAACTATCATTTCTGATTAACTTTTCAGTTGCTTTCATTGCACTTCCTACTCTAATTATTTAAATGCAGCCAATCTTTTAAGACAGCAATGACCAAAAGTTTGTTCTCCCTGAGAAACTAGGAAAAGATAAAATATATTGGTAATAATGCAAACTTGTCTTATCCTACAGCAGGGAAACTGAAAATGAGATAAATGAAATATTAAAGCAATGTCTTTTCCATACCCTTACTCCATATTTTAAGCTAAAATCACTTGCAGCTAACAGGGGGAAATGAGATAAATATTGCAATCCATGTGAAATATTCTAAATGCTTGAGTAAAATTATTGTGTAAGGGCATTTGCCCCTTTTGCTGTAATATTTTGACTAGAGACACTGTGACGGACAGCACAAGAATTATAAATTTCATCCAAAGTAAATTCCTCAGTTGTGTCTTTTTGTCACACTCTAGCATGACTAAGAGGAGAGCAAAGGTGTGCAGATTAAAGGGTGGAACAATGTAGGTAAGAACAGATTTTTTTTCTGAGACAAAATAAACAGACTGCGGTCATTAAGACTACTGACAAGAGACCAAAATCTGCTCATCCAAGAAACCATCAAGGCTAGATGGCAGATTTCACCCACCCCCTCATTGATTGTCTTGAATTTGCATGTTTCCCTTCTCCCATATAAGGGGAAAGTTGTCATTATGATAGACATAGGGGATCCATCTAGCTCATAAATATTGCAAGATGAAATTCCTGTCAGAAGAGGCTAAGCTTACCAGTGTACAGTGGTACCTCGGATTAAGTACTTAATTCATTCCAGAGGTCCGTACTTAACCTGAAACTGTTCTTAAGCTGAAGCACCACTTTAGCTAATGGGGCCTCCTGCTGCTGCCGAGGTATGACTGTACAGGACTGAATATTTCTCTGGCCCCTAATAATGAATGACAGCCATTTAATTATGTGGCAAAAAGGTAAAGGACCCCATAACAGTTAAGTCCAGCCAAAGGCAACTATGGGGTTGTGGAGCTCATCTCGCTTTCAGGCAGAGGGAGCCACCGTTGGTCCACAGGCAGCTTTCTGGGTCATGTGGTAATAGGTGAGAGAATAGGTTTTGAGCCTGTGTATTTTGTCCCAAAGAAGTCTATGGGGTTTTATGGAAGACACAGGTGGCTATATTCAGGGAAAGTATCTATCTGGGTTTTGTAATCAGCTGGAAGAAAAATATCAAAAAGCTATTGGGTGAACTAAAGACTTTATTGCATTTTAACACTAAGGATATTGTGAGAGGATGAGAAAATCATCTACCTATCCACATTCTCCACACCAGACATAACTGTATACATTCCTGCTTAATTTTTAAATTCCAAGCTAAAATAGTCCCAAATGTTGTATACTTTTTTCATAATGGGGTTACTTCATTCCATTGTACATTTTGGTTGCCATCAAAGGGCTGTGATCACTTTTATATACAGTGGTACCTCGGGTTAAGAACTTAATTCGTTCTGGAGGTCCATTCTTAACCTGAGGTACCACTTTAGCTAATGGGGCCTCGCACCGCCACTGAACGATTTCTGTTCTCATCCTGAAGCAAAGTTCTTAACCCAAGGTACTATTTCTGGGTTAGCGGAGTCTGTAACCTGAAGCGTCTGTAACCCGAGGTACCACTGTACTCTTATCTCACAAGGGAGAAACATGCTAAGAGGAAGGCACACTTGGCAAATCCACACCGTTATCAACTCCCACCCAGAAACCAACGTCCCCACTGTGAAAGGACATGTGGATCTAGAATTGGCCTCCACAGTCACTTACAGACTCATTGTTAAAACTGTGTTTATGGAAGACAATCTTACTCGGCTACGAGTGATCGCCAAAGAAGACTGTTCAGACACAACGTGTGACTACTAATCTTTTTATGCTGCCCCTCTTCTTGAAGCAGACACAGCGGTACACATCCAGTAGTGGAACATGGATGAAGAGACGTGGGCATGCATACCAGGTATACAACAATTACCCTTCACATTGGTGATTCAAGTCTCTAATGGAGCGTTGGTGGGGTTTTGTTCACTCACAACTATGCTCTGCATTTCCACCCCTTTGCTTTATTAGTCAAAATATATGAAATCCGGATTTCAGTGATTTAAACTTGTATTTGTATACTTGGACAGAGAGTTAGCTCTTTTTATATTTATCATTTGTTTTCTGCACTGTTTCCTTTGACGGTGATCTCACCCTGTCATTTTTAAAATTATGTTAGTTGTGTTGCACACATGGCTGGTGGCTTTCTCCATCAGGGCAAGTTGCTGAACTAAGACTGAAGCCGATTGAATTTTCTCTATTACAAACAATTATAATTAAGCTATAATGACTGCATGTGGGTCAAATTCTCATTTAAGCCAAGCAAAAGGAGGACAATAAGATTACCCAAAAAGTCAGAGCATAGAGGAGCATGTCAAATACACTATATGGATGTTTGAATGTAAAGGTTTCTAATAAAATACTGCTGCAGCTACATTTAAGATTAATATCAATGTCTCTTCTCACTCTTAGTGAGCTTAAAAGCATTCCACAAAGGCATGAAATTATAGCGCACATAGCATTTCTAGCCATAAACTATTTTGACGAACCATTTACAATTCTGACTACAGGTTCAGAATCAAATTGGCTTATTTTAAAAAAAATAAAAAATAATACTTTTATTCCCACATGCCATCTGTTCAAAAAGGAGAAGCAATAATTTTATGCTCAGACAGATTTTTTTCACTGATAATGTTGTATGGACTTTTGCAGGAGAACAGTGCACACTGTATTCACAACAGTGTACTTTCCTGCTTCTCTGGACTTCATATCCTATTAAATTTGGAGAAATCCTTATAAGCCAAATTACCTCTAGGCCTTTAATATGGCTCCAATGCTACTTGCGTGGCGATTCCCGCCCCCTCCCACAGTTAGAGTAAATAAAGACACCGGACACCAGAATTTAGGTTAATGGGCAAAAAATGGCCACAACTTTATTGATTACAGGTAAGAGTGGTATTGGCTTTAGGCATTGGCCCTATCAGACTAACCGGTATAACCGGGAAGGGTTAAGCACCAACAGGGGGAGCCCCCGAGATGCACATCCATAGGCACTCCCCAAGGGGTTACCACTCGGGAGCGCGCTTTAGGCCCTAGCCTCCATAGGTTTCGGACGAGGCGACACCCCCCGGAGTCCTTTAACGAACTACCCTTCAAGATTTGGGGGAGGTGATGGCGTTCCTGCCCCCCCGACTTCATTTGCATAACAATACCCCTGCCAATGCCTAACCGCCAAAACCAAGGAGTTGTGACGTTTTGCTATGAGGTAGGCGAAAAAACCAAGTGGCTTCTAAAATACAGCCAATTAGCCAAATGGAAAAACTGCTACCAGGCCCCTTGCGGCGACCAGCCGAAGCCCATAGCAAAGTCCGAATTCAAACCTAGAGGGTGGGTGGGTGGGAAACCGCAGCTGCTGTAGAGAAAGAAAAGGGGCGAGCCAGGGCTGCCCCGACCTTAAAAGCACCTAGTAAGCCCGGCCCTACCGCCAGCCGATTGGCTAGCGCTGAGGATTATGAATATTAATGAGACTGGGGAATCCCCGAGTCCCACGGGGCTGGCGCGAGCCCCGCGAGAATGTAGACGGGGGCGTGAGCCCGCAACCCCCCCTCCTTAGGTCGGGAGTGGCTTTGTCTCCTCTCCAGCAAGTCCTACAACACTATTAAGTTCCACTGGAACACCTGTAATGTTTACTCACACAGTAAATAGCAGCTTTATGGAGAGAATTTTTCATGGTGATTTATGAAAGGGTTAATCCCCTCCCACAGGGCTTCATTCCTGCTTAGAGACCCGATGTTGCATAATGGCTAGGTCACCATACATTTAAAGCATTCTTACACCCCTAATAGTCATTGCTTTCCACAGAATCCTAAGAACTGTGGTTTCTTAAGGGTGCTGGGAGTTGTAATAGGTCCTTTAAATGACAGTTCTCAGGATTTCTTTGGGGGATGCCATAACTGTTAGTGGTAATAAAACATAAGGTGTGGTGTAGGACCTAAGGCAATGAGCTATGACTCAAGAAGTGTCTGGTTTGATCTTTGCCTCTGCTGTACATAAGAGCCAGTGTGGTATCTAGAGGTATAAAGTGTCGAATTAGGACCTTGGAAACTAGTGTTCAAATCCCCACTCAGCCATGAATCTCCCTATGTGACCTTGGGCCAGTCACTGCCTTTCAGTCTAACCTACCTCACAGGGTTGTTGTGAGGATTAATTGAGAGGGAGAACCATGTTGACCTCCTTGAAGGGAAAGGTGGGGTAGAAATTCAATTAGTAATAAATTTAATCCATAGCCTTAGGTAAGCACCCATTCTTGGTCTCACTTCCCACCATGTTAAGTGTTCAGAACGCTTGAAATGACTATACAAATATTATGTATTAGATTGGGGGGGTGTCTCTTGAGGTTCCTATTAAAATTCAAAAAAATTTATTACATTGGGGAATTCAGCATGAATCACCTTGTGTTATATCTAATTGCAACCTTAGAACAACCTCATCAGTTGTTCGCTTATTAAAGATACATGGATTGTTCCATTTCACCTTGGAGAGGAATATTCCTTCAGATATACATCCCGAGGCAATGATCCATGCCATCACTCTCAAATGTCTGCCATATGTCCAATAAAGAAAAAGAAACAATAGATGGCATTTCCTTCAACCACCCTGTCCTATTGTTTGTATATACGCCTGCCCCAGGTGACATGGACCAGGATGCAAGTTAACTTGCAAGTTAAAAGAGTTAACTTGATTCCTGTCCACTGAAGTTCTTTGGATTGTTCTCTGAAGTCAGTTTGTCAAGCATCCTGCAAGGCACCAGGACTCTGCAGAATGTCAGGAAGACAACAGAATCTGAGATTCTCCATTCATTAGCATGGCAGGGAGAGAAAAACTGGTCCGTAACATTTCAAAAACAGAGAAGATTTCTCCCTTTGGAACCCATGAACAAGACATGTGTAGATGAGTCATTTTTCTGCAGTACATCACCTCTGAAGTAGTATATGACTTCCCTTAAGCTAGAGTGACAAGAATACGCCCTTTCTCAACAGGGAAGCAAGACAGGTTGAAAAGTCAACTGGCAGTTCCTTCAAAATGGTTAAAGAAAAGTTAAGAGGACAAACCTTACAATATTCTGCATTTATTGCTTGCTAGACCAAACATCATCAAAATAATTACATGTTTGATAGCCCCAATTTTCAAAAAGTAAAAAGAAAAAAAGCCCTGTAACAAATTTATGCCCCTAAACCTTCATTGACTAGAATCCACTTTATGACTCCCCACACACAAAGGAAAATTCAATATCTTGTCCTATATATCTATATAGAGAGAGCCAGTGTGGTGTAGTGGTTAAGAGCTGTAGACTCGTAATCTGGGGAACCGGGTTCGCGTCTCCGCTTCTCCACATGCAGCTGCTGGGTGACCTTGGGCTAGCCACACTTATCTGAAGTCTCTCAGCCCCACTCACCTCACAGAGTGTTTGTTGTGGGGGAGGAAGGGAAAGGAGATTGTTAGCCGCTTTGAGACTCCTTAGGGTAGTGATAAAGCAGGATATCAAATCCAAACTACTCCTCCTCCTCCTCCTCCTCCTCCTTCATCTCTCAGCATTTTTAAAAACAATCATTTAAAATGGCACTCTTTATCTGGGAGTAAGTTTCACTGAACTCAACATGACTTACTTCTGAGTGCCTGTGCGTGCTCCACGATACCTGTGTTGGGGACTGCAGCACAAGATAGCTATAATTATATATATCATAACCATAGTGCATTGACTGTGCTTTGTTTCACTGCTTTGGAAAAAAACAAAACACCTCTGCTCCATTTTAATCCTTCAAGAGTTCATCAGCCCACATTTTTCTCCCTCCTATGCTGAGAATTTCTGTATGAAAATCTACAGGGAGATGTCATATCAAAAGTATAGGGTTACATTCAGTTCTTTGTTTTATAGTCTCGTCCCTAATAAATTATAAATGTTTATCCCCATGTGACACTTCTCTCCCTCTGATGAAGCTTCTGCCTCTTTTGGAAATGTGTTTGATCCCTTCCTCACAACACATCACTTGAGGATTTAATATTCAACAAACGTTGCACTGAGTACCACCAGTCTGATGCATTCCCAAACAAGCTATAATTCTCCAGGGATTTTAATTACATAGCTCTAAACCCCCCAAAATAAGGGAACAGAAATCCATCTCTGCAAAATAATATCCACCATGTTTAGGGCAGTTTTATATGCAGTCCAAAACACTATCATTATCACATATGTGGAACGGTCATAGTTCAGAGGCAACATTTCCAGATGGGCTGGGAGAGACTTGTGTCTGAATTCTGAAGAGTCATTGCTGGTCATTGTAGACAGTACTGAACTAAATGGACCAATGATATGACAGAAACTAAGAGGCCTCACAACATTACTGGCTTATTGCAGGTTCTCTATTGTAGGACACTTGATTTGTACCTCCGACTTGTGTGGATCAGAACTTAACCAGCCACTGGTTTTTATGCCTCCCAAATATCCTACACAGTTCTTGGCTCAAACATGTGTTAAACCCGATTTTGAATTGTTGAGAGAAAATATGTGTATATATTAAAAATCACAGATCATATGGAAAGAGGACGGAATGAACTTAAAAATGAACATATGCAAAACAGGAATGAGCCAGAAAAAGACTGATTTTTCTGTCCTTATTTTCAAACCACCAGCTTCTCTCCAGCCCTCATCCAAGTGGACGAGTTGTGTCTAGGAACCAAAAGGCGGCGGCAGCAGCAGCAGCAGCAAGACTATCAGAGTTGATTTAAGCAAACATCTGCTTGCCATCAATGCCCATGAAGGTAGCATAATTACCTCTTCACTATACGAGAGACTTAAGAGGTCATTTTCTCTTTGGGTAGTCTTTGATACAGTTCATTCTTCCACTAAATCATGAGAGCTCCTCGCAGACTTTTTGAAAAACAAGTAGCAATATACTAAGCCTTTTCTTTCATACATTTATTCCATTCCCCCTGCTATGGACTGCCTTTTAAACACATCAGTTATGGAGGGAAATTGAAACAGCAGATAATGTATCACAGTGCATGTAAATAAAGTACACTTGCTTGCAACCAGGAATTTAAGCTTATTCACACATTATGCTGCACAGATATAAACTGACTCCATAAATGTAGCAGTGTTTGTGTGAAAGATTATACAGCAGTACCTTGGTTTTCGATCGTGATCCATTGTGGAAGACTGTTGGAGTTCTGAGACGTTCAAAAACCGGAAACTCGGTAGCCGACAGCTAGGACTCAGGATCTTGTACTCAGCTGCGTGGCACGTTCAACTTCTGAGGCATGTTCGAAAACCAAAATATTTGTGAATGAACATGTTTGAAAACTGAGGTATCACTCTACACTTCTTGATTTGCATAGCTCAACTATTGTGCATACAGTTATGCAGACTGTACCCTCACTGAATGCAACATTTTAGATGTAGCTTTTAGATGGAGTACACAGTAGCTATCCAAGACAGAGGATGAAATAGCACATCCCTTGCCCTCATACGGGAAATGATCATATTGGCAGTTGAATCTTATTTCAATATTGGAAACAAGGTAACGTCTGTCCCCACATCTGGGGAAAGCAGGGTACCATAGATGGCACGGGACACAAGACAGGCCATGTAGCACACAGGCTCTGTCCTCTGACACTTCCCATACCTCACAGCCTCTGCCACATGAGGTAGCTGCCATACTTTGCCTAATGGTTGAACCGGCCCAGACATGCTCCCTTCTTTGTCTCATTTCCAAGGTTTGTATTTGTTCTAATAGTGTGCTAGATGTCATTATTGTTCTAACACCAGATTTAGGGCAATGTGGGTGGTTCCCCTGCACAGGGCACTGAGCCAAGGGGGCACAAAATATTAATAACTGTATTTATACAGGTACCTATTGAGAAGATCCATAAAGAACCAAGTGTACCAAAAAGAATTATTGTGAAAATAAATATTTAGTAGGAGGGGGACAATTCTTGTCATCTCTCAGGTGCAATATTACCAAAGTCCACCCTGATTGTCATCATAAACAGGACACATTTTAGCAAAACAGTGGTTTATACCAATTTGAATTCAATACATGCTCTGCAGTCTAGAGGAAGTGAAGCAGACTGGAGAAAGTTTTCCTTTTCCTTCCATGTAGAACTCCAGGCACACAAAGATAAAGAAGGATTCCATTTGTCTGTATACTTAACACCCTTTACACTGTATTTAACTATAGTCAGTAAAAGGGGATTTTAAAAATAGAATAGAAAACATATAGTTAGCTTAGCCAGATTCATACATCAAATGCTCTTCAGTGATAGTGACAGGGAGAGAAAAGCAAAACTTGTAAAGAAGACCATTATTTTAGTGCCCATTTTTCTTTTGATTGATATTTTCCTACACATTTCATGTGAGTAGTTAATAACAGCTTAGGCACACACTGAGCATTCCACACAATAAAACTTTGATTCTCAAAAAAGCTCATCTTAAGCTTATATGAGTGGGAAGAAAACTCGGGCAGTGGACCTATATTATGGAAATTGCTTAGAGGATACTCTGGAAGGATGATGCGGATGTGAAAGATGTGAGATAACCATTGGTAGCCTAAGAAAGGTCAATGCAATGATGAAAAGAAACTTTTCCCTCCTTCCTTCCCCACCCAGTCATTTCTGTCCTCCTTTCACTCCCAGGCCCTGAATATAAATGTATAGGATTACCCTGTGAAAAGGTTAAACCAAAAAAGGAAGATGTACACATTAGTTACAAATTAATATGTATTTAATAGGTTGCATTCTACTGGTTTACACAGCCTAAACATCGTTATGGTCTGCAATGGGGTTGCTAGGCCAGAAGCATCCTGACCTGGCATCCAAACCAGGATTTCAGGAACCCCCAAAGGATTACATAGGAATCTGAGGTTACCCACAACTAGGTAAAAGGTAAAGGTACCCCTGGACAGTTAAGTCCAGTCATATGCAACTATGGGGTGTGGCACTCATCTCACTTCAGGCTGAGGGAGCCAGCTTTTGTCCACAGACAGCATCGGGTCATGTGGCCACCATGACTAAACCGCGTCTGGTGCAATGGAACACTGACAGAAGCCAGAGAACACGGAAACACAATTTACCTTCCCACCACAGCAGTACCTATTTATCTACTTGCACTGGTGTGCTTTCAAACTGCTAGATTGACAGAAGCTGGAACAGAGCAATGGGAGCTCTCCCCATCACAGGGATTCAAACCACCAACCTTCTGATCGGCAAACCCAAAAGGCTCAGTGGTTTAGACCACAGCACCACCCACAACTGGAAGCATTCCAAACAATCAAGCACATATTTGCACCATCTTTACAATCCCCACCCATGCAGAGCTCTTTCCCTTGCAATATTTAACATCTTACCATCTACAAGATAGATTTTCAAAAATCCCGTACTCTGAAATATACTGCCCTTGTGGCACAAAACAGGTGGAATCCATCACACACGTTTTACTTTATTGCCCATTTTATGTAAAATATATGGTAAGTATTTGGCCCCCTTATTGAAGGGGATTTATTGCAGTGACTCTTCCAGGGTGTCTTATCTGCTGAATAATTGTAGGAATGACGTTGTGGAGAATGTGGCAAGATTTTTGAATGACCCCATGAAATGATGATATCACTAGAGGTCCTAAGAGCCATTTTCATACCTCACAATGTCTGATCAGTTTTATCCTAAAATATTTCCTATGTTTCATTCTCTGAGTTGTATATGATGCACTTTCTCTATGCCAATAAAAGAGGTTGACTGATTAACTGAAGTTAATTTGGAGAGGGGAGCAAACGAGAGTAGACCCCCCCCCCAGCAGCGTATCAATGCTAAGTGACGCCCCCCCCCCGGAGATTCAAGTCCTTCACCTGCCCACTTGGAGGGGCTAGGCAAACCTGGAGACTTCAGGTCAGATCTGAATCTCTGGCAACTCTAGTCTGCAATACAAAACCTAATTTTTAAGTTTCTAATGCATGGTGGCCAGTGCTTAGTTTTTATAAAACCTTTTTTTAAAAAAACAAGCAGCCAAAAATAATGATAAGTTAAATATCTGTCCCTACAGCAAGGGTGACATACAAATTGTTTCATTTAAAGAAATACAATTCTGGAACATGGAAGATTACTACCTTGTTTTTCTAATTTGCTCTTTAGGGAGAATAATGTATGCTGTTCCGGTTTCAGACACAGGACATAAGTGAAATTATAATCTTAAATACACAAGTGGTTATGGATGGAATATACACTACACTACACACACACATCTTCAATGAGTATTAATGGGCTTTTAGTACAAAGCACACACTGAGAAGATAATTTGCCTACAATCCACATTACACGTTATGCTATTTGTCTAGGTGTGGTAATGCTGTGCTATGGTATGGACAACCTGACCACATTTTTAAAGGATGTGCATACTGGAATGTAAAAAAGGCTTTAGCTGTTGGAGAAAAGAAGAACTTGTGCTTTCTACTTTTGAACATCTCTCCCCATTATCTGAAATACATCAGGAGCTCACGTATAGTCCAAAGAAGGCATTTAAGACATTGCAAGAGGAAGCAAAGTAAGAAATGCAACAAATTCATACTTATTGCCCTCCTTGTAACTTTAAACAGCTGTAATTACTTACAGAAATCACAGCTACAGCATATGGGTTATGAGTGTCACCCTGGGGTTCTATGGAAGGATAAGATAAGGGTGAGAATCTAGTTATTGTGATGAAAGTTTGCCTGCAAACAATGCTTGCTGTCATGAGTAGTACTTTGACTCAATACCACTATCTCTGTGTGCCACATATCTCCACTGAACTGAGCTTGCAAACAGATAGCTCACACCAATCAGAGGGAAGTGGCACAAAACATATGTCTCCCAAACCATGCCCAACCATCCCTTCCACACAGGAACAAGGATTATGCTTGTACACGTCACACAAATTACCGTATTTTTCCATGTTTAAGACTATTTTTTCCTAAAATTTCCTAAAATTTTGAAGTTTAAAGTAAGCGGTCATCTTATACACGGATAGTGCATTTTCTTAATTTAGAGTCCCAAAAAATAGGGAGCATCTTATACATGGGGGGCGTTTTATACATGGAAAAATACAGTAAAATACTGAGGATTCATTCGAGAACTTTAACAAAGGTCAGATTTTTTACAGTGGGAAAAAACAGATTTTTAAGTACATTATTCTAGAATTCTAGCTGAATACTGGCAAGATAATGCGGCAACATCCCAGCAACTAGACCATTGTAAATAGTAAGTGTTATGTACTGAGATGAATAGGATCCAAAATGCAGCAGTCTGATTGGTCCTAGAACAATAGGATCTGTGTTTCTTGAAAACAGACATCTTGGACTTAGGTTTTAATAATGTATTTGGATGGCATGCATATTTATGGTATGACAAGGTCAAAGCACATAAAGCATTCAAAACCCATATTGTCAGGAAAGCATTGTTTAATGTCTGGATAAGATATAAGGATTTACTTGAAAATAAAACCCCAAGGTGGTTGCCACCGATGGAAGCGAAAGCACTGAAAAAGCTCAATATGGAGGTCAAATGGCCGAAATATTGGGAAATTCTGGAACAAGAGGGAGACAGATTGAAACTGCAGAGTTTTGAGAAACTAAAAATAAAGTGCGAGATTGGCTTCATTATTATCAGATAATGGAGGCATATAATTCGGACAAGAAAAGTGGCTTCCAGGTGGAAAAATCAAAATTAGAAACAGAACTGTTAGAACCTAAAACTAAGACTTTATCAAAGATGTATAACTTGCTGTTGAAATGGAATACTCAGGATGAAACGGTGAAATCTGCTATGATTAAATGGGCACAAGACATTGGACATAACATAATGATGGCTGACTGGGAACAGTTATGGACCACAGGTATGAAGTTTACGGCATGCAATGCCTTAAGAGAGAATATTATGAAAATGATATACAGGTGGTACATGACCCCAGTCAAGCTTGCAAAAATCTATCATTTGCCCGATAATAAATGTTGGAAGTGTAAAGAAACTGAAGGTACATTCTTTCACCTTTGGTGGACGTGCCCAAGGATTAAGGCTTTCTGGGAGATGATCTATAATGAATTGAAAAAGGTATTTAAATATACCTTCCTGAAGAAACCAGAGGCCTTTCTCCTGGGCATAGTCGGCCAATTGGTGTCAAAGAAGGATAGAACTTTCTTTATGTATGCCACAACAGCAGCAAGAATACTTATTGCAAAGTACTGGAAGACACAAGATCTACCCACTCTGGAAGAATGGCAGATGAAGGTGATGGACTATATGGAACTGGCGGAAATGACTGGCAGAATCCGAGACCAGGGAGAAGAGTCGGTGGAAGAAGATTGGAAAAAGTTTAAAGACTATCTACAGAAATATTGCAAAATTAATGAATGTTAGAATGATGTTGGATAGAAATTAAGTGGTTTTTAGCTGTAATATTATAAGGGCATATGAAAAATGGATTATTAATAGGTTAAAATTCAATGTCACAATATTTTAAGATTAAAGATTAGGATAAACAAAGAGGGGAAGGATTTGCTGAACTAACAAACTGAATTGGAATACAAAAAAGGGAGGCGCGAGGAGGTCCGGGAAACAAGCCAATGAAAGATAAGTAATGGAAAGATTGAGTTGTTTTTAACTACTTTTATTTTGTATTTTTTCTTTTTTCTTTTTTCATTTTGTAATATTTTGAAAATTTTAATAAATATATTTTTTTAAAAAATAGAACAATAGGATCCAGAATGCAGCAGTCTGATTGGTCCACAGGAGCCACCCAATCCAGCTCCAGGTAGAAAAGTCCAAGTAATTTCTTTTGTTTCTCTTGAATCTCTCATTGTTTGGCTTAATTGGATGATCTACTATGTCCCAACACCCCCTTCCTCAACTCAGCTTTCTCCACCTGTATTAGAAAGCCCCAAATATTGAAACCTTTCTTCACAGGTGTGTTTTCTAGTAGTGTTAAGTGCCTATGATACATATGTACTCTATACTTGGCACATCCTATAAGAATTCAAGATGCTGAAAGGTTAACCTTGTTTAATTCACAACATCAATCCATGTTCATTCCTCTTGCCTTGATCATTTCATGTCTTTCACATGCTCACATGTTCTAATGTGAATTCGCAGCACCTGTTAATTCAATTATGACCAACTCTACATTCACAGAACCCACTGGCATCCTGTCAGAAGCGGTTTTAGGGTGGAACGACCAGTGCAGCCACACTGCGGGGGCACCAAAGCAGTGATGTAGAACAGAGTTCAAGAGGTGGGGGCACCAAATTTTAGCATCATTAATTTCAGAATGTCTGTTCCAAGCATGACTAACATCTGGATCAAGCTTATATTCTTGGAGGCATTGTATCATAATGCTTACCTGATAATGCTCATCAATATGACTTTAGTTACAATCTCTCATTCATCTATTATAGAGACTGAAGATTTGGTACATCCATGGATGTGGGTGGCGCTGTGGTCTAAATCACTGAGACTCTTGGGCTTGCTAATCAGAAGATCGGTGGTTCGAATCCATTTGATGGTGGTGAGCTCCCGTTGCTCTATCCCAGCTTCTGCCAACCTAGCAGTTCAAAGGCACACTAGTGCAAGTAGATAAATAGGTACTGCTGTGGTGGGAAGGTAGACAGTGTTTCTGTGTGCTCTGGCTTCCATCATGGTGTTTCATTGGGTTGTAAGCAGTTTAGTCATGCTGGCCACATGACCTGGAAAGCTGTCTGTGGACAAACACCGGCTCCTTTGGCCTGAAGTGAGATGAGTGCCACACTCACTAATCACCGTTGACTGCACTTAATCATCCAGGGGTCCTGTACCTTTTACCTCCATGGAGACAGAAGATCCTGAGGCTTTGTTTTTCACTTAGCTTTACATAATTAAACAAGAACACCATGGCTCCAAGTCATCCACCTCCCCTTCACTCACCAAATTAACTCTTTTAGGGCCTCAGAACATGAACAATGCACAAAGAATTCTCTACTATGCTAGACTGAGAACTGGATCCTAATAGCTCAATTTTTAGTCTGAAAGGTTAATTATAATTTGATTGGACTGTTCCCACATTAAATAGCTGAGCTCACTGATGAATAGCAATACATATCTAAAATTAGGTATCTTTCTTAAAAAAATAAAAAAGACAGTTCCTTAGTTACATACATATTAGCCTGATTAGTTGTAGAGCTAAGAAATCTGAATCTATGAGCTTGAACCTTCTTTGTTAATTCTAGCTGTAATAAAAGATTGTATCTGTCCTTCTATTGTCTTCGTTTAATACAAGTAGAATCTTTACTAAGAACTTAACACACCCACAATTTCTGCATTAAAATGGATTATGAGGTCTAGGCAGCCACTATCAAAATGGTCATTTCACCCCAAAAATTGCTAGATTTCCGCTCCCCCCCCCCCCAGAGTCAATCTGTACGTTTCAGCCTATTGTGCAATGACTGAAAGATAAATATTACATGGCTACTTATCTGCACAGGAACCAGAATGTGTGGATTGGCCTACTAGGTGGATTGTCCACATTGCATAGAGAAATTGCATACAATAACAGCAGAGTCTACCCTGAGTCTTATGGGATGTCAAAGATTTGTGAGGGGAATGCAGAGTCACTTAAATAATGCAGATGGAGTCCAGAGAAAGAAACTGATAATCCTTTACTTTGTCAAACTGAACAAAAGGAATATATAATATAAAGGAGAAATAAATGGGGTATGCATCTTATCTACAGGCCTTGTTCACAGCAATACAACAGTCAAATAATATACAGTGGTACCTCAGGTTACATACGCTTCAGGTTACAGACTCCACTAACCCAGAAATATTGCTTTGGGTTAAGAACTTTGCTTCAGGATGAGAACAGAAATTGTGGAGCAGCGGTGCAGTGGCAGCAACAGGAGGCCTCATTAGCTAAAATGGTGCTTCAGGTTAAGAACAGTTTCAGGTTAAGAACAGACCTCCAGAACGAATTAAGTACTTAACCCGAGGTACCACTGTACTAAGGAAAACTTCCTCAGATGTACACAGCCAATCAGAGCTTGAGTTACCTCAGGCAGCAGTGCCAACCAGATTTCCTTGGCACAGCACACTGTATGTGGATTGGCCCCTCTGCACTCTTGTGCCCCCCCCCCAATCTATTGATTAGAAGAGCTGCTTATGTTACATATATGAACTCAGCCTAGCTATTGCGAAGCGTGTTCTCCAATAAATGAGAGCACATGTTGCGGTGTGGGCCACCGGGCCAGGCCTCTTGTTGCCAGGCAGGTTAATAGTTGTTGCCTGGCATTGTGATTGGATAACCGGGTTGCTGGAGCAAATTGTATGTTGCAAATTGGGTGGGTGGGACCATAGTCTTTAAATATTGGTGCACTCTGGTTTCTCTTTCTCTTTGCAGAGTGCATCGGATCACGCGCCCGCCCGCCCTCTTTTCCGGTTGACCTTGCTTTGCCTGTCATGGGGTCGTCTGCCTTGGCGCAGGGGCCTAGTAGGAATTTTGCCATTTGGTGATTGGCTGTGCCATTTGGTTTTTGCCTACTACTCAGCAATTCGTCACAACTTGTAAGGTTGTGGTTAGGCATTGGTTATAATATGCTGGTGGTGGAGGGGTCAGGATAGGCTGTGCCTGCCCCTCCTATTGCGCTGAAGGGAATTCCGTTAAAGGAATCCTGGGGCTTGCCATGATTTCGTCCAATCCCTGTCATGGGACCAGGGCCGCCCAATCCCTGTCATGGGAATCCCTGTCATGTGACCAGGGCCAGCAA
Organism: Podarcis pityusensis; assembly: GCF_964106645.2. Taxonomy (NCBI): domain Eukaryota; kingdom Metazoa; phylum Chordata; class Lepidosauria; order Squamata; family Lacertidae; genus Podarcis; species Podarcis pityusensis. Next base: position 50,066,414 of record NC_138027.1, read on the forward strand.
GCTTTCGGGGAGCTGCTGGGGTGAGCGGTGTGGGTCCGACGCTTAGCTCAAATGACCCCCAAGTTTGACTTTCCCTTCTACTGGCTACCGATCGGACCTCAGGATGTCAGTTCTATCCCAGGCGGGGGGACAGATAGTCATAACCAATGTCTAAACAACCACTCACTGATTTTGTATTTTAATAAAGTTGTGGCCAAAATAGTGCCCAAAAACCAAAACTAAAATTACGTGTTGTGTGTGAAGTTATTTGAGGGGTGGCCTGGGGACCTACACACGCAAATTTAAAAGGGGGGAGTGAAGGAAAACCTTTCATAACCTTTTGCTCCCGGGTGGAAAAGCAAGATACAGATCTGGTTATAACGACGGAGGAACCAGGGGAGAGTGTCAAAAAAGTATTGGAGGAGATTGAACAATTTGGAAATGTGGCCGGATTTAGATTGAATAAGATTGAATAAGAAAAAAACTAAAATAATGGTGAAAAATATGGAGTACAATAAGATAGAAACACTGCAACAACAGATAGAGATAGAGGTGGTAAAGAAAGTAAAATACTTAGGAATTTGGTTGACTCCTAAAAATATTGACCTGTTCCAGAATAATTATGTTCAGATATGGAAAGGAATTAAGAATGACTTGGAGGTGTGGAGTAGAATGAAAGTGTCCTTTTGGGGCAGAATATCTACGATAAAGATGAATGTGCTCCCAAAGATGTTATTTTTATTTCAGACTATCCCCGTTATCAAGGGGGTAGGGATTTTTAAAGATTGGCAAAGAACGATTTCAAGGTATATCTGGCAGGGCAAGAAGCCAAGAATAAAATATAAATTACTAACAGATGTGAAGGAAAGGGCTTCGCCCTGCCAGACATGAAATTATATTACGAAGCAGCTTGTCTTTGCTGGTTAAAGGAATGGATTAAATTAGAAAATACGGAGTTATTGGATTTAGAAGGTTTTGATAACAGATTTGGGTGGCACGCATACTTATGGTGTGATAAGAAGAAAGTTCATAAAGGATTTGGGAACCACATCTTCAGGGGTTCATTAATAGAAGTATGGGACAGGTACAAAAGCCTTCTGGAGCCAAGAGTTCCACACTGGTTATCTCCATTAGAGGCTATGAGTGTAAAGAAAATATGAGAGGGAAATGGGCCACATACGGAGAATTAGTAACTAAAGGAGGAGGAAAATGGAAATTAAAACCATACGTATATGTTAAAGATTATGTGTATGATTGGTTGCATTACTTTCAGGTAAATGAAATGTTTAAAAAAGATATAAAGGAAAGTGGATATGCAGAAAATGACTCAAAGTTCCAAACAGATAATAAATAATGAATATAAAACTCTGTCAAAAATGTATAAGATACTGTTAGAATGGTTTACGAAAGACGAAGAGGTCAAATCGGTAATGATACAGTGGGCCAAAGATTTTGGATATAACATTCAATTTGAAGATTGGGAAAAATTATGGAAGGAAAGTTTAAAATTTACTGCATGCATGGGGTTGAAGGAAAATGTAATGAAAATGTTTTACAGATGGTATATCACTCCGGTAAAATTGGCAAAAATGTATAAAACATGTAATAAGTGTTGGAAATGTAAAGAAAAAGAGGGAACTTTCTACCACATGTGGTGGGAATGTAAGAAAGTAAAGAGTTTCTGGGAAGCAATATATAATGAATTGAAAAAGATGTTAAAATACACTTTTGTGAAGAAACGAGAAGCCTTTCTTTTAGGGATTACAGGAAAAGACATAAGAAGAAAAGACTGTAAACTTTTCCAGTATACAGTTACGGCAGCAAGAATTCTATTGGCTCAGAAATGGAAACAAGAGGAAATACCGACGATTCAAGAATGGAGAATGAAATTGACTGACTATGCGAAACTGGACAAACTGACTGGGAAAATAAGATATGCCCGAAACCAAAAGTTCATCGAGGATTGGGGAAAATTTGCAGATTATCTGAAAAATATATGTGAGGTGCAAGTAACGCTAGTGGGGTTTCAAGAAGCACTGTAAAATTTTAAGAGGTATTGCTGAAAGTAAATAGAAAAGGAAGGGAAGACAAATGGCAATGCAATTAAAGGAATGCGTGCTAAAGGGTAAAAATGGATGATTATCAGAGAAGTTGAAGGAAGTCTAAAATTTGTATTTTGTTAAAATTAGGTAAAATTTGGATAAAATTGTATGATTATATTGAAAACTAATAAAAATTTATTATAAAAAAAAGGAAAAGCAAGATACAAATGTATGTCACACTGTACATAAACTATAGGATATATTCCCATGGGAGGCAGTGATGGCCACCAACTTGCATGCCTTTAAAATAGGATTAGAATAAAAGTTGGAGGCTGAGGCTATCAGAGCCCATGCTCTGCCTCCACAGGTAGAGGCAGCGTGCTTGAAATCCTAGGAGGAGAGAATGCTATTGCACCGAGGTCCTGCTTTCATGCTTCTCATAGGTATCTGACCACTGTTAGATCAGGATGTTGGAGTAGATAGGCCACTGGACTGATCCAGCAGGGCTTTTCTTATGTTCCTATGTAATGTCATTCTGAGATCATGTAAATAAAGCAAAGGCATGTTTTTTGTCTTAACTGCAGTGTCTCATAGTCCTTTTTACATCAAAATACCCTAATAAAAAAAATTCTGCTGATAAATGACAATAAAAAAAAAATGATGTGACTTCCGGGTTAGCACCATCGGCGAATGGCGGAGTTCCTCCGACCGGAGGAACTGGCTCCGTGGAAACTGGGTCTTCCCGCCGCGGCGAAGGTGGGGACCCGCTAGAAATCCCAGGCGGAGGAAGCCTGGGAACGTGGGGTTCGGCAGGGCACCAGGAGCACCCCCCCTACTCACGGGGAACCCCTTTCTGGGATTCCGGAGTGAAGTGGGGTGAGCGGCGCGGTGCTGCGAACTGACTGCTGCTTTCACGGAGTGAAGCTGCACAGCCATCACCGGAGAGCGCTGACTTTTTCCTGTGGACAATTGGATTTAAAACAAGTACCCGTGAGTAGAAACAGAAAATTGGATCAAGAAATATCTTAATTTGACATTGAAGCGGGAAGGTTCAAAACAGGAAGTCCGCCTTCCGCTTTTTGTATATGGACTGAAGCAAAAACCTTGTAAGCTAAAGCCTGGAAAGTCGTTTAAAAAGCCTAAATTTCCTTCATTTATAACTACTGAAACCCCCTTGGAAGCAGGGGAAAGGGGGGGGGACTTTGTGTAACGCCTGCAGGAGAGGGAGTGAAGAAAGATAAGTTTCCACCGTCTCTAACCTGGGAACGGGGTGTCAGAGGCAGAAATTGTTGGAGAGGTTCATTGACTGTGAATGGAATACTTTGACAGATAGCTAAAGAAGAGAAATAAACTGATTCCAATGTTGCCTTTTGCATTCTAAAGAAACAAAATATCTGAAAAATGAAAGTAATTTTCCTTTGTTGGACTTGCCTTAAAAAAATGGATACAAATAAAAATTGTCTCCTCTAGAGGGAGCTTGCTAAATTGTTGCTGCAGTCTACTTGAGGAATCCACAGCTGTGAGATTAAGATCGTGGGATTAGTCCTTTTGACCTTGATTAAATATGAGCTTGAAGGAAGTCTTGGTGCTTGCTTTATGCAAGACAAATGCTTTGTTGGAACAGATGCACGAGAAGATGGATTTGATGAATGAGAAAATGGATTTGATGACTGTTGTGGCCAATAACTGTGGGCAAATAGTGAATAGTGATATAGAAACCATCCAGGGTCCAACTCAGGAACCTGTATTGATTGGGCAAGTGCAGAAGATAATGGAGGAGGCTGCGGCTGCACCTCAAATAATACAAATGGAGAGGCCCAAGGCCCTACAGAAGCGTAAGCCGCTGTTTTTGAAGATTGAAGTTGGAGTGGGCCAGGGGGAGTCTGGAGCTGAGGAGGCTCTCAACTTTGGAGAGACTTTGAAATATGCTTGTAAACATTTTTTGGATTATATTGATGACTGTGGGGAGTGGGACTGTGGGGAATGGGCTGGTTTGATGAAGGGAGACGGAGATAATTTTGGGTTGGAACCCCCCAGAGACCTACTCCTCAATGAGAAAGGAAAGAAATTAAGAAAGAGACCAACAAAAGACAAGGAAAAGTGCAAGTATAAACAAGAAGAAGCAGATCTGCAGAAGGGACATGGAAGAGACTTAAGGGCCTCGGACATAAGACTTCCAGGTTGATGGACTAGATGGAATGGACAGTAAGGACTGACACGACCCGAGACCAGGAAGAAGAGACGTTGGATGAAGATTGGAAGAAAATTTATAAAGAAATTTTTTTTATTTAGGGAATTAGCTTAAAATTAATGAATATTAGGGAAAATGTTGGAATGAAACTATATGACTCTAGTAGAAATGATATCAGGAGTTATGTATAACTGAGTATTAAGTTTCAAGTTTTAAGGTAGTTTATGGTAAGATAAGGTTAAATAAATTAAGGTAATTTGAATAACAGAATATGGGGAAAGATGGAAAGGATCTGTCAAGTTAATTAATAGGTTAAATTGTTAAGATAAATTATTTAATAATAATTGAGAAAGATGGAAAGAATTTGCTGAAATAACTAACTAAACTAGAATACAAAAAGGGAGGTGTGAGGAGGTCAACGAAACAAGCAAATGGAAGTTAAAGATATGTAATGTGGGATTTGTGTTTTGTTTCCCTTTTTTATTTTTATTTTTGCTGTATTGTTGTATTGGTTTTTTATGTTTTGCATTTTTTCTTCTTTTTATGCATTGTAGTGTTGTTTTTTATTTTTTCTTTCTTCTCTGTAATTCTGAAATTATTAATAAATATTATTTTAAATAAATAAATGACAATAAAAAATGATGTGTGCCCCTTGTTAACAGCTGTGTTCTCAGCAAGGCTCATTCCACACTGTCTGGTTATTAGACAAGACCTCCTCCACCACCACCCCTTGGCCGGCTGACTAACCAAACAGAATTAATCCTTAGGTTACTAACTACAGTGGTACCTCGGGTTACAGACGCTTCAGGTTACAGACTCCGCTAACCCAGAAATAGTACCTCAGGTTAAGAACTTTGCTTCAGGATGAGAACAGAAATCATGTGGCAGCAGCAGGAGGCCTCATTAGCTAAAGTGGTACCCCAGGTTAAAAACAGTTTCAGGTTAAGAATGGACCTCCAGAACTAATTAAGTTCTTAACCCGAGGTACCACTGTAAATGGAACAAAAGGTTGTGGTTCCTGTACAAAGAAGCCATCATATGGAAGCAAGTACCTTGCCTTCAATAGGAGGGCAGTAATACAACCAGCAGCCTTTCTTGTTCAAAGCAGAGCTGTACTTTTCAAAATGCAGTTTGACTCAAACATCAGCTGCTGGGTTTCTGTATACAATAGAAATATTGGGAGTTGAAGCTGTTTTTATAAAAGATTGATTACCAACATTATCATTTTTCTTATGTAGGGAAACAAGATGTTTGTATGAAAGGTACTGAAATTAACAGTATTATCGTTTACTTCATTTACTATGGGGCCATTTAGATTTCTATGTTTTTAGGGGTCATTTATCTTCCTGAAACAATTTCTGATACTGAAACAAGAACTGAACCAAAACAGTATTTTTTAAAATTTAGTGTTTCTGCTGAAAAACACCCACATTTATCATTATGCTTTTGACTGCACCCCTCCCCTGCTTGAAATTTCACCTATTTTTCATCCAGCTTCTGGATACTAAAAGGAATTGTGCAGAAGCCTGCAAGACTGCTAGCCCTTTCCCTGATGTGTGTTAATGTTTTGTATGTGCAATGAATGTTTTCTTCTCTGGGAAGTATCTGCTCATGCAATTTCTCATCTGTAGTCAGAAATGGTATAGTAGCAGCTCATCTGCCCTGTGTGTGAACCAAGCTTGAAATATTTTTCTATGCATTTTCTCCCATGAAATTCTCTGTCCTCCCACTGAAACAACATGCTGGTCCTAAAAAAAGAAAAGAAAAAAGAACACAGTTCCAGGAAAAGATCTCAATACAAGTTGCAGTGACGCATAACCTGCCCATTACAAAACTGGATGTATAACATTGAATTCAGAACTCCATGTAGACTAACCCTAGGTGTCTGACAAATGTAAACTGAACTACTATTTTTAATGTCCTCCCTCCTATAGTGAGAGGAGGAATTATTTTGCTTCAATGGCTCTGGCATGGATTGTCTCATTGAGTCTTGTTGAAGTAGTAACAACACTACCAGCAAAGCCTAATTTATCAATATCATCAGAAACAGGGGGGGAGTAAACATCTCCTACTGGTGACCATCAGGCCACAGTTTCCTTGATTGCTTTTGCTGAGCTGAAATGTTTCCCTGCACTAGGTAAATACCTAATAGTCTTGAAGGAAGATAGACATATGAAGTATGTGTAGAAACATCAACCTTTCCAATGGCTGGAATGAACATACAGTGTAGGTGCAAGAATCATATCCATTGTTCTTCCCACTTTCACATCTGGTCCCAACCAGCACTGGTATATGGTCACAGCTGCTTGCCAGAAATCATTGCTGCAGAAAGCGCCAGGACCATATATTTTCTTACCTGACCCAGAGAACAATATGGTGTTTTCCCTATTCCACACAGAATTCAACTGGATTGGCAGTTGCTGCTGCATCATCTGTGCTGAAGTAAGATGTGCCAACCATCACCACACTTGAGGCCAACAAGCTAACATAGGAGGCCTTAGGGCCAGCTGTATAGAACAAACAGCTTCAACCTCAGCATCTAACCAAAGACACCCACAGTCTGAGGCAGCCAAGTCACTCCACATAATAATGGTAGGGTGGAACCTGACAACTAGGGAAGCCAAGAATGCCAAGGACAGACAACCATGTAGGCAAACATGGCAAAGCAGCACCCAGTACAACCTGTCATAATTTGCCCACACAGAGGATTTCTGGACATTCCCCTGCAGCATGCTTTGCATGGCAATGTCCATGCTACTTCCAGGGATCACTACCATGAAGAATGAGCATGGAGCTTCCCCATCCCCTAGGCTGCCACTTAGTTTGTGATGCTCTTTGCCCCACCAATCCCTGGGGATGGCCTCAAGGGTTAAGGCCAAAGGTAGAGACGATTTAAGTCTTTCACTGGATGATCGGGATCAATTCCAACTAGTTAGCTTTTAAAGGCAAGACCATCAAATCTGCACTTTCCAGGGAGAAGAGGGAGGAGAGAGGAAACCAAAACAAAGATCCTTCAAAGTTTGTACTTAGTGTAATTTGGTGGTGCAATTCCCCAACCAATGTTTACAAAAATGCATGTATCAGTGGAAAATGTGCATAAAAGTGAACAGATCAATGAAAATAAAATACAAACACACATTATATTAAGCAAAATTGAAAAATGGGTACATTAGTCAAAAATTTGTTTAATAGGAGAAATTCACACTAAAATGCTGGAGAATTTAAGTGATTGCTTTTTTTAAAAAAAGCTTAAGAATAATAATAGAGAACTTAATTTAAGATTGCAAAAAAAAAATGAATTGAGAATTCACAGACACTTTCACCAAAGTACTCACCAGTGAAGACAGGGTTATAGATGCAACACAGTCCAGCAAACCAAGGACAAGCAAAATAAGGGAGCAACAATCTCAGGACAGTATGGCAGGAAGATCACACAACATACAAAACACTAAAACCTGGGCTGGTGCCAGAAAGTAGCAGCTTTATATACTTTGGCCTCCTAAGCCACACCCTAACCACAGCTGCTGGCAATGAAGGAGAGTCTGGGATTACTTACACACAAGTAGACCCCTGACTCATGAGTAGACAAACAACTCTGGGTCAAAGACTCATACTTTGCCGTTGTTCTTCAGCCTGGAACCAAAGCTTTTGGTGTAGCAGGCGCTCTCAAGGACCAGAGGTCAGTTCCACACCCTCCTCTGACAATTTCAGAAGTTCTTATCAACATGCAGGGCCCTCAATGGGATCTTCAGCATTGGATTCAGAGTTTCTGCCACCTCCTCACTGTCCTTGACCTGTGTACTGTCTGGTTTTTTCTAAGAGGAGTCTATGCAGGCTATAAAGTCAGGGCTAAATTTGACACCACCTTATAGAAAAGCATTGAGCATCACTCTTCATAAATAGATAACTAGCATTAATTTAAGAGTTCAGTAATTTTTATCATCAGCATCAGTTTAATTCACTGCCTCTTCCCTCAGTTATAATTGCCTCCCTGATTATATTTTTTGCTTAGCTAATAATGGGCAAATATTATGAGCGATGGCTGTCAACACAATCCATTACAACTTGAATTTTCCCTTTTTAATTTCATCTCAATCATGTTAGCATGTTGTTTTCCATTCATCATTTAATTGTATTTAATTTCTGGTTATGAATTTACAATTTATATTTTAGTTGTGATCCGTGTTCTGATCCAGCTGTGATCATAGCTGTCAAGTGTCCCTTATTTGAAGGGACAGTCCCTTATTCCAGCGCCATGTCCTGCTGCTGTCCCTTATTGATGGATGTCCCTTAAATGTCCCTTAAATGATGTCCCTTAAATTTCAAAGGAAGCAGCTCCTCTCCTTCCCTGCCTGCCGGCCAGGGAGGAGGGAGGCTCCAACTGTGTTGCTTGGCTGTGTTGCTCACCCAATAAGAAGTCTAAGAACGACTGGGAGCTTGCATGCCTTGTGCTGATCAAATCGGCTGCGTTGCCTGGGGACTCGCCTTTGCTCAGCGCTTCCCAGCGGAGAGGTGACGTGGTTTTCCCTGAGGCTTCGTTTGGCTGCTGGCTGGGCTTTCTGCCTTTGACTCAGAGGGGCTCAGAAATTGAACATACCTGTGCTGAGTGCTCGGATCGGAATTGGATGGATACGTCATCGACGGCCCGCTCACCCTTGCCGGCGAAAAGGTCTGTCTGAAGCGAGGGCACATGGTGGGGGAAAGGGAAAGGAGATCTCGTGGGGGGGGGCTTTTGAATTTGTTTTGGAGGCTCCTTCTATTGATTTATGGGGGGAAAGAAAGGAGCTGGTTGACTAAAATGGTGGGTGAATGGCGATCTCGTGGCGAGGGGGAGAGGCTGTGTGTGTGTGGCTAGTTAATGCAAGCTGAGGGGTTTTTTGAATGCTGGACGCCATTTTGTTGCACGTGCTGCTGCAAACTTTGCAGTGCAAAGCCAGGCCGGGGAGCCATCTTAAGTTGAGGCTGCATAGGCCTTGTGGTGCATGCGATTCAGATTCTATTCAGTTGAACCTCTGGTTACAAAGTTGGTTGGACAGTGTTCTCGAAGCTACCAGCATGAGTTTGACCAGACTGCAGGAGGACAGGAAGACTGGAGTGCAAGGAACAGGTGAGGCTGCAGGTCCCTTATTTTGGCTGCTGATCCCTTATTTTCAAGGCTGCTGGTCCCTTATTTTCAAATCTGTAAGTTGACAGCTATGGCTGTGATTAGGAAGACATATCAAAACTTTGGTGTACATTAACTGCAAGGACTTGAGTTTAGAAGCACCATCAACAGTTGGGTCTGTCACTGGGATTCCAGACAAAAGGCTGTATTAAGAATGGCTGAGGGTAAAGACAAAGCATATAATCAGAGAGAGGAAAGGCTGGACAGAAAGTAATTCATTGTGAAATCAATGGAACTTAATTGCTTAACTTGAAACTACAGTGTACTTTCTGTTCTGAGCCACAGTTACACTATTATTTGCAATAACTGGAGTGAAAATAAAAATTACAGATACGTAAAAAGCCCCCAACACTGACATCTTAACCTACCATATGACAAAGTGAGGAGGTTACTTTGGGTGTCACAAAAGGTCAGAAAATTCTTATTTACTGTATTAGTATTGTATGCTTACTACTGGGGAGGGAAAGATAAATGCTTACCTCCAGTGGCCATGATAGGAGAAAACTTCTCTTTGGCACCCTTTTAGACACAAAGCCTTAACATGAAATATATATAACAATGAACACCGGGGAACATGGTCTGCCAGGGACTTAAGGCCCTATCCCTGGCAAACTTTAATATCCACAACTTCTCACTGTATGTATTTGGCTTGCTGTGGGATGTGTGGCTTACCTCATTGCATATGTCAGGTGGGACCATGGGTGTGAACTCTAAGTTCCTGCTTTCTAGTTGTCACAAACTTGAGTCTTCATTGTGTTGACTGTCATTGTCTATCAGCCTATGATATTGTGCTGTTAGAATTTGATGCTAGGCCCCTTCATTCATTCACAAGAATGTCCCTAGTCATCTGTGGCCTACTTTACAAAGGACAGCTGTCAGAAGACATTCCTTTATTTGAAGGGGTCTGTATTTGGAGAGCTGTTTAGTCTCAGTCCACTTTGTAGATAGAAGAAGAAGAAGAAGAAGAAGAAGAAGAAGAAGAAGAAGGGAGAGCAGGGGTCTGGAAGTTGGCCATCAACATCACCTGGGCACCCAACTGAATAGGCATAAAAGCCATGTGGTCAGTCCACCCCACTATGGCAAGATGTTGTGTATTGATTTGAATTATAGTGAATTATTGTTTGTATCCATCCACATAAATTAGCATTTTGGAGATGGCTACATGACCACTTTACTATGAAATGTTGAAGGGTGCATTTTAAATAGCAAGAGTTCTGGATAGAGAGAATAGACCTGGCCTTTAATATTTGCAATTCTCCATGTATATTTTCTTGCAAAAACTCACAAGAACAATTTTGGCCTAAAACTGTTGCATTGTTGTGCAGTCTGGTAAGGACATTATTTTAGCAAATGTATGAAATTGTAAAAATGCACGTGATGTGAGGTTTAAAATTACCGGTAATACCTTAGTCCCATGAATTTGAATACAACTCTAATTGCTTGAGTATACAAGATTATTATTACATTTATTTTTCATACCATTCCAAATCCTGTGAAGTGTTCTTGGTAAACATGATTCAAAAATAATCTGTTAGGCCTGTAACCAATTAAATAACCATTTGTTTGATCCAAAAGACAGATTACCTATAAGGCAGTCACAAACATCGGGATATGAAATTACTATAAATTGTGGAGTCTTTTTCATTGCTCACTAACCAGTAGAATGAATGAATGCAAAATCATGAATCACAGTAAATGACAGAATTATTGACAAAGATACTTCCCCTTGTAAATGTTATTTTTAAAAGTGTCTCAGATTGGTTTGAGGTGCAAAAGAGCATTTATACACAATTTTACAGAAAGATTGAAAACTTGAGCTTGTGTGTGTACTGCTGATGTTCTTGAAAATCTATACAAAAATTGATATAATTAAGCATTGACCTGGTGTCAAAGGAGAGTATCAGATCTCCTTTTCCTTGAACAAAAATTCTGAAATAAGTTTGATCCAGATGTCAGCCACTCAATCATGGAACATGATAAGTGATGCAATTTTGATCCGCCTGAGCCCTCTTCAGCTGTTCTGATTCTGTGTACTGTAATAATGCCAGGTGGAATTAAAGGAATGAGTGTACTAGCCCTACAATCCTATTTTCATCCTACTTGCCTCCGTCCATGAGTTAGATGCTGATTGCATGAACCTAGGAGCTCCTCTACTCATGGATACTCACTGAGAATTTTAGAAACCTAATTTTCCAGAATTCTAAAAGGATTAGGCAAGTGTCCCCAAGCAAGGCATGCTCCCCATTTCTGTTGCCTTCATGGAGAACAAAAATGGTCATGAGTGAAGTGAAGCTAGCACAGTCTTCCCTGAAGGACACACAAACATGATTTTGTACATGGCATAAGAAAGCTTGAACAGGGCTCTATAGCTCGCATATTTACTTGACCAGTACAGTTCTTTTCTGGCAAAATGGCACTTAATTCAGTAATGACAACTAGAGTACAACACAGAAGTGCCACTTGTGATAGGGCACTACTATCCCAGAAGGATAGATGCATAATATTTTAGGAATAAAGATAAACTGAAAATGGAAACAATAAATAAATTTCTAATTAAGATCCAGTTTTTAAAAATATGTAGGGATAAATGTATATAGGAATGTAGCCCTGGAATATATTTCTGAGTAGACATGCATAGGATTGCAGTGAAAGTCTACAAAATATTGAGATGAATTAAGCATTTGAGGTTTCATATGTCCTCCTTCTGAGTACGATAATTCTTGGAAAGATCCAAAATTTGTTTCCCCTCTACATTTATGGTTACATATAATCTTCAGCCTTTGGATGAGGAAATCTTACAAGCACATGAATTCAGACACCGCTCCCACAGGATCTCTTTATCTAGAAGGCAAATACTCCCCATACAACTTCAGGCTTTATTGGGAAAGGGAGAGATTCCCTCAGAAACACACTTCTAGGTCAAATATATGGTTAAGAAACAGGTAGGGAATTCTGTGTCATTTTACTGAAATAGAAGAAAGTACAAAAGAAGTATGAGGTGAAAAGTGTGTGGGAAGAAAAGAAGGAGAACAAGCAGAGAAAGTGATCATGGGAGAAAGGAGGTGAATGAGTAATGACAGAAGAGATGGGAAGGTAGTCAGGTAAACGGAGAAAGCAAGATATATTTGATGTCCCACAATGCTCATTTTACTTGAAAGGGAGGCTGTTATTCTAGGCATTCTCTAGCCAATTACCACTACTTTTGGCAACCAAAAGTGGGGTGAGTGGAGAGTGGGGTGGCAATCTGTTCATCCAATGCACATGACCTTTTTGGTTGTCCCAAACCACCTTCCCTCCTGAGAACGTTTATTCATGAAGCTGTCATCTGTACAGGTGCACTCATCTGCTCATGCACAATGATTGCACATAACGTCCACACCATTCTGAAGGATGAAGTGAAACAGTGGTCTGGCAAAGGATTAGAGCTAGAGCCAGATTGCTGGACAGCACAGATGCAGCCACAACCAGGATGGGGATGGGGAGTGGCGATTCCCCTGCTTCCCCTTGCAATCCTCTGCTGAGAGTTAAATAGATGAGTGGTTGTAATGGTGACTGTGTATTATTTGTAGAGAATATAAATTTTTTTACATGAGATTATCAACAAAACGCATAGAGAAGGCATTTCTCAAATGAAGAATTTAGCAAATTTTAGAAGGTAAACCCAGAATTCTCAAATATAAAATCTGATGTTTGATAACACAGTTAGAAAATCCTGAATCTTATACTCATGGATAAATATTAAGACAGTAATGAAGCACCTTGCATACTTACAGTAAAACACTTTGCATCCTGTTTTGCTAAAACTTCTTATATCTACCCGAACCAACATTGGAATGCTATTACTAATTCAAAGTAGGAGAATTTAAATCAAAACAATTGCAAGCACATTTGAACTGGAATTTACTTAAGGGCTTTTCACAAATTTGCTTCAGCTTTAGGTATTTATACAGCTATAATTGTAGCAAATTAGGACATCTGGGATATAAACACAGAATTGCCTTTTATAAATGGAGTAATTTAGGGTGGCATACAATGGAAATGGAAAAACAGATGCAGGAAAGTGTATAAAGCAGGTTTCGTATGGTATGATAAGTTTTTGGTTACTCAAAATAACTTACATCTATAATTGTGACATTCCGTTTCAAGTTGTTTTAATGGTATGAACACTCTAATCTTTTTAAAAAAACATGTTCTTTAAAAAGAATGTTATGATACTGATGACAAAAATATACAGCTTTAGTAACTATTCTTAAGGACAATTCCACATAGAGGATTGTATCCAAACCTGCCATTGCACTCACAGTTCGGACTTCTGCTGTGCAATGGAAATTCAGAGAGAGAGAGAGAGAGAGAGAGAGAGAGAGTCCCCGAGTCCCCCGCCTGCCCCAAGCTGGGTTCACTTTCAGTATTAGAACCTAGATGAGAGCAAAGTACTAGGGAAAAAATGTGAAAGTAAACTTTAGCAACCTTCACTCACATACCTCCTTGATGCTTTAAATCACACAATCCATTTTAGACAACACTGGGGCACACCACCAGTACAGGGAAGGAAGTTTGCCCAGTGGTAGAGTCTTTGCTTTGCACCCAGATGGTCCTAGGTTCAATCACTTACATTTATAGGAAGAGCTGGAAAAGACTTGTAACCCTGAGGAGCCGTTGTCAGTCACTGTCGACATTACAGAGGTAGATGGACCAATGGTCATTTCAGAATAAGGCAGATTTCTATGCTCCTATTTTCCTTGCATTAGAAGATAGCTTGGACTGTGTAGTTTAGACCTAAAAGTGGTCTGTTACAAGAAGGCTGAGAAAATGATAGACTGCCTGCTTTTATTCCTCTGATGGATCAAGTTGATTCCTTGGTTTGTTGCAACCTGTTATGGGCTTTTGCTCTGAACCCCAGGTCACTGTGGATGTTACGTGTCTCCTTGTTACAGTCTCTAAGGTCTAGGTTTCCCCAAGACAGCCTGAATTTCCCCTACAGAATTTCCCCTACAGAAATGAAACTGAAAGGGCAAAGGAGAGGTCAGGAAGGACCTGAGGCTGGCAAGCAGCCAAGGAAACGTTGCTGTGAAAGGCTTCCCTCTTGCCCATTACTACTTCTGTCTGATAGAATTATCAGCTGCTTCTAGCTGTCCTATTGATATCTATAACTATCTAGAGTAGCAAGAGTTTCTGCTCCACTGCCGCCTGTGACATAACTTTGTGGTTGATATTAAAAGAAGATATGATACATGAACCTCTTTTGATCCCAATATAAGGCACATGTTGTGTTGTTGTTGTTGTTGTTTTAAAAAAAGACTCCAGAGAACCTTCTAGGGATGTCAGAGCAATTCTCAGAAAATGAATTTCCTTCCATGCACCTGTTTAGTCTCCAACATGCATTGGAGTCTTGCTTTCCAGCTCTCTGCAATATTTTTATTTTTATTTTGAGGGGGGGGGAACCATGTACAAATCATACTTAAATAGATATGTAAATTGCTTTGCAATTTATGTTATTTACATATTCATTGATGTGTAATTGCTGCTGTCCCAACAGGGGCCTCATTGCTCATCTTTTTTCTGCTGTGTCGTTTGTTGACTCTGTTTGTGTATTAGTTGTTTGCTGTTATAGACAGCCTATGAGCACTATTCATGCAGATACAGACTGATGAAATAAAATGTTGCCTTCCAACATTTAGAGTGCCCGTAACATGTTCAATATGCCCACAGGAATTCATCCAGTCCAGAACACAAAGAACAAAATACCAATAGGAAGTCTGGATTAAGTTTATATGGAACCTATATGGAACTCTAAAATCAAGATAGTCGAGCTGCAATCCTAATTCCATTTACCTGGGAGTAAACACACTTGAATTCAATGTTACTTACCTTTGAGTAGGCATGGTTAGGAGAGCAGTCTATATAGATGGCTTTGTGATGGGTCATTAGCCACTTCATTAACTTTGTCTTTCAGGTGCCACATGACTGTGTTGTTTTTAATGCAAAAGATTATCAGGCCAAACTCTCTGGGCTACTTCAAAATTGATTAGTTTTGAAAAGAAGGTAATTGATTTTTAAACATCTGTTGATTGCTGAGATATGCATATCTATCATGTTCTATGATCTATGTAAAACAACAACAACATATATTTCAACAGTGGATGACAAAATGGAGGAAAGTCTTGTGCAAAATAAACCAATTGCAGCAGAGTAGAAAATGCTAATGAAAGTTGGAATGGATTGAGGCATGTTTGTACATTACTAGAATATTTTAAGAGTGCAATTTTATGCAGCTTATATTGATTGCAAGTCCCATAGAACTCAATGTGTTGACATTACAGGATTGTACTGTGTATAGTTATCTTTATAACATTACCTTGTCTTTATTCTTTTTCAATGTAGTCCACATTGCATTTCTCACTTGCAGGAAACCTCTTGTATCTTAATTTTCACTGGTGGTATAATCTGAATTTTTCATGCAATTAGAGGAATTACATTAATATTAATGAAATTGCCCTCTTGTTCATCTAAAGTGTGGTGCCATGTATAAACAGTATTATTGCTCTCATATGGTTATGCAGTACTTGACATGTCACCAGTATCATTTCCCAACAACTCTTCACAGAAAGCTCAACAAAGGCCGTTGGTTAAATAGGATAATGGAAGGCCCCAGGAAGTAAATTGAGGGTATTATTCATAAATTAATGAGCAGCTAAATGAACCCTAACCTGATGAAAAACAAAACAAAAGCATTGCAACAAATATTTATTTAACTTTACATTTAAAGAATTCTAACCCTGAGAAACTAAAATTTGCTTAAGAAATACATACCCATGTCATGAAGTAAGACAATGAATGAGGAGACATAGAATGAACCAATTATTTAAAATGCTCATATTCTTTATCTTGTGGTCAATAATGAGTTGCTTTACTAATTATTGTATTGTGATGTAAATAGTAGAATATTATTATTAGCTTTGGAAGAATCTCAATTCCAAGATGAAGATTCATGTATTGGTAACCTCACAACTTGATTACTACAATGCACTCTATGTGAGACTATCCAGAGGCTCCAGCTGGTGGAAAATGCTGTGGCTGGACTGTTGATGGGGACAAACTCACTCTAACATGTAACTCTGGTATTCAGAGCTTGCAATGGCTGCCCATAAGCTACCAGGCCAGGGTTAAGGGGGAAAGTGATGGCGCTACAGTATCCATTTACAAGAAAAAGGAACTAAAGTGTCTTAGGTGGCATACCTATTTCCTCAATGCAGCTTTGATTTCACAAACTTAAACTCTCCTTGCCTACGGGCAGTGACGTAGCATGGTTTGCCAGTGCCCAGAGCAAGGGGGTTTACTTTTTCAGCAAGGGGACTGGTGCATTCACAGCAGGCTCCAATTAATGCAGTGATTAGGAGCAGTGTCAGAAGAGGATGTAACTGCCAATAGCTGAGGCTCAGAGGTGGGGAAGCATCCTTCACCCAACTTGCACCCCTTAAAAAAGTTGTGCATCGGGGAAGCACCACGGTGCCCCCCAAGCTATGCCACTGCAGCGGAGTACTTTGTGGGAGTTTGTCTTCTTTTTGATGCCCGCAGAGAAAAACGAGAATTTTTCACAGCCCAAATAACTATTTCTGTCACAAATATGGTTAAGCAAAGGAATGCGCACTTGTCATAGAAATGTGGAAACAGATACTACAAGAGTGGAAGTCAACAGCTTAGCTCTCTGATGCTTTATACAGGGCCTGTATAGAAGCCTGAACCTGCTTAGTTAATACCTGTCCTTTTAGGCTGTGTCCCTTAAGGAGTTAATTGTGTTTATGACACAATTTATGACGCATGAGAGTGGACAGTATGCTGTATGAGTGGGAAGATGTCTTGCTTTTCTGGAGGAGCTTTCCCGGCAATCCAAAGGCTTTCAGATACAGTAGAATCTTGGTTCTCGAACTTAATCTGTTCTGGTAGTCTGTTCAAAAACCAAGGCACAGCTTCCGATTAGCTGCAGGAGCTTCCTGCACTCAATCGGAAGCCATGTCGGACGTTTGGATTCCAAAAACTTACTTCCGGGTTTGTGGCATTCGGCAGCCAATTTGTTCAGGAGCCAAGCCATTCAGAAACCAAGGCACCACTATATCTGGTTTCTTATGCTTTGCTTTGTATCCTTCTCCATCAAATAAACTTTTTAAAGGACAACTAGTCCTTTAAAATTGTCCTTTTATTGTCTACTTGGCTCCACAAAGTAGCCTCCTACCCCTACGCAAAGCCCAGTTCAACTCTAAGGAAAGAAGTAGGCCACCAAAGAAAGTTCCTTTTTCTTGTAAATTGCTACTGCAGAACCTTGACAAGTTTTTCCCTTGACATCCTAAAATACACGCCTACACAAATCTCAACAGTTAGTCATTTGCAAAGTTGCATTTAAGTCACCTTAAACATCCCAACCCTCCATTGTAAAAGAGTTATCAGAACAAGCTGAGTACACAAGACATTCACACACCCACATGTTGTAAGAGTGAATGAAGAGGCTCTTGACGCTTCCCTCCACCAATAAGGATGGGGAATGTGTTAGATTTTGTTCTCATTCTAATAAGAAACTACCCAATTCACACTTCTGAAAGCAACATGTGAACCGAAACTGGCCTATTCTTCAAAATCTGCACTTCTCAGAATTTTACAAAACAATTCTGACTGAGCTGTAGGCATTCCCAGGAGTGTACCAAATTGGAGGCAAGGTCCTCTCCCCAGGCCATTCCTGCTGGCCCACCTGTGATAGGCTGGCACAAGGGTGGGCTCCAACAAGTCCCATGGCTGGCAGAGGAGGAATTGATGTACTCCGCTGGCAGTGCATGGCCTCCCCTGCATAATATGGGCTTTCCCTGTGCTATGGTGAGCTGCACCAGGCCACAACTAAGCTGCAACTATGAAAGGTGAGTGGTGCCTCTCAGAATTTTACAATGCAACTCCCCAGTCAAATAAAGTGTACAAAAAGGCACGTTTCAGGGCAGTATGCATAGAAATGCACACACTGGTGAAAATAATAAGGATGCATAAAATTAGGAGAAATTGGTTAAACCCACATGCAAAAATGTGTTTATAAAGAGAATTTTGCACTAGTGCTGAGCAATTTTCTTGAGAATTTTTTTTTTTTTTTTAATGCACAGATTGCTGCAGAAATGTGAAGAACTAAATTTAGGATTAGGAATGAGACACTAAGGCTGTATTCATGTGGTAGTTCATTCCATTTTCATGAATTTCCCCTGTTAATTTCCACATTTTATTTGAGCTTTCACACGTTGTAGAAGCCACTTCTGGAACTATAGTGGAATATAGTGAAAGTTTAGCACTCATTTCCATATTATTTGAAAATGGATTTTTCTGGAAGCAAATAACATGGAAAAGAGCACCAAACTTTTCCCAGTATAGCTCAAGATGTGGCTTTTATGTCACATGGAAGCTCAAATATAATGTAGAATGTAATAGTTAGGGGAAAGTTGTGAGAACAGAATAAACTGCCGTGTGAATGCAGGCTGAGAGAAGCCAAGATTGACAGATTCATCTGTCCCTGCCCACCACTGACATGTGCTGCAACCGCTCATCAGGAACAGCTGCTGTGCCACACACTCACCATCTGTGCATTCAGCCAGCACAGAGAGTGACTCTAAGCAAGCACAGTATGAGCACAGAGCTCTGTCCTACACCAGCTGAATGACCAGATGGCAAAGTTATGGACACAAAATGCATTGGCCGCAGTGACAGGCCTTTCCCACATAACCCTCACATGTTCTTTCAATGCATGGCATGATCACCTGATCTTCCCTAATAACCAAATGTCATTAAACTGTTCCAAAAAGAACAATCCCCATACACAAGCACCCATAATAATAAGATTATGTCTCTTTGCTATCGACATTCTCGTCAGAATTTAATGAACAAACCTGCCACCGGTGTATCTTTAGATTCTATTCTTTCAGGGCTTATCTCTTAAAAGAAAATGAAATAGCTATTTAAAATTTATATCTCTATGGTGATATTTTGGTGTTCAGTTGTGAGGCTTCTCCCCACAGCTGCTCCCATTTAAATTAGCTCCTTGAAATGATACAATAGCTAGATAAAATTTTAACATGGAAAAATTTCTCTTCCAAATCCATTGTCTTGCTATCCAAAAGACAGCACAATATTCGCTCTCTGGCACCCTGTTAGTCAAAAAGTATCCCAATGAGATGCTGCCATGATATTAAACCTCTAAATATTTTAGTAAACTAAAATGAAGCATTTAAAGAATTAGTCACATCTGCCATTGGGCCTTACTTCATCAAAGATATTGCCTCTGTCAAAGATGGAGATTTAAATATTCAAAATGCCAAAGAATTAAAACGAAGATAATTACCTGAAATAACCCCATACAGATTCTCTCTCTCTTTCTCTCTCTCTCCAGTGGAATTAAACATACTGTTTTAATTGTTTACATAGTGACTTTCTTTAAGTAACCGCTCTAGGTGCTGAGATTATCATAATATTAATTAAGCTTTGCCTCTGTGCACCAACATTCTTGCATACAACCAAAGTTATCCAATTTCCATGAGATCAAAATTAGAAGGATTATATGCACATCAAAATATCTAAAAGTCAGTACAAACTGAAAGTGTGCATGTATAATATTAGAACTGTAAAATCTTATGTACAACAAGTATTTGAAAGCAACAACAACTCAGTGATAATGAATTACAGTCAATTGCCATGCATATTTGAACTGGTCTACTTTAGAAGCTCATTCATGACAAAAAATATCTCTGGATGCCATTCACACACAATCTTTTAATCCTCTAGTACGCTAGAGCTGTAATCCTATATAGAAGTATCTGGGAGCAAGCCCCATTGAACACAGTGGGATCTTCCAAGTAAACATGCTTTGGATTGTGCTGTTTATCAGCTTAATGGCTTCTTAACCTCCCATAACAATTTCCATCCTATTTCAACTGATGGAGAAGTGCTTACCTCTGTTATGAAAGCCATTTAGTATGCCATCATATGATACATGAAAAACAAGTAGGCAGTGACAGGAAGGGAAGGCATTGTTCATATTTGCCATGGCATAGATTATGGAAAGCTAGTGAGCGGCTCTCCAGATGTTGTGGACTACATTTCCCATCAGCCCCAGCGAGCATGGCTAATGGTCAATGATAATGAGAGTTGTGGTCCAGGACGTCTGAAGAGCACAGTGTTCACTATTATTTATTAAATTTGTACATTGTCCTTCATCTGAATCTGAAGATCAAAGTGCCTCAGTCTTATCTCGATTGAGCTTAAGTTTATTGGCTGTCATCCAGTCCATTACCAAGGAAAGACAACGATCCAGCAAATCCACTGCCATATCCGCAGATGTGAAGAAATACAGCTGTGTGCCATCAGCATATTGCTGACAATGTAGTCCAAAGCTCCAGATGACCACGCTCAATGGTTGCATGTAAATGGGTATAAAACTGAACCCTGAAGAATCTGAATATCCCTGAGAAAATTACTACCCCTGTAGCCAAAGTAGTGTAATGGTTAGAGTATTGACTTGGGAAGCCATGGCTGAAATCCCTCCTCAGCCATGAAACTCACTTTGGCCAGTTGATGTGGGGATAAAATGGGGAGGAGAGAAACTTGAGCTCCATGGAGGAAATGGGGGCGTATAAATGTAATAAATACATGCAATGCAATAAATACCATTTGGTACAGAGACAGCAGAGCTGGTAGGGTGATAAGAAAGCAATTCTCCCATTTCAGCCTGACAGAAATGTCAAACAAACTGATGCATCAGTAGTGACCTAGACAAAATCTTTTGGTCTGAACAAATCTGAACAGCATTTTGTTCTATTTTGTTATTCATCATATCCATTTTATTGTTGAAAGAATGTAAGATGCAGTTTAAAATACCACACTTCTTATTTCTTTCCACAAGGCCCACTTCAGCTTAAACTGAAAGAAACCCCGACTTGTGGTAATCTTATTGAAATAAATTGTTAAGCATAGAGTTCTAGGATTATTTAAAAAAAAAAAAAAAAAAGCCCTCCTAGTTGGCTCAGTTAACAACAGAATCTGCTCTATTAATGCTACCAGACTTTCCAGATCTAGAGCCTGGCATGCATACATGGACTGGTGACTCAGAAGTCGTTTAAAGCACTGGGAAAATCTGAAGAGTGTCAAGAAGTTGGCAACTATGCAGATCAATCAAAGCACTACCTCATTGCTCACGAGACAATGACAGGAGCTGATGTTGGGTTTGATCGATTCACTGACACCATCTTTTATAGATTCAAAGATCAGCACATTAGGCATTTGCCAACTAACGACATTGCTACCAGATTTGAAGAGGAGAAGAAATGAATCATACCACAGCACGGAGCACAGATGGACTTTGAGAGGTTGCAGGGTGCATATAGCGAAACTGATATGCTTCAATTTGCCAGTAATTTCCTCTGTGGAAATCAACTTTGGCTTGCAATGTGCAGCTAATGGGAAATATTGGACCACCAGAAGAAACAACTAACAACAACAAAACATGTGGTTTGAAATTTGTTCCAAATAGACTTAACATTATCTGGGCAGCAGTTCCAGCCATCTCATTAGATTCCTGGAAAATATTCAAGTAAAGGGGGAAATGTCTCTCACAGAGCTATTTTATTTTGAGAACATCATTTTAGACTATTTTAAGGTACTTTGTGGTATTTATGACTATTTTTATTACTTATTTAGGTGACACCCCTCAGTTTAGCTAGCTTTGACAAATATAACAAGGAAACAAAACTAACTAATACTCAATGAACAGTGTAATGTTCTACAATGCTGTATAGTGCTGTTGTTTTTTAAAGGGGTATGCATCAACCACAATATTCAATTTGTTTCTCTGGAAAACAGCTTGCCTTAATCAAGGTGCTTCATAGGTTGTCCAGTTAGGTTCAGGGTCTGTTTATATTCACCTTGTTTCTTCCCCATTCACAAGTGGCAGATCCAAAAATGGTTGTACTTCTTTTTTTGTTTGACAGAAATGAATAAATTTGCAGACATATTTAGCCCTTCAGAGTGGACAAAGTCTGCTAAATCACCAGCCAAGATTGGGTGACCAGGAGTGCCCCATGACATCACATGCCCTATCCCTACAACCTTCTACACACACACACATTTTATTCCTCCCTTCACATCAGCTTAATATCTATATTCCACTTTAGCTTTCTAGTTCATCACATTTAACAGGGAAAGAATGCATGTGTTTGCAGACACTCCTGGCTACCAAACTATATTTTGACTCTACAGCCTTGTGTGTCTATGTTAAAATGTTGCTAAGAAGTAATAATATAGGAAGCCATTACAGTTATATGTTGCATGGCAATTCTAGCCGTGGACATTAAATGGATATGTAACACCAAGGAATTGTAAAATTCAGAGATTTAGAGATACAGTTATTATGGTTAGCTGAGAAATAAATTCACAGCTATTATACTACTTCCTGTGCTGTGCTTAGCAATCATCCCAACTAAAGCAATGAAATTTGCATACCATTTGGCTATCAAGGATCTAATTCATTAAAAGAGACAATACTGTACCAGTATAATGAGGAATAATATATTTCCTTACAGACAGTGCCAAATTAATTAATTTATAATTCAGTGGACTTTTCAAAGAAAATTCCTAATAACCTAATACAGTGTGTTGGCCTACAGCCAAAAATGTCTTCTAATATATTTTGGCTAAGTACAAATCCTACTGCTGAAAATTAACTTCTGTCACAATGCAGGATCACTGGCAATATACTTTATTCTGCTTCTAAGGTATTTAGCATTAGCAAAATTCTTCCCAAGTGCATTGTGCTGATAAATTGTGGGGTTTTCAGTGTGCACACAACCATTCCAATTGTGGAAGACCAAGCTTAACATGAAGTTTTCCTTTCTACTATGAGAAGTTTGCTACAAAGAGTATTGTTGCACATGTAACTTTGAAGCAAAGTTCTTTATTTCTAGTATTATTACAGATGCAGTTTTGTTGTGCAACTATCAAGTTTCTCTTTGACTGGTAAATCTCTCAGATTCAAAATGTAAGTAGAACCCGTTTTGTTTCATTAAGCATAAGAACATAAGAATAGCCTTGCAGCATCAGGTCAGTGTCCCATCTAGTCCAGCATTCTGTTTTCACAGTAGCCAATCCATTGCTCATGAGAAGCATGCAAGCACAGACCATAGGTTGTAACTGATATTCTGAATATTCCAGTATGCATTGCAGAATACGTTCAGGAGAAAACATTAGTTTTTTTCTGGGAAAGGATGTCATGCTATGAAGAGAAATAATATTGTGGCAGTGGTAAATTACAAGAAAAAGCAACGAAGTAAATAACCAAGCCATTAGATGGAATGCTATTGATTGTTTGAGGTTCCTTACAAGACTTGACTTCTTCTCTACAGCAAATCAGCAATGAATCAATTCATTCTCTTTCCCACTCAATTCAACATAACAGACTTCACATAAGCAGAATATTTATAACTCAGTTAAAGAAAACCAGGGTTGCCAAGAACAAATTAGAATTCATGCAGCTTTGCAAAACAAGATGGGAACTGTGAGATGAAATGTAATTCATGGTCTAATGTTTCCTGATCAATCAGCTCTTGATATGTAATAAATGTGGAGCCCTTCCAATACTTTGGTACAGCTGTGTAGCAATCTGAAAGGAAAATGTTGAGCATATATTCCCATACTAACAAGAATAGAAATAATTTTACTGACCAAAATTGCATGGAATGGTGGAGGGGATTATCTAACATGGATCCTTTGAAGGAAAATATCAGTCTGTAAATCATACTTCGTCCTTCAGCTCTTGTTCCATGTTAGATACTCTCTTCTAATCTATGTGCCTTCATACTTGGCCCTGCATAGATGCTCAATGATATTGGGCTTTCTCACACAATTATACACATTTCCCCTTGCTGTCCCCTGTGTCCCTCTCTATTCCTGAAGTTGTATGTTGTGCAATTTATTTTTCTTTGCCCAGATTCTACCTCCAAACCCAACTTTTGGGGTTATGCTTTGGTATCAATGTGTTTTTATCTAAATGTATTTAATCTGAATACTCCCTGTGCTCGCTCTGCGCTCACTCCCCGGGCTTCAGGCTTCAGGCTGCTATCCGCAAGCCTTCGGAGCCCGGCAGGAACTCCCGCCATGCTCCAAAGGCTTGCTGATAGCTGCCTGAAACCTGGAGACCCCTCTCGCTCTCCAGGCTTCAGCGAAAGCCTGCATTCACTCCATACACACATTTCCCCTTCATTTTTGGAGGGGGAAAAGTGCATCCTATAGAGCGAAAAATACTGTATGTGCTTATGTAATTTACTAAACCTTACGATGTGCAGTTAGTAAGGATTTAGACGGGCTGTGAGAAATGTTGCTATTGGGCAATCTATTGAGCATTGTCTCTTTTAGCAAATCCAAGAGAATGAATCACAGCAATAATATGCTCAATAGCCAATAAATAAACTGGCATCCTTGGAGGTGGTAGCTTCTATCAACAGCATGAACTGACTTTAGGTTGTATATCATCTATTGATATCTCATCTCCCAGCTGCTACTTGCATACTACGCTATCTCCTGTGTCTCTTCCGTATTAGACTACTCATACTTTTCTGTGTAACACCTGGAATATTTTTGAATGCTGGAATAGTAATTCTGAATTTAAAAGATATATATATATTTAAAAAAATCTCTTCTCATAATCTGGTCATGCTGTCTGATAGACCATTCTCTGAATCAAGTTCTTTCTTTTTGCATTCATGATGCAAATAGAACTCATATCTATTACTGCCACTTACAAAGAACACTTCTAAGCTTTCACGCTACAGGGAAGGCAGACTCTATTGCCTTTCTCATTTGTCCCAGATCAATGATCCATCTTGTTATGTGATTTTTCCACAAGATATCCAATTGGCCAACAAGCCTTTCATAATCTCCAAAAGCTCCCTCTTTGCTTTCTATTCTGGTATGAAGTGAAACTTTAATAAAGTCATGCATGTTCTTAAAAGGTTTTGTTTTGTTTTCCTTATAGTAATGATGCATCTTGTAAATCTGAGTGTGTGCCTCTATTCATAACATTTGCATATTTAATTCGCAATGTTCACATGCTTCCTATTGTTTTAACACTAATTTATTCTCCAGTGAATACTTTGCTTAGCATACTTTTCATCTTTAAAGCTATTATCCTCAAGCATAGTCTACTCCCTGCTTCTTGGTTATTTTAACAACTTGCTTTCTGAATTCACCTTTCCCTTCCTATTGCCTTAAATATGTCATGGGGACTTGGGGGCCTCCAGAAGTTGCTGGACTACATCTCCCATCATCCCTGACCATTGGCCAAAAAGAAGCCATACCCTATAGAACATGATAACTGCTGCCCAGGCACAAATACTGCTTTCAAGGAAAAGGTGATTGAGAGTGTGATGGCTGATTACTTTCAGTATTCTTGGAGAAAACTCATTATCTGGACCTATTTCACTCTGGGTTTAGGCTTGCCTACAGACTTAATCACCCTACATGTGTGACCCTATTGCTTCTTCTTGATCTTTCAGTGGCTTTTGTTACCATTGCCCATGGTAATTTACTGAGCTGGCTCTGTAAAATGGAGATTAGGAGCACTGCTTTGCAGTAGCTTTTTGTGGGGATTGGTTTCAGAGAGTAGTACTGGGTGATTGCTCCTTGACACCTGATATTTGTGCTGTGGGGTGCTGCAGTGGGACACTTTTTTTGGGGGGGGGGTCCAAGTGCTATTCTGTGAAACAAGGATTTTGACTGAAGTGCCATCCCAGCTTTATTTTCTCTGTAACATCTGAACTGAGAGAGGCCATGCAAACCTTGTATAAGTGTATGGATGCTGTGGTAGGACAAGATGAGAGCCAACAAACTTTTTTTCCTGGCAAGATGGAGGCACTATGTGTGAGTGGTTTCCATGGCCTGGAAATTGTTCAATTACATACTTTGAGCTGGGGTGTCCAGTCTTTTTTATAAAAACAAATAAACCAAAACTGTAGTCTTGAGGTTCTCCTTGATTTGGCACTATCACTAGGGGCACAGATGTCTTCAGTGTCTAGCAGTATCCTTTATCAATTTCCGATTGTGAGAAAACATTAGCTATTCCTAGACCACCAAAGCTTGCACACAGTGGTCCATGCATTGGTAGACTGAAGACTGGAGTACTGTAATGGACTTTACTTGGGGCTGCCACTGGGCCTAGTCCAGCTGGTGCAGAACTCAGAAGTTTAATTGCTGATGGCAGTAACTTTACTGTAGTAACAGCAAGGTTTTTGTACTAGTGTACAAAGCTCTAAACAACTTGGGACCGGGGTATCTTAAACAGCAACTCACTTCCTATAGGCTGAGATTCTGAAGGTGCCTCATGCGCCAGAAATCAAATCTCTCTACACTCAAAAGAAAGCATTTTGTGCAGTAGGCTCTGCATAATTAACACCCTCTCACTGGAGGTGAGGCAGACGCCAACAGTGTATGGAGTTCAGAAGGCAGTATGCTTATGAATACTAGGGCTGCATACAGACCCCTGACCCACTCCTGATATGGGAGGCAAAAATCAGGCTGACTTGGTTTGAGCTAACTTGGGAACTACCCACCCCAGATCTGGTCCCAAATTAGTTTGGGGGTGGAGCTAATGTTTAATTAATTTAAAGGGGGGAAACCACTCTAATTAAACATATGGCCAGGAGGGGGAAGGAGACATTGCACCTAGCCCCCCCCCCCCTTCTTGATCATAAGTAGCAGTGGGTGAAGTTATCCGGGGTGCTCCTTCACACATGGCTTTTCTGCACAGAACCTGTTCATGAAGGAGCACCTCATAGGATTGCTGCCTCTGGTCAACAACTGTTGTGTGAAGGCATTAATCCAGTAGGGTGCTGCTGGGAATGGGACTTCAGACAGGAAGAAGTCAGCCAGCAATCAGGTAGGTTCTAGCCTTTACATAGAGTTTTCCCACTCAATGCCAGCTTCTCCTTCCTGACTGATGCCCTGACAGCTTCAGAAGTCATCCAGCCCAACCTGCAGCAATCCATGGCTGTCTCAACCCAACTCAGCTGATGCTCAGATCCCCCCAAATAGCTCTGACTTGACTCAGAAAGTGCAGTTATTATCAGTGATCACTGGCTGTTTACAATAAATACAATAAAGCTCCCTCTCCCTTCCACATTTATATTCTCATTCTTTTCTTTAAAAGAAAAACAATTATGAGAAATTGATCATTACTGTATAATGAAATTAGTTAAGCTTTGTGTGTGGAACAGGAGACACATAATCCTACCACCTACTATTCCTTGCTAGAGTAGTGTGAACTCTGCTCTCAATCTCTCCATTCTCCAGTTAAGCATGTAAAATGATATTCTCATTATTACAGACCTGTAGTTGGCTATTTGCATTGCCATCTGCAGCTAATAAGAATTACCTCCAGGTGACCCAGCAGCAAAGTGGTTTATTTCAGGCTACAAAGAATTAACACTGGTATATGTAGGCAGGTCATAAAAATAAAATCAAAACAAAAACGTAGGAAGGCAATGTAGAGATTTGTATAGATTGCTTGCCTCTACTGAAAATTTTGAATGCTACTAAAGTCATACTAATGTTACCACTAAGTAGCACATTTATCTCGTAGACAACAGTTGCCTAGCTGTTAAGCCACCAACAGAGCTGCATTGCCCAGAGGAATTCATATCCTGTCAATATATTTTAGAACATGAAAATAAAAAGAATTGCAGAAATATTTCAAACCACATGATTAAATAGCGTGACTCTGGTCATATGAAAGAATCATGCCTTCAAAATAAGAATATAGTTGTGAGCTGCAATCCTGTGCACACTTACTTGGGAGTAAGTGCCACTGAACACAGTAAGTCTGTTCCATTCATGCAGTGGCACCAGTGGAGTCAACCCTCGGTGCTTTTGGTGTTTCCTTCCCTTTGTCTTCAGATTTTCAAGGTGTTCTTCACAGCTCTTGTATAAATATGGGTTGAACTCAGCAAATTGAATGAAAAGCAATGGGACTTCAGTGACCTCAGTTCAGTCAACCATATGTGGCTATAGTCTTAGGGAACCTGCATATGGAAAGGTCTTGCTTCTTGGACCATGGTCTCCACTTCCTTGTGGAAGGACATATGGGTATGTTTATCCTGGCAAAGATGAGATTGAGAGGAGATATGATAGGCATCTTCAAATATCTAAAGAGCTGCCACATGATAGATGGAGCAAGCTTGTTCAATTTGGCTCCAGAGTGAATTGATTCCATTTACAAGAAAGGAGAATCTGTCTAAACATCAGGAATAATTTTCTCATAGTAAGAGCTGTTTGACAGTGGAATGAACTACATTGGAAGGTGGTGAACTTTCCTTCACTGGAGGTTTCTAAGCAGACGTTGGATGGCCATCAGTTGAGATTCCTGCATTGCAGGGGGTTGGACTAGATGACCTTTGGTGTCTTTCCAAATCTACAATTCCATGATTCTATTACTTTATTAAGCCAGTGTGGGTTACACAGAAAATGGTCTGTCCAAGGCATTATACAAAGCTGGAAAAGGCAACAGAAGCCTGATAGTGAAGTGTCAATCACAAACACGCAATTCACAATATTTCAGAATTCAAGAACCACAGGAACAACAGAGAAAACTACTCCATTGACTGACTTACACCAACGTACACCACACTTATTCAGACACTCTTTTCTTGGTATACCTAGCAATTGATGCACTTTCCTTGGGAAAGAGAAACACCTATTTCCCACCAAAAGTAAATACATGATCTAATATTATCATACATTTAAGTAGCAAATAGAAGATTAATTAGAAATGTATCTAAATATTTTGTGTTTCTTAAAAACACGACCGCAACATCTACCTAATTAGGTTTGGTTACAATCAAGTTTGACTTTGAACAGCTAATTTTGCCTCCTGGGTAATAATGACTAGGATAACAAATGTGTGACACTTCTTTTTAAAGCCATTCATAATCTTGTACTAAAAACTGAATTCTTGACATAGTGTGGTAAAAAGCCATCGGAGATAACAGAGTCAAGAGATCAGTTAAGATTAAAAATATTTTTAAAAGGAACAAATGATTGTTGCATAACATCTGATTATCTTATGAATAAATAAAAGCAATTACTGAAATCCAGCCTTTTTGCATGTGAAGCATCAATATGCATATTAAAACAAAGGAATTGTTTAGCTGCATGTCATGGCCTTACCCAGGGGCTCTGATGAAGATGACGATGGGAAGGAAGAGGTCATTGATCAGAGCCCTCCCACTCAAGCCCCACTACTCAGAGCCAGGGCCCTCCATTGAGACTCTCCCTCTGGTTGTCGCACAGCCCCCCTCCTTCCTTAATTCATGGCAAGGAGGTGGGAACATACAATGTTAAAGAAACCACTTCTCCATCAGATGAGGCAGAGTCAGTGCCATGACACAGACTGAGTTGTTAAAGTTGTTAAAGGAGGACAGCCAGACCTTGTCTTTAAGGCAGTGACAACACACCAAGAGGCAGGAGAAGACCTAGACCCCAGGAAGGAACACCTGTCTTAAGACCATGACTTATTGGCATGACATTGACATATGAATATCTGTTTAAAAGCATGGTGAATAGGTGGGGCTGATTGTTGAAGCAACTTCACACTCGTTTGTAGTTCTCAGCTCTCCTGAACTTGGAATCCGGACCCCTAGCCTTTTCCTTGAATGGTATTTGGGAACCTTGAAGCTGAGTTTGCATTGTATTGCTGGAATCAAGCTCTTTTAACAACAGTAGGAATGGCAGGCCAACCATGATCAGAGCTTTTCTCCTTTTTGGCTAACATCGAACATAACAAAAGGAAGGTATGGGCAGAGCTAACCTGCCCTGTTCTGAGGTCTCCTTGGATTCTCTGCATAGATCTCATCTCATGCAGGGTTGCATTCCTGAATATCATGTGTATAAGCAAAATTGTGTAATGCCATAACAATCCTGGGAACAGCACTGCACAACCATTCCTATCTGTCATAAGCCACTGCTGGTGGGCCTTGCCACCTGAATGCAAGGCAGAGTAGATTTTTAATCCCACCACCACCACCAGGCTTTGGAAAAGTCACACAAGAGCCCTCACAAGATCTCAAGAGGTCCTTCTGGAGAGCAGGACTCTCCCACACCTTTTTATTATTTTTGAAAATTCTTGGCAATCTGCACAAAGCTGTGAAATCCACACAAGATGTTCTTTTCTTGGTAAGGGTGAAGGAGCTATTGTAACTTCCTATCGCTGATACAAACAATGTCAGCTATTGGGATTGAGGAGCATTCCACCTTCCTCTTCATTGGTTTTAATCTAATCAGCAGTATCAGCTGGTATGCTTGAGTGGCACCATGCAGCTTTCCTCCCAACACTGGTGTCACTGCAGTTTACCTTTGAGGGACTGTTTAAAGTGGTATGATAGTGCTTTATAGTGTGGATGTGGCCATAAAATCTGAATGTTGTGCTGTGCAGGGCTATGCTGTGCCACCCTGACTGACCCTGCAATATCTTCAAAGGTTCTTTCACTGCAAGAGGAACTTTGAGTTAACTCATCCAATTCTTAATGTGTGTGTGTGTGTGTGAGAGAGAGAGAGAGAGAGAGAGAGAGAGAGGATTATGATGAAACAGAAGGCCGCAATATTTGCTACCATGGCTGGAAGCCTGAGTTTGAAAGAGTTAACTGCAGAAAATATATTTAAGTTAGAAATATAAGGTTCCCAATCTTTCTCAATTTTGGTAAGTTCTCTCTTTATTGTTTCTAATACACATAGTCCCTTGATATATTGCATTGCATGAGTACTTACTCATAGCAAGAAACATATGAGACAAATTAAATATTGATGTTCACTGTAGTATAGTTACAATATTTCACAGGCTTTCACCAAATAAGCAATGTTCCCAGTTGTGGTGCATTCATTGCTGATAAAAAGTGATTCCATACCTCCCACACATACAGACCAACGTTACTCTAGAGGAACTTTTAAAAGTCACTTTAGTTCTGTCTCAACAATGCTTGGATATTTTCATCTGAGGAGTGTATGGTTATAGGATTGATGGGAATTGATGATAAACCACCTTTAACATCAAACCACTTTTGCCCCTGTTCCTAAACAATTTTGAGTTTATGGCTTTTGCTGTAAAAGCTTTATGAGTAGGATACACAGCACTGAATTCAACCTTGCCTGAACGTTTGTCTCCAGACTATGACCAGACTGTGGACTGCCTCTTGACACTGTCTATTCCTTTGCTTGAACTCCTACCGCTGTGTGCTCTGTGCCCTTGCCCAAACTACTAGCTCTTTGCTTTGGGGCCTTGGTGTAGACCCTATTTGGGAACCTGGCCTGAAATAGTTCATGGGCTTTGGGTCCAAAGCTGCCAAAGCAGCCACCACCTTGACTTTGGGGCTCTTTAGTTTAGAATAAGAGCAAGAGGTGACATGCTAGAAGGGTATAAAATTATGCATGACATGGAGAAAGTAGATATGAAGAGGTTTTCTCACTCTGATGTAGCATAATATCATGTGGACATTCAATGAAGATGAGTGTTGGAGAATTCTGGACAGTTAAAAGTCAGTACAGTACATCTTAGACCATAGAATTTTCTCCCCCAGGGGGCAGTGATGGCCACCAACTTGGATGGCTTTGAAAGAGGATTAGGCAAATGCATAAAGTTAAGGACTATCAGTGGCTACTAGCTACCATTTTTAGAATGTTCCATCCCTAGTAGATAATATCACACAGGTAATTTTAAATTTGCTCCCCTCATCTCCAGCATTTTATAACTTGGACAGGAGATCACTGGCTTGCCCTCAGTTTTTAAGCTGTCCAGGGAACTGGGGTTGCTTTGCTATTTACATGGCAAGCCATGCTTCCTCACCTTTAACTTTCTGCAAAGTTCAAAATAAAGCTGTACCCAGTTCAACCTTCAAAGCATTTTGTCTTCCTTTCAACTTTTCTTTCAAAATTGCCTACCCTGCAGCTCTGGTCTAGAAGGGGAGTAAGATGAAAGAAGGGCTTCTTTTTGAAGATAAAGCAAATGGCAGCCTGATTGGGCAAACAGCACTGGTCATGTGCTGGTCTGGAATGAGAGCCCAGTTTTCATATTGGAAAGCGGGTCTTTCTAAGGAACTATTATAGTTGCTGCATTATAGATCTCTACTCTCCTGCTTCCTACCAAAAAGATCTGTATGCTTGATTCTTTGACAGTTGTAAGCCAGTGCAGAAAACAATTCCAGAAACAATCCGGATTTCCGGATTTAAAAAGTGTACAATCTTGTGTGCAATCTTTTCATCTGCTGTATTGTTTGGACTTAAGTTACACAGAAATGCTGTGAAAATTCAGTGCAAGTCTACAGTGTGTTGTTGCTTTCAATATGTGAGTGAGTGATTACAATAAACCATGACATTTTGTATTATAAAGCTTTTTCAACCTTAATTCTTCTTTATGATCTACACTGCTGAGTACAACAGAGTAATATATCCAGTCTTCAATAATTATACATTGTCAGCTATTTGAGAGCGGAGGAGTTGGGGTCCTTCCCACATGACAAGCAGGTAGGGTTTTCGAGTATTTATAAACTCCCCCCCCCAAAAAAAAATCAGATAGCTTAAAAAAATTGATGTCAGCACAAAGTTTGATGAGTTGAAGCATTGTAATCAGGATAGGGATAGAGTTTGAAAACACAAAACTAAAAGACTAAAGTTGAATCTACTGTTGCTGTAATAATAACCCTAGCACACAGACATTCACATACACACCCCTGCCAGTGAATCAACAGCATCATCGGACAAGTATAAGATGAGCACTTTACAGGTGACAGATATTTTCAAAATGTCACAGGAGTTATTTGTGTCTATAGTCACAGATGAAGCATTTGAAACAACCAATAGATCATCTGGCAGTAAATCTCCAGAACCAGATGGTATTCTTGAGGGACCTCCATGGCTTGCTGAAGGATTGTGTTTGGAATATACCACAGGACAGAAAGGTAGCTAATGCCATATGATAAAGAAGTTCCAGGATTTATGTTATAAACTACATTCTTCAGATTGATTAGACAAAATAAATGGATCTAAAGGTTTACACAGGTGGTGTTGAGTAATTTCTTTGTTTTTATTTGCTCAATTCTGCTTGTGCCTATTTAAAAACCTATAATTAATTGCAGGCCAACATTGCTCTTTGGAAAAAAAGAGCAACCAAACAGATTGTGTACCAGCGTGCTTAGAAAGACAGAGTGTTTGCTAATTAGAAATGAAATATGTTTGTAATTGCTCAGTTCAGATGTACCAAAAGAAGGATTAAGACATCCCACCCATCTATGGTTTTGCATGCCATCCAGTGGATGGTCTGAAAAGGCAAGTCCTTGGCCAGCTCATCTCCAAAGGCAAAGCTATCCAAACGACAATTTACCAACAAATATAATGACACTTTAGCACCACTCAGGGAAGGCAGGGGATAGCACCCAGGGATTCCAGAATGACATGAATGAGCTAAAGGATTGTATTATTTGAGGTCTTCACATGGCAAGATGAAGTAGGGTTAGCCCAAAGGCTTTATATGATGGCTGAACGGGACTGGATTAGTGAGAAAAGTTGTCAGTGAATTTCAGCTGAAGTGAAATACAATATGGAGGATCAATTTCAAAGGAAGCCGAAATAGATTGATGAGCAAAATATAGCAGAAGAGGTCATCACTCATTTCTATGAAAGGCAAAATTAGAGGTAAATTCTGAGGTTCTTGCTTGATGGAGTGGGTGGCGCTGTGTCTAAACCACTGAGCATTTTGGGCTTGCTAATTCAAAGGTCAGCAGTTTGAATCCATGTGATGGGGTGAGCTCTCATTGCTCTGTCCCAGCTTCTGCCATCCTAGCAGTTTGAAAGCATACCAGTACAAGTAGATAAATAAGCATTGCTGTGGCGGGAAGGCAAATGACGTTTCCATGCACTTTGGCTTCTGTCATGGTGTTCCATTGTGCCAGAAGTGGTTTAGTCAAGCTGGCCACATGACTTGGAAAGCTGTCTGTGGACAAACACCAGCTGTCTCAGCTTGAAGCGAGATGAGCGCCACACCCCATAGTCACCTTTGACTGGACTACCATCCAGGGGTCCTTTACCTTTACCTTTTTTTACTAGAGAAATTGTAAGATTAATAAAAAATAGTTTGATTAGGGCTTACTCTAAACAGCTCTCCGAATTTTCCACCCCATTCATGGATAGTGAAGTAGGTTATGGCAATTTTCAGGGGGCTATGGGAAGGGGGACAAAAATGTATATATCAGGGTAAATGTACACGGATGTCATTACAAAGGCAGCTGAAGCATTGTGGTGAAATGGTGGCAGCAGCAATCTAGGAAAAGGCTATAATTCATGTGCAACATTTATTTCATAAATAGTTTGCAAAATGTTTCACAATATGTACTGTTTTATCCCAAAGACATTTACTTGGCTAAATATTGTGGTCAGGCCTAATTTAAGCTATCAAGAATGGCATCACGATATTCACAGAATGTATGAAATCTATTTCATAGCTAGGTTACCTGTCCATTACTCCAGAAGCAATAAGTTGATACATTTCAGGCAGGAATTAATAAAGATCAAGCATTCATATTTTTGGCCCATTAAAAACAACACTATGGTAAGAGTATACTCATACAAAATACCATCTTTCATCATCTAACACAACTTTTTTGTCCTCACAGAAAGAAGGGAAAACTGCAATAGCAATATGTAGTACTTATTTAACATTTTCCCTAAGTACGACAAACATTTACCTAGGGCTGCCATACATAAGGAAAATTCCTGACAACCCTAATTTACCTCTGTTGCTGAGATGTTTCTTTGTTACTAGCGTAGTATTTTGCAATTGAAATTATTTCATATACTCATACCCTACTGTCTTTTTTTTGCAAATCTATGACCTATCCTAAAAACACAGCAGATATGATTGCACATTTTTATTACAAAAGAAGTGCTCTTAGAAATAATCAACACAAACTAAATGCAACAGCAGACCTTACTCATATTCAGCTTTCTAATTCTAGAATGGTAAGATTAGCTGGAATAAAAAAAAAACAAAAACATGTTATGTATTATGTTTTTCCCATTTTAATTGCTAACAACCTTCAGTCTCTAGTAATAAATACAGCCAGGAATAATAGAAATAATTAAAACAATATCTGTTCCATGCTTCTCTGGGCTTGATGTGCATCATGGATGGCTACCATGGATTGCTTATCATATCTGTTATTATCTGCAAGATGAAATTTCTTACAATAAAAATGCTGTTCTTCCTCATTCGAGCCTGTTGCACTCTCAATATTTTTAACTAGATAGCATGTGGCATTATATAAGCCAATCAGATTTTTTTGGGGGGGTGACATATAAATTTTATTAGCAACAACCACTTTATTTACTACTACTACTACTACTACTACTACTAATAATAATAATAATAAATCGGAGTTGAGTGCAAAGGTGGAGACCTGTAGCCCTCCAGTTGCTGCATACCCACGTGTCATAAACCTGTCACCCTGCCAGGTACTGCTGTCCAAAGACCACTCATGATAGTAAAAAAAAGGTAAAGATAAAGGACCCTGGATGGTTAAGTCCAGTCAAGGGTGAGTATGAGGTGCAGCGCTCATCTCACTTTTCAGTCAAAGGGAGCCAGTGTTTGTCCACAGACAGCATTCTGGGTCAAGTGGTCGGCTACTGGTGCACAGAGGACCGTGACGAGTGCCAGAGCACATGGAAATACAGTTTACCTTCCTACCGCAGCAGTACCTATTCATCTACTTGCACTGGTATGCTTTCAAACTGATGGGTTGGCAGAAGTT
Source organism: Podarcis pityusensis (assembly GCF_964106645.2). Lineage (NCBI taxonomy): Eukaryota > Metazoa > Chordata > Lepidosauria > Squamata > Lacertidae > Podarcis > Podarcis pityusensis. Next base: position 50,102,639 of record NC_138027.1, read on the forward strand.
GGGACAGAGTAAAGGGGTCTCACCCTGTCATGCAGATTCAAACTTCCGGCCTTCTGATCGGCAATCCCAAGAGGCTCAGTGGTTTAGACCACAGCACTACCCGTGCTCATGACAACATTGTATGGTTCAAGTTAGGCCACAACTTTATTGATTACAGGTGTAAGAGGTTTCACATAGGCACTGGGTTATAATAAATATCACCCAACCCCCCTGCTGGTTCAACCCAAGGGTTGAACCAATTTTGAGGATGCCCTATGACATGCATCAAATAGGTGCCACTTCTCTTGGATCACTGACTCGAGGGCTACTATGGCCCTAGACCCTGCCTGGGCATCCGGACAGAAGCAGCTCATCTAGGATCCCTTTAACAGGATACCCCTTACAACCTTCCTCCCAACCATGACGGGGTTTCACTCAATGCGTTATCCAAAGATGTGACAATGAGGAAGGTCAGCCAATAAACCTGGTAGGAGAAATTCTTCTCTGGCCCCGAACAGTGACCAACTAACTCCATTGCAAGGTCAACCTAACCCCAGGAGCAGGTAGGTACTAGTCCAACTACAGTCGGAATGGTGAGGAAACTAAATGAAGTCTGTGGTGCTCTGTGAGAGCTGGGCCTGCTTTTATCCCCAGGGACATACCTGAGTGAAGTCCTCAGAAGAGAGAGCCCACAACAGCGCGGAGCAAGCCGATTGGGCGCCTGGGGTGGCACGTGTGCCCTGCACCAGGGGAAGAGCCAGCCACCAGTGGGGCAGGGCGAGCTGGGGCAGGACGCTCCACGGGTCCTCCAAGGAGTCTGCCTGCCTCCTCTCTACAGCTGAGGGCGAGGCGGCAGGTAGACTGTTTGGGGTAGTGTGGAGCCCGCGTCCTAGGAGAGATGTGTGGCTTGGGCGCGCTGCAGGCCCTGCTGTGAGTGCTGCCCAGCATTTTGTCACCCCCTCAGTGGTGACACCTGGGGCAGACCGCACCCACCACACACCCCTTCCTCCATAGCTGTCAACTTTTCCCTTTTCTTGTGAGGAATTGTATTAAGGGAATTTCCCTTAAAAAAAGAGAAACGTTGACAGCTATGCCTTCCTCCGCCCCTGGCCCAGCCCTGTGCCTACCTGCTATTGGTTGATCCAGTAGGTATGCTTGATTCAAACTTTTCCAGCCGGAGGGAGAGGGCTCTTATGTCTCCCTCCTGCTGGAAGACTCAGCATTGTGGCTGCCGTGGTGGCAGGCCAGCCCTGTGCTGCAACGCTGTGTAGAATTGGTAGACTACAACTCCCATTATTCCTGGCTATTGAATGACAGCTGTCCTCTTGATCAGTCATCATCTAGTCCAATCTGAATATGCAGCTGTCCCATATGGGGAGCGAACCTGCAACCCTGGCATTACCAGCACCACCCTGTAACTCTGCAGAGGGATTGGTCCCCTTCCTACTGAAGGCATGAAGTCTGGATCCAACCACTATATTGATACTATGTAGATAGAATATAGGATGTCTTTAAAAACAACCTATGTCCATTTCTTAAACCTTGCTTCATGAAACCACTCATTCATCGCATAAACTACTAAACGAAGTAATAAGAATTGAGGTTGCAGGCTGTTCCACTGGGTCAGTATTGCTGAATCTGATAATAATTAAATATGATGATTACTCTTTAACCAAATGGTATATTGCATTGCAACATATTGAGATTGCCTATAAATGCATTGGTTGGCTAGAGATTGATGTATAAAGAAGATAATGCAGATTTCCCCCAGCAACAGTGTAGAAACACTGCCCTCTTCTGCTGAACAGCTTTGAAGTTTCAGATGCCAGTAATATACAGCTGCGTACTGTTAAACACTATTTTAATGTGCATAGCTTTTTTCTTTTAAAAAAACTAAGATCCTGTGTTTTTTTCCAGGAGTGAGCCTTGTACCTGTAGCATTTGAAAGCAACATGATCTGTTTTTTATTCACTATAAGTTATTCAACTTGTTATTCTGGTCCAGATCTGATCTGTTCTATCAGAAGCTCTGTTTGCCTATATTGACTATAATGAAAAATCTAAAAATAGGTATAACTTTTTTCCATTTTCATGTAAGTGGATGATATATAGAAGGAAATGAGCCTGTCAAGCAGACATTAAGCCTGCCAAATTTCAGGCAGATTCATCCAGAGATTTTTGTGCAGGGAACCTTTAAAATGACTTTTTTGAAAAATGGAAATAAAAAAATTCTATCTTTTTTATTTTCTGCCAGAACTGGATGCAAAACACAGGAATGAAATTTTGCCAGGTGCAGTGGTTATCCAATCCAGATTTTACCATTTTGTATTGGGAAAATACAAATCATGTTCTATCTTAGAGTTTTCTTGTGCATAATCAGTTTGAAACCATAAGAAAGGGAGGTGCCATTGGGTACGAAACCTGGACAAATAGATCCAGGTTGTTGTTGTTTTTGTTGTTGCTGCTGTTATAGTATTACACTATTATAATACTATTAAACTATTATAATATATTTATTTCTTATTTTGTATTTACTACTACTATTATTATTATTATTATTATTATTATTATTATACATTTATTTATAACCCGACAGGATGATGCAGCCCCTCCTTAAGGAAACCCAGCCAGATGGGTGGAGTATAAATAATAAAATTATTATTATTACTAAATAATCCAATAATCAAAGTGGATTGAAGAATCTCCTGACAGCAATTCATTAGAGGGAATGGGGTGTTTTCAAAATCACGCTGTTGCTAATTGGTACTCTCCAATGGCATTTGTTGTGTCCTTGTACATTGGGAATCTTAGAAATTAATAGACAGCAGTCTATAATATACAAAGGTGAATGTACATTGAAGAGTTTAATGTCTGAAGAACCATATATGGTACAGAATTTAAGAAAAGCATTAGTGTTTTGCAGAGTTACATAACTGCAATGTCACCAGACTGAAGTCTCTTGTGATGCTTATGTTGCTGGATGTCATGGACTGGCTGGATACAGAGAAATGGTGGCAAGCACCAGTTGGGGAACCCTCAAGGGTAGAAGGCTCAGAGCCCAAGGATTGGTGGTGGGATGATGAAGAATGGTTGGAGGGAGAAGAGGGAGAAGATTAGGAGAGGACGTGTTGGAAACTGAAGAGATAGCAGGGTTTAGTGAGCAGAGGGAAGCCCAGAATCAGAAGCTGAAGTTGAAACAAGAGAGGAGGGAGGTGGAGTTGCAGAAATAAGTCAAGCTGGTGAAGGAGCCAGGGTGTCTTCCTCCTCCTGTTGGAACAAGCTCCCCTCTTGGCTGGTCTCCTGGAAATAGAAGAGGTTTAAAGAGAGAGGACCAGAGACAGGCATGTCAGCGTAGTCTCAGATTGCATGGGAAGGGCCTGGGAAAGGAAGAAATTTAGGCAATTGTGAGGAGGTGGGGATCTGCCTCATAGGAGCAAGACCTACCAAGAAGCGTTACTGTACTCTTTAGGCCTGGCTCCCCTGAACTGGCCTGGTTTCTGCTAATAAAGAGTTAACCTTAGCCTCCCTGACCCTGGACTTCCTGGAGCTGGATATGATAACGCCCAGCAAGAGATACATCAGGAGATTATGCAGCTTTCAGCTTTCTGGAAAGTTATGAAAGTCACTCCACTGCACAAAACTAGTATTAACAGTGAATAAACACAATGGACAAAAATCCAGAGGAGGTTAATCATATTTTTGTCATACTCGACTCATGGTTCTTCCCTATCTTCTTAAGCTCTGTTGCTTTTAGTAGGATTTACACATGCTTAACTGTCTCTAGTTTACACCCAAATGTGGGAATTTTTATGTATAATGCTCTGAGTGTCATTTTGTTCTTCATTTTGATTATGAACTGTTTTAATGGTATAATTTCTTCATTTTTCTCTTCTGTATGCTTAGAAGAATTTTTTTTGAAGTTCTTAAAATATGGCATAACTAAGCACACCATATTTCATTTTGTTTAGTTTTATGTTAACTGCAAATACAACTAATTCTTGTTGTTTTCTTTGCATATTTACAGAGGCTGTGGGATGTAATCCTTGCCCTCAGGAAAGTAAGCGGAAATCCCAGCTAATCAGAATGGCGCACAGGCAGAACATAAAGTGCCTATATGGCAAATTCATAGACAAACCCAGCCAAATCTATTTTGCAGGAGGAAGAGGGTTATTACTGTTAATATTATTTTCGCTGGTGTGAATAATACTAACAGAAAACCAGTCAAATTTAAAACATGATTCCTTAATTGCTTCATGCTAGGTAGGAAAAAAGACTTTGGGTGACTGTATATCAAGCTGCAAAGACTTAAATGTAAACTTCTAAGATACCTATGAATAAAATGAATTATACTTCAATAAGAAGTAGGACCTTTCATGGAATATACTATTTATAACTCATATAGCTATGAGCTAAAATTAGGAAACATTCTGCCAATGTCAATTAATCAGTCACAAAAAGGAGCTCCATTTGGTTAAAGGAAACAGCTTTACTATTTCAGAACCACAGAATTTTCTCGCTGTACCTGATATTTTGCCTGCTTTAAATTTAGCTCCTCTAAAAAAGTCTGTTAGCCTACTTGGAATCCAACAACTTGGAATAATCTTCAAAGTGCAGTGTAGTTATCCTGAAGGGACAGCAGGGAAGTTATATACTGTCTATATACCACTCTCTTCCTCTGACAAATAATGTCTCATACTACTGAGATCAATCACTGAACTACTGAGTACCACTGAGAATGGTAGCTCCATAGTGAAGTACGTGCTTTGCATGCAGAAATACCCACTTCAGTTCCCTAGGTAGGGTTTAGAATGAGTCCTGCCCAAAATCTTGGAGAGCCACTGCCATTGTTGGCAATACTGAGCTAGATGGGCCAGTGGTACATTCTTATCTAACAACACAAGATTCAATGAGGTATATAGTTATCAGTATCAGCAATGAGTGGTCACAAGAAGAAGAAGGAACAGACTGGAAGGAGAAGGTGTTGGAAGCTGAAGAGGTAGCAAGGTTTAGTGAGCAGGAAGAGGCTGTGGCAGAGAGCAGTTCAGACTCAGTGGCAGAAGCAGAGGGGGGTCAAGATCCAGAGTGTGCCCAGCTCCCCTCCCCAGGTCTGGGGCTCTTCAACATCTTTATGAACGACTTGGACAAGGGAATTGAGGGATGCTCATCAAATTTTCAGATGACATCAAACTTGGAGGAGTAGCTAATGCTGCAGAAGACAGAGTCAGGATTCAAGGTGTACTTAACAGATTGGAGAACTGGGCCCAAACTAACAAAATGAATTTCAGTAGGGACAAATGTAAGGCTGTACACTGAGGCAGGAAGAGCCAGATGCACAAATATAAGATGGAGGTCACCAGTAGTATGGGTGAAAATGATCTACAGGTCTTACTAGACCACAGGCTTAACACGAGTCATCAGTGTGGTGCAGCAGCGGGGGGGGGGGGGGGAATAGCTAATCCTATTCTAGGCTGCATCGACAGAGGCATAATGTCCAGATCAAGAGAAGTAATAGTACTGCTCTATTCTCACTTGGTCAGACTACACCTAGAATACTGTACCCAGTTCTGGGCACCACAATTTAAGAAGGATATTGACAAGCCAGGACATGTTCAGAGGATGGCAATCAAGATTATCAAGGGTCTGAAAAAGAAGCCTTGTGAAGAACAGTTGCAGGAGTTTGGTATGTTTGGCCTGGAAAAGTGAAGACTGAGAAGAGATATGATTGTCATTTTCAAATATCTAAAGGGCTGTCATATGGAAGATGGGGCAAGCTTGTTTTCTACAGCTCCAGAGGGCAGGACTCAGTCCAATTAATTCAAGTTATAAAAAAGGAGAGTCTTTTAAAAATAAAATACAGATTCTCTCCACCCCTGTCAACAATCAGCAGCATGCATTGCCAAAAGCAGAAAAGAAAGGGATAAATAAATCTGTACCTGCATTCAGGAAACATGTAAAGATCTTTTAAAAAAAAAAAAATCAATCCAGGCTTTTGGCCAATAGTTTTATGAAGTTTCTACACTGTTTGTTTTTAACTGATGTCTGCAATATGTTCTAGTGTTGTTTTAAACTGCTCTTAGATTTTTTTATGGTAGGTGTCCCATGATCCCTTTGGGGAGGAAGTTTGGATTATAAATTTGAAATAATGAATAAGTAAGTCAATAAATGTTTATGGGGAAGGAAATGTCCCTATTGTAGAATTTCTTGCTGGAAAATAAAAATATAAACTTGAGTAACCACGTCTGGAGAACTCAGGCAAATAAATCAATAGTTAAAATATTAAGTGTCCATCTCTGAGTAAGGGTAGAGTATGGTAGGCACTTTAGGTAACCCTATGATAGAAAAGAATAACTTGAAGAACAATGAATGCTGTTTGTTTTGATGTCTATACCCAGCAGTTAAAGAAAAGCTCCAGTGAGGTGACTGAGTGAGGTGAAGGGGACTGGAACAGGGGATGTAAATAATCACGTAGAATATCAAATTGGTGGAGTGCAGTGGAATAGTGGAGGGGGGTGGACCCACAAGGGTGGTTGCCCCCCCCCCAAAAAAAAATTGTTAGGGGAGCAAAATTTCAACACTCAATGCTGCCTCAATACAGCTGCACACTTCCATTACTGAAAACGGCATCTCCATGCTAACCAGGAAGTGATCTATTCAGACAATGGAATGACTATTCTTATCTCTGTGGCCAGTGGCGGAGCTTCATGCTATGGCACCGAGGGGGGCAAGGAGCAGGTGGGCGCGGGGCTGGAACACATCCTGAGGGTGTGGCATGCTGCCTGCAGGGGTGTGGCACCCAGCGCAGGCGGAGGGGGCAGCCATGATGGCACCCCACTGGGATCGCGCTGCCGGGGCAGTGCACTCCCCCCGCACTCCTCTTCCTCCACCAGTGTCTGTGGCTGTGATATATTGGGTAACATGGATACCGTTAGGCAGTTGAATGTGCATGTGTACTCTGTACGTTTCCCTCTGAGCCACCCCTCCCTCCTTGTAGCCCGGGTGCTGGCAATCCACGCTACTCCACTGCTGCAGTGGCAAAGTAATGCTATATATTTTGTGGAGGGGCCACTGACAGCCTTAAGGCAACTGCATATCATGTTATAGAATATACAATATATTAGGAAGTTAACAAACACACCATTCTTCTCTGTATTGTTCTTGTGTTCCCTGGGAACAGATGATTTGCATTAGAATCGAAACCAGCCACAACACTGTTTCACTGGAGATGGGTAATTTTGGCTCAATGGGCTAAAGATCAGCAGGAGAACTGAGCTCACAGTCAATGTACATGCTACAGGCTGAGCCTGTACGGCTGAAGTAAATTAGTATTGGCATGAATCGAGCTGGTGTGGCAAGAACCACAACCACAAGCACAGACAAGCATTGAAGCCCCTGCCTAGTGATTGCTTCACCTCACTATGTCTGACATTGCTGGGTGTTAATACATTTATGTCCGAGAAGACATGACTTGGACTGCAAAGTAGCTTGAAGATACTGACTCAGCTCATAATGTGATGAGTCGACAGGGAAAAAGAGGAAAGCTGAGGCGGCAGCAAATGCAACAGCAGCAAATGAAAAAACTTTCGATAGAACATCGCCACAACCTCAAAGGCAGTCAAAAAAGCTTTTGTAGAAGCTTCATTAGAATTACTCCAGAGAGATAGAAAGATTGACTACAACACTATCCTGGTACACACTGGCATGTACTGGCTACTTTTGGGATGTGGATCAGCTGTCTATCTACTTTCCCTAAATCCAGCCAGGTTGGGTTTCAGGGTGGTTTTGTGTAAGATCAAACAATATAATGCTCCTCCCATTTGTGATGCACAAAATACCCTGAGATGCACACCTGTGTTTATAAGCCATATCAAAAATGGAAAAGGTGATGCAAATAAAGCTTTATCATATGCTTTGTTGCACAGTGACAAATAAAAATTCTGCCACGGGGAGTCAGAGTGTTAGCAGAAGGGAACAATTCGTCTCTGCGTTCCAACCTGGAGAGAACACACTGCTGTTGATGCCAGTCTCCATTTATGCATTAAATGTTTTTGAACTTCTTTATGAAAATGTGAAGCCACACTTGGCAATGTGAAGCCACACTAATTCCATTTTGGTTAGACATGCAGATATTTTCTCCTGGCCTTGAGAGGGTGGGGACTTACTTGCTTCCAAAGGGCTTGTGCCTGGAACTGCGCCCTTGTGATGATTATGAAACCACCTCCTCTCAACCATCACATTTCAAGGTTTTAAAATAGACTCTCATGCATGTTTAAATAATGAATATATATAATGCATTGGACCAATGTTTAATTGCATAAACTAGCAAAGGTGCTTGGAGGAAAAGGGAAAAGTGTACAGCCCAGTTAAAACCCAGGGTCCTGAAAAGAAAATGAATGTTGCTTTTGGAGCCTAGTAAATGTAGCAAGGACTGAAGGAAGCTGACATCACCCAAAAACTGGAGAGGGGAGAACTGGGCCAACCTCTGTAGAAATGTCTGTCTGCCCCCTCAGATTTGCAGTCTCAGAGCATCCCACCCCCTATCATGTTTTGTGAAGAAGACATTTGGAAGCAATGTTCCAGTCACAGTTTTTTTGCTGTGCACACTGGCAAAGTTCACATTTTTTTATCAAAGGCATCACATATTAGCTTAAATCAGCTGGGAACACTGAAATATAAAATGATAGATCTATGTTCTCTCAGCCAAATGAAGGTGAAGGGGAATAGGTTTTGACAGTTGAAGCTATAGAACTTCGTAATCATCTTATTTCGACCAAAGCTGGAGTGCAATTTTCTCTTGGAAAGATTTAGCTTATTAGCTTCTGTTTCTGGGAACTGGAGGGGTGAGGGCTTGACATATATGTTGAGTCCTAAAAGCATTTTGAAGTTGCTTAAAAAAGGTAACCACCCACCATTCCATTATTGCCTGCAGACTCTTTGTATTAGTTTTTTTAGTAGAATTAGTATAGTTTCCTTGGTTTGAAATCACAAGTTGGCCAAATTCTAAAGAAAGCAAGAATATCTATCCACTGCCAGCCAGTTTGTTCCTGTCCCATGTCCTTGTGGAATTAGAACGATTTGCTCAGCACATATAAAAACCTTGCTTAAACACATACCAGTACTTGATTTAATCCTTCAGGGGAAAGGTGTTTATAATTTAAGATAAAATGCATGCTGGTAGTAGTATTTTGTTAAGTTGTAAAAATGCTTGAATGATCCCTATAATAAATACGCATACATACCTAGGTTGAGATAGTGAATCTGTCAGTGTTGGTTTCTCTCAGTTTCTCACTTTTCAAATTCTAAATTCATTTCTCCACATTTCCGCATCAGTTTGAGAATTTTTAAGGCCCTTTTAATCAGCAACTTTCTCCTACAGTACACAGTTGTGTGCAATTTTGCCTATTTTATGCATTTTAGCAAAGCAATTTTCCCTTATGCAAGGCATCTTTGTATGGTGTTTTCATTAATATACAACTGTTATACAACTTTACAATGGTATAATTGTTTTTGTTTTTTACATCTACCTTGGCCAGAGAACTGCAGTGCAAAATTTGCAGTTCCCTTTAGTGCTATTTTGAATGCAATCCTATGGTTTCTGTTGCTTCCAACTTCTCATGGTGAATGATTTGCAATAAATATTGCTGCTTGAGGCAAAGAACAAAATAGCCTTTATCATTCCACATATAATAGCTGACCAAGTGGCAGCTGAATTTTACTGTCAACTTCATTGTGACTTTCTTCATACAATGTGTGCAAATTGTTGCATCCAAACAGCACACTCCTATGCCTGTCTACAGTGGTACCTCGGGTTAAGTACTTAATTCTGGAGGTCTGTTCTTAACCTGAAACTGTTCTTAACCTGAAGCACCACTTTAGCTAATGGGGTCTCCTGCTGCCGCCGTGCCGCCGGAGCATGATTTCTGTTCTCATCCTGAAGCAAAGTTCTTAACCTGAGGTAATGTTTCTGGGTTAGCGGAGTCTGTAACCTGAAGCCTATGTAACCTGAAGCGTATGTAACCCGAGGTACCACTGTACATAGAACTAAGTCCCATTGTGTTAAATAATGGCTTCCTCTCTGACATGATTATTTAGAATTACAGCCCAGATTGCTTAACTTCACCTTCATAATGCCCACTTTTTGGGAAAGTGTTCCTTAATACTTCAGTTAGTAAGTGTAGGGGAGGTTAGGTGAGTAAATGGTTGTATGTTTTGCAGTATCTCTTTAGTGTGATTTCTATAAACAGAACTTTATGTCTGAATAGACCTGGATTCAGGTAGGTAGCCATGTTGGTCTGACGCAGTCGAAAAAAATTAAAGAATTGTCCAGTAGCACCTTAGAGTATTTCTCAGAAGGGTAGTAGGAGATGGTGTTGTCTGGGTATATGTAGACAATGACAGTTCTCTTTCTCAAGCTCTGGGAGGAAGACCTTTCATTGCCCACAGACAGCCATCCAATCTTAAACAACTCCTCACCCACAATAATACAGCAACCAGACTTAACATGGACACTGGTACCAGAGCCTGCAATAAACTCAGATGCCACATACACGCAGACAACACCATCACTGGACCCAACAACATCAAATATACCATCTCAGGGCTATTTAATTGCTCATCTTCTAACATTCCGTATGCCATTAAGTACCAACATTGCCCTTCAGCTCTCTATATTGGACAAACAGGCCAAACCCTACGCCCCAGAATAAAGGTAAAGGGACCCCAGACCATTAGGTCCAGTTGTGACTCTGGGGTTGCAGCGCTCATCTCACTTTATTGGCCGAGGGAGCCGGCGTACAGCTTCCGGGTCATGTGGCCAGCATGACTAAGCCGCTTCTGGTGAAGCAGAGCAGCGCATGCAAACGCCATTTACCTTCCCACCGGAGCGGTACCTATTTATCTACTTGCACTTTGACGTGCTTTCGAACTGCTAAGTTGGCAGGAGCAGGGGCCAAGCAACGGGAGCTCACCCCGTTGCGGGAATTCGAACCACTGACCTTCTGATTGGCAAGCCCTAGGCTCTGTGGTTTAACCCACAGTGCCACCCGCATCCCTACGCCATAGGATAAATGGACACAAATCTGACATCAGGAATCACAAGGCAGAGAAGCCAGTAGGAGAACACTTCAACCTCCTAGGACATTCAATTGTTGTTGTTGTTGTTGTTGTTTAGTCGTTTAGTCGTGTCCGACTCTTCGTGACCCCATGGACCAGAGCACGCCAGGCACTTCTATCTTCCACTGCCTCCCGCAGTTTGGTCAGACTCATGTTTGTAGCTTCAAAGACACTATCCAAACATCTCGTCCTCTGTCGTCCCCTTCTCCTTGTGCCCTCCATCTTTCCTAACATCAGGGTCTTTTCCAGGGAGTCTTCTCTTCTCATGAGGTGGCCAAAGTATTGGAGCCTCAGCTTCACGATCTGTCCTTCCAGTGAGCACTCAGGGCTGATTTCCTTAAGAATGGAGAGGTTTGATCTTCTTGCAGTCCATGGGACTCTCAAGAGTCTCCTCCAGCACCATAATTCAAAAGCATCAATTCTTCGGCGATCAGCCTTCTTTATGGTCCAGCTCTCACTTCCATACATCACTACTGGGAAAACCATAGCTTTTACTATATGGACCTTTGTTGGCAAGGTGATGTCTCTACTTTTTAAGATGCTGTCTAGGTTGGTCATTGCTTTCCTCCCAAGAAGCAGGCGTCTCTTAATTTCGTGGCTGCTGTCACCATCTGCAGTGATCATGGAGCCCAAGAAAGTAAAATCTCTCACTGCCTCCATTTCTTCTCCTTCTTTTTGCCCGGAGGGGATGGGACCAGTGGCCATGATCTTCGTTTTTTTGATGTTGAGCTTCAGACCATATTTTGCGCTCTCCTCTTTCACCCTCAATAAAAGGTTCTTTAATTCCTCCTCACTTTCTGCCATCAAGGTTGTGTCATCTGCATATCTGAGGTTGTTGATATTTCTTCCAGCAATCTTAATTCCGGCTAGGGACTCATTCAGCCCAGCCTTTCGCATAATGAATTCTGCATATAAGTTAAATAATCAGGGAGACAATATACAGCCTTGTCGTACTCCTTTCCCAATTTTGAACCAATCAGTTGTTCCATATCCAGTTCTAACTGTAGCTTCTTGTCCCACATAGAGATTTCTCAGGAGACAGATGAGGTGATCAGGCACTCCCATTTCTTTAAGAACTTGCCATAGTTTGCTGTGGTCGACACAGTCAAAGGCTTTTGCATAGTCAATGAAGCAGAAGTAGATGTCTTTCTGGAACTCTCTAGCTTTCTCCATAATCCAGCGCATGTTTGCAATTTGGTCTCTGGTTCCTCTGCCTCTTCTAAATCCAGCTTGCACTTCTGGGAGTTCTCGGTCCACATACTGCTTGAGCCTTCCTTGTAGAATTTTAAGCATAACCTTGCTAGTGTGTGAAATGAGTGCAATTGTGCGGTAGTTGGAGCATTCTTTAGCACTGCCCTTCTTTGGGATTGGGATGTAGACTGATCTTCTCCAATCCTCTGGCCACTGCTGAGTTTTCCAAACTTGCTGGCATATTGAGTGTAGCACCTTAACAACATCATCTTTTAAAATTTTAAATAGTTCAGCTGGAATACCATCACTTCCACTGGCCTTGTTATTTGCAGTGCTTTCTAAGGCCCATTTGACTTCACTCTCCAGGGTGTCTGGCTCAAGGTCAGCAACCCCACTACCTGGGGTGTACGAGACATCCATATCTTTCTGGTATAATTCCTCTGTGTATTCTTGCCACCTCTTCTTGATGTCTTCTGCTTCTGTTAGGTCTTTTGTCCTTTATTATGGCAATCTTTGAACGAAATGTTCCTTTCATATCTCCAATTTTCTTGAACAGATCTCTGGTTCTTCCCATTCTGTTGTTTTCCTCTATTTCTTTGCATTGCTCGTTTAAGAAGGCCTTCTTATCTCTCCTTGCTATTTTTTGGAAATCTGCATTCAATTTCCTGTATCTTTCTCTATCTCCCTCGCATTTTGCTTGCCTTCTCTCCCCCGCTATTTGTAAGGCCTCATTGGACAGCCACTTTGCTTTCTTGCATTTCCTTTTCATTGGGATGGTTTTCGTTGCTGCCTCCTGTATAATGTTGCGAGCCTCCATCCATAGTTCTTCAGGCACTCTGTCTAGCAAATCTAAATCCTTAAACCTGTTCCTCACTTCCACTGTGTATTCATAAGGGATTTGATTTAGATTGTATCTTACCAGCCCAGTGGTTTTTCCTACTTTCTTCAGTTTAAGCTTGAATTTTGCTATAAGAAGCTGATGATCTGAGCCACAGTCAGCTCCAGGTCTTGTTTTTGCTGACTGTATTGAGCTTCTCCATCTTTGGCTGCAGAGAATATAATAAATCTGATTTCGATGCTGCCCATCTGGTGATGTCCACGTGTAGAGTCGTCTCTTGTGTTGTTGGAAAAGCGTGTTTGTGATGACCAGCTTTTTCTCTTGACAGAACTCTATTAGCCTTTGCCCTGCTTCATTTTGCCCTCCAAGGCCAAACTTGCCAGCTGTTCCTTTTATCTCTTGATTCCCTACTTTAGCATTCCAATCCCCTATAATGAGAAGAACATCCTTCTTTGGTGTCACTTCTATAAGGTGTTGTAAGTCTTCATAGAATTGGTCAATTTCAGTTTCTTCAGCACCAGTAGTTGGTGCATAAACTTGGATTACTGTTATGTTAAAAGGTCTGCCTTGGATTCGTATCGAGATCACTCTTTTGTTGACTATGAGGGCCACTCCATTTCTTTTGCGGGTTTCTTGCCCACAGTAGTAGATATTATGGTCATCCGAACTGAATTCGCCCATTCCCGTCCATTTTAGTTCACTGATGCCCAGGATGTCAATATTTATTCTTGCCATCTCATTTTTGAGCACATTCAACTTACCCAGGTTCATGGTTCTTACATTCCAGGTTCCTATGCAATATTTTTCTTTACAGCATTGGACTTTCCTTTCGCTTCCAGGCATATCCGCAACTGAACATCCTTTCGGCTTTATCCCAGCCGCTTCATCAGCTCTGGATCTACTTGTACTTGTCCTCCGCTCTTCCCCAGTAGCATGTTGGACGCCTTCTGACCTGAGGGGCTCATCTTCCAGCGTCATAACTTTTATATGCCTGTTGTCTTTGTCCATGGAGTTTTCTTGGCAGGGATACTGGAGTGGCTTGCCGGTTCCTCCTCCAGGTGGATCACGTTTGGTCAAAACTCTCCACTATGGCCTGTTCATCTTGGGTGCCCTGCTCGGCATAGTTCATAGCTTCTTTGAGTTCTTCAAGCCCCTTCGCCGCGGCAAGGCAATGATCCATGAAGGGGATCAATACAGGATCTCAAAGCAGCTGTCTTATTACAAAATAATTTCAGAAATAGACTTGAAAGAGAACTTGCTGAATTACAACATTACTAAACTGAAAACTATGGAGATACTTGGTCTGAATAGAGATATTGGATTCTTTTATCATTATACACGCTAAAGCTTTTTTGGGTCATCTGCATACCATCACTTGCTTTTTCCTGTAGGAGTAATTACAGTTGTTAACAGTCATCAACAGATTTACCATACCCATTGGGTCAATCACCCATTTCCCACTACCCTCCTGAGAAAAACCCTACCCCATGCTCCCACTATTTATAAGGGATTGGTGACTTCTGTTTCAGTATATCTGAAGAAGTGTGTGTGCACACAAAAGCTTATACCCAAAACAAACTTAGTTGGTCTCTAAGGTGCTACTGGGCAATTCTTTGTTTTTGAATAAACCTGGTTAGAATTGTCCCATTATGCTGCAAGATGTATTTCTGCTTCTACAGAACAACACTTCTATAAAGCAGACTTTTGAATCTGTTAAAAATTAGTCCCACTGGGCTTACATGCAGCCGATTACATCCTTCAAAAATATGGAGTCAATCATTGGACTGCCTTTACAAGCTTAGGTCCAAGAAGATGGATCTGTTCAAACACTTTTAAAATATAGCTGTACAGGAGGCAATGCAAATAAATAAATTACTTAGGTCTGTGATCTAAAGTAGGAATGGACAGATTAGCCTTTTCTGTTCTATGTCACTTTCACTTTTGCTCAATCCTGGGCCCAATTCTGTCATAGATAGCTCCAGAGAAACAAAGACAGAGAGAGAGAATTGTGTGTGTGTGCATTTTTAAATGAAAAAAAAAACTTAAACTGTACACATTTTATATCCATTTTGTACAAATGTTGCACAATTCTTTCCCTTTAAAATGTCTTCTTTTTTTACACATTTCCTTCATAAAATATGCATGTTTGTGTGTGTGTGTGCATTTAAAACAACAACCCTGAAATTGCATCATAGAATTTGTGCATGAGCTGATTGAGAGCTGCATTCAGATTTGCATATAAGGGCTCCTTCACATTTCCTCTTATCTGTGCCAAGAAAGCCAGGATCCAAGAGGCTTTTTACTTGCCCTGTGCTTTCTAGGCAGAAGTCTGGGTGGTTTTTCATTTGTCCTCATTTTCTCAAAGAACCCCACTGAATCAGAACAAAAGTCAATCCACCCCCCCCCCCCAAAAATTATCACCATTTGTTCCAATTTAGTGGGAACAGCGGGTTTCCCTGGGGGAAAGCAGGACAAGCAGAAGTCAGTTCACTTCATAATGCAGACCGAAAAGATTTATTCATCATCTTTAGTTTCCAAGTCTTAAGTTGAAAGTTGAACAATTAAATGGATTCCAGAAAAAAAATTCAAATAAAACTAAGGCAGAGTGTCGAACAACTGCTGTTGCTAACACTTTCCTTGAAGTCACTTTGCTACTCTACCAAGACAATACAATCCTTTATCATTGCTTTCCCAAGATTTCTATCTCTCTTTACTTTCAGAAAAGTGTATCAGGTGTATAGATTTTTGAAAGTACAAATAAAGGAAGCCTCCCTGTGGATTTACATTGAGACAGTTTGACCTGAACCATGACTTCAGAGAGCAACAAAAAGTCAAGTTGAATTCCTGAAGTTATTTAGCTTAACCTTTAGATAGTTATTGTGAACATTATTCCTCAGACTTTGCTAGCACAGGGAGATGGCTTTAATCTTAAAGTTACCAAGTTTGCAACAATGCCTGACTGTTACAGTTGCATTACAAACAATAGCAACAGGCAATAAAACAATTAGATCTACACCATCCATCTGCATAACTGTTGTTAATGGGGAAAGGATGAAGACAAGAATGAAGTTCTTCAAACCAACTTTATATACTATAGCAGTTGGCTGCATAATGAGAAGAAGTAATTAAGCCAGAAAATTTAACTTCCCTAGAAAATTCAAAATAATGATAATATATTATTATTTTTTACTTATTTTGGAATCTATGGTAAAGAGATGTTAAAACTTACCAATTTGCATTTGTCACATCATCCCACATGCTTGAACATGCTTGCTGGAAATGGTGAAAGTTGGAATCCAACAATATCTGGAGATTCCACCTCCCAGTTACAGAATTATGTAGAAATTATATTCTGAATTTCTCAGTAGTTGTACAAATCATGTATGTGACACCTCTTGGTTATATCTGGCTATAATCGATCCTGGCATGTTATTACAGGATCACAATGCTGACTAATGAACTAATGAATTAGATACAACTAATATTGGCAGTGATTAAAATCTAGTTAAAATTGTAGATAGTCCTACAATGAAGAGCTCCTTGGATGGAAAGTATTACCGTATTTTTCGCTCCATAGGGCGCACCGGACCATAGGGCGCACCTAGTTTTTAGGGGGGGGGAATAAAGGGGGGAATTATTTTTCCCCTCCTTCCAGGTCCAGGAGCGGCGGCAAGATTGCGCGCAACCTCGTCGCCACTCCCGGAGCTTGCGGGGCTAGGGACAGGGTAAGCCAGAGCTTCCCCTGACCCCAGCCCCCAGAACAGGCAGCTATCCACAAGCCTTTCAAGCGCAGCGGGAACTCCTGCTGTGCTCAGAAGGCTTGCGGATGGCTGCCTGAAGCCCAGCTAGCACAGCGGGAGTTGGCACAGCACTCGCCGGGCTTCAGGGTGCAGGCTGCTGTCCGCAAGCCTTCGGAGCACTCCAAAGGCTTGCGGATAGCTGCCTGAAGCCTGGAGAGCGAGAGGGGTCGGTGCGCACCGACCCCTCTCGCTCTCCAGGCTTCAGCGAAACCCTGCATTCGCTCCATAGGACGCACACACATTTCCCCTTCAGTTTTGGAGGGGGGAAAGTGTGTCCTATAGAGCGAAAAATACGGTACTTCTTGGGTTCTCCAGCTAGGACTGGGAAGGACTTCTTAATGAACCCTGAAAAGCCACTGCCAGTCAGCATTGATGTCACTGACTTGGTTTGACTTGGTATAGGATAGCAACCAGGGTTCAAGAGTCCAAGAGCTCAAAATAGTACCAGCTGACTCGCAAGTCAGCCAATACGGAAAAAGAAGACAAATTATTTTCAAGCCCAGAAGTCTTTTGGGTTTTTAAAAATATAATATGTACATAATGGACTTAAAATTTCTATTCACTGTAAAGCAGAATGATTTATGTAAAGTTCTACAGTAGCTTATGGATGAGAATACATTAAGCAAACTATTATTTAATACTGTTTATTCAAGCCATTTAGTGCACTGATCTCCCCTCTGCATAAGAATTGTGCAACTCTTTTGCCAGATAAACAGGTCCTGGAATCTAATCTGAGTTTAAACTAGAAGAACCCCTGCTGTGGCCAGATTTACCTAATTAAAATTTTAAACATAGCTACCCTATGATCTGTAAAGCAATTCCCAATCAATGAAGTGTGTTAATTACATGAGATGCTTTTATAATGGAAGATTTAATTGCCATATACTTAATTCCCTATTGGCTATAATGTTGCACCAGCAATATATAAATGCCAATGATAAAATGTTTCGATTATGTAGAAAAATTATTTATTGTGCTATTAAAAGACTATGTTAGTAAGCATGATATATTAGTCTGGAAGACTCTTAGGGATTAAATAACCTGAAAAGTACTATAACCCACTGTGCAATGGCAGAAGGATATACACAATGGGTTCTCTGCAGAAGAGACAGAGGTCACCTCACCAGCTTTTACCCTGATTGGCATCGTGAAACAACCTCTTTAAATCCGTGCTGTCGGTGCCAACTATCTGGTGGGTGCTGCGAGGGCATCCCTTTGAAGTCCATATGCTAAAGCTACTTAGATTCAAACCATACCTGCAAACATATTTTTATTTTGCAGATCAGCAGAGGAAATGTGACAATCTGCAGGAACAGTCAGGCCCCATACTGTATCTTCAAAGGAATTCATATTCGGTGCCCATCAGCTGATTTGCACTGAACCCTTTGAATTGATCACTGGCTGCCACGTTTCAAAGCTGGGTAACAGTGGTAGTGGGGAGGCAAAGATCCGGCCCTAAATAGCTTTGCCCTGGAACTAATTTCAGGGTTAATTTCAGCTGTTGTGGTTACAGATAGGTAGCCGTGTTGGTCTGCCATAGTCAAAACAAAAAAATTCCTTCCAGTAGCACCTTAAAGACCAACTAAGTTAGTTCTTGGTATGAGCTTTCGTGTGCAAGCACACTTCAGTGTATCTGAAGAAGTGTGCTTGCACACGAAAGCTCATACCAAGAACTAACTTAGTTGGTCTTTAAGGTGCTACTGGAAGGAATTTTTTTGTTTCAGCTGTTGTGGCAGTGGCACCAGGACAATGTTATTGTAGTGGAAGGTGGCTTGGGAAGGGGATGCTCTGCTTTCTTGTCTCACAAACTCTTTTTTGCCCTTGCCCTAGAATGCTTTTTATCTTTTTACCTTTGTAGCTGGTTTTGTTGCAGCCAACCAACACCCCCCGCCCAGATATTATACACACACATGGCGCTAAACAAAACATTCTGGTGACAATTTTGTTGAATTTATGTCATTAGACGACAAAACAAGCTTAGATAAGTGTTTATTTTTTTAAAAAAAGGCACAAGTTATCATTGAAAAATGTTCCTTTGTAGTCCATTTGAGATATTCTGAGGCCCAAGATGCTCAACATGTGTCGGTAGTCTTAAAGCACAGTGCATCTTCTTATGTCTGTATATCATATCCTTTTCAATTTTAATATCAATGTTGTTCTTCACTGCAAAAAATATGGTATGCATTTTTGTGTTTTTGTATTGTAAACTGCCCTGTGATCCTTGGATGTAGGACCATATAGAAATTTAATAAATAATAATAATAATAATAATAATAATAATAATAATGGTAATATCATGGATTTTCCCCTCCTCGAGTTTGTTGATCTGTCTTGTTTCCCTCTGTTTCTCATCTTTCATTCCTCTCCTTTTATTTCTGGTTACTTACCTGATATTTTGAAAGGATCTGACAGAGTACTTGAAGGCTGGTATGCTCTGTTGGAGAAGTTGTATAGCAACAAGGTTTGAAACATTAAAGTCAAAAGTTTTTTTCAAGCTCCAGACCCCACCCCCGCCACCAATAAAACATATCTTGGTTCATTTATTTTTTAAATCCAAGAAAGTAGTATTTCTGCGTTGATCCACTGGCTCAGTAGTTCAGAATTTTTCACTTTCCTTGACTCAGAAAACAAACATTAAAAGGCCCATGTTTCTTTCGGCCAAGATTTAAAAACAAAAATAGACTCTGCCAGCTTTTGTGTTCTTCAATCCCATATTCACTTTTGTCTTTATCATGCTGTCAATATCCCTTAACTGGAAACGGGATATCAACCTTGTCCTCTCTTTTGGCAGCCTCCATTTCTAATACTCATCTTACTTAAATTGGACTTGCTGTATGCATGTGATAACACACATACACACACAGACACACACAGAGACACACACACACACGAGCATTCAGAGTGGCTTTTGTAATGGTCATAAAGCTCTGCTTCTAGCCATAACTAAAAGAGTACAAATCAGAAATTGACACCAGCTGCTTGAAATAAATGCACATGATGTTTAGAGGGGGAACGTATTTAATCAGCCACTATGTCACAAATCAATCATTATGTCCTGCTCAAGGCACTACTTCTTCCATATGTCTCACAACTTTTAAACACAGAATCGAGTGTTGGGCTGTAAATCTTTCTCAGAGATTAACGGATACATCCACAGGTATCTAAAAAGCAGTGAATGAGTTAATGGGCATTTTTGTCATATCAACTACTTTGGGCGAGTTTTGGATTTACAGCTGAATGAAAGCAATGGTGGGGAATTAGAATTGTAGAGTTGGAAGAGACTCCAATGTTCATCCAGTCCAACCCCTTATTTTCTCAACTTAAACATTATATATTTGTTTGGGTGAGTGCATGTTCTATAACTGCTGTGCTTCACACAGTATACACATCACCCAAAAATGTACCAGAAGGTCTGCATCTACCTTCTTACCTTCTTATATAAAGCCACATGATACCTCCATTGCATGAAAACTAAGCAGGTTTGTGTCAGGATGGGAGACTACCTGGGGAGAACCATGTACAGTGGTACCTCGCAAGACGAATGCCTCGCAAGACAAAAAACTTGCTAGACGAAAGGGTTTTTTGTTTTTTGAGCTGCTTCGCAAGACGATTTTCCCTATGGGCTTGCTTTGCAAGACGGAAACGTCTTGCAAGTTTGTTTCCTTTTTCTTAACACCGTTAATACAGTTGTGACTTGACTTCGAGGAGCAACTCATAGAACACGGTGTGGTAGCCTTTTTTGAGGTTTTTAAAGACTTTGGTGATTTTTGAAGCTTTTCCAAAACTTTCCCGACACCGTGCTTCGCAAGACGAAAAAAATCGCAAGACGAAAAATTCGCGGAACAAATTAATTTCGTCTTGCGAGGCACCACTGTACAACTTGATCTCTGTAATGGGGGAAAAAGGGGCAGGGTATAAATATAAGTTGACCATTCACAAGAACTGCATTAAGATACAGACCAAAATATGTCAAGATATATTTAATTGTAGGTCAAATCCTCATTGATTTCGCCTTTCATGTAAAAACTATGCATCACCTTCTGTCTGAATTCAGTAGAGCAGGAGTTTTGCTTACTACTTACAAGGAGAATTGTTATGACTGGATACATACGAAAGAAGCTTTCCATCTCGAGATACCCCAATTACAGGGTTACAAACAGGAAGAAATGGAAAGAAAAGTACAATGCAAATTGCCTGCAGTTGTAATTTTAATATGAAAGAGAAATAATTATGCTTGAAATCCATGCTCATTTATCTTTAGTGTTGCATTGGCTGCTTGTTCAGAAGTTGGGTGAACTGGTTCATTTGTATGAGTTTAATATTGCTTAGAATCGTATTATAAGGGCTGCATTCATGAAAATACATACATGAATAATTCTCGCATGAGAAAGTGATAATAAAGAACATTATTTATGGTAAGATATCCAAATAAATACTAAGCAAATCATAACAGATATTTTAATTGCTCAGCAGATTTAGAACTTTAAAAGCCATTTATCACGGGGCGGACAGGGAGGGGGAATAACATGCATTTTTATAATGTTAAGCTGAAATCTGCATACCATCCCATTGGACAGTATAAGGGAACAAATTCTCTAGTTCTGCTTACTTAAACAATTCAAAATTTCAAATAGTCAAAAGGCTGCTACAAGAAAAAGAGTAGAATGTCAGATGAGAATAAATCTGAATGAAGCACTGGAAAATGCTAAGAGAATTGTATTAAATGTTGCAATCCTATGTAACCTTCTTGGGAATAAGCCACATTTAAGCCAATGGCTATTGCATCTTCTCAGACGTGTGTTGGGTGATGTTGTTTAAGCTTTAAATTCCATCCAGGGAAATGAAAATGTTGAACTTAGGCATAGCAAATCATAGTGGTCCAACCACATTGGGTGTTAACACATCTTTAAATAGCACTGTAAACAAACTGAACACAAAAAGCTACAAATTAAGATTTCCAAAACAGATGCACTGTGCTTTAAGACTACTGATACATACTGAACATCTTGGGCCTCAGAATTTCTAAAATGGATTACAAATAAACAACTTCTTCTTCTTCTTCTTCTTCTTCTTCTTTACAAAAGCACCAAAAACACCTGGTTTTTTTATTTCAGGCGTATGGCAGCCCTAATCTAAACTGGCATTTCCCAACTTGGTGCCCTCAAGATACTGTGGGACTATAACTCCCATCACCCCCAAACAGCCAATGGCCAGAATGGTGGGTGTTGCGATCTAAAGCATCGGGGGTGAGGGGAAGGTTGGAGGATGCTGGTTTAAAATGATCACAGTGTTTTGAGAAGAGCAGGAACAAAGTGTTCTGATATGGTAACCACTCATTTCACACAGATTGGTCACATCTCTGGTACATGTGGTATCCTAACTATCTATCAATAGGAAACACATACAAAAGCTTCACTACTGGTGAAATTTCATGACAGGTCCATTACAGTGGTGCCTCGCAAGACGAAATTAATTCGTTCCGCGAGTTTTGTCGTCTTGTGATTTTTTTCGTCTTGTGAAGCACGGTGTCGGGAAAATTTTGGAAAAGCTTCAAAAATCACCAAAGTCTTTAAAAACCTCAAAAAAGGCTACCACACCGCGTTCTATGAGTTGCTCCTCGAAGTCAAGTCACAACTGTATTAACGGTGTTAAGAAAAAGGAAACAAACTTGCAAGACGTTTCCGTCTTGCGAAGCAAGCCCATAGGGAAAATCGTCTTGCGAAGCAGCTCAAAAAACAAAAAACCCTTTCGTCTTGCGAGTTTTTTGCCGTGCGAGGCATTCGTCTTGCGAGGTACCACTGTATATGGAATGCTTGATTGATATATGTAATTACTTAGCCTAAAAAAAGTTTCAAAAGAAAATTCTAGCCTGCAAATATATGGAAATCTGTTTAATTTTATTTGTACAAATGTCTATATCCCATAGATCATGGCACTGAACCACATAAAGCCAAGAATAAAATTATACTCAGATATAAAATACATCACAAATCAGTAGATCTGTGCACAGTTCTTATTTTATTTAGAAGGGTTCCGTGCTCATTTTAATCTGCATTTTAGGAAAGGTAGGTCCCATACAACTCTTGAAAAAGAATGCAGGTCACTACCCATAATACTTGGACTGATGTCAATCAGCAGATTCTGATAAATAAACTGTTAAGAGAGTATACCTGAAGGAGCGTCTCCACCCCCATCGTTCTGCCTGGACACTGAGATCCAGCGCCGAGGGCCTTCTGGCGGTTCCCTCACTGCGAGAAGCCAAGATATAGGGAACCAGGCAGAGGGTCTTCTTGGCAGTGCCACCTGCCCTGTGGAACGCCCTCCCATCAGATGTCAAAGAGATAAACAACTATCTGACATTTAGAAGACATCTGAAGACAGCCCTGTTTAGGGAAGTTTTTAATGTCTGATGTTTTAATGTACAGTGGTACCTTGGGTTACAGACGCTTCAGGTTACATATGCTTCAGGTTACAGACTCCGCTAACCCAGAAATAGTACCTCGGGTTAAGAACTTTGCTTCAGGGTGAGAACAGAAATCGTGCTCTGGCGGCACAGCTACAGTGGGAGGCCCCAATAGCTAAAGTGGTGCTTCAGGTTAAGAACAGTTTCAGGTTATGAACGGACCTCCGGAACGAATTAAGTACTTAACCTGAGGTACCACTGTATTTTCAATCTTTTGTTGGAAGCTGCCCAACAAACAGATGATGATGATGATGATGACGATGATTATATTTTTCTTTTAAATGAACTAAAAATGAACATGTACTGAGGCACAGTGGACCCTTGGTGGATCAGGCCAGTGGCCAATCTAGTCCTTCAACCTGTTCTCACAGAGGCAAACCACCTGAGAGCAGCACCTATCATCTCACTTTGAGATGACCTTATTTTCTGTTAATTTGTCTAATCATCCTTCAAAGCCATTCAAGTTGGTGGCCATCTGGGAGCAAATGCCATAGTTTAATTATGATTCAAGAGAATTGACCCAGATCGAGAGAAGATACTGGGTGGCTGGCCAGGTAGCCTGGTCACACAGACCACAGTTATCAACAAGAGTTTTCATTGAGAGCAAACAATGCAGATCAAAGACTTTTCACACAGGTGTATACAAAGCAGATGACTTTGAAAGTTGCAGGGTTTCAAATCAATCAACAAGAGCTGCAGTGAAATAAGGTGTTTAACACAACTTTTGTTTCAGCACTGACAAAGCAGCTGGCCTTGTGCACCTCATCAGCTGAAAACCAACTGCCCATGTGCAGACTCTCATTCTGAGCCACAGAAAAGCTTCCAATTTTTTCTTCTTGCAATTCAGCCAAGGATTACAAAATCAACACACCTATTGAACTGGTAATTGTTACAAGCTTGCGAGAAACAGAATATGAGCTATAGTCTAAACTGGGAAATGTCAATGAGAGACAGAGGTTTTTGTTGTAAAGATGTCCCTAGGGCAAGGCTAGATTAATATGGTTGAGGGCCCTGGTGCAATTCCCCAAACAATGTCCCTTTATTATATAAGCTTTTGTGGGCTACGAAAAGCATGATGTGCTAGAAGGTTACAGGTTGCCCATTCCTGGTAAGGGTACAGCTGTATACAGCACATGATTATTATAGTGCTCATGGCCACCATGTGAATAACTCATTACAATAAATGGAACTACTCTGAGAGATGTGGATTGCAGGCTGCAGCCTATTAATTATATAGTATGCTAATCTCATTTTTGTTGGTTTTCTCGGTGCCAAACATTAGCAAACAGACACTGGCATGAATGTACATAGCAATACATCATTATCTAATTATACATCCCAGACAAACTTGTTCATTTTCCACGCAGTGCCACAGTCTTCTGTTATATATGGCAGGTAATAAATAATATTCTGGGTTCTAAAAATACAAAAATACCTCTAGCCATCTGTCTTTGAAAACCTCTTCATCTGTGCTGAGTAATTTTTTTTGAGTTTGATTATTGGTAAACTTATTTTTTAATATTTGCCATTCTCTCAGGACTCAAGTGAGCTTAAATTAAATTGCTTAATCTGCACTTTTTGAAAGCACAAATACGATCAATAGCAGAGTTTGATTTAAAATATGAAATATGCCATTTTCATAATGCTTAGTGCTCCTTTTGGGTTAATTCAGTGATATACAACTCAGTTATTTACATCTGCATAATTACAAAGAAGGGCAGAGCAATTTTCACTGGGACTGGAGAAGATTGGAGTGGTGGAGCCACCATTGCAGCTGAAGATCTACGGGTCAGGGTAAAGGATCTGTGTGTTTCCCTCACCTCTTCTGATTATATTTTGGTGCACCAACCGCTGGCTGGCACAATTCAGGGGCCTTAAGAGGAGACCTCTACTCCATGGGTACACAAAGTTTCCAGTCTTTTGACCCCACCTCACAAACACCCCATTTCAAGATTTCCCAATGATCACGGGAGGTAGGGTGAAATGGAGCCCTTCCACTAGTAGAAGTTTTTGAAGAGGTGACTGCATCCTCATCCTCACTCACCCAAAAGGGTGGTTAATATTGCAGCCTAAGTCCCATTATGGGACTTCTGAGTAAACATGTACCTCCCAGCCAGCAAATCCACTAATCTCTCTGCTCATGTTAGTCTTTTTTGCAATAAGTGATGAACCCTGTATGCAACAGTACACATAATATCATATGGAAGTTTTGAGTCCGGGATGGTGAGCAGCAGTGACAGAAGGTGTGGGGGAAGAGAGTGGGGGAAGAGTTGTTAGACTTTTTGTTGAGAAACTGGTGGTTAATATATTATAAAAAGCTGGAGAAAGAAAACATAAACATGCATTTTTTAAATTGACATTGCTCTGTCTTTTACTTTTGACTATCATTATTTACCTCTGTTAAAAAAAGGTATGAAACTCGCCAGACAAAACTTTTCAGATCACCAAGCATATTGCGACTATTTTAAAAATAAAACTGTAACTTTCAGTATGACACCTTTATGCACATCTGACCACACTTGGAACACTGTGTAAAATTATGGTCACCCCACATCAAAAAGAATATCGTAGAGTTCAAAGATGTTACAGTGGAGCACCAAATGATCATGGTGCTCAAGCCCTCTTGCTATGAGGAAAAGCTACATAATTTGGCTTTTTATACTAAGGAAAATAAATGTGACTTAACAAGGAACAAAATTTTGTTCTCTGCTTTTGTAGGCAGCCTGATTCACCCTGAGGCTTTTCTGAGCCTACCCCAAGTCATTCCTTATATGGTAAGCTTAGAGAAGTTAATTTCTTTTTCACCAAACTCTTGCCAGCAGCTTAAAAAAACACACACCAAAACATCTGTATCACCAAGGTACCATGAGCCACTGCAGGGGTCTTGCTCTGACTTGTTCAATCTCATTTGGATCCTACTTTACTCCAGCAAGTCCCAAATCTCTCCAAGCATTGGCTCTGAATTGGGGGGGTGGGGGGGGTTTCTGAATCTAGTGCACGGCCCTACCTGCTTCCAGAGGAAGTGGTGTTGTCTACTAGCTTAGGTGGCTTTAAAAGAGGACTAAACAAATTTATGGAAAATTACTATGCAATGTGAAACCTCCAGATTCAGCAGCAGTATGTAATGGATGCCAGAAGCTGAGGAACAAGAATGGAAGAGGGCTCTTGCTTTGTTTATGGACTTCCCAGGAGTGCCTGGTTGGCCACTGTGGGGAAGAGGATGCTGGACTAGATGTACCTGTGCTGGACTTTCTGTATGTTCAAATGGTTACTCCTCACCTTGTGGCTGAATAAGTTTTTATTGGGCAGGGGAGGGGTGGTGATGGTTTCATTCAACTTTACACTCCTGCAGTTTGGCTGTAAATCACCCTTCATTATTCCAGAGCTGCTGAGTTTATGTAAAGGATTTTATTGTAATTTATTGATGACAGAGACAGCGACAAAAGGATGAATGAAGTAGCTGAGAAAATAACCAGCCAAGCTTCTGAACCAAGTCAATTACTGTGAGAAATGTCATCTTGGTCATATCTCCTCACCCAATTGTTCCCTGAAGCATATATTACAGTGTAATGTAATTCTTCTACCGTATTTGTGTACACACACACATGCACACAAATTCTGCAGCATTGTACTTATGCAGACTGATAGACTGAATTTATTTAGGGTTTGTTGTTAACTGCACTGTGGCTGCCTCCTGAAGCATGTGGTGGGATTGCACATCAAAATCAATCAATTGGTCATTCCATTAATCAGCCATGGTTCAAGGAATGGTTCAAAGTAGCACATCATGTTCATCTTTATGTTTGACTGTATCACACAGTCTAATAATTCTAGAACAGCTAAACCATACGTGGCAGATAATTGCTTAGATCCAGATTGGGGTGATTCTACCCTTCCTCAGAAGGCTCCTGCTCTTATCCCTCAAGAGGATATTTTTCATGAGAGAGGCTCCTTGAGAGGTACAGATGGCTGGACGGAGGGAGAATGAGATGGCAGGGTCATTGCATGGAGGGACTGCTGGGGTGATGGTCTCAGGCACATTTTTCTGGGGTGTGTGGCAGGGCAGCATGAGAAAGACATAGCAGCCATGTGGCCTTTGATCCCAGCCTCACCCTCGCTTAGCAAGGCTGGGATCAAAAGGTTCATGGCTGTTGCATCCTTCTCACTCCACCCTCCCCAAGCCACTTTGTAAGATGAGTTTGTGCAATATGCCTTGAGTTAGGAATAGCAAACATGTGGCCCTCCATATACTGTTGAACTACATCTGCCCTCATCCTTGGGCATTGACTGTGCTAGTAGTGGTTGGTTTTCAGCAATAGCTGGAGGACCACAGATTCTCCATCCCTAGCTTGGGTTATGGATATTGTGTACTGCACCTTAAATGTATGATCTGCAAATGATATGTGGACACTAAAATATGATGATTTTGATTAGCACTGCAGTTTCATTTAACTGCTCATCCCTGGTTTTACTCACTTTGTGCCCTGAAGGGCTGAAGAAACTCCCCCACCCATTTGTGGAATTTGCCCTATGGCACTGAGAATCAGATTTGCCAAAAGCCATAAATTCAAGTCACACAAATGTTATGTAAAATTTGTCCCATTTCATTCCAAAATGAGTGCAGCTTTGAATTCACTTTTCTCATAGCCTCTCAAAATCTCTTCTCATTGTTTATAGACTAATTATTGCAGCAGGCACTAGGGTGTGGACAAGTACAGATAGTAACTCAAGCATGACCAAAAAAATGGAAAAGTTACCCATGCAAAGCTAGTAAGATTTTCTCATGCTTATAAGTACTCCAAAAACAATTACTGCTTAAAGGTCTCTTGGCTTTGATATCATTGAAACCAAGTGCCAGTGAGATGAGATAAACAAAATACAAGATTGCTAAGAATTCAGGAAAAAATGTCATGTTAGCTTCAGCTCCAGGTGCTTTGCTACTGTTCTATGTAAGCATCTCAAAAAATATTCCAAGGCATTTAACAGATGCATTTTCCCCCTTAGTCAACACCTGTATAAAAGTCATTGATATGCATTGCAGCCACAGTTCAGCACAAATTAGCACGTGTGATTTATCCTCATGAATCCAGTATCAATGGCTTCCCTTGACAAGCCCTCACTTCTCTCACACACAGTATAGCACTCCTCAATCAATAACCTACTTATTTCAAATTAGGGTACCCAGTTTGACAGAACAACCCATAAATCAGTTAACATGGAGTACTTGAAAGTGCTTCAGTTCTAACTGATTTTAATTAAAACACTCCAGTTTCATTGAATATGTGGGCAAGGGTGTTAGAAAACACAAACGTAACACCACTTTAGTTTGTAATGGTTTGACTTTCATGAAGAGTTCAAACAGCCAGCCTCCATTTGATTCAGCTGGGCTTGCAACAATGCATCATTGAAGTATCAGACATACATTTCTATCAGTAGAACAAAATGAAACACATTGTAGTGTTGTTCAGAGTATATTTATAAGGGGTGATTCACAGAAGTTTCCACCATCAGGTGGCTTTTAGGCTATCATGGCAACTGCAAATGGATTAAACTTCAGACCAACGGCTCTGTTATTACTTGCCTGGTGAAACCTGATTTCTAAGCTGCTGGGGGAAATGGAATCATCAGAACAAGACATTTTGCTGTCTGGAGCAGGCCTAAATGCTGCTCCACCCCTCCTAGGCCAAACACTTTGTATTCAGACACCAGTTTGTGCCTTCATCTGCCCTGACCATGGAAGCACCTGAAGTATGTTAGGGCCAGCCCTGGGAAGTGTGGAGCCACATGCCCCTGATGAGCCAGATCTTCCAAACGGTTTGCTTGTGGATCTCAGCCCTATAATCATAGGATGTCATATTGTGGTGAAAGAACAGTCACAAGGACCAGTGGTGGTTAATGTCCATTGGGACTGGTGGAGCAGAAGACAGGGAGGCCAGCATTGGATGGACCTAGAAACAATGGTGGACACAGACAACTTTGTCCTCTTCGTCCTCCTACCTGCTATAAGAATAAGAAATCAGAAACTGCCATTGCCAGTGAAATCTCATCAACTGATTGGATGAAAGAAGGCAGGCAAGTAATGGCTGACTGAGGGCAGAGAGATGGTTGATGGGACAGTGCCCCATTTGCCCCAATGAAGCAGCCTCCACTGGCTCCCAATCCCTGCTTTTCAAATTCCCACATGAGCCACGATAACCCTTATTCTTTCCCTTCTTTCTTTGCCTTGCCTAGCAGTATACACTGAAAACAGTTTTGGAGGCAAAAAGTACCATGTGTGCCCCCCCCCCCCGCCATTCCGTGCAGTGCCACAAAAATGAGGCTATGCCTCTAGGCAATATGATAATACAAAATAAACAACAATTATATTCCAAACTTTCTTAGACGCATTATATGGATTTTAAGTCCCCAGAGAAACAATAGCTCTGTATAAGAGTGCTAAAAAGCATTGTAACATCATAATGTTCCCATATTTAATCTAAGTTTAGAGTTGCCGCTT
The DNA here is from genome assembly GCF_964106645.2 of Podarcis pityusensis. NCBI lineage: Eukaryota > Metazoa > Chordata > Lepidosauria > Squamata > Lacertidae > Podarcis > Podarcis pityusensis. The sequence goes on from NC_138027.1 coordinate 50,132,514, forward strand.
GAATGTTTGTGGGAGAATAAAAAAAAGCTTCTGAATTAAGATATCATGGCCAAATTCCAGCATGGAAAGGAGTTTATTGCTCTTACAAATGAGGCTTTTTAAAATAAAACAAATGATGAATTTATCTAGAGAGGAACATTAATGTAGACATTTATCGTTATATATTGTGTGTTTTCTTGGCCACTGAGGCACATTCTGCTATTATTCTATGCATGGAACACCCCAAGACATTTATTCAAGTTCTGTATACCATCAAGCAAAGGACTATAACCTCTAATGACTTACATTCCAATCCGAAGGTATTGGGAATTCTGTTTAATAGGCTCTGGTCGGTATAGCATACATATTTCATCTAATTCAACTGAAGTCACAATTAAGTGCAGCGAGGGAGGGGGGTGGGGTTGCACCTAAAACACCTTTCAGGTCCAGAAGCTGGTTAACATGAAGGTAGGAGCTGAACAAGTCATACTGGTGATCATTTAGTTAGAGTTAAACTATGGTTGCAAATTACATGCGGTTTCTGAACCTTGAACAGCTTTTAATAAAAAAAGTCATAACAAATCATTCTTTTCTTGTATTGTTATTTTTTAGAACAAGGGTTGTCAGCCTTTTAAGGCCCATAGGCATATTTGGATTTTTGTGAATCCTCTAATCACTTCTCCCAGATCAGCTGCCTCCCAGGAGACAGAAAGATAAAGTAGGTGTGCACACACTTCATTTCTTTAAAAAGGGAATTAATCCAAAAAGCAAAATGTGCTGAAAGAAGGAGAAAAGGGTAACCCCCCTCACCACCACATGACCAAGGGGGAAGGCAGTGACTGGTGTTGGGGAAGTCTTTGTGAGTGCCAGGGAGGAACCTCAAGGGTGCCATTGCATCCATCAGTGTCACACTGATTAACTTTGTTTTAGAATTTGTGGACATCTTAAAAGCATATTTTTTTCATTTTCTTGAGTAATGACTGAAAAGTTATTTGCTTAACTGTCCAGTGACTGAAGATGCTGGTTCAGACAAAGGGTTCATTCTGTCCCTTTGCTATGTCTTCAGTAATGGTCTTCAGTCATAGAGCTGCCCCAGGGATCTCAGAAGACTGTGATAGTATCTCCTTACGCTTATGGACCATCCGGAAACCAGAAGCATACAACCGGCGCATATGAAAGATTCATTTACCTGTGAGCTCAATGAATTTTTCCATTCCAGCCATAGCCATTCCAGCTATAGGCCATGACCACTTTTTGTGGTAATGTATTCCATATGTTACTAAATGTGGCATCATGTGAAGTTGAATTTGCTTCTCTCAGCCCTCCAACTGATACCAGTTATTTTGATTGAATGTCCTTGACTTCTATGATTTTATATACCTCTATCATGTACTCCCATTTACCCACATTCCTGTGATCTCCTCAAAGTGTGTAGTATCTTAATATCAAGATCAAGGCAGAACTCTATCAAAAGGTCAGATTTGGATTACCAGCTGGTTATGCCAACTGACATGTAAAGAGATATAAATATTGCAAAGAGATATACATCAATTTAATTCAGTTTAGTACTCATGTGTTATTTATTAATGTAACACAAGGAAACATAACTTGACTCTCTCTTTCCAGAAGATATATGATAAATATGCTTCCTAATTTAATTAATCTCAATCTCTTTCATTTTTTTATATAATAATATTTATTATTTTTCCATAAACTTAGACATTAAAAAGAAAAACAATACAATACAACACAACAAATCAACAAAAACAAAACAAAAACAATAAAATAAATCAAACAATTTTGTTATCCCATCTTTCATTCACTTATTTCCACGACCTCCTCACACCTCCCTTTTTGTATTCCACTTCTGTTAAATATTTCAGCAATTCCTTTCCATCTTCCTTTGTTTTCTATCCTATAATTATCTTAACTCATTCTAACCTTATTTTTTCCCTTAATGCTCTATTAACCTATCTGTACTTAATTCCTTATAACATTTCTACTAAAGCCATATAACTTCATTCCAACATTTTTCTAACATTCATTAATTTTACAGTATTTCTGTAAATAGTCTTTAAACTTTTTCCAATCTTCTTCCACCAACTCTTCTCCCTGGTCTCAGATTCTGCCAGTCATTTCGGCCAGTTCCATGTAGTCCATCAACTTCATCTGCCATTCTTCCCGGGTGGGCAAATCTTGTGTCTTCCAGTACTTCGCGATGAGTATTCTTGCTGCTATTGTTGCATACATAAAAAAAATTCTATCCTTCTTTAACACCAATTGGCCGACCATGCCCAGGAGAAAGGCCTCTGGTTTCTTCAGGAAGGTATATTTAAATACCTTTTTCATTTCATTATAAATCATCTCCCAGAATGTCTTAATCCTTGGGCATGTCCACCAAAGGTGAAAGAATGTGCCTTCAGTCTCATTATATTTCCAACATTTATTTTCGGGCAAATGGTAAATTTTTGCAAGCTTGACTGGTGTCATGTACCACCTATAAATCATTTTCATTAAGTTTTCTCTTAGGGCATTACATGCCGTAAATTTCATACCTGTGGTCCATAACTGTTCCCAGTCAGCCATCATTATATTATGTCCAACATCTTGTGCCCATTTAATCATAGCTGATTTCACCGTTTCATCCCGAGTGTTCCATTTCAACAGCAAGTTATACATTTTTGACAAATTCTTAATTTTGGAATCTAGCAATTCTGTTTCCAATTTTGATTTTTCCACCTGGAAACCAACTTTTTGGTCTGAATTGTATGCCTCCATTATTTGATAATAATGGAGCCAATCTCGGACTTTATTTTTCAATTTTTCAAAGCTCTGCAATTTTATTCTGTCTCCATCTTGATCCAGAATTTCCCAATATTTCGGCCATTTGGCCTCCATATTGAGTTTTTTCTGTGCCTTCGCTTCCATTGGTGACAACCATCTTGGGGTTTTCTTTTCTAACAAATCTTTATATCTTATCCATACATTAAACAATGCTTTTCTAACAATATGATTTTTAAACGCTTTATGTACTGTTACCTTATCGTACCACAAATATGCATGCCAACCAAATACATTATTGAAACCTTCTAGGTCCAACACATCAGTGTTTTCAAGTAGCAGCCATTCTCTCAGCCAACTAAAAGCAGCTGATTCATAGTAGAGTTTAAGGTCTGGCAGGGCAAATCTACCTCTTTCTTTAGCATCAGTTAATATCTTAAATTTTATTCGAGGTTTCTTGCCCTGCCAAACAAATCTGGAAATATATTTCTGCCACTTCTTGAAACAATCCATCTTATCCAAAATTTGTAATGTTTGAAACAAAAACAACATCCTTGGCAGCACATTCATTTTTATCACAGCAATTCGGCCTAACAATGATAACTTCAAATTTGACCATATTTCTAAATCCTTTTTCACTTCAATCCAACATTTTTCATAATTATCCTTAAATAGATTTACATTTTTAGCAGTCATGTTAACCCCTAAATATTTCACTTTCTTAACCAATGTTAGTCCTGTCTCTTCCTGAAACTTCTCTCTCTCATTCACAGTTAAATTTTTCTCTAAGACCTTAGTTTTCATCTTATTCAGCTTAAAACCTGCTACTTGCCCAAATTCTTGAATCAGTTCCAATACCCTTTTGTACTAGATTCTGGTTCCTGTAAGGTCAATACTAAATCATCAGCAAATGCTTTCAGTTTATACTGTTTAGCTCCCACTTGTATACCTTTGACCTCTTGGTCCTTTCTTATCATGTTTAACAAAATCTCAATCTCTCTTTCAGGGGCTTTACAGTAACAAGTCTCTTGCTACACCTATCTCAGAAAGAATCATTATCTTACAGACATTCGATTTTAGAATTTAATAAAACACCAGTGTTACTTCGCTGTGGTTTTTGGTTTTTTTTATCTTCAGAACTTCTAAATATATTTTATTTCCTAACCCACCAGAAGGTAAACAAAGTAAGGTGACTGTTTCAGACTCACCATAGTCATCCCTTTCAGAAAGGATTTCCTAGTGTTCCAAAGTTTATATTTATCATTCCCAAAGATACCAGTAAGGCCTTGAGCCTATTAAACTGCGAAATCAGAAAAATTCTCATGTGCTGCAAGAAAAAACACACACCTTGATAAAGAAAAGGAAAATAAAACATGTCATTGTCCTTTGCCAAGGTAAGAAAACAAAGGAAGATAGAAACTGATTTGGTGTGGAAAGACTAACTGCTAACATTTTATTGCTGGTTTATATGATATGGGAGTATTAAATTTCACCTTGGTAAAAAAGAAAAGTTCTCTGCATCTTAAAGTGACTATGTGGAAACAAGACTGACTGAAAATGCATTGCTTCTCCTATGATCAATTGTTTCATTTAGATACGCTTAGGAACTTGAAAAGCATGCAGAAGGTATAAAATGGTTTTGATAAAAGTACCTTCTTTCGCAATTGTATCTTGTTCCTGTTGACCTAGATGCATGCACATGATTGCAGCCTTAATTCCCCAGCTGTTCACAAGAAAGAAACTCCTTCCACATTCAACTGCTCCATGGCCTAAACCAGGGGTGGGAAAACTGTGGCCCTCCAAATGTTACCAAACTACAATTCCCATCACTCCCGATTACTGGCCATGCTGGCTGAGGCTGATGGGAGTTGAAGTTCTAAGAACAACATAGCCTCCGACTATGCATGCACTCTGTTATTGTTGGATGTTGTGGTTGCCATTTTTCATCTTGAGGTGTCCATCTTGAGATGGATATTTACCAATCCAAATCCTATCAATATCCACTAGATATTTCTTTTTCTGGTACGATTTCAGGAATATGATGCCTACTAGGTAGAGGTAAAGGGACCCCTGACCATTAGGTCCAGTCATGGCTGACTCTGGGGTTGCGGCGCTCATCTCGCTTTATTGGCCGAGGGAGCCGGCGTACAGCTTCTGGGTCATGTGGCCAGCATGACTAAACCGCTTCTGGAGAACCAGAGCAGCGCACGGAAATGCCATTTACCTTCCTGCTGGAGCGGTACCTATTTATCTACTTGCACTTGACATGCTTTCGAACTGCTAGGTTGGCAGGAGCAGGGACCGAGCAATGAGAGCTCACCCCGTCACGGGGATTCAAACCGCCGACCTTCTGATTGGCAAGTCCTAGGCTTTGTGGTTTAACCCACAGCTCCACCCGTGTCCCATGATGCCTACTACATAGGCACAATTTCATATTGTGTCTAATCCAAAATTTAATCTCTAAATTAGTATCAGATTTTGCCAGATGGGCCAGATGAGGAATGGCAGACCATGGTCACAGATTTCTTCCCCTCTCCTCCCTTTTATTTATGGGAAAACTGTCAGAGTCAGGGTGGTATAATTCAGAGGGCTAAATCTGCCAAGATGCCAACAGCTTTTGTCCTATATTCTTTACCCCTTGCTTTGTGCCCATCTATTGGTTCAATAAGATCTTCTACTGTCATTATCAAACACCTTAAATTTTATAGGCATGAACCTAATCAAATTAGCCAATACATTTCACTATGTACCATATTAGATTGCATCTGCTGATGTGTTGCTACAAGTCAATTACATATCCAGCCATTGAAGCTAATGATGACTTTGTAACTATGCTCATTATGCTTTAATAGGAAGATCATTCCACATAAAATACTAATATCTTGGCATTACTATTTAGCTGATAACAGAAACTATTACCTATATAACTAACATATCAGCACCAATGCAATTTTCTTGAGATTCACAGAATGCACTCCCTGTCCTTAGATGCACACAGTAAAAACTAGAGTTACACTGAAAGTTACCAGTGACATTTGGGAACATTGGGGCAGTGTTATAAAGTGCACCGCATCCTTGAGGATCTATCAACATGCATACATCATTTTATTTGTATGCCAGCTTTCCATACTTAAAACCATGCTCTAGGCAGCTAACAACATGGGGGGAAATAGCACAATTACAAACATAAGAAAATTAGTCATATAAATAAAACTACACAACCAAACTGAATAATTTTCACATTAATAATGAAACAACAACAACTATTATCATTATTATTTGTATGCTGCCCATCTGACTGGGTTCCCAAGCCACTCTGGGTGGTTCCCCTCAGAATATTAAAAACACGAAGATACAAAATAAATAAATAATAATGATATAATTAACAGCAACAGTCCCTGCCCCCCTTAGCCACACCGCAGCCCAAGAATCTGTTCAGCAGTCTCAGCTTTTGTAGCGGGCATCAGTCAGGGCTCCTCCATCACAGACCAGGTGAGAAAAGACCTGCAAAGCAAGAAGCGTGTCTTTGAGGACTCACAGCCAAGATAGTCTGTAATTGGTTTGAAAGTGTTCTCCTATTTATCATCATCATCACTCTCTCTTTATACATTTACATTAGCCCTGTTTGGGTGTTCAGTCTTGGTCATTCCCACACTAGAAGTCTCTTCAGTGGAAGACCTGGCGCTCCCTTAAGAGAACCACACAGAGAAACAGAATAGGTCAGGCAACAGCCGGACAGAACTAGGAGCCTCAGGCCTTACAACACCCACAACAGCTGCCTCCTTTTATAGAGCGTGGTCTCAGAGGCAGAGAGAGAAGCTCAGCCACCTTCAGGTACAAGAGATTAGCAGCATATGAAGGCGCAGGACCAGGTAGCAGCCAGACATCAGAGTGCTTTTCTGAAAGCACCTTCCTCACAAGTAGACCCAATTCCTCTGATAGCCAGTAGCTGGGCCTAAAGTGGGGACTGGACGGTTACTGTATTTTTTTGTGAAGGAATTTGGCTTCCTTGTGTGACCTTGGACTGTGACTAGACTTGGCTTCCCTTATCAATCCTGTCTCCCTAACTTGACCATGAGCTGTGCCCTGATTTGCAAAATCAGGATTGTAAAACTCACAGTGAGTCTCCATGAGTAGAGTTGGCTTCTTGCTTTAGAAGTTCACGTTAAACTCAGAAACACCTCCAAAACAGGCAAAAAACAATTGGCTGCTGGAGTGGGTTGGGTTTTGTAACACAAGTCCAAATTCTTCATGCTTGATTACATGCAAAGAAACTGAAGTTTCAAAGACAGTTTTTGATTTACTTTAGTAACATCTGACATCAGCTTGTAGGTTATATATTTTTATATACAAAAAAACTAGATCTGTGACCTATAAGCACAAGAGTACTCCATAGCCACATAGATCATATTCCAACTGAGATGATGTCATGATGATGCAATGCCGGCAATTAGATGTGTTTCTTTTTGTTCATCAAAAACACCACATTGGTAAATCCATTGTAATTAAGCCTGTCCTGCTTTTATTTTAACATTTTATTTGTAGGCTGAAGAGGGGAAATATCACATCTGAATTATGCAGATTATGTTTAAAGTTTAAGAATATACTACCAATGTCTTCAATAGATGTTAATGAGATTTTTTCCACCTTAAGACTTCATGCCTTCTTTCTGTCCTTTGTGATAAACCATGACATATTTTGATCTGTCTGAATATCAATGCAAGTTTGCAACAGTATTGTCTTACATAAACAAATATTCAAATAAAAGCTATTTTAAATCAAAACATCTCATTAAAATACAAATATAAAATTGTGCTTCCAATACAAAGCCTGTTAAATCAAGTTGCTAGTAGAATACAAAAGATATTATTATGCATTCCTTGATTTACCACCAACTGCTCAGATTCACATTTTGTCATGCATAGATAAGGGGAGCAGCTCAGAAACATCCGATAGGGTAAACTTTGTAGAAAAATCATCATTAGCTATCCTTCTATAAAAGACCATGTTCCTTCTTCCCTAAGCAAAAACAGAGTCCTGAGGTTTGTACATTCTTACCTAATTATAAGCTTTTCTCATTGACACTGCTAGTACTTTCTGGAAGCATTTAAAAACATTAAGAAGTCTTCCCTGCCCCCGTTAACATTTCAGTAAACTGGCATTCAGGTGAACACAAAACAGATACCTGACTCACAAAGGCTGCTGCTTTTTCGTCTTCTTCTGGTATTATAAGAAAGGATTTATATTACAGCTACTTAGGGGATCATGAGTTGTGGTTAACATCTTTTTAAAGCAACAAATAATAAATTCTATATTGCCAATACACTACTAAAATTAGTCACCAGCTTTATTGCTGGAAGCTATTGCTTACAATACTCATCCAGAGGTGCACAAACTGTGTATTTATCCAAATCACAACTTCTCCTTTGTTGTACAGTATATTATTATGTCTTCTATTAAAATCTTCCTTGTTGTATATTATTATCCCTTCCATTAAAGTGAAGGCTTGCTGAGCTATAGTACTGAGGATTTTTTTCAAATCATTATCATATGTCAGTAATCCAAAAGCATTATAGTTCATTCAAATGCCGGTGAAGTTATTCATGTACACTTGTGTCATTCACCTTTTCCCAATAAGGGCTTCTTGTAGCTTCCATCACTTTTATCAACTTGCCACTTGACTAAAAGTATCAAGAACTGCAGATCTGGATGAAAGGCAGGCTGTGGGTTCCAAACTGTGGGATCCAACAGCCTCACCACACATTAGTTTAAAAATGTGACATGCAGCAACATCAAGGATTTTCCTCCACCTCTTTAATCTGGAGCAGGGATGGGTCTGATTTCCATTAGTACCAAAGCATGGGGAGTTGCTTCCCCTCCTCACTGAAATAGCAATGGGGGAAAAATTATCCTGTGCTGCAGATAGTGATTGACAAAAGTCTTGATCATAGTGGGTGGTGGTGGTAAATTACTCATCCTTGTGCACTGTAGAGTCAAAGGAATTGCTCCCTCCATAAAAGAAAACTCATCCAGCTTTAAATGCTAATATTTCTGGTGTCACTGCAAGCAACACATTTGGTGTAACATGCACATTATCTATATTGTGTTGATGGGGGCATTTGTATCAGGCTTCTTCTTGTGGTTCTCAGGCAGTAGCCCAGGTTCTGGCTACTTCCAAGATTAAATTGTCCCTTTGAGAAACGTGAAGGCAATAGTTTCCAAGCAGGCAAGAAGTACTCTACTGCAAAGATAGTGTGAAAAAGGCTACTTTTTAAGGGGGGTAGTGGGAATAAATAAAGATTGCAGCCTATCCTCCAGATGGGCAGGGTATCATCACCGTTATAGGACTTATTGCAGTTCCACTGCCAATAACACAATATGTTGCCTAGTCTACTTATATGCTAGTCTACTTATATGAGCAGATACACAAGAAGGTGTTATTCCCTTACATAGAAACCCCTAACCATGGTTTATAACACTTGCTTCAAAAACACAGCCTAAGTCCACAGCCCTAAGGTGGCTATTGTTACATCAGTTACAAAGAAATTTTTTTTTTCTACTATTAAAAAAAAATTGTGGTGCTTTAATGATTTCTTACAACCTGTCAAAACAAACCTGTTAGTCCTTAAGGCAGGGATGATGAATCTCTGGCCCTCCAGTCATTGCATGGTCAATGGCTAGGGAAGATAGAAATGGTCATTCAACAACACCTGGAGGTCCATAAATCTTCTTATTAACGTAGGAAGCTGTGAGATACCTAATAAGAGCAATGGTCCATCTGGCTCAGCGTTGCCTACAATGACGGAAAGAGATTCAGTGGTGTTTCACGCAGGGGACATTGCCAGACCTACCAGGAGAAGTCAGAGATTGAACCACAGAGCTTCAGCATGAAAGGCAGAGCTATGTACCATCTAGGGCAATCCACTGATCGGTGGGGTACAAATAATAAAATTATTGTTCTTTAAGTTACAAGACTCTCCCTCCTTCCTTCCTTCCTTCCCTCCCTCTTGTATTTGCTCTGATGGATTAACAGACTCTCAGTGTCATGCTGCGCATGTATAGGAATATGTAGACTTTGTTTCAAGGTTTCCTCCACCTTTGTTCATAACTGCCAGTCACAACCATAGGTCCTCCTGTAACCAATGTATATCCTTCCTTCCTTGCAGCTGCCAGACCCAGAATACCAGGGGCATGTTGGTGGGTGGATGCTAGTGAGTCAGTAAGAGGGAGCATCTCTTCTCTGGCTGGGGCCTCTAATGCTCACTTTGGATAATGGCAAATAATAAATGTCACAGAGTTTTGTATTCAAAGCCAAGGAATTATGAACCTGGTTGACATCACTGAAAAAAATAATGTCACATTCTACTGGTAAGTCAACACATTATTCTCAATTTCTCCCAGTTCTTTTATTATTATTTTTATATTTGATATATGGCTAAAGATAACTGACTGAAAGCTTTCCCCATTTATTGTAATTGTACCACTCCTTGAAAATGGCAGGAGCACTTAAACTAATACAGCCATTAACAACAGCCAGCTGCCAAGAGAAAAGGTCCATAAATGTGCATTATATCTAATTTTGCTAACATGAAACTGAATTCATTTAACATAGCCATGTGAGCACAATTGATAAAAGAACAGACCTAGAAATGGAAGAGAAATTCATTCAATTCAAATTTTATGGTTGGTTCTTTATTTACTAAATTTTACAATACAATTCAAAATGAAATAAAAACAGACCTGCAGGTATAGGGTGGCATATAAACTCAATAAATACAAACACCCAAAAATTATTGCATACGCTCAGAGTAAATAATTTCATGTTTCCCAGGAACAGTATATGCTTCTATGATTGTAACCCACCGAAAGCATGAGTAAACCGGAATGTGTTATATTTCTCCTGAAAGTTAGTAACAAGGGAGGCAAATGCACCTAACTAGGAAGCACACTCCACAGGTGGGGAACCACCACAGAGAAAGCCCTGGCATGGTTCAATGACAACCAGCAAGTGTTGGCACTACAAACAGGGCCTCACCAGCCAGTTGTAGGACATATGATGGTTGATATGATGGGAGATGCTGCTTTGGTGCTTGGGTTCCAAGCATGCATATGGGGGCGGGACCGGGACCCTGGAAATAAACAAACTAGGATGGAGTGGATTTAGGATTGAGTACATATGATACTGACATAGGAAATAGGCCATTCCTAGATAGATATGCTGGCTGTCTTCTTCTCTTCTCCACTCACAAACTCTGCTTTCCTATTGACGTCTTTAAAGTAAATTTGTAATTAATTACTTTGCTTCTGCATCTAATAGTTGTATTCTTTCCTACACTTATCATTAATTACATTTTACAGACCCATTTGTGTTTTGGGATGTACACAAATGTACACGATCCTATAAATGGTGTGTATAATGCGATTTCAAGTGGTAGTGCTCTTCTGGGTATCTGTAGGTGCTATTTTCATTTCAGGGCATGTTGGGGGGGGCAGTGGTCACCCAGAGAAGGACTACTGCATTGAATAAGTCCTATATATCTTGTCTTCCCTTTGCTCTCCACATATCATCAAAATGTCCCCCAGTTTTAGTATTTCCAAATTGGAAGGCATTTTAATTAATTTCTATAAGGTCAAAGCTCAGTAGCAGTGTTCTTACAAGGGGATATCTGCATAGCCATGGAGGATATATGGAAAAAGGAGGCTGCATACTCAGGGACATGGTTTTAAAGGCAACTGCTGCCAGCTTCTGTCTTTGTAAACAAGAGTGACCAGCATGACAGTGCAGAGATCTCCTTCCAACACCAACATTACTGCTGCTTATCAGGATGCTTGGGTGTGGGGGTGGAGGCTGGGCAACTGTGAAATTGAGCTGTGCAGTCACACTATTGGAGTCCCCTCCAATGTGTCTGCATAAATCTGACCTCACCATTGCTCTACAATGTCTCAATAAGCAGCATCCATGCCGGTTTGGGGAGAAAGGCACCATCCTGTGTTGCCAGCCACTGCTGTCTATGAATGAAAGAGAAATTCCACCTGCATTTGATATAAGAAATAAGAAATGAGGCCAGATTGCTGTTTATGTTTGAACATGGAATGTAACTACCACTTTGTAATTCTACATGAAACACGCTGTTCTCCACCATTTGTCACATTGGCCTTATTCAGCTCAACATATTGTGTTGGACTTGGAGTCCAACCAAAAATTCCACATATTTGGTGTAAGGAAATAATATATATACCCAACTTATTATATAATATATTACAATTCTAAGGATTCCATCCAGGTTCCAGTCTGGGTGGTATCTGTTGTCAGTTGGTGAAGTGTTTTGTCCTGTGTTGTGTCATGTTAAGCTTGCTGTAGGCACTAGAGAGCATAGTATATATAATTTGTATATTTAAATCTCTATACTGCTTTTCCAAATGTTCAAAGCGATGGACACAAAGCATTCTGAAAAAGCCAGCAAAAGACATTTAGCACACAAAAGACATTTCCAGTGACTGAAGATATGACTTAAGCTATGCCTCTGAGTAGTGTGGCTTCCACAAAAGTCACTTCGGCAAATGCATCTGAGGGTGAGAACTGTAAAAGCCAGGTTTGATGACAGCCTTGTTTAATGCATGTTTTAACAACCTGTCAAGATTACAGGCTGCCAGAAACTGTTAGAGGCTTCATAAAAACAAGCAGCAATTGGTAAATTCCCCCATCCCCATTTACAGTTCTGTGTAACTCACTGACTAGATGTACCATGGATGATTTAATGGGTATCTTTGGGACACGCACTCACAAGAAAATAGCCTTATGAAGCCCTAGCAAAGAGAAAACTCTTTGCATGGTGTGCCTCAACTGTTATCAAATAAATTGATAAAAAAGTGGGCAAGCTTTTATGGGAATCTAATCCAAAAGGTTTCTTTTATTACATCTACAGAAAACAGCCACAGGAGCCTTGGGAGCATATAAAACTAGGCCAAATGAAATTAAGCTAGAGAGGAAGCAAGAGACAAACAAGAGGTCTGGGAAGGGGAGCAATATTCCAGTGCTGTGACTGAAATCCACATTTTGTCATGACTGGGAATGAAGGCAGGCTAACACACAACTTTCTGACCTGACAAGAAGTGTGGCAACAAGAGAGTGGCTCTGGGATGGCTCAAGAGAATGTACTCTAGGATGCACCCTGATCTTGTTCAGGCACCAAGGGTCAGCAAAGCTACAGAGCCCTGGCTTAATCACTTCTAGGAATCAAAGAAATTTTGCATTTGCCATAAACTACTTGTATTATGAATGAAGATTCACTTGGCACTTTTATACCTAACACATAGGAACAATGTTTTGTTACCAACACACCTTGAGAAGCAGAGTAATGGTGAAAAGGTAATATTTATTCAACTATGACAATGAAAACTCTGCCAAACAATAACCAAATTACGTAAATACGGAGGGTTTGAATGAATGTATATGAAGGAAGCATATACTTACCTCCACTTACCTAAACATGTAAACAATCGCATTATGTGGCTCCCCAGTCACGGAGTGGGAGGAAATGCTTTCTTCTTGCTAAGTGAGTACTGAGTATGTATTCAGTTAAGTCATAGTTGTTGCTGCAATCCGTCTGTCTCGGGAGACAGAAGTCAAACTGTTGGAAGGCTACAGTGCCTGATGTGGCTATAGAGATATACGAGAGGCAAGTTTTGTTGCAGGTGGGACAGATAAAGGCATATGGTTGTGCTGCAGTAGATGCACCATAGCTTTTGTTCTCTCTGCACTCCTCCCAGCTTCATCAGGCTGATGGTAAGACTCCCTGCAGGCTTGGGCAGTTGATGAGTCTCTGTAGAGCTTCCTCAGGGTGTGCTGTCAAGGCTGCATCATCTACAAGCGACATCTCTTGGATAAGGACCTGCCTCACTTTTGTCTTAGCAGAGACATGCCAGGTTGAATAGACCCCCATCACTCCTTGAATGAAAGTACACACAGTCAACAATCGAGCTGAAGGCATATGAGAGCACCAGGGAGAAGAATAAGGACACAGCTATCTTTCAGTATAACTAATAACTAGTATGAAAACTAAACACTGCCATACCCATTGTTGAACAAGTACATGTTAGTTACTGTGCCCATGAATGAATATGTGCTTCTGTCATTCATATTTCCTATACACATGTATCATTTGCAGCCACAAAGAGTAAGGCAGTAATGAAACAGGGACAGGATAAACTATCAGTGACCAGCAGTCAAAAGCAATACACCAGCTTTTGTAAACAAATGCTGGAACTAATGGGAGAACCATTTGAGATTCAAGAAATGAAGAAGGGAAAACAAGCAATTCTAAAACCACTTAAGAGTTGTGTTGCCTAAAAGCATTTCCTGTTTAGTCAACCAAAATCAGGAGATTTAAAATAATGAAGTGGGGGTTTTGCATAGTAAATACATAGACATATAAGGTAAAGGGATATAGTCCTAAGGGTACAGTTGTCAAAAACAATGACTATTCTTACTTAACCTAGGCATGTCACACTTGGAATGAAATGCCAGTAAATAAAATAAGATGCTGAAGTGACAGTTTCCCCCAAATGCCCTGTTTAATCAACACAAAGCAGACCATTGCCACAAATATTAGGAGATTTTGTTTGTCTGCCTAATTGTCACTTAGGAGATGGACCATTTCACACTGCAGTTGATGATCACATGATCAAATACTTCTCCATGCTAAAAGCAAATCTCTTTGTCAGGAAGAAGGTGAGGTAGGTCTGAGAAGGCCCATACTCAGACAGTGGTTAAAATTTTGTTTGAAAACCCTTTGGAAGCATTTTGACCTCCCAGATAAAATAATGTCCTGGCATATCTTTCATAATCATGATATTAGGTAATTGGTGCACAACTTATTACACTTCCCATGCACTTCAACTGCAAGTCCTTTAAGCGAGGGACTGTACCTCATGTTTATTATTAAAATAAGGAGCTAGTCCAAGCTGGTACTTAAATTAATGGACTGATGCTCCAATTTCTAAAGTCATGAAGAGGACTTCATTTGGGTGCATTTGTGGACAAATTTATATCTTCACTAAAAGGGAAATACAGTTTAACAGAGTAATTTTAGAAAGCAACATTAAAGACTTTTTATGCGCGTACTGTAAAATGGTGAGTAAGGCTGTTCTCAACTGCATGCGGCAATTCAAAAAAAGAAGTGTGGAAGCAAAAAAAATCTAATGCATAAGCAAATAAGAAATGGTTTCAACACAAGGTTTTAGCTCTTTGATATTTGAATGTAAGGCATTGCTATCAAGGATATTAGGCCTAGGAGGGCAATGTAATATTCAAATAGTAAGCCACAACCCTGTTTCCAGCAAATGAGTTTTATATTATGCAACATCATAAATTCATAGGCAGCCTTGGTGGTTAGGGCTTGACTCGCTGAAAGGGGTTAAATTTGATTCAATTCTTAAATATTACATAGTTTCTTAGAAAGCATTAGTGAAGATGCCAACTTGGAAGTAAACTGTAAAACAAGCAAGAAAATGCTTTGTACCTGTTTCAGTATTATTATTCCTCACCCTCCCCACACTGAAACAATTTCCTCTGTGTATCACCTCAGTGATAAAACATTGCAAGAGTAGGGCCTAACATTCTAAAAACAAGGAACTATATAATCCTATAAACAGACGCAGATGTAGAATAGATATAGTTCATATGAACATGCCAGGTTACCTTAGAGACTATTTGCTCCTATGTAGGCCCTGCCTGTGAATTCAGAAAAACAATTCACTGTCTTACTTTCAGTTTAGTCTCCGGAGATTTGGTGAATGAGCGCAACAAATGAGGGTGTGACTTGGAATGTCCTCCCAAATGGAATTTGTGAGGCTCCTTCCTTGTTTGTCCTGTGATGAGATTGTGATGGGCAAAATCTTGTTTGTTTGTTGCATTTCTACCCCATCTCTCCTCCAAGGAGCTCCATATGGTATGCATTGTCCTTCCCTCTCGCCATTTCACCCACACAGCAGGCCAAGGTCATCTCGTGACCCCTGAGTGGGGATTTGAACACTGGTTTTCATGTTTCTAGTCTGACATCTGACACTCTTACCACTACAATGCACATCTTTGCTCTTCCTGCCACTACCTTTGTGTTTTGCTTTGTTGATAGTGTCTGTTGTATTTTGTTTTTGCTATTAGAAGATACTTGTTGAACTTATGTTTTATTAAGCATATGTTTTTATGATTATGTTCTACACCAATGTGCGTACTTCTAGCCATACAAATAAAAATCTCATAAAAGATTATGATGACAATGATGATGATTCCATATGGGTTTATTTTGAACATTTAAGAACATAATTTTTGTAAATCATGTCCTCCATCATGGAGGGTACGTGTTGTGGTGAGATCACTATAAACTGCCTCCCTGTGGTGGGGCGGGACCGTTTGGATGGCCGCAATATCCTATTGGTTGCCCCTTGGTTGCTAGGGCAGAGATTTGGCTAATTGGGATGGCTATTGGCTGCCGAGGGTCTATATAAGTTGCTGCACGTCACTGGACAGTTTCACTTTCTTGTGACGTGCAGCGGATCACCCTCCCTCCCGTGCCTTTAGTTAGGTTTGTTCTTCTGATCTTGCTATGCCTGTCTAGGGGTCGTCTGTTTTTAGAGCAGGGGCCCGGTAGGAATTTTGCCATTTGGCCGATTGGCTGGTACCACTTGGTTTTTGCCTACTGTGTAGCAAATCATCACAACTTTGTAAGGTTGGCGGTTAGGCATTGGTTCAGTGTTGTTCGGAGAGGACATGGTTGGTTGTGCCTGCTCCTCCATCACTGCTGCTAGGAAATTCTGTTAAAGGAATCCAGGGGCTCACCTTGCTTTTGTCCGAACCCTGTTAAGGGGCTTGGGCCATGCCAGAGCCCCTGGGAGCATGTGGGGTGAGCTGTGAGATTGAAGCCGCTTATCGCTCCCCCAGGATGCTTTTCCCAGTGTCAGTCCTATTCCTGCCACCGTGCAGGTTCAGGTAGTCTGGAACCAATGCCTAAGCAACCACTCATATACTGTAATCAATAAAATTGTGGCCTAAATTAATGCCAAAAACCTTAAAACTAAATTCTGTGTCTATTGTGTCTTTATTTTGGGGGGTGGTTGGGGGGGGGTCTTCACACGCAACTGCTAATACATGGAACACTTCTATTTTCTTATACCTAGAAATGCAAATACTTTATTGTGTAATTAGTACAGAGAAGTTCCAGTATATGTTATTGTAATGAGTATGGGTTGCTCGTGCGTAAGTTGCTGCCTCTCCTGGCTTTGTTGCCTTGTTAAACCTTTCAGTCTGGACAGCCCTTCACTACGTGGCTGCCTCAGTCGCTAGCAGAATCCGTCAGTGGGCGTTTCTTAAACCTTTTCCAACATAAAAGTTGTTTGACACCCAGTCTCCTCCTACTCTCTCTGCGTGGAAGTCTTCTGCGCAGGGAGGGCGTGGGTAGCGGAGGACCCGTGCTCTCTCCGCTGGTGTCCGGTGAAGAGTCTGGGAGCCCTCTCGCCGATTCCCCCATCTGCCCCCCTTTATTCCTGGTGTTGCGCTGAATTGCTTCCCCCTCTGCTGAGCTGCCTCTCTCCCTGCTGGGCCCTTCTCCAGCATCATTTGAGAGCCTTCCCTCCGCCTCTAGCTCCAATGTCAGTTCCCTGACAGTTATGAAGTGGGTTAAAAGGAACAACATGAAATGAAGTCCATGCAGACTAGAAGACTTTTTCAGATCACTTCTGCATTATATGCTATCCTTGCTCTGTGGCTGCTGTTTTTTCATGAGCGCTCTTCCTGTATGACTCAATTAACGAAGGCTGTGCTGACCATTATATTCTTGAAATATGAAAACAGTATACAGGTTAAACAAACAAACAAACAAACAAACAAAATATTTGTGGTTTTGAGGAATGTGCGTGTTGAGGAATGGGTGGGGTGGCCATTTGACTATTATTTATTAGGGAGTCCAAGGGCTTCTTCCTTGCCCCCTTTTTACCTTTGAAAAGACAAGGTACATGCTTGGAAGCAGCCCAGCAACCAGCTTCCTTCCTTTCCTCTCTCTGGTCCCAAAGGAAGATCTTAAGCTTGGTCATCATTACCAAACCTCTCTGCAAGCACAGCTGCTGCGCTAACAATCTCCAAACAAGCACACACAGGCTTCTCAAGTTTCATCTTCCTGCTGTGAGAGCTCTGCAGCTTCTGTTTCTGGAGATGCATCATTGGGTAGCTTATGTCACTCTAATGGAAAAATACCTTTCTTCTCTGATGCTGCTTGCCAGAGTGTAACTTTTTTTTTTTTTTTTTTTGGTCTAAGGTAAACTTCCCATTACAGCATCTTAAATACAATGCATTCAGACACAGCATTTTGTGTACATTGAACTTCTAACTTTAACAGTAGGATCATTCCAGGGAAAGATGTTGAGGGGGTAAAAAGATAACTTGAAAACAAGTCATTTCAGCTAGCTGGATCGGTGCATCACAGCACTGCTTAAAATGGTTCAGTTGCATCTTTAACTGGCTAATTAAAGATACCGACACCACTGTGATTCAATCATTTTTCTGAATAAACCAGATTACATTAAAACGTACTGTTATATTTGATGAGATCGAAACACTTCTCTTCTGTTAAAGTGCACGATAAATCAATGCTCTGTTTAACTTTATTAGTTAGCAGTTAGATATATCAGGTATTCCATTCTGCACTATATAGCTATTTTGTGTACTTTGTTTCCTCTGCACGATGGTTTTACAACCCCATTTGTTTTCAGATGTATAACCAATGTGCCTTTTATGCCCAGTGTTAAAACAAATAAAATGCAATATGCTCTTTGCTTCTGCTTTTGCCTTCTGAAGAAGAATGAAATGCTGCTGTAATTTACACTTTCACATTTCTGAAAACTTGCAGATTTTACGGAAGACTCCTTTTCCCTCCATATGTAAATTTCTGGAAACATATTGAGTTAGTAAATTTTGTCAGGCACTGCTGGCACAGAAACTTGAAGAGAGTCCACATGAACAGCACACGGCCTCTTGCTTTGCATTTCACAATTCTCTGGGCATTTCAAAAGTCTTCATCAACAACTGGATCTCAAAAAATAGTTCCATGTGCACATTTCTAAGTTTATAAGCACATTTCTAAGTTAGGTGAAACTCCTGCTTATAAATGTAGGTGACTGTGCTTATGGTGATTTTTACACTTAGTGGTTCACCCTGTCCATATTCAAAAATCTGTGTATATGGCTGAGCTCATTTATATGCCTCCAAATGATGGTATCTTAGAAAAGTTGTAGACATCATTTAACTAAAGAATGGGAAAGTATGCAAACACTTTAAGTGGTGTGCAGACTTAATCATACTAACATGTCTCACTGAATTCAGTGCATTGACTCTAAGCATGACAAAATGTGGATCCTTAGTTTCTGTATGAGGCTCAGATGCTCCTATATTCTCCTCTAAAATGTGTGTATAATACTTTTGGCCTGTCCAGTACCTCACATATGACACCTTTTTGAGGAGATTGTCCTTTATTCTTCAAAATTTCATGGGTGTCATAGTTCTCTTTGTAAGTTCATAATGCTGCAGTAGCATAGAAAACTGCCATTAGCAAAAATGATTTCTTGTGCCACCATTAAAACACAGACATTTTAAATAATACCGCCTTCTCAGACTTGTAATTCAGGTCATCTTAAAGCTGCAGCTTTCTCTCATTTCTCCTCCTCCATTTCTTCTTCTTCCACCTCCAATATCTAAACCCAGTTTTCTTAATTGGTTTGGGAGAAATTCATCAGTGTCAGACTACAGTTGGCTTAACAGGCAGTGTGGGTTTGTCAAGAGAAGCACAGGACATGCTTGGATCCTTCCACTTCAGCATTTTCCCTTCTTTTTAATTTTTTATTTTTTTTTACTATATAGTGAAATATACTTGAGTTCAATTTGCAATAACTTCCTTCCATAGGCTTTTCAAGATTATTTTTTTATCTTTATGTTGTGAACTGCCCTGTGATCTTCGGATGAAGGACGGTATACAAATTTAATAAAGAATAAGAATATATTGACTACTTTAAATTCCCAGGAAGGTTATTATTGTTGTTATTATCATGTATTAAATTTGTATACGGTGGTACCTCTAGATAGGCACACCTCTGGTTGTATTCCTTCAGGATGCGAACGCGGCAAACCTGGAAGTATTTTTCCGGGTTTCACTGCACGTGCATGCGCAGAAGTGGCACCTCCATTTGCAAATTCCTTGGGATGCGGCCAGACCTCTGGAATGGATCCCGTTCACAGCTAGAGGTCCCACTGTACTGCGCTTCATCTGGAGATCACAGTGTGGTTTAAAATTTAAAACACAAAAACACATACCATAATAACAAACAATGACCTCCCCCCCCCCCACAGTTTAAAAAGCCATACGCCGTTTAATTAGCCAAAGGGATAGAATAAGAGGAATGTTTTTGCCTGGCACCTCAGTATAGGTAACGAAGGTGCCAGGTGAGCCTCCCTGAATAAAGCAAGTGAGGATTCACTACAGAAAAGGCCCGTTTTCATTTTGCCGCCTTCCAAACCTCTTGTGGAGGAGACACACAAAGAAGGGCCTCATATGATGATCACAGGGTCTGCATCAGTTCATATGAGGGGAGATGATTCTTGAAGTATTACGGTCCTGAGCCATTGGCTTTATCAGTCAAAACCAGCACTTTTAATTGAGTTAGAAAATCACACACATTTAAGTTCCTCACGTTTTGCAACAAGATAAAATAAGCTTTCTCTAGAACAGCCTTCCCCAGCCTCTTGCCCTTCTGGTGTTTTGTACTCCAATTCCCATCAGTCCTGACCAGCTTTCCCAATAGTCAGGGATTCTGGGACACCTGGAGTGCAGCAGGAAGGGGAAAGCTGCTCTATAGCATCCACGGTTTCCGTGCTAAACATTTTGTAGGTGCTCACTTTGCATGATGAAGGCAGGCAATTCCATATATTACACATGTTGTTTTTTTAACCATTTAATTGTTATGGCAGTAAGATAAAGGACTAGACTAGATAAATGGTTAAAAGCCATAAGAATATAAGTTGAGCCTACTGGATCAGGTCAATGGCCTATCCAAACCAGCATCCTGTTCTCACCGTAGCCAACTATATGCCTATGGGAAGCCTATGAGCAGAAACCAAGCACAAGAGCACTCTCTTCTCCTTTTTCGAGTTATTTGCTTCTTGAGGAAGCCAATTATGACAACATTTGGACACTCTTGGTCTGTACAAGTAATCAGTAAATGACACAGTGGAGTAGAGATGCTTACCTGACCTCCTGGTTAATTAGTTGCTGCTACTTATTGTGAAAGCTAGAGAGTTCCAGAAAGACATCTACTTCTGCTTCATTGACTATGCAAAAGCCTTTGACTGTGTCGACCACAGCAAACTATGGCAAGTTCTTAAAGAAATGGGAGTGCCTGATCACCTCATCTGTCTCCTGAGAAATCTCTATGTGGGACAAGAAGCTACAGTTAGAACTGGATATGGAACAACTGATTGGTTCAAAATTGGGAAAGGAGTACGAGACCCACTAAAAATCACAGGCGGGTGAAGCCTGTGAACGTGGGATTCGGCGGGCACCTTTTGCGCCTCCCCTACTCACGGGGAAACCCTGTTTCGGGGATCCGGAGCGATGTGGGGTGAGCGGCGCGGTGCTTTGGATCGACTGCTTCTTCCACGGAGCGAAGCCGCATAGCTGTTGCCGGAGAGCGCTGACTTTTTCCTGTGGACAATTTGATATTAAAGCAACTACCCATGAGTAGAGTGAAGAATTGGATTTTTAAACGTCTTAATTTGGCACCGAAACGGGGGAGGCTCAAAACAGGAAGTCCACCTCCCCTTTTTGTAAATAAGACTGAGGCAAAGAGGCTGCAAGCTAAAGTCTTGGAAAGCCTATTTTAAAGGACTAAATTCTCATCAGTAAAAAATATTAAACCCCCCTTGGAAGCAGGAGAAGAGGGGGGAGGCTTTGGATTGTGTATCCCTGCAGGAGTGAGTGAGGAAGTTAAAATACCACCGTTCCGAACCTGGAAACGGGCTGCTAGTAAGACCGACGTGTCTTGGAAGGTTCATTACGTTCGGTGACAGCTAGCATAAGAGAGATACATTGTTTCCATTGTCTTCGTCTGCACTTAAAAAGGAGTAAAAGTAACGGAAAATTGAAACAACTTTATTGAACTTTATTAAAAAAGGAGGAAAGTAACTGAAAATTGAAACTAACTTTGGATTATTGAAACTGCGTTTAAAAGAGGACATACTGACCGATACAAATACAACTCGCTTTCCCCTAGTGGAAGCTTTTGAAATTGGTTACTTGATAGGAGCTGGGCTAGGGGAATTTCCAGCTGCAGATAAAAAAGTGTGAGACTTTGGAATTGACCTTGAATCTCTTAAGTGTTATGGCAAACGGAAAGGAAAAACCAGACGGGATGTCGACAGAGGAGGCCTTAGTGGCTGCATTATTGAAAATAAACGATTCGCTGGAACAACTCCACAAGAAAACAAATGCAATAAATGTGAAATTGGATGTTGCAAATATTGAAATTGATTCAACTGTAGAAAGTTTAAATAACTTGGGACAAAAGGTGAATATCAATTCAGAAACCACCCAGAAACTGACACAGGAATCTACTTCAATATGGCAAACTGCAGATGAAGTCAGGGGAAAAACCCTTGCTGCTGAATCTAAAGTAATACAACTGGAGAGGAGAGTCCCATCCATACAAAGACAACTTGACAAACATAAGTTGACATTCGTTATGACTGAACTTAAAGAAGAATGGATGAATTTGAGGACCAGAGCCCTATCTGAATTGGAAAAGGAAAGCTTGACAGAGTTTCAGGAGGCGATACTAACATTGGTTGAGAAAGAGAGGTATTTGGGGGTTAGTATGACCGCCAAAAATGTGAATCTGCTTAAGGATAACTGTGAAGGATGTTGGATTGAAGAGAAGGGGGATTTGGAAATATGGACAAATCAGAAGTTGTTACCGTTGGGCCGAGCTATTGTGGTGGGGATGAGGGCTGCTGTGTTGCTGGGGATGTTGCTTTTGTTTCAAACATTGCAAGCTTTGGATGGGATGGAGGGTTTCAGGAGGTGGCAGAGGGATGCTCCTAGAGTTGTTTGGCAGGGCAGAAAGCCTCTAGCAAAACTTAAGATATTGATGGATGCCAAAGAAGGAGGTGGACCTGCCCTGCCAGACCTTTAAACTTTGCTGTGAACCATCTGCTTTTTGCTGGTTGAGAGAATGGTTGCTTTTTGAAAACACTGAAGCGTTGGACAATGGCAGATGAAGTTGATGGACTATATGGAATTGGCGGAAATGACTGGCAAGATCTGAGACTAGGGTGAAGAGTCGGTGGAAGAAGATTGGAAAAAGTTTATATTTTTATAGAAATTTATAGAAATATTGTAAAATTAAGGAATGTTAGAAAAATGTTGGAATGAAATTATATGGCTTTAGCAGAAATGTCATAAGGAATTAAGTATAAATAGATTAATAGAAAATTAAAGGAAAAGTATGGCAAGAATGTGTTAAGATAATTATAGAACAGAAAACAGAGTAAGATGGAAAGGAATTGCTGAAACAAATAATAGAAGTGGAATACAAAAAGGGAGGTGGGAGGAGGTCGCTGGAAATAAGTGAATGAAATATAAGATATTGAAAATGTTTGAGGTGTTTCTAAAATTGTTTTTGCTCGTTTTTGTTTGTTTTGTTAGTCCATGTAGCGTTTTTGTATTGTATTTGCATTGTTTTTTCTTTTTTTTGTTTTTTCTTCTTTTGTTTGCAGTGTTGTGTTGGAAATGTTAAAAAAGTAATAAATATCATTTTTTTAAAAAAGGAGTACAGCAAGGCTGTATATTGTCTCCCTGCTTATTTAACTTATATGCAGAATTCATCATGCGAAAGGCTGGGCTGGATGAATCCCAAGCCGGAATTAAGATTGCCAGAAGAAATATCAACACCCTCAGATATGCAGATGACACAACCTTGATGGCAGAAAGTGAGGAGGAATTAAAGAACCTTTTATTGAGGGTGAAAGAGGAGAGTGCAAAATATGGTCTGAAGCTGAACATCAAAAAAACGAAGATCATGGCCACTGGTCCCATCACCTCCTGGCAAATAGAAAAGGAAGAAATAGAGGCAGTGAGAGATTTTACTTTCTTGGGCTCCATGATCACTGCAAATGGTGACAGCAGCCACGAAATTAAAAGACGCCTGCTTCTTGGGAGAAAAGCAATGACAAACCTAGACAGCATCTTAAAAAGTAGAGACATCACCTTGCCAACAAAGGTCTGTATAGTTAAAGCTATGGTTTTCCCAGTAGTGATGTATGGAAGTGAGAGCTGGGCCATAAAGAAGGCTGATCGCCGAAGAATTGATGCTATTGAATTATGGTGCTCTTGAGAGTCCCATGGACTGCAAGAAGATCAAACCTATCCATTCTTAAGGAAATCAGCCCTGAGTGCTCACTGGAAGGACAGATTGTGAAGCTGAGGCTCCAAGACTTTGGCCACCTCATGAGAAGAGAAGACTACAAGCATGAGTTTGACCAAACTGCAGGAAGCAATGGAAGACAGAAGTGCCTGGTGTGCTCCGGTCCATGGGATCATAAAGAGTTGGGCACGACTAAACAACTAAACAACAACAACAACTTATTGTGAAGGGAGAGGGGAGAGATGAGGCAGCAAGGTGAGCAGCAGGATTGCTGGATTGGCTTAGCCATTTCGTTTGCACCACACTGACCTTGTCATTGCCTCACCCCTCTTCTCTCCTGGTAAGCAGCAGCAACTCATCTTCTGGGAGGTCAGGTAAGTGCCTGCACCCACCACTGATGCAAGTATGGTTGTTAGACTAAAAGAGACAACAGTGACAGCTTGGACACCTACGGCTAAATGAATCTGGCAGGTGAAGTGAGCATACATGAGAGAATGAAACAGACCTTCCTAGATAGATCGATCAATCGAGAAATAGATGTAGATATATATCCCATAGGGATGCTGCTACTCTTCAGATTTTAGAATGTCGCTTGAATCCTCAAAAAAGCTAAAGTTAATTGTAGTTTAAGCTGAGTGCAACAAGCCAATTGATGTCTAATTTTCAGACAGAAAGTCTCCTCCAGAGATATTAACTTTAATCACTGTCAGCTAATAAGTGAATAGAATAGTAAATACTGTTAGACTAATGTATTTTTCATTCAGAATAATATCCCTTATGATAATAGTATCCCAAGTTGGCTTCAGAAGATTTGTCACAGAAGATTTGTATTCATTTATTTATTTGATAGATTTCTATCCCATCCGTATTCCAATATGGATAAGAATATATCAGATAACTTATTAATTCAATCCAGCAAATATGATCAGTATTTGCCATCATTGCTGCTTTGAGTTTACAAGCAATATATAATTGATTGCATCCCCACCACCAACATTTGCTTTGTCCCCCCCCCCTTGTTTTATTCCAACCCATTCGTTTCATTGCATTATCAATGTAACTTAAGGGATTTTGTAATTGATTATGTAAATTTCTTAAGTTAATGTAACTTTGGCACAGTAGGCACCGATAATAATTTTGTTTTTGACTGAAGATGAACTGCAGTGAAACAGAAACATTGTTGCATGTAACATACATGGCAGAATGAAAAATGATGCTGTCTTATATCCCTACATGTGACCCACAACTTCCAGTGCTATTCAGTGTTGCAGAAAGGAGTCATGTTGCAGTATTTCCAACATCTCCCTCCTGAGACCTTTAAATGCTAAATTCTATCACCCTATATCATATGTTCACCCATATGAAAATGGAGCCGGATGGTTCACTGATTTCAAATCTGTATATTCGTGCTGATGAGGCAAGTTCAAAGGCTGATTTCCTCAAACATCCCTTTTTCTTTGCACCATTATGGTCTCCTTCTTTGCAGACTGAGATATTTCTTTCCTCCAATTGTCATCATGTTTTAACACACACCTTGTCCGTTCTCTTCTTATATTAAAAATAGCTAAATGTGACACCCACTCTTGTGTGCCCAGACAATATGCTGCAGTTAAAAAGTCTCTCCTTTTGTTCATTAGGAGAAAAATTAGGTACAAAGAGGTGGTATTTAAATCTCTATATCCAGTGGCTAAATCAGAGTGCTATTTCTGCTTAACTCATCTGGAGTTCCAGTTGACAGCTTAGTTAACATTTCTAGTCCCTACTTAATGAGCTAGCAATGTCATGGTATTTAAAAGAGAAGTTTACATTTCATAGTCCTTCAGAACTCTTTTTTTAGGCTTGACATTTTTATTTTAATGAGCCATTTGCTGCTTCTGATTCATGCTTTGAAGCCAATAGGATGTCTCAAACAATGCAAGTTGCATTTAAAACATCTTTTTATATTTCTAGTCAGTATTTCTAAAAAGGGAAATTCATATTTTTCATCAACTCTGAGTGAGGAAATAAAAAAATAAAAAGAACCCATCCTACCATGTCAATTAAAAGAAAATGTTGTTCACGGATGAACTAGATAGGCTGATGCCACTGGAGGTATCTTTATAACGCGTTCCCGTCTGACAGTCAATGGACGATGTGATAACAAGAAAAATGCAGACATATTGATACAGCCTTACAGAAGAATAGAGAATACAATTGTTGTTATTGCTTTAATCATATTTCCTTCTTCAAGGTCCTTTTCTTCTGAGGCATCTGCCTTCAGAAGGGAAATGACAAATGAAATTTGGAGAAAATGCTTTGAGGATGCAATATGCCTTGACCTTAAGTAAGAATCTAAGCACATTAAAAGACTAGCACATCTTTGTACAATTAATGAATAAAGTCTCACCCTATTTCAGTTATTATTTATTTGTTTGACTATTTCCAGTGCTTTTTTTCTTAAAAAAAGTTTAGGGGTGCTCTCATTTTCCTACTCATATTGAAATACTGCCCTTCAATGATGCCAAACTTAGATTCACAAAACGTTTAGGGTTTTTAAGCGTACCCCCAGAAAAAAGCACTGATTATTTCTATCTATTCTTTAATGAATTCTCAGGGTAGCTACATGTGCATATAATGTTCCACTAAAATCCATGGATGTAGCTGGCAACTGATTTCAGCATGATGCTGTCAATATTAATTGTTAGGAGATGCAATCAATACATTTGCTGGAAACCACGATGAGACAGATGTCATAACAGCATGTAGGAGCCAACAGCCTGTATAATCTTAGGGCAGCCAACATGGTGCCCTTCAAATGTTGTGAACTTCAATTTCCATCATTCCTCACCACTGGCCATACAGGTGGGGCTGATGGTTGTAGTCCACAAAGTAGAGGCACTACTTTGGCTACCCCTGAATCTAGAAGGAAGAGTTCTGATCAATCATCAGCCACTCCTCCGTCTCCCACTTGCTCAGCTGATAAAATCCCAGTATGCTGTAAACAGACAGTAAAGTTTACAACAGAATTAATGGGTGTTTTCCTGCTATTTTTATCAACCTTCAGGGCCAGAAGTCCACAATCTAGCACAATGTTCCAAGCAGCTTGTACAAAAAGTCGCAGACATAACTGTGTAATCCTTCTCAACCCAGCATGGGAGCTCTACTCTGTGCATTAGAAGTACTATAACTGGTGAGTATGGTTGATATGCAGGCTTAGCAGGCCCGGTACCAGGCACTGCAACACAGTACTGTACATTGAAATAGTTCGACAAGGAGAGTTAAACCAAATGCTACAGAGAAATGTAGCACAAAGCAACTTAATATCCCGAACAAGTTTGTTTGAAGCATAGCAACCTAAGGGAATTCAAGCCCATGTCATCCAACATCTCTGCTTATGACAGTAGTTAGCCCCAGTTATCAGTGGCACCCCAAAGAGGAGGGAATTGCCAAAATTCCAAATAAAACACTTCTACCTAAGGACCGGTTGGGTGGGAGAAAAGGTATAAGTCAAAAGTAGGCTCCAAGAAATGGATTAGCAATTTGCATATTATGTGCATGTGAGAAGGTGGAGAGGGAAATGGCTGAGTTCTATTTAACCTTTATTAATTGCATTCTCATCCACTTTAATCATTTATAATTACTTATAGTACAAAAATGTATGAAGTCATTTTCTGTGCAACATGCTAATTTATACAGAGACTCACCCGAGACAAAGGTGTTCATTGACAATTAATATTTCATCAGCATATTTCACTAGGTTGTGTGTGTTTTTTATTACGCACCAAATGCTCTTGTGCACTTGGACATTAAAAATTTACACAGTCTAGCTACTGAGAAACACAAAGCCAAGCGGGAACGGGACTCAAAAGAAAATGAAACCATGCTTTGTTTTGTTGAGCACAACTGAGACTCCCACATCTAAAATAGTATACAAATAGCATGGAGCAAAATAAGGGCAAGCAAATGAAGCAGCCTTATACAGAATTAGATCACTGGTTCATCTAGCTTTCAGTCACCAGCCTTCATTCCATCTAGCAGCCATCTTCTCAGCATGACATCCTCCAGATGATGTTAGACTCAAGTTCCAATTTGCCTCAGCAAGTATGACTGATGGGGCAGGATGGTGGTATTTGTGGTTCGAAACATCTGTAGGGCACCAGATTTGGGAAGACTATTACATAAATTCAGGCTAGCACTGAGCCATTAGTAAATTTGGCAAAACTGGAATTATCATATTGGGGGATTTTTTGTGAGATGTGATGTGATGCGATGCGATGTCATATGTTATGTTACATTATGTTAATATACAACTTTTTGGTCCAAAGCTGCTGCTCCACCCCCCAAACAGTGATCAGAATATTAATACAAAAGATAAATACAATAAATATAAAATCAACCAAAGCAATACAAAGTCACAAAGTCACAAAATAACCTCCAAACATCTATATTGTCGAGAGCCAGTGTGGTGTAGTGCTTAAGAGTGGTAGACTCGTAATCTGGTGAACCGGGTTTGCTTCCCCGCTCCTCCACATGCAGCTGCTGGGTGACCTTGGGCTAGTCACACTTCTCTGAAGTCTCTTGGCCTCACTCACCTCACAGTGTTTGTTGTGGGGGAGGAAGGGAAAGGAGATTGTTAGCCACTTTGAGACACCTTAGGGCAGTGATAAAGCGGAATATCAAATCCAAACTCCTCCTCCTCTTCTATGAGCAGCATCCACACTCTCACCACAGATTCCACTTCCTGGCATTCCACTGCAGCCTTAGAACCAGGCTAATTCACATCTTCTTCCATCCATTCCAATTTCTCACCTAGGAACAAACCCATCCACAACTAATTGTCTAGGTGAAGTGCCCTTGCCTTCATCACACCCTGAAGGAGTGACCCAAAGAGGAAAACTGTGCTTTGGTGCTGCTCTCTTTGAGGCTATCCCACTGGGGCTGGCCAAGTGGAACAGCATGTGTCTAAGTAAACATAGGTTCCCCCGCAGAAAATAGCTACAGTTGTGGCAAAGTTCTTACTCTTGTTCTTCATGAGCAGGGCTAGCTGGCCAAACCTTCTGACACAGCCAAAGTTCTCCTGGTCTCCTCAATCAGTAGTATAGGATTTGGGGAGGCTATAGTTGGTGTCCACCTCCTGGACAGCATTAGTCATTTTAGTACTACCTGCTTTCTTTTCTATTGAGTCTCAGACCACCTCCTAGCCAGCAATTGTTCACCTACCTGTCTCCTCTTGCAGCAAGTCCCAGAGGTGGTGGTTGGCTTGCTAGGAATATCCCTTCACCCAAAGAAGAAAGCTGCTACACCTGAGACTTTATGAGTTCCAGCCTAGAAGAGCATATGTTACTTAGTGTGGAAGAAAAGATATTGCCCACTATGTGGAGTGGGAACCCACAATAATGGCTGGCTTATGAGCCTTCTGGGTGAGAGCCAGGGTGGAGTTCTTGAACCACAGGTGAGAGATATAAAGTGCTTCTTGGATGCTGGAGGTGGAGTCTTGGAACCAAACCACTAGATTATCTGGAACATGGTGTTATTTTCTATGCTACTATTATATTTTCATGTTGATGTTATTTTCTCTACTGTATAGATTTAGCTATTTAGTTAGGATAGTTTCTTTCTATTGTCTTATACAATGTTGTTTAGTTTCAGCTATTAAATTAGGTTAGCTTATTCATGTTGCTATACACACACACATATATGGATTTTTTTTGTATTTATTGATATTAGGATTATTTCAAATTGTTTCTCTGTGTTTTTAAATGAATTGTTCTACTTATTGTTCAATTCCTATCATGTGAACCACTTTGGGCACAATTTTCCGGAAAAGTGGCATACAAATAAACAAATAATCAACTGAAAAGGCCCCTGTGTATGCAGAGTTCCAGATGCAACAGAAGAATGCAATATAGTGAAGTACATTTAAAAGAGCCTTTTCAGCAGAATAAAAGCTGTATTTATGGCTGCATTGCATTGCATATTATAGAATTCATATAACTTTAGCAAAGGTCTCACATTACGGCACAGATGAAATTGACTTCCTAAGACCTAAAGGAGGGTTAAACACCCAAACAATCCAACTTCCATGGAATGACTTATAAAAATAAGCATCAACGGCTTTAGCATTTTACCTCTATTATGGAAGCACTGATCTGGAAGTTGTTTTATAGAAAGGAAAAGTTCTCCATGCTATAGCTATAACTGGTTGCTCAGGGAGAGAAATTATGTGCTTGAGAAAAACAGTAAGAAAAATCAATGCAGCTGCGAAGGAGGTTGTTGAGAGAAGCAAAGGGTTAGGGCAGGATGAAAAGTCCAAGCCATTTTTTCTTCTAACCTCTACCCTTCATGATCTTTTAACTGCAATTATACTGTGAAGTTTGTAGCATCATCTCTGATCCTCTCCCCCCGCAATTGCTCTGAACATTGATTGTTTATTTCACATATGGGCTTTGAAATCACTGTCATTTGGAGTGTTCTAATATGTGCTCTCTTTCAGAAATACAATAGAAATAGATTTCCAAGCCTGAATCTGACCTACAAGCTACTGTTTTGAAAGCAATCTCCAGCTCACTTTCAGGATAGCACCTACCCTTGGTCCTAAACTTTTGAGCTATGGACTTCCGGGGGCGGCGCGAACGACAATGGCGGTCCTCTTCTGAACGGGAGAGGAGGCTCCGCAGGCAACGGGTCGTCCGCTACGGCGAAGCGGAGACCCACATCGGAAAACCCCAGGCGGCAAGAGCCTGGGGTCTTGAGGCTCGGTGGGCGCCTAGAGCGACCCTCCAAGTGCAGAAGGAACCCCGTAAGGGGCTCCGGAGCACGGAGGGGGGTTGCGGCGCTGTGAGCTGTTTCGCAGCCTGAGGAGCGAAGCCGCGCTGCTGCTGTCGGTGAGCGCTGATCCCTTTTCCTGCCAAATTACGGATCCGGACGAAAAAGCAACTAATTTGTGAGTAAAAGACTGAATCACTCGGAATTTGAGACTTTAAAAGGGAAATTTAAATTGGCTTGAACTTGGCTGTGAGCGGAGAGACGTGGAAGCAGGAAGTCCGTCTTCCGCAGCCATTGAACTTGAAAAAAAGCAATCAGCTGGAGGAGTGGAGGCTGAAAAGAAAGAGACTTTAAGTCTTACAGATCTAAGCATCTATTTGAACTTGCATTTTAAAGTAAAGACTTCAAGTTAAAGATTTGGGATTTCTATCTGTACTTGACTTTCCTCCTCTTATTGGATTACAAATTTAAAGGTGAAACCCAGAGTCAGGAGCTGCCTGAGTACTAAGGGAGCTGTCAGTACTGCAGATTTGGATACAGCATATTGGAACTGGAAACAATCTGAGGGTATTGATACCTTTTAAATTTGAAACATTCTTTTTGGAAATAAATAAGCACTGTCTGCAACAAGGTAATCATTTATAAACTCTGCTAAGTATTTGTATCTGAAGGTTCTTGGACATTAATTTAGACTCTGAAAGATAGATCAAGCTCCCTCTAGAGGACTGGATTATAACAGTGATTTTACATACACTTTTTACTTTCGATTCCCTTGCTGTTTGCTTGCTCTGGACCTTTCCATTCCCATGGGAACAACTCAGTGTGACCTTAACTGATAGATAACGTTGTAATGAGTGGCACAAGAAAAAGAGGGAGAGCTAAACAAACAACTCTAACAACTCTAACCTCAGCCTTACAGACACGCAGATCATCTGTGCCTGCTTTGCCCTCAGAAGTGGAGGGTGAGGGCGAAGCAGAGCAGTTACAATTGGAAGATATGGCCTCAGGAGCATCTGCCTCTATACTAGATAAAATCTTTGAAAAATTGGAAGCTTTGGACAAGAAAGCAGATGCCCAATCAGCAAAGATTGATAAAAATACAGAATGTTTAAACAAATTAACCACACAAGTGACACAGAATGCACAAGCAATTGGACAGCTAACTGAGGCCTCAGCAGAAAATCGGAAATTGACTGAGGACACTAGACAAAGATTTGAAAATTTAGAGCAAGAGGTAAGACCACTCACTAAACAAGTTGGGGAACACCAGATTTATCTCTCGATGATAGAACTGCGAAACCGTGAGAATAACTTAAGGATTAGATCACTACAAGAGGCAGAAGAAGGAAATCTAACTGAGTTTTTGACTAAAGAATTCTCCAAGTTCTGGAACTTGGAAGAAAAGGACTTTAAAATTGTGTCAG
Organism: Podarcis pityusensis; assembly: GCF_964106645.2. Lineage (NCBI taxonomy): Eukaryota > Metazoa > Chordata > Lepidosauria > Squamata > Lacertidae > Podarcis > Podarcis pityusensis. Next base: position 50,164,901 of record NC_138027.1, read on the forward strand.
CTTTCAGACTTGGAAGATTCATAAAGAAGGAGAGGCCCAGAGACTGTTTGATAACATTGAGATCAAAGGAGGAAAGGGATAAGATTCTGGGATTACATTTTGTAAAATCACTGGAGGTGTTGGATAGAAGAATTGAAATTTATAAAGATATCCCAAGACTACTGCTTGACCTTAGAACCGCCTATTCTGAACTTGTTAAACTACTAAGGAGCAACGCAATTCCATTTAGGTGGGAATTTCCTCAAGGATTATCTTTTACCTTTAGAGGGAGAAAGGTTAAAGTTAGAACACTGGAAGAGAGAGACAAATTCCTGTCTACACACGGAGAGGACCTTCAAAAAAGAATTGAACTACCTGCTGGGCCTGAGGCAACGCCAACACCAACATCAGCACCTGTGGAACCTGAAGTCCCTGAGAAGATACCACCCCTTGGAAAATAACCAGATAATTCAGGATGTCTCTGCAACTGTTGAGCTGGAATATTAATGGTTGTAACATTCCGGAAAAAAGGAAGAAAATATTTCATATATTAAAAAAAGAACAATTGGACATTATTTGTTTACAAGAAACACATGTGACGAGGCTCCACAGAAAAGTGTTAATAAATAAAAGATTGGGCCAGGAATTTGTATCTTCGGACAAAGTTAAGAAGAGAGGCGTAGTGATATATGCAAAAGAGAGCCTGTCACCTAAATTCCTATTTAAAGATGAACATGGAAGAATTTTGGCCATTGAGATACAATATCAAGGAGAGAAACTGCTGATATTAGGAATTTATGCACCTAATGAAGGGAAATCGGAATTTTACAAGAAGTTGCAGGAGACAATGCTGGATTATCTAGACTACAACAACATCATAATGATGGGAGATATGAACGGGGTCGTATCAACTAACATGGACAAGTCACAAAGTCAAAATGTTACAAAAGACGGCAGACTACCTAAAACCTTTTTTGAAATGACTGACAATATGGACTTGATTGACATTTGGAGGACAAAGAACCCACTAGGAAGAGAGGGAACATTCTTTTCTGAAGCCCAACTGACCTGGACAAGAATCGACCAAATATGGATTTCCAGAGGCCTGGCACCTAAGGTTAGAAAAGTGGAAATCTGCCCAAAGACCTGCTCTGACCACAATGCAGTAAAGATGGATATGACACTATTACCAACTGGATCCTTTAGATGGAAGATGAATGACAATTTGTTTAGAGATCAGGAAATTACCAAGAAGGCCCAAAAAGTTTTGAAGGACTATTTTGAGATAAACATGAATAATATGGTGGAAAAAAGAATAATCTGGGACGCAAGCAAAGCTGTAATGAGGGGATTCTTGATACAACAGAATGCAGTGAAGAAAAGAACATATAATGAGAAAAAAGATAAGATCTTGGATAAAATAAAAGAATTAGAGAAGAAATTAAGAGTGAATCCGAAGTCACAGCCAACTCTGAGAGAAATTAAACTTTATCAAACACAATATTCCAAGTTGATAAATCAGGAAATTGAATGGAAGGTTAAATTAATGAAACAAAAAACGTTTGAGTCGGCGAATAAATGTGGAAAACTGCTAGCTTGGCAGTTGAAGAGAAGACAAAGATTAAACACTGTTACAAACTTGGAGGTTGATGGAAAAAACATCCAGAATCCGGTGGACATTAGAAAGTGTTTCCAGAGATACTTCAAAAAATTATACACCCAAGGGCCGCAAGATGATGTTGAGATTAAACAATTTTTGGCAAAAAACGGATTATCTAAATTGTCACAAGAAAATAGGACAATCCTGAATTCTAAAATAACACGACAGGAGATCGAACAAGCTATCCAGAACATGCAACTTGGCAAATCTCCAGGACCAGATGGGCTGACCTCCAAGTACTATAAGACATTGAAAGACTATTTGATACAACCTTTGATGGAGGTCAGCAATGAAATTATGGAGGGGAGGAGGGCACCGGAGTCGTGGAAGGAAGCATTTATCACATTAATACCAAAGTCGGAAGCTGAAAAGACACAACTTAAGAACTACCGTCCCATCTCCCTTTTAAATGTGGATTACAAAATATTTGCAGACATTTTGGCAAGTAGATTTAAAAAAGTTTTAAATGAAGTAATTCATAAGGACCAGGCTGGCTTTCTCCCAGGAAGACATCTGTTTGCTAATACAAGGAACATTATTGACATCTTGGAACTTCTGCAAACAGATATAAATACAAAAGCAGTTTTAATTTTTATAGATGCGGAGAAGGCCTTTGACAATATCTCCTGGAAATTTATGATGGGAAATTTAAAAGAGATGGGAGTGGGACGGGGTTTTGAAAATGGGATTGAGGCGATATATTCAGAACAGAAAGCTAAACTGATAGTTAATAATGTGGTTACGGAAGAGTTTAAAATTGAAAAAGGGACACGACAAGGTTGCCCTATTTCCCCTTTGTTATTTATTTCGGTTCTGGAAGTGCTATTGAACATGATTAGAAGGGATCAGTTGGTGGAAGGAATTCAGGTTGGTCAGAAACAATATAAATTAAAAGCTTTTGCAGATGACCTGGTTTTAACTTTGCAGAAGCCAGAGCCCAGTACGAAAAGAGTATTACAACTGATTAATGACTTTGGTCGGGTGGCTGGATTTAAATTAAATAAACAGAAAACTAAGGTTTTGGGGAAAAATTTGACTAATACAGAGTCAGAACGGTTTCAGAATGAGATGGAACTTAATGTGGTGAAAAAAGTGAAATACCTAGGGGTAAACATAACAGCAAAAAATCTAGGTCTATTTAAGGACAATTATGAAAAATGTTGGACAGAAATTAAGAGAGACCTAGATAGTTGGACAAAATTGAAACTTTCTTTGTTAGGCCGAATTGCTGCTATTAAGATGAATGTATTGCCAAGGATGTTGTTTTTATTTCAAACACTTCAGGTTTTGGACAAAACGGAGTGCTTTCAGAAGTGGCAGAGAGATATTTCCAAGTTTGTCTGGCAGGGCAAAAAGCCCAGAATTAAGTTTAAGATATTAACCGATGCAAAACAAAGAGGGGGCTTTGCCCTGCCAGACTTAAAGTTGTATTACGAAGCCGCAGCGTTCTGCTGGCTAAAAGACTGGCTACTTCTTGAAGACACTGATGTGTTGGATTTGGAGGGGTTTAACAATACCTTTGGATGGCATGCATATTTATGGTATGACAAGGTTAAAGCAAATAAGGCCTTTAAGAACCATATTGTCAGAAAATCATTGTTTAATGTCTGGTCAAAATATAAAGACTTGCTGGAAAATAAAACACCAAGGTGGCTTTCACCTTTGGAAGCCAAGGCCCGAAAAAGACCCAATATGGAGGCCAAATGGCCAAAATATTGGGAAATACTAGAAAAGGATGGAGACAAATGGAAATTGCAGAGTCTAGAGAAAATGAAAGACAAAGTGCGAGACTGGTTACATTACGCTCAGATCAAAGAAGTTTTTAAAAATGATAAGAAATTAGGGTTCCAGGTGGAGAAATCGAAACTAGAAACAGAATTGTTAGAACCAAAGATTAAGGTACTTTCAAGGATGTACAACTTGCTGTTGAAATGGAATACACAAGACGAAACGGTTAAATCGGCTATGATAAGGTGGGCACAGGACATTGGGCATAATATCATGTTTGAGGACTGGGAGAGGTTGTGGAATAATGGACTGAAATTTACTGCATGTAACGCCCTGAAAGAAAATGTAATGAAAATGATTTATAGATGGTACATGACCCCAGTCAAACTTGCTAAAATTTACCACCTGTCTGATAATAAGTGTTGGAAATGCAAAGAGTGCGAGGGAACGTTCTTCCACCTCTGGTGGACTTGCCCTAAAGTGAAGGCGTTCTGGGAAATGATCTATAATGAACTGAAAAAGGTATTTAAATATACCTTCACTAAGAAACCAGAGGCCTTCCTTTTGGGTATTGTCGGCCAAGGGGTGGCAAAGAAGGACCAGACATTCTTTATGTATGCAACAACAGCAGCAAGGATACTTCTCGCAAAACATTGGAAAACCCAAGATCTACCCACACTGGAAGAATGGCAGATACAACTGATAGACTACATGGAACTGGCTGAAATGACCGGCAGAATCCGCGACCTGGGAGAAGAGAGGATTGAGGAGGACTGGAAGAAATTTAAGAACTATCTACAAAAGTATTGTAATTTGAGTGAATGCTAAATAAGATGCTAGATTAAAACAACTGAGCACCACTAAATTTAGAAGCTTTTTTAAGAAAATAAGTAAGACTGTGAAAAGTTAGCTCCTTTTGAGAATTATATGATTATGAAATATAGAAGGGATATAAGAATTTAAACAAGATGATAAATTGCTGACAAAATGTTTTAACGATGAAAATGGGAGCGGGAGGTGTGAGGAAGTCCAAAGAAAATGTGAAAATAAGTTAAGACCGATGTTACATTGATTATTATGTCTATTTTTATTGTAAAATTTAATAAATTGCTTTAAAAAAAAAAATAAACTTTTGAGCTATGGAAAAACTCATTCTTCTTGTAGCAAGTGAGCTAAATGACCACTCACAACAAAGGCACAGCTACTGTGGGGTGAGGGAGAAATAAAGGAGGGTGCGTCATCTAGGAGCACAGCAATCATGTAAACAAATATACCCATAGATACCTTCCATTATAACTATTATTATCAATAACATGGTTGGGATGAGTCTCAAAAGTCAAGTCCTCAGCTTCAGCTTAGATCCTTTTGCTCACTGTCTCCACAGAAAGCTACTATGTAAGAGAAGTTGCCACAAGGCAGAAAATAGGCTGCAGGTTCCTAGGACATAGCTGCCACCTGAAATCTCTTGCATTCCAGTTTTGCAAAGGCATCAAACAAAATAAGATGCCCCCAGGAAGCAACCACTTTCAAAATTCCTAGGCCATTTGGCCTGCCATCTCTGCAGAGATTTAGATGAACTGGATGAAGATTTTAATTGTGTAATAATAATAACAATAATAATTTATTATTTATACCCCGCCTATCTGGCTGGGTTTCCCCAGCCACTCTGGGCGGCTTCCACCAAAGTTTTAAAATACAGTAGTCTGTTAAACGTTAAAAGCTTCCCTAAAGAATTATAATTGCATAGCGAATCAAAATACAAATATTGTGTTCTTTTACTAGAAAATGATCCTTGTATGTGGTTGGTCATTGGGTAGGGGGTAGGTGAATATCAGTTTATATTTCTTTGTTTTTCATTTTTCCATTATTGTATCCAGTTTCTCACATTTCCACACCACTTTGGATTTTTTTAAAAGCTCTCCTATAGCTGTATCCTCATTTTAGTCAAATGTATGCAATTTTGCCTAATATACACAATTTCGCAAAACAATTTTCTGTATTAGAATGTATTCTTGTGTGCTATTTTCACTAAAAGATGAACATTTAGGCACACTTTACCACAGTATGCACATTTTTGCACAGATTACATGCCGGGAATATGTTGTGGTTTATTGATAATTTTATTGTTTATGGCACTTAGAGACTTTATAATCATCTATACTTTTTTTACTACTGCACTGAAATTTGTGGAACATATAGGCCTCAGTTAGGGGGAGAGGGGGCCAGAAGTGGTGTATTTTACACTCAAGCAAGTTTAAAATATGTACAGGGAAAACAGTAGAGAACTATTTGTATAGATATATACATTGTAGTCAATGCCCTTATCCTTCCTATGTTGGATGTCAAAAATATGTATTTTGGTCGCAAACTTGGGCAGTCCACCACGGCATCCAGGCACTAGTCCTTAAGTTAATTTATTTCAGCCAATGTATTCAGATTATGGCCTCATTGGATATCAGCATTACAAAAGTGTCTTGCAATTAGACAAATACAGAACACCGGGTCCTGTCCACCCCTTCTGCTACTAACTAAGCAGTAGGCAACATTATATATAAATTGCAGGGAAGATGGAGATAAAAGCACTGTTTTGATCAGATAAAAAAAGTGTACTATTCAAAGAATGAACAGATTCAACTGGGTAAGACTTACTTTTATCTTAATATTTATAATGTACTTTTTGATATTTTTAAGTGGTTATAGAACATTTATATCAGCATTTCCCCATAGCTTTCAAAATGGCATATTTTAGTTTCTACTTTCTTCAGTTATATATATCTATTCATCCAGTTACAAGAGATATACAATATCAGCACTGAAACATTTGCATTTTTCATGAAGGTGTAGGGAAAAGAACACACACTGCCTCATAGTGATCTGAGAATTTAAAGCAAGTTCAACAGAGAGAACACTAAAACAGATTTCCAAATAAGCATTCTTTTTAAAAACAGATAGGAAAAAAATATATCATGGCAATATTTGAAAAGAGCTACTGCTGTTGCAAGAATAGGTTGTTAAAAGAAATGGGTTCCTTGATCCTACAAGCATGTGTAGAAGATATGTATTTATGGCAGAGAGTCTCTTCTCCTTGACATAGTTACAAATGCTGCTAATGCTTGAGAAGGAGGAAAAATATTTCCTGCTCAGTTTCCATACAATCTTACTGTAAATTACTATACGCAATGTATGGGAGCAGTGGCATAGCTGATTTCTTTGTTGCTCGCAGTGCATTAAGAGCTAAAATGATGGAACATTGGGGGGGGGGAGTATAAATAAAGTGTGTGTGTTTTAAACCATTCCATTCTTTTTATCACCAGATTAAAACCTGGCATTTTAAACTGCTGCATTTTTAGCTGGTTTGGTTCCTTTATCCCTCTCAGTTATTTGTTTTGTTTTGTTTTGTTTTTGCTTACTGACATATCGCTTTTAATATTGCATTATGGCATTTAGATTTTTTGAATACACCAACCTGAAACACATATTTTTCCATAAAGATGTAGGATATGAATTCTTAAAATAAATAAATGAACCCTTCTAGCAACATATTTAAGCCCAACCTAGACTTGATTCTAATTCATCACTTGCTGTTGAGCCTTTTAATAATAATAGCAGCAACTACAAGGGAGAAAATTTCCTGTCAGGACTCTAGCACGCAGATTTAACCCCATATTTCACTAGCAAGCTATTTGATTATAATGATGATGATAATTTTAATAATTTCATTATTTGTGCGCCGCCCATCTGACAGGGTTGCCCCAGCCACCCAAAATATTTCCCCATGGCTAATGCTTTGTAAATGTCACTCTTTGTCAGTACTAGAAAAATGATGAAATTGCTGGAAAAGAGACATTCCCTAAACAGCTTTGAGTGAAAGTGTACATCTAACCAGCTTTTTAAATTCTGCCACCATGCTCGAAATCAACATGCAGAACTTTATTTTAAGTATACACATTATTAACTTCTTTCTAGGTGTGGAAAAAAATGTAATGTGTCTGGATTTTGTACTAGCGCCTGTGATTCCTTTTTCTATGCATATAATAGCAGTACATTGACCTACTTTCAGATGTAATTATTTTCTGCATGCAGAAAAGTGCTGACTTAACTGAGGAAGATTTGTGCAACATCAGTGGAAGAGTCCCATTTTTTATTGAAATTCAACCAGCAAATGAAAATGGTAATTTCCATCTGTAAATATTGGTACAGTAACTACTACTTTCTGCAGCAAGTACTGAAGACTTTGAGTGACCTGGACATTTGCATAACTATTTGCATATCCTGACCATTGATCCAACTCTCTCTTACTCAATTCCGCATAAAAGTGTAGTTCTACTGAGCTTTCAAGTTCTGGGGTTTCTGAGGTTGGGGCTTTAAGTAGCTGCATCTCAGGGCACATGAATGCTGTGCCTGATGATTTCATGCTCAATTTACACTTCAACTTCAGACATACATTTCTGATCAAGTGGCTTGTCTAATGTCTAAGATTGCTGTCCTGCCCCACATCTGCTTTTAGTTGCTTGCTTTCAAGTTTTCTCTCTTTTTGGGTTCTGTAAAAAAAACAAAAACGGTTGACTTATATTTTCCATGGAAAGAAGTGGCACATTAAAGAACATCAAATCCCATAAATTCCATTGGCTGCATGTCATAATATTGCATAACTTTGGCCAAGGATTGATTGAGTCACCTTGATTTCACTTTCTAATATGGAAAAAAACCTGTCTTGTAAATTGTAAAAGAGAAATAATCTGCCTCCAAACCAACTGCTACTTTATTTCTTAAATGTAAGTTTATTGGAGTGTGTCTAGTCCATCACAGATACAATATAAACATATGGAGTGATCCCTTACCTTGCTATATACATATGTACATACTGACACTCAGATGAAAATAGTGGCTACAGAGCACTAGACATTGCTGCCAAACATTAAACGGTGTCTTCGCTCTGGTGAGAGTGCAAGCTATTATATATATATATTTGTTTATTACACTGGTACCTCAGGTTGCAAAAGAAGAAGAAGAAGAGTTTGGATTTGATATCCCGCTTTATCACTACCCGAAGGAGTCTCAAAGCGGTTAACATTCTCCTTTCCCTCCCTCCCCCACAACAAACACTCTGTGAGGTGAGTGGGGCTGAGAGACTTCAGAGAAGTGTGACCGGCCCAAGGTCACCCAGCAGCTGCATGTGAAGGAGCGGAGACGCGAACCCGGTTCCCCAGATTACGAGACTACTGCTCTTAACCACTACACCACACTGGCTCCCAAAAGCTTCGGGTTACAAGCATTTCGGGTTACAAACTCCGCTAACCCGGTAGTAGTACCTCGCATGGCAGCAGCACAGCGGCAGTGGGAGGCCCCGTTAGCAAAAGCGTGCCTCAGGTTAAGAATGGTTTCGGGTTAAGAACGGACCTCCGGAACAAATTAAGTTCGTAACCCGAGATACCACTGTACTTGTTCTTCAATTGCCACCCCTCATTAACCACCTAAATCTTCTCTTTCCAGCCCCATGCAAGAATTAAGCAGACTTTTCACCCATCTTCTATTCTGCAATCCTGCTTTGCACCCATTTTCACCTTCACCCAGTGTCCATCCCACCAAAGCTTTCCATTATCCTCCCCTTCCAAAGTCATTCCTACAGATATGAGTCCTCTCCTTTTTATTCCTGAATTTGAACCCTGATTAGAATACCCAATTAACACTGGTGCACTGGCCAACTAAGCACATTGAATGGAGCTCCAAATAGACAAAAGCAAACCGAAAGGCAATAATTCTTCAAAACTTTGCACTTCTCTGAATTTTGCAATGCAGTTCTCCATCCAAAACATTTGTACAAATTCACATATAATAGAGGAACTAGCATACAAAAATATATTATTTTAGAGGGATTTATTGCAAGAGCATGCATGTTAAGACTTAATTGTATACAAAAATATGCATGTTAGCAGAAATGCACACTAAAATGCTGACAAGTTTTTTTTAAAAAAGAAAAAAAACCAAGGTTGGTACAAAAATGCAGCAAACTGAAGTATATGGAAGTGAGAAACTGAAAAAAAATGAAATTCACATATTCATCTGTTCTTAAAGAGTCATGTGGGTTCATTAAGCTGTAATAGTTCTAACTAGAGAGCTTCACGCAAATTTATTTAAATATTTTATAGCCCAACATAATGTATTTGCATTGGTCAAAAGCAACTTACAACAAACAAAATACTATAGCGCAGAATAAAACTACAATATAACAACAGCCTCAGAAGCTCTACCTCTCCTTCAAATCAGAACCAGTGAAGGTCCTGTGTGAGTGTCTAGAGGCGGTTGGAGGATGGATAGCAGCTAACAGATTGAGGTTGAATCCTGACAAGACAGAAGTACTGTTCTTGAGGGACAGAGGGCAGGCAGGTGTGGGGGACTTCCTTGTCCTGAATGGGGTAACTGTGCCCCTGAAAGCCCAGGTGTGCAGCCTGGGAGTCATTTTGGACTCACAGCTGTCCATGGAGGCGTAGGTCAATTCTGTGTCCAGGGGAGTTGTCTACCAGCTCCACCTGGTACACCAGCTGAGACCCTACCTGCCTGCAGACTGTCTCGCTAGAGTGGTGCATGCTCTAGTTATCTCCTGCTTGGACTACTGCAATGCACTCTACATGGGGCTACCTTTGAAGGTGACCTGGAAACTACAACTAAACCAGAATGCGGTAGCTAGACTGGTGACCAGGAGTGGCTGCCGGGACCATATAACACTGGTCCTAAAGGATCCTCATTGGCTCAGTGTGTTTCCGAGCACAATTCAAAGTGTTGGTGCTGACCTTTAAACCCACAAACGACCTCAGCCCAGTATACTTGAAGGAGCATCTCCATGGCCATCACTTAGCCCAGACACTGAGGTCCTTCTTCTAGGGTCTTCTGCTGGTTCCCTCACTGAGAGAAGCAAAGTTACAGGGAACCAGGCAGTGGGCCTTCTTGCTGGTGGCACCCTCCCTGTGGAACACCCTCCCTTCAGATATCAAGGAAATAAACAACTATCGGACTTTTAGAAGACATCTGAAGGCGGTCCTGTTTAGGGAAGTTTTTAATGTTTGATGTTTTAGCGTGTTTTTACTATTCTGCTGGGAGCTGCCCAGAGAGGCTGGGGAAACCAATACAAATACAAATACAAATTAACAGTGTTCACCATATAAAACACCAGCTCTCAGGCAGCATGTAGGGTGTTATGGGAGAAGACAGCCCTGAAGGTATCACAGCTTATGAAGGTGAAAAGGAATATTCAATTAGGCCTCTGATTTGGAATCACACAACAAGAAGAAAAAAACAAGGTTCTTAATCAGGAGCATTCAGCTCCCTTTCAATATAGATGATACATATTTCTCAGGAAATATTTCCCAGTGCAACAATATCTGGAAATATGACATTGTGATGAAAGAAAACATGCAGTGAATACTGAGTGTGAGCACATTCCTTGATGTAATGTGCATGACTGTTTGAAAAGAATCCTCCTAGAGCCACAGAGCCTTGTGGCAGCTCACATAAAGCAAAAACAATTCCAAGCATACAGATTTTATTATAGGATGGAACAGAGTTAACTAGAGACTTCTCGTATAGATTAGATGTTGAAAAATAGTGGAGGTTTTTTATGTTCATGTACGGGAGACAGAATAGAAGAAATATAAATTTTTGCACTCTCCTTCAGCCTAAGAATGCAGCTGAGTGATCTTGGCATGCTTGAGAACAGACAAATTCTTTATCTCTTAGTTTCAAGCAGAGTGCGTGAGATCAGAAAGAGATCTAAATTATTTTGTCTCTTATTTGTTTGTTTGTTTTTACTCCAGCACATATTAATGAAATACTTCTTTGAGCAATGCATAATTAACTGTAATATTTACTGCCACAGGATGTGGGGATGGCTGCCAGCATAGATGGCTTTAAAATTTGCATAGATGGATTACTAAAGAAAATGAGAGGCTTGGCAGAATGATTATGAGCTGTGATTGCTGAGAAAAGAACTCTCACGTTCAGAGTTCCTGATTTCCAGGTGTTGGAACAAACAGAAGATGGCAATTCCCTATACAAGCTTCCCTCATTTTATTTTTATTTTTGCATTTATACCCCACCTTTTCTTCCAAGGATCTCAAGGTGGTGTACGTGGTTCTCCCCCTCCTCCATATTTTGCATTCTTCCCTGTCCATTTTTATTCTAGCCCCACCTACTTTGACTTTGGGCCCCACCCTTGACAGGCAAGGAGCCCCTCTAGGAAATGTAGCCCTTGGGCTGAGGAAAGTCTCTCAGTCCTGCTTTAATGGATGACTTAAACAGTATAACTCCACTCCTTTTTTTGCTCATGGGATACAGGTAAGCCATGTACGTATTTATTTTAAGATTTCTAACTTGCTCTTTACCCATAAGCTCACAGGGAAATAATGTATGCTATTGTAAAATAAAACAGCAAGAATGTTAAAAAAAAATAACTGTTCCAATCAGAACAGTATAAATCTAGCCAAAGAGCATGGCTGCCCTAAACAAAATACATTTACTGCCAAAGGCCATGGTAAAGAGGCATGTCTTCAACACACAGCAAAAACTATGCAATGTAAATACTAGCGGCACCTCTATGGGGAGGGTGATTCATAATTTAGGGCTGCCTCTCTCTGGCTGCCACTCTCCCAATTTCCAAGAATGATAGAAACACCAAGATTGTTGTGTATTGCTCAAGAGAATCTTTAAGGAGGGAGACAGTCTGCCAGGTATTTGGGGCATCATTTGCCATTTGATACACTTGAATTTATTGATACATTTATGCAGCACTTATTATTTTATTATTTATGCTATTTAAAAATATTTATAGTCCATCAGCAGAAATACCAGGGCAGGGCACAGCATAAAATGAACTATGTAACTAGCATATAGATAAACAACAATAGGAAATGGGAACAGGCTCAATAGAGCTAAGAACAGAGCCAGCTAAAAGAATTATCAAAATAAGAACATTTGAGATTCCCAGGCAAACAGATCAGTTTTAACCTGGTGCCAAAAGGTTAACAATAGCAGAGCTTATCTAAAGAGCTGACATGTGGCTTCCATGTGGTTTCCAAGTGGTCTCTTATCCAGACAGTGGCTAGGTCTACCGTCAGCTATACACTGTATCTTTATATAAATTCTATCTTTATGGCCATTTTCTGAACTTGGCTGTGTGTGCTGGTACATTATATAGATGAGATGTGTGACGTAGGATTATTTTTAAAGTTATACATGTATTTGGAGCTGAGTGACTTAGATGAGTGGTGCTTCAAAGTAACACTATATACAGTACGTGGTTTTCAATCCTCCCCCAACCTCACATATATTTAAGCATATATTATAGTGCTTTCCAGTGGGTTATTAAGGATCCATTAGACTAACACAAATCCATTAAGCAACATTAAGGGACAAATTCTTAAAGCAAGAATTTATTTTATTTTATTACTTAAAAACCAGAGTGCTCACTGTATTTCCTATGCATATCAGCCAGATATCAAAAATTACATGACATGCAATATGATTATATTTAGCCATGTTCAATTCATGTTTTCAAGTCCAGTTTCTGGACTTCAGATTGATTTATGCTTAGTTCCTCACTTGTACTTTATTCTTTGAAGTTAGATTTATTGTCCTTAGGCTAGCCTACACTGACTTCTTCCTCTTTAATAAGATAGCACAGTCAATCCAGCAATATATACAGGGCACAGGAGCTCTAATACACACAGTCACTTTCTTCACCTGCAAAAGATTGCCTAATCACTCCAGTGGAAGAGGCAAAGCAGTGCATATTTGCCTTTGTGAATAGATCTGGTCATTGCATCAGAAACAATGGTTCAGCCTGCATGCAAAAGAGTAGACTTGAGTATTCTGACATAGCACAAGGGTGCAAATACTTGAAACAAAAGTAAGAACACTGACAATTTATTGTACAATGCTACACATGTCCACTTGGTAGTAATTTCCATTCTTTTCCCACTGTTTAGAAGGGGAGTTACTGCCACATGAGAATGTAAAAGGTAAAGGTAAAGGGACCCCTGACCGTAAGGTCCAGTTGTGGCCGACTCTGGGGTTGCAGTGCTCATCTCGCTTTATTGGCCGAGGGAGCCGGCATACAGCTTCCGGGTCATGTGGCCAGCATGACTAAGCCACTTCTGGCGAACCAGAGCAGTGCATGGAAACGCTGTTTACCTTCCCGCTGGAGCGGTACCTATTTATCTACTTGCACTTTGAGGTGCTTTCAAACTGCTAGGTTGGCAGGAGCAGGGACTGAGCAACGGGAGCTCACCCCGTCGTGGGGATTCGAACCGCCGACCTTCTGATCGGCAAGTCCTAGGCTCTGTGGTTTAACCCACAGCGCCACCCATGTCCCCACGTGGGAATGTATAGGCCTTAAATAGAGCCCTTTTTCATTCATTTGCCTACTGCATGGCACGTGGAGAGCAGGGACATGCTTCAGACACCCCATCCTTTTCAGCCTTTACTCATTTGCATTGAACTTCTACAGTGGGGAGCTGCTGTACTTGGGCTGGCTTCTCTCACAATTTAGAAGCTTCCTCCTGGTTCCCACAGAGATCATCAGTCCAGTCAAACCTCGGCTCTCGAACGGCTCCATTTTCGAACATTTTGGCTCCCGAACGACGAAAACCCGGAAGTAAATGCTCCGGTTTTCGAACGTTTTTCGGAACCCGGATGTCCGCTCGAGTGCAAGAAGCTCTTGCAACCAATCAGAAGGTACGCCTCAGTTGTCGAACGTTTCAGAAGTCAAACGGTCTTCCGGAACAGATTATGTTTGACAACCGAGGTTTGGCTGTACTGTATGCTGATGATACATAGCTCTACTTCTCTATACATCTGAATCAGGAGAGGTTGTGAAAGTTCTGGATCCATGACTGGACATAGTGGTGGACTGGATGAGGGCAAATAAACTGTGGTGGTGGCTCTTTGTGTAAGTGGTTCCTGTGTCCAGGAGATAGGCAAATTCCCTCTTCTGGATGGTATAATACTTCCTCTGAAGGAGCTGTTGAATGGTTTATTTAAATATTAAGGTTCATTATTGTTTAACAAGATGTGTATCTCTTTAAAGGCCAGAGTAAATATCATGACCTAGTTTTGAAGCAGTATAGCAGGTGCTGTTAAGTTGTGTCAATTAAGCTGTGTCAGCAATTGGGTATAGTATATAAAGAGCAGCGTGTACCTCTCTCAGTACCCTGGTGAATGGGTGGGTCTTACTTATACATTTAATGTAAGAGGAGTTTTTGTAATTAAAGCCAAGCAAAAGATATTTTTGCGTTTCTTCGTTGTTTCCTGAACGTGTGGTCTCCCCAGCACGCTTTCTGCAGAGCAATTAATCTGCTAAATACGCAACAGGAGCAAGTGCATATTTTAGGGGTACTCCTGGATACATCTTTGCTACTAAAGGCCCAAGTGTCCTGTATGGCTAGGAGTGCCTTATACCAGCTTTGTCTGGTTCACTAGCTACGGACATTCTTGGGCAGGGATAGCCTCTTCACTGTAGCCTGTGCACTGATAATCTTGAGGCTGAATTAATTTACAAAGGCCAGAACAAATTAAGTCCACTGTATAGTAGGAAATGCTTGAACCCTTATCAGCTCAATCACAGATCAAGTGCTGCAAGGAGTGTTGCTGGCCATTCCCCAGGTTGATGCGGCTCATTTGACAGCAACAAGAATCTGAACTTTTAGCGTCGTCACTCCAGTCCAGTGGAATGCTCTGACAACAGAGATTCAGCAGGCACCTTCTGTTTCAACCTTTAAACACCTCATAAAAACATTCCACCACGCCTTTCTGCCAATTAAGAATACATATTTTTATAACAGTTTGCTGGTATCTCGTTTTAACATTTTATATAGTTTTAATTGTATGGTTTTATGTATCACAGCTGTGAGCCACTCTGATACTTATTTATGAATAGCAGCATATAAATAGTTTTATAAATAAATAACTTCCCAGCACCCCAAACAATAACTTGCTGTGCCCATGTTTCAGAGAAGCTAATGAAGTCTGAGTCACAATCTTTGGGTTGTGTGCAACTAAACAGGAATTCCTCTTTAGCCTCTGAAATACTGCAAGAGAACCTGGGATAAACTTACCATATTATATTACGTGCTGAATCAGGACAGCAAAGTATCTTTGGCCAACCCTGCACACTGATTCATAAATGCTCGAGTCCTTGATGTTGAAAAAGCTGTATTTTCACAGTGAGAGTTTACGTGAAGAACATTCATACAATCCATTGTCTGTATTCATTCTGATGTGGCACCACTGACCCAAGAGCGCTGTATCAGTAGGATCACATGATCCTCCTGAACATATAGTGTTTACATGAAGCGTACCATATGCACTACCATATCCCTGATAAGTTGCTATATTGTGGGTTCTTCAGATTTAACAGACTGCTAACAATACATTTGTCAAATTACTTTCCGAAGAAATAAGCATGTATACAACACTTCTCCTTGTGAACTCAAAGTCTTTTGCTAATTATCTTCACTGGGGGTATTTAAGTAGAGGCTGGACAGCCATTTGCTATGGATGTTATAGTTGCAGTCCTTCATTCAGCAGGTGGCTGAATTAGAAGAAACTCCAAAATCCCTTCCAGCTGCTTAATTCTATGATCTCACTAATATTTGCAACCGTCCTATAAGGTAAGCCTTGGAATAATGAGCTTTAAGCAACTTATTATTTAGATTGCAGTTGTTGTTGTTGTTGTTGTTGTTGTTGTTGTTGTTGTTGTTAAAAACCATTAAAAAGAAAAAAGGACAAATGAACTCTATGATCTGGGGTACTTGCTACATATTCTGTAGAGCAGGCATCCCCAAACTTGGCCCTCCAGATGTTTTGGGACTACAACTCCCATCATCCCTAGCTAACAGGACCAGTGGTCAGGGATGATGGGAATTGTATTCCCAAAACATCTGGAGGACAGAGTTTGGGGATGCCTGCTATAGAGCTACAGAATGTAAGACTGGTTTATATAATAAATGTAATAGCTGTAAAGCAATAATAGTGTACCTAAAACATCCCTGTTAGAGACATAGCCCAGTCTTTTCTCCCAGAGCAGCTGTTCCAATAGTGAACTTCTCTAAGACGTTTTCTTCTCATCTCTAACCTGCAGTGGACTTTTGTTTCTAAAACCAATGCACCTTAGCTTTCCTTGGACGATGAACTACTATTCCCTCTGCTCCTTCTAAGATTCTTCTTAAAAGTATCAGAATATCTCCCTTCAAAATTTACCCTACTTCATCTAATCCTAGTGATCTTTGGCCTGCCCTTGTAAAACTTGCTTACTGGATAAAGGCTGGAAAAATATATTTGTTTAGCCTTATCAATGTTAGTAGGAGTGAGGTGCTGACAGTGTTTAAATATTTCAAAAGATTTTGAACTGAAAAAGGACTACACTTGGCCTGATACTATTATAAGCTTACAAAATACGTCTTTATGAACATGTTGCTTGATTATGTAATAATAAAGCAAATGATTCAGTTATTCACCCCATATCAGGTACCGGTAATTATCACTAAAATCTCAACCTGTCCAAAAAGACAGGGTTTTTTGCCCTCATGTTGGGAGATTGGGGGGGGGGGGGATAATGAGCAACATGTCTCAAAAATAACAATTGGGCCTCAGAAGAACTAGTCTTCCCAGTCCTGCTAAATCTTTTCCATATCTCCAGGGCAAAACTTGGTGTGTCTAAATTGGGAACACTATCGTCTCACATTGCCTTTTCAAAAACAACTCATTTTCCCATTTAGATTTCCCCATCACCTTGCCGCTGGTCACAATATCTAGTCTGAGGAGAAAAGCAAAGATGACTAACACTTCCCTCAGCAAGCTTGAAGAGTTGGTAATAGCAGCAATTTGCATGCAATTTTCACAAAATACCTCAGCATTTATTGAACTTTTAAGCAGAGGCTGAGTATTTTAACTTTTCAGCCCCCTTAATAGGAATTCTTGTAAAGGTTCCTATTAAGAAATACTTAAGTATAGAATGCTATAATAATAAATGCTGGAGGGTATGAATTAATCCTTTAAAATTAGGCATAGAACATTGCAGTAAGTCTTTTTTCCCCTGCCTCTCTCTTTTACCACAAGGGTAGTTCAGATGTTATAAATCACCTGGCTCATTGTTTGCATGAATATGCTTTCACAGAATAAACAATAACTAATTTTGGACTTGTGTCAGAAGCCATTTGTGCCTTTTAATATAATTAAAAATAAAACAATATTTATTTTGCTGTGTTTTAGGCTAACCTTGAATAGACTTGCAATTTAGTATGATGATTGTTGGCCTAGCCCCCATGTCTATGAAAAATTGATGTTGCAACAGAAGTTCTGGAAAAAGACATTCTGCCATAAAACCTTACTGCTGAAAAGAAATTGCCCACACTTTGGGACTTCATCCTTGCTACCAATTTCCTTTGCCCACAACTTACCTCCTCTGCTGCTGCCCAACAATAAACTCACTACTTTTGCTTGTAGCTTCCGATCTCCCCTTCTAAGGCCACCAGGAAAGCCCACAACCAATGGTCCTTGCAGGAATGAAGCCTTCTTAGTAACAAACCAAAGGCAGATGTATATAAAGCCCATCTCCTCTCTTTGTCCCATCTTTTCCCACTCTTCCGCTGTGATGCATTATATGGCTCTTTCTCAGAGCTCAGGGATGTGGCATCAACACTTCTCACCTTTTAGATTGAGAAACTCTTTGGCAGTGGTGGAAACACCTCTCCTGCTTTAGACCAACCTGGACTCTACATTCATCACCTGAGGCCCTTTTCTGTGAGAGAAATTGACAAGACCAAAGAGGGACTGTTTTCATCTGTGTCCCCCTGGCTATGGAATGTTCTTCATAGTGTGACCTGCCTGATACTCATTTTAGCATCGTTTCAGTGGCAGGTTAAAATATTTCTCCCCCACTCTACCCTCCAGGCATTTGGTGGATTATGACAGGTTGCCATAGCCCTGTTGCTATTCTTGACTTGATCCTTGGGGTGCTTGTTTTGTTAGTATAATGACTATTTCTATATTTTTTAATATTCTGTTTGTACGTTCCCTGGAATGGTACTTTTTGTTTTGATATTTTTATTCTGTTTCTATACTCCCTAGAAGGGTTTTGTGTGTGTGTGTGTGTTTGCAATTGGTGACTAACAAATCAAATTATTAATCAATATTAATCAAATTATGCTTTAATGCATAAAAGTCACTTTGTCTGAAGCTTGCCTTAAGTAGTGCTATCAATAGCCACCACAACCTTTCTACAGATTCTCAGTGTGAACATAATGAATGCATATGTTATGTACTGAGCTGAATCCTAGAACAATAGGATCCAGAATGCAGCAGTCTGATTGGTCTGCAGGAGCCACCCAATCCAGCTCCAGGTGGAAGTGAATCTGCGACTTGATTGACCTGCAGGAGCAGCCAATCAGGCTTCTGGAGGAAGTGAAACCGCAACCTGATTGGCCTACAGGAGCCGCCCAATCATGTGAGGCCCATTGTGTAAATAATGTATATATAGCAGACGTTTTGGGGAAGGTTTCATTCATTGCTACTACGAGCTGAATAAAGAGCATGAAATTCACACTCGACTCCGAGTATATTTCAGCATATATGTACTTATAGCAGATCTTTTTAGATATTTAAATGTAGCCTTGTAAGTCAAGGGCACACTCTGTCATCTGAATGCCACTCTCCCCCATTTGTATTTTTTTTATGTTCACTTTCAACTGGCTAAAGTGAAACCCATGATCTAATACAAGAATGGATAGAATGCACACACCATTCTAAAGATCTTTAGCCAGCAAAACCTTAAGGAAAAACAAGTGTACTGTATGACCCATGGGTCTAACACTTTGGATTTGGGCCTAACATATTATATCATATTATGCTCAGGAGAATCAGGCTTCTTTCAGAAGTTCCAAATTGCTTTGGTTTATGTGAAGCTATAAATGACAAACAAGTTGTCAAAATTATAAAGAATGGAGAAGACTCTCTCTCTGTGTGTGTGAGAGAGAGAGAGAGAGAGAGAGAGAGAGAGAGCGCCTTTGTCGCATACCAAAATCATGTCCTTCTGCTCACAATGCAAGGCCCATTTCTTCCACTAATGAATGAATTCAGGGGCAAGATTCCTTAGCTCTAGTGAGAATCTGCAGCTCGCTTTCTGAGAGAAAAAGCTATTAAGTGCAGTGGTGTATTATTAATGTGTTTATGTCATCCCTATGATATTTATTGTAAGCACATTAATGAAACTGCCATGAATATTAGGGCAGATTTATAGAAGTGGGACAGTGTTTACAGCCAGATTATGCTGCAGCAATGGAAATATTTTATTTTACTGAACTATATACATTGGGTATTTATTTAACTATTTTCTACCATTTCAGGAAATAGGCTCTATTATAAAGATCAATGGCCTTGGGTTTATAGTCTTCTTATCCTGTTTCTCTTTTGGCTCCCCTGCCCCTTCAAACAGAGAATCAATTTTTAATGCAGGTAACATATACAATCTGTTTAAATAATTATATAGATATATTACCAGGGGAAATGTTTAAGCTTCTCAGGAGAAAGATCAAATGTATTGATCAAAGTTTGCGTACACCATACGTACATACAAGGAACACCAAGCCATAAGCTTACACCAAACATTTCAGAAATCCAAAAACATGTAATTCATTAGTCATAGTAACATAGGAAGTTGCCTTATACTGAGTCCAAATGCTGGTCCATCTAACTCAGTATTGCCAGCGCTGTGGCAGTGGCTGGTCCAGATTTGAGACAGGGAAGGGTCTCTCCAAAAAGTTGATGGGCATTGCTCTTCAAATGGTGTGCATGTGCCAGTTATGTGATCAGTTATGTGGGCTGGGGCATATCTGTATTTTATTCAAGTTGGCCCCCCTGCCTGTATTTCATGTACATTTGCTTTTTTGTGCCAATAGCATATATACTGCAGTTGGGCAGAATTAAATAATTCTGAACCCATCACTTAACTGTAAATACCAGAACAGAACTGATATTACACTCCTTCCACACAAATATCTGCTACTGGTCAACCCCCACCCCAGTTTTCTTAATTTAAACAGTATAGGGTAAGGAAGTAATAGTATTGTTGGGAGTCAAAAATCCCTGCCAGTCTACTTCAGATCACCTGGAAATCTACCAGTGAATTCCAATCTACTTCTTGCACACTCTGATATAGGCCATGACTTCCCAAAATCGTGGAAAGCTGAATGGCACTTCCAGTGGTACTTTGGGAACTGTTGTATGAATAATTGCTCCTACATCATGCTAATAATCCCTGCAAAGCTATGGCTTGCACATAACAGGTAGCCAAACTCTGGTATCGGTGCCACCATCAGGACGTTGTGGCATTCTGGAAAAAGAGTAGGAGGGCACACTGCCCAGAGTGTGGCATAAAATCAGGCTTTCACTGCTCCCTGCCACTCTAGCTCAGAAAACTAGACACAAAACCCCACTATGCCATGTGTGGCTAGGTATGCACTTTAGCATATTTTAGCATAGCTTCGAGTGGCATTTTCATATCCAGCATTTGAATTGTGTCTGTCAAGGTCAGAAAACTGCTGGATCTGTGTGTACCTACTCTGTCTAGTGAACCAGTGAACTTCAGGAGGCAACATCTCCATGAGGTACCCAAAGGAAGGACTCTGCTCACCCAGGCAGACTGGATATTGGATGCCCATGAGCAGGAAGGAGAACAGAAATGATTCCTGTTCCAGTTGAGCCTTGCTCAAGCAACAAGATTTTCCTGAGATCTGGCCTTTTCTTGCATCCTTGGCTATTCTTTGGTCCTGACTTCTGGATTTTTTGTTCCTCAGCCAAGTTCCTCTCCAAGTTTTGTCTTTCGGTCCTGCCTTGCTCTTTGGGTCCTGGCTAGTGGTTGTTCCATGGTTCCTGTCTCACCCCAGGCTGTTGCCTACAAACCAGCTCTGACTCTTGCCAAAAAGTTTGCCCACTACTGAGAATAACAGATGAGAAAGTGTGTTCTCCCTCATGGAGAGCACAGGTTGCGGGCGGGACTGACAAGACACCTCACTGTTGCTAGGCAAATGGTTTGGCAGTCCTTTAAGCAGGGGCGGGCTGTTACTGGGGAAATCTAGATGTTGCCATTTGCTGATTGACAGCCCTATTTGTTAAATACAATGCTTGCAGCGAGGAACTTCCTCTTTTCGCTGCTTACTTCGGATCACCCTTCCCTAATTTTAGGCTGTTTGCTTGACCTTGCTATGCCTGTCATGGGGTCGTCTGCTTTGGGGCAGGGGCCTGGTAGGAATTTTGGCTGATTAGTGTGTCCATTTGGCTGATTAGTGTGTGCCACTTGGTTTTTGCCTACTGCGTAGCAAATCGTCACAACTTGTAAGGTTTGCGGTTAGGCATTGGTCTTGGAATTGGTTGGTGGAGGGGTATGGATTCGGCTGTGCCTGCCCCTCCAAAATGCTGCTGCTGCTGCTTCAAGGGTTTTCCGTTAAAGGAACCCAGGGGCTCCCCATGCTTTTGTCCGAAACCCCCTGGCAAGGGGCTAGGGCCACGCAAGCCCCTGGGAGCATGCTGGGGAGAGGTGAGGCATGGTTCCCAGTCCCGTCTCTCTCCCCAAGTGACTTACCCTTGCTGACTTCGCGTGGGGTGCAAATGTCAGAGCTGTCCCCGTGCGGGGTCAGTTAGTGCTACCAATGCCTAAGCAACCACTCACACTGCTGTAATTTGAATAAAGTTGTGGCCAAAATTACGCCAAAAACCTTAAACAAAAATTAAGTGTCAATTGTGTTTTTCTTTGGGGGGGGGTCTTGGGGACCTCGACGCGCAAAGGCTCTCACTGCATCTTCCTGTTCTGAACAAATTAGCAACTAATCACAACTAGATTTCGGTTTCAAAAGGTTGGGGGAAGATCAGTCATGGATCAGTTGTATAGCAGATACAAGTGAAAAGAAGTGAAGCAACATTGGGAGGTCAACCAACAGCCTCTCTCATAATGTGTCATTTGGCCCTCATTTCTATTTAGCATCATGGAATAAACTAGTATTTGTGGTATCACATCAGTGAAAGTGACATATTATATACCCCTTGATGTGGGAGGTTGGCGGTAAACCCCACATTGTTCCAAGAAATCTCTTTGTATGTGGATTTCACTTGAAGGCGATAAAATTAAACACATTTGATAGAACAGTCTCTTGTTGGCATAACTGGAATTTTGTAAAACAACGCACAATCCTAACCAGAAAGAAATCCTACTGAATTCAATGGGGCTTACTCCCCAATGAGTGGGGTTTGGATTGTAGCCTTAAACAACAATTAAAAAGACTGTTACTCACCATTAACACTCAATGCAAAGAGGTTGTCTTTGAATTACACAATTAAAATATGGCATGCACATTTAAAGTGCTGTTCAAATAAGTCCGGGTTGTAGCTTGAAAGCCCCCTGTTGAGAACGCTTAGCTGAAATCATTAGTGTCTTGTCTTTTAATTTAGAGAAAATTGTCCTTTTAACTTTATTTCTATCTTTTCAGGAGTTTTGCATTTTCTGGTCAGTGACTTAAATATAAAATAAGGAAGGCTTCAAAGAGAGAGGACAAAACATCACACCCACCTGTTCAATGTATTGATATGCAATATGCTCACTGAGCCCCGTAATGAAGACAGAATATTAATAATACATTCATTTCTGATCAAAAAGGCATCTGCACATTTTACTGCAATTAGCTTGTCTCAGTGAATCAGATTAACTTCTGCCATGAAAGTAAAATGTCATTAAAATATAATAATCATTGATAACTTAAACTGTAATGATGGCAAGTTAAGACATACCAAAATCTCCAGCCTTAAGAATGAGAGAGAGAGAGAGAGAGAGAGAGAGAGAGAGAGAGAAGGCATAATTTTGGGGTTGTAAAAATTTAGCAATAAAATAAAAAAGCAGATGGATGGGGTAAATGTTTGCTCTGAAAAGCAGGATCAATAAGAAGTTATGATAAATCCCTGTAAATAATCAGTCAGCGAATGAGTTGGAAATTGTGCTAGCCACTTATTAGACTGGTTGCACCATAGCTGATTTGCAGTTTAAATGGGGCTATAGGAGCAAACCTAGATGTGTTAAATATGTCTTTGCATGTGATATGCACAGTGATAAAAAGACAAATAGAAGCTGCTGAGGGGAAAGGATGTTCAGGAACACAGTAGGCAAAGAATGAGAGTTTAAGCCTTTATTTACTGCTGTGATCCTATTTTTTTAATAGAAAAATACCCTCACTATTTGCGTTGTAATGAAAACATTGGCACCAATTGCAGCTTCTCATCCCAATGCAGATAGCAGCTTTAGACAAATGTTGTGTGATTTCTTTGTTTTCATCAAAACTCCTGCTCCTTGTATGTTGCAGTTCCAATAATGATAAGCTTCCCTCATAACTTCTAATTGCATTCATGCTGACCCACAAGGTTCATTTGGAATTTTATTGACCTGGTACATGAATGCAAAACCCAGTCCATTACTAACAAAAACATAACACAGATAAATATTTGAATTTTTTTCCTGTACAAATGTCTATAAATAGTTCATTAATAGCACAACTTTTCCTGTGTCTACTCAGAAGTAAGTCTCACTTTGTTAAATTGGGTGAATGATGAATCACAGCCCAATTGAAGTATTTCTAGACCTGGCAATCAAAATGAGGAAAGTGGGAAACCCTAAATAAAAATTTAAAAAACCCTTAAATTTGATGACAAGATCTGTTATCCAATGTATAGAAATCCTTATGTTTTTAGTTATAAATTGTTTGTAACAAAGCATGCAATAGAAATGGCTGTACTTTTATCATTACTCCCTTAGCATCTTCTAAGTCTTAGAAAGAAAGAAAAAGAACCATGATTCTTTCTCTAACAAACAACATACTTATATATATAACCATATTTTATCTTTTAGGCTGTAATTTTATGCACACATTCCTGGGAGAAAGTGGTAGAGGTTACTTCAAAACAAATATACAAAGGATTTCTAAAGGTATAATTGTCATTTTCTCTGCCTTTATATTTTTGCTGATTTAAAATAATAATAATTCAGCAGCAGCAGAATAGTTCCCCCCCCCCTGAAAATACTGTAAAAAATAGTTTTCGAAAGCTATTGTGGGAGGGGAGTTGTTGAATTGTTAAATTTACTTTGTTGATGTGCAATAGGTTCCTGGAGAAAGACAGAAAAGGGAGCAGGAATTGCCCTCCTCTTCAGCTTGCCAAATTCGGGAGGGGAGGGGAATCCAGAAATGTAATGGATGCTGACATTTGAGTTCTGCTACAATGAACATATCTAGTAAAGTGGAACCTCAAAACCGAGGCTAGAGGAAGATTACACAAACATCCCTTGAGTGTACATGCATTTTTTTTTACACTTCTGTATTTTTCCTAGCCAAATGGAAACCACTTGTACAAGCATTAAACAGATGTTATTTTACGCTTCACTTTTTCCTTATATTTTCCAAAAAACTATTTCCACTATACTTATATCTACAGCAACTTTGCACACACAGGGGGGGGGGGGGATGAGGGTGTGCTACATACTTATAAGCACATACACAAAGTCACCTTCATAACACCAGTTTAAATTATGAAGTTCCAGGCTACAGACTAGAAATTAGGGACCTATGGTTTATTCAGTGAAATCCTGTCAGCTAGAAAACTTACCCCAGATTCCCAAAGAATTA
The DNA here is from genome assembly GCF_964106645.2 of Podarcis pityusensis. Lineage (NCBI taxonomy): Eukaryota > Metazoa > Chordata > Lepidosauria > Squamata > Lacertidae > Podarcis > Podarcis pityusensis. The sequence goes on from NC_138027.1 coordinate 50,189,975, forward strand.
CTTTCAGACACCCAAAAGGTAATCCACAGCTAACTGTCCTCTTAGTTAATACCTAAAAGCCCCAGTTCCCCTTTTAACATATTAGTTTCTTGAACCAACACTTGGCTGCTGACTGAATTGCAAGTCTCTCTGCTTGGCTTACTGTTTAATTAAAATTAATCTATTGATCCTTTATCTAATTAATTCTCTGCTTGACTAATTAATTGGTTAACTAATTGCCTGACTGATATACTCTTATTGCTTGTTTAATTGCCTACCCAGATCTCTACTTACCTTATTATTTAGTTACTTCATTGGTCTATTGATTCTCTTCCTGATCATTTGGTTAATATGTTATTGAATTGATTTCCTACATACCTAATTGGTTAATTTTGTGCCAGTTTGTTCCATTGCTTATCACTATCCAGCCATTATGCTCATTACATAGGACATGCTCTGGTCCATGAATTTGACATTTGCCATTCATTACAAACCAGAATCAGAAGAATCTTTATTTGCATCAGCCACTATCCATAGCAATAAAATAAAATACAATGTACTGAAGACAGACATAAAAACTTGACTACACTAAATACATTATGGGGGTTTATTTCAATAATCAAATAATAGATCTTATTCTAATTGCATATCCTTTTCCTTTCCCTCTTTGTCTGCTCATCTAATCAAATTTTCTTGCAATTCATGTCCAAATTAGAAACTTACATCAAGTTCTCCTGTAGGGATGGGTGTGGATTTTGTTCACTCTGCAATTTGGTGCCAGCATCCCTATTTTGCATCTTCCATGCTAGTGCTCAGATTTAGATCTGTGGATTCGGCTGCATGTAGATGAATCTTACCAGATCACGGTTCATTCTGTCAATCATCCATTGTTATCAGCACCAGAGCTTCTGAGAATTCTACACAGATACATTTTGTACTTCTTAGCACCACAAAATGATCAACACAAAATGGTTAAGTATGTAAGGATCCTGTGAATCTGAAAAATAGAAGCCACTGTAGCCAATGAAATTGTGTGGAAAATTGTAAATGGATCATAGAATTGTAGAGATGGAAGGGACCCCAAGTGTCATCTAGCTCACCCCCTTGTGGCTCCTGAGATGAAGAGAAGCCATGAAATCTTACCAGAGGGCATATGTAGAAGACAGGAAGAGGAGGAGGAGAAGGAGGAGGAGTTTGGACTTGATATCCCACCTTTCACTCCCTTTAAGGAGTCTCAAAGTAGCTAACAATCTCCTTTCCCTTCCTCTCCCACAACAAACACTCTGTGAGGTGATTGAGGCTGAGAGACTTCAGAGAAGTATGACTAGCCCAAGGTCACCCAGCAGCTGTATGTGGAGGAGCTGGGAAGCAAACCCAGTTCACCAGATTACGAGTCTAACGCTCTTAACCACTGGCTGCAGAAGGAGGAGCTGCAGTGCAGGTGAACAGTTCACATCAGCCCATGTGTTGAGTTGCTGACAATTAAGTAGCAAAATGTCTGTACGGTACCTGCTTGCCCCTCTAGGTCATGTGCTTGTGGGGCCTGTTAGCTTTGCCCACCCATATAAGGGAGGCATGGGAATTTAAGAGAGCTGATTGAAGGCTGTTAACTTTGCCATCTCTGGGAGCACACAATCCAGACAGGTGGTTAGCTGTCCCCATTTACGGAGTTGTTCCTGTGTGTTCGCATGTGGGTTGTGACTGCTTGTGCATGAAGATTTGGCTTCAGCTGGTGCCAATTGGTCCATTGTTCCTACAGAGTTGTGGTAGAAGCCTTGACATGTGGAGAAGTGTGCATGCAATTACCGCACCCACTTTTATCATATTTCTCTTGCCAAAGGAACCTTCAAATTTGTTGGCTCATATGAGCTCTTCCTGTTCTTTTTTTGTATATATCTAACCTGGGGGTGAGGATGGTTCAACATCATAATGGGTGCTTGTGACAGACAAAGGAGAATGGAACATTCTCCTGGTTCCTAAACCCACCCTTTAGTGTGCATGCAGTTTTAAATGATTACATAAATATTATTATCACCTAAAAACAGAGTTTCTCCAGAAAGTCAAATGAAAAGTTTATCCTTTAAGCTTTGAGGTGACCTAGAAAGCTACTACAGAAAATGCTGCATGCAAAATTAATGTTTTCTTTGCTCTATTATTAATAGACAACACAGCAAGAAAATAAAACTTATCACAATTGAAATGCTGTGGGTTACATGGGAAAGCGACTACTGAAGAAAGTGAGCCTTTTTTATAAAATGTCAAATCCAGAGTAGTTCAAGAATCATTTGCTTCTTATTCCCATGTGATGGTTGCAAATCAAGAAGATGGGGTGCAGATAGCCTTTTGACAAGACATGGAAGATAGAACAGACTTCTCTGTCTCCTGTTTTGGACTCCCGTCAGCAACAAACACCTGGAAACCTCAGGCTGGGGAAGCCTGATCAAGATGCACATTGTTTCCACTTCAGGTGAACCTCTAATTCAGAAAGCTAGCCAATGTGCCACATTTCAATGTGATGCCCTCCACCTCCAAAATCACCCAAAGTTGCAAATATTTATCCTTGTTCCTCTTCTCTGAATGCTTGACTAGAAATGCTGTTGAAAAGCATTTTCATTGTTTTTCTCATTGTTTAATTGGGTTTCAGCTAACTTAACTATTTATACCCTTAGGAATAAGAAAGGCTTCTAAGTTAAAGCAGGAGAAGTACTAGTAATTTAAAATGTCAGAAGCTTAAGTTCATGGAGGTTTGGATATGATCTGCCACACAACTGTATGATCCGCAAAATGAATCTCCACCCTGCCTGCACAGCTGCTGGGGTTTCCTCCCTCACACATATATTCTTGGAGCTGCTGAGAGAAAGTGTGTTCTACATGTATAGAATATATATGTTGGAATTTATTTAATTAAGTTAAATGTAATGCTGAAGCAATTGTTTAGAAGTTAGGTGTGCTTAGCTAATTTTTATTGACTCTTTGCTTTCACAGTGCCACTAGTCATAGGTGCATAGCTACATGTTGAGTCCAGCTTCTGCTTGAGGGAAATTTAGGAACATGAAAAAGGAGGAAAGGAAACCCATTGATTATACTTCTTAGTATATAATGGGTAAGCTTGTAAAACAGCCTAAGGAAAAGCTCACTAAATAATGATAGGGTTTTGGATGTGCAAGTTATTTAGCTGCATCACAAATGGAAAAACATATACATGCATTATTGGCAAAACCTATTGGTGTTTCGCAACTTTCTGACTAGTTGCAGGACCTTAGCCAGACCTCCAGAGTAAACGCAGAATCCACGAAAGCAATTGGTGACTTGGCTGCAGACAGGATAGACTAAGCAGGAACCAGGAACTTGTAGTTAGGTGTTTATTATATACAGTGGACTATTTACAGGAACAGAACACAGATCTTTAGCTTGCTCTCCTATACACGACTCACAACTGCTACACTAACACACAGAACTACTGAACCTCTGAACTACTGAACTAACACATTCCAGTTAGTAGGCCATTAATTATCACTCCCTTGAGAGAGCGTGACCAATCAGGGAGCTGTCTCCATGTCTCTGTTATCACCAGGCAGACTTACTCCTTCAGATTGCCTTCTGGCTGTCTGCCAAACCTTAATTGACTCTGTGTGAGTAGCTGCACGTACGCAGTTTCCCAACATGCATCTCTATCCCTAGTTGTGCACTGGAAAATACATGGGATGGGTTAAACCAGTTACAGGGAGAAATGTGTGTGCTTGTCAGGTGCACATCAAATCTTTCTGCCTGAATGTGTTTAGAAATCTCCTCAATACCAGGAATTTCTCAATACCAGGAACTTAGCATCATCAAAACTGCTTTTTGAAATCCATTCTGTCCACACCATCCTGGCTAATATTTTCACAATTTAGAAAAGGACTGGACAAATTTGTTGAGAATACAGCTATCAATGGCTAGTAGCCATGATGTACTCTGCTGCCACAGTTGGAGGCAACGATGCTTCAGAAAACCAGTTGCTGGAAGCCAGAGGAAGGGAGAATGCTCTTGTGGTCAGGTTCTGCTTGCCAGTTTACCACAGCAATCTGGTTCACCACTGTGAGAACAGGGTACTGGACAAGATCGGCGAGTGGCCTGGTAAGCAGACTCTACATGTGTTCTTGAGTTCAGAGCTACCAACAACAAAGAGTCTTGTTAAGTGTGTTCATTCAAACACTTTCATAGGCTCTCCTCTGATTTTGCCACTCTCCATACAAAAAAGTTGGGTGTGAAGCAGGCACTTCTGATGTATGTGGGGACACTGGAGATGTGACTGACATGTGCATGCCTACTCCTTTCTGCTCCAGCTTAAGCCCTCATGTGTTCAAATGAATAGGGCTTGCGTACTTTAATGGAATGTAGTCAGAAGCTTGAAGGCCTTCCATTAAGGACAGAAATGGGAATCAGTGTACCATTACTCACTTTCCAAAACTGAATCAAAATGCATCTTATACAACCATATGAATTTTGTCACCCTCCTTCTTATTCTGTTTTCTATCCTCAGGAAGTACCTGCTTTAACTTTTTAATTTATTGTGGCATTCACGTGGTCTCATTTGGGCTTAGGGATAGTGCTTGCTCTTGGTGATTTATCACTGGCAGTTGAAAAAACAAAAACACAGCAACTGGTTTAGCAGATTTGAACTTGACAACTGATGTTATCTGGATGGTCCCCCACTAGTATTACTGCAGCATTTTCTAGCAGTTCTCAGTACCTGCTTGCCCAAAGAGTTACTTAACCTAGTTGACAACAAAGAGAAATGTTAAAATAAAGTCAAAGGGTCTGCTTATTTACTATGGATCATCTATCATAGGAGCTTTCCCTCCACTGGGTGATACATCACAATAAATAATGGAAGAAAGTTCAGATGTAAGTTTTGAGATGCATAAGCACTGTAAAACAAGCAAGTGGTCAAATAGATTTTTGTGTGCAACTGTTCACAATGCCATGAAATTAATCTGTACAAGTAGCTGGAGTAAAATGTTGAAAATGTTATCTTGTATTGATTAATAAGGCACCCTAAGTCCCTCATAAGACATATAACACTGTGCAGGTTTATCGTCCTCGAATATACACTTCTCCTAGTCTAGAGCTGCTACCTTTCAATCTGTGTGCTTAATCGAAAGTGCTGTTTTATTCTTCTGAGAGGATCTAAAAAGAACCAATTGGTCTTTTATTGTCCCCCCACCCTGTTGTAATCTGTTTGTTTAATAGGTTTTCTCTATTAGAAAGAGAATAAGCAATGAGAAGGGACATTTATTGCAGCATAGTTTAGATGAGGCCATTGATTTGTTTTATTCTTGGATCATTAAGTTTATTATTATTGTTATCCATTTCTGTTTTAACTTTAAGTAGGCAGAGTTCTCTACTTTGAACTTTTACTTTTAGTCAATAACTTCCATTCAATATAACTTCATGGCATATAACTAAGACATATCAGCAGCAATCTCCATTCTAATTGCACTGGAGTAGTCCTGCTGGCATTGCTAGGACTACTTCAAAGTAAGAAGTTGCAATATTGCTGCCTGCTCCACATGAACAATGATTAAATATTTTTTAAAGAAATAAATAGTGAGATCAGCAAATCAAACACAAACGAGACATGTGTAATGAAAAATTCAATATCCTACAAGTGCCCTAATACTTATTCAAGATTACCACACATATTTTGTGAATAGCTACATTTCAGTTATGAGAGCAGAACTTACCTTTTGCATGACAAAAACAATTAGAACTAAATACAAAAAAGAGAAATGTAAAATTAAGCTGTGCTTTTCATGCCCCTTCTGTGAAACATGTTCTGTCTGAAACCATCATAGTCCCTGTCTGCGGGCAAATCACAAACCACATAATATTCTGGAAGCATGACAGGGAGAAATGTGGATGTTATGTTATTATTATTTTGTTTTTACACATCTTCCTAAAAGAAATCAGTGACCACTTAAGTAGGGGCACTGAACTTAATGGTTGTAAGTTCCTCATAGTCATTCTATCTGAAAAGAACCGACTGTTTTTGGCCTGTTTGTAGGCTTCCCATATGTACCTGATTTGGGCCCCAGTGAGAAACAGACACTGGCCAAGATGGACCTTTGGCCTGATCCAATAGACCTTTTCTTTTGTTCATGTTCTCTCATAGCCATGTGAAGCATTTGAGAAAAATAGGCTTCCCCTTCAGTGATGGATGTATCTTTCTCAATCGCCACCTGGTTTTGCATGTTCAGGAGAGATCCCAGCAGGACCTCCCTTGCTTGTCAGATGCTATCTTGAGGAGATTTATACAGTGTGAAGGTAGGATGGAAGTAAACAGGAATTCTCTGGCACAGATTTTAATCCAAATTTGAGAAGTTTGCAGTGCTCACCCCTGCTTTGAGTGATTCTTATAAAGTAGATAGGAATCACTGGGTGGAAAAAGTAAATAAAGATATTAAATATGACAGATAAATAAAATTGAACTAAAAATGAGAAACACACAGCCCTCTTCCCTTTGAGATGAAATCATAAGGAAATACTTATGAATTGTAATGAATATATCAAACTTATCACAACTGGTTTAATAAATATATCTGAAAAAAATTGCTGGATTTGAATGTCATAATATAAAATAGCAAAAATAGTTATAACTTTCCATACATAAGGCTGAAATTCCAAAGTTAAACAAATATCTCACATCTCATTTTTCTCTTCCTCATTCTTTCTCCAAAACCTGAGTTTCTAATGCATACTCATGCATACAGCACTTATCTCAGATTTCACCCCTGCAGGTGAATTCCTCCTTCAGGCAACCATCCACTGTCATTAAGAAAGTTAGCATCCTGTTATTAAAGCCCTGACCTTAAGGCACCTTGCAACCCTTAGCCAATTTCATAACAATGTATTGTATTTTCAGCAAATGATGATGCTATATGCCTGGCTATGGAAAATTTTCCAGTTCAGTGTATATAGACAAAGCATGTTAAAAGAAACTAAACCAGGGGGTGGGAGGAGATATATCTTGATATCTTGGTTGTGGTGGTAATATAAGTGGAAGATATTCTTACTCATTTAAGGATTCTAAAGAGTTATATGCAAAACTGATTCTTGGCTGAGCATTTTGGAAAGGCCTTACATGTACTCACAATAAACTCACTGTGTGTTGGTTTACAGTTTGGTGATGTTTTCCTGCGATGCCCACATAGATGTTCCAGAGAGTCTTGAATAACTGGAAGCCATAGCTATGCTGCTTTGCACTACTGTAATGCTTTTGTTTACACTAGGAATGGTGAACCTGTGGCTGCCCAGATGTTATTGGGCTCCCACCATACCTGGTCATTTACCATGCTGGTTGGGGCTGATGGGAATTAGAGTCCAACAGAAGATGCAGGGCCACAGGTTTTCCCATTTCATGCTTATGCAAATCGGGGAAACCTCATACAGTAAAACAAGGTAAATGGTACACATACATACAAAAGTGATACAAATTCCAAAAGTTGCAGAAAATAGCATTCCAGTTTGCCGTTTGGTAAATGACCCTGCAAATTTGGTGAGCATGTTTTGACCCAGCGTGACAAATAACCTCACATTTTAAGAATCATTGGCAAAAGGACAGACAGTGTGTGCTTGCATCATTCAGTGGTGTGTTGCATGACTGCAGTATGGAGAGCAACCAAAGAGGTAAGGGTCAAAGTCGAGCTTTAATACAATGGTAATGTCAAATGGAACATGGGACAGCTCACAGACTTGCTGAGAAAGCTTTCCCCATATCCTGTTTCAGTAATGGATTGGCTTTTGACTATTATAACATACTGGAGAACAGACACTTACTATGGGCACTTCAATAGGATAATGATAGATAAATTCCCGGTGATGAATTCTTTTCCTATGGTGTGCTGTAAATAATCAGGTATATTTTAGACACAAAGATGAGAACAAGCCATTTGTTAAATGGCTTTTGAATTGGTGCTGTCCATTAAATGCATGTAGGCTTCCTTTCAAGTGTTCATTTGAAAAGAACTGAGTGCTCCTGTTACATATAAAAATGATAATAAAGGATGGCATAACCTCTCTGCAGCTGGGATCCTCCCTCTCTGGTGATGGAACCAAAGAATGTGATTGTTATGCTAGGCCAATATCTCCATCAGAGCAAAGTGGCGTCTGAAATGTTTCCTCTGTCTGATTCTGTAAGCATTAGGAATGCTCCATTGGACACTGGACAACAAATTAAACTGTGTCCTTGACACATATAGATTCAATGTTTTTGACTTACAGCATATTCATTTGATCCTACATTGTGCTGAGCAACTTTGCCAGTTCACATTTCAATAGTTGTAAGGAATGAAAAGAATATATCTTAAGAAAGGATAAAAACTAATAGTGTGTCAAACCCTGCCCATCACTCCATGTGAACGTGAGAGCCATTATTCTATTATTTGCATGGAGCTAAGAATGTGGAATAATGATCTGGGGTGCCTGTGGTGCTTTTGCTCTTACCTTAGAAAGATTAAGGGATAGTTGAGATGGAGGGGTCTTCTCATAAAACTGATTGGCACATATTCAGTACAGGCTAATATTGGTTTCTTCTTCTTTTTTTGCATTTTGCAGTTCAGTGCACCACATTTTGGCAATAGTTTGTGATTTTTAAAAAGTTCTCAGAAAAAATTAATTAGCATTTTAGCACACATTTCTCCTAATATGCAAATTTATGCATGCAGGTTTGTCAGATACAGTGGTACCTCTGGTTACGAACTGGTTACGGAGGTCCGTTCTTAACCTGAGGTACCACTTTAGCTAATGGGGCCTCCTGCTGCCGCCACGCCGCCAGCGCACGATTTCTGTTCTCATCCTGAGGAAACGTTCTTAACCCGAGGTACTATTTCCAGGTTAGTGGAGTCTGTAACCCGAGGTACCACTGTATACACCTTTTTACAAGCAATTTTCCTAATACAATCCATTTCCATGTACTTTCCAAGGTTAGAAAGACTGGAAGATGCTTGCTTTTTGGCCTGGGCAGTCACCTGTGCCCCTGTTCACCAGGGCTGATAAAAACTAGCAGAGTGGACCCCAATTGGGAAGGGTCCTTCACTTCCAGTTTTGTCCCCACTTTACACATGATTTCTACAAGGTTTCAGTGTACCCCTTGATAGGGCTGTTACGTTTTCCATGTTTGGGAAACTTTTAAATATGCAGAAACTGGTTCCATTTTTTTGCCAGACTGATGGCCCCGAGACCACCAACTTCTCATTATTATTTTTAATATTAAATAGGTGTGGAAAATTCTGCATACAAATGTGATAAAACACATATATTTAAGGCATTAAGACCAAAACTATTGCTTCTGCACTGGCGGGGAACGGGGGTGCAGAGGGAGCAGACTGCCCCTGGCACCACTATTCCAGTAGGGTGTCATCACAGTGCGCCCCCCCGGACACGTGCTGCGCACCCCTCTGCGCACTGGGCACCATGCCCCCACAGGCGGTGCGTCATGCCCCCAGGATGCACAACACGCCCGCAGGGCGCATGTCACACTCCCAGGGGGGCACCAGCCATGCTCCCACCTGCTCACCTTCCCTGGTAGCGGAGCATGCAGCTTCGCCACTGTGCTTCTGAGATATACTTTGTAGATCTGAAACCTATCGTCATTCATAATCACAGTGACTGGAAGAAAAATAAATGGGGTCACTGAGTACTGTAGGAGTACAAGCATCAGGCATGCTTTGGAAAAAGGACTATGTGTATTCTAAAGATCTCTCTAGTTAAATCATAATCCGATGTTGCTTATATTTTTATACAGCTGTAAAAGAACAATGCACAAGCATTGGATGCAATTTGGTGGCAAATTGTACCTCACCTATTAATTCAACTATTGTCTGTTTTCTTCTGAAAAAAACACTTCTTCTAGGAAATAACAAAAGGTGTGTTAAGTATGAATCATAAAAAATTCTCCCAACTGAATGCTAGCCCAAACATGTCCCTTTAGAACAGGGCTAGAAGACCTGTGGTCCTCCAGATGTTGCTGGAATCCAACTTCCATCAGCTTTAGGCAACATTGCCAATGGGATGATGGGACAGTTGTAATCTAACAACATCTGAGGGCAACAGGGACTGATTGCTGTTTTCCCCAGTTAAAGTTTGCTTGTTTGAAAAGCAACAGAAGTAGACAGTAGAGATGTAACTCAATTTTAAACCACTTATTCATTTCATTTGTGGAGGCTTTCCTTTAATTCTAGTTATAGCAGTCACATGAAAGATCTGTATAGGCGATGCAGGATTTTCAGTTTGTGACAACCTATACAGGCCTTCTCCCCCTCATAGGGCACAAACACTTGGTGTGAGGGTCTTATTTTAAAGTTCAATCAAATGTTACTTCCAAACTCACTTCTTCTCATTATGCAATAAAGCAATCTTGTCTCATTATGTGGGAATATGTGACCTATTATGCATTCAAGTGAATTTTTCAAAGGCACTTTGCAATAGATGTGTTGTTCTTTATCGAAGGTAATGTGAAGGTTTTATGTATGTAAATGCACATCTCTCATAGTAAATGGGCTCACTTTCTCTATGCAATTTTGCACGTGAATCAAATGGATAAACAAAATTAGATCAAAGCAGTACCATCATACAACATCATAGGCTGTTCAGCAAGAGGAATATCAAAGTTTATACCACTGTTACATGTTAAACAAACTCTTACGCAGGGGTAAGGAATTTGATCCAAATATGTCATTGTTATGTTATTTTTATTCAACATCAATCCATGATTTCTGTGTGCTCTGCCTCAGAGGGAGCAATCCAATGAGGTGAGGACATCCAATCTGTGCTGAAAGAAACACAAAATCCCAATGTTGCTTTTTTTACACAAGTCAGGACAGAAAGGGAGGGAGGAGGAGAAAATATGCCAGTTCCAGGACTGATGTAAATTTTCCCCAGTTCGAGGATTATGCTGGACAAATGGGGTGATCTTTGGGTGCAATATATCTGGAACCTCACCACCACCTCTGACATGCCCCCCCCCAAAAAAACTTTCTCTTTGTCCGTTCCACCATCAGAGCTTCAGAAGTGGAGGGACAAGTGTGGTGGTTCATTCTGCACGCAGTTGGGAGACAACTTTCAAGGCAGAATTCCCTCTCTGCCCAAACATAATGATGTTCTGGCCAGCCAATCACTACTGGCCACTTGTGAATGACACATGTGGTTGCAGGGATTGGCCAACAAGAAGGAACATATCTCTGGAAGCAGTTCCAACAGATGATCTGGTCCACTAATGTGTGTGGCTTAAGTACAGTGGTACCTCGGGTTAAGTACTTAATTCGTTCCGAAGGTCTGTACTTAACCTGAAACACCACTCTAGCTAATGGGGCTTTCTGCTGCTGCCGCACCACCGGAGCCCAATTTCTGTTCTCATCCTGAAGCAAAGTTCTTAACCTGAAGCACTATTTCTGTGTTAGCGGAGTCTGTAACCTGAAGCGTATGTAACCCGAGGTACGACTGTACTTATAATTAGAGACAAATATCTGACAAGATGACAAAACATTAAAGAATAAGAAAGAAAGAATAATGATTTTTTTTTAGTTCTCAATTTTATATTGTTAAAATACTTTTTAAAAAGTAACTATTGGGTCTAAACAATGTGTTGCTGTTGTTGTTGTTTTAGAAATATAGTAATATTACCTATCTCCACCTTCATCGTTCAGCTCTGAGGGCCTTCTGGTGGCTCCCTCACTACAAGAAGTGAGGTTACAGGGAGCCAGACAGAGGGCCTTCTTGGTAGTGGCACCCGTCTTGTGGAACGCCCTCCCATCAGATGTCAAGGAAATAAACAACTATCTGACTTTTAGAAGACATCTGAGGGCAACTCTGTATCGGGAAATGTTTAATATCTAATGTTTTACAAAATTTTATGTGCTGTAAGCTGCCCAGATGAGTGGGGTATACATAATAAAATGAATAAAATGAAAAAGTGTTGTTGTTGCTGTTGTTGTCATTATTATTATCTGTGATATCCCATGCAAATTTTGTTAACAAATGCACTTTTTATGTGTACTTTAGCTTTCATGCTGAATTCCATTGCTGAAATCCAGGCTCATTTTCTTAGTGAAACCAATTTTCTTTCCCATTGGGTGGATAACTACACCACCCTCCCTTGCTGACGATTCCTGAAACCCTCCTAGATTGAGAACCATCACTTCCCATGTCCCCTGCATCTGTATTCCAATGTCAACCTGAGGAGTATTCAGATTACCACAAATCACATATTACCTTGAGAATGGGAGTATTCAACACCCTCTTCTATACCCTCATAGCCTACTGGCTTTTCCACCATCCTCAGATTTCCTTGCAGCTTCTCCTGCTCCACAGCCAGACAGGATCATGTGCCTACAGAATTGGCTATGGGCCTTTAAGTATTACACACAGCTCTGCTAGGGAGGTGGAGCCACTGGAAAGGAAGTTCCTCCTGGCTACCTTAAGCACTCCATTTGCTGAGACATTTTCCTCAGCTCAGCCAATGAAGGCTTACCCTTGCTAACCCTTTTTGATTCCACTGTCCCCGCAAGCCCCAGCCTGGTGGAATAGAAATGGCACTTGCTGCTACCCACCATGCATTGTGTATCAATGGGTACTGAACAACTGAAAAGGACTCAAGTCTAATTCTATCTCTGTAGAAATTAATTTCATACACCCATTGGCTTTAATCCATGACTCATTTAATTCTGCTATTGTATGAAGCTTCTTTCAAAGAGAATCATCCTTGACAAATTCTCCGTTCACATTCCATGACAGGAATTTGATCTGGAACTAATGGAATTGGCCTCCCAACATGTCTAGAGGGTGTAATTATTTCGGTATTTTTGATAGTAGGAAAAATTAAGAAGATATATAAGAAATAGCTAAGTAACGGTATCTTGGACTCTGCTTCCTAAAAGCAGAGCAGACAATTCCCCCCGCCCCCTTTGTACTGGGGAAGTTTTACAGACTGTTTTGACACAGCTTTGAAATGATGACATTTTGAAATATCCAGAAAAGATTGAGACAATAAAGTGCTGCTGAACCAGCAGCAAAATCTGGTTGATAAGAAGAAAAATAATATGCTGCTAACCACAAGAATTAAAAGTAAACAAACTTTATTCAGAGTAGGCAAGGAAGAGTCGATATTAGATAACAATGGAAATCAAATAGCACTGTCCTGAGATGGTGAGATATGCCATAATTGTGTTCTATTGATCTTTAATGAGAGAGGAAACTAAATAATAGCACAATAGAGTTCAGCTAGAACATAAGCAAGCCAAGGGAGAGAATTAACAAAAGACGTGAGAATACTCTGATAAACCTTAAACCCAAACTCAGAGCTTATTTTCATTAATCTGTTCAAGGCAGTTGTGGGGGGGGGGGGTTCAGTCAGCACACTTGGGTCCACCCCTCATTGTTGCAAAGCAATATGAGTGTGATAGTTGTAAGAGGGTGTGAGAATATACAGGCAGGTCTCTCAATCACACAAGGGTCCACATTGTGTAAAACTCCTATGGGAATCCAGATAACAGCAGTAGGCTCCTTACAGATGTCATACTGATCGACTCATGGAAGTTGGCGATGTATGGCCAAGTACATGAACTATGTCACATTAGAGATGCCACCAAAGCTATTCAGAATCAGAATCAGAGAACTGTACAGGCTCATGAAAGCTTAGCTCAAATGAGAGATGAACTTTATTTTTTTATATAAGATATTTATTAAGATTTTTTAAAATATTACAATAAAAATGAAAAAAAATAACAAAAATACAAAATAAAAATAGTTGAAAACACAGATTTTCCATTACTTATTTTCCTTTGACTTATTTCCCGGACCTCCTCATACCTCCCTTTTTTGTATTCCACTTCAATCTGTTGGTTCAGCAAATCCTTTAAAAGTAATAATATTAGATTTTTTGCCTATTTATAACCCTTTTTTCACATTCCCTTAAAGCATTACAGCTGGAAACCACTTATTTACTATCCAACATCATTCTAACATTCATTAATTTTACAATATTTCTGTAGATAATCTTTGAATTTCTTCCAATCTTCTTCCACCGACTCTTCTCCCTGGTCTCGGATTCTGCCGAGAGATGAACTTTAAAAGTTCCTGAATTCTTCTTGGGTTTGAATCAAAATCAAAGTCAGAAAACTGGTCCCAGAAGAAAGGTGGGGAGAGCCTTCAGTAGGTGCAGAGATCTGGCCCAAATTTGGCCTGGTGCTGCCATGTGACTACAGTGGAACTGACTTGGAATCCAATAGGTAGATCTGGTGGTGTTTCTGTCTAAACATTTGGTGGCAAGAGGAAGTCAACAGGAATGGATGGAGGAACACCTCTACCTAATTCAGATCACTCCTGGCTCAGCATAATAGATTGCTCAGTGAGGCACTAAGACAAGACTACCTGTTGACCTGGGCATTTTGAGTGTTTTAGTGTAGGGTTACCCACAGTAGGCTGTAGCCAGCTTGATAATTTTACCTGCCCTTATTGTTATTTTAAAAAATAAAAATAAACGTTTATTGGCATAAACACATATTAAGTAAATTATTTTTTATGATTTAGGGCTGTTTTTTATATGGGAATTTTATCTAGTACCCCAGACTGTGATCTAATCAGTTTCAGGTTAGATTATCAGTGCTCTTAAAAAAATAAAGAAATGGTTCTCCAAAGGACATCCATGGTCTCCAACCATACCCATCTACTACTTTTTAAACAAATAATTAAAATTCTTCTGGTTCATTCATTATTTATTTTGTATACTGCCCTTCATTTGAAGATTGCAGGGTGGTTCACAACATAAAAATACAAAGTGAGAGTACAAAATACAAAACAACAACAAACAACCCCCCCCACACACACAAAATAATTGGAGGTGGGTAGATTTCAGCATCAGTATTCCTTGGAACCGAGCAAAGCACGTTATGATTTTCATTTGGTGTTAGATGCCCCTAAAGCATTTTTAAAGTTTAAGCACAAAATTGCACGCCGAGACACTCATCCAGGAGCAGAAACATAACTCAGATTTTGCTGTGCACCTTGCAACTAGTTCCAGTGATAAATGGAACCGTTTCTAGCAACCACCTAGCACAAATAATGCTTTGGATTGCTTGTTGTGCTCACTTGCAGAGCTGAAGGATCCATTTTTCTTCTAACCCTTAAGGACACAACTGCATTAGTCTTTCTAGCTCTAATCCAATCAGTGACATTTCCCCCTCTCTGGTGGGTAAATGGCCAAGTAGTGCCGCTGTCTATCATTATAAAAAGTAGGGTGTAAAATGTTCCGTGTATCTCAGAATTTCTATCTTTATCCATAATCTGCTTTACTAAATCTCTGGAACTCGGGGAGGGGGAGAAACGATAAGGCCTGAGTAAAGGGATCAAATGGGGATTCTAGAGAACAGGTTTTAAGCTTTGGCTACAGACCTCGTTAAACTGCTTTCAGGAAGCCAATTGTCTACAAATTGTTTAAGACAAAATAGCATTAATTTTATTAAGCACCTGGGTAGAACTATTTTTATGAAGATGAGTGGGGGGGGAGGAGATCTGCTTAATTAATAGAATGTGCATTAACTGCAGCATCACACATTATCATTCACAAATGATTCCAAAATTATCTGCTGTGCAACTGAGAATTACTTTGCAGATCACCAAAGTTCTAGGCTTGTCAGTTTCAATGGTGAGGTATATGGAGGATAACTCATAGATCAGCACAGTGTGTAAATAGAAGATGACCTCCTGCTTTTATCTAAGTTTCCAGCTGGAAAATTCAAGAGCTGAATGTGGTAGATTCTTATACTGTAAACTATTGACCTGTTTCACTTGACACGGTAAATCAAACGATGAAGAAATTGTTTTTCTCTTTCCCAGTCCTTTTCATACACATGCTGTGATGAGCTAAGCTATGGTTTGGCAAATAGTGTCATAGAAACCCAGGCTTATGGTTCAGATCTTTCTTCATTGATCTGGAGATGGACTCCTTGTAGTCTGGGTTCTTATGACATGCAAAGTCAAACCTTGACTTCACTCAGTGCAGCATGAGAGTTAAAAAGGACTGGTAGGAAACAAAGCATCTCTGAGCTTATTTATAAGAGCCTACATATTTGCACACTCCTAGTAAGAAATCGTTTTGGCTCACTATGCCATGAAAACCAAACCATTCTTTTAAAATACAAAACACCTTTTATGTCGGAAAGGTGGTTTATAAATGTCATTGCTCAATAAAGAGAAGTATGCTTACGAAGTCATTTTGACAATAAAAGCAAATACTGGTATTTTAATATCCCCCCCCCCCGAACCAGTATTTGTGGGAGGGGGTTACATCACATGATGTATCCAGGACCGGGGGAGGAAGCTAGCTTGAAGCAAAGTTAATCTAAGTTAATATAAATTTTCACTTTTGTTGTGTTACAAGAACTCGCACGGCTTTCAAAGCAAACAGCACATGATGAGAAACTCATCCAAAGGTCCCCTACTTGGAATTACTGACTCAATAACATTGATGAGATTATGAACAAAGCAAATGGATTTTGTATCAAAGTATAAAAGCTGCCTCGTGGAATCTTGTTACAATACATCCCAGGATGTGACACGGAGAATGGTAGATGGGTATAGATGAACAATCTCTACATTTTTAAGATACATAATACATGTGTAGATTAAAAAACACTTTCTTGCACATTCAAGGAGAGTATTACTTTATGATAATGTCAGTTAACACTTTGTGTCAGTTAACATTTTGTGACCATTTCTCTTTTGTAAACCAAATAATTTCAGTCATATATATATATATATATATATATATATATATATATTTATATATTCTGCTGTGATTTATCTATATTCCATATTGCCTCACAAATTGACTTTTAAAATGAAATATTATTTTAGTATTAAATGTATGGAAAGGGAAATTTCTGCACTTCTGTTGAACATTTCTTGGTTCATATAATTCATTTCACTGCATTTAGCATAAAAGTGGTATTTTTGCCAGTTTGCCCTCACTCTGCATAATTTCTGCAGGCTATAAAATTCCAAACTGTTAATCTTATCTCTGCTTACATGCTGAATTACTATACAACAGCCCTTCGTTACAGTGAGAAAACCCTAGAAATATTTTATCGAAAGTCTCTTCCATTTGTGTCTCATGAGCTGTGAAATATGGTTTGGATACAAGAGAGAAGATAAATAGTTTTCATTTGTAGCCCACAGAAAATGGTTTGTTCTGCACTGGTAGCTGGTAAATCTTAAAAAAAATGCCCTGTCATAAATCCTCTGTTCTCTTTAATAATAATGGGCCTTTAAGTGGATGGGCGAGTTCATTTCGCCTCGATGTGATGCATCAAGTCAAATCCTATTAAACATTTAATTCTACAGGCACTTAACATTTAAGAGCAATTTTTCATTTGATATAAAAATGTACAGTGTCCCTTTATCATGTAACAAAATTAAAAATTAGTTCATCTGAACAAGTGTCTCAAATTTGCATTAGAATGATTGCCCTTTACATGACTTTATTTGATACTTACTTTGATCTGACACAGAAAGCAACATACACGTGTAGCATATTCCAGCTAGTTAGATATTACAGCTGGTAGGAACTGTTGCTACACAGATATCCTAATAATACGAATGAAATTCATTTTGTAAAGGGCATCTCTATTAAACTATTCTATTAATTAATCCCTGGAAAGTAGGGCATAATTTTGAAATCTCCTCTCAGACTGCTCCATAGTGTTCAGTTTCAAAGTTTGAAATGGGTCTGCTTCACAAGTTCCATTCACACATTACGTTTTGGCTGGATTTCAGGTGGTCTTGGTAACAACGCTCAGTTTTCCTGACCAGAGTGGCAAGCTTTCTCCAGCATAGCTAACTGCTCTACCATTTTCACTGAAGCTAAATAGAAGCAGATATAGAGCTCGATGTGTATTTTGATTTTTCAGTAAAGTCATTTTGGATGTGGGATAATTTATCACCATCCCTGCCAAAAAAAAAAAAAAAAAAAAAAAAGGCATACACCAGCTGGCTCCAACGTAAATTCAGTGGAAGGTGTGGAAAATAAATTGATGTGTGTGAAAACTGGTGACTCTGTTCACTGGCCTCCAAGCTTGGGATGGTAGTGCTATAGAGGTGCCCTCATGATTGTGGCATTGCTGCTGCTTACCTGGTCAGTGTGGGATCTGGGCAGGATGCTGGTTTGGTTGAGACAGCAGCACCAACAAAGCCAATCCTGTGTTTCTGCCAGTATGCCTACACAGTCCCAACCTCACTGCCATCCCATCTCACTCTGGGTCATCCAGGAAAGAAGCAACAACGATGCTCTTGGGAGATCACCTTCGTGGCACTGCCCTCCTGTGCCATCTACTGCATTGTGCTTTCTGGGGAAATCAGAGGAAACCTCCCAAGCCTTGTTATTCTTTATAATTATTTGCGCACACACAACAAAGAGTCACCAACATTGAGAAAAGCTGTGGTGGACAGCATAAAACCAACATTAAAATCACATTCAGAAAACAAGTACAAAATACATCACATGTCAGTACACGGACTCAATACATCAATATGGCTCAAACACCCCATAAGGAGTTTCCAGTAGACAGCCAAATGTCAACTGATATTGTTCATATGATAATATTCTAAAGTTGACCTACTCCAACCCATTCCCCACTCCACCACTTTTTCCATCAGTCAACAATCAGCGTCCCTTGTCTGAGCATACTCAGTCCTCATTGGCAACTTTCACCCAACCTCTTTTTAGGATTTCCCCCTAAATATTTTTTTGGGCACAGTTGACGTGGGGGCTCCCCCCCCAAAAAATCTGTTTGATACCTTCTGCATGGCTACAAATAGTGCCGCTGTGGCTACATAAACAGCCGTCATAGCCCAAATGCTGGAAGTAGAGGGAATGATGTCTGTATTTTAAGAAAGCACCCCACCCAAGATACATCACTTGGTGTTTTGAAATAACGTGCTGTGCTACCATTGAAACAACAAAAAGTGCACCTAATCAACTATGATTTGGGCTGTGTGTTTTAAGCTTCAGAGTCAAAATGCCTTGTACAGGAGAAGCTGCACTCCAAAATCAACTGAACGACTACAACTAAGTCTTCATTTGAGCAACATTTTATTGTAGAATCAGTGAAGACTGATTCTTTTCTTCTTTGTAGTCCACACACATCACCTATAGCTATTGCTTTCCCTTCCTTTTTTGATTCTGCATTACCCTGTATTTTTGCCATTTGAAAACATCTGGCTATAGATGTAGGTGGTCCCAGCAATAGGAGGGTTTCCACACTTGCCCAGTGACACTGTGGGTGGGAGTATACCAAGATTGCCATCACCACTTCGTTCTTCATTCACCTGGGACATGCTCAGGGAGGAAAATGCATAGTCTAATAAATGGGAGGGTTTTCAAACATATCCAGTAAGCACACCCAACCTTGTGGGCAGCAGACTCTAGAATCAACCTAGAATCAATCAAAACAGCATGATGAGGAGGAGCATCAATGATTCAAAACTGAGAAAAGCTATACTTGGGGGCTGTAAATCTTTAGTGTGTACACAGCCTGTGATAAAGAATGCAGTTTCAAATGGTTAGCAGTGTGGCAGCTTCCTTTTCAAACTAAAGATTGCATATTTAGGCACAACCCAGCAGCTGAAGGAATGAGTGAGGATACTTAACTTTGATCACTAGAAAACATTAAAAGGGTTGGGGATACTTTTGAGAACGACTCTTATTATTTGGTTCTTTCAAAAGATGAAAATATAATAAGATTTTATCAGCTGTGCATAAAATATAGGGTGCCCTTTGCAATTATTATTGTATAACAAAACATTAATAGGAGCATACTTTTGGTTTGAAACAGCTTGATCATTTTATCATTTTCTGAAAAATGCATGGGGGAAATATATTATAACTGTCAGTCCAAACATTGCTGTGTGGCTGAGGACTTTCATTTTGATGCCAGTGAAAAGAACTTTGATGTTTACACTGTGCTGCCAGAAAATGCAGAACAACTACATTTCTAATCCTATTATAATTCAGAGTTCTGACTGAATGTTTCCTTTGCTATTATTGAATACACCCAAATCCTGAAAGTCCCTATGAGTATGACTATCTGAAAAAATTGCTTCAAGTTTATATTCACATTCATGTTTTGAGAACATATAAAAGGTTATTATACTCAGAGTTATAACGCTCCTTGATCTACAAGTTGATGCAGTTAATGGATATGTTTCCTGATGGCCAGTGAAGCAAACTGTGTACATTTCTGATTTTACTAAATCCATACAGGACCTGGTCTACCACAGGGCAGTGTGCGACAGCAGCCCCTAACGGCTAATCCTGGCTGTCCTGAAAGGCAGCATGATGCTCATTATTTAATTTGTTATTTTTGGGTTGGATCCAGATTAATCTTCAGAGAAACTGGGTGCTCCCTTAGGCAGAAGCTGGTGAAAACTATTTTTGGTGATTCCTTCTTCTTTCTGCAGCTGCTATGACCCATCCCAAATCTGTCCCATACATTGGCTGACAGAACAGGGTGGGGAATATTTAGCCCACCAGATGTTACTGAACTACAAGCCCTTAAGACCAAACAAGAATGGTCAATGGCCAATGGCCAAGGATGATGTGAGTTGTAGTTAGTGTAGCAGAAGGAAAACTCTTGATACTCAGGTAAGAATGGTGGGTACTATTCCATTCATGGAGGCAGATAGGTGGATGCAATCTATTGTAATTTTACTGCCAGGGAGATTAAGAAGAAAAGTTTATAAAATGTATATATTAGGGGGAAATGTGCGTAACAATGAATATATTCATGAAAATAACATTAAGAAGGTGCATTATATTAAGGAAATTGCCTGTGAAAATATGCACATTAGTCAAAACTACATAGAAAAATGTGTTTTTTAGGAGAAATTTGCAGTAAAATCCTGATGAATTGCCATGAGGATTTCTGCAAATTGCTGCAGCAATATGGAGAACTGAATTTAGGACTGGGGGGAAAATTAGAAACTAAGAGTACTAAAATTTTCAGATCTTTTCATCCCTATATATTATATATTTGCATCTTGATGAGGGAGGGGCATTTTCTGCCTTGCCCCAGGCAGCAAAATGGCTCAGGCTGACCCTGAATGCCAGATCTCTATATTATCACACAATAAGAAACAGCATTTCTATGACACTGAGTTCATTCAGTGTTCATTCATTACCACAGCAAACAAATGTCTGGTTGATAATTCAAGTGTGAAGCTCACTTCAGAAAAAACATGGGTTTGGTTAGGCACTAAGAATAGGAAGTCCCATCTCCCTGCATATTATTTGTCAAATGTGTAGTCTATTTGTCAGCACAATGTTCACAAGGCAGGTAACAATAAAATCCAATATAAAATCATAAATACCCAACCTAATAACAACAAAAGATACAGGCAAGAATTCATTGCAAATATAGACAGCAGCTGGATTTCCGAAAGGAAACACAAAATCTTGGTTGGGGAAGCTTCTGTAGGAAAACATTTTGGGGAAGCTTCTGTAGGAAAACATAGACTATCACTTCCAAAAAGCACAAAAACTCATAGTATCTCTGATGTTTTGAAGCATAAAAGCTCATAATGGCAGCCCCTAAGCCATACCCCTAAAAAGAGTCCATTGGCACACTACCTGGTTGATCTGTCCCAAAGATTGCTACATAGCATACTATACTGCCCATTTTATTAGAATTGTTGTTGTTTTTGTTTAGTCGTTTAGTTGTGTCCGACTCTTCGTGACCCCATGGACCAGAGCACGCCAGGCACTCCTGTCTTCCACTGCCTCCCGCAGTTTGGTCAAACTCATGCTGGTAGCTTCAAGAACACTGTCCAACCATCTCGTCCTCTGTTGTCCCCTTCTCCTTGTGCCCTCAATCTTTTCCAACATCAGGGTCTTTTCCAGGCTTTATTAGAATTAGAAGGTGGAAAAAGGTAGTGTAGTGATTTGCATGTTAGACTTTGGCTGAGGAGACCTAGGGTTTTTGTCCCTGATCAAAAGGTTCACTGGTGACCTTAGGTCAGTCCCTGTCTGAGTTTAGTCTACTGAAGAAAGGGCTCATGTGCCAGGCCAGGCCTGTCCTCTACAACACTATCAAAGCCCATTCCAGCAGATGATGTCATTATTTCTGCTGATGTCATTCAGGAGTTGTTGTCCCCCGTGTTCCT
The DNA here is from genome assembly GCF_964106645.2 of Podarcis pityusensis. Taxonomy (NCBI): domain Eukaryota; kingdom Metazoa; phylum Chordata; class Lepidosauria; order Squamata; family Lacertidae; genus Podarcis; species Podarcis pityusensis. The sequence goes on from NC_138027.1 coordinate 50,212,145, forward strand.
GCTCCAGTGCACCTCTGACCAGAGAAAAGAGGATATAGCAAAACACATTTACAGCCAAAGAAGGCAAAGTAAAGGACACGTGCAAAATCCAAGCGTTCTCTAAAATTTAAGAAAACAATTTCCTCTTGGAGCATCTTGTTGCTGCTTCCTGAGCAAGAAAAGGACAGGGAGATATGTCCTTTGGGTTAAAGGAAACAAGGCAAATCACTGGGTTTTGAAAGGTAACCTGCATGCCCTTCAGAAAATTGGAATGAATGGATGAATGAATGGCCCCTTTCTCCACAGAAAAAGATGTTGATGGAGAAAGAGTTTCCTACACAATGCATGAAGTGTTGCTGAACCAAGAAGATGGCTCATTTAAATGTAAGGAAAGAAGATATTAGAGTAAGCATTGATAGACCTCAGAGAACCCCAGGGCTTAATGGAGCATTGCTTATCCTCTGGAGCCCCAGTCCTACTCTAATGTCCCTATTGCACCCATCCCTAAAGTGAATAATTGTTGCGAAGAGTGAAGTAGTGCAGCTGCCTATCATGCAGACAATTCCATGTGTCCCCAGGTAGGGCTGGGAAAAGGTCTAGCCTGAAACTCTGGAAGGCCTCTGCCAGCCTATGGAGAAAAAAACTGAGCTGGATGGACCAACAGTATCAGTAAAGGACAGTTTCCTATGTTCCCTTATGTCTCCAGCATGTTAATGCCCAACACGTAGGCCTATTGAATAATCACTCTGTTTTTAAATTCAATGAATTGGCCAAATTGTTGAAGAAAACTCATATATGGATCTGAAACAAAAATACGTCTCAAGGGTAAAGAGGTAGACCCTTCTCCTCAAGATGAAACTTGAGGATATATTTCTCTGGGGGGATATATTTCTTTATGGGATACATATGTTTGCCTAAGGTTCACTGCTTAGACAGAATCTGCCAGCTTGGGCAAGTAAGAGTGAAAACAAACAATCATAATATGGGAATGGTACTCCTTTAATTGAACAGAACAGCCTTTTGTGCTAATACACACACAGAACAGAAAATTAGACATTTATTCACCCTGGTTTCCATATCAGTACAGGTACAGGCTTAGTCAATGTATTTATGTGTCCTAGAAGTCTAATGAGAAATGGTTTAAAGGCATAATTGAATTGTAAGGAGATATTAGAACAAGCATCATTGTAGATGGTGAAACAGCATATGCAAAATCAGCTAGAAGGGGAAATGTTTTCAGTCTCTGCATAATTTACAATTTGAAAAATAATGGCTGAAAAAGAAAGATTAGGTAACAGTTGGGTTTGTGGCATACTAAGCTCTGAAATCACATTCACTAGCAGAAAACTGAATATGTTTCAAAAGGTGAATGCATGACAAAAATGCTGATACGTTTGCCTGAATCTACATCTTAGTTGTATGCTAAGTTACATTGCTAAGTAGTTTCTGCAACTGTGTATTAGAAAGTGTAGTGAAACACTGAAATAAGCATTGGGTGGGTTTTGTTGTTGTTTTTTGGGCACACCATATAACAATAAAAAGGAATTATTTGCAAACATTTCATAATATGTAAAGTAGTAGCTCTCAGTTTTCTGTAAAATATACTGATGAGTTGCTAAATCTTTTATGAAAGCAAGATAATTCATCTAATCAGTTTATTATCATATCAATTGGAGGATAATGCCCCAAAGACTGTGGTGGCCATAACTGCAAATTTAACAGCAACTGTAGCCTGATTGTTTGGCGGCAGCAGCAACAATACTGGCCTGGCATTTCTTGTTAATGGCCAGGGAAACGTCTTGGTAGAAACAAAAAGCCCATCTGCATTATGCATTTAAACCAGTATCATACCACTTGTTGTGGCTTCGCCCAAAAGATCCTGGGAACTGTAAGGATGCTGAGAATCGTTAGGAGACCCCTATTCCCCTCACAAAACTACAATTCCTAGCGTTTCCCGGGAAGAGGGATTGTGTGGATGGGGCTTAACTGTTATAAGATGGTGTGGAATGTGAAAGCCAACAGCTTGAGGCAAGGAGGGAGTGAAAGGCATCTTGGGGTAGGCTCTATAGGAATATGATAAAGGGCAGATAATTTGCTTTGCAGGATGTCTTCAACTGTTTTCCTCTATCAATGTCCCACTAGTATATTTATAAGTATATATTACAAAAACACAATCCATCCCCAGTGATCTTCCTACCAAACAAAGTCAAATCCTGGTAAGCATTTCCCTTGGAACTTCTTGCCACTTGGGGAAGAGCAGAGCACATAACAATGACAACAAAGGAGATTAATAAAAATGGAAGATTACTAGTGGCATGGTTCAACGGGGACCAGAGGCTCTCTAAATGCCAATGGACTCCTGATTAAGCTGTTCCAACAACACTTAATTCAGCCCCACCACCCTCAAGTTGTGCATGTAAACCAAACCATAATAGCTTGTGCCTTTTTTGTTCTCTATGTAACTACTGGTTATACCATGTCTATATTTCTCTTGAAAAGAGCAAGAAAGATTCTTAGACCCTCTAAGGGGCAGTGCTAATTCAGCCCACCATGGGATTGCCCGAAAGTAAAAGACATATTACCAATAAAATTCCACAGTAGCTCTCAAGACTCCAGAATCACTGGAATGCTTGAAAGGAGCTTTCTTTCTGTGGCTTGATCTATGTCTCAAGGACATAATAGAAATCTTACTTCCATTTTCATGCTGACATAACAGCAATTTGCTAGAGAGATGATCGTATAAACAAGGTGCTACAGGTCATGCCATCATCCAACTCGTATTTTCTTTCAGACTGAGGTCTACATGATTATAATGATAAGGAATATTTTCTAGGGAATACTAAAGTGAGCAGACCTTTTTCGAAGTTAGAAACATTACGGGTAGAAATAGAACTACATAAATTCACAACTGCGAGCAGCGGCTTCAAAGAGGGTATAGCAGCCATGCCAAACTTGGATCCCTAGTTGTTGCTGGACTGCAGCTGTGATCATAATGAGATTCTAAGCTTGGAAATCCCTTTTGATTGTGGAAATGAAGGTGATGATGAAGCAGCTTTTCCACTCTGATTCTCTATAGCATAAGTTGTGAATCTGTTGCCTTCCGAGAGCTGTTAGGCTACAACTGGGCACCATCCCTGACTGTTAGCCATGATGGGGCTGATGGCAGCTGGAGTCCCTCAACATCTGAAGATTCATAGGGTCTCCATCACTTCCATATACTTTGGCCCAGATGAGGTATGGGAAGACAGGCAGCCTATGCTCTCTCCTATTATAACCATTTCCCATTCTGCCTTTGAGGAACTAGGGAGACAGGGGGAGGCATGAAACATTTACCTTGTATCTGGAATACAAATGTCTGTCCCTCATATCTGGGATAATGCTTATCATTCCTTGATGTTCCTGTTTCCTAAATTGTATTAATGTGATTCTCTCAGAGAATGAATATGCTATGGAATCAACTGGGTTGTGCTTTGCAGAGCAGTTGCTGAATACTATTGTATGCCCTTCAGAACAGGGTTCAAGGCTAAAAATATACACCCACACCTCCCTACTCACAATAGTTCAAAATAAATAAATAAAACAGAATCAGGGTGTTGCATTTTCAGTTACAAGTATGGAGACTTCACCTCTACTCATCAGATAAGCATAAAATACTGGCATCTCCATAGTGTAGCATTATGTAAGACTCCAATAAGAATACATGACCTTGACAATGCTTTCTCTTTAGCAAAATGCACAAGGACTGGAGCCTTTTCTCCCCTTGTTTATAATCAATCCTCAGCTTGGAAAGGACTTTATTTGTGGGCATAAATTAAGCCTTGCCTGTCAAAGGAGAATATCCTCCAAAGCAACATGCTAAATGTGTTTGCACCATTGACCTACAAATGCAGAAAGACAGTGGGCAGCTCCTTGCTGCGTGAGGAGGTTAAAAACAAAACTTGCTTATATTTTTGCAGCACCTTTACTTAAATGGATTAAGACTGCCATCTATAGCATTAGATGCCAGAAGTGTGAATTTGTCCTTTCAGTTCTCCTCTGAGTTATTTTCATGCTGGGAACGCTCTCACACTGAAGGGTTTTGAATTTTCTTTTTGAAGTTTTAAAACATGCTAATTTAAAGAACATTGCAGATCTCCGAGCGCTATTGCGAGACTGCAGGATTTGTTAGCTCTGAGTAAACACTTAAGGCTACTCTACATCATCAGATTCATCCAAGTAATTATTTCTTCAGGAAGAAAGGTGCTATGGGCTGCACACTAGGAGACATGACAGCAATTATTGTGATCCTGGTGACATTTTTCTCTCCAGCAGCCTATTGCAGATCAGACTGTAGGCATGTGTAGCTAGCATGGATATGGCTGTTAGCTCTTTCACCTATATCCTGGCTAATTCTAGACCAGAGCTGAAGAACCTCAGGGTTGGGTTCTCTCTGTCCAACAAGAGGCACTCTGCCTAAGACATGCCCTTCTTCCTGCCACCCAGCCATACTGTCCCTGATTTTCCCTGGCTAGAATGTGTCCCTGGCCTAGAATGTGCATTTCACCATCTTTACTTGTAGCTATTACCTAGAGCCAAAATGCAGCATTGCATTTTCAGCACGCTTCTGATGGTGTACTGTTTTCATACAGTTTTGTTTTGTTGGCTACTGTATGGTTGGAGCCCACAGTTAGCAGGCTTCTAAGAATTGTAGAACTGTAGAGTTGGAAGAGTCATCTAGCCCAATCTTCTGCATTGCAATCTGTTCATAAGATGCTAATATTCTGCTAAGAAGAAATCATTTTTCTCTGCTTTACTGAATTTAAAATCAGCTTACCACACTTTTAAGTGATTGCTGATCCATGGCTATTTGATGTACCTGTGGGGACAATTTATTTGCTGATGAAGAATTATCATTGAAACAGTTCATTATCCTAGAAGAACTGTTCTGTCTGCTGCTGTGCTTGGAGTACCTTATTGCTACGTTTGGAGCACCTATCACTGCACATTTGCAGGATATTGTCTGTGGAAAGGCATTTTGCCTCCATCTCAGTCTTCTTTGGTAGTGACTGACCAAGCCTACCATTTCTGTTCATGGAACATTTATTTGACCCCTATTATTTGTGACTCCATGCACAAATTACATGTCTTCTTTTATGAATTGTGAAACAGTATAATGTTTCTTCTTCTTCTTCTTCTTCTTCTTCTTCTTCTTCTTCTTTGGCGATCACTCGTAGCTGAGTAAGATTGTCTTCCATAAACACGGTTTTAACAGTGAGTCCGTAAGTGACTGTGGAGGCCAATTCTGGATCCACACGTCCTTCCAAAATGGGGACAATGGTTTCTGGGCAGGAGTTGATCACAGTGTGGATTTACCAAGTGTGCCTTCCTCTTAGCAAGTTTTTCCCTTGGGTCCTGAGTTTGAGTGTCTTCAAAGCCCATGACACCTTTGGTAAAGGCTGTTCTGCAACTGGAGCACTCACAGGCCTGTGTTTCCCAGTTGTCAGTGTTTATACTACATTTTTTTTAGATTTGCCTTGAGACAGTCTTTAAACCTCTTTTGCTGATCACCAGCATTACGCTTTCCACTTTTAAGTTCGGAATAGAGTAGTTGCTTTGGAACACAATCATCAGGCATCCGCACATGACCAGTCCAATGAAGTTGATGTTGAAGAATCATTGCTTCAACACTGGTGATCTTTGCTTCTTCCAGTACACTCACATTAGTTCACCTGTCTTCCCAAGTGATGTGTAAGATTTTTCAGAGACACCATTGATGGAATCTTTTGAGGAATATTTTGTCAGTACATTATTAGCCTCATGTTGCTTGTGGTTGTTCAGAGTTTACTGAATTTAAAAGCTGGAATCCTTTTCACAGGGAAGGGGTCATGCTGCTGCTGCTAATGCCACACCTCTCCTCCCTGCATCATGCTAGTGGCAAAGGTGGCACAAGAGGGACTGATGATGATCACATGCCACCTATGAACCACAGGTTGCCGACTTGTGATTTAAAGTTCCACATGTTACTTTTCCCCTCATGCAGGTGTTCTTCTTTTTAAAAGCTTTTAGGTGTTCTTAATTTTCTTTTTTAAAAAGCAATGCCTTTATTTTCTTTTTAATAGTATTGGCTTTACTGTTACTTCATTGTTTACTGCCCTGGGCTCCTTTGATAGGAAGGGAGTGATAGAAACCTACTAAAGAAATATGTTGGTACATGTAGTTATTCGTTACACTAGTATTCAAGTATAAATTCAGGTGAGGTCTGTTGTTTGTTATAAAGCATATACACTTGTAATTTTAAAGCGAGGGTTTTTCAAGGGTTCTCATCCATAGCATATAATGCAGAAAGCACAGTTTATGCATTGTGGTAGCCAACAGAAATATGCTCCTGTACAGCTTTTCTTGCAGAAATTCAATATATACCATAGCTTGTCAAACTCTAAACATAAATAGTAGGTGCCTTAGGCATTTGTTTCCTTATCGTCTGCTGCTGTTTTAATAGCAATAAAAAAGCTTGTTTAAGCTTTAGATATGGTTTAACAGTTTAGTTCAAACAGTTTTCTGAAATGATACCGAATTCAGGGTATAAACTAGATTAGAAGCCATTGCTTGTGGGGTATTTTTATGCTGTCCAGGCAACTGTGTCTACCAGAATATATTCACACATGTGTTAAAAACTAGAAAATTGCTTCTTCTTATCCAAATAGTTGTATAGCTACATCTATATGCCATGCCAAAGTTTGCTTGAAATTTTGAATTTCCCCGCTTCTATTTCTGGTGCATTTCACCACATCAATACATACAGAAGCAATACACATTTCTATTAATTTCCAATAATATATATGTCCATATTTCCGATCATTTCTAGTAATAGGTTGAACTGAATCACTGAAAATTTAGGATTCAGGTGTGCATTTGATTGCAGCTGGCTGTGAGGAAGCAGCAGCAATGCTGCATTGGCTGTGTAAGTCTGCAGGAAGCCTGACCAGCAATAAATCAGGTCAGGTTAGAGGTCAGGGCTCCTTTCTCTGCATGCAGAGATAAAGCAGAAACACCGAGGTGGAGGTGCAGGCTTGATGAACAACCAACCAGAAAGAGAAAAACCGAGAGAAGCAGGAGAGTGGAGATGAATAGAGGAATTGCTGGGATGCATCCCATTCTACTTGCAGAGACCATTTTGAAGAAACAGAGATAAGAGAGTGGAGCCCGCTAGAAGTATCCAAAGAAAAGTGAGAAGAGAAAAAGGATTTGGAAGTGAGGGACTCAGAGTACTTAAGAAGGCAACAAGAAACAGAGGTGTTGGATCTAGGTTTGGGGACAAAAATTCCTAACAGCAAGCCTATAACAGGATGGTGGAATGTAACGGAAGTAGGGGTAGGATGCAGAACAAGCTTAGGGGACGATTCCAGTGTTGAAAATGGCATCTGAGCTCTGGGGCAACTCAGATGGGCAGGGTACAAATAATAAAATTGTTTTTGTTATTGTAGCACCCAGTATACTCTGAAGTAAGAATATACTGGCACTGTAAGGATCCTCAGGTGTGGCAGGGAGACGTGGTGGATAAACATAGAGTGAAGGTAACACTGATTGCGAGCACCATGTGTGGTAAATTCATGTTTAAAACTATTAAACACAGGGGAATGGATCCAGACTAAGTACTTAAGTTATGATTAACTTGCCCTATTGATTTCAGTGGGATATAAATTGACCTTCATTAATCTAAATCCAGTCCAAGAAAATCAACCCATTTTATTAAGTGTGTCACTTTGCTTTATTAATGAAAGCAGCTTCCATTCACAGAAGGGGTCCTTCCATTCAGTGCTATTTTTCTAGAAAAAGAGGTGCTGGAACTCACCATGAACACCTCTCTCATCTTCTTAGATTAGCTAAGGTGCCCACCTGAGAGGGACCAGAACTGAGTTCTGGTGATTTGCTGGCTGAAAAAAAGCCCTACTTCCATTACTGAAAGTCTTCTGTGTATAGAAGGATTTTATGTTTGTCAGGACTAGAGTCAGACACATGTCAGCAATAAAAGAAGCAGATCTCCATTGTGAAGTTAACTCTTTATTCAAGGAAACAAACATACAACTCGGCCTAGTTGTCTCAGCAACACTCCTCAGGAGGTCTTGCCCCTATGGAACAGTTGCCAGGACTGAAGGTCCCTGCTTTTCACCATTTCTAAGGCTCCTCCTCTCCTGGATATTTCCCAAGCAGTCTCCAATTGCATCAGCACTCCTCTGACCTGCTCTTCTCATTACCCTGCAAGATTTTGGAAGCCATGCGGGGAGGGGAACTTGTTGCAGCAGGAGAGGGAGACTCCCTGGATTCTTCAGCAGTCCCTTGAACCCCCTCCTCCTCATGTGCCTGTGGCAGCAATTGAAATTTGACACTCAGTACAATTTTGTATCTATTAAACAGATTTTGCAGGGGTTTTGTCTTGTTTTGCAAAATCTGTCTGAGTGACAGTCAGCTTGGAAGAATGTGTTCATAAAACATGGGGAACTACTTTTAACTACAGTATTCTAAAATTGTTCAACTCCAACATTAAATACAAGAGCTGTAAATCCAAATCTCTGCTCATTAATGGATTTGGTAGTTCTGAATCAAAATCAATATCTCAGTTTCTCCATTGGTATATAGGTATTGTTCAGACAAACAAGGCAAAACATTTTCTGCAAGTACATAGCTGCTATCTTTTATTTTTAAAAAGTGATCCACAACGAAAGGTAATGGAAACAGTAAATTAATAATATTTCTTTGAGAAGAAGACTTATTAGTAGAGGAGGATAGGGGAGCAGCAGTTTTTTCAAATGCTTTTTTCATTTATAAGTTATGCTTGAAATTAAATTTAATATTCAAATTGCAACACAGTTTAGGTGTAGCCAAAGCCCAGTACATTTCAATCCCCTTGTTAAGCCTTCTTCAGGCATTCAGGAACGGGGAGTGGAGGAACGTGCATACTAGCTCTGTCCCCATCCAGTCTCCATCACCCTCTGCAAGTTGGAGGGTGAGGAAATCTTCTGTACCAAGGCAGGCTTTTGCATGAGGCAGATCTCTGGATAATCAGGGTCCTACATCATGTGGGAAGCCAACACCAGTAGATTCAGGCTTATTACTTCAGATAGTTGTTCTCCATCTCATGGAGGAATGGGGAAGGAAGGTGGGGCAAGCATGTTCTTCCACGTGGTCCCTCTACACGTGCTGCTTCTCCCATCCAAAGAGGACTTCAGTCCACTCTATTTTAGACTGAAGATGAGAGTCCATGAAATGCCTGCCTGTGAAATGGCAAACTCTTCTTTGGGAAGGTAGCATACCACTCAATTGCAACAAAAAAACATTCAGAGGCTGTATATCAGAAAGAACGACAGATTAGAATGATATTGAATAGATGCCTCAAGATTAATTAAAAAGAAAAGCATCTGGCATAAGCAGAGATGACAAGCAAAGAAAAAAATGATAATGTACTTCTGACAAAATGTGATCATTAAAATCAACTAAATATAATTTTAATCATCTCATTAGGTAACTCGTGATGTTAAAAAAAAGATATTACCAGCTGGATTAAATCTCCAGAACTCAGTGCTCTCTGAATGACTCTTCGTGTTTCCCAATTAATTTTCTTGATATTAAAAAATACATATGTATACTATTAAATGTGTCTTGGAGGCTGCTATGAAAATAATTTCAGCAGCAGAATTCATGTTGCTGTCTTACACAGAATGTAAAGATTATTAATAGATTCTGGCATGAAATAGTTGAGGCGGCTTGTATCTGTAGGAACTCCAAATGTGCACAGATATGCAAAGACAATGGAGGTAAAATATACTTTCAGAATTGTCAGAATCTATCTCTGAAAATATATTCTAATACATTACTATAAGCATAGACTCACAGCATACAGCACAGCCACAGTGCTTGCCTGCAGATGGCTATAGGCCATTGTCACTTTAATCATGGGTTGCATGTGTTCAGCTACTTGGGCTGAACCTTGCTTACGTTGGTGGATCAGCTGCATGGCAGCTACCAGCAGAAAAACAATGCACCCATTATGGGTGCAGTGAGTTCCATTTCCACTTGCTCAACCTGTCCAAAGTTTTTGACGGCAGCTCTTGTCTGGTATGACCCCAAAGAAGAACAAGGGTAAGAGCATCAACCATCTTGGGTACATATGGGGACTGCAGTTTTTCTTCCTGTACTAGATTTGAGTAGAATTTGATTTTGAGAATCTTTTGTAACCACCTGGGAGGGGCAGGATATGAGCATTCATATTCTTGATAAATAAACTCCATATATAAATAGCATCATTCTTGTATATGGACTCCAGATATGTATAAAATACGTTGCTTTTTGCTGCTAAACTGACACTAAAAATAAATGTTAGTGGAGAAAGAAAATTTGTTTTGGTATGAACATTTTTAGATGTCCTTTTTTAAAAAAAAGATGCTCATTTGTTCTATGTAATATGTCATGCATATTAAAGTGGGTTTGTTTGTTTTTAAAGAGATCATTGTGGGAGAATTATAGAATGATGAACATGTTTCATAACAGCTTGGCCTGAAGGTAAAGAGCAAAAGCTCCCAAAAACATTTACAGCAGGATAACTATGGTGAAAATGAGCCTAAAATTTCTGTGCCTCTTTAGCTATATTGATAGGTCTTTCACCCCTGTTGTATACAGTGTGGGTATGAAAGGGGTTGGGGTTTTTTTCTTTATTTGGCTCTGAGTATTAGGGGATTGTGCAATTTCTGAAGTTTGCCTGCAGCTGACTTCCTTTTCAAACTATCAAGACATTTGCCTGAATCAATCTGGCCTCCTTAATCTAAGTCTCAAGGTTCTGTTAAACCATTTATATTTTGTTTCCAATGCAGTTCACACACATCAACTCTGGTTTTTGTCTTACTACCAGCCGGGTGAGGGAGGGGGCACCATCCATTTGCCCACTGGCAAAGAGCAATCTATTTTGTTATACTAAGGAATATGGTTAGGCACCCATTAAGTCACCAAGAAACTTGCCTGGCTAGTTCAACAATGGAATCCTCCATTAGATTTTTTACCCATTCTGGATCCAGGACCCCAGCAATTAGAAGCGGCTCAGGCAACATATAACCTATAGACTCTCCCCCTGGTCATTCTGAGACACCATGTGCCTTACAGCTGCACGCCTCCAAAGACATTTTTTTACTATCTTTTCTTTCCTCGTACGTTTAAAAAGCATGAAATGAACCAGTCTTGTTAAAAATGAGTTAGTGGGAAAGTGCACTATGTTATATAATTGAAAATGTCATGAATTTTTCAGCTAGATTTGATGCACAATAAACCAGAACAGCTCCTCTACAGCTACGGTGTTGCAATCTTTCAGGTCACTGATCTACTATTCAGATATTCTTTGAGTGTCAGGAACTAGAGATGGAGTAACTTTGTAATTAGACTGTGTGAATATCATAAACAGAAGCAAATCCCACTGAAATGAACATTATCTAGAGCCCATGCACTTAACTTCATATATATATATATATATATATATATATATATATATATATATATCAAAACGATAACTTGCAGAAGTTCATTTCAGCTGAAATCCTAACAGCTCTTTGCCACACACACACACACATATATTTACAGCTACATACAGGATAGCTGTTGGTGCAACTAGATGTGAAATTTTGATTACATAAAAAGATGTTCCTTAAATATTATCCCTCACATGCACACAGAGATAGACCAAAGAAAAATATGGAGGAGGGACTCATGACTCCCTATAGGTATGTGGGGATCTAGCACTCTTAAAACATAATATAGTAGAATTTGGATGATATTCATAATTTTTACTGAAGTCATCACTATGTCAGAGGATTGAACAAGACTACCAAAGAGCAGCAGCATTTTGCAGCTTGCACTAAATCAGTGTTGGAGAACCTGTAATCCTCCAGATGTTGCTGAACTCCAACTCCTGTCAGCCTATGCCAGCATGGTCAATGGTTAGGGATTGTGGGAATTGTAGTATAGAAACATTGGGAGGGTCACATGTTCCTGACCCCTGAATTAAATAGGTGAACATGGGGGACAAATATTGCAGGTTTGATTGGATTGTATGGCTCAGAACAGAACACTCAATGATTTTTGCATCACAATGTTATGGGAACTGTCCAAGAACTGTGTTACAGCTATGACTTGCAGTGGTACAGAACCCCTTTGAACAATAACATTATATGAAATGCCAGTGCAGGATATGTAGGTGAAATAGTAGCCAAGCATGAGGCTTTGTTCATGAGATACTTCAACGGAAAGCAAAATATGCTTTGCAACAAGGAACACAGATTTCCAGGAAAGGAAGCACCAGGATTCCTATACTTCTAAAATGGATAATTTACTTAAGAGACAAAAATGGTAGCAAGATCATTCTGCAGAATTATCCCAGTTTTTTTAATAGTAAACTGTCTTATGAAGAGCAATCATTTTGAAACTAGCAAAGGGGGCAACCAGAAGAAGTGCAGAGATCCGTAATAACGCTAAGAATGAATACATTGTTCTTGATGTATTTCACTTTACAGAAGTTGGAGGTCTCCATAATTCATATGTGTCCTATTCAGGATAATGCTGCCTCCCACTTCTCAGCACAAAGTCTTTAAATGCACTTTATTAAATGGACTACATAAATGTACTGTAGATACACGATATATAACAAAAGGCCCAGCTAGCTGCCAGCATCATACTCTTACATACAGAAAAGCATTATCATTGAGGCATTTTCAGAAAATTGCTTTCTACCATGATAGTGGTGACCCTTATTTAGACTCTGGAGGCGACAGAGAAACTTGTGAGAATTCTATCCACAGGTTTAAATTAAGAGGAAAAGGGGGATGACTGGAAAGCTGATGAGCTTTTGACATGACAAAGTACATACACTTCAAAGTGTGTTATTGAGTATGGCTGTGCACAAAGATGAGAGAAGTGCACATGCAGAAAGTTATTCACTTGCTGCTGTAACATCAGCAGCTCTCCCTGCTGAAGAAACAAGCTGCTCTTTAAACTAGAAAGCAGCTTGCCTCTTTCATTGGGAACTGCAACAGTGGAGTTCTGGGTGTAAATGTGCATCTCTCGCATGTGTCCCAGTCTGATGTTTCTACAGCAGCGACATAAAGACCACAAAAGGCAATCAACTTTTTAATCAGCTTGACTCTTCTGCCAATAATTTTCTCTGCCTCTATGAAGCTGCATGACCCTAGAGGCCATCTAATACTGGATGCATAGAAGAAATTGGTAAACACCATAGGTCATCAGGTCATAGGTTGTTTCAGCAAGGTCAGTGTAGGACAAATATGAAAGTAGCTTTCAAAAATGGTAGAACTGAAAAAATCCTGGAACTGTGATGATCCCAAAGTTTCCACTGATATTCATTACTCTGTCCATCAGTTGTGGTCATTTTTGGATACTGTTTCCTGCATTCTACCATCAAGAACAATTGGATTGATGGAGGTACAAATCAAGGCATTTTGGTGATTGTACCCGAGTTGTAGAATTTTCCAAGAGGAGTTAGACTGGCCCTTCTCTGCTGTCCTTTAGGTGGATAGTTATGATATTTGTATTTTGATATTTGGTGTCCATTATTGAAATCTTAGGGATATGGGTGGCATTGTGGGTTAAACCACAGAGCCTAGGACTTGCCGATCACAAGGTCGGCGGTTCGAATCCCACGACGGAGTGAGCTCCTGTTCCTCGGTCCCTGCTCCTGCCAACCTAGCAGTTTGAAAGCATGTCAAAGTGCAAGTAGATAAATAGGTACCGCTCCGGCAGGAAGGTAAACGGCGTTTCCGTGCACTGCTCTGGTTCGCCAGAAGCAGCTTAGTCATGCTGGCTACATAACCCGGAAGCTGTACGCCGGCTCCCTCGGCCAATAAAGTGAGATGAGCGCTGCAACCCCAGAGTTGGCCACGACTGGACCTAATGGTCAGGGGTCCCTTTACCTTTACCTTTATTGAAATCTTGCCTGCTTAACTCTATTTTGTTTGCTTTCCTCCCAAGTTCTAATGCTCTCAATTTTTAATTGTAACCAGATTTTAATTGTTGTAAGTGGCTTTGGAGAAACTTTTTAGAGCTAAAAAGTGACACACAAGTGCCTTTTTAAACAAATGCATACATAAAAATTGGTATGATATAATCACAGATCCCATTAATTTCATCAGAAGCTTTTCGCATTCAAGGGCTCTAAAGCATACTTATAACCTTACAGCTCAAAATATATATCAAGCTTTCTTTTACTGAGTCAGAACTTTGGAGCTTGTTAAGCCTATGTGGCTTGACAGTGGTCCTCCAAAGTGGCCCAGCCATAAGATCCTTTTAACTGATGCCAAATTGTGAACCTGGGAGCTGCCCCATGCAAAGCACTGCTCTATTGCCATTTCTCTTCCTAATGCACATCATTTTAGCATTCCCTTGCTGGGCTTCTGGTGGCTCTCGGATGCATCCAGCTGGCTGCATCAACCCAGCATTTTGAGAGAATACAGATAGCTGCCAAGATATACATGGACTTGTATTTCGCTGGTGTCCAATTCATTTTTGGACTCTATTCAAATTGCTGTCTATTGCCTTTAAAGTTGTAAATACTAGCAGTCGTAAAGACTGGGGCCATGATAGTTTAGAAGAGGAACACCTCCCCTATCAACCTGCCCATTCACTAAAATCAGCTTAGCAGTCCTTTCTGTGCCTTGCCGCTTATCTACTGAACGGTTAGCAGAAACACCTTGCCCTGTGACAGTCATCTGCCTCTCCAAATGGAGAGAAAAAATGTTGACTGTGAGATACTGTGAACCACTTAGAGGTCTTTTGTTCTAGTAAACAGTAGATACATTTTGTTAAAAAAAAGAAAAAAGAAAAGAAATACAAGATCATCAACAATCACAATGATCCCACACTGCCTGTTTCTTCTGTCCCCTGCTCCTTTTTAGAGATTTTGTTTTGTTTAATGTTTTATTATTTAATAGATTGGTGTTTTGTTTTGAAGTGAGCCTCCACGGTCATTTAATTTTTATTATAAAATGGAAAGGCAGAAAATAACCATTTTCTAGAACTATATAAAACTTTACCATCACTCTGAAATGGAAATGACGGGAAACAATGGGCCCAAAAAGGCCAACAGAAGGCAAGATCATTCAGCAATAACAGCCAGACAGCTGTAGCATTCAGTTTGGCCTCTCACACAGTTCGTGAAAGGGGGACGTCTTCCTATGCAGGCCAATTGAAGGAACAGTGGGTGAGTTTGGATTATCTGTAAGCAGCAGAGTCTGTAAAAGTAAACCAAAAAAGCAGGAGTTTTACCAAGCCTCTGTGTTCGGTGGATTACATTCAGTATGCATAACTGTGACAATCTCAGGTGAATTATTTTTAGTTACTGATGCAAAATATTACAACAGCACCACATGGAGACAAATTTACAAGCCATGTGTCAGGCTGCTGTCAGCTCTGGCAAAGCCCATCACCCCAGGAGGTCCTACCACTGCTCCATCCCCCCTTTCAAATATATATATTTAAAAGGGGGGCTTGTATTGTAAGCAGTGTCAAGCAACAGAACCTATCTGCTTTAATTTCCCACAATGCTCAAGAGTGATGCTACACTGGAGATATTAAGCCTGATTTAGCTGGTTGTTATTATGTTCAGGAAGTCAAACACATCACAGAAAGATACTCCTTTATGCACTAGGAATGTACAAAACTCTCCTGAGAAATTTGACTAATCTTATTAAAACTGTTTCAGCTCCTCTTGAAAGACACATATTTTGCCTAAGGAGGAACCTAAACACATTCCAAGCTAGCTCTCAATTTCACTTAAGATGTCGTTTCAGCTGCAGCTGTACAATGATAATGAACAAAACAGCCCATTTCTGCTGGTCCAAGTCCCATTTATATGGGATCCCTCATTTCAACTCATCCCAGATTGCTCTCTCAGACACATTCAGGTGGTGCTAAAACCAGGGGATAACTGAGTTCCACTCTGCAGATTAATCTAGAAGGTTTAAATCATGTCAGTTTATATAGGGAGTTGTGAAGACTGAATTTCCTGGGCAACCCTAATGATGCTCTGACTTGCAACTTTCCACTAACTTGTTGTCCTAAGTACTCCGTTTAATATATCTCTGTAAGATCTTCTCATAGTCTGTGCTGTCCCATCTTTGAAATTGTACAGGGCATGTATCAGCAGCACATGTATGAGGTTTTCTGAAAATCTGGATATTGAGGATATCCACCCGGGTTCTGCCACCCACAATTCCTGTCTCGTTCCTTGATCTCAATGAGAAGCAAGAGTTATTTTTAACCTTTTCTGCTAAAAAATGCAAACAATTATTGTGTATTCTATTAAGTATTATATGTATAATATTATACACATATTATACACTTATGCTTTCCAGTAGTTCTAAAGTAACCATCACAAAAACTGATAAACGAGAATACATGTGATCGTATAAAAATTCTTATGTATTAATAAATGATGCTGCAGAAATGAGAGACTTAACTCCTTTATATGCAAATGTTTGTGTAAAACTTTGCACATTATTAAACAGGCTTTATTTTCTTTTTTAAAAAAATAACAGTGCATAAGTAGCTGGGACATAAGCAGTGCTCAGTGTAAGATCCAATTCAGGCAAAGCTTGAATTGGCTTGAAAGCACCAAGATCCATTTAAAATTATCTCCTTCTCCATCCCTACCTATGTATGTAAATGCCTGTTGGATATAAGAAACTGCCAAACCTAGAGAAATAGGTTTGTAAGAAATAGGCAGTAAGAAACGGTACCAGACCTCTACATCTCTTTGCAAATTTCATCGTGTTCAGCCTTCCAGTTCATGTAACCTTTTGATGCCATTGTAGGAGTTGTTAAAGACACACATGTAAATGGCATTCAGATTAAATGGAAACTGAACCACAACGTTCGTTTCAAATAAAACAAACAATGCATGAAACATTATGTCTCGAAACATCTAAGCATGTGTTACATTTTGCATAATGGCCAACTTACAAATTAAAACTCTGAACTGCATGGGATATTATGGCACAGTTGAAGAATTCTTTTGACAGTGGCAATCTTGACATATGCCTGTTACCTGGCCTGGGCTTTCTTCCAGCATGCTGAAATGATGACTAAGCTTCTGGGGAAATGCTTCAGTTACAAAAGGAAGGCTGGCAGCAGCGCTAAATATAAAGTGCTTGTTCATAACTTGATAAAATGGCAGAACTTTTAGCAAAAGCACCTATGGCAGTTGGCCTCTACCCTCTCACAGTCAATATGGAACCTCTAATCTGATATGCCTGCCAAGAGTTTTCTTAATCTCCCTGATATTACTTAGTTTGGTACATCTGCTACTTCAGATGCTAGCATATTGCACTACCAAAGTATAGCCTTTTGATTTCACTGTGAAGTCTGTAACAAAGGAATACAAAGAACTGAAGGTGAAATAAGCTTTTAGACCTTCAAAAATGTGCATGCTCTGTATCTTCAGGCATAATAACCTACACAATTTCTTGAAACAGGGTGTGAATGAACACAAAGCTCCACCATGATTTCTAATAAATTGGTCCAGGTCTACCAATCTTGGGTGCAGCCTATGTCATTTTCAGTACGCTTATGGCAGTACAGTGGTGCCCCGCAAGACGAATGCCTCGCAAGACGGAAAACCCGCTAGATGAAAGGGTTTTCCGTTTTTGAGTTGCTTTGCAGGACGAATTTCCCTATGGGCTTGCTTCGCAAGACGAAAATGTCTTGCGAGTCTTGAGATTTTTTTTTCCGCTCCCCCCCCCTTTTTCTAAGCCGCTAAGCCTTTAATAGCCTTTTAGCAGCTAATCCGCTAAGCCGATAAGCCTTTAATAGCCGCTAAACCGCTAATAGCGCTAATCCGCTAAGCCGCTAATAGGGTTGCTTCGCAAGACGAAAAAACTGCTAGACGAAGACACTCGCGGAATGGATTAATTTCGTCTTGCGAGGCACCACTGTATTTGTCCTGAGTACATATTTATCAACCTGTATTCCTATAGTAGATAGGGACACGGGTGGTGCTGTGGGTTAAACTACAGAGCCTAGGAATTGCTGATTGGAAGGTCGGTGGTTCAAATCCCTGCGACGGGGTGAGCTCCCGTTGCTCGGTCCCTGCTCCTGCCAACCTAGCAGTTCGAAAGCACATCAAAGTGCAAGTAGATAAATAGGTACCGCTCTGGCGGGAACGTAAACGGCGTTTCCGTGTGCTGCTCTGGTTCGCCAGAAGCGGCTTAGTCATGCCGGCCACATAACTCGGAAGCTGTATGCTGCCTCCCTCGGCCAATAAAGCGAGATGAGCGCCGCAACCCCAGAGTCGGTCACGACTGGACCTAATGGTCAGGGGTCCCTTTACCTTTACCTTTATACCCGTAGTAACAGTTTTCTGAAGAAAACAGTTGTTTTCCTTTATCATCATAAGTCTAAACCCTCAAGGCAGCACATAATGTAATTCATTGTTATTATGCTTATTGCATTGCAAGTACACTGCAACATTTTATATTAGCAAGGCCTTATTAAAGAATGTGTTAAGAGGCTGTTGACATTGCAAAACAAATTTTAGTGGTATTTTTTCCTGCATGACTTATGCCCCAAAGTGTTCAAGCACCAAACACTTGAGAAGAAGTTAAGGACATTGATTCAACCCCTCCCGCCCAAAAGGTAAGCAAGAGGGACTACATAGTACTGAATCCTGTAACAGGAACCCACCCCCCAGCTTTAGCAGCTTGACACAATGATCCAGCCTCATTAATACAGCCTTTGTTTGTGCATGATATCCTGTGAGCAGGACTTACCGTATATGCAGAGTTTAAGAGCACAATCGTATATTATATGCATCACTTGCAAAGAAAATGCACCCCAATTCAATCGGGCGTACTCTCTAGTAATTGGGTATAGGACTGCAGCCTAAGGCTACAATGCTATGCTCAGTTGCCTGGTCTCAATGGAACATACATCTCATTGGTAATGCTTCAAATGGTGTTTTAAATGACACAACATCATTAAACTATGGAATGAAGTCTTCTGTATATCAGTGGCTACTAGCCATGATGGCTGTGCTCTGCCTCCACAGTTGGAGGCCAAAGCCACAGAAGGAGAGAGTGCTCTTGTTCTCAAATCCTGCTTGCAGGTTTCTCCCAAGCATCTGGTTGACCAATGTGAGAGCAAGATGCTGGACTAAATGGGCCATTGGCCTAATCCAGCTGGCCCCTCTTATGTCCTTATTCAGTTGCTGCTGTTGTTGTTAATTGAATTTATATACCGCCCTATACCCGGAGGTCTCAGAACGGTTCACAGAATGAAATCAAAATATAAAACCACAAAATACATAATCAAAATAAAAGGCACAACCCAATAACCCCTCTAAAAAAACCCCACATTTTAAAAGTGCACATTATACTTATAATATGTTGTCTGAATGTCAGCATACCTTGCTGCATGTGAGTAAAATATGCGGTTGATCAGAAAACACACACACACACACATATACACACACACACACACACACACACACACACACACATATATATATATATATACACACACACACATATATATATACCGGGAAATATTTTTAGATGATGATGATTTATTTATTTATACCCCGCCCATCTGGCAGGGTTTCCCCAGCCACTCTGGGTGGCTCAAACAGAATATTAAAAACACGATAAAACATCAAACATTAAAAACTTCCGTAAACAGATGCCTTCTAAAAGTCAGATAGTTGTTTATTTCCTTGGTATCTGATGGGAGGGTGTTTCACTGGGCGGGCACCACTACCGAGAAGGCCCTCTGCCTGTTCTACTTACTAATACTTAGCTTACTACTTCAATTTCATATTGAGGTCTTTATACTTCCCCCTGACTTTAGGGAAGTTAGGCTCCTTATAAAAAATAAAATAAACAAATAGTACTTTGACACTAATGGAATTCTGCCTACAACGACACAAATGGTGTTACATGAACCACATGAAAAATTAATTTAGGTAATGCAGATTTCTTCTGTGTACAATAGAATCTTATCTAACCATCAGTAGCATTGTTTTTAAATTAAACATTATGGAAATACTTGCAATAAAGCCACAGAATAGCCATGCCTTGCTCTGTTTGATATGTAAAAGTTTACCGTATTTTTCGCTCCATTGGACGCACCGGACCATAGGACGCACCGGATCATAGGAGGGGGAGAACAGGGAAAAAGATTTTTTTTCTTGTTCTCCCCCTCCAAAACAAGGTGCGTTCAAGGTACATTCTCCAGAGCTTGTGGGGCTGACGGTGGGGGGAAGCGCTGCTTTCCCCCACCGCCAGCCTCAAAGATCCCTGAAGCCTTTGGAGCGCAGCGCCCCGCTGCCCTGCAGAGGTTTGCGCGCAGCCGTCCCCAAGCTAGAGCAGCGAGACGGAGCCCTCCGTCTCACTGTTCTGGCTTGGGAACAGCCTTGCTAGCTTCTGCAGGACAGCGGGGTGAAGGCACCCCACTGCCCTGCAGAGGTTTGCGCGCAGCCGTCTGCTCTAGCTTGGGGAGGGCTGCGCGCAAACCTCTGCAGGGCAGCGGGGTGCCTTCACCCCGCTGTCCTGCAGAAGCTAGCAAGGCTGTTCCCAAGCCAGAACAGCGAGACGGAGCGCTCCGCAGTGCTCCGTCTTCCTGTTCTGGCTTTGGGCTTAGCGGCGCAGCCTGCATTCGCTCTATAGGACGCACACACATTTCCCCTTAGTTTTTGGAGGGGGAAATGTGCGTCCTATAGAACGAAAAATACGGTATTTCTTGTAGTTAACCCTTTACAATGATCTTATTGAGCTTCTGCCTGCCTGTAATACCGCATCTATTTTATATTGTGTTAAAAGCAAGCTTTTGTAGTGTGTTTATTTGTTCACCTGTATATGTTTTACTGATTTCAATAATGGTGCATAATGGGGGCAGGGGGCAGCAGTCATACAAAGGCCAAAGCTGGCTCCAATGAAATCAGTTGAAATTAATTGCTTAACAGTACATTCAATTCCCACAGATTTCTGAGATGTAGCCAAGTAACCGTAACTTTGTATATGTACAGAATGTGGATGCAAGGCTGTGAAATCATGAAATTGAAGATGACTGAAGCATGAAAGATGAACGGCATACTGAAACTGTATGCAGTGATAAACATGCTAGCATTGTACAGTGGTACCTCGGGTTAAGTACTTAATTCGTTCCAGAGGTCCATTCTTAACCTGAAACTGTTCTTAACCTGAAGCACCACTTTAGGTAATGGGGCCTCCCGCTGCTGCCACACAATTTCTGTTCTCATCCTGAAGCAAAGTTTTTAACCCGAGGTACTATTTCTGGGTTAGCGAAGTCTGTAACCTGAAGCGTATGTAACCTGAAGCGTATGTAACCCGAGGTACCACTGTATCTGACTATATCATAGTCTGACGCACTGAAAGCCACTTGGTCATGAACATGGGTCGGCAAACTAAGGTCCGTGGGCTGGATCACGCCCAACTGCCTTCTGGATCGGGCCCATGAACAGTCTGGGAATCGCTGCGTGGATCGCCAGCGCGCAGGTTTTCCCTCTCCCTCTCACACGGCTTTGTTGGTGCCAGCAGCAGCAGCACTCAAGTGGCCTCCATTTTAAGCAGCCCCTCTCCGGAGCCCTTTTGCGCACCGCTCATCGTCCTGCCACCGCCAGCCCCTGCCGCTCACAAGACACAGGTAAGCACCCACCGGGGCTCGTGGTGCTCTTGCATAATTATTATTATTTTTCAAAATATAGTCCAGCCCCGCACAAGGTCTGAGGGACAGTGGACCGGCCTGCTGAAAAAGTTTGCTGACCCCTGATCATGAATAAGGGTGCTTCCTGATGAATCTTTATAATGGGATTACTTTTCCCGCTGCATGCAATGCTTTTTTTTGCAGTGCCCACAAAATGTCATGAGCATTAAAATGGTATTGCGTGGTTCCAACCCCTTTTATCTGAGTTTTCCCTTTCCAGGGAAAACTCTAATAACTTTGAAAAGCCCTGTTGCCAGCAACTCATTTGAAGGAACTCAAGGGCCTGTTTTCGGTATTAAGCCTTGATCTGCAAGCAGTCCATTGATTTCAGTGAGCCTACTCAGAGTGTGACTGAGATAGAAACCTATTTAAAGCTCTAGACATGTCCTCATTATTGTTGTCACAAAGCAGACAAACATGGAACTAGGGATACGGGAGAAAATCGATGCCTCTTGCCTTTACAGGTGAACCTCCCTAATTTGCTCTTTCTGGAACAATATGAGAAAAGAAACATCCCTTCAAAATTCACACATTTCCAGTTTTCACAATGCAGTTATCCAGCCAAGTAATCTGTACAAAAATGCCTGTAAGGTGTGAATGAAAAAGCGTGTATTAGTGAAAATAGCATGTAAATGGATTAAATTAAGCAGATTGCTTTGTAATAATGTGTATGCTAGACAAAACTGCAGACAAACATGTTGCTAATGAATTTTCATAGTTTTTAAACACACACACAAACACACAAAATGATGTGGGTATGTGGAGAACTGAACTTGAGATTTGAAAAATGAGAAACTGAGACAAAGCAAAATTGGCTGATTTGCCCATCTCTACATGGAACATAATGGGACGTGGGTGGCGCTGTGGGTAAAACCTCAGTGCCTAGGACTTGCTGATCGTATGGTCGGCGGTTCGAATCCCCGCAGCGGGGTGAGCTCCTGTCGTTTGGTCCCAGCTCCTGCCCACCTAGCAGTTCGAAAGCACTCTTAAGTCCAGGAAGATAAGTAGGTACCGCTTTATAGCGGGAAGGTAAACGGCGTTTCCGTGTGCTGGCTCGCCAGAGCAGCTTCGTCACACTGGCCATGTGACCCGGAAGTGTCTCCGGACAGCGCTGGCCCCCGGCCTCTTAAGTGAGATGGGCGCACAACCCTAGAGTCGGACACGACTGGCCCGTACGGGCAGGGGTACCTTTACCTTTACATGGAACATAGGAAGGAATTGGACGTTGTGTTCTTCCGGTTGTTCTGTCAGCAAAAGCAGTTTAGCTTGTTTGATGGAACAATCTCTCCTCCTCCTCCTGCATGCTGTTCTAGTGTTCTCCAGACCCCCCCCCCCCCCAGGGCTTATTGGGGCAAGGAGGAGCATAGCACTAGCAGGACTCATTACACTGGATCCTGCTAGCATACTCATTTAGTTGAATCTGGTCCATAGGCAGAAAATCAGAGAACTGGTCTGCCTAGGTCGGTGTACTCTGACTGGTAATGTTTCTCCAGGAACTTTTCCCAGCTCTACCTGGAGATGCCAGGGATTGAACCTGAGTCTTTCTGCAGGCAAGTCGGACGTTTTCCCTATGAGCTACAGTCCGTCCCAATGGCTAATCCTCTGGAATAAAAAATTGGGATTGTTGTTGCTTGGTTCAGGATAGCTACTTACAGCCCAGGTTTCAGACAGGCATTTCCTTCAGCTCTAGTTGGAGATGCCAGGGACTGAACCTGGGGACATCTGCATGTACCCTCAGCATGGGCACTTCTGTACATATTGATTTAGACTGACCTTCCCCAACTGGTGGCTTCTAGATGTTGCTGGACTTATCATCCCTGACCATTAACTATGCCAGTTGGGGCTGATTTGAGTTGTAGCCCAAAACATCTGGGAGACACCAGGTAGAAGAAAGCTATTTTAGATCAAGAATTTGGAATAGAGGAAAGTGTTAAATCTTCCCAGCCTGAGCATTGCTACTCCAAGCCAATTTGCACTCACAATGTCTGCTTTTCATTAAAAAAAAAGTGTTGGAAGAACCAATGTGACATGTAGTTTGGCCTTGAAGGTTAGGAAGCTGTGACATCATTAAGAGATGCAGCAGAGAGTTTCCACTGTGGGTGGAAATTTAAAGTTACTTCATTTATTTATTATAGCACACTAGGCATTCTCTCTAAAGTCACTAGTGTGATCTTGCACATGGTCAAGTAATTACTGATTTAGCAGACAGTGGTGGTGGTTTGAAGTCTTACAAATAAGAAGGGCCATACATACTAATAATAATAATAATAATAATAATAATAATTTATTATTTATACCCCGCCCATCTGGCTGGGCTTCCCCGGCCACTCTGGGCGGCTTCCAAAAGAATATTAAAATACTATAATTCATCAAACATTAAAAGCTTCCCGAAACAGGGCTGCCTTCAGATGTCTTCTAAAAGCCTGGTAGTTGTTGTTCTCTTTGACATCTGGTGGGAGGGTGTTCCACAGGGAAGGCGCCACTACCGAGAAGGCCCTCTGCCTGGTTCCCTGTAACTTGGCTTCTCGCAGTGAGGGAACCGCCAGAAGGCCCTCGGTGCTGGACCTCAGTGTCCGGGTAGAACGATGGGGGTGGAGACACTCCTTCAGATATACTGGACCAAGGCCGTTTAGGGCTTTAAAGGTCAGCACCAACACTTTGAATTGTGCTCGGAAACATACAAAGGGGAATGGCTTTAGCTCAATAGTAGAGGAGTGGCTTTGAATTCAGAAGGTGCCAGGTTTAATCTTCAGATAGGGCTGGGAATATCCCTCTGTCTGAAATCTTAGACAGCCAGTCTGTATGACCGTGGACAATACTGAGCTAGATGATCAATGGATAGCAATATGACAACTCTTGCAATGTATGAACAGATTGCTTTCAGACAAAGATTATGTATGGACAAATATAATGATATTTCAAACATATTTATTGAAACCATAGTGATTCGTGAACTGATGTATACTTGAGGGAAATATTAAGCTCATCTACTTGCATACATATATACTACATAGTTTTGTATCCTTAATTAGATTTTATTGTCATTTCAAGATTGTTTTCTTCTGCTTTCTTTTGTTTTTATGGATTTTTTCTGCTTTCCACCCTTTTCTTTTTTCTTCACTTTAATTCACTGTAAAACTTTTAATAATAGATGCACCAGTGGTCTGACTCAGTAGAAGGCAATTTCCTATGTCCCTAAGAAGCTGTGTGCTACTCATCTGGATGTCTACCCCATAAATGGTTACTTAGTTAGCAAATTACTTAACAAAACCAGCAGAGATTTTGTGCACACATTAGACATCAAAACATATTCTGAGAGGCAGAGAGATGTGCCATCTCTTGCTACTGCTTCCACTTTTATATGTCCTCAGAGATGATCGGGTAACTTATTATCCAACGGTTTCCCCAGCTTACTGTAATCACTTCTGTTTGTTTGAAATTATTAACATGCATGAACATGAACGGTAAGAACAGAAGGTTTTTACACATTTCCCTCCAAATTTACTGAAGAGACTTTAGCAGCAATTAAATCAGAAGCCCTTCAGTATTTAGATTAACAACAGGCAACAAACAGTTCAGTTTAACCTAGGAGGTTATCCTTACTGTTTTCCAAAAGGCAATCGATCCAGTTTCCGATAGTGGAATCTAACACAATTCCCCACCTGCTTCACAAAAACCTCCTTCACAATACAGCATCATGCCGGAAAGGCATGAGTGGAAACGATGGTGGCCTGCAGCCTGAGGACATCCCTCTCTTGTTTACCATCGAGGGATTAGCTCAGTGTTTAGAATTTAAGGGGGGGCGGGAATGATAAAACTAGCAAAAGGTAAGCTAACTCACCCCATCCCACTTCTGTGACATGTTTCATTGGATTCAATCACAGACTAACTGATTTAGAAAAGCGGCAAGCTGAATTTAAGACTGGAAAAACGAGATATTGAGAACTGATATGGGGAGTTTTGTCTACTCCTGTCGGGAAACACACATTTTACATGGCAATATTATGCCGATGCAAACCAGCCTTAAAACATTTCATTGACCATAAGAGAGAACCAATCACATAGACCTCTTAAGTGCCATCTTATAATTTATCCTTCATCAACTAATAATGTAGGGTTCTTTTCTTGCTTAAGAAACCACTGTCTGATAAGTATGTCAAGCAGTTTTAAAAATAATGTTCTTGAGATCTTCTACATTACAGATCATTACTACTAAGACAACATGTGGGTTTATCTACCCAGCATGCCCACACTGAAAAATTCAATTTGTACTTTATGCAGTGACTAATAATAATAATAATAATAATAATTTCTACCCTGCCCATCTGGCTGGGTTTCCCCAGCCACTCTGGGCGGCTTCCAACAGAAGATTAAAAATACATTAAAACATCAGTCTTTGAAACCTTCCCTAAACAGGGCTGCGTTCAGATTTCTTTCTTTCTTTCTTTCTTTCTTTCTTTCTTTCTTTCTTTCATTCATTCTTTCTTTCTTTCTAGAATGTAGGCTTGCCATACATCAGGAAAATTCCTGACACGTCCTGGTTTTCAGGTGTAAAAATGGCATCAGGGAGAATTTTGCCGATGTATGGCAACGCGATGGGAAAAGCAGCGGAAACAGTTTTGGGGGGAATTTCACTTTTCAAAATATGGTTTGTGAATTTATCCTTAGCCTGAAGGTACAATTGGCCACTGAAAGTAAATGAGTTATCTGGTTGAGCCACATTGTCACCTTTGACTGGACTTAACCATCCAGTTATCCTCTACCTTTTACCTTTATTGATGATGGGGGGGGGGCGCTAAAAGTACTGTGCTAATTAACCCCTAAATTTTAGGGGTTAAGGTTAAAGATCATTTCAGGGTTTAGGGCCTAAAACAGGGGTTGGCAACATGTGGCCCATGGGCCAGATGCGGCCCATGAAGACCATTATATCAGCCCAGGAGCCACCCCTGAACTTAGCCACCCACTTTGCGACTCCCCCGCACGCTGCGCTAAACGGGCACAGTGTGGGATTTGCCAAGCAGCGTGAAAATTGCCCCTGCGCACATGCAGATACTGGAAATCGCATCTGCACATGTCCAAACGCTGAAAATTGCATCTGCGCAGCCACGATTTTCGGCATCTGGGCATGCACAAGAGCAATTTCCGGTGCAGGGACATGCACAGATGCGATTTTCGGCATCGTGCAGCGCCAGTCCAGTCCACAGACAATCTTTGTGGGAGTGATCTGGCCCATGGGTGGTAAACCTTGCTGACCCCTGGCCTAAAACCTGGAGTCAGCACTGCCAGTACCTTCATTTTCCACAGGACCCTTATTTCCACAGGGTGCCTTAGTTATGCAGCTGCTATTCTGAGCATTTTGACTGTTCTCCTGGCTTCAGAGCCACAGACTGAGCTGAACAGATTGTGAGCCTGGAAACTTTTTAAATGTGTGCTAATAAAACTCAAAATGCATTTTGCCTGGGGTATCCCAAAGGCAACATACAGCTATTATGCTTTGAAATCATTTCAGAACAGAAAACAAAGTCATACCTCTCATAACGTAGGTATTGTGGTATCCTTGGAAACAAACGTTTTAGGACATAGAAGATGAAAGGGGAATGACTCTCAGCATTGACCTATACTAAAAGCAGGTGGACTCTTGTCATTTTCTATTAAGCCAGGAGTCAGCATTTTAGTGCTCCTGCCTTGCTTTCTGAGGAGGAATTTCAGAATGCAACATTTTTTAAAAATGTTGCCATTCCATGTATTATTTATTTAGAGATTTATTGGTCTCTCATTAACAATTCTCTGGGCATTTCACACACAATTCAAGCAGTAACAACATTAAAACACAAAAAAATCAATACAATATCCACATAATAACCAGTGAAAGTAGCATAAAATCATTCACTACACCATATGAAATGTGTGGGGGGGGGGGACATTACTTAAAAGCAAAGATAGTAAGAAGAGAGAACAGAACCAAACACAGGAAGATACCTATTGCTTAGATATTTTTTATGAGGTGACTAATAAATATAACTAAATATTCTTCTAATGGAAAAACAATACTTCTGATTAAATCACTGTATTTCTTAAGCACTAACATCTCCCAGAAGATTTTTTTTGGGGGAGGAGGTTATTGCTTGAGACCTATTAATAGTTATTCATCTTTATTTATTCACTGGGGCTCAAGTCCTGAACCTATGGAGAAGAACTGAAGATTTGTGTTATTATATTAAAGGAGGTAAAAAATAATAATAGTATTGATACAATGTATTCTCTTCCGGCAAACCGCTTTTTCTCTGATTCACTGACCGGCATTCTTACGTGTTATGGTAACTATAGGAATGAAATTTAAAACTAGTGGCAGGAGACAGGGCCAACCAGGATCTGGACCACAGTGCAAAGGCAGGAGGGTTAATGCTTCCTATCACCATCCACTACTGTGGTACTGAAGAACGTTCCCTTTGAGCTGTTATTAGCCCAAGGAGAGAAGCTCCCATTGATGACAACAGAAATCTTCCTTCCTTCCTTTTAACAATCTAAAAGTGGTGATTTTCATTGGTATTGCAGGGGGAGGGGGGAAAGTGATGAGATGTTTGAGTTGCCAATCCATTCCCCTTTCCCTCTTTACTGGCTTTAAAGGTTTGCTTTCACATAATTAACACAATGTGTAGCTTGATCCTAAGTCTATCGAAAAGACAGATTACACTGGTTCTGCAGCATTGTTGGGCAGGATCTGATCAGATGCGGAACAATGGCATTTTACCATTGTACTGTTGAGAGTGTATTAACTTATGGTCTGTGTGTGTGGTTTGGGAGCTGCACGGTCAGGGAAAAAATAATGCTTTCCAGGGTTGGAAAGACTGCGGAGAGAATAACTGGGTGCACTCTTCCCACCTTGGATCAAATCTATGCTTCCAGGTGCCATAAGAAAGCTGCAGAGATAGCACAGGATAGTGCGCACCCTGGAAATGATCTCTTTCAGCTGCTGCCTTCTGGAAGAAGGTACAGGGTTATAAAGACTAGGCGCCTGAGAAACAGTTTCTATCCAAACTCAATTTTGGTTTTAAACGCAGTGTAAGGAGTCTCTGTGGGAGTATATTGTATCTAAAAATGGGGTATCAGAGTTTTTAGGGGGCTAACCAGGTTGGGATAGCTGAGATAGCAGACTTGTTGGTTTTTGAATGTCTTATGCAGCTTTTTCAATTTTGTTGTTCCGTATGGGACAATGACAATAAACATTACCGTATCATATAACTGGTGTAAAAATCTAAGTGTGCTTGGTTCTAATTACTTACGGATTTGAATTAAACATTAAAAAAAATTATTTATTGCATTTATCTTGCATTTTCCCTACAGATTTCAAGCAGCTTACATGTTCCTTCCTCCCTTTAAGCTACAGAATAAATCAGAGTGATAGATGTGTCCGAGAGATAGTAACTGACTGAAGGCCATCTTATGGCTTTCATGGATGAATGGGGATTTGGACTGCAAGCTCCAGTCCCATACAAACTTATTTGGGAGTAAATCTAATTGAACTCAATGGGACTTACTTCTAGTAGACTTGCATAAGCTTCTGCTATCTTCACTGTATCACACTGCCTCTCAAGGAAGTTCCCTTGCCAGTCTATTTGGGTCTTTCAGCACACATCAAATGCCATAAATCTCTTGCTGTGTACCTGAGAGCTTATAGTATATAATTAGCTACTTTTATCTCACAAGTAAAAAATTTAAATCACTTAAATCCTACCTTAGAGACAAAGCTTGTTCTTCACTGTAAACTCAATTGTCAAGAAACACAGCTTTTTCATAGGGTTTTCCAAAACCATTACTATGGATTAGAATCCCCACTGCGCATAAACATGCACTGAAATGGTGGAGTCTCCCTGTTATTACAAGCGTGGGTATGAGTGTAATGGGCGGTAAAGCTAAAAAGGTAGTAAGTGATGACTAATATGCCATTATCGTCAGCAGGTGGTCCCTAGTTCTGAAGATTACTCCTTACCTGAGTATCTTCCTGGAGCAATGTAAGATTTCATCCATTCATTATCTCACTCACACAGGCATCTGGAGGGCATGTGTGCTTTAGTCAGTCATTTAAATATGTATCTTGCTATGCTTTTAGCTGTTGCAAGCCATCATGAGTGTAAGATGGGTTAAACCTGGGGAGGGGGCAATGAATATAATTTGGAAAGAGAGAGGGAGCTTATTAATATATACATATCGCAGGCAATACAACAATTTCTGTAAAAGTCTGGTCAAATATATGCTGAGAGTGGGGACTTTAGAACCTGGGAGAAAAATATTGGGTCTGAACTTGGATGAACTTCTGTGGCTTGTGCCCATCTCTTATCAAAACCAATTAATCCAAATGCTAATTTAATTTGATACGCCAACACAGTGCTCTGGGAAATATAGCAGTAAAGCTGGTTTTTTAATCTGCCAATTGTCTGTGTAATCAGGCTATGTTTAATAGAAAGACTGCTCATTTGCAAGTATAACCTTGTATGAACCGAAATTTGATGACATTCTATCACCCTCTACCACACTGACTAACTTCTTGTTCCCCATACATGCCCAGGGATTCCAGAGGGATTTCTCAGTGGAGCCATTACTATATTACCAAGAGAGAGAAAGAGAGACAAGAAACATGCAGTGCAAACCTATCTATGTCTTCTCAATGCTATTGAGCAAATGGAACTAACCTCCAGGTAAGTGGTATATGGGATTGCATCCCTTCATCTCAAAACAATCACCATTTCAACCAATTGTTATGATTTAAATTTCAGGGTTTGTCTCCTTTTGTTTATCTGGCCCATGCCCTCATTCTGCCCCCAAAGGGAACGACTCCCTTTGGTGTTGCCCCTTCAGTGGTTGTCCCGCCCCAAGGCAGACTGGCTTTATAGTGCTGCCCCAACAGCTGGTACAGTCCTAGCTAGGGCAGCAGGTGGTCTATTTCAACCCAATACTGATGTTCTGTGTCTTATTTCTTCCATTGGCATGCACATGAGTCCACAACCCTGTCAGTGTTTGTAAAAAGCAAAAAAAAAGAAGGAAAGGGTTCTGACCTCCCTTTGTCTCCTCAGCCTGGTCCTCGGACCCTTGTCGGCTCAAAAGAGTCCACGAGAATATCCTTGCAGAGTTTAATTCTTAAAAGTCTTTGTGCAAAACACGACTGAATAACTATACACACCAGCACTAACCAACCAACCCAAACACCAGCCTCAGTCTCAGACTAACATTTCTCACTATATATATACAACCTGCTGCAAGCAGCTGAGTCATGCTGACCCAGCTTTATTCGCGTTAAAGAAACAGCGGCCATTTTAGCCTGCACTGCAGGAGGTTGGAGTAGAAAACCCATGGGATCCTTTCCAACATTAGAATTCTATGATTCTGTGTTCAGAATTCAATATACTGTAGGTCCTGAGACATAATCTAGTTAAGTCTTTCCGTGCGCATATGGTCTATATGTGTGTGTGGGGGGGGGGTGCTCTATGTCCTGATGTTCAATGGATGTCCTATGTGCTGGAGTGAGTATAGGGTTGCTACATCCACTTGGTTTTGGCCACAGCTGGAATGCACCTAAAGTTTATGATACGCTCTGGAAGATCATTCCAGAAACAAATAGGGAGAGGCATGAGAGAAAGAGTAGAAATGTTTGACAGAACACAAGAACTTGTATCCTAACGAGGAAAAGGCACATGAACAGGCTGAACATAAAAAGATCAAGCAGAGAAATGGGGTCAATTTAATAAAATGGCTTAAAATTGGGTACAAAACATTTAAACATTTGCAGCCTGTAAAAAGAACAAAAAGAAGTAATATAATCAAAATTACCAACCAGACAAAGAACTTCAAGCAGGAAAATTTAAAGCAAATCAAGGACTAAAGCGGCAGTCCTGTACTCTCACACCTGGAGATAATCTCATTGAATGCAATAGGACACCACCATCAAAGGTGATAGAAGGGTGGTCAAAAAGCCAGACTTAATCAAGTGAGACATTCTTGAAGACTGCCTTCTTGCAGTGGCAGGGCGGAGGGAAACGAGTAAAATATTACAAAGAGAGAAATTACACAGCTTTGCAATAGAATCAATCTGGTGGGATACAGAAAAGAGTCAAAGATGATATCAAAATAATTCAGCATACTGTGGCAGATCAACAATTGTCCACATTTTATTTTTCTTTCTTTCTTTACTGAATGCCAGGAACCTGTAAAAGAGCCTTCTTGGAAACACAGCAATGCCACCCAGCTCCAGATATAATTACTTCAGTTCAGAACTCTTTTGGACCAAATGATAATTGCCTTCTCTAATGTTAATGGAACAGATAATCTTTTTATTGTATTTGTCTCTAGAAGACTACTTTTTGTGTGTGTGAGCTAAATGGAACAATTTTTAGTAAAACATTTCCACATGCTTTTAAAATGGCAATTTCCACAGAACCTAAGGGATATTAGTCCATTAAAAGGCAGGCAGATTGGACTATGCACATTAATGATAGATGAAATGTTTTAGCATTTACCAATTTATTTTCTGCAACTAGCAAATATATTTAAACAGTAAAAAAAAAAATGTTCTTAATGAGTTCTGTTGAGTGTTTTAGTGCCATCCTAGAATTTTAATGCGGAAAGATTCCTGAACTTTCCACATTCGTATCATTTTCTGTCTTTATTCTCTACAAAAGTTGGAGCTAATGTATTGTGTGCAGATCATGAAGTATCTTTCTTAAAGGGATATTATCCTCCAATACATAGCTATCCACACTGAGATGTTATCCTGCAACCCTCACAGTTTATGTTACAATTTAATTTAGCAGAGGAAATAAAAATTTCTTGGAAACTTCTTATTAAATTGACTAAAAAATCATTTCAAAATGAGACTGCTACCCTTCTCCTAAATGTGTCTGCTTTACATGTGGGTAAAGAGTATCAGTGGTTTCTATGCTACCTTCAGGATTAGAGGCAGAATACATGCCTCTCTTGAATACGAAATGCTGGGGAACTACTGTAGGTGAGGGCTGCTATTGCCCTCCTGCTTGTGAGATTCAGTCTGATCTAAAGAAAGTCTGAAAGGAAGTCTTACTGAGTTCAATGGGAAAACATGCTTGCCCAGGTTAAGGTTGATGGCAACATTTATAGAGATATGAAAACATGAACAGGGAGATTAGGTTTGTACCTCCCTGCCTGCAATGGCTTCCCACAACCATCATGCTCATATTCCCAGATACGTCATGTGACAGAATGAGTACATAGTGAGAAGGATTTCCACTTCTTGTAGCATGTGGCTCGGCACATTTTCTGGTGTCTTCTGAAGCTGCCATCTCTGCATGTGGGCATCTTTTTTTCATTCCTACTCCATGCCTATATGTCACATTGTAGACTAGATTTATGGCACTCTATGTTCTGTACAATGTACTATATAGTCTTGATGTGTAGTTGATTATGTCTTGTGATGGGCAATAGGATTTGACAATAATTTGGTCTTTTCCAGATTCAGTATTAGGATCAGCCCAACACTGTTGCTATAGAATGATCCCTGCAGTTAAAAAGTACTGCCTGTATGATATCTTCTGGGCACATCTGCTTTCTTGTCTCTCCTCGATGACCATGCAGATGTCCAGAAAATCAACATTTGGGGTAATCACTATGAATTACATATGGTACAATATGGTTTTCAGTCAAGCAATGATCATGAATCATATTCTGAGCAGAGGAGTGTGTTAAGGTGCGTGGCAAATTAAATCTTGAATAGTGGGGGTACATGCACTGCAATTTATTCAAATACCTGTACGCTTTTTTTCTGGGGAACTGAGGTTAGAGAAAAATAGTTCTACAGAATGGCAGATCCATTTTCCCTGCTCAGAGCAAGTGTTACTAATTTGATGTATTAATTGTGTGTTTGTGTTTAAAACAACAACAACAACAAATGCGTTTTAAATTGTACTGATTGTAAACAATGCTTTTAACAATAAATAGAGAGGCAAAAATCAGCAGTCAGTTCACAACTTTGTACATGCAATGGTTTGTTCACTGCAAAATTGGGATGTTGCTGAACATTCCATGTACATTCTCTGAGCCAGTCAGTGTGCAGTGCTTTACTGCTGCAAGTAAAATACAGTATAGATACTGCTGTTTTCTGTCTAGAAATTGACTATTTCTCTTTTCCCCAGGGACGGAGTCAGTGCTCATGGAATAATGTCTCATATTTCTATTATTGTGCATTGCTTGTTGTAGAAAAACTCCCATGGCTGAAAAATCAAATTAACTCCTATTTTTGACACTGGGCTTTTCTTTGGCTTTGTACATAATACCTAACAGCCAATTATCCTAAATGGTGCTATTCACTAAAAACAATAGCTCAGTCCAAATTCCACCCATTAGAAGAAAGAAGTGTGGCAGAGCTCAGTTTCCCAAACTGCAAAGTTTCTTTAGAACAATGCAAAAACTCAGTGGTGCCAAACAAAATTTAATCATAATAGAATGGTGGGGCCCTGAGACTTTTGAGATACAACCTGCCACTTTGAGCCTATTGGGGCACTGAAGTTTAATCAATTGTGCAAAGGCATACAGCCTGTATTTAAGGAGCCATTCAAAAAAACAAAAAATAAATAAATGGAGAACAGTAAAAAATGTCTGAAGCTTGATGTTTGCTTGTAAATTGCACTGTGAGCTAACTCAATGTGCCAGGAGTTTTAAAATGGTGATGCAATGATTGATGCCACATTAACTGCATGACTACATAGTATGGGGATCAAAACTGTAGAAGCTGTAGAAGGGTAAAGATCTATAAGGTTACATACTTCATCTTCCTGCCAATACCGCATTGTGCCCACGGCAATTTTTTTCTCTTGTGCATTGCCCAGTCTCATTTGAGAGACTTATCTGTTTTTTTTTCTTGACCCGTAGACTTCCCTGTGTTTTTCTTTCTGCCAAACTTATGACATGTACAGTGATTCTGAGCAAAGCATTCAAGCTTGTCTTGCTTGTTTATTTGTTCAGATTTTATACACTCTACACAAAAGTCCCAGAGTGATTTACATAACAATGCTTTAAATTACACACAAAATCTGCTCAACTGATATAATAAGAAAAAACTACAGTATGTTCAATACATGGAAGACAAATACTACAAAACAATCCAATTTGTCAGTAGCTTCTAGACAACATTCATGATATTTTTTGAAGTCTAATGCATTTCCTGGATGTGGGCACAGTCTCACTGTCCAATCTTCAATGAAATGAATTCAATTTCTGGGGGGAAATGGTGATCCCTTTTTTTTTGACTGGGACTTGCACAGGGGACTTGGTCCTGCATTGACATATTCTTTTTATTGAGTACAAAAATATTGCTGGCTTCTGTTTCCTCAAGCATTGTACCTGTATAATCTTACCTTCTTTTGTGCTAATGATTTGTGCTGAAAACTAATTTTGGATTACTTTTAGGAAGTATTTTTTTTTTTCTGTTAGAAAAAAGCAAGCTTCTGGGAAAAAGCACACAAACACCTGAAGGTCACTGCAGTCCTATTGCAATAAAAACACTATTCTGAAGCTTATTAATGAATCTCACTGCAGTAATAAGGGCTTGAATGGGTTGGAGCAAAGAAATAATACTTAAAAATGTATGTAGAATATTGAAAGCTGGAGAAAAAGCCATTTTTAGAGCAGATGAAACTTTGAGATTTAGCAAACCCTTATGATTTAGTGATGACACATTTAAATTGTATTGGATTTAATACAACATTTTTTTAAACAGAAAAAAACCAGAATAGAATGTGCAGAAAGAGGCAATTTTGAAAGTGAAATACTCTGTTGTTTCACCCATCTTACTGATGGAAGCTCCTGAGGAGAATATGTTGGGGCATGTATTTGATGGAACTGCTGTGCCAAAGAACATTCAAACAGAGTATCCAAATAGGCTTTTAATAGCTATTGTCTGTTGCAGAGGTATAATCCATCTTGAAGTCTTGATGCCTTGAGAAAGTGTGTGTGCTTAAGAAGCTACATGAATAAAAATAATATTCTTTCCTGTATCCTTAGCTTATACTGTTGTTGTTGTATTGGCGGACCCAGGCACTGAAGTGTGCAACAAACCAGGAGAAGAAATGAGACACAGATGGCGTGGATTAAAATAGGCCACAATTTTTATTGATTACAGATGTAAGTAGGCTCTGCCAAAGGCATTGGGTATGTATTCAACACCAACCAACTCACCTGCTAGTTGATCAATATGGTGGGTTCATCCTAGTTTAGGGTGCACCCTACGACATAAATAAAATAGGATGACCCCATCAGGGCCACCATTTGGGAGGAGTGCTTTGGCCCATCGGCCGCCACCTGGGCCCCCAGACAGAGAGACCCCTTCTGGACCCCTTAAACGGGGTACCCAATGGACTGTGGATCCAATCCAATGCCTAATCCACGTCCTGAGTTGACCTCCATTGTGGCCGACTCACCACCAAGCCACTCACAATCTGCAACCAATCCCCTGGCCAGATACATCAACCATACTTCATTCCCTGATGCTGACTAGTGCACCCCATCCGATCTGAAGAACATGTCATCAGACAACAGAATGCCAGAGTGCCAGTTTACTCTGCCCCTGAGCTTTGATACCACATTCCAAAAACTGTGTTCATTTTCTTTCACACCCAATTTATCTATGCCAGCTAGCTCTTCTGTAAAAGGGTAAAGGTAAAGGGAACCCTGACCATTAGGTCCAGTCGTGACCGACTCTGGGGTTGCGGTGCTCATCTTGCTTTATTGGCTGAGGGAGCCGGCATATAGCTTCTGGGTCATGTGGCCAGCATGACTAAGCTGCTTCTGACGAACCAGAGCAGTGCACAGAAACGCCGTTTACCTTCCCACCGGAGCGGTACCTATTTATCTACTTGCACTGGCATGCTTTCGAACTGCTAGGTTGGCAGGAGCAGGGACCAAACAACGGGAGCTCACCCCATTGCGGGGATTTGAACCGCCGACCATCTGATCAGCAAGTCCTAGGCTCTGTGGTTTAACCCACAGGACCCACCGTGTCCCTAGCTCTTCTGAACCTCTCCATAATTGCTTCTCCAAAAGTTACCACCAAATAATGGGCATGCAGGGGTATGTCATGTGCAGGGTCTTGAGGTCTGCTGACACCACCAGCATGAGATTGATGCACTTCTGGGTGCCTAGATCATTCTCTCCCAACTGTATGACTACACATCTGTAGTGTCCTGAACTTCAGCATACCCAGAGGTGAGTGGAATAATGTGATCTAAAGGAATAGACCAAACAAGAAGGCAGGAGGAGGAGCATTATATATAAAGGATGTGTACACTTGTGAAGAAATCCATGACCTTTTAATATATTCACTGTTGTGGGATAATCAAATACATTGCAAACCAGAATGTTTGGTTGCTCTCATCTCATCATCTAAATTTAAGCCCTCAAAATACTAAGGTTGAATTAAAGAATTGGTAAAAGTAGGCAAAAGAAGAAAATGAAAAATGAGGCCAGCCAGTAACTGACCTCATACCTGTGCCAGGTCTCAAGGCACAAACACACCTGACACAATCAGTCAGTGCTGCAGCTGAAAGTCACAACAGCTTGATACTAAAAAGAGATGGGGAGCAAGCAGTGGATGGGGAGAAACAAGACATGATTTTATATACATTTGTAATTTGTAGTACAGGAGAAGCTTTGAGTTCATTTTCTATTTTTAGTAGATATATATTTCTAATGACACATACATACATAGCTCTTTTCCTGCACTGCCAGCATAGGCACAGGCAAGTGAGCTGCAGATGGCAGGACTTCAGAGCATACATATAGTTTCTGAGAATCTTATGTGAAGTTAATAAGTCACTTTCCCATAAATTAGGCTTACAGTCTAAGCTATTTTATTGTTTCTTGAGATCAAAATATATGAAGAAGGCTTACACCTACTTACTAATTTATTATCCCTAAACACGCCAAAGAGACATAAGCAAGGAGACACATGCATGCTTTCTAGATAAGGCAAGCTTTAAATTTAATTTGACAAGTCCTAATCCTCACATTAATCCATCACATTTTATATCATAACATCCTTCTAGTCAGCTCATCATGTTTACACATTCCTTAACCCCAAATTTATTGACCATTAACTGATCAGCAAAACTTTAAGCACCTTTGTGACCTTGTATGATAGATTGATCATTCACCAAACTTCATAAAAACCATTAACTATTAGGAGTTTTATGATACAACATTCTTCCCTTGTTGATGGAAGCAATCTATTCTATCTTGTGAATTGACCAAGCAGGTGCAATTTGTGGCCGTGTGATAATGCTGAAATAACTACATCAGGACTCAGTAAAAAAATCAGGTCAAATCTGTATTGACTGCAACAGAAAATGAAATTGGTGTGGCAAAAAGGGCAAGGATCCTGCTCACATTCCACCAACCCTTGCTGATGGAATGGTCCTTGTTTTTATTGTAATTTGTATTGTTAGCTGCCATTAGAACAGGATGCTGGGCAAGGTGGGGTGTTGGCCTGGTTAAATGGCTCTTCTTATCTTCTTCCTCCCCTGTTCACATGGAGCTGCCGTTCTGTTTTTCTTTCTTTCTGTGGTGCATGCAATATGCTGGAAATTATAAGAGTCTAGAATGCAATTTAGACAGCTTCGATTTTGAAAACATTGTTGAAAACACATTTTGGGGACAGAAAAAAAGATAAATCTCATTTGAATTGTAGCTAAAAGCTTTACCTCAATAGGGAAAATAAGCCAACTGAACATTTAACAACCAAGTATTGTTCCCAATGAGTCAAACTCATTTTTACTACAACATTGGGGAGCTATAGAAAATGAATGCAGAAGGAGTTCATGGTTTCCCTACGCTTAATTAGGTTGTAACATGCAATGTAATAGCTGCAACTGTATTTAGATTCTCTGCTCAGCCTTTTATTTGCTTTTAACCATGGTTAGTACCTTTGTTTTCCCTCTGCACGTTTCTTCAGTATTCCTCCTTGTCAGGAAAACATCTGCTCTGGCCAAACGTCTGTTCTTTAATAATGGGCTTATCTGTGACTAGCACTGACTTTATAGAAAGAGAGTTCTTGCAGGATCAATTCTATCATGTTAGATACAGATATAAATTTGGACCTTTCTTCATCGAACTCTCAGGGATGGTTTAGAATTTAGATGAACTTCCAAGCTTTTCCATTACCAAAGAAAATTGTTATTTGGGGGGCAAAGTGAGTCTGGCAAATTGCTGCTATAGATGTTGCAAAGAATTGTCCATTTCTCCCCACCCCCAATGCTTTACTATTCTTTTCTCTTTTTTTCATTATTAAAACATTTCTGTGTCACCTGCATATCAATCTCAAGGTGGTATACAATAAAGTTTAAAAATAGAACATCCACAAGAAAGATCAGCAAAGGCCTGGAAGCATGAATGTGTTTTTAAGTGACACCTATTGCACTCTACCTTAAATCAATTTAATCAGTGCACATAAATTAGAACTATGCAAGTCAAAAGAAAACCTGCCTAATCCTTCCAGCATCTCATGATCCAAAATAAGGCCAGAGCGCCCTTGATGAAATAATAGGTGCTGTGAAGAATTAATCTATGCTGGAATTTCACTGTGGGCAAACCCAGTATCCAATGTGTAAATTATCATAAAAAACAAGCAAGAGTATTTTTCCACATTGTAGTAACAACCTTTTGAGTCTCTTTTGCAGTATCACATGGAAAAGTTGGTAATGCAGGACTGAAGTGGAACAAACAAATGTTAAATTGAATGTTCATTTTGCATTACAAACATGGAAAATATAGACATATTTTAAAATGTTGCACATGAAAATACTAAGGACAGGGGGCAGGTTATGAATTTTCACAGTGTTCCAAAGCCTTAGCAACTCACACAATTCTACTTATAAAATGTAATGGAAAGCAAATACAAATATAGATAACACTGGTCAACAACAAATTTGTTGTCTGCATTTTTTCAGTTGATTTAGGATGAATCTGATGCATTGAATGAAAAAATCACATTGGTTTTGCTCAATCAGGTCAAGTTTTTGAGCTATGGCAACATGTCTATTTTTACGTTTTTGTTCACATGTACGCTTGTGTGGAGCATTTTAGTAGAAGTTGGTGGGGGTAAAATGCCATGTCGAATAATTGTTTTGATTGGAAATGATTATTTTAATGACAAGAAGTATTCAGGTCCGATAGTTCTGGGTGATTATGTCGAAAAGGGATCAATTTGAAGTCATAAAACCTCAAAATCTTCCATAAATTGGTGCGGCAAAGCATAAAGTTGGGGGATCAAAACTAAGTTAATGGGGCAGCCGCCCCACGAAGTATCCTGATCTTCAATCAGCATGTCATCCTGTAGCTCATTGTGATGAAATTCCAGTGCCTATCTTCAGAGAACTTCCTAACATTAATGACGAAGATGCCTCCAGTGTTGAAGGACATGA
The DNA here is from genome assembly GCF_964106645.2 of Podarcis pityusensis. Classification (NCBI taxonomy): domain Eukaryota; kingdom Metazoa; phylum Chordata; class Lepidosauria; order Squamata; family Lacertidae; genus Podarcis; species Podarcis pityusensis. Next base: position 50,252,305 of record NC_138027.1, read on the forward strand.
AGAAGAAGAAGTGGTTCTTGAAGATGATGCTCCACATCCATTTTCCCAAAAGGAGTTGAATGATCTAGTTCGCGACCTCAGCTTGTCAAAGGACTCTGCCGAACTGTTGGCATCCAGATTGAAGGAGAAAAACCTCCTCTCTGACAGTGCTCGCATCAGCTTCTTCCGCAACAGGCATCAAGAGTACCTCCGTTTTTTCTCGGAAGAGAAGGACTTGGTGTACTGTGCAGATATTGCGCAGCTTCTGCTCAAGCTTGGAGTGCCACAGTACGAACCCAAAGATTGGAGACTTTTCATTGACAGCAGCAAGCGATCACTGAAATGTGTTCTGCTACACAACGGCAACCAGTTTGCCTCTATACCCCTGGCTCACGCGAGTACACTGAAGGAGAACTATGAAGCAGTGAAGTATGTGCTGGAGAAAATTGGTTATGATCAGCACAAGTGGTTTATTTGTGTTGACCTGAAGATGGTGAACTTTTTGTTGGGACAACAGTCTGGCTTCACCAAGTACCCATGTTTTCTGTGCATGTGGGATAGTAGGGACCGTGCTCAGCATTACACGAAGAAGGACTGGCCTGTGCAGGAGGAATTGGTGCCTTGCAAAGAAAGGAACGTCATCAACGACCCTCTGGTGGACAGAGACAGAATACTCTTCCCACCGCTGCACATCAAGCTCGGCTTAATCAAGCAGTTCACCAAGGCTCTGGACAAGGATGGTGACTGTTTCACTTACTTGTGCAAGGCTTTTCCAGGATTGACCATGGAGAAGTTGAAAGCTGGCATCTTTGACGGTCCTCAGATCCGTCAGCTCATCAGAGATCCAGAGTTCGGAAACTCAATAAACGAAGTAGAACTGGAAGCGTGGAAGGCATTTGTTCTGGTAGTGAAGAACTTTCTTGGCAACAATAAGGCCAGAAACTACGCAGAACTTGTCAACAACATGCTGACTGCTTTCAGAAACCTGGGCTGCAACATGAGCGTCAAGATGCACTACCTATTTTCACATATGGACCTGTTTCCTGAGATCCTGGGTTCAATGAGTGACGAGCAGAGGGAGAGATTCCATCAGGACATGAAAGAGATGGAGACCAGGTATCAGGGTTGCTGGGACGCAGTCATGATGGCTGACTACTGTTGGACTCGAAGAGAGACCTCCCTGCCGCTGAGCATTCCAGGAGTTCCAAGAAACAGAAGTTCAAGCCCTGAAGTTTGAAAAATGGTGACGCAACATGCAACTTACGTGTACTTAGCTTTATCAATGCCCACCATTCAGTTTTCACTAAACCTGACCTGATGGAGAGAAACGGATGCCCTTTCCTGATTCAGCAGTGCAAAAATACCCTAAATCAGTTGTAGAAATCTAGACAACATTCAAAAAGTAAAAAATTGTTGCCCAGTGTAATTTTACATCTGAAACATAATAGAATCTATTGCACACATATTATGCAAAATGATAGTACAATATTAAATTATATAATAAGACACCTAATTATAAAGTTTACTGTTACGCGGAGAAGGCCTTTGACAACATTTCCTGGAAATTTATGATGGGAAACCTAAAAGAAATGGGAGTGGGACGGGGTTTTGAGAATGGGATTGAGGCGATATATTCAGAGCAGAAAGCTAAACTGATAGTTAATAATGTGGTTACAGAAGAGTTTAAAATTGAAAAAGGAACACGACAAGGTTGCCCTATTTCCCCTTTGTTATTTATTTCGGTTCTGGAAGTGCTATTGAATATGATCAGAGGGGACCGGTTGGTGGAAGGAATTCAGGTCGGACAGAAACAATATAAACTAAAAGCTTTTGCAGATGACCTGGTTTTGACCCTGCAGGAGCCAGAGTCTAGTACGAAAAGAGTATTACAACTGATTCATGACTTTGGTCGGGTGGCGGGATTCAAATTAAATAAACAGAAAACTAAGGTTTTGGGGAAAAACTTGACAGACACAGAGTCAGAACGGTTTCAGAAAGAGACAGAACTTAATGTGGTTAAAAAGGTAAAATACCTAGGGGTAAACATAACAGCAAAAAATCTAAGTCTATTTAAGGATAACTATGAAAAGTGCTGGGCAGAAATCAAGAGAGACTTAGACAGTTGGACAAAATTGAAACTTTCTTTGTTAGGCCGAATTGCTGCTATCAAGATGAATGTATTGCCAAAAATGTTGTTTTTGTTTCAAACACTTCAGGTTTTGGACAGAACGGAGTGCTTTCAGAAGTGGCAGAGAGATATTTCTAAATTTGTCTGGCAGGGCAAAAAGCCCAGAATTAAGTTTAAGATATTAACCGATACGAAAGAAAGAGGGGGCTTTGCCCTGCCAGATTTAAAGTTGTACTATGAGGCCGCAGCGTTCTGCTGGCTAAAAGACTGGCTACTTCTTGAAGACACTGACGTGTTGGATTTGGAAGGGTTTAACAATGCTTTTGGATGGCATGCATACTTATGGTACGACAAGGTTAAAGCAAATAAGGCCTTTAAGAACCATATTGTCAGAAAATCACTGTTTAATGTCTGGACAAAATATAAAGACTTGCTGGAAAATAAAACTCCAAGGTGGCTTTCACCTTTGGAAGCTAAGGCCCGAAAAAGACCCAATATGGAGGCTAAATGGCCAAAATATTGGGAAATATTAGAAAAAGATGGAGACAATTGGAAATTGCAGAGTTTGGAGAAAATGAAGGATAAAGTGCGAGACTGGTTACATTACGCTCAGATTAAAGAAGTCTTTAAAAATGACAAGAAACTAGGGTTCCAGGTGGAGAAATCGAAACTAGAAACAGAATTGTTAGAACCAAAGACTAAGGTACTTTCAAGGATGTATAACTTGCTGTTAAAATGGAATACACAAGATGAAATGGTTAAATCGGCTATGATAAGGTGGGCACAGGACATCGGCTATAATATCATGTTTGAGGACTGGGAAAGGTTGTGGAGTACTGGGTTGAACTTTACTGCATGCAATGCTTTGAAAGAAAATGTAATGAAAATGATATATAGATGGTATATGACCCCAGTCAAACTTGCAAAAATTTACCACCTGTCTGATAATAAGTGTTGGAAATGTAAAGAGAGTGAAGGAACATTCTTCCACCTCTGGTGGACCTGCCCTAAAGTGAAGGCGTTCTGGGAAATGATTTATAATGAACTGAAAAAGGTATTTAAGTATACCTTCACAAAGAAACCAGAGGCCTTTCTTTTGGGTATTGTCGGCCAAGGGGTGGTAAAGAAGGACCGGACATTTTTTATGTATGCAACAACAGCAGCAAGGATACTACTTGCAAAGCACTGGAAAGCTCAAGATCTACCCACACTGGAAGAATGACAGATGCAACTGATAGACTACATGGAACTGGCTGAGATGACCGGCAGAATTCGTGACCTGGGAGAAGAGAAGATGGAGGAGAATTGGAAGAAATTTAATAATTATTTACAAAAATATTGCAATTTGAGTGAATGCTAAGCAGGATGCTAGATCATAAATAATTGAGCACCACTAACTTAGATGACTTAAGATAATAAGTGAGATTGAGAAAATACAACTCTTTCTGAGAATTATAAGATTATAAATATATAGATGGGATACAAGAATGTAAATAAGATAATAAATTGCTGGTAAAAAGTTATAACGATGAAAGTGGGAGCGGGAGATGTGAGGAAGTCCAAAAAAAACAAAAAATGTGAAAGTATGTTAAGATATTTGTTATACTGTCTGTTACATTTATTCTTATTGTAAACTCCAATAAATATTTAAAAAAAAAAAATTATAAAGTTTACTGTTATGTTTGGAATTTAGCTATGGTGTCCTTTCCAAACAAGAAAATAAGAGTGTATGTTAATGTTAGTAGAAACTAGTAAAGACAATCCCCTTCCCACAGCAACGCCTGTGGGCAGAGTATGGCTGTGGGGCTGAACAAAATGGTGCCATAGCAGAGCACCTGACCACTTCAGATGATAGTGTGGTGCTTGGGAAGTTTTCTGGGAAATGAAGAGCTTCAGCGGTACTCTTGTGATGACTTGGGGCACTGGATAATAGGGGTGTGTGCTGACCACCAGATTCAATTTGACACTTCATAAAATAGGCCAAATCAGCTCAGACCAATTGGGAGGTTGCCCAATTCAGCTTGAGAATCCAAATTGACCTCCCCAATCCCCAATGGGAATTTTTTTTAATGGCTACAGCTTCTCCCCCCACCCCCTTTAAACAGAAATAGAAGAAATCTGCAAGAGCAGTGCCTCCTTCTAAATTACAGGCAAACAAGCCTACATGTCAGGGACTGGCTGGGTGGAAACCACCTGACCAAGAGCCCCCCATGGAAAGCACAGAGGGAAAGGAGCTGCCCAGAGTGGCTGGGGAAACCCAGCCATATGGGCAGGGTATAAATAAATTATTATTATTATTAAGGATTTGGATCCTGGTGGTGGGCAATCAGATACACCCCAGAGGAGAGGAAGAGCTGGGAAGTACTGGAGACTGGGAGCTTGGAGGATGAGGATGAGGAGGAAGCAAGCAGCTTATTAGTAACTTCACCACAGAGCCACTGTTATAGCTTTTCTGCTGACAGCCTATAAGCCCCCCCCCCCCAAGGCATCTGTGCGTATTACAGAGCCAAGAGCCAGGTAGAAACAGAGAGGGCCACTTGGGGACAGAGGGAGGGGATAAAAGGAATGGAGTGAAGTGGGAGGTACAAGCCAATCTGAGCATCTGTTTCAACTAGACAGGAGCAACTCTTAGAAGTCTCCATGTATCCTGTGTTCTGCTTCTTGAATAAAGAAATTAACTGTAAGTTAGCTGGCGTGCCACTGTCTCTCTGTTCCACAAATGACCTCTCCTGTTAGCCATGTCACTATGAGACTTTGTGCTCAATACCTCCAAATTGTGATCCATTCCCCTACCCCTCTGCCTCCCCTTCCCTGAAAAAAAAATCTATAACTTTGTTTTTATTCTTGGCCAAAATGGGATAAAATTTGCTGACAAGTCACCCCTTCTGAAAGCATGGGTTCCGTTAATTTACACAAGGTAATCTGTAGTGATTTTTCTATATTACATTTTTAGGATTGAATGCACCACCACCCTTTCACTATTATGAAATTAAAAAGCAACTATACCTTTCTGTGTTTTGACAGAAGTAGATAAAATTTGCAGGCATACTAGCCCCTGCAGGGTGGATAAAGCCTGCCAAATCACTGGCAAGTAGGTTCAAGGGCTTTCAGCAGACATTTCTGCAATATTTCATTTTCCACAAAAGGAACCACCTCTTTAAAAAAGTTACTTTTAGCCACTGAGGTCCAATTTTCACCGCTGCCTAGCACAAAATATCTCAGCACTTCGCTTTAGGATTAATCCAAATCTGACAAATACTTCTAATGACTAACTGTCTCTATTTTTACTGTTTTCTCCTCAATGGTATAGGAATTTAAACCCAACCTAACCCCCTCCCCAGTTAATTGCTTTCAGTCAAGAACAAGAAAAATGAATGATGTTATCCTACCAAACTCATGATAAACTTCTAAAATAAGTGAATCAAACCAAATATATTCTATTATGTTGAAGGGCAATATAACTGATTCACATCAAGTGGCAACTATACTTTGCGAAAACAAACAAAAAATTGACAGAGTGTTAATTAATTTTGGAGTGACCATGAGCTGCTAAATGAACACAGGTGGTTATTTCCTCAAGAGAGCTATTTGTAATAGACTTTAAATTAGCAAGAGGGAAGCATCAGCTTTAAATACTTTTGAAATCTCACAAGTGTGAAAGACTTCATACATCATAACTGAAATAATGGAAGGTGATTAATAATTGTCCTTGCCTAAATGAGTTGCCAGATGCATTGACTCTCAGGTGTAAAAATAAAATTAATCCAGAAAAATTGAATATCCCAGGTGCAACTTATTCATAGTTATATGTTAACCCTTGAAAATTTGTACTGTCAAATGTTTTGAAGAGAATTATTTTAACACACAGTATTAATTTTTTAAAAAATAAGCTTTTATATAAGATTTCAAACAGTTCCAACATCAGGACCTGACATGTTCAGGCAGCTGCCAGGACTCTAGTACCCTCGCAGGGACCATGGCTAATGCTTGGACTTGAACCCCAAATATTTATTTTCAGAAAAACCACAACTCAGTCAGTCAAGGTAGGGTTGCTCTAGGGCACTGAGGCAATTTAAAATGGCACCACTGGTGCCCAGCACTGATTCAGAGCCCTGCTGCTGCCTGTCAGCACTATTGTGGCCCACCAAGGAAGGAGAGGGCCAGTAGACAGCACTTTACCATGGGGGCCCTCTAACCTTGGAGATGACCCTGGTTTGGAAAGTTGGCCTTCTCCACAGAGGTGTGCCTGGCACCTTCATTATACAGCTTTCGGTGAATGCTGAAAATGCATTTCTTACCCCGGCTTTTCACACTTCAGGTGTATGTTTTTAGGACCCAACTTATTTGTATGGTTGCCAGTTGTTTTAAATTGCTTTTAATATTCTACAGTCATACCTTGGATCCCGAACACCTTGTGAGTCGAATGTTTTGGAGCTTCCTGCAGGCAACCGGAAGCTGCACCTTGGTTTCCAAATGTTTTGGAAGTCGAATAGACTTCTGGAACGGATTCCGTTCGATTTCTGAGGTACCACTGTATTTTAATGCTGTAACTCACCCTGGGACCTTAGAGTAAAGGGCGAGTAATTAACAAGTTTTTAACAAATTCCCAGAATAGTTTTAATGCAAAAGTGACAGCAGAGACACCATCAATGTGTGTCATGAAGTCAGATACAGTACAGGGGAGAACTGCTTTACACCTGAATTCTGAGACTGGTACTGTCAGTAAAAACAAGGCAGCCTACAATTTTGTATTTGTTTAATTTCATATGTAGGTCTGTTCTTGAAATCTATGTGCCTTATATCCTTTCATTATATATATTCATACACATGCAGCACTCCCCCCTCCCCCCTTTAAACAAATGTAAAAAAAAAGTATTAAGATAGGAGCAAAAGCTGCAGGAATAAAATTACTGTGGAAACAGCTTTATTTTGAGAGATACTGGAGTTCCTGCACTTAAGAGGCCTATTGAATTGCAAGAAAAAGGTTGCTTACAAAATTGTAAGTATCCGTTATTTTTTCCTACTGGCATTATACTCCCTGAGTGGAATAATAACAATAAAGTCAGAAATGGCGCATGCCATTGGAATTTCCACACAAACTCAGTAAAAGGGCTAAGACCTGTTAAACAAATTCAGTTTAGATCTTGAATAGAATGAATAGTGATGGAAGCTAAATTAATTCTCTTTGTATTTAAAGTGAATTACCCCATTTAGTCAGTCATGGACATAATTATGTGTGACCCAACATACAGATATCAATTGGTTTAAGCACTACTCTAAATTCTGCATTGCAGTTTCAGTTCAAAAAATGCATATTTTACAGTAAGATTATTATGAAACATGCTTTTAGGGGAAATGCATTGAAAATCATACAAAAATGCAAATTGCACAGAACAACGATTATAAAAACATACAAACCTTATTCTTTAAGGGGAAATACATTGAAAAGCATACAAAATGCATATTTTAAGAATGAATAAAAAATAGATGTAAATTGTGTACAATTCAAACACAATTTTAAAAGCATTTTTTAAAAAAAACTGCAAAAAATGGGATGGGCTTGGCTCACATAGACATGTGAGCACATGTGAAATTGACATGAAGTGGAAATAGACTGATCTATCTATCCTTAGGAACAATTTATCATCAAAGTTCAGCCCTGCCCAGACCTTGAACCTGAGATTTCCTAAGAACAGGGGTCCTCAAACATTTTCAGCAGGGGGCCAGTCCACTGTCCCTCAGACCTTGTGGGGGGCCAGACTATATTCTTTTTTGGGGGGAATGAATGATGGACAATGAGTAGTGTGCATGAAAAGGCTCCGGAGAGGGGCTGCTTTAAATGGTGGCCGCTTGAGAGAGGTGTTCAGCTAGCCGCGGCTCCTGTGTCTTGCGAGCAGCAGGGGTTGGCGGTGGCAGTGGCAGTGGCAGTGGCAGAGGGACTGAGCGGCACGCAAAAGGGCTCCAGAGAGAGGCTGGCACCAAAAAAGCCCAGCTCCCTTCCTCCTTTATGCAGGGTGGGGAGAAGCCAGGTGGAGGGAGGGAGGAGGTGCTGCCACCGCCGTGTGAGGGAGAGGGAAGGGAAAGAACACACATGCTGGCAATCCACATGCTGGCGAGCCACGCGGCAATTCCCAGACTGTCCGCAGGCCAGATTTAGAGGGCAATTGGGCCTGATCCGGCCCACAAGTCTTAGTTTGCTGACCCATGCCTGAGAACATGAGAGCAGCCTTTTTGGATCAGGCCAAAGACCATCAAGTCCAGCATCCTATTCTCATATGGCTATGGAAGCCCACAAGCAGGACCTGAGTAAAAGAGAACACTCCCCTTCCCACTGATTCCCAGCCACTGACATTCAGAGCCATACGGTAATAGAGGTAGAACATAGCCATCATGGCTAATAGTCATAAAGATGAGCATTGACAGATGAACAGCAAGGAGACTAGGACCACCACCATCCCTGCCAATAACACTAAGGAGACATCAAATTTGGACATCTCTGCCCTAGGACTGGAGGTCTCCACACCAGCTGCTTTGGTTCCTGGCTAGATCTCAGGTCCCATGTCTTCACGCAAAGGGTCACGAGAGCAGGCGAGATGTGAAGCTGCACAGGAACATTAAAGCTGCCATGTATGTGAATGGCTAGCTGCACATGAGGCTACACATGGGGAGGAGCAAATGCATGGAAACACCTGCTCATATCAAGGCCTGACTCAAAGTCAAGAGTAGCTGAAGCCTTCAGCTCCTATATAAGCTTGCCATCTAAGCTGCTTCTCTGCTGAACCACTAATGTTCATCCAAACTCCAGCCTGAATGAAACGGAGAGTTATAGCGTTGAAGAAGGATGCTTGAATGGAGTGCAGCTGGTGAATTACTGGCATGTAATAAAGGAGAAATGGGATCAGGTCAGAAAGCAGAAACCTACAACCAAAACGGCAGATGAAATAATTGGGTGCTAACCAGCAACAGTATGTAGCCTGTTAGATGGGTAATGGTGAATTTGTTTTAAATAAGATATGAATATACTATATACTGTAGGCTGTTCAGTACAGGGTAGCAAAGGCATGGAAAGGGGGGGAAATGTGTGCTGAAAGTTCTGTCAAGGAATGCTTGTCTGTTTTATCCTCTAGGGGACACTCTGGCTCTCTTCTGAAAGTGTATCCTTCTGTGTGATCCTTAGATGAAGACTCACATCACTTATAAACAAATCTGCAACATGCACATAGAGCAAGCAGTTACTGTCCAGGCAGGGTATCAAGACAGGAAGAATGGCCACCAAGCAGGTGGACTACCAAATCAGTCAACAAATGGGATGGGTTGTTAGGCAATAGTCAGAAGTTTGTAGCACCTGATGGAATGCTACTGGTCCATTGAGTTATGTGACCCTCTGATAGGCAGCTACAATCCTATCTTCTGCTCATCCATGGTATTAGTGCTGGAGCACTTCAGAGAGCAGGATAGCCTCTCCCTTTTCTGCAGAGCTACAGGGTAAAGCACCTGGTCCTGTTATCAGACTTTAAACACTCAGCGCCTTACAATGTTCTGCAAGCACAGTCCCCTTCTGCAAATTAAGAAATGTTCTGAGTTTGTTAAGCTGTTTATGCATTGTGAAACATTTCCTCATAGAGAAAAGGCTGGAACAGTCCCTATACAAAGGGTGCTTTATGTCCTATCAAATGGGTAGCAGCAGCAAACTAATGAACTTTTAGCTTAATGCCTTATTCAGCAACCAATACTAGATGCTGCCTGAAAGAATACTGGAGAATCAATGGAGGTTACTTTTCTCTATTCACCCTTTCTTCATTATTGCTCACCACTGTTATATGGCAATAAAGATCACAGTCTTATCTCTGAGGGAGAGAGATTGTGCCCCAAGATACTCCTAATTCTTTCTGACCCAGAAAGCTGATGGCATTTGCAGAGCACATTCCATTGCTGATTTGTTCAGACAGTTTTGACGCAAGTAAGACCACCACAAGAATTGTCAAATTGACAGTTCTCTCTGGCCTTTCATTTATGGAAGAAAATCTGCACATTCAGCTTTTATACAGACTTGAGAGTAAAAATAAAAGTGTGATGTAGAATATATTAATATATTTTTTTCCAAACAAAGCGGTGCAAAAAAATACACTAATGTTTATTCATTTCATCTGCGATATTTTTCAAATGAAAAGTCACACAGCCCTCAGATTCAAACATTTTTGATTAAATTATTTCTTTCCAAAGAGCTGCTTGAAAGATCATGGGCCTTACAACAAATGAAGTCTGACATAATTAATCTTCGGATACCAAAGGTTATTTCAAAGAGCAATGAACTATTCTTTCACCTTCCTGCAGGCTAAGGAACTGTCACTGTTTCCTTTGACACTGTTAGTTTCCACCTCACAGTGAAATTGAAAACCACTGTGTTGTTACAGACCTCAGGAACAAGTTCAGTAATGCTTCCTGTTGACCTTGCTTCTTCTTGGACTCATTCATATCAACTTTACCAGCAAGTGTCCATTTGCCCTGTTACACCAAAGCAAAGAACGAGATTAAAGATCTTAGAGGTGTAATCTTCAGATCCTCAGGTCCAGAGGGTGGCAACATGAGAATGGGTCTTTTCTGCAGTGGCTCCCCATTTGTGGAATGCTCTCCCCATGTAGTTTCGGTAATTGGAATAGAAAATGGCCAGTTTTGCCACAGTGGATCCTCTCACATTAGGTAAACTTTTTTATTTTAATTACAACACATTCAAACGTAGCATTTTATGTACATCAAATGTCAATGCCAGTTATCTTCCATCTGTGACTATCACCACTCATAAGCAGAGCTTTTCACCCAGAGCACTGTTACTGGGTGAGGGCAGTTTGCAAGGCCCGAAGAGCAGGCTTGTGCTTTGGGCCACATTGTTGGGGTATCTGACTAATTGAATTGAGCAGGCAATGGAAGCATTTAAGAACCATTTCTAAGGGGATTCAGGGATGCTGGTTTCCCTCTCTGTCCTCCTATCCATCAAGTCACCTGTCCTCCTTGTTTTTGTCTTTGACACTGATTATGGGTCACCGTTTGGGATCAGGAAGGGGTGTGTGTGTGTGTGTGTGTGAACAATAATGCTACTCCTATTCATTTTAGTGGATTTTTCCATAATTTTGAAGTTAGGTGTGCCTCTGAACTTTATGATACTGCAACTCATAACTCTGAGGTACTTGCTGTTGTTGAAATTAATGCCACAATTCCCATTGACTTTCACAAGATCGGGGTTGGGCTCAATAGCTTTCTCCTTTTCACCCCAACTAAATGTAAATGTAGTTGTGGCATAATTCATTTACTACTGCTTTTATTGGAGATATAAATGAAACTTTGCTGAAAATGAAAGTATTAACTTTCAATAGATCTTCTGCAAACACTTTTTCCATAGAAATTTTTCTCTTCAGATGGGCATTTTATCAGCCTTGGATGGAGGCATATTAATAGATTTTCTGTTTGTATATTGCAGTAATAGGAAATTTAATTAAAACCCTTGGCTAATAAAAGTGCAGGGAAGTCGAGAACAATAGCCATAAAATAGCAGTTAACTTTTAATCAGATGATAGATCAAGGAAGTCAATGAAAAATAAGCCTTGAATAATATTCAACTAAAATGGCTTTGTATATAGTCCTCCAGTAGTGTATTGAAAATGACACTTTGAGTGTTTCATGACATTCTCACATAAACAGAGAAGCTTACTTTGACCTCAGTAGATACATTTTGCATTATCACCATTCATCTGAATCCACAGACCAACGCTAGAGGACAGCAATGGCAAGACTAACATACAGCTCTACAGGACATCTCTGTGAAGCTCGGCTTACCATCCTTGAACCCCACAATTATGTAAACATTAGGAATGGAGGGTTGGGAAAGAGAAGGTTGCTAATGGAAATGTGTGTATTAGTTAAAATGCCTAGTTATAAGAAGCATGCACTAAAATGGTGAGATTTTTGTAAAGACTTTGCCACAATGCCACATGCATTTGAGATTTATTGATTTTCAAACTAAGCTGAAGATTGGAAAAATGAGAATCTGAAATTGACAGGACTTCCGGGTTAGCACCATCGGCGAATGGCGGAGTTCCTCCGACCGGAGGAACTGGCTCCGTGGAAACTGGGTCTTCCCGCCGCGGCGAAGGTGGGGACCCGCTAGAAATCCCAGGCGGAGGAAGCCTGGGAACGTGGGGTTCAGCAGGGCACCAGGAGCGCGCCCCCTACTCACGGGGAACCCCTTTCTGGGATTCCGGAGTGAAGTGGGGTGAGCGGCGCGGTGCTGCGAACTGACTGCTACTTTCACGGAGTGAAGCCGCACAGCCATCGCCGGAGAGCGCTGACTTTTTCCTGTGGACAATTGGATTTAAAACAAGTACCCGTGAGTAGAAATGGAAAATTGGATCAAGAAATATCTTAATTTGACATCGAAGCGGGAAGGTTCAAAACAGGAAGTCCGCCTTCCGCTTTTTGTATATAGACTGAAGCAAAAACCTTGTAAGCTAAAGCCTGGAAAGTCGTTTAAAAAGCCTAAATTTCCTTCATTTATAACTACTGAAACCCCCTTGGAAGCAGGGGAAAAGGGGGGGGGACTTTGTGTAACGCCTGCAGGAGAGGGAGTGAAGAAGGATAAGTTTCCACCGTCTCTAACCTGGGAATGGGGTGTCAGAGACAGAAATTGTTGGAGAGGTTCATTGACTGTGAATGGAATACTTTGACAGATAGCTAAAGAAGAGAAATAAACTGATTCCAATGTTGCCTTTTGCATTCTAAAGAAACAAAATATCTGAAAAATGAAAGTAATTTTCCTTTGTTGTACTTGCCTTAAAAAGATGGATACAAATAGAAATTGTCTCTTCTAGAGGGAGCTTGCTAAATTGTTGCTGCAGTCTACTTGAGGACTCTACAGCTGTGAGATTAAGATTGTGGGACCAGTCTTTTCTGACCTTGACTAAATATGAGCTGGGAGGAAGTTTTGGTGCTTGCTTTATGCAAGACAAGTGCTTTGTTGGAACAGATGCATGAGAAGTTGGATTTGATGAATGAGAAAATGGATTTGATGACTGTTGTGGTCAATAACTGTGGACAAACAGGGAATATTGATACAGAAACCACTCAGGGACCAAATCAGGAACCTGTATTGATTGGGCAAGTGTAGAAAATAATGGAGGAGGTTGCGGTTGCACCTCAAATAATACAAATGGAGAGACCCGAGGCCCTACAGGAGCATAAGCCGCTGTTTTTGAAAATTGAAGTTGGAGTGGGCCAGGGGGAATCTGGAGCTGAGGAGGTTCTTAACTTTGGAGAGACTTTGAAATATGCTCTTAAATATTTTTTGGATTACATTGATGACTGTGGGGAGTGGGACTGTGGGGAATGGGCTGGTTTGATGAAGGGAGATGGAGATAATTTTGGGTTGGAACCTCCCAGAGACCTACTCCTCAATGAGAAAGGAAAGAAATTAAGAAAGAGACCAACAAAAGACAAGGAAAAGTGCAGGTATAAACAAGAAAAAGAAGATCTGCAGAAGGGACATGGAAGAGACTTAAGGGCCTCGGACATAAGACTACCAGGTTGATAGACTAGATGGAATGGACAGTAAGGACTGACATGACCCGAGACCAGGAAGAAGAGACGTTGGATGAAGATTGGAAGAAAATTTCTAAAGAAAAATTTTTATCTAGGGAATTAGCCTAAAATTAATGAATATTAGGGAAAATGTTGGAATGAAACTATATGGCTCTAGTAGAAATGATATCAGGAGTTATGTATAATTGAGTATTAAGTTTCAAGCTCTAAGGTATTTTACGGTAAGATAAGGTTAAATAAATTAAGGTAATTTGAATAACAGAATATGGGGAAAAGATGGAAAGGATTTGTTGAGTTAATTAATAGGTTAAATTGTTAAGATAAATTATTTAATAAAAATTGAGAAAGATGGAAAGAATTTGCTGAAATAACTAATTAAACTAGAATACAAAAAGGGAGGTGTGAGGAGGTCAATGAAACAAGCAAATGGAAGTTAAAGATATGTAATATGGGATTTGTGTCTTTCTTCTTCTTCTTTTTTATCTTTTTGCTGTATTGTATTGGTTTTTATGTTTTGCTTTTTTTCTTTTCTTCTATGTACTGTAGTGTTATTTTTTATTTTTTTTTCTGTAATTCTGAAACTATCAATAAAAATTATTTTTAAAAAAGAGAGAGAATCTGAAATTGACAGTCACCCACCCCTCCTAGAGACCGACTGCATCTTGTCAAGGTCCAAAGCCGATAATGAATCCAACAGGATTTGGGGTGGACACAAGTGAGGGGCTCCACAAGTAGAGAAGGCTCCACACACCACAAAGTAGGACCTTAAGACCCCCTACTCACTATCTATAGCCATGATTGATATTCAGGTACCCTGCTGCTGACAAAAAGGGGATGAACCAAATTTCACAACTGAAGATCCTTATGGCAGCAAACCACTGTGCTGGCTGAAGTACGGAAATAGGAAGGGAGAATGAAAATCATGAACACAGGGATCTGGGTGGAAGGGCAGGACTGAAGGGACTGATGGAAAGATATCAAAGCTAATACAGGAACATTGATAAGGTGGCACTGCAAGTACCGTATTTTTCGCCCTATAGGACGCACTTTTTCCCCTCCAAAAATGAAGGGGAAATCTGGGTGCGTCCTATGGGGTGAATGCAGGCTTTCGCTGAAGCTTGGAGAGCGAGAGGGGTCGGTGCGCACCCTACCCCTCTCGTTCTCCAGGCTTCAGGAAGACATCTGCAGCCTAGGCAGCCCTGCGGGAGGTCCCGCAGGGATGTCTAGGCTGCGGATAACAGCCTGCTTCCCGGAGCGTCGGGCGCCCTGAAAGCAGAGCGCCCGGCACTTCGGGAACACATCCGCAGCCTAGGCAGCCCTGCCGGAGGTCCCGCAGGGATGTCTAGGCTGCGGATAGCAGCCTGCTTCCCGGAGCGTCGGGCACCCTGAAAGCAGAGCGCCCGGCACTTCGGGAACACATCCGCAGCGTGGGGGGCCCTGCAGGAGTTCCCCGCAGGGCTCCCCACGCTGCGGATAGCAGCCTGCTGCCCGGCGGGCAGGGCGCCTTGAAGCAGAGTGCCCCACGCGCCAGGCAGACATCTGCAGCGTGGGGGGCCCTGCAGGAGTTCCCCGCAGGGCTCCCCATGCTGCGGATAGCAGCCTGCTGCCCGGCGGGCGGGGCGCCCTGAAGCAGAGCGCCCCTCGTGCTGGGCAGACATCGGCCAGCCCCACAAGCTCGGGGGACAGCAGGGAGGCGCAGCGCCGCCATCCCGCTGTTCCTCGACCTTGTTCGGTTTCCCCGACCTGCTTTGGGGGGGGGGAATAAAGGGGAAAAAATTTCCTTTATTTCCCCCCAAAAAAACTAGGTGCGTCCTATGGGACGGAGCGTCCTATGGGACGAAAAATACGGTATGTTCTAGTATCTTTTGGTACACATGTTGGGAAAACCAGTTTTTTTTTGTTTGTTTTTTGTATTTACACTTTGAATTGTAGGGTTGGAAAGAACCACAAGGGTCTTCTCGTCCAGCCCCTGCAATGCAGGAATCTTTTGCCCAATATGGGGTTCAAACCCACAACCCTGAAATTAAGAGTCTTATGTTCTACTGCTTGAGCTATTTACTTGATGAAGGTTATAGCTTAATGGCTATTCTAGTAAGGTAGAACACTTTGTTGCAGACAAACACTCTTTACAGAGATAGTTAAGAACTTTACCTATTTCTTAAAAGACAAATTCCTCCCAGAATAGCTATTGGTTTTGTGCTCCCAACCCCTTCTAGGATCTTTACCTTCCTATCAGGTAAACAATCTGGGTTGCCCTGCCTAGCTAACCCCTAATTCAGCCCTAACCAAGCTCTGAAGTGATCCCTGTCTAGGTGCTTTCCAAGTCCTAACCAACACTAACTGACAGACAAGTCCTAACTGAGCCCTCGCAGACAGGTAAGTCCTATCTGACATCTAAACTATCAGGGTCTAACTTCTAAGCCCCTACTCTTTCTCCTGATTGGATGCCACATCACCCAGCCCTGATTGGTTTCTGGGTCATTAGGAAGCTGACCTAGGGTCACAGACATCCATCACAGATGTACCCCTAATAGTCACTGCTTGTATACTTTTACTTACCTGAAATCTGTACAATCCTGGGCTGAGGGTGGTGGTATGAAGAAATCTCAGTCTTGAAATCAATTATTTTGACCCCCTTGAAAACTTTTGTATTTCTCTTAAGTACTTATTATACCATTGTGGAATGGTCTGTGTGAATATAGCATTCTCTTTGTAGTCTTGCAGACCTTCGGGGTGCAGCACATTACAGAAGAACAGCTGTGGCAGTATCACTGTTCTGCAGTGTGCACAGACAGGTAGGAGATTACTGGATGAAAGTAGTAATAATAAATACATTACACACAATATGATCCCCTGTAGGGTACATCTCCTGGGCCATGTTCCAGCCTGAAATCTGACATGGTTTCTAAAACCATTTCTAAAAGACTAAAAACGACTGCTGACATACATAACTGCTATTGATAATCCCATAAATATAGCTCTTTGCCTAACGTATAACAGTCACAGAACAGGCATTGAAACATTACAGACAAATCTATTAGTGGAAGGGGGGAAGAATGATTAATTTCATTACAATGAAATGTTGTTCCGCATTTGTATTTCTCAGTAAAATAACATAATTACAAAGCCATAGATTAAATTATGAAATTTCAGCATTAGCAGCAGCAGCCTCAGTTCAGGAAATTGGCTCTGTTAAGTAATGGGATCTCTTGATTGCATTAGCAGCCTACACAGCAGTTCATAACATGGGGTAGCGCTATCATTATAGTTTTCTCACTAGCTATCTACATTACCTTCACGATTTATGAAATAGCAGGACATGGCTGTAAAAACAGACCAAAAGTAGAAGCAGCCTTTTTTAACTGACCTTTACAAGACAAAGGATGCAACTCACTCCAATAGCAAAGCTTACGGGGAGCTCAAAGGGGCCAGTGTCTTCCCCAAAGTCCTTTCTCAGCCCTTTCTATAGAAGGGCTTGTGCTACCAAATCTATTGAAAGCCAAGAGTTTGTTGTAAATTGAACTTTCTATGAAAGATGTGTTCAAAACACACTGATGTCACAATGTGGAACTTTTGCCTTGTACAGCATAAAGGTCTTGGAAATAACAGTGTGAATGAAGTTCAGGGTCCAACAGAAAACTGAGTCTTAAATTACTTAAAAATGCATTTTCTTCCTATTCGTTTTAATTTTCAAGTGTACTTTGGTAGACACTAATAATGAAATTATCATATTGAGAAAGCTCTGGGCTGGTGACATGCTGAATTTTTGTGCTTAAGAAAAGAGTGCTTTTAATTGGAGAGGCATGCCTTCACATTTATAGGAAGCCATTTTCACTGTATTTCTGAGCAATGATACCATGTGTTCCCAGGATGTGTCCTGCTGGGATCCTGTTCCCTCCTGAACCCCAGTTCCCGCTTTCTTTCTTCTGTTTCTTATTCTCTATTCACTGATTTATCTGTTTATTTTTGCATACACCTTACTATATCTGGGTCTGTTTGCTTGTTCAATAAGTCTGTTGCCTTTTGTGTATCAACAGTCAGGGCTGACCCTGCCACTGGACAGAGTGATCCAACCACCTCAGGCAGCTGATGCTGAATCATAGCAGTGGTGGCCTTCCAAATATCCCAGCTATATTACAGGAGGGACATTGCTTACATTATTAAATTAATTAAACTAAACTAATAATAAACTAAACTAAACTAATTAATTAAATAAAACTAATAAAAATCTGAATAAGAAAAAAAAGCCTAACATATAAAAAGTTGCATATAGTGAATTCATTTCTTATATACAAAAACAATAGCTAGACAAATTAGGAGTGGAAATGATGACTTTGAATCCCAATTCTGCTATTATGAGGAAGTCCATAATTCTACATGTAATGTATTTTCTAGGGCTGCACACCAGATCTGCCTGGATTCCAGATCTCAGAGCAAATCGGGCCGATTCAGGTTGACCCAGAATTTGGCTGGATCAGGTTGGGGCAGCCGCTGATGGACTCATGTCAATGATCTGGGTCTGTCAAAGGGGGGAGGGGCAGTCTGGCAATGAAGGGAGGGGAAGGAAGTACACAGGCAGTCTGTGTGCATCTCCCCACCATCACCACCACATGCTTAATCAGTTTAAAACCTGAGTATATTAGAAGTTACCATCCACACACTTTTGCTGCGCAGATAGTGGTGGTTAGGTAAACCTCTTTCTAAACTGTTTAGCAGAGCTTTTCTTTCTCTCTCTCTCACAGAAGTGGTGAACCATGATGAAGTTGTTTTAGAGATAACTCACCAAACTGTGATGTCTCAGTCAAAATATTTTATTCCTAGACCGGGTACAAGCATTAAGGTTGCAAAAGAAATCTTTATGTTAACATAAACAGTACACTATCAAACAAAAGTCTTATCTCCAACACTTTGTAAATCACAGCAAGAGTCCGTCACAGGCAGCACTCTTCTGTCAGACATCTGCTAATACAAAGCAGAGTGGTCTTTATTTTACTAGCACTTCCAGCTGACACCAATTAAGGTCAAAGTACCCAAATTTAAAGGAAAAAAACTCTGGAACCTTCTAGAAACTTTCTAGTTGTTTCTTTGCAGAATGATTCCCTAACACAGTAAGCATACCATTTGGGGGTTGGGGGGAGAGAGAAAGAAACATGGATCTCTTTCTCCCTGCAAGGCTCCCAATTTGGTTCAGGGTCTGGGTCTGGGTCTGGTCTGAAGTGCTGGAATGGGTCCTCAATTGGATCAAGGAAGGTGGGCATGCACAACCCAAGTATTTTCCTCCAGAGCCTCAGTTGTGAAATGTTCTCAGAGTCTATTTATTTATATGTTTATTTCATCTAAAAATCAAAGGGCAGTTATTAGTCGCAAACTGTTGCTTTTTCTTTCTTTCTCACATCATCCTGTTATTTTCCCCCAGGCCAAATCAACAAATGTTCCTCTAAATTTCTGTTCCTGACAATCTTTAAATGCATCATTTGTCCAAATATTATTTGTATGTTCAGGCAACACAGTATTGGAGCCAGTTTCATATCTTCTAAAAATACTTGGAGCATGCAGACAAGTGGACCATACATCTGTCTTGGGCTGTTAGTATTTTAGAAACATAAGGTATTACAGCCAAATGCCAAGCAATCTGTATTTATCAAATCCAAGTCGTGGAAGATCTCCTACAATAAACTGTTTCTCTTGGTTTAGAAAATGTACACCTAACCAGAGCTGTTGGGGTACCTGAAAGCATCCTCTCAGTGCAGACACCTGGAAAGGCCTCTTAGAGTTCAAGTAAAAGGGGGCGGGGGCAAAAGACTGTTGAGGTTATAAAACCCTGAAGATATCCACAAGACTACACAAAGCTAACATCTTAACACTAAGATGAAACTACTTCCAAATGAAAACAATCCACAATGTTTCAACTACTGAAAAAAGTGGAAGTTAAATTGCTAGGCTAACAAGCATGTCAAAGAATGGAAATGAAAGATTTGGCCTTGAGTGCTAAACAGCTTTTATTCCTTCTATACAAAACAGATGCATTTTAAAATGGAAAGAGAATCAACGGTGCTACAGTGTAGTTTTTAGAAATGACAGTACCCTCCACCTCCCACAGCAACATTAATTTTAAGTGTCCTTGTTGAAAGAGGAAAGAAGAAAGGAGATTTCCCATGAGAAATCAGAATGGTTTAAAAGAACATGAAGGAACTGCAAAGAAAGGTTATAAAAAACTTCCCATGTTTCTCAGAAAAAAAAGTTTGGGAAGCTGCCATATACCAAATCAGACTATACGGTTCATGTAGCTCAGTATTGTTTACAATGACTGGCCGCAGTTCTCAAGAATTTCAGAAAGGGACAACTACCTGGAGATGATGGGAATTGAACCCACAACCTGTGTACAAAGCAGATGCTCTACCACTAACTACAGCACCTTCGCTTGTAGGAGAGTTACAGAAAAGGGATATGAGATCATTTTAGGAGGGAAAGGCAAAGTTTTCATTACATTTTTTAACAGAGATGACTACAGAAGCTGCATATGCTTCTTTGACATCTACAGTACCCAAGTACCATCAATAGTTCTTTAACATAGTAGTTCTTTCTTATGGAAAACATCTCTGCATACAGCAGGAAACTGTTGAATGACTCATACCTGCCTCACAAAGAGATTAATCAGTATATGAATGGGGGGTGAGTGTTTGTGCACACATGTGATTGTGCAAGCACACATATGTGTAAACTGTAAGACTTGAATGCTTTGATAACACCCTTAGAGGTGCTTCTTGTGCAATAAGCTGGAAATTGAATTGCAACATTGATTTCACATTACATTTCATAAAACACCTATATTCACTGAAAACTTGTTATAGCATGTCGCCATGGCAAAGACAAAAGTGGACCAGCCCTTTAATAATTTCCAAAAATGTTTTTCTCTAGGCAGATAACAGCTGCCTCAAAAGGACCTTACATGACCTCTCTGTGCAGAGGATGGCAACTGAAAGATTTCAGCAAACCTACAATGCTCTCATGCCTTCCTAAGTCTGGCAGCATTTTAAGTGCATGTAACCCAATTGGCTGTCATGTGAATCTGCCTTTAGACAAACGGTATTAGTGCAGTTCTGTGAACGATGTCACAATTGATTGCCTATTCCTGCTCACTGGGCAGCAACTCCTCAAGACATGACAAATGAGGGTATTGGGGGGGGGGGGGAGAAAGAGAGACAACATTTGTACTTTTTAATTGTTAAGCTGCATTGGGAGCCAATCTTCCTTGTAAATTAATTAATTAATTTAAGTTCCTGCTTTCCAAGTCTACCGCACTATCACCAACAGGTGAACATAGTGGGCATTTATAGTAATCACAGCTATGATGTCAAGTTGCAGGATGTTGAGTTTTTGAGACAGAAATCTTTCAACCAGGATACTTTACAAAATTAGAAAATGGTTCACATGATAAATTCAAAGCTCAAAAGAACTTGAAAGAAGTAGCAAATTTAGTTAGCTTACCTAACCATCCTATACCCGTTTACCTGGGAGCAATCCCTTTCTAACTATATTGGACATATTTCTGCATAGGCATGCATGAGTAATATTGTGCTGTTAGGTTGCAGTTGTACATGCACTTATCTTGGAGCATACACAACTGAATGGGATGTACTTCCAAGGAGACATGTATAGGGGAAGCTTTTTCAGTCCAAAGTCTGCATTCCCACACAGACATCCTTCTGAATGCCCCGTGGCAGTGATGGGTGGAGCCAAAGGCAAAAAGTGGGTGGGGCCAGATGCAGAAAGCCATAGGTGTGACTCTTTTACACCTCTGCAAGCCCACCCACATACACACCTTTCTATCCTGCATCCAGATAAGCAGTAGGAATTATCACAACTGATGGAGACGTTTCAGCCAGGTAAACATGCTCTAAGAGGACATAGCACAGGAACAGTGATGGGTATGGCCTGGGGAAAGTTCCAAGGTCCAGAACAGGGCTGCATTTGGCCCTTGAGTCTGAAGTTCCATAATCCTGATGTACAAAATTGCAAGTTTCCCCAAAAAACTATTTTATTTTGAAAATGTACACAATTTATGAAGTCAAGCATCAAATAAACAAAAAAAAGAATGAATAAAAAAATGATGAAATATTTTTTTATTAGTATTATCCAAGGGAAATTTAAATTATCCCTAAAATTGAAGGGCCAATAAATGAAAAAAAATAAGAAGAAAAACCAACTTATGGTGTAATCATTGGATAAATGAAAATAATATGTAGAGCTGTATGCTCTCTTGATAATTTATATTCCAATGGTTTCTGAATAAACTCCATTTCTTAACAGATTCATCTGGAGTGCATCCATCTTTATATTCCCTGTTAGCCTTGTTCAGTGTGTGTAGCTTTGACACATCTTGGGCTGCCATACCGAGCAAAGCAGGAAACAGAGTCTGAAGAATGACTTGGAAATGGCGAGAGTTCATTTATCCTAGGTAGCAGCGCCGGGGAACAGGTGTGAGAGCCGAAAGGCTAATGAATTTCTAATCTAAGTGGAAGGTTTTACTCAAATTGAAACAAAGGTGTGACTGACAAGAGCAATTAAACCTTTTACTGCTATTTTTAGTCAAGGAACTATGTTGAAAGCTTTCGCTATTATTTCAATCCCCCACCCCCATACCACTCAGGTGTCTCTCTTTATTTGGTTGCCGTAACCACAATATTTATACTAGTGATTTATATCTACTACAGTGCTGTTTGAGTTTTCTGCATGTATTATTATACCTGCCAAAGAATGCCCTTGAAGCACTTACCTCATTCAGAATGTTTGCAGGGGGAAGGCTGCTAAGGCTTCAGACCTTAAAGTTATTTACCATGGAGTTGTTCCTTTAATGTAGGCAAAGTGTTCAAAACGTGCAGCATTAGGTACTGCTGAAGCCGATGTGTAACTTTAGCAAAAGTTACATCAGGAAAAGCCAATAGAGGAGTTTCAAATTACTCACAGCGACAACATGTATCTCACAGAAGTCGCTGCATTACCTGACATGACTGGTTATGCAGGTACTTACCTCCCTAAAGTGATAATGTCAGTGAAAGAGAACATTGTGACATGATAATAGTCTTGTGCTGCAACGTAAATGCTAGGAGAAAGTGGGGAGCTTATGGGGAGGGGGAACACTGAGAAGCCAATACTGTTATTTTCCAAGTGGGGATGATTATCTGTTCTTACAACAAGCAACACCAATGGATTTATTTAGATTACACCCGCTGATTAAAAGCCGATAATGTGACAAGAGTAGCTGATGTGAAAAGACAAGGGAGCAGCTGCAATTTCTTGATACTGATGCAGAAGAGAGATAGCTGAAGCTCGCTTTGCCATCTTTTCTGCAATCTTCCTAAAACTTTTGAAGCTGGTATGAGACTCGTAGAACCGTAGAGTCTTGTGATGTTTGCAGGCATTTTTATCCCTCAGTGATATATAAACCAGGTTCATCTTCCAATCAACGCATCTCCTTGCACAGAAAAATAGGAGTCTGTTAAGAACATAAGAAGAGCCCTCTTGATCAAGACAAAGGCCTGTATAGTCCTCTATCTTTAAAACCCTATGCGGCCTAGGACCCACGTACCTACGGGACCGCCTCTCCTGGTATGAACCGCGGAGGACCTTAAGGTCCACAAATGACAACATTTTGGAGGTCCCAGGTCTCAAGGTGGTTAGATTGGTCTCAACTAGGGCCAGGGCCTTTTCAGTACCAGCCCTGACTTGGTGGAACACTCTTGTCATGAAAGACTAGGGCAGTGCAGGACTTGACATCTTTCCGCAGGGCATGCAAGACAGAGCTGTTCCGCCTGGCCTTTGGTTTGGACTCAGTCTGACCCTTATGTTTCCCTCCCCTTATGGGTTTGATCTATGGGCTACTTTTAAAATGAGGCTGCATTTAAAATTGCATTTTAACCTGTATTTTAAATTGGGGTCCCCCCCCCCATTATGTTTTTTACTGTAATTTTACTGGTGTTAGCTGCCCTGAGCCCGGCTCTGGCCAGGGAGGGTGGGGTATAATAATCATCATCATCATCATCATATCATCCTGTTATCACAGTAGCCTATTGGTAGCCCTCAAGCAGTGTAGCAAGGCTCTCCCCACTTGTGTTCCCCAGCGACTAGTATTCAGAGGCATAGTGCCTCCAACACTGGAGATTATATACAGTCATCATGGTTAGTAGACACATCCTCAGGTTCATTGGAGTCCACAGGTTCAATTATCTACATTGTCTCCATACCATGTATAGTTTTATCCATAAGTCTCTATTTTACCTCAGGGTTATTTGATCCCCTATGCTGTTTAGCATATGCATGAAATTGCTGAGTGGGGTCATCTGCATGTTTGGAGTACATTGTCAGCAATATGCTGATGACACACAGCTCTACTTTTCCTTAACACCTGCAGGTGGGGCAGTGGATGTGCTGGACCGTTGCCTTGCCTCAGTAATGGACTGGACGAGAGCCAACAAACTGAAGCACCATCCAGATAAGACTGAGGCACTGTTAGTGGGTGGTTCCCTAGACCAGAGAGCTGAGAGGTTGCCTGCTCTTGATGGCACTGACAGAATGAGTACGTAGCTTGGGGGTAATCCTGGATCCTTTGCTGTTGCTTGAGGCTCAGGTGGCCATACTGATGTGGAGTGCTTTCCATCAGCTTTGTCTGGCAGTCCAGCTGTGCCCCTTTCTGGACAGGGATAGCCTAGCTTCTGTTATCTACCCTCTGGTAACTTCTAGATTACTGCAACATGTTGTATGTGGGGCTGCCTCTGAAGACAGTTCAGAAACTTCAGTTGGTAAAAAAAAGGCAGCCATGTTGCTCACCCAGACAAGACACAGATAGGTAGCTGTGTTGGTCTGACGCAGCTGAAATTTAAAAATAAAATAAAATTGTCCAGTAGCACCTTATAGACCAATTAAGTTTGTTCTGGTATAAGCTTTCTTGTGCATGCACACTTCTTCAGACAAGACAGTTTGAGCATATTACACAGATCCTGGGACAACTACACTGGCTGTCAATTAGTTTTCATGCCCAATTCAAAGTGCAGGTTTTGACCTCTAAAGCATTAAATGGCTCAGGACGGCAATACCTCAAGGTATATATACCTCTTCCCATATAAAGGTATATAACAAGTTCCCCTCCACAAGAGGTCTGGAGCGTGGCAACATGAGAACAGGACTTTTCTGCGATGGCTCTCCATTTGTGGGATGCTCTCCCCAGGGATGTTCACCTGATGCCTTCATTACATATCTTTAGGCATCAGATGAAGATGTCTGTCTATCTATAACCAGACCTTTGGCCGATTAAACATTCTATGGCCTTTTAAAAGGGAGGTTATTGGTTCGCTTTTGTTTGTTGCTATTATGTACTTTGTTTTCTCATTATGTATTTTTATGCTGATTACCATCCTGAATTTGAAGATGACAGGGTGGTTCACAATTGTAATAAACAAGAGCAACACCTTTTGTCATTGGCTCTGCCAATGGAAGAGAATGAAGTCTTCTTGTGATCTACAGCTGCTTAAAGTCTGCCCACCCTTGCCTTACAGGTACATCTCTCAGCTGTTACATTTGTCGTTCATTCAGCTATCTATGATTCCAACAGTCACACTATCTAACTTTACCTCATGAAATGCTAGAGCATTTTGCCATGTAACATTTCCAACACTAAGATGATGATGGAAGTACCTTTTTCCATCTAAATTTAATATTCTTATTTGTAACCAGCATGTTCTTGGCCTTTATGAGATCTAAAGTTCATTTTCTCCTCTTTTCCAGATGGTATGTCATCTGTTTTCCTCTTTTCTTTTTCTTTTTTTAGTATTTCCAGTTTACCTTCCTCATACCTTCCCCAATGCTTGAGTTTTCACTTTTGTAACTGTCCTTTTTAGCATCTCTGCTTGTTATTTGATATTATTATATATTGCCTTCTGTCAAACTTCACAGGCTAAATTACAGGGGAATTTAGAACTTAACTCATCTCAAAATAGCTTCTGAACGAAAACCTCTGGCATATTATAGTGAAAAACAAGAAAAATACATTTCTAATGCAGTTCATAAAACTGCTTTAGCTTGGAAGTGAAAGGTTCTGGAACAGTGCGAGACAGCTAGTATTCTTTGTTTCAGTGATCTTGTTCCCTTGGGGATTATGGGTTGGGGACTACATATTAGGAGCAGGCTGACTACAGATAGTGGTAGATGGGACCCAAGTCAAAAGTAGGCATGTCCTACTTTTGTCTTCAATAGCTTAAAACAAATGAAACACCGTACCCAACATGGATGCCTGAAAATTAACATATGCATAGACCTGAAACACAATCCCTTTCATGTGACTGGTTAGCTGATCATGTTGTGACCAAGCCACAGAGGTACAGCCTCAGCCTAGCTCCATTAATGTTTAACCAAGTAGGCTTTATTCTAACTCCATGGGAATTTCCAACCATCACAGCAGCTCCCCACACACTCCCTGTACTGTTCAAGTGATGTTGTCCTCACTTTACTCGAACACTATTGCCTCTGTCAGTTGCCAGTGCTCCTCCTCCCATGCACCTCTCATGTTGAGTGAGTGTCCGCGCTAGAAAGTCATGGCAACCTTGTACTCAGGTACTGGCAGCCGCTCTTGGTATATAGTCTTTAGTTGCTGGGCAGAGACTCACCACCTGGGTCTTGGCTCCATTGGCTTCAGGTGCTGGCTTGGTTCTTAGTTAGCTGCAGGTGGAGAGTTATGTGCTCTCAATCTTGCACTCCTCCCTCCCACCTACCACAGCTGTTCTACCCTCTAATCCTCCCCCTGTCCCTTGGAGACAGAGGGGATGAGGAGTCATGTTCCATGAGGGTCCTAGCCTCTTCTTTGCTGGAGGGCTATGTGATCCCCTCGCCATGTTCCTGGTATTTCATGCTGTTTTCCTGCTCCTCCACTGGCCCCTCATTCACCAGCTCCTCTGATGCCTCTCTGTGTTCCACAGGGGTGCTGAGGTCTCTTGATCCAAGTCCCGAGGACCCCCAGCAGCTGCTGGTGCCCTTCACTAGGTCATCCTTATCCTGCAAGTCATGGTGTTCCCATCACTCCACAACAGCATATGCATTAGCAATTGCCTGCTTTGCCCCAGAGGGGCAGTGTAAGAAGGGACAGGATAGAGATGTATAAAATTATGCATGGTGTGAGAAAGTGGGTATAAGAGAGAGAGGAAAACTGTTTTCTAACAATAGAGCTTGCAGACATCCAATGAAGCTGAATGTTGGAAGAGGAGAAGACAGATTCATGGAGGATACGGTTATCGATGGCTACCAGTCATGATGGCTATTGTCAGGGCTGCCTCAAGTCTCAGCTCACAAAAGACCAACGCCTATCTCTTCTTATATACAAAAGTGTTTATTGCAGTTCATTGTTTGCTTCACATCCGAGGCGCGCAGCCCTACGTCTGCTAGGCTTAGACCGCTGAAGTCCCCTCTGAATCCGTCCCTCCCCTGCACCAGTTTAAGAGGCTTGCGCTGCTCCACCTCTTTCTCTCTTTCCTTTTCCGCAGGGTCTTTCTGCCCGCTGGGGTTTCGCCCCTCCTGGATTCCTCTGACGCGGAATCAGACTGCTCTTGCCCCCTCCTGCGGGCTTTGGGACCTGGCCCCTCCTCCGGGCTCCCTGTACTTCCGCGCGCCTCTACATTTGAACTTGGCGCGCGCGCCCAACCTCTAACCTTCCTTTTAACAGCTACACTACTCCCTTCACTACTCCCCTCCCCTTCCGGGAGGGTGGCTTGCTCCGACCTCCCTCCTTTCTCTGCTGCCGGAGCCGCTTCCCCTGATACACTGAAACCTCCACCCCCTTCGCTGCACTCTGGCGGGGAGGCTGGTCCTGACGCCCAGCTGCCACTTTGGGATCCCCCGCTGGCCCCCTGCTCCTGACACGTCCCCCCTGGGGCTCCCCTGGCCTTGACCACCGGCGCCCCCTTCTGGGAATCCTCTGATTCGCTGGAAAGACTCATGGAATCTCTTGAGTCATTGTCATCCTCTTCCTCGCTGTCCTGGGATTCATCCCCATCGCTCTCCATCTCCTGCCTACCCTGTGCCTCTGTCCCTGAACCCCTGACATCCATGTTCTACATATCTCCACTGTTGGAGGCAGTATGACTCTGAAGGCTAGTTTTTGAGAATCACAAGTGGGTAAAGTGGTGTGCTTGGGTCCTGCCTTGGGTTGGCTACTGTGAGAACCCAGTGCTAGACTAGATGGGTCACTGGCATGAACTACCAGGGCTCTTGTTTTCTTCATTGCCTTAAACATTTATTACTAGAAGGGTTTGACTCTCAGGTTCAACAGCAGCTCCATTATTATCCCTACCTTCACTCCCACCTGTATGCTGTCTCAGTGTCTGTACAAAGGAGGAAGTAAAATTATTGGCATATATATAAGAAAAACCTTGGGAGAAATCAGTTGAGAGAGAGAAGCAGCTATAATTTTTCTACATTACTGCATTGTTGTTTTTAAAAGGTGCTAGTTGCTTGCAGTTCCATCCCATAATAAACCTGCGAGTGGCATATAATAAACCGGTGTTATGAGGGACCGTTGCTAAGCAATACATCACTTCCAGGAGATCAGGATTCTCTGTGTGACAATTCCAGGCATCAATTATTTCTGTGATTTCTCCTTTTGGAACATTCTGTGTATTGCTCAAGATTAAAGGTGATTTATCACCCTAACATAGTTCAAATATGTAAAGGCCTAAATCTTGTTTCAGAATTGCATCTTTTTCATTAAAAAACTAATTTTCCTTTGGAGCTTTGCTGCGTATTCATCACAAGGCAATGCGACAACAATGTGACCTAGTTTTATTCGGCTTTGACCAAATTGTTGGACAAAGCTGAATATTCTCACTAAAGGCAATATTCTGCTTGTAAATTTAAATTGCTTCATTTATCATACTCACCTAAATTCTTGGAGTGGGTTGTTTGTGTCCCCCATGCTGGGGGATAATGATACCAGAAATGTTAACTTCTAATTAAAAACAAAGAGCGACACACAGGTATTCTAGATAAGGCTGCAAAGCATTGCGTTATTAGGCGAAGTATGTTGCTGTGAACTCTGTTTGCTTGAGGAGCCAACCAAAACAAAAACCATCTGGAAGATTGCCTGAATGAACTAAGACCAACAGTTACAGCTGTTGTTGAAGAGGGCAAGTTCCACCTCCTGCCCCACCCCTGTCTGTCTTTTCAATAAAAGCATTTAGGAGAGAGCATGAAAGTAACATCAGCAGCCTTACTGACAAGCTCGTTTTTCTTCATTGCAAGAAGTGGCTGGAGGATAGGAGAAAAGGGAGTCGGGTGGGGGGACAATGTACACCACCTTGAGCTCCTTGGAGAAAAATATGGGATATAAATGCAATAAATAAATAAATAATCCATCATAGCTTTCTCGCCTACTGTAACATATGTCAAGTTGAATCAGTTTAATTCACGCTGAAATGGGAATGTATTGGTGTATTGGTATTTAACATTGGAAAATTCTAAGGGACTCTGAGCTTTAACTGAGTGATAATTAACTATTGTTGTTTTCTTCTAGGTTTTAAAAAATCTGCTACTTTTTTTCGATAATTTGATAATTTCATTATTGCTCTTGTTTTTAAAGTATGTTTTTATTGCCATCGTTAATGAATATTTTATATCATTTTATGTAAGCTACTTAGAAACTTTTTTTCCCCATTGTATGGTATGTACATCTTGCTCAAATAAATATTTCAGCATGTATCTTTAAAAGCACACTTAAATGTGTTTCAAACCTAATATCATCCTGGGCTATGATGTGGTCCAAAGAGGTTGCATTTACTTTTTAATTTAAAGCAAACGAAGCATATAATAGCTGTTCCAAGTGGCAAGGAACCCAAACTGTTGGTACCAAATGGCTCTGCAAATGCCCTGAGAGTGAGTAAATATGATATTATCCCATCCTTCACAAGTATGTTTATATGAGAAGACAAGGTGGTTGCCCCTGTCATTACATAGGGATGGACATCTCCCACCCCACCCCCATATGAAGGCCCATCTGCATTGGGAAAACATATGACAGTGACTGTGTTTGCTTGTTTGTTGGCTGCGACTATTATCTAAATGAAAAACTTAAACTCAGACCACCTCATAGTACAGAGAGCACAGAGCAAACACAAAAAAGTCACAGTGTGTTCTGATCCCCACATGAGTCCAGAACCTGTGGATCAAATCAATTCACTGTGACACATGAACAGACCACATTCCTTGAGCATCCTAATTGGAACACACATTTTGAATATGTGTGACCATCATGCCACAATAGATAGTTTGAGAGAAGTAGGGTCAAGGCACTAACTGCTACAACCTTAAGACTCGGTTCTGGTTTAGTCATGTACTTTAAGCCATTTTCATTTCTACCCCTCCTCACTTGGCACACACACCTTTCTCCTTTATTGATAGTTCATGAGACTGTTAATCTCTGAGTTGTGGGTTTGAGCTCCACGTTGGGCAAAAGATTCCTGCATTTGCAGGGGGTTGGACCAAATGACTCTCGTGGTCTTTTCCAACTCTAGGGTCCTAAGTGCACTCCTCCTTTCTGCAACATAGGATATCAGCGGGGGGGGGGGAAGCATGCTGAGTTTTAGGCCTGGTATCATACACTGAGCAGGTCATATGACTGCTCACGATATGCTAAGCACACTGCCAGTTGACTTTTAGCATGACACTAACCCTGGCCAATTCCATCCATTTCTTTGTAGCGGCAACCAATCCATGCTAGGCTCAACGTGGAGTGACAGCAGCCACATGGAGGTATTCAGCAGATACTGCCAGGATGGAAGTCAATAGAGCTTCCCTGCCCCCGGTAGCAGCAGCAATGACACATGCCAAGAGGTTTGTATAATAGTGACAAAAATAAAATAAGAAGAAAACTAGAGGTGACAAGCAATTAAATACAGAATGGACAATCCTGTCCCACAAAACAAGCAATGGCAGGCTTAAAAATTCAGCAAGATATTCCTAAACATTAAATATCTTTCTTTCTGCCCCCTACTCCCTTCCAGTTGGCTGCCTGGAAATTCTTTATCTCTATTGGCTTTAATTGGGCAAGATTATTTCACATGGATCATTAGTTCCCTAAGTAGTTAAATACTTGGCTTGCTTCTGGCTATAAGGGCTCATTATAATTTTACACTTCCAGACAGTGAGGGAGGGCCGAGAAGATTGTTATTTTTCATGTTCTGGCTAAGTGCACCTGAGCTACAATTTGCCCAGGAAAAAAACCCTATGAAATAGATAGGACCTTTAAAAAATGAATAAATAATCCATTTCAGTCATATTTTTTATTTATATAAAGTAACAATCTTAAGAATTAAAGGAACAGCTAAGTTGCTGAGGTAGACAGTTAAAGAGGGATTTGTTTTTGTTCATTTTTTACAATTTAGCATCCGGCTTTATGACATGTCAGTGCCAGATTGCAAATAAGTCTACAAAAGCTACTAGCCTGAAAATTATATAGATGATAGATGATAGATAGATGATAGATAGATAGATAGATAGATAGATAGATAGATAGATAGCACTCCTATTAAGAAGCTAGTATCATAGACTAGTATCCTGCATTTTCATGCTTGTTGTGGAGTAGGAGAAGACTCCTACACATAGAAACATAGGCTCCTAGCTTATGCCAGGCTCTTGGTTCAAGGCTCCTACTTTAAATGTACTTTAAATTTGTGGTGTGGATGTGACCTAAATTGCTGAAGATTACCATAACACCCATTGTGTGGTATATCATCATACCCATAAACAATGGTCACTGTGTCCTCTTAATTTCAAAATGAAAAGTCAATGTTTCAGATTGCTCAGTATACAGTAGCTTATGACTCATAGTCCCCAATGATAAGACAGAGTGTTAGCATTCTTCTTTCCAAAGCAGGATGCTCTGCCCTTGCTTTTAAAATGTGGGGGGGGGGGAGGGAGGTTTTAGTTTAAATGCTCCATATACAATGATTTTATTGCAAACCTAAATACATAAAGGAAGTTGGACTATGTGAATATTCACAAGCTGTTATTAAATTGAGCATGCATAAGAAGCAATTAGCAATGTCAATTGTAAGATTTTACTCTTCATCGGTGAATAAATGTTTAGCCTAAAAATAAATGCTTAACTTAATCTCCTTTTAATATTTCTGCAACACAGTTTCAGTTGAAACAATAGGACAGAGTTCAGTTCAAAAACTTCATGCAACTAATTTGGAGAACTCGAACATGTTTGTCTTCTATGGGAATAGGCAAGAGAGCTGAAATGTTGTTGTTTTTTGAAGCAGAATTTCTGTAGTCTGCAATGAGTGGATGGATGGAGGAGGCTTAGACCTTTGCATCCCTGCTCAGCCGCAGATTGAAGTATATGCAGCTGAGATTATTATAAGCAATGACAGCATTATGGCAGCATCATTCATCATTATAGGAGTATCTCATAATGGTACTACTTAGAAGAAAATGTCTGAAGATTGTGTCTGATACACCGATTAGCTTAAAATAATATATTTTCAAAAGTCGACATTACCATTTTACTCTGCTTTGGCACTGAGCTGTACTCAGAATTCATTGCAAATACTAATAAGGGTCCAGCAGGAAACCTTTCTGAAAGACCCCAAAAGGCCTCAGCTGTTCTTCCTTAGCAAGATGACTTATATCAAGATCAGACCGTCAGGATAGAAAGCCTATTATCAGATTGCTGGTTGCACAGGGAGGGCGGAATGACTGTAAATAAGTGCCACTCTTCTCCGACAGGACAGCCAGTGACCCTCATGGCAACAGGCTGCATCTCACTGAAATGCGAACAAGGATGCAGACAAGTCAGTAAACAAGATGATGAGAATCCGAGGATTCAAGATAAAAGACTACAGCCAGTACTTTGATCACAGGTCGAATTCAGAGCCCAGAGAATCAAAGGTTGAACACTTTGTCTAGTTGCATAAATCCCACTGAAGACACACATAGCTGATGGGCAGATAATTAATATAACTAATAGTAATCTAATTCAGTGGCTGAAAGTCTGTGAGCATTATGAACTGGTTTAGGATTTTCTAAACTCTTGACAGATTAATCCTAGTAGGAGTAAGCCTGACTGCTTGCATTGAGATTTACCTCCAACTAAACAGGGTCAGGCTGTTGATTGAACAGGCTTAATAAGCAGCCTGGGGGAAAATGAGATTCCATCCTAAAACATTAATATATCTTTTGTGAACAGTCAGTTATAGTAACAAGAACCTATTTCCTTTGGAATACTATTGCCACACTTGCCTATCAGCATAAATCCTACATATGCCTACTCAAAAGTCTCATTGAGTTAAATGAGGTTTGCCCCAGGTAAGTATGTATCTGGTTGCATACTGAATATTGGTGATGATTCTGCTTATAGATATAATCCTGAGCTGTGTGACCCTCTGATGTGCTTAGTTCTTTGCAGAATGTGCATGTCTGCTGGATTTTGCAACCAATAGCAAAATCGCGCACTGCAAACATGCCACTTATCCAGCTCTGCTGGTCTATATGACTGGTATCTGGAGGACATCCTGGGACAAACTGTACCTTTTAAAAAAAATGTCCCAAGCTTGTATTGGTATCTGATCACACAGGCCATAAGGACAAGAAAACTTCCCACAGATCTGGCCCTTCTTGAAATGGATCCAGTGAGGCATTCAACAGCAAAGGCTTTGTCACATGGGTTTCAAAACATGGTATTACAGACAAAACCCTCAAAAATTTAAGCATGATAGTGGAATACATGGTTTGTGTGTAAGCCCTGCTGGTTCAACACCAAAGTAAACCACTCTTGAGTGGAAGGCCCACATCACATCTTGTTTCAGCTGCAGTTACGTAATAAGGCTGCAAAAAAAGGCTGTGGTGGATGCTGTTTTGCCAACCATCCAGCACTCAGCCATGGTGTGCATTCAGTGAAATGATAATCCAGGCACTCTTGTGCTCAGATGACAGTGAGAAGAGGAGATCTGGTGTCCAAAACATCATTGACTTGAGGGGCGGAGATTATGACAAACTGGGAGATCTTTCTAAATGTCTGAGGAAGATATCTTCCATCAACCCCAGTGCTTCGTCCCTATTGGAGACTGGTTTGACAGGGCATATGAACCTCCTTTGATATCTAAACTTACTGCAACAGATGTAAAGAAGTTCATCAAGAAGCTCATGCAAGTTCTACAGTGGCCCTGTCATGCTCGGTCTATAGAGAGGTGTGTGAAACAAATCACATGGCAAATGTGAGGGCTACATCAGAGGCCAAGCAGCAAGTTCATGGCTGATGTCCAAGAACATATCAAAGCAAGACTTGTTGAAACTTGTTGTTTAAATTTCTTATATACTGATGTCATTACTTTCTAATGCTACTCTATGATTTCAACATAATGTTGTATGCTTAGTAGGATGTTTTATGCAGAAAAACTATGTTTTAAAAATAATCTTATTTGACATTTTAAGAACATAAAATTAAAATTACTTGGTTTTCCAACAGCAGTTTAGATGCTTTTTAAATCAAGCTTAGCTTTACCAAGCTAAATGTTCCCCAATCACAAAATAACAGCAGATTTGAATTCCTCACAAACAAAACACATTTTTAAGACTCCTCACTGAATAAATTTGCAAAAATTAAGTTTCACACCCTAAAATGACAAGTCCTATTATCCCATGTGTAGCCCAAATTCTCTTCCTGCATTGTCATGTGCAAATGCGGGGTTTTGTTGATCCTTCCCCACCCCCATACATCGTTTTTGCAGTGTTCATGACTTACATTTTGATGTCTTCATTACAATTTCATTATGTAAGGAATCATGCTCAAACAGTGCCTATTTTCATCTTTACTGCTCAAGAAGGGGAGGATGGCAAAAAATAAAAATAAAAAGGGTCATACTAGTTAAGGAACTAGCACATTCCCTTCTGTTGTTGTTCTTTTTATGCATACTTTTACTGTTTTTTCCTTAACAATACAGTCCCATGAATAAGAACAATAAAAAAAGAAAATCGGCAACAGAGCATAGCGATTTGTAGTGCAGTACCATACAGATTAAAGTAAATAGAATCAGAACAAAGCCAAAAGGGGAAGCGGGTTAGATGCGGAGGGAGGGAGACT
Source organism: Podarcis pityusensis (assembly GCF_964106645.2). NCBI lineage: Eukaryota > Metazoa > Chordata > Lepidosauria > Squamata > Lacertidae > Podarcis > Podarcis pityusensis. Next base: position 50,287,122 of record NC_138027.1, read on the forward strand.
TCCAGGTTGGCGCCATCGGCAATGGCGGAATTCCTCTGACCGGGAGGAATTTGCCCCGTGGGAAATTGGGTCTGGCCGCCACGGCGAAGGCGGAGACCCGTAAAAATCACAGGCGGGAGAAGCCTGTGAACGTGGGATTTGGCGGGCACCTTCTGCGCCTCCCCTACTCGTGGGGAAACCCGTTTTCGGGGCTCCGGAGCAACGTGGGGTGAGTGGCGCGGTGCTTCGAATCGTCTGCTTCTTTCACGGAGCGAAGCCGCACAGCCGTTGCCGGAGAGCGCTGACTTTTTCCTGTGGACAATTTGACCTTAAAGTAATTACCTGTGAGTAGAGCTGAAACGGGAGAATTGGATTTTTAAAAGTATAATTTGGTATCGAAGCGGGGAGGTTCAAAACAGGAAGTCCGCCTCCCCCTTTTGTAAATAGACTGAGGCAATGAAGTTGCAAGCTGGAGTCCTGGAAAGTCTTTTGTAAAAGATTAAATTTCCATCGGTAAAGAACAAAACCCCCCTTTGGAGGCAGGAAAAGAGGGGAGGAAGTTGTGGACTGAATATGCCTGCAGGAGAGAGCGAAGAGATCTAAAACCCCGCCGCTCTGACCCTGGAAACGGGCTGCTAGTAGGACTGACGGACTTTGGAATGTTCATTGACAGTGTTTAGAACGTTCATTGACAGCTAGTTAAACAAGAGAAATACATTGTTTCTACTGTTTCCGGCTGCTTTAAAAAGGAGTAAAGGTAACTGAAAATTGAAACTAACTTGAAACTAATTTTCGGATTGTTTAAAAGAGGATACTATTGACTATTACAAATAGAAACTGTTTTCCCCTAGTGGAAGCCTTTGAAACCGGATGCTTTACAAGAGTTGGGTTAGGGAAATTTCCAGCTGCAAGCTAAAAACCGTGAGACTCTGGGACTGACCTTGAAGCTTTTAAGTGTTATGGTTAATGGAAGAGGAAAAACAGACCAGTCAACTGCTGACAAAACATTAAGGTCTGGGAGGACTTGGCAACAATCCAGGAGACGTCCATCATCAGGCCCCCCTGCTTTTTCTGAGCCTTTGTACCAGTATATGTAAAACCAAGAGAAATGTTGACAGAAGAGGCTCTAGTGGTGGCAATATTTAAGATAAATGATTCATTGGATCAGCTTCACAGGAAAATGGACACGATAAATGCAAAAGTGGATGTTTCAATCATTAAAACTAACTTAAATACAGAAAGTATAAATAATACTAATATAGAAACTACCCAGAAATTGACACAGGAACCTATTTTGATACGGCAAACTGCGGAGGAGGCCAGGGAAAAAACTGTTGTTGCTGAATGTAAAGAAACACAACTGGAGAGAAAGAGCAAGAGAGCCCCAGCCCTACAGAAGCAACTTGATGAATACAAGTTGACGCTTGCTATGACTGAACTCAAAGAAAAACAGACGAATTTGAGGATTAGAGTTCACCTTTGGTGGACATGCCCAAGGATTAAGACACTTTGGGAGATGATTCATAATGAAATGAAAAAGGTATTTAAATATACCTTTTTGAAGAAACCAGAGGCCTTTCTCCTGGGCATGGTCGGCCAATTGGTGTTAAAGAAGGATAGAACTCTTTTCACGTATGCAATAATAGCAGCAAGAATACTCATTGTGAAGTACTGGAAGACACAAGATTTATCTATCCGGGAAGAATGGCAGATGAAGTTGATGGACTATATGGAATTGGCGGAAACGACTGGCAGAAATCCGAGACCAGGGAGAAGAGACGGTGGAAGAAGACTGGAAAAAGTTTAAGACTATTTATAGAAATATTGTAAAAATAATGAATTTTAGAAAAATGTAGGAATGAAGTTATATGGCTTTAGTAGAAATGCTATAAGGAATTAAGTATAAATAGATTAATAGAGTATTAAAGGAAAAAATAAGATTAGAATATGTTAAGATAATTATAGGATAGAAAACAGAGGAAGATGGAAAGGAATTGCTGAAACAATTAATAGAAGTGGAATACAAAAAGGGAGGTGTGAGGAGGTCGTGGAAATAAGGGAATGAAAGTTAAGATATTGAAATTGTTTTGTGTTTTAAATGGTTTGCGTCTTGTTTTGTTAATCTTATGTTTCTTCTTTTCTTTTCTTTTGCTTTTGCTTTTGCTTTTTCTTTTTTGTTTTTTCTGTTCTATTGTGTTTAAATGGTTGGAAAATCAATAAATATTATTTTTTTAAAAAATAGATGCGGAGGGAGGAAAGGCAATAGGCTCTGGCATGCGCATCATGCAAACAACTCTAAATATGGATCCTGAATCTCTGAGTACTTTTTCCTCTGTGTGCCACCTGCTAAAGGTACTGTATTTTTCGTCCCATAGGACGCTCCGTCCCATAGGACGCACCTAGTTTTTTGGGGGGGAAATAAAGGAAAAAAATTCCCCCAAAAACCAGGTCGGGGAAACCAAACCAGGTCGGGGAACAGCGGGATGGCTGCACTGCGCCTCCCCGCTGTCCCCTGAGCTTGTGGGGCTGGCCGATGTCTGCCCAAAGCGCGGGGCGCTCTGCTTCAGGGCGCCCCGCCCGCCGGGCAGCAGGCTGCTATCCGCAGCGTGGGGAGCCCTGCGGGAACTCCCGCAGGGCTCCCCACGCTGCGGATGTCTGCCCGGCGCGCAGGGCGCTCTGCTTCAGGGTGCCCCGTGCGCCAGGCGGCAGGCTGCTATCCGCAGCCTAGGGAGCCCTGTGGGAACTCCCGAGGGCTCCCCAGGCTTGCTGATAGCTTCCTGAAGCCTGGAGAGCGAGAGGGGTTGGTGCTCACCGACCCCTCTCGCTCTCCAAGCTTCAGCGAAAGCCTGTATTCGCCCCATAGGACGCACACAGATTTCCCCTTCATTTTTGGAGGGGGAAAAGTGCGTCCTATAGGGCGAAAAATACGGTAGCTTTTTTCTATCCTGCAGGGGTTGAGAGGTCTTCCAGCCACTAAGCAACATGACATCTGACATCCTACTTTACTAATGCAGAAAAGGAGTGTTCTGCATAGGAGGTAAATCCTTCCTAACATCGTGGGACTGACAAGTTATCTGAAATACATTCTTTTCATTTTGCTTCCTAAAGTTAAAGATTATGCCTTGCTTAATTTCCTAAAAATCTGTTTTGGATCATTCAGGTCTATTCAGGCTACCTAAAGAGTACTGTTTTTATAGGAAGTGCTGAAGAAACTGAGGCCTAGGTTCCTGAGATGTCTAGGAATAATAATAATAATAATAATAATAATAATAATAATACCCCACCCTCCCTGGCCAGGGCTGGGCTCAGGGTGGCTAACAACAAATATAAAAACGTAATGGGGGGGGGCAGTTAATTAGAATACGGCTTAAAATACAGCTTAAAATGCAGCCTCATTTTAGTAGTAGCCCAAAGGTCAAGACCATAAAGGGAGGAAACATCAGATATTCACCCGAGCCAGCTATCCATGCTGGTCCTACATGGGCCAGCAAAAAAGCCAAGGGAAGATTTATATACCAAATCCCATATAAGGGGTCAGAGTGATTCTAAGCCAAAGGCCAGGCAGAACAGCTCTGTCTTGCAGGCCCTGCGGAAAGATGCCAAATCCCGCAGGGCCCTGGTCTGTTGTGACACAGCGTTCCACCAAGTCAGGGCCAGTGCTGAAAAGGCCCTGGCCGTAGTTGAAACCAATCTAGCCTCCTTGAGGCTCGGGACCTCCAAATTATTGTTATTTATGGACCTTGGGGCATATCAGGAGAGGTGGTCCCGTAGGTACGAGGGAATAAGTGAAAGCAGCGCTGATCAAAAATGGAAACTATGCTGTTGCTCATTGGAGTCATGGCAGCTCTTAATGTTTTGGCTGCTTTCAAAATGGGAGAACCCTTTCCCCATGCTAAGGGCAAATTGTGAACATTAAGACAATGTGTCTAAGATGTGCTACTGACAGTTTTCTGGTTACTGCTGGCATACACCTCTCTCTCTCCCTCTCTCTCTCTCTCTCTCACACACACACACACAGAGAGAGAGAGAGAGAGAGACCTTTTCTTCTCTGATTGTGATGGACATTTTGCTAGTAACCTATGAACAGCACTTTTGAAAGCTTCAGATACAGCAGTTCCTTTATCAAGCATGCACGATCTCGCGACAAATCTCCCTAATAGCAAACCCTCTTTTGCTGTTCTTAGGCTAAACTATAACTTGATGGCAGTTATAATGAATGACATTGACATTCTAAATCCTATTATGCTACCTGACAATCCTAAAATGAAAAGAAGAGGAATGCGGGCAGGGGGAGAGAAGCATTTTTGAGAAGCTGGCATTTTGACTTTTACCATTAAGGCCAAATAATAGACCACATCTGAAGGTCAGTGTCATTTTATACGACATCTTAAGCACTGCCACTTCTGAACCACTGTTGCTTTCATGCCATCCTAGTAGATCTTGCATAGTATGGAAATTATAGTCTTTTTCACATGGTCATAGAACATATATGCTGAACCCATGCCCACTGTCCCTGTTCCTGACCCTCAGATATTTTGGAGTTATGCACAGAACATGCATGCGTACATGCATACATAGCCCTCAGTTCACAGAGAAAGCCTACATGTAAGGAAGCATTGTACAGAACACATACAGAGCCCGTGAGCATAGGGAGGCTGGAAGGCAGTACTGGCCTATACACACATGCTCTCATCACATGTCTTTAGCTTACAAGATTTCCCTCCCTGGGATAGCCTGAACCTGCTGTTGCCTGGAACTGATTGATTTCTGAACAGGATATAGCTATGGGCATAAAAGCAAATCCTGACGTGGCTGGAAGGCTACGCCCACCAAAGGGGTGACATCACTGGAGAAGTTACAGGCGAACCAGACCCTTGATTTCTGACTAGGATGGTGAGGTTGAACCCAGTGTAAGAGATTAGACGGAAGCCAGCTGGTTCAGGGGACCACCCTTGTTGTGAAAGATTTCAGGGCCCTGGGTGAGAGCCAGTAGGCTGAGAGGTGTTGAATGGGGAGGCATGTCAGAAGGAGAGGCGGTAACTATCAGTACCCAGTTATAGTACTGATGTCAGTATATAATAGTAACTTGTAAGGATAGTTTTATGGTATTTTGGGGGAGAAATACTGTACACTGCTTAGAGATGTTTTTTATATATAATGGAATAGAAATATCCTATTTTTTAAAACCCTCCCGGACTCCAAAACAACCTTCACAGTTAACAACTAATTTTTATTCTTATAATTGAGGTGGGGGGGTCAGACTCCCCTAAATTCCTGGAACTAGTAAACACTTAGAATTTAATCAACCCCCTGAATCCTTGGATTCAGCAGGGATTCAGCTGCCAGAATAGCCAAACCAGGCTGCTAAAAGCTGCTAAGAATGATTCATTAACTGAACAAAGGCAAGGTGATGAGCCATTAAGAAAGCAGAAATTCTGTGCCAGATGCAGATGGCTGGAACCACACCCTGAGCTCTCAGTTGCTGGACAGAGACAAAGAAAAAAGAAAAAGTTTTGTGTGTTTAGGATTTCAGTTTTCTGTGGCATGTTCTAAGTGAAAATGTTTCAGTCTGTAAGTGGCAAGCTGGAGGAAGGATCAGCACCATGGCTGAGGTCTTTTCAGATCCCAGGCTAGAGCTATGGGAGAAACAAGAACCATTTGGAGTGTTAATGCTTTGAACCCCTCCATCATAGACTCAGGCTGTATATATGTGTGAATAAACCATCTGTCATAAAGACACGGCAGTCTCCACTGTGCCTCATTTCCAAAGGAAACATGAACCCTGGGTAAGCACCTAAAATCTCGCACTGCTCAGAGATTGGGGTAATGTGTAACAGTATTTTAGTACATTCTCATAATTTACTTGCTTATTTGAACGTAACGTCCCACATTATTTTCATTGTGGTTCTCAAGGTGGCTTACATGAGTGTCCAGGTGATGTTCTTTCCAGACACTGACCAGACCTAGACCTGCTTAACTTCAGCAAGGTGCCCTAAGAACAAGTATTTGTTTTTGTGTGTGTTTGTTGTGTTCCAGTTATTGTTCTTACATCTCCCATTTTGACAGACAATAGAGGTAAGACTTCTAGACTCAGTTTGAATTCATATTTATCCCAGATCTAGAATACAATACAGATGAATATATATGAATATCCATTACACCTTTTTAAAAGCCAGAAGATTCTTTAAATTAAGAATACCTAGTCTGTAACAAGTATTTTCTGGATGAGTTTTAAGCCAGCAAGAAATATCCAACAGTTGGACAGCATCAGCATCATAATAATAAAGTATAATTTACATCACCATTCTCCAGGTGGAATTACATTAGCACTTTTTCTGCAAATGTGTGTGGATAATACATTGGCTTGCCTTATAACATGCAGATTATTTTTCCATTTAGAAAAGTGCAGTACTTAGTGAATCAAAATATATGATGGCATGTATTTTTAAATCAACCTTTCTATCCAGCAAAGTGTGTATGGAGCACGGTGGCTAGACAAGTTGTATCCTTCACAGAGAAGAAGTTGTTATATGAAGATTAAAAGTCAAGCCAGAATAGAAGGTACAAACATGCTAGCAGCTTATAGGTGAGCATTCAACCATAGCACACTTCATTTGCAGCATTCAAAATCCTATTCAGTAGGCCGATGAGGAAAGCATTTTCATTTTACTACACACTGTGCAGATCTTTGCTGGATTTATAAAGGATCTGGCTACATCTCAGATTCTAATATAAACATAACAACAAGGGATAGCTTTCCAGCGGGAAAGAAATGGTGGCAATGGCATTTTTTTTTCTCCCAAGGAGACTTTCATGGAAATCTATAACAATAAAATATTCCCAGAAGATGTACAAGACTGGCATGCTATTCAGTGATACACGAAGGTCAAGTAAGGTGCCTCAGAGGGAATTTTGGCTTGTCATAGGTAAAGCAGGATCTGTATAAGGCTGAAAAAAGTTGAAGTGAGGAACACTGAAGTTCTTTTTGGAGACTCAGTGTTTCTGATTCAAAGATAAATAAATACTGAAGGCAAGTGTCTGCTGAAAGAGCAAACTCCAGGATGGGGAGGGGGAGAGCTCCATTGTGACTGGAGTCAATCTTGTAGTCAAAGGGAAATAATTTACCCTGAAAGTAAATTGTTTTAAGTTCTTCCCACTCCAAACTCGACTTTAAATGTGTCTAGCACAAAGATTACCAGACCCTGAAAATCGGCAGGTTCCTTACCCGAGGGGATTTCTCTCATTTATGCAATTTTCAGAACATTTGCTAGCAAGACCTTTTTTAACCCACCCCAGAACTTTGATGCCTACCCTTGCATGAAATGCAGCTATTCACAGATGGGGTAACCAAGTCCACAAATTTCCACCCTCAAAATAAAATGCATTAGAAGTTTGGGTTACAGTGGTATCTTGGATTACATACGCTTCAGGTTACAGACTCCGCTAACCCAGAAATAGTACCTCGGGTTAAGAATTTTGCTTCAGGATGAGAACAGAAATCATGCTCCGGCGGCATGGCGGCAGCAGGAAGCCCCATTAGCTAAAGTGGTGCTTCAGGTTAAGAACAGTTTCAGGTTAAGAACGGACCTCCGGAATGAATTAAGTATTTAACCCGAGGTACCACTGTATTTTAAGCAAATGGTAAAGATGCCTAGAACAAACACTCTTGGTTCTATTTGCCTAGAATTAGGCAGGCTTTATTTACTCTGGTTGGGCTAATATACCTGCAAATTTCATGTACTTCTGTTAAAAGGGGGAAAGTTATAGTCATTTGGGTTTTGTTGGTTTTTGTTTTTTGTTTTGTTTTTTTAAAAAATCCAAGTCTTCTAACCATCTAGGAAAGCCCCTACTCACAGAAGACCAGAGTGCTATGAGTGACAAAGGCTGCGTCTTGACACATGTGCTCTAGAAGAGGTTTTGGAAACAAAAAGTAAAAAAGTGGCTACCCTGTACAGAGTGCACCTGGGAAGCCATCCTTTTGCTTTGAACCCACTGAATCAAGACTCTGTTGCTGTGCACGTCAATTCCACTATGATCAGTATATTCCCTTTTCAAATAATAATGACTATTCTTGTCAGAAGGAAGGCTCACAGAGCACACTTCCGTTAAATCAACATTTTTTCTTGTTTTAGACGCTTTGCTTCTGGAATGCTAATGGCCTGATTTCCCATTCAAAACAGTAAGGTTCAAGAAGTCACACTGAACAGCTCATGTAGTAAAATCATTTTTGTAGCATTTCATTGATTCCTTTATTCATCCTTACACTAATGTGTTTGCCATTTTAATTCTGATATTTGGATGCATGGTTAATGTGCATTATAATAAAAAGCCTTCATCACTCATAGGAACAGACTAATGTCCAAGCCATTTGCAGTTTTATTTATACTAGTAAATAGCTTTCTTTATATTTTGTAAAGTCTGCATTCCTCCGAGGACATTTCATAGCTCAGCCATTAGCATTCATGTAGCTTCTGTGTCTCATAACACAAAAAAAACCCACATTGTTTGCAGCAGATTACAACAATATGTACTGGAAAAATGCTTACCATGTTTCTTCAAGAACATATTCATGCACTTTCCCTTACACTACCTTCAATATTTTTCTAAAATCTTCAGTGTAATCTTCAGCAATAGGTACTAAACTAAATATGTGCAACATCAGCTTTGAAGTCAGGGCTGGGAAACCTTTTGGGCTGAGAGACTGATCTTTATTAACTAAACAACCAGGCTCTGTTACAAACATTACTATATTCAGAACAAGTGTGAGCACCATTATAGCTCCCAGGGGTGGATCTTCTTAAACTATCTACCACCTCTGCAAGTGAGGATCACAGCTGTAAGTCCAAACTTGCCAGGAAGTGACCTGACTCCTGTTTCCTGAACACTCCTTCCAACATTGAAGAAAAGAAAAAACAAATACAGGGTGTGCCGTGCCCTATGTGTCGGACCAAGGACAACTTGAGACAGTTGCATGGTCATCACTGACACCATGAAGTCCTGAGCCAGAATGCTAGAGGCAGCCTCAGCACTGGAATAACCAAGAACTACCATTCTGGGTTCCTTCAACATCACACCTCATATCTCTCCACCAGCTCAGAGAAGCTGCTGGGTGGAGACTTCCGGGTTAGCGCCTCTGGCAATGGCAGATTTCCTCTGATCGGGAGGAATCCGCTCCGTGGAAGTTAGGGTCTGAACCGCCACGGCGAGGCGGAGACCCACTAAAAACCACAGGCGGGAGAAGCCTGTGGACGTGGGATTCGGCTGGTACCTTTTGCGCCTCCCCTACTCGCGGGGAAACCCAGTTTCGGGGATCCGGAGCGATGTGGGGTGAGCGGCGCGGTGCTTCGAATCGACTGCTTTTTTCACGGAGTGAAGCCGCATTGCTGTTGCCAGAGAGCGCTGACTTTTTCCTGTGGACAATTGGACTCTAAACAACTACCCGTGAGTAGAACGGAAAATTGGATTTCTAAACTTCTTAATTTGGCATCGAAACGGGAAGGTCTCAAACAGGAAGTCCGCCTTCTTCTTTTGTAAACATAGTAAAGCAAAGACGTTGCAAGCTAAAGCCTGGAAAGTTTTCTGTAAAGGATTAAATCTCCATCGGTTAAAATAACTTAAACCCCCCTTGGAAGCAGGAGAAGAGGGGGAAAATTCTATTGTTTAAGCCTGCAGGAGAGAGAGTGAAGAAAGATAAATCACCACCATTTCGAACCTGGGAACTGACTGTCAGCAAGACTGACGCTTTGGGAAAGTTCATTGACTGAGAATAAAACGACGTTGACAGATAGTTAAATAAGAGTAATAGATTGTCTCAGTTGCTTCCTTTTACATTTAAAAAGGAGGGGGGAAAGTAACTGAAAATTGAAACTAGCTCGGTGGCTGGATCTGTGCTTAAAAGGATGGATACAAATAGAAATTGTTTCCTTTAGAGGGAGCTTTTGGAACTGTTGCAGGAGTGGAGCTGGGGAATTTTCCAGCTGCAGAGATTAAAGAGTGTGAGAACTAGAGTTTGACCTTGGACAAGAATGTCGACAGAAGAAGCCCTAGTGATTGCATTTTGTAAGACAAGTGCTTTATTGGAATAGCTTCATGAGAAGATGGATGTGAGGATTACTAAAATTGACAATTCGGGACAAATATTGACAGAGTTGGGACAAAAAGGGAATACCTATACAGAAATTACTCAGGAATTGACCCAGGAATCTGTTTTGACATGGCAAGCTGTAGAGAAGACGAAGGAGAAAGTTGTTGTTGAATCTCAAGTAAATCAAGTGGAGGGAGCCCCGGCCTCCCAGAGGCAATTTGATGAACATAAGCTGTTGCCTTTTATGATCGAATCTAGAGAAAGTCAGATTTGGTGGGATGGAGCCCTGCTTGGATTGGAGAAGGAAAGTTGGCTAGATCCTCTTATGCAGGGATGTTCTGGCCTTTGGGACCTGGATTTGGGTCAGGGGGAGAGTGGCGCTCTGAAATATCTTTTGGACTTTAGTTCTGACTATGGAGAATGGGCTGACCTGTTGAGAAGGAATAAAGACATTGCTAGGTTGGAGCTCCCCCAGGATCTACTCCTCAGTGCCAAAGGAAGGAAATTAAGAACAAGATCAGCAGAAGACAAAGTAATGTGCATGGATATACATGAAGAAGATCTGCAGAAGGGACAGGGAAGAGAGTTAAGAGCCTCGGACAGAAGGTCACCAGGTTGATGGGCTATATGGTATTGATAGAAAGGGCTGACAGAATCCGAGACCAGGGAGAGGAGACGGTGGAAGAGGATTGGGGGGGGAAAGCATAAAATTAAAAAAAAAATAATATTTAGAGAAATGTTGCAAAATTAATGAGTGTTAGAAAAATGTTGGAATGAAATTATACGGCTTTAGTAGAAATGTTATAAGGAGTTAAGTACAAATAAGTTTTAGGGTATTAACGGTAAGATAAGGTTAAAATAAATTATGATAATTATATGATAGAAAATAGTGAAAGATGGAAAGGATTTGCTGAAACAATTAATAACTAGAATACAAAAAGGGAGGTGTGAGGAGGTCGATGAAACAAGTTAATGAAAGATAAAGATATGGAAATATTGGATATGTTTTTAACTGTTGTTGCTTTTGTTTTTGTTTGGATGTATCATTTTTTTATGCTTTTCTTTTTTATGTATATGTATTGTAATGTGTTGATTTGTACTGTTTATTTTTTCTTTTTCTTTTTTTATTTTTTTCTTTAACTCTTAAACTTTTAATAAATATTATTTTTTAAAAAAAAAAAAAAAGAGAAGCTGCTGGGTGGAAGATCCACCAGCAGCAGCCTAGTTTACCATCTGCTTGGCCTGACATCAGCTGCAGGCCCTCACAGCCATCTCCAAGACAGAGGTTTCCCATCCCTTCTGCCTATGTTGATGTTGACCAAGTAGCCCAATCAACTCCTCCCAGTTCAACCAGGTCTTGGTAATACATGTCCGATCTTCTGTCACCCACAATTAAATATTGGATTAGTGTGGTCTTATTAGGTAAAAATCTAGAATTAAACTACAGCACATACAGGCAAATAGGTGGGATGGCATAATGTGTATGAAGAGGCCAAGCTGCATTATACAGGTATGCACCCACATCTATGCATCAGCATCTGAAGCCCATGTGTTATCCAGCCATCCAACTAGGGGTAGGGGACTTGCCCCCATTAGAAACCAAAGGAGCAATGTTAGCCCTTCAGATCACCTACCTTGCTGCTTTGCAGCAGAGGAGCATCAGCTAGGACTCTCAGACAGCTAGTTTTCTGTCCATCATGTATTTTCAGCCTTGGTTGCTTTGTTACATGTAAGTATGCCTATTGGGATAACTGGCAAATTACCTATTTGCATGAAACACTTTTGTATGCTTTTTGTATGCAAGGTAAGCAGTATCTGGCCTGTAATGGGTTTAGGGGTTGCTCGTGCGTAAGTTGCTGCCACTCCTGGCTAGGTTACCTGGTTAAACCCTTTCTGACTGAACAGCCTCCAGCATCGTGACTGTCTCAGTCGCTGGCAGAATCCGTCAGTGGGCGTTTCTTAAACTTCTTCCAGCACAAAAGTTCCTTGACGCCAAGTCTCCTCCTACTCTCCCTGCGCGGAAGTCTTCTGCGCAGGGAGGGTGTGGGCAGCGGAGTACCCGTACTCTCTCCGCTGGTCTCCGGTGAGGAGTCTTGGAGCCTCCTCTCCGATTCCCCCATCTGCCCCCCTTCTCCACTGGTGTTACGCTGATTTCCTTCCCCAGCGGACGGGCTGCCTCTCTCCCTACTGGGACCTTCTCCGCCATCCCTCTGGAGCCTTCCCTCCGCCTCTAGCTCCGATGGCAGTTCCCTGACATGGCCTGTGAATTTTGGTGAGATAGTAGACTGTGCCTGTGGGAATCACAGAGCGAGAGATGCTTGTAGGTAAGAAAATGATTGTTGTTTATTGTAATAAATACATAACTTGTGTTGGAGATGGTTTCTAGTTTTAGTCTTCACTAACTAGTCTAGAACAGAACAAGGCACCCATGCTCATTCCTTTGTTCTCTCAGAGAATAGCTTGAATGTGACCTCTCATCTTGAGGTCTGAGAGAGAACTGTGAGGAGGAGGAAGTTGTAAACAGGATGCATCTTATGATATCTCAGTCTAAACAACAACAAGGAATGCAGGAATATTCTGGGAATCTGGATGTCTCTCTCTCATTCTGTCTTAACTCCATGCAAACTCCTCTTCTACAAGTTGATTTGCACCCAAAGTTCCAAGCATGCCAGATACAGTAGTCATCTGTAGGACTAAGTAAGATGCAAACTATCAGCTAGAATTATTTCTATTATGTGCTCTGGGCTAATTGCACAAAGTCAAGTGAACCCAGCTCTATAAACTTTCACTTTATGATCTCCTCACAATAGTCTCTCTGAAAAACAATTTATGAGAAACGCATAAGAAATAAGAGTCACAACTATAAATATTGGATCCCCTGTTGATTCTTTCAGTCCCTCTCTTTGCTCTGTGCCTGTGTTTCAGTCTGTTCTCCCGTTCATCTACAATCGCCAGATGAGCTTCTGGATTGCTTTCCATGTTCTCCTTAAAGAGCTTGCTTGGCATGCCTCTTTCTCAGCAAAAAGTAAACAGCAAAAAAAGCCCTTAAATTAGTTGCAAAGTAAATACAGAAAAGGAAAAATATTATCTCCCTGTTTCTTCATTGAAAATGTGGGCAATGGAAATAATAAGGAGATTACAGAGTTATTTCAGGATGTGCAATTTATAATCAAAATGTGCTTAATCCTCTTTTGCGACTTCCAATCTCAGTGCTAGAAATCCTTTTAGAATTTTCCATATGACTAGCATGATAATTTTGTATTTGCATATGGTTTACATCTGAATTAAATAAAAATGTTGACTTTATACACCAAAACTTTAAATGGAATAAAGCTTGTTGAACCTTACAAAAGGGATGTTCCCAGCCTAAAGTGATATTCTTTGTGTCTCTCTTTAAAAGTTCAGTGTTTAGATTCTCTACCAATACAACATTTCCATTTCCAGAAATCATATGCTAAGAGCTATTTAGCATAGGCATCTAAAATCCTAAGCCATCCTATTCTTTTCAGTGATAAACAAGTCAGTTAACTCACTGTTTGACCAAGCATTCCCCGTGGCAATGTATGAAAGCTAATACTTTTAGTATGTACCAAAAAAGAGAGACACAAATCACTAATGCCTTAGCTAAATTCACTTTTCCACCAGGAAATATATGCCAATAGTCAGAGAGGCTAGCTTGAACTTCTGAGAGTAGTACTTGTTAGTGGACATGCATAAGATTGCACAGATAAATATGGTAATTCTTCAGGAAGCCTTTCTCCATCTGTAGCAATGGTGATCTGGGGAGATTTGGGGAACTTGATCACTGCAGCAGATAAAGGCAAGGTCACAAATGTGGCTGTCAAGGCAGCCGTCCATGCAACTAGCTGAACAATGTTCAGTTACTTGGACATTAACAGTGGTTCCTCTCCTCCCTTTTTTTTTAATGTCCTTTAATTGTGGTGGGGCTGTGCCACTTGCCTGACCTCCTTCTGGCTAAGTTGCTGCAACGTACTAGGATGGAGAGGGCGAAGCAGCGGTGAGGTCAGTGCAGTGCAGATGTGCCAGTGGAGCCAATCTAGTGTTCCTGCTGGTGCATTTGTATCACTATCACCTCTCCCGTCCCCATCTCCATGCTGGTATGTAGCAACCCAGCCAGGAGGAATGCCAGGAGAGCATAGCAGACCCACCTACCCAACCAACCACTACTGTTTGAAAAGTGAGAATCCATTAGTATGTCCTACCAACCTTACAGATTCAAAATTTGCTGTTCATCTAGTTTCCGCTGGAGTGTAAGAAGTACAAAGTATGTTTCAATCCCACTGATTGAGGCTGAAATAATAATTTCAACAAAAACATATTCTTATAGGTGCTTGCAAACTTGTAATTTTGATATCAGTGGGAAAGTACTTTGGGAGATGGATCACTTTTGACATCCATAGCAGCACCCCGTCGAGCGAGGCCTTCCTCAGCTTCACAAACTCAGTTTATTATTAATTTGTATTAGAGATGCTCAAGAGCACCATAGTGATGCTTATTGCAGAATACTATCCATTTTTCAATAAATTCCCCAGTAATTTCATCTGAAGTGTTGGGCTCTTAAAGCTTTCTTTATGTTCATTTCCTAAGTTCTCTGCAGAAACATTTGGAAGTCTTGATAGTGAATAAGAATTGCCTCGTTATTGCTGCCTGTCACATTAAACTAAGTGGGCTTTCTACAAATCACTTGGGAGTTTATCTCCTTTCAAATGTCATCACTCTAAGTTTTCTTTTGCCTGCATAGTTATTAGGAAATAAAATGGATATGAATGGAGAACTCTCCCCACCTCAAATCATAAAAATCAGCCATACATATGGGTACAATAGAACAGTTCACAACAGAAAGCACATATAAAAGATGAAGTGCCCTGTGAATTAAATATGATACTTTTTTATGTTGTCAGCAGGAAGAAAATAGCAAGAGTGGCTTACAGTCGCTTATATTCCAAAAGGGGGGGGAATGCAATAGCACTGAAACAATCTCATTGTACAATTGTTTGAGAATACAAAGATAAGCTTATTCTTTAAGTTGAGTTGCTTGAATCTGTGGCAAATCGTTTTCAGTATTGCTATTGGTGATGGCAGTATATCCTTGCTGAATGGTTTAAACAGCTGGAAGGCAAAGTCCTTCCAGGCCCATTTGCCTGTCTTGAACCTTTACTCTAAACCAGTGGTAGCCAAACACAGCCCTCCAGATGTTTGGGGACTATAGTTCCCATCATCCCTGACCACTGGTTCTGTTAGCTAGGGATGATGGGAGTTGTAGTCTCCAAACATCTGGAAGGCTGAGTCTGGCCACCACTGACCTAAACTGTTGTTCAAAAAATAGAAAGGCTTTCCTGCTCAATCTGACCTTACTTGGAACAACATCCTATCCTAACAACATCAGAAAACACCTCATGCAGAGACAGATCATTGGTCCACCTTGTTCAGCAGTGTTTTTACTGACCCGCAGTGGCTTTCTGGTGCTCCAGACAGCAATCTTTTCCTACCATACTTTGAGATGCCAAGGACTGAACATTGGGCCTTGTGCATGTAATGTAGGTACTCTTCAACCCAGCCATGGCTCGTCCTTCATGCTACTAATCATTTGGAGGCTAAGTTACATGTTACCTGTGGGTGTTCTGTGACACAATCACCTAAAAGTTTCACGAGACAGTACTGCTTTGTTCAGCACCATATGCTGATAAACATCCAATTTGAAAAGAAATAGTAGAGTGAGGTATGTTGGTGTAAAATACCTTTCAAAAATCACTTCATAGAAACTTTCTCTAAGATTTACATTGATGGTGTTTTGTGGCATATTATCCCATAACCAAGTCTCTCTCTGCACTGCCTCTTTCCCGTTTAGATAGATAGGAATTATCTTACGTTTTCAATTCGTAATGATATTTTAAATTCCGCTTAGTAATCATGCTGAGTCTTCTTTCAACATAAAGTTTCCACTTCAGAAAGTTCTTGAAGGGGCCCTTGCTTAACAACTAAAGTATGAGCATTGTTTCTAGGTTGCAAATATTGGGGGAAATGTGAACGTGCCTTCTTTCAATAATTTCCTAAGCTCCATAAATCCATGCAATTTCCATGAGTAAAGATTTTCAAGCAAATATTCTTTTTTTTTTTTGTTATATAAAAAAAAGTGCTATAAGGGGTTAAAGACCTGAACTAATTTTCTTCTTATGTTTACAACAAATATTGTACACAGCAAATATTGTATTCCTCTAAATAACATTTCTATGGACATGCGCAAGCTTTTATTTTCCTAAATAAAATCCGTCAAGCTGGAGTCTCCACGAGTGAAAGGAGCAAAAGACAAAGTAAAGCACAGGTATAAATATGAAGAAGATCTGCGGAAGGGACATGGAAGAGACTTAAGGGCCTCGGACATAAGGTTACCAGGTTAATGAATTAGATGGATGGGATAGAAAGGACTGACAAAACCCGAGACCAGGAGGAAGAGACGTTGGATGAAGATTGGAAGAAAGTTTTTAAAAATTCTACTTAGGAATGTTTTCTAAAATTAATGAGTATTAGAAAAATGTTGGAATGAAATTATTTGGCTTTAGCAGAAATGTTAAAAAGAACTATGTAAGAATATGCTATGGTTATGAGAAATTGGTATAAATAAGATTTAAGTTTTAAGTTTTAGGGTTTTTTATGGTAAGATAAAGTTAAAATAGATTAAGGTAATTTAATGACAGAATATTATGAAAAATGGAAAGGATTTGCTGTGACAATCAATAACTAGAATACAAAAAAGGGAGGTGTGAGGAGGTCGATGAAATAAGGTAATGACAGTTAAGGATTTGGGAATATTGGATCTGTTTTTAAATCTTTGTGGTTTATTTTTGCTTTTTGATTTTGATGTGCTATGTGTTTTGTTTTTGCTTTTTGCTTTTGACTTTTATCGATTTGTATTGTTTAATTGCTATTTGTTTCTTTCTTGTTTTTTCCTTATTTTTCTCTTTGTTTTTTTTTGTAATTTTAAAATTCTCAATAAACATCATTAAAAATATATATATATATTTTCCTAAATAAAATCCATAAATGTGTTTTGCCAGCTGAAGAGAATTTTAGCGTCGACTCATCATGGCAGGTTCAGAAATAAAAATATTGGGCAGGGGGAGGATTATCATTTTTAAAACGGGCATTTTCTGTAGTCAATATGTTTTCAGTTGGGAGCAATGTTTTAATTCACTTGTAAACTCAGATATCAGCTTCTCATGACTGTACTTTGATAACACGGTTAGATCTTGCAATATCCCTGAGCACTAAGGGAGCTGTCAGTACTGCAGATTTGGATACTGTATATTGGAACTTGAAACAATCTGAGGGTATTGAGACCTTTTAAATTTGAAACACTCTTTTTGGAGATAAATAAGCACTGTCTGTAACAAAGTGACCATTTATAAACTCTGCTAAACATTTGTATTTGAAGGTTCTTGGACATTAAATTAGACTCTGAAAGACATTTTAAGCTCCCTCTAGAGGATTGGATTAAAACAGTGACTTTACATGCACATTTTACTTTCGATTCCCTTGTTG
Source organism: Podarcis pityusensis (assembly GCF_964106645.2). Lineage (NCBI taxonomy): Eukaryota > Metazoa > Chordata > Lepidosauria > Squamata > Lacertidae > Podarcis > Podarcis pityusensis. The sequence continues at coordinate 50,304,745 of NC_138027.1, forward strand.
TTTGCTTGCTCTGGACCTTTCCATTCCCATGGGAATAACTCAGTGTGACCTTGACTGACAGATAACGTTGGAATGAGTGGCACAAGAAAAAGAGGGAGAGCTAAATAAACAACTTTAACAACTCTAACCTCAGCCTCGCAGACACGTAGATCATCTGTACCTACTTTGCCCTCAGAAGTGGAGGGAGAGGGCGAAGCAGAGCAGTTACAATTGGAAGATATGGCCTCAGGAGTATCTGTTTCTGTTCTAGACAAAATTTTTGAAAAATTGGAAGCTTTGGACAAGAAAGTAGATGCGCAATCAGCAAAGATTGACAAAAATACAGAATGTCTAAATAAATTAACTACACAAGTGGTACAGAATGCACAAGCAATTGGACAGTTAACGGAGGCCTCAGCAGAAAATCGGAAATTGGCTGAGGACACCAGACAAAAATTAGAAAATTTAGAGCAAGAGGTAAGACCACTCACTAAACAAGTTGGGGAACATCAGATTTATCTCTCCATGATAGAACTGCGAAATCGTGAGAATAACTTGAGGATTAGATCATTACAAGAGGCAGAAGAAGGACATCTAACTGAGTTTTTGACCAAAGAATTCTCCAAGTTCTGGAATTTGGAAGAAAAGGACTTTAAAATCGTGTCAGCTTTCAGACTTGGAAGATTCATAAAGAAGGAGAGGCCCAGAGACTGTTTGATAACATTGAGATCAAAGGAGGAAAGGGATAAGATCTTGGGCCTACATTTCGTAAAATCACTGGAGGTATTGGATAGAAGAATTGAAATCTATAAAGATATCCCAAGACTACTGCTGGATCTTAGAGCCGCCTATTCTGAACTTGCTAAACTACTAAGGAGCAACGCAATTCCATTCAGGTGGGAATTTCCCCAAGGAATATCTTTTACCTTTAGAGGGAGAAAGGTTAAAGTAAGAACACTGGAAGAGAGAGACAAATTCCTGTCTACATACGGAGAGGACCTTCAAAAAGGAATTGAACTACCTTCTGGGCCTGAGGCAACGCCAGTACCAACACTAGCACCTGTGGAACCTGAAGATCCTGAGAACAAGATACCACCCCTTGAAAAATAACCAGATAATTCAGGATGTCTCTGCAACTGTTGAGCTGGAATATTAATGGTTGTAACATTCCGGAAAAAAGGAAGAAAATATTTCATATATTAAAAAAAGAACAATTGGACATTATTTGTTTACAAGAAACACATGTGACGAGGCTCCACAGAAAAGTGTTAATAAATAAAAGATTGGGCCAGGAATTTGTATCGTCGGACAAAGTTAAGAAGAGAGGCGTGGTGATATATGCAAAAGAGAGCCTGTCACCTAAATTCCTATTTAAAGATGAACATGGAAGAATTTTGGCTATTGAGATACAATATCAAGGAGAGAAACTGCTGATATTAGGAATCTATGCACCTAATGAAGGGAAATCGGAATTTTACAAGAAGCTGCAGGAGACAATGCTGGACTATCTAGACTACAACAACATCATAATGATGGGAGATATGAACGGGGTCGTATCAACTAACATGGACAAGTCACAAAGTCAAAATGTTACAAAAGACGGCAGACTACCTAAAACCTTTTTTGAAATGACTGACAATATGGATTTGATTGACATTTGGAGGACAAAGAACCCACTAGGAAGAGAGGGAACATTCTTTTCTGAAGCCCAACTGACCTGGACAAGAATCGACCAAATATGGATTTCTAGAGGCCTGGCACCTAAGGTCAGAAAAGTGGAAATCTGCCCAAAGACCTGCTCCGACCATAATGCAGTAAAGATGGATATGACACTATTACCAACTGGATCCTTTAGATGGAAGATGAATGACAATTTGTTTAGAGATCAGGAAATTACCAAGAAGGCCCAAAAAGTTTTGAAGGACTACTTTGAGATAAACATGAATAATATGGTGGAAAAAAGAATAATCTGGGACGCAAGCAAAGCTGTAATGAGGGGATTCTTGATACAACAGAATGCAGTAAAGAAAAGAACACAAAATGAGAAAAAAGATAAGATCTTGGATAAAATAAAAGAATTAGAGAAGAAATTAAGAGTGAATCCGAAGTCACAGCCAACTCTGAGAGAAATTAAACTTTATCAAACACAATATTCTAAATTGATAAATCAGGAAATTGAATGGAAGGTTAAATTAATGAAACAAAAAACGTTTGAGTCGGCGAATAAATGTGGAAAACTGCTAGCTTGGCAGTTGAAGAGAAGACAAAGATTAAATACTGTTACAAACTTAGAGGTTGATGGAAAAAACATCCAGAATCCAGTGGATATCAGAAAGTGTTTCCAGAGATACTTCAAAAAATTATACACCCAAGGGCCGCAAGACGATGTTGAGATTAAACAATTTTTGGCAAAAAACGGACTATCTAAATTGTCACAAGAAAATAGGACAATCCTGAATTCTAAAATAACACGACAGGAGATCGAACAAGCCATCCAGAACATGCAACTTGGCAAATCTCCAGGACCAGATGGGCTGACCTCCAAGTACTATAAGACATTAAAAGACTATTTGATACAACCTTTGATGGAGGTCAGCAATGAAATTATGGAGGGGAAGAGGGCACCGGAGTCTTGGAAGGAAGCGTTCATCACATTAATACCAAAGTCGGAAGCTGAAAAGACACAACTTAAGAACTACCGTCCCATCTCTCTTTTAAATGTGGATTACAAAATATTTGCAGACATTTTGGCAAATAGATTTAAAAAAGTTTTAAATGAAGTAATTCATAAGGACCAGGCCGGCTTTCTCCCAGGTAGACATCTGTTTGCTAATACAAGGAACATTATTGACATTTTGGAACTTTTGCAAACAGATATAAATACAAAAGCAGTTTTAATTTTTATAGACGCGGAGAAGGCCTTTGACAATATCTCCTGGAAATTTATGATGGGAAATTTAAAAGAGATGGGAGTGGGACGGGGTTTTGAGAATGGGATTGAGGCGATATATTCAGAACAGAAAGCTAAACTGATAGTTAATAATGTGGTTACAGAAGAGTTTAAAATTGAAAAAGGGACACGACAAGGTTGCCCTATTTCCCCTTTGTTATTCATTTCGGTTCTGGAAGTGCTATTGAACATGATTAGAGGGGATCGGTTGGTGGAAGGAATTCAGGTCGGTCAGAAACAATATAAATTAAAAGCTTTCGCAGATGACCTGGTTTTGACCTTGCAGAAGCCAGAGCCCAGTACGAAAAGAGTATTACAACTGATTAATGACTTTGGTCGGGTGGCTGGATTTAAACTAAATAAACAGAAAACTAAGGTTTTGGGGAAAAATTTGACTGATACAGAGTCAGAACGGTTTCAGAATGAGACGGAACTTAATGTGGTTAAAAAAGTAAAATACCTAGGAGTAAACATAACAGTAAAAAATCTAAGTCTATTTAAGGACAACTATGAAAAATGCTGGACAGAAATTAAGAGAGACTTAGATAGTTGGTCAAAATTGAAACTTTCTTTGTTAGGCCGAATTGCTGCTATCAAGATGAATGTATTGCCAAGGATGTTGTTTTTATTTCAAACACTTCAGGTTTTGGACAAAACGGAGTGCTTCCAGAAGTGGCAGAGAGACATTTCTAAGTTTGTCTGGCAGGGCAAAAAGCCCAGAATTAAGTTTAAGATTTTAACCGATGCAAAACAAAGAGGGGGCTTTGCCCTGCCAGACTTAAAGTTGTATTATGAAGCCGCAGCGTTCTGCTGGCTAAAAGACTGGCTACTTCTTGAAGACACTGATGTGTTAGATTTGGAAGGGTTTAACAATGCCTTTGGATGGCATGCATATTTATGGTATGACAAGGTTAAAGCAAATAAGGCCTTTAAGAACCATATTACGCTCAGATTAAAGAAGTTTTTAAAAATGATAAGAAACTAGGGTTCCAGGTGGAGAAATCGAAATTAGAAACAGAATTGCTAGAACCAAAGATTAAGGTACTTTCAAGGATGTATAACTTGCTGTTGAAATGGAATACACAAGACGAAACGGTTAAATCGGCTATGATAAGGTGGGCACAGGACATTGGGCACAATATCATGTTTGAGGACTGGGAGAGGTTGTGGAGTAATGGATTGAAATTTACTGCATGTAACGCTCTGAAAGAAAATGTAATGAAAATGATTTATAGATGGTATATGACCCCAGTCAAACTTGCCAAAATTTACCACCTGTCTGATAATAAGTGTTGGAAATGCAAAGAGTGTGAGGGAACGTTCTTCCACCTCTGGTGGACTTGCCCTAAAGTGAAGGCGTTCTGGGAAATGATTTATAATGAACTGAAAAAGGTATTTAAATATACCTTCACTAAGAAACCAGAGGCTTTCCTTTTGGGTATTGTCGGCCAAGGGGTGGCAAAGAAGGACCAGACATTTTTTATGTATGCAACAACAGCAGCAAGGATACTTCTCGCAAAACATTGGAAAACTCAAGATCTACCCACACTGGAAGAATGGCAGATACAACTGATAGACTACATGGAACTGGCTGAAATGACCGGCAGAATCCGTGACCTGGGAGAAGAGAGGATTGAGGAGGACTGGAAGAAATTTAAGAACTATTTACAAAAGTATTGTAATTTGAGTGAATGCTAAATAAGATGCTAGATCAAAATAACTGAGCACCACTAAATTTAGAAGTTTTTAAGAAAATAAGTAAGACTGTGAAATTTAGCTCCTTCTGAGAATTATAAGATTATGAAATATAGAAGGGATATAAGAATTTAAATAAGATGATAAATTGCTGACAAATGTTACAACGATGAAAGTGGGAGCGGGAGATGTGAGGAAGTCCAAAGAAAATGTGAAAATATGTTAAGATCAATGTTATATTGCTTATTATGTTTATTTTTATTGTAAAACCTAATAAATTGCTTTAAAAAAAAAAAAAAGATCTTGCAATATCCATTTAGCCAAATATTTTATTGGAGAATATTTCCATGCAATTTTATACCACTTTGTAACTCTAGAAGAATTGTTTAAATTAAAGCTTAGATATTCAGATTTTGTACAGTGATTTTATACCCTGAAACTTTGCTGAATTCTTCAATAAAGTTATAAGTTCAATATCTATACTTGTGAGGGATGAGGTACAATGTAGTGACATTTTCTAAGTCAGTGTCTCATTCACTCATAGTTAAGGCCTTGCAAAAGAAACAACTTCTCTATTACTTCAAATGAAACATAGTCCAGTCAGAGCTTGGCAGAAAACACTGAATTATGAACATACACTGAGGGGGGCAGTCAGACTAAATCATGATTTAGACCACAAATAAATCAGTGCTTCCTTTTGTCCTGTGTGGCTGCAGCAAATCAATAATTGCTTAAAATGCAAAAGAGGTTTGTCAGCCGGCGGCTACTAATTTCACACGCCTGCCTTTTCTTTCCTCTCTGAATTTTAAAATTATTCTACAACTGCTTCTCTTTGGAAGAAGTACTTTTTTGCATTAATTTATATGGAAATCACTTGGCCCTTTGTAAATGGCTTATGTTAACAAGTAATTACAGATTGCATGAACTGGTTTAGGAACCTCTGAACATGGTCTTAGCTACCTTTAATGGGCCTTTTGGAGACCTGTCAATTACTGAAGGAGAATGAGAGCTCTCTCTCTGCATCCACCTTAACACATTTATTCCATGCATACTACACTGGCTCATGTGAGACCATCTGTTCACTTCTGTGGAGAAAAAATTAAGTATTATTTTAAGGCTGCTTTGCTGAAGACCCATCAGAATATACAGCTCTTCTAGACTGCTGGAGGACTCGCGTGCGTGTGTTTGTGTGCGCGTGTGTGTGTGTGTGCTTGTGATGGTGGAGGAAAATCAAAGTAATATAAATTGGAAATGCTCCCAAAGGGGAAGGAAGAAAAATTATCAAATATTGTATGCTTGATATTTGTATACTCTGAACAAAATCCTGAATGTTTGAGGGGCACAAGTGGGTGAAAGATTGAATTGAGGCAGCTTCTGCTGCTCCTCCTTCTTTGCTTTCATGCTTCCCTCAAAAACAGACAGATATCTCACAGTAGAAGTTCATGTGTGTGAAATCTGAATGCCTATCTTATAGTGCAATCCTAACCCTGTCTTCTCAGAAGTATGTCCTGCTGAATTCAATGGGACTTATGCCCAGGTAAGTAAGGTTAGGATTGCAGCCCTAGCAAAGATTTTCAATGGTTCCATGTTTAGGATGCAATGATAATTCACAAATGCATTTTATATTCCAGTTGGGAGTCTTGGATCCTCCAGCCACCCCTGGCAACTCAACTCTATGGCTGAAACATTGCCTGGCTATGACATTACAGCTTCTACCATGGCATGCAAAGCCTCATCCAATAGGCAGCATCTGGATCCAACAGCCATCTCCCCACACTTTGCCCACCCGCTCAACTGAACATACTATATCAGATCCCACCTGGTTGCAACTGTGTGGAATTTGAACAGAAGTGCCTGACATAAATGGATCTCTCAAGTGCAGTGATAGACACTCTTTTCTAACTGAGAAGACCATCCATGTGTATCTACCAGGCCCCCTGGAAGTCCTTTCACATGTGGTCTGCAAAAGATCACCACCATACTAAGACTGGCATATCAACTGTCCTAGATTTCCTTCAAGAAGGCCGACAGAAGTGACTAAAAGTCAACACCCTGAAATGTCAGGTGCAGCACTCTCAATCATCTCAAAGCCCTGCAATGATCACCTTTCAAAGCTCTCAAAACTGTTCCTCTAAGAATCCTTTCTCTTGAAGTTGTCTTCCTCATCGCACTCACCTCTGCTCACAGAGTCTTCGAACTCAGTTTTAATTTCAGTTTTCTACATTTCCACATCTGTTTGCAATATCAAGCTAGCAAGCCAAGTAGCTGGTCCTAATGAAAATTCATCAGTATCAGTGCAAATTTCTCCTCATATACACATTTTAGTCTTCAATTTTGCCTAAAAGGCAAAGCAAATTTCCCATACAATGCATGTTTCAATGGTATTTTAATTAATAAACATTACTCAGCTGCAGAAGTGCACTACTAAATTCAGAAAAGTGGGAATTTTGAAGGATGGCAGCATTTCAGTTCATAGTGTGTATTGGGAAGGTTTACTTTCATATGTGGACTGAATCAAATTTCTCCCCCATCCTTACCATTGAGCCACTGAGGCAGAGTGTTTATATGATGCAAAGGAGTTTCATCACTTTCCAGAACTCCACCACCCATTTTTGCTCAGTGACTTGCCACACCATTAAATGTACTTCAACGCAATAATAAAAAGTGAACAATGTCAGAGTAGTGAACAAGTAACCCCTTCTCTCCAAGTGTCTTGTATTCATCTGCATTTCTTTCATGTACATCAATCCAGGTTGTTACCTGGAAGGTTTGTAGTCTTGGTAGATTGGCCGATTTGGCAAGTGCTTGAGATAAACAGATCCAAGTAACAATCTGTACTTTAACACTGCTGAAGATCATGGTTTCAGCATGAGCTTCCTCTTGTATTCTCTCTGCAGGTTGTTTGCCCAGCTCCTACTTTTGTCTCCTGAGAAATGGATCATCAACTGATTGACCCTGTCCCAATCTGAGATTGCTTCCAGCCACCAGGAACATTGACTGGTTGGATAATTGCATGCAAAACTAATACTTCTTCCTCTAGAGTCTAGGTGGTTATTACTCAGACTGTTTCTCCCCTCCCTGCATAAAAAGTTACATTTGGGTTTAAACATTCTAGTTTGGCTAACCTGCACAGAGAAGGATTCAATTTATTGCTTGTCCTATAATCAATATTTCCCCCTAACATTAAACCCTATTAAAATGCATTAGAATGTTGCCAGTCAATTGTTGCCTCGAGGCCACCTGGTTGCAAACTTTAAAGGAAATGAGATCAGCAGATTAGCTGCTCTGTAAAATTCCACTTGAGCAGAGGTGGCTGACTGTAAAGACTTCAAACCACTTTGGTGTGGAAGATAAAATTTTTACTAGCTGAACATAGCACAACATTAAACGGAAATTATTAACATTATTGGTTATTCACATTTACTGTGCACCCCTCAATCCCACAACTTTCAGCTGCATTCAAAACTATATTATAGACACAAAGGATCAATATGCATAGCTTGGACCTTTTCATCCAATTTTCCCTGTGGAATTTCACATAGGCAGAGAGGCAAGTAACTGTTCAGTTTAGAGACTTGGCTCTTCAGCTGTCAGAGCTGCTGCTGTGAAAACCTACAAGTCTTTAAGTTGAAAACACAAAACAGAAAGTAGAAGAGACTCCTATATACATGGTTCAAGGATAAAATTTGAAACATGGTGTTGTGCATCTTCAGGGTGAATAGGAGTAGTAGAAATCCTTTGTGTTTCTTCATTCTTTTAAGCATATGAAGACCGGCTAAGATTCTGGTTCTCACCAATATGATCTGAAGCTACTTGGCCCCAAAATAGTATACATACCCTTCTGCAGCAATCTCAAATACTGTATTTCTAGAAGAAAAGTAAACTGAAACATGTTTATTATTTAGTGCTGTCATGACAACAGCAACAGTCAAGCAGAATAATACACAGTCCTTAAAATATCTGTTCCAAAAACTGCTAAGGCAAGCATGGTAATCATATCACATGGCTTTCCAAATGCCTGACTCCTTCTTTCAGAAGCCACCTAGATTCCCACATGAGAGTTTATACTGGAGATTTGTTTGGGAAAATCCTTTAAATATTGCATGAGATCTTGGCTAAAATTGTACAACATTCAGCATTAGTATGTATGTTCAATGAACTAGCACTTATCTCCCACCAAACATAAAGAACAGGAGGGTTCAGTATTGACTTCCAAGAAACCAGGAAAACCACAGGAAAAGATAAGACCAAGTAATCTTGCTGATTTTTTGATTTTTTTTAAAAAAACCCAGCAGATAAAATCTGTCACAATGAACGCTGCGGGAGCAAGATAATTCAAGGATTTATTTGTGCTGAGCCAAAGATGAATTATCATCATAAAGGAGAAAAGTGATGTAGGTATAAGAGTTAAACATAACTAAGTGCTAGTCTCTGGTGCAGGGATAATCAGATGTGTAAGTGACAAATTACAAATCAGAAACATGAACACATGTCCAATCCTCAGGGCATAACTTGCCCTTGATCGGCAAATGGAACATGACTTCCCTTAGTGCGTCAAGATGATAATAGAGCTGGTAATGTGTAGAATCATTAGTGCAGATGGCTGAACTTGGGAGAAACACATTCAGCAAGCAAATTTGCTCTTTAATGACAGTAGTAATAATAATGCTTGTTTATGGCTCTGCTTGAGTTTTGGCAATTTGGGTAGAAGACCTAGGATCCCCTCCAGTATTTTGAAAAGTGGCATTTTCTACAGCAAGATGTGAATAAACGGATTTTAATCGGATATATTGGCAAAGACTTCAACTCTTTGTTGTTGTTGTAATGCACTGAAGGGTGTGAAGACCTTTTGAGCAAATAAGGTATCTGCCTAAATTCCTCTTCCAAACCACAAAATCCTGGGGATTAGTATAGTGCCAGATTCAGAGTGGTGTTCTACAGAAACCAGCGGATAAAGGGTAGAACTGGATAACCATAAATAAATACATGACCTGGGCAAACAGAGGCGGCTTCTCTGTTTTCTTGCAACTATGTACATACATATATTTTGCACTATCCACCTGAGTTGTTTGTGTTCGTGCTTTGATTTGTTTATTTGCTTCACCCTTTTCTCTCTTGCGTCATATGTACTTCTTGACAGGTCCTTAATAAGCATCAATAAATATAATTTTTATAATGTCCTAAAGCAGCTTAAAACTGTAGAGGAAACCACTGTTCCTGTAGCCTGAAACTGTTATCTCTGCATGTATCAAGCTGGAAAACTATGATAACCTTGGAGTCTCCATTGCATAAACAAGCCTGGGCAGGACACTTTCTGTTAGGGAAATGTTACAAAACCATTTGTAACTTTGGGGCAGCTTTAATAGTTCAAAAGGTATTTACAAACTGGAATAGATAAGCCATGCATTTTATATATATATATATATATATATATATATATATATATAGCTGCAGTGAACTAGCTAGAGGGCTTCCAAAATGACCAATAACATTTTTTGTTATTGGGGGTGTTGTTGTTGTTTTTTGGCACTTTTTAAACACTTTCCCATACTGTGGAATCCAGACAACTTTAACTGTAGTGGAAGCTTACTGAAGTCTTTTTACAGAGGGAGGAATAATCCTTTCAGTACATAATTATTGATCTCTACTGAAAGACTTCTCTTTTGCAGGCCTTTAATTCCATAAATGCATAACATATTGATCCCACGAGCCCTACATCTTATCAGATGCTCTGTAATTCTGTAAGTTCCATGTCATATGAAAACCACAGCAGAAATCTTTTAATGAATATTGTATATACATATATATTTATGTTGGACACACATTTACAATTATTCAGATGTGGTGCTTTTATTCTGCTGATTGCAAATAGTTTTATTCTTTTCAATAATGACTAACTTAAGTCCATTGATTGTAGTGGGTCTACTATGAGTAGGTCTTAGTTAGATTCAACTATTTTCATATGTTGGAACAGGTGTCTGGATCTGTAAAATGGAGTGATTCAGTTTAAATTAAGGCCAATAAATCAAAAGCTCTGTTCTTTAAACACCTGGTTTCATATATGAAGAAGAAACTTCAATGCTTTAAAACCACCATGGTGTAAAAAAAAAAAAAACTATGATAGAAATGATTTCCCGATACATTAAATGCACAGTAATGTCACCTTCACTATATACAGGAAATACATTTGTGGAGCAGCACAATTGAGTTTATCCAAAGGATGAGCCAAATTATAGCTATGTTTTGCACACAAAGATAACATTTTTAATACTGCAGATAGCATTTATTTTCCCCACAAAGCTTTTGACAGGTTTTAAAGTACTTGAGGCAGAACAAAGCCTCTAGATGAGAAGAGTAGCAACCAAGTATTTTTTTTTATTGTGAATCATAAACTAGAGGTTTTTTGTGTTTTTTTAATGAAGTTCCAATGCAAATATTAGAAAGCAAATGCTGGGCAAGAATAATATGATTCCCTTCAAAATATATTAGCATGAATACTTCATTTCAATGCAGAAATAAATAGCAACATAGCAAAATTATTTGTTTGTAGTATTGCTTTTTGCAAGCTATCTGGGTATTACAAATGTCCCCAAAAGCCAAGAGGCTTGTGCCAGCAGTTCTGTATAGGCTTTTGTTATAGGCTTTTCAATTTTAGGAAACCTGCCCCTCAGCAGATTGCCATGCAGATCCTGTTGTGCAGACTGAGTTCCTGCTCAGCTACAGGTCTCTTAATCACTTCAACTGATGTGGGGAGCGTTCCACAAGCAAGGAGGCACCACTGAAAATGTATTTTTGTGTGTTGTCACCCTTTGGACTTTCCATGGAGGAGGAACATAGAGCTTCAGATGATCTTAGATCAGTTCATGTGGGAAGAGGTGGTTCTTGAAGTATTAGAGTTCTCAGCTGAATAAGACTTTATTATGGGTCAAAACCAGCACTTTGAATTGAGTCCAGCAATTACCATTGGTAGCCAGCGCAGCCATGCCAGAACTGTTGTTATATATCCAGACTGTTCTGCACCGATCAAGAATACGGCCACAAAAAGCATCTGTAGTTTTTGAACCCTCTTAAAAGGCAGCCCCATGTACAACACATTGTGGTAATCTAATGCAGAGGTTAGCAGAGCATAAACAACAGAAGATAGGCTTAGAAAATAAATAAATCATTGACATTATAGGTACCTTGAATTGAGAAGACTAGTATCATTCTTACTCTTGTACCTTTTGCAGTCCCTTGAATGGTGGTAATTGATCTAATAATGCAGATTAGATTAGCTCCACATAGCTTTTGTCGCATGCTGGTAGTAGAGCTTCAGAATCAATTGGCAAATTTAAATCATACAATTATGCCCTTTACAATCTCATTTGCAGATGGAGGTAACATCAGCAGGTTGTCTGCAAGGTATGGTTAATGTGTGATGTTGTGCCACAGAAGAGAGATGATTTTTGCAAGATGCGTAGTGAAGTGAATATAATGCCAAAATACAGCCTTCCAAGTATTTCCCGTTAAATGTGATTTCCCTTTTTGAAATGCTGGCAGAACAAGTTGAACTATTATGTGCATAAGAGTTACTTCAGAACTACCCTTCAAGAACAAAGAGAGAGAATTTTAACAGTTTACAAGGCCTTGTAGTGTCCCAGCTCAAAACAGATTCTTGCACCATCCTATCATCGTGGCTCTTAAATATGTGTCACAGGGATGAGGAACCTGTGGCCTTCCATGGGGTGCCAGACTACAGCTCACACCATCTCTGACCACTGGTCGTGCTGGCTGGGACTAATGGAATCTGGAGTCCAACATCAACTAGAGGGCACCATTTCTAGTGCTAACTAAAAGTAAGAGGCAGGCCCTGGTAATAATAATAAGGGTGGAAGTTTCCTTAAGTGCCTTATTCCTTCTCAACCTTTTTTTTTGGGGGGGGGGAGGGTTTCAACTTGTTGAACATATTTCTGTTTAGCATGTTTATCCCTTTATATATCTCACCTTATTCATTATTGTGATGAATATATGATTCTGGCTAGGTCATCGTGGTAGGCAAAATTTCCCACTAGGCTCCAATTTTATTAAGCTTATGGCAAACCTAGCCATCAGAAGAGTGTACAAGGAACATCCAAGGTTTGCTGTGATACTTCTTCTTATGATGGAATTTGGGGGCCCTGGCAGGTGGTACAATAATTTGAATTAGATAAGTTCTAAGTAATTGCTACAGCCCTAACAACAGTTTTTACCTCGTAATGAATTACTGTCCAAGCTTCATAAACTTACTGATAAATGTACTGAAGGTACTGAAGGGGGGGGGGGAATTAAACACACTTGGGTCATATGAGTAATGACTAGTCCATTTCATTTGAAAAGAAGAACTCATATAGATGTATCATTTAAGGGAAAATGATTCCAGACATTCCAAGTTCATATTTTATAAACTTTCACATCATTAATATCAGTGTTTTTAACACCATGTCCTTGGCACATTTTCATGAAGACTGTTGGGCCCAACTGTCACCTCCATTGAAGTGAATGAGAATGCCTTGTGGCTGGAGAAAAGCATTCTGTGTTGACCTTTCACAAGAGTGCATGGAGCAATTGGTTCATGTTAGAAACCTGTTATTTTTATCTTACTGAGTTGATGCTGTTCAAAGCTATCATTATAATTATGTACAGTTATTCACTGAAAAGTGAAAGTAGGAGGAAAGTGTTCTGTGATTGACATGCACTGGCTAAATGCTTTACCCAATATGAGTGGCATCCATGCTTTACTTAAATGGTATCTATCACTTCTGTTAATAATAGTATTATCTGCCAGTATTATCAAAGTATCTCTGTTCCAAGTTTTATGAGATTATACAGACATATCCAAGCTGGTATTGTATTAGTTTTATGAGTAAAGTCTGAACTGGAAAGTTACTGTGAAATAATACAATGCAGGACATTATATTTCCACATACTCTGAGACAGCAGCCCAAACAAATCACTACTGAATAACAATTCAGTCATTTAATATGTGCATATACCACCTTTCATCATATTAAATAATAACAGGCTAGCCTGTGTCATTATCTTTTATTAACATTATTGGAAGATGAATCTAAAATTGAGGAAATTAATAATAATAATAATTTATTATTTATTATTATAATTTATTATTTATTATTTATATCTGGCTGAGTTTCCCCAGCCACTCTGGGCGGCTCCCAATCAAGTGTTAAAAACAATACAGCCTTGCCACAAAAAGGACGTGTGTATGTGAGAGCATATTAATTGGTTAACTTTCTTTTCAGTCGTCGTTTTTAGACCACATTCTAAATCCACCACTTTTTAACTGTCCAGGTCCCCAAGCGGAAAAGCTAGGCTAAACCTATATATGTTCAAGACAACTAAGATAACCTGCACTGACAGATACAGTTAGAGCTGCATGTTACCTGTGATCTATTAAAAACAATATATCAAATATTACTATATTCAACTCTCATTCCAAAGTTTGCACCCACTCTACCTCAGTGCCATTTCCTAAATCCCAGCTGAAATCCAGTTTCAATCAGTGGAAAATATTTCTGGTGGACTCTTGGCCTGTTCTAGAAGCATTGTATGACAGTAGCCTAGCAAGGTCTGGGATATCTCTAGGCCATGATAGCAGCCGCTATTCCTGACTTCATCTCACCACATTAGAGATCTCTGAGCATGCAAGGTAGAGACATGACTTGGGTAAACTGCATGATCCTGAGCACATTTATTCAGAAGCCCCACTGAATTCCGTGTAACTTATTTCCTAGAGGCATGCCTATGATTGTAATATTCACAAAGATGTGTGATCAGTGCAGAAGTGCTCCACCAGTGCACAGACTACAGGCAATACAATGAAGTGAATTAATGTTTCAAAAGCTAGGGAGTGTCCTTTAAAAAAAAGAGTTTGGTCTTGCTGTGAATGGAGATATTGGTGCTTTCACTATCAAGCAAGTATTCAAATTTGGGGGTGTCAACTCTTTTGCAGAATGGAATTGGGTTGTATGCACAGGGTGATGGGGACAAATTTATGTAGTTAGAATAATTAGATGTGGATTATTACACTGAGTTGCAATTAAAGACACATTATTTTAATGAGTTACCTGCTTCCATTAACTGATAGAAAATAAGACATATTTTTATACTGGAATTCACATTGTGCTTTTCTTGACCATTAAGCATTATGTCTTTGTGCCCAGAATAGTAACTTCAGAAAAGTGAGTAGCATGTGTCAAATAACAGCATGTACTAAAAGGCAATCATTAGCCTTACCACTTATTTGTGACAATAACACTCATCTGCAATGGCATCCACATATCTGATTTAATAACTTACTGGGGTATAATAGAATACCAAATTAACAGAGAATTAACTTGGGGGAACCTATTCAGCTCTTGTTTAAGGCATGTGATCAACAAAACATATCCCTAAGGCATTTCCTAGATAGCAAAACCTCTAAAGCAAGAACTTAACTATAAAATTAAAATACATGTTTGCCAGCTAAAATGAACCCATCAACACAGGAACAATATTAGATTTATTTGAGGTTTTAAATATTTAAATACATTATGTAAATATTTTTTGAATGATAATGTTCAATTATATTTTACATCTAACCAAGCACCAGTTTTTTAAAGAAACTTGCTTTATATATTCCTAGAAATAACTAAATCTTGAAGTCTTTTTTTCCATACAATTTACATGATGTCTGTAAAACACCAATTTTCAGTGGAGAAAAACAAAAAAACAAGTTTTCAAAAACCTAATTTACATAATATATTTAAATATAGAAGTTCTGCATGGCTAGACCAGTACCTTCAGCAAAAATGTGTACTTTGGGATGTCAACATTAGAAAGCTGCAATTCCTGACACTTAAAACACAGAGGTTGCAGGTTCATAATATTTTCAGTATTTACACCTATTTGCCATTTTCAGTGTTATATTAAGCAGGACATTATGTTTCCAGCTACTTAAGGTAAGATAAATGAGATCTCCATATAAATTGTTCAGAACATTGTAAAATATTTCCATGTCTACCTGAAATCAGAACACAATGATCCGTGTTTTATATAACATCATCCGCAGGTACATCTATATACATATCACTCAAAGATGAAATAAGGGAACAAATATACAATTATCTGTGTCTGACTCCAGTCTTGACACAATAACATGCTCCCAATCAAGTCCACAATTCTGCCCATGATCTCACCATCTGAATGCTCACCAATTAATTTCTGTCTCTGCTTCCCATTAGAATGAAGGAGAATCCTATTTGCCAGCTCACACACCCTACTTTCACCACATTGATATAGTCACTAGGAATGACGGGAAAAGTTTTCACAGACATGAGAGGTAGGTCCTGTTTCTTCCAAAAGGACAGCTGGTCAGTCAGGATCCAACCACTCTACATTATGACTCCACCAGTGGGGACTCAGCCAGCCTCTGAGACTTGGCCTTCCTTCACAATTTGACCAAAAACTGCTAGCGTATTGGCATCAGGGCCCTTAGCCACCTCTTGCTGAAAATCATGGTCACCATCCTGAAAGGGAGGGAATCCCACTGATTTTTATTGCACTTTTCTTTGGGCCAATAAGAGGCACTGTGCAAATTCACCAAGAAGCTGCCACTGTCTACTATTGAGAATCAAGCCCACACCCATCTGCATAGCCACACTTAATAACCCACACTTGATAAAGAGATGGAGCCCAGGAGCTGCCTTTTAAATTTTAAAATAAACAAAACAATGCCATTTCTCTGCTTGCCACGATTCCCTTCCCATTCCCACATCTCTATTTTTCATTCAAGCAGTCCCGTAATTATACGCTCCATCAGCTGCTACAGTATTTCCTTTGTGGTTTCTCAGACTCACACACAGATTGCCTTCTTCAGCACAATCAAAATGCAGCTGCTAAGGTCATTGTACTTGCCTGTCAATTTGATCATAACATCCAAGCACTCCAATTCCTTGGTTGGCTTAGACTTCCGATACGTTTGACCTTCTTATACTTTTTTAAATACACGTTTCACTATTCTTAAAAGGTTTGCAATGACTCCTGACCCCACAAATCTGCCACAGATGCCAGCCTTGTCTACCTGTTTACTAGCAGATTTTACAATCACCCTGGTATCTTCCTGGTAGTTACTACAACAAAATTTGACACCTCTGAGCTTCTGTGAAAAGCCTCTAAGCTATCCACCTTTGTGTTGTGTATTTGAGGGCAGACTTTCCTTCACTGCCTAAACCAAAGGGAGGTGACAAGTATCTAAATCTGTGCTTTTCCACAAGTTTCTCTTAGGTTGTTTGCCAGTCCTCAGGAGCTAAAGTTATTTTCTATATAACAACACTTCATGCACATTCATAAAATATCTAGTCTATTGCACATGTTGTTAGCAAATAGTGGAGGGAAGAGATCATAACTCAGCAGCAGAATACATGCCTTACTTGCTTCTCCAACTGGTTTCTTACTGGTTTCTCCAGTAAAAATAATCACTTATCAGGTGAAGGGAAAGGTCTCTACCAGCAACCCTGGAGGTTGTTGCCGGTCAGTATTAACAGGTAAAATGTAAAAGAAGGTAAGGACCCCTGGATAGTTAAATCCAGTCATAGGTGACTATGGGGTGTGGCACTCATCTCACTTTCAGGCCGAGAGAGTCGGCTTTTTTCCGCAGCTTTCCAGGACATGTGGCCAGCATGACTAAACCACTTCTGGCACAACGGAACACTGTGATGGAAACCAGAGTGCATGGAAATGCTGTTTACCTTACCGCCACAGCGGTACCTATTTATCGACTTTCACAGGGGTACTTTCGAACTGCTAGGTTGGCAGGAGCTGGGACAGAGCAACAGGAGCTCACCCTGTCACAGGGATTCGAACCACCAACCTTCTGATTGGCAAAAGGGCTCAGTAGTTTAGACCACAGCGCCACCCACGTCAATACTGTGCTAGATAGAGAAATACTCTGACCTCATAGCTTCATTCTTATAACATACTTTACACTGGGTAGGCATGCTTAAAGTAGGTAGATTCACTGGCTAATAAGTCCCACTTATTTGAATGTATTCACCTACTCTAATGCTCTAATTCACCTACTCTAATTATTGTTTACTCTCCCATGCTGTCCTATCACTGGTGTTTCAACCTGAGTACACATTATGTTGGCCATAATCCATATCCATTCTGTAGTTTCTTGAGAAGTTCCGTGTGTTCCTTCAAGTCAGCTGCCATCCAATTTGTTTTTTTTAAAAAAAAAAAAAAATATTTATTGGGGTTTACAATAAAAATGAATATAATGAACAGTATAACAAATATCTTAACATAATTTCACATTTTCTTTGGACTTCCTCACATCTCCCGCTCCCACTTTCATCATTATAACTTTTTACCAGCAATTTATTATCTTATTTGCATTCTTATATCTCATCTATGTATTTATAATCTTATAATTCTCAAAAAGGTTTATGTTTTCTCAATCTCACTTATTATCTTAAATCATCTAAGTTAGTGGTGCTCAATTATTTATGATCTAGCATCCTGCTTAACATTCACTCAAATTACAATGTTTTTGTAGATAATTCTTAAATTTCTTCCAGTCCTCCTCCATCTTCTCTTCTCCCAGGTCACGAATTCTGCCGGTCATCTCGTCCAGTTCCATATAGTCTATCAGTTGCATCTGCCATTCTTCCAGTGTGGGTAGATCTTGAGTTTTCCAGTGCTTTGCGAGAAGTATCCTTGCTGCTGTTGTTGCATACATAAAAAATGTCCGGTCCTTCTTTACCACCCCTTGGCCGACAATACCCAAAAGAAAGGCCTCTGGTTTCTTTGTGAAGGTATACTTAAATACCTTTTTCAGTTCATTATAAATCATTTCCCAGAACGCCTTCACTTTAGGGCAGGTCCACCAGAGGTGGAAGAATGTTCCTTCACTCTCTTTACATTTCCAACACTTATTATCAGACAGGTGGTATATTTTTGCAAGTTTGACTGGGGTCATATACCATATATCATTTTCATTACATTTTCTTTCAAAGCATTACATGCAGTAAAATTCAACCCAGTACTCCACAACCTTTCCCAGTCCTCAAACATGATATTATACCCAATGTCCTGCGCCCACCTTATCATAGCCGATTTAACCATTTCATCTTGTGTATTCCATTTTAACAGCAAGTTATACATCCTTGAAAGTACCTTAGACTTTGGTTCTAACAGTTCTGTTTCTAGTTTCGATTTCTCCACCTGGAACCCTAGTTTCTTGTCATTTTTAAAGACTTCTTTAATCTGAGCGTAATGTAACCAGTCTCGCACTTTATCCTTCATTTTCTCCAAACTCTGCAATTTCCAGTTGTCTCCATCTTTTTCTAGTATTTCCCAATATTTTGGCCATTTAGCCTCCATATTGGGTCTTTTTCGGGCCTTAGCTTCCAAAGGTGAAAGCCACCTTGGAGTTTTGTTTTCCAACAAGTCTTTATATTTTGTCCAGACATTAAACAGTGATTTTCTGACAATATGGTTCTTAAAGGCCTTATTTGCTTTAACCTTGTCGTACCATAAGTATGCATGCCATCCAAAAGTATTGTTAAACCCTTCCAAGTCCAACACATCAGTGTCTTCAAGAAGTAGCCAGTCTTTTAGCCAGCAGAACGCTGCGGCCTCATAATACAACTTTAGATCTGGCAGGGCAAAGCCCCCTCTTTCTTTCGCATCAGTTAATATCTTAAACTTAATTCTGGGCTTTTTGCCCTGCCAGACAAACTTAGAAATATCTCTCTGCCACTTCTGAAAGCACTCCGTCTTATCCAAAACCTGAAGTGTTTGAAACAAAAACAACATCTTTGGCAATACATTCATCTTGATAGCAGCAATTCGGCCTAACAAAGAAAGTTTCAATTTTGTCCAACTGTCTAAATCTCTCTTAATTTCTGCCCAACACTTTTCATAGTTGTCCTTAAATAGACTTAGATTTTTTGCTGTTATGTTTACCCCTAGGTATTTTACTTTTTTAACCACATTAAGCTCTGTCTCTTTCTTTCAGCTGCCATCCAATTTGAAAGCATAAGCTGCTGTTAAGCTGAGGTGTATACATTTCAGACAGCTGTTGTTACACATGTGCAGATGGCAGCTTATGCCCAGATGACATCTTCATTGAATCAGAGTTTGGGGAGGGGGTCCAGATACAGGGAAGCAAATCCAGTACTGTGCATCAGATGAAGACATCCCTGTCCCCGTGTGTACAGAAAGTGCAAATGTGACTTGAAATGCAGCAGAAAAAAATAATCTTGCTGCCTTTCAAGCCACCAATGAACCAAAGTCTGGAGCCAACCAATTGTTTTCCCTCCAGCTGACCTCTGCCTTAAAAAGAAAAAAAATCAACCAAAACCAAAACAAGTAATCATTCACCTTCTGAAATATCTGAGCTTGAGCTGTATATTACACAGTACATGATCTTGTCAAGCTGTGAGATGAACTGGAATTTTTCACTCACAATAGCAGCAAATCCTTAGGTAACAATAAGTTCGAGACATTGCACCTTAAGAAGAGGGGAAAGCCTAGTATTAACAGGAGAGGGTCATAGCTGATTCAGTGATTGTTTGACAGCCCAAATGACATCCTCTAGTCACTAGAGGCTCATGTACAGGAATTTTGCAGACAATGTAGCAGAGACGGCATAAATCCCATGCTGGTTTATATTTATAGATAATACAGCAAATGAGCAAAGCCTGAAACAATAGTTGAAATCATGTGAAATATTATTTTGTACAGTTGCAATACTTAAATAGGAGTACCTTACTTTTAAGAGCTCCATATTATAATATTTCAATCCTCTCCTCATCCATGGTGCTACAAGGCTTCCTCAAGGAAGCATAATTGCTGTCCTGGGGTCCTTTGGGAGGAAGTGTGAGGTATAAATTCAATGAATCAATGAAATAATTCACATGGACACTTTTCGAAATAACCCACAATTCTGAGTTTGGAGACCAAAGTAGACATTGTATGGCGAATGCAAGTATCCCAAACCCAATATACTTTTCAAATAAATGAAAAGCTGTTACAAATGGGAAGAGAAGAATGGCAGGATGCTGTTAAAACCTCCCAGCTATTTCCCCTCCAAATCCTCTCACCCCACTCTTCCTCACAAAGCTGTTTTTCCACCCATGGAAGATACCCATATATTTCCCTTCAGCGGTGGAGTTACAGGTGGGGGGAGGGAGCAATTTTGATGCAAAAAAACAACAACAAACAAACCATTGCAAAGAATAAGAATGCTGTGAATCAGATTAATATTAAAGCATTGGCTCAATAGCACAGTAAGCCCACTTTAGCTTGAGTTATGCAAGTCCAGGGATGCTTTCCCTCCAGCCATGCAAAATTGTGCCCAGTTTTAAAAAGAAACCCAGGATGTCAGCTTTTTTCCCTCCTTGCCAGTTGCTAATTGCACACCCTCCTTGAAACTAAGTGCTATCTAATTTGCTGAGCTTGGAATCTCTCTGCTATCTTTTTCTTTTCCTTTTTTAAGAAATCATTTTGGAAGATGAAATTGTGGAAAGTGCAAACTAATTATTCCCCATTATCTTAATTTACATACATTTTTAATCAGTCACTCGTAGCCAAGACTATGGTCAGAAAAACACACCCAATGAGCCCTCCCTTTCATAAGATCCAATTCCTAGGGGTCGTGGGGGCTTCAGTCCCCACAATAAAATATTTGAGGGGGCCTGGCCTCCCCAAGGTTGATGGGCCTTCTCATTCAAATGGTGTGTGTGCATCATGTGATCAATTATGTGGGGTGGGACTTACCTGGGCCCCCACAATTTTTTTATTCAAGTTAGCACCCCTGCTCTCTTTGTAATCAGAAAGCTGCTATTTAACCAAAGGCTAAAAGCACAATCTCCTATACAGTTCTGCTCAGAAGTGGCTTCCATTAGGTTCAATGGGAACTTACTCCCATGTATGTGTGTAGAGGACTGCAACCTAACTTACTCTTTGGCGGCAAAAGGCCACATCCTTCATCCCATAAGTATGTTGGGTTGTGGTGAGTCTAGTATGTGCTAAAGTTTCACCGCTACTGTCCTGTTTGCACAACACATTCACCAGTGATACCACCACAAGGAGAACATGCTTGAATGTGTTTAGACAGTGCCCAGCTCTCAGTAGCTGAAAAGTGATTGAATAAGACTGTCACTGGCTGGAGGTGGAAGGTTTCGGGTCCTTGCCTCTCCCGTAATGAGAGGGGGGAAAGCAAAAGCAAAAAAGCAATGCAATTATGGGAAATAAGGTAAATCATGCAATGTAAAACTTGTCAAATAAAATTAGCTTGCTTCAAATCTGTGATCATGTTATTTAGCACATTGCTATGTAATAAATAAAATAATAAATTAATAAAGTACCTAAGATGCCATGAGAGTCTGCCAAGATCAGGGCTTGGGAGAGGAAGGAAGAAATGGGGTCCTATGATCCCCACCCCAATGCTGTTGAATTCCAACTCCCATTAGCCCCTGCCAGCATGTTCAATGGTCACTGATGTCTCACAACTGATCTGTAAAAAGCACAACTTGAAAAAAGAGACAATGCACGTATTTTTGTAAACTAAATTGCCTCCATGTGGGCAGAATTGTATGCACAAAGGACAATATGCACAGGGGAAAGAACTGACAGTGTCACTAATTAAATTAAAATATTTAGTGAAGAAAATCTAAATAACCTCAATGCTGTTTGCTTGCGTCAACACAGCACTACCCAGCTGTGGTGCCTTTTTTTTTTTTAATGATATTTATTAAAGTTTCACAAAAATACATGAAAATACAAAACAAAGAAAAAAGTATAAAGTTTTAAGATACAGCAAAAAAGTAGAAAATAATAAGAAGAAAAAAACGTACAAAATAAAACAGTTAAAAACACATTAATGTTCCATAACCTATCTTCCTTACTCTTATTTCCCCGGACCTCCTCATACCTCCCTTCTTTGTATTCCAATTCAATTTGTTGGTTCAGCAAATCCTTACCATTAATCTTTTACCCAATTGTTAACCTTTTTTCCCCCATGTCTCTTAAAGCATTACAGCTAAAAACCTCTTAGTTTCTATCCAACATCCTTCTAAAGTTCCTTAATTTTGCAATATTTCTGTAAATAGTCCTTAAATTTTTTCCAGTCTTCTTTCACCGACTCTTCTCCCTGGTCTCGGATTCTGCCAGTCATTTCCGCCAATTCCATGTAGTCAATCACCTTCATCTGCCATTCTTCCAAAGTGGGTAGATCTTGTGTCTTCCAATACTTTGCGATAAGTATTCTTGCTGCTGTTGTAGCATACATGAAAAAGGTTCTGTCCTTCTTTGGCACCAGTTGGCCGACAATGCCCAAGAGAAAGGCCTCTGGTTTCTTCAGAAAGGTATATTTAAATACCTTTTTCAGTTCATTATAGATCATCTCCCAGAAAGCCTTAATCTTTGGGCACGTCCACCAAAGGTGAAAGAATGTACCTTCAGTTTCTTTACATTTCCAACATTTATTATCGGGCAAATGATAAATTTTTGCAAGCTTGACTGGGGTCATGTACCACCTGTATATCATTTTCATAATATTCTCTCTTAAGGCATTACATGCCGTAAACTTCATACCTGTGGTCCATAACTGTTCCCAGTCAGCGAACATAATATTATGTCCAACATCTTGTGCCCATTTAATCATAGCAGATTTCACCGTTTCATCCTGAGTATTCCATTTCAACAGCAAGTTATACATTCTTGACAAATTTTTAGTTTTGGGTTCTAACAATTCTGTTTCTAATTTTGACTTTTCCACTTGGAAGCCTATTTTCTTATCCAAATTATATGCCTCCATTATCTGATAGTAGTGGAGCCAATCTCTCACTTTATTTTTTAATTTTTCAAAACTCTGCAATCTCAATTTATCTCCTTCTTGCTCCAAAATTTCCCAATATGTCGGCCATTTGGCCTCCATATTGAGCCTTTTCAGAGCTTTTGCTTCCATTGGTGATAGCCACCTTGGGGTTTTATTTTCCAATAAGTCTTTGTATCTTATCCAAACATTAAACAATGCTTTCCTAACAATATGGTTTTTGAATGCTTTGTGTGCTTTGACCTTATCATACCATAAATATGCATGCCATCCAAATACATTGTTAAAACCTTCTAGATCCAAAATGTCTGTGTTTTCAAGAAGTAGCCATTCTTTCAGCCAGCAAAAAGCTGCTGATTCATAATAAAGTTTAAGGTCTGGCAGGGCAAATCCACCTCTTTCCTTGGCATCAGTTAATATCTTGAATTTTATTCTGGGCTTCTTGCCCTGCCAGACAAATCTAGAAATATCTCTCTGCCACTTCTTGAAACAGTCCATCTTATCTACAATTTGTAATGTCTGAAACAAAAACAACATTCTAGGCAATACATTCATCTTTATCACAGCAATACGGCCCAGCAACGAGAGTTTCAAATTTGACCAAATTTCTAAATCTTTTTTCACTTCCGTCCAACATTTTTCGTAATTATCTTTAAATAAGTTCCCGTTTTTGGCTGTCATATTAATCCCCAAGTATTTCACTTTCTTTACCACATTCAATCCTGTCTCATTCTGAAACCTCTCTCTTTCAATCGGTGTTAAATTTTTCTCTAAAACCTTAGTTTTTAACTTGTTCAATTTAAAACCTGCCACCTGACCAAATTCCTGAATTAATTCTAAAACTCTTTTAGTACTAGATTCTGGCTCCTGTAACGTCAATACTAGGTCATCTGCAAATGCTCTCAGTTTGTACTGTTTAGCTCCGACCTGTATGCCCTTAACCAACCGGTCCTTTCTAATCATATTTAGCAAAACCTCCAGGACCGATATAAAAAGCAGTGGGGAAATTGGGCACCCCTGTCGTGTCCCTTTTTCTATCTTAAATTCTTCCGTAACCACATTATTTACAATTAATTTAGCCTTTTGTTCAGAGTATATTGCACCTATACCATTTTCAAAACCTTGGCCTACCCCCATCCCATGCAGATTCTTCTTCATAAAACTCCAAGAGATGTTATCAAAAGCTTTCTCCGCGTCAACAAATATCAATACTGCTTTGGTGTTTATATTCACTTCTAATTTTTCCAAAATATCAATTATATTCCTCAAATTATCAGACAAGTGTCTTCCCGGGAGAAAGCCCGCTTGGTCTTTATGAATCTCTTTCATCAATACTTTTTTCAATCTCTTGGCCAAAATATCTGCAAAAATTTTGTAATCCACATTAAGTAACGATATAGGGCGATAGTTCTTAAGCTGGGTCTTTTCAGTCTCTGTTTTCGGTATAAGTGTGATATACGCCTCTTTCCACGATTCTGGTGCCCTTTTCCCCTCCAATATTTCATTGCAGACTTCCTTCAAAGGTTGCAATAACCACTCTTTCAAAGATCTATAGTATCTGGAAGTCAGCCCATCCGGTCCTGGAGATTTGCCCAATTGCATATTTTGTATTGCACCTTCTACTTCCTGTTCAGATATTTTATAGTTCAGCATTAATTTACTTTCTTGAGAGATTTTTTGTAGGCCATTTGTCTTCAAAAATTGGTCTATGTCCATTTCCTTCTGTGGCCCTTGTGTGTATAATTGTTTAAAGTATCTCTGGAAGCAATTTCTGATCTCATTTGGATTATGTATACTCTTTCCTTCCACTTCTAGATTTATAATAGTATTTAATGTTTGTCTTTTTTTCATTTGCCAAGCCAACAGTTTTCCACATTTATTAGCTGATTCAAATGTTTTTTGTCTCATTTGTTTGATTTTCCATTCTATTTCCTGATTCATCATTTCCATATATTGTACTTGATATAATTTTATTTCTCTCAAAATCTCCTGGGACTTTGGTTTTGCTCTCAATTTCTTCTCACCTTCTTTTATTTTTTCCAAGATTTTATCTTTCTTTTCATTTTGACTTCTCTTCTTTATTGCATTCTGTTGTATCAAAAACCCTCTCATCACAGCTTTGCTTGCGTCCCAGATTACTCTTTTTTCTACATTGGTATTCATATTTATTTCAAAATAATCTCTCAAAGTCTTTTGGGCCTTTTTGTAAACTTCTTCATCTCTAAATAAGGTGTCATTCATCCTCCATCTAAAGGATCCGGTTGTTGTTTGTTTCATCTCCATCCTTACAGCATTGTGGTCGGAACAAGTTTTTGGGCAGATTTCTACCTTCTTTATCTTTGGTGCCATTCCTCTAGTTATCCATATTTGGTCAATTCTAGTCCATGTCATCTTGGCTTCAGAAAAAAAGGTTCCTTCTCTTCCCAGGGGGCAGCTGTGGTGCCTTTTGGGTGCTGGACTACAGCTCCCATCACGCCTGATCATTGGCCATGCTGGCTGGGGCTGATGGGAGCTGTAGTCCAACAGCAGCCGGAAAGCCCCTTATTGGCTACCCGTTTTATTGTAGCAGAACACAACTGCATGATTGAAGTGTTGTTTAAAAAAAAATCTGGATCATTAAAATACAGTAGGTAGTTAAAAATGAATTAAAAGCAGATGCTGTTTGATAGAATTAAGCACCTAATGAAACCACAGAAAATGGAAAATAAAAACAGATTTCTAAAGGTACACATTTTTGTGAAGCAGCAGCAGATGAAATCAGGTAAGCCTTTGCAACTCCCTACTGACTGCCTCCTATGAGTGCTCTCTTAGCGTGTTCTGCAAAGCTTTTGTGTCAACACCCACCCAGGGAGCTTTGCAAATGTCACAAATGCTTAAAGCTCATTGAAATTTGACAATGCTGGAGAGAAAAAAGCAGGTGTGATTAAATAATATGGTTAAGAAAGCAAGAAATGGTGCTCCTAACAAGTATAACAAGGAGAACAGGCAGGAAGAGTATCACCTTCTATCTGTTGCAAGGTTTGGGTGTTGATTTCACAGCCTGGCATCTGAATTTCCTGCACTGGCAAGCACATTTGTCAAGGGATCATCCTTTCATGAATTGCAAGATTTCTGACAGATGTTTAAGCAGCCTGCCTTCTGATTTCAGCCAACCTTAAATCAAAGCCCTTTGCTATGACACACACATCCACTGACTAATTGGATGCTGTCAGGCCGTGATACAGAGGCTCTCAATTTATTTTATTATGTGTTCATGCCACACTCAAAAAGTTTGCCTTAGGATAAGGGTGAAAATGCTCAAAATATCCAGTTGCACCTGCTCAAACAGTGCCCCAAACTTCAAGAGACTATTTGGATCCCAGCAACACACTTTAACAAAGGGAGATTTTTGAGCACTGGTAGGGAAGTAGGTATATGTTGAGAGATATGACAAATGCGACAAAGATTTGCCTGTGGTAAACTGTGTATTATCTTCAAGCAACTCATGTTGTCAGGAGAAGGTAAGAGGACGTTTGCTTATTTATGCATTAGTTCATTCCACTGATGAATTGCTTCCTATAAAAGACCTCTAAGCAATTTAACAATAAAAACATCAGCAGTGTGTATACACACACACACACACACACACACACACAATTTCACATGCAAAATCAATTAAAACATTGTCATAGAAAAACAATTAAGATAATTTCACATATAAACCAATTCTGAGTCTAATACAAGCATAGCTTGAGATTAAAATGTCTCTACTGAAAAGGTATGTTGAGAAAGGAAACTCTCCAATAGGGGCTGAAAAAACAAAAGAGACTGATATGCAATGGGAGCGGCTTGTCCTTCGTGCCCTTTTACAAGTGCCACATAATGCCCATTCTGCTTTTGTGACGGCTCAAGGCTTTAGTGTGGCAGCACTTGAACTTGCTACTGACATAAGGCAGGGGTCCTGACTACATTATTTTAAGTCACCTGCTAAAAACTTTTTTGTTTCATCAAGCCTACCTAGACAAAAGGTGCAGTTGCCTACTGCATTTGGTTTTATGTATATTGATTTCCAATTGATGGTGGGTTTTGGTTGTGCTTTATTTGCAATTTTATTTGTACACCACTTGTAGAGTTATTTGATCATGCAGCTTGTAAATCTTGTAAAGAAATATAAATTGGGCATTTGTGATCATGGTGAGGTCCTTTCTTGGCTAAGGAGGTGCTTGAAGAAGAACTGTATGCGTAGGCCTAGCCAAAAGGCTAATTCATTACAATGAGCAGGTCAGAAATAATAATGCAGAGAACATTTGTAAAAAGAAGAAAAAGTGCATATAGTTTTAATCATAGATCATTTAGCATTGAGTATAGTTTTTCACAATAATCAACTCCCTGGGCCACACATTACATTTTTATAGAGGCTTTCTTCCACACTAGGCTTTTTATAGAGCTCTGCATCATTTTTACTGGGTATTTTGCCCAAACCTTGCCTTTGAAACAGATCTCCCAAGTAAATAGTGAAGCAAAGAATGAACATTAAGGTATAATCAGGTAAAGGCAAGAAGAGAACAAGCAAAAAGCTTAATCAAATGTTATCGGATAGAAAGTTGCACAAATAAAGACCAAGGAAAACTTGCTTGTGATTGCAGGATATAATATGCAGCCTCTATTGAGCAAAGTGCTCTACTGTTCAATATATCATATGACTTCCCTCTTCTCTTCCACAATGGATGGGGGTTGGAGGGGCTCAGTGGGTTGCTATGGGCTGCGTCAGGATCTTGATGAGTCATCTCAGGAGGAAGTCAGGGAGGGTCCCAGCAGCACAGCCCCCCAGTGTTATTGCTCTGTCCCTTCCAATGACACCCAGGGTCCACTTTACCCATGGTTTCCATGCCAGCCTCAGCTCCAATCCCAGTACTCCCTCTGGTACTACTGGAGCCAGCTCCTAATGTGACCTCTCAGGAGGAATCTGCCTCTCAGTTTGGCTTAGATCCACTACTCATACATCGCCTAGGTCAAAGAGACGTTGGCACAGGCGCAAATGGACAATGCTGGTTCAGCCTTCTAGAAAGATTTCTCATTTGCTTGCCCAGTGCAAAGGAAAGCTCTGCTTCTACACTGACGTTGTGCACACCTCATTCTCATATATCGGGACCCAAGTGGGAATGTTGTTTGTTGGGTCAATGTCTTAGCTTGCTTACCTATGCAAACAGGGGCTGTGGCAGGCCCTTAGAGGGCCACAGGTTCCTCTAGGGAATCAGAGAGCCAAAGTAAACGTTAATAATATCTGAGATTAATGCTTGTATTTCCAAATGTCAGAGCTCTTAAACCCACCTTAATTGTGAAGGGCTGCACAGAAAAAGCCTCCAGTTGTATATAATTAAGCAAACAAAAATAATTTTACTTCCACATCCATTCCTATACAGTTACTGATGGAAGCAATTCAGTTTTCCTTCAATGCATCACATAAGGCATAGCTTACATTCTTTTGGATAGAGGGAAGAGAGATGCATGGCACCTGGGATCTCATTGTTTGCTAGGTTTACCACGTATCAGCCAGAAGTTCTCACTACAGGCAGTACTGCTTTAGAATCATAAAGGTATAAGCATGAAAGGCATGGGCTTATCTCAAGAGCAAGAAAGGAAAACAGGGAGATCACACAGGTTCCTCCATAACAATTGTCCTAATTGAATCCTACAGGAAAGCAGGGCATTTGCTAGGCCCATACCCAGCCACACATGCGAAACAAGAGCCCTTAAATCTGGTTTATCTCATGCCTGAACTAGTTAGTCATACAGTTGTTTGGCATTAAATAGACTGGTTGATTTCAAAAGAAAAAAAGAAATCACTTAGCACTGAACATAGTAATAGCTTGACAGATTTCCCTGAGCAATGTACAGTTTTATTAGTAGTCTAGCCATCTTTCTCACAAAGGAAGATCTGTAACTTAATACCTTGCCATTTAAATATTATGGGAGGTCTGTCAAACTGATGAAAAAGCAGAAAGGAGTAGAAAGTAATCATTAATCAAGAAGAATGAAGACTGGGATAAATGTTTTCAGAATGTATGCGCAAAGAAGTCCTAACAAATTATTCAACAGAATTATAAGACAGATTTTTTTTCTTTTCTCTTAGGTGTCCTGGGGAAATCCTGATGCACAAACTCCCTTATCCAGCGTGAGAGGTGGGAACTAAGTGCAGGTGCTGAGGAACTTCTTGCAGTGAAGTCCTTTGAACTAGCCAGCATCTATTGCCCAGAAATATTTTGGGGTACAAAAACATTCCTTTGGTTGATTGTGCTGTGTTAAAGAATGTTCTTTATTTAATTTGCTTTTCTTTTTAAAGATAACCTGCCTTTATTAAACCTTGGATCTACATTCTATATAGGCTATATAGAAACAGATTCTAACTTATATTTGGGATGTTCTAAGGGTTTAAAATATACTCTATCTTAGACACACTCCAAACACCACCAATTACATATATTTGCTGTTTGGTGGAAAGGGGAAGCAAATCTTCCCTCTTCCAATTCTGCACTGCTGGATTTAAAAAGGAACCAGGCAGATACAACATGACACTTATTTCATGCATATACCCGGGAGATGGAATGCAGTACTTTTGCATTACACTTGCTTTTATCTGTTCTTCATTTCCAACAATTGTTACCAATACATAAACACCGCCACTGTTCTCTGCTTATTCTATTTTCATCTGAGAGACACAAAAGTTCCAATTGTTTAAGCCCAAAAGGTGTGTGTGCATCTCAACAAAGCTGACAGATATTGCATAGCTCCTGTTATCATTATCAGGCTGTTAACTGTCAAACTGTACAGTTTTAATATTCTCCCTCATGAAACGTTCAAAAATCAATGGCTGTTAAAGCTGTGTTTCACTCACTGTTGTAGGAGTTGTGTTATGCAAGTTTCTCTGAAGAGATTATGTCACCCTAGAGCTGCCATCAGTTTGAAGCAACACAGCTACTGGAGTTGAAGTGATGGGACATGATAATGTGCCCCCCTTCTCAGGAACCTTGCGCAGAATGAGTCCACTGGGGCAGCCATTTTTTCTGCAACATCTCCCTGGGAATTACAACATGTCACCATGCCCCATTGCTCCCATCTGCACTTGCAGTATTAGCTTCAACATGCATGGCATGTATGTATCTTTAGGCACCAGGCAAAAACTTTCCTCTATGAAGAAAAGGCCTTTGGCCTACAACTATTTGTGGCTTTTTAGAAGTTGGTGGGGTGTTTTTAATGTATTTCTCCCCACCCACCTCCAGCTTGGTTTTAATGTTTCAAGGTGAGGGATGTTTAGTTGTTTAGTTTTAAGTAGTTTTGGGTTGCCCCGGGCAAGTTAAAGTGGCTAACAATAAATAAATAATATGGCAGGAGCCATGCTTTCTAATTGCTCCAGGTGTGTAGTGCCTACGAGAGAGAGAGAGAGAAGTGTCATTTCAGCCCTTGGACAACCTCATGGGATTCAGTGAGCATATGGATTCTAGAGCAGACCTTATTCTAATCCATCTTGATTCAGATGGTTTCGGTCAGAAACGTTTGGTTTGGAATTCAGACCCACCACATGCCTCAAGCATCCCTACTTGAAACATGAATTTTGATCATGTTACCTGGAGGAACAAAGATGAAAGGCAGAGTCCAACCAAGTAGTTCTGCCAACACAAGGACTTTGAACTATACAGTAGAATTTTTCCTTTCTTGCTTCTCCCCATGTGCTCCCTAGATCAGTTTTGGAGGCCTCCCTCAACCAGCCAGAGCAGATTTTAGGAGGGTGTAAAGAAAGGAGACGGGATGGAAGTTCCATTGTGCAAGTGGAAGTCATTATGCTAGTGGAAGCACTTCATTGGATACCAGTTGGGTGGTATTCAATGGAGCTTTACTCAGAGAAAACTCACTGAAATTAATGAACACAACTAAGTTAAGTTCATTGATTTCAGTGAGTCTGCTCTGAATAAAATCTAGTTGAATACCATCCTGTCCGATTTCCCTAAAACTTTGGTTGCTTCCCCCAGCAGTATTCCAATCAAGGGTGGATATAGGGAGAGAGATGTATGAAATAAATATTGGCCCAATTGTCACATTGTTCTGCTACCATTAGGAATGGGGGGGGGGGGTGATTTGGTAAGCATCTGAATGTGAACTCACCGAACTTCAACTTTCAAATAAATATATATGCAAACCAAAACTCAGCTATCCTATCGAAATGTGCACTTCTCTGAATTTTGCAATGCAGTTTTCTAGCCAAATAATGTGCACATTAGAGGAAAGTGTGCATAAAGTGTGGATGAAAATAATATAAAATGCACAATGTTGGGGGAAATGGCTTGCAAAGATGTGTACAGTAGGCAACATTGCATACAAAAATGAAGGTATAAGGGAAAAATCCTTACTAAAATGCTAACAGATTTGTGTGTTGACATTAAATGCAAAATGATGCAGAAATGAGGATAATTTAACTTTTTTGGGGGGGGAGATGAGAAACCAAAACTGACAATGTGCCCATCCCTGGCTACCCCCATCTTGGCTCAAAATAATTCATGGGAGCCAAAGAGAGAGGATGCTCATATCATGTACTGTGCAGACTGCAGCATCTAATGCAACAACATTTGAAATTGTGAACTGAGATCAACAACCTGAATCCTTAGTGCACATGGGTACCTTAGACACTTCAGACATGATCATGACATGAATATTATGCCACAAATGCTGACTTTTATAAATCACACATTATTCATTCAGCTGCATGATCATTTACTGCAGGTTTGGTAGATTGGTTTTGGTTTTTTACTCCTCTAGCAAACACCTTGGTTTCTTAAAAAGTTTTCACTGGGCTCAATTTGCATAAGTGAGAGATGTAATGCTGTCAGGAGATATCAGATATGCTGAATAGAACAATCTGTTGTTGTACTTTGTTGCACAGTAAACTTTTTACCCTTCTGAACATCCTCTTAAAAAAATAACATAAACATTGCACAAAACATGAGGCAGCTTACCTCAGTGATGCAGTCATTAGTGCTGCATAATCTGATTCATTTGATGTTTTAATAATGCAAAACATGGTTCCTGTTTTATTACATTGCTGCTAATGCAGAAATGACATGCTTACAGAAGATTTACTATATTGCTATTTGCATATAGTCTTCCTTAATAGACAGGAAAACTCACTACACTTTTGAAGTGAAATATTCAGTCTATGATTCACACTGAACACAGACTGCCATCTTCTGTCTTAACTGCATGAGACATAAATCCAGAAAAGTACTGATGGCAGAAATATGGCTTGTTAGCTGGTACTTACATTCATGTGCAATTTAGAAAACGTTCTTTGTGTCCATGTTGTTGTTGTTTTAAAAATGAATCTTGAAAGCACAGTACAGTTTTTAGTGGTGATTTTGCTACAGATATTATCCCACAATATGACAGTTTTGACTGTGCTGCACAAGAAATGTGGATGTTAATTCAGTTGCCAGTCCAAAAGCAGTGTTCTTCTTTTTTTAACCTCTTTTCTTCAATGGTGAGCAGCCTCCACCTGGCATCTACAGTTGTATTATTCTGTATTTCTTTTTAACCTTCACATGGATCATACAGCAAGCCAAGCAAGCCATTAAACAGATTCTTCCTGTCCTGCTTTTTGGACCAGAAAGACCAGGAGCAAATCACAATGTCCAGATCTCTGCAGAACTCAGAGCTACATGTCACAAAATAAAAACAACAGATGAGGTGATAAGCCTATTTACAGATGATGCCACATCACACTGCAAGTGAGGGTCTTGCATGGTTGAAAATTATTTGATATGGAAGATCCCTTCTTACTGACATATAGTTTTTTTATGTGCAGGACTTTACTTACTTATTTGTTTATCTATTTGTGGAGGGACTTTCATGCATGAGCCTCTTGAAACTTCACTCTTCCACAGAATCAGACTGAGTTTCTCCTAACAGTTTCAAGATACCACCCTTAGTGAGAATCTTTGGAGATCCAATTGACTTAATGGCTCCCAGGAAGTGATGCAAGCTGTAACTTATTGTTGCATGCCATCCCAGTCTCTGAGTGGCGCAAAATTCCAGGAGCTTATCCAGGCTTTGTGTTTTCCTTTGGAAATGAGGCACAGCAGGAACTGCGGTGCCTTTGTGATATAGTCACACATATATACAACCTGAGTCTACAATGGAGGGTTCACAGCATTAACATCCGCAAAGGGTATTCTTTTCTCCCACAGCCACAGCCTTAGATTCAAACAACATCATACTCTGCCTCTCTGGCTTTCCGTCCTGCAGCTTTCCCTTAGGTTACCTCCCAGCAAACTTTTACCTCTAACTCAGGCTTTGTCCTTCTAACTATCTAAGATCTGGAGAAGGGCCCCCACCCATTTGTCATCTGGTACAGAGCCCCCTTTTCTTTGCTCTCGATGGCCCATCGCCAAGGCAATCACATCAACACTGTGAACCGCCCTGAGATCTTATGATGAAGGGTGGTATATCAATCTGGCAAACAAATAAACACTATGCTATCTTATACTAGATGAACAGTGTACCATGCCAGTGTGCAGTTCAGCTTTAGTTCTGCAGTATAAGCAGCAACGTGCTGCATGGTTTGTTCCCTCCATAAACTGTTTTATATTAAAAGAGTTGGTATTATATTTCCTCAATTTAAATATCACAGGCTTTTCCAAGTGCTGTCCCTTGGCAGTGTGCCATGTGGCAGGTGTCGCATGTAAATTTTCTTTTGTTGTCTATCATAACCAAATGCATGCCATGTCAGTCAGCACATATACTTGTCATTGGCTGACATGTAGATGCTTTGTGGGTTGGCCAACACAAGAGTGCAAGATCTCTCTAAGTTATGTGCTTCCACCTTTGACAACCAGATGTTGTTGGACTACAACTTTCATTCCCGACCTTTGGCTAAATTGGCCAATGGGAGTGATACTCCAACAATATTTGGGGATCCAAAATCTTAAATGTTACAAGTTCCTTATGGATTACTACCACTGGTGAACGCATTTTAATAATGCACTTTAAAAAAAAATGTAATGGAGCTCTCCATAAATTTAAATAATAATTAGGCATGTCTATACATCTGCATCACCTTTCCCTCTATCTATTCATCGTATATGCCATTAGCTGTCATTCACTGTGAATTGTTTAGCATTGCCTGAGCTGCGTTAAGGGTTGTCAGCTAGTGATAAAGGAGAGTGTGCTTTGTCAAAGCCGGTGCTGATTTAACTTGGGTATTGGATTTCAGGATTCACTTTTGTACAAACATGCTGGCAAGCCTGTTCCTGTGACATTGGCAACAATGTCAGCACTGTTCTTCAAGGTCAAAACTTGCCTCTTAATCTATGGGGAACAAATAAAATGATAAATTGTCCAAAGGCATTCTACAACATGTAAGGTGTTAGCACAAAGTCAGAAGATCTAAATGATAGAAGAAGCAGATACTCTCATTCTTGAGATATATCTTAGGTGAATGGCAGAGGTGTTGGAAGTCTTGAAAGAAGCTTACAGGGGGAATTTGAAGAATACCTGTATGCACCAAGCCTTATTCTGGCTGGGATTTTGAACTCAAAAATATTTATAATGTTAAGTTCATAACTCATATATCTTCCTTTATACAATATGCAACCATGAGGACATAGGGAAGTTTTGCTTATTGTTGTAATGCCAGCTTAGCATCAGCATATTTCTAAGTTTAAAATAGTTTTATTACATCCCTTTTACTGTTTTGGGCATATGTCTGTCCCCTTAGAGCATATCCTTGGGGATCTTCCCATATTCCATTCTGTGGACCTAACCAAGACAGAATAGATGACACTGAGACAGGAATCTGCTGGGAATGTGGGCTTGGGAGAACACATCTTTGTTTAAGACTCTATCCTGCCATGTGATGCCCAAAAACTTCCTTAAACAGCGCACGTGGAAGGTGTTGAGGTGTTGCTCCTAGTGGTTGTACATTGCCCATGGCTCACTTCCATAAAGCAGCATGCTTAACATGCAAACCTAGTAGACCTTCATCTTGGTAATGGACGTTAACATCATGTTCTCCTATACCCTTTTGGAGAGGCGAGCCATTGTGGTAGCTGCCTTGTCAATATGTTTGTCCAGCTCAGCATTGATGGTGAGCTTGCTGGTTATGGTGCAACTCAGGTAGACAAAATTGTCATGTGTGTTATCACCAACTGTACATTCTTTAACCACTACAAAATATAAACTAAGGTTTCTCACATTCTATGTATTCAGGTAATCATGGAGAACGACGATGCTGGGTGATACCATCATCAAAGGCCAGCAATCATTTTTGTTTTTATTTGTTTTATGGGAAGGAAACATGCGTTCAAGGGAGTTGACATCTATTTTATGTATAGAATCATAGAATCATAGAATCATAGAGTTGGAAGAGACCATAAGGGCCATCAAGTCCAACCCCCTGCCAAGCAGGAAACACCATCAGAGCACTCCTGACATATGGTTGTCAAGCCTCTGCTTAAAGACCTCCAAAGAAGGAGACTCCACCACACTCCTTGGCAGCAAATTCCACTGTCGAACAGCTCTTACTGTCAGGAAGTTCTTCCTAATGTTTAGGTGGAATCTTCTTTCTTGTAGTTTGGATCCATTGCTCCGTGTCCGCTTCTCTGGAGCAGCAGAAAACAACCTTTCTCCCTCCTCTATGTGACATCCTTTTATATATTTGAACATGGCTATCATATCACCCCTTAACCTCCTCTTCTCCAGGCTAAACATGCCCAGCTCCCTTAGCCGTTCCTCATAAGGCATCGTTTCCAGGCCTTTGACCATTTTGGTTGCCCTCCTCTGGACACGTTCCAGTTGGTCAGTGTCCTTCTTGAACTGTGGTGCCCAGAACTGGACACAGTACTCCAGATGAGGTCTGACCAGAGCAGAATACAGTGGCACTATTACTTCCCTTGATCTAGATGCTATACTCCTATTGATGCAGCCCAGAATTGCATTGGCTTTTTTAGCTGCCGCATCACACTGTTGGCTCATGTCAAGTTTGTGGTCAACCAAGACTCCTAGATCCTTTTCACATGTACTGCTCTCAAGCCAGGTGTCACCCATCTTGTATTTGTGCCTCTCATTTTTTTTGCCCAAGTGCAATACTTTACATTTCTCCCTGTTAAAATTCATCTTGTTTGTTTTGGCCCAGTTCTCTAATCTGTCAAGGTCGTTTTGAAGTGTGATCCTGTCCTCTGGGGTGTTAGCCACCCCTCCCAGTTTGGTGTCATCTGCAAATTTGATCAGGATGCCCTTGAGTCCATCATCCAAGTCGTTGATAAAGACAACTTTGAGTCCATCATCCAAGTCGTATGATGTTCTGAGGTAATGCTTCATTCTGTTTTCACTAACAAAATGAAACAAAAAGGATGTTTGCATCCATGAAACTTTTCTGAAGCTATACTCACAGGGCTATGTGTCAGGAGTCCAGTCCCCAGCTTGATAACACAGTGAGCATAGTTAATTAAAAAGGATGATTTATTCTCAAAACGAATAGATAACTCCGGATGGCATTAACACAGCCTCTTCCATCATGAATCAAGATGACCCTTCTAAAGGTCCCTTCCGTTTTCTAAAACAGAAAGCGAACTTACAAAGCTTACATCTTTTTGCTTCCTATCTAGCAAGCCCCCCCCCCTACAACTCTTCCAAGTCATTATCTCTGTCTCTGTTCCCACCTGATGAACTGCTTCCTTCTCTATTCATGGTATTTTGCACTTCTTGAGAGCATTGGCAGGGCTCTGCTTGCCCTCCATCATTCTCTTATCAACTGGCATTCCTAAGGGCAGGTGAGTTGGCACTAGGCTATGCTCATCTTGTCTGGCAGTTAACCCTCACTCTTCCTGGCTACTTCCTTCACTGGGAGCTGATTGGGCTGGCTCATTTGTGATACTATGGGACTACTGAATGGGACTATACAGATTTGCATAGAACAGCACTTTCAGAGATCTTAATTTCACTTACTGGAGCCGTGCTTATGTTTAATGCTGAATGGTATGGTGGTTGCCAACCACCGCCATGGTTGCTCCCACACTTAGGGTGCCATGTGCATCTTCTATCCATGTGTATCTTTGGCATGGGTTCATCCCACAGCTTGAATGTAGTAAAAAAAAAAGGCCTCCCCACCTTCCAATTATTGTCCCTGATCTTGACCAAGAAAACTGCACAGAAAGTGCCATGCAACTGTCATCATCCATAATGGTAGTGGGATTTTAAATGTTACAGAGATGAATGCATGGGAAAGTGGCACTGACATTGGCACTATTACATCTAAAAGGCACCATATTTAGGATGGGTTGTATATCTGTATGCTCCCAATAAGCACCAACATGTTGGGTAACTACTCAGTCCATCCTAATCATGTGAGAAGGTAAACATCCTACCCAGAATCAAATGGAAGCAATCATTGTGACACCAGCAGCATAACTGGGTGGACAGGGACACTTCAGTTGCACACTAGAGCTTCCATATCTGCAATGGATCTCTGGATAAGGGTATCTGTGAGTGTGTGCAACTCAAGTCTTAAACAAGGTTCAATTTTCTGATAAGCCTTCATTTAAATTATAAGAATTTATTAAGTTAGAAAATGTTCAGTACTTGAAATAGCGATATGAACACATGCAGCTGAAAGGCTTTTTGATGAAAAAGATATTAAGGATGATATATACAGCAGAATAGATTAGAAATGTAATAATTAGAATAATTAGAAATGTAAATAGCAGTGCATTTTGCGAGTAATCAGGAGAATCTGGTCATTAAAGCCTAACAAATATATTGTGCCGCAATCATACAGTGCAAGTCTGCTCAGAAGTACAACTGAGTTTGATGGGGCAGTGTTAACCTGTAAGATGCCATAATACCCTCTTGTTTTTGCTGCCACAAGTCTGCCACTCTGCAGTTTGTTTTTGAATTCTGATTCTATTATATACCCCCATTTTATTAGTAAATGATAGCAATCAACTTCTATTGAGCATTCCACAGAAACTGCCCTCATTTGATCATTTGCATGCAGACTTTCTTACAAAAAGAAATTTATTCAATTAATTATAACAAATGGGGTTGTTGATTTTAGTAACTGCTACTGGTCTATGAATATCTCTGTTGCCAAGGCAAAGCTGAATGTTGCTTTGGAAACTGGAATTCCAATGACAAGCTAAAAAAAATTGTTGTAGTTCATGTAACAATCAAGACTAAACTTTTTAACATGGAAGCTGCATTCCCCATGCTTTCCACTGTAAGCTGTTATTCCCATGCATGCTTGTGAGAGGATCTATATCATAAGTGTTTGTTGCTGCCTCACAAAAGTACATTTACTACTACTGATTCAATTTTTATCCTTCCCTGTATATAGTATTCTGCTAGAATGGGAGACAAAAGATGAGGAGGTGAAATCAGTCATGATCAAATGGGCACAAGATAGACATAATATACAATTTGAAGATTGGGAAAAACTGTGGAAAATAGATTTAAAATTTACAGACTGTTCTCTTTTGAAAGAAAACTACATGGAAATGATGTATAGATGGTATATAACACCAGTACAGATAGAAAGAATGTATAAAACCGGGTCAATCATATGTGGGAAATGTAAAGAAAAGGAAGGGACCTTTTATCATATGTGGTGGGAATGCAGAGAAATTTTAAAAAATTGGGAAATGATATATAATGAATTGAAGAAAATGTTTAAAATGACATTTGTAAAAAAACCAGAAGCATTTTTGTTAGGGATTGTAGGACAAGACCTACCAAGGAAAATAAAGAATTTATTTTATGTATGCTACAACAGCAGCAAAAGTCTTGATAGCATAAGGATGGAAGAATGAGGAAACCCCAACAAAAGAACAGTGGCAAGAGAAATTGATGAACTATGCAGAACTGGTGAAACTGACATTCAAATTGCGATAAGGACAACTGTGACTTCAAAGAAAAATGAGAACTTTTTACAAATTACTTAAAAAGACAACAAAATGAATTGGACTCCTTGGCAGGTTTTGAATAAACACACACAAATTTATTGAGGCTTAATATAGTAGATAGATAATAAAAGGATATATACAATTTTACAGTATGCAGAGAAATACATGAGTTGAGAAATCAGAGAGGAACTGAGGGAAGTCTTGGGGGGAGGGTTCTTTGGGGAGGGGGAGGGGAAAGGGGGGAAATAATGAAGAAATATTTGTTTTGATAATTTGTAATGTTGAAATTGTTAATAAAAAAATTAAAAATAAAAAAATAAAATAAAGCCCTGGAACCGGGGGGGGGGGGGGAGAGAGGTAACCTGCCCTTCCTTCTGAAGGTGACTCGGATGAGTTTATCAATGGGTAGTAGCTGTGATCGCTAAATGAAACATATGTTTATGCTATATGCTTTTGCACACTAGATGCTACAAGCAGATAACAAAGGAAAAGCTGTTTCCCAAATACCCTGCTTATAAGCTTCTCAGAGGAACGTGACTGGTCACTGGTGCAAAAAGTACACTGGAAGAGATGATCCCTTCAATTTGTTTTGTGCTCCTAGGAGATGGTCCTTAGGTTAGTACTGAGGAGGGATGGGGAAATTGCTGCCCTCCATATTACTCCCATCAGCCCTGATCATTGGCCATACTGGAGCTGCAGTACTGGAGTCCAACAACCACTTGAGAGCCATGGGGTCTCCAGCCCTAGTGCAGAATAGTCCTAAGATCACATCCATGCCATACATTTAGAGCACTATGGTACCCCTTTAAACAGTCATGGCTTTCCCCAAAGAATCCTGGAAAGTGTAGTTTTTTTTAAGGATGTTGAGAGATGTTAGGAGACACCTGCTCCCATCACAGAGCTACAATTCCCAGAGTTCCCTCTGGAGAGGGATCAGGCCGATGCAGAGCTTGTCTGAGCAACGGGATGGCTGGGAGGCACAGGGTGTTCTTGGCATGACAGCATACGTTCGGCAGGTCCCTGGCAGGGCCCTCCAGCCAGCTTAGTCCTCTGAGGCCCGGCACAAGTGTACATGTCTGTCCCCACCCCTGCACAGGCCTGAGAGGGATTGGCTGTTAAACCACTCTGGGAATTGCAGGAGGGGAAATAAGCATCTTCTAACAACTTAGCATCCTTAACACACTTCAGCTCCCAGTTCTTTGGGGTAACCCGTGTCTATTCAAAGTGGCATCATAGTGTTTTAATTGTATGGTGTGAATGTGGCCTAAGTGTCCTGGAAGATACAATTTCAAAAAACCAAGTTGCAGTAATATATTTTTTTCACATGCGCCTTTGTAGCGTGATTACTTTTAATTCAAAATCGAGTGGGGTTTTTTTTTTCATTGGCCCCTAATGGATATAATGCTGACGCAGGAGAAATTGAAGAGAAATCTTAAATACCTTGATTTCAGTGGGGAATGGAAGGTGCAAGCGAACACAAAATGAATGAACTTTTTCCTTTGTGAAATCTGTTCATTTTGCCTCCAGCTTTCTTTCTCCCAGCAGGAGTCACTATTAACCAAAGCTATACTTCTCTTTTTTTCCAGTCAGTTATTTTATAATGTATATTTGCAAATACTTTTTGAAGTTCACATTTGATAAAACTTCAAAGGAGCCACTTGGTGCCTTGGGAAAGAAAGAAAGTGAATGTAGAAGAAATAACGTTACTACAATAAGGTTTGCTGCTAGCTATAAGTACAAAGAGGCCATGCTCTGGCTAAACACATAATTTCTAAAGTTGCTTTGAGCTAAGGTGAGAGTTGCAGGAAACTAAAACAAAACTAGTTCTTGAAGGGAGCTTTCATAACATGTTGTAGTTTCAGCAATAAAATATGGATAATTTTGTTTTGAAAAGAATAACATTTCAGCTGTGGCTTTTTCCTTCTCTCTCTGAAAATACAGGAATCTAAAACATTTTTTAGGGATGTCCTATTCTGTTATTGTTCTAGGGTAGGGGAACCTGTGGTCCTCTAGATGTTCTTTCACCACAGCTCCCATCATCCTTGACTATTGGCCATGCTAGCTGGAGCTGATGAAAGTTGGAATTCAACATTCTCTAATCTGGTGCCCTCCAGGTATTTTGGACTACAATTCCCATGTACCCCAACCAGCATAACTGTACTAGCAGGGGCTGATGGAAGTTGTCTAAAATATTTGGAAGGTGCCATGTTGAGGAAGACTGTTCTAGGCGTTTGATTTACCTCATGGCCACTCCACCTTGGTTCCAATTTAATGTGGAGAGTTTCCAAAACTAATTTCAGAACTGGCCTGTGTGCGGTTTGCTGCAGTTTTCATGCCTTTTTCTTCCCACATCCTGGTTACTGATGCACACATGTGAACAAAAAGTAATCATGACACAAATCCTGTACACCATCATGAATCAGGGGGCTGTGTTTCAACAATGTGCACAAGTCTGCAATAAACAAATGGAGCTGAAGCTGTAATAAACTTTACATGTATAGCAGCCTGTAAAAAAAGTCCAGAAATTCGAAGTGGCAGAATACATCAGTCTCACTCTTCAAACAAGATTAGATAATTCAGAACATCCAAATCCCAGGGGAAATAATATGGAATATACATGCATACACACACACACTTTTATTTTTATCTAGAATTAATTTGTTGATTTTTCACCGGTGCTACTTATACCTACAAACTTTACATTTTCTAAGACACATATGATCCAATGAAAATTGGTGCACTTTTCAACAACATACAAAGTCCCACTGTAGGCTTCCAAACAGAGACCTCTAGCTGGAGGGAAAACAGCACATTCAAATGGGTACTGCACACATGGCTCCCTTCCCCAATTGTCAATTGCACCTGTGTGTGTAGAGCACTTTCCCCAAAGCAGGCTTTGATTCCAAAAGGTGAAAAGCTAGATGTTCCAAAGGAGGTGAAGGGGACAAGATTCTGGCTGCTATCTTATACCCGCCTGGCAACAAATCCCATTACAGTGGAATCTCTACTTACAACCATAATCTGTAATATTATCCAGTAATAATTAGAAATGTACATAAGTAGAGGCACACTTTCCATAGAAAGGAATGGAAAAGTGAATTGATCCATTCTAGACGATGAAAAACACCCCCTAAAACAGCAATTTAACATGGATTTTACTGTCTAACGAGACCATAAAATGAAGGCAATAATCTTTTTTTAAAAAAAAAAAAATCTTTATTGCTTTTAAAACTTACAAGAAAAAAGAAGAAAATAGGCGAAAGAAAAAGACAAAATAGAGCAGAGAAGGAAAAAAAGAGAAAGAAAAGAAAAAACAATACAATACAATACAATAAACAATATAAAACACAACCTTAACACACTAAACTAAACAAAGCAAAAGAACAACAATTTAAAAACATATATCATACCATTTCATTACTCTATCTTTCATTCCGTTATTTCATCGACCTCCTCTCACCTCCCTTTTTGTATTCCACTTCTATTACTTGTTTCAACAATTCCTTTCCATCTTTCTCTATTTTTATCATTATGAATATCTTAACATATTTTGTACCTTATTTTCCATTAATACTGAAATACTTATTTATACCTAACTCCTTATAACATTTCTGCTAAAGCCATAAAATTTCATTCCAACAATTTTCTAACACTCATTAAATTTACAATGTTTCTATATATAAACTTTAAACTTTCCCAATCTTCTACCACCATCTCTTCTCCCTGGTCTCGGATTCTGCCAGTCATTTCTGTCCATTCCATATAGTTCATCAACCTGGAGATCTTCTGTCTGAGGCTCTTAAATCTTTTCCAAGTCCCTTCTGCAGTTTTTCTTCATATTCTTTGATGCTGTGGGTGCTGAAGCGCAGGTCTTGGAGGGGCCCCGACCCAACCATGCCCCCATTCCCTCTCGACAGACCAACCAACTCTCCACAGCTAAAACAAATGTCCATACAATATCTCAAATCATGTTTCAAGGCTCCTCCAGATCCAAAGGCCCCCACAACTCCAATCGCCTCCTGACCCAGATTCAAAACCCAAAGGTCAGTAAATCTCTGCATGAAAGAGTCTATCCAACCTTCCTTCTTCAATCCAAACAGGGCTCCAATCTTCAAATTCTGACTTTTTCTATATTCATTCATAAAAGGCCTCCACTTATAGTCCTCAGTTTGCCTCTGTAAAACTGGGGCTTCCACTTGTATTATTTTAGGTTTAACAACACCAACATTCTCTTTCGTCTTCTCCCCAGTTTGTCCTGTCAAGGTAGGTTCCTGTGTCAAATCCTGAACAATTTCTGTATTAATGGTCACTTTTTGTTCCAAATTAGTCACTTTTTGTCCCAAGTTGTCAAGTTTGGTATTCCGTCCGTCTTCTTGTGGAGCTGTTCCAACAAATAGCTTATCTTACATAATACAGTCACTAAGGCTCCTTCTGTCAACATTCTTAAAGTCCAAGGTCGATCTCTATTTCACACAGTTCTTATCTTGCAACTGGAAAAACCCCAGCTCCACTCTTGTAACAGTTTCAAAAGCTCCCTCTAGAAGGAAACAGTCTCCACTTGTATCAGTCCTTTCAAACACAGCTTAAACTATAAAGATAGTTTCCTACTTTTTAAACGCAGATGAGTACAATGGAAACAATATATTTCTCTTATTGCTAGCTGTCAAAAAACGTCACTCTTTCTGGCAGCCCGTTTCCAGGTTCGGAGCAGTGGTAATTTGGTTTTTCACTCTCTCCTGCAGGCTCACTAGGTCCAAAATTTCCCCCCTCTTCTCCTGCTTCCAAGGGGGGTTTAATAGTTTTAACCGATGGAGATTTAATCCTTTACAAAAATAAACTTTCCAAGGCTTTAACTTGCAACTTCTTTGCTTCAATCTGTTTACAAAAAAGGAAGGCGGACTTCCTGTTTAGAACCTTCCCGTTTCGATGCCAAATTAATGAATTTAAGGATCTAATTTTCCGTTCTACTCACGGGTAGTTGTTTAAAATCCAATTGTCCACAGGAAAAAGTCAGCGCTCTCCGGCAACAGCGATGCGGCTTCACTCCGTGAAAGAAGCAGTCAATTCAAAGCACCGCGCCACTCACCCCACTTCGCTCCGGATCCCCAAATCAGGGTTTCCCCGCGAGTAGGGGAGGCGCAAAGGGTGCCAGCCGAATCCCAAGTTCACAGGCTTCTCCCGCCTGTGATTTCAGTGGGTCTCTGCCTTCGCCGTGGCGGTCAGACCCTAATTTCCGCGGAGCAAATTCCTCCCGATTGGAGGAACTCCGCCATTGCCTGGAGGCGCCAACCCGGAAGCCCAAAATGAAGGCAATAATCAATGTACTCTACTATAAAATAAATAAGACAGTATTAGAAGACAAAAATAACCTTTATTTGTTTTTCTTACATTCACTGAGGGTGGGTGGGTTTACCTGGCTACAAGCTGGGGGTGGG
This sequence comes from Podarcis pityusensis, assembly GCF_964106645.2. NCBI lineage: Eukaryota > Metazoa > Chordata > Lepidosauria > Squamata > Lacertidae > Podarcis > Podarcis pityusensis. The sequence continues at coordinate 50,349,586 of NC_138027.1, forward strand.
GCAAGGGTCAGTAAAGAGCTGATTCACTTTGGGCTGATTCACTTTCTTGCCAGGCCAGGTTCTTCTCTGGACTTCCTCAGGTTAGTATATTCTTACCAGCTTCCTATTTCCCACCAAACAGGGGATCAGTGGGATTTTTAGTTTATTTTATTTTGAAAGGGTTGTACAAGTGTCACTCTGGCTGCTCTGCATTCATTCCATTGGACTGGACTGCTTAACTTTGACTGGATTGTGCTCAACATTTGCTAATAACAATTAGGTGGGTGAGTTTGTTGTGCCACTCTAGAGTCCTGAGCCACCTTAAATACAAACATGTTCCATTTATTTAGTAACAACTGTCTTCACCTTTAAGAAATTTAAAGACATTTTTTATGGCTAATAACAGTAACATAAAATAAATACAAATCAACCACCTTCACGGAACCTTAAATCAATATTGGCTAAAGTTTTGCTTGTTAATTCATGAACTCACAAATAAGTATATTCATGATTTCCAAATATATTGATTCAGTGAATTGGACTAATTAAACTAATTATTTCACTGTCAATGCTATCTAGCCACCTGTTTTAATAAATTTAAGCAATCTGAAATGCTAAGAGTTCACAGCTAGGAGTGGATCGATGGATCACTGTTAGATGGTAAATCAGATGGTAAATCAACAAAGCCAGCTGGAAAGGGGAGGAGAAACCTACTTTTAACTACTCACCATTTCAAACCAATATGCTGAGTCATATTTTTGTCCTGAGGTTTAAATAATGATATTTGATATTTCAGCTGGGTTGGCTGCCAAAATGAAGCCCACAGGGAGCTCTTCCATTCTTCGCTTTGCAAAAAGTTTACAGTCTCTGGTAATATAAATCAGGGTAGTGATCTTCAGCAAGGTAAAAGATTTAAGCTCCCTGCAGCTAAAATATAAGCTTAATAACAAAGGCCCATAGGTCTTCTCTAAGTATAGAACAGTATGGAAATTAAGTGTAACTGCATAATTTCCATACAAACAGATATTGTAACTACGTGAAGCTCTCACTTTTGGATGTGTTGATCCTTGATCCTTATATCACGTCTAATAACATCTGGAGAGCTGCAAGATCCCCATCTCTAATCTATAAGGTCTAAACTATCTTTAATCTGCAGGCGTGCAAGATTTATTTTATAAATTCGGAACTGTAGGGACTGGGTTCAACCCCCTACCCCCAAAATGGTTGAGTAGTGCTGTAAGAGCTGCAAGCCCTACCTGTTTGGGATTGAGTGTGTGGTTCCAAATTGACCAGGGCATGTTTAAACTAGGATGGGGTGGTGATAAAGTGGGCACTGCAGCTCTAACAGATGTCAGGAAAAGGGAATTTCAGCAGGTATTGCTTGCATGACATCCTGTACTTCCCCACCCCCATTGCCTTGCAACGGAGGCCAGTTGGGCCAGTAGTGTTTCATAGTCTGCCACCAGCTTTCTCTTTTTATCTCTAATTCTGTCTGGAAAGAAAAATCAGAGGTACAACCCAGTTTTCTGCTTTGGTGAGAAAGCATCCAGCTAACAGCTTCCGCTCTCTGTCAAACCAGAGCTCATAGCATTCAGTGGGCATCCTTTACATATGCTAAGGTTACAATCAAAACCCTGTCCAGACAGCAGCAGGGCTTGGCGGAGTGACAGGGCCATTGCTGCATCCACAACCCCACTTCTCACACCAAATGGGTGGGCAGGGGCAGGCTTACCACTGAACTAGCCTGATGCCATCATGAAACAGCAATGGAGCAAGCTTGGGATATAGAAGAAATAGGAATCTGTATCCAGATGAGTCAGACACACAATAATCCAATCTCCCTTTCCTATGATTATTTAGATGTACACTTTTTCTAGCCCCAAATCATACACTAAATACAGCAAAATAATGGGAACTAATTAAGATGAAGTGGAGGTACTGAGAGAGGGAGGAAGTGTGAATGCACAGCCACACACATCACAATGTTATGACAAGGATACAGGATGTTGTTATCCGATTAGCTTTTGGTTCTCTGACTGCAAGCAACTCAGGTAAGGAAACACATTTTGGCTCCATACATTATACAAACTGACAGCATGGAAAAGAACTCGATTGAGCAACTTCCTTTTTAATTCATCTTGCGTTTCAACACCTAAGGAAAATTTAAATAGCACCAAGGCAGCTATATTAACAAGTTTACTTAACAGAGCAGTTCTCTTTCTGTACATAGAGTCATAGTTATGGCCTCTGGAAACCAAGTCAAATTTGCTTCTCTCTTTTGCACTTGTGTATAAACATAACTAATACCAAGAGAATGGATGCTGTCCTGGTTAGTCAGTGCAGGACTAGCCTTGATTCTAAATAATCTAAGAGAAAGGCACCAGACACAAAGTGATCATGTTGTGGTTTATCGTATTACAAGATTTCTCAGTGTGAAGCGAGTCCTGGTCTTTCTCAGCTTAAGGGTTATTTTAAAATTCCCCATAGCTTCAGTAGGGCATAGAAGAATTATCAGGTGTGGAAAGAGGTCACAGGATCATCTGCTTCAAATGCTGTATTTTTAAATTGTTGAAATCCACCCTGGGACCTTATGGAGAAGGTCAGGTAAGAAATTTAATAAATAAATGTTCATACAGTCTTCTGTACAGAGCTTATGTACACATGCAATTAAGTAAGTGCTGTACAGAAGGTCAGGCACATACAAGTAATTTGGAGCCAGAGCTGGCCAGAGCAATTTCAACACACACAGTTGATATATGTGTGTACAAGCCTTGATAGACAACCACCCTCACTGCATGTAGGAATTCCAGCTGCTTACTCAGTATGTGTAAAAGCCCTGTGCAAATGTTGTAATGAAGCAAGGACTCTAGTTTCCATTCATCTGTAAGACAGAGCAGGAGTCAGAAGCAGCCAAAGAGAAATGAAAACCTAACACATGCTTTGAATATAAAAAAGTACTTGACTTTAAATGAACTTGCTATTAATTTTTTTTTTTTGCTAAAAAAAAAAAAGAAATTACATTATTTTAGCCTGCATATATTTAGATGCCAGAATTTTAAATGAAACATCTTAAAACACTTAATCCTTTCTGTATAAGGCTTCACTTTGACGACCATTAACTATTCCTATCATTTTTCTAATTAGCTAATTTTATAGAAAGGGACAGAAGATGAATGCTATATGCAGTCCCATAGAAAAGCTAAATTTAGCCGTGTGCTGTGAAAACTCAGGATCATGTCTGTGAGTGTCCTGATTGAAATCCACAGGGCAAAGATGACAGAATGCATGGCTTTGTGCCAGACCATTCACTCAGGGTCTTTATCAAAGAGGCAGAATGAAAAAGAGTCTATCTTTCATCACTTAAACACAGCAAAAGCTCTTTTTATTCCAATTGTCTGTTGAATGCAAATTATGGTTGTAGATACTCTACATCTTTGGAACCTGGCAACATAAAGGAGTGCCTTTTTCCCATGTAGACTTGAAGACCGTAGAAAGGCCTTCTTGGTGGTCGCTCCCCAATTATGGGAGCTTCTTCCTCTCTGAAATATGGGACACCAACAAAAGACACACTTCTTTGTTCAGGCATTTTCTGGGAATTAACACTCCAGTCTGTTTGTTTAATTATGATTTTATATTCCTAATTGTTTCAGATTGTAAGTATAATTTGTTGGGGTGTTTTTTTTAATGTTTCTGTATGCCACTCTGAAGAGTGAATAACAAGCAAGCAAGCATGGTGTCAAGTGAAGTTTGTATACAAAATTGCATTTTTTTATTTCAACAAAGTTTTTTTAAGTATATCAATAATAGATGCTCAGTTAATAACTGGGGGAAAGTACTATGTAGAAGTCACTGGATGAATTCTAATAAATGTTGTCCTAATATGCTACTGTTCAACAGAATTTTGAAGACAGCAATACAGTGGTACAGGTCTGTTCTTAACCTGAAACTGTTCTTAACCTGAAACACCACTTTAGCTAATGGGGCCTCCTGCTGCTGCAGTGCCACCGGAGCACGATTTCTGTTCTCATCCTGAAGCAAAGTTCTTAACCCGAGGTACTATTTCTGGGTTAGCAGAGTCTGTAACCTGAAGCGTATGTAACCTGAAGTGTATGTAACCCGAGGTACCACTGTATTAGATAAATCCTACTTGTAATGAAAGAGTTAGCTTCTCCCCCGCTTCATTTCTCTCCAGAATTCTATTAGAATATGCTGCTTGATTTTTAACAATTTAATGTTGAATTTATCCAAGCATGGAGCTCTGAACCTTGGTTACTATAAATCTTGAATCTCTTTCGACACATGCATTTGTGATCTTGCAGTGAAGGTAGAAATGACTACAGTGACACAACTTGACAACTCATGAAATGTTGAGTGTTCGTTTCTTTGAAATGTTGAGGCTTGGCACTGGAAGACAGCATAGTTCTTGTGCCTTCAACAGCTGCATGATAAGCAAAAAAATGACTTATAATATGGAGATGTAATTGCGTGACCAGGTGGCGACAGTCCCAGCCCCCAGGGATCATAAAGAAGGAATAAAGACTCTGAAAAGTTATATGGAATTAAAATCAGGCCACAACATTTTTAAACTTCCAAATGTAGGAAGACTTTGGCTTAGGCCTTGGGTGTGTATCCCTCCTAGCCCCCCAGCGGGGGGAACTGGGGCTCATCAGGGTAAATGGGATATGGGAGTGCTGTGCAAGACGTAAGTGTAGCAGGCAGCCAAGCCCATATCCCCTCACACAGGGTAGTTCACTGACGACATTTCAGTGTATGGCCAGTGACACCCATATATATAACCCCTTTAAGAGGGGTACCCTGGAATTGCCGCTGCAGGGGGGTGAGTCACCACTTCACACAGACCCCATATAGGCAAGAAAAGACTAAAGGATTTCACCCAAGGCCATAACCACCAAAATTGTGACCAATTGCTATGGGGAAGACAAAACCTGCCAATGCAGGAAAATTTCTTCCCAGTCCTTCAGCAGCAACCAGCCAAAGACCGTAGCAGCGCCCACTAAACAGGAAGAAAAAGTTAACCTGCAAACAAGAAACATTAAACAAAGAGAGGGTAGGGAGGGTGAATCTCCAGAGCCGACTGTGTGGCTATTGTCGGCTCCACCCCCTATTTATAAATGGGGCTGGCCCCACCTTCCAGCAAGAAACTTGATTACTGAGGCTGGGCGTGAACCTCCAAAAATTAACACTGAGAGGCAAGCCAGCCCCTGTTTGCCAATAAGCTCCCTGGGAATTGTAGCACCATGCACGATCCCGCAAAGGGCACCCACAATGTGTGAGTGCTCATTATGGGGAAAGCTTCACCTGTTGGCTTTCTCTCTTTCTGACATACTGTTGCATGAGTGTGGCCCCTGGTTCATTTTTGGACCATCCACCACACCAACAAATTAGTGTACAACTTTGCATATGACAAAAGGTGTAGGGATATGTTATTCAAATTTGTATCATCTTTTATGAGTAGGATGAAGGGCTCGATCCAAAAACAGTGTACTCAACCCAGAAACTCATTTCAGCACCACTGGTTTTACTCTTGCCTTCTCATTGTCATTGTCAAGATGTGTTTTCATAAATATAAATCATAGCTATGACTTCATTCATTGACTAAGAACACTAAAAGGTGGGAGAAGGCTAGTTTTTCATGTTTGCCTCATATCTCCGGACCACTTCTACAAAGCCAAAAGACTTTTTAAAAAAATGAAACTGAGAATCCAGGGGATATGGTTCAACAGGGGATAACAACTGCCACCAATTTGGGTGGCTTTAAAGGGGGGATCATTTGGGGGGGGGGAGGATAAGGCTACTGGTAAAGCCTATATGATTGGAAGAAATATGATCTGAATACCAGTTCCTGGGATTCACAATTGAGAGTCCTGCTTCATGACTTCCCATTGGGCCTCTGGTTGGCCACTGTTAAAGCAGAATATTTGATTTTATAGGCCTTTGATCCGATCTGTTCCTGTGTCTGGAATGGAAGGAAGGCAGACATATCTTCAGGTTTGCAGTTCAATCCTATGCATAGTTACACAAAGGAAGTCAATAGGGCTCACTCCCAAGTAAGTGGGTATTGAATTGAAGTCTTAAAGCTATTTCCATGTCCTACTTCAAAGTGCTATGAAATGGCCTGTTTCAATGTGCTAAGGATGTAATCTTGTGTTCTTGACTTCTCCTTGCCAATCACTGAACAATATTAAAGAGGATAGCTGAAAAGGTTCTTGTCTCCATCCTAATTGGAGCAATTCATTGTCTCTGTTGCCTCGAGATGGAATCCTGTGCTCTTTGAAAAATCAGCCAAAGATGCTTTAGTGGTACGTTGCTGAAACTATTTTAAAGATTATACCAGCCTAGGATTAATAAGAAAAGTACTTTCCTTTTGTTTTTGAAGCAATCTACTATCTCTTACCCTTTTTACCTTGAACCACTTAATCAAACTTTTGAATTAGAATCCAGACTTGATTAATGAGCTCTACTGGGATGATTTTTGTCCACAGCTGACTGCTCTGCCTTATGCTAATCAGTTGCAAAAGAAAAGAGAATTGACTCAGCACTGCCTCTTCCTCTTTAAATGTCATCATTGTGAATTCCCCACATCTTCAGACCTGGGCTGATAAAATGTGGGTGGTGGGAACACTACTGAGGTGCAAAATAAAAATAAAAATGCAGGGTACTTCCCAGTCTGTTCTGCTGAAAAAGTTGGAAGTGTATGCCTGTTACAGTGTGAAAACTCAGAATGTGAATAAATTCACCCAGGGACATCCTAGGCACCAAACTAAGCCCCAACGTCCTATGTCAAACCTGAAAATATTTTCCTGCAGAAATAGTTTGCAGCTTGATGGAAGGAGGTGGTGAAAACCAATGACTGAACCATTTTTGATGGATGAGAGGAACTAAAGGGAATAGTTAGATTCCAGTGATTAGCTTCTCATGCTGGCCTACTAAGGAAGCATAACAACCTGAATTGAGAATATACCAAAGTTTTCATAGGAGAATCCTTACTTAGTCTTCCTACAGAGAAAAATTCAATCACCCTATGATTTATTCCTGAATAACTATTAACAGGAGACTTCAGCAATGGGCTTCTTGTTGCCTTACATTATTATAAATTTACTTAAACATAGCACATATTCGCCAGGCTTATGCTTTATAATCCTATTAGCACATATAAATGACAGATACAAATACACATCATAATATCATTGCTTTACTTTCCAATTCAGTTAGCACTGTAGGGTTGAGCAGGGAATTCTTTGTTCCTCTAAACCACCTGTTTTCTAATCTACCCCTTTCTGTTGCTTTGTATTGCCAGACGACTGAAGCTTCATTCCTCCCGCCCCTTGTTCTTTTGTGCATGCCAACCATCTCCATTCATGCCAGCTATTGAGACTGGGATGTGTCTATTTAATGGCTCTCCTTAAGTCAATGCATCTGGGAAAGAGCCTTAGCATTTGCAACCTGCCATATGCTCCACCTCTGAATTAGAGTCACCACGTAGTTTCTATAACCATTAGTATGAAAACAAACCCAGTGAATTTATTTACAAGACAATTAGCAAGTTTTTGTGATTTAATCATGTCACAACATTGACAAATGATGTGATTTTTAATACTCCATTGAGCAGCTATGCTGAATTCCTAAAAAATGCACTCTGTCTTGTTCCAGCAGACTGTATGCCATACACCCGAAACTCTACATGCCTGAAAATATGAATAATATTCAGGCAGCATAGTGCGGTGTAGCAATGTAAAATTGGAGGGCTGACCTGCACATTATAATCATCACATGATATTTGCCAGAAACTGTCTCCAAGTGACAGTACTCTGCTGGTGCTATCACTTGTAGAACTGCTCAGTGCATGATTCATATGAATTTGGGAGTTTCCACAATAGCTACCAGTAATATGTAGCACTGTTGTGGGAACTCTCTGTGTGACTTGAACAAGTTCTGTGATGAGCAATTAGATCAGGGATGGGGAATCCATGGCCCTCTGGAGGTTGTTGAATTTTTTTCTCCTGAGATAGAGAGATATAGCACTCTTTCTTATCTTTAGAGATCACTCCAAAAATCAAGCAGAGTGCTTTACCTGATCAGCTCAGGAACTAAAACCATGGGGACCGGAGAGCCACTTTCTGGCAATTTAGCAGGCCAGATCTGACCTATGGGCTACAGGTTAGCTACTCTTGCTGTAGAGTGTGCAACAGAAGAGAATCTCAGTTGTGCTCTCCCCTCCCCATAAAAGATGCAACAAACAGAAGCATGGTGCTAATGTTTAGCACAGAAAGCATAGTAGAATTCTATGAATTTATACCCAGAAGTAGATTTCACCTCCAGGCTGAGATGGGCAAATCTCTCACTTTCTCTCAGTTTTTCAGTTTTCCTATCTAAAGTTCAGTTCTCCACATTTCTGTATCGATTTGCATTTTTTTTAATAGTCCACAGGAAAATTAATTGGCATATTTGTGTGACTTTAATTTTTAGTGCTTTTAGTGTTTGATTAGCCTTCCTGAACATTCAGGGCAGGTCGGGCAAGATTAAAAAAAAAAACACTAAAAGGAATCTTGTTAATCATGATAGTTTGATTTACAAGAGAGCCACCATAGTTATTCTCAATGATTCTGCCATGAATTTTCAGCACACATCTATCACATCTAAAATGGAGACTTCTGCGGTAATATGAGGCCACAGATTTCCCACATGTGAAAGAAAAATGCCTTAATTGCTATACAATTTACATCTTTCTATCAGTGTAAATAACTTCTCAGTTTAGAATAAATCTTTTAACATCTCAATCTGAGAACACAATTAAAGTCAAATAGAATAATGAGTGACATTACAGGGAAGGCAAAGTAACACTCACTGGGAGTTAGTCAAGCATTCCATATGCCACATAATTACATCCACCCACCAATTTGTTGTGTAAGGGGAGAAAGAGAGAGAAAGAGAGAGAGAGAAAGAAAGAAAGAAAGCTGTATCTCAAACTTCAGGACTTTGCAAAGCACTTCATTGTTGAAGTTGTCACTCATGTTGTTCATGTGGCATTGCCATTTTGCAGATCTGACATCTGCTCCTTTATTTATTGAAACATATTTATTCTACTGAGTCATCTGATCAAGGTTGCATACTACGTTCAGACTAAACCCATGCAAATAACAATAACAATTTATTGTCATCACAAGAAGGGGGGAACCCTAATTACACTATGAGTCATAGTTGGATGGTAAAACAACAACAGCCAGCCACTAGCCACATGAAAGGAGGCCTGCTGGAGGAGAGCACAGGTCTATCTAGTCAGGTATCCTGCTTCAGGCAGTGGCCAGCCAGATACTTCTGGGAATCCCACAAGCAGTGCTTCAAGGTAATAACCATCCTCCAAAGTTGCTTCCCAGTGGGGAAAGACTATAACCTCCCAGCCACTGGTGTTTAATATCATCCTACTTCTGTGCTTTGAGCTTCCGTAAAACCATCATGATAAATAACCACTGACAGACCTTTCCTCCAAAAGCCTTGTGCAATGAGCAGGCTTTACATTTATTTTCTAAAAGCCAGGAGCAAAGTCCCCAAGTGAAGTGAGAATGTTCTGGGAGATGTTTAATTACCTTTGGAGATATGAGCAAGCTCATAAGGCTGTGCTGGGGAACTTCTTTCAGACCAAGGGCCAGATTTGTACCTGGGCTAACCTCCTGAGGGCCAAATGTACAGGACAAAAATGCAAGTTAAATTTCAGTTCATATCAAAGTTCATATCAAAGTAAACATGGTCATACACAAACTGAGCCCTCACAGACATTGGACAAATCTTGGGTGAGTGGGTTTCAAGCTTTTAAAAACCCATTTTTAAAAGAGTGTTTTTTCTTGTGCTCTGAAGGTTACCATCTGGTATGAGAAGGGGGAAGTGAATGGTTCTTTAAGTTAGAACATTAGCAGCAGCATCCTCAGCTTCCAGAGCATTGTTAGAAACCACTTCAGCAACTGGACTCTAGACTCAGAAAAGGCATCCATTCATGGGCGCCAACTTCTAGGGGCTGAGGCCTCTTCAGCCCCCACAACAGAATATTTGTGGGAGTCGCACCCGCAATGGGTATTGCCATTCAAATGGTGTGCATGTGCCACATCTTGTGGTTGATTATGTTGGGGCTTACCCCCTCCACAATATTTTATTCAGGTTGGCACTCCTGCACCCATGCAAAAGGCATGTCAAAGAAATGGGCAAAGATTTGCAAAGCCACATCTGGGAGTTACAAGCTGTGGTAGCAAGTACAGCTGTATGGATGTGTGGTGGGTCTAACAGAAAGTGTGACAAGTGCCGGGGTGACAGGCATGAGTGACAGATGATGCAAGATGATGCCTGTCAGGGACTGGACATTGGAGGAGAAATAGTGGAGACCGCCTCCCCCTCTTTCTGAACCTTCCCAAGAAGAGGAGGACAATATAGATTTACAACGGTGGTTTGCCGAAGGTCATGACTCTGAGACAGAAGAGGAACAGCGCTGGGACATAATGGAAGATGAGGAGGAAGAAGCAGCAGGGCTGGGACAGATGACTGACACGTTATCTTTAGAAAACATTCCAGGCCCTCCATCTCCTAGGACCCGGAGGACAGGAGCCACCGTATATTAAAGGATGGAGATTCTGACAACTGAGGGTGAAAGGGGGTAGGAGATTATTCAGAGCAATGCCAATAACTAAGAGACAACATGCTGCATATCTCTCTGTGAATAATGAATAAAATGCCTTGGTAAGAAAAGCTTGTTTTCCATTACTGGCTGCCTGCCGTGAGGGAGGAGGAGCGGATTGTCAATGAGTGGAGTTGGGTAGAAAGGAGTGTTGTGGACCATTTGGAGGAGTCTGGTGTCCCTCATTAGGCCAGAGGATCACCACTGCTTTCATGAGGGAAACATGTCATTTGAAGTATGTTGGAACCAGCTTTCAAATGTTTTTAAATGGTCATAACCAGTACCTGGAATTGGCCCTGTAAGAAAAAAAGTAGCCACAGCAGTTGCTTCAATATTAATGGAGGAAGCGTCTACCTCTCTATACCAGGCAGGAGATGGGTTTCCCAGCAGCTTTAAGTAGCAGCCCTACATAATATAAATTTCTGTAGTTCATCCCAGAGGTTACAATGGCATGAATGACACTGGTTAAATTCCCTCACTCTAAGAATGAACATGTAATTGATGGAAGGTGCTCCTGATTTTAAAAGGAAACAAAGCAACAACAAAACAAAACAAAACAGAGCATTAGATGGGTGTGAGTTTGAGCTGAGGTCCTGCAAAACCCTTTTGCATCTGGCCATTTTTCTGCTTCATCTCCAGAGGCTTCCCTCTCACACCCATATGAATAGCCATCCCTCTGGCCTCATGGTGGGGAAACAGAAGGAGAGGGAGACTGGGCAGAGAAATGAGCAAAGAGGAATGAGCCCATTAGCCATTTTCCCTACTGTCCCATAGGGAAAAGAGAAATCAACTGCATAAACAGTTGGATTTTTACATATGGTCACATAGGCTTGAGTTGAAACTGCTAGTAGATATCAACACACCATGATCTGCAATTCAGTATTAGGTTGTATTAGGTAAAATAGTCCCACCAGGAAGTAACAATTAAATCACAGCATAAAGTCTTCTAGCAGGCATTCCCTAAACAAGTAGCCTTGATATGTTAAATGCATATATGAAACTATACTTCGCTCACAAGGTCAATATGGGAGACACTGAAGGAAGCCTTGGAACGCATTAAAAGAGCTTTAGTGACGCATCAATCACTGCATTAACTAACCTTAGTAGAACAAATAATCACAAATTCCTGATCATTCTGTGAAAACTAATAATCATAGCAGCTATTCATTAAAATATACATAATAAATTTACAATGCATTCCTAAATATCTTTACCCAGACATTCATTCCACTAAATTCAATAGAATTTGTTCTCTAGTAAGTGTGCTTATGTTACTATTAAAAAAGCAGATATTACAATATTAAACACCACATTTCTAGATTTCCACATAAGTGCTTTTAAATGTACTGGGGAGAGGAAAAGTCATCTTTTGCATATGTCATGTTCCAAAACAAACTGTCCAGGATAGGCTCTACAAGAATTGAATCTCCACCTCACTACACACAAGCATATTGAAAGGGATAAAAGCACAATCTACAAAATCCTCACATACTTTAAAATGTCAATATTTATTCAGTCATACCCAAATTCTTTTCATATCCTTAGACACTTCTTCTCCTGTGTATAGTTTGCTCCTGAACTTAGAAGTTGGATTATCAATATGCAATTTTTTTAACAGATGAGAGTTATTTAAATAAGTGATCATTTCCCCCCACACAAACCTGCTCATATATCTGTGGCACAAGTTTTATTGCTGTATTTTCCTTTCTAAACAAGGCCAAGCTAAAATTTACATTCTAATTTACGTTGGTGATATGGCGGTATTTTGATTAAAAATGGGTGACACAAATTGTATTGCAGTGATCACTCAAAGCAAATATTTAATTGCTCCAATATGAATGAGAATGGATTATGTGTTATTTGGTAATTATTAAGTCTATTTTTAAAAGAGATTTTCATTTTAATTTGAGACATTTTTATGGGTGTTATATTGGCCAATCATAAAGAGAAGACAGTGCACTCCATTTCGGATGCTGTTGCAAGCAATGCCAAGGCTGTGTTTTAAAGAATGACATTAACACTTTAAAAGAAAAAAGGACGTAAATAACCCAAAAGTAGAAGGTAGCACAGACATTAATCTTTTAAATTCAAATGCTATTAGAACTGTGAAATAAAAGCAGTGTTGCCTTTTTTGCTGTGGGGGTCCCAGTTTATATTTGTAGTGGTTTATCTCCCTCCAACGATATTTCATTTTCCAGAATGATCAAGAGCTTTTGCTCTTTAAAAGTCTGCAGGGTCTACTACTGAGCTCAAAGAACAAGATGCAACATTCATGAAAAGTTGCACCTTCATCTAGCAGTACCTGCACCGTCACTGTGGCTTGTTGATGGCAGCAGCCCTTTTTCGGGCCACCTCAATTGTGCAAATAGCCTTCACCCAGCTAATGAGCTACAAATTTGGTGAAAGAGACTAAGGACCATTTCACACTTACAATTTATAATGGAATAGATGATGCTTGATATGACATTTTTAACACTGATTTTGTAGCTGTTTGCACCTGTCACATGTCACTGTTATAAGAGAGAGGGTGTGGGATTTTTCTATTCACACTAATGGCAGATTGTGCCTGAATTGAGAAAAGTTCCGTTGCTACAATCACATCCTTTAGGTACCCTTGCGTCCCTCCCGTTAATAAATGTCAGAGTTATGAGCAAGTGCATAGAGCTCATAGCATGAAAAAATATTCTTCAATGCCTAGTTTTTTGGAATTCTAATCTTGTGGGAGTATAGAAAACTAGGAGAGAAACTATGTGTCCCAACTGAGCTATGGGTACCTGGCTATTGTGATGAAATTTTGTATGCAGCTGCCACATTTCTTCTCTGAACCAATCTTGCAGACAGCTTGCAGTGGTCAGAGGGAAATGGTATGTAACAGATGACTCCCAAACTACGCCCACCAGCCCCAACCCCTCCACACAGAAACTGGTGCAATGATCGTACACATGCCACACACATGAAAATACTGAGAATCCATTCCAGATCCTTCACGAAAGTTAGATTGTTGCTGTTGTTGTTGAGGAAAAAGTGCTTTTGGAGTGTGTTATTCCAGAATATGAGCTGAATAATGATGACACTGTGCGGCTGAATGGCAAATAAATAAATAAAAATCCAGAAAGAAACCCCCAGCAAATAGACCACTATAAATAGTGAGCTCAAAAGACCCTAAATTATAGCCCCTTTCAGCTTACTTCTGTGGAAAAATTAGCATACAATGGTGGAAGTTGCATCATCATGATCACCATCAATATTTAAGTTTCTTTGTGGTGGCAGACCCCACCCTACATATGTTCTTTTCAGCTTCTGAAACTACTTCCAGCATGTAAGCAGTAAGAACATTTCAGAGGCTGAAACAACTGTATGTATGTCAGGGATAGAAACAACCATTACAGTGCCCCTCCCATGCAGAAGAATACCTGAAAAGGACTTTTGACTTTGTTGAATGTAAAGTTGAGTTGGGCATATTAAATGTCTTCTAAGTATGGAATTCTAATATTGCAAATACTTAGAAAAGTTTATTTAGGGTGGAAATCCAACCCACCAGAACTTGATTATTTCCCCCTTCTTCACAATCTTTGAACAAAGGCTTGCTATGTTTATTATTTGGTTTTCAAGTTTGGGTTGTTGTGCTAAACATGCAGTCTTTTTTCATTACCGTGCCATTTAAACCAGCCATCCATTTTCTATTCAAAATATGCAGTGATTGGTGCTTCACTGCTAGGACTCTACGCTCTTTATTATTCCACGAAGATCCTGAAATATTTCTGTCCTAGACAGCTATGAGCAGGCAAACAAAAAGATTAGCAATCATGGCTAAATATTACATTTCCCAGAAGTCGTGGACACTGCATTCGGTGACAAGGGAGGCATAGTTATTGCATTATTAAATGGCATCAGAGCATTGGGATGTATTAAGCTTTGATTGCTCTAATGCAGCAGAGTACTGGAAAGATCTTTTTATGTCATTGATTTATAAAATTATAATTCTGAACACTCTAATAGTTGTCATGTTTGGGGACAAAATGTTCAGTCTGAAAAACTATAGTTACAACAGAACAACCAGAAGGGATTCGCATCTCTGTGAACAAATTAGCTTTTCAATAGGATTTTAGATCCCATATACCAAGAGGATAATAGTAATGTTCCAAATTGCCAAAATATTTTAGACTTTCTTCACTCATCTGAAAGTCCTTTGATATTACCCATTGCCATGAAGGATATACGTACACATCCCAAAGTGCCTAAATAATTCAGATATCACCTGTGACAGAATCTCAGCTGCTTCTTTTTTTTTAATGCTCTTAGTCAAAGATTCAAAACTCAAAAATCCCAAATGAACTCTCAAATAAAGCCAACTGCTTATTCTAGGGGTCGGCAAGGTTTACCGGCCATGGGCCAGATTACTCCCATGGAGATTGTCTGTGGGCTGGACTGGCACAGCGCGATGCCAGAAAAAACTTCTGTGCATGCTCAGATGCCGAAAATCGCGCCTGCGCAGAAGCAATTTTCAGCATGTGGACAAGCGCAGACGTGATTTCCGGTATCTGCACGTGTGCAGACACGATTTCTGGTGCCGCTCGACGAGTCCCCGCTGTGCTGGGAAACTCACCGAGCGGGTAGCTCGGTTCGGGGGTGGCTCGTGGGCCGGTAAAACGGTCTTTGTGGGCCGCATCTGACCCATGGGCCACACGTTGCCAACCCCTGGCTTATTCTGTGAACTATAGTACAAACAAAGAAGTGTATAGGATGAAATTGAAGGACTGGTGGCTATGTATGTACAATATAACAGCCAGGGAGCTTCTAGCCAGCATGGAATGTGAAAGGCCATTGAGAATTCACAGCATGAGCTGGATCCACACACAAACACACCCCACTTTCACTTGCAGACAGTACTAGATACTGTACTAGATAGATACAGAAGCATGGTGATTCTGCCACACTAGCGAGGGTTCTTGTCTGAACAAAAGTAGAACATGAGCAAAGCAATGCAAACTCTAGGAAGCCAGCATAATTTATGCCAGGATAAATCATGCCAGTATAATTTATTCCTATTCCAAGCTCCTCGGGGGGCGTGGGGAGAAACTAAGATGGAATACCCCTCCCAAACTCTGTCCACTATACATGACTATAGCTAACTGAAGTGTAGGTGGGTTCACACGAAGCAAGGCACAGGGATAGCAGCAAGAACCTTTATTGAATTAACAGAACTAGATAAAGGGGCAAAGCAGCTTCTTATATACATTTCTGAAGGCCTGGACCACTCCCACTCCCAACGTGATTGGCTGTCTAAACTTCCAAGCTGTGAATCATAACTCAGAGTTTAAGGGCCAATGGAGTGGCCCAAATCCTGAAATGTTCTGTGATCGGATATCATGTATCAAATCAGAACACAGGGGCTCAGAATTCTTAGTCCAGACTCAAGCTCAGGCAAATACAGACCACTGAATACATAACACTAACCTTTACCCTGTTCTGGAAAATCCACACTACCAAGGAATATTAAAACCACTCCCCAGATCACACTTTTAAGTCAACACTTGCCAAAGTTGTTTTGCTACAGGGTTGGCATAGCAAACAGACCTGTATTGGGGCCCTAACTCAATTTATATCTCACTGGGCTAGTTTAGGATTTAGCAGATCCTTGGACTCCTTTTCTGTCCTCTCCACACTTGCAAAACACCCTGTTTCAGGGCTATATGCTTGCTAACATAGGCAAGTATTCTGCCAGCTTTAGCTTCCACCTGTCCTGCTTTCAGCCTGCAGAGCAGTGACCTCTATGGAAGTGTAGGCTCACTTCTGGCAGATCTAAGCAGAGCTGGAGAAAGGACACCTCACCTCATCCAAACCCCTTCCAGAACAAAGGATCAAATGTTTGAACAATGCCATAGCTTTGGGATATTCTAAAAAAAACACACCTGCAATCTATATATTTTTAATGTTATTTTGCTTCCTCGATCTGATGAAGCTGCATAATTTTGATGTCTTCATTTACCAGACAGGCATTCAACCTTAATTCCATTTACATCAGTCATCCTACAAAAAATCCTTGATTTCCCAAGGCTCCTGTATTTTTCGACGAGGTTTATTAAAATTGGAATCCTCACTTAATAGCTTTTTGATGAAATGAGTATGCTACCATCATTGTTTTATAAGCCCATTGACACCTTTAATTGTCTCTAGCTTCAGATTTGTTAGGCTTTGATGGCTTCCTTAAATAATCATGCAACCTGAAAATAAGGAGCATTATGTTCAAAGGGACTTACTCTCAGCTAAAAGTACAACCTTTACCCTTTGCTACAAATGTGTCATTCTTTCCCACACCAAATATTTTCATCAAATATTGAAATTGTAGCAGTACCTATATTAATTTGCCATTTCAGTTCCGGTTATCAAACCATAAATGTTGGGTTATACTTGAGAGTATTAATACTTTGAGAATATATATTAATAATTGGGGTAAGTTTGTTTGGAGATTGGCTGACTAGTCATCAATAGAATCAAACTCCATTATGAGCTGGAAGTGTATCTCATTTATGATTATGTAATGCAATGAGAAGGGACGCAGGTGGCGATGTGGTCTAAACCACTGAGCCTAGGGCTTGCCAATCAGAAGGTCGGCGGTTTGAATCCCCGCAATGGGGTGAGCTCCTGTTGTTTGGTCCCAGCTCCTGCCCACCTAGCAGTTCAAAATCACGTCAAAGTTCAAGTAGATAAATAGGTACCACTCTGGTGGGAAGGTAAACGGCGTTTCCATGCACTGCTCTCGTTCTCCAGAAGCAGCTTAGTCATGCTGGCCACATGACCCGGAAACTGTCTGCGGACAAACGTTGGCTCCCTCGGCCTATAGAGCCAGATGAGTGCGCAACCCCAGAGTCGTCCGCGACGAGACCTAACGGTCAGGGGTACCTTTACCTTTAATGCAATGAGAAATGGATTTCTGGAGCAAGGGAGCTAGTCTCTCAGGTAGCAGGGCTGTGAAAGATCTCTGCCTGAGACCTCAGAAACTTACTTATTGTCAGACCATACTAACTGTGGATGCTGGCCCATCAACCTCAATCAGCCCCCACCAGCCTGACTTCTTCCTTACAACCAGTGCAGGGGATGACACTGCCTGTAAGATTCTTCTTCTTCAATATAATTGTAGAACGGGGGGGGGGGGGCTAAAATTAGTTGCCTTTGCCTGTCATTGGCTCTGGCTCCACTTCCTATGGTCTCCCTGCCCTTCCATTGGGTACCAGGCAACACTGAATTCTGGGTTTGATAGACCAATGGTCCAATCTGCTATATATTTTGTAAAATTGTTTGCTTGCTGTGTGTTTGGACACTTCTTAAGGTATCTTAGCCTAAGTTTGCATGATGGTACCTGACACTGGGCAAGTTCTCATCTTACATTTGCATACAATTGAATCAAGATGATGGACTAGACCTCTGAAAACTGCACTGATACTAACTGGTGATTTCAAAATTGCACTGAGTTTTTGTTTTCTCAGAATTGTCAAGCAATGGTGGCCTGCTAGTTCATCATAAAGCAACTTCATTTGTTCGTAAAATAACTACTGCAGAAGTTCAGACTAGGTCAACTTCTATTTCTATAACACAGCACTGAAACAGATGTTATTGGCTTACAAATTATTATATGACACTAAGGCTGCAATTCTATTCTCACTTAAAGATAAGGAAGTGTGCATCTGTCCATTTCAATTTATCTCAGTTTCTCATTTCCCCAGTCTTAAGTTCTGTCCCCCAAATCAGTTTGCGATTTTTTTACTCAAGGCCTTATGAAAATTAATCTGCATTTTAATACAAATCTCCTAATAAACCCATTCATCTACAATTTTGCTGAATATAACCAATATTGCAAAGCAGACTCCCATAATTTTAATGCATTTTAAATGTTATTTTCACTAATATGTGCACTTTACCCTAGGGTATACATTTTTTTTTCTTACACATTACATGGCTGGAGAACTGCACTGCAAAATTTGGAGAAGTGTGAATTTTGAAGGATGGCTGTCTATCAATTCAACTTATTTTAGAAAGTGAGAATTTTAGGTAGTTTTGCCTTTAAATGCAAACTCCTTTAATTTCTCCACTATTCAGACATGGGAATAAATTCCATGGAACTGAATAGGAGTTACTTCTGTGTAAACATGCTCAGTATAAATTGCACTTTTAACTGTGAATCAGGACATGTATTTATGCCTCTACTTTTTCTTTCTTCCTTCGGGGCTTACTGTTAAAGATAAGGGACCATGTGATTCATTCAACAGAATCTGCAGTTTCCCATGGTCACACTTTAGTGCACAAAACTGCATGTTCTGTCCAGGCCAACAAATAGGAACACCCATGCAATAGAAGGAAATTAAGGAGCAATGTTCATATTCAAATTGGCTGCCTCTGTCCCGATTTCCTCCTTTGGATAGCAAAGCAGTGTGAGGTTACCTAGAGGTTAATGAGCCTCCTATTTGGATGAGCTAAAAGTTACATAACTCATACAATAAAGACTCATGTTTTATGCTCCAGTTGTCACTTACTCAGTAATCAATTCCCTAATGTGATGACCAAAAGCCAAGCCATCGCACTAGAAAGCTGAGTTTCGGTAATCTCTCCAATGACATTTTTTTTAACCTCTAAATTTGCCAAGGCCTCCTTCACTACATTTCTAACCAAGAGGATTTTTAACTGGTAAGTGACCTTTTAAAAAGCCAACTCTAATATGCATAACATTAATTCTGATGCAATTATAGGTTGACACTATAACACGGAGGAAGACTTTGATTACCCTGATGATTCAATATAAGAGGCTCAGTGAACTTTGCTTTGGACTCATGATAATCAGTTGATACCTTTAGCAGGCAATCAGCACTTCCTGCGAATCAAAGAGAAGCCATACGAACAGCAGGTTAGGTACTTCATACTTTCAGCACACGGTACACTGGGAATTGTTGTCAAATTACAGAATTCTGCTGTGCAGAAACAGAATGGAATTATGACAAAAATGTCTCAATGGGACATGTCATACTTTCCATATGACTTCACCAAATTTGCTGGAGGGGATTCATCACAGGGAATTCTATCTACCAATGGCCTAAGGGGACTTGCACAAATAAGCAGTCTTCAGCTTCTGGCAGCTTTTGGGGACTGTCAACAAAATAATTATTTTATTTATTGTTAAATGACATGCTTTTATTTTAAAACATGAACACGAGAAGAACCTGCTGGATCAGCCCAGTGGTCCATCTAGTTCAGCATCCTGTTGTCACTGTGGCCACCAGATGTCTATGGAAAGCCCACAAGCAGGACTTGAGTGGAATGGCACTTCCTCTCTCACTGCCTCTATCAACTGGTATTCAGAAGCATAATCAGTATTCAGAAGCATACAGCCTCCAGCGGTGGAGGAAATCCAGGGCTGGCCCATCAACCAAGGTGAGGCAACTGCCTCAGGTGGCAGAATCCACCAGGGCAGCAGATCCCAATGTCTATATTTCTTCCCTCCTTGTTCCTGATGTAGATTTTTTTTTCTCCCTCATGCATTCTCCTTGGTGGGGAAAGGGACACCATTTTGGGGTTTCTAAACCATTTCTTACCAAATTTACCAGGGGCAACAGTGTAGAAGTTGGCTTAGAACTGTAAATGAACATCTATAACTAAAATATTCTATTTTGATAATGGTCGGGTCTTTTTTCATTTTAAAACAGGCATAAGACATCCCACGCCACAACTTACATCCTGCATACTCTTCACCTAATTTCAGCGCAAACTATGTATTTTATTTGTAATTTGTACTTGTTGAAAAGTCAGATTTAGGTATCCCAGTAGGAATAGGAATGGATTGTGTTTCTATGCTATGTAGTTTAAAATTTATAGACTAAAACCAGTGCTTTCAATTTTGCCTAATGTGTAATAAGAAGCTAGTTCAAGAGAGGTCATAAGTATACTTAAATATTTGGCACTTTTAAAAGGGAAAGGGTTGTTAAATCCACGAGATAAAATTTTTGGGGGGTGGGATTCACCTAATGAGCCCCATAAGTCGAATCTCTGTGCAAGGACTTGTACAACAGAGCTTTCTCCCCTCTCCTCTCCACATGGGGCCTCCCCCCATATTGGCTGTAGGAGGGTCAGGAGAACCCTCAGAACAGCACACAGGCTGAGGAGCAGAAGAGACAAAGCTTGCACATACAGAATGTTGAATTCCACCCTTTAAATATTAGTCCATAAGCCCTCCTGAATGGGAACCAATGTTTATATTAGGGATGGAGAAATCTGTGGTCCTCCAGATGTTGTTAGACTACAACTCATGCCATCCCTGATCATTAGCCAACAACATCTGAAGGGAGATAAGTTCTCCCTCCCTAGTCCTGCCTCCCGTCTCCTACAGTGGACAAGCAAATGTGTTGGGGGAACCAACAATTAGGAAGTGAAAACAACAGCCATCTCCTATTGCTGCTCCTCTACAACTGATTTCAGTGGCATCCTGAATGAAAGGTCCCATATAGCTGTTCCGTTTGTCATTTTTAGTCATCATGGTATACCACAGTATTTTATTGGATGGCATCAAACTATCCATGCTCACTTGCATAGACTATTGCTTTCTCCTTTTGAACTGTGGTACAGTTTTTAGAGTGCCAAGTTTGAATCCCTCTCAGAATAATTGTAATTCAGTTGCTGGTACGATCCTGAGCTTGACAAATATCACAGAAGGAATTGTGTGGATTAATGAGCTCATATAGATATCGCCAGAACTCAGAATCATTTATTACTTTGAAGACATTCATGACTTTTTTGGTAATGGGACTGATTAAAA
Source organism: Podarcis pityusensis (assembly GCF_964106645.2). Lineage (NCBI taxonomy): Eukaryota > Metazoa > Chordata > Lepidosauria > Squamata > Lacertidae > Podarcis > Podarcis pityusensis. Next base: position 50,371,047 of record NC_138027.1, read on the forward strand.
ACAGTAGAAGTGTCCTGAGCGTAATAATTCTCTCTTTCAATGTATGTAGGAAATTTTTCAAAGGGGAAAGTCCAAGAACAGCTGGTTTTAGTAATATGATCTAAGGGAGAGCATGATCTCTGCACCTGTGTTGAATTATGTTTAAAATAAAAGCGATGCTTTACCTAACAATTTGTCAATTTACTGTAGGAAAAGAAAATGCCTCTGTGCTTCTGATCATAGATCTGAACATAGTTCAGTCTACACAAACACATCACACATGCATGATGCTGTATGGTCTCAATTTATATCATTTATTAACAATGGCACAGTAATCTCCCTTCTGTCCCATTCACAGCAGCCACTACGGAGAAAGTATCTTAACACTTTATGGTGACTCATACCCTGTGGCTCTAAGGTTAATTTGTAATGTAAAAGATTTTCCAGGTCTTTTTGATGCCATGTGGATGACTGCATGCAAAACGTAACCTCTGCACATGCATTTGTTCAGGAAAATAACGCTTTATGCTTTTAATTATTTTTTTTAATAAATTTGTAAAAGAATAATACATGCATACAGAGATCTCTAGGGATTTTTGAGGGGGCATAGAAGGGTGATAGAAATACTTTCCTTTTTTCAATGAAGGGCAGGAGGCAGAAGCACTTCTTTCAGAGAACCTGTGACTCAGATGTGCTGATTCAATGTGTCAAAGGTATGATCTGAGCAATATCATTGGGTGAATACCATCGCAGAACAAGCAGGTGGTGTTCTGTAGCACCAGCCCTATTTACTCATTTTCCTCCTTTCTTGTGTGATTGCTGCATGAAGGGGAGAGCAAAGGCAAGTCTGTTGGTCTGCCCCACCCTGCACCTCTCCATTGCTGTGCTTGCCACCTGTCAAGTGTTGGGGAAGTGCAGTGGAAAGCATGCTCGAGTAGAGACTGTGTCTTTCCAAATCCACAATTCCAAGCTCTTCAGCCACATTTATGAAGGTGTGGTATAAGGAAGTTCAGCATCTAAATCAGGCTTCCTCAACCTCAGTCCTCTAGATGTTTTTGGCCTACAACTCCCATGATTCCTAGCTAGCAGGACCAGTGGTCATGGATGATGGGAATTGTAGTCTCAAAACATCTGTAGGGCCGAGGTTGAGGAAGCATGATCTAAATCACACACCAGGGCGTAATGCAGACTGCTCCAAGCAGAGTGGAGAGTGACCTATGGTGTGATGTCGACAAACTTCTCCGCACTTTCCAAGCTAGCCTGGTGTGGTGGAAGATATTGTCCCAGTGGTAGCGTTGGGATGAGATTAAACTGTCATGCTGGTTGACTTCTGTACCTGTAATGCAGAGTGAGGGAGATCTTGTCACTTACTTTAGGTAGCAAAATATCTTGGGCTGGCCATGACTTTAATGGGTAGTACTCAATGCTAGTCCTGTCCAGTAAAACCATTGAAGTTAATTGATATGACTAACTTAGCTTTATCTTTTTTTTTTTTTAAATCATATTTATTAGAGTTTCCAATAATATAGAAATATAACAGAAAAGAAAAGATAAAGTATATTTAGAGCCTTACTTTCGTTATCTTCTTTCTAGGACTCCCTCCTCCCCCTCCCGACTATATTCCCCTTTCATTAATTTGGTTCCACAAGCTCTCACTCCCAAATTAAAACTTAATATGTTTAACCCATTAACCAATTTAAATTATACAATCTTACCACCATCCCTCATCATTAACAGAAAAAGAAAAAAGATTTTTCTCCAAGATCTACCCCAATTTCCTTCCACGAATTCCCTTTTTTTAAACATGCCAAATCAAAATACCATGATATACAAAAGTTATATAAAGAAATAGAAGATAAAAAACATAAGAAGGTTCAAAAAGATGTTTACATAGCCTTTGGATTCCAAAACTCCCCCCTCCCTTCCCCGGTTTGAATTCCCCATGTCCATCAGTCTATATGTTGTCAGCCTGGAGGTCTCAAGTCCATAGCTAGATTTTTCCCATTCCACCTTGCCGGTTTTCTTTTAATTTATTTATTTTAATAATGTTTAACTTCAAAAATCCAGTCTAATAGAGGCCTTTAATTTCCTTGGTCTTTGCTGCTCCTCCCATTGTTCTTTCCGTGTCGTAGTTAGTCCTTTGTTCTTTTTATTCCTTACTTTCTCAGGTTTCTTGTCTTGTTCAGCTGCTAAAACGTTCTTATTCCGAGATCTGGTATCTCTACAGAGGTTTGTTGTTCAGGAACAAAAACTTACGTCCAGTCCCTTCCTTTCTTCAATAGAAAATTCTATTGTCTCCTTTTAATGTAAACACCTCTGTAGACAAAATACTATTTCAGTTTTGCAGCTTTCCCAGAAGATAAGTCCTGTACAAATCCCAGAGTGATTTTCCACGTACGACCACTTGTAATGTCCCGAAACCCCTCTAGGGGGATTGTAGTAACTTTATATCCTCTAATCCAAAAGTCAAATTGTTGTTCCTTATTTTCCGACAGTTTATATCCATATTGTGTCAAATTGTAACAGAAATAGCCAGCAAAGTCCTTGTAACAAAGTCCTCTTTATATTCTCCAGCTTTGACAGCTACTTTGACAGCTGTCAAAGTCTCCGTCTCTCTTCGCCAGGCTCTACGAATCGCCCCGGTTCCCAGGGGGGGTTGCATTTTCCCTCTCACCCTCCACTCTTCTCCTCCAGCGCAGTTCTTGTAATTTCCCATCGTGGAATTAATAATTTTTGTCAGCAATAAACTTCTCTTTCGATCTTGGTTACCCAGTCCTTGTTTTAGAATGTTTACAATCGGGGGGGGGGGACTGACTTCCTTTTTAGATCACCCCCGCTCGTGCCGAATCCGAAAAAAAATTCTTTTTTTTTCTCCTTTTGTACCCGGTTTCCCAATTACTCACGGGTTGTTGTTGATAGTCCAAATTTCCAATGGAAGAAGTCAGCGCTCTCCGTTGAATGGCATGCGGCTGCGCTCGGCAGGGGAAGCAATGGACTCAAAGCACCACGCCACTCCCCGGCACCCGATCCGAAGCCTTTAAAAAGGCTCCTTCATGAGTCGGGAGGGCGCTAGCGGTGCCAGCCGAGTCCCCATGTCCACGGGCTCCGTGCCCGTGGTTTTTAAGGGTCCCCGCGTTGCCGGCGCGGTAGGACCCGGCCCCTGCCGAGCAGACTCCCTCCGGAGCTCGGAGGGAGTCCGCCATTCGGCGATAGCGCCAACCCGGAAGTCGACTAACTTAGCTTTATCACCTCTGATGTGTCTATTCTGGGTAGAACTTAGCTGACTACCACGCAATGTGTTTCTGCATTTGGAGGTTTTAGAGGCTAGCAGCAGAACCACAACTAAGTCTTGAGATATGGCATTATTTCCATCTACCATTTTCCGCTCTCAACACCTCTGACAACTTTGACTGAATTTCCATTTTATATCCACAACACAAACACCGCATGTCATACAGAACGTGATTCCGAGGAGTCTGGATGTACATACCAGCATATGTTACAGAGTCACAAATGGCTCCAGAAAATTTACAAGCATCTTTCCACTTGTGTGTTATGATGCGTGTGAGATTACTTTATCCAGGCAGATGAGTTTTGGGATTCTGGTCTTTTCTTCTATAAAAGATTAAACTTGTAGAGAGTACATATAATATGTAGTTTCTTGTACTGATGTTCATTTGCCATATATATAGTCTGGAGCACCTTTCATGGATGGCAGCTCTTTTTTGTATGGAAGAATGTGTGCTGGTTAATTAGATTTCACTGTAACTAAGCACCAATGACCCATGTAGCTCAGAAACTGTATCTCAGAAGGAAAGCTTGCAACAGAGTGCACCATGAAAAAAAAAGTTATATTTCATTTTAAGCACAAGTCATTATCTAAGGGGAATAATTACACACTCCTTTTATTGCATCTGTGGAGTCCCCTGAACTTTTAAGATGTTAGTTGAAGTCCAGATAATCCCCCACAAAACCAAATTAAGCATCATTTTATCTGCCTATGAGATTTACCTCACTTCCATTATATTATTTGCAGACAAAAAAGCAGAAGTACAAATGGGCTAAGTGCCCTGAAAAACACAAACTTGGTTTATACAGACATGAAGATACTGGACTAACTCACAGTTGGTTTGGATTACTTTGAACCCCTAGATTTTTATAGATTTACAGATTTTTACTCTCTGAAAATCTCTCAGCTTCTCAGTAAAACTGGGACTGCTTTCAGGAACAGAGATTTTTAGCCAATAAGCTTGATATTTCTTTCACATAAAAAAAAAAAAATGAACTTTGGATAAGGGAAACAATTACCCCTCAGTACTGTTTCTTTAAAGATGATCTGTTCTTCACCTTTCCTGGTTCAGCCTTCTTCTGTGATGAATGCAACAGCAAGTTATATCTGACAGAGAAACCAAACAGGCACTACTCAGGAATCGTACTGTTGTTCTCTTCAAACATTCTCCCATTTTTATATACCCCTGATATTAGTCATGCTTCAAGTAGACCCATTGAAACCAACAGATTTAAGTAACTCAAGTTCATTGATTTCAATGAGTCTACTCTGATTTAGTTGGCTATCACCCAAAGTGTGCCAAAGTAGAATTTGTGCAATGGTCAGTAACCGTGTGGTGTGACGGGGACAGAGCTGCCCTTCTGACACCTGTTTGCTACAAGAGGGCAGGGCAGTGGTGAAGTTAAGGCTGAGTGGACATCCATGCAACTCCAACCTATTTGTCTGCCTTGAACGGTTTCTGATTGTGATAGAAGGACAGAGCTGTGCTTGTCATGTGCCTTGCCTTGCATGTCCTAAGCTACCGGTAGTCTGTTGCCCCCAGAGGTAGTGGAAGGTGCAGTCACACTGATAGTGTTGCCAGAATGTGGGAAGTATTGTCGGCAGACTGGCTGGCAGCTGTTCTGTAGGGTTTCAAACAAGGAACATTCCCAGTCCTGTCTGGAGATGCCAGGGACTGAACCCGGAAACTTTTGCATGCAAAGCAGGTACACCGCTATTGAGCTGTGTTCCTTCTCCCTAATGAAGTGATCTATAAATTATCAAAATAAAATAAATCAAATCATTGCTGAGTGCAGATTTTCTCAAGGTGTGATTCTGAGCAGAAATTGGTTGAGGCAAACCATAACACAGATGAACCAACCCTGCATTATTATTAAATCATTCTCATCTGGCAATACCATAGGAAATTATTTGAAATTCACATCACATAACAATACAGCATGGTGGGTGTGGGTGTGGGTGTGTGATGAGAGCAGTTTTATTTGGCATTCAGTACAGTTGTTAGAATTTGACAAGAGAACTATCTGTACTGTCACATCCACAGTTGTAAGCCCTTGCATTCATTTGTCATTTTGCAAATGAACAATGATGTGTGTCTTTTTTATGCAAACTCCAATAAAGCAGCCTGGTCATGCTAAATGCACCTAGGATACCAATAATCTTTCATGTCAAAGCATGACTTCTCTCCTTTATTATATTATTATTATTTTAAGATTTAAAGGAGTGCAACTGCATTCTCAGCAAAAGCTATAACAAATGTCATAAATGTGAACAATTAGTAAGCCAAATAAGACATTCTTTTGCTGCTGTAATTGTAGAGGCCACTGCAATGCTTTTCTGGCTTGCACTAAGGTCAGGAGCAGGCATGACAGCTGTTATCTTGCCTGACATCCAGAGGTTCAGTATCAGGCTCTTGAGCTGGCAGATCTAATAGACTTACATCTTTGGATGAAGGGGCAGAAACAATTTGCCGCTTGTGTTGACTAAGAGATTGCACCGGGGCCTTCAATGAACTACACTGTAATTACTAATGAATCCTACTTTTCGTACTGTCAGGCTAGCAGAATGAAACTTGATTTTAAGCATAGGAAAAATAAAGACAATTCAAAATGCTGTCTTTTACTTTAAAAAATATCATAGGGAAAGTACAGTGAGTTTTATATTCTGCGTTCAGATGATGTTGGGAATCTGCAGTGAGATACCATGTAGCGGAAGATGCCCCCTGTTCCAGTCACCACACAGAGGCAGCTTAAGGTCCAAAATACTTTACTGCTGTAGCAGATTAGGCTTCAGTAATATAGTTCCCGATGTTGATATATATGCAGCTTGTTGGCTTTGAGGATATAGGTACAGATATGTACAAGTCCAAAGTATTTCTGTTGCTCCAGCATTTCCAAGCTGTAACACAGACTCCGACTCATGGACAGCACTCACTGACCGACTAATGACACTGGACCATTGCCATAGCAACTGGCTTGGCTGACCTTGCACCTCTTGGCTTTATCCCATACATGTGGTGATTTGTTGTATGAAAGGAATTAACCCTTTCCTCCATGTCCAGTTCCTTCAACAGAGACTAGATCAGAGGCTGGCCAAATCTTTGAATATAGCAATGCTATCGTACTCAGGTGGAATGCTGCTTCTCACATAGCTTTTTTAAAATCCTGCATGGACATCATATGAATGCATGTACTGCCAGGTGTGATGTTTGCTTCAGTGAAATTAGATGCCAAGATACTGCTGTGTTTGAATCAGAGGTGGAGCAAGGTGGGTGCAGTGGGTGTGGTCTGCTCCAGGTGTCATCCCTAAGGGGGGGGTTTACATCACCACACCGCCCCCCGGGATGCTCACCACAGGTGGCACACCCCACCAGGACATGTACCGTGGGCGGCGCACCCCCCGGGATGCGCACCCCTGGGACTCTTGGCGTGGGCAGCACACACCCCAGGACGCTTGATGCGAGCGGTACACCCCTGGGACGCTAGCTCCACCCTCACAGGTGACTAGCCCCAGCCCCCGGGTGCATTCTGCTCTAGGTGCCGGAGCAGCTAGCTCCACCACTGGTTTGAATAAGAACCATTAAGGCACAAGCAGTTAGATATTGTAAGGCTCTCTGTGTGTGTGTGTGTGTGTGTGTGTGTGTGTACACAGTAGCCTAAATTCATGATGTTTGCACATTAGAGGTGTGCTGGTGTGAACTGACGAGCCCAGATTCAGAGTTGTGGATTGTCACCTAATTGCAAACTGAGTACATATTTGATCTGGTCAGTTACCTGAATGAGATCATTCATTATGCACAACAATCAGTTCAGAGAAGCCTTCCCTGTTCCAGATGGGCTAGCAAAATGATCCCACCAGATCCCTTTTGCATAACTCATTGCGTCTTTTTAGTTGAAAATTTATATCCTGTCCTTAATGTGTATAGATAACTCAGGCCAGCATACTACAGTTCAGATCACAACTTTACACTAAAACACCAAGACAAAATAAACATATAAGATAGAAACAGGTGCAGAAAATGACAAGAACATCCACCACATCAAAACATCTGTTTGGCAAGGCAAAAGCCTGCCAGAATAGAAAAGTCTTTACCAGCTCTACCAGCTGGTGGAAGATGGCAAGGGAGGGGGTCATTTGAGCTTCATAGGAGAAGCTGCTCCATGGTGTGAATGCAGTCTGCAGGCCAGGTTCCGATATTCACCCCCCCACACACACACACACAATAAGAATTGTGTGAGGGAGAGAGTGGAGATGCACTCAATGGTGCCACACCCTTTGCAATGTCCCTATCACCCCCATGTGTTGAAGATGTAATTTCTGCAGCAGGGGATAGGCTGTATTTGTAAAAACTCACTGTGTTTTAAAACCCAGAATGAGATGGAATGGATAGGACTAACTAGTGTGCCCTACTCTCCAATTCTTCCTCCTCCTCCTCCCATGATCCAAGTCCTGTTGGGAATGAATGCTTGAACAGATCTACCAAGAAGGTCCTTCCTCTTACCCCAGCCATGCCTCCACCATGGGTAGGACATAGGGAAAGGCTTCTCCACCAGATCGTCAGGAAACCAACAGACTGCTATGAGAGAAGGCAGTGCTTAAGATATCCTGGGATTAAGTTGTTCTAAACCAGCAGTGACAGGGCCTCTGTTGTACTTTCTACTCATTAAAACAATGTCTTGTATCTGGTGCAGCACTCAGTAAGTGCCCCACCAGTTCAAGGATTTCCACTTTATCAATGGGACATCACCTATCTCCCTGTGTGTCCCCTAAATCTGTTGTGGGTTTCTTATCTACCCACCAGAGCAGATTTGGGAAACCCATGGGAAGTTGAGATAATGGGGGAAGTCCCATATTGCAAGCAGAAATAATTGTTTTGAAGGGATGCTGCACTGGATTCAAGCCTATACAACCAATGTAATTAATGCTGGTTGCTCCACTGTACTCATTTGATATGTTAACTATCATAATGATATAAATACACAGCCAAATATGTAGTCAGCATAAGCCCTGAAGTTCATGACAAATGCCAACAACATACGCCATTTTTTAAAACCCAAAGTATCTGTGCAATTATAGCCCAACAATCAATTCTGCCAACATAAAGAATAATTATATTTTTCTTTGGAGCAGTGGAGAGAAACCTTGCCTGCTCAGCCCATGATATGTTTTAAAATAAATATTCAAATGTGCACTTTTTGAAACACAAGATTACAGAACTCATATGTGCTTCAAAAGAAGCCTGGCTTTTTCTTGCTTGCTTACTCCTCAGATGAAAGCCTCTATCCTTTATAACTAAGAAAGCTTTATATTTAAAAAGGAAAAAGGAAGAAAGCAAGGGGTTGAGCTGGAGGTGGTTCTTTTGTGTGGAAAGAGAAAGAAAAGAAAACAGGATCCCAGAAAGCGAAAACGAGGTGCTGCATGACTCTTGAATTTTCCATATGTGGGGAGAATAGATTTTGGTGCCTCACACAGAATTCTGTGCTGCAAGCAAAAATTATAAATAGCAAGAAAGGCTTGTGGAGTGGCAGCATGCACTTTCTAATTTGAAAGCTTATCATATATTGAATTGATCGAGCAATGCAGAAGAGAGAATTGAAAATGTTTTCCTGCATATAGACTTGTAGTTACTAGGATTCATATGTCATACTGTCTAAGAATATTTTGCTCTATTCTATGTGTTTGGTGACAAGTTCCATTAATTTAGATTAACCACTCAAAAAGTTGTGTTCATCATATGCAGTTCAGCATGCTTGTGTTTAAAATTAAGGACTGTCTAGTCAACCACTACAAACAGCAATTTTAGAATGCAAGCAAGGACTGCTTCATTTGCTGAAACTTGGTTGATACAAAAAATAATGCTGACACTCAAATACGTAGGCTTGCATCCCAAGATGAGTTAACTGAAGAAAGTTCAGGGAAGCCCTGAAAGTCCAGAAACAGGAACACAGGATGCTGCCTTACACTGAGTCAAACCATTGGCCCATCTTGCTGCTAACACTGATGGGACATAGGAGCAGTTCTCTGGGGTGTCAGGCAGGAGGTTCTCCCAGCCCTATCAGGAGATGCTGGGAATTGAACCTGGGCCCCTTTGCATGCAAAAGACATACTCTACCACTGAACCACAGGGAGCTTCTTCTACCCACCTCCTCTCAAAAGTCCACTATACCTATCCAACCTTGTTCAGGAGCCCCAACCTTCTAGCAAAGCTATTTGTGGGTCACAGGTAACAGCAGGAAGGACAAGGAGATGACACATTTTTCTTCTTCCATCAACTTCACCTGTGCCTCACTTGTGGAGAAGGAAAGGCCTCATACTGTCAAGTTCTCAGTAGGGACAAAATAGTGCATTAATCTTCCCCTCTTGCCCTTATTGTGGGGACAAAAATGAGGTGCTAAGAGACCCCTGCTGCCTTCTGAGAACTGCAGGTCTGGGAGGGGAACAGGAGAGGTGGTGGACTCTTCTTCATTGGATATTTTAAAGTAGAGGTTGGGTGATCGTCTGTCATGGATGCTTTATTCGAGATTCCTGCATTGCAGCAGGGTTGGACAAGATGAACTGCAGGGTTGCTTCCAGCTCTATAATTCTCTGATGCTATGATTCTTTGAACTTTCAACACCCGTAACAAACTACAGTTCCCAGGATACTTTGAGGGGAGCCATAATAATTTTTTAAATGTATGGTGCAGATGTGATCACAATGACACAAGGATAGTAAACAAATCAGTCATTATTTGATCAACCCATCACTTGTGTGTTGTTTTAAGCTGTTATCCTAAGTATTTTCACAAGGGAATAAGCCCCATTTTTCTTGGTGGGACATTTCTGAGCAAATGTGCTGTAATCCAATCCTATGGGAGCTTAGTCAGAAATAAGTCAATGTGTTCAGGAAGGCACAACAAAGAAAAAACTAGGGGGGAATTAAGTGATTTCAAATGTTTTCTATTGATAGGTACTACAAATCAGGGAAACTATGCATTGTTCTCATTCAGCCTCTCTCCTTCTGCCATTAAACACCTTGGCACAGAGCCTTGAGGTTTATTTGCACCACAGGAGGTGTCTGTTCTTCCATATGCATGGTTCAAAAAGACAGTGATTGTTTAAATAATAAAGCAAATCACCTTTATATTTCTTATGCTAACAAGGCCATCTTACACATCCATAGCATAGGCTCTAAGCACTGCACTAGATCCTGATACTTGTTCGGCTGTGATGACACATAAATACATTCCCGATTGTAATATAAATGGGTGCAATTCAGTCAGAGTTAACAAGCTTTATATGCCATTGATTTTGAGGGGAGATAGTTGGAGTATTATGTTTATCTCTCTCTCATTCTCATTGAATGCAGTGGTGCAGCCTTCACCATTGTAGAGAAATCGGAGAATTCCAATGACAACAGAAACAGGAACAGAAATTACCAGTGCTTTCTTAGTCATCCCATGTCCAGGATGGAAATCAATCGAGTAAAAACAATAGGCACTCACTGGTGCTGTTGGTTTTGGCCTGCAAAAGGTATGTAATTACTTCTTCCCGCCCTCCATTTGCCCTGTATTTCCTTTGCATCAAAGTGAATAGGGTAGAATAACATAATGACAATGTATCTTACTTAATTTGCATACCTGATTACATAAATGACACCCAGTGACATAATTTTATCACAGCAGGCAGCAAGACAAACAACATAGTTTATGGAAGAAGATGAACTGCAGCAGAATGGGGACACTGCTGCATGCACTGACTACAGTGGAATGGAATGAGACGCCTTCTTACATCCCTACCAACAGATCTCTTGCAAGGGGCACAATGCACAGCAAAAAAGAAAAGAAAAGAACTATTGTATCCTGGAAAAGAGCTTGCATTTCACAGGTCTACCTCAGTCTTGTCTGCCACATTGATGTATTTATTTTATTTATATATTGAACACTTTTTTATGCCACCTTTTCAGGTAAGATGTCCTCCGAGACAGCTTACATAGAGAACATCAAACACAACTACAGCACCAACAAAACATAGTCAATTAAAATGGCAGATTAAAACATTTCACAATCTAGAAACACACTGATGTAAAGCTAGCTCAAACAGTTTTAGCAGGGACAATTCAAAAACAGCAGCAATATAAATAATTAAAGAGAAATATATCCCTGAGATGGATGGGTTGTTCCATAGACATGGAGGCTACCACGGAAAAGACTCTGTCTCTAGTTCCTGCCAGTATAATTGGTCTAAAAGTAGGTCCATGAGGCTGGTTTTAAGGCCTAAGCAGGTTCTTAAGGGTGCAGTGAGTTCAAAATAATGAACATTTTGTTAATTCCATAGTAAAATCAGAAATGTATGCCTCGTTTCTGATTGCCACAAACACTTCAGCATGATCAAAATAGGCAAGAGATGCAACATTGGGGTCCTTTACATTTTTATAGAATTTTCAAAACAAGCTTATACATTATGTGACATTCAAAGCCAGCTTTAGACAGAGACTTTCTGAGAAGAATATGCTTGTATTTGATTAAAATAATATAACAACAATAGCAACATCGTGGACTGAACAGATCTTATATTAACACAACCCTAGGGTGGTCTTTTATATCTCAGAGTAAAGACAGCCAGCATACATACTAATTTATGGATCATTCATAGAAAATCCTTATTCACATATATTGATTGATTGTGTTAGGAGGAGAAATTAATCTGTTCTTAAAATAGAATACTCCTTAAGGAAGCAGCAACCATAGCTCTTTTATTCACCTGTACTGATTGATTTAGGGAGAGAGGGGATTAACCTCACTTAATTGCCATTCCTTTTCAAAATATATCCATCACTTTGACCAAGGCCTGGCAGCACAAGAAGGAGAAACAAGCACAATGTCATCCACATCCTTGCCTGCAGACTGCTGGGCAACTTATAATTATTACTAGGGCAACCCACTCAGATGGGTGGCATACAAATAATAAAACTGTTGTTGTTGTTTAAATTTGTATACCACCCTTCATCCATAGACCTCAGGGTGGTTCTCAGCATAAAAATACAAGATAAAAAAAACACAAAATATATCATAAAAACAAGAACAAAATAAAACAATAACCCACTCTCACAGAAACACATTTAAAAGGGTATTGGCTGTTAATCAGCCAAAGGCCGGGTTAAAGAGGAACATTTTCATCTGGGACCGAAAGGTGTATAATGAAGGTGCCAGGCGAGCCTCCCTTGGAGAGCATTCCACAAATGGGGGGCAAATGCAGAAAAGGCCCATTCTCATGTTGCCACTCTTCAGACCTCTCAAAGAGGAGGTACATGAAGAAGGGTCTCAGAGGATGATTGCAGGGTCCAGGTTGGTTCATATAGAGAGACGTGGTCCTTGAGGACCATTTTTCACATGGACAACCATCAATATTAGTCCCAGCTTTTCTCTTCAATGTGGAATACTTGCTTACATCTCTCTTATCTGAATTATTCATTTACTTAAACAATTATATCTTGACGTTCTTCGATAAAACAACACCCAAGGAAGCTAACAAATACAGCAATATTGAAATCAAATCAAATACAGTATCCGCTACTATTTATTTTGCTGACCCCATTTGGTGACAGACAGGCATTCTTTATGAAAAATGGTAGATGCCTTTAAATATCTGGTAAATGCTTAAATGACATTGGAGTCCTCCAGCCCCCAATACTGTTATTTCTTTACTGCATTTATCCTGTCATTAAATGCTTGTTTTTCCAACTCAAATCAGAAGGCATAGCATAGTCTTTCAGGTGCCCCTTTAACCATTGGGCTAAATTAAATTTTCCGTGGCTAGAGGAGAAAATCCTTCACAAAAGCATAAATTACAGTTGGATGACAACACCCACTGGCTTTACATAGATGCTGGATGGCTAACCAGCTCTACCTGCCACTAAAAATCTTCCTTACTGTACATGGAGCTATTACTGTTGAAATTGCACAGTAAATACTTTATCATAAACAGGATGTTTCAATTTTTGATGTTTAATCCTACTTAATGAAAATGAAGCATTTTCCTTTTCTGCCTACACAGCTTTAAACTGTGAATCAGTAAGGCTTCCCACACATTATTTGAATTCAAGCTGATTCCCAGATGTGTAAGACAAACCTGTGTGTACCTCTTTGGATGACTGCAGCCTTAGATGGGCACTTTAGTGAATGGCTGATTACAATTAATTGCTAACGCTCCTTTTTCAGTACCCATCCTTTCCAAAATCATATTTTCACCCCCAAGTAAAAACTGTAGTTTTACTCTTCAACAATGAATAAACACTGCCATCTTCTGTCTGTGTTGCTTCAATAAATACTTAACACTGTTCAGGCTTCAATGACATGACTAAGAGCCCCACATGCTGAAAATATAGACATGCAATCTGTTCCAACCCAAAGCTTTTTGAAGTCATGGTGACATATTCTTAGCACTTATAAGTAGCGAAACACATTTCCGGGCAACTATATATTTAAAATACTGCTTATATGATTAATTGCCTGGAGTGTGTGTATACATATACATACAATTTGAGGAAGTGAAGATTCTGTCTATTATCTAGACCAGTAAGCTGTTTACCATTTAATGGAGTCATTTTGAGCTGTCTTTGAGCTAAACGGGAGCAGTTCTTTTTCTTGCAACAGATTTAGTTGCCTTTTATTTTATAGCAGAAATGAGGACTGTGTGGCCCTCCAGGTGTTAGTCCAATGCCCATCAGCATCAGATAGCATAGCCAATGGTCATGGATTATAGGAGTTGAAGTTCAACATCATCTGGCAGTACACAAGTTTCCCCACCCATGTTCTGTAGCATATTCAGCAGAATGTTCTGGAGAGTTGGGATTAGACACAAGGAAGATAGTGGGGTTTTTTAATCTCACTCTTCTTTCTAGGAGCACAGGTTTGTCCTCTCAGTTTTATCCTCACACCTCTGTGTTAGTGAGTTAGATCAGCCAGAAAGAGGTGAGAGGGAGGGAGACCTAAGATTAGTCAATAGTCTGTTAAGAAGCAAGAGTTTAAGTGCGGTTTTCAAATATATGAAAATGATTTATTTATTTTTATCATGGAAGGTCCCTGATATGCCCATTAACTGATTTTGGGGGAGGCGGGGGGGTCAGGTGAAATAACAATGTAACATACAATAAACCCATAGTGGGACTTCCCATTCACCTGCTCAGTGGTGGACAATTATCATGGAGGGTGATAGCTATAACTGTCATTCAGGGATGACAGACCTTTATGAATGACTGTGATGTAAGAATAGCTGAATGGCCCCAGAGGAGTCCAGATTCAAATGGCAAATCAGCTTCTTAAATAGTTTTAAGTCAGGGATGGGGAAACCTCTGGCCCTCTAGCTGCTATTGAACTCTAGCTCCTATTTGTCCCAGCCAACATAGTCAGGGATGGTGGGAATTGTAGTTCACCAACAACTAGAGGGTCACATAACCCCATTTCTGTTATAGGATGGGCACTAAATGGTTGTGGTCAAGAATCTGAACTATTCTCAACTGAATACACAATGCAATTAAAGTATTTGAAATTAACAAGATTTTAGTATTAAAAAACAATCAAATGAGGGTCTAGGGTGCTTATACCATGGTCTCAGAGGTCAGTTAAGCCTAGGGATTTAGGGACAAAACTTGTCATCTGGTTATTTGGATAACTGTTGAAGACCAGGTCTTACATTAAGGAAGCAACATGGTTTCTGCTTGCCCCTCATGCTGTTCCAGTAATGTTAAAACAGAAATATCACAGTGGCCACCTGCCAGTGTTATGCCCTTACACCATCACAAGTGAGAGGTGGGATGATACAAATAAAGGATCAAGATCAGAGCTGTTGCAATTGAAATAATCAAGATTATGGAAGCAGAAATAAATAAGAACTTTGTACCCTGAAATCCAGCACATGGGAAGTCACCCAAAATTGTTTAATTTGGTATTTGAATAATTGGCTATTTAATTGTATTGCAATTTGGTATTGTGATAATGTGGCTCTTTTGGATCATTGTAATTTAAAATTAATTAAAATTATTATACAAAAAAGAGGTGATATGATACTGACATATACAGGAACTATGCTAATGAAACAAAGTCAAAGTAGATGCACTGAAATCAGTGGAAACAAACCCACTGATTTCATTGAATTTGCTCCGTATGACAAACGTTGGATAGCACCCTGTGTTGTCAGCTCTTCCCATGGCACTACGTAAATGTCATTATAGTATGAAATGACAGAGAATCAGCAGCCATGACACTCTAGTAACATTAGAAGCACCTTTTATGTAATTCATGTTACATAGTTGTTGGCATCCATCTGTCTCAAGGGACAATGGTGTGAGGCTCTGGGAGTGAAGTCAATCTGCTAGAGAATCACAGTGCCTGCTGTGGCTAGAGGCTGATAACTCATAGCTACTGTCTCCCATGTTGTTTCTGCTGCATTGGCAGCACCAAAGTGACTTCTCCAGGGAACAAGTCTGAGCATTGTGTATGGATGACAAGACTCTACTCTCAGCTTCACTGGCATGGTCCAAAGGAAAGCAGAGTAATACATTTGGCACCAGCTTGGCTGCAGGAGTTGCCAGAAGGAAGCATATAAGGCATCATCCAACTGTTTTAGGGACTCCACTCTGGATTTGTATAGAATTCACTCCTTAGCCTTTTATTCTCCCCAATATGTCCTGCAAGGCAGTGGGTATGGATTTGTCCTCAGAGTTCAGTCCTGAAACCTTTCTCACAGATGAGTATAGCTGCAAAGCTGCAGAGTTTGAGGATCAGAATTTTCCTTCTCATAGACAGGCTACCTTCCCATGTTGATGAGCCTCATCACTTCCCTTCTTGACCACCTTCTTGACCTTGGGCCCCACTATTGGTCTTGACTGCTCAATCCACCAGAGTCTGTTTTTGCATGCAGGGGAAGTCCCTAAATCACTGCAGGTTTGAGACCCATTGACTATCCTCACCTGGTTTAGCCAGCCAGTCAAAGTCGGTTCCCAGGGTGTGGCCGCTGTTGCATGCTGACAGCTTCTAGAACCCACAGATGAGAGCTGAGTGCAAGGTGGGGACCAAAGGTGGACAAACTATCCCTCAAGGAGCACGATGTGTTTCTCACCAGAGGTACACCCCTCCCATAACACCCCACATATACCCATAATGTAAACAGCAGCAAATATATCATTTTAAAAGGGGCAAAAGGGAACCCCAAACTCTTAATGGCGAAAGTTTCTATCCCTTGTTCTCTTCTCTCTCTTAACAAGACCTAGAGCTTGCTTAACACTTTTGGAAGGCTGGCTATTTGCATGCCTTTGGGGAATGCACGATAAGGGCTAGAGAGTCAATGAGCTGTTTCTGAAAGAGCGGCTTTCACAAACAGGAACATTTTTCTCCCCCTACGCCATATTAAAATAATGATGATTTGCATCTTCACTTCACCATGAAGAACTACTATATGAGCTAATAAGAACCTTCCTCACTGATAAGTATACCCCTCTTTAAATATTCAGCAGAGTCAACATTTCATTATTTCTCTGTGCCAGGTGGTCATTATAGGATATTAAGCAACATGATGACATGATGGGGCAATTATAAAATGATAGCTCCCTGATGCCAATATCCAAAAAGATATATACTTATTTCCCACTTTGAAAGCCTGTGTTCCTTCCCACAGCATGTGTGGCAGGCGGGTTGTCTTTTTCTCTTTGAAATGACACCACCCAACCATAGTTTATTTAGTAGCGTCAAAAGCTGGGGAAAGGATGGGGGCAGCTTGGGCAATATTTCATTAAGGTTGAAGGCTATTATTCAAATTGTTACAAAAATTGGTGCCGATAAAATGAAGTTGAGCCAACTGTCTCCTTGAAAAATGATATCACTCTGTATGCTGCATAATACATTCCAAAAAGGAATATGAAGCCAGCACTATTAAATGGGGTGTCGTGGCCTCTGTCAGCTGCATGCCAGACATCCTTTCTTTTCACTGCTGGAAGCATTGAGCAGCCATTCAGGCAACTGTGTTCCTTTTACTTTCTTAAAGAATTATGGAATGTCCTTAAATGGCATCTCTGCACACACTCAAAGGCCCATGTTCAGTATGCTGATATTCAGTAAGGGAGCATTGTTCTCTGCAAAGAGACTGCAGAGGGACTGGAGACTGACAGCTGATCCAGAAAGCACATTTTCACATTCCTCACTGGATGTTGTACCTCTCATCTAGAGACTTCCGGGGAGGAACAGCTAGATGCCTTGCCCCTGTGATCACTCTGCTAAGCCAGCCATGCACAATGGACAGCCAGTCCTAACACCATTCAGCTGTTTGCTGGGTGAAATGAAAGCTTTCAGAGCTGCATGCCCAGTCTCCAAAATAGTAATATGGGTGTGCCTTTAGCTTTGTTAGCCATTGCCATGGCCCTTGAGGATGTGGAACTGCTCTTCAGCCATGGCTAAGGAGGGAGGGAGAAAATAAGACACTATAGCCTTCTATGCTCAAACTAGATCAGCGCATGTTAGCCAGCCTTTGTAGCAGTGATGTTCTTCTGGTGGTCTTAGGTCATGGCTTGGGTTTATTATTGTTACAAATATTCACACCTGCTTTTTTCTCTCTTTATGTACCTATTTTGTCCTTCCATCTTTTGAATATAATGCAGAAGAATCTCTATATTAACTGGGAGGTCTTGAAAACATGAGCAACTAGAAACTACAGCAAAATGTTGCCATGTATCTTCACCCCATAACAGGAGTGCTCCTCTTTAGGGTAGCAGCCAGCCAGCCATGCCATCTTCCAGGATACCTGCAAGATGTAAGGGATACCAGCAGGCCCATTAATCCCCAAGTTTTCTATTTTGTCAGTTCATCATGAGCATGTTTCTAGCATTTAAAATCATGTCATTCTCTTTTTAAAGATAAATTGTTTGTTCTATCCTAATAATTCACTTGCTCATTTATATTCTAGCTTGGGCGGGGTGCAGGAAACTACGTTGTTTGGGGCCCTAATAATAATAATAAAATTTTATTTATATCCCGCCCTCCCCAGCCAAAGCCGGGCTCAGAGCGGCCAACAACGATAAAAGCAACACAGTATCAATTGAAATGCATTCTAAAATCAATTCATTCTAAAATCAATTCAAAATCAAATTAATAGCAATCATTGGGCTAGAGTTCTGTGAGGATTACCAAAGGAGGGGGGTCAGACTGTGCCTTGGCCAAAGGCCTGGTGGAACAGCTCTGTCTTGCAGGCCCTGCGGAAAGATGTCAAGTCCCGCAGGGCCCTAGTCTCTTGTGACAGACCATTCCACCAGACCGGGGCCACGGCTGAAAAACCCCTGGCTCTGGTTGAGGCCAGCCTAACCTCCCTGTTGCCCAGGATCTCAAAGATGTTTTTATTTGAAGACCGTGAGGTCCTCCATGAGACATACCAGGAGAGGCAGTCTCGTAGGTACAAGGGTCCTAGGCCATATAGGGCTTTAAAGGTTAAAACCAGCACCTTGAACCTGATCCTGTACTCCACCGGGAGCCAGTTCAGCTGGTATAGCACTGGGTGAATGTGACCCTATGGCAAGGACACTGTAAGGAGTCTTGCTGTGGCATTCTGCACCCGCTGGAGTTTCTGGGTCAGTCTCAAGGGCAGCCCCACGTAGAGTGAGTTACAATAATCAAGTCTGGAGGTGACCGTCGCGTGGATCACAGTGGCTAGGTCAGGGCGAGAGAGGTAAGGAGCCAACTGCTTAGCTTGGCGGAGATGAAAAAATGCTGCCTTTGTTATAGCTGCAACCTGTGCTTCCATGGAAAGGGAGGTGTCAAAGATTACACCCAAACTCTTAACAGACAGTGCTGGCACTAATTGCGCCCCCGCAAGAGATGGGAGTTGCCCCCCCCCAATCCCATATCATCCCGACCCAGCCAAAGGACATCTGTCTTCGAAGGATTTAGCTTCAACCGGCTCCCACGTAACCATCCAGCTACAGCTTCCAAACATCTGATCAGTGTGTCTGGGGCCAAGTCAGGATGGCCATCCATCAACAGATAGAGTTCGGTGTCATCAGCATACTGATGGCAGCCCAGACCAAAACTCCGGACAAGCTGGGCAAGGGCACGCATATAGACGTTGAAAAGCATTGGGGAGAGTATTGCACCCTGTGGCACTCCACACACCAAGGAGTGTTGCGACGACAGTTCCCCCCCCCAAGCGCCACCCTCTGTCCCCGACCAGAGAGAAACGAGCACAGCCATTGAAGGACTGTGCCCTGGATCCCATGTCAGCAAGGCAGTGGTCCAGGAGTTTGTGGTCAACCATGTCGAAGGCTGCTGACAGTTCTAAAAGAATCAGCAGCCCCGACCTGCCTCTATCCAGCTGCCTGCGGAGATCATCCGTTAGGGTGACCAGAGCCCTATTGGATAATATGCATAGAAAATCAAATATTAAGCGAAAACAAACCTTCCCCTTGTATCCACCAGGTACACATCCACCCTACTGCCTAGGCAGCACATGCATGAGCATAACGTTTGAATATAGTATCATGTGCATAACATTCAACATGCATAGGTTTACACTGCATAAATGAAATCCCAATAAAATGTTATACAGTGCTGGATTTTAGACCTATATGCCCTGGATTTAAGTACTGGATTTTAGACCTGTATGCCCTGTTATAATGTTACACCTCAATAAAGACATCTCCCTTCTCTGTAATGTGATCAGATAAACATATATTCTGATCCAGCCCATTGGCATATGCATTTGAAACCAGGCTATTTATTTGACTCTACATAAACAATCAGATTATTAATATCATAATTATTTTCTGGTGGCTGCAAAAGGGAGAGGAGAGCACGTCTTGGTGGGTAAGGGCAATCTGAGTCAGAGCCCCTGAAACTCAGCTCTGCTAGAGTAAACTGAAAGAAGGAAACTGGACTGTGGTGGAATCTACACACATATAAAATGCTTTTGTGAAAATGCTTTTTTTAAAAAAATGCTTTGAAAAATATATTGAATTTGCCATAGCTCACCATCGCCATCTAGTGTTATATTTGTATATTGCACTTTACAACACACTTAAAATGTTTTGTTTGCAGCTGTATAGCAGAGTCCCCTGTTGCTGTTATTATTGTTATAATGAATGTATTGTTTTAGTACTCTGTAACTGTATCTTTGTTGTTTGCTGTTGTAAGATACTCTAAGTATCGCAATAGAAAAGTGGAAGGCAAATATTAAATCTATTTTAAAAAGCTACAGCTAAAAGTAAGGTAGAAAAGTAGAGTTGAGGCAAATAGATATCTAATTACATTCAAGGGAACATTCCTTAAAGACAAAACAAGACACAGTTTCATAAACATTAGCCCAATCCATCTACAGCTAGTCAAGCCTAAATCCCAGTAAAATAATTGCAGTTTAAATTAGTAAATGACTACACTGTTCCATTGATTTCAGTGGGATATTAGCACAACTAACTCTGTCTGGCTGCTGGATCAGAGCCAAATTTTCTTGCAATATATTTTTCCATGCTCTCCCTGCTTGGGGAAATTATAGCGTACCATAGCATAAGTAAAAAGCTCACTTGGAGCATTGAACTTGAAATGTCACAAATAAAAAAATCAGTACATTTGTTAAGGGTTTATTTATCTGTTACAGTTAAGCAGCATGTGGCTTTAATGATACTACACAAAGGCTCCTGCCAGAATGTGGAACGCAGTGGGGTGACAAAGGAATGGAGGCGGAACTGTAAATCTAGCATCTAATTCTCTAACACCTTGGAATCTGTGTTGTCATCAGTATCTGCACAAGTCTACGCATTGAAACACTACTCTAGAAGAACAGGGAATCAGTCCTCTGAGTTTTGCCAAGAAGAGCTTTGCCAATGCTTTGCAATGCAATTATGGGGCTGATTTATGCATTACTCGGGATATTCTTTTACAAGTATGGATAGGCCCCAATCTAACAAAGTGATTTACATTCACACAGGCAGAACTTTCTTTTTTTAAAAAAGAACAGGTTAAGCATTCAGGGATGCTGCTGAAAAGAAAAATGGCTGAATAAAACCCAATTTGTGTATTGATCTGGCAAGTACGCATCTCTGGATCCAAGCCATAAACTCCAATCCAAAACCCCAATGTACATTCAGTAACTCCCACGCTTTTATGGAGGCCTCTGTAAAGTAGGGTTGCCATATTTCAAAAACCCAAAAGTTGTTGTTGTTGTTTTACAAAAAAGCCAAAATGACACGATTTTTCGATTGACTTGCCCAAAATCCAGGGCAAAGCAGCTCTACTGTGAAGGCAAGACTTTTCCTCATTCTAGTAGACACCAGGAACACTATGCCCACAATAACCAATCAGTTCAGAGGTTTAAAAGTATACCATCGCATGTTGTCTAATAAGTAGTTCTTTACAAGATTTTCATAAAAATAGCCTTTCCGATCTGGGAGAATTTTAAGTGTGGGGGCAGTGTTGCTATGAAAACAATCCAATGGTAAATAGACCAAGAATTGTGTGAAAGGCCCCTCTGGTTGGACCTGACTAGGCTGCTGTAAAGGTCAAAATGAGTAAGAATAATAATAATAATAATATAATAATAAATTTATTATTTATACCCCACCCATCTGGCTGGGTTTCCAGGCTTCTACCCCAAATTGACAATACAGAGTTTGTTCTGATCTCATTGACCCTTAGTTTCACCACCAAACTGCAGAGGATTATTATCATAATCATTATTCAGTATGCAAAGAATTAGAGAGGTCTGAAAGTGCATGCAGCTTATTGTCAAGCTACTCAGGGAGAAAATTTACTCTTGATTTAATCTTTAAAACCTTCTTAATACTATTGACATAATTAAACAGTGGGAAGAACTGCAAGCATGCTGTTTACATACAATTTAAATACTAATTTCGTTTCCTGTTTGGCAGAGATACTGTAAAATATGTACATTCTGTGCAACAGTGTTCAGATATGGTATGGTGAAGGGGTGGGAGGAGGAAGGAAATCAGTCAAATCTAAAATTCCATGAGATTCGTTATTTGTAAACAAACCACGGGCATAACCCAGTCAAGTGTACACTATCTAGGCATATAAGCTGGGCCACTGAGGGTTGCTTGGTGTGCTGTTCTGCACCCTTCAGCTGCACAAAACTGTGGCCAGGGGGCACCATTTTGACAAGCTGGGGGAAGAGATGACACAGGGGACACCACGGCATGCATGCACACTTTGGGGTCTGCCTCAAGAGCCATGGCAGCAGAATATATATGCTTACAATGCACCCCAATAGGCCTGTTTGGCCTTTTCACACTTACCAAGGTGATCTTCAGTTCCAGTGCACAATTTCTAGTCACTTTGGGGCAACGTAGGAGGAGTTTGGATTTGATATTCCACCTTATTACTACCCGAAGGAGTCTCAAAGTGGCTAACATTCTCCTTTCCCTTCCTCCCCCACAACAAACACTCTGTGAGGTGAGTGGGGCTGAGAGACTTCAAAGAAGTGTGACTAGCCCAAGGTCACCCAGCAGCTGCATGTGGAGGAGCGGAGATACGAACCCAGTTCACCAGGTTACGAGTCTACTGCTCTTAACCACTACACCACACTGGCTCCCTAGGGGTTCTCCCCCACCTTGTATGTCCAAATTTATATCAATATAAGGTTCAGAAGGAAGGGTTCCAGTGCAATTTTATACATACCTACTAAGGGGGGAAAACATTGAGTTCAGTGGGGTTTACTCCCATGTAAGTGGATAGAGGAGTGTAGCATGCAATGCCAATATCTCAGAACTTACAAATATGAGCCTCAAGTGCTGTTTACTAGGAGAGCTTTCTGAATTCAGATAAATATAGTTCCATTTCAGGAGGAGCAAGCAAAGAAATTCCTTTTAAAGAATTGTATTTCTTCTTCCCAGACTCGGTCCAATTTTCTAACATTTCAGTAAACCACATTTTTAAATAACATCCCATTTTCTCCTGTTTCTCTCTTGGGCACTTAGCAACTGAATCCTGCTAGTAAAAACAAGTGATTTAGCTTCAAGCTATCCCTATAGAAATCAGGAAGCAGCAACCACCCCAGGTAGTGGAGTTCAGCTTCGAATGTAAATAGGTAATATGTGTTTCAAATGGAATCACGAATATGCTAACTTTGTAATGCTCTTTTTAAAAATGCTTTGGTTTCAGCTGAACAGGAACAATGATAAATGCATAATAAATATCCCCCCTTCAGATTCTGAAAGAGCATATTTATATACTTCACCACAATCTTCCACCTATTAATCCATATCCATCATTTATAAATGTTACACACCATGAAATACTTTGTAGCTATCATTATTTACTTGCTGATTGCATCTCTTTTGGAATTTGTCTCCTTTTCACAATTACGGGATTACCTGAAGTGGCTTTTAGGTACTTGGAGATGTGTAGTATGAATGCAAAGGAAGGCCACCATGTAAGTATCATTAGGTAACTTACAGAACAACCCTAAGTTCCCAATATGGCAGCTGAAGATTTTAATAATTTGATGGGGATCCCCTATACTAGTATCTCTCTAGACACGCCTCCACAACTGGCCCTCTGTTGGACAAAAATAGAGCCCTCTTGGATCTGACCAAAGGCCTTTCTGTTCCAGCATCCTGTTCTCACAGTGGCCAACCAGATGCTCATGAGAAGCCTGCAAGCAGAACAGGAGCACAACAGCGCTCTCTCCACTTGTGAGTCCCAGCAACTGGTATTTGGAGGCATACTGCTTCAAACATCGGAGCTAGTACACAGCCATCCTGGCTGGTAGCCACTGATGTCAGAGATACAGTGGATGAACTTTACACTTGTGTATCCCTAGTACTTATTGTCAGGGACATGGCTGAATCAAACGCCAGAGAAGAGTCAGGCTCAGGACATCAACAAAGAGACACAGAGTTCAACTCCGAAGACAAAAGATCACAGCCAGAGCAAGAGGGGCTGGGCTTGACCCCCCCTTCACAAAGAGTTCCCTGACTCAGCTAGAGCAGACACAGACAGCTCACAAGAAGGGGAAGAGATAGATAGCAGTGGGAGAGTTGCTAGGCAACCAGCAGAGAGACAACGGACAGAGAGTTATTCTTTTGAAAGCGGGGGGGGGGGATTTTCACCCTCCTAGCCCCCGTTCTCAGAGAGTTGAAAAGGTTAGAATGCAATGGAAGTACAAAAGGGGAAAGGCAGGACTTTGCCATCCTTCATGCTATGAGAAGAATGGAGATTCAGGATGACCAACTCGTTTCAAGAGTGGTAGGCTGGGAGTCACACGCTGGATGTGATTTATAAATAAACATACCATAAAACTGCCAGAAAGTCATTAATTGAGGTGTGCAGTGTGTCTGCCTGAGATCATTACACTTATGCACCTCCACCGGTGAAGGGGCCAAAATAGAGCGATGTCAGAGGATGTTGGGGAGAAGTAGGTATACCTGTGCTCCTTCAGATTCCTCTCCTGGTTCCTGACATTATGGTACCAAATTAGGAAGTGGGAATTCAGAAACTTCTCTTGTACTTAATAGAGAGCAGAGAGGGAAATAACCAAGATATACTCCCTTTCTCCTGCTTTCCACACATAACCAGAGTGTAGTAGTTTTTATGCAGTAGTGTTTGGCATTAGACAATATTTCATGCAAAGCATTAAAAAAAAATCTCTACAAGCCTACAACTGTGTTTTTATTCATGCCACTTACATTGATGAGGTGGCAACAAATCTATAGTTAATCTTGTTTAGTGTTTAGCATCCAAAATCTCTTTTCAAAACCCCTGGACAAAGCCCAGAATTATGTTTCATTTAAGTCAGATCATCCAGCTGTCCCCAATATTTTGGATAGTGCATCAAGCCCAAAGAACTGATGGCTACATCCCAAGGATAGCAACCAGGTTATAGCTTTTAAAAACTTTTAAAAATCTAATCCCAAAAACCATAGGATTATGAAATGTGGAATATAAAATTCACATATATAAATCAGATTATAGAAAATGGAGTCTGGAAGCTGGCTAATTAAGCTGAGAATGTTAAAGACCAAGACTGCATATCGGGGTGGAAAGTGCCAAAACAAAGCATTGCTCCTCTTTTTCAGATAGTTGTTAAATATCCTGTACCAATGGGACTTCATCTAGAGTACTATGACTTTAAGAAGTATATAACACAATGAAGATGTGCAGAAAAGATGTGCAGAAAAGGGAATCCGAAATTATCAAGGGGCTGGAACAACTCCCCTGTGAGACAATATTGCAATGTTTGAAGGGGGGAGCGTTAGTTTTCAAAAAAATGAGAGTAAGGATAAAGAATTATATAAAATTATGCAGGATGTGGAGAGAGTGGATGGAGAGAAGCTTTTTCTCTCTCGTAGTACTAGATCCAATAAAACTGGGAATTGGGAGATTCAGGGTAGACATGGGGTTTATTGTGCTAGTTTTACCGTTTATAGTGCTAGCACTTTTATCCTGATTTCTAATGTTCTTTTTACTTTTCAGTGCAAATAGATTTTTTTGGGGGGGGGATAGCATGCAAATGAGTACTAAACTTTCACTGGATTTCCAGAATTGGCTTTTATGTCATGTGAAAGATCACATAGAATGCAAAAAACAAACAAACCCAAAACCCACAGATAAGGAAATGTTTGCCACCTGGATGCAGCCATACTTGCAGAATTTTGGCTTGTGGTTGGCAAAGAAACTTTAGCACAGCTGTGGGTTAAATTATAAATAACAAAATATTCCCTCCCTCACTTCTCCTCTGCTTCTGTGGAGTGCACCTTCCTCCACTGCACACAACTGGGTGCAGGTCTCCCTTTCTTCCCTGCCCATTCCCCTCTTGCCCCCCACAAGAGTTTCTACCCACTTACCTGTCTCTTGCCCTAAACCGCTCGCTTGCTCACATCTCCTACTGGCTTGGCCTGCTGTCTGCCTCTCCTCAGCTGCCCCAGCTCAGACACGCTTGGAAATGGCACCAAAAGCTGGAAGGCAAGCCTACTGGCTTGGCCTGCTGTCTGCCTCTCCTCAGCTGCCCCAGCTCAGACACGCTTGGAAATGGCACCAAAAGCTGGAAGGCAAGCCAGGGAAAGTAGGTGGCACCCAGCTGAGGGCTTGGGGCTACCTAAGGAGGGAGGCACCAACTTGTAGAAAATATTGGGGCAGCATCCTTCCTAAATATTTTATGGGGGGGGCAAATGGACCAGGGCCCCATAGAGTTGGTGCGTATTTGCATAGAAAATACAATGTGGTGACAATTCTGACAAAGGATTTCTTTATGAGTGGTCATGTGGAGGAAAAAAATGTGGTGGGTATACACATGTAAATTGGAACTTAGAACAGAGCAATTTGGAATCAAAAGATATAGGAGAATGGAAGCATCAAATAAAATTCTCCTAAGTGGCACTGAGAGTTTAACAAGTCATTAACAAACCCATAAACATCAGAACTTTGCTTGGACTATGACAAACATGTAATTTTCTTTTCCAGCTTCATTTGTTCCTGGGTGCCACTTAACGTTCTCATTTCCATTTATCTTATCAAATGCCATATTTCAATACATAATAAGAGATATTCCACATGTCAGGCAAGAAAGAACTTTGAGAACAGCCCCAGGAATACAGATCAGAGACTCTATGGAGCCAATGAACTCTGGGAATGTGGAGGAAGGAATAGAGTCAGTATCCATCAATGGTGACACCACCATATTTCCAAAATATGTTACCTGAGACTGGATGGCACCAAGGTACTTGATCTCAAAGAGAAACTGCAATATTAAGGCTATCTATTTTAAAGTGTGGAGATATTGCAACTGGCTATGGACAAGGAAAATGTTCTAACCCCAGTACTTTGTTCCTTTTTACCAGCACCCCCAAAGAGCAATTTGGTTGTATTTACTCTTCCGGTGTCATATGTCAGGCTGAATAGCTGTCTCTCATTTTCTGCTGTTAGTGCAAGAATAGGGAAGATTATCCTGCCACCTAAACCAAAAAGCATATTAGACTTTGCTAAAACGCTTTCATTTCCAGAGGTTTAGCATGAGGCTTTTGGCTTTGTCAACTCTACAAACAGACAGTAATCTCTGGCAGACTAAGCTTCTGGTTTTACTATTTGATGCTGACCTTATAATGGTAAGTGTGATTTGCCACCATTTCTTATTTTAAGGTAATTTAATCTCCTTGTGTGGGCCAGGTGATGCTGCTGAGCGGGACTAACAAATGCCAGATGTAGTGCAGTTTACATATTATCAATTGAGTTTTAAAACTGGTGTGGTTTTGATAATTCACTATTAATTATGTTTATTTTAAGAAGATAATATTATAATATTAAGAATGTGCTGGTCTATCCTGAACTAGTGGCTACTGATAACAAAAAAAAGTCTTAAAGGAATTATCTGTAGTCACAGTGAAATGTGTGTCATATAATCCTTTTGTAAGGAAGATGCCTGAGTTGCAGGGATATAACATCAGGCCTGACTTCAAAGGGAGGAGGGTAAACACATCACAAACTAACAATGTGATGAATTCTGTTGCAGATATCTTAGAACTGGCAGACTTGCTAGGAAAGAGATGAATGCTAAAGAAAAGAAACACTGCATCTTCTAAGCAAAACAGATAAAGGAATAAAACTAGGTTATTCCGGGCTTCTTTTTCAAACAGTGGTACATGCCTAGTTTCCTTTTATTTTATTTTTATCCATATTTAACAAATTTGTTTGTATACACCACTGTGAGTCAGAACTATGTAATACATCATTGTTGATAGTATGCAGCTGAAAATGTAAAAACCTCCACATAATTCATCACCATCATGTTTCTGCTTCTTATTTAAGAGAGTTGCACAAGAATCAAATAATGAAATCAATGAAGTAAGATTCCATTTGGCTCAGACTGAAGTAGCTCTATGAATTCAACAATGGAAGGGGGAGATAATGGATAGATAAGCAGTTTTGGCATCTTAGGCTATAACATTTAAATATGGTAAACATATATTTGAAATGAAATGATGTCGGTTGCTGCTTAGTATACCCATCCTCAATCCAGTATAAAAACATAAGAGTCCTGCTGGATCAGACCAAAGACCCACCTAGTCCAGCATTCTGTCCCCAGCCAGTGTTGTGGATATGCTGTGACACACTCCTTTGCCTGCTATCATGTCCCCCATAGGCTTTAAGCAAGCTCTTCTACCTATTTTTGAGCACATAGAGCTGTCACTTCCATTAATATGAAAGAGGAAGCCCTTAGGGCTGGTGATCTCTACATGCATTATGTGATGGGGGGTGTTCTGCATTAGCAACAAACAGTCTCTCAACAGAAGTAACTGTATGCACTCCAAGCACTGCTGTTATAGCACCTATGACAGCATGTAGTGACAGCAGCATCCTGTATGGGTTCCTGTGGGCACTCAGAATCAAGGTCAGCAGCCCACATGCTGTGCTGATCCCAGTCTCAAAACAGAACTGGGGGCTCCTATGCACCTCCTAGCAACGCTGCAGTCCTCCATCCCCTAGGTGTATGGCAATGGTGTTTCTCCTGAAAGGCCCCTTTGCCTTTGCTTCCTCCCACTACCCGGTGTCACAGCAGCTGTCTGGCACAACACACACACTCATTCGCTGTTCAGGCAATGCTTTCCTCACTTCCTTCTGTCGTTGTTGCCTCTGCTGGTCTCTAATAGCCCCTTCTCATTCAACTCTTGGGTGAAGCAAGAATCCACTCGAGAAAGTTGTGGTGACCCTGAGTGCTTGTTACCTATTTTCGTATATAGTCCTTACTTGTTGGGCGGAGTCCATTGGTTTCAGGTGCTGGCCTGACTGTTGTGAGTCATGTGCTCTCAGTCTTGTACTTCTGCCTACTGGCTGGCTGTCCCAGCTATTCTGCCTGCCTAATCTTCCTACTAGCTCTTGGAAACAGTGGGGATGGGGAGTCATGTTCCTCCAGGGTCCTAGCCTCCTCTGTACTGAGGGCTGTGTGATCTCTTCTTCCCTGTGTTCCTGGTATTCCAGGCTGTATTTCTACTCCTCCACTAGCCCCTCATTCCCCAGCCCCTCTGAGACCTCTCCATGTTGCACGGGGATGCTAAGGTCTCCTGATGCAAGTCTTGAGAACCTCCAGTAGCCAGTGGTGCCCTCCTACAGCTTATCTTCATCCTGCCTGAATAAGCAGGGTCTCATAACAGTTTTCAGGACCTTTTACAATCTACAGTTCTTTGGGAAAAGCCAAGGCTGTTCAAAGTAGTATGATACAGCCTTAAACGCAAAGCGCAGATGAGACCTTGGGGGTTAATCCCATGATTAGGGATGGGAGAGAACATCAATTCTGTTTATATTTCAAGAAAACATACCAAATTCATACCTACATGAACTGAAACACAGCCGTACTTCAAAATCCATACATCTCCAAATTTTGCAGTGCATCTCCTCAGCCAATTAATGTGTTCAAAAATCCATAGCCTGGGGTGAAGAGTGCATGCAAATGCACATATTTTTCTTTTTTTTTCTTTCAATAATTTTTATTAAGTTTCCATTTGCCAAGTTAGCTGCTGTGCAATGCCAGGTCAATGATTCATAAGACCACTGCCATCCATGACGTGATCATGGATGGAGGATTTGACCTGGCTTGTGTAACAGAGACTTGGTTGGATGAAGCAGGTGGGCCTGTTCTTGCCGCTGCTTGTCCACCAGGTTTCTCTTACGCACAGCAACCCAGGCCCTGTGGGCGGGGAGGGGGGGTTGCAGAGATTTTTAGGAAGTCATTAGTTTGCACCAGGCATCCTATTGGGAAGACCCAGTTCTCTGAGTGCATGTTCTGGAAGTTGGGCAATAGGGGCAGTACAGGATTCCTTTTGGTGTACCGACCTCCCCGCTGCACCAAGGATTCCCTGCCCGAGCTGCTTCAGGTCGTGGCGGATGTTCTCCTGGAGACACCTAGTTTGGTTGTCCTAGGGGATTTTAACATCCATGCCGACACGACCTTACAAGGGGCCGCTCGGGACTTCGTGGAAAGCATGGCCTCCATGGGGCTGTCCCTGAATAAGTTTGGCCCAACCCATAGCCACGGACATGCCTTGGACCTGGTGTTTACCTCCATGGATGTTGGTGTTCTGACACTAAGTAAAAGCGAAACAAAAGAAGTGCCATGGTCAGACCACTTCCTGGTGCAACTTGACTTCTCCGCGACCCTTCCCCTCTGCAGGGAGGTGGGACCGATTCGGATGGTCCGCCCCCGCCACTTAATGGATCCAAATGGTTTCCAGAGAGCGGTAGGGGATGCTTTATCCCATGTTGATGGCCTTTCAGCTGATTCCCTGGTGGCCCGCTGGAATGTGGAGTTAACCAGGGCTATTGACTGTTTGGCTCCGAAGCGCCCTCTCCGATTGCATGGAGCCCGGATGGCCCCGTGGTTTTCCACGAATCTGAGGGCAATGAAACAATCGTTGAGACGGCTAGAGCGCCGGTGGCGGATGACCCATTCTGAAGCTGACCGGACACAGGTTAGAGCTCAGTGTCGAGCCTACCAAGTGGCGGTAGCGACGGCGAAGAAGGCTTTCTTCGCCGCCTCTATTGCATCTGCAGAAAACAGCAGCAGGAGACTTTTTCAGGTGGTCCGCAATTTAGCGGAACCACCTGCTACATCGGGGCCCAATACGGGCCACATGATCTCCTGCAATGATTTTGCAAAGTTTTTTGCAGATAAAGTCGCTCAGATTCGGGAAGAGGTAGACGCCACCGTGGGAGCAGGGCCGGGGCGGGGGAGTGCTAGAGTCCTGTCTAGTCAAATTGTGTGGGATCAATTCCAATCTGTTACCTCCGAGGATGTGGACAGGCTGCTTGGACGAGTGAAACCAACCACCTGTCTCCTTGATCCTTGCCCATCCTGGCTTATAAAAGCTAGCCGGGAAGGGCTGGGCGATGGGCTTCGTGGGGTGGTGAATGCTTCCCTCCGTGAGGGAGCCTTCCCAGACCCGCTGAAAGAGGCGGTTATTAAACCGCTTCTTAAAAAACCATCTTTAGATGCGGCCACGATGGCCAACTATCGCCCAGTCTCAAATCTTCCATTCTTGGGCAAGGTGATTGAGCGAGTGGTTGCTGAACAACTCCAGGCACGCCTGGAAGAAGCGGACCATTTGGATCCCTTCCAATCGGGATTCAGGCCTCATCACGGGACTGAAACTGCCTTGGTCGCACTGGTTGATGATCTCCGGCGGGCTAGGGACAAAGGTGAGAGCTGTTTCCTAGTTCTGCTGGATCTCTCAGCGGCGTTTGATACCATCGACCATAACATCCTTCTGGACCGTCTTGAGGGGCTGGGAGCTGGGGGCACTGTCATACAGTGGTTCCGCTCCTTCCTCCTGGGCCGTGTTCAGAAAGTGGTGGTGGGGGATGAGTGTTCAGACCCTTGGGCTCTCACTTGTGGGGTGCCTCAGGGTTCTGTCCTCTCCCCCATGCTTTTTAATATCTATATGAAGCCGCTGGGAGAGATCATCAGGGGGTTTGGACTGGGTGTTCATCAGTATGCAGATGACACCCAGCTCTACCTCTCCTTTAAATCAGAACCAGTGAAGGCGGTGAAGGTCCTGTGTGAGTGTCTGGAGGCGGTTGGAGGATGGATGGCGGCAAACAGATTGAGGTTGAATCCTGACAAGACAGAAGTACTGTTTCTGGGGGACAGGAGGCGGGCAGGTGTGGGGGATTCCCTGGTCCTGAATGGGGTAACCGTGCCCCTGAAGGACCAGGTGCGCAGCCTGGGAGTCATTTTGGACTCACAGCTGTCCATGGAGGCACAGGTTAAATCCGTGTCCAGGGCAGCTGTGTACCAGCTCCATCTGGTACGTAGGTTGAGACCCTATCTGCCCGCGGACTGCCTCGCCAGAGTGGTGCATGCTCTGGTTATCTCCCGCTTGGACTACTGCAATGCGCTCTACGTGGGGCTACCTTTGAAGGTGACCCGGAAACTACAACTAATCCAGAATGCAGCAGCCAGACTGGTGACTGGGAACAGCCGCCGAGACCATATAACACCGGTCTTGAAAGACCTACATTGGCTCCCAGTACGTTTCCGAGCACAATTCAAAGTGTTGGTGCTGACCTTTAAAGCCCTAAACGGCCTCGGTCCAGTATACCTGAAGGAGCGTCTCCACCTCCATCGTTCTACCCGGACACTGAGGTCCAGCACCGAGGGCCTTCTGGCGGTTCCCTCACTGCGAGAAGCCAAGTTACAGGGAACCAGGCAGAGGGCCTTCTCGGTAGTGGCGCCCTCCCTGTGGAACGCCCTCCCACCAGATGTCAAAGAGAACAACAACTACCAGACTTTTAGAAGACATCTGAAGGCAGCCCTGTTTAGGGAAGCTTTTAATGTTTGATGTATCATAGTATTTTAATATTCTTTTGGAAGCCGCCCAGAGTGGCTGGGGAAACCCAGCCAGATGGGCGGGGTATAAATAATAAATTATTATTATTATTATTATTAAGTTAAACATATCATACCAATTAGTCCAAATTATATCAATACACATCATAAAGTCCAAATGTTTTCCAAATTAAAAAAAATTTTTGTGGGGGGTACCCATGCTCCTCGATCGTCAGGAATCCAAAGATCCAAATTCGTGCTGCTTTCCTTACTGCAATGATGTTTCCAGTCCCATCTTCTCATATTTGTCATTTATTCATTTTCCTTTTCTGTCACCTCCGAGTTTTCTCCACAAGTGGATTAAAAGGAACAGTCTTATTTTGTTTCTGTGTGGGTTTTATAATGCTCTCTCATATGTCCACAAATCCAACCATCATGTTTTCGAGCAGACACTCCGTCCTGTCATTCCGGTGAAATACAGTCTAAATGTCCACTCGTTTACTTTCCAGACCCGCTGCCTCATAATTAGTCTTCCAGGAGGATAACAGCCCTTTCTGATTTACGATTCCAGCCTGATATCCAAGCGGCTCTTCCTCCCTAGACCATCCATCTTGCAGCCGAGATCTCCCTACGCATCGAAGCATTTCTTACTGCGTCACTGAGAGAGACTCACTTGTTTCCAAATCTTTCACAGACATATAATTTTTTCCACACAGTTCATTTTCACTCCCACTTGTAAATTAGTCGTCGAGGCGGTTTTTTGAGGGGGAGGGTTATCAGGTACTCACATAAAAATAAAATAAAAAAGTCTTTCCCCCCCCTTCTCATACCGTCCACATACCAAAATGTCGGCAGTTCTCTGGTGTTATCTCTGTTCCTTTCGTCCTTCGTCCTTCTGTCTCGATCTTCTTCACTCAGTGGTAAATTTATTAGCAGATAAAACATTCCTGATTTCTCTTGAAGCATGTGCGTTTATTGGTCCAATTCTTTTCTTCTTTTTAAACATCGCAGCCAAGCTCGCTCCTGAAAGAAGCTGGCAGGGAGCTCCGAGCTTGCCCGAGGGCTTTCCACCTAGTGCCTCTCACCCCCTCCTTCATCCGAACTCGGGGGTGATTTATGGCAACAGCAGGTGAGGCAGCGTCTTTTCCTTCCCTGAAAAGACGAAGGGAGGCTGATGTACTCCCCATATCAGCCTCTAATTACCTCTTGCAAGCTGGACAAGATGTTATTAGCAGCCATCTTTCAAGGCGCCCCTAGTGGCCCCCCTCAAATGCACATATTTTTCTGCCTTTTCATGACATCCTTAGATGGCCACCTCACTTTGCCTAACAGCCCATTGACTTGTTCTCTGGGTTGTCTGCATATTAGAAAGGGTACTCAGTTACTTTGATACATAGATCATGTATTAATTATATAGATTATTCATTAAAAGTGTATCATTAAGAACAAATAATATTTCAATTTGCTTAAAATTGTGAAAACTGGACATGGAATAGAACACTTCTGCTCTTTTCTGTAAGAGTTTAATTGGAAAATTATTTGAATTATTCTATGAAAGAGAAAGTGCACCATTTTCTTTTTTTATATGTAAAAGAGATTGTATAAATAAGGCAACAATCTAATTCCCAACAGCTCCCATAATGCATGCTTTTTGGGGGGAATATTTTATATTCTGAGGTATATACAAATACCTCATGACTGCAACACATAAGAATGATAAAATGCTAAGATTTAACACTATTTAAACTATCTCTAGGGACAAATGAAAAAAGGCATCCATTATTCAATAGCAACTTATTTATAACAAGCTTTCTTTCAAAAATATACCAGGAACATAAGACGAAATTTGAGACCTAAGGCACTGAATATGTGGAACTCCTTTAACAGAGAAGTCTACAGTGATCCCACAGAGTAACACATATGAATGCAGTAATACAATTACCAGTTGACAGCAAGTCCACTCTCCACAAAGAAAAATCTTACAGCTGTGCATGAAATAACAGCTTGAGAATCACCTCCTCATAGCAACTCTTGACTGCTACATGCTGGTAAAATAATGAGTAGCTCTACTGAAACTTAGGGCAGTAGGGAAACAGTTTCTCTTTTTCACAAGTTTTAGCAAAATGATGGGATTGGAAAACAATCTGAAAATAAAAAAGAAGAAAGAGAAAGAAGAGGGAAAGAAGCAAATGGTGATGAAAATAATAGTAGTAAAGTAGTAGGATGAAGACTTTCTTCTCCCAGCAAAGACTTAAAATATGTTGCCTTACTAGGAAAACTGTATTCTTGTTCCCTTAAAGAACGTCTTCACCAAAACACGTTGAGTATTTTACTATTTTATTACATTTCCCATATCCTTATCAGTCCCATATCATTATCAGGCTCTTTGCCTCTTCTTTGCTTCTTTGCGTGGACAGGCGGAGTCCCCAGATCCCGAGCGGTCCCCCCCGTCATGTGGAATAACGACTCAAGACAACGTGCTATGGGATTAAATTGGCCACAACTTTATTAAATTTCAAATGTGGGTAGACCTTGGCTCAGGCATTGGGCATTCTCCCTCCCCAGTCCCCAGCTGGGGACCTAGGGAGCTTCAGGGTTATCCAGTGGGGGGGGGATGGGCCGGCTCTGGAGAACATATGTTCAAGCAGAGATAGCCGCCCCCGTTACGCCGCCGCCGCAGGGGAGAGCAATGACGACCTTTCGGCGTACGGTCAAAGCCTCCCTTCAGAAACCCCTTTAATGGGGAACCCTGGTATCGCCACCACAAAGAGGAAGATGGACTAAAGGATTCCGCCCAAGGCCTGATACCGCCAAAGTTGTGACGTTTAGCTACGGGAAAGGCGAAACCTGCCAATGCAGGGAAATTCCTTTCCAGCCCTTTAACAGCGACCTTATCGTAGCAGCGCCTGCATACCTGTGAAGAAAAGTTAACCTGCAAAACCTATGAAGAAAAGTTAACCTGCAAAGGAAGACATTAACTGAGGGTGGGTAGGGTGGGAGAAGCTCTGGAGCCAAGTGAGGATTCCCAGGTAAGATCCTCCCTCTATTGTGTGGGCAGGTAATCCCTCCCTCTACCTGGCCTGGTCTCCTTGGCAACGCTTCCCCCAGGTGGGATTGGACAACTGACTGAGGTAGGCGGGGACCTCCAGGTATCCCACCTGAGGGAAGGCAAAGCCAAGCCTATGCTGATGGGGCCGCTCCAGATCCAGGGCTGCGCGCGTCCACGCAAAGGGCGCCCCCCGTTTTAAGCGGGGAGCGGTCATTGTGTTTGGGGCAACCCCACCTGCTATCCCATTTTTTTCTCTTTTGAAATCGTCACACACTTTATACTGCTCTTGCTTATTGGGTATCTGATTTAAACAAAATTCCTGTACCTGCGATGAAGACTTTGCATTTCCTGTCCCAAGTCTATTGTTAAAGTCAAGGAGAGACTCTGAGGTAAGGTCTCTGAAGGGGAGAGCAAAGGTCACTGAAGGGGACATGCGAAGACAAAGTCCATCTCTGTCACACTGCCCATTCCAACAGGGGCTATTTCATAACATGCAAAAGCAATAACAGAAGACAGTGGAATGAACAAGTGTTTGCAGCTGAATGTTCCTCAGGCTCAGGGGTGCCAACTTGAATAAAATGGATCCATGCTAGTGCTTCATGAGCCATATTGAGGCATTCAGTCTGATCCCATGTGCTAAATGTGCGTAGGATGCCAAGTGTACATACACTGGCCATGTCCCAATTTGCCATGCACTTCCTCCACCCCCAACCTTTGGATGTTTAGCTTCAGATAGCTCACTCGATAGAGTATTGGACTTTTAATCTCAGTGCTGTGGGTTTGAGCCCCACATTGTATGAAAGATTCCTGCATTGCAGGGGGTTGGACTAGATGTTCCTCGTGGTCCATTCCAGCTATGAATCCATGATTCAACTGAACATACCGTATTTTTCGCTCTATAAGACGCACCAGACCACAAGACGCACCTAGTTTTTGGAGGAGGAAAACAAGAAAAAAAATATTCTGAATCTCAGAAGCCAGAACAGCAAGAGGGATTGCTGCACAGTGAAAGCAGCAATCCCTCTTGCTGTTCTGGCTTCTGGGATAGCTGCGCAGCCTGCATTCGCTCCATAAGACACACACACATTTTCCCTTAATTTTTAGGAGGGAAAAAGTGAGTCTTATAGAGCAAAAAATATGGTACTTAGGAGTTTCCTCAAGATCAGGAACCTTGATGGTGCAGTGTTCCTGATTATGCTTCCAAACTGCATTCAGTCAACTACGGTCAGAGGCATAGCAAGGTCAGGTGGTGAGGAAAGTTTTTTGTCACCCCCCCCCCCCATTGAAATTATTAAAAGAAGGAAGAATAAGATACTTACAGTTGCAAGTGTTATTTTCTGGTTTATTTACTTAACATTGTGAGCATAAGCACTTAAAACTTTTTTCCTGACTTTGTTCTCACACCCCACCTCTCCTCCTGTGCGTTCCAGGGTTTGGGTCCTGAGTTGAGGAAGCTTTTGCTTCTCTCCTTCCCTTCCCCCCTATGCTTGTTTGCTCGCCCGTCTCCTGCCTGTCCTCTCCCTGCCTGCCTGCCTCCTCCAGCAGCCCGGGAATGTGGGGCAATGGTGTGTCGCCCACCCACGACTCCCAAGCCTCCCCCGCGCTGTCAAAATGAAGGAGGGAGGGGGGAGGGTGCCAGCAAAGCAGAGCAGCTCCCCCTTTCCCCTGATGGCTCAAGGTGGACTTGGGAGTTGCGGGCAGGCGGCGTGCCAAATGTCACCCCCCCTCAGTGATGACACCCGGGGCGGTCCTCCCCCACCGCACCAACCTTCCTACGCCTCTGACTACGGCTAGACACATCTTCCACTCGATCAAGTACATCATCACAGCTAAGGAAAGTAGTACATGCTCATGTGTAGTGGAAACTCACTGTGTCAACTAGGTCATAGGCTGAATTTTGGCAACACCAAACATACCAAACCCATATGTTGCCAACCATAGTGGCATGTGAGGGAGCAGAACAGCAGCAGTACCCCCCTTGTAGTGGTACTTTACTTGCCAAGATGGCAATAGTAGAGCTACCCTGACCTTCCTGCCACCTGGCCCCACCCCATCAATGTCCAACAAGAGCAGAGTCGTAAAATGGGGGCTGCTGCTGCTGCTATATGGTGTTGCTGCTATGTGAGAGAGGGCATCTTGCATGAAACTTGGGATAGGATGGAGGGAGGGTAGGGACAAGTGCATCCTTGTACCTTCCACTGCTTTCTCCCTTCCTTGCTTTGATCTTTTCTGCGCAGGAATCTTTTTGCTATTCGGTTAGTGTAATTCCCCCAGGTTTGTGGTTTGTAGGCCTGGGTCAGTGATCTTGGGCAGCCCCTTGTGCTGATCAGATGCAGCACTCCATTAGGCACAACGAAAGTAGGAGTGTGGGATCATTTCAACTTTGTTATTATCCAAATACTGTCATATCTTTTCCATTACATGCAGACAAGCCTCTCAGAATGAAATCAAACACATTTACCCTTATAGTAAAGTTGATGGAAAATATAATGACAGTAATATAATATATGCATGCAAATGACTCCATTGCATCTGCAGCTCTGCTGGGTATTGCTGCCACTGCTGCTGTTGTTTTGCTCTGCCTTCAGAACCTAATAAATTCTCTCTCTTCCCCCCTGTTCCCTTACATTCATAAACAATTTCCCTGCAGAACATTTAGTCTTTATTTTACTTCAGCAAACATAGCTTAAGTTTGGCCTCAGGGGAAGATATAAGTGGCTAAGTTTACCAAATCTGAAATCTAGAAAACTTCCCGGACTGAAAAAATGAATTGTCTTCTATGCCTTCTGTTTGTAAAAAATAGCACTAAACACATTCTGCTTAAGCCGAATAAATGTTTTCTGGTGGATAGTAGGATTGTGCATCTGGTCCTGACAAATCCCAGATCCTAAACCAAATTAGTGGGATTCAATTCAGTCCAGGATTTGTATGGAGCTAGTTGAGGCACTCCCAGATCTGGTCCCCCGCCCCGAGATTGGTTCAGGTCCACCTGGAGCAATGTGGGGTTGTCAAAAGGGAGGGGCACTTGGGCAACAAGGAGAAGAAGATTGTGTAAGCAGAAATATCTGCTAGCATATCTCCTCACTCTCCCCCACCACCGCCAACCACGTGTTTAGTTTTGGTTTTAAACCCCAATTAAATATTAGGAGTGCTGTACAAAGGGCCATTTATTTTATTTCAGCTGTACTTTCTGATGGGTCAAAAAACACTGTCATTTCCATCACGGGGAGTTGGAAGGTGGCTGATAAATGGTGGCATTGCAATGTTGCAATGCAGTTCTCTAGCCATAATATGTATACGAGTAGCGGACCTACATTTTGGGGGCCCTGAAGTTTGAACTGTTATGGGGGCCCCTTTGCAACCACTGTCATCCTCTTTGATGGGGTTGTTCCATGGCAGATCACCACATTTAAAAAAAAAAAAAAACTATACCTCAGATTTTGATTAAAATTGCTGTACTGGATTATCTCACATGTCAAAGTCACTGGTGTGAATAAAATTTCCATGTGCCTTCTAGGTTTCGAGTCATGCGACTCAAATTGGGTCTACTAACCCAAAAAATTGAAGCAATGTGGACTTAACTATTTTCTGTTCTTGATTTCTAACAGCTGAAGGAAAGGCACAAGCTCTCACAGCTTTGTCCAGATTCCCATTTAGTTTTGCTTGACCTGTTACCTGCCCTCCACTTTCATTCAGTAGTGGAATAAGAGCTGCTTGTTTATAAATGATTGCAATGCACTGACATTCAAACATTCCACATAGCATGCTTTAAAAAAAAAACCACAACAACAACAACAACTTAAGGCTTTGCATAAAAACTAGCACCGGGAATATTTAAAATGAGCAATACCTACCAGAGGATAATCTTGAAGGCTAATTCTCCCCTTTGGTTAATTGATTAAATCAAGCAAACATCCTGTTGGTAAATGAGTTTTTAATAGAATTTCTTTTGCCAAGTTATTCATAAAAATAAAAGTAACCCTGAATATTGTAACAGAATATGAAACCGCTCTCTTTGTTTCCTGACATTTCATGAATCTGTCATACTTGGCAGTCATTGTTCAAACCTCAGGATTGTAAGGAAAGGCCTGTGTCATTTAAATCTAATTAAGCTTTTAATAAATTCAATTTTTTCTTTACTAATCATGATGTATCCCTATTATGATCCAACATCATTGGCAAATTCAAACTAAAGATACATTTTTAGAGAAAGGAAATTGAGGGCATGACACCATATAAATGAGATATGGCACAGATGTGATGTGTGAGACAAGTTGCAGAAGCAGTGTGGTTAGAATGTGCTATACACAAATATTATGAAATGTAAACATTCTTTGTCCTAGTTAGGAGTTTTATGCCAAGGCTGCCGCTGCTGTTGTTTTATATGACAGTTACATTTTGTGCACACAAGCACTGTGGTTTGGGACTGCAGGAGAGAAACCGTAGCTTAGCAGTAGTCTGCCAGTTTTACATGATGTAGGAGCAGTGCCGGATTTACATATAAACTAAACAAGCTATAGCTTAGGGCCCCACTCTCTTGGGGGCCCCCAAAAAATTCACTATTAATATACTTCCTTCTTAATTGTATTTCAGTTCAGCAATTACTTTGATAAAATACATATTTTGTTATGAGGCTTTAGATATCTATTAGGTCCATAAATTGCCATATAACATATATTCAACACAAAAACAGTGACAATTTGTTGTTAACAAAGGATGGCTGGACATATACAGGGCCCCATTACCTTCAGTAGCTTAGGGCCTCATCAAACTTTGGGTTGGGACCATATTTTGTAGGTGCCCTGAGCCCATTGGCCATGAAATTTTACATGATTGGGAGCAGTTACTCCTCCCTCAGAAGAAGAAAGCAACCTAAGGCTTCCTTCCTAATGGTTGGGAGTGACATTAAAAAGTTGCATTCACCTATGGAATGACATTCTGAATGGTGAATGAACTTGCCAATGGTAAAATATATATTTAGTCAAAGGGGTCCTTTGGAGGGGTTTTTGTTTTGTTTTTAGTATTACTCCAAAATGCTATTCAATACAAATCTTCTGCTATACTGACAGAAGAAAGTTTTGCCAAAGACAAATGACCATGGAAATACACCAGGGGTGAATGACTGTCATCCTATAAACTCATCTTAATTTCAGTGCATTATAAAGTAATGGTCAATTTGTGGTGCATATAACATAAAATGATAAACACGTTACACAACATTAGCTTCCTTTGCACTCTTGAATGCCTAGATCTTATATGTAAGGAAGCAAGATATAGTACACTCCATTACATTTTCATCCAAACACATCAATGCATTTGAAGGCTTCCTTTCTTGTTCTGTCACCTTTAATTTCACTGGTAATTTAACACTGAAAACAAAAGGTAAGCTTTAATATACTAGCCTGGTGTGCTTTATTTGAAAATTAAATCATTTGGGAGTCTGTGTCTGCATAACAGAATTTACTGCCTGTAATTAACTAACCTTTAGAAAAGACCCTTTTTAATTTCCTCCTGACAACATATCTGAAAAATGAGACCATAATAAGTGTTGGCACAAAAGTGACTATATTAGTGTAGGAACTCAAGCAAATATTAGATAAATGATGCAATCAAGTTTTATATAAATGGAAGTTTAGTCATATTACTTCTCTCTACTTGGACTCATATGGAGCTTTTCTTTTTACATATCAATTATATCAGATAATGAAATAAATCAAGTGCATGTCTTGAATGTGATAGGCGATGAGACCTGCACCTCTTGGAACTCTGCGAAAGCATTTGCCAAAGTCTGTTTTAAAAAGCGAACGATCGGAAAATATTCCAGGGCTCCGAAAAGTGATGACTGTCCACATTTCCTATTTCTCTTTTACAGCATCATTCTATCTATGCCTACTCAGCAGTAGCGAAGCTCCATGCTCCAGCACCGGGGGCGGAGAGCAGGCGGGGTGGATGGGCATCCAGGGGGCATGGCACACCACCCGTGGGGGCATGGCGCCCAGCACGGGGGGGCCCAGTCGCGATGGCACCCCACCAGGATCATGGTGCCGGGGGCGGTGCACTCCCCCCACCTCCTCTTCCTCAGCCAGTGCTACTCAGAAGTAAGACTCACTGAGTTCAAGAGGACTTACTTCCAGGTAAGTGTGTATGAGTTTGGATCTGAAGGCTCAGGATCCTCACTGTGGTTTAGCTGGCAAGAATGTTCTGCGAGTGAAGGGTCCCTCAACCATCCTAAGCCCCTCAAATGTCCTGAGCAGATATTAAAGGGCACAGAGCCTGCAAGAGGTGAGAAAAAAATTGGCATAACTCCTCTTTTCACTGGCAGAAGGATCTCTTTAGCAGAACTCCAGGCAGCATGAGAGGCAGCACAGGGTTGGGGAAATCAGCAAAAAAAATTGATGCCCTGCCCCTGTACTTCATCTGAAGCCTTCACTGGATCTCAGTTTCCACCACAGAAAAAAAGTGCCCACCTGCTTGTGGGGCATTGCTTATGATTCAAGCCCACGTCTCTAAACAGAACATATACAAATACTAAAAATGTGACAAATCTCTGCTCTCATTTACTGAAGTAGTAAAGCAAAATGCAGTCTTCTAAGATTAGGATCACCTGAAAGTTGAAAATCTGATCAGTCTTATAGTTGGGTGAAGCAAGAGGGTTTTATTGTTTTTCCAGCAGTGAGGACTTTCACGCTAGGAGAGAGAAGAGGTAACAAACACCTTGGGACTTAGCAGAGTCAGAAGGTCCAAATGTAGGAGCTGTGATTATGAGATGAGGCTGAAGTCATATCCAGATTTGCAAAGGGCTTTCAAGCAGCCATGTGCTACTGTTTGAACTTTTGGTTTTCAGAGGTTCAAAGAGCAGCTTTGGGGTGATTGGAAACACTCTGTTTTAACAATATTCCTATACAAATCCCATCCTGAATCAGGCAGGGGTTTGTACTGGCATCCCTTGCTAAAATGAGGAAGAAAATCTTCATTTCAACCGGGGGGGTGGGTGCGGGGCTGGTGCATGCCAAACTGAGCAGGATTGAAGAATCACACATTGACTGATGGAGGGTGAAAGCCTACTTACTTGGCTGCATGTTCCTGCAGGATTCAATCCCATCCTCCCACCTATAAGTTTACCAAGAGAAGAGGGACAAGGAGTCCTGCTCTCCACTTTACCTACTTGTTAGTTATATCTGTGGAAATGCCTGACATGGGGTTTTGGCTGAAGGTATTCAAAGCAGGAGAGTGGAGATTTGGAGACAGAGAGGGAGAAAAGGCAGAGGAATCTGGAGAGACAGGGAGTGAATAAAACAAACCATTCAGAAAAAGCAGTAGATAAAACAACAGCCGGCTCCAAGTTTCTCCTAGCATTTGTTCAGCAGCAGCTGTTGAGTCCTACTAAGATGCTGGAATGGATAGGTGAAATACAGTAAGAAGCAATCTAAATGTACAATGATCAGTTACTCAATATATTTACCCCCTTATTTCAGATGAAAACTTCTAGAGCCACCTGTCTCATAAACAGAAAATCTGGTTGCCTCGTAGGTTCTGCTTTACTGTGGCAGCCTGGACACAAGCACGTGGAACTGAACCAGCAGCTGAACGATCACAGCAAAAGTTAAACCAATCTGCTGGTTTGTATAAGGGACTCTAACATTCGTGATATTTGAGCAGGAGAGTTCCTTTGTGTATCAAAAAAGCTGCTGCTGTGCCAAATCAAAGTTTCTCTTGGTTTCACACTCTGAA
This sequence comes from Podarcis pityusensis, assembly GCF_964106645.2. Lineage (NCBI taxonomy): Eukaryota > Metazoa > Chordata > Lepidosauria > Squamata > Lacertidae > Podarcis > Podarcis pityusensis. Next base: position 50,414,377 of record NC_138027.1, read on the forward strand.
AGCATCATTTTTATGGTAATGGCCAGGTGCCTTTGGATAGTAGAAAAACGCTTTTAATTTTGTGGAAGTCTAGAGAGTGTAGTATAATCTGTCATCAAGCAGCAGGAATCCACTTCTGGCAGCTGGAATGGATTTGACATTTTAGCTTGGTTTATGGTAAGCATTAGACATCAGCACCTCACTTAACAATTTTGCAGGGGCATAAATAAAGCACACACTGAGCAATTTGTTCAGATTAGGTGTACGATCTTGATCAGCATGAAAACTCCAGAGTTCAAGAAATGTTATCACAGGTTTACACTGAAAGCTCTCAAAGTTGTAAGGCTATGTTTACACATTAATTAAAACTAGACATTTTTCATCCCTGAAGTCAAGGGACACCTTCCTCCTTCAATTCCTCCAAACCATGTATTACTATATAGGTGTGATTGCTTTGGGATTTGAATGCACATTATAGTCTGTGAATCCTGGAGCCAATCTATATATTGTACAGCATGAGGTGGTAGAATTCTGGACTGTATCTTTTCAGACTACAGATGGAGTTTATACTCCTGGATATTATCTAATGTAAAAAGCTCCTCAGATGTAGCAAAGTAGCACCTCAGGAGAGGTGTATGCTAAATGCTTTTCTCTTGTGTTCTTATTGCAGACAGAGTGTTGTTGATATTTTAGAGAGGTTTGTTGATATCTTACATTTTTAAAATGCAGTCTCCTCCTGCAGACTGAAATGGCCAGAATTCAACCACCATCTGTCTTTATCACCTCATTCTGTGTTGGCATCCATATGTCTCCAAAGACACTGTGTAATGTGTAGATTAAAGTCCCACCCACTCCATACTTTTAAAGGATTCTTGTACTGTACTGCTTTAACAGTCATGGAGAATCCTGGCAACTGTAGTTTTTTAAAGGTGCCAAAAATTGTCAACACAGTTGACAACACTACAGTTCCCAGGGTTCTTTGGGGGAAGATATGACAGCCAAAGTGGTTTAAGAGTGCTTGACTGTATGGTATGGATGTGACCTAGCTCTCAGGTATGATATAATAAAGAGCAATAGCTCTGTTGAAAGTGGTGTAAAATAGCTAATCATAGTGGAGTAGAAGGGTAGACTGTTTTTTAATGGAGCCTCTGAACTTCAACAACTCAGGATGATTCCAGTGACTAAAGGCATGTCACACAGGCCGGTTGTACTGCATGAGTATGTTTCACGTCATGGCGTATATCATATTATGTGACATAATCACTGAATGCAGAGTTTTTGTGACTCTCTCTGGTTCACAAATCAGTTAAGGCCATATTGTTGGATTTCAGCCAATTTTGTTGTTGTTGTTTTTTAAAATAATATTTATTGCTTTTAAACCTTACAAAAAGAAGAAAGAAAAAGAAAAAAGAAAAGAAGAAGAAAAACAAAAGAAAAAATAATACAATACAGTATATAAACAATACAGAATGCAACATTAACATTAAAACATTAAACAAAACAAAAGCAAAAACAATTCAAAAAACACACATCATACCATCTCAATATCCTCTCTTTCATTCCCTTGTTTCATCGACCTCCTCTCACCTCCCTTTTTGTATTCCATTTCTATTAATTGTTTCAGCAAATCCTTTCCATCTTTCTCTATTTTCTGTCATGTAATTATCTTAACATATTTTAACCTTATTTTCCATTAATACTATAATACTTATTTATACTTAATTCCTTAAAATATTTCTACTAAAGCCGTATAATTCCCTTCCAACATTTTTCTAACACTCATTAATTTTACATTATTTCCATATATAAATTTTAAACTTTTTCCAATATTCTTCCACCATCTCTTCTCCCTGGTCTCGGGTTCTGCCAGTCATTTCCGTCAATTCCATAAAGCCCATCAACCTGGTGATCTTCTGTCCGAGGCTCTTAACTCTTTTCCAGGTCCCTTCTGCAAGTCTTCTTCATGTTTATACATGCACTTTACTTTGTCGTCTCCTGATCTTGTTCTTATTTTCCTTCCTTTGATGCTGAAAAGTAGATCTCCGGGAAATTCCCATCTAGCAATGTTTTTATTCCTTCTCAACAAGTCAGCCAAATCTCCATAGTTAGAACTGAAATTCAAAAGATATTTCCAGTCGTGTTTCAGAGTTCCTCCAAGTCTGGCAGTCCCCACAACCCCAGTCTCCTCCTGACCCAAGTCCAGGTCCCAAAGGTCAATAAACCCCTGCATGAGGGGATCTATCCAACTTTCTTTCTCCAATCCAAGCGGGGCTCCAATCCTAAAAATCTGACTTTCTCTAAATTCAGTCTTGGAAGGCATCAACTTATAATCATCAAATTGCAACTGTAAGGCTAGGGCTCTCTCCCTCACCACTTGTGCCACTTTAGGTTCCACAACAAAAACTTTCTCCCCCACCTTCTCCTTGATTTGCCATGTCAAAATAGATCCCTGTATCGATTCCTGAATAATTTCTGTATTAATATTGACTTTTTGTGCCAAATTAGCCACTTTTTGTTCCAAGTTATCAATTTTTATAGTCCTCACATCCGTCTTCTTATAAAGCTGTTCCAGTGAATCATTAATCTTACAAAATGCAACCACTAAGGCTTCTTCTGTCAACATTCTTAACGATTCAAGGTCAATCCCAGATTCTCACAGTTTTATCTTGCAGATGGAAAATTCCCCCAGCTCAGCTCTTGTAACAATTTCAAAGGCTTCCTTTAGGGGGAAACAATTTCTATTTGTATCAATCCTTTTAAGCACAGTTCAAACGATAAAATTAGTTTCAAAAACAATAAAATTAGTTTCAATTTTCAGTTACTTTTACTCCTTTTTAAATGCAGAAGGAGACAATGGAAACAATGTATTTCTCTTCTTTAACTTACTGTCAGCAGATGATCTATTCACAGTCAATGAGAATATCCAAAACTTCAATCTTGCTAGCAGCCCATTTCCAGGTTCAGAGCGGTGGTAATTTAACTTTCTTCACTCTCTCCTGCAGGCTTACACGATCTTAAGTTTCCCCCCAATTCTCCTGCTTCCAAGGGGGGTTTGATGATTTAACCAATGGAAGTTTAATCCTTTATGAGAGACTTTCCAAGGCTTTAGCTTGCAGCATCTTTGCTTCAATCTATTTACAAAAGGGGAAGGCGGATTTCCTGTTTGAAACCTCCCCGTTTCGGTGCCAAATTAAGATGTTTAAAAATCCAATTTTCCGTTCTACTCACGGATAGTTGTTTTAAGATCAAATTGTCCACAGGAAAAAGTCAGCGCTCTCCGGCAACAGCAATGTGGCTTCACTCCGTGAAAGAAGCAGTGGATTCGAAGCACCGCGCCACTCACCCCACGTCGCTCCGGATCCCCAAAACCGGGTTTCCCCGCGAGTAGGGGAGGCGCAAAAGGTGCCAGCCGAATCCCAGGTCCATAAGCTTCTCCCGCCTGTGGTTTTTAGTGGGTCTCCGCCTTCGCCGTGGCGGCCAGACCCTGATTTCCATGGAGCGGATTCCTCCCGATCAGAGGAATTCCGCCATTGCCGGAGGCGCTAACCCGGATTTCAGCCAATTTTGTTTCTTTTATCCATTCTAGCCTTGTTGAGGTCCACTGACACTCAACTATTTCAGCATAAATCATTTATAGGTGACATTCAGCTATATTCTGTGCATCTTTACTCAGATGCAAGTCCAGGCTAGTTCAATTAGGGCTATTCCCAAGTAACGATGTGCTTGAACATAGCCTAAGGCACATTTGCTTATGTTACCTTGGATCCTAGCATAAAGAAGCTCAAGAAGGAAAGTTTTTCATCCCTTCTTCTATCCGCAGCGTCCCACGCTCTCTGAAAAGCCTCTCTGGAAGCCCTCCATGATCATTTTGTCATGTGTGTGTGTAAGAGAGGGCTTCTAGGGAATGGATAAATTGTCCAAAAATGGACCTTATAAGCTAAAGGACATTCCCAGAAAGCAAGTTTCTCATCTTTTCCAGAAATCCCCTGACACTAATCCTGATGTCAGTGACGGGGCAGATGGGGAGGAGTGGTAAAGACCTCCACCTCAAGATGTGTCAGGGCAGGAGGAAGATGACAATAGTATGGACACAGATTCATGGTGGTGGTGAACAGGATACATCCCAGAAGAAGAAGCAAAGAGCTGGGAAATGATGGAGGATGAGGAACAGGAGCAAGCTAGCAGGTGTTCTAGTCCTGAACAGAGGCAGGACTCAGAAGTGGAAACTACATCATTTGAAACCAGGTAGAACCTCTTCCTTCTCCAAGGACCAAGTGATCCCTTCACATCTTAGAGCAGCGGTCAGCAAACTTTTTCAGCAGGGGACCTGTCCACCGTCCCTCAGACCATGTGGTGGGCCGGACTATATTTTGGAGAGACAAAAATGAACGAATTCCTATGCCCCACAAATAACCCAGAGATGCATTTTAAATAAAAGGACACTTACTACTCATGTAAAAACACACTGATTCCTGGACCATCCGCAGGTCGGATTGAGAAGGCGATTGGGCTGCATCTGCCCCCAGGCATTAGTTTGCCTACCCCTGGCATAAGGCCAAACAGAGACAGAAATATTCCGTTGCCGCCCACCAGAGACAGTAAGGAGGGGGTTGGAAACTAGGAAATGCAGCAAGGGGAGTGGAGCAGGCACTCTGAGCAATGTCTCAAGACTTAGGGGAGCATAATCCATGGTCTCTCTGTGTATTCTGTTAATTTAAATAAAATAACTAGCAGAAACTCTCTACGTCTCTGATTTCACTAGACAGCTAGCTGGGGAGTTGTGACACCCACATTTCTAAAGAGAGCCCCTCACCCCTACAGAGAGGCTTTCCATGAGGATAGGAGGTGGGAGACAATGAGATGGTAACTTTCCTTCCTTCATCATCATTATCTTGCAATCTAAGTCACAGACACACTCTGAAATCCCATTTATGTGGTCCTCTCTTTGTTTTCTACACAAATAAAATTAATCTTGTCTGTGTCTATTCAACTTAGTCTAGCCTGTTGTGTGACTCTATAAAACCAAACAAGCTGAACTGCAATTCGCTGAGTAACTGAAGTACCTCAAATAAAATTAATTAAGTAAGATACCAAATATCATTTTATTTTATTTTTATTTTCTCTTAAAAGAGCATATAAGCTGTTGCCTCTCTTGTTCCTTAGTTTCTCACATTTACTTTAATTTTTTGTCTCTATTAGTAAAGCATTAAACAAGAAAATAATGATTCCCTTCCCCCTTGTGTACAGAGCAAATAGTTCATTACCAGTGGCAATTTATGGTCTACACATTGCTCTGTTATCACAGAAGCAAATATACAACCATTGTATGAGTACCATTAATAAAGTCTGATTTGACAATTTGTGTCCCCATTACAATTTGTTCTGAACAAACTATAGAGTGTGTTAGGATGCTATGCCTGAAGCTCGAAAGGTTCAACCCTATCCAGATCTTCACATTTTAAGATGAACAGATTGCACAGCTTAATATTTCTCTCTACCGAATTCTCTGGCACTCACGCTTAGATTCCTTGGAATGTTGCCTTCTGCACGCCTTATTCACATCTAATGGCAATGTAATGGCAAATGAGCAGTTCCCTGCTTTGTAAAGATAGACTGAAGATAAATAAATTACTGATAAATTACTGAATGTGAGATTTGGGCTGTGTTCCCATGTATCTAGGGCAATTATAACCTTTTTTATTACTTACAGTGTAGTTCTATACAGGTATACTCAGAAGAATTTTCTTAATAGACAGCATGAATCTCAGAGGACTATGCAGCCCAATATGACATTAGGTCAAACAGGAAAAGATCTCTACTCCAGTGAGTAAGAGAGCACACTTTTGAGTGAAGGAAACCACACATTTTATTCATGTACAGCAAGAATCAACACTCCTAACTAGCCTGCTTCTGAGCATCAAGCACAGGGCTAAACCTTTATAAAGTATATTAAAGAATACATTTCACAATAAGCTTGCATAAACTAATTAACTTAGTCTGATTATCATCTGCAGATATGCATACATATTATTACAGCAAGAAACCTGAAAACTAATGGGACAAAGCTAAGTACTCGGGCTGGAGTGTCCTGCTTCCACCAGTTCCACCAAGCAAAGCTAGCCCATAAGAAGCCCAGTTCCTAGGCCTGGCATCTACAGAGAAGTGGGCATGAAGCACACTGTGCCTAACTTAGCTTAATAGTCAAGTGCACCAGGCAAGACCCTACTGCTTACATCCCTTCCATTGTTCAGAATCCTGGACAACCATGGGTCTGGTCCATCACACCCAGGGTGCCCCACCTATGCATGGGACACTGCTGGATAAATATGCTACATCTCTTTTGTCTTGATAAACCTGCAGTATAAAGGAGATCCCCAGAGAACACAAATCCACAATCAAAATATATTTTCTTTAGCCTTTACCTCTATAATAGTTTTCACCACACTTTAAAATTATGAAATAGACACAAGTGACAGTGACATGGCCTGGAAATAGAGTGAGCCACCCATCTCTATACACCATATATCTGAGGGTGTATGCAAGGAATTTGCCTTATGCATGCAAACTGCCATGACAACCATGATGTTTAGCCCCTCTCTCAGCGATGCCTACTTCTTCCGAATGCCTTTTTTGACATCCATAAAAAGCAAATTAAGGCCAGGGCCTACATTAGCAATAAAGTCCATTATCTCTATGTATTTGACAGATGGTAGATCCAGCAGTTTATTACTGGGATGCCGTTCTTTTTCTTCTGCTATATTTCATCTGTAGATGTGCTCTTTAAATGCTTTGGAGGGCAACATCTTCCAAGAGAAATATGTCTAAAGTCAATTTTATTATGACATACAAATAGCAAAATGACAGTGCTTAACAGCCCATCTCCTCACCCTTCTCATTCAAGTTTCCAGTATATAAAATGCATGGAAAATCAAACCCAGTTCATGAGGCAGGAATTGTGATCAGAAGGTTATAATAAAAAGCTGGCACTACAACAAGAGCTTCCTTGGTTCCTACAAGTTCAGCAGTGGAAATAATCGGTTTTGTGCAGCAGGGTTCTAATGGCAGATGTAAAACTAAGCCAGCCTCCAGGTTATGATAATCATTTGAAAGCATGCATGAAGAGGCTAATTCAGGAAACTCTGAACCTTATAAAATCTAGAGACAAAAGGATAGATTTCATGATAAACAATACAGCAGTTTATATGAGCATACACACATTTTTGGGATTTCAGTTGCAGCAAAACCAGGATGATGATGGTGATGATGATGATGATGATGATGATGATTTATTAGAGGAATAACTTATTAGAGGAAGTCAGGGATCACTACCTATGTGATAAGGAATTTGTTGACATTTGGTTTGTATGCAATGTAGCACTAAGTCAGGGTCTTATCAGTGTAAGGACTTCTGCCTGTGCAATGGGAATTTCCCTCCCCCTGCTTCAGAAGGCTGAGGGAATTCCTAGGACAGATTTAGCAGGTGCAAAGAGGAGGAGAGAGGGGAAAGTGTGCCAAACTATGTGACATGTGCTCTCAACAGCAACATGTCCCAGAATTCCTTGGTTCCTGCTGGCATTTCCTGTGCAGAAACAGGAAGAGCCAACAGCAGGCCAATGGACTAGCACCGTAAAAGTTAGGAACACTGAGAGATCCCAGATACAGTGAGAGTTGGCACTACTCATATGATTTATAGGCCCCAGAAAATATGTGAGTCAATGAGTTAGGCATCTGGTCTCTAGAATGCACAGAAGAACTGGCACTGTGGCTAAAGGGTATTTGCCAGTGCAGTCATGTGTTATAATATACATACCTAAGGGGAACCACAGGGAAACATTGCAATGTATCCATTAAAAGAAGCTGAAGTTCTGAAGCAGAACCATTTCCAGTATCGCCTCTTCACCTCAGTTCCCCCATAGTACTAATTAGGTAGGGAGCTAAAAGAAAATCCCACAGAACACCTGTATTATGTGAATATTTAAACAGTTATTTCAGCTTGGTTATATTTTGTATATGCTGTATTGTTCCACGTCTTACATTTTATCCTTAAGAGGGCATATGCCTTCAATCAGGATAAAGTGACACTAACCAACTTTTGCCCCAGGGCATCCAAAAGCTAATGAATCAGTTCAGTCACTCTGAGCTCATAACACAGGACTTTGAAGGATGAATGTGAAATTTTGTGACATTTCAGATAAGGCTCAGAAATACAATGTGTTTACATGAGTACCTAGCAGCATCTCATTTAAAATCAGGCTGTGGTATTACTGGAACAAGTGCGGTTGGTCAGTACCATGGACAGCAATCCTTGAGCCACGGCGAGGTCTTCAAGTCTTCTGGTTCTGTTGGAAGATTTTCCTTTCAGTTGATATTTTCTATTTGGTTTTAGGTACTGCACATATTCAGGGTTTTCAGCAGCTAATCTATTGGCAAACTATAATAAATCAGATGTGCCTTGCCTATGTTGAATTATTTTCTCTGAAAATTAAAAATGTAATAAATCCTCAAGAACAGAGCATTTGGCAAATCCTCTTTTTAAAGGCCTTCAATAGAGCAACTACTACTGCCAAAAATGCAAGGCTTTTGCAGTTTCAGAGGCATATGTTCACACATTAACAATGTGTGTGTATCTTTACAATAGGAAGTCACTGTGCTCCCTGTGGAAATTGCTTCAAGGCTATTATTTGCCACTTCGGTTGGGTTTGTTGTGGTTTTTTTGTTTTGGTTTTTTTGTAAAAAAAAAAAAAAGTGTTTGACCTGATTAATATTTCCCTTCTACTTGCAGCATCCATCAATTAGCATAAAAGTGAGACTAGCTGAAAAAGGCATCCATCATTTTAGAGTTATAAGCATACCATTATGTAAGAGAAACAAAGTCTCCTCAAATAGATTTAATTGGGCTCTTGTTTGACTATAATAAGGGTACTGTTATTATTAATCTTTCGCTTTTGAAACATGTTCATGTATAGTCCTTTCAAACCTTTAGCTTGCTTCTGCTCATCACATTTTTATGAGGTAGGTTGCTTTATTATTTTTTATATTGATGAGGAGCAGAAACTGACAGGCAGTCTGCAACACCAAGTAGTGAGAATTATCCTGCACACCAGGGAGAAAGAGCCTCAAGTCAAGTGGGAATTATTTTTTTGTGAAGACACATTCAGACAGTGATCTCTCACATGCATTCTAGCTTATTCAGAGCTGGAACAGGCCCATGGTCAGTGGAGGCTGGTCCACTAGGGCACAGTTTTGCCATTGAAAATGTGAAGCAATTAAAAAACAAAATCTCCTCAAAATCTCAAAGCCACACACTCTTTTTGATCCTTGAATTACAGAATCATTTTTGTCTTTCTCCTGTTCTCTGGGCAATCCAAAGTCTAGCTATGGCAGTGAAGTCCCTCCCATATGTATCTAAGCAGAAAAACCATTTGCCTGCCACTGGACATTAGTTTTGAATACTGATTTCCCCATGTACTCAATTCAGTTTCCTTGTGTTAGGCATGTCTGAATGTTCTGACATATCAGAATCAGGAGGGCATTCAGTGGAATCCCTGTCCAGGCTCCCCTGGAGGCTAGAGAGCAATTTTCTCATAATTTCAGTCTCCGATCTGCAAAAAAATAGAACATTATGGATCTACCTCATGGAGAAAGAATGAAATCCAGAACACAGATTGCATTCATCATGGGGATATCACTAAAAATAGATTCCCTGTGGCAAATCCTGTCCAAACTGTGTAGCATCACTTTCCTTGCGGAAAAGCCATGGAGGATCGAGTTTCATAATATGAAAGCAGCAACCTGATTTATAATTCCATGCACTAGAACTAGGATAGGGATTGCTCACCGTGTCAAGACCACTATGGAAGATTATGGTAAATATAATCCATGCTCCAGCCCAGAGCTAAAAAATGTGAGCTATTTTTTCATATTTACAGTATGCCCCACTGAGTTATGCAGGACTTACTCTCAGGTAAATGTGTATAGGATTTTAGCCTTATATTGTTATTAAATTTACAAATAAAATGTTTGGAAAGTCACTTAAGGGGGATTGTTCTATTCAAAGGAGAGGTGGAACGGGGGGGGGGGGTTAAAGAAAAGGTTTTATATCAAATTTTTATTCTTGTTCTGCTTCACTGCTGAAGATTAAAAACTGCCAAAAGGTTCATATTCAGAAAATAAACACACTGGCTTGTGAGGAAAGATAATTTTCTGGACTTACAAACACTGTTTTCCCCAAGATTACAATTATAATATGGAACGGATGCTGTTTTCTAGTCTGTTATCATTGTTTCTGGAATAGAGAAGCCATTTCTTCCTTAATTATGAGCTGCGAGAGAAGTAAATGCTTCCCAATCCCAGAGTAAAATACAATATGAACTGACAAAAATAATTAAAGGTTGCATTTGGAAGCTGCCACACTTTCCTTCCCTGGCAATAAAGCTATTCCTTGTTGCTGTTGTAACAGCAACTGATGAGAGTAGACCTACAACACCTACTGGGTCTTGGTTTTAAAACAAAACAAAACACGTATTTTAAATCAGCAAGGAAGTCAAAAGGAAAAAAAGACTGTGGAAAGGAAAGAGGTTAACAAATAATTGTCTGATTCTGAACCATATTGCATCTTACAGCAACATTTTTAAAACATGCATTTTAAAGACTAATTGGGGTAGTTATTTCAGAGCTGGAGTGAAAACTGCATTCAGGGATCCCTTTGTGGTCTGTATGCATCACATAGCTTATCCTTTTCCTGACAGAAAATGCTTTGTCATTCATTCCTTGCTACACTGCCTGTGGCATGGAGGGAAGGAACAAGACTATTTTGTGGAAAGTCTGAAAAGAAATTGGATATTTTTCTTTCAAGCTTTTTCTATTGGTTAAATGTTCTTTTTTCCAAACTTTGTCTTACACTCTCAAGAATTGAGACAGACCAGTATCAGTAGTCAGGACGTTCCAATTTACACAAGGCCCCATGCTCACCAGCAGTGGTTCATGTACGACAGAGCCACCCTTTGACAACAGGCCTGTATATAGCCAACGAAGTGGATCTGAGGCGGAAATTCTAATGAAACGAGTCAATACTGAGGAGAGTACCAGATAGATTGCTGCAGAAAATGAGAGGCTCTCTAGTTTATTAGGTTGCAAGGGCTCCAGAGTAAAACACCCCACAGATTAATGAAAGAATGGCAAGTGTTGCCAAATGAGATCTAGAGGCTGAGAGGAAGGTAACTAAAAGTTGGCCATGACTCTTTGGCATCTTGCCATTTCTCCAAATGGCTTCTTCATGATCAGGCTCTTGACATCACTGCTGCTGGTGGGGCTTCTTTTCAGCTATGGGATGGGGGTTCTTCACAAACAGCTCCAGCCCAGCTCTGTTTCCAGTGCCCTCCCAAAGGCTGGTAGACATTGATGGCTCTGTGTATCTCCTGCTCGAACCGAGGTTCAAATATCACTTTTACAATAATAACACTAAAGGACAAACTAGAAGTTTGCAGCATCCAGCTACATGTCTTGTTTTTCCTTTAAGCAATTTTAGGCACAGGGAAGCCTGGTTCTTAATGGCAAGGCCACATGCAGACTTAGCTCTTCACTCCTTCATCATGACTGAGATTGTCCCCACCATCAGCACCTTGTATGACTAAGAGCCTTAGAATAAAATCTTGCCTGGCTTGTAATTATTTAAGGAAAAACAAGACGCATAGCTGCATGCTAAGTAATTGTGCAAACATCTAGTTTTTCCCGAAGCAAATGTGAGCAAAACATTATTTTCTTCCTCCACCAGAGCTATTTCAAAGATTTCCGAGGAAATGTGTGTGAAGTACATTTGAATGCATTATACTCATTTAATTTTGTGGTTCTTTTTTAGATAGGAGTCAGGCACTCTGCCTGTGCAGTATCGAAAGCTTATTTTCAAATGTAGGATGCTACTGAGTAATAGTAGGCCAAAGCCCTCACATGCATACGGAATTAGATTTGTGGTTCTCTGGATCCCAGTTTAGATTCAAGTGCGTATATTAATCCTGTAACTAGTTATGGACTTTGACCTCTCATTACTTATGTAGCAGGGATGAGGAACCTGTGGCACTCTAGGTGTTGCTGGACTCCAGTTTCCATCAGCCCCACCCAGCATGGCCAATGGTCAGGATTATGGGGCTTATAGTCCAGCAATATCTGGGCAGCTGCAGGTTCTCCACTCCTACTCAGGTTTGGCATAGTTAGCTGTTTCCATCCTGTTCCTTACCTATTATTATATAGTGATATTTGTTATTTATGTAGTGTTTTAACATGTTCAGATTTCTTTACTTCACATATATTATCACAGTAATCCTGACAGCAGCTCAACATGATAGTCCTGTAATATTGTCCTTGCATTCCAGGTGGGACGTTTGGACTAAGTGAGCTGCCTAAGGCCACCTAATTCTGGCAGACTTAATATGTGTACCATAGATTTGCTGGTTCATACAGTTCCCTCTATTTGCCATTAGACTACAGTAGTTGTATTGTCAACATTGATGCCAATGAATACAGATAAGCTTGGAAAATGTAAATATGTATACAAACCTCTGGCCTTTCAAAGGGTACAATCCACAGGAGCTTGTTCCTGAAGGTGAACAACATATGAGGTTTCCAACCGTGAGTGGCAAATCAAACAAATCAACAGAGTTCTAAGACAGAAAAATGTACATGACAGTGTATGTGAGGGCTTTGAGGGATTTTAAAGAAGTAGCATGGGTGTTTTGGGAGGCTCTTCCAAACTTATAGACCAACGAGGTAGAAAAGACCACATCTTCTGAGCAGGAGTCTTTGATGGCTGAACTTAGGGGACCTGGAGGAGCAAAGGCAGGGGTGTATCACATATAGAAGCAGAGAGATGAGGAGGGAATGAGACAATGTGTGGCTTTGAAGATTTCCATGCAACTTTTGGGAAATGATATGCCAGTTAAGAGTACCAGTCTCACATCTAACCATTCTAACTGCATTACATATTTCCTAATGTTTCCATAAGCATGTTCTAAATGCAACAAAGGATCAGGCTATTCCTTTCTCCAGTGTGGAGGCAGACATTAGAGGAGGATGCAATACATGTCAGAGGGATAAGGTGTGAGGTGCAGATTGCAATCTAATTCAGAAGAACCCCTGTATATCATTCAAGCTCGAGGACCAAGCAACAATGCGTATCACACAGCTTTGACTTTGTGCTCAATATTTCCCTGATCTAGGGACAGTCTGGATTAGGACCCAGGTATGTGAGGTAGAAGGGATTAAACCAAGGGTCAGCAAGGTTTTACCTGCCTGAGCCGGTCAAGTCCCGTGGAGATCTCTCCGTGGGCCGGATTGTGTGCACACACAATTTTCGGCATCTGGGCATGCGCAGGTTTGATTTCCGGCGTCGCGGAAGCGAGTCCCCATGCCGCTCTGGTTTAGCGCAGCACACAGGGACTCAGTGAGCAGGCGGCTTGGTTCGGGGGCGGCTTGTATGCCAGTTAAACTGCCCCCGTGGGCTGCTTGCAGCCCATGGGCCGCAGGTTGCCAACCCTTGGACTAAACTATCTGGCCTCTGCTCTGGTCCCCGTTGAGACCAGACTTCCTGCACCTGTGATTTGCATTGTTCCCACCTGCAATTCATTCTACATGGCAACATTTTTTGCAGGTCCCATTTGGTTTTGTCCTTAACCTGATCCAATACTGTTCCCCACTTGTTATCCGCTGTAGGTGGTGGGTATTGTCCTCCTGCTGCAGGAATGCAAACCCCAGCAACTGCCACCGTTATTGCAATACAGCTAAGCTGAAGCTTAGATCTCTTTTGAGATTCCTTTGGAAGCTCCAAGGAAAGTGTGGATAAATTGCACAGTGCAGCAGAATAGAGTTGCTTACATTTTCTGAATTAAAGTGCAATCTATTTTCTAAACTCATTTATTTATTCTTTTTGCTGTCTACATGCAAGGAAAGTGGTGCAATATTGAAATGTCATGTTCATTTCTAAGCCACGCTGAGACTTCCTAAATGAACCCAAGCAGTACAAAATGATTTGTATGCAAAACATTTGTTCCCTAATCAGACTCATAAATTCAAGTGAACATTTAATCAATTAGGTTTATTTGATCCACCAGCAGTTAGAAAGTTTCTTTAATGATATCAAAGGCAGAATAAATAATGGGCCCTAGATTAGGCATTTCCAAATTAAACAGATAGGATCAGGGTAGTTTGTATTACAAATATATGAATGAAGAATTCATGCCAGAAAATAGGATTTCATACTGTTTACTCTTCATACGATAATCTAATTGGGGTTTTTTTCACACTAGGGCCACAATCCTGAAGAAGCCATTAGGCTGTTCTATTTTGGCCTCAATATACTATAAACTAGATGTAAGAGGCAAACCCGTTTGTGTCTACAATACATTGTGGTTGGTTGAACATTCATTTTAGAGGGAGAGAAGAAAACACATCTAATTTTATTTTAATATATCTACTGATACAATATAAATACATGAAATTGCATTGTAATTATTGTGCAAGTGGTAAAGATGTTTCGATTGATAATTGATGCCTACTGTATTTATAATAATTACATGAAAATGGGGAAAAATGAGGTGTAGGGGCAAATATAATTAAAAGTCGATATTCCTGAGTGTTTTCTTTCATCGTTCTACAACATAAATTGCATTTTATAGCTGCTAAAAGCTCAGTAGAAAAATTATCATCATTCACTCAATTCTAGCACTCCAAACTACTAGGTTTAATTTCAAGGGACTAAATAGGATATATGCATAGAAATAAGATAAAGGGTGGGCGAAACAACCAATAGGAAGCTGCTCTTTTCCTACTTCAGGCTAAGAGTTTGGATGGTAATGCTTCTTTGTAAGGTTGTTTTGTTTTTTCAAATCAAGATCTAAAGATTGCATTCAGGTAGCTAAAGAAGTGTATTTGTTCAACAAATGCTTCATGTGTTACAGGGGACTGTCCCATCAACCCCAAGGGGTCAATAACAACTTCTTTGGGAAACACTGCTCCACACCCAAGGAGAGACTGGAGGCACCACATTTGTTGTTGTTTAGTCGTTTAGTCGTGTCCGACTCTTCGTGACCCTATGGACCAGAGCACGCCAGGCACTTCTGTCTTCCACTGCCTCCCGCAGTTTGGTCAAACTCATGTTTGCAGCTTCGAGAACACTGTCCAACCATCTCGTCCTCTGTCGTCCCCTTCTCCTTGTGCCATCCATCTTTCCCAACATCAGGGTCTTTTCCAGGGAGTCTTCTCTTATCATGAGGTGGCCAAAGTATTGGAGCCTCTGCTTCAGGATCTGTCCTTCCAGTGAGCACTCAGGGCTGATTTCCTTAAGAATGGAGAGGTTTGATCTTCTTGCAGTCCATGGGACTCTCAAGAGTCTCCTCCAGCACCATAATTCAAAAGCATCAATTCTTCAGCGATCAGCCTTCTTTATGCTCCAGCTTTCACTTCCATATATCACTACTGGGAAAATCATAGCTTTTACTATATGGACCTTTGTTGGCAAGCACCACATAAATAACTCTAAAATAACTCGAAACAATTCTAAACTCCAAACCAATTTGGCTTGCTCTAATAACAAAGCCAAACCTTCTAGTCTTTGGAGGGGGGGAGGAAGTGGGTTATTGTAACTACTATCTATGTAACTCAGAATAAACCAACTTTACTTATAAGTAAAATCCCAAATACAAGAAGCTTTGGTCTGATGCTTGGGGACAGGCATTGAGTGAGGTTGGGGGGCAGGAGTTGTGGGTGGGTAAATATATGGGCTGTTCAAAATTTTTATATATATATTTTTTAAAAAAAACACACCTGGTTGTATAAAAAGGAAAGTAAATGTTTTTCTTCCTTTTGTGCTACTTTATATGTGGAGCTGGCTGAATTCAGCTGCCAGTTTTTCAAGAGCCCTACCTGTTCTCCTGGCTCTTTGGAATGAAAAAGTGCCAAAAAAGCTGCAACAGGTTCACAGTGAATGCAAAACATACTTGTAGCATGTATATTGAACTTCTGCTTTTTCCCTAGTGTATCCTTTGCATACTTGGCTGATTTTGTGATGTGTGAAAGCACAATTACTGATGATTTCATTGTTGGCTGCAGAAGCCCTCTAAGAAAATAGATGAGGAGCTAAATATGAATTACCTACCAACTTTGATCATTTCACCACCTTCTGTGCCACCCATAAAACCAATAACATAAAGTCACATTGCTGTGATTTCAGACTCTGCAGAGCACATCCAGCCCCTTTTCTACAAAGCAGATCTGCAGGCTTTTCGAAAGCATTTGCAAGCATCTGTGCTTCTGATGCTGAAAGATATGTAGTGAAAATGGAAGGAAAATGTACCCAAAAGAATGAAATAGCTATGATCATCTTGACTCAAATAAAATGGCACCGCAGAGCTCCCTACCCTCCTGGAGTGCGCTGAATTTCAAATTCAAAGGCAAATAATCTGCCCTGCAATAAAGCTCAGGCATCTCAAAATAGCCTAGTTTGCACACTGAAAATCAACAAATGCTTTACATGACAATATTGCTTGCTTGGAAGACACGAGTCCCCATAATACCTTAAACTCCTGCATGCCCATGTATCAGAAAGAAGGGAGCAAAGGGTTAATTAAATGTTCAGAATTTTTGATCAATGTGCTATATCCAGATACCAATGTTCCTCCCTGTGTTTGTTCCTTCGGAGGTTGGCAACGGTCATGGTGCAATCACAGTTGATCTTTATTTCAATCCGTCTAATATCCAGAAGCAGATCAGGCCACTGTGACAATTTCACAGCAAAAAAAAAGCCTAGAAATGTTCAGCCATATCCTATGCAGAAATTGAGTTAGCCAATATTTTTCCTGAAGTCTATGTTGCTCATCTGCCAGGAGGTCTAAAGGGGCATCTGATTCCAACTATTTCAACTATTATGCCAAAAGGGATCTTCTGCATAAGCATTTGCCAACCTAGTGCTCTTCAGAAATCTCTGGGATGACATCTACAACATCTGGAGGGCACCAGGCTGGTCAAGGCTGTATTGCAGCATGTAGGAGAGAAATTACCTCCCTATTCAAGCAGCTAGGGCAATCTTAGACATTAAAACAAACCTTTCCTTTATTTACTACTACTGATAAAGTGGCCAAAGGTTGCTTCCCCACCTCTCACAATGCAAACACTTTGCTGCCCTTTCAAGCAACAGCAAAGTTAGCTACTACAGTCATACCTCATGTTACGGATGCTTCAGGTTATGTGTTTTCGGGTTGCAAACCGTGGGAAACCTGGAAGTACCGGAACGGGTTACTTCCGGGTTTCGCCACTCGCGCACGCGCAGAAGCGCTAAATCGTGCTTTGCCCCTGCACAGAAGCACCAAATCGTGCCAGTGCCTGTGCAGACGCGGCACTTCAGGACGCAAATGCTGTGGGTTGTGGACGTGCCTCCGTCACGGATTACGTCTGCAACCCAAGGTTCCACTGTACTACTACTACTACTACATTTTTATTTATTTATTTATTATTATTATTATTATTATTATTATTATTATTATTATCATCTGCTCACGTGACTGGGTTGCCCCAACCACTCTGGGCAGCTCCCAACAAAATATTATAAACACAATAAAACATCAACCATTCAAAACTTCCCTGAACAGGGCTGCCTTTCAGATGTCTGCTAAAAGTCAAATAGTTATTTGTTTGACATCTGCTGAGAATGCACTCCACAGGGTGGGCGCCACTACCAAGAAAGTCCTCTGCCTAGTTCCCTGTAGTTTCATACCTCGCAGTGAGGTTACCCATGCTGGACAACAGAGGTGGAGACGTTCCTTCAGGTATACAGAAGAAAATTGCTGAATCAAACCAAAGTTTCGCCTAGTCCAGCATCCATTTCCCCAAAGTGACCAAGCATGTGCCCATGGGAAGTCCACAAGCACTGTAGTCCACTGTTGCTGTTGTTGTCCAGTGACTGATATATAAAGACATGCCACCCCTGATCCTGGAAGTAGTGTAAAGCTATCATGACTAGAAGTCATCAACTGCTACACCCTTCATTAGACACCCTTCAATTTGTCTAATTCAATTTTATAGCTCTCTAAGTTGGTGTAGAGCTGTTTCTTGAGACATTACTGGGGGTAAGTGGCTTCCTCTACTGGTCAAAAGAATTCACTTCTAGGAGCCGCCATATTTTGGGTGGGTGGGTAGATCAGCCATGGGAGATTAAGAAGAGCCAAAAGTGTAGCCAATAAACACTCCAGTAGTAAATATCTTTCAATGAAAAAGTATCTCTTTCTTTCTTTTTTGTTAGCTGCACTACTCTAGTATAATTGGACTTGAGGTAATAATCAGAATATAATTCCCAGGCCAGTGCTATACAGGTCAGACCAGATGATCATGTCTCTTTCTGGCTTTAAAAATCTATGAGCCTGTGAATGTAGAAGCCATTATCTACCCAGTCACACAGATATAATTCCCAACATTATAAACGATTTTTACTGAGGAATGGAATTGATCCAACAGCTTCAGGTTATATCGCCACTCTTTCTCAGAAGATGGCTTAGAGACCTCAACCTCTGTTCAGAAATCTTCAACAGGTTTTCTTTCTTTTAAAACACAAATTTGCTATACTGTTCCCTATTCCCCTACCTACACCTTCCTTTTAAACCATGTATATTTTTGCAGTCCTGTTATGCTATTGCTACTTGGTCAAGCAGTTCATGGTCAATCAGCTTTTATCTTCCAAATGCTCCACCACATATTACATTACACTGTTCCTCCTGTCTTTTCATTCTGTCCATAGTTTTATTTTATCGTCATTGACATCTCTGGACATTTTTGTCTTTACACCTCTCGTATGAACCTCTCTGGTCGCAATCTTCCCTGGTCCAATAAGTTCAGCTGCTGGTGTTTATTTTAGCCTGCCATTTACAGATAAGTATAAAGCTTCCTTTGAGTAACCCTATACTATTTTTTAAAATTAGCCATATGCCGTCCCTTTCCTCCATTTACATATTCTTCCTCTGTCTCATTCTACACACATTGTATTTTATCTCATTTAATAGTGTCAAGACTTTTCACAGTAGGGTTTACATTTGGATTTGGCAGAAAACAGACAATTCCTACGGCAACCCATAATTCCAATCCATTAGGTTAATGCACTGCAGCTGCTGTGAACAGTGGGCATGCCATCTTTGGTATAATGAATCTTGGTATGGCACAGAATATAATACTAAATAAATTGAAAAATGGCTCTGCACTGAACTGTGAGGAGAGTTATTTTGTTTTCTTCCCTAGGAAAATCTGGTACCTAAACAGCCAGCAGATTTTGCTTATATTTTTAATAATTGATTATTAAATCATTACATTATTATTCAAACAGAACATGTCAAGACTGCAGATATCCAGTCTAAAATGCACACATTATTTGCTTAATTCAAGCTTTTACATTTTATAATGTAATTATTATGATTACTCACTGCGACAGAGATCAAAGATCATCTGTAAACTTGACAAGACCGAAACCTCACGGTTCCTAATGTTTGAAGAGCCAGGGAAGAAGGAAAGTTAAATTACATGGATAAATATAATGTTCAGGCATGCATTTTCTGAGCCTAATTCTCTGATCCTATATATACTAGGGCATCCATGGAGATAAAAGTAATTGGGATTGCAGCCTTGATCTTGGCTGTAGTTGATAGGTCCATGTCATCTGGTCACCCACCAGAATTCATCAAAGAGCTTGTGTGTTGGTTTTAATCCAATGCTATTATTGCATGCTATTTTCACTCCTTTGAAACAAGCATGCTATATAGTGCCACGTTGCTGTTGTTTTGAACCAATGTTATTGTGATGGTCTTGGATCTGATCTGCAAGGACTCATGTCCTCAAGACAGTGTCTGGCGTGTGTATGCATATTTCCTTGCTCACTGCATGAGTACAATAGCCCTGTCCCATAGTCATTTCCCTGCAAATGAATGCTTCTGATCCTGGAAGCAGTACGTAACTATCATGACTAGTAATCATTGGTGACCTGATACTCCATGGATTTGTCTAATTCCCCTGTAAAGCCATCCAAGTTGGTGATTATCGCCATATCTTATGCTATCACCAGCAGCTGCCGGGAGATGACATGCACCGGACCTTCTGTTGCCTGCATCACTCTTGCTAACCAGAAAGTAGAGAGAGGCAAGGTCAGTGTGGTGCAAACACACCAGTGGAAGCACTGGATTGGTGCATTCGTCCCATACCAAACTTGCCATTGCTTCACTCCTCCCATTAACCCAGAGGTTTCCAGACTTGGGATATGGGCAACAGAAGGTCAGGTGAGTCCTGCTGCCCTACTAACCACTACTAGCTATCAGTCATATTAGACAGTCCCTCTTTGCTTTGCTTTGCTTTGCTTTCCCTTAAACCAGGCATAGGCAAACTCGGCCCTCCAGATGTTTTGGGACTAAAACTCCCATCATCCCTAGCTAACAGGACCAGTGGTCAGGGATCATGGGAGTTGTAGTCCCAAAACATCTGTAGGGCCAAGTTTGCCTGTGCCTGCCTTAAATACTAATAAAATCAGCAACTAACTATATAATGGCCTCAGAAAGGAAGCAACAGGAGAAGCTCCTACACTATGGTCAGTGATACACTACCAATCTTTAATAAATAAATTTTCTAGAAAAGTCTTTATAGATGTATTTAATCAAATTGTAACATTACTGCATGTATTGAATCTCTAATTACATTGTATCATTAAGTTAATTTGGTTTGTACTTCAATTATTGAAATTCATGATTTATCTTTATGAAATTAAAATGATCAAACATGCCTGATATAGCCACTTTTAGAAATAGATTAAGTCATTTTCTTCCATTATGCAATTATATAACCACTACATTTCATTTTAATTATTTTGAACTGCAAATAAAAATGATTTTTCCATAAGTTGATAGAGGCTAGAAAGCACTAAAAGTATGCCAAGCAATATTTAGGATTCCTCCTCGACTCCTTGAAGTAGTTAAATATCGTTTTAAAAATAGGCTGATAAAATTCCATTTCAAAGCAATCTGTGACAAAACACTTTTTTGCTTGGGGAAAACTTTAAAAGAAATCTTCAGCTGTATTTTATACTGTAAAATAATTTAGATAATTACTCCATTGTAGCATGATATAACATACACTCAGAAGATTCCATTTGTTGTTTAAACTTTTTTTTTTTCTTCACTGAAAAAGACAGAAGATTATATTTATCGAAATACATAATTGTAGTTATCATTCATCACTAAAACAAATATCCGGAACACATTATTGTATTGGTTTGTGAAAGCTCTCTCCCTCAGTTTGTTTCTTAAAAGATCTATATAGAGAATTATAAAACAGTCTAACAGACAATTGTCTATGGGTTGACTGTAGGTTGAATGCTTAGAACAGACCCACTGAAATCAATGGGACTTAAGTTAGTGAGGATGGGAACTTAAGTATTATTGGTTTCAGTGGGTCTACTTTAAGTATGGTTGACTCTGGATCCAGTGATAAGTTATTACAGATGAGCTTCCCGGAAAGTCAGGTTGTTCGCCACCTCATTTTTCTCCTGAACCACAGAGCTACAGGGGAGATGCTCAGGATAACCCAGGATGTTTCTTAGTTCATTTGGGGCAAAGGTGAGTCTTAACAGGACTGGTCAACACCCTGCATAAATTGAGTATGTACCCAAAAACATTCTTAGATCTTCTGCATTGACTGCACATATTCTCACCGACTTGCCTGAATCTATCTAGCTATCTATTTCTCCAAATTTGCAGACCACCTTTCATTCCATCTACATGATCCCTCAGTGATTACCAACAATATGTTAAAGTGCAACAAGCAAATAGTATAAGCAGGTGTGAAAAGCAGGGCTTTTTTCAGCTGGAACTCACTGGAACTCAGTTCCGGCACCTCTCAGGTGGGCACCATTGCCATTACAAGAAAACAAGGGAAGCGTTCATGGTGAGTTCCAGCACCTCTCTTTCTAGAAAAAAAAAAATAGCACTGGTTAAAAGCAATACATTTAATAAAACATTAAAACCACTGATGGCTACTAAGTTGTAAAAAGAAAGTAAGATAGGAATGATTGCTGCCTTGTTCTAATGATGTTTCTCTATGTGTGGTTTGAGGAAGGAGTCAGGGATATTCTCTTTTTCTTTAGTATGCAGTTAGCACCCAGAATGCAGGCAGAGAGTTGCATTCAAGGATATCTCTTCACCCAACTGAAGAACAGCTGGTTAGTTCTGAGTTGAGGAAGCTGTGGTGATAGAGTAAGCTGTTGACCCTCCTACATTCAAATATTTGTTTATTTAACAATTTTAACTGTCTGCCATGTTTGCTTTTCAAGAAAGTCCTCAAACGTTTGTGGCTGAAGATTTCCATAACTTTGCTATTTTGATTTTTGTAGATGCGAGCACAATTCAAAGTGTTGGTGCTGACCTTTAAAGCCCTAAAAGGCCTTCGAATTGCTGCTATCAAGATGAATGTATTGCCAAGGATGTTGTTTTTATTTCAAACACTTCAGGTTTTGGACAAAACGGAGTGCTTTCAGAAGTGGCAGAGAGACATTTCTAAGTTTGTCTGGCAGGGCAAAAAGCCCAGAATTAAGTTTAAGATATTAACCGATGCAAAACAAAGAGGGGGCTTCGCCCTGCCAGACTTAAAGTTGTATTATGAAGCCGCAGCGTTCTGCTGGCTAAAAGACTGGCTACTTCTTGAAGACACTGATGTGTTAGATTTGGAAGGGTTTAACAATGCCTTTGGATGGCATGCATATTTATGGTATGACAAGGTTAAAGCAAATAAGGCCTTTAAGAACCATATTGTCAGAAAATCATTGTTTAATGTCTGGACAAAATATAAAGACTTGCTGGAAAATAAAACACCAAGGTGGCTTTCACCTTTGGAAGCCAAGGCCCGAAAAAGACCCAATATGGAGGCTAAATGGCCAAAATATTGGGAAATACTAGAAAAGGATGGAGACAATTGGAAATTGCAGAGTTTGGAGAAAATGAAAGACAAAGTGCGAGATTGGTTACATTACGCTCAGATTAAAGAAGTTTTTAAAAATGATAAGAAACTAGGGTTCCAGGTGGAGAAATCGAAATTAGAAACAGAATTGCTAGAACCAAAGATTAAGGTACTCTCAAGGATGTATAACTTGCTGTTGAAATGGAATACACAAGATGAAACGGTTAAATCGGCTATGATAAGGTGGGCACAGGACATTGGGCATAATATCATGTTTGAGGACTGGGAGAGGTTGTGGAGTAATGGATTGAAATTTACTGCATGTAACGCTCTGAAAGAAAATGTAATGAAAATGATTTATAGATGGTATATGACCCCAGTCAAACTTGCCAAAATTTACCACCTGTCTGATAATAAGTGTTGGAAATGTAGAGAGTGTGAGGGAACGTTCTTCCACCTCTGGTGGACTTGCCCTAAAGTGAAGGCGTTCTGGGAAATGATTTATAATGAATTGAAAAAGGTATTTAAATATACCTTCACTAAGAAACCAGAGGCTTTCCTTTTGGGTATTGTCGGCCAAGGGGTGGCAAAGAAGGACCAGACATTTTTTATGTATGCAACAACAGCAGCAAGGATACTTCTCGCCAAACATTGGAAAACTCAAGATCTACCCACACTGGAAGAATGGCAGATACAACTGATAGACTACATGGAACTGGCTGAAATGACCGGCAGAATCCGTGACCTGGGAGAAGAGAGGATTGAGGAGGACTGGAAGAAATTTAAGAACTATTTACAAAAGTATTGTAATTTGAGTGAATGCTAAATAAGATGCTAGATTAAAATAACTGAGCACCACCAAATTTAGAAGTTTTTAAGAAAATAAGTAAGACTGTGAAAATTTAGCTCCTTTCGAGAATTATAAGATTATGAAATATAGAAGGGATATAAGAATTTAAATAAGATGATAAATTGCTGACAAAATGTTACAACGATGAAAGTGGGAGCGGGAGATGTGAGGAAGTCCAAAGAAAATGTGAAAATATGCTAAGATTAATGTTATATTGTTTATTATGTTTATTTTTATTGTAAAACCCAATAAATTGTTTTTTAAAAAAAAAAATAAAGCCCTAAAAGGCCTTGGTCCAGTATACCTGAAGGAGCATCTCCACCCCCATTGTTCTGCCCAGACATTGAGGTCCAGCGCCGAGGGGCTTCTAGCAGTTACCTCACTGCAAGAAACCAGGCAGAGGGCCTTCTCGGTAGTGGCACCCACCCTGTGGAACGCCCTCCCACCAGATGTCAAAGAGAAAAACAACTACCAGACTTTTAGAAGACATCTGAAGGCAGCCCTGTTTAGGGAAGCTTTTAATGTTTAATAGATTATTGTATTTTAATATTCTGTTGGAAGCCACCCAGAGTGGCTGGGGAAACCCAGCCAGATGGGTAGGGTATAAATAATAAATTATTATTATATTACTTTTATACTCCTACTTTGCTTCAGGAATTAGACCACAGTGTTTCATTCTCCCAGGTCTATGACTCTGTTAAATTAGCCATGTTACCTGACCATGTGAGCCACTGAATGGGGCAAAACTTCTCAAACCTTCTCGCCTAAATTTTCTTTTCTGCCCAGCACAAAAAGGCTGTTCAAGTCTGTTTCCAGTGCTGTTCAAGAGCCCAGGGAAGACTATTCCTATCCATGTTTCGGATTTAGGAAATACCTTCCTGTTTCTATGTCATGTCCTTATGTGTCTGTGTGAAGACTTGTTTCAATAAATGTCCTAAAAAGCACTCTCAAATATATGTCACACTTTGCCAGTGTTCTTCGAACATTAAAATGGGATGCAGTCTACAAATTAGCCCTGGTTTGCTGTTCTGTACTGCAATGATTCCTGGGGTGAAGCCAAAAAGTAATGGAGCATGTTGAGTCAGACAGTACTTCGCTGCTCAGTGCTCAGCTGTTGACCATTGCCACAACATTGGTTTTATCTTGAGGCCCTGGATTATATTCTTTTTTTAATGTCTTTCTCACTATGGCACTATTTTTACATCTCAAATCCAGCTTGGAACCTTTATGCAAAGTAACCATGCATAATAAATGACAGCACAAGTAAACATTGGCCTGCCATCAACGGAAAGCTAAAAGAAATAAGAGACTGGGTCGTAAAGTTTTGTGTGTTGCAAAGTTATTTAATACCTCTCAGAGACCCGGTATACAAGAAGGCCCTACATGGTGCTATCTGTATGGTAATATATTGCCCTAAGTGGAGGTGAGTAAATGAGGCTGTTGTAAATATTTTGTTTTCCTGTGAATTCTTCTGCTTTAAATGTAGATCTAGATTGTATTTTGCGTTTGATTTTCATTTGTAATGTTTTATTGTGATATTTTGTGAAGTTTTTCAGAGGCAGCTGGTGCCCACTAGGTCTGCTGAAACTGCCCATTATGTCTGCTGAAGCTGTTGTGGCTAGTCTGCTGTCCACATCTAACCATGGATGGGCAACATCAAGATAACTCCCCCCCCCTTTATGGTTATTTATCTTAACTAGACTTGGACAGGAAAGCCCTTGAACTAGAGGACTGCTGTCTAGCAACCCTGGAGAGGAATGTCTTCTGTAAAGTAGGACACATGGCAAACCTAAGGTCAACAATATCAAACACTGGGGCTCTCCTTACCTGGAATTGGTTTTGGAGCACATCAGAGCCCACATAGGTCTCTGGTTCATGCATGACAATGTACACAGAAATTAGTGTAAAGTAGTCAATAACACAAATTATAATGCTTTATTTTGACAAAGAGTACTCTCTGACAGAAAGAAGCTGCCAGTACAATCCTGTCTACTAAGGAGAAAACTCCACTGAGTTTAGTGGGGCTTACTCAAATGTAAGTAAGCAAAGGGTTACAGCCTAAGGTTTCTAAAGAATAGTCTCTTAGCTACCATGTGCAATGGTATCTGTTGCCTTTTGTATCATCTAGACTCAGTACTGCATAAAAGGAAGCAATGCGATAAATGAATGTTTCTCCTGGCTCTCTTTCCCCCAATTATTAATACACAGATAGGGGATTTATTCTGACCATGCTAGCAGGTGATTTATTATTTTGTTGCTGGAGAAGCAGACAGCTGAAAAGGGGTTTTGAAATGGAAATTGTGACATTTACTGAGTAATAATCTTACACCACCATTTACAGGAAGCAGGTGGTGGCTGTTTACCACCGTAGACAGATGGAAGTCCTGCAGTGGAGTTATTTTTTTCTCCCCGTTAGATAAATTAGCTTAAATAATTCAGCCCCTTTTCTGCCTGATTTGTTCGCTATGCAAAGTTAAATATTAAAAGACTATTTTGCTACTGAGCAAAATGTGGCTTCCTACATAATGATTTGAAACCTTCATGAATGAGAGCCATTTTTACATACAGTGATGTGCTTTAAAAAAAAAGAAAGAAATCTGAAGGACTACAGTGATTAGGTCCACGTGAACAATGAATGCTGTTGTTAATTACAAGAAGAAACATATTCTAGTCCTCCCTCCTGTTGCTGCATTTATATGCATTGTGAACAAAACATATGAAACAATCTAGCAAGGAGATAATATTCCCCTTAACGCCACGTCATGAACTCAGGAAGGGACTTGCGTCGGGTTGGTTGTAGCATAGAAGAGTGACAAATTATTTTGGCATCATTCAAATGGTGCTTACGGCTCTGTGACTGAGTGGGCCGTGTGTTTAACCCACCCAAACTATTAGAATTTTCAAGGGGTGGGTATTAAGTTCCTGGTTAAACATATGCTCAACAACTGACAAAAAGAAAACAATTTTTTTTATTATTATTATTAGCTATTTTTCGGGGGGGGGGACAGTTGCCAGAACTCACCATGAACACCTTCCTCATTCTCTTAGAATGGCAATGGCACCCACGTGAGAGGTGCTGGAACTGAGTTCTGGCAAATTCCGGCTGAAAAAAGCCTTGTTTAAGGCGATTTACATATAAAACAGATAATAACACCCCAAAAATGTTGTTGTTGCTGTTTTAAAAAAAAGACTAAAACCCTAACAAGTGGGAACTCATGGTAAACACCGACCAATCCAGCTGGGAAGGCCCATCAGAACAAAATGTCTTGAATACTTTCCGGAAAGTTCAGGTAGCGGATGCCCATTGTATCGCAGCAGGAATGCTGTTTCTGCAGAGTGGACTTCTAAGATCTTTTGAGAAGAGACTTTCCAGGCATTCTCTCATCACCAGGTTAAAGTAAGGTCTAATGGTTAGTCTGTTTAGCTATAGCATGTGGAAGGGGCAAAGATCATCTTGTCCTTCATGTCAAGCAGCAAAAGGTCTTGGATGGGCACTGTACAAATTGGTATGCCCCAAGTACTTGCAAGCTCACATCACATGTTTGCATGCACATTTCAAAGCCTGGACCTTTGTATATCTTATTAAAGCCTTCTGAATGTATTTACTATACTATTTTAGAGAGCCAAAAACTCAACATTCTATCTGCACAGAAATGGCAAAGCAATTGTGTGCAGCAGTATATCATTTTGTAACAAACAAGTAGGCTGTTCCATAAATAATATATACAGATTAGATGTTACATTTTGAATCTCTCTCTGTGTGTGTGTGATTTAAAAAATGGCAAGAAAAGCACATCAGTTCAAAGGGCTTGAAGCTCTGTGAAGATGCTTAAAAGCATTGTTAAACCTCTAAACAGGAAAATGTTCAGAACAGTCAAGATTGCATTAAATTGACCTTCAGAGCTCACTGCAAAACCCATCAATTTTCTCTGTTATGTGGAAGAAAAGGCCATTTTTAATCTCATCCTAAATAAATGTCAGGAAAATAAGCTTTGATACAACCGTTGCTGTTCTACACAAGAATAGCATATCACAATAATTATTGAACAGTCTGGTCCTTCTCTATAGACAGCAAATGGGGCAATCTAGAATGCAGTACAGTTTTCTGCAGAGTCTCAGCTTTCTTCCCTATTAAATGTGGCTGCACAGTCCCAATTGGGTTTCTTGGAGGTGTGTGTGTGTGCTACTTTGGTGACTAGGAAATGTGCTCCTCATGGGGAAAAAAATTCATTCATGCAAATCATGTACTGGGAAAATTATTATTATTATTATTATTATTATTATTATTATTATTATTATACCTTGCCGTTTTCCCTGACAGGAACTAAAAGCAGCTAACCGATAGAAATCAGAACAGCTAAAAACATAGGGGGAAATCAATTTAATATTAAAAAACAATTAAACATTGATGGGATTAAAACTCTCTCTCTCTCTCTCTCTCTATATATATACACATATTTATACATACAAGTAATTCAAATATGGTGCTGGAGGATAAACTTGAGAGTCCCATGGACTGCAAGAAGAACAAACCTATCCATTCTTAAGGAAATCAGCCCTGAGTGCTCACTGGAAGGACAGATCCTGAAGCTGAGGCTCCAATACTTTGGCCACCTCATGAGAAGAGAAGACTCCCTGGGAAAGACCCTGATGTTGGGAAAGATTGAGGGCACAAGGAGAAGGGAGGACAGAGGACAAGATGGTTGGGCTGTGTTCTCGAAGCTACTAACATGAGTTTGACCAAACTGCGGGAGGCAGTGGAAGACAGGAATGCCTGGCATGCTCTGGTCCATGGGGTCACAAAGAGTCGGACACAACTAAATGACTAAACAACAACAATTAAAATAAAAACAGTAGTCGAATACAAAAGTCCACGTAGGAGTACCAATCAGGTCATGGGCTTCAGCTTGTACAGTTCATAGACGGAGGGGATTTGGAAGCACAAACACCTGAGAAACCCCATTATTTGCTGCTCCCCTGTTACCATTTTTCTTTCTTAGCCAATCAGTGAGTGAGATGGCATGGCACTGCTATATAGCCAACTGGAATGGAATCATCACTAGGGGCAAATGAAGTAACATTGTCCTAATGCAGATGTATCCAATGTAGTGGCCTCCAGATGTTGCTATATTACAGCTCATATCACCCCTGGCCATTCGCCTTGTTGCCTGGGGCTGAGTCTAACAACAACTGGAGGAACCACATTAGCTACCCCTGTTCTAATGAATACAATTTTCAAAGGCAACTTTTCCTGTCTTCCTACATTGCACTGCTTGTCCTCTCAGTGCGGCATCGGAAGACTGGATTCACCAATTGCCACTGCAAGGTTAGGCAACGAAACCACTGCAACACTGTACAATAAGACAGGCAACTCATCTCCTTGTTGCCTAGGCATCCAGGCAACTCTTTCTGTCTCCCCGTACTGCACTGTGACTGTGTAATTGCCTGCTGTCACAGAGCAGTACTGAGGAAAGAAATATGCATTACTTGGTTTCAAAGGCAGCATACATTCCCTTCCAACAACAGTGGCAGGTCTTGGGTCTCAAATTTCAGCGGCACCCTGGGCAACGCCAAAATTCATCATCCCCATCTCTCACCTTCCATGCTACATCATAGTTATGGCCTTCCAAATGCATCACCAATAGGACCCACAAACAGGGCTGTAAAATGATGGGGCCTTTCCAGTTCAACCATAGTAAACGCAATATCTGACAACAAATCAGCCAAACACCTCAGCCCATTTAATGCCTTTTTTTTTTTTAACTTCACTGTTCTGTACTGGGTTCAAAGCCAGTTGCGGACACAGCTTCTAAGCTTCCTTATTAAAAAAAAATTAAGTCTCTAGCCCCTATACTATAAGAGTGATCCCTTCATATGTACAAGACTGCTCCAATGAGAGCTCATGAGGCCAGGTTCTCCAGAACAAAAAGATTCCAAAAGATTATCTGATGAAAACTTTATATTCTTATGCTCAGAATATATACGAATATAAGTTCTCATGTTACTAACAGCCCAGTGTATTCTTGTGTGTGAGAGAGCAAATGTCTGAGGCGGGGGGGGGGGCAGTAGCATCTGTGATCAATGGAGCAGAGCTCCAATGTACACTTCCCTGCTGAAATAAATTGCTGCTGTGGTTTCTTCTGTTCTCAAGTCTCATTGCTCATGCCTGTAGTCTCCTTTTGTGAAATAGGGGAAATAATAGAAAACAAAACATCTACTTCTTAGTCCCCAGATGCACAGTTGTATAGCCATTGTTCCATAACGGAAGAGTCAATTTGAATTATTAGTGTCAGGGAAGTTGCCCCCTTCCTCCCCAGCAATAACCTAATATTTTTTGGAACCTGTTTTGTTTTGGATGGTTTGGTGTTTGTTTGTTTGTTTTAAAAAAAATTAATGCTCTGATGCCTGTGTGTCTTCCCTGGCCAGAATTGGAAATCAGTTATCTATTTCTAGGATTTATAATCCACTTTTAAGAACTGTGGATTATATAAACAGCTTGCAACGTATATGAAACACAAATCAATGTCTAAATGTAAGACAATATAAAACCACTTAAATCAGGCATAGGCAAACTCAGCCCTCCAGATGTTTTGGGACTACAATTTCCATCATCCCTGTTAGCTAGGGATGATGGGAGTTGTAGTCCCAAAACATCTGGAGGGCCGAGTTTGCCTATGCCTGACAAATCATTCAATTCATAACAATTATAAGGCTGCAATCCTAACCCCACTTACCTGGGAGTTAAGTGCCACTGAATTTAATGGGACTTGCTTCTGCACAGACATGAATAAGATTATGTTGTAAATATCCCGTACAGAAATAAATTAAAACATAATAATAGTAAAACTTGGCCAGGCCTCAGCATAAGAAACCTGAGAGCCGCTACCACATTTCAAGCACCAAAGACCATGAAGAAGATGTAGGTCTGCTTAGTGTTCACAGGAACTGAATTTCATAATTATCTCTCCTGAATTGGAGAGAAACAACAAATGGCTTAAATCTACTTGGATTTTCAGGTGTCATTATCTGAGTATAAACTATGCAATGTTCATTGTTTGTTTTCTTCTGGGGAGAGGTTCACCAGAGTGATACTTTTATCGAGCAACAGGGAATTAAGCACAGTAGTGGGTGAAAGGTAGGGCAAATTAAGGAGATAAAGTCTTCCGAGCCACACGCTCTCCAAAGGAAAGGCTACCGCATGTGAATATTCATTAAAACATTCACACATTCCTATTTTCATGACTAATGGGGAAAGCCCCATTCAATCCAGCCCTTGTTGAGAGATTTCAAATCAGTGAAGACTAAGCCCAAATCACATTCACTTGTCGTATTTGGGGAAATTCTCAACTGAGTGATCTTTGACTGCCAGTATATGACATAGTTATGCCGTTAACTTTGCAAGTACAGTCTGAAATATGGAACTCTTTTAGACTTTACATTTTATAAATGAGGGGGAGTAAATGCTGAAGTTGAAGTGCATCCAAGCCTGCCCACCACTCCCTACCATTAAGCAGTTTTCTCGTTGGTAAAGCATGGAACAACATCTGTGGAGGCCTCCATCTAGATTTACTTTGCCAGATTTTCATTAAAAGAGTGACTCAATAAAAGTGTTGCTTATCCTAATAAAGCTCTTTGGAGCTTTGCAAATTTGCATTTAATACTCTTTAATGTCATTATGGCATTAATAATCTGTGCCTAAAGACCAATAAAAACCCTACATTTTTGGTTTTATAGAGGAAGCTCCATAAACTCATGCTTTTCTTGTGACTCAGCTTTTACTGTGCCATAAAAGAGCCATAGTCAAGTCTACTCATATGCTAGATGAGACCTGACACCAGTGATTTGCATTAATTTAATGGGATTGTGTTTATAAATTGTCCCCTCCTCAATGAACAATAGCCTTTTACAACTGATAAATAAATCAACAGGTTTTGAAGAACCAACAAGAAAAGGAGGCAAGTTGCAACAAGGAAAATGAAGCATGGCCAGGTTAAGAAGCAGTTTATTGCTATACTAGACCAGCCATGAGCACAATATTTTTATGGCATATATATCACATCACATTTTCCTTTCCTAGTCTGCTTCAGGGTAGTTTCATGAACATTTTCTTCGCATAATATTTGCAAATGCAATTTCCACCATGCCTACATTCTAGTATTGTTTTGTCACCAAAAAAGGGCAGAAACTGCTACAGTTCAACAGGTTAATTGTGGCATATGCATTTATATAAACAATAGACCAATTCATCAGGAATATAAATGGGGTGACAAGATAGCAACTATATATGTTATTTCAAAATGTCAGAAACTGGGTGGGAATTGACACTTTTTTAGCTTTTGTGGGTGAATGTTGATAATCATCTGCGAAGGAAATGTCAGTTACCATTGGCGATGTGCATCTGCAACATTTTTAGGACCCACCTTGGTTTTTTTTTATTGTTAATTTCTTTAAAATTGTTTCTAATATTGTGTTTTAATGTTGTAACCCACCCTGGGACCTTAGGGTGAAGGGCAAGTAATAAATAAATAGTAACAACGTTCATATATTTAGTTTTTACTCTAACATATATAGACGGCCAACATTCTCATATCATAACATTCAAATTAATTTGGTTTAACTTTCAGTGGAGTAACTATAAGGCAATATAGGGAAATGATAAAAACAAGTGTACTATAATGATTAAAACTTGTACTATAAGGCACTGAAGTCATAAGATGTGGACCAACATTCACCCTTTTAGTGTATATTCTAAGGGTATAGCATTCAGGTAACGAAAAAGGCTTCCAATTTTTTGTCTTCTATGGCTTCCTCTATGTGCTAAGAGAGATTCTAAATGAAAGGATGATTGACAGTTTCACCTTCTAGCTGAAGGTTCATTTTTCTCTGGTTTGAAATTGCATCCGTTGAACTCCAACTACCTAAGTCCTATCTACATTTCACTTATGCACAGGGCATCAACATGCCTACACAAGACTGGGGCACATTTTAGCCCCATCTCTGACAACTGGTCCTCTCCTTTTAACCATGTTGTGGTGCATGATGTTATCGGAAGAGAAAACCCAATGTGTGTGCTCTGCATAGTTGGGACACCCATACAACATGGTGCCCTGATCAGTTCACAAATTGGGCTTTCCTTATAGATACACATGCTTGTTAAAAAACGAAGACCTGGCATCAGTGCTGAGGCTTTAAGCATGGCCCCACTTCATTCCATAAAATGATTATGCCTTAAATGAGTAGCGTATGCATAGGGTTTTGAAATGGCTGACAGATCAAAGCCTAGATGAAGAATATATGTAGTCTCTTTCAAATTTTATAAACTGTTGCAGAAGTGACAAGACTGACTAGATACTCTGCTGGATTGCCAATGGGCTGACAGTATACAGAGATTTCATATATTCATGGATACTGTCAGAAAAAAGATCTGACTTCTCATTCTGATCAGGAAAAATTCTAATGTAGCTTGTAATTGTCCCAGTTTTTTCAGTTCCATAAACTACAACTTGATATATGCTGTGGAAAAATAAACTTCCAAGGCTGAATATGGAGTATGGATTAGAATGCCTTTTAACCTCAACTTGTTTATGCTTAGTTTTATGTTCTTGATATTTGTCTGATATCAACGGACTGAGAAATCATTTTCTTTAGTTAGAGCAGTAAATAAAACCTACCATGTTATGACAATCACAGTTCCGGTGGGCAGAAATCCTAGCAAGTCATGTAGCCTTGACGATAAAGCATCATTCCATGGTGACATGATTGCTAAAATAAAAATAATGATAATAACAATAATAATAAAGCATTGCTACCCAAAAGGAGATAGCTCCCCTGAGATATTTTTGGCACCGTGTTGGAAGGGGTTTTATTGCGCCAGTAAAAGATAAATGCATTTGTCATTCAGGTAGGGCTCATTTGAGATTAGAGGTATAGTGGGAGGTTTCTATTTAAATACTAGGCTAGTTTTATGGATAGTATTGCTTCATTTTAGACTGTTCCCTAGATCTGTGGCACAATGTTGTTTTTTTAAAAAAGATATAGTCTGAAGTCTTATATGCACACTGCAGTATAGTGCAGCTAACCCAAATCCATTCACTGTTACCTGACAGCATTAAGAACATAACTCTTCAGTGGAAAATACAGTGGTACCTCGGGTTACATATGCTTCAGGTTACATATGCTTCAGGTTACAGACTCCGCTAACCCAGAAATATTACCTCGGGTTAAGAACTTTGCTTCAGGGTGAGAACAGAAATCATGCAGCAGTGGCGCAGCAGCAGCAGGAGGCCCCATTAGCTAAAATGGTGCTTCAGGTTAAGAACAGTTTCAGGTTAAGAACAGACCTCCAGAACGAATTAAGTTCTTAACCCGAGGTACTGCTGTACTGCCTTCATTTGTTTGGGGGATTCCACAATCTTGACCCCAAGAATGAAAAGAGTAGACCCACAGGCAGAAACTTCTTCTGTGCAGGTGTGGGGTGAGAAGCGGGCAGGAATGGGGGGGGAGAGAGACCTGCATCCAGTTGTGCATGGTGGACGAACGTGCGCTCAGGAGAAGTGTGGGGAGAGGGGGAAGTGTGGTCAAGGGGGTGGGAGTGGATCCCTCAATATTTTGTTCAAGTTGGTGCCTAAGCTGTGGCTATTGAAGTGTCTTCCAAGCTGTTGAATAACTTATTGTAGGGTGATTCTGTTTTCCCCTGTGAAATGTTGGAAGGAATGAAAATTGTGCTATTCCCTACTGGGCTCCCACAGGCCATATGAGGCCCACTGACACACTATAAACTTCTCTCTGTCCTTCTAGGAACTGGCAGGACTCAGGGATCCACATGGCTCCCCTCTTAGACCAGAAGCCATTCTAAGTTTGCAATTCTATGCACACTTCCTTTGTCAAAAGCCCCACAGACCACACTGGCTCTTACTTCATAGTAAACCTGCACAGGATCAGGCTGTAATTCATTGAACTCTCTTCCTGAACTTTCAAAATCAAATTTCTGTAGCTGATACATTTGAGTTACATGAACTATGACTTGACTTGGCAGACATCCTATGTGGGTTGCAGCCTTAGACTGCAATCTAATGCTTACTCATCTGGGAATAAGCCCCACTGAACTCAGTAGGACTTACTTCTGGTTCTGGATAAACCAATATACTATTGTCTCTGAATATTTTAGTTCTCACCTGCTGCTCTACCAGTTCAGGGATCTGTTTCATTTCTTTTCTTTTCAGGAAGCTATGGACTCAGCAGCCTTCTCTTTTTCTGTTCTTCTCTTCCTTCAGGCTTTGTGTGTTTTCTCCTTCCTGCCTTTAATTTGCCTCCATTCACTTAGTACTCCCACTGGCTGAGGTTCCTTTTGATTCACTCTGCTTAGGTCAAGGATTCAACCAATTAAGAGAAGGAAACAATACATATATATATATATATATATATATATATATATATATATATGATCAGAGTGTTTCTACTCTCAAAAATGTCTACTCATCTTTCTTTCTAACTCTGCAAAATTCACATTTCCGAACCGCACCTATTTCTCCATCAAAAATCAACATACCAAATGTAAAAGAATAATAGATAAAAACAAATGTATTGCCAACCCACCCCTATGCTGGTTTTATACTAGTTTTCTTTTGGTATAATCAGCAGCATGGCATTTGCAGAGGTGTGTGTGTACCATAAAAGCAGGGAGGGAGTGGATCCTGCTTGAATTATTTGCCTTTTATTTGGTCCTTTTATTATTCTTTCAGAATTTGGAAGCTCTGTCTACCAAAGAATCATGGGAAATGGTTGTGAGGTTTACCTTTATCCCTTAATGTGAGGAATGGAGACTTTTCTCTTTCTTTTTTCCAAAAAGTACTGGGGAAATGGTGACAAGTTATTTCTGCACACCAGCAGGGAGAATGGAGAGATCTGAAAGAAGAATTTAATGCACACTATGAAATGGGTATGAAGAAGGGTTCATACACTTCAAACACCTTCAACAAGCACCAGATGAAGAGAATGTATAATAATTTATAATATTTATGATGAGATGTAAGCCAGAACGGTCCCTTCAAGGTATACTGCATAATATATTATAAGTCTAACTCTCTCAATATTTGTTACAGTAATGTCTTGTAATATTCTGCCCTTCTCTTTTTTCCCAGGCTCACCTTTTTAAAAGCATGGACATCAGCCAGTCTAGATTACGCTTCCGCTTGTTAACCCCATGCACTCCTGAACTGACTCCAGGCAACAGTTTATCACTTCCCCTGCATACTGGATTATGGCAAGGAATTTTTGATGTGCTTTCTAATATTATTGGTCAGTCATTGAACCCAAACCCTGCTCTGGCCCTTCTGTCACTAAACACCAATCAAGACCCTCCCATTACACATAAGGGCCTAGCTGTGATGCTGTTCACTGCTGCCCATTTAGAGATCACCTCCCATTACAAAGACCCCAAAGGTCCATCACTGACTGGATGGCAAGGGAAAGTTTGGAATGTGGCTCTTTCCAAGCATCTAATGTAACTGAGAAGGGCTGTTAGAGGCCAAACTAAACATATTCATTTCGACAGGATATAGTTTCCATATACAGTGGTACCTCGGGTTACATACGCTTCAGGTTACATACACTTCAGGTTACTCCGCTAACCCAGAAATAATGCTTCAGGTTAAGAACTTTGCTTCAGGATGAGCACAGAAATCGTGCTCCGGTGGCGCAGCAGCAGCAGGAGGCCCCATTAGCTAAAGTGGTGCTTCAGGTTAAGAACAGTTTCAGGTTAAGTACGGACCTCCGGAACGAATTAAGTACTTAACCCGAGGTACCACTGTATTAGGTATGTAAATAGAAGTGATGCTCACATCAGGCCTCCACACACACACCCCAATTACTTATGGAAAGTCTACGTCACACTTAGCTGAAGCCTTGGTATCTCAGCCCAAATCCCATAATTGCACCACCCAGTGGTTTCATGCAGATCCTTAAAAGTGGGAGATAAGAAGGAAACTATTCCACACAGACCAAAGCTATGGAGTGGATCATCTCTCAGCACTACCTTTGGTGTCCAGCCTTCCAGTTTTATGAATGGGACCACTGAAAAGTCATACTAGGTGTCCCCTTCCCAGCTAGCTGGCCCATAAGAATATAATTGACAATGATACTGAAAATGACTGGGAGATAAACAATGTAGCCTTCTCCCTGTCCATCTCCTGTTCTGTTGCAGGTCATCCACCAGGGCAACCAAGGCAGTTTCTGTTACAAAACCAGACCTAAAGCCTGTTGCAAATTATTATAACCAAAACAGGAACAGAAGTTGAAAACAACATCTCAGCAATGAACAATGACTTTCATTCCAAATTTATCTCATTAAGAAAGCTTTTCTTCCCTATAACTCTCCACTCATGTTATAATGAAACTGGAATATTTAGGGTTACAGTAGCTGTGAGGGAAACTGACCTCTCTTATGACAGATGGCCTAAAGGATTTGATTGGGAAGATGATGTTATAGAAGTCTATAGAATCATGAGGAGGGAGGACGGACTGACAAAGGAGGAAATAGTCACTCTCTCAAAATGTAGAAAATTGGAGATATACACTGAAACTGTTTTTGTTAAAGGCAACAAAAGAGAATACTTTGCACAATATATAATCAACCTGTGCAATGCTGCAACGGCATGCTGTGAAGGCAACCAGCATGAATAGCTTTAAAAATTAGATAAACACATGTAAGATAACTAGCTTCTATCCATGAAAGCCATTTCAGAGGCAATGCACCTCTAAAGGCTTGTCCATATTTGAACATTATTTAGCTGTTAATCCACTTTCCCTCCATTCAAATTAGACTGGAGTAGTCCACACCTGTGCATATTTGAATTTGTATATGAGAATCCACTGCAATCCTTCTTGTTCATACCAGTAGGCATTTCCTTTTGTGTTTGTTTATGACTTTTACTATGTTAGTTCTATTATATCAATAAATTACCAACAGGGCATGCATGCAAATATCTGTGTAGGCACCTTGTTGCTGTTTATAAACAAAACCCACGAAGTGTGCAAAAGCAGTCACAAAATAGTAAATTTGCTTCTGAAATTTTCTAGTTTTGTGAAAGTCTGAGCAATTAAAAGGGTGTATGGGTGTGTGTGTGTGTGTGTGTGTGTGTGTGTGTGTGTTCAAGACAGCTGGAAAAGAAATGAAAGCATTGAGGAAGTAATGGGTATGAAGTAGAGGAAATTGACAATTTATCCACCCACCCCAAAACTAAAAAAATAATAATCTGCAACCCCAAAGGGAGAGGTTTAGAACCCAACTTCCCCCAATATACTGGCTTAAACCCATATTGGGTAAACGCAAGATTGGTCTTGTTTTAGGGTAACGCCATATGGACTATGCAGATTAAACAGGAATGGAAACAGCTGCAAAGACACAGTAAACTCTGGTGTGGACAAGCTGTAACAGGTTTTGGAGTATAACAGCATGGAGTGAATATTGGCATGATTGTGAATTTACCCAATACCTCGCTAGCCCGTGTCGTTAAATGAACCACTGGCTTGTTCCAGAACAGCAGTTTTTTCTTATCTGCTGTCCTTGCCTTCCAGAATGCACCTCAGGGAGCCAAACCTGACAAACAGGAAGCACTGTTGTGACATCTCTCCATTTTCACATCCAAAGTCTAGGTGAGATGGATGGGATGAGAGATTGAAACAGATAATGAGGGCCCCTTGTCTTCCAGATGAGCAGTGGCATACATGGTGCCTTTAAGTTAATAGATTCCCTCTCACTGACAATACAAAATGGAATCCATTGTTATACACAGTGTTTCAAAGTAGAGCATATGTTGTCCTGTTAAGAACGTAAGAGCCTTGCTACAACCTCTCTATGATTGGCTGGGCTGCACATGGCCTGTTATTCCTTAGTCCTATCCCATTCACACCACACGCTTTATTCATTCAAGGGTGCAAATTACTCCCACATACAGTAACATGTGAGTGTGCCTGGTTGTTCCTGAAATTGTAGGGTCAAGAATGATCTGCTGGCTGAATTAATCTGCTCTGCATCCAACTACTCACACGAGGTGAGAATGGATTCTCATGGCTGATTTGATGTTGTAACTACTAAACAATTACTCCGGAGTGAATTCATTGATGATTAGGAAACTGGTTGTTTAGATGTTTTAATAGATCACAGACAGAGTGAGTTTGGTGCATATCTCTTCCTGGAGAGCTGAGAAAGGATATGATGAATCTGATACCAGCAACGATGTCTCTAGCTCTTTTTACATCATCAGTGTACATGTGGAGGGATGAGGGAAATCGTTCCTACTTGACCCTCCCTGACCGCCACATGTGCACAGATCCTGAGTTCATGCAAACTGTATGTGTCTGGCATAGGATGTCTATGTATGATCTGGGATCTTACAAACTGTGATGAATGCATGGAGATTTGGGACGGGGGGGCGGTGATCCCACCAACTCCTTCCATTGTTCACATGATTGATGGAAATACATGAAAGAGGCTTCTGTGGTGGGTCAAAACACTCAAAATGTCAAGTCAAATTATCAAAGAATATTTCACTCTTCCGAGAAACTTTACATCTGTGACAAAGTACAGGTAGGCTGAGGAATTCAAACTCATTTGCATGTTTGACATTTCTCAACATTTGAATAGGAGTCGTGGTTGGTATTTTCACTGCTCAAAGTAAATTCCTCCCCCATACTCACCTCCACAGCAATAGTTTCATAATCATGCTTTGGTGTTTCAGGAAATGTATTTATGTTCAAACTATTGTAGAATCAGAATCTTAGAATTGAAGAGTTTGACGTGACCCTGAGGAACATCTAGTCCAACTCCCCTCAATGCAGGAATATGTAGCTGTCCTATACTGTCCTATACAGGAACTTTCAACGGGAACTCTCAACCTTGGCATTATGAGCTATTCAGGTTCTACGTTATCAGAATGCAGGTTCCTCCTTTTCCAATGTTGTCAATTTCAATTTCATTCACTTGTTTTTATTTGTTTGTTTTTTGCAAATAATGTACCACTTGATTTTAACAAAACCGATGTTGATTACAAGAAATGTTAAAATCATCAATAAAAACAAGGAATTAAAACCATTTTAAAAATAATTTAAATGAGCAGTATACTAAAAATAGATTAAAGCAATCCATCACCTATGTGTCTGAATAGGCTTGCCTAAACAAAAATATTTTAATCAGGTGCCAAAAAGAATACAGTGAAAGAGCCTACCCAATGTCAATAGGCAGGGAGTTCCCAAGTTTAAGGGTTGAACCAGTATTATTTGTCCAGATTCAGGGACGCGAGTGGCACTGTGCTCTAAACCATTGAGCCTCTTGGGCTTGCCGGTAGTAAGGTCAGCAAGTTCGAATCCACGTGACAGGGTGAGCTCCCTTTGCTCTGTCCCAGCTTTAGCAGTTTGAAAGCATACCAGTGCAGGTAGATAAATAAGTACCGCTGTGGCAGGAAGGTAAACGGCATTTCCGTGTGCTCTGGCACATCACGGTCTTCCGTACACCGGAAGCTGTTTAGTCATGCTGGCCACATGACCTGGAAAGTTGTCTGTGGACAAAAGCCGGCTCCTTCAGCCTGAAGCAAGATGAGCACCGCACTCCATAGTTGTCTTTGACTCGACTTAACTGTCCAAGGGTGCTTTACCTTTACCTTCTTTTCTTTGTCCAGATGTATAAAATCAAAACCCTTAAGTCCATTCCATGCATATGATGGAAGAAGCTCTTGCCATAACAAATCTAAAAACCTCTCAGAAAACACACAAGCGAATAGAATTAGCAGCAGCTTTTTAGAGTTTACAGCTCTTCACAGTGTTCTTGTGTAGATGAGTACTCTTAAGCGTTGCAAGATCCTTATTACCTCTATTTTTCATTTGTTGCAATACTGAGTTAAGAGTGGGATAAAGATGCTGGAAAACAGATGTATTTTCATGTGCACTATTCTGAAAGTGCCACCTGAAACGTTTATATCAGCACCAACCAACAGATTATACAAATAAAATTAATTAAGCAACAGCTAAGAAACTTCTAGGCTGAGTTTTCAACCCTGGATAATAACCCCGGTTTAGCCAAAGCTCTTGTATTGCTGGTGCCTTGCCATCCTGTGATAATAGACAATGCTCAAATGCTGCTGTAGTTTAAATGTATAATTTTAATATTCACACTTGGGTAATTCTGGAATAAAGGTACATTTACCCTACAGCAGTGATATTTGCTTTTGAAAAAAAAAGTTTTAAAAGTTTTCCAGTTTAACAAAACCAGAAATGCTGCAAACACTCTATGACAAAATCCTATCCATACCCTAAGCTGTTAGTTAAGGCTGAACAGAATGTGAATAATTTTCACACAACACTCCTGAAAATGTATTTGTAATTCAGATTTGGCTCACAATGTGCACATTTACATTTTATAATGACTTTTGCAGGCTAAAAAAGCCTAGGAGGAAGCAGATTTCCCCCAGTTAGTTACCAAAATGTAGTAAGTACAACTTCTATTTTCAACTTCATCATCTACAATAAGAAACAGTGACAGTGAGATTATGCTCTGGGCACTTTAGGAAACTGAGTATCTTGCCCCCCTTTACACCCCCCCCCCAATATCTTTAAGTCAAATTTAAACTGAAATTTTGATTGCAATCTAAATGTAAAGAGCCAAACTAGATGTGATAGGAGCACTGGTGTATATTTAAAACACCGAACTTCCTGAATAACATCAAAAGAAGCTGGGTATCTGATTTTAAAAGCAAAAGGGGGGTGCAAGTCAGCCAGCCATTGGCATATCATCAGAAGAGCCTACAAAATTACTCTGTGCAGGCAAATAGGCAGCTGATAAATCACTCCAAAGTGCAAACGTTACTTTAGCTAGCAATGTGTTAACCAGATTTTTAAAGGCCAGACTAGATGCAGTGTGGCAGATCAGTCCACAGTGGGAAATCTGTCCTCCTGTTGTTGTTTTTGAAGATCAAAGCAGGTCCATGGCCCACCAATAAAAATCAATGACATAGTGCTACTGGAGAAGAGGTATAGCACTTTTGTCACATACCATTTCTATATTGAAATCACACAAACACACACACACACACACACACACACACACACACACACACTATTATTTGCTCAATGGAGGTTCAAATGTACAGTTACCCATATACAGTGGTACCTTGGGTTACAGACGATTCAGGTTACAGACTCCGCTAACCCAGAAATAGTACCTCGGGTTAAGAACTTTACTTCAGGATGAGAACAGAAATCGTGCTCTGGCGGTGCGGCAGCAGTGGGAGGCCCCATTAGCTAAAGTGGTGCTTCAGGTTAAGAACAGTTTCAGGTTAAGAACAGACCTCCAGAACGAATCAAGTACTTAACCCGAGGTACCACTGTAGTGTCTGTATGTTCCCATCATCACAGGGCAAGTGGAGGCATTTCAACCAGGAAAACAGCATGAAGGAAAGGACCAGACTTTGGTTATGCCAGACATTTACTGGAGACATTTCTTGGTCATTCATAGGAGTGAGTGAGAGACAAAAAGGAGGAGAAGCTGGGAAACACAATCCACATGTTGAAAACAGAGCCAGACTGACCCTGGAAGTGATGATATAGAGATGCCGTATGGGGAGGGGTGGTTGCAGCAACAAACCGTAGGGGACACTGTCTTTGTTTCTGTACAAAATTTATGGGAGGGCTGATACAGTAAGCCCATAATTTACACAGGGATTGCATGTCAGGGATCGCACCTAAAGCCAAAATTATGTATAGTCAAAACACACGGGGTGCAATGGTGGGTGGGATTGCCAAGGTCTTTTTTCCTGGATGTCTGCCCCTTGTTTGTTTGTTTGTTTGTTTGTTTGTTTGTTTGTTTTCTTTAAAAATGTCAAGCACATAAAGCGGAATGTGCACACGATTACTGCACATCATCATCACCATCACCATGTCCACAATGCACCTGCAGCCCCATTTTCAACAAGAACAGCAGAATGGGATTCAGCCCCTGGACCACCTCAAACAAGTTTGTTGTGGTACTGATTCCTACAGAGAACTGTATTCAATCTATACAATAGCCCAGCAGGTACAGTTCAGGTGAGTTCACCTTACAATTCAGGCCCAATGAATGCCTCCAGCAGTCCTACTTCAAATGTATCACATTGCATGCTCGAAGATGATCTCTTCATTGAAATGCAGGTGATGTAAATATGCAAGAGGAATTTGATCCAGTTCACATTTAAAGGCGAGTCATGAATTCACATTTTCTGAAACAATGTGTAACCTGAAATACTGCCATCCTATGAAATGTGCATTTTTTCTGAATTTTGCCCTGTTGTTTTCCAGTCAAGAACTGTATACAAAAATACCTATACCAAGGTGCAATGTGCATTAAAATGCATATATCAGTGAAACTAGCATACAAAAAACGTTTTATGCTAGGGAAAGATAAATAATTCAGAAAATGTGCTTTGCAAAAATGTGTTCATTAAGGAAAACTGCATACAAAAAGTGTATATTTGGAGACCTGTGCTCTAAAATGCAGATGACTTCTCATAAGGACTTCTTTAAAAACAGCAACAGCCACAAACAGATGTTAAAATGTGGGAACTGAACTAAAGAGTGGAAAAATGAGAAATTGAAAGGAACCAAATTTGACAGATTTACTCCTCCCTAGTGAGGCATCATGTACAGAAGCTCTGTTTGCACATTGGAAAACATATGCTATTGTTCATCCAGGAAGCTTTGGCCGTGGATATATAAACACTGTCAGCAATACCCTAATCTTAACAGACTTTCGATGGTGATTTTAGTTGCACATAAATATTAATCTTTTTTGTAGTTTTAGGATCAGACAGACAGATAGACAGAAAGCCAGACCAGTGTGCATAGACTCATGATAGACTGAAAGTGTTTCCATTAGAAAGATTGAAGTGGCATTTCTAAAATTATCTGAAATTCAGAATGAAAATATCATTAGCAAAATAGAAGGAAGGTCAACATGTGAGCTTTGGTGCTGCTCGATTAAGCAGTATTAAATTCACTTCACTAAGTACATATTAATTAACCAGCAGCTACAAAAGCTCTTGACACGTTCCATGTGTTGAAACATATAGTGCAATTGCTGAAGGCAACAGCTAGAAATGTAATTTGTTTCTCACATCTGTAGCCCCTGTAAACTTATCTTTCTTCCCAGTGTCCATCCTAAGTGCCTCCTCATATGAACAATTAATTGAAATAGAGTTCCGACCTTTTCCAAGTGTTATCTTTCCTGAAACACAATTGCTATACAACAAGCCACCTGTAATTTGTCAAGTTCAGAGGGAGAGGTTTGCAGGTTGAAAGTAAAAGGTTACCTCTCAAGTATAACTGTAATTTCAGAGTCTTGTGACAACTTAAAAATGAAAAAATGTTATGGTGGCATAAGCTTTTGTGCACCAGTGTCCATTAGATGCATGAAATA
This sequence comes from Podarcis pityusensis, assembly GCF_964106645.2. Lineage (NCBI taxonomy): Eukaryota > Metazoa > Chordata > Lepidosauria > Squamata > Lacertidae > Podarcis > Podarcis pityusensis. The sequence continues at coordinate 50,458,608 of NC_138027.1, forward strand.
TAATCCTCAGTTCCAGGCATACATATTGTCATAATGGGGTGGAGGAGAGTTGTATGCAGTATGGTCAGAGGGTAATGAAAAGTTAGAAGGAGAAATAGCAGTGACCAGAGGAGGAATGACCACTGGGAGGAGCTCAGAGAGAAAAAACGCCATGGTGCATCTGCAGCAGCACAACTGGACACCTTCATCTGCCCCAACTGCAACAAAACATGTCCCTCCCTTATTGGCTTCTACAGCTACAGCAGGCACTGCTATCTTCCAACATTTTGACTTCATCACCAGAGGCGCACTCCTCCACTGTCTCCCAAGACAGACTGATGCCTACACCAAATAGTGACAATTCATTTATACTAGATTCCACTACTGGCAATTCCAGCACCAGCACCCTTACCACCTTAGGCTTAGGGCTCCAGACCTCTCCATCTGGTCCTTGAGATTCTTTCCGGCCCACACCCACTCCCTCCAGATTATACCCTACACCAACCCTGCTTCAAACCCTCAATGTGCATTTTTTGCCTAGCCACAATGTGTCCTTGAACTCTGATTGTTTTTCTTGCTGGCCTGGACTGAGGGTAGAATGAGGTGTATGAGTGTGTGTGGAAGCTAGGCTACTGTACAAAGGTAAAATTTGCATTTGTTGCTCTGCCCACCTTGCCTTTGGTCCTGCCCACCATGGCATGTGAGCTTCGGAAGGTTGACCATAGGAAAATGCAGATGTCATGCAGATGTCAATACAGGGATAGGACTGCAGGCATCATAGCAGCAGCATATCCATTTGAGAACAAGGGTTGCTGGGATTTGTGTAAGAGAAGGCATGTTTTACTACACTACCAAGTGCCATATGATTGTCTACTATGGGTTCTCTCAGTACATAAATAATCTTCTGGGCTCTGGGTGTACATTTGAACTTGCATGATGGACAGGAAGCAGGATTGTCTCAGACATCCTTCTAATGTCCCAAATATGAGTTCATCCTTAGTGTCTCCTAGGTCATTCATTCAAAGAGACATTAAATAAATGAAAAGATATATATAGCCTGATCTTATGCCTGTTTACTCAGAGGTTAAGCCTACAATCCTAACCCCATTTACCTGGGAGTAAGTTCTACTTAATTCCACAGAACTTAATTATGAGCAGATGTGGTTAGAATTACATCCTAAGACCAATAGGGGCTTTATGTCCAAGAAAGTGTACATAGCATTGAACCTCTAGTGCTTCAACCTAATTTTAATCATGGGTCTGGGTTGTGGATTTTCACATTGTTCAAACAGAGGAGCACTTGCCCTTCCTTTTCTCATGACAATCAAAATCTCATATTACACTCTGTCTAAAGGCTGTAATATATTAGGTGGCCATGAAAATCTAAAGAGTTATACTTTTAGAGCTAAATTCATCCATTTATCTGAAAGGCTAGACACAGTGTCTATAAAAGTAATGCTTTTTTCTTCACCATGGTATCTTCTGGGAGGTTACACCAAATTAAAAAACATAGAACTTTTTGGAAGCCGATTAAGAGGAAGAAGAAAAGGAAGAGTGACAGATTTTGTTGAATTATTACAAGTATGCTGACAGGGACCTGTGGTTTATTCATAAATGACCAGATAAGGCATTAAATGAAGGCTCTTATTTCAAATTTCTCTTCCTTAAAACAAAGTTGTGACTTTAATTTTCAGGGTGTTGTACATTATTTATTTGACTACAGAAAGCACCAGCATTGCTCTGGAATTCTCAGAAACCCTAAAATACTGGGAGTTATAAAAGGATATGTGCTTGAGTGTGTGCTGTTGTGATAAACTATAATATACAATCCTACCCAATTTTGTTAAAATCCCATTTGAAAATCCAGCTTAAAATGTCATCCGCCATCTTGATTCAAAATTGCATCCAATCCTATCCAAACTAGACTAAAACCTGCTTCCTGATCTCAGGAAGCATAATATCAAATTTGGTAACGGTCTTGCTTCATTCAAATGGAACCAAATCCAGCAAATCCACTTGCAGCGGCAATCCAAAAGGCAGGGCCTGATCACAGTGCAAAGTCAAAACTCAGGGGCAATGCAAGGTCCAGAAATAGTCCTGCAAACTTAATTCCCTCTTTCCCTCTCCAGTGGAGTTTAGACAGTTGCTTATAATGCAGTAAAGGGCACAGCTATTTTATAGAACTCAATAGGAGCTTCATGCAGCATTTAGATGTCTGACGCAGTTCTTTAAATTGGGACATAAATTAGTAAAGGGCATTATTGTGTTTAATGACTGGCAGCCAGATCCTAGGTATTCTTACTATGAAGTACGTCCTACTTTGTTCAGTGATATTTAATTCCAAGAAAGTAGTGCAGCCTTGTACAGTTACAAATGCCTCAGGTTACAAATGCTTCAGGTTACAAACTCTGCCAACCTGGAAGAATTACCTCGAGTTGAGAACTTTGCCCCAGAATGAGAATAGAACTCGTGTGCCGATTCTCAACTCAAGGTAACTCTTCCAGGTTAGCTGAGTTTGTAACCTGAAGCGTTTGTAACCTGAGGTGTTTGTAACTTGAGGTACCACTGTACAAGGCTGCACTACTTTCTTGGAATTAAATATCATTGAACAAAGTAGTGGCAGCAAGAGGCCCCATTAACGAAAGCACACCTCTAGTTAATAACAGTTTCAGGTTAAGAATGGACCTCCGGAACAAATTAAGTTCGTAACTAGAGGTACCACTGTATTCAGAAACACAGATTAAATACATTTTCAACTTCATGGGGAGGGAAATAAAATAGTTATTCAAACAGTGGATTCATACTGGGCTGATTTTATCCCTTACAGGGCTTTGTCCAGTTATTAAAACTCTCTAGAATTTACAAGATGGCCATTGATAGTGTAGCATTTTGTATTTTTATAGACCATCAGTTGAATTTTGCCCCTACGATCAGAAATAACACAAACCATTTATACATAAAAAGACCAGTCAATTAATCTTGATTCTAAAGTCTACTATATATTTTGGAAAATGGTTTGTTTGTCTATCTATCTCAATGTCTATCTGTCTCTTCTCTATGAGTTCAGACACCTCTTGAGATATCATCACCAAACTCTGCACAAGGGTTCCTGAGGTGGGGTTGGTCATTATCAATGTTTAGACACTAGCTGCCATTTTGAATCAAGATGGTGAACTGAAACATCATTCTGGTGTGACTTTGCCCATTTGGGGAGCATAGGTCCAGTCACCTCTGTAGATACTGTGGCCAAAGTCTGCATGAGAGTTCACGAGGCGGAAGTGGCAGTCTTCATTGATATTTAGATGCTACGTGCCATTTTTAATCAAGATGCTGGACCAAAACATGACTTTGGTGTGACTTTGCCTGATTTTTAGCATGACAGGTCCAAACTCACAAATTGCACCATCCGTTTAAAACAAACAATATTTTCTGGTTTCTATATATTCCCGAGCAGTGTTGGGCATTCCCCACTAGTAATTGTATAAGAGCCAGTGGCCAATTTCAAACAACATCCTGTTGGCACAGTGGCCTCTGGGAAGCATGCATGCAAGACCCAAATGCAACAGCATTCTGCCCTCCTGCGATGCCCAGCAACTGCTATTCAGGAGCGTTACTGTCTCTGACAGTGGCTAGCAGCCACCGATATCCTTTTTTTACATGGTAATCTCATGGTTCTCTGAAGCAAAACATCTTGTTTATCTCAAGAGAGCCAGTGTGGTGTAGTGGTTAAGAGTGGTAGTCTCGTAATCTGGGGAACCGGGTTCGCGTCTCCGCTCCTCCACATGCAGCTGCTGGGTGACCTTGGGCCAGTCACACTTCTTTGAAGTCTCTCAGCCCCACTCACCTCACAGAGTGTTTGTTGTGGGGGAGGAAGGGAAAGGAGAATGTTAGCCGCTTTGAGACTCCTGAAGGGGAGTGAAAGGCGGGATATCAAATCCAAACTCTTCTCTTCTTCAAACACTTTCAGTTGAATGTTAATAACATCTGAACAAATTGTGACGGAATAGTGTTATGCCACATACATTTATGTTTTGGATCACAGGATTGCATTTAAAAAAATGAAGTTTGAATCTGGACCCTGTTTGGGATGCTACCTTTCAACAAAGTGTTTCAAACCCTTTAATCTCTCATTAAAAGGCTCTGACTGCTACCATATTCATGAGCACCCAGAATTCACCATATAAATCTGCAAATGTTAGTCTTTCCACCTTCAACATTCCTTTAAGAATTGATAATGAAGTCAGTTCCTGCTGCATGTTTACTGTCTCATATTCCTACTACATAAACTAGAGGGAAAGTGCTGCTATAGCGTTTGACTAAATAATAATTTGAGTGTCAGCTTTCCTCTCAAAAGTCATGTTTTTATGACAGCAATGTTATCCTGTTGCCATATGTTGTCTTAAAAATGTGGCATAGTTTTGTGCCAGAACAGCATCAGAGCTGACATAGTGGATGTGACTCACAGGTAATTGAGGCTGCCAAAGATAGTTTGTTGTAGCAGTGTGAAGTCTGTCCTTTTGCGGACTATTATTATCCCTTCTGGAGCCATTGCCATGAAGAGCAACTGTATACTTTGCCAAGAGAGAACTTAATACGGCAGCTGAATTATGTGCACCAAAATAAAATAGCAACCGTATTCAGCCACTCATTTCGTCTGCTAAATGAATCTGCTGATTTTAGATAGGGAATAGATAGCTGAAAACTTCATTATGTGTGATCCATTTTAGAAGAAGGTAGATCGTGTCCTCATCCATGGAGGGCACGTGTTGCAGTGAGATCACACCGTTTGTGTAGGTGGGATAGCCACAAGAACCCGATTGGGTCCCTCGGTTGCTGGGGCAATTCTGGCCAATGGAGATGAGAGAATTTGCAGCCGGGGGACCTATTTATACTGCTACACATTGTGTTGAGCTTCCTCTTAGCACCTCGTGCATTGGATCACCCGCCCACCCTCCCTATATTTAGGGTCTTGCTATGACCTTGCTATGCTGTCGTGGGTTGTCTGCTTTTGGGGCTAGGGCCCAGCAGGAATTTTCCCATTTGGCTGATTGGCTGTTGCCATTTGGGTTTTGTCTGCCGCGTAGCAAATCGTCACAACTTTGTAAGGTTTGGCGGTTAGGCATTGGTTCAATGTGGAGGGGAGGTTGTCACACCTGCCCCTCCAATGCGTGAAAGGTATTCCGTTAAAGGAATCCAGGTGGTCACCATGCTTTTGTCAGATCCCCTTCCAGGGGTTAGGCCATGCCAGAGCACCTGGGAGCATTTTGGGGTGAGGTTGCGTCTTACTGACTTCTGCCAGTGTCCAGTTGTCAGTGCTGCCCTGCCGGAGGTGTAGGTGCAGCTAGTCGAACCAATGCCCACTCACATCCTGTAATCAATAAAGTTGTGGCCAAAATTATGCCAATAACCTTAAGCTAATATTGGTGTCAACTGTGTCTTTCTTTGAGAGGTCTTAGGGGTCTTCACACGCAACATCTCTTAACCTGAAGCAAGAGTTTGATACTTGTAAGGTGTCAGGTACAGGGATTAACAGCACTGTAATTTTAATAGAAACTTACTTCTGATCTTTCCAGGAGAATGATGTAGCAGCAACACAATGCAATTAACCCCACAGTGCATACACAATATACCTATACACTGAATAACAATTGCAGCCATTTTTACCATCTGGAAAGGGGGGAAAACCTGTTCTGAAGCTGTGCTATTTTTTCTGAAATGGATGCCACATAGTCAATAGGTATTCTGTTATATGGCAGCAAAAAATTGGTCAAGTCAGTAGCTGTATGGCAGTCATCATTCTATTTAAATCTTGCTAATGAGGAACGAAATTGAACATTCTCCCACATTTTCCACATTTTTCCAAATCTATTTTCCTACTGAAAGCTTGTTCCCATACCTGACATAGACAATCCAGTGTACCAGTAGCCCACAAAAAATTATGCATGCAAGATAAGACATCTTTGTCTGTAAATGAGTGTTGATTAACATATTCTCTAAATGGCATTAACTACCTCTTATTATATTATATTCTTATTAAGTGACCAGAAGTCAGCATGAACTGATTGAAAATTCAGCTGCCACAGATGAAATGGAGCTTAGCAAAGGCCTTAGTTTCCAGGTGTGGGAAGGAATATCATAAAGGGTGATAAGCACATATTTGAAGCCCCACTGAAATCATTGAGGCAAATTAACTTTATCTCAATCTGGGCTATAATTCTGTATCATTTAACTTCAGGATCAGGGAAGAATAATGAGGGAAACCAAGCCCTGACTCTTTGAACCTATTAACTGAATGTCTCCTGAGCAAGATGATCTGGGTGCATTTTTAGTTGGGAGGTCTTCGTCAATAGAAAAAAATAATTTTCCTGGCACTCTCTCCTCTCACCTTCTCAAGACTTGTTACTGTCAACCGCAGAGAAGGGGAGTTGAGCCGATGAACTCAAAACTGATGAGAGCTAGTGAAGCAACACAGGTGCCTGTCAAATCACCTGGATCCTCCTTTCAATCACAACGTTTCCTGCCTTGCAGCATAAGGGAAGGACTATTTATGGGTAATTGGTATTTCTCTGTTTCCCCCTTATTTTTCCCCATGTGGGAGTTGATTTTGCAAGATGGAAACTATTACTTACTGAATGAATGAACTATTGCATCCCTGGTGCCAGTTTTTATAATCATATTAATCTTAGAATAGTTTGACTTCTTTATAAAGGTGACTTGGTGTTATGATTTTATTATTTTAGCTTTGTAAAGATTTTCTACACAGAGCCTCTACTTGCAACTGTGGTCAGTGATCCACAGATACACTACAGCTTCTGCTGACGTGCTGGAACAGGATGCTGATTGCTGGATAATGATATGCCCTGAGCAAATAGCAGAAATAACGTGTCATGCTAACAGGTGCCTTTATGAGAGGGAAAGAATATCTTCCATGAGCATACCTTTCAATTTCAGGAAGTCAGCTTAGCCTTGCTTATGGGCTTTTGTGGTTACTAGCAACAAAGAAAATAAGAAAATGACACCTGATGTTCCTCATCCAGAAATGACTAACATGTGGCTTCCAGATGCTGCTGAGTTTAGGGTAGTAAGAAGGCAGTGTTTTCTGATCTGTGCTATGTACATCACATGCAGCACCGTTCTGCTTCCCAAAACAATGGCTACTTATCCAGTTACGGGGTGTGGGACTGCTGCAGTCCATCGCAGTGGGCTCAGATCTCCTGGGATCAATGCTAGGGCTAGGTGGCCAACGGTTGGGGAATCCCTGGGCTGGCTGCTTGGACTGGCGGGCTTTCCTGTCACCTAACATTTGAATCCTGGACCAATCTGGCTGAAATGAGTGGGCAAGACTTGGGAGCAGACCGGAGTGGAACAGGCCCAGCACTGTTCTGCTGCACTTTGTCTTCTCCCCAAAGCAGCATTACTTCTCTTGTTGTCTACTGTGGTGAAATGATGTAACTTACAGAATTAATAATTTAACTTGTCATTACATTATTCCACCCCATATTTCATTCCTCTGCAAGGTCTAGGAGACCAGGCGGGGAGGCAGCTGGTCGTAGCAGGAGGGAGAGACTCCCTGGCTTCTCCATTCTGCCTCTTGGCCACCCTCCTCTCCAATCTCCACTTCAGTCAGAGTCTGAACTGCTCTCTGCCACAGCCTCTTCCTGTTCATTGTTGTCCTACCACCAATCCCCTAGCTCGGAGCCTTCTTCCCCTGAGGGTTCCCTATGGGATTCCCCTGCCGGTGCCTCCCATTACATAAACCTCTGCATCCAGCCAGTCCATGACATATATGTGAGGAGAATCAGAACTTACAGGGTTAAACAGTTCTGTGTGACGTCTCACATTCTGAGGCGTGGTTTGGTTCACATACGGGAATCTTTCTTTGTGTGTGAGTTTCCTTTCATTTTTGGCTGAGACGAAAGAATGTCCGCTCTCTCGCCGGGCTGATTTATGATGTTTTTCTTCTCATTAAAGGCTGTTAGAGATTAGCAAGAAGCCTGCGTTCAGTCTGATTTATTATCCACACACAAGGCAACACTTTCTACCGCTGCTATGAACTCTGCTAAGAGCTCAAGTTTTTCCTATCGGCACAAGCGTCCATCGGCACAGGGGAAGTGTGCCGGGCGCCATCTTATCTCAGCAATATATGGATCTGATTTGACTTTGTCTGCATGCCATAACATGGATGCACTTATAGTAAAAATCAGTGTAAATTAAATTAGAAGATGAAGCAATGCTTTTTAATGACTGAGAGGTATATGTGAATGAAATATTAAGGAGGACTATAAAAATAGTTCAGCACTGGGACAAGTTGCCTGGGGAGTTTATGAAATCTTCATTGGGTTTTTCAAGAAAACCCTGGGCAGCTGTTACAGTACCTTCTGATTAGATGGATCCATTCTGTCCATTCCAATCCCCCTCCCAATTATCTGATTCAAATGTCCTTGATAAATGGTTGAAAAAATAAACTACGGCCATAATTCCCAGCAAATTCTCCTGTGATGAATTCCTTTGACAAAATATCACTCAACAATTTATTCTACCAGCAAGAACAAGAAATGAAGTTTTCTTAAGTATTATTAAAAGATGGGAAAAGATGAAAAAATTAGCAATGTCATAATTGTAGATTTGCTATGAATTTATTAAGCACTTAAAATTCTACTAAGTAGTAAAAATCCACAGTACTATCCTATATGTACAAGTCTACTCAAATGTAAATTCCATCGAGCAGTGGCCTCAATAGCAGCTATGAAGACAAAACACGTTTAAAGCACACACACACACCAACAATCCCGGGAACTGTAGTTTACACCTTTACAGAGCTACAAATACCTCACCATTAAACTCTTGGGGTTCTTTGGGGGTGAGATGTGTTTTAAATGTTCTGTAAATGTATCTGTGGTTGTTGGTTTTTTTAAAAAAAACCTCTCTTTAAAATATGCTTTTTATTGAAATGCTACTTGAATATTGGCACTAACACCTGGAATGGGAAAGGAAATGGGAGGGAGGGTGTGTGTTTTAAAAATGTATCCTTTATTAAAGCAAAGAGGCTCATTAAGCTGGATAGAGGCCATTATGAAGTGCAATGCAGATGAGAGTTCAGAGTTTCTTCAAATGTATTCTGCATACATTATCTATATTCCGCATACCAAGCAAGATGAAAAGAGCTTGCAGGAATGTATTCCAGACCTGGCTAAAATTAGTAACAATTTTTAACAGTTTCTTAAAAGGGTACAACCTTCCTCAGTATAGTGATGGGTCTAATAGTGAGCTTTCTCTCTTCTTTTTTTAAAGGGTATTTTTGAAATTCTGAAAGGAAAAGAGGAAAGAACTGTTTCAAAGTATTATTAATGAGTGATCTGGCTAATTATTAAGCTATATGAAAACCAGAGGTGTTATTTGCCCCTCAGCTGCAGCAAGGAGCAATGGCCTTCTCACCACCAAAGAGCTGACCCAAGTAATTTTGCTTCCTGAGGCAAATGACAGGATGTTGGTGCCTCCCATTCCATGTCCATAAACCAACCAGAATACTAGTTTAATCATGAGGGATGTGGCCAAGCATCACACTGAAAGCAGCTGGCTAGCTTAGAGCAGGAACACACAGCTCCAGCACCTTATTGCTACTCCCAGCTCCTTACCTGAACTTCTGTTGCTGCCTCACTCTGCCTAATGATAGGGCTGGACCGGGCAAAGTGTAACAAAGTGTAACATCTCCAATCAACTTGTGCCACTATGCTACCCCAAGAGTTTCCTCATACTCATTAAAAACTGCATTCCACAGCAGTTTCTACATCAGAAATTCAGCAAGGTCCTCTGTGAGCAGTTGGCAGTTTTAAAGGTTTGTTTTGTTTCCTACAGTTGTATCCTACCTTTCATACAAGGAGCTCCAGGCAACATATGTGATTCTCTCCCTCAGTCTGTTTTATTCTTGTCTCAGTCCTGTGAGTTAAGTTAGGTTGAGAGATAGTGACTGGCCCATGGTCACCAAATGAGATCATGATGAAGTGATGATCTGAACCTTGGTCTTCCCAGGCCTATTCTTACACTCTCACTACTTTACCATATTGACTTGCCATCATTGTTTTGTCTCAAAGGGTCAGTATCCTTCAAATCAAAGGAACATACAGTACAGATCATTTGTGCATCAAATTAAGAGAAAGGAACTGGTTTTTCTGGCTGCACAGGAACAAGACTAATTCAACCAGTGGCTAGAAACTGGATCTGACCAGTGGAGCAGAAGCAGCCCACCCTCTGCAGGCACTTCTGACAGGTGAGTGGGGCCACCCAGCTGCCAATCATCTGATGCCATCTGATATCAGATGATTCAACTTCAAAGGAAGAACTGGGAGCACACTCTTTCTTCAAGTCAGAGCTGCAAAGTTTCCTGCTGAAAGAAGGAGTTGCATTCAACAGGAACCATTTCCACTGGGAGCTCTGGAGTGGAAGCAATCCCATTTGGGTGCCGAATCTAAAAGGTGCCAGATGCAAGAAGCCCTGCTTTCAGAGGAACCATCTAGAGCACATTCTAAGGCTCCCAATTATTCCTCTGCAGTCAGGGCTGGCCTACACCTGATAACTTATGACATCAGGTATGGGAATGATGGACATGGCTGAAGGGAATGAGGACCCATGATGGGCATAATTTGATGTGAGGGATCCACATCTCTGAATTAAACCAACTGAAGCCATTTTTCTGGAGCTTCACAATAGACTCTGACTTTTGTCTACATGAGTTGTTTGTTTATACAACGAACTTTATAGAATCAGCAATTCTGGAGCAAATAGCAGCCTAATCATGACCTATTTTCCAAAGACTATGAATATGTCAAGGATAAGATGCAAAAGGCAAAAATAGGCAAAAAATAAACTAATAAAAGCAAAAATAGAGAAAAGACACAGGCTGGAAAAATCCTCCAGGAGACTTTATAATCTCTCATGAAAAAGCCTTATTAGTGCTTTCCAACTCATCCTTAAAAATTTCACTGTGGAGTTTCTAAGCAATCTTTGCTGCCTTTTGATTAATAAAATAGGATATATGGCTTTCATTAAGTGCAATGAGCTTAAAATGTATCAGTGTAATACGACATTAAGGAACATGGAACAAAAGCCTCTTATCTATAGTAGCTTTATAACATGACTTTATTATACAGTATAGTCAAGATACTGTAGGCTACAAAACGTTCACTGAACCATCGCAATCCATCCCCATTAATTATCACACATTATCATGTATCTGTTGGAATTCTGCCTGGGTCAGAGGAATGTGCCACAAGCGTAGGCACCGGCAGATATTCCTGTCGACCTCCCCGCGTCTCCCAACCTCTGCTGATAAGCAGGCGAGGTCCGGCGATTCTTCTCAGATGTATGAGAGGAACACACCGTTCTTCCTCTCTCCCCTTTGGTGTCCCCAGGGAGGGGAAAGAAGCAGACAGAAAACTATTTACATCATTTATTTCTGCCTCTTACATCAGTACAGAGAATCATGTCTGCACTCAACAACAGCAAGAAGAAAACTCCTCCCAAGTACATCCAGTACGGGTCATATGACACACACACACTGAGCTAACATCCGGTGCTCAGTACAGAATGGACTGCCCCTTTGTTCCCATGGCAACAGTCACAAACATCCTGTCTGGCTTTCCAGCCACAAGCAGCTGGCTGAGCTGCTAGAGCCTTTGCTTGCTGCAGCATTGGTGCTTTATGGTAACATACTCCCCCTAAAGTATCAATGTGTGCTGCGAGCAAAGCGTCATCCAGAGAAGAAAACAAACAGTTGTTATATTTATAACATTCCCCTGTTGTTTCAGTTCCACCCTTGGAACTACCCGCCACTGGTTTAACCAATGTACCTCTCTGGTTGTGTGACTTCGCATTACCTCGGTTAACAACTCTCTGTTGTGCCTTTGTCTCTGACTCAGACACAGCTTCAATCTGTCCTTGGTCGTTTACAATAGCAACATATGCAAGGTTAGCAAACTCCTTTGAATACCTCTTGGGTGGTACACCCTTCGTTGCTCTCTCAGACCTACGTAAAAGTTGCTGCTCTTCTCTGCTTTCTGGTTCAGCCTCTGAACTCTCTGGAGAACCAGTACTAAGCTTAATCAATGGTTCATCCTCCTCTTCTGAGGGTCTAGTCATTATGTGAGATTTCCTCTCAATGACTGTGACAACTGAGCTGTCTGAGCTATCGCTGTCATCATCAGTACCACTGTAATCTGTGACATCAGAAAAATCATCATCATCATCGTTTCCTGTGGGAAATGTGTGTTTTACAACCCGCTCTTGCTCTGGAGCACTCTCTAGGAACTTTGTGAGAATCACCTGACCAGATTCAGACAAAATTACTCTGTAGAGACCCTTTTCATAACCCACAAAAATGCCTCTGGCATTCTTTACTCCACCTGGAGCTTCTGTTCTCACATGAGACCCGAAAACCTTGAAATAGGCAACAGAAGGTTTTCTATTGAACAGCTTCTCAAAAGGAGAACATCCCAACTCTGTTGTGACTTTTCTCAACCACACATGAAGATAGGACGCTAGCGATTCGGCCCAATATTCATGTGGCAAATGTGAACTCAGCAATTGCGCATTCATCCCCTTTTGCAATTCTTTGTTCACTTTTACACAGACCCCCCTGTTCCACGCTTCTTGTGAAACTGCCACTTTGTGGTCTATCCCTTTTCCATCCAGGAACTTCTGAAACTTCTGTAACAGAAAAATTTGCTTCTCATCTGTGAAAAGACAATCAATGTTAGCATCATGCATACTTTTAACCTTGTCACAAAACTCCTGAAACTTTTCTAAAGTTTCTTGCGGTTTCTCCATCATATAAACCCAAGAATAATTAGTGAAACAATCCACACACACAAGGTAAAATCGTGCACCGCCTCTAGATGGTTCTAGAGGACCAATCACATCAGCATACACCCGCTGAAATGCTCTGTCGACCTTCTTCGTCACCTTCCTGGTGCTCACACTGGTCACACCTGCAAGAGAGATTTCGTTAGAAACATCAGAAGAATTACATTTCATGTAATCACTTTGATCAAAAGTCAACAAATACAGTCCATCTTTCTCTTTGGCAGTAAGAAACAGTTCTCCATCTTTGTAGATCTTGCAGCTTTTAGCATCATAGGACAGTTTCAGTCCTTTCTTTGCAATCTGCGACACGCTCAGCAGATTAAATCTCAGTTCTGGAACCAGGTAAACATCGCTTATTGTCAAGTTCAGACTCTCAAGATACACAGTCCCAATTCCAGTCGCTTCCAACTCCTGACCGTTGGCCTGTTTCACAGTGAAGCTTTGCTTCTTCAACGTCGAAAACAGTCCTCTGTGCGGGCACATATGAACCGTGGCGCCCGTGTCAATTATGAATGCGTTCCCAACATCTGGCGTGGTTCCTTTCGCCATCATAGCCTTTGCAGGTTTCACCTGGCACTTGGTACGGCTTTTGCCTGACGCCTGAGGCTTCGTAGAGCTGCTCTTTGCTCCTCTTGACTGGCGCGGCTTCTTACAGTTTCGCTGTAGATGCCCAGTCTGTCCACAATTGTAGCATCGGACAGCACTCAATGCTACTCCATGCTCCCTAGTAGCATCAGCAGTGGGGGAATTAGAACTCTGTTCTTCCCTCCCCCTGTCTTTTTCTTCCAGTGCAGCAAGTCTGTCGTGTTCATTCAGGACCACAGCACAAACTCTCTCCGCGGTCAGCTGCGCGGCCGGTAGGGAACCAAGCTGACTGGCAACAACCTTGTAGGTGTGGCTAAGGCTGTTTATCATCATGAAGCAAAACACTTCCTCCTGAAGACGGAAATTGCGTTCCACCATCTGTTGACGCAGAAACTTCATTTCTGTCAGGTGCGCTTGAACATCTCCATCAGGCGCAAGTCTCAGATTGGTCAATTTCTCAAAATACAGCAACGCTGAAGAACCAGCATCTCTCTGATGCGTTGTACGCAGTGTGTCCCATACCTCTTTCGCATTTTCTAAATGCTGAACATGCACCAACTGATCATCTGAGACACACAGAATTATAGCAGTCCTGGCCCTTACATTCCGTGACTCCCAACCTCCGGTTGGTGCTGCAGGGATGGGGTTTTCAATTACATCAAAAAGCCTCTGATTCTGCAGCAGGGCCTTCATCTTTACAGACCAAGATGAATAATTGTCATTGGTTAAGCAAGGAGGGCAAGGCAAACCTCCCCCTTTCTTGGCATCCATCTTGAAGCCAAGCCTCCAGCTCACAATGTCAAACAAACTGTGAAATCCAACAGTTGTTTTTTCCTTACTCACGCAGCAAACTGCAAATTGTTTGTGCTTTTTGCACCTGGCAGCTAAACTCAGGCTGCTATTGAAAAGTCCCTTCCAAGAGCTCGTAAACCTTGTAGCCAAAACATTCTCTGGTTTTGTTTCGCTTTCCCAGGCTTACACTCAGAGCCTTCTGCGCAGCCAGTAAATTTCCACTTCCGTTACCTAGCAACAATGCATTTCAATAAGACATCTTATCTACCACAAAAATTTGTGGAATGCAGGCTTCTGCCTCCAAGCTGCAGGCCTCTTCCTCCGGAGCTTTTGTTTTCTTTGAAACGCAGCTCCGTGAACCAGGGAATTAATCTTCCTGCGTTCACACTTTTAGCCCGAAATGCAGCATACCTTGAACTTTGTTGCTCTGGAAAACACCTCTTCTTTCCACCAGCTGTCTGTGGAGCCCCTGGCTTCTTTCAGACGCTTTCCTTCCTCCTTGGAGCAGAGGAGGACAATCCACCAGCCTCTCATACAGAGGTCGATGGATCGAAACCATCCTCTGCTACCACTGTTGGAATTCTGCCTGGGTCAGAGGAATGTGCCACAAGCGTAGGCACCGGCAGATATTCCTGTCGACCTCCCCGCGTCTCCCAACCTCTGCTGATAAGCAGGCGAGGTCCGGCGATTCTTCTCAGATGTATGAGAGGAACACACCGTTCTTCCTCTCTCCCCTTTGGTGTCCCCAGGGAGGGGAAAGAAGCAGACAGAAAACTATTTACATCATTTATTTCTGCCTCTTACATCAGTACAGAGAATCATGTCTGCACTCAACAACAGCAAGAAGAAAACTCCTCCCAAGTACATCCAGTACGGGTCATATGACACACACACACTGAGCTAACATCCGGTGCTCAGTACAGAATGGACTGCCCCTTTGTTCCCATGGCAACAGTCACAAACATCCTGTCTGGCTTTCCAGCCACAAGCAGCTGGCTGAGCTGCTAGAGCCTTTGCTTGCTGCAGCATTGGTGCTTTATGGTAACAGTATCACCATGCAAGACCAAGATAATTGCCTTTAAAGTGATCCAGAATGAACTGCGGGGGGACAAACTGACCTTCAGAAAAGGGATCAAAAAAACGAAGATGTGTGGTGGGTGGGCAGCCATTTTATATGTGCTGAAAGTTAGAAAACTGAAGTGTATGTGCAGAGTCCATGAGAACATTTGTGAACTGTTGTGTGTTGCATTTTTAGGATGAATGGCACCTGCAAGCTTCAGAAGGGCCAAAATAGGCTAGAACCAACATCAGCCTATGAACGAATGCGGCTGATACAGTGACTCGACACGTCTGATTTGCTTTCCCTTGGTTTAACAGGGCCCTTGTTTTGTAACTCTGTCTTGTTTAACCATTATGTCCATGTTATAAATAATTCCACTCCCTATCGTCCATGCATTCACATACCTGTGATGGGAGAGTATGTTTGTTTTTATTCAACAGTGATCTGTAATTGTATATGGACTATATATATTGTCATTAGATCCTGTTTGATAACATTGTATTTTGCAGAATTTTTTTTAAGGAGGAGGAAGAGGACAGACATGACCACATAGTGATCTGATTGCATAAGTTGGTCAGGTTGTGTGGGAAAGCATGTGAAAAGCCTCTTACAGTTTACCACTCCTGCCTGCTAGTTTGCTTTCCCTCTTCACTCACTTGTCTTAGGGTGCCTCCAAACCACCAGTATATTGAAGTTAGGGTTGTGCAGTCAAAGTGGATTAAAATGCTGTGTCATCCTGGCAAAACAAATTCATTTAAAGAAATGGACTTGTCGAGATTAGGAAAGTGATGGGAAATCCACTGAAAAGCACTGCATGCACAACTGGCTAATATAAGACAAAACAACAGCCCATATGAAAAGCTGGATGAATATTTATAGTCATACAACTGTCCTGCAAGCAAATGCTCAATAAAGACAGGGCGTAATCTCACTTCCACATAAGCTTTGTGCAAGCAAATCAGAATGAATGTTCAACAAAAATGATGTCTGGAAGAGACCTTACTCATTTCACACCGAGCGTTAATAATGTGCAGTGCCAGCTTTAGCTTTTGTGGGGCGCTTGGGAAAGATGGACCAAAATCGCCACCACCATCAGTGTCCCCCATTGCCCTCTCCTTCTGACCCCAATGTACTACTTTTGGGAATGAAACAGCAGAGCAAGTGAAGGCTCCTCCTCTTCCTCACTCTTGTCACTCTTGAGGCAAGGGTGAACAGGCATAGGCCTCAAGGGGAAAGTGGGATTTTTGCTGAAGTGTGGGCTCCGGCAACTGTACAGCAATGCCAACTCCTAACACCAGTCCTGATAATCTGACATGTAAAGGAGATTGCATTTTGCCACAGTGAAAAATATATGCTCTAACTCAGCAGCCCAAAGAACCAGTGCAGTCACATTGTTTTCAGCTGTGTGAGGGACAATGGATAGGACAGCCCTAATATTCGGCCATCATCTGTTTTTGACCTTTGTAATTCCAAAGAAAAGCCCAGTTACAGAATTCAGTAGCATCCCAAAATGATGTGTGTACCACATACACAACTTTCCCCAGTAAGAAAAGTATTGATGGCAGAGCTTAGCTTCTATTTTTTACACAAGTTCTTGGGGTCTGGAGACTTTCTGTAATCCGGTTTCGAAACAGAATGCTTCTGAATTGTTTCCACTGGGGGTTGCAATGTGCTGCTCTGCAAATTTGGGGCTGTGAGTGCACTGCACCTGTTCCTACTTATATAAGGTTGTTCAAGAGTGATTGCAGCTTTTTACATAATTTCAACAAGGGCTGGGTTCTAATCAAGTTTGGCACTAGGCTGGGCCTGGAATCTAGATGAACACTGACTTGTGTCTCTTGCCAACTTGCATCAACCCAGAATATTAAACAGATGCAAGAAACTTGGTCTTTATTTTGAAGTAAGCATTAAAAATATTGAGAATTTGGGATGTCATGCTCACATGGATGCAAGGCACACTAGCACGTCACACATCACTTAGTTCAATGTACTAGATGTCTACACACACTTCACAGCACCAAATCCTCAATCCTTATTTGAGGCTGGCAGATGGACTCCTTCCATGGTGTTACCGGCAAGGGATGTATTTTGCTAAGTGTCTATCAAAAGAAGTAGCAGTGAAGGGGACAAGAAGAATTGCATCAGCTATAAATCTCAGAAACAATCAATGCAGCAAATGGCAACATGTCATAAGATCCATGGATCCTTCAGCAGGAGATATAGGGACATTAGATATACAGTGGTACCTCGGGTTACATACGCTTCAGGTTACATACGCTTCAGGTCACAGACTTCGCTAACCCAGAAATAGTGCCTCAGGTTAAGAACTTTGTTTCAAGATAAGAACAGAAATCGTGCTCTGGCAGCGTGGCAGCAGGAGGAGGACCCATTAGCTAAAGTGGTGCTTCAGGTTAAGAACAGTTTCAGGTTAAGAATGGACCTCCATAACAAATTAAGTTCTTAACCCGAGGTTCCACTGTACAGCCATTAGCCCAACCATGGGACCCTCGGAATACTACATCAAGGGCTTGGCTGGGAGAAACACAAGCACAGGACTGGGGGAAATGGGACACCAACACCAGCTCTGGTGCTGCAATAATCATAGAGGACATAGGATGCTTTATCAAGACAGACCATTAATCCATTTAGGTTTGTATTGTCTACACTGACTGGCAGCAGCTCTCTGTGGTTTCAGAGGGGGGAATTTCCTGGTACTTCCTGGGGACGCTGGAGACTGAACCCAGGGCCTCTGTAATGCAAAGCAAGTTCTCTATCACTGAGCTACAGCCCACCCCCACAACTTCCACTGGCCTTGGCCTTCCCAGTGGAAGGATCTCAGGCAGGCAATCAAGCCCCGATAAGAAATAATGACTCTCTGGCAGTTTTATGTATGTTTATTTACAAAAAGACACATCCAGAGCATGGCTTCTCGCCTGCTCACTATTTACGATAGTTGGTCAGTCTGAAATTTCGCCCTTCCCACAGCAGGAAGGACGCCAAACTCCCACCTTTCCCCTCTTGCCCTTCTGTTGTCATCTGATCTTATCCAGATGCCTAGCACAAGGGCTGAGAGGCTGGCCTGCCCCCTTTCCACTGCTACTCGACCTGAACTCAGACCTCTGCTTATCTGCTGATTGTCTAGCAATGTTCTGGCTGCCTTCCAACTCTGCCCTTTCCCGACTCTGACAGCCAGCTCTCATCTGCAGAGTCTTCCCCTCATTTGTTTAGTTCGATTTCTGAGTCTAACTCTTCTCCTGCCCTCTGGAGGGCCATGTTCCTGACACCCAGAGTGCTGCATGACACCTTTGGAGTGGGGACATGAGATTCATTTTCAGAGGGGAAACCTCTGTACTTGACCATCTTATTTAAATTCTTGTAGCTTGCCCTGGGACCTTGGGGTGAAGGGTGGGTAATAAATTGTAACAACAACAACAACAACAACAACAACAACAACAACAACAACATTGTTGTACTTGCCATTAGTCCTAGAGACTCGTTGGGGCATAGGAAACATGTCGTTGAAGAAGCAATAGTACTATCTTCTATACCTGTATATCCCCATGCAACTACTTTAAGAGGCAAGTCATGTGGTTGTGACTAAGAACGGGACCGTTCCAAAAGTTATAATCTAGAACTCATAGAAGATGGGCAAGCCTTGTGTTCCCCTCTGTAGAAAAGCTGCCATAACTGACTTCTTTCTCTGTGCTCTTCAGTTAGAGTCCATATAGGTCAGCAATACACACCTCACTCATATCTTTGGAGCTGTTAATAAAGCAAGTGTGAAGTCCTCACCAAAGAAAATGTTGAGCAGGTGGCTAAATAATTGGGTTCACAAGGGAAAATAAAATTATTATAACAAGGAGCTTCAGAGTAGGGGAAGTGTTCTAAAGGATAAGATGGCATTTCCATAACATTTCATGGCTCAGTTGGTTCTACATTAATGTTCTACGGTAATGAGAATGGGGTTAGTGGGGAGGGGGAGAATGTGGGCTAATGTTTAATGCAGGAAGAACTGATCTGAAATTAGAGAGCTTCTAACAACATGAGGAATAACTTGATGTCCACACTTGGTGGAAGTTAATCTGTAAGCAAAGTGAGTACCTCTTTTCTAACGTTCCCCTTCATAAATACACACAAGGCTTTTATAACTTTTAAATCAATGCATTATTTGAGTCTTTCGATAAGAGACATTCTACTCCCACAGTTTTAGAAAGAGACTCTTTGGAAGAAATCTTGACAAATTAGTATTCATACAATTTGCTTCCTAAGGCAACATTAGAAATGAAATCAAATTAATTTTCTAAAGAAAAAAAAATTATTATGAACTCAACAATTATTTCCCAAATTGGTTCTTGGTTGCCTGCTCTCCATTTCAGATTTCCCTTTGCTCGGGTTGAATCCTAAAAGAGTGAATGTGTTTTTGGCATTCTGTTCCCATCATTAATTAGGATATTTGTTGTATTTGTCACTTTTTCCATTCATAGGAGAATGTGTCGGAACAGAAGGGGAAAGCAAAGTGATGAAGTGTTTAGGCAACACGTACATGTATTGTGCAGAAACACAACACACAGCTGCTAAAATTGAAAATTACCTTCCTTTGGCGATATATTGACTCAGGATTGGAAACTCTTATAGCTGACGTTTGAAGATATATGGCTGTAGAACAGAATAGAGGATATGGATACGGCAGAGCTAGGCAAACTAGAGAAACTAAATTGAGAAATACTTGCCAAATAAATCATAATATGGTGGTTCTTTGCCCCAGAGCCTTTTATTTTATGATTTCCTCAAGAGCTCTGAATCAGTAATGAAGGAGATTGGTTTATCCAATGGGATCCAACTGATTGAGCCACTCTCTGAACACTGTAAAACAGTCCATGCCATATTTTAAATCTTTAGGAACTCTCAAGGGTATGTTGTCCAGACCTGGTGATGCATCCAGAGAGTCAGTATGCTGTGATGGTTAGGAGTGCTGATCTAGGATTGGAGTGAACCAATATTCAAACTCTCATTCAGCCAAAACACTCAATGAGTGAATTTGAGACAGCCATGATTCCTTAGCCTACTTTCCCTCAGGGATGCTGTGGAGATAAAAGCAGCTGAGAGACTGAACCTTGTATGCTGCCCTGAGATAGAAATTGAATGCATTGCCAGTTAGCCCTAAAACTTCATCTCTTATAAACTCAAGGGGGAAATTAGTGCTTGAGGCATTAGTATTTGTTCAGTATTTTTCTACATTTTTCTAAACTTCCTTCACCTATCCTTCCACAAGTTCTTCCTTTGGTTCTACCCTGCACAGCCTCTGCATTGAGTTCTGGCCCCTCCTCTCTTCTTCCCAATAACCTTTTCTAAGTGGCTCCTCTCCTTCCCCAAACCAATCTGTTTTAAAAGGGACACATTTTCCTGTGTGACATCCACCTGGTTTGTGTCAGCTAACTCAGGATTTTCTTGTCCAGCACAGTTCTGCAGCTAGTATTTTCCCTTCATATTCCCAAATACAGTCAAACCTCGGTTGTCAAACATAATCCATTCCAGAAGCCCATTCGGCTTCTGAAATGTTTGACAACGGAGGCATGGCTTCCAAAAAACACTCGAAAATTGGAGCATTTACTTCTGGGTTTTTGACGTTCAGGAGCCGAAACATTCCAAAACAGAGGCATTCAGGATCCAAGGTTTGACTGTACTATCTAAATGCCACTGTTTCTTAATTTCTACCATTTACTAACAGACTTTGGTACCCTAGATCTATGGCATTATCCCCTTCTTTAAAAAGGCATCTAACTTCAGTTACTACACACAAAGAAAGAACAGTTATTAAGACATTTAAAACAAATCAGCATCAGAACAGATCATAAAAGCCATTACATTTTTAACCCAACCCCAGTACAATAACAGCTCATTTCTTTCCAGCAATTTCCAGTCCCCAAGAACTCAAGCCTCCCTCTTTCCCATGGCGCACATGCCCTAACCACCTTTCTGCATGTCAAATCACCTTACCCAGTCACCCACGTCCTGGCAGCCCAAAGATGATGAGTTTCCAGGACATGTTTAACTAAGATTGCAAGCCTCAGTGGCAGAGCTGTATTACCTCCAGTCTCCTTCAGTTTTCCCTGGCACTCCTGTAGCGCAGGGCAGATGTCAAAAACACACATTTTTCCTTTATCTGTCGTACACAGTTATGCATACACAAAACCCTCTGAATAACTCCTAAACAGCATTAACAGTTTCCATCCTTATAACTTGCAAAAAGCACATCCTTAAACAGGGTAATTCCAACAGTCACCTGCTACATCCCACTGCCTCAGCAATATCAAAAGCAACACGATGGCCAGAAACAATTACAGTTATAGAAAACTTAATGGAATAATGCAAAACATCAAAATTATCAAACTGAAGTGTTTGAAAGTCATTGAATAAGTCATATCAAGTTTGTAAAGCTTTGTATAATCGGCAATTGTCCAGTTCTGATGTCCAACTCTGAACTATGCTGAACAGTGTTTCTGGATAGCAACTACTGTTTCCTTCTATTCTTCACCAGCCAATTAGTTCAACAAACACTCGTGAGTAGAAAGATGTGTAATTTCTTCATTAACTGTAAATGAAATATTCAAACGATGACCTCTGCATACATAACAATAACTTCAAATAGTGTAGGTATTATAAACTGTAACATAAAAAGGTTACATACCCAATCTTTTTTTGAATTGATGTAATATACATGAGAATGAAAAGTACTCTGGAACAGTGCTCATACGATTATGTAGTCACTGTTAGTAACAACATTTTTTGAAAAGCATCCCACTGCCAGCAGCATGCAAACAAACAAACAAACAACAACAAGAAACCATATCACAGAATTTCAAAATCACTGTTGAACTTGCAGACAGAGTCCCTTTGTAAATCAGTTTATAGTCCCAAGAGCAGAAACCCCACCGCCATCTGCTGTAGTAGCCTGTGACATCATGCCCCCATCACCTTGGCAGCCTCCCAAATTTCTTGTCTCTGTCCACTCCCAGAGCAGAAGGAAAGGATAGCTCCCGTCTGGTACCCCAGATCTATGATAATATGATCCTGATTGCAAAAAATCATAGAATCTGTAGAGTCAAAAGGGACCCTGAGGATCAACCTCCTGCAATGCAGCTGTCCGGGGATCAAACCTGCAACCTTGGCATTATCAGCACCAGGCTCTAATCAACTGAGCTATCATTTGCTTCTAGTATCTTCGGAGTGGAGCGTTAGCCCAACTACCTATCACTCCACCATCTTTTACTGAAAGTTTTCTATGTAACAGTCCAGATTGTCAGGAAATGCCCTGAAGACCTATTCTATCCGTGAGCCTTTTCATTATTTCGAAAGCTTCTGTAACATTTCGGTTGTTCAGTGCCAGCCTTTTCAGTGCTGGGCCACCAAGTGGCCCAAGAACCCCCTCAATGCTGCGTCTGAATACTGCACTCTGCAGAAAGTCATTTATTAGATAATCACTTCTCTATAGAAAAGCCTAATTGCTCCATGTTTCTCAAAAAGGAGGAAATGGAATTCCGTTTGAATGCTGTATTGGGATGCAAAGTAAATTCCTCATGAGGACTGTGGGATTTCAGAAGGTTTTATTTATTGCCCGCTAAATGAAAATAGTTAAATGAACTTATACGTTTGGGGTTAAAACAGACAAATAGTCTGCTGTAGAGAAGTTACTTTTTTTCAAAAAGAAAAGCATGAATTTCACAGTGTTTTCTAGCTTAATGCTAGAGTGAGAACACAAAATAATTTATGATAGCTGCAACATAAGCTTTTTGTATATGGAATTCTACTGCCCCCTGATGGGCATTTGAGAATATCCCCACCACCACTTTATTCCAGAAACAAGAGGAATAAGTGTAGTCAGCTTATTAGTAATCAGTGGTTGTGATTACTGCAGTTATCTTCACCATCACCATCCTTTTAAGACTTGTTCATCAGTTCTAAACCAGACTCTAAGATAAGTGCCATGTAAAATTGATGTAGAATTAAGTACAGTGCATATGGACAGAAAAGCATAACATTTCCATTAAGACTTTTAGGCCTTTCTGCCTAGATGTTCTTCTTGAGGAACAAATGGATTTTTCCATATCCTGAATTTGTGCATAGAAGTCTGCGTGAATTATGCCCCCCCCCCCCCGTGTTTAATTGTAAAACAATGTGATTTTTCCAAGTAAGTTTGAAAAGTCTGAATTATGTGACTCAAAAGAAAAGAAAAAAGCCAGACTAGTGTCTGGAGAAATATTCTACTTTTTCCAAGAAGAAAGACGCTGTAAGATGTCCCAGTGGAGGCTGGCTCATTAGAACAAATGGCGTTCTGCCCCACCAAATGCAGTCTTCCTTCATCCTGCCAATCTTCTTACAACCAGCCCAGAGTTGGCATGGGCTGTCAGCAACCTCTCCTTAGGCTATGCACACACTCCCCTTTACTCTGCACCCAGAGCACTCCCACTGCTGGTTTGGGAAGTAGCATACACACAACATTAGCCACAATCCACATCTATCCTTTATCTGTCATGTCATTTCTTACAAACGACTGCATTTTGTGTTTTCCCCAAACCAACTTTTGACCCAAATTGAGAAGAAGAAATGCAACAAGGAGCTTCTTAACCACTGTCCATGCAGAACAGGGCAAGACTATCCTTCTGTAACCAAAACATATGGTACAATTTCTTAAACTTTGGCTTTTGCTCAATGTCGTTTTGTAGCTCAGTTAGATCTTCCTCCACTACCTGAACTTCCTCAATATCTGAAAATGGATTTGATCACTCATCAAATCCATTTTCAGATATTTGATGGAATGTCCATCAAAAGAAGACCCTCAGATCACTCAGACATATCTTTATGCAGGTCTAGACTCTAGCCTGGTCAATCACAAATAAGCAGTCAATGCACTTGGAGACGCCCACTTCCAGTGTCCTCCTGCTACCAACTTGCCTCTTAGTGCCTCCGCAGTAATCCCCTTCCACAGGGATGGTGTATGGTGGGGAG
Source organism: Podarcis pityusensis (assembly GCF_964106645.2). Classification (NCBI taxonomy): domain Eukaryota; kingdom Metazoa; phylum Chordata; class Lepidosauria; order Squamata; family Lacertidae; genus Podarcis; species Podarcis pityusensis. Next base: position 50,482,888 of record NC_138027.1, read on the forward strand.
TAATGAAGCATTCACACATGGACTTCTATGTGGGTAGACTTTCTGGATCCTAGAACTGTGTACATTTAGGACTCCACAATCTGGGGAAGCCCCAGTACATAAAGGTGTATGCACAAATGCTTCCAAGCTTTTGATGGATGGGGAGGACAAGAGGAGTCTAAGCATGGACCCACAGCTGCTTTCTATGCACTTTGTCCCTTTATTCAGGTAAAATAAGGCAACGGGCTGCTGAAGACTGCACTCGGGGCCTTTTGTACACAGGTAATGTTTTGTACCACTAAGCCAAGGCTCCTCCGTATTTTTCCTCCATTTATCTGGGTTGTTGCCATCCTCTCGATTAGACTTCAGATTACTTCTTCTGTTTTGTGGTTTCTTTTGTCCTTGCTATCTTGCCACTCCTTTTCTTTGGAACTCTTTCTTGGGAAAGTACTGTATCTCTTCTCCTTAGCCTTCGGATCTCTTCTTGGCCTCTCCTTCTCTGCACCCCTTTCTGTTTTGTCCTCTACCTATTTGTAAGTATCTTCTCTTTCTTAGGTTGTAAAAATCTTAACTTTCTTAGATGGATAGCCTGTGAATGGGATCTGCTACTGGAATTGAATTTCTGCTCATAAACTTGTTTCTCATTGTAAATCATGGTAGTGGTGGTGGTTAGAGGCAATTGCTAACAAACGAGCCCCAGAACTCAAGGCTGATTCCCACCATTTTGTATGTTTTTCATTTCATAGGCCAAATTGACTTGTTTTCTAGCAACTCAGAGTTTGATTTTGCAAGGGAAAACATGTTGAGTTTGCAGTGTTAGGAATGTTTAGACAAACCCTCATCCATTCAGTGATAATGTGAAGGGGAAGCATGACGGCTAGCTACACTTTTGCTAGCCATGCCTCTGAAGCCTCACATCTGGTTTTTGCATTGTTGTTGTTGTTGTTGTTGTTGTTGTTGTTGTTGTTGTTGTCATATCATGATGCTTGACTAGATGGGCCATTGATCTGATCCAGCAGGGTCATCTTATATTCTTATAATGATCCTTCATGGGAAAGAGAACCTTGATTGGCTAGGTCTGCATGTGCATAGATCCCCTTTCACATGAATGCTGAATGGGCAGTGGAAGAGCAGCAATTGTGGTCTCCCCCAACACTTTCACTGAATGCATGGTGGATATTTATAATGCCCTATCGAGCTTGCACATGACAAGTTGTGCAAGCAGGTCAGATACAGGCTGCATTAGAGCTGCTACAGTCTGGTTAGGTTACAAATGTGCAACTGCCCCAGAACTGCTATAAGACTAGCCATCATTTCATACAAATTTAATCCTAAACAATAAGGAAAACGATCAGTCTTTTTGATAACAAGCCCACGGAAGCCTTCTATGAAAAGGCATTCAGGTATGAGAGTTAACATTTCTTTAAGCTATGTAAGATATATTTTAGTCCTTGTAGCAAGATATATATTCTGCAGTGAGGAGATAACTTGGCAGAACAGACACAGAGGCATAGTTCAAAAGGAAATGCCCTTTTACAAAAAGCCATTTCTTCAGATGATCCCTTGTCTGTGTTAAAAGCCTAATTATTCAGTCATTAGACAGTGGAACTGGTGTTGCATTTAAATTTCGCTTGGAATCTGAGCCAAAATCCAAAGGAATAAAGGAAACATTTTGCAGATGGCTTTGTATTCAAACTGCACTGCAAGACAGTCTGCATGTTCCAGAGAGAAAATGATGTATTAATCTTTACCCATCATGGATCTAAGAGTAAAGAAAACTGATTTGTTTCCAACTCAGAAGCAATCATGATATCAAAAAATGAGCAATTTACTTAGTCCCAGAACACGGTGGTGCTTGCCAGCTTTAGATGGCCCCATTTTTAAATGCACAACTTGAGACACTAAAGCATGCCCTGAGCATGCAGAAGACGGACTGCTTAGCATAGCCGATGATACAGTCACAAGTCAAGCCAAAATTAATACTTTACCCATATTCACACCCCATCTGCCTGAAAATTCAAGACCACGCTTTGGGGAGTCTGACACCAGTGATAGTTCAGTAATCCGGTTTTTGGCGTATTTTTCTCATGTGACTTGAGCTTTGATAAAGGCAGTATCTGCACAGGAGATTTAGGACCTAGGTGTTATATCTAATAATCAGAAATTGTTTAATGGCCAATATTTTATACTAGACAGCCTGAAACTATGATCAGTGGACCACTGCTGCTGAATGAGCTCCAGTCATATGGTCCATGCAAAGGATGCTAGAATATCTGTACTAGATGAATTTATCCTGCACTTGGTGAATTTATTTTTTTCTGACAATTGAGATTTTTCAGACTGTTTTTACCAAGGCTAACAATCCAATAGGCTAACAAGGCCCTGATTTAGGATCCCTAAGCATTCATAATATGGTGCTGGTATATTAAAATACCGTTTTTCTTTAAAAAAAAAAAATCAGTTAAAGGATATGCCTGTTCTCAGTGTTCTGACTTAGGGCTCATGATTTTCATAATACTTCGCTAGTTTTAACAATAATGTCCAAGTGTTATTTTTCTTCATATTTAATTTGGACGTGAATTGTCCCTTTACCTCTCTCCTGCCCAGAATAAGAGAGTAGATACTATTCCAGAAAGATGAAAGTGTGCCTATTCCTTTCCGAAACCTTAGAATCATAGAATTGAAAAGCTGGAAGGGACCCTGAGGATCAGGTCGTCCAACCCCTGCAATGGAGAAATATGCAGCTGTCCCATAAGGGGATCGAACCTGCAACCTTGGTGTTATTAGCACCATGTTCTAACCAACTGAACTATCCAGTGCTGATGAAATATACTTTTTTATTTTTGTAAAAATACATGTTTTTCAAATTCTTCTGCACAATGAAATCCTGATAGTAAATATAAAAATAACATCTCTTGGAGGCTTTTCCAGAGCTCTGTGAAGCTGGTGCTAAATTTGTTATTTTTGTTAACTGCTCTTTGTTTTGATTGTAGAGGTGAGTGATTGTGCAAAGCTAAAGATACTACAGGCCTCTGTCACCAGAACACAATCTCAGTGCTCCAGAAATGGGTGCTGCCACTGCCAAGAAGCGTGTCCCAGATCGTACTATATAAACAATTTCAAGAGGTGGGGCAGCGAAGAGCAGAAGCTGGGAGTCTGTGTTGTGAGGAGAGCCCAAGGACCAAGGCAAGCCTTGCATTCTGGAAGGGAAGTTACAGAGCTGGGGAATGGAAACTTGGTGATGAGTCAGCTCTTCCTAAGGCCTAAGCCAAGGTCAAGGCTTTGTGATGAGTCAGCAGTCCTTAAGGTTAAAGTTGGAAGGCACTGAGCTCTCGCAGTGATTTCAGAAATCCTAAACAGACTCTGAGCAGTCATATCAGAAAGGACTTTTTTGCAAAAGGGATATGTGCAATTCCTGGTGGGTGCCCAATATGTTACTATTAAGAACACATCAGAAGCATCAAATGAAAAGCTTCCAAGTCATGCAAACGCTCTTTTGGTAGCACAACAGACAGTTGTATCTGCTCATTAGTCATTACTGCAATATTGAGGCAAACACATTGGCAAGTGAAAAAAGAAAAAAGAGCTGCAATCCAGTTCTTGCTGTGCATAACACACAGTGGTCTTGGTTGGGAATGTGCATCCTTATTTACTTCAGGACAGTCACCCAAATTAATTTCGAAAGATCCATGTAAACTTCATGATGCAGAAGGGGAGGGAAGCATTTGATTAAGTACAAGCTGTGCCCCCAGAAGCTGACCTCTGCATGTGGGTCCCCCATACCTAGTCAGAGCAAATGTTACGTACATAAAATTCAAGGAGAATTCAAGGAACCATATAGGAAGGCTTTTCATTGACATTAATGCGACATTTTTTCTCTGAGTATATCTGGTTGGCTGTAAGCAGCTTTTGAATAGTATGACCTGGTTCTTATTTTATCCCATGATATCCAATTTCCAAGCATTAATTGCTTCGTCAAAGACAGGGGCATGTTTCTCTTGACATATTTATTCCAAAGGGCACAAAAAGTCATCACTCGGGTGCATATTTTCTTCTAGGCATGCACTACAGCTTTCTACATTACAAATTTTTGACACATCTGGAAGGTGAACGCTCATCTGGATCTCAAAGATTTCCAGCTTAACCTCTCTCTGACTATTCCTATTCCGGATGGCATTTCTAAAGAGGCATGAAATCTTTCTTGTATAGTTCAAAGGACTTTAAAAGCAAAATCACTACTTGGCTTTAATATATACACACACACTTTCAGCATTTTCATTTCTTTGGGGCACAAATGAATTATCCAAAGTTTGAAAGGGATACATTTCCTAGTCAGCCTGCAAAGAGACAGTAGTGGCAGCTGTAGAAATAATGTTCTGAAACGATAGCCTGGAGATGCTGGAGATGAATTTCCCAGTGTTTCAAAACATCAGATCACAAGAAGTCTGCAGCATTCTCAGATCAAGGCAGCTGTGCTCTGTGCAAGACCACCAGAATGATGGTGATAATTTTTGGGATGTTAGAAGCCAATGCCATAGCCAGAAGAGAAACAGCAGAAAGGGTTATAGTCTTAGATGGAACTGAAGGATGGAAACAAATTTACAAGATGTGCAATATGATGTGATGACTGGCGTATATCTCATTGGAAACAGGCTTATTACCCTAAAATCGATCAATAATCGAAACATGGAATTATCAAAGTACATTGACACATTCTAGGCAGGCAAAATAATTGAAGTGAGAAGTGTGGTCTTGGGAGGAGGCATGATCAGGTGAGAGTCTTGAGAGCCAAAGATCTGAGGTTGCCTACTCCTGCCCTAGAGGAAGTCAGAGAAAGAGGCCAGCTAACTGTTCTATGACCACATTCACACCATTTAGGCTGGCCATATTTAAAAAAGTAAGGAAACCTCCAAAGTTGTATGAAAGAGAATTGGGGACACCCCCACCTCAAGGGAAGGGGAACCGAAACCATGCCAGCATGTTCAGAATACCTGGAGAGGGACGTGGGGGGGGGGGGGGAAGGAAGCAGCACTGAGAGCTGCTGGGCAGGGATGAAGAAGCCAAGGAAGAAGAATCGCCCAACGACCCGTGTGCCATCCTGTTGGTTATTTATATATTGCCCCTCACATACAGAAGTATCATGAAGGACTCGCACTTATATTCTGCCTCAAACCCAGCCATGGGTGCAAATGGTGACTCCCTGCTGCTGCTGCTGCTGCTGCTGCTGCTGCTGCTGCTGCTGCTAGGCAGCCCAGAAGGGCAGCAGAATACAGCCCCAGCCTTAGCGGAGCCCCACACCCAGCCCAAGGTGGCAGCCCCCGCCCCAAATTCAAGGGGCTGAGTGTGAAGGCCTCATCAGAGCAGCAATGACAGGCAGGACCTGGATGCCAAGGTGGCAAGGAGACCTGGAGAACTCTGGGGATGAAGGACTAAAGAGGCCCTCAAGGAGGGGAGACAACCCCCTCACCGCCTATCCCAGGAGCCCAGAGAGAGAGGCACCCGAGGAAGGGAGATGCTCCACACCTGGTGCGGGCCCTCCCCACTAAACGCTTCGCCTCGCCCATGCCTGTGTGCGTCCGTCACTCTCTCTTCCTTCCAAAGGCAGCAGTGGAAATATGGCGGGCAGCGCTAAAACAATGGGCCAAGCGAACAAGCTGGGAGGCAGAGAATGGGGCTGAAAGGGAAGCCAATGGCAGCCAATGCAGGGGAAGAAAGCCTCGGTGGCACACACTCACACATAAAAACAGAAAACCAGGGGGGAACCCAGGTTGTCATACCTGTGGGAAATTCCGCACAAGAATTAAAATTCAAAAATTCCCCCCAGTCGCCATTTTAGGCATCCAGTTTCCATGCATGTCTGGAATTTTCCAGGTGTATGGCAAGCCTAGCACTATTCATTTAAAGCACTATAATACCACTTGTCATGGCTTTCCCCAAAAGAATTATGGGATATTTGGTTTGCTAAAGCTTCAATTTCCTGAGTTCTGTAGGGATTGAATGTTAAGCCGCAATGGGAATTAATCCTTAACAGCTCCAAGAATACTTTGCTTAAAGTGGTATCATAGTGTTTTAAATATGTGGTGTGAATGCAGCCTGTAACTGTTCACTGATCCTTATACAGAAGGGGTCAACACTGCCAAAATGTTCTGACACTTCTTGAGGACTGTCTTGATGAGCTCTTGGCCTTACCACCCCTGTGCTTGTGTGTGCTCTCTCTCTCTCTCTCTCTCACACACACACACACACACACACACACACACCCTACACCCCTAGTTGTCGTTGTTGTTTTTTGTCACTCTACAGGAATGCTCTCTCTTGGCTTTTACACACAGCTTTCTTTATTCCTTTTCCTTAATCTATTTTCTGAAGCCCAATCAATTTGGCACCTCATCTTCTGATCTGTTGTAGTGTGAACAGAATATTGTCAACTGTGGGACATCTAGCATTTCCAATGTGACATGAAGGCTGGCAACATTAAACCTGCCATGTGGGGATCCCTTGCAGATAACTGCAGTTGTTGAAGACAGGGGAATAATGACTGCTGGGAAGAGCATAGAATGAAGAAACACCATAGTGCATCTGCAACAGCACAACCAGAAACCTTCATCTGCCCCAGCTGCAACAAAACATGTCTCTGCCATACAGTGCTTTTTTTCTAGGGGGATGCAGGGGGACGCATACCCCTAAACATTTTGTGAATCTAAGTTTGGCCTCATTGAGGGGCAGTATTTCAATGAGAGTACCCCTAAAACTTTTTTTACAAAAGCACTGCTCCCATATCTGTCTCTACAGCCACAGCACGTGCTGTAACTCTCCAACAGTAACTCTCTAACTCCCAAAGCACAATCTTCCATTGTCTCACAGGACAGACAGAAATCAATCAAAATTCCCAAACATTTGATGGTGATTATATGATTCATATTAATGAAATCTATATTAAATAATGAGGCGTAGTAGTTCTGGGAAACTAATTAAAACTGACTGAGAAAATAAGATAATATTCTGCTAGTTTATCTTTGAAGGATTCTGTTCTGCTGGCTATGAAATATCACTTTAAAAGAAAATTCTCATTTCAGTGTGCCAATGCAACACTTTGCCACATTCTAGTTTTTTGGAACATTAAATCAAAAGAGAACCTGACAAAAATGTAAGATGGAAACAAAGGCAATCTAAAGGCAAGATATGGAATGTTAGGCCAGAGAAATTTCCATGAAATGCATTGCATTATACCATGAAAGTTATGTGTCATACAGTTTTCATAACTTTTAAAAAAAACAAAAACTTTTGACTTCTCCAAACTCTTTTTTCAAACCTCTCTTTATTAAAAACAACAACTCCTGCTGAATTTATTATTTTATATTAGGGAAAAAATGTATTTCATTGTGAGAGCTGCTGCAAGGTTATAATAATCATGCTGGAATCCTAGCATGCAGAAATCAAGCAACTTTTATAAAAAGCATTTTTGATTTAAAAAGCTAAATATAATTCCATTAAAAATTCAAATACATTTTAAATTTCAAAGGGGTTTTATTCGACTTGTAGATTTCCAAAGCCTTGTAGCATTTGAGAATTGATTGACAATTTTTTATCATGCAAGTTCCTTCCAGTTACACAATTGCATTTCAGATCACTCTGTTGACAGGAGATGGTGTTTGCAAGAACTAATTTGGTAGATTTTTATTCTGTGGCTTTGGAGGAGATGCCATGAAAGTAAGAGATATGGAATGCAGCCCATGCTGTTACAAAAGGAAAGTGGCCTCTAGGGCCAGAGATATCAGGTCACCTATAGAAGGATTCAACCATACAACAGGGGTGTGTTTGTGTGTGTGTGTGTGTGTGTGTGTGTGTGTGTGTGTTTGTCCTGACTTTTCTCACAAAGGAGCCCAAAATTTAGACCTGCACAATTAAAGTGCTCTCTCTCTCCAGTGCAACAAATCCATAAAAATACAGACTTTTGCAGTTAGGAAAGTGCTGAAGAAATGCACTGAAAAGAGCGAATGACTGAATAATGGGGAAACATATAAACACCATGAAAGCGAGTGGATTTGAATGCTCAATAAAGACCATGCATAAGCTATCTACACACTATAACATTACAGCACAGTCAAAGCACATCTTCCCACTCAAGGAATTCTAGGTACTGTGGTTTGTTACAGGTTGGTAAGAACTGTAGCTCTGTGATGGGTAAACTACAGTGCCCAAAATTCTTCAAGGGAATGACTGTGTTTTGAATATGCTTTAAAGGTATAGTGTATTGTGTAAGCTTTGTGCAAGCGAATCAGAATGAATGTTCAATAAACAATAAGTATAGGTTGTCTGGTGGAGTGTTCAGCGCTACTGAATACTGTCTGACTTAGTAGCAGTTGTCACACGCCTCTGAGCGGCGACTCACATTTACTAAGACCCTAGGAGGCTGCAGACATGAGTGAGCCCTGCTTGCATCTGCACATTTGAAAAAGGAAATGCATGGAAGAGATGGAGCAGACTCTGCATGCCGAAATAGCTTGCACATCTCCCACACGGATTCCTGTGCAAACATTGGAGCAGCTGTGCTGTTCCAAAAATAACTGTGAGACTTCAGCTCCTCTACCTTTCAGAATTAAAAGCTGGAAGTGCAGTTCTCTTTCCCCAATTTCAGATAATGTGCAAAGCACAAAAAGGGCAAAGGGGCTGAAGGTAAAAGTAACATTTTCTGTACACCAACTCCACAATTTTTTGTTGCTGTTGTCATTTTTCTCTCTCAGCCTACTTTTATAATGAACTAAAGTTCATCCTAGCACCATGGCAACTAACATTTAGAACAACTGCAAAGTTCTAACAACATACTCTGAAAACTAAAAAGAAGTGCCCCTGGCTCTATATTCATTTTTACACCATCTGGCAAATGACTTTTACAGAAAACTCTTGATTTTCTTCTCCATTTTAAAACTGTTTTAGAAGGCAGCCCTCTGGAACCACTGCTGTGGCCTTCACAATCAGCAAGTCAGACTACCTCAGATTCATAGTCAGAGCTGTGCATTCTCCCAGGGTAGTTTTTCAGGGGTGTGTTTGTGTCTGTGTGTGGTGGTTGTTGTTGTTGCTGCTGCTGCTGCTTGTTCACACACCAATTCACCATTTTCAAAAACAGGAAGGCGACATTTGAGAACAAATGAAAATGATCTAGTATATATTTTATTTTTGTGTCCTTTAAGACAGGGGTGAGGAATCTCTGACCCTCCAAAAGTTGTTGGGACTCCTACTCCCCTCAGCATTGTAGTCCTGCAATATTTGCAGGCTTACATGTCCCCATACCCACACACTCTGCCGCTTTAAGAAAAAGCCTTGCTTAACAACATTCAGAAGTGGCTTGCTGGGACAAAGCCACCCGACTAGCTTCCTGGAAGGCAGATCACTGTTACTAGGATGAAGGTAAAGGCAGTGGGGAAGTTGGTGCAGTGCAAATGCACTGATAGGAGCACCAGATGGGCTCCACTGATGTGTCTGCACTGCACCAACCGTCTCACTGCCCTGCCCTCCCTATAATCAACAGCAACCCACCTGCCAGAGAATTAACGTAATGGCTCTGCCCCACCCAGTGAGCCACTTCTGACTAACTGTTTTGTTTTCATGTTGAGAAAGGCGGTTAGGTCAGCTGTCTTTTCTGTAGTCCTGACACATCAGCTTGTTACTTGATATACTTGTATTTTGCAGAACAGGGAGACACCAGTGTATTTTCTGGTTGGGGAACTAAACATGTTTCAATGATGACCTTGAATTCTGGCAAGACGATGACAATGTGGGTGAATGGTTTCCGTGTCTGGGAAATTCTGAGCCCAATGATTTACTCTAAGCACTAGAAATGAACTGCAACCACAGGCCTCCCACACACAAAAACCACCCCAGGTTATTGTTCTCCTAACTCTTCAGCACTTTATTTTTGTTTTTAAAAAAAATGGTAGCCAGAAATCCTTCTTGATCTACTTCAAAGCACCCCAAGATCTACCTACCAGTAGATCTACCTTCTGTCCATCCCTGGGTTAGAGGTACCACTAGAAACCCTTTTGCTAGTAATAATAATCATTAATGATGATGATGATGATGATGATGATTTATTATTTATACACCACCCATCTGGCTGGGTTTCCCCAGCCACTCTGGGGCGGCTTCCAACAAAAGATTAAAAATACATTAAAACATCAGTCATTAAAAACTTCCCTAAGCAGGACTGCCTTCAGATGTCTTCTAAAAGTCAGATAGTTGTTTATTTCTTTGACATCTGATGGGAGAGTGTTACACAGGACGAGTGCCACTACCGAGAAGGCCCTCTGCCTGGTTCCCTGTAACTTGGCTTCTTGCAGTGAGGGAACCGCCAGAAGGCCCTCAGTGCTGGACCTCAGTGTCCGGGCTGAACGATGGGGGTGGAGATGTTCCTTCAGGTATACTGGGCCAAGGCCATTTAGGGCTTTAAAGGTCAGCACCAACACTTTGAATTGTGCTCGGAAACGTACTGGGAGTTAATGTAGGTCTCAAGTATGTCCATCTCTCATTCTTTTCTTGATTGTTTGTTTATATGACTTTCCATCCATAATTCCCCCTGCCTTAAACTTCTAAAAAAACTGTTAATTAACAATAGAAAGACAAACTTTAGGAACTGCAAGTTTTTGATGGCTCATTGCTTTAAGAGAGAGAGCGACAGAGAGAGAGAGAGGCTTAAGATACTTCCCTCTGGCAACATGTTCTGAAACTACAAAAGCAATGACACCTCTGAAGTAAGTTCCCATTCTGCTTCAGGGTATCCTTAATGTTCAGTGAGCTCATCTGAGTATGGATTTAACAACAGAGCTTTCATCTCCTTATAGTCTGGTTCACACATCTCTTGCAAAAGACTAAATAAGCTGACTAAAACAGCCCCCATCTTTACAATTGCAAATTGAGGACTAAGCAGTCGGTGGTTTGGATTTTTTATATTTTTTAAAAAAAATGTCCTTGGGGTGCAGTTTCTTTCTTCTCCTATCAATTTTGAGCAGGTTTCCTTTCCATATGGATTTGTACAATTCATTTTAGGATGATGCACATGTTAAGCATGTGCTAGTGCAACAAATAAGATTATCTAATAAAAGGATGGAAGCTGTCAACATGATTGCACTCTTTAAATGCTTTCATTTAGATGTGTTTCAAGTGTTTTCACAGCCTTGCAGCAAGATATCATAAACACCAAAAAGCAGCACAACAAAATTTTGGCATATCTCTGATTGTTTAGGCCAATAAGATTCTTTAATTCCAGAATTTATTTATGGGGGGGGGGGAGGAGAAATGAACGATGCACAGAATTGATGCACTTTGCTACCATTGATCTACCTTAGAGGTTCTGTACATCCAAATCCTCCTCTTCTAATAATGGAAAGCTTCAACATGGGAAGCTGCCTCATATCAGGTCAGAGTATGTCTGTTCCACACTGACTGGTAGCAACTGCTGAGGGTTTCAGATGGGGATCTTTCGCAGCCCCACTTGGAGAAAACTCAGAAACTGAAATATGTGTTCTAGCATTGAGCTACAGCCAATGCTTCTGTAGAAACTTCTTATTTCTGACAAAGTAGGTGGATATACAGGGTATGAACGTGTTCTTGCAGCTTCACCATGATCCGTTCTACAGATCTGAATTCACCCACGGGTGCAACATAAAAGTATGGTTGCCATTCTTTTAGCTTGGATCCTACAATATATCACAGACAGCCTCAGAGTTCTTCCATTGTGTCTGATGCACTGGATGTTTGGTCCACAGTTGCATGTGATTTACTCCCAGCTTTACAATGTGCATAGGACAGCATCCTCAAGCTTATCTCTTTTTTAAGTCTTACTATATATATATTTGCCCCAACAATACATTTGTATGATTTCAATCTCACCTCCATGTTCAGCCAGAGAGTCCACTATACAATGGGTAGCTAGAAAAACCAAAGCAGTCTACTCCTTACTTTGCCCATTCTAAGAATGCACATTATCAATTGAAGAATTACCCCCAGCAACAAGGGTTTATTTGCAAATCATTGCCATTCTGTATTGAGGTTAGAACCATCTACACAGCCAACCACCTGCCCCAAGGTTTCATGCAGTTGGTTCTCAATAATAAGCACAACACTCACAGCTCCATCTTGAGTTATGGATATCTAGTGGGACACATGGATAAACTCATTTGCTACCACTTTCTAGGCAGCACAGTGTTTTCTCCCTCTGCCATGTTTTTATTTGTCTGTCAGCACCTCCATAGGTTTCTTCCCCTGCTTCCAGGCATGCTACTTTCTCCTGTCAGTGCAGTGAGCCTCATAGGGCAGTGTCCCCTTGTGCATCGGATCAGCTACCCATTCCTTTTCGACAGCTGAGATGCACAAAAGAGGAGGTCAGCCAACTATTCTGCATGCAAATTTAGATATTTACTTGGGATGAATTCAGTCTGGATGTTGCTTCTGTCTGAAGTGAGGCAGAAGTATGAGTTTAGCTGTCTGCCAACACACGGTACTCAACATCTGTTCTGAGGAGGAGGGCAGAAAGTGCTTCGTTGTCTCCTGCATGGTATTCCATACAGATGTGATCCCTACTACTTGGAGATATACCTTCTTCTTCCAAGCAGCAGCTGGCAAAATCTTCAAAGGATTATTAAATTCTAAGTATTATTTCATTCCACATCACTAGTTGCTTCCAGAACAGCAACTTCTTTTTGTGCCCGTTAGCCATTATTCCAGAGTCTGGTCTCCTGTGTAAGCTTTCAGCAGGTATATCACAGTACTGTTCTAGCCCACTAATTGTTCCCACCATTACTTATGTTTGTTCTTGAAACTGCCAGCAGATGGGTAATGTTCTTCCAATGGAACAGTTACCTCCAGGCATGCATGCTGGCGAAGTACCATAAAAACGCTTTGTTTGTCCCCTTTACTGCTTCTTGATGAGGTGGAAAAACTGTCTCAAAGTTTAGAAAAACTACTTCGATTTCCACATCAATTGCAAGCACAGGAAGGACAGAGCCCATGGTCTTAAGATCCCCCCTAATATTTCCTGAAATCCTTATGTTATTTCTCACCAAAAGCGGGTGCAACACTGCCACACAGTGGCATCTCTATGACGCAACCAGGGCAGAAAAGATTTGAAAGAGACAGCAGCCAGAGGTGCCAATATAGTATCCTACATGGGCCATTTTTGTGGTCCAGAAACTGAGATGGATAACACAACAGATTTGTAATGGTAAGTTCACTTGCTGAGCCTTCTTTGCGTAAAGGCTGCATTCTAGTTCTGCAGTGCCATCAAAGGGGGAGGTGCTCACCACTTGCTCTGGCCATGCAGTCCACCTGCCCACCTACCCACTTCCACATGTGGACCTCAGGTGGCGGAGGGGGGGTGGAAGGCTGCTTGCCCTATTATATTGCAACCCTAATGTTTCCTGACTCCCTCTGTCTCTATTATAGCAACAATCATAGTGTAAGCTGTAGGTCCAGGCATGATGGTATTTATACAGCCTGTATATGAGTTGTGCTCAAACTAATTTTTCCTCTGTGTAATAATCTCATTTTCATAACTCAAGCCACAACACTATTTTGTTATCTGGTGCCATTTTTGTGTTTGTAATAAGAAAATAACTGCTTTTGAACCTTTATTGGGATTCAGTCATTCTTGCTCATTCTCCCTGGGACAGTGCTAAGAGTACAACGCAACTTCAGTGCAGTCCGCCAGGGCTCCAGGCTCACAATCTCAAAATGCTTCCACGGTGGCATGTGTGCTGAGCATAGCATGATCAGCAGTGGGTAGCACGGTGAGGCGAGGCTGCTCACCTGACTTCCAGTCGCTCCCTCCACTACTGCCTGCTAGGAGGCAAAGAGGGGAGGCAGCAGGGAGGGCAGCATGGTGTAAATGTGCTAGCAGGAGTGCTGAATTGGCTCTGCCAGTGCATTCGCTCTCTGCTGACCTATTTACCACTGCTCATAACCACCGCTCTACTTCCCAGTAACCAGCATCAATGCAACCAACCTGTGGACAGGTAAGTGGCAGGACCTCACTATGCCATCAGGGATGTGAGTTATCGGGGGATGTCAGGGACTGGACTCCAGGGGACGAGATGGAGGAGGAATGTTGAAGATCACCCACCCCACCCACGTTCTCCTAACGGAATGCAGCATTGATTTACAGCAGGGGTTTGAGGAGGGTCACAGCTCAGATGAACAAAAGAATTGGGAAGAGTTAGGAGAAGGGGGAGGTGAGGCAGAGCCAGGGAAGACAGAGGCAGAGCAGCCACCTGACATGTTGTCACTGGAGAGTATTTCTGACACCCCTTCTCCCAGAACTCAGCACTTGTTGAGACTGCAGAAACAAAGGACTCAGAGACAATTGGCCATGAGCGGCCACCGTAAGGGAAAATGCTGTTGCTAGGAAGGAGGGAGAAGGAGCTGAGTTGGAGCAATGCCATGATTAAGGCAGACTGCGTTCCTTTGTCTCTCGCTGTTATGAATGAATAAACTCATTAAAAAGAACTATCATGTTTTCTCTTCTTTTTGCTACCACCAGGGAAGAAATAGAATTCCTGAAGCCCTGACAGAGACATGTGTAGGCTTGGAAACACTGCATGACCACCTTTGAAGGTGGCATGGCCTACCAAAATTCAGCACATATAGCCATTGAATTTTAGAAGTGGAAGATACCTTGAAGTTCATGTAGCCCAACCCCCTCTACAATACAAGATCTGCAATGCAGGGTGCAACTACAGCATCTCAGACAGATGGTTGCCCAACCCTTGCCTAGCTATCTCCAGCAAAAGAGAGTCTACCACCTCCCTAGCTAGTCTGTTCCACTATCGTCTCTTACTGTTAGAACAGTTCTTGTAATTGCCCTTTCCACCCATAACCTCCAATCACACCTTCTGCAGCAGCATAGAAGAAGCCTGCTCCACCTTCTCTGGTTCAGCCCTTCAGATATTTGAAGAGAACTGGCATGTCTCGTATTTATCTTCTCATCTCCAGGCTAAACTCACCCAACTTTTAATCATGGGGTTTGTTTTCCAAAACCCCTCACCATCAGTGGCTTGCTGCCACCATGGAACGGGAAGGATAGAGCCTAAGAATCGACCTTCTGTGTGTGTGCCAAACTTGAACATAAATGGATTGAATGAACAGGAGAGATGTCAGCACCAATCCAGTGATGCAGCATTTAAAAGAAAAAACCAGCACTCAAAAGACGCCTCGTTGCTATCAGTCCTCACATTAATGAAAGAGAGTTTTTCATTTGTGGGTCAACTCTTAAATGTAGATTTGGCACCTCATCTTCAGTGTGATGAAAGGCTTTTAGCTCATGTCTCATGTAATTAAGCATGCTTGGAGCAAAAAAACCAACAACCAAAAACTCCCCCAAAAAACAGCTTCAATCATTATCGCACAACACTATTATGCAGTTACTTTGATTAATCCTTCTCCCAGAGAAGCAATCTTATTTTGAAGTTCAGTCTTCAATAATTGCATTTCACTCCTGTCTCATCTGCAGCCGTTCTTTTCAGCTGAATTGAGCATTTGTTGTTTAGCTCTTCACGGCGGGATCTGGATGATTCGGACACTAGTTCTTCCTTTTTGGTAGAGGTTAGATAGTAGCTTTCCTTTTTATATATATATAAGATATTTATTGAGATTTTCAAAATGTTACAAAATAAAAATAAAAAAAGAAAAAAAATATAAAATAAAAATGGTTAAAAACAACTCAATCTTTCCATTACTTATTTTTCATTAACTTGTTTCCCGGACCTCCTCACGCCTCCCTTTTTTGTATTCCATTTCAGTTTGTTGGTTCAGCAAATCCTTACCCTCTTTGTTTATCCTAGTCTTTAATCTTAAAATATTGTAACGTTAAATTTTTACCTATTAATAATCCATTTTTCATATTCCCTTATAGTTTTACAGCTGAAAACCACTTAATTTCTATCCAACATCATTTTAACATTCATTAATTTTGCAATATTTCTGTAGATAGTCTTTGAATTTCTTCCAATCTTCTTCCACCGACTCTTCTCCCTGGTCTCGGATTCTGCCAGTCATTTCCGCCAGTTCCATATAGTCCATCACCTTCATCTGCCATTCTTCCAGAGTGGGTAGATCTTGTGTCTTCCAATACTTTGCAATGAGTATCCTTGCTGCTGTTGTGGCATACATAAAAAAAGTTCTATCCTTCTTTGGCACCAATTGGCCGACTATGCCTAGGAGAAAGGCCTCTGGTTTCTTCAAGAAGGTATATTTAAATACCTTTTTCAATTCGTTATAAATCATCTCCCAGAAAGCCTTAATCCTTGGGCACGTCCACCAAAGGTGAAAGAATGTACCTTCAGTTTCTTTACATTTCCAGCATTTATTATCGGGCAAATGATAGATTTTTGCAAGCTTGACTGGGGTCATGTACCACCTGTATATCATTTTCATAATATTCTCTCTTAAGTCATTGCATGCCGTAAACTTCATACCTGTGGTCCATAACTGTTCCCAGTCAGCCATCATTATGTTATGTCCAAGATCTTGTGCCCATTTAATCATAGCAGATTTCACCGTTTCATCCTGAGTATTCCATTTCAACAGCAAGTTATACATCTTTGACAAAATCTTAATTTTGGAATCTAACAGTTCTGTTTCTAATTTTGATTTTTCCACCTGGAAACCAATTTTCTTGTCCAAATTATATGCCTCCATTATCTGATAATAATGAAGCCAGTCTCGCACTTTGTTTTTTAATTTCTCAATAGATAGTAGCTTTCCTGAGGTTCTCAGACACTGATTTGTGGAGCACTGATTTGCAGAAAGCTGGCTGGACAATTTAAAATATCAGTCATATGGCCAGGGCTGTAGCTAGGTGGTGGTGAGGTGGGCCCCCACCAGGGGAGCAAAATCAGCTGCAAAGACTTTCTGCCGGGTGCCCTGTCCAGCCAGCACTCCTTGCCCGCAGCCCAGGCAGGGCAGGGAAGAGGGCGTGCTGGCCAGCAGCTGTTCCTGGCTGATCCCCTCGCCCCTTGGCTCTCCTGGCAGCCGGGTGCAACAGCTGGGCTGGCTGGGGAGCCTGATGGGGGAGCCTGCGCATGCCCCAGCACCCCATCCTGTTTGGCCATGAGGCGCCAGCTCTGCCTCTCCCAGACCACCACCAGCCTTGGCCCCTGATGCTGCCCAGTCCACCTCACTGCCCGTGCCCCTACATCTCCGGGCACTGTGGGGGAGAGTTGCCAACCTCAAAGCCTGCCTACTCCAGAGTCACTTCTCTCTCTCCTCTTGCACACCCTCCTTCAAGGGTGCCAACTTGAATAAAATAAATGGGGAGGCAGGTAAGCACCGTCCTGTATAATTGAGACGGAACACACACACACTATTTGAATGGCAATACCGACAAAAGAACAGTGGCAAGAGAAATTGAGGAACTATGCAGAACTGGCGAAATTGACATGCAAATTGCGAGATAAGGACAACTATGACTTTAAAGAAGAATGGGAGCCTTTTACAAACTATTTAAAAAGACAACAAAATGAACTGGACTCCTTGGCATATTTTGAATAAACATACACAAATTTATTGAGGGTATAAATAATGAAGATGATGTGTTTTGATAATTTGTTATGTTGAAATTGTTAATAAATAAAAAAAAGAATGGCAATACCCATTAACTGGGGGGGCTCCTCAAATATTTTAGGGGGGGAGGAACCTTGCTCCCATGCCCTCCTCTCTATTAAAGTGGGATGCTCCCCACTTTATGCGACTTCACCTATGCACGCAGGGGCCTGTGCGTAAGTGGGGAGACGCTTATATACCATCATCTAGGTCAGCCTTCTGCATCTTGGTGTCCTCTCTCTGTTTTGGCCTCCTTCAATCAGAATTCATTACAAAAAAGAATTCATTACAAGGTGAAGTGTGTGAGGAATTGAATGGGTGGAGGGGGCAGGGATGGAGGAGAGGCAGAAAGAAGAGCCAATTTGTCTGTGGCTAGGGGGCGCAATCTGGACGGTTCTGTCGGGGCGCAAAGTCACTGAGCTATGGCTCTGCATATGTCTTGCTAAAGCTGATAAGCACTCTGCCCGACTTTACAGAACTTTTTTCACAAAAGCAGATGCATTACAAAGGCAAGCTTATTAATATACGAATTATATATTTTGAGTTCTAGAGCAGCAACAAAAAAAGTTTATTAAGTGGCCTGCTGACACCTCCAGGTATTTTCAAGTGATCCATGAAGGTGGGGAAGCCTGAAGAACTGCTGGTCTAGAGTATTCAGAATTATTTCAGAAAACATTATGAAGGAAATGGGTCTATTCATGGGTCACAGAGCTCCTGCTTTTGATGACAGTACACTGTTAGGCAACCAACACTTTTTATCTTGACTGAAATCATTTCTATCCAAGACTGGGGAAGAAGGATCATGAGCAAACTTAAAACAACTTAAGGAACTGCTTAAATGACTGGCATCTAAAGAAATGCTAAGAAAATTCAGTATTCTTTAGTCCTCTTCTGTCATTTCGATACGATATCTTTATTGTCATTGTCCCTTGCGGAACAATGAAATTGAAAACTACATAAAACTACATAAAAACTACATAAAACTACTACAAAACTACATAAAACATTCAAAAACCCCTAAAAACTCTAAAACCCCATTTTAAAACACACTATACTACAGAAACCCCTTATGCTGAGTTTAGAACCAGAATTGCATTAGCGTAGAAACTGTTTTTCAGGCAGCTAGTCCTGGCCTTTATAACCCTATACCTTCTTCCAGAAGGCAGAAGCTGAAAGAGATCATTTCCGGGGTGCGTACTATCATGTGCTATCTCTGCCGCTTTCTTATGGCACCTGGCAGCATAGATTTGATCTAAGGTGGGAAGAGTGCACCCAATAATTCTCTCTGCAGTCTTTACAACCCTGGATAGCATTGTTTTTTCCCTGGCCGTGCAGCTCCCAAACCACACGCATAGACCATAAGTTAGTACGCTCTCTACAGTGCAATGGTACAGTGCAATTCCTCACAATAAGAGGGAAAGCAAGTCCAAAGGGGTTGTGCGGGGAGCGTTTCGCTCTGACCCTGCCATCACACTGCTTGTGCTGGTTGCTCATAAATTTTAGCCATGACCTTTGCAGCAGGAAGCTTTTCTTCTCATAGAAGCTACCTGCTTGATTCTAAACCCTAGAAAATCAGGGTTCTAATTGGGTCTCCACAAGTAGAAAAGGCATGTGAGGGGCAGATTTGTCCATTTCCATTTCAGTTTCTCATTTTCCTAGTCTTAAATTCAGTTCTCAAATGTTCACATCAATTTGAGAATTATTTTCTAAATGTCCTCATTAAAATTTGCCAGCATTTTAATGTACGTTTCTAAGATCAGCAGAGGGAGCACTCTTGATGGTCCTACCAGCCTTGTAAGACTGGAGGGAAGACATTCTCTGTGAAAGCCCGTAAGCGACGGAATTTGATACCTTTGTTATTTAGTATCCATTGCATGCTGAAGACTCACCTCTTTACTCTAGAGATACATTTTTAGGACCAAATTTATATATCTGATGTCAACTGTTTTAATTGATTTTAATAATGTATTATTATATTGTTGCAAAGTGCCTAGGGACTTTATGGTGAAGATCGGGTAAGAAATCAAATAAATAAATTGGCTAGCAGTGATCATTTTCTCTGTCCACAATAACTGTGGGAATCTCTGCCATTGTCCCCATTGTTTTATTGGTGCACACAAATCTCTCCCCACTTGGTCGTGATCAAACAAGAGAAAATAAGTAGCACTTGCAGGTGTGAACTAACATTTAATAGCATCATTTTAAACTGAGCACGCAATGAAGTTGAATTGGTCCTTTAGTTAAACATTTGCATTGCATCCTTAAGTGAGCCACCATAGGTCAAGATTTTAAAAAGATAATGCCTTGATCTATAAAACAATATTCCTTACTGTCTAACCTCTTCTGGTGTCCTCTCATTTATATTACACTCATCATTCACTGAGTTCCCTCTCCTTATATTACACATGGGCCCTGAAAGCACATACTAAACACTTTTCCAAAAATGCTTTATTGAGTTTCTATAGCAGTGCTTTACATTCTCAAATCATCCAATATTCAAGATTTTATCTGCAATATTTATCACCTTTCACATTCAGGAACCTCAAAAACAGATAAGATTCCTGGATGAGTGCTGAAACATTCCTACACTGCATGCAAAATATCATTATTTTTATTAATCTAATGTACAGTTGTTTTCATCAGAGTTCCCTACATTCTCTTTCCCCCCACTGCTCTCTCATACCTATAATTCAAGCATCTGGGAGGGGGGGAGTTTACTGAGCTGAGGGCGTCAGTTTCAAACTGAAAATGGAGAGTGCCCTATGATCCCATTTCCCAATGACACACCAAAAAATCTCGATATAAGCCATTTTTTGAACATATAAATTAAAGTCACTGTAGATGCAAAATTGCATGGCACAGCCAAGTTATATGTAAGACAGAAGCATGCCTGGCCGCAAAGCATTCTTCATTTCTACACTCTTCTTGTATATCAGGCAATAATTTCCCCTACATCTTAAAGAAAGATTGGAACTCGGACAGACTTATCTATAAATGCATAATATCCTGCCTTGAGGACTCTGGAGAGTAGAATTTATCCGTAAGATTTAAATCAAGCTCTAAACAATATAGAACTTTACAAGAGCTAAGGATTCTGATTAAGTACTATCTCGCACACAGAAAAGCACACAAGCTCCAGACCAGAAAGCAAGGCTAATAAATAAGTCTTAGAAGAAAAGATTCAGCAGCATTAAATATGCATTCAAACATAAACAATATGCTAGTCACATATACCTACAAATAAAATTTGCAGAAGGATGCTTTTGCTACTAATGGCAAACTCTAGCCTTAAACGAGCAGAAAACAAATCCAGACATTATCACAATGAAGCTGGCTACCCATAGACCTCTTGGGGCAGAGGGACTTGAATCGCACTTTGCTCATGACGGATCAATATAAGATCACAATTGGTAGTTATTAAACCAACTCACAACATAAAATCACTACAAATACTACAATAGGATTATAAACCTAAGACACCCATCATTGATTCCACCATTTACCATGGTGCATTCAATCATGAACTGGTCCAATGGTGGTCATCGAATTGTAGAGTTGGAAGGGGGCCTGAGGATCATCTAATCCAACCCCCTGCGATGCAGGGATATGCAGCTGTCTCATACGGGGATCGAACCTGCAACCTTGACCTTATCAGCACCATGCTAACAAGCTGAGCTACCCCTGGTACTTTCATGCAACTTGTTTTCAAGTGAACAAACTGCAGTCTAGCTGAGTCAACCCCACCATGAGGCAAGTGGAGAAGGCTGCATCAGGCAACAGTCACACCAACATCAACATCTAAGGCCTAGGGAGAGGAGATTCCCCATCATTTTTTATCCAAAGCAGGAAAGGGGAGGCTTTTGCAGCCTGAGGGCCACAATCCCTTCCAGAAAGCCTTTTGGGGGTCACATAACAGTAGTGAACAGGGACAAAGGCCAAAGGGAACACAGCAATGAATGTGAATTTTATCTTTGTACAGTAGAGTAGCTTCTACACATTCACACAAGCCTCTCTGTCCTCTACTGAGGACAAGCAAGAAGTATTGGCCAAGTTCAAGGACACATTTCAGTCAGATAGTGCAAACCAGGGTTGGCGAGAGGTGTGGCTTGGGAAGGGCATGGCCTTGGAAGAATCCCAAGAGAGGTCTAGAGGACCACATTTGGCCTCGGGTCTATAGTTCCCCATCCCTACCAAAGAGCATTTCTCGGAGCGCATACACACTTGTCATTGGGAAGAGCTGAAAGCTGCAGATTATCCAGCTGTGTAAGGAGATGCCAGGTCCTTCCAGGGCAACACCCTCTGGTACTACCTGGTCCTAGGTTACTAGGGAGCACATGTGGCAGGAAGACTATGCTATGTCATCGTCTCCATGGAACCTCTGAAGAGCAGTAGTTGAAAACAGTCATGCCACCAGCAGCAATCTCTAAGGCCTAGAGAGAGGATAGCTGCCACCATCCCACACATACCCTGCAAGAACCTTCATAAAATAGCACTACCTTTTGAAAGAATCTTATAAATGTGTTGTTATGTATCAGTTTTCACTTATTATCAACAAGGCCTATATTGGAGTCCTGCTGTCAGGTAGAAATATGGGACATAAATATTGCAAATGAAAAAAGAACTGAGATGTGATCAAGGATGGCAAAATGGAAAACCAACAGACCTAATGCATGATATACAATCTTCCAAGACATTCACCAACACAACCTCCACTAAACTGAATGTCAGCCAGCAGTCAATGGAAATTGAAGAGGAGAATTTTGTGGTGGATTATTATCCATGTAAATCAATTATCAAAACATCTTCAGTCTAAGTCACACACAAAACTAGACAGCCACAAACCTTTATGGATCTTATATCCTAAAGTATTTGGGGGCCAGGGGTAGAAACCAAGAAAAATCAGGTGTATATTTGCTTATTATAGCACTTACATTGGCCACAATCATGTACAGTTTTATGCATTAAAACTATGTGGATTTCAATGGCATTTAACTGTTCACAGTAGAAGGCAAGATTATGGCCATCTTGTTTTACACTAAACAATAAAAATTGTGTGTGTTGTAATAAATACAATTCTGAGGAAAACAAGAGGGCAATGAACATAATTTTCAATAATTTTTAATTTCATTTAAGTAAAATAATGTGACTGTCCTCAGTTACTTCAGATGGACGTTGCATCACTTGTTGTGCCATATGCCAGACTATCATTTTGAGATGCCCTGTGCCTTTTTATCATAAACCCATAGCTGTGTTTGCCTGTCAAGTACATTTAGCAGGTACGTAGGTCTGGATTCTGCATGTTTGGTGCCTTTCCACGACATTTGCTACATTCAGCAGAATGTAAGATTTTAGATTTAAAATATGTTTCCAGGCTCATCCCACTGTGTAAATAAATCTATTAAACCAGCCTTGCAGAAAGCTAAGAGCTAGCAGACAGAAAATGTGCTTATACTAAACATTTTTTCTGTTAAAAAGAAAAAAAGCATTTTCTATATAAAATGTAAATGGTGACTAACATTTGAATGTTGGTTTGTCCACCAGAGCATATAAACCATGTCATGTAACTTAAGGGAAGAGATATATACCAGTGCAGTGATTTTGTGAGTCCTAGCAGATTTGGATCTGTGTTTTGTTTTGTTTTTAAAAAAAGGATTTATAGATGTCATTTCAATACAATAGCACAGTCGTTATGCACATTCCCAGAGATAGGAGCAGGAGGAGGAAGCTAGCTTATAGCTAGCAACAAATCAGTACTTCAATATATATTTCTGAACATTAGTGACTGTTACTCCTTTGTATGTATGCTTGTGCAGTCTCCCAACAGAAAAAAACACCAAGGCCAAATGTTGATCCTGATGGCTGCTACCTGCTTTAAAAATTCATAGTACTCTTTATTTGTTTTAAAATATTTGTCATACTTTTGGAATTTATCTATCCACCCCTGTCCTTCTGCTTCATTCCTCTCTCAAGGCTCCTCAAGGAGAATAATCTAAAACACAAGGAAAAGACATCAGCATTGTAGTGTAAGTACACATTATATGTTATGGGCATGAAAGAGATGAAATAGTGATTCTCTATCAAATAGCATAATGAACAGCAGAACCAATACATAAATTTAAGGGAAGCCTGTTACCTTATGGACCATAAAGGTGCGTGACTCCTTAAACTTTGGATTTATGACTGTTGATGTGCGATATTCAACCTTGTCAGAGGCAATCTAGTGATTCTCTCAGAGATTTCCGAGAGCTAGATAAGTGGCCTGTACAAAGGGACAAGGGAGCAGGAAATCAGAAGGGATGTCAAAGAATAGAAGATAGCTTGACCCTTAAAGCCCTCAGATGTTTGGAGCCAGGTTATCTATGAGGTAGTAGCTTTCTCCAATAAAAGCCTGGCCAGGTTTTAAGATGCTGAGTTTAACTGATCATAAACTTATGGAGTTTGAGGGTGCCTTATAAGCCAATCATCTGCTTGGTGCAGGAAATTTTTGACCTGAAACATCATCAATAGATAGTTGCACACCTTCTACTTGAAGATGTCCAGCAAGGGAGAGTTATCTGTGGGGCAGCCTTCACCAATACAGACCTGCCCAGGTTTTAAGGTGCCCAAGAAAGAGTCTTCTTTATGTCCAACCAATGCCAACACATTTGGCATGTTCACAAGAAAGAGTCTTCTCAGTGACTGCACTTAGACTTTAGAACGTCCTTCTAAGGACAGGTGAGAATTTTTCTCTTGCACCTTCTGCTAACAAGTCAAGGCAATGGGCTGAATCCAACAAAGTCATTGCACTTGTGGAACAACTTACATTTGTGCAAAGGAACTCCTTTTTTCTCTTCTACCTCTGTACCCCATCATCCATAAATCTGCTCTGGAAACTATGGGGGCAGGACTCCAAGCCAATTTGGGAAGTCATGTGCAGGTTTATGGGAAATTAATCAATTGACTACATCCTTGGGATGCTCACTGGAAAACACCAGTAATAATAATACATTGGCCATCAATGGCATTGCTTATTCATCAATTAACAATCCTTCTTAACTTGAAAGAGGCCACCAGGATGCAGCCATGACCCCAAATGCTCTCATCAGCACCTGTGACTCCTGGAAATGGTATCAAGCCTTAGCTAGCCATCAAACTGACTCCACCTTTTTTGAAAGAAAATGAAAATGCTTTGGTGTTTTTCTTGCAATGCAGGTTTGGCCTTTGAGGTCAGCACTGATATTGTTTGCAGCTCTCCAACCAAACTTAGTGAGGGCTCTCTCTTTCTTCTGTGCTTTAACAGATTAATCCAAGTAATTCCTATTACTGCTAATGGGAGCAATCCGTTTAAATAGCGTGCAAATAGATGAGGGAAATGGATACCATTTGTAGGACAATCAGCAAATACTGTAAATTGCAAGAAGCCCTGAAGAAAATTCGTGTTCTATAAGAGTCAGTGTTTGATTGAAAGTGGCACTTCAGAGAAGTGCATTTTTGCCATTTGAATTGTTTTCCCCTCCCTCCCTCTCTGCTTTGTAGTGTGCATGATTTGTCTGTCTTGAGTTTCTGCATAATTGTTGTTCGCAGGGGTACATCTGCCGCATCAGCACTTCAAGGTACCCTTTTCAATTAGTGCACTATTGCCATTAAATTAAGGCATCTATTAAGCCTCCAACACAAATTCAACAGAGGGAGAAACTGCAACGTAGGACAGTGGGAATCTTTTGCTTACATTAACATTATGGCCTTTAAAAGAGCCAATCTACATAAACACTGTTATCCACACAAATGAAATACGGATTAAAATTAGTTTCCCATTGGGCTCATTTTGTTTCATTTTAAATGCAGCCATTCCTGCCCCGGTAGACGTTTTTGGAATCATTCTGAAGCATACTCGATCTGCCAAGACTAGCATTGCAAATGAATGACTAAACCAAGGAAAAGCCAGTTGATACATTCTGCAGGATTTTAATTTCCACTTGATGAGTTTGTATTTATGCATGCAACAGGATTTGGTAGGAAAGCTTTTCCTGGACTGTGCCCATATCAGACTGCGTTTTTGCA
Organism: Podarcis pityusensis; assembly: GCF_964106645.2. Taxonomy (NCBI): domain Eukaryota; kingdom Metazoa; phylum Chordata; class Lepidosauria; order Squamata; family Lacertidae; genus Podarcis; species Podarcis pityusensis. Next base: position 50,508,496 of record NC_138027.1, read on the forward strand.
TGCATACCGCGTCTCTACAGTGGGAGAGAGCAGTTCCTCAAATCCCTCCCGATAGAAAAAGAGGATGTCAGAAAGAAGGGCTTGGTCTCACCTTCTTCCTGATGGGTGATTTTTCTGTGCACAGTTCCCCCCACCTAGCAAGCATGTGATTCCCACCTACTGCCTATAGCAGTCTATACTGTATAGTCTACAATAGTATTCTTTAACCTAGAGTCATGAGATGTTGTTGGAGTGCAACTCTCATCATCCCAGGCGAGTTTAGCCAAAGGCCAGGGATTCTGGGAATTGTAATCCAACAACACACGGGGACCCATTTTTAAAAAGCACCTGGCTAGAAGAAGCTTTACCACTTAATTATGTTGAATACATAAAAGTAACACATCAAGTGAGGTTTTAAAATATGACAAACTGTCTTTGCAACCTTGAACAAAATAAGATAGCATACTTTAATACCTGGATGTCAAAAGATTTAAAAATGAATTACAGGTTTTGCTTTGCACCCCTTTTAATTTCTTAAAATCACACCATTTGGCACCACTTTCACTCTCTTATTTTACAGCCTATAAAAAAAATCACTTAAGGATAGGAGAAAAAATAAACTTGAAGGACTCTAAACATAATTAATCATTTTTCCATTTACCACTGCTTTTTTAAAACAAAAAACCCCAACCTTTATAACCTACAATAATGAATGCTATGGCATCTTATTTTAGAATTGTTGCTTTTATACCCTCATCTCCTATTTTTGTTCTCCTTAGTTGAATCCTAAACCTTTCAGCATCTCATTAGAAATTACTCTGTAAAATGGTATCCAGGTTTCATACATGAGGTAACTAGCTGGCACATTTAAGCAATTAACTCAGCTGAACTCCACTGAAGTCCAAAACCAGCTTCTAAAATAACAAGTGGCATATGAGACTCTGAGGGTAGCCTTCTCTCTTGCAGAACCACTCCTTTGCTTACTTTGAAAGTAAGGATAAAAGGCGAACGATGTCACATTTGGAAAGAGTTTTCCCTCACCCCAGCTTTTGCATTAGCAACTTCGCTTTCCACTTAGCGTTTTTCATTTAAATTGTTAATATTGATCTTTTTCATAATATAGTACAAAAGTCATTAGCAGTAGGCTCTTTTCATAATTGCAGTGACTTCTGTGTTGCACTCAAGAAGATTAATATTGATGTGATTGTGTCAAGAATTTGCAGCCTAATAGAAGGCAGATACTGTGTGATATAGAAATCTCATTGTTCACTTATCTGGCTCAGCTGAACTGGGTCTGTTAAGAGTGACTGGCTGGTTTTTCTTACCACAGTATGACATCTATTCTTCTTTGGTGATTGTCTTCCATGAATATGGTCTTAACATTGTGTCCGTGAGTAACTGTGAAAGCCAATTCTGGATCTGCACATCCTTCCACAGTGGGGACATGGTTTCTGGGTGGGAGTTGATCACAGTGAGGATTTGCCAAACCTGCCTTCCTTTTAGCTCATTTCTCCCTCTCTTCCTGAGTTCGTGCTTCTTCAAAGTCCATGGCGCCTTTGGTAGAGGCTAGTCTCCAATTTGAGCACTTGATTCCCAGTTATCTGTGTTTAGACTACACTTTTTAGATTTACCTTGAGAGCATCTTTAAACTCTTTTGTTGTCCATCAGCACTAAGCTTTCCATTCTTAAATTGGAAATAGAGTAGTCGCTTTGGAATATGATAATCAGGTATCTGAACAACATGACCAGTCCAACAAAGCTTCAACACTGGTGAACTTTGCTTCTTCCAGTACACTGACATTAGTTCGCCTGTCTTCCCAGGTGACACCATTGATGGAATCTTTCGAGGAGTTGGAGGTGGTGTTTATAAGTGATCCACGTTTCACAAGCATACAGTAAGGTTGGTAGTGCAATAGCTTTGTAAACAAGAATTTTAGTTCCCCTGGGAATGCCGCCGTCTTCAAACACTCTATGCTTCAACCTGGAGAACGCTGCACTCAGAGATCTCAGGCAATGTTGGATGTCAGCATCAATGTCGGCCCTTGTGAAAAGATGACTGCCTAGGTAGGAAAAATGATCGACATTTTCTTACCTCAGTATGGCATACCATTGTTTCATTAAAAAGGAAAATTAGAGCTGTTACGGAGATTGCACAGAACCTTGATTATCTGAGAGGAAAGGCGGTCCTCTTCTCCCCAGTCTGCTGCTGTTGCTGCTGCGAGAGTAGGAGACACAGATTAAATCAATGCAATAAATCACTGGTTAGGGACAATAACTACATCAGAGCCAGGTAGCCCATCTCTCATTCATGCTTTTTGGAGAGACTTCCCAGGACCTGCTATTGTGTTACCTTTCCAAAACCATTAGTCTACCTATTTCTGTAATAAACTGTATGCTTCATTACTCTAAACTCTGGCTTATTGTCTTGTTGCTGATTATCCCTGTTAAAAATTTAATGGCCACCAACCTAGAAAGCTTTAAAAACAAATTGGACAACCTTGTGGATAAGACATTATGAAGGCTATACATTACTGTCCTGCCTCCAGTATGCCTCTGGTGCTGGGAATCATAAGGGGGAGGGTGCTTCTTCTCATGGGCATCGGTTGGCCAGTGTGAGACTAGATGGGCTTTTGGTCTGATCCATCAGGATTCTTCTTGGGTGGGTGGGTATTCTATGGTGCACCATTTCACTTGGTTAAAGATCCAAACACATGTCATTTGTGTGCACACATGTGTGTTGCTATGCATGTGTGGCTGAGAACCCACAAAAACAACCTACTTCTATTACCAAAATTAGAGCTACACTAAGCAAGCCTGAAATTAAGAACGGACCTCTGGAACGAATTAAGTTCTTAACCAGAGGTACCACTGTAGTGGTTAAGAGCAGTGGACTCGTAATCTGGGGAACCGGGTTCACGTCTCCGCTCCTCCACATGCAGCTGCTGGGTGACCTTGGGCTAGTCACACTTCTCTGAAGTCTCTCAGCCCCACTCACCTCACAGAGTGTTTGTTGTGGGGGAGGAAGGGAAAGGAGATTGTTAGCTGCTTTGAGACTCCTTAAGGGGAGTGAAAGGCGAGATATCAAGTCCAAACTCTTCTTCTTCTTCTTCTTCTTCTTCTTCTTCTTCTTCTTCTTCTTCTTCTTCTTCCAACAATACCCCCAAAAAGTTTTCTTATCAAAAAGGCCTGGCTGTGCTGCACCACACAAAACATCCAAATCCCCAAGCCCTTGGGCATGATACATTGGAGGAATGAGCCTGTTGCCATCTCTTCTGCTGCTGAGTAGCAGCAGAACAGTCTGTGAATATTGTCGTTAGAGGTGGCATGCAAAACGGGTCAGCTCTTCCTTGCATATAGAAGTACCAGCCAGGAACTCTTATCATACGTTCAAAAGCTGCAATCTGGTCATTTTTCAAAGGAAGATTTTCATTACATCACATTAGTATTCTTTTTATCAAATGCCTGTTTGGAAAACTGCAGAAAACCATCAAACATTCAGCAAAATACATGGCCTCAAGCATCTCCTTTAATAAGAGCTAAACATTGGCTGGGATGTTAGGATTATTTGCCAATTACCTTTTCCAGAACTGGCATGCCATTATTAATTTCTGCAGAGAGAAAAAGACCATGGTGGGGGGGGGGAGTCCTTCTGGTTCCACTAAATTGGAAATCCTGCCAGCATAACATTTAATATACCCCACTTCCTCATGCCCAGGGTTAAATGCAGGCAAACACATCATTTAAGTGTGTTGTAATCTCTCCTTATCTGGGTGTATTTGTACATTACTTCAGCCATAGGCCACAGCAACAAAAAGGACAAAATATATCAGCCTGCATGCACATTGTACAAGGACTGCTTTTAAAAAATAGTACAAAGCAGCACAGAAATGATCAGTAAAAATCTGCATACACTGAAATAATATTTTGAAATGAGCTGTACAAACTCAATTGGAGGTGCACTTTACCTAGGTTGATGCGTACATGAAAGACTTGACACGTGTGACACATAAACCCCTTTCAGGCATTATGCACGTAGACTGAACAAAAACTGAAGCACAGTGTAGACACCAGATCAGGTTAGGTCAGGAGTGGTGAACTGAGTCTGTCCTGTGCGCCTGATCCTCCTCTTCCTTCTCCCTATGGGCCAAGTTTGATGGGTGAGCCCATCTGACAATCACCTGACATCACAGTGACATCAGGCACCCCATTATGTTTGCCTGTGCAGTTTGAAATCAAACTGTGAGTAAGGGCATAGCATTTTGCAAGCCCTCAATGATCATCTGATTAAGCTCAACCATTAGAGAGGGTAAAGAAAGAGTTGTGAGTGGAGCGGGGCCTTTCCCCCATGCTTTTGGCCCCCTGGGAAACTTAACAAACCTGTTGCACCTGCAACTGGGTGAGGGGAGTGCAGCTGAATTGGACACAGCTGTGGGCAGCCTGAGGCAGTACATCAACCTTGGGCCTGCCCATGAAAAACAAGCTTAGACAAGATGGGTTAGCAGCCATTTTCATCCCCATCAGGTTGCAGAGCTGGGCAGATAGGTTTAAACTCCATTCTATTTTTAACCATCACCAAAACTGATGGGGTCTTGGTTGGGGGGTCTATTTGCTCAGGTAAGCATGACAATTAGGTACCCCTGCTCTACTGTGAAAACAACAAAATCTTAGACATTTCCCCCCTTTCTGATCACCATCAATGTAGAAGCAGTAGTAATTGGTGCCTAAAATAACTGATATGCACTGTGGTGCGTGTAACAACTGTAGGCAGTTCAATGACCTGCTGGTTCATTAAATAGCACACATGTGTGAAACAAGACCCTTCACTTAAAGAAACAAAGCAGTTATTCATGAAAGGTGAAGAGGACAAATTCCGAGCTTGCAATATGAGTTCTGTTTTCTATATTCCATCTTCCCACTGATGTTTCAAATAAATCATTGCACACAACCTGTAAGTGAATGCATATGGTGAATGTATGTAATTACAGTAGGTGTAACACAGACCTCAGCGAGATCCCAAATCTATATCCTCTGCTCGGATAAATGTCTTACTAAACAATGGAAAAGCCTTTGAACAATCTAAAATTCTTTGATAGGTTGATGTTGTTTGAACAGCTAAGTGGATTAGGATTCCACTGACAAGGTATGTATTTTGGCATCCCCTACTGTATTGGGGATAAAACTCTAGGGAGCAAGGACTGTCAGAAAAGTTTCCAGCAAATTTTCAGGCTGTGTACACATTACCAGCTTGAAACACAACTAGTTCGGTCTGTTTCTCAATTCAGATCAAACTGGTTTAGGGGGAAACACATCAAAAACACAGTAGAAGAGAAGAAGAGTTTGGATTTGATATCCCGCTTTATCACTACCCAAAGGAGTCTCAAAGCGGCTAACATTCTCCTTTCCCTTCCTCCCCCACAACAAACACTCTGTAAGGTGAGTGGGGCTGAAAGAGACTTCAAAGAAGTGTGACTAGCCCAAGGTCACCCAGCAGCTGCATGTGGAGGAGCGGAGACGTGATCCCGGTTCCCCAGATTACGAGTCTACTGCTCTTAACCACTACACCACACTGGCTCTCTAATATTTAATAGTAATAATATTTAATATATTATTTAATAATATTTAATAAACAACACAATAGATGTGGATTGTGACTAACATCATGTGCACACCGCTTCCCAAACTAGCAGTGGGAGCAGTGTGGATGAAATTACTCCTGATATTTTTCACACTGCAGAAGGACATAAAACTGCACACTGATCTAGGGGCGCCAACATGCAAATGTGTCTACATGTTAACTAGAGATGCCTGATGCCACCTTTAATAAATGATGTAGGCCAACTATTTTGCTACATGGCCATTTGCAAGCCAGTGGAAACACTTCCACAGGGCACCTGCTGCACATGACAGTTATAATTCAGAAGAACCACCCAACATGGGAATAAACCTGATTTAACCTAAACCATCCAATCCAATACCAGTCTCTAATAAAAACATGGCATAGGGCAAGCAATCAGAGCAGTCTTTATGGACAGTGGCTCTATAAATTACAGCTCCAACATGGAGGCTTCCTTGTGGTGACCATACTATGAGAAATAGCCAGGTTTAGACTTTTGTTTCAAGGTGACGTCATGGATCCCACTGCAAATTCCTGATACAGTTGTGTATAACTTCAGCAATTTTTTGTCTTCATGGAAGCGTACCATATTAGTTTCCATTTCATATTCCCAGTTTTAAGCAATATAACTAAATAAATAATTACTGGGCCATTTAAAAAGTGAAATAAGGCCATCTTAGCAAACCCTTAACTGTTAAACTGCTGGATCAACAAATTCTCAACGACGGCCCTCTACTGTTATATCCTCTGTTAGATTGCCTTATACATCCATTCCTATAAACGGAATAATGGGTTTAATGGGCCGTTGGTTTCCCACTGCAAAAATTATGCACTCTCTTCAAGCACCATTTCCCCAGAGATGATGAAAAGATACCTGCTTTTGCCACTGTGGCTCCCTTCTCAATCGTATCAAAGCATGAAATTACCATGGACCTAGAAGTTCTAGAGGAAGGGCAAGTATGCCATGTTTGTTATACACGCATTGACTGACCTATTATTCTGTTAACAGCCCATACGCTTTCATGAAAACATTATGTCAAAATAATAGGTGATGTGCCTGGACCTTGGAGGGGAGGGCTAATGTTGTTGTAATTGTTGTCTTCTTGAACAGACGCTGGCTATGTGCTACACATTGTGCATACAAAACGGAATACCAAAAGTGGCCATAACTCTGCGTAGTGGGCTTACAGTCAGACTCATCCTAAATGTTGCTTTGCTACTTAAGTATCAGTGTGTGCTCTCCTGAGCCAACAGCTACAACTGCGCAAGATTCCCAGTATTCTGGGTAATTACACAAGTGCTGGGCCGCCAGGAATTTGCTAAACCCATGTTCACACAAGCGATAACTTCTCCTTAATAAACCCATAAAGCATTGTAATCCTATTTTGTTCTCAGAGGAGTTTAGATGAGGCGGGATTTGCAGGTACTAATCACAATATGAGCTCTTCTCTCCCCCCCCCCCCCCGTGTGTGTGTGTGAGAGAGAGAGAGAGAGCAAGACAGAGAGTCAGAGAGAGACAGAGACAGAGACAGAGAGAGAGAGAGAGAGAGAAGAGCTCATATTGTGATTAGCACCTGTAAATCCCGTCTCAGCTAAACTCCTCCAAGAACTCTCTCTCTCTAGATATATCTACCCCCCCCCCCCCCAGTTAAGCTGCTTCATCTATTTATTTTAGAATGCTGTTATTGCATTTACTGGTATGGACAAGCTAAACTTTAAAAACTGACTGCTGTTGAATTGATTTAGTTTAAAAACAACAAGAAGAACAGGCTAGCAGTGCAGGAAAAGGAGGGAGCAGAAAATTCTCCTAAGAGTTTATCAGCTGGCATGGGATGCTACTGCCATCTGGTGGACTTTTCCAATTATATTGCTATATGACAACTCCCCCACCCCCCACCCCTTGAAAACAAACAGATCACATTTAAGGCTCTCTTTTCTCTCTGAGCAAGCACCCAGCAACCAATCAAGTCATGGACACACGCGGCTCGACAGAACTGACAAGTCATCTTTAGTAACAGATATCCCATCACATTTTGAAACAGCAATTACTTACGCAATAAGCATCCTTTTAGAATACAAGAGGAGCCTCTCTTCCCCTTCTGCATCTTATCCAGATACACTCATTCTGTCTGAAAGCGAGTCCTTTTACATGCCTTTGATTCTGACATGCAATTAAGTTAGACAGCTACAACAGCCTTGGTTTACCAAAGGTACATGTTTTCATACAATATACATACATTCCTCCTAAAAATGAGGACATGAGTATACAGTAACAGAATTGGGCTGCAATCCCAAGCTTGCTTGCAAAAGAGTAAATTCCACTGGACTCATGGTGTCTTACATGTACATGCATCAGTCTGGGCATGTGAGTGTGGGATAAATAGTTCATGTCCTATCTATACTTCTTTTCTTTTTTTCAGAATGCCACCATCCAAAGGAGCTTGCATTCAGGCATAGAACAAAAACTACACAGCCAGCAGGGATTTTCCCTATGATTTTCACTGTCATATTTCCCATATATGATGAGTCAAGCTGAACTGTGGCTTAATGCACTGGCAATCTGGTCTTTTTCTCAAATGTGGGCCTCAAATCCTTTTAAAGGCCTACAGAAGGGATGGAGGACCTGAGAACTACAATTACAGATCTCATTATCCCTGACCTTCTAACTTCTAAAAGGGTGCCAATAGACTGAAACAGTGGACACCCAAGCAGAAATACTCAAAACAAAAGCACTCATGCAGAAATAACCTGGGACTGCAATCCTATGCATATCTAAGAATAAGCCCACAGGCTTTTGAATTATAGTGCTGGAGGAGACTCTTGAGAGTCCCATGGACTGCAAGAAGATCAAACTTCTCCATTCTTAAGGAAATCAGCCCTGAGTGCTCACTGGAAGGACAGATCCTGAAGCTGAGACTCCAATACTTTAGCCACCTCATGAGAAGAGAAGACTCCCTGGAAAAGAACCTGATGTTGGGAAAGATGAAGGGCACAAGGAGAAGGGGACGACAGAGGACGAGATGGTTGGACAGAGTTCTTGAAGCTACCAGCATGAGTTTGACCAAACTGCGGGAGGCAGTGGAAGACAAGAGTGCCTGGCGTGCTCTGGTCCATGGGGTCATGAAGAGTCGGACACGACTAAACGACTAAACAACAACAACAAGGATTTAGTTTGCAACCACATGAGAGCCATTTAGAGCTGATAAGGCATGCTTTGCTGCAGTTAGTTGTGTAAAGGATTAAAATTAAAGTTTCACATCTACTTATTAGTTATATTATCCAACAGCGCCCATTTCTCTGACCAAGATTTTGCTATAAGGTTTAGTCATGTTCATCCAGTTCAACAAATTTCCTTTCCAATGTTAATTAAAAGTTTCCTGTTTACAGATTCTAGCCATTTTATTCCTTCCTTTTCAGTGCGGCAGTAGGCTTAGTGATTAATTGCCCCTTAATTGTTTAATTCCTGGTTTCCATGCTTTCTTTCTCGCCTTTTATACCCTTTTACAGTGAACTAGTGTATTTCACTATTAAAAATGAAAAGGAGAAAAAGAAATTAAGGAAACTAGCAACTAAACATACACACCATGAGGAGCAGAAGTTGGCTATAAGGGAGAAATCATCGCTAAACTCCAGGTGAGCTGGAAAAGAAACAATAAAATTTCCAGAACCTATAACAGGAAACTTTTTATTTTCGGGACAGTTATCCCTGAAAAGCATTGATATTGTTCTACCAGTTCCCTGAGGATTTGTTGATCTGGATTTGTCATGAAAAATGAGTGAATAAATTACAAGAAGGAGTAGTGTGGAAGCAATCCTACTATGATCAAACATGCATAGGCTTGTGCTGCACCGGAATTTCCATGCAAACTTGGGTGTTTAAAATGTAAATTAGAACCAGTGGGCTAACGTTGGATCTGATTGTTAATACATTACATGTTGGGAGAATGATTATTGCTGCAGTCACAAAGGAAGGAAAGGAAGCTTTTCCGTTTGACTTGGGATCAGGTCCAAATTGTGATGAAAAAATAACCGAGAGGAGGGAGGGAAGAAGAACACCAAATATTCATGAGGCGAGCTTTGAATGATTCTGAATATGACTTTTATTATAATACCAGAGCATTCATTCTAGTAGTTGAGATTAAGGTTACAGTGCACAGAAACTCCTGTTTGACTTGGGAGGGAGAAAGAAGAAAGGGGCATCTTTTTCTCTCATTCACCTCCACTCGACTGTCAAAATCTTGGCAAGATCTGCAGACTTAGTCCCTTTCCTGCAATCCTTACAACTGCTTATTACAGTCTTTGTATGAGTTAGAGTGGATTCACTCTCGGGGCTAAGCTGGAATCCTACCATCTGTAGAACTCTAGTATTAACTATAGGCTTGGCAAATATGCTCACAATGTGCGTGGTTTTCATCAATGGGATGGCAACTCCGGCGCTAAATTACTGTTTGCACAGGAGTCTCTTCGCTCTGAGTTAGCAACAGAGCCCTCATGAATAGCATGTCTGTTATTTACAGGCAAATACCCAGCTGTGTTCATATCCTATTGGCAAAAGTAAGTGAGTATATAAGCAAGTCCCAAGATTCAAAGGCAAGAGCCATACCACATGGGAAATGATGGGAAACAATCCTTTAGAAAGAACCCCAAGGTGAAGATACTTCTCCAAGGGTGGTAATGCATAATTCTATTAATAGGAACATAGATAGTTGGGTGCATGGCTGGCATACAGACTGCAGGAAGAATTGCCTGCCCAGGTAGTTGCAGATTGCAGATGTCTCTAGATAGCCTAGTAGACAGTCAGTGTCTATTAGTTGTGGGTGGTCCTGGAAGCAAAATATAGTTTGTTGAGTAGTTGAGCATTTTAGATCTTGGCATTCCTTGTTTCCTCTCCTGCTGGGTTTTAGAGATGCTTTATAACTATCTTATGCTGCTCTCCATAACTCTTATGTTGATTTTTGTGTCAGTACAGCATTGTGTTGATTTTTCTTTTAGATATTTGACTATATTTCAATTGCATTTTATGTTTAATTGATTTCCACAGTTTTGTGAACCACTCGGAGGACTTGGTTAATTGCGTAGCATAAAAATGCCACAAAGAAATAAATTGTATCCTCTGTGCTGGTTGTACGCTGCATTAGTTTTATGGTTTTATATTTTATTAAACTGCTTTATTCTGTTGTTGGTTTTAGCAAGCCACCCAGATGACTTATCTTTGCGGACAGCAGAAAAGAAAATGTTCTAAATGAATAAATAATCTTGCCTGTGAAAGGTTCCGGGTTCAGTCCCTGGCATCTCCAGCTAGTGATGAGAAAAATTTGTGAGAAAAATCTAGAGAGCTTCTGCTGCTAGCCCAGCTTTCACCAACCTGTTGCCAGGTGTAGTCCAAAACAACTGGAAGGCAACAAGTTGATGAAGACCCGTGTAGGCACTACTGAACTAGATGAATCAATGGTTTGGCAGCTTGCTAGGTTCTTAGATATAAGAGCCCCGTATGAGAATGTAAGAAGAGTCTTCTGGATCAGGTCTGTGGGAAACCAGCAAGCAGGATTCAAACACAAGATCCCTCTCCCCTCCTGCTATTCAAAAGCATCACTGCCTCTGGCTGTGGAGGCAGAGTATAGCCATCATGAGTAGTAGCCATCGATGGACCTAATCCACTTTAAAGCTATGGAATCGCAGCTACACATACACAAATAAACCTCATAGACATCTTAGAAATGTTAAAGCTATGTGGGTACTAGGAATTCAAAATCATTACTGCTGAGAAAACCGGAACCTGTTCATACATTAGAAAAGTGAGGGAAGATAGAAAACCTATTGGATTGGTCAAAGATTTAAGTCACACAGTGGGCAGTGGGATACTCTGACTAGTATTGAATATCACCTGTTGTCTTCCCCCCCCCCCCCCATACGCTTTGGAAAATTTAAATGGTGAGGTACCGTTTTGGTATTCATAGGCAATATAAATTTGTCTTAAGTGTGTAAAAAGAGGAACTTAGTTCTATGCCCTAAATAAAAGGGAATTTTGTCCATGAATAATCTCTGAAGTGTCTTCTTTTTCTTTCTTTAGATTAATCATACACTCTTTTTTATTTTTTGAGACAACTGAGGTTAAATAATGTGCTACTCTTCTGCAGATGTCAAGGAAACATGAGTTGTGCCTCTGTTAAACGTCATAGGATATCTGCTGGACTCCATACAATTTAAAACCATTTTGAAGGCTTTTGATGATACTCTCTTAAGAAGAAAAATGGCTAACAGATTTTACAGTGGAGTAAGCTTTCATGGAATAGAGCCTCTTGTTCCAGATCCACAGTAGGCTTCGTTTATACCATGCTATAAGGCATCTGCTCATTTTTAAGGAGCCAAAAGTCTCTTTCAAGGCTTTGTGGCTAAAGATTAATGCAAGCACTTCTCTAGAATGTGGCCTTTTTGTGGGGGGGAGGAATAAGCTTTCAAGCCACAGAAACTAACTTTTCCTATAAATTAGCGACTACAGAGAAAACTTTTATCAAGGCATCAGTTGCAGGCAGTTTCACAAGTAATGCAGCACTCTCATTTTCACTGTTTTTTTCTTTTCTTTTTTGCACAGTTCTGACTTACTGTGATATAATTTTGATTACACAAGAATAGATTTTTCATTTTTATTGCAAGCAACAGAAGAATGTGGATTTAATTTTAAAATAAAATTTAGGGTACATAAAAACTGTTAAGGTTTTTTAATCTGACCAGATTTATCCAAATATACAATACAGGAGGCGCGGTTGGTATTTAGCGCAAAACCTACTAGCTTTCTCCCCTTCCTTTATTCTTTTTAAAAGTATATAATTATATGTTTTTTATTTAAAAAGGAGGGATCCAAATTTAAATGGAACATCTGCAAAATTACAATTATAAAGTATCTGTGAAATGAATCAGTCATGAACCATCTTTCAAAAGGAATTAACTAAAGTAAATTTTAAAAATGGAGAGAGGGAGAAAGAGACAAGAATCTGTATCATAAATTTATGACAGGAGATTAAATGATTTAAACATTCTCACTAAACGTGAATTCAAAACAACGTAAAACCACAATATATTTTGATGAAGCCTGAATCCTTGCTTTATTCAATAAATGGCTGCCAATTTGTTTTATCTTTGTCTTTTCTCTTTAAATCTGGCCTAATGAGTTAACTTGGTCATTGAGACAAACTCTCACATTTTCTCTGTTGGAATCATTGCTGATCTCCATATTTTTTTTGCAAACAAGTTTCTTGCTACCAACACCAGATGCATGACTTGCCAGAGATATGTCAATTCCTTATGCATCTGTCAAACTCAACCACATATTTAGGGGAATGCAGACACAGTCAAACTGAGCACCCGCTTACGGAAGGTGCAATCCTGTTGGCTGCAGGGGTCTGCTTCAGCAGCACATTATGTAGCATATAAAGCTACATAAATGAGAGCACAGCATATGAGTGTGCTGCTCCAACACACACGCAACCTGGGAGTATGCACATCCTTGGTCATATCTGTAATTGCTCTCTGCGTTGTGGTCAAGACTATGGTGAGATTAATTGATATATAAAGTGTTACTAAGGTGTTTTGTTCAACTGGAATTCTGTGTGTGTCGCAAGACTGTGTGTGTGCCAGGGCTGTCTTAAGCATCTGCAGCGCTGGGGTGCAAAGATCTACCCGGTGCCCCCCCCCCCAGGTTGCCCAGTCCCAGGCACGCAGGAGGGCAGAGCCAGCCGGCCGCCTCAATGTCGCGCTGTCTCAGTCGCCCCCGAACTCATGGCGCAGAGCAGCCCACAGCAGAAGAGCACCCCATGGTGCTCTGACCAACGGGCAGGCATTTCCCCGGACTCAACTCTTGGGCCCCAGACTCTCAGCCCCTGAGAGCCCGGTGCCCAGGTGCCCCGCACCCCTAGCACCTATGGGTAAGACGGCCCTGTGTGTTTGGATAGTTTGGCTTTGCTCTGCATGTCTTTAATTTTATATCAGTTCCATCCGGTAAACCAGAGAAAGCAGGTGTAGTGCAGGCAAATACCAATTCTGGCAAGATGATGGGAAGTAATGGCATTGATAAGACGTTGCAAGCCACAGATCAGAGTAAAAGTGTCAGATCTTAATTAATCCCCTAGAATCAATGCCATTCTTGGTATAGGTAACATCTCTAATTTGGTCATTAATTATTTCTTGTGAATAATGGATTCCCTCCAGCAAGTATGTTCTGCCCTAATTAAAATAAGCATTCCTGTTTGCAGATTCTGAGAATTTTAACCTAGTTGTTCCTTTAAAAAATGGATACACTGATTGGCTAAGACTGCCACTGTCGCCTTGCCACAGTTCTATGGTACAAAACATAATTGCTATGGCTCATGACTGCTTATGATCTCTGCCCATCCTGGACATTAGCAATATCACCTCACAAATTTAGATTAATGCCTGCTGATAAGCCTCTTCACCATATCTAGATCCTTTGTGCTTTGTCAGTTTCTTCAGCTTTGGGAATACATCCAGAAGGCTTCACCGTGCTTCTTTTTCAAGGCACCTCAACCCCATGAATCACTCGGGGGGGCAACTTATCTTTTCCCCCTTCCCTCTCATTCTTCTGCTTCTGAAACATTATCATCATTATCACCATGAGCAGTGCTATTTTTTCTATAAAAATAGGTGCCAGAACTCACCATGAACATCTCCCTTGTTTTCTTGTAATGGCAATGGTGCCCACCTGAGAGGTGCCAGAAGTGAGTTCAGTCTTTAAAGATAGAACAAGTATCGCCTGGAGTATATACACACTTTTCTGTTGTCCCACTCCCATCCCTTTTTTTCATTACAAAAACCTGCAATTGCTAACTCAGGGGGAAAGAAAGTAAGACAGAAAAAATTGAATGTGCAATGGTGACTCTACCATGTCCCTTTCGATTCACTGAGAAAATAATAGTCTGTCTACCGCTTTTTCTCCCACGTGCAGTTTAGGAAAATTACGTGCTATACTTGGGAACTTCCAGACATCTCTTTCTCTCAGAAGGCTGTAGCAGCCCAAAGAAAGTGGGAGGAAAAGTACTTTGAAGACCATATGTAATATAGCATGAGGGCATAGTGATACTTGTTTTAAACTGATTCAAATACTGTATTTTTGAATTTCTGTGACCCGCCTTGGACCTTACAGTGAAGGGCTATTATTATCATTATTATTATATGAAGATGACGTTGCCCTATCTGCTATTGTCAGAGACCACCAGTTGGTCCTCACACTATCATTAAAAGACTCCATTATTTCTGAATAGGTTACATAGCTAAGGTCTTAGAAGCTATACTTAGGGGTTAGCTACCTCTCCTACAGATTATAAAGCAGGGAGGAGGAGCCTGTAGCCCACCACATACATACTTATTTACTTATTTCATATCCCACCTTTTTCTCTAAGGAGCTCAAGGTGACATACATGGTTCTCCCCCTTTTCATTTAATCCCGTCAGCCTTTTGGGCTGAGATACTATGACAGGCCCAGGGTCACCCAGTGAACTTCATGGCTAAGTGGTTGATTTGAACCTTGGTCTCTCACATTCTAGTTTGACATTCTAACCACTATATCATACTGGCTCTCTGTTGCTGGATTGCAACTCCTGTCAGTCCTAGTCAACATGGTCAATGGTCAGAGATGGGGGAAGTTTTAGTCCAGCAAAGTCTGGAAGTCTGGAGGACCACAGGTTCCTCACGCCTGCTCCAATGTCTAATCTTCCTCTTCTTTCCAATTCAGTCTCTTCAACACTGTACCACTTGACAGTTGTCCGCTGAGAGCCCTGAGTATGCAAAAATGAAACATAGCCATCTTTCAAAATTCGCATTCCTCTGAATTTTGCAATACAGTGGTACCTCAGGTTAAGTACTTAATTCATTCCGCAGGTCCGTTCTTAACCTGAAACTGTTCTTAACCTGAAGCACCACTTTAGCTAATGGGGTCTCCCGCTGCCACCACACCGCCACCACGTGATTTCTGTTTTCATCCTGAAGCAAAGTTTTTAACCTGAGATACTATTTCTGGGTTAGTGGAGTCTGTAGCCTAAAGCGTCTGTAACCCAAGGTACCACTGTACAGTTTTCTGGCTAAGTAATGTGTACAAAATTGCATATTCTGGATAAAGTTTGCATTAAAATGTAAATATTAGTGAAAGTAACACAGAGAAATGCATATATTAGTGAAGATAACATGCAAGAAGACATTATATTAAGGGGAAATTGCTATGCAAAAAATAGTATATTAGGCAAAATTACACCCAAAAATGTGTATATTCACACTGAAATGCTGATGAATTTTCATGAGGATTTCTATTTTTAAAAAATTCACAAAATCCCATTTGGTAACAGGACTGAACACACTGATCTTACAATTCTTTTGGACCATCATCAGAAGGACTGGCTGAATCCTTTGCCTAGATGGCAGGTATCAGATGTGCTCATTCAGCACATTTGCAAAGCTGGAGCCAACAGTGCCGGATTATCAAATAGACCTCGGCCTGAAGCAAGATGAGCACTGCGACCCCATAGAGCACCTTTGACTGGACTTAACCATCCAGGGGTCCTTTACCTTTACCTACCAAAAAGGCAGAGTAGGCACCAGCTATGGGCCCCACGCTTTTTAGGAGTCCAGCGACAACAGATCAAAATAATATTCATTTGATCTTGAAATAAAATTACTATCAAGCTTTCTTAGTTCAGTGTTATCCCATTAGAGTACACAAACAAGGGGGGCCCTGAGATTTTGACAGCCCAGGGGCCTCCACAGGCTTTAATCAGGCACTGGGAGCCAGGCTGGAGTTAATGAAAGCAATATTTCACTGGGTGCATGGGTTTACTGTAACATTCCCCCCCCCCAAAAAAAAAACCCTATTTAATTTGCAATATCTTTGAGTTGCATTCAAAGAGTGGGAGCTCGCTTGCAGAACAGCAAGATTTCTGGTTTGAGGGGTAGCCCATGCCTCCTAAACACAGTATAAGAAGCAGTCCAGTGTACCTGAAGGAGCGTCTCCACCTCCATTGTTCAGCCCGGACACTGAGGTCCAGCGCCGAGGGCCTTCTGGCGGTTACCTCACTGAGAGAAGCCAAATTACAGGGAACCAGGCAGAGGGCCTTCTCGGTAGTGGCACCCACCCTGTGGAATGCCCCCCCACCAGATGTCAAAGAGAAAAACAACTACCAGACTTTTAGAAGACATCTGAAGGCAGCCCTCTTTAGGGAAGCTTTTAATGTTTAATAGATTATTGTATTTTAATATTCTGTTGGAAGCAGCCCAGAGTGGCTGGGGAAACCCAGCCAGATGGGTGGGGTATAAATAATAAATTATTATTATTATTATTATTATTATTAATGCTCATTTCATGAAGTCAGAAGGTTCTCCAGCAGCCTCTTCGGTCACCAGTTGCTCACTGACTTTTCCAACTGCATTTCCCTGTAAGCCAATTCTAACCTTCTTTAGGCATCCTGCCAAACTCAGAGTGGCTAAAAGGTGGGGAGAGGGGTGTTTCAAGCTCACATGAAAGTGACAGTAATCGCTAATAATGATTGCATACTATTAACATTCATAAGAATGAAGGGACAAAAATATATGCCAGTCATTTACTTCACGATGTTTGCAATGAATTTCCCATTGCACTGGATTTTTATGTAGCCAGTATAAAACTGATCTGTAAAATATTATATTAAGATTAAAGATCAGGTTTAAAGAAATTGAAGTTATATATTACAATATTATATTAAAGTTAAAGATTGGGATTAAAAAAGTTGAAAAGAAATTGCTGGACAAACAATTTGGATTGGAACACAAAAGAGGGAGGTATGAGGAAGTCCAGAAAATAAGTAAATTAAAAAAACGGAAATGGAAAAGAGATATTGTTTTTAATTGTTATGTTTTTTGTTTTTTATTGTTGAATTGTATTCTTTTTTGTGTGTTCTTGTTATCTTTTTTTTCCTTTGAGATATGTATTGTGTATGTTTTTTTTCTTTCTTTGTTGTTCAAAATTTAAATAAAAATTATTTGCAAAAAAAAGAAGAAAAAAAAAACTGATCTGTAAATCTAGCCTTCTTGCACAAAGTGTTTGTTCACTCAATGAAGGTGTTTCATTAGAAGTAAAAATCTTCTGAACTTACAGAAAACTTTTGTTCTTATTCAGGTACATTTTTTATATTCACTGTGAATGAAGGATCTCAGCCATCGTACCAGATGACAGCTGCCATACACACAAAATTCACCTGAGCCTCAGGTCTCCAAGCAAGATATCACAGGAAGTCAGATTGCCTGTGAGATCTCATGACAGCATCACTAGCAATCCGAGAGCCATTGCCCTTGCTTCTGGGAATGGGAGGGATGCTTTCTTTCTCTTCCTCACTGGCAACCTCATTAGAAGGCAGGCTAGCTAGCCATGGGGCAGCTTCAAGGGTTATGTGATTTTGGCTATACATGTTACCCTTGGAACTGAACCCCCATGTAAGATGCAGGCCAACTGTACTTCATTATTATTAATTGCATTTATTTGTCACTTTACAAACTTTCTCTCACACGTGCACCCCAAAATATTATTGCTTTATCATTATTAATTAAATTTATTAAACACTTACCACTTACAATTGGAAAAAGAAATACAAATATAAACTTATTTTTTAAAAATACATTTTAACCTGAAATGACCACTCAATCACATAGAAATTTTAAAAAATACTGCAAAGCTTTTAGAATACAGTGGTACCTCAGGTTACATATGCTTCAGGTTACATACGCTTCAGGTTACACACTCCGCTAACCCAGAAATAGTGCTTCAGGTTAAGAACTTTGCTTCAGGATAAGAACAGAAATCGGGCTCTGGCGGTGCGGCAGCAGCAGGAGGCCCCATTAGCTAAAGTGGTGCTTCAGGTTAAGAACAGTTTCAGGTTAAGAACGGACCTCCGGAACGAATTAAGTATTTAACCTGAGGTACCACTGTACTGTAAATTTTGAGTGCTTCTCTATTTTTTGCATTTTCTTCTGTGTAGATACTGCAGAGGAAACATTAGCTAGAGAGAAAAAGGTTGTCCCAACTGTTATCTTCTTGAAAACAGGCTATTTGCTACCATTTTTTATTTTTTAAGTATTAGTTTATAAGTCAACATTTGATCTTTCTTTTTTTAATGTAAAGAACCCCTTGAAGTGGGCTTCTGAGGATGAGACTCTGATACTTTACATGTTACATTCTGGAAGTCCGTCTGCCAGGTTTCATGAAACAACCACATTTGGTATCATTTGGTATCATGCGGAGTTTTCCGTTCACTCCAGAGACTCAGATGTGCAAATGTATGCAAGCACATACATTTCTCACTAGTGCCGTAACTGTTTCAATGATCGGCATGCCAAACCAAGAAGTTTCGCTTTCATTTTGCCTGTGCTGCTGTGGCTCTGCTTAAAGTTCAACAGAAGTGAAAAATGTGATTCATGGTAGAAACAACTGCTAGTATTACTTATCTCTCCAGAAAAACTACAGGGGCTTTCCCAGATACACTAATAGGAAATTCAGATTTTACGTTGCAATCCTAGGGCAGATCCTAGTCATAATTAACCAGGGTTAAAGCCCATTGGTGTTGGGGGTTTTTTCCAATTTGGGGAGTGGGTGAGAATCTAAGCAGGTGTTCTAACATGATCCAACTATGCTAGGAAGTCATAGTGCTAGGGCCAATAGCTTTATATCAGAAGGCAAGGATGGAGAACCCTTCACCTTCAGATATTATTGGACTACAACTCCCATCAACCCCAATCAATATGGTCAGGGGTGACAGGAATTGTAGTGCAGGGTTCCTTGTCATAAGGGATGCTCCCTTTATCCCTTCCACACCACACATTCACTGAGGGAGTTGCTAGGGATCATCTGGAAATGAACTGAAAATTACTACTGCCCCTATCATAATGCCATTATACAAATCTGTGCTGTGACCACATTTGGAATATTTTCAGGAAAGGTTCAGAAAAGGGCAACCAAAATTATCAAGGGGATGGAGTGGCTCCCCAAGAGGGAAGGCTGAAGCATTTGGGACTTCTTCTGTTAAAGAAAGGATGACTAAGAGGATATGTGATAGGAGTTTATAAAATTATGCATGGCATGGAGAAAGATAGAGACGTTTTCTCTCTCTCTCTCTCTCTCTCTCTCTCTCTCTCTCATAGCACTAGAACTTTTGGACATCTGATGAAGAAGCATCTTGGAAAATTCAGGACTGATCATAGAAAGTATTTCCTCATGCAGCACATAGGTAAATTTTGGAACTTGCTCCCACAGAAGGCAGTGATGGCCACCACCACCTTGGATGGATTTAGATGAGGATTGGCAAAGGCATGATGGCTACAGAGATACAACATTGTTAATGGCATGACGGCTAACACCAGAAAGGAGCCAGACTTAAGGAGCTTCAGATCCCACCGTGTAACTAAAACGTCACACCTAAAAATGTATCTCTTAGATCCCATATACCGCACCTGTCAGACTGTATCTGCACTATTAATTTAAAGTAGTGTTGTACCACTTTAAACAGTCATGGCATCTCCTAAATAATTCTGGGAAAGGTAGTTTGTTAAAGCTGCTGAGGGTTGTTCCCCTCACAGAGCTACACTTTCCAAAGTAATTTAGCAATCAATCCCTCTTCCCAGGGAATTCTGAGGGGAATAGGGATCTCCCAACCACTCTAAATGCCCTTAACAAACTACATTTCCCAGAATTCTTTGGGGGAGGGCATGACAGTCTGAAGTGACATGATATTGTTTTCAATGTATAGTACAGATGGGACCACTGTTTCAGTGAAACTGATGTTGAATCTAATTCCTGACCACTCTGTTATAAGAATATTTGGTTTATAGAGGATATGGGAAAGCTTTTATGTGAATGGGTACTCGTTTTTCTTTTACAAGGGTCAATATTAATACCTGATGACAAAGAACGCTGAACCCTAGAAGGGAGCTTTAAACAAAGCAATGTATGAACACATCAGAAATGTAGATGTGTATATTACATAGGTACACTCAGCTAAGATTGTACATAATACTCTGGCAACTGCATCCTTGGAGGAGAATGTTGGCTTGTTACCCTAAAATGTGTGAAGCTCTCAGGAAAGGTAATATCAGATGTTATTTCTTTAAATAAAATAGAAGACTTAAATATTTTACACCCAAATGGAAGGTGGGTGTGATGCTTTCAGAACCTTGTGAATGTGCCAATATACCCAGCACCAAGAAAACAAAGGATGCATCAAGAATAAATCATGCAAGTTCAGGACCAACTGAATATTCATATGCTTAACCTGCATTATATTAATCATAGCTGACATATGATTTTAACGGCAGCTTCCAGGAAAAAGAGGAAGAATCAAGAATTCTAAGAATTGGTGAGCAATGCTTTCAAAAGTTCCGTGGCCTAACGTTCTTTGCTAAGGAAATGAAGGGAGAAAACATCATCTGCTATGGAGAGAAAAAGTGGCATCAGGCAACATTATTATTAGTGTTTTGCAATGTTGGGGAGAGGAACGCAAAATATAAGTGAGAGAGGAGAGAAGAGGACTGTCAGTATTGTTCCTGGTTACCAGCTGTTATGTACTGAGTTGAATAGGATCCAAACTGTAGCAGTCTGATTGGTCCTAGAACAATAGGATCCAAAAGGCAGCAGTCTGATTGGTCCTAGAACAATAGGATTCAGAATGCAGCAGTCTGATTGGTCCTAGAACAATGCAGCAGTATGATTGGTTGGCAGGAACCACCCAATCCTGCTCCAGATAGAAGTGAATCCACAACCTGATTGGCTTACAGTAGAATTCCAGAATTAGCCAATCATGTGCAGCCCATTGTGTAAATAATGTATATAAAGCAGATACTGTGAGGGGACTTTTATTCATTCCTCCTCACCACTATGAGCTGAATAAAGAGCATGAAATCACTTTGCGACTCTGAGTATATTTCACTGGCGACGAAGGTGGGATCCCGCTGAGCTGACTGCCACACACAGCACCGCAGCACCGCCAACTGCCGCACCGCTGCCTCGCACCGTGTATCCAGGCTTCAGCTCCGGGGCACAAGGAACTCAGAATGGCAGCCAACAGCAGCTTCTCGCCATTCAACCCAGCATCTGGAGACTGGGAAGCGTACGCCTCCCGTTTCACCTTCCTCCTAGAAGCCAAAGGGGTCACCGACGAAGAAGACGCCAAGAAGAGGGCGATATTCTTCAGCGTCTGCGGAGAGGAGACGTTTGAAATCGCCCGGGCTCTCCTTGCGCCTGAAGACGTCGCTACTGTTCCATACAAAACAATAATGGAACAGCTGAAGGGGCACTTTTCGCCGCAGCCCTCAGTGGTGGCTCGTCGAAATGCCTTCTACGCAAAGCGGCAAGCCCCTGGGGAAACCATAACTGGGTTTGTGACCTCTCTCCGCCAAGCCGCCCGGTTCTGCAACTTCTCAGAGCTGGAGAACATGCTTCGTGACCGCCTCGTCGGTGGCCTGAAGGATGAGAAGCTGCAACGGCGCCTCTACGCTAAGAAGGACCTAACGTTCCAGGTCGCTCTGGAGGAGGCCCTGGCAACAGAAGCTGCCGAGAGGTCGACCCAAGAGGCACGGCCGAGCCTGCCATCCCAACCGAGGGTCCACCATGAAGACCTCACCGACGACTCAGGATCCGACAGGGAGGAGGTGCACCGAGTACAGCAGCGCACTCAAGCAGCGCACAGACCACAGCTGCCTCGACGAGAAGGAGGGAACTGCGCAAGCTGCGGGGAGAGTCACGAGAGGAGGACCTGCCGTTTCCGCAACGCAGAGTGCAGGCAGTGCAGAAAATCGGGACACATCGCCCGGGTGTGTCGGGCTCGGCCCACCCGACACCAGGCATCAGATGACCAATCCAAGAGCCCCAGGTCCCGGGGCCCAACGCACCAAGGCAACTCGACGGAGCTCACGGACTTCCAGGTATACCAGTTGCCCCACCCCAACGTAGAGAAAATTTATGTAGAGGTACAGATAGAGGGGGCCCCATGCCGCATGGAGCTTGACACGGGTTCAACTCTATCCATAATCTCGGCAAGGACCTTAAGGAAACTGTGTCCCACTGGGGGTCCCAAACTCAGGCCGGCCCCATTCACCCTCCGGGACTTCCAGAAACGTAAGGTCCCCACAATGGGGGTGGGGACCTTCAGGGTGCAATACCGAGGGCGGACGCGGCAACTGGACTTGCTTGTGGTCAAGGGCCCCTACATTAGCTTACTGGGATTGGCATGGTTTGGACCACTGGGGCTAGCTGTCACCGGGGTGAACCACACTAGCTTACAAGTGGACGTGGACGCCATATGCAAGGAATTTCCAGGGGTTTTCGATGGGAAATTGGGACAGTATACGGGCCCCCCCATTGCGCTACAGCTTGACCCCGCAGTACGACCGGTCAGGCTCAAGGCCCGCCGGGTCCCGTTCGCCTTGAAACCCCGTATAGACGAGGAATTGGACCGACTCGTAGAGCAAGGAGTGCTGGAGCCGGTGCCTAATGCTCCCTGGGAAACCCCAATCGTCACACCCGTCAAGCCTAATGGTTCGGTCCGCATCTGCGCAGACTACAAATGTACCATAAACAAGGCCCTCACGGCCCACGCATACCCAGTGCCAGTGGTCAGCCATGTCCTTGCCACCCTGGCTGGGTCGAAAATTTTTGGCAAGCTGGACTTGGCCCAAGCATATCAACAGCTGCCAGTAGATGAGGCCACAGCAGAGGCACAGACGATTGTGACGCACAGAGGAGCGTTCAGGGTAAAGCGGCTGCAATTCGGTGTCAGCGTGGCACCAGGCATATTCCAGAATATAATGGACTCTCTCCTTAAAGGGATTCCTGGCGTCACCCCCTTCTTCGATGATGTGTTGATTGCCGGCCCCACACCAGAGGAGTTTGAGGACCGCCTCCGCACCGTTCTGCACCGTTTCCAGACGGCGGGTCTCAAGGTGAAGCGGGAAAAATGTCTACTAGGAGTGCCTCAGGTGGACTTTCTGGGATTTATGGTGGACGCAGAAGGGGTCCACCCGACTGGGGACAAGGTACGGGCCATTTGTGATGCCCCAGCGCCCAAGAGCAAGACTGAACTTCAGGCCTTCTTGGGACTATTGAACTTTTACCATTCCTTCCTTCCCCACAAGGCGGCGGTAGCGGAGCCCCTACACAGACTCCTGGACAAGCGGGCCCCTTGGGTGTGGGGCCAGCGCCAGGAGGCCGCATTCCAGGCAGTCAAGGACTTGCTTGTCTCAAACTCGGTCTTGGCACACTTCGACGAGAGGCTGCCGGTGGTGCTAGCATGCGACGCCTCACCCTATGGCATTGGAGCTGTCCTGGGGCACCAACTCCCGGATGGAAGAGAGGTACCGGTGGCGTACTTTTCCCAGACACTCAACACAACCGAGCGGAACTACTCGCAAATCGACAAGGAGGGTCTGGCAATCGTAAAGGGAGTAAAAAAATTCCATGATTTCTTGTACGGGCGGCCCTTCACCGTGGTGACTGACCACAAGCCGTTGCTTGGCTTGTTTGCCCCCGAAAAGCAGACCCCCCAAGTGCTGTCTCCTCGCGTCCTCAGGTGGTCAATTTTCCTTGCCAGCTACCAGTATGCACTGATTCACCGACCTGGGAAGGCGATGGGCCATGCGGACGCCCTCAGCAGGCTACCACTACCGGAAACAGGCCCTGACCCAGCACCTGCACAAGAGGTTATGAGCCTGGAGCTGCTTCCCGACCGCCCCATTCAGGCACAAGAAGTTGCACACCATTCCAAGAAAGATAGGGTCATCTCCCGGGTCCTGGACTGGGTGTGGAGGGGATGGCCCAGCAGCAGCCCCGGGCCAGAATTCGCCGGCTACACAACCCGCAAACATGAACTGTCGGCCCACAAGGGGTGCCTGTTATGGGGAAGCAGAGTCGTTGTTCCCCAGCCCCTCTGCAAAAGGGTCCTCACAGCCCTACACGAGACACATCCAGGGGTAGTAAGAATGAAGGCCCTTGCCAGGAGTTATGTGTGGTGGCCGGGGATCGATGGAGAGATAGAGGCCTGGGTCAAACACTGCCAGGCCTGCCAAGAATCCCGCCCAGATCCCCCAAGGGCCCCAGTCCAGTCCTGGGAGTCCGCCCGAGCACCATGGTCACGCCTGCATGTGGATTTCGCTGGCCCCTTTCAGGGGAAAACATTCTTCATAGTGGTGGACTCCTACACCAAATGGCTGGAAGTCGCACTGGTACCGTCCACTTCCACGTCCGCAGCCATCCGGGTACTACGCAGGCTGTTTGCAACCCACGGGCTCCCTGACACTCTCGTCTCAGACAACGGGACTGCATTTACGTCAGGAGAATTCCAAACCTTCACAGCGCAGAACGCCATCCGCCACATCCGTTCGGCGCCGTTCCACCCTGCCACCAATGGCCAAGCAGAACGCATGGTGCGGACCACCAAGGACACCCTTCGCCGCATGACGCAAGGGGACTGGGAGTACCGCCTTGCCACATTCCTTCTAGCACAGCACAGCACCCCCAGCTCAACGACTGGCCGGAGCCCCGCTGAACTACTAATGGGTCGGCGCCTTGCAATCAGATTGGACCGCCTTCACCCCGATAGAGCTCAGGATGAGGTAGTGGTGGGGGAAGGCAGGAACCCCCGGACCTTCGAGGCCCAGGACCCAGTGTACGCAAAGAATTTTGGGGCAGGCCCAGCATGGGTACCCGCCACAATCACCAGGGTCACTGGCCCCGTGTCGTACGAGGTGCTAACGGATGGGGGGCAATGCTGGCGCCGCCACTGCGACCAGATACGGCGACGATTCCCGGGAGAAAACCAGGAGGAGGACAGGTCAGAGGAGTCCCAAGGGAACAGCGGGGCAGTGAGGCCCATAGAGCAGGAGGGGCCAGCAGGAGAGGCAGAATCAGTAAATACAGAGAGGACCCGTGAGGCCGAAAGGACACCGGAACCAGAACCACGACTGAGCGAGCCGGTTGCACCAGACCAAACAGCCGCATCACAGCCAGCATCCTTGGAACACAAGCCAGAACCCGGAGCCCGGACCAGGGAACACCCCAGGCCACAACGCACACGTAGGCCGCCGGCATACCTTGAGGACTATGAATGCGACCTCCCGGGCAGGACTGGAACTTAGAGGGGAGGGGTGTTATGTACTGAGTTGAATAGGATCCAAACTGTAGCAGTCTGATTGGTCCTAGAACAATAGGATCCAAAAGGCAGCAGTCTGATTGGTCCTAGAACAATAGGATTCAGAATGCAGCAGTCTGATTGGTCCTAGAACAATGCAGCAGTATGATTGGTTGGCAGGAACCACCCAATCCTGCTCCAGATAGAAGTGAATCCACAACCTGATTGGCTTACAGTAGAATTCCAGAATTAGCCAATCATGTGCAGCCCATTGTGTAAATAATGTATATAAAGCAGATACTGTGAGGGGACTTTTATTCATTCCTCCTCACCACTATGAGCTGAATAAAGAGCATGAAATCACTTTGCGACTCTGAGTATATTTCACCAGCACAACCAAGAGTCCCCATCCCCAGGAGAAAGCAGTAATTTTGGAGGGAAGGGAGTAAATAACACTTTGTGCAGTATTATATGGCTAGTAGTTGCCACTTTAGATGACATTATTACATGAAGAAAGCATGTACACACTTGCAAACCACTATGTACAAAAGCTGAGTGTGAAAAAAGAACCCCATGTGTTTTAGATGCTATATGTGTGCACAGCCTATTTCTTATCATCTGCCCTGCTTACTTCTACTAAGGGGCTGCTCAGAATGGAAGGGTCTTCCATTGAAATTTGTATCCAAATCCAGGACTTCTGAGTCAGATTTGAAAATGGATCTCCCTAGTCCTTTTCAGGACCTAAACCCTGCACCATTAATATCACCTCAAATGCTAAATTTAAGTAATGTCCATAATCCCAAATCAGAGTAAAACCCCTTTATCAACTTATTTAGATTCAGTTTAAACATTTGAGAAATATCTCTTGGAATCAAAATACCTAAGTATGTCAAGACCTCTGGATACCAACACAATCACCTATTAGTATACAAAATAGATAATCTGCAATTGCCCACTGGCATTCATTTAGATTTTGATCAATTAATTGTATACCCTAAAACTCTAACAAAACTATTTAAAAAAAATTCTTGCATAGAAACCATCTGCTTACAATCATGAAACATGAAACGGAAGAGGAAGGGATTTGGAGCACAGGTTGAACTGGGAGGTGTGGCAATTTCTGTGGTTGGATTGGATTTGGAGACTAAGTGGCGCTATTTCCATTTTTTAAAAAGTAACTTATTTTCCAAACCAATCCATCATGAGCCAGGGAAAAAGTCTAATGTGGACAAATTCTTCACACCTTTACATCAGTGCATACAATCACTGTACATATGTACACACCGTGTTGATCTGGAATTTAACCACAACCTACCAGCATGATTTCATTCATTCTTTTAAATATGTCCCATACTGTTTCTTTTTTAGGAGTTAGTCCTTCAACTATTCAGGTGGCTGCTTCTTTGCTTGCTTACACTTAAAACAGACCTTTTAAACAGTCAGTAACAACACAGATCATGAACGAATGCTTAACATTTATTTCTTATCTTTTTGCTAACATAAAATAAAAAAGAAAGAGGGGATTTCTGTAGACCAAAAGCCACTTGCACAATGCTATCAAGATGCCAGCTGATGAGGGGCCCACTCCTTTTCCAAAAGAAAAAAATCCCACAGCTTGCACAGTTAGCAAACTATGCCATCATACAGAGATTTCTGGCAAGAAAAATCCCCTGTACTTTACAAATCCAGCTATCAGCAACTAGAGATGGGGCCCTTCAAGTTGTGAGTAGCATCTAAAATCCCCCCACCTACATGGGTACACAGAACCAAGCGTCTCTGTCTCCTTCTTGCCTGATACCTGCTTTGTGTGGTGCCAAATATAGTTGAGCTAAACTTTTTATTGTTTCAGGAAATTTGAGCTCAGCTTCCTTCCCGTAGAAAGATATATGTATGTCAGATAAAACACACAGAGAATTAACCCTTTCACTAAACTAATATATGCACAGCACTACTGTACAGGGTGAGGGGAGATGAAATCTTTCATGTTTATGTAACTTTGCAGTTATAATTGACCCACAGTGCAACTCATAACATATACTTTGTGTTTTATATGAGAGTAATCCCTCTCATGGGGACGCGGGTGGCGCTGTGGCTGATCAGAAGGTCGGCGGTTCAAATCCCCACGATGGGGTAAGCTCCCATTGTTCGGTCCCAGCTCCTGCCCACCTAGCAGTTCAAAAGCACGTCAAAGTGCAAGTAGATAAACAGGTACTGCTCTGGTGGGAAGGTAAACGGTGTTTCTGTGCGCTGCTCTGGTTCACCAGAAGCAGCTTAGTCATGCTGGCCACATGACCTGGAAGTTGTCTGTGGACAAACGCAGGCTCCCTAACCCCAGAGTCGTCCGCGACTGGACCTAACGGTCAGGGGTACCTTTATCTTTAATCCCTCGCATTACACACAGGAGCATTAGACAGAGTCGAAATAACTATGCAACTAGGGCCAAATCAGCCATTAATTGTGAAAATTTCAATTAGCCTGTGCATTTAAAAAAAAAGTAAATAGCAGCTGGACAGTATCAGAACTACAGAGGGAGCTGAAACATTTCCTATGCTGCTGCGGTCTTGATGAAAGTCCTCACCACCTGCTATTGAATTGGGAAAGAAGCCTCTATAGGTGCCAGTGGTGGATTCCCTTCTGATTCAGATAACTGCCCCTCTGAAGTTGCTTTCATCAGGACAACAATGGGGTGGAGAGCTAAACTCTTCCTCCCCAACCCCTGCATTCTTAATCTACTCTGGCTGCTGTTTGTATTTTTAAAAATGTAGAGTTGTTTTCTTCAGTCAGCACATTGCAAAGTAGTGACAGTAGCAAGTTGTGGGGGCACGTGTAGGGAAAGGGGTTCCCCCAGAGATATCTTTCCCAGGAGAATCCTAATGTGAATTTGCAGTGAATGCATGCTATTTGAGCCCCCCCCCCCCCCGGTGTTTGTTCAGAGAATAGCCAATATCCATACATGTTGAAGACTTCTTTATTGCTGGTGTCTTGGCCCTCACTGCTGGATGAAGCACAGGGACTATGGGCTTGGTTTCTACCAAAGGCTTTAATGCATGAATCGGAATGGTGCATAGATAAGGCTTGGTTCGGCAAGAGCAACAGGTGCAAAAGAGATATAGACGCATGGCTAAGCACAAGCTCAGGGGCTGATCCAACATGCAGCCTACACCTTCCTTTTGAAGGATGAGGTGGGCACAGCATCAGTGCAGCAAGTGACTCGCATCCCAGGAATGGGCAAGCAAATGGGCATTCCTTCAATGGGTTGGGCTCGCCAGGTTTGTTGGTGCCACTGCTGACATCTCCATGCCCTTGGAGTCAGAGGCAGGGTTGGCGCCGCCTCAGCACCTGACTTACTCTCAGTTACCTCCAAAGACACAGGATCCTTGCTGGCAGGAGGGGGGGCTGCTCCACATTAGGAGGTGCTTGACAAGGAGTGTCTGAGGTCTTGGGCTCTCCCACCCCATGGGCTGCCAATAGAGGGTCAGATCACTCTTCCAAGAAGTCTAAGCTGAGCACTTGCATAAGGCTTTTCCCATCCCCTTCTCCTTCCATTACTTTCCCCCCTTCTGCCCCCTTCCCGCCTTTCATTCTCCACCCACCTGCACAAAATTAGGCCATAATCATACCTGACATAAATCAACAGAAAGGTGGAAATGAAAAAGAGTTTAAAGAAAATATCATTATACCCTACAGGAAGAGAAAAATATGCAGTACAAGTGCACTGTGTTTTAGCATTAAACAATGGATAGTAAAGTTCCTGTGGTTTTCCCAGCTTTAAGATGACAGTGCAGGAGGCGAGGGCAATGTTAGTCATTTAGCGTTAATTGGTGTGGTCAAACTCTGTTAAATAAAGGTTTCTACAGCAGCACATACAAACGACTGCTATGGCAACAAACACAACCCCAAATTAAAAACATATGTTCTACTTTACTAACACCTGCCTGTTGTAGAAGGAACCATTAGATAGATCACAAACAGGAACAATGGCGTTGTCCCTTTTCTCCCTATGAAGTCAGAAAATGCTATGACAACAACAACAATTTTATTATTCATCTGTCGCCCATCTGACTGGGTTGCTCCAGCCCACTCTGGGCATCTCCCAACAAAATATTAAAAACACAGTAAAACATCAACCATTAAAAGCTTCCCTGAAAAGGGCTGCCTTCAGATGTCTTTTAAAAGTCAAGGAGTACATCACCTTGAGATGTACACAATCATCTCAAGGTAGGAAAGTCCTGCCCTTTTGCTCAAGGTCTCCCTCCCATTACGTGTATGACATCAGGTGCAAGGTGGGCAGCTGTGCCTTGCCCAAAATGATCTCCTGGATCAAATGGGGCAACCTGGCAGGCCAAGTTTAGCCCATGGGGTGGGGGTTCCCCAGCCCCAATCTAGAGATACAAAAATTCACCTCAGGAGCTGAATGTATTCAAGGAACAATACAATGAATTCTGCAAAAGGTTGAAGGCAATCATGCACACAAAATGTAAATGAATTTTTAACATACGCAGTTCAAAATGAACACCACAAATACATTGGAAATGTAATTATCCTGAAAGAAGGTCCACAAGCAGGAATAACCAGTGAAGTACTGGCCTCAGTTGGCAACTTTGTTACTGTTGAGTATGTGAGTGGGAAACTGAAAATAATAATTTTTTTGGCCAAGTGATACTATTCATTAGTAAGAAATTCTCTTCTAAAAAAAAGCGGGGTTTCCGTGACATTTGTCTTCCCTGGAAATGATACTAAATGTTAGGTTGAAAAGAAACAAGTCATTAAGGTTTTGCCACAGCTAAGTGTAAATTCCCATGGGCATTCAAACTTCCCACAGACCTGCAACATATGAATGCATAGTGAAGTGTCATAAGCACAGGGGGTCTGTCAATGAATTGTCTCATGTTACATCGGCCGTGTTATATTGGTCAGAGACCATTTGCCAGGAAACCTTTTCCCAATAACCACCATCAGTTTGACACTTGTCCATGTGACGTTAGCTCTTTATGTATACTGGCACATGGTGAGTGGGTGACGGTCCATACTTTTAGAGAAAACAATTATCCAAGTTGTAAATAAATTTGTGATGTTGCAAAACTGTTACACTGGTCACATCTCTTTAAAACACAATAAAAAGAAAGCATTTAAATTACCTCTTGATAGTTTTGAGAATGAAAATCAATCCAGTTCACACAGAAATAGTTTCATGTTAATTGGAGTTCAAATAATATTAGATAAAACACAAAATATTATGGAAACATTACATTGGTCACTATGGAATTATCCTACTGTGATCTCAATATCCACTTAAAAGACAGAAGTTCAGAAGGTGAAGCTTTCCTCATCACTCTCTTCTTTCCATTCAGCTGTGATCCCTGCATTGCTGGGGATTGGCCTAGATGACTCTTGGGGTACCTGTCAACCCTAGAATTCTGTGATTACCTTTAAGAAGGGAATTGTTGTCCTGTAATGCAATTGTTCCAGGACCTTTCACCACCTTCACCCTCAAACAGGCTGATAATCCCAAGAGCAGCATGCATAGTAAAGTGCTAGTTCAATTTCTTTAAATACGATTGGGATTTAGAAGGTCTTTATCTGGTGCCTACTTTCAAATGCACACGGGGAAGTTGCAGCTGTCACGCTGCCCACCTGTCCCATCACCTATCCTCTTCTTCTCCTCCCATACAGAGAAGGATACGCTTTAAGGATAGGGAAGCACCGTAGCTCAGTCTGCTTGGTATGCAGATGGCAGAGGCGGACTTAGGGCAGCACAAACGGTCCCACACCACTGGGCATCAAAGGGCGTCACAACTATGATGTAGTTAATTAAGCAGAAGGTGAGAGGCAGGAGGCACCCTGGATTTGGGCCTTGCACAGGGTACCGCTGAAATCTGAAAGACCAAAGTCCATCCCTGCAGAAGATCCCAGGTTCAATGATCCAAAGATCATTGCAGCATCAATCAAAAATGGGTTACTTTCCACACATGTTCTTCATTATCTTAGAATGTTTGAGATTCCCAAACTAGACACAAACTACATCTCCCATACAATGTACATGATTCAAGTTAATAGTCTCATCAAAAAGTGGTTAGAGTGGCAGATGGATTGCCGTGGGATGGTTACAGAGAACAGAGAGCTCATAGCATGATGATGATGATGATGATGATGAATTCATGCTAGATCAACTAGAAAAAACATTCCTTCTTAATTCCCATTGTAACAGCTCATAGGAACAAGATTCTTTCACAGGTTAACAAGCATTGTAAGAAAACAAATTTAATTAAAAAATCACTGAGTGGTTTATCAGTTGCGTATCAAGAATGGAAATTTGACTGGAAATTAAGATGGAAATTAAAGCCTTAACATCCAATAAAATGGTGAATGTTGTGGAGTAAGTGCATTACCAAGTATCAATTTGATTCCAAATTCTGCTTGTCGCACCAAAACTACAATCCTATGCATGATGACTTGGACGCAATCCCACTGGGACTTACTCCCAGGCAAAGTGAGCCTTGAATTGTAGCTTCAGTTTGCAATTGCTGAACTGAGGAGCAAAGAGCTCTACAAAAACTCAAGCTTTAACTAATTTGGGGGGGGGACCCATCCATGCTAACGTGACAGATAGTATCACAAGTGGCAGTAGATATTTGGTGCTGTATTTGTGTCCAAGTAAATTTAATAATAATAATAATAATAATAATAATAATAATAATAATAATTTATTATTTGTACCCCGCCCATCTGGCTGGGTTTCCCCAGCCACTCTGGGCGGCTTCCAACAAAGATGAAAAATACACTAAAAATTGAAACGTCAAACCAATTAGCATTCTAGCATAATTGGGAAAAGCAGGAAAGAGCCTGCTAGATATATTGGCATTTTAGTATTACCTCCAACAGCCTTGTCAAATTAAACATCACGTCATTCTTATGTGTGGCTCAACGTCCTTCTTATTGCAACAATAAATGTTCCATGATTATGGAACCAGATTTAGTATGTATGTATGTATGTATGTATGTATAATTTCTTTCTCTTACACCTTTTCCATCTTGGAGCCCAAGGTGGCATACTTTCTTTCTGTGTTTTTCTCAGTTCTTACCTGGCCTTCACCATAAGGTCCCAGGGTAGGTTACAAAATTTAAAAAATGCAGTATTACAATCCCTTAAACTGTTTTATAATCTTAAGGTAGCACTCTCTTCGGTTCGATGGAAGTTCTGAACTAGGGTAGCCAGTTATACATTGCAAAAAAATGATAGGATTTTTGTCACCATGTGTTAATTTATAAGTATAGACACACATTTAGAAATAATCACTATAAATAGAAATACAATGCACCTCAGCATAACAGGGAAGGGTGTGTCCAGGTGACCTGTCTGCTGGCCAGGTGCTGCTGATGAGCAACTTAAAGGCTCCTGTTGTCCTTTTTTTGTTTCCTCCTCTTTAACCGTACTTGGACTGGATAGTCCTCAAACAGAGGACACCTTCCAATAGAGAGCTATCCTCTGACAAACCATCCAATGAGAGGGTTATCCTCTGTAAGGTAGGACCTTAGTCATGCATTAGTCTCATTGAAATCAACCCATAACCCCTGTAGATGGCTTTCCAACCTTCCTCTGTATATTTGCAAGGAAGGCAGCTAATGGGTCAGATCATCTCTTACAGAGAACCATTAACTATTTAGCGGCTTAGTTTAAGAGGTCAGCGTAAGGCATATATTATTGGCCCAAACTACCCTTGATATGTGACCAAGTATTATGTTCTTCTGACCTTTGCTCATTTATAGTCTTACCTTTGGTTTTATGTACATTGCTTTGAGAATATTTTTTTCTTTTTCTTGATTTAGTGCTTTAGAAATTTATGTATAAAGTAAATAATAAATAGAAGCAACCCATTTGCATTCATTACTCTTTTTAAAAATAGCCTACAGAAATTACATAGTCTACAGAAAGTACACAGTACATTTTCTAACATTGCATGGGATTTTTGTCACACACACGCACGCGCGCACACACACACATTCTGAGAAGAGTGAAAAAAGAGGTCAGGGGATTTACTGAAAGCAAGGGGATGAGTCACCTTCATGACTTATAAAATGTCCCAAGGTTGTTAGGGGCTGGCTTTCTTTGCTTAACTTGCTCTACAAGGATGCACAACACAGGGTCAATGCCAGCCACTTCCAGGGCACTGTTAACATGTGCTTTCTTTGTGTATGTGGGCTTTTATTCTTTTTCTCTCCCTTCAAGAGAGGGAGAAAGAGAAAAGGACATGAACATTGTGTGATTTTCGGTGCGCACGAAGTGGATCGAAAGGAAGTCTGTGGCCTCTTTGCTTTGTTTCTATGAGGAAACAGCCTGCAACAAACAGGTAGGAGTATTTATGTTTTTTAAAAGAGAGATTTTTTAAAAAAATTACAACACACAAGGAAATAGGGCATGGGGAAAGAGTCAAGGTGGCTAAAAATCAACCCCAGACATATATAGAACTTCGCCCAGACTGACAGGCTTAAGACAACGTGGAAACATAAATATAAATAAGCTGTTAAAAACAAGAGACTGTTATACAAACCAACAGTGTCTATCATTTGGGGTGCCCTTTAAATTATATTATGCCAATAAAGCCAAGAAATAGGGGCAATGCTTTAAAGAATTGTGTTAAAGTAACAAGCAACTGACAGCCTTGGGGGTCTTGCAGGTGATTTAACATTTGACTATATCTACAGAAGTGACTGGGCAAATACATCAGATTTTATTCGTTTTATAAGGTGGTTTTACAAGTTTGCTTTAGCTTGCTACATATTAGGGCCACAAATCAGTACACCATGATCCAATTACAAAGGTTATAATTAAGACCCATAGGAATTATTGGGATTTGAGGTAGTCAGAACTAATTTGTCCTGTTGATTTTAACAAGACTCATGCATGGTCCTCTTGAGATACAACTCCTGTTTGCAACATTCCTTTATCAAGAACATCCTTTAAAATCTCATTTAGAGCATGTATCCATACTTACATCTTGAGGGTGATCTTTACAAAAACATGATTTATAATATTAAAATAACCAAATGCCTATAGAGGTATATTATAGTGATTTACAATGCAAGTTTGGAGTCTTTTCGTATGCAGGTTCAGTTTTATTTTATCAAAATGCAAGTAACTTGACAGATATTTCTATAATGAAGTAAATCTTTAGATGAGCAAAAGTAATCTAGATTGTAAAGAGGATTTTCTCTCTTATACACCCATCACACATGCAGTGAACTCGGTCAAATAAGTGTCTAGATTTACTGGGGAAAGTACCGGTTGAGCATTTACTATGATAAAGAAGGTTGTAAGTTTGCTGGTTACTCCTGAGTAAGCATGGCTAAACCCATATTTTGTGCTCAAAATATTAATGAAAGTAACTTCAAAAGGTAAGGAAATGCAGTTTTAAGTACATTGATGTCATGTAATGTTTAAGAATGTATTCAGAGACATATATCACAGAAATATGTTCAGCAAATAACTAATGACACTTTATACCTGCAGCAGAATCAAGTAGTAAAACTTTTCCTGGATAATACCAGTTCTTGCTTGAATTGGAACCGAGAGGAGCATGGCTGTATTGCACATTTAAATGGGTGGAAATTGACTCCATATAAATAGTAAAATAACGCGGCAGGGTGAAGACTAGGATGAATCCATTTCCCAGACATGCTGAGATTCTATAGGTGAAAAGATTCATTCCTCTTTGAAGCAGCATAGACAAATGCAGTCTTTCCATGTTGCAACCTGAAATGATATATCCTAGACACAGCTTTACTACTTGATTCTAGGAACGCTTTCAGCTAGCCCTTAAGTTTTGGTTAGCGAGGAAAGAACATCGGAAACCATGGTTTCCTATTTAAAAAATGCACTTTGGACTGTTTTTCATGGTGGATTTGCATTAGTACTGCAGCCTTTATCATCTTGAACTCCAGAGGTTTTTTGACTACAATTCCTATACAATTCCTTCAGAAAGCACACCCTATGCTGGCTGGGGCTGATAGGAGTTGTGGTCCAAAACATCTGGAGAGCACCAGGTTGGTAAAGGCTACACTTCTGTTCCAAGTACAGCACATGGTTTTCAGTGGCGCCTCCTACGCATTGCAGCTCTTTCTACCTGCAAAAAGGGGGGGGGGGGACCCTCTAACTGTAAGAGTCAGAGGAGCCTCCAGAAGAATATGGGACATTGTATGGAGAACTATGGTATGGAACAGGAAATCAGTGAAATTTGTGGCATCTGCCTTGCACATGTGCTTTTCGCTAGCACAAAAACACTGCTGGATAGAACCTTTTGGGTGCATCCAGCCCAATTATAATCCAGCACCCCAGTCACGCCCAGCCCCACTCATTTTAACAGGGCCCCAGCCAGGGCCCCTGGAAGGTGAACTACACCATTTAAACAACAGTCCCAGAGTCCATCTTTTATGAAATGAAAATAAGGTGTTTGGGTGAATTCCTATGCATCTGAACTGCAGAAGTGTTGGTGGTGGCAATTGTGGAAGGAGAGCTTCATCTTCACAATTTCATCACTAGGACTAAACAATCCACTGTTTCCATCTCCCCCACACTGTAGTTGGCCGGTTTTGTTTTAATGGAGCCATGCAAGCCTCACCTTTTTTGTGGGAATTTGTGTTTGCAGGTTCTGGAAGGTAGCATGAGGCCAGCTCTTTTCCTCCCATCTGCCTGAGTGAGGCGGTAGATCACCACATACTTTGGGATGAGTGTGAGGATCATCTTAGCTATACCCGAGGAAGCCCAGTGACTTTTGTTCTTCACTTAGAGAAGCCTGATGACTTTGAGGGCCAAGTGATTAATGCATTTGAGTGGAGGGTAAGGGGAAATTTGGTTATTCTGCTCAACAGATAATTAATTTCTCAGGTTTCTCAAAGGAAAAACAATACAATATAAAACAGAGAAAGGGGAGGGAAAGTACGTGCTTGATCTCCTTGTCAGTGAATGGGTGACTCTGAATTCTAGCAGTAACTTTATTCGACACTCCCTTCAGATGCTGTGTCACCTGCAGTGCATTTTTGTTTACATGAGTTCCTCATGCTTGGCGACAGCCTCTTCCGGGCCTTTGAATGAGTTGAGTCTTGTAACTGCATTTAGCTGGCTTAATTTAGACTGAAAAGAAGAGGCAA
Source organism: Podarcis pityusensis (assembly GCF_964106645.2). Classification (NCBI taxonomy): domain Eukaryota; kingdom Metazoa; phylum Chordata; class Lepidosauria; order Squamata; family Lacertidae; genus Podarcis; species Podarcis pityusensis. The sequence goes on from NC_138027.1 coordinate 50,545,378, forward strand.
TTTCCATTTATCGCTTAACTCACCGCATCTTAACATGACATCCACTTCCTCATTGCTCTTCAGTTGCGATTTAAGGGCTGCTATGAAAATTATATGCAGCCTCATTCACTTCCTTTAGAAAAGAAAAACTTCTGAAGACAAGCATTATTTCACAACTACCTTTATTAAAGCTCCAAACAGCAGTTTAGGTGCAGGCCACTCACCAAAGAGGCAGATGGCAAGAAACCCACGTCAAGCAAACTCTCAGGTCAGCCCAGCTTCACACAAGCTGCCTTTGAAACCTGGGTCAAGATTGCAAATGGGTTCCCACATACAAGACCGAAGCTGGGAAGAGAGGGGGAAATTTTAGCCCTCTATAGACTATGGCTAGCTACAAGCTATTATAGGTTGTAGCCAACTAAGTTCTATTCAGCATATACCCACTGAAATTGATGGCCCTAAGTTATTAATGTCCATTATTTTCAGGGTCTACTCTGAGTAGGGAGGTGGGACCCAGTCCTGAGTAATTGCAACAGAAGGAATTAATTGTCCATAAAGTCTGTTCCCTGTACCAAAATTCTTTTCCGGCTAGAATACATTTCCTCCTTAAGTTTACAGCTCTTTTTATGTTACAGGTAAATCAAAGAGAAGACTGCAGCAGCTTCATCAACTCAGGACTTCATCTTTCAGGCCACATGCTGTTAATGCTAATCGTGATAGGGGTTTATTTTATTTCTAACTGACTCCTACGTGTTAGCATTAGTGGTGTGTGGTGCTTATTTCCAGAACTGAGATGGAAAAACATCTGCCACTGGTGGAAGGAAAGCAAGAAGCAGCCACTGTGGGCCACCTTGATGCTGGGAAGACATAAAATAACTACTTCACATACAGGTTTGTTTGCTAAAATGTTTGTGTTTCCCCACAACAGAATGAAACCACTTTCTCAATAAATCTTTTATTACGACCACGGACACGCACAAGTGACTATGACTTTTTCTATTCATTTGATAAAGTGTGGGTTTTATTTTCAAGTCATGTGACTGGGCATCTTTCATTTTGCCTCATGCTTGGAAGTGGATTTCAAGCACTAGTGTAACCACAGAGATATTCCCCATTGCATTTCCACAGCACTTAAGACACACACACTCCAATAATCTTGCAATCATGCAACTGGCTTCCTCCTTTCTTGACCACGGTCCATCCTGGCTGGTGAAAAGTAGTTCAGGTTGGGAGATGGCATTGACCAGGTGGATCCATGATGTGGTGAATGTGTCTTTGTGCAATGGAGTGGCGCCTGCTGTACTTGAACAGGCAATAGTATATCAACTCTTGAAGAAACTCACACTGTACCATATGGTTTTTAACAAGCTGCAATTACCCCCTCCTTTGGTAAGTTGGGTGGAGAGAATGGTGGCTGGGCAGCTGCAGAAGTTCCTGAAGGACATGGAGTATTGAGATCTGGTTCAATCCAGGCTCAGACATGACTTTGAGTCTTGAATCGAAAGCGGGACAGGGGGAATACATCTCTGCTTCTCAGCCTCTGTGGCTTTTGATACTACTGACCATGGTATACTCATGGACCAGCTCTGTGGGATGGGTATTGGAGTCACTGTTCTTCAGTGGTTTTGTTCCTACCCACATAGTCATGCCCAGACAACAGCAATGGGAGATGGTTTCAACCCCTTGGTCCTTGTGCTAGAGAGCGTCTGGCCACGATCTGGTCTCCAGTGCTGTTCAGTATCTACATGAAGCCACAAGGTGCAGTCATTAGGAGTGTAGAAGTGAAGTCATCAGTATGCTCACAGCTCTAACTGACCATAACATCTCAGTCAGGAGAAGCTGTGCATGATCTGGACTGTTGTCTGGGTGCAGCGGTGGATTGGATGAGGGTCAATAAACTGAGCTTAACCCCTGGGAAGATGGAGGCACTGTGAGTGGGTGGTTCCAGTAGGTGGAAGATTGATCAACTGTCTGTTCTGGATGAATTTGCATGCCCTCTGAAAGAACAGGTTTGGAGTTTGGAGGTGATCCAGGTTCCATCTTTTGTTACTGGGGTCTCAGTTAGCCTCCGTGGTTAGGAGTACCTTTTATCAGCTACAGCCATTCTTGGACTGGCCACTGTGATTAATACATGGGTAACCTCAAGATTTCACTATTGCAATGCAGTCTAGGTGGGGTTACTCTCTTGGGCCTGCTGCGGACACTCCAACTGGATCAAACTATCAATGGCTACTAGCCATGATAGCTATGTCCCACCTTCAGTGTCAGAGGCTTTATGCTTCTTAATACCAGTTGCAGGAAAATGTAAGGGGGGAGAGTGTTGTTGCACACAGGTCTTGGTTTCAGGATTCCCATAGGAATCTGGTTGGCCACTGGTATATAGAGCTACTGAATACGAACATGTGAACACTGCAGCTGCCATACTCCTCTACAATAGAACAGTATGCATAAGCACTGTTGACAGTATCAATGTCCTAAGACGATTGGACATCACCCCGAGGCAGAAGTGGATACCCACAACAGGGCACAATACAAGCACAGCTACCTGTAGCCCATGTGTTTACAAAGCAGATATCACATCTGTGGGGCAAGGGCAGAGAAACAGCATTGATACCGAGTTTGTCTGGATTAGTAAACAAGTATCTTAGGATTTGATGCTAGGGAAGTTCTTTCAAATACTGTAAGATACGTAACTTTAAAAGGTATATGATACAGGAGAGTAATCTCGGGAGCTTGCCAAATATATTGTTCCTGCAACATGATATTCAAATACAGCCTCTGCATCTCACTCACTCACTCATATTTTTCCATCTTCTCCATGAATATATACTTCCATCCAATTGTGGAAAAAATTAAAGAGACAATCCAAGTGGCTGGGCTTAATGGAGCAGCATAGTGACCACTGCATTCGCAGCCCCTGTTCAAATCAGCCTGGGTGGGAGTGGAAGAAAAATGCCTTTTTGCTACACCAGCTCCCAGGCTGACATAGTGAAAAGGCTCAAAACACATTTCTTGCCATCATGTGATAGCTGCAGAGCTGGCTCGGGGGGGGGGGGAGTAATTGCATATTGCAAGATTTCCATTTCTGTCATCCACCCCCTAAATAAACCCAGTTTTTCCCCTTCAACTGTTTCAAAGTTTCCAGAAACTTTACACCCTAGACCCAGCAGCCCACCACTATGGAAATGAAGGTGGGCTTTGGGTATTGAAATTAGTGCAGCAGATTTCAGAGTAAGCCAAGGCTTGCTGCAGATGTGTGCATCTACAGTACATGTGCAACTACAACAAGTTCTCACATACACACCCATGAATGGAAAACTGCTCTGGTATGTTCAAAACAGGACAGTCTGAGCAGCAGGAGATGCAGTGAGTTGTCTACCTCAATGATCCCCAAAATTTTAATTCAACCTCACAACCAGTCACCTTCCTCAGTAAGGAGGGCAAAGGGGCTAGGTGGTTAGTCCTCCCCTCAACAAATGGTGCCAGCCATGCATCTGATGTATAGATGCTGCCACGATACAAGGAGGCAGACAAGAGGGATCACCTACTGCTGATTAGTCAATAGTATGTAGGGAAAGATGAGAACATGACTGGGAAAGCAACTGTGTGTGGTACAAGTGAAAGTTGGTCTGCATCTATAAAGAGAGCTGATTTTTACCATGTGAGTCAATGGCCAGCATGAGCTCTTCAAAACCTCAGGCAGACATCTCCCTCTGTCCTGCTAGCATGGATTCTATTTTGAGGGATATCAAGGGCTGAAAGTGATAACTCAGTTTGCCAATTCTGTACACAAGAATGAAGAACCTGTGCTCTTCTGGATATTGCTAAATCACAGCTCTCATCATCCTTGACCATTGGCCATGATGGCTGGGGCTGGAGTCAGTCATCATCTGCCATTATATGGAAATGGAGGTAAAGGTCAGTCTTACTGAAGACTGGGGGCAGGGGCTGCTCAAAATACACTCTACTGCTGCGACAGGTTACATCATTGCCCTCTGCACTTTTGAAAGACTGATCTGTGTTCCAGTCTTATCATTTCTTTGACTAATTTTCTCCATCTGGATCTGAATGTGTCCTTCAGGTTTATTTAAAACACTGTAACATGTGTATGTTTAATTGACTTGTAGAGAACACATCCACCATGACAGCACTGTAGCAGCAACATCTACCATGAACTGAATTTGAACTCATGCAACACAATTCCTGATGCAGAATTTTAAGTCTCCAGGTTACCACACCAAAGAATGTATGGTTTAATGTCACTCTTGTAGCCCTCCTTTGGTGGTGATGCTTCAGGGCTTCATATCCCATGGTAATATAAAATACGTACATAACCCAGTACATATCAACTGTAAAATGTGCTCAGACTATGGACAGACATTATAGATGAGAGGGGACATCATTATCTAACTGGATTTAAAACCAACTTTCCCAATTCCTGTTGCAACAATCCTGTTGGCATAATTTAGTGGAAGCTTGCAGGTATGCCAACACATATGCCAACACATAGACTTATAAAACTGTAGAGTTTGAAGGGACACTGAGGATCATCAAGTCCAACCTTCTACCATGCAGGAATATGCAGCTATCCTATATGGGGACTGAACTTGCAACCATGGCATTATCAGCACTGTGCTCTAACCAACTCAACTATCCAGTGAACTTTCCCATCCATAAAACTTTCACTGATGTTTTTATCTTTACACCTTACTTCTGATTTGATGAAGTAGGAGCAAGGGCCAACAAATGCTTTTTTGTCCAAGTCCATGAAAACCTACGGTCAGAAGTCCTCTTTGGGGGATTGATTGAATAATGAAATGGTACTTTACAAAGAAAACACAATTTAATGTTGACAAGTTTTTCCCATGTGCAAATTAGAAAGACTTAGACCGATTCAGTATTTGAGATTTCATTTTCATCTTTTGCTTCTTTCATTTTGTCTTCACTGATCTGCAAAACACAGTAAATAATTTACTGGAAGCATATATTCTCATATGCTACTTGCACCAGCTCCAAGTCTTCTTGCTCCTTCATTTAGAGCAAGTGAAGAAACACTGCGCTCATATTAAACAACCTGTCTATTAGCAGCCACTCTTTTCTCAACATGGAGATTTCTCAACAAAACTGTGGTATCTGATGTATGAATGGCAAAGATACAGCATAGCTTTTACCTCCCCTGGGAAATGCTAATTTCCTCCGTCTTAAGGCATTAACACTTTCTCACTGAAAACTGTTCTATTAATACATACCATATTGGAGGAAATTACAGTTCTGTTTTAGTTACATATGCAAATTGGGATTGCAAAGCAAAGTTCCCATACTTTTTGAAGTTGTACAAATAAGCAGCAAAACTTTCAACAGATGGGCTAATATGGATCATGTAAAACTGATAATTTAAAATTTGCATTTTTGTATACATTTGATCCTTAGCCCTCTAAGAAATAAAACATTAAATACCCAAAGACAGCATGTCAATAATTCAAATTACAATAATAATAATAATAATAATAATAATGCAACTAGACTTACTAGGTTTCGAGACCTTTCCCGCAACCTGTGCCATATTGTGTGATGAAGCTGGAATGTGAAAGGGTGCAGTCAAGTATATAGCCAAACAGATGTCTTACCATGTCTACTTTAATGGCCTATGACAACAACTACTCTGACAAGAACTTCCATCACTACAGTTTCACAATAACTACTCAAGAGGGTTTTATCCAACTTAGTCATACTCTTAGCTGGCTCACTGTAATCAGTGGACTAGTTAGCCATGACTAAATTAAGCCCACTGATTTCAATGGCTTTCTCCAGTATGATTTAGCAAGATAAAACTTAAAATGTAACAGTATTTCTTTATACTGTTTGTATTTGGTTTATTTTGTTTATTAGTAAAATATAATGTAAAAAAGGAAAGTAAGCAACAAGTTAACTTTAAGTGCCAGAATAAGAGTATCAATTTTTTTCAAATATCTGTATCAACTGCATCATGCTACCTTTTCTTGTAAGCGACTTTGTAAACTGAGTTTTTAAAAACCCCAAATAAATAGAAACAACTTGTGTGTGTTTGTGTGTGGACATAAAATGATTCCTAAATGCAAGCACATGCTTGTAACAAATTTATTTAAGTATGTACAGAGAGATTTATTTCAGCTCTTGACAAAAACTGCGAAGGGAGCACTGATCCAACACACACATGCTGTTTAACACCTTTAACAAGGTTGTTCTCTACGCTATACAAGAAAGATCTAATTACTGTTGCAAATGGACAACCAACAAATAGTATTAAATGGTCTGGTTGGGAGAAGTGGAAACAGACCCCTTTAGGGAAGCATCCAACATCACATAAACAGAATTTCAATTGTGTGACAGGACTTCCCCTTCTTCTCTGCTCATACCCTCCCTGCCCGCCCCCCGCCCAAAATCTGCTGCAGAGGGCATCTAGGTTAGGAACCTTAAAGAGGCTGTGCTGCTTTTTGTTCTTCATTAAAAGGAACAGATGGTCTTCTACGTCAAATTTATATTTATATACTGAAAGTGATTCAAGCTGTTCTTTAATTAATTAAATAACATTTGCACCCAGCCTTTCCCTTAAAAAAAAGAACAAAAACCTAACAATTAAGTTAAAAAGAAATGTAATTAACATAAGAAGGCTCCCTATGGCAAAACTCAAAAAATCAAGCCATTTAATGGGGGCGGGATGCTCCAATGTTGTTGGACTTCCATCAGCCCCAGCCAGCACAGCCAAAAGTCAGGGATGATGGGATTTGTAATTCCACAACAGTGGGGGGGAAACAACACTTCTATGACTGCTGTATAACCAATTTTTGGTTTCCTCCTCTTCGTGCCATTTATAATTTACAGGTTTCTAATGAATGAGTTTCTACTTATTCTACAAAAAAGAGTAGTGAAACTACACATTGGAACTACAAGTGCTATATCTCATGTCTAACGGGATAACTGAAGCTACTAACGCACCTTATACTGAAGCCCTGATCATGGAAAAAAAGTAAGACAGACACATCCACATAACAAGCATCTTTTATGTTCCTTACTTCAATCACAAATATCTATAAGCAAATTGATGACTTACCTTTAAGTAAATTGGAACAGAGAGACCCTGGAATCTCCGCATAAGCTCAGAATCAGCGCTTGGAACATTATGAGCAGCTGTCACCTCATACTGGTGACATAGGCTGGTTCTGGGAATCTGTGGACCTTCGCTAATGTCTACAAAGTCACCTAACCTGATTGAAAGCAAAAACAAAGAAAGATTAATAACTTTAATTATTATTTTTAAGTGTATTTCCACCAAACATTTGTCTCATTTACTGCAAAACAAAAGTCCTGCCAATGCGATGCACCAATAGTCAGTAGATTTCAGAACTGTTCTTTTAGAAAACCTGATGTTGTTTATAGGTGAAGCTGTTTATAGGAGGAACCAAGAAGTAAATGTGCTATTATCTGTGTCACCTGCATTGACAGAGGAGATGCATCTTTTGGGACCCCAAAAGGGAAGGTACCAGATTATTGTGGTAACACCATAATAAACCTAGCCTATGGAATCTAGTAAATAGGACAACTGACATGTAGCAGTTTGATTTTTAAAAGTCAGTTTAAGGCATTTTGAACATTCTAGGCAGAAGAAGTCAAAGCCCGAGAGCTCCCTATCCTGTAAGCAGAACTCTGCTCTTGGAACTCTAGATCCAGCTCACAAGTACTGAATACAGTGGTACCTCGGGTTACATACGCTTCAGGTTACAGACGCTTCAGGTTACAGACTCCGCTAACCCAGAAATAGTACCTCAGGTTAAGAACTTTGCTTCAGGAAGAGAACAGAAATCACGCGGTGGTGGTATGGTGGCAGCGGGAGGCCCCATTAGCTAAAGTGGTGCTTCAGGTTAAGAACAGTTTCAGGTTAAGAACAGACCTCCAGAACGAATTAAGTTCTTAACCCGAGGTACCACTGTATTACATACAAACACATTTAAAATGTGATTCATTTCTATGCTGCTCTTCAATGTAAAATATCCCCACAGTCTCACCCCATGACTAGAATACAACTGAACACTGTTAAACAAGTTGCCTATTTTTACCTTCATTGTATCTGGGGAAGTTCAAATCATTTTTGTGACTTGATGACAGGTAGCTCACAGTTACAAGGAATCCTCTCTGTCTCTGCGCGCTCTCTGTCTATATTTATATGTAATCCTAGTTATGAAACAAAGGCAAACAAGATTTTGCTCACCTGTGCAATTTTACTATTCTTTCAGAGTTCTGTGAAGCTTGCTGTTCAATTAACTCCCTTTTGTACCTACAGAACCAGAAAAGAGGCTCATAACTCAACATCACAAGGTATAAAGTGGAAGATCATAACCAAACTGGAAGAATACACATTATGCCACACTTCTTTGCATATTCATAACCTTATATTTTTCCTTCCTAACTACTAGGTTCAACCGCCCTCTTTCCAAGGAGTTCTTCTCAAGAAATTGCCAAAAGAGCATCTTTCTTACAGTCCGCCAGTCCTGGGTAAGCAGTAGGAGACGGCTTCCTCCTGTTAACTACTCAAATCCACAACAAACAGTGACAGTGAAGTTAACTCAGATACATTTCAAGCTCCACAATATTCTAGCATTATAGATGCCTATATGTTCAGGCTTCAGCACATTGTTTCTCTTAGACAACACATCTCCCTTTACTTATATTCATTAACACTCTTTGTAGTAGATTAATTTAGACTATCTACTACACAGCAAAAAAATAAGTTACATATGTAAGCTCTCTCACAGGTATGCATAACATATATGGCTGCTTGGTTGATCTGACTTGTTCCACATTCCTTTAATTACCAGCAACTGTAGTGCCATCTACTGGCAAAAATGATGAAAAACTTCAGGTCAGTACCTTAGTAGCTGAAAATTAACATTACAGTGGTACCTCGGTTTAAGAACAGTCCTGTTTACGAACAATTCAGTTTATGAACTCCACAAAACCGGAAGTAGTGTCCCGGTTTGAGAACTTTACCTCAGTCAAAGAACAGAATCCGAATGGTGGAAGGGCACTGGCGGCAGGAGGCCTCATTAGGGAAAGCATGCCTCGGTTTAAGAACCGTTTCGGTTTAAGAACGTACTTCCGGAACGGATTAAGTTCGTAAACCAAGGTACCACTGTAATTGTTTAATGTAACCAATTGGATCAGCTTTAAAACTCATTTAAATTATATATAAAACTTATCTCGTAGAAAACAATACACAATTTCAGCAGAAGATACAGGTGGCCTGCTTTTAAACAACATGTGCTATTAAACAAAATATAGTAATACTGACTTGTTATGTTGAAAAATTTCAAGCGCCACTTTTGCATCAACATCCAGCATTTCAAATGGAAGGTCTTTATGAATTAGTTTGTTAACGTCTTTTGTAAGAGAATGGAGACTTTCCTTGGAAAAGAAGAGAAAATGTATGTATACACAGATCAACAAGACAAGCAAGAAATACAGAATGCAAGTTAGCTCAGATGACTGAAATCCATGCTATGTAAGGATTAGCCCTCATCCTCCAGTGGATTTTCCAAGGCCAAACCAATTAGGATAAGTCTTGCCTATGCTCAGCCTTGGAGTAAGGCAAGACAATGCAATATAGAGACAACAGATAGTAAATATTAACTGTTCCTGGTGATTTTTCCTTATTGTAATGTTTCATTCCCCCACCCCCACCATAGACTGGGTGGAGATGCATGGAACAAATTTAGGTTAATGGGGAAAGTCTAATAAATTTAACCCTGCAGTCCTGCAGTTCCTGGGAGGTGCCCATTGAAAGCATCAGTTATCACTCTTGGAGGATGCAGAGAGCACTTTGATATCAGTATGGCTGAAAATGTAGTATGACAACAGATTTGAAGCCATGGGCAGACCATTATTTAGCTTCTTTAGTTTTACAGCCACCCATGAAAAGTGCTCTCACTACTTTACTTCCAAGTAAGGCGAATAGTAGTTACTTTGGAACCAGCCTGAAACTGCATTTACGGATTAAATAAGAGACCAGAGCTTTCCAAACGCTTCATTTTGGTGACATACATTTTAGATATGCATCATTTTGTGACATGGTAATTCAGTTTTACTAGCAAACTGGAGGTTAAACTACCCCCTTTCCAGCCCCAGGAGGAGCGCAGGAGCGTTCGCACGACACACCTACACACTGCAGCCGACACAAACGTGTCGTGACACGACAGTTCAGAAAGCTCTGTAATAGACCTTCTCTATTACTAATTTGTAGTTAATTAATTCTCATTTTCACTGTTGAAACTAATACAAATAAAAGGGGAGGAATCATTTCTAGAGAATCATTTTTACTGTGCACACTACAAAATGAGGCATAGCTATTTTGATCTTTATCTGGAGACCTTTTCGTTTCCACATTTATTTAGCGGAAATGGTCTAAAAATCCATTTCTTTTAATGCTTAGAATCATAGAATTGGAAGGGACCACAAGGGTTATCTAGTCCAACCCCCTGCAATGCAGGAATCTTCTTTCCAACATGGGGCTTGAACCCACGACCCTGAGATTTTAAATTTCATGCTCTACTGACTGAGCTATCCACAGGGTTATCACTAATTAGAGAAAATACCAGAGCAGTAACAGGAATAGATGAGCCTCCCTATTCCTCAGCTTACTCCAACTGCCTTCAGTCCCAGCCTCTATGCTCAATGGCCAGAGATGATGAGACTTGTAGTCTAAACTGCCTGGAGGTTGGGGAAAGATTGCATTTTAGCATCCAACCAGTCCACTTGTGTTTTCTTACATATACATACACACACTTCCTGTACATGCACAAACACAACACCCTGTACACAATATACTGTACATAATATACTGCTACCCTTGTATACAGGAATATACCCTATATATTCCTGTACACAATATACTGCTATCATTACACCAGGGGTCAGCAACCTTTTTCAGCCGTGGGCCAGTGCACCGTCCCTCAGACCATGTGGTGGGCTGGGCTATATTTGGGGGGGGGGGGGATGAACGAATTCCTATGCCCCACAAATAACCTAGAAATGCATTTTAAATAAAAGGACACATTCTACTCATGTAAAAACACACTGATTCCCGGACCACAGGCCGGATTTAGAAGGCGATTGGGCCGCATCCAGCCCACGGGCCTTAGGTTGCATACCCCTGCCTTACACCATATAATACAAACGCTTGAGTAATTCCAGATGCCTTGTTTTGCTCAGTCAATAACAGGTATGCTGGAAAAGGACTATCCTAAATAAAGTTTTGCCAGTGCAGACCTAAATTTCCCCAAGATGTGACTCCAAGCCTGAATGCAGTGCTATGGCTTGGATCTTAAGGAGACTTCTGTGAACAGAAGAGCTTCTGAAATTCATGGATGGTACTGAGATCCAATAGAAGACCCCATGCGCTGAAGAGAAATAAGCATTTTCCACCTATTTCTCCTTCCATCCTGCAACCTTCTGTGCTATCTCTCATATTGCTTTGGAACCTTTGGAACAGATTTTCAGGGGATGAGAGACAAGGGATGGAAGAAGGAAATAGGCAAGAGTCATCTTTGCTGGTGGGAGCCAACTCAGGGTGGACTCCAACAATGCATAAGCAGCTTTCCTCTCACCTCTTCCTCTCCTCCGTCTTCAAGCATCCTATGTGCCCCCAAGATTTGTTTCAGAGGGTCCCATACTCCTCTGGAGCAGATTTTAAGGGCATGAAGAAGAGGAAAGGAGAGGAAGAGGAAATCCCGATGCACAAGTAGAACTCTCTTCTGCTCGGGAACAGGCAATGTTGGATACATCCTAGTCAACATCTACTGGACAGTATTTGCCGGCAAGTAGATCTGTGTTTGGTGAAAATTTCCCTGTATTTTGTAACATTGAATAACCAATTATCCCCCAAATAAAGAGTACACTGGAACATGTCTAGTGAATCATCATACTTACAGCAGTTGGTTTCCAGTCGTCCAGCCTGCTGTCCAAGATTACATCGTAGCAAAAAGCTCCAGATATCACTGCATGGCAAGTCAAGATCCAAAAGAAAATGAGTAATTTTTGAAGTTAAGTCTGAACTAAACCTATTTTGCAATCCTAATGGGAGCCAACATATGGGGCTTCCTACAGTATCGGAATGCTCATATACATGTTTATGGTGCAGCCAATGTGGAATATTGGGTATGATTATGGTTGCACCGTCTAAAAAGGGTAGCAATAGACTAGAGTAGGAAAAGAGGAGAGCAACCACAATGACCATAAGGGGTGGGGCATTTTCTCTACAGGAAAGATAAATAAAACCTGGGTAGCTATTAAGGTCAACCTCTGATGCCCTGCTCTGGGTTTCACCACCTTCTGGTGACTGGAGAAAAGGGTTTACACTTGCACTTCATCTTTGGAAGTCCCTTTTTAAGGAAGGTTCAGGGAGGGTCTCCCAGTGTCTATGCTGTTCTCTTTTCGGCAAAGGTGAAAGCATTTTTATCTGCTCAGACCTTTTAGGTTTTCTACAATTTTTATCAGAGGTAAGTTACACTGAGATTCCATGAAGTTGACTAACAATAGATTCCAAACAGCTAAGTAGTGTTTTATCATTCAACTTTTAACTAACTTATAGAATTGTCTGCTACAAGATATGGCAATGGCCATTAATGAGGCAAACAGATAAAAATTATTTGATCCATCTGAAAAACAGGTTTTCTCTTTCCCCAATCTCCTCACACAGGGCAAGGGGCCACTACAGGGCTGAGGAGAGGATGGGGAAGTCCACTAATACGAGATTAGAATTACCCTAAATTACCAGAGCTTTTGAAATGCATAAATTAAGCAGACCTTTAATTAAAGAACCTTCTACATGTGTTCCAATATACAATTCATCAACTTTCAAGAACAATAAAAGTTTGCAACAGCAAAACATTTACCTGGCACTTCCGGAGCCCTAACAAGAGTGACTGGGTATTCATCTTTAAAGGCCTGTTCTAAAACACACCCCAGCATCATAGCACAAGAGCGCCAATAGGCCTGCAACAAAGGATTTCAAACAAACTTTATTTATTCTAACATCATGCCAAGACAGTTCAGTTCAAGTGAAAACAGAGCATAATAGTCTCAAAAGATGCAATAATATTCATGGTTATCTCTCCACCTCACTTCTGACATAAAGTTTGCTTGTGGTAGAGAAGTGGAAATGTGAGGAGTGGAGCTGTCCTCCATTTTCATGTACTGTGTAGGACTAGTAATTGTTGAAAGATATGAAGCCCTCTAGAACAGAGCCACACATACAAAATCTTTCCAGAAATTGTTTGCTATATGGTAGGATCCGGATTTCCCATTACAGGAATGGCCAGACTCTTTCCATTTTTGGAAAGCACCAAGATCCAACAGAGACTCTCTGATAGAGGAAAAGGAGTAAGTGATCGTCAATGATTCCTCCTTTTTCCTGTCTCCTCAACCTGCTTCCCACACTATTCCAGAGGGTCTCACAATTTTCTGGAGAGCTTTCCAGGACACACAGGGTAAAGGAGAAATTGGGGGAGTTTCCTTCCCTGCCTTCCTCTTTCAGAGTAAAATAGAGCTATTCTGGATTCAACCCTTATTGTCCTGCATTTCCTACTGTTCTACTATAAACAAGAGTGGTATTGCTTATGCAGTTATGTGGAAAGAGATATAAATGTACTACAGAAGTGTGTGATTTAAAAATAGAAGAAAACCAGGAAGCTAAATATTCTGAATGATAAAGAGTAACCATGTATGACTATGTACCAATTATTTTCTGCCCTCATCTTTGTGCTTGTATTCAACACACAAGATCCAAATCCTTCTCTTCCTTAGGTTTTATTCAAAAAAAGCTTCAACTCAAAGGGAAGAAAACACTGTGAAGAAAAATGGTACAAACATACTTTGTTAACCTCCTCCGGATCCTCACTTTTGAAAGTAAGAAACTGAATTTCACAGGAGCGAGTCAAAGGCCTGTACATATCCCAGATTTGTCCATCTACAAGGGCAAGTATGGATCTCTTACTGTGCCATTCACTTAAATCTAGGAAAGGAGAAAAAGTACAAAAAGTACAGCAAAATAACAGTGATAGTATAGTTGTACTTTGTTTACAATAATCAGCCAGACAATAAACCATCAATTAAAAAAGAGTGAGCAGCAGCGGCATTCTCCATGGACCAGCTGTTGCTCAGCCTTCACTGTCAGACACTATCAGAGCTCAAAACCATTTGGGATAACAGAAGAGAAAAGAGAGGACCTAGTCAGCCTATTTATTTTTTTTAGATCATCTTGTAGAGTGTTGTAAAGAAATTGGATGGATGGAGCATACTTCTCCTTCTTAGCTTGTTAGGAATTCCTGATAGATGTGAAATTAAAAATCAGGCAGGCATCCTTTTGATGGCCAGGGAAAGGTGGAACTAACAATGATGGAAATTAAAAAGGGTGGAAAACCACTGGACCTCAGCCTAATTTCGAAAACCACCTGGAAGGGATCATTCAAGTCTGTTGGAATGAATTCACGACAGACGAGTGGCAGGTGTCATATGAGAGGCGTCTGCCGGGGCAAGCCCCGGGAACTCTCTTTTATTGAATATTACAAACATTGCCACAGGTGTGCTTGTGGCTGATTGGTTGATACAAACACAAAGCAACTTGTTGCTGATTGGTTAACATAGGTACAAGGCGGGAATTACATATAAACATTAATCACCAATAGATTAAAGGCTGGGAAACGGAGCTGGAACTAGACAGGCATGAAGCCTCCTAATTAAATTATAACTAAAGATTGATATAGCATGACTAAAACAATTACTAATGATTGATCATAACATGAAAGAATATAATAATCGAGTTCCTTAGATGTGGTCAGCTGTGCATTAAGAACAGGTCATATTGTTTGTTCATGAACTTAAGATGGACTGAGGAATGAAGGAATGTCTTGGTGTTTAGAACAGGTTTGTACAGTGTGTGCAGAAGCAGAGAAAAGATTATAAGAGAGACTTCCCAGAATGCCACAGAAAAGAAGCAATACTTCTCCCATAATGCCACAGTTATGTGCAGAAAGAGAACTTCCCTTTACAAGTCCTTGGAAGAGCAGTCTGCCTCCCCATGCAAGCAACCTGTTGGGCAGGGAAGAATAGGATGCAGGAGAGAAAGACTGAACACCTGAAAGTGAGAGACAGAAAGAGTGGCTCTGTCTTCCATTGGCAGGTTACTCCTAAAGGAATGGGGGCCCATGAAAGGGGGGGGACCTCTACTCTCAACATACCAGATTGCTAGGCCCCATTAATAGATGATAAAATATAAAGGGATGGGAGTAACCTATGGAGGGAGAGATTTCTGAATGGGATACAGGAGCAACTGGGTAATGGACCTGATTGTACTACCTTTGGAACAGTGAACTAGATTTACTAAAAAAAGGAACATTTATCACAAGGACATTCTTCTTCATATAAGATTAGCTGATGCACTTTCCGTCTTTTAAAAAGTGTGGTTTTGATTTGCCATTTGGCTTAAGGGTGAAATAACTACAGCCCTCCATTTGAAAGTACTTACGCATAGCACAAGTGTAAGGAGTGGAAAGCCCTTTGTTCATTATTAAAAAAGTGCCTGGATTAGGTTTGCCAACATATTTAACTTCAATCTTCTCAATTCGTGGATAAAGTGACAATTGTCTCTCTTTCTCTTTTGTGAAGAGCTCACTGCGCATCTGAGCAATCTCAGCTACTGAGAGTTGAGGAGCGGGAGCTGTTGAAACAAGCCCTGGAAATAAAAGAAGTCTCATCAAACAGCATATTGCTTCATTTTAGTAAACAAAACAATCCCATTCCAGAACAGTTCCTTGGAAGCAAGCTCTAAGGATCTACGGTAAATGGAATAGTAGCTAACTTCTATATTATCAAAAAATGTTGCAGTAAACAAGACGTTGACAAGTTTTGAAACTATTAGGTAAGTTCATTACTCACCATCAATATCTATAATGAATAATCAGCATAAGAAAAAAGTACTTCATATATTCAGAAGTTCAAACATGTTCTTTAAATAACCAATTCTATTAGACCTTACCAACAAGTTGGATCTAAAAGCAATACTGCTGTGCCAGTATTCAGGGGCCTTTCCACACATCCATATTTTCATAGCTAGAACTAACTTGATCCAGCTTAATAGCCTTATCACCACATGCTACATTAGGGAGAGGGGTACCAGTGTTGTACAGGAAATTACTATTAATATGTTCACTGCTGTAACTGAAGGAAGGGAGGAAATTTTCATCATAGTGTAGTGGTTACAGCATTGAACTAGTACTGGGGAGAACTAGTTTTGAATCCTCACTCACATCATGAAGCTCATTTGGTGACCATGGGCAAGACACACTGCACAACCTAACCTACCATACAGGGCTGTTGTGAGCATAATTGGGAAGGGAGAAGTAGCTTGAGCTCTTTGGAAAAAATACATAAAATACATTTCAAAGTCCAAAAAATGGTGCAGGAGTTATGGCAAACCCTTTAAAAGTTGTGGGATGGAATAATCACAGTGTTTTTCCTCCTCCCACTTGCACACAAAACAAAAGGCATTTTTTAAAAAGGCAGGTGTGTCCCTGTAAATGTTTAGGGTGCCACTATTATCTGTCCACTAATATATATGCCAGTCAAATTATTCAGAACATACAAAACGGATGGGCCCTGCTCACAGCACAAAGCTTCTGTATACTGCACAAGAGCACATCAAAAAGTGCCATATCCCAGCAGCACACACTGCCCTAATCACAAATTAGACTTCCTATTCGCCCTATTGAAACTTAGCAAAGCATAAGGTTTACCAAGCTGCAATATCTCTGGAGAGAGAGAGAGAGAGAGAGAGAGAGAGAGAGAGGGAGGAAGGACCACGGCGCCACCCACAAAGAGCAAAACTGGATCCAAAGCTCACAGCCTCTGAACTCGTTATGAACCTACAGGGTTCAGCTTGGAATATATGAGGCGCCTACCTCATTTGGCTTAAAAATTCAAGATACAAGCAGGCCCCAGCGTGCAAAAAATAAATAAATCATGCTTTCGAAGGGCAAATGGGTGGGTGGGAAACCACCATTCCTTCACTTGGGAAAGCAAAGCACTGCAGCTCCCCACGTGCTGAAATGGGCCGTGCAAATCAATGGGGAATGGGAAGGTTTCTCTCCCCACACCCGCCAGCCTGACCCAGCCATTCCCTGGCGCACTCACTCCGGCTGCAGCCTCGCCACACTCCGCGGCTCCTCCAAAGAGAAGCCATCGCCAGGCGGATCCTTCGCCCCTCGAAGCCCGGCGCAAGCGGAGCACCAACAGTCGTCGCCTTCCGGGAAACAGCTGCTGCGAAACAAAGGTTCCGCCTCTCTTTCCCAGCGCGGCTCGTTACGGCTCCCCCCCCCCCCCCCGCGCAGCTTCTGGAGGCGGAGGGCGCGCGTGAAACGGCCCCTCATGGTCTATGGATTTGGAAGGAGCGGACTGAGGCGCCTGCTCCTCTCTCGCCTGCTCGAGCGATTCTTTCAGCCCGTTTTGACAGCTGCAGCTGGACAGGCAGAAATGCAAGAGGTGCAGCAGTGGGCAGAGCTACTATGCCTATTTGATTTCTGTCCGCTGTGCAGCTGCTGCAAGGAAGCTAGCCAGGAGACGGAGGGGTTGCAAACAGGCCCTTTCTCTATTCATACAGTGATCACCAGCAACCAGGCGCCTTGGCACCCGTAAAGGCTTTCAAGGATGCCTCAGGTGCCCTAGACTGACGCTGAGCTTTCTTTAAAAAGAAAAAGTATGTCTCTAACCCTAGAAAGTTATAGGGCAAAATGGGCAGGTACCATCTAAGTCAGGCATCCCCAACCTGCAGCCCTCCAGATGTTTTGGCCTACAATTCCCATGATCCCTAGCTAACGACCAGTGGTCAGGGGTGATGGAAATTGTAGACCGAAACATCTGGAGGGCTAAAGATTGGGGGTGCCAGATCTAAGTCATTTCTGTGAAATATGAGAGTGTGGAGTGTGTGGTGTGGCCACTTTTCCAGGTACTGGAGGATGCTGCCTATTGCTATTCAACAGCGACAGTGCTTGTGGATATCGCCACAATATTGATTTTCCATGCACAACCAGGACTAGCAGAACATAGCTGACATCCCATGGTAAGCACAAGGAGCATCAGGAGCAGCTGTCTCTAGTTTTGTGTTGTGCCAAGCTCCCCATGGCAGCCATTTCGTGTAATGCCATTTTCCCCAACAGCTATTTTGTGACTGGTGCCCCCAGCACTCAGTCAACCCCTGGCATATATTACATCAGCACTGACTGGTTTGTACAGCTGCCCCCTTGTGCCCCACCACCACCACCAAAAAAAACACTGCACTGGTGGGGGAGCACCGAATTTTGGCATCACACAAGGCACTGCTGAAATTTGAGATCCCAAGGTCTGCCACTGTACATAGCGTGAATGTCTGCAAAGACAAAACCTTTGTACATAGAGTTGTACATATGAAAACTTCCATGTTATCCAGAGCATGAAGCAACTAGAAAGGGTAAAAATAAATATTCAGATCAGAATGTAAATTCAAGCAGTTACATCTGACTTCTGCATTGTCACACACAGCAAGTGAGATGACACCATTAATTGGATCAACTGTGCTGGACAGTTTTCAATACTGGAAGCAGGTTTTCAGATTGCACACAACTCTGTCAGACAAAGGCAATGTACTCATTAGCAGTTTAAAAGACAATGAGGTCATCCCCTCTCCACCCACACAACATTTAAATTTGCTTTTTAATATTGCTGTACATACCAGATAGGGGGGTGAGGATTTCTTCCCTCGATGTGCATTACCTGATTGGTTGCCCTACACCAAATTCCAATGGAGCTGTCATCTCATGCATAATGACTGTCTCAAATGTACACACTTCAGCTTAACTGTGGCTTAAGTTTTCAGATCAGATGAAAGCTAGTTTGAGGGAAAACACATCTAAACACAGTAAACTACAGGATTGTTTGAAGAAACTACAGGATACATATGGATTGTGGCTAACATGTGTACTTGGCTTCAAACCCCAGTGGTGGGAGCACATTGCAGCTGGAATAAATGTGCACAGCCTTAGTTTAGGAGACCAAAATAAACATTGAAGATGCTAGATACCGGTAATTGGCCTGATCATTATCCAGTTACAAAGGTTTCCTGCTCAGTGCTGTTGGCATGGAGATATCCTAGACTAAATCAAAGATGGCATTCTAAAGTCTTGTATGATGTCACAAATGGGATATACTCAGAGTAATAATAATAATAATAATAATAGGGTTTATTATTATTTATTGGGTTTTATTATTGGCTGGGGAAACTCATCTGGTTGGGGCTGGAATTTTGTAAGAGATGAAGAAAAATATAGCTCTACTTGAAAGGTCTCATTATCCATGATTAATAGGAAGAGAGCTTAATCCAGCAGTGGATCTACCAACTTTTATCCAAAAGAATGAATGACACATCTTTATAGGTATAGTCTCTTCCCAGCCTGGTCTTAATAGACATTTGTCCCTAGATGACTCTGACAGAAAGAAGATTGGAGGAGGAGGATAAAGGCGAGAGGGAAATGGAGAGGGAAAGTAGGATGCAAAGGGTGGGGAGATAGATACACATACACACACACACACAGAGAGAGAGAGAGAGAGAGAGAGAGAGAGAGAGAGAGAATACAGTCAGCAAGATTTACACACACACATACATATGCTTGTAACCCAATCTTGCTGGCTGTATCCTCATTATCAGAAAGAAACAAAATACAAAAAAATGGCCTCCATCCTTAAGGAAGCAGGAATTCAGTCCTTTAGGAAGCATCCATTGTTCCTTAGCTAGCGCAGAAGCCTATCTTCTTAACTATCTCACTCATAAAACACATAACTTCACAATAGTTGATCCAGACACACTCTCTGATCAATTTCATAGATTCTCATAATCGTCCTCTTAGAGATTGTTATTTATACCAAACAGAAAGCAGCAGCAACAGCAGCTGGAGTTGGGCTGAGAAATGAAATGTCCATAAAATGCTTTCAGCCAACACACAACTCTTCCATCATGCTTTAATATAAAAAAGCAAAAGGAAATGTCCCAGTTGCTGGAAAGGCAGGCTGATGGTTATGTTTCAGAAGTTTACTGGTCACTGCTGTTGGCATGGAGATAACTTAGGTTAAAAGCAAACATGGAATTCTGAGGCCGTGTATGATGTCACAAGCAGGATAAGCTCAGTGGAACTTGATGAAAGCATTTAAGTGTTCTAAGGTGTTTTTCTGAAATGAAATTAAGACCAGCAACAACTTCTAAAATGGAGCCCTCTAGCAGCAAAAGAAAGAAAAAAAGCTGCTACTTTAGCACAAGCACAAAATTAGATGTTACCCAAATGGAGCCTGCTCCTCCCAAACAATTGTAAGAACCGAATGCATTTTATTTGTTAAAATTGCAAGCTTGGTATGTATAGGCTGTCACCGATTTACTACACCATACTTCAGCATTTCTCCTCTCATCCAGGGTGAGGTCCATATGTGAGCACCATTTGGGCAGAACTTCCTTAGCAATGTTAGCTAAACCTTCTGGACAGCTGTTTGTGGGCTCGTGTTGAGGATGTGCCCCATCTATAGACAGAACAGGAATCCCTGCCTTCTCAGACTCAAATCTTGAAACATTGAACCAGCATACTAGAGTGCTCAAAAGTTAAGTTGAGGAATGAGGGTGACAGGAATTAGCCTCACGGTATGTGGATACACTTTTGAGAATCCATAATTATTGTTAAAACCACAAGTAAATTTCATTTATTTGAAGGAGGTCGACCAAGATGGTTCTTACAAGCATTTTCAAATGATCTGCACCTCAATATATAACCTGGCAAAAAGGCTCCTGTGAAAAAGTCTCCATATGGTAACACAGTTACCAGGTCCTGCAAAATAGTAAAAATTAATGTTATGATATGAATTTCCCTTCAAAGCATTAGATGGAAGAGTCACAATATGGTGGGTTAACATCTCCAAGATAGTAGCATGAATCAGGTCCCAAAGTCCCAAATAAGATTAACTCTTTTCTGGGCAAGATATCCAGAGTTTCTATTGATCATCTGAATTTGATGCTGGAAGCTGTTTTGGATTCCCAAGCATTTTCTTTTTGTGGAAATTACCCTTTCAGTCATTATCTCTTTTTTTCACCTTGTGATTTGACTGCATGCCATGAGCCAAAGGAAGCCAATGCTTGCCCTAAAGACCACTTCTTCACAACTTCCATGAGATAGAACTGTTTTTGAAATTTTGACTGCATGTCAACATTTATTTTAAGTCCTGGACAATACTGAGGGGCTTTTTTTAAGAAGGACAAAGCTGCAATCATCTGTGGAGCAATTATAAATTGGCCTTTTTGAAGATGATGGAGAGATGTAACGTCTTGAATGGCAAAAGACAAACAGCCACACCAGCAGAAAAATTGATATAGTTGTTAGAGACATTGTTTCATTTTTCCCCCCAGCGTGCTTTCTTTTAGCCATGCACCTCTTAATTCCATAGTACAAATTATCCTGGTTTCACTTCCTTTTTCATGGTTAAGAGTTTGTTTTGAATAGTTTGTTTTCATTATATATTTGGATTATATTATAATAATTGTAATGTTTGGAGGTTTGAATTTCTTTAATTAAAAAATAAAACTTGTTTTTTCTTTTCATAGACTTTTACTTTTGCGGGGGGGGGGGGTAATTTGACATTCCCTCTCATGTGCATACACAAACAGTTGTTCATTATATTTGCTTTTTACCTTAGATTCATATGCAGAAATTCTCCAGATACAATCTGTAAAATGACCAAGCTCCAACAGCCTTTGATCAGTTTGGCTGGTACCACAGTTGGCATATTTGACTAACCTCATAACAAAAGCCAGCCACTGATGACATGATGGAGACCACAATAGGAACCAAAATCGCATGGTTTGATATTTTAATGTGTAGCTAGGGCAGGAATGGCTTGCTAGTCTATGGTCTCGGGAACAGGAGTAGATAGCTCAACATTTCAAGTATCCATTGGATCCATGCTGGGTTAAGAAGATGGCACCTCAGATGTTAGAAGGCAACAAGTAAATATCTTTATGGGGACAAATTCAGACAGTGGTATCTCTCGTCCTATATAGTGTCCTTTCACCACTACCCCCAGGTTATATCTCATGGTGCACCAGGACAGACCCATCAGGGATCATAGCCTCAGCTCTCTTTTGCTGCTCCTCTGCTGTTCTTTCCTAGCCTCTGGCTTTCTGTGATAAAGAGCCTAGTTCTCCAAATGTATACATTTAAATAAATATAAGCAGCTTTCCTGAACATGCATTTTTATACCTTCTTTTCATGAATGTTTACATTTTCATGCACACTTACCACATGCATTTTTGTAGAGACCTGCATTGCCAAATTTGGAGACGCGTGAATTTCAAAGAATGGTTGGTTGTCTTTTCACTGATGTATTGTTTTGGAACGTGTGAAATAGGCAGGTTCACCTTTAAATATGAACTGAATCAAATTTCTCCCCAATCTCTCGGTCAAGGCTCACCTACTCCATAGAAGGCAGGTGGGTAGCGTGTGGCCCCTGGCTCAATTTCATGCAACCCTTGGCCTGATTCCATGTATATGGCAAAGAGGGAAGAACAAGGGGAGAAGAGAACATAAAGGGAGAGAATAGTGGGTGGCAGAAAGTTGGAGAGGAAGGAGTGACAAAAAGAGAGAAAGTGAAGAGGTTGGGTGGGGAGATAAAAGGGGGTGCCTAACCCAGTTTTGGCTCTGAGAAGGGGAACAGTGCCCTTGACAGAGAAGAGATTGCCCCCAATGAGAAGAACAAACATTGTTCTTTTGTTATCATTTAGTGCAGGAACACCCAATAGCAGTGAATTTCCTTTATTTTTCATCCAGGCCAAATCTTTTTCAAGTGGCAGACAATTTATGGCTTTTGGCATTTTGCCAAAACCTGATTCTTTAGCAAAGCCTTGAGCTGAAAAACTTTTCTTTCCTCACTATGAATAGGTTACGGCTGTTTTCCTTTCTCTCTTAAGTTCTGGGGTTTATTAGTTGCTTTCAGCAGAGAGGGATAATTATTGTTTGGGGATTTTGTGTATGTGTTTCAATGGCCCTCCGGAGCAGGCTTTGAGGGTGTGCAGAAGCACATAGGCTGAAGGAGAGGCAGATGAATTCCCATTGCACAGGAAAAACCCTGTTTGTGCAGTGTTGGATTCCACCCTGTTTATATCTTATGTTGTTAAAATATTAATATAGAAACTTATTTATAATTAAATTATTGATTAAAATGGATTAAAGCACTTTATTGCTCTAGTACAGGGGTGACCAATGTGGTGCCATCAAGATGCTGATGG
Source organism: Podarcis pityusensis (assembly GCF_964106645.2). Classification (NCBI taxonomy): domain Eukaryota; kingdom Metazoa; phylum Chordata; class Lepidosauria; order Squamata; family Lacertidae; genus Podarcis; species Podarcis pityusensis. The sequence continues at coordinate 50,568,731 of NC_138027.1, forward strand.
ACTACAACTCCCATCATCCCTGACTACTGGCTGGGGCTGATGAAAGTTGCATCTGTCAACATCTGGAGGATGCCACGGTGGCTATCCATGCTCTCTAGCACAACATACTCACTTTAGAAAAGAAACTTAGAAAAGTATTGAGGAAATGAATGAAAATGTGGGGAATGAGCAAATCAAACACTCTGCAAGCAATTCAGGATGAATGCTCAATAAAGACCACATATAGTCTAACTTCAGGCTTTGTGCAAGCAAATTAGGATGAATGCTCAATGAACAAGTCATTGGGAGGAGCCTTGTAAGACAACTGTACTGTTACAGTATGTGATGGCCACCAATTTGGATGGCTTTAAAAAAGGATCAGACAAATTCATTGAGAAAGCTGTTGATGGTTACTAGCCAGGATGGCTCTGCTCTACTACCACAGCTGGAGGCAGCGATGCTTCTGAATACCAGTTGCTGCATACTGCAGGGGAGGGGGGGGGATGCTCTTGTGTTCAAACCCTTATTGCAGGTTTCAAACAGGCGTCTTGGGTGGCCAGTATGGAAATAGGATGCTCAACTAGATGGGCCATTGGCCCGATGATGCAGCAGGCTCTTATGCTCCTAAAATGAGAAATGTTCTCATGTTGCATTAATATAGCACGGGACTGAATCCAGCACCATCAGTCAAGGCAGCACAGTGCACTTCCACTAGTGCCAGCACATGGCAAAGCTGGACAGCTGCCTCCCAAGAGCTGATGTTTGGAGAGTTAACTGAAGTGTGTTTCTGACATGTTAAAATCCCTAGCCCGTTTCTGATGCAATCCTGACCATGCCTACTCAGAAGTAAGTCATATTGATGTCAGTGGAGCTTACTGCTAGGTGACTGAGGTTAGGCTTGCAGCCGCAGTCTTCCAGGACCAGGGAGTCCACTCTTGCTTTCTTTATTGAAGCACCACACACACACACACACACACACGAAAGGAAACTGGTGGTGTTCTGGGCAATGGGTATGAGATCATTTTGATGCAAGGTGGACCATCAAAGGGTTGCCTGGCGGGATGTACTAAGAGGAACAGCAAGAATGCTCACTGGAAACAATGGGATACAACTGAAGGGGCACAGGAGATAATGGGAGCTCCTGATCGTTTGTTTCAATATATTTTTATGGGCCTTAGAAAAGGGGGACTGACCTTTGGCCAGTCACCGTCTTTCAGCCTACCTCACAGGGATGTGAGGCAAAAATGTAAAGGAAGAAAGCATGTACACCACCTTGGAGAAAAGCTGGGCTATAGCGACATAAATGAAGATGTGCTAGATAAAAATTAAGCCCCCACAGAACTGTAATACCCGGTGGAATGGGAGGCTAGACGCAGCGTGGGGCAGCGGTGAAGAGTGTCGGGCTAAGATATGGGCGGCGACCAGGGTTCAAATCCCCACTCGGCCATGAAGCTCCCTGGGCCAGTCACTGCCTCTCAGCCAACCTCCCTCGCAGGGTTGTTGTGGAGCTTTAATAAGGAGCAGGAGAACCACGTGCGCCACCTCGAGCTCCTTCGAGAAAAGGGGGGCATGTCGATGCAATAAGGAAATCTGGTACGGGCTTGTTGCCCGGCAAAGAGGCAAAAAGCTCTCTCTCTCCAGCGCCTTCAAAAAGCAGCGCGATCCCTTCCCTCTCCTCGGCTGCTTCTGGCCGCCCCTTCTGCTGAGAAGTTGCCTCGGAGTTAAAGGAAACGTCCGTCGATGTGCAGAGGGGCGAGGCAGGGGAGGCTGAGCCGCTCGGGCCCGTCCCTCTCCGCCTAGGACCCAGCGGAAACCCCTGCCCATCTCCCCGGCTCGACGGGAGAGGCGCCGTCCCCCTCCCCTGCTCGAGGTGCCCGGGCGGAGGGAGGGTGGAGCCGGAGAACGCGACCCCCCCCCACCCCGTCCAGCTGCGTCGCCAGGCTCTCTTTCCCCGCCCCCGGCCCCTTCCCTCGTGGGGGCGAAAGGAAAAGCGGCGAGCCAGCTGTTGCTGCGAAGATGGCGAGCCGCCGCGTCTTCTGGCTGCTCTTCTGGCACTTGGGCTTCCTGGGCTGTAAGTCGCTTCTCTGTCTTGGCCTCTCCTTCCCCGTAGGGCAGCGGCTCTCCCTCTTTCTCTCCTGGGGGGAGAGGGCGCTCAGCTCGCCTGAAAAACCCCAAGTCCTTCCTCGCCGCCGCGCAGCCAAGTTCGCCGCCGCCGCCGCCGCCTCCTTGCGAGGAGCATCTGGTTGTTTTTTCCAGGGAGCGACGCCAGCAAGTGGCTCCCTCTCTTTTCGCTTACAAAAGGTCCACCTCCTCCTGGTAGGGAAGAGCAACCTCGCCTCTCCCGGCTTCTCTGGGCTGTCTTCTCTTTCTGGCTGACGCTTCCTACTAGGCGGTACTGCCGCGAAGCAGAGGACGGGGCTCGCCCTCCCCCGCCCCAGCCGCCGCTCGATTTGATTTGATTAGCGAGGCCGGCTGGAAACGCGCTGGCCGCCCCAGGAGGCAGGCGCACGCGGCGGGGAAGCCGAGGCTTAAAGCGGAGCGGCGCCTGCTGGGGGTCTGTTAACCAGCCAGGGCCGCAGGAGGGCACCGGGGTCAGCTGGTGTCAATTCCCAACGCGCGCTTTAATTGAGAACGCTGCAATCTTAGGATGCTCATTTGCCCAAAGCGTTGAAGGTGCATGGGCGTGTCCCTTCACACTTGCCTTGCTTCTAAGCCTGTATGAGAATTGGTTGGAAGGAGACTGCTGTGCACACCTGCTGTGGAATGAGTCCCGTGGAATCTGGGGAAAGATAGCTATTATGAAGGAGTTTGGGGGTATTTGAGAGATGGGGAGCAGGGGCTCTCCACAAGTGCTTTTGTCCGCCAGCTCCCATGAGCCACAGCCAACATCACCTGTGGTCAGGACTGTTGGGAGTTGCAAGGGCCTCAGTTTCCCCAGCCCTAGTCTAAAGTGTGTGTTGAAAGTGGTTGAAAGCCTTGCTAAGCAGTTTTGAGACATAGAAATCTGGATTTATTTTTAAGTGGGATTTCTACTTTGTTTAGGAGAGGGGAAATCCTGTACATTTTTACTTGCTAGTTGGCTCACCTGAGCTCAGTGGGACTAAGTTCTGAGGCAACATGCCTAGGATCTGGCTATAAGACTTACTCCAGGCTGCCTCAGCCTCAGCCCTCCAAATGTTTTTGGCCTACAACTTCCATGATCCCCAGCTAGCAGGACCAGTGGTCAGGGATGATGGGAATTGTAGTCTCAAAACATCTGGAGGGCCGAGGTTGCGGAAGCCTGACTTATTCCCATGGAAGATTGCAGCTGTGACACACAAGACTGGATTCACCCCACTGATTACTGTGGACTCACAGCGTTTTCAGTGCTGGGTTGTAAATCCATGTTCACACAAATTGAAGCCCAGGTGTGAACAACTGGAGTGGGGGGAAGCTGTGAAAAGCATGGTCCGGGGAACTAACTTCACTGTACTCTAAGACTGTAAAGTAAGCACACCTGAAGTTCCACTGAGTTCAGTGGTGCTTTCTCCCAAGTACGTATAGGATTCTGCAGCCATGCACCATGAACCGAAACATCTCACTTGGGACTAAACCTAGAGTTTAATGGAACCTGCTGTTTGATAAATGTGCCTTAGGCAGTTGACTTGGAAGTAAAATACATTGAACAAGTGGGCTGTACATTGGTTGTATATTGTGTGAAGAAATACAAAAGAGACTCGTGGGCTTGGCAACTATATTATTTATTACTTGACCTAAACCACTGAGCCTTGGGCTTGCCGATCAGAAGGTCGGCGGTTTGAATCCCCGCGAGGGGGTGAGCTCCCGTTGCTTGGTCCTAGCTCCTGCCAACCTAGTAGTTCGAAAGCACATCAAAGTGCAAGTACAGTGGTACCTTGGGTTAAGTACTTAATTCGTTCTGGAGGTCTGTTCTTAACCTGAAACTGTTCTTAACCTGGAGCACCACTTGAGCTAATGGGGCGTCCTGCTGCCTCTGTGCTGCCGGAGCACGATTTCTGTTCTCATCCTGAAGCAAAGTTCTTAACCTGAAGCACTATTTTTGGGTTAGCGGAGTCTGTAACCTGAAACGTATGTAACCTGAAGCGTATGTAACCTGAGGTACCACTGTAGATAAATAGGTACTGCTCCAGCGGGAAGGTAAATGGCGTTTCTGTGCGCTGCTCTGGTTTGCCAGAAGCGGCTTGGTCATGCTGGCCACATGACCCAGAAGCTGTCTGTGGACAAACGACGGCTCCCTTGGCCAGTAAAGCAAGATGAGTGCCGCAACCCCAGAGTCATCCACGACTGGACTTAATGGTCAGGGGTCCCTTTATCTTTACTAAAGGAATTGTTGGAAAAAATTGCAAAAGGAAAGGTGCACAAAGTGAGATTTTGATGTGCCTGAAACTGAAACTTTTAAGAGACTTAAATTTTTATATCGCAATTCACAAGATTATTCAAAATGATTTGTGTGCTAAAGCATTTTCTTTTGTGTTTCAGAAAGATAATCAAGCATTGTTGTGATACTTAATCTTGCAATTTAAAATAAATTCAGCAGTTTCAGATTCTGTGCTTTTCATATTTTCTAGAAGAAACCTGTTTTTGAAAATTGAAGTTAGCCGTTTGGGGGAGAGTTGCATGTAGTTAGTCTTGCCTAGGGTTCAAAATAACCTGGCACCAGCACATTAAAGCACATTCAAAGCACATTATTTCCCTCACAGAATTATGGACCCTGTAATTTACTCCTCACAGAGCAATTCCCAGCAACCATTAACAAACAACAGTGCCCCAAAGGACTGGTCTTCAACTCGTGGGTCACAGCCTGATCCAAGGTGGGTTGCAACAGGAGCACTACCACCCTGCAAATGTATGGTAAAAGATTAAGAAATGGGTCCCCAAATGCATGTTTGGGTTAAAAGTCGGTCCTAGGTCTGAAAATATTGAAGATATGTTTTAAAGGTATAACAACGTCTTCAAACATCCACATCAAACTGGTTAAGGAATCAAAACATTCATTCCTTTCTTAGGAGGGTTATGAAACATATGGGGGGGTTGTTTTGTTTTTATTTTTCTTTAAAAAAGATTGTCAGAGCCCCTGAAAGCAAAAGTAGCAAGCATGAAAACAATCAAAAGCATGCCCTCAAAGATTATGTTTTCTCTTGATAAATATAACTTCAATGAAGATAAGAGGGGGGAAGTGGAGAAAAATGCCCCACCCAAGAACTGTGTTGAACACAGATAGGTGAAGCCAAACCACACAGCTGTGAAAACAATGTGTATTGAAATATGTCGGATATCTGACTAGTATGCTTGTTAAGCTTTAATTCCCGGAAGATTTGGTACTTTGTACTTGTACACTGTAGTGATTTCAAATTGATGTGATTATTGGAAGATTTGATATGTTTCTGCTTTGATGGCTTAATATAATTTTAGAAGTTGTTCCCTGTCTGCATTTTCCCTGTCTCAAAATCCTTCCATAAATCAGGATTACACCTATCAATGAAAGATATCTTCCTCGTAGCATTTTTCACACAAGATGCAAATTACTTTGATATTGTGTTGGGAACTGATTTTAATTTCAATTAAGCTTTGTATAGTAAAGAATTGTTCCAGAGCTATCCAATGTTTATAAGCTCAAATTGTACTGTTATGAATCTATGGGTGCAAGACACCCTGAATTCTGGATTAAGTTGGTGTTAGAATTTAATTAATGTTGGGCTGTTGGAACAGGGAAGTAGCAAGACCTGTGTGTGTTTAAGATGTGTGTTAGCTGCTATTAATCCGCTGGAATTAGCGTATGTGGAGAGACAATTAACCTAGGCAAAGTACAGAAGTTGTGTATCAGCCATCCTCTTTAATCCAAGGCAATCAATACAAAGCTAGTTTTGTTTGAGGCAGTAACCTGGGGGGTAATGATCCATTAGCACAACAAAGCATCAAAGAACTAGGTGTAAGAATGCAAAGACCAGGGTTTAGGTTAGCAAGCGCATAACAGGTGGGATGTGGCAGGGTAGGGATGATGCTGCTGCCTTTGGAAGAAGCTGGCGTCCACTTGGGATGTGATGTTTGAAACCTCCACAGTAGGCACTGGTTTTATATGTGCGTAATTAAACCATATATCATAAAGACACCACAGTGGAATGCATCCACTGTGAAACTTGAAACTCCTAGAGCTGTATCCGGCTAAGTTCTACTCAGAGCTGTTGTTGGCATCCGTCTGTCTCAATGGAGTGTGCCTCCGAAGGTGAAGTCAAACCACTGGAGAATCACAGAAATTAATGGACTTGCTACTACTATTTTTAAGAATGCTACCAACTTGATGGACACTTTCAAATCCTGCCACATATTTACAGAAAAGCCAGGCTGGTAGTTGCCAGGGACGTGGTTGCATTGCACTGACAAGCCGTTAACTCTCAACCTCCGGTTTTTCAATGATGGTAATGATAATAATGGTTAAAAGTGCTACATAAATGGTAAGCCAGGATAAGTCTTGCTTCATTTGACAGTACTGTAAAGGGCAATTCTCTTCTGCTTTGTTGAGAAGCTTCATGGGCTCTCTTAAATACTAATCCTGAATCTGAACAAAGAAAAGTTCTCAGCATTTTTTGTATTGCCCAGTTTTGTTGCAAAGCTGAGGTAATGCAATCTGCTGCAGTTTCCTGAGTCTAAAGCCCTGCAGAAAAAAAAGCCATGAAGGTTGGGGTTCTTCTTCTTTGTAAGATCCTGGGTCAGCGTGCTAATATTCATGAATGGTTTTTCTACTTTACTGCCTTTGTAAGAGCTTGGAGCAGAGAGCTGCATAGCAACGGAGGCTTCCTTAGAGATTCACCTTCAGCGACAGGCTCTTCCTTTTGTATAAAAGAAGGGAAGTGAAAAATGCAACAGTTGAGGCCACTTAAAAGTAGCACCGTTAACCCAACAAATGAGGCACAGAGCAAAATGCCGTGCTGCTGTGCGTTTTCCTGTTTGCCTTGCCATTGTTCTGTGTCATCTGTATCCTATCTGCCCCGTGTGCGTTTGCTTTTTGTATAAACAGTTGTTTTTAAAAAGACCTAAATAAGGGCAAGAGGCTTGAGTTGAAAGTTTGCAATTGTTAGCTTACTACAAAAAGTGCCAGTTGATCTTTATCATACAAAGATTGCTTTCTGTTTTTAAATTATTTTTTTTTAAAAAAAAGTAAGATTACATGACATTGTTTTTGCATTATTATGTAAAACTTTAAGGGTTTAATTCTAGATTCCAACAGTAGTTCAGGGCACTGCAATGCCTGCGGAAGGCAAGCTGTAGCTCCACACTGGATCACATGCTTTGTAAGCACATAGTCCAATGCTCAGTCCCCCATACGTCTCGTTCAAGGATAGCTAATGTGGCTTCCTCAAACGTTGGCAGCAGGGCCCAATAGTCCGGGTTGATGGGAGTTGTGCTCCAACAATGCTTGGCAGGCCACACGTTCCCAATCGCTGATGTAGTGGGTGACATATTGGTTGCTTAGTTATTTTATTATTAATTACATTTCTATACTGCCCTTCATCCAAAGATCACAGGATGGTTTACAATATAAAAATGCAAAAAGCACATACAATAAACAAACAAACAAACAAACAAATACACAACAATACCCACGGTGTAAAAGGCCCTAGATTGTTTAATTAGCCAAAGGCCTGGAAAAAGAGGAATGTTTTTGCCTGGCACCTAAAGATATGTAGCGAGGCTTTGAGAGTCAGCTTGGCTGCAGTCTCTTTTGGAATCGATAAATTACTGGCTGCCAGTGCACCAACAATATCTGAAGGGCCCCATGTTGCCTGGCTTTGCTCTAGTTCATGGGTAGGCAAACTAAGGTCCGGGGGCCGGATCCGGCCCAATTGCCTTCTAAATCCAGCCTGCGGATGGTCCAGGAATTAGTGTGTTTTTACATGAGTAGAATGTGTCCTTTTATTTAACATGCATCTCTGGGTTATTTGTGGGGTCTGCCTGGTGTTTTTACACGAGTAGAATGTGTGCTTTTATTCAAAATGCATCTCAGGGTTATTTGTGGGGCATAGGAATTTGTTCATTCCCCCCCCCCAAAAAAAACATAGTCTGGCCCCCCACAAGGTCTGAGGGACAGTGCACCAGCCCCCTGCTGAAAAAGTTTGCTGACCCCTGCTCTAGTTAAAGCATCTTCCATGGCGTAGCTGTAGAAGAGACATCTGGTGGGTTGCTGCCTCTGAAGAAGCTGTTCTGGGTTTGATGTTTTCAATGGTCTGAGCAGTATAGCGTGTACCGAGTCCAGTGTACTGTGTACTGAAGCCAGAGAGCCTGTGTGCTGAGGCCCAGGTGGCTTCCATAATCTAGGCAAAGGGTGTCATCAAATACTACTGTTCCACTATAACAGCAGACTACCCTAATGGGACTTTTCTCTCCTTTTCTTCAGTTTCCCATGCACCGTCAAAATCTGCTCCAAGGAATTGGAGAACTCCTTGCCCCAGAGCAGATTATGAGGTTGTGCAGAGAAGGGAGAGGAAAGGGAAACCCGATTGTACAAGTAGCATTCTGCATGCGCGCGCACACACCCAAAGTACCTGGGAGGTGTAGCGACCTTGGCAGTGTGTAGGATGGCTGTAGTCAAACGAGGAAGTAGTTCTTCTATCCGTAGCAGTTGTACAGGTGAGGAAATTTTGGCCACTGTATCTTTCCCCAGCACATCATGCAGCAACACAAAATTCTTTCCTCTACACAATTATCACACACATGATACATTTGTTGTACAAAGGTGCAACAGGGTTTGCAATCTTAGTGGATCTTGCATTCCTGTAAAAAAAATAAAAATAAAAATAAAGACATGAAGCATTTTCATTTTGCAGCCATTTGGACAACATTTGCATTTTTAGGCTTCATAAATTGGCGGCGTTTCCAACACCTTTGTTGCTATGGAAATAAACTCTGTGCAGCTCTTACAATAGCAGTGTAAGTTGATTATTTGTGAGACACTAAGCTTTTTTAAAGACGCCTGACCCCCATTTTCCTATTCATTGCCAAGAAACAGAAGAGGCAGCAAAAATCTCAAGCCTGGTTCAAAGTTAAGTTTGGGCATTTTTATCCTGTTGATGCTTACCAAAAGAAACTGAAAAATATTTATTCAATTTATAAATCAAAAGCATTATGGGAAGAAAAAGGATCTTTGTGCAGAATCTTCAAAGTTTTCTGTTACTGAATTGTGTCCTTAATTCATAGATGTATGTAGTAATATTGTGCTCAAGGAACTCAGTGCACTCCCACTGAAAGCAAGCGGTTAATGAGGTTGGATGGGTCTTGAAATCTCAGTTTCTCATTTCACCTCCCCCCCCCCCCCCCGGTTCCATCTTAAATTCAGTTCACCACATGCCTACATCAGTTGTTGGTGGTGGTGGTTGTTTTTTAATTCTCTTGAAAATATGTCTTTATTTTAGTGCATATTTCTCTTAATATACACTTTGCATGCAATTTTGCCTAATAGGGTGTCTTTTACTTTGACAGTTTCACTAATGTAATGCATTTTATATACGCTTTCCCCTGATATGCACATTTTTAATACACTTTTTTGGGGTTGATGAACTGCATTGCAAAATTTGCAGGACTGTGAATTACAAAGGATAGCTGTGCTTCAGTTTACTTGCTCTTTTGGGAAGTGAGAATTGGCTAGATCCAGATTAAAATCCAAACCAAACTGAATTTCTTCCCCATCCTAGTGGTTGATAATGTGTGCTGGTAAAGGTCCAAGCCTGCAAGAATAGTGCACATACATCTCAGGTCCAGGATGCTTTTTAAAACATATATTAAAAAATGTGTTAACTTACATGTGATTTTGTATGTGCATGTATTGCATTCAGAAAGGTGGTTCATGTGAGGTCTGCCCTACTGGATTCACACACAAAAAACATTTGTTTTAGCTTTGAAAAGTTCTAGTCAAAATTTCCCCACCTCACCTTTTGTCTGAGCTTTCTTGTTATTTAATTCTCAGTTATGTGTATAAGGAGTCTTTCAGTTAACGTTTTTATAAATTTCTCTGTTCAGAATTCTGGAACACATTCACAGTTCCTAAAAATGTTTCCAAAGTAACTGAAGACAAAGGTGAAAGTTTGCATGCATTTGTTTTTTCTCCTGAAAATGGCAAACAGTAAACTATTTCAATGGGGGGTGGGGGGGTGGGGAAACAGTCCTTACTAGCAACTAGCAAGAACAGTAGTAGAAAAATTGCTGACTTTTGAAATATATGTATATTTATTTCCCTCTAATTATACTGCCTGTATTATTTAATAGCAGCGGTGGTAAGACTAACTGTAAATTGCATAGTGGAAACACACATTTTATTTAATGCACAAACACATGCACACATTTCCTAGATTATTTATTAGTTTAAATCAAAGTAGAAAAATGGTGGGGAAGGGGTAGCCAGAAAAAGGCTTCATAACTTTAGATGAAAACGTGTAGTCATCTTTAGAAGCTTTAGATGAATTGCTGGTATTCAAAAAGCCTTATGCATGCAGCCCAGATTGGTTTCAGTGGGACTGAAGTGCAACAAACTTGGCCTGGCTCCAACGGAGCTGTTAGCACACTCAGATGCAGAGTATCATTAGAGGGAGTGCTTATATTAATATTCCATGTGGAATCACCACACTTGGTATGGTAAATGGGAGCGAATCGTAATATTTATGGAAGGGATCTGAAATGCAGCCCCCTAAATTGAAAGGTTCTCAAGACTTTCACCATCCCTATTGGATAATCAGTCTTCCCTGAAAAGACCAGAGAATATCATTTCCAGTTGCACAACTTGGCTGCGCAACTTAGAATCATTGTTGAGCCATAGTCATAACATGAAAATTATAACCTTCCCCTCCCTCTGCCTTCTTTGGCTGGTTGAAGTATTGATGTTGAGAATTGTGCGAAAGGATGTTGTAGTGCAACAGTACAAAAAACTGCTTATCCCTGGTGTTGCTGAGCTGAAACCCGAGTGATTCTTTTAAGGGCAATTTACATTTCATCTGATCTGATGTTTAAATACTATGATCCAGAACTGTACCTAGAGTTAAAATACAGTGTACATTTGGCACTGATGCAGGTGTATAGAAATAAGAGTTGCACTTGTAGATTAAAAGAAGAAAAGGACTCTGAAATACATTTGCACATGCATGGTTAAAAAAAATTAACTAGTTAGTTTGATCTCCTTTGCAGGCAACATGATTTAAGCAAACAGCCCAACTGTATGACTGCAGAGGACATTTGCTTGATTGTGAATGGACTTTGCAATGTAAAGGCTTTCTTTTTCATTTCAGATTATAAAGCGTATGGAATCGTCGTAGAGACAGACACGAAAGATGTTACAGCAAACGAATTTGAGGGTACAGTATGTGTATGACTGTGTACGTCTTGTATCAATGGATAAGTGAAAGTCCTTAGATGAATTTTAAAAGGCTGTTTGATAAAAGTGCAGTGGAGTGATGCAATGGATACAGCAGCAACAAAATGAAGTTGGATTGTATATATAAAAAAAGTAATCCCATTTGTCCCCCACAACTGAGTGCCCCCAAATCTATTCTATTCCCAAGCCTCTGGAGCAGATTTTGTGTGCCTGTGCCGTGGGACGGGCTCAGAGAAAGAAGAGCAGGAAGAACTTTGGTTGCATAAGCAGAAGTCCTTTCATAAACAGGGTGACATTGTTATATACAAACCTGTGGGTGCTTCCAGACAGGTGTTTGGTGTGAAATGGATGTTTCAAGTTTTTTGCAATGTCTATATAATATCATTGGCGTTGAAATGCCAGTCTGTACATATACAATACTGGTAAATGGATTATTTGCATTTCTGTGAGAGAAAGTGAGGCACAAATGCATTTTACAGGGCCAAATTCATTAATTATTGGGCATTAATTATAAGGACCTATGCTTAGGACCAGATCCTGAAGCTCAGGCTCCAATACTTTGGCCACCTCATGAGAAGAGAAGACTCCCTGGAAAGACCCTGAATGTTGGGAAAGATTGATGGCACAAGGAGAAGGGGAGAAGAGAGGATGAGATGGTTGGACAGTGTTCTTGAAGCTACCAACATGAGTTTGACCAAGCTGCGGGAGGCAGTGGAAGACAGGAGTGCCTGGCGTGCTCTGGTCCATGGGGTCACGAAGAGTCGGAGACGACTAAACGACTAAACAACAACAAATGCTTAGGACCTACGGTTTCTGAAACTTTTGAAATACAAACAAAGAACTGGCTCAAGCTGTGAACCTAGGGGGTAGGAAATATGAAGGCTTGGCTCCAGGCCTTCTGTACACATACTATTAATATTCTCTGCCAGTGCACAGCCACAGTGAGTGTTCTTTAGGGTCACAATTCATGCAGTGTAAAGGTAAAACCGTACAGACTTGGCTGTTGCTCTTCGTGAATGGAATGTGCCCCTGGGAACACTTCCAGAATCGTCTGCAACATGCACAGCAGGGATGGGGGAACTTTTTCAACTTGGGGGCCACATTTCCTGCTGGGCAGCCTTCCAGGGGCCAGATGCCAGTGATGGGCAGGGCCAGAGGCAAAAGTGAACAGAGTGACAAATGTGAATTCTGTACTTGTACAGTAGGCTAGCTTCTTCACACACTCACACCCCCGCCCTGTCCTCCATTTTTACAAGCATGAGGCATAACCAGAATTAAAGAACTTACTCTAGCCCAGCAAAAACAGTGAAGGAAGGTGTGAAGCAGGGCTGACAAGGGGTGTGGCCTGGGCTGTGGCTAGGGAGGGTGTGTGAGTTGAGGAGAATCCCATGGGCTAGATACAGAGGTGTGGAGGGTCATATTTGGCTGCAGGTCTGAGGTTCCCCACCTATCATAGACAGACTCCATTGCAGATGTGCATGGATTTGTTGACAGAGAGGTCAATATGAAAAGCTAGGCGATGACTCTAAAATCACAAGGTGCCTTTAATATAACGAGAAGAAGCTATAAAGGGAATGTGTACTTGCAATGCATGGAACTCTGTACACAACCCTGTAGAGCTTTGGGTTATTGTCAGAATCATGTGCTTTGAGTCTGTTTTAACAATTAATCTGTGAACAAATGTTTTCTTGCTCTCTCTTTCTGTATTTTTTTTCCCATTTCCCACCCATGTGTGTATATCTCTCTGCATGTTTTGTTTTGTTTGAGTATCTTTATTGGCTGTTCTGCTGTGGGCTGCCAAGAAAGGTCACTTGGCATCGTTTAGGCTGTTATCCCCTTCCACAGCATTTCCCCTTGCCAGAACAAAATGGGAACTAGTACAGTGTGCCAACTGTAACAAATATAGACGACCTGATGTGAAATAAAGAACATGGGTCCTCTATGGAAGAGTCAGTAATAGTGTTAGTCCGATCGTTTTCTCAGTTAGTGGCTTTGCATTTGCTGTGATTGATTTGAAAGATATTACTGTAAATCCACACTTAACGTTTGTCCCATGTTTTCTTCTGTTTGTCCCATGATTTCTAGACACAGGTCTGATGAGGTTTTTTTTCCATTCTGCTGCTTTCCCTGGGAAAACCAACTGTTTACTGCTGAATCAGAACAAACATCAATCCATAGAAAACCCTATTGATGATTGTTCCAATTCAGCAGTAAACTGCAGGTTTTCCTGGGAAAAGTGGTGGAGCAAAACAACCCCCCCCGACTTATTCCTAGAAATCATATTACAAACAGAAGTGAAGATGAATCATTAGACATTGTACTTCCTCTTGACAGTTTCTTTCTTTGTCTTTTCTGGATCTATTTGTTATTGTTTTTTCAGAAATATTTCCATCTGTCCTTATCCACATTCCATTTTATCTTTATTGCCAATTCTCTCATCCACACCCTTCTCAGATTTGCATTTTTGTTTTTCTTCTTGAGTGACCACCCATGTCAGCTATTCATTCGTGTGTGTGTGTGTGTATCCCCCTGTCATCTACAGTTTTGTGCTTTTATCTTTCTCCCCTTATAAATACAAAAGTTTAGGAACCCTTTCCCCCCCTGGAGAAATGCCAGGGAGAAACCATCTTTGAAAAGGTTTGTCTTTAAAATTAGGCTGCATGAACAAGAGCAAAATAGCTTCCCCACTGTGCAGATTTGAAATTCTGAAATCCCATATCCCTCCTCTCGTTTTTAATTCTATAATATTAGCAATATGAGAATCAGCCAAATAAAATACTTGTAGGAATAGAACACAGTGGTCTCGTAACTTTCTTTCTTAAAAGCATAATAAAAGATTAAGAAAAGACTACTTGATGCAGGCATTTCAGGAAAGACACCACCTATTCCGCTCAATCAGAACTTTGGAAACAAAAGCATTTCCACTGTTTTGCTGTGAAAGTCTGTCATGTGAATGTTGTTTATGATTTCCTGGAGCGGGATAAGATCCCATCATTAGAACTTCTTTTAACATGCTTTTGAAAGGCAACAAATGTTCTTTTGGTTGGAGTAATATGGGGCTTACATGCACATTGCATGAGCAATATGGGGTTACATCTAATTGATTGAGAAAGTTTCCAAAATGGCCACAACAGTGCGTGTGTGAATAAAGTGTCCTGCTACAATTTGCAGGCATCAATAATATAACACACTAGCTGGCCAATTTCACCACCTAACCTTGTAGCTGCTTTTATGCTCAGAATATATAATTGCAAAGTCAGTAATTATGTCTTTCATTCTTATTCTTTGAACATTTGCAACATGGAAAGTTGTAGGCGTGAATGAAGAAATGAGACTGTACATGGAGTTAGGCTTTAATTATAGGGAGCCAGGCCGGACCACTGCTGGTATCTGCCGTCACTGCTGGTACCTGCCACTGTACACACACATCATGTGTGCATAAACAGGGAGGAAAAACTATTGGGAACAAGGTCATCTCCCACAATTACCTTTGTGGGACATTGTGGGTTTTTTCCACACTAATAAACCACAGCCAGGAAGCCAAGAACCTTGGCTTCACATCATAGTTTGTTTGGAGTCAAACAAACTACAATTCTTGGTTCTGACATAATCCTAAACCAGGGATTGTGGTTTGTTGCTCCTCCTTGTGCTAGGAGAGGGAGCAAAGTGGGAGCTGTCTGCATGTTCACATTACACATTAACCATGGTTTACCATCATGTGTGAACACAGCTAATCAGGGCTGACCCAAGACATTTTGGTTCCTGAGGTGAAGCACAAAATAGCGCCCCTTCCTTGCCTGGGAAGAAGTCGGGAGTGAAGCTGCGTATTAGGAACAAGGGGTGAATAAAGATCTACATGTGATCCTTTTCTTGAAGGCCAGATCTGCTGCTGTCGATTCTGCTGCTACCTGAGGTGATTGCCTCACCTTGCCTCATGGATGGGCCAGCCCTGCTGCCAATGAATTCCTTCAAATTCCTTGCTTCTTGAGTATCAATCAGCCTTTAGAGAGGAATAATCATTATGGTCTTAGTGAGAAAGATGAAGACTGTAAAATGCTTGATGATTCACAACTTGTTTAGTGTGCTTGATGTTTAGCTTTTCTGATGTTTAGCAATTGCTTCGCTTCTTTGGATTTATTTTTGTACTACTGTAAACTTAGGGGCGCCTCTCATCCCACATGTTGTGTTTATACAGTGGTACCTCAGGTTAAGTACTTAATTCGTTCCGGAGGTCCGTTCTTGACCTGAAACTGTTCTTAACCTGAAGCACCACTTTAGCTAATGGGGCCTCCCGCTGCTGCCACGCCGCCGGAGCACAATTTCTGTTCTCATCCTGAAGCAAAGTTCTTAACCCGAGGTACTATTTCTGGGTTAGCGGAGTCTGTAACCTGAAGCGTATGTAACCTGAAGCATATGTAACCCACTGTATATGGATTTCTTTCTGTAAAATTCCCATGCTACCTGCAGAATCCGAAAGGCTTGGGTCCAGATATCTTAAGAGTTATGCACCAAAATCCTGAATGGGTGCACATTTTGTGCATGATGAGAAGCTTGTGCATTCTGTACCCCAGTGTACACACACAAAATGTATATGGACTGTTAATCTGTAGAGTCATTCTACAAAAGTTAGTTCTGAAAGTGTGCCAGTTGTTTGTAGTGTATTCCAACTCAAAGCAGAAACAATGACGTATTTTTCCCTCTACAGAGGCATTTCTAAGCTGTAAACACAATGAAGGGAAGGAAACTACAAGAGTAGAATGGAAAAAAATTACCAAAACTGGAGTTACATTTGTCTACTTTGAAGGTTCCTTTGTTGGTAAGAAAATGCTTACATTTATATTTGTGTGTGTGTTTACTGTGCTGCTGAGGGCTTGTGTCCTGCATGTGAAATGTTCCCATGTTCAGGGTTGCATGGAGAAATCACAGGATGTACAGTGTACATGGATTTATTTTTTACTGTTTTATCCAATTCTCCTCCCAAGAAGGTCAAGATGACGTACATTGTTATTTCCTTCCATTTTATCTTCGCTCAACCCTGTGAGTTAAGTTAAGCTAGGAGTTACCAGCTGGCCCAAGGTCACCCAGCAAGCTTCAAAGCTGAATGGGCATTTGAACCCGAGTCTCATGGATTGAACTTGTAGCTCTAGCAGCCATTTCCATGATTGTGACATCACAATCAACTGTAGAAATAGCTGCTGCCTGCTTTGCTGAACAAGAGGATAGCCTGTTTGGTTCACATGTTCCTTTTAGTCATAGGCACATTTCTTAATAGATAAATCAAATAAAATTGATTTGACTGTCTGACGTAAGATTTATTTAATTAAGTGACATTCCCTGTATGTGTGTGTGTTTGTGTGTGGAGTAACTAGTTAACAGAACATACATATTGCATTCTGCTGTTGTAGAGTTCTTGTGTGTCACTGAAAATCTCCCATCCTTTGTTTCAAGGGTTGCTCAAACACTTGAAAGGCAAAGTCGCACATATGTAGCTTTCCTCCATTTTCCATTCGTGTTCCTGACTGTCCTGACTAACCCTTCTTCAAACAGCTAACATCCACACTCAAGCATCCCATTCCATCTGTAGCTTGGCTTACTCTGTCTTGTAGTGCTGTCTGCTGTTGTAACAGTTTTGAGGGAGAAATGAGAAAAAGCATGCATCTCATGTGTGAACCTG
Source organism: Podarcis pityusensis (assembly GCF_964106645.2). Taxonomy (NCBI): domain Eukaryota; kingdom Metazoa; phylum Chordata; class Lepidosauria; order Squamata; family Lacertidae; genus Podarcis; species Podarcis pityusensis. The sequence goes on from NC_138027.1 coordinate 50,585,758, forward strand.
CCTTTAAGTCACAAATTAGGTCTGGCACAAAATGGCTCCTCTGCTTTCAGTGGTGTCATTTTGAGTACGCTCTAAGCATCTGTATGGGGGAGAGAATGGGGTGGGAAATCGGGGGATGAGGAATTAAAGGGGGATACTGCCAGCAGTCACAGCCCTGTAGCAGCAACCACAAAATATGTCCTGACAGCCACTAGCTGCTATTTTGCTCTAACAATTTCCCCTCAGAAAAGGAGTAATATGATTAGGATATATAGCAGGAGTTGCCAACTCAGTGCCTGGGAGCCATGGCATCCACAAAGGCCTTCATTTGGATTAATAATGGCATTGATAACAGGGTACTTGTGTCTTTAACAGCTGTATGACCGATAGTGGCTGATAGTTCTCATTTGAAAACATTCTACTGCAACATATAAAAGCTTACAGTGTATCAAAATTGCATGCAAAATATGTGTTTGAGACACCAAATCCCTTAATAAACTACCTCACATGAAATGGAGTGTTGGAAGGGTCTTCGGGAGAAAATAAATATCGTGGGGAATGGCAGGTAGAGAGCCAAACTGGCATTGTATTCTGGAAAACCAGTCTTTTTTCCCTAATTGTTTTATACATTTATAAAGCATACTTGAGGAGGTTCCTTTCTAGCCATTGCTCTCTGTCTTGATTGTTTTGCAGGTGATTTTAAAAATCGAGGAGAAAGAGTGCAATCAAGCATCCGCATTAAAAATGTGACTAGAAAGGATTCTGGGAAATACCGTTGTGAAATTAGTGCATCCACGGAACATGGACAACAAATAGGGGAAGTTATAGTCTCTCTCTTAGTGTTGGGTAAGAATCTAAACAAAGCTATTTTGAGGTAACACTATTCAGTAGTACATTTCTTCTTGCATTTTGTTTGCCACCCAATTACAGAAGGGGTACAATAAAGTATCCAGTGTGTGTGTGTGTGTGTGTGTGTGTTGTCTTTAAAAGAAACCCTCTGTAAAAATAATGTTTCATTTTATATCATTTTATTGTTTTCTGAAATGTACACATCCATTGGGCCTGGGATAATTTTTGTTAAATTAATGGTATGAACCAGACTTTAAAGCCAACCATTTTGTAAAGAGATAAGTAGCTGGGAACTAATTTTAGACATTCTGAAATAGATTATTTAAAATGTATGAATGGGGTTGTATCCAGAGTGGACTCACTGAAAATACATGATTAGGTTCATTGATTTCAGTAGGTCTACTCTGAGGAGTAGTATTTAGATGTTAGTTTGATACAACCGATTATATTTTATCTCTAGTTGTGGAAGAGAAAGTCTGGACATAATGCACCTCAGATCAGTATTTTGTTTACAACTAAAGATTATATTACATTTGCTGATTCATTGTTGAAACATCTTGAACACTGGCTTACATCAAACTTCCGTCGGACAGTGCCAGAGGCGAGGAACAATACGCATACAATGTGATGCATAAACCACTCAGTCCAGCTGCCTTTATTAGAGCAACTTGTGAGCAAATAGGCAGGTTTAGCCATTCAGATATTTTACTTTGAAACAGATCATGTCATTTCCTAGTCCCACCAGCTCCTCCTGCTTGTGAAGTGCCCAGCTCAGCTATGACAGGGACAGTAGTGGAGCTACGCTGTAAAGAAAACAATGGTGTTCCTGCGTCAAAGTACAGATGGTATAGGAATGGCCTTCTTCTGCCGGAAAGCCCAGCATTGCGGAGCATTAAAAAAGAGAGACTTCCTTATACCATGAATGCTACAACTGGAACTCTGGTTAGTGAACCTCTGCTCAATACCACTTATCATTGGACTTTACTTAGCCCAAGAAAAGGCTTAACATTCTGCTGTGGTAGTACTGAGGAAATTCAACATAGTATCAGGACCCTACTGTGTGGTTTTGGGTTTTTTTTGCCTCAGAGTTGCATAGAGATATAGTAAATAGGACCTCTTTCAATCACCTTGCATCCTACACGTTGTATATCTTTTGATATATAGCTCAGAACCAGCATGATACTTTGCTGATTCACCCATAGGATAATAAAATAGATTGATGAGTATGAGAAAATGTTAGGAAAATGGGATATATTTTACAAAGTGGAGATACGTACTTATCTCACCAAATGTCTGCTGCAGTAACTGAATTGGCTCATCCACACTTCTGTTTGGTGATTTCTAAGCATGGGTCCAAGAGGTTTTTCTTTTGCACCGCTGCTTTCCTCAGGAAAACCCACTGTTTACTGCTGAATTGAGACAAATGTCAATCTGCAGAACACCCAACTGATGTTTGTTCCATGAACACCTCTTATTTCTGCTACACCCCAATTTTCAGAACTGTTTCATTTCTCTCTCCTCCCCCTAAAAAGGTTGAAAGCAGTTTGGCCAAAAATATTGGTGCGCTGGCACTGCTTTGGCCACCCTCTCCCATCCCTTAGATCAGTTGTCACTGTCAGACTGGACAGTCATTTTGCATTCTGGAAAACTGTGAAATACAGTCATTGATTTTCAAACAGCTTAGTTCTCGGACATTTTGGCTCCTGAACAACACAAACCTGGAAGTGACTGTTCCAGTTTGCAAACAATTTTGGAAGCCAAACATCTGACGGGGCTTCTGATTGGCTGCAGGAGCTTCCTGCAGCCAATCAGATGCCACACTTGGGTTTTGAAACATTTTGGAAGTCGAACGGACTTCCGGAACGGATTCCATTTGACTTCCAAGGTATGACTCTATTCTAAATCCACTGCATTGATGATGTTGGTGATGATGATGATGATGATAATGATAATAATAATAATAATGCAATGGCATAATGTACTAGAAATGTTGTCTCAGTTTTGACTGCTCATTCCCATTTTTTTTGGAATATTCTACTTCTTTCTCTCTGTTGTTTTTTTTTTTTACCAGCTATTCAATTCTGTTTCAAAGAATGACACTGGAGAGTACTACTGTGAAGCTGACAATAAAGTTGGACAGCCTCAGAAATGTTCTGTAAAGCGAATGCAAGTTGGTAAATGTCAAATTCCAATGTGACCAACCAACCTTGAGATGAGAATGTCTTAATTACAAGACAGAGTTAGGAAACTAAAATGTGTTAGTTCACCTTCCAACTTCAAACTCGGTTATGTGGCACATCTTTAAAGGCCCAGTTTGGATGATTAATAAAAAGAGAAAATATTTTAAGCAAAAAAATACATTTTACAGGACACTGCCACAATTTAAAGTAGGTTTTCTTGAAAAAATATACTGGGGGGGGGGGGCAAGAGGGCGGCCTGCAACTAAACCGTTCCCTTAAATAGGCTAGGAGTGGGCTGGTCACAGCCCCTAAACCCCTGCCTCTGATTGGCTTAGCTGGCGCTGTCTCCCCCAGCTACGCCACAAGATGGCGGCCACCATGGATCCAAGTGGTCAGTGCAGGACCATTTTTAGAAAGAAGGATCCAGGGTAGTGAGGATTGCAACTTGAAATGCCTTTAGATGCACCTTTGCAGATGAAAACGCAGGGAGCATATAATATTTTCATTAACTTCAGTTCCTGGACCAGCTGTGTAGAGTGATTATCTGGCCATAGTTATTGTAGTTTAACAAACAATCGCTCTTCCCAGGGCTCTACCATGCCCTATTTGAGGGTGTGTGTGTGTGTGTGTGTGTGTGTATATATATATATATATATATAATGAATATTGCCTTCTATACTCAAGCTCCAATTTGAAATTATATTTGTTTTGCTTTCCATGCTAGATGACCTTAATGTAGGTGGCATCATAGCTGCGGTGGTCATTGTGGCTTTGATAATAGCTTCCTGTGGTCTCGGGGTATATTATGCACAAAAGAAGGGCTACTTTTCAAGTAAGTGAAACTTCTTCCTTCCCGGATTGATCAGTAAGTTCCCATGCTTAAATATTTGTGAACTGTGTGGGGTTGTGGGCTGGCAGAAGCAAAGGTGGTTTTGGAGCAGAGCTAGCACACTTGGAAGGGGGTGATAGGAAGGAGGGTGGTGGAATGGGATGATAGGAAAATAATGGAAGGGGGTGATAGGAAAAGGGGGTGATAGGAAAATAAAAGGAAAGACAACTTTAGTCTTGGAAATAACAGCAGAACCAGCTGCCAGAAAGCAGTACTTCTGGTCTGCGTTGAAAGCTAATGTTTTTTCCATGTGGATGGATAATGAACAGTTCCTGTAAATAAAAGATGCTGCCCTTGTAATAACAGAGAGTTGGAATCAGCGTTGCATGTTCTGTTTTCAACCCAGTTTTTATTAGAGGGTGGGTAGAGAACTTATGATATACAATCTTCTTCTGAATCTTTATTGGAAGGCTCTATTTTTTTTAAACCTTTAAGCTGGTGGCAAAATGTCTAAATATTGCAATTTCCCTCAGAAAATCTAGAATTGCTTTCTGACACCCCGCCCCCCACTTTTAACAACCTTGGGTATTTTACATTTGTAACTGTTCAGTTTGTGGTGAGATTCAGCTAAGTTTTATCCAGGGTAGGCCTATCGAAATTAATGCTCCTAACTTAGTCATGTTGATTAATTTCAGTGACTGTACTCTGAGTAAAACTTAGCTGACTCCCTAGAGCCAGCCCACCCATGAGGCAGGGTGCAGCAGCTGCCTTAGGTGGCAGAAGCACAAAAGGCAGCGTCCCATCTGCCCCACCACTTTTGGTACTTGGTGTTGCCACTTGTCCACCCAGCCCCTGGGATGGAGAAGATGAGTGTCAAGGCATTGTGGAATGCTTTTCCTTTTGCCAAGTGTTGGCCAGGGTGGTGTTCCACCACCGATGGAAATTGGAGGGGGGGGTACAGCGGCAGGGGGACAAGAGGGGCACATTCCCATTTTGCCTCAGGTGGCAAAATGGGACAGGCTGCCCCTGTGACTGCCATTCAATAACAAACAGTCACATGGATTAAAGTACACTAAATCTTAATCTACACTAGACTGCAGAATTTTACCTCGATGGATTTTTCACATGGTGTTGAATTTAGGTACCATTTAAAGCCAGGATACCTGCAGCCAGTTCTGGCATCACTGCAACAGGCTGGGACACCTTTGTTAGGAAATTCTCCTTGGGGGGGGGGGAGACGGCAGACCCCCAGTACCTCCGAGTGTCTCCCAGTGGGCACGTCTCTGGAATGGCATGTCCCTTCACTCCAGAGTACCCCTCTGCGACACTTCATATATGAAAAGTGCACACAAGTCTTCTGGCATCACACAGTAAGAAGATAGAAACATCCGTAGGTCTAAACTACGCTTTATTCACAATATATACAGAGAATCCATAATCACGTCTGTGCTCTCCAAACTCTGGCAGAAACAGAAAGCATACAGCAAAAGCGAAAGTACAGTCCAATAACACTCACAGACGGAAGAGATAAGACAGTCTTCCTTTCCCAAACTCTTCTCAGACATCTCATGTGATTTATACTAATCACACTAGTCAGCATCGGCTACGTAAAATCCTAACAACCTATTCCCATGGTCTTCCTTCATGCCAGTTGGCTTATAACCGTATGGAAGATCCACATGGGAAATGAGATCAATGCAGCTCCCCAGCAAAGAGATTTCTACCTGACAATAGTCACATGGAAAGGAAATTGTTGTTTCCACAATGGTTGCTGTTCTCTGTGTCTGATGTTACTGGCACAGTGTGGGACTGAAGCCTGGGACTCCCAGCTGTTGCTGAAGTTGTTTATGTGGTGAGCTTAATGCAACTGAGTCAGGTTTAGTACGTTTCCACAGCCATTGTAAAAAGCCATCAGCACACAGAATAGACAGGACAGTTTCTCGTGGGTTCATTTGCGATACGTAACGAAATATATTTCAGTTGTCTAAAAGCCAGTCAGTACATGTAGACAGTATTTCAGTAAAAGCTCAAACACCATGGTTTCTGCCCTGTTATATCGCGTTGCAGATTTTTGGAGGCAAGTTTTGATATGAAATTTCTGCTGAATTTGATTAGCCAGCTCCCTCTGCTGGGTAACAATGAGAGTGCATCTCCCTGTCCCCCAAATATTTCTTTCTATCTTTAAAATACGGTAAATGTTTTATTTTCCCAGAATCAGGGTTCATCCACATTCCTCTTTGCCCCGTGATTTCTAGGCATGGGTCTGAGAAGTTTTTCTTTCGCTAGGAAAACCCGCTGTTTACAGCTGAATTGGAACAAACATCAATCCACAGAAAACCTAATTGACGCTTGTTCCTATTCTGCAGTAAACCACGAGGGACAAAATAACCATCTAACTGAACAGTGAGCTGTAAGATAGGACCATTTTTGTCCTAGGAGCAATTAGGAAGAAGTCAGGCATCTTCAGATCCCACTTAGACCAAATAATTAAGTAGTAATTTATTGACTATATGTTACTTTGTAATCTAGCAATAAATGATTACTTAGGAATTTCTTGGCAACTTATTTTGTAAGTTGTCTTGACAAATTATTTTGTATTGCCCTACATACTGTGGAAATTTTTTATATATATAATGAACTGACGTGGCTTCCTTTCTAGCATTTATAGAGTGCAGCATAGTCTACAAAGAATTGTTTTAGAATCTTTATTTTGTTCACACATGCAGCAATCTAGTGAGTGGGGCACAGGAGGTAGTGATTGAACATCTAGTCAGAAGGCCACATCTGACTACATATGTAAACTACAGATCACATAATATAATTAGCTTCAAATTATTTAACCACATCTTTCTCACAGAGAAAGGAGGAAAAACATAACCAAGCTACATAAAAGGTGGGTGAATGTATGGAAAAACCCTGCTTTAAATGGTCTTAAATATAACTTTTATTAACACTTAGCTGGGTGATCTGATTGGGAATATCTGGAAAACCTGATGTTTGTCTGAAAGTAAATATCTGCAAGATTAGAAGGAAATATGTGATAATATATTTAGGGCAGTTGTTCCAGAGACTGGTGTAAAGTGTGCAGTTAGGCAGTGTGAAGTATGGAGAATGACACTTGCTTATCTTTCTTTTCCTGTTTTTTTATCCCCCAGAAGCACATTCTTCAGCGTAAGTATATTTATTTTCCTTTCTGTTTGCCACTTTTGAACAGCTGAAACATTGACTATAGTTGCAACTGTTGATCCAAGGATCAATAGTTCTGCACTATTGTGCAGAATCCCTTGCATTAGTCATATCGGGTCGAATCCAAACTTCTCCTTCCATCCACAGGTGATTTTTGATCCTGGATGGAAGGATCCAGCTGACAGTAGAGGGCGAGGAGGCAACTTTTGCCAATCCCCCTCCAGTGCCATCTCCCACACTGTTTCGCTTGTATGTCTGCCTGTTACAACTCCCTGAAGCATTTCCTCAGAAAGCACAAGGGGCTGTAGGGGGTATGGGGAAAAAACTCCCTTTCTCCCTTTTGCTAGCTGGAGCAAAATCTGGATCCAAGCCATTTCATTTCCTAGCCTATAATACCTAAAGCTGGGTTCAGTTGGCTAATATTTTAAGAGGGTTCCAGTTGCCCATTGGCTACTAATTTGAAGAAGCAATAAGGAGGCCTTGAACAGTCTTCCCTATAAAGGATTGCACCATAGAACCATAGAGTTGAAAAGGACCCTGAGGGTCATCTAGTCCAACCCCTTTCTCTGAGCAGACTCACTGAAACCAGTGGATCAGATTTAAATGAGTGTATTCTCAGTAGAACAAAACACTGTATACATTCAGGACTTCCCTCACTGAAAATGTACAAGGCAATTTCTTTCAAAGTTCATATGTATATATGCCAATGTTTTCTTTGTTAATAAGAACACAGTGAAACAGCTACTTTACATGGTTGCTAAAGCAATATTGTCTATATTTTGAAACCCATGTAACAGACGTATCTGGATAAAATTACTTATGTTTAAATAAAAAATAGTATAGGGTTTAATTCAATTATAATATGATTTATAATGTGATCTTGTGGGTATTGCTTCTGTAACAGTTAGACAAAAATTAATTTAACGTTAAGCCCCAAATTTAGAAATAATACGATTGACTTCTTGGTAAAGGTAAAGGGACCCCTGACCATTAGGTCCAGTTGTGACCAACTCAGGGGTTGCGGCGCTCATCTTGTTTTATTGGCCGAGGGAGCCGGCGTACAGCTTCCGGGTCATGTGGCCAGCATGACTAAGCCACTTCTGGCGAACCAGAGCAGCGCACGGAAACGCCGTTTACCTTCCCACTGGAGGTGGGAATCTACTTGTACTTTGACGTGCTTTCGAACTGCTAGGTTGGCAGGAGCAGGGACCGAGCAATGGAAGCTCACCTCATCATGGGGATTCGAACTGCCGACCTTCTGATCAGCAAGTCCTAGGCTCTGTGGTTTAACCCACAGCGCCACCCGTGTCCCTAATTGACTTCTTACATGCAGGCAAATTCCCAGTGATGGGGAGCCTGTGGCCCTCCAGTTCTTGTTGGGACTCTATGCTCTCACCGTCCCTGAACCATTGGCCATGCAGGCTGGGGGTACTGGGAGTTGGAATCCAATAGCATCTGCAGAGCCACAGGTTCCCTACTCCTTGCGCTAAGCACTGAATCAAACTTTTTTAAAAAAATAAAAATAAAAATCCAAGCAAATTCAGTAGAAACATGAATGTATGGAAAACAAAACTCTATATAAAAGTAATGTGCATGAAATGCCCAGATAAAACAGTATACTTTCTCCCACTTTTGTTTTGCTAGCAGGAAGAACAAAGCTGCAAACAGTGAAAAGGTGAGCATTCTGTATCTATGCGGTAGTGGCACTGGCAAGATTAATTCACCCATTATGTCTGCTTCAGGAAGGGTGGAGATAATGTACTTTCTCATGCCACAACTCTAAAGTACAGAACGGCTAAGAGCACAGCTATTCACCCAGACAACATGGTAAACTGGACTGCATCAATTCAGATGCAGGGAGCAAGGAGGGAATTATCTTTGAACGTTCTTCAGTATAAAAGTGTCCCGTAAAAAGCTGGCTAGCATATTAGGGAAGAAAACTATGCTTGGCTACTATTTACAGAAAGTTGTTTTGAATTATGTCCCCGCAAAATGTCCCATCTGACCTGGTAGAGAATAGCAAGAGATGCATCAGGTTATTTCTGTAGGCATCTTACTCAGCTGTACGCTCCTCTATACATCATACCAGTAGTTATAGAAAGGAGCATTTGTAGAAAGAGGCTATTTCCAGCAGTCTTGTTACATACTGAATACATACCAGCTCTCAGGAAGGTGCGTCTCCATCTAGTGGCAAGTTCATGAATTTCTATAGCCTTACCCAGATTACATATTAAATACTGTTGTTTTCTCGCACTCCTGACAACTTGTAGGATCAGTGTTAACACACAAAGCAGTGGTAGATGTCAGCCATACTAAAGTTTTTCACACTGCATGACCCTGTGAGAGATGGCTAGATAGGATGGTTTTCACCAAACTCCCTTCTACATATAAGATCAAGGGGACGGAGGGACTTCAGTGGGAATCAGTCTGTATACATGGAGGAAGCTTTGTAGTTATTTTTTACCATCATAGTGACAGCATAGAACCACTGAAATGGCAACAAGCTTAGGATACAGTCCACATTGAGATTTATTCAGCTGATCTCATGCTCAGGTGGGGATGCATGGATTAAAGAGTGTTTGCTTCACATATGAGTCAGCTTGTAGAGTTCTTTTCACAATATGGATGACACAGAAAACTGCTAAACCAGGGGTGGGTAACTTGTGGTTCTGCAGATGTTGCTGGACTTCAGCTCCCATCAGCCATGCAGATGGAAGTTGTAGTCCAACATTTGGAGGGCCGCAGGCTTAGCTACCCCTTATGTAATGCATAGGACCTTCCAGATGTCTTGGACTCCAATTCCCATCATCATCAGCCAACATTGCCCATAGTTAGGGATAGCTGGAGTCTGCACCTTGTGCTTTCATAATTATTAGTGGTGAATGGATATTAGTACAAAACCTTCTACTGCAACTATCTGAATTATCTCAACAGTTCTTCTTTCCGTTCCTTAGGATTTCAAGCACACCAAGTCCTTTGTTATTTAAAAGAAACCCACCCTCTGAGGAACACCAAATGAGCATTTGCTGGAGCAAAATATCAAAGGGATGCTTGGACTCTATTATATAAATATTAAAGAGTGGTACATGCAAAAAATAAACCAATGGCAAAGCCAAGGCACTATTGCTAAAAGCTGAAGACACACGATTGTCAAAAGTTGTTTTAACGTAGTTTGATAGTGCTTTTCTAACCTGGTGGTTGTAGATTACGCAATTGTAAGGGGTTTCTTACTGTGTAATGTCCCCAAAAGGATAGGAGAGGAGGTGATGAAGTGCACAATTCTAGTCGCCACATCTCAAAAGGATACCATGCAACTAGAAAAGGTGCAACCAAAAGATCAAAGGACTGGAACAACTCCTCTATGAGGAAAGGTGACAGATTTATAATATTGTTGAGGAAGTGGCTGAAGTACGCCCCCCCCCATAACTCCAGAACTTCTGTGCCATCCAGTGAAGGTAACCAGAGAGTCTGAACAGAGAAAAGGAAATAGTTCTTTACACCATACATAGCTAACTTGTGGGTTTTGCTGAGCGCAACCAGTTTTGATGTCTTTAAAAGGGAGCTATACAAACTCATGGATGATATGAGTTATAATTGGCTATATATTCTTTTATGATGCCAGTTGCCTGGGAGTAAGTGGAGAGGACAATTGCCTTCATGTCTTCCTTGTGGGCTACCTAGAGGTCTCTGGCTGGTGACTTTGGGAAACAAGATACTGGATTATATGAAGCCAGCCCTCTAGGAAGAACTGTCAGGAGTAAGTAGCCTGATCTGGTCATTACTGCCCTTGGCTCCTTTGGGAAGGGCAGGATATAAATTTAGTAACTTAAATAATTTAACTATTCAGGGCCAATATTTTGGGCTGGGGCATAGATGCCTCTAAGGAAGATTTGTCCTTTTCTCCATTGTGCAGGTCAAGACAACTGCAACTGCTACCATACTTGTTAATGTTAAGGGCATAATTCTACCAGCAAGCGGGCTGTGGGAAGAACTGTGCAGTAGGAACAGTCTTGACATGTTGACCTTATTTTCTCTACTCCTGCATCCTGGTCCAGGGTAGGTAGAACCTCAAAAGACATCATGTGTAGAGTGAGTGAGGATTTTTCCTTGTTCTAGAGTAGAAGATCTACATGTGATGTCTTGCCCTATAAACAACTTTATTCCAGCCTGCATGTAAGCTAACTTTAAAGGCCTAAATGGCAGAAAGGCAATATATGAATCAATCAAATAAAGAGCTATGAAGTTTAAGAGCTTTTTACTCATAATTTTTGTGGAACATGATAGGTTCCACAGCCAAGATCAGAATAATATTGTTCAAAGCCGTTTTTGCCTCCACTATTTAAATGTCTTGACTCTTTCAGTCTATCTAAACAATAACAAAATTATGCAGGTATAGGTCTGTTGAAGTGTAGTGCATTCTTACTACTGCTCATTTTTCGCCCCTTAAACCCTATTTATGATTTATTTTCTGAAGACTGTACATTTTGCCTGAGAAGAAATCCTTTTCACCACTCAATGCTAACGAATGCCTTAATGTTTTTTTTTTTATAAAAATCTCTTGGATGGTATTATAAATAAATCACATATGCTTTGTTACTAGTGTGATCATGATACTGATGCTTAAGACAAAACATGGGTATGAATGTTAGGTTTCTTAAATAAAAAAAAAGCAAGACAAATTCCTAAGCCGGATTCTCATCTCCACCCAAGAACCTTAAACCTCACAGCTGGCTATAATTTCATGCCCTAACTTTGTTCTGTCGACATTGTTAGCCTCACCATATTATAAGTATCTTGTTAGAGATGTGAGAAATGTGGTTACTGCTCCTAGGCTAGGGATGGGGAGCCTGTGATGCTTTAGTTGTTGCTGGATTGTTGATGGACCCAAGACAGCATGGCCAATGGGCATAGATGGGAGCTGTGGTAATGCAACATCTAGAAGTCCACAGGTTCCCCATGCTTCCTACAAGCATTAATAGTGTAATGTGATGCTTTTTGTTTCAAGGATAAAAACCTTGTATAGGAAAACCTTAGATCCAAGTATAGATCTCAAATTAATATGCAGTCAGTTCTGATCAACCAAGTAATCAATTATCTGCATTATACGCATGACTATGACTAATTGTCAAAGGTTGGCCAAAGCTTCAGGTACTATTTACACAATTTTCCTGTGTAAACTACTCAATTATTTCAAATTTCTTTCCCAATATAGCAACTATTTTCAAGCACATTTGCTCGTACCAGTTGGTGTGGACTTTTCAGTTATTAATTTATTTTTAAAAGCATGCCACCAAACTTTCAAGAACAAGTATGAAGTTGCAAACATTTACCATTAATCATGTGTCCCTCCACCCTGTACACATTTCCTTAGAAGCAAATCCTACTCATTTCAATGGCATCCATTAAGTAAAGGCAAATATTATATAAGGGTGCCAGTCAACAGTAAATCAATGAAAGGCAAAGAAACTAACTTAAAACATTTTATATATTATTTCAACTATTTGAGGAGTTTTATTTTAACAAATGTAGTCTATTCAATAGTCTGATAGACCACATTTTCCATCTACAGTATTATATTGACAGGCTCCTGACTCTGCTTGTATGAAAGAAATGAGCAGTGTTAAATGAAATTAATTATTGAATCACCCTGTATTTCAATTCAATTCACTGAGTGATAACACTTATGTAACCAAGTGGAAACAACCACATACTCAGAATGTGCTGGTACCTCTTCTTGTAACTCCAGGTTTTTTGGAAGCATGAAACCCTTGATAGCCCACCTCCTAAAACCCGGCAGCAATACCAAAAGAATACAACTGTTGACAAAGAAGCTGAAAATGGGGTGGGAATGGAATGGCTAGAAAAATATGATGGGAGAAAAAGGATAATAAAAACACTAAAGCTATTTTTGAACAGCCTTGGGACTGGAGAGCAGAAGGAAAGCATGCTGGCTTCTGCTACTTGCCAGAAGACCTAGGGCCCCTGGGAAGCTGCCCCCACCCTGCCTATGAGGAATAGCATCATGGTAAGAAGATGACTCACCTAGCCCTATCCACTAGCCAGAGGAGGAGCTGCAAGGCACTCGCCCTCCATCCACTGAAGAATATTCAGCTCCAACCACCCAGCGGCCCTGCAAAAGCAAGGGGACCTTATCCCCTTGGTCAAAGAAACAAGAGCTACCAATTTCATTTCAAGCAAGAACACCAGCAAGAGAAGATCAACCTGACTTGAATTGGATAGAAGTGCCCTCTTACAGCTCACCCCTTTCATCTGGTCTTGGAAAACTATCTTCTACCTTTCCCTGCTCCCACTCGCCTTTCCATGTGTGTGTTCTTTTAGTTTGTAAACCTGATGACAGGGACAGTCTCTTTTTATTGAAGTGAGCCACTTTGGGAGACTGTTATTGTCTGAGAGTGGGATAAAAGCAGTAAATAATATTAAAAGGGGCAGAAGCAATATTTTAACACAGCTGAGACTGGGCATCAACTATGTCTGCTGCCTAATCCTAAAGGAGGAAAAACCCAAACAGCCCAATGAAGTCTGAGAATGCAGACTGATTGTTGGAGGAAAACAAGGTGAGGGACAGTGGAATGAAGCTGTCTTTCCAATGAGCAAACAAAGCACAGATTTACATTCAACAGAATTCAAATATTCACATTTGAACACTGAACTGTTTATTTAAATTACAACCGTGGGCCTATTCAACACCTCCAGCCACATTGCTGCTGCTTGTGTACTTGCTATCACATCACTTCTGCTCCTCTTCAAATTTGGGCTCTGTCATATAGGAAAAATGAAAGGAAGTGTCAGTTTATTTTCAAAGTGAAGTTTTCTAAATAGATAGTTTTACAACTTGATTCTATTGTCAATTTGCCAGAAATTAAGAACTGCAGCTTTAGCTACACAAAACTGCAAGAGAGGAGAGGGCCCATCAGCACTCTTGGAGCATAACACTTATTCCTTTTTAAATGCAGGTTCTCCAAAGATGAACAGAGTCTACTTCAGTGTAAATGGTGCAAAAGCCACACTTGCTTCCAAGGCAAGTTCCTACTACATGTAAATATTAGCTGCTTTACAAAGAGATGCATAGAGAGTATATGTATAGTTTATTGTTGTTTCAGCCATCATTTCCCACAGGGTAAATATATACACTAATGCAATACTGAGGAACAACATCAACCAAAATATCTATTTATATTAAAATATACATGTAACAACAACAACAATTTAATACACAAAATATATAATATACCAAAGGTTAAGAAATGATAAAAAATTAAAATACAAATGGTTCAAGGAATTAATAATTAAAATCATCCAGCTGCATAAACTCAGAAAACCAATAGGAACTAAATTGTTTAAAAATAAAGACGTCACACTGTCTTTTTGCTTGTTGATCTCAAATTTAAAAACAATGTATGAATGCATAACGTTATTACTGGAAACAGAACCGACTGCTAAGATTACTATGTAGAGAACAAGAACACGAATGTATCGCTATAACATACATATATATATGCATATATATGTCAGGTACAACATTTGAGCCCATTTACACACTCACTCTCTCATTCTCACTAGTTTACTGAAATATGTCTAAAAGCCAATCCTGAATATATATTGTAAGTCCCATCCCACAAAAGTATGCTTAAAAATATGTGAAAATATCTGCGGTTACTGACTGCAACCAGTTAGTAAAGGTTTTTTTAAATCACTTATTTTATTTAACATGGCATTTCTAATATTTCAATTATCCACTCTCACGTTTTTACATTACTAAACGAGTCATAAAACTTAAAAGCTTACCCTGAAATTTGAATTCTGGAAATTTGGTCATATCTCCACCACCATACACCCGCTGGAGCTTGACCATTTGTTCATGCAAGCTTTTTTCATATTCTGGACCAGCATCAACAGGGCCACCAGTTTTCCTACAAATGCAAGAGTTAATTGAGCTTTGTTATATCTAGAGTGACGGATGGGGAAAGAATCTAAATAAATTACAAACACTTGGCAAACAGAGAACTTGTAGCACAAATAGAACAATTCAAGTACAGTGGTGCCTCAGGTTAAGTACTTAATTCATTCTGGAGGTCTGTTCTTAACCTGAAACTGTTCTTAACCTTGAAGCACCACTTTAGCTAATGGGGCCTCCTGCTGCCGCCGCGCCACCGGAGCATGATTTCTGTTCTCATCCTGAAGCAAAGTTCTTAACCTGAGGTACTTTTTCTGAGTTAGTGGAGTCTGTAACCTGAAGCGTATGTAACCTGAAGCGTATGTAACCCGAGGTACCACTGTATAGGATCTTTAGTGTACAGTGATGCCTATAATGAGTTTTCATACTACGTGAATTATAACCCTTGTTACAGTTACAATAACTTGTTACAGAGTAATTTTAAGAACTGTTATTACAAAATGACATGATTCCATAGGCGAGAGACAGCAATAATGTGTAGAAGTGAGAGTATTTGACTTAGATCAGGGTGGTCCAACATGAGGCCCTTGAGGCCTTTTTGGATGGCCCTCGGGTGACACCTGCTGCAGCCCTTGAGCTGCCTTCCCAAAGCAAGGTAAGCGAGGTGCTGGGCTTTGGGAAGGAGGTGTGAGGGCTCTGACGGGATCCTAGAGTCCTCTCTCTTCCTTCATAAAGTCTACCTAGTGCTTTCTCAGCTTTGGGAAGGCAGCGTGAGGTGTGTGTTTGTGTCAAATTTTGCTCTTATTCCCTGCCCCCACATGACAAGAATGTGCAGCCCCCGGGTTCTGTGCTAAAGTATGCTTGTGCCCTACTTGGTATGAAAAGTTGGGCCACCCTGACTTACATCAAGGAGACCTAAATGAAAATCCCACTCAACCCTTATGCTGACTGGGTGACCAGGAACTGATCATATACACACACAGCTACTTTAGTCTACCTTCTAGAATGGTTGTGAAAATAAAATTGGAGGGGGATCATGCGGTCTTGGAGTAATTTCACAAAGAACATATAAATCAGGGGTGTGATGTTGTTGGGATTACAACTCCCATTGTCCCTGACCATTGGCCATGCTGGTTGGGGCTGATGCAAGTTAGGAATCTGCAGAGCCACAAAATATAAATATACATCAAATCTAAGAATTGGTTGCATGACAGTTTTATAAGGTGGCCAATATTGTGACTGATGTTAAAAAATGCCAGAAAATGGCATGGGTTTGTATTCAGTTTACATGCGTTATGGAAACTATTTACCAACACCCTTCTGTGGAAGTCACTGAAGTCTAAAAGACAGAACAAAGAAATCTCAAACTGGAAAGGAGGCAGGAGCCAGCAAATCTTCCTTTTGATATTAGCACAGCTGCAGAAAAGCAAATATAAGCAGCTGGGAAAACTAAATCCTATAGCAATAATACAGACAGCACAACTTTCATATTTGTACTTTATTGTTTACCTAATAATTTGTGAACTTTGTGGAACAGCAACTGTTCAGTGTTGAATAACTTCAGCATCCCATGAACAGTTGCTATGACTGACTATAGCAACAACTGTGCTAGGTATGCAAGACCATTATGTGGGAAATAGCATTCTGTTGCTTTTATTATATGTCAGGTAACAACTTCAAATAACAAGCTGTGTGCAAAGTTGAATCCAAATCATGCCTGCAAACAAATGAAGGGGGACTCACAGAGAGCCCCTTTGGTGCTGAGTGTGTCACTGATCAGACAGTTGGCACTGAAAGCATGTCTTCAAAGGGGTTTGCATTCAGTACTGACAGCAAGTGCCCTCAAATGGAGCCCCTAATGCAGCTGATCAACAAGTCCTGAATGCAAAAAAACCCTGGAAGCTCACTTTAAGCTGCCAGTTGTTCTTTTGCGCCCATATTCTTACTTGCTCTGCAGCAAACTTCACATTTACGAATACTGCAGGCGGCATTGTCATGGTCAATTAGGACCCCTGCCAGTCCTAACTGGCACTTGCCTGGAGGTTCCTGGTGTCTGTTTTTATATATTTAAGAAGATTTATGCTCTACCTTTCATTCTAAAAGATTTTTAGAGGCAGCTTAAAAGACACTGTACAACTCAATGTAGGAGGAGCTGCTAAGGGATATCAATTACAATATCATGCTATGGACTAAAGGACTTTTAGGCTACAGCCCTAATATGATGTATATTATGTGGAGGAGGAATGGAGTGCTCTGTCCATTCTCTGTGCCCAGCATAGAAATACTGCAGGCTGCTGGAGGAGAGACAGAGCTCTCCATTGCTCCTCCACTAGCTCCCACCAGGCAAGTAACTTTTGAGAACTTATTCAAAAGTCTAATTTATGTGTCTGATTTAAAGCTTTAGATGAATTTACTCAACAGTTACCATATGTTGCAGAACTTGATTACTTTCCACAAGCAAACAATTAACGCAAGAAATACATTTATATCCATATATATTTCATAGCAGGCTGTTATTACTGGGAGTCAAGTACTGTCCTAGAACCAACTTCAACAATATAAAAATTAAATGGAAAATTATCAAAATGCCCACAAGATAATCAAATGACTGGAGCCTTGAAATTCTGCATTTACTACATTCACTTACTGGCTCTTTGTGTTATATTCTCTGATCTTGTCCAAAAAGAGTTTCTGCACAGGATCAAGTTCCTTTGCCTTATTAAAAGCAATGGCCGAAAAGCCGATGTTTCTATGCAAGTGGAAGGAGATTGCGGAACGGAAAACAGAAGAAAACCTGAAGAGCTGTTTGAGAATCATGATGTATTTGTAGACGTTTCAGCTAGAAAGACAAAAGGAACTATCAGTTACATCTTACATACTTCTATTCCTATCTGAACCTCCCAACAGTTGGAGTTCCACTGGGGAAGCCCACTTTCAAGTTTCAGCTGATTGGGACACCACAGTAGTTTCGACCAGACGCAGGGCATTCTAAGTTAGCACTGCACCATTTTGTGGCAGGGGTGCAATGGAATGTGTACTGATTTTTTGTTTAATGTTTCAATATTTCTTTCTGAAACTATCTGGTGACAAGAAGCATATAAGATTTGATGAAGAATTTATAAGATGCTTGACACTATAACAGATAACATGGTCCAGAGGTATAGAACCTTTACCAGCCTGAGGGCCACATTACCAAATGGGCAACCTTCCAAGGATGGGTGAGGCAGAGGTTAAAAGGGGGCAAAGTTAGAAGTATAAGTGGGCAAAGCAACAAAAGCAACCCTTAACCTAATACAACACACTACATTCCAACAATGACAATAGAAACATCAGGTTTCCTTAATTCATGGACACAATCCAGCCAGCCAAAACCATTTGAGAAGGGTGTGGAGCAGGTCCAGTGATGGGTGATGGCTAGGAAAGAGTACTCGGGGCCAGATGGGCCTCATTTGACACCTCTCTGCTCCCCAAGCTCAAGGTTCCCCACCTTCATTCAGCCAAAGTTAATGGGGAAAGTTAAATTTCCAACAGACTGCTCCCCCATGCCCATTAATTTGAATGGAACATTTCCACCACTACTCCTTATTCTAATGGCTAAACTGAAACATTCTTAGCTTTTAAAAACAATTGATCAATAGAAGTTATGAAGTTCTTTTCTTGCATTCTCTTGATTCAAACAATACACCTTTAAAAATGCTTTAAAATTCCATAACTGCTTCTTAAGGGTACTTAGGTTGGGGCGCCCACCCCATGCATTTGCATACACACGGAGGCTGGACGCCTTAATAGCACCCCTCTGGAGGCTTCACCTGGGGCAAAAAAAGTGGCTAGCCCCCCCCCCCAAACTACAGCTTTGCTTAAGTAAACATCTCAGTCTAGAAACATGCAGAGTGACATTCTGGTTCTTCTCAGGGATAGCGTTGTTTGGGGGCAGTTGCAGGTGGGAAACTAGGGCAGAAAGAGAGTACCAAGCAAGAGCTTCAAGCAGAGGTTGGGCAACAGGAGCGTTTGTTGGGCATCTGACATGGCCCACTTTAGAACAGGGGTGTGGGCGCACTGTCAATCCCGATTCTGCTGCTGCATTTCCTTGCCTGTTCATCTGTCCTCTTAATAGGATGCAGACCATGACAAGAACGAGAAACCAGACTCAGCCATCCACCACCCGCTTCTCCTTTCTCAAATTGGGCCCGGAGGGAACGCAAAAGCGAATGGACAGTTCTGACCGCGGGGGAAATGCTACCATTCCCCCTCCTGAGATACCGCAGAAGCCTGCTAATTCAAAGGCCCGGAAAGGAGGTTAAACGAGGGTTAAACTCGAAGGCGGTTTCACACCGACTGAGGCGAACCAGCAAGGCCCACGCGAACGCACCCGCCCGCTTGGCCTCCTCAACGCCGCGCTCTCTCCCGTCCGGATTCAACCCCGCAGAGGAACCGGCGGTCACCTTGCCAGAGCCCGCAGTCACAGGGAGGGCCTGACTCGGCCCCGCCTCCAACAGGCGCAAAGAGCTTCGGGAGTTTTCTCTTTTGAACCCCCGGCCTTTCGACACAATTCTAGGCCGCCTCGTCGTACTTAAGCCTCAGATTCCCTTGCACCGGCCCTTCATAAAAGAGAAAGCAAGCCCGTTGAAAGGGGGGGGGGGGAGCGCCTCAGAAACAGCGACGTACCTCCTTTGCTTCCCGTCCCCGCTTCACCGGAAACGGATGGATTCACTTCCGGCTTCAAGTAGGCGGGTGGGAAAAGAGCAAAAGCTAGTTTGAGTTTGACTGAGGCGCTTTCCTCGGGAGGCGGCGGCAGTTTCGCAAGGGACGCCGGGAATTGTAGTTTTCGCCCCGACGCGGAGGGGGGGATTGTATGTGTGTGTGTGCGCTTTTCCCCCGCCAGGGCCCCGCGCGCAGCCTTCTCTGCCCGAGTGTGAGCGCGCTGCGGCCTTCTTCCCGCAGGGGCGGCGTGAGGGGCTCCGGTGGGGCTGATCCAGCCGCCGCGGCTGGAAAGTTTTTTTTTTCTTTAAAAAAAAGGCGCGGGGAGGGGAAGCGGCGGGCGCTGCTCCGCCTGCTTTGGCGGGTTAGCGGGGTTTTGCGTTTTGTTTTTTTTGTGACGGAGGCTGAGGTGGCGGCGGCTGGTAAGTCCTGAGGCGCGAGACTTCGGGGCGCGCGGCTGGAAAGGGAGGGCGGGGGGGAAAGGGAAGCGCCTCGCGCTGTATCCGGGGGGGAAGGGGGGGTCTCGTGGCTTCCTCGCTTCTTGTGTTTTGTTTCCGTTTTCTGCCCCGCGCGGCGCGAGCCTCATTTCCGTTCCGAGTTCAAACAACAAGGAGGCGCCGCCGCGGGCGGAAGGGAGAGGAAGGCCTGGGCTGAGGCGGGATGGAGCCCTGCGCGCCTCAAGGGCCTCCTCGCCGCCATCGATACCGCGGCGGCGCCCTTTCCTCGCCTCCTCTCAAACGGCGGGGCGGGAAAGAGAGACGTCCCCGCTCGCCCTGCCCGTCATCCGCTATGGAAGAGGCCGCCGGAGTCCAAGGCCGCCATCGCCTCCCTTGGGAAAGAGACGGGCCCGGCGGCGACGGCGGGAGGAGCCGGCGGACATTTCGGGACCCTTCCCGCCGCCTCGCTCAGCCGCCGCCCCCTTCCCTCACTCCGTGTAACCTGGCGGGGTCATCTCGGCCGTTCGGCCTCCTGTCAAACGTCGGAGGGGTTATTTCAAAGCGAAGGAACATAACAACAACTTCATCTATCTCTCTCCATGTGTATCTGAAGTGTGTACATGCGACAGCGAGGGTTATTCTGTGCGTGCCTTAATATGCAAATAAAAGGTACCAGAGATTAGATCAGGAGATCATGTAGCTCAGTTGGTTGGAGCATGATAATGTACGGGACGGCTACATATTCCTGCATTGCAGGGGGATGGACTAGAGGATCCTTAGAGTCCCTTCCAACTCTGCGTTTCTAGGATTAGGTCTCTTCATAGATGTTTTGTTACATTAAGTGAAGCAGGCAGTACTGGCACCTGCTGAGATGCAATATTTGTATTTGTGGAACAAATGAAAATATCTTGATTAGTGGCTTGTATACTGCTATGAAGTATACAGCATCCCCCTTGCCCCTGTGCAGTTCTGTATGCACTAGTATATACACACTTCGAAAAGTGTTCCACCAATAAAACAGGAGCTTACTTACCTGTAGGTGTGTTTTAACATTGGAATGTTTTTACTCTTTTTTAAGCAATACCTTAGTTTGACATCATTATGTTTACTTTGGAACCGCGATTATGTGACTGCAGGAAGAGATGGTCCAGGAACAAATAATCATAGTGTTTTGTTTTTGTTTTGAAGTGGCAATTAGAGCAGTGTGCATAACTAGAGACAAATTGCTTACTTTATTAAGAATATCTGTGTTCTTGCCCCGAAGTGTGAAGGTTTTTACCACTTTAGCTATAATTAAATCATACTGTAATCATTTCCCCAAATCTTGCAGCAACTTATATTAAATGAAATAACATCTTGAAAGTCCTCAGCTTCTTGAAAGTTATATTTTCCAGTTTTCTTTGGAGAAAGATCCAGGTGTGGCAAAGTTAATAATATAAAGTCGAATGATAAATAGTGTATCACTTCAGTGTTTCAGACAGAAAATGCTTCAAGCTGACTTCTAGACATTACTCATAATTCATAAGTTGCATGTCCTGCCTCTGAATTCAGCAGAGGAATGGAAAGATGAAAGGAAACGAATGATTAGCCTGCATTTGAGATTTACAGCAAGTTGAAAAAGCAATATTTTAAAAGAGACGTCTCTTTTATACTGTATAAGCCTTTTTTTAAAAAAAAGGATATGAATCCACAAGCTACCAAACATCAGAATAATTTTAATGACAATGTTATTTTGATATATTAGTGGTCTTAACCATTAGCTCAGCACCCAGTTGAAATCTTGCTCCATATTTATGGCTTTGGATTGTGCCCTAAACCACCTATGCAGAAACCCCACTTGACCAATAGATCGTATTTTCAAGTGAAAAGTAAATGAATGAATAAAGTGTACTTATTTTGAACCTGTTATTTCTATTTGTATGTAATGTGTAAAAACAAACAGACACATTTTATTTTGCAGATTGCCTCTTGAAACATTTCAGCCATGACTAAAAGAGAAGCAGAAGAACTGATAGAAATAGAAATTGATGGAACAGAGAAACAAGAGTGCACTGAAGAAAGGTATATAATTTGAGTCCATAGGAGTGCACGCATGTATTGCTGTTTTGGGGTTTTTTGGAGCTGCATTTCAAATTCAGGAAAGAGAGCCGAGTGTTTACTGTAAATCCAGTTTAGAGTGTTGCAGTAGAAGAACAGTGGCTAATCTGCTGTTTGTGGGGGCCCAATGCATCCATCCAAGCAAATTTTTCTGCCCAAACCCTGCTGAATTTGGTATCAAAAAGTTAATAAAGACATTTCTGGGAAGGCAAATATTTAAATCCCAGCACCCTGATATTGATGCAAATCACCCGCTCCCCAGTCATCAGATTGTTCATTTAACTAACAGGGAGGAGCAGTAATGCCCATCTTGAACTGATCTGCGGGGGGGGGGGGCGTTGTGCATGTTCATGTGAGTGTTGGGTGGCCATCTTCATCACTGGCATGTGGCCCATGAAAGGTTGGCAAAGGGTGAATGCAGCCCTTGGGCTGAATCAGATTAGCCCGCCTGGGATAGAATGTTGCCATAAAGAGTCCACGGAAAGTGTCTAGCTGTATTTCAGTAACCCAAAGCGTTTTTCTTTCGTTGGGTTCTATACGTTAAAATTCACCCACAGTGGAAAAAATCAAGTTTGTTGAATGTCAGATAACAAGGTGCTGATTGCTTTTTCTCCATTTTCTACTTCCTTTATTTCTGATGGAAACTTTTTCTTCTTTCACCAAAAGAAGCCAAACAAGGAGTAATTTCCATTTGAAAACTCCTGCTCATTTAACATCCTCCATATGAGATTAAGTCTCAACACTTACTCCACTGAGCTAATTTCTCCACTTGATCAAGGGCCAAAAAATCTACCTCTTGGAAGTCTCTCTGAGCATAAATAATCACAACTTTAAAAGCATTTTCTGTTTCTTTCTTTTTTCCAGCTGTATAGTGATTAGATTTTGTTTTTTAAGAAAACATTTACTGCATGCATATTTCTATAAAAACTGCAAGATAACTGTGCATAATATTTCTGTTTCACAAGCTTGTGGGCAAAGATTGGAGGGGGAAAAGATGGACAGATGCATCTCCCTCCCTACAGTTATACTACCTATATTTTTCTTAAAGGGTATACTACTTTACCTTAAAATACAATTAATTGTAAGTCAGGTTTAGGGGCTTTACCCTGCTTAATCACTGCCATTATTTTTTGGTCCTTGGCCTGTTTCATTATAACCTGTGGAATCTTTGTGATACATGTCTTGCAGTTCCCTTGATATCTTTCCATTTGTGTATCTTTGTTACATAGCTATTATCTTGATCCCAGTTGTACTCTGCTAAAAAATTAGCAGATTTCCTAGGATTTTTTCATTAATTGCATGATTAGTCAGGTAGTATTCAGATATGACAATGACCTAGATGTCATTGCAACTTGGCATCAACAGTAAGATTCTTCCCACTCCCCACTATAGTCATGGTTTCTATGTCCCAATGCATTTTCAGTTCAGTGCAAGTTCAGATCACTACAGAAAAACACACAGAGCAGTTAAGGGAGTTCAAATCCGGCTTCAGATATGTACTCAAAAGTTGTTCCATTTTAAAACTTTCAAAATGAGGTTCATGTCTCTTACTGGAATGTTTAGCACTAGCACATTCTAACAGTAGTTTTTGTTCAAATACAATACCCCTTTTAAACTCTTTCATTTCAGCATTGTTGAGCAAACTTACACCACTGCAGAATTTGTGAGTCAGGCTATTGATATCAATGAACCAGTTGGAAATCTTAAGAAACTACTGGAACCAAGACTTCAATGTTCTTTGGAAGCACATGAAATCTGCCTACAGGATATACAGGTATAGCAAAAGCATTACAGTTAAAAGTTGTAATATAAAGGATGGCCTGTACTCCTTTGATCTTCTGCCTACATTTTCTATTGGCGGTTTTATTCTTGTATATATTTATCAATATTAATTGATTGGAACACATTGCATAGAATATAATTATCTCTGCCAGGGGATGCACATCAGTCAAGAGTAAAACGGACATAGATACGTGGCCACCTTTTCATTTAACTCAACAAAATTTTACCTCTGTATCATATCTAGCATATTTTTCAACAACTGAGACATTTGTTTAGATCAGAGTTTTTGAGTAGGTAAGTTCTAACCAGATAAACATATTCAAGCTACAATTCACTTAGGAAAACAAAATAGATTCAGGTTTATAAGCAAATATGGGAATGCTCAATTATAACAAGTAAGCTGGCCTGCCTTTTAGGTGATACATGCTAGAGGTCAGAGTAGAGCTGCAAAGAGACTGGTTTATCCTAAATAACTGTTTTGAAAGGCGAGTCCTGTCTTTGCTGTTGAAAACACACAGTCTCCCAGGAGACAAAACTAGCCCCTGCCTGTAAAAGAAAACCTTGCAATTTTCTAGGGATTTCCCCCCCCCCCCATATAATTTTATATGGATAATTGCAAAAAATATATATAATGTTAAATAATATGTGTGTTTGAGGAGCAGGAAAGAAACGGCTATCTGGAAACACACAGGCCATATCCTCAGAAATATTAACTGAGTGGTCTAGAACAACAAAGCATGATCGAAGATATTACAGAGCATACCTCCAATTGTGTTCAATAGGCCTCCCAAAACAAAGGCTATTGTAGTCTGGAGATCATATCTTTGATGCATGTTCAACACTGTGGTTTCAAAAGTGCTGTATGATAAGGACATGTGATATAGCTACATACCATTATGGTGACCTATCAGATGTTGTGTGGATTCCACGAGAGAGGAAGGCCACTGAAGAAAACCATGGAGCCCTATCCACCTGGAAAATCCCCCCAAGGGTGTTCTCCCATCAACTGTCCTGTCCTGATTGTTGTGAACAAACTCATAATAATAAGTTGACTACCTTTCTTTGAATTTCTATTTATCAAGCTGGATCCAGATCGTAGTCTTTTTGATCAAGGTGTCAAGACAGATGGAACAGTGCAGCTTAGTGTCCAAGTAATATCAAGGCAAGGTAAAAAACTAATTCTGTAGATTTATGATGTTTCCTGCATCTGGTGGAGATGTATATTAAAAACAGTACTATTTAGTGGCAGGGTTGGTATGCAGCCCTTGTTACTGACCTACAGTAATAGCTTTTTCTGTTCAAATATTATTTCTCAATGGTTGGATGTAAATATACACATTAAAAAGGTAAAGGGACCCCTGACCATTAAGTCCAGTCGTGACCGACTCTGGGGTTGCAGCGCTCATCTCGCTTTATTGGCCGAGGGAGCCGGCGTACAGCTTCCGGGTCATGTGGCCAGCACGACTAAACCGCTTCTGGCGAACCAGAGCAGCACACGGAAATGCCGTTTACCTTCCCGCGGAGCGGTACCTATTTATCTACTTGTGCTTTTGAACTGCTAGATTGGCAGGAGCAGGGACCGAGCAATGGGAGCTCACCCCGTCACGGGGATTTGAACCGCTGACCTTCTGATCGGCAAGCCCTAGGCTCTGTGGTTTAGCCCACAGCGCCACCCGTGTCCCTAAAATATACACATTACAGCATAGTTATTGTAAACTTACTACACAGGGTAAACTTTCATAGTAATACATGTCAGTGAGCAGGTAAGAATGATTAATCTGGAAAATTGGTTTCCTTTTAGTGATTTGAAGGACTTTGTAGACTTGCAAATGCTTTTGCACAGCTTATTGATTATATAGATGTTGATGCTTAAACCTGCATATGATTTTTTTAAATGATGAAACTATAAGGTCAAAGTCGATATTGGGAGCTAGTGGGTAGAAAATGAGATAAAGTAAAAGTTAGTGAGCTGGGAATTCAGAGTTTGTATTTCACAAAATATTAATGAATAGCATTTTTTAGAATTTTAAATGTTAAAGTGATGACACAATATTGGAATGAAGCCTTTAAAATTGAAGTTAAAATGCCATTTATAAAGATTTAATTTTTAAAAGGGCTCTGAAATAAAATTATTTGCTCACTGGTTAATGTATGATTGCTGTTGTTTATTAATTGCCTTCTACATATGTCCCAAGGCAATGTGCAAAATATAATAAAAACAGGACTGTATAGTTAACCTTTTATCAGAACAGTATGAAGCAGAACACAACAAATTAATCGTGTTCCAATTCAATACAATACAGTGGTGCCCCGCAAAACGAATGCCTCGCAAGACGAAAAACTCGCTAGACGAAAGGGTTTTGCGTTTTTTGAGTCGTTCCGCAAGACGAATTTCCCTATGGGCTTGCTTCGCAAGACGAAACGTCTTGCGAGTTCTTGCGAGTTTGTTTCCTTTTTCTTAAAGCCGCTAAGCCGTTAATAGCCGCTAAGCCGTTAATAGCCGCTAATAGCCGCTAAGCCGCTAACAGCCGTGCTTCACAAGACGAAGAGACTCGTGGAACGGATTAATTTCGTCTTGCGAGGCACCACTGTATAAGGAACTGGAACACGATTAATTTGTTCTGTTCCACTTTGTGTAGTTTGCACTTTGTGTGGTGTTTTTCTCAATTCTCTTTCTCTGTACAGGAATAGAACCAAAGTTAAACATCCTTGAAATTGTAAAGCCAGTAGAAACTGTTGAGGTCGTGATTGATCCAGATGCCCACCATACGGAAACTGAGGCACACCTTGTTGAAGAAGCTCAAGTGATAACGCTGGATGGAACGAAACATATTACCACCATCTCTGATGAAACATCTGAACAAGTGACTCGTTGGGCTGCAGCATTAGAAGGCTACCGAAAAGAGCAGGAACGTCTAGGAATACCCTATGGTAATAAATTATATACAATGGCACATGTATATCTTTGTGGTTCTTTTCTCTATCTCCCCCTCCATTTGCAGATAGTTCTGCTTAGATGTCTGATTTGTAATAATGACAAAGTGATGTTGAATAAATATGGTGCACATTCAGTTTCTACTGTGAACGTTTCTTGTTGTCAGTTCAGCATCATTTCCAAGGGAATGCCATATAAGCAGGAGGAATTCATAACCTCTTGTGCTGAGGTTTAGATTTGCATTTTCTCTGATGTATGCAGTGGTTCAGGGAAGGGGAATAAGCTATGAAAAGATAATTATTTTCTAATTGTCAAACTGTAGTAGCTAAACATTTCTTTGAGAGATTGGTTTGAACCTTGTGATCATCATCTAAGGCCGCCTTTGTGTGCCTCCTCCACGAGAGGTCTGGAGGGTCAGAAAACAAGAGTGGACCTTTTCTGCCATGGCTCCTTATTTGTGGAATGCTCTCCCCTAGGAGGCTTGCCTGGCACCTTCATTACATATCTTTAGGCACCAGGTGAAAACAGTTCTCTAAAACCAGATGTTTAGCTGATTAACATTCTATGGCCTTTTAAATGTTTGTGGGAGCAGGGTTATTGGTTTGTTTTTGGTTGATTTGTATTTTGTGTTCTCATTTTTATGTTGTGAACTGCCCTGTGATCTTCAGATGAATGGTGGTGTACAAATTTAGTAATCAATCAATCAATCAATCAATCAATCACTGAAGCACTGGATAGTTCATGTCATTCAGAGTAGACAGCACTAGTAGAGAGCTGGATTGACTTGGCGGTCTGGTTCAGATGTAACACTAAATCTTAGTTTACCATTACAAGGATAAGCAAGTGTGAGCCTTGGGGTTGTTTACTCCTTTCTTCCTGTATATAGAAGGAGAGGAAGTTTGAAAGTTTAATGTCACTATTTGTTCAAAACCATGCCAAGAAGCTTTACATTTTCCTCCTTTCACATGGAAAGGGGAGACTGAAGCAGTCGGAAGCGCTTTGTTGTGACATCTGAAGTTAGCAGCTATCAGTCATCTCCATAAATTTATATGTTCAACATGATGATGTAGTCGTGGATCTTTGAAAAAAGACTACACAAGTCCATGAGTTACCACTATGTCTCTGAAAATGGTTGTCATAATAAAGCTATTTTCTGAAAACTTGATACTTAGTTAAGTATAGATCTGAAAGTAGTTGGAAAGTAAGATTTTCATAGATAATATATCAGAATTCCTTTTCTTTATTATTGCTTCAGCTGCATGAACCTGCCATCTGTTGGGCTTTTATATTCATTTACGTTCATTTTAAGAATACTTTGTTTGAGTGTATGCTGATGATGGTCTAACATAGCCTGTTGCAACATTGGGAAAAATAAGTAGAATATTTCTCTTCTTTCCTAGATCCAGTACAGTGGTCAACTGACCAGGTACTGCACTGGGTAGTATGGGTGATGAAGGAGTTCAGCATGACAGACATAGATCTCAATACTCTTAGCATTCCTGGGAGAGAGTTGTGCAGCCTCAGTCAAGAGGACTTCTTCCAGAGGGTCCCTCGGGGAGAAATCCTTTGGAGCCACCTGGAACTTCTTCGAAAATGTATGTGAGTTTTCTCAACAAGTATCTTGTTTGATTTTTAAAAATAAAAGTTTTAAAATAAAAAGTCTACATCATGGCAGTCCTAGTTACCAAGTAATGTATGCATTCAGTCACTATGACTTAAAATGCTACTGACACTTTAGGGCTCTGTACACATAGCACAATGCAAATTGTAAGGGTTCTGTATGTATCAGCTTCTAGACACAGATAATTTAAACACTACAGCAGTTTAGTTTTCTCAAGATGCAAGTATTCTTAGCATCAGGAGAAGAGTTACTGATAATTTAAAGATTTAAATAATTCTTCAGTCTCTATTAGAATCTAAGTGCTTCTATATTTCCTACCCCTCTTTTAGTTAAAAATATATATGAGGCAACAGAAGGTAATTACTTAAAATTACCAGATATGAAAGAAATGTGAAATACAGAATTGCCTATAAATCTAATAACATTATAAATTTTATAGATGTGTATTTCTTTTTTCCTTTCCCTGCATGGCCTTTAGACTTCAAGCATGTTCCTAATTCTTATATTCTTTATAAAATTAGCACTTTCCTTTGTTCTTTCCTCATTTTTTCAAGTGAAAATGTTGCCAAAGTTTAGTATTTAATATTTTTCTTGTGTATCCAGATGTGCTGGCTAGCCAAGAACACTCTGGAGAAATAGCTACAGTTACTATTGATCAACGTAAGTTGTCATCCTATGATTTTATTTTAAAGAAATAGTATTTTCAACAGAGTCGTATCATAGTCTATATAAAAATGCTCGAACTTGGAAGGTGATCTTTAACCTTTTAAAGATGGAATCAAATTGAAATTAAGAACATTTGTCTCTAACGGTGCATTCGCACTAGCACCTGACCAGTGAACCAGGAGGTCTATTGCGAGGTATATTCCCACTGCTGTGGGGCTTTAATATTGAGCAGTAGTTCAATATTAAATTATTCCTGGATTATCTAGCAGCAGCTTACTGGCGTTTCTCATGGGATACTTTAAAAAGAGAGTGCAAACAATTTGGGAGTAGAGAGTAACTAATAAGGTCTGTCCTCCTGGGCAGAGCGAGTTTGGTAAGGTTATTATTTCTATGGTGCTTTCACCCACAGTTCTTTACTTTTATTGGAAAAGACTTTGGATAGTTGTTATTTTCTTCTTAGTTTGGGAGCAAATAACGAGGAGCAACAAATGTTTTATTGAAGTGGCACTACAAAAGGTTCAGAAGCTTCAGTATCAAGCTCACCTGTTTGCTTCTCTTGGCTAGTAGAAGCAGAATACAGTCATATCTTGGTTGCTGAACGTCTTGTGACTTGAACGTTTTGGCTCCCAAACGCTGGCCGGAAGTGAGTGTTCCGGATTGCAAATGTTCTTTGGAACCTGAACGTCCGATGCGGCTTCCGCAGCCAGTCGGAAGCCATGCATTGGTTTTCAAACGTTTTCAGAAGTTGAACAGACTTCTGGAACGGATTCCGTTCGAGAACCAAGGTGTGACTGTACATGCAAAATCAGAAGGTATTTGCATAAATTAGAGTAGTCACGAAATTTGGGGTAACATTGATGCACACTTCAGATTTGTGGTGGCAGAGCCCTCAAGCTTTTCAATAAAAATATAAAAATGATAGTATAGACTAGGGTAGGGAATAGGATTTGGCTGGCAGGTGAGATGCTATGCTCCCTCATCCTCCACAGGACACTTTGACAGGTGACTGGGGCTGACTGCTATCACATCACCTGACATCAACATGATATCAGGTGACCCTGTTTCAAAGGAAAGAATCAGGAGCACGCTCTTAAGAGTGCCTGCATGGAGGCTCAGTGGTCTGCAGAAAGAACCAGAATTTTTAGGAATACTCTATGGTAATAAATTACATGCTGTGGCACCTATATATATCTTTGTAGTTATCTCTCTCCTCCCTCCAAATAGACTTGAACTCAAGCTGGGTTGCAGAGGATGATACCTGCTGAAATAAGCTTGCTTATTGATACTGTCTTAACTCCATTTGGGATAAGCTGGAGCCTGCAGACTCTTTGAGTACCCCTTATCCCAGCAGGGTTCTCAGTCAGTGCTGATTGGCACCAACTGCAAACTTAGATTTTGTATGAGGCAGGTGGCCATGACTTTGGTATACCAGCTTTATGGGCCCAATAACGAACCTAGGTGGGCCTGATTTGGCCCATGAGTCAAAGGTTCCCCCTCTACAGACTAGTTGACAAGCCATCACTACTTCACAACTCAGAAATTCATTTTGTGTGTAATACAAACTCTTTAATTATACAGAGGTTGGTTTCCCTAATTATGCAGACCAACTGAAAGATTTGCTGTGCCAAAAATCACTGTTTCTGATGCAGCATTGTAACTAATAATAATAAAAAATGAAAATACTTTGGTGTTCTAGACATATTTCTGTAGGGAACTAACTCCATCACAAATGTTTATTTCCAAGTGCCAGGCAATGACACCATTTTTCAGATGACTTATTGATAATGCTGTTGGACGTTATCTGGTCTTTGGTTATAGAAGGGCTGAATAAAGCTGTTTGTATACTCTTCAGAGAAAATATTAAAACTATTCTATCTCCAGTTCAATATCCCTTCATCTGTATAGTGCAGATTACTGGAGCTAAAGTTTAAGAAAATGATCTCATACTGTAAATTCACCAGCATTTGTAATATTTTATTACATGTTCGTCTGTTCTTTAACTAGCTCATATGATTATATTCCATGTCAAATGTCTATAATATCTTGGGCTGTTCCTGTGTCTTGGTGTCT
The DNA here is from genome assembly GCF_964106645.2 of Podarcis pityusensis. Classification (NCBI taxonomy): domain Eukaryota; kingdom Metazoa; phylum Chordata; class Lepidosauria; order Squamata; family Lacertidae; genus Podarcis; species Podarcis pityusensis. Next base: position 50,617,002 of record NC_138027.1, read on the forward strand.
GACACGGGAATTTCTGCTTATGCATCTAATACCCATTTTTAATCTTATGTTTTCTCTGTAGCTGTGCAGATTATTCCAGCATCTGTACAGCCCGCTACTCCAACCACTATTAAAGTCATCAACAGCAGTGCAAAGACAGCAAAAGTGCAGAGAGCACCAAGGATTTCTGGAGAAGATAGAAGTTCACCTGGGAACAGAACAGGTATTTTCTTTTAACTAAAACCAAAAGATTTTAAGTATCCATATAGTATGAATACTCCAGTCCATAGAGAGACTGTAGAATTTGTTAGTATCTTAGAAGAACAAAGGTCAGTTTTATTTGAATGAGCAAAGTTTCTATTTCTTAAAATAATTTATCTCAACCTGAAGTCTCTTGGAGGGAGAACCATCAAGACAGAAAAAATAATGATTTCATAGCTGGTAGATAAAATACTGCCCAACTTGTGCAACAGAGAGAATAGACACAACAAAAATAGATTTTAAAATTTACATTAATGAAAGATACAAACTCCATAAAGCTATTTTTTAAAAAAGGTTGGGATATGAGGTTTTTAATACACCAGTGTATTGATTGCAGATTTGCTTCAGGTTAAGGGTCATTTTTCTACAATAGTAGGGTAATAGGACCCATTAAAATGGAACACGATGTAAGCAAGCTTTCAAGTTATTATCAGTCAGGATATTTACTTTATTCTTGAATATATTTTATGTTTAATGTCTTACCCCAAGGAGTTTAGCTTACTGGAAAGCTTATTCACTTAAAACATTTTAGTCTATTTCACAAGTGAGGCTCATAATAAGATGAAAAACATGGTTTTACATTTGCATTTTAACCATTTCATTCTCAATAGGAAACAATGGCCAGATCCAACTCTGGCAATTTTTGCTTGAGCTTCTGACTGACAAAGATGCTCGAGACTGCATTTCATGGGTTGGCGATGAAGGAGAGTTCAAACTAAATCAACCAGAGCTAGTTGCACAGAAATGGGGACAACGTAAAAATAAACCTACTATGAACTATGAGAAACTCAGCCGTGCTTTACGGTAAGTTAAGAACATAAGAACTGCTTATACTGGATCAGATCAGAGTCTGATTCTAACAGTAACCCCCAGTTGCCCATGGAACTTCAGAAACAGAGCATGAAGGTGATGGCTTTCCTGTTGTTTGTCCCTGGCATGTGGTATTCTAAGGTACACTGCTTTTGAATATTCTGGTTCCATTTACATTCCATGAATTTTCTAATTCCCTTTTACACTTTAATGGCCATATCCACATCCTGTGGTAGCGAATTCTTTATGTTAACTATGCATTATGTGAAGAAGTACGGTACTTCTTTTGGTCTGTCATAAGTCCAGTGTCAATTTATGAAGAATAGTTAATTAATTAATTAAATTGAATACTGCTCATCATATTGATTTAGACAATACTTTAAAGTGGCTTCCCCTTCTGCATGTGTGGACTTCAGTGAACTATTAACTTTAATTAACTGCATGCTGTCACATATATTAACTGTGCTTTATAGCCAGCTAAATACTCTAGGAAAGTCAGCTGAAGGCAAAATTTAACTATTGGCAGCTATTCAGTGTAATAAGGCTATATATCTAGATGTTGAAAATTTAACTAAAACCCATAATCCCTCAGCTTCCAATGGTGAATACACATTATTATTTTCCACAAAACTATAATGACAATGTACATGCAGCCCGTCTCGGGAATGTGTATCCATGTTGTCCTATCACAAGCATGGTGATTCTGTTGTGCATTCAGTGGTGTTGAACTCCACAAGACCCAGTTTCATGCATGAAGCAGTGGCAAAGTAGATTCTTTCTGCTGCATAGGTTAAATAGAGCAAACAAGTATGCAAGGCTGCATATATCAGAAGACTCATTTGCACTGACTGTTGGTTTCTCTAAGTGATAAGAAAGTAGGCTCAAGTGTCCATCTGAAGCCTCCATGCAGATAGACATTCTCAAACAGTTGAGGCTGCACTGTAATTCAGGGCCTACAAAAGGAAAATAAGTTTGTGATGGTCTGCAAAGTCATCCTTACATTTTGCCACCTTCGAGATCTTGTTAGATGTGAGGCAAGGGGCATGCTTTAAGTTAGAAAGGCAGCTTATTTTTCCCTTTATCAAATTTTATAGTTATCATCCGTGTTAGTTATCATCAGTTACTTTTTCAAGGAATTTTTGTTCCCTTTTTTCTAAATGAAGGTATTACTACGATGGAGACATGATCTGCAAAGTGCAAGGCAAGAGGTTTGTATACAAATTTGTCTGTGACTTGAAGACTCTCATTGGGTACAGCGCAGCAGAGTTGAACCGGTTGGTCACGGAGTGTGAACAAAAGAAACTGGCAAAGATGCAACTCCATGGTATTGCACAACCCGTCACAGCAGTTGCACTGGCTACAGCATCTCTGCAAACAGAAAAAGATAACTGAGTACCAGGACCTAAAAGCTTGGGAGCATGAGGCCTTTCTTGTATATTGAGCAGTTTCTGGTCCTAAAATGGGAGCTACTTCATTCCTTGGCAGTTCAATATGATGCATGGTTTTTCTACGGAGAATTGAGACTCCCATAAATTTGGATCTTTTTCACGTAAAGGTATATATTTCATGTATGTTAAAGGCACTCCAGATTCTTCAGCATGAAGACAGACATGATGTGACAAGTTGCTGGATCGGTAAGAGAGCTCAAAATTGGTTGGTGCCATGTTATGCCATACTCACAATTTGTCCAGCGTTTCGAGAAATTGAAGCATATTTACACGGTGTAAACCTGTCAATATTTTGAATTTAGTTCTCTGCACTTCCATTTCTAAGCTACCAAATTAAAAGCAATGCATTTCCAGAGGTAAGGCAGCTACTCTTAACCATGCTCATTATCTAAGCATGTCAGGCTGTAAAAAACACACCGAAAAGTACCATGCTCCTAAGATGATTTCTCATCGCAAAAGAAGTGTACTATAGGCAGAACTGGGAGATCACTGCTGAAGAGAAATCCAAATTTAAGTCCAGCAAGGTCAAAAACCAATTATGAGTATTTTGATAAAATATGTAGATAACGTGTATTTGAGGGAAAGTGCTTAACTATCTTGAGAGACATTGCTAAGCTTAATGTCTGGCACAAAAAAGTTTTCCACATTTTTCCTATTACGAGATTAAAACTTGAAATGCTGTCTCTCATCCAAAGAATAGGTTTTGCTTTGTTTTAATCTACACTGCAGAGTATATCAGCTGATTCTGCTTATACTTGCAGTGTAGCTGACTTTGATCTGAAGACTTAAGTTAATCACAGAGAGAAGCCCCTACCTGTTGAGAAATAAAATGTAATCTGCAGGTAAATTGATAAGAAAAGAAGTTTGACTTCTCAATGTTATATAGACCTCTGTATTAAGATACAGAAAAATGCAGTTTTCTTTAAACTACTTAAATTTCCAAGCTGTTGTTATGATGCTTTGGAAAGAAAAGGGTGTGTATCACTCATAGTTAATTAATTTGATAACATTTTTTAAAAGATAACCAAATTAAATCTAGATGAGCTTATGCTATTTTTCTTCGTCTTCCCTTTGTTTGGTATAAATATCCCTTTGTTCTGAATGTAGGCTTTTTGTTGAATCATCACAATTAGAAGAACAAACTTGTTTGAAGTTGTGGTTTCACTTAACAATCAGTGAAAGTGCAGATGTTAAACAGGGCCTTCATCTGTAAGAGCAAATCACTCACGAGCTGAAAAAAAGGGTTACAGTAAAAAGCACTGAACATAAAATGTAGCTTAGTCTTGGGAATGTAAGATTGTAGCTGTAGTTATAGCTCGACTCATTTGCTTATTTTCAGACTGCTTAGAAACGTAGAAGATATTCTGGTATTTAAACATCATTAGGCAAAGAAAGTGTTTAAACCTTTGGGTGACATTTAATGTTTCTGATGGCCGGTTAAGTCCATTGACTCCAGTGGGACTTGTATTTAACATTACAGGATTGCAGTTTAAGTTACACTAATATTTTATGCTGTTAGTCAAGCTGGTTAAGAATATGTTTTCTCTCAAAAAACCCACTTTAATCATATATCAAGACTTTGAACTCTCCTATGCATCACTGGAGCCATTAGTCCATAGCTGGGGTGGGAAGGGGAGGGGAGAGAAGCTGCATTCCTAAAAATAAGGGTTTGGACATTTTATGTAGTGCTAAGGAAGACAAGCAACATAACTTACATTACTAGTTAATATGCATCTCTTTAAGATGTGTTTGAAGTGTACAGGCATCTAATTTTTCCCTGTAAAAGAAGGCCGCCGGTAAACCTTGGGATAGACAAGGGTGACCACAAATTACATATATTAATGCTGTCATAAATATACTCTCAGCTATGCACATAATTGCACATAACAGAATAAGCCATATTAGTAAACATGGCACATGGCCTTTAATTATATATACATTGGATTTGTTTTCTGAATTTTAAAATTTCATTATACTTCCTTTGTAAGTTTGCTGCACTTCTTGTAATATTTCCCCCATGTATAGAGTACTGATGTGTTTTAAAAACAGTACATACGTGTCAGATTTATTGTGGGGACAATCTGTGACTAATCGAGGTCTTCAGTAAGGTATGGATTATTGTATGTCAAATAGCATTGTGTGGCTGTCAGAAGAAAAATATAGAAGGTATATTCCCAATTTTTTGTAAAATGGAGGGGTTTTTGCATACATTTTTACTCTTTAAGGACACATATTCTGCTAATTATGTATTTCTTTTGTGTTGAATTTTACATAAAACAATTATTTTCTATTTTTACTCTAAAATATTTGTGCATAAAATTGTCAATATAGTAAAGTAAGAAAATAAAATTTTACACAACAAAATGTTTTGTCTTCTGTACATTCACAAAGTGTATATAACTTTTTGCAGTGTTTTCTTAGTAAATTTAGTAGATGTGACATGTAGTAGAAAAGGAAGAGAAAATGCAAATGATAAAAAATATCATTACTCCAGCATTTCTGCAGTTTGTTCATCTCTTAAATTCATTGGTAGACATTTTGCTTGATTGCGAAACAAATGTCAAGCTGTACAATGGTGCTTTCCTTTCTTCATCTGGGTAGACTTCCATAAAGCCCCAAAATTTGCTCTGGGAATTCCCCCAAATCTAAGAAGCCGATTTTGGGGTCACACAAACGGCTACAGGGAGGAAGAAAAAATCCATTGTGCAGGTTGAAATTCTATGAACTGCCACTGGATGTCACCCGGTGTAACTTCAGCATAATTTCAGTGTTTGTAATAATAGTAATGGGTAATTCTTGCAAAATAATGGCACTAAGGAAATTGGTAAAGTTCCTAAGACAACAGTGCTTCAGTTTGTGTATACAACGAATATATCTGAAGTTGGATTTCTTTACCTTTTTACTATCTGAGTTAGCATCATTATTTTTCAGTCTTATGTATATTGTCACAAATGCTCTAATCTGCTTCTGCTGTTGCTCTGAACCCCAGCAGAGCCCATCTTGGCTATTCTGGAAGCGTACCTGTAAAACAGCAGAATAACCTCTATTCTTGCTGGATTATTTCACTGCATGTATCAGTGGTACTTTTTCAGTCCTACAGCATCCCAAACTCACAGGAGTTGTATTTAAAAGCAGCAGGATAAAATAATAGGCTGTGGGGGCAGCTCTGCAAAGCAGCTTGTAGATTTGAGCTATTTTTGTTAAACATCTTGTGCCTTCCTTTCGGCCTCGATGAAACCAGGTAGCTGCCTCAGCAACAGCCAAAGGATGCAGTCCATTAGTAACTGGTTGAGTTGTAGTTCAGAGGTACACCCCAGAAACCTAAAGATGAAAACTGGCAAGTTGCATTCATTTCTGCTTTGTCCTTGAGTGAAAGACAAGTGGATTTCAAATAAAAATCCTTCAGAAATCCAGAATTTGGTCCCCCTCCCCCAATGAAATCTGTACTTAGATCTGATGTGCCGACAAGGGATGCAAGGTTAATCCCCACATAGTCCTTTCTGCTTTCAGCTCAACATGTGCTCAAGTTTTATCTTATGCCACTCTGCCTATCAAAATGCACAGAAGTGGTATCAACGTGACCGGGAGGCAGGCGGGGGAGGCGTGATTTCAAAGACTGTTCACCAGACAGGCCTCTTCCCAGACCAGGTCTCTTCCCAGGTGATCCAGTATGAGTATCCAGCAAACCCTGTATCTGCAGTGTATGTCTGCACTACTGGTGCCTTAAGCTAGGGCATTAATGATTGGTTGGCTTCTAAATTGTCCAACATTTCTTTAATTGCAGAGCTACTTGACAGTGAAGGTACCTTTCTGGAGCACTTGCCAAAGTCCTTTTGGTGAGCCTTAACAATTTGTGTCTGGGATTCCTCAAGTACTGCCTAATCCCTTACATGCCAGCCTGGTCACTTGGGTCTTCTAGGGAGTTACTGTTTGTGGTCCTCCATGTTTCAGAATACATCCTTACCAAAATACTAAGTAATGTATAAAAGAATATTTTTTTAAAAACCCATCACCCAAATGTGGGTGTTTTCTTGCCACCACTAATGCCAAAGATACCACTTGGACACGACATTTTTCCACCTTCGCCGCATCAAGCAGTTGGTCCCTTACCTTTCCAGCCCTGACCTGGCCACAGTGATCCATGCGACGGTCATCTCCAGGCTTGACTACTGTAATTCGCTCTACGCGGGGCTGCCTTTGAAGCTGTCCCAGAAACTCCAGCGGGTACAGAATGCTGCAGCGAGGCTCCTCATGGGGCCTCTGCCATGGGAGCATATTCACCCAGTGCTTTTCAAGCTGCACTGGCTCCCGGTGGAGTACAGGGTCAGATTTAAGGTGCTGCTTTTGACCTTTAAAGCCCTTCACGGCCTAGGACCCTCGTACCTACGGGACCGCCTCTCCTGGTATGCCCCACGGAGAGCCTCAAGGTCCATAAATAACAACACCTTAGTGGTCCCAGGCTCTAAGGAAGTTAGATTGGCTTCAACCAGAGCCAGGGCCTTTTCAACTCTGGCTCCGGCCTGGTGGAACGCTCTGCTTCATGAGACCAGGGCCCTGCAGAATCTGATTTCTTTCCGCAGGGCCTGTAAGACAGAGTTGTTCCGCCTGGCCGTTGGCTTGGAGCCAATTTGATTCCCTCCCTCCCTCTCTTTTTTCTTTTCCTTCTCCTCCTGCGATGAGGCTATATTTTAATGTTCCATTATTTTAATGTTGTATTTTATTTTTGTTTTTAAGTTGTAATCATTCATCTTGTTTTTATTATTGCTTGTAAGCCACTCTGAGCCTGGCCTTGGCTGGGGAGGGCGGGGTATAAATAAAAAAATATTATTATTATATTTGTAGTGTTCAGATTCACAAGGTAGCATCATTGAACAAACACCATGCCCCTTATAGGTTGCATGCATATGTCTAAAAGCACTTACTGACTATTCTAAATTTTTGGTTTGATTTGCTGAAATAAAAATTACCATATATAGTAGCTACAATATGTGTGCTGAAAAACCAGGCTGACTGAGAGTCAAAGTGCCCTGAACACTTAACACTTAAGTGGATCAAGGGTCCCATCTAATGAACAGTCTTCTTCTTCTTCTTCTTCTTCTTCTTCTTCTTCTTCTTCTTCTTCTTCTTCTAACAACAAACAACAACAAATTTATATCCCACTCATCTGACTGTATTGCCTCAGCCACTCTGGGTGGCTTCCAACAAATTAAAACACAGTAAGGCATCAAACATTAAAAACTTCCTCTATACTGTGGTCTGCTTGTGGGGAAGCAGGCTTCCGAAGACCTTGCTGAAAGTCATACCTAAAGCCATTTGGCTTGCTTAGATTCAGAAATCGCTTGCCAGGCCTTTTCATCTCCCTGCACCCTTAGGAAGTTTAAACAAATGAAAACAGAATTTAAGAAGGCCAAGTTCTATACCAGATTGCATATTTTGTCACAAAAAATGAAATAACATGACACTGTGAAATGGCAACTCACCACTTTAAGCTCAACGTCTGTGCAGCTGGATCTTTCCTAGGTCAGTTTGCATGTTATCACTGTCATAGAAACTGGGGGTTGGAACTGTCTAAGGTGGAAGAGGGAGCGCATTTTATAGAAGGTAGCCCCATCAGAATTGTTCCTACCTTGTTAAAACGTTGACTGGGGTGCACGTTGACCTGCCATTTGATGAGCCAACCTGTTCTTTCCTCAAGTGTTCCTTGTGCTTAGAAAAGCAACCAGCGTTTGAGATTCTGGTAATGACCTGACTGAGCAGTAGGACAAGCCATTGCATTTCCAATTTCAATAGGAAACCAATAGCGCTGCACAAGTTCTAACAGAAGAGTGCCATTCAGCGAACAGTTTCCTGGTTTCTACGCTTGTTGGAGAAGCCGGAGTACTGAATTCTGTAATGAATGTACAACCTATACAAACCATCAAGCAGAAAATTCAAGGTAACTGCTACAGACTCACACCACTACAATGGAGCTCCTCCAGGAATGTATTTATTTACATTAAAACACTATTATACAAACTGAAAAAAAGGACATTTTAGAGGGAAGGCATGCCCAAGCAAACAGCCCTCTCACCCACCGCTGTTTTGTTCCACTATATTCAAAATGGGAAATCTATGAATCAGGTCTACTTGGAAAGGAAGAAAAAGAACAAAAACCAACCACCACCCAACCCCCTATGTTTGAACATTTGATGGTTACTGTTAAAGTCACCCCCAAAATACTTAGTTCTTCATTCAAATAAAACTCTTGCCCATTGGTTTTATTTGTAATTTATTTATGTAACACAGTGTAGAAAGCTATCAATTGATAAGCAATGATTCTGTACAATCATCCTGCAGAAACGCTTGTAGGATCCCTGTTAATTTTTCAACCAGCAGGCACTTCCCCCCGCCCCCCTATAAAAGTGCTCACAATTAACAAGGATTCCTTTTATTTTTTTAAAATATGAAAAGATACATGGGAAAGGAAAGTTCATCCCCTTAATGCCTAAGGTGTGCACATAAAACAGGCACAAAGAAACAAACGTGTATTCCCATGATTTCTACATCACTAATACAGCAGAAGCAACAATCTGTACAATAAAATGCAACTGCAGAGGAAAATAATTTCAACTCATCTGGAATACTTTTCTAAAAAAAGAAAGAAGAAAAATTCATTTTGACCTTAAAATGCATAGTGATCAGAAAAAGGAAAACTCAGCAAAGAGAAGCAGCTCAACCCCACGTACACAGAAAGCATCCCCCATCGATTCTTAAAGCATATTTCAATTAGGACTTAATTTCCCCCCTTCACAAATCACAAGAATAATATACAACTGGCTAAAGGAGCTATATGATAAATAATTGGGAAAGAAGCTATTCATGCACTAGTTAAGTACAGCTAAACTTTACAGTACACAAAAAACATTCATTAATAATGTAGTGTAAAGACTGAAATGTAAAGAGAGAGAAGAATACATTACTGATTTTATAATTCAAGTTCAGGCATCTACTTGTGTTACAGCACAGCTGTCAAAAGGCGATAATGAGTAAATAATAAAACAAAGTGTTTGTTCGTTCTTGCTTGTTTCCACATTATTCTCTAACTGAACACCAATGGGCAGTGAAGCAATCATTTTGCTGTCCAACTCATGAGGCTGCTGTGGTGTTCTAGTTCTGCATCTGTTCAAAGAACTTGTAGGTTGGATTCTCGTAGCCATTTTGTTGCATCTTGGACAGGTGGCGTTCCTCTGGTGTCACTGCGGCATCCACCTAAGGTAGGTAGAAGGAAGACCAGAGTCATGGTCCCACACGGGCAGCACACAACTCTCACGTTGACAGTGTAAATGGAAGAAATACGGTTGTCCCCCCTCCCACACCTCCTGGTCAACTCTTTGAAGCTCAGTGGCTGTAGCTCAGTGGTAAAGCATCTGCTTTGCAAGCAGAACGTCCTGGGTTCCCCAGCATCTCTAGGTAGGGCTGAAAAGAACACTGCCTGAAACCCTGCCTGTTATCGTAGAAAAGAGATGGACCAATTGTCTGACTCAGTATCAAAAATCTTCCTATGTTTCGAAGCCAGCAGACCAGGGTCTCTGCTGAGGATCAGTGTCCTGACAGTTTGCAGGAGCAACCTCTTTCACAAGTCATGCTGAAAGACTCTAGATGTGTGTGTTTGGTGGGGAGAGGCAGTAGGTGTGTACATTGACTGTACATACCATGGTGCCCAGTCACAGAATCTCACAGATTAGCAATAGACACCAATGCCGATGTGTATTCTGGGAGCTACACACTCAGTGCCATTGTGAAACGGCAATGTGAGGGAGAACAGGATACTGGACTTCATGGGCTTCTACCATGATCCAGCAGGGGCTCTTCTTGAGGTTAAGTCAGGCATAGGTAAACTCGCCCCTCCAGATGTTTTGGGACTACAACTCCCATCATCCCTAGCTAACAGGCCCAGTGGTCAGGGATGATGGGAATTGTAGTCTCAAAACATCTGGAGGGCGAGTTGCCTATGCCTGGGTTAAGTTTTGAGGAGTCCTTCGTGTGTGAAGCACACCAAGAGTGTATGCATGCTGCCAACAGGCTTGATGCTGCTGTCCCCTTGCATGTTCACAAATGCAGAAGAAGAGTGGGTGCAAACTCTCTGTTCTAAACATATCTTTTTATTTATAAAATGATTTATATGCTGCATGTTACAGCTGAACTGAGGTACCTTATCAACTATGTTAGTTTGGTTCACAGAATCACAGATTGTAGAGTTGGAAGAGACCACAAGGGTCTTCTAGTCCAACACCCTGCAGTGCAGGAATCTTTTGCCCAATGTGGGACTTGAACCCACAAACCTGAGATTAAGAGTCTCATTCATTTGAACTGGATTCATTAAACTTGTTTTAAAAGGATAGTATTCATATTAAGTGGGACGTGGGTGGCGCTGTGGGGTAAACCACAGAGCCTAGGACTTGCCGATCAGAAGGTCGGCGGTTCGAATCCCCGCGACGGGGTGAGCTCCCGTTCCTCGGTCCCTGCTCCTGTCAACCTAGCAGTTCGTAAGCACATCAAAGTGCAAGTAGCTAAATAGGTACCGCTCCAGCAGGAAGGTAAACGGCGTTTCCGTGCACTGCTCTAGTTCGCCAGAAGCAGCTTAGTTATGCTGGCCACATGACCGGGAAGCTGTATGCCGGCTCCCTCGGCCAATAAAGCGAGATGAGCGCCACAACCCCAGAGTCGGTCACGACAGAACCTAATGGTCAGGGGTCCCTTTACCTTTATTCATATTAAGTAATAAAAGAGCAAAATCGCAACAATATAAAAAAAAATGCGGCAAATGGCCCAAAAGGCACCACCAATTAATTCCTAACATTTAACTTAAGAAAAGTCTAATTTCTAGTCACTTGCATACATTCCCACTAGAATAGGCATTCTTGGTGTCCATAGAAAAAATGCAGCAGTTATAGTGAAGCACTGCAGAGAATATACTGCTCAAGGGTTACTTTTTATTGCTCACAAAAAATGACATTGCGATCATGCGAAATTCGTCTCAGCAGTCTTCAGATCAGGTGTGGGGAACCTTTGGCCCTCCAGATGCTGCTGAACAACAACTCCCATCATCCCTGGCCGTTGGCCAGCTCCCGGCTGTTAAGAATGAGAGTCCAGCAACATATGGAGGGCTAAAGGTTCCCCACAGCTGCTTCAAATGTTCATTAATTAAAAAAAAAATCCTGCTCTGGGAAAGTAATTTCTGCATACTTAGCACAACTGATACTCTCACTAACTGCTGAAACAGAGCAGGTATCTGTACTTCTGCTATGTATTCTACATATGCCTTTATCAGCTTTATTTTTAAATTTTGTAATAAGAGATCCCTGGACAGTTAAGTTCAGTCAAAGGTGACTATGGGGTTGCGGCGCTCATTTCGCTTCAGGCTGAGGGAGCTAGTGTTTGTCCATAGACAGCTTTCTGGGTCATGTGGCCAGCATGACTCAACCACTTCTGGCACAACCAGAAAATGTATTCTACCTAAGACAAAAGGCTCCATGTCCCCACTGACCCCCTGACCCCTCCCATTTCCACACTAGGAAAATGAGAACAATTCTTACATTTTGAAGAAGGTCCAAAACCTGTCGTTGATAGAACGTGGGGTTTTTTTAACCCCTTTTAAGCTTTTTCAAGAAGCAGAGGAATGCTCAGCCTAGCTATATTAGCCATTCCAATCCATCAAGTTTTGGGTGTCCTTAGAGAATGTCTCGGCTTCCCAGCGCTACACTCAAATCCCCTACATAAGAATGTGCTCAGCAGCAGCTTGAACAAATCTATATTGACAATCTTCAGCTCTTGTTCTGCCTTACCTATCAGTTCATAATGAAATAATCCATAACACTCTACAGACTTGGTATGGATCGGTCACATTCTGCTTTCAACCCATTAGCTGTAGCTGGGGTTTGAGACTGTCTACAGCCCAATTGCTTGAATTGTTCCCATTTAAACATCCCTTAATGTTTTCCCCCCTGCAGATGCAAAAGTTAGCATGTCACTCAACAGAGTTCTCCAGCATATCCTTGGGACCTGGGAACAGGGACCATGTAAACCACACCACAAAACTAGTTATGGCTTCATGTTTGTATCTAATGCTGTGAGAGCAAAGTTCCAGTCATGTTACAGAACTGTCCCTTCCTATCCTACCCACTGCAGTGCCCCCCACAATTGCTTCAGAGAGTCCCCCAAGTTCTTTGGAGCAGATTTTCATGGTACATGGATGACCACAGGGAAAAGGAGAGAAAGGGGGAGTCTGTTCTGTCACCACAGCAGCATTTGATATAATTTTATAATTACAATTTGAAATCAGACTCACAGTATTATTTCCCCTGCGCCCCACCCCCTCCATAAGCCAAACTGGTTTTGCAACTGGAAAACAAAATCCAGTCTGAAAATGGAGCAATCCAGTTGACTTCATAGAAGGGAATAAGCTCTGTTTGGCTGCTATTGTCCATTCACATAATAATTATTAGTAACTTTCACTTACCTCCACTACACCATGATGGATAGAGGTATATTGTTTCTTCTTTAGCATCACCAAAGTGATGACAATTACTGTAGCAATGACAACACCTCCCACCATTAGTCCAATGATGGCGCCTTTGTTCGAACCTACATCTTCAGCAAAGAATACCTAAAATAAAATTAAAAAATGGCAAGTTAGTTACTGAGTTAGGCAACTTGTTACTTGTGCATTTTACACCTTGCCAAACAAAAGAAAAATTCTCTCGGCAATCCAATGGTTTCTGAGCAGTGCTCAAGAAAATACCTAAACTTTGTTTCCATTTAAGAGGTAAATTAGTATTACGGTTTCTCTTCATGTAACATGGGAGAATAGAATCTGAAACTGCTAGCATCTCATCTGCAACACACAGAAATGCACAGGTGAAGTTGGAATAACCTGGAGCCACAAAGCTGGTATTAGGATGTGGACGGGGAAGTGGGAAAAGAAATTTGTTCAGCTTGCATTTTAATATGAACCTACCTGGTTTGCACCTCATGGAACAATACGTAAACCAAACCAAACCCATCTATCCTTCAAAATGCACATTTCTCCCCATTTTGTAATGCAGTTCTCCAGCCAGGCAATGCATACAAAGAAGCATATATCAGAGCAAACGTAAAGAAAAACAAGTGTGTCTGTTTAAACAACATTCAAGACACATAACATTAGGAGAAACTGCTTGCAAAAATGTGTCTATTAGAAGAAGGGCACGCCAACATGCACACCAATTCTCACCCAGGCTTTGCAAATTGATGTGGAAGCAGGGAGAAGTGAACTTAAGATATGGAAACTGAAATGGTTGACTCCGTCCATCCCTAGCTGCATTGTAGGAGGAGCCCAGGTCCGAAGAAGGGAGCTCCCCAGGCCTTCTTCCCACACAGGCTCACAATGAAGAACTCAATCTGTTCACTCTCAAAAGTCACCAAAAGAGACTGAACAAGAATCCAAAAACTTTCTCCTATGTCAGCCTCTTTTCTGGCACTACAGACGTCAACAAGGGCTATTCTCAACTGCCAGAGTCTTCATTACAGACCATCGGGATCCTGTCCAAAGGTGATGGACCATTAAGGAAGTTGGTGAGGAAATTTCTACTTCCCAATCTGACAAAACCCTCAACTGTGTGACCATCAATTAGGATGAGGGCCACTCTTGTGGAGCCACAGGCACCTATGACAGTAGAGAAAATTGGTTCCAAAGATAAGCCTATAATGTGCTGAGAGTATGCTGAGCTCAGGTACTGAACTGCAAGGTTAACCAGATTGCCAAAGAACAACAACACAGACCTATCAATAATCATAAGAGATTTAGACCTAGAACAAACTTGGTTGGTCTCCAAGGTGCTACTGGACAAATTTTTATTTTTATTTTATTTATTTCATAAGAGATTTAGGTTTCAGTGCTATTCTTCTACTTACTCCCTACCCTGCACTATGATTAAAACAAAAACAAAACTGGTGTAGAATAGAAACAAAAACACACAGATTAATTTATTCATATTGAGGGTTGTTACTGAACAGTATTGTGCCTTCAAGAAGAGTGTTTGTTTTTAAAACTGCACAATGCCATTCTGTTTGAATTGCACACACACCCCAGCACAGTAGGGGGAGGAAACAGGTTTAAATTCTCTTTTTAGTGTTGTTCCCCATTGCATACTAGCTCCCATATAATTAAAAGAGAATAAAATAGAAGTAAATGAACTGAAATACACTTTCCCTCCTCTCCCCACGCCTTTTCAAAACAAGTCCTCCCTTAAATGACTCATAAACATGCTAACACTTGTGAGCCTTGCAGGCTAGCATTTTACACAGGAGAGCTAATGCATTTTGGATTTTTTTTTCTAGCACTGGGAATTTTTGATCCCCAGAATCTAAGAGCTGATTATTATTATTATTATTATTATTATTATTATTATTGCATGGAACAATTATCTATCCCTAATGCAAATTGGATTCCCACGCTAATTTTAATTTTCAGCACCATTTAGCTTCAAGAATACGTTCCAAAAAGAAAACCTTTCAAGTTTCAGTATCTGAAGTCAAATACTCCAGTACACTTTATTCCTTAAGAAAACAAGAAGGCCATTTCAGACACAGAGAATGACCAGGATATATTCTGGGTTGATTCACATTTGGCTTTAGTTCAAGTTCCAGCTATACAAGAAATGTTTCAAATTGCTTAGGTCAAATCAGTTCATTTTGTGCCAATAAAAAAGTTAAACCAATATTCATAGGCTTAATTTTTGTTTTTAAAAATGTAATGATCAAAGTGCTTCCTTGGTTGTTATAATATATTGGGAAGCCAGAAGTAAGAAAGGACAGCTCTGGATATGGGGAACAGCTCTGGGCAGGTGGAACAAGGAAATCTTTGTGAACTGCCATTTACGGAAGTAAAGCAGCAGCATTTCCTTTTTCTTCCGGCTCCCTAACAAAGGATTTTAGGGAATCCCCCCCCCCTTTCCTCCTGCTTTCTTTTGTGTTTCTGGCATTCCTTTCCCCTCTTTCCACTTCTTGCTCAGTTCTTGAGATGTAACAGGACTCAAAGCTTCTTCTAAATTATACCTTTAGATTGACAAACCCTGTCTTGAAAGGCCAAATTAGGGATGATGACAACAGATCCGTCCCTTTATATGTGGCTTTGCCCCAGTCACATATAAAGGAGTGGCGTCCCCTGAGTTGCAGCTATTTATAAGCAGATGCCCAATGCGTTAAAAGAATATGCACAGTATTTCACTATTGGTGAATGAAAGATCTTGTGGGTTCCAAGGACAAGGATTTCAATAGTCACAGAAATTGGAAACATCCCCAAGCTATTTTCATGAACAAAGTTAGAGTAACATAAAATAAAATTAGTCTTAAGGAGAATAGAGCAGGATCCAGTTTAAGGAAAGAGGGCGCACTCACCAGTTTCTGATGATGTACTTCGTATCCTGAATCATGTCTGTACTCTGCATCCATCTTTAGCTCTGCAGTCTCTTCTGTTTTGACATTGGTCAATCCAGAGCCTATATCAGGCCAAAGAGAGAGAGAGAAAAACAAGCGCCAGTTTTTGATAAGCTCTATGTGTACCCTCCGCCACTGCTGCCAACAATCATGAGTGCAAGACACACATATGAAGAAGCCTCTAATGAAAGTGTGCATGGTGAGATAATGGAAGAAGATGCTACTTTTAAAAAGGGGGTGGGTGGGGAGCAAGAACAAAACCAAGCAATTGCTATTTTTCTACTACTTACTGAGAGACAAGCAATGCACTTTCATCGATAGCCAAGGGGGAAAAAGATTATTTAAAGAACAAAGCATGGCAATTGTTTCACAGCCTTGTTCCTGTGCTACTTCCGCACAGGGCAGAAGCATAGAGATGTGGGGCAGGGCTGCACTTCCAATTCCACCCCACCATCAGGCCTTCTTTCAATAACTGCATGTTGTGTAGTTGTCTGCAAAGGAGGTCTTGCTTACATGCAGGGGCTCTGTACAATTAGGGGTCCAAGGTGCCTAAAGACCCTACTCACGAGCTGCGGCAACTGAGTTGTTGAAAGAAGATGATCTGATGCCAAGGGTGGGGCTAGGGCACAGCCCCACTACACAGGCTTATGCCTTATGTGCAAGTCAATCATGAATAGGGGTAGGGTGGCTTGCAAAAAAAGGGGGATATTTATGATGGGCTGGCTGAGTGAGGAAAATGCAGGAGAACCGAGTGGGATGTGGGGGTCTCTGCCAAGACTGGGGCAGCTGGATAGTGAAGATCTTTGCTGTTTTAGTCATGCCCGCGATGAGAACCGCAAGCTCTCTCCACAGCTGTCAGAGCCTCTCTCTGACACTGCCATGGTGCCTATTCCACTGCCTCCCACACTCTGCCTTCCCCAAAGGGGATGTTCCTCCAGTCCCAGCTGCCTCTCAGGAGGCAGAGCCACTTCCACCATCACCCAGATCTAGGAAGCGCCAAAGGAGAAGGAAACAGAGGGTCCCACCTACTAGGCCTAGTGTGATGGCAGAAATGCTTGCTGCACCAAGTTGTGGCTGCCCCATTTCTAAATATAGGACAGCAATGGGGTGTGTATCAGTGTCAGATCCACACCCACAGCTTGTTTGAGAACCTGCCTTTGTTGTAGCTGTATTTGTGGCATACACACTGAAGTCTAGATGTGCAAGCAGTTCATATTTTTTAAAAAAATTGAGTCGCATTATCTCAGGTATACTTGCACAAGTCAGCCAAAGGCTGTTTGCTTAATAGAAAGACAACACATATTGCCCTTCACTTCTAAAATGTAGACACCCACTCAAAACTATCTAAGTAAATGGCGAAACAGCAACCATACTGGGATGAGACCTGCAATTCATCTAGCCTAGAATTTCTGCATCTGAAAATTGCCAGCTGTAGTTATTCATAGCACAGGCTACTAATACCAATTTAATTCCTGGCAGATTGCTGCCAGTCTTTGGGCATTCACAGTTTAAGGGACACCCTACTAGTCAATTGAACCAAACATCCTTTTGAATTGTTGTAAAAATTCTCTTTCGAGTTATAGCAAATAATACAAGATCACTGAAAAATATTTCAGCCCCACAAATTATCGAAGTCATTGTGCTATAAAATTGGCATATTTGATAACAGTACTGAAAATTGGCTGAAGTGCATATATGTTCATCTTTCTGAACAATTTAGCTATATGTAATACAATCATGCATCTAGGACTGTAATTTTTTCTAAGAAAAGCTTGCATGATTTAAGAGTACAACTCTTTCTGGAAAAGTGTAAATCCTTGAGACTGTAAATAGCAGAGCTTCCAAACAAAATTTGGAAGCTAAAAATTTCAGTAAGATTCCTATGAAATCTCTGAAATTTTAATTCCACTCTCTCAAATGCAATCTCCTAGGTCTCTTTCCATAAGGCATACTATGGGCTTGTCACACGGGCAGCTTGTTATGTGCGTATCTCACAAAAAGCAATTAATCATTCCAGACACTGGAATGCCGTATGTTGTTTGCGCATAAAGTGCTTTAGACTTAAGTTACAAAATGGTAGCCAAATATGCAGGCATCTTGCTACTGGCATGCTACTGTGAATTATGGAAGCCAGCCAACTTCCATAAATGAAGGTTTGGACAAAGCCCAAGAGAGGAGAAAAACACACACACAGCCCATTTCTCTCTTTGGTATGAATCAGTACAACTGCTAAACATATGTCACGCAAACTCTTCATGGAAACTAGCTATGCCCTAATATGCTTTCATAACCTAGCACTTTTATTTCGGAATGTGAAAAGGATGGCAAACCTGCAAAATATCGCACTTTCCGTTTTATTCTTGCATGAGGAACCCACTGGTTTTAACACCAGGAAGAATTGATTTGCTGAATTATTTAACTCTAACTGCGTAGCTGCACAGTGAGATCCAGATGCCACAGATTAACTCTGAAGCACACAGATCTAACCTTGGGACCACTGTCCTCTTTGGACATTACATCAGAGTGATTACACTATATTAGAGGGGTTCTTGCTTCTACAAGTGTACTCCCTGTGTAACTAGCACACCAAATGATAATACATTAATTGCATGGCATTTTTTTGTTATCAGCAGTCTCTGGACAACAGGTTAGGGAAGTTGAACTCTTTTCCCACCTTGCAATGATTCTCACACATCTCCCTCTCAAACTATTTACATTTCAAGGGGAGCCCCTATGGCTCCAATGGAGGTTTCCCTTGAAACAGAAGCTGGAAAATGTCCTTATGTTGACACATCAACCAAATCTTTCTTTTCCTTCCTATTAATAAAATACGATATGAGCCAGATAGATTAAAGGGGTTGCCACCACTAGCAATCAATTGCAAGAGAGCAGCAATTTCAGAATTTTTACTATAAAAGCATTAATTAGCCGGGTTTTTGTGAGGAAGGCCTGTGAACTAAATGTGACTGTGGCTGCTGGACTTAATCTGAAACCACATTGTGAAGCAAGAATTGGAACGGTTTTGGATTATTCTCTTTGCAAGTGGCACTGAGTTAACTGCAATGTGCTCTTTCCCATTATGCTAAATCTGCAGGAACCTCTGGTAGAATGACTAGTGTGGCCAGATGCAGAAGACAAACAGGGCTCCTGTACCTTTAATAAGTCATATGGAGGGGGATTTCAGCAGGTGTAGCTGGTCATGTAAGCTATACCAGCTGAAATTCCTTTGTTAAGGTGCAGAAGACCTGTCCGCTTCATAGTATTGGGCCACCTTAAGGATTACTACAGAGTCATGAACTGTAATGAACTGTACTGTGCTTGCAAGCATACATTTTCTTAGCACTGGTTTGCAGGACAAAAATAATAATCCAGCAGTAATAAGTTAAAATTCATAATGTACAGGAGACCTTTGGGTAGGAAAACACAGTATCAAAACAGCCCACTATCATCTACAAGGCAAGGCATTTCTTTCTGCTAGACAGATGACTGTATGGATGCTATGTCATAATGCTCTATTTCTTCGCACACAAAACTTTGGGGAAAGAGAGAGACAAGAATAGATTCCTTTGACATATGTGATGATGACTAAAGGCAAGAAGTGGGTGCAGAGGCAAAAGCATAATCACTAAGCTGCATTTTAGATAGGCAATAGTAACATCACTTGTTTTTCCACGTGTGTAGTGTCATCAATTGAATAGGCAAGTAACTCAGGCATTCTGTGATTTATCAGGTTCTATTTAGAAAGGCTAATAAGCTACTTCTGTTCTAGAGTGATGTAATTTTGGTGATAAGCAAGACTTGGTCTTTGTGATAAAAGCAAGGCCTGGCAAGTCATGTAACCAGACAACTGAGTAGACAGAGATTCCCTGTCTCCTAAGGATGCCATTACATTTAATGAAGCCTTTCTGAGCACTCCGGTGCAGGACAGGTGACAGTGAGCTACAAACCAGAAATATGATGTGTCATTGCACAAGTAATGAGAGAAAACACTGAGCAGAGAGCTGCAAATTGATTGCCCTTTTGGCAGATGGAGGCTAATCTTTGGAGTGTGCTTATTTAGACTTTAGCGTTGTACATTAATTTGTTGTTGCTTCCGAAATCTGGGAAAACAACTGGTGACATTTCTTTTGCTTATGGTCCCAACAACAACAACAACAAAATGTGATTCCGTACAGATGTCTGGGGAAAGGCATGGTACATATAATTGAACTTGCCATTTCATAGTGTCTTGTGAGTGAATGTGTTGTTCTAGCATTAATTCAATACAAAAGAAACTCCTCTGCGCCCTATGTTACATGGTACAGAATATCTACCACCCACTAATTCCCTAGACACACTCACTAGTGCAGATTACAGTCTCCATTACTCACAAGAATAAAGGGTGAGGCGTCATTTGCATGTTAGGTAAAGGTAAAGGGACCCCTAACCATTAGGTCCAGTCGTGGCTGACTCTGGGGTTGCGGCGCTCATCTCGCTTTATTGGCCGAGGGAGCCAGCGTGCAGCTTCCTGGTCATGTGGCCAGCATGACTAAGCCGCTTCTGGCGAACCAGAGCAGCGCACAGAAACGCCGTTTACCTTCCCGTCGGAGTGGTACCTATTTATCTACTTGCACTTTGATGTGCTTTCAAACTGCTAGGATGGCAGGAGCAGGGACCGAGCAACGGGAGCTCACCCTGTTGTGGGGATTCGAACCGCCGACCTTCTGATCGGCAAGTCCTAGGCTCTGTGGTTTAACCCACAGCGCCACCTGCGTCCCTTCATTTGCATGTTACGACAAGCCAAATTTGGCAAGAACAAGCAATCATGTGGGAACCCAGATCGAAAACAAGTCCTGCATGTGCCACACTACCCAGATCTCAGCCACGATCTAGTTTAGCATTATGGCCAAACGTGGATTCAGGGTTATTCTCCCCCAAACAAACCATGAACAAACCTTGGTTATTTGCTTGCTTGATCTTGCTAAGCTATGGCTTGGGCTTAGTGTAATGTGCAAACTGGGCTTGCTGATGAGAATAACTATTATATGCACTCTGAATATGCACACTAGATTGGGGCATTACAGATACTTGTATTTCTACCAGCCAGCAAGGTTACTGTAATGTCTATATCTAGAAACCTGTCTAGACATTGTTAAAGCACTTCTGAAGGAGAATGCATTCATTATCTTTGTTAGAAGTCATTGGGCTCGCCCTCCCCCCCCCCACCATTCTGAACTAAATATACTGCAATGAAGCCCCCAAAATTAAAAGTTACCATTGCCTGGCTCTTTACCTAGAGCTCATATATTTGATGACTTTAACATTTTCAATTTCCAAAACAAAGTATTTATTTTTCATGCAGAAAGATATATCACACAACACACACACACACACACTTTGAATGCCCCCATGGCACTGCCTGATGTTCAAGTTACAAGGAAAATATATATAAATGGGAAAAGGAGTTCACAAATCATCTAACCGCTTCTCTTTTAATTCCAGCATATTCTTGGAATAACTTATTATTTTATGGGTCAGGCAGACATGTTTCAGCAAAATGACCTCATTCAAGAGTTGGCAGGAAGTTACTGAGTTCTAAATCATGTCTATGAGAAGACGCAGGAGCTCAGCAGAGGAGTATTACAAAGAAAAGGTGATTCATTCAGCTGAAGCCAAAGATGAACATGCAGGGCAAACACAGGTTAGGTAAAAGCCATGCAAATTATATACCTGGTCGTGTGGTGAGTCCTCTGTCTGCAGCTGGGCGGGCATCAACTGGCTCAACTGGGCACGTGCAGCCAAGAAATAAACAAATAGGAAAGAAAAAGAGCAAATAAAAAAATAAAAATAAACAAAAGCTTCCAAAATAAGTTGCCTTTGGTTTTGCCTGGGACAGTGCAGGAAAGTTATATGCCATAAACAAAGTAACATAAGCCAACAGTTGGAAAAGATCTGCTTTAAATTAATCCTGGAAATGAAAGTAAAGGGACAGGAACTATCACGTCCATCCATTTCTGGTTACTTTACATATCACAAACCACAAACAGAGTCTCCATCTATTGGAGAAGAAGAAAGTCTTCTTCAGTCCTTGAAAACTCCACCTACCTTTTGCTTAGAACTCTGTAACATAAATATCACGCAAAAATGGGCTGCTTCTCATCTCTTAACCCCGTCCTTCCCCTTCTCCTTTAGAAGAATGGTTACATTTTAAACACCACTGAACACTATAACTTTAAAGGCAAGTTATGCGGCAGTCTGGCTTCTCTCAAAATAACTGAGGGAAACTTAGGGGATAAACATTTATCTCTTATATAGTCACAGCGTTTTGTGTCTTAAAAAAGCAGATGAAAAGGACAGGGAACTTCTGAATTGTAGAAATGCTTTATTCTTTAATATTAAGTGCATGTTCCCTGAAACAAGCTTTGAGGAATTGCGTGACAAATGGAAGAGACCAATTCTGCAGAAGCACATTGCTCTCTAATATGGTACAAAACTTCACCTGGAAGTCTCCAGAAAGTGGAATACAAATACTGACAGATGACAGAATGCAGGACTCTAGCTGCTGATGCAGAAAGCCATGAGTCTGAGCGTATCTGAACATCAACCATAACTTTGCCAGCAGTACCTTCTGTACACCATCTATGAGCCAAGATATTGTAATAGGGATTCTCATTGTTGGCTGCATCTTACTACTGAATCTCTCTTTCCTGGATTTTTTTCCTGACTGTGTTTTGAATGAGAATAAGACTCTTTATTTAACTAGGCACTGAGTAAAGTTTTTGAAATTAAATTAATTTCACTAAGTTTCTTAAACTTTATTTCGAAAAGCAGGTTGTTATCCAGTTTAGGTATAGCATATTCATTCAAATAAATACACAAAATTGGGGTGGGGGTGGGGAACGACACACAACAACACATGGAAGAATCATATTTCAAAACAAATATCACCACCACTTTGAATGCCATGTTGGAAGGAAAGCCACTTATCCAATGAACATATCCAAGTACAAAAGGTATTGCCAACACAGATCTTTGTATGCTAGGTATTGTAACTAGATTTTCTAAAATAATGATCCTCCTGAAAAGCCACAACCCTCTGACATGAGTAAGACAATCTGCATGGATTTCCTCACACCCCCTCACAACATGCTTAGCAGTGATTTATGTTTGTGGAAGCAGGTGGACTTACCAGCTAACCTGTCACACACTCATTCAATCCAAGCAGAACACCCCACAGCTGCATAATGAGAAAAACTCAAAAACATGATACTCCTTGTCCCTTTTCCATGCTAGAGGAGACACAGTCTCTCAAACCGACATATGCAGGAGCCAGAAATGCTGAAGGAATGCTAAGCTTCCATTAGTAGAATGCAGTGAAGGCTATTTCATAAACAGCACAGAGTCAAAGCCCAGGTTGCCTTATAGTGTACACTAAGGATAGATCTGCAGCCAACCAGCCCTTGGTGACTGCATCTATGTTTTATAGACAGACTAATTTCCATTTTATTGCACCTTTCCTCCGAGAAGCTCAAGGTGGCATACATAACTCATCTTCCACATTTTATCCTCATGGAAACCCTGTGAGGCAGGTGAGTCTGAGAGGCAGTGACTTGCCCAAGGTCAGCCAGTAAGTTTCATGGCGAAGTGGGTTTCCCAGGTTCTAGTCTGACACTCTAATATACTGCACTGGCACTCAGGGATACTCTATACAATACTATTCATGCAAGCATATGTTGGTCGCATTCAAACTTCACATTTTTAGTTTGGTGTTCACTTAAAGCATCTTAATGTGTACCTCTGAAAACAAAACAAAACAAAACAAAACAAAACAAAACAAAACAAACAGTGAAGTTGCTGCAAGTTCTGCATTTATGACACTTATTTATTCAGGCAGCAAAACAACATTTGTGTATTGCATTAAGAGGACCAAATGAAGGTTTTCTCTTGAATGTGCAAAGGTAACCTCTGTAGCACTGCTGAATGCACACCAATGAAGTGGAAAGGTAAAACAGGGGCAGCTGTCAGGAAAGCAGAGGAAGAAAAGGGCCCTCTAGACTAAGTTAGAAAGTTTTTGGATACAATCTGAATCTCTTAAATATTCTTTAAGTGGGGGTGGCAAGCTATTTTTCCTATTGAGCTTTACCAGGCAAATGCAATGTGAAGCCACAGGTTTCTAATATCAAGTTTATGTACCCAGGTTTGCCCTAAAGTCTGTTAGATCAAAAAATGAATATAACTCATGAATTCAGCACAATCCACAATAAAATAAATGGGAGTTTCTCACTGCACAGCTGATCTGTCACACAATGCCTATTTTCACTGGTTGTTCTGAAGGAGAATCTCCCAACTGACTGTGCTACTTTTTATTTTTTTTATTGTTGTGTAGTGTTGAGCTGTATCCAGCAAAGTCCTCCTGGTTGCACAAGGACTTCTACTAGTGCTATTGAGCAGATTTGGGGGGGGGGGGTTGCAGGGAGAAGGGAGGGAAAGTTCACAATAGCATAAACCATTTCACTTCCTTTCTACACTGTATTACAATTTTCAAGAAGTGCCAAATTTCTGTAACTGATGTCATTTTTGCACCAGGAACTGCATATGAAGTTTTTAAATGTCACAGTAAGGCAATCATCAACCTTCTATGCCATCATTAATCCAGAAGTTACCTGTGAGTCTCAGTAGCAACAAATAAATCAAATACAGTATAGTGCCATATATTCTTATATATGTTGCTTAGGGGAATAACAAAAAAGACATAACAGGTTAACACATTTTCCCCACATTAATCTTGCAGATCTTTCTGATGTACACATTTTACTTGGATGAATTCCTTTTGACACTTAAAAACAAGAAGATTGCCTTTTAAAAAAAGGATTCTGATATGGCTAGACCCAAATAAAAGCTGACTTTCCAGAAAATTGATTATTATTAAGTTTATCCATTTATCAACTTTACCTGTTACTTTACACAGAGGAAAGTGTACATATGGCAAGTTCAACAAAGACCACAATGTTTTCCTAGCTATTTGGGAGGGGGGAATCTTTGGAGGAATATAACAGTATTGATCACTTATCCAAGAATCTTTAAGAGCAGTAGTTTTGAAATAAGACTACTGATAATGACCTCGTTAGATGTAACACATTCCCAACATTCTACTTCCACAGAGTCTCCATGGCAGTAGCTCTCACTCATTAACAGCTCAAAGCACCCCTTTTAATTAGACATTATTATTTTGACTTGCTTCCAATTCCTACAAGTTCGCCACATTAATTTTTTAGTGGGGGCAGACATCTCACTTAAATTTTGACAGCTTCTCTGTTTCAAGGCAGTACGTGAACTTCTGAATCTCAATGCATTTGCAGTCTATCAAAAGTAAAAGAAAGGCAAGTGCTTCTGGCAGACCTTTCACCACTCAGAATGAACCATTCTTTGCTTTCGTCAGAGAGGCCAAGACCTTCTCATAATACATCCATCTACAATCCCACACCATCTCCATCCAAGAAACTCTTAAGTCATCTTACATTACCTTCGTTTTCAGTGTTGGCTGGGACTGAATCGACTGCAAAGGGGTGCCATGGCTGAAAGTCATCTAGGCTGATTTCCCCATCGACTGGAAGGAGTTCAACTGTTGTTTTAGTCTCTGTCAAGGAAGGCATGAGGGCATCATTTCCATAGCTGATTCTGGGCTCACTGATCATATTTGCCAAGATATCATCTGAGTAGTTTTGCACTTTTTGAAGCAGTTCATCTGGAGGAAAAAGAAATGAGAAACCAGCAATTAATACACTTCAGGAGACTCTAAGCACTCACTTGGCCCTAACTGGTAAATTATCACAATTGGGAGAATGCAGAAATGGTTTAAAACTTAGTTTGCAAAACAGAAACAGAGAGGCTGATGACCACAGCATCATTGGAGGTAGGGAGGGAAAGAGAGAAAGACAAAGGACATATCTGTGGTACCTTGCAGTAAAGCTGCAGAGCAGAAGAGAGAAAGGAAACAGGGCTATTCCATTGGCTCTGCTGAGACTCCAGTCAACACAGACGGCCTTTTGATGAAGCAGGGTGAAGCACACTGCGTAGGTGGCAGATCTAGACTCCTCCACTTCCACCCTTACTTGCAGCTCTCCATTTTGAAAAACCACACTGTTACAACTTCGGCATAATTTTCAAATGGGAGACTCTGCAAGATCCTTTACTCCAAATTCAGCAATTTACTGTACAGTCGTATGCATGTCTGCCTACCCAAGAGTACGTCTCACTGAATTCCCAGGTAAGGAGGAAATCTTATACACATTTACCAGGGAGTAAGCCCCATTGAACATAGTAGAGTTTGCTTCTAAGTAGACATTCATAAGACTGAATTGCTAGAAGGTATTCCGAAGTTATCTGAGAATGGGAGGCCTGAGATTTTATTTGGTAGCCGTTTGCTAATGGCTGTTGGTAGACAGGAGCAGTGTGCACATTTTCCACCCCCTGTACTGATAATGTCAGTCAGTTCCAGGTATTCCCACTTCCAGTGAGTGCAGGCTACCAATTACAACATGAAAGCATAAAATCCATTCATTAGTGCCAGTTTATTGGTGGATTAAAAAAACAAAACATCCTCACCTTTAGGAAGTGTTTTGAGACAGCCCTTGAAATGTTAACAATTGTATTGCTAGTACTGGCATACTTTTAAAATACTGAAGCTCTGAAATGGAATCTGAAGCCATCTCATTCCCCCCCCCCCACCCCCCCAGAGTTCTCTGCTCCCTCAGAGGGAGAAAAAAAATATATCTCTCTACTGGAGAGTCCCAGTGGGAGTTCTGTCTCTCTGAAATAAGGCAGCCATACATTGGGAGGTCTTCTTGGAAATCCCTGCTCTTAAGAGCAAGGAGGGCAAGAGGGCATGGAGCCCAACTGGGAGGGCAGGGGCAGGGCATTTTGCCCATAGCAGCAAAATGTACTAGGCAGGCCCCGCCAGTAGAATCCCTCCCCAAAACTGACCTAGCTGCAACCATATCATCAGGCAACTGTTTCCAACTCAGCTGGTCTTTGTAAGAGATGTAGCTTTAAGCACTGGTGCTTTTTAGCATGCTTCCCCCCCCTCCAGCCCCCACTCTTTGTTGCTTTGTATTCCATGTCTTGTAGATTGTAAGCCTGAGGCCAGAGGCTGTCATATTATTGATTTTTGCAAGCTGCTCAGAGAGCCTTCTCAGTTGAAGAGTGGGGCGAAAATATTTTACATAACTAAATGAACTGTGTACAAGCATTGGACCCTGCAATAATTCACTTTTCGTTAATGAAGCTACACTTGCGGTTCTGTGCATTCCTATTTCCTCATCACCTTTAAATATGCAAACTTACATAGGGAGGAATTCAACGATGCAATATTATGTTCGTTTCATTAGTGTAAGCATTTCAGCTTGACAGATGAACAATCTCTCCCCCCCCTTCCCCCATGCTGTTCTGGGGTTCTCCCAACACTCTGGAGCAAAATTGGGGGAGGCATTTTTTGGGGGCAGGGAGGGCCAAAAGTCCTGTTGCACTAGCAGGACGCATCGGACTGGCACCTGGAAGCACAAACTGTTTATCTGAATCTGAGCCAAACATACACACATCACACATACACACACACACAGAGAGAGAGAGAGAGAGAGAGAGCGCGCCTCCTCTCCAAATTCTAGATTTTATTACTTTCCTGATTTCCACTCAGTAGCACCTTTAAGACCAACTAAGTTAGTTCTTGGTATGAGCTTTCGTGTGCAAGCACACTTCTTCAGATACACTGAAACAGAAGTTGCCAGATCCTTCTATATAGTGAGAAGGTGGGGAGGGGTATTACTCAGAAGGGTGGTGGGAATGGGAGATTGGCAGATAGCTGGGATGAGCCTGCTGACGACAGGCTCATCCCAGGCTCATCCCAGCTATCTGCCAATCTCCCATTCCCACCACCCTTCTGAGTAATACCCCTCCCCACCTTCTCACTATATAGAAGGATCTGGCAACTTCTGTTTCAGTGTATCTGAAGAAGTGTGCTTGCACACGAAAGCTCATACCAAGAACTAACTTAGTTGGTCTTAAAGGTGCTACTGGAAGGATTTTTTTTATTTTGACTATGGCAGACCAACACGGCTACCTATCTGTAACTGATTTCCACTGCGAAACTACAGTGCAGATAGTATATCCACAGGGCAAACATCTATCAATGAGCAAATGATATTAAGTCAGCTGTGTGGATTGCCAGTCACAAGCGTGACCCAATATGAACCATAGCATGTGTTGGCTCGATGCGCTGTGATTATCACAGGCATTGACAAAGACAGACATATCCTCCTGGGCAATTCACTTGTCTCTGCATTATCCAGCTTTGTTGCAAGGAACACATGGAAGGATCAAATTTCTCACTGGCATCCAGTGACCCCAGGGCTGGCCCAAACCAGCAGCACACATTCACATTTAGCATCAATGCCAGCGCTCCCTTCATTTTCTAAATTGGGATAGATGCTGCACTACGTGCATGCCTAGCTAGCTGGGATATCACTGTAACATTTCATTATGTAGGTAGCTAAGCAGTGAAAAGGGATACAGGAAGAAGCTGAAAAATAAATCCTGTCAGCAAGAACACCCAAGGAATGGATTGTTTTATAATCCATTTAGTGATAAGCTGAAATGAGCAGAAATTATTTGAACTACGCCATAATTAAGTTCTTGGTGCTTTCTTGGCTGCACATGCTTCTGACTATTATATTTCAAAATAAGCTTTTAATTTTGCAATTCTTATCTATTTAAGATGCTTCCTAGAATGTCAGAGACCAAAGTAGCTTCCCAATTTCAAGACAAAATATGTTTCTATACGAACAGTACAATCCTATCCTGGTCTGTTCAGAAACTAATGCTCCTGGAGTTCAAATCAAGGTCATTCCCAGGCGCATAGGGTGTAAGATTGCAACCTAACTCTCTTACATTCTTGAATCTTGTACTTACCACATTTCCACATTTCTTAATTGTTTTTAAAAGGCATTGGTAATGATCCAGAGCTTTTCTGTGCATTCATCACGGTGTTTTAATTAGCACTTTTCACCCCGGCATTTGCCTACCCAGTTAACCCAACAGGCAATACCTTTTTAAACCAGGACAAAGTGGCATTTCAGGAACCAATATGTAAATAAGGTGGTACATGGAGCTTGCGTTTGCAGGGATCTCCAAATTGAGACAGATACCTTTTCACCAGCTCCACTTCAAAGCTTGCTACACAATGCTCCACTAACTTATTCCTCATTCCGTTATAAATCCATCCGACACGGTCTGCACTCTTCAAGATTGTTTAGAATTTTCACCTGATGGTCTTATTTAGACACACCAATTTCCCCTTCTAGGCACCTTTATCATCTCATAACCAGTTCATGTTATTAAAATCCTGAGACATGCTGAGCTAAAGAAAAGACTTGCTACTGACCAAATTCACAGAGAAAACTGGTTTACTACCTCAGACTGCAGCCTTTCCACCACCTTATTTTGATGAAACTGCCACTGGCTACAAAGGCTACCATTTCCATGTCTTTCTTTATTCCTTTTAAAGAAGTCTGGCTCCAGTTTTCTAGGAAGAAGTCTCCCTCTTGGTCAAGGTGGTCCACAAGAACCTAGAGTCTCTTGAAAGCAGCTATGCAGGGGTACCTGCAAATCCTGTGCTGACAGACTGTCAGTCCAAGAAAACAGGATTTAGGAGAGGGAGGAAAGCGTGTGTATTTTCGTGTGCATATCTGTTTATCTGGGTCAATGCAGATAAACTATTTATTTTACCTGTACTTTTACTGCCAGGGAGTTGAGCAAGACAAAAGGGAGGTTTAGAAATGGCTAAAACAGCTGGTAGGCCTGCTCTGCCCTGCTCTGCCTAGAAGGTACAATACTAGGATGTTCATTTCAGAAATGGTTCCAGGTTCTCCAAAATCCCACAACCAGGCTTGAATAAGCCGCTTATAAGAAGTATAGCCTGGCACGCTGTTATGCATTTCCCTGAACATTTGGTTGAGCCTTTCTCATATCTTGAGCCTCTCATCACTCATGCGAAGTAGCCCAACTCCAGAGAAAATTGGAAAGTCAGATCAGGGTGCCTAACTTGCACTGTTAGGGAAGTTTTTAATGTCTGATGATTTATTGTATTTTTTATACAGTGGTGCCTCGCAAGACGAAATTAATCCGTTCCGCGAGTATCTTCGTCTAGCGGTTTTTTCGTCTTGCGAAGCAACCCTATTAGTGGCTTAGCGGATTAGCGCTATTAGCGGTTTAGCGGCTATTAAAGGCTTAGCGGCTTAGCTGCTAAAAGGCTATTAAAGGCTTAGCGGCTTAGAAAAAGGGGGGGGGGAGCGAAAAAAAACCTCAAGACTCGCAAGACATTTTCGTCTTGCGAAGCAAGCCCATAGGGAAATTTGTCTTGCGAAGTGCATTGAAAAACGGTAAACCCTTTCGTCTAGCGGGTTTTCCGTCTTGCGAGGCATTTGTCTTGCGGGGCACCACTGTATTTTGTTGCAAACCACCCAGAGTGGCTGGGGAAACCCAGCCAGATGGGTGGGGTAATAATAACAATAATAATAATTGCATGCCCTCCAGATTGCAATTCCCATCAGCTGCAGTCAGAACGGTCAGGATGATGGTAACAGCTGTCAAGCCATATATGGGGGTTAGAGGTTAGCCACTCCTGCTTAAAATGAACAGGTTCATGTCAACATTATTCCTCTGCTCTTGCTCTTATGTAACATAAACTTCCCAAAGCACTTTTAAAGAAAGATACAATCCGTGGGCTGAACACACATTTTGGTTTGTTTGCTGTGTTTTTACTCCTTCACAGATATGGCATCTGCAGCAGAAATCTTTTCTGAATATGTTCAGGTAATTTCCAAAGGGCAGAGTCATTCATCATCTCACACAGTAGAATTTGTAAGTATACCAACACTTCAGTCTTCTATAATGTCAGAATAGATTTAATAAAATAAAATCATCCTATGTAGGTAATGTGTGATATAAAAACGTCACCAAGAAAAATCAATTGCTTGGATCCTAAAATAAATTCACCTGAGAAAGTTCAGGAAAGAAAAGAACAGAAAAAGTTCACCTGTACCCCTGAGAAGCTTCTCCAGAGCATCAGCAGGTCTTCTTGAGCAACGTGGAAATGGAGTGTGGGGAGGAAAAGATGAAATGCTTTCCTTCCATGAACTTCCTTAAGCTAACTTTAGATCCATGCCTGATTTAGAGAGATTGTCTTATGGCATAACCTCCCCCATGACCATCCAACACTGATCAGGAGAGCTTCCTGATCCTCAGAATAAGTTTGAGGGCATGAGTGGGAATGCAGGGAGTAGGAAAACTTCCTTCTGTGAATGTTTTTAAGTCAATGGATTCAAACCAGTCTAAATATTTTTAAATGTTTGCATTTTCTAGCCTCTTTTCTGAGGTGAACATCCCTCAAAGTGCACATCTCCCATTGCTTGCACCAGTTCTGCCAACATGCCCTCCTTTTGTCCTGATTTGAACACACTGCCTCTTCCTGCACTTTTTACCAACCTGAAAGAAAATTGACTCTGCAGCAGTCAGAGACAACCACCCCTAAATTTCAGATCAGTTGAGTTTATTCGAGAAAAATTAACTCTTGACTATTTATTAGCATTAGTAGTATGCAATAATTCTGATAACTTTCTCTTGTCTGTGACCACACTGCTCTCAAGCATTTGGGGATAATTCTGATTCTTGAATAGCAGATCATTCTCCCAGCTCAAATTAAGTATGATAGCTGGGACAACATAAATCAGCATTCCCCAACCCGGCATCCTTCAGATGTTTTGGGGGGGACTGCAGTTCCCATCATCCCTGACTACTGGGCATAGCTAGCTGGCATCAATGGGATTGGCAGCCCAAGACATCTGAAAGACCCCAGGTTGAGGGATGTTACTGAAACTGTTTCTGTTAATATATATTAATGAACTGCTCACATTGTTCTTTTGCTACCAACTCTCCCCTAATTTTATACAAACATAATTTTAAATTTTGCTTGTGGTGACTTCAGCTTTAACTAGATGATATTTTAAATACTTTAAAAAGGGGGGACCCCAACGTTTAGCAGGATCACCAAAGAAACAACCACCATTGAAGTGTTTAAGCTGCAGTAACAAACATACAGTTTGGATAGCAATTGTATGAAGAGCTGAGTAATGGAGCGAAACCCAGCATCTGTTGAGACAAATATACTCAGCAACCAGATGCAAGACAGATGTTCATAGTAGTTCCAACCATCACTTAAGTACAGAAATCATATATCCCAGTCATTCATTAATAACATAGTATTGCTTATTGCCAAAAATGAGCTGCCCTAAAGTATGGAAATGCCTTTGGAAATCCATTTGCATATTTTGAAATGAAAGCCTAATTCATACAACATTTGCTAAGAACTGTCTAACATTTGACTATAAGGGATTAGGTCCTGTTGAAGGGTAGCTTATTACCATCACTTATTTAATGTATTTTATCCCACTCTCTGAGCGGCTTACAAATGATCAACAATAAGGTTTGCAATCTAAAAGGCAAGTTACACAAAAAAAGAAAGTAGACTGGAATGAAGGAGGGAAATAAGTCATTTCAAGCACCAGCTCTTCATTAATATAGTTTTATATTAAAAAAAAAACCCTTTCATCTGTTGTAATTCTTTTAAGCTACAAATAGTTTTTTATGGCTGTTTTAAAAATTTTAATGTTGCACTTTAGTGAGGTGTTGTAACCCAACTCAAGAGGGCAGATACCCTGAATGGTGGTCTAGAAATCCATTAAATAATTAAAAATGTGTACCACTTTTCTGTCCACAGCAGAACCCAGTTCACTTTAAGAGTTTTGCATACTTAGAGAAGAAATATAGCAAAAGCATTCCTGATTTCAAAGCACCACCCATTCAGGGTGGTTACACAGATAGCAGTTATTTCTCTTTCCACATAGATTCCCTCCCAGCAAACCCGGCAGAGAATGTGTTGCATTAATTTTTCCCCACTCACAGACTTTTATCACCATTTTAATGTGAAAGCTACCATCCACTCTTAATACTAAAGGACCAAGTAGTTTTTAACTCATCCTCCTCTCCCCGCCACCCACCTGCTACAAATGAAAATTAACAGCCAAACTATTTTCAGGACAACAGATCACCGAGCAAAAAGTAAAGCAACTTACCGACTTCATCCTGAATCTCCTCAGCAACCGCTGGCACATTGTAAAGCAAGGAAAGAGACTGGTTCATGCGTTCATATGTCACACGTAGGTGTGTCATAACCTAAAGAATTTTTGAAAAAACCCCCCACAAAAAACAAAATCAGTTTGCAGTCATGTGTCAAGGCCAATGAATCACCATGCAGTCCCCAGGGCAAGTTGCATATTTTTCAATGTGATTAAACTATGTAGCATCTTCCACTCCAAAAGGTCTGTGCAATAAAGGTGTGCCTTGATCAGACATCAAAATGTATACAAGTGACAAACCAGATGAAACTCAGAGGTTGACCATTCTACCACTTACCACTGCCCCATGAACTCCACATGGCATTGCAACTGCCAACAGCGCCTCCCTTGCTCAACACCTGACAGGTCCATATGGGAGATGCTCCTTCAGATATTTAGGGATCAAATAGTTCTTCAGGTCAGCATAAGCACCTTGAATATGCAGGTCTTTAAAAACTGGTGTAATATGTACGTGGCTAGGAGTGCTAACCAGCACCCTGGTGGCTGCATTCTGCACAAGTTGCATCTTCCAAACTGTCTTCAAGCCCAGCCCCACATAGAGTGTGTTATGATAGCCCAGTCTTCAGGTTATTAGAGCAAGGATCACTGCAGCCAAGCACACTCTATCCAGGAAGGGCCATCGTTGATGAACCAGCGTGAGCTGGAAATAAGCCAGCGGAGCCACCTGGATCTCAAGGGTCAATAGCAGGCCAAAGAGCACCTGCAAACTACTAACCCAGTCTCTCATTGGGAGTGCCACATCATCCAGAACAGGTTGTCTCCTCACTTCCCAGACCCGAGAACCCACAACACACAGAAACTCCATCAAAATGCAGGCATTGCCACTGCAACTCTATATTTTCAGAGAACAAGACAATTTGCGGTCCTGTCAACCTTATTGATTTTGTAGTTGAAAATCCATTAGGAAGTCACTAAGTAATTCACTCCTGTCATCCATGTCACAAAGAGGTACGGTTCTGAGGCAGATGTCTTCAGTGGTATGCTTTGTAGCTGTTCCCACCCATGTCAGTGAGGATTAACTCTCATTAAAATTGCCTACAAAAACCAACGTCAGCATGGCGCACAAGGTTGGGAACAGGCAGGTGAAGGAATTCCTAATCCATGTTCAAAAGGAACAATCACTTGCATGGGCTGGATCTGCCTGCCTTGCTCTGGGGACTGAAGGGAAGGTGAAAAGGATAAAGGGAATGTTCCCAGATAAACAGGAAGCAGCAAGACAATTTTAACCAAGAAAAGACAGTCACCACCAGTGCTTTCCTTGCAAGAGCAGAATGAACTTCTGCTTGTACGGCGGGACTTTATCCCTCTCCTCCTCCCCACACACCATCAAAATCTGCTCCAGAGGATTAGGAGAGCTTCCAGAGCAGATTTTTTTGGGGGGTGGCTGCAGTGGGTGCAAAGAGGGATGTAAAGTCCCACTGCACTAGTGGAAGTCAACTCACACATTACTGGATCCAACCCAGAGTTTTATCTTCCCTACTAGTGACTGACAAGTTTGCCGAGACTGAAACTTCAGGTGATTCCATGTTGGCAGAATCCTATGCTCCCATGGTTATTTTTCTTAAACTTTAAAGTGTTTTTCAGTTTCACGGATTCTAGAGATTGAAGCAGAAGTTCTTAAGAATTTTCAGACGCTGTCTGCTATTTTAATTCTTCTATATTTCCTTTGCCAGTTTTTACTCCTGCATAAATGTGCGAGGGTATTATTAAGAAGAAGAAGAAGAAGAGTTTGGATTTGATATCCCGCCTTTCACTCCCCTTCAGGAGTCTCAAAGCGGCTAACATTCTCCTTTCCCTTCCTCCCCCACAACAAACACCCTGTGAGGTGAGTGGGGCTGAGAGACTTCAAAGAAGTGTGACTGGCCCAAGGTCACCCAGCAGCTGCATGTGGAGGAGCGGAGACGTGAACCCGGTTCCCCAGATTAGGAGTCTACCGCTCTTAACCACTACACCACACTGGCTCTTTGGCACACAGTCTAGAAAACTCCCTGTTAGGAAGCATCTAATAAGAAATTACAAATGGAAAGAAAAGAATTCTCTCAGCAGTATAGAGGTGTCCTTGGCTGCAGAGATAACTGAATGGTAAACAGATAGGCTAGTGGCAACACATTTTTGCATCCGACCAGTTCACCGATGGGGCAACATGCATCAAACGATTATTGCTTTAATATGCATAGCCTGGGATTTTTGGCAGCCTGCCAGAAATGTCTAAATCGACCCAGAGGGGATCAGAATGCTGAACTGCTCCTAGATTTCCCCATGGAAATGCCTCTAAAATGGGGTGTCCTGTAAAATGGGATGCCTCATGAGAATACCATTACAATGCAATAATTACTGGGATGGGCCACATATATTCATAAGTGGTGCCGAGAGGTGTCACAATAATGAATCAAGGAAAACTGTTGCACAATATAGGGACATATACAAATATATATATAGTCAGAGAAATTGAATGCAGAGCAGTGTGCAGGTAACTCGCAACTTACACTTATTTTACCTATGCAATAGCAGCTATGCATGGGTGGGAACAAGCAAACCCACTCTCCATTTATTTATCCCACCACCACCAACACCAGTGCAAAGCTGTGGCTGTGGGCATACCTGGCTTTGAGAAGGTGGTGCCTAGTAAGGAGGTGCCAGGCTTTTGGGAAGGAGGCAGGGACTCTTAAGATCCTGCCAGAGCCCTTGTACCTCCTTCGCAAAGCTGGGTAACCAGCCCTCCATCTTGAGGACCTGGTTCCTGGCTTTACACAATTTTGCTAACACACACAATGGCCAGGAAGGTCACCCCCGTGTAAGTTGCAAGTTACCTGTACTACAAAATCTATGTACAAAGCCTGACCTCTTAAAAATTGTTATAAAAACCCCATGATCCTACTACCAGACAGAGAGTATCAAAGATTTGGCAGGTATCATCATGCAAAGAGGGTTACTAGTTGACATTAATCGATTGCAAGCTTTGCAAACTTTTTTTTTTTAATGCCCTGCTTTTTAATTTATCAGTCTTAAGAAATTTATCAGTCTTAAGAAATCAGCATCAGTCTTAAGAAATTTATCAGTCTTAAGAAATCAGCATGAGCAACTAATAAAAATAAAAAAATCCTTCCAGTAGCACCTTTAAGACCAACTAAGTTAGTTCTTGGTATGAGCTTTCGTGTGCAAGCACACGAAAGCTCATACCAAGAACTAACTTAGTTGGTCTTAAAGGTGCTACTGGAAGGATTTTTTTATTTTGACTATGGCAGACCAACACGGCTACCTATCTGCAACTAATAAAAGTTGGGGGTCTCTGATGGACATGTTACCTGAGATCTGATCTGGGCGGCTTTTTTGGGATCCACCATACGGACGTGCTCAAAGTGCTTGAGGGTGTGCTGCCTATCTTTCTGCTCAGCACGCACGTACTTCTTCAGCATGTTAAACACGTGTCGAGGCTGCGGAAACAAAAATCAAACAAACCCACATACATAATTCACAGACCTCAGAGCAGAGTGTGATTCAAAGTCATCTCTAAGGAACATGTAAAGCCTAAATTCTAAGCGCTAAGGACACTCAGCCTGCTGAATTAGACCAATGGTCCCCCTAGACCTGCACTGTCTTCTCGCAGTGGCCAAACAGATCCCTGTGGGAAACAGGCAAGCAGGACTTGAGCACAACAGCACTCTTCTCACGTATTTATATATATATTGGTAACTTTGCGTTAATGTAACATTTTTATATGTAACTGTATTTTTATAATGTTTTAAGCTGTCTTTGTTGCTTCTTTTTTGTATACTGCTTAGAGAGGGCAAAAATTATTTACCGGAATAGTTGTGATTGAGGTGACCAAGTAGGGAAGCTTTTGTGAACTGGGAAATATATATATTTTTAGGTCATCTGCAGTGTTAGAAATTAGCTAGGCACCAGGCGCGTTTTGCAACTGGCGTGGGTCCACTTGCAAAATGTCAAGAGAAGGGATCTGAAATATTTTCCTTGGAGCTTGAATTTGTTGTATTCTGGGTTGTTTCATCTGATGTTTTAATGTGTTGTAAACTTCTTTGAGATTTGTTCTTTAAAATATAAAGTGGTATAGAAATAATAATAATAATAATAATAATAATAATAATAATTCCCAGCAACTGGCATTTAGAGGCATACTACCTCTGAAGAGTGGAAGCAGAGCACAACCATAATAGCTAGTAGCCACTGATAGCCTTTATCTTCCATGAATTAGTCCAATCCTCTTTTAAAGCCATCCAGGTTTGTGGCCTTCGTGGCCTCCCATGTAAGTGAGTTCGATAGCTTAACTATACACTGCATGCAGCAGTAATTTCCTGAATCTTCTAACATATTTCAGCTTCACAGGATGACCAAGAGCTCTAGTCTTATGAGACAGGGAGAAAAACATTTCTCTCTCACTTGCTCTATGCCATGCATAATTTTATAAGCCTTTATCATGCCACCTCTTACTTGCCTTTTCTCTAAAATAAAAAAGTCCCCAAAAGTCACACCACTGATTTGTTAAACAGGATTATGATATCAGCAGTTTATTTTCAGTTCCTTTGACTTTTTCACAGCTGCCCCATACTGGGTTGACATCTTCACTGAGCTTTCTATTTTGACCCAAATGTCTCACTCCTGGTCACTGACCACCAATGCAGACTCCATGAATGTATATGTTTAAAATTAAGATCCCCGCTCGCCGCAACATGCATCACTTTATACTTGTTTACACTGAATTGCATTTGCCATTTTACTGCCCATTCATTCAGTTGAGCGAGGTCCTTTGGGAGCTCTTCATAATCTCTTTTTGTTTTAATGATCCTGAACAATTTATAAATTCTTTTTTTAAAAAACTGGTTTTACATTGTCCACTTTCCAGTCTTCAGGTATGGAAGTTGATCTTAGCGACAAGTTGCATATTTCAGTTAGAAAATAAGCAATTTCACATTTGAGTTATTTGAGTAATGCTGAATTCCACCCAATACATATAAAATATTAATAATCCAAATCTTGCAGCTGGATACAACAGCTGGAATGTATTTGACAGAATTATTTTGTAAATTAAAATAAAATGTCTGTTCCATGTTGATATCTAAAAAGCCTTTAGGATAGCATCTAGTCAAGTATTCTCAGCTCTGTCCTGTCATATCCTCCAGCACGTTCAGTTTCCACTGCTTTCTGTGCTGCATAACTGCATTAAGTAATACAATTACTCCTTTTTTTGAATAAGCACCAGTTATTTACATGTGCAATGTTAGATGTGCTACTGTTTGATCTACAATGCTTTACTCTAAGCAGCTCTGAGAGCTTTGTTACAGACAAATAAAGGCATTTAATAGACAGAATTACATGGTAAAAGTCATTGCTTTGGGCACAGCAAATAACTCACACCATCCAGGTTGATTTTCTAGGTTAGTTCACAGCAGCAGCACAATGCCACAAGCTGCAATACCATGCATTTTCCTTGGAATGAAGGACAACAACTGTAGTTTTGTCAAAACAAAAACTGTTCAGTACATTTTTAAAAGAAGTTTAATTTGGGCAATAGCATGGAATTTTAAGCTGTACTGATGTCTCTCATGGGCAGATAAGATTCTTGAAAACAGAACTGACTGCGCTTACATATAACCAGACTGGGTGGGCAATTAGCAATTCAAAGTTCCAAGAAAGCAGAGGAACTTCTGTGTGTAAAAGCAACCCAAAATTCAGTTTCTCAAGGTTTATTTATGAATGAGATCACTCAAATTCAACATTTTTCAAGAGTCCTCTTCTGCCGCTTTCATTACTAAGGAACGTATTTCACGTAAGTTTCTAGTTCTACAGAATATTACTTCCCACAAAGAGGAAATAATACTAATCTAAACAAATCTGTAATTTACAAGATAGGTAATTAATTGTCAGTTTTCCTAGTTATTCTCAGTGAATACTAGGATTTGGATTGTGTGCAATGTAAACATTTGATTTTAACTTGCAGCTATGGAATTTAGGATGCCAAGGAGGAAGCTCACATCATACAGGAATATGTATAGAGATGTGTTGGATTCATACAGAGCTGCACCTATAATTTAAAATCACGGTTCTAGGATCACTTTATAAATTTTGAGATTTACCTTGCAAAGTAACAAATGCTTAGTCCTCTTTGATCTTTGCAAATTGCATTGGTAGTATTAAGGTTAAAGTAAGGATTTGGAAGATAAGACGGCAACCTCTCCAAAACCTGATATCCATTTGTAGTATAGAAGATTAAGTGGTTCTTTTCTCAGGATAACTTGTGGATACAATGGAACCTTGGTTTTTCTTGGAAGCCGAACGATTCAGAACCCGAACGCCAAAAACCCGGAAGTAAATGCTTCCGTTTTTGAATGCACTTCAGAAGTCAAATGGCTTCCGAGGCGTGTTTCTCCATTTGCTCCAGTGAAACTGCCGACCGCCCATTGCACCTCGGTTGTCGAACGGTCTTCCAGAACGGATTACATTCGACAACCGAGGTTCCACTGTAATATATTTTCTGTACAGTGGGACCTCGGGTTAAGTACTTAATTCGTTCCGGAGGTCCGTTCTTAACCTGAAACTGTTCTTAACCTGAAGCACCACTTTAGCTAATGGGGCCTCCTGCTGCTGCTGCTCCGCCAGAGCCAAATTTCTGTTCTTATCCTGAAGCAAAGTTCTTAATCTGAAGAACTATTTCAGGCTTAGCAGAGTGTGTAACCTGAAACGTATGTAACCTGAAGTGTATGTAACCCGAGGTACCACTGTACAGTGGTACCTCGGTTTACGAACTTAATCTGTTCTGGAAGTCCGTTCTTAAACTGAAACCGTTCTTAAACCGAGGTGCACTTTCCCTAGTGGGGCCTCCCACCGCCAGTGCCCTTCCACTGATCGGATTCCGTTCCTAGGCTGAGGTAAAGTTTGCAAACCGGGACCAGTTTTGCAGAGTTCATAAACCAAATCGTTTGTAAACAGAACTGTTCTTAAAACGAGGTACCACTGTAAACTCATTATGTTCTTTTCCCAACCTGCTGCCCTCCAAATGTTTTGGACTCCCACAGCTATCCGCCACAGCCCACCTGTCCAATGGCCATGGATAATGGGAACTGTAGTTCAACATTCCTGGAAGGCACTAGACTTGGGAAAACTGAATTAGAGTACAGTTTCTCAAGTACAAAGATAAGGTTAACTACTGATAAGGTTAACTACTGATGCTAGCACTTGTACTCATTGCAAGAATTACACAACACCAATACCTTTGTTCGAGTCATTGACCTTTGTGGTTAACAGTCTTTGCGGCCTGGTGAAATAAAATGCATTTAATAGCAACCCCACCAGCTGCCTTTCCATCTGGCTGCAGAAGAGTTCTGTGTTAATTTTTAAAGGCTGGAAAGAACACACTAATAGCAGGATCCAGCTCTCCACAATGTAGCTGAATGTGCATAGTGCAACAACCTTGCTGAAAATAAGCAAGTCTTGATCTATTCAGAGCTGGGATGGGAAAGAAGGTTGGATGGCTGCCTGCCATGGATGCATTGCAGGGGGTTGGAATAGATGACCCTTGTGGTCATTTCCAATTCTACAATTCTATGAAACTGGTTGGGAACCCTATTTATCCCACCTTGGGTCCAATGATGGAAGGCAGGTAGGATGCAACCACCTGGGAGACCATGACTGCTGAAAGAGAAGTATTTTAAATATACTAAGCTATTTTGGATCTCTTATTCTCCAAAATGGATAACTGCATCAGCCTCTATCGAAGATTAAGTATGCAACAACTATAATTATTGGATCAATATTGTGTTTTAAATATTTATAAGCTCATGCAAAAATCCACATTCCAGATATGGTTTGTCGCTATACCTCCTGTGTGTTGTGTGTCTGTGTGAACTAAACAACTGGGGGGAAACATTACTCATAGAAACCAGCAGGGGCTGTCTGAGCTCTATAAAATAACTTCCCATCTATACAGACATTATTTTCACTCATCTTATTAATCTTTGTCAGAAGACATATTCGTTTTTACAATTCTGATTTTCCTTGTTTACACACATTATACAGTATGCTCATCAATTGTGATGGGTATCCTAAATTATTGATTACCGAGACTGACAAATTTCTTGCCAGTCTCACATCAGACAGAATTGTAATTCTCACCTAAATACACTATAAATAGCAATAATACCCCCCCAAACCCCCACATCTTTGTGGGCCTATAACTTCTACCTACATATTTCTTCCTCTCCTTCTATAGCCTAATGTATCTTCAGAAAATGCAGAATAATTTTGAAAATATATTTAAGTTCTTGCCTCTCTACATTAAACTGTTTGGTTCTGACAGTGCACGAGTATTCCACTCTGCAACTCTTTTATTTCTATCCTAAATATCTGTGCTTGTGCTATGTACCCACAAAACTAGCATGTCAGGCTTTGCAACACCATGGGTGCTAAATGTACAATGCCAGGTTGTTGCATTATTATTTTAATCTGGAAAAAGCGACTTGGGGGTGGTGGTGTCCAGTCATGACCCTTTCCTTATCTCACCATGGGCCTGAGGGCAGCCCTCCCAATTAACACCAAAGGGTGCAAATTTCCAGGTGTAACAGTATCTTTAGAAGGTGATTCCATCAGCACTACAGATGGGAGGAAAGGAGCATAAGAATGCAACATCAAGTCACATGTAGTTTGGGTACAGCAGTTGGTATGCTCCATCCTAAAACAGTTCTATACTGGTTCATCATGTCGCTGGGTAAGATCAGCTTTTCTCGACTTTTTCATTTGCACACCACTTGAAAATTCCTGGGGGGCTCAGTGGACTATTAACAAAACTTTCAAACCAAATAAGAAAGCTCAGTTGGTATCAGGATTGTCCTCACAGGTATGACGAGAGCACACACTGGCAGAATAGTCAAAAGTTGCGCCACTTGTCACAAACACTGGTTAAGATTGATTTAACCCTCGGGTTCAACCCCCGTAGCACTTTTACAAAACTGTGTGAAACATGTAGCGAGCTGGCACAGGAAATGATTGCAGTCACATTCATACCATGTCATATGAGGGAAAAGAAAACAAGGTTGATTTGTAGCACATACTGTATTTTGGACAATATATTCTAGTGATTTCCCAACAGCAATAGCACTGAACTTTTAAATCCTTGCCGTATGTTTAAAGGAATGGTACCATTATGTGATCTCTGGTGACTTTTAAGAGATCTTTAAGAGAACGTAAGAGAAGGCTCTCAACTCCATACAGAAGTACCAGGTGTACTTATAATCCCAAGCATGTTTACTCAAACTTAAGTCTCAGTGGGTTCAATGGGCTTTTCTCACACAAGTGTGCTTGGATTCGCTTAGGTGGAGACTAAGCCTCACTTGGACTCAGTGGAACTTACTTCCAAACAAACATGCACAGGACTGGGCTGCTGACCTATGCTTATGCCAATCCTTATTTTGCTTACTTTGGGAGGGACAGCCTGCAAAGCAGTGATGTAGTTCTCCAGAGCAACACGGCGACGGTCATTGAGCATGGCTTCAACTCGTGCCATGTGAGTCTCCACTAGCTGCTGTCTCTCATTTGCAGCTTCTTGTTCCAACGATTCCACCTTCTCTTGGAAGTGCTGTTGTAGAAGAAACACAAGTTGTCACAAGACAGCAACCTGAAACTTGAAACCAGCAGATGCCACCCAACGGATTCTAAAATATCCCATTTTTAAACTGACTCGAAATTGCACTGAATAAACTGGGAGCTTCTGGCATTTAGCGTTTCCTGCATTTCTTATTATCGGGTGCTGCCAATCTTTCCCACTCTCTAAAAATCATGGAAATGACATTTCCGCATGATCCAGTGATGTGGCTTAGTTTCCACTTGGACAGCCAACAACATAAAAATTGCTTGAGTGTGCATAATCAAGGAAAGAAAACCCATTCTTCACCAAGCTAATGATCAAAAAGCACAGATATCTTTTTCCTTTCCTTTCAAAAAAAGCAGGTAATTTTAAACTGAAGGGTTTTTAAAACAAACAAGCAAGGAAGGAAGCAAAAAAACCGAAGAGGTCCCAATGAACACTCAGTTACGTCTTAAGCATGCTTGGCACCAGTAGCTGGACATGTCAGGCACTGACAAGGGTTCAGCTCAACCCCTCACAGGCCTGACCTGACTGTGTTGCCACTCACTGCCACCCCATTGGGCAGCTGTTTTAGCAGTGGATAAGTGATGGTACTCCTTCTGGATGGGAACTGAGGTGTGTTGCTGTGTTGTGGCAGCAATATATAAAAATAAAACCATGCAGCTCTGTGTGTGTGTGTGTGTGAGAGAGAGAGAGAGAGAGAGAGAGAGAGAGAGAGAAAGAGTTAGTTCAGTGTTAAGGCCCCATCGGTGTCACTGTACAGATTCTCGCCCTGATCTTAAGTTTGGAACCCAAATACCCAACAGGCACATAGAGTTTTGTATGCACAGTGGTTAAGCTCAGACTTCTTCACAGCTACGCCTCACAGGTGATGGGTACCATATCATCTTCATCACAGAATTCAAAGAATATGTAAAGCATCCATGTTAAGATCACAAGGAGCCTCCACCCATGCTTCCTTCAAACTACAAAGATGTGGCAAATTGCACTGACAGGGCTGCAGCATGACTGAACATGGAAGTCCTGACTCACACATTTTTCAAATTACATGGAGAAGATGTAGCAGTATCCATCTCTTTTTCTCAAAAGGACTATCAGCTGTATTGGTATCGTATAACCAGGATTTAAGCCACCTAGACTTGTGAAGGCAGATTCCACATTGTGTTGGGGGAGTGATCTCCAAATTCACAAGACAGAACAAGTAACCCTACATTTTCAAACCTCAAGGTACACAATGGAACTCAGTTTTGCTACACATTTATTTTTATTTTGCAACCCTAATTGGTATGGAACATTCCTTTTTCTCCTTACCTGGATGAC
The DNA here is from genome assembly GCF_964106645.2 of Podarcis pityusensis. Classification (NCBI taxonomy): domain Eukaryota; kingdom Metazoa; phylum Chordata; class Lepidosauria; order Squamata; family Lacertidae; genus Podarcis; species Podarcis pityusensis. The sequence goes on from NC_138027.1 coordinate 50,661,095, forward strand.
TGCCTTTTTATCAGCCTTTGGCAAATTCTTTGCTTGGTGTTCTGCCTCCTCCCATTCCCTCATGACCTGCCCAGACATAAAATACAAAACGAGCAAATTGTATTAGGTTCATACTCAGAAGGTGATTTGAGATCCTTGGGTGGTTGAAAAAAATAAAATTAATCCAACAAAGCTATTTTGTGCTGGCACCCACACTTTTATCAATTTATGATTACAGGCACCTGATTTTTATTTTTACAAAAATGCAGCATTGTTTTAGAGTATAAATTTTTAATTATTAGCTCATGTATCCTCCCAATAATGAGCCCAGAGCAACAAAACTAAATGTAATGTATACACTGGCTCTCAAGGACAGGTTTCAACCCTGCTACTCTGTCCACTCCACCAAGCTAACTATGACCAATATGAAAATAAGTCAGGTTTTAAATGGAAAGCTGGAAAACAAATGGGCAAAAATTGAGTTTCCCTTCAATATATCACTTGCTGTGAAGTGTTTTAGTTTTTCTGCAACAATAGCATACGGCTAAGATCAAACTAACAAGCAAAATAACACACTTCTAAAACTCTTTCCCACAATTAGCGCTCTGAATTTTAAGGTTCTTCACAACAGGCCTTTTCTTTTTTGAGGGGGCAGAAACTGAAGAGTTATATGAATTAGTGAGCAGATTGTATTACATATTATGCTCAGGGATTATGAAACACAGAAGGCAGATGATTTGTGAAACCATATATTAAGAGATCAGGTTCTTCATTCCCTAAATATGTTCATCCCCTGCTTAAAGACCAAAGTACCTTGAACATTATTGAATCTATAGCATTAATTTAAATATCTGTGTGATCTGTGATTTCATCTAACACACTTTTTAAATATAAAAAAGAAAGCTCAAAAGCAGCCAAGGCATAGGGGAAAGAATACTGAGACTGTGGGTCCGCTGTAGCTTTATTTTTTGTGTATGTGAGTGTGTGTGTGTGTGTGTGTGTGTGTGTGTAGATAAGTAGATAAATGATAGAGAGAGATAGATAGATAGATACAGTGGTGCCCCGCAAGACGAATGCCTCGCAAGACGGAAAACTCGCTAGACGAAAGGGTTTTCCGTTTTTCGATGCGCTTCGCAAGATGAATTTCCCTATGGGCTTGCTTCGCAAGACGAAAACGTCTTGCAAGTTTGTTTCCTTTTTCGTAAAACTGTTAATACCCAGGGTGCATTGCTGGAAGAGGTGCAGTTGCGACTTGACTTCGAGGAGCAACACATTGCACGCGGTGTGGTAGCCTTTTCTGAGGTTTTTGAGGACTTTGGTGATTTTTGAAGCTTTTCCAAAACTTCTTTTGCAGCTCTTTGGTAAGTTAAACTTTTAAAACTTTTTTGGGGGGTTTTTGGATTTTGGGTTGGGGTGTTTGGAATTCAAGGACTTGGTGTTGGGGAGAGGTTTGCAAGAATCTGGGAGCTTGTGTGGTTTTTTTCTGCATTTTTATGATTTTCTGTGACCATTGGGGCACTTTCTTTTTAAAAAAAAAAAAATTCTGGGTTTGAATTTCTGTGTGGTGGGTGGCTGGGGGGACAGTTCAGGAGGGGTTTGCAAGAATCTGGGAGCTTGTGTGGTTTTTTTTTTTTTAATTTTTATGATTTTCTGTGACCATTGGGCCATGTTGTTTTTTTTCAAAAAAAAAAAATTCTGAGTTTGAATTTCTGTGTGGTGGGTGGCTGGGGGGACAGTTCAGGAGGGGTTTGCAAGAATCTGGGAGTTTGTGTGGGGTTTTTTTTGAATTTTTATGATTTTCTGTGACCATTGGGCCATGTTGTTTTTTTTCAAAAAAAATTTCTGAGTTTGAATTTCTGTGTGGTGGGTGGCTGGGGGGACAGTTCAGGAGGGGTTTGCAAGAATCTGGGAGTTTGTGTGGTTTTTTTCTGCATTTTTATGATTTTCTGTGACCATTGGGCCATGTTGTTTTTTTTTCAAAAAAAAATTTCTGAGTTTGAATTTCTGTGCGGTGGGTGGCTGGGGGAGCAGTTGGGGAGGGGTTTGCAACAGTTGGGGAGGGGTTTGCAATTTCTGTGTGGTGGGTGGGTGGCTGGGGGAACAGTTGAGGTTTTTGAAGACTTTGGTGATTTTTAAAGCTTTTCCAAAACTTCTTTTGCAGCCATTTGAGGATTTTGAAGACTTTGGTGATTTGCAGCCATTTCGTAAGTTAAGTTAAACTTTTAAAACTTTTTTTGGGGTTTTTGGATTTTGGGTTGGGTGCTTGGAATTCAAGGACTTGGTTCAGGGTTTGAATGTGTGGTGGGTGGCTGGGTGCTTTTGAATTTTTTGGGTCTGAATCACTGATTTTTTTTTCTTTTTCTGAGTTTACGAAGCTAGGAGCTGTGCTGCCATGGGACCCAAGAAGACTGCTGCTGCAGAGGCCGGCGAGAGGAAGAAGGAGATGGTGACGCTGGAAATGAAGGAGGAGATCATCCGGAAGCACGACGGTGGAATGCGTGTGACGGACCTCGCCAGGGAGTACGGCAGGAACCCATCGACCATCGGCACCATCCTGAAGATGAGGGAGAAGATCCTTGAGACTGATGCAGCCAAGGGAGTCACCAGGATCGTGAAGAACCGCCCAGCTGTTTTGGAGGAGGTCGAGAAGTTGCTCCTCATCTGGATAGAAGAGAAGCAGCGTGCAGGGGACACAGTGACTGAGGCTGTGATTTGTGAGAAGGCCAAGGCCTTGCACACAGACCTCGTCCGGGAACAGCCAGGAACCTCAGGCGAGCCAAAAGTCTTCAAGGCAAGCAGAGGCTGGTTTGACCGGTTCAAGACGAGATCCGGAATCCACAGCGTGGTCAGGCATGGAGAGGCTGCCAGTTCTGATGTTCCTGCGGCTGAAGACTTTGCCTTGGAGTTCCTGGAGGTTGTGAAGACGGAGGGCTACGTTCCACAGCAGGTCTTCAACTGCGACGAGACTGGGCTGTTTTGGAAGAGGATGCCCAAAAGGACTTTAATCACTCAGGAGGAGGCAAAGTTGCCTGGCCACAAGCCCATGAAGGACCGTCTGACCCTGCTCTTCTGTGCCAACGCAAGCGGCGACCTGAAGATCAAGCCCCTGCTGGTGTACCACTCGGAGAACCCACGGGCCTTCAAGAAACACAAGGTCGACAAGGAGCAGCTGAGTGTCATGTGGCGATCCAACAGCAAGGCTTGGGTCACACGTGTGCTGTTTGTGGACTGGGTCAATCTTGCTTTTGGCCCTGCTGTCAAACAGTACCTGCTGGACAACGACCTGCCTCTGAAGGCTTTGCTTCTGATGGACAATGCTCCTGCTCATCCTAAAGGCCTTGAGGAGGACTTGTTGGAGGAGTTCAGCTTCATCAACATCATGTTCCTGCCGCCTAACACCACGCCACTGCTCCAGCCGATGGATCAGCAGGTCATCACCAATTTCAAAAAACTCTACACCAAGGAGCTTTTCAGGCGATGCTTCGAGGTGACTGATTGCACCACCATCACCCTGCGGGAATTCTGGAAGGACCACTTCGACATCGTCACCTGCTTGAAGATGATCACCACGGCCTGGAAAGGGATCAGCCAGAGAAATTTGAATTGCGCTTGGCGCAGCCTGTGGCCGGACTGTGTGGCACCAAGTGACTCTGATGCACCAGAGTCAACAGTGGTGCAGGACATTGTTGCCTTGGGGAGGGCCATGGGCCTGGAGGTCACAGAGGAGGACGTCAGCAAGCTGGTAGAGGAGCACGACCACGAGCTGACCACCCAGGAGCTGGTCGAACTGCAGGCAGAGGCTGCGCAGGAGCAGGCCTCGCTGGAAGAGGGGGAAGAAACTGAGGAACGGCTGTCCTCCAAAGAACTGAGGGGCATTTGCCTGAAGTGGAAGGATGTGCAGGCTTTTGCAGAGCGGAACCACCCTGACAAGCACGTGACACGTGACCTTGCGAACAGTTTTGATACAAGGGTCATGTCGTCTTTCAGGGAGGTGCTGAAAAGGCGGATGAAGCAGCAGACCATGGACAGGTTCTTAAGCAAGAAGCGAAGAGTGGAAGAGGAACCTTCTTCGAGTGGTCCCCCAGAATCTTAGAAAATGTAATGTACCCTTTTTTGATTTTTAAATGTTTTTCCTGTCATGTTTAGAAACTTAATTTATTGTTCCTTCAATTTTTGAAATGCTTTTTACAGTATGTGTGACTTTAAAGAGCACTTAATAAACTCTTGTTGTACCAAATTTGGCTTTGTTTGGACTTTTTTTGACCATAGGAACGCATTAATTGGATTTCAATGCATTCCTATGGGATTTCGTGCTTCGCAAGACGAAAAATTTGCTAGATGAAAAAACTCGCGGAACGAATTAATTTCGTCTTGCGAGGCACCACTGTAGATAGATAGACGATAGATAGATATAGATAGATTATAGTGTGAGAGTGTGTAATTTTGGAAGGGAATGGGGAGGTTGCCTGCTTAAAAGGGGGTACAAATATTTTGCCTGTTCTTCTGGAACGGAGGCTGTAAGCGCTGGAATTTTTTTCTTCAGTGAACCTGCTATTTTGTGGTAGCTTTGTTAGTTTATTAGCTATGCCTCCAAAATGGGGGAGTCCTGAACTAAGAATCCACACAACTACATCTTTTGTTTTTGTTACATTAATTACAGACACTGCGGGTGGGGGTGGATAACTGGGCTCGCAGTGTGTGCTGTTTGCCACAACCAGCCCAGGCACAACACACACAGCTAAATGTCACTGGTGCCAATGGGTACTTTTAAAACTAAGCCTCATAGCTGTGCACCCCCAATTTTTGTGGTGTGTGTCTGGGCAAGGAAGGGACAAATCTCCCTTCCCTTCCTTGCTGTGAATCTAATAAGAATCATTCCCTTGCGGCTATAATTTTTAAAAAACAAAAACAAAAGATGAGCTGAATGCTATGAAATTAAGCTTAACATATAGTTCAACCTTAATTTTTTCCTTTACCATGAATTATGATATTTGCATTCACACCCACCAGTTTTGCTTGCAAATACTTTATGTACTGTTGCTTTAAGTACAATTCTTCACACAATAGGTTTTTCCTTTTGTCTTTTTAACCAACCTTGTATCTAAAGTGCACATGGCTAACACACTCTGTGGAAATTAGCATTACAGTGGTACCTCGGGTTACATACACTTTAGGTTACAGACTTCGCTAACCCAGAAATAGTACCTCAGGTTAAGAACTTTTGTTGGGTGTAGTGAAGGGTTAACCTTCTATGCCTCGAGCCTGAGAGGAGGCGCTTACAAGGGAAGTAAGCCAGGACGTGACGAAAGCAGCTTGGAATGCTGTGTACTGAGTGGAAATCGAAAGCAGTCTGTTAAGACGCTGCAAGCAGAGAGAGAAGATGCAGCTTAACTCAGATGGAAGTTGGAGTTTGTAAATACGCTATTTTTGTGCCAATAAAGAGATATTAGGACAGAAGAAACATTTGGGACTGATTTACTGCTCTTTCGACACACGACCGCTGTGTAACTCTGCTAATTGCTTTATGACCACACTGCTTAAACAGAAGTTGCAGAAACGCCCAGGGGAAGCGTGGCTGGGCGCCAACAATAAAGCAATAAAACTAACGAACAGGTTATGGACGGTCAACGCGAAGCGTGTGAGAAAGGGCTTTGAAGCTTTATTTGCTGGACGTCAGTTTGATCGACTGCCAAGACTTCAAAGAGCATATCGGAGGAGGCTGACGGAGCAAAGGAGCTGCGATGCCAGGTCTTTCCAGAACATCCAGTTGGCAGAAATGAGTGAGTACTGCAAACGCCACAGAAGGGAGAAGGGAGGCATGGCACAGCCCCAAGGACATGGCTTTGAGTTTAAACTGCCGTGTCAGAAACTGAATAGCCAAAATTGGCTACAGTGGAGTTCCAAATGGAACTTTTGCTGGTGGGGGAGCAGCTCTGGGATGTAGTCCAGTCCCCACAGCATGCAGCTGGGAAAGCAGAGGCTGAGAAGGCTGCAGTGCAAAGTGAAATGGAGAAGTGTGTGCTTGCTTTTTTTGGCAGAAAATGTGGATGCTCATCTAGTGCCAGTTGTCCTGGGTGCAAAAAGGCCAGAGGCCGCTTGGCTAGCACTCCGAGAGGCTTGTGTAGCTGGGGTGGGAAGCAAGGGCATCCGAAATGGAGAGGCAAGATGGCGCCGGCCACATTCTTGAGAGCCAACACACAGCTGGGAGGAGCTGGGAGCCCCCACAGGGGGGCGAACGGACTGTTGCTGTTGCTGGCGATGCTGCTGGTGCTTTTGCTGAGCCTGGGAGCTGTATAGATGCTGCAACGTGTCTGTGTGAGGAGCCAGGAGAGAGGCCAAGAGTTGGGAGCCCTTTACCCACCAGAGGGGGTGCAGGAAAACGTTCTGGAGGCCCCGTGAGTAGTGGGGGGGCAGTGAGCAGTGAAAGCTCAGAGGCGCCTCTTTCTCCAAAAGCTGCCAAGAGTTGTTTACACTAAGGGCTGGAGCCTAGCCGTGCAAAGCTGAATCCAACTAGAGGCTTCAAGGTCGCGCAGCTGGGAAGTTTGCTGATAGCAGGCGGCTATCAGGAGGAGCTGCGTGAGAACGCCGGGAGAAGTCCGGTCTCCAAGGCAACTGAGAGAGTTGCATCTACGGAAGCTGTGAAGGTCGTGGGCAAGTCTCCCTGCCGGGGGGAGTCTGTTGCCATGACAACCAGAGAGGACATCTTCAGAAGCCCCAAGGAGGGGGGGTAGCGAGGAGATTGTTGCCATGGCGACCCAGGAATGTCAACAACAAGACTTTCGTACTATCATCATAGACTCTGGAGCGACAAATACACTAGTGCCATCTAGTGGTCTTTTAAGAAATTGCAGGACAGTAAAAACTGAAAGATTTGTGACGATCGCGGATGGAAGTAGAAGAAGGCTAACAGAGACAGGCTTTTTCTTCTGTCCTTTTCTTAAGCATGAAGTCAAAGGTTTTGCGGTGCCCGGTTTAACTGTTTGTTAAGTGTACATGATTTACTCGCTGATGGTTATCATGTGTCTTTTGCAGGTACCAAATGTGAATTTTCCAAGGATGGGAAACACGTGTACACAGTGCAGTCTAAAGGCAATTTGTTTGTTGTAAATGTGCCTTTTTCTACAGGAGAGGATGACACCGGAGATGCGAAGGGGCAATGTGTGAATGTAGCGCCCCACCATGGTTGTTCTCATATTTGGCACAGACGCTTCGCCCATCTGAATTGGGGCTATCTTAAGAAAGCACCAGAGCTGACACAAGGGTGCAAATTTAATACTTATGACAAATTTTTAGATTGCAATGCATGTAAACAGGTGAAAATTGTGACATGCTCCTATCCAAAGTCAGAGAGACAGACCACACAACCCTTTGAGTTAATTCATGCAGATTTGTGTGGACCCATGCCAGTTGAGTCACTGGGGGGATCAAAGTACTCTCTGCTTCTGGTTGATGATTTTTCGAGGTCTGCTTGGACCTTCTCTCTGAGAAAGGGGAGGCGGCTAAAATGATCAGGGATTGGATCACCGCAGTTGAGGTAACCTTTTCCACCAAAGTGCGTGGCTTTCAAAGTGACAGAGGTTCTGAATTCACTGGTTCTGCTTTACAGGATTTCTTTAGGGAGAAGGGGATTAGCCATAGATTGACCACTCCTTACTCTCCGCAACAGAATGGAATCACAGAGAGAAAGAACAGGACGGTGGAGGAAGCTGTGTCTGCGATCCTGTGGGACGAAGGCTACCCCAGAAATATTGGTCTGAGGCCTGGAGATTTGTGGTTCATACGCAGAATAGTGTACAACTCTAGTGTTGGAAATACACCTTATTTCTTGCTGCATGGAAAGAAGCCTAAGGTACACTACCTTCGTGTGTTTGGTTGTGAGGCCTGGGTGCTTATTCCAAAGGCTCTACACAAGAAAGGTGAGCCAAGATCTAAAAGAATGATCTTTGTAGGGTATGAGCCTGGCTCAAAGGCCTGGCGGTTTGCGTACCCAAGTGGAAACCAGTCTAGGTTGGTTATCAGCAATAGTGCTGAGTTCTGTGAGCAAGCCGGGTGGAAACGTTTACACGCTAATCCAGACGTGATTCCACAGCCGTTCTATGACTCAGACATTGAGGAGGAAGAGGAACTTGGTGCTGGGGACCATGGTCCAGAGCAACAGGGTCCACCACAGGGACAGAGTCCAAGGCAGGGACAGCTCAGGATCCCTCAGAGGGGGGAACCTAGAACACCTCAGGCAAGTGTAAAGTCTGAGCCAAAGAGTGAGCCTTCCTCACCTGCTGGACCAGCTGTAAGGCCCAAGAGGCGCTGCAGGTCAGAGGGGGAAGACACTGAAGTTGAGGATGATTTAGCTGGGCCCAGTGAAGCAGCAGGGTCACCAGGATTCACACTAAGGAGATCAGCGAGGGCAAGGAGGCCTCCTGATAGGTACGACGCGTCAGGCGTCTGGGTAGGTTCTGCCAGATGTGAACCTGAATCCTTCGAGGATATTCAGAGTTTACCTGAGGAAGAAGCAGGTAAGTGGCACAGGGCAATGGACAAAGAGATGAAGTCCATGAAAGATCTAGGTGTGTTCTCACTCACAGAGTTGCCACCAGGCAAGCAGGCAGTGAGTTGCAGGTGGGTTTACCGTCTGAAACCCACTGACGCTGGAGAGCCAAGTATAAAGCTAGATTAGTTGCTCGAGGATTCACTCAGAGAAAGGGAATGCACTTCACGGAGGTGTATTCGCCAACGTCACGAGCGGAGACTCTGAGAACGCTTTTAGCTTGTGCAGCACAGAGAGGCTGGAAGGTAAACCACTTTGATGTGGATGTTGCCTACCTAAACTCAGATCTCCAGGAGGAGCTGTACATGATTCCTCCTCCGGGGTTTGAGAACTTGAGACAGGGTGTCGTGTGGAGATTGCACAAATCTATCTATGGATTACATCAATCTGCTAGAAACTGGAACATGTGCCTGAATGAAGCCTTAGAAGAGCTAGGTTTCAGAAGAAGTGTTGCTGATAGTTGCTTTTATTTGAGAGGACCAGGTGCAACACAAGAGTATGTGCAGATTTGGGTTGATGATTTGTTATACTTCTCAGAGACAGGTGAACAGGCAGAGAAGTTTGCCAGAGAGCTAGGTAAACGGTTCAAGCTTAAACAGCTTGGCGCTGTCAAAACCTATCTAGGTGTCAATGTTGACCGAGCACAGGATGGAAGTTTCTTGCTCAGCCAGAGAGGCAAAATTGAGCAACTGCTTCAGAAGTTCAGGATGAGTGATTGTGCAGGAGTGAGAAGTCCTATGGAGACTAGTTTTGTGAAGGACAGCCAGCAAGTAGAACGCGCTGCGTTCGAAAATGCCGAAGTGTTTCAGTCAGCCCTAGGGAGTTTATTGTACCTGTCCCAGTGGAGCAGACCTGATATAGTGTTTGCTGTCAATCTGCTCAGCAGGGAAGCTTCAAACCCTAGTATGCAAGCCTGGAATGGCATCAAGAGAGTTCTGAGGTATTTGCAGGAAACCAAAGACTTTTGTCTTAGGTTACCAGCACAAGGAGAAGTCAAACTGACTTGTTATGTGGACTTGGATTGGGATAATCTTGAGGATCGCAAGTCTGTGTCTGGCCTAGTGGTGAAGTTTGGGAACTCAGTAGTTGGATGGAGGTCCAAGAAGCAAAGTCTTATAGCGCTCTCATCGACTGAGGCTGAGTTCAGTGCTCTTTCAGAGGTATGCAGAGAAGTAGAGTTCTATGCTTGTTTAGTGCAGGAACTCTGCGAAGTGGATTGTCTGCCGATACGTGTTTTCGAGGACAATCAACCATGCCTGCGTTTGGCAGAGTCAGGCCAGTTCAAGGCTAGGACTAAACACCTAGACATTCGCTTCCAGAATGTGTGCCAGAGTGTTCAGGAGGGATTAGTTGCGCTGAAGTACTGTCCCTCTGCCAAGAAGCTAGCGGATGGGTTCACGAAGCCACTCTCCTTCCAAAGACATGGGGAGTTTTGCGAAGGTCTGGGTTTGGGACGACCAAGGGTCGATTCACCCCTCAGGCGCGAGACAAGAGGGGGTGTTGGGTGTAGTGAAGGGTTAACCTTCTATGCCTCGAGCCTGAGAGGAGGCGCTTACAAGGGAAGTAAGCCAGGACGTGACGAAAGCAGCTTGGAATGCTGTGTACTGAGTGGAAATCGAAAGCAGTCTGTTAAGACGCTGCAAGCAGAGAGAGAAGATGCAGCTTAACTCAGATGGAAGTTGGAGTTTGTAAATACGCTATTTTTGTGCCAATAAAGAGATATTAGGACAGAAGAAACGTTTGGGACTGATTTACTGCTCTTTCGACACACGACCGCTGTGTAACTCTGCTAATTGCTTTATGACCACACTGCTTAAACAGAAGTTGCAGAAACGCCCAGGGGAAGCGTGGCTGGGCGCCAACAATAAAGCAATAAAACTAGCGAACAACTTTGCTTCAGGAGGAGAACAGAAATCGTGTGGTGGTAGCGAGGCAGCAGCGGGAGGCCCCATTAGCTAAAGTGGTGCTTCTGGTTAAGAACAGTTTCAGGTTAAGAACGGACCTCTGGAACGAATTAAGTACTTTACCTGAGGTACCACTGTATTGCCAATGTGATAAGACAGTATTCAGCTTGAGCAAGTTTTCAACATCTCTCATCTGCTCCTCAAACATTTTAAGTATGAGGAAGGTGAGATTATAAAATGGCAGGTCATGAGGCTGGTCTGAAGAGATGCAAATTGGGAGGCCCAGAGTTCACTCTGGTGCAGGGATGATAAATACCTTGCAGAACTTGAATAGCATGATTATCTTTAAAAAAAATAAGACACTGGCCCAAGCTGTTATTTTAGCAGGCTATGTTTTTGTCATCATTTAAATCTGAATGGTCTATTTACTCTAGCAGGTCAGAAAAATTCATCAGCTTCTGCCAGACACCATCCACATACATAAGTGTCACAAGAAAAGGAAAAATAAATACATTTTGGGTTTTCGTTTTTTGAAGGTCACGGATTTAGAAATAATCTATTTTTTCAAAAAATCATCTGTGGGGGATAGACAGACCCAAGTGATAGAAACAAGAATAAAAATCACTAGATTAACATGCATTCATTGAAGAAGGGCTCCCCAAGAACCATGAAGTTGTCCTATAAGTGCTTATAAAGCTATTCTCCTTCATTGAAAATACAAAGCTATCACAGCCATACAGATTTATGATACTTCAAAGACTTGGCTGTTTCATGCCGAGAAAATGACAACTTCTGGGCTGAGATTTAAAGAAGGCAGCCATTTCAAAGTCAAACTGTTCTCAGAATTCAGGACACACAGCATGATATAATGCAGGGAAATGGATGGGGAGAAGAGACAACATATGCCATCCATTATTATCAAGGCATATTCTAATCACACCAACCCCATTGTACTTCAAAAAGGAGATTTTAGATTTTATCCTGAGTAGGTGTTCTACACAGCGAGTTTTACGATTATCAGCAGTTCTGATATGTCTGAGGGAAAGGGCATATGGAAAACACCTGCCAACCATGAGGTAATTCTCAAAAAAGCAAAACAAAACCCCCAAATGTCTGTATTAGTTATATGAAGAACACTGTAAAACCTAAGCAAGTGTTATGGTATGACTGCCAAGAGACTGGGTATTCTGCCTACACCTGGACAGTTGCTACACGGCCAGTCCTGAGAAGAAGAGAGCTATTTGCTTCAGACCACAGAGACAGCTGTCTGGAATGAATTTGTACGAGGACATGTTAAAAGAAGCTACAAAGCAGGCAAGCTTATATGTCCTAGGATTAAAAAACTTAAGAAACTGATAAGGTGAAATCAGTGTGCATGATAGGGTTTTACTGACACTTTCAATGAGGATTAAAAACAAAAACAAAACTCTATATGAAGATTTGAAAACCCACCGCCACAAAGCCATAACAATCAGGATCTCCTCACCCCTTTCCTAGAATGGCAGTGCACACATACATAACATTAGAGCTGTAAATGTTTCAGAAGAGGACAACCAAGATGATCAATGGGACAAACCAATTCCCCTTTGAGGAAAGGCTAAAATGGGGCTTTTCAGTTGAGAGAAAAGGTGAGTGGAAACAGGTGAATAAAATTATGCAATGTGTGGAGAAAGTGCGCAGGCAATGAAATACAGTCACAAAAACATTAGAGGGCATTGTTGCATGTCTCCCTACCCACCCACCCAAACATCCTTTCAGCTCCAAATGTCTCACTGCACTTTGCACAGAACCATAATATAATTCCTGCCCACCCACCCAAATTGGTTCTATGAAAAATGCAAGTCTAATATGTACCACTTTTCTTTCACTGCATGTCAGCAGACTGACTGTCAACAACAACAAAAACCTGTGCAGTAAATTATGCAAGGAGAGGTCTTCTGACCCATTTTAGGGAGGAGAAAGGATATCAAGCTCCAATAGGAAGATCAGTTTATAACACCAACTTGCAGCTCACCTGAGACATTCTTTCACGGTGCTTGGCTTCAAGCCTCTCTTTTGCTTTTTGGAAATGGGAATGCTCATTCTCATCACCAGGTGTCTCCAAGTACTTGTCAACAGCATCAGGAGTGCTGGCAGCTGTGGTGGGAACTACGGATGGGGATTTACAAAAGGAATAAAGAGGCAAAAGGTTCACTTTAAAAGTGAAATATAGAAGCATCTGTACACTTCCAATATACGGCAACTATTTAAAGCAACTAGCTACTAGAGGAATATAAAAAGAGGATGGTTCATAAAGAGAAGATTTTGCTTCATGGCAGTGGGGGGGGGGGGGAACCCCACACAGATAAAAGATTTTGCCCACATTAGGAATTAAGAAAGCATGCAAAAATTCAAGTTATTCCAGTTCATGTAAAATATATAAATAATCAGAAGAGGCAAGGATTTTAAAACTAAGTACAGTACTGTGTTTTGAAAACAAACATGTGCCCCAACGCACATGCACATATTTCAAAAACATCTCCAGAGGGAGCATATTACAACTCTGTTCTACAAAACCCTTTTCTTATACATAACTTCCAACAACACATTTGCATTTTCTGACTGTTCTATACACCTAACCATTTTTATCATCATGTTAGAATTGCTGAGATATACTTTGGGTCTATGTTTTTTATTTTACTGGGAGACGGAAGTAGTGTACTAACAAAGATTTGATATACTGTATGCAACTCCACAAATTTCTAACTTCCAGAAAAAGGCCACACACTTCTGCTTCTCATTATATGACTGACATTAACAATTCCTAATGGTCAAATGCCAAATTTCACTGCTAATAATTTGGGGTTTAATTTTTGCTTTAAGTGGAATTAGGAACAGCCAAAGCTGCCTTATAGGCTACCTATGCTCCCAGGAAAGGTCTTTAAATTTCCCTGCTACCTAACCCTTTCAACTGGAGTACTAAACCTGAGAGTTTCTGCAGGGAAAAATATGTTCCTGACTACCACTACACTACAATAATTTCCCAAAATACAGATTAAAAAATCAAAAGCTTATTTAAACATGAAATTGAAATGTGTACACATGCAGATAAGCACTCAAAGTGTCTTCCCTGGAATTTTATTTCCCTATATTATTGTTTATCCAAAACTCAAAGTGCATTTTAAGCCCTTTTACAGCATTCTGAATTTTCAAGAACTGATGGAGGAGTAAACTTTCCAAATATAAGAAATGAACATGAAATGCATTCGACAATCAATTTTAAAAATGCATTTCCAAACTGAAAGATGCTAAATATTTCACATTTCAGTGTTTCTGCAGAAGCTGTTAGATAGTTGTATGTGGCACAACCCATATATGACCATTTTTGAGAACCTCTGAAGGCATAGGACATACACAAATTAGCAAAGTGTACATTCTTGTGAGCATGCATATTTGAGTACAACTTCACAGTTTTAGTTTCGAAGACAATCATTACCAAAGATTTAAGGTACAACTACTTGTGTGATGGCTCTTTCTTTAGAAAGACTCAAAATTATCTGCAGAAAGTGCCACCCAAATTACCTATCAACAATAGAGAAGTTCACAGAAACATCTCTCTACTGTCACTATTATAGGTAGGATGGCGACGCAGGTGTTGTATCCTGCAACTGTTGACAGAAAGGTTATGAGTTCCCTGTTAGACAAACAGCTAGTTTCAGCATAGAGAGAGTCTATGTTAGGAATGGTACCAATACTAATTGAACAAGTGGGACTGCACAAGCTGTAGCCGTGTCCAGCAATGGCAAATTTCTGTATGTTGCACAAAGCAAACCACATCGATTTGAGGCATGTCCAATTTATACTGCTAATATTTTCCCACAAGACAAAAGAACCTGTTTCCAAACTGATTTCTGAGAGATAAATGCATAGCCCTGGCTCATCCCACTGGGGAATGCAGATGGCTTCTTCAAAAGAAAGCACATCTGAGGCAAAGCTATCACATTTTGCTGACATCCAGACTACAGTACTTTGCACCCGGAAAAATATTAAGTCCCCTTGACAAAAAAAAAAAAAAAAAGGAAGAAGGAAAAAAAGAAGTTGCAATGAGAAGTGTTTGCACAGCAATCTTAGGCACTCAGCGGTTAGTGCTTGCGAAACTCGTGATGCAATGCTTTCCATTTGGCAGTCATGTCATTTACTGACTTTTAAATTTCAAACTTTTTTTAATTAATAGAAGCTGGCTGCTCCACTATCATCCCTGAAAATAGAGCACACTGTAAGTACAGCTGCACCGGGGGTGGGGGTTGGGGAGGTAGAGGCAGTTGACCCCAGGACACTACTGTATGGTAACAAGATGGAAGGACTGGTGCAGTTCAATACTTGACTGCTGCCTGGGGCAACTGCTGTTCACTTTAGGCAACATATTGCATAGCTGTGCCAGAGAGCAATGTAGCCCTGACAAGGAAAAAATAAGAGACAAACAAGATGTGTCAGCAGCAGATCAGATTGCTTGACTTTTGTGCTTCCCCATTCACATTTAAGGAGGTGAATACAGGGCCATAGAAGAAGGAGGAGGAAGAGGAGGAGGAGGAGGAGGCAGGCTTGCTTCCAAGTGGCCTGCTCTCCTACTCCCACAAATGTCTTTCTTCCGTATGAGCTCACTTCCAGCACCAAAGACTGTCTGAAGTGAAATGTTCCAGTGACTATATGTGGGATGTGGGGCTGGAGGGTTGGCTGGATGGAAGACAGTTTAGCACAGGGATGGGAAGCAGGTGACCCTCCATACGTTATTTGACTACAACTCCCATCATCCCTGACAGGTGGGGCTAATACCAGTTGGAGCACCAACACCACCCTACACTACTGTCTCAGAATAAACATATATTTCACATCACCAAGAACTGGTTCGCATAGTTGTCCTTTACAAGGTGAATCTGGTTTGATACCCAGTAAATTTATTCTGTCCTTCAGATTAGGGATTAGGAACCTGTGGCCCTCTAGATGTCGATGGATTACAACTTTCATCTCCCCTGACTGCTGACTGAGGTTGATGGGAGTCCAAAGCAAATGGAAGTTCATGGGTTCTCCACTCCCAATTTAGCATCCCTAAAATTATCAGCTAAAGGCAAACTGAAAATTGGATTGGACAATGTGTGTCCTGAGGCATGCACGCCCCACACCCCCAACTATTCACAGAGCACAGGATGTGCACATCTGCATTATGCCCTTCAGAAGTAGGGCTAGATGAACAAGCTCACCTGGAGTCAAACCAACAGAGCAGTTGAACTGCAAGAACAGGGAAGCCCTGAAATTCAGCAGCCTCACACAATAGCATTTCTTTCAAAGCTTTCTTTCCCTGACTGTTTTCTTAGCTTACATGCTAGCATTAATTCTGCATCCTACTTAGCACGAAGATGCTAAGGAAGCTCCAATTTGGGACATGTGCTGGATTTTTAGTACAGATAGAGCACGTTAAATACATAACGTTTTCTTATTGCATGACATTGATTGTAGTTGGGCGGGGGGGGGGGGGGAGCTACGTTATGTAAATCTTAAGAGGAAGCAACATCAATTCTGTGAATACATTCCAAACACAACACAATACATTCTTGCTGTAAAAATGAGCATGTTTATGCCCTATGTAAAAGCCAAAAGAAGCAAAACAAACAAACGTATGTTACTTCTGTCCACCTCCTTTTTAAAAACTGGATTAAATTGCTAGTTTAACCTCAGACTAGCTCATATGTCTGTCTCGCTTTTTGACTTTACTACGCTTTCCATTTTAAGGGTGATGGAACAGTATTTTAATGCAGATAAGTCCAGCGTAATTTTTATTCTCAGCCGCTCCACGGCACCTAGCTAGTTGTAAATTGGCTTGACTGAGTACTTTTTGTCACCTGCATCCAGGGATCAATATCAACTCACACACCACGGGGCAATTTCAAACTGACATGCACTTGAATCATTGCAGCAAAAGGATTTACTACTCTGTGGATTAATTACAGTTCCTCGTTCTGCCACTGCCATGGCACTAGTCCACTGCAGAAATGTGAGGACTAGAATTAAATGCTGTAGTATGAGGCTTAACCTTCAAGCCTCTCAATAAAAGATATTTTAGCACAACTAAATGCTAGTTTAACTACTACAGTTGAAGAGTCCATTTTCAACAGATAAACAATACTCAAAGTGCTTTATGATTGTATTTGTCAAAATAACACTGATATATAATCATTACTGTTTGCTTGTTACAATCTTTTCCTGGGAAACAAAAGTAGGGACGGTATATTTCAAAGACAATCCTGTGATCTTGAACTCTGAACCTAGGTTTTCAAAATTCAAGTCTCTTACTCTTTTCTTCCCTGTTCTCTTAAAACTATGTGTATGAACCAAAAGAGTTACTTCTTCTTCTTATTATTATTACTGCTGAAACTTCATATAATAAAATGTTTAAAGCTTTTGGCCTCTGTAGCACTTCTGGGTAAGGAGAACACACTCATAAGCACACTGTTGGAGAGGGTAATTACTCTTTAAAACAATGCACCTGCAATTTCAAAAGAAACTGTTATACAAACCTAATATTTCCAAGCAAGAATACTGTCTAGACTATTCCACTATCAGCTATAAAATGGTTAATGCCAACAAATTTTAAGATATTGCTAAACCACTCAACTCACTAATGAGACTGGCAAAATCCCCAAAAAATTGTGTTTCATTTTCTGGCAGCTTGAGGAAAACATCCGAGCACTAGAGATAAGGAACATTTTCTTTTAAATAGTTTCTTGATTTCTCTGGAACTGGATGGTGCCAATAAAGCAACAAAAACTGGCTTGGTTGGATTCTCGGAGGAACAAAACTAAAGCAGAATGCAAACCTGGTTTTGCTGAAAATTAACTGCAAAGAGAGAATTAGGAAGCTGTCTGTGAAATCACTAGCCAGGATACACCTTGATTTGGCCAAGAAGCAGTGCCAGTTCCTCACTCCATCAGTACACAAGAGGTGATGTGTTCAACACTCTTATGTTGCTTGCCAGTTCTTAAAGACAGCAGATGCATTTGGGACATTGTTAGAATGAAGGGAATAAGCTGCATTTCCAGGCTGCTCTCCCCCTCCTTCAAAAGCTTTTAATTCAATTTTTGATTAACCAACATTTAGCATAAGGTCCAAAACTTATAAATAGTGGTTTAACTTAACTATGGTTTCTTGAAGTAAGCCATCTTTATAACAATTGTTTAAAGTTGTCTTGTTTTAAACAAAGTCAAGAAGAACTAAGGTTTGTTGAGTTTGGACAAAATTGACTACAGTTCATCAAAAATAGAAGTGAAGGCTTCCGAAGTCCTGCTTGTGGACGTGCTGGAGGAGAGGGTGTGAGCCTGAGTCTTACTGTGACTTGTTTCCTTCACAATAAACAATGGTTTACTGTGATGTGCAAATGCAATTCTACAAGGGCAGCACTGAGATGGAGGAGAAGGAAGCTGGCAAGCAGGGCCAAGAGAGAAAGCAGAAAGACGGGAAGGGGGGGGGGGCTGGCTGAAGTTGGTGGGGCAGTGCCCCATTCATCCTGATGAACCCGCCTCCAGCGGAGAGCCCCTAATCCAGGCTTCCTCAACCTCGGCCCTCCAGATGTTTTGTGACTACAATTCCCATCATACCTCACACTGTTCCTGCTAGCTAGGGATCATGGGAGTTGTAGGCCAAAAACATCTGGAGGGCCAAAGTTGAGGAAGCCTGTCCTAATCTGATATATTCTGCCAATTTGAGAGTGAAATGAAATTCAACAATAAATCATTTTTCCACAATACAAATACATGGGCTAGGATCCAACAGAATAAATCCTGTGAGATTAAAGGATGTGTGTGTAGATTTGCTTTTTTAAAACAGCAGCTACTCCAGACCGCACAGCAATCCAGGCAATTCATAAACATTGGGATTACAGATTTAAAGGCAAATATTTGAGTGTGTGTAAACCCTATTATTGGCATCGAGCCATGTTCTAGGTTAACCCAACCCCTTTCATAATTGCAATGTTATTAACACACACAAAAAACAACAATGTATTACCCATACAATTAATCACACTTAAAGTGCACAGCATGCACTTCTTTTTAAGATATCTTTAATTATGCTGTGCTTTAACAGTTGTGGGGGGGAAATCCACCCTGAAATATAGTATTGAGATTTCCTCAACTCTAAATTCTACTGGAGGGGGTGGGGGAGAAACTAAAGGTTAAGTGGATTCTATGCATGCATGCAAGGTAATATTTAAAGTAAGTTCACTGTTATCCACCCAGGTCTGACATTATCTCATTTGTTTGCTAAAATAAACCGTGCTTAGCATTTCTAATGCCTGATGGCTAGCTAATTTCAACAAGACTAGAGAAACAAAATTAAAATTATGAAAAAGTTATATTGTTTGTGTACATCTTGCTTTTCTTTATATAAACTAAATGCAAAAAGGTAATAAAATAAATACTGCATAGTAAATACAATTCAAATGACTAGAATCAATTTCAAACAATAAAATCGGGGGGGGGGGGGAGGAGAGATATTCCTCATGAAAATTAGGATACAAAATTTTTATCCACATTAAAAGATTAGCAAAATAAAAAGGTCCTAGCCACTCACCAGACGCTTAAAAGACAGGGTGTCAATCAAAAAGTTCAAGGAAGTTCTACAACATGGGTGCCACATTAGAAAAGGCGCTGTCTTACACCCCAACCAATTATGCTTCTGAAAGTGGTGAGATGCACTGTGGGGTCTCTAGTGTTGAGCACAGTACGTCAAGATTGCATGAGGGGTGGTTTTCCTTCAATCATCATTTTACTCTGATATAAAGTTTATGATGTATGATGGTGTGTTCTTGATTAAATGGTTACTATCTCACTCAGGAACACTATGCTGAATAAGCATCCGAGGTGAGAAACTGTCTGAAACTGTACTGGTTTCTAGGTCTTCTTCTTCCCAAGGGAGAAGGAAGTATGTTGAGCTGACAAGGAAGCAACTGCGGGTTCTTTCGTTAATCCAGTGTCTTGGAAACCAAGAATTCAGTCTGTCATACATCGGCTCCAGTAAATGGACCTTTGAGATTCAGGGCAAATTCACATTTGAAAAAACATTAATTGGTGCAGCCGGTCTTGAATGTTACCAGTTCATACTACAGATTGGATGACTGATGCATGTTTGAATTATCTCTCTAGTTTCTGCTCAGATTTGACCCAATAGTGCAACTATAACTCATTTTCTTAATGAAAACTGGTTTGGTTGAATTTAATTTGATGTGCTTCAAGATTTGGAGTCTCTTCAGAGAGTCTACCTGAGGGGGCAACTTATCAGGCTTTCCTTTGTCACAGAAGGCGTGAAGTAGTGTGACGTATTTTAGTATAAAAGTGAGAAGCCTTAACCTTTAAAGTTATCTCAGATGAAAATGAGGTGAAATATCCCTTGCTAGATAGAAGACAAGAGAGAAAGAGAAGCAGCCTATATTTCATGTTGAGAAGAAAAGGCTGGAATTGTATCATATGTTTATGAAATTCGATTTGCTCTCTCTCTTCAGGTCCCCCTGCCCATGGGAATTCTATGAGGCAGAGCTGAGACAATAGGACGGTTACATCAAAGCTATTATATACCTTATTTGGTTCAGACCACAGTTCAGTTTTTCGGCTTTTATAACTATAAAAACTATCAATTTTTAATCAATCTCTCCACAATACTATATGACGTCTGCTGTGTAGCTATCTTAAATATATTCTCAAATGTACATTTTTGTTTGTTTTAATCTTGTACAAATTTCCTGTTGGGTTTTTTCCTTTTGTCTCATACAAATATTTTTTAAAATATATCCTAGGACCTTTGGTTTACATCTTTGGACAGATCTTTGCCAGAGCCACCCTAATGGTCAATATTTGAACAATTTGAGACCTCTGCTAGAAATTGGGGTGGGGGAAGGATGGTGTCAACAGAAGACTGTGTTGAAAAATGGGACATACAACTTTCCAAAGAATAAAGCAGTCCAGATGATCTGAAAAGTTAGCACAAATAGTCCAACAAAGCACACTATAGCTAATGAATCCTTGATGTTTCTGGAAACCAAAGACTTACAACAGTTTACGGTTTGGGCAACATACTAAACTATGGGTAATCAAAAGAAGTAGTGGAAGTTTCCAATCTCTTCCTTGTGACTGTATTGAAAGAGAGGTGAGGGAGAATTCCATGAACCAGAGGCCTGTTCCCAAAACAATGTACACACATGTGTGAAACAGACTCTTTCCTTATCACCACTGGGGGGGGGGGGAGAGATAAAGATCTGTTTTATAAAAGGAAAAGGAAAGATATAAGCAAACTGAGTAACTTTTTCCACTGGAACCATTTTGTTGTTATTGTTCATAATGTGAATATATGCATCCTGGCATTCTGATGCATGTCTAGTGTTTTCCCAAAAGAGGACATCAAACAATTATAAAACAACCAAAGGCAGCTTTACAGGCTTGTGGGCTGTTTCTGTTTTCATCATGCATTGTACGTACATGAGAACAAAGGCACAGACACACACGAGCAAATGCATTTCTAAAGCAAGTCCTACAGCAGAGACTCTCATTCCACGTGCCTCATCTCCCTGCTTCCATTACCTTGTGCCTATAACAAGTCACAGATGGGAAAACAAAAGTCGCCAATTGTCAAGCTTGAATAGAAAGAGAGAGACACACGTACTAATGGCCAAACACACTCTACAAGATGTGAGCAATTAAGAGAAGCTGACAGAGGGATGTACGGTTAGTGGTGGTAAAGGCCAACTCCCAGGGGAATTAAGCAGCAGAGCCAAAGTGGCACAAGATAGAAAAGAGAGAGAGAGACTGCCACAGGCTGGAGAGGTCCACTTACTGACGCTGCCACAGACTGCCATGCAGTATTCCTCAGTGTCAAAGTTGTTTCGGTTTCCACCGCATCCGCCGTAAAAGAATGGTGCACATTTTCCTTCAGTCACATCAAAGTACCAGCGGGAGATCATTGAGCGGCAAGGACCAGTCTCAGCTTGTTCAGAGCACACCTCTAATTATAGGAGATGTGGAGGAACTATATTTAGCGTGAAAGTGGAATTGTCAATGCTCTTCTACATACCTTTATTTGTAGTTATATACATAGCCCTAGGAGACCAGGAATTACCCTAGGAAGAGGTTAATCTGCTAGGTGTCTCCCTACATGTCTGTTACATCATTCAAAAACCAACTGCTTTTAGTCCCACAATTCAAATCGGATTCAAACCATTCAAGCTATTGGTTCTTGTCTCAGTAGAGCGCTGAAAGCCCATCAGGGAGGACCTGAACTGTACACTATTTACTTTGGAAATGCTCATGCATTGCCACATTATAAAATCACCCCTCAGAAGACAAAATTGAAGTACAGTGAAAGCTATTTATCCCTATGCCGAAAGGACTGATACACCGATGAAGGCAGGACAGCTGAAGTTACTCCCAATATAGTCCCATTCTCAATAACGACCCTTGAAACAAGAGGTATCCAATTTTGTATGCTTTTGTGTATGACAGGGGGCCATGTCCTAATGGAACACATCACATATCTACAAGCTTAAATAGATTTTGTTATATAGGTTAGCTACTATATCTGCCTCTGAACTAAAAATGTAAAAAATAAAAATAAAAATCTATATGCTTATCTTAGAATCCCATTATGCATCAGTGTACATATCTGTAGCCCTTTACCAATAATGTTCCAAACAGGAAATATATACCGTATTTTTCGCTCTATAAGACGCACCTGACCACAAGACGCACCTAGTTTTTGGAGGAGGAAAACAAGAAAAAAAATATTCTGAATCTCAGAAGCCAGAACAGCAAGAGGGATCACTGCACAGTGAAAGCAGCAATCCCTCTTGCTGTTCTGGCTTCTGTGATAGCTGCGCAGCCTGCATTCGCTCCATAAGACGCACACACATTTCCCCATACTTTTTAGGAGGGAAAAAGTGAGTCTTATAGAGCAAAAAATACGGTATATACATATAGATAGATAGATAGATAGATAGATACACATACTCCTTTGTAAACCTGCAGAACATAAAATGGCAGTTCTTCGGTTGTCATTCCTTTCTCCTTTCCTCATGGAAGCAGAGTTTGCCATGATCTTTATCCTGAACATTTTTAGGAGCATAATTTTGTTATTATTCCATCCTAGCACTGCATGTTTCTATGTCATAATCAACCTGCTAGCCAGAATGTCTTTCAAATCACTTAAACTGTAAATAAGCCAAATTTCCCTCCCCAGTTACAAATGGTTGCTGAGACTTTCAACGCACTTTTCACCTAGGATATTTATCTTACCCCATACAAAATGCATTTGATCTTACATTTTTGCAAAATTACAAACATCTTTACACTATAAGCCAAGTCCTTCCACATTCCTCCAGTACTCTGAAGATTATCTTGGCAAATCAGCTCACATCAACTGGGACCAATGGTGAAGGGCTACTGTGCCTGGTAAGATTGTATGTGGTCAAGTTCACATGTAACAATAAGCAAAGAACCTTGGCCTAAGGTTAAACCCAATTACTGCTTCCCGGCTGAGTCGGCAAACAATTTAGGAAGGGGATAGCTTAAGAGTTGCATCCAAATCCAGGAGGGTGGCTTGTTTCGCCTTAAACTATGATCTATTGTTGGCTTAGAAAGCTTGTTAAGGCAGAATAAACGCAACCCCAGGTTCAGACACAACACTAACCTATCCCCCTCCTAATGGTTGGTTTATTAATGGATGGTTTATTATGTCAAGGTTCTTGGCTCACTGCTACAAATACTAGGAAAACACAGAACACTTGTGTGCATCTCATATAAAAGCAGTAATGTTATGCCACCTTTTTCTGGTGTTGCCCAATTGGCACAGAACCATGACGGGGCCTTCTCTGTGGCCATTTCACACTTCTGGAATGTCCTCTTTAGTGAACTGCATCTGTCTCCCTCATTATTAACTTTCAGGAAGAATTTAAAAACATTCCTGTTCACTCAAGTGTTTTATGACTGTTCCTAACAACCCTGAGATTATTAGCTGTGAGGGTATCTGAGTATCTTGCATGTTTTTAGACATTCTTAGTATTTTTAGATGTTTTGGTTTTTAATTGTGTGGTTGGTGGTGGTGTTTTTACTTTTTTGATGTTTGCTGCCATGGACTCCCTTGAAAGAAAGGTGGAAAAGACAGAGTCAATAAATAAAATTAATATTGAAATATTCAGCCCTAAATGGTATGTGGCACCTTTGGCACTTTAGGGTATATCGGGTACTGTACTTGATAGACTGCATTTTGTAGAGCAACTGTGTCTACATCTGGTCATAAGAACCATCACACTGCTCTGATGTTTTATTTACTGATATTTTACTGAAATGTTTTATTGACAGATTTCTGTTTAATTCCTTTGTTTCTTTGGTTAGAAAATTGTATCTATATCTATATATATATATATATATATATATATATATATTTACATTTTTGTTATGTGTAAACTGCTTAGGGGTTTTGCAAATGAATTGGCATCGGAATATTATGAATACTTTATTTGGAACATCCAATTGGCCTTGTGTTACGTATGTCTAACTGTACAACACAAGAGGACAAAAAAATGTAGATGTCTTAGCAGAACCACACAACAGTTTTGAAAATATATAAGCCCAAGTCTCTTTAAGTTGGCAAGCTAGTACCTGACTGTGCAGGAATTTTATATGGTGTATAATACAGACAGTTACCTTAGAGTAAGTCGGTTTGAACTCAGCAGGAGTTACCTTTAAGCAAAAAAGCACAAGACTGTACTGTGTATAATTTAGAGCACAATCCTATACATGTCTACTCTGATGTAAGCCTCCCTAAGCTCTAGGTTTCCTCTAGGTAAGTGGATATAGAATTTCAGACATATTCCCTGAACAGAACTTCCAAGTTTAATTTTACCAAGAAGAAAATTATTTTTTCTAAAAATACACTTAGAATCAGAAGCCAAATACTTATTTTAATACCCAAAGACAAAAGCTAATTACACAAGAGGCATTTTCGAATTTATCTGGAGACAGCTGTGAAGCTGGCACACATTTTTAAGAATAAAGCTTAGGCATTAGCTACACCATGGCAATATTCTCCCAGCAGGCTGTTACAGGAAGGAAAATTAAATTATTCGTTTCGACTCCAGTCCAATAGAACAATTATTTCTACGATGGTAAATACCTTAAAACTGTAATCTGTACCCACACATAATTAAAATTAAATTTCACTTCCAAATGTTTATTTTTAATTCAGCGAAAAAGAATAATTAGGACATGAATTTAGCAGTTAATATAGTGCACCTGGAATATATAGGGCAACATCCAATTAAATCATACTTTCAATCAATCTGTTTGTATGACTCACTTTGGCTATCACCCATGGCCTCCTAGTTAGTATATTATATTTTAAGAACTCCTGTTTTATTTTCCTGAAATATTCATTTCAAATCGAGGGATCAAATAGCTCCAGGCAGCAAATGCTTTGCATGGGGGGTTCTGCTCCCAGCCCCTGCGAGCATTGTTGGTGTGCATCCTGCTCTCTTCTGGGTCCAAAAGGACTCGCACGTCCACAACCATGTGTCGAGTGGATGTGCCTAAAATGAGTACCGCCTGCACTGCACAAAGGAAAGAGCACTACTTCAAGGTTCTTTATTTTATCTAAATCGTCAGACTTACATAATTTAATGGCCAGGAGCATTACATTCATAAACTGCTCTCTTGTTAATGGATTGTATACACCCTGTTTTTTTAAAAATACATGGATCCAGTTCTGCCCATGTCAAACTTTAAGATGGTAAGTGAAATCTCTCCCTCAAGTTTGATGGAAATACCAGTGTCTTTATGTAAGCCACTTGGGATACGGACCAATTGTTGCTGCTACTCTGTAAAGTGCCCTGTAAACTGATGGCACTACAGTGGTACCTCAGGTTACATACGCTTCAGGTTACAGACTCCGCTAGCCCAGAAATAGTACCTCGGGTTAAGAACTTTGCTTCAGGATAAGAACAGAAATCGTGCTTTGGCAGCGGCACAGCAGCAGCTGGAGGCCCCATTAGCTAAAGTGGTGCTTCAGGTTAAGAACAGTTTCAGGTTAAGAACGGACCTCCGGAACGAATTAAGTACTTAACCTGAGGTACCACTGTATATAAAAACAAGCAACAGAAATGACCTTCCAAGTCAAACTGCATAGAACTTCTAACAGCAATCCCATTTGCTCTGACAATCTCCATTTCCTAATGTTCCCAACAGTCATACAAGGACAAAAGAATGATAGTAAAAAAAAGGAGAGTATATAGAACTATATTTACAGTAGTGAGAATAAAGAATAATTCACAAATATCAAAATACCATATATATAAGCACCAACAGGTGAATTAAAAATGACAGATCTACAGGACTAGTGGCATTAATCAAGGATAGCCCAGTAAATACAAATACATGACTCAGACCTTTGTGAAGTCTCCGGTAGCTGCAAAATGGTTGCTTACAGGCTGTTGTGTTTACAAGACAGCTGGATGTCCTGTAGCTTCCTTTCAGTATCTCCCTTTAGGTGAGAATTAAGCTTAAAAAATCTATTCTCCATATATATATATATATATATATATATATATATATATATATATGGAAGCATCTGAGTAACAACTATCACGAAAGAACAAAAGAACTCAGGAAATGGCTGCACCAAGACACATTGCTCAGCTTCAGCCAGACCTTATAAAATGGCATTCACTTTTTTCTCTCATCAATATTCCTAATACCAAAGTGACATGACATCTAACAAAGCAGCTGTGACACACAGCAGACCTTTTATAATAGCTGGTGATTAAAGTGTGATCAGAACACAGGTAGGCAAAAGTACAATAAATAGCCCTAGAATCAGTATGAAAGATGGTCATTCAGTATTAAAAAATGTCTAATCTTCTGAGGACTCTTCCTGTCATTTTTCTTCCTTGCAAACCTATCTGTGAACGCATGGGGAAAAGAGATCGTCTCTGGAAATGTCATGCCAATATGACTTAGATCTGTGGCGAGAACACTGTTTCTCAGCATGCACCTCTGCTTCCTTGCTTATCATTTCTCTAGGACTTCTTGCCTTGTCACTTTCAGGTCCTTGAAAAGGCTTCTGAGGGAGTGACAAGGGCTGTGGGCAACTGTGTTATCTGCCATAGGAAAGAAATCAGCAACCTGCAGCTCACGAGTAATAGCACCTGTGCAGACTGAATGCTAGCTAAACGTACAAACCTAAAAGAAAACCAATGCATTAGCAGCAGAGACTCAGTCCCCCGATGCTATTGAGAGCCTCTAAAAACAGATATACGCTTGTCTCATGACGATGCTTATAGAAATGAAGAGTTGTACTACTAGTCTCCCAGGAAAACATTCTTACGTGAAGCCATTCTCTCCTCCTCCTCCACCACCATCCCTGCTTTACTGAAGCAGAACAGCTGTTAAGAACACACCTTTCATATAATATGTTTGCTGACGGGCAAGAAATAACAGGCTGCCACCTGTCATTCTCCAGGCAGGATTTAAACTGCAATACTCCTGAAAATGGAAGCATTTTGTGTGTGTTCCATTCTAGCAAGAAGAGGTTTGGCTCCTGCTTATTAAATATGAGGAGAAATTACAATGAAGAAAAATATACTGGCTACAATCTTTCCCTGCGTGAGTGCAGCAGTTATGGCATGCAGAGTGATCTCCATTTGAACAATAATTTGTTTCCCCCTCCTCTCTTGGTGCTTCCATGTGGAGAAAGAGAGGCCTGTGAGCACTTTCCTTCTTCAATATCCAGCCTATCTTCTCCACTCTGTCGAGGAAGACAAGCTCAGACCCAGATTCATTGACTGAGCAAAGGAAGAGAGACTGTATGGGAGACACATACAACTGTGTTTTCCACTCTCTAAAACAACTTTTTGATGGGAATGAGGGAAAGCATTTTCTCTGTTTTGACCCCCAAGGTGCTGAATGTCCTTTTGCGGGAGATCTGCATCTGTCCTAATGGAATATATTTTTGTTTATGTCAGGTCCTTAGCCTGATCACTGGCCAAAAACAGTTTTGCTGCATTTGGAGTTTAAAAGTAGGATAAAAATATATATCCACCAACAAAGCAAATGAGGAGTTCCATGGAATGTTCTGCTAGCCACCAGATGGTTCAATACACATAGAAGTAATAAAAGAGGTCTGAATAAGTAATACTTATTTGATCGTTTTTCCACATTTCAACTAAAATGCAATTAGGATCTCCTCCATTCAAAGCATACTTGTTGTAAGTTACTTTCCCATCACTGCTTTATTTAATTGGCCTAGTGCAGAGGTAATGTTGCTAAGCTCAAAACCTTGGCTAAGTGACTGGGAATAGACCAGTCTCAGAAATGTCTTCCTCCATTCCCCAGAATGGATCTATCGCCTCCTTCCTTTCTCAGCACTAGTTGTGATTTATCAGCACACCTGCATCGATGCTAACTTCAGTCTTGAATCTTGTTTGACAACACTATGGAACCTGGTAATTTATTTGTCATGCCAATTTGTATCTCTGCTCTTCTCCAATTATGTACTCAAGGCAGTTAATAACAATGCAGTACAATGTAATAATACACAACATAGCAAAACATCTATAGGAAACATATTCAAAAGCAACTAAAACACTTAGGTTCTTAGGTAGCACGAACCATGATTACCATTGATGCAGGTGCAAAGAGAAATCATGGTTAAAGCCAACTAGGAAAAGGAAGGAGGGGAGGAATCTGTATGCTGCCTTGAGCTCTCTCTGGTGTGCTTTCGCCCTCAAGATGTTGCTAAAACACAAGTCCCATCTGTCTCAGCAAGCATGGCCAAATACAAGCTGTAGTTCAGCAACATCTGCAGGATCGGGGGGGGGGCAAAGGGTCCCCACACCTGAGCTACTCTAAGGAAAGGAAAGAGATAAATGTGTAATAAAATAATAATAGTACAGTGGTGCCTTGCAAGACGAAATTAATTCGTTCCGCGAGTTTTTTCGTCTTGCGGTTTTTTTCGTCTTGCGAAGCACGGTGTGGGAAAAGCTTTGGAAAAGCTTCAAAAATCACCAAAGTCTTCAAAAACCTCAAAAAAGGCTACCACACCGCGTGCTATGAGTTGCTCCTCGAAGTCAAGTTGCAACTGTATTAACGGTTTTAAGAAAAAGGAAACAAACTTGCAAGCCTTTCCGTCTTGCGAAGCAAGCCCATGGGGAAAATAGTCTTGCGAAGCAACTAAAAAAACCCAAAACCCTTTCGTTTTGCGAGTTTTCCGTCTTGCGAGGCATTCGTCTTGCGAGGTACCACTGTACTGAAAGCTCTCATTTCTACATATGTGTTCATCCCTCTCTCATAAATACTCAGTATCCAGAACGCAGAATAGGTTATTCTGTTGTGGAAAATATCCATGCTTTTTCACCTTTCTAAGCATCCTATGAAGTGTAAATCCCCAAAGATTTATTTATTTATTTATTTACAATTAAGTGCTATACATATTCTGCTAACAAAATAAATACCGCGGCCATTCTTGTTTCCTATACTTGTTTCTCACTATATCCTGTAAATCTAAATTTGTACCATCTTCTGGCTTCTCAATGATGATAGCTTAAGAAAGGGGGGGGGGAGAGTCATTAAACCACCAATCTATTTTTGTTACCCCCAAGAACATTTTTCATTCTTAATCTAAGCTGATGACCCAGCAAGCAAACCCCCTCCTGACATGCATCCTTTCCCATCGCATACCTTACTAAAACTGTTCACCGCATGGTTGACACTATTTTAAATTAAAAGTTCACATCTATTTTAAATCACTTTTTATCCATGCGCACAGAGATGACAATCATCAAAACATGATTTAGGTTGTTACTGGGAGTCTGAGGGGAGCAAAAGGGGGTGGGGAGTAGCGCACAAATTTGGCAAATCACAATGGAAAAGCATGATTGGTATAGCAACTTGGAATATTTTGCTGTTTGGAACATTTTTTGCAGTAATGGGCATATGCACACTGTGAAGATCAGTTCCTTAGACCTCATGCTCTATAAATAACAGCTTACCTCGAACAACCTCTTCTACAGACTCTGTAGTTGTGGTAGTGGTGGTGGCGATACTGGTTGTTCGTTCGGTGGCTTCCTGAAACTGATCATCTGCCTCTTCTTCAGCTTCATCGCCATCTTCATCGTCGTCATCAGCATTTTCATCCTCCACATCTGTAATGTCCTCTTCCTCTGTCAACTGTTCTTCTGCTATCTTGTCATAACTGCAAACAGCAATGGATTCTGTTAAACTCCTCACAATATGTTTTTTAAAGCAATTAATTCACAGCTTTATGCAGATACAGCCTTTATTAAACTGATCACTGAGAAAAGAAAAGAACTTTTCTACACTGAGAAAAGAACTTAATGTGTAATAATAGCCATGCTAGACTACGTGACCTCCCATTGCATGGCTGACTTTATGACCTCTGCTTAAGGTTTGGAAATCACTGCTTTGTGTTTGGGGAGGCTGGACATTTGGAAAACATCTGGCCAGGTCAGAAAGTTCATTGTGCTACACACAATGAAAATTACATAAAATGGTATTCACAAAAGTGAATTTGTTTCTAACTAACTAAATGAGCCAGGCAAATGCTTTGCAGTTGGGGTTCTGTTAAATTGTTCTCATGTAAAAATCCTGCTCATGCCATACAACCAACCTGTGTTTGTTGTACTCATGTCTTTTACAGGCAATTTCAGCATAGGAAGGTATGTAAACAGAATGGAGGAACATTGGGACCATCTAACTGTGTATTGTCTACTTTAACTGGCAGCAGTTCGCCAGGAATTCAGATAGGAGTTTTTCCCAGCCCTACCTGCAGACACCAAGGATGAAGCCTGGAACCTCTGCGTACAAGGCAGATGTTCTATCATTGAGCTAAATTGGGAAAAGGAGGACAGTGCTACATCAGAAATGGGGAACCTACAACCTTCAGGAGGCTATTGGGCTCCAACTTACATCAGGCCTGGACAGCATGACAGAGATAGTGAGATAACATCTGGAGGGTCATGGGTTCTTTATACTTTCATATCCAAATCAGCAAAAACAACAACAGCAAAATAGGTTTGGGCCAAAAAATGAACTAAACATTATAAGTATGCTGCTATGTTAGCAAGCAGAATCATGATTCCAGGTGGAAAATAACTTTGGGGGTAAAACACACTTGCTTTGACATACACCTGAACA
Organism: Podarcis pityusensis; assembly: GCF_964106645.2. Lineage (NCBI taxonomy): Eukaryota > Metazoa > Chordata > Lepidosauria > Squamata > Lacertidae > Podarcis > Podarcis pityusensis. The sequence continues at coordinate 50,691,742 of NC_138027.1, forward strand.
TGACTAGCTGGACAAAGCTGAACTGTATTTTGAACTTCACCATTGTCACTAAGTAGAGGCACACTTATTAAGAGAGCCCAGACCCACCCACAAAAGGGTCAGGTTTTGCAACCCACAAAGCACTAGAAATAGATAACACAGAAGGTAGACATCAGTACCATAAATAATAAGCCAGTAGTTATGGAAGTGAGAGAGGGGGATGGGAATTATATGATCTCATATAAGGCCACAATGGAGAAAAAAAATCATTCAGAATTAAGAAGGAAGCTGACCATTGGTCTATCTGCCTCACTATTATCTGCCCTGGCTGGCAACAATAGGGCTAGAACAGGCACCTGCTCTTAAGGAAACAGCGCTGACTTGCCACTAAGCCAGGAAGCCAGAATGTTTGCATTTTTAGCATACAAAATCCAGTTAATCTATAAATATTATTTATATTGAAACAGAAGATGGGCTTTTAGATACAACTGCTCGATCATTTTTAAAAAGGGGGTGGGTCTGAAGGGAAGAGACACCTAGACAAATATACAGGAAGCATTACCAGGTTTTCCAAGATTCCTAATGCCCATCATCCCAGGGCTCTCTTTAGGGTAATTGTATTACCCAAGCCATTAAGTGCATCTCTAAGTCCACTGATGTGTCTATGTTATCTGTCAGCTTATGTCCATCTGAAATAACACATTATCTTCTTGTTTACTCAGTTAACATTTGTGCATTTAGAAAAACTGGAGAGGACTACTCCAAATATAGCATCTTTGCGTGCTTCCTTTCAAAAGCAGCTTATTCAGATATACTCTCAAATGCATAATGGCACAGGACATAATCCATTAGAGGTAAATCTATTGGTCCTTAAATGGCGCAGCAGTGAGCATTCATACGGGAGAATACTAACCTAAACTTACATGGTGGCACCTCTTCTCTTGAAGTAAACAAAAGTGGGCATCCTTCTTTTATGAGATTTCTTAGCTATGGCAACAGCTACTTCCCGTACATACATAAACCAGTACAGTTCCAACCCAGGAATGCCCTGTGGGGTTTTTTGTTGGGGGGGGGGGTTCACACTGGCTGGTAGCTTTCACCGGTGTTTTTCATGCTTTCAGCAGGTACAGTGGGATCTCTGTGGTGGCAAAGACCCTCTACTGGCGGAGTCAACTCCAAATCCCCTCCACCAAGGCAGATTGGGGGTTTCAATTGCTCTGTTAAGTGCTTCATCTGGAGATAAATTCCTTTGGCAGATATTCCTAAGTATTCACTCTCCAGCAGATAATAATCACAGCTTGGATTAAGAGTCGCAGGCAACCACATCTAGTTTACAGTAAACTGGCTCAACCTGCCTGTGCTAGTAATTCGTTTTCCAAAGCCTATTAAACGTATTAAATGATGCACGGGGCAAATGCTCTCCTCATTCTTGAGGGGAAATAAGAAGGAATCTCAAGTATCAGCAATGTAATGACAATGGACCCTATCCAGCTTGACTATCCAGTTTTGTTTTTGTGAGGATCTTTTTGCTTCATAGAAGTCTTCCCTCACAATCACCTCAGGATTGCTTAGCCTGTGAGTAAACTGGAGACTGTGGGGATGTGGGGTTGCACACACTGGAGGAAAAGTCTGAGCAGCCTAGATGCAACTTATGGGCCTCATTTGCTAGCCTGCAATAAAACCGTTCCCACTTCTCATACCACACAAACTTCTAAGCAACCGAAATATGCAAGATCAATGCTGATCTTTTTAGGGTTCCAAATGGCACAGGAAGCCAGAAAGCAGCAACAAGAGGTGAGCAGAGCTGGCCATGCTTGCCCCCACTCTTGCTGAGGGATCCAGTAACTTGCACTTCTCTGTTTTCCTGGCACTGAATTTGAAAGCCAAAGAAAAAAGGAGGGGAATAACTATAGCAGCAGGGAGCTACGTAAAATGAATTATATGGTCTATTAAATTACCAAGAGGGGTCTATAAATGGATTAGGCCAGTTTTGAAAATCATCAGAGGTTGCTATGTCAGGTGACTTAATTCACTCATCAGAGCTTCAACTTTTCTCCTGAGATTGGGGTGGGAAGGAGTTCCTGTTCGTCTCTACAAACACACCGTGAGGAATTTATGACTGAGGAATTTATATTTCCAGAAATGAAACCTTCCCCAATCATTCTGATAACTCTTTCCAGAACTTTCCCCAGTCTGCAAATATAATTTTCTAGTGGGAGTGTAAAGCAAACGATAGCAAGATTGAAGGACATGAGGTAAACATTATCTTAAGTATCAAGCCATCAGAGCTAAACACTGTTAAATATAACATCAAACATCTAACACCAGACAGGACATAAAACTCAGATCTCTTAAAATATCTTGCTATGACTGAGGACTGCAGTGCAAATATAAAGTCCACACTTGAGTAAAAGTCTATTTTTCAACCTCTGAGATGATGAAGCATAGACACAAATCAAGGTAACGTTCTTATGAACATTCCACGAGAGCATTCCTTTTAGTATCTTTAATAAATAAACTACCATCACAACATCCCTTGTGCTACGTCACACTGAAAGAGCCATATAATATAGCCAAGCAACTCCTCTCTAACAGCATGTTCAGAAGAATATAGCACAGCACAGGAAATCAAAGCCCTTTACCATTCCTCAATTCAAGCCCAACTTCTGTTTCCAAACCCTGAAACAAATTCTCCAAATGTGCAGATCAAACACAAACAAAATGTCAAATTTAAGAGCTTGAGCACATTTGTCTGGCTAATGACAATTCACTGTACTGAAGCTAAAACTCAACCCTAATGAATTGTAGTTTAACATTCCATTATGAACAAAGGTTAGAATCTGTGTTATTTTTTTTTAAAAAAACTGTCAGCTTAACAAAAAATAAATCCTAAAGCAGTATGTTCCTTCAAAGTTCTTTTTTCTAAGTTAGCTGTCAGGATGAGAAAGATTTTTGCATCTTAGTACAGTGGTGCCTCTAGTTGCAAACGGGATCTAGAAGCAAACGTAACCTGTGTCTGCGCATCTGCAGGTCACGTTTTGGCGCTTCTGCGCATGCGCATGATGTCATTTTGAGCGTCTGCGCATGCAAAAGCGACGAAACATGGAAGTAATGCGCTCCACTACTTCAGGGTTGCCGTGGAGCGCAACTCGAACGTGCTCATCCCAAAGCACATTCAACCCAAGGTATGACTGTAATTGGAATATATTTTAAATCAGACAGCAAAAAGTGATAGGTTTTTTTGTAAACTGCTTTGAGGGGGTTTATTACAATCAAGTAGTGTATAAATTTTATGAAATAAATAGAAATAAATAAGATGCAATGACTCTCTAAGAAACAGATAGATGCTTTCAGCTATTGAGCTGGAAGTAGTAAGGTTGTATCTAGAATCGATTACCCCTTCTCCAAACTTCTGATCACTTGGCATGAGGCAACAACGTAAAACTAAGTCACTTCAAACATTACACCAGCAACATGAATACAGTTCAAAATTCACTTAAAGACAAGAATTCTATGCCTTGCCAGTTCCACTGAACAATCTACTTACTTCCAAGTAAACATGCTGTGGACTGAGCTGCATGTTTGTAATTAAAAGATCACAATCTTTCAGTCAAAGACTTTCAGCAAAGGATTCCTCTGCTGAAGTTTCTCATGCAAACCTTTTCTTCAAAAGAACATCTTGGCTTAATAAACTGCCTAATAATGGCAGGAGTAGCGGCCTTACCTGCCATCTGCATAATCTGCATCGGCTCCTCCCCACCAAACATCAGAGTCATCTTCTTCAGCGTCAGCTGAATCTATGTTGTCACTTTCGTCTGCTACCGGGCAGCAAACAAACTCCACACCCCGGAACTTGTCAATCCCACAAGGTAACAGCATACCGTAGTCATGCAGATTCATGCCCTTTTCGCTACAGGACTAAAAACAAAATGGGGGGGGGGGGAGGAGACAGAATATATGGTTACACGAGAAAGAAGCTATTTAAAATATTTATTAGAGAATGGCTAACAAATTGATTCAGCGTGTACACTTAGCGTTAATTCAACTCTTAGCACCAATTCAAACCTTAGAGCAATAATCAGAGAGAAGCCCAGGAATTTGCTCCACATTGTGGTGGCTCCATGCAACGGTGGAAAGTAACTCTTACTTCACTGACGTTCAGTGAGAACCACAAGGCGTAAATGAATACAAATATATAAAGGTTTTATCAAGACGACATTCCCATGTTAAAGGATTACAGATAAACCACACAGAATATGACATACTTTGCATTTGTATCTTCTAAGCAAGTAGATGGTGCATTGCAGATATAATCTTGAAGTCAAGAGCACTTGGAAGTCAACCTGAGACAGCACTCTCCAAAATATACGGATGTGCCTTCAGATATTCACAGAAAAAGAAAGCACCCCCTTGTGAAAGGAATTAAAAATGGGAAAAGTGGCCTTAAGATGTTTAAAAGTTCCCCTTCCATGATTTAAACCTGCAGTATTTCTCACTGACAGAATTAGATAAGAACTACAAACAGCAAATATACACAAATCAGGTGGGTAGGAGTGGAATTCAAATTTGGATCATCACTGAAAATCCCCGTTGTATTCTCACTTGTAGAATCAAGGGTGGTGGGTTTGTCTGTTTGTTTAAAAAAAAAGATGTTTGGTCCATTAAAAATGGACTTTTTAGTTTAAGACAGTAGACTACACAGTCCACTTTTCCAGATGTTGAAAACAAGCAACAAGCATAGAAGAACAGCAGTTTTATTTACTTATTCTTAAGTTCTCCATGTTTTTAACATAAAAAAAATCCATGGTGCCTGTTCAGACATCAGATTACACAATTACCTATTGTATTTATTCTTCTTCTGCCACCTCATTTTCCACCTGAATTAATTTGTTTGAAGAGAACCACTTTGAGGTCCTTGATGTCCAGGTAGGTTAAAATGTGTTCCTTCATAAATTGATTGTATTCCTATTCTTTTTGTGCCTGATGTTTTTCTTAAACAGAATGTTTTTCTTGAACAGAAACTGCTCTGGCTTATGTAGACTACAGCTGGACAACACTGAGAAGATGCAAGAACCTTGAATATTGTAAATGGCATTGTTAGAATGATGTAGCCAATGCTAATCAAAGGGCATAACTGATATGTTGGTTTCTCGAGGATCTTGTCCCTTCTGCAATTTGTTTGCAGCATGCAGTAGTTTCAAGAGCTCTCAGTAGGCTGCCTGTTATATCCTTCAAGGTGCCATTACTCTCAAAAATGGACTGTAGGTCATCAGTAATAATTTACTGCTGCAGCACCTTTAGAGTGAACCTGAACACAGGAGCCACAGAAATACATTATGTTTTGTTGTTTGTCTTGTGTAAGTTGTTCCCAGAGTATTTTGCTGGCCTTTGCAATTTGTTTGGCAACTGTTCTAAGCTGGTAGCACTGAACTGTGATTTTATTTTCCGTAAGATTTTCCAAGTGTTTGTCAAAGCCACTAAAATCTGACATGGAATATAACTGAAAAATTAAAATATTTGGCTCCCAATTAAGGCTTCAGGCAATAAAGATGAACACTCAGCTATGCCCACAGGCTTATAAAACAATAGATAGGAATATAACCACACATTCCCCTTTTTCCCACAATACCTTATTGCACTTATTTTTATTCATAAGAAGCTTCAAATAATCTTCAAGGTACTGATTATAAACATACCTCCTTAGCTACTGTGTGCCAGTGCAGGTGAGTTTCACATATATCCATCCTTTCCTGGTGAAGGAATTTGCACTTATCTGGCACCAGAAGAGCATCACTCACGAATTCTCCAACTGAAAGAAAAATTACGTGACATCTTCATTTTATTATCACCTTGAATGGATGCTTTTCAGAGCAACAGCTTACAAGCAGACATCTTACAAACTGATACTGGGAAGAAAATGTTCCCTGTGGGCCAACTCACACCTTAATTAACAGCCAGATTTAAAAAATAAAAAATAAATCCTCACTGAATTAAGTAGATTTCAATTTGTGATATTATTGCATAGTGCCTGTACTTTAAATACACAAATCTAATGGCATGGTATCTCTTTCGCTTCTGCAGTGCCAGTACTTACAAGCCTCACTTCTGAAACATCCCCAACTCGCTTATCTTTGTGCCCAAAGGGTAAGAAATTTGACTGTTCTAAAATGAAAACTGTTACTTTCAGGTTATCAAATTTGGTTCTTTTGACCTTGTGTGACCAGAACACAGTGGAATATACAGCCCTAATGGATGGTGGATCCAATATCCCTACTTTAAGATTAGCTGGCTGAAGTCATCCCTTTCACTATACATTAAAAATGATGAAAATACAATCTGATTAATACAGGAGTCAAAATGATGGGAAAACTCATATTGTCTAATGCCAAGTCAGATGTTCATTTCTTTATAAGATTTCTCACCCGCCTGCCATCAAAAGGACCCAGAACAAGTTAGAATAATAAAATGAACAATTATAAAAATAAATCCATTATAAAAACATGTAAAACCATTTCAAATGGAACTAAGCAATAAAATTTTAGCAAAATGGGTAAATTATAAAAACCCAGGATACGGGTTTGCCTATAACTGGTTTTATGAAAGGGTAGTCAATTCTAAGCATCTTAATTTAGTACTTTTCTTGTCATGAAAAAGGCTTGCAGGAGCACTTTCAAACAAACATTGAGATGGACCAAAACAAATTGCTTCTACAATTGATGGGCTAAGTTCTGCTCATGAAAGGGGAGGGGTTATTCTGTGAGCAGAACTCTCTTTCCATCACCAGGAACACTGGAACACACAGCACGGACCCTAACAGGAGACTGATATGATTTAGCTCTCATCAGTATGTTTCTTGATGAACCATTTATAATAATGAACAAGAACCATTTATAATAATTAATAATAATTTATTATTTATACCCCGTCCATCTGGCTGAGTTTCCCCAGCCACTCTGGGCAGCTTCCAACCGAATATTAAAAATAATACAGCAGCAAACATTAAAAACTTCCCTAAACAGGGCCGCCTTCTGTTGTCTTTTAAAAGTAAAATAGTTGCTTATTGCCTTGACATCTGCTGGGAGGGCATTCCACAGGGCAGGTGTCACTACCTCTGCCTGGTTCCCTGTAACCTCACTTCTCGCAGCGAGGGAACCGCCAGAAGGCCCTTGGAACTGGACCTCAGTGTCTGGGCTGGATGGGGGTGGAGACACATTTACTGTCTACTGCACAACAAGAAACACTTCAGTGCGAAAGTATGGCTCCCAGCTCCAGAGTGTGGTAAGAGTGAAGCCCTCTCTTGAGCACTGCACTTTTAAATGGCCAAAAGAGATCCACATACTTAACTATAACAATGCCAATATATCACCTGGGAAGAAATGTTTACTTTGCTTTGCGGTTGTAGAGATTATTCATTGATAAGCAGTATGATTTATTACCTGACAACTGCTGTCATTCTCTGGCAAGTTTGGCGTTTGTGAGCCAACTTAATTATCCAAGTGATAAATGGTGAAGAAACAGGCTTATAGAAAGTTTACATGAAGAGGAAGAAAAAACACTATCTACACGAGCATTTGAGGTTAGGCAGTAAGAACATGACATAACTGTAATCCACACCTCTTTATGCAGCGTTACATACACCTGTTATTCATATTGTGTAGGATGCCACATTCTGATTTCAACTATATTCATTTCCACCTAGTCACACTGGCCTCATTTGATGCAGTATTAACCTACCATTTAGAACTTTGTGAACTCAGTTTTTCCTCCTCTCTGGCATGGTCACAAGATAAAATAAAAATAAAAATTCTTCCATTATTATCTGTCCTTCGACTTTTGTACACTCCAGAGGAGGAGATTAAAAGCATCCACTTCCTGTTTAAATTAACCATTATTTGTTCTTATGAAATTAGTTTTAAACCTTTTGGGTTTGGTCCTGACTTGTTCCAAGTCATCATAGTTTAAACTAACCACTGTTTGGCCTGTCTGCAGTTCTTGGCATTGCATTTTTATATTCTTAGTCTCAATTCTGATTGCTTAAATATCTGCATCACAACCAACTTCTCCTTTAACTCGTCTGGAGCATATGATACAGCAAGTTAGCATCTGATCTCCCAAACTCCTGATTTTGCATGCGGATGTGACACATGGGTGGCAGATAGTTTCATTTTTCATTTGTATCTAGCCAGCCTTGTGAATTTTTTACATGCAGCATTCTATTCTGCCTGAATAAAAGTTGTGTTTAACCCAAAAGTCTTTGTATTCCGTACCACAGCACCAACTGATTATGCAGGGCATTTTATTATTTTACGATCATCAGTGTGCTTCTATGTACTTCAGGTTGTGTTTGGATTGGAGTCCTAGTTATTGACAGCTGAATAAGATCAAAATTCATTTGTTTTGAAGTGTTGACTTGTAATGATAGGGAATTACATCAGAATCAACTTATTGATTTAGGTATAAAATAAGTGGTCTTGTAAAACCATTAACAAAAACGTTCTCTCTGCTAAGAGGCATTCCCATTTTCTATAAGTAGTCCTATAACTGCTAGCAATCAATGACTTCGTCAGGCCACTGTTTCTCAACAAAGGCCTGATTAAGACATAAGGCTTAACTACGGTTTAACATTACAAGAAGCAGCCTTGGGTTTGTCAGCTCCTGCTTCTCTCATCTCTATCAGCTTGGCTGTGAGGAGTTCAGAAGCATTTCTCCCTAAAGCCGCTAGCATATTATGCTTTTCAGGGCTGACTATGCCATCTGTAACCTGACAAGCTTCTCTTGTGGGCACATGCTGACAGAAATATATTTTACAATACTTTCCTGCCATTAGACAACAAATAAGCTAAAAGCAAATATATAATGTTTCAAGTAAACTAAAAGAGCTTCAGAGGTTTTGTTACATTTTCCAAACACTCAAGCGCAATTATTTTGTGCCTTGGGAACTATAGTACTTTTATGTTCATACCAATCCCACTTTGAGGTTACTGATGATCTGTATATTTGAAGGAGCATCTTCACCCTCATCTTTCCAGCCCGGACACTGAGATACAGCACCGAGAGGCTTTTGGCAGCTCCCTCACTGTGAGAAGTGAAGCTACAGGGAACCAGGTAGACGGTCTTCTCGGTAGTCGCGCCAGACGTCAAAGAGATAAGTAACTATACAACCTTTAGAAGACATTGGAAGGCAGCCCTGTACAGTGAAGTTTTTAATGTTTAATATTTTATTACATTTTTGTATATGCTGGAAGCTGCCCAGAGTGGCTGGAACAACCCAATCGGATGGGCGAGGTACAAATAATAAAATTGTTGTTGTTTCTGTTATTGCATGGACAACTGTGGTCAAGCTATCCAGGAATGGCTATCGCTGTCCTTATCACCCCTGGCTGATAAAAGGCACACTGGGCCACCAAGAATACTTGTTCTTCCAATGACAAGAGCTGGGCCCAGAAGCACCCTTAGCTATGCGGAGAGAGTGTGACTCCCTGCCGCTCAGGCAAGCAGCTTACCAGCTACCTGGATACAACCACACACCCACACAGCCTTCGTCTTGCCAAGATTGAGGCTCAGTTTTTCAGCCCTCATTGAGGACCTGCAATTCACTATTAAATTTCATACTGCTCTACAAAAGTTTACAGGAAAGCGCAATCTATAATAATTTTAATAAATAAAAATAAATGCATTGCCCAATTTATTAAACCAAATTCACTTTTTAATTATAAACCAGCACCTTAGGGTCATTCACACTGCCAAATTTAGGCAACTTGTGGCTCCCTATGGATTCTGGAGCTGGCTTTTGTTCTAGAATATTAAGAGAATATTAAGGTTGCCATAGTAAGAGAATATTAATATCTGTAAGAGAATATTAAGGTTACCATAGTAAGCTACTTAAAACAATGGGATTGATATTAATTCTACATAGGTTATGAGCTCTATGGAAAGAACTGGGAAGCTGGCCAGAGAGTTAAGGTATACAGTCATACCTTGGGTTAAATATGCTTCAGGTTGAACATTTTCAGGTTACGCTCCGCAGCAACCGGAAGTAACGGAAGGTGTTACTTCCGGGTTTCGCCGCTCACGCATGCGCAGATGCTCAAAATGACATCACACGCATGCGCGGAAGTGGCGAATCACGATCCACGCAGACGCGGGTTGTGTTCGCTTCAGGATGCGAACCGGGCTCCAGAATGGATCCCGTTCACATCCAGAGGTACCACTGTAACTCTGTGCTCTCCAGTTCACCACAGCTTGAACCAAAGAGTGGCCATTTTGAAGAGCGTTTGCTGGTTTTTATTGCATTTTTAAAAATAGGCTGGGACTCTTTCTGCTCTTTGCCCTGAAGCATGTAACTGAAAAGGAAGGATAAAGCAGCACTCCTTTCCTGAAGCAGAAGGAATCCCTCCACCTCCAAACATCTGGGTTTTTTTGTGGGAAGGATGTAACACTTTTGGCATGGACTCGCCTGCAAGACTTTCTTTCAAAGGATACATGTGGTTGGAAGTATGCTTTTGACTCAGTGTTTATTTTAGAAGACGCTCAGAGACAATATTAATGATATTAAAGGACATGTAGCCAGTCAACTGTAGATAATGTTGTCAGGCCCCATATACACCACTGGATCCATTTTAATGCATAATTCAACAATATACATTTCTTTCAAATTAGCTAAATTGACAAAAACATGAAACGTAATTAAGATACACAGGAAAATATTATAAGCAGCCACATGGATCACTTAGCAATTTAAAACAGAAACAACTGAATGCTGTTTGCATATTGCTATATATAGTAATTAAAGCAGAAATCTAAATGTATCCTATTCATAAAATAGACTCTTAGCACTGTTTAAAATGGCTGTGTTTTCTAGGTTGATCTTGCTTATTTAGACTAATCTAAACATTGAAGTTTTAAATATAGAAGAATTCAGCAAATGTTGCTGCTTTTCTGTCTGGTTACATCTTATTTATTTATATTTAACAAAATGTATAGACCACGTATTCAGCACAGAATAATAATTTCTAAGCAGCTTACATTAAATGGTATAAAATATTTATAAGGAAACACCAGTAAAATAAATAGACTTTATGGGGGGAAAGCTAACATAATAAAATTATCAAAATATATAAAACAAGAAGCATTTAAAAACCAGTATACATAATAGAAATTACATGCCTAGGTAGGCTTGCATAAACAGAAACCTTTTTAGCAGGCATCAAAAACAGAGCGGAGGTGGCTGCCGAATATTAATGAAAACACATTATTTTTCCAGACACACTAAGTGTTATTCAAATCTTACTCATCATGCATATAAATATGGGGGATGCATTTGCTTAGGAAAAGCTTCTTTAACATGCTTCGTTACATTTGCAGATGCCCATCTAAAATTCCCTTGAAGTACTGTATCATTTTCTTGTTGCTTATTCAGGTTTTGAATAAAAACCTTTTCCCAGTATTTTATTCCTTCACGGCTGGCGTTTCAAGTCTAGGTGTTTACGTGCCCTGCAACTTTGGATTAATGGGTGCAGCAAGAGAACCACATCACCATGGCTACTGATAGTAAATCAATATGTAACAAACATCCTAAACATTTATTTTCTGGAGCACCAAAATTCATAAATGGATATTATTAAATCTGTCAGAAAGTGTGCAAGCACTAAGTGTTTCTTCCATCAAGCAGCACAAGGGTCCTCTAAGCTTATGAAGACACTTCAATCTTTCCCCAAAAGTTGTTTTGGTTGGCTCAGGAGACAAGTACCAACACAGTTGGAATCCTACCAGGCCAATGGGTAGAACAGCATCCCTAAAAAGACTAGGCACAGCCAGTAAAGAAACATCTTTGTCAGGTCACCTTACTGTTTCTTTTTCATCAGAAGAACTGAAAGCATGCTATGACTCAAGCACAGTTACACTATTTTAACCTGCACTTCCAAAACCATAAGCTGTTGGCCCTTTGTTAACATTACATGATGGAAGGAGGCTTTTAAAAATAGCTTATGGTATAGCTGAAAAGCCTTTGTGATAGAGGAACTGGGTTACTCAGCACCTATCGTTCCAAAGCAAGGTGACTGAAAACTTGTCCAATAAAAAAATGTTTCTCAAAGGAAACACAAGTGCATAAACTGATTTTAATATCGGATTTTTTATATTGCTGGAACCTAGCCTGGAACATTGTGGTTTGTTTATGGACAACAAACAGGGTGGGAGGGGAGACAACAAATGAACATTGGTTTGAAACAACCTGCAGTTTCTTTGCTCATCTGGAAGACAAATCCTGCTTGTCCAACAAGCCATGGTTAAAACAAATGGTTTGTGTTATGTCCAAATGAGGCCTATGCCAACTACACCCACAATGCTACTGAGCAATGCAAAAATGAACAGAAAGGTGTGTGGGGCTGGATAAGAGATTGGTCTGTTGTATATGCATATGTCAAGAGCGCTTCTCCCCGCCGCCTGCCCCGCAAGCTCCGGGGACAGCTGGGAGGCGCAGCGCGTCTTCCCGCTGTCCCTGGACCTGGTCTGCAGGCGGGCGGCGGGGAGAAGAGCGCTTCTCCCCGCCGCCTCCCCCGCAAGCTCCGGGGACAGCTGGGAGGCGCAGCGCGTCTTCCCGCTGTCCCCGGACCTGGTCTGCAGGCGGGCGGTGGGGAGAAAAGCGTTTCTCCTTGCCGCCTGCCCCGCAAGCTCCGGGGACAGCTGGGAGGCGCAGCGCGTCTTCCCGCTGTCCCCGGACCTGGTCTGCAGGCGGGCGGTGGGGAGAAAAGCGTTTCTCCTTGCCGCCTGCCCCGCAAGCTCCGGGGACAGCTGGGAGGCGCAGCGCGTCTTCCCGCTGTCCCCGGACCTGGTCTGCAGGCGGGCGGCGGGGAGAAGAGCGCTTCTCCCCGCTGCCGGCCCCGCAAGCGCCTGGGGGGAAATAAAAATTTTTTGCTTTATTTCCCCCCAAAAAAACTTGGTGCGTCCTATGGGCCGGTGCGTCCTATGGGGCGAAAAATACGGTAGGTGTAGAAGGAATAAAAAGTTGCTGACTGTGGAAATGGTGAAGATGTGCAAAATTGTAACAATTCAATTAGAGCTTAAAGTGTATGCAGAGTCAGTACAGCAGCCATTCACAGCAGTGGTAGCTGAAGACAAATGTGTTAAGATTATAGTGCTAAGCAAATAACACCTGTCGCAGACCAGAAAGCCACTGTACTTGCCTATCTTAGTTGACACATCTGCATCTGGCTCACATACTGTAGCAAAATTGTTATAATGGGAACACAGAACAACACATACAACATTTGCCTTGAGTAAGATGATTCTCTAGGGACACTGACAGAAACAATCTGAGATGCATACTGATGAAACTGAAGTATATAACAAAGCCTGAAAGTTCCTTCTACGAATGTCAATTCAACTAATTGCTCCGTCCAAACCACCGGTAGAAAAACATAGGATCACATTACCTTTTAAGAACTATCCTAATCGTATTAATCCCATAAACAAAGAGTAGTATTTTAGAGCATCTTTTCCTTTAGTATTCCCAAAAGGTACTGTGTTAAAATGGAAGTCAGTGAGCTATGAAATTAGCACCTTGCTTGTGTTTTTGTTGCCTTTTATTCTGCTGCCTTAAAAAGGAAGCTTAATTCTTATACCCAGACATCAATATTAAGTCAGCCTGAAATATACATGCATATTCCCAAAATGCGTGCATATTATGCATAGAACATATCGTGCAATCTTAGGCAGAGCAGAAATTAACAGCTAAAGAACATGACTTATTTTTGAGGAATTGGAGTATATAATCACCTAGCTGTAGACCAGTGGTTCTCAAACTATTTACTCTGGGCCACACCAATTTTTTTATTGATAATAAATACTTTGGAAATAACAACTAGGATTGTCCTCAGTATCACTTGATGCTCTTGCTCTCATTCTGAAAAGATCCTTATCCATATTTTGCAAAGAAAAAAAATGATGCTATATTATGCTATATATTACACTGAAATGTTTAAATGTTTCTTTGATTGTTCTAGAATCTTCCCACCACACTTGCCATCCTCTCCTGCCACACCAGTGTGGTGTGCCACACCCTTTGAGAACCACTGCTGTAATCACTGTGATCCATGCCCCTGATAACACAGGATTTCTCTCTTTTATACTGCTTCATTCTAAAATAGATGCTTGAAGAGGTACCTGCAACATGATACTGTTTAGTGGTATTTTTTTTTTAAAAAAAAAAAACCCCAATAGAAACAGGTCTAAAATTACACAGCCCAGCTCCAGTTGATGAGAATCTTCACCTTACTAATCATCCAGACCATGTCACTAATCACATCTGCCCAACAACTGAAGAAGCAATCCTAGCATTTAGCAGCTGCTGCGGAATTGAACAGTTCATACTACATTCCCAAGGGGAGGGCTGGCGGAAACTGCATTCCCACTGAGCCTAGGGAACCTTGAACAGGAAGATCAAGAAAGAGATAGGAACAAACAGCTGCTCAGCTTGCACTTAACATTCTTTGAAGCACTTGGAAATTCCTTCACCTAGTGCTTGGTGTTCCATAGTTTTGCATTGTTTTAAGCCGGTCTCTCACTATGCTGGGGCTGATGGAAGTTGCAGTTCAAAACATCTGGGAGGCATAGAGGCTGGTGAAGGCTTTAAGAACTGTATTTTGTACACACATCGAGGCCTTTCCTGGAACCTGTTACACAAGAAGTTCTACCCTTCTGTAAATGTAAACCTTCCCAAACACGAACTGTACACAGTATTTGCTCAAAGTCAAACTAACAAGGACCACAATCTTCCACGTGAACCTGTCTGACTGCTTAGATTCTACTGGTGCCAATGGAAAGGTTTTTTTTAAGTCTTGTAGTTGCAAATTGAGGGGGATCACAACTGAGAAGGGGTGAACCTCCCCTTTCTACAAACTGGGATCTGATGACAATCACTCCCCTCCCCAACTCACATGAAATTAAAAGAAAACATGAGATGTAGCTACATGCTATGCATTAAGAGTAACATGTAGTTTTTCTGCTCTCTGGACTTTGCACAGGTTGCCCCTTCTATCTGCTTTTCACTAACTTGCTTAAGCCAATTTGCTTTATTAGTTTTTGGCTTAGCGTTGTGTCCAACTGCAACCACCAGGTATACTATATTGCTATCCTGTTGACTCACAACACAATGAGCAACACACAAATACTGCTTTACATTTTAAGGTTTGAATTTTTTGTGAGGAAGGAACTCTCCTGACATCAGTATTTTTGTGCAAAGGTAGTTGCTTACTCATAAAAAGGTTGATTTTGCCATTAATGTATATTCTGCAGTTAATGCAGAAACAAAACTGAACACTGAGATTTTGCAGCTCTGATACCACTTGCGTAAATGATTCGTACATGATTAATTGCATCTTACTTTGAAATAATTATCTTGTTCTCTACTTCTCTCTTGAAGCTCCAACCATGCCACCAATATTGAGATGGAATGGAAATTTAACAAACCATCTACTCCATTTTCTCCAGTCCGATGTTACACCATTTCCTTTTTCCACACTAAACCAGTGATGGGCTACGTGGCCCTTCAGCTGCAGCTGAAATCTAGCAATCTGGATCTTGCAATTTTTTCCAGGTCTATCTTATTTACATAATTATTATCTTATCCCATTTTATAGATTCCCAGTAAGAAATGCTAATACTGCATGAGCCTAAAAAGAAATATTACTGGTCATACAGCTCGGTTTCGTGCAAACAACTGCGCAATTTAACAAATAGTTCTCTCACACGCTCTAGTTCCTATTGCATCTCTAGTTTTCTGACTGGCTCTATAACCCAGATACAATGACTAACACCCCAACCAGCCATGACACTAGGAATATACCCTTTCTGTAGAAGCACACCTGTCACCGCTGCAAAAACATACCCTAGAACCTGTGCTGAGAATGTTACATGTGGATGAATGAAAAAGAAGTGTTATTGTATGCTTGACCTTCAAACGTCAACATATCCATCTTGTAAAAATATTGCACGTTTTCACGTCAACCAAGTGCTGTAACCTTCCCTGGGGAGATGTTCTGAGCTAAGCGATCATATCAGCTGAAAGCTGGCAGGTGTCATCATTGTGCTGCTTTATGGAAATCTACTAAGAATTGCCAGATTCCAAAATGTGTCATTTCACATAATGCAGTCCTGCACAAAACCATTCCATTAGTTCTCCGCTCTTTTCTCTCTCTCCAAGTGTTTCAACAACAAGAGCTGCTAAGCATAAAACATTAGCTTTTTCTATTGCTACTACAGCAAGGCACAAAGAGCCATCTGAGAAATCTTTTGTCATAATGAAAATGGAACGGACGGTTTCAAATATTTGATCGTAATCCTAACTTCTGACCAGGAAGAGCTAAATTCCTGCAAATCGACATTAATGAACTGGTGCTTGGAGGCTGAATGTGTCGACTTTTGAAGGTCAAGAGCACAAACAGCCAGGCTTTCTATAAAACTGAAAAAGGGAAAGCAAGTAATACAGAAAATATGGTGTCCAAAATTTCACTGTGTTTAAATGCATAGTTTGCACCTGCATCTTTTAAAAACAGGAGCCACTAACTTGGGGGGGGGGCGTGGTACGGGGTTAATGCCTTTGGCACTATGATCCTGATTTTTAAAAATTGCCTCCTCCAATTGGATGGAAGGAGGTGTTAACTGGGGCCAACAACAGCTTCTCTTTTCGCACAAGGATACGATGGGACAATTTCCATTAGGTTGGAAAGTTCAGCCTTTTCTCCAGCCCTACCACAGTCCCAATTATCACCACCTTGCTCCACATGGCTGCTGCTATTGTTCTTCTCAAGGTGCAACTATAAGCCATGCATTTAATGTAATGGGAGGGATTCAACGTCATGCTAAGTTAAAGCCCCTTAGCAGTGTGCCGGTTGCACAAGAGACATAGCTGTCAATTTACAGATTGAAAACAGCCTCAAAAAAAAAAAGGGATCAGCAGCCAAAATAAGGGATTTTGGCTTTAGCTTATACAGAAATCCGCCACTCATGGAGCCAAGCAGCTTTTGCTGCGACTGACTGTGTTTTGCAGGGGGTTGGACTAGATGATCCTAAGGGTTTACAATTCCAACCAAAGACGAGTGGCAGACAAAACTGATGAATGACATTGAGATGGCAAAGCTTACAGGCAGAATGGGGAAAGCTTATAATTTATTTGAAAAGCTATTGTAAAGAGTTACATACATTGGTAGGATTGACAGAAAACTTGTAGCAAAAATTTGAACTATGGATGGACTAATGATTTATAAAACTAGAGTTATGAAAGGGATGCAGAGGGGGAAATCACTACATTAAGATGCTGCACTGGTTGGAGGGTATGCTAAGCAGCACGTCGGGGCTGCCGTCGTCCTGGCGTGAGGAGTTCCATCGGCCCTTCCCCACCCGAGAGAGAGGGAGGGAGGGAGAGAGACTCTCGCCCACGCTGCCTGCGAGTCCGGCATGAGGTAGTTGCGGCGCCATGGCAGCCGCTGAAGCGCCGCCTTTCTGCGTCCCTCCCCTTCCCCTCTTCTTCCTCCTCCCTCAGGCCGCCTCCTCAGCCGCTGCTGCTGCCACCTCCGGCTTCCCCTGGCAGCACAGCGGAAGTCTCGCAAGAGAGGGGCTGCCTGCCCGCCTGCCGCTACCCGTCTCCTCACGACGCGCCCCT
Organism: Podarcis pityusensis; assembly: GCF_964106645.2. Taxonomy (NCBI): domain Eukaryota; kingdom Metazoa; phylum Chordata; class Lepidosauria; order Squamata; family Lacertidae; genus Podarcis; species Podarcis pityusensis. The sequence continues at coordinate 50,709,380 of NC_138027.1, forward strand.
GAGGGGGAAAAGGGAGAAACGGAGACGTGGCAGCTCATGCACGCGCTCTCTCTCGCTCTCTTGAGGCGGAGGACCCCGAGCCACTGCTTCCCCCCTGAGCCGGGCGAGCATGAAACCCAAGAAATTTAAGGGACATCATCAATCTGGGACAGCAGTGGGAAACGGTGCTGGGATAAGGGAGTTTCCCACCAAATAAGGGATGGTTGATAGCTATGACAAGAGAAGGGACAGGAAGCCAGCGTGGTTTCTGTGACTGGTTGCACAACAGGTATGTTGCAGCCATGATACAACCTGTTGCACAGCCAGCTTCTGCTAGTACAACTGTTGCACTGGATTTCAGCCTGGAGACCCATTACTCTTACTCTAGTGCAACAGCTCTTGCATTAGCAGTCATAGAACCAAGAATCTGGGCCCAAGTAGTTTCATCTTAAGTTCCATTGAACCTAAGTGTACAGTTCAGAAGCACTTTTATATTAAAGCCCCACTGATATGAATGAGACAAAAAGAACACCTATTATAGGTGCTACATTTGGAAACATGAGAAGAAGGCTGCCAATTTAGCTTTCTTCCTTTCTATCTGCAGCAAGAGTTTTGACAAAGCCATCTGCTGGTGTGCATGTTACATCATACCAGACAGTGAAAGGACCATATCAGATGCAGTTTGTCTGAAGAGACCATCTGGTCAGAGAATCTGAAAAACTTCAAAGGACAGAAACTTGTGGACCTCCATCTTGTCAATAGCTGAGGAAAAGTGATTATGAACCTTCTGGGTCATTCCTGTAGGCCCCCTGCCATGGGTTGGCTAATGCTGCCCACCACTCTGGCATGCCCCCACTGCCATCATCTCATTGCACCAGCGCTGTGTCCACTACCAATACTAGGTTATCCCATAACTTAAATGTAGTTCTGTTGACCATGCCGAGACTTAATGCATTCTTTATTTAAAAGCAAAATGGAGCTCTGTAAGGCTTGTCTCTCTCAATCACACAGCTAAGTGGAGACAGAACCAATTTATGAGAGCACGATAAGCTAAATCCACAGTGACATTAAAATTCTGAGACACAATTAGTTAATCTTGTCTCATCGATCAGGCAGTAGATAGGAAAGCTACTATCCGGATGTATGGCTCTTCAGAGGGAAAGCTCATTTGAAAGGAGAGAGGCGACTCCAACTAAGGAGAAAAGCCAATAACTGCATCAAGAAACAAGCTAGCAATAGCCACATCTGAGTTGCATGGACAACCCTTAAATGGAATATCCTCAATGTGGATTTATTTATTTTTTGTTTACACCTGTGCTTTTTTATGCCCAGAGCACATATTAAAGTTGCTGCCCATTTTTAGGTATTTGATCCCAGGTAAATTTACTTGGAAGGCTGGCAGTTCCATTTCAATCAATGGAATCTTTACATGTAAATATTACAAGGTTCTTCAGCAAAGCTACAGAAATGCTTCCACATTTGGCATTACACTTCATTTGTCCCAATTAGGAAATTAACATTTCAAAACATTACAACACAGACATGTTAATACTTAGTAGGTGATTTGAACTTCAAAGGTGAATAAGTGTTTTCCTAAGCTACTCATTAATGACCATCCTCATACTGATACTACATGTGAGGACTAGCCCCACCCATACCCCCGTGTAATAAAGGAGATGGCAGCAAAAACCATTCTGAAACTTGGATATTGAATGAAAAGATTAATGGGGTAACCTTTAGAGAGTATCTAGCGTAGAGCTAGTTCTGTCTTTGAATCAGATGAAAGTGAAATACATTCATCATGTGAAATGACCTGACATTTTACAGTACTAGCAATTTTGACAACATTGCCGCTTGTATGAATGGCATATTTTAAAACCATAACTGATTTTATCTATAAATAAGGGAAGAAAGAGAAATAATCTCTCACCTTTTAGCTGCAGCTAAAGCTAAATATTGGACACAAAAAACAAGATACCACAAGTACCTATTTCTTACTAAACGATTGGGATCCTACTAGTGCAGTTTCTAAATTCATTATTCAATTTAGAGAAATATCTACAAGAGATTTAGGCTCCAAGCTTACACCCATGTACCTTGGAGTAAATCAATATGGTCTGACTGTGATGTCAGGTTCATGAGAAAGATACTATTCTTTGAAAGAAAATATTAAAGATTACAAGTGAGATCAAAGGTTATGCTAGTTGATGCAATGGGATTTTCCTTTCTGCCTGTAATTCCACCTTCCCTCCAAATCTGCTTGAGGGCTCCCCAACTTTCCATTGCAGAGGGTCTGGGGGAGAGAAGGGAGGGAAAGTCCCATTGTTGAAGTGTCTGTCGCACAAACAGAACACAATTACTGCATGCCACCCATTCTATTATATCAGGAAAGTCTTGTTAGACAAGACTATTTTAACACTGTGTCGAATTCAACTTAACAGTTGCCCTACCACCCAGCACAATGGGACTTCCCCACCCCCCACTACCACCCTCCCAAATTGGCTTGGGGAGGGGAGAGAGGTTCAGGAGAACCCCCATAACAATGTGCAGGGGCAAGAGAGAGGATATTGAAGTGACAGAACTGACAGAACAATTGTAATAACATGACATGGAATTCTACCCACTGCTTCCAGGTGTAAAGCAACGCAAAACTGGCATTTCTCTTCACTGATATAAATCAGGATCTCTTATAAATGCAAAATAGTCACAGAATTAGTGTACAGTTTTCACAGATTACAGGTTTGTTTAAAGAATTTCTACTTTCCACACTCTAGCCCCATTAACTCGAAGCAAAACCTGTAATCTAATAAACTCAATCGATATTGCTGGATCTTTTGCTCCGTGCAAGATGCCTGTCATACTGTATAAGCCATTTCACTAAGGAAAAGAGCTAAGGAATCAGTCAAGTGTTGAAGGGCTTCTCTGCAACAAATCCCAAAAGGGCAATGCTGAAGGCCAGCACAAAAATGGATCATGGATATTCTCTGGCATGAGAGCAGACATACGTCTGCTAGTCAAATAGTAATTCTCACCCCTGTGAAAAAGCCAAGCATCTAACTGCATAAATGGACTGAATGAACTTCAGCAGCTCTTGAACTAAAATGTAAATGTAGCTGAAGAACTAATTTTGATGGTGGGTAATGTGCCTAAGAACCCTCACAAGCATGCCCACTAACTAAACTTTCATTAAATTGCTCCATAAAGTCAAGCAAGCACTGTGCTTTCAACAATATCATTACATTCCTAAAGTTCATCTTCTTCTATAAAAGTTATCCACCATCTCACCATTCTGTACTGCTGCGCTACAGTCACAGCATGGACCTAGCAGCCTATGACCTATAGACATTCCATGGAAGCATCAAGTGGGGGTGTCTTCCTTTTCCAAAGAGACTTCCTAGCTGTGCGCCACAACCTGAATTTCAGGGACTTGCTGTTGAGTCAAGAACCTGGACACAACCAGAAGCTGATCATTTAACCACACTAGAAAAGGAACCTCTATAGCGATGAAGAGGGGAAAGGTATCTTCCTTTCAATTTTCAGGCAAGCAGTTGGGAGGTAAATGATGTAATTGGTGATTGATGAGCAAGACAAAAGAATGAAGCGAGCGGGGCATAACCATTCTATAAGTAGAGAGTAGCCCCATTTGCACACATATGATTTTTATTCCTGATAACTTACTACTCTCAAAATCATATAACCCACAAGACAACTGACTCCTCCAGGCATCAACTTACATCCACTACTTTCCATCTCACATTTTCTAGAAGCTGAAAAACAAAGCAACGTGAGAGATGAAATACTGTGAACTAAGACCATGGCAAGCAAAAGTCTTACAATTTATTGCACATAAAACTGCAGCAATTAATCTCACAACAAGCCTACCTGTCAAATTAGGCTGAAAATATTGCAACTTGTTCAAGGCAATTCATTGCACTCCATAGCTGAATGGGGCTTGGAATCTAGTTTCCCCATGTCCAAGCCCTGGGACATTATCTAATGCAGGGGTAGGCAACCTAAGGCCCATGGGCCGGATGCGGCCCAATCGCCTTCTCAATCTGGCCCACAGATGGTCCAGGAATCAGTGTGTTTTTACATGAGTAGTATGTGTCCTTTAATTTAAAATGCATCTCTGGGTTATTTGTGGGGCCTGCCTGGTGTTTTTACATGAGTAGAATGTGTGCTTTTATTTAAAATGCATCTCTGGGTTATTTGTGGGACATAGGAATTCATTCATATATTTTTTTCAAAATATAGTCCAGCCCACCACATAGTCTGAGGGATGGTGGACCAACCCACGGCTGAAAAAGGTTGCTGACCCCTGATCTAATGCATCATGGCTATGAAAGTACTTCTTAGAACTCCATACAGAGAAATGTGCATCCCTCTTAATGGGAGAGAAACAAGATCTTAAGTGCTATTTTCAAACTGTTTCCTTAAAACAGTTTCTAAACAAAACAAAACGAATGTCTTGACAAAGTCTTTTCAAAATCTACATAACCATTAACAGTTCCTGGGTTTCTTTTCACTCTCAATATAAACCTTTAGCCCTAAACACATTCTCTTTGAAGCAAATGCCAAGGGAGATCACTAGGGCTAACTTCCATGTAGATTGTTCAATGACTGAGGAGGTCAATGAATTTCCCATTTGTCACCGTGCTACACCTTTCCCAAGTCAGAGCCTAAAGCTTTTGTTACATTAGAATCAATGTGGGACTGTTTCTCAGTTTCCTGGATATAAACCTTAGGAATGGTGTGATGCCATGCTCATGGGCTTCCAGTTTATTAGGGAGAAGGTAAGCAGAGTCACTGCAGAAAGACGACGGAGATCCATCTGCACCACAGCATAAGCAACACGTGTGCTCGTTTCAACAGACAGCTCTGAAGGTAAACCTGAAAAGAAGCTGGAAATGCCGCACTGCATTGTGAGTTGTCACTCACAATATATTAAGTTACATAGTACTGACACAATCAGAAGATAAGAGGACAGGAGCCCTAAGCTACATGAAGATGCTGAAGGTGTAAACTCCATCATTTCAAGATGACCAGGACAATGAGAAAGGCTGCTTCTCAGTGCATTTGCTCATTCTGGGGAGGTAACCTTTTCACTGAACCTACATGGAGCCCAGTTCCACGAACCTCCCCATAGAATTTCAGAAAACAAACTGTAACTCCTGCCGTTTCTTCGACCAAAGAAAAAAGCAAAAGGAAAAAAGCAAACCTAGCATAGAGATTCACCCTAGAAAGAGATACTATATTTCCATACAATTGTCTTTAGTCACACAGTCACACAGTTCCTGTGTCAATGAGTGTTACGATTTCTTACGGCATACAAACCACAATATTGACTGGCTGGGGAAATAAAATCCTCCCACAAGCTCACATATCCATTCCTATAGATTGTGTTGGTGGAATGCATCCATTTGGGTGCTGCAGGACCATATTGACCAATGCCTGTGACATCACTGCCAGTAAGAAACAGTTCCCCACGATGATGTTTTGTTATTTCTGATAATACTGTGTAAGTTTTATATTCCCCACTATGGAAAGGGCATATCCAGGTGGATTCTACATACATAGAAAAAACGCTGTGATAATGCTTTAAAAAAAAAAAGTTTTGAAAAATACATTGAATTTGGCATAGCTTACAGTTGCCATCTAGTGTCGCATTTGTACAACACATTCAAAACGTTTTATTTGCAGCTGTATAGCTGAGTCCCCAGTCTGAACACACACTAATCACAATCATATACTCAGATAAACACATGCCAGAAAGGTTAGCCCCTCTTGCAATAATATTCTACCATTTCTTCAATTTTAATTGCCACTTTGCAACACAGGTACAAAACTATTATTGCCACACACATATCACACCATGACATTCCACTTTGGTTTAGTCAGTTCCACCAATCATGTTACAGTGCAAGGAAAGGTGATCAAATTCAGTCACCAATTTTGGTGATAGGGAGACAGTGGAAGTTTTGTGCTTGTGATTTTTTTTAGAGTCAAGAATAGTATAGTTATCGCTTACAGTTTATTTATATGCACGATTTATTTTAAGCTGCTTTGAGGGGGAAATGGCAGAATGCTCTGAACAAATAAATCCTCAGCCTAATGCATTCTGTGGAGGTAGGATATAGAGCTAAAATGACCTGAAAGACTATTGAAAGTTAAGTCTGAAATGTGACTGAGGAATGCCTTTACAAAAACAGGAATGCCACAAGGCAATTGGTCCATATGCAAAGGGATTTTTAGAAAAGGCACACACCAGGAACACTTGAGAACTAACACGGTTAGGGTTTTCTTTTATAATCACAGCTAGGTTATAACCTCTGTAGACTAAAAATAAAAGGAAAGCTGGAATTAAGGCAAATATACAAACCTCAAAATGCATATATGACATACACGCAATCCAGCCAGAGTTTAACACCTTTAAGGCCCACTGATATCTATGTAAAAAGTTAAGCAAAAGTTTAAATGGTTCCTACCTGAAACGGAAACTAACTAGAAATGCTTGATTCTGCCTCAATCCTTCCCCAGATTAACTGCACAGGGAGGTAGTGAGAACATTGTGTCTCAGAGATTTTCTTGCTGGTTTGTTTAGGAGTAAATACCACTAGTCTACACACTATGCAATTTAATTATTATTTTTCCGAAATGCAACACTTAAAAGAAAAAGAAAATCCCTGGTGTTATTACATAAACTATAGCTTGCTCAGTGGAAAAGCGGGACAGGGGAGTGTTTGTGGAGAAGGATATATGCAGTTAAAGCTCATAGAAAATATTCACGAAGTATTTGAAAATACTCACCTAAGCACCTATATGGAACTACAATGTGAGGGTGACTTCTGCATTGTTTCCATCCCCGCTTGCACCAGTTCTGGATTGTTACAGGTTGATTGGCTTCAACAACATTGGTAATTTGCAGCTCAGGGTAAACCTATTAATCAAAATGCAAAGAGCACAGTTAATTGAAATAAGAGAAACATTATTATTATTATTATTATTATTATTTACAGGGATGCATATTTATTTAGAATAGAATGCTGAAAAACATTTCCTAACTTAGTTCCTCAGTGCAAACACTGCCTAAAATTTTGGAACCTCTTTTTCTTGATTATTTTCAAAGGAAGATTAGATAAAAATTCATGCAGGAGTCACTGAATGCAGGAAATGAATGAATAAATGTGTATTTGGAGCTGGAGGTGGCATAGTTTTGTTTCGTTAACATATTTTTATTAAAAATTCCTTGGTTTATAAATGCATATGCGCAGCGTCTCCTTTTTCAAGTTACATTTTCCGCAGATCAATTTCATTTGTTGAGACATTAGTGTTACATTAAGAAGAAAAGGGGGAAAGAGGTGGAGCGGGGCATCATTACTGAGGTTTGTGAAAACTTATTAACATTCTAGAACACACCAGCCTATCCACAGTGCATTTTGCAAGCAGGGAGTTATGGAGCTATGTTTGCAGGGGCGATTTTCCGGTACAGTGGTGCCTCGCAAGACGAAATTAATTCGTTCTGCGAGTTTTTTCGTCTTGCGAATTTTTCGTCTTGCGAAGCACGGTTTCCCATAGGGTATTAACGGTTTTAAGAAAAAGGAAACAAACTTGCAAGACATTTTCGTTTTTTGTCTTGCGAAGCAAGCCCATAGGGAAATTCGTCTTGCGAAGCAACTCAAAAAACGAAAAACTCTTTCGTCTTGCGAGGCATTCGTCTTGCGAGGTACCACTGTTCTTGTTTCTAAACACAGGGGCAGTCATTTTATTGAATTTACATACATTTTACATGCAACAAAGAAAATAATCATATACCTCCTCAATTAAATGTTAATTTATGGCTAAATAAATTTTGTCCCCAGATTTAGATACCTAATTCCTTGTACCATCTTGTTGTAATGACCATGTCCATACATTAATGATACTGATTTCTTGTAGTTTTCTGTAAGAATGATCCATTATGTTTACAGCTTGTGCGTTCATAAAAGTCCAATAAATATATTTCCAAAACCACAAAGGCAGTCAGTCGTGTTTCACATATCCAAGGAAAGCAACATTATTCACAGCAGAATCAATTCATCTTCCCTCCACAATCAAAATTATTAACCAGCGTAATACATCTCTTCCTTTCTTCATCCCATGTCTTGGTTTAATAACTACAAAAATAAGAAACTCTCCAGTGGGACTAGCAAACAAGAAGGCAGAAGCCATGTGGATGCAGTAGGGTCACATAGGAGGAACCAACATGAGCATCAGAAGTCAGGCTGGGAGTCAAACCTTCATGCGCATATCCAAGATATTTATTCTGTGAACCGCCCTGAGACCTCCAGGTATAGGGCGGTATATAAATTCAATAAACAACAACAATAACAGCGGACCACCATATCAAATCCCAAAGAACTGGGCTGTAGGAGTGGCTTATCAAGTGGTTGGTTACAAGCTCATCACAATTAATCACCACTCAATAAAGAGTAGTATGCCCTCACCTACTGTGGTATTGGCACTGGATCGAAGGTGCACTTTGATGATAGAGATTACATACTGTCCATCTGTTTCAGTGGTCAAGGAATGGTTTTAAAGGACTAGAAATCTATACAGAATACTTCAGGGGAAAAATGTTTCCCCTGATTTTGTGCACAAAATGAACAGGTTTTGTTAGAAGGAAGATTACCGGGAACAATAATTTTTTAAAAAGATTTTCTTACCAAAAATTTGAAGAATGTTTGGAAGATACAGCTAGTGAAAAATACAGCATGCCAGCTGTTGACAGAAGTGAATTATGGAGCCTGAATTTGCTTCTTTGTAGTGTTCCAAGCACAATTCAAGTGGCTGCTATTAATCTGTGAAGCCCTAAATTGCTTGGACTCCACATACCTTCCATGTACTTAATTTCTGAAATGGGAAATGCCCAATTTTAATTTTTCAGCATATGCTTTATTACAGTTCCTTCTCCTATTACTCATTTTCCATACACAACAATGTATCATCAATCACACAGACACACCTACTTTAAGATGCAGTAAAATATACGCATTCTGCCATTTTTATTTGCACGCCTTGGGGAGGAGGGGGTTACCCAAGATCTCATAAAGAACCAGCGTTATGTGCTTAAATGTATTTTCCACTCTGTATACATATAGCTGACTTTGGCTATTAGAATTAAATTTCCCTCCCCCCATGTCACCTTTTACCATTGACTGATGTAGAAAAACAAAACAAAGACAGGCTCCATGTTGCAGATTGAACAAAACAGATGAAGGGAATATATTCCATTTCCCTGTAAATCACAGGTCTACCTGCTGTATGCTGTTGGAGTAACCTTCTCCCACCACCCACTGAATGAACATTTATGGGATGGAGAGCAGATTCTAATTCTAATCCAAACTTCTTGTGTAGCATGGAAATAGAAAATTTATGGCACAGATTCACAGGGTAAATCATTCAATATATTATAACTAAGGCAGGGTTAAACTCCCCACAGAAGAAGTAGTTGTTGTTTTCAATGTGTGCCTATGTGTGTGTGTTTGCCATACACTCCACAACTCTAAAATCTAGCTTGGGTAGCTAGTCAAGCAAGTCAATTATTCCACAGCAGCAGGATCATTTTTTGTATATTCCAGATACAACTCATCTCCCAGATGTTGAAGCAGCTGTTGTGATTTCGAAAAAAATAAAATTCTCTCCGAGGTGCAATCTCTTAAGAGCAGCATAGGGGCTGCATTTTCCTACAGCAGACAGTAAAGTGCTTGAAAGATTACTACTCTGTTAACAAATCCCTGTAGACCACTGATGCACTGCTTGGTTCTAGCATTCACCATTTAAACTAGCATGAATCAGAAGTCTGTATGATGTAATATTTCTGAAACTCATGATGTCATGGCAGCACTTTTAAAAAATCCTGTTCACAAATAGTAAGGCCCATCATGAGAAGGTTTAGCTGCCAGTTTTAAAAGCTGTGTAATAATACTAAGGAAACAAGAGTGCATATTCCAGAAGATCTTAAACCTAGGTGAGAGAAGGCTGTGAGCACACAGACTCCCTCCATCTTGCATGAAAATTCCCCTGCTATCCTGAATTCCTAACCATGGTTATGCTGGCACCAGTATTAAACACAACAGATGAGAGGCAGGTAGAAGCCACATGCATGAGGAGGAGGAAATGGGATATGACCCTGAGGCTCATTTCCTCCAACACAAATAATTCTAAATTAATGAATTAAAATAGAACCTGAGTCAAGATGACCATAACTGGCAAAATCAGAGGTCAACACGACTGGAAGTAAACCTTACCTATGTCACCTACAGTATATATTCTTTGCCTTGTGCTGGCAAGCAAGGTTATTCCTGCATCTTACATGGGTCATTTGATGCAGCTACACCAGGGATGGGGAACAGGACCTCCTACCTGTCAATCCCCTAACATTGCAATGACACCCATGCTGAGGAACAGCCAGAAGCAATTTAATGCTCCCAACCGGTCCTTGGCAGACGAGTTGCCACCTGCCCCACACTTGATGTCACACAGGTGGGCATGGTTTGGGGAAAATGGCCTCATGGGTGAAATTAGGACCTAATTAGGAAGTAGGTTCTCCATCCCTGAGCTACATATGACTATATAGAAGGATCTCTTCGCATGTATTGAAAAGTGGCAGTTCAATGAATAAAGGTCTCTTCCAGCCAGCCAGCCAGCTTTGAGGTTCTTAGGACAACAGCATCTCCTACAGAAAGCAACTGAACATTCTACTCCATCATGTCTATCTTGTGAGTTTGGAACAGGCTTAATTTTCTGCCTGTACTACCTTCTTGTCTTATTACGTGACCAAAGTATTTTATCAAGGTCATTTTAAAAAACAATCTTTTCTTTATTAACTTAACATTTTTGGCCCACACAGTCTCCCATCACCTGATGCATACTGAGATCATACTGTCCTGCCATCTCTGTAGGCACAACCATCTTATTTCACTCTATTAAAGCAAATGAAGACAGTGCTTCCTCATCTTCCATCTTGACTTAAGCACAGAATGTCAAGTGGCAGACATTTAACATATATCCCTTATTTAGTGCTGAAAGTCCACCCCTCATCTAGCTTAAAATGGCTGTATGATGGGTTCTTCACTATGTATTACAACAATGCCACCCACAAATATCCTTGGCAGACACAGAAGCTATCCAAGCAACAAAAGGGATCAGTGTGGTAAGCAACACTGTTTAACAGAAGTGGAATGACAGCGTCACAACAGATATATTGTTCTCATGAGTCACCACATCACAGCCATAACATGTTGAATATGAATAGGGCTGGGCGATACTAGGTTTTCAACATCGCGGTATATCACCAGCCAAACAGTTTGGCGATATCCTGCGACGTTGAAAAGAGCGGCATTGGCCCCAGCCTGTGAGGCCCTGGGTGAGACTGCTTCAGCTCTCATCGCACAGGAGCTGAGGTGTTTTCACCCCAGTGCCTTGCAGGTGAGGGGTGCAAAGGCTCCCACCCTCTAGCTGAACTAGCCCTCCACTCCCCAAGATGGAGGCAGCTCTGTGACGGAGCCTGACAGGCTCTGTTTGCAAGGCTCCTTTCACCAGCAAGGTATGAGGGTGGACAAGCGGCCTCCTTTTCTTGTGACAAAGAGGCCGCTTGCTCTCCCTCGCATGCCCAAAGATGGAGGTAGCACCGTGACGGAACCTAACAGGTTCCGGAGTCAGGGCTCCCTTCGCCTTCGCTGGCACCGTCCTCTCAGCCAGGGAGCACAAAGACCCCCCCCCCGCAAGACTCTACCCGCTGAGCCTCCTGCTCCCCAGCTGAGGGAGCCCAAATCCTTCTCCTGCTTGCATGCTGTCAGGAGGATTGGGGCTTCTCAGCTGGGGAGCACGAAGCCCTCCCCTCTGCTGAGGGAGCCCGGATTCAGATCCTGCTCGGATGCAAGCGGGAGAAGGATTGAAGCTTCCTCAGCCAAGAGCGGTTACAATTGAACGGAGCCCCCACCCTGACGCTGGTTCATGCGAGCTGGTGGAGGGTTGGGGGCTCCATAAAACTGCTTGGCTGAGACGAGCCAAGCACTTTAAAGAAAAGGAGAGAGGAAAAAGCTGTATTGGCACCTGGCCGACGCAGCTTGATTCTCCCTCTGCATGAGGGGCAGACAGCAATGGCGGTTTCACTCAGCAGTATATCGCTGGTGAAAATGCAGTGGCTCTGAGTCCCTCTGTCCCCAGCTGCAGTTTGTTTTCCCCTCACTGCACTGGGGGGACTCAGGAGCAGTGGCAGTTTCACTAGCAATATACCGCTGAATGAAATCACCATTGCGGTCTGCCCCTCATACCAGTCCTGGGTGATATATCAATACATCACCCAGGCCTAAATACGAGTGGCGATCATAGCTTCATGGGTAATTTTTGAGGGGCCACATGACAGCGGTGAGCAGGCCCAAAGCTACTCAACCTCACCTCCATTCACCCTCATACACCCATGCCACTTTCACATATACAACCACACACACTAGCATGGCCTTTAGAAAACTCTGTGTTCTTTCAGGATGTTCTTAGTCCCTTATGCATTTTATTCCTAGTGTCCCCCACCTCAAACTCGGGCCTTTTCTCCTGGGAAAGAGTGATAAAAATGGTAGTGGAGATTCATAAATATACAATTGCTACAAGCAAGCAGTTTTTGCAGTAACAGCAGTCACCACTGCTTGAATTCTGAAAATTCAACATCTTCCCTCTCGTATTTCTAAGTCTCCGCCAATGAAGGCTTAGTTAAAAGAACAGTAAATGGAAATAAAACAACCAAACACAAATTCGTAACATCTCAAGGTTTTCGTGGAGCAGACTTATGATTCCTACATATCTGTAATTTGGATTACCAGTGCTTTTTATTGCCCCAATAAATTGGCTGGTAAGCGCAGCTGCAAAGAGGCGGCTTTTTTCAGACACTTCCCAAATGTTAAGAAAATTGCTCATGAAAACATCATCCAGGGCACTTCTTCAAAGACACTCAGATTGGCGAAACTTCAACCAGAGCTTGAAGGGAAAGTTCTCTACAGACAGAAAGACTTGTAGTTAAAAAGGAGAAAACCACAAGCTCTATTCTGGTATTCAAATCTCCTCACATGTAAACACAAAGGAGAAGCAAGGCTGTGCGGCCAAACCCCACCCCCTCCAACAGTTTAGAGCCCTCCAGGAAGGTGACAGTGACTGTCTGAAGGAGAGAGCCTCCTCTTCTGGAGGCTTCTCACACAATTAAGAAGACTGCACAGTTAGGGTCCTGTACTTTTTAAGTCCTTCATCAAAGAAATGAGATGCATTTCATGGGCCTGAAGTTTCTTCATATGAGTTCTAGGGACAAGTTCATATATGCAAACTCCTGATCATATACACCAGAACATCAGCTTAAACTGGGCCCTGAGACTACACCCAGAGACAGCCTTCAGCAATTTCCAGGGCTGCACTTCAGCTAGCCTGCTTTATCATCTCTACACTGGTTCACACCAATATTTCTCCTTTCAGAAGTGTGCCTATTGCGATACTGTGAGGAAATGAGACTTTTGGTGGTCTGATAACTCAAATGAGCAGGAGTAAGACAGCAAATACCTTGTTCTGATTGTCTTTACCTTGCAGGTTTTCCTCAGAGTGCAACATAAAGATCACAAATTCTGCCTTGTTTAAGAGATGGCCACACACAGGCACTTCCAAGCCTGATCTCCCTCTCTATGAAAGGTTCCAGAGTCCCGGCTTTGTTTTGTCACTTCCTTCTTAATTTAGAGATTCCATGAGCCCCCTTCATATGCAAATCACTTGAAAGGGGGATCACACAATTACTGGGAAAGCCTCTGTGATGCATCTGCATTGAGAATGCCAGCAGAACATTTCCCCTCCCAGTAATTGCTGAAGGGAGCTATAGTCACTTGGCACTCACTAGTATTCCAGTAGGACAGCACAGAAGTGGGTCCAAATCTATTACAGCTTTATAGAAACCACTGGTGAATTGAAAGAAAGATAAGCACAGCAGAATTGCAAATTATAAGGATGTTGGCAGCTAATCTATCTAACCATAAGTGCTTCTCAGTGAAGGAATTTTAACAGGTACCCCAAATGCTCTCAGCAAATCCTCGCCCACATGGGGATTGCACAAACCCAGTGTTGACCCTCATCACTCAAACTAGCTTACGTGGATTTAACAGTAAGTATTGAAAGTGGAAAGGATTTTACTCTAGGTGGTGGTTGGAAGCCAATCTAAAAAGGGCTTATGTAATGAAGAAAGGCTCAACAGCAGGGGTCAGCAACCTTTTTCAACCATGGGCTGGTCCACTGTCCCTCAGACCATGTAGTGGGCTGGACTATATTTTTTTTTGGGGGGGGGGGGAATGAACAAATTCCTATGCCCCACAAATAACCCAGAGATGCATTTTAAATAAAAGGACACATTCTTCTCATGTAAAAACACGCTGATTCCTGGACCGTCCATGGGCCGGACTGAGAAGACGATTTGGCCGCATCTGGCCGACGCGCCTTAGGTTGCCTACCCCTGCTCAAGAGTCAACCACATTGCCTATGGCCCAACTCAAGTGGGAGTGATACTCTGGGTAAAGTCAGAGATCTTCAGAACCTTTCCTCTTCACTGTACCAATCAAGAGATCTGAGTAGTGTAACTTTATTAGGCACCTTAGCCCCTCACTCTGAGGCCTCATGTCTACATCCATCTGAATGGGAGTAACAGAATGGATTGTATAACATCAGCGTAAAGTAAATGGGGTGAGTGTGAGTTCTCAGAAAAGCTAGCAGATAAGGGATGGTTGCTCACAGAGCCTGTACCCAACAAGTCAGTTGATAATGTTTTGATTTAAACTAGCAAACTTTTTAAAGACGTGGAAGACTGATAAAAACTGGCATCCTTCACCTGCAGTCTGAAGAGGTATGGAACATGCTGCCAACTCAGGATTCTAACATTTCATTTTGTTGCAAGAAAGTGGGGTGTTCTTTTTTTCCTTTCCCCCCAAAGCACCTCAGCCACTGTGAAATTTGCTTGTTTTGCCTCACAAATGGAATGAATTGCTAAACTGCAAAATAAGAGGAGAGTCTTCAAGTTTTGAAACTAAGATGGAGGTCATAAAAATAAGTAAATTAAGCTCTCAAGGTGCCAGTTTTCTATTTCTAATTTAAAGTGGTGGGAATCCTCAGTGCTCCTATGAATTTACAAGCCACTTCAATCAATTGTTTATTATAGAGTCACAGACCAGTTTAAAAAGAACAAAGGTTAATAACACAATAATTAAAACATACACATCTAAAATAAAACATAATGCAAATAATAAAAACAAAAAAATACATATTTCAATTAAAATGAGAGTTATAAGCGGCTTTTGCACACATCTATGAAAGGTCCAATTAACCTTGTCTGCAGCCTCAACCATCCTGAGTGAGAACCTCTCTGGTTTGAAAAGCATTTTCACTTTGCTGAAGTCTTTTTGGGCCACAAAAAAGGAAAGAAAGTGAAACCTGGATGACTGCTAGAAACATCTGTATGTTACAATGTAAGACAGCTTCAGCTGTTTAAATTCTTTGAATTTTGTTGCACGAAAAGTTTCATGAGATTAAAAAATGATCAAAACACAATATTTTTGGAGGCAGGGAGAGGAATTATTAGAAACAAATTTTCCATGTAAAAATTCCTAACAAAAATGCATTTTAACCTACTATTTCCATTTTAAAAGGTTACATCAGATTGCCTCCTTCCCTCCTATGTAGACTGCTTCTCTCCCCTCCCCATGTCCTATTTCTCAGGCCTTCATGAGAACACCACAACCGCTATCTGCTATGTACAGATTCTCCAACAATATCAGAGGGCCTTATTACATACCACTTCACTTGTACTTGCCCATCGTAATTTAATAAAGTCAACCTTCTATTATAAACAGCAAAATATTCTTACAAAAAAATGCTGATTGACATTTTCCCCTGACGGTCTTCCTGACGAACACATTTTTTAAAAAAACCATCTTTTTATGTCTTCTTCCATCAAAGCTTAGCAATTAGTTTATGTATCAATCCACACATTGTCTAAACGAAGAATTCCTGAACTAGTTTCAGTGCAGAAATGGCCTCTAGATACTGTTGGGTAATGTATTTTTTACTAGGACCAATAGCAGAACTAGCCTACTTTGAACAAATGTTGCATAATGACAAGAGAAAGCACAGAGTATAAAGAACCCTTCTGTTCTATTTTGTTTCAATGACTAGCCTCCTAATTTCTTCTGACAGGGCATAGAAATGAGGCTTTGTGCAAGTCTACAACAGAAAAGCAGTTTTGAGTTTCTCAACTTAATCAAATACCAGCAGCACAGATCTTGGGAAACAAAGGTTCCCATAAGGCATTTCAACCTCAGTGACATTAGGTCATCACGATCACAGTTTGTAATAAAATAAAATCCCTGTTTACTTAGAGAACAGTCAATGGGATTGGGTTGGCCCAAGACATTTGGCTAAAAGACTCGAACTCTTGGCTTGGCAAATCCCAAAAGCTTTAGTGATAAAATCAGCACTGTCTCATCAGCTCTAACTACAGGATACATAATTCAATGGTTCATAAGTAGACCTCTAGGAAACATGGCTAGCCATAAGTCCCAACCACGGTTCAAAATTAGAAGGGCGCAAGGCACACTTTGCGACTAAAGATTCTCCATTTGCAAGCACCTCCAAAAGTCTGGGCGCCATTTTTGGTGCCTAACTGACACTCAAGGATTACAGAAATGTGTATGCTTTGAAGTTTAGATTAAGGATAGACAATATGTTAAGGAGTTTAACAATAAAGAGTAGAGTGTGTTGAAAACTGGTATGGTAGCAATATTTTTTGTTAAACATGCATTAACAATTTCTGCTAAAAATGTGATATTAACAATGTGTCACTTAAGAAGAGAAGAAGAGTTTGGATTTGATATCCCGCTTTATCATTACCCGAATGAGTCTCAAAGCGGCTAACAGTCTCCTTTCCCTTCCTCCCCCACAACAAACACTCTGTGAGGTGAGTGGGGCTGAGAGACTTCACAGAAGTATGACTAGCCCAAGTTCACCCAGCAGCTGCATGTGGAGGAGCGGAGACGCGAACCCGGTTCCCTAGATTACGAGACTACCGCTCTTAATCACCACACCACACTGGCTCTCTTATGTGAATTGCTTATCAAAATGATAGTATTAGTTCATGCTTATCAAAATAATAAATAAAAAGTGTTGCCACACACACCCAATGGCGACTAGACATTCTGTTTTGGCTCCCACAACCCATGTCCCACAACCCATTTGGCTCCTGGCTTTTCTATTCCAGTTTCTAACACTGACTCACAACATTTGACATGCTCCCGTCCCCCCGCTCTGCTTTTAAAGATTGGGGTGAAACCAAGCAGGTGTTCAGTTCTTGTCCCAAGTGGGAAGTCAGTGCTTGCAAGTGAGCACTCCTATGGAAAGGAGGGCATGTCCTTGTGATGGGACCAAAACCCAACCCTCTGACTCCCGCTCCAACAAAGACTTAGCCAACTCTCACCAACTGGACGGCTGCCTCTATGGCCAGGAACTTCATTCTCTGGAGGCAGAGAAGAGACTGACTGAACCAACTCTGAGTAACAACAGGCACTCGCCATGTTACAACAGCTGCAACGCAGTGCCGGGCTGGGTGCAAGGTGTTGTGGCACAGCAGCTTCCCGGCTCCCAACAGCACCTGCACCATGCCATGCTGGATAAGCATGCTGGGAGAGGAGATACATGGTGGCTAGAGCATGGCAGGGGCATTGTTTCAGTAAAAGGTAAAGCTAAAGGACCCCTGGGCGGTTAAGTCCACTCAAAGGCGACTATGAGGTTGTGGCGCTCATCTCGCTTTCAGGTCGAGGGAGCTGGCATTTGTCCGCAGACAGCTTTCCAGGTAATGTGGCCAGCATGAATAAACAGCCTCTAGCACAACGGAACACTATGCTGAGTAACCTAAACAAATCAACCTAAACAAATCAAAGCAAAATGTTTCTCTCTCTCTCTCTCTCTCTCTCTCTCTCTCTACCTTTTCCCTTCACTGATACATCATCAGCACAAAGAAGCAAGAATGTGAGCAAGTTTTAACGTTGCTTTTAAATTACGGTACATTTAGTAATTTAGTATAACCACAAGGAATCATAAACTGCTTTTGATCCCTGAATTCAAACAATCATGAAGAACAATTATATATTTTGAACTTTTTAAAAAAATTATTCATCTGCTATTCTAAAACCTAGAATGTTTTCTACTCTATCACTACAAGAAGAAAGGAGCAACAAAGACTTTAAATGGAAATGAAATCAAGGTACCCAACAGATTCAAAACTTGCTTTTTGTGGGTTTTTTGCAAGCACAGTCTTGGAATCAGCTCTGTGAAATGTATAAAGTTTTATTGATACAGGCATTTCCTAACTTGAGATTGCCTCAGCCACTTGATATCATGATAACTTCCTTTAGGCCTTTACGGAAACTCACTCTCTCTCTCTCTCTCTCTCTCTCTCTCTCTCTCAACTTCCCTCTCTTGCCAGTCCGGAACACAGCTGTTCAATTAATCAGTCTGTTTATTTGAGGATGCCAGCCCTCAGAAAGCAGGAAAATTGGGATCTTTTCCTTCTAACTCCATATGCAATTTTACTTTAAACTCCTCCTAAGCACCATCATATGCACCGCTTTCTATTAATATGTTAACCATATGAACATTTTCTCACTTTCTTGTTTTCATAAAAATAAATTGCTCATCTAATAACGGGGAAAAAGAAAATTATTTACAAGAAACAAATAACCTTCCATTTTTTCCTTCACTTTTACTTCCTAATACACTTTATGCATTTACTAAGTCTTAACACCCTGTCTCCCAATCAGAATTTGATTACCCCACGGCTGACTCTGCACATAATGTTAAACCGTAGTTTAATACTATGTGCACAGTTCTTAAGCACACGTGTTCCCCCTCTCCCCGGCAGAATATATCTGAGCTCAGAGTAACAATGGCTAATGTGAGCTATAGTTCTTCATGGTAGGAGTGGCTAACCTTTTTCTTATACAGGGACACACTGATCCATGGTCAACCCTCATGTCTAAGTGGGTGTGGCCATTTAAAAAAAGAAAGAAAGAAGGAGAACATTTTAAAGGTTTGGGTGGAAGGCTGTCACAAAACAGCTTGTGGCATCACAACCTATTGGGCCAACAGGAAAGGCCAATAAATAAAACAATATTTGAAAAATAGTAATATGGTGGTAGTTTTGAAGGCCACAATCTCTCTGTGTGTAGCATAACAGGATGCATATGAAAATAGTCAGTTGGGGGGTGGGGGACATTTTTTGAAAAGGAAAAAAATTGGGCCACACCTGGTTAAAAGAAATCAGAAACCATGGTATGAAGTTAGCCTGTTTCCCTAAACCACAGTTTGCAAACAAATAACACTTAACAAACAGATTGGATTAATTACTTAAACTAATTAATTGCATTGTAAATTGTAGATTTTATTTTAAATACCATACATAAATAAAAACACTGTAATATCTAAAAATATTATACTGGGATTTTAATGTATCTCTAGCTGAGAAGAGGAAACCTATCTCAGGAATATGGAATCTGCAGCCTCCAGATATTATTGGATTACAATTCCCACCATCCCTGCCTATTGGCCATACTGGCTGGGGCTCATGGAAGTTCAGCAAGATATGTATGACTGCAGGTTTCCCATCTATGTCCTATTCCTGGAGAGGGAGAAAAGTTAAAATGCATGCTGCACCTTCTATCAGTGAAAACAATTTCTTTAAAATAATAAAGATCACTAGGGTCTATGGGTGCAAGATGCTGACTATCACCTCAGCAGTGAAGACTCCCTTGAAATACCTAGAGGGGATGGATGAAAGAGGAGAGCGCAAAATATGGTCTGAAGCTCAACATCAAAAAAACGAAGATCATGGCCACTGGTCCCATCACCTCCTGGCAAATAGAAGGGGAAGAAATGGAGGCAGTGAGAGATTTTACTTTCTTGGGCTCCCTGATCACTGCAGATGGTGACAGTAGTCACGAAATTAAAAGACGCCTGCTCCTTGGGAGAAAGGCGATGGCAAACCTAGACAGCATCTTAAAAAGCAGAGACATCACCTTGCCAACAAAGGTCCATATAGTTAAAGCCATGGTTTTCCCAGTAGTGATGTATGGAAGTGAAAGCTGGACCATAAAGAAGGTTGATCGCCAAAGAATTGATGCTTTTGAACTATGGTGCTGGAGGAGACTCTTGAGAGTCCCATGGACTGCAAGAAGATCAAACGTATCCATTCTTAAGGAAATCAGCCCTGAGTGCTCACTGGAAGGACAGATTGTGAAGCTGAGGCTCCAGTACTTTGGCCACCTCATGAGAAGAGAAGACTCCCTGGAAAAGACCCTGATGTTGGGAAAGATTGAGGGCACAAGAAGAAGGGGACGACAGAGGACGAGATGGTTGGACAGTGTTCTCGAAGCTACAAACATGAGTCTGACCAAACTGCGGGAGGCAGTGGAAGACAGAAGTGCCTGGCGTGCTCTGGTCCATGGGGTCACGAAGAGTCAGACATGACTAAACGACTAAACAACAACAATATATAATTTTCATGCAGTTTCACATACTTACTTTCTCTCCTACTTTTTCTCTACATTTCTGCTACCTTTACATTTCCCTCAGATATTTATTGCAATCTATGAATTATATCCTTTGTGTGAATAGATATATTCTGTGTAGTATTCAAGATGTACAGTCGGGTTAAGTGCTTAATTCGTTCCGGAGGTCCGTTCTTAACCTGAAGCACCACTTTAGCTAATGGGTCCTCCTGCTGCCGCTGCGCCACTGCTGCACGATTTCTGTTCTCATCCTAAAGCAAAGTTCTTAACCCAAGGTAATATTTCTGGGTTAGCGGAGTCTGTAACCTGAAGCGTATGTAACCTGAGGAACCACTGTATTTAGCCTAAAAACAAACAAACCTCAAAGCACATACTATTGATATATCAAGTTAGAAGTTAGTGAAGTTAAAATATCCCTCTCCTAAATGACGTTTGGTAGATCTTCATCTAAAGAGAGAACAGTCACTTGATAATTCAACAGCTGTTCCAAAATCACCATTTTATACAATGACCTACTTTTTGTCAACGTTCCCCTCTGGGCCTTGTGTGAGCTGTCACAACTGCACAAGCCTGGGAGCTCTTTAATAATAATAATAATAATAATAATAATAATAATCTAATTAATTTATGCAATCCTGGTTTTACTACAGAAGTTGCCGAAGGCAATTCACTAATCTAAGAAGTTGGATTCAGTTTAAAGTGTCACCTAGGCAACAGAAACAGCTGTGATTTCCCCTGCTTCTGAAAGCTACTTTAGAGTCTAACATCAAAAAATATGAAGCTTCAAGACGTAGCAACACTCAGACTTTGAAATGGTGATCCAAATAATTAAAAAATGCATCGATAAATTCAAAACCAAGGCTGTATTCTGTATTTGTCTTCTGTTGCAAATAACCTAACATGAAATGCACAGAGTTATCCACCCTGGCAAGAGAAAATCATAGGCAAAGTGGGCCAAAAGAGCAGGGGAGCTGTCCAGCCAAAGAATGCAACAAAAGAGGATGGGCATAAAAAGGTGTTGCACCAGCAACCACTAGGCAGGAACTGAATGGTTTTACAGTCGGACCTACTAACCCACATCCTTCCAAGGGCATAGCTTGGTCATGATCCAGAACATCGATTAGCTCTTATCTCTTCCGTGCTGCCAAATGGACTGTCTCTCTATTAGTGGGGCAGGAGAGCTGAAAATTTATTTCACATCTGGCAACCAATGTGCCCCTTTGATTTCAGATAGTACTCAGGTAGATAAGTCTAAAAAGCCTGGTACACACATTTTTGCAGTCCTCTAGCAGCTATGCTGGCTCATTTACGAGAAGTAATGTATTGTTAACTCTGGAAGTGTATACTTGATTCTGACCAAAGTAAGCCTCCTAGGACTGGATTTGATCCTGAGTCCATAATTGTCTCTGGTCCTGGTGGAGGATGGTGAAGAGTCCAGAGTTGTGTAGAAGTTGGTGGGTAATACATCCCCTAATTCTGCAACCTCCCACCAAAAGGGAGACTCTGCCTTCTAGAGTTGCAACCTCAGGCTATCCCTCAGGGTTTGACAACTCCCTCTGGTCCCAATCTCTGCTAAGACCAGTGTTAAACACATCT
Source organism: Podarcis pityusensis (assembly GCF_964106645.2). Lineage (NCBI taxonomy): Eukaryota > Metazoa > Chordata > Lepidosauria > Squamata > Lacertidae > Podarcis > Podarcis pityusensis. Next base: position 50,731,567 of record NC_138027.1, read on the forward strand.
GGGTCACAATATTTGGGTTTAACCACACACATCTGTATTGGACTCAGCATGTGACCAGACCCTGATCCAGATAAAACTTGTTCACATGTGTCCCATCCTTCCTTGAAGAGCTCAGGATGGTGTGAATGATTCCTTGTTTTAATTCACACAATCCTGTGAGATAGATTAATAATAATTTTATTATTTATACCCTGTCCGTCTGGCTGGGTTTCCCCACCCACATTGGGCGGCTTAAAGTACATATAAAAACAAAGTAAACGTAGATTGAGAAATAGTAACTGGCCCAAGGTCACCCCAAGAGTTTCACTGCTGAGTGGCAATTTGAGTTCATATCTTTCTAGCACTCCAGCCATTGCATTATACTGGTTCCCAGGCCATGCCTGATCTTCTCCTAACTGTTCACCTCACCTTGAGTTCTTGTTCTGTGCTGCCCAGTTAGCATTCCCTGCCACTTCTTTCCACAAAGCTTTTGGTCCTGATCCCAGTTTTTACTGGACTCAGATAACTGACTTGGCTGCAAGCTCAGTTACTTCTGATTTTGTCACCTTGACTGGGCTACTTACCCAGTTCCCAACTCATATTTGCAACCAACTCTGACTTAGTATACGACTTTCTCTGGATCTCCTCCAACAATCCATCCAAACCCAGTCCCGTTCATGTAGAGACTCACTCTTACAGTTCCCTTGTACTGATCTGTCTAAGGCAAAGCATTAACACAGGACATGCAAGATTGCTTCAACAACTCTTAGGATCCATTGCAAGAAACTGCAGGCTGTGCAGTCAGACAGAACTGCCTGAGGGCAAACAGTCACTGTGGACAGTCACTTAATCCATGAGCTATCGTTTTACCACAGCCTCTCAAAATCTCAAGTTGTGTTTTAATCCAAACTGTGAAGAGTCTGGAATCCCTGAAGCAATTAAGTGTTGCTGTCATATTCATTAACAGTTTGCTCGGAGTCCCGGTCTTGATGGGAAATATGTTGACGTTCATGGTTAACATCAACTTGACATTCTGTCTTAATTTCAGCTCTTAAACACTGCTCAAAGATTTCTAAACACATGTACCGCATTAAGAATGTGCATTTGGAATCACACATTCTGACAACTGACCTCTAAAGTATAAACCCATTTATAAGCTCATTTATCTTAGGCATGCCGGAGGTAGCTCTTTGGATTCTGACCCACATTTTGGAGAACTAATGGTTTAGAGAGTAACTGGTTTAATCTCAATGAGCCAGGAAGAAGAAATAAGTTCTAAGATTATACAGTATTAAGGTTTTTTAATTTACAAGGCAGCAGCTGAAATGCTTTAAGCATCTATGCACCGATGCAATTTGATTACTAATATCAGAAAAGTGGTGATATAAGTCACTACCCTTCTACATGTTTTGCTTCCTTAACAGAACAGTATGCCTCAGGGTGCACAAGCTATAACGATTACATATTCCAATCAACTAAACATCACAACGGAGTATTCCAGGGTTCAGACAGTGCTTTATTAACCCACAATGTGTATCGGAAAGTCCTAAACTATGGTTTCACTGTATACAAATGAGTCTCAAGCTAACAAGCTTCCAACTAGACAAAATTTTATATATACCGTATTTTTCGCCCTATAGGAAGCACTTTTCCCCCTCCAAAAATGAAGGGGAAATGTGTGTGCGTCCTATGGGGCGAATGCAGGCTTTCGCTGAAGCCTGGAGAGCGAGAGGCGTCGGTGTGCACCAACCCCTCTCGCTCTCCAGGCTTCAGGAAGCTATCCGCAAGCCTTGCGCACCCGGGGGGAGTTCCCCCGGGCGCGCAAGGTTTGCGGGCGGCAGCCTGCAGCCCGGAGCACGGGGCGCCCTCCGGAGGACACCCCGTGCTTCGCGCAGGTGTCCGCAAGCCTTGCACACCCGGGGGGAGTTTCCCTGGGTGCAGAAGTCTTGCGGGTGGCAGCCTGCAGCCCGGAGCACTGGGCGCCCTCCAGAGGATGCCCTGTGCTTCGCGCAGGTGTCCACAAGCCCTGCGCGCCCGGGGGAACTCACCCCGGGCTCGCAAGGCTTGCGGATAGCAGCCTGTTCTGGGGGCTGGGGTTGGGGTAAGCTTGGGCTTCCCCCGCCCCAGCCCCGCGGCTGGGGGGGGGAATAATTTTTTTTTATTCATTCCCCCCCCTAAAAATGAGATGTGCCCTATGGGCCAGTGCGCCCTATAGGACGAAAAATACGGTATATATTATTCACTTTACTGGAGTTTGTTACTGCCTAGCTGCTTCTATATTCACCAACTTCTTTATTCATCACAAGAAGTGACGTCCTGCTAAGGCTGAGAAAGACCTCTGTCAGAAATTCCAGTCAGCAGACAGTTCAGAGCTAGCAATGGTCTGGGCTCAGTATAAAGGGAAGTGATCCTAGCAACACAAATAAATACAGAATGCGTTCATATGAGCATGATACAATCAGCTTTGGGCATGACTTATTCTCAGCTGGGGTTGTTGATGAATAAGCACAGCAAGACCAATTGTATAGATCACACACCTAAGGAGGGGTAATTGCTTTCTTTAGTAATGTAGGCATTCAAAGGATTTGTCAAGACCCTGATTCCACAGCCCTTAATTTGCTATAATCAATTCCAATTCTGTGGCTTCACTTTGCTTAGAAGTATGGCAAGTTTAAGGTGTGAGGTTGAAATGCTCTTCCACTGGATTCTCCATGCATTTGTACTCTGCCTAGTGCTGGGAAACACTCGCTGCTATGCGTTGCATTGCTTGATTTTTTGACCTCACCTAATGCATATGTACGTATGTGTAATACATTTTCTCCTTCTCACAATGCTCAGGGCATTTATATGCCTCTAATTGCTTTAAATGTGAAATGTGTTGTGGCAAATGAAAGCTTAGGCCATCAGTGCTTTGTTAGTCTTCAAGCGCTCCAAAACACTCTGCTGCAATTGCTGCAACAGACTATATGGCTACCCCCGGTATATTTCACCCTACCCCCCCGAACTTAATTGGAGGTACTTCTGAGCAAGTCTGTCCACTTTTATTGGGCGATGTCTAACTAAGCTATACTCAGAGCAGACCGATTTCAGTGGGTTTACTCTAAGTATAATATCTGCCACAAATTGTTTATAGCTGATGGACATCTACCATACAGTGGTACCTCTGGTTACGTACTTAATTCGTTCCGGAGGTCTGTTCTTAACCTGAAACTGTTCTTAACCTGAAGCACCACTTTACCTAATGGGGCCTCCTGCTACTGCTGCGCCACCGCCGGGCGATTTCTGTTCTCATCCTGAAGCAAAGTTCTTAACCTGAGGTATTATTTCTGGGTTAGTGGAGTCTGTAACCTGAAGCGTATGTAGCCCGAGGTTCCACTGTATATTGCTTCGTCTGTCCATCTGCTTGTTCTCTATACTTTTGGGGGATCAGAAAAGTAGCACATACCTTTCTTGCCGCTAGTGCATATGAACCTACCCTACAGGAAACAAACCTGACTACACAGGCCAGCAATCATCTAATTAAAAAATTGTCTGACTGACCTAGAAAATTCAGAAATGGAAAAAAAAAAAATCTATACCCAAGCGAGTTACAAAAATACAGAATATAGAGCATAATGTCTTCAATCTGTTCTGATCTGCACAAAGAGAGATGGTAAAAAAACCATTACCAGCCAGGAATTTCATGTTTGGTGCATGCCCATTCAGCTGGGCGTATACACTACTAAACTTAATGATGCTTACTTTTTAGTAAACACATCTAAGATTCCACTATTACTTGGTCTATTAACAGCACAATCCTAACCATACCTATTCAGAAGCAAATTCTATGCATTTCAATGGAGTTAACTACTGGCAGAGTTAGAATTGCAGTTTTGGGTATGCGGAGCTGTACATACTGAGGCCCCCAGAGCCATATGAGTCGATCTTCTCCAACAACCTTTGTGTGGGCAAGGTATAGACACTCTGAAAACAATCACTACCTGCCTGTCTGGCCAATCTTTCATTTATATTAGCAGCAGCCATCCGTGTCACAGAAAGGAGATGAGACTTGGTGAGAAATTATTGTGACTGAGGTGAGGAGGGATGATTTTGTTTGTTAATACAAAGTTGGGGGCGGGAGATACATTTTATGCCTACAGTTACTCATCTGCTTTGACGCTATCACGCTCCCTGCTAACAGGAAATTTGAAAACTTGCACAAATGTCCCCATCTCTGATCTGCAGCACAGTCCTGCTAGCTAGATAATAATTGGCAGAATGAAAAGGACAAAACTGGGACAGGATATAACATTCCTCCCTCCCTCCCGCCACTTTCCAGAATACAAAGCATGTATGATGTGCGTCAAGCAATGAACAAGAAGACATAGGTTGCCTTAATGTTCCTGTTTGTTGGTATCAGTGTGGGTTTTTTGATGTTGTCATTTAGGCTCCCGGCTTCCTATTCTTTTCAGTAGAAGCACCCATCAGTTTCCATGTTCAATCAGCTGTCTCCAATTACATACAAAATAAACAGCAAATAATACACCATGTGCTATGTTTCAGTAAATGGCGCTGTGGTCTAAAAAACTGAGCCTCTTGGAAGGCCAGTGGTTTGAATCCCTGCAATGGAGTGAGCTCCTGTTGCTCTGTCCCAGCTCCTGCCAACCTAGCAGTTCAATAGCATGCCAGTGCAAGTACCATATATACTCGAGTATAAGCCGACTTTTCCAGCACATTTTTTATGCTGAAAAAGCCCCCCTCGGCTTATACTCGAGTGATGGTCCTTTCGGGCTGCTCCTTCCTCCTCCGCTTTTGCCGCTGTCAGCGGCAGCGGCGGAGGAACGAGCAGCCCAAAAGCAGCCCTTTGGGCTGCTTGTTCTTCCTCCACCTCTGCCGCCACCAGCCTTTGGTGTGGTGAACCGGCTTATACTCGAGTCAATAAGTTTTCCCAGTTTTCTGTGGTAAAATGAGGTGCCTCTGCTTATATTCGAGTATATACGGCAGATAAATAGGCAGCGGGAAGGTAAACGGTGTTTCCGTGCGCTCTGGCTTCTGTCAAGGTGTTCCTTTGTTCCAGAAGCGGTTTAGTCATGCTGGCCACATGACCTAGAAAGCTTTCTGTGGACAAACACCGGCTCCCTCGGCCTGAAAGCGAGATGAGCGCCGCACCCCATAATCACCTTTGGCTGGACGTAACCGTCCAGGGGTCCTTTTATTTTACTTCAAATGTACCGTATTTTTTGCTCTATTGGACGCACCGGACCACAGGACGCACCTAGAGGGGGGATTAGAGGGGGAAATCAAGGGAAAAAATATTATCCCCCCCCAGCCCCAAAGAGCAAGGGACAGGCTGCGTGCAGCCTGTCCGCTTCTCCCAGAGCTTCTCAGGGCTGCGGGGGAAGCCTGGGTTCCCCCCCCCCAGCCCCAAAGAGCAAAGAAGCCAAGACAGCGAGCGGGATCCATCCCGCTCACTGACTTGGCTTCCTCTTTAGCCTTAAGCAGCATCTTTAGCCTTGTGCAACGGGATGGATCGTGCCCGCTGTCCACCGGGGCTGGACTAGATGACTCCTGGGGTTCCCTTCCAACCCTGCAATTCTATGACCTTGGAAGGTGTTGGGGGTCTCCATCACAAGAGGCTTTTAAGCAGCAGTTGGGGGACCATCTGCCTGGTGTTCTTTAGCTGTAATTCCTACATTGTGAGGGGGCTGGGCTAGATGACCCTTGGGTGGCCCTCCCAACTCTATACAGTCCTACACGTCTGCGGCAGGAGATCCACAGCCACTTCACACAATGCCCACTCCCAATTTTCATTGGAGAGACATGTGGCTTCAGTGTCTAGGAAGATACCCCCCTACCTGCCACTCTCCCCCCACCCCACTTAAGCCGAGGGAATTCCTGCCCAGAGAAGCTCCCAGGTGAGGCAAGGGTTAAGATCTACCTCTGGTAAATGGCTTTCCCTATTCTTTTCTCTTCTTCTTCTGTGCTATTTCCTTCTTTTGTGTTTTGTTTAATCTGTTTTTATTGTATACTAAAATAAAAGCTGCAAAGTTTCCTTTTTTATAATATTCCCCCCCCCCCCAACTAAAATGTTAATCTAGATAAAAACACTGATCCAGAGGAAAAGAAGGGGGTGGAGAAAAGACGAAAAAAGAAAAAGAGGTAGAGATCGAGAGATTTTTAAAAGGTTGGCTTCTTTAGCCTTGCACAGCCTCCCGCGACTGGAGAGGCGAAAGGCTAAGGAGGAAGCCCGGGCAGCGAGGGGATGGATCGCGCTCGCTGCCTGGGCTTCCTCTTTAGCCTTGCTCAGCCTCCCGTGGCTGGAGAGGCGCGCAAGGCTAAGGAGGAAGCCCGGGCAGCGAGGGGATGGATCGCGCTCGCTGCCCGGGCTTCCTCTTTAGCCTTGCACAGCCTCCCCGCGGCTGGAGAGATTGCGCAAGGCTTTTCTAGAGGAGGGAGAAGGGACTGACTGACCGCGTCAGTCCCTTCTCCCTCCCTCCCTCTTGCGGGAAAAACCCGCAAGAGCCGCACAAAGCTTGTGTGTGGCTCTTGGGGGCTTTTCCTGCCTGCCCCCCCCCCTGCATTCGCTCCATAGGATGCACAGACTTTTTCCCTTAGTTTTTAAGACGGAAAAACTGTGTCCTATGGTGCGAAAAATACGGTAGTTTTACTTTTTAGGGGACTATGCACAGAGGCAGAGCCCTCCCCTCAATCACTGCAGCTGGTCCAGAAGCTTCCTATGGTGCAGGATGGAGAATGTTATCACGCACATCTGGCACATCTCTTAAATGAGCTGCACGAGCTACTGGTGCGCCTCCAGGCCAGGCTTAAAGTTCTTAAACAGATTTGCAAAAGCCTTAAATCAAGGAAGGGGAGCCTCAGACCCAGGGGCAGCAGCAGGGCTAGGGGAGGAATAAATGCTTGGCTTAGTATTGTGTGCAAACCAGGTCACTGGCTTTGTGATTCTTAAATGAAAAGCAATATATATATATAATTTAAAGTATCGTTCCATAATCTGGGACTTCATTTTAAACATATTTATGATTTTCACACCTTTTGACTACAGAAACATACAAGCAAGACACAAATTAAGACATAGTTGCCTGTTCCATCTGCAGCAGGCATAGGGAATCTGTGGCTATCCAAATGATGTTAGGCTACAGTGCCAACCATTTTTATGTATAAAAATACTTATAAACCAAAATTTAATTTTTAAAAGTATGTAACATATCTACAACAAAAACTATTTTCTTCTTCTTTAACTGTCTGCAAAGGTTGCTGAGAGTTGCTAGCAGACCCTATTCCCCTCCCAAAAGGTACAATTCCAAGAGTATACTAACAACCAATCCCTCTTCACAGGGAACTATGGGAATTGTAGTTGTGAATGGAATAGGGGGCCTCTAACAACTCTAGCACCTTTATCTAACTACAGCTCTGAGAATTTGGCCGGGGCGGGGGGGGGGGGGAGCCATGGCTATTTGAAGAGGTTGCTTAGTGCTTTAAAGGTCTAGTGTGAATGTGGCTCTCTGGGATGCAAAAACTGGTATAGCTACTATCCATTTCTCACAACATTGTTCATAATTCATTGTTTGGCTGCTGTAGACAAATTGCCCACCACATTGCCATTCACTCCTGCTGAGAATTGCTTGTAGCTGAATTTAGGAGATGTACCTTTCTTACTTAAGCCTACGTTAAGAATGCATGATTTCAGTTCCCCATGGACAGAAGCAGAAAAGACCAGAAAAAGAAGTGGATTTCCTAGGGCTTTCTAATCATTACTGCCACAAACCTGCCTGACACATATACACACTATGCTTTTGCACTGTGCCAACTAAATGTAATGCTACTGCCATGAATTAAAAACCTTAGTTTTTTTGTGTTGTACTCATACAGCTATAAGGCCACAATGTGGTTAAAACTGAGAAGTCTTGGGGGATGATGCTTGTGGAGTTCATTAAAGTCCCTCTTACCTATCATCTCATAACTTAAGCTCGGTTTTTGCCTTTTCCCCCTTGTGCTCACTTCTGCCCATTCAAGGGAAAGCATCAGATGATTGGTTATGTTACCATAATTTGTACATAGGTTCTCAACCTCATTGGTGCCTTACCATTACTTTTAAGAAAGGTTCTGTTTAGAAGTCCGCAAACTTTTTACACAATTTCATAAACATAGAAAAGAAACAACAACAACAACAACAACAACAACAACAACAACAACACAGAGCATGAAGGAGGTTGGCCGTGCAGTACAAAAAAGATGAGGCTTAAAACAATGACTTGTGGAAAAATCACTCATTTCCAAAATTCAATTACAAACCAAAATAGCTATTAATACTTATACTGGGAAATCACAGTCCTTCATATGAAAACTAACTGTCAAAGTGACTAAATCCATCCTTTGTTGCTTCACTGCCACAACCAAATTATCAACCACCTGGGCTCTAACAGGATATAGAATCACAGAATTAGAGAGTTGGAAGGGACCCTGAGGGAAATCTAGTCCAACCCCCTGCAATGCAGGAACATATGGATGATAAACCATTATTTTTCTTGGCCTGCTTTGCAAGGCAAACATGCTGTAGAAAACCAACACAAAGCTCTTTGTAAGGGAGAAAGCAACAAACTAGGACTTGACACTGCGTCCTGTTATGACATGAGGAGCAACTTATGAACTAGGGTCTTGATTAAACAAGCACACTCCTTATCCTGAGGAGAGCTGTGCAAACTATTAGCCTGAACAGACTGAATGCCTTTTGTTAGCTTCAGGCAGAACTCACTGGCCACAACTTGAAAGCTAGAGAAACCTTCATTAAACTGAACAAAAGGACAAGACAATCCAGAGGATTGGGAGGGGGGAGAGTAGATGACAGAAGATTCCACTTTGAAGCTGAAAGATTTGCATTCTTGGTGGTTGTTAAAAACTATTTATGTTCAGGCAGAAACTTACATGCTGACAGTACTGCAAAATCCCTTCTTTTGTCGCAATGCAGCTCTTGGTTCCAGAAGGGTCAGATTCCCATTTTCCGTTCTGAACATTCATATGCATATTCAGCTTGCCACAGAACATGGCCACTTGGGGCTCCGCCAACAGGCCAGCATTTCCATCAGTAGGCACCTAAAACAGAAAAGGCAGACAGTATTACTTCATTATTGAAACCACAACAACCTAAAGTAACAAACCTCTCTCTGTGTTCGTGCGTGTGCACAGACATGCACACTTAAGAGCACCTGCAAAAGTTCAAAAAGCATAAAACAAAGCATCACTTCACACATTAAGGCTGGCAAAGCATGCATTTCAGATTTACTCAGCTTGGGCTACAGCTGTTGTCAATAGGCCTTTTGTGACATGGCGACTAGAGAAAGCATGGATCTGGCTGTGAACCCACCCACTCATATGCATATGGCAGTCACCCAGAGATTTCAGAAGGCAAGCAGCTGACTCTGGTGTCATAGGGAGAAGCACAGAAAGAGCGCCTGGGAAGGTGCTATCAGTATCTTAGCAGTTACAATACTATAGGGAAGGGCCGCACCTATAGCCAGTTGTTTCCTAGCCAAAAGACAGTATTACTCCTCTCCAAGACCCATTTGTCATGCTGGCTGACACTGAGTAAAAAGCTTACCTGTGCCTTCACATAGCAATGGGAGATGCCTGCTCTTTTTTTACCAGGAACTCCCAAATGCACAGATAGTTTTTTCCAGATACAGCAGCTGATGTTTTGGCCTGCACTTTGAAACCAAAGTGTAGGTAGAATACGCTGAATATGCAAAAGCATCTTGGAAGCCTAGGAGCTTAGTGACCTTGAAATGTACTGCTAGCAGAATTTGTGCTCATTATTCAGGGTTGGAAAGGAAAAACTCACAGGCTTTCAGCACCTGAACACATCTGAATGTTTTCTCAAATGCAATGCAATACATGTTCTACAACCTTCATATATTTGGCATGAAGGGAAGAGGCATAGCTCAGTGGTAGAGCATTTGCTTTGGGAATCAAAGGTTTTTCCATCCTCAGCATCTCCAGGTTGGGGCTGAGGATGTCCTGTATCAGAAGCCCAGGAAAGTCACTTCCAGTCTGTGAAGATAATACTGAGCTAGATGGAGCAAACTCATCTGACTCAGCATAAAGTCACTGCTGCTGTTTCTATGAACTACACAGTTCCAAGGCAAAGAATGCAACTTGAATGTAGAAGGTCTCAACTTCAGTTCCTGATATCTCCAATTAAAAATCTCAGGTAGCAGGAAAGAAGTTCTTTCTTATATTTTGGGTGCACCACTGACAGCAAACAGTGAAAAATAGAATACAGGCCCAGGTATACCACTGCACAACTTCAAGTACAGCTGTCTGCACAGCTATTCTCACATGTGAGCAGTTACAATCACAACAGCATTCCTCCTTCAGAAGTCAGGAAGGAATAAAAATGCTTCAAAGTCCATGCAAATCTGATGGGATCAGTTTGTGATGTGAACAGGAAACACGTGCTTCCAACTTTCCATAGCCGCATTTTTTTACACACTTGACTTATGCTGTGTCTGTGCATGAGCAGAACTTACTTATGCTTGTGCAATAGGCCTTGACCTCCTTCTCCTTCTCCCCTCTTCTTCCAGCAGACCCCTACACACCTTCGAAATCACCCACCCACCCCAGATCCTCTGCAGAGACTCTGAAGGTGTGCAAGGAGGAGAGCAGCAAGGTCAAGCTAGTTCACCCACTAGTTATAACTTTTCACACTCACTTTGCTAGGACAGCCTTACATATTATCTGATGGTACAGATCGCTTTGTTTACATTTTCATCTCTAAAAAACACATTCATTCCACCTAACCCCACGTTTCCATATATCTTACATTTTTTTGGATGAATCAGTTCAGGTGGCTCAGACAACATTCACTCAGATTATTAAAACTGGTCACATCTTCAAAGGATCTTAGAAAGCAGCATCTGCTTTCAGGTGCCTTAAAAGGAGCTGCCATCTGACACAAAGGCTTTTGGTAACTTAATATTAATCCTCTTCAAAAATCAAATTAGCCTCAAGATGCTTAGTGAGCAACAATAAAGCCATGTAACAGTAGACTCATTTGCTTGAAGTGACAGCATCAGCAGATACGTGAAACCACAATGATTCTGACTGCAACTGGCATAAATACAATGGGAACATGTGTTATACATCAGTATGTCAAAGAATATCCATTTCCAGGAGAAAGCTAGGATGTCTCATGGAAGATGTTCCATGTAACTTTAGAGAGAACATCTGAATATGTTAGAAGAGTAAAAGAATAGTCACGTGAATGAGTTTAGCATATAAAGGCAAAAACATGCAGCATCCTGGGCAACTTAAGACAGTTTTCCCAGACAAGGGCTGGATGGAACAACTATCATATCATAGTCCAAAATCCACATACCCAAAACCGCATTAGGTTTTCAACAGCCTTGCCAATTTTTAATCAAGGGCTGGTGAAAAGATTTCAGTCAGAAATATGCTGCCATAAGGAAAGAATAAAATTTGGAGGTCTCTTATAAACCAAGAGAAAGCCTACCAAATAAACACACATCACGGTAAACCACGAGCAACAGTGTACTCATAAACACAGAGTGTACAATAAACACATACGCACCACAAACTCAGCTCAATTTATATCACATTTAGCACAACTTAGATGTGACATGCATGTGAGAAAACTGTTCTAGTTTATTTTGTCAGTTCATCAGAAGGGATGACATTTGGGAGTCCTTTGAAGGTAGTAACCAATGTATTTTCTTCAGCATCACACAGAAATGCTGAATGAGAATGTGCTGCCTGATGCCCTAAATTCATTAGAACAGAAATGTTACACTGACATCTGCTACCAACAGCTGTAAATATAGGAAATTCATTAGCTGCCTGTCCAATACACAAGAGTCGCATAAGAAAACACATCAACTGTGGAAATTATACATCTATATTAATCATGATTATGATCTAAACTTTTCTTACTGTTTAAAGTGTCCCTTAATTGCATCCACAACTCCATATGACAAGAAACATTAAACTGTCTTCAACAAATAAGTAATGTGGAATACTAAATATGCTGAAGGCTTAATTAGCAAACGCCTGTCAACTCCAGTGCTATGAAGAAGTCTCAATGTGCTCATGACTTGTCTTAATAATTCAATAAACCAGGGAGTGGAAAGAAAATATGATATTGCCATGATTATGGACGATGGACTATTTAATAACTAAGTCAATGACTAAATCTTTAATGGCTAATAGCCCAATTTACTCTGAAGTAAATTGAGACTTGCTGCTGGGGGAACATGCATAAAAGTGCAGAATAACTGTACAATGCTTTACATGTCTACTCAGTAGTAACTGCCACTGAATTCATTAGTATTTATTCCAAGTGGTATACGATTGCCATCTAAATAATCTAAGCACTGATTTTCTCATATGGATTCCACTTAGCTTCTCCCCCAGCACGAAGAGGAGCAACAAACCAAGATTCCTGACTCAGCCTGACATCTGAACTGGACATCATGGGTTATTGCCCTCCAAACAAACCACAATGCAAAGCCAAGGTTTATTGTTGGCTTCCCAATCTTGGGTTAGCTTGGAGTGAAACAAACCACAAGGCACAGTTAGACAGAATGCTAAGCCAGGGATTGTTGCTCTCACTAGAGCAGAAAAGCTGGAGAGATCTCAACATTTGCAGAGAAGCGTTAACAATGGTTTACCATGATGTGTGCAGTCAAAACTGTCTACCCAACCTCCTCCCTCTGCTCTTGTGCTGATTATCCCAAAAGAGTTACTGTATATAAATTAGATGAACATGGCAGCTACAGAGAGCTGTTCTAATTTACGATTAAGAGTAAGATATGCATATAGTTATGGATAGATATAAGGGACGCGGGTGGCGCTGTGGTCGAAACCACTGAGCCTAGGGTTTGCCGATCAGAAGGTCGGCAGTTCGAATCCCCGCGACGGGGTGAGCTCCCATTACTCGGTCCCAGCTCCTGCCAACCTAGCAGTTCGAAAGCACGTCAAAGTACAAGTAGATAAATAGGTACCACTCCGGCGATATTTTAGGAGCTTGTTCACTCATAGGACAGAGGATGGCCCAGTGGAAAAACTCACCTTCACATATTGTTAGTCTCACCCTTACTGTGCAAGGTTGCTAAAAGTTAATCATTCCAACACAGGCTGTAGATATTCACCTCTAATGAAAGTTTATACAGACTCAGATCATATTTATTTAGCAGAGAATCAATTTGCACTCTGCCTGCTGCATACAATATGCAGCATTACCTTAAACGGGATTAATCATGGATCACTTAATATAGCCCTATTAAATTTAACAGGACTACCACAGTGTTGAGCGGTCACCTGACCCTTGAGAATTAAAGAAGCAGAAAAGCGAAGAACCTTTGGGAAAAGTTAGTCAAGGTGAAACATTTTACTCCTGAAAACCCTAAAACACTTGATGTCCAAATGCTGACAGCAATGTAAAAGGGAAGGAATCCTTGAAAAGGTCATCTGATTCTTGCAACAAGGATAGGAGGTACTACTTCTGAGTTTTCCCCAAAGCACCAAATGAGGCGCTAAAGAAGCTCCATTGGTTACCATTGTGGGTGATTTACGTTATATTTAAAATGTGGTTCTCAGATAACTAAACATTTCTGTGGGGTGTCCTCTCCTCTCTCCGACAGTTCAAATCTGTCACCCCAGAACACTACAAGCTTGGAAACCTGTGTCTTACCTGAATATCAGTTAAAAGGGTCACCAGACAAACACAGCATATAGCAGTCATAGAAACATAGAAAGCCCCCTTATACAAAGGCAGACCACCAGTTTACACACTGACTAGCAGCTACTCTCCAGGGTTTCAGACCAGAGTTCTCTCCCAGCCCTACCTGGAGATGTTAGGGATTGACCCTGTGACCTTCTGTATCATCCTACTTACCACTTTGTTTGCACCTAGTCCATTCTGAATCCCAGTGTCCCCAAGGTAAGAGTTCTGAAGCAAAGTTCCTCAGAAGAATATTTGTGACCTTCCACATGTTGCTGGATTACACCTTCCATAATTCCCCGCCACTCAACATGCTGCTTGGTGCTGATGGAAGCTGGAGTCCAATAGCATCTGAAGGGTCACAGGTTCCCCCTTCCCTGCAGTAGGTACTTGAAGCTTTCTCATGCGGTCAACCTGTCTTCTGAGACTGAGCATGGCCACACCCTCCACTTCCAAGCACCCACAGAGAGATGCAAATGGGTGATTACTTCCTCCCTGTGCGGCCACCCATGCTATACAGTATGTCTATAAAAGAATCTATCAAGCATTGCCAAATGTTTAGGCGAAGTGGGTTTATTCAGGTATCTCCATGTTTTGGAGCCTCTAGTTTAATTCAGTTTGGACTCTAGTTTGGAGCCTCTAGTTTAATTATGGTGCTGGAGGAAACTCTTGAGAGTCCCATGGACTGCAAGAAGATCAAACGCATCCATTCTTAAGGAAATTAGCCCTGAGTGCTCACTGGAAGGACAGATCGTGAAGCTGAGGCTCCAATACTTTGGCCACCTCATGAGAAGAGAAGACTCCCTGGAAAAGACCCTGATGTTGGGAAAGATTGAGGCCACAAGAAGAAGGGGACGATAGAGGACGAGATGGTTGGACAGTGTTCTCGAAGCTACAAACATGAGTCTGACCAAACTGCGGGAGGCAGTGGACTGCCTGGCATGCTCTGGTCCATGGGGTCACGAAGAGTCGAACACGACTAAATGACTAAACAACAACAAAGTTTAATTCAGAGCCAGGCGGTGGGAGGAAGAAACAGCAGCAGTAACAACCAGGGGTGTGGGGTTTTTTGGTTGTTTTTTTTAAAAAGTAGGGCATGGGCTTATGGTGGCAGTGGTGAAACAGAAAGTTTGCAAATGGTAAACCATTTGGTTGAAAGCCACAGCATTAAGTCATGCAACTTTAAATAAACACGGATGCAATTTTATGCATATTCTGGGGCTTTCTGAAGCCTCAGTATTGTTTGGTTTCGTGCAAATAATCCCTCAGCGTGTGTCATCCATCACTTCTAAAGATAACTTTCTTTAACCAAGAAACTTTACACATCTCTGAATCATCAGAAGTACTACCACGTGGATTGCAAGACTAAGTATCCCCACAAATTCCCACAATTGTAGACTGGCTATGGAAAAAACATGGGATGCTACATTGTTAATCCAGTTAACTTGTTTTTCTAGCAGCTGATCAAGAAAAACAGACAGATCCATTGAAAATGTGTGTTTATTAATTTTTATAACACATCTCAATATAAAAATCAAGCCTTAATGTGTGTTTTTCTTTGCTGCAATATTAGTTTAGGGTTTTATTACGGTTATATCAAATACATCATACTTGCAGTTTTTATAAGATCTTATATTTTGTTTGTAAATACTTTTAGCTCGTTACATTTCTTATGAGTGTAAATTTCTCTTTTTATAATAAAAAGCTGTTTTAAAAAATGACTAGATAATGTGTATCTTGTTTAATTGCTAAGGGCTTATGCCCCGCTAAGTCCACTCTCACCAACCTGTCAATCCCTCCATATTAAACCCCTCTCCCAAGCTTCCCACCCCATGCATCCTTTATCTCTCTCACATATTATTTCTTACATGTGAGGAAGTTGAGGAGCAGAAAAGAGGGGGACTTACCTTGCCTCTTCCTTGCATTATCTATAGTATTTCACAGACCAGCTTACAATTTCCTGAACCACCAATACTTTACCTAAACTAAAAATGCCACTGTTCGTTTTCACTCTTTCTCTCTCTCTCACGATTAATTTATTCTGCTTATCAGAGAGCCTTGCAGAGGTTTTCCTGCAAAGCCATTTGATAAAACCAAGCACACAACAGAATTAATTTGCATGTCTGTCCTATTATAAGAAAATCACACTCACACCTTGGAATGGCACTCGCTTAGGGCAAATCCAATATGTATTAGTGTAGGATGTGGGACAAGGTTTAAAAACACATCTTACCAAACTTGAAAGTATTAAATGAAAAACAGTTGCTTTATGTTTTGACCCCCTAACTCTAGTAAGATTTGAAGATGTGCAATTGCTACAAATAAAATGTATGCCCCACGCCCAGAGAGATGAAGTTCAGTTGTGTCAATGGATGAGCCAAAGGATGCCAAGCAAAGTGTCAGCTTTAAAGGAGGACACAGGCTGGGTAAGGAGCAAAAGGTTGAATCAATTAAATAAGTGTATGTTTACTTTCTTTGCTGCCTGTTCATGGCCCTGTTGGCACTTGTGCTGCCACATTCCCAGGCACCAGAGTAAGACAGGAAACATTAGCCTCACCAAAATTTGGCTTCATGACAATGCCACAGAGCCAATGAAACCTGTAATGCCTTAACAATGATTAAGAAGTAACACTGGCTCAACCAGAACTCTAACCATAGTGAATGCTAACCAGTGTTCAAACTCAGGGCTTGATGTGGGGAAAAATTATTATTATTATTAAATTTATTTACCACCCTTCATCGGAAGATTTCGGGGCGGTGCACAAGAAAAACTACTGTTTTAGTCACATACAAATTGGTGCAGTTTTTGTGCAATTCATCTTTATTGGTTTTTAACAACAGAGATGCTTTCTTAATGTAAGATCACAGTATAAAGTTTCAGTTTCTTGTTGATATACATGTGTTTCTAAATCATAATAAAGAAGAACCAAGATATATTCTTAATCATTCGACTCATTAATATTCTAATCACTTCTGACTTCCCTCCCCTTCTTTCTTGGGTCCTTTAGAGTTCTTGGCTGAATGTATATCATAATAAATCTAGTTTATTGGTAACCATTTTTTTGCTACTTGTTGATGTTTCTCATTACAAGAGTTAATCTAAACAAGTCAAAAAATTTAATTATCCGCAGTGGTCTTTCAGGAATTGTTTAAATATATGCCAATCTTTACTAAATTTTTGTTTCACTTGATCCCTTTTCTGTCCTGTCAGTTTATCCATCAGTTTAATCAGCCATTCTTTTTTTGATGGCATCATCTCACTTTTCCAATTCTGTGCAATCAAAACTCTCGCTGCCGTGGTAGCGTACATAAATAATTTCTTTAAATTTCTTGGAATCTCCCTCCCAATAATACCTAAAAGAAATGCCTCAGGGGTTGGGGGGGAATGAAATTTTAAACATCTTTTTCACCTCGTTATAGACTGAATCCCAAAATTCCCTCATTCTTTTGTAGGTCCACCAGACATGGTACATCGACCCACCGCCTCCTTACATTTCCAACATCGGTCTGAATTATTTTTGTACATTATCACTAATTTCCTTGGTGTTATATACCAGCGATTATATACAAATTGATGCAGTTTTAAAAGGAGGTATATCAAAGCTCAATTTCATTTATTTAATCAATTTATTTAATCTGTGGCACTAATAAGCAGAAAATGCATCAAAGCTTTTATTTTAGGAGCACTGGGGTCACACCATACATTTAAAGCACATGAAACACACATGGCTTCCCTCAAAGAATCCTTGGAACTGCTAAGGGTGCTGGGAATTGTAGTTCTGTGTGGAGTAGATTACAGTTCCCAAGAATCTCTGGAGGAAGCCATGTGCAAATTCCCATGTATAAGAGGAGTGGGAACGCACAATCTGGCAGCCCAGACTCTTTATCATATTTTGTCCCTCGTTAAGGGTTTGTGGACATTATGCCTTCATGAGCCTTCTACAGTGGTACCTCGGGATGCGAATGGGATCCGTTCCGGAGCCCCGTTTGCATTCCGAACAGAACGTAAGACATGACAGCGCATCTGCGCGTGTCGCGTTTCGCCGCTTCTGCGTATGCCGTCATTTTGACCGTCTGCACATGCGTGAGAGGCAAAACTCAGAAGTAACGAGCTCCGTTACTTCCAGGTCACCACGGAGTGCAACCCAAAAGCGCTCAACCTGAAGCGTATTTATCCCGAGGTATGACTGTATTAGCACTAGCCCTAAAAAGATCCAACTGGCAAATCAAATTTCCTCCAATAAATTCATTGCAAGCTGTAAATCCTAGGGATTTCAAAAGAACTTGCCACAACACAGTGAGGTTCAAATTAGCACACAAAGCACTCCAGATGCCCTTATGTCAATCGTTTCAACCCAAATACGCCCTTTTAAAAATGCATTCCAAATCACACCATGCTGTTTCCATCCACAAAATAATTGTCATCTGATGTACCTCAAACCAGCTGAAGCAAGAAGGTGTAAAGCCCACAGGAACTGAATATGACCGTACCTCAGAAAGCTACAGAGTTAGAATATATAAAAGGAAACCACCAAAAAAAGCTTGCATGGCAACCCACCTACCCGAAAGAAATAAAAACCCAACCAAGAGGGACAATGACTCTTTGAAGAAAGGCAAAATCATGCATCAGTGGGGTAGGCGAGGCAGATCATTTCCATCTTCACTGCACCAGGTGATCTTTTGTTTGTTCCCATTAAGAGAAAGTTATTATCAGCTAAGAGTTCTTTTCTTCAACAGAAAAGAGTCAAAATTATAGGGCTGCACCTGTATAGCTCAGCAATCAACCCTCTTCTACCTGAAAAAAGCTACTGTGAGGTTTACAAACTCCATAATTATACGTCGTCTCTTCCAGAGATCACAGCAACCTGCTTTTTCCTATCAACTGCAATCCTATATTTCTATTAACCAAGTGGCTGAGGCTCAAGGCAGGGGGCATTGTGAGTTTGGCAAGAATGCATGCAAGACTCAATTGTTCAATTGTGCAATGTTTATTAGGAATAAAGAAGGCAAGGAAGAGAACAAAGGGACAAAGCAGAATATTGAAAATAAAAGGGGCTCTTTAGCTCAAGTCTTTGTATCCTGATCTTACTACAGTGGTACCTCGTGTTAAGTACTTAATTCGTTCCGGAGGTCCGTTCTTAACCTGAAACTGTTCTTAACCTGAAGCACCACTTTAGCTAATGGGGCCTCCTGCTGCCGCCGGAGCACAATTTCTGTTCTCATCCTGAAGCAAAGTTCTTAATCCGAAGTAATATTTCTGGGTTAGTGGAGTCTGTAACCTGAGGTTACGTAACCTGAAGCGTATGTAACCCGAGGTACCACTGTACTTTAAAGCCAGTGTCTGGTCTCCTCATGAGTAGCATAGGTGGTCAGTCCCCATTCATGGGCTTTCAGTCACAGTGCATTTGACTGGTAGCTGGCACCTTTCAGCCAATTATCTTCCAGTTCACATTTGCCAGAGAGTCTGCAAACACTTTCAAGGAAGTGGGGAGAGGGGGAGATGGCTGTTATTTTTGCAGATCTGGGAAGTGGCCATCTGGTGATAAGCATCACCAGCACTTTTCCATCTTTCTGTCAGGCAGCGTTTAATATTTTCCTGCTAAACAAGATTTAATGAATAACCTTTGGGTATGAGAAGGGGCCTGTGCCTTATTCAGCAGCCATGGTGGTGGGCAAGAAACCAGTTTTAGCCACACCCTAAAACAAACACTGGTTTCTCTCATGCTCAAAAATTCAATCCCACTAAAAAGAAAGGCAGTTGATTATGCAATTACAAGGTGCTTTCTCTTCCTGCTAAGTTGTGTGGCATTAGAACAATTCTCACCAAGGGTTACACAAGTTTCTCATCAGGAGTACAGTGTCACATACAACAACAGTGTTGAGAACAACAATAATCACAGGAGCAGTGGACTCCTCGTTTCACCTGAGATCATAAAGCAGTATTTAATGTTTAAACAGCTACTATAAACATGCAGGCATAACACAGAGGTTATCTGCTGTAAGCACAAAAGCCTCACACTGAAAAGAAAACACAAGAATATAATGGATTGAAGAAATCCTCTCACTAGTTAGAGATGTGACCATATGCCTCAAGGCAGAAATCTCAAACCGGGTAGCTAGGAAGCAAAGTTATCTGAAGGGGATACACAAACGAGCACTTCAAAGCGCAGGCTAGTTTAAAGGAACAAAACAATTTCGAGCACAGTAGCTCAAAGGTCTTTTGATACATGGCAACTCAATTTAGCTGGCAGATATACAAAGAAACCAATTCGCATGACAGGCCATTCAGTGGCAGATGGCTGGGGACTATTTCCCTCATCTGACTGCTTGTAGTCGGAAGGGAAAAACAACACAAAGAAACAATCCAAATCATGGATAGGCAAACTAAGGCCCGGGGGCCGGATCTGGCCCAATCGCCTTCTTAATCCAGCCCGTGGATGGTCCGGGAATTAGCGTGTTTTTACATGAGTAGAATGTGTCCTTTGATTTAAAATGCATCTCTGGGTGATTCGTGGGACCTGCCTGGTGTTTTTACATGAGTAGAATGTGTGCTTTTATTTAAAATGCATCTCTGGGTTATTTGTGGGGCATAGGAATTCGTTCATTTTTTTTCCAAAATACAGACCGGCCCCCCACAAGGTCTGAGGGACAGTGGACCAGCCCCCTGCTGAAAAAGTCTGCTGACCCCTGATCCAAATCTTGAAGCTCCTACAAGTCCTGGAATACCCAGCAGGGGCCATCATGTTTCAGGCACCTGGGTTTACTCACTCTCTGCTGGGGAAACAAATAAGACATGGCACAGGGAAATAAACCACACCTTCTCAGAGCGCCTCTGTGAACCGCTAGCTGATGATAAGTATCACTGGGACTTGCTTGCCTTTCCGCCAAACAGGATTTGATCGTGAACATTTGGGTATTAGAAGGATGTGGGTGGCACTGTGGCCTAAACCACAGAGCCTAGGGCTTGGTGATCAGAAGGTCAGCAATTTGAATCCCTGCAACAGGGTGAGCTCCCGCTGCTCGGCCCCTGCTCCTGCCAACCTAGCAGTCCAAAAGCACATCAAAGTGCATGTAGATAAATAGGTACCGCTCCGGGGGGAAGGTAAACGGCGTTTCCGTGCGCTGCTCTGGTTCACCAGAAGAGGCTTAGTCATGCTGGCCACATGACCCGGAAGCTGTACGCCGGCTCCCTCGGCCAGTAAAGCAAGATGAGCGCCGCAACCCCAGAGTCGTCTGCGAGTGGACCTTACAGCCGGGGTCCCTTTACCTTTACCTTATTCAGCAGCCATAATAGAAGGCAATTTTGTCACAGATGTATAGACAGACAGACAGATTAAAAGTTTATAGGTAGATATATTTTTAAAATTGGGGGGGGGGAGAGATAGCAAAGATATATAGATAGAATTGTTTGCAGTCATATTTATGTGGCAGACTGCCAGTTAATTCTGTGGGTGCAGCCTGGTTCATGCTAACCTTTTCTCATGCAGACAATATGCAATCATGCGCAGGCATGCACATACAATCAACTGCATATATTATGCAGTGTCTGTCTATCTGGAGACAAGCAGTGTATCTACAAGAGCCCTGTCACTCACACTGGTCATTCAGGAGTCTATGGGAAGCCCACCTGATGGCAAGAGCTCTTGCTTGTTGCTGTTCCCAAACATCTACTATTCAGTGACATTACTGCCTATGAACATGGAGGCTCCATACAGCCATCATGGCTAATAGTTATTGAAGGATGCCTTTTCCCTGAATTTGTCCAGCTCCCCTTAAAAGCAATCTAACCAATGTCCACCATGACACCTTGTGACATTCAATTCCATAAATTAAATTACAAAAGGTCTGGACAATATTTGAGGCATCAGGAAGCCATTAACAAGCTTTGGAACAGAATGCTCTGTTCTTGTCCTTCCCTTTCCTGTCACACACTGGCTTCAGTGAAAGATCCTGGCTCGTATCAAGTCAGAGTTCCCTGGTTCAGACGTAACAGAGAACTCTGGTTTAATACAAGCTTTCTCCAAGCATGATAGGAAAGGTGAGAAGAGGAGCAACAGGAGGACCTGTCAACCCCAATGTTTATTCATGGCTTTACGTAGCCTTGCATAATTGCACAAACAGGCCACATTGTGAATATGTATTTCCTTTGTTTTGTTTTTCCTGAAATTTGTGCCGATCAGTTTCATCTGATAACCCCAAGTTCCACTATTTTAAGAAGAGGGGGGAAATCCCTTTAATCACTTTCCCCTACAAAATGCTATCCCTCCCTCCCTCCCTCCCTCCCTCCCTCCCTCCCTATCCTAGCTACCTTCCCCCGATTCCAGAACTAGAAATACCCAAACATAGCTTGAAAAGAAGAAGCATTTGGTGTGTAGGAAAGAGAAAAAAGTATTTCCAAGAGTTGGAATTGTTAGCCTGAAAGAGAGCAAAGAATAGAAACGTAATCTTGGGAATTTGCACAAAAAAAGTAGCGAAGCTAAGATTTCTTCTCAGAAGACTTCTAGCTAACATGACACACACTAACTTGAATGAAAAATAGAGAAAGCTTGCCTTTTTCTACTTAAGAAGTGTAAGACAGGAATAAATTACTAGGTGTCTATCCCTCTTTGCATAAAATTACAGAGACGGTCCTTTGCAAGTAGTCAAGTGAATATTCCCAGGAACCAAATATTAAGCTTAAGAAGAGAACTTTAGGAGAATGAGCTTGTCAAAGTGAAGATCAATAATCTGTTAGCAGTTGTGAAAGCAAAAGTTTAACTTCATTTTATTACAGAGTACAGCTTTCTTCCATTGGGGTTTAATTAAAAGAAATATATCATAAAGAGGTTAGATTAATTTCCCTTTATTTTTTAAAACAACGGAGCATGAACCAAGCAAAGTTTAGTCCTTTTAGGAATCACTGGTTTCAGTGGGAATGTTAAACATATGGGCATAAGTTTCCTACTGAAATTAAAACAATGTAAGAGTACTTAACTTTAGAGGATTTTGCTCAGTTACTTTTTCAACACCACCGAATTGTCAGCAACAATTAAAATTTAGCAATTCTGCATGTTAGCACTAAACTTTTATATTTCACCAGGCAATTAGGAATACATCTTTCCACCATGGTTAACTGACGTCTGTTTTCTGTTTTTAAATATGGTTTTTCTTGTATGTTTTTGTTCTCTCACTGTAAAACACTTTGTTTTTTTATGACCAGGGAGGAAGAAAAAAAGCACCTTTTTTTCAATTCCCTTCATTTCTGACCACTGGACATGGTAGATACGACCAATGGAAGTTGGAGTCCAGCAATGTTTGGAGGGTCACAGTTTTCTCATTCCTGTCCTTCAACATTCCTGCCCTAGGGCACTTATTTGTTAGACTTCTATTTCAGCCACTATTTCTCAAGTCAGAGACATCATGTGAGGACAAGGCAATCTGATGCACATCTACTCAGAAGTTAGTCCTCTTAATGAGGCTTCTTCCCAGAAAAGTGAAAATGGGATTGCAGACTTAGGGAGAAAGTGGGCTTTGTCTGAGATAGTGCCATTAACCACACATTGGTTTTTCCCCCAATTATATGCTGGAACAGCAAAGACAGACAGGTGGAAAGGATTCACAGCAGAGATTAATGACAAGCTGTTTTTGAAGGAGATTTGTATGTTCATGAAAAGCTGCATAATACATACACCACAGCTCATTTGTGTGAAAGTGTTCAGCTGTGGCATTCTGGCAGCAAAATTATAAATAGAACCCTCCACAGTTCCCTGATATATACCCTTTTTTTTGTTTTCTTATTAGGACCTAATGAGATGCAGTCACATTGCGAAAGGGGTCATGAATTCCACTATCAGCCAGGAAGGAAATGTCTAGTCCATTTTGTCTCCAGCAGTTCATGTTTCATTATGTAGAATTCCAAAAAACCCTAATGACACCACACAGCAAGAGTGCAGCAGCCAGAGCATCACTCACTAATGATGAGCTGGTGGAGAGAAACTGTAAGCAGAGGGGCTCGTGCCATTTTTGAATCCATCCATCCATTTCATTTCAGGTTATCCGACATTCTTTTCCACATTCAAAAGCAATCTAAGTTTCCATCTCTATCAGGGTAAAAAAGGTAAAGGACCCAAGGATGGTTAAGTCCAGCAAAAGGCAACTATGGGGTGCAGCACTTCAGGCCAAGGGAGCCGGCGTTTGTCCACAGACAGATTTCCGGGTCACGTGGCCAGCATGACTAAACTGCTTCTGGCACAACGGGACACCGTGATGAATGCATGGAGCACGTGGAAATGCCGTTTACCTTCCCACCACTGCAGCACCTATTTATCTACTTGCCCTGGCATGCTTCTGAACTGCTAGGTTGGCAGAAGCTGAGGCAGAGCAATGGGAGCTCACCAACGCCGCACAGATTCAAACAATGGGGGAGAGAACACTTTCCCAGGTAAAATTCCAATGCTGAATTCTTCCATAGGAACAAAATCTCCATTGCATAAGCTCTTTAGCAACGATAAGTGTATGCCAACTGCTAACACACAATCAGACGAGCTTGGCAGTTTCAGCTTCATTGGTTTGCTTAGGAAACACAAATAAAATAAACATGCAAAATTAAATCACTCTCTGGGACCTCAAAAAAATTGCCAATGCAAAACTGTCCAAAACATTACTGAACTCTAAATCACAGAGGCTGCATTTCAGGTGATTTTCTAAGCCAAGGATGTAGAACCTGTTAACAGATGGCCTCTACCCATCCCCTCCTATTCACATGCAAAAGGCTCCAGTCCTGACATCCTGTTTGAAATATAGCAACACAGAGATTTGTGCCATCCAGCCCAGTCAGGAAGGCAAACCATGTTTTGTTCTTGTTTTACAATCCAGCTTTGGGGGGGATCACTCAAACACAGCGTGTCAATCATGGTGAACTGTGGCTTGGGCTCAACAAGAAGGGGAATTAAGTCCTTTGTGAGAAATAAGAAGGAAAGGAGAAATAGGGAACACATGAGCACAGCAATCACCACAATCCCCAAAAAGAGTGCTTGAAGGCTTGTCTGAATGTGAACACTGAGTGTATACCTGCTTGTACAGACACTGTACAATGTACAAACTAGCTAGAGAATTCCAAACTCAAAGATATGCATCACCACAGGTGAATATTCCCTCTTTTTAATTACTTTTTCATGCTGTAGCTAAAAATGTTTTTTCCCTGATCTTTCACTGTCTCAACCATGGACATTGATATTATAATACACAACAGTAACTGCATGAAGCAAAGAGGCATTGTTAGTCCGGAATAAGGTGGAAACAAAGTGTGTATGCACTCTACGAAAATGAGAAAATGAAAACAGCAGCAACATTTCCATGCCACCCATCTGGCAGGGTTTCCCCAGCCACTCTGGGTGGCTCCCAACAGAATATTAAAAACATGATAAAAGATCAAACATTAAAAACTTCCCTCTACCTACTTCCATTTGTGAAAGAACAAAGCAACTAAAATTGATGGCCAGTAATTTCTTCATAAACTATATGAGAAGCAAGCCATTTATAGACCTGACAACTGTGTATACATACTTACTAGGAATAAGCCCCATTGATCACAGTGCAACTTACTTCTAAGTAAACATGAACAAGATTGTAGATCAGCCACTGTTGTCTGGCAAGAACCTCCAAGCAGACAAAATAGGAAGGAAGAGTCTTAAAGTAAAGCACTAAATAATGTTTTCATTTCAAATCCAAGCAATACTCATGACTGGAGGATATTTTATTACAGTGGTACCTCGGGTTAAGTACTTAATTCGTTCCGGACGTCCGTTCTTAACCTGAAACTGTTCTTAACCTGAAGCACTATTTCTGGGTTAGCGGAGTGTGTAACCTGAAGCGTATGTAACCTGAAGCGTATGTAACCCGAGGTACCACTGTACTAGATAGGGCACCCTTCTCCAACCCCTATCGCTCAGCAACTGTGCCCCTTGGTCAGGAGAGATGGGAGTTGTAGCCCAAAACATACAAGGTAAAACCAAAATGGGGAAGATCATGACCCAGTTGTGCTGCTTACAAAAACATTCTTTTCATGTCATAAGGTTCATTGCTTGTTTAGACTTCATTT
Source organism: Podarcis pityusensis (assembly GCF_964106645.2). NCBI lineage: Eukaryota > Metazoa > Chordata > Lepidosauria > Squamata > Lacertidae > Podarcis > Podarcis pityusensis. Next base: position 50,757,357 of record NC_138027.1, read on the forward strand.
TGATTGCCAAGACATGCATTGGGCAAATTACTCACTTAAATCGACTTAATACGTTTGTTCTTTTCATTCAAAAAGAAAACTGTCAAAACAGTCTAGCCCTCTGGAGCACCATAACACCATTTACTATCAACATACCAATATTTCAAGCACAGACAAGTTGATACGATATTCTGCACCAGTTCTTCCTCAGAATGACAGTTTCCAATAACGGTCATATAAAAGCACAAATTCTTCAAACTGATGTGAAGGAGAGAGAGAGAGAGAGATTGAGGGTAGAGAAATAAATCTACAGTTCCTCTTCCCTCTGCCCCAACTGCTTAAGGCTGCTGTTACAAAAAACAGAAAACGTCACCTTTCATACATTCATTTTTTAAAAATTCAGAACAAGTGAATACAAAAACAAACAAACTTTGTTTCCTCAGGTCAAAGTATTGCCTCCAGTATGGTGGGGGGAGTGTATCCCTCCAGGTGGTGTTAGACTACAATTCCCATCAACCAAAGCCAGCATGGCCCATGGTCAGGGATAATGTGATTTGTAGTCCAGCATTGCCTAAAGGGCCACAGGCTCCCCACTCCTATAATACTGAATTCTCTCTAATCCCTAATTGTTTTACTTACATACATACATACATCTTCAGATTGACTATCCCTGCAATAACATCCTTATTTTCAAGTCAACTCCTTTTCTTGGTGACGTTTGAACAAAGATACATCTTTCTTTACATTAAAGCACATGGCATGCAACTATTACATAAAAAAATAAACACTCAGATAAACAAATATGAATTTATTAATAAAGTTGCAGCAAAGTGTATTTACCAAAATTATTACAAATATGAAACATGAGCTCATCTTCCTCTATCCACCATTAGCTTCTCCCTTCGGCATCAAAAACATCTTAAAATCCTCATCCTTTCCCAGGACTCTTCTGTCTATAAGCTGTTCTTTCATCATTGTTTGCTAAAAGGAAAATAAAATTACCCACGCTGCAAGCCTATACATGTCTACTCAGAAGCAAGCCCCACTGAGTTCAACAGAAGTTACTCTTGGGTCAAGGTGTACAGAATTCCTGTCTAAGTCATCTTCACCTGCTCTGTTCAACATGTGAACAGCCACAGATTAGCCACCTACAATGAGTATCATGAAAAATAGTGTAGCATATTAAACTATTCCTCCCCAAGCACTGCTGCTTCAGTCAAATTAGAAATCCCATTCAACTGCTTTAAAAAGAGCATTATGCGAGCTTGCGGTTTCAAGGCCTTCTGCTTTGTTCACCAAAAGAAAGTTTAAAGAAAAGCTACATAACTATCATGGGTGGGAATCCAATTTGTTTCCCACAGATGTTGCTGAACTACTGCTCCCATCACCCCAGACATAGTACAGTGGTACCTCAGGTTAAGTATTTAATTCGTTCCAGAGGTCCGTTCTTAACCTGAAACTGTTCTTAACCTGAAGCACCACTTTAACTAATGGGGCCTCCTGCTGCCGCCATGCCGCCGGAGCCCGATTTCTGATCTTATCCTGAAGCAAAGTTCTTAACCTGAAGCACTATTTCTGGGTTAGCGGAGTCTGTAACCTGAAGCGTATGTAACCTGAGGTACCACTGTACATGCTTGCTGGGGCCGATGGGAGTTGTAGTTAAGCGACAGTTTGGGTACGTTTAGCCTAGAAAAGAGGAGAGCGAGTGAAGATATGATAGCCATCTTCAAGTAGCTCAAGGACTGCCACATGGAAACTTGTTTTTTTCCTGCTCCAGACGCTAGGACTCGAACCAATGGATTCAAGACACAAGAATGGAGATTCTGACTAAACATCACGAAGAACTTTTTAACAGTTAGAGCTGCTCAACAGTGGAGCGGACTCCCTCAGAAGGTGGTGGACTCTCCTTCATTGGAGGTTTTTAAGCAGAGGATGAATGGCCATCTGTCATGGATGCTTTAGCCGAAATTCCTGCATTGCAGAGGGTTGGACTAGATGACCCTTGGAATCACTTCCAACACTACAATTATGATTCTGGCAGGCCAAAGGTTTCCCACTCCTGTCCTAGTGCACTGAAATATTTTCTGATGCAACCTCAAAATTACCCATTAAATTTACCAGGAAACTCAAGACAAAGCTCAACACATTTGAATTGAAGTTGAATCCTGACAAGACAGAAGTACTGTTTTTGGGGGATAGGGGGCGGGCTGGTGTGGAGGACTCCCTGGTCCTGAATGGGGTAACTTTGCCCCTGAAGGACCAGGTGTGCAGCCTGGGAGTCATTTTGGACTCACAGCTGTCCATGGAGGCGCAGGTCAATTCTGTATCCAGGGCAGCTGTCTACCAACTCCACCTGGTACGCAGGCTGAGACCCTACCTGCCCGCTGACTGTCTCGCCAGAGTGGTGCATGCTCTAGTTATCTCCCGCTTGGACTACTGCAATGCGCTCTACGTGGGGCTACCTTTGAAGGTGACTCGGAAACTACAACTAATTCAGAATGCGGCAGCTAGACTGGTGACTGGGGGCGGCCGCCGAGACCACTTAACACTGGTCTTGAAAGACCTACATTGGCTCCCAGTACGTTTCCGAGCACAATTCAAAATGCTGGTGTTGACCTTTAAAGCCCTAAACGGCCTCGGTCCAGTATATCTAAAGGAGCGTCTCCACCCCCATCGTTCTGCCCGGACGCTGAGGTCCAGCGCCGAGGGCCTTCTGGCGGTTCCCTCATTGCGAGAAGCAAACTTACAGGGAACCAGGCAGAGGGCCTTCTCGGTAGTGGCGCCCACCCTGTGGAACGCCCTCCCACCAGATGTCAAAGTGATAAACAACTACCTGACATTCAGAAGACATCTTAAGGCAGCCCTGTTCAGGGAAGTTTTTAATGTGTGGTATTTTAGTGTTTTTTGGTTTCTATGGAAGCCGCCCAGAGTGGCTGGGGAAACCCAGCCAGATGGGCGGGGTACAAATAATAAATTATTATTAAATTATTATTATTATTTGAAACTTCCAAAATATTAGCAAGTCAATATTGGGGGGTGGGGGTGCTGTCGAGTCCTTTTGCTCTCATTTTTCTTTTTCAAAGTGGGGATGGGAGACTTGTTTTGAAAAGTAATACAAGTTTTCCCCACCTTCCTCCAACAGACCAGATTACATGGATGCATTCTGGAGACATTTTACTATTGCAATTCAGTTCTGCTGCTTTCAAGAGTGAGACTGAGTGAAACAAAATATTTCCTCGGCCACAATACGCTTACTGTTTCCAGAGGGAAGTAAGAGGCCCTTTCAGCTTCTCTATTGTCCTATCTTTCTCAAAGATCACTGAAGAGGCTTAAAAAACAGTCACAATACAGTACAATATTAGTTAGCTCAGATGAGTGACTAGTACCCAAAATTCCACTTCAATTTAACTTATAAAGGAGAGAATACAGTAAAGGTTCTTCCTGGTCATTCTGCAGCCTGGCATGCTTCCAGAGTTCATAGCTCAAATAGAAGGATAACATAGGCTCTGCCTGGGTTCAAACCCAGTATTTAAAGCAGGCTAACCAGATGTTGAGCTCCTATCATCCTGTGCTGGCTGGGGCTAACAGAGTTGGAGTCCAACAACATCTGGAGAGCCACAGGTTTGTAACCCCTGCTCAACCCCCCCCCCCAAAAAAAACACAACCTCAGACAGCAAGCCTGGCAAAGAGCTCCACCTGAGACCCTGAAGAACCACTTCCAAACAGTGTAAGCCAGGGTTTCCTAAACTTGGGTCACTAGCCGTTGTTGGACGGGAAGATGGGAACTGTAGTCCAAAAACAGCTGGAGACCCAAGTTTGGGGAACCCTAGCGTGACAATTTTTAGATAGGTGGATCAATAGTTTGATTCAGTATAAGACAGCAGGTTGATAAGTTTGTATCCTTGCTGCAATCAAAGCCATTAGTGACCCACTGAGAATTTTCCATTCTAACTTGGAAGACTTGGGAGTGGGGAGATGAGCTATTTGGACAGGTGAGCCCATTCTGCCTACCTCCTCCTGCCTCACATTTGACTGCTTAAAACCAGAACTATTTCACACAATGGCCTTTCATTGGCCTTGGTTTTCAGTAGTCAGAGACATGGTCAGAGCTGTGGGGGGAGGGGGGTTCATGCTGGTTACGTTCTTAACAAAGTAATGGAAAGGGAGAACCTCACTCACAGAATGGCAAAATATAATAAGCAAGTCTCCTTTTGTTGTGTATGTGCAAAACGGCTTTGAAATGATGAAACTCCTCCAGTGACAGTGTGTGAATTGTGGACTCAGCTATTCACTTAATTTAACACAGGAATATGCTATTCATAAGCTGAAAGCTCAAAGTAACACAGTACGCTCTTTTTTGTTTTTTAAAGTGCAGATCAAATCCAATATGTCTAAGCATGCTGCATGGGGGAAGGAGGAAGAGGGAAAAAACACCTCTGTGAAAACTGCACGCCACTTCAAGTTTTCAATGTAATCTATCACAAACAAAACTAACGAGAGCAGCTGCTAAACCTACCGGTATCAAATGGGCATCAAAATATTTGGAACAAGCTACAGGATGTGAGTAGTAGAATATCACACAACTCAACATCTGATATGGACACAGCCATGCAGAGTTCACCAAGAGGTCTGCAAGCTTCCCAGCATGGAACACAGCAGCCACAGAAAAATACTATAAATGCAAGGGTTCAGCACAGAGTTGCCTTGCTGAAAAGAGGCATTGTGAGTTATTCTGCATTACCGGACTAGATTAAACAGATGACATTAAACACTGCCTTGATAACCGCAGCCTGCATCAATTCACACCGACAAATTCCTAAACAACTTGGACCTCAAATAACTGAAGGAGCACCTCACCCCCAAGGTGCTGATACAGAGGAGGCCCTGCTGACAGTTGTTCCACCCTGCAAAGTTCTGTCAAATAAACATGCTAGATCAGATCCCAATCAAGTTAGGACTACTGGAGCATTTTCAAAAATGTTTCCCAATTCATAATTTGCCAGAAAGCCAAGATGGCTTCTGGCAATGGGGATGGAAGGTTGCAGCCCCAAGCAGTTTTATGGCATTTTTAGTTGGCAACTCTTCTGTTTTGCCTAAACTACAAAGTTTTCATCAGTTGTATGGCATTATGTCTGTTATAGCACCCTGCCCCCCCCCCCCCCAAAAAATTAAACAATCCCTGGATTACAGTTTGGTGAGTTGTAGATAATACTTGTTACCTCCAGTGCTTTTTTTTCTTTTAAAAAAATGTTTAGGGCTACTCTCGTTTTCCTACTCATATTGAAATACTGCCCCACAATGAGGCCAAACTTAGATTCACAAAATGTTTAGGGGTATGTGTACCCCTGAGTCCCCCCCCCCCCCAGAAAATAAGCACTGGTTACCTCTATCCTCTCCATCCCTACCTCTGAGAACCGGAAATGCCCATTTGTCTTTAGTACCAATATGCTCCTGAAGAAATTAGACATCAAAAGAAGAAGTGTCCATTGAGATGCACTGAGCTGGATTCAAATTCCTAAATATTAAATCCCTGGTGGGCAGTGTGTACTGCAAGATTTGAATATCACTGTGCAAACTGCCCCACAAATTGTGGTTGATATTAGCCAATAAAAGGAAACTGTTAGTCTAATGTATTTCCAAATTTTCTTTTACTGCCTGCTTTAAACATGTATAACTGCTGATCTTCTACATACAAACACTTAGTTTTGAGAGGTGACCTACCTTTGTTCTGCATAAAACATAGCACACAATAATATTCAAGTCAAAATAGGATCAAAACAAGGGAAATGAGTATTAAATCAAAGAATTCCTACACTTTCCCTTGTCAGCTGTCTCAAGACAGAGGGAGAACCCATGCGGCTGTCCAAGCATAGACGCTGTTCTAAGAATTCGCCTCCTACAACACAATATTAAGTCACTCTTGTATGCCTGCCAAGTCATTCCACAAGACTGTGGATTTTGGTAGGTATTCAGTCACTTCAGAAGTACAGTCTGCACATTATAACTTATGCATCGGTTGTCAAAGTGAATTCAACATTGAAGTTTTAAAACCATTTCACACATCTTGTATTCTCACTGATGGAAGGGGTATTTTCGGAGGGAGTACAGAAATCATATCTATCTACGGATACGGCGCAGGGTGAAGAAACTAATACAGGACCTAAGTGACATGACAGGGAATGGTATGACCAGACGCAGGGGAGCAGCATTCTTAGCACACTAGTTTTCCACACAGGATAAATGGCTATGAAAATAACACCCTGCTATTACCTCAGCTATGCCCTGACTCGCTGAGTTCAGAATTCAATGAAAGCACGAAGGGAGACCGAAGACTGCACACCCAAAGATATCACTGGGACACCCATCCAGAAACTGCTAAACCGAGAACCTGTTATCTTAGCCACAAAGCAACAAACATCTCTTTTCCAATGCACACTTAACTGTGAGAGCACAGCCCCTGCTTAAAAATAGCTGAATAAATGGCTCTATGTGAACCGAACACTGGAATCTCTTCGTTTATGTGAATACACTTCCCCTATTCAATAATGAACAACTGAAATGTGATATATGCACTAGGACCAAAGCCCTAAATAATTATCACTCAGGGCAGTAAATTACATACGCGTTGGATTCAGGCTACGTGTGCAACAATGCCCCTCTCTGCCATGCTGATGGCTGGGGAAGGGGGGGTGAATAGGTGCCTTTCTGCTGGACTGCACCAGAAGTGCAATGGGGGGGGGGTGGGACTCAGCTGCAGCAAAGGTCTGATCTGTGACCAGGTGGATGGAAAGCTAATGCAGACAGTTTGCCTGCCAGTGGTAGAGAATGGGGCATTTCTGGGTTGTGGATCCAAATCTCCAGGCCCTTTAGCTACACCAGCATGGAGCTGCCATTGCACCTTCCACTCTGGCCAGAGGGAGCCAACAGAGCTTGGCACGCCAGTGGAACCGAACCAGTTCTCGCCAGCCCCACACGATTGCTCTGCTCAGGACTCAAACTTAGCTTAGCCATGGGCTAACCTGTCGCAATCATTTCAATGGGACTGTACATAACAAGCCAGACTGACAAGGCACCTCTCCCTAAGGAAGGACTTCATTTCATTTTAAAAAGCTGTTCTAGTGATCGTCTTGTACTATTTTTAAATGATGTTTTATTTCTGTAAACAACGTTGATGTTACCTCACATAAATGGTGTCATGTAAATACTCTTATATAAATAAAGCAAGCACATTTCACCACAGCACCTCCTGCTCCACCTACATGACTACAGGAGCCAGGATAGGAGGTGGGAGGGTGGGCTGGAGAACAGCTAAATTGCTCTCAGATTAGACAGTGCTTATTTCTGATTTTAAGAAGTGGAGAGCATTCTTGGATGCCAAAATTTAAAATGCCAGAACATAAAGAATCAGCGCATATATAGGATATATATATGCATGTATTTCCTATAAACATAATTAGCACTGACTTACAAATTGTATTTTTCTCCCTCTTCAAGATAACACCATCTAATTACCGGTCTGCACCATCTGTAACAACACTGAAACCTTTTTCTTCTGGAGGAGGAATCTACTCAAGAGCAGTTATTAAGTTTGGGAAAGCAGCAATTGTACATACAAGGAGTGGAATGTAATTTTACCGCCAGGAGAATTTATATGTGAGTTAAGAGCTTGGGGGGGGGGAGATGGGGGGAGCAGAAGAGAAACACAGTCTTTGCTAGCTCTGCATCTGACCTGAAAATGCCAAAAAAAAAAAAAAAAGGAAGATGCCTGACTGCTAAGAGCTGAGCAGGTGCATAAACTGCAGGGGACTTTTCTTTCAACGCTGCAGCTTTCAAATAAAATGGCACCTTGAGGCATCGGTAGGTAACAAAACAAAGCTGTGCAAACCAGCCATATGGTCACGTTATGTATTTGTTTCCCCCTGCAAAGCACAGTTCTGCTTCCAGTGGAGGGCATTTATTAAAAACATGCTTCCAAATAACATCAAATAACAAGTTTCCAGCAATGCACATCTGGGGCAAATGCTTTATTACTCTGAGTCCTTTGCTCTCTTTGTCTGCCTCCCAGGTAAGAAGACGACAAATCTCCCTACATTCCCTGTCGAAGCAGCTCTAATAGCTTTGGACCTTTAGCCAGTTTCTGAGCCCTCCACCTGACGGACAATAGCACCGGCAAAATTGAGAAATGCATTGCAGCAGCAAAGGAATCAATGGCTGCATTATGTTCACAGTATTCGTAATAAAGGAGTTCATTTAAAACGATCATAGCACTAAAAGGTTTTCGAAAATCTGTAAGCAGCTCTCTGCCATGTTCTTATGTCGATACAATTATAAAGGAATATTAAGTTACACAACATTACCCTGAGATTGAAGCCCAAATTTCAAAAGAACCAGCATTCCAGGGCTGGCCAAACATTCCCCAGAGGCAACTCAAACCGCTTTAACAGATAAAGGGAGAGAGATCCCTCAAAAACCCTAAAAAAACCACAATACTGTTCTATTCTACAGTCTTGCGTCCTCACACCCCCACTTCCCCCTCAGCATTCAACTGCTCCATTCAGAAGCCACTTTGTCAACTGAGACGGTCTCCTAATGCCAAGTTATGCCGTGGGATAAGATGCCTGGAACTCAAAGCATCTGGAAATATTCCCTCACAGACACTTAACACTATTCAAGATGGTAATGTCCTCTAGACACTCCACTATAAACAGAAAGAAAGATGAGGGAGGGGGCAAAACAGCAGTTTGCTCTTAGGTTTCTTGGTCATACTGGGGCTCCAGAGCATGGGGGGGGGGGGGGAGGAGGAGGCAGAGGCACACACTGAAACAAATTTGGTTGCCATAGCAAACAACTCACTCATTTTTGGCCACTTGCATGAAAGCGATTGCCACTCAGTCTCGATGCTCCTCTTTCACAAGAACCTTTTAAACCCAGCCTGTCCCTAGCTATGCTCACTGGGGCTGAGAGAAGTTGACGGCCAAAACATGTGGAAGGGACCCGGTTGCGGAAAGGCTGTTTCAGCCTCTTGTCATGCAGGAGAAAGGAGAAGCAAACCGCTAGAAACAAAGCAAGAAGCAAAAATAAACAACAAACCATGAGGGCAATAGTTCTGCTTTTCTGTCCCGCTGACTTAAATAACCTAAAATACAGGGTGGGGAAAATCCAGTTATTTCAGCTACACCTGCCCCCCCCACCACCACTTGCAGAGACTCAATGACGTTCCCCCAACTACTAGACCGAAGGGTCTCTGCCCAGGTCCCCCTTGAAAGCTGTGCTTGGACAAAATGTTGGCTCCAGATGTGTAAAAAAAAAAAAAAGGTAAAGGACCCCTGGATGGCTAAGTCTAGTCAAAGGCGACTATGGGGTTGCGCTCATCTCACTTTTAGGCCGAGGGAGCTGGTGTTTGTCCACAGACATCTTTCTGGGTCATGTGGCCAGCATGACTAAACCGCTTCTGGCACAACGGCTTCTGTGATAAAAGCCAGAGCGCACGAAAATGGTGTTTACCTTCCCGCCGGAGAGGTACCTATTTATCTACTTGCACAGGCGTGCTTTCGAACTGCTAGGTTGGCAAGAGCTGTGACACAGCAACGGGAGCTCATCGCGGGGATTTGAACTGCCGACCTTCCGACTGGCAAATCCAAGAGGCTCAGCAGTAGAGTTCAAAGTCCATCTGGCCCCCGCATGCCAAACATCTCTCAGCCCAGGCTTTCCACAGAAGGAGCCATATGGTGCTTGCATCGTGGTTAGGCAGGAAGCTTCTTCATTGAATTGAGGCAGAAGAACTCCAAACAAGTCATTTGTGACACGATAGCTCCCCCCCCCTTTTGATTCCCAAGAGCCGCACATCTGCGTGGTCTCTTTCTGTATCAACAGCTTAACATTTAATAATTTGAATTATTCTTGCCTGTGTGTGGCAATACTTGCCCTCCTTGGCCAAGCCAGCTGCTTTACTCTAACAGTCTACCATTTACAAAGCCCTCTCTGTGTATCCTCAGCTCAACTCCTCCTCTATTCAATAAGACTTAACACAGAGATCATTTTACGGAGAACTTCAAAAGAAAGGCGCCTATACCTCACACCCTCCACAACCCTCATTCCTGTTCATGCTACCAGAAGTTGGCTACCGGAATAATCAAGAACAGATATTCAATTAGAGATGGAATTCTTTTCTTTGAACAGGAGGCAGGAGCCACTAATACGGAAATAATGGATTTGACAGAAGGTGCGGTGGCTTTAGACTCTAACGAAACCTTACTATCAAGACAATTTAGGCTGCAAAACTACATATAGCATCTGAGTACAGATCGGCTGAAAACAGAACTAGCCTAAGGATAACTTCAGCATGTAAGGTGACAAGACAGTTTAGCGATTATAGAGTAAACAAGGTTAGATATGTTGGGAGCGCGTTCAGATCAGACAAACAAGAAGTGCTGTTTATGTCACACTCTCTTACAAAAACAACTCTAACTGTGGTATGAGACATTTCCTCGTTGGCCGTTCTCTATTAGAATAAAGTCACAGTAGTTCAAGGCAATGGTATATCTCTGCATTCTTCCCAAAGTACAACTTGTCTCGTCTCAACCTCAGTTGTAACATCAACAGCTGAGATGAGGGCCAGCTTGATAAAGACTATGATGTGGGGGGTGGGCACTGAACCTGCGGTCCCCAGATGCATTGGGCTCCAATTCCCATCAGCCCCACCCTGCATGGCCAATGGTCAGGGATGATGGTAGTTGTAGTCCCACAACCTCTGATGGGCCACAGGTTCCTCATCCCTTCTACATAGTTCCAGAGGTGGGAAGACTTCTTGCTTGTGGGATCTACTTTTATTCAAACCCCAAGATCCATCAATCAGGGATCAGTGCAACCACCATTAAAGAATTCCAAGCTGGGGAATATTTCTTTAGTACAAGAACTGAGCAGAGCATACAGTCTTCCCACAGAAATTTCCACTCATGTGTGCTATTAAAAAAAACAGACCCCACATGTTTTGTTACTCCAAGCTTTCTTCATTTCAGGAGTATAATAAGCAGGCCGCTGCTGCTATACAATTGTACATCATAAATCTACTGCAGGCTGCCCATAGATCTACCAGTACACCAGATCTGCTTTTGGTAAAGACTATATGAACATTCTGGTTTCTTAATTTCACAATAAACATTTCAAGAAGATGTTCAGTTCTAGAACACATGAATGTACATATATAACCTGCCAATGATTTTTAATTCAAAGTAGATGTTCACATGGCAAAGCGGTCAATACAATTCTTTGTTCCTTAGTGTGCACACGCGTGCTAAAAAACTGCATGTTTCGTTACCATATGCGGTGATGTTCAGAACTGCTATCTATTATAAACCCCAACCAGTTGGAACTTAGGTTATGATATGTGGAGTACACAACTAATTATCACAAGCTATCCATACATCAAGGGAATGACTGCAGCAATGCTGCTGATACTTTGAGAATTGTGTAACAACTATATGCATTAGAAATATTCCATGTCAAGATAAAAAACCAACAAACCTTTGCAAGGTAAAAATCACTAAGCCTCTGACAAAGCAACTTTTCTGATTCTGAGTATTTAACTATTTTTCTTGATCCTTGTCTGAGAAATTTTCAACTTTTGCCAGTTATGTGGTTCATACAAATCTATTCAAAGTAATTGTATTTCTTTAGAATGCTAGAAAGTGTAAATTGAAGAGTCAAAATGATTTGCATTCAAATCCCAAATTAAGATATGCACTCTTGGGTAATTTACTCTGCCCAATACTTTATTCTATTTTCTTTTAAAGACCCAGTAACACATTTAACTAAAATATAAATATAGCTCTGGGTGGAATCCACACAAGCTGTTCCTCCAATTATATTTATAGTTATAGCAATTGCAACAGAATGAAGTAAATAAGGAATTAATACAGAAAGAAGCAAATCTTTAGCAATCCGTTATTGCTATCATGAGCTATTTGCATACAAAAATTCAATGTAAAAGTTCTACAAGAGTGTCCAGCTGCATTATTGCTAAAAGTGAATAGTCTGTGGTTTTTAAGAAGCCCACAAACAGATTGTGAAGACAACAACCATGCCCTTGTGATTGACTCAGCAACAAGGCTTCGAAATTAGCAGGGGGGCAGGCGCATTTGCACCTAAAAATTCTCCATTTGTGAGCACCTCAACAGGTCTGGGTACCATTTTTTGTGCTGGGCTAAACTCAAGAATTACTGAAATGTATGTACTATGAAGCCTCAAAGTATATGTTAAGGATAAACTATATGTTAAGGAGTTTAACAATAAAGAGTACAGTGTTTTGAAAACTGAAGTATGGTACAAATATTTTTATTGTAAACAGCAAATTAAAACATGCATTAACAATTTCCCAGTTTCTAACACTGTCCGCGACCAGTATTTGGAGACTGAAACACTGAACGTTCCATTTTGCATCATCAATGAATCTGTCCAACCTTGTAGAATTCAAAGGTGATAATATAGACTGTTCCAATTCCAAGTGAAAGGGGGCATTAATGCCCCCTTGCATAAAACTGCCTACAAGTATAAACTAGCACATTAGAGACAAAGCAGCCACTCCTTGTTGTTCGAAGTTTCTACTTACAGATAAGTATATATTTTTTATGCTGGGAGCCCTTTATGAATTGACCCAGCATGTCCGCCCAACCAACCTGATTCTGTTCCATGTGTGAACCAGGCCCAGGAGAAGAAAATAAGCAAAAGAAAATCAAGCAAAGCTAACAGCAAAGGGACCAACAAAAGCTTCAGATAAATAATATTTAACAAATGCAAAACAGCTAGTTATCCAAACACTTAAGAATCCATAACACACATGCTATGACTATGGAGGTTTGAAACAAACAATCCATAAGCCCTTTCAAAATACGCATACAGAAATTGCTCCACATTCGAGAGAACCAACCAACTAACTACAGCGGTCCTCTTAGGCAAATCATAAAATCATAGACACACAAAACTGTAGAGCTGGAAGGGACCATGTAGGTCATTTAGTCCTGCAATGCAGGGACATTTTGCCCAGCATGGGGCTCAAACCCACAACCGTGAGATTGAGTCTCATGCTTTACCGAGTTATCTTCATATCATATATTCATGTATAACTGGTAAGTGGACACTGCTACTAAGCAGGAGAGGGCCAATAAAAGGAAGTACCCATTCAAGATATTTTAACAATTTAAAAGTATTGCATAACACTGAAGCCAATATAGAAACTCACTATCTCTACTATACAAACATTTTCCTCAGGAGTTTCTTTATGACCAGCATGGCAGAATGCCTTGTTTTTAAAAGGACTGCATGCTTATCCCAGAGTATTAACAGCTCCATAAAACCCAGTGAGTGGTCAGATGGCTCCAACTCTGAAGACTGTGCATGGTGTTTCAGCTTCCCCAGATCTGGTGCTTCACGAGCGGCCCCCATCATTCCAAATGCATTTACTGGGACAAGCCCAGGCCTGGCATCAGCTGTGCCATGCGTCACCCGGCTCACTTCCAGCAGGAAGCATGAGACTCTCCCAACAGGAAAGGGACTTGCCTTTCTTCAGAACACTTTTCGCTCCCCAAAATCAACATTACAGTGCACAACTGGCAGGGCTGAACCAAAACACTTTGCCATTCCCAACAGTGCTTCAACACAATCTTACAGCATTGCCAAGGATGGTAGGGCAGATTTCTCATATCATTCCCTTCTTCCCTGGGACCTCTAAGGTTATTTATTTTTATCTGCATTTCTATCCCAGCAATTTCCCTCCGCCCCAGGAGCTCCAGAGGGTATTTATGGTTCTCCCCTCCTTATTCAATCCCTACCACAACCCTGAGCAGTAGGTTAGGCTGAGGGGCAGTGACTGGCCCAAGGTCACCTAGATGCCCAAGTGGGGATTTGAACCCTGAGTCCCAGCAGTGTTCAAGATAAGCCAGGCACATTTTTCGACTGGTGCGGGTCCAACTGCAACTACATGGAGATCTCTGGATGCCAGGTTGGCAACTGACATCTCCATCTGGCTGGCCCCTCCAGCTTTCTTAAGAAAGTAAGCAGAAGAGCTTATTCACTGTATTTATCTCCCACCTTTCTTTCCAAGGAATACATGGTTCCCATCAGCCTCAGTTAGCACAGTCAATGGTCAAGGATAACAAGGCTTCTAACAATGTGGGGAGGGCAACATCTGAGAAGGTTTCATTTAGACCAGGATCATTCTCAACTCTCCAGGGAGATTGAACCTAAGAGCTTCTGCATGCAAAGCACATGCTCTATCACTGAGTTATCACTCTTCGTCTGCAATCAGACCACCAACAGGGAGCATGTAAAACTGTCGTCGGACACATTAACCCAGCTCCCAAGAGTCCCTCTTTTGAAGCTTTGGAAATTAATGGCAATCCTACATTCTCAGTATTTAATTAGAAGGGGCGTTGGAAGACACCAAACAGCAGGTGGAATACAGCCTTATGGGTCACTTAAGACAGGTCATGCCTGCAGGTTTGAACCAAGCAGGGTCTGAATTTGTTTTAATCAATCACTTTGGCAGCTCAAATATTTCAGACCATGAAAGGAGATTGCCATTATTTTTTTAGTAACTATGCAAAAACAGACTCGGAATTAGTGGGACAATGCCTTTATTAGGCCAATTTATCTTAAAAATCAAGGATGTGGATTTTAATGTTATACAAAACTCTTTTTTCTAGGTATTGTTCTGAAGAAAAGAAATAAGCTGAGCACTGGCTACCCAGCCTTTGAACGTAACCAATGAATCACACTGCCATCTCTGAATGTTAACAAGTCACCACACAGACTTGACTGGCACAGACAGCTAGTTCCCAAACACACAGCAGATTCTCAGCCTACGCCTGACCTCTGGGGTCTGGGATATCAACATGTGGAATCAGGGTCTGGGCACCAGGCTTCAGTCAGGGCAAATAGGAATCAAGGAAACCACAACTGATGACCACATAACATAGACCTGTATCAACATGTCCTCAGATGTTAACGATATAGTCCTGCAACCTGAGGCAGTAGTAAACGTACGCAAAGTATTTCATGGGGAATACTATGAGGAACATGACCACATACACAGGTCCTCAGAGTCAACTTAAGATCAAGACCCATAGATGGCAAGATTATTCAGAGTGCAAATTATACAATTAGGAACAGATAGTGAAAGATAGGGAAGAGTGACTTTTGCACATGCTGAACAAGAAGTAAAAACAAACCAGCAATGTCTCTGGTCCATCTTTAAATCAGTCAGTTCTGCTGAATACAACCAAGCTGTCCTGAGGATTATGGCTATGTTATGGGCTCTATTTAAGCAATCGTCCAAACCATGGTTTGCAAAATTGGAAACAAGCAAAGGTTTGTCTGTTCCCTCTTCCCCTCACATGCAACTTCCTCCTGCTTCCTGCTTAGTTTGCTGAAACGTTCAGGTCAGTTCAGGTCAGTAACTATAGCCTTTGTGACCTGGGATATATAAAAATGAACTGGAGTAGGAAGTCACATATAAAAGGGTAAGAGAAAGGAGTACAAATTCCTGATTGTTGGCCATGGGATTTTAGTTTTAGACCACAAAAAACTGTATTTAGCATTCTGCCAGCAAACATACCCAGTGCTAGAAATAGCACACTTTGGACTTCTGCAACCCTATACTACCAAAGAACATGTATTTTAGTTTCTGACATCCGAGAAGCAGGAAAAATTAAAAGCTGAAAATAGAAACCACCAATTTTGTAGTAAACAAAAGAAAGTGTATCATTTGGACACAAACAGTTGCACACAGTCACAATACTGATGACTAGCTGCATATTTGGATATTGAGTCTGGTTTTATATTACAATTTTAAAACCATCAGGCTCATCAAAAAAACATTAAACACCCAACAGGCAAAATATTGCTATACTACAGCTATTGTTGCTGATCAAATAAAACTGATGCACTTCACGTCTGTAGCCAAGTTTATTTGTTGTGTCAACCTGTAACTTTCCTATTTAATAAGCAAAGTACAAGGCACCATTTCATAAAACTGTAAGAAATATGGTCATGTATTCAGTTTGTTTAAATGTGTAACAAAGAACACTCCGCTAGCTAGTACGAAAGTTCTACTTAGTCAACATGTTTGAATACTTATACCATATAAGCGAGAAACATTTTATTTGGGAAATAAAGTGCAGGCACATGAGTAGCAGAAAGAATGGCCAAGGCCTTTATCTCTTGGTGACTTAAATCATTCTATCCTGCATCTTAAAAATAATCACCTAATGCACACCACTGCATAACATATCTTGTATGAACACCAAAGGCATTTTAAGAGGCATTCCTGCAGCAAGCTACTCTCAGTCACTGGAGGGAACCTGCAGCTCCCCATACGTTGTTGGACTACAGCTCATATCATCCCTGACCACTGGCCATGCTGGCTGGGAGCTAGGGAAGCAGTGTTAGAAACTCAGATTTATAAGCTAGGTGCCAAATGTCTCCTTAAACCAGGGTCACAGTCGCCAAAATGCAAGGCCTAGTTGCCATTTGGGAGCCAGACAGCTCAAAAGTCTTATTTTTTCAGTACAACTTGTTGGTTCCTGAAATTCATTCTGATTGTGCAGATAAAATATAACGCATAGAATTCTACAGGATGTGAAAACAGGCAAGATCCAGGCATGCACCACTGGATGGTGGAGATGTCAAGTGGCAAATTTCAAACAAGGTAGGGAATTTGTAATCCATTAAAATCTGGAGGCCCACAAGGTCTTTATCCCTTATCCTGAGTCTCACCAAAACTCAAACCTGAGCAGCTTCCACAGACAATACATTTTATTTTGGCTGAAAGAAAGCACTCAGCAATACCTATACAAAAGTCCCATACTCAAGCCTCAGGTTTGGAAATTAAATAAGCATCTTTATTTTCTACAAGCTTACATTCTAAGAGTTACAATTTCCTTTGTAAACATTAGCCTTGGAATGATTTCAACATTCAATAGAAATAATAAATCTTCAGTTAAGGCTGTAATTAACATCTTCAGCACATAATTTTGTTTTATAAAATGAGCTTCACAAAGACAATTTAATTATGTCCAAATGGGTTAACACTGAAATCTGACAATTTGCAGCAAATGATGCCAGAGGGTGGGGGGAGAGAGTGAAAAGAAAATCTATCCAAGGCCATAACTGAAAGCAGAGGCGGCTTTGCAACTGTAGAGAATATTGTTCATCACAACACCAATCCTATCCTAATGAATCTGACATTCTTCAGAACAAGGCCATGTAAATTAGTTCAGTACAGCAGGATGGTTTCATTTTATAAAACGAAAAGCAAGTGGGATGCGCAACAATACATTGCAATGTAAATTCTCCCGCGGGGAAGGTGTGGCTCTCCAGATGTTGTTGTAGTACAATGTTGTGTTTTAATTGTTGTGAGCCGCTCTTGGAGCCTGGGGTGAAGGGGGGTAACAAATTGTAATACTAATAATAGTAATAATAATACATCTCCCATCATCCCTGACCAGTAGCTGTGCTACCTTCTGTCCTGATGGGAGTTGTCCAATAATATCCAGAGGGACACAGACTCCCAAACCCTCCTCCAACAGGACTACTTGTGTCCCAGTTGACATCCAGATAGCCATGCCTTCCTCCAGGATCCTATAAGCTGTCAAAGGGTCAAACCAGCCAATTCACTTTTTTCTCTGGTACTTCTGCAAACCTCTGAGCTTCCTTGAGCCTGATTTTGTTTCAAAATGGCATTATTTTTGCTCCATTTCTCTCGGTACAAGGGCATCAAGTTCACCATGAGAGGGACTGATGTGTCCTTTGTCTTAATTCCTACCCACCCATGGAAAAGGGGTAACAATATTGCTGAGGGTTCAGTTTGAACCAAGGTACAACAGAGTGTTATGCTTGGGGCCAGACCTTACATGCCAGAGATGGGCTC
Organism: Podarcis pityusensis; assembly: GCF_964106645.2. Lineage (NCBI taxonomy): Eukaryota > Metazoa > Chordata > Lepidosauria > Squamata > Lacertidae > Podarcis > Podarcis pityusensis. The sequence goes on from NC_138027.1 coordinate 50,775,259, forward strand.
TGTCATATATGAAGGAAACTAGGCTTACTAGGCATCCCCGTTTCCCAGGGACAGTCCCCAGATTTGCGAATAAGTCCCCGGACAAATTCCATGCCCGGAATGTCCCCGGATTTCATCTAATGTCCCCGGGAAACGCAATCTCAGCAGCCTGGAGCAGTTGGCTCTGGCTGGCTTCAGGAGCTGCTCGGAAGTCCCCATATGATGGTAGTGCAGGGGCTCTAAGATGCAGCTTCAGGGCTGCCTCCATCTTCTCTGACCCCAGCAACTAAGCTGTGAAGGGAAGCTTCATGCTGCCTATCGGAGCAGCCTCCCAACTCCTACTTGCATACAAGCAGGAAGGGGGCGGGGATCTCTCCCTTCCCAACTGAGGGATCCCCACCCCCTCCTGCTTGCACACAAGTAGGAATGGGATTGGGGCTGCTCCGATGGCCTCGCTGCAGCCACTCTCGGCCCTCCTTCTCCACCTCCCATGCCTGACCCACTGCACACCGCTTCCCCACCACCACCACCACTGAAGAACCAACAACTCAGGGGCTGCCCAGGCTCATGGAGAAAGGAGACAGAAGCCTCAGAGGAAGGGGAAATGTAGCAGTTGAGGTCAAGGTGGCAGCCACCCCTCTGCCACTGCCATCGTGTAGTGTCCCAAACATGTAGTATTTAGTTATTTAAAGTGTCCCCAGATTCATTGAAAAAAATCTGGTAACCTTATTGTAAATAGCTGCTTATCCCGGGGCAGGTAAAAATAGGGTTCTCCCTGGCAGGCAAAAAACAGTTCTCTCTGTTTCTGAGGCCAGCAGGGACTGACACTGTAACCTAACCCACCAGCACACCTTTGTGCTGGGCGGGGGGTGTCTCACAACCAGCCACCAACTTAGATTTGAGGAGCAGATTCATGAAGGATAAGGCTTTCAAAGCCTGATATTGTGTTCCACCTTCACTGTTTGGAGGCAGTGTGACTTCTGAATACCATTTGCTAAAACCACAGGTGGAGGAAAGTGCTGTTGTGCTTCAGGGTCCTGGAAGAACAGGACCTGGACTAGAATCAGTGCTAGAAACTAGGATAGAAAAGCTATTCACCACATGGCTCCTGGAACTTAGGCTATGGGTACAAAAACAGAAAGTCTAGTCGCCATTTTGTCCTTTTTACAAAGGTGGCTTGCACTGCGGCAGGGTAAGTGGCACTTTGCTGCATGGCATTGATCCTACTTTGGAGTCAGTAAATTAAATAAATAAAACACACTCTGCAAAGGATACGATTTATTTGAGAGGGTTGGAGTAGATGACCCTCAGGGTGCCTTACAACCCTACAACTCTATGAGTAAGACAAACATTTGAATTGTGAACTATTCTGGTGGCTTAGTGACTTGACTTAAGCCTGGTTCACTGTAGGTTTGTGAAAGCAGGTTTAGGCAAATGACTTGCAGTGACTGCTCATGTTGCCCTGGGGGTGGATTGCACTCCTCCTGGAAAAGGCAGGCAACTCATCCCGCCTTAAAAAAATAGCATTCAGAAGATGCTTGAAGGCATTCCTATCTTAAAGGTGACACATGAGGCTATGACTCCAATGCTAAAAAAAGGGATCAGTGGATTTCTGCCTAGCTGCTCTTTTGCAGATTGCATTTTGTCTAGATGTTCCACCCACTCCACACAAGTGAAGTATCATCCATCAGTTTGCACAGGCTTTCCCTAACCCATAAGAGTGGGCCCTGCTAGTACTGAATTCCTGCTTTAAGATAAGGTTTTTTATGCTGCACAGTATCTGTTTTTAGGGTATATTTTATTGTTTTTAATGTTCCATTTCTGTGTGGCACTGAGAAATTCTAAGAATTAAGCAGTTTAGAAATGCTTCTAATTAAGCAAACAGACAATACTCTTACAATGACTCAGAACTGAGGATGCAATCCTTGCCTCACTGAACTCAGTGGGACTTACTTAGGAGTAGGCACGTTTAGGATTCCACCGCAAGTCTCAATAATTTCACTTGGACTTGGCTTGCGTAGCATAGGATTACAGACTACACCCTGAGAGTAAGTCCAATCGAACCCTAGGAGACTCACTTCTGAGCAGAAGCAGACAGAACTGCACTGTGAATTGCAAGGAAGGAGAGGCAGCTAGCCTGGAATAAGGTTTGCAAAAACAAGCAAAGAAGATCAAGAGATAATGGCTAACATCCCTCCCTGCCAAAAAAAAAGGCAACAGTATTCCTCCTTACTCTATGTGAATGTATTTTTCTTTTCCCTATCTCTTCAGGACTGTCGTATACAGAGATTTGCACATTATTTTTAATGAACAAAAAATTAAATCCTAGATTCTTTGCCCAACAGTCTCCAAAAGAGGTGTGGCATATTTAGAGCGTCTTCTGCCACTCCCCTAATCTCCCCCACCTTTAAAATAAGAGGGGAGCAGGCTGGTCAAAACCGCAGCCTCGACCACTGAATGATATCTGGACCTAACAGATTATTTCTGAAAGCGCAAGTAGAAGAAAAGCAGACAGCCAAGCCAAGCACAAGGCAGACCCCAGTTTAAGGAAGAAGGGGAAGAGCTCCCCCCCTCCCCTTTACACTGCCCAGTCGTGTGCCCAGGCTCCAGTACGTCGCACCCAGCCGTGGCTGCCTGACGGGCAGTGAGATGAATGGGAAGGGAGAGTTGTTTCCAACACCTAGCGGTGAGAGGGTTGCTCCAGGCTGCAGCTCGCATTATTACAGCGCTGCCTTGCTGCACTGCAGAGGCGCCATCTTCTTGCTCTTAATCTTCCCCGCCAACCCATTTCCTTTCCATCGGCTCCCTAAACGCCCATCCTAAGAGGAATCCACCCCCCTCCTTGTAACGCGTGGAGGTGCCTCTGAAAAACACGCGCGGCCAAGGCGATTTCCTCCCGCAAAACGGCGGGTGGGGGGAGAGAGAAGTCACCACCCCCCAGGACACACACAAACACACCCACCCCTCTCTCTCTCTCGAATCCAAACAAAGTCTGCAAGGAGCTCTCGGATCAATGAAACGGGGGAGAGTGGAAGGTGCTCGCTCCCAGAAGCAGGTCGTGCCAGTTGTGGGAACAGACGGGGCGGGGAGGCTGTCTTCTGCTTTCTTTTTTAGGAAGCGGTGGGCTCCCTTGTGCAAACGGGGCGGCTATTCCGCAGGAGCCGCCGTCCGCTCTCAAGTTACTCAGAGGCACCTGATCCAAAAACTTGACCCCCCCCTTCTCCCCTATGGACGGCTGGGTAGACGGATGGCCCTTAACCGCCTGCCTGCCGTTTGTTTTCCGCACTGGAGCGCAGAGAAAGAGGATGAGGAGGAAGAAAAACGAGGCTTGGCTACCAGGAGAGGCGGGAAAGCAGCAGGATGCCTGCCGTCTCCTCTCCCGATCTTCCCAGCGGTGGGTCTCTCTCTCCTCCTCCTCCTCCTCCCCCCAATCTTCCCGGTTCGGTTCTCCACCCCCAGGTCCGCCACACCGGACAACCCGGATCTCTCTCTCCAGGAAGGCAACAAAAGCCACGCAGCGGCCAAGCGACGCGATCGCGGCTCTGCCAAAGCCAAACACTCGGCAGGCGGATCGCCAAGACGGCGCACCTCGAGGGAGGGAGGGGGCGGCGGCGCCCTCCTCCTCCTCCCAGCTTCCCGGAGACTGTCGGTCGCGAAATTCAGCACCGAGGAGGCTCACGACCCGGGCACCCCCTCCCTCCAAGAAGGCTCCAAGTCGGCGCGTCCCACATCCCCGCCCCACCTCTCGACGGAGCCCATTGTTCAGGCGGGGAGAGAGAAAGACCCCCGTCCAGGCGGGGGGCCGGGGACGCCCCCTCGCCGGGCCCCCTCCCACGGAGCACAGATCCCGGAGGGCAGCAGCAGCAACCGGGAGGGCAGCCCCACCCCCGCGCCCCTTCATTATGCCGTGTCTCCCACCCACCCCCGGCGCCCGCCTTACCTCCAAAGCGTCGGCGAGCCACGAGGCCGCGAGCAGCAGCCCGGCTAAATGCGGCAGCATCGCGGTTGGCGGGGGAAGGAGCGGAAGCTCCCGCTGGAGAAGGGAGAGCGGCGAAATCCAGCCGGCGGCTCGGCTTCCTCGTCCCCGCCTCTGCGCTGCTGAGGAATGGAAGGGAGCTGCAGCAGCGGCACCAGCCGAGCTCCGCCGAGGAAAAGGCGAGTCAGCTGATGATATCCCAGCCCACCCAAAGCAGCGGCGGCGGCAGCAAGGCCGGCCCTCCGCAGAGACCCCTAGCGGAAGCGCCGCGCAACTACAACCGCCCTCCGCGCACGCACACAAACACACACGCGCGCACCCCCGAGGCGCCTGCGATAATAATGGGAGCGAATGTGGGGCGGGGGGAGGAAGGAAGGAAGCCGAAGGAGGGGCGCAGGAGCCCCGGTGGCTGTCTGATGGCTGTCTGGGTGGGGCGGGAACGCCGATAAGGCCGTTTCATCCCTCGCTCTCCCTTGGTTATTTTTTTAAAAAACTATTTTTAGAAGCCACGCAGCTTGTCTGTCGATTCGCGTCCAGACCTGGCGTCTCTCCTGCCTTTTGCAGGTTTCCAGGTGGTCTGTTTTCTTGTTGGACATGGCGGGGGGTAGCGTTTTGTGAGTAAGATGCGGTTGAGGTTTGGTTACAGGCATGCGGGGTATAAATCTTGGGAAATAAATAAAGGAAATAATGTAACAATAATATTGCTGTGAGTTTTTGGGGGGTGGGGTCATGGGAGTAACCCAGGGGGAACTGCCCCCCAAATCAATACAAATCTGAGGTTCTGCCCCCTCCCAACAAAAGCCTGCCCCCTAACAAAAATCCTGGCTACGGCCGTGGGTGGGGTGGGGTTAGACTGTATGATGCCCGCTGCCCTTCTAAACCTCTGGATCCAGCAAGTCAAATGTATGATCTCATTGTTCATGTAGCCAGGCAAGGGACACAGTGCCCCCTAAGTATGGGTCGTTAATAGAAGAAAGGCATTTCCTCTCTGCCAGAGGACATGGAGGTGGGCCCCCTCCCTCACCTGGCTGGTGGCGAGATGGATAAAAGCCAAGAATGTGTGAGAGAGCTTGGCTAGAAGCAAGCAGAAGCCAGAGAGTAAGAGCTATGCTTGATTTCTGTTTGAATCCAAGGCTGTGGCTGTGGGAGAAGCAAGACCTTCTGGGCTGTTAATGCTGTGAGCCCCTCCATCATAGGCTCAGATTGTACATATGTGTAGATAAACCATATACTATAAAGACACCACAGTCTCCTCTGCCCCTCATTCCAGGGCAATGGATCTCTGGGTAAGTGCCTGGAACCCCTGGAATCACCGCTCAGAGATTGGAGTGGCATGCCACAATATACCGGTAAACCCTGCAGCATGTGCGTTGTTGCAGTGGATGCAATTTCTTCAAGATAGTTTGCTTTGAAAGGCTTTCATCCTACCCCATATTTCCATTCCCCCCCCCCCCACTTTTTTTAACAGCTAGCTTTCTTAAGGAAAATCTGTGCCACTATCCGTATGCTTGTATGTGTGGGAGTGACAGGATTTGATGTGGAAGAGGAAATGGTGCTTTGAACTTGTGGAACAGCATTTTGAGAGTTAGATGTTTCTAATTAACCCTATTGTTTGCCGTCTCTGAAGTGAAAACCCTCTAGATGCAGCCAAAAAGTGTTAGAACCATGTCAATGTCATGTTTTATTCACTTGAAAGAGTATTTAAAGGACAAGATGTAATTACTGGGTATGATTTTTTTATTTTAGTGCTTGATGCAGGTTATCCTATTTAATTCCCCAGGAGAATTTCTCACGTATCCAGAAGACTTTGACTGCTGTGTCTGATCTTGCAGAATGACAGCTACAGCCGTCTTGAAAAGCAGGCCACAGAAGTCAAGACCCAGAAGTATTAGTGCAGTTTTAGTGTGTGCTACAGTAAGTATAGGTAAAGGTAGGAAGGCGGGTGGCACTGTGGTCTAAACCACAACCTCTTGGGCTTGCCAATTGGAAGGTCGGCAGATCGAGTCCGCACAACGGGGTGAGCTCCCATTGCTCTCTGCCCCAGCTTCTGCCAAGCTGGCAGTTCAAAAGCATACCAGTGCAAGTAGATAAATAGGTACTGCTGCCACAGAAAGGTAAACGGTGTTTCTTTGCGCTCTGGCACTCATCACAGTCCTCTATGCACCAGAATCGGTTTAGTCATGCTGGCTGCATGACCTGGAAAGCTATCTGTGGACAAACGCAGGCTCCCTCGGCCTGAAGCGAGATGAGCACCGCACCCCATAGTTTCCTTTGACTGGTCTTAACTGTCCAGGGGTCCTTTACCTATTATTTACAGTACATATGCAACCACACACTTGTGCCTTGTGTAATTTTGCCTCTAGTACAGACAGCCAGGGAGTAGACAACAGCAGCAAAGTGCAAGAGATATTTGCAGGAGCACAATCTGTTTTTTTCATGAGTGACTTTTGTTTATTTAATATAATTTATATACCACTTGATTGTTTAAAAAAACCCCAAAGAAACTAAAATCTGTTTATTTATTTACTTGTATCTATTTCTGGCTTTTGTTATTTTGTTCTTTGTTTAAAATATTTATAGTCCGGTCAGCAGCAGTGTTCTCAGAAGGAACTTGTAAGAAATGCAAAATCTCCATTGCCTCAATCAGGGGTGGGAAGTCTTTGGTAGCCCAAGGGATGCGTTCCAATGGCCTTGAGTAACATGGGACGTGGCAGTGATGGGTGTGGCCAGAGGCAAAAATGGATGGTGCAACAGATGTGGCTCTTCTTACCATAGGATACATTCTTGCTATTCAGAAGGAAGGAATTTATACACCTGTATCTGCTTCCTCCATCTAGGCAAGCAAGAGACATGGTCACAGGTCAAGGGCACATTGCAGGCAGGCAAGAGCGTGGAGCAGGGACTATGAGAGCTATGGCTTGGGGAGGGAGTGTGGTCTGAGCATCCATCAAGGGATCTGGACAAAGGGGCCCAGGTGGCCCCATAAGTGAGGTTGCCCATGGATAGTGTAGATTGTGAAATCTTTTAAGAATGGCTCTGGTGTGCTTTCTTTTCCACGTGAACAATATGTGGAAGTCAGAACATAGGACGAGTCTGCTGAGTCAGGCAAATGGCTTATCTAGCTCAACATCCTGTTCTCCCAAAGGCCAGCCAGATGTCTGTGAAAAACCCACAAGCAGGATTTGAGTACAGCTGCCCTCCCAGCACTTGTAATTTCCAGCAAATAGTATTCAGGGGCGCTCTGCTTCTGACAGTGGAGGCAGAGCATGGCTTCTGTTGCTAGTAGCTCTTGATGGTCTTATTCTCCATGAATTGGTCTAATCCTTCTAAAAAGCCACCCAAGTTGGTGGCCATCACTCCATCTTGTGGGATTAAATTTTACAGTTTAATTATGCACTGTGTAAAGAAGTGATTTCTTTCATCTGTCCTGAATCTTCTGACATCATGCTACAGTCTGTAATGGTTTTCCCATAATGTAAAATATAAGTTAGGACCCCAACCAATGGGAGCCCTTGTTAAGGTTTGAAATGTTACAAGGATTTCAAGAAGTCTTACCATGGCTCTCTCACTGGGCTCCTTTTAAAATTCCTCCCAGTTTGTAACATTTTATAGACTGTTCTGATCCGTGGCCACCTATCAGCAAATCTCCGAAATGAATTGGTAGATTGATTTGGCTAGCCAGAAACAGAGCCATCATTTTCTAAACTAATATGTGAATGTTCTGAGAGCATGATGGTTGCTTACACTCTATATGCAAAGTTATGCAAGTATTGGTAGAAGATGCAACAAAATGCTGCAGTGTGGAATTCGCCTGCTCTGAATACTCCATTGCTTCTCCCTTCCACTCACTTTTCTGCCCCTCCCCCCGCCAGCCCAATCAATCAATCAGCATTCTGTAGCCACAGAGGAAGATAAGTCTTTATTGAGCTGTGCTTGGGTCTCTCCTGCACCCTCTACTTCTGGTGCCCTTGCCCCACAAAAATATTGCACCTGCAAATCTGGTAGTTCCCCCAAGCCAGCTGTTACTTCCTGCTTGTGCATGGTTAATGCCATTTTGGCTACAAAGGAACCCGCACTCAGATCCTTGAGATCAGTCTGGGTATACATGATACATAGCTAGCCTCATTTCCTATCCATATCTGATCACATTATACATTCAATAGAAGAACCAGTACCCCAGTATCTCCAGCTCAGTTCTTCTCAGTTGCTTGCTACTCTTAACAGCATGTCTTAAAGATGAATAGATTTGAGGGAATCAAGCAGTGAGATCTGATAAGCTTCCGTAAAAGGGAAGAATAAAATGGTAACTGAAGGAAGATTGCTCATCTGTTAAAACATATACTGCACAAGAGCTCAGATCTTTCAGAGACGCTGGATTTTTCTGTTTCAGTTAATCGGCTTTGTTGTGCCTTTGATGTCTTCCCAAGGCTCTTTCTTCCCATGGAGTGTATAGATGGAGCGAGATAGAGTATCTGTGCCTGTTTCCTAGAGGCACTTGAAAATACCTTTAGACATACTTTTTCAACCTTGACATATGCAGAGTTGCATTGTGCGTCATTTTAAGAACATGATGATGCATTCCTTCTGCTAATGAAGATAGTTTACTCTCATTAAGCTAAGGGTGAGTTTCTATTTAGTTATTCATTCATTCTAGAGTTTCTAATCCACACTGTGCAAAAGAAAACCCAAGCCGGGATAGAAAACACAGTACAAATCATAGAGCAATGTTTTAAAAAAAATCCCCATAAAACTAACAAGAATTCAAAGCTGCAGAAATAAGACAGACTAATTTGGCGAGGCGTAAGGGGAAATAAAAGTTTTCAGCAAACATAGCCATGATAGGGCTTGCTGCACTTCCAGAGTGCTCTAGTCACATCATTGTATGGCAGTAGAAAGTCAGTGCTCTATGATCATTGATGACAGGGAAGAGGCCAATATATATATTTTTAAATGTTCCCATCCTATGAATTTCTTCACTGAGACAATTTAGTGCAAGGTCCCAGTGTTGGCATGAGGATGCTAGTGGTCATAACTCTAGCCCAGGAACCAGAGCTGGATCTGCTCTACAATCAGATCAGTTATTGGGCTCAAGCTGCACAATTCCAGGAGTGCCTACTCTTCTGGAAGTTGTGGGTGGGCCTCTGTTTTGGTGGTGCTTCCAGCACCGCTATTCCCTACACAAATGAAGACTCCTCCCCTTTCATTCATGCAGGGATACCTCTGTGCACCTAAAGAAGAAATACTGTCTTTGGACTGGACCTGACGCTGTTGCCACTGTAGGGGCAGTTAGAAGGTCCTTCTCTGTGTCTTTTTACTCCATTTTGTTTTTCTCTTGGCAATGCAGAAGTAGTTACACTGGTCTTTAGGGGACAAAAGAGGGGCTTGTTGCCATCAGCACCTTGGAGACCATCCTAACTTTCAGTGGAGGCTGGTGTTCAATAGGATAGGTAGGGTGCAAGGCAGGCAGGCCAACAGTAGGTGGAGTGAGAGCCAATGACAGGGCCTCATCCTTGCTGAATTATACAAAGGCAGCACTGAGATGGGTGCTGACAGCCAGTGGCCATCCCTTGACTGGCTGTAAGTAAAGAGGTAGGCTTCTTAAACTGGCCGAGAGCAAACAGCTTGGTGGGGTAGATGCCCCATTTGCCCAAATAAATTAGCCTCCAGTGATCCTAAGGTGGCCTTCTTGATGAATGGAAATAGGGGACAGCAGGGAAGATAGTGTTCTGAGTTTAGTAATGCATATTATTGCTTGCTCCATTGCAGCTAAAACCAACCTGAAGAATGGGCGGGTGGGTGGTTTGCCTGTTTGTCTCTTGCATTTGTTTTGGAAAACTTAGCCTATTTGCTTGTTAGCTCATTTGGAAAACCTTCTTATGAGACTTGACTTGTTGCTGGGTTTCAACTGCTGTTCTGGTGGGGGTGGGAGGATATTTTTAAACCAGTCTGGCTGTTGCTCTTACTCTTTTACATATGGTATTTCAAAGATGCACCCTTGCTCACAACTACTACTTGTTGAAATTGTGAGCAAACATCTGCAGGACTACAGCCTTACACCCCAAGCCTCTAGAAACAAGCTGTTGTCATAGCTTGCACTGAGGGAGGTTCCTTTGGTATCTTGCTTGTGGATCAGGGCACACCTGGAACACCATTTTATAATTCTGCTGTTTTGTTTTTCATAGAATCATAGAATTGTAGAGTTGGAATTAAAACCGCTATTGTCAGAGCTTCATATCCAAGAGTAGGCTTTCATCAACAATGTGTCTTGCTGGCCTTTTAGGATGTCACAGTAAATGAATCCTGCCTTGGACGGAGCCCTGGCCTATCCCCACTCCACCAAATTCTCTGCTGTACAGTGCAGTCTTTTGACATGCCACCATTCGTCTGGTGAGGGTGGTTCTTCCCAGGGCTGACTCCAGGTTTTAGGGACCTTAGGCAACATGCCCTGAATGGGACCATCTTCACCTCTGTTGCCCAGTCAATTCCCCTCTCCCTTGTTTCCACTTGCATGTTCAGAGAGGGAAGCAGACAGGCAGTGGCAACCAGGAGGAGAGCAGGATGTTCTGGAGGTTGACAGTGGGCCACCTGCCTTGACAGTTACCTGACAATGCCTACTACAGGCAGCCCTGTATCAGGAAATTTTTAAGTTGTATTTCAATCAACTTGTTTTTATTATTGGTTGTTAGCCGCCCTGAGCCCGGTCTTGGCTGGGGAGGGCGGGGTATAAATAAAAATTATTATTATTATTATTATTATTATTATTATTATTAATGTCTGATGTTTTACAATTTTTTATATGTGCTGTAAGCCACCCAGAGTGGCTAGGGAAATCTAGCCAGATGAGCAGGGTATAAATAAATTATTATTATTATTATTATTATTATTATTATTTATTATATATTATTATTATTTATTATATATTATTACCGACTGATGCTGGTCCTGGCTGTTGAAAGCACCCACCCCCATATAGCAGCAGGCCATTCTGCTCTTGGTTTAGCAACTTTTATAATCTGGGCATTCATGTTGATTAAATACAGCCCAGCGTGCTCTGAATCTTCAGGATAACATACACATCCAGATTCAGTTGTATGCATGTCATTTATTCATGGCAGACAAATGAAGGCATAATTTGTTTTCAAAAGAAGTCGAAGTGGAGACTTGCTGCATTACAGACCTGTTATATCATGTTAGCAGACAAATAGCTGCTCTCAGCCCGTCTTCATAATTGGACAAGAAAATGCATATCCACCTTTTCTAATGCACTGAGAGAATGGAAACACGCTATAACAACAGAGAATGCAATCCACATCTCATTGAAGCCAGTAGCAATTTCCCACTAATTTTAAATGTACCCATAATACCCTTATTATTTCTCATCCACAAAGGATGTTTTAGCGGCCTTGTACTTCAGGAGCGCTACACAGTTTTTCTTTAAATAAAAAAACACAAGTTTATTGTGCTGCATTTTGAAGTATGGCAATTATAAATCAATCTAATCTCGTACCAGGTAATAGCAATTTATCTCTTTGGTGCCAGAGGACTGGGAAGAGTAAAGTGTTCCAAACTTTACTGCGACGGATGGAGAAAAACTCAATGCTGTACTTTATCCCACAAATGAAACTTTCTTGCTTGGGGATCAAAGTTGTTTTTATTAAGGATAGAGTTCTGTATAAAGAACAGAGAATGCTGACCTCAGTTCTACAAAAGAACTTTATAGTTTGGTTCCAGGAAATGTAGGGAAAAAACAGGTAACGTTGTCATAGCAACAAGAGAGAGAAGTTCTCTTTCAGAAAAAGCTGAAATAGTCATAGCCTCAAATAATACAATGTGCATATAGTTCTTCATGTCTTCAGGAGTGGGCAGAAGGTAGACCGGGATCTACAGGTAGATCTGTGGATGTTTTGCTATAGATTGGCAACAGGTTCTGACTCTCAATTGTTCAGGAAAACAATTCTCCTCCTATCAAATTTAGGCTGATGAAATGAAGAAAGCTAACCAGGAGTAGGGAATGGTGAATTTCTGCATTTCAGTTTCTCTGCCTTTTTCATTTCCACAACCTTCAGTTCTCCACGCTTCTACACCAGTTTGTAAATTATGTTTTTTAAAGTCCTCATCAAAATTTAGCAGCATTTTAGTGTGCATTCCTCCTAAAATACATATTGGTCCATGTCTACCCAATATACAAGTTTTTGCAAAAGCAGTTTGCCCCTAATATAATGCATTTTTATGTTATTTCCTTTAAAATATGCATTTTTATGAAAACTCTACCCTAGTATATGCATTTTGTACCTCTTACTTGGCAAAATTCAGAGAAATATGAATTTCAAAGGCTGGCTGTGTTTTTGTTCACATGCATTGTTTCAGAATGTGTGAATTAGGTAGATTCACCTATAAATGCAAACTGGCTCAAATTTCTTCCCCATCCCTAACCAGAAGTGGAATTTTAAGTGAAAAGATTGTGACCACAGTTCAATTCTAGTACTGAAAACTAATGCATAGTTTCATGTCCTTAGAGGCATCCTGCTCAATAATTCCAGATTCATCATGGTTTTCCAATATGAGATACTGGTTGTGCTTTTGCTATGTAGTGGTGTTTCTGCACCAAAAGGGCAGAACATAGATGTTTTAATAAAATGAATAAATATGGAAAATGGATGTTCAAAATTTCTCATGTCATTACCAAGTCAAGAGGGTGAGACGACATTGATATGGTTCATCCCACATGTTCCTCTGGATAAGATGCAACAAAATAAACTGTATCTTCTTTAGAAGGTCAAATCAAGGGGTTTCTTAGTTTTTGGATTAGGTTCACCAGTTTGGCCTTTCTAGGTTACAGGATACCTTTCATAACTAGCTGAGTGGAAAATTTTGCACCTTATCTGAAGTCGTTGATATTGTCAAAGTGACCTTATGTGGATGACTTTTATGGTGCTTTTACTGGTCACTACTACTACTACTACTACTAATAATAATAATAATTAATGACCATATTTCATTATGCTTGAATCTTGATCCTTTGTGATTTAATCATTATGTGCTATAATGGCCAATTGGCTGAGCTATAACTTAGAAACGTAATCCTGTTACTAAACTTGGGAAGACCTTAGTTAATATAATAATCTCAGAGGGCTGGGAAAGTAACCTTAAGCTATGGCAGGACGTAAATGTATACTGTAGACATAAATAGCTCATTTATTCCTTTTCATGAAAATTTCATAAAAGAAAAGCACATTGGATTTATTGATCTTTGTGCCAATAAAATACTGCATTTGGCAGATATTCTAGTGATCTGTTTCTTCAGCAGCCTGGTTGTGCACAGATTAATAAAGCAGTGTTCTCATTACATTTTATTTCATCAGACACATATGAGGCCAATGGGAAAGCTTGCTCTCTCCAGCTGTAATAAAAATCTGCCCAGTAACAGCATCTGGTCCTGCACTATGCAAGCCTTTTATAAGGTATGTCTTGTGTTAAACATGTGATACATAAATGCATCATCTTGTACTTTAAACATATAATATTATCTGTGCATCTTAATAGGCATTAAAAGTAAAACACTATTTTCCATGCAAGTCAATCTTGTTATTGATGTCTAGCAACAGGGGCCAAAGTAGATGTGACATTAATTGGGTGAATGCAATTGACATGCACATTTTTTCCTATGTAAATAGCAGCCCTGGTGATATCCAAGTAGCCTCAGGATTGTGGAGTGGGGCTGGATAGGCACAGTTTAACTATTTCTCTCTTTACCACAGTCCTGACAAAAATCTCCTCCCTGAAAAGTTGCTATTTGCATTTCAAGTGAAGCATCCATTGGTGTCAGTGAGAGCTTTCGTTAGAATGCAAATAGCAGCTTCACAGAGAGTTCTTCTTTTGGACCACGGCAGAGAAAGTTAAATTTTCTCTTTCTCTGCCCCACTCCTCAAGGTATCAGTGATGATCAGACTTTCCTGCATTCACATAACCAACATCATATCTAGTTTGGCCATGAGGATCTCACCCATGCCTTTTAATGGACCTTCAGCATTGGCCTGGTATGCTTTGCATACCACAGCAACATGCAGAGAGACTCCCATTGACATGAGATTCCCTGACATACGTCGCTCACTGCAATCCTGTCTAGCAATTGTCATTTGTACCTTCATAACTGCACAACTAGACAGCTGCAATGTACTCCATGTACATTACTGCGGATGATTGTTCAGAATTTTCAGCTAGTACAGAATGTGACAGACCATTTCCTTGAGATGACTGGCATTGGAAGCATATTATATTATGGTTCTGGTAACTATGCTGATTGCATATTGCTTTCCAGGGATAAATCAAGATGCTGGTTTGAGACAAAGAGTCTTAACAGCCTAAGCTCAGGTTTCCCCACCAGTCCACATGTGGAAACCAACCAGACTGGAAGCTAAATCTTACTGCAAATGGGAGATGAGGCAGGCAATGTTCTCTACTCCATCTGAGGGCAGGAGGCTAGCTTTAAGGGGTGCATGCAGCACGCACAGCTTTGTGTCCTCTAACACCATGCTCCTACTCAGTATACATACAGCTGCCTCACTATACAGTATGTGCATAGGGCCCTGAATGTGGGCTTTGTGTAGGGTTGCCAGACCTCCAGGTCTGATCTGAAGCCTCCAGCTTTTCCTCACCTCTTCCAGATAGCAGGTGGAGCACTTGAATCTCCAGGTGGGCAAGAAAGCCTTTAATTAAAAGAATATATATTGAAAATGCACACAGCTTGCAAACTCTAGCCTGACAGGAGCTGGATGCAAATTATAGGATAGACGCTAAGGGAGTGGATGCCCTCCCCTCCCCTATTCTTCTCTTCCTATTCACCTCTGTCTCATTGACCCACCCAATGACATCACTAGGAATCTTTCCCCGTGACATCACCACCAACTGCCCCTAGTTTTTGGGTTTGGGCCCTCAAATCTCAAGGATCTTGGAATGCTCCTGACCTGCCAATCCTAGCTTTATAGAATACAGGCAACATAGCTTTCAGCTGTAGGCTCCTCTCCTCTGTTGTGAGAGGAAGGGTCTAGGACCAGCCTTTCTCAACCTTGTGTCCCCAGATGTTTTTGGCCTACAACTCCCATCATCCCTGACCACTGGTCCTGTGAGCTAGGGATCATGGGAGTTGTAGGCCAAAAAACATCTGGGGACACAGGGTTGAGAACCACTGGTCTAGACAGAAGCACCAGCTCACTGCAACTGCTTATCTATCTAGGCTTGCCATACATCTGGAAAATTCCGGACAGGTCAGGAAATTGGTCACCTAAAGTGGCGTCCTGAGGGAAAATTTGAATTATAAGAGATGTCCGGAATTTCCCATACATATGGCAACCCAGGATTTCCCCCTGGTTTTCTGTCTCTCCGCCCCCCACTGAGCAGCGGAAGGAATGTCCACCCTTCCATTGGAGACCCAAAGCATGCTCGTGCCTCCCCTCATTCAGCAGCCCCAACTGAGGAGGAGGAAGAGAGAAGCGTGGCGGACGGTGGCAAGAGGGCGAGAGCAGCCCTGAGTGCCCACCAGCCACCCGGAGAGGAAAATAAAGACAACTCAGTTATCCTGCCCCCACCTTCCTCCCTGCTCAAGAGCCGCTGCGTTACCTTCTTGAAGCGGCCACAGCTGCTGCCTCGAGGAGGACAATTGCTTCCCTTTCCAGGACGCAGAGCAGGAGGCGAGGAGCCCAGCTAAAAAAGGAACAGGATGCCTGTGGCTACTTGCTTGAGAGCAGGTCCAAAGGAACTTACCCCCTCAGTCCCACCCTCCCAAAGCGAGGGGTGGGGACATCAGCAAAGCAGCTCCCTTTCTTTCCCTGCTAGTAGTAGAAGAAGAATTGGCTCTTGGAGACACTGGGGGGGTGTGTGTGTGTTGATTTTCTGTTTGTTTGCTTTTGGGGAGGGGAGGCTGTGCCTTCATTATACACCTTTAGGCGCCAGGCAAATACGTTCCTTTTTAACCAGGCCATTGGTTGATCCAATTTACATCCTATGCCCTTTTAAAATGTGTGGGGGTTTTGTGGGGGGGGGGTATTGGGTTGCTGTTTTTATTTTATTAGGTGTTTTGTAATTTCATATCTTGATTTTATTCTGTGAGCTGTTGGGGGTGTCAGGAATTTTACTTTTTGAAATATTGCAAGCCTACTGCCCTCGTACCAGTTTACACTGCTGCTTTCAACTTCCTGTTAATTCCCTCTCTTTTAAAAGTCAGGAACAGAACATCAAAACACATCCAGAAATTAATTCAGAATAGAAAAGCAGATTAATCAATTATGCACACTGAGAATCGCTCTTGGTGCTGCACTGTTAGAGTGGAGGGTCTGTACTTACTTTTCAAATGAGTGCATCCATTGTTTACAAGTCAGTAAGTCTGAAAGGGAAATAATGATTGCTGATCAGAAATAATATTGTATTTATTACTGCCCTTTATGCATTCCTGGTCCCGGCTTATTTTTATGCAGAAGAGAACAACTTTGCCAAGCACTTTTGAAACATAAACTGGCAAGTATTTGGAAATAAATGATTAATAACTATTAGGGACAGGAAGTTGGATGACAATTGATCATAGTAGTTACTTTATTAGAGTGGTACCTCAGTTCCCAGATGTCTCCGTTGACAAACGTTTCAGAACCCGAACACCGAAAACCCGGAAGTAAATGCTTCCGTTTTCAAACACACCTTGGAAGTTGAACGGCTTCCGCTGTGTGTTTTTCAATTTTCTCAGTTGAATTTGCAGACAGCCCTTTGCGCCTCGGTTTCTGAACATTTAGGAAATAGAACGGTCTTCTGGAACGGATTACGTTCGAGAACCAAGGTACCACTGTATCAGGTTACAATAGGGGCCATTATCTCCAGGCTTCTTTTAGGTATAATCGGGCGGATCTGCTATGAAACTAATGAAGCTTAAATTAATCTCAGAGGGGCCCAGAAGTGACTTTAGCCCACATTGCTTAATCATTTTGCTTCTAGAAGACCAAATTTGAGTCGCATGACTCAAATTGATTGTTGATATTATATATATAAAACAATTTCAAAGTTTGACAGTAAGTAGCACAGATGTTGTAAAGATGTGGTGATCTGTCATGGAACAACTCCATTGAAGAAGATAACAGTGGTTACCCAGGCCTGATTGCTGGATGCGGAGAGGCCCCCATAACAGTTCAAGCTCCCAAAGAGGAAGCGTCACCTGTCACAAGCCACCACCTCACCTCAGATAGCAGCATGACTTGTGGAAATGCTTCCACTGATGATCTTAACAACCAAATCAGGTTTATATTGAAGTAAGTCATTATTGAGATAGTTTAGTCTTAAGCCATTCAGGGCTCTAAAGGTCATGAACATGTTGAATTGGATCTCGAAATAGATTAGGAGCCAGGGAAGTTGATGTAAGATCAGTGAGAATCTTGCTCACACTCAGGATGAATGAAGCTGTCAACTGAATTTCTATCAGCTTCTAATATTTTCAATCATAAATTCAATTGACCAGATTTCCACAATCAATGTGTGATTTTAAAAAATAAAAATCGGTGTTTTAGTGCCATTTTCCCTAATACAGTATACATATTCTTGCATGCAATTTTGCCTTATTGATAGATTTTGTAATCTATAAGTCCATATAAGTCCATTTTAATGGACACTTTCCTCTAATACATGAATTTCTATACACGTGTTTTGGTTGGAGAACTACATCAAAAAAATCAGAGAAGAGTGAATTTTGAAGGATAGTTCCGCTTCAGTTTGTGTCTTGTTTCAGGAACTGCAAATTAGATTTCATTAAAATGTGAACTAAACTGAATTTCTCCCCTATCCCTCACTCATACCCCTTTGATTTTCAATCATTCTTCACTCTTTCCTCCTAGGATCACTTCTGTGTGTGTTTTCAACTTTGCATGACTAGATCCTATGCGTTGTAGGTTTGGATTAATATGTTCTAGCTTAGATTGACATTGTGGCTTTAGAATGCCTCACAGCAGTTTCATAGCTGTGTAGTTTGCTATACTGGAACAGCATGATTGTGACAACCATCAGATGACAGCATTCAGATGATTAGACATGAAACTGTGCAACAACCAAGCAAGGGAAACAATTCATCTTGAATATGGAGAGCTTTTAGTGCTATAAATGAGCAGCCGCACCAGTTCCTGGCTGTGAATGCACACAGGTATGCTGTGCATTAAATAGGCATTAATATGCAGCAAAAGCATCAGGGTAGAGAAGTATTGAGACTCTCACTATCACACTACCGGTACTTAAGATCATTGTGATTCCAAGTCAGGCAAGGACTCATGTCTCAAGCTAATAATGCTAGTGGCACCCCAATGATGTTGCAATTAATGTGAAACAATTGGGTTTATATAGTGCCTTGATGATGAGATGATGAATCATCAAAAGAGCCTCTTGAAACAACAACAAACAACAAAAAACTATCAGGAAGACAGCATGCCAAGTGACGGTAGCTGTTGTGTGTGAATAAACAAAATTATTCCCCTTTGCTGGCTGAGACAGAAACAGTAACTTGATGTGACAGAAGAGTGGAGCTTTTCAGAGAATGATGACATGGTCACAATGATGAGTAAAGTAACCTTGACAGCAGCATCTTGTATGGGTTACAAAAAGTTAAGGAGTAGCAGAGGGCAGGATGAAGGGATTCAGAGAAGACAAGATGGGCAACAGCCAACATAAAAGATAAAATAGGACTGCCAAACACCCAGATTTTCCCGGACATTTCAAAGGCGGAATTGACGTTTCGGGGGATCTCAGGCAAGTCAATTGAAAAAGCTCAACAACCTGAGGTTTTTAAAAGTCTGACCAATAATAAATTCAATCAGCAACAACACAAGATTCAGTTTTTGTTGTATTAAGGACTTTCCATGTTTGCACAAGCTCCAAGATGCTGTGAAATTAACAGACATATTATTTTGGCAAAATTGATATGCCCTGAAGGCAATGGTTCTTTGGTGACAGAAGGCGGTGTCTGAGTCACCTCAACTGACACATTAGGAACACACAATAATCTGAAAGCACAAGTTGAGGTTCATTTCAGATTCTGGTTTGTTCCGAATGTGGAAATAATATGTTCTGGGTCCAGAACAAATTCATGCAGGAGGACTTACTTTGCTGCACACTGAGAAAGGAGGAGGGAAGGGGCAGCATGGGCAGGCACAAAATTCATGCATATCTTTGCCTAACAAGCTTTATTTACCAGCCAACTGTTTTCATGCTTTCTAGCCAAAGAACAGCATAATGCTTGCAGTGTGTCTCAGCAAAAACAAGGAAACAGGCCAATGGCCAAAAAGGGTGCAAAACGCCTTTTTATGTGTTGTATTAAGAATAGCCAGCACCTCAGTGCTATAAAAATAAGCAGACTTCAGATTCTTTTGAGATGATTAAACAAGCAAAGAGATCTGAACAAACCAGCACATGGCCCCCCAAAAGAAATGTTTTCAAAGCGGGAGGAAAAATCACAAAGACATCCAGTGAAATAATAACTGGTTTGCACAGAACAATGCTCCAGCTCTGATTTAAAAATAAAACTGACAATTTTGGGGTCATTTAATACTTCAGGTAAGAACTTTGAAACCTTCAGTGAGAATACTGGAAATTCCTTTTCGCTACAGAATTGCCATCAAATTAATATCTGGTGATAACCATGAGTGATATCTCTTTCTCCTTACAGGCAGATACAAATATAGTTACGAGAGCCTCACAGTGGATTTGCCATAAATCTAATTATTGCTGTGTAGAAATGCAAATGAGAATTAAAATTCAAGAAAATGCAAGGTGTGTTGATTTCTAATGTTAAGTTAATGCATTTTAACCACAATGGACACATGGCTTGTCTGTTAAACAGATAACTTAATTGCTCTAAACTTCTATCCACACTGAAAGATATCGATAGGGACCAGTTCATAAATTCAACCATCTGTGTAGGGAATTGCAAGAGACACCATTTTATGGAGGCTGCTCTATGTGGTGAGCCATTGTCAGCAGCCAGGTGGTTCCCTGGGCAGTTGTTTTTCAAGTAGCCTGTGACTAGAATTATATCTGTGCCGATCCCTAAAATGCCCCTCTACCCTTTACCAAGTAGGCTGCAGAGGGCGGAAGTTGCGGTAGGGCGTAGAAATCAGGTTTTCCACTTTGGTATTCATCATGAATTGCCCTTTCCCCCCTAAGGGAACTGCTTACTTCATTAAATGGAATACTGTAGTACGTGGTTTATCCAGTGGCATTATGAGGTTAGGTTAGGCCTGTCAAGTTAAACAGTCTACCAGCTATGTTTGATGACTCCTCGAGACAAAGGAAGGGAAATTTGGTGGGGTAGCAAAGGACAGATTTCCTGGGTAGAAAGGCACATTCCAGGGCTGGGCTTGTTTGTTTATTTATTTATTTATTTATTTAATACAATTTATATACCACTCAACTGTAAAAAACCCCACCTCAAAGCAGTTATAATATCCCCCCCCCCCCCATTTATGTTGTTAGGCATAAATGGGGAAAATATAGCTGTGGCCTCTTAGGAAATATCCAGCATCCACAATTTGCATTTATGCCCACAATAACTGGAAGATGTTCAACAGCATCCCAAAAGATGTGTCCTCTTGAACATTCAAAATGGAATTTGTCTTATTTGATTTTTCTGGTAATTTTAATGAATTATCTTCCAAATCTGCTTCCTTGTGTGCAATTATTTAGAATGGCGGCAGCATCCTCAGACAGTGAACATGCTTCACATTTCGCAATATTAATCAGTATTCCCTTGGATGTCTTGAAATCAACAAGGAAGGAATAATTTGTAGTTGTATTAATGCAAACATATGGCATCTTCTGAATATCAAAAAATATTCCTAGTCTCCCAGGTGAACTCAAGGAAGACTGAATGTTCAGGATTTCACCACAACAGCTGGTGGGTGGTGGGTGGGGAGTATCAGCATCTGAAGTATGTGCTTGATTTGCTCACAGTGAAATATCTCTCCTTGCCAGTGTTGATGAGATGCCCATAAAAAGGGGAGAAAAGCAGAGTGGGTTGACTTCTGCTTTGCACAAAATCAGATTGCTTTGACGCATTACAAGGTTAGTTCCCAATTTGTCCAGTGCAGAGATAATGAAATTCACACAACATCCAATGCTCATTCTGTTCAGTTTCATTGTTGTAAGTTGGAGGGTTTTTTTGGTTGTTTTGTTTTGGTGGGGGGAAGGTCGGTCCACTTGGTGCCTGAGGCCCCTCTAACTCATCTTTTATCCCCAATTATTTTTATTAATTTTCCAAATTACTGTATTGCAAATCAAACCAAATTAATTTAATACAATTTCTTAAAATCAGGTTTCCTGCTCCTGTTCCGAACATATGATCATCGTCATTTCCTCAGATTGCCACATCATTTCTTATTTAGAGTCCAGTTGACATCCTTTACTTGCCGTTAAACATTCTTCCAGCTGGCCGCTTTTTTCACCTTACAAACAGCACCTCCGTTACACGAGGCCCCTCTAAGTCTTGGAGTCATGTACCCAAGTAAGGATTAAAATCTACTGGAGGACTCCATTGTTGAACCCGTCAGGCAAGTTTCTTTGTGAGATAATGGCCATAGATGCCACCTAAGCACTGACCTTGTCTTTAGGCAAAATGGCTGTATGGTCAAAGGTTAAGTACCATAATCCCAGGCTACTATGTGGGCCTTTCACCACCACCCTCACCTGACTGAGACCTAGATGACAATGGCAAGGTGTATGTGAGAGAGAGCTGGGCTGGAAGCAGGCTGCAGGCAGAAGCTGAGAGGCAGGCCCATGCTTGATTAATGTGTGATTCCAATGCCTTTGGGGGCACTAATGCTGTGATCTGCTCCATCTTAGGCTCAGGTTGTATATGTGTGTGAATAAAACTGCCACAGTCTCCACTTTCCCTCATTCCAATGAAACCTAACCCTGGAAAAGTGCCTGGAACCCCTGGAATTTCTCACTACTCAGAGATTGGGGTGGTGTGTAACAATCCATATTAATATGTTCTCTTGGGTAGCTCTTGTTAGTTGAATTTAGGACACTGATTTTGCACTGTGCAATGAGAAAATTTAAAACTCAACAAGAGTTCAAATCACACTGATCCTGCCTGCTCCATCACAGCTCTACCTCAGACCACCTGCTACAAGATTGTTTAGACTCAAGTAGTAGTGCCACCAGGACAGGACTTTAGGGCAGACATCCAAGGCACCACTCAGCTGAATGAGCAGGAAAGGCCCCAAGCACAATAGAGCTGTCTTGCCACATTTTGAAGTAAAGGAAGTCATACACATCTCCAAATTGAGACCTCCAGTAAGATCAAGAGTCTAACGTTACCTATCTGCACCACTAGGTTCACGTACAAGTGAATCTCTAAGAAAAGAGTTCCATTTTGTGGCTAGTTCTGTGCATACTCTCCTCCTGCGCACTTGGAGAATGAGTAGTCAGTATTTCCTTAGGTACTAATATATTGCCATGGAGAAGGTGGTATCTTACTTGAAAATACAATATTAAAACATCTATTGAGGAGGAGGAGGAGCAGAAATACTTCTGCCTTGATAATAATCGGCTCTAAATCTTAATTCCTGCAAGAAAGAAAGAAAGAAAGAAAGAAAGAAAGAAAGAAAGAAAGAAAGAAAATTCAGAAGTGGTGCTGTTAATATGATATTGTGCTTGTAAGAGACTAATTTCATTGCGTCCTGGAAGGAACTAGGCTTCATCATAGTAGATGACTCACAGATGCAGCAATATTTTTGAGACTAACGGTCTGAATAATGAAATGCATATATCAGGGTGCCGCATGTAAAACCACTGGAGCATATTTTGCTTAGTTCTCATCAAGATCAAGCTGGCACTGCAACCCAAACCCCAGTCAGCCAAGGATGGGCCTTAATGGAACTGCAGAATTACCACCACACCCACAGGCCCATGCCAGCCAGGGGGGAAGGTGGGGGCAGGCTGTTACAGCTGGGAACTGGTGCAGCAATCAGGCCCGTACTGGGCCCAGTGTGATCAAACTCTGATACCCAGTTAGAGTCTCTCAAAATCAAATTCCAACTCCACACAACAGCATGAGAAGAGGGGAGTAGCATCTGGACAGTGCAGCATGTTCCTGATCTCAAGACAATCGGAAAGATGAAGGGAACAAAAGGGACATGCATAAAAATAACCCCCTGAGAATTGTTGTCCAAGGGTATTACTTGGCAAACATCTTATTCAAAACATGACAAATAGACAAGTTCAAAGTGTGTTGAGAGTTCATATTACGCTACCGTCAGCTTCTGACATGTAGATCTTTTGAAGGTGACTATTGGTTTTCTGCCTGATCACAGAGAGATAAACACAGGGAAATGTTGCTTATTTTTGTTGATAGAAAGAAAGAAAATATGAACCAGCATTTCCTCTAAGGAGATTGTAAAATACAAGTGGCTGAGAAAAGGCACAAATATTACAGCAAAATGTTACAGTGAAATTAGTGGAGGCTGGTCCATTGGGACCAATGGGGTTCTGCCCCACCAAGACTATTCTGCCCTCAACTAGCCCCTACCTCCTTGCCTGCCTGCCTCCTTCCTTCCTTACAGTTAGTTTGGTGCTGTGTAGAATTCAGCAGGGAGGAGCATAAGGCCAAAACTAGAATTAGTTGGCTCTCCCAAACATTGGCTCTCGCTCCGTCTCCTATTGGTTGCCCTTACTTCAGCATTACCAGGCACACTGGTCCCTGGTCTCAGGTCTCAAAATGTAATGCTGTAGCATGGCTTCTTAAGTCAGTGAGTGGAATTTAAGCACATGATTTTGCTCTCATTTCATTTTGAATGTGCATTCCTTAATTTTCAGAACAACTATTCTGTGCATTCAGTGTAAGGTTCAAATACTAGATCTCCCTTTCACTTTGAAGAATGTTTACTTCTGTATCCGACAACTCTGAATCAAGATGTTGGAGGCATGTCATAATTTTAAACTGAGTCGAGACGGACCTTTTATTACTGCAGATAAAAACACAATTCAATTAGCACATGATTCTAAAACCAAGCCTTTATTTTCATTTAGCATACAGAGTAAAATAAGCAAATCATCCATTCAAGTGCTAAAATTTTATGGAAGTTCACTGCTCTAGTAAACCAAGAGTTCAACACTATAGATATCAGGCCTTTCCACGTACACTGGCTCAACCTCTCACCTTTTACCTCGTTTATTAAAACTAAAACAAAGGAAACCTCTGTAAGTGCTTCCAGGCGCTATGTTGGAAGGAAAGCTGGATATAAAATTAATATATAAAAATTACTTCCATATGTTTCATAGATGTCCTGTCCCGAAGTAGACTCATAGAATTGTAGAGTTGGAAGGGACCCTGAGGATCATCTGGCCCAACCCTCTGCAATGCAGGAATACGTCCTGTGTGGGGATTAAAACCCACAACCTAGGTGTTATCAGCACCACACTGAGATATCAAAGAAGAAGGAGAAGGAGAAGGAGAAGGAGAAGGAGAAGAAGAAGAAGAAGAAGAAGAAGAAGAAGAAGAAGAAGAAGAAGAAGAAGTTGAAGAAGAAGTTTAGTGGTAAAAAAACAGGTATTGCAGTGTGAAAGGGTCTTTAGAAATTAGAATAGAAGTGCTACCATTATAATCAATAAAACTAGCACAGTAAACCCCCCATGTGAACACATCCCTAGTCTTCTTAGCAGTGCTTTTTTCCTGGGGGGACGCAGGGGGACACATACCCCTAAACATTTTGTGAATCTAAGTTTGGCCTCATTGAGATGCAGCATTTCAATACGAGTAGGAAAATGAGAGTACCACTAAACATTTTTTTAAAGAAAAAAAAAGCACTGCTTCTTGGATATTCTGTGCAAACTGGAAATGGTACCATTGCTTGAGCAGAGGGCCCTCTGCTGGTCTTTGGGCACCGCCAAATGCCCAACACTGCCGCCCTCTGGAGCTGGAGCTGGCTTGCACATGATTAGCACACCATGTGTAGAATAAAAGTCTGAACACTGGATGCACTTACTGTTCACCTAAAACACTGAACTTCAGCTGGTGCTTTAGGACCAGCTACTGGGTCACAGCACTATGACTATACAAATTGAGCTGTAAAAATAAGAAGTGGGTCCACAAAATAATGTTTGAAACTAAAGATGGCTCATAGGTCTGAGAAGACTGAAGCAGTAGTGGACACCAAGGCTGAGATGGTGACTCTCACCTGACCTCTTGTCACCTGCGGGTGCATTTGTCTTGTGCTGACCTTGCCGTGGCTCTCCCTCTCTCCATGCTGGAATGCAACAGACAACACAGACTGGAGGCCAGATCACCACCTCCGTCCCACCCAGCCACCCACTAATGGATACTAGGCAGCGGCTGAGGAAGAGGGGTGGTGGGGGCGGACCGCCCTGGGTGTCATCACTGAGGGGGGTAACATTTGGCGTGCCGCCCACCCGCGACTCCCAAGCTTACCCCAAGCCATTGGGGAAGGGGAAAAGCTGCGCCACCTTGCCGGCAGACTTCCCCCCTCCCCCCTTTGTTTTGACAGCTCAGGGGAGGCTTGGGAGTTGTGGGCGGGTGGCGTGCCATTGCCCCTCGCTCCCGGGCTGCTTCCTGGGGGGGGGGACCTCTCCCGAGCTGTCAAAAGGAAGAGGGAAGTAAGGAAGGCTGCTGGCAAAGCGGCGTGGCTCCCTCTCCCCCCCCCCGGGAAGCGGCCTGCCATGGGATTGCTCCACCCCCATGAGTGGTTCGCTCCACTCCCCTGGGATGCTAGCTGTGGGCGGTGCCCCCTGGGATGCTTGCCCCACCCCCATGGCCCCGCCCCCGGGCACACAGCACGTGTGCTGTTCTGGGTGCCGGAGCAGCTAGCTCCACCTCTGATACTAGTATCTCTTTGTACCTTTCCTATACAGTGGTACCTTAGGTTACAAACACTTCAGGTTACAGACTCCGCTAACCCAGAAATAGTACCTCGGGTTAAGAACGTTGCTTCAGGATGAGAACAGAAATTGCACGGTGGCGGAGCAGCAGGAGGCCCCATTAGCTAAAGTGGTACCTCAGGTTAAGAACAGTTTCAGGTTAAGAACGGACCTCCGGAACGAATTAAGTTCTTAACCCAAGGTACCACTGTACTTAAAGAAAATGTTGAGAATGCATTGCCAGTTTTGACTCCTGAGTGTTCTTTTCCTTCCTGAAATAGAATTTGAAGCCATCTTCATGGCTTAATCCAACTGCCTCCACTAGTCTAATTAGGAACTATGTAGCCGTGAAGGGATGAGAGAGAGACAGAAGAGCTGCCCATCATCTAGCTCCTAGCATCCCAACTGAGGTGCGCTTCTCCCTTTCAGCTGCCACCACAGAGCTAATTTGTGGTTAGAAGTAGAACCTGGGAGACTAGGGTTCAAATCCCCACTCAGTCATAAATGGGTGCCCCCTAGCCAGTCACTGTTACTTAGCCTAACCTACCTCACAGGATCATTGTGAGGATAAAATGGAGAGTGGGGAAACATGCACATCACCTTGAGCTCCTTGAAGGAAAAGTGGGGTATAGATAGATAGATAGATAGATAGATAGATAGATAGAGATATACTGAGGGGACAATAGATTTAGTTTTCAAAACATTTTTCCTTGTTGTTTATCTATGCTATCTTATTATATAGTTATCTAGATTGAGAATAATTGTAAATTGTTTTGTGAGTCCACTTGAAAAGTGGTATGTAAATATAAAAAATAAATAAAAGTTTACTTATCTTTTCCCTTTGGGAAAAGCAGTTTTTTTCCTCCTGGATATGGGTAGATTTGTCTTCCCCCACACACTGGCTCTACTTGTATACAGCTGCTCAATTGCATTACATTCAGATAATCTGTGCAATTGACCAAATAATTAGGAGACCAAGCAATCCCCAAAGCAGCCCTTGTGTTTCTTCCAGTAATGTTAGATGGGGCAGAAGAGCCACAATCATGTGGTAATCTGTAGCTCTGGTTGTCCAATAACAAGATATATGAGCATGGAAAGCTATTTTACACTGAGTTGGCCTCTTGGTTCATTTAGCTTGGGATAGTGGAGAATATTCACCAATGAAAGAGTATTTCAACTTCTTATGTGCATGCAGTCCACCTTTGGTGCTTGAGTTTACTACACAAAAAGCATGGCACAAAAACTGGGGGACGGGGGTATCAAGAAACCCTGTATTGATTATTTCTCAGCTAGTTCAGATCATTGATGTCTATCTTTCTGAATCTTTTGAAGAAACAAATTATATTTGAGAATCACCTAAATATCTTATTTTTCTTTTCTAAGGCATTTTTTAAGCCACAATAATTTTTTAAAATAAAAGGTAAGCATATATTCTTCCCCTTGATTTGTTATATCTCCTTCTGCCTAAGCCCTTGCGAAGGACTTGCAAAGAAGTTAGGAATAATGAACAAATTAAATATGATGCAACAGATCTACTAACAGGATCTCCCACAAGTATTAACAGTAGCCGTGGTGTGTGGCCCAAGTTAGATTAGGTTAACCATTCTCCCATGCGACCACCATTAAAATTGTCACACACACCCCAAGCTGCTATTTGTTCCACATACCCATATGTTTCCCATCCCTTGTGGGGCATGCAGAAGTTTGGAGAGAGAATTTTAATTGCAAAAATGGCATGGAGCAAATGGATTAACCATTTCTTCTTTTCAAGTTCCATGTTGGTTGATCCTCACAGCTGCTATTCAAAACTCTGAAAACCCCTATTCATCAACTTCTCATATCACCCTTAGGTTTGGTCTGAATATGTGTATTGCAATTATTGTTCTCTTTTTCCTTTTGTTTCCAGCAGATAACTTTGTTCCACAAAGGGAACTTGGTCCCCAGCCACTCTAAATATCTTACAGCATATATGAAACATAATAAAGCATCAAATATTTAAACCTTCCCAAAACAGGGCTGCCTTCAGGTGTCTTCTAAAAGTTGTATAGTTCTTTATCTCCTTGACATCTGAAGGGATTGTGTTCCATAGGGAGGGTGTCACTACCTAGAAGGCCCTCTGCCTGGTTCCCTATAACTTCGCGTCTGGCAGTGAGGGAACCAGCAGAAGACCCTCAGAGGAGGACCTCAGTGTCCAGGATGAAGGATGGGGGTGGAGACGCCAGGCAAGAGCTTTGGAAAGGTACTCTATGATATATGGCTTTATTTATATACCAAAGCAACCTGCACCTAGATGGATAGACTGCCAGAAGGTGCACTCTTTCAGGGTCTCCTGAGAAAGATAGATGCCAACCAACCTAGATGGAGGGATTGAAGAGCATTCACATCCTATGAGGATTTGGCTTCCCCCTTAAGGGGGAAAGGTTCTCTAGGGAGTATGTGGAACATGTGAAGTAAAAATGGAATAAAATGTCCTGTGACCAGAAAGATATAAGAAGGCAACAGAACACATCTTTGGATAGCAATATTAAATCAACACAATTCAGTCCCACTTATACTGGGATTTTTTGTTTGGTTTCATTGCCTTCTGAACACATTTTATTTAGTAGCTAAATGAGAAGTGGGGCTTTGTGCAACTTAAATAATTAAAATAAGACTCCAGATAAATTACTGTATTGATTTTTTCTTTGTCAGGAGTATCACTGTAAGAAATACACTTTCTAGACCAAACTTCATTATTTTACCTAATATTGCTTTAATAGGATTTTACTCCTGTGTTTATTTTGTTTATCCTACTTAGAATATCATTTATTTTACTGCCTTAACTATTAACTATCATTTATCCAAGCCTTAACTATAATGAAGTCAAGATCAGTACCTTGTAACAGAACTTGAGTTGCATCAAGGCCAAGTACTTTATTATTTACTCTCATCTTTTACACCAAATATGTATATTTTCAGGACCCACCCTATTTCTTTTGATTTCCTGGGGCTGAAAGGCAGGCAATAAATTAAAACAAAACAACAACAGAGGGCTAGACCCAGAAGTGGCCAATCCTCCATGGGGCAATTTTACAGGTGAGTATGGCCATTCACTTGTAACTTGTCAAGCTCTAGGAAGAACTGCAAGCCCACTTTAAGTGCACTCCTAAGTGCCTTGCAATCTCAGCTTAAATTTAAAAGAATTCAAGCCAGAGTTCCAAAGATACTTCCTTTGCAATTCAAGCCCAAATCTTCCTAGGCTTCAATTCCAAAAGGAATTCTTGCTTTTGACCTTGGCTTTACCTGTTTTGTGACTGATGTCATGTAATATCAGGTGATGGGGAGGTGGGGATGGTTTGGGCTAAACCATGGTCCTGGGTTACATGCCAAGGCCTATGAACAGATTTAAGGAGGAGCATCATGTGATGCAGGAGATAAATTACCTTACATTCCAAACTTCATATTATTATGAGTTTGTGGGTGCCAGAGTGACACACATAATTCCTGAATTTAGTAAGTGTTAGAATTTAACCAATGCTTGCAAAATTAAACTGGAGGTCAGATATATGTATCTTAATAACTGGACTCAACTTCCTGTGTTCAGAAGATGCCTGAGAGGTGGGCCATCCCATTAACAGAGAACAAAGACAGGGGAATGGGCCATCAGACTCTGTGGCAGCTGGCAAATGAGTGGAGCCCATTCCTGAGATCTGAGATAGTTAGCAGAACTAAAGCAGAATGGAGAGTTTAGGATTGCAGTTGGGGATGATATGGGCTGGAGGAAAATAGTTGCAGTCTGTAAAATGCAGCAAGCTGGAGAGAGGCTGAGCCATGGCTGGTGAATTTTTAAACCCAATGCTGCTATGATGGAAGAAGCAAGAACCTCTTTGGGTGTCAATGCTGTGAGACCCTCCATCATAGGCTCATGTTGTATATACAGTGGTGCCCCGCAAGACGAATGCCTCGCAAGACGAAAAACTCGCTAGACGAAAGAGTTTTCCATTTTTTGAGTCGTTCCGTAAGACGAATTTCCCTATGGGCTTGCTTCGCAAGACGAAACATCTTGCGAGTTCTTGCGAGTTTGTTTCCTTTTTCTTAAAGCCGCTAAGCCGTTAATAGCCGCTAAGCCGCTAATAGCCGTGCTTCGCAAGACGAAAAAACCGCAAGACGAAGAGACTCGCAGAATGGATTAATTTCGTCTTGCGAGGCACCACTGTATGTGTAAATAAACCATATATCAGAAAGACACCACAGTCTCTGCTGTGCCTCATTTCCAAAGGAAACACAAACCCTGGGTGAGCTCCTGGGCCCCTGGAATCTCAGTGCTCAGAGACTGAGATCGCTTGTAACAATATCAACAAACTGAGTGCTGCCTTCATTGCCTACTGAGCACGATCACCTGAGACATGACTGCTGGTAAAGGTTTTATTATCTGGAAAACTTGCAGCCACATTTTCAAGTTAGATAGCAGCAGGAGACTTTCTCCTGCTACTCCCCCCCATCCCCTGCCAAAGTATTAAGTCTCATACATTTTAAGAGCTGCATGAGGCCAGAACTGAATGACTGTATCCAAATTGCATTTTCATTGCTAGAGCCTGCTAAAAGGAGGAGAGAGTATTAGCAGATTTTCTGCTGTCTTTTAAATGGCAGAAATGCAGTGAAACTAGGGGTAGGGCCCATATCAGTTGTTGTTCAGTGTTGTACAAAAACGGAAGTAATAGGAAAGGGCACAGCGAGAAGAAGGAAGTTAAAGTAGTAGCCATGGTTTGTGTTTCTCATTTTTCCAATCTTATGTACAATTTGCCCCATTTCTGTATCAATTTGAAAACTCCACATGAAAGTCAGCTTGCATTTTTGTGTGAATTTCCCTAATGGTACACAGTTTCGTCATGCATTTTTTTTTTGGAGTGGGGAGGCAACCATTGCCCCTAATATGCTGCAGGATTGTATGTTATGCACACTAAACTCTCATTTCTGTGTTTGTTCTGGGATGAGGAAGTAGTGGCCCTATAGATGTTGTTAGGCACCATCTTTGACCATTGGTTATTCTGGCTGGGATTAATGGGAGTTGGACATCTAGGAGGGCACAGGTTCCCTGTCCCTGTGCTAATGGAACCTAATTGCTTGTAGCACTGTGACACAGTGAACATGAGCTAGATAAGTGTGTGGCAAATTCCAGGTACCCACCAGGGCTGTCTATATAACTACACTTCAGAAATGACTACCCACCCCAAATCTCCAGGGGCCTTAAGAAAAAAGGGGGGGGAGCCTCATGCACCGTGTACAGAGGAGATAGCCTGTAGTTTTGGAATGAAAGTTTTTTTAAAAGTTTCCTTATGTGTGTTGAAATCTGTACATTCCTACTAAGGATGTCTTGGAATCAGATCCCTTAAGTCTAATTGATTTCAGTGGGAGTAACTATAGAGGTTTGCAGTATAAAAGACAGAAATAGTTTGCCTACTTACTTATGGATAGGAAAGACACACATTCTCTTTCAAACAACCAAATAAATGAAAAGAGAGGTCTATTAATATTAAATATATGTATCATTTTGATAAAGTAAAATGAAATAGTTATTTGCAGAGACTTATTTCCAACTAGGTGGTTAAATAAATCCACGGATAAGCAAACAAAAGGAAGGAGAAAGTAATTGGAAAGCCACACCGCTGTTTGCAATAAATGGTCACTTGTGTTAACGTTTATAGTCAGTTTGTCTTCCTGAGGGCAAAAATCCTGGTGCTGTGTCCTTCATTAATATTAATGAAACCTTTAATTAAAAAAAAAAAACCCACACAAATTCTCAGTGGTGGGATAAAAATTACTGCAGAATTGTGTTGTATGACTAATGGTATGGTCAGAAAACTCACTGGTTTGGTGAGCGGGGGAAGGTGTTATTGAGGAAGCATTAGGAGAAAGTTCAGAGAAGATCGGTCATTTAAGTTGGAGAACTGAAGTGTGAATTTTCATTGGAAACACCCGTGTGGGAAACTGTATGAAGGGCAAAGCTACCAAGAACCATGAACCAGGAGGTCTGGGCCACCATGTCAAGTTTGATCACCAAGTAATGTAGCACCCTGCTTGTGGTTAACGCTTAGCTGGAATGAAATATTCAACGCAGCAATAGAGAAATTAAAATAATAATTTGTCAGACAAATAAATGATAGGCACAGTGGTATATGGTTACCAAAGCTCTGCCCCCTCCAGCCCTGATGGCCAGCACTTATATTTCCTCAGCTCAGCCCCCTTGCTCCTCTTTTGGCTGCCTCTGTCCAATCAGCCTGGTTGAAATTCCTATTGGCTGTTTGCTAGAACCAATCATAAAAGATACACCCATTTCCTATTACCTTTTATGGGAGACAAAGAGCTATATTTCCTTCTATCCATAAATGGCAGACAAGTAGCCATATATCTTACATTTGCCTCGATAAGGCACCTTAATTACCAGATCACCTTTTGCCCCTGTTGCCCCTGCATTCCAAAACAAATGGCTAAAACAAATGGCTCATGGTATTAAATTCTGTCTAAACAGAGATCTTGGGTTCACATTCTCACACACCATCAATGAAATAAGAATCTAACATAAGAATCTAACATTTCTTACTTTCTAAATCCTTTGCATAATTACATTAAGCCAACAAATCTCATACATAACATAGATAGCTTTTTAGAAGAAAAGGCCTTTGCAAAGTAAAAAAGGAACTCAGTAAAAAGAGCTTCAAAAGAAGCCTCTCCCCCCCCCTTTCCCAGCCAGCTGCTTTTCCCATTAGCTCTTCCCAAAATTTATTGCCCTTTAACTCTCTCAGTATACCTTAAAGCTTAGGAAAATATGGCTAGAGTCTGATGGGAGGCACATGGTATTATTTTCTGTTAAACAATAAATTTTACTATTTACCAACTCTTAATTAGTGTTTTTGCAGCTTGATTGTATTCTGTAATATGTAGGGTCAGTGTAACATTTGCTCCCAGCCTGTAATTCCCTTTTACAACTTTGAGAAACTTGTCTCCTGCTACTGCTATAAATCGGGGGGGGGGGGGGGGGGGCTTGTTCAGGAGAACAGGAAAATAAACAACTGCCAAAGTACTTAGCCAGCTGGTTTCTGCCTGGCATGAAACATACAAACATTTGCAAATATATCTTTAAGCTCATTTTAAAATACAGGCCTTGATCAGATGCCTCAGTAAGACAGTTTAGGGGGCGGGCCCTTGGTCTTTCTGCTCGCCAGCAGGACTGCTGTTTAATGATTCCAGCAATTTCCCCTAAAATAATTCATTTTTGTATCTTATGTGGCTGCAGAACTGCACCACAAAATTTGTTGAAGCATGAATTTTGAAGGATAGCTGTGTTTTGGTTCACATATGCTTTTGCAAAGTGTGAATTAGATATGCTCACCTTTAAATGCAAATGGAATCAAATTTCTTCCCATCCCAGCCATAAGTTTTTTCTTACTGTTTTGGCCACCTGGAGTTAGTTTTTGCTCCTGTTAAAACCAAATGTTCACGTCCTATGCCAAGGTCAAGATCTGTTAAATATGTCTCTGTTGCCTCAGGCCTATCTCTCCCTTCACATTTAAAACATACAACTGCACCCTTGCATGTTAATTCCTGTGTGTGAATCAAAATATGTGCAAATGTAATGTGAACACGGGGACAACTACCTAGAACTTCTTAAAACTGTGAGATTCTAAAGGTCAATGCTTGAATTGTTTTCTGAATTTCATATATTTTATTTTTGTCTGATTAAGTACAGTCATTAATCTTGGTGTCTTACTATTGATTTTTTTTTGGCTGCAAAGGTGACTTGCAAGGTTTCCCTGACTTATTTCCCCACATTGAGATATACTATAAGTGATGCTTAGTTAGGGTTTCTGGGCCTGAAATTATTGCTGCCAAATAGAAGAAGCAATAACCTTTTCCCTGTTGCCATGGAAAGATGCCACACAAAAAAGAGATCTACATTTATCTCTTGGGTGGAATCTACACAAATATAAAAAACGCTATGAAAATGCTTTTTTAAAAAAATGTTTTGAAAAATGCATTGAATTTTGCATAGCTCATTGTCGCCATCTTGTGCCACATTCGTATATTGCACTTTACAACACATTTAAAACGTTTTATTTGCAGCTGTGTAGCTGAGTCCTTGCACTCTAGATTCTCTGTGATCTTCTGTCATCTCCATACCTTTTCCCCATTGCTGAGAAATCAGCTGAGAGGCGGCAGTTTTACCAGACAAATGGCCAGAAGGGAAAGAATTAAGCAATTCCCCTCCCACAATTCTTTCACACTGAAATGCAGCCTTCTAAGGCTATTTTCCAGGAACTCAACCAACTCCCCTCTTTCAAAACCCAAACCATCAGAAATGCAGAATTTCACATCACATTTAGTTTGGTACCGATTATCTTGGAAATGTAAAAACTTTCAAGAATACAGTGGTACCTCAGGTTAAGTACTTAATTCGTTCCGGAGGTCTGTTCTTAACCTGAAACTGTTCTTAACCTGAAGCACCACTTTAGCTAATGGGGCCTCCTCCTGCTGCTGCACCACCGGAGCACGATTTCTGTTCTCATCCTGAAGCAAAGTTCTTAATAGTTCTGGGTTAGTTCTTAATAGTTCTGGGTTAGCGGAGTCTGTAACCTGAAGCGTATGTAACCTGAAGCGTATGTAACCTGAGGTACCACTGTATAAGAACACATTGCCTAAGCAACCACAGGGCATTATTAAGTCTGTCAGATGACTAGCAGTAATGCTTTTTTACACATAGAAACAACATGTATGTCTTGGAAAATGCTAATCATAAGGCAGGGCTGGGGGAATTTGTGTGTTGCTTTAACTGGAAAAGCCAGCGACTTGGCTGTGATACAAAATACATTTACCAGGGAGTAAGTCCTGTTGAATTCAGTGGGTCTTGCTTTTGAATAAACAGACTTAGTAGGACTACATCCATGTAATCTATTTGAAGTGCTCTACAGTTACCTTCCATAAACTAAAGCAAGTTGAAAATCTCACTTGCTAGCATGAAATCTTTCCGCTAAAATGATTATTGGAAGAACTCTGCTTCTATCCTGTTATCAAATGGACTAGAAAATGCTTCTACCAAAAGATTGCTTACTGTTTGGAACAGAAAAACATGGTTTCTTGAAATGTATGTTTTATCTCTCAGCCCAAAACCATAAAGCAAGATAACTGTGGGAGTGGAATGGTTGCATGATATATATTTCCCAGCTCCCCCCATAAAACATGGGTTAATACTCCTTATAGGTTTGCACAATGGATTATGAAGGGCAGAGTTTTCCATATGACTCCAATGAGGATTGCTACAATAATAATGGTTTTAATTATTCAGTCTATTTGGCCAGATGTCCAAATCCAGGCAACCTTTCTGTGTTTTCTCTCTCTCTTCTCTTCCCCTGCCTTTATTGTTTTCTCACATCTATCACTTCTGCCCTATTCAAGGGTCCTAAATCACAAGATTACAACTGTGTGAAGTGGAAAGTGGGGTCATGGCTGCTGCCCCCATCTTCCCACTGCCCACACACTGAAGAGGGGAGGTTGCCTGTCATCCACAGCGCCCTCTGATGACTTGGAATCTGCATTGCACACAATTCCAAATTACAGTGGTACCTCGATTTTCAAACGTAATCTGTTCTGGAAGACTGTTCAAGTTCTTAAACGTTCGAAAACTGAAAACTCAATAGCTAACAGCCAGGCCTCAGGATCTTGCACTCAGTGGAAGCCACGTGGCATGTTCAACTTCCGAGGCGTGTTTGAAAACCGAAGCATTTACTTCCGGGTTTACGGCATTCGAAAACCGAAATGTTCGTCAGTGGAGATGTTTGGAAACCAAGGTACCACTGTATTGTCGTGGGGAACTCAAGTGTGTAGAGTAGGCTCCCGGCTTCTGACTCCCCCTAAAGTGCAAACAGTGGCAGAGGTGCCAACTTGAATAAAATACTGGGGATGGGGAGCAGGTAAGCCCCGCCCCTCATAATCGATCACATAATGTGGTGCAGGCACACCCTTTGAATGTAAATGCCCATCAAAGATTTTATGGGGGGCGGCGGCAAAGCCCCCTCGGTCCCTAGGAGTTGAC
Organism: Podarcis pityusensis; assembly: GCF_964106645.2. Lineage (NCBI taxonomy): Eukaryota > Metazoa > Chordata > Lepidosauria > Squamata > Lacertidae > Podarcis > Podarcis pityusensis. The sequence continues at coordinate 50,811,171 of NC_138027.1, forward strand.
TCCTATGACCAGTGGGAAGTTAGGAGATGTGACAGTAATGGCCCCAACTTTCCTAATTTACTATTTGCACATTCTGGAAACAACTGAAGACATTTTTGTTCTGACAAGCTTTTCCAAGATGGACAAATAGGACGAATAGGCCTTGGATGTCCATTTTGAATTGTTTTTCAAATTCACATTCTGTGGTTTTTAACAGGGCTTTTAAAAGCCGTTTTTATTATATTTTCTGCATGCTCACACACACATAGTGATTTATAACATCTGGGCAAGGCTATTCTCCAATAACAGTATTTGTGAATTGATTTTTACCAGTATGTGTTGGACAATGAACTGGAATAAATGCATCTCAAAGTGATCCATGAAAACCTAATTTTCCTAAAGAGTATTGGCTCAGTATGGATTTTTCCAATGAATCAATTTTGTGTTGGGAACTATATTGGTCAACTAATTCTTCCTGATTGATCAACTAATTCCTTCTGATGGTATCTTGAATGTATCTTGAAAACGTTAACAAACATTGGGGGGGGGGAGATTATTCAGCAAACATGGGCCACCTTCATGTCAATGGACTAAGTGTCGCATCGCTCTCCTACACTAGACTTTCTTGAGCACTCAACTTTTGCGCAATAGAAAACCAAACCTCTGGATCAACAAACATGTGCTTGTGCCAAGCCACTGTTTTTATTATTTAAACTGCCACAGTTCTGTGACATCACCAGTGCTGAGCGCAGCTCACCATCACAGATAACTAATGTAGCTGAGTCTCAACATAAGCATAAAGCCAGCCTGGTATCCGAATTCAGTGGTGGATTGGATGAGGGACAATAAATTGTGCTTGAATCCTGGGAAACAAGGGCTCTTTGGGTTGGTCACTTCCATGTCTGGGAGATTAGCCTGTTTTAGACAGGGTCACACTCCTCTGAAGGAGCAAGGATGGAGCTTGGGGGTATTCCTGGATACCACTTTTTCACTAGAGGCCAATGGCATGCCTTTTACTGGCTTTGTCTGGCTTGCCAGCTATAGCTGTTCCTGGACAGGTGCAGCCTAACCACTGTAGTCCAGGTGCTAGTAACCCCGAGGCTGGACTACTACCATGCAATCTTTGAAGCTGCCCTTGGAGCTTGTCTGGAGACTCCAACTGGTGCAGAATGCTAACCTGCAGCTCTATTGTTACACCGTCCACATTGGCTGCCCATATACTACTGAGCCAGGTTCGAGGGACCTTGGGGACCTGCTGAACCCTTCCTTTCCAGCACCAATCATCTCCAGGAATGTTGCTGGCTGTCCCCCTCAGTCGGCAAGGCTCATCTGATTCTGACAGCAGCAAGAAACAGCCTTTAGTCATATTTGAAATAAACAAAAGGTGATCGTTAATCTAATGAAATCAAGAGGCTTATATTTGACATTTCAGTTTCTGGTCTGTGTTGTTTGGGATATAAATTAGGAGAAAAATACATGCATTTTGTTTTCCTAAAAAGGAGGAGCATGAGGCCTGTTTGCTCTCTTGAGAGCTTGAACATAAAGTAGACTGTCTTGCAAAGGAAAACCTTTAACTAGAGTCTATGAAAGCCGATTTTAGGTGATGACTGGTACTTTAGAGGATACAGATTTAAACAAAACAGAAAAGACTCCAGCTCTTTGCAACAGTGGATTCAATTTTCTCAGGGAAAGATTCCAGCAGGGCAGGGAAGCCATTACATGGATCATCTTCTTTCATCCCCTTGCATAAACTTAATACTCTGAGATTGCAGCTTTTAAGATTATTTTAGTAATTTCCATTTTTCAATGTCATGCAGCATTTCTTTGAGGAAGAATTTCTTCTGTGAGCTTGCACCAAATTGAGATTAAGATTTTACAATAATACCACACATTTCACTTACTCATTCCATTTTGATTCATTAAGGGTGCTTCAGGAAAATGTTGTCTAGCTTTAGATAATATATTGCGGTTGGGTGGTTTTTTTGGTATTTTGTATTTTGTGTTCTCATGTTGCATGTTTATGTCGTGAACCACCATGTGATCTTTGGATGTAGGGTGATATACAAATTTAGCAAATAAAATAAACAATTTGGAATGTTTGCTTTGGGATCATCAGTACACTGTAGCTATTTAGAAAGAAGACTGAACCCTAAATCCACAGAGCAAGCTTGGTAAGTTGTGAAAGGCTATATCAATTCATTTTGCTTATCAACCAATATGTTGATCAACTCTAGCTCTAAAATTCTAAGCAACACACTGCTCACCACAAGCCCCCCCCCCATTATGTACCAGTGTCATTGTATCTGGTGGGCAGTCATTTGAGGTCTCCTTGGCTGTGGGGTCCAGACTTGGATCCTGGAAACCACTCCAGCTGGACCACTGCTTAGGAAGAAGGACAGTGTGAGCTAACCAGCCCATGTGTTTATTGTTTCAGAGGGCTAGATATCAAAGTATGCACTCTCTAGCAAAGAAAACCTGTTCTCCATTTTTAATAGGTGTGAATCCCAGTTGAGGAATTAAAGTGACAAAACATTCAGAAGCGTTAAATCTTCCCAAATATAGGCTTACTTTCCCATTATCTAGGTTCAGTGTTTTACCTTCTGTACAACTCCAATAAAGATTTCAGGGTATCCCTTTGGATTATGTTTATGTCCTGGCAGGATTGAAAATGCTGTGTCTGACATGCATTGGCAGTTTTACACAGAGAGTAGATAAAACTTATTGCTAGATTTAAGGAAATTATTGCATGAGTTAATTGGATGTTTTATTTCTATCAGTGACAGGTATCAGTCCTTATGTGTAAGCACACAAGTGTGCAAGTAAGCATGTGCTATTGTATTATACTACTGGGTATACTAGTAAGTAAACATGTGTAATTGTATTATAGATAAGCTACGTGAACGTCATTGCTCTCTGCAATTATACACACATCTGGCTATCTGACATCTGGTCAGGCAACCAAGCAAGTTGTGTCATAGAAGGGAGCAAACATATGGTAATCTAGAAAATAGCCCATAAAGAGAAGGCAGCAGCATCTCCCTTGGGGCATGCATGACAAAGGAAATAGCATCTGACTTCTTTTTTCAAGATCAATTTATATTTCCAAACTGAAACACAGATCCTAGTTACTCCTGAGAGCAAACACTTAAATATTTAGTGCTAAGTTCTGACTACAAAGTTTGTTTTAATGGTTTCATTATTACCTGCCGATGCAGCAGAGCGAACACTTTCCACAGCAACAAGTCAATAACAATAATTCCATATATTTTAATGAGGAGCTTTTGTGATCTTGGCAGATATTTGCTTAAGACTTCAGAGTGTTACATTGACTATCTCATAATGTTTAAGAGCTCAGAGACCATTTTATTTTAGTCTTTGCTTCCGAAACAGAAGGCCAGACTTCATATTTTCCGTAAGGCAATTAAGCAGTCATTCCAGTCATAGCTGCTAGACCAAGGAATTACGAAATGCATACCATAACGTTGGTGAGAATTAAAGAAACAGTTTCTATGTGCTCAAATGCCTGCTATTAGCAGCTATCAAACTGGGACTGCAGATGGCAAAAGTTTCCTTTGATTTTTTTTTTCCTATGTGAAAGTAGGTCCCCTGGTCTTAAAAATATAAAAGTCAGTTCAAAGTTATTAAGCTTAACAAGAGACGTTTAGCTGAATGCAAACTCAGAAAGATTTAGTACCACTTTTAACCAAGAGGTCAGGAGCCTGTGACCCTTCAACTGTTGTTGGACTCCAACTCCCATAAGACCCAGCTGCCATTGTCAATATTCAGGGGTGATGGGAGTTGTAGTTCATCAACATCTGGAGGGCCATTGGTTCACCATCTTCTTTTTAACTTCTCCCTCTGTCATAGAGCTTAAGAAGCTGTTTGATACCAGGTCATACCCATGAAGGCAAGTATTGCCTATGCTGATCAACAGCAGTTCTGCAGCCTGTGACACAAAGGTCTTGCATATTACCTTCTACCTTGAACTTGGGACCTGCATACACTCCATTGCTGAGCTATGGTCCTTCCCATTGTTACATTAATCATATGTGGTACCTGCCCCCCTTCCCCCATTGTCAACTGATTAGGAGGGAGATGCAGGCAAACGGTCATTCTTACCTTTGAGCCAGTTGCCAGACATTTCTGTTTCTGAAACAGTTTCCTCCCACCGGGATCTTTGCTACACTGGAAATTCCATATATGTGCCATGGTACAAGGAATACGCAGTCTGATGGACTGAAATCCAGTAGTGTCCAATGTGCTAACTCTGACCTCATCACCACCCTGCCTTCCCTTAGCTCTTCCCTGCTAAGCTGTAGCAATGCTGGTTCTGGGTGAGGCAGATGATCTGTGGCTCTAACTCACCACACCAGCCATTCCTCCAAGAGGCTTGTGATGAGTTGGCACTGAGATATAGGAGACGGGAGGTTTGGCACAGAGACTGCTTTCGTTGTTTTGGATCATTGTGTTCTGGAGCTAGACAGGGCAGCAAGACGGTGTTGACTGTCTTTGCCCTCTCAGCTTGACAGGTTATGTTGGCTTTCTATCCACCTATTGAACAGGCCTTGTTATGGCATTTGCAGTAAAAAAATTTTTTTTTTAATAAATGGGGAAAGTGTTACAAGACAAAAAAACCCCCAAAACACAAAACCCTAGTTAAAAAGCAAAACAGCAGTCCTTCACCACCCGTTTGGGTATAATTCTCTATTTTGTGCTATGAAAAAGAAATATATCCTTAGTGACCAACAGTGCAATGTTTCAATCACAGGATAATGTACAGCCCACATATTTGTGTTCTGATTTTTTTATGGCAGCTCTTTTAAGCTGTTTTCCAAAGGTGACAAGGGAGGCATGGTTTTGCTAAATTGGGGGGGGGGCATGGAAAAGAGGCCAGTGGGTTTTATTAAGGCTCCAGATCCTCCCCACTCTCAAATTCAAGCCCTGCCACTGATGATGTCTAGCAGGTTCACATCAAATATTGTTAACAATCTGCCTACCCTTCTATCGCCAAAGGCATTCAATGTGCTTTTAAGCAACATGGAAAAATCAAGGTTTTAATTTATGTTTAATGGTGCATGGAAGTAATTGAAGGCCTAGTTCTATTTGATTGTCAGAACATTAAGGCAATGCGATGATAGTGGTCTGGAGAACAGGTAAGTTCACATTTTGAGCCAAGGTTGTCACCAGCAATCATTTTCTTGTTCCACCAGGATGATTTGCAGAGGATTTCAATACCCTTTTCTTCCTAAATGCCCATTTAGGAGAATTTAAACCTGGTGAGACCAAACATAAGCATGGGTCGGAAGTCAGTATCTTAAATAACGTTTATTAAAGATCCTGCATTTTCCCAGAGAAAGGTAGATGGAAGAGCCTTGCTGCATCATCTCTCTCCATAAAGTCCTTACCAACTCTAGCTACAGAAATTCATGTTTCTGTGCAGAGAGTCATTGCCTCTCCTTTCCCTTCAAGAGCCTTGCGATGCTAGATTTAGTATGTGCAGAACTTCTACAGAAAAGGATGGCATACGAAGATGAATTGGTACTGGCAAAAATGGGAAAGGCAGGTAGGGCATGATAAGGGGGTGCTTACTTTTCCACTCTAGTCTACAGGCTGGAGGCAGACCAGAGTGAAGCCTGCTTCACTCCAGTCCACTCCCAAGCCTCACCCACTCACCCCAGCTGGATGAGCCAGGATTCAAATAGTTGGATGGTAGGAAAGCCTGCCAATCCAAGCTGCTGGCCTGGGGGTTCCCCAGCTGCTGTCCGCCTAGCCCCAGCATTGCTCCCTTGGTATCTGAACCTGCCACGATGAGCTGCAACAGCCGCTCACCCCATGACTGGGTAAACAGCCATTGTAGTTCATACAAAAAACAGTATCTGGGCGATTACGCTTTGGACTGATTTAGAATTTGTGGTTCACAAGTAAAGCCTACGGGCAGTTTATGGCCAGTTCTAACAAATGAATTACCTTAAGTGTACACTTGAGAAGAATTTGCAAATATTATTCTCTCTCTGACAGCAAAACTATTTGGAAGGATGCCACATGTCCTAAATCCAAAAATACTCTCTATTGATCTTATTTTGGTATTAACTTTAGAGCTTCATGCTTCTTAAAATAAATATATTGAACATTTGTTTGACAAAAATCTCTAATTGGCTCCAAGTCATTTTAAAAACCTGTTTGGTTCCAAAGCAGAAGTTTACCTTGGAAATTATTGTGGCTATTTTGAAGACTATTCTACTGGAAGATCTATTTGTTATATGTCCAAAAGAAGCTAACGCAATGAAGTTGTTTGTGTGTGCATGGATGTAGGGAAATGAAGTATACCACCTTATGTAGCAGGAACACTTTTCTCCACTGAGGTGTTGATTTGAATGAGAGGGCTTGGTTTCAATGCAGCCCCTGATCTACTCTTGACATACATCTAAGAAGCATTTCTCTCTCTCCATCATCCAAGCACTGATGGTAGAGGACCAGCATCAGCAGTCCTTTGTGCACCAGCAGGGATGAGGCTTCTATTGAAGAGATGGGAAAATGTGTGTCACACTGATTTTGTGGTAGAGGGGTCTACCCAGCTCTGTTGGAATATCAGTTTAACACAGCAATCTTATGCACACATAGGTTTCAAGGCTGGTTTATAGATATTCCCTTTTTTACCATTACACATAATAAGTCATCCTAGTATCTTGCACCATGTGAATGCCAAATTTCATATTTCTATATGTTAGAGAAATAGTGCAATAATTTTAATACCTGCCCTCTGAGTGAGTCAGCAGGTGAGCAGCTTTATATGTATAGTTTTGCTTCAGGGTAAGACAGTATCTAGCTTTACACAACTTAATATTTTACTTCTCCACAAAGGTGGAGGAGCAGAATGGGCAGTTACAGGTCTATTTTTGGTGTGCCTCCAGGTGGGCTTTCCGAAATGATCTTGTAGGTGGTTTGTAATTCCATCTCTGGAAACATTATGTGAAAAACATTTTCTTATTTATGCAACTTATCTGTGCATTTACAATGTCATTTCAAAAAGGCATTCTTTGAGTGCCAAAGGTTATGTCAAAATAAATGTTTTTTGTCCTACTTTTTCAGACAAAAAGCCATTGTAACTAACTGATGTGCTTAGCATCAATCAGGATCACACACAAAACAGAAGCAGAAATTAAATTTTCACTTACATTTCCAAAAATCCCCCCACACCTGCTATTTAAACAGTAGACCATTCAGTTTTACTTATTGTGTTTACTATCTGCATCTTGGTCTTAAAGAGAAGACTATTTGACTATGTGATTTGTTAAATCATAGGAGGTATTTGAGGAGGGAGATACATTGTCATCCTTCTAAGGTAGTTTGTCCGCCTTTGGGCTACACCCTGTACTCAGATTTCCTGGAAGCTGTCAGCATGCAAAAATGGCCAAACCCTAGAAATGGCTTCAACTGGCTGGCTAAACCAGGTGAGGGTAGCCTCTGGGTCTCAAAGTCTCAGTGAGTTAGGGGCTTTCCCTGCATGAGAAGAGATCTCCAGTGGATTGAGCGGATGAGACCAATGGTGGGTCCAACAGTCAAGGAGGCAGTTTCTGCACATGCTGTAAAGGAAAGTGAGGGGCAGATGGCTTGGTCAACCTGAGAAAGCAGCTCATCCAGGAGAAGGAAAACTCTGATCCTAAACCCCAGCTGCCTTGCAGGATATCTCTGGGAGAAAAAAAAAGGATAAAGAATAAACAAATCTGGATTGGTGTCCCCAAGATGGTTGGATGGCGCCTTGTACACCTCCTTCCAGCAACTCTTGCAGCCAAGCTGGTGCCCAACATATTACTCTGCTTTCCTTTGTACCACATCAGCAAGACTGAGAGGGGGGTCTTGTCATCTGGGCAGTTCAGACCTTCCATACATAATGCCCAGGCTTGTGCCCCACTTCGGTGCTGCTAATGCAGCAATTTGACTTGACCCTGGGGGCACACTCCACTGTCTCTTGAGATAGATGGATGTCAATAACAATTGAGCAAGGACTACAGTAGAAGCCTATTGTCTTGCACCTGACCAAATAATATCTATTAATGCTTTGGAAAATATGGACAACCAGAGATTGAAAACAAAGGGAAGAATTCAAAGTCACACTAATTTAAAATTGCTTAGCAGTGTATTAGTTGCACTAGTGGATGACTATGCGCAAGAGAAACCACAGGAAGCCACTGTGGTTCTCATCACCAGTTGTCCAACAGCTTGCTTCTGTGGTCCCAGTACTTCCTGTTGCACAAGGTCCCATTAGCGCAACAGTTGTGCTGCCTTTCATATTTCACAACCTTTATTTGTCCTTATGCTAGAGCAAAAGCCCTTGCACTGGTGACCCCAAAACAGTGAATCCCGGCCAAATCTTTTATCTTAATGCTAGTATGAACTAGGTTTTCATCATCTGGGTTTTCTGTTCGTTTTGTTTTTTACAAAGATCTTGGCTATCTTCTTACCGCTTCCTCTGAGAGATGACCTTCCCTTTATTCACAGCTTCACAAGCTGTATTCCTGATTCAGTCAGACCCAGCTTAAACAGGCAAAGGACGAAATACCCATGCCCCCTCCCCCCCCAATGTTCTTTCAATTGTTATAACCCGAAGGCAGAAGAAACATTAAAAAGTACTTTCAAGGGCAGCATCATGTGGTCAGCATCATTTGTATCCACCAGTCAGAAGAATGATGTTTTATCTCATGGCCATTAATAAAATATTACAAACTCTATATCCTGTGCATATTTAGTATTTCGTGAATCTACATTTGCAAGTTTGGCTTTTAGGAGTGCTTGTCATATCTGCATAGCAACATGCAAAAATAACAAAAATGCTTACTTTTAAAAACCCCAACTTGAAAAACACTGGGAAAATATAAATGACATAGATAGTGGAGGGATATGTATCTGCATATGGGGCAGTGTTAGCTAAATATGAAAGGAGGGGGATCATGAAAACTGGCAGTTACCTAGGATGCTAGGACATAAAGCAGGATTAGCGCAAAGCAGTACCCTGACAACTCATTCTCCATGTGATTTATAAAGTCTCGCAGGAATTAAGAAAAACATAGGGCACTCCCAGGGCTGTTGCTAATTTGGTTGGAATTCAATCAAATATTGGCAAATTCAGAGGCACAATTAAATTGGGAGGTGTTGTGCAAAAAGCCAATTGCCCTCAAAGACTGGACTTTTTGCAATAAGTGGCAAGGAAATGCTCTGAAATTGTGCCATGACGCTTGCTTTTATGCATCATCATCTAAGTTCCCCACAAACATTTATTTATATTAATTAAATTTGTATACCGCCTTTCATCCTCAGATCTCAGGGCGGTTCTCAACATAAAATTACAATATAAATATGACAAAATACATAGTAAATAATAACAGGAGGAGAGTCACAGGCAAGAGAGATGAAGTAGAGAATGAACAAGCTGACAGACTTCATACATGACTGATTCGCTGGCATCCTTGTCTGTCAGTTTAAATTATGCAACCAGGAAGCATGAAGTAATCAACTGTGGAGGTTAGTGTATTAGCATGAATGGGGCAGTGTGTTAGATGTGCATAGACCCCTTTTTCACCAGTCCTGAATGCCTAGAATATTGGGGGCAGGGCCATCAGATGCAACCTCACTTCAGCTCCATGTATTATGTGTGGCAGGGAAATGTGCATGCATGACATCACAGTTTCAATTCAGTCTGGTTTCTTACAAGTGGATGTGTGTGAAGGGACAAGCCTCAAGCTTCCACTGTATCTCCAATTACACATAAGCCCAGTTGACACAATCTGTGTGCTGCAAAAAAGAGGCAGGAGATCACATGGGTGGCATCTAACTCCATATGCCATAGTAGTTCATACTCGAGGTTCTGGGCATCCTAAGAGAAGGTGCATGAGTATAAGGTACACTTCCTTGCTCCACCTTTTGGGAAACCTAGATGTTGGAACCATTTATGAATCAAGACTCATTGTGCTAATCTGGGTATCATGCCCAGGTGGATGGTCTAAAACAAGCTCTACACAGATTGGATTAAAAAAAAAAAACATTTAAAGCTGAGATTCTGTGCTTTAGATTCTGAGATCTAAAGCTTCTCAGAATCTAAAGTACAGTAGTTCAGCCACTTCAGCAAAGACACTGATCAAAAACTGTCCCTTTGCAAAGAGGGAGCATACATATAGAGGGAAAACATTACATGTTCCGTAATCCCCAGTTCTTCTTTAGAAAGTATAATGGCTGAAATAATTTCTGTTCCCTTTTCACATTTACATTTCTCTGGCGAGAAGGATGGAAAACAGCAACAACTATGTACTCAAGTTTCCTCATTCCAAGCAGCCATCGTAATATGGCAATGAAAGTGGCAGGCTGTAAGCACTGATCGGAGCATTTGAAATGGCATGCTGTCTTATCCCCTGAAAGCATGATAAGATACTGTTCTAAATAAGCAGCCAGTCCCACATTGTGCTAATGCAATATTAATTATTAGAGAGGCATAATAAAGGAAATTCAAGTCGTATTATTAAGGCTTTCCTGCATCACAGCTGAGAAGACAGAGGGCAGCTTCTAAACAAACAGATTATGTGGCCCAGGGCAGAGCTCAGCAAGCAATCTGCAATTATGTCTGCCCACAAGAGTGCTGTATTGAGTTATTGTGGGCAGTCCCAAAGGGAAAGGCTCTAGTGGCATAATGATTATTACAGATGCATTATTAAATATCCACATTTTGTTCATTTGATCAAGGTGCCAACGGTATACTTTCATTTCTATTCTGCAATTAATATGTGTTGCATGAAAGAAATGGCAGATGAAATGTACAATTCCTTTCAAAAGCCGAGACAAGTAACCATGAATGGGGAAAGACTAAACATAACTAAAAGTATTAAGCTTTTTCTGTTTTGAATGTGTACATTGACTAAGTGCTACCTGAATAGATCAATAAAGATTATTTTTTGTATTAAAAAATGAGGGGCATTTGAAAGACACTTTGTTAATGTTATAATGGACCACGGCTTTAGCATATAGCAAGGTATAAAAACAGATTGTGAAAGAAAATTTTGCAGATTTATTTGCAGGTAATGAAGAGCTCTGAAGAGTTTTGTGTGTGCAGCTAAAACAGAGCAACAAGGATGTAAAAAAATTAAAAGGAAACTTAATTTTTTTTAAAAAAAAATCTATGTTGCTGTGCTTTAACATAAATAAAATAAGAATTTAATGCTCATCAATGCTCCACAGGTGACAGTCTCACTTCTTGAAAAGCCTATGGACCTAGAAATATACCTGATTGATTTTGGTGTGTATGTGTTAATTGACATCATGCTTTGATTTAGGAGATGACCAACATACCACACCAGATCACCCCAGTTGGCCTTATTCAGCTCCCATACAGAGCTGAATCAAATCCCTAGGTTCTACTAGCAGAGGAAGCCTGGAGACTGGTTGTACTTAAAGTTAATTCTTTCTGCCTGAATGCAACACAGGAGTTCTCCTCTTCCTCCCCCTGTAAATAAGCCACAAAGTGACAGAATGCAAACCTCACTTTTAGAATGCTGTATTCAGTAAGCTTTGGGCTGCTTTGTCTGGTTGCCTTGTAGGTAAGACAAAATAAAATAAAATATTCACATATGATTCATCCATATTGTAAATGACCTGACAGGGTGTCCATTAGGAAATCAAAGGCATAAATATACACATCTTACACCCTGGAGAGATGTCAGTGTCCCAGCTTCCCATCATAGCATTATTTTGAAGTCTCAATTTAAAAGCAGGCACTATCATGGACCCATTCCAGCCATTTTTTTTATAACAAAAGATTTTTGAAAAACTTTATTCTTTTCCAGACCCTGTTAAATCTTGGCTATTATCATATGCTGCAAGTGTCCCAGAAAAACTGGGATATCCCATTTTTTTTAATAGTGAGAGAATGGTGGCCACTGGTTTTGCAGGCAGCAAAACCAACACAGCAGCAATGGGAAGATTCTCATTTCTTCCTCCCCCACCTCCACATTTTCAAAAAGTTTCTCAAGCAGGTTCCTGCTGACTGTTCCATGTAGCCGGCAGGCAACAAAATGGGTGACAGACAATTCTTGCATTTCTTCCATTACTTCCACAATGGGTATCATTGGGCCACTTACTATGGTATATCTCAGCCTAAGCCTACCTCACAGGATTGTTTTGAGAATAGAAATGGATCCAGGGAAACCCATGTACTCCTAGGACTGGATAGAAATGTTATAAGCAAACAGACAACTTCTGTGGCTATATATTTTGCTCTTGGACCTGTCTTGCTGCCCCCGGTCATTCCCCAAGCTCTGGAACCTTATGAGCTATCTGCAAGTACTGTAAGAGACTCTCTTAAAAAAAAGAAGGGAGCTTAAAGTATCAAGGTGCCTTTTAAATTCAAGATCTCTTAAGATATGTTGTGCCTCTGTGCATGTTCTTACAGTCTATATTTACTTCCATTTGTTAAGGATCTAACCCCATGGTGTCTATTAAAGGGCTTCCTAAAAGCCCAGAATCACATAAGGATTGCTTAGTCCTACCTCAAAGCAAATAACATAAAAAGGAGTGTGCTTTTTGACTGAATTTCCCCTAATGAATAGGACCCATAAAAAGGAATTATGTTCAATGTAAATTATTCATACTTCAGCAACTAAACGATGCAACCTCAAGTTATGGCTCCCATCCACCAGCAGCCATAAACAGCCATTTCGGTAAGATTGCAATGCATGTTTCTCACTGTCAATTAGAATATATATCATGCACAAAGCAATATAATGTGACAAGAAGAGGCGATAAGGCACAGTAGCCACGAGGGAAATGCATAGTCAAGACAAGGCAGGATTGTGTTGCTTTGTTTTTTTACAGGACTCTTATCTACAAGCTGCTTGTTTTGAAACAGTGACCTCTGAGGGACAATGAAAAAAGGCAAAAGGAGAGCCACTCTGTCACTGCTTGTTAAACATATTTCTGAAGTGACTCAGAGTTTTATAACTGAACATAGTAAAACAATAACAACAACAATGAACTGAAGATTTGTCCCATGTGGGGTTCTGAGGAAGGACTTCCTGTGTCATTGTCTTGTGCCGTAAAGCTAGATTGCTCATTATTTTGAACATGGTCAGATAGGAACACTGGAAGCTGCTTTATACAGAGCCAGACCATTGGTCCATCACATGTTGTCCATGCTGACTGGCTCTCCAAGACTTCAGACAGGAGTCTTTCCTAGCCCTACCTGGTGATACCAGGAATTGAAGCAAGGACTTTCTGCATAAAAGAATCTACTCTATCACTGAGCTATGGCCCTTCCCCAAGGATTTCTTCCTTTACCATACTCTGATGGTGATGGAAGGAAATGCTGAAGTGATTTCAGGAGAGGGAACTTTGAATTCACTGAAGTCTACCTCACCAAAGATCCATTGCAGATTCTGTTAAAAATAATCAACCTCTTGCCACACTATTTTCTTCCACAGTGCTGAGTGGAGAGGGGGAGCAGGCTGTATATCCAAGACCCTTCCAATTCCTGTATCCAGCAAGGACTCGTTTGCTAGAATGGTCAGACAAGTTTCATGATAACAGCCCTCTAAGTATGGACCTTTAAGGTAACAAAGGAAGTGGCTCTGTACCAGAGAACAAATGAGTAGTCCCCCCTTCCTCAACTGTCTAGTAGTTAGAAAGATCAAGGTCACCAATTGTGACTTACACCAGTGTTAACTGTGCTAGAACAACAACTCATAATAACAGGCTATTATTTAGAAGAATGCATTGATAAAAAAATGAGGCATAAATATTAAGAGTGCATAAAACATGAACATATATTATGATGATCTGAACATATAAATGGCTTCAGCCCTGTATACCCAAAAGAGCATCTCCACCTGCATTGTTCAACCCAGACACTGAGGGCCTTCTGTGGTGTAGTGGTTAAGAGCCGTAGTCTCATAATCTGGGGAACCGGGTTTGTGTCCCCGCTCCTTCACATGCAGCTGTTGGGTGACCTTGGGCTTGTCACACTTCTCTGAAGTCTCTCAGCTCCACTCACCTCACAGAATGTTTGTTGTGGGGGAGGAAGGGAAAGGAGATTGTTAGCCGCTTTGAGACTCCTTAAAGGGAGTGAAAGGTGGGATATCAAATCCAAACACTTCTTCTGGCAGTTCCCTCACTGCAAGAAGTTGTTGCAGGGAACCAGACAGAGGACCTTCTTGGTAGTTGTGCCCACTGTCAGGAGCACCCTCCCGTTAGATGTTTATTTCCTTGACAACTGTCTGACTTTTAGAAGACATCTGAAGACAGCCTTGTATAGGAAAGTTTTTCCATGTTTGATATTTTACTATGTTTGATGTTTTAATTTGATGGAAGCTGCCCAGAGGGGCTGGGGCAACCCAGTAGGATGGGCGGAATAGTGATGATGATGACGGTACATCTCTGTTCTTCATTCACCTAAGGACCTTAGGGCCATTAACTATTTAAAGTTATTTAAAATAAATTATGTTATGTTTGCAATTTTACCTTCTGCTTCACACAAAAAACTGCCATCACTTAGAGACAGGTATTGTTTTTCAAAATGTTTGGAACTTTTAATGTTTCATTTATTTGTTTTTCTTTTTTACAGGTGTATAATTACCTTAAATATCACTTTATGATGAATGGATCATTAAATAATGATGGTTCAAGGAATTAACTTTCCTGGATTTTGCCTAACCCCTTTATCTTTCTTTCCAATCGTTACCAGATTGGTAAAGCCCCTCAAATGGGCCATTAGAGATTAAACAAATATATTTTACTGGCTCCTAATGTGCTTTGGGTATAACAGGCACATTAGTAGGTAAAGACAGGCGTGTGTAGCAAGTAGCTCACTCATTTTGAATGGAACTCTTGAGGAAGACCTTGAGAAGCATCGGGGGGGGGGGGTGACCTTCATCACTGCTATTCAAAATAATCTGATCTGAATCCAACTGAACATATTCATCTGCCCACATAATATTAATATACATTTGGAAGTCCTCCTACTTGCTCTTAATCTCCCAACGCTCCAGGACAAGATTTGCACCTTCAGTGTTGCTTCAGAATACCAGATCAGTCTCTGACAGCTGCTGTATCAGGTCTTTGAAAGAGGGACTAGAACTCTCCACTGACAGATGACTGATGAAGAGAACTGCATGTTCTTTCCCTGTGGCTAGATAGTTTGGTGGTGGTTCGTGGGAGAAAGGTGCAGGAGTAGAAGTAGAAAACAAGTCATTAGTCAAAAAGACCTAGTACAGGCAGTAAAGGCAATATCATTGGCAGATCAAGTATGAAGACCCAAGGTCATTAGTGGCATTAGTAAATTCAACGCCAAATGGAAATAGAGGCATTGTCCACAGCCAGATTAAAAGGCTATTTTTGAATTGCAAGACACAATGCCATGTTGTATTATTCTAGTTTAACAAGCAACACACCATTGGATAGGAAAGCAGATGTGCCTGATCTTTGGAATAATCTATCGGGTGGCAGATGAATCTGAACTGTTGAATAATTATTTCTAAATCGCAATAGCAAAACTTGAAGGACTTGGCAATGGAGTCAGAAGATATAGTCATTAACAGCGTTACTAGCTCTCTGACTGCCCCCTAAGCCTGCCCCCGAGGCCAGCTGAAGTGAAATCACACAGGGGTAAAAGACCCTCTTCTACCATTCCCTAGAAAAACAGATGGCAAAGTCATAGCTTTCATCTACTCTGAGTAAAACTTAGTTGCATACCAACTAATACCAATATGTTCAGAACTGTAACCCTGACTCAGTAATTTTTTCTTAAATCTTTTATTTAAATCCCAAAATATTCCACCTTTCTTATTCTGACCATCCCTTTACATTCACTCTCTCTCTCTCTCTCTCTCTCTCTCTCTCTCTCTCTCTCTCGACATCTGTTGACACTTTCTAGAAAATTCTCTAAGAAATCCAGTTGCTAATTTATACTAATCGTCAGGGGAAATAGTTCAACCATGACTGACTATGACTCATGTATTTTTGTCTAGTTCTGTTCAGCCAGATAAAAGGATACAGTTGAAATAAGTGACTGACACACTGATTAAAAAGTGCCTTTAGAACTGCAATCTGAAACATACCATTTGCATATGTAGGAAGGGGGGGAAATTCCAAGAAAGTGGGCGGAGGGATTTTGTAGTTAATTCAGGGAGACTTTACTTTCCCAAGGGCAGCCCTCTTGGCACAGAGGTGTCAGTAGGCTTAATCAGCTGTAAAATGGCATGTGGCACCATTGAAGCTGTGCTGAGGTTCTGCAGGGACTTTATGCACAGAAAATGAGGCGTGCTGCGTTCCGCAGGCTGACCAGTAGTTGAAGCTGGCATATTGGCAGAGGCACAGTCATTCCAACAGATGGCCAGAAATGTTTCCAGACCAGACTATAGTCAGAGCATCCGATGTAGAATCCCAGGATGGCAGTCTCTTGCGAGAATATCCATGTTAACGCCTAATGTGACATGACATCATTACTCAAGCCCATCACTGGTTTATAAACAAAACAGTTTGGATTAGATTTCACATAGCAGGAGCAACGTGAGATAACAGACATACCATGCTTTCTGGAAGGCTCCAATAGAATTGACTTCGTGAAAGGATGGTCCGTTTTCTAATTATTGCAAACTAGTGTTTTGCCTGATGAACATTTGGCAGAGACCTTGCTGATTATTTCTACTGCTGCATAAATTCACACTGACAGGATATATTTTTTTCTTCCTACCAGTCAGCTTCATGACAAAAATTTAAAACTCAGGTTGCGTGACTTTTAAACATAACTACACATCACAGGCTAACATACTTAATGCTCTGAATCCCTTATTTAAAATAAGAAAGAAAGAGGTGCTTTTGACTTTTAATAGTAAATGCTTGACCACTGAAAACTATATCAGTATTGGAACTATAGTAACTACATCTTTGCTACCCTGGTATCCCAGCTAATTTTGTTTCCTTGCCAGATATGTACTGTGAGTTCAGTCTAATGCAAAAACATTTATCTACTCAAAACTATTATTCTTTTAAAATAGAATAACAGAACCATAGGATTGTAAGGTGCCACCAAAAGTCATCTAGTCCAACCCTCTGAAAAAAAATTCTCTAACCATTTGCCCGAAACTGTAGTAATTATAGTTTCTGAGCAAAACAGATTTTAAAAAATCCTTTTGTACTGATGTGCTTGATAGAATTCTTAATGAATGACATTTACCACAGTGTCAGAAAAGTAATTCCAAAGGAGGAGGGAAGAGCTGTTTGTGCTTTAGTGTCAACTGAAAACTCTTAAGCAGAGCGGCAGATCTCATTTCCATATTTTCTGTTTCCTTTCTTAATCTAGGGAAGCAAATCACTTATATTGCCAGAAAAACAATCCTATATATATCTGGTTGACAATGATTTCAATAACATTGTGGCACAAGATAGGACTAGAACTAATTCTAGCCTCATCTTCAGAAAGTGGCTCATCATATGCAACCCATTTACACTGTATAACTTGCGTATCATTCAGATGGACTGATGTAAAATTTGGATAAAGAATGCAGGAAGTACTATTAAATGTCATTTAAAAAAATGTAATCTAAATGTATATTCAAAACCTGTTTTGATTTATGCAACATGAATCCACAGTTGCATCCTATGGCTGTGCAAGCAGACAGAAGCTTGCAAAACCACTCCCTTCTCCTCCCCACAGCACCCACGGAAAAGGCTCTTTGGAGACCCTGTGGGTCATTCAGAAGAACAGGTGCTATGATCCAGTAGGCTGTAACAGAATGGCGGAATCTCCTAAAAGCAGACATAGGCATAAGATGTTTCGATGGCATTTTGAGCAATTCTCCCTTCTTTCAGCAGCCTTTCACATAGCAACGCCTGGACCCCCTGTCTACCCAGAGTGGGGTTTTTTTATGTCTTAAAGACCGTAGCCATTCTAGATTGAGGCATCTGATCAAGGCCTGTATTTTAAAATGAGCTTAAAGATATATTTGCAAATGTTTGTATGTTTCATGCCAGGCAGAAACCAGCTGGCTAAGTACTTTGGCAGTTGTTTATCTTCCTGTTCTCCTGAACAAGGCCCCCCCCCCCCCGATTTATAGCAGTAGCAGGAGACAAGTTTCTCAAAGTTGTAAAAGGGAATTACAGGCTGGGAGCAAATGTTACACTGACCCTACATATTACAGAATACACTCAAGTTGCAAAAACACTAATTAAGAGTTGGTAAATAGTAAAATTTATTGTTTAACAGAAAATAGTACCATGTGCCTCCCATCAGACTCTAGCCATATTTTCCTAAGGCTTAAGGTATACTGAGAGAGTTAAAGGGCAATAAATTTTGGGAACAGCTAATGGGAAAAGCAGCTGGCTGGGAAAGGGGGGTGTAAACTGAAGAGGCTTCTTTTGAAGCTGTTTTTACTGAGTTCCTTTTTTACTTTGCAAAGGCCTTTTCTTCTAAAAAGCTATCTATGTTATGTATGAGATTTGTTGGCTTAATGTAATTATGCAAAGGATTTAGAAAGTAAGAAATGTTAGATTCTTATGTTAGATTCTTATTTCATTGATGGTGTGTGAGAATGTGAACCCAACATCTCTGTTTAGACAGAATTTAATACCATGAGCCATTTGTTTTAGCCATTTGTTTTGGAATGCAGGGGCAACAGGGGCAAAAGGTGATCTGGTAATTAAGGTGCCTTGTCGAGGCAAATGTAAGATATATGGCTACTTGTCTGCCATTTATGGATAGAAGGAAATATAGCTCTTTGTCTCCCATAAAAGGTAATAGGAAATGGGTGTATCTTTTATGATTGGTTCTAGCAAACAGCCAATAGGAATTTCAACCAGGCTGATAGGACAGAGGCAGCCAAAGGATGAGCAAGGGGGCTGGGTTGAGGAAATATAAGTGCTGGCCATCAGGGCTGGAGGGGGGCAGAGCTTTGGTAACCATATACCACTGTGCCTATCATTTATTTGTCTGACAAATAAATTATTATTTTAATTTCTCTATTGCTGCGTTGAATATTTCATTCCAGCTAAGCGTTAACCACAAGCAGGGTGCTACAGATTACTTAATTCATATAAAAGTGAAAACTTGAATATGTGTCACCAAAGTGGCTACTCTGGAGTGGGGAAGGAGTGAAAGTCATTTTGTCCTCTGGTCAAGGATAGAAAGTTCTGACTATTCCTACACATCTTATTTATAGAAAGCAAGGGGAAAGCAACTTCCCTTCGACACCTCCTACGGGAATCTGGAGGAGGAAGCAGCGTTTCTTCCTGAGACTTTTTTTGCCCCTGAGATTTTTGGAGCCTCTTTTATTCTTCATTTTGCAGCTTCTGGTGGCTCTTGGGATTCTAAAGATGCTTCGTCAGCAGTTTTATGGTTGTGAATCCTAATGACTTTTCTTTATTGCTCGTTCTCTATCTGGCAAAGTAATGCTGCTGTAATGAGGATGATTACAACCAGGTTTACCAGAGTGGGATTGTAAGAGAGAAGGAGGGAAAGATAAAATAAGCAGAGACATAAGAGTCGGCAATAAGGTTGCAAATGGATATGCGAGCTGCATAATTGAATGGGAAACTTGCCCAAAACGTATAATACTGACTGGGGCAGTGGAGACCAGATTATGACCAGACATATTTCTAAGGGTCAAACATAATATGCCTTGTTATTTGAAAAATAACAGCTGGTGGGCAGTGGTGGTAGAATCAGAATTATAGTTATTATTTATTCTTGTTAGCAACTCTGAGAACTTGGTTGAGGGAGCTCATATGCTTTATTTTTTGTTAAAATTAAAATTCACTAAACATACAACAATAATAAAATAAATCCAGCGGTATTAACAGTCAATACAAAATGTAACTTTAAAAGTTATGGCAAATGGCTGTCAATTAGCCAATAAGGGCCTCAGTAAATACTTAAAACTGTTGTGTTGGAGGTGTATTTTCCCCATGTGCAAACACTAAATAAGTAACAGACAAATATCTTCTGTGGCCTCAAATCGACATCTCATCTTGCTTTTTCTATCCTGCCTATTTTTTTACCACTGGATATGTTTATTAAGATACAGTTGTACCTTGGAAGTCTAACAGAATCTGTTCCCGAAGTCCGTTCGACTTCCAAAACATTTGAAAACCAAATTGCGGCTTCTGATTGGCTGATTGGAGCTTCCTGCAGCCAATCAGAAGCCATGGAAGCCCTGTCAGACGTTTGGGTTCCAAAAGAACATTCACAAACCAGAGCAATCACTTCCGGGGTTGTGGTGTTCGGGACCCAAAACATCCGAGTTCCAGGGCATTCGGGTTCCAAGGTACAACTTTAGTTTTATAACAGCCAGTTCACATATGCACATGTAATTTAAACATGCAAGCCACCACTTGATGTGTGTGCATATGTGAACTGGCTGTTAGATTTAGCATCCTTCATTAGGACTAAGTTGTATTGCAGCCTGGTGCTACTGGTTAAGCATTTAAAGGATTTGTATTTAGAAGTACCTCCACTGTGATTTAGGGTGTAATATATGGGATCATCCTATACATCAGCCTTTGTCTGTCAAAATGCAGTACAAATGAGAAAATCCTCTGTGTAGGTGGGAGTCTCAACTGAGCTACCTCTACTGTAATGCCAAAAATTGCTGCACTCTCCAGTAAATAGCAACCAGTATGTTACATAAATTACCAAATGTTAAATAAAGTAACAGTTATACTATGAAGGATGATAATCAGTGACACTCTTAAATTAAGTGATTGTCTGAAATTTGCTGTCATAGATAGGTGAGTAGTTTATAATGCCAATCATTCAATAAATTTACTTTATGTTATTGCATGATCTGTCTAGGAAAACAAGTTGGCTTTGCGCTCTTCATGTGGCATAGAGAGTGATCATTCTTTGCAGCTTGGGGGAGACAGGCTTTCAGATACATGCTTACAAATGCAGTGGACATTCGGGTTGCGAACGTGATCCATGTGGGATGCACGTTTGCAACCCGCAGCGGCGCGTCTGCGCACACGCTGGTTGCAATATGGTGCTTCTGTGCATGCACAAAGCGCAATTTAGCACTTCTGCACATGCACGACCGCCAAAACCCGGAAGTAACCTGTTCCAGTACTTCTGGTTTTCAGCGGTCCGTAACCCAAAAAATCGCAATCTGAAGTCTCTGTAACCCGAGGTATAACTGTACAAATGCCACAGGTGCACAGCCCATAAGGAACCTCTCTCTTTCAAACTATTTGGGAATTCTACAAAGTTGAAAACCTCTCTATTGTCAGATTTCAGGAATGTAATAGAAAGAAGAGCATGACAATACAAATTCAAAAGACAGCAAGTCCGTTGTTCCCAGCTAGAACAGTTGAGCTCGGCTGATCACAAAAGACAGGGTATCAATTTTAGTACCGAGTCGCTAAAAGAGCAATTTGCCAAGGCAGCTCCTCCTCTGTGTTGTTATTAGGAGAAGCAGGCAGGCTGCAAGTTACTCTCAGTGAAGCTCAGTATGAAGACTGACAGGGCTGTGTGTACCCCATTAATCTATGTACCAGCTGCAGTTTGTGTGTATTTGTAGGGAACAGAAACCTGCTACTGTTGCACCATAACTGGAACTGGGTAGAAAGACTGGGTTCATCCTAGGCATGCAGAAATACTATGCTTAAGTAAAAGTATTCTGCTCATGTGTGAAGGTTTTACCATAGAAAACTGAGCAACATAGATTTTACATTTACATGGTATGCACATAGCTAAGTTTGGCATGGAATTTGCTATATTGGTATATTGAAAATAACAGAAAATATAAATAGATATATAGACAGTGCTTTTGGCATATTGGTATATTGAAAATCACATACACACACAGTACTTTCTTGGGGGGGGGGAATGACGTGCTGCTACTCATATCTTAATAAATTGTTAAATGCCTCTCCCACCACTCCTCTTCCCACACCTCCCACTCTTATCTACTGAACAAGCACTTCACTGTTGCTCATCCTGTATTCTAGAATAGTACACTATCACCCATTAGTTCTACCCCAAAGATTTTCTTTCAGACCTGAAAATATAGATTTAAGAACCTGGAAGCTGAACTTTGGAATTCTAGTTGTCATGCAAAAAGAAGGCAATCAAACTGAAAGCTAAAGGCGAGGACCCTTATTTATATATATAAAAAATAAATTGCTGTAACATTTCAAGGTACAACTGACAGACCTTGCAGTTTATATATCCATCCAATTTTTCCTCAGGTGCAAAGTTGCCAATCCATAAAACAAATGGTGCAAACAGTAAGCTTCTAATGGTATGGAAAACTGTCAGTGCAACTGTCTCTTATCTCTCCTGAGCTCCCTTTTGACGCTACCACAGAAGCAGTACAATATAATGAAAGCTTCATCTATTATGAACGATTGCAGAACTCTTAATACTTCCCCTCTTACATAAAGAAAATGAATCACTGTGACCTTCCTCAGGGAGTGCAGTAGTGGAATGCTGCAGGAAACAATGTGGTGAGGCACCAGGGATATCCTCCTAAGAAAGCGTGAATGAAAATAACCCCTATATAGAGAATTGGGGTAAGCTTTCAGATTTCCTCCTCTAATTGTTACCGTCCTAAGTAGGGATGGGTAAGCCGTGGTCCTCCAGATGTTGTTGGACTAGAATTCTCCTAATCCCTGACCCATGTCCATGCTGACGGCAGTCCAACAACATCCAGAGGGCCACATGTTTCTCATCCCTGAAGTAAACCAGTAATTATTAAAAGCAAAGGGGGATTTTTAGAGTTAAGAAGCTGGAAGAGGGCACTAAACCCTTTCTGCCCCCTGCCGCTGCCAGAGCTGATGACCTTTCCTCCGCCTCTTCATTTGAGACTGTGTAAGGACTCGTAACATGCAGCAATCGAGTTCTTAGGCAAGGTGCTGCCGCTTGCCCACCCCATGCCATAGTTTCCAAGAAGGACTGCAAGAACATGAGCACGCCAATTGAGAATGCCATAAATAAATGTATCTATTAAAGAGGCTTATAATTAATGGCCCAAATACAATTCAAGTGGTGGTGGTGAAGGCTTCACACATTACTAGCATTTCATATGCCGAATTCAACTTCCTTGCATAAACAGGAAATAGAACAGGGATTGCTGCAGGGATACAGGAGCTCATGGCAAAAGGCGTTCCTAGTCTCTTCCTAACTTCCAGTTTCCAATTGCTATGTCTCGCTTGCTGCTCTCTGCAGACCAGCTCAGTTTGCAAGCCAGTTATGTTCTTGGTGTCTCTTGCCTCTTTCTAAAACCATGTTGCCTTTTGATCGTGCTTCCCCTTCCTTTGAGCCCGGCTTGTCCACGCTGGTTCTCTCCAGTTTACTTTTATAATCTTGGTGGAGCATGTAGGGATATTTATTTATTTATTTACGGCTATTAGCCCATAAAGTATGTACAAACATAAAAGCACAGAGGCATAAAGACCGATATATTCGGCACCAGAAGGTGAACACCATGATGCAGGGGTGGGTCATTGAGCAGAGCCAGATAACAGCTTGGGGCCCGGAGAGCTCCAAGGGACGGATCCCAGAAAAAGGAAAACTGAAGACGAGATCCGACATGCACTCTCTTCAAAACTGTCCGATTAGTTTTTGATGTTGTTGTTTTTGGTGGTTTTTGTGTGTGAGATAACCGCATTCAGGAATCTCGCCACCTGCAGAGTTACAGAAGGATCTGTATCCTGCAAAAGTAGTGCGGCATGTGACTCAGCAGGCCTGCCAACCAAGCGCAGTAAAGCAGGACCCAGGAATTTAGTCCTGGCTATGCTATGTAGGGGACAGTTGAACATTATATGTGGGAGAGAATCAACAGTTTTCCCGTCACACACGCATAGCGGAGACACCAAACCCTTGGAAAATCTGTGGCTCAGCAGGTTCGATGGAAGGACATTGAACCTTGCACGAATAAATGCAAGTCGGTGTGGTACAGATGAAAGAGATGACATGTATGATGGAAGGCCAAGTGGTGGGGTTATTCCGTGATACCTGGGGGAGCAGACACCCCCACCCCCGGCGAGGTTGTGTTGATTTTCAATGTCTGCTAATCTTTGCTCAATAAGTCTTTTGGCTGAGCGTAAGTTCATCTTTAAGGAGTCCGCTGGGGAAATTCCGATGCTCAGAAGTTTGGCATGGATTTTTCCTACCCACGGATTGACAAAGTCGTCCCGCCAGAGGCACTGAAAAAGGTAATGGTCGGGAAGCCTATGCCAGCTGGACAGCCAATAACCAAAGACTCGCTTCCAGATGACAGTCTCCAATGATGCAATCCTTAACTCCAGACGTATGGCTGCGTTGCTCACACACATGGGGAGTTTCAGGAGGCGACGGAGAAACTGATTCTGCAATGTCCCCAACGATGTTAAATTGGACCCTGGGGCCCAGAGCGGGGCAGCATAACAGAGGGTGGAAACCACTTTTGCATGGTACACCTTCAATGCAGAAGGGATGTGGGAGGCTCCGTCGGCCGCAAAAAATTGGAGTAGAGTATAAAGTATTGTTTTCCCTTTGTTTAGTAAATACTGTATCTGTGGCTTCCAGCTTAGGTTGTAGTGAAAAAAGACTCCCAGGTATTTAAATTTGAAAACCTGTTCTAATTGGACTCCATCTAACTTCCAGCTGTAAGTTTTCCGAGACCTGGTAAAGACCAGGACTTTAGATTTCCCATGATTAATTGTCAGATGGTTGAGTTTGCAATAAGCCGCAAAAATCTTTAGAGCTCTGCATAAACCGACTCTAGAGTAGGAAAGGATCGCTGCATCGTCGGCATATAGGAGCAGAGGGCAGCGAAAATCAGCTAGGCGGGGGGCATGAATGTTGGCTTGAGACTCATTCAGAAAGAGCTTCATATCGCCAATAAACAAGTTGAAGAGGAGTGGGGCCAAAATGCAGCCTTGGCGCACACCTCTATTTATTGGGACCTCGTTGGATAGGTTTCCCGCCGGTGTGAGTCTCACTCTAGCTGACGACCCATGGTGTAATTGGGTTATAAGCCATAACAGCCTTCTATCTATGCCCCATCTCTCTAATTTCTTCCATAGACAGTTTCTTGGGATACTGTCGAAGGCGGCCTTTAGGTCTATGAAAGCGACACATAGGCGCCCCCGACTCGGGGCAGAATATTTTCTGGCAAGATGATACATGATTACCATATGGTCAGTGGTCGAATAATTGTTCCTAAAGCCCGCTTGCTCGTGGCCAATCAAATTTGAGTCGTTTGCCCAATGGGACAGCTTAGACAGCAAAAATTTTGCATAGATTTTCCCGATGATAGACAAAAGGCTGATGTTCCGATAGTTCTCCGGGTCAGCAGGGGGACCCTTTTTATGGACTGGCACGATCACGGCCTCCTTCCATGACCTAGGTATACAACAGCTGGAAGCTATTATATCAGGGGTGGGGAACCTGTAGCCTTCCAGTTGTTGGACTCCCATCAGCCCTAGGAAGCATAACCAATGGCCAGGCATGATGGGAGTTGTAGTCCAGCAACATCCTGAACTAAAGTAAGGTCAAGCAGAGCTGATATTGACCTGAATGTTTTAGGTGATCTGTACTCTTGCCTGCTACCTCTTAGCAATCCTCATCTTCTCTATAATCACAACTCAATCTGATTTTGCCCAAACCTAAAACTGCATACAACACCTATTTTCTCCCCTGCCATAGTTCTTTAGAGACTTTCCTCTGTTTCAGTAGCCTTCTGCCTATTCTGTTGTTTCCTTATCCTCCATTCTGTTATCCTTCTTCACTCTAATTCTCATCTGATTTAAGTGTATTTTCCCCCACACTAAATTTCTGTGTTCTGCTGCCTTAAGGGCAAAGGAACCCATAATGGAATTTCTGCTTTTGAAAGACCATGTGTTCTGCTGCTTTATGAGAAATGTGATCTGGATTCTGAACTTATACTAGGGAAAGTACAATCTTCCCTGATTGGTTCAATCACTTTTTCTTTGCTAAGGGAATGGTCTCATTTTCTTCTAGGGGAGAAAAGCTCGCCTCAGTCAGCAGTCAAGAAAAGATATAGTGAATACAAGAAATGGAGAAACTTTTCTTACCTGGTATCTTTTGAATAGCTCTCTTTCATTTTCTAACAAAACTCACAGCCAGTCTGATATGATATGGTTCTACAGATTATTTTTCAACATACTTGGGCTCATTTATTTGAAATGTGCCTCATAGCTTCTAGCTACTGTTGTTTGGAACATCTCACATAAGTTTTACTACATGAAACTTAACCCAAAGCATGTACCATACTAAAACAAAATTAAAAAAAACCCTAGCAAATACAAATGTCTATGATGAATGCAGCTGGAAAAGGAATGAACTGACAAGAGGAATAAAAATGAAAGTTTTGAACACCCAGGAGGCAACGAAAAATAGTTTTAAACCTGAAAAGGTTTGTAAGAGTCACTTTCAAATTTATTGTTACTATAAGGCCACATATGGACAATCTCATAGTAAGAATTGCATTTAATGACATACGACTTGCATTAAACTATATTTCATTCTACTAATGTTCTGGAAAAGCCGGAATCCAGCATGGGATATGTTTTCCTTTTCTGTGGAGAAGGAACAAACAAAAGCCTCCATGAAAAAAGTAAAACCTCTGTACAGAAGCCTTATTCCAAACCAGAATAATTTTTCCAGTACACTGTTCCTCTCTACATAGTTATGTTCTTAAATCACCAGAAAGATTTAAAAAGGACTGCCAAATGCATATTACCTTGCAGATTCAAAAATGCAGAAGAGACCTCAAGAAATAAACAACACCAATGCAAAATAGAATGCTTTATAAATAAAAGTCCCTATAGACACTTATCTTAGTTCCTTACTTTTCCACGGAAGCAGTTAGGATACTGGAATCATTAAAGGTTCAACATTAAATTGCAAAAACTAAAGGGCAAAACCCTTACTTAAAATTCTGGTAAGAAAGACTGGAGATCATGGTCTCTATATATACGAACACAAGACATGGTGGAATTGTGGCTCAGGAGTATAAATCTGGTGCCTACGAAAGGCATCAGTGTCGAATTGGAGAGCCATGGGTAGCGCTGAACAAGCACCCTGTAAGTAGTTGTTGCTTCACATCTTGGTAGCCTAGTTTGTTAAGCTACTGGCCACTGGAGTCAACAACAAATGGCCCAACCGAGGCTGACACCATGAGAATTTCTTCAGGGAGAGCTCGAGGACCAAATTAATGTGATTCAAGCTGTCAAGTGATTCGATGCTTCTGAAGCTTTTCAGTGTTCTGCCAAGGAAGATGTCAATCCAAAAACACCTTTTAAAGAAAGTAACCAAAAAAATCCAGCCTGATTTCTATTGAACAGACCATGAAACAAATCCACATGTTGCTGCTTCATATGTGAACATAATACAAGTCTTGACCTTTAAATTCAACCAAACTGTATCTTTAAACATGTAGTTTTAAAATCTCTTGAAATTAAAGCAACTATTAGCGATCTCCTTTCACATTGTCCTTCACTCCCCCCCTTTGCCTAGAGAGAAACTAGCCATAGCACTGACATACTTGGTGTAGCAGCAGAACACAATTAGACATTCTGAATGTGCCATTGCATCTAATATTTGCAGGTGTTTAAATTCTAACAACACATGCCATGCTTGCCATGTTAAAGTCTATGCTGCAAGTCTATATCCCAAGTGCCGCTTGTTTACTGTAATGACCGCTCCCCGCTTAAAACGGGGGGCGCCCTTTGCGGCGGCGATACCAGGGTTCCCCGTTAAAGGGGTTTCTGAAGGGAGGCTTTGACCGTACGCCAAAAGGTCATCATTGCTCTCCCCTGCGGCGGCGGCGTAACGGGGGCGGCTATCTCTGCTTGAACATATGTTCTCCAGAGCTGGCTCATCCCCCCCACACTGGATAACCCTGAAGCTCCCTAGGTCCCCGGCTGGGGACTGGGGAGGGAGAATGCCCAATGCCTGAGCCAAGGTCTACCCACATTTGAAATTTAATAAAGTTGTGGCCAATTTAATCCCATAGCACGTTGTCTTGAGTCGTTATTCCACATGACGGGGGGGACTGCTCGGGATCTGGGGACTCCGCCTGTCCACGCAACAGAAGCTATGCTACATTTTAAAAAGTATTGTATCTTTCTGCAATTTAGAAATTGAAACAGTAGTTTTGGTTTTATCATTCTATGTTAGAATAGTTCAATTATGAATGTGTTTCTTTCTAGACATTGGAATTTTAAATTTCTATTTTTTTTTCAAAAAACAGAAATTTAAAATTCCAAAGTGGCATGAAGACTTTTTGGGATAGTGTGTATAATGAGTTAAAAAAAGATATTTAGGTACACCTTTTATAAAAAAACCGGAGGCATTTTTGCTAGGAATGGTTGGAGAGGACATTAAAAAGGAAGATCAGAAATTCTTCTTGTATGCCACAACAGCATGAAGACTACTCCTTGCACAGAGATGGAAACAACAGGATATCCCTACAATTGAAGAATGGCAATAGAAAGTATTGGAGTATGCGGAAATAGCAAGACTAACTGGAAGAATCCGACAGCAGGACAATGAGAAATTCCAAAAAGAATGGTCCAAATTTATGGTATACTTAGAGAAAACTGTACATGAATAAAGACATTCACAGGACTAAAATAAAACTCATAACGTTTATTGTAAATATTTGGTTAGACCACAAGATGTAATGCTGTATTATAATAAGGAATGTATGTCTAAAGTATAATACAAAAAATTATTAAGGAATTATAGACACTTATAGAATGTATATATAGTAATCACGCTTAAGCAAGAGCAATGTAGAGAAGCCAGAAGAGGGGTGGAGGGAAGTTAACTCAGATAAGATAAAGATTTAAAGGAGAATAATATTGTTAAGCTGTATTGTGTTTAAGATATTTGGAAAAAAATAATAAAAATTATGGGGGGTGATTTTTTTTTTAAAGAAAGAGAGAATTTCTTCACCCACACTTGTTAAGCACAGTGGCAGGGAAGTCAGTTTGCTGGTCAACTTGACCACCTAGTATTTGACTACTGACAAATATCCACAAAGGCACTGATGCTTGAGGAATTGGCCCACTGCCTGCTTAGCACAACTTAGCCTGTACAAACTGACTTCAGGATTTTTAACATGCCTCCCCACACCTCCGGAGTATGTTTGTAACCTGCTTTAAGAGAGAATACTGCTATATATGTAGATATAGGAGAGATGTATAATGAATGATTCCTGCATCTTCCTTTCATACTTCAAGTGCAAAGTCCAAAGAGAAACTCATTCATATTTCCCCACAATGGAACGTGTGTACTAACATCAGTGCCCAAAGCAATGAGTCCAAACCATCTGTAGGAGAGAAAAAACTTACAATTTAGCTAACAGGACAGAAAAATAGTTTTGAGTCTAAAACAGCACTGAAGGTGAAACATGACTTCTATAATATGATAGGAGCGTAATGCAATATTGTTGAAGCAGAAAAACATCATAAAAAGTAAACACCACTTCTCAGAAGCGTAATCCTGTTCATTTTTCTAAACTTATTTAGAAAGAAGACTGTAGGTGAGACAGGAATTTGCTTATTTAGTATTTGATTTTCTATTTTTCATGCTCTTAATGCAACATTTTGCCAGACTTGATCTCTGATTAGTCATCCTCCCAGAGAAGGTGGAGAGGAACAGCTTTGAAACTGTATTATTTTTTCTTTTTTACACTTTCCCTTCTCAGCCTGATGGTTCATGCAGCCACTTTATAATCACCCACTTAAATCCTATAACATACTCAAGCCTGGCTGTTTTTCAGTTGATCTGCCCTTGCTCGTATTTGTAAACATTCAGGGGCAATTTCAAGTATTCTGTTAAACCAAATGTTACATTGCATAGATGAGTCACCACCACCACCACTAGCAAATACTGTCAAAATATATCTTTCCCCTTGGAGTTAATGCTTTGCTTGAATAAGCTGCTAGGCTGTCTGAATAAGTGAGGATAACTTGTTCCACTTGCAAAATGAGTCCTGCAGGAAGAAAAAGGACAACCGAGGCACAACTGTGACCCAAACACAGCACATGACCTGATAAGCTAAATCCATTAGAATCAATATAATAACTATTCCTATCAATAGTACCGTAAGTAAAACATATTACAAAACAAGTACCAGTCTTTCAAAGTCCATAAAATGCTATTAAAAGGAATTAATATACAAAAATTTACAAAAAAGCAATGGAATGAATCAGCAGCAAATAAACCAATACGCAGGAGAGGAAGCCTCAACGTAGATAAAAAACATGAGATTAAGGTAAAAAAAAAAAAGTAAAGGAAAAGAACAAATATTCAGACAAGCATCACCCACTATTTCTCAACCAAAAATAATTCACACCTGTCCGATGATTCTGCCTCTCACTTAGAAACATAGCCATGCCCCTCTGTGTTGTAGCCCCATCCATATCTCATTGCCGAGCAAGCAGGGACTAGGAGTCTCCAAGGATCACTGACCTGAGATCAGAATCCACATCTGAAGAAGAATCTACATCTAAGGATTGGGCAGGTGGCAAGCCACATAGTCAGACAGTCCAGATGATCACAGAGCCAAAGGTCCTCATGGAGAGCAGGCAGCAGCAAGGTGGGGCTGGCAACCACAGACATTGTTTCCAGCATCTGGCTGCTGCTGAGAGATCCGTTTAAGAAGGCTGAAGCCAGCTGGTTCTCATCAGTGCCTTCTCTGTGTCCTTGAAGGCTGATCAGCTGCAGTCTTCAGGTGGAGTCATTCCACCTTTCCCCCCTTCAGGCTGCTGTTCAACAGGAGAAGCTGACTCCTGGCCCATGATACTCTGTTACCATATCTTTCCATTCCAATCTCCTTCAGGACTCCCACATTAAAAATGTGTAAAACAGGTGGTATCCCAGCCTTACTGCAACCAAAAAAGGCAACTGCAACAGGAATAAGCCTGTGGACTTGTCACTTTTGGAATCACCCACAACAGACCATGGGTATATCATTTCCCTCTCCCTGCAGCCAGACATGGTGGTGATAGCTGCTCCCCAGGCAACAAGTTATTGATAGTCCTTGAGTTGGAGGGGGCTCCTCAGCCAGGCTGGCAGTGGAAGAGGTGCACACCATTTGAAAACTGAAGGCTGCTAAGAAACATAGGCCTGATACACGCATGCAATCTCATCATGACTGATATGAACGGATGGCTTGGACACAGAAATGTGCTATTGGTGACTGTAATATCACAGGCAGAACTTCCATAGCATCTCAAACACAATGCTTTTTGATGGGAGTTCACTCACCCATTCAGCTTCTTGTAGGGAACTGAAATCATATACGTGTAATATGCAGTATGTCACCTGTTCTCAACTGCATGCAGTGCTCCAATGTGCCAGATCTGAGGCTTAGCAACGTTGAACATTTATATATTTGTAACTGAGAGTATCAATTTGTAAATCATGAGTGTAATTATAAACTTTTTAAAAAATATAAATTCAATATCTAAAGTCTTTCCTCTGGTTTCCTCTACTTAGCTCTGTCTTTCTTACAGCATGTTCAGGTGCATGCTCAAAGTATGGATAGTGGAAGGAGCATTTCTGCAAACCCCTCCCCATAAGCCACCACATGACACACACTCCTCAGTCCCTGACAGAAGCACCATCTTCTCAAGTTGATTGAGGGGGCCTGCCGCAACATCCTGATGCCACACGCACAATGTCCAGGTGTCATGTGCACGACATCCTGATGTTGTGCATGTGACATGTGTGGCTTTATGACATTGTGTGTGTGATATTGTAAGGAGCCAGGGGGTGGAGCCAAACACCCTCTGAACATTGAGGGGGGCAAGCCTCCTCAAAAATAACCCGGGGGGCTGCGAAACTGCCTTGACTCCCAGGAACTGGAATGTATGGTCACTGACCACCCTGAAGTTAATGAAGAAAAGTCTACAGGGGCCTTTGATATGCATTTGCTTGAACATGAGGAGACCTCTCAACATGATCAGGAACCCTGATGCAGGAGGCTACTTATGTTCAAGCAAATGATACAGAGATGATGTGATAGTAAAATGACAGAACTATCAGTTATACAACTATACAAATATTATCAGGGTTGCCACACACAATATCAACCATCTTACTACCTAGTCCTATAACCATCTCCTTTCCTTCTTGCTTGAGCTTGGATAGGATATTTGGCTCTTTCACAAGTGTGGGAAATCTATTAAATGTAATTTGCTTAAAATCAGTGACAATGGCCTGATCTTGGAAGGCTAGTGCAGTGCTCCCCAACCTTTTTATCGCCGCAGACCGGTAAATGTTTGATAATTTTTCCGTGGCCCGCTCGTTTTGATTTAATAATTTTAATTTAATTGTATTTAAACATGCCTTCAAAATAAAATACAGCTACACCAAAAAATGAATATAAAGTGATTTATTTTATTCAACTCACTAGAATGCCAAATCAATGAGAACCCTGAGCTTGTTTCTTTGCAACGAGACGGTTCCATCTGGGGGTAATAGGAGACAATGACACCCGAAGTGTGTTGCTTATGTCCAGTTTATTCTGTTGTTTTGTTTTGGTTGCTGTCACTGCAGAAAACCCCGCTTCACACAGATAGGTTGTCGGAAATGGCAATAGGGATTTAAGTGCTGTGGTGCTTAAGGCCACAGTCATTTGCAATCTCCAGCAGTAGTTGTTCTTCTTCTTGCATAGACATGCTAGATTCGCCTGATTTGTTGGCAAATGGGTCGCGGATCCATTCCTTACCAGTTCGTGGGTCTTTTGTGGTTGGGAAGTAGCGCTCAAACTCTTTTAAAGCAAAGACAGGTGATCGTGCACCAACTGGCAGAATGAATGTTCAAGCTCAGTCTCGCCTACAATCCCTGCTAATGTCTGCAACATGTCCAAAATGCCTCTGTTCACGCGCCGTCCCCACAACTCCAGTTTGGCTTTAAATGCAGCTACTTTGTCTGACAACTTGAAAACAGTTGCCATTTTCCCCTGAAGGCCCAGATAGAGTTCATTGAGCAGGCTGAATATGTCACACAGGTAACCCTGTTTTGTGACCCATACCTTGTCACTGAAATGTGCTGCCAGCGGTGACTTCTTTTCTGAGAGAAATCTTTGCAATGGCTCTCGTAATTCAAATACTCTGGTTAGCGATTTTCCTCTGGATAACCATCTGATTTCTGTGTATAAGAGAAGGCATCTGTACTCTGTGTCCATCTCCTCACAAAGCTGCTCAAACAGGCGCGAGTTAAGTGCGTGTGCTTTGATGTGGTTAATAACTTCAACGACATCCATCAATACGCTGTTAAATTCCGGTGACATTTTTTGGCTTGCCAGCATTTCCCTGTGAATGAGACAATGCGTAGATTCACTCTCAGGTGCAACCTCCTTAATCCGAGCAGTTAAACCAGACAGTCGTCCGGTCATGGCAGCAGCTCCGTCTGTGCATATGCTGACACAAAAGGACCATTTCAGTTTTTCTGATATATAACCATCCAGTGACTTGAACAGTTCTGCTCCTGTGGTGTTGTTTGGCAAAGATAGTGCACATAACAAATCCTCATGCACATCCTCCTGATATAGATATCGCACATAAACAAGTAGTAGTGCCTTGTTGTCGATATCTGTAGATTCGTCAACCTGGAGTGCATACCACGGTGATGTATTAATCCTCTCCATCAATTGTGCCTCAATGTCTTCGGCTATTTCCTCAATGCGCCTAGTCACAGTGCTAGCTGACAAAGGCACATGTGCTATCTTTTCCACAGCAGCCTTTCCTAGAAGTTCACGGCAAATGTCTTTAGTGGAGGGCAAGATCAATTCTTCACCAATAGTAAATGGCTTTTTAGCCTTAGCAATGCGGTTAGCCACCAAATATGATGCTCTCAGTGCATTCTCCTTTATTGATGTGGTGGCCCTCATAAATATCTTCTGTGCTTCGTGCTCCCATTTTTTTCTTTCAAAATACTCCAGGGGCTTGTCTTTTATGCCAGGGTGCTTGGCGGTCAAGTGGTGAAGCAGTTTTGAAGGTTTCATTGCCTCATTAGAGAGATTCTCACCACAAACTATGCAGAGCGGTTTTGATGCGTGGAAATCACCTGTCCCGATAAATCCATATTTCAAATAGGACTCATGGTATTGTCTGTTAAAAGTTGCATGTTTCTTTGATGTTGAAGGCTCTTCTTCTGTCTGTTCACTGGGCCTTTTTTTCTTCCCAAGGAAACTTTCTAACGATGTCTGTTTCATACTCATTTTTGCTAATTTGTGGGTTAAAGCAGACACAATAACACGTCAGTACACACGAGTACCGGTGAACAGATAGAAGAGCTAGAAGAGTGATACCTTCTCTTTCTCTTCACTCCACTGCTGCTTGCAACCGCTCAGCTCCAGATGTCACCTAAATCCGAATGTAAATCAAAAAACTATCAACGCAAAAATGTGATCAGTGTTTTAAATATATGACCAGTGTATCAAAATAACTGTGAAATATATATATATAAATCACAAAAGATGACTGTGCCCCCTTTCAATACAGAGATGCCAGCGTTCCCCTTTCAATACAGAGATGCCAGCGTGCCCCTTTCAACACAGAGATGCCAGCGTGCCCCTTTCAATACAGTGATGCCCCAGCATTCCCCCTTTCAATACAGAGATCATCGCGCCATAGTGCTGAGTCTCCTCAACAGCAGAGAACCCCCGCCCGCCCCTCCGTGCACTTATGCCTGAACCTGCACAAACACATTCGACCCAGGAGTTGTTGACCTAAATAAGTGCAATAGGCCTGGGTGAATGAGAGGGCATTCTAATAAAACCATTGCTGCTCCCCTTTCCGTTTGATAGTGCTGAGTCTCCCCCTCCGTGCACTTACCTCATGGCAGCTTCTCTTCAGTCCCCGCGTCTCCGACCTCGAGTCCTCAGTCCTCCCGTGGCGCCTCCTCCTCGGCCAATGGCGTGAGGTTTGCCTTTCGGCCAATCAGGAAGCAGGAGGACCCGCTCCCTGATTGGCCAGGAGCAGCATCAGTGTAACAATAGCGAATTTTCATTCGCTATTGTCACACAATGGGCGGGCTTGAGAGGGCGCAATGCTCTGCACCTCGGCTGCCCGCCACAGTGAAATGAGTTGAAGTTCCTCGGGCGGCCCAATGCCGATTGATCCACGGACCGGCACCGGTCCACGGCCCAGGGGTTGGGGAACACTGGGCTAGTGAGAATGGCAACAGAATAAACTGCTAATTTCATTAAATTTTAAAATGGGGGAAAATCTGTGCTTAACAGAACTGCACAAATATACAGTTAAGTTTTATCTCTTGGTGAAGAAACTCCATTTGTACTAAATTACTCCATGATTTATATTTTCCATTTCACCAGGTCATGAAAGATTCAGCAGATAGCTGAATAAATTGTTTAAATATGCAAATCTTTGGGGCATTTAGTAATATTTCTCCAAGGATTTCATTCCAGTGCTTCTTGCCTCATCGCTCAAAAGAACATGAATCAGAAGAGGAAGTATATTGCATTTTAATTTACTACATGTTTATTTTAGCAGCAGTTAGTGCATATAGCGCATTCTCATTTTCTCGGGAGATTCTCAGGAACATGCAACACTTTGGGAATAAAGAAGGAAACTGAGATCATTCAGTCATGAGCTGGCAGGGACAGAATATAATATGAACACGGTACATTAATATCATTATTTGTGGCTTGATTTACTAAGTGCCTGGGAAGCTACCAATTCCACTTAAGTCAATGGGAGCTGCAAGTGTTTAGTACTCCAGAAAAACAAGTCATTATTGTATGTAGTATTATACAGTAAAACCTATTAAACCCTCATAAAGTTGCAATTAATGAGCTGCAGCACATGCATGTTGTAAGTGCTGAGCACCTCTCTCTTAGCATTTCTATATAATAAGGTACTCCGTAAATAACACGCAGAAGATCTTGAGGTGCTAATGAAATGCACCTGTCAATGCAATTTTAAGTTAGAACTCAAATGCGGTTTATTCCACTGCTGAAATTTGGCAACACAAATAATCAAAACCACACTTTGTGTCACAATGTAAAAGACAGGCAACACATGCCAACCATGTATTTAACTAGGGACACACAGGACTGAATGCAATTGAAGTTTACTCTGAGCCAACTCACTGCAACTAATGCACCTAAGTTAGTCATATCCATTCATTTTAATGGGTTTGCTATGAGTACGATTAGAATTGTACACAACCCAAAGTATATGATTACTTTGCAATTCTACAGCCCTGCTCACTTTGCTTGCCAACCCCATCCACCCCTCCTTTTACTCCTCACAAGCCTCCTTCCCCCTCCCTCTTCACACCTCACCAACCCCCGTTTTACACCTTGCTAACCCCTCTCTGCACCTTACAATAATCCGTGGCTGTTGGCCATGCTAGCTAAAGTTGATAGGAGTGTCACAGCATCTGGAAAGCACAAAGTTGAGGAAAGCTGCTTTATTCAATTTGCACTTGTGAAACACCCCCTCCTCAGAAATGTATTACAAATTTAATCTAAAAAGGTCCACTTCTCTTAAGGAAGAGGGAATACACTGTATTGTTGCACACCAACCCAATCTCCAAGCGGTGTGAGATTCCAGGAGTTTCAGATGTTTACTCAGGGTCTGCGTTTCCTTTTAGGAATGAGGCATAGCAGAGGCTGTGTATACCTGAAGGAGCATCTCCACCCCTATCGTTCTGCCTGGACACTGAGGTCCAGCGCCAACGGCCTTCTGGAGGTTCCCTCACTGAGAGAAGTGAGGTTACTGGGAACCAGTCAGAGGCCCTTTTTGGTAGTGGTGCCCACCCTGTGGAACACCCTCCCATCAGAGGTTAAAGAAATAAACAACAATATGACATTTAGAAGACATCTGAAGGCAGCCCTATTTAGGGAAGTTTTTAATGACTGATGTTTTAATGTATTTTTAATCTTTTGTTGGAAGCTGTGGAAACCTAGCCAGATGGGCAGAGTAGAAAAAATTATTATTATTATTATTATTATTATTATTATTATTATTATTATTACTATTAATGGTTTATTTACACATATATACAACCTGAGCCTACAACAGAGGGGTTCACAGCATTAACACCAAAAGAGGGTCTTTTTCCCCACATAACTGCTGCTTCGGATTCAAACAGAAATCAAATATTGCTCTGACTATCCCTCCAGCTTGCTGCTTTTACCTGGAGCTCACATCACTGCCAAAAACTCCCTACCCTCAACTCTAGCCGTGTCCTTGTAACTATTCATAAGTTGGGGGAGGGGCCCCATCCAGGCCCCACCCCTTTGCCACCTTGACATACGGCCTGCTTCCCCCCACCAAACTCATAACATTATGTTGGAAGTGCCACTTGTAATGCTACAAACCAACAGTGTGTTTTGATTGTCCTCGGAACTCAAAGAGCATCAGTTGATTAAAACCACAAATGCACTTTCCAATGCTTAAATCTTCTTAGAAGAAAAATAGTATATTATGCTTGAAGCCCATCAATAAACATAACTCAAAGCCCTATCGTTACAAGAGATTTCTGTTCGACTAAAGAGAAAACAGCTTCAGGATTGCCTTATGCGAATACAAAAGCATTTCCTTGTTCATTAAATAGGACGACAACACCCTATAGCTATGAAGCTCCAAATATGTGTCCAAATATGCTACAATGTCTGCTGAAAACAAAAGGATATACTATCAATCTATATTTTCCTCTTACATGTCAATAGTATGTATGTCCCACTGTGTACAGTGGTGTTTACATTCAGGTAAATGTGTAGAGGATTGCAGCGTTTCAGCAGAATCAAACACATGTCTCCTCAGAAATATGTTGCACTGAATTCAATAGGGATTACACCTAAATAAACAGGTATAGAGTTCTATATCCACTTGTCTTTGAGAAAGCCCTGTTGAACTAAGCTAGAGTAGACATGTTTAGGATTTCATTGCTAATCTTTTGCCATCATATGCTTAACAACATAAAATGTTTACAATTCCAAATGATGGTTAAATATTTCTATACATCTTCTGCAGTATGCTCTTCCTTGGAGCGGGGAATGGAATCTGATGACTCCTTTACTTTTATATAAAAAAACCAATTTGTGCCTCCTTAAATCCTCTTACCTGAAAAATCAGCACAACACCTTCCTAGTTTCTTTTTTAAAGGAAACAAGCTTAGTTTAAAAAGCACTTCAGTAGGCCAGTTCTCTATAAGTGCTTCTTCCTTCTGGACTCTGTGTTTTCACATTTCAAGAGAAAGAATATAAAGTGTGAACTCATATTAAGTAACAGAGTTGCAGACTGCATCAAAAACATCTAGGGGGAATATAATTGATTCTGACCAGACCCAAATTGGCTTAGCTTCAGTAAAATGGTGGCCTCATGTGCCTTGCAACACAAGGGAGTAGGGAAAGTAAATCCCTTTTTCCATCAGAGCAATGCTTAATAATTCTTATTTAACACTGAAGAAAAAAATGGGAAAGAGGGCCTGCAAAATACTTGCAGTACAATCCCAGGCAAGTTCATTAAAACTAAGTCCTGCTTAGTTCAGTGTGCCACTTTTTATTAAAAGCATCTTAAATATACACACTTACTGCCAGGTAAGTCATACTGAACTCAATTTAGAGTAGATATGCATAAAATTGTATTGAACTTTTTTATGTACACATGTGTCAGGGAACTGCCATCGGAAGGAAGGGAAGTGAAAGGGCTCACACAGGTTGGGAGAGACTCAGCAGCTGAAGAGGGAACCAGTAGGGGGAGAGGAGCTGAGCTGAGGGAAAGGGAGCTGGAGGGATGGCTCAGAGACACTTCCAGCGAAAACAGTGGGGAGGTTTCAGGACCTCCTGTAGGGACACCCACTCCTCGCCGGAAACTGTCACGCAGAGAGTCCAGAAGACGTGTTTCCGTTAAGGAGCTTTTATGTTGGAAGCGATTCCGAAAGCAACCACTGTCGGAATCTGCCAGCGACTGACGGAGCCATGTTTAAGGGGCTCCGTTACAGACAGAGGTTTGCAAACTTGACCAAACTCTGAGGGACTAGGATTTTACACACAAGCAGCTCATCGTCCCATCACAGCATTCCGACAGTCTTCGTGAGCAGCTTGTGCAGGAGAAGGCATCATGAGCAACCCAGCCGGAACCGGAGAAGCAGGAGCTGGAGCGGGTCCAAGCCTGGAAGAAAGGTACCGGGTGTTGGAGGTCCAGCTAGCGCTGCAGACGGCGAGGCTTGAGGAGAGGAGGGCTCAGGATGCAGACAAAAAGGGGAAAGACACCCAGCTCGTCAGAAAGGTACCAGGATTGGTGCAGAAGTTTGGGGGGGAGCCCAAAGACTATCATGGCTTTCGGACAGAGATGCAATATGCCCTCAATCTGCAGTTTGATGAATTCCCTGACGAGGAATCACGAGTGGCTTTCGTGATTGGGCATCTTGAAAAGGGGGCGAGAGACTGGGTTAGACCCCTGATGGCAGCGAATAGTGACGTCCTAAAGGACACGATGAAGTTCTTTCGCGCCATGGATCTGATGTTTTCCAGCGATATTGAACAGGGAGTGGTCCGCAGACAGTTAATGGCTTGCAAACAGGAGGCTCCGCGTGCTTTCAATCGTTTATGAACCACGTCCTGGGGCCTTTGCTTTACAAGAATTGTGTGGCCTTCTTAGACGACGTGTTGGTGTATTCTGAGAATGAGGAGCAGCATGTGAGAGACGTCAGAGAAGTGTTGAGCAGGCTGCAAGCCAACCAGCTGTGGGTGAAACTGGAGAAGTGTCAGTTTCATACCAAGGAGGTGGAATTCCTGGGGTATCGCCTGTCAGACAAGGGATTGGCCATGGATCCCGGCAAGGTCCAGGCGGTGCTGGAATGGAAAACACCCAAAACAAGGAAGGATGTGCAGAGGTTCCTAGGATTTGGGAACTTCTATCGTAAGTTCATCCGAAACTTTGCCCACCTGACGGCGCCCATTACGGACTGTCTCAGCAGTAAGAAGAAGTTCGTTTGGACTGAGGAGGCGGAGCGAGCATTTGAGGAACTAAAAAGGGCCTTCGCCTCGGAACAACAACTCCTGCATGTGGATTTACAAAAACCGATGAGAGTGGAAACTGACGCATCAGACAGAGCTATTGGGGCGGTGCTTCTGCAGCCAGGGAAGGAGGAGTCAGAGTGGAGACCGTGTGCCTTTTTTTCGCGAAAGCTGAACAAATCCGAGAGGAACTACACGGTGTATGACCGAGAACTACTAGCCATTCATGAGGCGTTCCGGAGATGGAGGCACCTGCTAATTGGCGCACAACATAAGGTGCAAGTGTGCACTGACCACAAGAACCTAGAGTATTGGAGGACGGCACGAGTGCTCAACCAACGGCAAGTGAGATGGGCCCAGGAGTTCTCCAAATTTAACTTTGAGATTTGTTACGTGCCAGGCCCAGAGAACATTAGGGCGGACGCTCTCTCACGCAAACCTGAATATTTGGAGGGGGAGGGAGCACCCGAAGAGAGACATGTCATTCCAGAGGACCGCTGGGTGTGTGGGGCGGCATTGGTGGGACAAAGAGAACTGGTAGAGGAAACAGAGAATGATGAATACGCCCAGAATAAGCTCAGAGGTCTTAGGGGTGAGGGAGAGGAACCAGGGGGTTTCGAGGAAAGAAATGGAGCTTTGTATTACAAAGGGGCACTGTATATCCCTGAAGGAGACTTAAGGGGGAGGGTACTCAAGCAGTTGCACGACAGCCCCACGGCGGGGCATTTTGGACAACACAAAACCATGTGGTTGGTCACCAGGGAATTTTGGTGGCCTAAGGTGAGGGAAGATGTACGGGAGTATGTAAGAGGGTGTGAGCAATGCCAGCGAGCCAAAGGGGAGAGGCGGGCACCGGCGGGGCTATTAGAACCCTTACCAACCCCAGAACGACCTTGGGAGGCAGTGTCGATAGATTTTATGACTGATCTGCCGAAGTCCAAGGGGAAAACAGCCATCATGGTGGTGGTAGACCTACTAACAAAGATGTGCCACTTTGTAGCCTGCTCGCATGCAGTCACGGCGGAAGAGACAGCGAAGTTATTTGTAGAACACATTTTTAGGTTGCACGGGGTGCCATTGAGGGTGGTCTCAGACCGAGGAAAACAATTTACTTCCAGGTTCTGGAGGAAGCTCATGAGCTTACTGCAGGTGGAGGTCAACTTTTCGACTGCCCGGCACCCTGAAACCAACGGGCAGGCGGAAAGAGCAAACGGGGTCCTCCAGCAATACCTGAGGTGTTATGTCAATGACAGAGAGAATGACTGGGTAGAAAAGTTGGCGCTGGCGGAATTTGCCTACAACAATGCCGAGAATGTGTCCACAGGGATGAGCCCCTTCTTGGCTAATTATGGGTGTCATCCCAGGGCTTTCCCAGGGGGAGAAGGGGAGAGATGGGGTGTCCCGGCAGCCAAGCATTTTGTAGAAGAAATGGAAGCAATCCATCGTCAGCTCCAACTCAACTTAGAAAGGGCGAAGGAAGAATACAAGAGGCAGGCAGACAAGAACCGAAGGGAAGGTGAAACCATAAGGGTGGGAGATAGGGTGTGGCTGTCAACCCAAGGGTTGCCGTTCAAAGGAGGTTGTAAGAAATTAAGACCCAGGAGATTGGGTCCCTTTGAGGTCATTCAACAGGTCAACCCAGTGGCTTTCAGGCTCCGGTTACCCAACCACATGAAACTGCACCCAGTATTTCACAGGTCGTTACTGTCACCGTATGAGGGGGGACGAGAAGGGATGGCCACTCGGGGACCGGTCATAGAAGAAAGGGAATGCAGCAGCCATGTGGCAGAAATCCTCGACGCCAGATGGAAGGGGGATCAGGTGGAGTATTTGGTAGCGTGGGAAGGAGAACCGGAGTCAGAAAACACTTGGGTAATGGCAGAAGATATCAATGACGAGGTATTGATAGAAACGTTCCATCAAAGGTTCCCAAGGAAACCTCAGCCTGTGGAGAGGTTCCGGAGGGAATACTTTGGGACCACCGATGAGGAGGAGGAGTTGGAAGGATTCTCGGAATCGGAAGGGGAAGGGGAGATGGACTCTGAGGAGGAGGAGTACTTCGAGACCAGGAACCGCAACAGGTGGAGAGAAGTGTTCGGGACATCGGAAGATGAAGGAAGTTCATTCCGGGGTTTTGCCTCCTCACCGCCCGTAGAGGAGGGGGCGAGAGGGGATGAAGGGGGCCCTGGAGGGGAGGTGGATGTCAGGGAACTGCCATCGGAAGGAAGGGAAGTGAAAGGGCTCACACAGGTTGGGAGAGACTCAGCAGCTGAAGAGGGAACCAGTAGGGGGAGAGGAGCTGAGCTGAGGGAAAGGGAGCTGGAGGGATGGCTCAGAGACACTTCCAGCGAAAACAGTGGGGAGGTTTCAGGACCTCCTGTAGGGACACCCACTCCTCGCCGGAAACTGTCACGCAGAGAGTCCAGAAGACGTGTTTCCGTTAAGGAGCTTTTATGTTGGAAGCGATTCCGAAAGCAACCACTGTCGGAATCTGCCAGCGACTGACGGAGCCATGTTTAAGGGGCTCCGTTACAGACAGAGGTTTGCAAACTTGACCAAACT
Organism: Podarcis pityusensis; assembly: GCF_964106645.2. Taxonomy (NCBI): domain Eukaryota; kingdom Metazoa; phylum Chordata; class Lepidosauria; order Squamata; family Lacertidae; genus Podarcis; species Podarcis pityusensis. The sequence goes on from NC_138027.1 coordinate 50,853,692, forward strand.
CTGAGGGACTAGGATTTTACACACAAGCAGCTCATCGTCCCATCACAACATGTGATGTCAAAGTGTGTGCACTTTTTAAAAGGTTCTATTAATTTTAAAGCATGAATATAAGATTTAGTATGCACACATCTCAAATCAATATTTCTTGTATTTATGCCATACAAGATTAATTTAACTTTATTTAAAATTAACTGTACTACACCAGTTTTCATATTTCACCCAACCACTCAGCTTTTCTACTTCTTCCAATGGGAAGGAGCAGAGAAAACTCTCTGATTTGCCAATGTTTCATATGACTAGAGAACTTTTTTCATTTCTGAAATGCAAATTTGCTCTCATGAGTATTCACAATCACAAGGCAAAGCATTGACAGGAGCTTATGATTCACGATTTAGACACTGCTCTAAAACAGTTGTTTTGAAGGCGTGTTCAAATTCACTAAGCTCTCACCCTGTCTAAAAGATCTTGTTCTAAATTACAATAGTTTACAATCTTTTTAGAAATATAGCAGAGTGGCTTAAAAATAGGATACAGACATTGCTGTTTCAAGCCATTCAACCTTACTAGCATTCCCATTTCATTAAAGGGTAGAGTGACACCATATATCTACAATCTATGCCAAGTATAAGTAAGGGCACAGTCCATATGAAATATCAAATACCTATGACTGAATCACATTTCATGCTTTTTCTATCATGTTGGTTAAGAGACAATGTTCAAGGGTGTTTGGTTCTTAGATAATTCAGAAGGTACTTCCTTTTACATCTGTATGATGCAGTACATTTGATCCTGGTTGGCACAGGCAAACATTAAAAGCATCATATAACATGGCACGAGATAAACATAGGTATATCTCATCATACAATATACCATAACTCATGACCTCAGTGGTGTAGCTAGCTGCTCTGGCACCTGGAGCGGCAGGGGTGGGGTGAGCCGCCCATGGGGGCACCACGGTGATCTGCCCAGGGGCGGCGGCCCAGTGATCCACCCAGGGGGGTGGCATGGCGAGCTGCCCACAGGGTCCACCTGGCGGATGCAAGCCCCATGCTGCCATTTCGGGCAGGGCCCCAAGCCACCGCATCACTCCCAGGCTCTGCTGTAAGTGCTGCCATTTTGTCACCCCCCTCAAGGATGACACCTGGGGCAGACCGCACCCCCCTTCCTACACCCCTGCACGACCTAAACATATTTTGATCTAAAGTTCACCTGCTCCATTACACATGTCTACATTAGAGCAAAGCCCTGGATTATACTTTTTATTATATGTATTTTTCCTTCAGATGTTGACAATTTAAACCGATTTTAGTTGAAGTTCACTGTTTTAAAGGAAACTAGATTGCTTAGAGGATTTGTAATTAGATGAAAAGAGTTATAGCTCTAGGGAATGCATTTAAAGGTTTCAGTACCAGGCCCGAGTCCTGAAATGGGGGAAGGAATAGGCCTCTGAACATGTGCAGAGTTCCTTTCTCCCAACACTGTACTTCCTGGCACACTTAGAATTCAGAAGCAGGTTCCTGTTACTTAGGCAGGATTTTCAGCATAAGAGCTAAACTGTCCTGCATATATATATATATATATATATATATATATTCCATTTCCCCTCTCACTCCTCCATCAATACATCCAATTCAGAAACGTTTTCATTCATTCTTTTTTAAAGCAACCTATTATTAGGATAGTAAGAGAAGGCGCTTTTCATTTTCCAGTGTTCACTCTGATGCTTATCAATGAAAACGAAGGAAGTGGAGGTCATGAAATATTCCATTGCTCAAATTGCTCCTTGCCATCTACCTCTCCTCGCCATAAATTTCCAGCACAGCTCTGGGAGAAGCAGAAAGAGCTAGCCAAGAGCAAATTGAATTGATTTGCATTTCACCGAAAGCTTCAAGGAGGAAAGTTCAGAAGGGTTGTGGGGAGCAAATGCATTTTAAAAGAGGTTGTATTGCCATTTCTTAGCTTGCCTCAGACCACATGACACAGTTATGTGGTAAAAGAATTATGATTTTAGTATCACTATAACCAATGGTCTGCAAGAGATAAAAAGACAGAGATATGCCATTTTGATAAATAGCCTATTTGTGTTTCATAGCCAGGCTTCAGCTTACATTATTAATATGAATAGTACAAAAAAAGCAAGAAGAAAAAAAGAAAAAAGGAGGGCAAAAGTAACAAATATGGTTGCTTCCTGAAAAGTGGGACATTTGAGACCAAATGTGCGTGCTCTGTTTACTCGTACTGTATGAGCTTTCGTGCATAGAGAATGTTTATCAGATCAAAACTTTGCTCTCTTGCTTGGTGAATGCTCTTGCCATACTTCATGTGATTGTTTCCATGTGCATACTGTAAATGGAGTGTCTTAATAGGGGCAGTGGGCTTTCCTCAAAAGAAGAAAGTTCTGAAAGATACACTACTCCCTGGTGAAATAAGGGCAAGACTTCTGCCATTCAGTATGCCATAGGGATATGCCTCACGTACTTCCTTCATAACCGTGATAACCCAGATATATGGGAATCTGCTGATATTTGTGTTCGCTCCAAATTAATTAATTAATTAATTGCCTTTAGGGTAAAAAACCATAATGTATTGTGTTTTTAACAGCATTTGTTGTTGTTGCTTCTTCATGAAACTCAAAGCTTAATCCAGAAGCTAAGAAGATATATGGGATTGCTTTAAAAATAAAATAAAACACCAAACGCTTGGGTTTTTGCATTTTTAAGTTACAACTATAAATCTGTTGATCTTGGAATTAAGTATTTAGCCAAAGATATGGGCAAAATTAGAAACATTTTAAAAGACAATTATAGGGAACTTCGTTTTGTGTTTCCTTAGAGAACTTCAGGAAATTGATAAGTTCAGTATATCCTGTTATATTGCTGCACCTCAAACGTCCTCCAATGAAAATTAGACCACTATCCTCTAAATGGTATAAGAACAATGAATATAGCATGTATATGTCATATGTATAGTGGCGCCCGCCCTGTGGAACGCCCTCCCTTCAGATGTGAAGGAAATAAGCAGCTATCTTCTCTTTAAAAGACATCTGAAGGCAGCCCTGTTTAGGCAAGTTTTTAATATTTAATGCTGTATTGTTTTTATGTGATCATGGTATCTCCCCTGCCAGGTAAGTATTAATGCTGTATTGTTTTTAACACTTGATTGGAAGCCGCCCAGAGTGGCTGGGGAAACTCAGCCAGATGGGTGGGGTATAAATAAATAAATTATTATTATTATTATTATTATTATTATTATTATTATTACTTGTCATGAGTCATGACACAAGTTGGTAAGAATCCACACAATGTGTTGTATCCAGTGCTGCTATTCTGCTCACACAGCAGACTTGCATAGGGGAACTTCCCTCTCGTCTTCCCTGCAGCCTCCCTGGCGTGCCGTCCAGAGAAGATACGGGGAGTATTCAGGGAGGAGGAACAGGAGAAGTCCACTTGCATGAGCAGAACTCCATTTGTGCAGGATTGGTTACAATTGGCTACTTTCATCAAAGAAATATCAGAGTGTAGAATTCTATTCTTATATTTCAAGACTCTCCCACGACCGCCCACCAGCTATTCAATTTAGCAATGGAAATGTTATAATAAAATATAGATACCACAAAAAATGCCTTCTCAAAACTGGAACTAAGACTCTGTTCCAAAATGGTTAAGTTCTCATAAAACCAATTATGCAGAAGCGAAACACTGCAGTATAAGTTTTACAAATACAAGAGAAATGCTTGTTGGGAGACTTAGCTGGGAATAAGTCAGACTGAACTCAGAGGGACTTACTTCTGAGTAGACATTTGGAAGCTTGTGCTGTTACATGATCTAGCTTCTTATTTGAACAAACTAATTTACACACATGATTATTTAATGATAGCTAAACGGCTGAAAAATCATAGACGCAATCTAGTGTGTGTGTGTGGGGGGGGGGAGTTTCAGCTGGAAACATTTAATACATTATTAACAGCAAACAATCCTAAAATGTTTATTGCTGAGACACAATGGATATATCTCTGAGCGAGTTAAACTTGCACCGAGCATCAGTATAATGAACACCAAGTACTGCTATTTCTGAAACCATGTAAATACTTACAAGAGTACGATAGTATGATCTCAATATCAGCATAGTAAGGGTGGCAGTAGGGAGCAGTCCCAGCACAGCAGTATGCTTTGCATTTATTATCACACTGAGCAAAGCAATCTTCTGCTGGATAAAAACAAATTTAGGAATATAAAATTGAATAGCACAGTGATTAAAAATGCATTCCAACTCTTTGATGCCTCACTCCATTATTTAAATCAGACTTGGCTACAATGCTATACCTGCTTACTGGCAAGTAAGTCTACTGAATGCAAGGAGATAATTTTAAGTAAACATGTCTAGAATAGCAATGTTCATCAGAGGCGTGACCTGGCCATGTAATCCATATGCAAGCAAATTCTCAATAACTTAGAAAAGATATGCAGAAGCAGGGGCAATTTTGAAGTTCATTACATGGATCTCTTCTTCCTTTCACTAAACTCATAAATAAGACCTATATTCAATCAAGGCAGTCTTTCTTACTGTTGAGATTAATTCAGAATGACCGTTCCCCACATCAAATGGTTTCAGGCCTTGGGCGGAATTCTTTAGTCTATCTTCCTAAATGGGGGGGGGGGGGGCGTGAAGCGGTGACCCACGCCCCCTTGTGGTGGTGATCCCAGGGTTCCCCGTTAAAGGGGACTTGAGGGGAGGCATTGGCCCTACGCCGAGACGTTGTCATTGCTCTCCCCTCCAACGGCGGCAAAACAGGGGGCGGGCTCTCTGCTTGAACATATGTTCTCCAGAGCCAGCCCAATTCCCACACATGCTGGATAATCCTGAAGTCTCCCAGATCCCCGGCTGGGGACTGGGAAAGATAAACACCCAATGCCTGAGCCAAGGTCTCCCTACATCTGAAACTTAATAAAGTTGTGGCCAATTTTAATCCCATAGCACATTGTCTTGAGTCATTATTCTGCTTGGGGGTCGCCTGGGGTTGGGGGGACTCCACCTGTCCACGCAATTTACCATTTGCTGTAAAGCCAAAAGGACTATAATGAGATAGAAAAGCAGTAATTTGTTCTGTTGACCTATAACGATCAGAAATACATGTCCAAACTTTCTGGATAATGAGCATGTGTGATAGCAAGATTTTAGAGAGAACATTATTTCTCTTAAACAAAACTGCATTATAAAAAAAGTTTATTCAGCATCTGTTTCTGATAGGATTTCTACAGTACAAAAATCAATTAAAAATGCACAAACCTTTCTTATGTATTCCTACAAGTGAAAGCCGAGATCAACAAAGAAGAAACAAAGCTTACACAATCACTCAGCTGTTTAGTAAAATTAGATGTAGAAGTTCTGTATGCAGGTTTCTTGGCTCCACTGTATCATAGAAGCTACTGTATCACCTTATCTGTGTCCTCCCACTCCCCGAGAGGTCTGGAGGGTGACAACACAAGAAGAGAGAGGCTCGCCTGGTGCCATCATTACATGTCTTTAGGCACCAGGCAAAACCATTCCTCGTTACCAGGCCTTTGGCCATTAAACAATCTAAGGCATTTTCTAAGTGGGGCAATGAGAAGTAAGGAGGGCAGCAGCGCTTTTCCTGAGCTGTTCCCCCTTAGCTTGGCCCTCCAGGTGGGCAGCAGGCACAGAGGGTGATCCAGCAGGGGTCAAAGAAGGGCCAGAGCCCACAAGTTCAGCCTCAGAGAGGTGAAGGGGCCTGATATAGATTAAAGTTGGATGCCTTGCAGCATGTCCCTCTTGGGGCAGGCTGGCTTGCTCACCCAGTCTCCTTCATTGTCTTGTTGCAGCGGCTGCTCCTGTTGCCTGAAGACAACACCTAGCCAGGCTGTGGTGGTCCCGAGGGCTAACCATGTGGCAAGGTCCAAGTCCAGTCCGAGGTCAAGGGTGCGGTATGGAGCCTGTCCATCAAAGCTGAAGCGGGGTCCAAGGCAGGGAGTCGGGTGAGGTCAGGAACTCTGGCAGAAGAGCAGGACAGGGTGCAGGCAGGAACAGGCAGGCAGGCTACCAACAATGTTGCTCCCGCAACCTGGGACTGGGCTGGCTGGCTTTTATCTGCCCCGAGGCATAGGGCGGTCCCGGTCCACAGGTGACTCGCCTCTCCTGGCCTGGAGGCGAGCATTCCTCCTGCGGGAACTTAGTTCCCTCCGCCTCTCTGCCCTGAACCTCTGCAGCTCAGGAGAGGCTGGAGGGTTACTGGACCCATAGGCAACCTCACCTTCCCCTGACGGGGCTGAGAGTGGAGCACCTGCAGGCAATGGGTCCTCAATCACCTCAGGAGCCCAAGCAGACTCAGCTGGTGCCTGCACCTGAGGATCCAACACAGGTGAGGACCCTTCAGGCTCAAGCCCCAGCCCCGGCTCAGCTGGTTCTGGAGGCGGGGACTCCTGTGGAGGCTGGAATTCCTCAGGTTCAGCCTCTGAGTCTGAATCCCAGGCCATCACACATGCTTTGCTTTCAGCTCACTGGGGGCTGCCACCATACTTCACAAGACCCTCAGTGGCCCCCCTCAGCTCTATGCTGCATACGCACATCTCGCTTCACTCCTGCTTGCCTAACACAACAAGGACTCCTTTCTCTCTCTCTGAAGTAGGTGCTGCATCCTGCAGCTAATTAGGCCACAACTCTGTCCCGCCCAACGAAAGAAAACTCTTGGAGTTCTGCCAGTGATGTACTGTGGAGATTCTCAGTATTTTCCATTTTGCTCTGGTTCTACGCACATTTCACTTCTGCATGCAGGAGACCAGAACGTAACCCTTGCGTAATTGGAGAGTCGCCTGTACAGTCATACCTTGAACAAATTGGCTCCGAAACGCAGAAAACCCGGTTGAGTGCAGGAAGCTCCTCTAGCCAAGCGGAAGCTGCACCTTGATTTTTGAATGGTTTCGGGATTTGAACGGACTTCTGGAATGGATTAAATTTGAGAACCAAGGTTCCACTGTACTGCCTTCTCCTTTGAAAAGGTTGGAACATGCAGTCACCTCTTTGTGCAGTAGCCAATGCAAGACTTCATGAAGGTGAATGATGTGCCAGCTCAACTGCTCAAGTGACAGAATTGTGTTTCAAAAGTAATATATTCTTTTTTGGTTGGTCATATCCTAACATTTCTTTTATATCATGCCTCCATAGCTTTGCGGCACTCATATCTAGAAGCTGGGAGGGAAGAGCATTGTAAATTCCATTTAACATGCAGCACAACTGCCAACACGAGAGTAATAAGGGAAAATGTTACTTGATAGAAAATTACACCTACTCTCTGATAGCAGCTGCAGAGGTGCCTATTCTTATGATTTTATCACAAGCCATGCAATAACCTGTGCTTTGTTAAAACCCCAGGGACTCTGGGAATCTGCGAAAACCTCTTTCATTTCAGAAAGCACATACCTTGGTTGCAGAAGAAGCAAAGGCATGCCTCTCTCTCTCTCCAGAGGGGAAACATAAAAGCTTAAAAGTGAAGCAGAAGCAGAAGCAAAGCAATTAGTTATGAGTATCTTATATCCCATTGATTTTAATGAGTCTAAGCATGCCTAATAGCCTATGTTTAGAAGAGAACTCAAGGGTTAGATTCAGAGTTAATCTTCTAAAGATGACATTTAATGTTAGCCATACTCAGTCCTGCTGAAATCAATGGACAAATCCATTGGGGCTTGCTCTGATTGGCCATCACCCTAAAACTAGTGTGTTAATAGACTTCTCAAACGACCCCTTGGTTACATCTGCTAGAATCTCTTATTTTTGAATTTTTTTAAAAAAATTGTTACAAAAGTTGGGTACCTGCCCCTCGCTCTGCCAAGCAGTGGCAAAACCCCATGGGGTCCGAGTCATCCATAGAGGGTTTGCGTCCCTTTGAATGATAGAAGACATGACAGAGACCTTCGTGGCTTTCATAAATATGTTTTATTCACCTATTTACACCTTCAGTCTGCATGGAGGGAGTCCAGATCCTACAGCATAGTCAGTAGTGCAGGCAACCGTCAATCTTCCTCCCCCCAAATGGATTTCAGCCTTTCTTCTTCCCAGAAAACCTTTTTCCTGTCCCCTCAAACATGCACCCCATCACTTTAGTAACCTTTCAAACCCCTATCTCTGTTCACACCAGGGCAAGGGGGAAGAAGCTCTTTCATTGGCCATGACCCCCAATAGCCCTCTATTGTATAGCCCTTCCTTTAATAGCCCTAGTTTGGCCAGGCTACTCATATATTTCTTCTTTCCCATCCCAAATGATCACAATCCTAGAATTTAATAAGCTCTAGGGATTACTCTAAATCTATAGCAATACGTATGGGGAGGGAGAAGGGAATTGCAGCATAGAGTAACCTTTATTTCTTACAGACAGTTCACATTTCATCATCACACACATTCAATTACTTCAGGAGAAAGAAGATAGAATTAGGATTATGCTCATTAAGTAGCTAAAACTGAGGTTTTAGAGAAGAAATTATGGACACAGTACCACAGCAATGCTGAAAATAGATGCCATTTAAGTGACTGTGCCATGATATATCACTTTAAGCACATATTTGTTTTCAGAAACCTAGTCTTTCAGAAATGCCCAGTCTTTAATCTTGGTTCCTGATAACTGTATTTAAATCTAGTGGTAATGGTACTTCAATAATAAAGGTAGGTAGAGCCTCGAGGCTCAAATATTTACCCCAGGTCACTGGGAAACATAGAAATGGTTTGGATTTCATAATGAGAGATGGCCTAAAGCATGAGCTTTCAAATATGAAGGAATGCCACCCAAAAATGTGAAAAATCCACAGGTGCTTTTGTTCATAGAAGACCTGCTGGAATGGCAAAGGGAAGAATGAATGGCTTTTTCTAAGGGGCAATGACCATTTTGTGCACATTCAAAGCATGAGTGACCTTGCACAGGTGCATTGCCACAAACCCAGAAGTGGCAGGAAATGGGGTGTGGGCAAGGTGGGGCAGGGATGTAACAGGGCAGGGCTGCCTTATATATGCTCTGCCATCACACACGATGACCTGGAATGCAACCCCCATGTAAATCAGGGGTTGCCTGTCTTAGAGAACTTATATACAGTACTACCTCGGGTTACAGACGCTTCAGACTCCGCTAACTCAGAAATAGTACCTCGGGTTAAGAATTTTGCTTCAGGATGAGAACAGAAATTGTGCGGCAGCGGGAGGCCCCATTAGCTAAAGTGGTACCTCAGGTTAAGAATGGACCTCCAGAACGAATTAAGTTCTTAACCCGAGGTACCACTGTATATGCCGGCTCCTACAAAGGAATGACTAATCAAATCCTTTTGATTCCTACTGTTTTTGCCATATGCTATCTAGTCACATGTTGGCTTTTTGTGCTCCTCAAACTGTATTGCCACAATAGTTCTTCCATCCCTGCATTATAAACACCCTAGATCTCAGCAATAGCTTCCACCAGAATAAGAATCAAAGAGTTGAGGTAGGGCTGAGGGGATTCAGAAGGCCTTCTGGTTCAACCTTCTGATTTAAGTCAGTGCAATATATCTAAAAGCAAGCCACAGCTCAGATCAGCCCATACAATTCTATACCAAAGTACATAAGAATCAGAGTGCCCTAAAAATTAAATTAACATTAATGAATTGCAACACTGATATGTTATTACCAGAATTATATGCTTGGGTTATAAAATGTGTGTTTCCTTGCAAGATGTGAATTGTTTATATTCAGTGTCCTAGCTCCACAGGTTTTTTTCTTATAAAAAAGTAAATGCATACTGTATTAAATTGTAGCATGCTATCAGTCAACATATGCACACAATTTTCTATTAAGCTGTTAAAGGAAATAATCCATTTGTTTTATCACCACATTTCCCCATTGTTATATTTCAATATAAATCTGAACTTACATAAAATGAGCTGAAATATGCATAAGAGGTCCTGCTTGGGTAGCTGCCATTAGAGAAATCAGGCAGGCAGCCATGAGAAAGAGGACCAATCCAGCTGTGGTCCCTTCTCTATGGAGGTTTTCCAGTAGAAATACATAATGACCCATCACTGCAGGCGTGGGCTTTAAAAGCAGATTCTCTTGAATGAAGAACTTCTTGAGCTGCTGGAAATTAGGTATTTTACAATTATTTGATTTTACCATTTTTGCAAAGCTGAATACTGCTTGTGATTAGTATTATTGTTGGTTCTCATTTTTCACAATTGCATTTTTTATGATGTTTTATAGTTTCAAAATCTGTTTTGATCTTATACTATGAATTTATATGTTGGAAACTCCGGTAGGCGTTTGGCTGTAAACGACTGTCTGCAACTAAAAATACATACATTTAAATTTAACAATCTGTTTAAATGTCTCTTGTTAACCTATCATTCTTTTTTCAGGTTTCATTCCTCCCTTGTTATTGTTTGATTCATTATTAAGAAATTATGTCCTTGTACTACTGCTATTTTCAGTGTTTCTCATTGAATGTTTGCTGTTCTGTAGTTCTATAACTGCTTTATGTCTAAGAAGCACTAGAAGAGGAGTGAAATTTGTCAGTAGCACAAATAGTCAATCTCTCTATCATTCTAACTGCATGGAATGATGCCTTCTTCTTCTTAGAATCATAGAGTTGGAAGAGACCACAAGGGCCATTCTTCTTCTTCTTCTTCTTCTTCTTCTTCTTCTTCTTCTTCTTCTTCTTCTTCTACTACTACTACTACTACCTTCTGCTATGGAAATCATTGGCTATGGCCTTCTTTATGTAGCAGATAGCAAGGTGATGGGACAAAAAGCACAAGCAACACCTTTGTCTGACTCTTAGTTTTGCCCCAAAGTAAGCTGTTTACAGAGGTCACACAAGGATGTTACAAAAAGACACCTCCTGTCAGTTCCCTTGACTGGACTGAGCATCTTATGACCCTTTCTGTCAGCTCCAGTTCACTGAGAGGTTTCATTTCCTTGTTTCCATAATTTGTGGAAATAACTAGCAAAAATCTTTCTTCAGACTCACGTTCACATTCTCCTTTTCTTGTCTGCTGGCAACAGGGAAGACGTGGTTTATTCTTCATACCATCCTGTATGTCACTTAAAGAATTCATGTACAGTAAAGCATGCCACCTCACCCAAATAATAGCATTCCTATAGATTTGGGTTTTTTTAAGGACAACTGAGAAAACTTTCAAAGACCACATATCTTCTTCTTCTTCTTCTTCTTCTTCTTCTTCTTCTTCGAGTACCAACTGGTGATTTATACACTGCTCTGACAGATTCCATGTGTTTAAAGATTTAATTCCTTTCAGTCTTGTTACACACTGTTTAAAAATATAGTCACTCTTGTGCTTTATTGCTTCGCTTAATGAAACATTTGTTTAATAAACCAACATTAATCAGCAGTGTTTGGTGAAGCAAAGAATAACAACATCTGGGGATAACTTTCCAAAGCCTTTGAGGGCAATTACCCATACCAAGGAAGTCTTCATTTTTAAAAGGGGAACTAGGAATTATGACAGTCATATCTCTACCACCAGAAGGACCAGCCCCATGTTTCCCAATGAAATATCCTTAACCTGCTTTCTGTAATCCACTATGAAGGGATCTAGGTGAAATTCTCTAGTCACGGAATTCCACCCCTGGGATGCAGGGGATGCACCCCTGGGAACAGAGATGACATAATAATAATAATAATAATAATAATAATAATAATAAATTTATTATTTATACCCCACCCATCTGACTGGGTTTTCACAGCCACTCTGGGCAGCTTCCAACAAAACACTAAAATACAATAACCTTTTAAACATTAAAAGTTTCCCTAAACAGAGCTGCCTTCAGATGTCTTCTAAAAGTTTGGTAGTTATTTTCCTCTTTGACATCTGGTGGGAGGGCGTTCCATAGGGCGGGCGCCACTACCGAGAAGGCCCTCTGCCTGGTTCCCTGTAACTTGGCTTCTCGCAGCGAGGGAACTGCCTGAAGGCCCTCGGCGCTGGACCTCAGCGTCCGGGCAGAACGATGGGGGTGGAGACGCTCCTTCAGGTATACTGGACTGAGGCTGTTTAGGGCTTTAAAGGTCAGAACCAACATTTTGAATTGTGCTCAGAAACGTACTGGGAGCCAGTGTAGGTCTTTCAAGACCGGTGTTATATGGTCTCGGCGGCTGCTCCCAGTCACCAGTCTAGCTGCCGCATTCTGGATTAGTTGTAGTTTCTGGGTCACTTTCAAAGGTAGCCCCACATAGAGCGCATTGCAGTAGTCCAAGCGAGAGATAACCAGAGCATGCACCACTCTGGTGAGACAGTCCGCGGACAGGTGGGTCTCAGCCTGCGTACCAGATGGACCTGATAAACAGCTGCCCTGGACACAGAATTGACCTGTGCCTCCATGGACAGCTGTGAGTCCAGAATGACTCCCAGGCTGTGCACCTGGTCCTTCAGGGGCACAGTTACCCCATTCAGGACCAGGGAGTCCTCCACACCTGCCCACCTCCTGTCCCCCAAAAACAGTACTTCTGTCTTGTCAGGATTCAACCTCAATCTGTTAGCCGCCATCCATCCTCCAATCACCTCCAGACACTCACACAGGACCTTCACCGCCTTCACTGGTAGAGCTGGGTATCATCCGCATACTAATGAACACCCAGTCCAAACCCCCTAATGATCTCTCCCAGCGGCTGAATGTAGACGCTGAAAAGCATGGGGGAAAGGACAGAACCCTAAGGCACCCCACAAGTGAGAGCCCAGGGGTCTGAACACTCACCCCCCACACCACTTTATGAACACGGCCCAGGAGGAAGGCGTGGAACCACTGTATAACAGTGCCCCCAGCTCCCAGCCCCTCTAGACCGTCCAGAAGGATATTATGGTTGATGGTGTCAAAAGCCACTGAGAGATCCAGCAGAACTAGGAAACAGCTCTCACCTTTGTCCCTAGCCTGCCGGAGATCATCAACCAGTGCAACCAAGGCAGTTTCAGTCCCATATGAGGCCTGAATCCCGACTGGAAGGGATCCAAATGGTCCACTTCTTCCAGGCATGCCTGGAGTTGTTCAGCAATAACTTGCTCAATCACTTTGCCCAAGAATGGAAGATTTGAGATTGGGTGATAGTTGGCCATATTGGCAGCATCTAAAGATGGTTTTTTAAGAAGCGGTTTGATAACTGCCTCTTTCAGTGGGTCTGGGAAGGCTCCCTCACAGAGAGAAGCATTCACCACCCCACGAAGCCCATCGCCCAGCCCTTCCCAGCTAGCTTTTATAAGCCTGGATGGGCAAGGATCAAGGAGACAGGTGGTTGGTTTCACTCGTCCAAGCAGCCTGTCCACATCCTCGGAGGTAACAGATTGGAACCAATCCCACGCAACTTATGTTGCATTGTTTTGCATTGTGTTGCATTGTCTACTTTTTTATATGTTTACAAAGCAAGAGACAATAATGCATTCTCAGAATCTCTAAAATGTCAAGGTGTAATCATAGCAAGCAATTCTGGGTATGGTAATGACTATAGGCTGCTTGCTGGATCAGATCATGGTCCACAAAGCTCAGGTGTTCCTAGCATTGTTTACAAGAACCCCAGCAACCAGAAATTCATAGCTGGTCCTTCAGATATTGGTCATTGGTCTATAAGTACAAAGCGGACAGGGTGTGTTGCTAAGTTTAATCTCCAATCCTATAATGCAATCCTCAAAAAGCCTACGAGAAACGGGGTCAGAAAACATCAACACACTTGCTTCTGCATTAAAATAACATCGTGCTTTTTAAAGGTCTGAAGCATGAAATGCAATTTTAACTGACTTCCCAGCCCTACCTGAATCCCACTATGCCAATTATTATGGCTTCTGTATAGCCTACTTTTATAGCTTTGTGCTGTCAGACATGAAGGGATCTCAGGGCCAAAGGTACCTACTTTTGCATACTTCTTGAGAGTGATACTGTTCACATTTGGGAATGCACAGAGCTGTCATGGCAGGGATGTCTTCTGCTACTTCTACCCAGGCAGCCAAAGGGAATTCCCTCAATGGTCGCCTGCCCATGTGCACCCTGTTTTTTCTGCCCTGGGATGACGCCTGAGCACGAGGATCCACAAGAGCTGCCCACTCAGTGGAATGGGTAAGTGTCCATTACTGGTATTATCTACATTAGTCTCTACAGTCACAGCAGGTGCTGCAACCTTCCAATAGCTTGACCTCGCCCCCAAAGGTGTACTCCGGGCTTCCTCAACCTTGGCCCTCCAGATGTTTTGAGAGTACAATTCCCGTCATCCCTGACCACTGGTCCCGCTAGCTAGGAATCATGGGAGTTGTAGGCCAAAAACATCTGGAGGGTCGAGGTTGAGGAAGCTTGGTGTACTCCTTTATTGTCTCCCGAGACAGATGGATACCAACACAGCACACTGGTATTATCTAGTTTCCAAGACCACGGAGATTTTAACAGTCACGACATGTTCCGTTTCTATTCCTCCTTTATAATAGCAAATCCTCTCAGTTTTTTGTTTTTCTTGGTGGAAGCAAGTGTGTGTGTGGTGACTTTGCTGGGTGTGGTAGCTTATCAGCTTTGTGAGGCCCTCCTCTTCTTTGACACCTTCAAGCCACTTTTTGTTTATAACTCTGCTGTTTCTCCCTATGCTGTTTTGTTTGCTTGACTTCAGACTTCATAAAGTTCTAGTTTTATACCATGGAACTCTGAAAAAAAAAATGTTTAAGCTGCCTGAGGTTTGGGAGAGGAATTAAAATAACAATACATGTGCATGTAACCCTATATCTACTCAAAAGTAAGTTTCACTGAGTTCCATCAGATTTCCATGTAAAAGAATATCCATCTTTGTTTTGTACAATGCAACCTTATGTAGGTTTATTGAAAAATAAGCCTCACTGGATTCAGTAAGATTTACTCTCATGTGAGGATGCACACTTATTTAGGAGTAAGTTCCATTGAACTCAATTTGGTTTAGAAAACATGCATTGGATTAGGCAGTTTAGTTTACTAATTCATTTATTATCAACTGTTGCTCTGCTGGCTGAATTTCAACTTTGTATAGATGACCTTTAAAGAAAAACGTCTCTGGAAGCTATTTGTATTTTCAGAATTTCAGTTGGGGAATTATCTAGCTATTTTAAATAATAATCTATTTTTTGTTACTGTTGTTACAGTCTTGATTCCAATCAATAATGATCTTTCTTCTATAACAATCACTTTTTGCTCTGTCTTCTGTGGTAGCTTAAAAGTCAGGAACCAAACTGAAGAACCATGTGCATAATTTCTGTCTAGCAAACAAATAGTTTATCCTCCAGAGGATTGTCTGGGGACTATAAGCTATGTAGAGCAAGGGTGGCTAACCTGCAGTCCTCCAGGTGTTGTTGGACTCCAACTCCCATCAGCCCCAGGCAGCATAGACAATGGACAGGGACAACGGAAGCTACAGTACAGCAACAGCTGAAGGACCATAGGGGTTGGTCACCCCTGATATAGAGCTTCTGACACAGGATTCCTACTCTTTCATACTATGTTTGTTGGTGTTTTGTGGGAGCAGATATTAATACTGAATGATTATAATTTTTTTTTTTGGCTTCTCATTGATTATAGCCACATGTGTCCAGATCTAATTTTTAATAAAATTTAATGCTTAAAATCCAATATATTTCCTGAAGAGTCATAACCAGCTGGTGAGTATTCAAGTCATAAACCCAGCCATTCATTAATCCCTAACCAATGCCCTACTTTCCACTGAAGTCCTTTAAAATTACTTTTTAATGTCTTGTTCTCTGCATTTTGACATAACGGATTTCAGTACCTCAACAGCTTCCTACCCAGCTTTAAGATTCTGCAGCTTCCTCTGTGCTTAGAATAGAAAATCCCTATGGTATCTATTAGAAAAATAGATGGTGTGTGTAAGTTTAATGTAGAATAAAGGATTAACATTTACAATAGAATTCCCATCATCCCAAGGATGGCTTTCCTTCTCTGTGGTCCCATGTCCTCCTAGCCCTGTTGAAATAGCACTAAAAAAGCCTTCCCTCCTTTGTTATTGGCCAAAGCTTAGGTTTGGTTGCAACAGGATACCAGAAGTCTGTTTTGATTCATTGTAAAAATGTTAATAAGGCTGTGTGAGCTCTGTTTCAAGATTCCCATCTCTTTGTTTCTATGCAATGATTTTAATTACACAGGACCTGTCAGAAGCAAGCCAGTCGAAAGATCAGAGAGGAAACTTCTTGTTGATGTCTGTCCCTAACAACTGTACAAGGAAAATGTTTTCTCTCTCTTTAAAAACTTGTTTGCATAACTATGACAAATATGCTCACTCATTGAAAAAAGTGGATTTCTAGAGTTGCAAAAACAACAAAAGAAAGATGTTAATGGCCTGGAAAAATATTGCATCGCTCACACTTCAATCATGGCTAGTTCAGATAGCAGATCTATCTGTGTGTGGAATGACAATCTCTAAAAAGCATGCTAGGTGGAGAATATTTGAAGCCTTTTGTCTCTTTATTTAAAAGGCAAGTTTTCTCTTTCAGTGTGTTGGTTTGTATTCAAGATGGTGGTTCTGGCAGGGAACTGGGTTTTTAAATGTTGCTTAGATTTCACTGTTTCCACTCAATCTCTTGGTAGTATGATGCACAGAAGAATTTCATAAGAAAATATAGTAAACATGGTAAATGTGAAAAACTGGACAGATGCTACCAAAACAGGAAGAGTGCCTACAATATATAGGTTGGATTTATATGGCACAAACCTAAAAATGAAGAGTATCAAATATACAAACAGTGTGGCATGGGAATTTAAACTGAGGAACTTTCTGATGCAATGTGCCACACATGGAGATGTGCAAGAAAGTTACCTCTCATTAATGCACTTTCTAAGTATTATTTACTACAGAGCAATCTTACTACTGGGCTAGAAAGGATGTTTATCAAGGGACATGAGGGGCCTATTTGCTACAATGATAGGCATTTTGAAGAATTTCATTGTATCGGGTTCTGGAAAGTTGTATATACATACAGATACATAATGATATTTTTTTTTGTTTGTTTATTTCCATCTTCCCCTACTGGAATTCCAGTTGCTTCTCCATTATCTATCCCCAGGCGAACCTTAACCTAAAATCTCAACTTCTCAGACAGTCTGGCAAAATGGTAATAAAATTTTACAATCCTTGGCTAAGCCTGTGCCAGGATGATAGAGAGTAATAGTTAAAGCCTAAAATGGCACTTGATTCGCCTGTCAAAAGTAATCATTCAGTCATGAGAATGGTTAAAATAAAAATTTCAAGGCTGCTCTCAAAACAGCTGTAGGCTAGACCTTGCAGAACAAGTTCACGCTCAAAACTTCAATGTTTCTTATTAAAATACACCTGCAAGGCAAAAAGGGCTACAAAATCAGATGGATTATAGAAAATTAGAAAGAAATATAGGCAGAGGCCTGCCATCAGTTTTCACCTCACATGTGTTCTAAGAGAATTGTGATTTACCATTACCTCTCATACTAAAATTATTCAAAAATATGAAAGAAATTTCAAAAGCAATTTCTTTTCCAAGAATAGGGGGGGGGGGAAAACCCTAGCCAACAATGAGTAACTGATTCACAGAAATTATATCCCTTCTTCACTCCCCTATTGGGAACATTTCTTGCTGGATTTTCTAGGTCCAGTATACTGTATGATGATTGGACCCTCTGAGACACTCACAGAAGTGTACATTTTCATATGGTTTATGTCATATTCAAATTTATTCCCTGTTTTGCAGGTGGAGTGGAGGGCCCCAAAATTAGTAAGTGTCCACACATATAATTGCATTAACCATGAGTAACTTAATCCACAGATTTTAGTGGATCTGCTTAGAATGTGACATAGACACAATCTAAAACTGTAACCAGAAATTGGAAACTTGTGGACAGAAATAGAAAATACCTCTTTTTACACACCAGAATGATGTTGTATGTGGATAGTATAATCAAACACATACAGATGTATGTTATGCACACATTGGTTGACTCCACACATGGTCATAAATTGGCACAACCCTTTAAATCAAACCAAATGTTTGTAATTCTATGCATGGTTACCTGAAAGTAAGCCCAAGTGAATTCAAATGGAGTTTATTTCTGAGTTGACATGCAATGAATTACACTGTTATTGTCACTTATTTCAGTTAAAAGTACTTAGTTTGAATGCAAGCATGCAAACTTAGGTTGTGGATTGCACTGGTGGTTAATATCTCAGAACACAAAAAAATCCATAATATCCACAGCATGTTTTTTTCATTAAAAATACAACACACATAGAAAATCAATGGCTTTGAACTATCCTATTAGGTGGCAAATCAAAACTTGAATATAAAAGAGAAAACTGCCTATTACCAGATCAACTCTAGCACATTTTGCATTGGGTATATATGGCTTGTTTTCTCAAAAGTCTAATTGCACATTTAGTTGATAGACTAATAGCTCTATTGGAAACGTATGACTTATTAACTTATTGTGTAAATATATATATTTACATAAGATAAGATTTGCCTTCTTTTGCTTTCCACAAAGCAAATGAAGAATTAAGTGAACAAAGCATATAACCACATCACCCTCCCAACCAAATAATTATCAATCTAGTTGAAATAATGCAGTAATAAAATAAACCCATGCACATACTGCAAAACCAGGCCTTCAAGTTTAAAATCCAGTTTTAAGGGGCTGCTGCCCTGGAATTTTAAAATTATCTATAGTATACAGTAGTGCTGTGCTGAGATTGATCCTCCAATTTCTTGATAGTTTTCCTCCTCTGTTAAAGAGGCTCCAATATTTTCGGCTTCATTATCAGGTCACTTTAGAATTTCTTTAGAATTCTGGTGGTTGTGGGGTTTTGAGCTTATCACTGAGAGGTGGTGACGGAATGGTGCGTATTTTTCTTCCCATTATACATTTCTCCAGGCTCCCATGCTGCCTGAACCCCGACCTAAAAAAACCTCTTGTGGGAGGAATTGTCTCATAATGTCTTCCCCTGGGCTTTAATTGAAGTGCAAGCACCGGGGGAGACTGCCGAGTGCAGATCAGTGGTGAGATGATTTGAAGACTGAATGAAAAGCCAGTCACAAAAGCTCTCTGTCGCACTGAAAGAACAAAAACTCTGCACCCACCTATCAGAATTTCTCTGAAATTTCCTTTCCCCTTTGGTAATTTTTGAATGGAGCACAATTCTATGTGGTCTCTGTCACTGTGACTGGCATTCTGAGACACGCTACGTTTGCTCCTGGAGGTAACATATAGCCATCATGAACCAATAGTCATTGATAGCATTTGATGGAGCAAGCAGTTGAACAAAATCAGGCAGTGGGATTGATTTTTTTTTTTGATGCCTATGAGATTTTATACGAGTGTGAGCCAAATTGTAGTATATTGAATACAATGCAGTCTTTTGCTTGGCTATTATGAAATGAAATTGTATGACTTTGTTACCTCTGCAGGACACTATAAAATGTACCTTCTGGTTTCTTTCTTGAGAAAAGGGGAAATACGATTCTGATAGCTGCCTTGCTAGGTTTTTAAAATAAGTTGTATGTGCCTTATGACAATGGGGTTGCCATGGAGACTTCTCACTCCAGAGTACTGCTATAATTAATGTAGAAGAATTTGGTTTGTGAGCAATAAAGGTTCCCTTTTTTTGGGCTGTCTTTTATGCAAAAAAACATAACCCAGCTTTTTTGCTTTTTTTCTAGTATGTGCAATGGAGCAAGGTATGTAAATTTGAAAACAGACTTTGTCCTAGACAGCAGCATATCGAAGAGGATAATACAATCTTCATCCTTGCAAGCAACTGTAGATCTTACAGATTTTGCAGAATATATCCTTGCTAGTATAATAGTCGCTACTTGAGGTGAAATGAAATAAGAAGAGAAGGGGAAGGGGAATAACAAAAAAACAATTTTCTCCCATAAGCTTCTTGGTTATTTTTAGATGCAGAGGAGTTCTATGGAGTTCAAAATCTTGCACATTCTTACTGACAGAAATAGGAAAGTCTGCTGTGGCTTATTTTATTTAACACACATGTAATACCTCAGGGAGTTATGGGGATAGGGATTCTGAAAAACCTCCCTGAGTGCAATGATTTTAGACACACACACACACACACACACACACACACACACACTGCCCTCCTTAGATGGCCATGTGTGTGCTTCAGTTGTTACAAAGCTCACTATTGACACTTCTCTTCTCTCTCACATGGAATTTGACACTTCATAACACAGAAGCACAAAACCAGTTTGTCAACCCTGATTAGAAAGAAAGAAATACTCTGATCAGGTGCAGTTTCCCATCTTAAACTTACTTAAATCATAGCACCATCCTGACTACAGAAATAAAATGTGGTTCGCATTTGCTGCCAGGATGCTCAACACATTTACTTGGAAACATGCATATTTCATGGTAGAAAATATTTTAAAGTAATAAAATGAGCATCTCTGTAACCTGAATATCCCTGGTCAGCATCCATAAACTATTTTTACAAATAAGAAGAAACAAAGGATGCTATAGCAACCAGCATCAGCCCCAATGGACCCTGACAATGGCACGCCAGCCCAGGGGCAGATTCTGGGCCAGTTTCCCTTTGCCACCATCATCTGTTGCTTTCCGGGTGGTCTTTTGGGGGTCCCAGACTTTGACTCCACAACTGGTCCATGGTGTTCAATGTTCTGGGCAGATTTTAGCTCCACCTTATACTACAAGTGCTTCGATTCGTATGTTCCTGGTTAAGGGTGGGCAAATTTGTCAATTTCAGTTTCTCTCATTAGTTTCTCATATGTCCAAACTGAAGTTCAGTTTGTTATGGAATTTATGGGGGGGGGGGGCGGGCGCACATATTTAAAGTTGCTAAATGTTACAAATATTATGCCTGAACATATCCTTTCGACTTCACAGCTCAGGGAAGATACCTAGCTTTATAAATCATATAAAATCACCCCCCTTTCCAATTTCCTCTATTCCAATGCCATTTTGCCCTTGGAAAAAGGACTCTTTCCCCCTGCCACCTCCTGCCATAATCCCTCAAGCGTGAGGGCATGTACACCCACCCCACCCAGGGAAGTGCCCAGGGATGACAATTGCTGAGCAGTTAGGTTCCAAAAGTCCATCACCGGACTTGCCCCAGGTTATGGATGTGCAAAGGGAGCTGAAATATACTCGGAGTCCTGCAGTGATTTCATGCTCTTTATTGCAGCTTGTAAAACGGTGATTCAATTGCCCCCCAAACCTCAGGCTTTTATATACATTATTTACACAATGAGTCCCGTCTGATTGGCTGATTCTGCTTCCCTCCTGGAACCTGATTGGTCTTTTCCTGCAGGCCAATCAGTTGTTGCATTCTACAATCCTACCAGCCTAATAGGCTGATTAACTTCCTCCTGGAGCCTGATTGGTCTTCTCCCGCAAGCCAATCAGTTGTTGCATTCTAGGATCCTGCCTGCCTATTGTTCTAGGATCCAAGCTTAGTACATAACAGGAGCTCTATTGTCCTTTGATGGTGGGTACTTGAGAGGTGCCTGGACATGTTTTGCCTATGTTAATCTTGTACCAATGACTTGTCTGGACATGTTTGCCAACGTTGAACTAGTGTAACCCCTGTCTACCCCTCCCCTTTTGTGACATGTCAGTGATGTAAAGAGGTTGTATCAATGATGCTGTACGAACTGTATTCCGGGATATTGTGGGAAGTTTTAAAAGCCAATGTCACCCCATGCTCGGGGTTCCTTACTCCTGTGGGGACCTGTTGTGCAACAATAAAGATCATGGTCTACTGACTGCTGTTTTGCTCCAAATTACTTGGCTGGAACTTCCTTGTTTTACTGACCACATGGACCCATGGGGGACTTGTACCCCAATGAGCAGGGCTGTTCAGTAGTCTCTCACCCCAGGATTTTCCTTATCAAGTTCCTCACATTTCTACATCCATTTGTGAATTTTTAAATTAAACAATCCCCACCAGAATTAATCGGCATTTTAGTTTGCATTTCTCTATTACACCCAGTTTTGCAAAGCAATTTCCCCTAATATATTTGTATGTTATCTTCACCAAGTTTATGCATACTTTCCCCATGCAAATGCATTTTTGTACACACTACTTGACTGGAGAACTTCCTTGCTTAATTTGGAGAAGTGTAAATGTCAAGAGATGACAGTGTTTCGATTCATACATTGTTACTGAAAGTGCAAATTAGACAGGTTTGTCTTTAAATGCAAACTGAATTGAGTATCTCCCACATCTTCCTGATTTACCCTAGCTAAATAGCAATTAATATCTGGCCACCTCTGCGCCACTAAAAACAGCAGAGCATTCTGACAGCGGAACCCAAAAGCAGCTTCCACAAAGGAGACCCTTTGAGTAATGCTGAGCTAGAAATACTGAGCTAGAAAACGCAGGAAACAAAAGTACAACTGGTTCATTGTTATTTTCATAGCTTCTTATAACTAGGTGTGGATCTGGGGTGGATTAAATTTCTATTTTGGGCTTCATCTATGTGTATATTTTCCTGAGAGAATGAAGGAACTTTTTGTTCTTCCATTAAAGACCAGAACCACTGTAATAGTTATGCCCTCTCTACGTCTAAGCAGTGTGGGTTTAAAAGGGCAATACTACAGGTTTTAGTTGCCTTTGTATTAGACAGCAATGGAGACTTTCTGGCTGCACTCAGATGGAGGATTTCTTGCTTTATGTTTCATGGTTATAATGCTAATGCTTCTGCCCGATTGGGGTGTTTGGCAGCAGTTCTGCACACCCAAAGCATAAACAGCTCATGTGCCCTTTTTACATTGTCACAGTCGCAATAATAAAACTCTTAGTCTGTGAAATTAACAACCATTTCCAGTGATTAAAATATTACTGGCTATAGGTTTTTAAAGACTTCCTCCTTTCAGATCTATAACCCCCCCCTTTTTTTTTTTGCCTAGTATCAGGCCTGCACAGTGCAATTCTATGCATGTCTGCTCAGAAGAAAGATGAATAAAATGAGGATTTGTTTCCAGGTAAGAAGGTGTAGGATTGTAACTTTAATTCTCTTTACAGAGATTCATGGTTTTTACAAGGCCGGATGAATGGATTCATATGTATGGCCACCAACGATCATGTTTCTGTAGTGCCAAACAGCTTTGCCTTTTGAATGAATTGCAGATGTCAAAATATTTTGAAATCTATGAAACATCTTTCTTGGATACAGAAACACCTATTATTAATAGAATCACCAGGGGGGGGAAACTTCTGGAAAAAATATAATCAAAGAGACTGCCAGATTGCAAATAATTTGTATTCTATACATTTTCTGTTTTGTGCATTTTTTTGAAGTCTGGATACCACTTCCCCACATTGTGGAAGGAATGGTCACTAGAATACAGTCATACCTCAGGTTGTGAACATGATCCATGCGGGAGGCACGTTCGCAACCTGCAGCATTTGCAGCCTGAAGCGCCATGTCTGCACATGCGCATGACGTGATTCAGTGCTTCTGCGCATGCGTGAGCGCCAAAACCCGGAAGTAACCCCTTTCAGTACTTCCAAGTTCGGTGCGGTCCGCAACCCGAAAACGTGCAACCCACAGCGTTCATAACCTGAGGTATGACTGTACCATAAACAAAGATCCTATGACAACAATCCCTACTTCATACAGCTACTGAAGCTTTTTTTAGTATAGCAATAATGTGCATCCAAGCATTTTTTAAAAACTAGCATATAGATTTCTTGTGAGTCTTATTTTCTAAGTTAATTTTATTTTCAATAGACTCACAATGATTTTCTCATATAGTAATAACACAAAGTGTTTAATAAGAAATGTAGCACAATCTCTAGTTTGTTGTGCTCCTTTTGGAGCCGAATCACTGAGGTCTTCTGGAGTGTCTCTGCTTGTGGTCCCTCCTGACTCAGATGCATGGCTTACATCCACCGGGGACCAATTTTATGCAAGTTCCTTCCAGCTGGGATCAGATGAGCCCCTTTCTTGTTAAACTTGAAGCACCAGTTGAATACTTTTTAATTGTATTCTAGCAGGCATTTTCAGTCATTTGTGATTTTATAGTTTTTAACCGACTTTTACCTTTCATATGAAGCTACTTGTATGTCTTTTAGAGAAGATGTTTGATAAGCAGTATATAGGTTATCAAAATAAATAAGAGCACAGGCATTACAAAAGAACAGGGTATACTGCAACAGCCATTTCCCACTCCGTGCAGAATTAAATCAGAAGTACAACCCAAAGCCCATAAAATAGCCTTCCCCACCTTGGTGTCCTCCAGATCTTTAAGTTTAAAAGTCCTATCAGACCTGGCCAGCATGGAATAGTAGTCCAAAACAGCTGGAAGTCAAATTATGCAAATAAAATTAGTTTTTGTTTTCTTTAATGTTCCTTGCATGGTGTGATGGCACAACGGCACTCCCCCCCGGCACCGTTGGCCCTCCCTTACTTTAATAGTGCACCCACCTTGCAGAACACCAATCCCACGAATTCCCACAGACTACCTTAGATTATCTCGTGGGGGACTTGTGTGAGGTAAAACTTAATAATTTGGAGTCTCAGGCAGGATTTGATCAAAATAATAATAAATATTCTATTTAACAAAGGAAGTTTATGATACAAGTGGGTAAAACATAGGATACTTCAGATTATAATGTTATTTCACGTCAGTGCTTTCTCAGTTGTTGCACAGCAGTTACCACTTAATACTTTGGTTCTTAACTTAATACTTTGGTTCTTAAACAAGGTGGTATTTTCTGTCAGTTACACACCCCTTAGACAACCCTACTCCTGAGGTACTCCAACTAACAGACCCAATGGATCACTGGTTTGGTAGTCTTCTCTTTCTAGAAGAATCTCTCCCCTCCTAACTGGAATGAGACCTAAGTAGACTGTCTCTTTACAGCTGCTACTTCTCCTGTCTCAGCCTCAGCCTCCCAGTTAATTCCTGGCCTAATTACTCTTACAGGACACCACTCACTGTCCTTCACACTAAGCTCAGAGACTCCTTCTCTAGCTTGTGATATTTTCCTCAGAGTGGATGTTTCTACCCAGAACCAACTCTCTCTCCTCTCACTCCCTATCTCTCTCCCATCCTCAATCCCAACCTACTCCAAAAACTATTCCCTCAACTAACTAACTGTCTCTCCAAATCTTCTCCTTTTCAATTCCCCCTCCTGGAACCTTGGCCAATCAGAGGCTGCCGTACATTAACCATTTGCTGGCAGGGAAAAAGAAAAAGAAAACACTTGGGGACTCAGCCTGCCCAGCAAAAACAAACTTTTTCATCATGCATGGCATAATAGTTGCAGCTTTTATTGTATTGCTTTGGCCTTCTGATCCATTGAGAGCTCATTAACTTCATTTGTGGGGAGCAGTGGCAAAGTACCTGGGATAATGATGAGGTGTATAGATCGGGGCAAAGTGTGGAAAACAGGTTAGCGGTGATGTGTGTGATAAGAAGATGAGTATGGATAGGTGGAAGTAGTATATTAGGAATTGAACATTATGGATCTCATAGCTAAGAAGATTGCTGAACTGCCTTTGAGTCTAATATCATTGGCAAAAATAGAAATTGTGGGAAGACAGAAAACAACAGATGTCCCCACCAAAAATAGACATTCTATGGAAAGCATGGTCTGTGTCAGACTGAACAAAAAATAACAAATGATTTGGGTCAAAAATGGGAGGACGATGAATAATAATTCTGAAAGGAGTGGTAGGCACTCATCTATTTCTAGAATTAATTTAAGGGTCAGTAGGAAATATATTTTACTGTGCAATCCTACACATTTCTACTCAGAAGTAAACCCAACTGAGTTCAATATAACTACGTAAGGATGTATAGAATTGCAATCTCGATGTCTTTGCACTGCCAGTTAGATGCATTTATTTGATTTCTTCATTGTATTCTTTGTTTTCATCATTATAATGTTGAGTATTGTCTCTGTAATGAATATATTCTGTTAAGAAAACCTTGTGAGGACAAAACTAACAACGAGCTTTCGATAGGAACCAATGATGCCTGTCAATGGTACAAATTAAATACAACCAATAGATGTTTCACAACAAATGTGATAGCACAAGCCCCATCCTGCCTCACAGAAGGTACTTCCTAAATTTTTTTGTGTTGGTAGGCAAAAGGTAAAGGTAAAGGACCCCTGGATGGTTAAGTCCAGTCGATTCAAGTCAGACTAGCTGTAGCTATTGTGTTTTAATGTTGTAACCTGCCGTGGGACCTAAGGGTGGATGGTTGTTAATTAATAACAGCAGCAACAACAACTATGAATATGTAATGAAACACAGTCTTGTGTTTCATGCAAAAGAGAACGTTCTATGGGTTGGACCCAAAGATTCCCTTCTTTGAAAGGATAGAGGATCCTCAGATGGATGAAACTCCTTCCATTCACAGATGGATGATTTTGGAGCCAAACAATTGCCTGAAAATTTCAGGATGAAATTCTTAGTGTAAAGGAGAGCCTTCTGCTCTGCATTGGGTAGACCTTTGAGAAGTTTCTTCTTTGAGCAGTGTGTGGATAATGCAAAGCATTTGCTGATAATGACAAAGCAATAAGCAGATGCTGCTGCTAATTGAGTTTTACAACATTGTGTTTGATGGGTTTCAAGCTACCAGAACACACATTGCTCAGTGCTGTTAAGACTGCACCAGCTTATCTGCAGAATTCAGAGATTAGAGCTTCATTTCTAATGTCGACAGAGTGAAAAATGTCTCCATCTCCCTCCCCTGTTGCTTTTCCCTATTAATCTCAAGACTAGTTATGATGCCTATTTTAAAATTGCTCTTCAATAATTTGGCTAGCTAAGTTATTCTTTAAACATTCTAATTCTCATAGCATACTGTTATTATCCTTTCCTGGGCAGTTATCTTTTTGCATTTTATGGGTCAGAGGCTAGAGTATAAGAAAATGCTCTCAGGAAGAAAACACATAATACCAAGCCAATTCCTCTGCCTAACTTAATTAGGCTATCACACAATAAAATTGCTGCTTCTTCCCACTGTCATGAATTTGCAGCCTGTTTAATGCAGAGGTTAAGTAAGCATGATATAAAAGGTGGTCTTTCATGAAATAATATGCTGATCAAGGGGTAGGGGGAGAAATAGAGTTGTGAAATGATGGCCTTTGCATTTTTGAAGGTGTTGTTGGTATCCATCTGTCCTGAGAGACAAAGGAGTACATCTCCAGGGGTGAAGTAAAATCACCATCTTAGCAGCACTGAAGTGACTTCCATGGTGTGCAAGCCTGGGCAGTGTGTATGGTGGCCCTGGGCTGCCCAGATGATAAGACACCCCCTGCCCCTGGCCTCATTGATGTGGTCCAAAGCAAAGCAAGCAGGAGTTGCTAGAAGGAGGTGTACAAGGCACTTTCCAACCATCTTAGAGACTCCACTCTGGGTTTGTGTAGGGTTCACTCCTTAGCCTTTTCTTGTGTGCCAAGGCCTTGTGGCCCACAGTTCCCTAGTGATTAATAAACACATGGACACCAGTATTTAGGTTTATGGGTTCAAATAAGCCACAACTTTATTGGTTACAGATGTGAGCAGTTTGGCTAAGGCATTGGGTAAAGCCAGGCTATATCTTGACTCCCACCCATCTGCAGGTAGTCCATCTAAAGGTAAACCACCAATAGGGGGAGTCCTATGATGTACATCAAATAGGGGCAGCCCGAGGGGTCCCCATTGGGGTCGGGGCATGGCCCTAGCCCATGTCTGGGCATTGGACAGGATCCACACCCCCACAGCAGAGGAGGTCCCCCTGGCTGCACTGCCCCCTACTGGCACTGATTGGCCAGTGGAGCTACACTGGGCATGGCCCTGCCCAGTGCTGGCGATGCAGCTGGGACGGCCTGAGGGGGTTTCAGCTCCCTGCCCCCACACCAGATCACTGCAGGGGCCTGGATGCCTGGCCACAACACCGCCCACCAAAAAAGGTGAGCAAGGCAATGGAGATTTGGGATCCGAGTTTTCCTTCTCTTAGATGGGCAACCTTTCCAGCCTTACCTGGAGATGTCAAGGATCGAACCTGGGACATTCTCCAGACAAATCATGCGCTCAACTGCTGCACATTATTATTATCAGCCTGTGTCAAAGTGGTAAGAATATGTAATAGTGAGCATTTTGAGCTAAATCAGAGTCATCATGATTTTCCGTAGTTCACGTAAGTCATGCGATGATTGGAAATAACATTCTTCCACTGTTGAAAGTAGGCTGATCTCTTCTTAGAAATCACCATTGCCAGGAAAATTTATTAACTTCACATCAGCTGATACTGCACAATGATGTACAAAGGAAGCAGAATTGTATGGCTGGCAGAAGGTATTTTGAAACTCGTCAGCAGCTTCACTTATCATCTCAGGACATCGTCTGGAAGTAAGAAAGTGATACTAGAGTTGGACTGACCACCTCAAATCTACTCTAGACCCCCAGAAAAATAATCTCAGTGTTTTTCACAGATATTTCCTGTAGGACAGCATTTTGCACATGAAAGCTGCATTGCAAAATCTAGAGAAGTGATCTGTTTGGGAGCTGTGTTCCATTCCATAAACAAACTTGGAACTGTTGAATTGGGTTAGTATGTTGCAAAAAGTGGACCAAATAAATCCTTCATCCTTAGGAGAGAGACAGTGCGTGTGCAAGGGAGAGTAATAAACAAGAGAAAGAGTGCCTCCCCCTAGAAGCAAGAAGGGTCCATGGAAGAGCAAAATAGGAAGAGGAAGAGGAATAAGAATGATGCAGGAATAAAATCATAAGAATAGGAATAATGCAGGGATCACAGTGATATCTGTTTTTTTATTCACAATGTTATGCACATAGAAAGGAAGGCATAGGGAAAATACTTAGAAGCTTAGAGAAGAGCAGAAAATGACAGATTCTAGAATCTAGCAATGTATCTTGATGGAAGGAACATGTAACCCAAAAGTAGTTCTGGTCAAATAGGCAACTCAAATAGGTCACGTAAGCCAAATCTTTGCAGCTTCTCAGTAAAGTGTCAGCAGCTGCTGACTCCTGTGCCCAACAGTGCCAGTAGTTTCTCAGTGAAGAACTGTTAGGACTGAAGCCACATTCACATCATACATTTAAAGCCCTATGACACTGTTACATGAATGGTGATGATCTCAAGTAGTGCATTTAGTGGCATATATACAGTGATAGTCTCAGTAGGAAAACTGTGATCAGCTGCCAGTGTAAATGTACTTCATCTTCACACTTTCCAAATGCCTCCAACAGGGAAACACCCAAGTGAGGGAAATGAATCATAGCTGGAAGGGATCCTCGAGGGTCATCTACTCCAACCCCCTGCAATGCAGAAATCTCATCAAGGGGTCTCCCATCCAATTTGAAACCTTACTGGACCCTGTTTAGCTTTGCAAAATGTGCTCGCAGTTTTATTGCTGCTCTACATGGCCTTACATAGTTCTGTGTTCCTATGCTGTAACCCAGGGGTCAGCAAACTTTTTCAGCAGGGCAGGGGGCTGGTCCACTGTTCCTCAGACCTTGTGGGGGGCCGGACTATATTTTGAAAAATATATATATATGAATGAATTCCTGTGCCCCACAAATAACCCAGATATGCATTTAAAATAAAAGCACACATTCTACTCATGTAAAAACACCAGGCAGACCCCACAAATAACTCAGAAATGCATTTTAAATAAAAGGACACATTCTACTCATGTAAAAACATGCTGATTCCTGGACTGTCTGCGGGCCGGATTTAGAAGGCGATTGGGCCAGATCCGGCCCCTGGGCCTTAGTTTGCCTAACCCTTCCTGTAATTCTTGGATGGTGGACGGTATAGAAATTTAATGAATAAAATAAATGAATGAAATAGCTTCAGCCCGTTTAGAAGTACGGTAATTGTCTTGCCCTTTGGAATGCTTGAGCAGTGCAAGTAGAAGTGACTGACTGCAATATTGCATCCATGATCTTTTGCCTTTTTGTTTTGTTTTTAACTCATTTGGTTCTCAGGATGGTAAGCTTGGACAACCTTGCTGATCTAAATTCTAATATACCTAAGAACCAGTGCATAACTACAGTAGATCCAGACCTCAGCAGAAAAAGTGCTGTTGGTAATTTACTTTGGTACTCTGCAGACCAGAGTGCCCTTGAGTTTAGCTTGTGAAGCTAAAGCGCTCAGTGCAGTCAGCTATTCCACAATAATGTCTGTGTCATCAGGTTTTTACCATTCAGTTGCCACCATCTGTCGCCACACACCATCAAGACGCCTGGCCTGTCTCACATGAGTAATCAGAGGCTGATGGCATATCAATCCCATAAATCAGAGTGAGTCAGGAGGAAGAAACTGTTCTGCTCACCAATAGCTAAGCTACTGTTGGGGTTTATGGTGCTGGGAGACAAGCTGAAGAGTCAAAATGTATTACAAGTTGCCATGGCCTTACAAACACACACACACACATACACACCTCTTTCAAAGTTATTGGTCTGTCAACATTTTAAAGATTCTGTAGTAAATTTCCTGTCTGATTTCTAACTACTCATCTTTCCTCTAAACAAATACTGCAGAAATCCAGGAAAAATCTCCACACATCCCTTTTGGCCAGCAGGTGGAGAGAACTCTAGAAGTATAATACAGGGAAACAGAAATCTACCACATGAAATTGCTCTTTAGCCAGCCACACTAGATCAGGGTTGATGTCAGTCTCCATTTATGCATTAAATGTTTTCAAACTTATTTATGAAAATTTGAAGCCACACTTGGCCATGTGAAGCCACACACCTTGCCAACAAAGGTCCGTATAGTTAAAGCTATGGTTTTCCCAGTAGTGATGTATGGAAGTGAGAGTTGGACCATAAAGAAGGCTGACCGCCAAAGAATTGATGCTTTTGAATTATGGTGCTGGAGGAGACTCTTGAGAGTCCTGTGGACTGCAAGAAGATAAAACCTATCCATTCTTAAGGAAATCAGCCCTGAGTGCTCACTGGAAGGACAGATCCTGAAGCTGAGACTCCAATACTTTGGCCACCTCATGAGAAGAGAAGACTCCCTGGAAAAGACCCTGATGTTGGGAAAGATGGAGGGCACAAGGAGAAGGGGACGACAGAGGATGAGATGGCTGGATAGTGTTCTCGAAGCTACCAACATGAGTTTGACCAAACTGCGGGAGGCATGGAAGACAGGAGTGCCTGGCATGCTCTGGTCCACGGGGTCACAACTAAATGACTAAACAACAACAACAAATGTTTGGGGTTTTAGGGTGTGTGTGTGTGTGTGTGTGTGTGTTTCTGTCAAAAACTGCATTTCCTCAAGATTAATCTGTCCAGGCTGAAACTAGGAATGGGTGAAGCCAAAGTGGCTGGAGGACCCATTTTCTCTGTCTTTGAACACGTTACTGGCTTAAAGCGCAGCTGGGCCATTCTGGTTTGGGGAAAACTGCACCCCAAAACACAATATTTCCTTAAAAAACAACAGGAATAGATACAGGATAGATTGAGGCTGATGTTGTGTTTACGCCGCTTCCCAAACTAGGTGGGTGCGTGCACTGGATCACAGTAAATGAGAGCGTGTGTACAGCCTCCATTTGGAGCTCAAAATATATAATGTGACCTATATATATAAGGAGTAGGGAACCCACAAACTAAATGCAACTCTCAGCCTGCCAGACCCTGGGAAATGCCTCTCCTTTTCCCCACTGCCCAGCTGATCAGCCATCAGCTGGGTGGCAGGGGAAAAGATTGCTGCTTTTGGGGAAGCAGGTTTGTGTGGATCAGGGATGCTGTGGAAGAGTCTTCAATCTCTCTCCTGTCTCCTAGTGTAAACAACAATTGCTGCCTCCATGCTCCATTAAAATTGTGCCCCCACCTTCCATCTGCCCTCCATCCAAATAACAGCAGACATTTCACTGCAGCAGCATTTATAAATGCTTCCAGTGCAGATAAGTGCCGGCACATGTTAGATGCATGCTAATAATGGATGCTAGCATACAGTAAGGCCAAATGCAAATCCAACGGGAAAGTTCAGAATGCAGAAGGTATTGGCCCAGTGTGGTCCTTGCACTTCCTTTGACACCATGTTTGTCAGTATTTGTTGTCTTCCATCCTCAATCTGGCTAGAGACTCCTTTAAAAACAAGCAAAACATGCAAACTAGAAACTATTTTCTTTTCATTCCTTATTCTTGCTTTCAGGGAAAATAAAATTGTGAAATGTTCTCCATCTTGATACTTGAAACGAACCCACCCTACATTCTTTTTCCAGCCCCTAGCTATAAAGTGGTTTTTCCTTTTAAGTTTTTATTTGTGTAAAAGCCATTTTTAAAAAATGGGGATTGGATCCACATGAGAAGTTAGCTGAACTAGGCCCCTGCTGAATATCAAACTTAGTCATGACTAACTTTTCCTGTTGATATTGATGGGGTCTAAGTTCAACTAAATTCCCATCTGGATCCAGCCCTAGGTGTTTTGCTTTAGCATTTTACAAAGACCCCTCTTAAAATTTACTGTTGGTTTTGGGTAGGCAGACTTTTGATGTCCTCTGTTGGCTTTCAAACCTTGCAGAAAAGACCATAAACATTGGAACGGGAGGAGGAGAGCTTTATGGTTCTTTCTAAGAATTTCTAACATAAACTGGCCATTGTGATAAAAGCAAAATTCCTTCTGTTTGATTTCTAGAGAGGTCACTGTGTGCAAAAACCAAGACTGCTGAGCCGGACTATTCACTGGACGATAAATTGTTCTACAAACCTGTCACCTTTTGTGCTGAAAGATGAGATTTACTATCTTTGCTTTTTAAATGCATTTGCAGAATCAGTACAAAAAGAAAGTAGGTGATGCAAAACTCTGGGAGATGGGAAATTTAAGTGTTTGTGCAAAGTGTAACAATGTTGGGTATTTGTTTCACAAGGCACATTAAAAGGTGTGAATGGCTTTCTGTTCTGTGATTCTGCTCAGGTTAAGCAGGGATGATTTGTTATTGCTGTGCTAAAGAGTGAGAGCTGTGAATCAGGCAAGCCCTGATTAAAATTTTAAAAAATTGTGGATTAGCTCAGCATCAAGCTTTTCAGAAAATCTATCTATCCCTACTGAGAGGAAAGGCCCTTTACAAATATAACTTACAACCAACACGTATGCTGAACATCCAAAGCATGCTAACTTGTAAGTTAATGCCAAAATAAATAAGATTTACTTCAGAGGCAGTGTGGGGAAGGAGAGAATGTTCAGGATAGGAGAACAAATGTGAAGTATACCTTTATTTCCTCTTCAGAAATCTTAACATGAGGGACAACACTCTCCCTTTGAAATGTCATCTGACCCTTTTCTTCCCCCTTCCATTTCCTAATGGTGACACTGAATTTTATCCTGAGTAAATGTGCATAGGAATTTTCCTTGTGTGGGAAAAAGATCTGCTTTTGGATTAGGGCAGTGGACTTTTATAAGCCGGTGCTGTCAGTGAAGTGGCAAGAGTGAACATCTAGGCTCGTTCATATTTGAGTGGATGGGTAAGGTTTTTTCATCCTGTTCATGAAAATAATGAGCATAAGTAAAGCCTACTCAATCAGGCCAATAGCCCATCTTGCCCAGCATCCCATTCCCACATGCTCTCCATCATGTCTCCGATGAAAATAGGGACGTCCCATTCCATAATGATAATTTCATATTTTTTTTAAAAAAATGATATTTATTCCAAGTTTAAAATTACAAAAAAGAAAAAGGAAAATACAATACAAAATACAAAGAAAAATTTAACCATAACAAAGCAAGAAATATCAAGAAAAAAGTGAACAATAAAATAGAATAAAAAAGAAGACGAAACAAAAATATAAAAATGCATTGAGTTAGAATAGAACAAAAACAGATTAAACCTTTACATAACCTTTTCCCTTTACTTATTTCCATGACCTCCTCTCACCTCCCAATTTTGTATTCTAGTTCAGATCGTATTTCCAGCAAATCCTTCTAACCTTATTTTCATTTACGTATTTTAATTTAAAATAATGTAATTAAACATCCTCTGTTTCATCAATTTCATCAACTCATTTTTGCTTAATCCTTTATATCATATCTACCAAAACGACCTAATTTTCTTTTTCCAACATCTTTCTAACAGTCTTTTATATTACAATATTTTTGAAGGTATATTTTGAATTTTTTTTTCCCGACTTCCGGGGGCGGCGCGAACGGCAATGGCGGTCCTCTTCTAATTGTGAAGAGGAGGCTCCGCAGAAACTGGGTCGTCCGCTACGGCGAAGCGGAGACCCACTCCGGAAAACCACAGGCGGCAAGAGCCTGTGGTCTCGAGGCTCGGTGGGCGCCAGAAGCGACCTCCCAAACGTCAAAGGAACCCCGTAAGGGGCTCCGGAGCGTGGAGGGGGGTGGCGGCGCTGTGAGCCGTTTCGCAATCTGCGGAGCGAAGCCGCGCTGCTGCTGCCGGTGAACGCTGATCCCTTTTCCTGCAAATTCTGGATCCGGAACCAAAATCAACTTATTCGTGAGTAAAGACTGAAACACTTTAAATTTGAGGCTAAAAGCTGAATTAAAAGATTTGAACTTGGCTGAGAGCGGAGAGACGTGGAAACAGGAAGTCCGTCTTCCGCTGCCATTGAACTTTAAAAAGCAAAGAGCTGGAGGAGTGGAGGCTGAAAAAAGAACCTTTAACTTTATTGATCTAAGCACCCACTGAACTTGCAATTTAAAGTAAAGACTTTAAGTTTATGACTTGGAATTATTATTTGCATTTGACTTATCCTTCTTACATTGGATTACAATTAAAAGGTGAAACCCAGGGTCCGGAGCTGCCTGAGCTCTGAGAGACTGAGCTGTCAGTATTGCAGATTTGGCTACTGTGTATTGGAACTTGCAACAATCTGAGGGTATTCAGACCTCCTAATTTGAAACATCTTTTGGAGACCAGTAAGCACTGTTTGAAACAAAGTGACTATTAATATCAACTCTGCCAAATATTTGGATTTGAAGGTTCTTGGACATTAAATTAGACTCTGAAAGACATTTTAAGCTCCCTCTAGAGGATTGGAGATTTAAAACAGTGACTTTATATTTACTTTCGATTCC
The DNA here is from genome assembly GCF_964106645.2 of Podarcis pityusensis. Classification (NCBI taxonomy): domain Eukaryota; kingdom Metazoa; phylum Chordata; class Lepidosauria; order Squamata; family Lacertidae; genus Podarcis; species Podarcis pityusensis. Next base: position 50,888,687 of record NC_138027.1, read on the forward strand.
CCTGCTGCTTGCTCTCTCTGGGCCTCTCTATTCCCATGGGAATAACTCAGTGTGACCTTGACTGATAGATAACGTTGGAATGAGTGGCACAAGAAGAAGAGGAAGAGTTAGACAAACAACTTTGACAACTCTAACCTCAGCCTCACAGACACGTAGATCATCTGTACCTACTCTGCCTTCAGAAGTAGAAGAAGCTGCCTTGTCACAGGCAAAAGAGGGAGAAATAGAGCAGTTACAATTGGAAGATATGGCCTCAGGAGCATCTGCTTCTATTTTAGAGAAAATTTTTGAAAAATTGGAAGCTTTGGACAAGAAAGCAGATGAGCAAACAGCTAAGATTGACCAAAATACAGAATGCCTAAATAAATTAACTGGACAAGTGGCACAGAACACACAGGCAATTGGACAGTTGACAGAGGCCACAGCAGAAAATCGGAAATTGGCTGAGGATACCAGACAAAAATTAGAAAACTTAGAACAAGAGGTAAGACCACTCACCAAACAAGTAGGGGAACATCAGATTTATCTCTCTATGATAGAACTGCGAAATCATGAGAATAATTTGAGGATTAGGTCGCTACAAGAAGCAGAAGAAGGAAACCTAGCTGAGTTTTTAACCAAAGAATTCTCCAAGTTTTGGAATTTAGAGGAAAAGGATTTTAAAATTGTGTCAGCTTTCAGGCTTGGAAGATTTATAAAAAAGGAGAGGCCCAGAGACTGCCTGATAACATTGAGATCAAAGGAGGAAAGGGACAAGATTTTGGGCCTACACTATGGAAAGTCACTGGACATTTTGGACAGAAGAATTGAAATTTACAAAGATATTCCTAGACAACTGTTGGACCTTAGAGCCGCCTATTCTGAACTTGCCAAACTATTAAGGAGCAACGCAATTGCTTTTAGGTGGGAATTCCCCCAAGGAATATCCTTTACCTTTAGAGGGAAAAAGGTCAAAATTAGAACACCGGAAGAGAGAGGCAAATTTCTGTCTACATACGGAGAGGACCTTCAAAAAGGAATTGAACTACCTCCTGGGCCTGGAGCAACGGCAGTACCAGCACCTGTGGAACCTGAAGATCCTGTGAACAAGATACCACCCCTTGAAAAATAATCAGATTAATTCAGGATGTCTCTGCAACTGTTGAGCTGGAATATAAATGGCTGTAACATTCCGGAAAAAAGGAAGAAAATATTTCATATATTAAAAAAAGAACAATTGGACATTATTTGCCTACAGGAAACACATGTGACAAGGCTCCACAGAAAAGTGTTAATAAATAAAAGATTGGGCCAGGAATTTATATCTTCGGACAAAGTGAAGAAGAGAGGTGTGGTGATATATGCGAAAGAGAGCCTGTCACCCAAATTCTTATTTAAAGATGAACATGGAAGAATTTTGGCAATTGAGATACAACACCAAGGAGAGAAACTTTTGATATTAGGAATTTATGCACCTAACGAAGGGAAATCGGAATTTTACAAGAAGCTGCATGAGACTATGCTGGATTATCTGGACTACAACAACATCATAATGATGGGAGATATGAATGGGGTCGTATCAACTAACATGGACAAGTCACAAAGTCAAAATGTTACAAAAGACGGCAGACTACCTAAAACTTTTTTTGAAATGACGGACAATATGGATTTGATTGACATTTGGAGGACAAAGAACCCACTAGGAAGAGAGGGAACATTCTTTTCTGAAGCCCAACTGACCTGGACAAGAATCGACCAAATATGGATATCTAGAGGCCTGGCACCTAAGGCCAGAAAAGTGGAAATCTGCCCAAAGACCTGTTCCGACCATAATGCAGTAAAGATGGATATGATACTACTACCAACCGGCTCTTTTAGATGGAAGATGAATGACAATTTGTTTAGAGATCAGGAAATTACCAAGAAGGCCCAAAAAGCTTTGAAGGACTATTTTGAGATAAACATGAATACTACGGTGGAAAAAAGAATCGTCTGGGACGCAAGTAAAGCTGTAATGAGGGGATTCTTGATACAACAGAATGCCGTAAAGAAAAGGACACAAAATGAGAAAAAAGACAAGATCCTGGATAAAATAAAAGAATTAGAGAAGAAGTTAAGATTAAACCCGAAGTCACAGCCAACTCTGAGAGAAATTAAACTTTATCAAACACAATATTCTAAACTGATAAATCAGGAAATAGAATGGAAGGTCAAATTAATGAAACAAAAAACGTTTGAGTCGGCGAATAAATGTGGAAAACTGCTAGCTTGGCAGTTGAAGAGAAGACAAAGATTAAATACGGTTACAAATTTAGAGATTGAAGGAAAAAACATTCAGAATCCTGTGGACATTAGAAAGTGTTTCCAGAGATACTTTAAAAAACTATACACCCAAGGGCCGCAAGACGAGGCCGAGATTAAACAATTTTTGGCAAAAAATGGATTATTAAAACTGTCACAAGAAAATAGGACAATCCTGAATTGTAAAATAACACGACAAGAGATTGAACAAGCCATTCAGAACATGCAATTGGGCAAATCTCCAGGGCCAGATGGGCTGACCTCCAAGTACTATAAGACATTAAAAGACTACTTGATACAACCTTTGATGGAGGTCAGCAATGAAATTTTGGAGGGGAAGAGGGCACCGGAGTCGTGGAAGGAAGCGTTTATCACATTAATACCAAAGACGGAAGCTGAAAAGACACAACTTAAGAACTATCGTCCCATCTCTCTTTTAAACGTGGATTACAAAATATTTGCAGACATTTTGGCAAGTAGACTTAAAAAAGTTTTAAATGAAGTAATCCATAAGGACCAGGCAGGCTTTCTCCCAGGTAGACATTTGTTTGCCAATACAAGGAACATTATAGACATTTTGGAACTTTTGCAAACAGATATAAACACAAAAGCAGTTTTAATTTTTATAGATGCGGAGAAGGCCTTTGACAACATCTCCTGGAAATTTATGATGGGAAACTTAAAAGAAATGGGAGTGGGACGGGGTTTTGAGAACGGGATTGAGGCGATATATTCAGAGCAGAAAGCTAAACTGATAGTTAATAATGTGGTTACAGAGGAGTTTAAAATTGAAAAAGGAACACGACAAGGTTGCCCTATTTCCCCTTTGTTATTTATTTCGGTTCTGGAAGTGCTATTGAATATGATCAGAGGGGACCGGTTGGTGGAAGGAATTCAGGTCGGACAGAAACAATATAAATTAAAAGCTTTTGCAGATGACCTGGTTTTGACCTTGCAGGAGCCAGAGTCTAGTACGAAAAGAGTATTACAACTGATTAATGACTTTGGTCGGGTGGCTGGATTTAAATTAAATAAACAGAAAACTAAAGTTTTGGGGGAAAATTTAACAGATACAGAGTCAGAACGGTTTCAGAAAGAGACAGAACTTAATGTGGTTAAAAAAGTAAAATACCTAGGGGTAAACATAACATCAAAAAATCTAAGTCTATTTAAGGATAACTACGAAAAATGCTGGGCAGAAATCAAGAGAGACTTAGATAGTTGGTCAAAATTGAAACTTTCTTTGTTAGGCCGAATTGCTGCTATTAAGATGAATGTATTGCCAAAGATGTTGTTTTTGTTTCAAACACTTCAGGTTCTGGACAAGACGGAGTGCTTTCAGAAGTGGCAGAGAGATATTTCTAAGTTTGTCTGGCAGGGCAAAAAGCCCAGAATTAAGTTTAAGATATTAACTGATGCGAAAGAAAGAGGGGGCTTTGCCCTGCCAGATCTAAAGTTGTATTATGAGGCCGCAGCGTTCTGCTGGCTAAAAGACTGGCTACTTCTTGAAGACACTGACGTGTTGGATTTGGAAGGGTTTAACAATGCTTTTGGATGGCATGCATACTTATGGTATGACAAGGTTAAAGCAAACAAGGCCTTTAAGAACCATATTGTCAGAAAATCACTGTTTAATGTCTGGACAAAATATAAAGACTTGCTGGAAAATAAAACTCCAAGGTGGCTTTCACCTTTGGAAGCTAAGGCCCGAAAAAGACCCAATATGGAGGCTAAATGGCCTAAATATTGGGAAATATTAGAAAAAGATGGAGACAATTGGAAATTGCAGAGTTTGGAGAAAATGAAGGATAAAGTGCGAGACTGGTTACATTACGCTCAGATTAAAGAAGTTTTTAAAAACGACAAGAAACTAGGGTTCCAGGTGGAGAAATCGAAACTAGAAACAGAATTGTTAGAACCAAAGACTAAGGTACTTTCAAGGATGTATAACTTGCTGTTAAAATGGAATACACAAGATGAAATGGTCAAATCGGCTATGATAAGGTGGGCACAGGACATTGGGTATAATATTATGTTTGAGGACTGGGAAAGGTTGTGGAGTACTGGATTGAAATTTACTGCATGTAATGCTTTGAAAGAAAATGTAATGAAAATGATATATAGATGGTACATGACCCCAGTCAAACTTGCAAAAATTTACCACCTGTCTGATAATAAGTGTTGGAAATGTAAAGAGAGCGAAGGAACATTCTTCCACCTCTGGTGGACTTGCCCTAAAGTGAAGGCGTTCTGGGAAATGATTTATAATGAACTGAAAAAGGTATTTAAGTATACCTTCACTAAGAAACCAGAGGCCTTTCTTTTGGGTATTGTCGGCCAAGGGGTGGTAAAGAAGGACTGGACATTTTTTATGTATGCAACAACAGCAGCAAGGATACTTCTCGCAAAGTACTGGAAAACTCAAGATCTACCCACACTGGAAGAATGGCAGATGCAACTGATAGACTATATGGAACTAGCTGAGATGACTGGCAGAATCCGTGACCTGGGAGAAGAGAGGATGGAGGAGGATTGGAAGAAATTTAAGAACTATTTACAAAAACATTGCAACTTGAGTGAATGCTAAGCAGGATGCTAGATCATAAATAATTGAGCACCACTAACTTAGATGATTTAAGAAAATAAGAGAGATTGAGAAAATATAATTCTTTTTTTGAGAACTAGAAGACTATGAAATATAGAAGGGATATAAGAATGCAAATAAGATAACAAATTGCTGCTAAAAAGTTATAACGATGAAAGTGGGAGCGGGAGATGCGAGGAAGTCCAAAAAAAAATGTGAAACTATGTTAAGATATTTGCTATACTGTCTGTTACATGTATTTTTATTGTAAACTCCAATAAATATTATATAAAAAAAATAAAAAAAAATATTTTGAATTTTTTCCAGTCTTCTTCCATCAACCCTTCTCCCTGGTCTCGAATTCTGCCCGTCATCTCAGCCAGTTCCATGTAGTCCATCACTTTCATCTGCCATTCTTCTCGGGTGGGTAATTCTTGTGTCTTCCAGTACTTTCCGATGAGTATTCTTGCTGCTGTTGTAGCATACATAAAAAAAGTTCGATCCTCCCTTCGCACCAATTGGCCGACCATGCCCAGAAGAAAGGCCTCTGGTTTCTTCAGAAAGGTATATTTAAATACCTTTTTCAATTCATTATATATCATTTCCCAGAAAGCCTTAATCCTTGGGCATGTCCACCAAAGGTGAAAAAATGTACCTTCAGTTTCTTTACATTTCCAACATTTGTTATCGGGCAAATGATAGATTTTTGCAAGCTTGACTGGGGTTATGTACCACCTGTATATCATTTTCATAATATTCTCTCTTAAGGCATTACAAGGCAAGCTTGCATAATGATAATTTCACTATTTATACCCCACACATCTTACTGAGTTGCCCCAGCCACTCTGAGCAGCTTCCAACATATATAAAAACATAATTAAATGTTTAAAAACTTCCCTATACAGGATTGCCTTCAGACAGCTTGGGGGTCGGATAACTCCATACCCTCCAACATTCCTCCAATGAAAATAGGGACGTCCTAAGGAAAAGTGGGACATTCCAGGATCAAATCAGAAACTGGGACATTCTCTAAATCAGGGTGTCCCTGGAAAATAAGGACACTTGGAGGGTCTGTTCTCACAGTGGCCAACTAGAGGCCTGTGGGGAGACCCACTAGGAAGACCCAAGTGCAAGGGAACTCTCCCCTACTGCAGTTTCCATCAGAAGAATATTAACTCTGGAGGCAGAGCAAAGCCGTCGTGGTTTGTAGCTATTGATAGATGGATCCTCCATGAATTTAAAGTAAACAGCTTGACACAGGGTTTGAGGCAAGGGTACAAGCTCCGTGGCAGAGTATTTGTTGTGTATGCAGAAGACCTGAGGTTCAATCTGCCTTCCTTTTTTTGAGGTTCAGGTGATGTGAAAGGCATTGGCCTGGAGCAACGTGCTTTAAGGAGCACTATGAAAGCAATAGATGGGGATAGGAATTGGTGTCTGAATGGTGCCAAAAAACACTTGTCCTAGCCATGAGGGGGTCTTTCACTTTAGGCAACACATTATCTTGGCCTAGCATTGGCTGCTGCTTGTTTGGTAGTGGGTCCCAGGTTCTCTAATCCTGCACTAGACACTAGTAGGCTAGATGGACCAAGGTCACATCCATACTATTTGCATTTAAAGCACTCGTCTACCACTTTAACAGCATGGCTTCCCCCAGAGAATCATAGGAGCTGTTATTTGTCAAGGAAGCTGGGAATTGTAGCTCTGGGACAGGTTTCCTAACATCTCTCGGCACCAAAGAGGTCTAAGAGTGCTTTACCTGCTTGGTGTGGACGTAACCCAAGAGTCTGAATTGGTATAAGGCTGCTTCCTAGGCATCAAAGATTACTTTACAGCTCCCAGTGGCTAGTTACTGTTCTGTATTTGAAATTTGGTTTGGATGCTTTAAAAAGCACAGTGGCCGATTTGCACACCTTGAAATGAGCTTTTTTTAAAAAGGGCTTCCTTCAAAAATGTGATGCTTCAAGGCAAATCCATGATGCATAAAGAGGTATGCTGAGTAGAAAAGCCACATTCTGTTCAAAGACGGAAACACAAATTCACATTTTGTGATATGGTTCAAGAGTTATTAACCACTTTCTCTGATTAATCTGGCAAGGCTGCTATCAAAATTAATGATGGGCATATAAGTGCCATTTATTCTTCTGAAACATTCATGTAAATCTGGAAGTGCTGAAGTGAGGGTTATGTTTTTTGTGGCAGGTGGAAGTTTAAATGCAGTCTAAAAAGCAGTAGACATGATTTAATTCCAAGGATCTTGTTTCACACCATGTGTGGTTGTGGCACTGTCTGCTGCACAGCTGTGAAGACAGCATTTCTGCTGTTCCTCAGCCTAAGTGAACACAGGTGAAAGGCTGTAGGTCACTGGTAGAGAATCTACCTTACATTCAGAACGTCCCAGTTTTAATTTCTGGCATTTACAAGTAGGGCTAGGAGATGCTCCCATCTGAAATTCTGCAAAGCCAGTCAGTGTAACCGATACTTAGTAGACAAACCAACGGTCTGATAGTAGAAGATAGCTTCCAATGTTCTTAGCTGCAATCCCATCATCTCCACCCCCCCCCCCATATATATACCCACTTCATTTTCACTTCCCCTTTGTGGTCAATGAGAATAACTTTACCCTTCATTGATCTTTAAAGTGTATTCCCATTTTCACAATCAGCTGCTGTTAATAATGGTGCCAGGACTTTGGTACTTATTTTAGTTAAAGCCTTTGTTCCTAGGTGCAATGTAGTTCAGATTTTCTATTCATAGGCAAGCAATATTGAACTTAATACAGTGGTACCTCAGGTTACATACACTTCAGGTTACAGACGCCACTAACCCAGAAATAGTACCTCGGGTTAAGAACTTTGCTTCAGGATGAAAACAGAAATTGTGCGGCGGCATGGCAGCAGCGGGAGGCCCCATTAGCTAAAGTGGTGCTTCAGGTTAAGAACAGTTTCAGGTTAAGAACAGACCCCTAGAACGAATTAAGTACGTAACCAGAGGTACCACTGTATACATATATTCCCCTACATAAATGCACTTATAGCCATCTTACCTGCCACCACATAATCAGCAAAAAAACCCCTACTGTTATTTATTCCTTTTGTTACTTGCCTTATACATGGCAGTTTCCATGCAGTTTAACCAAGTGAAGAACATAAAAACGTAGCAACCATTAGTAATTCAAGACTGCATGAAACCAACCTCTTCCCCACACTTTACATGCCTCTTCTGGTTCTGGGAGACAAGTGTGGAGGGGGAAAAACTTTTCGCAGCAGGAAGGGGAGACACTTCGTCAGCCTGACTCATCTACCTCCTGTTCTTCCTCCTCCCACTTCAGCTTCTGCCTCTGATTCTGGGATTCTCTCTGCCACAGACTCTCCCAGCTCACTAAGCCCTGTCACCTCTCCAGCTTCCAACACCTCCTCTTCCCAGTCTTCTTCCTCCTCTCCCTCATTCCACCACCAATCCCTGGGCTCTGAACCTTTCTTTCTCAGCTGGTTCCTTCCGTCATTCCTTTGTGTCCAACCAGTCCCTGACACCAAGTGTCCAGATTGCTTACATTTCAGAATTGTTGTTTTGGGCACACACAATAGTCATATTTGTATAAAGATTTTCTCTGTGGCCACATGAACTAGAGATATGTTTTTCTAACAAAGCTGAGCTTTTCCAATCCAAATACGTTTTTTCTTTTCACTCCCCATTGTAAAACCTCCATGCAGCTGGGATTTTTGTATGCCTATTTAAATGAGCACTGCTAACATTATTATTAATGTACTTTCTTCAATTTTTTGTCAACTTGCAGGAAATAGTAACACAGTCGTTGTTTTACAGAGCTTTGTGTACATCAGGGCAGAGTAAACTAGTAAGACTTTCACAGTCTTGAAAGAGTACTAAGATGGAGTTGATCCTTCTGAGTTGGGGGCGTATTATGGACCTTCTGTGTGTTCCTAGTGCTCTTCATCCCCTCAGTATTTAACAACCATCAATCTTCACTAAAGTTAATCCGAATACCAGTCAGACCACTGCTGTTGATTTAATTCCCTGCTCTTTCTACTTATAAATGTATTATAAAGCTCTGATGACACAAACAGAGAAATGATTCTGCCCTCCTCCACAATGAATCAGATCAGGCTTTCAGAAAGGCTGCATGAGGCAGCCCTGGAAAGACTGCACCATCCAAGCATTTACATGTGGCAGATTTCCTGCCTGAATTCACATTAATCTTGTTCCCATGAGGGGTGGTCGCATGTTCTATTGAGAAGTGAACAATCTGTATACCTGGCTACATAAAGAGTTGAGCTGTACATAAGTAAAATAATTCATGTGTAAACATTCAGTGAGTGTGGCATCGACGTACAGAACAGTACAAATCAGCAAATGTACACTCCTTCACACAAAACTTGTATATGTGTAGAGACAGCTTGTACCTGTGCTCAGTGTAATGTACGAACAAGCCTTCTCCCTCCATGCATTCACCGAAAGAGTGGAGAGAGTAGCAGGGTTGTGTCCAACGTCTCTGCAACCACCCAATCCCAATGTGATTAGCAAAAATCCTGAACAAAGGTCAAATTCACACAAAAAACACTACACAGAATCAAACCACTTCATACATTCTGGGAGCTGCAGTTTATTAACAGGGCTGAGTGCTGTTAGGAGACCCCTATTCTCCTCTCATTGGTTTAACAAGCAATCCCTTTACACAAGGAACTGTGGGAATTGTAGCTCAGGGAGGCAAATAATTTTGGATTGGGATGCATTCAAAGAGTAGTGGACAGCATGATGGGATGGCTGTGCTCACCTGACCTGATAGCTGAGTAGTTGCTGCTTACTGAGAGGGATAGGGGCCAAGGTGCTGGGGAAGTCAGCGCAGTGCAAAGTCAATCTGGTGCCCCTGCTGGTGTGTTTGCACTGTGCCAACTCTGCCTCCTCCTCTTCTTCCTTGTAAGCAGCAGTGACTCAGCTGTCAGGGGAGTTGATGCTGCCCCATCATACCTTCTGGTACTGCATTTGAATATTCAGTTAATATACACCCTCATATATTTTTTTTCTTGATGAAAGTTCCTCCTCCTCCTCTTCTTCAGGAGGCAAAGCTTTAGAAACCTGGAGGATTCAGTCTTGCAAGACCCCTTCCCACCTGAAATGAAAATTTCAAAATATTTGCAAACTCCACAAAGCAGTCCATGTCAGTCTTCTAGTTGGTTTTATGTTTCAGCTTTGAAATGAAGGGACATGAAGTCACATTCACACTCCTTAGATACTAAGTTATTTCTACACTGTGAAGCCTCTTTTTTTTGTAATATACAGTACTGTATGTTTTATGCCTTGCTCTATTCAGAGGTTAATTAGCCAGCATATCCATAACTAATTACAGCAGCTGTGGTAAGATGCTAGGGCAGTATTTATTCCTGTGCAATCTTTTTGTTCCATCTCCCAGAAATGGATTAATAATTACTTTGATATTGTTCTCACATCTCCTTGTCGGCCTACATTTTCACCGTAAGCCTTTAAAAACAAGGCCTATCAGGACAATCAAATGAATCTTAGCTTGCCAACTGTAGTGTTAGTGACAAACATTTTTTTTAAGCATGTTCAGTAAAATCTTGAACAAGCTTTGCGTCCCTATTGCATTCCCTAATTTCCTGTCAAACCCCAGAACTCATGTTTCACTTATGAATTGGAGAGGAGGGGTGCATTCTTGTCTCCCAGCTGAAGTTCCACATTTATTCTTGTTTTCTAATTTCCTAATGACATTCAAGTCAATATGAGACAGGTACTCTGGAAATGGGCAATCCAATCTATTAATCCAGATTCTTCTCTGCTCTGCCAATGTGGAGAATATTTTGAAAGTATCTATTTCCTCATAATGAATAACATATGTTTAGATTATATGACTGACATAGTTTTTGATACAAACTCATTCCTTTTGTCACACAGAATGACTGCAACTGAAGTAATTGTCTCTTATCTTGGCCATCAGCAGGGTTGCTGGACCTCAAGGTCTGACCTGAAATCTCCAGGCTTTCCTGGCTCCTGGGTGGCAGGTGGTGAGCTTGAATCTCCAGATGGGCAAGAGTGCCTTTAAAAAAAAACATTAGTAGGAAGACTGTGTATGCAGTTTGCAAACTTCAGCCCAGTAAGAGCTGGTTGCAACTTATAGCACAGATATTTTGTAGGGGTCGGCCCTTCTCTCCTCTCCCAATTTACTTCCGTCTCAAGGTCCTGGTCACATGACATCACCAGGGCTGCCACCAGGTCTCAAGTCTGGCCCTTGAAATCTCAAGTCCGGCATGTTCCTGACCTGGCAACCCTAACCAAAAGTAGAATTAACCTGAATGCTACTATAGGGTGAGCTCCAGATCCATGAAATGCTCTATGTTCTCTTCTTATCCAGCATTGCTTAGGATTTCTAAGAAACTAAAAAATTGGTGCCGTTTCGAAAAGTTCAGTCCACCATGATGATTCAAAAGAGTCTATCATTGAAACTGAACATAGATGAAAAACTGCTCCTTAATCACAGGAACTATCATGCAAAATTTGATTATGCAGTTTTAAGAGATTTACAAAAGACTTTCCAAAATATGTAGCAATGGGCATGATTTAGCTAAAGGTAACCATATTTAGGTTTCATTGATTTGACGGGAAAAGTTGAATGAGTGGTTAGGTCTATTGCACTGAGATCAGATACAGGAGGTATCTAATACTGGAGCCCCCAATGTCAGAGGTGGATTTAGGGCAGCACAACCAGTTCTGCCACACTGGGCGCTGAGCCTAGGGGTGCCACAGGGCATCACAACTATGATGTACTGAATTGAGCAGAATGGATGGTGAGAGGTAGGAGGTGCCAAATTTTGGGCTCACACAGGGTGCCATTGAATGTTGAAAGACCAAAGTGTGCCCCTGCCAGTGTGGCACCAGCTGGCACCATGGCACCATAGAAACACACTCCCTCTAATTTTTCTTAAATTAAGAATGAGCTTTGAGGTTGCCTGTTTTATTTTTAGCCTGTGATTATTTGCGAAAGTGTTTTATCTGCTTTTTATTTTAGGAGGGCCCTGAGCTTAGCTACTTAAATGGGTATTTTTGGTTTCCATGACAGTTTCTTAGATTTCCAAATGTGCCTCTGGGCCCGGAAAGGTTAGAGTCCCCTTCCTAACTTGACTATTGGTTATACAAAGCACTGTTTTTCTTTATTAAAAAAACAATTTTTAATCTGCTTTCATACAGCTGTAGTCTTTGCGCTACATGAGGAACCAAACACATTGACTCTGTGCTGTTGTGCCAGCTAATAAATGCTTGGACTGGGGAGAAGTGGCCTCTGAATCAATTCATGTCACATGGCAAGTTGTTTCAAGTGCTGAGGCAGATATAATCAAGGTGCAAATGTACTGCATTAGTTGCTTTTCCTAGTAATGGCTGAAGACTCCCACTGTTCGCTTCTTCCATCACAAATACAGGATCTTCTGTCCAGGGTGATCCTTTCCCACATTCCTGTTTTTTGACTGCAAGCCTCTCCCTGCTTAAATCCTTTACTTTTTTTAATGCCAAATACATGATTAGACATTATTTACTAGTCAGGCTGTGTACCAGTAAGCATTATAAGCTCAGTAGTTATTTGACATTTACTGGTGATATTTAATGCTCTATCGATTACTAATAGAGTAACAAATCTCATTTTAAGTTTGTACATCCAGGGATTCATTCAAGTTTGAATATTCTGACCTTCATATGGAAACCAATTCCTCATTTTCCACATGAATTAGGTATGAGCACTGCTCAATAGTACAGCAGGATGAATAAACCTAGGAAAGGGTATGCCACTCTGAAGGGACCTTCTGGACAATAAGAAATCTTGGGTTTCACCCTTGATATGATATATGCCTTGTATTGTATTGTGTTCTCCTTTTTTGGTGCTCACCAAAACGTTACTTGGCTTGAACGTCAAAGATTGAGATGTTTGCCTGAAGCTACCCCAGCCTAGTCCCTGATTTTCAGGAGCTGTTTTTCTAAAGGGCATATGTTGGGAAAAAGCACCAAGGCAAAAGCCAGCTCCAGATGGCTGGAATGCAAAACAGTGCAGATGTACTGTTGGAGAAAAGGTGGAGCCTATTCTCTGTACTGAGCACCGGATGTTAGCTCAGTGTGTCATCTGACCTGTGCTGGAAGTACAGGGGAGGAGTGTGTGACTCTTCTGATGGAGTCTGAAGGGAACAGTCACATTTCTATGTACTGTTGAGTGACAGGAATAAAACATGTAGAAAGGACTCCTGTCTGTCTTTCTTCCCCTCCCTGGGGGAGTGCAGGGAGGGAGAGAAGGAGGAGGGTGTGTCCTGCTCACGTTTGAGGAGGATCGCCGGTTTGTTTACCTAGCCTGCCGGAGGTCGCAGACGGAAGGTAAACACACAGTATCTCGCTCAATTGCCTCGGGGGAGGCCAGGTACCTCTGCCTGTGAGCTGATGAAGATACTGACAGTTTTGGTATGGAAGAGGCGGTTTGGTCCTCAGAAACTCTGATAGGTATGCAGAAGTGTGCATCGATTTTAATCACACATTCAGTGTTTCCAAACTAACTTGAAAATACTGCAGCAAAAGGAGTTTGAAAACATGCTCTACCACACACACAATTATTACGGTCAAGGGTCAACCTTCCTCTGAGATGTTTCCTAATGAGCGCTTCTTTCCCAGGAAAATTGTATGTGACAATAAGCACTCCAGACAGATTGGAGAGCCTGGTGACTCTGAGCTGGGGGTGGGCAGCTCCTCGGTGGCAGCTGGGTGCAGGCTGTAGTGTGATTGCAATCATCTCATCTGCTCACCAGTCAGAATGTGGCCTTCCTTTGCCACACTGAATTTCCTCCTGATCACTCCTCACACATCTTGCCATGTCACAGCGACAGCAATGGGATACTTGTCCATTAACTGCTCTAGTGTCAGCTACTGAAATCATGCTTGAACACGAAACTAATATTATTTATTCATCAATTAAGGCCAACCAGAAGAATTGATGCTTTTGAATTATGGTGCTGGAGGAGACTCTTGAGAGGCCCATGGACTGCAAGAAGATCAAACCTATCCATTCTCAAGGAAATCAGCCCTGAGTGCTCACTGGAAGGACAGATCCTGAAGCTGAGGCTCCAATACTTTGGCCACATCATGAGAAGAGAAGACTCCCTGGAAAAGACCCTGATGCTGGGAAAGATTGAGGGCACAAGGAAAAGGGGACGACAGAGGACGAGATGGTTGGACAGTGTTCTCGAAGCTACCAACATGAGTTTGACCAAACTGTGGGAGGCAGTGGAAGACAGGAGTGCCTGGCGTGCTCTGGTCCATGGGGTCACGAAGAGTCGGACACGACTAAACGACTGAACAACAACAAAGGCCAACCAGAAAAAGAAACTTACTCCCACAGAAGGCACTGAGGGCCACTGACTTGGATGGCTGTAAAATAGGATTGGGCAAATTCATGGAGGACAAGTCTATGTTCTGCTTCTATGGTCAGAGGCAGTAATGCGTCTGAATACAAGTTGCTGGAAACCACAGAAGAGTGCTCTTGTCCTGCTTACAGGTTTCCCATAGGCATCTGGTTGGCCAACAGGATGCTGGTCTAGTTGGGCCTTGGCCTGATCCAGCATGCTCTTCTCATGTAAACAACACAATATTGGAAGCCTTGTTTTCAATGCTATCAATGGATGTTTATACAAGAACCTCATGTACTGGAAAGTACAGTCCTTTTAATATTGCGCAAGTCTGAAAGGAACAGGTTGAACATCACATGCAAATACATATTACAAAATTCCAAATTCTCTCTCGTCTAAAGATAAAAAGTAAAATAAAATCACTCAGGGAGATTATTTTTGCAGAAAAGGGAAAGTTACAAAGGAACACAGTTCAACTGAAACTCTGCATGTGCCCTAAGACTGTGTTTATTTTTACTTTGCTTTGAGCCGCTACTGCAAGGAATCACAGAAAATTACGGTAGCCCAAACAACATATCCTCCCACCATGGGGAGTCCTGATGGCTGCTGCCAAATATCCTCTCCTCGGTAGCTGCTACCTAGGGAGATTTCGCCACAATAACCAAGATGCATAATGGATCATGTAACCCTAATGAATTGGACATGGCTTCGTAAGCCTGCTCCTTTGGGTAAGCCTTGTCAGAGGAAAGTGGAAGGCTGGTTGGATTGCCCTGGAGGAAGCAGACACAGATTAATTAGCTCTGCTTTAACTGTCAAGGGTGCCCCCATCAAAATAAACAATATGGCCTCTACTAGGAACCTTGAGCCTAGCTATGACTGTGCACCTGCAGATCACAATGAAATTCAGGAGACCTGCTTCTCTTTACACCCCTTCCGCGAGGACAGATAATTATTAACATCTCACCCCTCCTTCCTTGCTCTACCTTTCTCATTTCCCTAATCTCACTGTTTCAGAACTCTTGTGATGGTGCAACCCTGCCTCATTTGTATTCCAGCTTTTATGCTGTGCATTTAGGCCCCTGCTACTGTTCTGAATGGTTTCCTAGTACCTGCCCTCATTCTATGTAAGAGTATCTTTTTGCCTGTCTGTATTTCTGTACAAACTGTTTAAATTTATGGTCTGGAAATGGAGGTTTGACTATGTGCTGGTCCCGGGGGGGGGGGGTTACCGTGAGGTGTGGTCAGAGTCCGGTCCTGGGTCGAGGGTCTGGAGATTGCCCACCAAGGGTGAAGCGGGGTCCAAAGCAAGAAGCTGGGCGTGGTTGGGAACTCCGGAAAAATAGGTCAGGGTGCTGGCAGAAACAGGTTTCCAGTGATGTTGCTCCCGCAACCTGGGACTGGGCTGACTGGCCTTTATCTCCTCTAGGGCCTAGGGCAGTCCCGGCCCACAGGTGACTCGCCTTTCCTGGCCTTAAGGCGAGCACTCCTCCTGAGAGAACTTAGTTGCCTCCGCCTCTCTGCCCTGAGCCTTTGCAGCTCAGGAGAGGCTGGAGGGTTACTGGACCCAGAGGCCGCCTCACCTTCCCCTGACAGGGCTGGGAGAGGAGCACCTGCAGGCAATGGGTCCTCAATCACCCCCGGAGCCAGAGTGGATTCATCTGGTGTCTGCTCCTGAGGATCCGGCACAGGTGTGGGCCCTTCAGATTCAAGGCCCTGCCCCGGCTCAGCTGGCCCTGGAGGTGGGGACTCCTGTGCAGGCTGGGATTCCTCCGGTTCAGCCTCTGAATCAGATTCCCAGACCATCACAGTCTAGCCATTTCTCTGAATAGAATGGACTTTGTATGTTACTTTCACTAACACATTCATTTTTATCCACATTTTCTCCTGGCAGATAAATTGTTGTAAACATCATTTGGTTCGAGAACTGCATTGCAAAAATCCGAATATGTGCGAATTTCAAATGGTATCCATGCTTTGGTTCCCAGAGTGTTTCAGGAAGTGTAAATATGATAGATTTGCCTTTAAAGGTGAACTGAATCAAGTTTCTCCCCCAACCACACTTGTAACGGTTAACCATATATTTTTACTCACATCTGCTTTGAGTATCTAAACTACTATGTGTAAATAAATGTTTATATAATATTGGTGGGCTGATGAAAAAGTTGCCATCCGCTATAAGCAGTACTTCTGTCAATCTGCAGAATCCTCTGGTTACTAACCATTAGCTTGCATTCTGGATTTTAGAAGCATGTGGAATGCAACTCCTATTTGACAAATGAAATGTGATTTAAAATTAAGTTTTTAGAGTGTAACACTAGTCTTCAAATTCACACTAATATATAACACATATTATATACTCCATAAAGGTGCCACTGCTAAGAGTAATCATTTCCAGTAACTGATTTAGGGACATGAATCTGAGTATAGAATGCCACCTAACGGAGATGAGTGGCAGTGCAGTTTTTAATAATTTAGTTATAGTTAAGACCATTTCACAAAGCCTGCATACTGTAAAAGTTGCTTCCCATTGTCACACAATATGTAATCTCTAAGCTACCAGTATTTTGGCTGTCAGATATCCTACTCTGCCTTCAAAACACACACACACACACACACACACACACACTCACTCACTTTTTCTTACTGCTCTTCATAGTTGTTGAAACTATATCAAGTATCTTCAACCTTTTCAGACCCAGTACCCACTTTTAACCTAAACATGTATTTGGGGACCCATTTCTTAGTCATTTACCATATATTTTCATGGTGGTACCATTTCCTTTGCAACTCAACTTGGACCAGCCTGCAACTCACTAGAGGGTCCTCACCCAGCAGTTGAAGGCTTTTGAACTATACATCTTAGCCTTGTTATGATTTCTTCATAGCGTGAAACAGCATATAAGTAAATATATACAAATGCAAAACCTGCTACCCCATATCAGCACATACATAGATATAATAATAAAACAACAGGGACATTGGTGGCGCTGTGGTGTAAACCACTGAGCCTCTGGGTCTTGCCGATCAGAAGGTTGGCGGTTTGAATCCCTGCAATGGAGTGAGCTCCCATTTCTCTGTCCCAGCTCCTGCCAACCTAGCAGTTCGAAAGCATATCAGTGCAAGTAGATAAATAGATACCTCTGTGGTGGGAAGGTAAACGGCGTTTCTGTGTGCTCTGGCTTCCATCATGGTATTCCATTGCACCAGAAGCGGTTTAGTCATGCTGGCCTCATGACTCGGAATGATGTCTGTGAACAAACACTGGCTCCCTTGGCCGGAAAGCGAGATGAGTGCAGCAACCCATAGTCGTCTTTGACTGGACTTAACTGTCCAGGGGTCCTTTACCTTTACCTAATCAAACAACATTTCAGATAAGTTTATACTGGATCCTGGAAGGATGTGGCTAATCACTAAAATCGTTTATTTATTTAGCAGATCTGGCCACATGACCCAGAAAAACTGTCTGCGGACAATGTCGGCTCCCTCGGCCAGTAAAGCGAGATGAGTGCCGCAACCCCAGAGTCGTTCGCAACTGGACTTAACTGCATAGCTGTCAACTTACAGATTTGAAAATAAGGGACCAGCAGCCTCGAAAATAAGGGATCAGCAGCCAAAATAAGGGATTTTCCCAGCACAGGTATGTTCAACTTCTGAGCCCCTCTGTGCCAAAGGCAGAAAGCCCAGCCAGCAGCCAAACGAAGCCCCAAGCGGTGGTTCCCACAGTGCAGCAACCTGGCAAAGGGGATGCAGCCAGGAAAACCACCGTCACCTCTCCGCTGGGAAGCACTGAGCAAAGGTGAGTCCCCAGGCAACGCAGCCAATTTGATCAGCACAAGGCATGCAAGCTCCACCCCCCAGTCATTCTTAGACTCCTTATTGGGTGAGCAACACAGCCAAGCAACACAGTTGGATCCTCCCTCCTCCCTGGCCGACAGGGAGGGAGGGAGGGAAAGGAGCTGCTTCCTTTGAAACCCGGGAAATTTAAGGGACATCATCAATAAGGGATAGCAGTGGGATACGGCGCTGGGATAAGGGACTTTCCCGCCAAATAAGGGACGGTTGACAGCTATGCTTAACTGTCAGAGGTCCTTTACCTTTACGTTTTTACCCTGTTATGGTATTCTACCATCCTCAAAATCTACACAGATTACTAGTGAGAGCTGTACTTAAACCAGCAATCTACAATTCAGGATCACATCCTTGTGAATCCAAATGTTCTGTCGCCTGTATTTATCTCTGGGGGACAGTTACTTCAAAAGCACTGCCACCATGAGAACGGATCATTTACATCTAAGTAACTTACATCAACAAGTGCAAACATCCAGGCTGTCATGCTTTATACATGGGTAAAACCACAACATGGTCTACAAACACATTTCAGAAACCATACATCCTCAATCTGCTTGAAAAAATGGAACAAGCAGTTGAGAAGCACTGTAATTCAGACAATCACAGCCTTTCTATTTATTGCAGCAGGGGTGCCATTTGACCAAGATAATTGGAAACAATAGGAAACCTGGGTAAATATATACTTGGGGGAAATCAGATATGTAGACTTCTATCCTTAACAAAACATGGCGTCAATTCAGAACACGCCTACCATATTTACAGTAAATGTGACATTCGGAATAGTCCATCCTTTGTATTCTGTAACTGTCACCTTGGCTACCTTACACTTTGATTCACATCAGAGCAGCTGAAAAAGTTTGAAGTTAATATCTGTTGATTTAGTGACTAAAAATACATCTATTTTCATGAATCAGACAGCCATTGAAAGAACATAACTCCTTATTTGGGTCTGGCAACTCCATTTGGGATCTTGGAGAATGCTTACACATCCTAAATGATTATCTAAACTAGATAGTGAACCAGTCTAACTATTATAGTACAATAGGACCTGAACATCTGCCTTACTTATCATGTGCTTTATATTCATAAAGAGTCTTTGTCATGATCAACTGTTATAGATGCATAATGAGAGGAATTTCAATAAAGAACAATGTGCTTTTTCAAGTATTCCTCCAGCTCATCCATCCAACAGCTTCTTCATTGTGTTGTATTGTACTCTTCATGTATCAGTCACCATTATCTAAAGGCCTCCCATGAGCCCCATTTTTTGGAGACATAAGGTGACAATTGTGATAAGAATAGATCTTGTTTTAAACCGATGTGACAAGAGGCAGTTTAAATACCTCCACTGCAGCCTACAAATAAGGAATTGAATAAAAAATGTTTGACTACTGAGGCTGGGATCTAGGACTGACTTTGGGAATATTGATATTCCAGCTTAAATTTTAAAATGATCCCACCATCCATTAGAGCTTGAATCTTTGGATTTATTGTCCAGCTCCTCTAGTGCCTGGACCTTCTTTATAACACCTTGGTCCTTGCTTTGCCTCTGGGATTTCAGACTTGTGCTTCCATTTGCTGAAGCAGCAAAAGTGCTTTCTGTGATTAAATAATTAAAAAAAAATCTATGTGAGATCATTGCAGAGGGTTGCCCCCTGGAAGTGCATGAAATTTCAGTGATGTGTTTTTAGAAACTGAGCCGTCTCTTAATTTTCCAGGCTATTATTTAACCATCTTATACAGTGGTACCTCAGGCTACATATGCTTCAGGTTACATACGCTTCAGGTTACAGACTCCACTAACCCAGAAATAGTGCTTCAGGTTAAGAACTTTGCTTCAGGATGAGAACAGAAATTGTGCTACTGCGGTGCGGCGGCAGCAGGAGGCCCCATTAGCTAAAGTGGTGCTTCAGGTTAAGAACACTTTCAGGTTAAGAACGGACCTCTGGAACGAATTAAGTACTTAACCCGAGGTACCACTGTACATATGTGGCATTTTCTTAAGATGCCAAAGAAAAGAATGAAGGACTGTGCCCTACCCCTTACTTCCTATGCCTGAAAAAGCAAACCCAAGAAAATATATGTATAACCTAGGTTGTCCTGCAGTCAAAACAAAGACTAGAGAGGGCATTTCTCAGAGTGGCGTCTTGTTTGTGGAGCTGCCTTTCCAGGGAAGTCCAAGCTGGAGCCTTCTTTACTACCATGTAGGCATCAGGTTAAGACTTTTCTTACCAAAGTCTTTTAGGTATGGCAGCTAAGTTAAGTTATTTGTCTTGGTCCGGTTTATTGGAATTAGATGGAGTGTTCCTATGGAGGTTTGAAGAGGGTGGTGGGAAGAGTTGCAGGCCCAGAAGCTGCCACAACGTAAGCCTTGCTGAGATCATTCTGGTCAGGGCAGAAGGTGAGAGGGAATGGCTTTCCCCCTCTTTGAAGGTGGAGAAAGTTTTATTAATTTTCATTCCATTGACCTCAGTGAGTGGAGTGCCAGCTCCAGGGCTGGCATATTTATGTGGCCATTTTTTTGGGGGGGGGGCATGACTCAGAGCCATCCTTTCTCTGTCACAACACTCCTCTGAACTGAGCTCTTCTGAACTGTCACTTGTCAGAGGGAAATGGGGTGAAACGGACACCTGCCAGACTATGCCCACTAGCCCCCAACCCCTCAACACAGATACAGGGTTAGTGCTCGTATGCATGCCACACAAATTCTGGATCTTTCACAAAAGTTTGATTTGTTTTTCCTGGTAGGAGGAAAAGTGGAGATTTGAGTATGTTATTATGGAATCCAAGCTGAATAATGACCATCTCGTGTGGTTGCAATGCAATGAGAGAGCGAGAGAGTAGGGGGGATCCATCAACTCTACCCCTATATAAATGCAGGAAGTACAGAAAGGCTTTTAGCTGGATCCAACCCAATGCTTTTTTCCAGGGGGTACTCAAGGGTATGTGGTACTGGCACCTTTTTCGCTGTTAAAAAGTGTGGCACTTACTGTAACAATTTCATGGTGAGTACCGGCACCTATTTTTCTAGTGAAAAAGCACTGAAGCAACCCATAGTGTGTCTATGTCTGTCAGTCTACATCTCTCTAAAGTTATATATTTGCATCCACAAAATTTTGCATGCCAGAACCTCCTTTGCTGTCTCATCCTGCTTCCCCTGTGAGACATAATAATCTGCTCAGCTACAAAACCTTGGCTTGACCTTTTCCTTGTGGTAGAAATGTGCACTGTGCTTGCATCCCTCTTGCAGTAGGCAGTGAGCCACTTGTTCTCTGGCGGTCTTAGGGCTTCTTTGGTCATTTGAGGTTAGGAATTTCAGAAGAAACAGTGTGAAGGCCTTTGGGGCAAAGGACAAGACTAAGATCACAGAAGGGAAAAGTAGTGAGTCATTGCTTTATGAATGCCAGGTGCTTATTCTGCTGCCATGCCAGGCTCTTAATAAATCAGGGTATATTGAAATGGTGGTCATAGCCAAAGCTGAACCAGCTGGAAGAGTGCAATCAGAGAGTGTATCTGCTCCAAAAAAGAAAATTCCAAAGATGCTTCCTGTTGAAAAAAAGATGTTTTGCAGCATCAGTAGTTGGCCTTGAGAAAAGGCAGACACCTGTTGAGAAAAGACAGGTAACGATAGGGTCCTGCAGCATGAGAGAGTGAAGAGCAGGGAGATGGTGGCTTGTCTGCAGCTTTGATGGATTTAAAAAGAAAACAAAATAGACAAGGTCTCGCTCATCTCCTTCATTGACCTCCTTAGGTAAATGTTTGGCAAGCATATCTGCAAAACTGCAGTGATAAAATGAAAGCCAGCAGCTTGCACTCAGAGAATGCCTGCTTTACTTCTGAAATCACGTCTTCTTTCTGTAAAACAACAGAAACACCTCATCTTTCACTGCCTAGGAAGTGAGACCTGGTCCACTTGTATTATATAAGCAGTGACTCAGCAGCCAGACAGCTCTTTAGCCAGCTCTCCTCCCCGGTAAGTAAGAAGTCTGGGTTTGTGGACACAGAGAGCTGTGTTAGTTACTGGTGTAAGGTAACTGGCATCCAGTAGTCAGCAAACAAGGCCAAGAAAGAAGGCAAAAAAGGTTTCAGTGGTGGTATCTGTCAGGAGCTTGTCTACACTCAAGTAGGACCCTGGCAGAGACACATGCCCAACTGGCATGTTCTCTCCCTCCTGGTCGATGGTTTGGGAGCTTCAAAAGCTTTCTTCTGCCCGAACATCATAGCGACTGATGCCAACAGACATTGGCACACTTAAGGATCTGCAGAGTTTGAGCAGCTTGCGTAACACACCTCAGCAACTCAGCATTTTGGCTAATCTACTTTATTTACGTATAAACACACACAGAGCACTGCAACAAGGCTCCCCCTCTCTCTAACATCAGACAGCAAAGAAAGAAAGAACAAAGGATAATAGTCCCACTTCACGGAACACAGTAACACAAACATCCTGTCTCCGTCACTTCCCACTTTGTGGAGTCAAAACACACACCGTCATGTGATAGACAAAAATCCCATGACTGCAGTCACAGAGCAGGAATTCTAACGGTATCAACCACACCAGCATCCCTGTGTGGTAAATCAACAGCTGACAATATCTACAGCATTTTGTCAGGAAAGGTGCCAACTACATTGACCCTTCTGCATCACTGGCAATAAGCGCCTCTTCTTCAGTACATCATAGGAATCAACATTAACACTCTCATGATGCCACTGAGAGCAGCAGCAGTGGCCAGTGCGGTGGAGACAAAGCTGTGGAGCTGTTTTCCCAGCACTTCTTCAACTTAGCTGGATGTAAAGGGAACAGGGTGACAGCAAGATTGTGGCTGCATGGATGCCCCAAACGAGTGCCAGATTGGCTCTGCTAGCATGTCTGTGTAGTACCAATCTCACTGTCACCCTGTCCCAGCCAGGTGTGCAGCAGTGACACAGGTGTCAGGAAGGTTGCTCTGCCCCACCACACTGGCCACTACTGGTCACCAGTACATGGCATGACTAATGTCGTTGCTGGCAACTATGGATAGTAGCCAACTAACTCTTGTTCAGAGTAGACCCATTGAAATCAATGGACCTAACTTAGTCATGCTCATTGATTTCTATTGGTCTGAGTAACACTTAGCTTACTCTCTCCAAAACTGGAATAAACCTTCGCTCAGTGATAGAACACATGTTTTATATGCAGAAAGGTCCCAGGTTCAGTTCTTGACACCTCTGATTAAAAGGATGGGGGGGGGGACTTCAGCTAAGACCTTGGACAGCTGCTGCTATGGAAACAATGCATAGCACTGAGCTGGTCTGATTCATTGCAGGGATGGAAGAATCTGCCACTTTTGGATTCCCTCCATTTTTCCGCTTGTAACTTCAGTTCTTCACATTTCCAGTTTCCAAATTGTCAGAACACATTTTGCACAATCACTCCCCCCCCCCAGCAATCTTCAATAATATAGTGCATTTCTGTATGTCATTTTCACCAAAATGTGTGTTTTATGCAAACTCCCCCCCCCAATATATGCATTTTTGTATGCGTTGTTGGTTGGAGAACTGTAATGCGACATTTGGAGAAGTGTAATTTCCATTTGAGGAAATGACATTTGGTGCACAGATGACTGTAGGTCAACAAAACCTGCACATGTCATGCAATAACATTGTTCACGTGACTTTCAGTGTGCAGGGAGCATGCACAGCAGGTGTTGGGAGTCAGACTGTAGTGCTAGTTCCCAGGCCTGACCTACACATGTTCAGTTGGACATGTGAACATGCTTTTCATGTGTGCGAACAGTACACTCTGTATTGTAACCAGGAACAATCCTACATGCATACACGCATGCTGTTCACATGACCAACCTGCTCTGCATGTAGGTCAGGGATGCTCTTGCCCTTGAAATCCCACTTCCCTCCCTGTTCACATTCATGCACCAGAGTATGCACTGATTGTCTCTTGAACAGGTCTAAGAACACATAGGTTCCACAATGTATTTTTTTCGCTGAGTATATCTTATGTGTATATAAAGTAAGCTGAAACTAAAAGCAGACAGTTCAGGGGTGCCAACTTAAATAAAATACTGGGGGGGGGGGAGGCCTCAATCTACACAATTGATCATAATACACAACAGACACACACTCCATCTGAATGGCAATGCCCCTCGAATATTTTATTGGAGGCATCAAAGGAACCTCGGCCCCTTGGATTTGACTCCGATGGTTGTGTAGCATAATATTTTATAGATAGGGAAATGAGGCAGAGGTAGCAACTTGCTCAAGGACACATGGGAAGTCCTGGAAATGCCTGGTCTCCTAGTCCTACCTATTAGATTACATCCAGATTCTGAAATGAACTGTACACAATTGGAAAAATGTTATTTCTGTAATACTATTTCAGCTGAGGTTGATCGTTTGGAGTCGTCTTCCCCCTGCTTGCCTTATGTTCTTACTTAAGGTTATTATGGGAGCATTTGAAAAAACAAAGAATGTTTTAGTGCTATCTTCTTGGCCATCTTAACCACTTCCTAAAACTTCAGATGATAATACTTTCCAGGAATAGCTGGCAAAGCTATTAATAGCCATGTGGCCATTTATGAAAATGAAGCAACCAGCCTTTTAGGGTCTCCTCAGGTCATTCTCTTAGCCTCCTTGTGCTCTTGCAATTCAAGGAGTTCAGATGCAGAATCAAAGGTCGTGGGATCAAAGGTCATCCTTAAATCTTGACCTCTCTCACAATGGTGTTCGAGCAGCTTGGCCAATTTCCTCTGGGTTTTATTTGGCAGGCATGAGGCCAGCTTGGGAAGCAGCCTTTCCCACAGATGTTGAATATAAAAGAAGCTATGTATGAGTGGAAGTTATGCATGCAGATTGCAATCAGAATAGGGCAGGTTTGTTTTTTCAGCATATAACACAGGAATTGTTGTTCTGCTAAAGCACCAAATTCCGATCGCTGAACTCAAAGATATGTTTATATCCAGAGATTACATTCTTTGGTTTCACCTGGCAGTGTTATGTGTGCTCAGAAGCTCAGGTCTCATCTGTGATTCATAGTGTTTGGAGAGACTCCAGCTGAGAGACTCCTAGCGTCTCTGTTCTCGAAACGACTAGCCGTCTGGTTAATAGGCAAATGCAAGTTACGATTTATGGCTTTTCTGTTTAACATGTTCACATTTATGAAAATGGTTACTATCACTGCCTCTTGCAATCTTCTTACCTAACAGCTGTTTTCCCTTTGATCCCATTTTCGAACATTGCAATTTCATGATTAGATCATGTCCTTCCTCCCATCAAGGCCAGTTCACATCTTACATTGTCTGATTCAGGAAATCAATCCTGCATATTACCCCAGAGTTTGGTTGCCCTCTTGAGCAGGGATGGGCAATCTGTGGCCCTTCATATTATCAGCCCTGCTGGCTAGGACTGATGAGAGTTAGGAATCCAACAACATCTGGAGGGCCACAGGATAAAATACTTTTTATGATAGTGTATAGGAGAGAACCATGCTGTGTTTTGGGGTTATCCAATGGTTATTTGTTGAGGGGCAGTATCCCAGTCTCTTATTTGCTTTGTAATTTTAATGTGAAGGACAGGGTCTGCCCATATGGCAATAAATTGTGCACAAATGGACTTTGGGGTTGGACAGCAGCAAACATCAGCTTGTAGATCATTTTTGTTTTGCTTACTACAGCAGGCTTTTAAACTGAACTCTGATTTTATAGTTTTAACTCATTCCTAGTCCTATTGCATTGGGTCTCTTGTACACTACTTAGAGATGATTGTGATTCAGTGGTATACGAATTGTAGAAATAATAAAACAAATACCAGAGGCTAATCTCAGTCATGTGCAGACATTATCTGCAGTAGTCCAAAGCCTATTTCAATGTTCAGCCATAAAATCCATGTCCTCTTTTGGGAAACAGGAGCTGCAAAACAGTGAACTGGAAGCCATTTCTAGGATCCCAGTTGACTCTCCTTGGTCAGTATAGGACTTGATTGAAATGGTTTGAATCTCTATGTTTGAATCTCTGCTTTCTCCTTTGCTGCTTTCACCAGGCTCTCCACAGAATAGGAGTGATCCACTCTAAATTGAGAGTCATCAAATGGAGGCTGTTTCAGCCAACCTCCACACAGTAGTGATAAGAGGTGAACTAAAATTGGAGGTAAGAAACTTGTGGCTCTCCTTATGTTTTTGGACTTTGGACTGACATCAGCTCCAAGCAGCATGGTCACAGATGGTCCATGCACAGCAACATCTGGAGAGACAAAGATCCCCCATCTTTAACTTAACTGGAAGATCGCCACCTCCATGCTCACAGCATCAATCAGCTGTTTTCATGAGTTAGCTAAGTCATATAAAATGTTTCTTTCCTCTTTCTCTAATTTAATGTTCCTGTGAGTCTTCACTTCCTGATTTTACTAAGATCAGAAACAGATGTATCAAACTACAGGAAGCAGGGTAGAGAGAAGGAATATTTTTGTGATATTTCTAACTTGGCCGTATCCAGGAAGTACTGTGCAAGAGACCAGCTCTGCCGTCGTACCCCAGCTCCTAATCTGGAAAATTGCATGGGCTTCCAAATTTTTAAAAACCTGACCTCAAACAAACCTTGGAAGGGTTTACATTTAAACATCACAGTTCAATAGATCTTTCTTTAGCCGGGAGTGCTAGTATCTCCTGCATCCAGAAACACCAGTTCCCCGTTAGTAATTGCATTGTATTTTCATTACCTACATTGATCCACAGGAATTTCTACCCTTTTTAATAGTCTTGTTTATAACACCATGTGCTGAGCTCATGTTTGACACACACCATATCTAAAGAAGCAACGAATGAAATAGGCGGAGCTCAAAGTACTAACTTCATTCCAGACTTTCAGCATACTGAATGTAAAGCTGATTTAGCCTAAAGCTGGGCTGAATACCCCCTCTCACTTTCACAGGGCTAATTGTGCCCTGCAAAAGTGGGTGTGGTGGCCATTCAACTGGCCCCTTTCTGAAAGAGTGGGTAAATTCTATGAATGTTCAGTGGTGGCTGCACTTCTAAAGGGGGGTGGGTGGGATCTTTTTCAGCCTGAAGGGCATATTCCCTTCTGGGCAACCTTCCTAGAGACAAAAGTGGGCAGAAAACAAATGTGGATTATACCTTTGTACCATAGACTAGTTTCCACACCTGCTTGTACATCCCTTTATTTCACTGAAATGCAAGAAAAACAAGGATGCATTCCAGGCAGGCAAAAATACTCAAGGAGGGTATAAAGCAGGACTGTTAAAAGGTGTGGCCTGCAGAGGGTGCCTATGGCTGCGATTAGACTGAGGTTCCTAATGCCTGCTCTAAATAGAAGTTTTTCTGTTTGTCTTTTTAGACACACAGAAAAGCCTAACTGCTGCTCTAAGTGACAGCTGCATTGTAGGGCTACCATCCACCTGGAGTTTCCTGGACATCACTGGAATATGGCAGTCAGCAACAGGGTCCAGGTTCAACAACTTTGCCATAAAAAGCTCAACAACTTTTGTGTCTGAATTTTCACTTTTTGAAATATGGCAACCCAATTCTTGGGAGCTTTCCCAAAAGCATTCTTGAGGTATAAAGATGTCTATTCCTTCTGGCTATTTATGCATTAACTAAATCCAAGCACTCACTTTTAAAGTAACAGGTTTTCAACTTCATTCAGTGCTATTGCGAGTTGTAGGCACTTTGCACCTTCTTGACTTCATCATTAGAATAGGGCACCATGCTCAGATTGTCTTGTGTATAAAGTGACTCAGGGCAGTCCTAGGCACACCCAAGACCTTAACACCAAATATGGTCTTCTGCTAATTTCCATTGCCATGTGTTTGCTCTGGGTTGGAAACTGGAGCTGATGGTCTGGCTCAGGGAATGTCCCATGTGTCTTGATTCTAATTTTCTGTGCTAGGACTGGGTCTTTGCAGGGTTTTCTGCCATGCTTAATTAAATAATGTATTCAGTAGTAAGAGTAGCACTATTTCACATATTGCCAATATTTACATTTCTATATTATAATAATATATCCGCCATACTACAGAATTATAGCCAAGGTTTGACACAATTTCAGGTTTGACACAAGCCAGTGCTTTTCTGTATTGGCTGCTTTCAGATTTATTTATGCAAAAACTGTGGGTGTCCTGAACCCCTGGCCTACCTGGCAGTGAGTCAGTGCATCAAGTTCAAGGTCTGGGGGTCAATCCATGCAAGCAAAGTCCAGAGGTCAGGAAACACAGTCCAAAGGTCAGGAAACACAGTCCAGGGTCAGTCCAAGCAAGCCAAGTCTGAAGACCAGAGTCAAACCTGAAGCATGGTCCCATAGAGTCCAGGAGCAGCCAAGCCAAGGTCCATCACCACGGGCAGTTGAGTAAACACAGCATCTCAGTCTGCTTCCCTTTCACACTTTGCAAGCTGATTGCAGAACCTGGACTTGATGAGGCACGTGACCCTCATCTGTTCCAAGTCTACTCCAGCTGAGGAATCACCTGAGCCCCCCCCCCCCCCTGGCCAGCTATGGAGCTGGGCTGTGGGAAACTTGAGCATTCATCCTGATTTGTTTGTGGGGAAGTTATCTGATGTTGTGTGAAGCAATTGCTATCCCATTCTGTCCAGTGCATTTTCCTGTCACTCTTTGTCACTTTGTCTGATGGGGGAGGAGAGTGAGTTTCCTGTGCAACAACACTGACCAACTTTAATTGTGCAACTTGAATTTGTTGGCATGTGATTGAATCCCATGGTGTCCATTGTATCAGCCTTTCATGTTGTAAAGAAAATACATATGGCACATTGATACATCAGCAGTATTCCATATTTAATCAGTGCTGGTGCCTTCTGTTGTACTTTGGCTTCTGTATTAAACCACTTTACTCCAGCCAACAAGTGAACTTCAATATCTTTACTTTCACATAGCCATTTATATAATAGGAAACAGCAATGAGCAGAGGGATAAGGCATTCATAAAACTTGATGTCCTAAACCCAGAAAAAATGTATCTACTACGTAATGACCACTTAACAAGAGATTACACTTTCTGCCCCATCTACGTAATAAAACATGAGAAGTGTCTTTTCATTATGGTAGCACGACCATGAACTTTATAATTAATTGTAGCAGAGTTGGATTAATTGCTGTCTTTCTATCTCTGCCTTGCAATATATCTGAAAGATATTGGAAGTTGTGTTTGTGGCTTTGTATGGCTCTCTGCAATTTACAGCTTGACTAATAGGCATCACCACATTTTCAATAGCTTTTATTATTAGAACATCCAGGATGCTTCTTGAATCTAGGAAGTCCATCATTGATTTAAATTAATTAACTTCCTCAGTGGGTTTTATCTGCAATTTAAAGAGTGCTAATGATGAAAAATGAAAAATTAATTGGAATGTGCATGTTTTTTCCAGTTGCCACAACCTTTTTATCCCTGACATCTTCAATCGAAGTTACATTCTATGGTTGCTGCTTGTTATTGCTGAGGTTTACCATCACACAGATGGTGAGCTGCAAGCCATAACCCATTTACATTGTTAATATTTGTGGTATTGCCCTTTAGATGGTGGGTAGCCATAGGCTGTAAGCCTTAAACCACTTACTCTGCCACATCCCATCTGAAGTTGGGAGGAGCATCTGAGACTAAACTGGTTTTACTTCTCCCAGCCATTGGTATCAATAGAGAGACAAGACTAGAAAATCGGCATGGGGGCAGAATTCTGATTTTGTTGTTGTTGTTACTAAGAAGGGCTGCAGGCCACAAAACTGATCAGGGTCACCAAGGGATGTTGTAACACAGTGTGCATTACAACATGAAATAGTAGTTTTTACTTTCTACAGCTCAAGCTATGATGGCTGAAGGGCATCCCCAAACTGTAGCTTAGGGTGACTGTGCAGTAAGTTAAGACTGTGCAGAAATTAAGCAATCAGTGGACTCACTGCCTTACTATGCTACTGACATTGTAGGGTAAGCCCATTTGTGAATGTGAAGGGGATGTTGCTGGTTGCTTCACCCCCTCACACAAGTGACTTTCCCTGAAGGCAGCTGTGTCGCAATGTGCTGTGCTAGGTAAGTCCACTTGCATATAAGGGAGAGGCCAAGACTGGCAGCTGAAGGAGCACCCCCAGAAGGACAAAGTCAGGGTAGGCATTAGAGGCCATCAAGGACAGCATCGGCAGGGCTCTCCCCCAAATTCTGGAGCTGGCCCTGAAGGAGCCAGTGAACATTAGGACATTAAGACCATAGAAAGTTCCTTCAGTCCAGAAAATAGGCCAATTTAGATATCTCAGACAAGAAGCGGGACTGAACAAATGGTTCAAGAGTCAGAAGCCCAGAATGGTAGAAGGATCCTAGACTAATCACAAGGGAGTGTCATGCTGGCCTCCAAAGGAAGTACACAGAGGAGTTGCTCCAGCACTGCTCAAGCTGGATTAGCTTTGGGATAATGCTGCAGGGAAGTGCATTGCTCAATCACTCTTGCAAAAGTCAGTGCAGGATCCAGAAAATGTTGCTCTAGCCCTCCTTGATCTGCACAGTCTGGCAGTGTTGGCAAGGTTCTTGGACATCCATTGCATCTTTTAGGTGGTGGTGAAGGCTGCAAGATGGAGTTTGCCAAAGAGGAATCACTGGAATGTAAGGGTGCTGGAACAGAGGCATGCTGGAAATGTAAACAGAGCCATAATGAAAATGTACTAATTTCACTGGCTGATGATGGTGTAGGCTTCCCATTTTATCACATGTCAAAGCTTGACTGGGTCATTTGTATTGCATTTATTGTCCTACAGCTAGCTCTGAACACACTGTCTATGGCAGTGTTTCTAAAACTTGTGTCCCCGGCGATTGGTGGACTGCAACTCCCACCATCCCCGGCCACAGATGGTGAGCTGCCCTCCTAGCATCAGCTAACTTAGATGGTCAACTTACTTTATGAAATAGTAGGGCTAGCCTTGGCTGATGCCTTCATACTGGGCATGGGATCCACTGCTCCAATTAAATACACATCTCCCTGAGAATGCAGTATGGTGGAAAACAGAGAGGGAGATTCACAACGGGTCTTCCACATCACATCTAGTTTAGCTCTAAATCTGTGGAAATGATGATTCCCCTCTTCTCATTTTATTCAAGTGAATAAAACTTTAATAAATAAATGTGGCAGCCCTGGACTTTAGTAATCTTTTCCGCTGATTCTAAGAATTGTTTTACTATACTGCAAAGCAACAGCACTTAATTGAAACTGAATTCACTGGCAACCTAGGGAATGCAGAGTGTGACGAAAATAACTAAAATTTCTTACAGGCATTGGCAAAGGGGGAATTGTGTAACTGCCCTGATGCAAACACTTGCAATTGTAAATTCTGATACCTTTTAAGGAGGGGAAAGGAAATGAATATCAACAGGTTTTATAAGATTAATTTAATAAGTTTAAAAAACACACACACTCAAAAAGCACACCGCTTTATACACATCTGTCTTTGTTTGCTTTGTGCATGGTGCAGAATTCACGGTGTATAACAACAGTTATAGAGCTATAAAAAGAAATTGCTTCAATCAAGGAAATATGTTTATAAGATTGTCCGAGACCACAAACCATTATATGTAAATAGATTTTTATGGGGTGGGGCCTTATCAACAGGTGGAAACAATGAATGGAATCAAAGAACAGCCTAAATTCAGCGTGTTCTGGAGTAGAGCAACTGTAGCCAGCGCCAGACAATTCCAAGAAGCAGCCATGCCCTTGATAGCAAAACTATGACTCAAAGCTAGTGTTATAGAACCTTTGTCTTGAGGGCTGCATACAGCCCACCAAAACTCTCCATCTGGGCCACGAGACCAGTGATGGCTGGCGCCCATTGCAGCTGGTAGAGTGGAAGGCAGGGGGACCAACTGTAGGTTGGAGACAGAGCTTATGAGAGCTACAGCCAACTCATTCTAGTCTTCTCCCCATCCTCTTCTCTGTGTCGTTCTACAAGGGCAGCACTGAGATCAGGGAGGAGGAAGCTGACAGACAGTGGAACTCGTTGGACTGGTAAGAAGGCAGACAGGTGGGGGATATCTGAGGGCAGACTGAGATTGGTGGGCAGTGCCCCAGGCACCCAGATAGGGCAACAATGGAGTGCCCCAGCCATGCCCCTTCTCAGCGCCACTCCTTGCCCTCCTCAGGTGCCTTTGCCTTCCTGGAAAGTGTCCTTGAATCATGCTAATACTTCTTGCTTATCTGGATGGAGGTGTGTTTGTGTGTGTGGTGAAACCTCTGACTTCTGTGGCTAGAAAACATAGCCTACTGTGCTTTGCCCACTTCTTGGCTCTAACCACTGTGGCCCCCAGAAGGTTGACCACAAAGGACTACAGCCCTTGAGGTGAATAAGGTTCCCTGCCACTGCTCTAAACCTCATAGGGCACATGTAATAGACAAGGAAGTTGAGGGGCCGTATTTGAAAGGATGGTTCCTTATTTATGAAGCTTATTCATTTATCAGATGCAGCATTATAGCAGGTTATTAAAAGGACCACATATTCTTGTTCTGATACACACAAATATGTCATTTTCTTACCTTCTCACAATGTGTTCTTACTTTAGAACTCTTCAGGCAACCAAGGAATGTGTTGTGGGAAGAGGCAGCAAGGAGAGGACAAAAGGGGAAAGGTTAAAGAGAAAGATCCAGGCAGCCCAAGAGGGACTGAACAGAAGAAAAATGGGAAGTTGTTGATACCAAATCCCCTCTTTGTAAATTGGTGAGGCAGATGGGGACATTATAACACACACACACACACACACACACACACACACACACACTTCTTAAGTGTGATTTAACCTCAGGATGTGGAATTTGTGGCTCTATCTATATTGTTGGACTCCAAGTCCCATTAGCCCCAGCCAGCATGACCAGTTGTCAGAGTTGATAGAGTTGTAGTCCAACAACATCTGGAGGGTCTCCGGTTCTCCATCCCTGATCACCTTCCTGCAAAATCACAACACAGGAAATGCTGTGCATATCTATGTAAATTGATAACTTCCAAATAGCAAAGTGTATGGAAGGAAATGCCTTTCTCATGCGTACCCTCTTGTCCATGAGGACGTACTCTGAATTCTCTGATCTTTGGAAATGAAACTGGTGTATACATAGAACCGGGATATTTTTTGGGTGGTGATCCGCAATTTCTGGTATTTTCTACCAAGGAAGACTACCAGGCATTCTTGCTTAACCCTTTTAGGGCTGGAAGACAATCTTACTTCAGTGATCGCCAAAAAGAGAATATCTACTTTTGTTCTGCTTTTTTAAAAAATAATAATGATCTCGCTTCCCTTGAGATGTTGAATAGTTTGTTTTAAACAGAATTCATATTGAAATCTATCTTGAGTGTCCTGGGTGGGCCATAAGGCAGCATCTAAATGGGGGGGGGGGGATAAATAATTCCATCTTGTATAAATACAAAGTATGGCATGAGTACTTTTTCTGCCACAGATACGTGGTGGAGATGGAAAAGCACGTGCATTTCCCCTATGTAGGACAAACGCAACGTATGAAGCGACTCTTAACCATACTTGTTGCTTAATCTTCCTTTGTAGCAAAGGCATTCTTCTTTTTTTACTTCCCCAGACAACTTGAAATGATTTAGAAGATGCCAGGCCAACATTGCTAAGTTCTTTGTATGCAAACATTGGAGCATTAGAGGGGGAAACAGGAAATGGAGTGGAGACTTTGAAAAGAAACTGTCTGGAGAAGATGGAACCAATATGCTTTTATTTTGTGTAAATACACAGTTCTTCGTCAAAAGAGAGCAATCATGTGGCAAAGGCAGAACCGTTGTGTGAAATGGTGGTGAGTTTCTTTTTTAACAGATAAAGGGCACCTCTCCTGACTCAGATTTACATCTACAAATGTTGAATGGATTCACACACACACACACCCTTTTGTCTTCTTTTCTTGATGTTTTCTTGTTCCTGTCCTAAAACTTTAGCAGTTAACAAATATTATCTGAAGAACAGAGGGCAAAATATAAGGTCTCACATCAGGTTTAGGGCCCAGCATCCATAGATATTGACAGTAATTCTTTTCTGAACAAAGATAACAATAGTGAGATTATGAAGCTATCTGAATATCATGCAGTGCCATCCTATCTGTGTCTTCCTATATGGGTCTACCTGTAAGGGTCTACCCATGGTGGGGGGCAGCTGGATACACTTGCTCCTTCTCTCGGAGGTCTAAGCCAACTGGGGGCCCCCACCAGGGACTGGCTTTTGTTTGAGTTTATACCTTTATTCTAACAAGACTTTCACAGCAGGAAAAGTTTCAACATGCAGTATACTGTACTATTCTGTGTCTTGTTCCAGCCCCAGTCCTTTTTTCTGACTTCAATGTCTTCTACCTATCTTACCAATGAGTGAAGCCATATGCACAGATATTAGTAAAGACCGTAGGCTAGGGAGCCTTTGACGACTGTCCTGCTTTATTTCTGTATATGCAGCTAGAAATAGAAAGTTTCTAAGAAGATGTGGGAGCAGGGGATACTATTGAGCTGTGCCTTGAAAAATTGAATTACTTATACATGAAAGGTTACTTTACAATTCAACTTAATAAGAGCTACTGGTGTGAGCAGCTCTTTTGATGAAAATACCCCTTGCTGTATAGAGCCTCAGGTCAAATCTTACTTCCTGAGTCAGCTCTTTTGTACCACTTTTGCCAAGCAAATAATAAGTAAGTGGATGGATTTGGTTCCCTCACTAACTATTTATTTCTAACATGTATGACAGTGACCCCGGAAGCACTTAGAAACCAAACCAGGAACATGTAGTGCAGGGTACCCAAGAAGGTGCCGCCCAGATGTTGCTGAACTGCAACTGCCATCATTCCTGGCCATGCTGACTGGGAGCTGGAGTCCACCTGAAAGGCCCAAGTTCCCCATCCCTGCCCAAACTCGAGGTATGACTGTACTAGCAAACTGGAGGTTAAACTAAACCCTTATAAGACACTAACATGTCACGACACACAGTTTGGAAAGCTCCGCCATAGAGTGTTCTCTTTCCTCCCCCTCCCCTTTGAAGAGGTTGCATTCTGAGAAATGCGGACACAGCCATGAAGCAAAATCTACACATTTAGAGCAGTATGATGCCACTTTAAACATGGCTTCCCCCAAGGAATCCTGGGAACTGTAATTTGTTAGAAGAACAAGATCCCCTTTCCCCTCACAGAGCTACGATTCCCAGAGTTACTGGGGAAGAGAGATTGCTTATTAAACTACTCAGAGAACTGAAGCTCTGTAAGGGAAATTGGGACCTTGTGACAACTCTTAGCACTCTTAAACTACAGCTCCCAGAATTCTTTGGGGGAAGCCATGACTGTTTAAAGTGGTATGCTATTGCTTTCAATGTACAGTGCAGATGGGGTCAAAGTCTGTGTATCAGACAGTAGGGCATTAAGTTAAAGTGAGGGGAGATGCCAGTAATTGGTACTTTTGAAAAAACAAGATATTTCTTCCCGTTTGTTTCCCAATGGATTTTAATTTAATATTGCCTGAAGCAGCACAGAACAGTTCATTATCTTCAACAACAAAAAATACTGCCGTCCTTTTAAAATACAGCGCTGCTGACTGAGCTGAATGCTTCTTATTTAAACTTCATTAGCCTTTCCATCATAAATTCTGTTGTGGAGGAAAGGGGAGGGTGTTGAATTTATGACTTCAGCCGACCGAGTCGCATGCAGCAGTTTGGGGAAAGTTTTATTTTGTTTTTGTTTTTTTGGTTCTCCTATATGGCTCTTTATCTAGAGAGATATACAAAAGAATAATCCACACAACACTGTCTTAGCATATGCAAGGTAAGGTAAAGGTAAAGGGACCCCTGACCATTAGGTCCAGTCATGGCCGACTCTGGGGTTGCAGTGCTCTTCTCGCTTTATTGGCCGAGGGAGCCGGCGTACAGCTTCTGGGTCATGTGGCCAGCATGACTAAGCCGCTTCTGGCGAACCAGAGCAGCACACGGAAACGCCGTTTACCTTCCCGCCGGAGCGGTAACTATTTATCTACTTGCACTTTGACGTGCTTTCGAACTGCTAGGTTGGCAGGAGCAGGAACCGAGCAACGGGAGCTCACCCCGTCGCGGGGATTCAAACCGCCAACCTTCTGATTGGCAAGTCCTAGGCTCTGTGGTTTAACCCACAGCGCCACCCGCGTTCCTTATATGCAAGGTACTGAGACAATATTACAATTGCCTCTCTCCCTTCTCCGAACTGGCTTAAAAACAGGACTGGCCATTATGCAGGGTACAAGGCTATCACTAACTAGTAGTCACGATGGCTGTATGTATTGGAAGAGGCATGCCTCTGGACACAAGTTGTTGGGGAGAATGAGAGTGATGTTGTGCTCAGGTCCTGCTTGTTTCCCATAGGTATCTAGCTGGATACTGGATGAAAAGGATGCTGAACTCGATAGACGTATGGCATGATCTAACATGGGTCTTCTAGTGTTCTTAACTCAAATAGTTTTACATTTCTTTCTTTCAGTGTGAACAAGGATGATCTAGATGTGATACTGGACGCATGTCATGTTTATTATTTATTCCCCGCCCATCTGATTGGGTTGCCACAGCCACTCTGGGCGGCTTACAACATATAAAAACACACACAATACAGTGGTACCTCGGGTTACAGATGCTTTAGGTTACAGATGCTTCAGGTTACAGACTCCGCTAACCCAAAAATAGTACCTTGGGTTAAGAACTTTGCTTCAGGATGAGAAAAGAAATCGTGCAGCAGCGGTGTGGCAGCAGCGGGAGGCCCCATTAGCTAAAGTGGTACCTCAGGTTAAGAACAGTTTCAGGTTAAAAACGGACCTCCAGAATGAATAAAGTTCTTAACCTGAGGTACCACTGTAAAACATTAACATTTATTTTTTTTAAAAAAACTTCACTATATAGGGCTGCCTTCAGATGTCTTCTAAAGGTTGTATAGGTACTTGGCTTGGGGGGTCACATAACTCCAAACCCTCCAACATTTCTCTGAAAGAAAAAGGGACATCCTACAGAAAAGCGGGACATTCCAGGATCAATTCAGAAACCAGGATGGCTTTTGTAAATCCGGGGTTGTCCCTGAAAAACAGGGACACTTGGAGGGTCTGTGTATGGGTGAAATACATTCAGCAGCGATGTCTATTGTCTGTGGCACAGGCCCACAGTTAGTAGAAACGATATATTATTCTAAGAAGGAGTGGAATACAAGTGCTGCCACAGAAAGAGTAAACAGCAGACTTCAATAACCTTAATACTTGTCCTTATGTGGCACCAGAGCTGGCCAGTTGCTGACACAGGCTATACAAAATACAGCCTCATTAAGAAACCACACACACGCACACACACACACACACACACACACAGAGGTTTGGAATTGTAAAGTGGATGACCTTGACAGGCTTGAATTCCACAATATTTTATGTAGGTTTTTTCGTGCCTACCTTCTTTCTTGCCAAGTAGTGACTGAGAATCTTTTCTTGGATGAGGCTCAGCTGGAGTTATGGGCAAACAATACTGCAAGAACGTTCCTTCCTGCTGACACAAAGTATTATGCTGATTCTTATGACAAATAAATAAAACTGTGCATTAAAAGCCTGAGAGGAAACCTGTGTAGAGAGCAGCTGTAAAGGTCCCTCTTGTGTCTTAATGCAGAGTATTGCTCACTTCCCTAAGGAAGGAAACAATCAAAGCATCCATAGACAGCAAAATACATCAAAATACAACATGTTTACATATATTATCATTAAAAAAAAAATCTCATAAATATTGCAATGCAAAACTTCTGCTATCTCCTGAACAGTCCAGGAGGATTTTATGCAAACTGGCCTCATAGCAACAATATTTCCTAGTTTGCTGAGTGCCCTACACTATCCTAGTGTGTTTTTGGCATGTGGAAGTGAGGGGGGTGCTCATGTTGTAAGAGCACTCAAGTGAAGTGCAAGATCCCTTATGAACTTCCTGCGTACATTTATTGAGGTTGTCAGGTGGCAGCGTGCCTGCTTATTCTTCCAATCAAGGCAATACATTGCCAGCGTCTGGGATCAACGTAGGAACCAATTCTTTGTTTTTCTGCATTCAATCACACAGAACTATTGCCATCACGTAAGAGCAGAAAGTGAGTGACCCTTTTCAGACTGAGGGGTGCATTCCCCCATGTGGGCAGAGCAATGGATCTGACTCCAACCTCTATACAGTGGTACCTCTGGATGCGAACAGGATCCATTCCGGAGCCCCGTTTGCATCCTGAGCAGAATACAACCCGTGTCTGCATGTCTGTGGGTTGCAATTCGCCACTTCATTTTGAGTGTCTACGCATGCGCGAACGATGAAACCCAGAAGTAACCTGTTCCATTACTTCTGGGTTGCCTCGGAACGCAACCTGAAAACACTCAACCTGAAGCATATTTCACCCAAGGTATGACTGTATAGTGGGACGCGGGTGGCGCTGTGGGTTAAACCACAGAGCCTAGGACTTGCCGATCAGAAGGCCGGCGGTTTGAATCCCCGCAATGGGGTGAGCTCCCATTGTTCGGTCCCTGCTCCTGCCAACCTAGCAGTTCGAAAGCACGTCAAAGTGCAAGTAGATAAATAGGTACTGCTCCGGTGGGAAGGTAAACGGCGTTTCCGTGCGCTGCTCTGGTTCGCCAGAAGCGGCTTAGTCATGCTGGCCACATGCTGTACGCCAGCTCCCTCGGCCAATAAAGTGAGATAAGCGCCGCAACCCCAGAGTCAGCCACAACTGGACCTAATGGTCAGGGGTCCCTTTACCTTTACCTTATGACTGTATAGTAGATTACAATCCAGTCATGTAAAAGCCAAATGAATCTACACACCAGAGGCACTGGGGGAAGTGGGGACACGTTGTGTGTGACATCATGCATGTGATGTCCCAAAATCATGTCAGGATGTCAGAGGAACCAGGGGGCAGAGCCAAACATGGCAGCAGTGCGGCTTCAGTGACCAGTAGCCCCTCCTGCTGCCACTACTGGCCAGGGGGCTGCTTCCCCCTCCTTCCCCTCCGCAGCAGCAGCAGCAGGAGGAGAAACCAGCCACTGAAGCCACGTTGTAGTTGGCCCTGATATTCTGAACATTGGGAGGACCCAAAAGAGTTGGGGCCCCAGGCGTTGGCACCTCTGCTACACACACATTCAACAGTCCCCTGTTCACGCAGCCAAGAAGCATTATCACATTTCATTGACACAAAAGCACTTGAGGAGGGTGTGAAACTGGGGGAGAGTCCCAAGAGCTGGGCATTTGACCCTGAGACCCTGCATTCCTGACACATTGCTATGCACTAACGCATTTGGAATTAAATCCCACTGATATTATGGAAATAAGTTCCAAGCAAATATGTTTAGGATTGGGGAGCCGGCATGCTCAGGATCACGGAAAACTGATTACCTATGAAAAATTAAGCATATTGTTTTTCCACAGGACAGGGGGCACACAATCACATTTGCACTATTATGTGCAAGAAAGTGTCTGTGTCCCGCTCCCGTTCTCATTGTAATCTTAAATATACTCATTTGAAAGACACTTGCACTGAACATTTTGACCAGCTTGTACAAAAGCAAGATCAGGTTATGAAGTACAGGGTATGTGCTGGTAAGTACATTTACAAGTACAACTATTTCCCCCTGACAAAAGACTCTTAAGTGTTTTTAGCTGGGATGGAGATGGCAGGAAGGAAAGGGCAAAACACCCCACACTGGGTAGCATAGTTGGCACAGCGGTCCAATTAACACAACCCAGTGGGAAATTCTCTTGTGTAAATATTAAAACTGCTGTGCTCTAGCACAGCTCTCATTTACTTAAATGGGAAGTACACAAAAAGGATTTCTGACATTTCTTATGTACTACAATGCTCTCATCTTTATGGCTCCTAAAGCCTAGAATTTGCTATCCCCCTCTTTCTTTAATACCACTGGCAGATGTAAGCCAGTTTGGATGAATCATTGTTTATCAACTAGAAGCCTGGGTCAAATCTGTTATTAAATCTGTTTCTACAAGAGCTATGTAAACCAAACCTCACAATGAACACATTCTCTGAAGTTTGCACAAATACCCCGCCCCCCCCCCCCGGTGTGTTTTTTGTATGTGCATATTGAATGTGTGAGACAAAGAACACAAAGGTGAAATAATTGTAATATGAATTGATCTTTTAATTTTGTAAACCAATTCTCTTGCAGTGTGTGAGGGGGAAAACATTGATCTTTGTTCCCACAGAAACATCTATCAGGGAAGTCTGCTTGCAGCTGCTATTTTTGAACAGCAGCACAATGGCAGATGGAAATGCAACTGTGCAGAGGCAGCATTTTACAGGAAGTCATTCCAACGAAGTAGTTCATGCAGATGCAATGGTTTTCACTATTCTACTGCAAGAC
Source organism: Podarcis pityusensis (assembly GCF_964106645.2). Lineage (NCBI taxonomy): Eukaryota > Metazoa > Chordata > Lepidosauria > Squamata > Lacertidae > Podarcis > Podarcis pityusensis. Next base: position 50,929,161 of record NC_138027.1, read on the forward strand.
TTTCAGATTGCAGTGGTGCAGTGAAAGCAGATGGATTCATGTCCCAAGCTGCCTTACCTGAATAATCTTGTTGCACGCAGTGGCATTTCAGGTGGTTAAAGCATCACTGTTTCCATGTATGAACCAGGCCTAACACCTATATCCAACAAAAGGAGCATAAATGCAATTAGGACTGTGTTGAGCTAAGCTTGTGTATCTCTACATCCAGGTAAGAGCTAAGGTGGGAATGTGACAGGAATCGTAGCTCTTCCACTCCCAGCTGCAAACCAGGTGAAGTGGAGCATGCATGTTAAGGGCGCTGGAGGGCTGATATCTGCATAGAACATAATGCATGCGCTAAGCTGGATTGTGTCTTTCAATGTCCTTCATTGACCTTCACAACAGCTATTCTTTTGAACACAGTAATGTGAACATCAGTGAAATAAAAACCCTCACACAGTTTCCAAAATTCATAGTGTTTATTATCTCTAGTATCATATTATATTGCATAAATACTCTATCCTTGTTATATGTCTTTTTCTTTTTTTAAAAAAGTGATAACTTAGGAGATCATATTAGCCAAGAAATATAAAAATAAATAGGTTCATTATATGCATTTTATTACCAATTATAACCCTTCTCAGAAGGGAAAGAATATAAATACTTATAAAGTACGCATCCTCTATAGCAATATATTTTACTATATACATATGGAGAGCCATATTCTCTCATAGTCTATGAACTAGCACATCCTTTTTAAATATGCAGGGACTGGCATACTGCTGTGGATGGACCTGCTATCCCGCAGCAATCTTCCCTGCCGTACAAGTGATTCAAACAATGCAAATTTATGGGGTGCCATGTATTAAGCAATTTTCTATCCATAAAATTCCATTAACTCTTTGCAGAAAACATAAGAATATTACTTTCGACGAGGTGGAGAGCTGTATCTGAACAAAATGGTGGCTGTTAGATAACTCAAATGGTAACAATTTAGGAATATGTTTTCATGGTGGAATCAGGCACATGCATATGCTCCAAAGCTAAATTTGGGTTTTGTTGGAGTCCTGTGGAACAATTGTGGGCATGAAGAACAGATACACACACAAGGGAACGATCAATCCAGGGCAGTGAGAACAGTGTGCGGTTCTCGAACTGCTCCCATTCTAACTCTGCAGGTTGAGCATACCAGCTACAATGAAGAAAAAGGATCTAATTAAATCAAAAGGTTTTAAGAGCACTACATTCTAGTTATCAGATTTTACAAGCAAACATCATTGTAATTGTTTGCTTCCTGGTGGAAAATATCACTCTACTGTTATATAAAACGACTGATAGCAGCCATGAACAATATAGTTTCCCCCCCAAAAAAATACTGTTACTTTTTTTGCTTTTGTGAGGTAGGCAACAGCTGACCAATAATTAAGCTTAGAGGAAAATGGTCCTCCCTCTCCAACTTTGATTAAGAGAGGGATTTTATCAGTACCACAAAACAAACTCCATAAGTTTTAACAAAAAACCCAACTCTCACTAAAACATTGAAATGTTTGTTTAAACTTCTTTGGCCACTGCCTATGTTTTGTTTAATTTGTAACAGACTTAAAAGAGGAAATTGTAATGCCTCAGGACTTTTACCTGCTGAAGATGAAACAGCTAGCAACTAAGATTGGTTTTTATCAGATTTTCAGTTGACGTGGTTTTTTGTTTTACATTTCAGTATACTATTTAACGTTATTTGCACTGTTCCATCTCAGTGGATTCCCTGTGAATTTTCCATGCGAATTACAATTGCTACCTCTCAATAGTTCATTTTCAGTGCTTTGGTCTGAAGGGGAAAAGAAAACAACCAACTTTAGCTTCCCCAACCTGTTACGGTTTAGCTGCAGTTTGTAACATTACAGAAGTCTATTAAATGCTTAGGTTTCTTTGAAATGTCACAGCTTTCATTGGACAATGTGGCACCATCAAAGGACATGCATCTTAACAATCTCTTCTTGAAGCCTTTCCCACATGTCTTAGAGCATGGTGACCAGTCTCCCAGCTGCCACTGTGGGCATGGTGTGTCTGCACACGGCCGGACATCGCTTGGCTTGAGTTCTTTTGCACAGTCTGTGGCAGGCTGTCCATTAAGGTCTCTGCACTCTACAGATCTCCTCTGCCAACCAGTACCACAGGACTTAGAACATTCTCCCCATTCTTCAAAAATCCATTCAGATAAGATCGTCTCCTGAATTGCATTGAAAGAATCAGTCTTTTTGCTGGGAGGTTTCTCGGAACCCGATTTCTTCACAAAATAGCTGTATTTGATCTTAAGTCGAAACGAATCACCCACGGTAAGGACCTGTATTGTTAAAGGTTCCTTCAGTGGGCTGAAGCTGCGGATTCTTTCCAGAGGAGCTGAGGAGCCGCTGTATGTCAACACACTGCCTTTATGGGTGATGTCTTGCTCCACAGTTGATAGTGTATAGTCACCATTGAGAATGTAGGTGCCATCTGCAGCTTTAATAGCAAGGAAGCTGCCGTCCTGCCTGATACCTCTGTGATTCCGTTGTTTAACTTCTATGTTCGTTGCCCCAGCAGGGATCACAACAACATCATGATAACCAGGTCTAGAGGTAAGAAAAAGAGGACAGCAGTTGAGTCTCCAGTATATCCTTATTTACTCAAGGATCACATTAAGTACAGAAACTTATGATTGGCTAGATCTTTGCAGCTTCAAAAGTTAAAATTCCTGTACATTAATGCAAGCTTTAAGTAAGCTTTCGATTTTAAAAGATGAAAGTTTGGTCCTGTACATTAATGCAAGCTTTAAGTAAGCTTTCGATTTTAAAAGATGAAAGTTTGGTCCCTCAGCTGAACAATACAACTGCTCTACAATCCTAGTGGATAAGACATATCTGTAAGCTATTAGGAACAGTTAAGGATAAAACCCCACATACCTGGAACTAGAAAGTGTTCCAGACACTTTCTTGCAAGTAGATCCATTTCCTCCACAGACACCACATTTATCAAACTTCTTACTGGAGCCTATGATGCGATCACAGCCAGCTTTTACACATTGCCCCTGGACACAGACTGAAGTGGACTCTGGGCTACACAAGGTTCCATCCACCACCTTTAAAGAAAGCAAAGAAGCCATGATTAGAAGGGCACACATGTGTTCGTACTAACACTAAACATTTTTGGCACCAGGTACAATCCATCCAGAGTTAAACACTTTTTAATCACAATAGTTTCAACGGAGGAGATATTCAGTGGTCCCCACTGAAAATCAATAGTGGGAGTCATAATAAAACTATAATTTTATTGTCCTTGTTCAGTGAGTGTGCTGCATGTGTAGAAGTGGGTTTCCATAAACACATGACTGGCTGGATTCTGGACTACATGCATAGAAAGGTACTGCCTAACTGCTTCCTGGATTTCTATATCCAGCACTTGGGGGTTGTGCACATAGTTTGTGATCATTAGGAACTGTGTTGGTATAAAACTGAACAGAAGTCCAGCTCTGTAAGCTAAGCATCTGTGAGGATTTTGGGGGGTTGGTAGGGAATGTGGCAGAGTACAGTCTCTTCCCTCTCAGAATTTAAGCCTCCCCAAATCTCTCACATTGGTGTTCAGAACTGACAACACTAAGTTCTTTCTTGGGCAGTTGCTCATGCATAGCATCACAAAGACAGCTCACTGCTCCTTGCCTGTCTCTCTAGATCAAAAGTTATAAATTTATATTCTGTAACAGCAACAAACAGACTTTGATCTTCCAGCACTTGTGTCAGCAGGAGCCTAATTAATTTCTTCAAGGATCAGGAAGTCAGCATATAGCCAAGTAATATTTTATTATGAAGAATACGACTATACCTTACTTTAAGCTTTGAGGGATGAGTTTTTCTGACTAATAGCTCCAAAATTGAAACTAAATCGAATAAAAAGCATTTTATTACTTTTTAGAAGTTAGATGTTTAGTAATTAGGCATTGCTATGGGGTAAAGGGAGAATGAAGGAACCTGCTGGATCTTAGAAAATGAATAAATTCAGATACCATGTAAAATATTTTCAAAGGTATTTTAAAAATAAGATATAGAAACAGAATGACTATGCACGCAAATTGGTTTGCAGTGGGAAGATTGGACTGCAGTGAAGCAAGGGGAGTGAAGCTATTTGAATAAAGTGTTAGTTTCCATATTAGGGTGTGCCTCTTTAAGCAATTGTTAGGATCAATAAAATTTAATGGCACATATAAAACTTTGCCTATAAGTAATATACACCGACACTGACACCCACACCCACCTTAGGCTGAAGGACAAAGAAATAGCCAGTGCCTTTTGCAAGGCAAGTAAGCTTGCATCTGTCTTTGGGAGTGACTCCAGCAAACTTGGGTGTCCATTCCACTACAGGCCCAGTTCCAAAAGGAGACTTGGAAATGTCATTGTGAGTCTCACACTGTTCCTCCCTGAAGGTTTTGCCTGTGTACAGAAAATACATTTATTAGGCATTTTGAAGATATCACAACTACATTTCTTTTCTATTTGAAAAAAACAACTGATTGTAACTTACCATTGTTGTCTGGACAGTCTTCAATGTTGCACGACCTGTACTGCACCCGCTTTCCCTCACAGTATTTCCCGCCGTTCTTGGGAACTGGGTTGTCGCACTCTCGCAGAGAGTACTGCACTCCACCACCGCATGTCCTGGAACACTCTCCCCAGGAACTCCATGATCCCCAGGCACCATGAATAGGGGTCTACATTTCAAGACACAGAAATAAGCCCACATGTGAAATCTTTTGGGGGAAAGCATCAACCATTAGAAACATATTTTAGGCTGCAACTCTATGCCCACTTTTTAGTGACTGGGAGTGTCATTTTCCTCTGCTGCCCCTGGCCTAGTTGGCATGAGTGGCGTGACTGTGGTGGGGGCTATGCTGCCCCATTAGGCCATACTGCTGTCAGTCGGACGTTTGGACTGCCCCCTTACTTCTGAGTTAACACACACAGGATCACTATACTAAGCTAAAATATTTAGATTTATCAGAACTAAAAACTTGAGTGGCCCAGAGTATTCCTAATTTGTTTAGCCATATCTTCATGCTGCATTTTAAATGGTTGTGCATAGGATCTTGAGGTGAAGGGCAGGTAGCAAATCAAATCATCATCATCATTATTACTATTAATTATTATTATTTATATTCCACCATTTCCCCATTCTGGGACTCAAGGCAGCTAATAATAATTACACTGTACATCATCACTCTTGATTATAGATATATATTTTCAGGGTTTTTTTTTTTAAAAATAACCATACTTACATCATAATGCTTCCTGTCTGTCTTCTCAATGCACTTGCCATTCATGCACCACTTTTCCTCTCCACAAGTGGTGCCGTCTGCCCAAGGGAAATGTTTGGTTTGGCACACGAGCAATCCACCAGACATGCCAGTACACCACAAAGTTGTACATGTGCTGGCTGCATCAGGACAGTGTTTGGAATCTTCTCCAAATGTGAACTGGCACTGCCTATTCACATCATACTGTGTTCCAGGCAGATCAGAAGGGAGCTGGATAGGCTTGTGAGGCTTGTCCAGCAAACACTCGCCTGGAGAAAGGGGGAAAAAGAGTGACGGGAAACTTTTGTTTAAAAAAGTTGGGTTGCTTTTCCTGTAAATAGGATAGTATCAGAAAGAGATTTGAGGGATTTCTGTTCTGAGACATGCACTCACTAGGATTTTATTTATTTAACAAAATGTACTGTAAGAAAATACGTCTAAGCAGGTGCAACAGAGATCTGTTGAATGATTGCATGAAAGTGATCAAAATAATGATTCAAAAGCACTGAGGAACATAGGCAGCAGTCTTAAGGCCACTGGGCCCACACAGCTTAGCAGCCATGCTTACTAGGGCTGATGGGATTTGGAGTCCAACACCATATGCTGGATGGCAGGTTCCCCATCCCTGGTATAAATGGACTGGCAGTGGCTCACTGGGGTTTTAGACATGATGGCCTTTTCCTTGCCCTACCTAGAGATGCTGGCGATTGAGCCTGGACCTTTCTGCAGGCAAAATGTGCCCATCTTTGCAAAGTCATTTTTATAGCATTTGTGGTGTGCAAAGATGGGCACATTTTGCCTGCAGAAAGGAATGTTTTAGACCATTGAAGTGAATCTGTCAATATTTGACAACATATTTTCAACCATAAAATGGAAGTTGCCGTTGAACTTCAGATCACCCCTATGATCTGGCTAGTATAGCATTCTGTTTCCAGTAACAACCAAGCAGAGGCCTCTAGGAAATGTGTGTTGAGGTTTCAAAAGCACCAGTCCTTCTCTATTTGCCCTCTCTCCCTAATACTCAGGAGCATGCTGGACACGAGCACGGGGACTGCATTTGTGTTACTATGACCAATAGCTGTCTGATACAGCTGAAGAGCAAGTAAAATATGTTCTTGACACTGTCACAACAGTATGGATGTCACTTACACACAAGCGTTTCCTGTTTGGCTTAGATAACCCACCCACATGGCTGAATGAGCCAATTGTGTGGGGTTTTCTCATGCAGTCAACACCCACCCCTTCTGGAATGATGCCACTTCTGTGGGAAAGACCATCTTTTAAATAATTTCCCAGATGTGTAAAAGTGGTCTAAAGGGCAAGTAACAGCAGACTTATATTAGAAAGCAGCATAACGAAGTGCAGAATTGTTTCAGTAAGCTGGAAATTAAAGCGTTAAATGTAAGCAGTATATGAACCCTAGCATTACAGAGATAAATTGAAACCACGACTTACCATGGCCATTATCCAAAAACGTAGTAATCATATAAGCACTGCACGGAGACCACGGCTGGCTTCGATCCAAGTTGGAAAGCATAGATGCCATCATATGGGAGTCCCTGCTTACACCATTAATACCAGCACATTGCTTTGCATCGTCATGGGGCATACTGAACACATGGCCTGGAAAAAAAAGGTAGCATCATAAAATCTGCTATATACATTATGACTCATTAAAATTACATTCCGTTACACTAAGTATTAAACATCTGCATGGATGTAATTTTGATGTGTACTACTGGAGAAAAGAAGTCACAGTTTAGGAGTCCCAAGGACAAAATGATAACAGAGCAAGTTTTGCGTCAGGGTTGCAAGGCCATCTGTCAGGGTTGCAAGCAGCCAAAAGCTGCAATTCAGAGTATAAGTAAACTTTGAACAGAAGACCCTCTCTTACTTCCTTTGGTAATTCACATTTGGCCAATGGATCCACAATAATGCCCTGTGGAATAAGGCTGCATAATGCAGCATTGGAGAATTTTGAAAATAGTTCAGATTGGACTGCTCAAGAAGTTCTGGCACCGTTTTTCATGGCGACAAAACTTTTTTTGTCATGTGTATTTTGAGGGCAGAGAGAGTAAACCCTCAGCCATCTTGTTTGGAATCGCAAGAAAGCTGCCCTTCCAAAATGTTATTTGAAAGAGTTTTCTTCCCCACTCCTGAAGATCAAGCTTGGGGATGGAGCTCATTACATCTCCTCCACTTTGCTGAAATGCCCCCCCCCCCCGAAGAAGAAGAAGAAGAAGAAGAAGAAGAAAGGTTTTGGCAAAACACTTTGATACAGCACTAATTAAAAGGCCCCTTTCCCCTCATGATTGTTCTCCAAATGCTGCCCAACTTTATGCAGATTCTCAGTAAGGTGGCTGTATCACTTCAGACTACACACCCCTATGGTCTTGTTTCTTCAGATTACAAGTGGAGGGTGGCATAACTGAATGCTTCTCTAGGGAGGCGGGGAAATCAGAGAGAAGGGTTCTGACCTATCCTCCTTAAGATCTAGTTTTCTGTGTAAACTGATATTTTGTTGTTGTCGGATGAACACTCAATAATGCATGCCCCCCCACCTGTAGTCTGAAGAGGAACAACCCAGGCAAAGGTTGACCACCTCATTGAGAACTAGACCACAGTAACAGAGAATCATGCTGATTTAATAGCTTAAATGCAGACTAAAATGCATAATGTATGTTTTAAAATAAATCACGGCTGCCACAGATCTCTCTTGAATCTCAATTACCTAATTCATGAGTGGCGGTAAAAGCGGCTTGCAAGCCATCATCTTCTATGACAGAGCAACTGCGGTTTGGATCACAAGCTGTTCCCACATCAGCCATCCCAAGTGTATCACATGTCTTGGCACCACAGAGATCCTATATAAGGAGAAGAAGAGCCAGTTTCATTATTAATTAGGTCAGGAGCTTAACCTTGGCATGAAGAGTCTTACTTTGGCAGTTTGCCTTTCCTTCTGGAAAGAGCATTAATACTCAGAATTTCAACAGGTATAAAGATAATTCTCTCTTGGAAGGACTTGCACAAAACTTTGCTATGCTAATTGTGGTAGTCATGCTGCAAAGAAATATATTTTAAGTCAATAGTGTAAGTTTCCTATGGAGGTTTTTTAAAATAAACTGTTTGGGTAATTATCCCACACCATAATGTATGAGTTTTCCCCACCTACTTTATGCAGTTGTGTGGCAATGGAAATTTACCTAAAACTTCTTGTGAATGAGTTCCAGGTGGATTTGCCGTTCACGCAGGAGCCAACAAATCTCACAAATCAAATTCTCAGCAGTATGCATGCTGAACTACTTACTTTCTGTAGTTTCCAAATGGGTGAAATTACAAAAAGTATAGCAAGTAAAACTGGTGCATTAACATATTTCTTCACTGACTGGATCTTTGGAACAATATTTCTAAAAAAATCAAATGAAAAGTTTCTGGATGCATTGGTTCCAAAGCCTTATGATAAATAAGTAAATAAATGTATTATTATTTTTTTAATTTTTAAATCCTGCCTTTCCCCATCATGGCACCCAAACTGGGTCCCAGCTAGTCACCCATCCAAACACTAACCAGGCTCAGACCTGCTTAGCCTCAGCTTAGCCTATGTACTTCCAGACCATACTTGGGAAATCTGCCAAACAAACACATTCCTTTTTCATTCTTTTCTCCTTACCTGTCTAGTGAAAAGAATTGCAGTGTCATAATGCTCAGGATGCCGGTCACTAGGAGGATTGTGTTGCTTTTGCCAGTTGCAGAAATTTTTTAAGGTAAGCGCAGCATTTGAGGACACATCAGGCCCCTTCTGCTCATCATAGATGACCATTATTTTCACTACCACCAGACTGACAGAGTTCCGGATGCTGGGATGTTTATACAATTTGGCAGCCACAGACAGGAGTGTCAGAAGATAATGTTTCAGCCCATTGCCATGGAACTCTGCCATAGATTGGTCAGCTACAAGCAAGGTTTCCACATAGCGATGGCTTGACACAAATCTTTTCTTCCTTGTACTTCTATGTCCTGTATTTTAGAAAAGAAAAATACTTATAAATAGCTGACTGAGGACTTGTTTTATACCTAGAGCTTGAACAGTAAACATTTCTGACAGAGTTTAAAGTAGCAAAGATGCAACATATTATTATTATTAAAAGCAAATTCTGTAATTTTTTTTCAATCCAGGCAATATTTCCATCACAGGTAAAAATATAAATCTCCCTTGCTGCTGTGAATCATTGTTCACAAGCAACCTAGGCCAAGATTCAGAGTCTAGAAATAAGAGGCTGACTCAGGATCAGGTCCAAAGTCTCATCATGGATCCATGCATGTTACACGTGCCCACGTTTCTGTGCTTGGCATAATACTAGGAGTGGGGTTTCCCCACTTTTCTTGGAAATGGCACACCTTCATGCTGATGACAGCTGCTTTCTTGGTTTGGAAACAAAATTCCTTGCCTGCCTGTAGGAGGAGTTATTCCTCTAAGAAAGAGAAATTGTTCCCCTATTACTGCCAGTAGAGAAGCGAGGGATCATATTCCCTCTGCAAATGGGTAATGCCTCAAGTCTCCATTGAGCTCCCTGCTGTTATAGTCAGGCAGAAAGATGCCCCACCTTCCTACTGCTGTAAGTTAAGTGTGCTGCAGACAGACACAATTGCTGAGCCTCCTAAACAGAATAGAATATTGTCTTGTTGATCAAATGGTAGGCTTCAGTATGTGGAAGCCCAGCTCACATCAACTGAGGAAAAGCTTTATCCTTTTTGCATTGCTCGTTCAGCCCTCAGTTTTAAACTGGAGTGTGATTTCCATGTAGAACAGCTGTAATTCTATTAAAAATAAAATTTGTACTTAAATAAAAGCAAAGGGTATGTATGGAACCAGGAATGAACATACAATTAATTCGCTGTAGGATTAAAACGACTGGAAGCATGCTTGGAACAAGTGCCCTCCCCCCTTTCTGGTAATAAAACCTTAGGATTATGTCATGCTGGCACTGGAAATCAAAAGCCTTGACTAAGATTGTGGGGCTCCACGTGGAAAGCAGAGTGCAGGAATAAAAGTTTGTGCCAAGCAGCCAATTGCTACTGTGACCCAGTTCTTGTGACCTCACTGCATCACTTTCTATGCTCCAGACACTGTGCCCTTGTCTTACTCCCTAGTGCCTTTTCCTCTACTTTCTCATTGGCTGCATGAGTCATATTAAATGGTCTTCATTCACAAGCCCTTATTGGGCTGGAACTTCCCCTTTGCTACACCTGTGTCCAAAGGCATGGTTGTGAATGATCATACTGTACAGCAATTACCACAATTTTAGGATACTTTTGTGTCAATAAAGATCTGCCTTCTCCCCCCCCCCCCCATGAGCATATACTTGAGGATACAGTGAGCTCGATTCACTATTCATTCCTTCCCCTTGCCCCGTGTAATTTGCAGTGGAAATTTCCTAATCATAAAGGCCATGTAAATGAGTGGAAGCAGCAACAGTTTTAAGTTGTTCATTTAGCTACGGGGGCTGCCCTTTCCTGCCCATGGAGCTAAAAGCAGCTTTGGAAAGGAGTGACTGATTTAAGATGAGGAAAGATACAAGGTAGGAAAGTATATTCAAAAAGCATTTACTGCTGGACTTGGTGCTCAAGCTTCAGAAAACCAACGAGTGTTCTGTGTCTGTGTCATCCATAAAGATCCATAAAGATGTAGATGGAAATTATACCTGAACTACCTCCTCTCATTCATATTTTGGGACTAGCAATGGTTATTAGATTACTTATTTCTGAATAATTCTGCATAGGTTAAGGCTGCATTCCTATGCACACTTATTTGGGATTAGCTGCTATGTCTCTGGGATTTGCAAACTGAGCAACCTAGGATAAGAGTGCAATCTCTAATTTCAATAGAGCGTATGTTTTATTGTTCAGAGAGCACAGATTTACATATTTAGGACTCAAGAGTACTATCAATGTAATTTGATGTAGATATGTTTATTTATGAGTTACAATGTAATTTGCTGGATAATTGTTTCTTAGCCAATATATATAGGATTGCAGCACCACTGCTAATTGCAAGGTTCTGCCTTGTTTTAACTGAAGGGAAACAAAATCTCACTGCATTTAGGGTATGTTCAGTGTAGTCCAGTTTACTTAGTAATTGTGTTTGGGACTGTAACCCAGGCTCTAATGAATTGCATTTCAACCCTTAGCCTGAACATTGTGCATTCCTACACAAGCACTCCTACACATGCTTGATGGGCAGGATGACCCCATTTAACTCAGTAGAATTTATTTCCAAGCAACATAGGATCAGGTTGTGTGCTCATTAATTTCAGTTCATATTCTGCTAAAGTGGTCTCCTCAAACTAGTAAATGCCACAGTATTACCCCTGACTCCTATGAGGTTATGCTAAAATAAGAGGTTTGCAGACTATGATGGACCTGCCCTTTTCATTTATTTTGAACCCCCTTACGACGATCTTTTTAAAAGGTTAGGGTCAGCTTTCCTCCTTATATGAACTGCAGACTATTTACTTTTTAGAAGCTTCTAATTTTAAATGGTAGAGGGGCAGGGAATATAGTAAGCACTTTTGGGGGAAATATTCTAGAACAGGTGGGCACAACTTGGCACCCGGCATCCTGTAATGTCTAACACTGGAATAATGGATCCACACACCACATTTACTCCAGAGCAGTCCCAAATAAAGACCTCCATGTGGACAATAAATGTAGGTCATTAGTGGGCGACGCAATCCTGTGCATGTTTATCGGAAAGCCACTCCCACTGCGTCCAACAGGACTCACTCCACTTGCATAGGATTTAAACTGCTTGGAAATGGTGCCTGTTGCAATCAATAGAACCTCCAAACAAATACTCTCAGGATCTAAAATATGGACATTTCTGAAGAGCTTATTCAGTCATAGAATCGTTGCAAGGATTCTTAAGGGCGACGGAATGCAAACTCTGGAAACGACCCTTATTTCCTAAGCACAAGCTAGCTTTGTTATAAATCTCTCTCTCTCTTTTTGCACCCACCCCCATTTTTTAGAGTGGCCAATCGGAGGAAGTCGACTGCAGCCTTTGGACCACTCCGGGCGCTTGGGCAAAAAAGTGCGGCCGCCCGGGCGCATGCGTGCCACGCCGCATCCCGCTGACGTTCCCACAGAGCCTGAACTCCCTTGGCTTGGAAGTTCAGCGGCTTCCCCGCCAAGGACAGCCAAGTGCAGGGAGGTTAATACCTGCGCGAGCCGCGTGCTCCGGTGCTGCCGCTCCTGCTGCAGCCGCCGCTTTCTTCCCTTCATGCAGCTGCGGCCGCCCTTCCGCAGCCGTAGAGGGGAAATCGGAGTCCGTCACTCCGCACTTCGCTCCGCCGTCTTGCCGGGGGCTCCTCCGCAGCCGGCGCCGCAGGACGTGCAGCCGAAGCGGCTCGTCTCCTCCTTGCTGGAGGGAGGCGTTGGCCGGTTGAATGAGGTACTCGACGCCGCGCAGGTAGAAAGCCCCGCGGAGCCCTCCGCACAGGCTGAGGGCGGCGGCGGAATGCGCGTCGCCGTTGACCGTGCCGGAGTAGAAGCAGCCGGCCAAGGCGCCCGGCTGCTCGGAAGCCTCTTCCTCTTCGCTCCGGGGCCGGCTGCCCACGTACTGCAGCGTCAGGTCCGGCGCCAAAAAGCTGCTGTCGGGCTGCAGCTCCAAGCTGAGGCGCTCGCCAAAGGCGTCCAGGCGGTAGAGCCGCTGCTGCTGCCGCCCGGCGGAATCCAGCCTCACGGGCACCACCAGCGCCTTCTCCTCCTCGTCGGGCTGCCGCGGGCTGCCCCGAGCGGCCAGGCAGAGCAACAGCGCGCTCAGCGCCAGGCGTGCGGCCGCCCTCTCCATGCTGTGCTGAGGTAACTTGCGGAGGAGAGAAGGGACAAGCGAGGACGCCCCGAAGGCGGGCGTGGGCTCGGGCAGTCCAAGCGCCTCAGCAGCACCTTCGAAGCCCCGGCGCTCCTCTCGGGACGACTCTTGAGGCGGGAAGGGGCGCCGCCGGGCTCGCCTCGTCAAGTGAACTCTCGGGAGTCCGCTGAGGGAAGCAAGCGAGGCGGGTCCCGGCTTCGCGAGCGCCTCGGCTGTTCGCCTTGAATGCGAGCGCCGAGGCAGCCCGCCCTGCCCTTTATGGGATGCGCTCGGGGGAGCCCCCCTCCCCCTACCCGAGGAGGCGGGACCCCCGTAGACAAGCTTTGAGCTCACTGCGTGCGTAACTCGTGGCTGCCGCTGCTGCAGCTCCTCGCTGGCGCTGGACGCCTGCCTCCAGCCCTGGCCGGCCGCCACACCCTCCGCGAGGAGGAGGAGGAGGAGGAGGAGGAGGGCGGCGGCGGGGAAGGGAGACGGGCCGGGGCCGAGGGGGAGATACCTGCTCCGAGCACGGCGGCTCCCCCCGCTCAAGCCGCCTGGCCGAGCAACGCAGCCCGGAGGCCGCGCGCCCTTCCCCTCCCCGCCGCCGCTGCCAGCAGCTCAGGTTTTCCACGTAGGAGGCGCCTGCTGCGGTCGCTCGGTGTTCCAGGGAAGGGAGAGTTGGAGGAGGAGGACGCCGAGGGCAGAGGTTTCCTTGAATCTCCTCCACCCAAGAAGATCTCCGACGACCCTGCCAGATCTTTGGGCTTCCCACTCGCTCTCTCTCGTTTGCCAAGGCAATTTTAGGAGGACAGAGAGAGCACACGTCGTTTTAGCACACGAGGCAGTGTGTAAGATTCTAGCAGGCGTCTTGTTTGATCCAAGGTACGGATCATTTCTCCAAAGGCGTCTGCCACTCACCTGCTGTGAGATCCTTTCTAAAGCGGAGTGACAGTGGCCCACGCTAGCCAACATCTGTCCAGTCCAGCTTGGAACAGGTTAATTTGTGGGCGCTGGATGTGTAAAACGCCGTTTAATCACATGTTGCATTTTTATTAGCTTTTTTATTGTACAACTCTCACTTGTTGCAGCACTGTTGACCAAACCAGAGGAGAAAGGGTTAGGTGAACAAAATACACTAGAGCTAAATCATCTGTTTCCCCTCCTTGAAATGGACAGTGGTGTGTGTGTTGTTCATTTGACCCTCATAAATTTATTTTCTTACTCTCGGATCAGGGCTCCTTTGGAAAAGGAGAACTAAGGGTATGATGAAAAAGTCTCCAATTACAGGGCAAGAACAGCATGTCCTAAAACAGAGCCTCACGAATGTGATGGTTGTGAGAGTGATGATTTTACCTATAGCTTCCTGTTCTTGCACAGCTCTCATGACAGCTACAGTCTGTTGTACACCTGTACTTCTGGGAAGTTTGTATTATTTTAAAAACCACTTGAACAGGCACATTTGCGTATGTGCAGCAGCCAATAAACTTATCTTGAAATCCCAGCTAAACTCTAGAAGTACAGCTAATCCACTTAATTATTTATATACAACATGCTTGAGATGTCCAGTATTTTGACTGCTTCTTTCCTCACCCCTCAACCCAGTTAAGGGAGGCCTCTTCTTAAGACCCAGGGCAAAGAACAATCAGGCACATGTCTGAAACATAGCTGTCAACTTTTTCCTTTTCTTGCAAGGAATCCTATTTGGAATAAGGGAATTTCCCTTAAAAAAAGAGAAACCCTGAAATGAACAGAACTAGTGTGGTTATTGCTCAGCTGCTAATAGTTCTGAATCCAAAGTTCTCCATTGCATCACATGCACACTACACATTAGGTTAAACTTCAGAGAGTTTCCTTCCTTCAGTTGGCCTTTGCACAATGACATTTCAGCACAGTCATTCTAAATCAAGGGCTTTTCTCCCTAGATCCAAATGGAAGACTTTGCTCAGCAAAGTATATCAGGACACGTGAGTTGCATATTCATTATGTGGGATACATGGTAACCTACATGTATATGTATATTCATACCACAGTGCTGCTTCAGTTAGAGCTATACAACTTTCAAGGTTTGTTTCAGATGTGTATTTTACAACATATCAAATTAATTATGGTAAGATAAGCTTTTGTCCAACTGCTACGTTTTCACCCAGATAATCCACACCCCTTGGCACCTTTCCAGGGGCAAGTATAACTTTTTCAGCATACCCCTAGAACACCACTATATTTACACTGAGCCAAGGGACATTACTAGACTAGAACTATTTCACAACCAGATAAACCTGAATCATGGTAGAAATGTAGAAGACCTTCCAAATGGAAGACACTGGTACAATGGGTGTATGTGGAAAATCCCCTCTGGAATCCCCTAGTATATATTGGGAAAGTGAAACAGCAAGTTTATTTCAAAATGAGCATTGTGCTTTCAATAAAACCGGCTGTTGGTTGTCCATATGCTTTCTGTGCATTACATCATTTAAAATGTTGTGTCTCTTTTACCTGGAAGGAAGTCCTTGTAAGTTTGATAAGATTTATGCCCAAACAAGTATATATTGAAGCCTTTGGTTGCTGTCTTAATCATACTTACTTGGAAACAAGTGTCTTCAAGTTTATATTCTAAGGAAGTATTATTCTAAGAAATGTACTTCCTTCTGTTAAAGTAGAACAATGAATTACATCATGTAAAAGACAGCATTACTTATACTTTTAGAATTATTAGATTGCTATTGTAACCACTTAGCTGCAGCTGCAAGTATTTTTAAGTTGTAATGGTAATTTAAGCCCTTCTGTATGCAAATACACCCCTCCACTGGTTAAGCTTAATTTACATAGGTGACAACACAGTTTTAATGCTATCTTGTATAACTTCAACACTACTTGTGTGTCTGTGCGCATGTGCACGTAAGCACGTGTGTGTGTGTGTGTGTGTGTGTGTGTGTTGGAGGCTGGTGTGAAAGATACAGACCACCTTAAACTTTTTGACATTAAAAAGCTATCAGTTTCTCCGCCAGGTGGCACTCTGCTATCAAAGATTACTTTCTAATAGTGTTTGCTGCAATAGATGCTGAACTGAAGTTAGTGGAAGCATTAACATTTTGTTCTATGGACTCAGTATTTTATTACAACAGTTTGTTTAACACTGTCACACTGTTTGTATAGTATCTGATGAATAATTTTAGGAATGTAGACACACTTAAGAGGCAGTTTTCTTTTTCTGCTTGGTATTTTAAGGCTGAGTAGCAAATTGAAATCCCATTGAAATCGATGGGTACTTCTGAGAAGACATGCATAAGATTGTGCTGTAAATTGGAGAAAAACATGCCATTGGGACGTGCAGTACAAAACCTTGCATTTTGTTAGTCAAGCAATTGGGTAAAGTTCATATTAGCAGACAAGTGTTTTACCTGTCTAATAAAGCAGATGGCTGTTATAAAAAGACCTCAGGGTTATACCTCACTTTAAAATGTACTATTGGAATTTAAGGCTCATTCACACTTTTGCTTGTGTCATGCCAAAAAGTACGGGTCCAGGTGGTTTTCAGCTTGGCTCACACTTTCTAGGCGTGGGGACAAGAAGAAGATCAGCCCTTAGTCTCACTGCTCCCGAAGGAGTGTTCTTTTAGGTCCTTTACACGTGTAATCTGAAGAAATTCCCACTGCATTCAGTGGGGGTTTCTCCAAAGTAAGTGAGCATGGGATTCCATCTTTAGGTTGAAATTCTGTATCCACTTGCTTGGGAGTCAACCCATCCATCCCAGTGGAATATTCAAGTAGACATATATGGGCCTGCACTGTTAGTACGGCTTTAGTCCCCTTGATGGTGGGAACTAAGTTCAACTAATTTAGTCTGGATCAGGCAGAACAGTCCTCCTTCTCTGCTCCTTTGCACCTGGCTGGGAGTGGGGTTGACTTTCAGTCCTGCTAGTGAGATCCCTGCCAGCAGCAGTTAATAGAACACTCCACAGTGGGGCTTCTTGGGCTCTGGGCTGGACTGCTTCTGATCTTGTTATGTGACAGCTTTGAGTTCAATTGCTGCATCAGCTCCAGGCTCACAAGGTGATCACCCTGCCTCCCTCCTTAGTCAGTGTGTGCAGCCCAGCTGCGGATGTGGCTGATGGCCCTACTGCTCAGCAAATCCTTGCTGCACTGGAGCAGCGGGGAGGGGGGGGGCAGCTCCCTAATTCACTTAATGGAGTCTTGAGGCAGGGGATTAAAGGATGGACCAGCTGACTTTGGATGGGATACAGAATAATTAAAATAATCAGCTAAAATAAATAAAATAAAATACAAATGGAATGATTTTGGAAGGATTAAGGATGGGAATAGAGCGACTTGGATAAAAATAAAGTTTGAAGGGGGCTAATGGACTAATCATTAATGGACCAATGAAGGAAGAGGGTGAACTGAGGGCGTAAGTTAATGTATGCATTCAGCATTTAATTAAAATGGTATTCATTTTCTGCTTCATGCCAATTTTTTCACTTCGGCCAGGCTTTCTTTTCTTTCTTTCTTTTTGCCATGGGGCTTTTGGAGGGTTGGTTATAGCTCAGTATAGTCTTTTGCCTGAAATAGTTTAGCTAACCCAAATCTCCCCATATGAACCAGCCTGCGATCTTATGCAGAAACCCTTCTGCACACCCAAGGAAGGTGTGGAGGGCAAGCACAAGAGAACAGGCCTTCTCAGTAGTGTCCCCCCCCCCCCACTTTGAGGAATGCCTGGTGCCATCATTATCATTTTTTCAGGTGTCACGCCAGGGCATTTTTATTCACTGAGCTGGCATCTTTTATGAGACTATTTTGCTCCATCCAAAATTTCTTTGATACTGTCATATGGATAGTGAGTGCTAGTTTTTCCTACCTCAAAAATGGTTTTATAAACCAAATTTCTATCTGTGCAGTTTGTGGAGTTGCTTGGTGTAAGCACAATGTAAGATCTCACAAGACATTCAGGTGTCAAGTTGAGCTTAGTACATTTTCTGTGTGGAATTATTGCATGTCCAAAGTGTTTGAGTCTGAAACTACAGTGGACAAATGTGTAGGCAATTGTGACTAAAGTGGTGGTTGTGGCATTCTATTTACTAGATGCATACCCGTTTAGAAATGTGTCTACCCATTTAGCTTATTTTTGAAAAGAAGAAAAGAGAATATAAATAAGAATACACACCACCAGATGGCTCACTTAGATCAGGCAACTGCTCATTTTGATGAGGAAATATTCCAAAACATTTGAGTAGATTTACCAGTTCTGTAGATGTGGCTATTTGCCATTCATGCATGCCCATGGGTTTGAAAATAGGGGTGTGCATTTTGATAGGGTATTAGCTTTGTTGAATGTTAATGTTGGTTTAATGCTTTGGAAGTTAGGTAGTAGTTGAAAATTCAGCTGCAAGTGTTGCATTAGGGAACAATGTTGCATTAGGTGTTGCATTAGTTGAACATTAAGTGTTGCATTAGGGAACAAATAGGAAACAATGTTATGTTAAGCATGCTAAATCTCAGTCATGTTCATTTTCAAGACAAAGCAGCTGTGCAGGGGTCCAATCCAGCTCATGAGCACATTACGTGGATAGGAGAGGCTTAATATTTTCCCTCTCCTGCCAATTTTAGCTATAAATTGTCCCTCTGGCTACTACTGTTCATTTGAGGTAAGAGCTTTCATCAGATAGGTGAAGTCGTTCATTTAGTTTATTGCCTCATTATAAGATATCTTATATTCTGATTCTTCAGTTCAGCAGAGAGCAGAAAGTCCCAGGTTCAGTCCCTAACATCTCCAGGTGGAGCTGCGAGAGACCCAGGTCTGAAATCCTGGAGGAATACAGCTAGCAAAATAGGCAATATTCAGCTAGATGAGCCAATAGACTGATCTAGTATCAGGTAGCTATCTA
The DNA here is from genome assembly GCF_964106645.2 of Podarcis pityusensis. Taxonomy (NCBI): domain Eukaryota; kingdom Metazoa; phylum Chordata; class Lepidosauria; order Squamata; family Lacertidae; genus Podarcis; species Podarcis pityusensis. Next base: position 50,948,187 of record NC_138027.1, read on the forward strand.
TTTCCCTAAAACTAATACCCTATTTTTCTCTGATAAACTTTGCAGGATGCACACGTTAGTAGGTAGCCCACTAGTCTTAATTAATGAACTTTAATTTCAGTTTGTCTTTCAGCTTTAGAATGATCCTGTTATAAATTCTATCAGCGTAAGGATTTTTCAGAGCGTATAATCATGCAACACTCTACCTTATCTCTACCTCTTTTCTTAGATCATAGATGCTTGGGAAAAAATTAATGTCTGCTTGACACTAACAGTTGCTTTGACTAGTCCTGTGGACCCAGGTCAGCTGTCCTTCATCTATTTACACAGTGACTCTGATCCATCAATAGAGATTGTTCTGCTAACAGATACTATAATGTTGATGTATTTCCCCCTTTGATGAGCCTCCAGCTTGCATTCTTAGCTGTAGCATTTGTCTGAAGATTAATGTCTGGTAATATGAGAGTTCTCATTTTGTCATGTGGACCTTCCTTCCTTCAGGCATGCTTAATATTTTGACTATCAGGAATATGTTCACACTAGGACTGAATGAACTTCAGATTTCAATCCTTGTTTAAAGTGATTTTTAATCAGTGACATTAATCTATAGATGGTTTGGGTACAGCAGGGCAGCCTGCCTCCCTGGTCTTTGTGTGCATATGGTATGTGGAGGGCTCCACTATGTGTTCTAAATTGCTTTATACTACAGCCTATGTACCACAGACAAAACAGTTGGGTAGTGTACTAAGATGTGAAGAGGGCTTGTGAGATGGATGTTAATCAGCAGCAACTGGAAAGCCCAAACAGACTGTTCCTGGAACTTGTCCTGTACCCTTTTGGTGGATAATGGATCTAACAGCCTTTAGAGATGATGTATGTATGTTTGTGATTGTAAGACACCTGTTGTACCTTGAAATCTCGTGTTTACTTAGAAGTAGGGTCCGCTGCCGGGACGCGGGTGGCACTGTGGGTTAAACCACAGAGCCTAGGACTTGTTGATCAGAAGGTCAGCGGTTCGAATCCCTGCAACCGGGTGAGCTCCTGTTGCTCGGTCCCAGCTCCTGCCAATCTAGCAGTTCGAAAGCACATCAAAGTGCAAGTAGATAAATAGGTACCACTCCGGCGGGAAGATAAGCGGCGTTTCCGTGCACTGCTCTGGTTCACCAGTAGCGGCTTAGTCATGCTGGCCACATGACCCAGAAGCTGTACGCCGGCTCCCTCGGCCAATAAAGTGAGATGAGCACCGCAACCCCAGAGTCGGTCACAACTGGACTTAATGGTCAGGAGTCCCTTTACCTTTACCTTTACCTAGGGTCCGCTGCAGTTGATGGGGTTCTCTCAAGTGAGTTCTCAGTGGGGTGAGGATTGCAACCACAGCTGTTCTTTTGCACTTGGGTGAGGGATCTAGAAGTCCTTGTTTTCAGTTATGTGCTTCTGCTTGAGGATTGTCACATTTTCATTGCACTCCAGCTTCAGGTTTTGTTGCTTGGAAAACACTATTTGTTTTGGCTCTCCTAGAAGGGTCTAAAATGGCCTGGCTTTCAGTAGAGGTAGGGTTGCCATACAGTGGTATCTCGGGTTACAGATGCTTCAGGTTACAGACGCTTCAGGTTACAGACTCCGCTAACCCAGAAATAGTACCTCGGGTTAAGAACTTTGCTTCAGGATGAGAACAGAAATCGTGTGGCAGCGGCACAGCGGCAGTGGGAGGCCCCATCACCTAAAGTGGTACCTCAGGTTAAGAACAGTTTCAGGTTAAGAACCGACCTCCGGAACGAATTAAGTTCTTAACCAGAGGTACCACTATATTTCAAAAAGTAAAATTCCTGACACCCACAAAATAGTGATTTTATGATTTTTTGAGCTGTTTCTGCTGCTTTTTCCACTGTGTTGCCATACATTCGGGTTTTCCCTGACGTTTTGTAGATTCGGCAAAATTCCTCCCTGGTGCCATTTTTACACCTGAAAACTGGGACATGTCAAGAATTTTCCTGACGTATGGCAAGCCTAAGTAGAGGGGAAGGTATCAGTTACCTGTCATTTCTCCATTCTGAGTTTCTTGAGCAAATGAGACAATTTTTAGATCTGTTGGAAAGTCCAGCTTAGAATTAAACATTCTAATCATAGTCTCAGCTGTCAGATAGTAAACCAATACAATTTAAACAGTCCTCTTGGAAAATGACAGGTTTGGAAATGCATGTGCTACTTTTCTAGGAGTGAATATTTTGATGAACCTTAGACTCTCCCACTAATTTCAGTAAGGGAAATAGCTTCTATTTTCCTTTTATCCTTTCCCATAACAAGAATTGCATGCATTTGCTCATGTGGTCCTTTGCAATAGGTCTAATATAGAAGTAATTGATACTCTAAAGAATAACTACATTGTGGGAGAACAAAATGAACTATATTTTCAACGAATATAAGAAATCTAAATTTACCTCAATATATCTTAGCTTACATCATCAGCCTTTCATCAGGCAACTTGGAGAGAGAGAAAATACAAAACAATTGTTAGTGTGCCTCAATGCTTGGATTGACTCTCTTCCATGTGTTGATGGCTACAACCTGCAACACAATGTAGTATAATATAGTTGATTCTGAAGTAACATCTACAGATTGGTGTAATGCTATGAATATGCAGCTACATCAGCAACGAGAGTGTTGAACTCACTCCTATGCATTGCTTTAAACTACTACCTTGAAATGAGCCATTTATCCTCCTCTTAGTTTATTCATTCATTTAGGTTACCCATTATTCATTAAAATCAGTCTAACAGTGGGGTACAACATAAAATATATAATACATAATAAATTTATCTTTGAAATTGCTTTCAAACATTAACTAATTTTGAATTTTCAGTGATCTGCTATGGCAATGTGTGCAGGCATCTATCCTACAGATATGCACAACCACTAGCATTATCTTGTGTGCATCGTAAATATCTCCAGTCCATCATTCTGTGCTGCCTTTGCAGTCCTTTGAAAAGACTCATTGGGAAGACTAAATATAAAATGTCTAGATTTATATCAACACAACTGGATTTGTGGTTGTCCTGAACAGTAGTTTTGTTAAGTGCCATTATATCACATCTGAAAAGGTAACTAATGTTTCTGCAGCATAGGTATGGCACTGTTTCACGGTAGTGCTAGAGCCCTGTTCACCTAAGATGGCTTTCACATTGCAAAGAGAGGGATCCTAGGGTGTCTGATCCCTAGGGTGAGGGATCCTAAGGTGCCCCAGGGTTCCGTCCTCTCCCCCATGCTTTTTGATATCTATATGAAGCTGCAGGGAGAGATCATCAGGGGGTTTGGGCTGGGTGTTCATCAGTATACAGATGACACCCAGCTCTACCTCTCTTTTAAATCAGAACCAGTGAAGGTGGTGAATGTCCTGTGTGAGTGCCTGGAGGCGGTTGGAGGATGGATGGCAGCTAACAGATTGAGGTTGAATCCTGACAAGACAGAAGGCCGGTGTGGGGGACTCCCTGGTCCTGAATGGGGTAACTGTGCCCCTGAAGGACCAGGTGTGCAGCCTGGGAGTCATTTTGGGCTCACAGCTGTCCATGGAGGTGCAGGTTAATTCTGTGTCCAGGGCGGCTGTCTACTAGCTCCATCTGGTACACAGGCTGAGACACTACCTGTCCGCGGACTGCCTCGCCAGAGTGGTGCATGCTCTAGTTGTCTCCCGCTTGGACTACTGCAATACGCTCTACATGGGGCTACCTTTGAAAGTGGCTCGGAAACTGCAATTAATCCAGAATGCAGCAGCTAGACTGGTGACTGGGAGTGGCTGCCAGGACCATGTAACACCAGTCCTGAGAAACCTGCATTGGCTCCCAGTATATTTCCGAGCACAATTCAAAGTGTTGGTGCTGACCTTTAAAGTCCTAAATGACCTCGGTCCTGTATACCTGAAGGAGCATCTCCACCCCCATCGTTCAGCCCAGACACTGAGATCCAGCACCAAGGGCCTTCTGGCGGTTCCCTTATTGCAAGAAGTGAGGTTATAGGGAACCAGAGAGAGGGCCTTCTTGGTAGTGGCGCCCGCCCTGTGGAATGCCCTCCCATCAGATGTCAAGGAAATAAGCAACTATCCTATTTTTAAAAGACATTAGGGAAGTTTTAAATATTTAATCCTATATTGTTTTTAACACTCGATTGGGAGCCACCCAGAGTGGCTGGGGAAACTCAGCCAGATGGGCGGGTATAAATAATAAATGATGATGATGATGATGATAAATGGCTTATGAGAAGCTGGAATTAAAATAAAATGACACCTAGCAAGTTGCTGTGGTTCCATTTGCCACACTAAAGTGTGTTTGCTGAGGAAGGAGGTGTCTTTTATTTTAAAAGGAGAAAAGAAATCGATGTAGTCTTAAACAATTTCTGCAGTAGGAACATCCAGCTATTTTCAGACACTACGGGCTTTGCTTTGCCTCCTGTATTATATTTCTGCAGCTCTTAGAATCCTATAGGCTTTGGTATATAAAATGCAGAGTGGGCATTTGCTCTTCTTGTTTTAGGGGGCAATCTAAATCCCTGGCACTGACCAGCAGGGCTTTATGGAGTGGCAGAACAACTGCTGCATCCATAGTCCTGTTGCTGGGGTAGAAGGTGCGGGAGATGGGCAGGATGATCACTGCAACAGCCTGGAGCTGGCGTAGTGATCAGGCCCAGATTGAAATCCATCGGATGCCCTGCTGACTCAGCCCCTCGCTGTCTCCTTATCTTCCTGTTTTGGGGCCTTACACTGCCAGCTGTGTTGAAAAGGCAGAAGGGGCAATTCTACACTCGTGGAGTAACGCTTGCATTAGGACGAAATGAGAAGCCAGGAGGAGGCTGGCTAAGTTGCCAGAACTGGTCCAAAGAAGGTTTGGATTGCCCTGCTACTGTTGTAGTCAGCATGTGCAGATTCTAATCAGATGCGCTAAACATTTTGAACAGAAACATCCAAAGGCGTTTAACAAAAATCTACTTTACAAATGTACATACTTTTTTACCTTTCATGTTGATGTCAGATGAATAAACATGTGCTAAAATAGCCTGACCTGAAAAGTATAAACAAGGTGTTTTTTTTGTAAAAAAAATGACAAAAGTTGGTCTGGCTATATATTTAACTAAGAGGGCCCTCCCAATTTTATTAATGTACTTTTTCATGACTTTCCAGAAACAATGTTTTTATTGTATGCTTTGAGGCAAATGCAAAATAAAACAGGATCATGGAGAGCAGATTTTAAAATAGTAAAAACAGTGGCTTAGTGCATGAAATATAATTGTAGAAAACTATTCTGCTTTTACTGGTGTACACCATATGTTTAATATAAACATGGTGTCCACCAAAGAATCTTGGGAACTGTAGCTTGCTCCCCATCGAGTAACAATTCCCAGCACCATTAACAAACTCCAGTTCCAGGGTACTTTGGGGAAATGTGTTACTTGTGCATCAGCTGTATGCATGTCTCCATACTGCACAGTTCAGTTAAAGAGGAAATAACTTTATTTGTCTAATTAAGTTCAGCTTTGATCCCTATAGTGTTGAAAGCTTGACATTTCTACAAATATGAAAAGTGTTACTGCCTTCTTGAGAAATTTGTTTAACTACTAGTTCAAATCAGCCTGTTTTGCAACAAGTTGCCTTGGCTGATATCTGGATATGTAACTGGACAGTAATTCCAAATAGTAATGATATTTGGATTGGGTGATAAAACTGAAATAGCTGCAGCTACTGTTATTGTTAAATAAAATATTTCAGACTTGCCCAGTCCTGTGAGCCACAGCCTTGGAAAAGCCACAAGGCATACACAAACCTGGCCCTTGAAAATGTGTGTGGAGAGAGAGGTCCTTTCTAGCTGGGGGTAAAAGTATCTGAGGATGTTGCACAAAAGGCATTTTGAAGTGGAGTGTAGGTGGTTTGTCCTGTGAATTTGTTTTTGGATTAGCAGGCAACTTGGAAAGAGCGTGCTGAGGGAGATGTGCTCTCATTGGGGAGAATGCACTGGAGTTAACAGAATGAGGAACCTGTTAATAAATAGGGATGCTGGCATAAGTTGATGAGGTGAATGTTTCTAAATAGTGACAGGAAAACCTTTTGCTACTTAGTATTTGAATGTGTGTATATTAAGACAGCTCTAAAGGAAAATTCCTAAGTTTCATGAAAACATTCCAGCCAATTAGTGGTTGAAAGTAGGTCGTCATGTGATTTGAGTTATTCAGCCATTTTGCTTCCATTTGATGTGTCTCGGGAATTAGATCTGCTGCATATTGTTGCAGGTCAAGAAATCAAATCGTAGTGCTATTTTATGTGCACATCAGCACATAACTGTTTATTTGAAGGGGCAAAAAAGATGATGATTCAGAGATAACAAACCGTACTGCATGTGACAACAGAACACCCACATTCAGGAGTTTGGCCAAAAAGATGAGCAGGCAGGCATCCAGCTGTACAGGTATATGCAGCAAGTTAAGTGACTTTACTCCAAGAAAGTAGGGCCAAACCATTTCAGTTCAGGACAAATGCCTTGTCTTTGTTATTTAATGTTGTCTTCTACTAAAGTTAGTATGCTTAGTGCCAGCGTTACATATCTTCAGGCACCAGGCAGAAACATTCATCTCCCAGGCCTTTGGGTAATTAAACCATCTATTGCCTTTTAAAGTGTGGGGGTGGTGGTTATTGCTTTTGTTTGTTACTATGGTTATTTTTGTGGTTTTATAATGTAAACCATCCTGTGATCCTCAGATGAAGGGTGATATAGAAATTTAGTAAATAATAAACACACTAGGGTCTCAATATTGCATCTTGTATTTTTATTGCATTATCTTTTAACATTGTCCAGCACTTTGTGGGTCTTTCTTAAAACCACTTTCTTAAAAGTGGTTTGTAAATAAATGACAACGATTTGCATGATCAGCTGGGTGAATCCATACTCTGGAAGCCATTACTTCTAATCTTGTCTTTAATGTGAGCAGAACTGGTAGCAGCAGCTATCCATTAGGCTATTGGAGGAGAGGGATGACAAAAGTGTAGAAGCAGAAGCAGAACTCCCCAGAGGACTTTGTTTCCATGTCCCCAGCCTTTTTGACAGCTCTCTAAAATAATGTATATATTTTGTAGGTGGTGTTATTACCGTATTTTTCGCTCCATTGGACGCACCGGACCATAGGACGCACCAGGCCATAGGAGGGGGAGAACAGGGGGAAATTTTTTTTTTCTTGTTCACCCCCTCTAAAACAAGGTGCGTTCAAGGTACATTCACCAGAGCTTGTGGGGCTGGCGGTGGGGGGAAGCGCTGCTTTCGCCCACTGCCAGCCTCAAAGATCCCTGAAGCCTTTGGAGTGCAGCGCCCCGCTGCCCTGCAGAGGTTTGCGCGCAGCCATCCCCAAGCTAGAACAGCGAGACGGAGCCCTCCGTCTCGCTGTTCTGGCTTGGGAACAGCCTTGCTAGCCTCTGTAGGACAGCGGGGTGAAGGCACCCCGCTGCCCTGGAGAGGCTTTGCGTGCAGCCATCCCCAAGCTAGAACAGCGAGACGGAGTGCTCCGCAGTGCTCCGTCTTCCTGTTCTGGCTTTGGGCTTAGCGGCGCAGCCTGCATTCGCTCTATAGGACACACACACGTTTCCCCTTAATTTTTGGAGGGGAAAATGTGCGTCCTATAGAACGAAAAATACGGTACATTGGCAATACTGCATTGCAATTTATTTGTTATGCCTGGACAAAAACTAGACAAATTCAGAAAAAAAGGGGTTCCAACCCGAGCCTTTTAAAAAACCCTTTCCCCATCAACATCAAACCACCCCACCCACCCCACATTCTAGAAACACACATGTATCCTTTTCACTAATGTTTAGAAACAGGAGTGTGTATGAGAGGGAGGAGGGATGTCTTTGTGGGTGAGATTTGACATGCAGGAAGGATTAAATACCTCCTTTCCTTTCCTTCTTAATTTTTTCCATCCCAAAACAGCTACCCACCTGTCTTTTAAAAGAACACCACTGGGGTATTGTTAAACATATTTGCTTTAACTTTCAGTTACGTTTGGGGCAAACATTTAGGTATAGAAAATGAACTAACTCCAAAAGCATTTAGTATTTCAAGGGAAAGAAAAACCCACACTGACATCTGACTACTGATTTCAAGAGACTGAGGTTTACAAAAAAATAATAATATAAAAATGAAAAACACCACCCACGATTTCCCTTTTTTTTCTGTTGAAGAGGGGAAGCCAGATTTATAGCTCTGTGTATTGGAATGCAATGTCCTCCTGGTATTTTCTCTCAAAATCTTTTCATAGCTTAGATTCCTATCAAAGGAAGCTGTATCCACAGGTATAGATAATATGTGGCGATTGCAACAAGACCCTAGGCAGCTGTTCTTCTTTCCATTTCCCCCTTATTATAAGGAATGAACAGGGCTGTAACTAAAAAGGACAACACCGACTTCAAATGAGATGCTGGCTTGAAAGCAACTGGATGGGTAGCAGTTCTCAATTTGCCACATAAATAGAACTGGGACTTGGGAAAGAATTTTTACTCAACCCACATTGCATAGGTGTAACCCTGTTATTTTTGGAAAAAATACTGCAGCACAGTAAAATATTCTCTATGGACTACTTTCCTGGGCAAATCAAAGCTTTCAGTGCTGTGTGGAAGAAAAGCATTGTTTGGTAGGCTATCTGTGTCTTTCTCTTGTGCCATCATACTATAGCTCAAAGTAGCTGCATATGGACAGCTGTATTAAAAACTATGTAGGCAGATTCGGGGGGGGGGGGATTTACTTTGCTATTTTCTGACTATATATAATATATATCCACCTCAAATATGAAATCTGTTGAAGAACAACACAACATTCCAGAATGGAGAGAGAGCAATTGGGGGGGGGATAAAATTTTGCCCTTTCTCATTAATATTCATTGAATTTGTAAGCTTCTCATCTAGATATCAGCTAAAAACCTTTTGAAGAATAACATCATTCTGAATTCAGGGGTGGTGAGTGAAGATTTCAAATATTTTTGAGTTTCCTTACCCCCTTTACTACTACTACTACTACTACTACTACTAATATATTATTTATACCCCGCCCATCTGGCTGGGCTTCCCCAGACACTCTGGGCGGCTTCCAAAAGAATATTAAAATACATCAAACATTAAAAGCTTCCCTAAACAGGGCTGCCTTCAGATGTCTTCTAAAAGCCTGGTAGTTGTTCTCTTTGACATCTGGTGGGAGGGTGTTCCACAGGGAAGGCACCACTACCGAAAAGGCCCTCTGCCTGGTTCCCTGTAACTTGGCTTCTTGCAGTGAGGGAACCGCCAGAAGGCCCTCGGTGCTGGACCTCAGTGTCCGGGTAGAACGATGGGGGTGGAGACGCTCCTTCAGATATACTGGACCAAGGCCGTTTAGGGCTTTAAAGGTCAGCACCAACACTTTGAATTGTGCTCGGAAACGTACTGGGAGCCAATGTAGGTCTTTCAAGACCGGTGTTATGTGGTCTCTGCGGCCGCTCCCAGTCACCAGTCTAGCTGCCGTGTTCTGGATTAGTTGTAGTTTCCGGGTCACCTTCAAAGGTAGCCCCACGTAGAGCGCATTGCAGTAATCCAAGCAGGAGATAACCAGAGCATGCACCACTCTGGCGAGGCAGTCTGCAGGCAGATAGGGTCTCAGCCTGCATACCAGATGGAGCTGGTAAACAGCTGCCCTGGACACAGATTTGACCTGTGCCTGGTGTTAGGGTATTTCCGTTCCACCTTAAAAGGGAGCAGGATGTTTGTGTCACAGCCTGCGTATTTCCTGTTCACAGGATGTTTCTGTTGTGTCTATGCTTTCGTTTCTCTGTGTCTAAGACACTGAAGCAGGCAGTCATGTTGTCTTTGTTCTGATCAACGCTGAATAAACTTGTAAATAATGCCCCCCTGAGTGCATCTTTCGCTGTGCATTATCTGCTGATAGAGCGTGCATCAGCTCTGGAATGTGGCAAGCTATTTCTTGAGCTCGTGTCACTAATTGCCGATACTGCGTGTCTACGGGAGATCGATGGACGTCCGGAGACGACGTGGAGTCATGATGGACTTTGTCTCCCTGGCAGTATCCCAACAACAGGTTATGGGCCCAGCACGCTTCCGCTGCGCCACATTCCAGAGGTTCAGGAGTTAACCTCTAAAGATGCTGAGCTTTGGCTTAATGCCATGAAGGCTGAAGTTGATTCCCTGAACAGGAACCAAACTTGGGAACTGGTACCGGTAGTCCCAGGAATGAGACTGGTTGGCAGCAAATGGGTCTTCAAGGCCAAGACAGACCAGAATGGCAAGGTTGTCAGACACAAAGCCAGATTGGTTGCCAGAGGTTTTTCACAGGTACCAGGACAGGATTACCACAAGACCTACTCACCCACCGTCAAGTATGAGAGCATTCGGCTGATGCTCGAGATTGCTTCAGAGGAGAAACTGCATGTTTCCCATCATGACATTAATACAGCTTTTTTGTACGGGATATTGGGGGAGGAGCTGTATATGCTTCCACCTGACGGGATGCAGATACAGAAGGGAATGGTCTGTAAACTGCGGAAATCTTTATATGGTCTCAAGCAGAGTGCCAGGTGTTGGAACACAAAACTCACTAAGACGTTGCTTTCTCTAGGTTTTCACCAGGGCAAAGCTGATCCGTGTGTTTGTCAAGGAGGAGGGGCAAAACAAACTGTATTGTTTATGTTTTGTTTATGATCTTCTGATGTTTTGGAAGAATCAGGCTTTGTACCAAAGCACCCTCGCTCAACTGAAGGAGCACTTTGACATGAAGGATCTTGGTGAGGTATCCAACTATCTTTCTCTGCAGGTGGAGAGGGACCAAGCAGGTAATTTTCTGGTACACCAAACACAGAAAATTGCTGATGTATTAACCAGGTTGAATTTGGTTGATGCAAACCCAGCGAACACACCAATGGTGACAGGTTACCAGGTAGATAGTACTGCTGAAGCGTTTTCTGACACTAAGCTGTACAGATGCATTCTAGGCATGTTGAATTTCATTGCTAGATGCTCAAGACCTGACATAGCTGTAAGCTGTAACCTGCTTAGCAGACATGCCAACAATCTTACTGTTCAGGATTGGAAAGCTCTGAAGCGCATAGCCCGCTATTTGAAAGGGACTTTGCACTACAGGCTGAGGTTCACCAGTCAGAAGACTGGAGGTCTTGAAATCTTTGCAGATGCAAGTTTTGGAAGTGACACCACGGATGGTACAAGCACTTCTGGAGTATGCTACATGTACAACCACTGTCTGTTTGACTGGCTGTGCAAGAAGCAGACGACAGTGAGCCTAAGTTCCTGTGAAGCAGAACTCAATGCTCTGTCATTTTCACTCATGGATTGTGAATGGTTGATGCAACTGTTTAAGGACATCAGAGTTTCTGTGAAATGTCCTATACAAGTGTATCAAGACAATAGATCCTGTTTGGCTTTGCTGAACTCAGAGAGGTGCAAGCAAAGAACCAAGTACTTGCAGATTAAGCTACATCGTGCAAGAGAGTGTATTGAGAAAGGACTCATTCAGGTGTCCTACATGGCAGGAAATGAAATTCCTGCTGATCTGTTGTCTAAGGTTGTTAACAGAGAACAACTTAAGGTTTATGTACAGAGGTTGCAATTGGGTTGAACCACAGGTACCACAGGTTACACGGAAAGGGGGAGGATGTTAGGATATTTCTGTTCCACCTTAAAAGGGAGCAGGATGTTTGTGTCACAGTCTGCGTATTTCCTGTTCACAGGATGTTTCTGTTGTGTCTATGCTTTCGTTTCTCTCTCTGTGTCTGAGACACTGAAGCAGGCAGTCATGTTTTCTTTGTTCTGATCAACGCTGAATAAACTTGTAAATAATGCTCTCCTGACTGCATCTTTCGCTGTGCATTATCTGCTAATAGAGCATGCATCAGCTCTGGAATGTGGCAAGCTATTTCTGGAGCTCGTGTCACTAATTGCTGATACTGCGTGTCTACAGGAGATTGATGGATGTCCGGAAACGACGTGGAGTCATGATGGACTTTGTCTCCCTGGCGGTATCCCAACACCTCCATGGACAGCTGTGAGTCCAAAATGACTCCCAGGCTGCGCACCTGGTCCTTCAGGGGCACAGTTACCCCATTCAGGACCAGGGAATCCTCCACACCTGCCCGCCTCCTGTCCCCCAAAAACAGTACTTCTGTCTTGTCAGGATTCAACCTCAATCTGTTAGCTGCCATCCAACCTCCAACCGCCTCCAGGCACTCACACAAGACCTAAGGAAAGTTATACAGATAAACCATTTGCACTGGGTGGAACTTAGGTGCACCTCCCTCCACTCCTTCGATAAGTAAAAAGCAGCTGTTTTTTAATGCACATCTATTTATGTACATGAACAGCCACCTCACTGAACCTTGCAGAAAAGAAACAACCCAGTCTCTGGTTAAGGCTGCTGGTTGGAGGAATGGAAAGACAAAATCTACAGGAACTAGTCAAGCCCATGACACAGTTTATTACTTCAACTGAAGCCACAAAATCAGTTAAGATCACAACTGGTCTCTTATACATTGGTCATCATAGTTGTATAGCTTCAAGGCGCTGGCCTTTAATGTTTCATAATACAGTACAAATCTTGTACAATGGCTGACACTGTAGTGTTCTCCAGTGTTAATTCACTATGGTAAGGCATTTTTCCAACAAAAGACAAAAAGCTGGCAACACACATCAGTTTCCTAAGGTGTACTTACATTACCAATAAATGTCTAAAACATCTAGTGCAAGGTATTACAGAACACAACGGCCACACTAACATTCAATAATGAGGTGTTTACTATAAGGCCAGGAAATGCAAAAAAATAAAAATCATTTTGGTTGACATTAACAGCAGATTCATATGAAAGACCCAGGAGTTTATAGCACCATTATAGTTAGCAGTATTGGTTCTCAGCTGGAGTTACTGTCCAGCTTTGGTCACTGCACTGTCAAAAGACATGTTTAGTATACAGAAAACACTGCAGGGAGGCAAGGGTAAAGAGAAATCAGTATGCAACAAGGTTTTATAAGTAAAGGACAGTTGGCCTGTGGAATTCATTGCTCAGAGCAGTTGTGGAGTTTTCCTTCATCCTTTAAAGGAAAAACAAAAGCTGTGGTGGTTTAGTGCCATGATGGCCAACTTTCTTGGTATGTGTGCCAGAAATTGTGTCAAGCAGGGCCATGGAGCACCCAGGCCATAGACTGGCTGCCTGTATTTTAGTGCAATGTGTCCTGTTGGTACAGCCAGACCGAACCTACTGGCTTTTAAGTCATCTTCCAACAGCAAGATCTCTGCTAGTTTTTTTTTTTATTATTATTCTATGGAGTCCTAGTGTAGCCCAGCCTTTTCTCTCTTACATGTTTGTTCACTCCCCCACCCCAAAGTTTATTTATCTGTAGCAAGGTTAAAATTGATTGAACCAACATTTCTCTGGTGCACGGATGTTTAGTATAGCATTCGATGGGGCAGTTTACCACGTGTTTTGAATGGGTTTTGCTGTGAAGTGCCATCATGTTTTATAGTATAATATATCAAATTTGGTGTATTTTGCATTAAATTCACATATATAATTATGTAAATTGTTAACTCTGGTGAAGTTATTCTGGCTATAGACTGATGTAGTGGAAGTAATAAATGCACACTATGTACCCAATAATTAAATAGGCCAGCCTTTGGCAACTTGGTGCCTTTCAGATATTTTGAACTACAACTCCCATCCCATTGGCTGGGATGACTAGGACTGATGGGAGCTGTAGTTGAAAACAGGTAGAGGGTTCCAAGCTGGTGAAGGCTGATGTTGATCTCCTTGATTATCCATATACAGCACGTATTTTATACAGATACATGAATCTGCACACACACACACACACACACACACATCTAATTATTTAGTTGTACATAAATGTCTTTAGCTGGCATGAAAACACATTTTCCGGCATTCGTTTGTTACATCTCAGCTTTGAATTAAGAGTTCAGGGAGCAGGAGCATTAGGCTAAGTGATTTCTGACTACAAGTTACTAGCAAAATATCTGGTATTTTTGGGGTGTTAATCTGTAGCAGTCACCTGTTACAATAGACAACACACCTGCTTAGATTGCTTCACTGAATCCAGTGTAACAGACATGAACATTTATTTCCCAATTTGTTATTGAGTTAAAAGTATTGAGAATTGAGAGTGCCTGCCCCTGAATGTTTTTCACATTCTAAAGCAACTGAGTTTACACATTCAAGGATAAAAGTAATCAATAGGCCAGTACTGCGGCGAAACCTGAACATCAGAAGTCATTTGCTAGGGCTAAAACAACTGAATTGTGAAACTGACTGAGTAGCAGTTGGAAAACAACATAAAATGGTACATAGAAGGGAAAGCTAATAAAAGACACACACTTTCTTAACTTGTATGCTACATACTGAAAAATGCTTTGTAACTAGATTGAAATTTTGGTATTGTGCTCTTTCTCTCTATATATAGCTGTGCAGGGTGGTTGCTAGAATTCCTGAACTACTGGAAAAAAGTTCTCATAAATAGATGGCATTACATATTTCTACCATGCAATTGTTAAGAGGGAAATTGAAAAACTTGTTTTGGAAGAATTGACAGCAAAATGATCAGCATGGAATTATTCATAGTATTAAATAAGTGTCTGAACTTTTCTGTTGTGTGTCTAGTGAAGCCATCTGGTTTCTTCAGCTACTTCACAAAATGCACCTGTTGTTATATATGTGCAATAGTGGTAGCTCCTAGGACTTTTGGCTATTAAAAATGTTTCAGATGTTGTAGCTGGATGCACCAGTAATATGTTGTAACCGTTTGGATGGAACAACCATCTGTTACTAGTTGGCAAAAGACAATGGCTTCCAACCTGAAGAGATTAAATACATTTCAGAATCACTAATATGGTTGGTGCAATTTTTGTTTTGTGTTTCTGATATGCACCACTGAAGGGGCCTTTAAACAAGTAAGGTGGTTGTAAGATTAATCCAGACTGACAGTGTAATTTATACATTCCTACTTGGAAGTCCCATTGAGTTAAATAGGATTTACTCCCAGGTAAATAGGCTTAGGATTGCAGGATTTACAGTATGGTTTATGAAAAGTTGGTTTCACAAGCCAGTTGCCACAGTAATATTGATTTATTTAGTTGCTTTTGCATTCTCATTGCATTGGTACTTTCACATCCAGAAATATGACCCAGTATGTTTTCTTCATCCTCAGGCTTCTGCTTCCACTGAGGACATGCCAAAGCTAGTACTTGCTTCTCTGGGGCTGAGCTAATGATGTTTTCCCCAATCTTCAGGTTACCTGAAGCTCTTTGCAGGAAGAAAGAGAAACAGCTCTTGTATATACTGCTTCACTAGAAGCAGTGGGAAAGTGGAATCGATGAGAGAAACCCATTTGGTTCTGGGTTTTGGTACTGTGGAGTCTCCAGAAAACCTCAGGTGCCCCATCATACCTTTGCACACTAGATTATGAACCATGTATTTTAGGATATATGCGTGTTCAGCTCAAAATGCAAAGAACATTGAATCAGATGTCTGGCTGTGCACATGAAGTGCATTTTAGAACCAGCAGCTATTTACTACAGCCTTATTCAGGTCCCACTAAACTAAACATGTATTACAATGATGGATATATGCTTAGGCCCTATTGATTTTGAGGCTCTTGGCTGTCCGTAACATGAGATATCAAATGAATGAGACTGATTGCCATCTCTGTGCTAACTATGCTTTTTCTCTGGCAGCCTTCTACCCATGGAAAATGGTTTGTGTGATTAGTTTGTCATACCACTAGTGCAAACAGATCAAAGTGAGCTTGCAAGACAAACCCAGACATTATTTTTGCAGCACAACTACAAACTAAATGGGGAACTGCCTAGATACCACCTACATGGGAAGCCGTTTATGGTAAGGGGCCCACTAATGTCAAAACACCAAAACCCATCATTTTCAAAGAAGCTGCAGGTATGGTTAAAGGGGAACCAAAAGAGAGTTACTTCGCACAAACAGCTTCCCCATGACATCCCAAAGGAAGCTATAGAGGAAGCTGCAGAAATATTGTTTGAAATCAGGCCTTGGGTAGATGGAGGTACAAGAATAAGGTGATGGGAGAAGGTTCTTATACAATACTTAAACCTGTGACTGCACCCTGTAACTACAAGCTTTGAAAATAATGCAATGCAAGGTAGTTGCAAGGAAAAGAAAAGCCATGGTTACAAAATATATCAGTATACATATACAAACACATATCTGTATGGATGCATGTGCATTCTGTATGTTTATATATGTGATAACACTCGCACAGCCATTCACCCAAGTATATTTATTTGTACTATTAACCATACTCTCCCATGCATGCACCACATTCACATACACACGCGTTCCAGATAAATCAAAGAAAAACAATATAAAAGCAACCAGTGCTGCGTGCTAATAAATTCACATAGTACTTTCCATTCAAATATAAGGCATAAATTAAAGGAAAACAAGAGGAAAAGACAGACAAAGAAGTGATAGCAAAACAATTTAAATATAGAAGAATTTTCACAATTGGCATTTCATGTTAAATAAGAATAAATAAATTCATTACATCCATTCACATACCAATTTGTAAAAACAATAAATTATTTATTTTCAGTGCTATGTTGCTTTTTTACTTTTTTGTTTTTTAAATTTTAAATTTTCTTTTTTTCTTTTTACATCTGTGATCAGTTACCAACATCATTCCCCACTCCCTCCCCATAGGATAAACTATTTCCATGGAAAAGTTACTCCATTCAGCCTTATTCAATCTTTAAACCACCCAATAGGTTTCATACAGTGACAGCATGTGGTTTGAGGATTACAGCTTTCTAGTGTAGAGGATTATTTGGAAAGTTAGCCTTCACTGTACAGAGATGCACTGAATCATGGCACCAGTTGTGATTTTAGCAGTGGATATGCTCCCATTCAAGCTAGTAGAATTCTCAGAGAAAATCTGAATAACCAAACAGTACATCAGGTGGTGACTAGATTTGAGTCTCTGGCACTGACCTGCTTCAAACACAGTCAGAAACTATAAAGTGACACAATTGGCACCAGTTTCACATTAATGAGTGCAGAAAGCAATGCGGAAGAGAGCAAAAGAGGTAGGGAGGGTGCAGGAAAAGGGCAAACACACAGTTCTCCTTAATTTTGCCTTTTTTATTTCTTGCCAAAGTGTAATGTGCTTACCATATGTCACACATGTCCTAGGATCATGCTATAATAAGGAAACTAAAATTCAGTTTATTTCCATGCTTTTACCTGAGTTTGAGTAATTTACATGTGCCCATGTAACTTAGACCATGATGACAGTGATCCTAAACACGCTTACTAGGAAGTTGGCTTCATGGAACTCAATCGCACATACTTCTACATGTATGTACACCATCTCTGCATTTAGCTTACTGGGTTCAGTTGCTTCTTTTGAGTTTTCCCTTTCCTGTTCTTGAAGGGACTACTTTCAGTTAAAAGTTTCCTATACTATTGCTTGGGAAAACTAGAGTGTAAGGCAGGGATGGGGAACCTGTGGCCCTACACATGTTGTTGGGCTATCACTTCCTTCATCCCTGACCATCGGCCATGCTAGTTGGGGCTGATAGGATCTGAAGTCCAACAACGTCTGGATGGCTACAGGTTCATCAACCCTAGAATATAGGAGCATTGATTCACTGATCTAACCAGTTCTTTTTTTCTAGAAAAAGAGGTGCTGGAACTCACCATGAACGCCTCCCTTGTTGCCTTATAATGGCAATGGCACCCACCTGAAAGGTGCTGGAACTGAGTTCCAGCAAGTTCCAGCTGGAAAAAAACCTGGATATAACCCATAATGTTCAAGCACCTCAGGCCTCTTCTCATAAAGAATTTAGGCAAGTACTGAAAGGTGATCCTGGACATGGTGCCAAATCTTTTATAGATAGAAAGCTCAATCTCCTTGATTATGCACATAAGATCAGAATTTGTTTAATGGCATGAGAACTGTT
Organism: Podarcis pityusensis; assembly: GCF_964106645.2. Lineage (NCBI taxonomy): Eukaryota > Metazoa > Chordata > Lepidosauria > Squamata > Lacertidae > Podarcis > Podarcis pityusensis. The sequence continues at coordinate 50,966,183 of NC_138027.1, forward strand.
TAAAGTCAGGGGACCTCTATAATTTGGAACAGAAAGTGGGTAAAAGAATGTACTAAACTGATATCTCTCCCAGTCCTATAGTCACAGGTGGAAGCATTCTGCAGAGGTGTATTTCATATGTGGCACTCTTTCTCTGGACAGGAATTACAGATATAAAAAGGAGGCATGCATTTGAATGTGGATGTTGCTAATTCACCTTGCAATGCTATAGATGGGATGCACTTTTTGATCCACATCTGGATGCACAACCCTATCCATATCCTGCCACAACTAGCTATGCATAATTACATATGCTAGAACAGTGCTGGAGAACAGCTGTTTTAATCGATCAATGTGTTTTCTGGAAACGCCTGTTTGTTTGGATCAACATATTATGTACCTAGTAAATGCACCTACATTCTTCAAACCCATATCTGTTCGGCTGGTCTTTTAGGGCAATTAGGACAATGCCTGCCTTCTTACAATCAGTCCAGCGGGTGCTGCTGCTGTCAGCTTCCTCCTTGTTAGTCTTGGTGTTGCCATTTTATAATGCAACAGAGAAGAGACTAGAGATATACCAATAATTCATTGGCTCCACCAGTCATTGGCTCTGTCTCTGTCTACTGTTGGTCTCCCTGCCTTCTGCGCTACCAGTCCTAATGGGCATCAGTCTGACCTGGATGTGAAAGTGCAGTTGTCAATCATCATTGATGATAATGTCTTATCAAGTCAGGCTATTACTTATAAATGGGAGTACTACTGTACTGCAATGAAATAGCTGTAAACAGGACTTGTTGGCAACCTATAGCTCTCCTGATGTTGTTCGACTCCAAACCTGATCAGCCCTAGTTCATATGTCCAATGATCAGGGATGGTGAGAGATGTCTGAAATGCCACAGGTTCTGGAGTGCCAACAGGAATGCAAACACATAGTTTTCTAGAGGGCCACAGGGTTTCCTACTCCTGGCCTATATAAATGGGAGTGGTTTAACAATCTATTCACCCTAAAACGTCCTACATTAGAAAATAAATGCTTAGAATGGTGCATTCTAACCACTGTTCCAGAACAACATCAGAACTAGTGCTGGAGTGCAAATACTTTAGATCAAAATTAAACTTGGGTACTTTCAGATATAGTCCTGACTCCCCTGAAATCTAAAACTAAATTGCAATGGAAAATCAAGAATTGTCCATACTTGCAATATTTGTGGAAGGCACTAGGAGCAGAGGGGCAATCTTCTTTTACTGAGATTTTATACCCATATATATATATTTTCCATATTATATAAACATCATCCAAAATTCAATTAATTTCATCACATTTCAGATCGAGGTATTTATGTTACCTTTCTAAAATGGAAAATTTATTTGCCTATGCCCTGGAAAAAATTGCACCCTTTTATTGGTGGAAATACTCTTCAGAATATTGACTATAGCCAGTGCTTTTTTTTTTTTCTAAAAAAAATGTTTAGGGTTACTCTCATTTTCCTCCCCATATTGAAATACTGCCCCTCAATGAGGCTAAACTTATATTCACAAAATGGTTAGGGGTATGTGTACCCCTGCATCCCCCCCAAAAGCACTGACTATAGCTATCACTTATTGTGGCCCTTGCTGAGCTATACTGTACATATTTTCTCAGAAGCTAGTCCCGTTATACTCAATGGGACTTACTCCCAAGTAAGTGGGTATAGGATTGCAGCCTTAATCTACAAAAATATGCAATGTCACAAAAAATAAATATATTTTATAGTTTTGTTTTTTGTTTTAAAATTAACTAATTAAAACAAATTGTGCATGGGCACCCCCAATTGTATGGGAGTTTTGAGGTGCACCTGAAAGAATTCAATGGAGTGGCCCAAGCCATATGTGCAGAAGATTGCACATGCTCCATTGCAACAATGGGACAGTTTGTGCACAATATATCTTTGTTCATAACTGAGCCTGTGCATTGGGATTGGGGTTGTCCGAGTGGTAAAAATGCATTAGACAATACATTGCTACATGCAAGAAACCTATGCTATGTATTTTGATTTCTTCATAGCTTCTTCAGTAGATAAGAAATTCACTACATTGCTAGATTTCCAGTAGAAGCCACTGTGAAACTAATAAAAGAAAGATGTGAACAGGTATCAGAATATTTGAGATAGAAGACACTGAAGGCATGATCCAGTGCCTCACCAAACTCTCTTATATGTGCTGCTCCCACATGTAGAATTCTTTCACACTGTCTCCCTGCACGTGGAAGGATGCACATATGGGACTGGATCATGACCCTCTCATTTGCTAAAACAGAATTAAGTATGCCCCCCTGTTACATTTTCAAGATACATACTAGCAGCTCTCTCTTTTTGCTGCAGAGGTCCACTTGTATGAGAATATCTGGTTAGAAAGGCATTAATACAGAACTAAAGTCTTGTGAGGAAATTCCTAGGATGGAAATGCATTTCCTTTTGTCAAAAATTAAATCTTTTTTTTTTTAAATAAAGCAGCAAGCTCTTTAACTTTCCAGTAAAATATCCACAGCCATTTTTGAAATTGTGGAGTCCTCAATGGCTGCAGACATACTTTGGTCAATCACTTGTGTTGTATAGAAAGGCCTTTGTTCTTCCACAAGATGATCAAGTGATTATAAAGTGACATACCAAAGCAGAGATATTTACAAAAAGTATAAAAAAGCTATTGTGGTATCGTGGGTAAGTATGACAAGTTGTCTAAGGACATACTGTGTTAGAGGTAGGTGAGATAAGGGAGATGATTCACTGGTTTATCCTCTTCTTATTTGCAGATACAAAGGGCTTGTAGCGACTAATGTTTAGTGCCTTTGACATATCAAGATCACCTCACTGTGACTCAGAGCAGTGCATATCTTCATTTGGTCCAAATAGGCAGATTCTGCCCATAATTTGAGACAACATGAAAGCATATTGAAGTGTTGGCTTTTCTCTGTGCCGGGGTAGACCTTATGTCAACATGTCAACTACGACTTAATGAGGCTCCTTTTTAAGAAGCCGACGGAACCACAGGTTAACATTTTTTGAGCAAGCACTGTTTGAATGCTGAAGGTCTTTGAGACAGAAGACACCCTTTAGCTAATTTTTCATTTCTGTCTTTGCACTGGACAGTTCTTGTGTGCCAGCCTGTGTCACATGTTCGAGAGCAAGAAAGCCACGGTCCAGTCACCCACTGGGGCTGGGTGAGCGGCGTTGCCAGTTTGTTACTGCTGCTGTTGCTGGTGACGGAGTTTGTCATTTGGGTTGGCTTCTTTGGCACATAAAAACTGTAACGGACGTCCAATGGTTTAGTTGGGTCAGTTGCAAGAATCTGTACAATGAGGATCTCCTTCGTGCCTGTATGTCCCATTGCATGCAAGAAATCGTCCTTGTGACTCCAGCCGCTATAGTTCATAACAGTTCCGTTGAGGTCAATGATGGTTTCTGAGGTTGAGATCATGTACTTCCCATTGACAAGGTACTCACCATTTTTCTTTTTCAGGGCCAAGTAAGCTGTGAATCTACTCTGGTCTTTTGCTTTGAACTGTCGGATTTTGATGTGTGTTGCTCCCTCTGGTATTTTCACAATATCTGTGTAGCCCTTACTGAAATGTAAGAAAAGTACATGTTAGTGAGAAAGAAATGGATAGTCTTTCGAAACCTATTGAAGCCATTGATAGTAGTTCACTTATCTGACAATGAACTGGGTCTAGCGTTAAATGTATCTGTCTTTTCTAATTTCCAATAGAAGATGAGCTAATTCAAATTCTGCTGAAGCCAATGAAAGCATCCCACTTTATCAGCACTTGTTGAAATACGATATCACAAACGTGATGACGAGAAATAGGGTGATAGTCAACTAAACTTTACTCATAGACCCACACAGCTAAGTAGTTCATTAGGTTTTGTAGGTCTAAGTAAAACTTAATTGAAAACGATTAGAGGCTTCAGAAAGATTTTTTTGGGCTTAATTAAACTAAGTTAAATTACTTCCAAGAAGAGGTAAAGGTTACACCCTCTAGAACCACCCTCATATTAAAATTTGAATGGGAGAAGAAATACAGCTTCCCTGTCTTCTTAATTTCCCCCTATTAAATGTCATGAAACAATGATACTAATAGTGCAAGCTTGTATGGGGACAGGTAAAAGATGTGGAGTTAATTTGGAAAATATACCCGAATTCTCCCCCTGCTTTTTAAAGAAATGAAAAAATACAATTGAATGAAAATTAAAATTAAGCATACACATGCACACACAAAAAAGTAATAATAGTAATACAAATTTAGATTATTTCATTCATAATCCCTGTGAAAAATAAATATTATTATTGAAGTATCCACACAAAAAACAATAATGATGAGGATTATCACATTACTGCAGTGTCAGAATGCTTATATGAAGCAGGGCATTCAGGCAACTTGTTTAGCACATTTAACACTGAGATGATAATATGATAATGTATAATATACAGAGTTTGACAGCAGTGGTAACTTGGTTGTGTGAGGTAGTTCCCACCAATCAGTTATTAGAAATATTATTAGAAAGCTAGGAATATCTAGCAAACAAGCCAACATAATCAAGTGGCGTACTTACTTGGCGATAACAAATGCCTTCGCTGTAGGTATATAGCAGCCTTTAGAAAACTTTGAGTGAAAACAAAATCTCTGTTTGTGTAAAATTGGTGGAAAGCAGCTTAGTGGTGGAAGCTCTGCTATCTGCTATATATGAGTTCTATTACACATCTGCTACACATCCTATGTTTGAATGTGCAGCACCACCTGTGAGACCTTTCCAGTGGAAGATGAGGTACTCTTGGCTGTATTTTTGCATACAAATTTGCTATTCAACACTGTATTTCACTGAAACCTACATAATTAGCTTTCACCATTGCAATAATCAATTCGGCTTGCAAAACAATAGCTGTGATCAGAATTCTTACCTTTTTTTATTAAAGGTTCCCATAATTTTTGTGCAGCTGGAATTGTCTCCGCCACAGATTCCACATTTATCATACTGCAGCTTTGAGCCAATAATGCCATCACATCCTGTTCTCACGCATTTGCCGCGGACACAGACTGAATTACTGTACGGCCTGCATTCCGTTCCATCAGTCACCTGTTGGATGAAGTCAATGCTGGCTAAAACTACAGTTTTAAGATTCATTTCTGGATGATTTCTTAGTGAACATTCTTAACTTTTTGGGAAGCTCAAGAGCAGGGATGGCAGGAATTCAATTCGGTTTGCATTTAAAGCTGAATCTGTCAAATTCACCCTTTCCAAAACAGTATCAAGAATGAAGCACAGCTGTGTTTTCAAATTCGCAGTCATCTGAATTTTGTGATGCAGTTCGCCAACCAAACAATGTTAACAAAAAAGCATGGTTGGAGGAGTCATGACATGGTGTACCATGTCATTTGTTGTATTTACCTAATTTTAAGACCTGCTAAGGAACAGATGATTGCTATTATGTCCTGACACGGGTGGCACTGTGGGTTAAACCACAGAGCCTAGGACTTGCTGATCAGAAGGTCGGCGGTTCGAATCCCCGCAACGGGGTGAGCTCCCATTGTTCGGTCCCAGCTCCTGCCAACCTAGCAGTTCGAAAGCACGTCAAAGTGCAAATAGATAAATAGGTACCACTCCAGCGGGAAGGTAAACGACGTTTCCGTGCGCTGCTCTGGTTCTCCAGAAGCAGCTTAGTCCTGCTGGCGACATGACCTGGAAGCTGTACGCCAGCTCCCTTGGCCAATAAAGCAAGATGAGCGCCGCAACCCCAGAGTCGGTCACGACTGGACCTAATGGTCAGCGGTCCCTCTACCTTTACCTATGTAAAACCACAAAATTCAAAGAAGGTCTTTTACCCATGTATATAGTCTGATTTCCACAGCATGCTAAGCCAAAGATTGGCTTCGTAAAACTGTGTGAGCATGCAGGTTCACAAATAACAGCTAGTAGCCCCCTTGCCCTTCCCTGGTTCTTTTTGCTACTACACCATGCTTAGTTAAAACAAAGTTTGGCTTAGCATATTTTCTGGGGCTTGCTAGATCTGTCAGGGGAGAGAGAGAGAAGAAGCAACAGCCTGGGCCAGGGGCTGTTGAAGATTTGGATATAGAAAAGCTTTCAGCTTAAACAGACCTTGGCCACCCCTACTATTCATAACACAAATATTTTGTTATCTGAGAGAGAAGCAGTTACTGAAACTACATTTACCTTTTGAGAGAAAACTACATAGTAGCCAGTTCCTTTGGCTCGACAAGTGAGCTTGCAGACATCTCCCGGCAGCACTCCTGCATACTTGGGGACCCATTCTACAAAGGTTTTGACACCTTTTGCATCGGACTGGTAACCGTTTCTTGCTTCACATTGTTCCTGGCGAAAAGCTTTAGCTGGAGAAGGATTATAATTCATTACTATTTGTGTACGTATATTCTCCCAATGCTAGCATACACACAAGGTGTGCATCATTTCAAACACAAATTCACAACACTGGAAGATGGAGAATCCATCTTATCAAGGGACAGCCAAGGCAAAGCTTATGGATCATATCTAACAAAACAAAACATCATAGCAAACAGTATGCCACACTGTTACCATATGGTGATTCACCTGTGGAACAGCTGTCATAGCATAAAGTAGGAAAAAGCCTTGATATACTGTATATGGCCTGTAGGTCTAATGTGCAACTAACACCCATCTAGTGAAACCCTGACAGGTCCATGCAAAATCTCTCTAGGCAACTCTTCCTTTCTTGGACTTCTCTTCTTCAACCCACTAGATCAGATAACCACTTGCAATTGCATAAAGTGCATGTAGTCACTGTAGTCAACCCAAAGCAGTAGTGAATGCAGAAATGTCAATTATTATTTAAACCTAGAGTCTCTGCAGAAATAGTCAAGAGTCTTTAACCATGTCACTACTGCTCTGGGTACAGTAAGAAACAACATTTGCACACTATTTAAGAAGTACCACAGTCTCTGACCTTGTTATTGACTTTGATTTGTGGAAAACATACCATTGGCAGGACACGGCAGGACATTACAGGAGCGATAGATTGCCCGCTTTCCTGTGCAATACCGGCCATTGTTTCTAGGTGCAGGGTTATTGCAGTGACGATATGCAAACTGAACACCTCCACCACATGTGCGAGAGCACTGTCCCCATGGTCCCCAGGAACCCCAGTTCCCATGGTTTGAAGCCTGAAATATAAAGGATAAAGGTTAACAAAGCTCTTTCTCTGTGTCTTTTTCTCTTTTACTGAAACTAGAAATCTTGATGTCGGTATGCAACCTTGATGTCCAGGTTCAGAGGCAGCATGTCACTGATTACCAACAGCTGGTATTCAACAAAAGGACAGAGCTGTTGCCTTCCTGACCTGCTTCTCGGCTTCTCTTGAGGCATCTGATTGGCCACTGTGTGGTATAGGATGCTACACTAGATGGAACATTGGTCAGATCTGGCAGGGCATTTCTTGTGTTCTCTTGCCTTTAGCGTGTTATCTTTTCAATATTCCATATTGGATCAGAATCAAACTAGGTGAGTACTGCAAAATGTTGCATTCAAGTGCAGGATAAAGGTAACACTAAGGTCACAAGGAGTTTGTGTTTCTAAAACCAAGGACTACAAGGTAAGGAAGAACTCAGAGTTAACACCCCATTTGATCCTGGGGCAGCCATTGTACCAGCAGCTATGTCAGTTTCTCCCACTCTGGTGCAGATACAATCACTTGGCTGTGCACTAACAACTCATAATCAATCAACCAGGTAACATACTGTCATGGCAAATGTATTCAGAAACTGTTCCAATTCCAGAAAGTTTGGTTCCAGTGAAGGCAGGAGCCCCTATCAAGTGTTGTTAAAATGCTAGACTACAGGACCAGCAGAAGTCATGTTCTGTGGCTGTTGGAGAGCTCGAGAATTCTTTTTAATCCAGGTGAGCAGGCAAGAGGTCCAGAATCAACTGTATCCTAACAAAGAAAAGTGGGATGCCTAGACTAATACCTTGTTCTGTTGATGATTAATTTCCCTTGAATTCTCACTCAAAACAGGCCACAGCATGATTGGGCCTTGTACACTTTCATATGGTTTGATCATTAAAGTAGCAACATACCGAGTAATATTTTTTCTTCGTTTTATCAACACATTTCCCCTGAAGGCAGATCCTTCCTTTTCCGCATGGCGTCCCCTCCACAGCAGGGAGTTTTTTGGTCAAACACACCATCTGACCTTGGCGAACAACCGCACACCACAGACGAGAGCACACATCCATTCCAGGACACACTGTGTATTCAGACCCAAATGCCAGCTTGCATTGACGAATGGCATCATATGTTTGTCCTGGAAGCTCCTCAGGGCCCAAGATCTGTTTTCGTGGTTGATCCAGTAAACAGTTACCTGAAAGGACAACCCAGTTTATAATTTGCTTCCTCTCTATGATGCTTGCCATACCTCTGAAGCTTCCAAACTAGATAAAGTGATCAAGAGTTTGTTCCAAATCCATTCAGTTCTCCGTTGGGCTCTTGTATATCATGTGGAAACCTCTAACTGTAACCTGCTTGTGGCTATATAACCTCTGCTTTTACAATAACCTTTATTTCACAGGCTGCAATTCATAACCCGTTTATTTTATTTTCTAGTAGTCCCACCAGAGTAAGTTGGTCTTTAAATTACAGATATAGAAAAAGTATTTTCCCTACTATTAAAAAAAAGAAAAGATTGCTCTGGCTTGCATGTCAGTTTATAATTGGTACTATCAGCTTCAGAACCGGGCATAGGGGTTTTCGTTTCTTTTTAATTTCCGTGTACTCAAACCCACTCTGTGAGTGAGGTCTTCCATATATATCAATGGGACCGAGAGACATTTCAAAATAAACAAAGCTGTCATTTGAACATGCTGTTGAAAAGCTAAGCCTTCTTAATAAGGAAAGCCAGAAAAAGCATGACACACAGCTGTAGCCAAGGGAAACTTGTAAGAAGGGAGGATTCATTAAATCAAAAACCAAATCAGCACAGGAAAGGCAATATTGGTGGCAAGTGCTCATTGGGACCCCCTAAAACCAAGGAGAGCCACAAGACCAAAGAACAAACAGTTCATGTCTATACAAACGGAAAAGAACATGGTATAAGGCATAATTATGTTATCTGTGATGTCAAGCATTGACCTGGCACCATCTCTTTGGAAAAAAAGCCAAAACAACATCAAGTAGTTGTCCTGGAAATTCAATTTTAGAGGGTTTTTCTTTCTCATAGAAGTAACCGGCTCTTATGCTAATACAGGGAATTACAGCCAATCTGAAGAGCTTTCTGTCTTGTTTATAACCCTTGTAAGAGTCCTGTGTGGGTGCCTGTGGTTCAGCAAAGCTTCATTTCTCTTGAGCCAAAATAGATTACCACAACCTGTCTCTCGCTGCAAGCAGTGCCAACTTCCACTTGATGATGGATGAAAGCATGCAGAATATAAATACCTCCCAACTTCAGGGACTTTGAAAACATAATTGGGATAAAGGTCTATATTTCAGAACATTTCTTTTTAATAAAATCAATGATACCTCACTGCCATAAACAGAACTCAACCACCATGATTATTTGCCCCCCTCATGATTCAGTTTTAGTTAAAACACCCTTCTGCATCATCACTTATTTCTCTCCTCAAGTTTAAAACTTTATTAGCTTTCTGATGACCCTGAGCCAGCATGCAGGATATAACTTTTACCTCAGGCATATTTCACTGCATTTTAAAAATAAAATAATGTGTCCTTGCTACTTGATGATACATTGTTGTGAAATAAAACGCCCCTGGGCTATCTTGTGCGTGCTGAACTGTGCTTGGAGAATGAATAGGATAAGGAGACCAAACAACTTATCATCTATATATTTGGGAAAGTTGCTTGTTCGCTATGAATTTGGACACATCTTAAGATAAAACCAAATTTTGCATTATGGTTCCTGAGATCAAGAAGGGTTTTTTTGTTTGGTCTATATTTGGATACAAATGGGCATCATTTTGAATCAAGACAGTTGAATAAATATTTCAAAACCACTGATTCTAATCACGAATTTAAAAATGGCCCTGTTTTTTGGCTTCTTAGAATTCTTGAGCAGTGCTAGATGCAAGGCTACTAGTCTATGAAAAACATTTACAACATATACAGTTGCTACCTTTATATAGTCCACTGTATATGGTCCACAATATACAGCATGGCTAACGCTGGAGTAATGTTGTGATTCTACACTGTGCTAGCAGCAAAGTCAACAGCACAATCATCTCAGTAGTTGTTTCTAATATGGAAATCCACACACAGCTAACAGCATCCTTCAAACAAGCATACTTTTGCCCGGGAAAATGCCAAAACTGCACAGCAAAAGAAAATCTGCCATTCCTATAATATAAGCCAAGTCCATAGCCCTGTGGGTGGGAGAAGACATGTAGGCAGACCCACCCCACCTCAGAAGAAATGCTGGAATCCTGTAGCCCTTGGGACAAAGCTGGTCAACCACCCACTCCTGTCTTAACCACACTGTACTCTTCATATTACTTTAGTCTCAAAGCAGCCTAACATACAACACATATGTTTGCCTCCCTTTTCTCACAGCCATGCACATGGCAAAGCAAACCAAACTATGTAATCTGGCACTATGAGGCCATAGGTCTGTGGGAAAGTAATGGCTTAGTACACAAGAAGTCCCTGGGTACAATGTCCTATAAGACAGGTCAGGGAAAAAACACATACATTTACTGCAGTGCATCAAAAGAGCCAATTATAGTAATTGGTCCAACAGTATTATTCAGGTCTATCTTAACTATGGCCCAAAAGGCAGTGAAGATTTCTAAATTTCGTCTTGCTATTAATCTGTCCAGGGTTTTTACCCTTCTGTCTTGGCTCTGTAATATTGTAAACTGACCTGCTTACAGCTGTGGGTGCTAAAGCCCCACAAGATTCCCATTTATAGCTTCAGTATTAAAAATAAATATGAGGACTTTACTCAAAGCTTCCATTTGTGTCTGAAGGTTCCTTCCCCTGGTCTTTGTGTTTTCTAGAAGTGTACCAAGTGAACTTTCTGGATAATAGATAAGGGGTGCAAAATTCCCAGAAACTTAACATTGGGGGCCTCTGTCAAATAAGGATTAAATGCAAGGATTAAACTGTTCCTTTTCTCAAAAACATTCTGTCTCAGTTCTTGGATAAACACATTTAGACACTGCAAACAAGCTTTTTCATTGCTTTAAATGTTCCAATTAATGAGTTAAAACAGTATTTTTGGTAGCTCAGCATGTGACCCTCAATATTTACTCACCACATTGTTTATTCTAACAATAAACAGAAAAATAAGTCAGCTACTTTGCAAGTTTGCTATGTGTGTGGATTGAGAAATGCCAATGGCGGTCTATGATGAGGCAGCTGCTCAGAAGCCAGCTGGTGGCTGCAAGTAACCATGAAGGCTGTGCTTGAGAAACACTCTATTAACCACACATAGAACTGCTCAAGATTAAGTCTATGGCACTACTGCAGAAAGAGGTAGTGGAAGGTTCTAGTTAGGCTTATGTGCTCCCCCAGGAACAATGTCCAAAACATAATAACAACAATATGGGCGGGGGGGGGGGGGAGCTAACAAGACAGCCACCCACAAAGTCCACAGCAGCTATACTGACTTATGGGAATTGTGATGACACTTGCCAACAGTGTCTTCCCTATACATGGAAGGCATAAATTGCACATAGAGTCTGCCGTACATCGACAACAGTGCCTGATCTGTTAGGGCATGCCATAGCCAATGGTTAGGAGGCTAGGCTGTAGGACCTATATAGATCTCTGGGGCAGGAGGTGGGGATCTTCAAGTTCTGCTGCATCCTTCTATGCAGACAATGTGTGTAATAGTGAAGGCCGCACATCTCCCATAATGGAAGAGTTGCTTGATCCCCTCAATTGTTTTGGTTGCCCTTTCCTGCACATTTTCCAGCTCTGCAGCATTCATTTTGAGAAGCAGCAACCAGAAATGTATGTCGTATTCCAAGGGTGATTGGACCACATATTTATATGAAGGCACTGGTCACTTTATTTTCAGTCCCATTTCTAATGAACCCTAACATGGAATTTGTCTTTCCCACCACTGCCACACACTGGGTCATGTTTTCATGGGCCAGTTCTCCACAACCTAAAGATCTTGTCCCTGGCGAGTCTTTGTGTCTCGCTGCCTCCACATGCTTCTTTTGGGGAGCTCAAAAACAACAATATTGTGTTTTGGAGGTGGGGGGAAGGGAGAGACAACAGAAGGCAGGGTTGGCGTTCAAGAATCCTACTCTCAACACACACATGTAAGAGCAGAAAGGAGACACATTACAGCGGTACCTCAGGTTACATACGCTTCAGGTTACAGACTCCGCTAACCCAGAAATAGTGCTTCAGGTTAAGAACTTTGCTTCAGGATGAGAACAGAAATTGTACTCCGGCGGCGCAGCAGCAGCAGGAGGCCGCATTAGCTAAAGTGGTGCTTCAGGTTAAGAACAGTTTCAGGTTAAGTATGGACCTCCGGAACAAATTAAGTACTTAACCTGAGGTACCACTGTATAGGATTTTTGTTATCCTGGGAGTGAACCCTGTAACACACATCTTCCCCAAGTATCATGTTGATTGTGCAAACTGTGTCTTTAACTGAATATTCCTCCACCACAGTTCCTATTTGCATTCTCATGTTTCATAGATGCAGCAGAAGCAGCTGGCCAGGTGGGGGAAGAGCTGCTATGCTAGCTTCCTAGTAGGTAGGTCGCTGTTGCTTGCTGGGAGGGAGGGGAGAAAGTGACAGGGAGGTCAGGGTGGTGCAAATGCATGGGTACAGCCAATCTGGCACTCCTGCCAACGTGTCTGCACTCTGCTGACCTCCCCACTGCCTCCTTCTCCTGACTTCTTCTACCACCTGCCAGGAAACTAGCATAGTGACTCCACCTCACAAGTTGCTTCTTTGGGACATTCACATGTCTTAATGTATGAGTGTGCCTCATGGACTTTTGATGGTGTGCTATGACTGGCTTCTGCATCATCCACCATTAGTGATAGTGGGAAGAGGGTATGGAGGAGGGGGAGGAGTTCTTCTGAGCTCTCCACTACCTCTTGTGAGTGCTTATTTTCATATAACAGTTATTTTGTTGGTGCCAACAGGGGAGTTGGGGCCTAGCCTGGGGGAGAATAAGAATCAGATTAAGCCACCCATTCGGCTCAGAATGAGACCCCTATCCACTGCTTCTCCTTATGCCATTCTAATTACATTTGCACAGAACTTACACTGACTTTAACCTTATGTTAAATCTTGTGACTATACCATCACAACTTGGAGCTACACTAGCAAATGGACTTTTGCTGCAATCCCATCCTTGTCCACCTAATGTTAACTTGGATAAGACTGCAATGCAATGTGTTTAAGATAACACTAAAGGAGTGTAGATATACTATGGGAAATACAACTGTAGATCTTTAATAAATGCCTTATAAAATTGCAGAAAGTTAATAATACTAATAATTTTATTATTTATACCCCACCCATTTGGCTGTGTTAGAGGCAGTTATCGACAAATGATAACGGGATGAAACATACCATTGCACACAGCACTCAAAACCATCCTACACAATGTTGCCTTTTACAAGTGCTGCATGCATATAGTATGTTTTTCATCCATAAGGATTTCAGTTTCCATAACAACTAGATCCATTCGTTCAGTTAGGTCATTTTTATCTAAGCATTCTGGAATTTGAAAAGGTTGTTTAAGAGCTGCAGTTGGGTTAGCAGCACAGTGAAGGATTTTAAGAGCATTTTGTTGTTGTTAAGGAGAAGCTGGGAAAGAACACTGAAATACTAATATTAGCTAAATAAATCAAACTCAGCTTTTGAAGCAGGGCTGTCTTCTGAAAAGACGTGTAAACCTGAGTTGAAATCTCTGTTTAGCCCCTGATGCCTTGGGCAAGTCACTTTGCTCAATTTTAGTTCTCTACCTGCCAACTGGTGATAAAAGTGGCCTACAGTGGTACCTTGGGTTACATACGCTTCAGGTTACATACGCTTCAGGTTACAGACTCCGCTAACCCAGAAATAGTGTTTCAGGTTAAGAACTTTGCTTCAGGATGAGAACAGAAATCGTGCTCTGGCGGCACGGTGGCAGCAGAAGGCCCCATTGGCTAAAGTGGTGCTTCAGGTTAAGAACAGTTTCAGGTTAAGAACGGACCTCCGGAACGAATTAAGTACTTAACCCGAGGTACCACTGTACTGGAGGTTTCATCTCTGAGGAAGTAGCCCAAACCCCATCCTTATTTGAGTCTTGTGCACTGTAATGTTTCCTAGCCCTGGTTCATGGCAACCACTGCCATGACTTAGGCTAGACTAAGTGAGAGGGACCACTGTACTTCACACTGTTGTAAATAATCTACCTATTTGCAATCCTTTTGATATTTGCTATTACTACTTATTTTTATCTACCACTATTACTAATACAACATCTCACTGCTATTTACTATTCCGACTACTGCTTTTCCTCCTCATTTAGGTAGCGGTAGCAGAGTGTCAGGGGCTGTACTTCATTGCATTTAGGAGTCAGATAGCGATTATTGTAATAGCATGAAGAATGTTAAAGAAAAGTGAAAGTAACTTCAATTCTAATTAGAATAACAAACACATATTTTATAAATTAGAGTTAAAATGTTTTTTTTAAAAAATAAAGTTCCTAGCAGCACATAATGTCCAGCATGATATAGGACACTAAGATATCCATACATACCATGGCCATCATCCAGAAATTCTGTTATTGTTGCTGAAGTGCATTTGGACCAGGGTTTAGAAGCATCAATGCTTGTTAAGATGGAAGACATAAGCCTCTTATCTTCCATGGAACCAAAGTTCTCCTCACAGAATTTGGAGTCGTCATGGGAAAGTCCAAGGAGATGTCCTGAAGGAAGGAAACGGAACAGCATCTCAGTCTTAATACTCCTTTTAAATTAAAATATCCACGCAGCTATTGATTCATTAGTCATTTATTTAAGAATGAGGGGACAAAAAAGCAGCTTGTCGAATAAACCTGCCAGTATGTTATTTCAGATTATACTTGCAAAGCTTTATGAATGTGATTGGGACTATAAAGTTGGATATAAATATTCTAAATGAACTGAATAATAGAATTGTAGAGTTGGAATGGACCACGAGGGTCCAACCCCCTGCAATGCTGGAATCTTTTTGCCCAATTTGAGGCTTAAACCCATAACCCTGAGATTAAGTGTCTCATGCTCTACTGACTGAGCTACTCTCAGAATCAGTATTTCGTTTATTTAGTCATTTAAAATATTTCTTAATCACCCTCAAGCAGGAGATTCCTGGGCAGTGTGCAAAAGTGTGATGAAAACTATTCACATATCCAACAAAAACAAAAGATAACTCAACAAAAAACACAAAAAAGGTAGTAGAGCAAACACAAAAAACTAAGGACCAAAGAAAGCAGTTCCAGTTAAAATAATCTAATCTAGGGAAATAGGAAAGTCCTAATCTGGCATCAAAAAGATTGCAATGTCAATGTGAGGCATTTTTCCTTGAGAAGGCCATTCTGAACCAGCACCACAGAAATGACCACAACATTTAGATCATTATACACAGTGTGATATTAACATAGAGAACCAGTAAGTTTTATTCTAGATATAAAACTATAGGTATTTATAGCTTAGTGTTTGTACAGTGTTTGTACCTCTCCTGCCAGGTACAAGCAACTCCCCATTTACACAGGGGTTGCGTTCCAAGGCATCGTGTGCATCAGTGGGACACACATAAGCTCAGCACAGTATAGTGTGAGACCAAGGTCTACAGCTCAATACTGCTGCATATTGCTGCAGATGATCCTGGCTATAATGGGCTATAGAGGAGGAGATGAAGATGCTTCAAGTCAGGGATGCTTGCTACACAAATCTGATAATGCAAGCTAGTGAAAGAACTCACACACCACAGGGGAATATGTGCTGCCCCCGCTTCCAAGCTGCTAGCAGGTAGGATCTAAGCACACATCCCTCCTGAGACTTCAGCAATGGGCATATAGATTTTGTTAGCACATCTCATTCTAAAGAAGGACTTTGTCCCACAGTTGGCAGAAGAAGTAGCATTACTGTATTACTGGCCTACAAATGGCACATCCTTGTAGCTTCAACCGCAACTCACTGGGAAACACTAGTAGGTGTGGGAGATTGTTTATGAGATCTAGAGTGGGGTGGCAAACAAAAAGGAGCATCACACAAACAAAAATGGTTTCCCCTTAGTTGCTGTCCACGGGATGCGGGTGGCGCTGTGGATTAAACCACAGAGCCTAGGACTTGTCGGTCAGAAGGTCAGTTTGAATCCCTGTGATGGGGTGAGCTCACATTGCTCGGTCCCTGCTCCTGCCAACATAGCAGTTCAAAAGCACGTCAAAGTGCAAGTAGATCAATAGGTACTGCTCTGGCAGGAAGGTAAACAGCGTTTCTGTGCGCTGCTCTGGTTCGCCAGAAGCGGCTTAGTCATGCTAGCCAAATGCCCCGGAAGCTGTACGCCGGCTCCCTCGGCCGATAAAGTGAGATGAGCGCCGCAACCCCAGAGTCGGTCACGACTGGACCTAATGGTCAGGGGTCCCTTTACCTTTACCTAGTTGCTGTCATTCCATGCTACCACATTGCTTAATCTCACTTCTCTCGACTTCTCCCTTATTTATCCCTGAGGGAACATCCGGGGGAAATTTCCCCTTTCAAATCACTGCCATTTCGGAGATAATGCTCTGAAATCACCAGAAAACTTTCAGCACAGTACTCAGCATGTACTATGCTTCTGTATACTATGGACTCCTGAAACAAACAACAACAAAAAGGGCCTGACATGTAACCATGGGCCAGACTGCACCCTTTATCAAGTTGTGGATTCGTATACTTCCAACAGATTTGAATTTTTTTTTAAGACAGAGGCTCTGTATAGTCTTCTTTCTCTGTCAGTGCCAAAAAATCTTGAAAGGCCATCCTGAAACAAAGGATGCCTTTAAGAAACCTGAAGACAGTGCTGGCTTTGCTGTCTCCATGGCTGATGTTATCACAGAGAGTGCATCAAACTCATGGAATGAGTGGCACCAGGATGCTCTACTCACTGTTTTAAAGGCACTGCAGGCAGGCGGCACTCAACACTTCAATGAATTCTGAGGTAACTGAGCTCTTATTATAGTCATTTGCAACTGACATCAAGCTTGTTCTGAAAAAGCCAATGATATGTTAATGAGCTGGTTTTAGTAAAACCTGGGAATGTGGTGTCCCGAGAAAAAGGCGTGTCTGCACTGGAAGCGCCAAGCTCTGTCAGGCATGTTGGTAGGCAGAGGAATCGCTTACCTGGAAGCATCCTATATATGTATACTGTGGAAAGATGCCCATGACTTTGGGGTTTGAACAATGTGTTATCGTAGTTTAATTTCAAGATTTGGACATTTAACAGATTCTGAAACATTTCTTATAAAGGGAAACGCAACAAAGTAATTAAAATAAATGAAATTATATTGGGCTTATATATTATAGAAAACTAGTATGAAAACAGCCAAGATAGATTTGGGATGGGTAATTCTACTTGATAAGTGGAATTGGATTTGGCATAATGTTCCTCAGCAAACAGTCCTTAAGGGAAGTTTTTACATGTTTCCATTCCATTGGCACGTAAAACTACTACATCCTTATTGGATAAATAGAACCGGCTGTTGGTGGTGCAAAGATGCAAGTGCTGGGATGCAGATTTTTTTTTTAAGTGTCCTAAAATAAGAAAATTCTGGGGGATAAAACCAGGGGAGTGATCTTATCTAACAGTTATGCTTGAGGAGTGCAACAGGATCACTACTACATTCATTTGCACTGATGCAACAATATACGGACAGAGTGAAATCTATGCCAGTGAGCAGTATCACTGTGCCTGTGGGATCCTGTCACAAAGAAAAGTAGGCCCACTCACAGGTCACTCCCATCTTCTGTGCCAGAATAATGGTATGCTAACAAAATAGATGGTTTAAGTAAAACCATTCCCATTGGGGAGACATACTGGTACATGGTAGATTTGGACACCTATCCAAACCTCCTTCAGTTGGCCCATGTGTCCGCTTTGACTGGCTAAAATACTGTACTATCTCAGGTGTGTGTCTGTGCGTATGGCAATTCCCCTGGAATTTGGGACGTGTTTTACACTAAAGGTGTTCTGTCCTACTAAGTTTCAGCACCAAACACAGTCCCGTGAGCGCTGGTCCACACAGCTAGGCACCCTCAGTTGCATGGGAGAAGGTTAAAATGAGTAACGAATTTGAGCATGTTGTATTTGTTCAAAACAGACTTGAATTCTACATGCTTTAGCTCTGTGCTAAATATTTCTACTTCGATGTCTAGAAATGTGCCAAGATTATTATGAAAAGCATGATTGTAACATTACACAGCTGACACCTAACAGAACAGTGGTTACATGACCAACTTTTAGGGTATGTGCGTCCATATTTATAGAAGTTGTGAAGTTCATGTTGATTTTCCATTAGCTAAATCAAAGCTATACATTAAGGACTTACTCCACTACAACTTGCAGCATTATTTGGGTTTATTTCTCTTACCTCCCCCAACCCCCTTGCAATTGAAGCAATGCCCTTCAGTTGTACAAGCAGCTCTGTGATTAGATATTCTCTCTGCTCAGTTGCTTTAGGAACTGATTGCAGCAACCAAATATTTTCACTTAAGAGGTTGAAAACATCATAGCACAATTGAAGGGGCCTCACCAAAAATATTTGGGTTGGAATTTTTGATGCTGCAATTGCATGCTTAGAGAACCCTGGATTGTATCTGATGCTTTTTTCTTTTCTTTTTAAAGGGAAGGTGGTTGTAGTGGTAACAAAAGGACAAGAGAATATTCCTGGTGCTTACATTTGCTGACAGATTTTAGAGCTTGATTTGTTGGTTCATGGATATTTTGCCTTGTTGTATTTAGCCCTTTTTTCATTCTGAAGTTCGTTTTAAGATATTATGCTTGCAATTTAGATACCATACATTTCAGTATAATCTCATAGATTTCAATTCTACTTCAATGAATCTTACATATGTAGCATATGGTTAAGGGAAAGAGGTGTGTGGAAAAAAGAAGTCAGCACAGTTCTTTGTTGAAAATAATTGTGTTGAACAGTTGCACATATGAATGACTGCATACATACATACATAAATGTAAGGGAAACAAATGAAATGCATATATACAGGCATTCTGGTGACATGCACTGCCCATTCATCAAAGGACCATGACAATTCCAAAACGCATGCTCTAAATCAGTGGTCCTTAATCTAATTTTCCTTTAACCACTTGAAAATGGCTGGGGGTCTTGACAGACCATTTAACAACCTTTTAAATAAGCTTAATAAACTCTAATAAACTATTTTGTTCTCCAAATCATTACTTGTTTTTAATAACTTTTTTCCCCCAGTGCTGGCATCACCAGCAAAACCAGCACCATAGTATAAAGATCAGGGGCCTTCGGCCAGAACCTTGTTAGTTACTCAATAATTTCCTATCAAAATGGCCTTGGTCACTGTCAGAAAGAAAACATTCTTGACTGTTCTGCAGCCTTTTCATGAGCCATTTGAATCAACCTTGAAGACCATGGTTTAAGTACTTCTGCTCTAAATAATGTAGGAATTTTGTTTTGTTTCTTAATACATGGAATTCAAAAGCAAATCTAAAACTGCTTGTGTTTTTGTTTCCCTGTACCTTGACCTGCAAACAGAGAAGCATTGCAATTCCATAGTCCAATACAACATATAGACATGAAAATGAAGTTAAACAGAAGTGTTTGGAAAAGAATTATTACTACGCACAGGTGTACTACTTTTTATTCCATCAGAGCATTGCTGTCACTATGTTTACGCTGGACCACTGGACAGAAGCAGTGACACAGCTTGCTAAGAATGCCACACGTCTTACAATATATTTACTCAGGAAATCACAGCTCGCATGAGACATCTGTTTCTCAGTGTGGCCATGACTTTTACCTAACTTACCAGCTGGCATAACTGAGGCAGCAGGATGTCAAGCTACATGCCCAGGTTGAGTCAGCCACAAAGACTATGCAGTAACTTGTTTACTTGTACATACACAGCAATGTGCTGATTTGAAAAGCAGTGTGTTAGGTATGTTCCTTGCAAGCTACACACCAAGAAGTGATGCTTGTTGCAGGCTGCAGTCTTCTAACCTTTTGGGTAACCAGGGCTGGCTACAGCATCAGACATCTTTGGGCACCACTGAAACCTACCCTGGGCCCCCTTTAAGAAAATTTCCTGGCCTGGTGCTATGAGCAGCACCTGGCAACTGGATCTAACTGGCATGCCATTTAACATGACAGTGGAGCATAGTGGGAAATTAAAATGGGATCGTCCAGTTACACCTTTACGAATTGGTGCACTGCTGCTACTTGCCACCATGGCCAGACAAGACTGCCAGAGCCCATCAAGGGAGAGAGGCAGCCAATCAGAGGGCACGTTGCCCCCTCAAATCTGGCATCAGCCTTGGCCTGAGGCTAATGATATGCAGATAAGGATTTTTTAATGTTAAGGTATTAAAACAGTAAAGCTTTAGTGCTAAACACACATCGTATGATCCTGAATACCAGTCAGCTACTAAGATGCTTGTCTTATTAGAAAACTCTCTCCCTGCCCCTGTTATATTTTGCCACACACACAGAGGTCATATTTCTTCAAGGTCAAATTTCAACATCAGGATGCTAACATTTAATGGGAGTCTAATATCATATTGTTTACTAATGCCACTGCTTGCTTTGCAGTAAAAATATAATAGATACTGACATCCATGCTTATCATACATTCATCCCCCCCCCCTTCAAACATAGATTCCAAGAGCTGAGGTCAATCTCGGTTTCCTGCTGCTTTCCTGAGGGCAGGGATACTGAGATTTGGCTCTGGATATTTGGCTGAGGTTTCGAGCTCTGCTGTGTAACTTTTGAAAACATGACCTCTCTTAATCTAATCATCCACAGAGGGTACATTCACACAGAGATCAGCACAAACTTTAACCACAGCCAAACTCAAGTGGAGATGCTGTTGTGTCTGAAGTACTTCCATGGTCTCGGCTAGAATTGTTCCCTTTGATTTTCACATGCCTGAGTTCCCATTAAAAATCACTTCACAGCCTCTGTAACTGCAAGACTGGATTCTGCTTTTAAAAACACTCAAGAATATCAGCAGTAGAAAAAGTATTGAAGAGCCCCATTATTCTGAAGCAATGGAGTTTCCTTCTCGTCTGACATGCCAATTACAGAACAGAACAGCTTTCATTGAAAGGGGAAATTTCATGCCACCATGTCCGTACAGCAGGTGGGACAATTATTGCCCTTACAAGTTAATGAAAACAGACCTGGGCAAGCTAAGAATTTGTAGTCAAAGTTTAAACTGGCATTAATCAGCAGCCTTTTGCAAAGGTCATGCCCAAGGCTGAAAGCAACAGTTGAAGTCTCTGCCCTATTGCTCACCTCTCACCAAGGCTTAATGCTGAGTGCTCATCTTTTCTCTTTGCCCGAGTAAGCATGTTTATGGGGGCTTAGCCCAAATGCTTTGCTCGCACCAGAACCTTAAATGGGGAACTTTTCAAAGAAGTAACAATGCGAATGTATTAAATATTTTCTTCCCACAGATGTCAGCAGAGCAGCTGTGGGTTAATTATAGTCTCTGGGTTTTTAGAAAAGCCACAGAGCCTGATTCAGACACCTGGATATTTGCCCAAACTTTATCTCTCCCAGGGGAAGGCCAAGATGAAAGCTAGACATCCTTCACAATTGTTTCTTTTGCCCATAAGGACTCCAAAAGATTTGCTCCTGTCTAGCCTAGGGCTTGCTCTTATCTAAGCTATCCTGACAAGCCTTCAACTCAAAAGGCTCCCTGTTCAGCATGGGCTTTGAAAAAAGAAGAAGCAACAGTGGATTTTATAATGTTTTTACATGCACTTTTCAAATTATAAACTACCCATACGGAACACAGTGTTTGCTTAAAGCAGTGCATGCTGCTATTAGGTTGAGCATTGTGTATAAATTACTGAATCACAGATTTGAATGCACCTGTTACAGAGGACGTTGGCTACATTCTACATATATATATATAAACTTGCACCAATGCCATCAGGAAAAAGAAAGCTATTGACAGCAGACTGCCTTTGCTTTGCATTCTATCCTGTGATTCAGCAGGGCATCTTCCTATTTTCATCTGCCTTGACGTCTGTACCATCTCTACTGCACCAGCCTTGCCATTTATCTCATACAGAATCTAACAAAGATCTACCTGTGATTCCTCTTCTGAGTTGGGCCACCAGCTGGAACCATATTACACCGGTTATTAAATATATGCATTAGTTGGTGTTTTGTTTCTGGACTGAATTTTGATTTTTACAAATGACATATAAAGTCCTGAACAGTGTGGGGCCTAACTATTTGAGGGAGTACCTCTCTCTTTATGTCCTCGCCTATTAGTTGGCATCTTCCAGTGAGACCCTCCTTACTGCCCTGCCACTGGAAAATTCAGAAACCAGGTGAAAGTGTTTGGGCATTAGTGCCACTGTAATCTGAAAATTCTTGAGCCCTAGAAGTGGAGAGAGAGAGCCTGAACTCCACTGAAAAGGCCAAGTCTGTTACTTGGGGGTGCTCCTTGATACGGCTTTGTCACTTGAGGCCCAGGTAGCCGCAGAGGCAAGGAGTGCCTATTTACAACTATGGCAGGTTTGTGCAGAAAGCATTCTTTCTTTTTCAAGCATACTAGAACATAAAGCCGACACACAGAGATAATCTCATATTCTCTGCAGACACACAGCATCCCCAATCAGGAGTGGACTTTGGTCTTTCAAAGCCAAAATTTGTGCACCCTACCTTCCATTTTGCACATGCACAGCACCATAGTTGTGGTACCCACCTCTTGGCTTTGTACTCAATGCGGGGGAACCAGTCGCGCTGCCCTAAAGTTGCCTCTGCCCCAACCTCATCACTCCTGCAATTGCTCCACTCACCTATATATTTTGTCCTGAGATAAGGTTCCAGGACTCCCCTCATCTATACTGACTAAGGCACAGATCTCAAGAGGTTTGACTGTTGTTGATTTCTGCAACTGTAACTCACTCCCCACACCCGTAGTCTTTAACTGTAACACAAAGGAAACCTGGCTGCATTTAAAATATCAACTGGGGTTGAGCGCTGGGTGGTTGGAAATATCAAGGAAGAGAACGTGAGTAGAAACATTTGTTCCCATCTGATCTCTGTTGATGCCCAAGCTTTCCCCAAGCCAGTACAACCCTCTTTGCTTCTCTTCTATTGTCTTCTTCATTCCTCCCACACATACTTATACATAAAAGTCAACCGCATGCAAAACAGATGCATGCGGCTAGCTAGCCTTATGGAAGTTATTTTCCTGCATCCATGAGATTTGTCCCATGCCCATTCCATGACCACTTCCTGGAACATCTTAGACCATTGTCTGGTATACAGCCTTTTCCTTCTACAAGTCTACTTCTATATTGTTCAGACCTCTGGATATAGCCGGGTTGACATCATCAGTAACAACAGTGATTTTTGCCAAGAGCAGGGGAAGAAAATATGTCTGAGTCTAGGGCCATGTAGCATATGGCATGCTTTTAAAAGACAGCTATTCATGGAAATATGTGTAAGATGGTGAAGCTAGTTCCATCTCTGGTAGTAGACTAACATGGCCACTCCACTGGACTTGAGTCTCCTGCTGTTTTTGTACTACAATTCCCATCATCCCTGACAACTGATCTTACTAGCTAGGGATTGTGGGAGTTGTAGTCCAAAAACAGATGGAGACTCACGTTGAACAGGTTGAGTTCCAATGAACTGGGGGGGGGGGTGCCAGTAAAACTTCCCATCCAAGCAGGTCCCCTACAGCTCAACAGGACAAAACATTTTAATATTTGAGAACTATGAGTTTAAGGGATTCTTATTGTTTAAAAAACTGATCTGATCTGTCCTATATTTGCAAACCACTACAGCTGTCTCTAACTTAGTGCCATCCAGATGCTTTTGGACAACAACTCCTATCACTCCTCACCATCGGCCATGATGGCTGGGGCTGATGGGAGTTGGAGTCCAACAATGTCTGGAGGGCACCAGGTTGGGGAGGACTGAATCAGTAAAACTGGTAGTCCTGTTCGGGCACGCTGCTTGCATGTAAAAATATTTTTAAAAATGAATTTATTTTTAATCAAACGAAATACTGCCCCTTCCACTGTATGAAATTACATAGTGAGGGGGAGCACTTTTTAAAAATAAAACCCCACAAGATAAATAGGAGGAAATGAACAGAAAGGAAGGGGAGAAAAAAAGAAGCCAAGATGCAAAAATGGACAGCTTCAGGAGGCACCAGGGGCCACAGTATATGAGTTTGGGGGCTGTATGTGGCTCATGCGCAACAAGTTGCCTACCTGTGGGCTAAACCACCTGGCAGCAGCTCTCCAGAATTCCCTTGCTTTACTTGGAGATAGCAGGAATTGAAGCCAGAATCTTCTGCATGCAAAATAGGTACTCTGCCTTGGTACTGCTACAGCCCTTCCTCCAATCTCCAATTTGGCCAAGGTTAATAATTATAACGTAAACTAATTCATTTTCTAAGCAATTCTCCTTGTATTAGTTAAGGAAATGCTTGGAGTTGATCAATCTGAATGGTTAATTTTCATGCTGCCCTCATACAAGCCATGACATGTGACTATGTCATTTCCATTTTTTTAAAAAGAGCACTTTTAACACTATTGCCTGGTGGTGAAAGCTGCTGCTGGTGAGTGAAAGTTGTTAAGACTAGTGGTGAAAGTAGCTAGGAAAAATAAATTTTCCCCTTGAAGGGGGGCGGGCACTGTCCAGACAAAGAGCTTATTCAGTTTGTACCCCCCAGAATGCTATCCAGACTGGAGTGGATTTAGGAAAGGGCCTTCAGGCTGCTCACACCCGTCTGTACTTAGTCTGGTAGACAGAATGCAAGGGATACAGCCAAGAAATCCTGTGCTCAAATAAAGATGGGAGTTCCCTATCCAGTCAGCATCTTCAACCTGCAAGGAGGAAAGTGAGCAAGGATCGGGAGGAGAAAGCTCACTCCTGATCTCAGTGTCTTCCTGCAACTTCCACAAGTTGTTTCCTACATTCTTCAGAGCTCTGGGTGTGGCTAGGTTAACTTTTGTAACAGCAGCAGGACAACAGCAGCAGCAGCAGCAGCAGCAGCAGCAGCAGCAGCAGCGGTGTCTACTACCAAATGCTAATGTCATTTGTTTGAGTTTAAGGTACCATGAAACAATAAGACTTGGGTATTTTTTCTGCAAGAGACTAACACAGCCAGACCTCTGGAAACTGCTACTCTAATGTAAGGGTAGACAATGAGGTGCCCTTCAAATGGGATGAATCCCCGACTACTGGCCATGATGAGAGTTGCAGTCCAAGGACACCCAGACGGCACCATTCAGATTCCTTCCAATTTTTCAGTGTGGTCCTCCAGCCAAGCAATGTGTACAAAAGTGAATATACTACTGCCTGAAAAGGCATCTATTAGTAAAAATAACATAGAGAAAAATGCATTATATTAGGAGATAGACTTGCACAAACGTGTACACAAATGTGTGATTTGGGAGAAATTCACACTAAAGTGATAATAATTTATCTGAACCTAAGATTGGAAGGCAGGGACACGGGTGGCGCTGTGGTCTAAACCACTGAGCCTCTTGGGCTTGCCGATCAGAAGGTCGGCGGTTCGAATCCCCTCGGCGGGGTGAGCTCCCATTGCTCTGTCCCTGCTCCTGCCCACCTAGCAGTTCAAAAGCATGTCAAAGTGCAAGTAGATAAATAGGTACCGCTCTGACGGGAAGGTAAACAGCATTTCCGTGCACTGCTCTGGTTCTCCAGAAGCAGCTTAGTCATACTGGCCACATGACCCGGAAGCTGTACACCAGCTCCATTGGCCAGTAAAGCAAGATGAGCGCCACAACCCCAGAGTCATCCATGACTGGACCTAATGGTCCTTTACCTTTAAGATTGGAAAAATGAGAAACTGAGAACAACAAGGTTCGCTCATCCCTATGTAGCATAGAGTAATGAGACTGTGCAGCTTTTGAAAGGGTTGGCTATGCAAGAATAACAGCAGCACAAACCTATTTGAGAGAAGCTATTCAACCAGGGAGTCCAAAAGCAAATAAAATTTCTACAGAATGGATTCAGACATCCAATTAAAAAACCTCTTCACGTGGGAATAATTTCCCCTTCCCATTAACAGCCACTGAATTGCTTTACGACAAAACCTTCAAATAACCACCTTTTATGTGATATTTGCTGTTGTCACATGAGCAATCTGGCAGTTTGAATTATAGCTAAAGAGAAGGGTAGAAGCAAATATAGAATTAATTTAGCAGATTTCTATACCACCCTTGAAGAAATTTATATCCAGGGTGCTCTACATTATTACAATGTCACAAGAATAAAAACACATTATAAAGCTGCAGGCAGACAAGAAAGAAACACTGGCCATTTTTATAACTGTATGAAAGATAAAAGACTCAGAAAATAAAGCAGGGGTTAGTTGGCCTCTTCAAGATAGTGCTGTTGGCTTCAAGTGAGCTTCCCTAGGAAGGGTGCACCATGAATGGGGAACCAGCAATGCAGTCTACTACTACATTTCAAATTTTGAGAGCGTGCCGGAGGAACCATGCACAAAATTGCTTTCATGGAGGGGCTGTGGCATACCAGGAAATAGCCACCATGGGGAGTGTGTCATAACTCAAAATTAGAGAGATGGCCACCCCTGACAACCTTATGCTTACCAGGGGGAGTCAGCTATGTTGGTTAGAGTGTGATGCTGATAATGCTAAGGTTGCAGGTTCAATGCCTGTAGGGGACAGCTGCCTATTCCTGCCTTGCAGGGGGTTGGACTAGATGATCCTCAGGGTCCCTTCCAAGTCTATGATTCTGTCTTGCTGGTCCTGATTATGGAGAAGATACACACATCCTGACACTGTTGCTGTAGGGAGCATTCCTCAGTACCAGGAAAAATATTAAGGTACATTCGGTTGTTGAATGTAATGCTTTCAGGAAGCCCGTCTGGCTTCCAAAATGTTCAACAACCACGGTGTGGCTTCCGATTGGTTTTTCAACTTCATAAAAATTTTCGAAAACCGGAACACTTACTTTTGGGTTTTCGGTGTCCGGGAGCCAAAACGTTCCAAAATGGAGGCATTTGAGAACTGAGGTTTGACTGTACCAACACCACTCTCATTTCAGATAAATTGTTTAGGGGTACCTGCATGCTTTCCCCCATAACTTTATTTCTAGTAGCACTAGAGCATCTACCCAGGGGGTCACTGGAAGCCTTCATGGGTGCCATGGCAGTCACAGGCACCAGGTTGGTGATCCCAGGTCTACTCTAGCTGGCAGCCACTCTCCAAAGTTTCAGGAAGAGGTCTCTTCTTGCCAACTGATACTTTCTGTCACAAAGATACAGGTCCTTTCAGCTCTTAGTGACACTTGGCAGCCTCAAGCGGCTTGTTTCCTGAGGTAGAGAGCCTCAATAATATGCCACTGTTATGA
The DNA here is from genome assembly GCF_964106645.2 of Podarcis pityusensis. Classification (NCBI taxonomy): domain Eukaryota; kingdom Metazoa; phylum Chordata; class Lepidosauria; order Squamata; family Lacertidae; genus Podarcis; species Podarcis pityusensis. The sequence continues at coordinate 50,993,758 of NC_138027.1, forward strand.
TCTATTTCCAAATGTTTCCAGACTAGAGCTCCTCCTTTGCTAAAGGGTGTCCGGTGTCAGTAGTTACATTAGCACTACTAATAAAACCCATGATTTCAGATTTTGTGTGTTTCTTTATGTTAGGGTCAAATGATATTAAGCACAACACCCTTGCATCCTACCTGCTCGCTGTTTGAAAACTGAACTGGCACGGCAATACTCCCAAAGCAAACTTTACTTTGGTTTGGCACAAGTTACAAGGCAAAGCCGTAGTTGGCACTCTCTGAAAGTTCCCTTAGCCTTGTTATTTCCTTCCAAGAATGTAAAAGGGTGAGGGAGAACTGTTTTCCATTTTTAAATTTAGTGTTCACTCTGCACAGCTAATGTTCCTCATGGAAAACATCTCTAGCGATTGTGACTATGTTAGCATGCAAGGCAAATGTAGACCTGAAAAGCCTGCTCTCTTGGTAAACAGGGACCCCGAGTTTCACCACGGCTGTTACTTTAGGCAAGAAGCACCCTATATTCCATCTTACAGAATGTCTAGCTGGCACAAGAGACCCCCTGGTAAAAGGAGGGCTGATTTTGGAACAGCCCTCTCTTCCTGCTTCCTCCTGCGCTTAACAGCTCAGTGTAAAATAAAGGCTGTCGTTTAAATTTACAGCCAGCTGTTCTCTGGCTAAACTCTGGATGGATCATCTTCCTTACGTGAATTAAAGCTGAAAAAGCTGTGGGTTCTCTGGGCACTGGAAAAGGCAGCTGCTGTGTTTGTACATGTTCGTCGCTGAAACTGACCCACACTTTAGGAATGCAGGAAACTTCCTTGCGTTTAAGGGGGACCATTCCTCTCTATAGCTCAATAATATCTACAGAGACTGGCAAGGGCTCTCCAAGGTGTAAGACACGAGTCCTTTCAAGCCCTGCCTGGAGATACCAGGAATTGAATCTGGGGTCTTCTACATGCAGATCATATGTTCTGCCACTCAGTAATAACCCTTTCCTTAACATCCATGCTCCAAGCTACAAATGATCTTCCCCAACAATGTTTTGAGAGTACGTGTAGTGCAGGGCACGCCTCAGCTTGGGTGCTGCACCTGAAACTTCACATCAGCCTACCGGCACCTGATCTGCCATGGGGTGCCTGAGCTGCCTGGATCATGTTCCTGCCACTCCAAATAACAACACTGGAAACAGACCTGATCTTGCTAAAGGTGCCAGTCAGTAGGGAAGGTTGACTTGGCTCAGGGAAGCAGGACTGCAAAGCACCTTGAGTGATTCTGGTGTGATAATCAGTGCTTGCTGGCTTTGAAAAGCTATTTTGCCACTTTCGAATTGTAGACATGGAATGGGTCCCCAAGGCTCATCTAGTCCAACCTCCTGAAGTGCAGGAATCTCAACTAGATCACACATGACAGGTGGCCATCCAACCTCTGCTTAAAAATCTCCAAGGAAGGAGAGTCCACAACCTCCTGAGGGAGACCGTTCCAATACCGGACAGCTGTTACCATCAGAAAGTTCTTCCTGATGTTTAGTTGGAATCTCCTTCCTTGTAACATGAAGCCATTGGTTCAGGTTCCAGCATCTGGAGCAGGAGAAAACAAGCTTGCTCCATCCTCCATGTGACAGCACGGTCTGGACTAGATGGCCATTGGGATTCCCTCCAACTCTACAATTCTATCATTCTATGAAACTGCTGTTATGGATAGTGCGATATTATTGTTCCCTGACTGCATGATGCATTGTTAGTATAATTGTATATGTTTTTAGTTGTGCGGCGGTTTCAGATATTCTAAGCTGCCTTGCGAGAATATTGTATTTTGAAAGGTGGTTAATTCACGTATAATTTTTTTTTAGTAATATCTACATTAGAAAAGCCTTACATTATTTTTGCCATTCAAAAAAAGGAATGGGAAGTGAAACATGATACCAAAGCTTGCTGTTAATATCCAGTGCTATAATAGCTGGCAGCTAATATGACCATCCAGTCAAATATACTTTTAGTTAAATATACCCAGAAATACCTACTTGAAAAATGTTGCAGTAGTGTTCAAGCTACTGCTATTCTGCATAGGAATGAACTTGCAAATGCCAAAATTAGCTATTTGAAGAGGAAATGTTAAAAGAGAAAATGTTAATAACCCCCCCCCCCAATAGATTATCTCTAGTTCATGAATACACTTGGGCGATGGCATAGAAAATCTGAACTTGCTTGTGAACGTTAATGTCAGCTCTTTTTTCCTGCCAAGAAAACATTCCAAAATAATCCTGGTGTCTGTTCCTGGGTCTATTTTGTAATTATTGTAGAATCCCCAATAGACGAGCCTTGATTATCTGAACCTCACTGCTATCTAAAGTTACACCCCTACAGTCACACCACTGCCCGAGATAAACAGTGCTCCCTTTCACCAGAATTTCCAATTACCCCATCATTTGAAACTTGCATCTTGCCATTCAGAGGAATGTGGTGGTACAATATAAACAGCAAGCCACTTAACCCAGTAGGCAGACATATATAGAAAGCTGTTTACCCGCCAAGTGAGCTCAAATTCTTCATGGATGGGAGGGACCCCTCTTTGAAAGGGACATGAATGGACAGTAGCAGCCCTCCAATTTCCATTCCGATCATTGCTTAAAAGTGACACTGTCAGAAAGGAAACACCTACTGTGTACCTCCACTTGCCTTCTGATCCCCTATTAGTTAACCCCAAAGTGCCTATGTACACAGCCTTAATCCCCAAGTGTATATGTGAACCAGGGGGAAATCTGGAATTACTTGTAAAGTATTTTGGTTACTAATGCAGCTGTTACAAGTGTTGTATTTGGCAAGGGAACAGAAAAGGCACTGCATACCAATTTCGTGAGCCACCGTAAAAGCCGCATGGAGGCCGTCATCTTCAATCACTGCACAGCTGCGCTCAGGAGAGCATATGGTTCCAACGTCAGCCATTCCCAGAGTATCACATGAATGGTGCCCACATAAATCCTGCCGAGGAAGGAAAGGGAAAAGAAAGCATTTGAAGTACAGTTTTGCACCCACAGGCAATGACAGCTCTGAGCTGAAGGCTCTTTGCAAGCAGCAAGACACGGCGGACGATAACAGCCGACACCAGGAGGGCAACGACAAAGTCAACATGAGCAACACCGTGGGCTCTTCAGCAGACTCGCTCAAAGCTCAAGCTGACAATTTACTAAGATCAGTCGGAAACCGTTTCCATATATTGTAAAGAAAGCTGGGGGTGGGGGAGAGCTCTTGAGCTAACTCATATACTGTATACTGTTTTACTATTCAGAAACACCATTCTAAAAGTGTGAAGAAGACGTTCCTAAGGAGGTGAAGACACATGCTGGCTGTGGAGGGTTTGGTGTGGGCCAGTTCTCTGCGTATGCCTTGCTGGACTGGGAGGTGGCATTGCAATTCTCTTTTGCCAATGCAGGCTGACATGAGAATCTGCAATGTGCTGATTATCAGTGATGAAGGCCGTTTTGGCAACTATTCCCATCTCTGAGCTTTTCAGTGCTTCCCAGGGACTTTCCCCCAGTTGCGGCATAATCTTCTTCCCCTTTCTTCTGACCTGCCAGGCCCGGGATGGTTGCCAAAATAATTTTGCTTTAAGGCAAGGGTTATTGTAGCTGAGAGGGCAAAACTCATCTGTTTCAGATCCTTACATGATCTATGGGGAAGTGCGTGGAGTATCAATTCCTGAGCCGACTTCAACTCCTATTGTTTTTAATGTGATCAGAAAGTAAATCTAACTTCTGAAAAAGAAATAACAAAACTTGGAAATGTCAGAGCAGCCTGACTCTCTTTTCCTTCATTCTGTGATAAGTAACTTTGAAAGCAGAGTTGTTTCTCATGGATGTGGCTCACAGCTCCATGGATCAAGAAAGGATTGCTACTGCTGATCCTTTACCAATAGTTGTCACTTTTAATTTTATATTCCTGCCTCAGGTTTCTTATTCCTTTAGAGACGTATACAGGTGCACAGGTAATTTTATTCATTACATTTCTATTCCACCTTACCTTCGATTTTATGTCATTTTTTTATTTATTGGATATCTATACCACCCTTCATCCAAGGATCACAGCGAAGTTTACAATATAGAAACACAAAACTACATACCGTAATAGTAAACAAAAACCATACCCCACACACAGTTTAAAAAGCTGCAGATAGTTTAATTAGGCAAAGGCCTGCTTGTAGAGGAATGTTTTTGCCTGGCACCTAAAAATATGTAATGAAGGTGCCAGGTGAGCCTCCCTTGGCAGAGCATTCCACAAATGGAAAGCCACCCAGGTCGGTTCACTTGAGGAGAGGCAATGCTCGGAGCTCAAGATGGCAATACATCACTCTCTTCCTCCCCATTTTATCCTCCCAATGACCCTGAGAGGTAAGTTAGGCCAAGAAATACTGAGTGACCTTAGGTCACCCAGTGAGCTTCATGGACGAGTGGGAATTTGAACCCTAGCCTCCCAGATCCTAGCCCAACACTCTAACTGCTGCACCACACTGGCTCTAATGGACAGCTAACGGTAAATCCTGGACATGCAATTTTATGCATTGCAGTGTTGTTGCATTATTGAAGAAGTGTTCTAATAATAAGGCCCTTGATATAGCTGTTTACTTCAAACCCTTGATAGGTATTGGCATTTTAAATCATGGGTAGGCAAACTAAGGCCCGGGGGCCGGATCCAGCCCAACCGCCTTCTAAATCCAGCTCATGGATGGTCCAGGAATCAGCGTGTTTTTGGATGAGTAGAATGTGTCGTTTTATTTAAAATGCATCTCTGGGTTATTTGTGGGGCATAGGAATTTGTCCATTTCCCCCACCCCCCAAAAAATATATATAGTCTGCCCCCCACAAGGTCTGAGGGACAGTGGACCGGCCCCCTGCTGAAAAAAGTTTGCTGACCCCTGTTTTAAATCATATTGCAGGATTGTTTAATCCCAGGCATCTTCTGAAGTATTTTAGTTTGGTAGGTTCCTGTGTTGGCAAAGCTGATATACGGCTGATCCACCCCCTGGCACACGTCCCACATGACGCTTTGGAGACTATTCAGCTTTATTTGATTGAGATAGGCCCTCTGCTTTTGCTTGCAGACAGTGTACATAGACAGAAACATAGGGTTTGAAATGTGACCAATCCTGTTCTAACGTCAGGAGTTGCTCATGAAAGTTTTCCGTAAGCACCACTTTAATTTGCGATTATGTGACATGACAAACAACACTTTGTGTATTGGCAAGCAACGTTTTTCAATTAAGTTCTAATACTAGCATTTCTGGAGAACATGGCCATAGCTGTGCTATCTGGCCCTCCCCTATCAGAAAGGAAACGATGGATTATCCCACTGACATAAGTGGGAATTTAAGTGTGACTAACAAAGTGTGGAGCCAATCCACTGAGTTATTTGGACACATTAACAGTATAAATAATGTGGTTGAAATGCTCATCAACGCAAAGGGAAATGTTTCTGCTTAAAGCCCCTCATTTTGTCCATTGCTCATTCTACAAAGTAATATTGGAAAAAAGTATGGATTCTGGTCAGGCACACATGTTCTATGCCTGCAATTCTACAGCAAGTGCAGCACATTTCTTGCAGTGAATGAGTCTCTAATTATTCAGAGTTTATGGTGTAGGTTAGCCCGTGTATGGATACCAAAACTGCTCAAAAAGGCCATAGAAAGGTAAATAATAATAATAATAATAATAATAATAATAATAATTTATTATTTATACCCCGCCCATCTGGCTGGGCCTCCCCAGCCACTCTGGGCGGCTTCCATAGAAACCAAAAATACACTAAAATATCACACGTTTAAAACTTCCCTGAACAGGGCTGCCTTAAGATGTCTTCTGAATGTCAGGTAGTTGTTTATCGCTTTGACATCTCGTGGGAGGGCATTCCACAGGGTGGGCGCCACTACCGAGAAGGCCCTCTGCCTGGTTCCCTGTAGCTTTGCTTCTTGCAATGAGGGAACCGCCAGAAGGCCCTCGGCGCTGGACCTCAGCGTCCGGGCAGAACGATGGGGGTGGAGACGCTCCTTCAGGTATACTGGACTGAGGCCATTTAGGGCTTTAAAGGTCAGCACCAACACTTTGAATTGTGCTCGGAAACATACTGGGAGCCAATGTAGGTCTTTCAAGACCGGTGTTATATGGTCTCGGCAGCCGTCCCCAGTCACCAGTCTAGCTGCCGCATTCTGGATTAGTTGTAGTTTCCGCGTCACCTTCAAAGGTAGCCCCACGTAGAGCGCATTCCAGTAGTCCAAGCGGGAGATAACTGGAGCATGCACCACTCTGGTAAATGCACCACTCTGGTAAATGTGGCAGACCCTTGATTAAAAGCAGCACCTGTGAAAACAATTCAGATGCTCCCTAGGAGTAATTCCAATCAGAGTAAGTGGCTTTCCATTTTAATTTTTTTACCTAAAATACAAAAAATAAAAATACTGCTGTTTTTACAAGAAACCATCCAAGAAACCTATCAGCACGATGCCTTATTTTCCCAAATCCACAATTTCCGTTTTATTCAAATATTCTTTTTACCACTTCCATGAAAATTATGCACACATACTATATTGTTACTATCCCATAGTGACTCTTAGCCGCAGGTGCTTAACCTCTCACTCTAATAATTCTGGCAAGAGGGCATTGTAGACACCCTACTTTAACAACTGTTGCTTTATGGATGTGCGTGCATGTTTCTATACGCCACTAAATTTGATATTTGCACGATTCATGAAATGTGTAGAATATTGCCGAGTTCATGAAACATCCAAAATGCTCTGCCTAGTTAAGGAAGAAAGCAAATCTAATGACTAACTCACATCATTGGCTATGCTGCTGCCTAATTCACCAACTTGAAGGAATTTGGCAAACCATGCAAATTTAATGTTTTAAATGTAATTTATATAAAAGCTAGGCTACAGTCACATACATTACTTCCTGGGCCTCCCGCTGAAATTTCTTTTCTTTTCTTTTGTTAAAAGGTGCTTACTTTTGAGCAGGTGTGAAGAGGATTATGCTAGGAGGGATTTCATGAAAATAAACAGGCTATTTCATGAAAGCTGGAATACTTTGCTAATTTCATGACCAATTTTTATGATTGGTAGTATGACCAGATTGGTCAGTATGGTGGCTGGCAACTAGATTGGCCAAAGACAGAGTGCAGGGGCAAAGGCATGACTCCTACTGCAGTGCCTCTCTCACTGAAGACCTCCAAAGGCTTCACACTGAAGTATCTCCCCCATTCATCTATTTGCAACTAAGAGCTGTCTGAGACAAAGGGCCAAATGAGACAAGATGCCATTCATACAGTGAACAATTGTTGCATCTGCTACTAGGGCTGGGGCTGTGAGAGACATCAGAAGCAGCCACCAAGTGAGGAAGTCCTGGCCTGTGTGGGACTAACATCTAGATGCTTCAGTTCTGGATCTGGAGACTCAGCTACAGACCGGCATTTGTTGGAACATTGGAGAACAGGGGTGGGGGGAAGGGAGGCTCATGGAATTTGCAGGTGTCCCCAAACTGGGAGGGGTAGCCAATGCTGCAGAAGACTGAATTGAAATTCAATATGTCCGTAACTGATTGGAGAGCTGGGCCAAAACTAACAAAATAAATTTCAATAGAGACAAATATAAGGTTCTACACTTAGGTGGATGGGGGACACCAGTTGTTGTTTGTTGTTTAGTCGTTTAGTCGTGTCCGACTCTTCATGACCCCATGGACCAGAGCACGCCAGGCACTTCTGTCCTCCACTGCCTCCCGCAGTTTGGTCAACCTCATGCTGGTAGCTTCAAGAACACTATCCAACCATCTCATTCTCTGCCGTCCCCTTCTCCTTGTGCCCTCCATCTTTCCCAACATCAGGGTCTTTTCCAGGGAGTCTTCTCTTCTCATGAGGTGGCCAAAGTATTGGAGCCTCAGCTTCACGATCTGTCCTTCCAGTGAGCACTCAGGGCTGATTTCCTGAAGAATGGAGAGGTTTGATCTTCTTGCAGTCCATGGGACTCTCAAGAGTCTCCTCCAGCACCATAGTTCAAAACCATCAATTCTTCGGCGATCAGCCTTCTTTATGGTCCAGCTCTCACTTCCATACATCACTACTGGGAAAACCATGGCTTTTACTATACGGACCTTTGTTGGCAAGGGGATGTCTCTGCTTTTTAAGATGTTGTCTAGGTTTGCCATCGCCTTTCTCCCAAGGAGCAGGCGTCTTTTAATTTCGTGACTGCTGTCACCATCTGCAGTGATCATGGAGCCCAAGAAAGTAAAATCTCTCACTGTCTCCATTTCTTCCCCTTCTATTTGCCAGGAGGTGATGGGCCCAGTGGCCATGATCTTGGTTTTTTTGATGTTGAGCTTCAGACCATATTTTGCGCTCTCCTCTTTCACCCTCATTAAAAGGTTCTTTAATTCCTCCTCACTTTCTGCCATCAAGGTTGTGTCATCTGCATATCTGAGGTTGTTGATATTTCTTCCGGCAATCTTAATTCCGGCTAGGGATTCATCCAGCCCAGCCTTTCGCATGATGAATTCTGCGTATAAGTTAAATAAGCAGGGAGACAATATACAGCCTTGTCGTACTCCTTTCCCAATTTTGAACCAATCAGTTGTTCCATATCCAGTTCTAACTGTAGCTTCTTGTCCCACATAGAGATTTCTCAGGAGACAGATGAGGTGATCAGGCACTCCCATTTCTTTAAGAACTTGCCATAGTTTGCTGTGGTCGACACAGTCAAAGGCTTTTGCATAGTCAATGAAGCAGAAGTAGATGTCTTTCTGGAACTCTCTAGCTTTCTCCATAATCCAGCGCATGTTTGCAATTTGGTTCCTCTGCCTCTTCTAAATCCAGCTTGCACTTCTGGGAGTTCTCGGTCCACATACTGCTTGAGCCTTCCTTGCAGAATTTTAAGCATAACCTTGCTAGCATGTGAAATGAGTGCAATTGTGCGGTAGTTGGAGCATTCTTTGGCACTGCCTTTCTTTGGTATTGGGATGTAGACTGATCTTCTCCAATCCTCTGGCCACTGCTGAGTTTTCCAAACTTGCTGGCATATTGAGTGTAGCACCTTAACAGAATCATCTTTTAAAATTTTAAACAGTTCAGCTGGAATACCATCACTTCCACTGGCCTTGTTATTAGCAGTGCTTTCTAAGGCCCATTTGACTTCACTCTCCAGGGTGTCTGGCTCAAGGTCAGCAACCACACTACCTGGGGTGTACGAGACATCCATATCTTTCTGGTATAATTCCTCTGTGTATTCTTGCCACCTCTTCTTGATGTCTTCTGCTTCTGTTAGGTCCTTGCCACTTTTGTCCTTTATTATGGTAATCTTTGTACGAAATGTTCCTTTCATATTTCCGATTTTCTTGAACAGATCTCTGGTTCTTCCCATTCTGTTGTTTTCCTCTATTTCTTTGCATTGCTCGTTTAAGAAGGCCTTCTTGTCTCTCCTTGCTATTCTTTGGAAATCTGCATTTAATTTCCTGTATCTTTCACTATCTCCCTCGCATTTTGCTTGCCTTCTCTCCCCTGCTATTTGTAAGGCCTCGTTGGACAGCCACTTTGCTTTCTTGCATTTCTTTTTCATTGGGATGGTTTTAGTTGCTGCCTCCTGTATAATGTTGCGAGCCTCCAACCATAGTTCTTCAGGCACTCTGTCCACCAAATCTAAATCCTTAAACCTGTTCCTCACTTCCACTGTGTATTCATAAGGGATTTGGTTTAGATTGTATCTTACCTGTCCAGTGGTTTTTCCTACTTTCTTCAGTTTAAGCTTGAATTTTGCTATAAGAAGCTGATGATCTGAGCCACAGTCAGCTCCAGATCTTGTTTTTGCTGACTGTATAGAGCTTCTCCATCTTTGGCTGCAGAGAATATAATCAATCTGATTTCGATGTTGCCCATCTGGTGATGTCCATGTGTAGAGTCGTCTCTTGTGTTGTTGGAAAAGCGTGTTTGTGATGACCAGCTTGTTCTCTTGACAGAACTCTATTAGCCTTTGCCCTGCTTCGTTTTGATCTCCAAGGCCAAACTTGCCAGTTGTTCCTTTTATCTCTTGATTCCCTACTTTAGCATTCCAATCCCCTATAATGAGAAGAACATCCTTCTTTGGTGTCACTTCTATAAGGTCTTGTAAGTCTTCATAGAATTGGTCAATTTCAGTTTCTTCAGCACCAGTAGTTGGTGCATAAACTTGGATTACTGTGATGTTAAAAGGTCTGCCTTGGATTCGTATCGAGATCATTCTATCATTTTTGAGACTGCATCCCAGTACAGCTTTCGCCACTCTTTTGTTGACTATGAGGGCCACTCCATTTCTTTTACGGGTTTCTTGCCCACAGTAGTAGATATGATAGTCATCCGAACTGAATTCGCCCATTCCCGTCCATTTTAGCTCACTGATGCCCAGGATGTCAATATTTATTCTTGCCATCTCATTTTTGACCACATCCAACTTACCCAGGTTCATGGTTCTTACATTCCAGGTTCCTATGCAATATTTTTCTTTACAGCATTGGACTTTCCTTTCGCTTCCATGCATATCCACAACTGAGCGTCCTTTCGGCTTTGGCCCAGCCGCTTCATCAGCTCTGGATCTACTTGTACTTGTCCTCCGCTCTTCCCCAGTAGCATGTTGGACACCTTCCGACCTGAGGGGCTCATCTTCCAGCGTCATAACTTTTATATGCCTGTTGTCTTTGTCCATGGAGTTTTCTTGGCAGGGATACTGGAGTGGCTTGCCGGTTCCTACTCCAGGTGGATCACATTTGGTCAAAACTCTCCACTATGACCTGTTCATCTTGGGTGCCCTGCTTGGCATAGTTCATAGCTTCTCTGAGTTATTCAAGCCCCTTCGCCACGGCAAGGCAGTGATCCATGAAGGGGGGGGGGGACACCAGTAGTACATGTGAAAAGGATTGAGGGGTCTTAGTCGACAGTGTGATGCTCCAGCAAAACAACAAACAAACAAACAAACAAACAAAAGCTAATGCTTTTCTAGGCTGCATCAACAAAAGTATAGTGTCCCAATCAAGGGAAGCAAAGTAGCACTCTATTCTGCCTTGGATCTGCAGTACTGTGTACAATTCTCGGTGGTAGAATTTAAGGAGAATATTGACAAGCCGGAATGTGTGCCGAAAGGGGCAACCAAGCCTTATGAGGAATGGTTGAGGGAGTTGGGTATGTTACCTAGGCCTCTTGACTAAACACCACTGTATCACACATGCATTTTAAAAGAAAGATTCCAGCAGTTGGCCTCAACTTATCTGATATTCCTTCAAAGTAGCTGGATCAATACAAAGTCACAGCACAGGAAGCGTGCAATGTAGGATTGCAATGTATAAGGAAACTTAAGGCTTGACACTATTGATTTAGGAAAAAATGAGCAGGACATCACAAAATCTGTAACTCATTTGACAGTCTCTTAGAGGTCAGGATTTTGGGGTGGGGAGGAGTTACATTTGGAAATTAAAGATAAGGGATTTTGTATTTTCCCATAACAAACTCATTTTCTGAATGCCTATCCTTATGAAGTCAATATGATACTATCCACATAGAAAAAGGAAGCATCAACATGCTCAGAGGAAGTCTGATGTTTGCAGAAGTAGAAAAAAATAGGCGGGGGGACAGGGACTAAGAGGGCAAGGAACCAAAGTCCAAATAGCCCAATGAAGTCTGAGCTTGCTCAGTGGGCACAGAACTAGCTGTTAGAACACAGAAACTGAAAACTAGGGAGGAGGAAATGAAACCTCCTAGAATAGGGCATGGCTGATGGACTGAAACACTGAGCAGACTATGCCACAACATTTTGTGCTAGGTACCACATGCTTAGGGAACCACCACCAAGAGCTACCTGTCTGATTTGTATGTCTTTTCAGCCCTTTGTTTCTATGGTACAGTGGTCTCTGGAGGTACAGCTACTACTATTTGTCAATTCAAGCATAACACTGAATCATAGCACAAACCATTGTTTATAAATCCACTTTGAACCATGGTTTGACAATTTGGATGCCATGCCTAACCATAGTTAATCTTCCTGTTACCTTATTTGGCAGGACATCTGTAGTGAACCAGTGTTTTCAGTGCAGTACACCATGCAATGTCTACAGTAACTTGTAGTGATGGAAGGAGGGTATTACAGTATATGTTTGTTCACATGTTGCACAACTAAATAATTTCTTTTAGAGATAATCCTATACCACCATAGTAGAATGACGTATTTTAAGCATGCTAGCCTGTATTTACCTGAATGACAGTGGAAAGGTTTCTTTAGGAAGATCAAATGCAATCGTTTTAGCACAATCAGGGTCTCAGTTAAAATTGACTTTAAATACTTAGAACCCCTATAGCTATATTTCTGGCATTTGGTATTATAGCCTGTCCCCTGGAATACAAACACAGGATAGTGGTTTGTTAAGGAAAAGTCACTAGTGCCAAAGAAAGCATGCATTTTGCTCAACATAATTAGCATTTATAGGACTTGGATAATTCAGCACTTGCTGTTAAGTTTCAGTACCACTTTCACTTTGATAATTAACCGGATCCCACATACAAGTGCTGCATGGAAAACGGCAAAGCAATGACCTCTGGCTGATATGTGGTTTTTCTTAATGAGACAGGCATGTTAACATTATCGTTGAATATACCACCCAGTTCTTGAACCACCCAGCTTTCAAGACTTGGCTACTTTTATGTCTTTTGTGAGAAACATCTCTTTCAGTTTTCACATGACTTGGGGAAGGGTGAGAGGGAAATAATATAAGTGGACTTAGTCCAAACTGCTTACTGTATTCTGTCTCCCAGAGCTTCTGCTCCAATTGATCTCAGGTGATGACGGAAATAGATTTGGTGGATTTTACAGAGTGACAATGAAACAGGCTCAAGTAATGAGAAGAATGGCGTTGGTTTAGACAGCTGGAACCCTCTTCCATCATGTGTTTGCCTTGTGACAGGCAGTCTGGAGAACATTGTTTGAGTCAATAAGCAGTGTTAACACAGCAAATAACTAGTTTCCAGAACCACCAAATTAGTCATGGGCAGACAGGACTGATGCTCAACATATTGGCTAATGTAAATGGACTTAACATGCAGAATGCCTTGGGCATGAACATTTGAAAATCTTACCCTTGGCAGGAGTTCTTAAACAGATCTGGCTTTTAACCAACTACATACCCACGCAACCCAAATAAATTACATGTCTCATCAATCTTCAGTCTTATAATACCAATTTGGAAGCAATCCCACTGAACTGAGTATGGTGCTGTTAACAACTCTACTTGGACCAATGTAGGCTACTAGGTTAAATGGTTGCCATATTCCATGAAGTGGCTTTTACATTGTGCGGAAGCTCAAATATAAAGCGGAAGTTAACAGGAAACATCAAGAAAACAGAACAAACAGGAGTGGGAAGGGGAATGAAAAATCTCACTGATAAGCAGCAAGGCAGTTAAGAGTTCCTCTAACTTGCTTTGACTTTCACCTCAGGTCCTATTCCTACATCTTTTCCAACTGCAATACTGTTAACCTGTCTCAGGGTACTGAGTTAGAACAGGTTATCAATTGAAACAAATATTGAAATGAATGCAGCAAAATAAGCTTCTTCTTTTTCAAACTTCACAAAGAACAACTATTGTGCAGGTATTTGTGCAAATAAAAGATGCATGTGGCTTATTGGCTCACTCACTCCATCAAAGAGACAAATTGTTAGATTACTTCTTCTACAACTATTAAGCTAAAACTTGGTATATATGTGGTCCAAGACCACAATCACTGCAATTCCTAGAAAAAAAGTTTTAAAATGGGACATTTTTACAGTTAGCGGTCAAAATTTGGTAAATAAAGTTTTCCTCCAACTGTACAAATCTATGAAACGCTCATAAAATAGGCCAGCATTCCAGCAGAGACACAGATTAGCAGAATACGTAACTGAATGTTGGACTCTGAATCCTCTACACACTTGTCTCATCCTCAGAAACACTCTTCACATGTTACTCAACACAGATACTAAATAAATGCTAGAAAGCTGAGTTTTAGAGGTAGTAATAGTAGTTTTGTAGTCATTTTCAGTAGTGTTCAAAGCAACCCCCTTAACAGAATAACCCTTTGCATGTTTACTCAGAAGGAAGCCTCACTGTGCTTGATGATGCTTACATCCTAATTAAGGATTGCAGCCTAAGTGTATCATGAGTCCCTTGATAAGAAGAATGGTAACAGCAGACAAGATTTCATGAAAGTCAGTATACCTACTATTTCAGATCTTTCCATGAAATACAGTCTTGGGAGCTTACAAGGTATGATCTGGGCATGCATGCGCTGTTATTACAGAGCAAGTGCAGAATCCCTCAAGTCTAGATGGCCAAGTGAGTGAAGAAAGCAGGGCATGATCCTCTGCAGTTCAAAGGCATCCATGTCAAGTCTGAAGCTAACTAAGCAAATTTATTACAGAGCTAGTGGAACTTTGTGAAACAAACACACTGCACATCCCCCTTTAGGCTCAGTGAACTAGTTTCACCAGTTTGAGGGGGGATTCTAACCACTGCTTAAAAGTTCACCATGAAAAATGCCACAAGAAAAAGTGTTGCTACATAACAAGTAAATAAAACACATGTTTAACTAGTAACTCCATTTTTAAAACAGCCTGTATTCTGACAAATGTTACATGCTTTCAAAACAAGAATTTCTGAAGACTAGAGATGGTTAACTTGTGGCCATCCAGATATGGCTGGACTTCCACTCCCGCCAGTCAACACAGCCCCAAAACCAGGAATTATGAAGGTTGTATTCCAGTGGCATCTGTTAGTCACTCGTGTTATAGACCATTGACAACACGAGAGCACATCCTACGGCAATCTGAATATTTAATGAACATAAAGTTAGGCATGAAGAATTGTTTGCATAGTGTGTTTAGGGATGGAATGATCTGTCCGTTTAGGTTATCTTGGTTTCTCGTTTTTCCAGTCTTAAATTCAGTTCTCCACATTTCTGGAGCAATTTGTGATTTTAAAAAAATCACTGTGAAAATTCATCAGCATTTTCATGACAATTTCTGCTAATAAGCTTACTGTTATATGCAGTTTTGACTGATTTCTGCAAACAATTTCCCCTATATTATTATTTCTATGTTACCCATTTTCTGCACACTTTCCTCTAAAATATGCATTTTCGTAAACATTGGTTGGAGAACTACAAATTCAGATACCCAGCACAAATTTCAAACAATGCCTGCTTTTCCATTTGATAGATTTGCCTTTAAACATGAATTGAATTGAATTGCTCCCTAATTCTAATTGTGGTGGGTTCATTTGATAGATGATATGCAAATATTAGTCTACTGAAGTTCAAAGTGGCCTTGAATAATAAACAGGGATGGAAAGTGTACCTCACACATTTGATCCACAACCGAAAAACAAGCAATTTAGAAGAAGGCATCTGGGTATACAAAAACTTAACAGAGCAGCATTCGGAGCCCATCAAAACATGGTACTGTGGCTAAGCGTCTAGTTGCTAAGCAACCGACTTCATACTTTCAAAACAGAGTTGTAAAAGTTGAACACTCATGCCAATTGCTGCTACTTCTCGTCTTGCTGAAAAAACAAAAATGGGTAAAAAAAGACCTCCACAAAAAACACCAGTAGGCTTGAAAAAGCCCTGTGCCCTGTGAGATGTTTCTCCTCTGACACTTTTACCTTTTAACTCTTTTTCATGTTTACAGTCTGCAAATGTGAACAGTGAATCATTCACTTCAAATGCCATTAGATGAAGACCTATGTACATTTATTCATTCCTGGACACCTCTCTTTCTTCCCTAGATTGTTTTTTTAATTGAGGAAAATCAATTCAGATGTATCTCCAGTGAACTGAAAATGCCAGATTTAGACATCAGCTTATATAATCTGAGATAACAGAGCTGAAGATGTGACGGTTCTCGTGTTTCAGTTACTCCTTGCAAGGACAGCATAGACAAGGAACGCTATGTTTGGCCATTAACTTTGTTGCAAAATCTGCATCCCTTGTTAATGCTCAAAAGAAATGTCAATGGGACAAGGCAAAACTCACATGGGCAAAATGTATGGTTCTTGTTTCTTCTACATAATGTGCCTCTACATTGTTTTGATGTACCTCCAACCTGCAACTTAACCATCTCATTCCAAAGTTTTCAAAATGATTTAGTGAGAGAATGAGTAAGGTTGAGTAAGGGTTGAGCATCACAGTAGATACCCAATGAAAGGCCCACACAACTTCTTCATTACAAGTTGGTGCATTACAACACAAATCAATAAGTCAGCAGTACATTTCTACCCTTCTTCAAGGACTGAACAAAAAAAATGACAAACAACTTGTGTGGGTCAGCTAGCTTGTGCACCGTGATTTATGTGATAATATCTGCACAAAACTTCCAGAAGAGTAGCTGTAAAGGTCTGTTGCAGTAAAAACCAAAAAGATTGCTGTGGCACCAAACACATTTATTACAATGTAAGATTTTATGGCCTAGAGTCCACTTCATCAGAAGAGAAAGTGGATTCTAGTCCAAGAAAGAAAGCTGATGGCATGTGTTAACCTTTAAGGCGCCACAACGCTCTTTGTTGATTTTATACACAAAGGATTTGTGCTCTAGATGGCAATTTCATATGACTATTCCACCATGTGCACATCCAGTTCATGTTCTGAAGGTATAATGGCTGTCTATCTATATGTCTATTTGAATTGGTTATATATCTGAAGTGGATCATCCCACTTTGGTAATATGGACTGCTCCTAAAAGCTACTGCTAAGTATCAGGAGGACACTACATTGGTCATACCTGATGTGCAGTAATTAAAAACTTATCTTAAGAGTACTGAGTTGCCACCTTGCTAGATCCCTTTCCCTGGGAAACTCTAGTGCATGCATATGTGTGTGACTGTATTGAGAAAAATGCAAGTTGTCAAGCTCTGTTCTCTCCAAAGCAATTTTCTAAAATCAGGTGGACCATCAAACGCCTTGCTTATATAAACTGCAGACTCAGATTGAGGGAAGCTAGTCTCAAAGGAGCCTAGAAAAGCATGTCAGATTTTGTTTGTGTTGATAAAAATCTGGGTTGAACTCAGGAGACTCCTGAGTTCATGGTTGAAAACAAATGGCTTTGGACATCAACAGAGAGAACATACAGCACAAGTGCAGCACGACAGGAACACCATAATATTTCAAGTATTTGGAGGAATAAATAAACATACGAGGGCTTTTTCTGTCTCTCTCCTTACTCCTTCACTGGAGTAACTCATTCCACAAACTATCCCAAGCCTCTCTTTTTCCTGGCACTCTTGTGATGTAGCGGAGGAAGGGAACTCTAATGGAAAGTTATGTGTTTTTCTGAATTAAAGAAGGAAAAGCGGAAGAACATGCTGAAGGGGACATTCATGTTGAAAAGTTCTGCTGCATAAACAGTGTCACATGTTCCTCTGGAACCACTCCCCTTAACTAGTTCAGCCAATGCTGCTGGATTATCACTCAGCACTCATCCAGAAAGCTGTATGGAGAACCCTTGCCAGTTCAGAATTCTAACAGATTAGGAGACCAATTTCCACGCTGTGGATAATGAGGCATTAGAGCCCCACCCCTCGCCTACCTTGGTGCACCACTTTTCTGCAGCTATGTTTACATGTGGTTTGAATTTACGTTCCCCTCTCTTGAGCCACACATGTTGCGCCTCTCCGGTTTTATTGCTACTTTCTTTTCATGCTGGAAATGCCATGTTAAATTACCAGCAACTAAGCAAGGAAGTTGTGAGCTCCCTGAGGCCACCTCACACATTTTCCTTTCCCTTTAATCTCAACAGAGTCAGACTGGGATTTGAGCCAGAGGTGTTCATAGTTCTTCTTCTCATCTGGTAGATACACTGAAAGATTGGCAAGCCTACCAGTGCCTTATCTTATTATTTAAATGGGTTCATTTCCACCACCACCCAACAGAAAATTTAGGTGAGCTTCAGCACTGGGTATAAGTTTGGCTAGAACATGTGTTGCGTCATCTTAATAGAGGGATATACATTGCTGTTCAGGAGCAACATCAATAGAAAAAAACTTACTTTTATTTATTTCTTAAAATCCTAACAGCTTGCTCTCCTATAATAAGAACCTCCTAATGGTTATTCTATGCAAATTATGGACACATGACAGCCTTATGAGAAAGTTAACAGGTTGTAGGTGGAATGAGGACATGAATCTTGGAAGAGCTTGTTGAAAGATGAGCAATGCACATACTTTCTCTCTGCACTACCAGGTGTCAGGGATGTCTTTGGCACAGAAGAGGCAGAAGGCAAGTTTCTGCTCACTGGACAGGATTTAAAGATCATAATTGCTGTGATAGGTCATAGCTCAGTGGTTAGAGCACAGGCTTTGCATGCAAATGGTCCCAGGTTCAGTTCCCAGCACCTCCTCATTGGACTGGGAATTGAGCCCTGTATGAAACCCTGAAGCTGCCAGTCAGTGTAGACAGTACTGAACTAGATGGATCAATGACCTGATAATTTCAAAAAACCTCTGGTTGGCAACTGTGTTTACAAACACCTGTTTAAGATCCTGTTTTTGCTACAACATAAATTGCATCAGTTCTTCACCATCAGCATACAGAGCTCCAACAGTTCTACTTCCAATCTGTGCACCAGATGGGAGAAACATCTCATGGTTAGTGCAATGAGTGCAGGAGGATGATGCATCTCAAATGGACACACGACCCAATTGCTTGTTATTTTGTTTGGTAACAAGGGCGCTTCCACACAGCAGTTCATTGTGGACCCAGCGCTGCTCATGCATGCAACTTTTGCACATGTGATATTCTCATCAAATTGCCAACCTATCCTCCCCCTTCCACACTGAATCCAGAGTGACTATTTCCAATGATTTTTTAAAAAAACAAACAAGCAAAACTTTAGTTTTCTGCAGGAACAGTAAGCCTACAATAAATGGGAAAATAACAGGGGACTACCTTTTGATGAGGACATCACATGAATGCTGTGCAGAACTTGGGCACAGCAGCAACACCGAGTCAACAATAAGCTGCTGTGTGGAAGCACCCTGGGCTTCCCTATCCATATGTGTGTGTATCTATCTATCTATCTATCATCTCCCCTTTCACTCAGGCTCCCAGCAGATGCTTGGAATTATTACTGGAACCTCAAGTATTTACTAAACCTGATGTGACACCACCCTAGCATTAGTGATATTGAACCCAATGGCAAATGAGTGTTTTCAGTAGCACTTTGGATTCTTAAGACAGTAGCTACGAAACCTTTGGACATTTACAACCAGAGATGAATTTTAAAAGAAAGAAAGAAAAAGACAGCAGCAATACAATCACATACATTCATAAAGCCCAAGAGAGGACCTCTTGGGTCATCAAGTCCAACACACCTGCGGTGAAGCAGAAGAATGAAGCTGAGGGTGATGAACCCAGCTCCGCAAGGCTGGCGGAGGCCTGAGCGGGATCCCTCAGCCACGGCCTCCTCCCAAACCTACCTCACGGGTGAAGAGGATGGCAGCGTCATAATGTTCCTCGTGCTGGTCGTCCAGTTGGTTGTGCTGGTGCTGCCACTTGCAGAAGTTCTTGAGGGTGGTGGCCGCGTTCTTGTTCACCTCCAAGCCCTTCTCCTTGTCCCCCAGCACCACCACCTTCACCACCACCAGGCGGATGTGGTTCTCAATACTGGCGTGTCCATAGAGGCGGGAGGCAATGGTGGCCAAGGTCAACAGGTAGTGATGGAGACCCTTGCCGTACTTCTTGGCCATGGAGTCGTCGGCCACCAGCAGCAGCTCCACCTGCCTGGCCCGCGAGATGGAGCGCCGCTTTCTGTTTCTGGGGCCGGCCGGCGGGGAGAAGTTTCTCGACAGCGCCGCCCTGGTGGTGAAATCCGTCTCCTCCTGCCGCAGGCCCAGCTTCTTCTGTTCCAGAAAGGGCACCTTGGGCGAGCCGCGCGTCTCGCAGCTGGGCCGAGAAGGCACCGTTTGGAAGCTGAAGTGCTCCTTGGAGAAGAGGTGCGCCACCCGCGCGGACTCCCCGTCGTAGATGCGCTCCCGGGCGGGCTTCTCCTCCTCCTCGGCCCCTTCCCCGCCATCGTCTGCCAGACGCAGCGGCTTCACGGTGTAGCGGGCGTGCTTGACCGCGAAGTAGCCGTCCAAGCCGCCGCAAAGGTCGAAGACGGCCAAGGACTGCGCGCTGCCGTCCACGGTTCCGCGGTAGTAGCAGCGCCCCTTGCCCTGGAGCAGCTGCTCCGCGGAGCCCAGCAGCGCGTCCTTCTCCAGGTCCAACAGGAAGCGCTGCCCGCCGGCGTACAGGACGTAGCCCACCTTGCCGCCCCCCGAGTACGTCTGGTCCACGCGCTCCACGAGGCCGCTGGACCCGCGTGGCTGCTGCTGCTGCTGCTCCGGGACGAAGAAGGGGGGCGCAGCGCCCGGCGGCGGCGGCGGCGCTGCTGCTGCTGCTGCTTTGGAGAGCTGCACAGCTTTATCATAGGCAGGTGCTGAAGTTGCCGGGGAAACTCCGGCGGCCGAGGCAGCCGCTTGCAAGCTTGCAAGCAGCAGCAGCGCCGGCAGCGGAGGGCAGGGCAACTTCAGCAGCATGGTGGGCTCCGCAGCAGCAGCAGACGGATAATCGATTGCCGGGTCGGCGATCCGGGCGGGAGATCGGGCAGATCGGGGCGCGAACGGGACAGGCTGGTGGAAAACAAAAGGCTGGAGAAGTCTTCGCCGGACGAGTCAAGAGCGCATCGGTGGGAGGGAGACACGGCTCTCGCAGCAGCCAGGAGGCATCGGCGAAGTTGGGACTTGGCGCCTCGCTCGCTCTCGCTCGCTCTCTCGGCCACCGAGTCATCCGACGGGAGCGAGGTCGGCTCTGCCACAGCTCCGAGGGTCTCGCCGGCTTCCTCCGTCCCCTTGTTTTTGGGGTTGATGAGTTGGTTTGGAGAGGCGGACGGCAGAAAGAGTGAGTGAGTGAATGTGTGTGAGAGAGAGAAAGGTAGGAGAAAACAAGCCCTCCCTTGCCGGCCAGGGGGTGGGAGAAAGGTCCCAGATTCTCAAGGTTCCCCCTCCTCCCTCTCCGAGTTTAATGGGTGTTTGGTGGCGGCGGCGTTATCCCCAGTCCGCCGATGTGAACAAGAGGAGAAGAGCGAGAGCTGTGAAGATGAGAGGAGGTGGAACAATGAATTTATAGTGGAATGCCATCCTGCAATGGCAATTTCAACAATTCGTCATTGCAGGCTGCCTCTTAAAGGGAGAGCTTCGCAGCCTCCACTCCCACACTTCCTTCTCGTTTAATCAGACACCGGAGCGCGGGGGGGGGGGCGGAGAGGGGGAGAGGACCGCTGAAAAGGGGAGGGGGAGGAAGAAAGAAGGACGGGGCGGGGGAGGTTCGCGGAGGTGAGAAAGCGAGCGAGGCAACGGAGCAGGGAGGGGACGTTTGTTCAAGCGGGGCGGGGGAGGAAACCCACCCGATCGCCTTTCGGAATCCTTTAAAGCCACAGCGTCCCCTGGTAAAAGGTTGAGATTCCTTCACCAGCCCTGTTTACTTGCTACAACCTTTCGCTTTCTTCCCCCGGTGTCCTGCCAGGTTGGCCCCTGATCCTGTTATGACACTTAGGTCTTTATTGGGCGGGTGATGAGACAACTTTATAGGGACAGGAAAAGGCTGGATCTTCCTGAAACTTTTTCTTTCTTTCTTCTGCCGCCGTCTCGGCAGATGCCCGGTAGGGAAGAAGACAACAACACACGTGCGGCACTTTCCTGGCGTGCTGCAAGCAGGGCGAGGAGGGAATGGTTAGCGCATCAGAGGCAGCAGCCGCTGCGACAGCACCAAGGAAGGCGGAGGGGGCGCTGCTCTGTCCTTCAGCTCCTGCCCAGGGCAGCAGCTGCCACTTCTCTGCAAACAGGAGAAAAAGCCGAGCCCTTTCCCCTTCCCTTTATCTTTATCGCTTGGATTCTCACGGCAAGCCTGCCTGTCATTATCCCAAGCCAACTGTCACTTAGTCTCCAAGGCCTGTAATTTCCTCCCACGCCCATGAGAAGGGCAGAAAATGTTAGGAAGAGTTAACTCTTACCACAGTCTTGGGAAGGAAAACGCCTTCCCACCTTCTGCCCAGCCTAACCCATGTCTCCCTGCCCTGGTGACCCAACAGGCGAGCACATAGTCTCGGCTGACTGCCAATTTCATTATTCCACCCAGATTGGCTCTCTGCAGCCCCAAAGGAAGAAGCCAAGATAGAACTGCCTCTTTACAGAAGTGGATGTGACAAGTGAAAAGGGAACCAGACCATCATTCCTGCTGATCTGGTCAAATGAGGTACCAAAGTGGACAAGATTCACAGGAGTAAACAAGGAGTCCTATTCGTGGTTGTGTATCTGTGTGTTTGCTGTGCTTGTTGGATCTCTGCAGCTTCAGAGGCTATGTAAATAACGGGACTCTATCACTTATGTAGAAAAGAATTATGTCTGGGAAAGATAATGACCTTATTTTTATTCATAGAATCATAGAATTGCAAAGGACCACAAGGATAATCTAGTTCAACCACCTCCAATGCAGGAATCTTTTTGCCCAACACGGGGCAACCCTGACATTAAGTGTCGTGAGCTCTATCAACCAAACCATATACAGTATTGTGGCCTGTAAAACATAAATGTGACAATGTCTTGGCTAAGTTAATCAATGTTTCGATTCTATTTTACTTTTAGAAAGGACCAACTAGAAAGGACTCTATCCCCAACTCTTTGGAGTTCTTCAAAGTCCGTTACATTTGCCTCCTAACAAATTAATGTATGGTTCATGACTGGCATTCTGAATTAGCAGTCCCAACCTCAAGTCACTTAAAAAAAGGGAAAAGGGTATCTTGGCCTGTTGACAGTGAAGCTGTGCATATGTGTGTCTGCTCATAAGTAGGTCCTCCAGTTGAATTCAGTAAGGCCAGGGAGCTTGTCAAAAGGTGAAAACAGAATAGCTACACATGATTGCAGCAAAGAAACCAAGGTCCAGTGTACAGACTCTGAGTAGTCCTGATAGACCTGGGCTGTGATCATAGGACAGGCAGTTGGGAACATTACACATGGCCTTCTCTATTATTCTGGAGTCTCTAGTGCAACAAGAAAGGATTCAGCATTTCCCTTATATTCATTTTGGATTGTCCACACACACACACACACACACATATAAGTTTCCTAGCTGAACAGGAGCTCCTGGCTTAGTATCAAACCCTGTCTTGGAGTCATGCGAATGAGTGTGGGTTGAGGCTTAAGCTTCATGCTCCTTACTCCCACTCCCTCCTATCCTCCCATGCTGTGAACACTTCCCTACCTTCCTGCTTCATTGTCTATATCTGAACTGCCAAGTTGTAGTTTATGCTTTCCCTGCAAGCCCTGATTTGCAGTACAAACTATAGTACACCCAACCGGGCTGTAACAGCAAACCATAGACTTCTTTAGACACAGAAGAGCAAAATGTGGGAGTAGGTGTGTGCCTCCACCCCCTACACTTCCCAGTCTCCAGCTAAATGTGCTTGGAAGCTCCCATCAAAATTTTGCAATAAACCGAAAGATAGGAGGGGAGGGGAGCACACATGGAATGCTTGAGTGAATCCAAGCACCTACATCCTTGTTATTGTTGCATGTTTAAACACCTGAAGTGGGCCATGGTTCATCAGGAAGGGAATCAGTAGTTTGAGTTTCCTGGCAAGATTTTATAGTAGCTGTATGATTCTAGAAGTCATCTTTTTTAAAAAAAAACAAAGAAAAGACAAAGAATTAAGCCTGATTGCTTGATTTTTAGCTTGCCAGAGTGGTTCCCAGCAATTAAAACCCAATGTAAATTACCATTAAAAATGCTGCTGCAGAAGGGGAGGAGGTTGTAGCTGGGTCTGAACTCAGAACTGATAGATTCTAACCTTAGCAGAAATTCTTTGGCAAGACCCATACATGATTATATAGATTTATGTTCAGAAGAACACTAAGGAGGCTACCTCAGTTACATGCCGTGGTCATAACAAAGATCCTTTTATTGAGAGATTAGGAGGTTTCAAGAGGCCAAACACTTTGTAGCAAATATGGCATTTACTATCATGAATGACCCCACAGAAACTTTGTAGCAAGACCTGTGCATGATTATATCGTTCACTGTTCAAAGCAACAGTATTTCAGCACTATGGAGACTACCTCAGTAATATGCCTTGTCATAAGGAATAGCTTTTGGTGGAGAGATTTGTCAAGGCCCACTATAATACATCATTATATAATAGTTACTTTTCAGTGTTTGTCCTTCTTGCCCTCTTTATTCTTAACAGCATTCCCTTGTTAACATTTCTCAGGTTACAACACCACCAAATCCTTGTCAGATAGTTCTGACCTGGAAATCACAGGGCTGACCTTTCCCAGCTCAAAGGTACAAAGCCCCAAATCCTTGAATAGCTTGAGATTGCATGAGTTACATTTTTTTAAAAAAAATCAAGTGGGGGCTTGGTGGAACTACATGTACTTTTGACAGCAGAGGGGTATAAGTTACTCTTTGTTATTAGATCACCACACTGGTTAGAATCAGCACTGAGACAGTAACATAGGAACCAATATAGATATATATATTTTGTTTTGTTTTGTTTAGATTCTTGCAAAACAGGCCTTATTCTACTTAACATTTTGCATTGTATTCTGCTCTAACCAAGCAGCCTAGGTTTTGCAAAGCTGTCACTGCCATAAGGTGCAGGAGAGCTGACAATGTGCTTTGCTATGTTATATCAGTCTCGGTCTTTTCAGAAGTTGCATTGTCTTATGTGATAGTTTGACTAGGACACCACAATAAAGAAATGTGACCAGAACAAAAGGAATTGTTGACCCAATCAAGCAAACTCAGAAAAGGTGCCTTACGTACCAGCCTGTCTTACAGATCAGCTGTAAAACAGTGTTAATAACTAGAAGGTAAAAGGTAAAGGACCCCTGGACCGTTAGGTCCAGTCAAAGGCGACTAGGGGTTGCTGTGATCATCTCGCTTTGAGGCCAAGGGAGCCAGCGTTTGTTCACAGACAGCTTTCTGGGTCATGTGGCCAGCATGACTAAACTGCTTCTGGCACAACGGAACACTGATAGAAACCAGAGTGCATAGAAACGCCATTTACTTTCCCACCACAGCAGTACCTATTTATCTACTTGTGCTGGTGTGCTTTTGAACTGCTAGGTTGGCAGGAGCTGGGACAGAGCAACAAGAGCTCACCCCGTCACAGGGATTCAAACTGCCAACCTTCCGATCAGCAAGCCCAAGAGGCTCAGTGGTTTAGACCACAGCACCACCCCACTAGAATGCTACAGTGATTGGCAGAACAATTTTAATTCTGTCCTGGAGGAGAGACAGAGGTACTGCCATATCCAAAGCCCTGCTGACCCCTGTCAGTCAAGGCTCCATTGACCCTTGGCCAGTCATGCTCTGCCCTGCACCTGAAGCATCACATTTGAGGGGCATGTGCTCTCTGTTGCTGACAGGAATACCACCAGCGATAGCTCCAGAACAGCTCACACCTTCAGCAGGCACAGCAGGGGCTTCTACAGCAGACTCCCCCCCCCAAATAATAATAATAATCAGAGCCTAGCAGAGGGTCCTCCTCCATCACACCCAAGCACACACATACCACAGCATGGCTGAGGAAAGTTTCCAAAATGTAGTTTTCCCATCTAAAAATATTCATTTATAATTAATGCAGTGAATTGCTTTTGCTTCATGTTAAAGAGGATTTTCCTTTTGCCCTGCATGGAGCACTGCAGCTTTAAGAAGCAAAGTTTTGCTTTTCTTTGCGATATCTTCCTGAAGGAGAGCAGCGTGGGAAGTAAAGGAAACGCCTTTGGCTTAGCCGTTGTGTTTTTGTAAGTGGTTTGTGTGTGTGTGTGTGTGTGTGTGTGTGTGTGTGTAACGTATGGCTAACGGTTTCAGCAGGCTGAAAACCTACATGAGCTTCATATGTCCTCTTAAAGCAAGTAGTTGTATATGGTTGCAGTGCGGAAGCTGGGTCATAAAAAAAGGCAATTGGTTTTACTGGTGTGTTATATCGGGAAAAGCCTGTCCATGAAATTGTGGGTACAAAGGGAAAAAAAGATGGTTGAAAATCCAAGCACTCTAACGTGTTTCTGCTTTGCTTCAGAAATCAGCAGCAATGGGAAATACTGAAATTTTATGGCACAAATATCCCCAGTATAATAGTTTAATTGATACGCCTTCCAAAGAAGATAGTTTTTTAAAAATCCACAAGCCTGTGTGTGTGTGTGTGTGTGTGTGTGTGTGTGTGTGGAGTGCATGAAGTCTTGGGTATTTTATAGAGGCCTCACATCACACCATTTTCTAGGTTTAATGCAACTGCTGAACTCACATAAATCACAATGCAAAATAAATGGGTAATTTTTGACCACTGAACCTAATATGAAACGTGTTTAAAACACATGTTGGGTGGAGACATCTAACTACAGGAAGTATCGGATGCTTTTGGACCCTTACCCTTTCTTCCAAAAACCACAGCAAGAATATCAAGGGAAGGGTAAAATGTTAACTGTTCCCTTTTAAAAAAACATGAAGCGTCTTGTAAAAATATGTTTTAAAACAAGATATCTATAGATATATCTCTATATAGAGATATAGATAATGTCGTTTCCAGCTGTTGCTTCACAAAAATGCAGAGGTCAAAAACTTTAGAAGACTTTGCTCTGGGAGAAGCAAATGTTTCCTTAATCTCTCTCCTGCCATTTAAGAGCCACCTCTGCAATGGTTAATGTATCTGTAGCAAGGCAGGGCAAATGTAACTAGGCCCAAGTGCAGTTCAAATAGTAGCCCTTTAGGCTACTATTCCTTGAAAAGGGCATTCAAAACTCAGAATGGCCAAGAACTTTTCTGTGTTGCTTTCAAGAGTGTCATCACAGCAAGGGTTAAGCCTTAACCCTTAAAAGTGGAATGACTGCTGGTGCTGACTGATCACGTTTATGTGCAAATGGGTGTGAAGTGGGATTGCGCCTGCGACCACATCTCCTCCATGTGCATTCAGCATAACTTCCAGACACAGCCTACATGAATATATGAAGCTACCCTATACCAAAGCAGGCCATTGGTCCTTCTTGTTCAGCATTTTCTAGAGCTGAGCAAAAATTTCTCACAAGACATTTTCCTGTGAAAATTTCTGGTGATTTTTCTTCTCCGTTCACTCATCCTTTCTGTTCCACATAGCCGGTTGACTCCAATCTTCTAATTCTCCCACAGTACCGTTTGTCTGATCTTTTCTCTTTTCTCCATCCACTTTTCTCTCTTAATATCTTTTCTCTTTTAAATTCCTCTTTGTAGGAAGCCTTTCCCTCTACCACCATTTTCTATCCTCTTCTCTATGAGCTATACTTTGGAGCTCATTCCAGAGCATGTGAAAGAAACACAAAGATAATGGCAATGCCCATATGAAGCTTCTGAGAGATCCTGGAATAGACCACCAACGATCTAGCCCAATATTTGTCTACTCAGACTGGCATGGACTCAGGTGGAGGCATTTACCAGCCCCTCTTGAGATCTATTTAATTCAAGATGTCAGAGGTTAAGCAGGATATTCTGCATGCAAAGTACAGTATATTTATGAGCTATCCATCTCCCAATGGCAATAATATCAGTTTTCATGGTTCCTCCAATTCACCCTACACAAATATACAATACCTTTTGTGAAAAACAGAGTCTACTGCAATTTCTCTTCACTCTCCCTGTGTGTCTTGATAGGAGTTTCATCTACTAGATATGGGGGATACTGTTCCAATAGATCAGAATAGAAGGTTCCCTGATAATTGTGCTTTGAGCTTTTGAAGGGTACAAGTGTCAGACATGGCTTTCAAATACAAGAGTTCTACATCCATATATCCTCACAGCTGTAATATTCATTTTGGAAAGCAACCCCATCCAAGGCAAGCAGCCTAATGATTATACATTATTACAGCAGCTGGCCACTGAGCAAAGTTTGCTTTATCCTTAATATTTGCCTAAAATAATAGTATAAAAAGAAGGGATATTCAATCTTTTATTATTATTTTAAGCCTGCCAAGAAATTTTAACCTGGGGGAATGAAACATGGATGCTTCCATCCTGCGGTGACGTTTTCAATACATCCTTTATAGGAGTCTCCAGACTGATATAACTTGAGATTCTCACTAGCTTCCCTTAGGATCAGGTGTTGCACTGTGCATAATATTCCATTTTGTGTCTCCATATGAATGGCTGGAACAGAGGAAACCTTGTGTATTCATGCACTTCTTCCAGTTCATTTCCTCTATTGTCCTGTGCAGTTCATTTTCTCATCTAACCTGAAAGCCCTGTCTTAGAGAGAGAGAGAGAGAAATTGTATCCTTCTGCCCCTGATAAATTATCATTGAAAAGTAACATAAGACAATAGCAGCACTTACTCTCAAAGGACATTACTGTGTAAGACATTTAAGATGGACTAAGGAACCTTAAATTGTTTTGCAGTTTCCTGCAGGAAGATAGCAATTCTGTTCAGTTACAGCCAGTAAATAATAAATGGTGAACCAAGCACTTTCTAGCACACAAAGATCTATTTCACTGGCCTGCCCCTGATGACCTAGCATTGGCAAAACTTCTATATTGCACTGTGTAAGAATGGGGAAGGTACTCAACAAAGTTGTACTCAGAGGCGACCTACTGAAATTAATAAGCATGACTAAGTTAGGTCCTTTAACTTCTCTGCGTAAAACATATTTGAATACTACTCAATATATGTCTAAGCAACACAGTCATGAGGTTAGATCCAAAGGTTGTTTCCTCAAACTAGTCAATAAAGCATTTTGTGAATAAGGGAGAAACAATTGGGGTATAATATTTCCCTACTAAAAGGCCATATTTTCATGTAATCCTAATTATGCCAGTTCTGAAGAAATGAATGACAGCAGATGATTTGCAAATGGATTGCAGGCATAATTGACATAGATTTCATTAAGAACCAGGCTGCCATCAGCAACAGAAAGGCAGCTAGTTCATACTCAGTGTATTATGGAAGGTCTTACAACTTTTGACATGCAATGTGAACTCCTATTCTGAGACAGTTTTGCTGTGCTAACAGCACTGCGTGGGAGTAAGTATTGGCATTACATGTGCAAACCTTTAAGCATGTGCTTTACTGACAATTATTCAATGGTAATCCATTCCCACCCAGCTAATCTCCTCTACCCACCATACTGTTCCCTCTTCTGTCCACCCACCCAGTTCCAACATTTGTTCCATGCTCCCTTCAGCTCCCCCATTCCTCCTTACATTAATATTTCATACTCCATGTGATCGCCTCTCCTCTGCTGTCCAGACACAACCTCTAGATTTGGTACATTCCATCTGGACTTATTCCCTAGACATGGCAGTGGTACAATTAATAAGTTGATGGGTGGACGAAATATATGCTTTGCCAAGCCTAGGTTACAACCATGCTATACTGTGCCCAGTGGTCTGATCTGGCTGCCCTTTCATAGTGGGCCACAGTCAGCTGTGAAAAGGGCCCCATCTGCATTATACATTTTTTTAATTGGGTTTTATAAACAAGAACAATGTTATACAAATACATTTAAAGCAGTAACACAACAATTCAAACAGTCATGGCTTCTCCCAAAGAATCCTGGGGAGTGTGGTTGGTGTTTTTTTAAGGGTGCTAAGAATTGTTAGGAGACCCCTACCCCACTCACAGAGCTACAACTCTCAAAGTGCTTTTACAATCTCTGATCAAGTCCTCTTCCCAGGCCAGTTGTTTTGAGAATCCCTTTGTATACAGATGTTGAACAACTAACCAGTTTTAATCATTGGAGTACTTTTCCTATATTAATCAATATAAGTGAAAGTGCAAAACTAGGGACGACTTTATATTTTACCATTATTGTGTATTATGCCTTGATATACCAAAGCAGTTTGGGGCTTTTCCCTTGCAAAATATATTAAAATGCAGAATTCAATTTTCAAAGGATCAATGTGTAAGCTTTCTGTTTTTCAGGAAAGGATAAGAATTTACAAGCAAATGTTCTCCTCTAATTGGACACACTCCAGCAAAGCTCCCAAATATAACACGTTTATGTTATTTGCAGTAAAACCCACATTTTTATGCATTTGTATATGCATTTTTTTGTACATGCTACTTGATTGGAGAACTCCATTGCAAAATTTGAAGAAGTGTAATTTTTAAGGATGGCTATGTTTTGGTTTGTGTATTGTTTCAGAAAGTATGAATTGTGCAGATTTGCATTTACATATGATCTGAATCAAATTTCTCCCCCATCCTTTGTTTTTAAAGTCAGGCAGAGTATGGGAGAATAAGCATGGACAAACCAAAGTATAGGTTTTCTCACTGAGGTGGTAAATCTCTTCCTGAACCATATCACTTCAGTCTCTCTCTTGGGAGGGAGGTGAAGCTCAGATTATTAGATGATCCTTCAGACAAAATAAGCCAAGGAATCTTCAATGCCAGAGAAAAAGTTTCTACTCTATCTAGCCTTGACATTTTGCTTTCTATGTGCAGCAGTACAGCACATACGTAGCTTCACCCCTTCAAATAAGAACTACTTCATCCGACCTGTTCCCCCATTCCCCATAAGGGCACTGCTATGTTGCACCATTTGCCACAGTGTGGTGAATTCTTACAGGTTCGTTCTGCACATTTATTCCTTATCCTGGCCCCTCCATGCCTTGTGCCAGTAGTTGCACTTGTTGGTGAGAGATGCGGTATGGCAGAATCAGCCCTTATGTGTTTGTGCTTGTTTAATGCAACAGTGGGGAGCCTGTGACCCTCCAGGTATTCTTGGACTATAGCTACAACTCCCATCGACCCTTGATCCATGTTGGCTTGCAGCTATTGGGAGTTGGAGTCCAACAGTATCTGCATGCTCAACATCCTTTGTGTCACACATACTCTGGTGACTCAGTTATACATAGCTTTTTAATAAGATAATCAGTTATATGTAAAGCAGACAAGGACCCATCCTCTTAGTACATTATCTGTAGATAGTTGAAGAAAGGAAATAAATGCATTGCTTAAGATATATCTGCTCTAAAACTCTTCTTTGAAATGCTGTATCAATATTTCTCCTGAAATGTGACTTATATTGGGACACAGGCAAGATTCCAGAACAAATTTAAATAGGCACCGCTGGGGTAGTAAAAGCCACAGAAAGTTGGCAGTCTAATGGTATTACATATGGAAGTAGTGTGAGCACCTACCATGTGTTTGCTCTGATAAAACCCAATGAGGCCTGTCATTATTTTTGAAATGTGTTTCTCTTACCACAGGTAAAATTGCATTGTGTGCAAGCCCCATTTGGTGGGACTACGGGGTTTTTGTTCAGTTCAAATGGCTGAAATCTCTTTTGCTTGCCAGCCGTGGGTGTCTGAGCTTTGCTGGATTGCAGAGTAATCAGGAGGAAATGATAGACCACAGGATGCATACAGCAGTTGGAGTTATAAACATTTACCAAAACTCTGCTTTCAGAAAGAAACTCAAGCTGCTGCATTGGCACTCTTTCAAGTAGAGGTCTTTTGGATCCATCCCACTGACTTGGGAAATTCCAAAATGGTGGTTTTCAAAATAAATTTCCAAATCTAGCCACATCTGAATCAACTTAGAAAATGCTGCTTTGGAGGCTAGTATTAACACATTTCCCACACTCAACAACAACAACTGTATTTTGGTATATCATTTCCCCCCCTCTTTGCTATACTACTACCACAACTCCTCCTCCTCCTCCTCCTCCTCCTCCTCCTCCTCCTCTTCTTCTTCTTCTTCTTCTTCTTCTTCTTCTTCTTCTTCTTCTTCTTCCTCCTCCTCCTCCTCCTCCTCCTCCTCCTCCTCCTCCTCCTCCTCTTCTTCGTCTTCTTTCCTCAGAATTTCCAAACATTCAGCTTTCATAAAATGTCAGTAATAAGTGGTATCTATTAAAACAGGCAACCAATTCAATTCTCACAGGTGAAATATGAGGCCCACTGATTGTGCTGATCAACAGTAATTGTTGCATTTTGCACTACTTGCAGCTTCTGAAATGTGTCTAAGGGAAACCCCCACATAGTGAGAATTTCAGTAACACAGTCTGGAGGTTACTAGAGAATAGATCACTTTTTACACAGGAGTACTGCCCCATCTAAAGACAGGCTGTATCATCACTTTCTGGACTCATAAACCCAGAACACATAATACTTTCATTTTGTGCAGATTCAGTTTCTTTTTCTTTTCTTTTTTTGGCCTTCATCTCACCCATTGCCACCTCCAGGCACTTGTCCAGAACTTCAGTGGCATCTCCTGATTCAGGTGGAATGGAAAGAGAGAGCTGAGTATTATCAGCATAGTGAAGGCAACTCACTCCAAATAGGAAGGCATCCCTATAGACCATATGTACCGAGGGCTTCAGCTGTTCCCCTGCTCAGCTCTGCTATTGGCAGGGAATAATCCAAACTACAGTCGGCTGGCTGTATATGTGGTAGGATTTCTTGTGTCATAAAGGAAGAGCTATCTTTTTGTTTGAAGGTTAAGTCTCCCAATTTTGTTTGCATAATTCAGTGCCAGATGAGAGTTCAGATAGCTACAAAGGGGACATATTGGTAGAGATAAACATCCAGAAGAATTTAGAAAACACATATAACAGAGGCCACCTCTGACATTGTATATATCTTGTGTCTATATTCAAGGGAAGCTTACATTTTGTTAAAGAACCATATGCATCAGAGTAAAACAGCATATAATGGAGAGTTTCAGGGACCAGATTGTTTAAAAGGGTTGTTCAGAGATTCCATCCATGGTTAACAACACCATGCAAGCAAGAAGTGGAGCTGCATGAAACGGTTTCTTCCCCTAGAATCTGCAGGTAGAATACAAATATTGAAAGGAAGGGCACCCTTAATGAGATTCAAAATATTTTAATACTTCCGTTTAAAGCTATGCTTCTCTTACTGACATTTTATTAAAAAGTAAGCATGCTTTTTTAAAGATAAAGTTGTGTTTCTTTCATAATATAAAACAAATATGCTGTTCAGAACTTTGTAAAGGTGGCAATTAAGGATGTGCTCACAACGTATCCATTTTCCGTGACACAATTTTATTTTTATCATTCTAGCAAACTTAACATGAGTAATGTTTCCTTCACTCATGTTAGTTGAGCAAATATTTACTGACTTGTCTAAAATGTTTAAACTGAATTAGATAATTTACATGGATGTAAGTCTCATCAAACACAATGGAACTTTCTTGTGAGTAGACATACATTGTGCTGTTAAAAATGCTATTGACCACAAAAATTTGAGCACATTCAATTTTTAGAAGATAAGTCTTATTCACAGGAGAGGTGATTTATTGCAGCTGTTCAGCTATGGACAATGGGAAACATGAGATAAGCCAATGTTGTCTTGGCTGTAGGAAGTAACAGATTCGGTTTAGGAAACTGGTTCAAATAGGCACATATTTAGTTATAGAGTGGCTCTTGGCAAGCCACTGACTTCAAACTTTACATTTTCTCACATACGGTGGTCATGTGTGCATTAATGGGGGGGGGGAGCAAATGCATCAACAAAACAGGGGACAAAAGAAGACATTGATTTGCAAAAATAATAATTGCATGTGCTAATTTATATGTATAGCTGTTGAAGAGCAACTTCAAAGCCCCTGCTCTCATAGTTGTTTATCTTTAAACAGGGCAGCCCTTCAAATAGAGAGCTATTCTCTGTCATTCAAATAGTGGACTTCTCTATAAACTAGGACCCATGGTCAACCTATCTTCACAGTGATGGGTCAGGCTAAAATGCTACACACCAAGCTCTTGGCATGAAAGGTAGGATATAAATGCTAGACACAGCCTCCATTCCAAGGAATTTCTTACTTCTGATATATATACACACACACACACACACACACACACACACACACACACAATAACCCAATAACCCCCCCCCCAAAGAGCTACATTTTTAAAGGGCATAGAAGGTAAAAAATTCAGTGTTTGGGCTTGATCCAGGGCATGGTGAAGTCAATGTTGGAATTCTGCCTGGGTCAGAGGAATGTGCCACAACGTAGGCACCGGCAGATATTCCTGTCGACCTCCCCGCGTCTCCCAACCTCTGCTGATAAGCAGGCGAGGTCCGGCGATTCTTCTCAGATGTATGAGAGGAACACACCGTTCTTCCTCTCTCCCCTTTGGTGTCCCCAGGGAGGGGAAAGAAGCAGACAGATAACTATTTACATCATTTATTTCTGCCTCTTACATCAGTACAGAGAATCATGTCTGCACTCAACAACAGCAAGGAGAAACTCCTCCCAAGTACATCCAGTACGGGTCATATGACACACACACACACTGAGCTAACATCCGGTGCTCAGTACAGAATGGACTGCCCCTTTGTTCCCATGGCAACAGTCACAAACATCCTGTCTGGCTTTCCAGCCACAAGCAGCTGGCTGAGCTGCTAAAGCCTTTGCTTGCTGCAGCATTGGTGCTTTATGGTAACATACTCCC
The DNA here is from genome assembly GCF_964106645.2 of Podarcis pityusensis. Taxonomy (NCBI): domain Eukaryota; kingdom Metazoa; phylum Chordata; class Lepidosauria; order Squamata; family Lacertidae; genus Podarcis; species Podarcis pityusensis. Next base: position 51,028,234 of record NC_138027.1, read on the forward strand.
CCTAAAGTATCAATGTGTGCTGCGAGCAAAGCGTCATCCAGAGAAGAAAACAAACAGTTGTTATATTTATAACATTCCCCTGTTGTTTCAGTTCCACCCTTGGAACTACCCGCCACTGGTTTAACCAATGTACCTCTCTGGTTGTGTGACTTCGCATTACCTCGGTTAACAACTCTCTGTTGTGCCTTTGTCTCTGACTCAGACACAGCTTCAATCTGTCCTTGGTCGTTTACAATAGCAACATATGCAAGGTTAGCAAACTCCTTTGAATACCTCTTGGGTGGTACACCCTTCGTTGCTCTCTCAGACCTACGTAAAAGTTGCTGCTCTTCTCTGCTTTCTGGTTCAGCCTCTGAACTCTCTGGAGAACCAGTACTAAGCTTAATCAATGGTTCATCCTCCTCTTCTGAGGGTCTAGTCATTATGTGAGATTTCCTCTCAATGACTGTGACAACTGAGCTGTCTGAGCTATCGCTGTCATCATCAGTACTACTGAACTCAATAAGATCAAACTCATCATCATCTGAATCGTGTCCTGTGGGAAAAGTTTGTTCTACAACCCGCTCCCGCTCTGGAGCACTCTCTAGGAACTTTGTGAGAATCACCTGACCAGATTCAGACAAAATTACTCTGTAGAGACCCTTTTCATAACCCACAAAAATGCCTCTGGCATTCTTTACACCACCTGGAGCTTCTGTTCTCACATGAGACCCGAAAACCCTAAAATAGGCAACAGAAGGTTTTCTATTGAACAGCTTCTCAAAAGGAGAACATCCCAACTCTGTTGAGACTTTTCTCAGCCACACATGAAGATAGGACGCTAGCGATTCAGCCCAATATTCATGTGGCAAATGTGAACTCAGCAATTGCGCATGCATCCCCTTTTGCAATTCTTTGTTCACTTTTACACAGACCGCCCTGTTCCACGCTTCTTGCGAAACTGCCACTTTGTGGTCTATCCCTTTTCCATCCAGGAACTTCTGAAACTTCTGTAACAGAAAAATTTGCTTCTCATCTGTGAAAAGACAATCAATGTTAGCATCATGCATACTTTTAACCTTGTCACAAAACTCCTGAAACTTTTCTAAAGTTTCTTGTGGTTTCTCCATCATATAAACCCAAGAATAATTAGTGAAACAATCCACACACACAAGGTAATACTTTGCACTGCCTCTAGATGGTTCTAGAGGACCAATCACATCAGCATACACCCGCTGAAATGCTCTGTCGACCATCTTCGTCACCTTCCTGGTGCTCACACTGGTCACACCTGCAAGAGAGATTTCGTTAGAAACAGAAGAATTACATTTCATGTAATCACTTTGATCAAAAGTCAACAAATACAGTCCATCTTTCTCTTTGGCAGTAAGAAACAGTTCTCCATCTTTGTAGATCTTGCAGCTTTTAGCATCATAGGACAGTTTCAGTCCTTTCTTTGCAATCTGCGACACGCTCAGCAGATTAAATCTCAGTTCTGGAACCAGGTAAACATCGCTTATAGTCAAGTTCAGACTTTCAAGATACACAGTCCCAATTCCAGTCGCTTCCAACTCCTGACCGTTGGCCTGTTTCACAGTGAAGCTTTGCTTCTTCAACGTCGAAAACAGTCCTCTGTGTGGGCACATATGAACCGTGGCGCCCGTGTCAATTATGAACGAGTTCCCAACATCTGGCGTGGTTCCTTTCGCCATCATAGCCTTTGCAGGTTTCACCTGGCACTTGGTACGGCTTTTGCCTAACGCCTGAGGCTTCGTAGAGCTGCTCTTTGCTCCTCTTGACTGGCATACCTTGAACTTTGTTGCTCTGGAAAACACCTCTTCTTTCCACCAGCCGTCTGTTGAGCCTCTGGCTGTTCTCAGACGCTTTTCTCTTCCTCCTTGGAGCAGAGGAGGACAATCCACCAGCCTCTCATGCAGATGTCCGATGGATCGAAACCATCCGAAGGCTGCCACTGTCTGGCTTTCCAGCCACAAGCAGCTGGCTGAGCTGCTAAAGCCTTTGCTTGCTGCAGCATTGGTGCTTTATGGTAACAGTCAATGGCCTATCTCTTTTTGACATCAAAAGTCCATGAGCCAAGCATCACTTTCACACACACAACACACAGTGTATGTTGCAAAGTGTGGGTGGTTATAGATCAAATAGCTCCTTTGCTTTGACAGAAAATACATTTTGTTTTCAAAATGTGCGTTTCTAGGGGGATTCAGGTTTCTGCTAAAGCCTGAAGTGTGATTAGTGTTTCCGTTCTTCTACTTAGGTATCAGCATGGGGTGACTTGGCCAAGTCAAAACCAAGGAGGCTGGTTAAAAATTCTGCCAAATAATATTTTCCAAAAGAAATCAGCTTGATGGTAGTAGATGAAAGGCTGTCAGCTTCCCTTCATTAGCTTTTTCATGCATGCAGAACTAAACATGTCATTTTGGTACGTGTGGCTTACTATTTCAAAGAAAATGGAAGCTTCTTGTTTTCTGCCATTTCACCAGAGATATGTGTGCCACCTTCCCACCCACCACTTTCCTCTCCAGCAGGAAGGCAAAAAGTGCAAAGAATCAAAATATTTTTTTTGCTAAATGTATATTATAGATTATATGCCTTGTCTCTGAGTTGCTATTGGAATGACAAATATTTACCAGATACCTAGATGGCTAAGAGCCTAAAACATGCAGAGAAATCTTTGTCACGGTGAAATGTTCCTGGAAATATACTTTAGAGCATGTATACAAAAGTAGAAAGTCAGAGACAAAGATTCTAGCCTAGCATGTCCCCTAGAAAGGAACTGCATGGTGAATGTAATGGCTCCCACTTCATGAATTCCTTAATCGGACTGGGAGCAACAAACCACATTTGAACCAGTAGTCATGATTTGTTTTCCTCGGACAGACCACAACTGGGAAAACAAGAATAAACTTTGGCTGATCATCTTGATTTGTCGGGCACAAAGCAAACCATGATCCCTGGTTCAGATATAATGCTCAGCCAAGGATGATGGCTGGTTGCTCCCACTCCAGCTGAGGGAGAAGCAAAGGTGGTGCCATTATGTTCACAAGTGACTCCTTTCCAGGGGACAGTCCGGGCCAGGAAAGGGAGCAAAGCAGGAATCATCTGTGTGTTTATGGCAAACTATTAACTATAGTTTACTGTTATGTGTAAACACTACCAATGTGTGACCCAGGAAAACCAGGGTTCTACTGCTGCTCTGTGACATGAACTGCACTGAGCCTTTGGAATGGGTGGAATAAAAGTCCAGATAGATAAAATAAATATGGAAAAAGCCTATAATGAGGGCTTTTAGAAAGTTAGGCCAGACTTTCACAGATAGGTTTGGCCATTACTTTCTTGAAACATCCTTTTGCTGCTTTGATATAGACTGAACAAATTAAAAATTAGTGGAAACACGGTTATTGTAACGGACAATCAATTTCTAAGGTAATTTATTCAAACTAAACAGCTCTGCTTTTAACAAGGACTTTTAATTGGGCAGTAGAACTTCCTGCCCCCTCTTCTCTCCGTGTTTCTCTGAGCAGATCATAAATCTGTAATTAGGTTTCCCCAACTCTCTGGAATAGATTTAGGGGTTGGGGGGCAGGGAGAGGAGAGGGTGGGAAAATTTCATTGTGCAACTCAAAGTTCTTGAACTAGTGTGATTGCTTAGTTGGATATCACCTGAAGTGAAGTGTTCACCAATTATTTATAGCTTCATTTATAACTTCACTCATAAGATCTTGTAGTAGCATGGGTCAGACAGATCTAAATTGAGTCAGTTTGTTGTTGTTGTTTTTTAAAAAATTGACTAACATTTTAAAATATGATTAAGGATTAAGAATTAAGGATTAATATTTGATGGACAGGCAGGTATGCAATTATAATGAAGGTATCTAGGTATAATTAATGTACAGCAATTTATTTCATTAAAGATACAAATGGGTTTTTAAAAAGTGCCCTCAGAGTTCACATTTCACCCCAAGAATCCCAAAATGTGCCCCACCCAAAGTTTGTTTCAATGTCTGGTTCTTTATTTTACATGCTAACACGGGTGGAGAGTACAAGAGATAATGAATCAAAAACATTAAATGTTAAATGAGACCATCACATATTTTTTCTCTCTGTGGAAAATATTTGAATATATAAATCTTTGTTTCTAGTCTGAGGTCATACTTCCAAGTAGTTAATCACTGGAATGAGTTTATGGAGGTGCACCCAGTTCTCCAAACTAACTTGCACAACTTGTTACTCCTGTTAATGTAATATATGTTCACACTCCCACCATAGTTTATTATCCTTCAGAGGAAGTTAGGGCATAAGAAGATTGAAGCTGGGAAGTTTCTCAGTGTTTTAATTAACTTGCATTCCGGTCCTTAAGTGCCTGAGGCAGTGTGAGTCCTTTGGAAATGGATGGGGCTGGCACTGAGAGGATTTTTGAGGAGAGGTGTGTTTAAAATAACATATTCCTGGCAGGACAAGACATTCATGACACTCTTTCACTTTGCAGAGAATGTCACTATTAGCCAAATGTTGCTGCTTAATTTCTCCAGAACCCCCAAAGGGAGGAATATTCTGCTTAGATGAGGTGGAGCCCTTATAACTCACAGAATTCAAGAGCCTGTGGGTACTAACATTCTTTGAAACGCCTGCTTTTAATTATACTCATATTTGCTCTGCCAGATAGCAGGTGGAATGACTTTTGAGTGAGCAGGAGTATCTTATATAAGATCCGCTCAGCAATTCTCTTTAAGGGATTCTCTTTCAAGGTTACCTGGATTGGCTTGAGATGATTCTCAGTGAACTCTAGTGAACCCTCTAAATTCTGGAGCAGCCAGCCAGTCATAAAATGAGGCATTTGCTTCTGTACTAAAGAGATGGCAATACAAACCTGCCTTAGCTATTTTCGCTGTTCTTCGGTCACATGATTTTTACAGTCACCCCCAAGGTCAAGGCCAGCCAAAGACATTTTACTGCCTGAGAAGGACGAGGCGATGGCATTCCACATATGGAGGCTAATGACTTTACTTCAACACTAGAAAGGGGATAACATTTGTGAGTGGCAGGGCAGCTCAGGCAGTGAAGACATGGCTCAGTCTCCTGCTGCGCCATTGCTGCTTGCTCATGGCTTTGCTTGACCCATTTTGCCACTCAGACAAATACTGCAATACAACAGTGGTGGTGCAAGCCCATGTCACATGAACAGACCAACATATGTACATTTGCGATACCTGCTGGAGTGGGTGGCTTCGACTGGCTGCATCTCTGCTTGCTCAGGCAGGGGTCTCTCCCAACAGCCTTGTCCATGATGTGTTGGTTATTTGCAACCCCTTAGCTCAGAAAACCACAGGTGTTTTGCATTTTAATTTCAAGTGGCAAAATTTGGGGCTTACCATTCTTTCCCATCCTTTAAAATTTAGCAGAGTGTGTTGCTCAAAAAGCCATAGTTCTATAACAGAACAGGTAATGCAGTGTGAAAGGAAGTTTAGAAACAGAGACAGAAGTGTCAGCTCTATAATCTGGAACACTAATGCAGTGATCCCCGCATCTGAATGCATCCTAAAGCCTGATGGGCAAGAGTTGAGAGAGCATATTGTGGGCCACACACCTGGAAGCATCTGGTACACATTCTCAGGCCTCAAAAAAAGAAAAGAAAAAAGAAACTGATCCCACAAAATAAAACAAGATCCTGCAGATCCAATGCATCCACTAGGCATGTCCCCAACACGCTCTGTTTTTGAGCTCACCAGCTGACGATCACTGTCAGTGGAAAAGTGACAGTAATAGAACTTTTAGTTGCCACACTGGAGAAGTCTCCACCCACAGACTCTTGTCTTTGCATGTTGATTGGGAGATGCACAGCATGTGACAACCAGTCTCAGCATGTGAAGTGGGGCTCTGCTCTGCCCTCCTGGCTGCCATGGTGCTGGCACTTACTGGGACCAGTATGGGGCAGAGCAGAGTGGTGGCAAGAGTGGCAAAAACACTGGGTGGGGGCACATCAGCCACCCTCTCAGACAGTTTTTATTGTGCGGTTTGCTATAACTGATTTTTTTTGTTTTGTTTTAAGTTGTGTTTTTCCAGTTTAATACTATGCAAATAAAACAAATACTACTACGTCAGCATATGAACATCAAATATTGTTTTGGTTTTGTGTTAAATTGAACAGTCATTTTGCCTTAGATAAAACTTCATAAAACTTTTCACAGGACATTGGATCAAGTAAAAACATTCTGGCGCAATGGAAAAAACTGCACTTCACTTTTCACCTGTCTTTTCCAAAATGTGCTGCCAGAAATGTAAGACGTTTGACAGAGTTTCAGTGGAATGCTTTTCTTCTCAAAGAAACAAAGGCTTTATTTTCAGACTCTTCAAATCCATATCTAAAAAGAGACATTTGCTTTGTGGTCTAGGGACTGAGACGTCTATGTTTGAAATAATTTAGTTAACACGTGCTATTCCTTTTATATGCCTTTGTTAGAACTTATTTTTATTTCTGTTATGACCTTAAGACTCCCTTCTGCAATCTGGTGGGTATATCCACATTTCCAAGGGGAAGAGATGGAAATTATGCAACTCAGTACTCTGGATCGTGTTTCAGAATTAAGCTTTAAGGATTCATACTAAATGCTATTTAGTACTCCCAATCCTGGTGATGGAATGGAAGAAACTAATCAGTGGCTTCAACACCTGCCAAGACCGAGCTGCCTATATTAGGGCATTTGTGCATAATTTGAGGGAAATGATCCTGTGACCACAGAATGCCTCACTCAGCTTAACCAACATTTACTGCTTCATAGCCCAATTCACTTCTAGCAGCTTAGCAATGGAGTGATAAATGTAGAATGAACTGTGAGGAGGGGGCATGAGGAACCAGTCACCCAAGTGTTTTGCTGTACACTGAACTCTGCATGGATCCACTCAACCTACTGTCACTATATGCAAATTCAGTGGTGTAGATTAATTAATTCAAGTTGAGCACTTGAATTTCAAGACAATTGTTCACTTTTCAGTTACCACAGCCCCTTCACTACTATAGGTTTGAAGGAGGCAGGTGTTACTCTGAGTCCCAGTGGAGGCTAGTCCATTAGGGCAAATATGGTATTGTCCCCATAATCTTCAGTCTTGATTCCTCCAAGCCCTCCTGTCCAGAAGATAGCTTTGGCATGGTTTCAGTGTCGACCTTGTAGAATTCAGCAGAAAGGAAGATAGGAACAAAAGGAACTAGTTGGTTAGAGTTAAATGGTTCTGCCTGCCATCGGCTCTTGCGCCGCCTAATTTCAATCTCCCTGTCTTCTGTCCTACCAGCCTCAATGTGCCTCAGCCACTACTTCTGAGCCCTGTAATGCAGGAATGGTTAACCTTTTCTAGTCAAGTCAAAAATGTCTTGCTTATTGCCCAGTAATATGAAGATAAGCTACTTGAGAAGTCTTGCTTTTATTTCCCATATTTCACCCACTTCTGTTCCAAATTTCCAGGGCCAGCCCTACCATTGGGCACATTTAAAGATGCAAGAAGGTATGGAAGGTAATGGTGGCAAGCAGTAGAGGTCAGTGGGGCAGTGTGGATGGGGAGGTTTGGCTCACCTGGCTTCCTAATGCTGAATGTTGCTGCTGTTTGTCAAGAGGGGAGGGGCAAACTTGCAGGGAGCTCAACATGGTGTGGATGTGACAGGGGAGCCCATCCAATGCTCCCACCACTGTGGTTGCGCAACAAAACTCCTCTTCCTCCCACTCCTGTTCCTCTTGACAAACAGCATCTATGCTCCATGTGGGGAAACCAGGTGAGCAATATTACATCACTGATCACTACCGGCAGCACTACAAGTGGCTGCTTCCTTCTGTTGGAAGACAGAACTGTGTGTGCCATGTGGCCTGTCTTTCACTGCCCAGGCTAGCCTGATACCTTCAAGTTCAGTGGAGAATCCTATCACCAGTGTTGAAGTATGATTCAACTGTCTGCCTGGTCAGCTGCTGTACATGGAATATGGCTTAGGGCACTATTGGTCCTGTGCCTCAGGTGGCAAAATGCCTTGGGCCAGTGCTAAAAAGGCATCACATGTCATGTTTTACTGATCCATTTATTCTTCTCTTTGAACCATGTTATATTTCCCCTACCTCCTAAAATGGAATTACTTCATCCAACAGCACTTCCATGTAATTGCAGCCCTCTGTAGCTAATGGAAAGTAGTCATTGACCCAGCAATGTTTACTAGCTTCGTAGGACAAGGCTATATAGACTTATTGCTTCCAAGATTCCTACCTACCCACACAAGTTTTTTGCTTTTTGAGCCTGGAGAATTAAACATCCAGAGCATCTGGACCAGCCACATAATTGTGAATTATGCAATTATGTAGGAGTGTGTGGATTACTGAACAATTCCCTGGCATGTTTGGTCACTGTGATGTTCCATGTTCCTGCCTTTTGTGCACAACAAAAATGTTTTGAAATATGTCAGAGCAATTGGCTGGCTGTTCATTTTTAAAGCCAGATGAGCTGTGTTTTGCCTGTTATTCCTTAAAGGAGTGGAGATAAAGTTAAGCATCATCAACTGTTTCCTTTTTGTCAGCAACATCCTTGTGTGTCCTTAACAACCTCTGCAAATACAAACGGAACTTTTAGTGGGGAGATCATATTCTATCTTTATTTTCTCCATCTTCATATATGTCACTGCATATTAGCTGGTAGCAGTACTGCATTAGCTTCAGTAGACCACCAACTCACCTGTAACACTTATTGTATTATAGCCCATCACCTTCCAACATGGAGACAACAGTGCTGTGATCCATGTACGCCACAAAGTGGACATAACACTAGGCCAGCTCAGTGTTTTGGATGGGGTTGCATTCCCCTTGAAAAACTAAGTGGGCAGTTGCTGAATTCTGCCTTGTTCCTGGATTCCTAGCTAGTAGTTGTGTCCAGGAATGCTTTTGTCAAGGTTAAGTATATACACCTGCTGTGCCTGCTTCTGAGAATAGAGATGTTGCCATGCCTAAGTTACATCAACATTTTACTTACTGTAATATGTTCTATATGGGCTTGCATTTGAAGAACATCCAGACACACAATGGCAAATCTCTTGACTGACAGATTATTTTTATGGTACACTATATACTATTCTGACCTCCTTAGGGAGGAAAAGCAAGATATAAATGATTTTAATCATGTGCAGACATTTATATACATGCATCCATTTGCACATGCAAACAAGATGTGATCAACAAAGGATTTGCGGCAACTCTGATCTCCCTCCACACACCAACTGTATCCACTGTCGATGAAGAACATTTGCTGTTGTGATTCTATCCCACAATAATTTAATTACTGATTTTAACAGTTTTTTTCTGTGCTCCAGAGGAGGAAAGTTATGATAAAAAGAAAAGTGAATCTTTGTTTAATTGTGCTATTGTAATGCAAGTCTATTCAGAGGTAAGCCACAGTGAGTTCAACAGAGTTGTCACTAGGAGGTATATATAAAATTGCAGACTTAGCCTTTCTCTGGTTTCTATGGTCACACCCAGATTATACATTTAAAGTGCACAGCTGCACCCAAAGAATCATGGGAATTTTTGTTGGTTAAGGGTGCTGGGAATCATAGCTCTGTGAGGGGTAGATTAACCTTCCAAGGGTTCATTGGGGAAAGCAATGACTGTGGTATAAAGGTTAGTGCAACCCAAATCTCTTGCAGTTACTGGTAATTCATATTTAGTTTGCTTTACCATCACTCATTTGCTGCAACATGGATTCAGCGGCCCTTTGATGTTTATTTGTTAATAAAGGGATTCTCTATTTGCCGGCAGTTTTGTAACAAGGGAAGTTCATTTCAAGTCTTTTAAGCTTTGGAAACTGTTCTTTGATCAGATCCTGGCTTAATGCCCTTTGGATGGGGAGAAAAGACCAAAATTGCTGTCTGCAATGCCGAAATGATTTAAAGGCTGCTTAGCTTAATGACAATTGTAAATAGTTAGTCAGAAGGTCCTAGTGACTCCCTTGGTTTATAGCCCTAGCTACCAGAACCACCTTCTTCTTCTTTTGTTAGACAGATGGTGCTAACAAAGGAGGGTCACTGGGTGCTAATCTAATCTCTGAAAAGAGAGAGGCTTTATTTGCAGTTAAAAAGGAAACACTCATTAAGAGACCTGAATGGTGAAACAGAGAGTAATAATAATAAAAAAATCCTATATAAAAATAACTGTAGAGTTGATCCAACATAATACAGACAGAAGCCACCATCTGTGCAAAAACTCACGTTAAATAAATAACCCTTATGACCCCCCTTTCTTCTTCTAGTGGCACAATAGTCATAAATGTCCTTTCGTCTTAACTCATGATATAATTTTTAGGTGTTCGTGTTGGGCAGGAAAATATATTTTATTGCCGAAAGTGATAATTAGACGTACAGTATGAGTAGTTGTGTTTGGTAATTGGACCTCAACTCTGGATGAATATAAGCCTACATACATTTCAATCAAATAAACTTACATTTCTGTTAACATATTTATCCCCCTTTGCAGATATTTTAAGTGTTACTCTCCTAAACATCCCAACAGTCTAGCAGTGTGAACATTCTTGCAATCATTCTCCAGAGAAGGAGACTTTGTTCACTATATGGACCATCACAAAATGGCTCAGACCCAGGACTGGCCAGATGCCATGCCTTTTGCCACCGAAGGCAGGACTGGCATCAGCACCCAGCACTCTCCGGTGCTGAAAGACAATTTCCCTGCCACTGGTGCTGATGTACATACCTGTTTGTCCCTCTCACTCACCTATGGTTTATTTGGCCATGGATTTATCTGGTGGCAGTGGGTTTTTTTGAGGAACCTGTCCTCCATGATGCCTAGAGTCCCAGATACAGTATGAGACATGTGATTTATTTCATAAAATTTATACAGTGGTACCTCAGGTTACATACGCTTCAGGTTACACACTCCGCTAACCCAGAAATAGTGCTTCAGGTTAAGAACTTTGCTTCAGGATGAGAACAGAAATCGTGCTCCGGCGGCGTGGCAGTAGCAGGAGGCCCCATTAGCTAAAGCGGTGCTTCAGGTTAAGAACAGTTTCAGGTTAAGAACCAACCTCCGGAACGAATTAAGTACTTAACCCGAGGTACCACTGTACACTCGATTGTAAAAGGGGTTTACAAAATGTTGCAAGGCAGGCCGCTTCCTAGATCCAGTATATAAAAGTTCTAGGACGTGTCATTCAAAACTCCAGAAAAATAACCCCCAACCCATTTTGTACCATGCTTCCCCCCACGCTGTCAAATGACAAGTAAATAGAAGCAGGCCATTCGCCATTTAAAAAAAAAAATGTTTGAAAGCTTTTGAATAGGCCTCTACAAAAATAGTTGGTATAAGAGAACCTGAAAACTCACACCAGATACTTCAAGATGAACAATCTTTGTCAACCTGATGGCAAAGACTAGTTGTCTTCCTTCCGAGGCTTCCCTCCCCTCACTGCACTTAACGTAAAACAGGAATTGTCATGCACTATTGCACAAATAAATAGATAAATGAAATGAAAGGATTCTGAAGAGCCCTTCAAAACAGATTTCATTTGTATGCTTCACTGGCGCTTGTTTGAAGGCACCTCTCTCTTTATACTGAGCTTTTGATCATTAATATTAATAATTTCAATGGAAGCATGGTAGAAAGATTAATTTTGAATAATAGGAAGTGTGATGAAAGACCCGTTTGAGCTTTTAATGCACTGACAACTTGAAAAACAAATTGAGGAGCCGTGGCTTTTGAAAAATAAAACAATAGGAAAAGGGTAACTGCCGTATGGAAATATATCCTTTAGCAATATGAAATGAAATAGTCTAACCCCTTTTTTTAATCTAAAATGATGTAACGTGTTTTAACTGTCTTTGGGTGTGGACTAGAAGCTGGAACCTCTGATTCAGGCCAACAGAGCCAGAATCATGTCCAAAACCATCAATAATCAAAAACTCAAACACCAGTACATCCTAAACTATACTCTGCCTCCACAGTTGGAGGCAGCAACTCTTCTGAATACCATTTGCTGGAAATGACAGGAGGGGAAGATGCTATTGTGCTTCATCATTTAGTGGTAGCATTCATATCTGTGATAATGTAATAGGTAGCATCTACACAGGCTACGACTCTTCCTATACAACACCAATCTAAGTATGCTCTGGGTTGTGCTAGTACAGTTCTCTTTGCGGCACTGGAGGCAACATGGCTGTGAGTTTGTGACGTAGTATGTCAAAAATCAAATCCTAGGCCATGTTAGCCCTTCCTTTAGTTCCACACACCAGATTTCAGCACAAAACTGCAGAACAGAACATCCTTGTTCCTTTTTGACAAATGGCCCCCACAGCCATTCTCACAGCTTATGTCAAGGCCAGTCAAACCTCATTACGAATTAAAGACCAGGCTTTTACTGTTTTTCTGCAAGCACTCAATTAAAGGCAGGTGTCTGGGCCTTCATCAGCACTAGGTGGTCATGATTAGTTTTCCCTTTCTCGCTGGTGACTTAATTTCTTTCTTCACTTTGGAAATCCTTAAAACAACCCATCATCATTTCATAATCATTTCTTTCCTACTGCATGTGTCAAAGTTCCCAAGTTACAACCAGGATTTCTTAAGCGGGGCTTTCAAATTGCTGCTTCCTCATTGCTTGAGTCAATAAGAGTGGTTAGTGATTGCAACAGAAGCTGGACAGCAGCTGCATGGCAGAGCAGCTGGTTTTGATTGAAGGGTCTGGGATTACTTCAGACTGTCTGATACAATCGCACCTCAGTTGATCGCCCTGCTTAGTTTGTTAATGACTGAAACATTTTAGATGTAGCACTGGCACTCAATCTATGCCCCAAAGTCTGGCAGTGAATGAACTGTGGTGTCCAATTCGTTTTTTTCAACTTGAGTTTCCAGTCCTCTTTATATTCCTAGAATGTCCCCTTTCCTGCTCTGCACTCCACATTGGGTACTGATAGAAACCAATGCAGGTTTGGCCTGCACAGAGTATCTTCTGGCTGCAACTGTCACTACTGAGGACAGCCAGCATTGCATGGAAAATGCTTCAAGTCTTTGAGGGGGGGGGAAGCTTTGAAGGGCAAATGGCAAAGCACATGCTGGAGTGCTGCCCTCTAGTTCTGTGGGCTCTTGAGGCTCACATGGGACACAGACAGCTGGAACACGAGACGGAGTCAAACAGAGCTTACAGGACCTTGGCCAACTCCAATGGTCCATGCTAAGTCACATACAAGAGAGGTTATCTCTTCAGGGGACTAGATCCAACTGCAGCCTTATGTAGGCTGACATGGCCTGAAATGCAATGAGCTTCACCTCCCAGGAGGAGTTGGTTTGTGGGTTAAATGGCCCTCATTTTATTTTGTATCCTTTGGCCCCTGCAAGGCTGGAGTGAAAGAGATACTGCAGAGGAAACAGTCAAGAGTATGGCTGCAGGACTGTGCCGTCCTATTGGAAGTACTGGAGGTTTTCTCTGTGAGAAAGTAGCCCAAACCCCATCCTTATTTGAGTCTGGTGCACTGCAATGTTTCCTAGCCCTGGTTCATGGCAACCACTGCCAGTCACTGTAGGCTAGACTAAGTGAGAGGGACCAGTGGTCTGGCTTGATGTGAGGTAGCTTCCTAAGAAGCTGATAAGGCTGGTAAGTCACCTGGTGAGGTTGGTTTTGTGCTGTTGTATTGAGATTGTGATTTCCATCTCCATTTCATGACCTTGTATCTCCTTTCCATTTGACTGCATCAATATGAGATGATAACTTTGCATCAGCACTTATTAATGCAACGTCAGGCTAGGAAGATGCTAATTGCAATTCGCCTACTTGTTTTTCTGTACTGAAGGAGAAATATAGTAAACCACCCACCTGTTCATGGGATCTGCTCTTTATGTTTTGTGATCAATATTAAAAGTAGAATAAATTGATAGACACTGTTCAGTTTATGTAGAAAACCCCATTTAGTGAGAATCTTTTTTAAAAGAAAAGGAAAAAAATCCCTTATATTGGACAAATGAGATTACAGTGGTACCTCGGGTTAAGAACTTAATTCATTCTGGAGGTCTGTTCTTAACCTGAAACTGTTCTTAACCTGAGCTACCACTTTAGCTAATGGGGCCCGCTGCCACCGCATGATTTCTGTTCTCATCCTGAAGCAAAGTTCTTAACCTGAGGTACTATTTCTGGGTTAGCGGAGTCTGTAACCTGAAGCATCTGTAACCTGAAGCGTCTGTAACCCGAGGTACCACTGTATACCATTTAGTAAACTAACAAATCTTTAAATATTGACTGCAAGATTTCAACCTACACAAGACTATTCTTTCATATACAGATTTCAGAAAAAACAGAAACAGATATTGCAGAGGCAAGGTTATGCTTTTTCAGCTGAGAGTAGTGCTTTTTGAACAAAGAAATTGGAGCAAGTGCTATTTCAAATCAACCACAAACTGGCCAATCTCCTCAATACAGAAATGACCCACTGACAGTGCCTCTGTCTTCCCAGGCTTCAAGCTCACTTTATTGGCCCTCATTCAGCCCACCATTGCATCCAAACAATAGTCTAGATCATGCTCAACCTCTCCTGATTAAGATATTACAGAACTGCATGCAGAGGCAGGTTTAAGGGAGCATGACCTGTTCAGTCACACTGGGCATGGAGCCTTGGGGGTGCCACAGGGGACGCCCCAACTATGATGTTGAATGGAAGGCAACAGGGGGACAGGGATGGAATGACAAATTTTGGCATCACATAGGGTGCCACTGAAATATGAGATGCCAAGATCTGCCACTGCTGCCCCCAAACGCCTAATGGGCACTGTTTTTTAGTGTACAAAAATTAATGCATCACTTATCTCTTCAACTCTGTGGGATAGGTTATATGGAGTTGCTTGCCTGAAATCAGCCTGTCAGCTCAATAGCAGGGAGCATGGGTCTACATGAGGGCACCGTACATTCAAACAACTCTGTGGTCATTCAATGTCCTGCACTCCTCACTCTAAATTTCAATCACATAAGCTCTTGATCACTCCAAAGCACGGAACTAGATCTGTAAATTTATGATGTACAGTGCATTTATAATTGTTGGCATCTCTCAATCTCGAGAAGCAATGGAATAGTGCACCATTGGAGTTAAAGTAAACCATTGGAGAGTTACAGCACATGCTGTGGCTGTAGAAACCAATATGGGAGAGATATGTTTTATTGCAGCTGGGGCAGATAAAGGAGTCTGGTTTTGCTGCTCCAGATTCATCATGGCACATGCATTTATACATACCAAATATTCACAACACATCAATTTAGCATAATCAAGCAGAAAACAGTTGTTGCTTTCTGTCTGTTCTACACTGGCACAACAACTAGAGGCCATTTACTGGTGAATGCCCACACTCAGTTTTGGTGAAAGAGAAAAATAGGTGTGCAGTGGAACTCTTTAAAAGGCCACTGGTTGACCATATGATTACAATTGTGGTCTTGGTTAAGCCCTTCCAAACTGTTTTCCAGGTAACAAACATGTTGTTGATTCTAAGAAACAGGAGAGGAAAATATTTCTCCCCACCTTCCACAAGGAAGTTCTTATGGAAAAATTGTGAAAACCTAATGCAATCTGAATGAGCAGCAAAAAGCCAAAAGATGTCTGACTCCCTTCCTGTTGTGTTTGGAGGGACAGTTCGAGTCTGTAAGAAAATTTAAGAGGGAAGAAAATAGCACTTGTTTATTAAGATGATCAATGCAGCTGGTTTGGCATGCAAAACAGAAAATTTTGGTTCATGCCCAGAACACATTTAAAAATTCCCTGCAGAATACTTGACAACTAATACATTTCTCTACACAGGAACAAAGTATTTAAGAATGGCATCTATCGAGTAATTAGGAATATTTACAAGGCCAGCACCAGGTGGATTGTTGGGCACCTTCTAGGATTCATGTTGCAGCAGAGGCTCCGGGAGTCAGCAATGTGGTCCCTACTCTAGCATGGACCTTAGCAGGTGACAGCAACAAACAGTGGTAGCAGCACTCTATTCACACTCCACACACCCCCTCCCATGGGCAGCTGAATGGACTGAGCCCACAGGAGAGGGCAAGGTAATGGGCAGTTGTGATAATAACAAGGGGAAGGTGGGCCCACAGACAACATTTCATACAAGTCCTTTCCAAAACTTGGAGTTGACCCCAAGTGCTCAACACAGGAAAACCTGCCCATTGAAAACTGATTAAAAAATCTCATAAATATTATTTAACGTTTCTTTAGTTCATTCCAAATTCAAAGTTAGCACAGTTCTTCATCGTTTGAGTGATGTTAGAACTATAGCTCCCTAAGGAAAAGTGGATCTTTAACTGTAGTTTAGGGATAACCTGCGGTCCTGGTGCACTTCCAGGTATCACTGAAAACATATTTAAAATGAAGATTTCTGCTGTAAAAACAAGCAATGTACTTGTTACTAATGTCAATCACTGTCAAATTTAGATGCCTAATAGCTGCCTCTGCTATCAGAAACAGGCTCCAAGCCTCGTCTAAAAGACTTAAAAATAGGAACATCTGGGCCCAATTGTAAGTGAATGGAAATAGGGGTCAAAATAGAAAGATTTAGGGAAATTGATCATCCACGGTATACAATGTGTAGCACCAAAAGTTATCCTCTTTTGCCTTGATTGACAAGACTGAGGCCATTCAAATAGCTCAAAATGTTTTACTGCCAATTTGTGTGTTGTTGTTTTTTAAGTACGTCATACTTACACAAGGAAATCAGGAACCTAAGGATCATTATTCTATGAAAAGCAGTATTAACATAGTTCTGGAGGAGGTTTAGTTTAGCCATTTTGGGAATTAGATATTTACAGAAAGAATGTGCAGAGCCCACATATACTTATGTAGTTCCAAATATTGAATGTAATGCACATTCAACATTGGATTGTTCATTCCTGCTCAAATATGATTGTATTCTGAACTAGAGGTGAAACCATATGGGTATATCGGTGATGTGAAGTGCTTTGTAGTGATTCCCATGATTATAGCAGTGCCAATGAGTATTCCGAAAGACAGATTTTTATCGTCTGTGACTAATGGCCATTAAAAAAATAAATCGCAAAGAACCACCAAGACAATGCAAGAGTAAGTTAAAACATGTCAACATATCAATTATCAAGAATTCAAGTATTAAAATTATAAATTATAAATCTCATATCATTTACAGAACAATCCAAACCTGCTCTGCATTCAGCACATGCGTTTAGAGCATCTCCCCTGGGAGTAACAGGACTTAGTGACTGACTGATTAAATTTATATCCCATTCTTCTTCCCGAGGGAATGTCAGCAGACACACAAAACACAAAACAATTACAACATCTAAAAACAATTCCAATAAAGATGCAGAGTTGGTGTTCCATCACCAGAGGGAATTGTATGGCTGTCCCCATGTTGCTAGCCACTCACGTGGACACACATTTTAAAAGAATTTGGGGTGGGTGGGGGTTGCCTCTCAGAACACAACCTCCTGATCACCTCATAAATGAATCTGCCACATTGCAGATTCTGAAGTGGACCATTGATCTGATCCAGATCATGATCCATCCTAATCAGATCGGAAAGTTTTGGAATCTGAGTAGGGCAGATTCCTCCTCCATCCCAAATGAAAGTAAAACAACAAGATGGCAAGCCCCTCTGCAAGAGGCTGAAATTCTCTGCCAGAACTTCCCTGCTACAAATGAATAATAATAATAGGCAAAACAAGCAGCAGACCATGAACTCTGTAATTTATTGTTAGAGATCTTCTGCTCAGATGACTAGGAGCTTAATCAGTAATTTCAGCTGGTTGCTAAACAAGAGCAATCAGAGCAAGTTTGGGGAATCTCATCCTTCAATAATTGTAGTGGATTACACCTCTTTAGCAAGAAAAGCTATGTTGACTGAATGTATGTGTTCCTTTAAAGCACGACCAAGAATAAGACATTATTCATTGTAATATAGCAACCCGCCATTAAACAAAATTCAGTCATTAAGCATTTCATAATACTACAGTTAGGTTATTATTTAATTCTGTTTAGCCAACACATAATGGTCGTTTCAAATAAAAGGGGGAAAAATGCCATTTTCAGTCACTTTAGGTTACATTATATATTGCTAGAACCACTTGCCGCCTCTCTTGGCAGTCAGAATTGTGATGAAGTATTTCAGGCCGGCCGACATCTGAATTACATAAGCAGAGAGAAATTCAGCTGTTCAGAGTGCATAACAACAGCTTTGACCTCACATTGGAGGCAAACTTGAAGGACCGATTATTCATAAAGCAGAGAAATTGCTCAATGGTCTGCTATGAAAATGTTCTCAGAAGGAAAATAGATGGCTCATTTTGAGGCAATAATGCAATTAGGATATGACAAATGTAATTGCTACATTTTGAATGTTTCTAGATGTTAAGACGTCTGTTATGGACACTAATTTGTCTGGTGTCAAAATATAGCTGTATTTGTTAAAAGCTTGTCATTCATTTCATAAAAGGTGTTCTCAGTAGCTGATTTAGGCAGCATAGTACCGATGTCTAGCGGCTTCTTCAACTTTTAGTTTCAGAGTACAAAGATATTCCCAGAAATTTGGAGTCACTTAGTGGTTTTCACCCCAAAAAAGTGAGGAAAGTCTATTAGAAAGGTGATTTACACCATTATTTTCCACCATGGGAGCTCTGAATAAGCCTGATTAGTTGCTTGGTTTGGATTGTCCCACGGAGGAAATCCTCAGGCCTAGTTTCCTCTTTCCACATTAGACAGGATGGTTGTTTTCTATTAGGGTTATAGGACATAAGAAGAGTCCCAGGGGACTAAACCAGAAACCTACAGGCCAGCATGCCATTTCCTACAGTAGCGAAAGAGATGCCTATTGAATGCCTACAAACAGGGCACGAGTGCAACAGCCCTCTCTCACTGTTGTTCTCCAGCCACTGGGTGAACAAGTGGGGCCTCCTGGCTTCCCAACACCATGTCGCTGCCAGTTATTGAGAGGAGGATGGGCAAGGCATTGGGGACAGTGCAGGCATAGCATGCTGAACTCTCCACTGCAAGAGGAGAAATGGCATAGTTGGCAACTGCCAGAAATGCACGGCATTGGGAAGGCAGGAGAGCAGCACAGCCTTGGCTGTGCCATCCTGCTGGCTGCTATGGTTAGCAACCAGTATTCAGAAGCACTCTGCCACTTAGATGGCAAATATGACTAGGAGACATCAATGGTCTTATGCTCCATGACTTTGTCTAGTACATGCTTTCAAAACCATCTATAACGTAAGTTACTTAGTTTTCATATTCCAGAAGCCAATGCCTTTGAAAGTGGAGGGTGTGTGTTTTGTGCACTCAAAGTTGTGCCCTAGCCTCAGCCTCCTGATGCTCAAAGATAAAATATGTAGGCTTGTGACTAGAAGCCAGCATGATGCGCAATGACTTTGTGTAAGCCCTCTTAAGGCTTTCTAAATTGGTGGCCATCACCACAACTTTTTGCCACAAATTCCATAGTGAAGTTACGTTCTGTGCATTTACTACAACTCCACAAGGAAACACGGGTTCACCAGTGTGTGCCTTAGGCCCAGGCAAGTGTGGCAACACCATGAAAATCAGTATCAGGGAGGGGCAGCTATGTGTTCTGAACCCATGGCCTACCTGGCAGCAAGTCAGTATGTCAAGTCCTAAGTTCAAAGTCCGAGGGTGAAGCCACACAAGCAAAGTCCAGAGATCAGGAAATGCAGTCCAAGGTCGGTTAGGATACAGCCCAGAGTCAAACCTGAAGCACAGTCCCATAGAGGTCCAGGAGCAGCCAAGCCAAGGTCCACCAACATGGGCAGTTCAGTAAACACAGCATCTCAGCTCTGCTTCCCTTAGCATCTGGACTTGATGAGGCATGTGACCCTCACCTGTTCCAAGCCTCCTCCAGCTGAAGCTCCCCTCCTCCCAGAGCTCATGAGACCCACCTGGCCAGCTAGTGGGCTGGGCTGTGGGCCTTCCCTGCCTCAGTCTCCTAGACCAGTGTTCCCCAACCTTGGGCCTCCAGCTGTTTTTGGACTACAATTCCCATCATCCTTGACCACTGGTCTTGCTAGCAAGGGATGATGGGAGTTGTAGTCCAAAAACAGCTGGAGGCCCAAGGTTGGGGAACACTGTCCTAGACCACCACTCCTGCTGCTCCCTATGCCCCAGAGCCCAAAGTGTTCATGGAGATAGCAGAGACAGCAAATTTCTTTTTCCCACAGCTCCAGTTTCAAAGTAGTCACCCAATAGGAAATTCTAAACATAGTATTCATACTCTGTATTTCCTCAAATTAAATATAAACTGGTATATTTTCTCTACTTTTCTCCACTCATTAGCTTCTCTCCACTAACATAAAGGATTGCTTCACCACAAATGATTTGCCAACAAAGAGGATTGCTAAACACCTGATTTGTTTTGACTTTATGAAGAAAGCCAGTAAAACACTAATAATACATGCATGATTTATTTAGCAGCACTTAATATAGTATAGCAAAAGATAAAATAAAAAATCTGATCCTACTGTTTCCTCACATAGGAACTTTTCCATCAGAGGATTGCCTTCAAAACATGAAAGTTGTAAATCAAGGTTTATGTCACAGATTTAAGGTTCACGCTGCTTTTTAACAAGATTACAGAGTTTATTATTTATAAGACAAATCAATAAAGCAAATATAAAATATTAGTAACTGGAAATCAGAGGTTGTGAATAATTCACTATGCACCATCAAAACTAAAAATGGCTACCTTTTAAAAAAAGAGGCCCTCAAATAACCTCTCTCTTTTATTTCCAAGAAAAGCTCCCAGTTCCTTAGTTGCTTGCTTTTTTCTAGTTTTATTATTTATCCATTGGGATGTCTTTTTTAAAAAATTGTCACATTAAATTTAAGGTACTTACTCCCAGGTAAGACACCAGTTCTTATTCCACTAAGTAAGCCACAATGAATTCAGTAGGGCTTAGTTCTGAGTGGATTGCATAAGTGTGTATAGGATTACAGTCCCCGCCTTGGGCTCCTGCAGGAAGGATGGGATACAAATGCAATAAACAACTTGTTATGCTTTGATATGTACTGCCATCCTGTTCTTGTTTGTTCTATCATGGGCTGCTTCCAGCACATTTATATGGAAAAGAGATGTACAAAATGACAACGTTGGTTGATAACATTCAGCTGTTGCAGTTGAGGAGGCCTGAGCCATATTAGAATGGGGCATCACTTGGGAGCTGTATATAAATTGCTCTTATCTCCTTAAAGGAGGAACAGGTTGTATCTTTAGTTCTTAAAAGCAACCCTAGCTACCTATCTTCTCAATCAACAGGACATTTATTCTTCTCTTCATCTGAGGTTTGAACTCTGTCATGATTAGCTCCACAGACTGATTCTGAGGTATTGCTGCCTTCCTTTCACTTGAATAGACAGAAGTCTTGGTGATTCTGAGTGAGGTTTCTGAGTTCAGGCAATAGTAAGCTTGTGAGTTGCAGTTACATCTTCTAACTGGCTTCAGATCAGACTTTTAAATGAAACATTATAGTATTCCCCACCCCCTCAGTGTTTGCCTAGTGTGGAATAATTGTGTAAAAGAATAAAAAAGGACACCTGTGCTTTGATAGCTTTGCAAAAGGATTTAACGACAATGAGGACATGCATGTTGCACAAGAAACAGCAATTAATCAATTGGTTTTTATAGCAAAACAAATGATAGTGGCTCATTCTTCAGTGATTGCAGATGTTTCATAATTAGGAGTAACCAAAAAGCAATGAATGTCTGGTTTGATCAAAAGTGAAATGAGGTGTCTTTTTGAATCATTGATTTATTAGGAAGGAGAGCTGGCATTTGAAGTTCCTCTTATGCACCATTTTGATTGCACTTTAGTCTGATGTTCCCTTGCCTGTTCATTTTTTGCATTCTATGTAATCTTTTACATGATGTAAAAGTCACTTTTGGAAGTCTAGTAGAAGTTTAGTGCTCATTTCTGCATTGTTTCTAGGGGAAAAACACACAATTTGGAATCCTGCTAACTCGGGAAATAGCAGGAGTATTGTGTTGATGGGATTTGGAGCAATATGTTGGCATACAGTTCTTTCTCACCATTTAAAACTTAACACAACATGAAGTAATATTGATAGTTCAAGTTCAACACATCCAAAAAGGAGCTAACTGTAGTTTGTGTCCAGACTAGTATAAAATGAACCAGTTTGCTTCATGTTCAGTTCAAAGTTCAATTCATGTTCATCTGAGTGATTCTTGGCAACTTTAATGCAAACTGTTTAATTTACTTCCCTACTGCTTTATGCCAGGGAATACAGATTCTTACTCACTTTTTGAAATTTCTTCTGCTCAGGTAAGACAGTACCAGAAGTGGGGGAGGGGGGGCAGGAAATACTGTAAAGTGCTTCTCAGAAGAGAGACTAGCATTGCAATATGTCATTGAAATCCCTGGCCATTATTATTTGTAACTCTGTTGTGTTCCATTTCTTCAAGCTGTGATAGACTTCAGTGACTCATAAATGCTCTTTGGTGCTTTCCAGTATCTCCTGAATAGCTGCTTTACATTTGACAGGTTCTAGCTGAGCCTCACAGCTCATTTTTAGACTCAACAGATGGTGTTCGGAAGACATTTGCAACATCACTGAATGAAGAGGACTCTGAAAAGCTGGCCGTGTTTGAATGCAGTCCTTGATCTTTTGGGAAATGTCATTCTGATTTGTTTTCTAAGGATCCAAAGTCTACACTTGGGCATAATTTACATATCTTTGAAACTTTAGCAGGACTGATCTAACTAGCTGTTACACATATAGGACTTAAGTCACTTCCAGATGGCCTGTTTATTGAACTTTCAGCCTAATTGCAGCGCACAAAGTTTCTGGGAGGTTATACAACATTGGCTGTTCATTGAGCATTCATTCTGATTTGTTTTCAGAGAGGGTACACATGATCACATCAAACAATTGTTATTCTGCACATTTCTTGATGCTAAATGCTCCGTGTGTGTGGAAGTGGGTTTGTTGTGTTAGAGTACCAAATCCAATTTAATTGTGCCATTATATTTTACCACTATGCACTTGAATTAGTGACAAAATAGGAGTAACTGGGAAGCACAGTTAAACTGTGGGTGGGAAATCTCAATTTCCTAAAAGGGTGACCCACACGATCTTTTAGTACAGGGAGTGCCTGGTTGGGGAGTCTGATATTTTCCTTTCAGGCAGCACTTTTTTGTGTGCTTATCATATTTCCCTAGCACAATCTATAGTTAGTGGAAATATGTGATTCCTCCTCCTAAGCATTATAATTGCTACTGCCATTGGCATTTGGAAGATGGTTCAGTAAATACTACTACATGACAGTCCTTGTGATGTTAATGATTGCCAGCAACACAATATTGACCTCCAAATATTTTGTATTCCACCCCTTCCCCCCAAAAAAGGTCTTATTTAGTTTTAAAAGGCAAGCCATGTAATTGAAAGAGAAGCAGGACCATACAAAATTGATATCATTGACCACACAGTATTAATACTCTATTAATAGAGAGCCAGTGTTGTATAGTGGTTAGAATGTTGGACTAGGACCCAGAGAACCAGGGTTCAAATCTGCATTCGGCCATGAAACTCACTGGGTAACCTTGGGCCAGTCATGGCCTCTCAGCGGTGAGGAGTAAATGAGGAGAGGGAATACCATATATGCCACCTTGAACTCCTTAAAGAAAAAGGTGGGATATAAATGCAATAAATAAATGTTAAAATCACATGAAAATTCACTTCAAAAAGAATATGAAATCATAGCTATCCCTTTTTGCTATGAGATTTTCTTCAGGTTCATCTCTATTCTGATCTCTAATAAAAGGAGACCAATTGTCTAAAATGAACAAACATCTTCACTGAAGCAATGTGTCACACTTTTCTCAGCTATTCATCCCAGCAAAGGTGTCACCGCCCCTCACAATGTTGCCAATAGGATTCTGACTGTCAGCAATGAATTGCTAACCAACACCTGATGTTTTGTTCTCACTCTCTCTTCTGAATAAGCCAACAAAATAATGAATAGCATGGGTTTTCATAACAGATTACATCCTTAAAAATATTGAAAATGGTATGCCAATTTTTTTTTGGTAACTCCCCCATATGTGGAAAAAAAGAGGCCTCTACAGATTGATTTCTCAAGCAATTCTCCAGCAACTCCCACGGCCGTTGGTATTCATTTCCTCCCCTAAGCTGGCAGGTATATTGAAACCAAATTGTGTAGAAAGTTTATTTCAGTGACATGTTTAAAGTATACTTAGGACTGAACCTGCACATAATTCAGTGAAGTGCATTTCAAAATAGTGCTCCGATAATTGCTTTTATTTTATATCACCTGGTAGAACTGCCTACATTTTAGACAATAGGCTCTTTTAAAGCTTCATAGCAGGAAGACGTTTCAAAGTTAGTTCATGACCTGGTAATAAATAATTTCTAATTTGAATGGAACAAAAAAGAAAGGGAAACAACTGCCCACATTTTCTATTACCTCATTAAATGTAATAAATGGCTCATTCACACACACACACACACACACACACACACACGATAGGAGCTAATTCTTAGGGGCCAAGGTCCCTTTGCTCCCCTAAAATATTTGAGGGATGTGCCCCTCAAAAGTTGATGGGAATTGCCATTCAAATGGGGTCTGTGCAGGTCGGAGAGAAACAATATAAGCTTAAAGCTTTTGCAGATGACTTGGTTTTGACCCTGCAGGAGCCAGAGTCTAGTACGAAAAGAGTATTACAACTGATTTATGACTTTGGTCGGGTGGCGGGATTCAAATTAAACAAACAGAAAACTAAGGTTTTGGGGAAAAACATGACAGATACAGAGTCAGAACGGTTTCAGAGAGAGACAGAACTAAATGTGGTTAAAAAAGTAAAGTACCTAGGGGTAAACATAACAGCAAAAAATCTGAGTCTATTTAAGGATAACTATGAAAAATGTTGGTCAGAAATTAAGAGAGATTTAGACAGCTGGACAAAATTGAAACTTTCTTTGTTAGGCCGAATTGCTGCTATCAAGATGAATGTATTGCCAAAGATGTTGTTTTTGTTTCAAACACTTCAGGTTGTGGATAAGACGGAGTGTTTTCAGAAGTGGCAGAGAGATATCTCTAAGTTTGTCTGGCAGGGCAAAAAGCCCAGAATTAAGTTTAAGATATTAACTGATGCGAAAGAAAGAGGGGGCTTTGCCCTGCCAGACTTAAAGTTGTACTATGAGGCCGCAGCTTTCTGCTGGCTAAAAGACTGGCTACTTCTCGAAGACACTGACGTGTTGGACTTGGAAGGGTTTAACAATACTTTTGGATGGCATGCATACTTATGGTACGATAAGGTTAAAATCAATAAGGCCTTTAAGAACCATATTGTCAGAAAATCACTGTTTAATGTCTGGACAAAATATAAAGACTTGTTGGAAAATAAAACTCCAAGGTGGCTTTCACCTTTGGAAGCTAAGGCCCGAAAAAGACCCAATATGGAGGCCAAATGGCCAAAATACTGGGAAATACTAGAAAAAGATGGAGACAATTGGAAATTGCAGAGTTTGGAGAAAATGAAGGATAAAGTGCGAGACTGGTTACATTACGCTCAGATTAAAGAAGTTTTTAAAAATGACAAGAAATTAGGGTTCCAGGTGGAGAAATCGAAACTAGAAACAGAACTGTTAGAACCAAAGATTAAGGTACTTTCAAGAATGTATAACTTGCTGTTAAAATGGAATACACAAGATGAAATGGTTAAATCGGCTATGATAAGGTGGGCGCAGGACATTGGGTACAATATCATGTTTGAGGACTGGGAAAGGTTGTGGAGAACTGGGTTGAACTTTACTGCATGCAATGCTTTGAAAGAAAATGTAATGAAAATGATATATAGATGGTATATGACCCCAGTCAAACTTGCAAAAATATACCACCTGTCTGATAATAAGTGCTGGAAATGTAAAGAGAGTGAAGGAACATTCTTCCACCTCTGGTGGACCTGCCCTAAAGTGAAGGCGTTCTGGGAAATGATCTATAATGAACTGAAAAAGGTATTTAAGTATACCTTCACAAAGAAACCAGAGGCCTTTCTTTTGGGTATTGTCGGCCAAGGGGTGGCAAAGAAGGACCGGACACTTTTTATGTACGCAACAACAGCAGCAAGGATACTTCTTGCGAAGCACTGGAAAACTCAAGATCTACCCACACTGGAAGAATGGCAGATGCAACTGATAGACTATATGGAACTGGCTGAGATGACCGGCAGAATCCGTGACCTGGGAGAGGAGAGGATGGAAGAGGATTGGAAGAAATTCAAGATTTATCTACAAAAATACTGTAATTTGATTGAATGTTAAGAAGGATGCTAGATCATAAATAATTGAGCACCACTAAATTAGATGATTCAGGATGATAAGTGAGATTGAGAAAATATAAACGTTTTCGAGAATTACTAGATTATAAATAAATAGATGGGACATAAGAATGCAAACAAGATGATAAATTGCTGGTAAAAATTTATAACGATGAAAGTGGGAGCGGGAGATGTGTGGGAGTCCAAAGAAGATGTGAAACTATGTTAGGACATATGTTATATTGTTTATTATATCTATTTGTATTTTAAACCCTAATAAATATTTATAAATAAAAAAAACAAAAAAACAAATGGGGTCTGTGCACTGTGTCATGTGATTGATTATGTGGGGTGGGGCTTACTTGCCCCTCTCCCAATATTTTATTCAAGTTGGCACCCCTGCACTAGATCTAGATTGCAAATGGCCCATTCTTCTCACTAGCACAAAATCATTGTCGTAAAATATGGTTGCTAAGGTAGATTTTGCTGGTGCCAAAAATTATCTGTATTTATCCCCAACTGTATTAATCCCCAACTCTGATTATGTCATTCTTCTTGGCTGAGTTTTCTCTGGTTTCATATACAGCTCCAGCTAGATAATGGGATAGCCACACATTAGAGTGCTTCAAATCCAGCAGATGTTATTACCTTCAGCTTCAAAACCAATAGCATATATTGTTAAGTTCACAGGAAAATAACATAATGGGGAGCACAATTCTAGACATGATTACTTAGAAGTAAATTCCATTTAATTTCGTGAGATGTTCCTACAGGTAAGTGTGCATAGGATTTTAAGGGATTTATATTTCAAAACCAAAACCTTGAATTGATCTCAGTGGCAAGCAGGCAGCCCAGTGGAATTATATAAGAGCTGGTATTGTAAGGTCTCTTTAGCTTTTATATGGAATGCTCTGGAATCTATAGAACAATTTTCCCTGTCTACTTCAACAGGGTAAGGTACCTTCAACCATCCTGTGGCAATGGGTCCAGGAAAGAGAGTGGGGAGGGACTGCTCTAGTTGAACTCCCCCCACCCCGCAGGGCTATCAACTGCTCTATGGGAAGGATCCTGATGACTTCAGTATGTAAGAATTCTTCCTTAAGGGCTGGCTTCAACTAGCTAATGAAAGCGAATGGAAGCTGGTGCAAGGTCTCTTCTACTGCTATGGGGCATTCCCTTCTTTGCTCCCCTATGCCCCTCCAATCTGTTCTAGAGGGCTGTGAGGACCCCAAGGAAAGTGTGCAGGGGGAGGGAAGGGGAGAACATTTCATCTGGCAAACAGGACTGCTTGAGCTGGTCGAATGATTGTCTTAGCATGATGTTGAATTCCATGTGTTTTAAAAAAATATAAGCTGTTTTGGAAGGATTTATATCCTCAAAGGTAGAATATAAATCAATGCAATAAAATAATAAATAAAATAAAAATAGCACCACTGTTATTAACAACTTTAAAATCATTTGGTTTACTTTACAAACGTTCCCATGTTCCTTTGGGGAACTAATTAAACTCTTTGCTACTACTAAAGGATTTTAAATTCCCACCAAAAGAATGTGATCTGCATTTGTATTAACTGAATTTTTCTAGTGCTACTTGGATGCATCTACGTATCTCCTCTATTCCTGAAGGCTAAACACCCCAAGGAGCTATTGGGGATTTCCCAGTGGAAATTCCATAGAAATAAAATCTCTATGGATGTTTCAGTTCCTGCTACCATTCCAGCTGTTTTCCCTTCCACTTCAGAAAGGATTCCAGTCTCAGTATAACTCAGAATAAGAGGATGTTACATTCCCTACTCCTTGTATATGAAGGAGAAACACAGAGGCAAAAGGAGCAAAGGCAGGGAAATGTATCTGTTAATGCAAACCATGATGGTGGGCGTTGGTGGGATTTTCCTCTAACACCTTGGCAACTATTAACAAAGCTGTTTTTAAAGGCATGCATGCTGTAACAATTTAAGACACTGCTGTTCCAGGAGAATTGCAGAAGGTCATGAGAATGGATCATAATAGAAAAGGTTAAGATTGTAGTCATTCTCAGGGCTACCCATAGAATTATTTCCAAAGCCAAGTTCTTAGTGGGGGCCTCCCACCACTTTAAATCCACTTCCCTTTCCCTCCCACTTTGTGCTCTTGCCTCCCAGGGATTGTGTGATCTCTCCCTGCACTTGGTCGATCCCCTGCTAGCGCTGTGGCTGAAGTACCTTGATGAAAAGTGTGGCTCAGATTGCATGGAGAGTTTCCACATCAGGGCAGCATATTCCTGGCAACAGAAGAATCACATAGCTCTAAATGTGGTAGCGTTAGCTGTATGGAGAATCCCACTGTGGGGGTGTTTCATCCACCCACCCCAAGACGCCACCATATGGAAAATGTAGTGGTTAGATCTGACCTTATATTGCTTCTGAAATATGCTCAGGCTATGGCAGTCACAAATTTCCAAGCTAAATAGTTTTCATAATGCAGAGCAACTATTGAGAATGCCTATTCTCGAGATTTTCATGCCAGAATGTAGTGCACCAATAGTCATTGTTAAATGGGTTTTTTTTGGTCAAAGTTAGGGCTTGGGATCTCCCTATCAGGAGGCAGTTGCCTTAAGAGGCAGGTGCTAGAGGGAGGGAGTGGTGCCAGTGTGTTGGAGACAGAAATGTATGTGCCATTTGGTCTGCTCTGCATTTGGTAGGATAGCTTACTGGACTCAGGTATGATGGTGGATGCTACCCCATCATCGGTACAGTGGTACCTTGGTTTACGAACTTAATCCATTCCAGAAGTCCATTCTTAAACCAAAACCGAAACGAGGCACGCTTTCCCCAATGAGACCTACCACCACCAGTGCCCTTCCACCGTTCAGATTCCGTTCTTTAACAGGGGTAAAGTTCGCAAACCAGGACACTATTTCTGGTTTTGTGGAGTTCGTAAACTGAATCATTCAGTTCTTAAACCGAGGTACCACTGTACTGAAGTCAGATTCAACTGTATTTGGAATTGAACCTGGAATGGGTGTATGTGCCATCTTGTCATTCAACTCAGGCAGCAAATATAACAACGTTAAAACAATCCAACTTAAACTGAAATGTATTTAAAGCAACTAAAACCATGTGAAAACATTTACAAAAGATTACATACCCCCATAGTTACTGATTTCGATTGGCCATCAAAAGCCTGGGTAAACTGGACTGTCTTTAGAATTCTCCAGAAAGTCAGTCGTGAGGGGGGAAGATGGACCTCAGCAGAGAGGGCATCCCACAAATGGAGAAACACCATCAAGAAGGCCATGTTGGTGATGGGGCCTAGAATAGTAGATATTGGGAGAGTCAATCCATAAGGTACTTGAGTCCAATGCTGCTAATGCTAACACCATGAATCTGGCTCCTTGCAACATCCCTGTTGAGATGTGACCTAATAAAGACATTTAGGGGTTTCTAAGCCATGACCTTGAACTGAGCTACAATAAGGTCATGCAGTTCTGAAGTTCTAGTGAATCGTGTTCCTGGTGGCCCAGGGTGAGGGTTAATTTTCTTCTCAGGAAATTAGCTGTTGTGTTTTGTAAGGATCTCAACAGAAATATCATATAACCCAGCCTAGACACCACAAATGCATCAATAACCAAAGCCATGTCTCCATGAAGAAAGAAAAGATATTGCAGCCTGCTACAGAAAGAGGCACTGAGACTCGCACCCTGTCAAAACACAGCCAGCTCTTCTATAATCGTCTTCAAGACTCTGCTAAATTTTTTGTGCTGTAGGTCTTGCATGTAAGCATCACAGGTTTTTTTATTTATCCAGGACAGCACATTGCTTACTATGAAAGGTAAGATACATTCCAAAAATTATTTGCCACTTTGTTTTGATTGAAAAACCCCAGTGCAAACATCCTATTTATATAAAGATGGCTTCTCTCTGTTCCAAAGCACAAATTTCTTGTCAAGTGTGAATGGTGTTTAGTATATAGATGCTTATGTTTAGGCCCAGGATATATTGCCAAGTGTCACACAGGCTCTCTGCGGTGACAGGAAAGGCAAAAGGTACAAATCTATTTATATTGCTCAAATTAGGGCCAGATGGGCTTTCAAAGAAAAGCATGGACTACAAGGGCTCCGTGTCATTTTTTATCTCTCAATTTAAAATGACATTGCACCTGAGACCTAAGGTGAAGCCATAGCTACAATGCAACGTAAGCGCGGCTCACAACAAAATGCACTGAGAAGAATGCATTAAACCACAAGTAGAGGAAAAAGAAAAATGAAAATCTGATGTGAAATTTCTAGTAACACAGGGTTGGCTCAGTCTGAAGTGAACTGTTTTGTATCCCAGAGCTGAATTTGCATAAGGTTACTTTCAGAAATGAAGGGAAGCAGGTGGCGCTCTGGTCTAAACCACAAAGCCTAGGGCTTGCCGATCAGAAGGTTGGTGGTTCGAATCCCTGCAACGGGGTGAGCTCCCGTTGCTTGGTCCCTGCTCCTGCCAACTTAGCAGTTCGAAAGCATGTCAAAGTGCAAGTAGATAAATAGGTACCACTCCAGCGGGAAGGTAAACGGCATTTCCGTGCGCTGCTCTGGCTCACCAGAAGTGGGTTAGTCATGCTGGCCATATGACCTGGAAGCTCCCTCGGCCAGTAAAGCGAGATGAGCACCACAACCCCAGAGTTGTCCGTGACTGGACCTAATGGTCAGGGGTCCCTTTACCCTTTACCTTTACTTTCAGAAATATTGCTAGCACAAAGCTAGTCAACACAGTTGCAATTCAGCAGTCCCACAAATCATTTCCGAAGGATCTTCCAGATTCTGGATACTGTCTGTGAAGCTAATATTGTCTAATGTCCAACATGGTGTACTACCAGCACAGAACATTCCTTGAGAGATGCTCTGTGTTCTTTATAGATGTTTATAGATTAGTATGATTAGTATCAACTAGAAGCACTTTGTGTACGGGCAACTCTCCTTTTACGCGAGGGCTACACACACTCATGAAATCATGTACAGTGGTACCTCAGTTTTCTAATGTAATCCATTCCAGAAGACCGTTCGACTTTCGAAACGTTCAAAAACAGAAGTATTTACTTTCAGAAAACTCAATACAGGAGCCACATGGCACGTTCGACTTCCGAAAAGCATTCAAAAATTGAAGCAGTTATTTCCGGGTTTTCGGCGTTCGAAAACCGAAATGTTCGACTTCTGAGACGTTCGAAAACCAAGATACCATTGTACATTCAAAACACCATTCAAAAAGCCTGCAGACACCCCTGCCCCTTTTTGTGACATTTTCAGGTCACTTCCGGGATCAGGTTGATGTGCGTATGCATGGTTGTGCACATATTGAATGCAGAGGGTTTAATGGGCTGGTCAGTTGAGTTAACCTAGGAAAAAAACTTAACCATGTCAAAAAAAAAAAAAAAAAGGTCTATTTGGACAAACCATTAAGGACTCTTCATTTATATGTCAAGTGTTCTGACAGTCCCATACTTTAACTAGCCACTCCTGTCAGGAAGGAGATGATTTGGACTTCCAATGGGAGGCCACTGTCAGGAAGCTGTTAAAGGCACAGAAGCCTTGCCAAGAATTAAAAAAGTTGGCAACCCTGTTTAAAACCCAACACCTTGTTCTCTTCTGTAGCAGCTGTGCTGACTCTGGAAAAGAACCAAAATATTTTAATTAATCTCTATAGGTGTTAACAGAAAATTGCAAGTTATTATAAATGCGACATCATGTTAATATTTGGTTCATTTTATGTTTGCTGGAGAGTTAATGGTGCAACTATGGCCACCTGCTAGATTTGGTTTCTCCAAGAACCTTCCACAAAAGGTATTTTATAAAAGGTTATATTTGTCTATTACAGTTACAGTTGGCCACTTAATCTTTCCAACCCTGTGCTCATTGTGGCTTAAGGTTGATTTGCAAGATTGGCATTGCACACTTAAGGTTGTCAATTTCAGTTCTCCAAGTTTCTGTCTTTCCAATCTTATATTCACTTCTCTGTATTTCTGCAACATTTTGCATTAAAGCAAACACCTTACTAAAAAGCCGTCAGCATTTTAGTACGTATTTCTCCTTACAAACATATATTTGTATGCAGCTTGACTAATATAGACATTTTGCAAGTGGTTTTCCCTAATGTAATGCATTTTGTATACCATTTTCCATAATATGTGCATTTAAATGCACATTTTATCTTATATATGTTTTTGTACACATTGGTTGGGGAAAGCTCATGATTCTTCTAGTGATGTATGTTGCTTCTCTAGGGGGAAAATCATGAGGGTTCTTGCACAAAATCTTATAGGCTGATAGCCTATAATTGTGCACATTACAATCCAGATTATATGGGGAATCTGGTGTTATTTTTGTGAACTAGTAGGTTTCTCAGAGTCACTGCAAGTATTTGATTGCATTTATCATTTTTTTAAAAAATTGTCCAATTGCAATGCTCACAAAGTAAAATATGTTTGGTTCTTAGTTAGGAAAAGAGATCTGGTAAGCTCTGAGAACTTAATATCTGAACGGAGAAGTAATTCAGGATCATTATGGGAGAGATGTGAAAATGGCAACTACCAGTGGAAGAGAGACACAAAGAATTTTTGTTCTCCAGAATGATGTAATGCTAAGGGCTGGATAAAGGTAGGTCTCCTCACCCATGGACAAGTGATAAATGAATATCCATTTGTTGCTCATGCCATTCATTTCAAAATGAATGAAAATGGAGTGGAATGGACCCCATATGGTTCAATTTTCTATTCATTATGAAATAAATGCGCACTCATATAACTTTTCCAGTGATTCATGAATCAGGCAGCTTTGCTCAACGTAAATCTATAACACCTTTCACACTCCTTTCTGCTTACTGGTTTTGTAATGTTTAATAAACAAACATGAGCTGAATTGGGATGCACTGACTCATATTTCTTTCATTTCTCTGCATATGCTATCAGTTGTTTGTTATTCAGCTGCCTTTGATGTTATTAATTTGACATCTGACTTTGTTATTATTCAGTTATTATTCATTAATTCCACATTTTCCATCTTTGATTTGTGTGTGTGTGTGTGTGAGAGAGAGAGAGAGAGGGAGAGGGAGAGAGAGAGAGAGAGAGGGAGCTAAACACATGCAGGCATCATTTGTGGAGAATGATTTACCCTACTTGTTTTTCGCACTGAACTAGTCAAAAGCTTGTGCTTTCAGCCAAGTGGAACTGGCATAACATTCTTGCATGAGGAATGCCCAGTTAGTAACCCACTAATTTTAGGGTGGAACTATTTCTGGAAATGCTATGTGCTGGAATGCTGAAGAACCACTTATTCTGCAAGTATATACACAGGAACTGGAACTTTGATTCAGACTTGGAGTATGGGGGGAGGGAAGCCTGGAGGAACTGGCCCATGAATATGCTTGCATATCATGTATGATTTTAACAGGTATTAGTAAACCTGTCACCACTACTGTGACATGATTTTAACACTATACCAATTGTATTAAAAACCCATTCATCTACATTACTTTTTCTTGAACAAGGGGAAAAATTCTTTTTTCACTCCGTATCACATGTTTAATCATTCAAAAGAGAGAAAGGGATAAGGTGTTATGTAGAACTACCAAAATTTGAGTCTTCTAAAAAAAGAGAATAAGGGTTCTAGATGAATGGGACTTAGGCAAGTATTCCCTTAATGCAACACTTGCTTAGATACAAAGATTACAACCTATAGTCTTCAACCAGACACTTAAGACAATGACTGAGCTATAGAAGATGCTATATAAAACCCTTTCCCAACCTCCCCCAGATATTTTGGACAACAACTCCCAGCATTCCTTAATATTTTCATGCCATTTCGGCCTGATTTGTAGTCTGAAACACCTGGAGGTTTCTAGAATGAGGTATGCTTCCCTATATGGATATTTTGCATGACAACAGCTAAATCAGGACTCCTAGGCCAGCACATAGACTCTTGTGGTCTTCGGGGGGGGGGGGGATTCAATCCAAGTCTGGTTGAACCTTATTCCCTGTTCTGCCTTTTGGTTGACCAGAAGCACCTCTATTTTGTTTGGATGAGCCCTCACCCAGTCCATTCCCAGCAACATTCAGAACTTGAATAGAATGGATTTAGATAAAAAAAGAGAGAGCCATTAGCATACTGGTGACGTTGAATCCCAAAACACTAAATGACCTCTCTTTAAGGATCCTACATGCATCCTTCAGCTGTGCCAATGGTATAACTAGACATAAGGAGCTAAAGTTACATAAGGTTAGTACTGGACCAGTACTAATTATGGTATCCAAGTCAGCATGAATGTGAGTGAATTTATCTGCAAAGCATTTTGCAATAGACAAACCTAAACCATGAACTGCTAGAGGCTTGAACTGAAAGTGCAATTGAGAAACATTGATCAGCCAGCTGTGAACTCCTCATTGAGTCAAAAGCACAAGCCATGATTCTGTTGTCATCGTCTTTCTATTTATTTTCTATCCTTTCTACCCACTTTCTATTCAATTTTTTTTTTTTGCTTATCTTTAAATATGCATACCTTTTGTATCCTTGTTAGTGCTCCTTCAGTGAAGTTCAAACTGGTGCCAATCTTTCAAATAAGCTGTATATACTCCGACTCTTCCTTTAAAGAGCACTATCACCCAATGTCATCACCCAGCTGCCTATGTGACCATGTCTTGACATCTGATATCATGGAAGTGCTGGGAGCCCATTCAGACAAGCATCAGACATGGCCTTGGCATTGGAAACAACATTAATCTCATCTGTCTGTGATCTCCTCAAAGCAGGAGAGAGAAGCCAAACATTCTTGATGGTTTTGAGTGACCTTCCTTTGACCTTCGGTTTTCACCAGTGATCCGATATGGTTGATTTAATGGAAAATTCCAGCAAGAATAGATAACGTCTCCAGAGAGTGGTTCTGCATGTTTTTCAAACAAATCCCAGAGGCTGTTATTGAATTGCTCCTCCTCCCCAGATGCCCTCAGCTTCTGAATCCTGCATGAGCTTGGTTTGTTATTCCTTTTGTTTACCATCTGTGCCATTGCTCTGAGGGAGATGCTAGACTAATATGGCTTATGGGGCCATAATTATACTGATGACACTCAGTATTTTTTCGCTCTTTTGTGTGCACATTTATCTCTGTATTCTTCCAAAGTCTGGCAAATAATAGAATTCATAATGGATCAACCATGTGAATAAAATAGGTCCACTAATGGGTAGGCTATTTTTTTTTTCTACAGCAGCCAATTCTTTCCAGTTCAGGTGAAGAGATATATATGACCAGAGTCAGAATTCTAATATTCCAGTAGTTTCATTCGTGAGTATATATTTTGAAGATGCCTTCAGAACCAAGGATACTTTCAGATTAATGGAAAAACAGAATTTGAAGGCTGGATTTTAAATTCACCATCCCTTCCATTAAGTAAAACTGATGGTGTGTGTGTGATGTATCTAGTATTTTATCATTTTAAAGCATACACATTCAGATTAGCCTGGTTTAACCTTTTCTTTCAAATTCAAATGACCTGTGACCACAGGATTATCTGAACATGTGGATAAGACACAAGGAGTGCAACATATTTCACATATTTCACATGGAGAGATATAGAATGTAAGTTGATTCTGCCTTTGTGAATGGCTGGTGCTGTTGGATAGGATAGTAGATTTTGAGTAAGACCTTCACAAAGATCAACTTATTTGTTTCACCTGTTATGTATAATAATAGTAATATTATTTAATTATTATTTCTACTGCTTATTGACATAGTAGTAGCTCAGTAGTAGAGCATCTGGATTTTTTTGGGTTTTTTGCAGATAGTCCCTGGTCTAATCCCCTGGTGTCCCTGGAAGATCAATACAGGTTAATATATAGGCACAAACATGTCTACGTATATGCCTTTCAAATTATTGGGATTCTTTGGGTGGTGAAAATGTGATGTCTAGTCATGATTTAGCTCCATCATAGGCAGATTATAAAAATAATATTGTATCACATGGAAATACATATTAGTTTTCATAGTCCTAATAGCTTGCTTAGCTACCACACGTCCCACAATCAACAAATATATTTGTGCTCAAAGCAGTTCATATAAAAAAAAATCTTAAGTACAAAAGTCATCATACATAGTAAAATTATATTGCCACAGTATAACACCAACAATTCAACAGTTAGCAGTTCATTAAAAATATATGTAATTTTAAAGCAAGCTTACTAATTGGTCAAATAAAGATATCCAATACTTCCACATCTCAAAGTAGCTCCAGACCTGATGGCAACACTGTCAAGGACCTGCCCCTTATACCTAAATACAAAATGCCAAAGAGCCTGCTCAGAGTTCTTCTGGAATCAGCTCCTTTATGAAGGCTCTGAGAACAGGAGAGATGACAAGAGAGGTGAAAGTAGCCAACCTCTGATGGCAAACACGGATTGTCACTCCCCTCTGCAGTCCTTACAGATTCCAGATGTAAAGAACTGCTTCTTTTAGCAAGAGAAGACAGTCATAACAGCTTGTGCAGGCAAGGGGAAAGAAATTAGTGTTAAGAACTAGCGGCATGATTTCCTGAGGGATCCTGACATAACAAATTATGTGCAAACATAACTTAATATGAAAATAAATAAGTCACAGGAAGCCAGGAAGCATCATTAAACTTTAGAGTATGGTACCATAATTTACCAGATGAGGAAAGGTTCTCCTTTGTGGTCACTTTTGGGAAGTTGGAGAAATTCTCCAAATTTTCATGTATGCAGGAATTTAGGGTGTTCCAGTGCTAAAATCTGGTGAATTAATGAGTGGTTTCTGGCTCTGCAAATACATACATCTCTCTATATCTCTGTATATACTAATTATATTAACATAAAGATGTAGTGTGTGCTATGCCGATGATGTTGCTCCCAAATGACATCTTTGATCATTAGCTTCTATGGCAACAAATTACCTATGCTTGGCTAACTCTTTAGTATTGCAAAGGTCCATGCAGAATCCAATTCCATATTTGGCTACAACCCTTTTTGTTTGGCTATCTATTAGAATGTCCAGTAAATAAACCCTGTAGTGAAATATTTGAAAAATGGAGACTGAGCAATTTTTTTATATATTGAAGAAGAAGCACTTTTGAAAAATATGTTGAAGGTTTCATGAAAGTGAATAGGTGAGGGAAATATAATTAAAACAATTGGTCTGACCAAGATTTTCTGGAGCTGCTTATATATTTTCCGATTTTGTCTAAATAGGCAGTTAAAAAGATCATATATCTGGGTATGCTGTGGAATGAAATGTTTATTTTTTATCACAGATGTTTGGTAAAGACAAAAAACAACATCTTGCTCCACCAGGGAAGCAATTTTGCTGTAACAAGCAGCTTTAGTTGTGAAAATATTGAAATATCCCTGAGAATGAGCATAAAAGTTGTTCTGATTTCTTATTGTCCTCTTCTTTGTAAATAGCAGATTATGAACTGCTAAGCATTTTAAATCCAATGCTCTATCAAACGAACATTCTGCAAACATCTCCAACTCCAATAAGCAATATAATCCTTCATCTAGTCCACAGGTGGTGGTATCTTCTTGGTTCCAGGTTTGATGTGACTCATGGAGGCTTCACTTTTGGTCCCTAGGGCCTTCTTGTTTGCCCTTCCAAGTTCTATATTTACTGCAGGAGAGAGGATCAGCAAAATGAGGTGCTTGGGCCTGATGTGGATTGAGACTTTAGTTGGTGGATGGTGGTGGGGCTTTAACCCTTTGTCTCCTTGTTGTAGCTCTGATCCTAATCAGGTTCCCTACACCTGCAATTAGACTTGCCAGAGAAGGAACTGTCTCAGTTCTGGCTCTGTTCATTCAAATGCTTATACTTCCCACAGAATTATGCATCTGGAATGGAAGTAGATGAAAGGCTGTTCTTCCCCAGACATGATCCCACTACACAATTGTGTTATGAGGCATTAGTGCTCCAGAAACTACCATGGTCCAGGAGTATTACTGGGAGGAGAGGTAAGGACAGGAAGAATGAGGAAAGGAAGTGTTAAAGTCCTCTTTCCTCTATGTCACGGTCTTGATTCATCCCTCCATCCTGCTCTTTGGCTTAACAGAAAATGCAACACCAAACAGCTGTTTTGGCCTTTGCTCCCTTCATAACTATGACCTGATATCTTGTTCTATTCTTCATCTGTTCTGTTCTTGCACTGCAATAAAAGCAAGTCCAGGCAGAAAAACATCTGGTTTTTTAAAAAATGGTTACTTTGTAGATAGGGGTCAGGGAGAAATGTTAGGGGATGTTAGGGGAAATTGCTTTGCAAAAGTGTGTTTACAGGGTAGAACTGTATACAAATGTGTATTTGCACTAAAATTCAGATGAATTTTCATGAGGGCTTCAAAAAATTCACAAACTGATCTGAAAATGTGTGTGAACGATTGGGAAAAAGAGAAACCAAAAGAAACAGAAATTCACAGATTTTCTCATCCCTTTTTGTGAAGCATCAAAATGTTCTCTTAACTCAGGGTGACTAAATGTAACAAATAATAGAACACTTGGAAAGGGCTAACTATGCAGTATTTTATTATAAATTAAATTATGGGCAAATAAAATGTATATTTTTGCCTAATTTAGAACATACATGGGAGAGGCTTATTTCTGTGACTCAATAAGACACATATTTTGGAAAGCCACCATTTCAAAGTCTTGTGCTGGGTGGTTTCTTAGATCCCTCTCTTAATAAAGCAGACTTTCCAGAGATGGCATTTAAAAGGCTACATCATTACAACACTCACAATTGACTGAAGTGATTTGTTACTTAATCTTTTGGCCTCATAGTTTACAACTTTTTCTCTTCACCATATGTTATACATCTGATGGCAGTGGGCTCAAGTCCACAAAACCTCCCA
Organism: Podarcis pityusensis; assembly: GCF_964106645.2. Lineage (NCBI taxonomy): Eukaryota > Metazoa > Chordata > Lepidosauria > Squamata > Lacertidae > Podarcis > Podarcis pityusensis. Next base: position 51,067,409 of record NC_138027.1, read on the forward strand.
CCACAATAAATACCCTAAATCTTTTTGGTGCCACAGTCTTTTTGGCATTTGTTATAACAGACTACTCCTTTGGAATAGGGCCAGCCCTAGTATTGGGAAGACACATATGCCCCAGGCAGCCAATGTTAGGTATCATTAAAAGGCAGAACGCTGCTATTGATTTAATTTATCATTATTGCATTTTTACTGCCGGGGTGCCGAGAGAGAGAAGCTGTTGTAGGATTTTCTGCCACGGATGCCAAAACAAATTGACCAGTTCTATGTACTATGACTTATGAGGTGTGGGGTAGGTGGGGAAGTTGTGATTTGCTACTCTGCCTCAGGCAGGAAAATGTCCTAGGCCAGCCCTGCTTCAGAAATTGCTTGACTGTGTTGGGTAACATCTGATACTGCAATAAAAGTCTCCTTGTTGTGAAGCAAACTCCGTGAACAAGATATATCTTGCTTGGTAAAGCATGAAGTTTCCTTGGGTAAGAAGTCCTTTACCAAAACAGAGAATACCAAACTGATGGGCTACCTGGACCAATGATACTGTGACAGCAGCTGCACACCAGGTAGTAACGGTGCCCCTAGAAATAATTTTGAAGATGGGTGGAGTTTAGGGATGGAGGGGAGAGGCTTGAGGTGGGAAGAGACCAGCAGTGCCTCCTATTCACCGAGAGGCCACTGTAGTGGTGGCACTGGGGGAAGGACTGCTGAGGAGCGAGCAGAGCCAGTCTCCAAGAAGTGTGCTGCAGCCATTGCAGCCACCATGGCTATGCCAGCAGCAGCAGGTGATGTAGTCATTGGAGGCCAGATCTGCTGCCTCTGTAGATCCTTCCCTCCAAGGCAGTTGACTCACCTTGCCTCATGCCCATTTTTACATTAACCAAACCTACAGATAACAGCACCAAGGATAAAAGTACACTATGGGGGGAGGGGGATAAAAACAATCTAAATCTATGTTTCTGCAGGGTTTAGCAGGCATGGGAAACAACATAAGGAAAAAGAATTATTAATCAGGGAATCTAGCTGAGTAAGCAAACCTTCATGTTAATTTCCCTCCCTTCAAAACAGTCATTTTAAGTGTTACTTTCCCCCTTAAAGTCTTTTTAAAACTCAATTTTTTATTGATTTAATTGTTATTGCTTGCGGTTTGTGAATATATTGTTTTCTGAGCACAATAAAGGACTTGTTTGATGGGAGTGACCTAAATTATTTTCTTGGCTGTTGCAAGATAGCATCTAGTTTTATAAGCTGATGGCTTGAACTGAATCTGGTAGAATTGAATCTGGGCAGCCTTCGCTTGCCCTGTTGATTGACCCAGAATTCCTTGCAGTTACTCTGTATACAAATGTCCTCTCTGTTATTTTAATGAGCTTTTGGACAATTATATATCTAAAAGTAAATCATGAACCCAGGATGTCATGTGGAAGGTTTGTTTGGGGGTAGAGAGACAGAAAAGAAAAATAAATCAAATCAGGATCAGTGCAGAACACTGTTCATTGGTTTCTTTGGTTCATTGGTTTGTTAGATTATCTTGTATGAGGTTTCAAAATATTGCTCTTCTGTTTCCATTTTATGCAACTATCAGATATAAAAGAGAATTAAGTAACATGAGTGAGTGAATCATAACATATTCTTGAAGTTAATCTGTCCAGCAAACAAACAAGGTCCTCGAAGAGTACAGCTGCATTTTTACCTTGAGCTTAGTTCATATCTTCTTATATCAGTTTCTCTCAGCTCAGTCTTGCATTTGGCACATTAAAATTCTAGGTGAAATGTGAGCCCTCTAGTCTGAAGGTAGACAAGTTAAAATCTTGCCCATGAAACCTAAATGTATGGAAATTAAAAAAATACGGCTGCCTGATGATCATAATACAATACATGTAAAACAAATGTTTTCATTCATTCCTACTCCGCCTGTTTTGTCGGTGGCTTAGTTGTCTGATAGTGCATTGAGACAAATTTTAAATCCTGCTTTAGGCAGTACACAGACCACATTATTTAAAAAGAGAATGTAGAAAGTACTCAGCTTCTGCTATCACTGTGCACTTAATCTGATCTGAAAAACAGCTTCATTAGTTTAGCTCATGTTTCAGGGGGGGTTTTTTTTTGGTTTTTTTTTTGAAAGGGCACACATTTAGTGGCCAGACTGTGAAGGTAGAGGAATCAATCTGGTTCTTGTTCTTACTCAAATAACTCCTGGGAGATAGAGTGATCTGTTTATAGCTCTGCTTCCCCATCACTGAAATTGAGCATAAGGAAGTATTCTTCTCATCCCTTTGACAGTAGAGAGGTTTAATCAAATCATCATTTTTACCCCATCTCTATAGCTGACGGTCAGTCACAAAATACACTTGCTGGTGGTGCACCAGCATAATCTTTGAGTAGTCTCTTTTTAAAAAAAAAAATATATATTTATTAATTTTCAACCATTTAAACACAACAAAACAGAAAGACAAAAAAAGAAAGAACAAAAAAACAGAAAAAACAGAAAAACATAAAACCAACAAAACATGACACAAACCATTTCAAACACAGAACAATTTCAATGTCTTATCTTTCATTCCTTTATTTCCACGACCACCTCACACCTCCCTTTCTGTTTTCCACTTCTATTAATTATTTCAGCAATTCCTTTCCATCTTCCTCTGTTTTCTATCGTATAATTATCTTAACATATTCTAGCCTTATTTTCCCTTTAATACACTATTAATCTATTTATACTTGATTCCTTATAGCATTTCTACTAAAGCCATATAACTTCATTCCAACATTTTTCAAACATTCATTATTTTTACAGTATTTCTATAAATAGTCATAAACTTTTTCCAGTCTTCTTCCACCAGCTCTTCTCCCTGGTCTCGGATTTCTGCCAGTCATTTCCGCCAATTCCATATAGTCCATCAACTTCATCTGCCATTCTTCCCGAATGGATAAATCTTGTGTCTTCCAGTACTTCACAATGAGTATTCTTGCTGCTATTGTTGCATACATGAGACAAATTCTATCCTTCTTTAACACCAATTGACCGACCATGCCCAGGAGAAAGGCCTCTGGTTTCTTCAAAAGGGTATATTTAAATACCTTTTTTCATTTCATTATGAATCATCTCCCAGAGTGTCTTAATCCTTGGGCATGTCCACCAAAGGTGAACTCTAATCCTCAAATTCGTCTGTTTTTCCTTAAGTTCAGTCATAGCGAGCGTCAACTTATGTTCATCAAATTGCCTCTGTAGGGCTGGGGCTCTCTTTCTCTTTCTCTCCAGTTGTGTTTCTGTACCTTCAACAACAACAGCTTTTTCCTTGACTTCCTCCACAGCTTGCCATATCAAAATAGGTTCTTGTATCAATTTCTGGGTGGTTTCTGTATTGGTATTGTCCATATTCCCTGCATTCAAGTCAACCTCAACAATTGAAACATCCACTTTCGCATTTATCATGTCCATTTTCCTGTGAAGCTGATCCAATGAGTCATTTATCTTATATAATGCAGCCACCAAAACCTCTTCTGTCGACATTCCTCTTAGTTTCAAATATACTAGTACAAAGACAGCAACAATAAGAACAGGAGGGCCTAATAATAGACCTCTCCTGGATTGTTACCAAGTCCTCCCAGACCTTAATGTTTTATCAACAGTTGACTGGTCTGTTTTTTCTCTTCCATTTACCAAAACATTTGAGAGATTCAAGGTCAGTTCCAGAGTCTCACGGTTTTTAACTTGCAGCTGGAAATTCCCCTAGTCCAACTCTTGTAAATCAACCAGTTTCAAAGGCTTCCACTAGGGGGAAACAGTTTCTATTTGTAATAGTCAATAGTATCCTCTTTTAAACAATCCAAAGTTAGTTTCAAATTAGTTTCAATTTTCAGTTACTTTTACTCCTTTTTAAAGCAGCCGAAGACAGTAGAAACAATGTATTTCTCTTATTTAGCTAGCTGTCAATGAACGTTCTCAATCTCTAATATCACAAGTATTTTTCTCATGTCACGTGTATATCTGTAATGTGATTGCTGCTTATTGACATTGCTGGTTCTCATGCCAAAGTGGTCATATATGGAATCAAGACCCACACAGCTCAGATGAGACTTGTGAATCTTTCCCTTGCCATAATGCCCAGTTCCAAGTGTCTGAATGATTAGAATTTAGTACTTGGCTAAGATGATCTGGGCAAGCACCACCCAAGATGTCTCTCGCATTCAAGCCTTGGATATACATGTAAAGTTAATGACCTCAATGGCTTGCTGACTTATTGACCATTGAACCTGAATTGACGGGCAGCACTGAAAGATGTGGGTCAATGATGCTTTAAGTTCTAAGCCTGTATCTAGCCTAAAGGTTCTGGGAAGGGGGCACGAAAAAGTTGTGGGCCTTTTCATCTGGTCTGCATGCCTTTCTAAGACAAGAGTGTAAGCTCTTTATATTTAACCCTTATTTTTGCAGCCGTACTGCAACTTATGTATATTCAAAAATGTTTACTAAGCAAATTCAACAATTGTTAATTTTTCTTGCCATCAATTAACAGAAAATATAAAAAACAGAGAATAACCCACTAGAAGAAAATCAAGAATGATATTTTAGGGATAAGCTATCCTTATAGGTTATAACTATTTATTTTTTGTCTTTGATGCTGCAAAATGTAGTACAAATTCATCAAAATCCAGTGTTCTAGTATAATGACTTAAAAGAACAAGATTAGTTTTACATTCATGTAGCACTGGGAATCACCGTGGACCTAAAACTAATGTTAGGTGAGAAAAGCAGCTTTCAAACTCCACATTTCTATGATTCTATGACTGCGGCAGTACTGCTTGGTGAATGCAGCCTCAAAGGAAAGGCCAAGTCTGGGAAATGCAGGTCCATATTTTGTGAGCTCATCTGTAAATTGCACCAGGGGTGGTCATTTTTTAATATGGCATTTCACCAACTCATGATCCAATTTTAAGTTTCCTAGCTTTGATCTAAAGCTACAGAATACTTGTGAACCTGGTTGAAAAAAGCAGGTGATGGGAGGGAGCTACAGCCACAGTAAATGGCAATGTAAGCACACTGATAGTTGTTAAAGTATGTCTTAAAAATGCACCGTAGAGATAAAGCTAGTGGTTTTCAAAAATGCCTTTAAAAGCATGTCATGCCTTGATTTCACAGCATGCAGGATAATCTCAACTTCCTATGTTGAGAGTGTGAGTCCTTCAGCAACAGCAAAATACCTTTTGCAATGAGAAAAGTTCAGAGGCATGGCACATAGATGGGGATAAACAAAAGATAAAACTGACAGACAGGAAGTCTAAAGATTAAATTTCATTGGGAAGACTGAAAGTTCACTGTTGAATGATCATGTAAATTGCGACATTGTATTATCTTGATACATTTTTACAAAGTGGGAAGGATACATTACTCACCTTGGTTAATAGAGGGCATCTGTACAAATAGTTAAGGCAGGACTAGACAAAACACAGCATGTATACTGATGCCTAGTTTTATTAGTGGAGATTATGCACAGGCTGTGTATGGTTAGGGACCCATGTAGCTTAAGGAACATTTTCTACATCAGCCAAACTGATATAGTAAGACAGAGGTTTTCAACCTTTTTGAGTCCATGGCTCCCTTGTCTGACTACATTCTTTCTGTGGTGCCCTGTGGGGCTCAGGAGCCCAATTATGTCACCCCTTGCCTGCAAAGCTGGCAGCCCCTCACCCCTTTTCTAACACACTCCCTTGTGAGTGTTCCCTTAGCCTCCTCTCCTCTCCCCTCTCATTGGGAGTCCTCTGGCCAGCTGCTGCAGCCACCTCTGGTCTCTGAGCGGGCCCCCTTGCCCCAAAGAGAGGTGCTTCTCCGAGGTACCATTTGCCTGTGGATCTTGTAGCCAGGGCTGCTGCAACAAACAGCTGTGCAAGCCTTTGGGAGGCAGAGATGCGAGGGGACATCAGAGTAGGCAGGGAAGGAAAGAGGGACAGAGGCCAGTGTTGCCCACGGCACCCCTGATCATCATTCAAGGCACCCCAGGGTGCCACAGCACACTGGTTGAAAACCACTGCACTAAGATCTTCTTCAGAGTCGTCCTTCTAGGTGGTACTGCCTTCTGAAATGGGGAAGGTGGCAATGAGGGAGTGAACATATCTGGTTGTGGAACTCTCAATCAATCAGTCAATCAGTCAATTCTTTTATTTTTATGCCAGCTTTCCAAAGTTAAAACCATGCTCAAGGTGGCTTCCAACATGTAAAAAATTACGTAATTGCAAACATAATAAAAGTAAATAACAATAACTAAAACATCAGAAATACACATTGAACAATTTCCACATACAGTCATACCTCTTCTTGCAAACGCTTCCTGTTGCGTTTTTTCAGGTTAAGAACGTGGCAAACCCGGAAGTGTTTACTTCTGGGTTTCACCGTGCACGCATACGCAGAAGCACTCTATTGCACTTCGCACATGCGCAGAAGCGCCGCTCTGGTTATGGACTTTTCGGGGTGTGAAATGGCACCCCGGAACGGATCGTGTCTGCAACCAGAGGTACCACTGTAAACTGTAAGACCTAAATAAAGATATGAAAAAATAATATCAATAACAGCACCAGCACCCCTCCACACATAAGAACCACTCCTAAACAGTACCCTAGCCCAGAGGGGTTCACCTGGCCCCCCCCGTAAATGTATTTTAGGTGCTAGACAAAACCTTTTCTTGTTTTCCCTAGCCTTTTAACTTCCAGCATTTTAAAAAATTCTGCCTTGAGTGTTCTAAGTGCTGACTTTCCCTATTGCAAATTGTTTTCTTGAACATTGTTGCTTGTAGTCTATTAATGGGTTATTCTAAGCCACTGGAAATTCTGAACTGTAAGGCAGCATAGGAATGTTTTAAATGAAAAACTAAAACAATGTGTATCTGAGACCTATGCAGACTGGGGAAGAGCAGAGGCGGAGATGTGAGGGCAAGGGAGTTTTTCATTTCTTTTCAGGAGGGGGAAGTGTTAGCATTTAAGTTCAGGTGTGTGTGCTGGGGAAGGAGAGCCTCTCTCCTGGTTCTGGTACCTGTTCCTTCTCCTGCCACTTCCTGGAAAGAGTGGTTTTATTTCTTCTGTTCATGTGTCTGGCACCTATGTCAACATTCTTGGAAGTCCTGACATTTATCCCTGCGCTGAGGTGGCCTTAGGTTATTATGTGATTAAAGTGCTGACTAAGCGAAAGACTTTCAAAAAAGCCATTCCCCCCCCCCCCCTGTTTTTCTTATGATCGGATATCCCATGGTCCTGGGCCTACTGCAAAAATTATGAAAGCTCTCAACCGATGAGATGTGTAAGCACAAAGAGCTTTGCCTTCAGGGAAACAGAAAGCACAAGTAGAATGCCTGAGTCCATGAGGTTCATAAATAGCAGCTTGCTGGCATAGCCAAAGAAGAATAAACTTTGTAAAGAAATATCTTTACTGTTGTTTTTCAAGCAGTATGGACGTTCTCTAAGTATGTGCATGCATAATAGGGGAGGGTATGCACAGTTAAGCCTCCTCTCCACATAAAGAAATGGTCTGTGCCAGAAACCCGGCCTGTTGTTTTGCTTCCTAGCTGGTGGGTGGGCCTGGCTGCAGTTCTCTCCTACAGTGGTATGTTAAAGAAAAATAAGTCTCTTGGAAAAATAGACCCGTGACAATAGCTTATATTGCTAAGTTAAGGAAAGAACAATCGCTAGTCCAACTTGGTGCTCTCCAGATGTTTTGCACGATATCAGCTGACATCAAAAGATCTTGAGGGACCCAGGTTCATGAAGGCTGTATGAGACAATAGCCAATACTCACCTTGTGGCCTCAAAACTTATTCCCGCACCCTCCTGTGACTTTACTGAAATAATAATAATAATAATAATAATAATAATAATGCTGCCACTTATCTGACGGGGTTGTCCCAGCCACTCTGGGCTGCTTCCAACAAATTATAAAACCACAGTAAAACATCAAACAGTAAAAACTTCCCTAGACAGGGCTGCTTTCAAATGTCTTCTAAAAGTCACCTCTGGCATAGCAGGGTCACATTGATATTTCCTCCATCCACAACTTTAGGACAATTAGTGTTGTTGTGCAATAGAAACACCTGACATTTCTTTGGTAACCTCTGTACCTAAGAATGCTGCCAAGTGATCTCCAGTTATAAGGCTTTCACTGGAAGCAGCATGCTATCAGATCCCCCCCCCCCCCTTCACAGTTTGCCTCCGGAGTAATAGGAAACATATTCAGATCCTTGAATGCTACAAGATATCTTAGCAGATCACATTGAAACACACACAGAGAGAGAAAGAGAAAGAGAAAGAGAAAGAGAGAGAGAGAGAGAGAGAGAGAGAGAGATGCCAGGGTATTTAAAGGAAAAATGGGGGAAGAGGAAGTAACTTGAGGACAGAGACAGGCAGGTAATCAGGTGGGAGGTCCATTTGAGTCATGAAGGGACAGCAAGCTCTGTGGGTTTTTTTGTTAGTTGTAGAGGGAAGGGGATGGGAAGAGGATTAGCAAGGTGTATTGGGAGGAGGGTGATGTAGGATGTGAAGTTGGCAGGCGATAGGTGGGCTTGAAGAGTGAAGTGAGTGGGGCATAGCTCCTAGTATGAAATATGTACTTGTGAATGGACAGAGCCGTGTGTGCAGCCCAGCCTGCCATAAACTTATCTGGTAGCTTTTGGTGCAACAAAAGATGCTCCTCGTTTACAGTGTTAATGTAAGAGTCCATTGCCAGTACAGTTGGATTTTGTACATGCAATGGGAAGAGGTATCCTCTTATCCTGGGGGGAAGTCCTGTCCATAAACAATGGGCCTGCATAGTTCTAGAAATCTAGGTGGGAATATACTGTCAGAAATGTAAGGGTCGTGCAAAGGAAAAATAATGTAGCAGAGGTGTAAATTTCATTAGAAACAGACAACATTGGTATTTCCTCTGGAGATCCTTGAGGAACCAATGCAACTGCTGATGACAACAACTTTCAGCACATAGGGAACAGTCAATCAAACCTTGAAGTGTAGATTTCAATATAAGCTTTTTGATGGACTACATTAAAATTCTGTGGTTGTGAAACCAGAACCGTAATTTTACATTTCAAACTGTGAAAAATTCCTGTGGATCCATGAAAAGTATTCATTTCTATATAAAAAGGGGGCCAGATTAATTAAAGTATTTTTATTATATATTTCTAATTCTGTGCAATAATATACCCCACAGATCTTTAGACGCATGGGAGTTACTTGGAATGAATGCCGGAACATCAGATACATTTTCAAAGCAGGTTTGATATAACATGTTAACACCCTTATATTGCACGTTCATTGTGTGCCAACAAAAATTCCCTTTTAAACTGAAATATTTATAGTAAAGAAAAAGGGTGTGTGGGTCAGACAAATTGTATGGATTTGTTTTATGGATAAATGTGAAAGCACAGAATGCGAGAAAGGAGGAAAGGAGGAAAGTTCTTCCAGAAAAGGAAGAACTCTGACAGACAACTGATAGAATTAAGTTCAATCAAACATCCAGTTTTGGCACTGTAAGTATAGTGTGTGTGTGTGTGTGTGTGTGTGTGAGAGAGAGAGAGAGAGAGAGAGAGAGATTTATATCTCACCTCTCTTCCATCATGGAACCCAGGGCTGCATAAATGTGGTTCTCAGGCAGTCTCCCACCCAGCACTGACCTGACCCAGACCTCCTTGCCTTCAGGAAAGTGATGACCTCATGTGCCTTCAGACCATATTACTGAGTCTCTCTCATGACTAACATTTTTTTAACAACCCTAATCTTACATTCTGTGCTTATGAAAATCAGCATGCTTTAGTGGCAAGAATTTTAGGCTCAGACAAAGCCACCCAGCCAGCCATGATGCTAATGGCCAGTCAGCATTACTTAGCCTAACCTACCTCACAGGTAAAATTCAGTACAGGCCCATGAGCTGCTTGGGTAGAGGGTAAGAGACAAACAAAAGATCTAATACTTGGATGTCAAAATGTCCAGTCAGTTACTTGTAGATTATGACATTTCTAGAATTCAATTTGGATATTTCCTCCACACAATTGCACTTATGCAGAGTGGCAGAGTTGGGAAGTGTGCGTATAGGTGGGGGAGTGAAAGTCATAAAAGGAGCCCCACTGTACATGTGTGGGCTCCCCTGTGATTGGTAAAGCTGATAGACCAGGGGTCTGAATCACATGGAAGCTGGCATGTGTTTGATTGGCTTCCATTTGCAAAATGGTAGTGGAGCATAGGACAGTAGGAATGCAAAGTCAGTGTGAGTGGGTGCAGTCCTCCTCAGTGGTGGAGCTTCATGCTCCTGCACCGGGAGGCGGAGAGCAGATGGGAGCAGGGCTGGCATGCATCCCAGGGGTGTGGCATGCGTCCTGGGGGCGTGACACACTGCCTGCAGGAGCGTGGCACCCAGCACAGGCGGGGAGGCAGCCGGGATGGCACCCCACTGGGATCGCTCTGCCAGGGGTGGTGCGCTCCCCCCACACTCCTCTTCCTCCGCCACTGGTCCTCCTCTTCCTCTCTACACAGTTGCTAATGAGTGGAGGGCTTAATTAGGGCATCTATTCTGTCGATTACAGCACCTGAATGATGAACTGGGCTTCTGTGTTCAAATCTAAGTTTAACAATACAACCGGGTGGCCTTAGGCAAGTCACTTTTTTCCAGCACTTTCTTCAATGGGGGTTGCAACACTAGGTTTCTATTATGTGTAGAGCCACTTTAGCGTCAGCATGTGGCAGTGGCTAGGGTGTTCAAGTTAGATAAGGGAAACCTTGGTTCTAATCCTGCCTAGACCCAAACAATTCCTGCTTATAAAGCTAAGGAGAGTTGTTGGAATAAGTCCCAAGATAAAATATGTGAAGCATTTTGAGTGCAAAAGAGTATATAGCTAGTAAGTAAGTAAAAATCTGCAAAAGTGGCAAGAACTCCTGACATGGGCATTTATGAAGTTGCTCTTGTTGGCGACCTACGTGTACTTGTGCTTTTAAGTTAATGTCTCCAAGCAACTATTGTGGGTACATGCACGTCCACCAAATAGGGTTAAAAACAGGACATAAAGCTGAAAATCTAGGGTTTAACATTCACAGGTCAGTTCATTGTGTCCTTGGCTTTTTGTCATGGCTTGCTCCGTACACATGCAGAGTTCAAGCTTGTGACAGGGAGCACTTAATAACTTGCATCTGCCGGCTTTAGCTAATCTTTGCGCATGCCGTTGCTTATTATTGTTTTGGCTCAAGGAAGCACAGATGGAGCGTACCACCCAGAACATATTTTTAGCATTTGCTGTGCAATGAGAAGTGATGTGATGCAACATGAAGCAGTATCCAAAGTATGGTATGTACTTGTCTCATCTCTCTAGACACATACGACATCTGGTGATGTGTGTGTGCGCGTGCACACACACACATGATACTGGAAAGTGTGTGTAGGAATTCTGGTGGCTTTAGCCTCTTGGGCATGCTTAACAAGCTGTTTCAGTACATTGCTTGATAAAGAGACCCAGAGCCTTTAATGCAGGGGTTTCTGTAGCCCTCCAGATGTTGCTCCAGACTCCAACTCCAGACTCCAACTCCCATCAGCCTTAGCCAGCATGGTCAGGGATGATGGGAGCTGTAGTTCAGCAACATTTAGAAGGCCATAGGTCATCCACCAATGCTTGATTTATTTGTTTATTTGTGGAATTTATAAACTATCCACCATTCAAGAATATATGAGTTGTGTACAAGGGAGTGTATGGGGTATTAGGGGAGGGTAGTACTGTAGCCTTATTGGAGTTCACCGATTGGGTCTGCGGTGCTCCGGGACAGGAGGAAGGAAGTCAAAATGACACCGAGTTGGTTCAAAGAAAGAGTTTATTCTGCTCTCCGGATAGCAGAAGGCACTTGCGTGGTGAGTCCACAGCAAGTCCAAAGAAATGACAAGATTCATGCAGTATATATATCCTCCAGGCATCCTCTCCCCCTTCCCCAGCCACGTCAACTTGTATATGCAGGTTGACATCACATATGTTCCTGCTCTGGTACTCTCAACCATAAAAGGATCTTCCTTCCTGTACTTCTGACCATAAAAGAATCTTCCTCTTCCTACTCTTATCTGGGAAGACCACATAATCTCCGGGAACACGCTTTTGGCGTTTTCCCTGGACATTGGTCTTGCGTGTATTTTGTGGTCAGCACATAAGATAAAGTTCTGACGTGTTTCCTTTGTTCCCCTGGAGAGCCAAGGCCATCCCTTGCCTGTCCTGATAAAGGACAGAACTGTTTATGCAGTTGTGTCCTTATTATGGTTTTGCTCAACAGTTCAAGTTTTACGCATTTAAAAGTGCTCTCTTTTGAAAGAACAAAAGGGGGGGTTGAGTCAGTTTTTAAACTTACTACACAGAAACCCATTCCTTCAGTACCTTTGGTGGGGGCCATGTAAAGCTCCTTCTGGGATAGTTTGTCCACCTCTGGTCCCCACCTTGTGCTCAGCTCTCATCTCTGGCTCCTAGAAGCTGTTAGCATGCAACAGAGGCCACACCCTTGGAAACAGTTTCAACTAGCTGGCTAAACCAGGTGAGGGTAGCCAATAGGTCTCAAACCCTCAATGAGTTAGAGACTTTCCCTGCAGGTGAAGATAGGCCATGGGGTGTATGTCTTGTCATCTGGGCAGCCTAGGACCTCCATACACATCTTCATACACACTGCCCAGATTTGCATCATGGGGAGCTCACTTTGGTGCTGCTAACACAGTGGTTCTTCACTCCCAGAGGTGAAGAAATAAAGAAATAAAATAAGTAGTCATGGGTTACATGACTATTCTTATTGTGCCCAATGACCCCCCCTCCCCCTGGCAACTGTTTGGCTAAAAAATTGTGTTACCAGAGAAGGAGCTGTCCAGTTGGTAAGGGATCAAGGTGTTCCAGATAGTAGAGGAGCTGTCCAGCAAAAAATATGACAGGGTAAGGTCTTGCTTCAGTAGTAGCCTCAAACTGTATTGGTTTATAGCAGATTAGCAGCCTTGTATTTGCTGTTGTTTGGGAATGCTAAGATTTGCACCCAAAGTAGCATGGCGTCACTGGTTTTGTTTGTGCAAAGATTTCTACATGTGCAACAGAACTTTTCCCCACTTCACACCTTGTGTGTCCCCCAAGTCTATTTTGGGATTTTGTCCAACACTCCAGACCAGAATTGGTGAGTGCTCATGGTGTGCACAGGGGAAGGAAAGGGGAAATATTTTCATTGTGCAAGTGTAATTTCTTGTGCTAATGGAACAAAGGCATTGGATATTGCCCTAAGAACTTTCAAAGTCAGTGGTTAAAACCAGGTTTGAAAAGTTCAGTCTATCATCTGGGTTCAAAATGGCATCCAGTTGTATCCAAGCATAGACAAAAACTTGTACCTTGAACTCTGGAACTAAATAAAAAATTGGTTATGAAACATTAAGAGGTGTCTAAATGCACAGTGAACAGACAAACAGCATTCTAAATATGTAGATTTTGCAGCCTCACACTGCATGACATCATAGCCCTGCTCCATGGGGAGGACCTGACTTCCTTCTCATGAGTAGGGCTCAGGGACAGGAGATGGGCACTAGTATACAGGCATTAACATATTTGGACATGCCAGCTCCTGAAAGTTATCTTGAAAGATCTAGAGCTGGTTAGCTGGGTATGGGACTAGTCAAGATATATCTGTTCTCCTGAAACTACAGGCTTCTTCTAGATGATGGACTTGGGGTTATTAGTGTCTACTAGGGCTGACAATAGTGTCTAGATCTCATCTAGCTCTAGGTTGGTCTTGACATGTAGGAAGTGGCCCATGACAGATGGATGGAACAATGTGAATGGGCAGCTCAGTTTATAATTTATTGTTGGGAGCTGGGTGGTTATATAAACTCTATATATAGGGCAGCTGTGAGTTCAATCTTATTTTTTAACTTGGCCTTAAAAGGCAACTTTAAAATGGTGAGCAAGAAATGTTTAGGCCCCCATTTCTATGTATTGTAAAAGGAAAGTTGGATTTTAAATATCTGTGCTCTTCTATAATTGATGCTGTAGGCATCTGACATCCAGTATGTATTATGCATATAGTGTATTCTGGTATTTGTACCTGACTCCAAAATAGCTCCTGAGAAGAGATGCTCAGCCACATGTCTGACTCTGTTGTCTTCATTCTGTTTGTTCTGTCTCCACTTTCTTTCATCCTTCAAATGGTTCTGGGGCCTAATGTTTATAGTGCAGTGCTAACACACAACAAAAGTAGAGAATGAGACACATTGTTCCTGCATTTAGGAACCTCAGACAAATGCTTCTGAAGAAAACAAAGTGGAGCCTCTGAAATCCTCTGGGTACCTTGAAAACACTTAGGCTAACTACAGGAGTCTGCAGGATTTTCCCAATTTTCCAGTTCTTACTTAAGCAAAATTTCTATTTAATTGAACGTGCTGGAACAGACTCCAGATTATTACCTTAGATATAAACAACAGTGACATGAGGTGTCTGGAAACTGCACATCTGAAAGTCTAGTTACTTTTTTCCCTTTACAGTAACCCAAGTGATCAAATACATTTATTCTGTATTCAAAAGATTGCTAACATGCTTTGTCGGGGTGTCAGATTTAATCTTTTGTAAGTAGGTTTATTAGATTGGCCTTTCACACACATTAAATTTGTATGTGTGTATGTGTGTCTAACAGGCTTGTGAAGTAGACATAAAATGAACCATAATTACAATATAATCTAAAATACATCATGAAATTGGACTCTGGATGATATAAAATCTCCCTCAAATTCAAATGAGGTATATGTAATTCTATCCAAACCAGCTGCATTTTAAAATATATTTTGCAGCAGCGAGACTTGGCCTCTCATCCTGCACAGAGTTAGGCGCCTTGAAACTTGTTGATGGCAAGGAGTCTGACAGTGCAATGCTAGTCATGTCTTCTCAGAAGTAAGTCCTATTGGATTCAATGGGACTTACTCCCAGGGAGTAGAGTTAGGAATGCAACTTCATTTAGTTATCTTCCAGTTGGGTAAGTATTTTAGAAAAATGATAATTATAAATAACTATAATATTGTATGATTAAGCAAAAGGGGGTGGAGCAATGGATGTGACTCTTCAATGTATATAGTAGATTACATTTCAGCCACACAAAAGTAAGATATTTCTACATTGGCGTCTCACCATCTGCTTTCCAGGAATGCAGTTCAAGGACACTTTCTAGCCAGGGAAAAGCACTTGAGGAGAAACCACAGTAGGGATGGTGAGGGGCATGACCTGAGAGAGGAGGTGTGGCCTGAGGAAGAATGCGGCCGGGGAAGAGTTATGAGGGCAAGATAATAATAATTTATTATTTGTACCCCGCCCATCTGGCTGGGTTTCCCCAGCCACTCTGGGCGGCTTCCAACAAAGATGAAAAACACACAAAAATGTCACATATTAAAAACTTCCCTGAACAGGGCTGCCTTCAGATGTCTTCTGAATGTCAGATAGTTGTTTATCGCTTTGACATCTGATGGGAGGGCGTTCCACAGGGCGGGCGCCACTACCGAGAAGGCCCTCTGCCTGGTTCCCTGTAACTTGGCCTCTCGCAGTGAGGGAACCGCCAGCAGGCCCTCGGAGCTGGACCTCAGTGTCCGGGCAGAACGATGGTGGAGGAGACGCTCCTTCAGATATACTGGACCGAGGCCATTTAGGGCTTTAAAGGTCAGCACCAACACTTTGAATTGTGCTCGGAAACGTACTGGGAGCCAATGTAGGTCTTTCAAGACCGGTGTTATATGGTCTCGGTGGCCGCTCCCAGTCACCAGTCTAGCTGCCGCGTTCTGGATTAGTTGTAGTTTCCGGGTCACCTTCAAAGGTAGCCCCACGTAGAGCGCATTGCAGTAGTCCAAGCGGGAGATAACCAGAGCATGCACCACTCTGGCGAGACAGTCTGCAGGCAGATAGGGTCTCAGCCTACGTACCAGATGGAGCTGGTAAACAGCTGCCCTGGATACAGATTTGACCTGTGCCTCCATGGACAGCTGTGAGTCCAAAATGACTCCCAGGCTGCGCACCTGGTCCTTCAGGGGCACAGTTACCCCATTCAGGACCAGGGAATCCTCCACACCTGCCCGCCTCTTGTCCCCCAAAAACAGTACTTCTGTCTTGTCAGGATTCAACCTCAATCTGTTAGCCGCCATCCATCCTCCAACCACCTCCAGACACTCACACAGGACCTTCACCGCCTTCACTGGTTCTGATTTAAAAGAGAGGTAGAGCTGGGTATCATCCGCATACTGATGAACACCCAGCCCAAACCTCCTGATGATCTCTCCCAGTGGCTGCATGTAAATGTTGAAAAGCATGGGGGAGAGGACAGAACCCTGAGGCACCCCACAAGTGAGAGCCCAGGGGTCTGAACACTCATCCCCCACCACCACTTTCTGATAGAGAGGCCTGCATTTGGTCCCCTGGTCTGAAGTTCCATACATCCAACAAACAGACAGACAGACAACATGCTAAGGAATTCAACCTCTCTGATCTAGTTCTCACTGAAGTGTTAAACCTGCAGGCTCAGATAAATATGCATGCTTTATTTCCTGCACATGGAAAGTTCACAAACATCTAGTTTTCTATGTGTACAACATTTTGTAAAAAAAAATGGAGGCCCAACATTCTTTTTTCTACACTCCACTATGATGCACACATATGACTTCCCCTCCATACTGAGAGCCAAATCCATCCACCTGCCTTACTGAATCTAATTCAGTCTGGGTATGGAACAAGATACGGAACATCTATAATTGAAGTATTACTGTGGCTTTGTTCATACTCCAATATTTGTGTGGAATGAGATGGGCCACTTACATTAAAAATGTATCAAGTTTCTGGCTACAGAGTAATTTGAATTGGTTTTTATTCAGAACATTAACACTACTTAAATTCATAGCACAAGCCACTAGAATGTAATATCCGCATGGGAAAAGTGCAAAAGTGCAGCAGCATGCTAGTTTCTAATGAAAATCAGTAAAAAGAGATTCCAGATTTGAATCCAGAAGGATACTTTTTATAGGTTTGCTGCTGAATTTATATGAAGTTGCTTTTAAGAAGCTTCCTTCCTTCCTCTGAAACTTCCAGTAACTACTTAAATTGTCTGCATTTCCTCACATTGATAAGAAACATAACAGATAAGGCAGAAAATACAACTTGCCTTTTTTGTTTTTAAAAGAACCAGGTAATTTAAAGATGGAACCTTTGTCTTTAGAACATTTGTGAATAGTGCTATGAACTGGAGTCAGATACCATATTTTGCTGATCATAAAGCAAATGGTCTTCAGAGGCACAAGATGCTCGTTTGACGTGTTTAATAAATTGGGTTTAGTGATATAACGATAACAAATACATTTTACAAAACACCACTGGAATGTTCAACCAAGGCACCTCACACATTCCAAAAGTGAAACTACTGATTTCAGAGCGGTACAAAAAATACCAATGAACTTTAAGAATAGCTTGAGTTAAAATCTGCCCCCAGTAATAATATTTCCTAATATATTATCCATAACTCAATGCTGGAAGACAGTTTCTGATTTCAGTGTTACAGTCCCAGTGTGCTGGGGCTTTTTGTCCTAGTCTGTCTGTCTAGCACATCGGATGTTGTAGTGGTACAAGAACACAAAGTCACCATTCATATGAGAGATAAGATAAAGGTATATATACCATGTTTTATAGGAGTCATCAGGTTCAGCCATATATCTTGACAACTTTGATTTATTTTTCCTGTAAATTCCACCCATATCTCTAAAGAGCCAGTATCAAAGCCTTTCCATTGTTGTGCAACTACTAAATGAATTTGCACCATAAAGATGATCATCAGGACTTTATGAGGAAGATGTTTGTGCTCATCAGAGAATATAATCAACACTGCTAATCTGGAATAAAGCACCTTTTCTTCCCTTAGTAATTTAGGTTATCTCATGAAATATCTCACCTGTACTCAATCCTAAACCATGTGCCAAGAAATCCAATGAGCTGTACATCTCCTACTATGTTCTCCAGACTTCCCTTATGGTTTGCCAAACTTTTTGTCCCTTCAACACTTGCATCCTTGCCTGCCTCTTTGTTGCACATGCACATTGATGAAACACTTCAGAAAGTGATCTCTTTGTTTGGTATTGCTTTGAAATTTATTTATGATTCTGTTTTGTGATATTTGGGGGGTGATTAAAGGTATATGAAAAATACCAATAAAAAGCAATCTCAATGGGATTGCATATGAAATTGCATCAAGTTTGCTGTTTCTGCAATGCTTTATCAAGGGATACAAATGTACATTGTTGTTGTTGTTTAGTTGTTTAGTTGTGTCCGACTCTTCGTGACCCTATGGACCAGAGCGCGCCAGGCACCCCTGTCTTTCACTGCCTCCTGCAGTTTGGTTAGACTCATGTTTGTAGCTTCGAGAACACTGTCCAACCATCTCGTCCTCTGTCGTCCCCTTCTGCTTGTGCCCTCAATCTTTCCCAACATCAGGGTCTTTTCCAGAGTCTTCGCTTCTCATGAAGTGGCCAAAGTATTGGAGCCTCAGCTTCAGGATCTGTCCGTCCAGTGAGCACTCAGGGCTGATTTCTTTCAGAATGGGACTCTCAAGAGTTTCCTCCAGCACCATAATTCAAAAGCATCAATTCTTTGGTGATCAGCCTTCTTTATGGCCTTTTTTATGTACAAGTGCACATATGAATCACTAAAACACCACACACAAAAACAATATTGATGTGATGAGACATATGGGTGATCACCTCAAGATATTTTCTCCCACCAGCGTTTGATCAGTGCACCACTAAAACAGAGAGGTAAATGGAAAGCTGCAGTAAACTGCACATACACAGAGCAATATGTGAAGGAGCCCTGTGGCAACCATACCATGACCCAGTGAAAAATAAATGTCAGCCCCCACCCCCCAGCAAGGGTAGATGGGGTTTTTTTTATAACATGGGATATAAAATAGATATGTGGCCTCATTTTATGTTAATAATAAATGTAATATGAGTACAGTGGTACCTCGGGTTAAGTACTTAATTTGTTCCGGAGGTCCGTACTTAACCTGAAACTGTTCTTAACCTGAAGCACCACTTTAGCTAATGGGGCCTCCCGCTGCTGCCACGCTGCCAGAGCACAATTTCTGTTCTCATTCTGAAGCAAAGTTCTTAACCTGAAGCACTATTTCTGAGTTAGCGGAGTCTGTAACCTGAAGTGCATGTAACCCGAGGTACCACTGTATCTGTTGAGAATATTAAGAGCCCTATGACTAATACCAAAAATGTAAGCTCCCATACACTTGTTGCTGAACTAACCTTACACTTCAAATGTTAAGCTTGTACGTGTAACGCAATGCTGTGTGTATCATACAACAACTTTGTTGTGTTCGCTACAAATTCAACTGTGCATGATGCAATGAGAATGTGCCATCATACTGTCAAAAAACAGAAGTGAATGATCACATAGAGTCAGAAATACTCACAAATGCTCAGTTCATGGCACAAGTCTGCAAGCTCTTTATTCAGAATGGTGTGTGCATTGAACATTAAATATATATTTTGTTAAGAATTACATAAAACAGAGCTTGATGGAGAGAAGAGGATAATGGAGCTTTCCTAATGCAGCAATTCTTCTTTAAGAAGAAGACCTGGTCACTTGAAACCTCCAAAATCCAAGAGGAAACTCAGATGAGAACAATTTCAGAAGCATCCCTAGATGTGGAATAGCTCTAAATTCCATGTTGCTCTCTTATGCAGGGATATTGATAGAAATGAGCTATTACTTCTTTTCTTAACTGCATGGCTGCAATGCTAGCACATATAATGGAAAATATTATTTCCCTTAAGCTGCCCTTGGAGATTTCTAGCACAGGGCTTCGTCATTACAACAGTTTGCTGAGACCTCAGATCTGTCTCTTTGTAGCCAATGAGGAAGTAATTTAGGATGAAAAGTAATGTAGCTTTTTGGGGAGTGGGGCTAATACCAAAACAGAATCTTTCTCCTTAATGGTGCACAGTACTGCATTTTGAGCCTAGCTTCTTCATTTCCAGAAAGATCTCTGCTATCTGTCATGACTAAGACATAATATGCCTTTCATCACTGGAAAAGCATTTGTTATTGACAGAATGAATTATGTCTCTTTGGTAGTTGATCTCTGTCTAGCATACTTGTGCAAATTAAATTTAAAGATGCAAATGACATTTTGGATGGAGTCTGGAAACTGTAATGCATGGGGGGGGGAGTAATATCCTTACAGACACAAAAAATCTCTACCCATGATGTGAAATAAAATTAGAGCCAGTTATTAGAATAATAAAGAATATAGAACTTGGGCCAAAAACTCCCACTCTTCAGCTATGGAGAGGCCAAGGGCATTCCCTCATTCATAAAATAGGAAAGCCTATGGTCTTCCTATAGAGTGTTGGGGCTGAAGACTGAGATTTCATTGTAGTTTAATAAAAAAATCTATTTAGTATAAGATACACAGCTAGATAGAATCAAATATTTTAGAGACAGCCTGGAGACTAAACAAGATTCATATTTTTGTTGCACTGAATTTTTGTAGGGATTCTGTTTGAATTGGTTGATGATCATTTCCTTAAGGGACTATCCAAATAATATGCTTATTTCACAGTGGATGGATGCGATATGTTCTCTCAAGGAACAGAAGATGCTGCTTCTGTTTTTGAGGGATATCTTGGTTTTCCTTCATGCCATATAAAGCTGCTGAGGAAGTCAAATTCCTTCCCAGCTAGCAGGGTTAATTAAGATTTTGTCTGGGTTGTGTTACAGACATGTGCTGCAGGCCCTGTTCCATGCCCAATAAGCACAGGACGCCTTTGCCCAGTGGTGCTATGGTCCATAGATTGCAGCAAAATACTGGGAAAGGTTTTGCCCATGCTGGGAAAGCTGTCCCATGATCCCTTGCTGAAGAGGGGAGGGAAAAGCCTTTTTAAGGCTGCTTCCCATAGATCTCACAGCCAATTTGCTTTTAGAGCTTCCCGTCCACCGTCCCTGGCGTTAGAGCCTTCACTGAGCAATTTTGGGTTGCTTGTTGACAGGGCCGGAATCTCAGCCTGATTGGCACTTCGTTGGGTTTTTTCCACCTTTCATTCAGTGAAATTATGGCTTTCCTTTGTTAGGCGGAAGAACATTGTTTGTATGAGGGTGGAAATGGCATTGGTTAGGATCAACATTGTATAGGGTGGGCCCCATAAGGGGCCTGAGGGGAGGATTGACCATGGCAAACCCAAACGTGGGTTCAGTATCTGCCTGGTTGGAATCTTCACCTTGGTCCACCAGTGAGACCCTGCTTGCTTGGCTTGCACCATGGCAAGGTTCAACATGAGCCAACTCCCATTGGAGTGATCCAAACCCAGTGGATCCATTCCATCAACATGGGGTTTGTGGACTGATGACTGATCCTGGGACCCAATGCCATGCCAACCCTTGTCCTACCTGCTGCTGTCAATAAAGATTCGGCCTGATTTTATCCCATCACCGTTGTACAGTCTGGTTATTTTGCTGCTCTCGTGAGTCACATAATGCACCTGCCTGGGCAATACAATCATGACAATACTGGTAATGAGCAACACAACTGCTCACGCTATGCTAACTTGGCCTGGAGGAAAAAAAGGCTGAGTACCGAAACTGGCCTGCCTCAATGGCAGCATCAGCCTTCAATGACTGCATGAGTCAGTTTCACTCCTGAGCTTTCTATTCAGGATTTGCCTTGAGACTCGGTATTGCTGCCACAGGGTTTTCTCCACATATTGCTCTGATCAGGCAGTTTCAAGTCCTCTGCAGTTCTTTTTGCAAGTGGTTCTTCTCAACTAGTGGATGGTCACTTGGTGACAACAGGGAAACAGGTTTTCTTGGTGGTATCACCCAAAGTTTGGAATGCTCTCCCCCAAGATGATTCAAGATGCAGGTATAGTAACCAGCTTGAAACAAATCTTTTATTTAGCTTTTAAAAATACTTGAACTGATACAATGGTTAAATGCTTTCTAAGAACCTGGAATTCCCATATGAATCTCCCCACAATAGTTTAAGAAGGGATGACCAAGATATGCTGTATTATAAAGTTCCAAAATTTTGAGGATTTGACTCAAAACTCTGAGAATGTTTGAGAATTAGTCTGATCATTAAATTACGCTAGGTGATTTTGGCCCATCTTGAAAGGAACCCAATAACTCTATACAGTGGTACCTCAGGTTACAGATGCTTCAGGTTACAGACTCCGCTAACCCAGAAATAGTACCTCGGGTTAAGAACTTTGCTTCAGGATGAGAACAGAAATCGTGCAGCGGCAGCGGGAGGCCCCATTAGCTAAAGTGGTACCTCAGGTTAAGAACAGTTTCAGGTTAAGAACAGACCTCCAGAACAAATTAAGTACTTAACCCGAGGTACCACTGTAAAGGGTTTCATTCTTTGCTAGAAGTGATTATGATTCAGCACTCCAGAAATGCAGGGAACTTAGCAGGTGTCACATATTAAGACACTGTACAAAAGTGACTGTGATCACTAATCTCAAGCCATTAGATGTCCCTTAACCACTCTGAATTTCAACAGGGTTTATTAATATCAAGCTATTTAGATAAATTAAAAATATTCCTCTAATCTAAAAGCATTTGTCACCTCTGGAAGCAAGAGGCCAGAGTGGATGGATTAGTCTGTCTCAGTATGAAAATTCTTGTGTACACATGTCGTCTATAATAAACTATGGAGTCAAATGGTAGATAGTGAGAAGTAGTGCTGTTCATTCATCATAATCAATAAACACAGAGTTGCCATAAATTCAGATATTAGACGTAATGCCAGTATGCTGCTGCTTTCTGAACTAGCTTTTAGCAGAACTCTTCTTTGGAAATAAACTGGCTGACTCAGACTTAAAGTGCTATGTTGGCTTAAGTCCAAGTGGAATGAAAACACCACCGGGCAATTGGGGAAATGTCCCTCTAATGAATCTCTGTTGACTAAAGAAACAAAGCACCCCTTGGAAAATACTAAACCAAATTGTGGAGAAAAATAACCCTTGCTCTTCTCATACAACATGCATTGCATTTTTCTGAAAGTGTCATCATTGTCATTAGAAAACGAATGCATCCGTTGACCTTAATGGGCTCACTCATAATGGGCTCACCCATGATATCCATCATGGTACCTCTCAATTGTTTTTGGACTCCAGATCCCATTAGCCCCAGTCAGAAGGCTGGAGTGGTATTTTTGCATCTGGCCAGTGGAGAAGAGGGAAGATGAAAGGCTAGATAAGTGCATCAAGTGGTGAGGGGTTGTATCAGGGTAATACACAGTCCGACTTGTCTCTTAAGATTATCACTTTTTCATCTCTGGCTCAGCTCATGTTCCACCTGCTCAGGACACATTGTGGGGATAATGGCTGGCAATTAATGAACCCACATCTTTTTTATTATTATTCCATTGGCCAGGATTTGTTACATGGTTGGTGGTTTGTTTTTATTTTATTTTTTTGCCTACACCATGCTTACCTGATGGTGAGGCCAAGGGTGTCACAGGACTATTTTTTAAAAAAATGTTTTTGTTTTAAAATCCCAATCGTCAGCCACTGAAGACTCACAAAAAAACCCCAAAGAACCCAGCCCCTGTCCTCAGGCATACAATCTAAAAAGATGACACATACACCGACAAAAACAAAACAAAACAAAAAACTGGATTGAGAGGTGAGGTTGAAATTCTGAAAAACCCATTATCAGTGATGCCAGCAAATGACATGTACACAATTGTACAGCCTGATCACAAAACAAGCCAATTTTGAAGGGACCTAAATAAATGTTGAGGGACGCGGGTGGTGCTGTGGGTTAAACCACAGAGCCTAGGACTTGCCAATCAGAAGGTCAATGGTTCGAATCCCCTCGACTGGGTGAGCTCCCGTTGCTCAGTCCTTGCTCCTGCCAACCTAGCAGTTCGGAAGCATGTCAAAGTGCAAGTAGATAAATAGGTACCGCTCCAGCGGGAAGGTAAACGGCATCTACGTGCACTGCTCTGGTTTGCCAGAAGCGGCTTAGTCATGCTGGCCACATGACCCAGAAGCTGTACGCCGGCTCCCTCGGCCAATAAAGTGAGATGAGCGCCACAACCCCAGAGTCGGCCAAGACTGGACCTAATGCTCAGGGGTCCCTTTACCTTTTTAAAATAAATGTTAGGGTGAAGGCAACTCCAGATAAGCTGCAGATCACAACGCTGGAAGAAGATATGGATGGAATAGAATGAACTTTCTCATCCTTAACAAATGCCCTTTGGACTTGAAGGTTCATTGCTAATAGTTCCTCGATTGCTTTGATTTACTGGGACAAGGGCTGAGGAATAGGAATAGTACAAGGAAACAAATCTTATTGCAAGACTGTAGGAAGGTGCTTTTAGGTGGCAATCTCTTCTGCAATATTTTGCTGAGGATTGAATGCGGGCTTAGCATCCCCGAGTCTCACGAAGCAGTGAAAATAATAAAATCTTGTATTCACTGGCCTGGCTTGGACTCATTACATCACAGACTCTGCACATCTGTTTCAAGGGCTCCGGCTTCCATTTGTAATGGCTCAAGAATGTTGGAACTTTGACAGAGCCCTTGAATTAAAACTGCAGGTACAGTATGCCTTAGCAGAGGGGCCTTGGGCATTTTTATTTTTATTTTAAGAGAATCATATAACGTGTACCTTATTCCTCTCCCAAGCCTCTAAATAAATTATTTGGCTTTAATTATGCATATTTCCCTTCTGTTGCAAAACTAGTTCAAGTTGAACTACATTGCTGTGTCCACTTGTGAGCTCCAGAACACGGTGGCGTGATGAAATGAATGCAAGATTGCAGCCTAGAAACTCTGTCAGTGTAGGGCTCCTGTACCACAGTCCTGTGCATGTTCACTTGGAAATAAGCCCTGTTTTTCTCAACAGGACTTACCCCCTCACATGGGCTCTCTAAGGATTGCATCCTCAGATGACATGCATTTTCCACAATGACTTGCAAAATTCGTATATGAATTTTCGCTTTAATCCAGGAATAAGGTAAAGAGAGAGACAGATGTTCTCTTCTTCCGAGAGGGTTGTCATGGCTGCTGTGAAGATTCTGGATCAAAACTCCAGCTCCAGCATATTGGGGACTTGTGAGCAGGACACCCTTCAGGAAACAGCTATAGTTGGTATGAGGTTTTTTTTGGGGGGGGGGTGAGCTGCATATGGAAAGGGAATGCTTCTCTCCAGTGTTCATGTGTGTCTTGCTGCCATGTACCTACTCTGCTTCTCCATGGTGTCAAGTATGGGTAGACTAGGCTCCAGGGTCCCTGCATGCCCTTGACCGTGAGGAACATAGGAGGCTGCCTTGTATTGAGTCATAATACGGGTCCATTTACTTCAGTGTTGTATACGTTGACTGAAAGTGACTCTCTAGGTTCCAGGCAGGAGATGTTCTCAAACCTACCTGGAGATGGATTGAACCTGGAATCTTTTATATGCAATATAGCTCTGCCCTCTTGGGGAGGGGGTGCATGCGAAGCCACAGATCATAGTTGTAGCAGAAAGGTGTTGCTCTTAGCGCCCCCCTTCCCCAGGGAGAACTGGCAAACAACAAACTGGATTAGGATCCAGAACAGTCTGCCATGTTGGCAGACAACCAAGGAAACAGGGGCAATTGGCAGGCCCCCAGCAGGCTACAGCCCACCGGCCGGTGTGCCGGGCGATCTCCAGTCCTTGTTGCAGCATCTGCGACCCACAGCTTCAGAAGCTGGGGCACGCAACTCAGCAGAGATAATGCGCAAACAGAAGTGGCAGAAGTGGTTGTGTAAGCATATTTACAAGCAGTTTATTCAGCATATATCAGGAAAGGAAAACATGTCTGATCCCCTTCATGTCCAAAGCAAGACAGCTAAAAGCAAAAGATATACACAAACAGAAGTTCCCAGCAAGCTGTGCTGGAGTGTAAACAGGCATGTGACACACAACAGTCTCATGCATGTCCCTTAAGGTGGAATGGAATATTCTAACATGCCATACTAGGGTATAACTTCCATGGGATGCCACATGGGATGTCACAAACTATTACAAAAATTCACAGCATTTAGGAGAGGGTGTTTTTTTGGGGGGGAGGGTTGTATAGCTGTGATATATTTCATGGAACGTAGGCAGAACTGAAGCTGAGCAGGGCAGATGAATAGTTCTCTTGAATTGTTTCAAATGTTTGTTCAGAGAGTCAGCATTTCAAATGGAATAATAATATAGTGGAAAAGAGCAGATCGTTGCCCTGAAATTACAGGGCTCTTTTAAAAAGTCCCCATAACATGCCAATGTAAAAATAGCCATTATAAAAGTTAATAGATGCATTTTCCAGATAGCAAAGTTAATAAGAAGAATACAGACTTTATTTCAGCATATATGAAAGCTTAAAAATAACAATACCCCAGAGTGCTTTTCTTGTACATTCCAGACTTCAGCTTAATTCAAGATCTGAGCATTGTGACTTTTCTTATCTATAGATATTTAAGGAATGCTAGCATGATCTCTCCCCCCCCCCCCCAGTAAATGGATTATATTTGATTTGGCAAGGTGTAAAATGTATAAACATTGATTGTCATCTGGGTTGATATCAGCGTCCAGCTTGGATGAGTGCTTGCTGATATCCACAGCCAGTAGTAGTGCAACTGCAGATAAGAAAAATCTGGCTGATCTCCTTTTTTCCCGGCAGGAAAATATCCGCCAGCGGAAGAGATCAGGGGGAAAAAGAGTCAACATACTGCTGCCTTTTCCAAGCACACCTTCCATCAGAAAATGGGAGTTCCCCCTAGAGGCCCCTGTGAGGATGCTGGGGTCCCTGGGACCATTTCTCATTTTTCAGCATGAGGGAGTTCTGTAGGAGGCAGCACAGAACAACTGTTTTGTATTATTTTAGCCTTCTTGGTATATGTAGGGATAAAATAAGCACATTCAAATGGTGTCTGCATGCCAGGTCTAGTGACTGATTATGGGGGGCGGGCATTACTTGGGCCCACCCAATATTTTATTCAAGTTGACGCTCCTGTTATGCGCAGTTAAATCTGCAGCTTTTTGTAAGTGTGAATACAACAAAGATGTGTGATACACACGGTACTGTATAGTGTTACACATACAAGTTGAACATTTGAAGTATACAGTTAATTCAGCAACGATCATATGAGTGCTTACATTATTGACATTAGTCATGGAACAGGGCCTTAATATTCTTAGCAGATACATGTACTATATTTATTATTAAAATAAAATGAAACCACACATGTATTTTATATCCTGGGTGTAAAAAAATATGCTTGTCTGCTCTTGGTGGGCTGACATTTCTTTTTCACTGGGGCACAAATCTACTTCCAGTGGTCCTGGCCCTGCCTTCACTAGCATACTGATTTTTTTCTTTTCTTTTATCTGTGCATAAAAATGGGACTACAAGTATTTTATTCATGCTGCTGAGCCACTCCTGGTAGTGTCACATGGGCCAGCCACCTGAGCCTGACCTCTGTCTGACCTTAATATTTGGAAGCTTGAAGAAAGAGTTATATAACTGTTAACCTAAAAAGAAGCACAGATGCTGGCTACGGTGGCAATGGGCAGCAAAAGCAATTTAACTGTGCATTTATTTTACTATTCCTAAATTACTGTTGTGTTGTTTTAGGGATTCCCCGTGACACACACGGAAAAGTCTATTTCCTTTCCATCATCATCTGTAAACATAAGTTTAGATGTTCACCCTCCCCATTTTTTTCAGTGGTAATTTGCTTATTATGCCAATATCTTTGTTTTATAGTAATGCTTGCATAACCCATTGCAGTGCAGATAACAGTAACAGTCCTAGGTTGAAAATAAACAGAATCTGCTCACCAACTTTGATGAATCTTTTTTTTTTTTTTTAATCATATTTATTAAAATTTCCAATAATAACAGAATAAAGAAGATAGAGAAGATAAAGAAAGAAAAGAAAGAAAAGAGACCAATTTTA
Source organism: Podarcis pityusensis (assembly GCF_964106645.2). Lineage (NCBI taxonomy): Eukaryota > Metazoa > Chordata > Lepidosauria > Squamata > Lacertidae > Podarcis > Podarcis pityusensis. The sequence continues at coordinate 51,095,360 of NC_138027.1, forward strand.
AACCCTTATTTTCATAACCTTCTTTCTGGGACTCCCTCCTTCCCCTCCCGACTGTATTCCCCTTTCCCTACGTTGGTTCCACAAGTTCTCATTCCCAATTTAACCTAATATGTTATGCCTAATAGCCAATTTAAATTACAATCTTAACATCACTCCTCACCTTTAACAAAATAGAACAAAGATTTTTTTCCCCAAAATCTACCCCGTTTCCTTCCACGAATTCCCCCTTTTCTTTTCTTTTTCCAAACTTGTTAAATCAAAATACCAAAGTTATATAAAAAAAAAAAAAAAAAAATTTAAAAGATAGAAAATAGAAGAAGGTTCCAGAAGTTGATTACATAGCCTTTGGATTCTAGAATTCCCCCTCCCTTCCCCGGTTTAGATTCCCTATGTCCATCAGTCTGTATGTTGTCGGCCTGGAGGTCTCAAGTCCACAGCCAAACTTTCTCAATTCATCTTGCCGGTTTTCTTTAAATTTACTTGTTTTGATGATGTTTAATTTCAAAAGTCCAGTCTAATCGAGGCCTTTAATTTCCCTTGATCATTGTTACTCCTCCCATTGTTCTTGCCGTGGCGTAGTTGGTCCTTTACTCTTTTGTTTCTTACTTTCTCAGGTTTCTGTCTTGTTCAGCTGCAAAACCATTCTTATTCTGAAATCTAGTATCACTACAGAGGTTTGTTATTCAGGAGCTTACTTGAATAGAAAGATTCTATTGTGTTGTCACCTCTGTAGACAAAACAAATATTTCAGTTTTGCTACTTTCCCAGGAGCTAAGACCAGTAGTACACATCCCAGAGTAGTTTTCCATATACGCCGCTTGTAATGTCCCAAAGCCCCTCTAGAGGGATTGCAATAACTTTGTGTCCTCTCATCCAAAAGTCAAATTGTTGTTTCTTTTTCCACCCGACATTTTGTATCCATATTTATATCCAATTGTATCAAAATTAACCAGCAAAATACTTGTAGCAAAGTCCTCTTTATATTCTCAAGATTTGACAGCTACTTTGACAGCTGTCAAACTCTCCATCTCTCTCCACCAGGTTCTCTGAATCGCCCCGGTTCCCGGGGGGGGGTTGCCTTTTCCCTCTCACCCTCGACTCTCCTCCAGCACAATTCTTGTAATGATTCCATCGTGGAATTTGGTATTTTTAATCAGCAATAAACTTCTGAATTGATCTTGGTTTCTCAGTCCTTGTTTTAGCATGTTTACAATCAGGGAGGGGACTGACTTCCTTTTTAGATCCCCCCCGCTCGTGCCGAATCCGAAAAAAAAAATTCCTTTTTTTTTTCCTCCTTTTGTACCCGGTTACCCAATTACTCACGGGTTTTTGTTAAATGTCCGAATTTCAAATGGAAGAAGCCAGCGCTCTCCGACGAATGGCATGCGGCTGCACTCGGCAGGGGAAGCGATAGACTCAAAGTACCACGCCACTCCCAGGCACCCGATCCGTAGCCTTTAAAAAGGCTCCTTCACGAGTCGGGAGGGCGCTGACGGTACCAGCCGAGTCCCCATGTCCACGGGCCCCGTGCCCGTGGTTTTTAAGGGTCCCCGCGTCGCCGGCGCGGTAGGACCCAGCCCCTGCCGAGCCGACTCCCTCCGGAGCTCGGAGGGAGTCCGCCATTCGGCGATGGCGCCAACCCGGAAGTGAACAACTTTGATGAATCATACAAATCTACAGTGCAACTGCATCTTCAATATTTTGTACAGTTCTAGTTGCCTCACCTGAAAAAGCAAATTATAGGGGATGGAGCAACTTCCCTATGAAGAAAGAATTTGGGACTTTTTAGTTTGGAGAAAAGGTGGGCATGATAGATGTTCATAAAATTAGGCATGGTCTGGAGAAAGTGGATAGTGAAAAGTTTTTCTCCCTCTCTCAGAGCAGCCTTAAGCCTAATTATTGAAAACTAAAGGTGATTTAACTCCTTGGCCCAGCCTTAAAAATCTATACTCAGTCTGATCTCTGATAGCAGGGAAAGGCTCAATTAGGCTGTGTGTACACTATAGTTTTAAAGCACATTTGAAGGATGATGGGAGTTGTTGTCAAACAGTATCTGGAGGGTACTATGTTGGCAACCTCTGATTTTGATATTCTAAGACTGAAATTATCATCTTGGCTTTGGGGTAGGGGTGGGATGGGGAGTGCCCCTTATATCAGTTCCACAACACCTTGCACCTATGTGACCTTGCAGTTTGAACAACACCTTGGGCAATTCTTCAATAATGCATCGAATGCATGTCTTAAAAGAAAGACATTGATGAATAATTGTAACCAATATTTTTGAACCTCTGCACAATATTCGCAACCCCCTTGATGTAAGCTGCAGCTATAAATGGCTTAAACACATGTCTTCCATAACAGTCATTTTACCTTTAATGCCTTTGACTAAACCTCGAAATAACCTCCAGGTTAAGCTAGCTCTGGCACCCTGCAGCAGTCCTAGTATGCAATTGGGTTTTGTGATTGCTTGCTTGCAAACTATTTCTCCTGGCCAGGAAAAATGCATTTGGAAAGAACTGCTTTCTTCATAAAGCAAAAAAATAAAATAAAAAAGCATTCATCCCACCCTCCTGTCTCCCTATGACTGCGGCATATGTTCATGATCAAAACTGAACTATGCATGCCAGTTTTTTCCATCCATTAAAAACTTATTCCCCTCCCCTCCCCAGTTCTTTAAATCCTACCTTTCCAGAAGGGAGCAGTAAGTTCAGAAAAATACTTTCTTGGTATTTTAGTAACATGATGAATGCTTTTGCCTTTTGAACTCTGCACCATCCTATTTTCAATAAAAGTTAGACTTCAGCTAAAGTAAATAATAAAATCAAAAAAGAGCACCACACCTGCTAGACATGAAAATTCTCCATCTCTAAGTAAAAAAAATAATGGTGGGGGAGCCACAGAGAGGACATTTCAGCCTGTAAAACACAGAGACAATGTGTGGGTACTGGTCAGTGCTGAATTCAATTAATTTGCTTTTTAATCCAGGTGTTTTATACTAAGACAATTTTCATGTTCTTCCATTCAATCAGTTTTTGTTTCTTTTTGCCATCAAATAAATTACAAAGGAATGATTGCGTTCAAAGTCAGCAGGGTTTCAAAGCCATGAAATGGGAAGAAAGATTCCATTGGTCCAATTGAACTTTGGATCAAGGCCTTGATAAATATATCTCATATAACCTGCAAATGCTATTTTAAAACTGAACAAACATTCAAATAAAAGTGTGGACTACATAAATCTGTGGAATTCACCACATGAGAATTCAGATTGAAATCTCTTCCTGTGCTTACAATATTTGCAGATTAACATCGCTGCTGAATTCTCCACTTGCATCTGGTCTCAGGTTTGCACCTGGAAAGGTGAGAGCTGGGAGCAATACATAATTCCCATATGTGTGAATTCTGGATGTTGTTGTTTGTGACTCGGTTAAGGTGAAGTTGTGAAATGCTAGCATTTGTCAACAGGAGCAAATATTGGCCAGTGTTTTCCAAAAAGAGGACTCTTTTGGGATGGATGTAGACGTCTGTTTAACTATTTATTCTGGCTCTTTTTGTTTCTTATATAGAGGCCGGTACAGATACAAATAAAATGCAGGGCTCTTTGATTAGCTGTACCCTTGAGGTTGTGTGACTTCTTCCGGCCCCTAATGTGTTGAAGAACACCTTCTGTAGTATTGGTAGGGTTTTTGTTTTCTACTGTAGGCTCTCCAAACAATTCAGAACTCTAATCTTCCAGGTTCTCAATTTCATGGGGAGCTACAACTCAACATACAGCATCAGGCTGGCCAACTGAGGAGGGGTACTGGCAGTTTGTGCTCATGCCACCTCTGATGTTAAGGGGACAGAGGAAGCAGAGGGTAGCCAGGGCCAGCCCAAGCCATGTTGACACTTGAGGCAAACTCAAAATGGCACCCCACCTGCCAGGGAAGGAGGGGGAATGAAGATCTACATCAGGAATGAAGGAGAGAATCAAACTACCCTTACCCAATGGTGGAAGTGGGAAGCAAAGGCAGTTTAAGGGGTCAGTGGAAAGGAGCATGCTTTAAATCTTGCCAGGCAGGTTCAGACCTTAGGAGACCCCAGAGGGCAGCCCCCACCACCTTAGAGGTGGGAGGAGACCAGCAGTGCCTCCTATTTGCCAGTAGGCCTGTGTAGAGGTGACATTGCAGGAGGCTGCAGAGGAGAAGGCAGATCTGGCCTCAAAGAAGTGTGCCGCAACCACCACTCCCACTGTAACAGCGGCAGCAGAGGTGAGGGATGTGTTCCTTGGAGGCTGGATCGGTTGCCTCACCTTGCCTCACAGGTGGGACCCTGCTTGGCCTTGGCCCTGGGGATGCTTCCACTGCAAACAATTTGTTCTTGGGTAATCAGAACAGGGCATGTGTGTGTTTCCAGCCAGGTCTCGGCCTGTGCTGTGCCTTTCACCATCTGTATCATGTGTCACGTTTTCAACAAACCATCCTTTGGCATCACCCTATGTGTGCTGCATGTGCTTGGGTGGTGGTGGCGGTATCAGTGATGGCTGCCTGTGAATTTGTTTTGGGACGCTGATGATCTCATGCATTTGTTGTATGTCTGGCCGCTGCATGTCGCTACGTGATCGGCAGAGCATGTGGTTCAGCATGCCCAACATGTTGCTGATGCACCATGCTGGAAATGCTGTGCAAGCCCTCCCCTTTCCCATGTGTTTACATTCATGAGCTGGTGTTTTCTCGCTGTCTCCCATGGGTTGGCTCTGTGTGGCCTTGCAGTGTGTGCACACCTCACTGGGGGCTTGGGGCTGCTCCTCTGTCTTTGTTAACAGCTGGTCACGGTTTGCATGGTGATGCCAGCTGTGCTCTCTGTCTGTATTTTGGCTTGCTGTGGTGCTAATTCATGCTTTGCCAGGCCAGGGCCAGCTCAGCTGGCATGTAACCCTCCCCAGGGTTACAGGATAGGGGGGAGGTTTCCACCAGCCTCGTTTGCATTGACTTGCTCTACGCCATCTCCTTGTGCATAGGATAGCCCTGTAACTCATTGCCATTTTGCTTCGTCAAAGTAAAGGCTTATTAGCCATACAGGAATTATGAACAAGCTAGACTCAGTGCTCATTATAAATTTCAATGGCAAGTACTTTATTATTCTATCTAAGATTAGGGGAGGAAATACAGACAACATCATTTTTAATGTAATTTATCTGGCAGCTCAGAAAAGCCACTTATTACATGGAGATTTCAGTTTGAAATGCCCAGGTCTGCTTAAAGGAGAACAGTTATCAAGCAAATCTCAAGGAAGTGGATGCTTGTCTTTTTTTCCAAGTCTAACAATGTATGTTACATTTACAGCTGAGATGAGAAAGTAGTGGCAGGATTCTCCTTTAACAGAGGATGCATGTGGAATGGTGAAAGGTTATGTCCCTCACATAAGCATTTAGTGGACAGAGAAGGTCAACACGTGAGTCTTGCATAACGAATGAATACCAAAGGAACATGCATAAGACAAGGAAACCGGATTGACGCAATTTCCTAAATGTAAAAATGTGGCCTGAATTGAATGTGATTTCCCTCAGGGTTATTTTTAAAAAATGCCAGCAAATGGCTCCTGGGAATACACAAGATATACCACATATGGTTTGGAAATGAAAACAGAGTTCATTGCTCACAGACTGCCTTTCTGGTATTAAACTACTTTTTGTTCTGTTAGAAAGAGTGTATGATTGGCAACTTCTTTGGATTGTTTCATAGAATAGTCAGTGTACCATAATAGTCAGTCCAGTGTGACACAGATTCTCATTGGCTTCTTCTTCTTTGTAGTTTCTTTTTAAGACACCAAAGTCCAAAGTCTAAAATTAAAGCCTCTTTGGGAATGTACTCATATCTGTCCACTCCTCTTTCTCTTGCAACAAGAGGGTTTACTTAGCCAAGTAGAATTTGATATCACAGGTTGGGCAGGAAAAGGGAAACCTGGGGACATCTATAGACTCATTCACATGTTAAGACAGAACAAAGGTTCAAGCTGAGTGGACGATGACACTTTTTATATATGTCACGAGAAACAATATGGCTCTGCTGTTTACAGCTGGATTGTGTGTGCCCCCCTTTAAGATACAGTGGTACCTCGGGTTACATACACTTCAGGTTACATACGCTTCAGGTTACAGACTCCACTAACCCAGAAATAGTGCTTCAGGTTAAGAACTTTGCTTCAGGATAAGAACAGAAATCGGGCTCCGGCGGCGCAGCAGAAGCAGGAGGCCCCATTAACTAAAGTGGTGCTTCAGGTTAAGAACAGTTTCAGGTTAAGAACGGACCTCTGGAATGAATTAAGTACTTAACCTGAGGTACCACTGTATTTCTTACACATTTTTTTCCCAGAAGGATCCAGGACAGTTTACAACCACATAATCATGCAATGCAAAAATCCAACAAAACTGTTAAAAGTTTAATTTAATGGCTGTATTTAAGATATTTTATTTAGAAAACATTCTGTCCCACCCTTCTGGAGCCCATACAGCACTCAGGACATACACTGCAGGTCAAAAGAATCCCATAAATAAATACCCATATAATGGTAGATGTGTTGTAGATTTTAATCTTTTTACTTGCACTTAGTTAATTCTTGAAAAGCTCCCTAAGATTTCTAGTCTGAAAAGTTTGACAGACTGAAAAAAAAAGCTTTACCAGCAGATTAATGACCCCCTATGCTAAATAAAGGATCAACAGAGCCTTACAGTTTATCTGTTAAAATGCATTTGATGGCATTTCCTATTTATGACTGAGGAGTGGCTGGAACTTGGAGACTGTTACCCGATTAAAGCAAAGAATCTGGAGCATTGAAGGGAATTTGGAGCATGTTGCACAAGTCTAGTTCTTTCATCAGCTTCCACTGGTATCATGCAGAAGTGTAAGGGGTTCGGCTTTTGTAAATTGTGTCCTCCCTAAAAGAGGGCACGTGTTGCAGTGAGACCTGGAGACTGACCTCCTGTGTTGTGGGTGGGTTGGATATGAGGCTCATGGTCCTTCGGATGTGAGCGAAGGGAGCGAGGTTTATAACCCTTGCTTTCCCAATTTCAGCCTTCCAGAATCCCAGTCCCAGCTAGTCCTAGGGGTCATCCTAGGAGTATGGGTGCTATGGTACAGCAGGCCTTTCGGTCAGGGCTGCCTCATTCGCAGTCAGTACCCCCAGGGTCTGGGAGCTCAGGGCTTCAGTCTGCACAGCATGTGGGAGGGGAAATTTTCTCTCAGCCAAACTCCTCACGTGTTTTTAGTTCCATGCAGGTTTGGCCGGCCCCTTCGAGGGAGGGGTTCAGTGCCCAGTCTTCGGAGGAGGATCTCCCGGTGCCTAGAGTCCCTTCATCTGGTGGCAAGTGGCAGAGGAGTCGTTGCTCCAAACGCAGGGCTAAGAGGCGTAGAGATGGCGATTCCTCTTCATCTACTGGTACATCTTCTCAGACCTCTGATGATGATTCAGACACAGTTCTGGGTCTGTATTGGGGCCACGTTGAGGGGGCTTTGGGCCTTCCCAGGTGGGCGTGGCAGCATAGAGCCAACACACACAGGGCCAGATACGGCCTTCCTCTGGAATGCTTGGATTGTGAGCTGGTGAAGGATGTTAAAGTTTCGACCAATGTGGTCAGGGATATTATTCCTGGTGCGCACTTGCCCTCCAGGATGCGTAATCGGATTCTCAACGGTCGCTATGTTGATATTTTTAAGCTCCTTCCTTCTAACGAATGCCCGGATAAAGATAATCAGGTTGCAACGGGCAAGGGTAAGGCCAGCTCCCACAAGGTGGAGAGAAGCTACTACCGCTGCGCATTGACCCCTGTCCACTGACAGGATCAAGGATCTGGGCCGATGGAAATCTGATGTATACAGGGGTTATGTACAGAAGCAGCACTGAGGTGCAGTTATTAATTTTTTGTTCATTCCTATGTCCGCCTACCCTGCACGTCTGGATAGTCGGGCACAGCATTGTCCACTGGGCTGGCAGGAGGGCAGCGGAGTCTGGAGTCGGATACAGGCTCAGTCTCCCCGACCATGTGTGCGTCTCCTGGATATCCAGATGAGGAATGCGTTGGAAGGAGCTTCTCCCAACGGTGCGGGCAAAGGTGGCTGCGGAAGGCACGCCTGAGGCGATGGTGGTGCAGCTGCCACTATGAGGGCCAGGAGGCACATCCAGAGCACAATGGCCAAGAAGATCTGTCACCCGGGCATTACCTTTCGTGATGCATCCCTTTACAGGCTTGATGGGGTTCATCTGTCTGTAATTGGGAATGATTTGTGGCTGACCTCTGTGTCAGCGGGGTTAAGGGATTGGTTACAGGTGTGAGTGGTTGGCAGCAAGCACGGTGCTTGTGTGGCGGATAGGCACTGGTTCAAGGTGATAGGGATGGGAGAGCGGTCTCACTATCCCTATGTGAAGGGTATTCCATTAAAGGAATCCAGGGACTCAACTGGTTTGGTCAACCCCCGAGAGGGGGTTGTGCCCGTGCCTGAGTCTAAGGAGGCATCTGGGTGGTGAACATAGTCTGTTCCCGGCTTTTTGCCTACCCAGGTGTTCACCCTTGGCTGACCTATGCTGATGCCCTGGGTCAGTGTTGCCTGCAAGGGTGCAGGGAACTATCGAACCAGAGCCTATGCAACCATTCACCTTCTGTAATCAATAAAGCTATGGCCTCAATTCTGCCAAAAACCAAGACCAAAATTTGAGTCAAGTTTGAATTTATTTAGGGGGGAGGTCTCTGGGTCTGAACACACAAAACCCAATCAGTCAGCTGAGCAAGAAGACAGAGAGGCTATGGAACCCCATCAGAATGAAAGTGAACCGCATGAAACATGACTCAGTGTGACAACTTGGATAAAGTCTTGTTTCCACAAATATACTAACAGTATTGAATATTTGTTCAAAGAAATTGAAGCTAGAGTTGGCAGTTCTGTTTCCTTTAGCAATTATTATGAACTGAGTGTGTCTCGCATGATATCAATCTACATGCATTTTTAGGGAAGACAGCACATGAAGCTGGTGCCACTTGTTGACATCTCTCATGAAACCCTACCGTGTGCTACCAGTTTTCAAAAGTTTCCCTTTAATTTCTTATTCTGAAACTGAAGTGTGCTATTTTCTCTACAGCACTGGTTTTCTCCATCCCCAGAGTACCTTGGGATCTTATTAGGAGTTCCTTACTTAGAAGATAGCAAAAGGACTGCCATGAATCAGGCTGCTGTCTGAAATCATTCCTTTGACAAGCAGGATTTCCTTGGTTTTCACTTTGACTCTTTCAAGCATTACTTTTATTTTGTTTATTGCCGTGCTAGTATTTTTAATAGGTTTTAACGTTCCTTGATACTTGGCATCAGTCATCCATTCTTCAGTTACCTCTAGACTGGATTATTCTGATTCAATCTACACGGAGCTTCAGTTGGTCCAAAATGCAGCAGCCACACTTGTATCTGACACTCACCGATCAGAGCATATAACTCCAACCTAACGTCAGCTCCATGTGCTTCCTCTTTGCTTCCAGGCTCAACTCAAAACACTGATTCAAGCCTTTCTACAAACTTCCAACTTGTCTAACTTATAAATCACCAAACTGTCTATCTATCTGTCTTTCACCAGTCACTGCTACACACAACTGGTCTAAAACTACACGCCTGCAGGTGAATTGCCCATTCAGGAAACCTGCAAACCTCCAGAACCATTTGTGTTCTTTGTTGGTTCCCTGATCTCTTGGCTGTTCATGCTGAAATCAACAGGAAGCCTCCCAGTTTATTTTACTGGGGTTTGGCTTGTATTGCATAAAAATGTGGAGGACTGTGCATTAAGGATGTTGCTTTTGCTTCGACATTACCAAGGAACTAAAGATATACATTGGGTTTAAGCTCTTAGAAAGAGCCCCTCTTTTAAAAAGATAATTATACTTTTGTTTATCCAATTAGCATAAATAAGCCTTTGCTGGTTGCTTAAACATGGTATACAATCTATAAACATCCTTAGCTACTGTAAATAAAAAAGGTTTATTTAAGAATCTGAAATAACCAGCATGCCTTTCCATGCATAGCTTCAGCCTTTACTGCTTAGGAAAGTATCCTCACATTGTCCCTTCCCAACAGAAAATATTTTGTTTTTTCAGAATTATGTAGCCTGTGAAGGAAGGGTGGGGAACCTCAGACCTGGGAACTAAATGTGGCTCTCTAGTCCTGTCTATGTGGCCCTCAGAATCCTCCCTGGGCCACACCACTCATAAGCCCTGCTACACTCTCTGTGCAAGTGTTTTTGCCCTACAGTAGTTTTAAGATGGCAAATGAATGGATCAGTGTGTGTATATTCATGAATCAATTTTTTAAAAATAAAACAAAAAGGTAGACAGTCTGCCAGGAAGGAAGATGGACAGCTGAGCCAGCATTATGTTTGCTGGCATGCATGTCTTTAATTTTTTCCATTATGAGCTCTATTTTAATCTTATTCTGGCTTTACACTTTGTTTTGATTTGTAGCACACAGTCTGCAGATCTTTCCTCGAGGTCACACTACTGACTGCCCAGTCTTAGGGCTAAATTTTGTTTCATTCTTCTGTTTTATCTAGGAAAATGCAACTCTTTTGGATAGTAATTCCTTTCAGGTACTTGCCAAACACCAAGAAAATATATTGATATTAACCTAAGTTTTGTCAGTAAACAGTGGAATGGACCCCTCAGGATGATCTTAAAATGTCAGTGCAAAAGCAGTTTAAATTTATTCTCACTACCTTGAATGATGCTGCTAGGGTTATATTCCTACCAGCTAGCAGAATATGCCACTGTCATGCATTTATTATGTAGATTTACCTGCATGTCATGCTCAGCAAAAATAACGGTGACATTTCTTTGTTTCTGTGTTGTCATGAAATAAGACTGGGTGCAATCTAGCCCCTTTAAAATGAAAGCTTTTCTCATTTGGTGGAAAGGAAGGTGGATGTTATTTAAGATGCTAACATGGTACCATTATGTAAAAAGGTAAAGGGGCCCCTGACCGTTAGGTCCAGTCGTGGACGACTCTGGGGTTGCGGCGCCCATCTTGCTTTACTGGCCAAGGGAGCTGGCATTTTTTCACTTCCGCAGACAGTTTTTCCGGATCATGTGGCCAGCATGACCAAGCTGCTTCTGGCGAACCAGAGCAGTGCATGGAAATGCCGTTTACCTTCCTGCTGGAGCGATACCTATTTATCTACTTGCACATCGTGCTTTTGAATGGCTAGGTTGGCAGGAGCAGCGACTGAGCAACCGGAGCTCACCCTGTTGCGGGGATTCGAATCGCTGACCTTCTGATCGGCAAGCCCAAAGGCTCAGTGGTTTAACCCACAAGTCCCGCATCCCATTCATGCATAAGGTAGTCATATTTATTATTTTGCATTTTTTAAAAGTGGCACTGATAACGGATGCATGAAGGGAATGTGTTCTTTCAGAATTACGTATGCTACAGTTAATTTTACAAACAAAAAGATAACTGTGTTGCATCCAAAACAAGGAGCTCTGGTTGGGGACATATTTGGACAGGCAATAGTTTCAAACGATAAACAGCCTTTTGGTGACCCCTTTCAATCTGAGTACTTGGAGGCATTCCACATAGGAAAATGGTCATGTGTGGCACTGAGCCACCAGTCTTCAACGCCCCAATACAAATCATCTCTTTTGTATTTAAGGGTAGTCACAACCCATTAATTTTAAACATTACAAAACTCCAGTGAATTATTGGTTATTTATGAATATAAGGACTAAGACAATCTGCTAGGAGACAGGTTGCTCCATAATCATGTATGGAGCTTTCCAGATGTTGTTAGACTCCAACTCCCATCAGCCTCGCCAGCTTGGCCAATGGCTCAGGATGATGGGGATTGTAGTTCAACACTGTTTACTTATCCCTGTGGTATACTGTTCTTGTCCATTATGATTTTTGTAGATGAAAGCATAGCAGTTGCTTCTGTAGGTATTGTGAGAGATGTTATTCACAGGACCAGCCATGTGTTGCACCACCCCCAGAAGGCTCAGATGATATTTGAGCTGGTCTAACTTCTGTACATATTGGTATCCATTCCGTGCCCCTCCCTGCCAGCCAAAGCAGCTACAAAAATGGAGAGAGCTAGCTAAAATAAAACAGATGGGGTGTGGAAGGTTGCAAATCCTTCACACCCTTTGACTATTGCTTTTGATCAAATCCACTTTGGAATTCCTGTTTCCCAAGAATGGAGTCCTGGTGGGTGGGGGAATATTCTGACGCTGAAATTAGACTTACACATGCGCTGCCACCTGTTGCAAGTTTTCTTTGGCTTTGCAAAGCTTTTCAACTACTAGGATTGATGGGGTCGTGCAGAGGAAGCAAAAGAAGACAGAGACTATGTAAGGAATGAAACGCAGAGTCCTTTTATTGCAGTTATAAGAATGACATGAAATAGTATGTGTTTTCAGTGTGTTAAAGTGGGCATTTTATCAAGTGGCCACCTTGAAATTATTGCTGTTTTTATAGTTTGTTTCTCTTAACTACTAACATATGTGGCCTTACTAGCACTTAATGACAAAGTGGGAACAAAATATATTTTACACACTGTTACTAGGGCTGTACATTTGCCTCAGACAAGGCATGAACCTAAGGCAAGACTCTATGTTTGGAGGTATTTGGTCTGAGATCCAGTCCTCTCTACTTTCTCTCCCTCCATCTCCGATGCTTGAAATGCTGCTATTAGCTCAGATGACTTTCCAAGGGCTGAGCTCATTCATAGTAACATAGGAAGCTCCCTTATGCTGTCAAACTCAGGGATACATCCAACTGAGTCCTAAGTTTGTCATTAATGTCTATTCTCAGTTTGACTAAAGTTGGATGCAACACATAGGATTGTCTGCTCAGACATGTGGCTGCTCTCCAAGAACCATACAAGAGGTCTTTCATATCACCCGCCACTTCTTCTTCTTCTTCTTCTTCTTCTTCTTCTTCTTCTTCTTCTTCTTCAAGATGCTGGAGGAATCGAACCCAGCACTGATCCTTTGCTCCTCCTGCAAAATAGAAATATTTAAAACATAATAGCTCCAAAGTGCAACTTCCTAATAGGTATAAAAATAACACTTTCCCATTTCTGAACCCCAGAACTCAATTCTCAACAGATCTACTCAGAAGAAAGAACCTCTTGTTTCAATCTGACACAGGGCTGAATTACATCACCACTGAGCATATGACTGAACATATGGTGAAGGGGGCGTGTGTCCCTTATTGCAGGTGGCTGGTTTGGTGCTTTTTAATATATAAACAGCTCATCTGAGAACTCCACTGTGGGTCCAGATGAAAATGGGTGCAGCACTCTAAATGTTCCAAAAGTGGATTGACACATGGCGCATTCAATTCTCTGACCTCAGGGTCCATAGCAGATCATGAGGCTACCCTTGAGAAAACTATACTTAGCACAACTGTCCTTTTAGACAAAGCACAAATGTGAACACATTGCCTTAAGATTTATTTTAAGAGGTGTCTTTCCCCTAAAAAGAAAACTGAAGATTGAACAAATACAAAAGCTATTTGTCTTTCTTTCGTGACTCTGCTCCACTACTTCAAGAATGGAACGGATATAGAGGAATTGTTTATGAATTTTGCTTCCAATATCTCAAAATTGGTTGTGAAGGAAGTTTTTAAGGACATTAAAAGAGAGACAGAGAGAGGTTCTATCCATATTAAACAGTCATAATTTATTCACTTGCAATGAACTCTCCTGATAAGTACTTTCAAAGCCAGCTTTACATTTTTCATTTGATATTTGACCTGAGTAATTCATCTGTATGCATTGGCTTTAAGCATTATTCTTTTTAACTTTCACTCCTTATGACTTCACCTCTGTTTCTGTATGTTGAGTTACCATGGAGCTCTCTGATCATGTTGAGATTTCAAAAAGTAGATGAATGCATGCTGGCATTTCAGGAAGGAATAACTCATTTGGAATGTGAGGGCTCAAAAAATTAAGTCTTTGGATGAGCAAAATATACAGCAAGCTTGCTGGATTTTATCCACACGCTTAGTGTGATGTATTTATTAATTCTTATGCATAAAAACCAGCAAGCCAATTCCCACAACAACAGAGGTGAAAGAGTCACCATTAAGTGACTTTCCCCTTCAGACTTTGTGTGGTAAAATGGTCTTGGAAAATCCTTGTTTTCCAGCATTTTCCATGGAACACTCATTTGTCATTTTAACACATGAGATTCCATTCACGAAACCATTTTACTTGTGCAAATAGTGAAGGGAAAGGTGAGTCTGCCACAAAAAATCAACACCAAAGTCAGCCAAAGTGTAAAACCAATTGAAAGAGCATAGAGAGGACCTGCCCCTAGAGGACCTCCCCCAAGTGACTCCCACAAGGAAGTTTTCATCTTTAAAATAAGTGTCTGCTCTATGCCCAGCCATTCTCTTCTCTCCACTACATCAGAGGAATGTGAAGCAATAAGGGAAAGAGTCTGTTTGTGGTGGTGAGAATGGCCAGGAACAGACGGGCCTATGGCACTAGACCCTTCTTTTAAAGTTTAAAAGAGCTAACAACGCTCGGCCACCTTGCATTTAAGGTAGACATTAGGGTCACTTCTGAGTGGGACATTCCTTTTTGTGAAATAGTCCAAGATCTCTAAGACACCTCTTGCAAATAGATGCCATCTTCCTAAAGCAGCACGGAAAGTGTATAGGGCAGTTGTTAGTGGGAAGTTTGTATTATTTCTGTTGGTGTAAAACAAATAAAGGGTTCCTAAACTCCAGCACATTTATGTGTATATTACTTATTCTTTTATTTCTTACATTTATGAATGGCTACCTTGGAAGCATCTCAAGGCAATTTAATAAGAAAAGACTCAAAAATAGAAACATACATACCTAAACAAATACCCCGCTAGTTCATAAAACATATCAAAAGCAGTTTACCAGAAAAGTTACATTAAAACATACAGTAAAAACTACATCAAAAAGATTAGAACCAGACACCAATTAACCATTGTGGAAAGATGTATTCTTAATTGACTGCATAGGCCAGGCAGAATATATAGAAACAATTTAAACTCTTGCATATGTAAAGAAATAGTTTCAAATGCACAATAGATAGATCCATAACGTAAAGGTAAAGGGACCCCTGACCATTAGGTCCGGTTGTGGCCGACTCTGGGGTTGCGGCGCTCATCTCACTTTATTGGCCGAGGGAGCTGGCGTACAGCATGTGGCCAGCATGACTTCTGGTGAACCAGAGCAGCGCACGGAAACGCCGTTTACCTTCCTGCCGGAGCAGTACCTATTTATCTACTTGCACTTTGACGTGCTTTAGAACTGCTAGGTTGGCAGGAGCAGGGACCGAGCAACTGGATCTCACCCTGTCGCAGGGATTCAAATCGCCGACCTTCTGATCACCAAGCGCTAGGCTCTGTGGTTTAACCCACAGCGCCACCCGCATCCCTAAATACATACTGGGGTACAAATCTCCACTTAAAAAGAAAGTCTCCAGTGGGTTGTTGTCGGCATCCATCTGTCTTGTGAGACAAGGAAGAAATGCACCTCTAGGGGTGAAGTC
Organism: Podarcis pityusensis; assembly: GCF_964106645.2. Taxonomy (NCBI): domain Eukaryota; kingdom Metazoa; phylum Chordata; class Lepidosauria; order Squamata; family Lacertidae; genus Podarcis; species Podarcis pityusensis. The sequence goes on from NC_138027.1 coordinate 51,110,897, forward strand.
AAAGTTACAGCATGCACTTGGCTGTAGAGACCAATATGGGAGAAGACCTGTTTTGTTGCAACTGGAGCAGATGAAGGCATCTGATTGTGCTGCTGCAGATGCAACATGGTGTTTCTTCTCTCTGGGCTCCTCCCAGCGGTTCGGCAATATGCCAATGACAACTGGCTAAAGCTGTGTCAGAGCATTTGCCTCATTCCTGACACTGGCAACACTTGCAAAAGGTACAAAGGCGCGAAGCAAGCCTTTGGACCAACAGTCAGGAAAACTGTACTGCTGAAAACCTTGTCAGGAGAGATCATCACAGGTTGCAACAAACAGGTGAAGCAGTGGGCAAAACACTATTAAGAACCGCAGTCACAGGAAAACATGGTCTCTGACAAAGCAATTGACAGTGTCCACTAGGCGCTGCCTGTCTTGAAAGAGTTGGATGTCCCTTGTTCCTTTGATGAGCCAAAGAACATCATCACCTCTCAGGCATGTGGTAAAGCCTCAGGACAGGACAAGATCTCAACAGAAGTGCTGAGCGCTGGCTTCACTTCATCCTTCATTACACACTTCAACAGCCTCTTCGTGCAGTGTTGGGAATTGACAATAGAGACACACCTGTTTCATACATAATGGGAAAGTGTTCCAAAGGCCCTCTTCTGACATTGAATGGAATGGACCGCCACATGAGACAGCATCTTCAGAAAGTCCTCTCCTTGAAAAGTGCAGTGATTGAGATGAGATGAGCACCGCAACCCCAAAGTCAGCCACGACTGGACCTAATGGTCTGGGGTCCCTTTACCTTTTTTATGTTCTTTTAGGTCCCAAGAGGTATAGGACTTTATACGTCAGAACCAGCACCTTTAAGCCATGGAATGCATGCGCTGCACTAAAAAAATGCATTGTGTACTGTATAGCTCATTTTGGTAGAAACAGGGTCTGCTACAACTGCAACTAAACACGGTTCCTCTCATAAAAGCTTTCCTATTTTTTTTATTGAGTGCGGATAGCTGGCTTGGCAGCTCTCTGTTTAGAGAGGAAGCCACAATTCCTACCCAGGAGGGGTTACAGCATTCTAGCAATGATATAATCCAGACACATTAGATGAGGCTCCAAATTCCTGAACAGTTATAAATGATATCAAGCAAAACATTTTCCCCTTTGTACCTCTAAGCAAAGATTAACCGGCTTTGAGGCCAATGTTTAAGGGACAGTGCAGAATTAAAAATGTTTATGGATCACTACAGAAACTATCTTGCATTGTGAATAAATAAATGCTTTGTGAAAAATACCCAGTTTGATACTTTGCTATCACTTGCTTAGATTACAGAAATACTGCATATGTGTGCATTTGATCGTGTATCCACTGCAACACAGGAATGGGAGAGGCCCTCCATGAACCTATCCATCTCCCAGGAGCACACTTGGCCACATATGCACATCAATGCAAGTGGATTGAAGGTCCTCCTTCTGACCTCTTACCATTCTCTTGCCCTTGCTGAACTTTCCTATCACAAATCATTTCCATTTTAATGATTCAAAACTGTGTTCTCAGGATGATGAAGTGATAGCTAAACCGCAGAGGTCTGCTTATAGCATAGATTTTATCTGAGAACAGAGTGTTTTAGGTTTTGCAGGCATATTTCCAATTTGTTGTAAACAGTCAATGTTGAAGAAAACTTATCCTTTGATTTCCATCATGGTTTCAGTGCAATTCTCATCTCAGCTCATGAGAAACTGCCTTATACTGGGTAGGACCACTGGTCCATCCAGTACAGTACTGTTTTACTAGCAGGAGCTCTCCAAGGTCTCAGCCAGAGACCTTTTGAACCTGCAACTTGAGATTCTCTTAACTGGAGTTTCCAGGATTTGCTCTGCCTTTGAGCTATAGCCTTCAAGCTACTGGAGTTATATTCAGGCCAACACGTGCAGGCCTTAACCCATTGTATCTTCTGTAGTTCCTGAGAGGGAAACACTTAGATTACCCAGTAAGCTATTATGAGTCAGACTATTGGTTCATTTAGCTCAGCATTGTCAACACATTCCCAGCCAAACCTGGAGATATAAGGGACTGACGATTTGCATGCACATGACCTATGTCCCAACCCACTGCCTCTACTTATCACCAGTGAATTTGGTTCCATGTGCAAATCTCAGTGCTCCACTTTCTCTTCTTACATGTCCTGCAGGGTATTATGTCCTTTGGCTTGTGTCTGCATAGCGACTGTGGTGGCATGTGCTGGGCTGAAAACTTTTTTTGGTATTGAAAACAAGCCTGATGTCCAGCTCTATCTTTTAGATAAAAATGTAAGTGTTGTTATTACTTTGTACATTTATATTATTCCCTTTTCAAATGTGTTCTTTTCACTTTCAGATTTAATTTCATTGTATCAACACTTTCTCATTTGCAGTATGCCCTGACAATATTCCACTTGACAGTACCATTACCTGGTTCACTGAACACTGATGTTGGATTAAACAAAAAAGTCCTCCTGGATTTCTCAAATGGGTGTTATGTGAATAGCACTCAAAGGCAGAGATGAGAAACCTGTATCCCCCAGATGTTGTTGGACTACAAATCCCATCTTCCCTGACCACTGGTCATGCTGGTTGAGGCTGATGAAAGCCCAGCAACTTTTGGAGGGCCACAGATTCCCCCCCCCCTTAAGTGGGAAAGCCGAACTTGGTTGCAGTCCCTAACAAAGAGGTGCCCCTTTCCCAAGAAAAGGTAACTGATATTATTTTCTTATGGGCAGCAGGTTTTTCACTCAATAATACACTTCATTTTGAAATTATTACTTTTCAAAACCTGCTGCTCAAATGTATATACAACATTCCTATCATCCTTGTTTATGTTGGCTCCCTAGTCCCACTGTTGAATCGATGACCCAGTTTTAAACACTCTCTTTCCTAAGCTTCTCATATAAACCACAGAGATTGTACATGTGGTGGAGTATCACTTATTACTAAGCAAATATTGTGTAGTGGTTTCTAGACATCTTCTTTCATGCGCTATGCTGAAGAATTTATTCAGAATCAGATATTTACATGCCTTTGGCCCCACTATAATATGGTTGAGATACTTTTTCCCTTTAACTGCTGTATTTCTTTAAACTTTCTAACAATAAGGTTGTGTCAAAGAAAAGCTCAGTCTGGTTTGTTGATTGTAATCAAGTGGATAAGCTGAGGAATGAAGGTTATGGAAAGCAGAAAAGCTATTGCCAAATGTGAAGCCTTCAGATTTCATTGCTATTGAGAGGTATTTATTAGTTAAACACAAAGGGTCCTGCAATGATTAGGAATGTAAACAATGCACAAAGTCATTGAATCAGTGCACTGTGCATCAGTGCATCTGGAGAATAATAATATAATAATAATAATTTATTATTTATACCCCGCCCATCTGGCTGGGCTTCCCCAGACACTCTGGGCGGCTTCCAAAAGAATATTAAAATACTATAATACATCAAACATTAAAAGCTTCCCGAAACAGGGCTGCCTTCAGATGTCTTCTAAAAGCCTGGTAGTTGTTGTTCTCTTTGACATCTGGTGGGAGGGTGTTCCACAGGGAAGGCGCCACTACCGAGAAGGCCCTCTGCCTGGTTCCCTGTAACTTGGTTTCTCGCAGTGAGGGAACCGCCAGAAGGCCCTCAGTGCTGGACCTCAGTGTCCGGGTAGAACGATGGGGGTGGAGACGCTCCTTCAGATATACTGGACCAAGGCCGTTTAGGGCTTTAAAGGTCAGCACCAACACTTTGAATTGTGCTCGGAAACGTACTGGGAGCCAATGTAGGTCTTTCAAGACCGGTGTTATATGGTCTCGGTGGCCGCTCCCAGTCACCAGTCTAGCTGCCGCGTTCTGGATTAGTTGTAGTTTCCGGGTCACCTTCAAAGGTAGCCCCACGTAGAGCGCATTGCAGTAATCTAAGCAGGAGATAACCAGAGCATGCACCACTCTGGCGAGGCAGTCCGCAGGCAGATAGGGTCTCAGCCTGCGTACCAGATGGAGCTGGTAAACAGCTGCCCTGGACACAGATTTGACCTGTGCCTCCATGGACAGCTGTGAGTCCAAAATGACTCCCAGGCTACGCACCTGGTCCTTCAGGGGCACAGTTACCCCATTCAGGACCAGGGAATCCTCCACACCTGCCCGCCTCCTGTCCCCCAAAAACAGTACTTCTGTCTTGTCAGGATTCAACCTCAATCTGTTAGCTGCCATCCAACCTCCAACCGCCTCCAGGCACTCACACAGGACCTTCACTGCCTTCACTGGTTCTGATTTGAAAGAGAGGTAGAGCTGGGTATCATCTGCATACTGATGAACACCCAGCCCAAATCCCCTGATGATCTCTCCCAGCGGCTTCATGTAGATGTTGAAAAGCATGGGGGAGAGGACAGAACCCTGAGGCACCCCACAAGTGAGGGCCCAGGGATCTGAACACTCATCCCCCACCACCACTTTCTGAACACGGCCCAGGAGGAAGGAGCGGAACCACTGTATAACAGTGCCCCCAGCTCCCAGCCCCTTAAGACGGTCCAGAAGGATGTTATGGTCGATGGTATCAAACGCCGCTGAGAGATCCAGCAGAACTAGGAAACAGCTCTCACCTTTGTCCCTAGCCCGCCGGAGATCATCAAGCAGTGCGACCAAGGCAGTTTCAGTCCCATGATGAGGCCTGAATCCCGACTGGAAGGGATCCAAATGGTCCGCTTCTTCCAGGCGTGCCTGGAGTTGTTCAGCAACCACTCGCTCAATCACCTTGCCCAAGAATGGAAGATTTGAGACTGGGCGATAGTTGGCTATCGTGGCCGCATCTAAAGATGGTTTTTTAAGAAGCGGTTTAATAACCGCCTCTTTCAGCGGGTCTGGGAAGGCTCCCTCATGGAGGGAAGCATTCACCACCCCACGAAGCCCATCGCCCAGTCCTTCCCGGCTAGCTTTTATAAGCCAGGATGGGCAAGGATCAAGGAGGCAAGTGGTTGGTTTCACTCGTCCAAGCAGCCTGTCCACATCCTCGGGGGTAACAGATTGGAATTGATCCCACACAACTTGACTAGACAGGACTCTAGCACTCTCCCGCCCCGGCCCTGCTCCCACGGTGGAGTCTACGTCTTCTCGAATCTGAGCGACTTTATCTGCAAAAAACTTTGCAAAGTCATTGCAGGAGATCACGTGGCCGCTACTGGGCCCTGATGGAGCAGGTGGTTCCGCTAAATTGCGAACCACCTGAAAGAGTCTCCTGCTGCTGTTTTCCGCAGATGCAATAGAGGCGGTGAAGAAAGTCTTCTTCGCCATCGCTATCGCCACTTGGTAGGCTCGACATTGAGCTCTAACCCGTGTCCGGTCAGATTCAGAATGGGTTATCCGCCACCGGCGCTCTAGCCGTCTCAACGATTGTTTCATTGCCCTCAGATCCGTGGAAAACCACGGGGCTGTCCGGACTCCATGCAATCGGAGAGGGCGCTTTGGAGCCAAACAGTCAATAGCCCTGGTTAACTCCACATTCCAGCGGGCCACCAGGGAATCAGCTGAAAGGCCATCAACATGGGATAAAACATCCCCTACCACTCTCTGGAAACCATTTGGATCCATTAAGTGGCGGGGGCGGACCATCTGAATCGGTCCCGCCTCCCTGCAGAGGGGAAGGGTCACGGAGAAGTCCAGTTGCACCAGGAAGTGATCTGACCATGGCACTTCTTTGGTTTTGCTTTTACTTAATGTCAGATCACCAACATCCATAGAGGTGAACACCAGGTCTAAGGCATGCCCGTGGCTATGAGTTGGGCCAGACTTATTCAGGGACAGCCCCATGGAGGCCATGCTTTCCACGAAGTCCCGAGCGGCCCCTTGTAAGGTCGTGTCGGCATGGATGTTAAAGTCCCCTAGGACAACCAAACTAGGTGTCTCCAGGAGGACATCCGCCACGACCTGAAGCAGCTCGGGCAGGGAATCCTTGGTGCAGCGGGGAGGTCGGTACACCAATAGGAATCCTGTACTGCCCCATTGCCCAACTTCCAGAACATGCACTCAGAGAACTGGGTCTTTCCAATAGGACGCCTGGTGCAAACTAATGACTTCCTAAAAATCACTGCAACCCCCCCTCCCCGCCCACAAGGCCTGGGTTGCTGTGCGTAAGAGAAACCTGGTGGACAAGCAGCGGCAAGGACGGGCCCATCTGCTTCATCCAACCAGGTCTCTGTCACACATGCCAGGTCAAATCCTCCATCCACAATCAGGTCGTGGATGGCAGAGGTTTTATTCATCATTGACCTGGCATTGCACAGCAACACTTTCAGGTCATGTGGGTTTCCCTTGTTGATTCCAGTATCCTTCCGGTCAGGACCAGACCTGGAGGCAGGGATAGTCCTCAAACAACGAGAAGTTAAAAGGTTGCATCTTGCAAATTGAAGTGAAACTTGACAGCCATCTGTCTTGGGAGTCCATGGAGGACTGAGCCTTTGGGGCTGAAGTCAAACTGTTGGAGAGTTACAGAGTCTGCTGTGGCTGTATACAATACAAGAGAGACATGTTTAGTTGCAGCTCTGGCAGTCGACGTGGGCTACTTCTGATCTTGCAGATAGCATTTACCAAGTTTATGTAAGAAGTCTGCTCCAGTTTTTGAATTTCACAATTTTTCATCTTGACGCAATAAAATTTTGTATCTACTGGGGTGAAATTAAAGAACAGCTGCAACTATCTACACTAATTGCTCATGCTACACAGGCATCACAAAGTGAATGTAAGTGTGGATCACTGCCTTGATGCAGGAAGGGGTACTACCTTTAGCAGACTTGTCAAAGCTATTATGCTTTGGTGAGGACTGGTATGGGGCAGGTATCCTCAATGACAAATGAGGTGGGGACAACTGCATACTACCTTCCATGCGGTTTGGCATTGCTACAAATCTATGCACATAAACAATACTGGAATAGAATTACAGGTTCAGGAACTGGCCTCTCTTTTCTTAATAACATAGTAATGGAGTGCTGAATATACATGTATCTTTAGAAACAAGAAAAAAAGAGACACTAGAATTAAAGCTTCTGAATTTAAGCAAGTTTTTCGATCTCATCATTTAGGAGGGTGGGACACGCCTTGTGCCTGGATTAAGCAATTGACCTGCAAAGCTAATTCTTGTTTCTTACATTCATTTCAATATCTTATTTCAGTTTCATGACTTTGAATATTATTCTGTTTCTAGAAACCATGCAGTGCTCTGGTCTTACATGCCTTGCAAGAGAGAATCGCCAACAGAGAATCACTTAAAAACCCGATCTAGGTTATACTGATATATGTTATGAGTACAATCTGGTCTCAGCAATTATAAAGGCTGAATAAACCAATAACAAAGAACCACAGGGGTTTGGATTCATTGATGATTATGGTTTGTAGAGTGCAAGAGATCAATGGCATGTGTATTTTGAACAATAACGGCATAAAATTACTTTCTGTAGTTGTTGAAAAACATAATGGAAACTAAATAAATATATGATCAGTGCAGCATGTTGTTAAACACCGAAGTATCAAAAACATTGAGAAATCAGCTCTTATCTTTGAAGTTTTGTGGGAAACAAGCGGCACTCTGCTATTTCAAGAGCAAATGTCTTTCTGAAGTCCCTTTTAATGATTCATGTGAAAGATGAAATAGAGACAAAAGTTTAGGTGGGCTCGAGTTGCTCTATGAAACCCTACCAAGTAAAACACAAAACATTCCATAACTTTGTAATGACTTGGCTTTGTCCCTTCGGTGAAAACTTATACAGCTAGAGGATGTTGAGTGTTACACAAACACACAGTTTACGGGTGTCAAGATTTTAAAATTGAGCCATGGGTTGAAAAGGAGAACCAGTGGGTGCCGGTGCCTCTAAAATGTTACGAAAGGTTGATCAAAATTACCCAGGGGATGGAGCAGCTTCCCTGTGCAGAAAGCATTTGAGGCTTTTTCATTCAGAAAAAGGGGTGACTAAAATGGGTGGACATGATAGAGGGGTATAAGATTGTATATGGAATAGCAGCCAACTCCAGGGGGCTGTGGGTGCTTGGGCACCCACAAAAATATAATTGTGGGGGCCGGGCACCCACAAAGTCATTGAACAAAGCCAGCCAGCCTCTGTGGTGGTGCTTCCAAGAGAGAAGCAGTTCATCTCTGCCCTCCACAGCCAGCTAGCAAGGCACCCTTTTCCAGGGGAGCTCAGACACAGGCAGAATCTCTCTGCCTCTGGGTCCAATCCCATCCCTGTGGAAAAGGGTGGCTTGCATGATAAGCCTCTTAAATATGTGTTGTTTTACTTCAGCATTTTCCAGTAATTCACTAGAAGGTCAATTGTGAGGCAAAAGCACATTTCAGTCCAAACAATTTTAAATGCTCAGCCAGCAAACCAAATAGTTCAGGACTAATGTTGTATCTCAAAGCAAGGTCAAACAAGATGTCTCTTTATACAGAGTGGAACAAAAACAACAAATCTCAGTCATGTTGTTATCAAAATACATTCATATTTTGTCACTTTGTAATCTCCATAGAATGTAGAGTATCCAATTTATGTAAATTTATAAATGATGGAAGCAACTTTCATACTTTAGTAGGATGCAAACTCATTGATAAAGGGCCCTTAATGCAAATACGCAAATCCAACTGCAAACATCCTTTAAGTATACTTCATCAATACATGTCCTCATTTTTACTTTCACTTTCCAATAATGTTAAACTCTTAATGGTGATGGTTAGACACATGTAACCTTCATGGTTAGAACAGACCAGAACAGACCAGAGTTTAAGTACATATTTATTTTGCTTTAATTCTAAGGATGCCACAATTCAGTTCTAAATTCTGACTTGGAGTATTTCAATCTATGTAGATTTTTTAAAACAAACAAACAAACAAATATATGAACGTGTATATTCAACTTAAAACTATATTTTTGCCTCAACAGTGGAACATTATTATTCCAACATGATATGTGTATGTGTTTGAATACTGGCAAATTTATTTTTAGTATACGGAGCTTACTACTCTTCTCTGCTGTTATCACTTAATGTTGGAAAGCACTTCAACATTTTCCCTCAAGATCTTAAAGTTTTGTGATACCACACTTTTTATGTAGACCCTGGTCCCATATTCATTGTGAACTGTTGTGAAATGAAACATAGAAAATCCCACCTACTAAGAGAATAATTGATGGGGAATAATGGAGATGCAGAAATGTGCATACCAACAGCATTTTCTCATGGAAGGAATGCTGTATTTGCATATATATGGCATGTAATATGCACTGCCTGTTCATAAAGGGAGTGGGCCTAAACAGAGCTTTGAGCTTGTACTTCACTCCTTTGACCTGATCTTTTCTGAGTTCAAGAGCCATGTGGATGTTACATGCTTTTAGATTTTCTGAAAATCACCCATTGTACATTCATCCATCCCTTACACCAGCCCTTGATAAAAATACTGGCAAAAAGAAAAGGGAGGAGGGAGACCCACACAGAATTGCTCTGCTATTATGAACTTGATGTTCCTGGGCTCAAAAAAGGGTTAACACCCCAGCTGCAAATTGATCTTGAACCTTTGGGAAGAATTACTCATGACTGACTTTTCCCATGGATTCCAATGGCCCTTAGGCGCGACTACTTTTCTGTTCGTTGAAACCTAGGAGTAAAGTCTTAGGCTGCACTCTTAAAGCTGGGGGGAGAATTCGCCTCATCCATCATACTGCCAGTCTAGGGTGGAGTGTCACTCTTGCACACTTTTGCCCTTTCTCACACCATCCCCCTTAACAATTCACCTCCTATTCAGATCAAGGGAAATTCATTATTCCAGCTGCAGGGCTGACAGAGGTTTCCATCTGGGTTGGGAGTGTGTCCAGGGGCTGGGATACTAAGAATCCTTTGGATCCATGTCCTCTATAGAACCCAACGTATACCCAGATCCCTTGAGAATGCAAATTGTACATGCGTGGATACACTTTCTCACTTTCTGACTCCTGGCAGCGGCAGATGGTGTGATCTGTGGCAGAGAAGTGACTGGAGGGGGTGGCAACCAAGGCATTTGCTCAATAATTCAAATGTGCCCATGGGACTGAAATGACTGGTGACGCCTGTATTTATCTAACAGCTAATGAGATAAAGGTGAAGGAGTAAATCCATTAGTTTCTTGGGGAATATGAATGCATCTGCAAGTATTATTGGTTTACGTACTTCTATTGAGTTATGACCATTAGAAGAAGAAGAAGAGTTTGGATTTGATATCCCGCTTTATCACTTCCCGAAGGAGTCTCAAAGCGGCTAACATTCTCCTTTCCCTTCCTCCCCCACAACAAACACTCTGTGAGGTGAGTGGGGCTGAGAGACTTCAAAGAAGTGTGACTGGCCCAAGGTCACCCAGCAGCTGCATGTGGAGGAGCGCAGACGCGAACCCAGTTCCCCAGATTACAAGTCTACTGCTCTTCACCACTACACCACACTGGCTTAGATTAGAGTTCGCCCTGCCCATAAATGCCATCATGGGGGAATATGTACCAGCATTGCATCTGGGGCCTTTTGAGGAATGATCTCAGGTTGTCTATTATTATTATTATTATTATTATTATTATTATTATTATTTCAATTTATACACTACCCTATACCAGGAGGTCTCAGGGCAGTTCACAACAAGACCACATTGTATAAAATCAAACCAAAAGCAGTAACCCAATAACAACCCCCCTCCAAAAAAAAAAAGCCACATTCTGAAAGGGTGTTGGATGTCAATAAGATCAACCAAAGAACATTTTTGCCTGGCGCCTAAAGGTGTATAATGAAGATGCCAGGTGAACTTCCCTGGGGGGAGCATTCCATAGATGGGGAGCCACTGCAGAGAAGGCCTGTTGTCGTGTTGCCACCCTTTGGACCTTCAAAGAGGCATACGAAGGAGGGCCTCAGAAGATGATCTCAGTGACAGGGTAGGTTCATATAGGAAGAGGCGGTCCTTGAGGTATTGCAGTCCTGAGCCATTCTATCGGTGAGGCTCAGAGAGTGCTGAAATCAGGATGTCTAAAGCTTATGTGGACTGAATCTCCACCCCATGATGCAAATGCATGTGCCACAAGCCTACAAGCACAATAACAATGAGATGAACAGTTTATCATAGGCATATGGTGAATCTGTTTGTGGGTGAGTCATCAAGTGCAAATTCAAACCAGGTTGGTTCAAGAAGATCAATTCTCTTTGAAACCAAAGCAAGAATCCCCCAGAAGGATTCCAGCATCCTGTGGAAATTTCCTAACCAGCTTTGTGAGTGAAAGCTCTCCTCCTGCTAATGTAGTGTGCTCATGATAGAAGACCTACTGGTTTAATTATTATTGGAAGACCTAAAGAAAGGACTTTTTTCTAGATAAGGATGCCTTCTTTTTCTTGGTTGCCTCATGGGAACATCTGGCACAGTCCAGTTCTCAATTTTCAAGAGCAGCTCGACATAACCTACATTCCTGAAATGGACAACTGTGGGAGGGAACTTTATTCATTTCGTTGGATAATTGGTTTATGGCTTGGAGTCCTTTGGTGAAATTTTAGCTAATAACCATAGAATTTTCCCCATTTATTTCTTCCTCTTTTATAACATGTCTTTTTTGGAAGCCCAGAAGGAACTCAACCACCACCAAAGAAACAACCACTATAAAATTGTAATAGTCCTGCTTTGATTTATGAAGAATGAAAAGGAAGAAGGGTATATATACTTTGGAGCATCAATTCCACATTATTTCTCATAGACTGCATGCGTAGCATAGGCATCCTAGTACATACTGATGACTTTTAACCACAGAACACATTATGCTGTATTTAATGCAGCAGTTGATTCATTCTGTTTGTCTTTCCAGTGTAAATCTGGAAAAGGGCACATTGGGAAGCAACATCAATAAGTGTAGAAATCAGGAGCAGCCAGACCAGAAAGCACATTCTGGCATTATTCCTGATGGTCACTGTAATCTTCTGCATGTTTATCTCGTATTTTCCTTTCATATATGTATAGTCAGCTTCAGGGGCTCCCTTTTTGTTTTGGAATATGAAGCCAAGTTTAGCTTGGCACCAAATCCAATGTTTCTGGCTTACCAGAGCCTAATGGTAGTCTTTGCATGCAAACTGCCCATATAAAGTCAGTCTGAATGTAAAAAGGAAAAAAAATGTAGAGACTTTACATAAATTGCTAATATTTCCTTTGGTCAAGAAACAAAGAAAGACTGATTTGCTTAAAATGGTGAAACACTGGAAGAAATGGGAAGGCTCAAAGCCCTCACTTCATTGGGATTTCTGAAAAGTCAGTTACTTCTGAACTTGCAGCCTCAGGGTTTGATATACTGCGCTCAAGATTTGACTCCAGTCAAAACATTCTCCATAAGAGCATCCCAATGATACCAAAATTGAACTGGACCTTCACATATCTGGAACCATTTTTTGATGAAAGCTATTTGGTTGGTTTGGAATATATATATATATATATATATATATATATATATATATATGGGTTGTAGTTGTAGATGAAGTACATAGTGTTTCAACTGAAGGCTCAGTATCATTCCTATAAGAAGGCTAGGGATATAAGAAGGCATCAGTTTCCATTCTGATCTGTGCTTGTCTCATGCAGTGCTGTTTTCCTTCCACTGCTGTTTGGCTTCCGACAAAAACTATGTTATCTAGCTCTCTGTCCACTGAGATGTTACATAATTACATAATCTATATCTCTAACTCACCATCTCTAAGATTTTCACAGAAAGCTTTGTGATGATGTTTTATTTCTATTTGTAATTTACACAATTAGTTATGCAATTAATTGTGTTATACAATTCCACAACATTCCTTTCAATGCACAGGCCAAATCTTCCTGGTGCAAACGAAATGCAATGCAGATTGTGAGAGGGGAATTGTCATCAACTACATATTGTCTGTGGGCTTAAATCAAGAAGAGCAACAATGAATATTGGCTGTATCCACTGGATTGATTTCTATTCTGGACATAGAATGAATAAGCAAATATGAGCCATTTCTATTCCTGTTTCTGTTATAATTCTCTGACATCCCTAATCTGAGCCCAGCCTTCCCTAACCTCATACCTTCTGTATGATTTGGATTCCAACTCCCATTAGCCACATGATGCCTGATCATTGGTGAGAAATGATGAGAATCACAGAACACCAGGGTTGCACCAGGCTGGAGAAGGCTGCTTAATCCTCTAAGCATGGTATAGCACTGGGGTGGAAAGTTACCAGATGAGGGGTCCTCTCTTTATGTCTCCCTCCTTGGAGGACCCCATTCCTGGCTTGTTAGAGCTTTCAAAGGGGACTAGAGATCACTGCAATGTTTTGCTGGGGGGCCCCATTCACAATGTAAGTATTCTACATCCCCACATTGATTATACTTCTGCAAAGTTTCAGGTTTCAAGAAAACAAATAAACAAACATTAAGTCATGACTATCAAATCAGTAATGAGCAAGGCCAGAAATATGTCGGAAAGCGAACTGTGCATTACATCAACAAGGAGATATTTCTAAGTTGTTGCTTTAGCTGGCTGGAGTAATCCAGGCCATGGCAATATCTTGTCACAGGATTTAATTTATAGATAATTCTATGAAGCCTAGCTGATACAAGCTGCGTTTTAATAGGTTCCTTCAACAATAGACTAAAAAGGTGGCAAGAATGAACTCCCTCTGGAAAAACAGATGACAGTATACGCCTCTCTCAGCCTGCAGCACTACATCTGCAATTCATGTCCTTTATGAAGGTCAGTTTCTATCTGATTCCATGGCTAACACATGGTGCTGCGTTTGTTTATATTACTCAGCTCATACGGAGAACTGGCAGAAAATGTCCGTCTATTTAATCAGCATTTCTTTTAACAAATGGGCAGTGAATTGTTTTTATGGACAAGAAACCACTGCTTTCATAGCGAGATGTTTTTTCAGTGTTAAAAAAAATAACACTGTTACTAGGATGTAACACTTTTAACATGCCTCTTCCACTTCAAAGACTGTGAGCTTTCAAGCAGAGTCCTCCATAAAGCACCCTAAACACTGTGCACTCTTTACAAATAAGTGAAGACATATGGCAATGCCAATAGTCTATTTCTTATTAAGAGGTGGCAAGTGTTCCCCTTTCTGAAACATACCCCACCATCTCCCCATTGCTCATCCTCTATGGCTCCTTGAAGGAAAGGCATTTTTCACATACAAAGGATGAGTGAATCCTAAACTGGCAGTTCAAATCAGGCTATCATTCTTAAACATGCTTGCTTGAAAGTTAACTCCATCAAAATCAACCATGCTTACTTCTGAGAAAATAAGTTTAGGATAGGCACTGTGGTATGAAACCTGCTTCAGAGGCCCTTCTGTGAGACTGATTTGGCATGCATACAAGACGGGGCCTTTCCTGTCATGGCTCCTATGGTTGTGGAACCTTCTCCTCTCCAAGCTGTATATGGAGCCCCCATTACAAAGCTTTATACAGGTTTTTAAAACTGTCTTGTTTTGAGTTGCTTCCCCTTAAAGTACTTCAGTGTAGTTTCCCCTTAAAGTACTTCAGCTGGTTTGAATTATCATGCTGACTTTAAAATATTTTTCATGTTTTGAAATATACTGGCCTCTAAGCTGCTGTTTTACCAATGTTTGAATTATCTGGTCTATGTCTTGGTTCCCCGGAGACTGGAGTTCAGAGGCATGCCTCAGTTCATGCCTTATTACAGTTACAATGTTCTGATGATTGACACTTGCCCAAGATTTGCCCAAGATGCGCAGCATTCATAGTGCATTACAACAGTAGCCTTTATAGGTAGTGTTAAAAGAATTGCAAGAGGAAATGGCAAAGCTGGGATTCCAAGAAGTTGTATGGGTGTGGAAAAGCTCTTCAGTCAGCTTCTGGAAGAAAACAACACACCAAACGCCAGCTTTAAATAGAAAGTTCCACCTCACTGGCACAACATGCTTGAGAGGTTGTGTTAACAACAAAGAACTATTTGGGGATGTTCAGGGCATGAAATGCTGTGCTTACCTCCACCCACTAGTATCCAAGTGTCCTTTTAGGTGGCAATCCTAAGTATATTTATATGGAAGAAAGCTCCATTCAAATGAATGGCTTTTACTTCCTCATTCATTTGCTTTGGTTCAGGATGCCCGCCAATGATATTCAGGCTATTGACTTAGTTCTTCAGCAAGTAAATATGTAAAAGAAATGTGAGCCTAACATTGCCACCTAATTTCTTTATTTTAGTTGGGGAAAGTGAGGGGAGAAATTTGATTCTGGGTCAACAACAATGGGTGGGAAACTGCTGCTTTGACGGTTATCTTTAGCAGATAGGGGTGGGTCAATGTATGAAGGTTTTAAGGTTTCAATGGAGCAGTCCAGTCCTTTAAATCCATCTAAACTGAGTGAGATTTATGATGGATATGTCTTTCCACCACTGTCAGAGGCAGAATGCCTGTTATTGGGAATCACAAGTGGGGTGAGTGTCATTGCCATCTGGTTCTGCTTTGGGATTCATCTAAATCTTTTGCACAATCCTAGGATAAATTTCCATGATATTTTCAGTTATCAGGTAATATCTCCTATGTCCAGTCATTTCTCTGATGTCCAGATAAAGTCTTTCTCTACTCTCCAGCATTCTGAAGTGATGTCTACATGTTTTCTTTCTGCCACCAATCTAACTTCTTGCAGCACCTGGATTTTCTTGGACATCTGCAAGCCAAGCAGTGCACTAACCTCATCTGACTCTGCATAGCAGTAAGTTCTTATTAAACTTTCTGCCCAAGGTGTTATGGCTCCAGGCATTCCTGCTGGCTTGGAGATATAACGGCATACTTTCCAAAAGGAAATGGAAGGATGATGAATGTGCCAATTACAGCACTGGCCACCAAAAATGCTCTGTACAAAACTCACAATTTCCTGCTGTTGCTTCGTGTGAGCGATTTGATTTTCTGCGGTCAGATGTTCAAGGACCGAAATAAAAAATAAATGCTAAAGGAACTTCTATTCTGAGGTCAAGGGGGAAGGAATCCCCTCACTTTCCCTTTCATTTCTGATTTTTTTTGCAGTTATTTAAAGGTTTATTTGGCTTTGTTATAGTAGCACTATGCAGTTTGCGAGGGACAAGCTAGGTGAGACATCATTTACACAATTAGTAATTGTACAAATGGCTTTTAAGAAGTAAATTGCAGGCACAAGGCCCCCACGCCATGTATCAGGACTCTGACATGAAAACTAAGGTTTTTTTAAAAAAGCCTTTGCCCTTTGTTGTGGTCCCAATTCCTACCATCTTTCTAAATCGATATTTAACAAGCTCAATCCAATTTACCACCACAAACAAATAAAATGTAATGATTTATGCCTGTATCATGTTGGCTTGATGTATGGTTTTGCCAAAGCTGGTATTTACTATTTTAGGAAGACCAGGTGATGATGATGATGATGTTTTAAATGTCAGATCTCACCATGTGTGGACATGATAGAGGGTTTAACAGCAAGGGAGGAGAACATCATGTGAAAATGAGAGGAGGAGGAGTTACAGAGATTTACTATTCCTCCTCCCCCAAAAAGTGATACAAAAATCTTGCCCGAAAGTTTGGCATATTAATGGATCAGATCTTCTGCTCCACATCTAACAGGTATGTTTATGCAGAAAGAAATCTGTGCTTGGAGGTAACTTATTTAAGAAAAATAGAAGACACTTAAACCATCTGTTACATTTTCTGTCCAAGTCCTAACAGAGACATTCAACAATATTTCCCTTAGTTTGGCTGCTTCTGCTAACTAGGAAAAAAACGAGCACATGTTTTTAATTTTATCATGGAAGACTAATAGCAACAATATTTTGCTGTTAGTTTGCTATGATATAAAAACTCATGTCATTTAGCAACAAATGGCCTGCCCCTGAGATTATTGGCTGAGCAGCTATATCTTTTCATCATGACTTTCTAATTAGAAATGTGTTTGGAGATTAATTCATTAAGAAATATCCAAAGGAAGTATTCTAATTCCAAATTTAACGTTTTACTTTCTTATAAGTTGGGGGAAAGCCCTCGAGCATCTACTCAAACATTTACTGCTCAAAAGAAGCTGAGTGACACTGAGGTTAAAGAAGGATTGAATGCTCTCTCCAACATGGAGTGTTCGTTGTGTCAGTCCAAGTTCCTCAGAGTTTTGGACAGCCAGATGACCATATTGAATCTCTGCTCTCTCATGGACAAATAGCATTTTCCACTACATGATACTGGAAACTAATTAAGAATGAAGATGGTACTCTAGGCGGTTCCTCTAGTTATCCTCTGTTGTGTTCCATTGAAAAGTGTGTTGTTTGCACAAAGCTGAAGACACCTATCCTGGTCCTGCTAAGGACTTCACTTAGGTATAATTTCACTGATCCAAGGGCACAGGCACAAAGCAGGGGTAGTGTCAGGAATAAGCCAGCTCCTAGTGGAACTTTACAGCTGGCTGCAGAACAGAGAGGGTTAGATCTGACGCAGGTTGAACAGTCAGCAGAGACTCCCCCACCCCTTGGAATGCTGGTTGCCAAGGGAACGACTGAGAGCGGGCTGCAACACAGCCAAAGCTCTCAGGAAGCTCAAACCGGTGCAGACAGATATATTCTGTAGGAACTGGAAGGAGTCTTCAAAAGAGTCATCTTGAATGATAATGTTGGCGGCTTCATTAGAGATGCCCGGAGCTATCTGTTTGTTTTTACAACAAATCCTCCTTTTTAATTACCTACACTTACTGTGTATCAAGCTGGGAACCTGGACTCCTGACAGGTAGTCAACATGATGCTCTCCAACATGGTGCTAGACACTGTGGAATTCCCTTTTCCCTGAGGTGAGGTAAAGGTAAATGCCCCCTGGATAGTTAGGTCCAGTCAAAGGCAACTATGGGGTGCGGTGCTCATCTCACTTTTCAGGCCGAGAGAGCCGGCATTTGTCCACAGAAAGCTTTCTGAGTCATGTGGCCAGCATGACTAAACTGCTACTAGTGCACAGAGGACCATGATGAGTGCCAGAGCACACAGATATGCAGTTTTCCTTCCCGCTGTGGCGGTACCTATTTATCTACTTGCACTGGTATGCTTTCAAACTGGTAGGTTGGCAGAAGCTGGGACAGAGCAATGGGAACTCACCCCGTCACGTGGCTTCGAACTGCTGACCTTCCGATCAGCAAGCCCAAGAGTCTCAGTGGTTTAGACCACAGCACCACCTGTGTCTGATGTCAATATGCACCTTTAAGACCAACTAAGTTAGTTCTTGGTGTGAGCTTTCGTGTGCAAGCACACTTCTTCAGAAGAAGTGTGCTTGCACACGAAAGCTCACACCAAGAACTAACTTAGTTGGTCTTAAAGGTGCTACTGGAAGGATTTTTTTATTTTGACTATGGCAGACCGACACGGCTACCTATCTGTAACTGATGTCAATATGGTTTAGCTTTCAGCCGCAGTTAAAGACCTCTCTCTTCCTCCAGCTTTTAGTAGGGGTCAAGTTAATGCTGTAGACCCACCTGTTCTTTTATACTGAGAATGAGCAGACCGAATGAGTTTACCTAAGATTTAAAATATTGTTTTAAGGTGCATAATATTTTATTGGTTAGTTTTATTGTGTGCACTGGCTTGTAGTATGGAATTTGCTCTGGAATCACCCTGTGGTGAAGAACAGGATATGAATTGTATAAATAAATAAAACTCCCATCATCCCTGATCATTGGCCATGCTGACTGGGGCTAACAGGACCTATCCTTCAATAACATCTGAAGGACAACATATTGGCTACTCCTGGACATAAAGTATTTGATGTGCATATCTAGGCCAGGAATGGAGAACCTGCAATCCTCCAATCAGAGGTTGTTGGATCTGAACTCCCATCAAATCTGACTATAGGTCTTGCTGGCTGGGGCTGATAGTTGGAATTTGTGGTAATATCACCCCTTTAAGACTAGTATATGGGCATTGATGATGTTCATGCTACAAAGAAATAAATTAAATTGATCTTGGTAATGAAAGTGTACATGGGGAATTTCTCGTGAAGCTACAGAACTTTCCGTGTGGATCAGTTTGTATTTGACTGTGCCCTTTTGTGGTTAGAAATATTTATATCCCTTCAGTTGGTGGCGGACTGCTTAGAACAAGCATTCCAAATGATCACTGGGTGGTGTAAAGACCCTTGGCAGGCAGCTGGAACCACAAAAACCAAATGAAAGGGTCTAAAGGAGACTGTGGGAACTTCATTTTATTTAGTCCTTGAGGCCACCTGG
This sequence comes from Podarcis pityusensis, assembly GCF_964106645.2. Classification (NCBI taxonomy): domain Eukaryota; kingdom Metazoa; phylum Chordata; class Lepidosauria; order Squamata; family Lacertidae; genus Podarcis; species Podarcis pityusensis. Next base: position 51,130,126 of record NC_138027.1, read on the forward strand.
ATTTGGCGAGAAGGAGGATCGAAAAACAGCCAGAATTCTGCACGTCTATACAGTCTTGCATTTATCATTGTCAGAGACCACTGAAAGAGGGATAATTTTTCCCTGTTCGGGGAATAATTCCAAGCGTTCTATGCATCATTATGAAAAGGGGAGAAATGACAGTTGGGTATAGTTATCTTGGGCTTTTGTTTCAGGGTTAAGTAAGCTGTATGGATGAATGTAGGAAAGCTCCACACCTAATTATGGGATTTAGTGACTAAGGAGCCGCAGGGTTCTGGCTAGCTAACATTTCCTTGTGTCCCTGTGGCTTTCAGATGAACATATATTCAATCTACATAAGGAGTTATACTGGAGAATCTCCTTCCCTCCCTCCCTCCCCAACCTAGCCAAATTTGTGTTAGTGTTAGGTCAGTTATAGGGAACCTCAGGTCCAGAAGCTGAATGTGACCCTCCAGATTGTTCTTCAGACCCTTGAGACTCTTTCTAGCCCATTCCCCCTGCACATGCCATACTCCCTTTCAATAGTTTGATTTTTAGCACTTACATTACTTTGATTTCAGTCTTGCCCTGTAACAACAGATATTGTGCTAATGCTAGACATGTCTAACTGCCTCTTTATATAAAAAGTTGCCAGCTTACAACAAGTCAGAACTTCTGCCTACTTCTCCTTATAACATAGAGGACCATTTGCTCACATTTAGCTGTTCCCAGCATTTCCTTATACAGTGGTACCTCGGGTTACATACACAGAAATCATGCTCTGGCGGCGCGGCGGCAGCAGGAGGCCCCCATTAGCTAAAGTGGTGCTTCAGGTTAAGAACAGTTTCAGGTTAAGAACAGACCTCCAGTACGAATTAAGTACTTAAACCGAGGTACCACTGTACAGTCATACCTTGGGTTACAGACGCTTCAGGTTGCATTTTTTCGGGTTACGGACACTCCAAAACCCAGAAGTATTGGAACGGGTTACTTCCAGGTTTCGGCAGTCATGCATGCGCAGAATCGCTAAATTGAGCTTTGCACATGTGCAGAAGCACCGAATTGCAACCTGCGCATGTGCAGGTGCGGCGCTGCGGGTTGCGAATGCTGTGGGTTGTGAACGTGCCTCCCGCACAGATCACGTTTGCAACCCGAGCATCCACTGTAATATCTAGCTTGCTTGTTTTCCATATGTTCTTCCAGGTTTGGCATACATGATTCTTGTGATAATTAAAATGTATATTTTAACCCTTTCTTGGCAATGATTGTCTTTTCAGATTTTTCAAATGCGAATTGGTGAATAAACCTTTTCAATACCTTCTGCATACTTCAGTATTTTTCTGTATCTTGTTGGCCCATTTAAAAATCACAGCTTTTTAGTCCTTGTTCCAAACTTTTGAGGTGGATGGACAGGAATGTCTGTTCATGCTTCATTCTACATCACCAGCAAGAATGAGATCACATGAATTTACAGGCACTTCATTTGAAAAGTTTACACTTCCCAAGATACTGCAGGAATACTCATGGGAAATGCAAGTACTCCTTAGCTATGGAGAAAAATTTTTGCATCATGGCTGTGGAATTCACACTTGTCAAAAATACAGAAAGTTCTTCATTACAAGATAGCAGTTCTAGAAGAAGCAGAATGAGGAACAGTGAGCATGCAGAAGGCAAGGCAGAGTGTGTGGGACTGTGATCTAGTCAGTCCTGTTTTGAAAGCCCTCCTGTTCAGACTGCTAGCAACAATCCTAAAATGCAGAACACGCCGTAACTGAAAGGTTCAGTCCTCTCTAGGAATCATATCAGTTACTGAGGCTGCACAAATCATTATAAACCATCGGATTGTCCTTCAAATCCTACCCACTTCTCCATGTGAGAGTTTGTTTTCGCCAGCACCCTTCTTCCACCTGCAACCTCTTGTGTGTGGAAATATACCTTAGTGAAGAGGTAGCCAGCTGACAAAGTCTGCCAAGCAAATTTTGTTGGACTCCCAAGGCACTACCAGTCTGGGAGATGGTTGTGGCAAAAAGAAGAAGAAGAAGAAAATAAGTAGACATGATACTGGGGCGGGGGGGTTTGAGAGGTTTAAACCTTTCTGCCTAGCCCAGCACATGTGAATGATGAGGATGATTTGCATTATTAAATTGTACCCACCCAAGGAACCACCCTCCTAAGCTGATTGATGGGGGGGGGGGAAGGTGTGCATTCATATGCTGTCAAGAACAAATGTAGCAATTGGGCAACAAAACAAAACCTTATAACTGCATGTACTTTATGATGTGTGTAAATGGATTGTCCCATTAGCATTCTTGCTATCACCAGTAAGTTCTTCATTAGTAGCAAAAGCTGAACAGGATATTTAGAAGGAATCAATCAGTACTTTATTCCCAAAGAAAATGAACATGTTGAGAATTTCAATTGTTTATTTATTTTTTTGATAAAATTGTACCCCTCCTCAAAGCCACTCTGTTATTTAATTCTTTCCCCTCAAAATATTTGCAGAATGATAGCATTTAAAGAAAAGAAAAATATTATATTTAAGTAGCAGAAAATACACTTGATGAGTCAAATATTAATTTCATCCTTCCTGGTGGTCCTGGAAAGGCAAATCTCTGTATATTTAGGTGGCAAATGGTAGTCAGTGAAACATCTGATGAAAATTTGTTAGCAAAACAGAAGTTACTGTAAATAGACATGGTTTGCAGTGAAACACGGTGTTAGAACATTTTTATTGGATGAGTTCCATTGTATAATGAGATTATAATCAGAGATGGATTATTTTTTCAAAAATGATCCATTTATGACTTTACAAAGCTGTGTATATCTCTTAATGTTTGTAAATTTAGATGACAGTGGACAAATATACAATACTTACCAGTACGGATTGGGTGGCACTAAGAGAAACTTACAAAAGTTACTGCATCGTCTGACCACTACAGCATAGGAAAATAGGTTGTGTTCTTTATATGTCTGTATAGGATCTCCATGAGCTTCCACTTCAGATTTTAATGCTAGAAGATGGTGTGGGAGAACTTGTGCTGTGGAAAAATCCTGTGTATCTGTGTACTCTACTGGTACAGAATTGCAGGTAGACCATAGAGTTAAAGTGGGATGGGGAGAGAAAGAACTTAAAATCACCTTCATTACCCTTAAATTAGGGATGGAGGAGAATTTTGATTCAGGTCATATTTAAATCTAATTTGTACTTTCAGAAGCAATGAGCAAACCAAAACATAGCCAGTCATCGAAATTCACACTTCTCTAAATTTTGCAATGCCGTTCTCCAGCTAAGCAGTGCATACAAAAATGTATATGCTACGGTAAAGTGTGCCTAAAAATGCATATATTGGTGAAAATAACTTGCAAAAATGCATTCTATATAAGGCAACATGTATAAATTAAACAACATTGCATACATAAATATGCATACTGGGGGGAAATGCACATTAAAATGCTGTTGAAGGCTTTTCTTCTTACAATAAATTTGCAAAGTGAAGTGGAGATGGAATGGGGAGAACTGAATTTAGGATTGGGAAAATAAGAAACAGAAAACTGGAATTTATCGATTCACTAATCTCTATCTGAAATGCAGTTTCATGCATTTGTGTAGAACGTGCACCATCACATAATGACCTAAGAATGGAAGAAGGGGCATGCTGGATCAGGCCAATGGCCCATCTAGTCCAGCATCCTGTTCGCACAGTGACCAACCAGATGTCTATGGGAAGCCTGACATGAGTTCAGAAGCACTCTCCTCATTTGTGCTCCCCAGCAACTGATATTCAGTAGCATACTTTCTCCAACAGAACCTCCCCAAGTGCATGTCCAGCACTTATTTTCATAGTAGGTTTCATCACCATTTTGCCACTGCTTAGAGCACCCTGGCTTCTTAAAGGAAGCGAAGGATAGAATTAACCATTGACCACTTTGTAAACTGTATTAAACAGCTCCAATTATACACTTTCTCCCCCTACCAATGTTAGGAGCATTGCTCCCCACCAAACAAACAAACAAACCTTCTGAAATTTGGTTGGGCCAAATGTTCAACCCAGCCCTAGGCCAAACAGTTGCCTCCTCAACTAACAATAGTGTCATAACTTTAAACAATCTTTGCCTTCCACTCTTTCTACACAAACAAAATGTAACCTGATAGTTTTCTAACTGTTTTCTACAGATCCCAATTTTTTGTTACACCCTATTGGGAATTAAGTGTGAATGATTTCGTGGAAGAAAACTATTTATTCAGTTATTGGGATACATTTATTAACAATGAATATCCTATTGGCATGTGAATGCCATTACCTCACACGCTGAGCATCCACACATGAATAATAATTACCAAAAAAATCCTATTCTTTTCATAGCAGAGGAATGTCATGAAGTCACACAGAAGAAGAAAAAAAGCTTGTGGGACATTCTAACTTGGTAAACAAGGCCCAGAACTTCACATAGGTCAGGAAAAGAAACAAAAATATAATGCAGTTTATAGAGCTTTGTGTTACTGTGGTTGCACAATGAAGCTAGCATACAGCAACAAAGATTCTTAGTCTGCAGATCACATGAGGGCACTTTTCCCACATTCAGACCCAAACTTTGTGGTATGTTAAATGCATGGTTGCATGTAACGTGTCTTGGTGAGGCTGCTTTGTTTTGTTAAATAGGAACCATCATGGCAACCAGGATCAGAGCATGTAGTAAAGGATTACCCTTTCCCTCCATGCCACAAAATTTGCCCTCTTTAAAGCTGGGATGTGCTGTAGAAGCGAAGTTGCTATGAGCACCAAGAATAATATCAATCAGGATGCAGAACAAAAGGGTTAACACCAGCAGCCGCAATTCTCATCCCTGCCCCAACCCAGCTGCAATTAAACAAACATAAACACACTCACATTACATTTCATCAGTTTTGTTTAGAGATTTCCGGTGGCCAGCTAATCCATATTGCACAAACTAAAAGGCAAATATGAAGGAATTTGCCAAGCATCTCAGATCAGGGACATCACTTGGAGACTGCCCCCCCCCCTTAGGGTCACCATGTGTTCTAATTAACAGAGAACAGTCCTTTGCTTAAAGGGCTGTCAGAGGACTGCTGTTTGTATGAATAGCTGCCAACTCCAAGTCCAGTTTAAAGATAAAGTCTGATTTAAAGTAGTGAAAACAGGAACCTTTAGTTTGTCCATCAACAGGGCAACTGGACAAAGTCTTCCCCACTATTTTATTGCATTTCTATTTAAATTGTAGTTATTATTCCTAAATCTGCTTCTATACATCTCCCTTAGCGCATGCAATTTCAATGCAAATCCATGGCCTCTTTTCTTCTCTTTTTGGGAAGCAGTGCATCTGTGTCCAGCTTCTTTGTCCTCCAGTTGACTATCTTCACCTTCGACTGATGCATTTGTGCAGCATTCTTCTAGGGCAGGAGGTTAGAAAAGAGAGGTTGGGGTTATCAGGGACACAGTGATCTTTGCCAGGTAGCCAGTGCCAAATGCAACATAGGTGCTTTCATCTATTTAGTGATGGCCGGGCTTTGGGAAGCCACACTGAAGTCTTTTCATTCCATTCGACCACATGTGAGAAATGTTTGGTCATGATGCAAAAGAGAAAGCTTAAGATCTGACATCTGCACATTCCTAAAAGGTTGACCTGTTCCAACATACATTTTTCCTTGTTAACCGAATGAGGTATTTGTTATCAAGAAAAGCTTCTCAATTGTCTATTAGTCATGGCAAAGGTCATCTTTTCCTCCCCTCAGAAACTAACTCAACTTGGGACATCTTGCAGAGCTGTGTTCTTTTACTTGATAAATGTGCTTCGCTCTCAATTTGTCAGTTCCTGATGTCAAAGCCTCGGGGGGCTATGGTGAACAATGATACCAAAACATTATGAACCAAATTGGGTTATATTCTGTTCAAATGGCTACATGAGGTTAAATACCAGTCTAGGGCAGGCAGCTTGTTAACCGTAAACTTATTTTTAGTATTCTGCTTCAGCTAGTTGCCATTTTGATTTGATACTGCTGAATCCCCTGCAAAGCAGGGGATAGCAGAGGGATTTAAGACCGGAGTAGGGAACTGAGAGTAGGCCTGGGAGTCAAATGCAGCCCACTAGGCCTCTGTATTTGACCCTTGGCACTCTCACTAGGCTGCCGTCCTCCTCAGCCAAGTCCTCCTTTCCCCCAACCACACCCCTGTAAACCACACCTACTTTAGATCCCCCTTGACTTTTTATTTTGCTTCTCAGGGATGTATCCTTGACCTCAGTTAAAGCATCTTAGTGGTCTGAGTGCAGGTCAGAGAAGGCAAACAAATTTGTGTGGAAAATAGCCTACAGTATAAAGGTAAACCTAGCATTTGTTGTTTTGCCTGCTTTTCTCTCTGGTGCTACCAACCATGTCACTGTCCCCCAGAGCACTGCCAACATGGGAATGAATCCCTTGATCTGAAAAAGCTTCCTCACCACTGAATTAAGGGTTAGCAACTGAGTTTGTGTGTGTGTGTGTTGAAATTTCCACTTTCAAGAAAGGAGGGTTTTTAATAAAAAAAAAAAAGAACAGTTTGCAGATTCAAACGGTTTAACACTATTTTGCTCTATTTTCATGCAACTGGGAAAACCAGCAGTTTCTTAGGCTTTTGGAGAGGGAGAGTTTGCATGTTCATTATATCTTTTTTGACTCTGATGGCAGAATCTCTAGGCCTGGTAAATAAATATGATCTTTTTAAATAAAATAAATAAATAAATAGCAGCTAGTAGTACCAGATAAATTAAATTTAAAATAATAGTAATCATCTCTCTCTGCCTCTCTCTCTCTCTCTCTCTCTCTCTCTCTCTCTCTCTCTGTGTGTGTGTGTGTGTATGTCTCTGCCTGGTCACTGCTGAACTGGTATTTTTCTTCGACAAAGTGAAGAACAACCTTTGCCAACTGTGCATACGTGTTAGAAACCATGTGTCGACGGGATTCAATTAGCCGTTCAATGGGCAGAAATGTGTGTGGACAAACCGCTTATTGTGCCATTTTTAATTATAATAGTCTTGATGAGACTGGATAGTTCAACTTTAAAAAATAAAAAAAAGTTAAAGTTTTAGAAAACTATGCAAAATATGTGATTAACTCCAGACTCACTGACCACGTGAACGTTCAAGCCTTACATATCCTCAGTGTTCACCAAGTAATGTTTTCATAGAACCATCCATTGGGGAAAAGGAGGGGGATTTTATCTTTCTGGTGTTCCTCGGGTAACGGTAGGCTTGATGATTTGTATGAATATTTAACCCTGCTAGTCCATTAAAAGAAAAAAAGACAATGCACCTTAAAAAAAGTTTTAAAACAAAACAAAACAAAACAAAACAAAACATAACAACTAATTTTAATAGAAATACAGGGGCACAGCAAATAAGGATACTACTAAGGAAATTATTCCACCGTGCAAGGATGTCTGCTTGCGCAACATAATGTTCTTCCTTTTCCCACCTTCTGCACCCTTTAAATCTGTTCTGGGTTTTCTGCCAATCCTTTTGTACAGGTGGGGGGAGGACGGGAGGGAAAGTGAAGTCCCATTGAAGTCCCTTGAACTAGGGCAGTTATTTCATTGCATATAACCCACATTATTCTGAAAGTCAATAAAACTAGTGTTGAGCATGTGTGTGGGGGGGTGTATGCTTAACATTTGAACAGCGTTAATTTTCTTTCTCTGCAAGGAATTAGCTCCAAGTGATTTAAGCAAACATTCTTCATCTGTCTCTTCAGCTCTAACCCTTGTCTCATTTCCACCGGTTTAAAAACCACAATTTTATCCCATGCCTCCATGTAAGGTGGAAACTTATTCAAATAAACAAAGACACTGGAAAACATCTTCATCCCAGCCAGAGTGGCTACATGCTGGCTTTTGAGAGCTTCCGAACGGCAAGGATAAAAAGCCATGCCACATAATCAACAAATTCAGCAGGGGGACAGGGATGGTTTAGCAATGGTGCAGAATTATGACTCTGCTCTGATTAGAGTCCAAGTTTGATGTTTTGAACATCAGAGATGGACAGCAAGTTTTTGAATGAAGGAAGCCACAAAATAGCACAGGGTTTGTGGGATTTCCTTGAAACATATTATGAAATTCCATGTTAGTCATGGGATATGTAGCCTTCAGGCACTCCCACCCTCCCTGTATTACAACTGGAGAACTGAAAAAATTCTCCAAGTTATCTCTACACAAGTATATCCTTGGATATGTGGCAAATGATACTATCCTGGCTGTGGCTAAGTTCCTCTTGGAAGTAATAAGAAATAGAAACCGACATGCTCTGGATAAAACATAAGTGACCACCTTGGAATCCTTTCCCAGCATTTGTTTTGTTTTGCTCTTGGTGGTCTTTGGACCAAAATAAAGAATGTATGTATGATTTGCATAATGTTGTTGGTGGTGTTTGTGTGTATCTATGCACACATGCATAAATTGATGTAATGCACATCTACCTTTATTCCCCTAGTGGGAGAGACATTTTTTTCATATCTGCATACTTTTTAGCAAGCAGCACAGCCAGGGGGAGAGGTAAATACTACCGTTTCTGTTCAAAAAAACTGAACAGAAAACTTTGATATAGGCACAGTGGGTGTAAATCCTTATCAGTAAGGCTGTGCATAGAGAGGGGAAGTTCATTCCTCCTCTCTCCTGTGTGATAAGGATGCCCCCACCCATGTGTGGTTAGGAGCCTTAGGTGGAGAAATTTCATTGGCTCCAATAGGGACAGTTCCCCCCTAAGTTTCTCACCCATGGGATGTGCCATTTTGATCATGCTGTAGAGAGAAAAGATAAATACCCCCTTCTTATGTGCTGTCTTCTCAGTGAGTATTGCTGCCCCCACCCTCCGGTAATTAGGTAAAAAAACAACAATGAGATATGTAGCTGCATGCTATGTATATAGCAAACATCTAGTTTGGCATGTAGTGCTTTTGATTAACAAAGACAATTAAGATAGGCAATTCATATTTAAAGAGCAGCAGGCAAATATAATTTACAAAACAATTCAGATGGGCAGTATATTATTTAATACATTTTCTTTGGGATGACAATTTATGTCTCAGTTTTTGCATTGATAAAGTGTGCATATTTATAACACATGGGTTAGCCAGACTGAGATCTGTAGATGAAGAGCTGCACCAGATTTATTTACAAATAAAGTAATGTTTGACTGAGTATTGGTGGGGAGAAACATTCATGTGCCTGTGAGTGGATGTGAAAACTTCAGATTTCCCCCTCACCCAGAAATACCTGCAGAAATACTGTTGTTGTTTGTTGTTACATTGGTATATAACATAGTTAGCATCATTCCTATGGCACCTTGTGCCCCTAAGTTTCAAAGTGCCAAGAAACTAGGCTGCCAAGCTTGGCCAATTCACCACTTGGAATAGTAGTTTAACTTTGTTGTAAGTTAAGGGTAGGAGGAGAAAATTCTCTGCCACTTTGTAGACTAATGAGTAGCCTCACTGAAAACTGATGTGACTTTCACATAAAAGTCATTATATCCTCCCCACCTTCAATGGAAACAAATGGTCCCATTGTGGTGGGACAATTCTGTTCATCCCTAAAATAAAGTTGGAAATGAACATAGTGTTTCCCCTCCCACACAAATATTAAAATTAATAGCCATGCAAAAACATATATACTGTAGTTTAGATGCAGCCACTTATGTGTTTTTAAATGTGGTTCTCATAAAATGTTTCTTCATCTTCCTGGCACATCTGAAATTATTCTGGCACCAACAAAACATATTGGTGCCCTAAATATAGCAACTAAAATAGACATCTCAGAAGACTGTTTAATAAAATTTGTAGTCAGTAGGTCAGAGATCTAGTAATTATTCTCTTGCAGCCCATAGGATAGGTTTTATTTAGATGTGGGCCATGCTCCAACACTCTGGAAGGTTCCAAAGCACATACAGTTTCCTTGTGTTAGCAGAATCTTCTACATTTCCTTCATTGTCAGAAGCCTCTGTGGGCCCTGAAACTTCCAATACTGGACAAGACATTTTGCCACCCAAGGCAGAGAATAAGATGGTCTCTCCTCAACTGATGTCCCCAAATCAGCTGGACTAGGAGTTGGCTCTTGTTCCAGCAGTGTAGAAGGGATCTTCAGCTGCATCTGTGGACAGTAGGCTACGTTAGGGCTGGCCGCATGACACACACAGCTCTGTCATCCAACTCTACCCACTGCACATTTTCCCTCTCATCTGTCACCTGAGGAATTTGCCTCACTCTACCTAATGGTAGGGCAAGTCCTGACATGAACTGGGAAAGTGAAATTATTCAGGAGTTTTCTCTAAGCTCTGAGGTCCCAGCATGACCACCAAAGTGTCTGGACGGGCAGAACTGATGACATCTCTTTTTATGTCTTATTTTTGTAGCCCCCCTTTATAAACCTAACAAAAATATTATTTACAGGTAGGTAGCCATGTTGGTCTGCCATAGTCGAAACAAAATAAAAAAATTCCTTCCAGTAGCACCTTAGAGACCAACTAAGTTTGTTATTGGTATGAGCTTTTGTGTGCATGAACACTTCTTCAGTGCGTATCTGAAGAAGTGTGCATGCACACGAAAGCTCATACCAATAACAGACTTATTTGGTCTCTAAGGTGCTACTGAAAAGTATTATTGATACCTTTTAAGCACTTTTGTTGGTCAAAATAAGAGGAGCAAAACACCATTTAGTGCTACTGTACAACCTTCATTAATTCCAGTGGAGTGTGCGTACGGCTTTTTCTGTATTGAGGATATGCATGAAAATTACACTCAGACTTCTCTGTTGACAGCCCCTCCCCTGAATATAGACATTCAATACACAGGGGCATGAACACACCTCTCTTCCTTTCCTACCATTGCTTCTAACGGGAGGGCAAACACAAAAATAGATGGAGGAACATAAGATTCCACCTTGATTTCCAGCCAATTGGCTTAATTCTAGCAGTACATTGGATGTGGTGGTTGAATCACCTTTACTTTTGGCCCGTCCACCATATGAATGTTATTGAAAAGAGAATCCTTAACGGATTGATTTTAATTTATTATGCTAGTCAATGAGCTGTAGATTTCATTACACTCAGTTCTTGTAAAATTGAGGGGAATTTATTTCCCTATACCACATTTTAAACGATGTCATTCCACACAGCAAAATGACGGACAGATCCCTATTTAAACGCCGCCCCCCCCCCGTCTGCCTCATCCTCTTTCAATTTTCCGTTAAAGAACTAAGCCAGGAGTCCAGAAGTTTTCATGCAGGCATGTCCTAAATGTGAGTCATCAAGGAATGCAAAAATAACAAGCTCAGCAAAATAGCATGAACTGGCAAAACTGAAGTTTTTATTGGTAGTGGAAACCCACACCCAAAATGGCTGGGAACAAATTAAAAACACCCTTGATTTTTGTTCTATATTAAATGGGGGAAAAGCAATTCCATTGTTAAATTGACTTTTGTCTAAGAATGGAAGTCCACAAACATTAAAAACTCAGCCCTCCACTGCCCCCACACAAATTATTGATAGCAATGCAATAAATTTCTAATGGGAGCAGGAGGTGGCCACAAAATTCAAAACAGGCATAATAGATCTAATTATATCAAGGCAGGAAAACCAAGGCCATTCAAGGATATCAAATACATTTCACATAGGGACATTCTTGTACTTGAGTACTTGGGTGGCCCAGGATTGATGGCATGGGTATTAAGTAGAGTGAGACAGAGATGCTAGGCAGAGAATGAGCTCTCTCTCTCGTGTTAGATGACAGAGATGTGTGGGTCACATGGCCTGCTCGGTGCCTGTTAAACTAGAATGCTACTTTCAGGTGCATTGGAGATTGTTGTCCTATCAGCAGTGTTGAGTTATGTTTCAACCACCAGCCCAGCTGGCTTTGTATATGGAATGCAGGTAGTACATTATTGGAGCTAGAGCATAGCCAGTATGGCTAGTAGCCATAGACAGCCTTATCCTTCAAGGATTTGTCTAATCCTCTTTAAGCCATCCAGATTGGTGGCCGTCACCAAACGGATGCCACTAATTGCAAGTTGATCTGCATATCACAAGTGCCCCCAGCTGGTTGTTTCAAGCAGTAGGCTGGCGTCACATATCAAAGTGAACTGCTCATATATGACGTACTGTTAGGTGTGCACGAAACCAGCCCAGGAATATCCTGCACAACTTGATGCAGACAGAAAAATAACAGCAGGAAAATAACCCAGATATCCAAGAAACTCATATTTTCATTGCATGCTACCTTTCATAATAAGATCTCAGTTACTCTTGCAATAAACACTGCTGTTGTTCCCACTCTTGGCTGACCCATGAATGCAAGAGGAGAATTTGTGGGAAGTCATATTATATTCAAGTTCATTTGAGTTAAACTGCAAGACACTGAAAGGAGTTAAAACAGTCTTGAATCCAAATGAATAAAGCAAAAGGGAAAGGAAATCATTCTAACAGTTTACAGAACCTGTTACTATTCATGAGGGATGGATGCACCAGTCAATTTTGATTTCTCTCTTTCTCATTCTTCCAGTCTTAAATTCAGCCACATTTTGGCATCAGCTTGCAATTTTCTTTTTAAAAATGTCCTCATGGAAATTCATCAGCATTCTAGGGTATATTTCTCCCAATATACACATTTTTGAATGCAGTATTGCCTAATAGACTACATTTCTGCATGTTATTTCCACTGACAAAAGCATTTTTCTTCCTACTTCCACAAATATATGCATTTTGGGGATGCATAGTTTGTTTTTGTTTTTTTAATGAAGAACTGTTTTGCAAAATTCAGGGGTGTTCAAATTTCAAAGGATTTCTATTCCCACTTTGTTTTAAACAAACAATCAAGCCTATCTGAATTTCTCTCCCATCCCTACTATTCATCTAGTATTTATATTCTATAAAGTAGAATTTATGGAATATTTATTTATATTCTTTAAACTACTTGCCATAGGCAATGGCATCTTTAAAAAGGAGCCACTTAGCTCCTGATAGTCATCTGAGCAATTTCAATGGCATATTGCTCTTTTCTTTTTGCATACTACAGTACTGACATTGTAGTGATGCACTGAGGTCAAATTAACATAAGAATACATTCCCTTTCAGCAATGGAGGCTGCTGAGCACATTGCAGATACAGCTACTTTAGCTCATGGATGACTTTTGGTTTGCTGACGTCAGTGAATGCTTCTAGCTGGACAAGAGGCCCTATTGCTAGGAGCGACGGGGCTAAAGTTTATTTATGCATGCTGAAAAGGTGTATCATCAGAAGTTGCTATTGATGTCAGCCCTCCAGTTGCCCTTATGCGCATGAACTTGCTGAAAAGCAAACTCTCTTGTCAGGTGCAGGAAGAGTTTTTATTTTTATTTTTTTGATGGTAATGCCTTTTCAAAGTGATCTTACTGAGGTGAGGACACTAATAAGACTAGACAAATTTTTACAGCTTAGCAAATATCACCTTCCAGTTTTAGAACTACATCAGTACAATACCTAGCATGCTGGGCACAGTTAAGGCAAAGACTGAAATTATGGGGGAGTTCTGTGGACCTGTGGACAGAAATAATGAGATTTGACTGCCACTGGGGCATACTTGTTGGGTGGGTGGGATTGTATCAGCATCAACAAAAGAAGAGATTGCACCGCACGTACTAGCGAAGGATTAATATTCCAGAAGCAGTACTTCAGTTTCAGTTTCTTTACTGCCCATGTAGCCTATGGGGTGCCATCCAGATGTTCTAGGCTACAGTTCCTATCATTCTGTACCATTGGCAATGCTGGCTGGGGCAAATGGGACATCCGAAACATCTGGAAGGTACCATGTTGGCTACATCTGCTTTAGTGCAAGTACCTTGAAAGTATTGTTGAAGAGAATTTTGGTACATTGATTTGAGTAGACCAGCAATTTTAATTTTCACTTATATTAGACTTTGATGCTATTGTGCTAAAGTAAGTTGTGATTGCCTCCCTTTGCCATCAGTGTTAAACTCTACCTTTCATAGCACATGTAAACAAACTTTTCTGAGTGATGATCTATACCATCTGTAGGCAAACTAAGGCCCGGGGGCTAGATCCGCCCCAATTGCCTTCTAAATTCAGCCCACGGACGGTCCAGGAATCAGCGTGTTTTTACATGAGTAGAATGTGTCCTTTTATTTAAAATGCAGCTCTGGGTTATTTGTGGGGCATAGGAATTTGTTCATCCCCCCCCCCAAAAAAATATAGTCTGGCCCCCCACAAGGTCTGAGGAACAGTGGCCCCTTGCTGAAAAAGTTTGCTGACCCCTGATCTTTACCATACCCATAGTGTCTATTCTGTAAATTGTATGTGTGGTCAAGGAATTGCTGTCAGAAATGTGGAAAGATAAAGTCATCAGAAGCTGACAATTATGAAGTTTCCTGAAACTGGTTCATCTAGTACTCTTTTCAGAAACAGAAATTACTTTTATTAACATATTACTTATTGGAACCTCATCTAATTTAAGGGCTAGGCATAAATGAGCAGTACTCAATGACCTAAATATTTCACATATTTGAGTAAAACAGGGTTATTGCTAGAAGGCAGTGTTTAAAGAAATTATCAGCATACACCAAAAATTCCAAGAAAGTCAAGAACAGCTAAGCCACATATTTTTTACATGCAAAAGTATAGATAATTTTTAAAAAAGGAAAAGACAGGCACCAAGTCACTCAATTGGAAGTGCACAATACAATAATATTCTGAGTTCAACACCCTCTGTTTGTGCAACAGCACTTCTTCACCACTCCTGTAACATCCCCAAATCATTTCCATAGGGTTAGGTGCAGTGATGGCCAAACTTGGCCCTCCATCTGTTTTGGGACTACAACTCCCACCATCCCTAGCTAACAGGACCAGTGGTCAGGGATGATGGGAATTGTAGTCCCTAAATAGCTGGAGGGCCAAGTTAGGGGAACCCACAGAATAGATTTATGGGGTACACAAGGAGAGGAGAGGGGAAGAACCTTCCATTGCACAAGGAGAAATTATTGTGCTAACGGAACAGTTCCCTCCACTCTACACTGAATTCCACCCAACAGATTTTTTCTTTTAAAAAATATTTTCAAATTAGAGGTGTGATATGAAAATATGAAAAGTCAGAATGAGAACAAATTGGAAATTCTATTTATCTCTAATCTGGATGAAGGCATAATTGTAAGATTCTGTGACCTTTGATTAAACTTGGATCAAAACCAGGATAAACATGAGAATGCATACATGAGAAAATGGGTACAATATTTGGATCAAATAATTACCAGGAAACAATGGAACTGGATTTGGGACAACATTCCTTTCCATTAGGTACAGCGAGGCAGCTGCCTCAGGCAGATGTTTTTGGGTGCTGCAAAAGGGCAGCAAATTGTTGTTTCTTTTTATTGCATTTTTTGCTCCCAAGAAAAGGTACTTGTGGGGTTTTCTGTCCCAGATGCCAGAGTAACTTGGTCAGACTAGAGTTACTATACCTTGAGCCAGCCCTTACAAGAAGTGCTGCCTGATCACTTAGAATGGAAGAAGGAAGAGGAATAATGGACCCAGAAGAGCTAATAAAGGGGAAACAGAGAAGGTGCCAGCAGTCTTCGGCAATGGAATCAGCAACCATATTTTATCAGATAGACTGTGACTGCAGTGCTTCTTTCTTCTACTTTCTCATAATTTGGTCAAATAACAACTGGCCAATAGACTGGAAATCATTTACAATATAGAGATACATATAGACCAGGCTTCCTCAACCTCAGCCCTCCAGATGTTTTGGGACTACAATTCCCATCATCCCTAGCTAGCAGGACCAGTGGTCAGGGATGGTGGGAATTGTAGTCTCAAAACATCTGGAGGGCCGAGGCTGAAGGAGCCTCATATAGACTGAGCAGCCCTGAATGATGGTAAAGGTAAGGTAAGGGTAAAATATGTGTTTTTGAGAGTGGAGAGATGTAATTAATTAGGGGTAATTAATAAGTGGTCATTTGTCTGCTAAGAATTGAGAATTTCACTTTATTTTAAATTTAGTAATCTTTATAGCTATTTTTGGAACTTAGCATGTTTTTAAAAAGGGTTGCATAGTAAGTCCCACTGAGTCAGATAACTACTTCCTAGAAAGTGTGTTTGCAATTTTAATTGTAGTGTACTTCACATCCTCTTCTCTTCCTCCATGGATGTTCAATTTCCTTTCATGGTCAGTTAATAAAATGTGCTATTTTAGAAAAATACATAATAAAATCATCTCAGTCAGCCTTTTCAGTCTGCTGAACAAACATAAAAAGGACTTTGTTACATTGAGCATCTTGGTAACAGCGGTCTAGTTAGCTTGGAGATCTTTTTACACATTATGGACAAAGATGACCATTGTAAATTGTCCATGTTTTTAAAGGCTGCCATTTGAGATAGGAGAGCTATAATTGAGCAAATATGGAACTGAAATTTCTAAAAACTACTGATAAGGAAAGGATGACAAAGGCTTATTTTGTTAAGATGACCTTGCATTTTTGTTTTAATTGGCACACAGGATATTTTAGTATGCCCCAGTATCCTCTTCAGTCCTGTGACCTTCCTCTCCATTCTCACCCTGTGTTTGAGATTTTCCCTCTGACCTTTAACCATTTAATTCTTAAAAGCAGATCAAAGATGTCATTAATACACAGAAAAAAAGATTCTATAAACCTTTTGCTCTCAGAATCTACCCTTTCTCACAACCTTTGAGGAAAAGAAGCTTATGGGTTCTGTGTGTAGATATATCTTCAATTTTTAATCTGCTACAGAAACCTAATCAATACTTTCTGAAAAATAACTTACACAGTCTAAATGGCCTGTTGGTGATCAGCTTAGTGCTACAATCTATTTAGATCTGTGAATACAACGTAAAAGCAAACTTGGAAATGTAGCAGTCCTTTAAATACAGGGCTATTTGTTCCTATTTGCATGAAATATAAGAACTTGGTCTGACATTAGTTAACTCACTTAAAAGGGGGGGGGGGGATCATTACTTGCTCCCTAACATCCTAACATGTGATAAGGGTTCAGCCATGTGGTGGCGATCATGGAAGGGAGCATTATCATCTATTTATCTGTATTTTCTCTTCGTACATTTTTTCTCCGCAGGTGGCATAGTCAGAGAGATGCTTTGGTTACAGTCACATTCTATGACCCTTGGTATTGGCACAATTTCAGGGGCAGCCACTAACAATGAAACTTTGGAATTTTGTTATTGTCCATTGAGAACAAATGCACACCAGGCACCAGCGCTACAGTGACAACAACACTATGTCACTACCAAACAACTTTCTGTCTTGAGGTCACCACGATGCACCACATCAAAATATTTGCGTAACACATTGGTGTGGGATGTAATCCATTGGTACAGTCAAATGCAACAATCCTTATTTCCCCAGAGTGGGCACAGGTAGGGGGACATCTAATCAGTGTAACTTCCTGTTCCACTGGTCTGGAGCTTCCTGCGTGTGACCTGGGAGATGGGAGTGGCTCTGTCTGACTCCATAAAAGTCCTGAGTCATGAAGCCATTTTCTCAGTAGTCTTGAAGTTGTCTTGTTCCAGTGTTGCGTTGTTCTATCTTTTGCTCTCCTGAAGCCATTTCGTTATCTTAATGTAATTTTGCTGTCTGCTTGCTCTCAGCCAGAAATACATGAGTTCAGTCTCCCTATGAGATGAACTCACAGTTTATTGCGTAACTACCAAGTAAAGCCTGCCTTTCAGGGATCATAACATGAACTGAAATGTGAGTAAACTTTTTGTTACTTTACTCAGAAAGACTCATGTCTTTATTCTTTAAAGAGGGATTAAAGGGGTCACCAGGTAATAATCTTAACTATGAATCTGCAAACTAGCTTCCAGCTATATTGAGGGGAATTTGCTCTGCTATGTCACTCACTAACATGAGTGAAGGAAAGATAATACTTATTCCATATATCCTTTCCTACTATCCTTAACATTCCCACAAGTGGAACTTCCCATTGGCTCATGTTTGGTGTTGTTTGTGATCTATCTGAAGTGCAGAGGATGATTCTAGCCTGCACCAAGTTCCCTTGAAAGCTGCTTAGTCAGATAACTAAGATGACTGTGCCTTCCCTTCCTGACAGAGAGCACAACTTTATCGCTTGAGAACTGAGGAGAGAGATTGGTAGTTAAACCATTCTGAAAACCATAGTTCTGTGAGGGTGTCAGGATAGGAGTCAATTCTACCCACACCGCCAAACCTTGGGTGGACTATTGTCCCGCTTAGGCCAAGGTGTTAGATGTCAGATTTAGATCCAAGCAGGTTCCAATGTAGACTTTATTACAGAAGTCCAGTTTACAGCCACAAAAATCCTTTTATTCAAAAGTGTAAAAACATACATAGAAAAGGGGCACTCTTTTGTGGCCCTTCCACCAGGAGAAGGCGGACACAACAACAAAGGAAAAGAAACAAAAGAAGCCTAAAACACCTGACTCTTTTGTCTTACTCAGTCAAGCTCATATACAGCAGTGAGGGATATGGCTTGCAGATCAGGCAATAAGACAGAGGCATCAAGCACTGGTTAGCAGATGATTTTATACCCATCAAAGGAGCCACCCACTCCTCAGCTGAATGTTAATTTTAATCATCGTATAAGGTATTGTATAAAAGTGTAAATGAACTTCTTCCACTGCTTTTCTTCTTACCATCAATATTTAGAACGTGGTTGCAGGTAGTTTACATTTCCTTTAGAATTGTTCTAAAGGTTTCTCCTGACAAAGCCTTTTCATGGGGTTTACTCTGCCTGGTTTTGTTTTCCAAAATAATATTTTACAGCTGCCTACACGTTATGATCTGGCATGCCATGGCTGCCTTATGGGCAAAGTTTAAATTGTTAGCAGCTTATGAGAACAAGGAAACCAAAAGAGCTGCACTCAGTACGGCAACAAACTACAGTGATTATTATTTTTAGTACTGAATGTGAGCCAGAAAACCTGGCCACTTACACATTGTTCCCCAAAGAGGAACTGAAAAGAAAAGGATGTATTTGAAGACAAATGCATTTGTTAATTTATATGTCTAGATGTGAATTGATATGATATGACTATAATTTCAATAGAAAACAATACATCTCACCACAGTGTGGAAGACTATGATCAGGTGACTTGTGTGCCTGCTGGTCTGATGTTCAGGTGCTAACATGCATATCTTTATTGCAGTCCATAGATCCACAAAACAGTTTCAAAACAGGATACAGTTAAGACAACCAAACAATAGGCTAAAGAGACCGGGGTAGTCATTTTGTTATGTCTAGAGCATGATGGTCTTTGTTTCTTGCAACCTCCGAAAGAAACTTTGCCACAGTCAGTGTAATATAATTTGACCTATCCTCCAGAAGGTATTTAATATGGGAGTCTTCAGTTTTTCCCGGCAAATTTGCTAGTAAGGGTTTGATCAGTTGATTCCTTGCTTGCTCATACTGCCCACAGTGCAGTACGATATGGTTCATGCAATCGATGTCCTGAGAACATAAACAAAGCCTACTCTGATAGGGGATGCCTCTCAGTCTACCATTTAGAACTTCCGATGGAAATACATTTAATCTAGCTTTGGTAAATAAATGCCGATAGGTGGGTACAGACAAATTCCTAAGATATGAGGCTAACTGAAATTCGTGCCCATGTTGGATTCCAGTTGCGATTGGGCCACAGATTGCATTGGATCTGGATCGCACGTCGCTATGTGAGATGTCCCAAAGCCTTTGCCTCGGGGATACAAGGGCGGTATCGTAGCCCTGTTGATACAAAAGGGATGGTGACAGTCCAATCGAGGTGGCTTTTCTGGCCATAGTTTTTAGCCATGGACTGATAAACTCCTCGTTGGTTAGATGTACAAGTAACCCCTTCTCCAGGCCAAATACTGAGATCATAAGCCAGTATTTCAAAGCAGCCAACCAAGCTTTGGTGGAAAATGGGCATTCATCATATGCTAACTGTTCTTGAACACCTTCATGTTTTCCCTGCTTGTGACTCCTTATCTTTAAAGCAGACTTGGGCTAGACTGTCCTTTAAATAGAGGACTTACCTAAAAAGAAGCCTATACTTTGAGAGCCCTTCAAAATGAGGGCTATCATCTATAAAACAGGACACTATAATCTCTCTCTCTCTCTCTCTCTCTCTCTCTCTCTCTGCAAGGTGTCATCACATGCTGCAGTTTGTGAGGCCACCAATAGGTAGCCACGCAAACTACTGTGTGAGGAATGGTTGGGTGGCCCAGGTGAGCTGTTAAATCTCTGGGAGGCACCTGTCCCCTCCCTTAAAAGGGTGAGACTTGGGGCAAGAGGGGATGGGGAGGGTGGGGTGAGCTGTAAAGGAAGGGAAGTTTGAGCACCTGTGGGGAAACGGCAAAGGGGTAAGCAAGGGGCCTAGAACTGGTTGGCAATACTGAAGCAACAGCAGAAGCGTTGCTACTTCATAATATATAGATCCTTTTATATTATAACGTTTGTACAGTTGGCTATTTCAAATTAAGAGTGTGGTGTTTGAAAATTCACACTATTATCCACAGCAACAAAAGAAGGCTCAGGTTGTTATCATTAATTTCATGGCAGAGATTCTCTGCATTTTAAAAAGGTGGGACAAGTTGTGGATAAAATGCAATGGATATAGTAAATGTGGCTTTCTCAATGGAATGAGGAAGCTGGAAGCTGTTGCTCTGCAATTCACACCATCCTTGACTATTGGCTATGCTGCTTGGAGCTGCTTGAAGCTGGAATCCAACCACATATGGAGGGTCACAGCCTTCTATCCCTTACATCAGGCATAGGCAAACTCTGGCCCTCCAGATGTTTGGGACTGCAATTCCCATCATCCCTAGCTAACAGGACCAGTGGTCATGGATGATAGGAACTGTAGTCCCAAACATCTGGAGGGCCAGAGTTTGCCTATGCCTTCCATACATACTGATGCCAGAAAGAACTTTCCCAATATAATACTATGGTAAGATATGGCAGTGCAACATTGCCAGTTTCCTTGGATTCCTTGTGCCCTGATGTCTCAAAAGAATAGAAGGAATATGTATCTACATATAGGAGATGAAGTTCAGCTGTTAAAAATAACAGTGATACCAGTGTGTGTTCACAAATATTTCCTGTGAGGAAGCAGAACTGCTGGAACATAGTATTAAAATGCTTAATAATAATAGAGTGAGAAGCCACTGTGCAGTAGAGCTGGCTCCGAAAGGTAGTTTAAAATGCCAGTTTTCCAGATCGAATCTTGGCATCCTAAACAGAACTTAGGCCAATTAGCAGCATAATTCAGGTTGCACTACTTGATATACTGCAGAAATCTCAGGCTGTAATATCATTTTATCTTTATAACTTTGCCAGCGCTTAAAAGAAAAGAAAAAGGATAGACTGTGTAACAATAAAGGATGCTGAAATAATATCTTCAAGGAAATTATGATAAGCTATTTTTGAAATATGGTAGGAAAATTAACAGGTGTTGCAAGCCTGGAAAAGTTAAGTAGAGGTTTAAATATAGTGGAGCAAAATTTAAGACTGGGAAATATCACTATGAACATCTATTTACATTCCTGCATGGTTGAAACCATAGAAATTGGCTCTCAAGACTGCTTTAAGAATTACAGTTTACATAAATCTACACCACCACCTATACTCTTTAAGGTTCTCTAGAACTCCCCATATCTTAATAGTAGCACAGAAATTCTGCCATAACTTCTGCTTGGTCAAATCCCACAGATCTGTTAGTGAATTCTGTTTAACAGCATGTCTTCAACTTTTTTATTTATTTATTTAATGTGTGGCCAAATTTCAGCTTCAAAATCTGATTTCTTAAATTGTTGCATTTTCAGATTTTGAAATGAGAGCTTCAAGTGAACATTCACCAGGTTCCAATCTGCGATGAAAAGATTTTGGCTCTGCCCTAGGCATAATCTGAACCATACATTTAAAGCAGTACCATAGCACTTTAAACAAACAGTTCCCTAAAGCATCTTGGGAACTGTAGTTCTGAGAGTTGTTAGAAGACTACAGTTTTCAGGGTGGTGTAACAGTCAATCTGTCTTCCCAGGGAGTTATGGGAATTGTAGCTGAGAGGAATAGGGAATACCTAAAAACTCAACACTTTTAACTCACTACAGTTCCCAGGATTTGGGGGAGGAAGCCACAATCGCTTAATGTGGGACGGTACTGCTTTAAATATATAGTGTAGATGGATCTCTAGTTGACATTTTATTCTAGCCAGGTCTAGCATTTTTGTTGCCTAGAATCCAACCCCTTTCCTCTTGGGATCTTTTGTCACACTATGGAGCCTTACAGATCCCATTGTAAAGCTTCCCAGGCAAGGAAATGCAAATGAATCAGTGCTGCCATGTGAAAAGTTTCCTTTAGTTGTTCTCATGACCACTTCCAGATCCCATGCTATCAATGCCTTAAAATAGCCTAACTACATCACTGAATCTGGCATGGTAACTTTAGCTCGTGAGGTAAATATACTTAGATTAATTGATGATGATTCAGTCTGATTTTCATAGACAGATGTCAAACATCATGAACATTGCAAGAAGATTATTTGTCTTAGTGGTGTCAAACTGAATATGGTTATTAGGGATCTTCACATGTTAAGCTGAACACAGGCACGTATCTTGCACACATATGAATATTGTGACATTCCAAACTGCCCATATTCTTCAAATAATTCAGCTACAAAGCAATAGTGGTGTTACCTTCAATGAGTGTACAATATATCGAGGTGTTAACTTGTTACAGATATGTACACACTTTGAATGTAACATGTTAACACCTCTGTTGTTTTGTAGCTATGTAATTATTTGAGGAATGTGGAATGTCACAAAATCCATATGTTTCTTCCACCAGTGATAAAAATTTTATTGCAATAATGTAAAAGAATAGAGTTGAAAAGAGCAAAAAGCTTACAATTCCAGACCAAAAGTGATAATATAAAGCTGCACATTTCAACAACAGGAAACGAACAGTATTAGCAGGAAAAATATGTGGTTAGAAGAAGGATAAGGAATGAAGTCTAATGTCACACATTTACCCTAACAGCTGTCCCATTTCTTGCAACATAGCTTCTTTTGCCGAAGGTGCTTTGCTATGTAGGTTGTCATTGGATATGTAGAATGCCTAGGAAACTATTTATTACAAGACATCGGATACCCAGGAAACCATTTATTATAAATGGATTTTTTATCTTTAAATTGGTGGTGTGAACTTCTTTAGAATAAATGTGTATATGCTTCATTTATAACAGCTGCAGGGAAGCAGATTAAAAGTCAGGAATGATTTAAGTTGTTCTGAATTAAACACCAGATAGAGTGAAGAGTCTAGGTTTAGAGCAAGGTATATGAAAAAGTGTGTGTGTGTGTGTGTGTGTGTGTGTGTGTGCTATCTACTTACTGTAGAACTCATAGACATTACTCAATACCACTCTAATCAGTTGATTACACTTGCAGCTGCATGCGTGAACTGCTATAGATGATAAGATGATGTGATATTTGATACATGATGGTCTTCATTGGGGAGAAGTCCCATGAGACTCAAGGTCAGTCCCATAACGTATATATGGTGAAAGATGTCCCTTTTGATTGGTATAATGCTGGCCCTCAGATACCCATCTTCTCTCCTCTGCCACAAATGAACACTTTGTTAAGAATAAGAATGATTGGTAGTAGCTATCATCATCGTCAGAAGTAGTAGTCACCAGTTATGGCATTGTTGTATGTGTATGGGGGTGGGGAGCAACTGTTGCCTGTAGTCACCAGTGGGGCCTACTAGAGGGAGCAGCCACCAGTGGCAGTTGCCATCTTTTGGTGGCGGCAGCCATTTCTCCTCACAACACCCCACAGCAGAACTGTGTTTGTGGCATTTTGAGGCCTATATAATGGCAATATATGGGCTGGGCTGCTAAAGAAAGAGTGCTGCTGATGCTGCTGCCATAGATGGAGAAGGAGGAGACCCTATGACTACTGCAGTTTAGTAACCACTGTAAATTACTCCAGGTCACTGAAAGCTTAGAAAAATACCAAGTTCACCACCCATGAGTAGGGCGGCAAGCCTAGTGGATCATTGGGTCTAGGTCCTGTTTCTGCATAAGCATAAACTTACTTAGGTTTGCACTGCTATTGAGCAATATGTTTTACCATAGTGGTCTTGTTCACAAATTAGTTTATTTATTTAGGTATCTATACCCTGCCCTTCCACTTGTAACAAAGGAAATATGCAAAGCTGTTTACATCTACCGCCACCTACACAATAACAAAAACACAATTATCTTAGTAAGAAGTACAAATTCCTAAAAATTAGAAAAGCAGTAAGAAAAACGGCTGGGAACAGTCAGAACTAAAAAAGAAAGAAACAATCAGATAAATCAAAAGCTTGTTGGAAAAGAAACTTCTTAAAATACTAGCACTGCACTGCTTAAGTGGGAGGCAATGAAGTTTTCCAAAGCTACATCCTGGGTGCCACAAAAGAAAAAGCCATCCTCCATGTTCCCACCAGCAAAGCATAGGATGGTAAATGGACATACAATGTGTGAGACAGATCACTATTCTTCCCATTTCACAGGTGGGAACTGGACTTGCCCTGGGCATGAACATTTAATATTTGTTTGCTTTAAGTATTCATTTCTTTAAATGACCACATTTCTTTCCCTTTTTTGTAATGATCCTAATCAGAGTCATGCAGAGTATTTGTTGTACTCCGTTTCAACCAGAAATATTTATATCATTATTATGACATTGGAATATGATTAATAAAACTGGCCTAGAGCCTAGTATATTCTAGCATTGGGAGATTTCTGGCTTTAAATGAGTTTCACTCCCATATCTCATAGCTTGCTTTCAAACAAACAAAGCACAAATTGACCTTAGAGAATCAACTTTTGCTGTCCATCTTCAGATGACAAACCAGCAGCTGTGTTGCATCTCTCTCTTCAGAGATCAGGACGGGAAATAAATGATTTCATATAAATTTGTAAAATTCCTTCCCGTGCACATCAAAACTATAAATCTTATCAACAGAAAAAAACAAACAAATGGGCCAGGGAAAATGGCTGCAGAATCCCCTAAAAGGCTGCCACTTTGAACACTTTGTCCCATAATAGGGATATATTGAGATCAACAACAGCCAAGGGAAACAGAAATGATGGATGAGTTCTAGAAGAATTTGCTTTTGTATCACTGAGCAAATCTGGGAGCAAATTCTTCTGTGCCTGGGGCTAATTTCCAGAGTCACCAGTTGTTAAGTGAGAGACTAGTTACACGCAACTAGACCTGGAAGGTCTACTCTAGCTTTATCACAGAGAAAAAATACATTAATTTAAAATCTTGCATTGTTCTTGGCCTGATGGGTTTTCTAGATGCCAAAATATATTTGCTTCTGTTGAAAGAGTGATGTGTAGGAAAATAGTATCTAAAGGTTTCCATAATCCAAAGACAGTAATAATTTATATCTATATTTTAAAGTGGTCATTCTTGTTTTGGAGAAAATGAATACCTGTGAAGCTGCTAAGGGAACGTGCTTAGTGTCTGGATTGAACCCTTTCAATGCTCCCAGCTTCCCCGCACCCTCCCTTCCTTTCAAACATAGCATATTTAACTTTCTAAGTTAAATCTAAGTCTTCTGTTCTTAGACCTGGCTCTTTATAGTTCCAAGATTCCACAACCTAGCATTGTGGAACTAATGTTACCTACATATTTAATGGAAGATTAGCTACCCCTGAAAAATAGTTATTTGCCAGGGGAATCTTTTGTGCTCCAAAGCTTTTGGAGAATCTTGGTCTCCTTGCTAGACTTCCAGTCACAGGGTATTTGATCACAATTTGGTAAGCAAATGTTCCATCACAAATATTTACAGTGCTTTCAGAAAAATGCATTACACATTGCACGTTTCCTGCCTCACATTAGTTCTTTGAAAGCTGATGATAGTATATTTGTATGTTAAGGTTCTGAGCTAATACATCTACAATCCCTCTATGCCAATTTCCTAGTTGCTAACTTTACATGTTACAGTTCCCAAACCAAAACAAACAGATGGATAGCATTTGTATTTATGGTACCACAGCATTCCATTAAGATTATCCTTAAATGATCCAAGTTTCTTTATGTTCCCACAGTTATTGTTTTTTGGGTGTGTATAACATTTTATTGCTTTCCTCAGTTTCTTAAAGCTTTGCCTTAGAGTTTATACAGATGTCGTCAAAATATGTTTGGATGATAATGAATCCAAGTTTCTATATGCCAGGTTTATTCAATACAGCATTAAACTACGCTTTCCTTTCTACCTACAAATACACTGCTATGGTTATTGAGTATTTATCCTTGTTTTTCAGCTGGGGATTGAACTGCTTTTCAATTGGCACTTTGAAAATTATTGATGTTAACTTCTGAAGTAAGGTTGGAACTGCACCATACAGTAAATACCAATATTCATATCCTTAGGACAATAGCAGAGCCATCCTTTCATGTTTTCTCAGAATTCTAGGTACATGGGCATAGGATTGCAGTGCAGATGTGAATAAACACAACCGTTTACCAAGAAGGAACTTTTCACCTCAGTGGCACATAACCACATGGAAAGTTAGTCATCTGTAACATTCTGCTAAGGCGGGAGGAGAATTTGATGACTCCTCTGCACCTCTGGTTTTCAAACTGTATGGAGATATGTGGCAAAATTCTCCTCACCACCTGGAATAACATTCCAGATAGTCATCTTACTACATTGTCCAGATCTGCCACAGTAAACTAACACTTTTAAAGTGGCTATCTGAATTCAGTTGCAACATGCCAGCCATGACCATTAGAATCTAATATGGCAGAACAAGGAGTTGTTGGGTTATTGTATAGGTAAGAAACATGGGGAACATGGCAAGGGACCTTGCCATGCCTTATTAGGCCTAGGGCCAGAAGTTCTCAACCACAGATGTAGAGAAATGAAAATGGTATTGATATAGGAGAATAGGATAAAATATATTGAAAGTTATGTGTTCATTATTGAGAAAGGAGAAGGCAGGCAAGCATACTGTTTTGATTGGCTGCAGAGATTATAGAATTTCAGTGTCATTGGCTTTCTTTAATAGGCTTGGATTGGATTGGATTGTTGGATGCTTAGAGCAGCTGCACATTTGGAAGGAGGAAAGAGGATTCAGTAAAGGAAGCTGGGAGCTGGGGAAAGAAAAAAAAAAGTCCCAGGATAGATAGATGATAGATAGATCATCTATCTATCTACTATCTACTATCTATCTATCTATCTATCTATCTATCTAGATAGTAGATAGTAGATAGATAGATGATAGATAGATGATAAATAGACAGATAGATAGATAGATCGATCAGGGGTAGGCAACCTAAGGTCAGTGGGCTGGATGCAGCCCAATTGCCTTCTCAATCCGGCCTGTGGATAGTCCGGGAATCTGTGTGTTTTAACATGAGTAGAATGTGTGCTTTTATTTAAAATGCATCTCTGGATTATTTATGGGGCATAGGAATTTGTTCATTTCCCCCCCCAAAATATAGTCCAGCCCCCCACATGGTCTGAGGGACAGTGGACTGGCCCACGGCTGAAAAAGGTTGCTGATCCCTGTGATAGATAGATAGGAAAGTAACATTGGCCTATTTTGAGCATAGTGCTAAGCCAGACCATGGCATAACATGATCATATGAATGTGCTGGCTCCCAGAGAGGAAAGAATCATATCATGGTTTGACTGAGAGTGTCAACCAAATGAAGGATCATAGTTAAGCTCTCTCCCCAATCACAATCTGTGGCCAACATATGTTCATGGCTACAGAATGTGTTTCAGAGCGATCTTAACCACAGCCCCATGATCAGCTGACATGCTATGCCAGACTTTGGGTTAGCTGCTGCACCACAATGAGCTAAAAGGAACAAAGAGGAGCGCATTCACATAGTCCTGGTAAGCCATAGTTTGGGTAACTTTGACATGCAAACTGGGCCATTAGGATGTTAGCTGCCATAAATTAGCGGGCAGCATTCTAGCTACTTTATTTTCATTACCTACTTGGCTTCATTGACTTTATGGGGGATATTATAAAGTTCTTGCTGCTTTTTTAAATTGCTTTTTTAAAAATTATGCCGTGTGATTTGGACACATTCAGTTCCCACATTATTCTCTCAAGCTTAATAGCTTTCCTAGCAACAATAGAGTTATTTTTGTCAATTTGAGGGTGCAGGGAAACAGAAGGAAGTTCCTCAAGTGATGTGGCAGAGGGTTGGCTTTATGAGAAACAGATCTCTCAGACTGCCCCAGGATGAGGAGTCACGGCAACCATTAAAAAAAGCAAGACAACAGGGGCTATTTGTACAAAAGATGCAGCTACTGCATCATGTGAATAAACAGTGGCAACAAATTACTCACCAGCAGGAAAGGGTTGGACTTCTATCTGTGACTACTTTGAAGAAAAGGTTATGATTTGTACATGATACATACATTTGCATATTAACCCAGACTTGGGAGCCAGCATAAGGATCAAGTGGCCTGCCACACCCAATTGCATAAATATTTTCCCCATTGTTTTTCTTACCCAAAGCAGCTGTGGGAAGCTACAATATGGAATGGAAGCCTTTGTGGTGGGGAGAGATGTTGGGAATTATACCTTTGCTAGAGGTAAACTACAGACCCCAGGATTCTTTGGAGGGAGCCATGTGCTTGAAATGTACATGAACAGGGCCAAGATTTTTCTTTGCTCACCTGCATCATATCACACTTTATAACTACTTTGACATTCCTGAAAGCTAGAGGGGCAAAAACCATTTGCCAACCATGATTATTTTTTAATACTTTTAAAGCACAATTTCACATTTTAAGCTCACTAAAAGCATAGCACCAACACGACTATGGGAATAAAATGTTGTTTGCTTCTACTACCCTGATGCTAAATGCATTTACATGGAAATAAGCATTGTTTTGTTGTAGAAAAGGGTAATATATTTCAAAGGAAAAATAATAATAAAATGAGCCTCTGTAACTGTGTGTGTGCCCAACCAGCTGTGCCCTGACTATACATATTTTGTAAGAGGAGAAGGGAAGGAGCAATGAAAGATGCTGTAACAACCAGCTTCAACCCTGGTGGGCCCTGGCATATACCAGCCCAAGTGCTGACGCTGGGCCTATTGGCCAATGCTCCCATCATCTGCTGCTCTATGGGTGGCCATTGCATGTATCCTGGACTTTGGCCCTGAGCTCACTAAAAGCTAACTATACCACTAAAGCCCACAGGGCAATATTTAAGCTTTTCCTCCCCACTGTGCAATAACCCACTTCAAATTGCAGCTTTACATAGCTGTTTGGTTCTCTATTTTATTATTTTTTTAAGGTTACAGAGAACATTTAGATAGCTATGGCTGCAATTCTATATTCACTTCCCTGGGAGTAAGCTCCAATGAACTCAGTGAGACTTGCTTCCCAGTGGACATGCACAGAATTGCACTGCAAAAATGTCACAGGTTCTCAAACCATCAGATAACTTAATCATACTGCCACTTGATTTGATGATCTACAAAGCTTGCAGAGCTGTTTACAATTTCCTTTGGGAGCATAAAAATGAACGGGAAGCCTGATTGAACTGAACTAAGACAAAGGGCAGACAGAGAACAAAACATGTCTAATTAAGAATCAAAAGAATGGTTTGATTCTTAACCGAGCCCAAACCTGTTTCTTCAAATGATCTTTCTCACTCCTCTGCTTTTTTATGTGAGATGAAAGGAGAACTTTGTGCCATCAAGAAAATGGTCCAAACTCCAAGTCCTTTCATTAAAAAACAAAAACAAAAAACAGCTGAGGATGTCCAACATTTTACTGGAGTGTGTTGCCCTACTAACCTAATTTTGACTTCCAAAAATGCATCCACAAGTATTTGGATAGTCTGTGTTTTGCTAAAGACTTTGCCCTGCAATCAAAACAGTAATTTCACACTGCTCAAAAACAGCAAGGCACCTTTAGCAAACTGGGTATCATGAGAAACTATTCACCCTCTTGTGTTTAATCTTTTCAGCAGCTTACCGCAACAGTAAGCACATATTTGAAGAAATGAATCGAAGACTACTAGAGCCACTGTTTCATAACTGCCCTTTCTGTTGCCGCTTTTCGTGTGTTTTCACTTAACTGAACAGAGGACAAGTCAAAGCGGCAAGGAAAAAATGAATGTTAATGGACAAAGAAGGTTTGTAGAATTTGATATTCTTAGGGCTTTTCTAGATGAGAGGATCCTACTTTCCCACTTCAGTCCAATATGATCTCTCCCCACTGTGCCCCCCAGTGGAAAGGAATCCTGCATGAAGTAATCCAGGGGTGCCACTGCCTTCAGACTGGCAGTACCTTGTGGGAGGGATTTAAGTGCAGACAAGAAATTTAGGTTTGCACAATTAAAGTGGAATAAAGATGTCCATCACCTGAGCACCTGAGTCTGTAACTCCAAAGTATGAGGCCCAACATGTAGACTCTAAAAACAATGGGGATTGGGTTCCCTATTTAAGCAAAAAGTGCATATAGCAAAAATTGTTTTGGAGCTGCCCTGTTGCTAGACAACCCTGCATCCCATAAAGTGGCTGGTGAAGAGGAGAGAGATAAAGTTTGCCTACCAGTCCTAGAACAAGTGCACCAAGTGTACCTTGCCTGGAAATCAAGGCCGTGAACTTAAAAACTATTTTTATGCCAGGTCCACCCACCATTAAGAGTGTTTTCAGTTCTTGGCCTTGCTTCTCAAAGCAAGGCCTGCTTAGCACACCAGCTCTGGGACTGGAAGGGATGCTCTTGTGAGATCTCATGGAACAATCCTACTTTCCACAAGATCTCACAAGAGCATCCCCAATGTGTCCACACAGAGCCAAAATAGCACAAATTAAATGCAGGTAAAATGCAGGCTTGCTGTAAAAAAAAACCCCTCAAACAAAGCACTAGTTCACAAAGTACGAGATTTGTAAATAAAATAAAATAAATCATATCACATGCTTGGCAAGTGAGGATCGGATGAAGTTCTGTCCCCAGTGAAATGTGGGCTGAAAATATTTACAGAGTGGTCCAGCCTTAGGGCACAGGAAGTCTGCTCCCCTTAGTGTGTCTGAAATCTCAGATCCAACAAAGAATGCCTAAACACAATGTCCCTTTGCAGCCTCAGAGGCCACTAGGATGTGCTATGTGGGCCTTGCATTTTAAAAGAAACAAAGTGATTTTACCCCCTAATCAGCCCATCACTGCATCAGAATCATTAGTGCCTGCAGTAAATTGCAGAAGCCATTCCAGCTTCCACAACCCACTCTGGAGTTTTAATGGAGCAGAACAATTTCTTTGCACTCTCTGCCAAAGCTCCACGAAGTGGAACATGATTCCGCCCTGCCCGGCATGAAAGCTTTCTTTCCAGCGACTAGTACTTTGGCCCACATAATGGGAAGGCTTCCTCTCCACTGTGATGCAAAGGCTCTCGGGAGGGTGATGTACAGCAGTTCTAATGAAGTATTGCATGGTTTATTCTTTATTGCTTGTACATACCAGCTTTCTGCCAATATACCTAGCAGTTTAGAGTTTTGAACTGCTAAAAGAAAAATATGAGGAAATGGTAAAATTGGCCTGGAGGGGTCAGTCCCATTGGAGCAGGACCTGGTGTTGTCTTTCGGTATGTTCGCATTAGTGGCTTAAAACACAGCAAAGTCATTTCCCCCCACTGTGTTTCAAGCCGCATTTACATGGTGTTGTTTATATCAGACAGGGAGTGCAGATGTCTTCACCCGGCACACATGACCTTTTTGGTTTCCCACCCCAACAATGCCCCAGAACTCCTATTCATAAAGTTGTTACCAGTGCATCCAATATAGTTGTCTCATTAACCTGAAGCTTAGCTTCATTTCTACTATCAGAATGTGAAAACATCAATTCCAGAAGTGCCGGAATTCAATTGGCTTGTGGTGTTAATACTTGGGAAGAAGTGCACTGCCACATCAGATGAAAACATATTATTTGATCATATTTTTGAAAGTGTGAAACATAATTCCTCACATTCTTCTTGTTGTTGTTTAGTCGTTTAGTCGTTTAGTCGTGTCTGACTCTTCGTGACCCCATGGACCAGAGCACACCAGGCACTTCTGTCTTCCACTGCCTCCCACAGTTTGGTCAAACTCATGCTGGTAGCTTCGAGAACACTATCCAACCATCTCGTCCTCTGTCGTCCCCTTCTCCTTGTGCCCTCCATCTTTCCCAACATCAGGGTCTTTTCCAGGGAGTCTTCTCTTCTCATGAGGTGGCCAAAGTAGTGGAGCTTCAGCTTCAGGATCTGTCCTTCCAGTGAGCACTCAGGGCTGATTTCCTTAAAAATGGATACGTTTGATCTTCTTGCAGTCCATGGGACTCTCAAGAGTCTCCTCCAGCACCATAATTCAAAAGCATCAATTCTTTGGTGATCAGCCTTCTTTATGGTCCAGCTTTCACTTCCATACATCACTACTGGGAAGACCATAGCTTTTACTATATGGATCACTGCCTTGCCGTGGTGAAGGGGCTTGAAGAACTCAGAGAAGCTATGAACTATGCCGAGCAGGGCATCCTCACATTCTTACCTGCTTCCAATTCTCCAATTCCAGTTCTCCCAATTTTGAAGGTAGCTAGCCAGCCAGCCATCAGATTCAAACCTACCAGAGTTGGTAGAAACAAATAATATCCCATTGATCCCTGTAGCTCTGCATTGTTGACAATGACTGGCAGCAGCAATTACAGGTTTCAGATGAGGGACATTTCCAGCCCTCTCTGGAGATGCTGGGAATTGGAGCTGGTACTGTTGCATGCAAAGAAGATGCTCTACCACTGATCTACAGCTCTTGAGTAGTGGTGGTGGTGGTGGTGGTGAGGCATAACATTGTGGCATTATATATAAAGGGGTGATGTGGAAGGAAAGAGAGCTTCGACTCCAGCAGGGATGGAGAACCTGTGGCCCTCCAGATGTTGATGGACTCCAGTTCCCAGCAGCAGGAGCAACCATAGTCAGTTGTCAGGGATGATGGGAGCTGTAGTCCAACCACATCTGGAGGGCCACAGGTTCCTGCCCTGGATAGGCTGTGGCTATTTCCAAGACCAAGTGTGTAGAGTCAAGCAACATCTGCTACCACTCACTGAGACCACCTCCCTTTGCTTCTGTGATGCAGGCTAAGCAGGAGGGAGCTCAGTCAAACGGAAATTATCCTAGAGAAAAATGTGAAGATGCTGCTGCTAGGATGACACGAGAATACCTTGGCTTCCTTATTATAGCTCTTGGAAGTCTTCCTGCACCTTGGTATTGCCACTTAAGAGCTGTATTTCAGTCTCTTGTTTGTTTTGGTTGGGAAAGACCAGCAGTTTCGGGACTGGTTTACTTGCCAGAGTTTGAACTTTGTTCAGGAACCCTCCCTGTAAGTCAGATTAAATACCAATAACAGTTACAGTTTTAGTATTAAGGTAAATCTTACAACCAAAAGCATAATAGCAATAAAAAAGTAAGAATTAAATGCATTTTCCCGGTTTGATGTGCATTTTTCTCTTTCTTCCTGCCCCTCCTTTATTTGGCAGGGATGGCATATGGTGTAGAAAATGGCACAGTGGAGGGAAATGAAGTACATCCACAGAACATACTGTTCTGTGGATGTCTCTGGAACTCACATAGGTAAGCAAATATTCAAGTCATTTTAAGGGGTCCTATGAAACACACTATGAAATTTTCCAAAAACACCTCTGAAGGCCAAAATATGACCATAGCATAAAGTTCAGTAGCACTCAATATGTTGACAAAGTTGCAGGAATCATTATTATTTACAAAATGGGTATGTTCTCACTGATCAAAGTAAAATCGGTTGCTAATGTGAAGGTCACGTCTCCCACAACATGTCCCCACCCCCAGTATATACAACAGCATAGAGAGAGAAATCTTTCTGAGAAGTAGCCATCTTAAGAAAAAACAACAGACTTGTGCTACCTAAAAGACCAACCACTTTATTATGGCATAGGCCTTTGTGGATCAGAATCCATTTTATCAGGTGTGTGAAGTGCAATTCTCAGTTGGCAGCATTTCTATATCTATGGGTATTAAAAAAAAAAAAAAGGAGGGGAAAGTAGAACTTGGATTTAAATGCCAATGGAATGTAAAAAAAAAGGCAGCCTGTGACAATTCAGTTAAAACTTGAATGTATGCAAAATTAGGGCAAACAGTAAGGGGTGCTATTTATTTATTTATTTATTTATTTAATAGCCCACCTTTTCCCCAAAGAGCTCAAGGCAGAGTATGTGGTTCTCTCTCTCCTCATTTTTTTAAATGTATTTTTATGAAAGATTTTCTTCGTTTACAAAAGTATGTGCAATGTCTCTCTTTTTTTTTAGGCTCCTTTACCCCGGTATGGCTCCCCTTTATCACATACGCAGACCAACAAGTCAATGACAAAAATCCACCAACAGCATACAAATCAACATGGCTAACCTGATCCAAAACACCCACCCACCCCACTCACACATGAAAACAAAGATCATCACAGCCAATCACAAATGAACAACCACACCCTAGGCCAACCGCAACCTCTCTCACCACCAAAGGAACATGTCAGGGTACTGCTATCGAAAGGGGGGAGGGAGCCTCCAAAGTTGCTGAGCAGTAGCACTTTGTCAGGCAATGGAGAGATTCACGCCTCTGGTGAAGCAGAGGAAAGGAGGGGCGAAGCGAAACAAAGGCTCACAGACGTTACTGTGAGCCCTAGCACCTCGCTCAGCCAGGCTGGTCAGGAAACAGACATGCCGCTTCCGTCGCTCAGTTTTCGCAAGGGGGTCAAACGTAAGGAGGGGAGGCAGAGATTTGGGGTGTCTAAGTTCTTGTGCTGGGGGGGGGGGGCAGGAAGAGGCCACTCCCAGAATCTGCAAGTGACTGAGACAGACATGAACTTTGGGCTTCTGCACTGTACATAGTTCGCACTAAATAAAACCTGCAAAAAGCAGGTCGGAGTCCTGGCTGTTTGCTTGTGAGCAACCACCTGCAAACCTGACAGAACACAAGTGAATAGCAGACAACCTGCACAAGCAATGCTGACACAAAACCCCACATATATTAAGTAAAATAGAAACATCGCCACCCGACCCCACCACCACTCACCTTTCCTCCCTCCACCTCTTCCCCCCTTTTCTTCCTAATGTCTCAACAAATGAAACTGATCTCTCTCCTCATTTATTACTGACAAAACCTTGTGACTGGCCCAAAGTCACTTACTGAGCTTCATGACCGAGTGAGGATTTGAATCCTCATCCCCCAAGTCCTAGTCCAGCACTCCAACCTGTACACCATACTGTCTGTGATTGTTAACACAATAATCCCACTACAAGTGTTAATTTACTCAGCATTTCTAAGATTATTGTTATCCCCAGTTACTACCATTCTGGAGAATCCCTATGCTTATTTTGCATCCCTTCATCTAGCATGAAAGTGGCTAATTTTTTACCACAGAGAAAACCCTAACCAGAATTGTCCTCCTCCATATAATAAACCAGACCTAAGGAAATATAAGAGCACAGATTTTTTTTTAATGCTTTCATGTTTTATTGTATTCTGTGAGTGACTGAGGTATCTTTCTACCATTTGCAACAAAAGTTTTCAGAGCCTAGCATTAAACAGCCCAAGAAAACACTCTGAAGCTTTCTTACCAAGACAAGGGAGTATTACTTCTCTAACAGATGTTTTGAAAGTTTTTTTGTGCCCTGCCAAAGTAAAGACTGTGCAGTTTTTCACACCTAGAGTTTTACAGCTGTTCTTCCCACAGCAAAATCAGGGTGATATTTTTCAAAGTAAATTCTGAAACTGGAAATAATATATATATATGTATATGAATAGATTTCTGTTAATATATTAGATACATGCATTGATACAATGGTGAGGTGTGGAACAGGCCCACTTTGAATCACACTGGATGGACACAGACCCCAGGAGACACCAGAGGGCAAACCCTGTCATTTTCTCCATAGAGGTGGCAGGAGACCAGCAGGATCTCATATTTGCTGAGATACTGCTGAGGAGGTGGCATTCTACAGTAGCATCTCAACAATTGGAGGTGTGGCTTATGATCTCCCCCCACCTCTGCCCAGAGGCTGCAGAGGAGGAGGAGGAGGCAGATCTGGTCCACAACGAGTGTGTGACATCCATCACTGCCATTGCGGCAGCAGCAGAAGTGGCAGATGCATTATTTGGGGGCTGAATCTGCTGCCCCTGTGAATCCTGCTACTTGAGGCAGTCACCTCACCTTGTCTCATGGGTGGGCCGGCCCTGGCAGGCAGAGACTCACAAAGCCAAGTCCCCCTGTGCATCCCCATTAAGAGCCTAAAGGAAAGGGGAAGACTTGAAAAAGGCTTAAAGATAGTCCCCACACTTTTGTTTGTGTCTGTGGAGGCTCAAACAGGAGTGTAGCAGCTGCTTTAACACCTTTGCAAAAGCCTCTTTGAAGTAGGTTGGACATGTGAGCTGCTTCAAAGGGCACTTTTGCTCAGGACTTTAATCCTCACTTAGCTGGTGGGAACAGGATTGCACAGACAATGCAGGATTAAACCCTGTCCTCTAGCCCATTAGTTGCCAACACCAATTATGTCAGCTGGTGGATGGGTGGGCAGGCATAGTTCAGCAAAAATTGCCTTGTAGGCCAGAGGTTCCCTACCCTTGCTATACATCTATTTCTCTTTGTAACCTGCTCCTTTGTAAGGGAATGAATCTCTTCAGCAGGGAAAATACAGGAAATGTCCCACAATTCTTCCTTCTGATTGAGCCCAGAAAAGTTAGGTATCATGTACTGGTTTGTTTGTTTGCTTGCTTGCTAGCTGGCTGGCTTGCTTGCTTGTTACATATTACAATTTAATGGAATTATATTTTGCTCTACCTTTTCTTTTTCCATTGTTTTCCAAGTGCCATCTTCTGTACAACAGAAGTTCAAGGACCCATATCACCCATTTACCCACTTTGTTGTGTTTTCATATGGTAAACATGTCTGGTTTCTTTACCCTTCCTTAATAAAACCAACGTTTCATGTTTTTAATGACAGGCAAATAATTTGCCATGTGTTGTCAAAACCGCTTGCTAGCTACCTTCTTCAAAACACAAGCGCAAAACAGAAACACAGGCTATGTTATGTGAACATCTGTATGTTTCATAAAGTTTCAAAAAATACTTTCAGGGAACTGAGGGTGCCCAGTCCCACAAGTGTTAATACATATTTTTATGCTTCCATGTAAACAATTTCCTCTTTCTTTTCCTTTTTCCGACTTAAACTCCAGAAAAGTTTGGATTATAGTCAACCATTAAATGTTCACTTGACTTGTCACCACCCAGTTTTGAGGCTGCGTTAAAGTAGTTGCAGGTGCCGAAATGCCATCATTTCCTCACAAGGTAGCTTGCTGTTTAAAGCCAACAGCCTTCTGGCTGAAGGAGGCAGTCTCTGCAGTGCAGAGCTGCTTCATAATACACCTTATAAACTTTTCTGCTCAGACATTAAATGCCCTGAGCCCCCAAAGGAGTCTTACATAATTCTGAGCTTCTACAATGTACATTAATTCCAGCTGTGAGGATTGTGACCCCGTCTTATATAAAATTAAGTGAGCATGTCCCACCAATAATATTTGAGTGCCTTATTCATTGTGGTTTCAGCTAAGCAAGCAAACAAAAACAAAACCCACATGCCCTGGGAGTTTATGTAGCACATAAGCCTTCTATTTCTGGTTTTTCTTAGCAGTCAAGTTTATGTACTAATCTGCAAGCAATAACAATGAATGCTGCCAAAGATCTGACCAGTTATTTCAAATCAATAAGTAAAATTCAACACCATATGTGAAATTTGGCTTTGTGCCTTCTTTACTTCTTTAACTACATTGTCCTTCCCATCAACAACACGGTGCCATTCCAAAAACGTACATGTTTACAGGTATATGCATAAACATGGCTGCTAGCAGAAGCAAAAATAGAAGGTGTGTTTCCCAGCCTTCTCCATTCATTAATGAAAAGTAAATCCCATTTGAAAATTTTCAAAGGAGAGACTATTTCATGGCCAAGGTGCAGCATTTTGTGGTGGCCAACGGTGTCAATGAGTGTCCCCCTTTAATTCCACAAATTATCTCACCAGTGGTCCACACACTGCAGCCTTCCCGGTTCCATGCTTCAGTTATATCCCAGTAGAAGTCATCATGAGGTATTTTCTCCTATTCGGCTTTTTCAGATTAGAAAGCATGGGCAGCCAAGGAGATTGCAGAGTGCTTTGGACATGGTTAAAATGGGGATAAAACACAGAGAAAAGACCTCAGGCGCCTTACGATGATAAGGTAAATTCAGAATCTCTGCACTGACCATAATTCTAAAAAAAATTCTCAAGGACCCTGAGAATGAGGAAGGAAATAAATAAACGAACGACTCTTCCACAGAAGAAAAATACTTTTGAAAAACTGAAAGGCAGATTTTGTCACAGTGCTAGTCCCTAAGCTCTCCCTAGATTCTTTGTGATATCATTCATTGACTTTCTTTATTGTAATTTCCTGAATCAGCTGTCCCTCTTTCCTTTAGCCAAATTAAAGGCCCATCTTGTCCAGCACCCTGTTCTTACAGCATACATGGAGCCTGCAAGCAGCATCTGGGCACAGCAGCACTCTCCCCATTTGCAATTCCTGGCAACTGTTATTCAGAGACATAATGCTGTTGATACTGGAGGTCACATGCTGTTGATACTGGAGATCTACAAGACCTAGTACCAAGTAAGAATTGTAGCTCTGGGTGAGCTCTCCAAAAGATGC
Organism: Podarcis pityusensis; assembly: GCF_964106645.2. NCBI lineage: Eukaryota > Metazoa > Chordata > Lepidosauria > Squamata > Lacertidae > Podarcis > Podarcis pityusensis. The sequence continues at coordinate 51,168,880 of NC_138027.1, forward strand.
TCAGCACCTTTAACAAATGACAGTTCCCAGGATTCTTTGGAGTAAACCATGGCTGATAAAATGGTGCTAGAGCAGGGGTCAGCAAACTTTTTCAGCAGGGGCTATTCCTATGCCCCACAAATAACCCAGAGATGCATTTTAAATAAAATCACACATTCTACTGATGTAAAACCACCAGGCAGGCCCCACAAATAACCCAGAGATGCATTTTAAATAAAAGGACACATTCTACTCATGTAAAAACACGCTGATTCCTCGACCGTCCACGGGCCAGATTTAGAAGGCGATTGGGCTGGATCCAGCCCCCGGGCCTTAGTTTGCCTACCCATGTGCTAGAGTATTTTAAATGTATCATGTGGGTGGGCTCTATGTCTTAGGGGCAATGCAGAGCAAAACAAACAAGCAGCCATGTGTGTCATATTTTAAACTTTTCCACCCATCCTATGGTTCCTGCTCTCATGTATTGACAAGCATTATGGGTAATTTATGTTGTGAACTGCCTTGAGATCTACAGATGAAGGTGGTATACATATTTTATTAACAACAACAATTTTTGCCTCATCACTGCAGAAAATGAGTGTTGTGGGGGAAATTGTCAAGTGTTAAGCATGCCACGGGTGCAATGATAATATTTCAAAATATTTTCAGCATTTTCCCTCCTTATACAAATTGATAGATTTATCATTAAATCACTCCAGACTTTATAGAAGATGGCATTGCTTGATTTGCCACTTGCAGTAGAATTTCTCATTGAAGACTTTAAGCCAATCTAGGCTACCAATGAGATTAAGTCATTTTGCACTGGGAGGACTTTTACATAAAATGACAGGATTTGATCTTGTTTTCTCTTTATATTTTGGAAAAAGATAAAATTAAAGAAAATATTTGTATGAAGTTTCAAAAACTACAAGTGTTTTGTGGGATAACCATAACCATGGCAAAATTGAAATCAGACATGTTTTTACAAATGCCACTTATATAGATCATATATTTCTATTAGAGCAATAATTGAATGTGACTACATTGTTATGGATGATGTAAGCCCTGAAGGGAAAATGAAATCATCCACATTGGTAAGGTTGAATGCTTTAAAAAAAACCACTACATGCTTGGGAAATGGCCATTATATCAGTGTTTGGAAAAACTGAGTGTGATCTTCAGGCTTTGAAATGACTTTCAAAAAACCCCAAAACCCTACCTAAATTGTATATTAAAATAACTAAATTATTTTTTGTTGATAGGATCAAAAACAGTCAATCATATTTTCTGACCCACAATCCAATCATGGTACCTAACAGTAGGAAAAGAAAACACATCATGAGTGTAAGGTGGCAATGTGTCCTACTGTACTGAGGATAGTCCTCTGTTTGAAGGGCTATCTGCTCCAAGTCCAGTTATAAAATCAAGCACCATCAGATAGAGCGGGGGGTTTTGGAGGGGGGAGACTTGTTACAGTTTGCATTTTTCCATGAAATTTTATAATTCACAAGGAACCAAAAGGCTAACTACTCTTTAAAACTAACTTTCAGAATGTTATGGTGCAATTCTCCAACAAAAACTGTCTACAAAACTGTATATTAGTGAAAGTCTGCCTAAAGATACATAATACATAGATTGGTAAGAATGGCTTACAAAAACTTTCATATATTAGGTGAAATTGCTTGCAAAACTAAAATGCTGGAAAATATTCACGAGGACTTAAAAATGCAAGTTGACATGGAAAAGTGGTAAATTGAATATATGAATGGAAAAACAAGAAACTGAGATTGACAGATTCCTCCATTCCTAACAACAGACTGAATAGGCACAATGGACAGTGTCTTTCCCACTATGATGAGTTGTATTGCATTTCTATTTAAATTAACTTACTGATTTCTAAATTTGCATCTATAGTGTTGCTGTGAGTTCGGGGGAGGGGGAGGTTGGAATCAAATGGAAAATCCCATTGTTGAATTAGCCAGGCAAGGGCCATTATGGCTCTAAGTATGTGTTATTGGTATAAGAGAGGAAGTTGCTCTTTGCCAGAGGCTAAATGGGGTGGGGCCCTAACCTCACTACCGTACCATATGGAGAGTACAGTGTGGTCAGTTCATATATACCAAACACCTATTTCTTTTTCTATCAACTGAACAGGATAATGTCATTCTGGATAGGTCCATAAAACACTGGCTAGCTAGACCTGCTACAAATGTGGTTGACCACATGCTGCAAATGCAGCGAATTGGCAAAAGGATCACTTACTACTGGTAATTCATTACTTTCTCTTGCCATTAGTCAGACTCATATGCTTAAATGGATGTCAGTTTAGCTGGCCACGGACCAGCAAATTAGTCTCCAGTTTTTAAGGGATTTTCATACCAAACAATAATATTGATTTCTTCTTCAATATGACAACTTGTTACTTTTCAATTGTCAGTACACAGCACAAACCTGTTAGTTAAAATAATAATAGCATTTTCTACAATATTGAGGAACCCCTTCAAATTCCTCAGTTTAGTCTGCTCTAGAAATAGTTCATTGCCCACTTTTTGTCAAAACACCAATTAGTTTTATTACTCAAGTCATAAATGCAGTTTACTCAGTGGCTCATGTGATTTTTCCACTAAAACAAATTCCATCAACATGTGAGTTTGAGCAATTTCCTATTTAGAATATTAAAAATACCAAATACCCAACAGTAAGTGATACGGCACAATTTCTACATTTTGAGGACAAGACATGCTAGAGCTTGTTTTTTGTTCCCTTCAATTTTTAGTTACTATGGTCAAATATATATATATAAATATTATTTATCTGCTTAGGAATAATCTTCTCCATGATCGAGCAACTGAAAAATCTGTTTTTCCTTCTATTAAAGTAATTTACTGTAGAGATGGTGAAACAAGAACCAGTGTGGACAAAATGTGACCAGAGAATGACTTCCCTGTTTATCTTAACAGATTGCTACATCTCTTGGCTCAAACGTAGCACAGAAAGATCGCCAGACTTCCATGCAGCCAAAAAGCGCAGCAAGTAGCAAAATATTCCTCAGGTTAATCATAATCACCACCACCACCTGCTTATAGTCTGTTTATTTATGATATGTGCATGAAAACTGACCACTGGAACAATCCTAGGAACTACTGGAACAGCAAATTGAGCGAGCACAATGCCATTGCATTAATAATCCTGTTCAGGTGCTCTAAATCCCTCATGCAGAAGGAAAGGGCAGGGGCAAGAATGTGAACTCTGCCTCCTGGCCCCATCACTGTTACAACATAATAAGAGCCCTGATGGATTAAGACCAAAGACTCATTTAGGGTGCGTTCGGACATAAGGAATATTGCATTAGTTTTCCTGATCATAATGCTAGTCCCTTTTCTAATGTTCCTTTCACACTTCAGTACCTGTTGTGTTATGGCTTTTAGACTGGTATGCTGGCATGTTGTGCTAAATTTTCTTCACACCAGTGGGTGTGGTATGACACAACAACAAATGTCCTTTCCACCATATCCACCTATGCATGCTTCTGTTCCCCCATGAAAACATGCAGCCAAAGTCTGTTGCAGTTGTGCACAATTAGCTGTGGGTTTTCTTCAACAAATTTATACACCTGTTAACCCAACTGCCACACTCCATTCTTTACCCCAAACTTCTCATCCATATTTTCTCTTTTTCTGCATGTCCACATTTTTCCTCTTTCCAGAGCTTTCTTTATTTCCCTATAGACAAAAAATGCAGTCACGCACACTCTACATCTTAATATAGTCCACACCTCACACACCTGCAAAACAGTCTGTTTGTATTATCTGTATAATCTGACACACAGAGACTGCATTTCATTTGTTTGTTTGTTTGCTTGCTTCATTTATATCCACCTTTATCTTCCAAGGAGCTTAACCACGCAGAGGGCCTTCTTGGTAGTGGCGCCCGCCCTGTGGAATGCCCTCCCATCAGACGTCAAGGAAATAAACAATTACCTGACTTTTAGAAGACATCTGAAGGCAGCCCTGTTTAGGGAAGTTTTTAATGTTTGATAGTTTATCGTGTTTTTAATATTCTGTTGGGAGCCGCCCAGAGTGGCTGGAAACACTGGCAAAGGAAGGCGGGTGCAGGGTGTGTGGTGCACACCAGTTGTCAGCCGTGAGGGCGGGTGACATCGCCACGCCACCCCTCCTCACTGCACGGGCAGCACCCCTGGATGCCCGCTGAATGGGCGGCGGGCTGCTAGGGATGTTGCTGCTGCAAGCGGCTAGCGCCCCCCCAATGCTCATCACATGGGCAGCTAACAGCGTCCCTCCTGACGCTTGCCGTGTGGGCGGCAAACGGCTAAGGACACTTGTCGTGTGGGCGGCTAGCCCCGCCCCTGTGGGCTGGTTAGCTGCACCGCAATGCCGCTCTGGGTGCCAGGGCAGGTAGATCCGCCCCTGGCTGGGGAAACCCAGCCAGATAGAAGGGGTATAAATAAACTTATTGTTGTTGTTGTTGTTGTTGTTGTTGTTGTTGTTGTTGTTGTCACGTGGTTCTCCTCCATATTTCATCCTCACCACAACCACATGAGGTAGGTTAGGCTAAGAGATGGTGACTTGGCTAAGGTCACCCAGTGAGCTTCATGGCTGAGTGAGGATTTGAATTCTGGTTTCCCCGGTCGCATTTCAACACCCGAATCATTATGCCACACTGGTTCCTTGGGTTGGATGACTGCAATGACATCTCCAGACATTTGCCTGCCCAGAATATGAGCAAAATAAGCATTACACTCAGTGTTCATCTCTCTCCCAGTTGCCCACTCCCTCTCCTTGCGATTGGGCAATGACCCATATGCCAGAAAAGAGGTATTTTGGGCAAAAATGGCAGTTCTAGACTGTGGACTTTGTTTTTAGTTTTCTTAGGGAAACCAATTTTTCCTGAAAACATTAAAACTTATTTCCCTCTGCCCACACTATGAGGTACTGATTCCTGCATTTCCCCCAAAGCCCCTACTTGCACCAAGCGTCCCTGAACATATGGGTCACACAGGGTCCTAAAAGAGTCAGAATAATAATATTAATATTCAAGTACATCTTGACTTACCTTAATAGAACAGAATTACAACGTATGTTTTGAATACAGTCATTGAATCTAATTGTAGAGAGTAATGGGAGAAAACAATCCTTGTTTACACTTTAAAATGTTTGGTTCAGAAATGAGTTTGTGCGCAAAGAATGCACATTAATTTCCCCTGTGACTCATAGCTATTTAGCCTTTGGGTCACATTTGTACTTTTCTGGGGGAAGAGGCTGGGATGCACGTAAATGAAATTTAAAACGGATCCTGAAAAAAACAGATGTGTTATCCAAGTAGAGTCTCAATATTTTTCTTCTTTGAGCTGAATTCTGTAGTACCATGGAAATAGAATACAGGAACACCTACTGGAAGATAGGTTCTTTTCTAACACCTTTAAAATCGATAAGACTTTTAACCTAATTCAAGCCATTTCTGCTCAGGATTAAGGCAGTTGGACTTACTCCCAGGAACATATGCATAGGATTGGTGTTGGAGAGTTTACAGGTTATTGCAGCCATAAAACGAATGATTTGCCCATGCAAAGGGCTATAGAACATTGCCCCTCTATCCTGTGTTGAAAAATCACGAAATGAAACAGTCTATGTGTGATGATAGATAGATAGATAGATAGATAGATAGATAGATAGATAGATATAGATAGATTATAGATAGACAGATAGACATAAATAAAAATTGTCCAGTAGCACCTTAGAGACCAAGTTTGTACTTGGTATAAGCTTTCGTGTGCGTGCACACTTCTTCAGATACACTGAAACAGAAGTCACCAGACCCTTATATATAGTGAGAGGGTGGGGAGGAGTATTACTCAGAAGGGTGGGAATGGGTGATTGACTGATAGGTGTGGTAGACCTGTTGACGACTGTTAACATCTGCAATTGGTCTTACAGGAAAAAAGCAAGGGATAAGGTGGCCAAGCATAGTCTATATGTTGGTCACAGGGGTATCATACAGTGCAAAGTATACCTTTTCATGTGTTTAGTAGAACCAGGATGCTATATTCTAGTGATGGAATCCAACAACGAGTTGTATGAATGCTCCATCAGCATAAGGATTTATTCTTGGCCAGGTTAGGAGATCCTGCACAGGTGCAAATTGCTAGTGGGTGGGACTTGGCAGTCTTGAAACATGGACAACACAGGGGTGAGAGAAATGGCAGGGGCCTCCACTGCTACCTTCTGGGGGATAATAGTATGGGCATGCTTTCCTTTTACCCCTTGATTTCCTCATAGGAACGGGGAGGAATTCTTGCCAACCTCTCTGACCACTACTGTCTTATAGTAATTTCAACATGTGCTGAAAAATATTAGTTTAGATCTCTGTAGGTTGGGTCCTGATTTGTTTTGCTTAGAGAAATCACATTGATTCTAATGAGTCTGAAGTTAGTGAGTTTACTCTAAGAACGACTAAGTGTTGAATCCAACCCTTTCATTTTAATTGGCTTGGGCTTTCTGAATTCCACTAAATTAAAAGGAGCCCATTCAGGTCTTTGACTTCTGGCACATAAAGTGCTTATTTACCTTCTTTGAGCATGTGAAAACCATTTCTACAAGCAGCAAAAGTGATGCAAAAGATCTCCAACTTCCACGTATTATTTTAGAAGGTGTGTCTCAGTACAGCAGGAAGTGGAAAGTTTTGTGAAAGGTGAGAAGTAGGTCTCAAAACAATAACTAACCCATATGTGAAACTATTCATTCTTGACACTGGGGGGGAAAGAATGCTGGAGCGGAATGTGAACTAGCAAGTTTTATTTAGTGTATTTTCCTGAAGCTTGTAGGGCGAATGTACATTTACAATGCTCATGTGCTGGCTCATTCTTTCTCACTGTTGACTCCCTTCTTCAGTTTAAATAAGAATTGCTATATTTTTTCTTCTCTTTCTTGAATTTTATACATGTCTGCTGGGTCAGGCCAATGGCTCATCGAGTCTAGCATCCTCTCTCACAGTGGCCAACCAGATCTCGGGGATGAGCACAAGAACAGTCCCCCAGTGGTTTGCACCAACCTGTTCAGAAGCATTGTTGCCTCTGACCGAGGAGGCAGAGCACTTGTCCAATTCTCTTTTAAAGCCACCCAAGTTAGTGATCATCAGTACCTCCTGGAGGAGCAAGCTCCAAAGTTAAATTAGGCGTTGCATGAAGGAGTGCTTTGTTTTATCTGTCCTGAATCATATGACATTTATATTATGAGACAGGGACAAATACTTTTCTGTATCCACTGTCTTCATGCCATGCATAATTATATAAGCTTCTATTATATTACCTATTATTTTTTCTTTAAAAGAAAAAGTCCCAAATGCTGCCATCTTTCTTCATAAGGGGAGGCGCTCCACCCGCTTGATCTTTTTCACTACCTTTACTGAACCTTTTCCTAATCTACAATATCCTTTTTGAGAGGAGGTGACCAGAAGTGTATACAATATTCCAAATGTGGTTGTTTGTATACCATAGGTTTGTATATGTTGAATTCCATTTACCATTTTACCTCCCATTCACTCACGTTTGAGAGGTCTCTTTGGAGCACTTCATCATCTCTTTTTGTTTTAGCATCCCTGAAGAATTTAGAATTTTTTCTAGACTATTTTGTTGCCATTAGCACAGTAGAAAACCAAGGTGGTAGGGAAGCCAAATGGGTGCAAATTCAGGGTGGAAATCCAATTTTCTGGATCTTCTGGATAGCTCAGCCAACTAACTTACCTATTTTCTTCTGTATTTGCACCCATGTTGACACCGCAGTTTGCTAGATAAGTGGAATACACTAAATCTTTTCCTCATCCTCAGTTGCAAAGATCATCTGAAATGTGACCTTATTTATCCTCTGCCAGGCAGACTGCAAATTACATGTGCGGAAAAGCCCAATAAAATGTCTCCAAACTGTTCAAGCTATTTTGTTCTCTATAAACAGCTGGATTGGATTCTTTGGCATGGGAGTAGAATGACCATGTTACCAAATGCTTAATCACGCTTTCTATGGTGTGTTGTTACTTAACGCAAACAAAATACTTATCCAGGCTAGTATTTTTTGGATGAAATTGAATCCAAACAAAATTGTATCTGGATTTTCTTTTCCTTGCCCCTTCCCACAAACATATTGGTTCACTTATTCATATTTTTATATAAAGAAAATAGATAGTTTCTTATCTTATAAAATAATAAAGGAATTGATTTTAAATATCACCTGATTTCACAAATGAATTAAATACAATATCTAGTGCATAGGAGCCAAATCCTAGGGACCAATATCCTTTTGGTCCCCCCATAAAATATTTGTGTGTGAACGCATCTTGTGATTATGTGGGGTGGGGCTTACCTGGGCCCCCAAATATTTTATTCAAGTTGGCACTCCTGATCTAGTCCATGACATTTTAAACAAATCTGGTCTCAAACTGCTGGTTTTTATTGCAAAAGAACATCCGTAGTTGGAATGAGTGGAATCTTTTCCATTAATTAGTATTTTAAAAGTCAGATGCGTATCTGAATAACACCTTGGGCTGGGGTAGGAATTTGATGCAGCGGTGATAGACTATGCAAGCAGTTCTGCTCTAATTGTACTAAATTGTACTGAACAGTACTGTCATGCGTGGAGTCCATCTCTCCCTTCGGTAACTTCACAGATAAGAATTAATGAGCAGTTTATATTTTATAGTCCTTTTTATTCAGGCATCAGGTTGCAAGCAAAAATCCACATCCCTCTACAAACAGAGCAGTTGGCTACTCTAAATCATCCCCTTCCATCTTCCGCAACATGCTAGGTGCCAACGGGAAGTTCTGCCTCCTCTTTGCATCCTTTGTTCTCTAATATGGTTGGACCTCCTAGTTTGTGAAGAGGGAGGGTCCCCCACACTCTCTAATGATGTCCCTGCTATCTGTCTCCCCTTTTGTTTCTCTTGCCATTATCTCATACCTAGGTAACTCCTATCTAAGCTGCTCTGTTTCTGTGTCTCTTGCAGCTTCTGAGACAGCGGTAGACGGGGGGGGGGCGCAAATCTTTCCCCTCCAGCTCCTCTTCTAAGAGAAGCTGATCTGCCTGAGAAGGCATTCCCCACTCCTCTGCTTCAGACCATTCCCTGACAAGCACAGAGGCATGTAGAGCTCATCTTAAGCACACCTCTTTCCTTGAATCACTCCTCCACCATACTGCCCTCTATCGCTGCCTCCTGTAAATAAAACCTTTCATACAAATGTTATGATAAAAAAATTCAGATTGAAATGGAACAGATTACTGGGTAATCACATGCGGAAGTGACATGGGCTGGAAATGGACCGATTTGTCCATCTGGAATATTTGAGGTGCGAATCATCCACACTAACGCTGTCAGTCATTGAATGCTTAAGATTATCACCTTTCCTTCGGCTATTTTACATAACCAGATCCAACCGATTCCCCCATCATCAGATGTTTTCAGTCAACTGAGGACCAACAGGTAATTTGCACCCTCTATTGTGAGTGTGGGCAGTCCTAACTCTACCTGACAAACTCCCTTGGCAATGCCCCTCCCCCAGCCGGGATTGGCTGATTGACGAGGCTAGGTGGATCTCCAGGTATCCAGCTCAGGTGGGCAGCAAAGCCAGCTACCTTGCTGGGGGTCTAGTAGTCTCGGGGGGGGGGCTGCGTGTGACCATGCAAAGCTGCCCCCAGCTAATGCGAGGAGAGGTCATTATCACTTGGTCACTAGAATGGTTTGACTCACAAAATGACTTGTCCCATATCTGAAATTTGACTTAGAAGCTGAATATGGATGTCCACTCCTTGGTGGGGGGAAATGTATTGTGGTGCAGTAAATACTTGTGTGGGTCTGCCATTAGATTCCATATTTAAAAACAATAAGACCGAGAATGCTGATGAAAATAGGAACATACATTTTAAAGCTCATTATTTAATCTTTCTGTATGAAGAAGATCCAGAGAAAGAGCAGTACTATTCATACATCTGAAGATATTTTAAGAGGAAGACTATGGCACACATGTTAGGCAAGCAAACCCTTTATTCATTAAAAAAACAAAACCATCTCAATTGCCTGCTGCCTCTTTCAGTCGAAACGCCGAGCAATAAATTGAAAGGTACATACTGTGCTATGACTTATAAATAAAAATATATGTTCAGACATTATTTAGCTTCCTTCACAGCCACAAGTGAGATTTTCCATTAGCTATTCCATTTTATGAGGAATGGCTTTAAGCCTTAACCCACTGCAAACATGCCATCTTGCAAAACTCAGAGAGCTGAATAAAATTGTGGTAACTCAGCCATTTGGCAAAATATATAGGATATTGTTTCTTGGGCAGTATCTTGATGTTATTTGACTGGCATATCTTAAATCCGAACACTTATAAACATTGACATTAGTGGTCATGCCTAAGTTAGCTCCATTTATTTTAATGGCTTTACTCTGAGTAGAACTTATTCGGGAACAACTCTATATACTGATTTGATGTCAATCCCAGAAAATAGGAGCAAGGCATTGCCCAGTTCATGGTGAAGTGTATGTGAATAGGGAAAAGTAGACTCAGATTACGGATGAATAAATCTATCAATTTTGGTTTCTCTCGGTTTCTTATTTTCCCAATGTTACATTCAGCTCCACATTAGTTTGTTGGTTGCCTGTCTTTAAAAGTCTTTATGGAAATTCATCAACATTTAGTGTGAATTTCTTCCAAAATACACATTTTTGTATATGTATAAATTTGTACGTATCCATATTATTACAATGCATTTCACCTTGTATAATGCATTTTTAAATGTCATTTTCACTAATATATACTTTTTTTGCAAATTTTACATAAGTATATGCATTTGTGTACACTTTACTTGACTGGAATACCACACTGCAAAATTCAGAGAAGTGTGAATTTCAAGGGATAGCTTTGTTTCGGTTCATGTATTGTTTTGGAAAGTGCAAATTGGTTAGATTTGTCTATGAATGCAAACTGATTTGAATTTCTCCCTCACTTGTAGTTGAGAATCCAGAACATATTTAGGTTGGGTGATCACAAGTGGAGGAGAAGTGGGGAGAGTCCTGTTGCCCAAGCACATGTTGTTCTGTTCATGCAAGAAACTATTTAGATCTACTTTGAATACAACCCCAAGTTCTTTTGTAGCTAGTGTAGATTTAAGATGTTACTCATGTTGAAAATAATTTTAGTTAGTTGATGAAAATATCTACTGCCTTAGAAATGTGTAACTAGTTTGTACAAATGACTGAAATGTTTGGGTATCTTTTCATCAACCATGTCTTGGTTAACTGAATTTTGTTTCTGACTAGTCATTTCTCATGACCGTTTTGGATGGAAGCTTGTTTAGGTATATAATATGTGATCTAGGCATGAATCTGTATTTCCTTAATATTTTTTCCCCTTCAATTTCCAGAAGGTTTCAAAATATTAATAGTCAACCTACTGTTTAAAATCCAAATGTGGAAATCAAGTCAACACCTTTTCTGCATACGATTGCAAAAATATTTTCCACTAGACTGAAAATATAACTTTAGTTTATTCCTGCTGCTTTGACCCTTGTCAGAGCTAGAAAATCAACAGTTTTATGTGGCCAGCCTTTCCATTAATCTAATAGTATGTTAAGCAGATGTTGTTCTGAAAAAACAGTCATGACAATATTTGTTATGTTCTTAAAGTCCGTAATGTTATGTTTACCAAGCCAACAGCCAAATTGTAAGTGTGTATATTCACCACTAACTCCCACTGAGTTCTAATAGCTTTCCTTGTAGTAAGCATAGTTAGCACTGCAGCCGCATTTACTGTCTTTTCCCTCCCAGGGTGTGGGTATCTTTACTTACTCCTCTATATCTTTTCAGGCCTACTAGTTTCTATTTCTTTGGAAATGCTCTCTCTTTTTTTATTTCTTCAGGTTAAATTGCCACACCAGAAACAGTGCGCATAAAACATAATGAACTACATAAGCTGGCAAACTCTTGTTACTTCAATGCGTGCCAAAATGGTGTCTTGGCTATAAATTTTCCCATGTCCCAGTGAGACTGTTATCTGTAAATAAAAAGCTTAATTGAGATGACATAGCGGACTCACAACAGTTTTACTTTCTTGCTTATCTTCCAAGGGCCATGAGATCACATTCCAGCTGTTCCGTATAACAGTCTTTGACAAGCCAATGTGTTGGCAGTGGGCTCTCAGAGGCTGAAGACCAGGGAGAAAGAGAGACTGAAAACAGTCTAAAGAGGGAGTATAATTCCTGTAAAACGGCAGAAGCATGCATGGGCTTTTGGCACTCTATTCTTGTGGTTTACAGCAAGTAATGACTTTGAAATGCTCATAATAAACATTAACAATTAGCAGTGCATGGGACTGAGGAAGGGGTGGAGCCTCATGACAAGATGTCTGATGACAGGCAAACTTTGGAAATTCTATAATGGTCATAAAAGGGACTTCCTTAGATAGCACAATCCGAGCTCAAGAAAGCCAGATCAACGAGGCCCACCCATTCCCTTTATCATTTACATAAGAGCAACTCTTATGGGGCTGATGTCCCCTCACCCATCCAATAAAATATTTGAGGGGATCAGCCCCCCCCCCAGTTAACAGGTATTGTGTTAATTATAAAAAGATAATTAAGAAATATGGTGGGTGGGTATGGTACTCAGGTGATGCATGCTAACACATGAACCTGGCAGGCATTTGAGAATAGCAGCTAGGTATTAGAGTAGTAGCAATGAAATATTTTTTCTTGAAAAATCCCTGCTCTAATCATTTAACTTCTTCTAGGCTTCAGTCTGCTGTAATTTATAACTATAGTATGTTTTCAGTGACATTTAAAGTTCCTGATTATAGCAAGAGAATGATTAATTAGAACTGTGATAATCTTTACAACTCTGTTCCCTACTAAAATCTTAGGACTCTTAAGTATTTCCTCTTCACTTTTATCACCAGCTCCATTATTCTTAATTATAGCCTGGCTTTGCCATCAGTTTTGTAAGAAGTGGGTGTAAAAGTTCTGGGTTCTTTCTTTTTCTTTTGGTCATTTCAACACATTTTGAAACCATACATAATTCTCTCTTTGGAACTAAACTAGTCAGTTCCTCTTAAGTTGGCATAATCCTGTAATTATACCCATTGGAATGTGCGCTGTATTGGAGGAACTACATTAGAGGAAAGAAATGTGTGGGGTGACAGAAACAAAATAATATGAAACACAAAGGTTTGGGGGGGAACTGACCATAACTTCACTGACACCCATATAACATAATAATATATAACATAATATCTATGGTATTGACAAATGCATAAGAGAAATCTGCCTGACCCAGCTGTCTAGGTAGCACTGCTGGGAAGAATTAGCTATTGCCCCAGGGCTGTAGTATCTGGGAAAATACGACTATACCATGTAACAGTCATCCTCTTCAACATTTCCCAGGTCCTGTAGTCAATTAACAAATGGGAGCCTCAGTGGTGTAAGCAAGTGAGGAAGTGAGAGAGAAATCTTCAGTTACCACACTGGCTTTTCCTTGCTTCCACTGTTTTTGATGAATGGTTCTTTTATTCTCTATGTCTTTTCTTGATCCATACCCTCCAGTGCACAATGAGCCACTTCCAGAACTCAGCCCCAAAATGCGTCACTTGACACTTCTTTACATTGAATTGCACTTACTGCCCAGTCACTTAGCTTGTAGAGATCATTTTGGAGGCCATTTCAAAGCCTTTTTCAGGGCTGGTCTACCCATGAGGTAAGGTGGGGCGAATACCTCAGGCAGCAGGATCCCCAGGGACAGCAGATCCCACTGTCAAGCTTTATTCCCCGCTTGTTCCCGATGTAGAACTTCACTCACTCCATTTTCCCTGGCAGGGAGTGGGTGCCATTTTGCACTTGACATTAGGTGTCAAAATGTCTTGTGTCAGCCCTGTGCTTTTAGTTTTAACCATGAACAATTTGGTATCAGCCAAATTTAACATGCTCTGTTAAATTTCATGTGGGAAATCTATTGTGAATGATATCGCCTCATTAAAAACTTTTTTTCTACTACTAAAAATACAGGAAGTGGGTTGATAAAGCTTACATCCAAAATGTATGTATGTGTGGGAGTCTCTCTTGATTTGAGATGTAAGAACATTTTTACTTCCCACATTCTGGCAACAAAGCAGGAAATAGCATCCAAGATTCTTTCCTGGGAAGAAAGGTTCTGAGTAAAAAAAATAACTCATTTGCATTCCAGCCCAACTTTCTATGCTATTACCCAAACTAACATAGCCATTGCTGTGGAACAATTGATTATGGACAAGGTGGGAATCAGAAATGTCTCTGTGTGGTAGAAATGAGTTCACCAGCTGTAGTAACACAACAGTTAAGAACAAAATATTGTCACAGTAAAGGGAAGAATGTTTCTAAAAATAATCATGGAATCTCAGTTTTAAAAAATGTATGCAAATCTCCACCTTGGGGACATCTACGCAACTCTCAGAGACAGTATAATAATTAGTTCACAACAGAAATCAAAGCTTAAGCAGGCAGGGTGCCTAACATTTCTAAATTTAGTTTTTATAAGAAAATAACTCAACTCTTGAGCAAGAATGACCGCTCCCCACATCAAATGGGGGGAGCCTTTTGCGTGGTCGTGCGCAGCCCCCTGGATCCCAGTGCGGCTCCTGGTAGTTTGGGCTGGCTTCATCCTCCTCAGGCTGGATACCTGGAGGTCTCCGCCTACCTCAGTCAATCGCCCAATCCCGCCTGGGGAGGCGTTGCCAGGGGATCGGCGAGGTAAGGGAGGAACCACCCTGCCCACACAACAGAAGGTGAATCTTCCATGCAAAGCGTCAGTTGGCTCCAGAGTTTCTCCCACCCTGCCCTCCCTCAGTTAAATCTTCGTTTGCAGGTTAACCTCTTCTCCACAGGAACACAGGCACTGCTATGTCAGGTTCGCTGTTGAAGGGCCGGAAAGGAATTTTCCTGCATTGACAGGTTTTGCCTTTCCTGTAGCAAAACGTCACAACTTTGGCGGTTTCAGGCCTTGGGTGGAATCCTTTAGTCTTTCTTCCTAAATGGGGGGAGGGTGAAGTGGTGACCCATGCTCCCCCTTGCAGTGGTGATTCCAGGGTTCCCCATTTAAGGGGACTCGAGGGGAGGCATTGGCCATATGCCGAGAGGTTGTCATTGCTCTCCCCTCAACGGCAGCGAAACAGGGAAGGGGCGGGCTCTCTGCTTGAATGTAGGTTCTCCAGAGCCAGCCCAATCCCCACACATTCTGGATAACCCTGATGTCTCCCAGATCCCCAGCTGGGGACTGGGAAAGATAAACACCCAATGCCTGAGCCAAGGTCTCCCTACATCTGAAATTTAATAAAGTTGTGGCCAATTTTAATCCCATAGCACGTTGTCTTGAGTCATTATTCTGCTTGGGGGTCGCCTGGGGTTGGGGGGACTCCACCTGTCCACACAAATCAGTTTTTCTTTTCTAGTCAATTAAATATAACATTATCTAAAACTAAATCTTTCAGACATAAGATACCAAAATCAAGGTCATTGTTATGAATTTTCATTAACTCCAAAGATTGTGAGAATCAGCATGCTATACTCTGAGCAACTGTATTCAGGCTTAAACTCTCTATAATATTGGTTTATTTTATAACAGCCTAAGAAACTATAGGCTGAAGTGGTAGTGAACAGTGGTAAGCATGACAATGTGCTCAGAGCCTCACATCCATCTCTGAACGTTATTCAGATGATCTCCTGGGTCAGCTGAGGGCCTTCTTTCTGCTTGCCAAGCTCTATGTTTTGTGAAAATTAGGACACCTTGCAAAACAGATTTCTTTTCCCAGACTTCTTCTTAAACCCACATTAAAACTTCTTAAAGTTTAGGTTGCTCAAGAGCATTTCCTGCCAGTGAAATCACTAAACTTCAACAAAAACACCAGCTTAGCCAATATTAACATCCCCGCCAACCTCAGCTCACATCTCTTTCAAACCAAACATTAAACCCCAACACACGTAGGATTAAGTAAGTTGCATAAGAAACTCTCTACCCTAAAACCACCCACAAGGCATACTAGCAGCATCCTGAAATTACAATGAAATTTAGAGTAACTTCTGTAAAGCCGTTATACAGTATCACTGAATGTATTTTGCTGGTAGTTTATGAAGTACAAGATAAGGGCAGAACACCTGAGTCAAGACAGGGACATTGTTTTTTTTTGGAGGTGGGGACTGACCACTGCTGCAAAATGCAACCCCATCCCAGCATTATTTTTTTTCAAGAGAAAAATGGCATCTAGAAATATTAGAATATATGGAACTAGCCAGTATGATAAACAGATTAAGAAACAAAGATGAGAAAAGATTGAAAGAAGGCTGGATACTATATAGAGATTATATGGAAAAATAAAAAAATACTCAAAAGTGTATGTTACAACATGAGATCATGTAAGTCAATGAGAAAAATGTAGAAGAGTAAGGAAACACAGTTAAAAGGGCAATAGATAGGAAACCAGACAAAGAGTGAAGATAAAAGTAAAGATACAGAAGATCAAAATAATTTGGAGAAATATAGACATATTATTATTACTTGTTTATGCTTTGTATTTATATTATAGTTTTTCTTATCATTTTGTGCATGACTGTAACATAATATGTGTTGTTGGTGAGATATAACAGAAAAGCAAATAAAATTTGTTTGTTTATTTATTTATTTATTTATTAAGAGAGATTTCTCCTAGCTGGGCAATATTTTGTCAGCAGGGCTAGCCTGTAAGGCAGAGTAAGGCAGTCACCTTAGGTGGCAGTTTCTGAGGTGTGGTGGGCGGCAGCTGTGTGTGCCTTAAGCTAGACTGCTGGCCTCAGGTGCAACAGAGCGCCCTATCTTGTCTAGAACAACAAAGCAGTGACTGATCGACCAAATTCCTAGCTCCTCCGCACACTCTGTGCAATTTTGACAAGAGAGTGGGATTCCTTCTTTGGCTTATCTTTATAAACCACCTCCTATTTCATAGTGGTAAATGGTACTCTTTGAGGCAGTTGCCAACTGGCACCTACACCCTTGTGCAAATTAATTGAAACAAAGCATATTTTCTATTTTACTCATAATCCTGTACTCAAAACAAACACAAAAAGTCAGTTGATCATTATAGTGTCGGAAGCCTGCAGCCAATGGAAGGAACGATGCATTCACCACAATATATTGAGGTTCTACGAAAGAGAGTTATTCCAGAGCTGGAAAAGAGGTGTCCTGACGGTACTGGGATATTGCAGCAGGGCCTACCCCTCTGTCACACATTGAAAGTGGTGAAGAAATTCATGACACAGCAGCAAATACGGGTACTTGATTGGCCAGGGAATTCCCTGGACGTAAATCCCATTGAGAATTTGTGGGCTATATGCAAAAGTCGCCTCTGTGCTGTAGACTGTACAACTATGGAGAAGCTCATTCAGACGCTGAATCAAGTGTGGTACAGGGATCCAAAAATCAACAGGGACTGTTTGAAACTAGTAGACTCCATGCCAAACAGTGTTCAAATGCTGCTTAAAAATAGTAGAGGTCATATCCATTACTAATGTACATATTGAGTTTTGTACATGTACAGTGGTACCTCGGGTTAAGTACTTAATTCGTTCCGGAGGTCCGTACTTAACCTGAAACTGTTCTTAACCTGAAGCACTACTTGAGCTAATGGGGCCTCCTGCTGCTGCCACGCTGCTGGAGCACGATTTCTGTTCTCAACCTGAAGCAAAGTTTTTAACCTGAAGCGCTATTTCTGGGTTAGCGGAGTCTGTAACCTGAAGCGTATGTAACCTGAAGCGTATGTAACCCGAGGTACCACTGTATATGTGAGTTTTGTTCAATACACTACATTGTTTGTTTCAATTAATTTGCACAAGGGCGTACACCACTGGCTGAGAAGCAGATGTGGCATCACATCCAGCAAGTTCTCCAGCACAACCTAGGTTGGTGATGCTTCAGTTGGGGTGGTACAGCATTACAGTGGGGCGGCATTTCTCATTTCACCTCAAGTGGTGAAATGGGATACAACGCCCCGTGAAAAGGGCTCCTCATGCCTGCCAAGATACTCCTTGTATCAACTCTTCATTCATCAGGCTCTTCTTTAGTTATCATCTCTTAGTGCCAAATGAGCATCTGCCGCTAGAATGAGGACTTTCACATTTGTGTGTCTTAAGCATTTGGAACAGTTTCCCCCTGGAATTGTTCCTCTTTGATTACATTGTGAGAGGCTTTAAAATGTCTTCCTTTTCATCGGGCCATTGAGATAACTAGAAGGATCTTTTCAAAAGCTGGCGCTTTTTGTCATGTGATTGTATTTCTATTCAGCTTTCACTGAATTTCTATTATTTTAGTTTTATCATTTTTCTCTGTGGTAAAAGGCACCTTGCTGGAAAAGCAGCATATAAATATCTAAAACAAATGAATGAATTGAAGTTGTGCTTGAGCTGGGTCACTGGCAAGTCATGTGCTCAGACCACAAAAAAGAAAATATGTACTCCAATACCCTTTGAAGAACTATTTAAATAAACACTTCCATCTATGTACTTCATGAGTGATTGGTAGCAAGTATAAACACAAATGTTATTGCTATCCCTAGGTTTATTTTACAGCACACCTAGGTGAGTACAGAATGTACATAATGCACATGCCCTTTTATTTAAAGTAATTTACCTTCAGTGATTTCAAACAATGTACAATATGTGGCACTTTCTAGACCTCCATTGGATAATTATTGTAAATTCATTTAATAGCTGATGTTATAAAGTATAAAGTGTGGCACATGTTTTCCTAGTGAGCCCATTTAAAACAAAATACTGCATATATGAGCACTGAGAATTTGTTCAAAGGCAGCTGTAGGCATTTTCTATACACTAGGATCGAAATCAGCAATCTAGCCATCAGTCTTAGAGTCACCATACGTCTCCTTTCATACACTAGACCTCTTATCTGTCCACTCAAACAAGAAAGATCTGCTCCATCCTAAGCATATGTTGGCAACAAGAGAGGATATTTCCCCATTTCACATACACATTTATTCAGCTGTGGTTCAGCCCAATTGACGTCTGTTAGATGGGAAGTTTCCTTCCTCTACTGCTGGAAAAGGAAGTGCCAAGTAATTATGGGAGGGGACTGAAAAGCTTTATCTTTCTCAGTGGAAGATCTACAATATAGATAGTCACTGATGGGCAGCGGAGTGAGAATATTAACTATCGCACCACCACAATCCCACTGTCACAGAAAAAGATAAGGTCATGCTTAATTGGAGTTTGCGTATTTTAGAAGGAGGCCAACAGCTGATGGTTGAATTTATTCAACCTTTGCTATTAGCCTATATACGTGTGTGTAGTTCAGAAATTGCTATTACAAACAACTGTATAGATCTAATAAATCTGTATATTCTGGTCCAGAAACTGTTCAGATGAACCCACCTAAAACCCCATATGACGTGATCTCCCATTGTCCATGGAACGTTATATCCCCATCCATTGCACAGAATTAGGCAAAGCCAAGCATGAGCTTTGCAAGTTTCAATATTCATGTTCAGATACATGTTTTGGATACAGAGGATCTTTTGTTGAATAGCTAAGCAAATGATATTAAACTCAAAAGTCCCCCCCCCACCACCACTTTTCTTCCTGGGGATTAATCACAAGTAAGACAAAACTTCACGAACACTCAAAGGCATGGTTTGGGAATTAGAAAGCAGTATCTTGGTCATCGGAACAGCAACCTCAGAAACAGCAGGAAAGTTTCAGGAGAAAAAGCAGTTACAATCTAATCCACAGATGAGGGACCTGTGCCCCACCAGTTATTGTTGGACTCTAATTCCTGTTTGGTCTAGCCAGCATGGTCAATGGTCAATTGTCTGTTTGGTGGTGGGTGTCTGTCAGACTGAGGCCAGATGCTTCAAAGTCAGTCATTTATCCAAGGCTCAGATATATACCACACCTTGCCTTTCAACAAAAACTCATTTTTTGTTTAATGAATTATTTAACTGTCAGCTGCTTAGAATGAATGAATGGGAGTAGTTTACTCCATGCACTGATTTTTCAGAATGATTTACTGTTGGCCACTGAACTCAGGATTCATGAATGATCTCTTTCTGGTCACATGATTCAACCGACTTTGAAAGCTCAGCCCAACGGTTTATATGTTACAGACTGTTTCATGTATGCCAATAATGTCAGGTCAGGTCATGCAGGAAGGGAGTGCACTTGAAAACACTTTCCAAAACAGGATTTAATTTAATTCCTTTCTTAAGTGGTGTGCACACTGAAGGAATTTTAAGGGCTCTCATGACAACACAACCATTTTTTGATATCCAAATATTTCCAAGATTACTGGAAAATATTAAATGTACATTGGCGTTACATGAAAAGATTATGCTCATTTTCATCAAATCTTCTCATTATCAGGAAAACATATGAGAAACACTTAATAGCACCTAGGCAACTATTATAAATGACTAATAAATGATGCACAAAAGCTGGCTTCTTTTTATCCCTGAAACCTCAATTATCTTTAAAAGGTCAGATTATCTGTTTAATACCGAATTTCACCAACACCCAACCCTTCTTTTTCTATGGCGCCACTCCCTCCAGCGGCAGTAAGAATATATTGTCTGTCCTAAACTTGTTTGGAGCTCCCTAAAAGGGAACCCAAATGTTATTTTGACTGACTTGAACAAGATCAAATGCCACCACCAAAGATGAATGGCCCTGGGGTATCTTTGACATTTTTGGTCAAATGGACTTTTATGTAGTATAAGCAAAATGTGCTTGGCTGCTTGAACAGAATTGTATTAGGAGAACTGGATCATCCCCACAGATATATGGATGGCATATGCACTGGCAGACCTACATTTGGGGGGCCCTGAAGCTCGAACTGTTATGGTAAGGTTACCAGATTTTTTTCAATGAATCCAGGGACACTTTTTGTTTGCTATATACATGTGAATGCTGAGAAAGCTGTAAATCCAGGGACTGTCCCCATGAAACAGGGACATCTGGTAACCTTACGTTATGGGCTCCCCCTTGTAACCAGTAACAACGCCAGGTTAACCACTGCTATCTTCTTCATCTGTGCTACTGAGTCTCACACTTTGGGATTGTTGAAATACATGCAACAAAAAATCAATTTGAGTCATGCAGTTAAAAAATTGTCTACAAGACCCATTTTTTAAAGTAATGTGGACTAAAGTTTCTTCTGGGTCCCCTCTGGGATTAAGGGCCGTGAAGCTTAAGCTTCATTAGTTTTATAGTAGATAACCTGGCCGTGTGGATATCTGTCACCTTTGATTTTAAAAAAAAGAATAATTCTCAGTGGAAGAAATGTCCAAAAGCTTCTGAAAACATACGGAGACAGTGCAACAATTCTAACTTACAGAGTTTTTCTGGTTTGTAGAAGAGCAATTGGAAAACAGTATGAAAACCAAATGACAATAGGGAGCATTACCTTTGTTGCCAAGGTAATGAATCAAC
Source organism: Podarcis pityusensis (assembly GCF_964106645.2). NCBI lineage: Eukaryota > Metazoa > Chordata > Lepidosauria > Squamata > Lacertidae > Podarcis > Podarcis pityusensis. Next base: position 51,190,353 of record NC_138027.1, read on the forward strand.
AATTTCAGAGGAAAGGCTAAAAGGAAGTCACAAGAACAGACCGGCTAAATCATATATGACGTTAGTCATATATATGTCCCATTGGAATCAACTAAGCATATTTACTGAGAAGTAGGGAATTTGGTTTCTTCATGAAAATTCATTAGCATTTTACTGTGATTCCCCCTCTAATATACACATTTTTGTATAGCATTTCCAAAGCAATTTCCCCTACCTTAATGCATTTCTTTATGTTATTTTCACACACCTATATATGCATATGTACACTTTACCCTAGTAAATGCATTCTTGTACACATTACATGACTGGAGAACTGCAAAGTAAAATCCAGAAAAGCGTGAATTTCAAAGGATAAATGCATTTCAGTTCAATGCTCTCTGGATTAAGCATACCCAAGATCCTGTTTGGTGAGAGTTCCCACTCAGCACATGCACATGCATTAGAGCATGTGTTCACAAATCATTTCTCTGCTCACAAGAGGTCCCCATTGCCTTCAGGTGTCCACGTATTTAAATAAATGGGGAAGCCGAGACCCAAGAGTCCCTTTGGCAAGCGGTGCCATCAGCTGGCTTTAGTACAGGATTTTCATTTGTAAACAGTCAGGAAATGTAATTCCATGTATGCACACCATGCAGGAATTTAGACTTCAAATTCCCTATTTCTTTTCTTTTCTTTTAGTATCCTATTAACTGTTTGTTAAGAAGTGCAAACCTAATTTAAAAAAAGGAAAGCAAAGAATAAAAATTATAAACCATAAAAGATCACAGGCTGGACACAAGTACAAAGATACAGCAGAGCTCTGAAGGAATAAGAAATTATTGACTCATACAAATATTTCCTTTACAAACAACAAAGATATGCAAAAAGTAAAAATATTCTCTGAGTTCCATCATTATTGAGAATAAAGGTTCCATAACAACTGAAATGAGCCAGACATTTGTGTATACTGGGAAAACTGAACAACTGTGTGCATCAATATTCATATAGGAAATAAAATCATGCTGTATAGCAAAAAAACAAAAAAAAGGCAGAAAAAGGCAGTTACAATTTCTGCCCATCCCAACTCAGTCTATGCCCACCTACATCTATATGACATTAATGCCAAGTTCATCTGTTTGAAACACATTAAGTATAGCAGCTGTACAGTAGCAGTTCACTTTCTTTTAATTGCTTTACCAGTATTTCTCAACATATAACATGGAACCTATCCGGAATTAGCATTCATGAACTAGATGATAGGTTTTATAAAGTTGATCTTTGTGGCTAAGTTATGGAAACATTTGGATCTGCATGCAGCAGTGTTTCAATTTGCAGTGTTTAATATCTATGAGATGTATTGTTGGGTGCATTAGAAATAATAAAAGGTATGTGAAACCCTTAAAGCCAGCTATTGACAGTTGCAAGTTAATGGTCTTACTCACTGGCATAAGCATGCTAACCACAAAGCATGACTCCTAGTCTAAATAGGATCCACAAATGTCATTCACACTGCTCAGAGAGATAAAAAAGAGATTACGCTTAAGGGTTCAAACTTCTACTTGCTTTTTACTTCTTTTGTTCTGTTTTCTTAGCAATTACATTAAATGATTCAGTTGTATGGGATCATCAAATTAAGAATTTCCCCCATTAAAGGAAACACACCCTTCTGCTTTCCATTTTCAGAAACACAGCCTTGCACTGGCTAAAATTAAAATAACTAATTGTCATGGTTCTCATACATTTATTTTGCTAGAATGTCATGCATTAAGTAAAGTTTATAACTGCTATAATCTATGCCTGTTGGTTCTAGTAAAAGATAGAACTCTTCAGTTCATTTGCCACACAAAGTCTAGATGCTTTGTCCTGTTCATCTTGGATAAAGATAAGGATTATTCTGATTTCTGGCAAACAAGTGAATATTACAATTGGGCTACCACCCACTCTCAGCTAGGCACACACAACCATTCAGCTGTAATACCACTTCAGCCAAAGCTTAGCTATAACGAATACATATCATCAATGAAATGCAAAAATACTCACCTCACTAATTATTTGACTGTAATTCCATCCACTTTTATTCCTCCTGTGACAAAGATAAAGGATTAAAATAACTGTCTGGCTCTGCTTTGCTTTATGTTCTCTGAGAGGTCAATCCAATCACAATTTCTTGTGCAAAAGCCTCCTTGAAATTAACTGGGGACTTTAAAGAACACAGTCCTATTCACATAGATGGGACTTGGTGGAATTAAAATTCTCCAGCAGACTGTATCCTATATTTTTCTCTGAACGTAACACATCTAAAATGTATTTGTTGCCCCTATATATTGGTAGCAAACTATGTGCTTGATGGGTGGTCAGTGGTCTCCGCTATGATGCTGAGCACAATGAAATAAGAATAAGCACCTCCAGAATGTGGGAGACAATTTCTTGACTCACACATAATGCTAAACTATGTTTGAGCATTCTGAAGGTAAGCCTTGGTCTTGGATGCTTCCTGTCCCCACTCTTCCAGTCCAACTGCAAGAGGAATAGAAGTTTCTGCTTCCATTTTAGATTAACCATGGCTTAGAATTGTGTCCAAAGCCTAAACTGTGGCTAATCTTAACTATGGTTACTGAAGACAAGCTAGGTTTATAAACTAAATGTTGAAGTGGTCTTCTTTCCAGTCTCTCCAGATTGGAACAACACAGCAAACAGCAGTTAATCTAAAATTCAAGCAAAAGCTTTTGATTTTCTCCTCATGGCTGTACTGGAATATGGGGGAAGATGTGGGCCTGCCTAGGCTTTAGTGTTTAACATTATGTTTAGTGCTATGAGAAACATAATGTTAAATACTAAAGGTTTAATATTACGACTGAACCAGTTCAGTATGTAACTATTTTACAATACATTGTTACTATATTCTTCTATCTTCTTTCTCTCAAAACTCACCAAATTAACAATTTGCTATGCTCACTATTGAAACAAAGTACCAATGGTTTGTTCAAAGTCTTTTCAAACCATGATGAAGAGAGGCAATCATTCCCTGGAAAGATTCATTTATTTATTTGTCTCAGAAAGTTGTACAGATGTATTAAATGCACAAGGATTAGCAGAAAATCTCCCCTGGCTCTAACCTTTTCCTTAAGATTGTTTTTAAATGTGGCTTGCTAATGGATAGAGTCCTGGGAAATTTAAAGGTTACTTAAATTTCCTTGCCAAGGGACAATATCCAGCAAGCAGATCTGGTAAGGATTCAAACTGTTAAAAATAATTATGAAATGTTCCTAGTCATTGCATCAGAACATAGCAGACCTTAAATACATTCAGTTGTATTATGTGCAGAGAATGATGAGAGATTTAACTTTTGGGTTTGGGCTATCATCATTAGGAAATATGTTTGTACCCATTTCAGAGTCACTTACCAACTTAGATTTCCAGCAATATGAAGGTTTCAACATGGAGGCATTGATAAGCTCTCCTGACTTCGAGAATTTGTCCTCTACAACATGTAAGGTGTGAAAGATCAAATCCTAGAAAGAGCATCCAAGTGACCAGAAAAAAGGATGGAGGACAGGGGGTGTCACCACACTAAATCCATGAAGTATCTCATCTGGTGAATTCAGATGACTGCTAGCTACCCTGAAACTTACCATATGTCTTGCTGGCTTTACCCATATGAACAAGTTTTCTTCCTGAACATTAGAGCATAATTCGTGGAAGGGACAGCATCACCAAGTGATGCCAGTGGCATATACTGTAACTTAAACAATTGTTCAGTTGTATAGCCTTCACATTCATCCTTCTTCCCAGTATGTATATCATTAGAGTGGTTATATTGTATGCTGTATTTATTCTGAGATTTAAAACACACACACACATTTTTAAGTGCCTTTAGTACTGTACTATGAGTGAACTGAAAGCCCAGCATTGACATTCTTTGCTCATCTGGAAATGGTTGTGTTTGAATGAACACACTTTGCCAATATCTAGTTAGCTATAAATATTTAACAATTCTAAAGTACTTATTTCTAGAATATCAATTGTATTTTATATTATGCAATGTTTATGCAGAACTTGGTTTCATTGGCAAAACATGCATGGCGGGTGGGTGACCTCACCTGGAAAGTTACCAGTGATTTCTATGCATGCTTTTTGGTAGCCAACTTTTTTCCCCTCCCGCCCCCCTTCATATTTACTCTTTGTTGATTTTATTTTTAAACTTCATTTTATTTAACATTTATAAAATGTTTTGATCAAATCAGTCAGAATGAAAACTTGTGATGGTGGTGGTTAGTCTTCCATTTGAGCTTGTGAAACTGAGGTTTGGGGCTTGGGGATCCCATTGCAATTGTTTGCATCTGTATAGTTGATGGAATCTTATTACATTTTTCCCCCAACAGGAGAACAAAATCAGTTAAGGTTCCTTCTATTGCTACAGTGTGCAAATGACTAGTGGATTTTGCTTGTTTGCCTTTTTACAGATACTAGGTCCTTATAGATGTTCTTCATAGATGCAGTGAACAAAGAGAGAGGTTGCAACTTTGTGCTGACAGCTGGGCCCAGTGTACCTTTATCAGAGCTTCTGCAGAGAGCCCTTGGTGTAGGCTGGGCTGAGCCTACCAACATGATGCCACAACACTCTGTCCCTTGTATATTTTCCTTGAGCAAACAAAGAATGTATGAAAGTGACATATTTCCCTCAGATAGCAGATCTTTCTTGTGCCACCTTAACTGAGGAGAGTGCAAACAGCAGCAGTCGACCTGGCCGCCAGGCAGAAGCAAATTTGGTTTGTATATTGCTTTTCAGATATTTTTAAGGATTGGGGAAATCTGATTTCACTCTACAAAAATGAGGGGTGGTTTTCAGTTGAGGACAACGAGATGTGAATCATGGCCAGAATTCTTGGACTCAAACAGCCTCTGATTCACAGTGTGGACAAGCCCTAAGAATTGATACATGAAGTGGCAGTAAAGTTCAGGATGAGTGTGTAAACAGAATTTCAGTTATCACTATCACAATACTTCTGCTGCACTCCTGGGAACACATACCTGGAACTATGCCCAACTGAACGCAATAGGACTTACTTCTCTGAGTGCATAGGAATGCAAAGCTAGTGTTTAAATAACATGTTTTGAGTGTTGAAAGAGCTGTGTATCTCAGTAATGCCTCCAACTATTCTACAGGGTAACCCAATAGATAATCTTTTTATCCCATTTTTCATACAAAAAAGTCTCCCAAAGTGGCTCCCATCAATTAAAATTCAGTGAATGATGGTGTCAGGTGGCAGACAAACGAAAATGAGACACATGCCCTGCCCATATGCTCATAGCTTGGCATGATTTAACCTCCCAGCTTGCTATTGCTGGGAGAAAAAACTAGAGAGTGGATGACTGAAATGAGGCATGATTCATCTCTTTGTTGTTACCCACCATTTGCGAACAATAACAGAGGTTTCAAAATCAAAATACTTTCTAAAGCTGATCTTAGGTTCACTCATGAGGCAATTTTTTAAAAAACTCTCCCTCCCTTCCCCCCAAGTGACTCTGAGTTTGGGATGTCTTAGACAGCTGCGTATCATGAGGTAACTAACAGTGCAATCCCACGCCACATTTACACCATAATGGTACTGAGAGTTAGGCGATGCCTATTCCCCTTACAGAGCTACAATTTCATTTCACAGAGAACAAAGAGTAAAGTGCACATGCTGATTTGTGCAGCTCAACATGGGGATTCAGACTGTACACTTGTTACTTGTGAATAACTGTGTGTGGGTCAACTGGTTGTGTACACAGATTGTACACTTGCTGAATGTAACATGTGAACATCCCATGATCACTATCATTATGCATTCCTTCATGTCACATGGACCCAATTTGCAGACACTGACATTGAATAATTTTTTAAAAAGAAAGAAAACACATCTGATTTTTTTCTTTAACCATCAGTTTTCTTGTGAAAGGAAAGTAGAAAAGAACACTGTGATGATTATATGTCACTTCCCCCAGCTATAGTTGAACAATTCAGAAAATAGCTACAAAATATGCCCAGCTACAGGACCTTGTCATTGAGTTGTCAAGCAATCTGCCTGGATTATGTAGAAACCCAGCTCTTTGCAATTTATTAATATCTTTTTGAAAGAGTAACTGGGGTACAGGATGACTTCAATTCAGTGCTTACAATAGGGGAGTTTGAAAATAAATAGAGTCTTGAAGCAAATTACTTCTCTTGAGGCAAAAATAATTTACGCTGGCCTTGGTGGAATGATGGCGGATAATGAAGGCCCCAGCACAGCCAATTTCCACTGTCAGTGATTTACATTCTGGGTGGTTCAGAAGACTGTTTGCCTCTCATGAACACTTCCCTGACCTTCATTCACAACGACTGCTGCTTTCTATTCACTTCCTCAAAAATAATAAGTACAGCAAAACTTTGTACGGCTAGGTAAGGGAGTAAAGAGGGAATCTCAGGACATCTACAAAATCCCTTTCAGATAAAACCAAAGGTGGCATGTTTGGGCAGTCTCTGAGTTCTAGCAGAAAGCCAGCATGTATTCTGTTTCCTCTACCGCCTGATAAGCAGCAGAGATGCAACTGACTGGAGGTCATATGAGCACTTCCACCTCATCATGCCGCCCATTGCTAGCTGAGGGACATGCCAAGACAGTGCCTGGAATATTGGGTGGGGCATAAAAATAAAATTATTATTATTATCAAAGTAGACGCACCCAAAGGAATGTAATATTTATCCTTTTCTCTGAGGTGAAGCCATGGTATGGAGGTGCACATGTGGTCTCTCACCCCATGGCCCACAAAACCTAAAGTTGGCTATAAATATACACAGTCATCTTCAGTAAATACTTCTGTGTGGATACTCACCACTGAACAAAAACCTAGGGAATTATCTTTCCCAGCGATCTGTGTGCCTGTGATACTGTTTCGGCATACACATGGAGCTAACTAGCATAATTCAATTTAAGAGAAAATGAAGACTGAAATTATTACAGAAACTGATATTCCAAATTGGGGGTGAGGGGAATTATAGGTTTCAGTTTGCATGTTCCAGGTCCAGTTATTGCCCCTCGTGAAGAAGTAAATTTTCCAGTGAGCAATTTTGTTAAATGCAAGAACCAAAACTAGGAATCCCATACTTTAGCAGAGCATTTACTCTCTCCTTTTTGCCATCATGTTGAGCATAATTCTTTGCCCTACAATAAGTCTTTCACACCAGGATGGGAGAGGGAAATTGGCAGTGGGTTAAGGTCAGTACAGGTGGCACCAAGGCCTTTTTCTTCCACCAGTAACTCTCCTGTTGAGGCACCTAGAGTGCTGCAAGGACATTATCCTAGCTACAAAGATCCTTGAGAAAGATAAGTCTATAATAATCCCAGGCTGTGTTCATATTTATTTAAATTGAATTATATGCTAGTTAGTTCCACTTTTTAATAGTGCTAGCTGGAGATGCCATTTTCATCTTTATTGAACACACATACGTTCAACAACAAAAATGCTGGAACTAGTCTTCCTGTGAAAACAAGTCTAATCAGAAATTAACAAATTGGAAAGCAGTTGTACTGGAAACTGTCATGTGTTGTATCCTCTCCACTTTTTTTTTTCTTTTCTAAAATTGGTGGTAAATTTATCAGGGGGATGAGATACAGAAAAAACTCCTCATCCCCTCACAGAATCAAAGCCCACATGCACAGTTGGGGGCAGTTTTACAGACCACCCCTTAGTCATGTATTTGCAAAGGCTCAGAGTACATACCAGCCTCTGGGATCCATTTCAGAATTTTGGCAGGTCAGAATAATTCCATTTCATTTCCCACCAAAACTCTGCAGGATACAACTGAGCAGTTCTATCCATCCCTAACCCAAATAAGGCATTTGTTTCCTTTCATTGTAGTGCATAAAGCTTCCAATTCCCACCCACCCCCTTTATAGCTGTTCTGTTTCATCTAGCAAACCTTCTTAGCCTCTTCTCTATTTAATGCTCCATTTCATTTCATTAGGCCATCACAGTTTCTTTCGACTTTGGAGAAAGAACCTGCTGATGTCAGCACCAACATAAGATTCCCAGACTTGAGTATGAGTGGAAACCACAGTCGAAATACAAACATTCACTGGCTGCACCACAACATTCAAGATAGGGTCAGCTGAGGGTGGCTATGAACTTCTGCTTCCTTTACTTTTGATGCCCCTGCATTAATTCCCAATTCCTTTAACAAACTGAGCTATTTCCTCCATTCGTATAATTCCCAAAGGTCTTGTTTTCCTACCACTTTGTAGAGTTATTTGGCTAAAATGTTAATAGAGAGCATTTAGGATTTTTAACAAAATGAGATATGTTTCTCTTTGGGACACTTTACATCATACATTTTAAATGTACATTTTATTAGAAAGTTTAATATGTTGCCAACACTTGGCCTGACCCATAATCCAGTTAAGCCACAGTTCTTAAAAGTATCATTTGGCAAGTGCTTTGTTTTTGTTTAGGGTCCTACAGTCTGTCCATCCTTATGATCATCCATTGCTGAGATGGTGAACAGGCTACTCACACTCCCAACTTCCCCAATCAATTTGTTTTCTTATTGCTCAGACAAGCATTTTTGGACTGGCTGCTGGGACATACCCGGGCTATAGAATTAGGAGCTAAGTCTCCTAGGGATGGTATAGAAATTGATTTGGTTCTCATTTTAAAATATGTATACCCGATCTGCACTTCCTTAATCAATATGCAAATCATATCATCCAAAATTTGCACTTCTCTGAATTTTGTGTTGCAGTTCTATAGCCAAAAACAAATACAAGGAGGAGTACATGATGGGGAAGGTCACATTAAAATGTGTCCATTTGTGAAAATTATGTGCTCAAATTAATCTGGGAAAATCTGAACATTAGGCGTCTGCAAAAAATACGTTATATTAGGCGTAATGCCCACAAAATTATATGTGACTTTTCAGGTGGACTTTTTTTTTTTTTAATGCAAACTGGTGTGGAAATGGGTTGAACTGAACTTAAGACTGGAAAAATGAAAAATGGGGAGAAACTGAACATAACAAATTTGTCCAGTTTCTCCATCCCCAAAGTGTCTTCCTCACAGTTCCTCCTCAGTTCCCAGTCTTGCCAGGGGTACCACGTGTGCAATGCCTGCACACATTTCTAATAGAGCTGATTGAATTGGGGCCCAAGCGTTGTACTGTTATAATGGCCCTCATTGTCTCCATAGTGTCATAGACAGTGGACATAATGAACAGATAACAAGATATTTTTAATAGATCCCTTTTAGCTTGCTCTCCACTGGGCATTATGAAGCAGTGCCGCATGACCATTCATGTGGTTGCCAAGATGTCATTGTTTGCCCAGGCCCCAAGATGGTGGCCAAGAGATTTCTGTAGGTAGTGATGATTTAACTGCTTATTTTGACAGTCATCTTCATCTGTGCACAATGTGTGGTTTTGAAGCGTTTAAACCCATTCTTTGTCTTTGGAGCGGAAAAGGAAAAGAATGCTGCGCTTAATAACCACAAGCTGCTCTTTTCTCCTTTCAAAGAGGTGGCCACTTGACTATTATTTGAGTGAACAGATTATGTCAGTGGGTCTAACAATGTGTTCTTTATCTCCCAGAGTACTTTTGTTTCCTGAACTTCCATGTAATCTTCACACTGGAAGTTGTTCAATAGGAACCATGGATAATAATGCCATTCATCTCCTCTTTGATTCAGATTTAATAATTAGAATGGCTTATCCCCCAATTAAAGGGCAACATTGCTTCCGCTCTTTATTGTTCCCGTCCTTCCCAGCACAGTACCGTAAAATATCCAGAGTTCAAAAACTTTCCTATTGGCATGCAAAAAAGAGATGAATTGCTTCACACTTTTCTCTGAATGACAAACTGCTCGTTCAAAAGAGCAAGAGCTCGTCTTACTGAGGCTTAAAAATGGACATACACTACTCTACATTTTATCCCAAAAGGATTCCAAGAAGACTTCCTCAAGACAGAGAACACAGCCCTAGCATAGAACTTAGATAGCTTCCAGGATGGCATACTGCAAGTCAAGGTATAAATACTGAACAAAATGCCACTATGAGATCTTTTAAAAAGCAACAAGTATGCTTAAATACTATGAGCCAAAGAATTATGCAAGTGTTTAAATGTGTCCAATGGGGGTTGGATGGGAATGCTTGTGAAAGTCTCACCGTACAAATTTCTTCCCCAATTCTGAAAACCTTGACATTGATGGATTTGCAAATTCCCATTCTTTCATTTTATAGTCTTATTGCCTGATTATATTGTCACATGAACAGTTTTCCTCAGTATGAATCTTTCTTATAGGCATATATATATATATATATATATATATATATATGCAAGCATAGCACAAAATAGATCTGTAACTGTATGATTGCATCTGGATTTGTTTGTGCATATATGAGTGCAAAAAATGGAATCTTCATTTAATAATATTAATATCTTTTTGATTCTGCTATGTATTAATCAGGACATATCTTCCTTCCCTCACAATGACATACCACTGTTTTTGAAGAAAATAGTTTGTGCTATACTATACTATAGTACTATAGCACAGTATCTAACGCATCCAGCTAAAGGAGTGTGTATCTTGTGTCGAAGCATTATGGCAAAGTTGGGGGACAGAGGACTAGTCTTAAAAATTGCAAAAGTCAATGTTGTGCCAGTCTAACTCTCTGAATCTTCAGTTGCAAGCTTCTTTGTATGTAGTGGGTTTAAAGTTGAGCTCTACTTTTTAATGTTAATTTTTAAAATCTCGGGCAAGATTTTCAAAGGTAGTTTTGCACTTGCAACGTATTTTATTTTCTGCTATGGTAGCTGGTATACACTATTCCTTGCAGGTAGCAAATAAAGACACTCTGCTGTTTTTCCTGAGCAGTGATGTTCTAGATCAGGCATAGGCAAACTCGGCCCTCCAGATGTTTTGAGACTACAATTCCCATCATCACTGACCACTGGTCCTGTTAGCTAGGGATGATGGGAGTTGTATTCCCAAAACATCTAGAGGGCCGAGTTTGCCTATGCTTGTTCTAGATAATGTGGGAAGTTCACGATTTTCAACACACACTGGGCTTTTTAAGAAGATCTGAAGACAGGCAAATTTAAGACAATTCCGTGGTCTTGGATTTGCATCTAAAGTATACCTGTTCTCTGCTGCTCACCCTGTTATCAATCCATGCTCCCCCTCTGACTTGAATATGAGATTACATGAGCAAACAAGCTTGACAAGGATAGTCTATGCAACATCAGAACCAACTGTTGACAAAACATCCCTGCATCTTGTCAATTGCATTGCAAGCTGAAATATGGGAAGAGTGTGGGATCTTAATACATGCTTTTAACCTCAGGTATTTTTTTAAAAGTACTTATTCAAATAAAACAGAACTTCACAATCTTCCAAGCAGACATACAATTAGTCCTCATGGCAATGCTTTTATTTGGCTGTTCTTGTGGTCAACCCTCTGCGGTCTTTTCTCACCAGACTGCTATTGAAAATCTTATTTGTGTTCTGCTTTGCTGAGCTTGGCACTTCTGTTGGTTTCTTAACTTTTTTTTGATTTAAAGTATTGTTCCCTAACAGTACAGACAAATGATTTCCCCCATTTTATGGAATAGGGTAAACCCAGGGGGCAGGGAGTCTGTCTCTTTACAATCCCACATAAACTGCCCCAACGCCACAGTAACAAATTTCTGACAAACTCAGATTACATACATTTGTTTGTAGCACCTGCTGAGTCACTTCTAGTAACAAAAAGCTATTCACACACTTGAAGAGAAGGTCAATAACTATTTCTTGTCACATTCCCTCCCAAATAAGGACTAAAACTGTGATTCCAATTTTTTTTAAAAAATGTCATTTTAAAAATCTATGCTGAGACAGATTTCTGCTGAAACTAGTAAGTGTGACGGTTGAGTAGTAAGTTTAAAATTCTGTGGCCTTTTAAAGGTGTCTGTGGGAGGAGGAGTTACTGGTTTGTTTTTGTTTTATGATGTGTTTTGTGTTTTCATTTTGTATTTTTATGTTGTTAATCACCCTGTGATCTTGGAAGAAGGGGGGTATACAAAATATACAAATACTTCTGCCGTGATTTTAAGCTCAGTCATTTGACTAAATGCAACCATTTTCTAATAAGAGTGAAGCTCAGGGAATTGCCTAATAGTATTGTGTAGTCTGGGGTGTTCCTAAGTACAAAATACAGGATGAAAAGCACTGGCATGTGTTATAGGCCAGCTTTCTCCAGCGTGGTGCCCTATGCATGTTTATGCTAGAACTCCCTTCACTTCCATCCAGCAGAACCAATGGTCAGGGATGATGGGAGCTGTAGTCCAAAACACCCTAGGGCAGTCATGGCCAAACTTGGGCCTCCAGCAGTTTTGGGACTACAATCCACATCAGGGATTGGCTGGAGGGCCAAGTTTGGCCATGCCTGCCCTAGGGTGTTTGCATAAATGCAGTCATGAAAACAACATGGATTCTGTTTTCAGCTAGCTTTTTCTTCTAATTTGAGTTGAAATTCCTAATAATTGATAATTAACATTGCTGACACAAAATTATTTGTATGAAGAGTTCAGCACCTTTTAAGCTTTAGTGCAAGAACTGCCTCACTACATTCATCAAAAGCGTCAGTATAATTATTTTAATGAAGACCATGAATGAGTCACTTTTGTTTTGTTCTTTTAAACTTGATGGAGGGGGCAGAGAGAATGATCTGGTTTGGGGAAGGCTTCCTGAACAAAGACTGGAGCACATGTCTTGTTGCACTTAAGTTCAAAACTACTGCTAAGGCAGCTACACGTAAATCTGTCTGAAATGCTGTAGAGCTGCTGGAAATCAATGTAGACAATACTGTAATAGATGGAACAATTGTCTGAATAAGTATAAGACAGTTTCCTATGTCGTTTCTAAAGATCTCCAATATTATTATTTTTAAAAACCAAAAACAAATCAAACCAGCAAAGCTGAAAGTCTTTTGGAAGAATTTCCTTTCAGTTGGTGATGAGTTTATGCTTGGTGGCATGGCTCTATCAATTAGCTGTTGAATGGATACCCTACTTGTTCACCTGTATGAACAAGTACCACCATGATGCTTTGGAGATGGATAGTGATTTTGTCATTTCTTTCCCACCCATCTTGTCAACCAAGCCAGATGAGCAACGAACTGCAGGTAAGAAAAACTAGAAGCAGCACTGAGTAATGCAAAACACAAGGCTGACTTTCCTTGGACTTCAGTCCAGCCAACCAGGAATATTTTAATAGTAGTTTCCAACATCTAAAGGACAGGAGTCAATGACACACATTTCCTTAATAGTATCTAACCACAAGGCATACTTCCCATGAACCTTAGTCAGGCCAACCAGGAATACTCTCATAGTAGTTTCCAGCATCTAAAAGCACATTGCTTTGGTCTCTCAGCTCTATAAAAGAAAAGTCAATAATCGTTTAATTGCTGTCTCTGCCCACACCCCGCCTCAAAATTCTAAAGCCCACCCATGCACTGGGGTTGTCTAACCACACAGGAAATGAGCTGCCTAGATTGTGCTGCTGTACCAGAAATCACAGTTACAGGCATAAATAAGCCATAAAGCAGGGCTGTTAGTCATGCTTTCTTCAGTAACATTTGTGTGCAGTACACCTTCTTTACTGGGACAGGTGTTGCAGACTTCATTAAGTTTGTCTCTCGTTGGAAACTACAAGCCAGATTTAACAGAGAAAAAATCATGTAGATAAATATGTTTATAATTACTACTTCAGAATAGAATGATACTCATTTCCTGGATGTTAATGAGCCAGAATTTCACATCTAGATTGTGTAATACTGTCAGTGTGTGAAAAAGATTTGATACTTTTACCTGGCATCTCTTTGGGGAACCCTGAGTTTTTTGCAAGGTTGATATAGGCCCCTCAGTGGGAAGATTATAGTGGCAGACAGCTTACCCACCATACCAATTTTCCATTTACAGTGTGCAGTCAGGGGGGAGATTATATGCTCTAAACTGCACATTCTGTTCACATGAGGCAACAGTGAGGTCAGTAAGTGTATTGCATAAACTGAATGCCTACTCAAATAAAACATATTGAGAATCCTTTTCAAAACTCGAGGGTTACATGATGATGCTCAGATGTTCTTCAGAAGGCAAGCAGATGTTGAAAGCATTCTTAGAAAGTCAAAAGTTAAAATGACAATCTCTTTTTTACTAAGGAAATGTGTGTCATTGACTCTGGTAAATAGATTCATATGGGTGCTCAGATGTTCTTCAGTAGGCAAGCAGATATTGAAAGCATCCTCAAAAAGCAGGAAGTCAGAATGTGTGTCATTCACTCTAGTCCATAGACAATTTTAAACAAATGTTTAAATAGTTTTTTGTGTGACTGTCATTCATGCTTTTGAAAGTAGTTGCAAATTTTTAGAGATTGTCAGCTTTCCTAATATAGGTCCTGCTTTTGGCTCTTTGTAGGTGTGAGGGTTTGCATGCATGTTTCTTCTTCCATATTCATTTATCATGTCATACATGAATGAATGTACTGATACACGCCATCCCAGTCTCTGAGTGGGGTAAGATTCCAGGGGTTCCAGGCACTTACCCAGGGTTTATGTTTCCTTTGGAAATGAGGCACAGTGGAGACTGTAGCAGTGGTGGCCAAACTTGGCCCTCCAGCTGTTTGGGACTACAGTTCCCATCATCCCTGACCACTGGTCCTGTTAGCTAGGGATGATGGGAGTTGTAGTCCCAAAACAGCTGGAGGGCCAAGTTTGGCCATCACTGCTTGTAGTGTCTTTACGATACGTGGTTTATTTGCACATATATACAACCTGAGCCTATAATGGAGGGGTTCACAGCATTAACACTCTTAAAAGGGACTTGTTTCTCTTACAGCCTTACCCTTGGATTCAGAAACAGAAATCAAACATTGTTCTGTCTCTCTCCAGCTTACTGCTTTTCTGTCTAGCTCACACCATTGCAAACCCTGCTCTCAACTCTGGCTTTGTCTGTTGGGGGAGGGGGTCTTACCCATTTGCTGTCTTGCACGGAGCCCCATAATCCCTCATCCCCTCCCCCAACAGGCTTGATTAGCTTTTAACACTTTCTGGATCTAAGATGGATTAAAGGGGTCTGGCATACCGTTTAGCACGCACACCCCAAACTCATAACATTCACTATGTACTTTCTCTGCACATTTCATTCACTTTTGGTGCTGTTGTTCATAATGTTGTCTACATTCCTGACTTTTTCTCCCCTTTTAAAAATAACATTCTGTGGCAACATTTATATAGAGGAAATGGTTGAAGTTGCTCAAAGAGAGGTTTAATTTGCTGGTATTCATTCCCACAGCATACACTTCGGAGACCCTGGTGGTTCCAACACTACAGAGTCTGTTTTCTTAGTCAACAGTTGCAACTAAGGAGAAAAGGGCAAAATCTGTGGGAATTTCAGCAGAATATCCAGTCTTAAAGGCAAAATAGTTGAATATCATAACCCAATTCTAAATTGCTTTTGAGTTTGTTTTTAAGGAGATTGGGTTGTGTAAGAATTAGTTTCCCTTGTTATTTTTGACACATGAATGTGTCACAGTAGCAGTCACGAGGACTGAAGGTAATCTATAAATGAAAATTGCACCTATGGTTGTGGAGACAAAGCAGGTAAGCAAATAAAAGACAAAATGAACGCTATTAGATGTATTATGTCCTATTTAAGTTTACAGCAATACCCACTCATCAGTTCTTAAAAGCCTTGAAAAATAATGAACCATTAAGGCATTAAAACACGTAGAGTCAGGGGTGCCAACTTGAATAAAATATCGGGGGGTGGGGAGGTAACCCCTGCCCTGCATAATCGATCACAAGATGTGGAACACTAATAATAATAATAATAATAAATTTTATTTATATCCCGCCCTCCCCAGCCGAAGCCGGGCTCAGGGCGGCTAACAACACTAAAATAGTGCAACATTATAAAAACATCAAAGAATTAATTAAAATCAAAATTGATGGCAACCATAAACTAAAGTATTGTAAAGATTGCCAGAATTTGAATGGCAATGCCCATCAACTGGGGGGGGGAGGGTCGGCTCCCTCAAATATTTTAGGGGGGCTGCAAAGAGAAGTTGGCTCCTATGTATAGAGTGCAATCCTATATGCACATTTACATGCAAGTAAGTCTTATTGAACACAATAGCTTATTTCTGAGCCATTAAGCATAGGATCTCACTGAACAGGGATTAACACGAACATGAAAGTCACAAGAATCAAATGTAAATTCTGCTTTTGAAAACTGAAACTGCTAGCTTTTGAAAACTGAAACTGCTAGCTGAACTAGGTTCCTGAAGGATAGAAAGTTAGGCCTTGGAAACTACTCCACGGAAAGCATTTCCCAGAGTGCACATGGCACTTGCTTGCCATAGCCTCCAATTTAGCAGGCAATGTGGTGTTGGGAACAAGCTTCCTTAGGATGTTCTAAGCATGCTTGAGAGGAATTTGGGGGGGTTGGGAGGGCAGCACCTGAAACTCTGGGGAATATGTGTTTTCATTCTTCTTATTTATTAATTAAAATGTTTGTACTCTGTGTTTCTCTCCACAAATGGGAGCTTTAAGGTATCTAATGGAAAGCAGTTACAAGAAGAACCATAAAGACTCTCCTCCCTGGAAGAGAGGGGAGTGGTTGTGGGCGGGAGCCCGAGCACCGCCCCTAGCAGGGGGCATTAGCCCCCTGCCTCCTCCTCTCACCTGGCTGGCGCCCACGCCCCCTTGGTAGGCATCCAACCAGGTGCCTTCGAGGGGGCGTGTTCAGCAGCCTTTTGCGGCGGTGCCAGCCTCTCCTCGGCCTCATTCTTCTCCGTCCTCTCGTCGTGAGTCATCAGCTAGGAGTCATCACAGTCATCACAGGGAAGAGCCATGAGGTTTGGAGTCGGGGGGGGTCTGTGTGTGTGGAGGCTGCCTGGTTCCTGGCTTGCCTTTTAACTTTAGGAGGCTTGCGTGCACTCATTGCTTTACTGCTTTTAAAAACCCAGGCACCCAGGTTTGCCTTGCTGTGTCCTCTTTTCCGTGTAAAAACCTACATTTAACCTTCTATTTCCCCCCACTCCTGGTGCTTGATTTGTTTGTGCGGTCTGAGTGCGAATTACCTTTCTTAAGCTGCAGCTTGTTCCCTTGCCCAGCACGTGCCCCCAGCGAGGTCTGAGTATGAGTGTGGCTCTGTCTTTCTTTCTACCTCGTCTCCTCGCTTTCCTTCCCCTGCCTCTGCCTTGGTGGCTGTGCGTTTTTATTTAATTTTTGGCCAGGGTGCTTGTACGTTTTCCCCTCTATTGCCCTTGCCTGTCCAATTGCATGGCTGGTCTGGGTGACTGAGTGGGTTTGCCTTACATTTTAATTTGTTGGCCAGGGTGCTGCTGCGTTTTCCCCCTCCATTGTCCTTGAGAGCCTGGATAGCTCAGTTGGTTATAGCATGGTGCTGATAATGCCAAGGTTGCAAGTTCGATCCCTGTATGGGACAGCTGAATATTTCTGCATTGCTTGGGTTGGACTAGATGATCCTCAGGGTTCCTTTTCACGTGTCCTTGTGTGTTTATTTCACATCGCGGGGGTCGGGTCCTCGAACCACAACCTAACCATCACTGAAATAAATTAGAAGTGTGGAGTGGCAGGTCAAACAGTAGCAACAAAATACATAAAAGGAGTAAAACATTATTTATTCATGCAAAAAGCACCTAACAATAGCATTGTTCTCATCTGATGTCCAAATGCCAACAATGAGGAAGGTGTATGTACATAAATATTCTGATTTATAGCCCTGGGAGGCTCTCAAAGAGTCTTACAAAAAATTATTGGAATAAAAACTATATCCAAGTCTGGCATCAGAAACAGAAATGCCTCTATGATGACAGTCTTTGTCAAGTGGCATTTCCTGCCCTTTGTTGAGGTCTTCTGTGGGTGTGCATGGGCCCAAGGGTGCCAAGTTAAATAAAATATTTGGGGAGGCAAGTAAACCCTACTCCGCATAATTGATCTCATGATGCAATGCACAGACACCATTTAAAGGCAATGCCCATCAACTTGTGGGGGGGGAGGGCTAGCCTCC
Organism: Podarcis pityusensis; assembly: GCF_964106645.2. Lineage (NCBI taxonomy): Eukaryota > Metazoa > Chordata > Lepidosauria > Squamata > Lacertidae > Podarcis > Podarcis pityusensis. Next base: position 51,208,415 of record NC_138027.1, read on the forward strand.
TCAAACATTTGGGGGGGGGCTGTGGCGATCACACACAGGGCCCCCGGACGTTTGACGGTCTATTGACCCTGTGCTGCCACTGCGATTGCTTTTTCCGCTGCCACCACCCCGTATCTCACGGGGACACACGAAGTCCAGTCAGTTGTTAACATAAACAAATAATCAAGTTTATTTTTAAATGCAGGAACAAGCTTATGGTTTCAGTTAATTTTTCTCTTGTCAGTTTCTTATTCTTAGTTCCTAACAACTCCAAACTGATTATTCCCAACTATCTATCTGACTCCACCTAACAATTCCTCTCACTCTCCCACAATACAACTCTACCAACCCACACCTAAACCTCCCTCTTCCTTCTTCAACTTCCAAACCTCAACCTCAACTCCCAACCTCAACTCAACTCTCAACTCAACTGACTTTCAAAACCTCCCACTCTAACTTTTATTCTCCCCTTGCATTCTCACTGGCCAATCACATCACACCTATTTTAACCCTTTCCTTATGGCCCATCCTAGGAGGCAAATGCCACAGGGGCAAATATCCATTGGCCCCTAGGAGTTGGCTCCTATGCATGGGCTTCACAATTCACCTTGTGTTTGTGCTTCAAAAAAAGAAAACAGAATGCTGGATCTATTTTCTGAGTTGCTCCATGATCCCTTCATTCTGTGTTTTGATTTCCAGGCCACTCTACATAAAAGAAAGCTGTGTGTTTCTCTGTTCACTACAGCGGGAATCTAAACATATAACTTTTTCTCCCTTTTTGGTAGAAGTTGCTAAAATTTACAGGCACAGGAGACCCTCCAGAGAAGATTGCCTAATTGCAAGCAAATTGCAGGCCCTGGGGAAAGTAGAAGGGATTCACTTTCTTCCATCCCTAGTAAGAGAGAGATTTGTTCTCATCAACACATTAGTTCATGGCTTTTCCAAGCATTAATTGATTGATGGGTTTTTTCCTTGTCTCCTGTATCTTGTAATATGATATGCATCTGAAGTAGACCACCTGGATGTTGAAGATATGCAGGTAAACCCTGCCCACAGTTCAGGGATAGGCAGTACATGAGACAGCATTTTCTGTGGTGGCCCCTAGATTGTGGAATGCTGTTTCCTCTGAGATGCCTCTGGTTTTATCACTGTATATACTGTATATTCAATGCCAGGCCAAGACGCACCTTTCTGCCTTTGTGGTGGAAGATTGCACATGCCTTAATTGTATGGAAATGTACATAATCTGCTCTTGGACTGCATGGTGTATGGGGGGTAGAAATGCCTATACATAAATAAACATTGGAAATTCCACACCGTTTGGGATAGAATCATCACTGATTTTTCTTCACCTCCCTCATTTTAATTTCTCTCTTTATATTGAAAGAAATGTCATGACTTCTCACTCATGGCCTGATTTCATTTGTTTAACCAAGTTTCATGTTTAGTAGATTTGCACACCTGCAAGTTAATGGCTGTCTAGAGAGCTAGTTTTTAGACTGATTGGAATTTCATTTAAGACAACAGTCTAAGCTGAGTGCCTCCAAAACACACATGCTGGGTTTGAAAAAGTAGCTGTAAATGTGCTGAAAGGAAATTGTAGAGCTATTTTTCCTCTCCCTCCTCTCTTTTAAATACCTCCCTCTGCAGATCAGTGACAAATATCAGCTATGCTGCCTATAAAATTCCTATGAATATGCTAACACATGACAGATGTGGCCACAGAAAGAACAGGTACAGGTGTCATTAAATTCCCAGAGCCCTACTTTATGAGGTAGCTAAGATCCAATTCAAATGTACATACATAATATATGGTACAGGCCTCCCTAGACCATGCCACTTCAAAATGGGTAGAGGATGATTTTTTTAAAAAAGAAAAACAACAACAACACTCACTGATCTAATAGTCCCCACACTTACAAAGCTAGCAAATCAAGTTTTCTCTGATATGCCCTCTCACCACATGCAATAAGGTTTGTTGTAGACACAATCAAAGATTTGATGCAATCCTTGCTGTTAAAAGTGATTTAAAAAAACCTTTAACTTGTTTAATATCCATGATCCTCTATCATTGTAAGACACTGTGATGTTTCTGTTGAAATATATCTGCATACTAACTGTAACACAGGATTCCCAGTTAAGAAATAATGTATCATTTAAAAATTGGTTAAGCTACTTAAAACATATTCCAGAACCATGTTGTAAAATAATTGCCTTAAAAAGGTTGCTTGCATGCCAAGGCCCCATGACCCATAGTTCCCTAGTGGGTAATAAACACATGGACACGAGTATTTAGGTTTATGGGTTCAAATAGCCACAGCTTTATTGGTTACAATAAATGTGAGCGGTTTGGCTTAGGCATTGGGTGAAGCCAGGCTATATCTTGACTCCCGCCCACCTGCAGGTAGTCCATAGCAAGTCCATAGCATAGGGGGAGCCCTCTGACAAATAGGGGCACCTCAAGGAGTTCCCATTGGGGTCATGGCATGGCCCTAGTTCATGTCTAGGCATCGGACAGAATCGACACCCCCAGATCCCTTTAACAGGATACCCTTAATGAGGAGGGGCTAAGTTGTGATGATTGCTACTAGGTAGGCGAAAACCAAATGGCTGGTGCCAGTTTTCTAGGTGGAAAAAATTCCTACCTGGCCCCAACAATATGGCAGCTGACATTTGTCCATAGCAAGGTTGTGTCATAGCAAAGCATAAAAAAGAGGGTGGGTGGGAGAGTGGTTGGGAGAGCCAGCGAAGGGTGAGAGAGGAGGGCCCCCAGCTGCACCATGGTTTAAATTTCCCAATGCCACGCCCCCTACCAGTGCTGATTGGACGGCACGAGGGAAGTGTCACTCTCTGTCCCCTTGCTGGATTACTGCAGGAGCCTGAATGCCTGGCCACAACACCAACCACCAGAAAAGGTGAGCTGACTTTTTCAATTAAGATTGAGTTAAATTGGTTGAGACACCTGAAACTGGAAAGGGTAAATTAGTCATTTTGGATTATTCTTTCTTATAAATGTAAGCTGGAAATTTAATAAGAGCACTCATAGATGAACTGCCACAAACCACCTGCATGGTACATTTACATTTACATTAACATTTATATACATACTTTCCACAATTTTAAAGTTAGTTACATGTGTGTTCTGGCTATTCTAAGATGTGCCTAGGGACGTGGGTGGTGCTGTGGTTCAAACCACAGAGCCTTGTGCTTGCAGAATGGAACGTTGGCGATTCGAATCCCCGCAACAGAGTGAGCTCCTGTTGCTCGGTCCCTGCTCCTGCCAACCTAGCAGTTCAAAAGCACGTCAAGTGCAAGTAGATAAATAGGTACCACTCCAGCAGGAAGGTTAACGGCATTTCCATGCCCTGCTCTGGTTCACCAGAAGCGGCTTACTCATGCTGGCCACATGACCCAGAAGCTGTCTGTGCTGTGGACAAATGCCAGCTCCCTCAGCCTAGAGAGCAAGATGAGCGCGCAACCCCAGAGTTGTCTGCGACTGGACCTAATGGTCAGGGGTACCTTTACCTTTTTTAAAATGTGCCTAAAATATTGCGATGCAGATAGCTAGCTAAATAGATAGATCACAAATACATTTTGTTATCAAAATTATTCTGCCAAACATGTGTTTAGGATCATACTGTACACACATTTTTAAAATGTTGACATTCAAAATGGAGTCACATACCCAGAATTCCTAAAAACAACCCCCCACCACCACCCTCCTTTTGCCAATATGTGACATCACTTTTGTTTGTTTGAACAGCTGTTTCTCAGTGCTCTTGGTTCAGAAGTACAGTTAAGGCCAAGACCTTTTTCAGAACGAGGAGGGAGCTGAATCATCTCCAAACAAAAAAATTTCTCAGTACTTCAGAGACATCCCAAGCACTGAACACAAGTTCTGTTTGATAAGTCATGACATTGAATGAGACAAACACTTTCCCCTCATTTCTTAAAATGATTGTAGAGCTCTTGATTCCTCACTGATTCCTTATATGTCTTCTATTATTATTTAATTATCAGTGTTTATAGGACTCAACATACAGTAAAAGGGGGGGGGAGTTCTCTTCTTACCCTCCAATATCTCCCAGATTATGATGAGAATGTCATCCTTCTGTATTGCACTTCAGAAAGAGTAAGAGGAGAGATCTCTGTCCTGGGCGGATTACAATCTAAAATTTGACAAGAATGAAGAAGTGGCACCATCAGGCTCCACAGCCTCTTGCTGAGCAAATTTCATAATTTAACTAAGCATTGTGGGAAGAAGTACTTTTTCTTTGGTCTGTCCTGAATCTTTCAACATTCATTTTCATTGTAAGTCCCAAAGTTCTAGTATTATGAAAGCAGGAAAAAAACCTTTTTGTAGTCACTTTTTCTACAACAGGCATAATTATATACACCTATATTATGTCCCCTCTGAGTTACTGCTTGGGTTCCTTTTTTTATCTCATTTGAAAAAGATTTCCATTTTCTAAAGGAAGTCTTCTATTAGGTCTTCTGTCATGAGTGTCCATTTTGTATTAGTTTAGTTTTGTCTAAAATATCAGCTGGTTTTGTGTTTTTAATCTTTTTGCTGCTTTTATTGTACATAACCTTGAGATTATTGTTTAGAAGGTGATTAATTAACAACAACTTACTTGACTCTGTTCATTAACCATACTGGCATCTCTTTGGCCCTACAAGAATAGCTGATATTACTGAAGGAATGGTACCACAGATGGATTCAGATGAAAGCAAAATTGGTAGGTGGATTTTTGCTGTTAAGTGATCGAAATCTGAAACTGAACATGTGATTCTGCTTTAAGGTGGCCGTGTGTCCTGCCACACAGAGTTCTTTATTTGAACGTCGAGCCTCTAATTGAACGATCCATGCCTGGTTTAAAGGTAAAGAACTATAAGAAGGGAGACATGTGGGTCATGTGTGGGTAACTACCCCTCCCCCGAATTGGGGACCTTGATCTTTTTTGGTAGCCAAGCTGTTCTGCAGGTGTTTTGCATATCTTGATGTAACATGATCTTTCCACTGTAAAGTCAGAAGCTGACTTAAAGATATGCAAGGAAAAGAAGCTGAAGCTAAAAATATATACTGAATCAGAATTTTAATCAATGTTTTCCAATGAACGTATGGTTTTCTTTCAGAGTGCACTTGCATGTTTTTATTATTTTCTGAAGTGTCTACTCTTTAAACTCAGTAAATCAATCTATGATGTGCTAGAAAAAGAAAGGATAGCCTAGACATTTCAAGAACAACAGATTGTTTATCAAAAGTCTGTTAACATCCTGTGGGGAAAAAGGAATGACTAGCACTGCTGATTTTTGTGTTTGGCAGCAGCAATGTTTTCTATTCCATGGCAAACCACTTTATTATTTTTTTCTGAAATAAATAAGACAATCACACCACCCATCAGCAAGTTTTTGAAATAAAGGAAGCAAAATCTTCAGCTGAATCCCAAAAGTAATAAGCAGGTAAATTAAGCCTGGGGAAAAATTGTGACCCACCAAGCCAAAAGCAGCCATGCATTGTGACCTTACATGTGTTTGCCAACCCCATACTTTTTCAGTTGTGGGCATCATGGCTAGCCCTTCCATTAGAAGGAGGAAGGTGACCACTTCAGGTAGCAGATATTGGGGGAAGGGAATTGCAGCAGATCCCCAGGGCTTCCTCCTGAGCCTCTCACTCTGTTTATGCCACATGGCATGTCCTGGGCTTCATAAACTAACCCGCTGTGAAGTGGAGGGTGCTATCGCATCATCAGTGTGAAATGAGATTCAGCTAGAGAGATGGTCCTCTTTGTCTTCACCTTGGGCAGAAAAATGTATTGGAGTAGGCCTGCTGGACATGTAGCTAAACCAAGAAATTTATCAGTCTCAGGTGGGTTGCCATAAATGTTGGTGTACTGCTTTCATTTTGGTAAATCGCAACATGTGCAAGCCATGAGTGGATTTTTGTTGGGGGGCGGCAGTGATATCTGATGACAGGACACACCTCTATAATCACCTGCACAAAGTGGAGCCATTTAAATTAATTCATTTCAGTGGGTTTACTCTGAGTAAAACTAAGTTGAGCATTACCCATATATATTCTATGAAAAACAATAACTAGTGCTAATAACTTAGTTGAAAAGAATATTTCAGACATTGGATGGAGTCATAGCTAATGAAAATTGCCAATATTCCCTATTTCCTTTTGTCCTGGATTAACATACTTTCCCATCCTGTCTTTCATGCAGACATGTCAGAATATGGAAGAAGAGGAAGAAAGAGGAAAGGAAAACAGCACATGGAGGGTATTGGAAACTTGGCATTCAGGAGAATATTTTCTAGCAGGTAGCAAATAGATCATTTTTACACACATCTGTTTGACTTCCTCTGGATATCCTGAACTTTGCATTTTATCATTTATTTAATGACACCTGGAATACATGTTGAGTGCAGTGCTTCAGTGGTCAGGGTGTTTGACTACATTCCTAAATGTTGTGGCTTTGAATCTCATGGTGTGGTCTCTATGGTTTGGGGTTTTATATACATAATGTATCGACATTTGGAGAAATTGAGAAAAAGTGCCCCTAACACAAGCGGCTGTAAACAATTCAACTGGTAAACCACACATAGTTGGCTCACTCCCTGTGTGGTTGAAACAAACAGAATAAAAAGAAGCACTTGGCACAAATTATTGGACCATGGTATATAAGGATTCTGGATGAAAAGGATAACAAACCTGAGTACATAATCAATCTTTGTGGTTTGAAAAATATCACAGTACATCCAGATACTGATGCTTCAAGTAAGGTCATAATTGCAGATGAGGACCACATCTTTGAATGTAGAAGTGCTCAGAGATCAAGATATTGGACAACATTCACCCCGGAATCAAAGTTTACCAAGAACTTACAGGATTGCAGTTGTATAGAATGTGTTTATCCACACGGCTAAGGATGCAATGCATCAGTAGGTGATTAAATGTATTGTTTATTTATTGTCTTCACCATTAAAAAATGAATAAAAGTACAGTGCAGAGGGCTGGTGGTTACCAAGGGAGGGACTTGCCAATGTGTATGCAGTAAGAAAGGCATGGCACCAGCTTGGGATTGAAATGGCCACAGCTTTACTGATTACTAATGTAAGTCAGATTTTGGCATAAGAAGAGTTTGGATTTTCGATTTGATATCCCGCTTTATCACTACCCTAAGGCGTCTCAAAACAGCTAACAATCTCCTTTCCCTTCCTCCCCCACAACAAACATTCTGTGAGGTGAGTGAGGCTGAGAGACTTCAGAGAAGTTTGACTAGCCCAAGGTCACCCAGCAGCTGCATGTGGAGGAGCAGGGAAGCGAACCCGGTTCACCAGATCATGAGTCCACCAATCTTAACCACTACACCACACTAGCTTTTGTGGATATGCAGTGGGTATGTATCCTGAATCAGTCAACCCATTTGCTGGATGATATCTCCATTAGGATCAATCCTGATGAATGGATACCACCTGCTGATGTAAATCTAATGGGGTAATCTCACCAGGATGCCATTCAGGGATGTTCTATGGCTCATCAGCCCCCATCTGGGCTTTTGGACAGAACCCTACCCTTGGGCCCCTTTACTGGGGTACCTTGAGTTATAGCACCCCCAGGTTTAGCTTAAGGCAGGCTTCCTCAATCTCGGCCCTCCAGATGTTTTTGGCCTACAACTCCCATGATCCCTAGCTAGCAGGACCAGTGGTCAGAGATGATGGGAATTGTAGTCTCAAAACATCTGGAGGGCCGAGGTTGAGGAAGCCTGGCTTAAGGATCCAACCCAATGCCATTTTCACCAAAAGTTGTGACAATTGCTCTGTGGAAGGCACAACCCCAAGACAGGCCAAATACAACTGCAGGTAATTTCCTTCCTGGCCCTGTGATTGAACAGTTCCACAGCAAGATCATGTACATGGACAGCCTGCTTACCACTGGGCAGAGCCACAATATACAGTTTGGGTAGGTGGGATGACCAGTTATGACTGCACCGACAGGTACCATCAATTCAGACTGCACATGATGGGATGACCCTCACAAAAATATGCTTCCACAGAGAGCCTAAGAACATAAGAAGTTCCCTGCTGCATCAGGTCAATGGCCCACCTAGACCAGCATCCTATTCTCACAGCCAACCTATGGGAAGCCCCTGAGCACAGCAGCACTCTTCCCATCTGTGATTCTCGGCAACTGGTTTTCAAAGACCTGGCAGGGATCATAGTTTGGCTCATGAGGCTGTTTTCCCAAGCTGTACCCACCTGTCCTACACCTGGCATCATATATGACATCACATGCAGGACAGGTGAAGACACAGCTCCCTGCTGAAATCAAGGTTTGAAGCTGCTGTCAAGCATCTTCAGTGCCCACCTGCAAACCCCTGTATCTTGACTCTGCCCACCTGGTTTGATTTCTAGAGGCTAACCAAACCACTAAATCTGCTTGTAGGTTCCTTCTTTGCATATGTTTATGTTGCAAGCTGCTCAACACACATGATGTCAGGGATGTGTAAACAAGGCTCTTCTGTTCTCAGACTCACAGATGTTACGAAGCTGCCTTCTTATCAGACTTTCCTTCATCGTCCTCAAGACAGATTCTGTCAAGACCTTGCTGCTTGGCTATGCTATTGCTATTTTTCCTACCCTATCCACTCCTGATTCTACAGGGCATAATCCATGAAAGTTCTGCCCATGAAAGTTCTGCCCGTGTTTATGAATAATAACAGACAGCAGGGCGAAATTGTTCTGGCAGGCTGTTGCAAAGAGTAGGATGATTTCAAAATGAAAACATCCATTACTTTCTCATCTTTTTTATTATTATCAATTAACCTAGAGCTCTCCAAAGCTATATTGTCTAGTAATTAATCCTGAAGCATTTTAATTAAAACCAAGCTTTGAGCAAATTACTAATTCACTCCTGCACGTAAAATTACCCAATCAAGACTTGGAGGGGGGATAACTCTATTGTTGTTTACCAGTGTTCCAGAACATGAATATTTTTCATTAGTAAAAGAGGGAATGTTATTAAGGGTCCCTGTACTGTATCAGTTCACAGCAATTGCAAAGCCAGATTTCCTTGACTGGAAACACCCGCCCAGGCAGGAAGGATCTTAGCTAATGAAGGCATCTGGGAGATATGGCTTTAAAAAACTTGGCACATATTTCCTTTACCTTACACAAATACTATGTTTGAGAGCAGGATGATTTAGTGAGTGAAGTACTTGGTTCTTGTAACTTTAGATATTTATCAAGGAAGCATTAGTTGTGCATGCTCAATTACATGAATATTTATCATGTGGTCCTTCAAAATTCTTTCATAGCGAGTCCATAATTTAAACAAAAAGGTGGGTTTTAAAACAACAGGACAAAATTTAGGTCTGGCTGACTTGAAATTCCTCCCCTGTCTCCTTTGGTAGTTATATAAAGGGTACTTCATTTCATAGTAAGGTTAACTAAGCTGTGGGCTGTAGATGTTGCTGAACTACAACTCCCAGCATCCCAGATTACTGAATATGCTGGTTAGGCCTGGTGGAGTTGTAGTTTTGGTACATCAGGAGGTCAGCCCCCCCCCCCCTGCAGGCATGCTGCATGTGAATCAGAAAGCACTTGTATAAATGGAATTATTCTGCACGCCTAAGGACTGCATGGAGCCTTCTTACAGCTGGGTATGCTCATTAGCAACAAAACAAAAGTACTACTACTGTAATAAAATGTTGCCTCCTGTTCAAGAGCCACTGCATTTCATTTTCTTTCTCTACCACCACACACTTTGGTTTTTCCCTTTTTCTCCTTCAACAGTCAATTAGCATTATGTGGCCATTGAGGAATGTCCTCATTGGTTTGTTTTTGAGGTCTTTTGCCCTGAGAGTTTATTACTTTAAAATTGTTGCATTTCTCAAAACCTAGGGGTCTTCGCTGAGACAACAGAGACCTCTTTTTTGTGCATGGCTGCTGTTGTTCTAACTACATATGCACTCAAGGAATAGTAATTGTAATGTAACAGAACCACACAAGTATTTCTAATGTATTTTTAAGGATATTGTTATGTTATTGTTTTAATCCATTTGCCTGTTATAAACTGTGCAGTGGCCTGTACAAAGCGTATTAAATAAATATCCCAGAATCAAAAATGGACGATAAATAAATATCCCAGAATTAAAAATGGACGATCAAAATGGTTCCTTGGGAAAGTCTAGGTGAATCCTGGCTCATATTAAGTACATCTTATGATGTAAATTCCAAAATGAAACAAGAACAACAAAGACTCAGCTGTTTCATGTCCGAAGCAGCTCTAATGACCATGATAAAAAGCTTCCAGGTTAGAGAGTGCTGCAGACTTGAGCTTTGGAGCCTCTCATTTTAGACACAAAGCATATCATTAGTAAGGAAATGTTAACTTCCCTTGGCTTTGCAGATCCACAAAAGTACAGGGAAGGCATGTTTTTCACTTCATTTAGCCATAATAGCCTCTTACCATTCAGAGATCATTATGGAGCAAAAATAAGTAATTATTAATAATGTCAGTAAAGGAAAAAGAAAAAACCCAAAACCGCATCAAGCATATTCCATTTTGCAAATGAAAGCCGCACATTAGATGAAACCTTATAAATTACTGGCAGTTTGATAAAGAGCAAGGAGAATCTGTGAACTTCTGCAATTGCTCCATGCCTCACAAAGTGATCTAGCACATCATCATGGGAAGATCCAACAGGGGGTGACAGGACACACATGCTTTTGCTGTTAGCTATTGAACATTATATTAAGCAGAATGAAAGACATTTTAATATGTCAGTTTATTAAATAAAACCCAAGCACTTTGGATTTGCATCTCCAGCAAAGGAAATGGTTCCAAATATGCCAGTGCTTTGTGATGGCTTTGTGTTCCCTTCCTTCAGTGAACATTGCGCACAGTATGTTTCTTTCACATCTCTTGTTATATGTGGACATGTGGATTTTGATGCCATAGGATCTGTAGCCAGCAGCGGACAGTGAGGAGGGACAGCACTACTTTACCTGGCTTCTTAACGGCAGTGCCACTTCCAGTTACTGAAAGAGGGAGGGGAGTGGCAGCTGGGAGGTCAGGATGGTGTGACTGCAGTGGCTGGAGTGTTGGATTGGCCTTGCTGCTGCACCCATACCATTCCAGTCTCCTAAGCACATTGTCCTTCACCCCTCTTTGGTAATTGGCCCAGCCTGCCCTGCTGCACCGACTGCTATTGTCTGTGACTCTGGCAGCAAACTAGGCAGAAAGCTGAGGGGCATTATTGTTCCAGTTGCCATGTTGCAACCAGAATTATAAACATTTCCGTCATGGGAGATGTTGCTGTTACGTCTTTCCCTCAAGCAAAACTTCCTTATGCTAGGTGAGCCCATCTGTCAGTCTAGCCCAGTATTATATATTCTGATTGACCATGGCTCTCCAAGATTTGAGGCAAAGGTTTTTCTCATCACCACCTACTTGATACCTTTAACTGGAGATTCCCTGAATTGAACCCAGAGTTTTTGGCATGCAAGATATGTGTTATGTGACTAAGCTATGGATAATTATTTAAAATAAATTGCCACATCTCTCCCCCACCTGTTGTAGTTCTCAGATACTCTGTATTAGCCCTGCTGCATGAAAGATGAAAGAGGTCAAACGGAGCAAGTCAGGGAGCAGTTTTTCCTGTCTTATCATAATTGTGTTTTAAAGGCAGACACTCATTGTTGTCGTGGCCAGACTAGTTGTTGTGCTCTGCAGGCCATTAGGACAAGACAAATATGTGGCCCTCTATATGTTGATGAATTCCAGATCCCTTCAGTCCATGATGGACACCAGTGCCATGGGACTTGTAGCCCAACAACACCCTGGAGCTCCAGAGGTTCCCCATCCCTGAACAAGAGGCTTAGCAGAACAAGAGGCTTAGTATTAATTTTGGAATTAATACTGATGTGCTGTGGATAATTTGAAAAAGGATGTCAGAATATTTGATGCTTAATAGATCACTAGATGGGTCATTCTTGGTCCACATTGTGCTACCTCCTCCTTGTTGGTCTTCCTCCTCTATTGTCATATCTGCTCTCTTCAGTATACCCAGAATGCTAAATCCACTGTTTTCTGTATTTCGGATGCCTAAGCTATGGGCCTCAAGATGTTGAGGAACTATAAGTCCCATCATCCCTGACTACTGGTCAGATGACATCAGATGTCAAGGAAATGAACAACTATCTGACTTTCAGAAGACATCTGAAAGCAGCCCTGTTTAGGGAAGTTTTAAATGTTTGATGTTTTGTCGCTTTATTATTATTATTATTAGTAGTAGTAGTAGTAGTAGTATTCTGTTGGGAGCCACCCAGAGTGGCTGGGGAAACCCAGCCAGATGGGCGGGGTATAAATAAATTATCATCATCATCGTCATCATCATGATCATGATCATGCTTGCTGGGCTGATGAAAGTTGTAGTTTCAGCTTCAGCAACATCTGGAGGCCAATGGGACAACTACCCATTGTGGTCGTCCTGATCATATTACCCTTCTCCTTAAGTCTCTGAACTGGCTTCTCGTACCACTCTCCAAATTAGTTTTCATCATTAAATGCTTATATATCATGATCCGCACTTCTCTGCCACCAAATTAGAAGAGGCATGTATTGTCTCACTTGGTTACTTAGGAATTTCACCATGTCTTGCTTCTCTTAGCAACAGCTGTCAGCAGTGGTTTTATCTGCCTCTTAGCGAGTTTTTATCTGGAATACTAAACATGTCAGGCCCTGCAAGATGTGAAACTTAATCAAGAAGGGGAGTTCTTTTTTCCAAGCACAGTGAAATAACATATGATTGCCTTAACAAAAGGTGCAATTTCTAAGACACCCACTACTTCTTATTTTAGGAAATAAATAGCACTACCTTTCCCCAATCTAAGACTGCAGTCCGATGCCCACTTCCTTGGAGTGGGCCCCACTGATCTTAATGGTATAAACATCTGGAGAACAGTCATGTAGGAAATTAACTGAACATCCCCCTCTAATGCTACTTCTCTATTCTAAATGCCCCTCTACCAAAGTTGTTTTTCATTTAGAAACAATAATAGTGTCAGGTCAGGGCTCAGCTAAGCGTTTTTTCCATTGGACATGTTATTATCCCCTAAACTGTAGGGAAGTGAGGTACATACATCTTCTTTGTAAAACTGAATTTTCACACACACACACACCCCTCAAGCGCCCAGATGTGGCCATTGATTATGCATTCACATTAAGTAACCCCTGTAATCTTCTTTAGCTAGGCATGGAGATCAATCCTGTATTTGTTTATTGAGATGCAAGTTGTCCTGAGTTCAATGGGGTTTACTCCCAAGACATTGTGCAAAGGATTCTATCCTGAGATGGTCAGTGGCCAATGTCAGGGGGTGGGGTGAGACATGCACCTAATCTTAGCATGCATCTAAGCAGGCCATGAATGTAGAGCAAACAACAGCTGTGGACGAACTGTGTCAAGGCATTGCTGCCAATGAACCAGTCCCTATTTGCTCAGTGATGCCAGGGTGAGCAATGTATCTAGTGGTGACATTGTAGCCTTATTTGAGTTCACCGATTGGGTCTGCGTTGCTCCAGGACAGGAGGAAGGAAGTCAAATGACACCGAGGTTGGTTCAAAGAAAGAGTTTATTCTGCTCTCCGGATAGCAGAAGGCACTTGTGTGATGAAGTCCACAGCAAGTCCAAAGAAATGACAAGTTTCATGCAGTATATATCCTCCAGGCACACTCTCCCTCCTTCCCATATAAATCCAACCACGTCAGCCTATGTACGCAGGTTGACATCACATATGTTCTTGCTCTGGTATTCTTAACCATAAAAGGGAATTCCTTCCTGTACTTCTGACCATAAAAGGATCTTCCTCTTCCTACTCTTATCTTGAAGGAAGAGGTAATCATCTCCGAGAACGCGCTCTGGTGTTGTTCCTGGACTTCGGTCTGTGCGTCTTTTGTGGTCAGAACATAAGATAAGTCACAAACGTGTTTTCTCTGTTCTACTGGTACAGTCAGGGTCATCCTTGACGTCACAAACTGATAAAGGAGAGAGCTGTGTTCTTGTTATGCATATGCTCAACGGCTCAAGTTTATGCATTTTAGCTAAGGAAAAATAGGGATTTTGGTGCAGTTTAAAACTGCCTGCACAGTCAGTTTTGGGTTTTGGGAAACCCATTCCTTCAACATCTCCACCAGGACCTGGGGTGTCATTATGCATGTGTAGGACAAGGCCAATGGCATAACTCCAATCACCAGACTTGTCTATTGATCAGTGTGAGACAGGAGTCGGGATAATTCACATAGGAAGTGCTAGCTATCTTTACTAATGCCAAGTTATAGTCAGATGTTGTTGAAATCTGCCTCCCTAGCTCACTTGTATTTGTAACCTAATCTAACTAAAGAACTTGAGCTACATTAAAACATAAATGTAAGAAAACTCATGATCTTCTTCTTCTTCATCTTCTTCTTCTTCTTTAAATTTGTATACCATCCTTCATCCATAAATCTCAGGGCAGTTCACAGCATAAAAGTACAAAATAAAAACACAAAATGCATAATAAAAACAAGAACAAAGAACAAAACAAATACCCCCCTCATTATAGTATAAAATACTGCATACTGATTCAAATAATTCCCAAGCTCCATAACTTTAGTCCTTAAAAGATCAGCCTTTAAATAAACTAGAAAAAATGTTCAGGACTGGATTCTTGAAAGCAAAGGAAAGAATATAAACCTTTTGTTGTTCAGATGTGTTTATGAAATTGTCTTAGGACTGTACATGATATCATTAAGAGGGCACTGTTGCGTGATGCTGGAGATTATAGTAGAAAACGCAAAGGCTGATTTAAGACGAGCATCTTTAGTATGCTGGGAAAATTGAAACTGAGATCTGTCATACCTCACTGAACCATCTATCGGGGGCCACAGATTCAGAAGGTTGCAGAAATAATGTGCTTTAAGTATTCATGGAGGTTAAGGCTATCAGTGGCTGCTAATTCTGATGGCTTGGTTCTACCTCCACTGCAGGACCCAGAACACTTCTAAACACCAGTTGCTTAAACTGCAGGAGGGGAGAGTGCTAGTGTGCTTGTGGGCTTTCAGTGTGCATCTGGTTGGCCACTGTGAAAACAGGATGCTGGATTAGATGGGCTACTACCCTGATCCATCAGGTTTTTTTATACTCATAAGTAACATACTGCCCTGCCCAGAGCTTCCCAGAACTCTCCTGGCTTCAAGTATTCGGCAAAAGAGTCCCATTAAAGGTGTGATGCCAAATACACAACTCGAGGAAATTGTTGGCATTACAGTAATTAAACCTGATATGATAAAATTAGTTGTAGCCAGAGCATAGTACCTGAAGCTATTGCACATTTTCAGCCTATTGTCTATCAGCACTCAACAGATGCACTGAATTTCCACATTATTGTTAATTATTATTTCCTCAAAACCTGGAATTTCTAATAACTCAGGAAACAGTTGGATGCAAACAAATGGATCTTATATATAATGAAAAACACAATTTAAATTATAAAGCCAAGAGCTCCCTCTAGGCAACTGTTCTGGTATTTTCAGCAAAAGAAAGTTGGCACATACTTCTTCAGCATTTGTGTAACAAGAGACATTTTAGACACCTCATAGAGATTGGCTTTGTTTTTTTGGATGAAGAGAAGTGCAGGAATTCAGCTGTGCTATGCAATACAGAAACATGCTGAGGGACACAATTGCCTTCAAAGACATTTTTTTATCAATGCTGTTTGGAAATGGGAGGATGCATTTTGCAAACATTTTTGCCCCCTGTAGAGGTGTCTGCACTTTTAGCAATTTTTCACATCCTTTTGTGAAAGTGTTCACAAACAGACAGAGTAAATGCTTCCCACTGCTAGACAGATGGTTCCTTGCCCCACAGTTGACTAGGTGAAGCAGAATTAGATTGGCAATGTTTACACACACATACAAATTTGTGGATAGGCAACACTGTCCCTTATCTGGATATAATCCACTGCATTCTTTTCAGTGATTTGCATGCCTAGATAGGATCCTCACTCTGCCTTCTGCCCCCAATAGTTCATATGGTTGTCGGACAAATGGAATGGCAGGCAATGAAACAGAAAATTGGGGAAGTTCTGATGTTAACATTATGATTTAATCTGCTTTTTAGGGAAGCAATTCAGCTAATAGGTGGGGTTTTTTTCAAGCCATGAATTCTTAACAATATGCATTCAATTGCTCCAGCCTGAAAAGGAAAATCTGGGAAATGAAAATAGCAGTCATTCTTGTGCACTGATCAGCCTTGTGGATTTCTTCCCATATTGGCAGAAAGCTAATGTGCATGTGCATGTAAATATGTGATGAAAAACCTTGCATTCAGCACGAGGCATGATAAAGAAATATCTGCATGGAGCTGATGTACCAGTTGCTGCAAATAGTCATTTCCCTGTCCTTCCCTCCTTTCCTTGTGCCAAAGAGATCATTGGCACTCTGAGCATCATCACTTTGATAAGTTATATTGAACATGAAATGTCACAGAGTCCCAGTCCATCTTTTGCAAGGGGGAGAGAATGAGGACTTCTCTCTGTGCATCAGTTTTGAAGAGCCCTGTTTGCAAGTCAGGGCCCTGCTCCCCACATAATTGAAGAAATAAGACACGTGGACACCAGTATTTTAGGTTAATGGGCTAAAAAAAGGCCACAACTTTATTGGTTACAGAATGTGAGTAGTATTGGCTTAGGCACTGGATCTGAACTGACTATATTTGATTCCTGCCCGCCCTGCAGAGAGTCACACAAGGGTTAACAACTTGTAGGGGGAGCTTGTTGATGCAAATCAACTGGAAGCTCTCCCCTAGAGTCACTGGAGGGTCATGCCATGGCCCTAGCCACCACCTGGGCATCAGACAGGAACCACGACCGCCAGATTCCTTTAACGGAATACCCATAAAGAGGAGGGTAGATGATGGCCACAACCTCCCCTCCATCACGCAACACATATTCCAATGCCTAACCACCAAACCTTACAAAGTTGTGATGATTTGCCATGGGGTAGGTGAAAAACCAAGTGGCTGGTGCCAATCTGCCAAGTGGAAAAAAATCCTACCAGGCCCCTTCAACCAGCAACCAATCAAGGTCCATAGCAAGGTCAAGGTGCTGAAGGCATGAAAAAAGAGGGAGGGAGGGAGATCCGTGCAAGCAGGAAGCAAACAGAAGGAGCCCCAGTCCTGCGGCCGCTTAAATGCAGCAAACCACGCCCCCCAGTCAACCGGATTGGCCGACTGTGGGCGTGACGCAGGCCAGGGACTCCCTGTGATGCAGGGGGCCTGGACATGCCCCCTGCTGAGTGCGGGAAGGCGAAGCCTGCTCGCAACCCCTCCCCTCTGGAAAGAGGAGCAGCCTAATTATCTAGGTTTTTAAAGAAGCAATATCTTTGCCAAGACAATGAACCAGGGAACACCTGGTTATATTACTGCATGTAAATAAGCCATGCACATTTTTTAGAAAGCAGGCACGTGGGAGGTGGGGGACCCCTCACTCATCATACATCTACTGCAGAAGAAAATGCAGCTTCTCAAAGGCTCCGCAGTGCCTTAAGAAAAATTAAACGAGACCACGCATGTTTGATTATGTCTTAAATGGATAATTATCTATGGTATACTTTTTCTTGCAGTTTTCCTAACATTAAATTGCTTTCTGTGTGGTATTTTCATTTCCTTTTGGGAAGCTGGAAAAGTTTGGCTTTAATTTTCCATACTTTAAAACTACCGCTTTCTTCCTTAGAATTCCCACAGCAAGAAAAACAGCACATTTGGCAATTTCTACCTAATCTGTTTCACATACAGAGATGAGTGTCATTTGCTATTATAATTTGCAGTGGAATACCCTGACCCAGAGTCCTATACATGCACGCTCTTGTGCACACATGGGGCTCCTGTGTGTGCAGTCGGCCTCTTCACTGTAAAGCAGACTCTCCAAGTGTCCCTATTTTCCAGGGGCGTCCCTGATTTAGAGAAGCCATCCCGGTTTCTGATTTGATCACGGAATGTCCCACTTTTCCTTAGGATGTCCCTATTTTCATTGGAGCAATGTTGGAGGGTATGGAGTTATCCAACCCCCAATCTGTCTGAAGGCAATCCTGTATATGGAAGTTTTTTTAAAAAAATATTAAATGTTGCTTAATGTTTTATTATGTTTTTATATACAGTGGTACCTTGGGTTACATACGCTTCAGGTTACATACGCTTCAGGTTACACACTCTGCTAACCTAGAAATAATGCTTCAGGTTAAGAACTTTGCTTCAGGATAAGAACAGAAATCAAGCTCCGGCGGCGCGGCAGCAGCAGGAGGCCCCATTAGCTAAAGTGGTGCTTCAGGTTAAGAACAGTTTCAGGTTAAGTACAGACCTCCGGAACAAATTAAGTACTTAACCCGAGGTACCACTGTATGTTGGAAGCTGCACCAAATGCTGGAACAACCCAGTCAGATGTGTGGGGTATAAATAGTAAAATTATCATTATGGAATGGGGCATCCCTATTTTCATCGGAGAAATGTTGGAGGGTATGTGTAAAGGAGATGATAGTTCAATATGTACAAAAGAATGCAGATAAAGGGCTCTATTAAAATGAATGGGGAAACTTTCAGAGATAAGCAGGTCTTTATGTGTTTCTACAGCAGAGCCTGTGCAACTGTGGCAAATCACCAGATGGAGCAAAGGCCTTTTAAAGAATAGGTACTAGTCCTACAAAATCACTTTCATCTTCATACCTAATGAAAAACCTTCAGTTAGTGTCACACAAATAAGCCTTAATTTCATGTGCTCCCTTTTTTCTCCTGGTCCAGCATGGCTGAGAGGAGGAGATCAGAAGCATTCACTTTCATGTTCAACTAACTGCAGTATGCAATTATTTCCAAACCAGGACAGTCACTGTTTAGTTTTAACTATGGTTTGTCCAAGCAAGCCAACTTTAAACAGTGAGTTAATGGTCATGGCTTGTTCAGATAAACTGTACTTCACACTAATCTCAGATCCTGGTTTGAACAACCAATTTACCAGGACTAAGATTGTATACTAGTTTCCCAGGTTACAAGGACTTCACAAATGTCTTTGCTGGGAAACTATGGTAACATGACTTGACCCATAGTGCCATCACCAGCCCAACAGTACTTCCTGCTACTCAGACCCAGAGTCATAGTAACCTGTAACTATGAGGTTATTTAGGCAAGACATAGCTGATCATCACCTTGTCCTGAAAGGAAATGCTGTAAGCTCTAAACAATTACTGATGCAGGAAGGAAGAGGCACAGATGGATGATGTCATGTCTTCCTCTCTGGAGGAAGAATAAAATTAGACTGTGCAGCTGTGCAGGGGCTGGTCATAGGATCTCTTTGGCATCATTCTGGACTTAGATGGAGGAAATTAAATGGCACAATGACCTATAATTGGCTGATTTTTTTCCTTCAAAAAATTCATCTATGTTAGCCTTACAGTGTGTATTGTGTTCAGGAAGAGTGAATCAATGGGGCACTGTTCCCTCAAGTACTGCTGAGTCTTCCACCCCCCCCTTCCCCAACTTCCTTTGGGCTAGGAAACCTGTGCCTGCCCCACACTGAAAATCCAGCTAGGGAACTGCATTGAATGCCAGTCTCACCATCCCTTATTGTTTAAGAGTGACATAAGGCTTACTACAAACATGTCCAATTTCCCAGGAAGAAGACAAGTGGGGGGGGATGCTAAATCATTCTGGCTAAATTTAAAGCTACCATTTTTCATTGAGTCATTACATAATAATTTGTATACAATGAAATCAACTTAGAATATTCTACACACAAATAGGCTCAGGGGGAACAAATTGGAAGCTACAGAATGTTTCAAATCAAATATTCTGTCATAAATAAGGCAAAGGCAGCAAGAGGAATGTTCAAGGTCGCATACTATTTTTATTATTATGGCAAAAACACTGGTCTCATTGATTTACTGTTCAGAGATATATTGCTCTGAAACAACAACAACAAAAAAGTTTCAGATATATCACACTGATCATAAACCCATCATCTCCCCACTTAGTGTCTTGTGACTGGCTTTAGATGGTCTGTTTTCACAATTTGATGACTAAGTCACATTGGTTACTGCAGCATCTCTGACTCACTGACCAGTACCAGTTTAAAACACAGCTTGGATCTCAGTTTGGATCAAAGCTGGTTTGCAGGAAAATGCAATAGTTCCTAAGAAATGGCAGGATGTGAATTGTGGCTATCATTGTGTTTACATCACTTTCCAAACAAACTGAGGGAGCATGCTAGATGCAGAGTAAATGACAGTGGCAACTAGCCACAGAACCTAAAATGTTGTGCCTTGTTAAGGGGCTTATGGCTGAGCACGTATTGTCTAGGCCGCACTGTGACCTGAGAGTGGATAGCACTAATTGAGTAGTTTAAGCTCCCCTTGTTTGTTGCAGATTGGAGACAGATTTATTGTGTTTCAGACATGATAATGTGGCTCATTCTCATTTTGCAGTTGAAAATTCAGTGGGTTTTTACCCCTAATGGGATACTCCATTTCACATGCTGCTGCTGTCATCCTCAGAAAGAGTTATAACCCCTAGATAAATTGTTAAGAGCACTGGGTATTCTACTGAAACAAGTGCCTATTGCCTCCCTGTTTACCTCTGCCTTTCCTCCTCTTCCTCTGTTGTTTCCGCTGTCAAATATTAGATTGTGAGCTCCTCAGGGTTCCTCTTGAGTACACTGCAAAGTACAATGCAAACAGTTTTGCTTTTCACTATGGCCAAATGACCCAGTTCTCACATCACATTAAACCATGGTTTAAACAAATCATTAATAAACCATGATTTATCTGAACCCAGAACAGTGCCTTATTCATGAAATAAGTCATGGTTTGTTGTTGGCTTATTGACCATAGCTATGGCTTAGCAGTATGCGGAAAAGTGGAACCTGCTTAAAAGTGGTTTGTGTGATTTGTTTTGGCAGCCCATCCAAATTGCTCACCAAGCAACGGAGCGGAAGTACTAGACAAGAGCAGCTGAAAAACAAAACTGCTCTTAGCACCCAGTTTCTCTTGCCATCTACTTTTCCTAAAGCTGATGTCTCTGCTAACTCTTCCTGGTACTTTTGCCCATTTCCCCAGAAATTCATTGACTATAAACTATATGAACTGGGAACACAAATCAATATTGTGAGCTGCCCTGGTATTATTGATGAGGGGTGGTATAGACACATATAGATGAGGGGTGGTATAGATGCATGCGTGTAATCCAGTTACAAGAAACATGATCAATAAAATCATGAAACAAACAAACAAACACAGGTCTAGCAAAGCTTGCCCCATTAAAAGAGACCACAAATACTTAAAAACTCTTCAAAGGAAGGGCCAAAAGCCTAGGTAAAAATGGGGGGGGGGAGTTTAGACTGGCATCAAAAACTAGACAAAGAGGGTGCCAGGCATTCCACAAGGAAGGAGCCACCAGCAAAAAAAAAACCTGTTCTCTTGTTACCACCTTCCAGAGGTTCTCTGGAGGGGACATATTGAGAAGGACCTCTGATGACAATTAAGAGGTCAAGACTGGTTCATATAGGGCAGGGGCGCCCAAACTATTCTCAAAGAGGGCCAGATTTGATGAAAGGAACATGTGTGAGGGCCGAGCTTTTTTTAGGATTGAAGTTGTTGATTTTACCCCAGGACATATAATGCCACAGACTTTGGACATGCCTGATATAGGGAGAAGTGGTCATTAAGGTATTTGGGTCTTGAGCAGCATACGGTTTTTAGGTCAAAAACCAGCACTTGATTGATTCTGGAAACTAATTGGTAGCCAGTGCAGTATGGCCAGGCTTGGTGTTATGTGCTCAGACTCCCTTTTTCTGGTGAGCAATCTGGCTGCTCGATTTCTGAACCGTCAAATGCAGCCCCACAAACAACACACTTCAGTAATCTAACCTTTCAGTCAATACCATTGATATGTTGTAATAATAATAATAATAATAATAATAATAATAATAATTTATTTATACCCCGCCCATCTGGCCAGGCCTCCCCAGCCACTCTGGGCGGCTTTCAACAGGATATTAAAAACACAATAAAATTAAAAATTAAAAACCTCCCTAAATAGGGCTGCCTTCAGATGTCTTCTAAAAGTCAGATAATTGTTTATTTCCTTGACATCTGGTGAAAGGGCATTCCACAGGGTGGGTGCCACTACCGAGAAGGCCCTCTGCCTGGTTCCCTGTAAATGCATCATACTGATATTAAAAAGTGAATGTATACTTCGCAATAGCATCATTCGATTAAAATCCTGAACCTAATTCCTTGGTTCCAGGAAGCATCTTGTCATCTAATTTTTCTGGAATTAATATAACTGCTAAAACATGAGACATGGATACAGCTAAAACATTGAGGGAGAAACCCATGTCAGTCCTGTGATACTGCATATACAATTCTTCCATCCAAAAGGAAACAATGGGTGGAGATAATTTCAGAACATTGGATCATGGCAGAAGTATTTATATACCTTGTTAAACCAAACACAAAGGTGTATGACTCATTTTAATTTTCCAAACTCCTGGATCTTAATTCTCAGAAGGAAATCCCATTGATTTGAATGGAATTCTTGTTCCATCTAGAACTGTGAAGTCGAATTCAATTATGTGGCAATTAAGTGTGTGGTGATAGTACTCAGGGTAGTGATGGACATAATGAGACTTTTTTCGATTTCGTAACAGCCAATGTACTGTTGCTATTATTACGGTAGCTGTTTTAAAGTGAAAGCCATGTGTCCCATGAATGATAATCACTGCAATTAGTTTGCTTCAGGCCAATAATCCTTCATTATGCTAGGCTTCAGCTGAAAGCATTACATCATTGAGGAATTGTTCATACAAGCAGTGAAAGGAAGTTGAGGTTTGGCTTTACCGTTACTGAAACCAAGATGAGTAATGAACTACCCTATAAACAAATCTTCTTTGTCAACAGAAAGAGCAAGACTTCCACTTTATCAATATAATCCAGCCAATATAATCCAGCCATCAGACTGTGCGTGTGTGTTTCCAATGGAAGAGAAAGTGGTTAAATCAAAACAACTCAAAACCGCTTAACTTTGGTTGAATTGTGCCCTGTGTGTGAGATTTTGTTTAGAGACACCATCAGCACTATTCCTCACTTAGCAAATACAATTACAATCTTTTTTCTTGGTGAAGCATGCATTTCCTTGCAAGTACTCAACCTTAGAAAAATATATTCTTAGTAAAGCTCTTGTTGGAATGAATGCTGGGCTAAGATATACTTTAAATAAGAAGGACTGGGCAGATGATAGCAGTGAAGGAAAGGAATTGGAGCAAGGACTGTAGCTCAGTAGTTAAGCATCTGCCTTGTGTTCAGAAGGTCCTAAATTCAATCCAAGGTGTCCCCATGTAGGACTGGAAATGTCCCCTGGCTGAAACCCTGGAGAGTCTCTGCCAGTCAGAGTTGACACTACTGAACTAGGTGGACCACACGGTCTGACTTAGTTTAAGGCAGCTTCCTGTATTTCTGTGAATAACAAAGTGTCTGTTTCCAAAAATTCCCCCAAGTGCAAAGTGGCCTCATTGTTGAAACCTCAAGGGGAAGTAAGAAATGAGCCAAACTATCCATACTGCTGCACAATACTTATAAGCCCTATTTTAATAAGTTAAAAAGGTGAAGTTTAAATATCACTTGTCCAAAATGAACTGGATCTGAACAAGTGGCATGCAGCACAACCCTAAACGTGTTTATTCAAAAATAACTCCCACTGTGTTGTGTGAGATGCAAAAGATTGCGACCTTCAGTAGTATATTGGAACAACAAATTGTGGAAATAGTTAACTGCTGCTATAAACATCTTTGTATTCCCACTGGTCCATTTGCCTACATCTCCATAGGACAACCAGGATGATGCTCCTTTCCATATCCCACTTGTGTATGAGTCAGGCTTTCAAATGGCACAGCAAAGAGTAAATTGTTCATGCAAGCTAATAGTTTACTGATGCACATGATTTCAAGCTTGTACTATATGTGCATTTTTAAACAGGAACATACAGGAAATTGTCTTATACTGTACTGAGTTTGCATATACACTATACATTTAAGCACATTCAAAGTATGTGACTTAGCCAAAGAATCCTAGGAGCTGCAGTTTACTCCACACAGAACTACAATTCCCAGCACCTTTAACAAACTACAGTTCCCAGGATTATTTGGAGGAAGCCATGTGCTTACATATGTGGTTTGTATGCAGCTTCAGCCATACCCATGGTTGATCTACCTCAGTATTATCTACACTGAGTGGCAATGGATTTCTATGGTTTCAGGCAGCCAACATTCCCAGCCCTACCTAGAGATGCTAGGAATTGAACCTGGAACCTTCTGCATGCAAAGCAGATGTTCTACCAACTGAGGATCAAGATATATATTTTTCTGATCTGCTACTGATTTGCTGGCACTGTGATTATCAGATTTGTATCACAGATACTCTTCAACAACCCCATGAGTTGAGAGAGGCTAAGAGATTATGACGTGTCCAGAATCATCTATTTAGCTTTCTGGCTGAAGGGGAATTTGAACCCAGCTATCTTGAGTCCACTGTGGCCAACCCAATACAGTTGGACTATGGTTAGGGATGATGGAATTTGTAGTTCAGCCATTTCCAGAAGGCCATACATATCCTCTGTCTGCTTTAATCCTTATAACAGACTAGCTTGCCACACTGTTTGAAACTGTTTTCCAGTCTAGCCATTTTTCCAAGCTTGCCAATTGCAATCAACCATTTGTAGCACTTGTGTCCAAGAGAGGAAAGTGAGATGAATGGTTGCAATGGTCTTATCTAGAAACCACCATTAAGGGAGCAGAGTTCAATCTTTGCTTAGGACATTCTTTTTCTTTGCATTAAAATGTTGGTACAAGTCCAGCATTTCTGAGAGCCCTGTACAAATCCAATGGTTCATAATTGAATGAATATTCACTGTTGATATTTGGCCAACTCCAGATGTAGTTGTAAATGTCTACAAACTGGTTATTTAAATATGTCAGGAAAAGAAATATTTCTGGCCAATCAAACCTGATTTGACAATTTATTGTGGAAACCTATCCTAGTTACAGAAAAACCATATGTACAGGTGCAAAATTAATTGCTGGCAACATAGGCAGCTTTAAGAAGGAGACAGAAAACAGGACATGTCTGCAATGATATGGCCACATGCCTGAACATATGAACAGGCTTTATTCAAGAGTCATACCATAGTCTGCTTGCACAGTCTTTCCTCCGTCTTCCGGCGCTGTGCCATTACAAGAAATCCTAGCGTCCTCACAAACCAGATAAAATATGTCAGTCCCAAAGTGCAAGATAATGTACTGCCATATGGCATAGACTACATTCCAATTACAGACTTGATAGCTTTACGAGAATTATTAAATAAAAACCTCCTCATTCCCAAGAACATTATTCAGATCCTGAACAGAAGGGATGAGAACTCTGTGGCCCTGCAGATGTTGCTAAATTACAGCTCTCTTCATTTCTGCTCATCGGCCACACTGGCTGGGGCTGATGGGAGTTGGAGTCCAACCACATCTGGGGGCTGCAGGTTAGCCACCCCTGCTATCATACAAACAGAGGCTCTGTAATCATGCCAAGATTTTCCCTTACTGCTGAATGAAAGGATTCCAAATAAAGAAGGAAGGAAGTAGAGCAGAGAAGGCTTGCGATAGGATGGTTTATGGCTGAAGAGTAACAACTTCCTGCTTCTTACTCAAGAATCCTGAGTTGTATGAGTCAAGCTTCTACACATATGTTTCTTAAACATAGAAGTTAGTTCTGAGAAAAGTGAGGTTCCCGAGTTTATTTGTTTGACATATTTGTATCCCATAAGATTCAAGTGGTTTCCAAGCTTAAAGGAGGATCACAAGGCATAAACAATAAATCCAAATTGCAACAATGCTTAAAACATAAGCAATCAACTCTAATCACCACAACATATAAGCCAAAATGAATGGCCCATGCAAGAATAAATTATGAATATTATAATGATTTGCGTGTCAAAACCCCGTGACCCCACAGTTCCCTAAGGGGGGATGAATAACCACACAGGACAACATCATTTTGGGTTTGGGGCTTGAATATGGCCACAACTTTATTGGTTACAGTAGAGAATGGTTTGGCGTTGGGTAAAACCATTGCTATTCCACTCCAGCCCATCTGCTGGGAGTGCATCTAAGGGTAAACCACAACCAATGGGGGGGACGATGCCCTATGACTTACATCAAATAGTGGTACCCCCCACAGAGTCCCCATTGGAGGAGTGGTATGGCCCTAGCCCCTGCCTGGGTATTGGTGAGAATGCCTTCCCACTCCTCCCAGTTCCTTTTAACAGGATACCCTTTCCCAAGGAGGGGCAGACAGAGGCTGCAACCTCCCCTCCACCAAAGATCTAGGCTTGCCCAATGCCTAACTGCCTTACAAAGTTGTGACAATTGCTACAAGGTAGGTGAAAACCAGGTGGTCGGTGCCAATTTGCCAAATGGAAAAATTCCTGCCCGGCCCTGACTACGGTGGCTGACCTGGTCCATAGTAAGGTCAAAACACAAGTAAAAGCAAACAGATTAAGGGAGGGTGGGCAGAAGATCAGATGAAAAAGGCAGGAAGGCTTCAATTTAACAACCGCTGGGAGCGAGCCCAAGCAGCCCAATTGGCTGGTTGGACCCCCTGCCATGGGAACAGCAAGCCAAGAGCTGCCAGCATTGGCCAATAGGTGGCAGGTGGATGATCCAGCCTGCTATTTGCCGAATCACTTGCATGGTCCAGGGCCAGGCTGCAACACTGCCCATCAATGAGGGTGAGAGGACTTCCAAGAGTAATTGGGGCAGTGGGCAGTGTGTCATTATAAATTTCCATAAAGGTATGCAGTATAAAACAGTAACAAGAAAATATTAATACAGTGGTACCTCAGGTTACATACGCTTCAGTTTACAGACTCTGCTAACCCAGAAATAGTACCTCGGGTTAAGAACTTTGCTTCAGGATGAGAACAGAAATCGTGCTCCGGTGGCGCGGCGGCAGTAGGAGGCCCCATTAGCTGAAGTGGTGCTTCAGGTTAAGAAAGGACCTCCGAAACGAATTAAGTACTTAACCCGAGGTACCACTGTACATCATATACTATGACACACAAATTAAAACCAAAAGCTACAATACACAAAGAATACAACAGAAGAGAGAAAAGTGTGTTAGCTTTCAAAAGTACAAGTGAAAAAGAAAGTATTAAACTGCCAAAAACAGTTCTAGTTAACCTCTCAAAAGTAAGTTGGAAAAGAATGGCTTTGCATATTTCTTTTTCAAAATACATACAGTGGAGGTTTTAGCAGGAAAGCACAGCTATCATATATCCTTGACTGAAGATGGTCAGTTCACTTTAAAAAGTGACCCAAACAAAATTAAGTTCCAATCCTCAATTTGATTTATGTCTTTCAGTGTGTTATATGATTTGCATCAGCACAGGGTGAATGTGCTATTCATTTGTCACTACCTGTAACCAACTTCAAATATATAAAATCACTTTGTACATTTGACCTCTTTGTTCTTTTTTGCCAGATGTTATAAGGTATCAGGAGTCTCAAGCCAAGGAGTTTAAACTCTACTCTACCAAACTTTTACCAGAGGAATAAACTATTTGACTGCTTTTCTGCTGTTCTCCAATACCGATACTGAAGATGCTAGAACATTGCATTGTAACTACCAGCTAATTAGGAGTCAGGTGACACACACACATGGCCAATAGCATTCCACCTGCTCCTATAAATCAGATTCAGTCTTGTCACTCAGGTTTGGACTAATTACTAATTGCCTGCTTTTGTCCAAACTGCTGTCCATGACAAAGCTGCCTCTTCTCTCCATCTAGGCTTCTAGTCCTGACAAAGAGTAGACAATGGTCTTTACATGAAATGTGGAAACCAGTCTAAGATTTCTAGTCCTCACTGAGACTTTGCTAAGGGGCTCTCAGGAGTTACAGTGTCTGCTTTCCAAACCCTAAATTGAATTAAAAGCTAATATTTAGCTGTATTACAGTAACTTATAACTTCAAAACTAGATATTCTGGGAAACTGCTTATTGGAAACAACCATTTAAAAAAACAAAGAATACAGTACTGGGAATTCTGTGTTTTCCTTGAAATAGCCACACTAAGAGAGTAGTGAAAGTAGAAAATCAACGTATCTGGAATTGCTATTACGCGGGATTTGTGTACAATATATATGTCCTTCAGAATAAAGAGTATTATCTTACTTCTAAAGAAAATGTTCCACAGTTTTGAGCTGTTAAGCAGGCCTCCTTCAGGCAATACAGGTGGTTACTGGGAGATGTGTCAACTGCTCTAAGTTTTGTAGATTTCTTACTGAGCAAAGTGTTCTCAATATACGTAGCATGGCAGCCAAATAAGAGGTGTGTCTTCCTGTCATTTTTATAGAGTTCTGCTTGCCTGCATCACAACTTTGAGACACATCAGTGTGAACAGCTGGCCTACACAAATCTTTCACCTATGATCCCTGACCCCCCCCCCGCCCCAAATGGAGGCACAAAGCAATAATCAAGTATAAGGGCCCAAACTGCAAGACCATTAACTCTGAACCATAACTTCCACTTAGGCACACTATAACTGGAAGAGATAGTTGAGAACCATTCTGCATTCTTAACTTGGGTAACACTACCTGGCCTGGAAGCACTAGATCAACTAGACCATCTTGACCGGTGCCTATCAGAGCCTTTGGGGAGTGGCTGTCTTTTCCATTACATTCCTGCCTGTCAGCATTTGATGGGCTAAAAGCTCCAGCACCTAAGGGCAGCCGCCTTTCCATATCCCCTGTATGTGTGTGCTGATCAGGATAACCTCTACCTGGCCCACACTACTTGCCAGCTGTCATCTGAGCAGAAATTCAAGCAACAAGCTAGCCAAATCAATAGCTGTCCCAATCATATGGCATAAGAGTATACAGTGGTACCTCAGGTTACAGACACTTCAGGTTACAGACGCTTCAGGTTACAGACTCCGCTAACCCAGAAATAGTAACTGAGGTTAAGAACTTTGCTTCAGGATGAGAACAGAAATCGTGCAGTGGCAGTGGGAGGCCCTATTAGCTAAAGTGGTACCTCAGGTTAAGAACAGTTTCAGGTTAAGAACGGACCTCCAGAACGAATTAAGTTCTTAACCTGAAGTACCACTGTAGAGTCAATTTTTTTTGGGGGGGGGGGGAATGTGGCAGTGGCAGCAAAAGGGAGGAATGAGAGGTGCAGTCTTATCTGTGTTCCGCTTCTCCCTTTGTGATGCTGGTGTGCTCCCATACATGTGTCCTCACTACAGTAAGTGTACCTTCACTTCAAAGCTGCTCCCAGCTGGAAACTGGAAGAACGTTCCTTGGCTTTGATCTGCCTCTGACCAGATACCCAGAACATCATCGGTATACATGCTATCACATTATTTATTTAGACATTTCTATACCTTCCTTCAACATATGGTTAAAGGGTGGTACCTCCTATAATTCCATCAGAATCTTCTGTTATCCTGGGGGGGGGGGGGAGCACCCACATGCTCCATAAAAGCAGCTATCCTCTATGCTCAGTTCCATACTCCTTGACCAGAAGGGCCGAAACTCTTCTACCTGATTCTGTTTGGGCCATTCTTATAAGATGTGATGCATTACCCTTGACACCATTATCATTGCCACTGTTTTCTTATTTAATATAAGGCAGGGTTACTCACTTTTGTATGCCCAGAATAGGCTGTTTATTGATCAACACAAATGCATAGGAAAATGAAAGTAACCACAAGAATAAGGCAAAGACTTGAGTCTTAGAACCAACCCATAATAACCAGAAACATTGTTTATTGTTACCCATTACTACTACAACATTGTTATCATTGCTGCAAAGCAAACACATAGCATATAATAGCAATGGGTACTACAGTGGTACCTCAGTTTTCGAACGTCTCTGTTGACGAACATTTCAGTTTTTGAACACTGTAAACCCGGAAGTAAATGCTTTGGTTTTCGAACACGCCTCGAAAGTCGAACATGCCATGCAGCTTCCGCTGAGTGCAAGATCCCGAGGACTAGCTATTGGCTATTGAGTTTTCAGTTTTTGAACATTTTAGAATTGAACGGTCTTCCAGAATGGATTACGTTCAAAAACTGAGGTACCACTGTATATAAAGCTGACCTTAAACAAAGTAACCTCCTCACCTCCAAAAGCCTGGCAAAATTAGATACAAAATATATTGCATAGCTGAACTATATCTGTTATACTGAAGGGGGGGAAAGGAAATATTGGAAACAGTAATAATAATCTCATTTATATATTGCTCTTCATTTAAAGAAATCACAGAGTGGTTTACAGCAAAAAACAATAAAACAAAACAGTATCTAAATAATATATACAATGTAAGCAATGTAAATGTCTGCATTAAAACCCAAGTAAGGAAAAAAACCACCCTCTCAAAGCAATGGCTACCGTGGTACATTCTGAGGTCATCATAATGGTCATAAGATCTCTCTTCCTTGGGTTACACACCAGCATGTTGGCCCCATTATGTGTTAACTAAAACTCAGTTCCAATGAAGTCAAATTTATAGCAGCTCATACAAATTAAGAGGATTTTTCTCAGGGAAGAAAATGGCTTCATTTTTGCTTCAGGTGGATTTCCCAGTAGCATTGTCCTCATACAATGAGCATCACAAATGGAAATGTGAAACTGTGTGAACAATTGAAATTTACAGACACCTACTCCACACCCCACCTCTGTTAATGAAAAGGAAAATCTCACCTTACTTCTTTCCATGATGATTCATATTCTGCTTAGTTTCTGAATGCCAATTCCTGTTATTAAGAACAGAACACCTATTGTAATTGTCCTTTCTCCAAGATGAGTAAATTATCTATTAAGGATTCTTATGCTTGGTAGTCATTAGTTATTAATTCCTGGGATATATAATTAACAGTCATCCCAATTCCTCATCTCAGGTCAAGACAGTAAGTGTTATGTAGTGGTTAGAATTTCAGACAAGGACCTGGAAGATCCCTACTCAGCCATGTAGCTCAGTGGGTGACTTGGGCCAGACACTCACTCTCAAATTAACGTACCTCACAGGGTTGTGGTGAGGATAAAAACAGGGGGAGCACTATGTATGCCACCTTGAGTTCCTTGGAGGAAAGATATAAATGTAATAAAATAAATAAGTCTCCTTCTCCCTGTTTGGAATCATATGATATAATAATAATAATATAGCCATTGTACTGTGACTTGCGGAACTTGCCTATAAGGAAAAAATAACTACAGCACACATTCCTACTTCAAAAATTATCTGTATGAATCTTGACACAGAATGGGATGGCTCAGTAGAAGGGCCAGATGAGACCCCTCTCTGAGGGTTGGACTGGCATAGGATCCAGTGAATCTTCGGCTGATTCAGCTCCTCCACAGCAGCCTGCCTCCGCTCCCACAATGTCTGATCTTTGGCAGCAGTAAACTATTTTGGACCTTAAGTTGCCTCTGTGTGGTGACTGGAACTGGGTGCAACTTCTGTAACAGAAAGATCTCACCTCATATTTCTAACAGTATTAGCTACTATTGTTTGTTTAGTCCACAATGTAAATAATTACATTGTTTTCTGAATTAGTTTTGGCATTTCCTTCCATTGAAATATTTTATGTAATTAATGACATTACAGTGGTACCTTGGTTTACGAAGTTAATCCATTCGAGAAGTCCGTCTTAAACCAAAGTGTTCTTAAACTAAGGTGTGCTTTCCCATAGCAGCGGGGGACTCAAAATGGAACACACACACAAACGGAAGCGAAACATGTTTTGCTTCCAAGGCAAATTTCCAAACCAAAACTCCTACTTCCGGGTTTGCAGCGTTCTTAATCCAAGTTGTTCATAAACTAAGCTGTTCTTAAGCCAATGTACCACTGTAGTTTCAGTCAGAGTGCATAGCGAGATGAGCAACACACGTTTTAGTGAAAGCCAAACAGAAACACAACTGGTTGAGACAAACACAGGACAGGATGGAAATAGCTGCCTCCTTACATCCCTGTTAATGGGACTTGTGTCCACTGGTGAAGGCCTACAGAGAGAGGTCCATGGTTCATCCTAACCCCCAACAGCATTCAACATGGGCAGATCTAAGACTATATTTTCAACAGGTAGTCTTGGCAAATTGTACAGAACATGAGGCAAGTGGCCCCCTGATGTAAGCAAGTGTAGGATACACCATTTAAAAAGCTCAACACTGGCTGCTCCTTCTCCCCAACAAATCCTAACCCCAAGCTAGAACAGGACTTCAGTATATGAGTAGAAGAGGTTCAAGTCTTTCCTGTTTCCTTGCAACCCAGCCAGATGGGTGAGGTATTATTATTATTATTATTATTATTATTATTATTATTATTATTATTTCCAACCCAAATCACTTGCCTGACTGCTCTTGGCCACCAATAGCCACAAATGGTTAACTAGGTGATAAACCTCTGGACATTTCTGTTTTCAGGTAGAAACACACACAACTTTCTATGGCTCTCCTGTACACAGCCATTACCCTGCATCTGGGGAACTCGATAACAGGGAACTTAACCTCTTCCCTAACAAGCTAGATTTCTGTGTAGAGGAATGTCCACCCTCTCCCACCACCTCAGCCAAAAAAACCCCAATTCCATTCTGTCTGAAGTTTTGCACAATATTCCGGGGGGGGGGGGGTCATCAGGAAAGCTGCAAGGAATTCTGTAAGGGCCATGCCCAGTTAAAAGCAGGGATCCAAATAACCAACAGAATTCTTATGCATTGTCATTTTGTCTTTTATTATAGTTATTCTGTGTTGGAGATTGTTAGATGCTTGTGCATCCCATCGGTCTCCTAGCCAACTAAAGAAAACTGAACTGGGCCTGTCCCATCCAGACATTTGTATCTCCCATATATGTTTTTTCCTTGAATAATAACTGCCAAGTGGTGTAGCACCAGTGATGTAGCTACAATGTTTTCCCCTTTCCCCAAAAAATAATTGGGTGAGGGGGGCAGAAACACTTTAAAACAGAATAGTTTCAATCTCTAATTCCTAAAAGTTCACTTTGTTTTTATTATACTGGGTGTAGACTATGAAAGTGACAGTACAGACAGTAAAAATAGATATTTCCAGATACATGGAGCACATGGTTTCCCTGTTTCATAAAATGAATTGTGGCATAGTAGGAAAAAGGATCATAAATCTTTTGGAGTTTGTTTTTCCTGATACGTATATTTGGCAATAACCTGTGTCATGATGCTTCAAGTTTCATACCCTGTGTTTTGTTTTGTCTGCTTGTTGTGTAACAACATTGCAAAACTGGCCACGGGTGTCAATGTGGCTTTTGCTCTGTGGATTAAGTGTACCCTGCTCCATTGAGGCATACTTGCTGCTACTGCTTGTTTCACATCCCCCTGTAACTAGGTGGAGACATTGTTTTTAATGTCACAATCTTTAAACTTCAAGCTTAAAGGGTGGTATTCAACCAAGTTTTGCTCAGAGTAAACCCACTGAAATTAATGAACATGACTAAAATAGGTCCATTATAGACCTACCCTGAGTAATACTTAGTTGCATACCTCCCAAAGATTTTAACTCCAAGAGCCACTGAGATAAAGTGCAAACATAAATGTTATAACCCGACCAAAATTCACGAATAATTTTCACAGGATTCTTTCTCAGGGCTGAAGTGGGATGGGGGAGGCTTTACCAGCAAAATGTTGATTTCCCCCCTATTTTTCCATTTAACATTGATTCTGAGGAGGAGCTCTGTGAAACATGTAAGCTAATTCATTGTCTGGGGATTCTTAGTTGGTCTTAACAATTGTGGTGCTCTTCCTGTCTGGCTTTGCCCCTTCCCCTAATGAGCAGACATGGCTGTCCTACTATTAGACAAAATGAGGTGAAAGCCTCAGGCAGCAGATGCTGGAATGCAGTGGTAGCAGTCCCTTTGCTGGTCTTCCTAAGCCCCATGGTCATTCCTTCTCCTCTATTGAAGGCCAGAGATGTATTTGCCTACATGGCATGTGCTGCTCCCTCCTCCAAGGTGCTGGGTGTTACTCCATCTCAAGTGTCGATTAATATTTAACTTGAATATGAATCAGCCTGGATCCTGGGCCACACTGAGGGAGGTGTGGTAGACAGCCACACAAGAACAGGTCTTTTCATTGGTGGTCCCCCATCTGCAGAATGCAGTCTATTTAAGCAGCTAGTTTTTGAAATGTTAATTAATCATTGGAGGTATTGGAGAGGGGTTTCTGGTGCTTCATACCAGAGAGCCAGTGTGGTGTAGTGGTTAAGAGCAGTGGACATGCTTCTCCACAAGCAGCTGCTGGGTGACCTTGGGTTAGTCACACTTCTCTGAAGTCTCTCAGGCTCACTCACCTCACAGAGTGTTTGTTATGGGGGAGGAAGGGAAAGGAGATTGTTAGCCGCTTTGAGATTCCTTAGGGTAGTGATAAAGTGGGATATCAAATCCAAACTATTCTTCTTCTTCTTCTTCTTCTTCTTCTTCTTCTTCTTCTTCTTCTTCAGTTTTGGGGAGAGAGCTTCTTATGTCACTCCACTGAGTTTCCCTTAAAAAGCAGGAAGTACATGGATCCCAGGTGCTCAGTAGCCAAAGTCCCCAGCTTCTGGTAAAGTCCAAGGCAAGATGTCATGAGGTAACTTCTCCACATGGGCCTTTTTTCATATTCTGAAATGCAGGCAGCCAGGGATGCTGCTAAGTGCTGGTAAAATATTTACTCAAAAGAAAATATGCACACACTGTCCTCAGCCATCTTACAACATTAAGTGGCAGTGTGGTCAGACTGACCTCCTGTCACCAGTGGTGAAGAGGTTTGCATGGTGTGAACTCACTGGCAGGGCCAATTTGGCACTCCCATGTGTTTGCACCACACCAACCTTGCCACCGCTTTACCCCTACTGCTTGCTCTCCTGGTAAGCTACAACAATGTGAGTGATGGGAGGTCAGATAAGCATTCCCACTTCACCAACTGCTACTGATGTAAGTCAAGGACACGGGTAGCGCTGTGGTCTAAACCACTGAGCCTCTTGGGCTTGCTGATTGGAAGGTCGGCAGTTTGAATCCGTGCGATGCTGGTGAGCTCCCATTGCTCTGTCCCAGCTTCTGCCAACCTAGCAGTTTGAAAGCGTATCAGTGCAAGTAGATAAATAGGTACCACTGTGGAGAGAAGATAAACAACATTTCAAAGTGCTCTGGCTTCCATCACAGTGTTCTGTTGTGTTGTGCCAGAAGCGGTTTAGTCCTGCTTGCCACATGACCCGGAAAGCTCCCTTGGCCTGAAGAAAGATGAGCACTGCACCCCATAGTCGCCTTTGACTGGACTTAGCCGTCCAGGGGTCCTTTATCTTTATCAACTTCACACCCACCAAAATTCTAAAGAAATGTTTAAGCACCCTGGGCATGAGAAGGAAGGAAGGAAAATTGGCACAGCATTTCTTCAAGAAAGAAAACCCCTTAGAACATAACAACAGGAACATATACCATCAGAAGGGATATTACTTATATTCCCATGACAAATAAGAAAGAGAACTGAGAGTGTGGGTGCAGAATTAGCCTTCCTTAAAAAAACACACACAAAAAAACCCAATGGGAATTTCCATGTGGGAAATGTTACAGTGGAAAGGGAGTGTCATGTCTTTCTTGATAGCCAACTTCCTCTATATGCTAATTACATTTTTATTAATAGTAGCAGAGTGACTTGTTTCAACAAGTTTTTTTTTTTAATTATTTAGGTTTTTATTATTTAATTATAAGCTCTAGCATATCTGGTAGGTAGCACATGCTCTTTTATTTGCTATGTATTTATTTAACTAGATCATCACTCAGCTAATAAATGCTTGGAAGGCCCACTAAAAAAATACATTTTGAGGGCTTTTCAAAAAGGCTGCAATGTAAAAATTGGATGCAGATCCAATGGAAGGCCCCATACAGAAGGCAGTCAGTGGCAGTATGTTTCTGAGTGCTTCTGAATACTGGTATGGTTTTGGTAGGCCAAACAATTGCTGTCCAATATAGAACAACCATTAAAGTGACTGACTACTCAAGGGACATTTTAGTTATTGGCATAAAAAAGTCTTCAAGAGGCGCCTGAAAGTCAAAAGTGGGGATTTCTATGTTTTTGGTGCAAATGCCCACGCTGCCCATTCATGGGTAGAACTGCAACTGACTTTTGCATGGACTTTAGGAACCCAAAAATAGGAACAACCTGTTGCAAAGCATTTCAGAGAAGCACAGACTCTCTGATTTATCTATTATTTCAGCAAAGATGTCATCAGATTCAAGAACACTGGGAATGAGGAAAAACTTCTGGAGCTTTAGAAAGTAATGTCTAAAGTAATGATAAAGTAATGTCAGGTATTATATCACCCAGGTTGATGCTTTATGGCTCAGCTACAGCAAATGCAGCATTTCTGAATATTCTGAATATATTGAATTTTCAGTACTCTGCAGCTGCCACCTTGACAACAGCATCTTTTGTTTTATTTTTAATAGCATTTTTGTTCTGCCTTCTTCAGTTGCTCTGATATGACTTAATCTCTATTTTGTTAATATGTATATTTTTTAAGAATATGTTTTTTAGCCATTGTGACCTAACCTTATCTCAGCCTTTGCAGTATGCTATGTACAGGGTCTGCTGTGCAAGTATCATTGCTTCTGGCTACAGGACAATGGTCTTCAGTTGAGCACATGCCTGCAATGATCTGAACCAGGGGTTGGCAACCTAAGGCCCATGGGCCACAAGCAGCCAACGGGGGTCATTTAACTGGCCCCCAAGCCGCCCCTGAACCGAGCCGCCCACTCAGCGAGTCCCCGTGCGCTGCACTAAACCTGTGCAGCGCGGGGCAGGGACTCGCTTCCATGGTGCCAGAAATCGCGTCTGCACAGACGCAGACGCCGGAAATCATGGGCATGTGCGCTATCCAGCCCATGGAGGGATCTCCGCTGGAGTGAACTGGCCCAGGCGAGGTAAACCTTGCCGACCCCTGATCTGAACTAATACTGCTGCAGAAATTGGGCAGTGATTTTTGCCATCACTGAAGCCCTTTTTCAAGCCACAACACTCATGGTCGGATCAGGTGTGATGGGATGTGTTTCACATTTATGTCAAATATGTAGATTAAGACTTTAGGCATGCTTGGGACCAGGGCCAGCCCAAGACATTTTGACACCTGAGGCAAACCACAAAATGGTACCAGCATTCCTCACCCATGAAGAAGAGGGAAATTAAGATCAGGAATGGTGGGTGGGAGAAGACTAGCAATGGAGGCCAGGTCTAACACACCTGTGGATCCTGCCACCTGAGGCAATTGCTTCACCTTGCCTCATGTGTGGGCCAGGCCTGCTTGGGACCCCTCACACAGAGGCCTGTTTTTGTTTGTTTGCTTTTTACAATGTTGACCAGTTCTAAGTGGACTGATCCTTGAAACTGGCTCAGGCATGGAGGGAAGCAGAAAAATCAGACATGTGAGACATTCACAGTTCTGCTTTCCATTCTTCTAGCAATATTCAAATAAGCTCTTCTAAGGGACGTTTCCAAATTCAGTTTAAATTTCACAGCTTTTCTCCCACTGTTATAATGGCCTAGTGATGGCAATTTCACACTTCTCTGTGGTTGCAGGCTACATTTGTCACACGGCCAGTGCAATGTGTGGTCTCAGCAAGGAGAATCCCATTCCACAAACTTGGGCCTGCAACACTGAAAGCATGGCTTTTAGTTGTTAGGAGTCATGCACCTCAGTCATGGGAGACCATCAACAAAAACCCCGCCCAATGTCTCAGTGCTCTCTGGTCACTGATATAAGGTATCAGGCAGCCCTTAAGATAACCTCAAGTTGTTAAGGAGCTTTGTAAATAAAATTTAAATTGGTCTCATATAGCCCACAGGTTGCAGGTTCCACCTCATCTCAGGTGGACTGGACACCTGCACAGACCCAGAAGAGTTTTGCAGTGGTTCTCCTGAAAAAACCGATCCCTCAGAAGTCTAGAAATTACAAGAGAATTCTATAAATCAGTAAAGATTCCAAAAATGTGAGTGTTCTCTGAGTCAAGGGGGAAGCGGTGATTTCATTGCTGGAAAGAGCTCTGCTAATTAAAGGTGGACAGGAGGACGTGATTCAAATGCAGGTGGAATATCGCTGCCATGTATGCTAGTTTTTACAGGTTGAATTTAAGTCTAATTAACAGTATACCTGAGGCTGACAGTGATTCAAATCAGGCTGACTTTGTGATTCACTGGTCATTTCACTTACTTGGGTAGAGAACAAGTGAGTCTTTCTTTACTAGGGCAACTGGGAAAACATTGGAGGAGCATTGTTTTTCCAACTTCACTTCCCCACACTATATTTGGTCACATCCTTTAACTAATACTCTTACTTGTTAATTAAACAGAAAAATGTGAAGCACTTCAGCCAAAGCAAGTGGGTTCTTGTTGCAGTGTGGAATGCTCCTGTTCAGGATTCCTGCCAGCCAAACAGGCTGTCTTCCAGGATGCTTCATGCCATCCCAGCTACCTAGCCACCCCACAACAGTATGTGTCTACTGAGCATGCTCAGTCTTCACTGAACTGTTTGACGAGCCCCCCCTTTAGTAACACGCTTTTACTTTAAAATTAAAAAAAAAAGTTGACTGAAATTAAATTATTTTGCTGCACTTCTAATTCCACTTAACCCACTTGAATTCAATAGGACTTACGTACTTCTGGGTAGAGAGGGTTAGGATTGTGCTAAGTTTCTTGATGTCTGACATGTGTGGATGTGTTCATGTGTCCTTTTTTACTAGAGTAGACAGTAAAAATAAAAAAACCCAGAAATATAGAATTGAATAAAACAGATATCTTAAAATAGAAATCTAAAAACATTTCAATGAATTAAATATTCAAAATTTATCAGAATTATCATCTTTTTCCCCTACTGTAGGCTACCTCAGTAGGATACGCAGTTGTTGCAACTCCAAATTTCAGAAAAAGTAATTAAATTTACATTTAATTAATGAAAGGATCCACAAAAGAAAAAAGTAAGTTGAGTTGAAAACAGACAGCTGGTTCAAAGTATGGTGAAAATGGTTTGAACAAATACACATGTGAAATCTTTTTTTAGTCTTTGCTTTTGCAGATAAAAAAGGAGTATTGGTGTCCCTTCCAACTCTATGATTCTAAATTGCTGGTAAAACCAAACCTTTTCCTAAGAAGGGAGGAGTGAATCTTGGTTCCATCTTCATCTTTATAGACGATCCTCCCTGCCTCTGTGTTGAGAGAAAACCCTGAGCCACTCATATCTAATCCCAGCCATTTCCAAAGAAAAATATTGCAAAAGGGGCAGCTCATTCCCAAACTGCCCGAGCCCTGGGCTACTGAAGTCAAGAAAAGTAGAGATGATTCCCAAATCAAGTGTAAATCTCTACAGCTCTATGAGGCTCCAGCAAAGGGACATGATTAATTTCCCTTTGCCGGCACAAAAAAATGAAATCCAATAGAAGCAACATTGAATCTAATAGCCTTCAACTATAAAGTAGAAGTCCTAAACTTCCCAAAGTAGTAAACATCAACAACCACTAACGCCCACTTCGGCCTCTGTTCCATTTGAGTTGAGATCATCAGGCATAGGCAGCTTACCATAACCAAAGATAATTCATGTTAACATGATGCAGAGCTATCGCCATTAATAATGATCTAGAACCAAAGGACGCTTCCACTCTGTCAGTGTTTTGTGGCAGGAATTCAAGTGCACACTGGGAAATTTAGGTTTGCACAATTGCAGGGGATTAAAGTGCTCTGTCTCCTTCACGGATCACTGCCTTGCCATGGTGAAGGGGCTTGAATAACTCAGAGAAGATATGAGCTATGCCGTGCAGGGCCACCCAAGATGGACAGGTCATAGTGGAGAGTTTTGACAAGATGTGATCCACCTGAAGCAGGAACCAGCAAGCCACTCCAGTATCCCTGCCAAGAAAACTCCATGGACAAAGACAACAGGCATATAAAAGTTATGACGCTGGAAGATGAGCCCCTCAGGTCGGAAGGCATCCAACATGCTACTGAGGAAGAGCAGAGGACAAGTACAAGTAGATTCAGAGCTGATGAAGCGGCTGGGCAATTATGGTGCTGGAGGAGACTCTTGAGAGTCCCATGGACTGCAAGAAGATCAAACCTCTCCATTCTTAAAGAAATCAGCCCTGAGTGCTCACTGGAAGGATAGATCCTGAAGCTGAGGCTCCAATACTTTTGGCCATGAGAAAAGAAGACTCCCTGGAAAAGACCCTGATGTTGGGAAAGATTAAGGGCGCAAGGAGAAGGGGACGACAGAGGACGAGATGGTTGGATAGTGTCTTCGAAGCTACCAGCATGAGTTTGACCAAACTGCGGGAGGCAGTGGAAGACTGGAGTGCCTGGTGTGCTCTGGTCCATGGGGTCACAAAGATTCGGACACGACTAAACAACAACAAAAAGGCTCTGTTGCCCTAGGACAACAAATAAACCATAAAACAAAAAGGATCTGATTTTTTGTGCTTAGGAAAGTGGTGGGGGAGATGTTGATTGAACCATTAATCAATGGGAAAGCATAGTAACAGTCTGCAAGACAAATGCTCTTCATCATTATAACTACCCTGCAAGCAAATCAGAGCAAATGCTCAATAAAGACCGGATATAATCTAACCTCCACAAAGCCTTTGTGCCAGCAAGCCCAGTTGTGAGCTCAATTAATAGGTTGTCTGGAGGAGCCCCCAGACTGTTGTTTATGTCTAGCCAAAGTTAAAAAGAGTCTGAGGCACAGATTTGTGTCACAAATTAGAAACTACAAACCTTGATTAAAAATTAAGAGACAAAGGTAAAAACAAATAAACATGTGAATAGTTTTATAATACAAGGTTGCCACCTGGTGGTTAAAAGAAATTCACTTCCATTCCTGCCATCTCTTTCAAAGCCAGAAAGGAAATAAATTAAATCAAGACATGGTCATTTACTGGAATAATTCTTATTAATCTGTGCCAGTAATATAAATGTGTTTTGGAGTTCTAGAATACATCTGCTAGCCATGAACTGAAATACACACAAACTGCAAATGTTCTAAGTATTATGAAAAATTCTTTCTCAAATAATTGGTTGTTACTTATAAACTAGCTAGTGTGATGTAGAACAAAACCCTTCTTAGGTGAGTCAAATACAAAGGAAACGATGACATTACATCAAATTATCAATAAAAAAGTTTCAAAAATATTGAATACGCAAAATATTAGCGACAGGAGTGGGCTATTGGCTGTTTATCATTGCTAATTGGCATATGCATGCAAGAATACATAAAAGGCATATGCATAAGTGCTTACATAAACAATGGACAAATTTAGCCTTATTATATATACCAGTATTAGCAGTCATCAAGCATTGTCCTGCAGTTTGTTGAAGTACTGGGAAAAGTCAGTAAAATAAATTACAGCTGTGCAAAGGAAATATATCCATAAGGTGTACACACATATTTAGTTTTCAAAACTTTTTCATATCCTCCAGGGAGAAGACAGGATTGGAAGCTGCATAATGGAATGAGGTAGGTGTTTTTAATAACTCTCCCCTCCTAATTTCTCCAGAAATGACAATGTCTAGAGAAAGGATGGGGAAGCTGTGATTTTCCAGATGTTGTTGGCTGAAGCTGATCCCTAAATTGCAGTATTAGTAGTGATGTGGTAAAGGTCAGGAGGTATATTGTTTCTCCTTGATCTGATTGTGTGTCCAAACTAGAAGAAACAGGACTTCTGTGCCATGGAGTCTACTTTTCTCTTTTTCAATAAAAGTACTAGCTTCATGCGACTATACTAAATTGCCCTTGCTCTCCACTGGTTGGATATTCTAAAATGTTAACAGGGCAATACTTTTAAAGTTGTGCAGAGTACCACAGGGATTTGGTTATCAGTTCTATTTTCCTGACGTTAATCAGTGGTCTCAGATAGCAAAGTTCTTGGGTGATCTGAAATTTGCAAGCTTCTGTTGTTCATTTCTGACTGAATCATCTGCTTTCGCCTAGG
Organism: Podarcis pityusensis; assembly: GCF_964106645.2. NCBI lineage: Eukaryota > Metazoa > Chordata > Lepidosauria > Squamata > Lacertidae > Podarcis > Podarcis pityusensis. The sequence continues at coordinate 51,250,489 of NC_138027.1, forward strand.
CCCAAGATGTCAAACAGACCCTCTCACTGGAGGTTATAATGTGGCCATAACCATAACACCCAGCCACTCTCACATGTACTTGGAACAAATTGATATTAGAAGACTGAATACGATTATGAGAAGGGATTTGAAGTGAAAATATTTGCATGCTTCAAGAATGAAAGTACAGCAGAAATATGGACTGCTCTATATTGGTAGTATTGAAGAAAAACTCAAAAACACTCTCTTGTTGTTAAGGATGGCCTAACACCTCCCTCACCACATAGGCCTATTGTAAGCATGTCCCTTTGGGCATGCTCAGTAGGCATGCTCAAAACTCCCTGGTGGATTTGTGAACCCTCACTTTCCCTGCACGCATTCAAATGGGGATGACTGGCATAGGGAGGGAATACAACCCAATTCCCTGCTACTCCCTTCTCCAAAGGATGTTATAAACACTCTGGTGTAGGGAAAGGATTTTGCTCTAACTCACAGCTCAAGGAGGCTCAGGTGTTTCTTTCTATACATGCTACAGGGTGAGGGAGAAATTGGAGGCTGGCAGGGAGCGAGTTGAGTGTCCAAGGCAATGGGTGAGCAAGTGGGCTTGTGCCAGTGGGCAGGCTGAAAAAAGGGGAAGAAATGGCAGTGAAGCAGGCAAGTAAGCTGGGCAGTGGTGGCAGGGCAGGTTGAATGAGAGGGGTGCCGTGATGGCATGGATGGGTTGTAGAGGTTTATGAAAAAGAGGAGAGGCTTAGAAGATGGAGGACTTGGGCAAGGAGAAAGAAGTTAGAGGAAGGAGGTTGGTGAATGAAGCAACACATAGCAGTTACAGATAGGTAGCCGTGTTGGTCTGCCATAGTCAAAATAAAAAAATCCTTCCAGTAGCACCTTTAAGACCAACTAAGTTAGTTCTTGGTATGAGCTTTCGTGTGCAAGCACACTTCTTCAGATACCTGAAGAAGTGTGCTTGCACACGAAAGCTCATACCAAGAACTAACTTAGTTGGTCTTAAAGGTGCTACTGGAAGGATTTTTTTATTTCAACACATAGCAGTATGTCTAAACAGAGCCATTGTGTTGCTTTTTTAAAAAATGGCAGTAACAGACCAGTAACAGATTCTTTTCGATAAACAGAAGGCAATGGTGTTGGGATTGTGATATGTAATAACAATCTGTAGATGTGCATCACAGTCACGTAATGAATTTCCTGTATTGTATGTATAGTGGTTTAGTTACTAGGGACTTAGCTATACAGCTGCAAATAAAACGTCTTAACTGTGTTTTAAGTGAACTATACAAAGTGACACTAGATAGCGAAGGTGAGCCTTATGGAAAATTCAAGTATTTTTTAAAAAAACATTTTTTTAAAAAAAAAGCATTTTCAGAACGTTTTTTATGTTTGTGTAGATTCCACCTAGGTGGTCCTGGAGTTAATTGTATCTGGGTGGAGTCACGAACTTCTTGCTGCTGTTCTGTTCTTGTTTAAGAGAGCCAATAAAGTTCTTATCCAGCTTTCTAGCTGGTGTATCTATAATGCCTTCCATGACACTTGTCACATTTGTGTAGGAAACAGTTTATGGTGTAACTATATCTACTATATCTACTATCACATTTGTCACCCCCATGCTTATTTTGTTGCATGTACATGCTGCAGGACATGTGTATTTGTTATATAAGAGGATATCTACATACCACAACCCAGAGGTGAAATCAGTAAAGGAAATATGTCAGCCATGTGTTGTAACAGTGCATATTGTTTATATGGTTTATATGAGATGAGCAAGTGAGGTACATTGGCTAAAGAGCTGTCCTGTGCACCAGAAATTACTTTCTTGACCTCTGCCCTAAAGTTACTATGCATTGTAACCTCCAGAAAGCTACAAGGTCTCTTAGTCTCAGTTCCAGTCTTCAATATAGAGAGAATACTATATTACAGGTTTGTTGAAAGTGTTATTGAGAGAACACATGCTCTGTATTTTGACAAAATACTGTTTCTGCGTGTGCTAGTCTTAGAGAGAGAAAAGGACAAGAATAGGAATACCCTGGGATTTTCAATTTCCTTCAATATACTTTGAATGGAACATTCAGAATAAACTGCCTGTTTGGGTTTGGTAGAACAGGCATAAAAATTTCCCCACCCATTTCTAAAAGGAGAACTTCAGAACTTTCCAGAGTGCACAGAAATGCAGCCATTTCTTGCATCTTTGGGGTCACGCAAGTGGAGTGGAAATCAGGCTTTTCATAGTACACAACTCCTTTTGTATTATCTGTATAACTGTGGAACTCCATACATTAAATACACCAGTTATGATTGGCAATGAATATAGCATTTGGAAAATCTAAACATAAATGCAGCTGAGAGGCCACTGACACAAGTGAAGCCTGTAGTTTGAATGTTTTCTTGTCACTGTGTCTGTTGCCAGTCTTATGCACAGTACTGTTTTTGTTTTCACCCTTGGAGTTCTTCAGTAGCTCACAGGAGTCAGCTCCCAGGTTGATTCACCAGGGGTTTTGTACTTGGCAGTTGCATTACCCAGATGCCATCATCAAACATGCTTTATAGAAAACCAATAGCACTTTATCCAAGGTCTATTTCCCCACTCTAGCATCCCTTTTTCAGGATTAAGTAGCTACCTGAACAGAATTAAATCATGGCCATGCCCAAATCCAGTACTATACAGGTTCTCATCTAGCTTCCTGACTGCTGTATCCTCTGAGTCTGAGCCTTCCATGATAGTGTAAGAAACATGGAATACCAAACAGAAGCAACTTAAGGAAAACAACATTTTAAAGTTTAATTGGTGGTAGTCTAAAGGGCTGGTGATGGCATTCTACAATAGATGGTTGGAGTTGCAAATACAAGTTCTTGATATACAGACATGGATTAAGGGCCTGCATAAAAAGGTATTTATCATGTTTTTCTAGGCAAATTTGTCATGGATGAAACCTGGCACTTCTAGTATTGTTATTTTTCATAGTCTGGAGCCTTTTTGTCAGAGTAGCATGTTTTATGAGATCTCAGGTTTCTAATTTCAAATTTGTAGGCTATATTTTTAAAGGGGTTCCCCCCTCTTTAGACTGTAAATGGATATGCAGGCAGCAAGGGATATCTTATTTTCTTTTTATGATGGAGAAGGAATATTTTCCATCAATATTTTCCTATCATAATTTAGGTGGTGGGAAAACATTGGCTAGATGGCCAAGACCACATATAGAGATTGTATTGTAGTCTCTGTGGCCATATGACAGCAGAAACCTATAATAACTGATATGGGTTTGTGGAATATGCTAAACCAAGCCTTTCCAAGTCTAAACATTTGGTACACAAACTTCATAAAGAACCAACTATACATTGCATGCGAACGCATGTAGCTATAGCCCAACAGCATATTAGGATTTAGGGGGATACAGCTGATAGTGGAGAGCTAGTGGAGAGAAAAGGACTCTTAATCCATACCCAGCCTGCCTCCATTGCTCTCCAAATGACACATCCCTCAAGCAGCAATAAGCTCAAGGGGTTCTAAAAAGGGGTGAATGAATCAGTCTAGTTCTTATCTGTGTTGCCCAGAAATGTATTCATTCATAAGTCTCATCCATCCCGTTTCTCCATTAATGTGCTATGGAGTGTGTGTATAAAATCAGCATGAATTTTTTTAAATAAAAAAAGTTTGTTTCTCAAGATATATTTCATCCTAATAGACACCTTTTTAACCTATGTATACTATATTATCCTCCTCCCGTGGAGGTTTTTTCAGCAGAGCTCGAGTGGCCATTTGTCATGGATGCTTTAGTTGAGATTCCTGTATTAGAAGACCTTCAGGGTTCCTTCCAACTCTACAATTCTACAATCCATTTCACCACAATGCTTCTAGGGCCAAATGGAGGGTCATTGAGTGATGTTACATGGGGGGAGGGAGCTTTGGGATGAAAGAAGATAGCAGATGCTGCAGTTGTCCAACCAAATACTGGTGCCTCGGGTTACATACGCTTCAGGTTACACACGCTTCAGGTTACAGACTCCACTAACCCAGAAATAGTACCTTGGGTTAAGAATTTTGCTTCAGGATGAGAACAGAAATTGTGCTCTGGCAGCGCGGTGGCAGCAGGAGGCCCCATTAGCTAAAGTGGTGCTTCAGGTTAAGAACAGTTTCAGGTTAAGAACAGACCTCCAGAACGAATTAAGTACTTAACCCAAGGTACCACTATACTTTTCGTCTCAATGCCAGGCCCTTAATTTTTAAAATTGTACCAGTGTGCGTTCCACTACAATGACTTTTCTATAGCCTTGCCTAATGATGCTATTAGGCCTGCACATCACCGGATTCTTTGGGTCACAAAGCAAGAGAAATGTGGCCCTGGGATTTTATAGGATCATAGAATGTTGCCTCATACCGAGTCAGGCCATTGATCCATTTTGCTCAGTATTGTCTATACTGACTAGCAGCAGCACTCTAGGATTTCAGACAGGAAGTGTTTTGCAGTCTTCCAATGTATATTTCTGAACCCACATGCACGTCCAACACTCACATGTATTCACACACATACTATGAAGAGGTTGAGGGTCTTTTGCTAGAGTTATGGTGTGTGTTTGTTATGAATATGTGTTTACCCTTAACCTGAGGAGATTTCACCCCTCCCATATCCAAGAATCTGCTGGTGTTCTCTGCTGATTCTCCAGAGAGGAGGGGGTGGTTTCTGCTCTCTACTTATTCCGCTCCAGCCGCACATCAAAGAGAGAGAGACTGAGTGTTAGAGAGAGATCATGTGTATAGATAAGGTTGCTGCTAAGAGCAGCTGCAGACACTCAGTGCAGTTCAGCATTTTCGTTTAGACCTCATTTAGCTCTGTACATAGTTGTGTATAATAGTTGTAGATAGAATAAAGTAGTTATTCTACAGAGCTGCTCTCCGAGTCGTTTATGCTCTGCTATACTCTGCTATACTCTGCTGTGCGATGACTGTCTTCTTGTGGAAGTGAATCCAGTGCTCACAACTCTAAGCTGTGAGTCCACAGCACTTTGACCTGTTCCTGTGCAGAAGATGGTCTCTGGAAGTGCTACCCAGCTCGCCTAGCCCAGTCGGGGCTGAAGTGGATGAGTCCAGTTCGTGGCACTGGTTCAAGGGCGATGCTGACATAACCTTATGCCCGCAAGAACTTCTCAAACAAAACAAATACAGAAAGATTGGTTTATTACATGAAATGAAAGTGATAGAATATATAAACACTGCTTCAGATAGCAAAATTACAATTTATGCAGGCAGCAAATTCTACAGTACATACACACCTTGATATAAAGAGTGAAAGACCACTGGGTATAGGGCAGTATATAAATTCAATAAATAATAACTATTCTCAAAAGCCTACAGAAAGTGTGACAATTTTTCCACAGAACCCACACTAATAGCAAGGAATGGAGAGGGAAAAGAGCAATGTGTAAGTTTCTTGTTGGAACTTGGAGAGCTAATCAACCATTGAAAATCTAGGCATTTTGTACTAATTTTAGCCAATGCATTCTAATGGAGAAGGGAGCAGAAATGAGCAACTCATAGAATTTCAATATTTTTATTGTCTCTTCCTGAAGTTTCCTGCCTATTTTGCTGGCTTTGCTTAATTAAAAGTTGAACATATTCCTAGCAAGCAATGCCTAAACTGTTCATCCTTGTTTGTTTCCTGCCTTGAAGTTATCTTATTATTTGTGTGTGTGGCAACCATTCTGTAATAGGAAGTTTTTAGATTTTACTGGCAACTAGATTACCGGTACATGAACTGATTATGCACAACATATGAGGAGTTTAGGATGTCTCCTTGATGCCTTGCAGGACACATTGGAAATAAGACTGGTACCAGGGGCACGAAACCTCATAGTGGGAAATCTCCTTTCATATTAAGTCATGTGAAACTTTACTCATATCATGATCTACAGTAATAAACCATGAAAAATGTTCAGATTGACACACAGCCAAGCCAAGCCAAATGATTATATGCTCCCCCATCCCCAGCAGCCATGTTATGTTACACCATGCCCCCAGAGAATGTAACAATACAGAAAGAAAGAAAAAAAGACATTGAAGGAGAGACAGAAAAAAACCTGAGTATCTAGAATGTTAACTCACAATTGAGCAGAACATACTTGGAATGTGAAAATTTTGATTGAAAATAGCTAAAGTACTTCATTGTAAACAAAATATTGATTTTTTTAAAAATAAATATCAGTAAGTGCTGCAAACCTTACATTTGGAAATCAAGCAGTCATTTCATTTGTACGCCAACTTTCCAAAGTCAAAACCATGGTCAAGGTCTGTAATTCAGGGATTATTTGTTTTGTGTTTTTAGTGGCCATGATTAAGCAACAGGGTTGATTTCATTATTATTTTTTAGTAAATTTTATGTTGCTTTTATTAAGGTCCAGCTTTAAAGATACTGAATTAGATGGTTCTTGGTGCTTTGCTTTGAGTTATTATTTTAAAAGATGGTACAAAAGCCCAATTAATTAATTGAATTAATCAAGTTTAGTACTGTATTCTGAAAGTGCATATGCACATGCAGACACGAATGCATGCAAAGAGCCAGCATTTTTAAAATACTGGAATTGTAAGTTCTTGTGTTCATTTATCATGCTCTCTGAAATCATTTGAAGCTTCTCTGGAATTCTCTGCCAAAGTAAATATCTGACTCAAGCATTTGATGGCTTTATTGCCTGAAGATCATACACAGGTCAGAGCATGATGCAAGTGTCTTGAGTTGTACAGAGTGTGACATTTAACATGAGCATTTGTTCAATTGCCTTTGGTAAACTACATGCTTCTTTGCTTTTTAAGTGCCCAACTCCATGCTTTAGAAAGCATAAGACTGGAAGGAACTATTCTAAAAACTAACCATAAATACAAACACACATGTATTGTTTTCCCGTCTCCATACTCTTCAGTTGAATTTCATGAAAATGTACATTTGCTCAATTCCATTTCCAGCATGAGAAAGGGAATCAAAGTAACATTTCTTAAGATAGCCTCAAAACAAATGGATAATTATCAAGAGGAAGAGCTCTCTGTCCGTACTTCTACTAAACATCTTAAGCATGCCGCTGTACACATGGACACTTACACCAAACACAAGAGCTCACCCAGGATTCAAATGTCCTCTGGAGCCACACTTACATTTAATGGGCAGGTGGTTAGTGGAAAGTCAGTTCAGTCACTTGTCAGCTATCAAATTCTAGAGTGGAGATGCACCTCTTTATCCCACCACACACTTAAATTAATATGTGATGCAGACCCTCTATACAGAGCCAGGCTGGCACCCCTCAGCTGGCCGTTGCTGACAGATGGGGCAGTGGTGGTAGGGCACTATGCTGTTTCCCTGAGCCCCTTGTGCGATCATATCCTAAGCTAGCCTTCTGCCCTTTTATGTGGTAGATGACACCATCCTTTAACCCAGGGGTCGGCAACATTTTTTGAGGCCGGGCTGGTCCACTCCCCAGCAGACCTCTTGGTAGGCCGGAGCGTGGGTGCCCTCGCGTGTGCTCAAGCTATTTCCAGCACACTTCTGGGACGGAGGAGCATCTGTGCGCATGCGCACATGCTATTTCCGGTGCTCTTCCGACCCAGAAGTCGTTCCCCACAGTGAGAAAAAACGCACTGAATCCCCACGCCAATCCATGGAACGGCTGTGGGCCGGTTCCAGGAAGCTCATGGGCCGGAAGCAGCCCATGGGCCTTAGGTTGCCAACCTCTGCTTTAACCAATGATAAAGATTCAATTGCCATTCTGTATGTGGTGGGTGGGACATCTTATCTTTAACCCAAGGCAATAAAACCACTTGGGTCATGCCTGATGAAGAGGCCCTTAAGTATGAGAGTCCAATTCACATTTTACCTGTTCCCGCCCCCCCAAAAAGCCTAACAACAACGGTGCAGAATAATCACATGTAGGACTTTCACGTGTATTGTTTCTCCTCCATGTTAAATGTTTGGCTGGGCAAATGTCTGAACCAGGGCTGATTAACCAGCTAGCCACAAGGTGCAGTAACCCTGTCATCATTTCACCATGTTGTGAAATTAAGCTCCTCAGGTCATATACTCCTCACCATGATATGTAGGCAGCGTGATTTTTTTCCAAATTGTTGGCAATGCTGTGGAACCAATGGGGACCTCTGACAAATAAACAGCTCTATGTAAATGTATATAAGATGTATATATAAATGGTTCCATAAAATCACAGATCACTTGTAAATTAGCAGCCATAGTGTATGAGAGACTTAGAACACAATCCTAAATATGTCTACTTAGAAGGAATTGCTATTGAATTCAGTGGGGTTAACTCCCAACTAAGAAGGGCTAGGATTGCAGCCCTAATTTTTTCTGATTGTGAATAATAAATTTGTAAGAGTTGCCATACACTGAAATGTGGGAAATACACTTTTGACAAGTACTACGTGAGAATCAACAACATAAGATGGGCCCCTGTGCATATTTTGAATATTTTCTATTGATAAAAGCTCTGTGAGGGTTAGAGTGGCTTTGCCAAAGAGGAGTGGAGGAGGCTACATTTCAAAGATGTATCCATTTATCTCATGTATACTCTGCTATTTTTTCTCATTAATATTATGGAAGACTGTTCAGATACCCATTCAGGAAAGGTGGGAGCTGCATTTTAATTTCCAAAGTCTTAAAATAACTTTCTTGTCCATGGAAACAAATGCACTTCCAGAGGGAGGGTAGCTAGCCTACAACAATGGGAAAAGGGCTTTCATGGTGCTTTGAGCTGCCTGGAAATGGAATGTACAAGAAAGAAGAAAACCATCAGCAAAGTAAAAAAGGGCAGAGTGCATATTTGGGAGTACATGGAAATCATTAGATAATTTTTTGTGTACTTAAAAAAGCAGTCACTTTGGATATGTTATTGGAAGGGAGGATACAAATATTGAGAATAAATGCTTAAACCATAGCTACACCTTTCTTTCTCCTTTGGAAGGATGAAGGCAGGGTAGAGATGTAGATTTGCTTAAGCTAGGGATGGATGAATCAACCAGTTTCTGTTTCACTCAGTTTCTCCATTTTCCATTCTTAAGTTCACTTCTCCACATTTCCATATCTGATTGCAGACTGTTTTAGAAAGCAAGTCCTCATGAAATTTCAGCAGCATTTTAATGTAATTTTCTCCTAACATACACGTCTACATATAGAATTCTGCCTGATATACACATTTTTGCAAGGCAGATTTCCATTATGTAATGTCTTTTTGTACGCTATTTTTATGAGCATATGCCTTTTAATGTCTGCTTTATCTTAGTATATGCATTTTTATACACATTACTTGGCTGGAGGACTGCACTGCAAAATTCAGAGAAGTGCGAATCTTGAGGGATGGTTGTGTTTCAGGTCACTTATTGCTTTAGGAAGTGCAATGAGGCATCAATAATGAGATCCAAGTGGCCTGGATGACACAAGACGGAACACCAGGTATATTATAGTGGTGGGATGAGGGCCTTTGCTGTGACTGGGGACTGCTATATGAATAAACTCAATAGGAAACAGATCATCATTTCCAGCTTCTACTTCTAGGTTCTGTACCCAAGCAATCATTCTTTATGTACAACCTTAATCTCTAGATTAAGAGCCACTTCACCCTTGGTGCACCAAGCATGTTGTCAAGTAGCAAAGTAAGACAGTATCCAGGAGACTTGGCAACTCTCAGCTCCCTGGCACATGTTGACAGCCAATGTTTAAGACATGTTCTTCTCCCTGTCAAGCTTTCTTGGTCCACCTTCTGACACAAGGTGCACAAAGTGAAACATGGACTTTAGAAGCTGCATTCTGTTGTGTTTGAAAGACAGAAAATACCTGGTGATATGCTACATGTGTTCTTGGCTTTCTTTGTGTAACAGTGTAACCTCTGTTAGGTCCTCATTCAGAACCCCTAATCACGCCTGGGTTTGTTTGAGGTTTTCTTTTTTGGATAAACTATGTCTGCCGCTTTGATCATGCTATCACTATTGTTTGCAGGAGACTCATGCTGCTATAGCCTGTCCTCTTGCCCATTCTAAATTCTTGCACTGTCTGTGGCCCTTTTGTTTAATGCCAGCTACACAAGAATGTTGGCAAACAATCCACTAGTTCTGAACTGTGCTCTTTTGCTGACTTGGGAAGGTGTGTGGGAAAGCCTCTCCATCTCTTCGTGACAATGAGATCAGAGGGAGTCCTGCAAAACAAATTCCCCTGTGTTCTGCATTTTAAAAAGCAAACTTGTGGCATGCTTTCTTTTGCTGTTCTCTTCCCCTTGCTGCCTTTTGTACACTAACACCCTCAAGCCTCTCTTGTCTCCAAATAGTCAAATCTCACACGGTTAGGGTGCTTTGCCATTATCAAGGGCTCAGACAGCTTTGCAGTAAAGCCACATAGATGACACAGAAAAGTTCTGCTAACATCCGTCGGTGGTTTTGTCACAAACTTTGCAATATTTGCAGTTTGTCATCAATTCTAAAGGGTTTCCTAACGAAATAGATAGCTTGGATGATTGATTCAATAAACTGCCTGCCAATTCAACACCCCTCTCAAGGCCCCATGTCAAAATTAGTCCTGCTTTTAGTATTGTTTTCTCAAAGTATAAGCCTGTTTTGTAACACTGTAATTTCCCTAATTTCCACTTCAGGGAAACCTAGCAACCCACACCTGTTTACAAATGATTCATTTGGAAGCTGATGTCTTTGGGGCTCATACTTGGCTGGAACCCACCAGACGCATTAACCTTAAAGCCAAGCCCTTGATTGCCAGATTGGTGGGTTGGAAGAGACTGCTCAGTAGGGAAGAAAATACACTTTACATATGTTCAGAAGCACTGCCTAGATTTTACATAATATGATGGCAGATAATTAACAGGTGTGTGGCTACAGCTTCACCTGCCTGACAAATGTAGCACATGGACAGTTGACCACTTTTGAATCTACCCCTGCTTTACAAGCATTTATAGGCATGTTATTAAATTAAAGTATATTTCACATAAAGTACACCAAGGGTGAAACCCACAGTATTAACACAGAATGTCTTGGAGAAAAACTGATATATTGAGGGAAGTTGCCCTAAAGCAGATAATGGATGAATTCTGGTGAATCCATTGGAAGGGAAGTGTTTAATTCTATGGCATTTGAAAATAAAAGACAAAACTTCCAACATTATCAGTAAATTAACCCTAGCATTGCTCTATCAAGACTATCAAGACTGTAGAATAGTCACACTCTTCTTGGAAGTCCTACATTTGAGGAGAACTTTGGGAAACATTACATTCATCAACTTTGGCCATTGACTTCCTTAGCTTCTGCATTCCTCCAAAAGTCAGGACACAAGATAGATTTTTTTCCCAAAGAAGAAGGAGGAGGAGGAGGAGGAGGAGACGATGACGTTATCTGCTGTATACGAAGAAGAAGAAGAAGAAGAAGAAGAAGAAGAAGAAGAAGAAGAAGAAGAAGACATTATCTGCTGTATGCTTAGGTCACAAGCCAGGTACTTTGAAAAACGTGGTAATGCCAATGGTGATATTACCTGACTGTCTTCTGAAAGCATTGAATTGGGATCATTTGAGTGGTTTATGATGACACAAAATTTTAGATTGCTTCACCGCATAAAGCCATCAAAGCAGTATACACAATAAAAATAGAATAAAACACACAGACACACATTCTGAAACCAATAAAACCAATTCAACAAACTGTACAAAAAATAAAACCGCACATACAAACTCTAAAACCAACAACACAGTTTTATCAGACATAAAGCTGATCTTCCATAAATGACTGGGTTGCACTTAAGGGAAAGTCTTCTTAAACAAAAATGTATTCAGTAGGCACCTAAGCACCCAAATGCTAGGTGCCTGTCTGGAATGGTCCCTGCAAATGGTGTTGCAGCATCACTACCCTGGTTCTCCAGGTCCTGAAAAAAGTGTACCTCACCCACCAGGAGCACTACCCTGCTTGAACGCTGCCTGGGAGGAGGCCCAACTTTCTCATCTGCTGTTGTCAAGGCTCAGTTCAGGCATAGGTCAGGAATAAAACAGCAGATCTCCATAAGTCAAGGTGAAACTGAAGCACCCTGGCCTAGTGGTCTCAGCAACCCTTCTCTGCAGGTCTTGCTCTGATGAGGCAGGTATGAGGACTGAAAGCCCCGCCTTCCCAGTGCCCATCACCCCCCCCCCTAGGACTTTCCCAAGCAATCTCAAACTGAACCTGCACACAACTGATTTCTGTTCAGCCCACTCCATTTACCTGCATGTTGTTGGAGACCAAGGGGGTGGAGAGCTGAGCGCAGCCAGACGGGGAGACTCCCAGGCTTCTTCAGGATCATGCCTCTCTGTCTCCTCACCTCTCCAGACCCCTTTTCTGCCTTAGAGTCTGAACTATCCTCTGTTTCCGCTCTTCCTGTTCACTAAACCCTATTGCCTCTACTGTGTATGAACCTTGGTCCTCCTGGTCAGCTCTTCCTCCTCCTTCTCTGTCGGATCACCCATCATCATCCCACCACCAATCCCTAGGCTATGAGCCATTTTCCCAAGGGAACTCCCTTGGGTGTTCCCCAGCTGTCGCCTCACACCACTCTTCTGCACCCAGCCAGTCCATGACAGTTGTGGTCCTTGGAGCTGCTATCACTCTGAAATTCCCATTGGCATGCTGTGTTCCTTGTTCCACATCCCTGGGCGTGGGCCAAAAACTCAGCATGCTGAATGTACTCATATTCCGTTTGAGCTTGGTAAACTAGGATTGCAAATGTACAGAGTGACAAACAAGGCTCCTGTGCTTTTCATGGGACCATAGGAAGCTGTCAAACTGAGTCAGACCATTGTTCCATCTAGCTCAGGACTGTCTATGCCAGTGTTTCCCAACCTTGGGCCTCCAGCTGTTTTCTAACTACAATTCCCATCATCCCTGACCACTGGTCTTGCTAGCTGAGGATTATGGGAGTTGTAGTCTAAAAACAGCTGGAGGCCCAAGGTTGGGAAATGCTGGTCTATGCTGACCACAAGTAGCTCTTCAAGTCCTGGTGCCAGGGGTGGGTGGCATTCCCAGTCCTACCTGGAGATGCCAAGGACTGAACCTGAGACCTTCTGCATACAAAGCAGATGCTCTACCTCTGAGCTATGACCCTTTGGGTTTTTACCCCATACAGATTGTCATGCAGAGATGACAAATGTTAGTACTTCTTAACAACCATTAAAGGTACAGGCTCCCTTTCCTAATTTACATCTGGTCACCCTATGTGCAGTTCTGACCTCCTGTCAGTCAGGTTAGGTTTGACAGCTGCTGCCAATTACTACATATGAAGCCAATCAAGCTCATGCAGGAAACTCAAAAGGAAATGAAGGAAATGGGAATCACACAGACATTGGTTCACTCCCTTTTGAATATTAAGATCCAGAAATATAACTCTGCAATAAAAACCTGTTCAGCAGGGACTTGATACCCAGATCTTGATGCAAACAGACTTGTAAAAATGGACACCTCCACTTCCAGTTATATTTGCTAAACTATTTCATTTAAAAAATTATAATAATGTTGCCAACAAACATCCTTCCTAACTTACATTGTGGCCCTGTGACTATTACTAATTTTGAACTGCCTTTGCACTTTGTTAGTTTAATTCTTGATAGATATAGCAATGAGCTATCCAAACCAAAACTCTGAAAATCTGCAGTGTGTAATCCACCCCTGGTATTAAAAATGAAAAGCCAGCAAATGTCTATAAGAAGGAACTGTCTGAACTTTCTGCCAAAAACGCACACACAAAACACCTGACTAACCAACTTTACATCTGCATGCCAGAGCACACAATGTTTTTGAAAGATGACAACAGCCATGCATGTTTTGATAAAGGACACATGAGACATATACCTATGACTGGGTATTTGGGGGCATTGAAAAGCACACTCATTGTTCCTAGAGGAAGTCCTAGTACACTTAATGCTCAAAGTCAGATTAAGCCTTCAAAATTCCTAGTTAAGCTTTGGAAATTAAAGTATATTGTATGGTTTTGGTGTTTTACTTTGCTTTCATCAGGTCTCTGTGACAGTATCATAAAGTCTGAATTGTATTTGCAATTAGGAGATGTGTGGTTCACTTTGATTTGCTTTGATTTAAATCTAAGCTTTGAATTCTCAAGTTTTAAATAAAACATGTGGTGGCTAACCTGTTGCCCTCCAGAGGTTGCTGGACTATAAGTCTCGCTATCCCTGACCATTGGCCCTGTTGGCCAGGAATGACAGCAACATGTGGAGGGCCACAGATTAGCCTACAACCTGCACAAAAACACTTAGGGAACTTGATGTAGCAGAGACCTAAGTTTAATCACATTATTTTGGCACCTGAAGTGGAAAATCCCACATGTTCTTCTTTTCCTTCCTGACAATAAAAAATACAACAGTAAATAGCTAGCAACTTGCTGCCCTCTCATGAAATTAGCTGAGATGGCTGCCTCGCTCCACCAATGGGCATGTGTTGCTTTCCTTGCATCCAGTTCCTTAACCATTTTGTTCCTCTGTGGTTGGAAGAAAACACAGTTCATTGGAAACTGGGACTTACTGGTTTGCCAGTTTTTCCTCTCTTGTTGTTTTTTTTTTTCAGACGAATGTGAATTGGGAAATGGTAACAATCCAAACCAGCTAAGCTTACCTGGCAAAGAAGAAATTCTTGGATTAAAATGTGTATCCACAGATAAGCAGGAAATGTAGAAAGCATGTGTTAAGCAATTTACAACTTGTATTACGTAGTAGCTAGGCTGTGTTTTATCAATGTTTGGCTGAATCGTGTTTGTTGAGTGCTTCTGTATATGCCCTATTTGTTCCCCTACTTAGATCAGAATATTTTATTTGCCTTTAACTTGTTGACACCTTTTCTTTGGAAGAGAAGAAAAGAGACATTAGGTTTGGGAATGCTGCCACTGACATCAGAGGAGAAAAGTCCAATAGCCAGATATCTGTATTGTTTCTTAATTCCTTTTTATCAACATATTGAGAAACTTCAGCCTGACTACCATCCCTGTGAAGTGCTGTTACTTGACATGGCCTCCACCAGAGTAAAGTTTGGGTCCCATTTTTTTTGGCAGAAATCAAAGAACAGAGATAAAATGTGAGACTCTCAAATTATGGAACTCCTTCCCTTTGGAGATGCACACAATACTGTCATTTGTGAGATTTCAGCATCACTTTCAGATCCATTTCTTCATCTAGGTGTTTGGGGAAAATGAAGCTGACTGGCTGAAATTGATTTATCTACTGCTGTTTATATGCATTAGGGCTAACAGTTTTAATGTTATGATGATTTTGATTCATTTAAATGGGGGGGGCTTTGGTCCATGGGACATTCTAATTTGGCCCACAAGGACCTTCCCCTGAGACCACACCCACCTTTGTAATGTCAGCTTTGACCTCACCACACATCAGCTGATGTGTAAGGATGTCAGTCTTGTCTAGTCTGAATGTGTAGGAGAGTTCCTCCAGAACTAAGCAGAAAGCATGAGTGATCTCCCTGCACATCAACTCATGAGCAGATAAGTAAGTTCTGCCCTGTTTAGGCACAGTAGATCCCAAAATATGGATGCCTGGGAACAGCTGTGCAAAGGATTTTGACAGGTGGACAGGACATCCCACCTGCCAATCATCTGGTTCCATAACTATGTCATGTGAAAGACAGGTGGCTTGCCCCACCCACCAGTCAAAGTTGGCCCATAGGGTAGAACCAGAGAAGGTTCTGGCCCACAGAGCCAAAACAATTCCCCATTCCTGGTTTAGATGTATGGTTTAATGAGTGGTTTTACTGTTTTAATGGGAATACTGTAAATCTCCTTGGATCCCTTTTAGATTAAAGACAACAAAAAACCTCTTGAGGGGGTGGATTCAGGCCATGGGCCATGGGTTAGCCACCTCTGACCTAAAGGCTACATGTTATGAGAAATTTAGTATGCAGGTTCTAATAGCTTATTGCAGAATAGATACATACTGCATCAGTTATGAAGACTGCCTTGGTAATATGTTTCAACTATTACCTTCCCCTTCGAAATACATGTGAGCATCCAAATACATCCAACAGGCAAAGGATCAGGCTCCACTTATGTGTGTTTTGATGGGAAAATCCCGCGCAGAAACAGGAAACCAAGTACAAACAACCAAGTCAAAAAAAGCTCCAGCTACAAATGCACCGTATCATATGATGTATACATAATTGAAATGTATACACCACTTCCTAACTGGGCAGACTTGCATAAATAATCTCACAATGTAGCACACCATATTCGTTACTTAACTGCTGAGTCACCTGGCACTGCCTCTCTTTCTGACCTCACAGAACCCTTGCTACTTCACAGGCCTGTCAAAGTGTTTTTCTCCTCTCCCCCTCCCCTTTTTATTGGGACGGGGGCATTCCAGAAAGTTATTGATGGGTAAATGAATGCATGGGTGAAATTTCACACATTCAGCAATGTTTTAGTAGAGTTAAACAAAAAAACAAAAAAAGCCCTGAGTCCAGATTTGTTCTGATGTGGAAAGTAAATACTTTGGTCAGGTTCAGATGGCAGCCTTCATGTTATTAGCTGTGGGAGAAGGTCAGGTATCCTGCTGTTTGGAAACCATTTGAACATGCAGATAATGAGCATAGGTGAGAAAACAAACTCATTCCCTGTTGTGCTAGTAATCACCCACCTTTTAATGCTTACCCTGTCATAGTACAATGACCACGTTCTGTTCATATAGGCCAGGGATGGGGAACTTCTGATACTCCAGCTGTTGTTATGTTCCAATCCCCATCATCCTTGAACTTTATCCCTGCCAGTTCAGGCTGATGGGAGTTGCAGACTGGCAACATTTGGAGAGCCTCAGGTTCTCCTCCATGATATATGCAGTGGAGCAAAATTGGAGTGATATGCGCAACCTTTTTTGTACTGTTGGGAATCCATTAGAAAGGGGTTAGGGAACCTGTGGCTCTCAATATGTTACTAGACTAACCATTGTCATCTTATATTTTTAGGCTGCATACTACCTTGTGGTATTTCATATGAAAATATGGTCTATAACTATTTAAACAAATAAATATGCACGAGGAGGACACAATTTTGGGGCAACCACTGGAAAATGGGACCCATATCCAGCCCAAGACTAAAATCAACAGAGAGTTTCACCTTATTGAAAGCTCAGTTTAGACAGCCAGGCCAGCTCCTCAGGCAACAACTAGGTAGGAATTAGGGCCTTCTACATCCCACACATACTCTGTTAGATTCAGCCGATGCCTGCAGATAAATAGGATCTTGGCCTAGTTATACTCCAAGACTAGTGTCCAATTCTTTATTGCCAAATGCAATCTCTGAATTGTCTCTCACTAGGGGCCTCTTTGAAACACAAAGCAGAAAATTACTTCCTGTCTGTGTTAAATTTTCTACTGAAAACATCAATTTAATTTAATTTAATTTAATTCTGGAGTGCTCTGGAGCTGAAAGGAGGGAAATGAGATCCACCTAAGGCACAATTACTTACAACTTGTATCGTGCCAACTTCATCACGCAGCCTGCTAAACAACTGTGTGTTTACTTTAACTCTTTTAAAAGGCAAGCAATGACCTGAAGAGACACAGCAGCACTCCTCCTCCCAGAGCTTCTCCTCACAGGTTTCCTGGAGGCTAAGCTGAAGGATAGAATGGAAACTCTGGACCTATTCAGTCATAATGTTACCATGTGGTGCTAGCCATCAAAAAGATGCAACCAACTAACGTGGGTGGGGCTCCACGCAGCCCATATGAATGTCTTATACAGTGAACCACATGGTTTGGGGCTGTCACAAGAAATACTCCCATGCCTGCTAGTGTCCTTTTCTCCCTGCCAGCAAGTGTTCCATGTAATGATAGTACTGAACCATATGGCCCGCTAATTACAAAAGTGATGTTAGATGTTTGTGTGTGTATCTGGCTTTAGAAACCAGAGTGCTGTTAGCTATAATCCCACCCCACCTTGCCTATAATGCTCATTTGAAGATTCTGGGAAGAGGAAGGAAGCTCCTTCTTGCAGATGTACAGCACAGCTTTAAAATAATGTCCAGCAAAGGAGAGGGAGGCATCCAGCCCCTCTTACAGAAACTGGGGTCTAGCAACTTGGGAACGGTAGGCCTTGCTGTGCAGTTACTGCTAATGTTGAATGCAGGTGATTTGGATGTGACTTTGCCCAAGAGCCCCTTAAACTGGGAGATGCCCCTAGATTGGTGGTAATCAAGAGGGAAAATATGTTTGTTTTCTTGATGCAAATTAAGAGAGACAAAGTCTACTTCTCAGATACAGTGGACTCTCCGGATACGACTTAATTCATTCCAGGGGTCCATTTGCACCTCGAAAATTACTTAAGTAGAGGCGCCGCTTCTGCACACATGCACAGCACAATTGAACACTTCTGCACATGCGTTCACGGTGAAACTCGGAAGTATAGACTTCCAGGTTTACCGCGTTCACAACCCGAAAGTTACGTTACCCAAAGATAATGTAACCCAAGGGTCCTCTTTATTGTGATTTGACCATTTCTTCTTAATTCCTACACTAAACTACTTGAGCTATTTTCAGAGAAAAGGGCTACTGATCCAAGTTATCTGTGAGATTGTCATATTTAAAAAGCATAAAATAGTCCATAAGGAAACTAGTATTGAATTTCTTAGGAAGTGTCTGAAAAGCAATACCAGAATAATGTTGTTGTTTAGTCGTTTAGTCATGTCCGACTCTTTGTGACCCCATGGACCAGAGAACGCCAGGCACTCCTGGCTTCCGCTGCCTCCCGCAGTTTGGTCAAACTCATGCTGGTAGCTTCGAGAACACTGTACAACCATCTGGTCCTCTGTCGTCCCCTTCTCCTTGTGCCCTCCATCTTTCCCAGCATCAGGATCTTTTCCAGGGAGTCTTCTCTTCTCATGAGGTGGTCAAAGTATTGGAGCCTCAGCTTCAGGATCTGTCCTTCCAGTGAGCTGTAGCTGTGAACAAGTGTGTGTGCATGCACGCACGCGTGTGTGTATGTCAATCTGAACTTACTATATAGTTTATCTTTGTAGATAAGTATAGAAGTTGACATAATAGAAATATGGCATGAGATTCTCCATCGTGAACCTTGCTTGACCTTGGTTCAAGCCTCAACTCAAAGTGTGTCCTAAAGGCATTTTAGGCATATCCTGAGTTCCTCACACCTTTTAAAAATCAACACATGTAAATCAAGGGCCATTACCAAGATAATGGTAAGAGAGAGAGCAGACAAAGGATAGCCAGTTCAGTCACAGCCCACTAAGGACAATTTTCATTCAAACACTAATCTGCAAAATGGGTGAGGTGAGAAGCAGGCAGGAAATTGTGGGATAAATTCAAAAGCACAATAAAACTAGCTGCTCATCTCAAGGTTCCTCTTCCCTCTCCATTGCAATACCTTGACCTAAAGGTTATACAAACCCCAGATTCCTAAAAGATATTTTGGCTCTCCCAGCTCCAGTAAGACTGAACTTACTCAGTAATGCCACAAATTCAGTACATGCCTAAAGGATAGGTATACTATTCTCCCCTCCCCTCCATTTCTTAACTTCCTATTAGTGTGGGTCTTGCTGACAAAAATGTCATGCTCACTTCTGTAAGCTTTTGAGAATAAGTAGGGTTTATTCCTGCAAGAAGATCAAACCTATCCATTCTTAAGGAAATCAGCCCTGAGTGCTCACTGGAAGGACAGATTGTGAAGCTGAGGCTCCAATACTTTGGCCACCTCATGAAAAGAGAAGACTCCCTGGAAAAGACCCTGATATTGGGAAAGATGGAGGGCACAAGGAGAAGGGGACGACAGAGGACGAGATGGTTGGACAGTGTTCTCGAAGCTACCAGCATGAGTTTGACCAAACTGCGGGAGGCAGTGGAAGACAGGAGTGCCTGGCGTTCTCTGGTCCATGGGGTCACGAAGAGTCGGACACGACTAAACAACAACAAAGGGTTTATTCCACCTTCCATAGTTAGAAAACTATCCAGTGAGGCAGGTAGTTGAAACATTCATCCCATGCCTTGTGCAGCATTGTCCTATAGCACTACCTAGGATTGTACCAATCCACGAATCATGGCTGCTCTGTCTCCTCCGTTCCCTTTAATAGAGTATATGTGGGAATCTGTGCACATCCCAAAGAAATGAATGGACGTTGTCAGCAGTATCCCTTGATGGGTTGTGCTTCTGTAATTTGGAGGATAAAGTAAACTAAACTCTTCACTAAAAGTCAAAACCAAACCTAAAACAGATTTTTTTTTTCCTGTTTCAGTGACAGCTGGATGGGATCCCTGTCTTCTGGTTCTTCTTATTTTGCATGAGGCGTAATTGTGTCAGAAACCTACAAGAAAAGACCTTACCAGTCTGCTCACCCAGACAAGTTATTTAAAAAGTTACCAAGTTATAGAAGCTCAGCAAGAAATACATCAAACAATATTGTATATATCCTCTTCGGCTAAGAATTCCCTTTTGGGATCTGGCATATTTTACCACATTGAATCCACGCTACCAATGTTTAATTTAAAAACAGCACTTAAATAACATTGGTTAGGTCTTCTAAAAAATTTAATGTGGAAAAGCAATACTTTACCAAGAGCAACATGGTCAGTTAAGCTGACATTATTGGACACTTTCCCTGGCTCACAGCACCAAGTCATGATGCGGGCAGCACTATCTCCATTCACTCCCCTTTGTCCTAATGCAGCTGCTCGTGCAACAGGAATTCTCCTTCTCCCCCTACAGTTTCCTGTGCGTTTCCAAACCTTGAGAGTTAGGGGACGCTCTGGAGAATGGAGAAGAGAAACAGGAAGTCCCATTCTGCAAGTGGATTTCTTTTGTGCTCCCAGGTGAATATTGTTGGATGTCACATATAGATAGGCCAGCATCTAGTTAGCAAATCTAAATCAGTTTTAATCTGATTAGCTGGTGGGGAATGCTCACAAAAGACCCTGCCCTCCTAAAATGAGGACTAGATTGTTTACAGTGGTACCTCGGGTTACAGACGCTTCAGGTTACAGACTCCGTTAACCCAGAAATAGTACCTTGGGTTAAGAACTTTGCTTCAGGATGGGAACAGAAATCTCACAGCAGCGGCATGGTGGCAGCGGGAGGCCCCATTAGCTAAAATGGTGCTTCAGGTTAAGAATAGCTTCAGGATAAGAACGGACCTCCAGAATGAATTAAGTTCTTAACTCGAGGTGCCACTGTATTTGTTATTGCATTCATATAGCACACCCTATAAGATCTCAAAATCAGATGTCAAAGAAATAAACAACTATCTGACGTTTAGAATACATCTGAAGGCAGCCCTGTTTAGGGAAGTTTTTAATGGCTGTAATGTATTTTTAATCTTTTCTTGGAAGCCGTCCAGAGTGGTTGGGGAAATCCAGCCAGATGGGCGGGGGTATAAATAATAAAGTATTATTATTATGATCATTATTATAACAAAAGAAGAAAGAAAATGAAATATCCTCCACTCCAAAACAATAAAAATTATAACAAATTCATTTTTTAAAATACCATTAAAATACAATTTAAAATTCAATTTAAAACAGAGAGACTCAAGCTGTACCACAAAGTTGCTGAAAAGGCCTGGGTGAATAGAAAGGCTTTCAAATGGCACCACAAAATCCACAAAGATGGTGCCAGGTGAAGCACTCTGGGAATGACAGAACCAACAAGGAGCTCAGCTTATTTCTGGCCAGGTTTCTTTAACCCAGATGGGCTTGCTACTTGCTGCACATCTGCTGCAGCCCTCCAAGAGCACACTTTGCCTTCGGCATATGAGTGTATATAAACACATAGCTCCTGTCAAAAACAAGGGCAATGTTCTTAAAGGCTTAACGAAGAGATGGGGTGGGGGACATAATGCTTGCACATACCCAGAAAGTTCCAGTTGAGGAAATCCAGAGGGCTCTCCTGAGGTAACTGCTGACAGGGATACAGAGACGGCTGATGGTTTAGGAGGCCCCGAACAATTTGGAACAGAATATTGTGTACCGTCAAGTGAAGGGATCCAGAAGCTTCTCTGCTCTCTAGCTTTGCAACTATTTACTGTTTTCCCTAAAACAAAGTGCATGATTACCTGACAGGCCTGGCTCTACTGGACATTTTATTTCAACTAAACGGCAAAGTATGGCTGCTGAATCCTAATTACATCATTTTCCTGGATAGGAGGTTTTACTGTTACTACTACATGGGTGAGGATCTGAACCACAGTACTGTTAGGAAACTGGAGATCAAGATCTGAAAAAGTTGTTTCAACAGTGGAAAGGGATTGATCAAAGACTTACAAATGCTGAGCTATTCCGGTTGCATCTGATTATTAAGAGGATGTATCAACTATTTTCCATTATTATTCATTTCTGGTTGTAAAAATAAAACATTGTTGAAGTTCGCCTTTGCAGAGAAGTTTGCCTTTTCACACTAGCAAAGCGACCCCAAGTCCTGTTTGTGTATTATTTAAATTGTAAGTTACAACATGAGGCAGGGTGGGTGGGAGAGCAGGGACAAATATCCTAGCTCCACCTCCCCTTCTCTGTGCCCATTCTCATCACATTTCACAAGCTGTAATCATCATCATCATCATCATCATCATCATCATTTATACCCCGTCCATCTGGCTGGGTTTCCCCACCCACTCTGGGTGGCATCCAACACAATATTAAAATACAGTAATGCATCAAACATTAAAAGCTTCCCTAAACAGGGCTGCCTTCAGATGTCGTCTAAAAGTCTGGTAGTTGTTGTTCTCTTTGACATCTGGTGGGAGGGCGTTCCACAGTGCGGGAGCCACTACCGAGAAGGCCCTCTGCCTGGTTCCCTGTAACTTGGCTTCTCGCAGTGAGGGAACCGCCAGAAGGCCCTCAGCGCTGGACCTCAGTGTCCGGGCTGAATGATGGGAGTGGAGAAACTCCTTCAGATATACTGGACCGAGGCTGTTTAGGGCTTTAAAGGTCAGCACCAACACTTTGAACTGTGCTTGGAAACGTACTGCATGTACGGAATGCAACCGTATGTAGTGGAAAGCCTTTGTATCCCTGGTCACAAGCTGGTGTTCAGTGATATCTGGAGAACAGCAGGCTCTCCCTTCCTGGGATAGAGAAGAGACATGGCAAATTTGTTAGACATGATTAAATACTCACTTTAAAAGCAAACAGATTATAGTACTGTACAGTGTGTCCAAATGGCGTATCTGTTCTATCCATTCCTGCAAAATTACTGTGATGGCTTTTGGTGTTCAGAAATGGTGATTTGAATGTATTTGCACCTTTTCAGGATTCAGTGAGCTGCCGATTATTTAGTTGTAATTCCCAGAGGAAACGCATAAATCTGATTAGAGCACTGCTTGTTATACAGGAGCCCCATTTCAGAACACAGTTATGAAGGGAGTCATCACAATTCCTCCCAAGTGTGTTAGTGTTTATACTGGCATAAATGTCTAGAAGAGGACTGTTCAATTTGGTGTGTAATGTGCTATGAAAGGGGAGTTTAGTCCATGAAAGCTTAGTGTATTTTACTCAAAAGGCCCACAAAACTAATGGAAAACTGGGATTGTCGAGCGGAGTTTCTACCGTAATGTCAGAGCTATATTATATCAAGGGTGGTCTAATAAGAGTCTGTGGAAACTCCTTCTCACTCAAATTCTTTTTTTTCCCCTTGTGGAATCTGGAGTTCGTTGTTCAGCACAGAGTGAATGACATAAAGGGCAAAATATGTCACCATTCTGAAACTTCATACATTCTTTAAATTCTGGCAAGATTGTACCAATGTTTGCTTTTGCCAAAGGTGCAGATGAGAATCTTAAGATCTGAATATGGAATTTAGATTTTTAAATTTGAAGGAGCGCCAAAGAAAATAATTTCAAACACACAACTATATTATATAATGGCTGACTACACCATGTCTGACTGGAAAAGTAGAGATAGTTATGCAGAAACAAGAAGTGGGGAGTTTCAGTTCCCTGTGAAGACTATGGACACAAAACATGTCATGATCCATACTGAAATTTGCTACAAATTTATTAAGGTAAAGGTAAAGGGACCCCTGACCATTAGGTCCAGTCGTGACCGACTCTGGGGTTGCGGCACTCATCTCGCTTTATTGGCCGAGAGAGTTGGCGTACAGCTTCCGAGTCATGTGGCCAGCATGACTAAGCCGCTTCTGGCGAACCAGAGCAGCGCACAGAAGCGCCGTTTACCTTCCTGCCGGAGCGGTACCTATTTATTTACTTGCACTTTGATGTGCTTTCGAACTGCTAGGTTGGCAGGAGCAGGGACCGAGCAACGGGAGCTCACCCCGTCACAGGAATTCGAACCGCTGACCTTCTGACTGGCAAGTCCTAGGCTTTGTGGTTTAACCCACAGCGCCACCCGCGTAACTAATTAGATTTGGCTGTTCTGATACTCTATAACGGCTGTAAGATAAATGTCATTAGTGAGGTGGGGGTTGGGAAAAGCAGAGGAGGGGATTTCTACAGGCAACTGGTGCAGGGCTCCAATTTAGATGGGCACCACATTCTGGCAATAGAGTTTTCTTCTTCAAAATAAAAGTGGCAAGTTTGAGCACACTTTTAAAAAGAAAAGTGTGTTTATTGCAACATGTAGCTTGGCCTTTATATTTTCCACCCAGAAGTTTCCATTTATTTTATATGTATTTATTTCATTTTATAAACCAACCTGGGCCCTGTGATCATCATCAACATTCTTTGTGTGCCTCCTCCATGAGAGGTCTGGAGGGCGACAGCACAAGAACGGGCCTTTTCTGCTGTAGCTCCTGTTTGTAGAATGCTCTCCCCAGGGAGGTACAATAAAAGAGTAAATAAAATCCTTATATGTTCATGATGCATTATTATAATATTGCTCAATTCCACAATATTAGCTTTTTCAGCAGAACCTGTGTGCCAGGGCAGTCCAGAGCAAGTATGTGTGGGCACGTATGCAAAGTCCTGCATGTAAGTTTTTCAGGGCAAGATACACTGTTTCTGATTAATTGTTAGTCATGTAACCAAATATTCTTCTGGAACTTAATTCCCTGGTTCCAAGAATTTGGAATTGGGAACAGAATTCTCCTGACCCAACTGTAGTCACAATGGTATTAGATGATGTTCAAGTGAATGAACCCTTTTGATAGTATGGCCAATTTTATTAGCTCCTGTAACAAGAGATTTGAAGAAGTAGGTCAAAAAGATGGAAAGCAAGACCTAAAAAAGAAAAAAGACAGATTGCACTGGATTGCAAAATGTGCTATATTTTGTGACAGCTCTGGTATCTTTGTCATTAAAAGTTGGATGTCATATCTTTCTTTTGGGCTCATTTATGTACCATTGACCAACTTTATTTACCTGCCCTACTCATTCCAGGCCTCATCATCAACATATCTGTGACTTGACTTTGCCTCAAGAGAATAAAGATTTTAAGGGATATGATTATACTATGAAATTAATAGTGCACAAAACACAAACATGTTGAGGTTTTAAAAGTAGGTCATTCAAAATGCTATGCAGACACAGAGGAGCTCAAACAGCATCACACACATACTTTAAAAAAATGAAATAATGCTTAAAACAATTCTCTTTAATGATAGGATGTCTTTAAATTGTGTGTTGTTCCTTTCTCTTTTCAAGAGACATTGACATTCTGACAATGCTTTCTTTGGCTACAGTCCACCAGCCATTTAAGTTTACTAAAAGTCGCATGGCTCTTGCAGAGTGAATGAGTAGTTGGCTATAGTTTACAACTACAGTCTTTACCTTATAATGGAGCAAGGCCACAAAATATTAGAGAGCAATTGAAAACATAACAAATGTGATATATCAACTGTTGTTGGCCTCCGTCTGTTTTGAGAGACAATGAAGTCCACCTCTGGGGGTGAAGTGGCTGCCAGGGTGGTGAATGGGGCAACCCAATGGGACCGTGTATCACTGGTCCTGAAAGCACTGCATTGACTCCCAGTGACTGCTCACAGAAGTATTATGTAGATGCTAAAAGGGGTGGGGACAGAATATACCCATTAGACCAAAGGCCATGAGTGGAGCAAAAGTCCCCTATACCACTCACTGACTGATCTTTCAGGAACCACCACATCACTGTGCCTCCTAAGTCCAACTTGGATAAGCAGTCCAAGAGGATACCATGGTTGATAGAGACTCTCCTCCTGCAAGAGAGGGGAGTGGTTGTGGTCGGAAGCCGGACTCCGCCTCAAGCAGGGGGCGTTAGCCCCCTGCCTCCCACTCACCTGGCTGGCCTACGCCCACGGGCAGGCACCCAACTAGGTGCCTGCGAGGGGGCGAGTTTAGCAGCCCAAATTGCTGCGGCACCAGCCTTCCTGCCTCACTTTTTGTCGTCCCGTCGCGAGTCACCCACCCTCCACTCCCTTAGAGCTCAGGGTCTCAGTTTTCTTTTGGCCTTGCTATGGACCTTAGGTTGGTCGCCCTGGTTGTCTGGGGGGCCTGGTAGGAATTTTTCCATTTGGTATTAGGCTTTTTGGTTTTTTCGCCTACCTCGTAGCAATCGTCACAACTTTTGTGGTATTGGTGGGTAGGTTAGGCATTGGAATAATGTGTTGTGGTGTGTCGAAGGGCTAGGTGTGGCCATCGCCTATGCCTTCAATTTTTGGGTATTCCGTTAAAGGAATCTGGCGGTCATGTATTCTGTCCGATGCCTGCGTGGCGGGAGGCCATGGCATGACCCTCGGTGACATCAGGGGAGAGCTTATAGTTGGATTAGCATCAACAGGCTCCACCTACTGGTGAATAAACCCCCCTGTTTTAGACTCACCTCTCTCTGAGGGGGTGGAGTCAGCTGATGTAATCCTATGCCTAAGCCAATACCTTTTCACTTGCTGTAATCAGTAAAGTCGTGGCCTTTTCTTGCCCATTAACCTTATATCACGTGTCCTCGTGTTTTCATTCCACTACGCGGGGATCGGGTCCTCGAACCACAATATCAAAAGCTGATGAGAGATCCAGGACCAACACATACAGAATTTCAGGCCATTTACAATAATGACTCATGCATATTAATATTCTTTCTTTTGAGTCTATGTTTCTGTCCGTCACAATTCTTTGTCCCATGTTTTAGGACTAGTTCTGTTTTCAATATATCAAGCAAAATTGCTCCAGGATTATTAGTTTGCGTGGACTTCTCTATCTCACTAATTCCACCTTATCTGAGTTCCTTTGATAATTACGGTATGCTCTGGGTTGAACTTGAGCTGCTAAAAGAGACTTAGCCCTATCAATATATCTCTTTACAAATGGCTAAGCATATTATATGAATCTGGATTAGACTCACATAATTTCTTTCTAACAGAAAGTTTATAGGGGGGAGGAAAATTAATCTCAAGAAAATATCTATAAACTCTTAGTCATTAAAAAAAACATCGTATGCATTTTGACACATGGATGAACAATTGGAATCCACACAACTATGCAACAGAACCTTTAAAAATAAGTTTGGAGTATATATTTAATATATTTAGAGTTCATAGATATGAAAAAAATATATTGCATACCTAATCTGCACAACAATTTGTAAATAAGTTTACATTAAATTAACTATGATCAAGTAGATTAAATATAGTTAAGCAAGAGGCTTTGTCTGTCCTGCTAGTGGGGTGTGAGGAAGATAATACAAGGCTTTACCATTCCTTGAACTCTTGATGGAGTCGGCCAGAGCACCCCTAGCATGGTGTACCCTAGATGTTATCCCTGTTTTGCAGAAAATACCCCCAGAAGGGCTAATGGCAAAACTGGTGACAAGGCTTACTCTCATTATTTGGACCAAGGCATGAGTTGGATTGGACTGGGAATCAGGGGGCCTACTCCTGCAACTTTCCACACAGAGAGAAACAATGTGATCAGAATTTTCATTTGATCTTCGTGGAAATGTGCCTGGAGATAATTTGCTCAGTAGCAGGAAATGCTATAAACCTGGAATTCTACTCAGTTCCAGAATAAAGAGAAGCATGGCTTACTAGGGGAAATGCATGCTCCAAGGGTGGGGGTTGGGTGCTTTTGATACTATTAACTGTAGGAATTGTTTTCATAATTTGTGAGGAGTCCTATGTTTGGAAGCAAGAGACTTTGCCAAAGGGAAATCCCAAAACATACAGTTTCTTCTACTTCCAAATGTGCTCCTGGGCTGAAAAGGTTTGGGAACGCCTGGTTTAGTATAAAACAGATTCATTTCACAATTTTAGTAATCAACTTGAAAATCGGGTATATCAGGCAGCATGTGGTTTGATAGCATGCTATATTCCATGGATAGATTTAAATAACCTTGTCCGGAAAGAATTAGACACAAAGAATGGGATACAGTATATCTTAATCTCATACTATGTATCCCGTCTGTATCAGATAAAAGAAAAACTCAGTGAAGCTGGGTGGTTGGCAAAGTCAAAGCTGAAGGAGATTAATTAAGAAATAAGCTGGGGGGTTTTCAGTCTGATTTGTTGGTGATTGTGAGACAGCTGTATGTATAGCTAAATTTTTGTTTGTTTAAAATGTCAAGGCTAAATGTATAATTGCAGCAATACACTATTCTATAATCAAAGCAATCGTATCAATAATGCCATAAGGACAACAACTGTAGTGGTATCACCACACTCTGATATAGCCACAGTGATCCATGCAACAATCACCTCGCTCTACGCAGGACTGCCCTTGAAGCTGACTCAGAAACTCCAGTGGGTGCAGATTGCTGTTGTGAGGCTCCTTACGGGGTCCTTGCCACAGGACCACATTCATCCCGTGCTATAGCAGCTGCACTGGCTGCCAGTGGAGTACAGGGTCAGGTTTAAGGTGCTGGTTTTAACCGTTAAAGCCCTATACGGTGTAGGACCCTCGTACTTACGGGACCGCCTCTCCTGTTATGCCCCGCAGAGGACCTTACGGTCCACAAATAATAATATCTTGGAGGTCCCAGGCCTCAATGAGGTTAAACTGGCCTCAGCCAGGGCCAAGGCCTTTTTGGCTTTGGCCCCAGCCTGGGGGAACACTCTATTGCAGGAGACCAGGGCCCTGCAGAACTTGACATCTTTCCACAGGGCCTGCAAGATGGAGTTGTTCCGCCTGGCCTTTGGTCCGGGCCCAGCTTGACCTCCCTGTATGGGACCCTGTCAGTTACCTCTTTGGCCCTTTTATCGGCTCATCTGGGATAGCTGGCCCTGATAAATACTTGAGGTTCCCGACCCCTATGTTTGTAATTCATGGGCAATCATTTAATTTTATCCTGATTCTAATTTTTAAGCTGCATTTTAATCAGTTGTTTGATTGTGTTTTAATGTATTTGATATTTGATGTTAGCCGCCCTGAGCCTGGTCTTGGCCGGGGAGGGTGGGGTATAAATAAAAATTTACTTACTTACTTGCTCTCTAAAGCGAGCAGTTGAAATATTTGATATCCTTTGGGCCTTGAGCTTCATCCTACTGCTCCCAAAATGTCATGGACACCCAAACACCCATTCAAAAAACCACTGGTGATGCTCAGAACCCCCACCCCAATATGTGAAGCATGTACACATGTCACTAAAAACAGATAAAACACAGGGGAAACATTCCCCCTCCCCCCAAAGAAACCAAAATAATATCCTATTGTCCTATTATTTCACTATAACTGGGATAGCTCAGTGGGTAAAAGCATGAGACTCTTAATCTCAGGGTTGCGGGTTTGAGCCCCACATTGCACAAAAGACTCCTGCATTGCAGGGGGTTGGAGTAGATGACCCTTGAGGTCCCTTCCAACTCTACAGCTCAATAATTCCATGATTCTACGTCCCCAAAATTCTTCCATCTTAAAACAAAGGCAAGAATGCAACGTAACTTTTAGGCCTAGAAGAGAAGCCCTTTCAGAAAACAAGGCAGTAATATTATATTATTCAATTTCAAAATGTGCTGCAAGTTGGTAGTAAAAAGTGTTTCCCTTCTTTCAGTCCCAAACTTCAAGCTCTTTTATAATAATTATGAAATGATTACTTGCATAAGTAAAATATATGGAGACTAATGACACTCTGTGTTGCATGTGTGGGCCTTTCTCTGATTTCAACAGCAACTGTACACCACCTGGAGGCCATAATTTTAGCTCAGTGTGTTCACTAACAACCATCTGCTCCCTGCATCTCAGCAGATCCCCATTTGTAAGCCTACTGTCACTCGGCCGAATGCTGTACATGTGTTAAAAATGAAAGCCTCCTTTCTCCTCACGGTGTCCCTGTGTTAGTTACTGCTCATAAATGTGTTCACAATTAGCATTTTCTTCTTTGCTGTCCTCTTGCCAGTAGCAAAATCTCATCTCTGATCCCTCCTTTATGAGCCATAATGAATAGATTTGGAATCAAGATCATCTCCTCCAGATGTAGCAGTCCTTTGTCATCCCATTTTCATCCCTGTTTCCTGGGAATATATCGCCCCACCCAGGGTTTCTTTCAAGCTGATGGCCAGTTGTTCCTGCTGAGCTTCATGAACTCGTTCAAAGGAACCACAAAGAACACCTCTGAGGCTATCATTTCTTTTTACACCAGACATTTGGAGTGCTTAGCCCAGCCCAGCACAGATTGGTAAAGTGAGCTGGATGAAAAAGATGAAGGGGCTCCTGCACCTTTCAGAGTAATATAAAAGAAGGAATGCAAATTACACCTGGATGCATTGACTCCTGCGCCTTTAATAGTAATATACAAAAGGGGGTGTAAGCTACACTGGACTCTGGAGGATTGGGTGACTGAGCGTGGCTGCCGAGACCATATAACACTGGTCCTGAAAGACCTACATTGGCTCCCAGTACATTTCCAAGCACAATTCAAAGTATTAGTGCTTACCTTTAAAGCCCTAAATGGCCTTGGCCCAGTATAGCTGAAGGAGTGTCTCCACCCCCATCATTCTGCCTGGACACTGAGGTCCAGCGCCGAGGGCCTTCTGGCAGTTCCCTCACTGCGAGAAGCCAAGTTACAGGGAACCAGGCAGAGGGCCTTTTTGGTGGTGGTGCCCACCCTATGGAACGCCCTCCCATCAGATGTCAAGGAAATAAACAACTATCTGACTTTTAGAAGATACCTGAAGACAGCCCTGGTTAGGGAAGTTTTTAATGTTTGGTGTTTTATTCTGTTTTTAATCTGTTCGGAGCCGCCCAGCATGGCGGATGGGCAGGGTATAAATAAATTATTTATTACTACTACTACTACTATTGAGAACAGGTTTGGGGTAATGGGGTACAGGGAAAGTCCCACTATGCAAACGAAGCTCACTCTGCTCACACATATCTCACTTAGTTCTGTGTTGAATTTCACCCTTTAGGTTCAGAAAACCATTTAAAGTGTATCATAATTTAAAAATGTGTAATTGTAGAAACATATGTATCCAATTCTGTTCCATGTCTATAAATAAATTGGCTTATCCAAATATATTGCTGAGTTGTTCCTGTTACTTAACTGTAGGCACATCTCACTGTTTCTAATGGAATCATGCTAGATTTGATTTCCTTGGCCACCTACAATTCTATTGTTTCCCTGTATAAATTTGTATTTGCACCACTTTGGTACAATTACCTTGCAATTACAGATGTTGTTGGACTCCATTTCCTATCAACCCCAGCCAGCATGGCCAATGGTCAAGTATGATGGGAGTTAGTTCAGCAACATCTGGAAGGCCACAGTTAACCCCAGCCTTACCACAAGGAAAGGAAGACAACAGAAAAGAGTGAGCCTACAGAGGCTATCTGCCTCTGGCCTTGTGCTGTTTAGGATACTCACCTTAGCAGGTCTTACAACTTTAAGTCTGGCTAAAGGCTGTTGCTTGCTGCCTATCTTCAAGTGTGCAGTGAGATGTGGATTAGTTTTTCACTGCAATATTCTCAAGCATTGGGATTGTGTGCATGGAAAAGGGCAGTGTAAGGAGCAGGAGAAACTAATGCTGAAGACTGAAATCAGAATTCCAAGTTACAGAGTATTTCCTTTGATAACAAGGAAAATCACTCCCAGAAGTCTGAGCAACTCTCCCCCTGCATGCACAGTTGGACTGGCAAGTACAGCTTTGTTCAGGTATTCATGTTACGTGCTCCTCCTCTCTGTACATTTGTTTAAGCTTCACAGTGCCTCCTCTCTGCAAGGACTGGATGTGTTATTGATTCCCCACAGGTGACTTTGTTGAGCAGCTGATCCGGTTCTGTCTCTACTTGCCCCACACCTAATGTCACATATTATTTAAGGTGTTGGAGAGGTGGGTATGGTTTGGGGAAAATGGTCTTTCAGGCATAATTGTGGCCCATGCTAGTCCAGTTTGGCTTGTGGGCTGGAGATTCCCCACCCTAGATTTAAAGTGGCAATGCTTTCCTATTTGACCTCTTTTTAATGGGTCATTTTGAAATGTTTTGAAATGACCTTGCATACTTTTTAAGAATTGTAGGTTGGGGAACCCCAGGTGAAAATGATTGGGGCTCAGTTACTGGCTGAAGGTGTAAAGGAGCTACGTAAATATGTAACTTGCCCATTCGAATCAACAGGACTGAAAGCTGCTTTAATCTGACTTTCTCATCTGATAAACAGACAGATAAACAAACAAACACTATTTTTTTGGGCCAGGCCAGAATGATATTAATCGATTGAATGGGGGGCACATCCTTGGTGAGGTGCAGCTTCACTAAATCTTAACGTAGGTCTTACATAATGTCAGAAGATTAGATGGCAATAAATCTGGACAGTGGACTAATTTTATGATCAGTGGCGTATTTCCTTCAAGGAAACTACAATTGCACACTTGCAAAGATATTTTTAGCTTGGGAATGTGTATGTAATTGGGCTCTGGGTTTATTATTATTATTATTAACTCATTATTTCCATTTTGGATCTCAGGTCTCCTTTGCTATTTCTCTAAGGGACACCTGCTGGAAATATATTCGAAGGGAAAGAATAACAAGTGCTTGTTGCTCTAACATAGTTGTTCGCAGCAGCTAGCATGGAATACAGATGCTAATGTAATGCCTAAAAGTGCCTGTCTTTCTAGTGCAGAAAGTTACTAGTTATTTAATCACTTTTCAGTGTTGCATATTTGTTTGAATAACAGCACAATAAGCCCAGAAGCCACCTCATGCTTTGGTTTTAAAACTAAAAAGGCCACTCTGCATAAAACAGACACCATGTTTGTTCCCAATGTAGGTACTGTGGCATTCCCCAATAAACTGTTAATTGCTTCATTCCTCCAAAGACTTCCACAGCTGTGGCTATATATAGCTGCATGTGCGCAGTGTGCACTATGTGCTACAGTAACATCCAGTGTGAAGCAAGTGAAGAAAGTTCATGCAACAAACTATGCATTGCAGCCCCGTTGACAGAATCCTTCCCCACCATATGTCAAGCATGCAACAGTTGTGATAGCTGGAAATCTTTAGGAAGATAAATAGAAGAATGAGGCCCATCCCACTCCTGCCACTGTCCTACTTTGTCACTGCACCCAATCACAGTTTTGCAGTGGATTGTGTCATTGTGCTAACAGAGCAGCATCTTGTCTGTTGCCTCTGGAGCTCATCAAGTCACTGAAACGGAAGCCACAGACATGGAAGATAACCCAGACACGTTTTTGTTTTTATTGGTATAAATAATGTGGGGTAAGCTGAGAAAGGGGACAATGGCTGGGAAGCACCCAAATCCCATTTTTAAAGGCAGCTCGGCTTAATTTCTCATTAGTACTCCAGCGATGTAGGTTCTCTGAGCAAATCCCTTAATATTTTTTAAAGATGTGTGGCACACACAAAGATGTGCACAATGGGTCAGGGATTATTGCTTCAGATGAGGTGTGTTGAAAGTGCTTAGACTGACGTAGTTGGCAATTGCCGACGTTGCCGTCTTAATTACTACCATCTGTGTCAACTCAGAGTATGCACTGCAAATGGAAACAGGGAAGGAATGGGGTGTTCTCTGTGTGTACGTGAGCCTGTTTGCATGCAACTCCAGATATCTAGAATGGACATTACAAGGAGCATTTCATCACTGGTGGACTTGTCAAGGCTGTATTATCGCTCTCCCAACCCCATCCCCTCTGCTTTTCTAGGCTGCAAACAAAAAGATTAGCAGTGCAATCATATCTACCCAGAAGTAAGCCCCGCGATAAAGATTGGAGCCTAAATTACTTCTGCTGTTCCACATGTGTTTTCCTTAGCAGATCTCCCTCTCTCGCTAACTCGTAAAGTGTCCTTATGCCAATGAAAAACAATATTTCTGTCTTGCTGAACCTGCTGTATCTAATGGCACAAATCTTTTATAAGAGAGAAGAGGGGGGAGGAACCCATGGTGGTTGGCACTTTATAAATTTATAGCAAAACTGCATTGCCAGCTGAATGAAAGAACTAAGTACAGTCCTTGTGTTGTATATGTGAAGCACTTGGCATGTAGAGCTGTTTGGAAGCAACCTGAATTATTTCAGGGAACTTGAGTGGATTTTTACCAACTGCAACTTCAGATCCCAGAAAAGGACTGCTGACACTAGATTCTTGAACTACCTTACTTGGTTTATAGGCATATGACATTGGCCTAGTGTGAGGTTTGTAGGACTGCAGCTGCATACATTTCAACTGAGCTGTACTAAACCACTGAAACACATCAGGGCAGTTAACCATGGCTACTTCACAGACTGATAGAACCAGCAGCATTCAAAGTGTTAGTTCTGACTTGTAGAGACATTTACAGGCTGGGAACTGCATTTGTCAGTGAATGCCTCTCCCCCTATGAGCACACACATTATAAAGGTAAAGGTAAAGGTACCCCTGCCCATACGGGCCAGTCGTGTCCGACTCTAGGGTTGTGCGCCCATCTCACTTAAGAGGCTGGGGGCCAGCACTGTCCGGAGACACTTCCGGGTCACGTGGCCAGCGTGATGAAGCTGCTCTGGCGAGCCTGCACCAGCGCAGCACACGGAAACACCGTTTACCTTCCTGCTATAAAGCAGTACCTATTTATCTACTTAGGGGTGCTTTTGAACTGCTAGGTGGGCAGGAGCTGGGACCGAACGACGGGAGCTCACCCCGCCGCGGGGATTCGAACCGCCGACCATACGATCGGCAAGTCCTAGGCGCTGAGGTTTTACCCACAGCGCCACCCGCGTCCTAAGAACATTATATCAGCCTTCAAATCTAGTCAAGTTCCCTGTTTCCCACAGTAGCCAACCAGATGCCCATGGCAGACCCCACAAGTGCAATAGCCATAAGTCAAAGAAAGCAAAAAGAAAAATACACAGCTGCACAAATGGTTATAAACCATTATAGTTCTTAGTTAAATCACTTATTCCTTTAAACTTATGGTGGTTTTATTCCTCTGAATACATATTTCAAGACCACTTAATTAGAATGTTGATTGTTAAACCCCATACTAATTGTTTTTACTGTCTATGTAAGAGAACTATACAGAAATTCTGGTTTTAATATCCTGGCTGTTTGGTGTAATAAATGATTGATTGATTGATTGATTGATTGATTGATTGATGATTGATTGATTATCTTGAGTGGCAGGGTGTTTAAGAACATTTTATTTATTTGTTTGTTTTTGGAATAAGAGAAGAATGGATGTTTGTTATGTACTGAGTGAATAGGATCCAAAATGCAGCAGTCTGATTGGTCCTAGAACAATGGGATTCAGAATGCAGCAGTCTGATTGGTCCTAGAACAATGCAGCAGTATGATTGGTCTGCAGGAGCCACCCAATCTGGCTCCAGATGGAAGTGAATCCACAACCTGATTGGCCTACAGGAGAATTCCGGAATTAGCTAATCACGCGCAGCCCATTGTGTAAATAATGCAGATACTTTGAGGGGACATTCATTCCTCCTCACCACTATGAGCTAAATAAAGAGCATGAAATCCACTCTCGACTCAGAGTATATTTCAATGTTCATAAGGACAAATTAGTACTGTGTATTGCCCCAAATGCTTATACTGAGACACACATTTGGCAAGTGCTTGCCATTGAATAAAACTTGAAATTCTGGCCTAATTGTTCAGCTGGAGCTTAGCATCTATCCAAGATAAAAGCCAGAGCAGTGCCTGGTTTTCTTAATGGTATTCTTAGTGAGTGCTCTCAGTGGGGTGGCTGCAAGGGAAGGCTCTTCCTTCATAGACATCAGTCATATGAACTGAGCATCGCCAAAATAAAACTTCATTCAATGGTTTTGGTAGGCTAAATTGTTTGCTGCAGGTGAAACTGAAAGGTTGCTAGGAAGGTATTTATATATAAGCAGATATTGAGATGAAGAGGTGATATGTGTCTGCTTTCAGAGCTATGACAGCAAAGCTTTTATTTCATTTCAGCACCTTATTAGGGTTTGGGGGGGGAACCTCCACTTCAAAGAGGCTTTGGTAGGACATCTTCCAGTAAACAGTATTCTTTATCTGTACACACTCCAACCCTAGTTTTGGCATAATCTAAGGAATCATCATTGACAGTTTCATTATTATTATTCTTTAATAATCTCCCAAGTCTTTTGCAAACCAAACGATAGCTGGAGTGAGCCAAATGTCTTTGGAATTCTTTTCACTAAAACAGCCCCTCAAATGCTAAGCAAAGGAGAGCTCATGTTGTACAGTACTTCTCTCATGAAAGAGTTAATATAGGTTTCTGTCTGGGGAGAAGGTAGAAAATCATCCCTAGTGCCTGAGGAAGTTGACACAGTGCTTACGTGGTCTTAGCGATGGTATCTCAGGAAGTATGATCTAGGCCAGCTTAGCCACCCCACATCCAAGTACATGCCTTCACCACCCTCCCATCCTCTCCCTGCTGTTTTATGTGAGGTTTATCCACCTCTCGAATTGCCTTTCTTAATCCTCCCTAGAGACACTGTTTGGAAAGAACTGCTTTTCTGTCATCACAGAAATGGCCCTTGATACTACTGACCCACCTACAGGAATTGCTTTATGTCATTGTTCCAGTAGGAAGCAGCCTTTGAGCAGATCTAATGGTTGCCGCAGGACATTTCCTGCTATGAGGGAAGTGATTTCAGGCGGGGTTCACTTGTTTCAGTCACCATCACTTTACTCAGCCTCTCCACCAGGAAGGTAACAAAGCTGGATTGAAAAAGTCCATGGCCTCAGTCACATGTCACGCCTGCAGCATACATTGAAAAAAGAATGCCTTCCCTAAAAGAATCTTGGGAATGTAGTTTACCCCTCACAGAGCTATAGTTCCCAGCTCCCTTAACAAACAGTTCCCAAGGGAAGCCATGTGTTTAAATGTACAATGTTGATATAACCATACTGGGGTAAAATTTGCTCCACATTACATACAGTGCGGGAAGGGGGGATAACCTTGCAACCACAAACATTTTATCAGCCCATGTTTCTATGAGGTATACCTGATCTCTCAAGAGAGCCAGGAGCTGGAGTGTCACTGCTGATTTACCATTATCTTCCTCAGCGTTCCCATGGTAAGATAGAGTAAAGAAGGAAAGAAAGAAAGAAAGTGTGGTGTTACATTCTTACAAGAGTTTTTGCCTACTTCCCTCTCTGTTT
The DNA here is from genome assembly GCF_964106645.2 of Podarcis pityusensis. Lineage (NCBI taxonomy): Eukaryota > Metazoa > Chordata > Lepidosauria > Squamata > Lacertidae > Podarcis > Podarcis pityusensis. Next base: position 51,287,953 of record NC_138027.1, read on the forward strand.
CATTGTCTGTTGCTTGTGGGAGTGGGGGAGAAGAAATGTTAATGTTATGACCTCACCTCACATATTTTTTTTAGTAATGACAAGGGCAATGTGGGTTGGCATAACATGTCATTTTGGCCTTAGATCCCTTCTGGATTGTAGCCAGCTGTAGCTCCTAGTAACCTGTAGGTTTTTGGTCTCTCTGGCATCCTTAAAAACACAGAGCAAGAACATGTTTTGGAACACACTGATGTTCACACACAAGGTTTATTTGTCTAGACCACAGGGTCATAACAGCAATCACAAATAATGAATACAATCATAAAACCAAAGAATAAAACATCCTTATTACAGTCTGCTATAAATCATGCATAAATCATGCAAAAGACAGTTTTAAGCCAGCAGCTATACAGTAAACTTCACTGAGTGAAGGGTGCTGAGCTTCCCATTCCCTGTCCTCCCACTCCTTAGATACATTTTTGGGGTTTATCTCGAGAATGGGAGAGCAGGCCTTGAAGCACGTTGGGAAGTCTGCAAAAACTCATTTAAGAAAACGAAAAGGGGAAGGTGCAGCTGAACAAGCTCCCTCCCCGTCAAGCTGTTTTGGGTCCCCTCTCCTCTTAGGGTTTATTTGAAAGGGTGTTGTTGTTGTTACTTCTGCAAACCTTGGGGCTTCCATGAGCTTTGTGGTTCCTTCTTCTCGTGCATGAATAGTGCCATTTTGGCTACATAAGGTTTGGTTTTCAGAGAATAAATTCATTAATATTAGTATAATGTAGGATAAACCTGAATCCTCAGTTGGCTGGCTGCAAAGGATGGCAGGGCAAAGCATTTGCCAGGACATCAAGGCAAGGCAAGGGTCTGTGGCTCAAACAGTATCACCATTATACTTTGTATGGAGCCCCCAAGGTGCTTATAGGGAACAGGAATGAATTCTTGGTTTGCATACCTGTTGGCTCTTGGAGGTTATGTGTGCTAATATATGATGTCAGGCACAGGGAAGGTAGGTGTGATTTACCTCAAACAGCTTAAGAGTACAACCCCTGAGACTTGGTGGGCCTGGTTAGGATTGTAGGCTAGAGGTTTCCCACCCCTGATATAACTGATGACAAATTCAGCTGAGTGTATGCCGAAATGTGAGCATAGAAAATGTTAACATGCTGTTGTATTTCCCAGAAAAGAACTGGTAAAAGAGAAAAGTCATTCAGCTCACTAAAAAGAAGGAGAAATAAAGAACCTTTCTTTTTGGATCTGAATGTACTTGCTTGGGTTCAGTTTAGATGACTTACTTTTGATCCAACTTTCAAAATTTCAGTTCACTTCTACAGCCTTCTTATTGTTCCTCCTTCATACTATTTCTGAGTGAGGGCATCAGGCCAGGCAAACAGAGTAGCTCACTATTTTAATGCTTGGCAATGGCAAAACAAAAATCTCCATCTAGGCTTGGACTCAGATCCCATGAAAAAGGTTAATTCACCAGAATATGAGGCGACAATTTATAACACATCCACAGAAACGATCAAGCTGACATCTTATAGGGGAAAAAAGGAGAAAGGATATTGAAAATTGCAGATTTGATCAAGGTTTCAAGCCCAGTTACACATTATGAAACAAATACGTAATTTGGATGCTGATTTTTTAGATGGAAGGAAGACATGAAGACTTAAGGTCAGTTTTGATGCATTGGCGGCTGCTGCTGCTGCTGCTGGAGCTTTGTAGGACAAACCAGCTACTGAAATGAGCTTCTCTACTGATTCACAGGAAGTGTAGTGAGAGACGGGCTAAGCTTGGAAGCATGGTGAAACAATATCATGATGGCCACATTCTGCTTGCTTCAAAGTCCTTGTCACTGATATTTTACCCCAGCAGCTTCTGAGTTGTTCAAGACTTGGACAGAGAGAGAAACAAACACAAAGCCACTCAAACATAGCTTCACAACCATTCGATTGATTTGCATGTGTCATTCCATCGATCCTCTGTTTGAGATCAGCTGTAGAAGAGAAGCCGCCATTTTATGCTACCATCAACAGTTCTCCATGTGCACAAGATAACATCTGTAAGGATAATTGCAGGTATTACTTCTGCTTGCACACCAGAGGATCCAGAAGGAATGATTTCCAGAAATGTATCTGGAGGCCACCACAGACTGTCCTCTTTAGTATAAAACTATTAGTGAAGTATTTCTGGAACAAGGCAACCTAGTCCATTTTCTGGCAGCTCTCTTCTTTCTAGGCCTTGACTATATTATTCCAGATGCAGCCATTCTCTCCCTGAAAACGGGTGAACTATTTATATTGCTGCCAGGAAATATTATGTCAGTAAAATGTCTAGTAGGACTTAGCTGCTCTTTGGATCATTGGATTCTAATCTTAGCATGGAAGGGTCCTGAAGAAGAACTTCTTTGGAAAGGCTTTAGAAGGGGAAAACATTAAAATGATGCCTATTAACCAAAAGATAGTTTACAGATGTTGGTACTGACTTCTGTTATATGAGCTTGGGCATGTAGATCTATTTTGCCTTAGCCTTATCTTGGAAAAAGTTTGGCTGAGTGTCCTATTTTCTCAGCAGCCATTTATTGAGCTCCACCCTCTTGCTTGACTCAGGTCACTTAGCTTCCATCATCCCTGACCATTGAGCACATTGATTGGGAGAAGGACCATGTTGCCTGAATCTGGAATGAAGGGTTACTATTTTTCCTCTAAATTTTACTTGCACATGCCATTACCCTTCTCAAGGACTAAGTATACAGAACTTAGTTTTAGTCTTCTTCTTGCTAGGAAATGGAAGCAATTTCTATTGTTTTTTCTTGTAACATTAGGCTGCAATTCTTAATACTGATATCAAGCTGAAAATAAGGGTTCACCCCCACCCAGTATTCTTCCTTTGCAATGGCAGTATTTCTGGTTCTGGACAATCATTATAAATTTCAAGCTTCAAAGTAAGCCAGTGGTTGGGTGCAAAGGAATGGAAAATTAGCATAATCATCACCATTATTCAGCTTGTGAAATCTAATAGTCATCAAGGAAAGTATCTGAAGCTTTATTCTTTGGATTGGTTTACAGCTTTCTCTAATGATGGCATTATTGGCGGAAAAGTGAAGTATGGCTGTTATGCCAATGAAGCTGGCTTCTGAATTCTCCTCATATTACCAACCACTATAGAACAATAAGGGAACAAGAGGGGTGGGCATCTCCTGTCCTTCAGAGGAACATGAAAAATGCCTGTAGTAACCTAGCGCTAAGAATACATTTTCAGAGAAAATGAATAAGATAGTTATTAGAAAAATTGAGCCACTGGGAGGATTATTTTTTGAACCCTCTGTGCAATTTTTGGTGACAGCCTCGATCCCGTGCCCTTGTAATGCTCCAGAGTGCAAACATTTCAGATCGCCAGACAGAATGATTCCCCTCTCTTCTTCCATGTGTTATTCCAGGGGCTCTCCTGAAATATCCCCCAGAGCCAATTTGAGGTGGTGTGGGGAGAGGAGAGAAGAAACCCCATTGTTGAAGGGCTTTTGCTGATGGGGCTGGTTAGCTGAATCCCACCCATGGACAGTGGGCATTGTATGGAGGATGTGAAATGGTAGCCAGGCTGCCAAGACAGTTGCCGTTGTTACCATCTGCAGTATGGTGCCACTGCCATTGCCAGTGGGGAGCCCTACCCCTGAGAAACTGACTGAGAATGTCCAGGGGCGTACAAAGGGGGCGGAGGGGGCGGTTCACCCCGGGCACCACTCTGGGATGTGTGTGGCAAGATGGCCTGCCCCCAGCTGTAGAGTGACCAAGGGCGCACATGCAGTTAGTATGGGCGCTGCTCGTGTGGCGTCCATACAGGCTGCTGCTCTCACGCGTCGTTCGTACAGGCTGCCTCTCACATGGCGACTGTACGGGCTGTCACACATGCGCAGTCCGTATGGGATGCCGCATGTGCGCAGTCCGTACGGCGTCCCGCCCCGGGTGCCGGAGAGGGTTCCTCCGCCACTGAAAATGTGTCCTTATCCCAGAGAAAAAAATGGTGAAGTGCACAAACAGAGTGGAGAAGTCTGAGAAACCCTTTGCAGCAAACTAATCTGCAACATGAGAAGACACCATTAATTTGTCAGCCTGGTCCAAGTTCATTTCCCACCCACCCCTCCAAATCGGGTCACTCCTCCTATGAATCACTTTAGTGTATTATCTAAATATAGTAATAAAAATTCACACGAGGAAAGCATTGGAGAAGAAAAGCCTTCACGTTAACAAATGGTCTTTCTGTAATATATGAATGAAAACATCTGGGAAGGAAAGGGAAAGTCCTGTCCTTTGCAAAAGTAATGGTACTTAACCTTCTTTCATATCCCACTTCAAAACCAATCTTTTTCCATGAAGCCTCTCAGCACAACCCCTTAGTTCCACTCACCCTGCTCTCACTGCACCAAGATACATGTAACGTTAAGTCCCATTTGCACTTCCAAGGGAACAAAGTTCCCTAGGAAGAGGGATCAACGTTAAAGCACTCTGCAAACTTTAGCTTTTTGAAGAGAAGTCTCCTAATGACTATCAGCACACTGAATGAACTATATTTCCCAGAGTTCTTGGGGGGAAGTCATGCCTGTTTAAAGTAGTGGGATACTGATTTAAATGTATAGTGCAGATAGGGACTTAGATGAATGCATAATTTTGCCACATCCCAGCCTCTACCTTCTTCCTCTGTTCTCCCCCACACCTGCCATCTGCCTGTGTGCTTCTGCCTGCCCCTAAAGCTGTTCGCCAACCACTGGATTTAAGGGCCGCAGGCCGAGGGGAGAGGGTGGGAAAGTTCCATTGCACAGCTAAAAGTCCTTAGGCTCCTGAAAAAATAAAAAGGTCTTGAGTTTTTCATCGTGTAAGTGACTTTCCAGGGACACTCACTGTCAGGTGTGCGTGCAGGAGCCAGGCCCTGTGACCAATAGGACTTTGTAGGACTGGAGCCTTCCTAAGTTTGTTCTGAAGAGGCAAGGTGCGGCCTCACAGGTGAGGCTGATTGGTAACTCACAGCACCTAGTGGCAAGAGCTGGGAAGGGATATAAGGTCAGCATTTCCCTTTGGCTCTTTGCCACAGCGACACGCTTCCTGCCTTGCTGTGTTTGGCTTCTTGCTTCCTGATCCTTGAACCTCGGCTTCTTGACTCCCTTCTTCTTGATCCTCGGACCCCTGACTTTGTGACTCCTTGCTTTCTGATCCTCAGACTCTTGGCTTCCTGACTCCTGGCTTCTGGACCCCCATTCCTGCTCCCACCCTGCCATCTTGCCCCCCAGTCCTGATGTCCCCTGCTGGGACTTCGATCACCTGTGAACCGGACCATGACACTCACTTTGGAAGCAGATAACAGCTGAGTTGCCTTATTTCAGGACAATGGTACCACCATGAAGCAAATTAGTTAAAGTGGGCAACAAACAGTTTCACAAATTATATTAATATAGTTATACAATATTTTTCTAGGAAAATCACATCCAAAGTGGCTTATAACAATAAAAGCTATGCATTGCATCCAACACTGCTGTTCTGCCTATGAAACAGACTACTGCTTGCTCAACGTAATTTTTCCCTCCTCATCTAACCCCTACAGCCCCTTGTGCACCTTCGGAATCTGTTCTGGATGGTTGGGGGGCTTTTAGAGTAAATTTTGGGGATACACAAGGAGATTGTGTGAGTGGAAAGCCACTTGCACAGCATTGGTGGCAACCCTACAATATTACTAAAGCAAAGAATAAAACATAATTCACAAATATAAAAATTCTGAATTCCAACCATATCAGAACATTCCAAGATCAGAACACTCCATCTAGCATGCAGGACCAAAAAATAAAAATTAAAAATTAAAAATGCTCAGGGTTGTTGGCATCTGTCTCCACTTCCATCATTCACCCCAAGCACTGAGGTCCAGCTTCTGGCGGTTTCCTCACTGCGAGAATTGAGATTACAGGGAACCAGGCAGAGAGCCTTCTCGGTAGTGGCACCCGCCCTGGGGGACACCCTCCCATCAGATGTCAAGGAAATAAACAACTATCTTAGAAGACATCTGAAGGCAGCTCTGTTTAGGGAAGTTTTTAATGTTTGATGTTTTCTTGTGTTTTTAATATTCTGTTGGGAGCCGCCCAGAGTGCCTGGGGAAACCCAGCCACATGGGTGGGGTATAAATAAATTATTATTAGTATTAGTATTAGTATTAGTATTAGTATTAGTATTAGTATTATTAATTTATTTCAAGAGACAAGGGTGTGCACCTCCAGAGGTGAAGTCAAACCATCGCTGTAGTTACCAACACCAAAGTGACCACCATGGGGTGCAAGCCTGGACAGGGTTTATGGAGGTCTTGGGCTGTCCAGACAATGGCCTCACTGATGTGATCCAAAGCATAGAAGAGCAATACATTTGGCACCAACTTGGCTGCAGGAGTTGCCAGAAGGAGGCATATGCCTATCAAAATAAATGAGCCTTCTGAAACCCCTGACGTGTAGCAGCCTACCACCACTCCTCAGGGAGGGAGTTCCAAAGGTGTAGAGCCGCTGCAACAAATCTTTTCAAAGGAAGCTTTATTTGTCATAAGGAGAGACAGCATTAATTCTTCCATGAGCATTTAATATGGGAAACCTTTGATGTGGCTTTCTCCAACAATGCAAACCTTTGTTTCCTTTACAAGTTCTGAAGAGCTTTTTAAAAAAAAAAAATTAAAAACTTAGACAATTTTCAAGACTCCAAAGCACACCTATACTATTGTAGCTGAAGATAAGCTATGAGTTGAAAACAAGAGGCAATCCATAAAGGAGCCTTTGTATGGGAAGCAGTGGTGTATAATTATGTATTTATTGAGGATTGACTGTTCTCTTAATCTTTTATCAAGTTTGGTCTAGAGAAGTATGGTCAAATATCCAAACCATACCATTTCCTTTCAAGTGCATCCTACAGTTGAGTTTCAGGTATAATACAACCTCTGTAAAAACACTTCAAGCTTTGTATCCCACCCCCAGACAGTATCCTCCTCCCCTTTCTTCCCTTCTATCTTGGCATGAACTACTTTTTTAAAAGAAGCACCAGACTGAATTCTCTTTTTCGCTATTCATAAGGGAAGGGGTAAACCTCACAGACCTTCTAAGCAGAAAACCTAATTATCGTGAGGTAGAGAATCACAAGAAAAATGTATTTTTATGTGATGCCAAATCATTTATCTTTTTTAGAGACATGTAGGACTTGGAGGTTGAGGATATGTGAAAATTGTGGAGCCAATCCACCCCATTGAAGTCAATGACAACTCTCCCTTTGGTTTTAATGGCTCTGGATTCTACCCAGCGTATTTTAGCTTTTATTTATGAGATTTTCTTTCTTTCCTTACCCTCGATCCCAAAGCAAAATGGGTGATGAGAGGTTGTCATTCTATGCCTGGCAAGTGCCAAGATATCATAATCATCATACTTCTTTTTTTCTTTAGAAATATTCATCGGGGTTTTTAATTTCCAGACATCTCAGATCTAGAGCCAACTTGTTTTTTTTAAAAGGACTATCAAAACTCTATATTTTGCAAACTCATGAGGATTAGTTTCTTTCATGCCCAATGAAGTCTAGAAAGGTATGAGATCTTTGGATGGCATTGTGTCAAAATGGGGGATAAAGAATATCTAAGAACTATAGATAAAATGAGCAGTTTACTGTAAATAAGTAACAAAAAACACCTGAAATACAAAGTAAAAGATAAAATCATCAGAAAGCAAAAAGCCACATAAACACTGTACACCCTCAGAACTTGCCACACACCCTTAAAGAAATTAAAAACAGTTTTGAAAAACAGATGCTTAGAACATCTAAAGTTTTTACAATGCCCAGGTGAACAGAAGGGCCTTGCATTGAAAAAACACTGTGACGGCTAATGATAACAGACTGCTGGCGTAGATAGGCCTTTGGCCTGATCCAGCAGGGCTCTTCGTTCTTATGTACCTCTGAGGTGTACACCATCAAAAGGAACAAGAATCTCCTGCCCCACCCAGTTACAGCACTTGTTCCCATTTGTAGCTACCTATGATGATCACCACATGTAACACCTTTCTCAGCCAGAGCAGGCAGCTTAGCGCCTTAACATTTGCTGTCTTGAAGAGAAGGGTTCCCTGACAAATGGTGGGGTGTGTTTCTCCGTCCCCCCCCCCCCCACTTTCCCACCAAAGTCCTATATTTTCTTTAGCATCATCCACAGACAAAACAAAGCAATAAAAATTTCATACATTTGCTGCTTTCAGCTAGAATTACTGGCAGATGGGGGCGATGTATGAAAGCGAGAGCAGATGCGAAAGCCATAACATGTAATCCATTTTCTTTCCTATGATAAGAGTGATTTCTAGGCTGTTTGGAGTTTCCAGATTACTTTCATTCGAGAAATGGTTCACCTATCCACATTGCAGCTTGGACTTATCAACTGGAAGCAATTAGCCTTTGAATGAGGAAGGTTTCAATTGAGTAAGAAGGAGCAAGCCCCATCTGTAATGGAGTCCCTTTAGGCTATGTTGGCTAAAAGGTTCAATAAGTTGAAGTCAGCGTGTTTCCTTTCGAGTGTTCTTTTTTAAAAAAAAAAAGCTTCAAATGTTTCCAATAGAAAATGAGCCTCTCAGCCGTTTGTCTGACCACGGATGATTGTCCTTGTGGGGTGGCAGTAAGTATTGTATCTTTTATTTTTCTTGACATGGTTTGTTTGAAGTGTCAGTCTAGTGCAACAGTGAATATATAGTCCAGATGTGGTGACTTCAGCATTCAGGACAACTACAAGAGATGATGATTTGTGATTGAACTTTTTTTTTTTTTAACAGAAATCTTTCATTTAAATTAAGCAGCATGATGCAGCCACTGAAATAAATAGGCAAGAATAAGGAACCTGTGGTCCTCCAGCTGTGGTTGGACTGCAGCTCTCATCATCCCTGACCTGGCTGTGCTGGCTGGGAATGATGGGATTTAGAGTCAAACATCAATTGGAGGGCCTGAGGGTCCCCACTACTGAATTAGGATCTCTAGGAATATGGCAGTATGGAAAACAGTAAATAACAGGTGTCTAGGCTGAAGTATAGGGAACATGCATGGCACTGGGGTTAAACCACAGAGCCTAGGACTTGCCTATCAGAAGGTCGGCAGTTCGAATCCCCGCAACAGGGTGAGCTCCCATTGCTCAGTCCCTGCTCCTGCCAACCTAGCAGTTCGAAAGCACGTCAAAGTGCAAGTAGATAAATAGGTACCGCTCTGGCGGGAAGGTAAACGGCATTTCCATGTGTTGCTCTGGTTCGCCAGAAGCAGCTTAGTCATGCTGGCCACATGTACGCCGGCTCCCTCGGCCAATAAAACGAGATGAGCGCCGCAACCCCAGAGTCGGTCACAACTGGACCTAATGGTCAGGGGTCCCTTTACCTTTAGGCTGAAGTATACATTTTTACATAGAAGTACGGGTAATTTCCATTGGATTCAACAGGACTTCTTCCAGATAGGTATGTTTAGAATTCCAACCTTAATTAGATAAACTCAGATATATAAAGCATTTATATGATACACACAATACTTGGTAGGATCTTCATCTTGCAACGAAGTTAGGCAGGGTAAAAATGTGTGCTTATGCTCATATCATATATATACTCAGAAATTTTAAATTACATATGATAAGTGTTTGTAGCAGTGGTGTGCAGTCAGTAGACTAGACGGACTAGGTTAGTTCCCTAAATGTTCCCAGTAAATTGAATAATTAAAGCCTGGTGCCTCCTTCCCAAACCCCAAGCCTGGCTTAGGGAGAAGAAGAAGAAGAGTTTGGATTTGATACCCCGCTTTATCACTACCCGAAGGAGTCTCAAAGCGGCTAACATTCTCCTTTCCCTTCCTCCCCCACAACAAACACTCTGTGAGGTGAGTGGGGCTGAGAGACTTCAGAGAAGTGTGACTGGCCCAAGGTCACCCAGCAGCTGCATGTGGAGGAGCGGAGACGCGAACCCGGTTCCCCAGATTACGAGACTACCGCTCTTAACCACTACAGCCCACTGGTGTGATGCTCATGCATGCAACGTTGCAAAACCACACACACAACATTGCCCCCCTGATCGCCCTTGCAAGCTGGCACCTCTGACTTTAACTGCTCCCCTATGAAAACTTTCACCACATGCCGCTGGTTTGTAGATTAAATTATAAAGAGTCATTGAGAAAGCAACCTTGTTACATTTCCTCAAGAAAGGTTCCCTTGATTTTGATAAGTTTACTGAGAGACAAAACAGGTTAATGGGCCACTCTGATTGATCCTCAGTTTTTAATACAATGCAAAATTTAAACTGGCAGTCCACAATTCTGTACTCTTAGAGCGAATACACAGTGTGAACTGGCTTCCATTCTCAATTTGATCTCTCACGTTTTGTGTTTTTAACTCATCTTATCTATTACAATTTACTGTATCTCCTTCCCAAACAAATCACCATCTCCAAGGATTTAGGGTTTGTCCATACCCTCTGAATGCGGTCATCTCATCCTCACAGCTGGAGTACAATTCAGTTAGACTATCCAGTACCATAAGTATACATTTTGTTTAACAAATAATAAAAGCATTTTTGGCATAAGAATTAACAGAACTCTGAAAACAGAGACATGGAAATTTAAACTGTGCTGCCAGCTTTCAGGGAAATTGCTTTAACTGGGTCAGCGATGCTGCCTTTCCAAAAGTGCCCCAAGATGTTCTTTAACTAAAAAGGTCACTGTTCTGTGTAGCACGTCACCCCTATTGAGCAAGTGAATTGGACAAGTGTAAACTAATCTACAAAGTGAGGAGGAATTAAAGAAATTAAAGAACCTTTTAATGAGGGTGAAAGAGGAGAGCGCAAAGTATGGTCTGAAGCTCAACATCAAAAAAACGAAGATCATGGCCACTGGTCCCATCACCTCCTGGCAAATAGAAGGGGAAGAAATGGAGGCAGTGAGAGATTTTACTTTCTTGGGCTCCATGATCACTGCAGATGGTGACAGCAGCCATGAAATTAAAAGACGCCTGCTTCTTGGGACAGAAGCAATGACAAACCTAGACAGCATCTTAAAAAGTAGAGACATCACCTTGCCAACAAAGGGTCCGTATAGTAAAAGCTATGGTTTTTCCAGTAGTGATGTATGGAAGTGAGAGCTGGACCATCAAGAAGGCTGATCGCCGAAGAATTGATGCTTTTGAATTATAGTGCTGGAGGAGACTCTTGAGAGTCCCATGGACTGCAAGAAGATCAAATGTATCCATTCTTAAGGAAATCAGCCCTGAGTGCTCACTGGAAGGACAGATCCCGAAGCTGAGGCTCCAATACTTTGGCCACCTCATGAGAAGAGAAGACTCCCTGGAAAAGACCCTGATGTTGGGAAAGATGAAGGGCACAAGGAGAAGGGGACGACAGAGGACGAGATGGTTGGACAGTGTTTTTGAAGCAACAAACATGAGTCTGACCAAACTGCGGGAGGCAGTGGAAGACAGGAGTGCCTGGCATGCTCTGGTCCATGGGGTCACGAAGAGTCGGACACAACTAAACGACTAAACAACAACAACAAACTAATCTACCTGCTTTGCAGCTCTTTCTGTGACTCTTAACAGACAGCTATCTCAAGTATCATTTTTTCACAAGACCAATGTTATGTGTAGATATAGTCAAAATTCTTTGCAGATTCTCTGTGAGCTTTCCCAGAATTTTTGTTTTAATGACTGATATTTGTTTCAAAGAGAATCAATCAAATTTTATAGCAAGTTGTATGGGCAAAACCACACCCATCTTAATTTTGAATAGACTTTATTAGACAGTATTTGGGAAAAGTTTGGGCCCAACTCTCTCTCTCTCTCTCTCTCTCTCTCTCTCTCTCTCTCTCTCTCTATCTGCCTAATGAAATGGCTGCTATAGATGAGGGTGGAACTTGATATAGCTGGTCCTTCAAGAGCATTCACTCTCATCTCACAGTCTTATAAAGGGCATTCTTTAAATTAAAAGATTAACCATTTACTGAGTTCATATCTGCAGGAATAACTTAGAAGCCACATAATAGTTTTTTGAAAGCATAAGGATGACACTGGCAGATTGTCAGGCGCTGTCAGGGTTGGAACACAAAATTTTAATTTGATATATGATATCAGCTGTAGGGCCTGTGGGTGTGGCTTGGGGATAGCACCCATACAGGCCTGGTCTAATTAGGCATATACGATCCAGAGGTTCTCCACTGCTGGACTCCAACTACTACCACCCCTGGCCAATGGATGTGATGGCTGGGGCTGATGGGACTTAAGTCCAATAATATTTGGAAGCCACCAGATATTGCCTTCCACAATATAGAAGATAAAAATCAGAAGTGGATCTCATTTTTTTTTAGCTTGCAGTTAAAGTTGGTTCAGCATCTAGAAAGATTGAAGATTTCTAAGCTGGATAGTCTAGTGAGTCTCCCCCCCCCCCCCCCGATTCTCATTTCCCTCATCCAAAGGTTTTCAGCTAGTATTATCTAGCCTTGGGGCTGATGCTTGTTTTTAAATTTCATGTTACCACTGTCTGTTTCCTGCATCATTTTGAGTTAAAAATTTAAAAAGGTTAAATCTAAACTATATACAGAAAATGATATATGTTACACTAGATAACTAGTGTAATAGCATCAGTTACATATCTGCAGTTTAAACCCACTGCTGTACTTGATTGAAGCACCAATAACAGCAATACAATGGTATACATTGTTGAATTCTTGCCATTGCCTTACTCTTCGTTCTGTAGGATTTGGGTCAACTTTATCATCATCATCTGAACAAGTGGGCTTATTGTCTCATATCTTTAACAATGTGCATTTGACAGTGGAAATATAAGCTTTATTTATAATCTCTTAGAAAGTGAGATGTCACATTATGAAGTTTATGCAATTACATTATTGCATTAAGTTTATGCAGTTCAGAGAACTAGACATCTACTGATAAGACCTAGCAGGTTGTACCAGAAAGAAAGAAAGAAAGAAAGAAAGAAAGAAAGAAAGAATCTCATGATCAGGGCTGGGCAAATTTTCAGTTTCTCATTTTTACTCTCTTATGTTTGTCACATTTCCACATCAGTTTGTGTTTTTGTTTTTTTAAGTCTACAGGAAAATTCAATAGCATGTTAGTGAACATTTTCCCCAATATGCATGCTTGTATGCCATTTTCCCTAATAAATACCCTAACAATTCTCCCTAACAAAATGCATGTTTGTATGCCATTTCCACCAACATATGCATTTTTATGCACTCTGTACCCTAATATATGCATTTTATCCTGCTAGGCAACTGCAATGAAAAATTCAGGCAAGTGTGAATTTTGAAGCGTGACTGGTTTTTAATTCCAGTTAGATAGCTTCACCTTTAATCAGTTTTTGACCTGAATAATTTTTTTCTCCCTTCCCTATGCATGGGACTTTCTCGATGGGTTGTTTGTTGTCCCTTGCAATGGCTCTTTTCTAAATAAGTATCATTCTTTGGACTGCATTCAATCCTATCCATGCTTAAATGGGAGTCCAATCAGTTCAGTGGGGCTTAATATTTAGAAGACATGCCTTGGATGGCAAGGTTAGCAAAATTTTCCATTTGGTTGTATAAAACATTGATACTCTTGTCACCAGGATCAGTAGATTGCAGCATAAACCTCTTTTAATCCAAATGTTATGGCTCAACTGGCTTGCAGACCAGGCTGCTGTCAATAATATTCCTGGCCAAAGTACCTAAACAAATGCTGAAAAAAAACCTGTTGCCATTGTCATAAACTCCTGAAAAATAATATGGCTTGTTGTCACACTTGCTGAACCACAGCAGCAAGGCAACTGCTTTCTTGTCACTTTAATCCCACCATGATTTACACGGTTTATGTCCTAAACATTCCCATGTGCTCTTGGGACTGTTTTTCTGGCCAAAAATTCCATTTGTATATAAAGAATAGCTTGCAAATAGAAAGGAAAGGCTTCATAGGCTCACTTAATAATTTCAATTAAGCTGCATTGCGACTGAACAAGAGGCTTTGAAAGTCTCTTTCAGGCCCCTGTTCTCCAAATGCTAAGAGCATCTATTATGGGCCTACCCAATAATACAATAACTGTAGCACAACTGGACTATGTCACAAGTTGGGGGAAGGGGAGGATCTGAAGGGAAAAAATACTGTACATTGTGATCAATGGTACAGAACACAATGTTCTGCCAACACCTTTCAGAGCATATATTTCCAAGTACTAAAACTTTTAGAAACACTTCCAATATCCAGTGATGCTGCTTGTTGGTGAAGCATGGGGTGGCTGGGGGGAGAGAAGAAGAAATAAGAAGAGAATATATCAGAGAGATATCTAAAGAAAAGTTTGATCAGAGTGACAGGTCACAGTGTGCTGACTACTAAGGACTATGAATATATCAGTTCTGTGGGCAAGAACAAAGATTATTCTTTTCTCATTCAAGATTATTCTTTTCCAATTCCCTCAGTCTAACTAGAATTCTGCTCTCTCTGACTACACTGGGCCCCAAAGCACTATTGGTGGTGGGCTACAGGGAGGCAGTACACATTGGCATCAGCATCAAGAGGTGTGGCTGCAGGGTTTTTAAGTCCACGCAATGCTTCTTTGGCCTTTTGACATAAACTCAGTCCATCTGCAGTGCAGGATTTCCAGTCACTTCTAGTTTGCATAGGATTTTTTCTTCTGTCCAAAGATACACTGAGTTGGGTAGGGTTTTATGTCCACTCTGCAGTGGATATTGCAGGGCAGTGTGGGTTAAACCACAGAGCCTAGGACTTGCCAATCAGAAGGTCGGCGGTTTGAATCCTGGCGACGGGGTGAGCTCCCGTTGCTCAGTCCCTGCTCCTGCCAACCTAGCAGTTCAAAAGCACGTCAAAGTTCAAGTAGATAAATAGGTACCACTCTGGCAGGAAGGTAAACAGCATTTCCGTGCGCTGCTCTGATTCGCCAGAAGCGGCTTAGTCATGCTGGCCACATGACTCGGAAGCTGTACGCCGGCTCCCTCGGCCAATAAAGCGAGATGAGCGCCGCAACCCCAGAGTCGGTCACGACTGGACCCAATGGTCAGGGGTCCCTTTACCTTTAAGGGTCTAAGGGTGGGTGTTGTTAGGTAGGTCCATTGGTCACATTTTGGGAAGGAAGGTGTAAGAAAACCCAATGGGAGAGAAAAGTGAGCAGATGAGCACCCTTAGGCACCTTTGAAGATGAGGGACATTTCCAGAGGCCAGCTACTCTGGGTTGTGGGGCCCATAATCTGAATGTGGAATTTTCTTGAGACTAACCTGTTGCACCTGCCAAGAATTGTGGGTTCCCAAAATAGGCTGTGGACAGAGTGAGCTTCCTACTCACTGGAAAGTGAGGCTGAGGCTTGGGGGTTTTCCTTGTCAAGTCCTTTGCCATGAGCTGGGTTTGGCTCATCCAACATAGACATTTGAGATGAGCTTTCCATGCTTCTGTCATTTTCCCTGCAGATGTTATCAACAAAATGTGGCCCTAGTTCAACCCATTTCAGTGTCTTGTCTCTTTGTTCCTGGTTCTGGTCACAAAAGAACACAGTGTGCTTGCAGACATCCATTTGCCATAGCCATCCATAAATCATTTGATGCATCGAGAGAGAAGGTGTAACAAGGTCATGATGAAGGATGAAACAGGCATCAGTAAAAATAGGGCAAAATATGATGGAGGAAAGGGTTTTAAAGCACCTTTTGAATGTGATGTGCTTTGTCAACAGCCTCTACTGGTCTCCGATTAATTTTTATTTCATTTTAGTTTGTGCATCCCTACACAAAAAGTCTTTCAAACAAGGAATGATGTTTTAATTTCATTGTCCGTACCTGCATTGCAATTCTGAATGCACCCTTTGCAATTTCGTGTGCCAGGCCCTGAACCTCACAGTTAAATTTTATGAAGAACACATGACAAACTCTACCTGTTCTTTAAGAGGACAAAACTACTGTATGTTTAATGAAAGGCCAACAAAAATGCTCATTACTACTTCATTACCTGAGTCAGAGTTACTGACAGAACATTTCACTCTGCCGGTGCAGTGCAAATAGTATTTCAACACACAAAGATTTTGAAAAATCAAGGCTAGGTCATATATTTTCAATACAGCAATGAGTTTTTCATCAGGCTAATGATATAATCATGATATTGAAAGCTCATGGAGGATACAATGCCTCCATGAAGTTTAAAGTAAATAGTGGAGTCGAGTTCAACGGTTTAACATTTTCAGATAAAGTCAAAATGAAAGCTTGATTTAAGTGTGTTATATGTGTGTTGATTTAAGGCTGCATTCACATGGCAGTTTGTTCCATTTTCATTGTTTCCTTAACTTTAATTTCCACACTATCTTCCACACTATCTTGAGCTTTCACATTATCAAAAAGACACTTCTGGACCTATAGTGACATTTAAGACAATATTGCCATATTGTTTGCAAACAGAAGCAAATAACACATAAATGAGCGCTAAACTTATTTCTTAGGACAAATCAAAAATACAAAATTGAAAGCTTTAATACTATACATACTTACTTGAAAAGAAGTCTCACTGTACACTAAAGTGGGACCTGAATAAACACATAAGATTGCACATTTCATCATTAGCTGTATTCAGTCTTTCACCTTCTCCAGTTTAGCTACAAAGAGGGAATTGGAAAGTTTTATTTCCCTTGTAGACAGTTTAGGGTTTGGCAGATGTAATAAACTACAGCTAATTGGGCTTTTTTCAACAAAACATAGTTAGGATCAACCATAGTTTGTCAGGGGTTTTCTATCATGACAAGCTATAGTCATATAGGTTCTTATAATATCAGTGGAAACAGTGGGTCTTGGCAAGTATTAACCGCTTCCAATTTTAACCTGAAGATTGCCACTTGTCCAGTTTTAGTTTTAATTTTAATTGTTTGAATTAATTGTGGGATGTATCTTAATTGACTGATCGCTTGTATTATGCATATCATCTTATTTATATGATGTTAGCCACTCTGAGCCTGGCTTTGACTGGGGAGGGTGGGATACAAATAAAATTATTATTATTATTATTATTATTATTATTATTATTATTATTCTAAAATGAAAAGCTCCTGAACTCTTCCTTGCAGCTATGCCAGAGAAGGAGAGGGAAGTGCACAAAACCAAGGCTTGCGGCAGCTTGTTATTGTAATGTTTCTGTAAGCCATGGTTCAGGTCCAAATGAGGACATCATAATTTACTGTACAGTGAATAGCAAGTACGACTCACTCATACTTGGTGAGAGCTATTATCTTATTCTCTAGTGTTGTTGTTTTTTAAACTGCAGATACTAAAAACTCTTAACATTATGTTCAGTACTAAAATAAATGCTGAAGATTTATTTTGAAAAAACAAGAGCAAAAGAGCTCAAAAAAATTCAGCAGTTGTTTATAGTTGTTTACATTCTTTATAATGAATCTAGAACATTTCGTTTGTTATCTCTTTGGCCAACTAGCGCCTAGATAGAAACTACTACTCTTAACATTATTAATACTATTAATTAAAAACAGACCACAAAATCTTGAAGCTATAAGAATGAACACAACATTTTAAACTTGCTGATAGTTTAGCTGCAGCTCTAATCTAATTCAGGAGTGTTTTTCTCACCTCCCAGTTTTAAAACAAGAGACTTGTTAAAAAACAAAAACACAATTCCCTAAGATTTCTTCTATGCTCATCCAGTAAGTCTGTCTCTTTCTATGCACACTCAGTTTTATTCATGGTCTACACAGAATGTGTGCTATGAGTTTTTCACTTCCATGACATAAAAGTCCGTATGGGTTTGCTATCTTAGTTATGGTCCAAACTGTTCTTTGTCTTCAGCATTTCTTCTAGGTAGATTACTAACACTACACCACACAGTAGTAAATATTAAGAAATTAAGCAAAATGTTCTAGTAAGACAGGACCAGAAACCTGTAAGCATTCAGAGTGTTGGGACAGGGGGTGGAATTTGGTAGATAAAAATTCCATATATAGGAATCCACAGTGATGCGGGTGGCACTGTGGGTTAAACCACAGAGCCTAGGACTTGCCGATCAGAAGGTCGGTGGTTTGAATTCCCGTGACGGGGTGAGCTCCCATTGCTCGGTCCCTGCTCCTGCCAACCTAGCAGTTCGAAAGCACGTCAAATTGCAAGTAGATAAATAGGTACCGCTCCGGCGGGAATGTAAACGACGTTTCCGTGCGCTGCTCTGGTTTGCCAGAAGCGGCTTAGTCATGCTGGCCACGTGACCAGGAAGCTGTACGCCAGCTCCCTCGGACAATAAAGTGAGATGAGCGCCGCAACCCCAGAGTCGGCCACGACTGGACCAGATGGTCAGGGGTCCCTTTACCTTTATAGGAATCCACATATCATCAGTGGAAGGATCAACTTGTGTTACCAATGAATGTACAGGTAGGCATTAGGGGTTCTTCCCCCCCCCCCATCAAACTTAAAATTCTCTGATAATCAGATTTCCATTTGCAGAGGAACTGGGAAACTGATGAATTCACTTAATATGTTTGTAGAAGTTCTCTCTGGCTCACTGAATAGGAGCTTTAAGTTTAACTTTGAACGTACCCCCCAAAATGGATGCAACATAAACATTTACAGAATTGCACGACCATTTTTAATGCATTTTATTGACACAGGCATGCACTCACACACCCAGGAAAGTCTGATTCAATTCCAAATGGCTTTTCACCAAATCCTCAAAAATACAGAATGTTGGTTGAAGTCCTACAGTTGCAGCAGGTCACAAACTGGGCCTAAGTTAAGATTATTTGCAAAATCCACTTTAAAAGTTCATGTGTGGTGGTTTCATCATGTGTAACACAGCTGCGTGAACGTGCCTAAGTGTGCTGTCTCTTTCCCTTTTTAATGCATTTAGGCTTGCACATAAAGCAAAACACTCATGCAGTATGTGCAATCTAAAGTCACAGTTGCAAAATGTATTCTGCAATTCCTTTGACATTAAGCAGCCTACCTAACTAAAACAAGCTGTTGTTCCTAGTGTTTTGATCAACTGGAAGATGTCCAATTAACTAAATGAGAGTGGACTAAAAGTACAGAACAACAAGAACTTCTTATTTTTATTATTTTTAGTCCATTGTTGTACTATGTGATGCTGGTGATGTACTATGAAAGTAACATAAAAACCGCTGGTTAAACAGATGAAGTGCATAGATGGCAACTCCTTTGGCTCTAGATACAATCTTTACATCTGGATGTCAGGCAGGACATAGATGAGCTATTAGTCAAGTCCTTCAGATGATTTCCATAGAATGAAAGGAAAAGGTCTTAGGTAGCCTTATTAAGAAACTTCAGAGTTTACCTTGTTAGTGTCTGCTATAAAGCAATGTAAATAATATGCTTTGAAAACCAGCTAAAGATAAATGATTGAAGAGCTTTTTAAAGTTCTCTTTGTACCTCTGCCCTCATAACAAGGAACAGCTGTTCAAACCAGGCATCAAAAACAGCTCTCTAGCTCAGATTTAACAATGCCAAGACACAGCTGTAATTGAAAGAGAGATGGATGGTTAGTGCTGAAGAAGATGGAAATTTACCAGAATGGATGGTGTTTAAATGTGTTCTTTTAAAAAGCTAATGAATAGGGAGATTTCTGCTGACAGAAAGCAAAATATAACAGTATAAAACATGGATATTGATACAAAAGCTATCCTCAAACAGTTGATAACTGTGTCTGTTTATTTAAACATAGGTGTATTTATGATAGGGTCAAAATCCTATTTGAGAACTGTAGCCAAGTTAACTATGCTGCCCAACAATGCCAAAGCATATTATTGTATCCAAGCAATTCATGCAAAACATATTTTGCCCGGGGATAGGTATATTTATTTGCAATATTTTTATCACCCAAACAAGAAGAGGGGATGATGCAGTTGCAAAGAGGAGCTCAAAAGCTTTTGCTTTCATGATAGATTAACTGTAGTTTATATTCATGTCTAAATCTGGACAAACTGTGGTTAATCTTAAATATGGTTTGTTGAAACAAGCCAACGTCAATCCCTACGTTATAAAGCTGGTTTGTTTCAGGCCAGAGGGAGGAGGAAGAGTCAGGGCAGTCCCACCTTCTTCCCAGCACATGACCCAAGGCAGCTCACAGCATAAATTAAATTAGGTCTTTTGTGTCCTGTAGTTTCCCCTGTTGAAGAACTTGGCTTAGAGGAAAGCTGGGCACCTTGCAAATCACCATGCTGGTGGGATCCCACCCAACCACCATCTTAATTTCCTGCCATCATAGAATCATAGAATTGTAGAGTTGGAAAGTTCCATGAGGGTCATCTAGTCCAATACCCTGCAATGCAGGAATCTTTTTGCCCCTTGTAGGGTTTGAACCCAGGACCCTGAGATTAAGAGTCTCATGCTCTACTGCTTGAACCGTGTGGAGCCATTTATACTTATAAATTAGCACATGATGTTTTTATACAAATCTTTCACATATTTAAGGAAAAATATGTGTGCTCTGGAACTCCCAGACTATTAACACAAGGCAGTGCTGTTGCAGATACCCACTAAAATGTGTGTGTGTGTGTGTGTGTGTGTGTGTGTGTGTGTGTGTTTCAGCAACCTGATCCAGACATGTAAACAAATAATATATACTTTACTGGTTTTACTTGCATTTAGTTCGTTATTTTAAAAGGTTTGCTTAGGGATTTTTTGATTAAGCTGTTTGTACATTCCAGGATCATGACCTGCTTCAGGCAGCACCGTGTTGGTGGTGGGGTAGATAAAGGCAGGACCTGGTGCAATAAGACTTTAAAGCCTTGGCACCTACTTGAGAGGCCACCATTTGAAATCTGCTTTGGGGTCTTGCCAACAGCATCTACTTAAAAAGAAATACTTATTTTAAATAAATTTGGCTTAGGTAGATGCAGGGACCCTCCTTTCAATTATACTATTCAGGTTTCATTTAATAAAGACAGCACGGAGCAGTTTTAAGCAGTATAGACTCCCCCCCCTCTACATTTCCTAAGCTCTTGGAGATGACACTGTTGTAGTAAAGTTTGTTTCCTTAGTTACCTGATAGCTGCCAACAAGAGCGGCTATCAAGTGCCCTTCATATTTTTGCACTGTCCTCTATGTAATTGATTGGAACTGTCTTTTTCAGCATTCCTGTGGAGTGAACTGAACTGTGCTTTCCTTATCTTTCACAGACATAGTTTTGCAATGCTCACTAGCTATTCATTTGGGGAACAGTTCACATGTGTCATTTTTATTAAAATGAGTCATTTTTTTAAAAAAAAAGTGTGGAAGCTAAGTGTGAAGAAGATAAGAGTGTTTATTTTTGCAGTGATTACATGTACAACATGGCATCTGCATGTACAGAGATGTGAACACCAGTGATTGGAAGAGAAAACAGGGAAAGGCCACCATCATTATAATTATTTACACAAATATTCAGACCCAGAGAGGTCTGATGATTATAAATGAGATTACAATATAATATTCTCCCTGATTATACAGTATATACCCTTTGGCAGCTCTTCTCCAGGTGATCTCAGTGGAAATGCCACAGCTTTTGCCACTCAAAATAAATCAGCTATGCCCAGTCACCTGATGGCATATCCAGGCAAGTTTGATCATGAGTATCCTGGTTTGGCAGAAAAATCCAGAACGGTCATGAAAAGGTCAACTATTAAGGTGAACCAAACTGTGATGTTTACAACTATAGCCTTGGAAACCCTAACAAGAGGTAATGCATAAGCCATGGGAATTTACACACAGCTTGACTTCCATAAGTCGTGTCAAAAGGTCGGCAAAACACAGAACTACTGATTTCAAAGGAGAGTTAAATGGGAAAGACACTGAGATGGGTAGTTTTCTCTAAGTCTCTCTGGGCCCATCTGCACCATACATTTAAAGTACTATTATACCACTTTAACAGTCATGACTCACCCCGCCCCCCCAAATCCTGTGAATTGTAGTTATTATTATTATTTAAGTCATTTTTATCGGTTTTCCAGTAAAAACAGCCAATCAACATATCCACATCATAATCCAATTAAAAACAATAAACTAAAATGATTTGTAGTTATTTAAGGCTGCTGAGAGTTATTAGGAAACCCCATTCCCCTCACAGAGCTACAATTCCGAGAATTCTCTGGAAAGAGAGAATGATTGTTAAACCACTCTGGGAAGTACAGCACTATGAAGGGAACAGGGGTCTCCTAGCAAAACTCAGCACCCTTAAACTGCATTTCTAGTATAGTAGCTAGTATAGGAGATCCATCAGTTGTCCCAATTTCATAGGGACATTTCAGATTTGAAACCCACAGCCCTCACCCTTGGGTGAAGCAGTGACAGCAGGTACTGCCAAACGCCTTAGGCGCTGTCAGGGGTTCAGGAGCAGAGGCACAGGAAAGGGAGG
Organism: Podarcis pityusensis; assembly: GCF_964106645.2. Lineage (NCBI taxonomy): Eukaryota > Metazoa > Chordata > Lepidosauria > Squamata > Lacertidae > Podarcis > Podarcis pityusensis. Next base: position 51,310,307 of record NC_138027.1, read on the forward strand.
AAATAGAGAGCGAGGGGGAGGAGTCCGAAGGTAATGTTAGCGATGACAGCGGTCCGAGGTCTCTGAGTCTTTCCAGCGAATCGGAAGATTCACAGAAAGGGGCTCCCATGGTCAGAGCAAGGGGGTGCCGAGGGGGACACCCCAGGAAGAAGGGGCCAGAGGGGACTCAGAGAGAAGCAGTTGGAAATCAGGACCAGCGTCCACACCAGAGTGCAGTAGGGGGGAGGAGTCCCAGGCATCGGGATCAGGCGGCACACTGCCAGTGGGAGGACATGAGTCAGGATTGGCCACGCCTCCATCGGGGAGCGAGGAAACGGTCGAGAGGAAGGTTGAAGGCTGGGCGCGCGCGCCAAGTTCAAATGTACAGGAGGGCGGTGCAGTTGGCAGCCCGGATAGGGAGCCAGGTCCCAAAGCCCGCCGAAAAGACGGGGAGGAGTCAGGGGGGTCAACGTCAGCGTCAGAAGAATCCAGGAAGGAAGGGACCCCGGGGGGTAGCAGGACCCAGAGGAGAAAGGAGAGACGGAAGAGGTGGAGTAAGGCTAGAATCTTAAACTTGTGTACAGGGGGCGGAGACTCAGATGGAGCTTCGCCGATCTAACCATGAGACGTAGAGTTGCACGCAGCAGCTTGAGAATGGAAACTGTAACTCAATAAAGACTTTTGTTTAATGATCGCTTGCTAGCGTGATCCTCTGTGAGCTAGGATCTGGAAGCAGCTCTGACAGTAAGCTCCATCCCTTAAATTGTGGGCATCTACGGCCTCGCGGAGAGGAGAGAAAGCGGGTGCCTACTAGCGAGCTCACGAACGGCAGACAATATGACGGCCGAACAGCAGATAGCGGAACTCAGAGAAGCAGTGTCACGACTGAATGCCGAGGCTCTTGCATCCAGGAAGAGAGAGGAGGACGCAGCTGCCGCCTACAGGGATCTCCAGGTCAGGTTGGAAGTGCTTACGAAGCAAGGGCAACTGACACCCAAACCGGAGGGGATTGGGTTGGGGAGACGAACAGGCGGTCTGGTCTCTCACTTCGATGGGAATTTGCAACAGTACCCCAACTTTAGAGCAGATGTAATGTGTGCACTGCAACTGCTGAACAAAGACTTTAGAGATGAGCAAGAGAAGGTGGGATTCATCATGTCCCATTTGCATGGAGATGCTAAAGCATGGCTGCGCAATTTGTGGAGAGATAAGGATCCGGCGCTCCAAAATGCGGATGCCTTTATTAAAGCGATGGATGGGTGCTTTTTATCAAGCATTGACGTGGATCTTGCTCGGCAGCAGATACATGGACTGAAGCAAGGGAGGGCCAGCGTAAGGCAGTACCATGCCCGCTTTTTCGCTTTGGTCAGTGCTCTGGAATGGGACAGAGATTCGGCTCCTGTAAGAGACCTGTTTTGGGAGGGATTGCACGGCTCGGTTAAAGATGAAATTGCGAGGGGGGAGAGACCCCGGACCACGCAGGAGATCGTTCAGAGGGCGCTGGCGGTGGGGGTGCGGCTGGAAGAACGTCCGTGGAGCAGGGACGAAGGGCGTGGAGGGCGCGAACCAGCCAGGGGCTCCTCCTTCCTTCCCAGAGAAGCAGCGCGTGCGCAATCCACGCCTCCGCCAGGAGGAGGAGCGGAACCTATGGAGGTTGGAGGTGCAAGGGCTCAGTCAGCAGCCAGAGCCCTAGCACCGGCAGCAGTGAAAGCGAAGCCTCCTAGAGGGAACAGGAAGTGTTACATCTGCGATGATCCACAGCATATGGCGAAAGAGTGTCCCCAGAGGCTCCACAAGCACACTGCAGCCTCAGCAATGGTAACTGCAGCAACGCAGCAAGGAGAACCACAGCAGGGAAACGACGGAGTCTGGCTGGAGAAAGAGGCACTGGGGCCCAGCCAGACGTGTCAGTGAAGCAGTCCCCAGAGATTTTACAGCCCATGGACCCCCTCCCGCCCAAACCAGTAGTGAGGCTCACCGCGTCGCTCCAGCTGCCCAATGGAATCACCATGGACGTGCCAATCACCATTGACTCCGGAAGCAATGCGGACTTTATAGGGCAGGACTTTGTCGACCGGCACGCTATACAGTTGCTGCCTGCCACGCTGCCCCTGCAGGTTGTCACGGTGGATGGCAGGGAGCTGCTAGGGGGGCAAGTGGTGAAGCAGACGCCACCAATGGTGATGCGACTTGGGAATCACAGGGAAATCATCAGCTTCAATGTCACTCAACTATCGGACACGCCCATTGTATTGGGCATGAGTTGGCTGGACAAGCACAGCCCGACGCTGGCTTGGTACCAGAGGCAGCTGACCTTCGGCTCTTCCTTTTGCGCTGAACACTGCATCGTGCCCCGGCAGGAAGGAGAGGAAGAGGAGTCACAGCTGCAGCTAGGCACGCTGCAAGCGGTTCCCCACAAGTACGCAGAATTTTTGGAGGTTTTCTGCGAGAAGGAGGCAGACAGGCTACCCCCCCACAGACCATATGACTGCAAAATTGACCTGCTGCCGGGGGCGGCGCTGCCCAAAGGGAAGCTGTATTCCATGTCTGAGGACGAACTGCAGGAACTCAAAGAGTTCATAGATCATAATTTGGAGCGCGGTTTCATCCGAGAGTCCAAGGCAGCGGGGGGCAGTCCGGTATTCTTTGTTAAGAAGCGGGACACGCCCCAAAAAAGACTTGTAGTGGACTATCGCATTTTGAACAGTGTGACCAAGCCATCGGACTTCCCCATGCCCCGAATCGACGACCTCCTCGCAAAGGTACGGAAGGGCAGCGTGTTCACCAAGTTGGACCTGCGAGGGGCGTACAACCTCATTCGCATGCGGGAAGGAGATGAGTGGAAGACAGCCATGTTCACGCCCCTGGGCACCTACGAATATAGAGTTATGCCTTTTGGATTGCAAAATGGTTCCCACGTTTTTCAAGCTTTCATGCATCACGTGTTGGCGGGGCTCCTCTACAAGACGTGCGTGTGTTTCTTGGATGACATCCTGATCTTTTCGGAATCGCAGCAGGAGCATGACAGACACGTCAAGGAAGTGCTGAGCAGGCTACAGCAACATAGGCTTTACGCCAAGCTGGAGAAGTGCCAATTCGACGTGACCGAGGTGGATTTCCTGGGCTACAAGTTGTCTGACAAGGGGCTCGCCATGGACAGCGCCAAGGTTCGAGCAGTGTTGGATTGGAAAAGCCCACGCAACCGGAAGGAGGTCCAACGGTTTGTCGGCTTCGCGAACTTCTATCGCAAGTTTATCAAAGGCTTTGCCATGCAGACAGCGGCCATCACGGACACGCTCAGCTCCAAGAAAAAGAAGTTCATCTGGACAGAGCAGGCGGAGCAGTCCTTTCAGGCACTCAAGCGTCTCTTCGCGTCGGAAGAGCAGCTGCTTCATGTCAACCCCAGCAGGCCGATGAGGGTGGAGACAGACGCTTCGGACAGAGCCGTGGGAGCAGTCCTGCTGCAGAAAGACCCGCAGGGGGCTTGGAGGCCGGGAGCGTTTTACTCCAGGAAGCTCAGCAAGTCTGAACAGAACTACACCATCTGGGACAGGGAGTTGCTGGCCATTCATGCAGCATTCAAAGCGTGGAGGCACTTCCTGATCGGCGCCAAGCACACGGTGCAGGTCTGCACGGACCACAAGAATCTGGAGCACTGGAGCACGGCACAGTTCCTGAACCAGAGGCAGATACGTTGGGCTGAGTTCTTTGCGAACTTCGACTTCCGAATAGAGTATGTCCCGGGGGACACCAACATCATGGCGGATGCTCTCTCCCGTAAGCCACAGTATCTGGAGGAGGCAACGCCAGCGGCCGCCATGCACATCTTCGCACCGACAGTGTGGGCGTGCGCTGCTGCAACAGTTGACCTGCAGGCGGTGCGACGAGCGTTGCAGGATGACTCCTTCGCGCAAGCAAAGATGGCAGAGGTGCGCAAGGGCACGGCAGCGACCGACGAGTTCCAGCTGCGAGATGGATTGCTCATCCGTAAAGGGGCCATCTACGTGCCGGGAGACGAACTTCGCGCCAAGGTACTGCAGCAGCTGCACGACGCGCCCACTGCCGGGCACTTTGGCAAGGAGAAGACGGTGGAATTAGTCGCCAGAGACTTCTGGTGGCCCGGAATGAGAGGGGAAGTCGCGGACTACGTGGCGAGGTGTGACACCTGCCAGAGGGCCAAACCAGTGCACAGACCGCCGGCCGGACTGCTGGAACCGCTGCAAACTCCGTTCGAACCATGGGAGAGAGTGGCCCTGGACTTTGTCACGGATCTGCCCAGCTCGAGGGGCAAGACGGCAGTGCTAGTGGTGGTGGACATGTTCACCAAAATGGCCCACTTCATTCCGTGCGCAAAGGTGGCCACAGCGGAACAGACCGCCAAACTGTTCATAGACCACGTGTTCAGGGTTCACGGTCTGCCACGGTCTATCCTGTCCGACCGGGGGCGACAGTTCATCTCGAACTTCTGGCAGAAGCTGATGGGTTTCCTGAACGTCAAGATCAACCTAGCGTCGGCAAGACACCCGCAGACCAACGGACAAGTGGAGCGAGTCAACGCCATCATGCAGCAGTACCTGAGATGCTACGCAAATCAGCAGCCGGCAACATGGGTGGACTACCTGCCGCTCGCTGAGTTCGCCTACAACAACACGAAGCACGTGTCCACGGGGGTGACACCGTTCTTCGCCAACAACAGGAGGCATCCCAGAACCTTCCCGGGATTAGAGAGACTGGGGGAGGGGGAGCCACAGGCAGCGGAAGCCTTAGCGTCAGAGTTGCAGGAGGTTCACGAACAGCTTCGGAGGCAGTTAGAACTAGCAAAGCACGCATACAAACTGCAGGCTGACAAGCACAGAAGGGTTGGGGAAGACATACAGGTGGGAGACTGGGTTTGGTTAGCAGCCCAGGCGGTGCCGGCCAGATCGTTAGCGAAGAAGAAGCTCGGACATAAGCAGCTAGGCCCTTACCAAGTCGAGGCACAGGTCAATCCAGTGGCCTTCCGGTTGACACTTCCGGAGGGATCCAGAATGCACCCAGTGTTCCATAGATCAGTGCTCACGCCCTACAAAGCACCTCACAGATTTCAGGAGCCGGGCACGGCACCAGACCCGCTCAGGGAGATGCCCCCAAGGAGGGGGTCGCCAAGGGGGGAACCCATCAACGAGGTCACAGAGATTTTAGACTCGAGATGGGGGGAAGAGGGTGTAGAATATTTTCTCGCCAGAGAAGGTACCCCGGCCAGCGCCAACAGTTGGGTGCCGGACTATGCCTTGGACGAGCCTCTTCTCAAGGACGAGTTTCATGCCCTTTTCCCACACAGGCCCATGCCAGCCGAGTATTTCGACGACTGGCTTTTCACACCCACATTTTCAGCCAGCACATTCCAGGGGTTCACCTCGGACGAGGAACCGGCACTAGAAACACGTTCCCCGGAGGGATCACCCTCGGGGTCGGCCTCAGACCGTTCCTATTGGTGGGACGATCGACCAGAGGAGCAGTGGCGCAGGAAGTGGCTGGGGGGTCCTTGGCAGGCAACGTCCCCGGAGGAGACCGGGGGAGAGACGGACATGGACGTGTTGGGGGAGGACCTTGGGTTCGAGCACGGCGGCAAAGAGATGGAAGCAGAGGAAATCGAGGTCGGCGAGAGCACGGAGGACGAGCCGGACTTATCCGGCTGGATGCACGCCACGGGGGACGAACTGTATCCGGCACTCACCCCCACAATGACGGAGCACCCAGTACCCACACCTGAAAGAGGGGAGGGGGGAAGGGGGGGCTTCGAGGGGGGGATGGATGTCAGGGGTTCAGGAGCAGAGGCACAGGAAAGGGAGGAAATAGAGAGCGAGGGGGAGGAGTCCGAAGGTAATGTTAGCGATGACAGCGGTCCGAGGTCTCTGAGTCTTTCCAGCGAATCGGAAGATTCACAGAAAGGGGCTCCCATGGTCAGAGCAAGGGGGGTGCCGAGGGGGACACCCCAGGAAGAAGGGGCCAGAGGGGACTCAGAGAGAAGCAGTTGGAAATCAGGACCAGCGTCCACACCAGAGTGCAGTAGGGGGGAGGAGTCCCAGGCATCGGGATCAGGCGGCGCACTGCCAGTGGGAGGACATGAGTCAGGATTGGCCACGCCTCCATCGGGGAGCGAGGAAACGGTCGAGAGGAAGGTTGAAGGCTGGGCGCGCGCGCCAAGTTCAAATGTACAGGAGGGCGGTGCAGTTGGCAGCCCGGATAGGGAGCCAGGTCCCAAAGCCCGCCGAAAAGACGGGGAGGAGTCAGGGGGGTCAACGTCAGCGTCAGAAGAATCCAGGAAGGAAGGGACCCCGGGGGGTAGCAGGACCCAGAGGAGAAAGGAGAGACGGAAGAGGTGGAGTAAGGCTAGAATCTTAAACTGGTGTACAGGGGGCGGAGACTCAGATGGAGCTTCGCCGATCTAACCATGAGACGTAGAGTTGCACGCAGCAGCTTGAGAATGGAAACTGTAACTCAATAAAGACTTTTGTTTAATGATCGCTTGCTAGCGTGATCCTCTGTGAGCTAGGATCTGGAAGCAGCTCTGACAGGCGCAAATGGTGCTTGGCTGCAATGTGCGCCCTGTCCTGGCTGGGAGGCAAACGGCCAAGCAGTGTCCCACACTCACTAAGTGGTGGTGGCAGTGGAACTGCCTAAAGAGCAACATCTGACATTGGAGAAGAAGAAGGTGAGCTCTGGCTTCAGCTCCCTCCACTCCTCCTCTCTGCCTCCCAACTGGCTGTGTTCCTTGTCAGCAGTGGGCTTTAAGGAGAGAGTGTGCTCCCTCAGCTTCCAGGAAACTTGTCCGGCCAGGGTAAGTGAGAGATTCCAGCCTTGCTACATGACCCTCAGGACCCTTCCAACTCTGCAGTTCTATGAGTCGATGATTCTCTTAGTGGGTCATGTGACTAGGTCCCAAAAGCCCCCCCCCCCAATTTTCCTCTGTGACATATTGGAGGATACGGTGGCTCCAGCTAACTCTCTGAGCCGGTTCTGTTCTGGGGGTTCATGGAACCCCCAGGAAGTGAAAAACACAGAAAACACTCATTTTAGGACCTAAAAAACACAGTATTCAGTAAAACAAAAAATATACCATTACCGACAAGATGTGAATGTTTTTCAAGGACCACAAAAACTTTCAGTGGGGCTTGATACAGGACGCAGGTCTTGGATTAACCATTCCTGCTTTATTATTTTAGATTTTCTTTAGGTTAATACACTTTGTAAACTTCCCTGAGGACTCCTCAGGATCAAAAGTACAGGATATGAAACACAATAAATAAAATAAATGAATATTACATGTGGAAGCCAACCTAGAAATTAAGCATACAAGTGTTGTAACATTGGTCATGTATTTGAGAAAAAATTATGGCTTTATTGCCATTACATTTCTGATGCTTTCCAAGCTATTTAATAAAATATTCAATGGCAAGTAAAACCCACATGGAGTATACCATAAATCTGTAGGGTACACTGTAAAGAAATACGGTATTCGCTGGTTTAAATATTTGTATTCCTACAAAAACACAACACAAAATGTGATGTAATTCCTTCAGATGTATGACTGACCCTTTCACTTCTACCTGAATGCAGAGAATCAAAACGCTTCATAACAAGATTAACTCAACTTCTCAACTAAATTCCTTTAGGGTATCGTAATGCATGCAAAGATTTCCAGGCTGTACTATGAGATCACATTTTTCCTTCTCACTTTAAAATTGTCATAAATTCTATATGAGTACCAATACTGTTTGCTTTTTCAGTAGCTATATTCACCTTTAAAGAATGTTAAGACATCTATAAATAGAATTTAACATTATATAGGATGAAATAGTCATATGTCTATAAGGAACAAGGCATGCAACTTGGAAATGGGACTGCCATATTACAAGGGATTTCCAGGACACTATAGTTAATGCATTTTTAATTTAAGAACATATGTACTGAAAAGATGTAGCAGTTAAAATCAGGAAAGGCATTCTTCTCCCATGGCAGGGATGGGGAACCTATGGGCCTTCAGTGGTGGATGAACTCCAGCTCCCACCAACCCCAGCCTGCATGGCCAATGGTAAGGTATAGTGGGAGTTGTGGTCCAGCAATATCTGAAGAGTCACAGGAATGGTTCCCCATTCCTGTATAACAGCAAACTAGCACATCTTTGGGGGAACACTGGCTGCTTATTTACAAAATCAAATAGCTTCCGCTTGATGAACATAAATATTCCAAATAACAAATCATTTTGTTTAGATTTAACAACTGTCCAGCTAATATACGAGGCTGAATACTGGGGCTTGAATGATGCGTCCTACCTATACAGTGGTACCTCGGGTTACAGACGCTTCAGGTTGCAGACGCTTCAGGTTACAGACTCCGCTAACCTGGAAGTAGTACCTCAGGTTAAGTCTTTTACCTCAGGATGAGAACAGAAATTGTGCAGTGTTGACACGGCGGCAGTGGGAGGCCCATTACCTAAAGTGGCACCGCAGGTTAAGAACAGTTTCAGGTTAAGAACAGACCTCCAGAACGAATTAAGTTCTTAACCCGAGGTACCACTGTATCTCTAATTCAAAATCAGACTCTAAGATCCCCCTCCCTGTCCCATGCCTTGTCTTGTGCCATGATGGGAGAAGGGACTGGGTTTCCATTTTAAAAAGAGAGCCAGAGAATATGATGATTCTCACACCATGACTTAAGCTGTCAAAATAACCAGAACACAGATACAGTGGTACCTCGGGTTACATACGCTTCAGGTTACATACGCTTCAGGTTACACACTCTGCTAACCCAGAAATAGTGCTTCAGGTTAAGAACTTTGCTTCAGGATAAGAACAGAAATCGGGCTCCAGTGGCGCGGCGGCAGCAGGAGGCCCCATTAGCTATAGTGGTGCTTCAGGTTAAGAACAGTTTCAGATCAAGAACAGACCTCCAGAACGAATTAAGTACTTAACCTGAGGTACCACTGTACTGTATTCTGAAGTGTTGCTTGCTTGACTTTTGAATGGCTAAGTAAGATGCGACTGTTGGAATGTGACAAACCGGGCCTTCAGAAAAATATTGCAGTGGGATACTCCTGTTCAAGGTTCAGGGTTCCAACAATGTCTTTTTCCAGGATACACCATTCCATTCCCCTTGGCCTTCTCTCACCCACCTCCAGGTGTATCCATTAGTATCCATTAACGTGGGAGACAGGGCCATAGCACACATCCAAGTCTCTAACACTCTGGTACGCATCACCCCATCCACTGTGCCCATGCATGGGAAGATCTTCAGGGGACATTTGCTCTCATTTGCTTGAACACTGGTGGAACCCTCTGCATGATCAGAGACCCTGCTCTCATCTTCCAAAGGTGTCTCTAGCTATTTTGACATCATGGTGGGTCGGTTACCTGTAATTTTCCCAGCAAAAGAGATACTCATCACCTCTCACTTCAGCAAATCATGCACAAAGTTTCCAGTTTAAACCTCTGGGTAAGAAAACATCTGTGTAAATGAATCCTTTGTATTTTGATAGTGCATGCGTGCGCGCACACACACACACACACACACACACACAAGCATTGGAAGTACATGTTGGATGTTTTCCATACATGAAATGTAAGGGAAAATAAAATAAATCCACCAGTTTGATTGATTTTCATTAGGAATTATTTTTAAAGCAATATGTATTAAACTATGAAGCACGAGTAACATGAGCTAAATGCACAAAAATATTACAACCTTAAGCATTTACCTACATAGCACAGGAAGTGACTTTGTATTATATCACCCCGAGGTGCCATTTCAAGTTTCAGTAGTTGAATGTGTGGGGTATTCACTGCAAAGTTCAGAGCAGCTGTTAATATTGTTATGAAGTATTAAGGCACGGGAAGAGGAAGATTTACCACATCTTCATAGCCATGCACACCTTTTTGTGTAAGAAATAAAAATAGGCACACACCTCCAGTTTATACATAAGTGAAATACACACATCAATACACACATAGCTGCTCATGTCTCATGAAGGGTTGGTGAGTCTGTCAATTTTGTTTCCTTCGCTTCTCATTTTTCAAATCTTCAGCTGCTCTTTCAGATGATCTCAATGAAAGTGAAAATCAATCTGGACACAAAAGTTGTTGAGCCAAATCTAGACTTCTGTATGGCCTTGAACCTGGCTTGGTAACAAATAGATGTGTTTTCACATGCACTTTCCCAATTTTTTAAATTATTATTATTATTATTATTATTATTATTATTATTATTATTAAGCTGCATTGCCAAAGTCAGAGAAATGCACATTTGAAGGAGAGACACGTTTCAGTTTATGTATTGTTCTGTCACAGCAAGCTGATTCACAGTAAAATGCAAACTGGACTGCGTTTAATTCCCATCTCTCATCCCTGTCCATTCCACTGTCCTGGCTTCTGCTTGACTGCCATACAAAATGGAAGAATCCTCATTGTCTTCCACCACCATTTGCAAGCATTTGTTGCATCACATCCTTGACATTGTAGAAAGCCCCCTGTAAGAGGTGCACATACCTTTCCTGAATTTTTACTTTCAGGCCAGAATTTCTTGGATTGAAGGGGCTTTTGACCGCTGAGTAAATTATTCCATTTCTCCTCAGTTTCATATTTGCATGCTTATAGATGTTATGAGCTTATATAGTATGACTAAGTTACAGTGTGCATTGTATTGAAATAGCTTTTGAGGGGAAAGTGGGATTTTAAAAAATGCAATTCATAACGTAAAAATTCAGCAGCAATCTGATAAGGGCTGGCCTTTGCCAACCACCACCACCACCACTCCATTATCTTCCCTACAGCTTGGAGAAAATGTCCAAAACTGAATAAAAAGGAAGTACAGTTTTGAGGTTTTTAGCTTTTCTTTGAACAAAGCTCAAATCTGCTTCGTTTTTGGTCTGTAGATCATTTGAAAATGAGTAAAATGAAGATCATGTATTGCTGAAAGCTGAGATTGTTTAAGCTTCCTCTAAATTGATTGGTTTTTAAACAATGTCATAGCTGATGTCAGTTGGAGTGGGAAAAGCTTACGTTTCTGCCAAGGGCGTTTACTGTAAATTGGCAGTTAGCAACATAAAGCTTGGATTTGCTACTGGCAAACACAGTGAGGCCTAGAAGAGCAAACGGTGGGCAGCAGGGTAATTTGCTTCAATAGAAAAATGGGACTTCAGAGAGAAAGCCAGAGAGAGCTAGGGAGCTTTTGTGCACTCTGCATACAAAGTCTAATAGGAACGTTTAGAAGGAAAGTCCTTGGCCTGGATTTAAGAGCAAATGGAGCCATTTTGTGTCACTCTTTCACATCTGGAAGGAAAATAAGTGGCACTTCTGCACAATGTAGAATGGTAAGCTGGAAAAGGGAATTAATAAAGTAGCTGCCAGAGGAATGGAAAATGGTATGTCATGAACTAGTCAATCCATGCAAGTTGGAGCATTCTAAAGTTGCACAAGGCCAAAACCATGATTTCATGAACTGAAATTGCTAGAAAAAGATATGTTATTGAAAATGCAATACAGCTGAATTGGAAACACAAGCAGCATCACCCCCAATGCCAACCATTTGCCATGGCCAACTCACAGGTGGGACCAGATGACAGAAATGACCCCCCCCCCCCAGCATGCTAATCCACAAAAATAACCAAACCATGCAATTAAAAATGGTTTTACTTGTGCTTGGAAATATCTCATAAACATTTTCACTGAAATGACTAGGCAATTCTTAAAGCAGGGGTTGGAGAATATCAGGCCCCAGTGTGTGGTTGTCCCTGGCTTGATTGTGTTCTTGAAATGCAATCATGCCTTTTGCTTACCTGGGTATGGAAATATGGTTCTAGGGATGTATCTACAGAAACCTCTGGCTTTGATGTGAGTGGGATGTAGCCTGTTGTAGAAAGGTAAGAGTCGCATCTACTGCTCTATCCACTTTTGTGTCTGGTCACATCCACATTTGCTTCCAAATCTGCCCACCATTGGCATGTGGGCCCTGGAAGTTTGCTCATGAAGGAATGTGACCCATAGGCATCTCTACTTGGCCTTCAGTTGATCCTTGGGCTGGAATGAAAATGTCCCTGTCCCCGTCTTCAAGTCTGAGACAATGCCAAAGCATGTTGCAATGGAGAAGTAATGGGGAAATGGATGAGGCATTGGAATAAGATAAAATTTGTGGTCTGGAGTAGACATGGTGATGTGTTTGAGTGAAATATCAGCAGAGGAACAGAGCAAGCAGGAGGGAGTCAGGAATATAGGAAGCTGCCCTGCACTGGTCCTTCTAGCCTAGTATTATCTGCACTGCCAGGCAGTGGCTCTCCAAGATTTCAGGGAAACGTTTCCCCCAGCCCTACCTGAAGATGCTGGGAATTGAACCTGGGAATGATAGATGCTCTGCCAGTGAGCTATGGTCCTTCACAAAGTTGGTGACACTGGCCAGAAGGCTCTGTCCAGGAGCCATCACTAGAACCCTTATGTGGAGAGATCTGGAGCAGGACTCTACGGGAAGTTTGAAAGTACAGCCATGTTCACATGGGAGAAAATGGTTGCGATGGTAGAATCTGGGCAAGCTGGAAGCATATAGAGAGGCAAGTATTGGCTGAGGTACAGAAGAAGGATCAGAAATATCAATCTGGCACACTAACTCCAAGAGACCCCAATGGCAGATAGAGAAAAACTCTGACCCCGCAGCTTGGAAGAGCTCCGTTGTATGAACACAACAGAACTATTCTCTCAAAAATTATATGGCATTTTGACTCCCCTCCTCCCAAACTGTGTAGTATTAAGTTTTATAACATTACACAGAACAATTCTAGCCTGTTTCTAACTTCAGTTGTGCTGGGACACAGTCCATTTATTTTTTATTATTTTAAAAAAGGATGCACATTGAAGCTTGGAAAAAGGAAGATAATGGCTGAAAGTAAGATATTCCTTTCCTTGTAGCAGGGCAAGTTTTACTGGAAAAACCTGCTAGTGCTTGCTTTAGTTCTGTACCTTCCTTAGTAATTTTATAACAGTTGTATTTTTCCCCTATTCTGTAATTTTACCCTATGAATAAAAGACACACAACTGGCACACTTTTAATGTCTCAGTTTTTGGGAACATTCATGTAATTGACCAGAACAAAGTGGGGAAAGAAACAAGCATTGGAACTTTATGAGTGATTATAAAATAGTGAATATGAAGAATATGAAGCTTTACACCAAACAAGGAAAGCAATTTATTTCCCTATTGATTTCTTCCACTTTGGTACTTGACTAAAAACCATTTTACAATATTAAATTTAGAGAGGTTAGAGGTATAAAAATATGATATGATAATAATAAGATTAAAAATTATATAATAAATAGTAATTTTGTATTACTATTTCTTCATATTGTTTCTCTTAGGTATACCAATGTAGGATTGAATCCTGCATCTGCAAAATACAGGGTGCAGGGAAGCAATGTACTGATTAACTATACATTTGAAACCAATAAAATATAAACTCAACTAACCTCAAGAGTTATTGAGCACATAGTACAAATATATGTTGGCTTTGCTGAAATTATTAAACTGGCATGGAGGACCTGTGTCACTCCAGATGTTGTTGGACTCCATCAGCTTCAACCAGCATGGCAAAATGTCAGGGATGATGGGAGTCCAACAACTTCGGGGGGGGGCATGTTCCCCATTATAGTTATAAAATCATGTGCACAGACAGCCTTTTGACTTAAGCTTGCTGACCATTCTGTCCCTTAGAGATTCATTGAAAGCTTTGGCACACATTGCAGACGAATGTGTAGGGCTTTCAGCATTCAGAAGGCTTGAAAACCATGAATATTTTATTGGAGTTCTAATTTTAAGACTGGCTTCTGGGTTTTTCTTTTGGCACTATAGTTTAGCAAAGGCAACTCAGCAATTAGGGTGGGTTTTTCCCCCTCCAGAAAAACTTCTTATTACAGCCAGAAACCTTTAAATTTAAAGTTTCTTGGTCTAGACTAAGATGACATCTACCAAAACAAAACACCACATGAGGAAAAGATGCTTTAATCACTCTCTTGCTGTTTCCGTCATTTGCTGAGTGACAATATCAACTAGTTATAGAGCATAACCATTTAGAGGCTGCCTCCTGATCTAACTGTGCTCATTCTTCTCAATCCTGGCCCACAGCCATGATAAGTCCTCTGCTGCACCTCCTAAATCATTAGTTTGGAAATACAACAAAGAGCTGCTGAGCTAAGGCACTGTCACCAAATTCTGCTGTTCTGAATGGTAACCGTGCTTATACATTTCAGTTTCAAGTGAATTGTCACAGACTCTACTTTTTTGCATTAATAATATTACATTCCATTGTTTTACTTCTTTTCCCCTCTCTGCACCCCTCTGTATATATCTGACAGCTGAGGATAACGCTCCATGCATCTGATGAAGTGATATCTAGTCCATGCATAAGCACCACTTTTCATCTGCTATGTTGCTAGGAACAGAACTTTGGCACTGTTTAGTTTTACTCTTACTAAATCTCAACTTAGTATCACGTTTGAAACAGTCATCCTGATTTAAAACAAACTCTGGTAAGTTTAATAAGAAGCCAACTTCAAACCATGGTTTATAAAGCTAACTTGCTAGAGTTTGTTTTGAACCAGGATCCTTGGTTTGAATGTAACATTAAGCCTAGGTTCTATAAAACTTAAAGGAAATTCTGCTAAAGTTCTCCTGGTGACATGGGAGTAAGACAAGGAAGTAAACTAGCCCTTTGCTAAACCATGAGTGTATTATGTGAATGCAGCTATTATGTAGACACACTAAAGCACTGACTGACTAGAGTCAACAAATGGGCTCCATTGGCAACCTATCTTTGGCAAGTAGTCACAAATATGTGGAAACATGGCTTTCTGCTTAGGTACCAAATTTTGCAATGATTGAGATCATTACATGAAGCAAGGCTGTTGCTATTAGATGATTTTACCAACTTTGATACTTGAAGGAAAAGTGGTGTGCACATCTGGCATGATGGAACATGAACACAGTAAATTTAATTACAGAGTGGACAGAGCCATGGGCTCCATGCTGTTGCTACTGTAAAGCCAAAGAGCATTCATATTAACCCAACATTTCCTTATAAAAGAGCTGGTTTTACTGCAATGTAGCTGGCTCTGTAACATCCTGCTACTTGCTTTTAAATGCGGATAAAAATCAATGTTACCATCTGCGCCAGGGGAGGTCACTCTACAAAGAGAAGTACTAAAAATATATATTTAAAATGTGTCCTGAAAGCTGCCCCTAACCTGGTTATTCTTGGCTATTATCTTGCTTTCTTGTTTCATAGTGTTCCAACTCGATGACTTCTTCCATAAGACTAGACACTTTTCAACAGAATATAATTAACTGGAACTTTTGTCTCTTCTTTTCAGTCCTTGCATATTTCCATTTGTTCCCATAGTTCTGTAGACACTGTTTGTTACAATGTTTTCCATTCAAATGGACAGCAATATTTCATAGATATATTCTTCCTTTCAGGAAAGACTGTCTCAAAACTGATCTTTCCACCCAAAATAATTGTGACATCCTCACAGCACAACACAGCAGACTTTTCCTATCTCTTTGCCATTTTGGAAGCTGTTTATTTCATTTCCCCCCTCCCTATTCACACATTTGTTTACTGTCTGTGGACTTCTATAGCACAGGATACAGCCAACATGTTTTAAAATGATCCTCCCTGGCTAGACTGCACAGTCCTGTTTGGACTATATGCTGAGCTATGGCTCCTACAGTCTCATCACACAAACTAAAATGTGGCTGTGGCATGCTTTGCTAATTGTCTAGCTAAGTTCTGGGAGTTTTGGGGATACCAAAAATCTTCTCAGAAAGAGATGCCTATCTGTACTCTTCAAATGTCTTAGAGAATGTTGAATAGCACTCAGGAGACCAGGGTTCAAATCTCCACTTGGCTATGAAGCTCACTGAATTACCTCCATGTTCTCAGCCTGACTTACCGCCCAAGCTTTTTTGTCATGATTAAATGCAGAGGAAAGTATATGTATTCCACTTTGAGCTCCTTGGAGAAAGAGGTGGAATATAAATGCAATATATAAATGAATAAAAGTTTGTTTCTTTTCTCACTGTAAATGTTATCTTAGCAATGCCAGGATGATTTTGTTCAGGAATTCCCATGAACTGGTTGATTTCACCAAGCAAGGCAGAGTGGCAGCAGTTGCAGTTAGAGCTGTTGTGAATCTCCATGGTGCTTTAATTTCATTTATTTATTGCATTTCATTGTCACCCCCCCCCCCCCGTATACCCATACGTATATAAACCTGAGTGGAACTTTTCATGCACCTGAAAGTGTAAAGGTAAAGGTAAAGGGTCGCCTGACCATTAGGTCCAGTCATGGCTGACTCTGGGGTTGCTGCGCTCATCTCACTTTACTGGCCGAGGGAGCCAGTGTACAACTTCCGGGTCATGTAGCCAGCATGACTAATCTGCTTCTGGCAAACCAGAGCAGCACACGGAAATGCCGTTTACCTTCCTGCCAGAGCGGTACCTATTTATCTACTTGCATTTCACGTGCTTTTGAACTGCTAGGTTGGCAGGAGCTGGGACCGAGCAATGGGAGCTCACCCCATCGCGGGGATTCGAACCGCCGACCTACTGATTGCCAAGTCCTAGGCTCTTTGGTTTAACCCACAGCGCCACCCACGTCCCCTACCTGAAAGTGTATGCCACAATAAATTTATTCATCTTCAAGACACTACAAAATTCTTTATTGCGTGAAGAATTTTCTACAATAGGATGTGATGATGATCGCCAACTATGAAAGCTTTTAAAGAGACTTTGACAAATTCATGGAGGATAAGGCTATCCATGGCTACTAGTCACGAGGTCTACATTATTTCCAGTATCAGAGGCAGTGTGCTTTTGGAGGTCAGTCACTAGGGAGCACAAATAGCAGCTTACCTGGAATCACAATGCTAGCTTCCTGACAGGCATAGTGGCAACTTATCAGGAGGAAGGGGTGTGTGGCACTGGGGATGAAAGTGCATGCGCTCATAGAACTAACCCAACACTCCTGCCTACATTCCTACATCACACCAACCTTCCTGTCATATTTTCCCTACCACCTGGTAAGTGGTAGTGACACACCTGAAAAGTTAGCATTATGGTTCTTCACCACTTGGCAAGCCACTTCTGCCAGAAGTGTCTTCCTTGTGGGATTCCCATAGACATCTATGACAACAGAATGCTGGACTAGGTAGGCCTTTAGTTTTTTCCAGCAGGGCTTTTCTTATGTTCTTATGCTGCAACAGACTAGCATGTCTACCTCTCTGGAAGTTGATGCAGAGAGATAGTGAGGCTTTGCAAATGTGAACTGAGTGTGTGGCTTGTGATGTAACCCAGTATCCTTTGCAATAGACAGGACTACTATGGCAAACATGCAGTGACCCATAAGCAGACAAATTGATGTGGAAAGAGTTTCCTCAAGTACAGATGGATAAATCTGTCAATTTTTGATCCTCTCAGTATCTCATTTTAACCAGTTATAGGTTCAGCTCTCCACATTCCTGCACCAGTTTGCAACTTCAAAAAACTCACCCGCATTTCAGTGCATATTTAAACTAATATGGAAATTTCTCTTTGAAATTTTGACCCATATAAATTTGGCAAGCTTTTTTTTTTTTTTACTATACAGTGGTACCTCGGGTTACATACGCTTCAGGTTACAGACTCCGCTAACCCAGAAATAGTGCTTCAGGTTAAGATCTTTGCTTCAGGATGAGAACATAAATCATGCTCTGGTGGTGCGGCAGCAGCAGGAGGCCCCATTAGCTAAAGGCTTCAGGTTAAGAACAGTTTCAGGTTAAGTACAGACCTCCAGAACGAATTAAGTACTTAACCTGAGGTACCACTGTATACTTCTTTCTACGATACATATGTTTCCACACATTATTCACTTGTAAAACTGTATAAGAAAACTCAGAAAAGTGCAAATTTCAAAGGATACCTGGGTTTCATTTTGTTTCAGAAAGTGCAAATCATGTAGGTTTGCATAAGAATTCTAACAATTTTCATACCTGTTCCTACCCTCAAGATTAAAAAATTGAAAATGAAACCTATGTGACATACAAAAATATTCTGTTTTTGGACTTCAGTAGCCCAAAGATTTGAAGATTTTGAACACCCTCTGTTAAGTAGTATGCCATGACTCACAGGGTGCACCAATGAAAGACGTACAAAGGCTAAATGTGAAGTTGTGAATTTATTATATTGGGATAATCTTTTATGGGCTATTTGCATCAGACCTCATATCATTAAATTACTCCTCAGTAATAAAAATGAAAAGATTCTGCAACCATTGTGCGCCTTCCCAGAAGGTTCTCTTTCACTTCCTGAAAAAGAATTTCATTGACTAGCAGTTGAGAACAATCATGCTCCACATTTTAAAGCAATAAACACTTTGTCCCAATGAAATCCTAAGTCTATGATGTGAACATGTGCTTCATTGTGGCAGTTGTGTCTAAAATGTGGGCACCAGTGAGCTGGAATGCTGGAATGTACCACATGTCCCTCTCTCCACACACACACACACACACACACTTCACAAATATGTTTACTAACTCCATTGTTTTCTTGCGAATTTTGTATTAATTCTAGTGTGTTTCTGCCTTAAAATGATGTAACTCAGAAATGTCTAAAGATAGATAACACCGTTGCCATGGCATCATCAGAACATACATTGGTATGAATAAACATTCAACATGTACATTAAGCGCTGGCTGTAGAAAAGCCAAAGACGTTTGAAACAAAATCTTTCATTGGCTTTCCCCTTCAATAATACTTAGCGAATAAATGGGAACTAAATTTTCAGATCTGTTTTCACAAGGTGAAAGAATTGCTGTGGTAAAACGGCATTTTGTTTCCCATATTCTGCCTCACACTGTAGTTTCTGGCGTATTGCATATGTTACAACTGAGAACCCAAACCACAGCAATAAATCCACTTTGGTTTTGGCATAGACGTTGTCGGAGGCACCAGTGATCGTGCCTGCAGGCTAGTAGCTGCGTACAATACAGACCAATTCCTTGGGACAGTAATATTTTTACAAGTTCTTCATGTTCTTGATATCCTTCAGCTCCTTCCAGAAATATGGTAGTGCTCAAATTACAACTCATTTAGTCATCTCTTGCAGGCATTGTAGCATGAAAGTCCTTTTATTTGTCACCACAACTTTTTTTTTCTCCACAGGATAAAACGTGCACAGGGCTATACTCTGGTGCCCTTTAAATTTGCAGAAGGCTCATTGATCCATTAGAGGCTTCCATCAACAAAATGGGGACAGAGGCCATTTAGATCAAAAATATATCCCTTTCCCCGCTGTCCTTTATTGAAAGGATAATCAAAACCAGAAAGTTTTGATACCATTGGGCTATGGCCAGCAGGGCTCAGTGCAACCAGCAGGCCTCACATTCAGAGTCCATCTCCTTCCTAGACTGAGTCCACACTCAAAATCTGCCTCAAGGTTTGGTGGACCCTTCAGAAAAGTATGGGCGGGAGAGGGAATTTAGCAAAAATCACCCCCACCCCTTGTTCCATTGGCAGTAACCTCCATTTATCAAAGGGCCTTTTGTCAGTTGTTAGAAGACCCAGTTCCCTTCACAGAGCTACAATTTCCAGAGTAGTTGGAGAAGAGGGATTGACTGTTTAAACACTCTGAGAATTGTATCTCGGTGGGCAGGGAAATAGGGGTCTCCTAACAATTTCCAGCACCCTTAACAAACTAATCTACCAGAATTCTTTAGGGGAGGGAGCCATGACGCTTTGAAGCGATATCCTAGTGCTTTAAATGTATGATGTGAATGTTGCCTGTTAAATTGGCTTCTGTTATCTTTGGAATTTGGAGGAGAAGCTGTTCCACAAATGGCTGTGATCTACTGGGTATATAAAGGGTAATGTGTTCTCTCAAGTAACCTCATCCTGAATTAAATATATGGTCGTATACGTTAGTACCAACGTCTTGAACTTGGTCCAGCAGCAGATTGAAAGCCAATGCAAATCTAGCTGGTGGTAGTTTGGCCCCATAACCAACCTAGCCACCATATTCTATACCACCTGCAGCCTTTAGACCAACCTGAAATATAGCCCCACATAGGGTGCATTGTAGTAAACCAACCTTGAAGTTAGAAATGCATGAACAGCTGTGCTTAAGCTATCCCCATCCAGGAATGGCTGTAGCTGTCTTAGCAATCAAAGGTGGTAAAAGTTGTCCCTGGTTGACTTTTTCACAGCA
This sequence comes from Podarcis pityusensis, assembly GCF_964106645.2. Taxonomy (NCBI): domain Eukaryota; kingdom Metazoa; phylum Chordata; class Lepidosauria; order Squamata; family Lacertidae; genus Podarcis; species Podarcis pityusensis. Next base: position 51,330,542 of record NC_138027.1, read on the forward strand.
GCATAAAAACTTGTTCTTTATTCAAGCCTATTCTAAACTACACACACAAACAACATCAATGCTCTCCCTGAAGACTGACTGCAGAAGACTTCCCTTGCACTATTTGTTATTGATGAAAGGACCCACATGCATAGCTTAGCCTACCTGATTTCAATGTTTCCGGTCCACCTTAAATGTTTAGGGGGGGAATCAATGGGCTTAGAAAATCCAGGAAATTCTACAGCCCATATTTTCTACAAAGTCTATTAGTGACATCTTGTGGCCAGATCAAGATTTTCAGAGGACTTTCTAGCAGTTTGACAGCAGGGGGGCATCTTTAGGACAACTAACTGCCTGTACTGGGGAATGCTGTAAAAACAAAGAACCCAGTTTTCTTTTCTGCTTATAAAAATTGCAAGTCAGCAACCCCACCCCACCCCAGATCCTTGTACATAACTCTAAACTAAACTTTTGCATGTGCAAGCGGGCAGGGGGTGTTGTCTGAGAAGAGGAAGCAGCTTTCTTAATAATGCTGTTCTATATTTCTTGGCTCTCAACATCAAAGTTTAATAAAACCACCGCAAAAGGATAATTTGTGATGTGATTATTGTTCACAGCCTCTGGCTAACTTTTGTTGACACGCTGGAGACCGTGTTGCCGTTGACCTCGTGCTGACCCTCCGTGATAACACCCACTTTGGTTCTTGCAGTGAAGCTCTAACTTTGATATTTAACAGAGCTGAGCAGAGATGAAACCCATTAAAGCCAGAAACATTTTAGGCTTTCTCATCTTCTCGGCTGGAGTAAACAATCCTGTTAAAAGCCCTCCATTTCCCTTTGCTCTCTTACATCCAGCTCCAAGCTCAGAGAGAAACTTACAAGAAGCTTTGTTGCTTTCCACTGACAAACCAGAGAATAGTCTAGTCATTCCAGGTAGGATTTATTTCTGTCCCCCTCAAAAATAAAATAAAAATTAGTGCAAATCAAGAGTTAGCCCAATACCACCCTCCTGGCTCACTTCAACTCCTGGCTTCATTCACAATAAGAGAGGGGGTAAAATCACGTTCTGTGCTCCTATCTCCACAAAAGCCTCATCTGCATTCTCTACTGCTCTCTCTGGGTTACTGGAGAGCTTTGGAACTAATCCCCCTTCCCTGATGTCTAGCTAGCTACATACTTTGCAGGATCCCACCATGTAACAATACCCTTAACTAGGGATGGAGAAATCTGTCTCAGTTTCTTGCCACTTCTGCACCCCGCAATTCATCAGCAATTGAGTGTGAAATTACCCAAATACACACATTTTTCTATGTGATTTTGTCTAATAGACACATTTTTGCAAAGCGATTTTCCCAAACACAACACATGTATATGTTATTTTTCATGAATGTATGCATTTTTATTCACACTGTATTCACCCTTCACCCAATAATTCTATAATAATTACGTGGCTGAAGAGCTGCATTGCAAAATTTGGAGAGGTGCATATTGTTTCAGAATGTGTGAATTGGGTATTCAATGCCTGCCCTATTCCTATTCCTATTCTTAATGCAAGCAGCCTTCCTAGAGAGAAGAATCGCTGTTGCTGCAGCAATGGAGACACTCATATAACACTAGAACTCATAGACATCCAATGAAGCTGAATGTTTAAAAAAGGACAGAAAAAAAGAAAGTACTTCTTCATGAAGAACATGGTTGGACTATAGAACATGCTCCCACAAGTGATGGCCATCAACCTATATTGGCTTTAAAAGAGGATTAGACAAATTCATTGAAGAGAGTGCTGTTGAAGGCTACTAGCCATGATTGCTATACTCTGCCTTCACAGTCGGAGACAGCAATGTATCTGAATAGCCATTGCTATTCAGAAGGGGAGAGTGTTCTTGTGCTTGAATCCTGCTTGCTCATTTCACACAGGCATCTGGTTGGCCACTGTGAGAAGAAGGAGCTACACTAGATGGACCACTGGTCTGATCCAGCAAGCTCTTTTCATGTTCTTCTTACTTTTTAAATGTTATTTACATCATGCTTCCTTCTGTTTTCCTTCATAAAAGCTGTGAATGTTCTATGTTGTTTTGGGTGCTTATTCTCTAAGAATTGAGTTTCAAACATTAATTCGGTCTATTTTCCCCTTCAGATACCTTTTCCCCATGCACCTTTATGTCCACCTCATTTGGACTTCTGATAACACATGAAACTTTGCCTTAAGCTGATTTGCTGCTGAAGCAGATCCAAAGTACTTGTGTTAATTCGCAACAAAGGAACTTAAGGACCGCCTGATGTCTTCTGTACTATCTTGATCACAGAGATCTCTGACATGGCACCTTTGGGTCCTCCATGCCCCTGATATTCAGTGGGCCTTTACCAGGAGCTGAGCCTTTGGTGTGGCAGGTCCTGCCCTGTGAAACTCTTGCAAAAAAAAAAAAAATGCAGTGGGAGCAACCCCTGCTTTCTTTTAGACATGTTTTGAAAGCTTTGCTGTTCAAGTTCCTTTGGAACGAGAAATTATTATTTTTTTACCAACCAGTTTTGATATGCAATTCATGTTTTTTATTCATGTTGTTATTCTAGTGTTGTGTTTCAGTGTTGCCTTTTCATATGAAAGTGGTTTATAAATATCTCAGCAATCAAACAAACACCAGGTTGCTTTTCTTCCATCTTTCCTTACATGTTCCCGCTTTCTTTTTAGGATGCCCGCCGTTTATTTTTTTTATACATTTCTTTCTATCAATGAGTTTATGAACTTTCTGAATTGTTAGCTGGTACATTTCGTCAACGCGGGCACTATTTTTAACACACACAACTTAATGAGATTTTCTATTTTATCACTCACATTCTTATAAAACCATTGTGCACTTTGCCAAAACTCAGTGCAGCGGAATCCAACAGTGCTGCCCATGCTTATGAAAGCATTTCTGATTGTAAATCTTTAAATGGAAAAAAAAATCCTGGTGGCAGATTAGAATGCACCCAAAATATAGGTTTTTTTTAATATAAAAAATACACACATTACAACTCAGTACTTTGTTAGCAAAGATTAAGTCCACAAGAACAGGTGAAGAAAGAAGCCGTGTTTGTGTGTTTGTATGTTGGGGGGTGTCATTTGAGGAGCTTAGAGACCAAATATTTTCCCAGAGCATTATATCTTAAAAATGCTGCCTCATTAGAAGAGCTAATGCATTAGGTGGGATTTACAGAAATTGCCACCACAAGTGCCTGCCATATAATTAAAAGAGGATCAGTTACACAACAGGCTGAAAACCACAGTCAGATTTTAGCATTACTTGGAACTATTTTTAGAAGGCATATAAAAAGAAAGTAGGCCCCAACTATAGAGCATTTCAGTGTTGAAAGAAGTGATTAAAATAGCAGCATAGTAAAGAGTATTCACTTAATCTTGTGAAACAATGGGAATGGCTGTGCGTGGTTTTTGTTTGTGCTTCTAGGATTTGTATTTATATAGATTTGTGTGTTATGCAAAATGGGGCAGGGAAAGCCAGGTCACACTTTGACAATAGACATTTAAATACTTTGGCATGTAAGTGACTGCTGCTGCAACTGCTTCTAAGCCTGCTACCAACTTGAAGTGCCAGGGGGCTTTGATGAGAAATTTGGGTAGTTCTGCTCAGTCAATTATGGATCACACTGAAGGAGTTTCAATGAAATACAGTCATCAGTATAATGGAATATTCATACATCTCTTGAATTACACCTGTTGTGGGCTTTTTTACCCTAAAGGAATTGCCACAAAGAAATGCAAGATGTCTTTTAGCACATATTTTGTAATTCTTCAGCCTTCAACATAGCTCTAAGGCTAGTGTTATGTTGTCACAATGACTTCTCCTTGCACAATGGAATATTCTCCCTCTCTTCCCTCACTTAAATTTATGCTGGGTTTCTCCCTCCCCCACTCCTCTGGAGCAGATTTGGGCACTATGTGAGGTGTGCATGGAGGATGGGAAGAAGAGGGGGGAAGTCTGGCTGCATGAGCCTCAATGCTTGTGTCAGTACAATTATTTATTTGAATATTAACAATTTCTTTTCACTACTTCAGGATTGCCATGGTGAAAGGGGGGGGGGATGCCTTTTCACTGCACTAGCTTCCAGGCTCACACAGCAAAGGAGCCCATAATAGGCCCATTGCCACCATGTGATGGCAGCAGGGCAAACAAAGGATCTTTCAGATCCTGGGCCAGCCCATCCCTGGAACTACCAGTTTGGGACTTTTTTTTTTTTTTTTTTTTTTAGCGTTTCAGTGCCAATTTATTCTAATAAGACTCATTTTTACAAAGCAATTTCCCCAAATTTAATGCCTTTTTGTATGTTATTTTCAGTAATATAGGCTTCATATGCACCCTCTACCTTAGTGCATGCATTTTTGTACACATTATTTGGATGAGGAACTGCACTGCAAAATTCAGAGATGCGCAAATTTTGAAGGATGGCTGGTTTTAGCTGGCGCATTGTTTGTTTGTTTTTTTAAATAATATTTATTAAGATTTAAAAGGTTACAAAAAGAGAAAATAGAAAACAGCATATTAAGCAAAAACAAAATATCACATCACAATAAAGAAAAAAAAAGCTAGAAAAAGAAAAACAGTTAGAAAAAAAAGGAAATACAATGAACCTTCCCATGGCTTATCTTTCATTTGCTTGTTTCCTTGACCTCCTCACACCTCCCTTTTTTGTATTCTAGTTCAGTTAGCTATTTCAGCAAGTCCTTTCCATCTTTTCCAATTTTTGTCCTATATTTTATCTTAATATAATGTAACTTTACTTTCCCTCCTTTCACCATTTAACAATCTGTTTTTTCTTAATCCTTTATAGCATTTCTGCTAAAGCCACCTTACTTCATTCCAACATCCTTCTAACATTCCTTAATTTTACAATGTTTCTGTAAATAAACTTTAAATTTCTTCCAATCTTCTTCCACCGACTCTTCTCCCTGGTCTCGGATTCTGCCAGTCATTTCCACCAGTTCCATATAGTCCATCACCTTCATCTGCCATTCTTCCCGGGTGGGTAGATCTTGTGTCTTCCAATACTTTGCATAAGTATTCTTGCTGCTGTTATGGCATACATAAAGAAAGTTCTATCCTTCTTTGGCACCAATTGGCCGACCATGCCCAGGAGAAAGGCCTCTGGTTTCTTCAGGAAGGTATATTTAAATACCTTTTTCATTTCATTATAAATCATCTCCCAGAATGTCTTAATCCTTGGGCACGTCCACCAAAGGTGAAAAAAAGTACCTTCAGTCTCTTTACATTTCCAACATCTATTATCAGGCAAGTGATATATTTTTGCAAGCTTGACTGGTGTCATGTACCACCTGTAAGTCATTTTCATTATATTCTCTCTTAAGGCGTTACATGCCGTAAACTTCATACCTGTGGTCCATAACTGTCCAGTTTGGGACTTTCCACTGGCTACTGCCAGGCACACTGGGGGGGTGAGGCTGCTGTCACATGTTGACAGCATTTAGGAGCTACTGTTGATAGCTGAGTGGGCACAGGACCACGTAATCTGGAACAAATTCAGACTAGAAGAATTCAAAAGTTCCCTTATCTACCTACCTATTATTATACACAACAAGAACAGTTGTGCGATTCTGTCCTTACCGTTATTTTATTCTCAGTATTGGGCTCGTGGGCTTTATTTGGAAGATTTCAGCAACCTGGTTAGTTTTTGTAGCACAAACTGATATTTGCACAGAGGCAGATAAAGATTATACCCAGAGAATGAACTATTAGCCTTCAGCAAGGATGTTTCCCAACCTCCAAAACTTCAAGGTCAACATTAGTTTCATGTGAGTTTTTGTTAATAATCTCCATTTCCCATCAGACTAGAAGCAGCTTTTGGGATACCTTCACATAGAAAATTTGGATGAAGGTTTATGGACGTCCTGCAATTTCAAAATGAACAGTGAAATAAGATATTGAGGAAACATGCACATCTTCATTTGCGTTCCAAATATTTTACAGTGTAGCAGAATCACCCATGACAGATTTTGCCTCATCAGACCTTGGAAGAAGTACAGTGGAGTTTTATAGGTTTTACAGTTGTTCTTATGCCTCCTTTTCAAGCGTGTAATTAAGCTGATAGAATGCCCAAGAATTTACAAACCAAAACTGTAGACAAAAACCTAATATGCTTGTGCATCACCAGGGACAATTCAGGTAAATAGGGCATTTTATCCTTCCCATAAGATTGCATAAGAGCTGCAGCCTCAGAACACCTATAATATTACATTTTGGGTTTTGTTCTGTCTTCTCTAGCTTCTCAACTAATAAGATGAAATACTGGAAAGCCAACATATGGGATAGTATTGAGAAATGCCACAGAAAACTATGGTGTGCAGGATCATAATATTTCCCCCTTTGCTAGGTAATTCAATAAACCTCTAAACACTGCTCCAGCACGTGTTGTAAACTGACTGGCAAAATATAACATTAAATCACTATACTGTGTGGCTCAATAGTTTCATTAACCCAGTTCTTCTCTGGAAGGTCCCACAACCCCTGTGCTCCCCAAATATAATTAGAAGAATTGGGGTGTTCAGGATGCTGCAGAAGAGAGAAGATGATCCACTGGATATTGCCCCAAGGAAGTAGCACTTCAATGTGGATATCTGGAGCTCTAAAAGGACAGTTCATGAAACATACACAGCTCCATCTATTTGTCATTACCATTTAGGGCAGTAGTTCCCAGAAACCCCCCACCCCAGGAACACTTGTAAAATGTTGATTGTCTTGATGGACTTCTTTATTATTTTTTCTGTCACTGTAGCAATTGTAACATACTGTGCTGGATGCTCTATGATTGTTAATTGTATTTTTATTACTTCTTTTATATTTTATTTATTATATGGTATTTGATTGCATTACAATTTGCATTTCATGAACTATGAGTACCCCTGATTTAGAGTACAGTATAGATAGTGTTTTTAGGAAGATACTTTTCATTCTCGGCTTCTGTACTCCACTACCCAACAGCATCGGTGCAGAGGATATCTACAACATAGGAAATCTTACATCATTTGTTTTTAACTGGAATAGGCTAGGAACTGAGCTGTGCACCTTGTGTAACTCTATAGTTAGTCTTCCCTCTCTTCCATTACACTACAAAGTATAGAATCTGGTGCAAATCATAGAATTGTAGAGTTGGAGGGACCTTGAGGGTCATCTAGTCATGTGCCAGCACTGGATCAAGGGAATTCATGGGCGTAATTTTGCCACTACTACTCCTGTGCCACATATTTGGGGAAATTCATACATAACTTTAGGTGTGTCATGTAACTAGATTAGGGGAGAGGGCAAATGGAAGTGGAAGAAGCACAAAGGAGGAAGAATATTCATTATGGCAGTCTCATTCTACATTGTGCGGAAGAATGGGAAAGGAGGAATAAAGCAAAAGACAGAAAATATTTACTAAATTGTGTAGATTTGGCATCAGCTCATGGACAGAAAGCACCTCACCAATAACTTGAATAATGCAAAAGGAGTGATGGTGCAGAGAAGCCTGTGGTTCTGATAACCATGTTACTTTAGTAAAGAGTAAAATACTACTCAAAGCTCATTCTAATCCTTTTTAAAACAAACACTGGAAAAAGATGAAAGAACTGTTGTATCTGTAAAGGTTTTGAGCAAACAATGCAGTCCTAGAGATAATGATACTCTAAAAAGTAGGGGTGGGGATACAAGTTTATGCAGTGGGAATAATATAAACAAAGTAGGTTTAAGTGTTTACAATAGATTTTCGGGGGGGGGGGTGTAATAGTCCTTCAGCTGCCATGACATGAAAATGATTTTAATCATCCTAATGGAGCAGGTGAACAGGGAAAGAAATCCATAATTGTGCTTTTTTGAAGGCAAATTAATTGGCTTTTGCTTCCATTAAAACAGCCTCTATTCAACCACTCCTATAAAAGAAGGGAAAGGTATCCCTATTTTGAACATTTGGTTGTTCAAAAGTGACATTCTCCAGCAAGAGTCAACGTGTTATGATAAGAGTATTTACATGTGATATATTTTCTTTTTTACAAAATTCAGATGACGAATTGCAGTATAGGGTACAATAACAGCCTTGCTTTTCAATCATTCTTCCAACAAAGGAAGAAAATATGAGGCCTTATCTACATATTCAGCAAGATCATGTGGTAAATGCCATAGGAGACTGTTCAACTTCAGAGGAAGAATGCAGAGGGTGATCAGTTTGTAATTAATTCACCGTGCACCTGATTATAGCAAATTACCAGTCAAGTGACCTTGCAAAGCTTTGGAAAGTCGTTTCCAAATCACATAACCATTTTGTTGTGAGATGTACCAGAAGACAATTAATCTGTTGTAAAGTGGTTTGAAAACACAACAAATAGCACATTTCTGTTACAAGTCCTAGTACTACACAAAGATAAGCATGCAAGAATCAAAACGTACAAGTTCACATACCTTCTGCAGAACTTCACCTTCCATTGCTTATGAAAAGACAAGTATGGAATGAAGCACTAATGTGCCGATATTTGCAAGCCACCTCCCCTAATATCATGCATTTTTTTTAACACTTTCCCCTAAAATATGCTTGGTTTGAGAACTCCGTCGCAAAAATCAGATAAATGTAAATTCTGAAGGATGGCTGTGTTTCCATATTATTTTGGAAAGTGCATACTCAATAGGTTCAGCTTTAACTGTAGACTGAATCAGATTTCTCCCCCACCTCTACTTGGAAGTAAGTGTTATTGTCTCCTGTGGTATTTTCCCCCATGTACGTATATTGCATCCTAAAGCCTCTCCTCCTCCCAGAGGGGAGGTATTGTGAGTGGGAGCCATTCCCGCAGCGGCAGGGGGGCGTGTTCAGCCCCCTGCGTCATCTCCCGGCTGCCGCGCTGCCCCTCAATGGGCCAGCCAATAGGGTTGGCCCGGAGGCGGGGTTTAGCCGCATTCAAGCAGCCGCAGAAGCCTCTGCACCTCATTCTGCTCCCGGAAGACGTCGGATCAATCGGGTGGTTGCCCGCAAATTGCGTTTCATTAATGGCCATGTGATAAAGCATGCTGACATAAGGTTTAGCGAGGCATTCCTGATCAGATATGATGGTGTTCACTTATCCGTTCAAGGAAATGATGTGTGGTTGGCCAACATCGTCAGCTGCATTAGAAATTGGTTGCAGCTGTGAGGGTATTTGGCGGGGAGCCTCTTGGGCTCGGGTGGAGGTTAGGCACTGGAATATTTGTTGTGTGTTGGAGGGCACAGTATGGCCATCACCTACCCCCCCCCCCATTTGGGGTATTCCGTGAAAGGAGGTCGTGGATCCTGTCCGACACCCTGCTGGTGGCTAGGACCATAGCACAACCTCCAGTGACATCAGGGGAAGCTTCCAGTTGTATTTGCATCAACAAGCTCCTCCCACTGGTTGTTAACCTTCAAATGACTCCTGCTGCGTGGGTGGGATCATATATAGGTTGTTTCATCCAATGCCTAAGCCAGTACCGCTCACATGCTGTAACCAATAAAAGTTGTGGCCTTTTTCAGCCCATTAACCTAAAATACTTGTGTCCTTGTCTCTTATTCACTACTACGTGTGTTAGGGTCCTCAACTCACAAATACATTCCTAAGGATTGGTGGTTGTTAGGGTTTCTGGGTAGCAAACTTTGCTAGAGGAACTTTTTTGAAAATGGGAAGTGGGGTTGGAGGAATCCTCCAACTTTGCTGCTTTATTTGTTTTTCTATCTGCTGGCATGTGGGCCAGGCAGCTACTTAGGATGGGCCACAGTTGAATGTGAGGGTGACAGGAGGTTATGGAAACCTTTTCCTGTTTCTGCTATGTGTCATACAGCAGGGTTTGTATCAAAGCTGTTGAGGGGGAGCCCAATCCAGAGGCATCCTCATTATCTCTTTTTCTGATTGTTTCCAAGTTTCTTTGAACAGAAGGCAGTGCAGAGACATCTTCATTATTATCACTTTTTTTTCCAGGATTGTTCGTGAGTTCACATTTTTCCAGACTGTTTCAAAGGTTCTTTTTGTGGAGGCACCCATTTTAGATGGGGAGAGCACAGTGCAAAGGCAGAAACATTATTATTATCATCATCTCCTCATACACCCCTAATTTTGACATAGTCACATTTATTTAGCTGAACCAATAAATCCCTCCAAAGAGACTCTCTTGTATCTTATACAAGAGAGTGGTGAGTGGGTGTTACTTTTGCAGTACCACTTAATATAAATATGCCTAGAAAGAGCCAATATCAAAAATGTTAGGGAATCCAAGTTATTGCACCAAAAATTGCAGAGTATTGTGCTCCACCAATGCTGTCAAGACTAGCATGTGGCTCAGGATCTCTTATCTTTCCTCCCAGGTTGTCTTTTTAAATTGTGAGCAAATGATTGGCCCTTAAATTTCAGGCTGTTTTTATAACTGTATTTTTGGGCCAGTTTTTTAATTATTATTATTGGCTGATAGTGACAGGCAACTATAAAGCTGAAGATAGATAGCAATTTTTATAGATGGACTGCACCAAACGTAATCTTCAAGTATGGGTGAAATCTGAAACAATCACTTATGTTATGGACTGGGCTGAAATCTAAAGGAATCCTTTAAGTTTTAAAGGACTTAAGCACTGCCAAGAGAAGCAAAACATCTGGCTGTGTATTTAAGCACTATATGCACTATAGGAAAGTATACGCTTCCTCGCTTTTCAGCTGCATCTCATAGCATGTCATCTTTACAAAAGCAAAATGGAAGGTAAGAATATGGCACAATGTTTAGTACTAAGAACAGGGAATGCTTTCTAAGTTCACAGTGTCCTGGAGTCTTAATCAACACATGTTGAAACAATTGCAAACATTCTTCCCAGATAAGTTTCCCAGAGAGATGGAAGATTCATCCAAAGAAGTAGAAATGATTCAATTGACAGTAAAATTTGGATTTTGATCTGCAGGATCTTCACTCCCCATCCCCTGCTCTTGCCATTTGACACAGCAGCCTTTAAAAAAAGCCTTTATAAAAAAAGTAGGGTATTGATTTGGAAGTTCCTTCAAACAAGCTAGAAAATGCTTTACGCCGATATAGTCGAACCAGGAGCTGCAGGAGTATAATACAGTAACTCAACAATATCTGTGCTTATGCCGGCATTCGTTAACTTGATTCTTTGGTGCAAGAGCAAAATACAATATTCTAAATAAGCATATGCAGTGGTACCTCGGGTTACATACACTTCAGGTTACAGACTCCACTAACCCAGAAATATTGCTTCAGGTTAAGAACTTTGCTTCAGGATGAGAACAGAAATTGTGCTCCGGCGGCGTGGCAGCAGCAGGAGGCCCCATTAGCTAAAGTGGTGCTTCAGGTTAAGAACAGTTTCAGGTTAAGTACAGACCTCCGGAATGAATTAAGTACTTAACCCGAGGTACCACTGTATCATGCATTTGATTTTGAGAATTTCTATCTGATGAGTCCAAAAGGGATGAATAATAAACTATAACTATGCACCATGGCCATTATATCACATTCAGTGCCCAAACAAAGTTTGAGGAAAATACAAAAGGTGTCCCTCCTAATATTCATTTATATATAACCAGGAGGAGAATATCTAAACAAATAAAGGAAAACTCACAGGTCACTCAGATAATGTGCTTCTCTTTTTCATCCTGAATGCCTGCATACTGTGAGTTTACCTGGGAAAACAGAAACTTTCGGAAGTGTGTAATCCTTCATCTCATCTGATGAACAAGACCTTGATCCATGGATGTTTGTGCCACTCTAAGGCTGGGAGAAAAAATTGGCTGATGCTTGTAGAGCAGACATCCCCAACCTGTGGCCCTCCAGATGTTTTGGCCTACAACTCCCATGATCCCTAGCTAACGGGACCAGTGGTCAGGGATTATGGGACTTGTAGTCCAACACTTCTGGAGGGCTGAAGGTTGGGGATGCCTGTTGCAGAGGCTCTGTTCTGGACCCCAAGCTGTGACTTGAAACCTCCATAGAAACCTAAAGGGCAGGCAAGATCTGTTGGAGTGTTAATGCTTTGAACCATTCCATGCTATGCTCACGTTGTATATATGCACAAATACTCTTTCAAATGAAAGTCCTCCCCCTTCTTTTGATGGGCATCTCTTTAGGCTCCCGTAGGGATTTTTTGAAACTGGATTCCATCCAAACGCGATTCCTTAGAGCCATCCTTAGGATTCCCCCCTCGGTAGCGGGTGCGGTTATGAGATTAGAGGTCGGCTGGCAAGCTCTAAGGTATGTGGCCTTGAAGATGAAGCTCTGGCTATGGCTCAAGCTTTGTTTTAAACCAGTGGGTATTGCCCCCTTGATATTGAGGGACGATTTCCAATCATCGTGGGAAAGGGAGGTCATTAATGAGGTTCAATCCTGCAGATTGTCTCTCCTTTACTTTGAGTCTATGACGTACACTCAAGCTAGAGCTGTGATCTCCCGGAGACTGAGTGACATTGCCAGACAAGAGGACATAGCCCAGGTAAAACCAGGGATGTTCCTAGGGGACCAGATTTATCGGACCATACCAGTCCCCTACCTTGCAGAAATCCACTATGTGGAATACCGCAGACTAGATTAAATGTCCTTGACTCTGCGATATTGTGGGGAAGGTACAGGGGAGTACCATACGCCCAGAGAACCTGTCATTGTGCCATGGGTGTGGTTGAGTCCACCGAACACATTCTCTTGACTTGCCCTTCTTATGCAGAGCTTAGACAAAATTTTATAGACCCACTCTTATGTCAATTCAGCTTCCTACCCGGAGAAAACCAGGTTTTACACTTGCTGAACAACGCCACTAGAGCTATACCCTCCTTGGTGGCCAAATTTCTCTTCTTAGCTTTTAAGCGTTGCAAGACTATAATTGACTGTATTGATATGGGGCTATCTGTTTAGCCCATTTTAGTGTTGGCTAAATTTTTAAAATTTTCTTGGATGTTTTTAACTGTGTATTGACAAAATGTACTTTTTTCTGACTGACAGTCGAATAAAAAGGATGATGATGATATATGCACAAATAAAATCATATATATTTTAAAGACACTACTGACCTTCATTCCAAGAAAACTGAAGCCTGGGTAAGTGCTAGAACCTCTCACAGCTCAGAGATTGGGATGTACGCAGCAGTATATAGGGTGGAAAATAAAAGTCATGAAGCATCTGGAACTGCACAGCATCTGAAATGTTTTCTGGATACAGCAAGGGTTTCTTGAAACAGCCACAGAGGTTTGTGTTAAAAGCAAAACACATGTTTTTATATATTTTATTAATAATATGTTTATCAAAACAAAATCTAAGTATACCTTAACTAGATAATTGGAAAGTTATTTCTGCTTGGCTACACTATCATGGAATCACATATGTGCTGACACCTCATTATTCAGCACACATCTGAACTAGATTCAGATGAGAGATTAGCAATAAGGGTGTTGTTGTTCTTTCTTTTTTAAAAAATTAATATTTACTTATGGTTAATCACACACAGGTTTGCTCTAATAACAAGACACTAGTCTAAGTGAATGTTTGGATTGCTGTAAAAATTGAAGCTGGCAAGTGCAAGCATTTTGCTAACGTAACAGCGATGTAAGGATTTTCATTTTTTTAAAAAAGTCTAAGTTAAGCCTCACGTATACCATGGTCGCACGCTTGCACTGAATTGCTGCCTCTTGTCGCAGATAAAACGCATGCTTATTGGAGAGTTTCTTCAAACCAACTGTGTTTGTAATCCAAGTACTCAAGTGCTAATGGATTTTAATCTTGTACATTAGATCTTGGACAGTAAAGCTAAGATTTAGCTGTGCCAAGGTTTAGCTTCAAGTCTTAGCCTTCCTACTGAGGATGGATGGATGGCCCAGATGCAGATGTTGAGAGAGGCAATGATGCAACACATCCCCAGTCTTTGGCTTGTTTGTTTGGTGTAGAAGCTTGATAACTTGGATGGGCTACCTATTCCTTTGCCTTGGAGAAAACTCCTCAAGTATTGGCTGGTATTGCTTCATTTATAAAAGCAAGCTCCTTCCGAGGTTTCCCTCCACCACCAAGATTTTCAGAAGCAAAAGTCTGGTGGGATCTGACTTCTTGGTACTTTCCCTCACTCAAATTTGTATATGGCTCAGCCAATGTCTCTCCTATCCTGGCGACATTAAAAGAGGTTTCGGGCGATGGGGGCTACAGCTGGAGATTTGACATTTCGCTGTTGCAGGTAGCAGCAGCCAGAGACCCTCAGTGAAGGAGCTGAGCTATTCATCTCTGCCTTCTCCACAGCTGGCTGCTGGAATTACTCCTCCTTTTGAGGAAGCCGACCGTTTGACACCTTTGGCCAGCAGCGAGAGGCAGAGAGAGCTGGAGATGGACAGACAGGATGATCTTGCTGAGGTGAAAGCATAGGCAGTGAATCCAAAAATACTTGCCTCTGACCGCCCTCCCTGTTGCTAACCTCTGATTCTCTCTCCCTTGGCAGCAGCCCTCACAACCCAAGGGGCTCTTCCCTGAGATTCCCTGCCCCACTCCGCTTTCCCCCAGGGCTAAACTCCTTTTTGCTCTGCCAGCCTCTGACACTTTCAAGTTGCTGGACAATTAGGGCATCACTTGCAGTACAACACATCTAATATAAACCTTAAAGCAGCATTGATGGCACACTAATTTTTGGATATGGCATTCCTCCCATGGCAGCCATTTTGTGACTGGCACTCCCAGCACTCTCTCAAAATTTAGAATGTTTCCCACTGGTCCCAAAGTTCCTGCTTTAGTGTAACCACCTCCGGGGATTACTAAGCCATATATCTGAGCTCCTACCATTAAAACAAAAACAAAAATAGCCTTGATTTTCCTCATTTGGCTTTTCTACCTTTCCTATGGCTCTGCCATCCATTTCCTGTAAGCCATTTGCTGGTTTAAACAAACTTTCATTTTGCCCTACAATGTGTGTGAGAGAAGATGAGCAATGAGGCCAGGCTGGGGCAGGCTGAGAGGAAATCTCAAAACTCTGGCTTTGTGCACATGTGGAGAGCCAGCGTGGTGTAGTGGTTAAGAGCGGTAGATTCCTAATCTGGGGAACCGGGTTCACATCTCCGCTCCTCCACATGCAGCTGGTGGGTGACCTTGAGCCAGTCACACTTCTTTGAAGTCTCTCAGCCTCACTCACCTCACAGAGTGTTTGTTGTGGGGGAGGGAGGAAAAAGAGAATGTTAGCCGCTTTGAGACTCCTTCGGGTAGTGATAAAGCAGGATGTCAAATCCAAACTCATCTTCTTCTTCACATTTCTTTCCTTCATGTACATAGGATACCTTGTAATTTAACTACCTGCTTCATGCAGAATTATAGCATCCCCAACCTGTTGTGCCTCTGCTTGAAGGCCTGTAATGAAAGAGCGCTCATCCTCCTTCTGGGTAATTGGATCCATTGTCAAACTATTCTCACCCTCAAGAAGTGTCACACAATGTTGAACTGAAATCTACCCTTTTGTATTTTAAGCTCTTTAGATCAAGTCCCTCCTTTGAATCCTGGCCAATATTTCGTATGGCAGAGATCTAGTTTTTGAGAGAGAAATTCCAAAAGGAGGATATATTTAAGGAGTGCTTTTGATTCCAACTTGCCAAATTGAATTATAATTTATTTATGTAACTATGGTTTGCATGATGTAGATAGTGTTTTGTTAAAACAAGCCAAGCTACTAAATTTAGATTGACCTTAATTTCCCTTTAAATAGAACTCCTGAGAAATCACAAATAATGGCTATGTGTGGCAAATATTTAGCTAAGAATTTCAAACACCAAGGCCACAAGTCTGTCCTGAAACTAGTAAACATTGCTCTTAGAGAAATAATAATAATAATAATAATAATAATAATAATAATAATATACAGAAAAGCTGTTCTCTCACAGGCATCCAGTGAAGCTCAGGACAGATAAAAGAAAGCACTTATTTACAAAACTCACTCCCACAGAAGGCAGTGATGGTCAACAACTGGGATGGCTTTAAAAGAAGATCACTGAAATTCATGGAGGACAAGAATGTGTACGGCTACTTGCCATGATGACTGTGTTCTAACTCCATTGTCAGAGCCAGTATGCCTCTGAATACCAGTTACTAGGAATCACAGATGGGCAGAGTACTGTTGCACCCATATCCTACGTGTGGGCTTTCCATAAGCATTCAGTTGGTTCCTGTGAGAACAGGATGCTGGCCTAGATGGGCCACCGCCCTAATCCAGTAGGTTTTTATTATGCAGACATCATACACAAACTGCAACCAAGCACACATCACCACCTTCTCTACTGGGTATAATAGAACATTTCTTTCAAGCCTAATTTCATCAGGGATAATAGAAGCAAAATTCTACATCAGAAATGGGGGGCCTGTGGCTCTTCAGATCTGGTAGGATTCAAACTCCCATAGTAAGCATGACCAATGATAAGGGATATAATCATTGTAGTATTTTTCCCCATTCTGACAGAAGTGGGTAAAATTTGCAGGCATACTAGCCCTTCCAGAATAATAAAGTCTGCCAAATTACAGACTTTTCTGCTCTGCTGCTTTGGAATGTGATCTTTTAGAAAGAAAAGAAAATATCTATAACATCTTTTCATAGGCAGAATTGAATGAAATTTGTTGGCAATGTTGCTCCTTCTGAGGGCATGAATTCTGGTAAATTTCAGAAGGGTGGCTGGAATAGTTTTTGTGATTTTTTGGGCTTTGGAAGTTCAGGATAGCTATTACAGTTTGGGAGTAGATTACAAGGGACTGCTAAATTTCATGATCACTTGATCTGAAAACTACATATATAAGAGAAATAGATAAGAAAATAGCCAGACTTTAGACAAATAGGCAGAAAGACTTTCTTGCTAGGTGCCTTTAAAATGTTTTGGAGGGAGAACTCAAAAGATTTGACTTCTAGGTAAAATCATTCCCTCTGATTACGAGATTCACAACAGAGCTCTCCCTCCACCTCATGCTTGCTTTTACTCTCCCTTCACCCCATCTCCCCACCCTGGCATTATTTCTCATATGGGAAGCCTAGAAACTTTACATCTACAGGATTTTTAAAATTTCTGCATTGGGAAGGCACCATGAAGCATTTCAGGGGTATTCACTTCATCTTGCACCACCACATACAGATCCTAGCTGGATCTACAAGATCTACGAGAGCCAGTGTGGTGTAGTGGTTAAGAGCGGTAGTCTCGTAATCTGGGGAACCGGGTTCGCGTCTCCGCTCCTCCACATGCAGCTGCTGGGTGACCTTGGGCCAGTCACACTTCTTTGAAGTCTCTCAGCCCCACTCACCTCACAGAGTGTTTGTTGTGGGGGAGGAAGGGAAAGGAGAATGTTAGCCGCTTTGAGACTCCTTAAAGGGAGTGAAAGGCCGGGATATCAAATCCAAACTCTTCTTCTTCTTCTTCTTCTTCTTCTTCTTCTTCTTCTTCTTCTTCTTCTTCTACACACATATTAAAGGTAAAGGGACCCCTGACAATTAAGTCCAGTCGCAAACGACTCTGAGGTTGCGGCGCTCATCTTGCTTTACAGGCCGAGGGAGCTAGTGTTTGTCCGCTTCCGCAGACAGTTTTTCCAGGTCATGTGGCCAGCATGACACACATATTAAAAATGCTATAAAAATGCTATGGAGGGGTGCTCCCAAGGCAATCTGCAATTGACTTTGGATTCTGCTGTACAACACCATCTGTTGTCACATTTTTATAACGCATTTTTTGCATTATAAATTGACCTGTGTAGCTGAGCCCCAGTTCCACTTCTAATAAGTCCCTAATCCCTCCAAATCATTCCAATTCTGATGCACACACCTCCTGGGAACCTCCTGCTTCCACAAGTTTACATCTTGTGAAATACAAAGAAGCTACATCTCTTTGTATTGAGAAACCAGGACTGTGGATATAGCTCCAGGGCTGAACAGATGCTCAGCTTTGATTTTGTGGGTAGTAGGACTAACTCTGCTCCCTAGATAAAGAAGGAAAGCAGGCGTCTCATCCTTACAAACAGGTTATCAAAACTGTCAAAGCTGACATTACCAAGCATCTGCTGGGAGGCTAAATGCTCAAAGAAGTAAGTATACAGACTCATCCCACTACTACCCATCCTTATCTTTGGACTGTAGCCAGTATTTGCAAACAAACTGCTGCAAACTAAACATATTGCTTTCCATCACTGCTGTTATTATTTCTGGTTCCAAAATCTGTACCATACTTTACAGTCTGAAGCTGCTGCTCTTCATCCAAGATTACATTACTTAAAACCACATTATGTACTCTTAATTAACCAATGTTTAGAAAGATAGATTATGAAAAAATAACACAATGCTAAAACTATATCAATAAATAGAGTCATAAAATGAGTCTAGTAAACTCATTATTTTTCTTTCATAAAATGCCCAATAAATGATTTCAAATACGTCATCTCATTTGCAACTAGGATAATAAAAGAAATACTTTTGATTAAATAGCAAGATTCAAACCTTTGAAATTTAAGGCATTTGATTTTAAGACAGTATCTGACATAACCACAAAACTAAAGATGAGGGTCACACTTTTCAATTAGATGCCAATGGTTTTTTGTTGGAGCAAAGATCTCCATTAGCTTCATGAAATATTTGGACAAATTTATAAAGGATATCCTTTCATTTATATTCTGATGCCTCAGTTGTGGGTTAGTGGTTTAGGATGGGTTCCCCCCTTTTCCTCTGAGGTATCTTCTAGAGACAGGATGTCGAGTAGCATGGAACTGTGGTCAATAACATTTTCTCATGGATGAGTTCTGCTTACACTCAGCCTCTCTAACTGATCACACTATCATGGGTTGGGGAAAAAATTCCCCACCCTCAAGGCAAATTTGTTAGAGCACTTGGGTCAGGGAGTGCTTTCCTGCAGCATGTGGATTGGCTCTTTGAGACAACAGACATGCTCTGTAGCTTCCTTTATATGATGCATCTGCTTGCCAGGGGTATATATACACCATAAACTGATATAATAAAAAACAAATTTAATTAAAATGGGAGAGGAGAGGACATCTATCCAACAAAGAATTCTAAGCACCCTTACTGAGCTGCACTTCCAAAGATGCTTTGGAAGAAATCAGGGCAGTTCAACTAATATAAAACTGATATGCATTTGTAGTGTACATATGCTTAAGATCCTCTTTGGACTCATGGTAAGAGCATGGGCCAATTGTGTAGGGCCTACTCATAGTTAAATAATGAGTGTAGTTCCAGGGGTCATGTTCCATTGCCCATGTTTTTCTTTTATTAGAGTTAAGGAGGTTGGATCTTTTGTGTTTGTGTGTCTTGTATATTTGGATCTCTATTGTGAATTTGCTATTATTCTGCTGTTTGCATTTATTGCTTGACCAATCATATTTGTATTTTAAGTGGTATTGGTATTCTTATAGTTACTAGTGCTTTGATATACAATGCTATTGGTACCGTTAGATTGTTAATATTATACAGATTTTTTATTGTACAGTGGTACAAACTTAATTTGTTCTGGAGGTCCGTTCTTAACCTGAAACAGTTCTTAACCTGAGGTACCACTTTAGCTAATGGGGCCTTCCGCTGCCGCTGCACCGCCAGCACATGATTTCTGTTCTCATCCTGAGGTAAAGTTCTTAACCCGAGATATTACTTCTGGGTTAGTGGAGTCTGTAACCCGAAGTGTTTGTAACCCAAGGTGTTTGTAACCCGAGGTACCACTGTATTATATTATTGTGTCTGGGTATTGTGATCCATTTTGAGCACAGTTTTCTGTTGAAAATTGGCATATAAATTGAATTCTAATGTCTCCTTGGGTCATGAGCACCTTGATCATCGCAGATGAGTAGCTGAAATAAATTACACTGGTCAATCTGTGAGAAGCTGGCCTGCAGATCTGGCAAAGGGTTGCACTGGCTAGATTTACATCAGTATTTCTACGGCATTCTATCAGTAAAAGCCACTAGTATTCGAGAAGCTCTGGAAATTTTAACAAAATTAGCTTTCCTACATGGCCATATCATCTCAAGTTAGAAACTATGACTCCTAGGCTAGGTAATTCCGTGGGATCTTTTCATACTTGCTGAACCTGCTCACACCATAAGAAACATGTAGGTACAAATGGATCATCCATATAGAGGCCCTCACTCTGGAAACATGTAGACTAGCCGCCTAGGGATTATCAAATAGTTGCTCATAGTTATCAGACATAAATTTCAATAAAATAAAGCAATCAGACTATGCTGAATGAAGGACTGATTCCAAAGCAATGCTGATGAAGTAAAACATGTCGCCTATCTTCCTGAGTGCACCTTTATCAGCAGGCATATGCTCAATCTCATTTGCTAGGCCTAACTCATATTAAGTAGAGCTTTAATAAAAACAGATGCATAAAAGACTGTAGAGCAGCTCTGTCTGCCCATTGCTCCACATGTGGAACATCTCATTGCTTAGCAGCACATCACTCCCCCCAGTTCCAAGAAACCAGGGGCCTCTTAAAACAAAGTTGAAAAGAGAATAGCTCGCTAGTCAGTTGGCAGCATTTCTGCATTTTTTAAGCAAGCTTGGATACAGAGGAGGTTTTAGTTTTTGCTATGCGATTGACCTCTCCTCGCCAAGTTCATAGCAGTGTGAGCAATCAAATATGACAGGCTGCTGGCAAGCATTCCCATGCTTTGGGCCAGAAATCTTCCAAGCCCAGCTGGGATCAATTAAACTAAATAATAGTCCTTGCAATAACTAGTTCCTACCACACTCTTCAAAAATTGCTTAGCGTTCAGATGTAAATACTCTTACATTCATTACTTTACCTGTCTTTCGTCCCCATTCAGAAGAAACCCTTGCAGAAATTCTAAGCTCTTGATTCTCAGGTTTGTAACTGCTCAACAAGAATGAGACAGGTGACGTCCCTCCTGTAGAAACAGTTCCTAGGGGGAGCCATGACATACATTTAATGCAGACCTCTCCAAGTTTCAGGAACATGCATCCCTCTCACTTGGCATTGACACACTGAGGACTTTGACCTTTTTAACTGGCTCTCTTTTTTGGAAGTAAAGGTTTTGTATTAAGAAACCAGGTGTGTCCTTAGCTTGTTCAGCTATGTGAGTAACTTAGCTACCACTTCAGTGGTAGAACCCTATTTAGATTGATTTTCCTTTGTGTAGAGCAGGTGTCACAGCTGAAATGCATATGGAACAGCACATCAGGACACACGCACAATTGTGGATCATTGTGTGTGAGAGTGTGTGAACATTGCTCTTCCAAGATGCATAGAGACAAATGTTTTTCTCTTTCATTGTCAATATTATTAAACACCCCAAAGACTAACTGTACTGTATTGGTCTGAATATAAGCCACACTTTCCCCCCAAATTCTGACAGTGAAAAGTTAAAGTGCGGCTTATATTCACAACCTTACAATGCCAGCAAAGCGGCACAGCTCCCCACCCCAAGCAGCCCAGGAGCGTGGGCCATGGCGCGCAGCCTGCCTGCCACTCCCAGAGCTCACCCGAGCCATCAGGGGGAAGGGGGGAGGCTGCCAGCAAAATGGTGAGGCTTCCCCCCCAAGCAACCGGGAGCACAGGGCAACGGCGCGCAGCCTGCCCACCACTCCCAAGCCTTCACCCAAGCACAGGTCAGTTGCAGATCATGGGACTTGCCCTGAAGCCAAAACAAGTATTTTAAGCACATTTTTTTCGTGTTTCGAAGGCGCAGTTATCTGTGTTTGTTCAATGTGAATATAGTCCTAAGGTTGAATGTAGCCTGACCATAGGTTGCAAAGCAGTGATGGGTGACCCCCCCACCTCCTCAAACAGGGTTGGATCAGAAATAAGCCATGCTATCCCCCATCCCGTCTGCAAAAGTGAAAAATAACTTGGTTTGTTTTTGAGCCAATCTGAATTTGGACTGGAGGCCACCAGCAGCAGCCCTAATCCCCAAGCCTCCCTCCCTTATCTCCCTATAAGCCTCCTTGCCTGCCCCCTGCTCCTCCAAATACCCCGCCTTCCTTCCTTCCCACTCACGCACCCGCCCTCCAAACCCCTTTTTCCTGCCCCACATATCTGGCTGCTGCTGCTGCTGCTGCTGACACTCTTAATTTGGGGAAAAACAGGAGCAGAGAAGAGAAAGAGGTCTCTTACCACCTCCCTCTGGTGCCGCATCCAAGAAGCCCACAAGGAAACTATTGAAACGCCCCTTGAGAGAAACTACACTTCCCAGGATCAACTTAGGGACGCATTTATTCAGGTATTCGGGTATTGTCTTTTTTTCTCCCCTCCACCTTGAATTTTAAAGGTGCGGCTTATATTCTGGTGCAGCTTATATTCGGGCCAATACGGTATGTATGACACAAAATGCTATATGGTTATATGCATGCTAAACATTGGTGCCAAGGTGTGTGCTTTTTATTTTGTTTCAATAGCCTGGTAACTAATGGTAAAAAATAAGGGCTAGTAGCAGGTTGCAGAAGGACTTCCTGGTCTCACACACCTTGCCCTCCATGCCTATAACTTCTGAAGTGACCCAAAGCATATAAATGTTTATGAGGCCTACTAACAGAGTCACTGTGAATGGATTATACAAGTCATGTAGACTTATATGTACATAGTTCACATGAATCTTTATACAAGCTGGGGGGAGGGGGAGCCCAGGAAACCGGACATGGCCATATTTGAGCTGACCAGGGTCATGTATGAGAGCAGCACTAAGTATCTGCTGAACAGTGAACTAATGGACTATTAACTGTTTTGTGATATGGAATGTGGATGCACCCCCCAAAAAACCGTTAAAAGGATAGATATGTAGCCAGTGTATCATATAGAATACATTAAATGGCCAGTATGTGCACAAAATGGGGGTAGAGATATGGAACATTGTGCTACCATAATACATGCTGAAAGTGGTATACTGTATAATATTCATCCTTTTTTAACTTTTCTGTTTTTTTTAAAAATATTTTTTTATTAAAGTTTTAAACAAAGAAAACAAAAAAACAACACACACACAAAAATACAAAACTTAACAATGAAAACATAAAACATAACAATTAAAAACAAACTCTCTTTTCCATTTCCAATTTTAAATTACTTATTTTCTGGACTTCCTCATACCTCCCTCTTTTGTATTCCGATCCACATTATTTGTCCAGCAGTTTCTTTTCCACTTTTTTATCCCAATCTTTAATTTAATAAAATGTTAAAATATATAACTTCAACTTTTTTTTTAAACCTAATCCTTACTCTTAATGTCATATACCTTTAAATTTTTCCCTTTTATTATCAAATTTCCATTTCTTTAGACATCTTTAATCTTAATCTTTAATCTTAATCTATCCTTAACTTTAACCTGTACAGCTGGAAACCACTTATTTTCAATCCAACATCACTCTAACATTCCTTAATTTTGCAGTGTTTCTGAAGATAGTCTTTGAATTTCTTCCAATCTTCCTCCATCGACTCTTCTCCCTGGTCACGGATTCTGCCAGTCATTTCCGCCAATTCCATATAGTCCATAAGTTTCATCTGCCATTCCTCCAGCGTGGGAAGTTCTTGTGTCTTCCAATACTTTGCGATAAGTATTCTTGCTGCTGTTGTTGCATACATAAAGAAAGTTCTATCCTTTTTTAACACCATTTGGCCCACTATGCCCAGGAGAAAGGCCTCTGGTTTCTTGGGGAAGGTATACTTAAATACCTTTTTTAATTCATTATATATCATTTTCCAGAAAGCCTTAATCTTTGGGCACGTCCACCAAAGGTGAAAAAATGTACCTTCAGTTTCTTTACATTTCCAACATTTGTTATCGGGCAAGTGATAGATTTTCGCAAGCTTGACTGGGGTTATGTACCACCTGTATATCATTTTCATAATATTCTCTCTTAAGGCATTACATGCCGTAAATTTCATACCTGTGGTCCATAACTGTTCCCAGTCAGCAAACATGATACTATGTCCAATGTCCTGTGCCCATTTAATCATAGCCGATTTTACCGTTTCATCCTGAGTATTCCATTTCAGCAGCAAGTTATACATTCTTGACAAATTCTTAGTTTTGGGTTCTAACAATTCTGTTTCTAATTTGGATCTTTCCACCTGGAAGCCAATTTTCCTGTCCAATTTAAATGCCTCCATTATCTGATAATAATGAAGCCAGTCTCGCACTTTGTTTTTTAGTTTTTCAAAACTCTGCAATTTCAGTCTATCTCCGTCTTGTTCCAAAATTTCCCAATATTTTGGCCATTTGACCTCCATATTGACCTTTTTCAAGGCTTTCGCTTCCATTGGTGACAGCCACCTTGGGGTTTTGTTTTCTAACAAATCCTTATA
Source organism: Podarcis pityusensis (assembly GCF_964106645.2). NCBI lineage: Eukaryota > Metazoa > Chordata > Lepidosauria > Squamata > Lacertidae > Podarcis > Podarcis pityusensis. The sequence goes on from NC_138027.1 coordinate 51,354,806, forward strand.
TCTTAACCAAACATTAAATAGCGCTTTCCTGACAATGTGGTTTTTAAATGCTTTATGTGCTTTGACCTTATCATACAATAAATATGCATGCCATCCAAATACATTATTGAAACCTTCCAAGTCCAAAATGTCAGTGTTTTCAAGAAGTAGCCATTCTTTCAACCAGCAAAAGGCTGCTGATTCATAGTAAAGTTTGAGGTCTGGCAGGGCAAATCCACCTCTTTCCTTTGCATCTGTTAGTATTTTAAATTTTATTCTAGGCTTCTTGCCCTGCCAGACAAATTTAGAGATATCTTTCTGCCACCTCTTGAAACAATCCATTTTGTCCACGATCTGCAAAGTTTGAAACAAGAACAACATTCTAGGCAATACATTCATTTTTATCGCAGCAATACGGCCTAGCAGTGAAAGCTTCAAATTTGACCAAATTTCTAAATCTTTTTTCACTTCTGACCAACATTTTTCATAATTATCTTTAAATAAATTCCCATTTTTTGCTGTCATGTTAATCCCCAGGTATTTAACTTTCTTAACCACTGTTAAACCTGTCTCATTCTGAAACCTCTCTTTTTCAAATGGTGTTAAATTTTTCTCTAAAACCTTGGTTTTTGACTTGTTCAATTTAAATCCTGCCACTTGACCAAATTCTTGAATCAGTTCTAAAACCCTTTTTGTACTAGATTCTGGCTCCTGTAACGTCAATACTAAGTCATCTGCAAATGCTCTCAATTTATAATGTTTAATTCCGACCTGTATACCTTTAACCATTTGGTCCCTTCTAATCATATTCAGCAGAACCTCCAGGACCGAAATAAAAAGAAGTGGGGAAATTGGGCAACCTTGTCGTGTCCCTTTTTCAATTTTAAGTTCTTCCGTCACAACATTATTTACAATTAGTTTAGCCTTTTGTTCTGAATAAATTGCACTTATACCATTCTCAAAACCTTGGCCTACCCCCATACCCTGAAGATTCTTCTTCATAAAATTCCAAGAAATATTGTCAAAGGCTTTCTCCGCGTCTACAAATATCAACACTGCTTTAGTGTTAATATTCACTTCTAATTTTTCCAGGATATCGATTATATTCCTCAAATTATCAGACAAATGTCTTCCTGGAAGAAAGCCCGCTTGGTCTTTATGAATCTCTTCCAACAGCACTTTTTTAAATCTCTTCGCCAAAATATCTGCAAAAATTTTATAATCCACATTAAGTAATGATATAGGGCGGTAGTTCTTAAGTTGTGTCTTTTCAATCTCTGTTTTTGGTACAAGTGTAATATACGCTTCTTTCCACGACTCTGGTGCCCTCTTCCCCTCCATAATTTCGTTACAGACCTCTTTCAATGGTTGAATTAACCATTCTTTTAAAGATGTATAGTATCTAGAGGTCAAGCCGTCTGGTCCTGGAGATTTACCCAGTTGCATATTTTGAATGGCACCTTCTATTTCCTGTTCAGTTATTCTGTCGAGTCTTTTAAAATACCTCTGGAAACAACTTCTAATCTCTGCAGGGTTCTGTATATTCCTTCCTTCCACTTCTAGATTCGTAATCGTATTTAATTTTTGTCTCTTTTTCATTTGCCATGCCAACAATTTACCACATTTATTAGCCGATTCAAAAGTCTTTTGTCTCATTTGTTTAATCTTCCATTCTATTTCCTGATTCATTATTTTCATATATTGTACTTGATGTAACTTTAACTCTCTCAGAATCTCTTGAGATTTGGGATTTACTCACAATCTTTTTTCACATTCATTCATTTTATTCATAATTTTATCCTTCTTTTCATTTTGAGTTTTTTTCTTTATCGCATTCTGTTGTATTAGGAACCCTCTCATAACAGCTTTACTTGCGTCCCAGATTACTCTTTTCTCTTTTTTAACTTTTCTGAAAGCCGGCACTCATCAAACCATATGGACAGCCAAATTTAAATCGTAGATCGAGATGGTGTGATCATGGTTTGAATAAATATTCCTGCTTCACTCAAGTTTCTCAGGTTTTTTTCAGTCTGAAGCACAGTTTTCCATATTTCCATATCAGTCTGTTTTATACACACACACACACAATCTTTTGTAAACTGCTTTGAGGTTTTTTGCAATCAAGTGGTGTATAAGTTTTATGAAATAAAATAAATAAATGAAAAATCCATCCGCATTTCAGTGTAATTTCTCCTAATATGCAGTTTTTGCAAAGCAATTTCCCGGTACACAATGTATTTCCCCTATGTTATTTTCACCAATATATGCATTTTTATGCACACTTTACTCAAGTATATGCATGTTTGTACATATTGCTTGGGTGGAGAATTACATTGCAAAATTCAGAGAAGTGTGAATTTAAAACAATGGCTGTGTTTTGGTTAACATATTCTTTCAGACAGTGCAAATTAGGTAGATTCGCCTGTAAGTGTGAATTGAATCGAATTTCTCCCCCAGCCCTAGTTGTGCTATGGTTGTTTAGTTTGGGATAAATATTTGGTCTTCTGCTTGTTGGTGAAAGTTTTATATGGAAGTAGAAGGAAAAGAAAGATGAAGACTAAAATTATAGAAGGAAAATAGGCTTTATGTTAAAGAAAATACTAAAAGTTGTATTTGTTCCCATGTAAAGAACAGTTAAAATTACAGAAATAGATTACAGTTTAACAAAATTACAGAAGACTGCTAAATAGTGTAGGCAAAGAAATATAGGTAATTTATTAACTTTTTAAATTTTGTGGCTCATGTTTTTTGTTTTTAGTTACAGTTTTAGTTTTTAGTTACAGTTAGTTGTGTTTTGTTACATTATATTGTTTCAGGGGGTTTTTTTATCCTAAGAATAAATCGTTTCTCTTTACAGAAACTCTGGTCAAGTATCTTACTAACCTCTCTGGGGATTCTTGGGGAATCTTACCTTTGTGAACCCTGAGTATGAATTAACCAGATCCACACCACCCAGATAAATATTCAGACTGAAACAGATATCCACAAGTTTTCACACTTCCCAAATTTTCTGAAGTAGTTCTTGGCTCAAAAAAGTGTTCACATACAATTAAAAGAAAAGTCTGTTGACAGAAAAATGTATGACGATTTAGGTGGTAGTCTAGGCTCACTGAATCAGCTCATCTACCTGAGCATAAGAATCAGCAGCTATGTGAACATTCTGTTTTGCCCAAGAGCCTACCAAGGGCTCAATTTTTCTGCCTGTGAGAGTATATTAAAGGGGGGGAGGTGAATCAACATCTAGAAGTCCATAATACTTCCTATAAACCTCACCTGGATGAATGTGCAAAGACAACTCTCTCAGAAAACAAAATGAACAGCCATTACTTGCCTATCTTTTTCTGCTGCAGCAATGCATTATCTCTTGTATGAAAAGAAAACCATTGAATAAACAACATAGGATTTGTCTAACCTTCTCAGATGCCAGCATCTGACTTCCAGCCATAATGAAAACTGTAGCAACAAACTTTCCCACAATTAGGTCAATCTTTGCGTGCTGAGGTCCCCCAAATCATCCCTACCCCAATAACTCACACATCACACATAATTTTTGTTTAAGGTTTTTGGCATAATTTTGGCCACAACTTTTATTATCATACAAAATTGTGAGTGGTTGCGTAGGCATTGGTTATGACTAGCTATCCCCCCCGCCTTGGGGGATAGCACTGACTCCCGGATTCCAGCGTAAGTCAGTGTGGAGGAACAAGCAGGGCAACTGGGGCTGCGTTACAGACCCTTCAGTTCCTCCCTGCCTGCGCCTTGGGGTCTTACACGGCCCGCACCCGATTCCAGGGGTTTGGACAAGGGGATGGTAAGCCCCAGAATTCCTTTAACGGAATTCCCATTCCGCAGCAGCATTGGAGGGGTAGGCACAGCCAATCCATACCCCTCCACCAACCAATTTAACCAATGCCTAACCGCCACCCGAGCCCTTATGCTCGCCGCCAACCACTCACAAAGCAAACCACACCCTCAACTTGGACACCACTGCATCCAACCATACATCATTCCCAGACGTGGAAAGATGAACCCCATCAGCCCTGTATAAGACTTCCTCCTTAAACGAAATACGAGGGTGAGGAATCACGCATCCGCCCAAGCTCACCACCAACTTGCCCACCGCGGAATTAATCCGCTTCCTAACTTTCTCAGTGGATGCTGGGCAAGGACTGCCCCACCAAATGCGGCGCTGAAGCAACTGTGACCAAATCAATTTCGTATTAGGCACCATAGCCGCCAACTCCCTTAGGTCCTGTAAAATAACAGTACGCAGCGTATAGCAAGGAAAAGAAACCATATCATTCTCCCCAAGCTGCACCACAATCGCTGAAGGTGGGCCAAGCAGGAGGACACGCCTTTTCATGAGTGGCAAGAATTCCCTCCAACGCATCCCCCTTCTGGAGATCCAGGACACCTGCACATGCTGCGGAAGGCCCAGGCCATCTCCCAATCCAGACTGACGAGCTCTGTCAGCGGCCCAATGCACAATACTGTGGCCCACTATCCAGATACGGATAGTGCCCGGACCTAGGGTTAAAACAGAAATGTAAGTACACAGCCACATTATTTCCTCACATACGTTTTGAAAGCATCCGATCTCCATCGACCCAAGTCCTTTATCCTCTTCACGGATAAACCCCAATGGGCGGCTGTAGTTGCAGCACCAATCCGGAAGGAGTGAGGAGCGAACTCCGAAGCCTCAAGCCCACACGCTACAATGGCTTTACGCATCACCTTAGTGAATTGATGCCGTACTAATGGGTGCCCATCTTCGTGAATAAACAGGGGCCCTTCACCCACTGGTCGCAAGGCCAGGTACCGCTTAAGGTCCTTTACCGGACAAGGGCCACCTTCCCCAGACGCCGGGAGCCTGATAACGGCTCCCCTACCCAGCTGATCCGTCTTTGAGTTTCTGATATTAATTTGCAAGTCAGACGGAGACATACTCACGTCCTGCAACAACAAGCCCCTGGAACCTCCATCCCGCTTTGGCTCAAGGACCACCTCTCCTACTCTCAGGGCCCCAAAGAAAGCCAATGAGAAAGCTGCAGAAAACAAACGGGCCTCGAATTTAGACCAACAGATGCTACGCAATTTAGTATGCATCTGCGCCAGCAACTCTAATGTAATAGGCCGTCTAGGAATAGGCTTAGAGGGAGTGAGACGCCCCCAACCTTCCACAGCTCTGCGCACCACAAACTTCCCACACGGATCCTTGTTAAAAAATGCCCTGCTAAAAAAGGAAATCGCTGCCGAATGAAGTCGCAGCGTCCTGGCCGCCCGGCGCATCTGGAATAGATGTGCCAAATACTTGAGCACCTGAGAGGAAGAATGGGGGGCAGTAACCTCCTCAACCGTCTGTCCATTAAATAATAAAAAATCTGCCCAGGCCTTTTTATAAGACCTCAAAGTAGAGGGGGCAACAGTGGAGGGGGCAAGAAATGCAGCTACTCCCTGTAAAACTAAGGGAAGACAGCAAATCATTCTCGCCCAGCTGTACCACCAGCACTGCGGGAGGATCTGCACAGGTCACACTCGACCGCACCAAAGGAAGGATCTCTTCCCAAAGCATTCCCCATCTGGACAGCCAGTATATGTTCACATGGGCAGGAAGACTGAGATGGCGCCCCAGTCCAGACTCGTCAGCGCGCTTGCCAGCCCAGTGTACAATGCTGTGGCCCAAATGTGCACAGCTGCTCCTATGAAAAAAGGAAATAACAGACAAGCATCAGCACAGACATCATTGTGACACTTCCTGATATAACCCTTGTCAGCGTCAGACTTCCAATGACCCGTATTCAAAATCCTGTCTACTGACAGGCCCCCAGTGTGCAGCCTTTGCAGCAGCACCTATTCGGAAGGAATGAGGCGTGTTCAGCGGTAAGCAAGCCGCAGGCCGTAATAACTGGTGCACGAGGTAAGCACATTGATGCTTGGCTAACGGGAACCCATTTTCATGCACTAGGAGCGGGCCAGCCCCCAGGGGAATGAAAAGCCAAATATTCTGTTATCCATAACTGGGCAAGGGCCCTCCTCACCTGTGTCGGGAAGCCAGATTGTGGCACTCCTGCCCACTAAGTCTGTTTTAGAGTTCCCAACTCTAATGACCAGCTCCAAAGCGGATAAGGAAAAGTCCTGAAGCAATAAGCCTCCAGACTCTCAGCCCCGTGCTGGCACCAACAACCATTTCCCCAACCCTCAGTGCACCAAAAGGCAATGGAATACTGAAAGGAGTCTCGCCTTGATCTTTAACCAGCAGACAAGTTTTAACTTGTTGCAGCTACTGCATAGGTAAAAATTGACAGACTTCCTGCCCACTGTCCTATGAGGTTGGAGCCTATTCCAACCTTCCAAGGCCCTGCGCACTACAAACTTTATACAAGGGTCTCTGAAAAATAAAGCTTCAGTATAACAGACATTGCAGCGGACTGAATTCTAATAGTTATAACCGCATGCCCAGTCTGCAGCAGGTGGACCAAATACTGCAGGATCTGCTCAGAGGATGGGGGCCAGTTCATCTGAATAGCCGAGGACTGCCAGCTTAAGTCTAAGAAATCCATCCAGGCCTTCCCATAAGAGCTAAAAGCAGCAGGGGAAATGAAAGCTGCTGCTCTCTGTAATTACTAATTGTTGTCAAAATGCCACAGGTGGTCTGGAAAATTCTGGCAGTAGCTGAGTGTCTGGAGCCCAGGATCTGAAGCGCTCCATCTGAAAATGGGATAGAGTGTCAGCGACATCATTAGAGGATCCCGTAATCAGGAGCAGAAAGCACAATATTAAACCTTAAACGGCGCAGCTCGAAAACGTGAGCGGAGGGGCGGAGACTCTGCTGGAGCGTGAGGACTGTTTTGCCAAGACGCTCACCACTACCTGGTTATCAGGCCAAAAGCAGATCCAATGGTCACTGGACTCCTCGGGCCACATGTGAACTGCTACTACAATGGGGAAAACTCAAGAAAGTTAGGTCACATGATTGCCTCACCACACTGGGCTTGAGGCCATGGCTTTGCACACCAGCAGCCCTTGAAATAACAACCAAAGGGCAAAGATCCAGCAGCAGCAGCATGAACCTGAAAATCCCTGTGCGGGTTCAAGGTATCCTGCCATGGCGAACGACTATTGCATTCATTTCGGAATTGCAACCATTGCATGATTAATTAAGTGACCCAGCAAGATCGGATCTGATGAAGCATCACTTGCTACAGAGGAAGTATTACAAAATAACTTCCTTCAAGGCAGACAGCTTCTCCATAGGCAAGTGGTATGTTTTAGCAATGATATCCAACTGGATCCCTAAATAAAATGGGAATATGGGCAAAAGGTATTGAGCTATTGCTTGCCAGCTTCCAGCCCCCGCTTGGGCAGGGGGCATCTTGTGCTGCCATCATGATATGTAAATTTACAGGGCCGACGCTGGCCAGAACCCCTAAAGAAGTCCCGACAAAGCTGCCGCCGAGCCAGCTTCCTTTTCAGACACACACTCTGTGTAATGCAAAAACACACTCCATGCAGTGCACACACACTCCATGCAATGCAACTATACACTCCGTGCAATGCAAAAACCACACTCTGTGCAATGCAACTACACACTCCGTTCAATGCAACTAGACACTCCGTGCAATGCACACACACTCCATGCAATGCAACTACACTCCATGCAATGCAACTACACACTCCATGCAATGCAACTAGACACTCTGTGCAATGCACACACACTCCATGCAATGCAACTACACTCCATGCAATGCAACTACACTCCATGCAATGCAACTACACTCCATGCAATGCAACTACACACTCCGTGCAATGCAACTACACTCCATGCAATGCAACTACACTCCATGCAATGCAACTACACACTCTGTGCAATGCAACTACACACTCCGTGCACTGCACACACCCTCCGTTCAATGCAACTACACACTCCGTGTAATGCACACACACTCCGTGCAATGCAAAAAACACACTCTGTGCAATGCAACTACACCCTCCATGCAATGCACACACACTCCGTGCAATGCAACAACACACTTCGTACAATGCAACTACGCACTCCGTGCAATGCACACACACCCTCTATGCAATGCACACACCCTCCATGCAATGCAACTGCAAATCTCTCACGCAATGCAATGCAATTGCAGCCCGTGCAGCACCGTGCCCTGCAACGCACAGAGCAAACTGCAATGCGGGCACGCAAAGGTGCTTTCTCCCGCTTGCATATTGCAAACGTGGCGCCCGTTACATCCCTCGCAGTGAGGTAACCACCAAAAGGACCTAAGTGTCCAGGTAGAGGAATGGGGGAGCATGCAGCTGTCCCATACAGGGACCAATCCTGCAACCTAGGCATTACCGGCACTATGCGCTGACCCAGTGAAACCAATGCTTCATGGACCACATGGGGACACTATTCAGGCCGGAAACGCTTCCAGGCCATCGAATTCTAGGGCAAAGCCCTAGGATCACCTGCTAGGCCAGGCATAAATATTTCCAGTGAAATAGCAGAGTTGAGGTAGCCCACAGCTTGTCCAGGTACCCCTGCTTGCCCTTTTAGAGGGAAGCACCCCTTCAAGAAACCCAAAATTCTTTTATCACAAATGGGCCGAACTACCCAGCAACAGAATAGCCCAAAAGGAGCAGTTTGTTTTGGTTTTTTACAACAATGACTAAGAGGGGGATATGAACCCTGTCTCCCAGGTCCTAGTCCTACACTTTAGCCACTAAGCCACAATGGCTCGTCTCTAAAATGGCAGTCACCACTATCAGGGCAAAACAAACTTGGAGAAAATAAACTTGTTCAGAAACAGCATAGTTCAAGAGCATATACAGCGGGCTCATAGTCACTGGAGGCACAGAGAGCCTCTGGCACCCTCTGTCTGCCTCAGATATACCTTAGCAGCAACTGGGCCTGCAAGCAGATACATAGAGAGAATGAATCACGTGTCAGAGACTTAACAATTAACTGGTACCTGTAGCAGACTTAGGCTTGGAAGTTGTGTGCAGGCCGACTAGGCCTCCCTGCTTCTGCTCTTGAGAATCTGAGTCTCCTAGCAATATTAAAGGAACTCAAAATAGTGCTCCTGTCCAAGGCTAGATTAAAATTTGGCCAACAGCGCTGCACACACTCAAAATAAAGCCAACCTTCGGGGATACTATAAACGAAAGTGATTCCAGCTAAGCTGGGAACAGCCCTGACTAGCCCCACAATTTACAACAGGAGAAATGGGGGAAACCTTTTTGCGAAAGAAAGCCCCTAATGGGGCTCTCTCCCTATTGGAAAGGCAAGCCACAGATACAGGGAGAATCTTCTCACAGGACAGGGTAAGGGGTGGGGTGGGAAATCAAACAGGAAAAAGAGGGAATTAAATTATTTAAGGGACTAGAGAGGATTAAAAGAAGGGGGAAATAAAGAAATGTAACCAGACAATGAGAAGATTGCATCACTGTCCTCCAGACAGTCCAAGTGCTCCATGTGATCCGGTGTCCACAGCGAAAGAGAAAGGAACAAGCTGTGGACCCAGTATACATAACCTCTGACTCCACCCCTTACTTGGCAACATCCAATTTACCCCAGTAACAACAGTCACCAATCAATTCAATTCCCTTGCAACAGCCTGGCTGGCAACTGAGGATGTTTTGTCTGGCCCCATCCGCAACACGTGCTCTCTCTTTAATGAGAACACGCTTTGTTATTCTTAATTGCACCATAGTTTTTCTTAGATTTCAACATTCACAAAGCATTGAGATGCTTTGATGAGTTAAAGGCACAAACTTTATATACAGCTTATGTAACATTACTAAGGAAAGGAATTTTGAAAATCACAACACCCATTCATGATATTATTTAAGCTAGATTTACGGTTGGATGAACCAGACATATAGAATGTCTTTATAATACAATTGTTGTTGTTGTTTTTAAAAAAGCAAGAAAAACAATAGAAGTAAAGTTACATTATGAGCTTCCCCTGTACAAAAATATCAAAATAGATCAAGCTGCTGAGCTGGCAGCTGCTCACCCAGTTTTCCACCTGTGCTAAATGCTGTAGAATCTTTAATTGTCTTATTACATACATGCTACCATCACCTGCATGAAGCCTTCAGACCACTGGTGTTCCACAAACCACAGCTTGAGAACCCCTGGCCTAGCTGAGGCTGCTTGGTGAAGAGGGATACATGACACCCCTCATAGACCTGGTACTGGTGGGTATTTATTTCTAAATTTCTTTTTCTGTGTCATTTCTGTAAACCTTTTGATAAGCTACATTTCCTTTCTGTGAGAGTGTAAACTTTTGGGCAAGCAACATTATTTTTCATTGGACTTAACACTGCACTTTTAAAGGCTGAGTATGATAAAGATGCTGATGGTGGTTAATCAATAAAGGAGGAGGCAGACTAATTTTTAAACATCCCCTCAGGTGGTTTGAGTCTGATTTAAACACAGAATATTTTTCAACATTGGGTTTGAATATTCCAGTGGCTAAAAGAAACACCACTGCTTACTTGTCTGTCTGATTTTGTATACGTGTGAAAATTCAGAATTACATACTGACTAGCAATGAGCCAAATCCATTAAATTAAAAACACATCTGATTGGGGGCAGGGTGAGCGAGGAACTCAGCCAAGGTGGCATTTCTGCTTCAGAGTTATCAATCTGTTTAAACTGCTTTGCATTTCTGACACTTCAGCAATGGAAGAAATGTAAGCATTCATTTTAGATTACTGCTAATTTTGTTTTTAAGGGGCCTTTATCTGTTTCTCTTTTTTAAAAAAAAGGATGCACTTGTATACATTCATCTATCTACGTGAGGTTTGTTTGTCCTCCTCTGTCTTTTATCATCTCTCTGCTAATGGATGCATAGCCAAATTGAGTCACAGAAGTTTAACGTAGTTCTCATTGCATGCAAGGTAGTATATAATGGAAATAGTTCAAAGTCATTAAAATGGAAGCAACTGCCTAAGTGAAGACAAAATAGTTGTTTAGGTGGAAAGATAAAATAAAAAAGGGGGAATCATTTTAAAGATATATTTTCAGCAATGTTATTCAGCTATATGCTAGAATTTCATAAGAAATAGCCCTGCTGCATCAGACCCAAGGCCAATCTAGCCAAATATTCTGTTCCTAAGTAGCCAATATACCAGAGGTCTAGCTCAGGGGCATAGCATGGAGGGGGGCCTTAGCCCTATATGCATGATTTTGAGGGGACATGAGCCAGACGCTCCCATTCAGCATGGCCTTGTGAACCTTCCATGGCCTTGTTAGTATCTTCAGCTCACAGGCAGAGGTACCTGGCCTCCCCCGAGGCAATTGAGCGAGATACTGTGTTTACCGTCCATCTGCGATCCCGGCAGGCTAGGTAAACAAACCCGGCGATTCTTCTCATTAGTCGTGAGAAGAACACACCCTCTGCTTCTCTGCTTCTCTCTCCCTCCCTGCATTCTCCCAGGGAGGAGAAATGAGACAGACAGGAGTCCTTTCTACATGTTTTATTCCTGTCACTCAACAGTACATAGAAATGTGACTGCACCCTTCAGTCTCCATTAGAAGAGTCACACACTCCTCCCCTGTACTTCCAGCACAGGTCAGATGACACACTGAGCTAACATCCGGTGCTCAGTACAGAGAATAGGCTTCACCTTTTCTCCAACAGTACATCTGCAAAACCACAACATCCTGTTTTGCATTCCAGCCATCTGGAGCTGGCTTTTGCCTTGGTGCTTTTTCCCAACATCCTCCCCCAAAAGCATCAATTGGCAAAACATGATCCAGAGAAGAGAACAAACAGTTGTTATACATATAACAGTCCCCTGTTGTTTCATTTCCACCCTTGGAACTCCCCACCACTGGTTTCACCAGTGTACCTCTCTGGTTGTCTGGCTTCCAAGGAACGAGTGCTTCTGCATTACCTTGGCTTGCTACTCTCTTTTGTGTCTTTGTCTCTGACTTAGACACTCCTTTAACCTGCTTTGAGTTGTTAACAATAGCAACACATGCAACAGCTAAGTTAGCAAACTCTTTTGAGTACCTCTTTGGTGGTACACCCTTTGTAACTCTCTCAGACCTGCGTATGAGGTTCTGATCCTCTGTGCTCACTGGTTCAGTCTCAGGACTCTTTGGAGAACCAGTTCCAATAGTAAACAGTGGTTCTTCCTTCACCTGTGAAGGTCTATCCATTGTGTGAGATTTCCTCTCAATGACCGTTACAACTGAACTCTCTGAGCTATCACTGTCATCATCATCAGTACCACTGTAATCTGTGACAACAGAAAAATCATCATCATCATCTGAATCGTTTCCTGTGGGAAATGTGTGTTCTACCCGCTCTTGCTTTGGAGCACTCTCTAGGAACTTTGTGAGAATCACCTGACCAGATTCAGACAAAATTACTCTGTAGAGACCTTTTTCATAACCCACAAAAATGCCTCTGGCATTCTTTACTCCACCTGGAGCTTCTGTTCTCACATGAGACCCGAAAACCTTAAAATAGGCAACAGAAGGTTTTCTATTGAACAGCTTCTCAAAAGGAGAACATCCCAACTCTGTTGAGACTTTTCTCAACCACACATGAAGATAGGACGCTAGCGATTCGGCCCAATATTCATGTGGCAAATGTGAACTCAGCAATTGCGCATTCATCCCCTTTTGCAATTCTTTGTTCACTCTTACACAGACCCCCCTGTTCCACGCTTCTGGCGAAACTGCAACTTTGTGGTCTATCCCTTTTCCATCCAGGAACTTCTGAAACTTCTGTAACAGAAAAAATTTGCTTCTCATCTGTGAAAAGACAATCAATGTTAGCATCATGCATATTTTTAACCTTGTCACAAAACTCCTGAAACTTTTCTAAAGTTTCTTGCGGTTTCTCCATCATATAAACCCAAGAATAATTAGTGAAACAATCCACACACAAAAGGTAATATATTTTGCACTGCCTCTAGATGGTTCTAGAGGACCAATCACATCAGCATACACCCGCTGAAATGCTCTGTCGACCTTCTTGGTCTTGGTCACCTTCCTGGTGCTCACACTGGTCACACCTGCAAGAGAGATTTCGTTAGAATCAGAAGAATTACATTTCATGTAATCACTTTGATCAAAAGTCAACAAATACAGTCCATCTTTCTCTTTGGCAGTAAGAAACAGTTCTCCATCTTTGTAGATCTTGCAGCTTTTAGCATCATAGGACAGTTTCAGTCCTTTCTTTGCAATCTGCGACACACTCAGCAGATTAAATCTCAGTTCTGGAACCAGGTAAACATCGCTTATTGTCAAGTTCAGACTCTCAAGATACACAGTTCCAATTCCGGTCGCTTCCAACTCTTGACCGTTGGCCTGTTTCACAGCGAAGCTTTGCTTCTTCAACGTCGTAAACAGTTGTCTGTGCGGGCACATATGAACCGTTGTGCCCGTGTCAATTATGAACGAGTTCCCAACATCTGGCGTGGTTCCTTTCGCCATCATAGCCTTTGCAGGTTTCACCTGGCACTTGGAACGGCTTTTGCCTGACGCCTCAGGCTTCGTAGAGCTGCTCTTTGCTCCTCTTGACTGGCACGGCTTCTTACAGTTTCGCTGTAGATGCCCAGTCTGTCCACAATTGTAGCATCGGACAGCACTCAATGCTACTCCATGCTTCCCAGTAGCATCATCAGTGGGGAGATTTGAACTCTGTTCTTCCCTCCCCCTGTCAGCAACACCCATTGCACCTTGTTCAGGAACACCAACAGTTCCAACAGCCACAGTTCCTGCACTCTCCCCTCTGGGGTCAAAGCTCTACTCAGCTTTCGTTGAGCTCTTAGGAACTTGGCCAGCATCATCTTGGCTCACCCCTTCTGGGGTAGTTATTCATCCAGACCATGATGAATAACTGTCTCTGGTCAGGGGAGATGAGTTAGGCAAGTCTCCCCCTTCTTGGCATCCATTTTGAATCCAAGCCTCTCTCACTTTCAAACAAGCTGTAAAATCCAACAGTTGTTTTTTCCTTTCTCAGACAGGCAAAACTGCAAGTTGTTTACGCTTTTTGCACCTGGCAGCTAAACTCAGGCTGCTATGGAAAGTCCCTTCCAAGGGCACGTAAACTTTGTAGCCAAAACACTCTCTGGTTTTGTTTCGCTTTTCTCAAGCTTCATAATCACAGTCCAGCCCCTTTGCCAGTAACTTTCCAACTTTCCGTTACTTAGCAACAATGCATTTCAATAGGACAGTTTATCAACCACAAGAATTTGTGGAATGCAGGCTTCAGCCTTCAAGCTGCAGGCCTCTTCCTCCCGGAGCTTTTGTTTTTCCAAAACGCAGCTCCGTGAACCAGTGAATTAATCGAACTGCGTTCACACTTTTAGCCCGAAATGCAGCATACCTTGAACTTTGTTGCTCTGGAAAACACCTCTTCTTTACACCAGCTGTCTGTTGAGCCTCTGGCTTCTTTCAGATGCTTCTCTTCTCCCTTGGAGCAGAGGAGGACAATCCACCAGCCTCTCATGCAGATGTCCGATGAATCGCAACCATCCGAAGGCTGCCATATGTTAGTATCTTCAGCTCACAGGCAGAGGTACCTGGCCTCCCCCGAGGCAATTGAGCGAGATACTGTGTTTACCGTCCGTCTGCGATCCCGGCAGGCTAGGTAAACAAACCTGGCGATTCTTCTCATTAGTCGTGAGAAGAACACACCCTCTGCTTCTCTGCTTCTCTCTCCCTCCCTGCATTCTCCCAGGGAGGAGAAATGAGACAGACAGGAGTCCTTTCTACATGTTTTATTCCTGTCACTCAACAGTACATAGAAATGTGACTGCACCCTTCAGTCTCCATTAGAAGAGTCACACACTCCTCCCCTGTACTTCCAGCACAGGTCAGATGACACACTGAGCTAACATCCGGTGCTCAGTACAGAGAATAGGCTTCACCTTTTCTCCAACAGTACATCTGCAAAACCACAACATCCTGTTTTGCATTCCAGCCATCTGGAGCTGGCTTTTGCCTTGGTGCTTTTTCCCAACAGGCCTAACCCTGGCTGGCGGCAGTAGCAGTGAGTGGCTGGCGCAGTGGGTTTTGTTTACCTTCCACACCCAGCCCCTGGTCCCACCTGGTGTGCATATGAACACATACGTGTGTGCCCCAGGTGCCAGCGAAGGATGCAACACCACTGCTCTAGCTCATTGGGAAGTGTTATGTATATTCCCTGCCAAGACTCTAAGAGGGCTTCTGATAACTTTGTGGTTTTTGTTCAGAAGGAAGCAAGCAGGCAAGTAAGCAGCATGTCTGTCTACTGTGTTAAAGAATCATTAATGAAACGCACAGAATGAGAATTACCCTTGTAATTTTAATAATATCATGAGTGAGTGAATTCCTGATGTCATGTCATAATAATATTGTTAAGAACATTATCCACTACTGGACTAGTGAGAGGTCCAGCGGCAATGCAACAGGGAAACACTTTCTTTGGATGAGAGAAAATGGTAGACTTTTTGTATCTTGGTAATATCTTGTTTACTATAATACAGAAACTTACTGCAAGCAAGCAACTCTTTAAAACAGTCAGCCAAGCTACTGATCTGGTGTCAGATTTCCGTAGATCAACAGTGCAATTTCTTGTAGTGCCCCAGACATCTTCCAGTCCACTAAACCCACAAACGTGTTTCTGTTTTCAGACTGCTTCTCGATTTCTATCGGTCCGCCAACCTCTGATGGCTATCAAGGCTGAAGTGTGGCCTACTGAACAGAGGGGGAGAAAAGGGCAGCCAAACCCCAACCACACAAATAGATTGAGAGGGCAACTCAATCCTTGGGGCGAGGAAGCCATAGCACAGCTGCAGCAATTTCCTCTGGTGAGGAGGAAATTGAATGCCACTGGAACTGAGGAGAGATGCTGTGCGAATTGGGAGAAAGGCAAGTCACTAAGGTAACACGCAGCCTGTAAAAAAGAAGGAAGGATATCATCACCCCAACCAACACTTCATTAATTGGAAAAACACTACTTTCATTGCCCACCCTGCCCTGACTGGGAAAGGGCTTATGTTTAGCCTCTGTTCCTGCTTCCCATTCTCAAGTCTCGCAGTAGCTGGCTAACGCCAAGCTACATCCTGAACAACAATAATTCACCTTCCCACCTCACAGGCTTTGTCAAGCAGGAGAGGGACCTTTCCAGCAGGATATTTGCCCCTGCTAGGTCCTGCAGTTTTTTTATATGAAGAGGCAAGCTAATGGGTCATTTTCTCTTCACTGCCAAATTTCGCGACTCCTAAACTCATCCCCTACTCTCTCCAACTTACTTTTGCAGACTGGCTCCTCTCCCTCAGATTAACTGACCCAATCTGCTTCATTTTAAGCATTTTACTTCAGGTTTGGACTTGCTTATCTGTGCCTCAGTTTCCATCTTTCATGCATGATTACATAGCACCCAGAGCACCAGGGCACAGTTTGGACAGCAGCTTCAATGGTTCTTCTTGAGCAGATTATTTGACTGTCCTCCATATCGACATGTAGCAATGCCTGACAAGGAGGCCAGTTCTGGTGCTCTTATAGGCTATATGAAAGATGTTTATGTGTTTTATGGTTGCCATATTTCAAAAACTAAAAACCAGGACAAGTTGTTGAGGTTTTAAGGAGGACCCCAAAGTTGTTGAATGACTTGCTTAAAATCCTGGACAAAGCACCACCTTTCAGAAATTCCCACTGGACACTTTTGAAACCCTGGCAATGTCCAGGAAATTAGGCAGCCCTAATATATTTTATGAGGGATGCAGGTGGCGCTGTGGGTTAAACCACAGAGCCTAGGACTTACCTATCAGAAGGTTGGCGGTTCAAATCCCCGCGACGGGGTGAGCTCCCGTTGCTAGGTCCTGCTCCTGCCAACCTAGCAGTTCGAAAGCACGTCAAAGTGCAAGTAGATAAATAGGTACTGCTCTGGCGGGAAGGTAAACGGCGTTTCCATGTGCTGCTCTGGTTCGCCAGAAGTGGCTTAGTCATGCTGGCCACATGACCCAGAAGCTGTACGCCAGCTCGCTTGGCCAATAAAGCGAGATGAGCGCCGCAACCCTAGAGTCGGTCATGACTGGACCTAATGGTCAGGGGTCCCTTTACGTTTTACTAATATATTTTATATTTCAACATGTTGTATCAATGAAATTTTAGGTTCAGCTACTGGGGCATACAGGTCCACAGCTGATAGGAATCATTTTATCTTTCTTTGTCAAATATTTGTCTTCCTAATTTTAGAAATGTACATTATGTATAGGTAATTTAACCCTATTTACAAGTACATTGTGAAATATTCTAATTGCAATTGTAAATTGTTTGCAAGTTACCTTTTGACAGATCTAATTACAGCATAATTCTGACACAGGTTCGCTTTACATCTGTTTCCAACTAGCAGCCTATTGTATTACTTTACTAATATGATACAATAATATTATTGTATTGATGGCATTCCAAATCCCCTGTACTTTGCCAGAACCACAAACCTGGCTATGGAAACACAGCCACAAGTGCTCCTTGGTGGGTAGTAAAGCATTCTCTCTGTCAGCATTTACAAGGAACAACTTCTTTTCAGGAACCAAAAAGATTGTTTGTGGATGTTCCAATTTGTCTTATTTTATCTTGCGAGGAATAAAAGAGCCACATAGGGAAGGCAGAGATCTCAAAGATGACACAAGGATGCTAACACTGACATTCTTGACACTCCCCCCACCCCACCCCCAAGCATAGATAGTGTGTCAAATTTTAGAAATAAGAACTGCCATTTATTGCAGCACTGGTTCCAGGGTTTTTTTTGGGGGGGGGAGCAAGATGTTCTCAGTGGGCCACTCTGCGCTTTTTCATCCTTGCCACTGTCTCCACTGCTCAATTGCTTCTCACTCCTTCTGGGCCCAATATGCAATGTCTCCCAGAAGGCAAGGACAAAACATGAAGAAAAGTTCCCAGACCTCCAAGTGTCCCTATTTTCCAGGGATGTCCCTGATTTAGAGAAGGCGTCCTGGTTTCTGCTTTGATCCCTGAATGTCCCACTTTTTTTTTTTTTTAATGAAGAAATGTTGAAGGGTATGGAGTTATCTGACCCTGAGCTGTCTGAAGGCAATCCTGTATAGGGAAGGTTTTTTTCAATTTTTAATGTTTTATTATGGTTTTATATATGTTGGATTTTGCTTCTCAGCATGAAAATAGAAATGCAACTCAATTATTTGAAAGAAACTGGTGAGTTGGGGGGAAGTTTCTGGTGATCCTTGTTCTTCTGAGGATGCTCATGGGTTGTAAGCTGCAGAAAGGACTGTTGGTAGGACATTTATAGATTGTGTGTGTGTGTGTGCGTGTGCGCGCGCGCACTGGTGTGAATTTTCTCATTGGACACACCTAAAAGCTATTTTCCAAATGGCAACATTCAGTTCCTGGCAAACTCTTCAGGAGACTTATTAGCTTTGATATTGGCTTAGCTTTTGAGAAACACCTGACTCTCTGGGTTACACCCTTGGCCCTTTGAGATTAAATGTTTTATTTTATTTTCCATTGGAGTCTTTCCCCAGCAACAACAACAAAAAAAGGCACTTGTCACTGGAATTAGTGACAAAGGTCCACTGAAATTAATGGACCTAACATACCAATGTACATTAATTTCAGGGGTTATACTCTGGGTAAAACTTAATTGAATACCATCCAAAGGCTTGAGGAGACCTCAGGAGCAGATCTACTTTGAAACTAATGAAGCTTAAGATTCAGGACCTCTAATCCCATAGAATTAGTCCACATTGCTTAGAAATTATGGGTCTAGTAGACCTAATTTGAGTCACCCAACTCAAATTGATTGTTTTGTTGTTGTACTTATTTCAACAATCCCAAAGTTTGAGAGTCAGCAGCATGGATGTTCTAAAGGTGTAGTGTTGTAGTAAATTGGCTGTACTGAATCCCCTATCGCATTTTAACAGAGGTCAAGACCCTCAAGGAATAACAATGTGTTTACGAAAGTACTTACCGTAAGTGATACCAAGAACACAAGCTCATGAAAAATTTGTGGTGCTCCATCTTGGAACAACCTCATTGAAGAAGATGGCAGTGGGTACCCAGAGCTCATTGCTGGTTGCAAAGGAAGCCGCATAATAGTTTAAGCTTCAGGGCCCTAAAAAATTACCACTGAGTGGCCTGGAAACAGGTCATTTCACATTCTTGAAAGGAATATTCCCATCTCTGAAAATATTCTGAACTATTTTGTAAATATAAAGTTAGTACATTAATACTATTCACATGTGCTGATGCTGTTCATTGGACAGATTCATAAAGTGAGTAGCAAAACATTTATCACACAAGGCATAAGCTTCCACTTTTCTCCATCCTTGTCTCTATATTGCACCTTTCTCAGAAAATCCTGTTCATTGATATTTCCTTGCATACTTCTTAGGAAGCGTCACTGATTAGATTGATTTGATTTAATATTTCTATTCCACTTTTCCAACAACAAATGTTGAGCTCAAAGTGGCTCACAGTAATCAGAAAAGCATTTTTAAAAACCACCAAATATTGCAGTCATTATAATATTAAACACAGCAGCATATAAATAAAGAAGACAACAGCAATAAATTTATTAAAATGATTAATGCAATTCAATAAAGTGAAAGTATTGTCAGGATATTCTATTCTTCACTAGAGCTGAGCTGAAATTTCCGAGCAGACATTATTCTGAGGAAAATCTGTGAGGGTTTTGTAGTTCTCTCTCAACCTTAAGACAAAGGCTAATTTGCAGAATTTTGTCTGAATAGCCTCCATCATTTGCTGTTGTCGTTGTTGCAACTCCACCCCCACATACACATTGTCTCAGAACAACGTTAGGTCTAGGGCATAATGGAGAATATAAAATGGTGTCCAGGTTGGAACTACAGTTGCTGTAGCTGTTAATTGCAGTAATGGTAAAGGTAAAGGGACCCCTGACAATTAGGTCCAGTCGTGACCGACTGGGGTTGAGGCGCTCATCTCGTTTTACTGGCCGAGGGAGCCAGAGTACAGCTTCCGGGTCATGTGGCCAGCATGACTAAGCTGCTTCTGGCGAACTAGAGCAGCGCACGAAAACGCCGTTTACCTTCCCGCCGGAGCGGTACCTATTTATCTACTTGCACTTTAACGTGCTTTCGAACTGCTAGGTTGGCAGGAGCTGGGACCGAGCAACGGGAGCTCACCCCGTTGTGGGGATTCGAACCGCCGACCTTCTGATCGGCAAGCCCTAGGCTCTGTGGTTTAACCCACAGCACCACCCACATCCCGTTAATTGCAGTAGCACCGCAAAATAAAAATGCAACAGAATAAAAGCTTTGCAACCAGCATGGTGAGTCTTACCCCAAGAAACAGTTGTACAATTTTCTCTTCTGCCCAGAGAATTTTTGTTAGCTGGTGCCAATCCCTCCACACACAAATAGGGTGCAGAATTTCAAGAGGCCACTTGGTCTATAAAAATCATTCCGTATTACTATAATTTCATTTTAAATTGCTTGTTCAGAATACAAAAAGACACAATGGAGGAAACAGCCTCCAAACATATGAGGAAAAATCTTCGAGAAAGAGAAAATACCTAAAATAATTCAGGTTTTTCTTCTTTCAGCTGTGGCTTGACTTTAAAATCCAGAGGGAGGGAATAAATTATCAGACTTGATTTGTTGCCCGCAACAACACATGTCCAGTTTGCTGGAGTTATTTTCATACTAAATGACATAACTATTGAGGTATGAACATATCCTACAATTTCTCAGTTTAGCTAACTAAAGGCTTAGTCAACAACTTCTGAATAACATTCCAGACATAACTCAGGTAGTTGCCAATCTATAGTGTGTTCTATAGGGGTATAGGGGTATCTATAGGGATATCTGTACTTGAGAGAGATGTTACAAAGTGTTAATTCTATCAGAATTGTAAATTTAAATTTACATAGAAATATAGGGTGGAATTCAACATCATGCTCTTCCCATGATTCTGTGCAAGTATTTCAGTTTGCCAGATGTAATGACCCCGCTCCTTCTCATCCCCACTATTCTGAGGGTTCTCCCAACCCTCAGAGCCAATTTTTAATAATAATGGCTGCTGACTCGGTCTGAGGGTGGGCAGCACTTGCAACACAGCATTGAAAACCTCCCAATACAGGGCTGCCTTCTCCTTGACATCTGATGGGAATGCATTCCACAGGGAGAGCACCACTGCCAAGAAGCCCCTTTGCCTTTTCCCCTATAACTTCACTTTTTGCAGTGAGGGAACAGCCAGAAGACCCTTGGAGCTGACCATCATTGTCTGGGCTCGGGTGGCAGTTTCAGGCCTTGGGCAGAATCCTTTAATCTATCTTCCTAACTGGGGGGGGGGGGCGTGAAGCGGTGACTCACCCCCCCCCTTGTGGCGGTGATCCCAGGGTTCCCCATTAAAGGGGTCTTGAGGGGAGGTATTGGCCATATGCCGAGAGGTTGTCATTGCTCTCCCCTCCAATGGCGGCAAACGGGGAGCGGGCTCTCTGTTGAACATATGTTCTCCAGAGCCAGCCCAATCCCCACACATTCTGGTTAACCCAATGTCTCCCAGATCCCTGGCTGGGGACTGGGAAGGATAAAGGCCCAATGCCTGAGCCAAGGTCTCCCTACATCTGAAATTTAATAAAGTTGTGGCCAATTTTAATCCCACAGTCTTGAGTCATTATTCCACTCGGGGGTCGCCTGGGGTTGGGGGGACTCCGCCTTTCCATGCAATGATGGGGGTGGAGACACTCCTTCAGCTATACTGGGCCGAGGCTGTTTAAGTCTTTAAAGGTCAGCAGCAACACTTTGAATTGTACTCGGAAATGTACTTGGAGCCTATGAAGATCCTTCGGCACATAGGGCAAAATGGTGGCAGAAAGCCCTATTGTACAACTGCAAGTCCTTGCACAGGGCTTCCACTGGGGTTTGTTAGGTGAATGCCGCCCCACAGGGTCACATACATTACTTAGCGGGTGGGATTCTGAGGTAAACCATTTAGTTTGTTTTAGTGACCATGATCCTAAATCAGTTCATCTTGACTTCTACCTGTTCCTTGCTCCACAACAACTATGAACATTCATAGGATCTCGGAATTATTGTGACAGGCCATAATTTATGCTGGTATTGCAGTTCTATTATATGCATGTCAGAGGCAAATAAACTGAGAAAAATCTTTGGGATTAAGTTTCTCTGCAAAACAAATGGAAAATTGAATTAATAATGGAATCCGGACTGTATGCAGATTACTATGGGACATTGCTTCAAATATACTTTTTTTTAGAAAGTGTAGAGTCTTGATTTAACACCTACATAGTGGAGAATTCACTGCTTTCTTTGGCTGGAGGCTGAAATAGTTAACATCTCTGACTGTTTATTTTGATTGTTTCCAGCTTTGATTTCCAGTTGCAAAGGTCTCTTGTTAGATAAGGATTTCTTTTCAGTCCAGTCCTTGTGAATGTGCAAAAATGAAAAAATCCATTTAATATTTGTTCAGTGTTGTTTGGGGAGGGGTTTGAGGGGGTTTGTTGCTGTTGTTGAAGGTTTTTTTTTTTTGTATCTTTATTATAGAACTTGTGATTTATGTGGAAATTGCTAAGTTTGGTTGTGTATTTTTTAATGTTTTATTTATTGTTTATGACTACTTTTCTTATGTTGTAGTCATGTATTTTTTTCATGTTGTAAGGGATGGGGCTTCAGGGATGGGGCTTCGATAGAGAGAGCTGGTTTTATTTCAGATCAGTAGGCAGAGTAGACACAGTCCTCTCAGTTCTGTCTCTCTCTTATTCCAACCATCAAAACAAAAAACAATACCAGACATAAATACAAGATGGGCCCCAAACATTTTGTTGTGTAAGGCAAAGAACAAGATCGCACCTTCCTGCATTCCATGTACTAAGTTAATCAGACTGGTAGTTGGGACATTACAGGCCAGCTAAGTGGGTGAAGGTTTCCTTCAAAACCTTACTGCTCCCCAGTATCTGATACCTGAGGGAGCTTCCTCCCTCAACCTAATGAAAAGGCTGGTCCTACATAAAGATTAACCATAAGCTTCAGTATTTCCTTTGGTTTAATGCACACTTCTTCCACCTCCATGCTCCATTTTTTGCTGCATTTATCCAGGGCAATTACAGTGGTACCTCAGGTTAAGTACTTAATTCGTTCCAAGGGTCCATTCTTAACCTGAAACTGTTCTTAACCTGAAACACCATTTTAGCTAATGGGGCCTCCCATGCTGCTGGAGCACAATTTCTGTTCTCACCCTGAAGCAAAGTTCTTAACCTGAAGCACTATTTCTGGGTTAGCGGAGTCTGTAACCTGAAGCTGTAGCCTTAACCTGAACCCATTCCTTCAAAGCGTATGTAACCTGAAGCATATGTAACCCGAGGTACCACTGTACTTGTGTTGGCTCATCCTATCCACATTGTTTCCTCAGAAGTAGCTACCATTGTTTTTCATGTGGCTTGCTTTCCCATTGAAATCCAGTAAGCACGCAGAAGATTATCACATAACAGACAACAGCCCCTTTGGAAAGGTACAATAAATGGGTTTTTTGGAATGCATGTCCCACCCCTCACAGTATGTGATCCTGGGGTGAAAGCCTGAGAGAGGGAGTGGACACCGGTACCACTTCTGCTGCAGCAGCCACGAGGCAATCTCCTCACTGCCACCGTGCTGCCCCACCATCTTCCTGCCTTCTTCCAACCAACTGGAAGGAGAAAGGGGGAAAGGGCAAAGCAGCACAGTGGAGGCAAATGGGGAAAGGAAGAGGAAAGAGGAAGGAAAAAGCTTGGTCTCTGCTCTTCCTGCCTGTGGTGATCAGAGTCAGAAAAGGGTCAACAAGCACTCACAGTAGGCAGCAGATGACTGTGGTGGGGAGCTCCTTTGGCCCCCTAGAATATGGTGCAGTTTGCCTAATTGTAGAGCTGTCTGTGCTTGGCACCGTCCTGCCATGTCAGGATACAGGAGCTGTGCAGGGAATCAAATGAGATAGGTCTGCTGCAACCCCTGCCTTTTAATTTGTGATCTTTGGCTACCCTTGTTTCCTCCATCTCAGCAGAGCTCCAGAGGTACTCCTCACATGCACAATTCTGGCTCACGTGCATAGGCATGTGAAATGGTGCACTAAATAACCTGACGCTTCAGTCAATGTGCCTGTGTTCCACACGTCAAGCAGGCTCGCTAAGTGCAAATGCGGCAGGCTTTTACATGCACACAAGCACATCAGCTTTACTGAAAACTTTCTGGCAACCTCATTTTTGACTTTTTAAAAATTGGCAACAGACCTATTCCTGCTCTTCCAAGTACGCTGTGACTTGGCCAAGTCATTCACATCCTTTCCAAGTCCTTTCCATGTGTTGTGCCTTCTAGAGCTTTTCCCCCTGGCCCCCACACATGCTGCTCTGCAAGTAAAGTGATGTAGTGACGAAAATACTTTGGAAAAGGTGCTGCATTAATGTTTTTTTAAAGTCCTTGCATATGATACCTCTGTAAACCCACTGCAAGTGGGAATGTGCAGGGGCCCATCCCAATATTTGTGAGTCTACCACCTCTGGTCCATAATCTCCATGCACTGAGAATAACATTGGCGTGGTGGTGGGGGGGTATGTGTGTTCAATTCTAGAGAGAGACGAGGGTCCCACTGATGTGTCACATGCAGTTTTCTGTGTGTGTGACTCCCTGCCAATGTCATGCTCAATGCACAGGTGTTGATGGCCGGAAGATGTGGGGTAGGCTCAGTGGATGTGGTCCAGTATTCCACATTAAGAACATGTGAGGACTGCATTATTGTGAATAGCCCTACTGTGAGAATGGGAACCAAAGACCCACTCGACGTATTCCGGATTCCATGTTCCAATTTGTATAGGTCAATCAAAAGCTCCACCCACGCCATGCAGAAAGCCTCCTTTGGAACACAAGGGTGTTTCAAAAGCAGTTTGAGAAACGCAAATGGATGAGAAGTCTGTTGTTCACAATTATAATAATGACAATGATCACGTGTTTCCAGACTCTCCTTGCACAGCTGGCCAGCATTTTATTCTCCATATGTTCCACCATAACTCCCATTATGCCTCGGATGTAATAATAATAATAATAATAATAATAATAATAATAATCTATTATTTATACCCTGCCCATCTGGCTGGGTTTCCCCAGCTAATCTGGGTGGCTTCCAACAAAATATTAAAATACAATAGTCCTTCAGATATTAAAAGCTTCCCTAAACAGGGCTGCCTTCAGATGTCTTCTAAAAGTCTGGTAGTTTTTTCCTTTGACATCTGGTGGGAGGGCGTTCCACAGGGCAGGCACCACTACCGAGAAGGCCCTCTGCCTGGTTCCCTGTAACTTGGCTTCTCTCAGTGAGGGAATCGCCGGAAGGCCAGAAGGTTATAACCCTAAGCACTGGCCATGCTGACTGGGGCTAATGGGAGTTGTGATCCCCTCTAGGATTATGTCCCCTCTGGACTATGTTAGCTACCCCTGATCTTTGGATCTTGGCTATATACTGAATGGTGTTTTAGTTCCTTTTAGCTGTTTTAAGCAAACATTTTCTATTTGTTCTTAATCTAACATTACCCAACCTCAATAAAGTTTGGGCAATAATTTAAAATAATTCTTTAAAAAAAAACTGGACTATTGTTAACAAACAAAAGATTGATTAAAATGGGAGGAAACTTTCAAGAAAGCTGAATCCTTAAGGTTTTTATTTTCCACTGATAAGAAGCACAACCTTTCTACTTTGATCTGTGTTTATTTTATATACTCTCCACGACTCTCACCAAATGGTAAGAGAAAACCTGTTTTCAATAAATTTATATTTGTGTTTAGAAACATGTACCCTGCTAAATTCTTTTCAGATGTGACCATGTGCCACTATTATAGAGCTATCAGAGTTAGGAAACAACACTGATAACCAAGTTAAATGATGAAAATAAAGATTTGTTCAGAACACACACGATAGTTGACGTCAATGGAAAGGCTATTACTATTTTTTAGAAGTCTTCAGTCCAATCTGCTGTCAGATGATGGTGAAGATTAGGATCCAGATTCTAAGCAAATAACAACAAAGTTCTTTCCTCAACAAATGTTGGAAAACTTTGCAAATTCCTAGATTTTGCATCTCCTGCTGTATCGTTAAAGTCTATACATATTTGTGGTATCTCCTAAAATAGGCAGTCCTTTTGTGCAGAATTTTCTCCAGAGGGACACAGATTTGTATCATTGGCCCTTGCAGACTGCAGGCCTAAATACACTTATTAGGAAAGAAACCTCACTGAACACAGACCATCTTTCCATCTTTTTCCAGACCTTTTGACTTTTATACCTCTGGTTTTAAATTGTAACACATTAATAATTTACTTTTATTGTTGATAGCTTTAGTTTTAATATATGGTAACATTTGTTTCCATATATTTAGTTGCTTTGAGGACAATCAGACCAAAAAGCAAGTTATGTAACAAGAATTGTTTGCCTGTAGGACCTTGTGGAAGTCCAGCTCCCATCACCCATGATCACTGGCCATGCTGGTAGGGCTAATAGGAGTCCATTGACATCTGAAGGACTGATAAGTGAATAACCAGTTATTTAAAACCAACACAGAGGTGATTATCATCATGACAGATAATAAAACGAACAATGATTGATTGTTCAGATATGAAGTATGACTTGTATGAATAAGCCTTTCCTCCAAAAGGAAGACCCATTTCTTTAAAAAGGAAGGAAGGAAGGAAGGAAGGAAGGAAGGAAGGAAGGAAGGAAGGAAAGGAAGGAAGGAAGGAAGGAAGGAAGGAAGGAAGGAAGGAAGGAAGGGAAAGGAAAGGAAAGGAAAGTGTCAGGGAACTGCCATCAGTGTCCGAGGGAGAGAGCAAGCTCCAAAGAGATCCCAGAGAGCATCCCGGGAGTGGGAGAGGCAGCCCGTCTTCTGGGGAAGAGAATCAACGTAGCTCCAGTGGAGAAGGGGGGCAGATGGGGGAATCGGCGAGGCGGTCCCATGACTCCTTGCCGGGGACCAGCGAGGAGAGGAAGGGTCCTCCGCTGCCCACGCCCTCCTTGCGCAGAAGGCTTCCGCGCAGGGAGAGTAGGAGGAGACTTGGCGTCAAAGAGCTTCTTTGCTGGAAGAAGTTTAAGAAACGCCCACTGACGGATTCTGCCAGCGATTGAGACAGTCACGGGCGAGTGGCTGCCCGGACAGGAAAGGTTCACTCAGGCAACCCAGCCAGAGGTTGGGACAAGCTTACGCACGAGCAACCCCTAGAACCATTACAGCAATCCGTCAGTCCCTGACGTTGCTTGTGCGCAGCCCCAGAGAGGCAGCAAGATGAGCCAAACAGAGCCGGCCGGAGGGACAGAGCAAGAAGCCCTGGTGCGAGGTCTGGTCGAGAGGAACCAAGACCTGGAGGAGCATGTAGCTACCCTGACGGCGCGGCTGGAGGAGAGATGGGCTCAGGATGCACAGGTCAGAGCCACCCCGATAGGGAGGAAGGTTCAGGGGCTGGTACACAAGTTTGGTGGAAAGCCCCAAGACTACAATGCCTTCCGAACGGAAATTCAGTACGCTTTGGAGGTGCAGAAAAATGACTTTGCTGATGACGGGGAGAGGGTGGCTTACATTGTTGGACATCTGCAGGATGGGGCGCGCGAATGGATCAGGCCCCTAATGGCGACGCAGAATGATGCATTGAAAGATCTTAAGAAATTCTACCAGGCAATGGACGCAATGTTCTCCAGCGAGGTGCAGCAAAGCATGACACGGAGGGAGCTGATGGGGTGCAAGCAGGGGAGCCTGTCCGTCAGAAACTACTGGTCGCGTTTTGCGATGTTAGTCCACAAACTTGGGTGGGATCTGAGTTCTGAACCGATGCAAATGTTGTTTGAGGCGGGTTTGTCCCCCGAAGTGAAAGACGAGTTGTCCCGAGCGCCCCACCCACGGTCGATGGATGAACTCACAAAGACTGTGCTTGCGATCGGTGTACGCCAGGAAGCGCGGGCTCAAGAGAAGCGGGAGATAAGGGCGGAACGTCTCCATGACAACCGCATTCCCAAGATGCCGAGGGAGCCTTCCCAGGCGGTGGAGCCGATGGAAATTGATGGAGCGCGCACGCGCAAAGTTTCAAACGCTGGTGAAGGTCGGAAAAGGGAGGGAAAGGAGTGGAAAACTACCAAGTGTTTCCTCTGTCAGCGACCGGGACATTTTGCCAAGGTCTGCCCTCAGCGAAAGGCCTGGCAAGGCATGATGGGGGCTGCAGACCACGACGAGAAGGGGGAGGAGGGGCAGGTGCAGGGAAACGACAACGCCTGGCTGCCAACTAGCAGGGGCAGCAGCCAGGCCAGCAACCAATAGAAGTGCCCCAGCCTGACCCCCCCCAAGGCAGCTATAGCCATAGAGGTGGTGCTAGAACTCCCAAACGGGCACCCCGTCAAAGTGAAGGGACTGCTAGATTCTGGCAGCTCGTGTAATTTCTTCAGCAGAGACTTCGCTCTGGAACACCAACTCCACCTGTTACCACTAGACTTTCCCTTGCAGGTGACCACCATCGATGGCAGGGAACTCCTGGGGGGGAAGTGACGCACCAGACACCACCAATGCGAATGAGGGTTTCCAGGCACACGGAAACCATTGCCTTTCACATGGCCACGCTGGCAGAACCCCCAATAATACTGGGAATGAGCTGGCTGGCGATGCATGACCCAGTGGTGTCATGGCATCAGCGGTCGGTCACCTTTAGGTCAGCTTACTGCTTACAGCACTGTCTGGGAGGGAAGGAACCCAGAATGGCGGTGGCCAGGGTGGCTCAGTTGGCCCTGGAGCAAAAAGGGGAGGTGCCACCACCATATGCTGATCTGAAGGAGGTCTTCAGCAAAAGGGAGGCAAATAAGCTGCCCCCCCCCAGGCCCTTTGACTGCCAATTCAACCTGCTTCCAGGGGCTCAGTTACCAGTGGGTAAGCTGTATGCCATGTCCGACCGGGAGATGCAGGAGCTACGGCAGTTTATTGACAAGAACCTGAAGAGAGGTTTCATAAGGGAATCCAAGGCGGTGGGGGGCAGTCCAGTGTTCTTTGTGGACAAAAAGGAGACTAACCAGCCCAGATTAGTCGTCGATTAACAGGCCCTAAATCTGGTATCAGAACCCGTGACTTTCCCAATGCCCAGGATTGATGATATTTTGACACGTGTGAGGCAGGGGAAGATTTTTACCAAGCTGGACCTCAGGGGAGCCTACAATCTGATTAGGATAAGGGAGGGGGACGAATGGAAAACGACTATGTTCACCCCCCTGGGGCTTTTGAGTACTTAGTCATGCCATTTGGATTACAATCGGGGTCTGCCTGCTTTCAAGCATTCATGCATCATGTGTTGGGGCCCCTGCTGTACAAGAATTGCGTAGCCTTTTTGGACGACGTCTTAATCTATTCGGACGATGAAAAGCAACACGTCAGAGATGTCAGGGTGGTGCTACAGAGATTGAAGAAGCATCAGTTGTGGGTCAAGCTGGAAAAATGCCAATTCCATGCCAAGGAGGTCGAGTTCCTGGGCTACAGGCTGTCAGACAAAGGACTGGCCATGGATCCGGGCAAGGTAAAGGCAGTGCTGGAATGGAAAGCCCCCCAAAACAGAAAGGATGTGCAAAGGTTCCTAGGCTTCAGCAACTTCTACAGGAAGTTCATAAAGAACTTTGCTCACTTGACAGCACCCATAACGGATTGTCTTAGTAGCAAAAGAAGTTCGCGTGGACAGAGGATGCGCAGCAATCCTTTGAAAAACTGAAGAGGGTGTTCGCCTCGGAAGAGCAGCTCCTGCACGTGGATCAGGAGAAGCCCATGAGACTGGAAACGGACGTGTCCGACCGCGCCATTGGAGCGGTCCTTTTGCAACCCGGGGCCAAGCAGAACTGGAGGCCGTGTGCCTTTTTCTCCAGGAAGCTGAGAAAGTCAGAGCAAAACTACACCGTGTATGACCAGGAACTGCTTGCGATCTATGCGGCATTTCGGCGATGGAGACATCTGTTGATAGGGGCGTGGCACAAGATCCAGGTCCGAACTGACCACAAGAACTTGGAATACTGGCGGACCGCGCGAGTGCTCAACCAGAGACAGATCAGGTGGTCCCAGGAGTTCGCCAAGTTTTCCTTCGAGATCTGATACGTGCCGGGAGAGGAGAACGTAAGGGCAGATGCTCTCTCCCGGAAACCGGAGTACATGGAAGGAGAAGGGCCACCAGAGACCAGGCACGTGTTCCCCGAGGACCGGTGGGTGGGGGGGGGCGTTGGTTGGCAAACGAGAACTGGCAGGGCTCACCAGAGACGATGAGTTTGCTCAGACAAAGATCAGGGAGCTCAGGGACGGAAAGGAAGTCCATGGAGGGTTTGAGGAAAAGGAAGGGCTACTGTACTATAAGGGGGCGCTGTATGTACCGGGGGAGACTTTGAGGCGGAAGGTACTTAAGCAACTCCATGACAACCCAACAGCTGGGCACTTTGGACAGCACAAGACCATGCTACTGGTCACCAGGCAATTCTGGTGGCCAAAGGTGAGGGAAGACGTACGAGAATATGTATGAGGGTGCGACCGATGCCAGAGGGCTAAGGGGGAAAGGGCCGCCCCCGCGGGGCTACTGGAACCCTTACCCACACCGGGAAGGCCCTGGGAGGTGGTGTCCATTGATTTTATGACAGATCTGCCCAAGTCTAGGGGAAAGACAGCGGTCATGGTAGTAGTCGATCTACTGACTAAAATGTGCCATTTCGTAGCTTGCTCACATGCAGCAACGGCAGAGGAGACCACCAGGCTGTTTGTGGATCACATTTTCAGACTGCATGGGGCTCCTTTAAGGGTAATCTCGGATCGCGGGAAACAATTTACTTCCCGGTTCTGGCGGAAACTCATGAGCTTGCTACAGGTCGAGGTGAGCTTCTCGACGGCGAGGCACCCAGAAACCAACGGACAAGCCGAAAGAGCGAACGGCATACTCCAGCAATACCTACGCTGCTATGTCAGCGAGAGACAGAACGATTGGGTAGAGAAATTAGCTTTGGCTGAATTTGCGTACAATAACTCTGAACACGTGTCCACGGGAATGAGCCCTTTTATGGCCAATTACGGGTGTCACCCCAGGGCATTCCCGGGGCGGGGGGAGGAAGGATGCAGTGTACCTGCGGCTGAGCAATTTGTGGAGGAAATGGAGGCCTTACACCAGCAACTAAGGCTGAACTTGGAGCGGGCCAAGGAAGTGTACAAGAGGCAGGTGGACAGGCACCGTCGAGAGGGGGAGGCCATACGGGTGGGAGACCGGGTGTGGTTGTCATCCAAAGGGTTGCCCCTAAAGGGAGGGTGCAAGAAGTTGCAGCCGAGGCAGCTGGGGCCTTTTGAGGTAATACAGCAGGTGAACCCAGTGGCATTTAAACTCAAGTTGCCTGACAGCATGAAGATACATCCGGTGTTCCATAGGTCCCTACTTTCGCCTTACAGGGAGGGGCGGGAATTCCCGGGACGGGAGGGAAGCGTTACCACCCACCCGCGGGTAGAGGAGAGGGAACACTGTAACGAAGCCATGGAAATACTCAATTCAAGGTGGCGAGGTCGTCAGGTAGAGTACTTGGTAGCCTGGGAGGGGGAACCTAGGTCAGAAAACACTTGGGTCCCTGCTGAATCAATCACTGACGGGTATCTGGTGGAAGAATTCCACAGTTTGTTCCCGGATAAGCCCAAACCATTAGATAGATTCTGGGAGGAGGAATTTGGACCCACGGACGATGAAGGGGATTTTGTGGGTTTTCCTGCCTCCGAAGAGGAGGGAGAGGAGGTGTCCGAGGGAGAAGAATCAGACTGGGAGGGTCAACCAGCGGGAAGAGATCCAAGAGGATGGGAGGCTGGTTTTGAATCCTCAGAAGATGATGCCAGCTCTTTCAGGGGATTTCCCGCATCGTCGGCTGAGGAGAGGGAGGAGGTTGTGCCGGAAGATCGCGCCCAGGGTGGGAGGGGTCCTGAGGAGGAGGTGGATGTCAGGGAACTGCCATCAGTGTCCAAGGGAGAGAGCAAGCTCCAAAGAGATCCCAGAGAGCGTCCCGGGAGTGGGAGAGGCAGCCCGTCTTCTGGGGAAGAGAATCAATGTAGCTCCAGTGGAGAAGGGGGGCAGATGGGGGAATCAGTGAGGCGGTCCCATGACTCCTTGCCAGGGACCAGCGAGGAGAGGAAGGGTCCTCCGCTGCCTACGCCCTCCTTGCGCAGAAGGCTTCCGCCCAGGGAGAGTAGGAGGAGACTTGGCGTCAAAGAGCTTCTTTGCTGGGAGAAGTTTAAGAAACGCCCACAGACGGATTGAGACAGTCACAGGCGAGTGGCTGCCCGGACAGGAAAGGTTCACTCAGGCAACCCAGCCAGAGGTTGGGACAAGCTTACGCAAGAGCAACCCCTAGAACCATTACAGAAAGGTAAAGGACCCCTGAATGGTTAAGTCCAGTAAAAGGCGACTATGGGGTCATGGCGCTCATCTCGCTTTCAGGTCGAGGGAGCCGGCGTTTGTCCACAGACAGCTTTCCGGGTCATGTGGCCAGCATGACTAATCCGCTTCTGCCACAATGGGACACTGTGACATAAGCCAGAGCACACGGAAACACTGTTTACCTTCCTGCCACAGTGATACCTATTTATCTACTTGCACTGGCATGCTTTAAAACTGCTTGGTTGGCTGGAGCTGGGACAGAGCAACGGGAGTTCACTCCGTCGCAGGGATTTGAACCGCTGACCTTGTGATCGGCAAGCCCAAGAGACTCGGTGGTTTAGACCAAAGCACCACCCGCATCCCATTTCTAAAACATTTGAATGCAACAGCTTTTTCAAAGAATTTCAGTTGTACATGAGATGCTCAGAATTTGTATCTGTATTGCCTTGCTTTGTATTCGCTGCTCACTTACCAAGCACCACTGTTGAAAAACATTATAAAACTGCAAGTAGCAGGGAATATGCCTATATACAAAGTATTTGTTTTGTCATATGATATTTGAAAGTCTTTTGTTTTGTGAAACAGAGAACATAGACTTTATAGCTCTTATCTACTGTACTTGCTCTGAATTTTAGGGTTTACACATGACCTTACTTTAAATGGGGCCCTCTCATAGGCATGAAATGAAACATGTGACATATCTATATAAGGGCTAGAAAATAAGGTTTTGTGAAGCTTACAATGATCTCACCTCACTATTTTGCAACATAACTTGCTGTTGTCAAAGTAAGCCGTGTCCAGTGCTTTCACTGAATTTATCCATTTTAAGTTAGCACATAGTTTTGACAAAATTATTTTTACCTTCTGATGACTCATTTAGCACATCCATCACCGATATGTGTGAACAACCAGTTCTTTGCAAGCAAAGAACAGAATGTATTGCTGGAAGAAAGATGGTGCAGATCATGGCATACATTTCTCCATTCCTCTCCTGTTTAAAGTTTTCTCCTTAAAAAGCTTTCTGTGTTGCAAGAGATAGCATAAATATCTAGTATATCCCATATTTCCTATGGCTGGACACATTGTTCAATGCATGATGATAATAATAATAGATTTCAAAAATCATGGCATATTTTATGAGATGATATGAGTAAGGCTGCAAACCAGGGCACATTTAACTTGGGAATAAGCTCCATTGAGTTCAATGGGCCTTACTCCTGAGTAAACTTGCTTAGGAGTGCATTATTTGCTACCAGATGGAGATTTGCCCACCCATGGCATTTTGGTTTACTCATACCCACATGGTGTACTTCACTTCACTTGATGACTGGCATTTGAATGTTTCAGTTGTCTCTCTTGAAAAGTATTGCAATTTAGGCAGGTCCACCATTATTGGACAACCACCACTGGGGCAGCTGTGGTGCCAGTGTCTGCTGTTTAATCTTTAAAATGCTACATCGGGGTCATTAAGGAATATTAAAATGGCAGCTGCCTGGCACCGATTCTAACCCACTTCTAATTAAGCCCATGAGGAGTACACATTAGTGAATTAGAGCCATTGGATGATGCCATGACAAGTGCTCCTTGAAGCCTGGAGCTGGCCCTCGCTTGAGCCGGCACTGGGTGATAAGAATGGCATTAGACCTGTGATGGAATATGCACACATACCAGTCAGCTGTTGATACTTCAGTCATCATGAGATGAAAATACATGGATTGACCAGCTTTCCTCAATATTGCCATTTATTTATTTATTTATTTATTTATTTATTTATTTTCATAATTTAACTTCAACAGAGTAGGTGCTTCATAAAAGCCGACGGAGATGGAAGTAGATTTATATTAACTCTTTAAAAAAACCACTCATTGGCCCTAAGACAACTGACAATGCTGTAGAAGTAAAGAAAGAAATTTAGTGAACTTCTAGGAAATTTCCAATGCTAAAATATTTTCTGGCATTTAGAAACTTACTGCAATTACAGTAATTGCTCTTGTACGATAACTTTAAGGCAAATTAAACTCTTTCACTTGAATAAGCCACATGAAATAAAACAGGAATTACAAAAACAAACATTTGCCTATTTAATAAGAGAGGTTTTTGTTTTGTTCTTTTAAAGGGAAGTATAAACAGGATGTGTAGATTACATTCTGAAAGCACAAAACACTGTTTTCTTAGATTATTAAAAGTGGAATGCAATGTAATCACACTAGATTTGATTACTTAATATTACACAAAGTCCTCATACATAACCTGGCAATATATATATATATATAAGATACCCCCTTTAAAAGTTTGATTTGTTGTTGTTGTTTAAAAAAATGACTTGAAACCACACACTCTATGAAAATAAAATGTTTACCGTATTTTTCGCTCTATAACACGCACCCGACCATAACACGCACGTACTTTTTAGAGGAGGAAAATCCGTAGGCATGCCACCCATAGGCATTTCCTCCATAACACGCACAGACATTTCCCCTTACTTTCTAGGAGGAAAAAAGTGAGTGTTATGGTGCAAAAAATACGGTAACTTGTAAATTATTAATGAGCTACAATGCTGTTCATTTTATTGTTCTATTGCCAAACTCCATGGCATCTCTTTGAAATAAAGGTGGTATGCAAATGATTTTAATAAAATTAATAAAATGTCACACCTCACTGACACCTCTTCATAAAATGTGCTTTCTGGGTGGAAACTAAAGTAGAGTTTCCAAAATGACTAGAAATTGCAGTCTGCAAGACTATAGCAGAGACTGTGGGTTTAACGCTGGATATAAATTTCCAGTGTAGCTCGATCATGAGTGAATCATAATGCAGGAATAAAAGGTATAAATCAAACAGCATTAGAATTTGGTCTAGATATCAGAAGACAAGGGCTTCCAAAATACAGATTAAAAAATATTTATGCTCTTTGGCCCAAGCTGTGAAAAAGTTTCATATGCTGAGAAACACTTTATTTCATGTGGAAAGACCCATTGTATATTGAGAAATTTTTCTGTTATCATTTATGACCAAATATATATTTACAGTGAAGAAGAAACCAAGGAACCAAACAGAAACAAAACTGAGTTTAATTATTATTCATTATGTTTCTACCAACCCTTCCATTTGAAGGAGCCTAGAGTGGTTGTTCAGATCATAAATATAATTATTACAAAAATTAAAACTGAAAAAATCCTTTACAGCATATAAAACATAACACTGCAACTGCTGATACTGATAGTTTTATTGTATACTTTTTTTTTGTATAATGCATTTTTAAAAATCTTACTGTACATTGCTTAGTAATATTTTATATACCGTGTAGTAGATCATGTAGTATAGAGCCTAGGCCAAGTGATCTTATCTGATCTTCTTGTAATCACCAATCTCTCAAACCCACACCCTATATTCATCACATCTGTGTGGTGCAATAGAAATGTCCTTTGCTTCCTCCTGTCTCCCTGGCCAGTCACTACTCTCTACCACCCACTGGAGATTCCAAGGAATAGTGTGGTCGTAATGACCTCTTCATATCTGCAGCTGAAAACCAAAGTGTTCCTGGAATCATGCATTGAACTCAAGGAGGAGTCCATTGTGATTATTCAGCAGAACAGCTGGACACGAGGGAGAAAGGATGGGGAAGAGTGGTGACTGTCTTGTGCTTCTCCATCATAGATCTACACTAACTTGCTTTATGTAGAAGGACAAATACCATATTTGTCTTTCATAATACCACCAGTGTAACCTGACGGAGTGTATAGTTTATAATGCAAACCTATCCATGTCTACTCAGAAGTAAGCAAGTAAGTCCAGCTAAGTTTAAAGGAATTTACTCCAGAGTATGGGAAGCCTGAAAAATTAATAATTAATAATTTGGATTGTAATTTGGCTGTTTTTTGTTTTTTGTTTTTTATTGGATTATGATTTGATGGATTTGTTAATTGGATGTTCTTATTGGAAAACTAATAAAAATGATTTCTAAATAAAAGAAAAGAAAATAATTTACTCCCACATAAACAGAATTACTGTTCTCTGAAATCTTCTAAACAAATAAGCATGCAGTTTAGCAGAAGTTTCCTTGGAAATAAAGTTGGAACTTCACACATTGCATGTGAGCAGAAATACAGCTAGTAATACAGATATGTTTTTAGTTGAGATGGAAGAGAGAAGCATGACAAGCTGCGCCTAATTTTGGAGGAGACACAAGCTCATAAATTATGTGGTGGTAATATAATAATAATAATAATAATAATAATAATAATAATAATAATAATAAATTTATACCCCGCCCATCTGACTGGGCTTCCCCAGCCACTCTGGGCAGCTTCCAACAAAATATTAATATACAGTAATGCATCAAACATGAAAAGCTTCCGTAAACAGAGCTGCCTTCAGATGTCTTCTAAAAGTCTGGTAGTTGTTGTTCTCTTTGACATCTGGTGAGAGGGCATTCCACAGGGCGGGTGCCACAACCGAGAAGGCCCTCTGCCTGGTTCCCTGTAACTTGGCTTCTCGTACCTCTAGGTTACAGATACAGTACCTATGGGTTGGCCCTCCTATTATCGGTGGACTCCCATCTTGGCCAATGGATAGTGATGATGAGACTTGTAGTCCAATAACATCTGCAGGGCTATGGACCTTCCATCTTTGCTTGAGCTAGCATGACCACTTGTCCCTGGAGAAATGCAATCTTCATGGGGGGGGTGGAGAGGCTTTCTCTTCTCCTGTTCAGGAGGGCATAGAAGCAATACCAGTGGCATGCTGGGTGATGTCTATTTTCCAGTTGACTCAGGGATGATAAGGAGATATGGTTGTAGCCTACCCAATGTCCTTTGTCTGTCATGGCAGC
The DNA here is from genome assembly GCF_964106645.2 of Podarcis pityusensis. Lineage (NCBI taxonomy): Eukaryota > Metazoa > Chordata > Lepidosauria > Squamata > Lacertidae > Podarcis > Podarcis pityusensis. The sequence goes on from NC_138027.1 coordinate 51,392,012, forward strand.
AAGAAGGGAAAGATAGAAGGGAATGCAAATAGGGTGACTTTGGGTATTACAGAATAGTAGGCAGAGCTGGAAATGCAGTTGCCTCTCATGACCCTGTTCTTGCACTTCACTGTCTTGTCCAAAAGAGGATGTTCCAATTTCATTCCTGGGAGGACATGCACAAGCTTTTGCCACTTAGCGTGGAACCTTGCATATTATCCACTCACACAGGGAAAGGTTCAAACGTTTGATTTCAAATGAGGTGGATTAGTGTAGAAAGAGGGAGCAAAATGCACATCTGGCATCTGTTACAACATCTGGTAAGAGTCCGAATGCCTGAAGAGGGCTAGTCTGTTTTGTTTAGCTGAGGGCCAAACTGGACATATTTTAATACATAGCAGGCAGCTGTGTATCTTGTTTTTCCTTAATTATATGCATGGTGCAACCCAATTCTTCCTCGAAAGGCAGCATGTGGAGACAGGAATCATGGCTCTTCATTTGCCCACCATGATCAGAAAAGAGATCGGTTCCCCTCCTGCATTGCTTGTGGTTTGGGGGGGGGGCAGTTCCCATAGAATCCAATGGGGCTTTGTCCCCTGAGGTTCCTTGCCACATGGGTGCTGATCTCCATTCTAATCGTATGGGGGAATGAAATGAAAAGGCATCCCTTGCCATGCACTACCTTCTTAATCAAAAACAGGCTTCTCTGCACCTGTAAACAAGATATATAGCTGCCTGCTATGTAGTAGTAAACATATGTTTACTTTAGCCTTAAATGTCTAATTTGGCCCCAAGTGAAATATCTGAAGGTGTACTTAGGAGTATCTTATAGGCAGGTCCAACCTTATCATAAAACAAGGTGAGACGGCAGCTTTGCGGGGACAGCAACAGCAGTCCCCAGCTGTTTCTCCATAACCTCTCAGTCATTTTCCTCTGTGGCACATGGCTTCTCCTGTGCACAAACACACACCCAACTGGCCTGCTTCCTCAAGTATAGTGGAAGGTGCTATCCTGTCAAGAGCTGAAGTCAGCTTCTATGTGTTGAATGGAGCGGGGCGCCATTTTGTCCTTCTCAGGTGGCAAAATGACTTGGACTGGTCCAGTCATAAGAATACGGTTGCCACCAACATAAGTGGGTGAGGCTGGTGGTGGTAGTGCCTAATATCATATCTTTTTGGCCAGGCTTTGGCAGGGTGCTGCTTAGATGGGTATTAGTACTGTCTGCTGCTGTTTCTAATGTTCTTCTGTATATTTTGTTTGACATTTCAGTTGTTAGAGCTGTGTTATTGTTATTATTTTAAGAACTTGTTAACCCACCCCGGGATCAATGTAATCTATGAAGGGCCAGATAAAAATAGGGAAGTTTTTAACGTGTGATATTTTACTGTATTTTTGGTTTCTATGGAAGCTGCCCAGAGTGGCTGGGGAGGCCCAGCCAGATGGGCGGGGTATAAATAATAAATTATTATTATTAATAATAATAATAATAATAATAATAATAATATTTTTAAATACAGTTGTGTCAGTACTTTAGTTTGTTGGATCATAGAATCATAGAATCACAGAGTTGGAAGAGACCACAAGGGCCATCGAGTCCAACCCCCTGCCAAGCAGGAAACACCATCAGAGCACTCCTGACATATGGTTGACAAGCCTCTGCTTAAAGACTTCCAAAGAAGGAGACTCCACCACACTCCTTGGCAGCAAATTCCACTGTCAAACAGCTCTTACTGTCAGGATGTTCTTCCTAATGTTTAGGTGGAATCTTCTTTCTTGTAGTTTGGATCCATTGCTCCGTGTCTGCTTCTCTGGAGCAGCAGAAAACAACCTTTCTCCCTCCTCTATGTGACATCCTTTTATATATTTGAACATGGCTATCATATCACCCCTTAACCTCCTCTTCTCCAGGCTAAACATGCCCAGCTCCCTTAGCCGTTCCTCATAAGGCATCGTTTCCAGGCCTTTGCCCATTTTGGTTGCCCTCCTCTGGACACGTTCCAGTTTGTCAGTGTCCTTCTTGAACTGTGGTGCCCAGAACTGGACACAGTACTCCAGGTGAGGTCTGACCAGAGCAGAATACAGTGGCACTATTACTTCCCTTGATCTAGATGCTATACTCCTATTGATGAGGCCCAGAACTGCATTGGCTTTTTTAGCTGCCGCGTCACACTGTTGGCTCATGTCAAGTTTGTGGTCAACCAAGACTCCTAGATCCTTTTCACATGTACTGCTCTCAAGCCAGGTGTCACCCATCTTGTATTTGTGCCTCTCATTTGTTTTGCCCAAGTGCAATACTTTACATTTCTCCCTGTTAAAATTCATCTTGTTTGTTTTGGCCCAGTTCTCTAATCTGTCAAGGTCGTTTTGAAGTGTGATCCTGTCCTCTGGAGTTTGGTGTCATCTGCAAATTTGATCGGGATGCCCTTGAGTCCATCATCCAAGTCATTGATAAAGATGTTGAATAAGACCGGGCCCAAGACAGAACCCTGTGGCACCCCACTAGTCACTCTTCTCCAGGATGAAGAGGAACCATTGATGAGCACCCTTTGGGTTCGGTCAGTCAGCCAGTTACAAATCCACTGAGTGGTAGCATAGTCAAGACCGCATTTTATACTACATGTCAGTACTTTTTCCTAGAAAAATAGGTGCCAGTACTCACCATAAAGTTGTTACATTAAGTGCCACGCTTTTTAACAACAAAAAGAGGTACCAGTAATGCATACTCTTGAGTACCCCCTGAAAAAAGCACTGGTACATGTTAGTAAATATTATCTATATATTTCTTTATTAGCTACCACAAAACTCTAATACACTTTCAGGGCAATGATAACTTTCTGGTGGTACACTAGGGTTACCTGCCTAACTGCTCATAATATTATGGTCCATAAATTCTGAATTTTGATTGCAAAAAGCCATGGGCACCCTCCTCTCTTCTGGCTGCACTTCTTGAGTTGCTTGGGTAGCACTTGATCAACATTTGCCAGACAGATTTATTCCCTTGGGGAAAATATCATGACAAGAGGTGAAGTGAAGCTGAAATGGCTTTTAATGAATATATAAAGGAAACTGCGTACAGACCAGCTGTTCATTCACTTCTGCTGTTCTCAACTGCCAAATCAGCCTCAGGGGAGCTCTTAATGTTGACTCTAATTTAAAATATCTTTGAGGCTTCTCCAACTGTACTTGGAGCCTTCTGTCAGTTCAAAAATTCAGCCAGTGCAAAGGACACATAAGGCCATCTTTCTCCTTTAATGCTGGAAACTGTTTCTTTAGCAAATTCATTTGAGCTTTATTGGTACTGTGGTATTAGTAATGTGCTGTTGGGGCTGCACAAGTGACAATATATTGCACAAGAAAAAAGGTCACTGCATATAGAAGGTGAGTCTAAATGGGCATTCAAAGGGAATAGCTGTATCAGCCTAATAGAAAAAGACTGGGCTCATTGCAGCAGACCTATAAACAAAAGGCATGATGTCATTTTCCCATGCCTGTGCCAAGTGCTGTTTGCCATTTATCAGCCACACATGCTGCTTAGTCATCCCTTCTCTCTGCTGCCACCACATGGTGGTGACTTGGGGACCCCCACTCACTTCTCAGTGGCATTGGCCTCTTTCAAGCTGTGGCCCAGTTTTATCTGGAAGTTTGATGTCCAACTTGATTAAAAACACAGTAGAGCCTGCAAGTGAAGCAATCAACAACTCCTTTGTCCAACTTGGACAACTGTGGAAGCAGGTGCTATGTCTTCTTAATGACATATTTGTGGTTCACTGTTTGCTGAATCGACATATTATCATTGCTTTTGGCCAGCCTTGTATGACATGTGCTTATAAAGACTTCTCTTTTGTAACAAGCAAGTCATCAAATAAAACGAAGGATAACTTGCCACAGAGATTAATGTAATATATTTTATATGCCCTTACCTAAGAAGGATTAAATATACTTCTCAGAAGTGAGGCACGAAAGACTCATTTGTAAACTCTGAAGCTCCAAGTGAAGCTTGTGGGAAGTAGATGGAGATCAACAGGAAAAGATGGGACAGTTCACTAAGATCTAGTGCTCACTAAGGTAGCAAAGGTGTGTCTGGCCTGGACTACCTGACTGCAGTGGGCTAAAATGGCTGGGAAATAGCTGTGCTAGAACACTTCTTTTCTATATGTGTTCTATATACAGGGCTGCTGGGGGTTTTTATTTGGAGAAGCAGCCAATAGTGTGTCTCCAATTGCTACTTGAAATGATACCATTCTAGTGCACCTCACTTGGTGAAAACCCGGCTTAAAAACACTGCTTGGCTGACTCTTTAACTGCAGAGTATTTTCCCCATTTCAGTTAGTAGCCAACAAATGGTCCTCCAACTAGTTTTTATTTGACAATATGAAGCATCACATTCAGTTTGTCAGACAGGTGAGTTCACGAATATGAAGGTATTAGTGTGTAAGTAAAATAATGTAGATGACTGGTGTTTTTCAGATCAGTGAAGTTCTTACTGACTGACATTTTCTTTTTGGCACCACAGGAAAGAGACTAAATGTGTAACACCAGCTCTTAGTGTATGAGTGTGAGGGAGAGGCATTGTACACTTAAAGTATTGTGTCTGGTGGGTAACTAAATCAGTTTATACTTTATGCTGCACGAGAAAATTAGAGATGCTGCAAAAATCCATCTGGCATCTCACCAGGACTGTGTTGCCAAGAGTCTTTGAACTCAATCCAGCAAAAGTTAATCATAGCTAAACCCTACTGAAATCAATGGGGCTTGCATTTTAGTTACTATTAAGTCCCACTGTATTGCTTTTAGTGAGATTGAGTTATTATTAAATCCCCACCCATGCAAGGACTTAGCAGTATTACTGAGTTCCATAAATCCCACTTGCCCTATGCTGTAGGTAGCACTAGGGCAGGAACAGAGACACAACCTCTGTTTCTGAATCAGGACAGGCAATGTAAACCTTGGGTCAATGTGTGTGGGGGGGGGATGGACTTGAATCTGAATCCTGGCAAGGCAGAAGTGCTGTGGGTAAGCAATTCCTGAGTCTGGATAATTGGCTAATTGCTTCCTTTGGACAGGGTTGTACTTCTGAAGGAACAGGTTCAAAGTCTGGGGTACTCCTGGATCCATCTCTGTCAAAAGTGGTTCAGGTGACTTTGGTGACTAGGAGTGCCTTTTACCTTCAGCTGGTAAAATGGTTACTTACCATTCCTGCACCAAGACAACTTGATTACAATTGTTTATGCATTACTAACATGAAGGCACTCTATTGCTATGTACGTATTAACAGATCAAAATATAACAAGGTCATTTCCTCTTGCTGAGTTTCAAGTAGCACTTGCACACTGTTGTACACACCAGAGAGGGAGCAGGGATACATTCACCTGATGTACATTTCCTGTTTGGTTTCTCCACCCTTGCAACCCCCAACTCCTATTCATCTGCACATGCGCAATGGCTGCCTCAAGTGTACACACCTCAGCTTAACTGCAAACTGAAAGTGGCTTATGTTTTCCTTTTGGATAGAAGATGGCTTGAAGGAAACACATCAAACAGCAGTATTTCTCAAGAAACTACTGGATAGCCCTGCATCATAGTAACATAATGTGTCCACAGATTCAAAAGTCAGCAGTGTGAGTGCACTGGAATCAGAGTACATGGTAATGTGTGCAAGGCCTATGAGAGGCTTCCCATAGGCTTGGTCCAGAAGCTGCAACTGGGGTAGAGCATAATGGTTAGGTTGCTAACTGGGACAACTTCTCACCAACACATAACACCTATACTGAGGGATCTGCACTGCCTACGAGCATACTACTGGCCAGGTTTCAGGTTTTAGCATTTAGTAAAGACTTAAGCAACTTTGGTATTTAGTAAACGCTTTAGGCTTTAGTTACAGATAGGTAGCCGTGTTGGTCTGCCATAGTCAAAATAAAAAAAATCCTTCCAGTAGCACCTTTAAGACCAACTAAGTTAGTTCTTGGTATGAGCTTTCGTGTGCAAGCACACTTCTTCAGATACACTGCTTTAGGCTTTGTTAAAGTCTTTAACAAGTTAGGACCAAAGTACCAGCTAAATCATGTGCCCGATAATCTTCCCCTCTGCCACATACTGGTGGGGTCATTGGGGAGGCACTTGCAGTGCTGCGTGCCCCTAAGGCCCACCCCTGGGTGACACAGAGCAGCCACAGATAGCCACAGGGATATCAGGCAGTCATTGGACTTGGAGGATTTTCATACCTATTTAAAATATTGTTTTTCTACCAATGCTTCCCAGAAGGATAATCCTGGCCTGGTCACTGTTAAGTGATGCTATTTTAATATGTTGTTTGTAAAATTATTAATATATTGTGTTGATTTCTGTTGTGTGCATTGTTGTATTGGAATATCACAGAAGACTACTGTTATTTCAAGGAGAGTTGGGTGCTATACAGCAATGCCTATAAAACCTGTGGGCCTTGAGCCTTTAAATGGTTAATAGTCTCTCCACACACACACACATTATTTTCTCACAGCTATATGCTGAGATACTATTCCTTGGGAACTTTAATCTTCTTGATAAGCCTTAGCAGGGGCCCACAGTGACCCCTACTGTATGGAGTATCTGCTAGTCTCAGAGCTTTCTATATTGGCTGCCTGCCTAAGAACTAATTAGAATGCATAAATATTGCCAAGGCCACTGGTGTATCAAGGCCACTGGCATAAATACCAGACATGACTTACATATCCCCAATAACATGTAAGTCCCATTTGTCAGAACCTCAGCTTATGCCATGGAGTGCAGAGTAGTGGCCAAGCTCCAGCTTCAGGAATCATGTCCATTGTATATGGGGTTCCTGACAACCATAGAATGTAAGCATAATTGCAATGCTTTGTAGTTTTCTTTTAGCTATTTAATAGAACCTTTAGCCTTCACCCCATTTGTGTGTCCATTATGTCCATTATGTATTGAATCCAAAAAGAACCTCTGTGCCTTGGCAGAACAATCATTGAGCTTCTCTTGAACATATTTTCTAAATAAACCAATAATCAAAATAAATTCATTCTTTCCACTGGAGGAGGCGAACGGAAGTGAAGTTACTCATTGCAGTTTCCCTAGTTTTTAGTTCATGGGGAAGTTGATAGCAGCTGATGTTAGGGGCTTCCCACAGAAACGAACATTGTTTTAAATCACACAAATCTGTGCTCAGGAGGTCACATAGTACACAAGTCATAATTCTGCAAGGAAGTTCATAAACAGAATCACATGTGCTATACTGACCCACACATTCTAAGGAAGCATTAAAATCCTCCAATAGTCCTTGGCTACTACTCCTTAGAAGTAAAAAGCAATTGCTGTCTTTTTTCTTTCTTTCTTATTTCTTCTGGTAATGTCCTTGCAAAACTGCTCAGCTTTCCCATCAGTTGCAGTGGGGACTAATAAATGTTTGCCTCTTAACATAGTAGTACGGTGGCTCGCTTGTTGCTAAAGGATTTGAACGTTCATAAAATTGTTAATACCTGTCTGGATGAGAAATCATCAAAGCAGCTTTAATTGCCTCCCAGTTAAAAAATTGCCAATCAGTTGCTAAAACTTTGCCATGTGTGACAATCCACTACCTTTAATGGAGAGTGCTGATATATTTCAAACTCAGAAATTTCTTGTTAAACTTTTGTGAGGTGAAGTTGGCCTAAGGGAGATATTTTTTTCCCAGAGATTGAAAATTGTTGGCAAGATGTGATATACACTGGCGCAATGCTAGTGAAAAATAAATTTTCTTAGCAATTGCAAGACATGAAAGTAGATTTGCCCACTAAATCTTTCTGGTGACCCCATTAGTATCCCATATGAAATGGGCAAGAGGGAGAATGCAGAAGAGCTTTGAGGGTATAAAGAACATGCAGGTGTCTTTACCCTATTTGTACGGACAAATCCTGCAGATCATTTAACACAAAAAAGTTTCCACTCTTTTAATAATAAAGGACTAACAACATTTCCATTTATGTAATAGTTGGTATGACCAAATATAAAAATTGGATGACTACAAAGACATATGTCCATATGGCACACTAATACATTTCCCCCCAATATTGTTCCTTAAAACTGTGATGAATCATAAATACACACACTTGGAAATAAATTCTTCTGAAACCATAGCTATTATTATTATTATTATTATTATTATTATTATTATTATTAGAATTTATATACCACCCTATACCCAGAGATCTCAGGGCAGTTCACAGAACAAAATAAAAATATAAAACCACTTAGTGTAGAGATGCACTGCCATGCAGGTCTCAGGAAAGGAAGATATAAATAGATTAAGCAGTTTTTCTTGTACCAACATCTGCAGATATGTAGACTTTGCACTTACAGAATTCATTAGGCAGAATGGAAATTTTGCTAAGTCCATTTATGGAAAAAAGAGTTCATACTAGAGTTGTTTGTTCACACAGGCAGTAGTTGTTACTTAGAAAGTCTATGCCAGAGGTAGTCAATGTGGAGCTCTCCAGATATTATTGGACTACAGAACCCATAATCCTTAACCTGCTACGCTGGCTGTGGGGGGACTTGAAATCCAATGTCTATAGGGCAGCATGTTGGCTATCCCTGCTCTAGGCGGTTATCTCCAAGTGCGAATAATATCGAGAAACGTGTTTGCGGGGAGACATATGAGAACTTGACCTGCCATTTCTTGATGGGCTCTTAGATTAGCTTTACTTTACCCCTTTGCCTTAGTATAAAGCACAAATTAGAGGCATGCATTAATTTTAAAAATGAATGGGAATGAAATGAAAGAGCCCCAATTATTTCACTCATTTTGCTACGAAAATGAACTGGAATTAAAATGGATGGAAATTCAATTTGTTCCTAATTATGTCATTCATGTTCCATTAGTTTTCACTGGGATGGAGAACTGAAACACTCTCCAACAGAAAGGGTTCACGGAGAAGGAAGAGAAGGAGCAGTGGAATTAAAGGCTGGAAAGCTCTATTGAGCTTAAAAGTAGTTATGCTGTTTCTGTGTACAGTAGTACCTCGCGTTAAGTACTTAATTTGTTACGGAGGTCCGTTCTTAACCTGAAACTGTTCTTAACCTGAAGCATCACTTTAGTTAATGGGGCCTCCCACTGCCGCCGTGCCGCCGGAGCACGATTTCTGTTCTCATCCTAAAGCAAAGTTCTTAACCCGAGGTACTATTTCCGGGTTAGCGGAGTCTGTAACCTGAAGCATCTGTAACCCGAGGTACCACTGTAGTTTTAAATCGCCTATGGAATGGGAACCATTTGTTCAACCTATGAGGAATTTGGCTAGACTTATCTTTTTGGCAGGGTAGTAGAATGCATAAAAATATTCTTGCTAATAGGATCTGAAGTAAAGATTGATTCATGAATTAGATAAAAAATTATATACTGCCTTTTCTCAGGAGACCACATGGAGGCTTACAATATAGGCTAGTGTGATATAATGGTCATTGTGTTGAGCCAATATGGTATAGTGTGGTCAGAGTATTGAACCTGGGAGACCAGGTTCAAATCTCCATTCAGTTGTGAAGTTCACTGGATGGCCTTGGGTCAGCCACTGCTTCTGAGACCAACCTACCTCACAGAGTTGTTGTGAGGATAAAAATTGTAGACAGGAAAACCATATACATCACATTGAGCCGCTTGAAGTACAGCTGGGATATAAAGTAGAATGAATGAATGAATGTTGCAACTGTGCAACACAAAATCTTGAAAATTGTTAGCTCAATACAGTTTATAATTAAGCAGCCCAGACAAATTGTTCACATGTTCACCCCATCACAATTCTCCTCCTCCAAAAGCCTGTCAGAAAAATGTCTCTTCATTTGTTTCATAAAAGAAGGTGGGTCACCTTGAGGAAGAAATGCCCCATCACCTCTTGCAAGGACGTTTACACAATTCCACCCCTTGCCCTTGGACCTACAAGTAGGAGAAATGCAACTGTGTCTCCAGATGGTGTCTTTTCAATTGCCTTTACAAATGAGATTTCTTTGCTCAGTCCCTCTGAACTTTGGTAGTTCTGTTACTTTGATGGAGTAGTAGCCATTTTGATGGAAACCAGAGAGGTTACCAGAAAGGGGAAACTGCAGCTGGGTCTTCCACTGAAATGAATGGCAGGTATATATCTATATGTTGTGCGCTCTTTTCTAATTGTGTATAAAAATGATGACTTTCTGTCTAATCTGTCTGAAACCAGGCTAGTCTGTTGCCTTGCAGAGTAGCAGGAGGTTTGGAAAAATTGTGTTATTTGGATAAATAAACCTGAAGTTACAGGCAGCAGAAAACTAACTTGGTCTGCCATTGAGATCAGTGAGGGGGGAGTGGAAATAAGGGGGAAAGAATGCAATTCAAACGCATGAAAAACCAAAACAACTTACAAATTAGAATAAATGGAGAAATGAAATGAACAATATCTTCTTGCACAACCACAATTCAAACTCTACCCACCCACATTAAGTTTCTAGACCTGTTCAGCTGAAAATGTTGGTTGTGTTGGTTTAATTTTGACTGCCACTTTCAACTAACATTTTGCAATTGATGAAATACAGTCATCTTTATATAAAAATAAAATGAGGACCATATTCTTTTATCATATTGTTAGAAGGCAACAAAAAGCGCATACCCAGATTTAATTAAAATGTGTGAACTGAACAAACAAGTAATTCCAGGAAATTATGTTGGCAGCCAAAGAGTCAACAATATTCTGTTCAGAGAAAGCAGCTTTGTTTTGTACCTAGCAATACTTAAAGACAAGACCAAACATTTGTTGCCATGAGTCACATATATATTTTTCAGGCCAACAGTAACTCCCACAGAATTCCACAGAACCTACTACAAAATATATACACATAAATAAAACTAATTTCTGCACTTAAGTCCTAAAGTAAATATATGCATCACAATTATCTCTACAAATATTTGTATTTCAACTGAGGATCTAGATCTCTTAGTGGATCTAGAAATTGTTTTTGAAACAGTAGGTTGTGCCCTTCTTTCACAACCATGCACGAGTGCTAAATCCATTATAGTGAACTATAGGTTGCTATTGCATTGTGTGTGAAAGAATTACTTTACTGAATATGAGACTTTGTTATGAGGTATGCTTTTTACACATGAATATTCAGAAGGTCAGAACTGAAAACCTTCTGCATTTTTAACTTTTTTTAAAAAATGGAACTGATGCCTCCTCATCTGTAAAACATCATTGTTTGGAAATTTACCTTATTCCAAACTACATACAGAACATTACTTTAATCATATGTTATAGTGAGGCAGGTGTGTAACAGATTTTAAGTGGGACATCTTTATAATACAATTCATTTTCTTTACACCATTTAATTTAGTCCCATCTGGATTAACCCCTTATGATGATCTATTACTCAGATTATTAAGTTTAAAAATATTATTGGGGAATGTGTTTTTATACTGTCTAAAAACACTAAAGTATGTCCAGTCTTCTTGAACCTGTGAGAATCAGCCGCCTTTCGCACTTCATCATGGTCTTACATGTTCTCATAAAGATGAGTAGCCCTCAAGGAAAGAAGTACAAATTAAATTCTGGCAGAAAGGAACTTAAGGGCTGGACAACCACAAACAAACTGAAATGATGTTAGGTTAATTCCTTAGAACCAGGCCACTGCATCATATTTTCATTAAGCATCCATTTTTGTATTCTTTTCATGTATGTGGTCACAAACTAGAATGACCTCAGTACTGACTATAACTGACACTTGCAAAAAAATACCTGGCCTCTTTGTCTTATAGGATGGGATGCCTTATCCTAAACTCTGAAATGCTTAGGAATGTAGGAGCCAGCCATTGTGATTGAATAGGCCCAAGCCTTTGGAACTTGATCAAGCTCAAATTACATAAGAACTGGCATAAGAACTTCTAAATTGTGACAGAAATGTCCTTTTAGTCATTGTTTGTCTTATTCCATTCTGTAGTGTTTTATTTATAAATGCATCCAGATGCGATGGGGGTGCAATTTTTTTTTACCTCCTCTTCTCCCAATAGGAGCATTCTCAATAGTACACATCTGCTCCACAGTAAAAGCAGGTGATCCTGGACTGACAAACTCAAATGACATGTCCTTACAGCTTGTTGCTTTAAACTCAATTCCTAGCAGACCTCTAGCAAAAAGAAGCTAGAGTCACATGGTTGGTAGCGGGGAGGCAACTTTGTGCAGGCAGACCTGTTACTGATGAGAATCAGCTGGTTGTTGTATCTCAGTTGATATGTGCAGTTCTTTAGCAATTATCTTTTACCTTTACTGCAGGGCTGGGCAAAAGGTAGACCATCATTTTGGAGAGATCTGCAGTAGATTGCCAACAGTTTCTAACTCTCTATTGTCAGGCAAAGATAAAAACTATTAAAAATCCCCTCTCCTAAATTAAGTTTCTGAAAAATAATGCTCAGCCACCGGAGTTGTTTGAAAGGACCTGTAAGCTTGATTCTTCTACTGATCACAAATGACTGAGTTAGGCATGTGTTTAAAGTCACCCTCTTTCTTATTTTCTAGGACATGTTCACCTGACTGAGCCACTATTTTGCACCTGGCTTTGGTTGGAAAACCTCATAGTTCAGCCTGAAGTCTGCCCATCTTCCTGACTCAGTGGTGGCCCATTGGGACCAGTGTGGCAGGAGGCAAGGAGCCCAAACAGCAAGTGAAGCCAGTCAATGATAGGCAGAGCCAATTAATTTTGCCCCCATTCTGATCCTACCAAGTTCTATAAGGACAACACTGAGATGGAGGAAGAAGAATTTGACAGGCAATGCCACCTCTGATTAGTTGTAGGGAAGAGGGCAGACAGGTGGGAGGTAGCTGAAGACAGACTGATGAGGCAGTGTCCCATTTGTCCAGATGCACCAGCTCCACTGACTTAAAGAGAAACTCTAAGTCCTGGCTTGGTAATACCACCAATATATGAGTAAAGGGCAACCGAAGATCACAACATAACAGCAGAGTAATATCCAGATAGATATTCAATTGCTCCAGGATCTTTTCTACCTACAGAGAAATAGGCAGAGGACCAAGTCACATTACCTTATTCCAGTATGTGCACCGGCTATAACCAGGTGGAATAGTTTTATGTTTATTTGATAGGATTTATGCATTGTTTCATCATGAAAATATTTAAGCAGTTTACATAAAACTATAATAGATATACAGATAGATAGAATCAAATGTTACAAAGGAGTTGACATGTTGTTTTTTAAGATAAGTAAAATCAGCAGTTTAAATAAAATTACATGTTAAAACACATGTAAAGTATACAAGCCTTGGCAGAATTGCCTAAACAAACAAGTTTTTAGAGAAAACAATACAGTGAAGTTTGTCTGCTTAATATGAACTGGCAGAGAGATCTGGCATACTGCAGGTGTCGCCATGGATCGATTCCTTGCAAGTGCAGAACAAATATTATCAAGCACTTGTAGTGCCAGCTCCACAGGATGAAGTGGTCAAGTGGGCATATATGAGGCAAACTGATTCTCCAAAGTATATGTGTAATATATGCAAAGATCCCTGTCTTGCAAAGCATGACAACATTTCTAGACATCGCCACAGAATTCCAATAGCTGATTAGCATTTGGCATAGTAAAATGTTATCACACAATGAACAGCTGGTGAGTTAATCACATGACTAGTCATTGTACACAAAATTTTGAAACAGATGCAGTTAGATCATATGTGAATTGATTGGCTTCAGAACCATAGGCATCTTTTTTCTTGGGAGTTATCTGGAATGTTGAGAAAAATCCAACCATTAAATAGCAAACAGAAAGATTGTGAACACGTAGGGGAATAAGGAGGCAAGACACAAAAGTTGTCTGAATGCGGGGGGGGGGGGATTTATTAATTTAACACAAGTGATCTTCAGAAGACAACCAAGGTGCAGGATACTAAGTGCGCTAACTGGGTGAGCCAACCCTTCCAAGGGTAAAAGGTAGTGTTTCATTTACCCTTTCCCTTAAGCCCCATCTTTTCAGGTGAGTAGGGAGGCTTTACAACTTCACCCACTCCTGGGGCCCCACAACTCTGTGTGGGTGTTACAAGTTGCCTTCACATGTGCACCTTAGCCATCACTCATCCACTTAGCGTCCAGAAATAGTCATGAGATCTTCAAACCAAAGAGCTAGTCCTTAGGTCTTCATTTGACCATAAAACCCTATTGGCATGGTGAATCTTGTAATTTTGAACCACCAAACTACCCTGAAAAGAGGTCTTCTTCTGGTCCGCCTCACACTTTAAGCAATAACAGCACAGGGGATGTTTCCTCAATAGTACCAGGATTCCATGTGGTCACCATATTGAAAACTTTGTAGAATTCCTTATGCGTTCTCTTAGAGTGATTGTTTTCATTTTGTTTTTATAATATTGATTGGGCTCTACTTTGTAAACAATCATAATTATTTAGATAAGGCAAGATATAAATCTCATAGCAAAAACAGACATGTTGTAACAAGAGGTCATCTTGTTGTAACAAGAGGTCACCAGAGTCGTGGAAAGAAGCGTATATCACACTTGTACCGAAAACAGAGACTGAAAAGACACAGCTTAAGAACTACTGCCCCATATCACTGCTCAATGTGGATTACAAAATTTTTGCAGACATCTTGGCTAAAAGACTAAAAAGAGTGTTAGTGGAAGAGATACATAAAGACCAAGCAGGCTTTCTCCCAGGTAGACATCTATCTGACAATGTGAGAAACATAATCAATATTTTAGAAAAATTACAAGTGAATATAAATACTAAGGCAGTTTTAATATTTGTGGATGCGGAGAAAGCTTTTGACAACATTTCTTGGAGTTTTATGAAGAAGAACTTACAGGGTATGGGGGTAGGCCAAGGCTTTGAAAACGGTATAAGTGCAATATATTCTGAACAAAAGGCTAAATTAATTGTAAATAATGTGGTGACGGAAGAATTTAAGATAGAAAAAGGGACACGACAAGGTTGCCCAATCTCCCCATTGCATTTTATATCGGTCCTGGAGGTTTTGCTGAATATGATTAGAAGGGACCAGTTGGTTAAAGGTATACATGTCGGAGCCAAACAGTACAAATTGAGAGCATTTGCAGATGACTTAGTATTGACGTTACAGGAGCCAGAATCTAGTACCAAAAGGGTTTTAGAACTGATTCAAGAATTTGGTCAAGCTGCAGGATTTAAATTGAATAAGTTAAAAACTAAGGTTTTAGAGAAAAATTTAACACCAATGGAGAGAGAGAGGTTTCAGAATGAGACAGGTTTAACAGTGGTTAAGAAAGTTAAATACCTGGGGATTAACATGACAGCAAAAAAATGGAATTTATTTAAAGACAACTATGAAAAATGCTGGGCTGAAGTGAAAAAAGATTTAGAAATTTGGTCAAATTTGAAGCTTTCACTGCTGGGTCGTATTGCTGCGGTAAAAATGAATGTATTGCCTAGAATGTTGTTTTTGTTTCAAACATTGCAAATTGTGGACAAAATGGACTGTTTCAAGAGGTGGCAGAGAGATATTTCTAGATTTGTCTGGCAGGGCAAGAAGCCTAGAATAAAATTTAAAATATTAACAGATGCAAAGGAAAGAGGTGGGTTTGCCCTGCCAGACTTTAAACTTTACTATGAATCAGCAGCCTTTTGCTGGTTGAAAGAATGGCTGCTTCTTGAAAACACTGACATTTTGGATTTAGAAGGTTTTAACAATATATTTGGATGGCATGCATATCTGTGGTATGATAAGGTCAAAGCACATAAAGCATTTAAAAACCATATTGTCAGGAAAGCATTGTTTAATGTTTGGATAAGATACAAGGACTTATTGGAAAATAAAACCCCAAGGTGGCTGTCACCGATGGAAGCGAAAGCTCTGAAAAAGCTCAATATGGAGGTCAAATGGCCGAAGTATTGGGAAATTTTGGAGCAAGATGGAGATAGACTGAAATTGCAGAGTTTTGAGAAATTAAAAAACAAAGTGCGAGACTGGCTTCATTATTATCAGATAATGGAGGCATATAATTTGGACAAGAAAATTGGCTTCCAGGTGGAAAAATCAAAATTGGAAACAGAACTGTTAGAACCTGTCAGGGAACTGACATCGGAGCTAGAGGCGGAGGGAAGGCTCTCAAATGATGCTGGAGAAGGGCCCAGCAGGGAGAGAGGCAGCTCCGCAGATGGGGAAGCAAATCAGCGCTACACCAGGGATAAGGAGGGGCTGATGGGGGAATCGGCGAGAGGGCTCCAGGACTCTTCACCGGACACCAGCGGGGAGAGCACTGGTCCCCCACTACCCACGCCCACCCTGCGCAGAAGACTTCCGCGCAGAGAGAGGAGGAGGAGACTGGGTGTCAAACAACTTTTATGTTGGAAAAGATTTAAGAAACGCCCACTGACGGATTCTGCTAGCGACTGAGGCAGCCACGAAGTGAAGGGCTGCCCAGACTGAAAGGTTTACCAAGGCAACAAAGCCTGGAGAGGCGGCAACTTACGCACGAGCAACCCATACTCATTATAGCAATCCGTCAGTCCCTGACATCACTTGTGCACAGCGACAGGCAGCATGATGAGCAAAACCGGAGAAGCTGGCACCACGGAAGGAGCAGCAGGAGTGCAAAATCTGGTGGAGAGGAACCGAGATTTGGAGCAGCATGTGGCTCTTCTGACGGCGCGGCTGGACGAAAGGCGGGCTCAAGATGCACAGGTCAGACCCACCCCCGTAGCAAGGAAGGTACCGGGACTGGTACACAAATTTGGAGGGAAGCCCCAGGACTATAGTGCGTTCCGAACAGAAATAGAGTACGCTTTGGAACTGCAGCAGAATGATTTTGCAGACGACGGGGAGCGGGTTGCTTATATTGTTGGGCAACTGCAGGATGGGGCCAGGGAATGGATCAGGCCCCTAATGGCAACGCAGAATGCCGCCTTGAAGGACCTGAGGAAATTTTTCCAGGCAATGGACGCAATGTACTCCAGTGATGTACAGCAAAGTGTGACGCGGCGGGAACTGATGAACTGTAAACAGGGGCACCAGTCAGTTAGAGACTACTGGTCACGCTTTGCCATGTTAGTTCACCGGCTCGGGTTGGAACTGGACTCTGAACCCATTCAAATGTTGTTCGAGGAGGGGTTGTCTCCAACGGTGAAGGACGAGCTTTCCCGCGCACCCCGCCCGCAGTCGATGGATCAGCTGACCAAGGCTGTGCTTGCGATTGGTGTGAGGCAGGAAGCGCGGGCTCAGGAGAAGCGGGAAGGGAGAGAGCAACGTTACCATGACTACCGCATTCCTGAAATACCAAGGCAGCCTTCCCCGCCGGCGGAGCCCATGGAAATAGATGGAGCGCGCGCGCGGGAGATTTCAAACTCCAGTGAAGATCGCAAGAGAGAGGGAAAGGATGGGAAAACCACCAAGAAGTGTTTTCTCTGCCAGCGGCCAGGACATTTTGCCAGGGTCTGCCCGCAAAGAAAGGCCTGGCAAGGGATGGTGGGAGCTGCAGGGGGTGAGGAGGAGATGACACAGGAGCAGGGAAACGCCAACGCTTGGCTGCCACTCAGCGGGCACAGCAGCCAGGCCAGCAACCAATAGAAGTGCCCAAACCAGACCACCCCCAGGGCGGCTATAGCCATAGAAGTGGTGCTAGAACTCCCAAATGGGCACCCAGTCAAGGTGAAAGGGCTGTTGGATTCAGGCAGTTCCTGCAATTTCTTCAGCAAGGACTTTGCACTAGGGCACCAGCTCCACCTGCTGCCCCTGGATTTCCCCTTGCAAGTAACCACCATTGATGGCAGGGAGCTTCTGGGAGGGGAAGTGACGCACCAGACCCCACCAATGAGAATGAGGGTTTCCAGGCACACGGAGACTATCGCCTTTCACGTAGCCTCACTGGCAGGGCCCCCAATAATATTAGGAATGAGCTGGCTAGCACAACATGATCCAGTGGTGGCATGGCATCAGAGAACGGTCACCTTTGGGTCCGCTTACTGCTTGGAACACTGTCTAGGGGGAGAAACCCCAAGAATGACCGTGGCCAGGGTGGCTGGGATAGCTTTGGAGCCGAAAGGGGAGGTGCCACCACAATATGCTGACCTGCAGGAGGTCTTCAGCGAGAAGGAGGCAGATAGACTACCCCCACATAGGCCCTTTGACTGCCAAATCAACTTGCTCCCTGGGGCGCAGCTACCAGTGGGTAAACTGTATGCCATGTCAGACAGGGAGATGAAGGAGTTGCGGGAGTTTATTGACAAGAACCTGAAGAGGGGGTTCATAAGGGAATCAAAGGCAGTGGGGGGGCAGTCCGGTGTTCTTTGTGGACAAAAAAGGGACTAACCAGCCCAGATTGGTCGTAGATTTCAGGGCGTTAAATTTGGTATCAGAACCCATGACCTTCCCAATGCCCAGGATTGACGACATTTTAACACGGGTGAGGCAGGGAAAGATTTTTACCAAGCTGGACCTCAGGGGAGCCTACAATTTGATTAGGATGAGGGAAGGGGACGAATGGAAGACCACAATGTTCACCCCCTTGGGGGCCTTTGAGTACTTAGTTATGCCCTTTGGATTACAGTCAGGCTCCGCCTGTTTTCAAGCTTTCATGCACCACGTGTTGGGGTCCCTGCTGTACAAGAACTGCGTAGCCTTCTTGGACGACGTCTTAATCTATTCAGACAACGAGGAGCAACATGTCAGAGACGTCAGGGAAGTGCTGAAGAGACTCAGAAGCACCAGTTGTGGGTCAAGCTGGAGAAATGTCAGTTTCACGCCAGAGAAGTCGAGTTTTGGGGGTACAAGCTGTCAGACAAAGGCTTAGCGATGGACCCAAGCAAGGTGCAGGCAGTGCTGGAGTGGAAGACTCCCAAAACCTGGAAGGACGTGCAGAGGTTCCTAGGGTTCAGCAACTTCTACAGGAAGTTCATCAAGAACTTCGCCCACTTGACAGCACCCATCACAGACTGTCTCAGTAGCAAAAGGAAGTTCGCCTGGACAGAGGAGGCCCAACAATCCTTTGAAAAACTGAAGAAAGCGTTTGCATCAGAAGAGCAGCTCCTGCACGTGGATCTGGAGAAACCCATGAGGCTAGAGACCGACGCGTCCGACAGAGCCATTGGGGCGGTTCTTTTGCAGCCAGGGAGGAGCAAGCAGGAATGGAGACCGTGTGCCTTCTTCTCAAGGAAGCTGAACAAGTCGGAGCAAAACTATACAGTGTATGACCGTGAACTGCTTGCGATCTATGCGGCGTTTCGTCGATGGCGACATCTACTAATAGGGGCGCAGCACAAGATCCAGGTTTGTACAGATCACAAGAACTTGGAATACTGGAGGACCGCACGAGTGCTCAACCAGAGACAGATTCGATGGGCACAGGAGTTCTCCAAGTTTTCCTTCGAAATCCGATACATGCCAGGAGAGGAAAACGTGAGAGCAGATGCTCTCTCCCGGAAACCGGAGTAATTGGAAGGAGAGGGGCCACCGGAGATACGACACGTGATCCCCGAGGACCGATGGGTGTGTGGGGGAACTTTGGTGGGGCAACGAGAACTGGCTGGACTTACTAGAAACGACGTGTTCGCACAAACTAAAATCCGGGAACTCCGAGACGGAAGAGAAACCCAAGGAGGGTTTGAGGAGAAGGAAGGGGTGCTGTACTATAAGGGGGCGCTGTATGTACCGGGGGAGACCCTACGGGGAAAGGTACTCAAATAACTCCACGACAACCCCACAGCGGGGCACTTTGGACAGCACAAAACCATGATGCTAGTCACCAGGCAGTTCTGGTGGCCCAGGGTGAGGGAGGATGTACGGGAATATGTACGGGGTTGCGACCGCTGCCAAAGGGCAAAGGGGGAGCGGGCTGCCCCCGCAGGATTACTAGAACCCTTACCAACGCCGGGGAAACCTTGGGAGGTGGTATCCATTGATTTTATGACCGATTTGCCCAAGAACCGGGGGAAGACAGCGGTCATGGTAGTGGTCGATCTACTAACAAAAATGTGCCATTTTATAGCTTGCTCACATGCGGTCACGGCAGAGGAAACAGCTAGGTTGTTTGTAGAGCACATCTTCCGGTTGCATGGGGCTCCTTCAAGGGTCATCTCCGACTGCGGGAAACAATTTACTTCCCGTTTCTAGAGGAAGCTCATGAGCTTGCTGCAGGTCGAAGTGGGCTTCTCAACGGCAAGACACCCAGAAACCAATGGGCAAGCAGAAAGAGCGAACAGTATTCTCCAGCAATACCTACGCTGCTACATCAGCGAGAGGCAGAACGATTGGGTAGAAAAACTAGCGCTGGCTGAATTTGCGTACAATAATGCTGAACATGTGTCAACGGGAATGAGCCCGTTCATGGCCAATTATGGGTGTCACCCCAGGGCCTTCCCGGGGAGTGGGGAGGAAGGTTGGAGTGTACCAGCAGCAGAGCAGTTTGTGGAAGAAATGGAAGCCCTGCACCAGCAACTCAAGATGAACTTGGAGCGGGCCAAGGAAATTTACAAGAGGCAGGCAGACAAGCGCCGTAGGGAAGGGGAAACCATACGGGTGGGAGATCGGGTGTGGTTGTCAACCCAAGGGTTACCTTTTAAGGGGGGATGCAAGAAGTTGCAACCCAGGCGGTTGGGACCGTTTGAGGTAACGCAGCAGGTGAACCCCGTGGCATTCAAGCTCAAATTGCCAGACAGCATGAAGATACACCCGGTGTTCCATAGGTCCCTACTCTCACCGTACAGGGAAGGAAGGGGATTCCCGGGGCGAGAGGGAGAAGTCACCACACACCCGCAGGTAGAAGAGAGAGAGCACCACAACTTGGCCACGGAAATACTTGATTCAAGGTGGCGAGGGCGCCAGGTGGAGTACTTGGTGGCTTGGGAGGGAGAACCCGGGTCGGAAAACACGTGGGTTCCCGCGGAGGCAATCACTGACGGGTATCTGGTGGAGGAATTCCACCGCCTGTTCCCGGACAAACCCAAACCACTAGCGAGATTCTGGGAGGAGCAATTTGGAACCACAGATGATGAGGAGGATTTTGTGGGTTTTTCTGTCTCCGAAGGGGAGGGAGAAGAGGCTTCGGAGGACGAAGAATCAGACTGGGAGGCCCACCCCGCGGGAAGGGATCAGAGCAGGTGGGAAGCGGGTTTTGAATCCTCAGAGGATGGCGACAGCTCCTTCCGGGGGTTCCCCGCATCGTCGGCCGAAGAAAGGGACGAAGTTGGGTCAACAGGTCGGGCCGGGGGTGAAGGGGGTCCTGGGGGGGAGGTGGATGTCAGGGAACTGACATCGGAGCTAGAGGCGGAGGGAAGGCTCTCAAATGATGCTGGAGAAGGGCCCAGCAGATGGGGAAGCAAATCAGCGCTACACCAGGGATAAGGAGTTGCTGATGGGGGAATCGGCGAGAGGGCTCCAGGACTCTTCACCGGACACCAGCGGGGAGAGCACTGGTCCCCCGCTACCCACGCCCACCCTGCGCAGAAGACTTCCGCGCAGAGAGAGTAGGAGGAGACTGGGTGTCAAACAACTTTTATGTTGGAAAAGATTTAAGAAACGCCCACTGACGGATTCTGCTAGCGACTGAGGCAGCCACGAAGTGAAGGGCTGCCCAGACTGAAAGGTTTACCAAGGCAACAAAGCCTGGAGAGGCGGCAACTTACGCACGAGCAACCCATACTCATTATAGAACCCAAAACTAAGAATTTGTCAAAAATGTATAACTTGCTGTTGAAATGGAATACTCAGGATGAAACGGTGAAATCTGCTATGATTAAATGGGCACAAGATGTTGGACATAACATAATGATGGCTGACTGGGAACAGTTATGGACCACAGGTATGAAGTTTACGGCATGTAATGCCTTAAGAGAGAATATTATGAAAATGATATACAGGTGGTACATGACACCAGTCAAGCTTGCAAAAATCTATCACTTGCCCGATAATAAATGTTGGAAATGTAAAGAAACCGAAGGTACATTCTTTCACCTTTGGTGGACGTGCCCAAGGATTAAGGCTTTCTGGGAGATGATTTATAATGAAATGAAAAGGGTATTTAAATATACCTTTCTGAAGAAACCAGAGGCCTTTCTCCTGGGCATGGTCGGCCAAATGGTGCCAAAGAAGGACAGAACTTTCTTTATGTATGCCACAACAGCAGCAAGAATACTTATTGGAAAGTATTGGAAGACACAAGACCTACCCACTCTGGAAGAATGGCAGATGAAGGTGATGGACTACATGGAACTGGCGGAAATGACTGGCAGAATCCGAGACCAGGGAGAAGAGTCGGTGGAAGAAGATTGGAAGAAATTTAAAGACTATTTACAGAAATATTGCAAAATTAATGAATGTTAGAATGATGTTGGAATGAAGCTAGGTGGTTTAAGCAGTAATGCTATAAAGGTGTATGTAAAAAAGGTTTGATAACAGATGAAAATTTAAAGTTATAGTATATTAAGTTAAACGATCATGAGAAAATAAAGAAGGAAAGAAATTGCTGACTTAAATAATTGAACTGGAATACAAAAAAGGGAGGTATGAGGAGGTCAGGGAAACAAGGATATGAATGTAAGCTATGGAAAGATTGATCCATTTTTCTTTTTTTTCTTTTTAAGTGTCTTTTATTCTTTTACTCTGTATTTTGTATTTTGTATTTTTCTTGTATTTTTACTTTTTGTTTTTGTGTAATTCTTTTTTTCTCTGAAATTTTTATAAATATCTTTTTTTTAAAAATGCTAATAATTATGGCCACTTGTTGTTGTTGTTTAGTCGTTTAGTCATGTCTGACTCTTCATGACCCCATGGACGCCAGGCACTCCTGTCTTCCACTGCCTCCCGCAGTTTGGTGAAACTCATGTTAGTAGCTTGGAGAACACTGTCCAACCATCTTGTCCTCTGTCCTCCCTTCTCCTTGTCCTTGTCCTTGCCCGCCCTTAATCTTTCCCAACATCAGGGTCTTTTCCAGGGAGTCTTCTCTTCTCATGAGGTGGCCAAAGTATTGGAGCCTCAGCTTCACAATCTGTCCTTCCAGTGAGCACTCAGGGCTGATTTCCTTAAGAATGGAGAGGTTTGATCTTCTTGCAGTCCATGGGACTCTCATGAGTCTCCTCCAGCACCATAATTCAAAAGCATCAATTCTTCAGCGATCAGCCTTCTTTATGGTCCAGCCTTTGGTTCCAAAGATGAGACAAGTTGTCATATGTAATGCAGATGATACCTGCCTGGGTGGTTTGATACATACTTAACTACTTGGGAAACTAGCCCACGTAGACATATTGTCTGTGCATAACCATTACACGCGCGCACACACACACACACACAAAAACCAACACATGCACACACACACATATCTGAAGTTTTAGAAACGTCTGTTTTTACTTAGATATTGCTAACATTTCTGTCAGAACTTATCACTGACACCAGATGCCTTCTTTCCTTTGTGACGAACCTGTCAAAGGCATCATGTCAGGCATAAATCAATATAATCACATCCAGTACTCTGAGAAATGTGCATGGCAGGAGGGCTTTTTTAAAAAAGCCCCCTTGCTCCATAAGCTGTCAAGTTTTTTAAAAAAACACAATCATTTTAATACCTATTTCATTATAGGAAGCAAAATTGTCAGGGTAGAAAAAGAATTTTTGACGGATGAGCACAGGATCAAGCTGTGGTATATAATTATTATTAAGCTCAATTCTGAGGGAAATATGAGGTGACAATGAAATGTGCACTTTTGAGTCGCGTGGACATCTTTTTGCCTAGGGCTCTTTCAACTTCCTATTGAGAATCCCTTAAACAAGAACAAAATACAGTTCCTAGAGGGCTTCTGTTTAGCAAAAGCATTCCAGTAGTGAATTGTTTTTTTTCAGAAGACAACATAGATAGAGATGTCAACCTGCAGTGATTCCTTCTTTTATTTAAGTGTCCTGCTTGTTATTCAAGAATAAATTTGCAAAATATTCAAAGGTCTTATAGAGGTTCAGCTCTGTGGGTATGGCTGGAAGGGAAGAGGTGATGGACAAGCATCAGGAAAAGCAAAGCACAAAATATAGTGTGATACATAATTGTTCCCTACAAGTGAAGGGCAGGTTAGTTAGTCAGGGCAGAGTCCAAGTGACAAGAAAAAGGATGTGGCAAAGTCTGATAGTGAGCAAGCTTCGGCAGCTTCGGGGTTGCATACCATTGTTGGACCCAACAATGACCCTTTTTTGGTGGTTCATAAATGGAGGTTTCCAATAAAGAACTACTCACAGCAGCCAGATTCATGGTGGCCAAACACTGGAAATCAGCTCACACGAGACTTGCATGACTATTGCGACCTCCAGATCTGGACCATTGCTTTAATGGAAAACTTAACAAAATATACCCAGACCCTATGCAATCTGAAAATGAACAGCATTTATAAAGTTTGGCATCTGTTTATTGAATGCATGAAGGTAAAGGATCATGACTGGCAGCAGCCCACTTATGATGGATGCCTTAGGGTGGGGATTGGATAATATTAAAGGACAATTTTTCAGAATTACAATACTTGGGGGGGGGGGGATACGTACCATTGCGCTCTTCTCAAATCCTTCCATTCTCTTTCTTGATGATTTCATCTCTTTCTTCTTTATAGTTGTTATTATTGCTTTTTTTGTGTTAAAAAATAAAATCAGTTATAAAAAGAAGTAAAAATTGAAAGGTAATTGGACCAGTGGTTATTTCTATTTGATCTGGCACCAAGCAGCTTCCTTCTGCCATCTTGAATTGTCCCAGAAGCCAAGCCAAACCCCAAAGTTATGTCATTGCCTCCCACTGCTCTGGAACAACTCATTTTCTAGGGCACTGGAGGAGCAAATCCAAGATGGTGGCTAGAACCTGTGAAGTGCAACAGATCTGGAAAAAATACAAGGGAAAAACATAGTTTTGGTTTTTTAAAAAACAACAAGGGGGGGAGCCTCAGGCAGTGGGCAGCTCACTGACTAGAG
Organism: Podarcis pityusensis; assembly: GCF_964106645.2. Lineage (NCBI taxonomy): Eukaryota > Metazoa > Chordata > Lepidosauria > Squamata > Lacertidae > Podarcis > Podarcis pityusensis. The sequence goes on from NC_138027.1 coordinate 51,416,910, forward strand.
GATCCAGAGAGTGCACTAGCTACAATTCCCACACACACAAACCCTAATTATACTCATGACAATATATGACTTCACTTTAATTGCAATGTAAAAAATCACTGTATTTTATTGTTGTCTCTTGTTTAGTTATAGAATTGATGTTATGATATGGAAAGGCACACAAAGATCATACGTTCTTGATCATATATTTCTCCTATTCTTTCCAAATGTATTTAAACAAATGTTATCTTCTAGGGATTACATCCCTTATCAGCAAGACAGAAATATGAGTTTGAATAGAAAATAGATTTTCAAGTATGAAAATTCCTAATTTCTCCTAATTTCCTTCTCTCCACCAGCCTTTTAAAATCATTAATAGATTTTACATTTAATCTGAAGTCATTTTAGTTAATGAGGCACCTTCACTAAAGTCTCCTCTTTCTACAAGATCTTTACACCCGTCATTGAAGCATGCAGAAAAAAGTCATAACAAAGATTGTTGAGCTGTGTTCTGTGTATACCTCATTGAACACAATTAATTATGAAGGCTTGAGAAGTGTTGAGAAGCAAGTTGTGCCAGAAGATTTTGTAAAATTAATGCAGATCACATATAGCTAGTCATAAAAAAATAATATTGGTTAACTCTATGGAAGAAATTCAGTGTAGCACTGTTACAAATGTTCTGTCAGTGGAAGCTTATCTGCTTGGGCAACGAAACCATCTCTCTCTTCCCCCTGTGTACTGTTCTGGGGTTCTCCCAAGTCCACCTGAGCCAATTTGATGGGGAGGGGGGAGGGGGAAGCCCAACTGCACTAGTGGAAGTCCTTGTGTGGGCTTTCACTAGAGTGACCAGTTAGCTGAATCCAGTGAGCATCTCCACCCCCACCCCCCATCGTTTAGCCCAGACACTGAGGTCTAGCACTGAGGGCCTTCTGGTGGTTCCCTCACTGTGAGAAGTGAAGCTATAGGGTACCAGGCCATGGGACTTCTCAGTAGTGGCACCCACCCTGTGGAATGTTCTTCCATCAGATGTCAAGGAAATAAACAACTATCTGACTTTTAAAAGACATATGAAGGCAGCCCTGTTTAGGAAAGTTTTTAATGGTTGATGTTTTATCTCTTTATTACTAATACTACTACTACTACTACTACTACTACTACTAATATTTTGTTGGGAGCCTCTCAGAGTGGCTGGGGAAACCTAGTCAGATGGATGGGGTATAAATTTGTTGTTGTTGTTGTTGTTGCTGCTGCTGCTGCTGCATTCACATGGCAGTTTATTCTGTTTTCCTAATTTCCCCCTAACTTTTAATTTCCACATTATAGGTGAGCTTTCACACAACACAGAAGCTTCTGCTGGAAATAGCCTGATATAGCACACATTTAGTGCTCATTTCCATGTTATTTACTGTCAGGGAACTGACATCAGAGCTAGAGGCGGAGGGAAGGCTCTCAAATGATGCTGGAGAAGGGCCCAGCAGGGAGAGAGGCAGCTCAGCAGATGGGGAAGCAAATCAGCGCAACACCAGGGATAAAGGGGGGCAGATGGGGGAATCGGCGAGAGGGCTCCAGGACTCTTCACCGGACACCAGCGGGGAGAGCACGGGTCCTCCGCTACCCACGCCCTCCCTGCGCAGAAGACTTCCGCGCAGGGAGAGTAGGAGGAGACTTGGCGTCAAACAACTTTTATGTTGGAAAAGGTTTAAGAAACGCCCACTGACGGATTCTGCTAGCGACTGAGGCAGCCACGAAGTGAAGGGCTGTCCAGACAGAAAGGTTTAACAAGCCAACATAGCCAGGAGAAGCGGCAACTTACGCACGAGCAACCCATACTCATTACATTTACCAACTGATACTTTCTGGAAGCAAATAACATGCAAACGAGCACTACACTTGCACTATATTCCATAACCTTTGGCTTGTGGGATTGGTGTGCACACCATCATGGACACTGGACCATGCTGCCCAGGTGCACATCTTTGGTTCACATACCCAAAGTTCAGTTAACAAGGAAGGATAATTTTCTCCCAATCCCTGGCTTGGAAGCCACAGAATGAAAGAGATTTACACAACCTTCTGTGTACTACATTTGTACTTCTCTACCTATGAGTAGGATATTAAATAATTAACAACTGTCTCTATAGAAGCTTAGTATTTTTTCTTGCCATGTGCCATATTGCAATCTTGTTAGCCTTCAGCTGAGAGTATGATTTTGTTAAAAGGCCCTTATTTCCATGAAACTCTGTATTGCTATCCGCATTTCCTTTTTAGTTTTTCAAAAACACTAGAACTTTCCCTCCAACATATATCCTTTACTAGGCATCTGCCACTCTTAATGTTGATTGCTTCACATGAGACTTCCAGAGTGGTTTGTTTTTCTTTGTTGGTTTGCCCTGACCCAGAAGATGGTGAAAAAATGATTAATGTGACAGTATTTCAGAAAATTGTGCAATCCAGACAAGCTGTGGCTATGCTCGGTAAATTTATTGCTATGAAATGTCCTCAGATGAGTTAACAGCAGATGCCAAGCTGGCTCTGAGGAAAACAGAACGGGATAGATGGGAAGTTTAAAGTAATTCACATGTCCTGCTTTATAAGCAGTAAATTTAGGAACATAGGAAGCTGCCTTATACTCAGTCAGTCCACTGTTCCATTTAGCTTAGTATTGTCTACACTGCCTGGTAAGGTAAAGGTAAAGGACCCCTGGACAGCTAAGTCCAGTCAAAGGTGACTATGGGGTTGCAACTCTCATCTTGCTTTCAGGCCAAGGGAGATGGTGTTTGTCTACAGATAGCTTTCAGGGTCATGACTAAACTGCTTCTGGCACAACAGAACACCATGACGAAAACCAGAGCGCACGAAAATGCCATTTACCTTCCTGCCACAGCGGTACCTATTTATCTTTTGGCACTGGCATGCTTTAAAACTTCTAGGTTGGCAGGAGCAGGGACAGAGCAACAAGAGTTCACTATGTCATGGGGATATGAACTGCTGACCTTTTGATCAGCAAGCCCAAGATGCTCAGTGGTTTAGACCAGGGATGTCCAACAGGTCGATTGCGATCTACTGGTAGGTCCCCAGGAGGTTTTGGTAAATCGTGGTGGATTGCATTGGTAAAATAGAATCTGGCCCCACCCCCTCGCCCCACTCGCCATTGTTGCACTATCTGCAGAACAGAAGGTGGAGTTTACTCAGTGAGGCTGTTTGTTTCACCAGCTATTTGTTGGTGAGTGGCTGTTCCTCCTTATTTCCGAAAACCCTTAAAAATTGGGCCATAAAAAAAGCTCAACAACTTTGACCTTAACCGCCCAAAAAGCGGGTAGATCACCCACAGATTTTAATTCTGTAAATAGATCACAGTCTCTTGGGAGTTGGCCACCCCTGGTTTAGACCACAGCACCACCTGTGTCTGTACTGCCTAGTAGAGGTGCTCCAGGGTTTCAAACACGAGCCTTCCCCCAGCTTTACCTGGAGATGCCAGAGACTTATTCTGGGACCTTTGGCACACAAAGCATGAATTGTACTCCTGAGCCGTGGCCCTTCCCCATTATCTCACTGACTCTCTTAAATCCATGACAGAATACAACTGAGGCATCAGTCTGATGCAAAGCTATATTGTTCATCCTCTTCCAAAGCCAGTAGAGTTTCTGCAGTGCCAGAACTGTTTAAGAGTCTCATCTTGTATTCTTTAACATTCCTAAGACCAGACATGATTATTCACTCCTCGTGACAGGGAAGAAGGGCTTGAAACTGTTGTTATGAATGCCCAAGCCTAACCAAAAAAAAGTTTGTTTGAAAATTGGCTATGGAAAAGAGGGAATGTGTGTCCAAATAAATGTTCAGATTCCAGATTTGAGTTTTGAAAATATAGCAAAATTTAGAAAATTTGCAAAGTATTTCTGGTAATGTGGTATCATTATTATTTTTACAGGGAAGCTGGTGTTGTAAGGAAATGGTTTGCTGGTGCTTGAAGCCCACAGAAGAAGTTGTAATGATTACTAAAATCTCTTCTAGTACAGGTCAGGTCTAAGGCAAGGCATATCCAGAACCTTGGCACTGTGGTTCTGCTAACTGAGTTTGGGAGGATGTTATCCTAGCAAAGAATGGAATCCATGTGAAGCCTTCAAAAGGCTACCTTGCAATATTGGAAAAAGGCCTGTAGCAAGATCTGCAATCCAAGACTTATCCCCAATTGTTTATGGAATGCTGAGGTAGCAGACAGCAGACATGTATTGACAGAAATGCTATTTCACAGGACAGGGGCAGCCACATGAAAAGCCCTATTCTGAGTTATTGTGAAGAAGGTAGAAAAATTGTGCTCCTGAATAGATTTTATGTTAACTGGAAATAAAATGAATTGAGATCCAAACTCTAGCAGAATAAGCTGTATTTTGAGAAAGAAATCAAGACGCTTCCCAGATAGCACATGGCAGGGCTAACTGGAAATAGATATTGGCCGCTCTTCTAGGCGCATCAAAATATATTTCCAAATTTCCATCCATGAATATGATCCTTGATGAGAAAAAGAACACGGAAAGGAATGAGATGTTCCTGCAAACCCAGTCTGTGTGAAGGATCAGCAAGAAAGGTCATTGTGTTTAGCATGCAATGCCATTGCTTCTAATAGTGATTAGGAATATTGCCACATGCTAAATCCGAAGATAGAAGTTCACTAAAATAAAAGCAGTTGAAAAAGACACATTGAACATAACATCTGAAAATTAGCTGTGACAGATTTTAAGTCACAAAAGTATCTGATGTTTTTGTTGTGGGGAGGAGGGAGCAAGCGAAGTAACCATCTAAAATGCTGACCCTGACTAAAGTTTGATAACTGTCATATTAAGGACTGGAATATTGCAGCTGTCAGTCTATAACTTTTCGTGTGTGCCAGCATGACACTAAAGCCAAACCAATGATTTGCCCTTTACACCCCTAGTAAAATTGTTTCCTGATTTCAAGACAATGAATTTGCAATAAGTAAGTGGTGCAGCAATAAAAGTGCTAGCCCATTTGCAAAGCTAAGCAGGATCTGGTATGATTTCAAATTGGATAGAGGTCTATGGGTTGAAATTCCTGCATTTCAGGGACTTGGACTAGATGACCCTGCCAACTCTATGATTCTATGAGCTACAAGAATTGCTATAAGTCATGTTATGTACTGAAGTTCTCACCCTGGGCCAGCAGGGGAATACTGCAGATAGTTTTCACTCAGGTCCACGTCAGTTATTTTAGGCGGGGAACCCTGGGTTGTTGTTGCTACAATGTTGACAGCCGGCTGCCTATAAAAGCAGGCCGGCTGAGCTGTTTATTGCTCAGTTCTGTTCCAGCTTACAAAATAAAGAGCTGCTTTAGAGAAATCGCTGTGTTGTCTGCTATGTCAACCCACAACTTAACAAGTCATGCCTCAAATCAAAGTCTTTTCTTTTTGTACAAGTTATTTGCACTCTCCCACAGACCACTGGTATCTTAGATAACCCACCTTTCTAACTATATACTTTCTATACACTTGACTCCCACCTCCTGAGTGGGCCCACCTTTTTCGCATCCTCATCACCACCAGCTGCTGTTCTTTCATCACCATTCATTTTACATCAGCATTGCTACCTGTCTTGCTCAGGATGCTGAAGGATTCAAAGGTGATATTAGAGTGGTAGAAAGAATTGTCCTGAAAACTAAGCCCTGGGTACTGTCCTGGAGATGCAAGATGAGCCTGCAGCCCAGAAGTGCTAATGGAACCACAGTCTGTCTTGCTCAGAGTCAATAGCCATTCAGGTAGATTCAGCCCCTTTAAATAAGAGTCTCCTTTCACGGAAGGTGGAGCTAGCTATCCAGAGAAAGCTGCAGATCTATGTAAGGCCCAGTTTGGGTTTTTCTGTTGCCAAAGCAACATTTGAACCTGGCTCTTATGAGTCTCCAGCATGAGTTCCATGTGGAACTGTCCAGGGTGCTATCAAAATTGCCATGCTGTGCCAGAATCTGGACTTGGGTCTCCTTTGTTTTGTTTTGCTCTGCTTTGCTAGAACCACAACTTTTTGCCTTGGAACCCTTGCTTGGTCCAGAAACCCCACAGTCAGTGGCAATAACTTAGAAGAAAACAGTACCACCTACTCCCTATGCAAAAAGAAAGCCAGTAAGCAAATAAATTGATGGCGGCAGCAGCAACTGCTGCTTCTCCTCCTCATTAGGCAGGGCAGAGAGCTCACAAGCATGCAAAAATGGAGAGGACTTAGGAGGAACAGGAAGGCAATGGGACTCTCAATGGTGAGCCCCTAGTTGGGGTGAAGGCCTTGGCAAAAGCCTATCCATGCCAACTCCTGAAAGTGACCTGATTACAACATGCACCAAATTTCCAGAGATTTCCAGATAAGATGTATACCTCCTGATATTAAATAGGTATACAATTTATCTATGTCACACGACTTAATGCTACAGTCCTTAAAACAAATCCTGATTTCTCCATTCAAATCCACTGAAATTGTATAACTATTACAAGCCAGTGCATTCATCTTTGAAAACACCAGGATCAGGACCAGACTTAGGAGTCAGTTCTCACAATCACAATTAATTTGGCGGTTGCTGCTTATGCTTCCAGTGGTGGTCATTGCTAGGCTGGTAGTACTGGCTTTCATGGTGCTCTTGCCTTTCCCCCATACTAATTTGTTTTGTGTTTGCTCTCTTGCACGGTGTTTTCACCAAACTGTTAGGTTCTCCAGTCAATCTGCCTGCTAAAACAATGACTTGTGTACAGCAACTCTCCTAATTACCACATTTGTCTACTGGTTCTGTCAGACAGGTTTACTTCAACATCTGCAGCTCATGCATTTAGGATGTGCTGTATACAGTGTTCTGTTTTCAGTGTCCACAGTGTATTCAGTGTGCTATATTCAGGTACAATAAGTTAACCATGCACTGACCCCTAAGTACAGTCCAGAATCTAGACGCCCTCTCATTCTCCTGCTTTGGAATATGAGAACCCTGGTGCAGGTCTGCGTTTTATTAGTGCCTCACCAAGAAGCCGTATCTAACCCTGTTTATGTAACCTGCTATATTACCAGAGTCTATTTGCAGTATGAATTAGTAATCAGGATTCTAACAGTCAACACAACTAGCACAAGGTCAGACTTCTCTATCATGGCTGCTTTCATCTTCTCCTAGCACACTCCTCTTGGCACATTAGCCACAAAATGTTTAAATGACCTTCCAGATCTGTGTCCTTATCAGTGTTATCATAAAGTGGTGAGGTCACCACCTACATCTCTCAACACAAGAACAGCCACAGTTATTCAGCATCTGCAGCTATGCATTCAGTAGAGACAGGTAATTCCACACCACTCTAGAAGAGGCCTGAAGAACTTGGATCCCAGCAGTATATTCCCATCAGTCATGTATTGCTGACTGCCAGAGGCTTGGTAAGCCTTCTGTTGAGCACAGCCTCCTAAGATTGGAAAGATGGGGTTGGCAAGCCATAATGCACAATATAACCAGTCAAAGGGTCATTCTGGTAGTTCACATACTGTCCCGCCCTTTTCTAGAGGGTTGTTGTTACTCCCCCATCATTTCATTTAAGAATGAATGTCCAGAGAAGATGCAGCGTTTGGAAAACTGCTCAACTTGTTTGTTTTCTGGGTCTGATTCCTGCCAGAAGGACTTGTTTATCTTCTGCATCCAATTCCTGAAAGCTCAATGAACCAAATCACAGAGATAAGAGAAGTGCTGGACTTTAGTTCTTTGACCATAGTCTAGCCATTGCTGCTCTACTAGTTCCTCCTTTTAAGCTCCCTGGTCTAGCAGTATTCTATTCACTTACAATAAGGAATATAGTGAAAACTACACTTACACCTTCTATTGTTATCAGATAATTTGGGACAGGATTTTGTCAAAAGCCCAGCTACACAGCATGGACAAGAGCCAAGACAAAACCTTGAACCGAGGCCAGAGGAAAGCATGAAAGCCAATTCAAACAAGCATCAGAGCCAGAAGCAGCCATCCATAGAGTTCAAAGCCAATGGGCGGAAAGAAAGTGACTCAGGATTAGGCCATGGCTGTGACAAAGAGCCAGCTGCAGGGTGGAGGGGAAATCAGGTTCCAATAGACAATATAACAGGTAGCAGACTGGAACCATTACAAATTCAGATCACACTCAAAATTGCAGTGCAGCTGGGGGAGATATGAGGAAATAGAAGTAAATTAGCTGAATAAAGAAGCAGTAGAGGAGACCAAAAGTGAAAGAGGAGATTCTACTAGCTAGCAAGATGCAAATAAGGACAAAAGCAAAAGCAAAGGGAGAACCGAAGAAGAGCTCTGCTGGATTAGAACAAAGGCCCATCTAGTCTAACATGCTGTCCTCACATTGGCCAACCAGATGCCTATGGGAAACCTGCAAGCAGAATGTAAGCACAGCAAGATTCTCCCCACTTGTGATTCCCAGCAACTTACTCAGAAACACAATGCTGTGGATACTGGAGGGAGGGAATATGGTCACCCTGACTATGTAAGACAATGTAAGAGTTCTACAATAACTGCACTTATTAAGGCTTGTACAAATCTTCTGTTGGATTGCGTGTTGCTCATGTTCATCTTCATGCTGTGACTCTGAGGGCATTTCAGCGTATAGAAAGGAACACAATATAGGCAGACAAATGTAATGTATTGGTTTTTTAAATCCTACCCTGCTTTGGGTAGGATTTATTTTTCTGTTGTTGTTTTTTTTTTATTTTAAGTTCAACAAAGCAGCTTAACATGGCTGCCTAGTTGTTGCAGCTGATGCTACAATCACACATTGACAAGAACCTGCAGGTCATATGTACTCCTATGTATTTCCCCGTGACTAGGAACAGAATCCGTTTGATTGCTGTCAAAGAAAGGAGTGTGGGTATTTTGTAGCTGTCAGCAGACATTATATGGATTTCAAAATAAAATTATATAATATCATGAGGACAATATCCTGTTCTTGGAGTCATGTGTGCATCTTGAAAACAAAATTTGGCTGTAAGATTTGTTTCCAATATAGACAGCATGTTCCAGAATGAGTCCCGAGGACCATTAAGTAAACACTATTATTTTGTTTGGTTGCAGGAACATCACGCTTACCATGCTTCTTTGATTTTCCTTTTAGTTGACATTGGAAACTGACAGCTGCTGCTCTTTGCTGGGTGCATAAATGGTCAACTCACATACTTTTTTTATTTAAAAATTTTCAATAGAAGGAAATAAGTTCAAAGGTATGTTTTGATTTGTGTTTTAATTTTGGAGCCTTTGCCAATTATGTACTTTTTGAAGCTAGAAATGTGTTTCAAAATACATTTTTGGCTTTGCGGGCTGACACAATGTACAAATTGTTGATTGGGGGAAATGACACACTTAAAGTTTTATAACTGCATTGGCATCTCTCTATCCCTCTCCTCTGTCTTTTAAGTACATGTTGGGGTTGAAGCAATAATATAAACAAGTTCTAGCCCTTCATCAGTTACGTAAAGACTTCATGCTGTTTTACATTTGTTTCCAAATACATGCTCACTTATCAGCACATGATCTCCTAAATGGTTTCATCATTTCATCCATAATTTATTAACTGGCCTTTGTAAATCACATGTGGCAATTGTGGCACATGTGGTGTAAAATGCTACTCATACATATTACACACAGATTATTAGATTTTCATACACATTCACTTGCATTTCTGGCTGCTATAGAAAGTGTCATTCATATCTGCAATAGTCCTAAAAATATGCTGAGCTTGGGGTTTGGTTCTAATTAATTTCTTGAACATCACTCACAGTTTATTGGATGCCATTCTCTTGAAAATGTGTTTAGACAATGGAAAAACTAAACATCATATTGTTACATAACAAGAAGTTACACTAGGATAATGTGGATTTGTAATTCACAAAACTGGCACAGGACTGCTATTCACTCTTTTGGAGAGTTCTCGCATGTGGCATTTATGCAACATCTCAAGTCCTTCTTAATCCTCAAGTGAGGGCTGCATTCAAATACACTGCACAGAGCTAAGAGTATTTTCATATTAGGTTTTACATTTACTGTATCTCTAAATGATACATATATATTTAAACCAGGGGAGGAAGAAACTTTTTCTATGAAGGACCACTGGGAAAAGTCCATTGGGAGTCAGAGTCAATTGTGGGAAGAGTCACAGCTGATGGTGTGTGGAGCCATAGCCATACATGAGTAGGACATACTCTCTTGCTCTTTCTGTCATCCCTATATATATGTGTGTGTGACAGAACACAACCTGAAGCTACAGTTACCTTGCATGCTTATAAACATTTTTTTCCAACTAACCAGGGTCCAACATTAACAGAAATCTTCCTGGCAAAGTCAGGGTGGGCTGCGGTTTGCCAATGGGGACAAGAAAGCTGGGACAAAGACACATTCTATGGAATGCACAAAATGTTGCTGACTGAATTTATTGGTACAATTCATTGTCTATGTCAGGTATGGGAAGAGGTAAGGGAGTAGATTCAGAAAAACAGGACGAAAGTGTGGGAAAAAGCTCCATTTCATTCCACATCAGCTATATATATATATATATATATATATATATATATATATATATATGAACTCATAGTTGTTATCAGACTCCCACACTCTGAGTAGGATAACTCATAGTACCAGCCCAAATTGCTGGAGGTGTGAAGAGCTACATTTTACCATACGCAGTGGATTTACCCAGTAATTGAGGAGTTTAGGGGAAAGGTTTTTCATGAGCTACAGTTGATTACAGAATAGGTTTGACACCAGAACCACTTATGGCGCTGCTGTCCATTTTTGATGATGGATACAAAAGTATACTTTATAAGAGGATTTCCCCCCTTTTTTTTTTATTGCAGCTCATATGGTGGTAGCACAAAACTGGAAATTAGTAACAGCTAATTTGATGGAAAAGTGGTATTCTCTGATTGGGCTGGTGGCCCTTGTGGAAAAATGTACAGTACTTGTCAGCTGAGGAAAGGAAAGAATCCAAGGAAAAAAATATGTTTTATGTGAAATTATTTTGTTTTATTAAATATGTTTTGGTCAAAAAGCAGGAATGGCTTCCTCTGTCAACTTATGTGTGTTTATAGAGTGATATGATAGGCTGGTTTCACTTTATTTGTTTGTGTGTTGTGGATTGTATATTTCTGGGATATTTTCTGTTGTATGCTTGTTTTGCTCTTATGTTTACTGTAACCAAATGTATAGGCATATATGCGCTAAGTTTTTATTATTTCTATGCTTGCTTTTCTTTGACATGTAAATCCTCAATAAACTATTTTTAAGGAGAGAAAGGGTTGGAAGCTATTAATAGCATTACTCACTTTTTGGCAATGATGATCTTGGAGCTATTTCTTTGAACTGAACGTGGAAGATATAGCTTCAGTTATCCACTGCACACAATGACTCCTGCATTTTTAAGTAACATACTGGTTGCATATTTTGTTATAAATTGCCCAGTATTTCAGTGGTGATTAGAATTAAGTCTCACAGCCTGCTTCTCTGGTAATGTTAACAATTTATATAACTTATATAACTAACAGAGAAATTAATAAAGGAATCTTTCAATGCCCATGTGTTTGTATTGAACTACAACTGATTATGCTTGAGGATACAAAGAGGATTGCAATTTGGAACACTCTTAACACTAATAAATATTTGGGTCCTGGGGGTGGGTGGGGAGAATTCATTGAGATTTAACATTTTAAAAATAATTGCTTTTGGAGACGAGAAACATAGACTGTGCCATCTCTCCATAATTCCAGCACAACATAAATCTTCACTCTCCATCACACTTTGCTGCTCTTTACCACAGTGCCAAGGAGTAGTTTAAATGTCACACCAGGGCCTCAGTCTCAGCTGCATTCATGTCAAGGGCACCAGTGCTGTGAATCAAGATGGCCCATGAGTCAGCTAGTTGAGACAAAGTAGGTTGACTGCCAAGTGCACATTCATGGTATAAGATTTCATGCAAAGTCCTTTGGTTTGTAGTTACAATAAATGTGTCTCCAGCATTCATACTACTTTCTGGGATGCCCATTACAGCCCTTGTATTCGGATTGCAGTGCATAATGGAGCCCGAGGCCCTGACATAGCCCTGTGAATTTTACAAGCCAGTACTAACAATTATCCATTAACCACCAAGAACACAAAGCCACAATGAAACAGCCACCTGCCAATTCCAGAAGTATGGTACGTTAGGAGATACAGTACACACAGTTTGTTGTTCTGACAGGCATAATTTGCCATTTATAAAAATCTGTTTGCACAAAGTTGCCAGACGTTTAGCGAAATGAAACGTTGTGTATTCGCTTGAACTCAGTGTTCCCTCAGGCCTTGTTGAAAACGGCCAAAACGACATACTTTGGTTCCAATAATTTTTTCCCTCTTTGTTTGTTTAAACTGTCCAGGATGACTAATCAAAAGAAGAGCACTGCACAGAACTGAGGAAATGAACCAAAATATGATACCATTTTGAAAGGAAGCCTAATGGGATAGCCCACTGATTTTAGAGGATGGAAATGAGGCACCACATAAATAAAGATATTAAAGGTTATATCCTGTCCCTGCTCTCAAACCACACAAACATATTGTAATAATTTCAAACCCTAAATTGGTATCTGTATCAGCAAATTGTTTTGGATTATTATTTTTATTATTAACCAAACTATAAATGACAGCGTATTCAATTAACTGTCTGTTCTGTTTAACAATAAGAGGAAAGAAGAGGTCCCTCTCTTTTCCATGTTCTACTTCCCTCACACTTGGTTCTTCTTCTATCAATTCTTCTCCCTTTATGACACCCTGTAAGCTGGAAAAAGAGAAGAATATATGGAGAAGAATATATGGAGCAAAATACACAGGGGATTTGAGACAAAGCTGTGCTTTTACTGTCAACTGTTTTTAGCAACCAAAGGGAGTGTGTGCAAAAGGTGAATTTACTGTCCTCTCTTTTCCCTGACAGCCACCAGCACAAACGCCTCCTCCTCCAGGAGTGGTTATAAATCCCTCAAACAAATAACGGCAATGAAGTTTCAGCACCACTTTCCTGAGCAATCGCTGTTGACTTTTAAAATAAAAAACTGTTTCTGGAGAACAATTCCCATCACCCTTGACCTCTGGCTGAGTTAGCTAGTGCTGATGTGAGTTGGAGTCTAGAAACATTTAGAGGGCCACAGGTTCCCCATTCTTGCTTTTGGGGGAACAAGCCCAAAACTTTAACATACAAATCCATCTGACAGAATATGTTTTGATTTCTACACATTGGTTACCAACTTTCTTTGCACTCCTTTCAAACTTATTGGATGGACAACGTGTAAGAAAATTAATATTCCAGAAGCAGCAGCCAGCTGCAGAAGTACCAGCAGGTCTTAATTTATGCCGTTTTCAGGCAGGATTCGATCCTGGTGCTCCTCATTTCAGAAATTAAGCACTGAAGAGAAGAAAACTTACCTGAACCACACAAAGAAGACATCACAAAATGCCTTCAAACTGAATGCTGTTAAACATATTGGCATATGAGAAATCTTAAAATGAAACTTAAATGATTTACGGTGTGTATCTACGGAAATGTGACGGTTGCTATAGTTCATAATATCATCAGTTCTGTACAATAGCTATGAAGAGCATAAAGTGAAGCACATTTAAGCCTCATTAATTTAAGCTGGGAGCGAATTAGGAACAGAAAGGCAAAATAAATACATGTACTGATAACTTCTTGTCTAGACGCCAAAAACAAAACAAAAATACAAAATCATTATTTTCTCAGAAGGAATGGAAAAATCTTGCATTTAGTCTTATAACAAAAAATGGCAACTTGTATTAAATTGTCACATGTTAACCCTCATTATATGTGCCTGTAGCTAAAGAAATCTAAACAGGTCTAGACAGGACAAGTCTGCATCATGGTAATGTATTAACTATAGGACTGTACAAGTCTGCCTGGATTGCAGTCTTGGTTTTCTGCTTCATTAAACTTCATTACATTTTACTGTAATACATAAGTTGGTCAGTGTTACAGACTCCTTGCTACAATATTCCAGTACTGCACAACATAAAATAGGAAGGAAGGATTAGAATTTCATCTCTTATGTCAAAACACACTTACTGTATATCGACTTGACTACAGCCTCTCTGTCTCAGAAGAAGAAGAAGAAGAAGAAGAAGAAGAAGAAGAAGAAGAAGAAGAGTTTGGATTTGATACCCCGCCTTTCACTCCCCTTCAGGAGTCTCACAGCGGCTAACATTCTCCTTTCCCTTCCTCCCCCACAACAAACACTTTGTGAGGTGAGTGGGGCTGAGAGACTTCAGAGAAGCGTGACTGGCCCAAGGTCACCCAGCAGCTGCATGTGGAAGAGCGGAGACGCGAACCCGGTTCCCCAGATTACGTGACTACCGCTCTTAACCACTACACCACACTGGTAGTTCCCATTGTAGTCTTGGATCCAGTCCTAACCTAAATCAGCCCAATGCATTAGACTTTACCAACACAAAACCTCTGTGTACACATAGAACAGATGATTCAATTGAAATGAATGGGAATGCAGAGCTGCCTAAAAGCTATGGATACAGGGTGACTGTAAGTCTGATCTCAACATAATTTTACATGTTCAAGTGTTGTCAGTAGCATTGTGTACAATGAAGAATCTTCCAGTGCCAGGCTGCAAACTGCGTTTTATGTGCAAAGTGTATGAAAACAATTCAGGCTAGTGCTGGGAGCCAGTGGCGTAGCGTGGGGGGTGCAGCCGCACCGGGCGCAACATCTGGGGGTTAGGGTTAGGGGCGCAAATCCACGGGTTAGGGGGCGCAAATCCACGGGTTAGGGGGCGCAAATCCACGGGTTAGGGGGCGCAAATTACTTGCCTTGCCCCGGGTGCTGACAACCCATGCTACGCCACTGCTGGGAGCTACTATGTACGTTCACTAGACTGAGCTGGTGATGCATGTCAGAAAGTACAAATTTGAAAGTATAAATGCATATTGAATCTATTTTATCCTCCATCTCTAGCAACAACTAAACCATTGCCTGAAATAAAGAGTATAATATCTGAATCCAACTGCTGCCCTACTGCAGGTGAACTCCTTGAACTCTGTAGTGGAGACAAGAAGCGTTAAGACATAAACCACTAGAGCTGAGAAATGAGTTAAACACACCCTATTCTATTAAGAACTTGGAGGAACACGAAAGACAATGTTCATAGCTTTTTCATATCTTCACATCTATCATTCCACCCCACAATATCATCATGAATGGGAGAGTTGTAATGGCAACACACAGTTTGTTCCTCAAAAGATCCTTTCATTGTATTCTTGGAATCTGAAACAAAACTGTTGAATCAACATCACTTTGCTTAGTAATGCCATTTTTTCCACCAACTTCCTTACAACCCACATCAAGTACAATGAACATTAAACTTTTTTGTTGTAGTAAATTTACTATTGCCAGGAAAGCCTAACGTAGCTGTTGTGTGTGCATAAGAGCACGGCTGTGTCTGTGTGGGGTTGCGGTAATTGATGAAAGCAAAGTAAATGATTTACTTATATAGTTCACGTCCTTCCTTTGTTCTCATTCACACATCTGACTGGCTGGATGTTGGCTCTAGGCCTAGAATGGTACCACCTTGACTGTCCACATTTTAAAATAGATATTTTAACATCTATGCTTCTTTTCATAGATTGTGGAAGTATTTTCAGTATTTTCCACACAGAAATTTATTCTGGAATCACTACTGCTCATTCATGCATGTTTTTACAGCATCCACATGATGACATCAGCATCAAAATTCCAGTCCATATTTTTACGTCATTTAATCCAGTTGTCCTGTTCCTGCAAAAAAAAAACCCTCAGTATATAAAACAACCCACAATTTCCATTTTGAATTTGATTATTTGTAATATTATAAACTAATTGTCTCTATTGTAATGAGAGAGGGAGAGCGCCGAAGATGTAAGAAGAATGCAAGTTGACTTGTTCAGCATTGATGACCATTTTGAAAGCATGCTTGCATGTTAGTTGCCTGCATTTCAGATAATTTGGATCATGTTTCTCTTCTCTGCAGAAAGTCAAATTGCCAATTGTGGCAATGCTGCAATTATTCTATAATATGATTACATTTTTACCATCAGTGTGTGTTGTTCGTACCAGACTTCTTAGTTAATTTAGGTTGTTAGGAGAGCTGTGACATACTACTGCTTCTCTTACTTTGCAGAAATGAAGGAAAGATTTTTAAATGAAACTCAGATGGCAGATGTCAAGCTGAAGAGTTTCTGCCTAATTTATTTTATTATTATTATTGAATTTATATACTGCCCTATACCTGAGGGTCTCAGGGCGGTTCACAGAATAAAATCAAGATATAAAACCACAAAATACCTAATGAAAATAAAAACAACAACCCGATAGTGCCCCCCCCCCAAAAAAAACACATTTTAAAAGGGCATAGGATGTAAATTGGATCAACCAAAGGCCTGGTTAAAAAGGAACGTTTTTGCCTGGCACCTAAAGGTGTATAATGAAGGCGTCAGGTGAACTTCCCTGGGGAGAGCATTCCACAGATGGGGAGACACTGCAGAAAAGGCCCCTTTCTCGTGTTGCCACCCTCCAAACCTTCTGCAGAAAGTTTCTGCATGCTATTTATTTATTTCAATCAATGGGTCCACAATACCTGATCATCAATTCCTGATCTCTGGGCAGATAGCAGAGTAAAAAAAACCTCCCACAATATCAGTTAAGACAACACTATAAAATCATCTGCAACAATTGAAGCATCATCAGTTAAAATGTAATTCAATAATACAGCTAACTAACAGCAACAACATTATAAGTTTTTTTTATCTCCCACCGATGCCCACCAGCATCAGAGGGAGAAAAAGCCTGGACCATCTACCCAGGTAGAGAGAATGTAATACACTTTAATATCTAATGTCTGCTGTTGACACTTATAATACTATTGTAGGGCAATTGGGATCTGCAAGAGAACTTGGCTTCCTAAATGAGCCAGCCAGGTCTAACTCAGCAGTTCCCAATTACAGGCATTTTTGTTTGCCTTTACCAGCAGCTGCACTAGGGTTTTTAACTGCCTTTAGTCCCAAGTCAGTTAGGGTTTTATTTAATAACAATAAATTAATACTTGAATTAAGCTCAGTAGCATATACACAGCCAGTACAGAATTGGTGTTGCATGATTCTGCCTTGTAGAACTACTCAGAATTCAATTATTAATTAATTAATTTCTATGCCACCCTTCATCTGAGGTTCACAGGGCACTTTAACAATATAAAAACACAAAAAAGCATACCATAGGAACAAACAAAAACAATACATTGCCATATTATTTTAGCAGCCACATTTTGCCTTAGCTGCAGCTTCTGAACCATCTTCATTGCAGGGGGTTGGACTAGATGGTCCCTGCCAACTTTACAATTCTTTGATTCTATGATTCAAGGTTAGTCCCATCACCATTACAATAATCCAATGGGAGGTTGCCGGAACATGGGATGCTGTGGCATGGCTGCATAGATTCATGGGGGGGGGGGGGATTTGCAATGTTATTCTACGTGAGACCTAGGTTATTTAAATAAGGTGTGGCGCTGTGGGTTAAACCACAGAGCCTAGGACTTGCCCATCAGAAGGTCAGCGGTTCGAATCCCCGTGACGGGGTGAGCTCCTGTTCCTCGGTCCCTGCTCCTGCCAACCAGAGCAGTGCACGGAAATGCCGTTTACCTTCTTGCCGGAGCGGTACCTATGTATCTACTTGCACTTTAACGTGCTTTCGAACTGCTAGGTTGGCAGCAGGGTTATTTACATAGTACCATCTTAAAACACTGCTAGGTCATTCTTTTTCTCAATTCAGATTGAAGCTAGTTGGGGGGGGGGGGAATGAATCAAAACATGGTATTTCATAAGAAATGTCAGGATAGAAACAGGCTAGATATAGATTGTCGCTGGCATCGTGCGCACACCACTTCCCAAACCAGCAGTGGGAGCTCACTGGGTGCAGCATAAGCAGGCGTATATATACAGCCCTATGCCAAGAAACCAAATGCCAATCAACCGAGGAACATACTAGATGTTGCAAGGGAGAGATGTAAAGAGTGCCTCAATGTTGGTTTCTTTTTAAGCCATTAGGGAACAATGATTAACAGCTGAAGAGCAGAAGGGTACCTTTCCCCTCCAACCGTTTTCCAGCTTCATGCACCAGCAAAGAAAAGCTTTGGGTACCAGTGTCGTTTTCTCCACAAGCAAAAAATGCAGCTTAGGGATAGAAATTCTTAAGTGGAAAAATAACTAAAGGAGAAATGGTTCATCCTTCCCTCTATCTTCCATTCCTCAGCTTAAACTCACAACCTCCTACAACCTGCTTTTCGTTTTTAAAACCTTAGGAGGTCCTCAATTCATCTCCTGCATCGTACCTAATATGGCCCTACGGTTATGGTTATTAACTTCTGAAGGCTTGGCATCAATAAGCTAATGTCAAGGCCTCATGACCTCTTAAGTTGCTAGACAGACTGTTGGAAATTTGTTGACTTGGACTTATTTGGGCAGTCTTTGTTCATTTAGCATGTTTAGAAAACATGATTAGAATATGTTCACCATCCTGTTTGCTCAGCCCCTAGTTTCAGAAGCCAAAAGAATTCTAACATCTCTGCATGTCCTTGATTTTCCATGGCATGTTTTTAGGCTTTAAAAAAAGAACCTTTTAAAAAAAACTGAGACCTATTTTCTTTTAAAGACATTCACTTAAAATATATATTTGCCGCACACAACAAAAACAGAGATACATTAGTAGCTGCTAACACATCTTGAGCAGATAAAAAGCATGAAGTCATATTAGAAACACAGAGGCATTTGGTTTAGTTTAACACCTGTGAAGTTGCTTATATCTGCCAATTTCTATACCTTCAGTCAACGTACCAATAAGCAGCATGTAAAGTAGGTCAGATCTTTATACCTTAACAAAGAAAATATTGTGTGATCTTTGATCTCAAACTTGCAATTTACCAGATAGCAATTTAAGCAATATCTTGCAATATGTCATGCTTAAGAGTTCATTTTAAATATATCCCTTGGCCCACCCCTTTTGTTTTTTATGAGAATGATCCAGAAAATCTGCTATGAAAAAGGGCATTAATGCTTTTGTTCCTCTTCCAGCGCTTAAAGTTGCATGACCTTTTAAAACTCAATGCTCTGTTGGCTAACTTCCTTTGATCTACTATTCCAAATTTACTGCACCTGTTAATTTTCACTTTTCCCATAGCAAAACAAAATAGCATACACACATTTACTGGAAAGATGATCAAGAGCATATTGAAAGTTACTTAGCTCTCTCATTTAAAAGAGTAAAAAAAAGGCACTCTGAACAGTTCACGCATTGTGAGATGCTTCATAACAAAATGCCTTATATTATGAAATTAACATTTGTTTGGACCACTCTTAGCTAGGCCTTGTTTATGTGTGTTTGTTCCTTACTTGATGGCTGTAACATTGAGGGAAATATTGGAGGTGATATGAAAATTCTATTAGCAATGTTTGATTTCAAATGCCTTGTTCACCAAATGTAAGTCATCATTTTAGACTGGTTCACACAGATATCAATCCAAAAGTTCTGTATGTACTCTTAAGAGTGGCCATCAGTGCATTTTTCCCACATGGCAGACATGTGTATCACCACAACATCTTATCTCCTTCTCCTTTTTCAGAAGAGGCTATATACCGTATTTTCACTCTATAAGACACACTTTTTTCCTCCTAAAAAGTAAGGGGGCCGCATTCACATGTAGGGATGGGAAAATCTGTCAGTTTTGGGTCTCATTTTTCCATTATTAATTCAGTTCCCCATATTTTCAGAGTAGTTTGTGGATTTTTAAAATAAAGTCCTAATGAAAAGTAATCAGCATTTTTTGTGTGAATTTTTCCAATATTCATATTTTTGTTTGACATGCATATTTTTGCAAAGCAATTTACCCTCATATAATGCATTATTGCATGTTATTTTTACTAATATATGCATTGCTATGGACACTTTACCATTGTATATACATTTTGGGACACGTTACTGTGCTGGATAACTGCATTGCAAAATTCAGAGAAATACAAATTTTGAATGATGACTACATTTTGGTCTGTTATTGTTGCAGAAAGTGCAATTTATGTAAGTTTGCCTTAAAATGCGAATCAAATTGAGTTTCTCCCCATCCCTACTAAAGGAGTCCACATGTTGAAAGGAGCTGTGGGACTGCACAGCTGGCAAATTACAAACTGATGTGGAAATGTGAAAAACTAAACTTATGCCTGGAAAAATGAGAAAGTGGAGAAAAACAAAATTGACATATTCACACATCCCCACTCTTTATACATTTATACCCTTGCAGTGGTCTAAAGATTAAACGACACATTTATTTTCTGCAACCATATCAAGCCAAAAGTATCCACAGCAAGACTTACATTCTGCAAAGCTGCCTTAACTTCTGGAAAATATTAACTCATTTCCACACTCTATACTTCAGTGATCAGGAAGGTGAATGAGAAACTCAGTGGAACTCGGATCCTCCAAAACACCACCCCTGTTCTGCAATACAGCTCATGTATTGCCTGCATCACATGTTATGTGGGATATGTGGTTTCATGTCAGAACACACCCACAAGAAAAGGGATTGAATTACTGGTGATCAGGATTCCAGGAGTATGAACTAGGGAGTCACACAATAATCTCAGCATAGTATCAGTTTAGTAGCGTCTCTTGTTCAAAACACAGGAAGCTGCTTGTATCAGGTAAGACCAGCTCTCCATCTGGCCCAGTATTGTCTACTCTAGGTTCTCAGACACAAAGTTGTTCACAGCATCTTCTATTTGATTCCCTTAAGTGGAGATACAGGGACTGAACACATAAAGCATGTGTTCCATCACTCAGATATGGTTCCATCCCTGACCAGCACAGGGTGTCCCAAGCAATCATGCACATCCAATGTACAAGAGTCCCGGTTTCATCAGTTTGCGAACAGGTGATTCACATACTTGTCAATTGTTGAGTAATAAGCCCAAAGGAGATTGGTGTGAACAATTGCCCCTGCATTACAAGCGTAAAACAGATTTGTTTCATTTGTGAGTAGAATTGCTAGGTAACCCAATCTGAAAGATCAGCACTGCCAAAAGTGAGCTCTGCCACCAAACA
Organism: Podarcis pityusensis; assembly: GCF_964106645.2. Lineage (NCBI taxonomy): Eukaryota > Metazoa > Chordata > Lepidosauria > Squamata > Lacertidae > Podarcis > Podarcis pityusensis. The sequence goes on from NC_138027.1 coordinate 51,438,052, forward strand.
TTTGCAGATCATCTGGGAGAGGTGGGTAAAAGAGTTCTAGATGTCCAGGCAGAAAAGGGTAAATAAGGGCCAGGAGATTAAGGCCCTGGGTGGCCCCTTAACAAAAAGAGAACTGAGAACCCCAGGGGTTAATGGATACAGAAGAAGAATGGTGTACATTCTGACTGCAGGCTCTAAGAAGCAAGGAGAAGGGCCATGAAGGAGAGGAGATTGAGGGCCCAAAGGAGATTTTAAGAGTAGCACGGGCAGAAGAGAAGATGGAGAGAGAGTGACATGAGCCAGGAGTTAAATTCCTGGAGGTTTGTTGTTGTTTAGTCATTTAGTCGTGTCCGCCACTTCGTGACCCCATGGACCAGAGCACGCCAGGCACTTCTGTCTTCCACTGCCTCCTGCAGTTTGGTCAAACTCATGCTGGTAGCTTTGAGAACACTATCCAACCATCTCGTCCTCTGCTGTCCCCTTCTCCTTGTGCCCTCCATCTTTCCCAACATCAGGGTCTTTTCCAGGGAGTCTTCTCTTCTAATGAGGTGACCAAAGTATTGGAGCCTCAGCTTCACGATCTGTCCTTCCAGTGAGCACTCGGGGCTGATTTCCTTAAGAATTGAGAGGTTTAATCTTCTTGCAGTTCATGGGACTCTCAAGAGTCTCCTCCAGCACCATAATTCAAAACCATCAATTCTTCGGCGATCAGCCTTCTTTATGGTCCAGCTCTCACTTCCATACATCACTACTGGGAAAACCATAGCTTTTACTATACGGACCTTTGTTGGCAAGGTGATGTCTCTGCTTACATGACAACTATGCAAGAAGGCAGCAAGAGGATGTTCTGTGGACCATTTACCTGAGGTAGGAGAAGGCACCCTGGCCAAAGAGACAGATGAATTTCTTGGTCCTGGAGTAGAGTCAGCTACTGTCCCAAAACTGCATCAGACTGTGATTTGTTGCCATTTGTTACAGCATATCATGAGTGCCACTGCCTCTGTGATAAATCTAGTACAAATAGGGAGCCCTGTGATGTTGAGTGACTCTCCGCTACCCTCGGGATGATGCAATTGTTAAAGCTTTGGTACTGATCCCCAAAGTTCTTTGACCAACTAAGCTCTAACAGCACACATGGCAAAATAGTGATCCCAGTGCTAGAATCCCTTATTCTTTCCCCAGACTTCAACTGAAAATCATCCCACACTGGCTGCAATGAAACCACTGTGGAATTAGCGGGGGGGGGGGGTTAATCAGTCAAATGTAACCCACTTTTGAAATGGGATTCAAACACATTTTAATAATGCTTTTTTTCCTTCTTCAGTTAGCATCACCATGCAAATGTCTCACTTGATATTCATCAGCTGGCTTTTCCAACCACTTGATTACCTTGAATTAGATTTTGTCGATCAGCTTTCCAACTTCTAAGTTACCTTGAATTGCAACTTGTCAGTCAGCTTATTCTCTGCTAACTGGGAAAATGTTGTATTCAATATTAGCCATTGTGTGTAGTCTCCATGGCTTGCTTTTCTATTACAGTATTTTGAAAGTTCTGCTGAAACGTTGAGGATTTTTCATATGGTGTCCGATGTCATGCTATGTTTTCTTAGACTCTTCATTTTCATAGCTGCACTTAAGAATTCATCCCATGAAATTCCACAGATTTTCCCAGTATATGCAACTAAAGCCTCTTAAGAAGGCAAACCCATTTCTCACTTTCAGATGCTAATAAAACCATGACAAACTCTAAATATGTTTCTCCTGATGTGTGAGGTTTTCTTCTTCGCTGCAGCTGTTCTAGTGTAACTCAGTATACTGGGTGGTATAAAATTGCCTGGGAAAATGACATATCTCAGACATTGGGTGGGGAGACGAGTATAATAATAATAATAAAACTACATAATTTGTGCTATTTTTGCATGACTTACTTTTACACAGGCATAGGATAGTAAGTAAGCAAAACAGATGATGGGAACATTTTGCAAATATCTGTTAGTGTATTATTATTAATTTAAGCACTAATAACCATATTTTTATTTTTTAAAGAAAAGCCCTATGGATAGGAAATTACAATCCTTCGTGTATTTAATGTGAAGGCCACCTGGACACTAGCTGTCATCCCAGTTGCTTTATTGCCCAGAGCTCCTCAGAAAAGCAAGGAGACTCCTGGTCTCTTCATGGCCAGACAGGGCACTTATGAGTGATCCTGTCAATGGTCGTCTCCATCAACATGTATATTATAGTTCTCCGGGACTAGCGTCTTGGGATGCTCCACCACGTCTACCAGGTGGTTAAGTAACAGGGTGGATGCTAGACCAATAAGATCCCTAATGCCAAAGGATAGGCTCCAAGATTAAAATCAGTCATGAGTGCCCAGAAACTCTGGAGCTGCAATACAAAAAGCATAAATTTTAGTGCAGTCCATAGATGTCAGCAGAGCTACTCTGAAGTAAGTAGCTGGTGAGCAGCAGCCTGCTTATTTTGTATGTGTTGCCTTGGCATCATCAATGTAATCCTCGCAGTAAAAAACTGAATATACCAGTAATTAAAGCTTGCATTTTGGACTCTAGGGTACTGTCAGGCATTGCTGGCTTATTTATAGACCTCTTAAAACCCAGGGAGGTACACTGAAAGGTCTCCTTACTAAAGCACCTCTGTCAGGGTTGACAAGGTCAGCTAAATTTCCCATGAGACCAGAACTGTTAAAATGACTATGTCCACATTCCTGTAGACACATCTATAGCGACCTGGCACAAGAAAGTGATAAAAAGGATTGCAGAACTGTCTTATCTCTTTCAGACCTGAAAACATCCTTTGAAAGGATTTTTCCCCCTACCTTAGCTGGATCCCCTTTTCAGCCACTCACTAACTAACCCATTGAATAATCTCAACAGCCCCAAGTATGGCTAAGTGGATTTGCGTCACTGTATTGTTCCCAAGTAAAAAACTAGATCCCAGCAGGTTAGTAATAAATGCAGACCAGGGTCAGATCACACATAAAAATGCTTATATATTTTATTCCAACTTCTTTTCTTGTTTAGAAAGCAGCTACTATGCTTACATTTATTTATTTTTTTGCTTGTGTAATAATAAACATCTGTGACAATGTAGGTGCCAAAATAAATAAACTTAAGGAGATTTTGTGGAGGTCATACTAACCCTTTTTTTTTATCTGATTCAACTTTCTGATTCAGTGGGGTGCAAAATGTCTTCAACTTCAACGCATTACATATGACTGGAAATAATGTGATTTGCTGAATTTTTTGTCAATTTCATCTTCTTGACACATTATTTCTTGCAGGCTACAGCAGTTGAGCTGATTTGCTATCATGGTCACTGCTGTTATTTCGTAGTAGTAATGTAAGCGTCAATAGCTGTGCAACATCTAAAAATATACTGGGTGCTTTATAAAAAAGATAAAAACAAATGGGTCCCTCTTCATAGTTCCTTACCAAAAAAATAAAATGGCTCTAACAAGAAAGGCATTGCTTATGGTGTGCCTGCTTTCTTTATCAGCATGATGATAAACAGTCTGGTCAGCGCTGGTAGCTAACGATATAATTAATCCAGTCATCAGCTCTTATCTTGGGCAAGTGTTGACCTGGCTTCAGACAAAATCCTTATGGTGCACAGTTTCCCTTCTCCCACCACCACTCTTATTCATGCACTCTAAATAAATCATATGCAAATACCATACGTGCCCATACGCAAGTTTCCTGCTCCACTCTGGATTTGGCACAAAACCACAAGAGTGCTATAATGATGAAGTTCTTTCTGTTCTGCAGTTCCGGTTCCACAATACAGACAGATGTCCAAAACAGAAACTTCATTCAACCTGGGATACCACACTGTGTTTGGTTTCTTGGCAACTGTGGAGTAGGTATACATTTCCCTCAAAGCTGACATAATGAAATGTATGCAGGCATTCTGGCTAGGCATGACATCAGCTGCCGCAGATATTTAGTTACAACACTAGCATCCAACCATTTTGGCAAGGGGACCACAGGCTGGACACAAAATGAAGGATTGCACCACACAAAGATGCACTGCAGGGCATGTGTCACTGCTTGGGTCTCCTTGTGATTCTGCCTCTTGGTACCAGATCTGCTGGTGCGCTGGCACACAGCATTGACATGTACACATACATGTTACACATGTACTTGCTACAAAGGAATTCAGCAAGCCCTGCTGGGATCAATTGCACTTGGGAGCTCCTGGTCAGGAGCTTTCAGCAAGAATCTTCCTTTGCGGCTGAGCTTGAGTTCAAGCCAGAGTGCAAAAGAAAGCATCTGGGGTACACAGTATGTTATCCCCACAAAGCAGAAGTAGGAAACCTTATTTTCAGGATATGTGCACTACTTCCTCCACTCTAGGCATCGATTTCTCTTTGCAGCTCCAAGGCACATCTTGACAAGTGAATGTGATTGTATAAGAATTCAAAATTAAAAGCTCCAAATCCATTATAAATTAGCTGAGGACTGTTGTTTAAACAAATTAAGCATTCTAATTAATCTGGTTTTGATGTCTTGATCATGCAATAACATCCACATGTTCCAAAATGTAAGCCAATATGCACTCAGTTTGTTCTTTTCTATATATATATAAAAAAATAGCTTTCTCTACTAAAATATGCTCCAGAATGGAAAAGTCATTTTTGCCGTTCATTGTCCTGAACAGTGAAGAAAACCTGTAGAGGTAATCAGTGACTATGACTGCTGCTGTTTAGGTCTGCAATCAAATCCACCTCATGCTTGGAATTTAAGGCTGTGGCCCCACCACTTCTGTTACTGTGCATTTGGGACACAGCATCAAGTACGTTGGTAATTAGCAGTAATATCAGCAGCATCATTATTAGTATTACATTCGTACCTTGGAAGTCGAACAGAATCCATTCTGGAATTCCATTCAACTTCCAAAACATTCAGAAACCAAAGTGCGGCTTCTGGTTGGCTGCAGGAAGCTCCTGCAGCCAATCAGAAGCCACGTAAGCCCTATCAGACATTCGGCTTCCCAAAATAGTTCACAAACCGGAACAGTCACTTTCAGGTTTGCCACGTTTGGGAACCAAACCATTTGAGAACTAAGCTGTTTAAAAACCAAGTTACGACTATACTTCTTATTCATTGCCTTATACCAAAGTCTCAAGGTGACTTACTATCACCACGGACATTAAATTACATATAAAAATATAAAGGACACAGAACAGTCAGCTATACCACAACAAGTGATCGTTGCAATAATCAAGAACCCATCTCCCCCAACAATCTAAATATGACCACCACTAAAAATGAATCAACAGAAACAAAATGACAGCAGTGACTATGAGATGCAACAACTGAAGGCCTGAAAGAAGAGAGAAGATTTCTCCAGGTGCGAAAAAGATGTTCATGTAGGTGCCAGCTGACCCTTTTTGGGGAGAGCATTCCATAAGTGGTACTGCATGTGCAGTTGAAGAAATGCCATGCCTTCAACTTTGACAAATGTGGTTCTTCAGGATCTGCAAATGATTAAAACTGGGAAGGAAGAGGATGTTCTTGAACTCATCATTAACAAGGAATAATGTTGGGAGGTTTTTATGCATAGTTAAACTGTCAACATCACGCAACCAAAAATTGCATCACAAAGTCCAATCCACACATTGACCAGTGGATACCCAGTCATGTCAATGCAATATGAAACTCTCTGGCAAGATGCAGATGTGCTTCAGATGGGCAATTAAAAGGTGTATATATATGCAACACTTCTCTCAACCTAACTGAAATCAAAGGGACTTAAGCAATAACAATATAACAGCTGCCTGCGAGTTGAGTATGTGCTATTTTTTTAGTTAGAATGGTGGCCTTGGAAGTATGGTTGGTAATCCTGTTTAACATCAGCCATCTTTTTTTGAAGGACCTTGATTCTACTTATAGACTCCTGCATGCGTTGAAGTATAGAAAAGTGGCTCTTTTAAAAACACCTGTCTATCTGGGATTTGACAGAGCCTTCCATTGGGCCCTAAAGCCACTCACAAAGGCAACAGGATCCTTCATCTTTCTTACTCAGCTATGAATAGAAACATAGGAAGCAGCCTTATACCAAGTTGACCATTGGCCCATCTAATCCAGTGTTGTCTACACTGACTGGCATCAGATTTCCGGGATTTCAGATAGGAGTGCCCACCAGTGCCCAGAGATGTTGAATACTGAACCTGGGATCTTCTGCATGCAAAACAGATGCTCCATCACTGAACTATGACCCACCTCCATAGCATAGGAGGAGATTTGTTGTTGTTGTTGTTTAGTCGTTTATTCATGTCCATCTCTTCGTGACCCCATGGACCAGAGCACACCAGGCACTCCTGTCTTCCACTGCCTCCTGCAGTTTGGTCAGACTCATGTTGGTAGCTTCGAGAACACTGTCCAACCATCTCGTCCTCTGTCGTCCCCTTCTCCTTGTGTCCTCAATCTTACCCAACATCAGGGTCTCTTCCAGGGAGTCTTTTCTTCTCATGAGGTGGCCAAAGGATTGGAGCCTCAGCTTCAGGATTTGTCCTTCCGGTGAGCACTCAGAGCTGATTTCCTGAAGAATGGATACGTTTGATCGTCTTGCAGTCCAAGGGACTCTCAAGAGTCTCCTCCAGCACCGTAATTCAAAAAGCAGAAGATTAAGGAGCCCTTTACCCATGTCTTTGCTTGTATGCAAGGCAGCTGGCAGTATGTACAATGGGGGGGGGAGAGATTTTTGCCCCCTACATTCTAATAAGCAACAGCAACCTACCTCACAAGAAGCTAGCATAGCCTCAAAATGCTTTAATATTTTACTTAAATATTTAAGTTCTTAAATATTTTTAATACTGCATTTGAAAACAAATTGGGTTAACAAAATACTTTTTGATAGCTTGTGTTACATCATGCTGTTTAAGAGTGGTTTAATTCTCCAGATTCATTTCAACAGAGATTGCTTGCTAGCTGGTGCTTACTTGTCCAAGAACAATCACTTGCATCGTTTTCCCACAAGAGAGGTTTATATGACTCCTGGAGCAGGAACATATGATATATATTCTAACATTTTAAAAAACCAACCTTTTGACCTTCCCCTTGAAGAGCCCTGAAACTACATCAATTGGCTTCTTGCCTCTGGCATGCCAGGAAACTTTTAGGAGCCAGAAGATGCCACCAGCCCTAACCGCAAAATATTAAAAAGTAATAGTTTTTGGAAAATGCTATAAGAAAAAGGAAGAGGGTGATTTGATAATCTTACAGGAACTGTAAATGTTCTTTAAGAATTCATTAGTGATGCATGCTGAGTTTTCATTGCAGAACAGAAGCAGTGGTGACCTCAAAGACCTGGAAATAAAACCAACTGTAAATAGTAGAGTATCCAAACTCCTGCCCAACTTCCTAATAACATATTGTGAGATAGATGGAACTTTGTGAGGTTTCCCCACCCCCTTGTTCTCTTTTACACAGTGACAATGCTTTGAACCTAGAGCTAGCAAAGATAAAATTGAGTTAAAACTATGCTGTTGTTTTACAGACATTTCAGTTTCTGCTTATCACTAGCTACTGTTTTGTTATTTGGATTACGAAGTATTTCCGCCTCTATGCTTCAGAAGTGTGGGATTTAATTGATACAAGGTCTTATTTATTATTATAGCTATTATTTATGCATTTATTTATCGGCTTCTATATAATTGTCTCAAGGTGGCATACAATAAAAACAGTGGGAAACAGTGGAAAACACAAAAAGCGGGTACATTTAAAAAAATATGAAACCACACAGAAACTCATGAGAAACCCAGCTAGGAAAGCCTTCTGAATAAAAATGTCTCCAAATTCTCAACTCTGGGAGATTTAAAATAATGCATTTTCAGTTATTGTAGTTCAAAACATTTATAGCTGAGACTCCATTTTGGCTGACTGGAGAGAGGAGGGAGGGAGCAAGAGTGTGGTGGAGAGGGCAGACAATCTCATACCACACAGACTTGGGGGGGGGGGGAGGTTGCCAGAGAAAAGGAGATGGATGGTCCTTGAATGGGCAGTGTTTTCCTTACTGCTACACCTGATGCACCTCCACCAGATGCAGCCAACTGACCGTGTGATGGTGTGATGGCAAACCCTCACCGTGATCAACTCCCCAACTCCCGCCCGGAAACCTATGTCCCCACTGTGGAAGGATGTGTGGATCCAGAATTGGCCTCCACAGTCACTTACAGACTCACTGCTGAAACCCTATTTTGGAAGGCAAGCTTACTCGGCTATGAGTGATCACCAGAGGAGAAGAAGAAGAAGAAGGAAGGAAGGAAGGAAGGAAGGAAGGAAGGAAGGAAGGAAGGAAGGAAGGAACTACTTCATCAGATCTTTATTCATCTGTGACCATGATAAATCATTCATTCCTACGTACATGCATACATCAGGTGCAGGTTTAGCAGGCTGATGTCACATTTCTAAGTTGAAATTGACTGAAAACAAATTAGCATTAATGATTTCTTGCTACCGTTTTTATGTTAAAGCAGGAAAAGCAGGGAGCACAGGCAGTTACAGACTTTGAGTGGTTTGGGACCAGTATGTATAGGCTTATGTGCTTTAATTTGTCCGTTGTTGGCTCCGTCTGTCTCAAGAAATAATAGGGCACACCTCTGAGAGTGAAGTCAAACCGTTGTGTTAGTAGTACCAAAGTGGCTTCCCCAGAGCGCAAGCCTGGGCACTGGGTATGGAGGTCCTGAGCTGGCCAGAAGAGAAGACCTTCCTCTCAGGCTTGCTGATATGGTCCAAAGGAAAGCAGAGCAATATGTTTGGCACCAACGTAGCTGCAGGAGTTGCCAGAAGGAGGTGTATAAGATGCCATTCAACTGTCTTAGGGTGTGGTCACTGTCACATGCTGACAGCTTCTAGGAGCAACAGGTGAGAACTGAGTACGAAATGGGGACCAAAGATGGACAAACTACCCCAGAAAGAGCATTACATGTCCCCAACCAGAGGTGCTGCCCCTCCCCTAACGCTCCATACACTCCCAAATTGAATAATCTATTTATTAAAACTCAGTAAGATCTAGCCCAAAAGAATATAGATGTAATGTCAGAGAAGGCCATGATATTTTATGATATGTGGCAGGCCTCTTAGTTAAGTGATAGCTAATTCGTTCCCCTCCTGCTGAACAAATTCCTGCTAGATTTGTTCTCAAATATGTGTGAACTTCAAAATGTTCAGAGGTCTGGATGAGTCCAGTACAAGCACGCACATCTCCAGATTTGTACTGGAACCTTGGCTGAAGATATTCTATCTGGAAGGATCATGAAAGTTGGCTGTTTCAGAAATTCCCAGTATTTCCTGATTTCATATGTGTTGGAGGAAGCCTAGCAGTGCATACCACAAGCACATTTGTGACATTTGAGCATTTGCACGACTCTTTGAAGGTTTTTCCTGTCGCAATCTTCAAGGAATGAGCAGCATAATATTCATGCAATATTTTACAAAAGGAAAACATGGTTATCTTTGTAAAGAGAATGGGGGAATCCTCTCTTTTCCTACATCTCAGATTAATGTTCTTGGTACCACAGTTCATCTCCTTACTTCCCATACAGTATTTATATTTCCACTGTTCTTCCATCATGGAACACAGGTTGGCGTGCCCAGGGTTCTAAAAGCAGTCTCCCATCACCATCAGCCACAAACCAGACACAGGCCTGCTTAAACTTGGCAAGGTCTCTGCATCACGTGCCATTCACTATTATGTAAGGAAGGACCTTGGGTCAGTGGTAAAACATGCATTATGCATACAGAAGATCTTAGGTTCAATCATTGGAAAATAGTTGCCAGTCAGAAAGGACAAGCTGAGCCCAAAGATGGAAGGAAGAATCAGTTCCGACAAATGACGACTGGCAACTAAAATTAATGGAGTGTGCAGAAATGGCGAAACATACTGGAAGAATATGAAATCAAGAGAGACTTTTTTAAATAGAATGAAGAAAAATTATTGATTATTTGAAGATACATTGTAAACAAATCAAAACAGGACTGATATAAACACGTGCAGTAACCAATAATGATGGGTAAGATAAGGGGAAATTAGTAAATAAATTTGAATTGGATATGCAGTAATAAAAAGATATAAAATAAGTAACCACAGAAAGGGAGGGAGGGAAGTCGAGGGAAAGATAAATTAGATTTGTAAAGATTTTGTTTTTCTTATTTAAAATATTTGTAAAAGGCAAAAATGAAAAAAAAAATTAAAGGACAAGCTGAATTAGGGGAGCAAATAGCGTAGCCTTGTTGAAAGCAGGTTCCTATATTCCTACCACTGTTGGAATCAAAACGAACAATGATAGCAGTAAATGATAGGCAAAGGCACACTTACATGATACCATTTCCTGATACCCTGGATTTCTGATCAGGTACAGGAGTTTATTTATTTATTATTAATGAATAAGAAAATATATTTCTGTAATAGTTTGCTGATTTCTGCTTTAGTTAGCTGATATTCCATTTTTCTGTATCAATGTGTACTTGTAAACAGCTTTATTTTTTTCATGAATAGTGGTATACAATTGTTTTTATAAGAAATTAAAATAAAGGTCTTGACCATTCTTTTCACAATTTGTTGACAAAGCAGTACAGATGTCTAGCTTACCAAATGGCTATACCGACACTGGGGTAAACTGGCAAACAATCACTTGGATTGTATGCTTCTAGTAGGGTTTGTGAAGCGGTATATGAGAACTCAAAGGTATGCCGGAGAACTCAAAAGCCTGTAAAAATCCAACCCATCTCTAATTAACACTTTAAGACTTCACTTGCTGTAGGACAGCATAGTGGTCCACCTTCTTGCCAGGAACAAAGGGTAGAGTAGCAAAAGAATGAGGTGGGGGTTCAAATATAAAATGAAGGGGTCGCTATGAGGAAATTACTCAATAGCAACTTGGAGTGGACGTGGAAACAGGCATATGGGAAACTAAAATGTGTGGAAAGGATTTTGAAGAGCTACTGGTTTGTTAAAAGAGGGAGACAAGAGTGGAGAATGATTAGGGCAAGCTTCTCACGGCACCTCACAGTGGAAATAGATTTGGTATTTTTCTCCTATAGAACGAAATTATCATCCACTTCCAAAAAGCTCTTTTTTTCTCCTATTTTTTCTGCTATTTTTCTCCTATAGAACGAAATTATCATCCACTTCCAAAAAGCTCAATTAGCACCCAAGACGGCGCTATTTCCACTCTAGTTTTCATTATTGATGAAGCAAAGGGCTAGAGTCTTCCATTTACTTTCTTATGACCTTTTATCTCAACTCTGGTTTCCACCAGTAGCTTATATTCATAGAAGACTGGGCAAGGCAGGAAACTCAGATCTTGCAAGCAGAGAGCTTGGTCAATCACCAACAGTCAACCAGCAATGGAGATATTTCAAATATGGATGCCTCCTACAGGATTTGGACAAACAATTAAGATTCCAGCTAGCCATGCCCTTTCTCAGGATACTCCATCCCCCCCCCCCTTCATTTGTATGGGTTTTCCTCACCCTCAACAGTCGACAGGCATTCTGTTCCCACGGAGATGATTTGAGTCTAACCACCACCACTTGGGGGACTTTTTCCCCTAAAGACTTTCCATGGCTCTTGTAAAACATTTTAGCTGCAAAAGGGTCCACACTTAGAAAATGTGTTTGCTTTGAATATATTATAGGGCATGGTTACACTGCAAGTCCACTGCTTTCATTGGCACAATACTTGTGAGTGGTTTCAGAATTGCTCTCCTTGTGCTGTAAATGAGAAAATCCACATTCAAGCAAATAGCAATTTATTAGTGCCTTCTTGCCTTCCTGCTATTTTGGAGCATGATTTGCCTATTGTTCTGCAGGGGAAAATGTTCAAAAACTAATACAATATTCTATGGAATATTTTATAGCTTTCCACTCATTCCTCCAAACTATTGGTTTTATATTCTTTTTCTGAAAATATAAACATATCTGCCCACTCGCAAGCACTACTCTTTTTTAAACATACGGATTCTGGTAAAGCATATTATATATTCACATCGTTAAAGCCAAAGAAAATACTAAACACTGAAAGTAGTTAGCAGAAAAATTTGTCTATGTAAAAATGCCTGCCATGCCATTTGACTTTATTTTTACTGAAATGTTACACCTCCAAGAACTCCTACAATAGATATGAAATGAATATATACTGAAATGAAGAGACATAAGCATACTTCAAATAATGAGAATGCCAAGGAAAAGAAGCCACTGAAATGCCACCTCTTAGTGTATTGGCCAACAACTTGCAATCCCATCTGTTATATTGATTATGTTACTTATTAGTATTGATGGATTCAAGCTGCAAACCTGTATTAGCTTACCTGGGAGTGAGTCCCACTGAATTCAGTGGGGCTTACTTCTGAATTGGCAAATAGAGGATTGTATTGACGGTGTAGACATAGGTCATTGATTTATTAATCCCAATGCATTTGGGGCAAGGAGCTCTTCTTCCAGACCCTTCAAGTGTCCTTGTTTTCCAGAGACATCCCCAATTTGGAGAAACCATCCCGCTTTCTGATTTGATCCCAGAATGTCCCACTTTTCCTTAGGACGTCCCTATTTTCATTGGAGAAATGTTGGAGGGTATGGAGTTATCTGACCCCCGAGCTGTCTGAAGGCAATCCTATATAGGGAAGTTTTTTAACGTTTAATGTTTTATTATGTTGGAAGCTGCCCAGAGTGGTGGGGGCAACCCAATAAGTTGTGTGGGGTATAAATAATAAAATTATCATTATGGAATGCAACATCCCTCTTTTCATTGGAGAAATGTTGGAGGGTAAGTTCTTCAGGTGATAAGAAATCCTTTATTGCTTTGTAGAAACCCTGTTCACCCCCTCCTTTGTGTAACATATTTGGGCCTCTGGACTCTAGGTTGCCCTCCACTGCCCTAGTTTCCAAGGGCGACTGAGGTTTGTAAACCAGCCAGTGAAAGAAGACCATGTTAAGGGTGTATGAAGAATAGGCCCACCATTGTAGGGGGGGACCCCAGAAAGCCCCTCATTATAAAGGTCTAGAAAATGGGTTTGGGAATATTTCATCACAGCAGAACTATATTTTTCATGATATAACACCTGAAGGTCTGACACAATCATGTTAGATAGATAGGTGCTTACGCACAGAGAGGAAACAGGCACAGCTAAAGCGCAGCCTGCTTTATGTTATCTGATTACTGTCGTTTTGTTCACGTTTTCTCCATATCAAACGCATAGTATATCATTTTTCTTTGACAAATGTGCTTTACTGAGAAATGAGTGGCTGCTATTTTGTTTGGATGAACAGAGAAAGATGTTCTAATGAGAGAGTAATGCAAAACAAAGGGAGGGTGTGTCTAGTGATTTAGTTTGAAAAGAAGCATCTCAATTGAAATTGTGTTGGGTGCGGGGATGCCAAGAGAATCTATTTTCAGTGTATGGGAGACTTTTCATAGCTGATCAAGCAAAGCTCTTTTGCTTTCCTACACACTTTATTTCTAACTATTCTAGCACAGCATGAATTGTTTAGATTAAAAACTCATTTGATGACACTATTAATATGCATTCATGCAATTTTCCCATCTAATTCTCTGTCGGTATTGGGGAGTATTTCCCCATCATCACCAGCTAAAAGGACAAGCTGTGTTCCTCATTGAAACTTAGAGGCATGATGCTTTCTTCATTGACATTAAATGGAAGGCTTGTTGATACATTTTCTGTTATATGTTATATGAAATGTTCTATTTTAAAAAAAAAAAAATTATTGATAATTTCAAAATTACAAGAAAAATAAAAAATAGAAAACAACACTACAATACAAAAAAAGAAAAAAGAAAAAGAAGACAATAAAAAAGAGAGAAAAGCACAAAATGTGAAAACCAATATGACAATACAGCAATAAAAAAAGTAAAAAAGAAGAAAAAAGAGGGGGAAAAACACAAATCCCAAATTGCATATCCATAATTTCCATTTGCTTGTTTCATTGACCTCCTCACACCTCCGTTTTTGTATTCTAGTTTAGTAATTATTTCAGCAAATTCTTTCCATCTTTCTCAATTTTTGTTATAAAATTTATCTTAACAATTTAACCTAATAATTAACTCAACAAATCCTTACCATCTTTCCCCATATTCTATTATTCAGATTACCTTAATTTATTTAACCTTATCTTACCCCTAAGTGCCTTAAAACTTAAATCTTAAATTTCAAATATACATAACTCCTGATATCATTTCTGCTAGAGTCGTATAGTTTCATTCCCACATTTTCCCTAATATTCATTAGCTGATTCTAAAATAAAAAAGTTTCCATTACAAATTCTCTTCCAATCATCATCCAGCATCTCTTCTTCCTGGTCTCGGGTCATGTCAGTCCTTATTGTCCTTATTGTCCATTCTGTCTAGTCCATCAACCTGGAAGCCTTATGTCCGAGGCCCTTAAATCTCTTCCATGTCCCTTCTGCAATTCTTCTTCATCTTGTCTTGTTTGTGCTTGCCCTTTTCCTTGTCTCTTGTTGGTCTCTGTCTTAGTTTCTTTCCTTTCTCATTGAGGAGTAGGTCTCTGGGGGATTCCAACCCAAAATTGTCTCCATCACCCTTCATCCAGCTCACCCATTCCCCACAGTCCCACTCCCCACAGTCCTCGATGTAATCCAAAATGAATTTAAAATCAAATTTCAGAATCTCTCAAAAGCTAGAAGTCTCCTCATCTCCAGACTCCCCTTGGCCCACTCCAGCTTCAATCTTCAATAACAGTGGCTTATGCTCCTGTAGGGCCTCGGGTCTCTCCATTTGTACTATTTGAGGTGCAGCCACATCCTCCTCCATTGTCAACTGCACTTGCCCAGTCGGTACAGATTGATAGGTTGGTTCTTGGATGATTTCTGTATCAATGTTATTAACCAGAACAGTCAAATCCATTTTCTCATTCATCAAGTCCATCTTTTCATGCATCTGTTCCAGCAAAGCATTTGTCTTGCATAGAGCAAGCAACCAGTCTTTCTCCCAGCTCATCTTTGTTCAAGGTCGGAAAAGTCTGTTCCCACAGTCTTAATCTCACAGATGTTGGGTCTCAAATATGCTGCAACAACAATTTAGCAAGCTCCCTCTAGAGGAGACAATCTACTTGTAGCCATTTATTTATTTTTTTAAAGACAAAGGAAAGTTACTTTCATTTTTCAGATATTTCAGACGTTTTTCAGATATTTTGTTTCTTTAAGATGAAAAAGGCAGCATTAGAATCAACTTGTTTCTCTTCATTAGCTATCTGTCAAAGTGTTACGTTCACCTGTTAAGCAGGATGCTAGATCATAAATAATTGGGCACCACTAAATTAGATGATTTAAGATGATAATGTGAGATTGAGAAAATATAAATTTCTTCGAGAATTACATGATTATAAATAAATAGATGGGACATAAGAATGCAAACAAGATGATAAATTGCTGGCAAAAAGTTATAACGATGAAAGTGGGAGCGGGAGATGTGAGGGAGTCCAAAGAAGATGTGAAACTATGTTAAGACATATGCTACATTGTTTATTATATCTATTCTGTATGTTAAACCCTAATAAACATTTATTAAAAAAAAAAGTGTTACGTTCACCATCAGTGAACCTCAGCAACAGATTCTGTCTCTGACACCCCGTTCCCAGGTTAGAGACGATGGAAACTTATCCTTCTTCACTCCCTCTCCTGCTAGGGTTAAACAGAGTCCCCCCCCCCTTTTCTCCTGCTTCCAAGGTGGGTTTCAGTGGTTCTAAATGAAGGAAATTTAGTCCTTTTTTGACAGCTTCCCGGCTTTAGCTTGCAAAATTTTTGCTTTAGTCTATATACAAAGAAACGGAAGGCGGACTTCCTGTTTACACCTTCCCGCTTCGATACCAAATTAAAACAATTTCTTGATCCAATTTTCTGTTTCTACTCACAGGTACTTGTTTTAAGTCCAATTGTCCACAGGAAAAAGTCAGCGCTCTCTGGCAATGGCTGTGCGGCTTCACTCCGTGAAAGTAGCAGTCAGTTCGTAGCACCGCGCTTCTCACCCCACTTCGCTCCGGAGCCCCTAGCTGGGATTCCCCGTGAGTAGGGGGGTAGCGCTTCTGGTGCCCTGCCGAACCCCACGTTCCCAGGCTTCCTCCGCCTGGGATTTCTAGCGTGTCCCCACCTTCGCCGCAGCAGGAAGACCCAGTTTTCACGGAGCCCGTTCCTCCGGTCGGAGGAACTCCGCCATTCACCAATGGCGCTGACCCGGAAGTCCTATATGAAATGTTCTAGCAGGCAGGAACTTTGACTTTTATTTCATTTCTGTGCATCTCCTCAGTGGGCCATTTTCTGACATCTTATCTGTCTATTCTCTTCTTTTTGTCTCTCACACGACTGATATTATCTTCTCAACAGTGCGATGCATGATCGAGATCACTGTGATTTCTTAGGCTTAAACATGGCTTACATAAATAGTGGTGGCATACACAGCCTTTATGTAAATGCATGTTGTCCCCCTCAATAATCCTGGGAACTGTGGTTTGCCCTCCACAGAGCTACAATTCCCAACACCCTTAACAAACTACAGTACTCAAGATTCTTTGGTGAAAGTAACGTGCTTTAAATGTATGGTGTGCATGCAGCCAGGATAGTTTAAACACAATAACAATTACAAAGGTCACTATTGTAAAATAACCCATCATTCTTGTTGACCTTTATAATATCTGAGAAAAATCATGGGGGGGGGGGAATCCATCCACTCTCAACCAAATATAATTTCTCCCTTCTGTTGACAATAATGGTTTGAGCAGATTTGTTTCCAGAGCCTATTTACAATAGTCATCACTGTATTACTGTTGCTTATATCTTTGGGTTATATCTTTTAGAGATAAATATTTAGATTTAGTCGATTGTTCTTAAAAAAAATCATTTGGGATTTTGAGGGAATTGTATATGAAAAGACTGTTTAATTAGGAACTCTGTTTAATATTGCTAAAATACATTGTAGTACAAAACTACTTATTTTTTGCTCTATTTTAATCTCATCCATCTTTGCCCCCCACCCCCATAGCAATACGTAGGAGTTCCCCATGAAGAGCTTCCACCAGGAAGTTTCTTTGTTTAAGCCACAAGTGGGGACATTGGTGACAATGACAATCTAGTGTTAAGGAAAATATAGATGACAGAGGAAGGGACAAGTGAAACCGAGAGAGCCCATAAATAAGATGTGGCTGCCTAATTTGAAAGAATACAGCCATAGTGTTTGATCCAGAGTAACCTCCTTGCAAATTAATGAGTCCTGTTAATTCTCTCTCCCTCCCTCTTTCTTCCACAGATGTAAATTCATTTAATGAAGTACAGTGGGCCAATTTTTCAGGGCTGATCTATTATGCTGGTAGCTGAGCGACGCTGAAGAATCATCACCATTAAGATAACGTTTCCTTTTTATCCTTTCACTGATTTGGAAATCGTGTGCCCCAGAGGAGCCTCCATGCCTGGTTCTCTGTTGAAAGCCGATCAGAGGTCTGAGCTGTGAGTGGAGATAAAAACTGCCATTCTGAACAAGAGCCCAGAAAGCCTTGGCATTTTTTCCTCCAACAAACTTTCAGTAAAGGTCAAGCTTTGCAGGCTTGCTATTTAGAGGAGCAAAAGTGGAGTAGCCAAAGAGACAAAAAGTTTTAGAATTCAATGGCTGATCACCTGAGAATGAGTTTACTTAATCCAGAGGTGCAGAATCTCAGGCCCAGAGGTCTCATGTGGCCCCTCCAGGTCCTTATAACAGGCATAGGCAAACTTGGCCCTCCAGATGTTTTGGGACTACAACTCCCATCATCCCTAACCACTGGTCCTGTTAGCTAGGGATGATGGGAGTTGTAGTCCCAAAACATCTGGAGGGCTGAGTTTGCCTATGCCTGCCTTAGAACTTCCCCAGGCCACAGTCCCTCCCCAGCTGAAACTTCTTTCCCAAAGCTTCACGCCCTTAAATAGTTCCACATCTTCTTTGCGCATTTTTGCCTGGCTGGGATGCGTTCTTGAACTCAGAAAATGACTCTTTCTTGCCTGACTGGAGGATAGAGAGGGGTGCATAGAAAGGTTGTCCAGCAAGGAACGCGGTCCTCAGGCTGAAAATGTTTTCCACCCCGACTTAAGGAAGGACTAATGTTGGACCCACTTTACATGCTGTTCTCATTAGCCTCTGGGAAGTCACAACCCTCATGGGGGCTATCCATTTAGCATCAATAACCAATGTGGTGCTCTCCATATTTTTGGTGAACTATAACTCTCATCAGCACCAGGCAGCATGGCCAATGGTCAAAGATTATGTGAGCTGTAGTGCAAAACAAGTGTAGGGATGCAACACTGGTGACCTGTGCCATTAGCTTATCCCCAACAGAAGTCGTCCTTATTTTCATAGGAGAAATGTTGGAGGGTATGGCGTTATGTGACTCCCAAGTCAAAGAGATAAGTAACTATACAACCTTTAGAAGACATCTGAAGGCAGCCCTGTATAGTCAGATGGGTGGGGTATATATAATAAAATTATTATTATTATTATTATTATTATTATTAATAATAATAATAATATTGAATAGGGTTTCCCTATTTTCATCAGAGAAATCTTGGAGGGTATGCAATCCTCCACGCATTTTTGTGTCAAATTGCATCTTGCAATGTTGTCCTCCAAAGGTTCTCCAGAAAAGAGTGTGACCCCTAAACTGGGGAAAAATCCCCACCTCTAGCATAAAGGATTCAGAAGGAATCCTGTCCTTTGTCAACCAGTGTAATTTGAAGCCCTTTGCTTATTGTGCTTCCTCAGAGGCCTAAAAAATCAATGTTTTGTTTCTGATGGGTCATTGTGGCAACTACAAAGTGTCAAAGGTGGCCTTTGCTCTGGTTTATATAGCACTATCAGATTATACATTTGAAGCTGTTTGTTTAGCATGTGTATTCCATAACAATCAGAGAAAAATGCATTTTTTCCAATATGAGATTTAAAATGGGGGGAAAGGAATTACTGAGGGTTTCTTTTCCTTCTGGCAGAAAAGTGTATTGGAAAAAGATTAACTGAGCCAATGTGAAAATGTCAAACAGTTGTTATCAGAATAATAAGAACACCATGGAAACTAGTTGTCTTTATTTTTAAGACAGGCAGTGGGCCTTTTAATAACATGATTTTGGTATCAACAAGAGATCAATGCATCTATATGAGTAGTCTGTAACTACTTTTCTCCTTTTAAAGATGTCTTTTCATTCCATCTACAGAGATCGTAGCAGTCAAGATACTGTCAGAGCCTTGAGGATGTGGAAATTAATCTACAGAACGATCACCACCATCACAACTAATCCAGATCCTACAGAAGAAATTCTAGTATGAGTTAGTGTTACCCGTCATTTCAATTCTGGAGTCATCTACCCATCAATCCATAATTATATGGATATCTATAAGTAAGCTTTAATTTGTGTATAAACTATTAGTGGTCATACAAAACGGGCTACATGCATGGGTAATGACAATTTTTGATCATTGAAAAACATGATTGCTTAAAGGATGAAAGCAAAGTGCATTTCAAATTTTAACAGAGAACAGGTTGTTGATTCCCCACCCCCACCCCAATGTTGCGGCATACTCAAAATTAACTGCAGGTCTATATAGATTTGGAGCAAATATTTGGCATTGTATTCTGTTCTACTTGAGCATTACCTGGACATCTATTTATTTCTCTCACAGAAGTCTATCTGGCTTTAAATGCATAGCTTTGACTGAACTGTGCCTTCTGACTGCAAATATTTTGTTTATGCATATTCCACAAAACAATTTCTAATATGTGGCTGTGAGACAGGAAGACCTTTTCCAGACCAAAAAATGGTCATGAACTTGGGTTATCCCCAAAACAACCCAAAAACATATTTGGTGAGAGGTGGTTGAAAGAATGGGTGATTGAGCCTTCAAAGTATATGGTTGCCTGCCTAGACTCAGAACCCAGAGAAAATAGGAGATCCCACTACAAACCTGCTTACTTAAGAGTTGTGTGAAATCATAAAATTAGGAATTGAGGGTGGTAGTCAGTAAATAGGATAATGAGATTATGGTAAATCTATTGCATTTGCAAATATATGAAACTGATATATACTTCCCTTTTGAGACAGAAAAAGAAACCTTTGGTAACAAATAGGCCATTTAAAAATATTATTTGGTTGCTGGAGGAGTGACTGTTTAAGCCTACAAAGTTTATTTTCAGCAAATAAGTGGCGACAAAGTAAGATGTTTACTCACCACAGGTAAGGCTGGCAAAAAGGTTACATGTCCAGATATATTCAGTTATTTCCACACTGAGTAGGCGTTTGACCAACATTTATATAGGACAAACAGCTTTATTTGGACTGTGATTGCTCATTTTAACCAATACACACACACACACAGAGAGAGAGAGAGAGAGAGAGAGACTCAAAAATGGTCCACTTCATCTTGTAAAGAGAGGGAGGCAGGAACAGTTTGCATAGCACTTTCATAATGATGGAAGGGGGTGGGGGAATACAGTGCTATTGCTATAAGGAAATAACTAGGCCCCTGCTGCCAACTAAACAATATGAGGGTTTATACATAGCACCAGCTCTACCATTAGGCAAAAGAAGAGAAACTGCCTCGGGCGGCAGCTGATAGGAGGCAGCAATGACAGGCCCTTGATGTTTTATGAACAAATGGTCATTGTTTGCAATACTGCAATAAAACTTTATATAGAAGCATCTGGGGACCATTAATGGCCAGAGTGCATACCAGCATCCCACCAGATTCTCAGGATCAATGTAACCCCCTTGGTTACAGAAATGTTAGTCCTATTCTGTAGAGCCCACTCTGTGTACCTGATGACTGCTTGTCAGTGGCCATCCCAATGATCCAACATGCATTTTTAGATGAAAGTCACACAGGATTGTGGGTTACAAAAAAATCCTCTCAGACCATAGAAGTGCACCATCAGTCTTACTTCAATTTCTGAAGTGCAAAAGAGACTTTCTGTGCCGATTGATTGGCACCAATTTCCCCCTCCCACTTGCCAATTTTGAGCTCTCTTCTTTAGATGTAGGTAAAGGTAAAGGTAAAGGGACCCATGACCATTAGGTCCAGTCGTGACCGACTCAGGGGTTGCGGAGCTCATCTCGCTTTATTGGCCGAGGGAGCCGGCGTTTGTCCGCAGACAGCTTCCGGGTCATGTGGCCAGCATGACTAAGCCGCTTCTGGCGAACCAGAGCAGCACACGGAAATGCCATTTACCTTCCCGCTTGAGCGGTACCTGTTTATCTACTTGCACTTTGAGGTGCTTTCGAACAGCTAGGTTGGCAGGAGCGGGGACGAACAACGGGAGCTCATGCCGTCGCAGGATTCGAACCACCGACCTTCTGATTGGCAAGTCATAGGCTCTGTGATTTAACCCACAGCGCCACCCGCGTCTCGATGTAGAGTTGAGTCTATATGGTCTCTCTGCTACATCATGGTCTTTCTGCTTCTAGAGATCCTTAAGACAAAAAGTAGAATCTCAAGGAATCCACTGGAAACCTTGAATATCACTTGAAACATGCTCAGTTCCCCAACAGCATACCAATAAGAAAAGGGTTCTCACTCATATGCATAAAGAAAGGAGCAAGGTAGCAAATATTGTCTCTGAAACCTTGAACTCAGGGTTTCAAAGCACTGCCATACCTCAGTGCTAAGTGCAGACCAGGTTAGTTTAAGATGTTGCATAAACATTTAATGTTTCTTGTTATAGTGCTTCCCATCTACATAATTGGGTGATTGTAGCAAAATTGTAGCAAATTCATAATTGTAGCAAATTCATAATTTGCATAACTGATGCTAGATAATTTCTGCTCTCCTGGGAAATTGAATATATTTGAGTTAGTTCATGCATCATTTGTTTTAACATAAGGTTACCAGATCTTTTTCAATGAATCCGGGGACACTTTTCAACTTCCTACTAAATAGATGGATTTTGTCAGGGGACTGACTTGTAAATCTGGGTACTGTCCCCGGGAAACGGAGACATCTGGTAACCTTATTTTAACATATACATGGAATTTTTGAAAAATTGATGTGATGCCTCTGTTTTTAAGAAGCAGTTATTTAGATCCTACGCAATCATCTAGATCCTTTTTTAAACTTACTGGCCTTGCTAGTCAGAAGATTTATGGGCAATCTTCTAATAATCAGTTCCCATGGTAACAAATCTTTGGAAGAACCTGTTAACATTTCTTTGTCAACTCCAAGACTCTGGTCAGTTGTTGCCTCAAGGCAACTTACGGAGATGGTCCTGTTCACAGAAATCTGATAGGAAGACTCGTTACAATTCAGATATAGAAGAATGATGCTAGAAATTTAATACGCAGGGACAAGATTTTTTGCAATCTAGGTGCTGCTGCAGCTAACTCGTACTACAGATCTTTAAAAGTATAATCTCTATGATTAAAGTCTTATCTTAATAGGGATCCATATCATTCAGAGGATTGCTAAATAGTCAACACATGGTTCCAGGGGAGGCATCCTAGCTTGTGGGGCTTAAACCAGGAGCTCCATGGGTCAGCCAAGCCCCCTGTGCTGCCAATACGGGGGGGGGGGGGCTGCATGCAATAAGGTGGGATGACACAAGCACAGAATTCTCTTGTCCAGTATATCAAGATATCTCGCCTGATAGCTTGCTGCTGCACATGGTGGAAGACAGTGACTACTGGACTACTGGCCTGCCTATCTGCTCCAGGTACTTGTCAGTAGTATGGCCTAAACACCTGACTCCAAATGCATCTATTTCAAAGTTTGCTTGGTTTCATATTCAGTGTGTATTTTAGATGTGATTCTGCACCTCTTATTCTAGCCACTACTAGTCCAAAAGAAACTCCTCAAATTCATATAGAAGGGGAAATGTAGAATTTTCCAGAATGCTGTGGTGTTCAGATAAAAAAAGGCCCAAGCTAAACCAGGAAGTCAGTGAAATTAGTAGTAACATTAGATATGTTATCTTCTTCTTTTTTAAAAAACACAATGTCACAAGCAACAGGAAATTAAATGAGCAACTGTTTGTTTGCTTCAGTTAAAAAGAGGTGGTTTTTTAAAAAAACAAAAACAAACTAGAGATGAATATGTCATGCTGCAAGGAATCTTTATTTAAAAAAAACCTGAGATAAAGTCACTTAGCAACAACAACAAGAAGACGTTGACTGCTGGATGACCATCATGGTAACAGATGTGGATATAGAGGACTCTGCCATTGAGAGTTGCTTGTGCATACTGTGAAGCAAGTTGGGGAGCAAGGTCAGTGTGGTGCAAACCCACCAGCAGAGCCAGTCCATCACTTTTGAGAGTGCATGTGCACCACACCAACTTTACTGTTTCCTGTCCCTCTCTCCACAACATTCAGGCATAGGTCAGGGGAATGGCATAGCTCTGCCATGGCATCCACTACTGCCTGAGAAGTGTGTAGCATTATTGTATGAGACTTGTTCAGACCATTGTGTCCACATTTTTTTCCATCAAATGATGCCTTGAAATGGCCTCTGCATGACAGATGCACCATATGCCAAGTTCTTCCTACAAACTGACTGGCCACACGGATTAGCCCTGTGCATCCAACAACTTTTACCAATCAGTAATTTACCTCATTGTATATAATTGTAAGTAATCATTTGTCTACCTAACATTCCTGATTTTGGGCTTGTTTGTTTGTTTGTTTGTTTGTTTGTTTGTTTGTTTTGGGTTTTGGCACTGTGCAGGCAAAGTAATTAACATACAGGAATTTGATTTGTGTAGTAAGCAAATACATATCAATGTCTCATAAAATGGGGACCCTGCCACACAGAGACAATTTCAAGTGAGCTCTACATGGTAGTCATATTGTAAGATGGATCCCTAAATCTCCCATCCATTAAGGAGCGATAACTACTGCCTTTTTATACACCCACCTATTCTTCGTTCAAGTTTCTGTTTTCCTTCAAAGGAAGCAACCTGGCATGTTCAATGTCCTCTTCACCTTGGGAGATGTTTTCTTTCAGGACTTTTATTGACAAAGAGATAGAGACCATAAACTAAGAATATTATTCATGTACCTAGACAATGAGATAATTCAGGAAAGTGTCATTAGTCTGGAAGTGGTTATAAGATTACAGAGCATAGCAAAATAATCTCATCTTGTTTTCTCTGAGGGGGAAAAGCAGGTCTCTTGTGTAAGGTTCCTTTACTAGTTACACTGACTGCCCTCCATTCTGAAACATCTGCTGTTGTGTGTGTACTTTTGGTAATTGAATGGTCAAGTCAAAACCATATTTGGTTTTCACCATCCAATTCTGTTTAATATAGATAGATATATATGGAAACATGTGGGCAATGAAAGAAATATTGCAGTCTACCAATCTGGGGCAGATTTATTTTTGTTCTCTGGGCAAAGTCATAGAATCCACTCTGAGGATGCAATGTATTATTGGGGCAAAGTTTTCCTAATAATTTTATGGTCCATATGTAAGGGTTATAAAGATCTGCTTCCCAAAAATCCAAAAACCGAAAAATAAAACATGTAGCTATTCAATTTGCATGAGGGATATCTTCTCTAGCCTTTTCCTTCCATTGCATCTCTATGACAACTCACCTAATGCCTGGAGGGATGACCTCTGCAGGAGGGAGTCTACTGTACTCGTAGACTCCCCATACATTTTAGAACCCTGATCACACAGGTTTCTAAATTGCTGAGGAATCTTCACAAAGACAGCAGGCTCCCTGCTGCAAATGTTTGCTCTTAAACATGTCAGGGGTGGCAGGGCCTGGCATGGGAGTGTCATGGAAGAGGCAGGAGCAACCCCTTACATAATTCTAAATGCAAGACAGAATTGAACATGTGTAACTCACATATCCTTCACAGAAAAGTTGACCAGAGGCTTCATTTTTAAATAAAAACAAACACAATGGTTGCCATAAGACCCTCAGAAATTCAGGAGGTCAGTCAAAAGTAATAGTTGAAAGCAATCATATTAGGTGGGGCCACAAGCTGGCAGTTCTTAAATATGGGTGCAGACCTCCATTGTGAGGGAAAGCATCTGGAAGAAGAGAGCAATATTTTAAAGAGGGATAGGATCCTGAGAGAGACAGAGACTTCCTTCCCACACCAGCCAAAATATGGGTTGGTTGAAAGCTATCTAGCAGTGGGCTGTCATTAATTTACATTGGATTTGTGTAACTGCTCTCCTCTTGTCCCACAAGTTTTAACTTGATTTGGGTTTTAAGGGAAGTCAGCAATGTCTTATTCCATTCTCCTTTCTAAGGCCAATGTTGGATCCACAGGACTGTTCACAAAAGCATCAAGTTGCATGTAAGCAACTGAACAAAAATATGTCTGCTGTGGAACAGATTGCTACCACGTGGAGGGGCAGACTATAAAATGGAAGAGGCACCAAATTTAAAAGTTTTGAGAAACGCTTCCTTAAGCCAAGTCTGTTTCTGAAGAAGGGTAAGAGGTGACATGTCAAAAGAAAGAGAAAATATTTAAGTTCGTTAAGTTTTTAAAAATTGAAATAAACTATATTTTTGAAATGCACTATATTACAATATTTCCATCTTCTTGGGATCTATGTTCTTATTGGAGATACCATCAAAATTCCATCATTCTACTACATTATTATTTTTCCATCTTCTGAACAGTACCCTTCCAACTCTCCTGTTACCATCAAGGAACAGTTTAGTTTCCCCCAGGTGTTTATGCTAAATACCATTCTCACTTGTTTCTTATATGCAAGTATAATAGGTGAGATCCAGACTGGGTCATGTTTAAAATAGATTCAATGGCTCTAGCTCAGTGGTACAGCATCTGTATTGGATGCAGAAGATACCAGGTATAATCCCTAGCATCTTCAGGGAGAATCAGGAACTCTCTGAAACCCTGGAGAGTCACTGCCAATCAGTGCAGACAAGAAAGGCAGGTCTATGGCAGGGCAACTGGTTCCCCAAAACTGGGCACTGAGCTGCAGGGTCCCCACAGAGCATTGCAACTATGACATAGTGCACTTGCAGAATGGAAGGCGAGAAGCGGGACGGGCCAAATTTGGGGCTCACAAAGGGTGCTGCTGAAATTTGAAAGACCAAAGTCTGCCCCTGCAGACAATACTAAACAAGATGAAGCCATGGTCTAAGTAAGTATAAGGCATATTCCTGAAGTTACATTGACTTCAAAGGGTTGACTCTAAGCAAAATGAACTGGTTCCAACCCAATAGGTCTAACTCAGACAGGTACATGCAAGTTCTCTCTTCTTACTGTCTAGCTGACTCTGATTCCTAAGGAATCATAGTTCCTGGATGGCAATCATGCTTTTAAACTCACTTGACAACCTGTTCCTGTGGCTTTCTGACAGTCCCTCACCAATTTCCTTTGTACCGAAACCAACTGTTGAAAAGGCAAATCCCCAAATGCTATTGCTTGAAAAAATATAAGTGGGGAGGGGGAGGGAAGCTGTCAAGCAAGGAGACAACCTGAGGTTTTACTCTAGTTCTGATGCTAAGAGCACAAGAAAAGTAAGGAGATTTACTTCAGACATTTTTTAAAATGTAAAACCGCTAATATCAGAGCTACTGCTGAGTGCCAACTTGGATCACCCTCCGGCCTTATCAGCTATATTTTAATCATCCAACTTCAAAGGCATTTTCTCAGAACTGATACAGACCTTTAGGTCTTTTTGTTTTGAAGATTGCTAAGTAAACATGGCTATTATCTTGCTACAGAGCACTTTTAATCTCCCATGTAAAACTCAACAACATTTCAAGAGCTCTAGTGCAGCAACAGCCAGAAACAGCAGAAGGTATATTATTGCTGACTAATACAACAGACCAAAACAGAAGAGATGTAATATGGCTCCATTAACATGTTTGTAAGAGTGTGGCCACTTACATCAATGTGAGGAGTGCACCCATTGTCTGAAAGTACGTAGGGCTTGCCCACACTGGGATATATTATATGTTTGCAGCTGTTTGCATTCCCATTTAATTAGCATAGTCTGCATGACATTGTCCTCAAGCAACCCCATTCTCAAAGTTTTCCCCTGTAAAGTTGGCTTTACTTGATACAGGGATAATTCAATAAATTGTGGGAAATCGAGCTCCAGACAGCTCCACTCAAGGTCACATATTATTTGTTTTGGTGTTTTTGAGTGGGTAGATCAATCCTCACTTTCTTTTACTCCCATTTCCATGCATACTACTTTCACTTCTTTTCCAGCCATGTTTGTAACTATTTTGAGCACATTACTGAACTGAGCTAGCCATGCCTTTGGATCCCTCAGATTTGCACAAAACCAGAAAACTGCACAAGGAAACCACATTAAAAATCGCATGCCAAGAATTTGCAACTGTCTGACTGTGTGCTTTTGTGCATTTCCTGGGCAGTGATCTTTTTAAAATAAAATGAGTACACAGCTATCTGCAAACATGCCCTGTTGGTACTAAACTGGCATAACAGAACCAACAAAGGCAGAGATAAACACAAATGGGAACACCTACTAGAATGAACAGGAGAGAACTAAATTGCTCCTCATATACAAATTCAAGTGTGTAGTGAGGATGTGGACTACTCCGGTCTGATTAAAATGGAGAAAAGCCGGATTAACAGCTACTTTGGCCACCTCATGAGAAGAGAAGACTCCCTGGAAAAGACCCTGATGTTGGGAAAGAAGGAGGGCACAAGGAGAAGGGGACGACAGAGGACGAGATGGTTGGATAGTGTTCTCGAAGCTACCAGCATGAGTTTGACTAAACTGCGGGAGGCAGTGGAGGACAGAAGTGCCTGGATCACGAAGAGTCGGACACGACTAAATGACTAAACAACAACAAATGCTCAAATGTGGACAAGTCTGTAGTTTTTAATGGAATGAGGACACCTAATTTTCTCTAGACTGAGCCCAGTTTGTTTGAAGTGGAAATCATAGAAATCAGTGGCAACATGAGAGAAAATCACGTCCTAATGCTATCATCACACTGAAACAAATGTTGGACACTTCTGCCTCAGGAATAAGATCGTGAAAATAGTAAAAAAATAATAAAGAGAAGGAAGCTAGCTCCTCCTAGGCTTTAAAGAAAAAGAAAGTCTAAGATTTTGGGGGCAGGGGAAGAAGAGGGACCACGGAGTTCTAAATGCTTCAGTTCTAAGGAAGGAAGTCCCATAGATTTTAGTGAATCTTACATCCCTGTTATCTGTTTGGAATTACAGTAATAATACATTTCTGAACAGCAATCACTTTCTCAGCTGGACAGGTAATGAGTAATTTCAGAGACAGCTTACTTCTGACAAGCAGATGTTGAGGATTAACCAGAAAGGATGGTTAGCACCATCAGGCCCTGGATGTGAACCCACTGCTGGGACCTCCAAAGTGTTGTTATTTGTGGACCTTAAGGTCCTCCGCGGGGCATACCTGGAGAGGCGGTCCCATAGGTACGAGGGTCCTAGGCCGCATAGGGCTTTAAAGGTCAAAACCAGCACCTTAAACCTGACCCTGTACTCCACCAGGAGCCAGTGCAGCTGGTAAAGCACTGGATGAATATGATCCCGTGGCAATTAGTGTTACTGGCAACATGCTGAGCTAACGGTCAGTTCTGAGCATTTTTTAAAAGTAACTGCACATGTAGCCCTTAAAATCATACTGATGTTCAAGAGCATGAAAAACCAAATAAAACGATGTAGAACCCCATATCATAAACATCACGGGACTGTACCACAATCCCTTAGCATCATGTACTAGAATCAGCCTTCCATGTAGGAATGGAACCACTAGAAATCCATGCCTCCAGCTCCCAACCTCAACAGCTTATTTAGAAGGAAACCATGGTTGACACTGTTAAGAGAAGCAGGGCAATTATCCATCCCTTTCTCCTGGCAAGGCAGTTTCTGTGCCAAAAGTAGGCTTGAAGCCAGGCAGAAATGGGTCTAGGCAACTGGCCTTCTCCAGGAATGCTTGGAGTTGCCGAGCCACCACCTGCTCAATCACTTTGTCTCAGAAAGGAATATTTGCAATGGGAAGATAGTTGTTAAAATCTTCAGAGTCCAGGGAGTCCTCACAACTGCTTCTTTCACAGCAGCCAGGACTCCCTCTTTCAATGAAATATCTATTACCAGCTGGATTCAGCTGGTCAAGACTCTTGTTTTGCCAGGTTGTTTTTTTGTCTTTGTCCTTTGATATGTATTAGAAGGAAACGTATAATGAATTTCACCTCAAATGTCACTTCACAATTAACTCCATAATTTCCATATATTTTAATTGCATTTTGAACAACAATAATAACTGAGGCTAATCTACCTCTGAATATTTCTCCCTGTTTCCCCCATTAAACCCATTATTTGAGAAATGCAACACTGCCATCTATTGTTAAATATTTTAAGTTGGTTTTCTTTTCTTTTAGCCAAATCAATTGACATCAGTCAGGATTCAGATTCAGATAAAATTGCATGGTCACAAGGGCTTCTTCTTCACCGTAGAGGAAGGAGTGTTGTGCAATATTTGTAAAGCATTAACCATTTATAATATAAACCAGGTCCTGGAATATTATGCATCCATTGATTCATTCACACAGCACCATCAATGTGCATAATGCATCACAGAGTTTAAGAGGAAGTTATCTGCCCCAAGGAGCTTGTAATCTAAATAAGAAACAGCAGAAGAAACAGAGGAAAGGAAAGGCAAGGAAAGAATACTGCACTGGTCTAAATACAGACTACACTTTCTTCCCAAATCTGGCTTGTAGAAAAAATGAGTGCAACCTATAATCATGCTCTTCTAGGTAGAGAACCCATGACTCTTAGGATGCTGCCATTATTTGGGAGACTCTTGAGAGTCCCATGGACTGCAAGAAGATCAAATCTATCCATTCTGAAGGAAAGCAGCCCTGAGTGCTCACCGGAATAACAGATCCTGAAGCTGAGGCTCCAATACTTTGGCCACCTCATGAGAAGAGAAGACTCCCTGGAAAAGACCCTGTTGTTGGGAAAGATTGAGGGCACAAGGAGAAGGGGATGACAGAGGACAAGATGGTTGGACAGTGTTCTCGAAGCTACTAACATGAGTTTGACCAAACTCCGGGAGGCAGTGGAAGACAGGAGTGCCTGGCATACTCTGGTCCATGGGATCACGAAGAGTCGGATACGACTAAACAACAACAAGTAATCAGACCAATATGGGGATCTTTTTTCCATTACGTGTGTTTTGCCTTCTTTACAGAGCACATTTCATTAGCACACAGGAACTAAAGGGATGTTCCAAGACTTCATGGGGGGGGGGCACTTTGCTTCTGGATAAGAACAGAAATCGGGCTCCGGCGGCGCGGCAGCAGCAGGAGGCCCCATTAGCTAAAGTGGTGCTTCAGGTTAAGAACAGTTTCAGGTTAAGAACAGACCTCCGGAATGAATTAAGTACTTAACTTGAGGTACCACTGTAAATGTAATAGATGAGTGAAGTGCTCTAAGGTCAAAAGGAGTCGAGGAGAACATCTGGACCAGTACTGCATGCTCAGAGAAGTCCAAGCAGGCTAGATCCTACTAGATTTTGCAATTCCCCCAAATTCTTTCTGTTCAACGCAAGTTATAAAATTCAAAAACTAATTTTACCTACTCCTTTCTTCTGTGGCCAATAAAGATACTCATCAGTACATCTTTTGAAGGACAGAGTAGAAAGATTTCATCATAGTGAGATTGACAAACCCCTTTCCTTGCAGTTAAAACCATAATAGTTCATGTGTTTGAAAAGAGTTCTACTGCCATCCTGTGCCCGAAAGAGAAAATGTATCACTCCAGAACACCAACGATTAAGCAACCAATTTATGCAGTCTCACCCGTCCTTAGTTTAGATTTTGCATTAAAGAGAAAGAAATTCTGTATTTGGAATTTACTCAACAGTGCAATTATGGAACCATTGCTGTCCCTTTTTTTTGAAGGGCTGAGTTTGGAAAGGAACAGCTGGAAGAATGAGCACCTCAGAAGGTGTAAGGGCACTGTACAATGTAGGCCTGAGTCAAAGGTGAAATAGCATAACCACTTACACCAAAAAGAGAGAGATAAAATGCATCGTACAAAAAAAAGGACAGGCGAGGACACCAATTCCCATAAAATTGGCACATGTAATATATATATAGTGATGCTATTTTAGAAATAATTACTATAACTTAAGTAGAAATACAGTGCATCTCATAGTGGAGAAGACTGTGACCAGGTGTCCTTTCAACTACACTTGGCCTGGACAGCTCTTCAAGAAGAGGACCTCTGTACAGTCCACCTGGCCACCCTAATATGAAGACAACAGGATAATAAAATGAAGGGAAACTTCCTGGTTGATTGTGGTACATACAGAAAGACATGTATCTCATTGATGGATGAGGGGTCTTGTAAAATGTTTGAGTTTCTGTTGGATTGACAGTAAGCAGTAGCAAAGTAGGCATTGAGCAAACCAGCAAGGCACGAAGCTGATTTGTGGGCAAGGACGTGGGTGGAGGCTGCATCCAGGGAGGTGACAAGGGTTAAAGGAAAGCACAGAAGCAGGGACAAGATGAGGCACAATCAAGGAAGTCTATCAGGAAGCAAGCAAAGGATATGTAACACAAGCTCTGTCACCATAGGAACCAACACAGATACTGCAGGACTGAGCATTTATTTATTTATTTTATAAGATATTTATTGAAATTTTCAAAATATTACAAAAGAAAAATAAAAAAAAGAAAAATACAAAATGAAAATAGTTAAAAACAACTCAATCTTTCCGTTACTTATTTTTCATTAGCTTGTTTCCCGGACCTCCTCACGCCTCCCTTTTTTGTATTCCAGTTCCGTTTGTTGGTTCAGCAAATCCTTCCCCTCTTTGTTTATCCTAGTCTTTAATCTTAAAATATTGTAACATTAAATTTTTACCTGTTAGTAATCCATTTTTCATATTCCCTTATAGTATTACAGCTAGAAACCACCTACTTTCTATCCAACATCATTCTAACATTCATTAATTTTGCAATGTTTCTGTAAATAGTCTTTAAATATCTTCCAATCTTCTTCCACCAACTCTTCTCCCTGGTCTCGGATTCTGCCAGTCATTTCCGCCAGTTCCATATAGTCCATCACCTTCATCTGCCATTCCTCCAGAGTGGGTAGATCTTGTGTCTTCCAATACTTTGCATGCAGGACTGAGCATTTAGCCCTGCCCCTGAGGTTACATGGTTGTTGTCATCCCTTCATATGAGAAGTGGCCAGTTAACACCATACATTTAAACCCTGGAACCTGCTTTATACGGCTTCCCTTTTTAGTTATTTGTCCATTTAACATGTTTCAGTGCATTTCTCTGTCACTTTCCAAACCCGCTAAAATCTTTCATTTTTCTTTCATTGTTCCGTTGCGGTACTTGTAAGGCCGATGGTGGTGTTTAATCTCATTTACTAGCCGAGAAAAATGTTTTGGTTAAAGGTTATTTGGGGTTTTGTAGGTTTGTTTGGCTAAAAATTGTTGGGCTCAAAAAGGTCGTGGTTTAAATGCGGCATCTCCCAGTTGTAAGCTGGGTACTTTATATAAGCTACTCTTTGTTAGTCCAAGCACACCTTCCAGTGCGCTTACCATGTTACGACTTGCCTCCTCTAGTATAAGTAGTCTTTGTTTATAAAAGTTGTTGTTTGTTGTTGAGGAGGGTGACGGGCGGTGTGTACGTGTCCCAGAGCGTTGTTAAAACAGACACTCTTATCTGTTTTACTACTAAATTCACCTTCATGCAGTGTTTCATAGTGCAATTCGTGTTTTTTATCATGAAAAATGTGGCCAATCTCTTCCCCAACATATGCTACACCTTGACCTAACGTATTAGCGTTGGGCTGTTGTGTCTACTATTTGGCCTTCATAGGGTAGACTGTCGACGGCGGTATATAGGCTGATATTTTGCTAGTTGGGGTTGGGTGGAACAGGGGGTATCGATTATAGGCAACAGAGCCCTTTTAACTAGTTTAACTGATGCAAACCCTAAGTTCCAGTATGCATTTGAATTCCTTCCACAAAATAGGGACAGACTGGAGGTACCCACCATCTCAGTAGCTTCAACTGATACTTCTTAACTACTATTTAAATATAAATGCACGGGCTTGAGAAACAAAATGTAACAATTCTATTGTGTTCTATTTTTTAAAAGAACTGTTTATTAAGACTTTCCATATCAAAGAAAAACAAGGAAAGAAACAATTAAAAAATTGGCAGCATATATACCTATACATTTGGTTACAGCAAAACATAAGATCAAAACAGGTATACAACAAAACATTTCCATTATTCACCTAGCTTTGACCTCCAATCTGGTATTCCCACCTAATGTTTTCCATCGGGATATAATCTAACATTCCACCTACAGGGCAACTTTAAATAACACCCACTTATATACATACATGAACCCCCTGTGTCTTTCCAAATAATTCTCTCTTTTCCAAAATCTAATTTCTCCATCTGAATAATTCTAGTCCAAGATATAGTGCAAAACATGCTTTGCTCTGGACCAGAACTTATTGAGCTCCTGCAGCCTCATAAAGCTTATGAGCATTTATATAAGAAACATATTTCAGGCCCCTATGCATTGTGAGAAAGTATCAGACCATAAAACTGTAGCATTATTATCTACACAAGGCTTACTGTAGGCAGTTTTAGAGTTTACTGGCAGGATTCATGGTTCTAAGACATCTGGCTTTTCAGATGGAAGGATACCAAAAGAAGGGAGTTGCTAATAAAACTAAAAGGAAAAGAAATCTCCTGAATATTGTGATTATTTTCCCCTAAAACATGTGGCAGAGGCATGGAACACAATGGGGATGATATAGGTGTTTTATTAAGCCACACATTTCCAATGGCCTACATAAGCCACTCTTGGCTTTACCACAAGCAAATAATGAGTTTGTCTCAAAGAAATGGCAACAAACCTTTTGTGCTCCATCATACATTCTACCTATTGTGTATTATATGCTTATACTGAGCTTCTTAACATCCATACCATACAATTAAAACACTCTTATACCATTTTAGCAGTCATGGCTTCCCTCAAAGATTCCTGGGAACTGTAGTTCGCAAGGCTGGATTACTATAATGTGATCTATGTTAGGCAGCCTTTGGGTCTGGTTCAGAAGCTCCTGCTGGTACAAATTGCAGCAGCCAGACTGCTGATGAGGACATCTCATTAATAACATGTGGACACCACTGTTAAAACAGCTGCACTGGCTACCCATCTGCTACCATGCCAGGTTCAAGGTTTCTTGTATTAATTTACAAAGTCCTAAACAACTTGGGAGCAGGGTACCTCAGGTATAGCCTGAACCCCTAGCTCAGGACTCAGCTATACAGCTGCAAATAAAATATTTTGAATGTGTTGAAAAGTGCAAAATGTAATTGTGACACTAAATCGTCTGCAGGAGCATCCTTGGTCATTCCCCAAGTTGGTGAAGGCCCATTTGACAACAAGAAACTGAGCCTTTGGTGTCATTTGCCCAGTCCTCTGGA
Organism: Podarcis pityusensis; assembly: GCF_964106645.2. NCBI lineage: Eukaryota > Metazoa > Chordata > Lepidosauria > Squamata > Lacertidae > Podarcis > Podarcis pityusensis. The sequence continues at coordinate 51,472,500 of NC_138027.1, forward strand.
ATACTATGGAATCACATAGAAATTGGAAGGGGGTAAAATGACCTTTGATTACTAAAGTCAGAATCGTGCCTAAAAGCACTGTTCACCCCAGTGTGGACAACTGTCCAGAAGTGCAGCATGGTTGCAAGAAGGCTGCCAGTCAACCACAGCTGAGCTTCTGATGAGTGTCTCTGGTGGTGGAACATAAGTAAGCACTTTTCTTCTACTTAAGATTCCTCTGAGAGCTTGGCATTTTATACTACCAACTATTCATTCAACCACAATGTAAATTGCACTTCCTTTAATTGTGATATTTAATAAACTGCTCTGGGATCATTCAATGAAGGCTATGAGTGCAAATACTAAACAAAACAGTGAATGAAACCCAGGTATCTGACAGTAGAACTTTACCACAGCAACATTATTTTCTTTGTTGTTGTTTTTTTAATTTTTTGTGGGGAGGGGGAACCTACCCTCTAGGACTGTGCTTATATAATCACTTGACAGTTTTATAACTGCTGGGAAATCTGTTTTGATTTGTTTCTAGGTAACTGCTGGATTGAAAACACGAGGAAGATCAGAATCAAAAATTGTAAATCTCTTCACAAAGAATATATATGTGCAACTCTGGAAAATTTACAATGGTTGCATTTTGTTATAGCCCTCGAGAAGTAATAAAAAAGCATGAAACACAGAACTTCATTTATTACAATGTGTCAAATAAACGACCACTTTAATATATTTTAGCTTCTACCATAAGATTTATTGTTCATGTGAACTAAGATTGCTCACCACGCTATATTTTAAAAGAGGCTTCCTTTGCGTTTTGCCTCTCCCCATTTTGGTAAGCTACTCATTTTGCATGACCTCAGATCATCCTCATCCTTGCAATCTCACGTGGAGCAGCCGACTGAAATATATTTATGGAGATGTAGTAGCAAAGGAAACCAATGTCAAAGCATCTCAGAACACATAAAAACCAGTGTTCCTTATCATTTTTCTTCTTCTTCAACGTTACATAAGACAGAGCTATGTTGTCTAGACAATCACCAGTGTTATCTGTCAAGTCTCATATAAAATCAATGGTACTGCCTTCTTTGAAGATAACGCACAACAAAGCTCTTTGAGGTGGTAATAATTCTAGCTGCTTCTTATCCCACCATATACTGTACTCATGCTCTCTTCCAGCTCTTAGTTCCCTCTCTATCATATGCACTGCTCTCTCACCCATCCCCAACTGTGATATGATGGCCTCAGTCTGGCTAGCCAACTATTATCACCAACCTCACCACAAGTATTCCTTTGTAGCAGCCAGCCATATTTGGTAACCACATTGCTCCACTCCTGAGGCCAAGTTTCATTAAAGGTGAAGACAGTCCTCATATAATGGAAATGGTTTGAGAGGCCATTTCTTGCATCCCAGGCCATTTGTTTTCATCTGGGAAGGTGTATTCCAACCACTTCCACCACCAGTCGCATTTGGCCGGTACTGTGTACTTGACATCCAGACACCACCAAGCTGTGGCATACTGGGAGGAGGGGCAAGGTGGTGGTGAAGTTGGCACAATGAAAACACACCAGCAGAACTCATCAGGGATTAGATCCTGCTCAGTTTGGCTGTGTGCCCCTGCTCCGCACTGACATCAGCTGATAGGTGGGGGTAGTTTGGGAAAATGGTCTCACAGGCCAACTAGGACTGCTTGGTGGGCCTAGGTCTAGGTTGCTTGGCCTTCTGAGAAGCCAGGAGAGTCATGGTGCAGGAAAAATTGTACCACTGAAGAGTGCTTGCTGAAGGCTCTAGTTCAGCACACACACACTATAAAAGAGAAGAGGGGAACTGAGTGTACAAATGTGACATTTCCTAGCAGAGCACCACTGTTTGTTTGTAGCTAACTCAATCAGCATTATGCTTAACAGCATAATCGGGCCAGCATATATATGAAATCATGCTATACATTTAAGGGGAAGGGTCATAGTTCAGTGGGAAAATGTTTGCTTTGCATGCAGAAGGTCCCTGGTTCAATCCTCAGCATCTCCAGAAAGGCCTGGGAGAGACTTCTGTAAAACCACTGCCAGTCAATAGACAATACTGAGCTAGATGGGCCAATAGACTGACTTGGTATAAGACGGCTTCCTACCGTATATTCCTAAATTCCCTTTTTAGAAAGTTGGCCATTTACCTACGTAGTAGTTTTCAAATTCTGTGCCTCGTGGAACAATTTCCACTCCAGAAGCACCATCATCAGCCATATAACCTCTTGTTGAGAATATTATGGGGTATATTCTACAGTACATGTTCAGTTCCTAGAGGCAACTGACCAGGCCTGTTGGGTCTCACTATGTGTTGCAAAACATATCTGACACTCCCCTAAAGCTGACCATTGCAGGACAGTGTTGATAATGAATGACCAAGCTCTCTTTCGGAAAAGCTTGTCCTTCCATTTGGACTCCCTTGTGGAGAGATACCTAGGATCTGAAGAGCCAGGGATGGGAACATACACTATCCCAAGTCAGACCATTTACCTTACCTACTCTAGACTCACTGGTACTGGTTGTCCAGAGTTTCAAATATTAGTCTTCCCTAGTCCTACTTGGAGATACCAGGGATTGAACCTGGGCTTCTTTGGGAGGAAGTGTGGAATTGAAGATGGATAAATAAATAAAAATAGTCTCAAACTTTTTGCATGAAAAGCATCTGTTTTGCTGCTGAGCTATGACCCTTCCCCCTCAGAGGGATCTTTATTTTGATTTCATTTAATGTGAAAATAACTATAATGTATTATGCATCTTTATTTTTCAAAAGTATATATGTAAATTAATTTGCCAGACTTGGGGAATAAGCAAGTATTTCATAAAAATCAACAGAAACAAAATGGTAATGTAATTAGCTGGTGATGTAATACAGTTGCTTTTGTTGAGGATCGGGGTTTGATGCATTTACGCTTTCCGCTTTATTTTTTTTGTTCCCCAAGGTGAATTAGAGAATTTTCCACTAGGCTCCTGGGTTGTAACCTTTTGACATGGAGTGGTCGTATTATATCCTGATTTACAAGATGGAGCCAGAAAGATAAACCAGACTCTTTCCATGGAACTCTACTGCCTCCTGAGAATGGTCAATAACAAGCAAAATTTATGGACAACTACAACTCTAAATTTACATTTGAGGTACACCTCCTTAGTTTTAAAAAATGAACTCTTCTATCAGCAGTAAACCAAAAAACAGAGGTGGTGAAAATAATATTTTGACATTTATATGTAAGCTGAGCACTGGGTCACATTACTTATAGACTTTTCCACATGGAGTGAGTGGAATAAAGTAGAATGTACCAGCATCAAACAATTACAATCTCATACCCGCCAACATTTCTCTGATGAAAATAGGGACATCCAATAATAATAATAATACCCTGCTCATATGACTGGGTTGCCCTGGCCACTCTTGGCTGAATCCAACACACATAAAAACATAATAAAGCATTAAACTTTTTTTTTAAATCCCTATACAGGGCTGCCTTCAGATAGCTTAGGGGTCACATAACGCCATACCCTCCAATGAAAATAGGGACATCCTACCATACCCTCCAATATTTCTCCGATGAAAATAGGGACATCCTAAAGAAAAGTGGGACATTCCAGGATCAAATCAGAAACTGGGGCAGCTTCTGTAAATCCGGGACTGTCCCTGGAAAATAGGGACACTTGGAGGATCTGTAATCTGAAAATTAAATAAAGTCATTGGAAGATAGGAGGCTACCTTATACTGAGTCAGACCATTTTGCCTATCTAGCTCATTATTGTCTACACGGACCGGCAGTGTAAGGTAAAGGTAAAGGACCCCTGGATGGTTGAGTCCCGTTGAATAACCCTGAAGGGTTGCCCAAGAAATCTATATATTCATTGCATATTTCCAGGACAGATGTGTATCAAGTATAAGATGAATTTTAGAAAGAATGTTGTTCAAGATGCTGTCTCCTTGTTGGTTTATGCAGGCTAGCTGCTCTGCTGCTTGCCTGATATGGTATGGAATGACAGATGATCTGATTTTAAGCACATTTACTTGGAAGTAAGTCCTGTTGAGTTCTATGGGGGGTGGGTGAATTTATTAGTTTCAGATTCTCTCCATTTGTCCTTTTCCCAGTCTTTAGTTTGGTTCTTCACATTTCCACATTAGTGTGGAGTGGGGAAAAATTTAAGTCCCCATGAAGATTCCTTAGCATTTTAGTGCAAATTTCTCCTAGCATACACTTGTATGCAATTTTGCCTAATACACACATTTTTACAAAGCAATTTCCCCATGTATAGTACATTGCTGCATGCTATTTTCAGCAGCATATGCAAGGTTTTTTGATGAAGACCCAGAATATGTATTTTTCCACATGTTATGTGGCCAGAGAACTGCATTGCAAACTTCAGAAAGGTGCAAATTTCGCAGGATGGCTGTACTTCAGTTTGTATATCCTTTCAGAAAGCACAAATAAGGTAGGTTTGCACTGAAATGAGAGATGAATCAAATTTCTTCCCCATCCCTGATTCCAATCAATTGTGCCTTCAGTTTCATTTTATTTTTTCTTCCATGTATGTACATGTTTGGAAAGAACACACATATATACATATTTATAGGCAAAGCTGATTAAACAAAATCAAAGTAAAAGAGCCATGGAACAAAAGTAGATCTCCCTATGAAAGAAACTGAGATCCATTTTCTTTCCTTGGCAAGGCCAGCACAATGTTAGACTGTTCAACTTTACTTTCCATACCATCATAACACACAAATAAACTCTGAAGCAAAAGATTCCCACAACTAAAAGAATTGCTAGCATAATCTACCAATATATAAATAACACATGTTTTAAAAACATGCACTTTTAAGGAAAAAAAAGCACACAATAAACTCCAATATTGATGTTGGAGTTTCTTTATTCTTAAATTATAATAAAAATTAAAATAACAAAAACCCAATAGCTTCCATTTGCATATTTTTTTTGTTTGGGTCACAAATCACAGTTTTAAGCTCCAAAGCTTTAAACTTTTCCTTAAGATATGACATATGCTTTGTTCGGGCTCTCAAAAATTTAGGAGGATTCTCACCTATTTCCAAGACAATCAGTGTAACTTTTGACTGACTCCAGTAGCCTTTGAAGAAAATGTTCCATGCAGGTATATGCAACAGAACTTACAGTTCAATGGTATGAAGCATGTGGGAGCTAGTTGGGGGCTCCTGAGATGTTTTTTTCCTTCTATCTTATTAATTGTAGCAAGCATTCTTGGGGCTGATTGCCTCCATCTTCAATCTTCTGGGGCTTGACAATATCTGCCAGATGGCCAAGTGAGTATCTGTTCATACATTAATAAGGCTGTGAACTGCCCTAAGATCAACAGGTGAAGGGCCCAAAGAATCTAGAATGCCCTCCTTACTCTGTCAGAGATAATAGTAATTTTCTTCCCATAAATGTTCTGCTCTTGGGAGAGTAAGGAGCACATTCAATCCACTTCTACTTTTTCTCTAGGTGTTATCAGTTCATCCTTCTGGACCACAGGTAAAAAATGTGAGAGCAATAGTTATGGCCACCTGGAGTGGTTTTCCCCTTCTAACTTCTTGTACCTGAATAATAGTTTGTTCCTTGGGCTGTTATGCAGGGTTTCACCCATGTTGGCATTTATGTTTTTTGTAAATATTTCATCTCTTTCTCTTACTTTTTCAGGAACTTCCTGCTCTTACCAGTCTGCTCTGGAAGGATGAGAGCACTTCCCCATAGAGGAGTCAAACGCAAGCTGGCTCTATCTTCTGTGCCCAGAGCGTCAATTATCTCAAAAACATTTACGGTAAGCAAATGCCTGTTTTTCTTTGATTGTACAGCTGGTGGGTTGTCTGTCTCAGTCTTCCATTATCTAAGACAGGTGGCTCTCAGGTGTTTTCTGGAGCGAGTACAAACTTGCAACATCCTGCAACACATACATCTACAGCTAGTAGCAGTACAGTCCATATATGGCTGTTTGGTTCTTCTAAATGTATAAAGTATTTCTAATTTACTGTGAACAAGGCTATCAGAATGAAAATACTAGTAAAATTCATTTTAAAGAGCACATTCTTTTTTTACTTTAGAATATAGAAATCTGGTCTTTAGGTGAGAGTACGATCTCACTATAGCAATATGTTAGAATTTGCCCTGGAGAAAGTGTATTTGACATAAATAATAACAAATAATATTTCTCCCTGAAAACTGTGTGTAATAATCAGAACAGCATATGAAAGGCCTTCTCAACACTTACACTTGTAGGCCAAATCTATTGAAGTATGTTTGTGTTGGCTGAGTTTGTAATACATTAAGGAGGTGTCAAGACTAGCTACAAAGGTAGGAAATGGTGGAAATGGCACAGAACACTAATGCCCTTGTTGCAATATGGGACAATGGAGAGTGACACACTTGTTCAAAGTTCAGGGGGACTTGTGATCAAAAGTCAGACTTACCCATGCACAATGATAAGTGGGTGAACCCTCATTAATTAAAGAGAGTGCACAAAAGTTCAAAAGGTAGCCCACAACCTTTCTTAAAAAATAAACTGCTGCTTTCTGAGACAAGTTTGTAAGCAAACTCTCCCATAGCTCCTTTTCAGGAAATGTCTGTTGCTATGAAGGCCATAGCTCAGTGGGGAAGCATCTGTTCTGCATGTTGAATCCCAAGTTCATTCCTCAGAATCTCCTGTTGGACTAGGAGTAACATCTGTATGAACTCTAGAGATTCACCATGACTCCCTCAGATGACCTCTTTAATCAGCATTCATCCAGATTTGGTTGCAGAAAGCTTACACGCAACTGATTATATCTGGTTTTAATTGAATGTTCGCTCTGCTTTGTTTACAGGGTGGTTAAACAATAATGAGCATTCATCCCACATTTGTTCTGAGTTGCCTATGGGGTATTGATATGTCATCCCATTGGTCATTCTCTCATCCCACTCTTTTCAATGCATTGCCCTGATTCTTTTTTTAAAGTGGAGTAGTTGAATCCCTCCCACAAAATACTGGCGACCCCCTCGGTGTAGACAATATTGAGCTCCATGGACCAATTTTCTAATTCAGAATAAGACACATTTCCAGTTTTCCTATGCTGGTATGGCATGCCAGGTTTAATTGAATGCTCCCAAATGACAGCACACAGTCAACTCTTTTTGAGCCTAGAGTTTGTATGATTAGAATAATTCATTCAATTTGTAAAACCTCTACATGTCCACTGTGGTCACCTATATCCATCCTTTTCAACTACCAGGCAGAAGAAAATTGCAAATGAGATGTGATTGGTTGAGGGAACCCCTTTTGGAGTTCATTCAACAAGGAAGGTTTTGAAAGACCTGGGCCTTGTGCAATTCCCTCCAAACCCCAGCTGCTGCTTTAAGCTATTTGGCATCTACAGCACAGGAACACCTGGGTGGCACAGCTGCTGTTTTGCCACCCAGGTACACCTGCCTGGAATGGCATATGTCAATCATTTCACACAGGGAGATGAGAAAAGTGTCTGAGACCTTCTGTGATGAAATCAAGATCACTGCTTAGGTTTTTATGATTTCCCACACATTGGCTCAGATCCCAAGATAAGATAACTTAAGAAGGATTGCTTTACTGGTGAAATGTGATGTGCTTCTGAGAGAGAAAAATAATAAAGTTTGCATTTTTTTTCATATTCCAAAGCAATGTACTGTAAAGTGATGCTGGGACATGGAGGCCTCCTTGCTTACATTTGACTGTCCTTGCTCCTCTAGCATCTCACACTGTCCTGCCGCACAGAAATCAAGATGGCTGAGTGCCAGCATGGAAGTAAAATGATGGAGAAAGCTATTAGGCACCTGCAGCTTAGAACACCTGGATTACACACCTGCTGCTATCTTGAGCCATCATCTGTCATGATATATGCCAATCTTATCACTCATTGAGATGGGAAGAGTATCTGAGAATCTTCTATGTTGAAATCCAGAGCACAACTGAGGTTCATTTCCCACACAGAGTTCTCTGCTCCATAAATGAATGATTGGCAGCTTATGTGACGGAGCACTTTGCCTTGCTCTGAACCAGAAATGTTCTGTTTGTACACAAATCCTAAACACTTAAGTAACATCTTATAACTGAGAAGTGAACATTTAACATTGCTGTCCCTCCAAAATCTTCTTCAGTCTGCTGTAAGTCACTTTGGAGGTTTACTATTAAGGGGACAGGCAGAATATAAATAGTGTAAATAAGTAAAATACACAAAAAAGGTCTCTTGCATTATGGATGGTATGTCCAACCCATCGATCCTGATCGATCAGTCGATCAGGGGGTTGATCTTGGTCGATCGCGAGCCCAAGGCAGGCCGATCACAGCACACTCCTCAATAGCCAGAAAGATAATGGCTCCAAAGCTGGGCCCGAAAGAGCTCCGCAGCCCAGCTGGTTTGAGGAAAGAGAGAGATGTGCTGGGTGGGGGAGAGGAGGGAGGCAAGAAGGAGCCGGGTCTCTGATGAGAGAAGGTGGGATCAGGACCAGCATCAGCATTGCCTGCGCAGGGGTGGAGGGAGGCAGGGGGAGAAGGCAGGATCAGCATCGGGATTGCCTGAGTGACTCTCATTGACAGGGGGTGGAGGGAGGGGGAGAAGGCAGGATCGGCATTGCCCACCCACCCTGCACCCATCCCTGCCCCCTCAGGGGAAGCAGCCAGCCCCCACCTGCCCACCCTACTCCCATCCCTGGGTGGTAGATCATTGCCAGTTTTTATATTGGATCGTAGATCACACCCTACTTCTTGTTGGACATGCCTGGTATAGACTGAATAAACAGGACCTGGTCAGTGTGGAGTGCTCCTGTTCAAGGAGCCAGTCAGCCATTGCTGTTTTTCAAGATGCTCCATTCCAGTCCTCCCCTGCATATATCTCTCCCCCTCTGCCAAGAGACTCAGCCATCACTGAGCATGCTCAATTCCTCTATTGAAGGAGTTTTTCTAAGGGTTTTTAAAATAACAACAACAACAACAATAATAATAATAATAATACTTCTGCAAATTTTAGAATTCCCCCAAAACTTGTTGACCTAACTTTCTTGCATGTGGATTGTGGCACTTTGATTGCAAAAGAACTGAGTGTGCTATTAGGATAACTTGGCCAAGTTTGCCTTATCCGTTAAGCAGTTGGCAGTGAATAGAGTTGAACATATGCAATGTAAGTGATGTAAGGAACACACACACACAAACACACACATACACACCAGCAGATTGAGATAGCAGTTCCAAGAGAAGATTTAGCTTTCAAATGTATGCAGCTCTTTGCCCATGGAGCACAGGAAGTCACTTGAGCAAATCTGCTTGGCCTTAATGGATCTTTCTGGTCATGTTGAGAGAGGGGAGGATCAGTTTTCACTTTTAAGCTGTCTAAATGGGAAGCAAAAGTGCTCTGGAAAGCCTGCATTGACAAGAAACCCCTCAAAATATACTGTTGGGATACTACAGCAGGAGAAAGACTTACTGCAAGGAATCAGCAAGGAATTTCTAGAGCTGGCACTGGAAAAGTGGTTTGCCACTTAACCAATCCATTTTTATTTTTATTTTATCTGCACACAGATTTGCTCCTTTTGGTACATTTTGCTGTCTTTTCTGGCCTGACTTACTAAAACTAAATGACAGAGACAGGTTTCTAGGACGAGCCTTGAGCTTCCTATCAAAGGAGTTTGAAGTTGGTTTGTGACTCTGGGAGCGCCATCATACAGTCCTCACTTCTCTCCCTTGGCAACCTCATGTGCTCTCCACTTACGTCACTGGGGAAAGAGTCAGATACTAGATGGTAGCATCTGCCATTAAAATTGGAACTATTGCTGGACAGAATATGGTCCAGAGTATATCTGAGACCTGATTTCAAAGGACCTGATTTCCAAGACAAGCAAGCCCAAGACACTTTGCTGCAAATACATCATCTGCTCCCACTTCATCTACAGATTGGCAGTTGGACATTATTACAGCATTGGCAATGGGATAGCATCCTCCTTTGCACCTGAAGACACCAAGGTAGCTTGGGGCTCATCCACACTTCCTCTTTTCCCTCTGCTTTGTCCTAGGGAAAACTGCTCTTTAGCACTCAAATCGCAGCAAACGGCAATTTGGGTTTTCTGCAGATTGACACTGGTTCCAATTTAGCACTAAAGAGCAGGTTTGCCCTGGGGAAAGGGCAGGACAAGGCATGGGGCAAGTGTAAGTGTGGATGAGCCCTTAGCAGACACGAGGCAAGAAGTGGAACTTAGGAAATAGCAAGAATTACTGGCTTTAGTCCATATGTGCTAGTTTTAATCAGTAGACTAATCTGACTTGCCGATCAGAAGGTCGGCGGTTCGAATCTCCACAACAGGGTGAGCTCCCATTGCTCGGTCCCTGCTCCTGCCAACCTAGCAGTTCGAAAGCACCTCAAAGTGCAAGCAGATAAATAGGTACCACTCTGGCAGGAAGGCAAACGGCGTTTCCGTGCGCTGCTCTGGTTCACCAGAAGCGGCTTAGTCATGCTGGCCACGTGACCCAGAAGCTGTACGCCGGCTCCCTCAGCCAGTAAAGTGAGATGAGCGCCGCAACCCCAGAGTCGGTCACGACTGGACCGAATGGTCAGGGCCCTTTTACCTTACCTTTTCCTAATCAGCTAATATTTTTGTTTAACTATAGTGTGTTTGTAATATTGCATTGGATATTAGCTTTCCATGCTGCCTTTCACACAGTTCAGTCCTAAAGGCAATTGCCAGCTGGGGTTTCCTTATATATTTGTATGGTGACATAGGAACATGCACTTGCCATGCATAATTAACAGCATGTAGAATTCATACAGGCGCCTGCAAGGAAGTGGCTTCTGCGTAGGAAATCATCAATGTGTGAACTGGTCCTTATTTCTAGACAAGAGTGTTGCATTGTGGCAAATCTCTTTAGAATCAGTGGTTGAGTCCTGAAGTTTGAAGCAGCAAATAGTAACTTCAGTTTAGTTTCTTGATATCAGTAATTAGACAAAGTGGAAGTGAGCTCACATGTCATGCATACCTCTAAGATATCCTGACTTGTTTTAGAATAATTGCATTCTGAAGAGAGAATATTCCTGGATCAAATTTACAGTCCTACTTTGAGAAATGTATCATTGGATTGGCATGCATCAGTGGTGCCTTTGCATTTGAATTTCCCCAGCCTGTTCTAATGTACAAAAAAGACCATTCACCTACCACTACCTTTTGAATGCCGCTTTCTAAAACTACCTCTATAAACCAGAGGAAATGGTCTAAGAGATAGAAATTAAGCATGGCATTAATATCAAAACTGTAGATTAATGAAGCAGTTTTGCAGGAAAGCAGCTCAGGTTTTCCTGTTTCCTTGGCAGCAGATGTAAGCTGTAAGGTTAACTACTTAGACATCTGTATCCTTAGAACAAGTTATTCCTTTGGTAACCAATGTAAACATGAGCATGCAGCTAAGGGCTCAAATACCTCACAATTCAATAAATGCAATTGAATGCAAGGAAATAATTTAATCTACTTTTTAAAATTTAATCATCTTAACTTTAATGGTAGGGCTTACAATTATAGTTTTTATTTCTTAATAAAATAAGAAAACATGCCTTTGTCGTGACATAAATTTATTCTCTAGCAAAGGTACTTAGGTATGAATTTGCTCCTTCAGGGCATTGTTTTTGCTGTTGCTCATTAATAATAATATATATTTTACAACAGTTATTAAACAAAACAATCTAAAAAGTTGGGATTGCCACTTCCCATGCTGTTTTCAAAGTGTAGCTTTTAATTCTTCTAGCTAGCTGCTCTACAGGGGTGAATGACACACATACATGACTTGTATATTACTATTACAATTACGATTACTATTACAGTACTATACATAATATATGCCAGCTCACTTATCTGATTTTAGGAGTACTGATAAAAAAAGGCCTACAGAATGAATAATCCTCTGGAACTGTGAATACCACCAGCATCCAACCTACCACAAAGGCAATAAAAACTGAACACCACCCCTCCTTGTCTATCCCCTGTTTGATTATGGATTTATGGTCACCTGTACCTTCAGATCTAACTATGTCTTGCAACCACTGCTGTAATAGAAATAACTCTCTCAGTGTGCAACCCAGTTCTCGTTAAGGTTGCTATATAATCAGATGCAGGGGAAGAATTGCATTGGGGGGGGGAGACAGTTTGCATGTATTTCCAAGCTGTAAAGGTGAAAAATGCAATCCTACACATGTATACTCAGAACTAAGCCTTATATATTGCCCTAGCCCCAGGAAAACGTGCTGTCTGTATGCAGAATGTAAGGAAGAGCTCTTGTTTGTGACAAACCATAGGGTTTATTAAAAAAATCAAAATACTGGGGTGTGTACCCAATTCTTCAAGTCTGTTCTAGGTTCTGCAGGCCTTATACATAGGGTCCCTTCCTTCTCCACAATTCTGTGATTCTAAGGGGAAATACTGAGGTGCTTAAGGGGATGAGGAAGATCATGTTGCCTTTGCACCTCCTTGCTATCCAATTGACTCTGGAAGACATATGTGGGATTTAACAAAAGGCTTGACTATGTAGAGGAATTTGGCAGCCCAAACCAGAGAGTCATTTTTTATTTGCACCGGGAGTGTTGAAATGGCACCCAAGTACATGATAGGTGACTCTGTAGCAATAAAAAGTGTAATGGTAGTAACTCGTGCCAAAAGTGGATACTGCCAGTTTTTCAGATCCTAGTACACGTACTTATCTTCCATGACACTTGTAAAGCTTTCACAATGAAAGTATTTCCCACAAGTACAAAGGCAGATTGATTTTGACTAGCTATCCCTGTACACAGCTGAGAGGTAATGAGTTTAGACATGATTTAAGTACCCTAAGCAATGTGAAATGGCACAGGGGCATTAATGTCTTTTCCTGCTTGCTGAACTTCCCATGTGTGTTACTGTTTCAGTGACCTCAGTTGCATTCCTCTATGTTCCTGGACTACTGCGCGTAGCAGTACATTTTCTCCTCTGTTTTAGATGCTGTTAGGTACACGTGCTTCAAAAAACGAAGGAGGTGTGGATCAGCGGAATGAACTCTTGACGCTGTTACATGTGATCATCTGCCCCAAATCCTTTTGATGAAGAGTGGATTCTAAATTAGACAAGTGTTCCCCACTTTCCCACACAGTCGGAAGTTTGAGTGGCAGTGCTTCCTGGGGTTGGCTTCCTTTAGAAGAGTGAGCACTGGAAACTTAAGTTATGTTCACATGGCCACTTATTCTACATGCAATGCACTCCCTTTGCTGGGTTTTGTAGCCACATTCACGTGACATTAGGCACATTCCATGTCGATCCTGTACTTACAGTACTTGACAAATATTTCTGTTTGTTGCATTTTTTCCTTAAATCAGCTAGACTAAATCTGCATCCCGACTAGAAACGGGAAGCAGACTTGGCAACAATGTAAACATTTGAGACAGCCATTGCATGCGCACAGATGAGAGCACATGACATGACAGCTTCATGAATAGGAGTTCCAGAGGTGTGTGATCAGCACTGTGCAACACTGTGCAAAGCTTGAAAAGCAGTGAAGGAAATGATCTTACTGCCTTTTAATCTACTAATGTGAACATACCCTTTGTGTTTTTGTGCTACCACAAATATACAGTGAAGCATAAACAGAAGAAGCAACACACTTTCCTGATAGCTGATGAATCCTCAACCTCACATCAGATCCCCAGATAAAGCCACTGCAAAACTCAACATGCTTTCAGCCACTTTCTCTCTCTTAAAGGTAAAGGGACCCCTGACCATTAGGCCCAGTCGTAACCGACTCTGGGGTTGCAGCACTCATCTCGCGTTATCGGCCGAGGGAGCCGGCGTACAGCTTCTGGGTCATGTGGCCAGCATGACTAAGCCACTTCTGGCGAACCAGAGCAGCATATGGAAACACTGTTTACCTTCCCACCAGAGCGGTACCTATTTATCTACTTGCACTTTGACCTGATTTTGAACTGCTAGGTTGGCAGGAGCAGAGACCGAGCAATGGGAGCTCACCCCGTCGCGGGGATTCGAACCGTCAACCTTCTGATCAGCAAGTCCTAGGCCCCGTGGTTTAACCCACAGTGCCACCCGCGTCCCTTCTCTCTCTTAGGGACCCTCTATTGTTTAGTCATTATGATTTGTCCTTGTGATGGTATCATGGTATCAAGGTGGCTATCTGTGACCCCACTTTCAGTTTGGTTTGTACCTGCAGATGTTTTGGGGTTGACATGACAGTTTATCAGTAACAGCCATAATCCATCCCTATCTACCTCAAATGATAATTTTCTGTACAATGGAGAGCCACTGTTTGAAGTCTTGGAGTAGCCCAAGGTCACCTAGGTTCAAATCCCCACTTAACCACAAAGCTTATGGGATGGCCTTGTGCCAGTCAGCCCCATTCAGCATAACCTGCCTCAAAGAGTTGTTGTAAGGTTTAAAGGGCAAACCCTCTGTGCTGCCCTGAGTTTATTGGAAGGAAGGAAGGGTAAAAATGCAATAAACAAAATTCACTTTCCTGGTAGATTGGAAGAAAAGAAAAAGTAAAAACGAGTCATAATGAGGTGAAAGCTGTTGCCATGATTTTTTTTAAAAGCTGACCACATTAAAAAGGAGCATAAAGTCATAGATCTAGCTCTGCCCTGTTGTTATTTCAATTTGAGCATATGAACTTTTTCCTTCCTTGTAACCTGTACTTGCTTTCTGTAGCCAACTTTAGTTTTACAATGCCACCTGCTTTGGAACAGCAACTTGTACTTGGAACTTGGCAAAAGGAAATGTTTCTATTGCCAATTTTCAATTAATATTTTTTTAAAAAAATGTTTTGCGTTACTTCTTCAAGGCAGCATGATAGAAAATCCTTGCAATTTTCTGTAGAATTGGTCAATCCTGACAAGAAAACATGATTTTTTTTCCCTTCCATTAAAAATCATACTGGGTTTTAATTGCAAACACAATGACTTAGTTCACATGTCATGAAAGAAACCACAAAATAAACCACGAGCCCAGATTTGGATGAAATGCTAAACCAAGCCATGTAGGAGAGGAGCAAAATAGTTGCGATCTCCTCTCCAAGAACCCACAGGCTTGTGTGTTTACACTAAGCCATGGTTTGGCTTAATGGTTTATGTAAACAAGATCAGTGTGCATTGGTTGCCTGGATTAGAACTTTTCTGATTTTGCAGACTTCTTAAATATTCTGCTGGACTTTTATGGAGCAGGATTGGCTAATTCAATCCCAAATTTAAATGCTCTGTAGGATTGTCCCCTCATATGATTAAGTTACTCAGGCTCTCCAGTAGAACCAAGGTTTAACACAGCAGCAGCCATCTTGTCTGGATAACTGAATGAGAGGTACATCATTATGTTATGCTTTTTAAAGTTTTGTAAATTGCTTAGAGAATTTTTATGTAGCAAGAGACTAGTATATTGGACGAATAACTTCTATTCATCTTGCCTTACTAATATTTCACAATAAAAAAATCCTTCCAGTAGCACCTTTAAGACCAACTAAGTTAGTTCTTGGTATGAGCTTTCGTGTGCAAGCACACTTCTTCAGGTATCTGAAGAAGTGTGCTTGCACACGAAAGCTCATACCAAGAACTAACTTAGTTGGTCTTAAAGGTGCTACTGGAAGGATTTTTTTATTTTGACTATGGCAGACCAACACGGCTACCTATCTGTAATATTTCACAATCCTTCAGCACCCACTGGGATGCAAGTAGGCTTCCCAACTTTTAATGTCAAATGTTGTGGCACAAGTGCAGGTCCTGGGGGCAGAACCTAGGTCAGAGGGCAAGGCCCAGTGGGCTCTGGCAGAAGCAGAGGTAATGCAAAGCCTTTCCTTCATGCCTGTGGCTTGAGCAGGTGGATATGGTCAGCTGAGCCTATGCCTCCTCCTTCTTCTAGGGTGAAGAATTTGTACAGAGGAATCAGAATAGCTACATAGCCAACTTTAAAGAGGACAGCCGTCTCTTTTAAGGCATCCTAGGAAGGGCTGTGTGGTGAAGCCCAGTTGAAGACAAAGAACCATAAGAAAAGAGGAGGGGCCTTGAAGTTACCCATTGTGATGGCTTGGGAATACTCTCCGCAAGAAATGCTTCTGCTCAGTCAGAGGTACATATATACATCCTTTATTTTACATATGTAAAAGCAGCACACATCATCATGCGTCCGAATCCTGTGAGTCAGATTCTCGTAGTGACTTACGTCCGCCCCTTTTCCAGCAGAAGAGGCGAGGCATTCTCAATTGATGTCTCTGCCCCCTGCGCTTTAACCCTCTCCTTTCCTGAGCAGATGGAACCGGCACTGCATCGCTGTCAGTGCCAGAGCTTCCTGTGTGGGGTTGAGGCTCTGCTCCAGCATCTAAGAGCCTTCCCTCCTCCTGACTTCCCCTCCTTTCCTGCACTGGCACTTCCTGCCACCCTTCCTCTGCTTGTCTCTCCTCCTCCTTCCCTGCGTTCTCCGGCAATACCATGACACCCATCAACACCACTTGCACAGCAGACTGAGCAGGCACACAGGTCACCTGAACCCAGTTCTTCTCCCGCACCCTAAGCAAAGCATTTCCTCCATTAATAAAAGCAAATGAGATACAGCACTACATGAGACTTGCAAGGACAGAATGCACTGAAGTACACACAGGTCCAACTTGGCCTGATTGCGAAGGAGAGGCCTTAAATTCAGTTCTCCATCTACTAAACAAAAATAGTGCTTCTCTGTTGGTGAAGACCAGCAAGGTTAAAGCTCTACGGAAGTATTACTCACATCTAGGGCACAGCTAAGTACAGCCTGTGACGTTGGGCTTCTTTCTTTGGAAACCACACCATGCGCACATTCATTGTATGGAATGGCCAGTGTGCAAACTTCTCTACACATCAGAACATCTTTGTGTGATCAGAACATCTACCCAACCCAGTGCTCTGATCACACAGAAACTATGATCCCACAGAAACCTTACAAGAAACAAGCTTATGTTCTGGTTTTCCTGTACAAACAACCGCACTCAGTACAAAGTTGCTATAGAAAAAAGACTCAATGTTGAGTGCAGGCCTGAACATGTAGCCCTGTTATCAGGGCTGCCCTACACGCAAGTAACGTGTGCATAGTGCTACTGGCAGCAAGGCATCCTGTGCATAAAAGCCCATCACAGCAACAATATATCCATTTCTAACAGGATAACGTCTGGCTCCATAAAATAATTCATTTAGTTGATCCTATTTGTATGGTTTGGAGGCATGGATTGATATTTTGAATCTGGATAATACCATATGATTGCTTGCTCTACTGAGACGCATTAAAAACATCTGAGAACTAAAGTACAGTTGTAAAACAGACCAGGCTCTGCCAATCCAGGTTCCTGTGGGGTCTTTTGTTTTGCCAAAAACCTGTCATCAGTGCACCTATCCCAAGCAGGGGCATGTTGCTGCTAATACTTCTGTGGGTCTGGTTACTGCACATGCACCAACAATGGTTTTTCCAGAATGGCAAAACCCTTCCTAAAAATATTGAACATAAGCTGAAATGCAAAACCTCCTTTTCCTGCTTGCGCCCACCTATATTTCTAAATGATTCCCATATGCTTTGGGATTCACAATTGTTGCCGGAACACAACAGTGGTGTGATTGTCGAATGCACTGCATCAGGGCAGATCAGGTCAAGCTGGATGTGTCAAATTATCTCAGGTTTCCAGCCAGAAGGCAAACTGTTCACTTTTCCACCTACATATATGTTCTGCTTGTCCTCTGCTGTGGTGACTAATGAGTGAAGAAAAGATTGTATATAATTCTACCATCATGCTTTTATGTATTCACTGGAGAACATATTTTCAAGTAAATTCTAAGTCTAATGAATTTCACAGATCGTAAACTGTACAGATCTAAATGGGAAGTTTTCTTCAAGTTGGCTATCATGTTGTTAACTCTCTCCATCAATTAGCAGTCTGCCAATGTGTGGTGCTCGTGTTTCCTCCTTCCCTCATCCCCACGTTGAATCTATAGAATCTATACATTCACAAGTATAAGATTTTAGCAAAAAGATAACATGATGCAATAGCATTTTTAAAAAAACTTGGTGCTATGACCTCAGCAAAGGGAAACATTCCATGCTCACAAAAACTTGGTTGTTAGAAGTCTAATAATGCTTGTAGAATGAGATCCAAATCCACTTGTATCTTACCCTCCACATGTTGAAAATACAGTTTGGGATATAATTTTGAGGAGGAAGATGGTCAGAAGGAAAAGAGTTTAGTAGCTGATCCACATCTCAGCAACCCAATGTTCTACATTTATGATTAGGAATATTCCTGTTGTCATGCCTGTAAAATTGCATTTTCCACCAGCTTTTGAAAACAAGAACCTTTCTTTGTGTAAGAAGAAGATGAAGCTTGTTAAATGACAAAAAAATTCTAAGGCTTTTTTTTAAAAAAAAGGAAAACAGAAAAAATAAAAATCCTGACTCATGAAAACTACAGCAAAGTAATCAATAAAATATGAGGATCGTTATAAAAACTATGCACAACTAAGGGAAAGAAGGCACATTTTTTTTTAGCAGTGAGGCTAGTCCAGAAGTGTCTTGAGCTTGTTTAGTACAAATAGGCATTTTCTCTTCCAGGTAAACTGTATAATAGGTTCTGCTGAGTCGCAATATTATTTGACTTGATGAAAACCTGACTGAAACAGGTCACTGATTGGCTAGCGCACATAACATTGCTACAGCTCCTTAAAAATCCCTAAGTTTAGTATCTGGCTTGATTTTTTTAAAAAAATAAAAGGCAGAGAAAATATGGTGTATAAATTTATATATATACTTTTTTAAATTATTAGGCTGCTGGAAACATGAAAGGAGGAGACTGGTGTCTGAACCAGCATTCAATGGATTGATATGTATGTCTCATGCTAACTGAAAAGAAGTGTGTTCACATGTGGGCAAAGAACTCCTCTTGAAATACTATATCTATCTTCACAGCAAGAGATACTTTTGTTTTGCTCACAAATGGTCTGTTAAAAAAACACCAGAGTTTGTGTCCATGGAATATGTTGAAGTGTCTTCCTAACAAGGTTCAATTAATCAAAGGAACTTAATGCTGCAAAATTGTTCATATGGCACCAGCAGAGATTTGCAGCATGATGAAAGCTCCATTAAAAAAAGAAGTAACTTTGCTACTTCAATTAACCTTAAAATAACTTAATTGGTCTCTAACAGGCCAAAAATGTGAGAACAAAGAGATGCCTGCTGAAAGTTAATTTTGTTATAGTACCACACTGTGCTGTGAATGTTATGGTATACATTTAAACTGGAGTTCCACGCCTCATTAAGACACTTAGACAACATTTTACAAGGCATTTAATCATTTAAGAACCAGAAGAAACCTCAAAGTTATGAAAGCTATGACAATGTAGAATGTACTTCACCAAGCCGAGAATCTGAGCAGGAATAATTTTCCTAACCATGTTGCAAAATTGGATAAATACTTTATGAGCTGAAGATGAGTGAAGTTGTGTGTTTTATTCCAGCAGAGACATGAATGTGCATTGAATTAAGCCATGAAATGACTTCTTCTCAAATAGCTGGAACTTGCCACGGTGAGGAACAATTTCAAAATAAAGTGTTTGAAAAATATAGTATCACTGGGTTTTTTAAGTTGGAGTGCAACACTGGCTCCCCTTATACTATGCCTTGCTCTAAGCTGGTCCATGGAAGAAACTTGACATTCAGAATCTTGGACACATTAAGCAGTTACCCCTAGAATCATGTGCTTCTATGTAGATTGATGAGGAGGTGTGAATGTCAAAGCCTTAGTACAGTGGCACTGAAGTGGTTGGTTCTCTGTTTTGCCCATACTTGTGCCATCCACTCTCCTGAGACTGGGCAAAGAATTTAAGTGAATATAAACAAACCACAGTTCCCAGGAGGCAACAAGATCATTGCTCACCCTTCCAATGATGCTGTGTTTTCAGTCTGGTGCCACCTCCAGCCCTGTTGCCCATCCTGCAGTGCATCTCTGGTCTCTTGCATCCAACAGGAGATGTTCCAGCCTCTTCCAGCTGGTACAGTATTCAGATTTGCTGCCTGTGTTTGTGGCCAATCGTGAGCTACATGGCTGTGAGTATGAATGAGCCCATTTGAGCAGAAATTACAGAATAATCCTGATATGCTTTTTTCCAATTCTGTCTGTTTCTGAATAAAATTTTGTATTTAACAACTGTTGGATGTTTGCACTAGAGAAAACTCTGGAATTATGATCTCTCTGTGTCATGCTCACTAAGGGGTCCCCACTCGACACACATTCCACCTAGCAAAACCTCACACAGAACTAAAGTAAAGCAGAGATTCCTCCAGAGTACCATAGTGCATACTTTCAAGGGTAGCCATTAAAATGTCCCTAGGGTAATCTACCAGCAAGTTACTTTTAAAGTTCAGATTTCAAAGACATCATTGTCCAAGAGATATGAGCACTTGTTACTGTTAAGTGCATCAGCTAGACTAAACAAATCATGAGAAAATAATGTTGCAAGGCTCTGACTGGAACTGTAAATTAACAAATAATGGATGTGAGGCCAAGATCTTCCTTACCATTTATCAAGACTCATTCTGTTAAAGTATAAATGTTCCTTGAAAGCATCATAAAGGGCACTGCTTTCCATTGCTAGAATTTTACAACTAGTAAACATGCAAGCTGGAAGTTAAGAACTTGAATACAAATACATGCCCCCCCCCCCAAAAAAAACCCCACACATCAGCCTATCCGACTGATAGTAGGCGAGATTAGACCTTTTGGCTATTGAGGACTGCACATTGTGCCTCTTGGCAACCCCTCAACCATGCCAGAAGACAATCTCAACGACCTTAGATTTGTTCCGGCCACCACTAGCCTGCGTCACATGTAAGGACTTCTGACGTCAAGCATGCTCAGTACATCCAGAACAATTTAAGAAGCTGTTGTTTTAAAAGAAAGGCTGGAAAGAAGATGAATGGAACCAATGGGGAAGGCTATAAATATTCTTTTGGTATGTCAGTATTTGCAGAGATGTTTTACAAGTATTGAAAAGGTTCCATGGATTTCCCGAATATTTGAAGCTTGGAGGACACCATCCGAAAGTATAATGGAATGTACAAATTGGTCTTGTTTTCTCCCACTTAAAAGGAAAACTGTGACAGGAAAAGCCAATTCATTATGAGCATCGCAATCAATCAGACTACTATGCAATAGCCACATGAAAATTTGGGTATGTGAATCCACTCTGAAAATTAAGCCTGCTGAGTCCTTCCAATTTTTCCTTCTGTGTTAGAGATTAAACAAATTTCCTATAGAACTGAGCCTGTGAGAGAATACTTTTCATGAAAGCCATCACTATCTACAGAAATCACTGTCTCATCTCTTGGTGATTATTCAGAAGGACTCAAAAAAGGGCAGGGACATGTTTGCCCATTCATAGTGCGTAGCAAATTCTGATTGGGTACATTAAGTTGTGATGTCATCACATTTATAAGACTGAACTTCTGATTGACCTGGATCAGTGGTCCAAGCAATCACAAGATGATGGGTTTGCTGTTGTTGCTGTTGTTGTTGTTTTAAAAAAAGAAAGACAGTAAACAATGTAAGAAACATGGGCAAGAGCACTTTTAGTGAACTCTCAGGACTGTTCAGAAGCATGCATTAAAAATGTTTGCTTGTTAGCATTTGTCAGTGGAATAGCTTGCTTCCCAAATTTATCCCCTGCAAACTTTGATGAGGAATCTTCTGCAAATATTTGATATTCAGCATCAGCAAAAGATTCCATTTGAATGTTCAAAGGCCCTCTTGAGGGGTTTTGTGTGTTCGCAAAGAAAATGCTCAAAGAATCTGACATTTCTGGAGCAAGTACCAAGCTCTTTACCTTTCCCTAGTCGGGTTACAACAATCAACAAGCATTTCATCAGGAGTAAAAAGTTATCATTGTTAAATAACTTCTATGCAAGCCTTGTTTACTTGGTGATAAGGAATGTCACTGAATGTCCAAACCCTAATAAAGGAATTTTATTTTGTTTCATAGTTTTTGCCATTCTCATATACTTTTGTTTCTCTTGTGATATTAAATATAACTGAGTGCTCATTCTCTACCCCATTTTTCTCCTTCTGTGTGTCCCCCTCACACACACACACACACACACAAACAAACAAAATGCATATGCTTCCGGGGCTAATATTGATCTAACCTACACAACTCACAGGATTGAGAATTAAAAGTGGAAGGGGGTCCTGAATACCTGTGGTGGTTTTGAAACTTTAAGGTTTTACATTTTATTTGTTATGATTTCTAGGTTGTGATATAGTTGAGCAAAGCTAACTTCCAGACTCATCAGCTCGCTGGCATGGAGATATAGGGTGAAAGGAAGAAGCTAGCTCAGGGCCAGCCCTGTGATGAGGCAGAGGGAGGCAGCTGCCTCAAGCGGCAGAGATTGAAAAGTAGGGAAGAGACAGAACTGTGAGTGCCATGTAGCCTGCCCTATACCTGCTATGGTAGCCTACTGCCCTCAAGTGCAGCGGAAGATATTTTCCCTTCACCAGTATTGGAGTAAGATGTCAGTCCAATTGGCATCTATATGTACCTTGAGAGAGGGCAGCATCTTGTCATTCACCTCAGGCAGTAGAATGTCTTGAGCTGGCTCTGGGTCAGCTCATTTATTCCAAAAAGGAACTGAGGAGAAATTTATTTTCATCATGACAGAGGGACCTATTGTTTCAAGAGTACTTTACCATGACTTATACTAACTAGTTCCTCAAAGCAAATAAAGTATTTTATGATGTGGCTTAGTGGTTCCACTTATGCTTCTTCAGGAAGTCAAAAGACCACAATACAAACCTTAAAAGAATTAGGGTGTTTTTGATTAAATGTATGAAGCTTGAAGCTATGACAAGCTTTTGTTTTGTTTTTTTTAAAAAAATTCTTGCTTAGCCCTCTAAATTACGTTCCAGAGACCTATTTAAAATGAACATTTCCAATAGAAAAGAAGCCAAGAGAAAAGGGATCTGAAAAACCAGCATGTGTGTTCATGCTGACTGATGGACAAGGATTATTTTATTTTTCTAAATGTTTTAATAATTTCAGGTTATATGAATAAAGATTTGAACATACAACACAAAAGATGATTTTTTAAAAGAATAATGCAATTATGAGTACTGACCAATACTAACAGCATACTCTTAGTTCCAAACACTGATAAACTGTCTAATTCTCTTTTTTTGCATAAACTTGCCATCTTGTTTGACTGATATAGTTTGTATGTTCTGACATGTTGGCGACTTCCCATGATTATTTTCATTCATGCACAAATGCTGTTTAAGGTCACCAAAGAGCAAAACCAAAAATGTTGATGATGTACTACCACAGAGCCTGTACGTTTATGCTGTTTGCCTGTTAGTTAGTTCACTTAATTTATATCCTTTAATGTGTTCAAGGTGACTAATGAAATTCAAACAAATTAATCTAAATCAATACATAGAAACTCCCTTTGTTGTAGGAAACTGATGGTGTCATGTGTCCTCAGCAATGATCCAAATAAGCAGCCATTCTTAGTTCCTTCCTCTATGACTAGAAGCTGATGTATGTGTGCCAGTTTCAGGGTTCAACAAATTGTTCAAAACAGGGTGGTTTTTGTGCAGTAATGAAACTTTCATGGTAGGATAAAAGTATAAAGAACACAATTATATTCACAGAATGGAAGAGACACAGAGAATGGAATGGTTCTTAAGAACGATGATGGGACAGGTATGAAAACAATGTGCTAAAAGCACTTTCCATGTAATGAAGATGGCTCAGGTTGTCACCTTTCCCTCTATCCAGCAAATCTAGACGTAAACCAAAGCATTCATCCCATGCTTATATACATTAGGAAGACAGATCATTTTAACATCCTGCAATTCTCTGTAGACAGAGACATTCTGGCTAGAATTGACAGGTATCATTTGTATTAAGGGACAGGCAGTAATCATTCTTCTTTCAAGGGGTAGTCGTTATACAAGAATTGTTGTTGTTGTTGTTATATTAAGAGAAGCAACAGCATGTTTCTATCTTTTAAAAAATCAGAAGGCAATTGTGATGAATAGTAACTCCCCATTTCGGCCCAATGCAGGGAACAGTCTTGCTTTACACTTTCCAGTCACAATTTACAGGCACACTTTCTAGAGCTGCAACACCAGTTTATTTGATTGTTCCTTTGCCCTGGCAAGCCATGCTCCTAGTGATTCACAACATCAGAAAAGTTTACCTAATGAAATATAGCACATATTGCAAGATAATTCAACAGCAATTGAAAGATGTTTCTATACTATCTTTCCTGTACCCATAAACCACTCAGGGTAGCTTGTAACAATTTAAAATCACAGTCCAATGAAAATATATTAAAATACAAAGAACAAAGCAATAAAAATATATAAGTTCAACAAGAAATAAAATGCATAGTGTTAAAACCCATTTAAAAGCATCATCATCATAGGTAACAGGAAATAAGTTTATTTTCTTAAGTCCTAAGTAAATGTAGGTAATATTATAAATCCAGATCCATCCAGTACTCATGCAAAGGGAACATGTCGTCTGAGTCAGCAATCATCTCTTCACCAGTCCCAATCTGATTTCAAAACACTCAGAATTAGACGTTATCCTTAATTGCGGGGAACATTGTGTATTCTTTCCTACTAATCATATTTGTGTTCTCCTTACTTGCCTTTAGCTAGTGCCCTGGCTAAAAATACAGCATGGGTTGCAGTTTAAAGAGTGTAACAAGCAACGAGCAAATTAAAGCATTCAGTTTTCCATTCTCATTAAAAATCATTCTAAAAAGGAATGACATGCAATTCCTTTTTTTCCCTGTCCCTGTTATATTTCAGCACATGGTTTCTCAATGGGTGAGATGCTCTGTAAATCATAGCATTAACTGTACTTTGCTATTTTCACTGGTTCAAAGGATGAGAAAACAGGTTATGCCATGATTCCAGTTTTATGCCCTTCTAGCACTTCATTTGTTGCAAAGGTCTCATCCCTAGTTCCCCAGTCAGCCTCTTCCGCTAGCAAATCCTGGTCTTCAGGATGCATTTATGTGATCAAAGAACCGGGTGGGTTTGTTTCCCATATTTGATTCCACATGGCCTTTGATCATTTACAACAAACTCCACTTAGGACAAAAGAAAATTATCTTAGTTGACAACACAAAGAGTTGACGCTACTGTGGCAATTGACACTGAAAACAGCTGTTACCACTGCAAATCCATAATATAACTTCATTCTAAATCAAGACTTTGCTATCTTTTAAAAGTATATTTCTAACACATGTTTCAGACCATGCAACCCTTTCTTAGGAGTATTATAAATAAATATTGCTGGGAATTCTTCATTTGTCTTTGGATTTTATTTTACACAATGTTGAGGGGTTTTCAACTTTGCTTAAATTAGAAACCAGCAGTTTTACCAAATAATCTCAATGCATACAAAACTATAATGGTACTCCTCAAGGTAAATTGTGCTGATGTACCATGGTGCATATTGGGACGCGGGTGGTGCTGTGAGTTAAACCACAGAGCCTAGGACTTGCCAATCAGAAGGTCGGCGGTTCAAATCCCCGTGACAGGGTGAGCTCCCGTTGCTTGGTCCCTGCTACTGCCAACCTAGCAGTTTGAAAGCACATCAAAGTGCAAGTACATAAATAGGCACCGCTCCGGTGGGAAGGTAAACGGCATTTCCGTGTGCTGCTCTCGTTCGCCAGAAGTGGCTTAGTCATGCTAGCCACATGACCCGGAAGCTGTACACCGGCTCCCTTGGCCAATAAAGCGAGATGAGTGCCGCAACCCCAGAGTCGGTTACGACTGGATCTAATGGTCAGGGGTACCTTTACCTTTACCTTTACCTTTACCTTTACCGTTACCGTGGTGCATCACAGGTCACAGCAGAAAGTTTAAACCATTTCCCCCTTCCACTGGTTGTCAATATATATTGTGATTTGTTGATAACAAGAAAAGTATCATGCCTGCCTAGATGTTTATATACTAAAATTATCTTTGCAAAATAGCTGATTTCTAATTTGAACTTTTGACATGGTTTTTATTGTATGGTTTTATGTATAATTGTTGTAAACTTCTCTAATTCTTATAAACAGTGATATATAAATATTTTAATAAATAAACTAAAAATTAAAATGAAAACTATATATCATGAAACAGGGGGGGGAAACTAAGTTGAAAATACTTGTTCTCCTATCAATTTCTGCAAATCTAGCAAGAAATTCATGGTAGCTTTTAAAAAGCATAATTAAAAAACATAGTATAGAATGTTTATAATGGCACCATGTGGAAACTCTTCTCTTTCCATGTCTCTTGCATATTATATTTTAAGATCTCTAGGTGGGTCACAAACTGCTGCTTCTCCTAGAGCAGTGAATGGCTGCAATCATGTGAATCACTTACTTGGAGATAATGATCCCATGGAACTTCGCTCAGAGGAAATGGTTCATGAGTTGCAATGTCCGTTCCACGGCACAATCTAATGCCACATGTAATTCTTATTTAGAAACAACTGCTTTTTGTCTTGGTCATAGCTTCCCCATAATACCATTGTTTCTAACCTGAGTAGGAGGGGAGGTAAAAAAGGAACCATTTAAAAATATTTATCAGAATTATAGCATTCAGGTCGTAATTAAAATAACTGGCTTCCCAGAAGCAGGAGATATTCAGCTTAGGATACGATGGTGATTATAAGGCCAAATCTTACATTTAATGCACTCTGCTGACTTAGTGGATTTCCTTTCTATCCCTCACATTAAAGTCAGCTGTTACAATGAAATAAAACTTTTCTTACCTTGCATGTACGTCAGTGGCAGGAGATCACTTTTCAAAACCTGTTTCAACTCCCTGATGACTCAGCCCCTCAGCATTTTAATGCCCACATAATGAAAGGAAGTAATCCCCCAAGTAAACAGACAAATTGTACCAAATTTATACAATAACTCTCATTTGACATGGTTTAGTATTAACCTGAGTTATGACTTCTCTCTTTTTTGTTTACAGTTCATGACCCATTCACAGTGAAACCTATAATCCATGGGGAAATGTTTAAGCTTAGAAAAATAGGACATATCTAATATATATATGTGTAGTGCCCTATGCAGAAATGGGACAATGATAATAGTAACCCTAACAATTATAATTTATGTCCCATTATACTCGAAGTCTCTGACACTGATTGCCTGAGCTGGTATGATGGATTAGAAACTTCAGTTGCTCTGGTAACAAAACAGCTTGCTGCAAAACCAAATTGAAGACTGAATATTTTGAGAGTACCGAAATGGACAGATCCATCCATCCCCAATGACAAGGAAAAATATTAAATGCTTCATTCTTAATATAAAACAGGCAACGAAAGAGTAGAGGTAGTTACTCAACTTTACATAACACAAGCAAGTCTTGGAGACTAGGACAGGATAGAGCAAAATTCAATTGTTAATGCTGCTATGCCCATAAATACTTATTTTTACATAAAAATAAGTCCAATGTTTTAAATGAAAATTATGTTTTTATTATTTATTAAATTTGAAGATGTATGAGCAGCATAAAAAACTGCCTTCCAGAGTAGCATAGCCAATATTACCTTCCTATCACAGCACCAGATATGCACTGGAGGCGTCAGAGGGTTAAACTGAGACTATTGTTTAATTCCAGAATTCCAGAGAGAAATTCAAGTAATTATTAAAGGAATAGCTAGTTGCCAGCTGTAATTGACTCCAATGACAATGTTTCTGGGATGTGGAAAACATCAGGTTCAGAGTAATGTACAAATTTTGTTCATTCATCTGCTTACAGAAGCACCTTATATTGACTGTAAAGGTTTGGAAAACTATTGCGCTAATTCTTCAGTTGAGCTTTATTCTTCATTGGAATCAACATTAAAGAAAAGAATCGGTTTTGATGGATATTATAGATATGTTATAAAATGTACTTATTTGTTATAATTGTAATCATTTTAATTGAATGAAACTGAACCTTACAGCCATATTAAACCCCAGTCTCTTAATGGAGGAAAATGTTACATTGAAATCAGTGACGCTTGTTTCCAAGTGTGGCGTTTGCCCTCCTAGGTGTGTGACATCATACTGGGTCATAATGAAAGGGTTAACTAAGTGTAAAATGATTAACCAATAGGAACCCAAGGGGAGCAGTTAGAGTTAGAGTTGTTAAGAAGTCAGTCTGGAGTTAGAGAAGGAGGATAAGTCTGTGGGTTGGGCTAGTTTGATGTGAGAGAGTGAGAGAATCTGTTAAGAGGAGTCAGTTAAACAGTTGGGATAATCAGTTGGAAGGTATAGGCTGGTAAAGAAACTAAGATTAAGAAACTGACAAGAAAAATGATCTGAAACCATAAATTTGTTAATGCTTATAAAATAAATTTGTTTATTTGGTTTAATGTTAACAACTGTCTGGACTCCGTGTGTACCCAAGAGAAATGGGTTGGTGGCAGCAGGGAAGCGATCACAGTGGTGGCACAGGGATCAATAGACCGTCAAACGTCCGGGGACCCTGTGTGATCGCCACACCAAGCCACAATCAGGATCCAGGCAAAGTTAAGTACATCCTATCAACTTCAGTGGGAAAGGTTTAAGTAAGTGCTCTGCCATTAGTATTAGTGGAACTTCAACAGCATAATCCTTTCCCTGCCTACCCAGAAATAAATCCCTTTGGGTACAAATAAGACTTACTCTCAGGTAGGTGTGTAAGATGTATGAGATCTCTCTTGTTCATAGGGAATGTGGCAAAGTAATTAGAAGCACTAAGTCAACACTAAATTGTTTCACATATTATTTACAATTTGACAGGAAGGAGGAGGAGGAAGAGAGGAGGAGAGAAGGAAAGAACGGTTTGCACCATATCCCAAGATGCCATGAACAGCCAAGTGAAACATAGATTGTCAGTCAGTTTGAAATGTTTTGAGTAATTTCCATCTTCTTTTTACAGGCTACACATTTAAGTAAGGTCCATGAAAGTCTTACAAATATTCCATATTTAGTGCAGCAGGGAGCTTTCCATTTCAGTAATTTTGTATTAATTTTTGTATTAATTCATACCCCAGCTCTAGGTTTCAAGACCGATGGCTGTATAAATAAATGATCCAAAATAAATATTGGATTAAATGAAATGTATGCTAAAACTTCAGACCCACTAAGCATAGCATATGGAGACCACAACAGGAACTAGTACAAACTGGGCAGGCTACACAAGCCAAGGAAGCAATGCCATTCAGTCTGCAGGTTTCTTCTCTTTCAGTCGCATTCCTCCCAAACATGTAGTTTGGCATGACTTCTTTCTTTCATTCTTTTTTTCTTTTTTCTTTTTTGCGTTATAAAATGTATTCACTACCTTTCTGTCAAAAAGGATAAGATGGCAATGTACAATAAAACATGGCAGTATTAAAACAGTAGTCAAACAATAAACAAAACAAAATTCAGCCCAACAGTGTAAAGGGAAATGTCTGAACTAACTAAAAATAAGCTCCCAGTAAAGAAACATTCAAGTACTGAATAAACAAAAAAAAATCAAAAAGAATGGGGAAAATGTAGAGATTATCTTAAAAAGCAGCGCTCTCAGATTAATACCTGGACTTGTTTTGATTAACTTTTGCAAAACAAATTATGCTGTAAAGGTTTAAAATAAAAAGAAAAGGGGGAGAAATGAAGTGAGAACGAAATAGTTCACTAAATATGAAAGCAGACCCATATTGTGGACGAAGGAAGTCAACTAGAAGAAAAGAAGAAAATATGGTTATATGTTCATTATTTGTTTCATACTTGTTTTTGTAATTTCTTTTTAAGTTTTCTTTTTTAATGTTGTGTTTGTGTTGCAATACACACACACATACACACACACACACACACACACACACAAGTACTGTACATAAAAAGGTCTTATCAGTCCATATAAAGCTGAGCAGTGGGAAGGTTGGTGTGTGGTCCATGGACTAGTGTAGGGGTCAGCAAACTTTTTCAGCAGGGGGCTGGTCCACTGTCCCTTAGACCTTGTGGGGGCCGGACTATATATTTTTTTGGGGGGGACTGAACAAATTCCGGGAATCAGCGTGTTTTTACATGAGTAGAAAGTGTGCTTTTATTTAAAATGCATCTCTGGGTTATTTGTGGGGCATAGGAATTCATTCTTTTTTTCTTCTTCTTTTTTGTTCAAAATAAAGTCCTCCCCGCCCCCCAAGGTCTGAGGAACAGTGTACCAGCCCCCTGCTGAAAAGGTTTGCTGACCCCTGGTTTAATAGGTTCTCTCCATGAACAATCCATGTTGAGTTCAGCAGCAAATTCTGGACTGGTTGAGACTTCCCAACTATTTTCAAGGATGACCCATTCCAGTAATTAACCCACAAGGTTAATATGGGAATGAAAGACAGGAGGCTAGATCTGTCCACAAAGAATGGATGCAGGAGTTTTATCTGGTAAAGGGCACTCTTTGTCACAGCCACAATCTGTTCATCCAGGAGTAATGCTGGGTCCAAGAGCACTCACTTTCTCTCAGACATGTAGGTATACACATACAGCTGCAAATCTGATTTTTCAAGAAGAAGATTACTCCATTTATAGGTAAGGACACCTCCCTCAAACCATGTAAGCATTAATTGTGTGGAATGCCCTCTCCTCTGAGATCTGTCTGGCATCAACTTTGTTTTCATTTTGACACCAGGTTAAGTCCTGGTTATTTGCTCAAGTGTTCAGAAATTGTTGATCTTACAACTTTATTGATTGCTGATTGCATTTCAAGATTATTTCATGGTTTTCTCTGCTTTGGATTTTATTTTATTTTATTTAAAACTGTCATTGTCATTTTAATTGTTTGTGTGCCCTGTCCTGAGATCACAGGGCAAGTTGTAAATATCTTGACTAAAATAAATAAACTGGTTGAAGCTGCTACGTAGATATGTCGCTGCAGTACAATTCTCTGAGAAACACACAAGGGCAACTTCCCAGAGAATTGTGTCCCTAGTTTTCAGACGTCATCGCATTTTCAGAAAACATTCAGCTCCCTAGAAACTTCTTGGAATTGGTTAGGACACAAGCCTCATTTGTACTTTTCTCTTTTTGAACTTGCTTCCCCCACTCTACCCCTCTTTCTTTCTTTCTTTTTTCCACAATCCTCATGAGAAAAGAGAGATGAGTCATCACAAAAAGGGACATCTCTTGCCCTCAAGTATTGCATGTAAAGACACATGCATGGTATGGCAATGACCTCAAGTGGCTTCTTTCTATCATCACATGATGTGAGTTCACTAGTAACAGCTTGAAAAAGCACAAGCCATATAATTATGTAAATCAGATCAACAGCTTTCATAAGACTAAATGTTGCCAATAGATGATTCTGTCCATAACATAACATGTTTAATATGTCTTTGGTCACACTGGTTATATTATGTTAGGTTTATCAAAACTGATTTGAATTTAAAATAGCACTCTGTTAAAATTGAAGATTTTGCCACTGTAATGGGAAGCTATATTGATGGTTTCTGCTCTCTTAAAGCTCTTTGAGATACTTTTGCCACCATTTGCTGAAACTCCATAAATGAAATAGACCTTTAGAAGGGTGATTTAACGTTAGTGGCTTATATGTAGATTCAAATGTGGTTTTTGTAAAAATTTGGTTTTGCTGACTTCAGATCTAAGATTTAACACTACCTAAGCCTGGAATAGTTCAAAGGCTGCTAGACTGAGCAATGGATTTGGAACGAAGTCAAAAATCCAGATGGGATGAAGCCAGACCACTAGTAATTGATTCCAAGTACTTGGTGCAGCAAACTCAAAAGATGTCTCACACTTCTCACTATCATGAACATTTGATACCCAAACTCAGTAAAGACACTGCACCTTTTCTAATGGTAACGAAGATATCTGGCACCCACCAAATACACATGTTCATCTGTGGCATAATGTATTTTCTCTGCTACATTACTGGGGGGGGGGGGAGAGGAAGTCTCTTTTTCTAATTGTACTTGCAAAGTTATGTAAAAATTCAATTTTTAAGAAATAACAGTTTGAAAAATAAGTAACAACATTGCAGTCTTCAAGTCAACCTGATACCTATGTGTCAGGGAACTGCCATCGGAAGGAAGGGAAGTGAAAGGGCTCACACAGGTTGGGAGAGACTCAGCAGCTGAAGAGGGAACCAGTAGGGGGAGAGGAGCTGAGCTGAGGGAAAGGGAGCTGGAGGGATGGCTCAGAGACACTTCCAGCGAAAACAGTGGGGAGGTTTCAGGACCTCCTGTAGGGACACCCACTCCTCGCCGGAAACTGTCACGCAGAGAGTCCAGAAGACGTGTTTCCGTTAAGGAGCTTTTATGTTGGAAGCGATTCCGAAAGCAACCACTGTCGGAAACTGCCAGCGACTGACGGAGCCATGTTTAAGGGGCTCCGTTACAGACAGAGGTTTGCAAACTTGACCAAACTCTGAGGGACTAGGATTTTACACACAAGCAGCTCATCGTCCCATCACAGCATTCCGACAGTCTTCGTGAGCAGCTTGTGCAGGAGAAGGCATCATGAGCAACCCAGCCGGAACCGGAGAAGCAGGAGCTGGAGCGGGTCCAAGCCTGGAAGAAAGGTACCGGGTGTTGGAGGTCCAGCTAGCGCTGCAGACGGCGAGGCTTGAGGAGAGGAGGGCTCAGGATGCAGACAAAAAGGGGAAAGACACCCAGCTCGTCAGAAAGGTACCAGGATTGGTGCAGAAGTTTGGGGGGGAGCCCAAAGACTATCATGGCTTTCGGACAGAGATGCAATATGCCCTCAATCTGCAGTTTGATGAATTCCCTGACGAGGAATCACGAGTGGCTTTCGTGATTGGGCATCTTGAAAAGGGGGCGAGAGACTGGGTTAGACCCCTGATGGCAGCGAATAGTGACGTCCTAAAGGACACGATGAAGTTCTTTCGCGCCATGGATCTGATGTTTTCCAGCGATATTGAACAGGGAGTGGTCCGCAGACAGTTAATGGCTTGCAAACAGGGGAGCCGATCTGTCCGTGAGTACTGGACTGAGTTCACCATGTTGATCCATAAATTGGGGTGGGATCTATCGGCGGAACCCATTCAAATGCTCTTTGAAGAAGGGCTTTCTTCGGCTGTGAAAGACGAACTTTCCCGGGCGCCCAGGGCGGAGTCTATGGACCAGCTGACCAAATCAGCGCTGACCATAGGAGCGCGCCAGGAGGCGAGAGCATTGGAGAGGCGGGAAGGGAAGGGGGAACGTTGGAAGGAGTTCCGCATTCCAGACATTCCAGAGCCAACTTTCCCGCCGGCAGAGCCGATGGAAATCGGAACAGCGCGCGCGCGCGCAGTTTCAAAGCCCAGTGAGGGGGGAAAGAAGGAGGGAAAAGGCGCCCGGAAATGCTATCTCTGCCAACAGCCAGGTCACTTTGCCAGAGTCTGCCCCCAGAGGAAGGAATGGCAAGGGATGGTAGGAGCTGTGGAGGGAAGAGAGGAAGAAATACCGAAGCAAGTAAAAGCCAACGCCTGGCTGCCACCGTCGGGGCACAGCAGCCAGGCCAAAGAGCAGTGAAAGTGCCCACGCCAGAACCTCCTAAACCCGCCCTAGTGATAGAAGTGGCGCTAGAGCTGCCAAACGGACACCCTCTAAAGATAAAGGCGCTGTTGGACTCAGGCAGCTCCTGCAATTTCATGAGCAAAGAGTTTGCAGCTGAACACCAGATACAGACGATCCCTTTAAGCAACCCCCTGCAGGTGACCACGATCGATGGCAGGGAGCTGTTGGGAGGAGAAGTCAGCTTGCAGACCGTCCCAATGATAATGAAGGTGGCAAGGCACACCGAACTGATAGCGTTTAATGTGGCCACCTTGGGAGGAGCTCCCATTATATTGGGGATGAGCTGGCTAGCGTTACATGATCCGCTGGTGGGCTGGCATCAGAGAGTGGTTTCTTTTGGTTCAGCACATTGCTTAGAACACTGCAAAGAGGGAAAGGGTTTGGCAGGGGCCCAAGCCACCCTAGCAGGGACTGAAGTAACGGAGAACGTGAAGGTACCACGACAATACGCAGATCTCCGCGACGTCTTCAGCGAAAGGGAAGCTGACCAACTACCCCCGCATAGACCCTTTGACTGTCAAATCAATTTACTCCCTGGGGCACAGCTCCCTGTAGGCAAGCTGTACGCCATGTCAGACAGAGAGATGCAGGAGCTAAGAGAGTTCATTGACAAGAACCTGAAGAGAGGGTTCATCAGAGAGTCCAGGGCGGTGGGGGGCAGCCCAGTGTTTTTTGTGGATAAAAAAAACACGAACAAGCCGAGGCTTGTGTGTGACTTCAGGGCCTTAAATGCAGTGTCAGAACCAGTGGCTTTCCCTATGCCCAGGATTGACGACATTTTGACAAGGGTCAGGAAGGGAAAGATTTTTACTAAACTGGACCTAAGGGGGGCGTACAACCTGATACGAATAAGGAAGGGGGATGAATGGAAAACCACCATGTTCACCCCTTTGGGGGCATTTGAATATTTAGTTATGCCCTTCGGCCTACAAGGAGGCTCCGCGTGCTTTCAATCGTTTATGAACCATGTCCTGGGGCCTTTGCTTTACAAGAATTGTGTGGCCTTCTTAGACGACGTGTTGGTGTATTCTGAGAATGAGGAGCAGCATGTGAGAGACGTCAGAGAAGTGTTGAGCAGGCTGCAAGCCAACCAGCTGTGGGTGAAACTGGAGAAGTGTCAGTTTCATACCAAGGAGGTGGAATTCCTGGGGTATCGCCTGTCAGACAAGGGATTGGCCATGGATCCCGGCAAGGTCCAGGCGGTGCTGGAATGGAAAACACCCAAAACAAGGAAGGATGTGCAGAGGTTCCTAGGATTTGGGAACTTCTATCGTAAGTTCATCCGAAACTTTGCCCACCTGACGGCGCCCATTACGGACTGTCTCAGCAGTAAGAAGAAGTTCGTTTGGACTGAGGAGGCGGAGCGAGCATTTGAGGAACTAAAAAGGGCCTTCGCCTCGGAACAACAA
This sequence comes from Podarcis pityusensis, assembly GCF_964106645.2. Taxonomy (NCBI): domain Eukaryota; kingdom Metazoa; phylum Chordata; class Lepidosauria; order Squamata; family Lacertidae; genus Podarcis; species Podarcis pityusensis. The sequence goes on from NC_138027.1 coordinate 51,507,510, forward strand.
CTCCTGCATGTGGATTTACAAAAACCGATGAGAGTGGAAACTGACGCATCAGACAGAGCTATTGGGGCGGTGCTTCTGCAGCCAGGGAAGGAGGAGTCAGAGTGGAGACCGTGTGCCTTTTTTTCGCGAAAGCTGAACAAATCCGAGAGGAACTACACGGTGTATGACCGAGAACTACTAGCCATTCATGAGGCGTTCCGGAGATGGAGGCACCTGCTAATTGGCGCACAACATAAGGTGCAAGTGTGCACTGACCACAAGAACCTAGAGTATTGGAGGACGGCACGAGTGCTCAACCAACGGCAAGTGAGATGGGCCCAGGAGTTCTCCAAATTTAACTTTGAGATTTGTTACGTGCCAGGCCCAGAGAACATTAGGGCGGACGCTCTCTCACGCAAACCTGAATATTTGGAGGGGGAGGGAGCACCCGAAGAGAGACATGTCATTCCAGAGGACCGCTGGGTGTGTGGGGCGGCATTGGTGGGACAAAGAGAACTGGTAGAGGAAACAGAGAATGATGAATACGCCCAGAATAAGCTCAGAGGTCTTAGGGGTGAGGGAGAGGAACCAGGGGGTTTCGAGGAAAGAAATGGAGCTTTGTATTACAAAGGGGCACTGTATATCCCTGAAGGAGACTTAAGGGGGAGGGTACTCAAGCAGTTGCACGACAGCCCCACGGCGGGGCATTTTGGACAACACAAAACCATGTGGTTGGTCACCAGGGAATTTTGGTGGCCTAAGGTGAGGGAAGATGTACGGGAGTATGTAAGAGGGTGTGAGCAATGCCAGCGAGCCAAAGGGGAGAGGCGGGCACCGGCGGGGCTATTAGAACCCTTACCAACCCCAGAACGACCTTGGGAGGCAGTGTCGATAGATTTTATGACTGATCTGCCGAAGTCCAAGGGGAAAACAGCCATCATGGTGGTGGTAGACCTACTAACAAAGATGTGCCACTTTGTAGCCTGCTCGCATGCAGTCACGGCGGAAGAGACAGCGAAGTTATTTGTAAAACACATTTTTAGGTTGCACGGGGTGCCATTGAGGGTGGTCTCAGACCGAGGAAAACAATTTACTTCCAGGTTCTGGAGGAAGCTCATGAGCTTACTGCAGGTGGAGGTCAACTTTTCGACTGCCCGGCACCCTGAAACCAACGGGCAGGCGGAAAGAGCAAACGGGGTCCTCCAGCAATACCTGAGGTGTTATGTCAATGACAGAGAGAATGACTGGGTAGAAAAGTTGGCGCTGGTGGAATTTGCCTACAACAATGCCGAGAATGTGTCCACAGGGATGAGCCCCTTCTTGGCTAATTATGGGTGTCATCCCAGGGCTTTCCCAGGGGGAGAAGGGGAGAGATGGGGTGTCCCGGCAGCCGAGCATTTTGTAGAAGAAATGGAAGCAATCCATCGTCAGCTCCAACTCAACTTAGAAAGGGCGAAGGAAGAATACAAGAGGCAGGCAGACAAGAACCGAAGGGAAGGTGAAACCATAAGGGTGGGAGATAGGGTGTGGCTGTCAACCCAAGGGTTGCCGTTCAAAGGAGGTTGTAAGAAATTAAGACCCAGGAGATTGGGTCCCTTTGAGGTCATTCAACAGGTCAACCCAGTGGCTTTCAGGCTCCGGTTACCCAACCACATGAAACTGCACCCAGTATTTCACAGGTCGTTACTGTCACCGTATGAGGGGGGACGAGAAGGGATGGCCACTCGGGGACCGGTCATAGAAGAAAGGGAATGCAGCAGCCATGTGGCAGAAATCCTCGACGCCAGATGGAAGGGGGATCAGGTGGAGTATTTGGTAGCGTGGGAAGGAGAACCGGAGTCAGAAAACACTTGGGTAATGGCAGAAGATATCAATGACGAGGTATTGATAGAAACGTTCCATCAAAGGTTCCCAAGGAAACCTCAGCCTGTGGAGAGGTTCCGGAGGGAATACTTTGGGACCACCGATGAGGAGGAGGAGTTGGAAGGATTCTCGGAATCGGAAGGGGAAGGGGAGATGGACTCTGAGGAGGAGGAGTACTTCGAGACCAGGAACCGCAACAGGTGGAGAGAAGTGTTCGGGACATCGGAAGATGAAGGAAGTTCATTCCGGGGTTTTGCCTCCTCACCGCCCGTAGAGGAGGGGGCGAGAGGGGATGAAGGGGGCCCTGGAGGGGAGGTGGATGTCAGGGAACTGCCATCGGAAGGAAGGGAAGTGAAAGGGCTCACACAGGTTGGGAGAGACTCAGCAGCTGAAGAGGGAACCAGTAGGGGGAGAGGAGCTGAGCTGAGGGAAAGGGAGCTGGAGGGATGGCTCAGAGACACTTCCAGCGAAAACAGTGGGGAGGTTTCAGGACCTCCTGTAGGGACACCCACTCCTCGCCGGAAACTGTCACGCAGAGAGTCCAGAAGACGTGTTTCCGTTAAGGAGCTTTTATGTTGGAAGCGATTCCGAAAGCAACCACTGTCGGAAACTGCCAGCGACTGACGGAGCCATGTTTAAGGGGCTCCGTTACAGACAGAGGTTTGCAAACTTGACCAAACTCTGAGGGACTAGGATTTTACACACAAGCAGCTCATCGTCCCATCACACTATGGTTTAAAGCTTTTTATTCCGCTTCATCTGACTTGTACAACAAAAGATATCAATTCATACTTTCTGCAGTTACATTCCTTTAATTTAACTTTGCTGCTAAAAAGGCAAGGATGAGCCAAAACAAATTATCACAGAATAGCGAATAAGCAAATCAAATTATTTTTCTTTGTTATTTAAATCAGGTTTAAGGGCAACAGCCCATTACAACACAGCTATCCAAATATACTTAGAACAGAAGGAATTTCCATTTGCACTTTAAAACTGAATCTATTCTTTTAACAAACACACACGAATTCAGAAGAGTTTTGGTGAGTTTTGTTAGGCAGGAAATCCATTATGGAAGCATGCATGCATTTCCACCAAAATAGAGAGTCCTAAAGTATGTGATGTTTTTGTAGTTCATTGTTGTAGAAGTCTCCTTCCGAAACAGAGCCTATGTAGTTACAAATTCTTGATAGGGTGCAGGTAGAAGACAACTTCCCTATTTCTCATTTCCTATTCTTACCCTTTCTGTACATACCTCAGTCCCAGAATATTGTGGATTCTAGAAGGCAAGTGCCATCCATAAATAAGAAACATTGTTTCTAGCATGATGGCAGCTAAGCAGCAATGGTGAGGTCTTCTGGCCATCATTAACATGTGCCATATGGTTCAGAATCACCCAGAAAGCTCAGTTTAATAGGAACTCAGGATCTAACTCACCGGGAGCAAGTTACTTAAATGCCACATTCCAAAAACATGTTTTCATTGATATTACGTGTCTGCATGTCTGACATACAATATTCCCTCTTTTCTTTATATCCACGGGGTTTGTTAGTTTAAGGCAGTACCCAGGTGGCAGCTTTCTTAATGCATGATTTAGCACTGTTGCACTTAAGTAAGAGGGGGAAATCCTTCAAGCAGAGGTACCTTCTTGCATTCATTCTCTCTCCACTGACCTACTAGCACCTGGTATGTCATCTGGATTAGCAAATTTACATGGGACTTGCAGATCCCAGGACCATTCCATACATTCATGGCAGCAAACATAGGTTTGACATAGAATAGGTATATAGACAGGGACACCACTCTCTAGACTGAGAATCAGTGTAGTTTTAAGAACTTTCTCAGTGAATGTTGGGGGAAATGTTTGCTTGTTTGAGAATTTACTCCTAGCTTTAGTGTTGGTGTATGTGCTGCTGATGCTATGGACATACATATGATCACATTGCAGACTGGGAACATTTATTTCACATGCTATGATTACACACACCCTATAGTCATGGCAGAGAGAGAGAGAGAGAGAGATCTGGAAATTTAATTCCCCCTCCTCACTCTCAGAAACAAGAGAGGGTTTTAGATCTGAATGAAGGACAAAAACATAAAACATTTGCAAGAAACAACCAAGAAAGTTGACCCGAATTCAAAGCATTATCTTTCTCCTAAACAAACAAACAAACCAAAACAGAGAAATTGTGAATTGCAGAATTTTGAATACCCGTCATCTTCCTTGGCTTCACTCAATTTTGTTTATAACACTCTTCCATTTTCTTCTGGTTGTGAGGGTGGGAGATGGGGAGGGGCCTCACAAGTGGAGTACCCTAGGGCCTCTCTTCATCTAAATCCGGGCCTACCTGTGGATAATCCTGATGCCTTTGCATTGCCAGTGATGTTACCAGATGTTACCAGAAGTATAACGGGGTCCCAAAAGGGCTCCTAATTTCGCTTGAGAACAGGCAAGCTATTTTCCGAATTTCGAAAAATGGCTCTCAGTTAGCTGAAGCAAATTATGAATCAAGCTAAAACAAGATGAAAGCAAAAAGTCACCATCCACCTTTATGCTGACCCACTTTTGCTACCTCACAAACTGATACTGGTGGGCCCCCTGCTGGGGTATACACTTCAAAAACAATATCTGTAACTTAAAAAATGTAAAGTGTGGGGAGGGAGCCTCAGGCTCACTCAAGTCAATACATTTGACATTCAAAAAGCCCTCTGAGCCAGATTTACTGAATTAGTTGCACTAGCAGGAACTAGCACTATGATCCCGGCTACTGCAATGGGGCTTCCTCCATCTCCTTCCTTCATGTTCCCCCTCAAATGGCTTGGGGGGTCAATAGAACCCCAGAACGGTGTGAAGGAGGAAGAGAGGGGAGAGTGTTACCTCAGACAAGCACTGATGGAGCAATCTCCTTAATGCTACTTTGAATTCCACCCTCTGTCTGGAAACATTTTAAGATATTGTGCTAAAATATATGTTATTACTCAGAAAACAGAAATCTGCATAACTAACCTTGGAGCACAATTCTTACTTAAGGCTCTTTCGGATAATTCTTCCCCATTCTGTCATTTGCTCTGCCTTTACTTTAGGTGTTGTGCCTCAACCTAGGGTTGTCAGTGGCTCTAAACTACTACAGGTACGCTATATTATTATTATTATCTATAACCACAAGAGCCAGGGGCAATTCTGTACTGACACAGTTAATTGAAGACTGAGATCTCTTACATAATATATAGTCTTGGCAAGCACCACAAAAAGACTCACAGAGAGTGGAGAGGTGTGGAACAATTTCAAAACTGATGTCTGCATCTCATCAGTTATACTATTTACGGCAAGAAAGGAAAATTTACCAGAAGAAAAAGACCTGGGCTGCAGTCCATATCAACACATTGCCATGGTGAAAAATATTCAGGAGAAATCTAGAATCAGTCAGAAACCAGGACATCAACATGTTTCTTTCCTTTTCTAAGCATTGATTTAACATAAGTACAATGAGTAAATGCATTTCCCCCCCTACTTTGGCTAAATGACTTGCATAAAACTGGGTGCCTGAAAAAAGCATAATAAAATCATCTAATATTAAAGAGTTGGAAGGGACCACAACAGTCATAGAATCATAGAATCATAGAGTTGGAAGAGACCACAAGGGCCATCGAGTCCAACCCCCTGCCAAGCAGGAAACACCATCAGAGCACTCCTGACATATGGTTGTCAAGCCTCTGCTTAAAGACCTCCAAAGAAGGAGACTCCACCACACTCCTTGGCAGCAAATTCCACTGTCAAACAGCTCTTACTGTCAGGAAGTTCTTCCTAATGTTTAGGTGGAATCTTCTTTCTTGTAATTTGGATCCATTGCTCCGTGTCCGCATCTCTGGAGCAGCAGAAAACAACCTTTCTCCCTCCTCTATGTGACATCCTTTTATATATTTGAACATGGCTATCATATCACCCCTTAACCTCCTCTTCTCCAGGCTAAACATGCCCAGCTCCCTTAGCCGTTCCTCATAAGGCATCGTTTCCGGGCCTTTGACCATTTTGGTTGCCCTCCTCTGGACACGTTCCAGTTTGTCAGTGTCCTTCTTGAACTGTGGTGCCCAGAACTGGACACAGTACTCCAGGTGAGGTCTGACCAGAGCAGAATACAGTGGCACTATTACTTCCCTTGATCTAGATGCTATACTCCTATGGATGCAGCCCAGAATTGCATTGGCTTTTTTAGCTGCCGCGTCACACTGTTGGCTCATGTCAAGTTTGTGGTCAACCAAGACTCCTAGATCCTTTTCCCATGTACTGCTCTCAAGCCAGGTGTCACCCATCTTGTATTTGTGCCTCTCATTTTTTTTGCCCAAGTGCAATACTTTACATTTCTCCCTGTTAAAATTCATCTTGTTTGTTTTGGCCCAGTTCTCTAATCTGTCAAGGTCGTTTTGAAGTGTGATCCTGTTCTCTGGGGTGTTAGCCACCCCTCCCAGTTTGGTGTCATCTGCAAATTTGATCAGGATGCCCTTGAGTCCATCATCCAAGTCGTTGATAAAGATGTTGAATAAGACCGGGCCCAAGACAGAACCCTGTGGCACCCCACTAGTCACTCTTCTCCAGGATGAAGAGGAACCATTGATGAGCACCCTTTGGGTTCGGTCAGTCAGCCAGTTACAAATCCACTGAGTGGTAGCATAGTCAAGACCGCATTTTACCAGCTTCTTTAGAAGAATATCATGGGGCACCTTGTCAAATGCCTTGCTGAAATCAAGGTAGGCTACATCCACTGCGTTCCCTTCATCTACCAGGCTTGTAATTCTGTCAAAAAACGAGATCAGGTTAGTCTGACATGACTTATTTTTCAGAAATCCATGCTGACTATTGGTGATCACAGCATTCCTTTCTAGGTGCTCACAGACTGTTTGCTTAATGATCTGCTCCAGAATCTTCCCTGGTATTGATGTCAGACTGACTGGGCGGTAATTATTTGGGTCCTCTCTTTTCCCCTTTTTGAAAATAGGGACAACATTTGAGACTCCCCCAACCAATGTTTGAGACTAGCTCCCCTAAATCTAAAAGATGGATCAAACTGCACGCGCCGCTAGGCGCGCACCGCTGTCCTGCAAGCTCTGATAAGCTCCTCCCACAGCTAATCACCTGCCTCAACAGAAACCCTGCCCCCTCTGACCTTTGCACAGGGAGAGCAGCTAATCAGCCCCAAAGAAACACGCACACAAGAAAACCCTTTTTGCTCCTTCTTCAGCTGCTGCCCTGCAAGCTCTGATAAGCTCCTTCCACAGCTAATCACCTGCCTCAACAGAAACCCTGCCCCCTCTGACCTTTGCACAGGGAGAGCAGCTAATCAGCCCCAAAGAAACACACACACAAGAAAACCCTTTTTGCTCCTTCTTCAGCTGCTGCCCTGCAAGCTCTGATAAGCTCCTCCCACAGCTAATCACCTGCCTCAACAGAAACCCTAGTCCATCTAGTCCAACCCCCACAGTCCTTTCCATCTTTCAAAAATATTTTAGTCTGATTATGAAACCATTGCACAGCTCCAAATAGCAATGGCATTTGTTTGCTTCAGGTGATTGGTCTCCTTGGGGGGGGGGGGTGGCGGGATATACAATCAATCAATCAATCCAATAAAATCTTATGTGTGTCCATGTCTCCAATACTTAAGTATTTAAATAAAGGATTTCCTGGGCAAAGTCCTCTGGTTTCCCATTTTTCCATCTGGACCTGCTTACCTGAAAAGTAAGCAAATATCAATAGACAATTATAATCACAGGAATAGAAGTGGGTCCCAAAAACACAGATCTCAGGAGTCAAATACCCAAAGGTGCATCTTCAGCAAGGTATAAAGCATTTCTATATTTGTTCATTTCATTGAAGATGCTTGTTGCTAGCATCCATCTGCCTCAAGAGACAATAGAGTGTGCCTCGGGGGGAGTCAAACCACTGGAGAATCACAGTGCCTGCTGTGGATGTAGAAACTGGTGACTCATAACTGCTGCCTCCTGTGTTGTTTTTGCTGTAGGTTTTGCCAGGAGGCGGCATATAAGATGCTAGCTAACCGTCGTGGGGACTTCACTCCAGATTTGTGTAGGGTTTACTCTTTAACCTTTTCTTCTCCCAAAGATACCCCACTAAACACAGGGTATGAATTTTATCCCAGGGTTTACTCCCACAGACTTACTAATGAATGAGTATAGCCATAAGACAGCCAAGGTTTGGAATCAGAGTTCTCCTTCTCCTAGATAGGCTACCTTCCCAGGTTGACGGGCCCCATCTGCCCCTCATTTCCCAATAAAGCATATCCAGTAAGTGCCTTCTTTGCTGTTGGACCCGCTAATGGTCTTGTCCAATCAATCCTCCAGAGCCTGTATTTATATACAGGGGAAGTCCCTAACGCACTGAGAGTTTGAGACCCATGAGCTACCCTCACCTGGTTTAGCCAGCCAGTTGAAGCCATTTCCTGGGCTGTGGCTGCTGTCACATGCTCACAGCTATTAGGAGCCACGGGTCATGCTATGCCTGGACAAATAAGAGGATTCTGTTTCCAAGGATACATTTTCAATATCAAGGAAGTGTCAGAGAAGGGAAACCAGACTGGGAATTCAGACTGGAAACAACTCATTTGTAACTTTGTGTTCATTGTCTCATTTTAGTTTCTTTCACTCAGTTTACGCACAGCAATTTTTTCCTAAGTACATCTAAATTTAGTATAGGTCAATAAAAGCTCTAGGTTTTATTTCAAAATAGCAAAGGTAAATCTAATTTATTGTTGTCCCTGATCTGCTGTTAGAGGGATTCTTTCTGAAGTTGAAAGAAGAGGGAGAAATTCTGGCTGTTGCCTTGATGTAAGAGGTGGACAGAAGATTAATTTCTCCAGATCTGTTTTGCAGATTAAGAAAGAAAATTGAAATTTCTGAAAAACTTGGTTGAAATCTTTATGAGGGACTGCTTCTAGAAAAGCAAAATCACCACAACTAAAAATATTCACTTCTCAGCTACTTAATTGCATATATCATGCACTCATTCATAGGAACAGTACAATATATTTTGTTGCCTAAGGTGAAGGGGCAAATGATACTGCCACCCACTTCTAGAGTCAATGTACATAGTATCCAAAATCATCCATATTGCACTCACAAGCATCTGCTTCCCAAGAATCAGTCAAGACAAACTTACTGGTTCAACTCCAGCCTGCATCTCTGCTGGTGTCTGTCCAGACATCCACCAATTTACTGCTTCCTGACTTCTTTTAGCTAGGATATGGTAGCTGGGTAGCTGAACTCATAACCTATTGGGAATCTCAGGTAGGATACAAACGCAGTGGAAGTTGCTTCCAGTACCAGTCACCCCATGGAAACAGCTTTAGGTCCAAATGGTTTATTGTTGCAAAAGACAAGCCTCAGTAAAATAGTTCTGGACATAGTTATATACAGCTTGTAGGTTTTTGCAGATACAGATTTAGGCAGATACACACAAGTTCAGATGCGTGTGGGATCAAATTTTCAGTTAAGTTGGCTGCTATTCAATATGAAACAAAATTCATTTTTTTATTTAATGTTAATAATTGATTTTCTTCCCTGATCATCTTTCTCTGAAAACGTGAAGACATGCAGTAGAAACAAGTTTGGCCAATACTACCTATAGATACAAATGTGGGAAGTGTGAGGCACTCTCAGTCAGAGGGTACTTATTTGGAAGAACACATGTATAAAAAAGGCAATCACATTTAGACCTCATCTTCACTTATCCTGCTTCCTCTGGAGCAGAGTTATGATTTGAAACAGGATATGCATCATACTGCAGCTATCAGAATTATCTGATCTACCCTGGATTTAAAAGGGTTTGGACACTGTGGTGACAGCTGAAAATAATGAGAATCTTTGGAGCGGCCAGGAAGGAAGGAGAAAGGTCTGATCCTTGAGCATTTAAAATTTACAGTCAGAGAAGGGATGACTGTGGTGTAATAACATAAGTGTCTAAAAGCTTCTTTAAGGCTTTACAACCAGAATCTTGTGACCCATTCTCATGCATAAAGGTTCTAAGAGCAAAACTCTGCACCATCTGACAATGGGCTACTTTGAGTTACATTTCTCAAAGCATTAATGAAAGGGTTTGATGAAAACATGACCCTCCAAGAACCCTATGCTGTAGGTGGTAATAAAGATGGCTTCTTCTACTGTTGTTTTTGGATCTGCGCTATCTATTTCAACACAATCAAGTTCTCAACAGCCCATAATGGTAGTAGGCTGATGCTCTCCCACTGATCCCATTTGGCCAGGCACATGTTTCACTGGCACAATGTGGAAGAGATGGTATAAAACTTCCCCATCATGTAAAGTGATTGGTCCCATGGAGTTTGACTGGTCTGCTTGGATGCCACATCATTCAGAGGTAAATTGGTCCAGTGACTCAAGTATACCATGTGGCTCAGACAGAATCTATGGCAGTTCAGTTCAGTAATGAAACTCATACAAATCACCAAAGCAGAACGAGTCCTCACACCTTGGACAGATTGGACTTCTGAAGCCAGTGGTGCTGAGAATTTTACCACATGTCAGGCAGCGATGTTTGGTAAAATGATCAGCATCTCCACTCCCCACAGAGATGGGAAAGCTAGTGGTTGTATCAGGTAAGCTAGAGTCAGCCACATTTAGACTTCAGTTTCACTTATGTTCTTTTCTCTGGATTAGAAAACTCTCTTAAAGTGCTCCGAGGGGTCAGACTGACACGACACTTTAAAAGCAGTGGGGGGTATGATTTGGAAATGCTCTTCTTGGCATCAGCTGTGCGAAGAAAATAAGTTTTGCAAGTTTGCAACTGATCCTATGTGTGGACAGCACTCGTTGGATACTGCTCTGTGATGTCCCCAATTAACCTCACTGTCCTCTGCAAATTCTGGAGCAGTTTGTACTTTTAAAAAAAGGATAACATTACTATTTCTATTGATAAATTTATTACAGCAAAAGATATATGTGGATATGTACCCATCGCTTTTTAAGTGAAAATTAAAAGCAGGCAGCCTGTCTGAAATGAGTGGGGAGTGGGGGTTAAGAATAACAGCTGAACCAGCATTCAGCTTGCTGGTATGTACTTCTTCTAAATCAGCCTTTGCCAAACCGGGGCCTCTGGTTTGGGGCTGATGGGGCCTGTAGTCCAAATCTTCTCAAGGATACCAGGTTGCTGACGCCCTTTCCTTTCAGCTGAGAAATCCACTATAAGTTCTCGTTCTTTACTATGTTGTCTTTAACCATAAACAAGCCTTACTTAGCTTGCTAGGTGGAGGTGAAGACAGAATGGGAAAACCCCACGAAGCTCCTCAAAGGAGGAGCATTTACTAGTGACAAATAAATTAAATTGAATTTTGTCAGTCTTTTTCTTCTTCTTTTCAATCTTTATTTTAAAGCGCATCTGTGATTTTATTAAATGTCCTTTAGTGTGAATGTCAACGTTCACAATTTTCGTTCAGACATGATCACTGAGCATATCAGTGGTTATGTCATTCAGGGTCATGCCTTGAAACAGCTATGCCTCCTGGATAATGAATTGAATGTAAGACTAAACTTAAGAAGGAAGCATATGCTGCACTTCTAACCCCACCCCATCGGAATGTGTTGGGACAAACTCCAAACACCTTCACGGACCTATTTTTCAGCTGTTGCCTCAATTCTCCTGTTCCTTCATCTGTTCCTTCATCTGTTGACATGATCACATATTGCAGTTTTCATTTATCCTCCCTGGGCCCAACTTTCCTTCCTGTAAAACTGCATATTCTAGAAACTGAACTGTTATGAAACCACAAAGATAATTCAATAAACACATTCACTATAACAGCGCTCTTGCCAAGTATTGCCATGGCTACAATGTAAAATAAATGGCTTGTTAAAGGAAATAACAGATAATGCACCTGATTTGATTCTGCATATAAATCCGCGTTTCAATAGAAGTTTCAGCAAAAGGACACTGCTACTGTTTCCAAGGCCACATTCACACAAGTAGCTGGTTAAGTAACCTTGAATTAGCTGCCCTAATCAACATTTGTATTTGTGTCTAACCTCCTGCTGCCACACTCTAGACGCAGAGCACAGAAAAGCAGAGCACTTCAGGCCCATGCTTTAATTTGTGCACAGAATGAGCCTGAAAGTAATTTCTGATCTACTCAGGTGAATGAAGTTTGCCATATGTGTAGAGCTGAAAAAGGTGCAGGAAAGAGCAATCAAAAGGGGATGGAGCAACTCCTGTGTGAAGAACAGTTAGACCATAGGTGGAGGGGGCTAGCTTAGGAAAAAAGATGAGGGAAAGAGGACATAATACAGATGTAAGTTAGGCAGTGAGGCTGGGGGCAGTGGCAGATCTGTGGATATCAAGCTGGGATGGAAAGGGACGATGAAGAAGCAGCAATGGCCAATATTGGATAGTTGGAACACCACTTCACACCATGCCATTGTTGTTCCAAAAGGAACAAGTGATCTTCACTTGTTAAGTTGCTAAGCAGCTTTCTTCTGGAGTTCTGGACTTCCCAGAGGCATTTGGTTGGCCACTATAAGAACAGGATGTTGAACTAAATAGGCCATTGGCCTGATCCAGTAGGCTCTTCTAATTATAGAATTATAGAGTGGGAAGGAACCCTGAGGGTGTTCTTATGACTCTCTGCCATTGGTTGACTGCTGGCATGTAGAATCACAGAGGCTTAAAGAGAAACTAGTCTGATACTCTTTGTTTTGTGATAGTAAGGTGGTTCATGGGCTACATGGCCATTATAATCTGGCCTGTGGTGGGTGCGTATGCAAGTGTTAGGATAGGTGTTAGGATAGGTGATTTGAGAGGTGGAATAGGATAGGATTCTTACTTCACTCCCATTTCTATTCAAAATTTGAATTAGTCTTGTGGTTAAACTTCTACAGTGGTCTTTGGGGCACCATGTCCTTCAATAAAATCTGACTTTAAGCTGTATTTCAGTCAGTCGCTGGATTTTATGTTTTAATGTATTGTATATTTTAATGTTAGCCACCCTGAGCCCAGTTTGGCTGGGGAGGGCAGGATATAAATAAAAATAAAAATATTATTATTATTATTATTATTATTACTATTACTACTACTACTACTACTACTACTACTACTATGGAAATAGTCCAAATTTATGCAAGGAAAATACAGGAATGTGAAAAAGCATGAGAATAGCAGATAATCATATCACCAAAAAAAACAGCAAAGGTCATATTAAGGGATAATATCTGTCCAGTTAGCAGATTTCATTGATGTAAATAACGTGTGGTTCTTCAGAATGATCCAGAAAAAGTAATTACACAGGCAATTTAAAATGTGTATAAACTTTAGCATGGAAGCCAGTAAATATAATCTGATATACCTCTTGTTCTTGTCTTCTGTTAAGGTTTCAGAAACAAAACATACAATCCATTCTTTGCAGTTTGTTTAATCGGATAAAAACTAATTATTATGGTACTTGTGGCTTTTATTTAAAAGAGTTTGGCATGTCATTGGGGAAATACAATCCGCTTCAAATAACTTTGCATTGTTCATGCATTACATTTTTCAAAAAAGATGCAATGTAAAAGAGCCAAACACTTCGAACTGCATGTCCATCAATTTTTAGTTTGAAAATCTATGTATTGGAGAGTCTCCTAACCATATTTACTCAAAATTAAATTGTATTGAATTCAGTGGGGCTTACACCCAAGTAAGTGCAGTGTTTGGCCCCATCTGCACTAAACATTTAAAGCAGTATCATACTACAGTGGTACCTTGGTTCTCAAACTTAATCCGTTCCAGAAGTCCGTTCCAATACCAAAGTGTTCCAAAACCAAGGCACGTTTTCCAATAGAGAGTAATGCAAAATGGATTAATCCGTTCCAGACTTTTAAAAACAACCCCCAAAACAGCAATTTCAAATGATTTTACTGTCTTACAAGACCATTAAAATGAAAGCAATAAACAATGTACTGCAGTCACACAATCAATCAGTAGCTGAACTGGGTTCCACACAGTCACAAAAACAAAACAAAAAAGAGCCACAAAAACACAAAATAAATAGCAAAAACAGACAGACCTAAGTGTAACACTCAAAACAGAAGTGGAAGTGTGGCATTCAAATTGGAAGCATGCATGGTTTCTGAAAAAAGTTCGCAAACCAGAACACTTACTTCCGGGTTTGCAGTGTTTGGGTTCCCAGTTGTTTGAGAACCAAGGTGTTTGAGAACCAAGGTACCACTGTACTTTAAACAGCCATGGTTTCCCTCAAAGAATCCTGGGAACTGTAGTCTGTTAAAGGTGCTGAAAGTTATTAGGAGAGGCCTATTCCCCTCACAAAGCTACAATTCTCAAAGTGGTTTAACAATCCATCCCGCTTCCCATGGAACTTTGTTCTTTCAAATTAGTCCTACAAAAAAAGGTCTGCAGGATGTTTTGCAGATAACTTTTAGTAAAAGGTCGGGGGGGGGGGTTATTGTCCACAAAAATGCAGAAATTATGTTGTCCTGAGTCAGTTACCATGAAATTTTCTAAGTCCTTGACTTCAATTGAGCAAAAGCATTTTTAGGCATTCATGCTCCTAGAAAATGAAAAGATAAAGTTCTAAACAGCAAAGATACAGCCACAAATGTGTTAGGTGGTGTCTTGCACTAACCCTCTACGCATGTTCTAATTTTAGCACAAATGATGTAGTGTGATATTTCCACTAAGGCAAATGTGAGGAACTGGGCAAAACCTTTGCAAATTGCCTTGTAACACATTGGTCAAATTGTGTCCCTCCTAATCTGTAACTACATTACATCATGAGTCATTCAAAGGAAAGGGTAGAGTTTCCTGTTCAATTCATTATAGAAAACAGAGTAACATTTAGAAAGTAAAGAACAAGAAATGAGAACTGTACCTCTCAGGTACAGATCTTTTTCCCATATGATTTTCTCTCATTTTTACATCGTTATAACTAACTGGCTGCAACTTTTTTCAGCTAATTTTATTTTTTAAGTTACGGAGCTCTAAAGACAGATGTGACAGAAATCTCAAAGGAGCTCAAGCAGCAATATGCATAAAGCAGGAATGGGCAAACTGTGGTCCTCCCATCAGTCCCAGCCAGCGTGCTCAATGGGCAGGGATTACGGGAGCTGTAACCCAACAACAGATTCCTCATTTTTGGTATATGGAATCATATAGGCTGAAAGCAAGAAACTTCACGTGGCAGCTAGGCTTACAATATATTTAAAACTATTTTGTTACATGCCAAGTGACCACCAAATTGTTTTTAACCCATATGGTTGGGTGTAGCAAAATTATGATTAATTATGCACAATATGCGAAAAAGAGTACTATACGGTGTTTTGTTATTATATGATCTAGCTAAAAGAGGAAGTGCCATTGTCAGAAAATTGTTTGAGGGTTCTTAGCCTCCTGCAAAGGGTACTTTTTCTACTTTCTTCAGCTATAGCAGATCATGTTTAAATTAATCCTCCTCAATGTGGCTTTCATATGCTAACTGCTGCAGTTGAAAGGCAATGTTTTGCAAAACACAAAAGCAAGGCACCAGTTTGCAAAGCGTTTAAGCACATGATTAATTTGGGAGTGGGGATAAGTATGTGCTTACATCCGAACACACCTTTATGAACAGAAGATAACTTAATTGAAGGGTTCTACCTGTACTTACCAGTCTCAAAATCTGCTTTTACTATTCAGCTTGCATTTCCATTTATGGTTACAAATTGGATTAGGAAGGAGCCTGTTGGTTTAATTCATTTCAGGAAATCTTAGCTAGATGAATTGTGACACGCTATGAACACTATCAAGTTGTCATTCTGATTTCCTGACTTGGCTCATGAGAGGAATTGGCTTCAGTCAATCATCTTCCTAATGGAAATGACAGAATTCTTTTCCCAGGAAAAGTTGTTCGGGTGTAGCAAAAGGAAGGAAATGACCACAACTTGTTGCAATGGGAGTGGGACAACACCCCCTGACACTTTTCTTTTGTATCAAAGTTGGCATCTTTGAATGAAAAATCAATGAGTTCAACCTCAGTCCAGACAAGACTGAGATGCTGATGATAAAAAAGGCCAATTGACCTCATGTGGATGGCTCATGCTCCCCCTCAAAGATCACAAGCATACTTTAGGGGCTACTCTGGGACCAAGCATTGCTCTTGGATTGTGTCCACTGTGCCCCACAGTGCCTTTTTTGATGCTTCAGCCAACTGAGGCAACCCCTCGATCATTACAACCTATCTGACCACTCTTACGCTGTCTTTCAGGCTGGATGGGTCATTGTAAACGCTACAGTTTTGGTAATAGTTGACTCACTGCTGCCTCTACTGGTGACAAATGGTACTTTTAAGCCAGAACTCCCCAATGACCTTGCGTCAATATGCAAATACATTTTTATTTCTAAAGTGGCCCATAAGTTGCCTTGTAAATATCCCGGAACTGGTTTAAATTTTTCAGTCTGAGGACCACATTCCCATCTAGGAAAGCTTCTGGCATCTACTGGCCACTTGAATGTGAATATTACATTGCCTGCACTCTCACACAACCCTCTCTTGTCTTCCATCCAGGCAAGCAAGAAGCATTATCAGAGTTCAATAATAAAATGAAGACTTTTTATTACTTTTCCAGCAGGGATTTCCATCTGAAGTTTCATTTTAGAAGTTATAGTTAACATACCATGCTATGCAATTAGTGAACAGGAAAAAGATTTAAAAAATAAATAAATTGTCCAGTAGCACCTTAGAGATCAACACAGGTTGTTCTGGTATAAGCTTTTGTGTGCATGCACAATTCATCAGATACACTGAAGCAGAAGTCACCAGACCCTTATATATAGTGGTTTGAAAGCACGTCAAAGTGCAAGTAGATAAATAGGTACCGCTCCGGCGGGAAGGTAAACGGCGTTTCCGTGCGCTGCTATGGTTCGCCAGAAGAGGCTTAGTCATGCTGGCCACATGACCTGGAAGCTGTAAGCTGGCTCCCTCGGCCAATAAAGCGAGATGAGCGCCGCAACCCCAGAGTCGGTCACGACTGGACCTAATGGTCAGGGGTCCCTTTACCTTTATTATACATACAAAAGTATGTATAATAGGAGAAATTTGCACTAAAATGCTGGTGGGTTTTCATGGGGACTTTTTAATAATAATAATAATTGGAAGCTGATGTGGAATTGTGGAGAACTAAAATTTGTTTGTTTTTTTAAGAGTTCAGATAGGAAAAATGTGAAACTGACAGATCTGCCCATCCCTATAGTGTCATAAACTTATAAACCAACAGTTTCTACCTGCAGACGTCTGAAAGGTTCATCCACAACAGAATCTTGGGTTTATCTGGTGTTTTTATGGAACTTTATAATAGGAAAGAATTTCATCACAAGGACTAGACTTTACTAGCAATTTTTCCTCACCCAGAATGGATGTTTTCCTCTTTGTTTCTAGTCAGAGATTCTTATTTCAGCATTTCCCATCCTGTTTACAAAATTAGAAGCACTCCTGACTTTTGGCACCACATTTTCATATAGATA
The DNA here is from genome assembly GCF_964106645.2 of Podarcis pityusensis. Classification (NCBI taxonomy): domain Eukaryota; kingdom Metazoa; phylum Chordata; class Lepidosauria; order Squamata; family Lacertidae; genus Podarcis; species Podarcis pityusensis. Next base: position 51,524,851 of record NC_138027.1, read on the forward strand.
GATATATCTTCAGCATCTTTAGCAGTTCTACATGGAAATTTCTTTGCACAGGCCTGTTGCCCTGCAAGCATTTTACAGACAACAGCAGCACAGTGAGAAGAGCTTTGAAGCAGACACAATCAAAGCAAGGGGTGTGGTTGTGTCTGTGTGTGTACTTGCATGCTTGTGCATGTATTTATGCATGTGTGAGCCTAGATACATTTTGCATTCATTTCAGAAGCAGCAACCTAGCATTGCTTACTCTTTCTTGTGATTTTGTGACCTATACACCAGTGCAAAATGGCAAGGTATATGTCCTAATCAAACTCAAATTAGCCACTATGGTGTGACACAATTTCAGCTATAATGACAGCCCATCCATATTCAGTAGTCCATATGCTCTCAAGTGGAGAAAGAACTCCTTCTCTCATAATACTAACCCCCAAGTTCATCCAATGTAGGTAAATGGTGGAAGATTCAGGACAGACAAAAAGAAGGACTTCTTCACACAGTGCAGAGTTAAACTATGGAATTTGCTACAAAAAGATATGGGGGTTATCAACTTTGAAAGCTTTATAAATGAATTAGACAAATCAATGGAGGGTAAGACTTAACAGAGGCTACTAATCATAGAATCATAGAGTTGGAAGAGACCACAAGGGCCATCGAGTCCAACCCCCTGCCAAGCAGGAAACACCATCAGAGTACTCCTGACATATGGTTGTCAAGCCTCTGCTTAAAGACCTCCAAAGAAGGAGACTCCACCACACTCCTTGGCAGCAAATTCCACTGTCGAACAGCTCTTACTGTCAGGAAGTTCTTCCTAATGTTTAGGTGGAATCTTCTTTCTTGTAGTTTGGATCCATTGCTCCGTGTCCACTTCTCTGGAGCAGCAGAAAACAACCTTTCTCCCTCCTCTATGTGACATCCTTTTATATATTTGAACATGGCTATCATATCACCCCTTAACCTCCTCTTCTCCAGGCTAAACATGCCCAGCTCCCTTAGCCGTTCCTCATAAGGCATCGTTTCCGGGCCTTTGACCATTTTGGTTGCCCTCCTCTGGACACGTTCCAGTTTGTCAGTGTCCTTCTTGAACTGTGGTGCCCAGAACTGGACACAGTACTCCAGGTGAGGTCTGACCAGAGCAGAATACAGTGGCACTATTACTTCCCTTGATCTAGATGCTATACTCCTATGGATGCAGCCCAGAATTGCATTGGCTTTTTTAGCTGCCGCGTCACACTGTTGGCTCATGTCAAGTTTGTGGTCAACCAAGACTCCTAGATCCTTTTCACATGTACTGCTCTCAAGCCAGGTGTCCCCCATCTTGTATTTGTGCCTCTCATTTTTTTTTGCCCAAGTGCAATACTTTACATTTCTCCCTGTTAAAATTCATCTTGTTTGTTTTGGCCCAGTTCTCTAATCTGTCAAGGTCGTTTTGAAGTGTGATCCTGTCCTCTGGAGTGTTAGCCACCCCTCCCAGTTTGGTGTCATCTGCAAATTTGATCAGGATGCCCTTGAGTCCATCATCCAAGTCGTTGATAAAGATGTTGAATAAGACCGGGCCCAAGACAGAACCCTGTGGCACCCCACTAGTCACTCTTCTCCAGGATGAAGAGGAACCATTGATGAGCACCCTTTGGGTTCGGTCAGTCAGCCAGTTACAAATCCACTGAGTAGTAGCATAGTCAAGACCGCATTTTACCAGCTTCTTTACAAGAATATCATGGGGCACCTTGTCAAATGCCTTGCTGAAATCAAGGTAGGCTACATCCACTGCGTTCCCTTCATCTACCAGGCTTGTAATTCTGTCAAAAAATGAGATCAGGTTAGTCTGACATGACTTATTTTTCAGAAATCCATGCTGACTATTGGTGATCACAGCATTCCTTTCTAGGTGCTCACAGACTGTTTGCTTAATGATCTGCTCCAGAATCTTCCCTGGGACAACATTTGCCCTCCTCCAGTCTGCCGGCCCCTTCCCTTCGGAATTTCAAAGATGACTGCCAGTGGTTCTGAGATCACATCTGCCAGTTCTTTTAATACTCTTGGGTGCAGTTCATCTGGCCCTGGAGACTTGAATACATCTAAACTAGCCAAGTATTCTTGTACTATCTCCTTAGTTATTCTGGGCTGTGTTTCCTCTGCTGAATCATTTGCTCCAAATTCTTCAGGTCGGGCATTGTTTTCTTTATCGGAGAAGACTGAGGCAAAGAAGGCATTGAGGAGTTCAGCCCTTTCTGTGTCCCCTGTTTGCATTTCACCATCTTCTCCTCTGAGTGACCCCACTGTTTCTTTGTTCTTCCTTTTGCTACGAACATACCCATAAAAGCCTTTTTTGTTGCTTTTAACCTCTCTAGCAAGCCTGAGTTCATTCTGTGCTTTAGCTTTTCTGACTTTGTGTCTACACGTGCTGGCTATTTGTTTGAATTCCTCCTTGGTGGTTTCCCCCCTTTTCCATTTTTTGTACACATCCTTTTTTAATCTTAACTCAGTTAAAAGTTCTTTAGATAGCCACCCTGGCTTCTTTAGGCACCTTCCATGTTTCCGTCTCATTGGTATTGCCTGAAGTTGTGCTTTTACTATCTCCCTCTTAACAAACTCCCAGCCATCATGAACTCCCTTTCCTTTTAGTATTACTGTCCATGGGATCTCACCCAGCACTTCCCTAAGTTTTATGAAGTCGGCTTTCTTAAAGTCAAGAAATTGAGTCCTAGTATGCTTGGCTGCTCCTTTCCGCTGTATAGTAAACTTCAGAAGAGCATGATCACTCACGCCTAATGATCCTTCCACTTCTACCCCACTAACCAGGTCATGATGGCTTAGAGCAGGAATGTCCAAAGTCTGTTTCGGGGGCCTAATCCAGCCCGTCGGTCGGTTTAATCTGGCCCCTGTGGCAGTTTATTTCCTGGGGTAAAATCCTAAAAAAACCTTTGGTCAACCCTTCATCAAATCTGGCCCTCTTTGAAAAAAGTTTGGATACCGCTGGCTTAGAGTATCAGGGGCTATGGGCTATTGTACTCATGAACGGTTAATGGGATTTCCAAGGGCATCTGGTTGGCTGCTGTGCAAACACGATACTGCATTAAATAAGCATTTGACAGGGCTCTTTTTCTGTCCTTCTACTTTGTCTCCCTTGCTCCTTGGAGCTTTAAAGTCCCTAATTAAAATAATTGTGTTAATTGCCTTAGGCAAAGAAAAGGAACTGAGACTACTCCAAGGCCATATTGGATCCGCTGCAAGAGATCATAGGGGTTTGCCTTACTCTGAATCCATATCATGCTGAATTTGGAAATGCCTGCATAAAGGAATAATGGCATTTCTCTCTTAGAGGTAAGAGATGCATGACCAGCACCCATGTTAAAGGTGATGGTTTTGCTTGCATGGAGGTAGTGCTCTGGAAAAGGCTTTACCTGGTTCTTTCTCAAGATCAGGGAGTTTGATTGAAGTGCAGGAGTCCTGCAGTCAGGATATGGGGTCGAGGAAATCAGAGTGAGTGCCGGAATAAGACATAATGGGCAGAAACAGTCAACCATTCACACAGCAGTCTTATGTCTTCTTCTGCTCCACTGACCCTGTGGGGTCACAAATGTGGTGCCCACAGACACACATGTGGCCACAGAGGCCATCCCAGGTGCTCTCTGGGTCCCATCTCCCTATCCCCCCTGAAATTAGGCATGAAAAGAAGCATTCTCATTTAGCCAATAGAATTGGGATGTGGGTGGGTGTGCGTGTGTTGCCCACAACAGTTTTAGGCAGTTTACAAATGTGTCCACAGTTCAAAAAATATTGGCAACTCCACAAATTACTAACTTTTCGGAAAGGCCTGGCCAGTGTTCCAAATAATATTTAAAGTGTAAACTATTATCAATGCATTGGTGGCAGTTGGCTGTCTTATAAATATAGCATGGCTGTGGAATCACTGACTGATCTTACAGTAGGGCGAGGCTAAAGCTATGTCTTGGCACAGTCAAAATTTGTACAAGTCCTGCAAGATTGAAATCAGGGTACCTACTCCTAAACCAGGGTAGTTGACTGTCCTTCTGACTTCCAAATATGTCGTGAAAGAGCAGCTTGTTTTGCATCCACTTAGCAAGCTAACAATGCTCATCTCCATTGTGCAGAAAGCTTTGACTGCTGTTTTCTCCATACTGAGCTGAGGCTACAAGCACGGAAGTCAAGGAGGTCCCCCTTCCCCCTCCAACGTCCTCCCACCCCCGTTAACAGGTCTAGGGTTGTATGATAACATTTGGTTGATGGATCACTTTCCCACCTCCCAGCCCCAAGTTAGCAAACCTGATCCTCAGTGAAGGCATAATGCATAAGGCCAGCACAGCAACTTTGATGGTGGTCACATAGAAACAAACAAAAAGCAACTGAGCAAGTGAATAGGAGTTTATTTAGAAACTGTAGGAGCCTGATGTCATCTATGGGCAATGCTCGCCCTGGCCCAGGCTTCTAAAATATGAGACACACATGTTGCACATGGTGTTTTCTCATTTGAAAATGGCACAGCCACTGCAGATTTAAAACACTGGCTGTGATCTTGGAGAGCATCCAAGAGTTATATAATTTATCAGACCTCCCCTTGCCCTTAGACATCTGGGAGGTTTGCTTCATTTTTGAGGCTATGTGCTCCTACAGTTTCATTCGAACAGTTTCACTTCTGACCTCCCAGCCCCCACCCCCACCCCTTGCACCCACCCAACCGCGAGAGTGGCTTAGCTCATGCACACAAAACCCACTTCACATAATTCCTCTGACTGACAAGGGACAGAAAATGCTCAGTATGACACTTTCTTGTAAAAGCATAGCGGGGCAGCCTGCTGCATTATGACTCCGGGATTAGAAAAGACACGAGCAACTTTCAGGAAAGGCCAAGCTCCTGGAAGAAATAGGATGAAAAAAGCTTTGTTAATGCAGCTGAAAGGGAAGATAATGATTTATTGACAGGTTGCTTTCATTTCAACAGGCTTTTGGCCAGGCTGCTACAGTTACAGGTGGTGATACACGCTGAGGAAACAATATGTTTTCCTCAGAATTGAGGTCTAGGTTCGGAGATAAAATATAAAAAGGGGGGGGAAATACACCCCAAGTAGGACAGCTGACAAAATGTTGCAATGTACCCCAGTCCTAAAAGGGTGTTCCTGTTCAGGGTTCAAACCATTCTGGAACAGGAGTCATATAGTCCTGTTTAGGCATCATGCCATAGAAGAAAGCTTGGGGGGGGGGGAAGGATTTCCACCCCCCTTTCCTTTCTATGCTATATATTGCTGTATGTATAGAGAGCTCCAGCTTGGAAGCTGAGCATTTTATAGCTCTAGAGCAGGGGAGGAAGGACATGAGAGTTTTGCAGAATAGGAAAGGGAAAAGCTTCCTTCCACCTGAAACATCCCTGTATGGTGCAGGGCAGCTTCTAGGCCTACGTCCCCCACCCCTCTGATCCCCGGTGTACAATATTGACTGTAAGCTATTAGAGGCTTGAGCAGGCACATTTCCTCTCTGCCCCTGCCCTCCATTTCCCCCACCCCAACTGAGAAACAATGTCTCAAGTGCTTTCTGCCGCAGCTGACAGAATCCCACGCCCAGCCCAACTCCTGATTCCTTGAGACTAGGGGTGGCTCTCCGGATGTTGTTCTATTTAGCCCCACCCACAGGGGTGGCCTGTCTCATTTCACCACCTGAGGAATGTGCCGGCCCCTGCTGTGCCCCCTCCCACTGCCAAACACACCCACCTCACCCCTTCCATCACCACCAGAATGCCCCCTTCTTGCTGAAGGGAAAGTCATTCTGCAAGGCCTTGACCCTTGTCTTCTCTGCTCCAGGGGAAGACGAAGAGAGCAGCGATGCTGTGCACCGAAACTCGGCAAGAGGAGACTATTCCACTAGAGGTAGAAGTGGTGGGGTGGGTGGGCAATCTACTGCCAGAGGCAGCTGCTTCACCCCACCTCATGGGTGAGACAATACTGCCCACCTAGCATGGTCAGTTATCAGAGGTGATGGGAGTTGTAGTCTACCAACATCTGGAGGGACACAGGTTGTCCAGTCCTGCTCTAGGCCCCTCTTTCTCTCACACACACGCTTCTCTCTCTCTCTCAAACACACACACTTTAGGAACACTCCAGGTTTGTTGTAGAGCTTCCTTTTCTTTATTCATGTGCACACTTCTCTGTGTGCTATGTTGAAACAACTCCTTTGTTGTGATATGACTCCATTTCACTTCCAACCTGATAGGCACTCAGCCACCTGCATTTGCTAATGGGGGAATTGTGTGATGCTATAGAGGCATGCGGGTGGCGCTGTGGTCTAAACCACTGAGCCTCTTGGGCTTGCCGATCAGAAGGTCAGCAGTTCGAATCCCTGCAACGGAGTGAGCTCCTGTTGCCCTGTCCCAGGTCCTGCCAACCTAGCAGTTCAAAAGCACGCCAGTGCAAGTAGATAAATAGGTACCACTGTGGTGGAAAGGTTAAAAGGCATTTCCGTGTGCTCTGGTTTCTGTCACAGTGTTCCCTTGTGCCAGAAGCGGTTTAGTCATGCTGGCCACATGACCCGGAAAGCCGTCTGTGGACAAACGCCGGCTCCCTCGGCCTGAAAGTGAGATGGGCGCCACAACCCCAGTCGCCTTTGACTGGACTTAACTGTCCAGGGGTCCTTTACCTTTTACCTATGTGATGCTGTACCAACTTTTTTGTATCTCTGTAGCTATACAGTTCCACATATCTTTTGTAAGTGAACAAAATACAGACATATTTAATGGAAATCCAAGGGGTATATGTTCTATGTCATTCAGAACTTATAATTTAAATACCTGAGCTATGGAAGGCTAAATTGGTTGTGTACACACCATACATTCTAAATCTCTGTAACCTACCCTGGGACCTGTTGGTGAAGTGCGGGGAATAAATTTATGATTATTTGTTGTTGTTGTTGTTGTTGTTGTTGTTGTTGTTGTTGTTTCTCCCCCAAAGAATCTTGGGAGCTGTGGTTTTCTTGGAGTTGTAGCTCTGTAAGGGGTAAATTAATAGGATACTTTTGGGAATGTTGTTTTTAAATGTCCTTTAAATGCATGGTTTGTATACAGGCCATGTGTGCATCATTTGATATTTGTAAGGGAAATGCTATTCAAAGAACAGAACCCAGCTAGATAACAAACAGTGTAAATATATCTGCAAGTCAAACTTCTTCTTTTTTTTATCCACGTTAATAGCAACAAACACACTGAACACTGATGAAAAGCCAAATGAAATGTACAAAAACTTTAAACTGTTCAAAATCATCTGTTCTTTCCATTCTTATTTTGACATCCTGACCTCTGCTACTGTAAAAACCAAAGAACATCTCAACACTGGGTGATATTCCAAAAGTGTTGGATTATTTTGCTTCAAGCCTACCTTGGAGCGAAATAGAAACTGAAATATGTATGGGCTGAAGTATTGGTTTTTCATCTTTGGGACCACAATTCATGTAACTCAAGCTGTATCTGACATCTTAAATAAACTCAGTTGTCTACAGACACCCACCCACTAGTTGGGCATGACATAATATGGCTGTCATGAAGAGTTTATAACTGAAATGAGAGACTTCATGGCTCTTTTTTTTCTGAAGTATAATTTCTCAATCAGGATGGAGAGGAGGAATTAGAGATGGCAGTGTCTCTGGCACTGTAATCCCCAAAGCAGCTAAACTGTAATCCTCAAGCCACTTTGGTTTGGGGGTACACTTCTCAACTGCTTCACAACTATTTTTACTCAGAACTAGTCTAAATGCATCTGCAACAGTTGACAGCATCTTAGCAAAGTATCTTCCACTTTGGCCACATAAGAAAATAAATAAGTCATGACAGAAGTATAACTGAGCAGAATTTTCTTCTGGATTAGACCAAAGGCCTATCTAGTTCAGCATTTTGTTCCACTGTGGCCAACAAGATGCCTCTAGAAAACAAGTACAAGGGCAGTAGCTGTCTCTTACTGTCCTTCACATTTGTTATTCAGACCATTTGTCCATGCAGTCCAGTGTTGTCTTATTCCAGCCTCCAAATGTTTTATACTACAACTTCTTGACCATCATTTCTGAACAATGGCAGTGCTGGCTGCAGCTGATGGGTGCTATAGTCCCAAATATATTGGGTAGGAATGGATATATCAGTTGATTTTGGTTTCTCTCAGTTTTCCAGTTTTCCAATCTCCAGTTCTCATTTCTGCAACAATTTACATTTAAAAAACCTTATGACAATTGTCAGTATTTTTGTGAAAATTTCTCTTAATAAACACATTTCTGTATGCAATTTTGACTTTTATACACATTTGTGCATGCAGTTTTCCCTAATATGATGCATTTTTACATGTTGTTTGGTTGCAGAACATCATTGCAAAATTCAGAGAAGAGCAAAATTTAAAGGATAGCAGGATTTTGGTTCACATATTGCTTTGAGAAGGGCAAATTATGTGTTTTCTCTTTAAAGTGGAAACAAAATCTATTTTCTTCTCCATGCATCCTCCATTTCTCCTCAAGATTCTGGGGAAGACTGCCATTGACAAATTCACACTCTCTTCTCACACATTTTTGCATGTTTTCAATCCTCTCAACACATGAATACATGAAATACATGAAAATTGCATGTATTGAATGGATTGCAAGCTTAACTGTTGATAGCCAAACCTTTTATATGCAAAGACAAGAACTTGTTTATCAACATAAAAGAGCTGACAGTGCAATGGTAACCTTTCTAACAGAACTAGAAACTCACCCTCAGTCAGTTCACATTTCATGCATTATACCTTGCAGTTAAAAGTGACTGCCAAGACAAAGCATGACATCTCTACAAATTAATTTGCATTTTGAATCAATAGCAAGGAGAATGAGACTTCAGTCAGTGCAAGGAATCAGACTTTTGATCAATTGTCGAGATCAGCTGCGTCAACTGCAATAAAACTGAAATAAGAAGCATACTGACATTATTCAAATAAGCCAAGTTCTTCAGTGGATTTAAATCCAGTGAAATTTCAGTGCAGGAGTAACATTTCAGGAGTAGACAGTGTGACTGAAGGCATTCGGCATACAATCATCAACAAAATATTTGTTTTCTGTTCTTTAATGTGTTTTTCAGTAGTAAGCTCTGGTTGACAAAATGCTTGGAAAGCACAGTTACAAGACTCATACACCTTGGCACGCTAGGCCATAGGACCATATGTTCCCACTTCAAAACTTGTAAATACCAAGGGAAGAACTTTCATGTGGGACTCAGCCAGCAGATCTTTTTCATCCTCATGTAAATCTATAAGCTACGGAAAGGTGAGTAAATTAGGTTCCAATGGAATCACACAGTTGAGACTTTTCACCAAAATGAAATATAAACCAAATTAAAACAAAATAATTGAATGGAACCACTTGGCTTCCTAAGGATCTTGGGACGTTTTGTGAGACTACAGAGAAACCTGTGGGTCAGAATCGTAATCTGCACTGTTGGGGCAGCCAAAGAGATTGAAATCTCCACCGAAATGCAAACACTACAAATATCCGAGAAGTAGTTCCATTTCTAGTCGTAGAATTATTCTAAGTGAAAACACTGTTTAACTATCAGAGTTCCAGTATGTTTGTTCTGCATCAGTGCCATGAAAACTCAGCTGAAAATTCAATTACTGATTTACATTGGTGCCCAGATGGCAGAGAAGAATACCTGTAACCTGCATATAGATCATGTTTAGTGATCAGATTCAGCATTTCAGATGTCTCCCATTGAGAAACACATCCTGAAAAATGCTGCTAGCGATTTCCCCTCCTTTAAAGCAAAAAGCACCCAATTGACCTCAACTTTTGTTTTAGGCTTTTTACTTTATGCAAAAGTCTTAGCAACTCTGTTCCTGTGTCTTTTCAACCAGCCGCTGCAATGAAAACTCTTGGTGGCACTGAAGCACCTCCACTATGGAAGAAAGGTGGAGGCAGCTCAGAAGTTCATCTAGAAGCTTGGAGAAGCCACAGGCCCATCTGCTTTTCATTTCTTGGCATCTGGCTTAAGTGGGAAGCTAGTAGAAGGGCCCCTCAAATCCTGATCCATCCAACAATAGGTACAGTTGGTCCTGGCACTTGATGAGAACTAGTGAACCTATACAAGTGTGTGAAACTGTTTAGTGGAAAGGGGGAATAATGAAAAAAGTTGAGTCATTTAAAATGCATATAAAAGCAAGCAGTATATAAATTTTGTGATGAAATAAATGAAACACAGAATCTGCTAGAATCTGAAGAAGTGCACATGCACACGAAAGCTCATACCAATAACAAACTTAGTTGTTCTCTAAGGTGCTACTGGAAGGAATTTTTTTAGAATCTGCTAGGAGACTCTTGAGAGTCCCATGGACTGCAAGAAGATCAAACCTATCCTTTCTTAAGGAAATCAGCCCTGAGTGCTCACTGGAAGGACAGATCGTGAAGCTGAGGCTCCAATACTTTGGCCACCTCATGAGAAGAGAAGACTCCCTGGAAAAGACCCTGATGTTGGGAAAGCACAAGGAGAAGTGTTCTCGAAGCTACCAGCATGAGTTTGACCAAACTGCAGGAGGCATTGGAAGACAGAAGTGCCTGGCGTGCTCTGGTCCATGGGGTCACAAAGAGTCGGACACGACTAAACGACTAAACAACAACAACATGATTACATATTCTTATTATTTGACTTTATTATTATTTATTGAATTCAATATTATTTATTGAATTTATATACCACCCTATACCCGGAGGTCTCAGGGTGGTTCATAGAATAATCAGGGCAGTTCACAGAATTGTTAGTTATTGTTATTGTTATTACCACTACCCGCCCATCAAGTCCCAGGATCTATTACAACATTAAAACAACATTAAAAACAATTTTCATACCATAGAATCTGCTGCCCATCATTACATTTTTGACCAGCTTCACCTTTCAATCCCCAACTGGGACAAGGCACTTACAAAGCATGAAAGCCAATTGTACTCTGAGTAAAAATGAATCAAGCTGGTTGATTCAGCTGCAGCTGATTCATCTGTTCAGTGTACCTCGTTCTGTGAGCCAACACAGCTACAAACACTCTGAACTAGTTTAGAACTGGAGAGCAGGCACCAGGTTTGAATGTGGGAAAGATTTATTTCAAACAGCTTTGAAGGTGTTTTTATGCAATGAAATGAGCACATGAACATTTGGAGATGCCTCTGACACAGGTAGGGTGGTATTTACTAACTCAGCAGACACTCTATGAGGCGCCTTATCCATTTGCTTTTTGGCCAACATGTCTCAATTTTTCTGGATTTTTTACCCTCTTTGTTTTAAATCATGAAAACATGTGTGTTTTTTTAAATTCAATGTGCCATTCCATGTAAATGCTTAGCACTGTGAGAAATGTTATTCCAGCTCCTTTCCTCTGTTTATACCAAAGAAGCGAAATGGATGCTTCAGAAATTGTGAGTTTGTTCGCACTGTATTGCATGCATTATCAACTGAATATCTGGCATGACCCAGGAGGCCAGCTCCTGGAGAAGTCACTAAGACCTGGCTCTGTGCAGGCTCCCAGGCCTCATCAAGAATAAAGTTTGATTCGTACAACTCCACTTCTGGTGAGTTGTTTCATAAACCACAGATGGTAATACAGACATTTGGCCCAATTCATGCATCTTGCTTCAAACTTGTCCCACCCCCTCCACTTCTTAATTGCTCTGTTATTTAAATGGGGTTGTTTTTATTATGTGTTTTCATTGTGAATGTAAATATTTTAATGTTTGTGTAATGGGTTTTTACACTTTGTAAACCACTTTCAAATCTGTTTTGGCATTAAGCAGTATATAAATATAATTTAATAACAATAATAGAGTGACTTTCTGGCACAATGCTGCTTCTTCTGCATATTTATAGGTGTAATTATTTTTCTACAAATATAACCATCTTGAAAATTCTCTTTTCAACTAAAAAGCAAACTTTAATATATGCGGTCTCTTCCACAGATCAAATGTCAAGTTTTGATCATAAACAAAGCATTTTGTTGGAGGGGTTTTGGGATTTTTTTTTAATAAGTTGCACAAACATAAGGGTCAAGAGCATATCCAGTTGTTCTTATTTTTAAAGGAATGAAATACCAAATTCTTAAATAGAGAACATGCACAAGCTTCCAAACTCTTAAAATGTTGCTAATAGGGGAAAACTGCAACCCACGCTTCATGGTGGAGGTTTTGCCACTACAAAGGAACTGCTCTGGCTAAATTAAAAAATAAGATGGAAGCAGCCTATGGCCTCCACTAATGTGGCTTCAATTCAAGTCCAGTTCAGAAATTCGTAAGGTTAAATGCATGGAGGGGAATCTTACATCTCGAAAGAAGTGCCTACTTGGATAGTTATTCCTTGCAACTGGGATCCCTGTATGGTTTGAGGGACAGCCGGGTAAGTAATCTATTTGCATTCAGCTGAAATATGGGTAGGTACCATCATGCAATCATCTGTGCTTGGTGTATGGACAGGGACAGGGTTCGAAGTCATAACTTGTGGAGGAGAATTTCTAAATAGGGCTTCATAAATGAACAATTCAGTAATTTCTCAATAAATCCATTTTTCAGTAAGTGAGACTTAGACCCAGCATTGAAGCACCTGGGCACAATCCAGCCACAGTAATAAACTTTTGCGCCCCATTGATTTCAGTGGGAGCAAGTTAAGCATCTGCTTAATTGTCTTGTTAAAACGAATAACATTATATAAAAATGGCAGAATTGTGCCTACTGTGCCTTTTGCTGAATGCCTTCTGTTTGCTGATTCATAAACTGAATTTGTTGTCTGAGCTTGTTAAGTTGAAAAAGAGAGCAAATCTACTACACCTTAGAAGACAAACTATTTGATGGGAGGGATGTATTCAGTTTGTTTATCATTTCAAAGGTCTGGTTTCATAAATGTACTGGATTTCCTAGTCTGCTCACAAACTAATAATCTAATTAGACTGGGAAGTCTTTTTTATTTTCAAAATAATTGCCAAATTAAACTAATAACAGTGCTGTGCCTGAGAGCTGAGAAACATAAATTATAGAAGATGATGGTGATAATAATCATGTCATAATAGGTCTGGCATTTTGATGTGCAAAATTAGTGTCTGACGGCAAAGTTAGTATCTTGCATTACAGCACAGGTGTTAATTATGGCTTTATTCATATTACTTGGCATCTGACTTAGTGAAGCTTACTATGAGAAAACCAACCATTTTGATTCTGGCATATCCATGATGCAGAAATCATGAAAACGTCAAATACAGCGGTACCTTGGTTTACGAACTTAATCCGTTCCAGAAGTCCATTCTTAAACCAAAGTGTTCTTAAACCAAGGCATGCTTTCCCATAGCAGCGGGGGACTCAAAATGGAACACACTCAACAGGAAGCAAAACATGTTCTGCTTCGAAGGCAAAGTTCACAAACCAAAACACCTACTTCCAGGTTTGCAGCGTTCTTAATCCAAGTTGTTCATAAACTAAGCTGTTCTTAAACCAAGGCACCACTGTAAATTTAAAAGTATGGACATGTGCCCAGTAATCACAGAAGATGCATCTTACAATGAAAAAAAAAAATATCACACCAAAAAAGTCAGATTGCCTGTATAACATTGTTCTCTAAATGGTGCTGCATTAACCAAGGAAAGATGAGATCTTGGGAATTAAAGGCAGGAAACCAAATGTGAAGAATTTGGAATCACCATGAAGAAAATGCTCAAGAGCACCTTTCCTGTTCAAGACCCCCTTCCAGAATCCTTTCATGCAGCCATCAACAGAGACGCCTTTAATTCTCTATATCGTTTTCATAGGACAGAGTCCACAGATCCCTTCTACCTTCTCACAGGATCCACCGGAAGTCACAGCACATTTGCTTTAGAAGGCATCCCCATTACCTCAATTTTTAACTTTTGATGTGGCAGGCAATTGATAGGGATTTCAGCTATCACATTATTCTCAATTCCAAACAGTTAGGGAAGTCCACAGCAAGACCCTCTTGATCACTTTTGCACATTGAAGCTCTAGTCTTCCATTCTAATCCAAAGAAATTTGACCTCACTGAAGAATTGAAAAATTTGGCCTTTTAAAAATAGCTCATTCTTCTCATTCTCCAAGCACATATGGGATATGTCCAAAAATGCTTGCAAAGCATGAAATTAAATCGCCCCCATCCTTTTTTTAAATTCAAAAGTAATCAAACAGAAACTAGCCAAAGCATTTTTTTTGGCTTGAGAACAAGGCTTTCAAATAAGAAATTCCAAACAAAGCATTACTTCCATCATTTTGTAAAATTGTAAACACCTGAAACAAGAATGTATACTGAAAGCACCTCCTGTAGTGTTTATAAAATAACCAGAGTCAGCTACTACAATAGCAAAATACTAATGCTATGTAACTGAAGATATTATATCACAGTCTAGCTAGATGCCCATCAAATGGCTGGACTGAACATGGAAATCTGTCCATATAGATGGGTTGTATGGGAGTGAGTTGGTTGGTTACGTGCCATGTCTACTTTCATTTCCTATTTCCAAGCAGTTTTGAACTCCACTTTGCTCTTGTTCTCTGCTTCCTTTGTGAGCTTTACTTAATATTACTAAAAATAAGAAAGGATATCATCTGCTAACAACAGGCACTGTGAAAGAAAAGGCAGGACTCCAACCTGAGCTCAAAAAATTAGTAATTTGTTTTGTGATGCACACCTAATGTGTTCAAACAAATGTCTTTTTACAGGGGCATGAAACCAAATGGCACATATGTATACTGTTTATACTATTCCATTCTGTTTGAATGGTTTTATGGATTTTATAATTGTAATGGTTTAATTTGTTTTATAATTGAATATTCTATTGTTGTAATCTATCCTGGGACTTTATAATGAAGGAGAGTGGAGGTGAGAGTAAGAAATCTTATCAATAGAACATCCAGGCAATGCTATATAACTGATAACAGCCACATTTCAAAAACAAGGGTGAACAATGTTAAACAATGTCAACATGATAATTTAAGTGTAAACTATTTGCTTTTTCTCCAAAAGTAATAGCTTTAAAAATAATAATAAGTAATAAAATTAATTTAACAAAATCACACTCTTAAAAAATGAGGCCTCAAAGTAATGTAATATGAAGTTTGAATAAGACATGGTAAACATGCCCCTAAGATAGAATGTGTTTGCTGTACTTCATTCTGTGCGTGACTCTTTGTAGTTGCCAGAGTTTGGTCGCTTTGATGCTCCTTGCAATGAGATAAATATACCTTCTGTTACTTCTGTATCAAAAGTTGCTACTACGTGTCTATGCTGCACTTTCATACATATGCCTCTGGTCATTGGGCTGCAATGGTTCTGCTTCCTTCATCGCTTGTCATAATCTCTTTTCATTGCATTCCATTTGGTCTTTCTGTAAATGCATCTCTCACTTTCTGACTCCTTCAGCAGGTAATAAGCAAAGTGACCATCTTCAAAGCTGAGCAGTAACATTTTCTCCTTTCACGGGTGATGTCCTATAATTTGGCAACAATAAGGTCAGTGCCTACCTCTTTTGATTATATTTCCCGCTGGGATATTTTCCTAATTTTGACTAGGCCTTAAGATACAGGATATTTGAAGCTAGAGGTGACATGGTGAAATCCATATGTCCACAAAAAGCCTTTAAAACAGTAATGATGAAATGGGGTGTCACTAAACGGCCTCAGCCCAGTATACCTGAAGGAGCGTCTCCACCCCCATCATTCAGCCCGGACACTGAGGTCCAGCGCCGAGGGCCTTCTGGCGGTTCCCTCATTGCGAGAAGCAAAGCTACAGGGAACCAGGCAGAGGGCCTTCTCAGTAGTGGAACCCGCCCTGTGGAACACCCTCCCATCAGATGTCAAAGAGATAAACAACTACCTGACATTTAGAAGACACCTAAAGGCAGCCCTGTTTAGGGACGTTTTTAATGTGGGCCTTTTTAATGTATTTTTAATATTTGTTGGAGGCTTCCCAGAGGGGCTGGGGAAACCTAGCCAGATGGGTGGTGTACAAATAATTTATTATTATTATTATTATTATTATTATTATTACTTTTCAACCCACTTCAGATTTGTCATGTGATATTTTTTCAATTACCTGAGCAGTCATGACATCAATTTGCAAGGTGCAATTGGTATAATGACAGTGTGTTTTTCTATTGGGAGTGGAAAAATTGATTGACACTAACACCAGTGCAGCCAAAGTTGAAAAATGGGGAGTCTGAAATAACACTTTCTCATTTTAGAATGTACAGAGTAATTATATACAAAGCCCAAGCTCTCCAAAGTGCTATTACAGCCCTTCTCGCCATCCCTTGGATCTTGGCACCCACAATGCTGTTGTAGTCTACTGAAGATCACTGCTGTGCCTCTTTTCGTAGCTGTCATCACTACTCTCCCTATTTACCAGTAAGTTCGAAGGGAAGGTGCTTACAAGGAGGGCAGGATGGGGAACCCTGCAGGCCTTGTGAGATTCATTACCATGTTCCCAATATTACTTACGGCAAAAATAATCAAGAACCACAAAGGCAACATTAGAAGTATTATAAGTACTATTCACTCATATTTATTCTATAAAACGATCCATCTGCTTTTCTGAAAACTAAAGCAATGAGACAACTGATGCAATCTCTCCCTTTTTTACCAGCAACAGCAGTAAAAGTATCAATTATACAAGTTTAATGATAACACTGGTGCCACTGCTAAGGTCAGTGAGAACATATAATGAAACAAAATGAACAGCCCTGCTCAGACATTTTTGTGGGGAGAATAGACTCAAAGAATAGTCATCCTAGATAAGACTAATGGCCCATCTACTACTATATCCTGTCTCTAAGATTATATCAGGGCCAGACATCTTCTAGGAGGAAAGGAGCAAAAGGCCCATCACAGACAATTATATTCTTCAACTCAAAATGAGTGCTTGCCATTTTGAATTATAGATGTTTTTACAACCATGCAGGCATACAGAGTGACATTCTTAGGTTTCTTTATTATACATTGTATAGTAGAACATCACATTTTGGACACAAAGAGGAGGATGTTTCTGATCCAAATTATTATGGAGTGCCATGTACCATATTGCTTTTAGCACAGAAAGCAAGGTTTAGGTTTGTTGTTTTTTGTTTTTTAAAAAAACCTTAAATAGCAATGTATAAAATTTTGAATGGAATATTTCTGATGTCTACAGCCAGAATGGAATGTTGTGGTTCGAGGACCCGACCCCCGCGATGTGAAATGAATACACAAGGACACGTGATATAAGGTTAATGGGCATGGAAAGGCCACAACTTTATTGATTACAGCAGTGAAAAGGTATTGGCTTAGGCATTGGATCTCTAAAACACGTGGGTTTATTCACCAGTAGGTGGAGCCTGTTGATGCTAATCCAACTATAGGCTCCCCCCTGATGTCACCGAGGGTCGTGCCATGGCCTCCCGCCAAGCAGGCATCAGACAGAACACACGACCGCCAGATTCCTTTAACGGAATACCCAAAAATTGAAGGCATAGGCGATGGCCACACCTAGCCCTTCGACACACCACAACACATTATTCCAATGCCTAACCTACCCACCAATACCACAAAAGTTGTGACGATTGCTACGAGGTAGGCGAAAAAACCAAAAAGCCTAATGCCAAATGGAAAAACTCCTACCAGGCCCCCTGGACAACCAGGGCGACCAACCTAAGGTCCATAGCAAGGCCAATGACCTAAGCCCTAACTCTAAGGGAGTGGAGGGTGGGTGACTCGCGACGAGACGAAGGCGAAGAATGAGGCCAGGGAGAGGCTGGCACCACAGCATAAGGCTGCTGAACACGCCCCCTCCGAGGCACCTGGTTGGATGCCTGCAGAGGGGGCGTGGGCGCCAACCAGGTGAGGTGGAGGCAGGGGGCAACCGCCCCCTGCTAGGGGCGGTGCTCGGGCTCCCGCCCACAACCACTCCCCTCTCTTCCAGGGAGGAGAGTCTTTACATTAATGAGAATAGGAGGAAATTGACACAGAGCTGACAGTCCCAGTGAAAGTCTGTTTAAAGTAAATTAGAAAGCTAAACAAGGCAGATGAAATAATAAAAGAAGGCTGGCTCTTCAGTGTGATCTAAGTCAGCACAGCTGTATTATACTAATGGGGCAGTATTAAACTGGACTGTACTATAATAAAACTATCTAATTTCAACCTATTGAAGTGTTAAAGTCTGCTGTCACCTATCACATGTTTTAAAATGCCCCCTGATTTCCAATTTGAATGACAATAACACAAGCAACAAGAGTTTTTCTGCCTACTTCTTTATCTTACCCTATATCCTGGGTTATGATTATTCAAGAATAACATTAGAGGGTGGGAAAGGACTGGTGCATTGATTTTTTAAACAAAACTCTGTATCTTTCCTTACTCTAGCACAACTATTTTCTTTACCAAAGTATACCGTAGTCTGAAGAAGAAACTAAAAGCAGTTGAACGAATACAGAAAACTGGAGCAAATATTTGAAACCTAACCACTGTTGGGTGAAGCAAGAAAACGAAGCATATCTGACTGCCCTCTAAATCCTCTACTGTGATTTGGAGTTGTGAAAAACGCTCAGTATTTACTCCTGGATTTCTGGTTTCAGCATTTGTTATTGAGAATGAACACATACACCCACTCCAGAAAAAATTGCAGAGGGGCTGTATTGATTTCCCAATACCACTCTGGCCTCCAAACTTGGTCCAGATCAGGTGCCTATGCTTTGGTGCACAACACTGACATCATCACATTACATTTCAGAGCTTGGAGGCAAATGATGCTGTATCCTTCAGGATGATAATGAGGATCCTTCTACTGAATCATGCTGTTTATATCTGGGATGATAGGCACACTGGTAAGAATGTTCCTTCAATAACTTCAGCCAGGTGTTAGGACATGGAGGGATAGAGGGCTGCATTGCCTGCAGCACTCCTGATCATCATTGTGGTCTGGATGTGATTCATTCAAGGCACCCCAGGGTGCCACGGCACACTGGTTGAAAACCACTGACTTACACAGTAACTTGATAATTACTTAGGAAGTAGCAGTTACGATGTGTTGCCCATGAAAAATGAACAGTAGTACATTTTTTAAAGCTATAGGAATTATTTTAGTTGAAGCTTTAACTTTAAAATTGAATAATAAGGAGTTAGTGATGAGAATTCAATGTTCTCTCATGATTGCCAACATTATGGTTCTTTTGCTTAAAACGTGCTTACACTGTTTCTGTAATGTTTTTATTACATCATTTATATCCAGAGAATGTCATTCAATATAACAGAACACAATACCCATTTCTGAATAGGCATGATGTGGCAAGTTGGTAAAAGCAGGCCCACACTGGCCGTGGATCACTGATCAGTTCAATCATTTTTTGAACTTCATGTTTATAATGCTATTTTGAGTTTTGGAGGGGATTAGGCTGAGTGCCTGGGCTCTCTTCTAATTATTAGAATAGTCAGGCTAGCTTCCTGGTGAGGTGATAGCCTGGGTGATGGGCCATTAAGGGGAACAAAAGAAGGGGCTCTATTCCATATTCTAATGGATAGTTAGAAGGACAAAGGCAGATTGGAGAGCAGAGAGTTGAGTGATGTGAGTTAGAAGCTAGAAGAAAAACTGCAGACTGGGAAGTCAGAGAGAGTCAGAGCAATGTTTGATTTCTGTTTGAAAACAAGGTTATTGATATATCGCCCAGGCTTAATCCCAGATTAATTTCCCTTGTATATTAGTTTGGACCACAATGAAAAATGAAGTATGAAAAGTATGAATTGACAAAGCATTTCTTTCTTTCTTTCTTTTCCTGTGTGGCATAACCATAAATCCCATTTTAATTCTAAAAGGTAAATCCTAGCATTGTTGTTTTTGTTGTTTTAAAAGGGAGGGTGGGCTGAACGTGAAGTGCCAAGGTACAATAATGCTAAAACCTTCATCTACCCAACTGTTTAACACATTAAGTAAATGTATAAATATACAACACAAAAAAGTTGATGATGAGGTGATCCAGTGCAGAGTTATATGCATTTAAATCTTACTGAAATTGATTGGGCTTTAAGGCACCACACAGAGTGCTTAACTTAACAGAGCGATTAACATCCCCAATCCACCACAAACTGAAGGGGTTTTGGATATGGCACAGAGACAACGGTGCTTGATGCTGCTAGGCTCCAATGGTGGAAGAGGGCACCACAGCACCTGTCAAAGTACAGCTGCAGCAGTATTCCTGCTTGTGGTAGCCGTGGAAACCCATAAAATGACAGATCTGGGAAAATCAAGGAGCTGCCCAGATCCTAAGCCAGTCCAGTTACTGGCAGTGAGCCCAATGTGGGCATTTCTATAGCACCAGTCTACAGCTGGCGTAGCAAAAGAAAAGCAGGGGAAACCACCACCCCACCTCTCTCCTGGCCAGATGTAGCAGTTGCTCCCCCAATTTGTTCCTCCCTGCCACTCCCAAATGAGATAAGGGTTGCTTCCAAAATCCTGCCTGGAGTCAATCAGACATAAACATCAGTTTGCAGACTTGCACCACAAGGTAAGGTGTTATGCATGGGAAGCTTATTTATTGTAGACAGCAAAAACACTAAAATGCTCTCTATGTGGTCATACATGCACCATCTCTATTATGGCAGTGGAACATTGTTCATCCCTGACCATTTTTATTGAGAGAACTCTCTACAATGGTGCCTCAGGTTACAGACACTTTAGGTTACAGAAGCTTCAGGTTACAGACTCCGCTAACCCAGAAATAGTACCTCGGGTTAAGAACTTTGCTTCAGGATAAGAACAGAAATCGTGTAGTAGCGGGAGGCCCCATTAGTTAAAGTGGTACATCAGGTTAAGAACAGTTTCAGGTTAAGAACGGACCTCCAGAACGAATTAAGTTCTTAACCCGAGATACCACTGTAGTTTAAAAGTTGCCCAAGCTTATGAATCTGTTTCTTTATCAAAGCTGCTTCGTGGTTCAATCTAAACTCACTGCCATTTTCCTGAAAACAAACAAACAAAGGAACTGCTCCCCTCTCCCCTTGAATTTTCATGTAATGCTATTCTGAATTTGTCCACGCCCATTGTTGACATAGTTACACTTCTTCTGTGTTGGATTCTGACATGCTCTTCTGAGAACAGGAGCGACTGAGATGCAGCAGAGGCTCCCATTAGAGGTAGGGAGGAGATTCTGTCTGCTGATCACAGTCTCCTTACATCCTCCTGTGCTCAGCTTTACAAGTGCCACAGGTAACTTCTATCTAGGGGAAGGAGGAATTGCCAAAAATTCCCGCTCCCGCCCATGAGTAGAAGTCAGTTCGTGGTTGGTCTGGATCCAACAGCCTTCTGTTATTTTCCTACCCATTCTTATCTCCCATGGATTTTCTTCTGGTTCAGTCATGAATTAGTCTCTTTATGTAATTTGAAGATTATGGTGACAAAAATGAATTGCATGGAATGATTTATGTGTTAAATTAAATATTGCTCAAGAGCGGTAGCACAGCTTGAACATTCAGTCTATAACTTTCGCTCCTGATTATCCTGAAAAGAAATTAATTGAACTTGTTGCTTTCAAGTAGGTTTGACAGTGACATCATCATTCCTCCTATAGCTCTCCTTTTTTAATAATAAAACAACCAGCAACCTTGATGCATATGCCAATGAAAGTTCTGCACGTACTTTGCATTCCTGTACGCCCTGTCTCTAAAGAACACTGGCACTGTAAGGGAGTTTGCCTGCAGGACACATTAAATCATGTTCCATGCACTTTTGTAATTCTTCTATTAAAATGTTAGTGTGTGGGGGGGAATAAAAGGGCATTCCCCCCCCCCCCAGTAGCATCCTTCAGAGGGTTATGTTGTGGAAATAAATAACTTCAGAGACTCTTTCCAGAAAAGAAACATTGTAATGTGTTTGTCGTTTCTCAGCATATGAAACTCTAAACTATGCAAAAAAAACAAAGAATACAGGAAGAAAATCCTAAGAACATAAGAACCCTGCTGGATCAGACTAAGGGTTCATCTTGTCCATGATCCTGCCTCTCATAGTAGCCAACCAGATGCCTCTAAGGAGCCCATAAGCAGGGCTTGTGTGTGCCCATGGTAATCAGTGATATGCTGCCTCTGAACATGAATGTTCTGATTAATGTTCAAGGCCAGTGAACTTACCCTCCATAAATTCGTCTGATCCACCTTTAAAGCTGAAAATATCCACACTATCACTGAATATTATAAACAATGGCATTTAAACAATGGAGTTATTTTAATTTTAAAAAATAAAGTTATAGAGTGGGACATGTGCAATGCGAGTATGGCAGATGTGTTTAGGAATTGACTCTGGAAGTCTCTCTCCAGTTCTTAAAAAAAAGGGGAGGATGTTTTCATCAACGAAGAGGAAAGGAGTCTGCCAAGTTAAGCAAATGTGGAATCTGGGTAGGTACGGGCATATGGAACTAGATAGGAACTGAAGATGGCTTTGCTTCTTTTGTCCTAAAAGGTTTTTGATCTTCTGCAGGTCCTACTAAAAGGTAAATTGCTTTCCTTCCCTAATTTAACACATGTTTCAGAAACCAGCTCTGGTCAAAGCACTAAACCTTCTCAGAGATTGGAATCTTTTAAATATGTCTAAATTGTTCCTAGAGTCTTTAATGGACCACAGTGAAATTATTGAGTTAAAAGCATGGTGGAAAATAGAAGCATCAGCATTTTGTGAGTAACACCATTCCTGAGGGAGTCCCATGGCTAAAACTGCTATCTAAACACATGTTCACATTTTCCACTTTAATATTGTGGAAGCTGTTTACTTAAACACCACGTGTATTAGGCAGCCATTTTTTTCTAGCCCCTCGTTACATCGTTAAATCTCTTTCCAGTGGGCATTTCGAAGCTGCTGTATAAAAAAATAACACTGAAAACTTGTCACTTCAAACAGAAAACAGTGGAATGAAAAAGGTGATCTATTCCTCTGCTGATCTTGACATCCCAGAGGATCTGGAGGGAAGGAAGCAGCTTGTCAAATATTTAAATGCAGTGCTTTTTTTCTTTTAAAAAAATGTTTAGGAGTACTCTCATTTTGACTCAAGAAAATCACCATTTTATAGTTCAAATCGGGAAAGGTAAATGGACAAAAGTACAAAGATTCACAAAATGTTTATGGGTATGCGTACCCCTGCGTCCTCCCAGAATAAAAGCACTGTTTAAATGTAAGAAAAGTCTCAATAACGACTTCTAATTCTGAATATGGGTGAAGTTTATTTTTATTTTTATTATTAATATTAATATTATTATTCAAATCTGAACTTTATTCATTAGCATCAAGTTAAAAGAAGCAATACAATAAATGTAGATAAAGTATGTAAGATACTTTGCATCATGACAATCCAGCTAAAGCTACACTCAAATCAGTGGAACAATTAATAGGGATTACTAACTTGTCCCAATGTCCTATTGACTTCAAAAGGACTTAGCCACAACTAAATTTACCTGGATCAGAGCAAATATAGGTAGAGTATACCCACAATTATATTCACAAAACTTAGCCTG
This sequence comes from Podarcis pityusensis, assembly GCF_964106645.2. NCBI lineage: Eukaryota > Metazoa > Chordata > Lepidosauria > Squamata > Lacertidae > Podarcis > Podarcis pityusensis. Next base: position 51,548,350 of record NC_138027.1, read on the forward strand.
TGCAATATTAGTTGCCATTTATCATTTTCAAAAGATTCACTCTCCTGATCCATTTCAGTTATTGCCAGCTACAATGCAAGACAAATCAAATAATTGTGGAGATCTTATGTGTGGCTGATACCAAAACAATACAGCCATGTAAAAAGAAAAAGGAAGAAACAGGCTACAAGCCAGGTACCTGTCTGGTCAAGAAGTAGGGCTTCTAGCCCTCTAAGACTACAGCCCCATACACACTTAGTTAGGAGGAAGTCCCATTGAACTCAATGGTGTTTAATTTTGAGGTGGCATACAGTTAGTAATTTTTTAGACCAATGTCTACATGCAAACAACACATATGCATTGCTCTGATGTAGTTGTTTCACACAATTAATAAGGAAAGGATCTGGAACATCCCTCTGTGGTTTCAGAAGAAGACCTTTATTAGTATCAATGGACATGTATTAATGCGGAGGAAAGGATTTCTTCAGACTAAGTCAAAGTGTAAAGTACAAAAATTCTGAACTAGTTCCTTGGCATTCCATTAACTGAAACAGAACAATGTCATGTTACACCAGATGAAAGCCTGGATCTAAGATTCAGCATGCAAAGTGTTTTTGATTTCCAGATGAAGCCATTTCTCTTGGTGGAAAGTTCCTTTCAAATAATGTGCTACAGAATCTGGTTTCAATGGAGACTTCTAATTCTGGTTATGGGTGAAGTTTGATTTTTCTTTTATTTGGTTCCAAACTTTTAAAAGCATGTCGAATGGCATTATTACTCTTTAAACCAAATGATTCCATGTACTAGCATTTGATATTAATATGATCGGGGCTCAGTAAAACAATATTTCTTATATACACAAAACCCTGGGCATCTTGTTGCCTTCAAGTGGTTGGCTCCATCTGTTATGGTGACAGTCTTATCATGTCACAGTACAAGGGCAGCATAGAGTGCATCTGGAAAGCTAAACCTTCAAGTTTGAAATGGAGACATTTGGTTAACCATTTAAAATGAAGATATAAGACTACAGATAACCATCTTAGTACCAGCTACTCATCACCATATAGGGATAAACAGTATTTAAGAATTAGCATAAATTCATCTCCTTTTCTTTTTTCACCACAGATTTCCTACAGTCTGTGGTTTTGTATTTATTGTATAAGGTCACAATACCCAGACCTAAATGTCCCAGGACCAATTTACCTCTAGTGATTGATTCTCCTTAATTCCTAGACCTAGACTGTCTAAACATTACTGTTTACTCTGCCTCCAGTGTGTTCCCACCCCTGGTGTTTGAAGCTGGGTACACACAACATTAGCCACAATCCATATGTACCCCATAGTTACTTGAGAAATACTGCCATCTAATGCATTTTCCCTCAAACCAGCTTCCATCCATTTTGAAAATGTAAGCTGTGGTTAGGCTGAGGTGTGTCCATTTGGACAGCCATTGTGTATGCACAGGTGACAATGCACGCACAGATGAATAGCATCATTGAATAGGAGTTTGGGGCAGGAAAACAAATCAGGTAATGCACACCTGGTGATGATATCCCGGCCACCTCTCTCGTGTGTTCATAAAGCTGTGTTTTAAGCAACTACTGTGTACTGATATAGGTGATTTTCAATTTTTACAGGTTTGGGAAGTTAGTCTGGCTGATACCAATGAGCTCCTTCCAAACCTGTGATCCTGTGTACATGGTTGGAATCTATGAGAGGAAGCCTGCTGAACTTCTTGGTGTAAAGCTCTTTATTACACCTAAGGGTTAAAGATATATACTCATTGTTAACAGACACATGTCCTGATACCATACGGAAGGTAGGTTTTATTCGTCTGAATAATGTTGGATCTATATATGTGGTGGACATATAGGTGCAGTCAGATGTACACATTGTAACAAATCTCACTTTATCATTTTCCTCTGAGCCACAGAAAGTAAACACAATAGCATGGTAAAAGCATACTACTTGTATATCAGGAAAACAGTCCAGTGTTGTGCTTGATACATTAGTACAGTGGTACCTCAGGTTAAGCTTAAACTGAAGAAAGCAGGAAAAACCACTGGGCCGGTAAGATACAATCTAAACCAAATCCCTTATGAATACACAGTGGAAGTGAGGAACAGGTTTAAGGATTTAGATTTGCTGGACAGAGTGCCTGAAGAACTATGGATGGAGGCTCGCAACATTATACAGAAGGCAGCAGCGAAAACCATCCCAATGAAAAGGAAATGCAAGAAAGCAAAGTGGCTGTCCAACGAGGCCTTACAAATAGCGAGGGAGAGAAGACAAGCAAAATGCGAGGGAGATAGTGAAAGATACAGGAAATTGAATGCAGATTTCCAAAAAATAGCAAGGAAAGACAAGAAGGCCTTCTTAAACAAGCAATGTAAAGAAATAGAGGAAAACAACAGAATGGGAAGAACCAGAGACCTGTTCAAGAAAATTGGAGATATGAAAGGAACATTTCATACAAATATTACCATAATAAAGGACAAAAGTGGTAAGGACCTAACAGAAGCAGAAGACATCAAGAAGAGGTGGCAAGAATACACAGAGGAATTATACCAGAAAGATATGGGTGGCTCGTACAACCCAGGTAGTGTGGTTGCTGACCTTAGAAAGCACTGCAAACAACAAGGCCAGTGGAAGTGATGGTATTCCAGCTGAACTATTTAAAATTTTAAAAGATGGTGCTGTTAAGGTGCTACACTCAATATGCCAGCAAGTTTGGAAAACTCAGCAGTGGCCAGAGGATTGGAGAAGATCAGTCTACATCCCAATCCCAAAGAAGGGCAGTGCCAAAGAATGCTCCAACTACCGCACAATTGCACTCATTTCACACGCTAGCAAGGTTATGCTTAAAATTCTACAAGGAAGGCTGAAGCAGTATGTGGACCGAGAACTCCCAGAAGTGCAAGCTGGATTTAGAAGAGGCAAAGGAACCAGAGACCAAATTGCAAACATATGCTGGATTATGGAGAAAGCTAGAGAGTTCCAGAAAGACATGTACTTCTGCTTCATTGACTATGCAAAAGCCTTTGACTGTGTCGACCACAGCAAACTATGGCAAGTTCTTAAAGAAATGGGTGTGCCTGATCACCTCATCTGTCTCCTGAGAAATCTCTATGTGGGACAAGAAGCTACAGTTAGAACTGGATATGGAACAACTGATTGGTTCAAAATTGGGAAAGGAGTACGACAAGGCTATATATTGTCTCCCTGCTTATTTAACTTATATGCAGAATTCATCATGCGAAAGGCTGGGCTGGATGAATCCCTAGCCGGAATTAAGATTGCCAGAAGAAATATCAACAACCTCAGATATGCAGATGACACAACCTTGATGGCAGAAAGTGAGGAGGAATTAAAGAACCTTTTATTGAGGGTAAAAGAGGAAAGCGCAAAATATTGTCTGAAGCTCAACATCAAAAAAACGAAGATCATGGCCACTGGTCCCATCACCTCCTGGCAAATAGAAGGGGAAGAAATGGAGGCAGTGAGAGATTTTACTTTCTTGGGCTCCATGATCACTGCAGATGGTGACTGCTTCTTGGGAGAATAGCAATGATAAACCTAGACAGCATCTTAAAAAGTAGAGACATCACCTTGCCAACAAAGGTCCGTATAGTAAAAGCTATGGTTTTTCCAGTAGTGATGTATGGAAGTGAAAGCTGGACCATAAAGAAGGCTGATCGCCGAAGAATTGATGCTTTTGAATTATGGTGCTGGAGGAGACTCTTGAGAGTCCCATGGACTGCAAGAAGATCAAACCTATCCATTCTTAAGGAAATCAGCCCTGAGTGCTCACTGGAAGGACAGATCGTCCAGTACTTTGGCCACCTCATGAGTAGAGAAGACTCCCTGGAAAAGACCCTGATGTTGATGTTGGGAAAGATGGAGGGCACAAGGAGAAGGGGACGACAGAGGACGAGATGGTTGGATAGTGTTCTTAAAGCTACCAGCATGAGTTTAACCAAACTGCGGGAGGCAGTGGAAGACAGAAGTGCCTGGCATGCTCTGGTCCATGGGGTCACGAAGAGTCGGACACGACTAAACGACTAAACAACAACAACAAACCTCAGGTTAAGTACTTAATTCATTCCGGAGGTCCTTAACCTGAAGCACCACTTTAGCTAATGGGGCCTCCTGCTGCCGTGCCGCCGGAGCCCAATTTCTGTTCTTATCCTGAAGCAAAGTTCTTAACCTGAAGCACTATTTCCGGGTTAGCAGAGTGTGTAACCTGAAGCGTCTGTAACCCATGGTACCACTGTATTACAACCTCAACAGTAACTTCCATATCTGAGCAGATCTTCAAAAATCTGAAGTATTGAATGCTTTTTACTGAGACAATAAATATAGCTATCTGATACGTGACAAATTCAATGGGAAAATACAATTGAATTCCATGGACCTGGGTTTTTATATTATTTTCAGTTAGCCGAAGGCAAAAATAATAAATTAATTAACATATGGTTTCAGTTTTTTCACAACTAAACAAAAAAGAATATGAGCTGCCTTAATTGCTTATACTTTGCATCTATTCAAACTCACCATGTATTGATAATGTGCTACAGAATCTGGTTTCAATTGGGTCTTCTAATTCTGGTTTCACATCAGGTTTGATGTTTCTTTTATCTGGTTCCAAATATTTTATAGCATGTCAAATGGCATTACTTACCATGAGTATATAGCTAATAAGGCTAAACAATTTTACAATCTTATAACAACTATCATTTGTGAGGGTTTTTGTGCACCAGTACCATTGAAACATGGTACAGACTTTTATTTCTCAAGCTTTGTTGAATCATAGAATTGCAGAATTGAAAGGGACCCCGAGGCCCAAGGGTCATGCAGTCCAACCCCTGCAAAGCAGGAATCTCAAGTAGCTCATACATGCCATATAAACCCCCCTCCCAATACAAAAATACACATATGGAGCACTGGGGTCCTTTGCATCTGAGCAAAAGGGTATTTAGGAATAGCCGTTCTTCTTTCTTCAGGTAACTTAAGCATCACTTCAGTAGCCCATAAAACAAAAGCAACTAAGTTTTGCAAATCTGATTTACAATAATTCTGTTCATATTTTATGGCCAAGCATTGGCAACATGAGTAGGTGTCTACTTGCAGAAGGGGGCTTCCCCTTCCTCTTCTTCAGCTCCCTTCCTGCAACTTGTCTCCATATAGCTGAGGGACACCCCTCCCCCATGAGCAAATTTTGAGAGTGTACAAGGGTTAAAGTGGGGGAAAACGAAACCAGAAGTCTCATTACGCAAGAGGATTTCCATTCGACAAGAGGCTGGACATTATTAGATGTTACCCTCTAACTGCAACCTGCTCTGTAACCTGCTTTACACATGCAATATCACATATACCATATTATCTTCTCACTGCAACGCTAGTAGCATCTTCAGACAAGCAATGGATGTGGGCAGGTCTCCAACACAGTATTAGACAAGAAAGTCATCATATATTGAGGAGTGCACCAGAACTCCAGCACATGTAAGAAGCCAATGGACTGGTTCAAATATACAGAATTATGCTCCCTCTGTTGCTACTCCTTTCTATGAGTTTTTAACACTGCAAAAGGCTATATCCAAACAGCAAATGTATGTATATGGAGCATTATATATTTATATCTATGTAGTATCATGTGCCATATTGACAATGCAATAAATTATATTGTCACACAGAAAGGGCATCCTAGGAACCATTTAATTTTAGTAACTAAGTTAAATAAGTTGTCTCCTATTTTATTTAAATAAATAAATAGGAATCCTGCTAAACAAAGTGAACATAAAATATCCATTGAATCTATCATGCTGTTAGATATTCTGAAGACAGGAAATTTATTCCACGTGTGCCATATTTCATTCCAGAAAGGCTATTAAAAGTGTTGAACAAATTCATGCTTTTTTAAAATGTAAAAATGGGTGCATCATTGAGGAAAAATTCTATTTCACAATTATCAGGAGTGTGGAATCCATTATTTTTTGTAGGATTGACTAGAGATGTAAGATTTTCTTTCTGTACATAACCTTAGAGAAATAGCTCCCAAATGGAACTCTGTCCCTGATCCTACCAGAATAAGATTCAGATTATCCAACATTTAGCAGTTAACTGTATCTCATATAAAGCAGGGGATGGGGAACCTTTTCCAGACCTTTTTGAGCAACCTTCCAGGGTCCACATGCCAGCTGTAGGAGAGCCAGAGGCAAAAATCAACAGAACAATGGATATGATATTGACTTTGTCAAGTAGGCTAGTTTCATACCTGCTCTCATGTCTCTCTCCATTCTGGCAAACAAGAGGTTTTATTATAATTCAAGGACACATTCCAGCCAGGAAAAAACACGCACAAGGGTGCTAAGATAGGCTGGCGAGATGTGCCTGAGAAGGAAGTGCAGGCCGGGGAGAATCGTGAAGGCCAGGTAGAGTCCTGGAAGCTCAGACCTGAGGTTTCCTATCCCTGCAATATAAAGGATAAGCAGTAGCTCTGGTTCATTTTTATATAATAATCAATATATTTGTTCAGCATAACTTAGGAGTGGTTCCCTGGATGTGGCAAAGCCACTATGCTAGCTTCATTGGAGAAGGGTAGGGAAGCAGTGGAGCACCAGGAAGGTTAGTGCAAACATGCCGGTGGAGCCAACCCACTAAACAGCTACCCACCTGCCAGGATACTAGCTTAATGGTTCCACCCCATCCAGCAAGGCACTTCTGGGGTAATTAGAATATCAAATATTCATATTCGCAGAACACAACTCCCTTTAGAATGATGGCACTGTAGCTAATGAATCTCCCCTTTCCCTTCTTTCTTTTTCTCTTTGCTTATATGTTCCTTCAAATTCAGGGCTTTTAAAAGCTGGCATTAATTAAACATTGTAAAGTAAGTCTCCATCAGCCCAACACCATGACGGATCAATGTGCCAAAAAGCTCAAGCAGGAGACTAAATGCAGCAGATTCCAGAGCAGACAGTAAGTGGAAAGCTGGAGAAACAATGATCCTTGTGACATGGCCAAGTGCTGGCTCACATTTATTTCCTATGAGATAAATCCCAAACCAGCATATCACTATTTCTTTAGTGTCAGATCTGAATGGAAAGAACCAAATATTTTTCATAGGAAACCGTTCTTTTATTGAGATTGCAGTCCATTTGATCTGCCCCTTGGATATGAACACACACAGAAACTTAAATTGCAGAAGCACGATCCTCAAAGGAGCAAAAGAATTATCCTCTAGATTCTTTATCAAGGTGAGATGAAGTGATTAGATCTTGGAGTGTTAATTCCAGATCCTAATGTAAACCCGAGTTGCCATACTTTGTTGAGGCCCATTTCAGAGGTTGGCACAATACTCCACCCAGACCGACATGTTGCATAATACATTATGGGCAATAAGGCTGGTTCACTAGGGAAAATGAACCTTGGTCAGCGCCCACTTGTCTACCTTCTTAAAAGCAATCCAAGGCTTGTCAACTTCCTCCTCCTCAGGTCTCAAGTTTTGCCCCTGTAGAACTCAGCATAGAAGATTACGGGGACAGAACTAAATCTCTTGGTTCTGCCTGTCATAACTAGGAGTCTGCCTACTGTTGACCTCTCAACCTTCTGCCCTACTCCAAGTCCCAAGGGACAACCACCACCACTGGGTAATTTAATTAACAACAATTCTATGTATTTACTAAACACATGGGTTCAGAATCAATTGTCTATTATTTCTATGGAATGTACTTTCAGTAAAAGTTATAGGGGTTGTGGCAAAAGAGCAATTTTTCATCTTCTGTGTTGCCCTGAACACCTCCTGTGACAAATACAATCCAGTCTGAATTCTCTCTTCTTCTCTGCTATTTAAGAAATGTGCATATACCGTATTTTTTGCTCTATAACTCACTTTTTCCCTCCTAAAAAGTAAGGGGAAATGTGTGTGCGTCTTATGGAGCGAATGCAGGCTGCGCAGCTATCCCAGAAGCCAGAACAGCAAGAGGGATTGCTGCTTTCACTGCGCAGCGATCCCTCTTGCTGTTCTGGCTTCTGAGATTCAGAATATTTTTTTTCTTGTTTTCCTCCTCTAAAAACTAGGTGCGTCTTGTGGTCTGGTGTGTCTTATAGAGCGAAAAATACGGTATATTTTTATTTCCCTTGCTTTCTGGTAATGCATATTGTTTTCGAAACTGACCTTAGGAGGAAGGGGGAAATAAGAAAGAATATGCCTTCAGAATACTAATAGCACAGATTATTTACTTGGAAAAGTCACAATAATAATACTAGGTTATTTGTTAAGTTACTCTGCTATTTTCTGACGCATCCACTCTCATGCATTACCACAGTCCAGAAGGTGGGCATTTCGTGATTAAAACCATGTGTCATAAACACTGACTCTATGCTCTGTAGTCGACTGCCATGTGCTGTTGTTCATTGTGCAACCACCCTTCCTTGTGTTTTTAAAATGAATGACCTGAACTGTATTTTTCCACAACACAAGCAAACATAAAGGCCATGAAATTAGGGTTTTTAAAAACATATTAGGGATTTTTAACATATTATACTTATGACTATAGTTTGCTTCAAAATAAACATTTCCAGACTCTCGTCCAAAGAAACAGTTATATAATGCATAACACATTAATTATTCCTGATTCAGCTCAATGTCTACATTGAACACAATGTGCTTTGTTTTCTGTTGATAAATGCTGTGCAATCCTATTTAACTGTAGCTGTTATGCAAGTGAACTCTATTTTCTTCCTTCCAAATATTCAACTGAAAAAAAGAGTTGTGTGTATTTCTTGCTCTCCACACACATACATACTCAACTGTACCTATACTATAGATTTCAGACTGTATAATATTGTGAGGAATATGTTCTCATAATATTAAGATCCAGTGGCTCTGAGTGTGCACATATGCTCCGGCAATTTCTTCTTACTCTCAAAATAATAAGGAAGGAAATGGCCAGCACATAATAAACACACTTTAGTCAGTCCTTTGCAAGTTCTAGAAATCTAAGTAAGCAAGACAGGTGTGTTCCCAACTTACACAGGGGTTACGTTCTGGGCTCCTACACACATAAGTGAAATTGCGTAAAGTGGGGAGCACCCTCTAAAAAGCCTCTAAATAGCTATTTTCCCCTGTTCTCCAGCTCACTCTCCAATCCAGACCAAAATATCTAGGGTTGAAGGCAGGTGGCTGAAGGACATGTGGAAAAGCAGCAGCTACTTTTGCACTACCCTGCCCATCAGCTATTAGGTGTGATGACCGAGCAGCCTAAACAAAGCCCCACTGTGCCTCTAGACCAGGAGTCGGCAAGGTTTACCTCACCTGGGCTCGTTCACTCCAGCAGAGATCTCTCTGTGTGTTGGATTGCGCACATGCATGTGTGCATGCACACGTCCGCAATTTCCGGCGTCTGCATCTGTGAAGACATGATTTCTGGCACTGCAGAAGCAAGTCCCCGTGCCGTGCTGTGCCGGTTTAGCGCAGCGTGCGGGGACTCACTGAGTGGGTGGCTCGGTTCGGGGGCGGCTAGTGGGCTGGTTAAACAAGCCCTGTGGGCCACTTGTGGCCTGTGGGACTTAGGTTGCCTACCCCTGCTCTAGATTCTTTTGGGTTTCCGCCACCCTCACTAACGTCCTCTTTGAGCTCCGGAGTAGGGGAAAAACATCTCACATGCCACAAGGACTCTCCAGCTGTCTCCCACCATTTCTTGGCATGATTTTATTTATTTATTTCCCAGAGTTACGCCTATATGCAGTTGTGTGCGAGTAGAACACACATAAGTGGGGGAAATGCCTGTACCATGAATAATTAGCACTAGCTTCCTGGGTATTAGTGTGATGCCTGATATCACATGGGGTTAGGGTATACATCATGCTAACAATCAGAATGAAGGAGGATATCTTTTGTTAAGCTATCTCCTGTTTGCCAGAATGTGTAAATCACCAGCCATTCAGAATGTCTGGAAGCTCTCGCAAACAGCAGCCAATAATATAAGCTCTACATAGTGGGATCTCCTGGTTTCTTAAGCTAATGATGCATTGACATCCTATGTCAGGTCTTTGGAAGTTAAATTCTACGTTTATCATTAGGAAAATGTGAAAAAGGAAGTTAAAGGAGCAGCCATCTTATGAGCTCAACATGTACAACTCATTGGTCAGTAGAGGAATATCCTGCATTGTGTGACTGGAATCTTTAAGTCCATAAAATGCCTAACAGGATTTCCAGTTCGACTTCGAAATGAGTGCAGGAAATAGTGGATGACGGAAGGCATCAAGCAGTGCCACCACCAAATGATACATTTTTTCAACTAATGCTTTAAAAATATTGAGTGGAATTCAATGTTGTGGTTCGAGGACCCAACCCCTGCAATGTGAAATGAATACACAAGGACACGTGATGTAAGGTTAATGGGCGAGGTAAGGCCACAACTTTATTGCTTACAGCAGTGAAAAGGTATTGGCTTAGGCATTGGATCTCTAAAACAAGTGAGTTTATTCACCAGTAGGTGGAGCCTGTTGATGCTAATCCAACTATAGGCTCTCCCCTGATGTCACTGAGGGTCGTGCCATGGCCTCCCGCCAAGCAGGCATCGGACAGAATACACGACCGCCAGATTCCTTTAACGGAATACCCAAAAATTGAAGGCATAGGCGATGGCCACACCTAGCCCTTTGACACACCACAACACATTATTCCAATGCCTAACCTACCCACCAATACCACAAAAGTTGTGACGATTGCTACGAGGTAGGCGAAAAAACCAAAAGGCCTAATGCCAAATGGAAAAACTCCTACCAGGCCCCCTGGACAACCAGGGCGAGCAACCTAAGGTCCATAGCAAGGCCAATGACCTAAGCCCTGACTCAAAGGGAGTGGAGGGTGGGTGACTTGCAACGAGACGAAGGCGAAGAATGAGGCCGGGGAGAGGCTGGCGCCGCAGCAAAACACGCCCCCTCCGAGGCACCTGGTTGGGTGCCTGCCGAGGGGCGTGGGCGCCAGCCAGGTGAGGTGGAGGCAGGGGGCTAAGGCCCCCTGCTAGGGGCGGTGCTCGGGCTCCCGCCCACAACCACTCCCCTCTCTTCCAGGGAGGAGAGTCTTTGTGCTAGTACAATAGTTTCAGAAGAGCAAACATGTATGCTTCCCAGACACAACAATCTCCACTTTTCTCCCCCATGTACTATTAAGAAGCTTTCCCCCCAAAGCCCCTCTGAGCAGATTTGGGGGGCAGGAAGGGGGAAAGCCCCATTGCACTAGCAGGACTCATTGCACTGACTCCCACTAGTGCACCTATTTAGTTGAATCTGGGTCATAATGTCCAGATTCCTGTGTCTTGTGGGAAAGCAGATAAGAAACAATTTATCTACTAGATTAAGTTCTCCTCCAGATTTCCTTTGTATCCTGCATTCATGGTGTTTTGTGGTCCTGAAGGGCATGGGATGGTAATATGTGATACAGCTTTCAATGCTGTTGGCATTGCAAAAGTTTCAGGGCAGTCATATGGTTTTATTTCCAGTCAGTGAATGTAACTTCTTTTTGACATCCTGTGACTTTTTGTACTACAAATGTTCCAGCTCTGTTTGTTACACTACAATGCAAGAGTGCCCCTCTGGCTGGCAATAATGCAATAGCAATAATGCAATAGCATTGGGGAAGAATCAGAGCAACTAAAAATGCAGACTGTGTGGATGGTCCAATATAAATCCACTACTATTACACCATTATTGCATCAAACACATGTTTCCAAATAAACCTGAAAAAATGCCCCCCCCCCAAAAAAAAAGACAACCACCCACCCAAACACCAGTCTGGATGAGCCCTGTAAAGTCTGTGTCCTTGCAGGGTTAATTTTGTAAGTTCCTTTTACGTACTTTTAAATAACTGAGTTTAAAAATCAGTTCCAAGGCCTGCGTCAATTAGGCATTGCATGAAGGACCAAATTAGCAAAGCTTTTGCAAGATCCCACGAGGTGATATCTTCTCCATGTGCACACAAGCAAGCTGCAAACTGGCCAAATCGCTCTTTAAAAGGCTTGATGCTTTGTCAGAATTTCAAGTGCACTTGAATTCTACACAGTTAGAATTCCTGGCAAAGAAAATACAGAACTGAAAAAGAAAGCAGGTCCAGGAAAAAAAGTCATGGAAAAATCCTGACAGCAGCCACTGGTAAACACAGCAAAATGTGGTGTTTTGACCAAATAAGCTGCAAACGTCAGTATCGGACAGCATACCATTCCCTTATCTGATGGATTTTTAGATGGCTGCTTGAGTACTTGAATGGAAATTTGCAATTAAATAAGTTTGCAGAAATGGATGGTAATGTATGATGAAATATACTTCCAAGCTTGTCCTCCGCTGCTCCACTCGCAATACAGAGAGATGCTGAGATTTGGATGCTGCAGAATTCTTCTTGAGTGGGCTGTTAATGTCCCTTACATTCCATGATAAAAATTTATAACTACTTGCTTTTCCTACATTTCATGTACTTAAAATAAAACAGCCTCGAGAGGCTCATTACCACACACATAACTCTCGCACTGACAATAAACTCTGCATTCCTCTTCTTAATAAGTACAGCCTTTAAAACAGTCAGGCAAGGAGAAACAGAAAGTGCCTATTTCACAAATAATAAACTTCCTTTCCTTTGCCAGCCCCTTTTTTCTCCTCCCTTTCTCTTTGGTTCTTTTGTTATTAAACCACACAATGTATCCTCTATGAGGTTTTAGTTATCACTTGGAGAAAAGGAACTATTTAAAAAAGCCTAATTTCACATCCCACTTTAACCTTGCCGCTTCTTTTTCACCAAGAACACACAGTCGGTATTTCATCCAATGATATGAAGGGGACAAAAGAAATATTGGCAAAATATTTGTGAATCTTTCAGTCTCATATTTGGCCAGAACTTCCCTTTGGGATTAAATTTTGTTTCTACTTCAATTTTAATATCACTTCTTAGGGGCCTTGAATTCCTGCATATATTTCCTATGATGAATCCAAAATTAATCACTGTCAGAGACGGGTAGAATGGGCAGGGAGCCGATTTGTCCAGTGCAGACTGTGCTCATTTTCTTTTTTTAAAACAAAAGACCAGTGGAAATTCTATCCCACAGGGATGAGACATATTAGTGAAAAATTCAGGATTCTTATATAGCCAAAATATTGCCTTAAAAAGCATTCACACCTAAAGCACTGTTGCAAGGATGGGGAACTCCCCAGCTGTCATTGGACTACAACTCTCATCACCCCCAGCCAGCATGGCCAGTGGCTAAAGATAATGGGAGTTGTAGTACGATGGCATCTATACAGTCATAAATTCCCCGTTCCTGGTTTAAGGACATTTCCAGACAATCTGTTATAGTGCCATAAATATACCATTGTTACTCAGGAGACCCAGAAACCTTTCCTTGAGGAAGCATTTTTATTGCTTGTGAATATGTCAGAGTGAAACGGCAGTATTTTTGTTGCTTGGAAGATGTATTTTTTTCTCAGTGAGGACAGCAATTGCCATTCATAGGGCTCCATGGTATATGACTGCAGAAGCGTTAGGTCCATGTATTTAGTGGCATAACCGGCTGACCCTTGGTTTTAAAGACTTTGAGCCATGGAAGCCGTTTCCATTTGAGTGGTTCAAATCTCACTGACTCACTTGGTTATCAGTACACCATTAGTTGAGATGGGTGTACAGGACTTGGACTAGTATTCTAATTCTTCAGAGCAGCTAAGGCAGCAAAGAGAGTAAGGTGTGGCTTGTTAAGGTATGATTTGATGACAAATGTTCTGATGCAATTCCCAGTGAGGTATTTTGTGAATGGTACTATGGGTGATGAAATATACTCGTAGTCGAGAGTGGATTTCATGCTCTTTATTCAGCTCATAGTAGTGAGGAGGAATGAAAGTTCCTCCAAAATATCTGCTTTATATACATCATTTACACAATGGGCTGCACGTGATTGGCTAATTCCGGGATTCTCCTGTAGGCCAATCAGGTTGTGGATTCACTTCTATCTGGAGCTGGATTGGGTGGCTCCTGCGGACCATTCATACTGCTGCATTGTTCTAGGACCAATCAGACTGCTGCATTTTGGATCCTATTCAACTCAGTACATAACAGGTGAGGAAGAACTTTCATGTTTGTGTATAAATGTTGAAACATCCCTTCTGTTCAACATGGATGTGAAGTTCTTGCACTATTTTGCCTGTAGATGAAGATACAGTTCTCACCTCCTGTGAGCTCTCCTATGGAACAGACTGTGTGGCAAAATGTCTGTGCAAATGTTTCACAGTATCCCTCTCCATGACTGCATCAGCACTCCTATCGTTGCTGAAGCCAACACAGTGAGGAAAAAAATTGCATGTTCGCATCCTTTAAATGGCCCTTTGGGTAAAACTTATGATAACTTATCTCTCTGTTTTTATCTCATTGCAGTTTTATAGGCTCTTTTTTCTGGCCATAGTTCAGGACTGGGTGTGGGTATATGACATCTAGATATGTCTGAGTAATTGTGGTTGGCAGACCCTACTACCTAGAGGCAATGCAACTGGTTCACTGGATACAGCTTAGAAGTTTGAGGCTTCTCCAGACAATGGCCACAATCCAGCACAGTTAAGCATGATTAAATCCACCAAAGTCAGTAATGTGCTGAGCAGATGGCCACAATTATTTTCAATGTTGTTGCCACAGTATTGTCGCTGGGAGTCAAGACATTTTAAGCCCAAATAGCTGTTTTGCTGCTGGACTATCCCAAGTCACCAAGCCACTATGGCCTGCCAGTGTGATTCCCTGTCATGTATTGGCTGAGCCATAGCTCAGTGACAGAACATCTGCCTTGCACACAGAAGGCCAATCCCTGGCATCTCCAGGTAGAGTTGGGAGAGACTTCTGCCTGAAACCCTGGAGAGCCACTCCCAGTCAGTGTAGGCAATACTGAGCTAAACAGACCAACAGAGCCTTATCCTCCCTGAGGTTATCTACCCTTCTTTTAAAGCTATTCAAGTTGGCGGCCATCACTACATCTTGCAGCAACAGATTCTGTGGTTCTATTCAGTACAGGTCCAAGACGCCTTGCCCTCTCTCATGACTTTGTAGTTCTTTAGAGCCACCTGACTTGCCTGAGCCACACACCTGCTATAGCAGCCTTCACCTCCTTCCTTCAATGACAGTGACAATGAGCTGCCCTGTTCCTATTGCTCAGCAAGCACCTCTCTCTCTCTCTCTCTCTCTCTCTCTCTCTCTCTCTTTTTTTTTTTTTTTTAAGGGAGCAGCAGCAGGTCTTTGCCTTCTTCTGCAGCATTATCTCCTCCCCTCCCCGGCCATACTCATTGGATGACAGATAAAGTGCATATTGTTCAATTTGTGATCTGCATGAGGGAAGTGTGTTTTGACTGATCCTCTACAGTGTTAGCAGCTGCCACCAGAAAAATATGGTGAGGGAGCTGGTGGGCTGGCCTACAGGCTATTAGTTCACCACCCTTGATATATGTCAACTCTGTCATTTATGAGCATATAAACCTAGATCATGTGGGACTTTGCATAAAGCCTTACTTATTTAAGCAACGACCATATCATTTTAATACATCTTAGTCAATTTTCTTGAGGTAGAATGTGAGAAGAATCAATTCAGTAAGGAGTGTGCAGCATTTCAGAGATTCTTCTCCTATGTATACATACAGAGAGAATGGGGACAAAATGATTAATAGTGTCCCACTGTCCCTTTTAGGCAAGTTCTGGGAGAAGCTTCAGCAGATTTGCTCCCTTGAGGTTTTCGTGTAAAAACCAAAAATTAGCCTTGGTTCTCTCAAAAAGCCAAAGATTTCATAAACCTCAGCAAGCCATTCTGTAAACCAAATTCAAATGCTGCACTAACAATAACAGAACAGTGAAACTGGGTCAGTTTTGACGTATGCTAGTTCCACTCTAAGGCATAATTTGCTGACCTTTTTTACTGGTTTGGTCCCAAGTGAATCAACACTGAAAGGAAGAAGAATTGGCCCCTATCCAGATGTCTTTGCATGCATGTTTGCTGCTGCTGCATGCTTGCTGCTTAGTGTCAGGATTACCCAGCCCTAACCCTAAATCATAGCTGTCAACTTTTCCCTTTTCTTGCGAGGAATCCTATTCGGAATAAGGGAATTTCCCTTAAAAAAGGGAAAATGTTGACAGCTATGGCCTAAATGGCTCAAGTTGTCAGCTATCTGTGGGAAAAGGAGAACAGCCCATTTCCCTCTCCAACCAAACAGATCTTCAGTACTATTTTTCAGTGCCGGATTTGTTATTTACTAGGCACAACATGTGAAACCACCTTACCCTGAATGATATGATTGGTCCATCTTGCTCTGTATTCTTTCATCTTTCTGGCAGCAGCTATCCAGGGTGTCTAGCTGAGGTCCTTTCCATCAACTCCTACCTGGTCCTCTTAACTGGAGGTGCCAGGATTTGAACATGGGACCTTCTGAGTGCAAATAATGTTATTTATTACTAGATGATAATGGCTTCTCCAGAAATGTTCCAGTCCAGCAAGGCATACCATGCATACATCTCCAGGTACTGGACGCAAGCTGGAGAGCGAAAGAGAAAGAGATCACCTTTAGCTTGGGTGGTATTCATGTTCCAAAACTGGTTTCCATACTCAGGTCACCCTGGCTATACAAGGGTGAAATGTTTCTATCAAAGTAAGGAATAAGGAGCTTGACACATTGAATTTTCTGTGTGAGACATCCATCATGTGATGTCCACTTGCTTACACAATGGACCTCTGCATGAGCAATGGAGCTTCTCCTTTGTCTCTTCTTTGTAGCAACCAAAACCTGCAAATTTGGGGCATGTGTGAAGAAACCCTGTTGTGCATGTACTACATTAGCTCTCACCCTTTGTGTGTGAATGAAATGGCACTTATAGCATAATATTTCAACGGCCTTAAAGCTCTAGAATCAATGACCAAATACCATTTATTTTATCATCTTTCAAGGAATATGAGCACCTTCTCTCCACTTGTTAATCCAGTCATAGAATCATACCAGTATGTTATTCAGCAATATTTAAACCAGATGCAGTCTGCCATTCTTTTCTTTTTTTCATTCCACTGTGCTTTGCTAAAGTGCTGCTTTCAATAAGAATTGTTGCTTCAATATATTTAAGGATCAGATGTCACCCAATTGCAGCCTCTAATGCAAGTTCTTAGGTTACTCTGGGCATCACTAAACAGTCTCTTAAGTTTGGATCTTGGAGGAAGGGTACAATTATACATGTATTATTTTCCTTAAGTAAATGTTGAATAAATCACTAGATGGATGACTTGCTGCAGAAGTGCCAAACATAGATACTTTTGGTCACATGCAACTCCCAGACTTCATTTCTCTGTTTCCAAGCTTTGGTCACCTGAGAGCACACATTATGACTCTAAGGCCTAGTAGTTCACATTTTTTAAATGTTCCACTCAGAGCATCTTCTTGTCAGCACAGCCTAATGAAGGAAGTAGTATCTGATCCAACAGCCCTACACTGATCTGGTCAAATGGTATTTTATTGGTAATTAACTTTGCTCCTGCAAAGTTCTCTTATTGTGTGAGGAACATGTTGCAGAACACACCAAAACAAAAGAATAGGGGCACAGGAAAAGTATTGTTCTGGGCCCAGAATACCTTAGGAAACATCATTTTCATGTCAATTGAGATTACCAGGGCAGCTCTTCTCAGATCTAAAGTCTTGCTTTAGAACAGTGGTTAGATCTGCCAATAGAAGGAGCAAGCCTTTAAAATGCTGTCCCACCCACCCAAAAGAAAACATCTGAACTCATTCAAGAAACGGTGGAATACCCTGTTGTTTAGAAAAACATTTGGAGAGCTACCTTGAGTGTTTCATTTCCTTCTCTAAACTGCAAATGCTGGTTTTTAATTTGGTTTTTTGTTTCTTTGTTTCTGCTGTGATTTTGAAGTATACTTTATTGTCATTGCCTTTCTATCTTGTTCTGTACAGGACAGTTGTAAGCATCTTTCAGCATTGCTGATAATGGATGATCAACATATGAGTCATGTTCATCATCATTATCTAGGCTTGGGGGAGAAGAAGTTGTGTCTCTGTGATTTGGTGGGCATGTAGCAAATCCGTGGTCGAGAAGCCTTGGGCGCTATCAAAATATATGTCCTGAGTTCCCATCCACATCTTTCTCTGTCGCACAGCAGAAAATTCCCTGCAACTACATGTGTTTTAAATGACACCCCTTGAACCTATTATAAACTGTCATAATGCATACCTGACATTATTAGGCATATTTTCCACAGGCACAAAATGTAAATCACCAGCTTGCTATTAAGCAGCAAAAATTCATATATAATTAGCTGCATTTTGGAAATGTAGTTCTATGTGGTTTTTTAAAACAAGAGTGTTCCAAGCCCACAGTCACATATTTCCATAATTTCATCATTTTTATTTGGATGTGAATACAGTTATATTGTGGCATAGAATCTGCCTCTCCCCAGCCTAAACTGTTGTCCTAAAACAATGATTTGGTTTGTGACATTCTTGGAATTAATGAGTAAGAAGAGCAGCTTGAACAGGAAATAATGGAACAAATGTTTTAACAAAGCATTGGATGACTTCAATAGGTCAAGATGTAGTCAACATTTATTTATTATATAGGGGTGGAATTAATTCATGCTTATGTTAGCATTCTACTTTTGTTTGCAAAGCAGGCCAAATCTGCAAATATTGGGCCAGGAGTGGCAAAACCAGTGCCATTTTTCTAGAAAAAGAGGTGCCAGAACTCACCATGAACACCTCCCTTGTTCTCTTATAATGGCAATGGCGTTTACCTGAGAGGTGCCAAAACTAAGTTCCCGTGTATTCTGGCAGGGGGGGAAAGACAGCTCTGGGCAAGACCTTCTCTGACAGCCCACTGCTTGGACAGCTTGTGGGCAGGGAAGAGAGAAGTGGAGTGGCGGGCAGGGGGAAACAGAGAGAGAAGTGGATGGCAAGAAGAGAGAGAAATGGGATGACAGAGAAAAGAGAGTCTCCCTCACTTTTGGCTCAGGCCCATCCCCCATTAGCTTTGGATATACTCACTGCTTTCCAGTATATGGGCCCCCAACAGATAAGTCATGAGGGAATGTAGCCCTTGACAGAAAAAAGGCTGCCCACCCTTGCATTGCTGTGTAGGGAAAATTCTAATGTCAGGCTAGAATCTTTGATTTAAAGCTAGAAGAGCATCATAGTATTAGAGGGTGGTGCATAAAGCTAGATGCCTGAAACAGGACTGGCCAGAGGTAACACAAGCGCCTGATTCTTCATGAGTACAGCTGAGATTCACAGGGCTCTGCCTAACATCCAGAAAAGCAAGAAAGGGGAAAACATTCTGCTATTGTATTTATTCTACAGGTAATAATGCAATGAACTTCAGGATCTGAACGCTGTCGGTTTCTATGCTGATGTGACATTTGGAGGAGAAACACATTATTGGAAAACCAGTGTTTCATCCTGTGTTTTCCAAGCACCTCCTCCAAATGTGTTTTTGCTGCTGAGAAGTAGAACCAAGATCAGCTTAAGACATTTTGTTTCCTGAAGTGAAGGACAGAAGGCACCTGAGGCAGCAGGCGAGATTGGGCCATGTGCAAATAGAGGAAGGCATTGTGTGGCAACAGGCGAGAATAACTGGAGTGCTCAGAAAGGACACTCAAGGCCCGCTGCTGCCCCTCATCCAGCATCTGCTGCCAGAAGCAGCTGCCTCAGACCACCCTGAGATGGTTGCCTCAGGCATCCCTGAGACATACAGCAGGCTAACAGGAAGCAATTTCCCCCCCACTGATCTCTTAAATGACCCTTAGTGAGGCATTGTTGTCTTTGAAGAATGTAGATGAGGGAATAGAGAAAGCTAAATTACCTTGGTAGTTTCAAAACATGCCCTAACATGTTATAGTTCTTCTGGATAATTGTCTGAGGAAAGCAAAAATGTTTTGTGCTATAGAGATGTGAAAATCAGAGTGCAACTTTGAAATACATTCTATTAATGCAAATAAAACTATATCAGAGAATGTTTTAAATTCTCACTCCATGATAATCCTTTCAGGGTTCCCCCTCCCCCCCCCCACACACACACTGGAGGTGCAATATGTGGCTACGGTGCTAAAATAATCCTTCCTGCCTAAAATACTGGTGGTCTGCGTTGTTCTCATTGTTAAGACCTTCAAGTAATTAAGATGAGATTTCCTTCAGTTCTTTTATTCGTTAATATTTTTAATAGTCTTGGCAGGTTTCAAAAGAAGCAGATTTTCAAATGAAATCTGTTAAACTTAGTGGTAGGAAGCTTGGTATTTACATAGATTATTCTTCTGTTCCACAACAAGCAAGCATTACCTTTGTCATTTCTATTTCTAAATGACACATTTATTTTGCAGGTTTATTTCAACTCTTATATTCAGCTGCAGCTAACCATAGGTTAGGTAAAGGGGTGAAGGATATTCTCCTTTTAGCTGCAGTTGAAAATGTGTTCCAGAGATTTGAAGGATGCTTCAGAACCGCATGGTAAGTGACACAGATAGTCACTCACGGGGAGCAGGGAGAAGGGAGAATTGGTGAAAATTCTCTTATGCCTCCACTGGAACAAAAGCCATTCCACAATGAAAACAGCAGCACTGGATTTCACCCAGATTCACACCCCAAAAAGTTTGCCACCTAACAGTTCAACAAAGCAGAAGTAATAAGAGGGTAGGAAGGATGGTGGCGCTGAAAGTAAACAGATGAAGAATATATGTTTAGTTCAACTGACACATGGTCAGTTTCAGGAAGGTATCAGGGCTGTGGGATTGTGTCAAAGCATTCATGGAAAATGTGGGCTTTAGAGTTGTGCACAAATGCCCTCTCATAATTCTCAACCCTATTTGTGGACAGAGAAATTAGGACGTTGAACTCCTTGTTGGCTGGCTGTGTTTCTATGTTAAAAGTGTCAATGGATGCTTGGGCACAAGCAAAAAGAACTGAGATCCTACCAAACAGCTATGCCAGATATGGAAATGTGAAATTAAAACAGGTATACTGAACCAAGCTGAAAGCCATGTATTTAATAGTTTGTGGAGGAAAACATCATTTTTAATCTATTATGTTATTTGATCAATATTTGAAACATGGACTTTGTAGTTCAGTTACAGGTCTCATAGTCATTATGTTACATTGGCCTACTAGCTCTTTTATTAACTGGTGACTATCTTACACAGCTGCTGAAGCACAAGTTGCCCAACTTTTGCCTTCTTCTTTTTTTCATTTAATTGTCTTGGAATATACCCTGTAGGCCACAGAGGTTTTTGTTTTAGGGATAGGTTCCCCATAAGTAAAAAAGAATTATTTGTATGGAAAATAGACCTGTAACCAAATAGCCAGATTCTAGGTTGTATTTTTTCTGGTGACATCAAATCAGCTCATGAAAGAACCTACCCTCAGTGTGAGCACAAGGGCTCCATTCATTGCAATGGGTGGGGCAGCACCACAAACTGTTTATTGCTCCTTTGAAGCAGAGCCACTGTATGAGTGAGCTTACCCTGTACCACCATTTCTAGTATCTGCAGTGTCTTAACACTTCCATGATATGGTATAAATGGAAAATTATTCAATTTGCACCTGCAGGGAAAATAAGATGTTTTTATAACAAATAAGTGGAATCTGTTTTCACTTTCTTTCCAATTTCACCTGCTAATTTCAAGCATTTTGCAGTACAGATTATGACAATTGATGTCACCTGCCGCCGTTTTAAGTGGTCCCAATTGGAACTTTTGAATCTACAAACAAGCTCCTTGTACTATAGTTTCTTTCATCAATCTTCCCTGTTTTACATCTGCTATGTATATTTTATACGTCTATATAAACTCATTTCTCTCTGACCCAGAGCATATATTTTCAATGTAAACTCTCAGCTGTATAAAGACCACCTATATCTTGCCACCCACATTTTCCAAAAGTGTTTCTGAAGGAAAAGCTCTCTGTTTGCTTTTTGTAAGTCAACGGCCCTACCAATATATATAAGATGCCCCAACTGGGAAAATGATGAAGAAAGCATACTTCTGTTCTGGTCCAAATCCAGAATGGGTTTTTCCCCTTCATAGTGAAAAATGCAAACATTCAAAACACATGTGGTCATTGCCTCTTGAGCTCTTGTACAGATGGCTGAATTTCAGGGGACGAGGTTCTGTAAGGGGGAAGAGCTCATTCAACACTCAAGAATATCTGTTGCAGGAGAGGGACCCTATATCAAGCTGCTTGCCATTTATTCATAACCAAGCCAGCTCTGTGCGACTTTTTGACAAGCTCTTGATAAGTCCTGGACTCAAATCTAAGATTAAGCATCTTGCAACCATTATCAGTTGGGAGTTTCACAGTCTCTCTCTTCTAATTTAATGGTAGGAATACCTTAACCCCTCACTATATACAAATCTGGAAATGGTTCTGGCTTTTTCAGTGCTACAAGTGTCAGAAAAGCTAGAAGCTAAACAACAACAACCCATTCATTGGTGGTAAAAGTGTGAGGACATTCTCTGGTGTTACCTTCTGATAACAAAGGAAGAGAAGGAGCCATGTGATTTTAAAAAATGAAAATGGTTATTTATCACGTGCTGCCTTTATTTTTATTTTTTTTAAAATACAGCTTACAAAAGTCATAATGAAACTGCTGAAGACAATAAAGCATCTACAATGCTGAAACAGAAACATGTAGGGAGTTACTATGCATAAGGAGAGTTTGCAAAAATACAGTTCTTCACATGAAAGGGGCTGATGAAGACATACCATTAGCACAAGGATGGGCTGATGGGAACTGGAGTCCACCAAGGGTTATAGTTCCCCCATCCCTGCATTGCAATGTGGGTGCAAACTTCCAAAGTCACATACATACAGCATAGGAGTGAGGATGTAAACTTGGGAGGCAAAGAGAAGGTGTTAGTATAAAAGATAGTAACCCTATGTTTGAGGATGAGTTGGAGTGGTTTCCCTGGGATTGTCCATCACGTTTCTTTGGGAGGGCCCATATATAGGTTGTTCCCAAAATGTATCTATTCAGGTGTATTCATCCATCCATCACTGGAAAGTAGAAGGGTGGAAATCTTCAGTGTCACTTAAGTGACATTCAGTTGTGAGTACAGAAGGAGCAGGTAACTAACTATCTGTGGTCTCCTCTTTCCTACTCATCCATCTTTTCAGAAAGTGCTTCAACTGGTATTTTAGTTACTGTTGAACTGGAAGCAGACAAAACAACAGCCACTCGCAATCCTAGTCTGGAATGCTCACCAACCATTCTTGTGTCACCAAAAGCTGAGTGGAAGATGAGCACAATATGCAGCAATTAACTGATGAAGATTTTCATAGGGATGAACATTCAGCTGCTGATTCGGCTGTTAGAAGCAAAACTAAGTGGCAACCATCGTTCAAGCTATCAGAGACTGTAACTAAAAGCACCACCTGTCTTCCAAGGTAGAATGTGGCCTCCTAATACATTCCTTTCAACCCTGGTAGATGTTTAGGAAGACTCCCCCCTGAAGAAGCTGTGTGCCTTGAACAGTTGTATGACAGCAAAAAGTTAAACAGGTGCAAACTTTCCTACTGTAGCTCTATGTTGTAGGGGAAAAGGATATTTTGATATTCTGCTTGCCATGTAGGTATTAAAGTCACCAAGTCTCTTTCGGGGTGGGGGGTGAACAGAGTATCTCTGAACTATGGCAGATGCTAAAACTGCAAGAATTCTCTCTACCAAGGAACTTGTACAATATAAATTCCAGTTGGGGGCGGGGAATAAGACAGCAAAATGCCTTCTGTGAGCTGTTTTGTCAAGCTGTGGTTTCTTCCATATTTGAATATTTGGCCCTGAATAGTGTTGGATCTGTTTCTCATAAGAATTTTTAATATGCTGCTCAGT
This sequence comes from Podarcis pityusensis, assembly GCF_964106645.2. Taxonomy (NCBI): domain Eukaryota; kingdom Metazoa; phylum Chordata; class Lepidosauria; order Squamata; family Lacertidae; genus Podarcis; species Podarcis pityusensis. The sequence continues at coordinate 51,572,204 of NC_138027.1, forward strand.
GAAAAGAGAGAGCAGAATATGATGTAACAACAGAGTATAAGCACTGAGAAAGAGATACAGATTAAGGTATCTTATTTTGGACTGGAGATAGCAGATGTTGACAAGACAACAGCTGTCCTAAGTGTGTCAACACATCCGAAATTTCCACCCACGTCTAGCCCACACATTAATGGTCAAACCCAATGAAATCTCTGCGTTGCTAATCTCTGTAGCAGCTGCTTTTGAAAAAAGACACACACACACATGGTTTGTCTTCCAAGCTTCTGCAGGGTGTGTTATCCTCCTCCTACAGGTATTCTTTCCGTTTGGAGCTGGATGATAGCTCTCAGCTGACTCTTTTTCCTTGTGCGTTATGCCAGATCTCTATGACCATTCTATATGGCAAATACATTAGTAACCTGGGTAAAAGGTGGGGGAAGGGGGAAGCTGCTTATTTTTATGTGAAATGATTAAAACATGAGCATAAGACCACATTGTATACATCTTTTTAAATGAAATGTCTTTGCTGCATTGCAGCAAAGATCTATCTATCCCAGTGCTATGTATTCCTCTTATCAGCCAGCTACTACCAGGAACCTCTCTGCAGGCCCAGATGATCGCTTGTAATCAGTGCCAGATTTACGTATAAGATAAACAAGCTATAGCTTAGGGCCCCACTCTCTTGGGGGCCCCAAAAAAGTTTAAAGGTAAAAAACTGGATGTACATTTCCAAAATATAAGAATTTTTTTAAAAAAACAACAACAACAAAACAGCATCAGTTTTTGGGTTGTGTAGGCTCCTATTATGTAAGTAATGGGCCCCGCCTGCTAGCCTGCTCCCTAAAATATCACTGGTTTGCTCATTTCTAAAGGAACCTTTGTTTTTGCCAAATGCCAATGTGTTTGCGTTATTAAGTTTGTTATGAATAAAAAAATATTTTAAGTTAGAGCTTAATAATTATTTCACTATTAATATACTTCTTCTCAATTGTATTTCAGTTCAACAATTACTTTGATAAAATGAATATTTTGTTATGTGCAAATGGCTTTAGATACCTATTAGGTCCATAAATTATCATATAGCATATATTCAATGCACAAAATAGCGACAATTTGTTGTTGACAAAGGACAGCTGGACATATAAAGGGCCCCATTACCTTCAGTAGCTTAGGGCCTCATCATACCTAAATCTGGCCCTGTCTGTAATTGCACCTGGTGACCAGAGGTCTACTGTCTGATTATGGACGTTCCATTTAAGTAGAGGCTTTGCATAAGTACATTATATGGTGTAGCCATCTTTAAAAGAAAAATGGCAGAGGCTCACACAAAGGTCTTTTCCTGTGGCAGTAATGCTGCTTTCTCTTAATCTTCAGCACCAGCCATTATCTCACAATATCAGTCTTCAAATAATGGGGTAGGACCAGCTTTGGTAGCATGGAACAGGCATCTGGTCAGCCACGGTGAGACCAGGATGCTGTACTATATGATCCAGCAGGCTTTTCTTATGCTTTTACATTAAGCAGGCTTCTGTATTGTAGGAGCCCATGCTCAAGCATGGCATATGAAGCTGGAGGGGGGAAGGAAGGGGATTTAAAATTGGCTAATGGCCCCATAGATGGCAGGAGTAGAAAAGGAAGGAACTTGTGGTCCATTCCACAGTGATATTATTGGCACTGTTTAAAAAGCACTTAGACTACTAAAGCAGCCTTCATCCTCACTGCAAACCAACCACAATAAATGGATTTGGGAGAAGACTGTGTTTCGCAGGAGCTTGGTGTAGCATTTTGAGCACGCAGAGACTTCTCTGCAATCAAGTGATGATAGGGTTAGTTCAATGGCTGGTTCAGTGATGGATGCACAGACAAACCACAGCCCTCAGAGGAATCTTAGTGGTTGTCAAATGGTCAGAAGAAATCCCAGAAGTGAAGCTATCATTAAATCTCCAGGCTCAGAAATGCAGATGGGATAATAAATATGCAACCAGGAGTGTTGGTGAGTTGACAGAATTGAGTGGAGGGCCATCGGCCTTCCTGTGGATAAAGAAGCCCCTTGTGGTTGGTTGGTTGGTTTTTTGGTTGGTTAGCAAGGCAACTGCAGTTACAGTTGTTAGAGGGTCTGGTCTTAGTTGCTTTAAACATCCAAAAATAAACAGCTTTTTCATATGGATCTGGTGTCTGTCTTGTGGTGGGAGCTAGAAAATACCTCTGTACCACTTTTACAACAGGAAGCACATTAATTTGCTCCATAGCACTACTAGCAACCTGATCCTTACCATGTTCCATTGATTTCAGTAGAATTTACTTCCAAGTCGGGATTCACTGTTGCAGATGCTCAGACTTGAAGAACTGAAAGAGATAATCTAGTCCACCGGAGCAAGTTGACCCACTGAAATCAATGGACCAATTAATCATTACTAACTCAAGTCCAATGATTGCAGTTGGTCTACTGTGAGTACCACTTAGTTGAATACCACCCAAGGAGTATATTATGTGTTTCTGGAGGAGGTCATTTTAAAACATGTTTCTACCTTTAGAGGGAACAGAACAGCTGATTTACACCTCTGCAATCTGAGAGAGATGTTAGCAAGAAAAAGCTAAAGGAATTGGATATTCAAAAGTAATTGATACCTTTGATATAACATGAACAAAAGCTTCCAGAAACAAAAAGTGAGATCAGCAAAGAGAGGATTGTTTTTCTTGGATGGGTTTTAGGTGCGGACTTCTTCCAAGGAAAGGTAACATGGTGACAGAAGCAGTGGTGTGAACATACAAAAACAAAAGCCTTTGATAATATTTTGACGTTTTATCATGTGACAATAAAAATTTAAAGTTCCAGGAAACTTAACAGATTTTGGAAGGGAAATGGTTATCCTTGTGATGCAGAAACTAAGGTAAAATTGATTTTCCATCTCATTTTCAAAAATAAATTGTTTCTCAGTGTTATACTGCCACCTTCAGCATGTAAACTGCTGTGGAGACATTAGCAACCTCGAGAATGGGATACATTCTGTTTCAGAATATTACTGCATGAGATTTGGAATTACTGGGGTTGAAGCAAAATACCTTCCTTATTAAGGGGTCCTCTCACTGGCAGCACCCCACCAGCTCTTCACTCCTTTTCAAATAACAATATTGTGTACTGTGGCTGACATGTACTCTGAAAGGGATTTGAAATTTGAAATACGCAACAAGGAAGCTCTGTGTCAGCTTGTCTCCCTCTGATCTTGGGTGCTGTGTTGTGTCATGCTAGTGCAGAAAAGGCAATCAAATCAAATATTGTTTAAAAATAATCAGTGCCTTTAAGATGCAAACTATGTTTTTTAAGTTATTTTGTGGGATGCTGTTTTAATTCATTCATTTACAATCATACCTCGGGTTGAAGTAGCTTCAGGATAAGTATTTTCGGGTTGTGCGCTGCGGCAACCCAGAAGTAACGGAGTGCGTTACTTCTGGGTTTCACTGCTCGTGCATGTGCAGACGGTCAAAATGACGTCACGCGCATGCGCGGAAGCGGCGAATCGTGACCCGCGCAGACGCGGGTTGCATTCGCTTCTGGATAGGAATGGGGCTCTGGAACGGATCCCGTTCGCATCCAGAGGTACCACTGTAATATATTTAAAGCCTACTCCTCTTCCCTACAAAGGCTTCCCAGAGCAGCTTACACAGAGTGTGTGCAACAAGGTCTTCAAGCTGACAAGGAATTAGCTTTCATCCCAGCTATGCACATGGTTCCTATTGTAAACTGGGAGGGATATTAAAGCATCTCGGTATATGGATCAGGTTGGGCACAAGGGCTGCCACTGAATTTTCAACAGCCATCAGATTTGCAGAAACTGTAAAGATTGTAGAGCAAATGCTTTGTATGCACAAGGTCCCAGGTTTAATCATTTTGAATTCTGATTCTGTCTTCTGTGGCATTAGATACCCCTCCCAGTTTCGTGTCATCTGCAAATTTGATGAGCATTCCCTCAATTCCTTCATCCAAGTCATTTATAAAGACTTTGAACAACAAAGGGCCCAGGACAGAACACTGTCACATTTTTGCAGGATGATAAGGAACCATTAATGAGAACTCTGGGTTTCGTCAGCCAACCAGCTAAAAACCCACCTAACAGTTACCGCGTTGAACCCATATTTTACCAGCTTCCTCGCAAGAATATCATGAGGGACTTTGCCAAAAGCCTTACTGAAATCAAGATACACTATATCCACAGCATTCCCCTGATCCACCAAGCTTGTAACTCCATTAAAAAGAGAGAGAGATTTGTCTGGCATGACGTGTTTTTGAGAAACCCATGCTGCATCTTAGCATGGTCAGAGTGGTCAGAGACTGACTGGTAGAGCTAAGAATGTCCTCTTTCTGAAACTCTGGAAAGCCACTGTCAGACTGTGTTGAGAGTCCTGAGCTTAAATGGACCAGTAGTCTGACTTAGGATAAAACAAATTCCAATGGTCCTAAATTTGGTGAGAAAATATTTTCCCTTTACAGAGAAGGAGTAGTAAAATTTTAGTTGGTAATGCTCTGCTCAGAGATTCAACTCCTAAATACTTTGGGATTCTCCGCACCAGAAGAAAATGTGGACCCTATCCTAATGCTGTCTCAGACCTTTCTAACATTAAATGTGGGGTTTTTCATGTTTGGGCTTTCTAAGAATAAAAAAAAAAAACTACATTTAAAGAGGAAAGTCTGGGACAATAGTGGGATGTTGAGGATGACATGTGGACTCAGGCTGGTTCAGAGCCACATTTTGCTGTGGTGTGGACAAGCTATTAGAAGTATGCTGCACTGAGCTAATAATAATAATAATTTTATTATTAATACTCTGCCCGTTTGGCTGGCTTTCCCCGGCCACTGTGAACTTTCCTACTAACTTTCTTACTAACTTCCTATTTGCATGCCTGATGGTCAGTCTAGTTTTGAGCAGTTAAGATGAAGATTGATGTAGTACAGCAGGCATGTCCAACAGGTAGATCATGATCTACCAGTAGATCACTGGATGTCTGTGGTAGTAGATCACTGGCTCCTCTCAAAGAAGCAACTTTTGCTCCCCTGGAAAACTGTGGTCCCCCTAAAAAAAGCTGAACATTATTCCCCAACTTGGTACTCTCCAGATGTTTTGGACTACTATCCTAGTTCATTGGCCATGACAGCTGAGGTGGATGAAAGTTGTGGTCCAAAACATCTGGAATGTACAAGGTATGTGGAGGTAGGCTAGTAACTGAGGCACAAGTATAAAACAAAATATGAAACATGAGATGAAGGACCCAGTGATCCTGACAATTTATTGTGTTGTTCCAAAATCAGGCACCTAAATGAGAAATGATGTAAGAATTTGTACTAGAATGCCCTAATATATTTTGTGATGATAGTCATTCAGTGTAATGGTTATGAAAATCAGTGCACACACATAGAAAACTTTTAAAAAATAATAATAATACGAATTCTCATGCATGGCTGAAATCCTGCAGACTCGGTAAACTAAGTTCTGCTAGAAAGATACAAATTATGAGTAAGCATGTTTGGCATTGAGGTGTTAAGTATTTTTTGTTTCGTTTTTTGTTTTTTAAATCTAGTGGAACAGTGGAGCCCGAATGTATTGCTGACGTTTAATTGGTATTTCGATACTCAAGTGTACTGTAAAATATCCTGTCTCCTTCTGTCATGCAAGAGCGGCCATGGACTGGAATCAACGTACTGTGAGGTCTCCAAAGCCAATGTCACTGCCAGATGAGGTATGTGTGGACCACTCTGTAAAATACTCAGACATCCTTTCCCCAAAGAGAGAGAAAAATGTTGATGAATTAAAAGAAAAGGCAAGGAAAGAGTGAAAGCAGGTTTTGCTAAAGGACCCTGATGGATTCTAGAATCCAGAATATTATTATTCCTGTGAGAGATCCATAGTTATTAAAGGAGTGTTGAAAGGCAAAATTCCAAAAAGGGTTTAATATATGAGGAATGTATTTCTGGTCATTACCAAGAATCCAGCAATTTTATTACGAAGGGTTCAACATACTTCTCCCAAGCCCAGGGAGGCATATTAGTCACTCAAGCGAAGAGTGTGTTAATGGGTGTCACTATAAATGGAGAAACTTTTTTTACCTCTCATCGTGAGCACCTCCACATTACCTTTTATTATATACATGGTTTCAGAAGCTTGTAAAACATTTTATAGAATTCCACAGCAATGTGCTGAAATATTGCTGCTGTAAAAGTATAAATTGGACACTTCTGGAACTTTGCGATGGCAACGAATGCATCAGCTTTTAGTATCCCTACTGAAGTTGTAGCTCAGGATATTAGAAGTGGGACTTCCTGAATATTACCACTCTTTTCAGTTGATAGAAAGTCTCTGCCCATTTGAATCTCTTCAATAATCAAAGCATATGGACACTGAAAGTTGCTCATTGACTGATATCCAACTAAACAAGCCTGGCGGTTAAAACTTATAAATAGCTCATTGAAAACAATCTGCATAGTCAACATTTTGGCCAAATGCTTACTGTAGTATTGGTGATGGATGCCACACATCAGTATTAAGGAAATGTGCCTGTTGCTGAAAGTTCCATTATGATGCCTGCAAAAGATTTTATGGGTGCAATAATTTAAAATACCTTCATTCTTTTCAACAATAAAAATAACACACAGCACAATCCTATGCATGTTTACCTGTAAGTTCCACTAAGTTCAATGGCAGCCTGAAGTCTCCAGCGGCACTAAAACTAGGCTGCAATCCTAACACCATTTACCTGGGAGTAAACCTCACTGAATTCAATGGGACTTACTTGTGAGTAGACATGGTTAGGATTGCAGTCAAGCACATGTATTGTAGCATACCCTGCAGTTCATTGTAGACCCATTGAAATTAATGGGCATGACTAAGTTAGATCCCTTTGATTTCAGTGATCCTACTCTGAATAAAACTTAGCTGAGTATTTTAAGCAGAACTGGGTTGGAGAGTCTCACTTGAGACTAAGGAGCGAGATGAGTATTAGAAAAAAATCTGTGTGGATAAGCTCGACAGCAAAATTTTCAGAAAATTTTATCCCTTGTTATGAATCATCTATACCTAAGGAAATTTTGCTGCTATTCCTTTGGATATTTTAAAAAGTTAGATTTTCTGAGGTCTGGGGACAAAAATGGAGGTTGAACAGCGAAAATAGAAGATAGGGTGGTTTGATCAGTTTGTCTTGTAGTTTCCCCATAAAAGTGAAAGAACAAATCATGGCTGTCCCACAGCAATCAAGCTCACCATAGGCTACCAATATCCATGTATTGTAGTCTGCCTGGAGCCTGATACGCCATGTTTTTACAGCTCCAGTCAAGTAGTGGACATAGGGTGTTGCTGAATACATGGTGGGCTGCTAATCTGACTTGGTGGTTACAAGTCCAGCAGCCTTCCTGGAAGAGTTAAATCTTTACTCCCTGCATCAAAATCCAGGGTGATGTTAGACTTTTAATGTAGCCAGGCTGCCATCATGTGGTTTATGTGGGAAATGGAAGCTGTTCTTGTGGGAAATGACTTTAGGGTTAGCAAAAACACAGATATGGATGTGCAGTATGCATTTAACCACTTTTGTCACAGGTAGAAAGTTTCCACGGGAAATTGATTCCACATATATCTTTGAATTTGCTCTAATGTGCAAACTTTGACACAATAATGTGCAAACTTTGACACTGTAGCATTTTAATGACTAAGGCAGGAATCAGTAGGGCTTACTTCTGGGTGTATGTTTATATTGTAATTCAATTATTACATTGTGAATTTTGTACCTCGTTTATTGTGTCGTAAGTTTTATCAATCAATCAATCTGTCTTTTTAAAAGATCCACAAGACTCTTCTAATTTTGGTGCAACAGGCTAACCTTTCTGGAATTTAGCACAATAGCACTTCTTTTCCAAGGAGCTGGACCAGGTGGGAATCTGGAGTCTGAAATCTGGTAAAGAGCCACAGCACCATCTTTAGCATCAGCAAAATAGATTGCAGCAACTGGGCTTTTCAGAAGTACAGTTGCTAGTGTTTAGGCTGAGCCTTAAGACTCACTTCAGTAGCAACCACCAACCCCAACCCCAAAGTCAAGGTCCAACTGCCATTACAAGCCAGTTATAACAAGGTTATAAAATCACATGTTATAGGCAGATAGTACACAACAAAAGCAATATTCTCTAAATGTGTAAGATAAGAAATGTTTAACAAGAACAGCATACCCTTCAATATTTCTCCAGTGAAAATAGGGACGTCCCATTCCATAATTATAATTTTACTATTTATACCCCACACATCTTACTGGGTTGCCCCAGCCACTCTGGGCAGCTTCCAACATTTATTAAATAATAATAATAATAATAATAATAATAATAATAATAATAATAAAACATTAAAAAAACTTCCCTATACAGGATTGCCTTCAGATGGCTCGGGGGGCAGATAACTCCATACCCTCCAACATTTCTCCGGTGAAAATAAGGAAAAGTGGGACATTCTGGGATCAAATCAGAAACCAGGATGGCTTCTCAAAATCAGGGACGTCTCTGGAAAATAAGGACACTTGAAGGGTCTGGAACATGCAAGCTAGCCCCACCCCCTAGATGGCATTGCATGTGCCATTTGTGCCCCTTTCCAATGCATGATCAGTTTGAAGGTGGCATATCAGAGTATGGAAATATATTCCCAGAACTTCCTTCAAGGAAACAAGAAATCCTGGTCAATCAGGCTTCCCATTCCTATGAAGGGAACAAAACATGACATGTATATATTGCTTTGTTCAAGCCTTGGCTTCTGTAAGCAGGGCTACCCCAAAACATTTTCAAAAGCCCATGCACACATTCAGTACCCACAGGATGTAAGAATTGTTGTAAGTTGGCCTTGAGACCAAAAGGCCATATCCACCTTGACTCTGGCAAGTGTCCTGGACAATTGTGCTAGTCTTTAACTCTGTGTGTATAACTGACTTGCAATACCAAGTTGCAGTTGCAGTTTTATCCTTTCCCCACATCTTAGGAAAGGGCTTTGTTTAGAAAGAGCATCTCACCAATAGTTATCAATACCTAGCCTTTCTTGCTGCCAGAGAGCAGTCAGAAGGGTTGCACAGATATTAAAATATTGGGCTAATGGGTCTGAAAACAAAATTGGCTGCTTTTTGAAGAATACACAATGCAATACAATCAGTGCTTTTTTTTCTGTTCAAATCATAAGATATTTATTGAAATTTTCAAAGTATTACAAAATAAAATAAAAGCAGTAGAAAGTACAAAATAAAAATAGTTAACAAAGTAGAAAAAGAAAAAAAAACAAACCCCTTCCAACCATATGAATACAAATTCAAAAATAAGAAAAAGTGACAAAAAAATACAAAAATACATCACAAACAATTAAAAACATTTAAAAACAAATTCATTATGCTCAAATCCTCAACTGTCATTACCTTCTTTCTTTGACCTCCTCCTCCTCCCTTTCTTTGTATCCTAGTTATTAATTATCCCAGCAAATCCTTTCCATATTTCTGTCATTACATTACCCTAAACTGTTTTTAATCTTATCTTACTATAATAAAATAAACCTTAAAGCTTAAAACTTAAATCTTATCCTTACCAATTTCTCATAACCATAATATTCTTTCATAATTCTTTAAACATCTTTACTAAAGCCAAGTAATTTCATTCCAACATTTTTCTGACATTCATCAATTTTATAAAACAGTTCTAATGGTAGAAAAAAGAGATACAAACAGATCCAATCTTCATCCAACGTCCTTTCCTCCTGGTTCCGGGTTTTGTCAGTCCTTATTATCCCGTCGATCTAGCTCATTAACCTGGCAGCCTTATATCCGAGGCCCTCAAGTCTCTTCCATGTCCCTTCCGCAGATCTTCTTCATATTTGTAACTGTATTTTCCCTTGTCTCCTGCTCGTGGTAACGCCAGCTTGACAATATTTTTAACCCTTCTCGACAGATCAGCCCCTTTTCCATATTCAACACTGAATTCCATATGGTATTTAAAAGCATGTTTCAAAGACCCTCCAAAATTAAAATTAAGAGCCCCCACAATCCCAAACATCTCACGGCCCATTGCCAGATTTGAAAAGTCCAAACATCCCAGCATAGGGGGGTCAATCCAGCCCCCCATTTCCAAGCCAAACCAAACTTTTTCTTTCCAAATCTGGCTTTTTCCAAGTTCATTTGTCAAATCCGAAAATTCATATTCCTGTTGGGCCTGTTCTGTCAGGACACACTCCTGATTTAATTCCTGAGTGGGCTCCACATATTTTCCCACTGTCTGTTCAAAATTTCCCACTGCCTGTTCAAAATTTCTAGTCGAAGTCGCCATCCAATTCACCTTCTCATGTAACTGTTCCAGTAGGGCATTTGTTTTATAGAAAGCACACAACAAAGCTTCTGAATACATTGTCCTGCAAGGTCAGATGCCTGTTCCCACGATTGTAATCTGTAACAGCTGCCAGCTCCCTGGAGTTGGTTACAGTTTCACAGTCTCCCTCTAGGGGGAAAACTTCTATTTGTTCTTGCAACAAAGTTTCCCTTTTTGAGATACTTTGTCAATATTTGTTGCTTAAAGATGCGAAGAGAAGCAGTGGAATCGCTATGTTTCTCTTCTTTTAGCTATCTGTCAAAAACGCTTGTCTCTGGTCAATGAACTTCAAACGTCAGTCCTGACACCCCGCTCCAGGATCAGGACGGAGGAAAGTTACTTTACTTTAAACTCACTTTAAACAGTCCGAAAAAGATCCCCCTCCTGCTGTCGAAGGGGGGTTCCACAATTTTAAATGATGAAATCTAATCCTTTAAAGGCAATTTTCTAAGCTCTAGTTTACGTTGTCTTTGCTTTATTCTGTCTACAAAAGAACGGAAGGCTGACTTCCTGTTTAGACCTTCCCGTTCCGTACCAAATTAAAATAGGTTTTTAAAATCCAATTCCTTTCTGCTCACAAGTCCTTATTTGATGTCCAGTTGTTCAAAGTCTAAGTACTCACGGGTGCTTATTTTAGAGTCCAAATTGTCCCAGGAAAAAGGCAGCGCTCTCCGGCAACGGCTATGCGGCTTCGCTCCACGGAAATAGCAGTTGACTCACAGCACCGCGCCACTTCCCCCTCTTCACTTCGGAGCCCGTTAGTGGGTTCCTTAGCGAGTTGGGGGGCGCTAAAGGTGCCCGCCGAGTCCCATGGTCACAGGCTTCATCCGCCTGTGATTTTTAAGAGGGTCCCCGCTTCGCCGTAGCGGAGAAGACCCGTTTCCCACGGAGCGAGTCCCTCCTGTTCAGAGGGAGTCCGCCATTGCCGATGGTGCCACCCCGGAAGTCCTACAATCAGTGCTTTTTCAGGGGGTACTCAAGGGTATGCAGTACCAGCACCTCTTTTTTGTTGTTAAAAAGTATGGCACTTACTGTAACAATTTTATGGTAAGTATCAGCCCTTACTTTTCTAGAAAGAAAAAAAAGCACTGAATGCAATAAACAGTTTTCCTGAGAAGATTTAGCTTATGAACAAAACAGCAGGTTCTTACAAATGTTTGCATCTGACAAGGAAATTCATTTCCTAGAGATACCATGCATTGTATTGTCCCACATCGGTTTTGAAGTTTTTGGCGAATAGTCTTAAAAATAGCCCCAAAACTTCCAAATTTTGCCAACTTTTGTGTCCAGATCTTCACCTTTTGAAATATGGCAACCCTACGTAATGACCTCTGGGATTTGTATTTGTCCCCTGATTGCAATCTAATAGAAGATGGGCAGTCCATGCATGGATGTGTCTATTCCTTTTATCTTCAGTTATTAATTGAGCCAACAGAACTAAGAATGAAATCTATAACTGAACCACATAAAATGTTGAAAATGGATTCCAAAGAAGGTACAATTTCACTGTCGTTTTACAACCTCACTGAACAGGCAGAAGTTCATTTCACACCAAGAAGCACTCTTTTTCTCTGGTAGCAAACAATAACTTAAACTTGGTATCTCTATCAAGAAGACTAATGTACTTTTTGATCTGGCTGTGATAGCAAATATGCCATATAAATTACCTTTTGTGTGCACATGTGACGCTCTATTACTGCTCTGTAGCTCATGGTAGGAACCAAGAATCTGCTTCCTCTTGACTAGTCAGTTAAAAAATAAAAAATAGAATATTCTATTATCAATACTTGTGTTCTTACTTTTTGCCTGCTAACAACATTCCAAAAAGACAGTGGACTTGCTGATAAAGCCATAACATCTCAAGCACACAGTGACCTGCCATAAAGTTCATGATGACACATGTAGCATCATTTCAAAAGAAGGCATCCATATATAGTCATTTAACATTTGCTTTGTCTATCCTAATCCCTTAGGAATCCAAGTCATGTGAATCTGTGTGCCACCATATTGTGTCTATTTTATGAGAGTGCCTAGCAAATAACTGGCAACTGCAGTACATTTTATATAAATGAAATTATTGCACTGCAAGTTCTATAACGAAAATTTCCATGTCTGTTTTCACTGCTATCAGTGGAACATCTCTCAGGGACTTGATTACAACGAAGAGCAAGCCAAAAATATTCTTGTTAGACCCATGATTTCACAATGACAAGCTGCCAGGCTTGGGCTTCATATATTAGTATTTTCAAAATGACACTAATAAGATTCCCAAAACCAGGCAGCTATGTTCTCCAAAAAAAAGTATGATACTACCCTAATTGTCCCTTAAAATATGAAAATCAAATCTTACGGGGTTATGGAGGGAGAAAGGATAGAGGAGCCTGAGGCAAGAAAAACTGATGTTCTTTCTTAGCTGTATTGGAAAGTATTTGTGTGTTTACAGGGCGATTCAGAACTTCAGAACTTGTTTTTTGAAACCACAATGTAGCACAATGTAACAGCAATCTTATATTTCAATTACATCAGCATACTACAGTTTGGGTTGTGTATTTTCAATTCACTGGTCACGCCGGTTTATAACTTGAGGCTACTCCAGAAATTGTTCTTTTTCTCTTTCTTTTGCATAGACACACACGCACACACAATTTGATATTCAAGGTGGGCATCATACACAGACAGTGCCCTCTTCTGAATCACATTTTGTGCATAAAAAACGTTCTGTATTTCAGAAGACTTATGCAGCACATGGGATGTCTTCATGGTGCTGGGCCATGTCACATGTTCATGAGCATCATGACGCCCATTTGGAGGATATGCTAACATATACCTAAACTAAATCAATGGATGATATCCAATGTTACTCATGCTCAGAACAGAACTATTGAAATAAACAGAATTAATTTGTCCATGTGTGTTTGCTGTGACAATCAACGAATGATTGATGCATCTGACATCATTGATGCGTCTGGCATCATTGTTTCAAGAAAGACCATTTACTGTGTCCCCAGCAATGGCAGTTGCTGCCTGGTGCATCTGTGGAGAAGCCTGGGGGCAGGAATCTTCTGTTGTATGACCGCCAGTGGCGTCTTCAGCCTCAGCTGGTTGCAGGGTCTTTAGGGACTTCCCACTGAAATTTAAAATTTAAAATAGCCAATCAGAGCCCAGTGAAAGTTCCTCGCTTGAGGCATTCCTACACCCCTCAAATGTCTTTGTCTGGTGTGATTAAGCCACTTCCGCCTTGAGGAGGAAGTGGGGTTGTGGGCTTCACGACCCCTCCACGTGCGCAGAGGGTGGGAGGCCAGCCCTGTGCGACTGGGGGATTCCCACCTGTATCACCCCCCTAGGCGGCCAATCGGGTCGGTCCGGGGTTGTGGCCTGCCCCATAAAGGCAGGATGCAGCAGGGGATCTCCCTCTGTTCCGCCTCCACCTGCTTCAGTTTTCCCACCCTCCCGCCCTTTAAGGTTTTATTTCTTTAACCTTCCTATGGACTTCGGTTGTTCACCGTTGAGGGGCCTGGTAGGAATTTTTCCACTTGGCAAATTGGCACCAGCCACTTGGTTTTTCGTCTACTTCGTAGCAAATCATCACAACTTTGGGTATTGCAGTTAGGCATTGGAATAGTTCTATAGATAGAAAGAGGGGAGGTAGCGCCATCACCTGCCCCACATATTGAAGGGTAGTCCGTTAAAGGATTCCGGGAGGCATGGCCCTGTCCGAAGCCTAGGGAGGTTAGGGCCTAAGGCACGCGCCCTATCGGTGACCCCGGGGAGCTCCTAGTTGATGTGCATCAGCCTACTGGTGGTTAACCCTTCCCGGACTTCCAGCAGATGGGCTAGAGTCAGATATAGTCGGTTAGGTGCAATGCCTAAGCCAATACCGCTCATCACCTGTAACCAATAAAGTTGTGGCCTTTTTTAGCCCATTAACCTTAATAATTGTGTCATGTGTCATTATTTCTACCTGGGGGGGGGGGTGTCGGGAACTCGCCACGCAAACAGGGCTCTTTTTTCAGCCAGAGTTCACCAGAGCTCAGCTCTGGCACACTGCCATTCTAAGAGAACACGGTGAGCTCCAGCACCTCTTTTTCTAGAAAACTAGCACTCCCTTAACTCAAAAGAGAGTTTGGTAACCAAGATTTATACTTTGATTGCCTTTAATCATTACATAACTATATCTGCCAATGGGAGAGCCAGCAATCATGACTAGTCCACCATCATTCCTCCCTGGAGGTCCTCCAATAGCATTTTGAATAGCTTTCAAAATGGCATTTACCAGCAAGCATCAGGGGCTGCTGTTTTAGAAACAAAAGTCCAAAGTGTCTCAGGCACATACTGAACTGTAAAGCAATAATTCATAGATTTTGGTTTCCAACCCCAACCAGCAAGGTAGTTTATTTACTGGTGTAACTGGTACAAAGGATACTGCAAATAATTTTGCCAGATTTTTTTCTCATTTGAATAACAAGAAAAGCAGCTCTTGGTGTACTGAAACCAGAAATTTCAGTGTTTTGTTATACTTTAATAATAGCTCAATTAATCATAAGATAAATTTAAACAGAATAGAACATGCATTTTCTAGTTTTGCTTTTAGCGGCCAAAACAGCATTTGAGGAAAACATTTGTTTGAGCTCAGGAACATTTCCATAATTAATGCCAAATCACACTATCGCAAAGGGGAAAATATTTAAATTGGCTGTTAAAATATTCTTGATAGCAAATCTTTTCAAGCCAAATACTTGATGCTGTTTTTCACTTTAGTATGTTTTGTTCAGTACTCATTACCACTCTAAGAATAATCATTTTTCTTTTCATAACTGCTGGACTAATTTGGTAGTTTTGTGAACATTTCACTATGTCATACAAATCACTTTGGCAAATTTACTTAAGCATGTTCTCAACTGCGCATCTTAAAGAAAAATAACCAGTGGCATAGGCCCATGACTCATATTCTTGGTAAGCTATTTATTATGTCTATGGCCATGTGCTGGTCTCCTACTCCTGCCCCAACTTCTTAGTTTGCCCCACTGAATGATGGATGGTTAAACAGAGGAAAAATCCCTGGCCAACTTGAACAAACAGTTCTAGCTTCTTGATATTCCTGGCCTCAATTCCAAAATCAAATAGGTTCCAGTAAGCTAACAGAGAAGGAAGCAGGGTTTTTTCTTACCACACACTAAGGAATCTTGATTATGTAATATCACATTATCTTTCAACCCAGTCTTTCAGCTTGCTGCATTTTTGTGACATTTTGATGATGACATTGTAGGTAACTCTGCTGACACTAATGGTTGAGATTGGTGCACAAGTAAGGCTGTCTCTAAAGTGGGTCTTTAAAGAGCAGTCAAAGTCAGT
The DNA here is from genome assembly GCF_964106645.2 of Podarcis pityusensis. Lineage (NCBI taxonomy): Eukaryota > Metazoa > Chordata > Lepidosauria > Squamata > Lacertidae > Podarcis > Podarcis pityusensis. The sequence goes on from NC_138027.1 coordinate 51,587,898, forward strand.
GCTAATTGTGAGCCAGAAGATCTGGTTTAACTGGTGCAATTGCTAAACTTTTCGGATGCCCCTTAATGTCACCACTTATCCCTAGGGAACTTTGTCAACTGTTGGGCTATGAAGTCCTATTGTGAATGCTTTAATCCTCACTTCCTAAACTTCCTAAACAGAGAATATATGCGAAAGTAACCTCAAAAAAGCATGCTTCATTTTTCAACATATGAACTGAAATGGCAGGTAACATAGTCCATCTACTACACAATCTACTACAAAGTAGCCTTCTCAGAGTGCCTTGCTGGGGGAAGCAGAAACATTTCAGTCAATGTCTTGCTCTTCAAGCCAATGCTGGCTACTAACACTATTGCAACATCACTTCTGATAACTGATCGTTTCATGCACAGGCATTTACTGAAAAGACATAGAATCATAGAATTGTAGAGTTGGAAGGGACCAAAAGGGTCATTGGCATTCACATTATTGCCATACCAACTCAATGAGAAAAAGGAATTAGACTTATGGGTCAGGATGTTCCCATGTTTTCCACAAATACTTTAAGTACTTACAAGTACTAATGAGAGACTTCCGGGTCAGCGCCATCATTAATGGCGGATTCCCTCTGATTCTCAGAGGGACCAGCTCCGCGGGATCGGGTCTTACCGCTGCAGGCGGGGGAAGCCTGTGAACATGGGGACTCGGCGGGCACCATTTGCGCCCCCCCCCCCAAGTTGCGAAGGGACCCTTTTAAGGGCTCCGGAGCGGGACGGGGTGAGCGGCGCGGTGCTGAGAGTCGACTGCTTCTTCTGCGGAGTGAAGCCGCACAGCCGTTATCGGAGAGCGCTGACTTTTTCCTGGGATAATTGGATTTTGAAAGCAACTACCCGTGAGTAGGATTAAATTGGATTTAAAAGGAGAAAAAACAGCTAATTCAGCACCGAAGCGGGAAGGTATAACCAGGAAGTCTGCCTTCCTTTCTTGTAAATAGATCAAAGCAAAGAGACTGTAAAGCGGAAACATAGAAAGACGTTCGGAAAAAAGACTTAAATCCTAACATCTGGAAAGTGGGCTCCCCTCCGGATTGCAGGAGAGGAGGGGGGAAGGTTTGAGTTGTTTTTACCTGCAAAAAAAAGGGGGAAAGGAAGCTAAAATCTGCTGCTTAAAACCTGGGAACGGACTGCCCCTAGACAAGGAATGCCGTTCAGTGGAAAGCCTATCGGTAAGCAGAGGATTTTTGACAGCTAACTCTGCAGAAGAGATACAGTGTTTCTGGACTTCTCCTGGCTTTAAAGTAACTGTTCAAGTGCACTGAAACTGTTGTTTTTAAGTGAATTGGGGGACTTATAAAGACCATCTTTGTTCTTAAAAGTTGTAAGCTTTGGCTGTTACTGTGTCCCCCTAGAGGAAGCTGGACATTGTTACAATAACAACTGGGTTAGAGGAAAATTCCATTCCAAAATAAACTTTCAACTGTGGGAACGACCTTGAATTCTCATGAGAGTGTTATGGCAGATGGGAAAGGAAAGATAGAGCTGGCGCAGGAAAAAACTACTAGGTCTGGCAGACACTATCAGACAGATACTGCGCAGCAGCAAAGGGCTTCAACATCTGGAGCATCTGGAATATCAGGGGCTGCACCCCCACAGGTCAAACCAAAAGTTATGTCGTCCGAAGACGTTTTGGCACATGCACTTGGAAAAATTAATGAATCTTTGGAAAATTTAGCTAAGCAGGTAGCTGAGACTAATAAACAAGTAGCTAAAAGCATCAGGTAAAATTGATCTGAATACTACAAGTATTAATAATTTGGGACAGAAGGTGAACACCAATACAGAGTCTATTGAAAAATTATTACAGGAATCTGCTTCGACCCGAAAGATAGCCGAAGAAGCAAAAGATATTGCAACTGCTATTCAAGAGAAGATACCACCAGTATATAAGAAATTGGAGGACCACGATTTGACATTGTCTATGATTGAATTGAATCATTTGCCCGACAATAAATGCTGGAAATGTAAAGAAACTGAAGGTACATTCTTTCACCTTTGGTGGACGTGCCCAAGGATTAAGGCTTTCTGGGAAATGATATATAATGAACTGAAAAAGGTATTTAAATATACCTTCTTGAAGAAACCAGAGGCCTTTCTTCTGGGCATTGTCGGCCAATTGGTGCCAAAGAAGGACAGAACTTTTTTTATGTATGCTACAACAGCAGCAAGAATACTCATTGCAAAGTATTGGAAGACACAAGATCTACCCACTTTGGAAGAATGGCAGATGAAGGTGATGGACTATATGGAATTGGCAGAAATGACTGGCAGAATCCGAGACCAGGGAGAAGAGTCGGTGGAAGAAGATTGGAAGAAATTTAAAGACTATTTACAGAAACATTGTAAAATTAATGAATGATAGAATGATGTTGGATAGTAATTAAGCGGTTTCCAGCTGTAATGCTCTAAGAGAATATAAAAAAGGGTTATAAATGGGTTAAAATCTAATGGTAAGGATTTGCTGAACCAATAAATTGAAGTGGAATACAAAAAAGGGAGGTACGAGGAGGTCCGGGAAACAAGCTAAAGGAAAATAAGTAATAGAAAATATGTGTGTTTTTAACTGTTTTTATTTTGTATTTTTCTTTTTTCTTTTTCATTTTCACTGTAATATTTCAAAAAACCTTAATAAATATCTTATTAAAAAAAAATACAAGTACTAATGAGGTCCAACAAGTATGTGTGATAATTAGACATGAACAGAGGAACAGGAAATCTATGGGGACCTGTGAGATACTTTAAAAAGCTCTAGAGTCAAAGTCAGAAAATAGGTAAGATTGTTGTACTAAGCAAATGGTGAGGGATATGAGCCAGCCATATGGTATTAGCCACAGTGGAGACCTCCTTGTCTAATAAAATTATTTTATATTTGCTATAACACATTTCCACAAAAGATCAATGGAATAAAAATAACTAGAAAACAGCATAAATAAATAAACCACTTATGCTCTGCTATCTTGTCTAAAAGATCATGAAGGCAGTGAAGAACAAATTACAATAGAAAATAATACGCATAATTTGCACCAAAACAGATTTTAAAACATTGCAATATTACTATGAAGACAAACCATCCATTTTGTTTTTCTGAGCAACTTTCCAAACAACAACAGAGAGAGCTGACTATTTACCACAACCTGAAAATATATGTGCATGTTTATAGGCATTTCCAAGTTTCTGGAAGAGGGAGAAGGGGAGAGGGATTTGAGTTGATTCTTCAAGACGGTATTTTTAACAGAACAGTTTATTTTGCCATTTAACATGTGCTGAACACATAACACTCAAGGACTCCATTCGGGGGGGGGGGGGCACATAGCTTTCCAGCACTAGGGGCTTATATAAGTATATAGTTGGAAGCACTCATAGTGGTATCTGCTTTTCATGCCAAGACTGATTTTTATTTGGAAGTGGAAAGAAATGAAACAAGGAAATGAATGGTATACAAAATTTAGTAACACTCTACAAGCCAAATGAAAATGTGTTGACCTCATAGAACAAGACACAGTCACTGATTGAAAATAATGTTTAATAAATGATGGCCTTAGATCTATCCATAGGCCATGACAACTCTGTGGAATGATTTCCAAGTTGTTCACAGTAAGTGTTGATGGTGCTATAGTACAAACTAGCTCCAAACACCAAAGCCTGAGTTTTGAATAGATAACTTTATACTGGGGTGGGGAACCCATGGCCCTTTGGATGTCACTGGACTACAACTCCCATCATCCTTCACGATTCGTCATGCTGGCAGGGGCGGATGGCAGTTGGAGTTCAACAACATGTGGAATTACCCGTTATAACTGGTTCTTTGGATTTGGGAGGGCAGACTTGTTCAAATGAGTATTTGAAGCCACAGTCATGGCCCTATGTTAAAGATTGTGTTCTGACATTATAATAAGATATCAGGAGGGAGAAGGTCCTACAGCTTATAGTTAGAAAACAGTTCAATGGAATTATTTGAAATTTAGTAAGTTTGAGGATAGTCTATGTCAGATTTGGCATAGAAAGGATTAGTAAATGGCAATTTGCAATGAGTTAAATATGTGATGAGCAACTTCAGAAGTCAACAAGTGGTGTGAGTGGGTGGGTGGGTTTCTTTTCAGACTTTGCTGGAGTGTTTGGGTAAAATATTTCTGCATTTGCACTGCATCTTTTGGGAAACTGCTTATTGTGTTAGGTCAAGGGGAATGCCTGGTGTGTGCCATTACCCATGAATTGTGTGACCTGTTTGTAGTTTATTTATTTTTAAGGCTATTTTGTAGTCAATGTTACTCAATGAGAGCTCATAAGGGTGTTCTCCACACATGCCAAGTGTGAACCTGCTGTGAGAGAACGTTAAATGTGAGAAAGGAAGAATGGGAATGAGTGACAGCCAGAGGAATATAAAAAGGTGTATCGGTGTGAAGGACAGGAATTTGGTGGGGGCAGGCTGGGCCTCAGCCTTGAAGTGTTTATAGTTCGGGTGGTTCAAGTGGATAGAAGTTAGGTGTGAAAGAAGACAGGGAGATGAAATCATGGGAGATGAGTAAGAATAGTTTGAAGGGCATGAAGGAAAGGAGGCAATATACCTGAAATATACTCAGAGTTGAAAGTGGATTTCATGCTCTTTATTCAGCTTATAGTGGTGAGGAGGAATGAAAGTCCCCTCAAAGTATCTGCTTTATATACATTATTTACACAATGGGCTGCACGTGATTGGCTAATTCCGGAATTCTCCTGTAGGCCAATCAGGTTGTGGATTCACTTCCATCTGTAGCACCGGATTGGGTGGCTCCTGCAGACCAATCATACTGCTGCATTGTTCTAGGACCAATCAGACTGCTGCATTTTGGATCCTATTCAACGCAGTACATAACAATACCTGAGGTGCAAATTGGCTGGATTCTGGTGAGCAGCTTTTGAAAGTAGAGTAGAAGCTTCAGAAAAAAGGGAGGAAGGAGATTTAGGGGGCTTGAGTGTGCTTAATTTGCCGAATTTCCCATTTTTCTATTGCAACTTTTAAGACTTGCCAATTGACCTAAAAAGGCACCTAGGCCCACTCCTGCACCTTTAGCAAACATAAAATGTACAGGAATCCACTGGAGTGATTGTAGAACATGGAAACCAGCATGAACCCTCACTAATTTCACCCAGTGAACTAGTTGTTACATGAAGAGAAGCAGCAGCAACCAGAGCTGATGGAACGCACCCTATTTCTCATCTCTCCCACTGAGTTTTCCATCGAGGTTCTCATTTCAGTTTGAAGTTTGCCTGATGAGAAAGTTGTTGGCACAGTCTTCTCAAACCATAATTCAATGTGGGTGGCATTGGTTGCCATTTGGGTACTTGTAACTTAGAATGGTGGTTTGAATAGCATGCTGGCTTCAGTTGAATGGTTTGAATGGGTTTACTAGTGAAGACACAAAACTGGGACTTGGGTCCACTGCTGTCACTAACAGCACTCTTTTTACAAAGGTATTTGGCAAAACTGGAACTAACCACAAGATAGATTACCATACTATACCAATATTGCCTATATAACATGTCTATTAAAACCTTTGGAAAACTTTGCTTTGGAAATATGGTATTAATTGTATGTGGATATTTATTTATTTTTAATTAATTAACTTACTTACCAAATACCTATCTAAGAATAAGGGGCCTCACAAGTGGAGTAGCCTAGGGTCTCTTTTCATCTAAATCCGGCCCTGGGAATAAGTGAGAATCTGGAATGTAAGATTTAAGGAATCAATATTTTAAAAATGTGTGCTGAAGGAGTACAAATGAAAATTAACACCATGGAATGAAACAGTGGATTACCAAAAATATGCCAAAAGCTTGAGAAGTCAGTGTTTCACTTATTTTGTGGATTTTGATATACAAATCTGCATAATTGTCAAAATGAAAAGATCATGATTAAATGTTATTGTAATGCAGAACCATAATTACGGAAAAAATGTTATTGTCATGATTGTACTGAATGCTTTGTTACTGAAATGTGGTTACTGAAATGTTGATGGAGTACTGCATTTTTGCGCACAGTGCTGTAAAACTTAAAGTGGAGGGTACCAAATTGGCAATTCAGAATTGTATTCATTCATGTGTATTTTAATTCATGAAAGGAGGCAAATTGTTATAAAGGAACAAACATCAAGAAGAGGTATTCTGTAGGGATGTGCATCAGATTACGACAAATCCCATATCCTAAAGAAAAGCAAGATGCCAGGGGTGTGTGATATGGGGCTTCTCAGAGGCAAAGCAGGATCCATATGAGGTGATACAAATCAAATTCAGTGGTGCCCCGCAAGACAAATGCCTCGCAAGACGGAAAACCCGCTAGACGAAAGGGTTTTCCGTTTTCAATGCGCTTCGCAGGACGAATTTCCCTATGGGCTTGCTTCGCAAGACGAAAATGTCTTGCGAGTCTTGAGATTTTTTTTCCGCTCCCCCCCCTTTTTCTAAGCCGCTAAGCCTTTAATAGCCTTTTAGCAGCTAATCCGCTAAGCCACTAAGCCTTTAATAGCCGCTAAACCGCTAATAGCGCTAATCCGCTAAGCCGCTAATAGGGTTGCTTCGCAAGACGAAAAAACCGCTAGACGAAGATACTTGCGGAACGGATTAATTTCATCTTGCGAGGCACCACTGTAATAGAAAGTAACATCTATAAGCTTACCATACAAGGAATAATCACCGTATAGGGTGCAGTGATTGAGAAAGGGAGAAAAAAATTATGAAGTAGGGAGAGAGAAATTGGAGAGTTCCATTGGCTGAGTGACAAAGATTTCATTCAGAAAGTTTAAAATCAACTTTGTTTTATTTTATTCAGAAAGTTTAAAATCAATTTTGTGCCTTTCACAAAGACCCCTGGACCTATTAGCATGTAATTTGGCAGATTTGTTGCCCAGCGACACTTCTCTTATACCTTCAATTTTCAGCCCAATTGCCTACAAAACACTAGAGGAGATTACATTTAGAGAGAAGCAGTTTGTAGCAGTTAAAAACTGAAGCTAAATGGTTTACAAAATGCCTAACAGACTAGGATTAAGCTCTAATTGGCAACTATGCAAACTGAAGTGACAACATACTTGCAATTTTATTATATACTAGGGAACCACTTTCAAATAGTGGACTGCCCCCCTCCCCCCAAAAAATCAACTTAATTTTTCATTATCTAAAATACATTTTTTCTCAAAAGAACAAAGCATACCAAACAGACAACCAGTTAATTTGAACCAGGGCACGTCAGAACATGGCAGAACATATTTGCAATGCATGGCAAGAGCCCTTGTGGAATAGTCTCCACTGCATAGGGCAAAACTAGCCAAACATCTTGCAGGGGCGCAATGTTTGTCTGATGACACTCCCCCTACCTAAGAGACACATACAAGAACATAAAACAGAACTTTTTAAAATCTCCTGTGCCACATGCAGTCTGCCCAAAAGCACAACCTAAATTACTGAAGTGGTCTCTCAGTTAAACTATTTGAAATACAGATACATGTGCCATTGCCAACAATACGCTAATATTCTTTTAAAAATTCCATTTCTGAAACTTAAGCATCCATTAATATTTCATTGGATTTTTAAAAATAGCATCATTTATGCTAAACATATCAAGTGTTTGTCCTTTTGCAACAGTCAATTTTACTTCTCCTTGTTTTTCCTTCAGATTTCCATCCATCCCAAAAATATGTTCAAAATTTTATTTGCCAGCAGTCTACATTTTTTAAAAAAATATATCCATATAATTTAAAAATGTTTCAGTTACAGTTGCTCAATAAATTAACTGAGAAAGTTTGACATCTAGAGACGCCCTTGATTTTAATTAGAACTGAGGTTGCCTGATTAAATTAAGAAGTTCGTATAATGTGTTCTCTTATCCTGAAATAGAAGATGTGAGCTAAGTGATTGCATTTCAATTCCAGCTGCCAAATGAGATCATCTCTAGCTTTTTGCTACTACAAGAGCACCTCCTGCTGCTAACATTATAAAATCTGTATTACTAGTGTCAACTGTGAGCAATGTTTATGACCATCTTCACTGAAGATTCTTCCAGGTGTGCCTTCATGGATGTGTCAGGTTTGAGGCAGCCTTGGATGAGGTGCCTCTGGCAAATTCTCTCAGAGCCATCCTAGGACTGTTATGTCCTCAATTGTTACATCTTAATGCGCCATACATGACTATGCCATATATCTATGTCTAATCATTTTGTACAAACTGCCATTAATGTGCCCCAAATATAGAAACAGGGACATGGGTGGTGCTGTGGTCTAAACCACAAAGCCTAGGGCTTGCCAATCAGAAGGTTGGCGGTTCGAATCCCAGCGACGGGGTAAGCTCCTGTTGTACGGTTCCAGCTCCTGCCCACCTAGCAGTTTGAAAGCATGTCAAAGTGCAAGTAGATAAATAGGTACCGCCCTGGCGGGAAGGTAAACGGCATTTCTGTGCACTGCTCTGGTTTGCCAGAAGTGGCTTAGTCATGCTGGCCACATAAATTGGAAAGCTGTCTGTGAACCAACGCCGGCTCCCTCGGCCAGTAAAGCGAGATGAGCGCGCAACCCCAGAGTTGTCCGCAACTGGACCTAACGGTCAGGGGTACCTTTACCTTTTAATATAGAAACACAAGAAGTAACTATAAATTACTTTTGATGACTTAGCACTGCATTGCTGTTTGACATATTTTCCCCCTGTTTGACATATTTTCCCCCAAGAATGCGCCTGGATCATATAAAATAATTACAACTAAGCCAACTGCACTCATGAGTAATTAATTCAGTTGTGATTTGAAACAAGACCTGGAACCATTTGATGGATTTAGCCACAAGGGACAGGTGAAATTGTAGTAAGTATTGCTCCCTCAATTGGGCTGTAAATCTATTCAAAGGAATCCAAGAAAGTTTGGCAAAATTGTGCTAAAATAAACTGACTTTTATAGAGATTGTGATTTTTATTTAAGCCATATCCTTTAAGTCCTGTATATTAAGGCAACTGCAAACAACATGGAGCACTGCTCCATTGGAGCAGCAATTTACTTTAATAACATTGGTTTCCACTGCTGACAAAATGTTTTGTAAGAAACTCCGGATATAGCAAGCAATTTATAGTGCTTTGTGGAATTAATATATATATATATGAAAAGTGATTATTTATTTACTTAAAATGAACCACACAATAAAACCAGTTATCATCAACATATATACGTATATATATTGTATATATGTGTGCTTATGGGCTTAATTGTCAAGTTCCTCTATCAATAGTGCTGTAAAATTTCTGATGGTCACCATCTGGAATATTTCACTCAACAAAGCAAAATTGCTGGATTCTTTTAAGTATATAAACTAACCACTATAATTTTCTGGAAGAAAACCTAATTGTATTATTGCTGCAAAAGCAGAGTTGGTGAAATCTAATACCCCTTGGCTGTGCACTTAACAAAAAAGGCTTTTCTCCTTGTTCAGGGTCCAATTAACCATGAGACATTCCTGAGCAAATGCCTAGCTCCCATCCTCATTTTACCAGGGGCTTCTATCAGAACTGCTGTTTCATTGTTGTTGTTTAGTCGTTTAGTCGTGTCCGACTCTTCGTGACGCCATGGACCAGAGCACGCCAGGCACGCCAGGATGTTTCATTAGTAGTTCCTTATCAAGGACATTCCAAACATCAGACTGAGCTCGAACAGTTCTTCTACCTGCTGACAGTTAATAAAATAGCCACATAATGCATTTTAGTGCATCTCAGTGCTCCTCAGTTGCCATCTTGTGAACTCAGAATGAAGATATAAAAATATCTGGGTCATGTGTATCTATACATTTTCATACCAAGATGGGAGGGGGACACACATCATTCAGAAAACCCTGACAAGGCTCACACAGAGACCCACCAAAAGCCCACCAAAGACTGCATAGGCAACAGAGCCCAAATGCTGCTCACACATGAAAAGAGTTGATGAATTCATGATTATTAGGGCCCACCTCTCTCTACTGAAACACACACAACAATGTCACAGTGTCTCCACTCCATGAGATTAAGTGGAACAACAATCCAGCCAGGCATTCCTCCAGTCAAGATTTTAATTCCTTATGTTGCTGCCTCTGGTCCCCACCTTGTATTCAGCTCTCACCTGTGGCTTGTGGAAGCTATCAGCATGTGACAGCAGCCATACTCTAGGAAACAGCTTTGACTGGGCATCTAATATCAGGTAAGAGTAGCCAATGGGTCTCAAACCCTTGTTGAGTTAGGGGCTTTGCCTGCATGTGAGGACAGCCTCCAGTGGGTTAAGCAGATGAGACCAGTAGTGGATCTGACAGTCAAGAAGGCAGTTTCTGCACATGTTGTAGAAGGAAGTGAGGGGCAGATGGGGTTCATCAACCTGGGAAGGTAGACCATCCAGGAAAAAGAAAACTGATCCTAAACCTCTGCTGCTTTGCAGCTATACCCATCTGTGAGAAAAGCTTCAGAGTAAACCCCAAGGAAAAATCCATACCAGCTACCTTGCAGGACATCATCAGGAGAAGAAAAGGCTACGGAGCAAACCCTACACAAATCTGAATTAGAGTCCCTAAGACGGATGGTGCCTTCTATGCTTCCTTCTGGCAAATCCTGCAGCCAAGCTGGTACCAAATGTCTTGTTCTGCTTTCCTTTGGACCACATCAGCAAGACTTGTTATCTGGGCAGCCCAGGACTTCCATACACACTGCCCAGGCTTGCGTCCCAGGGAGGTCACATTAGTATTGCTAACACAGCAGTATGCTTTCATCCCTGGAGATGCACTCCATTGTCTCTCAAGACAGATGGATACCAACAACATGAAGTTACTCACAAGCACTGTTTTTGAGCACTATATAAAATGGGAAGGAGAACTGTACAACCCACAATTCACATTGATTCCACAGCCCTCTTTAGCCAAGAGAAGCTGTTTGTTGCTGACCTTCAGGAGAGGTATGTCCCTTCCACAAGTGCCTATATTTCAGAGAGTTTGACAGTGAACAGCCTAACCTCCACCAATGAGCCAGGTTTCCATCCTTCATCACCCACATATTGACTAATTGAGCTCAGAATGGGATAGATGGTTTATTTTTCTGATTCATAGGGAAAACACTTTTGTTTTTTTAAAATATAGATATAGATAGATGCAGAACATAATAGATTTTCTGTACAATAAAATCTGTTCAGACTGTAAGGGGAAAGATCACACTGACAACAGACTCTTCCCTTGTGTGCTTTGGACAAGGACATGTCCATGCTTTGCAAAGTGCCAGGTTAAATGGCTCTAAATAAATGCTAACAAATTGTAGCAAGGAACACAGCTGAAAAATAGGTGTATTGGAATTATTTCTTATTAATGAAATCTAACAATCACCAAAGCGTTAAGGATCCATTCTTCACACTGTAGATAGAGACCATGTTTGCTGCAAAATAATCCCAAAGATGAAGTCTAACTGGGTGGGCACTTTGCAAAGTTTTTACATTTGGCCAAGAAAAACTTTCTTCAATAACAAACAGCTCAGGGAGAGCAGAGTCTTCTTTTTTCTTCCAATTCCCAATCAGTGTTTCTGTACAATAACAATCTTAGTTGCATGTTTGCTGCTTTTGCTTCTCTTGGGGCGACTGTCCCTTCCCTTGCCGGGACTGCAGATGAAAGGAGCCAAGCCAGGAATTACTCAAAAAGAATGTTGGGTCAAACTACAGCAAGAAGATAGATATTGCTCTATTTTTAGCCATGAGGTCTTGCCTAGAGTTTTAAAATTCTACCCAGGGCAGAACTCCTGTTCCTTCAAGTACTTAGAAACAAGGAAACATTTAATGGGGAAATATATATAAACATGAATAAACATGATCAGATTCCATCTATTGGCCTGTCTTGTCCAATCTTACTAACAACAATTCTCCTGGATCTCATCCAATGCCTTTTCAATAAAAGCATTAGCACTGTGCTATGGTCCTGCCACCAACATTGCCCCATGGCTTCTTTCATAATTAACCCAGGGGAATTGGCAAAACTCCCATTTGCCACATTTCTCTTGGAAATGCAGCTCTCAAGCGAGGGAACAACATTTTGCTTGCCGTCTTATTGAGAGTGAGAATCCTTAAGTCAAAAAGTATATGTTATGAACCTAGTGTAGAACAGGGCAGTGAATAAGATATGAAAGATAGGAATAGTACAGGGAGGTCTGTATGTGGATGCCACAATTGTATCATGCAGGAACAGATACCAGCACTGAGGAAATAGTGTCAGCATCTTGTAAATCAAAGGTGCCATTAAAAAAAACCAAAAATATGCTGCAGTTCAATACACAAAACATTTCGTTCTTGTACAGCTATGGTTTTCAGAAAAGCTCCAGTAATAATCTCCCCTTCACTTCTTGTTTCATGCTGTGATAATTGAACACACAGCATGGGTAACTTCCCTATAGCCCATGGGTAGACAGACTAAGGCCCGGGGGCAAGATCCGACCCAATCGCCTTCTAAATCCAGCCTGTGGACGCTCCAGGATAAAATGAATCTCTGGGTTATTTGTGGAGCATAGGAATTCATTCTCTCCCCCCCCCCCAAAAAAAAGATAGTCTGGCCCCCCACAAGGTCTGAGGGACAGTGGGCTGGCCCTCTGCTGAAAAAGTTTGCTGACCCCTGCTATAGCCAGTAGCAGCCAGTGTTTGGAGCTGCCCTCCTGAGACCAGTGTCACTGCTGTTTATGTAGACAGGGCAGAGTGGTGGTGAGTTCAGGGCTGTGAGGACACACTGGCAAAGCCAATTTGGCTCTGGTGAGTTGACACAGCAACTGCCCTGCCCCACCCCATTCCTATCCAGGTATACTGGCATCACTGCAGTGCCATCAGGGCAGTTCGGCAGCTCCCCAACATGCCCGCTGCTACTGGGTCGGTGTAGTTTAACCACTCCGACAGCAATCCACATCAGATCCCCAAGCGGTTCTTACGTCACTGTAGCCAATTTACTTGTGATTTCCCTAATAAAAATGTTCTTAGCAACTTCACCTCTGGACAATTATTAGTAGCAATAGCAGCAAGAGCATTTAACACTTAAAGTATCTAAAAAATGCTGATATTGTTATGATTTACTGCATTTGTTAGGTGTTTTATGTGAAAAAAAGTTTTGAATCAATTGAACAACAGGGGGGAAATCGGTTAAAAGCCAAGTTTAAAAATGACATAAAATTCCTTTGACAATACAGTGAGAAAGGCAAGTCCTACCTCATCACTCTAAAAGAGGAGCACCACAACAGAGGCTAACTTAACCTCCAAAAGAATGAACTTCCATAGATAAAATGTAAGACCCATCAAACCCATATAATATTCTCACAGATATCATTTGTATTCCCATTGTAACTTAAATCTATGTTTGTATTAAACACCTAGAAATAGATTCTAGAAAGTGCAGTTTGATGGAGCTCCTTTAATTAAATCAATTCTATACCCTGTTTTTCCAGTGCTGATTGTCAGATCCCCAAGCTATCTTCAAATTCTAATCATTATTTTTTTTACAGTTCTGTGAAAGGCATCCATCCATTCAAAACAGTGAAATTCAAGCCGTTACCATATCACACTTAATTGTATTTTGACAGCTGCAAAACCCAGTTAACTCCTCCTAGAAGTTTGTCTACAAAATGATTAATTCAACTATGGTTATTTGAGAGAACAGATTTTACTCAGACATATGAACTGACAATAAAACATATTGATAATAAACACCTTAATCCTTAGAGAGCAATTTGGCAAAGAAGTTGAGGACAATTCATCTTAAAAACACTGCTCTTTTGGTTATTAACTTTTCCATCAATGCTTAAAAAACAAATACCCCACAAAGTTGAGGGTCTATGCCTCAGTCTGCAAAAACTTTTCCAGGAAACATTTCACTGAAATTTAAATGTGGCTAGGGAACTTTTCAATTATTTTGTTTATCCCTTTAGAAAGGCTATTAAAAAGCACACTGTATATTTTAAGTCAATCTCTGGAGGTTGGATAAAAGTCATTGATTTGATTTTGTCTTAAGACCTACAAAATACCTTAAGACCAATTGATTTCATTGGGAGCTAAGTTCAATCATGACTAACTCATCTTAGTGATTTCAATACCGCCTAAGTTCAATCGACTTATGTTAGGAAGGATTCAACACAATATGAGATTAGTAACATCACAAACTTCTGATCATTCTGTCAGTACAAACACTTCTTCTTGCTAGAACGAATGATTCCTCCCACACACAACTTTTTTTGCAGATTCTCCTGACCCTCTGGCGTGGATTTGGAGGACATGGGGGGGGCACACAGGGGAAAGAGAGTAGGGATGGCCCCATTGCACTAGCAGGAGCCCTTGTGCTGCCTCCCACTGGGTTAATTGGTTCTGGTCCTATGTGTTTTTATTCCATCTTGTTGTAAGCCATTCAAGGGATGATGGTTGAAGAACAGAGACTGCTGTAATTTGCAGAGTCCAAAACTTATGAAAAGCCCATTTCTGAATAGAAAGAAAAATTTAGTATTATGGTAGTTGAAGAGCTAAGGGACACAGGAATTTAGCAGCTTGCTGCCCAACAGTCAGGTGAAACCTGTTTCCATGATAGCAATCTTCCATTGCTCCTTGTTTAATATTACTACTCCATTCATGTGCAGTACAAACTTAGCCTAGAAATAAAACTGTTGTCCTGTCAGTACGTGGCCAACATCACCAAAGCTACGACTTCATCACCCCCAGCTATGCACAAAATAATGTTTGATCGTATAAAAAATGTTTCTCCTTTTTCTTTACAGTATTTTATTTTTTACTGCTGCTCTTTGAAAGCTGTGCACTTTGCCTCTGGCATCCTGGAACACACCTATTTGGCCTCATTGCAGCAATTCTGTCCTCTTCATGTCCATTATGTGATAAAAAGTTCCTGTTCTCGTTGCACTAAAAAGAAACTAAAGTTTTTTTGTGGAAAAGCTCCAAGTATGGCTGGGTTACATGTCCCTCAGCTAAACAATGTCTCCAAATGTTAATGGCAATTAAGCTATGTATTTTGCAGGTGATGATATCCATCAAGAAGAAAATGTTTAACTGCTGTAATATAGACTTTAATTACATGACAGAGATACCGTCAAAACAAAAATATTATTAACTTGCAAGTAGTTTTTTTTTAAAAAATGAAACAGATCTGTCTCTCTTTTTGGCAACAACAGCCTGTCTTCTCTGAAGGAAAATAATCATATTTAGTTATGTAAAGGCTAAAAATAAATGGTGAACAAAATTTACCAAGAAAGGTTTAAAAGTGTGTAAAAAAACCCACTACTTTTGCTGCTACTAACAACAGCGACAACAACAGACTTCACAAGCATTTAGGCAGCCAAAGCCAACATTTACCACAGCTGAATACAATGTTGGTTCTTGTATTAAACTTCAAAATCTAGTCCTCTATAAAGATCTTTTAAAATCTACAATGTGGATTAGCTTAATATTGGTAAATCAAAATTATCAGATCTAATACAACTCTAGATTATTGGAATAATAAGATTTAATGTGTTGTTTACTTATTTTATACAGTAGTGGTCTAGTTTTGATGACAGGTGAAGCCTTGAAGAGTGAAGTACAGAAATCTAATTCATTCTAACTTCATCATGGCTGGTGAAATCAAACTCAGGGAGGGTGTGAAAGACTAGCGGCTGGTTGAAAGTGGTTGCTTCACAGTGTGAGAGGATGGCATCTGCCACCTTAGACGAGGCGGTTGAACAGCTACTACCGAAAAAGCGAGGCTTTGGTCCAATCAATTCTCACAACTATCACCCAGTTGCAAATGCCATGTTTTTAGGGAAGGTGGCGGAGAGGTTTGTGATGGAGCAACTGGACGTTCCTGGATGAGAATGATTACACTGGTCAACAACAAATTTGTTGTCTGCGTTTTTTCAGTTGATTTAGGACGAATCTGATGCGCTGAATCCAAAAATCACATTGGTTTTGCTCAATCAGGTCAAGTTTTTGAGCTATGGCCACATGTCTTTTTTTACATTTTTGTTCACATGTACGCTTGTGTGGAGTATTTTAGAAGAAGTTGGTGGGGGTAAAATGCCATGTCGAATAATTGTTTTGATTGGAAATGATTATTTTAATGACAACAAGTATTCAGGTCCGATAGTTCTGGGTGATTATGTCGAAAAGGGATCAGTTTGAAGTCATAAAACCTCGAAATCTTCCAAAGCATAAAGTTATTTTGGTATTAAACTTGGTGACCAGGATAAAGCTTGGGCGCCACACATGGTGTGCAAGGCATGCACCGAGACTCTACGTGGGTGGACCAATGGCAAGAGGAGTCTGAACTTTGGAATTCCCATGGTTTGGAAGAAGCCGACAAACCATGTCACTGACTGCTACTTCTGCGCTGTTGATGTGACTGGGATCAACAGAAAGAACCGGAGCAGCCTCAAGTATCCTGATCTTCAATCAGCACGTCGTCCTGTAGCTCTTTGTGATGAAATTCCAGTGCCTGTCTTTGGAGAACTTCCTGACATTAGTGACGAAGATGCCTCTAGTGTTGAAGGACATGAAGAAGAAGAAGTGGTTCTTGAAGATGATGCTCCACATCCGTTTTCCCAAAAGGAGTTGAATGATCTAGTTCGCAACCTCTGTTTGTCAAAGGACTCTGCCGAACTGTTGGCATCCAGATTGAAGGAAAAAAACCTCCTCTCTGAGAGTGCTCACATCAGCTTCTTCCGCAACAGGCATCAAGAGTACCTCCGTTTTTTCTCGGAAGAGAAGGACTTGGTGTACTGTGCAGATATTGCACAGCTTCTGCTCAAGCTTGGAGTGCCACAGTACGAACCCAAAGATTGGAGACTGTTCATTGACAGCAGCAAGCGATCACTGAAATGTGTTCTGCTACACAACGGCAACCAGTTTGCCTCTATACCCCTGGCTCACTCGAGTACACTGAAGGAGAACTATGAAGCGGTGAAGTATGTGCTGGAGAAAATTGGTTATGATCAGCATAATTGGTTTATTTGTGTTGACCTGAAGATGGTGAACTTTTTGTTGGGACAACAGTCTGGCTTCACCAAGTACCCATGTTCTCTGTGCATGTGGGATAGTAGGGACCATGCTCAGCATTACACGAAGAAGGACTGGCCTGTGCGGGAGGAATTGGTGCCTTGCAGAGAAAGGAACATTATCAACGACCCTCTGGTAGACAGAGACAGAACTCTTCCCACCGCTGCACATCAAGCTCGGCTTAATCAAGCAGTTCACCAAGGCTCTGGACAAGGATGGTGACTGCTTTACTTACTTGTGCCAGGCTTTTCCAGGATTGACCATGGAGAAGTTGAAAGCTGGCATCTTTGACGGTCCTCAGATCCGTCAGCTCATCAGAGATCCAGAGTTCGGAAACTCAATGAACGAAGTGGAACTGGAAGCGTGGAAGGCATGTGTTCTGGTAGGGAAGAACTTTCTTGGCAACAATAAGGCCAGAAACTACACAGAACTTGTCAACAACATGCTGACTGCTTTCAGAAACCTGGGCTGCAACATGAGCGTCAAGATGCACTACCTATTTTCACATATGGACCGGTTTCCTGAGAACCTGGGTTCAATGAGTGACGAGCAGGGGGAGAGATTCCATCAGGACATGAAAGAGATGGAGACCAGGTATCAGGGTCACTGGGACGCAGTCATGATGGCTGACTACTGTTGGACTCTGAAGAGAGACCTCCCTGCCGCTGAGCATTCCAGGAGTTCCAAGAAACGGAAGTTCAAGCCCTGAAGTTTGAAAAATGGTGAAGCAACATGCAATTTACGTGTACTTACCTTTATCAATGCCCACCATTCAGTTTACAGTAATTGATGTTTCTATCAGGTAATCAATATATGTTTTTGGAAAAACATTTTTTTGTCTTAAAAACATATTTAGGATGATATGTGTTGACAAAAATCAGCTGATAATGCCACAAAAATGTAATCGATTTTGTCACAAGATCTGATTTTTTTCAAATCAACATAACACAAAAACCTGACCTGATGGAGAGAAACGGATGCCATTTCCTGCTTCAGCAGTGCAAAAATACCCTAAATCAGTTGTAGAAATCTAGACAACATTCAAATGTTAAAAATTGTTGCCCAGTGTTATCTGAATCCATGCCAGCCTGGGTTTGGTTGCCCTTTGTAGAGAGGACAGGAGGAGTGCAACCCTGCTCCTTCTTCTCAAGCTTTCAGTGGCTTATGATACCATTGGCCATTGTATACTTCTGCGGCAAAACTGCAGGCTGGGCATCAATGGCATCGTTAGTGGTGGCATTGTGCTGCAGTGGCTCCATTCCTACCTATAGGGCCATGTCCAGAGAGTAACTCTGGGAGAGTGCTCCTCAGCCCTCTGGTGTTTACACTATGGAGTGCCAGAGGGCACTGTTGGGAACAATCATTAGGAATTTTGGAATGAAGAACCATCAATATTCTGATTATACCCAGCTGTATTTCTCCATTACATCTGAGTTAGGAAAAGCTGTGGAAGCCCTGGACCACTGTCTGAATGCAGTGGTGGACTGGATGTGAGCCAGTAAGCTGGGCTGATATCCTAGAAAGGCAGAGGCCTCATGGGTAGATGGTTCCATATCTGGGAGATAGATTAGTTGCCTGTTTGGGATGGGGCTGCACTCCTTCTGAAGGAGCAGGTTTATAGATATTCTTTGATCGATCTTTGTCATTAGAGGCTCCAAGTGACTTGTGGCCTTCTAGCAACTTTGGCTGGTATGCCAGCTGCGACTATTCCTGGTTTAGGGTGGCATGGTCCATACATGTATTGGTAGCCTCAAAACACAATTATGGTAACACACTTTATGTGGGACTGCGATTGTGTCTGGTCTAAAAGATGCCGCTGGTGCAGAATGCAGCAGCTACTCTCTCACAGTAGCAGACTGCTGGCAATATGTATTGGTTATCAAATCGCTACCAGGCTAGGTTCAAAGTCTGTGTGTTAATTTACAAAACCCTAAACAATTTGGGCTGAAAGTACCTTAAGGTTCCATCAGATCCCAGAATCCACTTCAAAAGAAATCAAGTATATGCACCTGTCACAGAAGATATGCACTACTTTATGCACAAGTACTATAAAGAACATGTGTTTGACGCTGCACACTTATTGGGGGAATGCACATTAAACACAGTACTTCTGAGTAGACAAGCATAGGAATACGTTGTACAACTGTTATTCCATCTACCCAGCACAGCTTGACATTGTACTATTGAAAGAGCTAAATATTGCTGTATATTACTTTTGTCTCGTGCAAGCAGAACTATCCTATTCTATTAGTCATAATCTTCTAATTGAGTATTTTTAGTGCCTAGCACAAGACCTCAGGCTTCATGCAAAATCACAAGCCTATAAAACTTCACAAATACAAGTCTGTTCTTGGCCGCTGCAATTTTCCAATGTTCTTTGTAGCAGACCTGGATTCATTTTAAATCAGCATGCATGAGCCTTTGCTGAAACTAATTTTTCCTGGCCACCCAAAAGCAAACTGAAGAATTGGACTTGATCTTCAGCCTTGGCAACAACATTATATTGGCCCACCAAGTTATTCGGCAGCATTGGTTGTTATGGTGTTACAAGAAACAGTCTGTTCTGTGTACATTCTGAAAGTGTATCTTGTGGATGTTGCATAATCTATTCATTTATTTGTTGTTACGTATATAGCACCATCAGCAGCAATTTTATTAGGCTGAAGCAGAGGGGGTGATAGGAAACAGGACCACACTATCAGGTTCCTCCTCCCTCCATTAAGTGTCACCTGGCTGAGGGAAAGGTGGAAAGCAGGGCCACTTTATCTGGCTCTACCTCCCTCCAAAGGCTATCACATGGCTGCAACAGAAAGCAAGGTGATAAGCAGGGGCATTCCATCATCTCTTTTTATCAACACCCTTTGGCTCATCTTCCTGAACTGTTTTCCTTCCATCTGCTCATTAGAAGACCTACTATGTAACTTGAAGAGTTTGTGCCAGAGTTTGCAATCTCCCTTCTTCATACCTTTTGTTTTCTTTCAAATTGCAAGCTGTGGGCCAGGGATTTACTTGTTTGAATTGACCTTGTATAAGTTGCTCTAGCAGTCTTTTAGCTGAAGCTGGGGTAACATGCTTTAAAATCAATTACCGTATTTTTTGCTCTATAAGACTCACTTTTTCCCTCCTAAAAAGTAAGGGGAAATGTGTGTGCGTCTTATGGAGCGAATGCAGGCTGCGCAGCTATCCCAGAAGCCAGAACAGCAAGAGAGATTGCTGCTTTCACTGCACAGCGATCCCTCTTGCTGTTCTGGCTTCTGAGATTCAGAATATTTTTTTTCTTGTTTTCCTCCTCCAAAAACTAGGTGCGTCTTGTGGTCTGGTGCGTCTTATAGAGCGAAAAATACGGTATGTATTTTGAAAAATTGTTCATTATGCATGTGGATACCTCTTAAGATACAGGAACCAAATTTTGCATTATGGTTCCCGAGATCAAGGGGTAGGTTTTTATTTATGTTTGGATACAAATGGGTGCCATTTTGAATCAAGATGGCAGACTGTACCTTTGAAAACTGCACTGATTTTATTTGTTAGAATTCCCAAACTATGGAGCATGAGGTTGCTTGTAAATACATAAATGTGCATAGTGCTTTACAGAGTACAATAGGACAGGTCCCTATCTGAAGGATCTGCAATCAATAATCAGATACAGGGAGACAATAGAGGAGGGTGATGGAAATGGAAACAGGGATAATAATGAAAATAATGTGTAATTATGCTTAGCTACAATAGGACCTAGGACCATGTCAAAGGCTTCACACAAAAAGGGTTTTGAAGAGGGATTGGAAGAGACTCCCATTCATTACCATGCTTTGAAATAACTGTACACTTCTCAAAAAAGTGAGAGAATGAAAAATGGAAAGGCAAAAGCATAAAATGGCTGCTGTACATTTCTTTGTAAGAGCTGCTGCTTCTAATGCCAGAAAAAACAGGCTTGCCTGTTTCAGTGTATTCAGTGGTGGGACACTTGCAGCCCTCCAGATGTTGCTGGACCACAATTTACATAATATTTGAATATTGGCTATGCCTACTACAGCTGATGGATGTGGGGAGTCCAAAATCTGGAGGACAACACGTTCCCCAGCCTGGGTGTAGGCAAAAAACCACACAACTACATAGGCATTATCTGTGTGTAGGGCAGATCCCATGAGGTACAACTCAAATAAAGGAAGGCATAGTTCAACATGTAGAACTCTGGGTTAAATGTGGGCAGTGCTTTTTCGGTACCTCTCAGGTGGACGCCATTGCCATTATAAAAGAACAAAGGAGGAGTTTGTGCCAAGTTCTGGCACCACTTTTTCTAGAAAAATAACACTGAATGTGGGTAGGCTCACATAGACCATCTGGGCTACACCAGCAAAATTGGTTGAAGTGTGTACAGCTGAGTTGCAACCTGTGTTGACACCTGAATAGTTTGACCTGGAAAAATCACCTAGTAGGTTACAGGCAGAAATGTACTTTCCTCCTCTACCTCTTCCCCACAAAGAGGGTGGTATGGTAGTCCACGGGCTGGATTTAACTAACTAGTTCCGCTCACAGAAGCACACATCCATGCAGCTCCCAGCTGTTCCTCCTGAATGCCCCCACTCCACTATTGCACTTTGTCGTAGGGCAGTTATGTGTGCCTCGTGATCTGTCCTGTACTCTCAACTAGCTTGTTGCCCTAGGTGCAGCTGAAGAGGTACCCTGTGCTTGTACTGAAGAATCAACTGCTACTCCACCCACAAGAATGGGATTGGGGCACCAACTTGTCTTTTGGCTCAGATAGCAAAATGTCTCAGGATGGCCTGGGGTGGGGGGAGGCTAACAAAGGGGGCACAGGGCAGGCAGAAGGGAATGAAGGCAATCAGTGCGTTGCATACAGGAGCACTCCACTTTTACAGAAAAATCAGTCTTGTGGTACCTTATTTTATTTATTTATTGCATTCATATGCATATTTTATCCAAGAAATTCAATATAGCATACATTGTTCTCCCCCTCCCCAGTTAATCCCCACAACAACTCTGAGGTAGTTTAGATTGAGAGTCACCTGGTGAGCTTCACATCCAAGTGGAAAATTGAACCCAGGGATCCTAGGTCCTAGTTAAACACCCTAAGCACTATCAAAACTGAAAGAGTAAAATTTATCATAAGCTTCTGTAGATTTAAGCCCACTTTATCAGACGCATGAAGTGAAATCTTAGCTGGAAGGTGTTGGGGAAAAATGAATGATTTCGTCGGCTATCTCCCTATGCTTCCCTATAGTTAGATGCCGAAACATAAATACAACCCCCTCTCTAAAATTAAAAGATCGTGACCGCCTGTCTTTGCTGCTGCCTTGTTTGGGAGAGTATGGCACCCCGCTGACCAAAGCCACGCTAAAAATCTGGATTTCTCTGCTGGTTCCCGCTCCGAGCACCCTTCACTTCTGCCCTGGAACGTTCACACTGAACCCGGAATTTGGGCTCAGTGCGAGTTGTTTATGAATCCGGACCACAGACTTCCTTCCCAGAGGGTCTCTTCCCAGCAGACAACGCACCGGAAGTTCCTACTCAGCAAAGCAGCCCTTCTACGGCAAGAAATCTATGCTCATCGGGCAGCCGACAGCTTTTTCTTTGGTCTTTCTGTGCCTCTCTACAAGACTCTAAATATCCTCCACCTCCGACGAAGGGATGTGTTTACATCCGGGACTTTTTTTTGCGGCTGCGCAGTCCCGTCCCCCCGCCTCACCGGCCGTTACTCTCATCTTCTTTGGCGGGACGCCGTTTGTTTAACCCTTGGCGGTGCCCCACGATGATTCCCACTCCGTGGCACCGGCACGTGGGGCCGCAGGGCCGCTTCAGCGAGGTTTACGAGCCCGCCGAAGACACTTTCCTGCTGC
This sequence comes from Podarcis pityusensis, assembly GCF_964106645.2. NCBI lineage: Eukaryota > Metazoa > Chordata > Lepidosauria > Squamata > Lacertidae > Podarcis > Podarcis pityusensis. Next base: position 51,610,799 of record NC_138027.1, read on the forward strand.
TGGACGCTCTGGAGAGGGACGCGGAGGAGCTGAGGAGCGGCAGGTGAGGGAGCCAATGGCAGGAGGGAGGCGGGGGAAGGACGCGGGGGGGGGGAGAGAGGATGCGCGCGCACGCAAACGGCGGCGGTGCCGGTCATTTGTACGGCCGTTCCTGTCAGGAGCCTTCACCTCGCGTGCTGGTGGCGCGGCTCAGGTCTCGCAGCTCTGGCCTCTTGGCAAAACTGAACTCGTTGACTTCGCTTGAATTTATATTGAAGGTGCTGCAGGTGGGTTATGTTCCGAGGACGTTTAAGACAGCGGCGTAGACCTACGGCGAAAGTGCAGACCACTATAGCAGAGCTAAACATCAAACCGAACCCACTCAAACCTCAAATTGCGCCCAGTTAAACTAAAAGTGTATCTCCATGCATTTGGAGTTCTTTGAAGTCTGAAAACAAAGAAAAGAAATGTGTGTGTGTGCCTAATGTAAGGTTACCAGATTTGTTTCAATGAATCCGGGGACACTTTTCAACTTCCTCCTAAATAGATGGATTTTGTCAGGGGACTGATTTGTAAATCTGGGAACTGTCCCCAGGAAACGGGGACGTCTGGTAACCTTAGCCTAATGATGGTAAGGAGGGCATTGAACCCAGATCACAATACCCATTCCTCCACCATGGCATGAAAAAAGCAGATTCCATAAAAGCACTCAACACGCTTTTTTAAGGTTCATGTGTAAAGTAATGTGCACACAACAAATGTATATGGAACCACAGGCATCATCCGGGTGCATGCAGTGGCAGATGAGTTGGTTGTTTTTAAAGATTTATTCCCCACCCTTGGATCACACATTCTCAAGGCAACTTACAAGAAACAGGACAACATTCACCCTTTCTTTTTTTCTCACACAGCTGGCACAATCTTGAAGCTGGACAGATAGGATCAGGATATGCTTCCCACCACGAGGAGCAAGGCAGTTGCAATCTCATCTTTGGGAACCTGCACATGTTTATTAGTAGGATTTGCAAGCTTCAGCTAATTTTTTCTCTCAGAGTTGTGAGAATAGTACAACCTGAGCTCCTTGGAGGAAGGGTGTGAAAGAAATGTATCAAAAAAAAAAAAACCAAACCAGGGCTCTGGCCTGTTGTGGTGCCTGAAGCAGAAAGTTTAAATGGCAGCCCTCCCACTAATCAACATGCCACAATGCACCAGAAAGTCCCACTGGAAAAAAAATATTTTTATTTATTTATTAAATTTGTATAGCATTCTTCATCTGAGGTCCACAAGGTGGTTTGGAATATTAAAATACAAAAATGCATAACATAGTAACAAACAAAAACAATAACTTCCCCACACAGTTTAAAAGATATTAGGTAGTTTAATTAGTCAAAGAATTGGCAGTAGATAAATATTTTGCCTGGTGCCTAAATATATGTAATGAAGGTGCCAGGGGAGGCTCCCAGGATAGCATTCCATGAGCGGGGAGCCATTGCAGAAAAGGCTCGTTCTCATATTGCTACCCTCTAGACCTCTTGTGGAGGAAGAAGGGCCTCAGATGGTGATTGCAGGGTCTGGGGGGGATTCATAATGGGGAAATGTGGTCCTCAGGTATTGGGATCCTGAGCCATTTAAGGCCAAAACCAGCACTTTGAACTGGGCCTGGAAACTAGTGCAGTCATGATAATAATAATAATAATAATAATAATAATAATTTATTATTTGTACCCCGCCCATCTGGCTGCGTTTCCCCAGCCACTCTGGGCGGCTTCCATAGAAACCAAAAACACTAAAATATCATACATTAAAAACTTCCCTGAACAGGGCTGCCTTAAGATGTCTTCTGAATGTCAGGTAGTTGTTTATCGTTTTGACATCTGATGGGAGGGCGTTCCACAGGGCGGGCGCCACTACCGAAAAGGCCCTCTGCCTGGTTCCCTGTAGCTTTGCTTCTCGCAATGAGGGAACTGCCAGAAGGCCCTCGGCGCTGGACCTCAGCGTCCGGGCAGAACGATGGGGGTGGAGACGCTCCTTCAGGTATACTGGGCCAAGGCCGTTTAGGGCTTTAAAGGTCAACACCAGCACTTTGAATTGTGCTCGGAAACGTACTGGGAGCCAATGTAGGTCTTTCAAGACCGGTGTTATGTGGTCTCGGCGGCTGCCCCCAGTCACCAGTCTAGCTGCCGCATTCTGGATTAGCTGTAGTTTCCGAGTCACCTTCAAACGTAGCCCCACGTAGAGCGCAGTGCAGTAGTCCAAGCGGGAGATAACTAGAGCATGCACCACTCTGGCGAGACAGTCCGCGGGCAGGTAGGGTCTCAGCCTGCGTACCAGGTGGAGTTGGTAGACAGCTGCCCTGGATACAGAATTGACCTGCGCCTCCATGGACAGCTGTGAGTCCAAAATGACTCCCAGGTTACGCACCTGGTCCTTCAGGGGCACAGTTACCCTATTCAGGACCAGGGAGTCCGCCACACCAGCCCGCCCCCTGTCCCCCAAAAACAGTACTTCTGTCTTGTCAGGATTCAACTTCAATCCATTAGCCGCCATCCATCCTCCAACCGCCTCCAGGCACTCACACAGGATCTTCACCGCCTTCACTGGTTCTGATTTGAGAGGTAGAGCTGGGTATCATCTGCATATTGATGGACACCCAGTCCAAACCCCCTGATGATCTCTCCCAGCGGCTTCATATAGATGTTAAAAAGCATGGGGGAGAGGACGGAACCCTGAGGCACCCCACAAGTGAGGGCCCAAGGGTCTGAACACTCATCCCCCCCCACCACTTTCTGAACATGACCCAGGAGGAAGGAGCGAAACCACTGTATAACAGTGCCCCCAGCTCCCAACCCCTCTAGACGGTCCAGAAGGATGTTATGGTCGATTGTATCAAAGGCCACTGAGAGATCCAGCAGAACTAGGAAACAACTCTCACCTTTGTCCCTAGCTCGCCGGAGATCATCAACCAGTGCGACCAAGGCAGTTTCAGTCCCATGATGAGGCCTGAACCCTGATTGGAAGGGATCCAAATGGTCCGCATCCTCCAGGCGTGCCTGGAGTTGTTCAGCAACCACACGCTCAATCACCGTGCCCAAGAATGGAAGATTTGAGACTGGGCGATAGTTGGCCATACTGGCCGGGTCTAAAGATGGTTTTTTAAGAAGCGGTTTAATGACCGCCTCTTTCAGCGGATCTGGGAATGTTCCCTCACAGAGGGAAGCATTCACCACCCCACAGAGCCCATCGCCCAGCCCTTCCCGGCTTGCTTTTATTAGCCAGGATGGGCAAGGATCAAGGAGACAGGTGGTTGGTTTCACGTGTCCAAACAGCCTGTCCACATCCTCGGGGGTAACGGATTGAAATTGATTCCATGCAACTTGACCAGACAGGGCTCTAGCACTCTCCCGCCCCAGCCCTGCTCCCACGGTGGTGTCTAGCTCCTTCCGAATATGAGTGATTTTATCTGCAAAAAACTTTGCAAAATCGTTGCAGGAGATCTTGGGGTCTTTACAAGGCCCCGGTGGTAAAGGTGGTTCCGTTAAATTGCGGACCACCTGAAAGAGTCTCCTGCTACTATTTTCTGCAGATGCAATAGAGGCGGTGAAGAAAGTCTTCTTCGCCATCGCTATCGCCACTTGGTAGGCTTGACGTTGAGCTCTAACCTGTGTCCGGTCAGATTCGGAGTGAGTTTTCTGCCACCGACGCTCTAGCCGTCTCAGCGATTGTTTCATCGCCCTCAGCTCCGAAGAAAACCACGGGGCTGTCCGGGCTCCATGCAATCGGAGAGGGCGCTTCAGAGCCAGACAGTCGATAGCCCTGGTTAACTCCGCATTCCAGCGGGCCACCAGGGAATCAGCTGAAAGGCCATCAACATGGGATAAAGCATCCCCTACCACTCTCTGGAAACCATTTGGATCCATTAAGTGGCGGGGGCGGACCATCCGAATTGGTCCCACCTCCCTGCAGAGGGGAAGGGTCGCGGAGAAGTCCAGTTGCACCAGGAAGTGATCTGACCATGGCACTTCTTTTGTTTCACTTTTACTTAGTGTCAGATCACCCACGCCACTAGAGGTGAATACCAGGTCTAAGGCATGTCCATGACTATGAGTTGGGCTCAACTTATTCAGGGACAGCCCCATGGAGGCCATGCTTTCCACGAAGTCCCGAGCGGCCCCTTGTAAGGTCGTGTCGGCGTGGATGTTAAAATCCCCTAGGACAACCAAACTAGGTGTCTCCAGGAGAACATCCGCCACGACCTGAAGCAGCTCGGACAGGGAATCCTTGGTGCAGCGGGGAGGTCGGTACACCAAAAGGAATCCTGTACTGCCCCTATTGCCCAACTTCCAGAACATGCACTCAGAAAACTGGGTCTTCCCAGTAGGACGCCTGATGCAAACTAATGACTTCCTAAAAATCACTGCAACCTCCCCTCCCCGCCCACATGACCTGGGTTGCTGTGCGTAAGAGAAACCTGGTGGGCAAGCAGCAGCAAGGACAGGCCCATCTGCTTCCTCCAACCAGGTCTCTGTCACACATGCCAGGTCAAATCCTCCATCCACAATCAAGTCGTGGATGGCAGTGGTTTTATTCATCATTTTCCTGGCATTACACAGCAACACCTTCAGGTCATGTGGGTTTCCCCTGTTGATTCCAGTATCCATCTGGTCAAGGCCAGACCCGGAGGCAGGGATAGTCTTCAAACAACGACTAAACCTGCCTCCTCGGTAATGACATGGTCTGGTCTTAGCGTAACTCCTCCTCCTGCCCATGATCACCAAGATCGGATGTCCCAGTGCTTCCCCCCCGTGGAACTTGTCCCAGCCATCATGTTGGCTGGGGCCCCACTCCCAGGCAGCCCTGATCCCGCCCCTTAAAAACAAAACACAAACTATACAGAACCAATAAAACAACAGAAAACAAAAACAGAACAATTATACTAAAATTAATCCCCAACCAAATATCCATCCCACCCACCCACCCTCAACAAAGGAAAAAAAGAAATACAAATTTAAATTGCCACCGACTGCTTGAGGACATTTTAAAACACATTAACCACTTGGAACAGGGAAGCAATTGCAGAACACTTCCCAGCTTCCCCAAAAGTTTGTTCCAAATAAGGGCCTGGGCCACGCCCCCTGGGCCAGTTGGAGAAGGCCCTGGAAAGGAGCAGGCCCTGCAGTCCGCACCCAGCCGATGGTCCGAGGCCTCCCCGCAGCAGGAGTCTCTTTATAGCTGGGAGAGAGGGCCTTGGCCACGCCCCCTGGGCCAGTTGGAAAAGGCCCTGGAAGGGAGCAGGCCCTGCAGTCAGGCCAGAATTGGCATCATATGCTCAAACCCAGCATTCAAAACTCCCATTGTTCTAGGCACGTTTTGCGGCAAGGAATTTCATTTGCATGAGTAGTTTCTGAGCTCTGGGCACAGTACTGCGCCTAAGATTTCAGATTAAAACTTCCAGCCACTTTCTGAATACTGGAAAAGAGACCCTCTTAAGAATATTAGGGCGGTGGGCAGGGGAAGCATGGCGTTGTTGTTGTTGTTGTTGTTGTTTTTTGCAGTCTTCAGAAGAGGACTAGACCATGTGAAAAATGAATATAAGATTTTATCTGCAGTTCTTATTTTCAGCTTTGTATTCTTGTTATAAAAAGTGCACCTGGACATTCCATTGTTGCGCCCATAACCTAAGTTTAAGGTGCCATTCATCCCCTAACTTTCATATCTCTGTTTCTAATACTGCTCAAACTGTTTTGCCCTTGTGAGCAACCTGGCCTCTGAATTCTGCACCAACTGAAGTTTCCAAACACTCTTCAGAGGCAGCCCCACATATAACACATTGCAGTAATCTAACCTAGAAGTTACCAAAGGATAGATGGTAGAAGTTAGGCTATATGTGTCCAGATAGGGGAGCAGCTGGGTCACCAGCTGAAGCTGATGGAAGGCACTCTGTGCCACCAAGGACCCCTGAGCCTCAAGAGCATTGCTGCTGTTTCAAGGAGCCTTATATATACAAAATATGCTCTGTTAGAACTATGGCTGTAGTCCAGCTTGATATCTAGGATATACTTGTCCTATAGTTATGACAGTTAACTGTGCTTAAGTGTGTCTAGAGCAAACATTCATCTGCAGGATGACCCACTAGTTTTGAGGCAAAACTAGAATACGTACTGGCATTTACAGATGGAAAATATATAAAGAACTTAGGCTTACAGATTGTTTTGAAAGGCCATCATTAGACTGGATAAGTGCATTTCAAATAGGATTTACTAGTTTAAAAAATCAGAAGTTGAAAACTACATGGAAAATGAATTTAATCTCTTTAAAAATCAAGCTTATTAATTTATAAAAATAGAACTTAAGCTTCTTAGTGGGTATAGTCATTCCATTTAAAGTAAAGCTTACAGTGGATAATATTAATCTCTTATTTTTTTCTGCAGAAAAATACATTGTCTCTATTCAGATATTTTTAAGATATGTAGTCACTGTCTGAATAGTTTATAGCGGCACAGCCCTCGTTAATCTCATTGCACCCTTATTTTTATGTCTAAAATGTTTAGCATTGAGATCTGCCTTGAAGTAGGATCTGGATCTGGAGTAGTTTCAACATTTTTGGCTTCAATTGCTGGACCCAAAGCGTTATACTTGTAAGTATTTATATGTTATTTTAAATTGTATTGTAGGATAAGTAAAGGCAGGGTGCATATGATTCCTTAAATGTACCCCACACCCCTAGATCACAAAAATATTACCATGAATTGCACTTCAGTGGCCTTTTAATTAAGTTGTATACTATAGTGGTTTTTTAAAAAACCTTTGGGCATAAATATGTGAAGTGTAATTAAAGTCATGGGAATGTATATTTGATGCCAGTGGATCCTTCCTACAGTAGACCAGTTGGGTGAAAGATGCACAGGTTGAAGCTAATACTATACATATCCCAACTCTATGCAGCTAATTACTTGGTTCAGATATCATAGAAGAAGAAGAAGAGTTTGGATTTGATATCCCGCCTTTCACTCCCTTTAAGGAGTCTCAAAGCAGCTAACATTCTCCTTTCCCTTCTTCCCCCACAACAAACACTCTGTGAGGTGAGTGGGGCTGAGAGACTTCAAAGAAGTGTGACTGGCCCAAGGTCACCCAGCAGCTGCATGTGGAGGAGCGGAGACACAAACCCGGTTCCCCAGATTACCACTCCTAACCACTACACCACACTGGCTCCTACCAAATCATGGTTCATTTTAACAGTATTTTAGAACCTAAACCATTGAGTTTCCAAATGCATTAGAAGCAAACTATGCTTTAGACCTTTTTATCTGCTTTAGTATTCCATCCTTCCAGGACTTGGCTTCAAAGACTTATTTCTGTATTTCTGGTGCAGCCGTGCCTGGAGATGTTTACATGCTGTGCCAAATCATAAACTTCATTCACCATAGTTTTTATGGTCTCTGAACTGAGCCAGTATGTTGCATGGAAGTCCATGGTTAATCTTGGTTTAATAAAAGTTACCAGTATTCTTTCTTTCAAAGCTTGGGTGGCGCAAAAATCCCTGCAGTCAGAGCAGATAGGGATATTTGAATTGTTATGCCTAACATGGTATCTGAATTGTTGCCAACTACAAGAGAATACTATTATAAGGAACTGCGACCTGTGGGTATTTATTTGTATCACATTGTGACAGTTTTAATATCACCTTATCTAAATGATATTTAATGTTACCTTGGTTGACAAAACATTGCTTGTTTTAACTGAAATACGGCTCATTTGCTTATAGATGTACCGATATCAACCCTCTGGCAGGTCTGTGCACTGTGGAAACAGCCATACATAATAATGTTGACATTCAGCCCATAATTACCGATCTGGTGAGATTCAAATTATAACTCATCCTTTTGATAGATAATACTGCATACCTTCATAATACCAAACACTTCACTGTGATGTGCTGATATAGCACTTTGAGTTTATATTGTTCAATGAATTAGCTTTTTTGCGGTATTTATATGCTATTGTTTGTTTACTAGTGACTTATGTTTGTAAATTTTAATGGTACTGTTATTATTGTGAGCTACTTCCATCTCAACATTGTTGTTTGAAAAGCAGAACACAAATATTAAATCAGATCAATTTATAAAATGTTACCGTATTTTTTGCCCTATAGGACGCACTTTTTCCCCTCCAAAAATGAAGGGGAAATGTGTGTGCGTTCTATGGGGCAAATGCAGGCTTTCGCTGAAGCTTGGAGAGCGAGAGGCCTCGGTGCGCACCGACCCCTCTCTCTCCAGGCTTCAGGAAGCTATCCGCAAGCCTTGCGAGCCCGGGGGGAGTTCCCGCGGGCTCGCAAGGCTTGCGGGCAGCAGCCTGTTCTGTGGGCTGGGGTCAGGGAAAGCTCGGGCTTCCCCTGCCCCAGCCGCGGGGGAAATAATTTTTTTTTATTCATTCCCCCCCCCAAAAAAAAACCCCGAGGTGCGTCCTATGGGCCAGTGCGCCCTATAGGGCGAAAAATATGGTAATCCTTTTAATACAGAGGTACTTTTTTCACTTCCTTTGGAAAATAATTGTAGCAAAACTATCCTCATCCAGTAATTTGGTGAGTTAATTGAAAGCAACATTGTTTTTTTGGTTTTGACCTTTTTTTGGAGCATAAAGGCAATGAGACAGCTTTTAGATTGATAACAAGTCTTTTAATAAGATGTCAGTCTTCTGTGACCTAACTGAAGGTCATGTGCTAAAGTTGAAGCAAACTGGAATAGCTGTAACTTCCCCCCTGCCCCTGCCCCAAATTCTTTACTAAATCGTATTTTACACAAGCAGGCTTGGAGCAGTTTGTTGGAGAATAAAAGTTGTGTTAATTTATTTTACGTCAACTTATGTCTAGGTAACAGCATTGTTGCCACGATTGCATGGGAAAGTGGATGTACTGCTATTTAACCCACCTTATGTAGTAACCCCTTCTGCTGAGGTATGTATGCATTTGAGAAAATAGTTTATCAACCTGTTGCAGTTGGGTAGCAGTTGTTACCCACTGAATATGTTGAATTTCACTTGTCTGAAAATTTCAATTCAACTGCAGCATTTCGTAAATCTGTTTTCACTATTAACTTGCTAATCTTGTCTAGTATTTCTGTCTTCCATTATTACTACTATTAATAAATTTGCACATGCATTTTCTGGATACTTGCAGCCTGATCTTATCTCAGTCACCTTTGTGTTGAATGGAGCTCTGCTTAGGTTTGCAGACTTCATATCCTGATGATTCTTCAGTAATAATAGACAGTAAGGCCATCTTGCTTTAAAAAATTGGTTAAAAAGCTAAACAAGTATATGTGACTTACATAATTGATTGAATTCAAATGTGTTTGACTTCACTCATTGCAAAGGTCATCTTGTTTTTATTTTGTCTAAAATGCTGCATGGTATATCAAAGTGCAATTTTCCTTTTTCATTTATTCTAGATTCACAGTCATGGAATAGAGGCAGCATGGGCTGGAGGTAAAAATGGCAGAGAAGTTATGGACAGGCTCTTTCCACTGGTGTCAGACTTGCTTTCAGCTAGAGGATTATTTTACTTAGTTGCAATTAAAGAAAATGATCCAGGTTAGCAATACTTCTGTTCTCCCTCCCCCTTAAACTTAAGGAGTTTACACTGAAACACTTGGCAAATATCCTAAAAACAGTTTGGCTAGTCTTTACTTTTTGCATTAAATCTTTTCAGAGAGAGGCATGCTTTAGAATAATTTTGTAATTCATTTGAATGAGTATTGGAGACAATTTTATGCCAAAATGGATTCAGCCACTCTTATGATGCCTTATATGAGCTGTATACATCTTGTATGATCTGTCTAGTATTCAGCTACTGCTGGTGAAAGCCCTTGCGGAGAACACAGAATTCCCCTTCATACCTTATTGACATGAATGAATTCCATATGATGAAAGGAAAGTGGGACCCCATCCCAGGTGTTCTGTGCTGGGCCAGCCTTACCCCCTGATGCTTATGCATTTAATGTGGATGGCTGCAAAAGTATATCTCATGCATAGATCCACACTCAATGTGTGGATTCTGAGGCTGTCCCAGCACAGAACATTGAGGATACAACTTCCCTTTCATCACATGAACTTTCTTCACCTGCAGGGGGCTAGAATGACCATCTTATTTCCTCTAAAAGCCATTTAGTCTCAGGCTTGGATGCTAAATGGGACTACCCAAAAATAAGGTAGACACTTTTACATATTGGGGGGGCTCCTTTGGTATGCAGAAATATGTAAATTAAAACTAAAAAAATTAAGTCCCAAATATGTCTAAAGAATGTTGAGGGCAACAGTGGGGGAAGGAAAGAAAAAAACCTGCTTGGGGCTTTAACATAGGCAAGGCGGACCTGTGGCTCTTTAGTTGTTGGTCTTCCACCTCCCAGAATTCCTGACCATTGACCATCCTAGCTGGGACTGTTGGAGACCAAGAACTGGAAGGCCACATGCCTCCCCTAACATCTTGCAGTAGGTATTCTGGAGGATTCGGGTCACCAGAGGGACCTGTGCCATGAGGTTATGCTTCCTTTTTTGCACTTTACCAAGATTTTTCAGGAAGAGAAATAAAAAGGTCACACGTACTCTTTCCCATTCTTCCAAAACCTTCCTTGCTTCCATCAATGCATAGGACACTTGAGTTTAGGGCTAGCTAGCCCCCAACCTAAATCCTTTAACACCATATGGTAAAGGCGACACAAGGCGACAGGAAGGGAAGAAAAAAGGGTCATACAATTTCCATTTCTGGTTCCAAAAAGTCGCCCACCCCAGTTGCACTCTGAGCTCCAAACAGATTAATCTGTTTCAAGCTGTAGCTGTAAACAGCAATGTTTCTGTTAAGGCAGGCATCCCCAAACTCAGCCCTCCAGCTGCTTTGGGACTGCAGCTCCCACCATCCCTGACCACTGGTCCTGTTAGCTAGGGATGATGGGAGTTGTAGTCCTAAAACATATGGAGGGCCAAGTTTGGGGATGCCTGTGTTAGGGGCTGCAACACTTCCTTGTGACTCATCACGTGCCTATTACTGCTTAGTCATGTAATGCTTGCTGTAGAATGGATTAGTGATCCATTTTTGCCCAGAGTTTCTACATCTATTTACAGGTGGCATACAGGCGAGTCAGAGGCTGTTATAATTGAATGTTAAGTAAATGTGAATCATGGAGTAGCAAAGGAACAGATTTTTCGGTTGAGAGCCAAACTGAGACTAGGTTGGCAGTGAATAATTATTATTCCTTTTGTTAATAGCCAAGTGTGTAACTCTTAAAATGAGAGAACCTTGGAAATGACACGCAAGTGAGCCTTACACTGGTCAGGAATAAGGAGTTAAGAACCTTGCTTAGTTTTGTTCGATATCTGTTCTCACAGCAGTGCTGGTAATCTAGTATCAGCTTTCTACAGGTTTTTCTCTTTGCCAATAGGCAGGAAATCTAGCTGGGTGGATTGTGTTTGTGTATGGTTTTTTTTGTTTTTTGTTTTTGTTTTTTTGCAAAATTAATGCTGAAAGAAATTTGAAGATAATTTTGGCTGATAGAAGGCTAGGACCCATCTGTTGCTTTAAACTGAGCTGTGATTTCTCATTTGTAATTGCAGATGAAATTATCAAAATATTGCGAAAATGTGGCTTAAAAGGCACCAGAGTACTTTCCAGACAAGCAGGAAGAGAAAATCTCTCGGTACTTAAATTTTGCAAGTCCTGAAGACTACCTGTTAAACAAAAACTACTCTGGAATAAAGGTTGCACAAAAGACAATAATACTTGATCCTGTATTAATTTTTTCTCACAATGAAGACAGAAGTTCTTTTGATCAGGACTGAATTTCTTGAACAGAAATTTTGGAGGGTATGGTGTGCACGTACGGCATGGAAGGCGAGGGGGCTCCATGTCCTCTTTTTTGCTCTTCAAAATATGGCACCCCTAGTATGCACAGCATTGCACTGGTGGTGTTCTAGTCTCTGGAAATGGAATTAACCAAAGCACAGAAGCTGAGGCTTTACATACCATCAGTTTTTGCCAGAGATGTCAGAATGCCTTGCTTTTAATATATATAGTAATAATAAATAATAATTAATATAAAAGCCATATACAATTTGTATGATACCCTGATCAAACAACTTAAGATTTTTATTTGTAAATAAAGCTAAAATTAGCATTTCACAGCTAAATCCAACTGTGCCTGTTGATTTTCTTTGAGAAGTTCATTGAAGCAGAGAAGTTCATTGAAGCAGAGAAGTCATTTCAGAAGAAGGTCTCCCGACAAAGCGGACAGGTGGATTTGTTACTAGATGTAAACCATTTGTACTGAAAGAATTTTTAAAAAAAGAGTATTAAAAGCAGATTTGACATACATTTTACGTTAAATGTAAGGTTGCTAGATGAACAAGTTTTATTTATATCTTAAATAGTTGAGTAACTATCACATGTGTGCCTTCTGTGAAAATTCAAATGAAAGCCATTTCTGAAGCCTATTATTCAACGAAGTTTTTTGCCCATTTGGGTGCTTAAGGACTTAATTGTCATATTCTAAGGCTTACTACCATGGGCAGATAGCTTTCCTATATGAGCATACTACACTAGTATGTCCTAGTCTTTCAGTTTTCAACAATGTCAGCTGCATAATTTCCCAAGAGTGATAATTAGTTTACAATGCAGTATGGAAATAAACTGTGTTTTCGTAAGGGAAAGACTTGCTACTCATTACAGGAGGATTTATCCTCTCAATTTTACTGAAACTCAACTAGTTTTGTGGATCTGACTACTCCTAAAGCCACTGAAGCTTTCTGTGTCGTCTTTTATTTAAAACTTGGTTCAGAATTTGTCTATTCCATGTACTTACCAGACAGGCTGAATGGAACTTTTTCTTGCATGTTCTGCAAGCTTTTTTAGGGAGAGAGTAGTTGGAGCCATGTATGACTGAGAAACAGATCATACAGTCTTCAACACCCTCAAAGCGTTTATCCACATTGTTTTTCCATAATGCTAAGCCTTCCATTATACTTCCGTTCTAAAAGAAAATAAGTTGTCTCAGGAATCAATAATTCATTATTTCAAGTTTGTCTTTAGAGTATTTCACTTCTCATACTGGTTCACAGTCCTTTCAACTATTTTACAAGGAAGCTATACCATATATTGAAAGTTTTTTTAAAGCATGGTGTCCCACCATTAATGCTGTCTACTACATAATAAAGTACTCCACTGTATCTGGTGACCATTTAGTTCTGTTGCTATAGTTTTAGCAAGAGTTGTTTTCCAGAGATCAGAATCTGCCAAGCATACATTTTACTTAATAGCTATACTACACAACTCTCTTTCTTCTAAAAAAAGAACAGGAATTTTGACTGAAGCAGCTGCCATTTCAATGGCAAGGGCTTTTGGGAGTGCAGATCTGACTGGATCCATGCTTGGAAAGTACTTCTCTCTCCCTGCTCAGTTAGGGACTGGATGTTTTTTGCAAGTGCAAATTCAGGAGGAGGCAATTTCGGTACCCATGCAGATAGCTTTCAGAATGAAGGTTATATTGAGCTAGACAGAATGGAGCTGTCCAATGGTGAACAGCTGCCCTGCTATTCTGCACCCACCTGCTGTTCAGAGCAGACCTAACCTGTGGATAATAATACATGGCAAGGACTGAACCATCATGGTACTTTTAAGTGACACATACCTGATGAGTGAGATATGTGCTCAACTGTAGCATCCAATTGCGCCATTGCTGCACTGCTACACCAACTCTCTTTCCACTCTCAACAGTTATGGAACCCAGGGGGTAATTTGGAGGAAGCTGTATTATCAGTTCAATGAATATATCATCAACTGAGTAGGTAGCAATGACTTCTCGCGTAGCAGATCGAGCTTTTACCTGTGGAAAAACAAATCCATAGCAGGCAGAATACTTGTCAAAAAGGCATATAGCAGATAATCTAAAATATATACACTTGTAGAGTGTACTTGCAATATACTTCTATTCCTCCCCTCACTGAAATATGTGCAACGTTTTTAACTGTAGCCAGAACAAAGACACTGAAAATGGCTGCTTATAGAAGAGATCTGCCCTGGAAATGACAGCACAATATCTGCAACATTTATGAACGCAAATATCTTTTTCTATTTATGAGCGCAAATATTCTTTTTCTATTTAATAAGCAGAAGTAACAATCCTGGAATAGTTCTGTATGCTCCTACGAATATCACAAGGCATTTCCAGACATTAATTTGTTGAGGGATTGATATTAACTGGAGTATATCATACAATCTCTAAATTACAGAATAATACATAGACTGCAGATGATCACTGCCCTAATTCAGAGCACTATATATGCACAGACCTGTTTTCCAAAAACAACCTTAGATAAAGTGTATGCTTCTGATTGAACACTTGATGGTAATTTACTTTCTACAGTATCAAACTTGTCAAAAGAATGAAATAAATTTATGTAGATAAGATCATACTAACCATCATTCCATTAAACAACTGTGTACTGGTCTGCACTGAAGATATTTCTTGTAAAGAAAGTACACTGCTGACGTATTTGCTTGTAAATTTATCTACAGTGTTGAAGACTCGTTTCTCACAGCTATTCCACCAAAGACGAACCATGGCTGGCAAATCTTTCAATGTCATACAGTAAACAGAACATGCCAAATGAGGGATGTGGGAAGACAGCGATGAGGTGTCTGGATAACAAATGGGGGAAGTGGTTTGTAAATAAGAACAGTTAAATTACATCTCTACAGTTGTTTCATACAATGAAAGAAATTCAATGTCAATTAAAGCTAAAACTATTTGGACTGACCTTTGACGTCTAAGTCAAGCTCCTCAGTAAAGTACGTTTTTACATCCTTACTTGGGAGTTCAGCTGCTGATCCTGGAAAGGCTGGATTTTCTGGCATAAGCCTGAACAGGTGATACAATAGTTTATTCAGACTCTTAGTTCTTCGGAGATATTGTGAGTAAAGAGCTCGCAGCTGGTGGTGAAACCATACAAAAATTATTCCCAATAAAATCTGTTCTCAGAAGCATTAAAACTGAAGGAATGTATACAATGAGAGTATGAAAAGGCTTGGTGGGATTCACAGCAGATTAGACAAGACTGTTTTTATACAAAGCCTTAATACGCACTTGCAAGGAAATTAATGGTAATGCATTGGTCAAACTATTTTAAAAAATAAGATACAACATCACAAATACATATTTCTATGGAGCAATTTAGCATTGTCAATATGACATATGCTGGTAAGATTGCCTTGGGTTTCATGTTACCAGGTATGAAACACCCTATGTGCTTCCAAGTCTTTCCTTCTTACAACCAGATGCTACAAAACAATATCATTTATCCAAACTGGCATGAGAACAACCATAACCCTTGTTCAGATATATGAAAGTACTTTTTCCTCATTGACAAAAATGACTTGGGAATACTAGTAAAATGGATAGTAGAACACCATATGACAGCTATTTTGAAGCTCCAAGTTCTGGGCAAAAGGATTTGAAATGCTTTTATTTGTACTAATGGTTTTCAAGCAAAAGGCTTGATTATTTCCTACTGCTGTGGATTAGGAATAACTGAACACAGCTGAATTCATTTGTCAGTAGAAGGATGTGGAGAAGTACATGGGTATATGTGTGTCACAGGGTGAGGAGATAAAGATAAACCCTTTAATTCACCTGAGAAGATGCTGCCTTGAAGAAAGTTAGTATTAATTTCCAGGTGAGGAGGTATCCCAAAACAAGGCAAAACTCATCACTTAGTGGTTGAATAACTGCAAACTCTCCAACTGGAATGCCTTCTAGGATGTTTTCCAGTAACTCCTCCTGAGTGGCAAGCACAGTAATAAGAGCTGCTGGTGGGGACCTAAAGTCAGGGCAGCAAAGGTGTTGTTTATTACACTCAGACCAGTTTCCATTGTACCAAACATGTAAGCACATTAACCAATGCCATGTTATCTCAAGCACCTCAATGGAGGACTTTTTCTCCAGGAGAATTTCATTTTATTTTCATTTCCTTGATGCCAACACCTAGAATGTGCTACCAGGTGCTACCAAGGTGACAAAGAACTTCTTCCAGATCTAAATATATGACTTGGGAGTTAAACCAGCCCTACTGAACAAGCCCAGAGCAAGGAGCAAAAAGATCTATACAGAAATCAAACAATTGGCTACTCCCAAGGCAGAATCGCTGCTTAAAGTTGTGAATGTGTTACCCAGTTTAAAGGCTAGCTTGCCCTACTTAGAATGCCATGATAGCTATATACTACCCCCCAGGAGTGGAGGTCTGTGAGTCCTCAACACAGAGATTCAATGGCAGGAGACAGTTATCGCCCTCACATTGTGTTTGTAGGCTTCCCATAGGCATCTGGTTGGCTATGAGAGATGGGATGCTGGACCAGATGAGACTATGGTCTGATCCAACAAGGTTCTTATGTCCCTACATGTGAAGACATCAGGAAGAAGAGAACAAACACGGAACATTACTCTTTCCCAGTTCTTTGGGGGTGTACAGTGGTACCCCGCAAGACGAATGCCTCGCAAGACGAAAAACTCGCTAGACGAAAGAGTTTTCCGTTTTTTGAGTCATTCCGCAAGACGAATTTCCCTATGGGCTTGCTTCGCAAGACAAAACGTCTTGCGAGTTCTTGCGAGTTTGTTTCCTTTTTCTTAAAGCCGCTAAGCCGCTAATAGCCGCTAAGCCGCTAATAGCCGTGCTTCGCAAGACGAAAAAACCGCAAGACGAAGAGACTCGCGGAACGGATTAATTTCGTCTTGCGAGGCACCACTGTACCTTCTGCAACTATGTGACAGCTCCTGAGGCATGTGTGTGTGCGCGCACGCAAGTATACACACACAAACACAATATTGAGGATCACAGGTGCATCTTCCCACTTAAGCCATGAAAGTCCAAGTCTGGCAAGTGGTTGGAACATTTTAACATTCTACTCTGATAGGCAGTTGCTTCGTTCATTATATAAATAAAATGAAACGTACAATGATAGCTCCTCCTCTTCATCACCATAGGATTTGAGATCCTCGTTGTCAAATTTAGGCAAGTCAGACATTAACCTGGGATTTAGAAAAATTAAAAAACAGTGATTTTATCCATATTTTTAAGGCCCAACATTATCTGTTCTGAAAAGGATTTTAACATCGGATATTACTAGCAAGTAAGCACACCATTAGGGACACAGGTGGTGCTGTGGGTTAAACCACAGAGCCTAGGATCAGAAGGTTGGCGGTTCGAATCCCCGCAACGGGGTGAGCTCCCGTTGCTTGGTCCCTGCTCCTGCCAACCTAGGAGTTTGAAAGCACATCAAAGTGCAAGTAGATAAATAGGTACCACTCCGGCAGGAAGGTAAATGGCATTTCCGTGCATTGCTCTGGTTCGCCAGAAGTGGCTTAGTCATGCTGGCCACGTGACCCGTAAGCTGTATGCCGGCTCCCTCGGCCAATAATGAGTGTTGCAACCCCAGAGTCGGCCACAACTGGACCTAATGGTCAGGGGTCCCTTTACCTTTACTATAGCACACCATTATGTATTGGAATGATCTGTTTACAGAGGTGCCACAAAGAAATAGCTTGCATCGTTACCCTCATCCTCAGTATTAACCCTTATTATATTTAGTGCCTGACAAAATAAATATAAGGGACACAACAGTTCAAAACTGGAGAAGATGGAAGGGGAGGGGGTGAAAGAGACTCTGCATTCATCCCTTTGCTCTCCCTCTTCCTCTATGCCCCCTTGGTAAGTCTCCTTATTCGGAATCAGTAGAGCAATCTAGCAGATGCCTACAGGACAATAGTGGTCACCAATCCCTCTGAGAGGAGGCCAATACCTGTAGGAGCTCCCTGGTAGACTTGATGTGGAAATAGTAGTTAGTCAGTGTGCTTTTCATCTTCAAGGCAGACCTAGAAATCAAGAAGCCCTACATAGGCTCCGGTTTGGAAAGACTGTTCCTTTCAGACTAATGTGAGCACAGTGAACTAAGCCCAGTAATGAACGGGCAATTGGTTATGCTAATATGTTCCCTGGTCTATTTCTAAATACATATTCTATGCTATAACAAGATCAAAGTGTATGTGTGGAGGGGATAACTTACTTGTTTAACATGTGGTAGACTGTGATTTGAACAGGTCTAGCTCTGAAGAGCAGCATTGGAGAAAAAGTATTTAACAAGGTTTGTAGTTTATCTGGGAGATTTGTCTTCTGACCAGCAACAAATTTGGCAGGAAGTTTGTGGTTCAATAACTGATCCTTTGAAATGTACATTAAAGCTTTCCCCAAAGATTTCAACATGAAATTCTGAAATGATGTTTCCAATGCATCTTTTTCTTTTCCTGTTCAGAAAAGAGAATTCACAATTTTAATTCATCTTAGCAAGTTTACATTATAGAATTATTAGTTCTCCTGGAAAACTGTTCAAAAAGGTAACATACAAATGTGATATTGTACTCTTAAAGGACTCCTCCAACTTATTGACAACTCATCTTGATTTGCACACATAAAGCTTATGTGGTAGTTAGACTACATTTGGTCTTAACTGAGCATTCATCCTGATTTCCTTGCTAACATCTTTCCATTAAGAATTTGTTCATCCCATAATGTTCAGTATTTTTCCCATTCAATTTCCTAACCAAAAAAATATATATTAAAAAACTGATTCCTTGTGGCAGAATGTTTTAATCTACTTTAACTGTATAAACCTAAATTTCCAGTATGCCCTTGAATCCCTCCAGAAAAACAGTGACAGTCTGGAAGCACCCAGCACACTAAATTTACATGCTTTCCTGAATGGATTGCAAAAAGTGAAGTATTTCCAGAGCATTGCTGAAAGTCTCATTTTTTATCAAGGAGCTTAACAGCCTAACCAGGTGAACAGACCACCACGGTACACAAACAGAACAGTGTTGGACACTGAAAAGTTCTGTATTTCTAAGACTGTTAGATAAAACTGCAATCTTAAGATGCAGTAAAGCAGAGTGTCCAAAATATTAGTTACTTTTCCATATTATATTGTATACTTATCATTTGCCAGACTTACTTGTAATTTTTACCAGCAACGATAAAAGTAAACTATGAATGCCTTCAGAAAAGAATTCCTGCCATTCAGCCATGAGGTTTGGTGGAAGTTTTTCAGTGATTTCAGGAGTTGCTGCCTGGAAAAAAGCACTCGAGGCAGCACTCAAGTCGCAGCTGACACAGGCAAACACTTGCACAAGGGCAACAGGAAAGACTGCCTGGCTGTCACTTGTTGTCTGGAAAAGAAAGAAGAACACCAGGATGGGCATTATTTTTTCCTTTTTTAAAAAAAAAAACCTGAGGAATTTCAGTAACACCCATTCAAAGAATAATTGTAATCTAAAAGTTACACATTTTCTTAAAAGTTTAATGACAACAAACCCTTCTATAACAAATCAAAGCAATTTCTTTAAGTATGAAAATAGATTCCAATAGTCTTTTCTCTCTCTAATGAGAAAGAGAATGGCAGGATCTATCTGTTGGTAAGAGTATGGTAAGAGATTGTAGGGGTTTGGAGCCTCGTGGTCCCTTCTTCCAACTCTACAATTCTACGATTCTATGTTCTATATTTCTTCTTTTAGCCTCATTTTGACATGATTCTTGTTCCACATTTTTATCCATACCTCTTAGTACAAGGTCAGGTGTAACATTTATCAGTTAATCATATTTTAGCAAAATAAACTACCAGTTATGTTTTGTTGAACATGTTGTGGAACTGGTGCACGGGATTAGATTGAGCTCAGATAATCTTAAATGTGTTCTGAAATTTTTGCTTCACAAAAGTTCAAAACATTTACTGTAGCCAATTTTACAGTGAAACCATACAATAATATTACTTAAGTTTACATGATAGGCTGTTGCCGCATATTTTAGATTTCTCAAAGGCAGGAACTGCCACCCAGTGGATTCACAAAGAAAAATATCTGCACTCTCAAGACTTCATGCAGAGGCCTTAATAGCATTCCCTACATTTAAGTTTGCTTCTTACCTCTAACCAGGCCAGCATGGAACACATGACAAAATCCCACTCACTCTCCAGCAAAGAGGAAGGATCATTCAGCAACAAAGAAATAAACCGGATCATCTCTATGTTCAAGCCAAGCACCTGTGGGCTTCCTTCCTGTAGATTGCTGGGGGGCAGGGAGGAAAATTACAAAAACAAAAATTAATCAGGCAGCAGATTTTGTAAAGTATTTTTTTTTCAGTATTTGTGAACACTGCAGAAAGCAAAGAGGAATTTCCCCTTCTCTCACACACAGGAGGAATACCTCTGCTAAGATAATGCCTATTAAGACAAAGGGAGATCCTCTAAAAAGAAAAGTATGCTTCTTGCTACAGAAATATTGTTTACACTTACACAAATTTCAAACAGTCATTTAATTGAATTGCAGCCCTATTATAAATATAACCATTTCAACCGTGCAACACTGACCAGTCATAATAAAACTGTAATAAAGCTACCCACCAGCTAAAAAGAAAGCTGTCCTCATAGTCATTTCGCCAGGCTATGATGATTTTTAATATTCCAGGCATTAGATCTCCATAATCAATGCTTCCACAATTCAAGCAGGAATTTAAAATAGCAAGATATCCAAAAGCTCCTAAAACAGAGTCAAATGCTAGATTTAAAATATCACATTAAATGTTATTGAAAACAACAAGAAAAGCAGTAAATTAGAAGCAGAACAAGATGTGGACACTGGTGGTTGGATGCAAGATCAGAAAAAGGTAGGTTAAATAATTCCTAACGTTCAGCATCCATACATTTTCTTCAATCTGTAATAAATCAGAACTTGTCTAAAAGAAACTTAGATTTACCATTTATCTAATGAGTACGCTTAATAATATGCACCTTGGAAAAAGCACTTAACAATACACTGATTCGTCAAGAGCCTTTTCCTCTCTCTTGAAGAACAGAAGCAATTCTCAAAGGCAAGCAAACATCTAATTAAATTAGTGCATTAAAAATCTGACTCCTACAAGCTAATGAAACATTGGAGATAATATTTAAAGCACTGACCATCAGTACTGTAAAGTCCACTTTCATTGCAGGTCATTAGTTTAGCAGTGCACTGAATGACAAGCTCTTCCTTGTCTTCCTGAAGTAAAAATGGAGACAGATTCTGAAGTGTGTGCAAGTTGCCTTCCGTTAATGGAAAAAACCTGTCCAAGAAAATGACACATCAGCAGACAATCTGGAAATCAGTATGATGTCCACAGATAAAATGCAAAGTAATTCAGAAAGGCCATGAAACAGGGAAAGTTTTGTTGCAGAATTTTATGAAGAAATAGGATTTGCACAACCACAAACCAGGACCCCCAGAGCATTTATTTGAAACAGACAGGACTCTCCACCAAAGGGAAGTAAAGCATATAGGAACAGAGGGGGGGCGGGGAATCAGGAATGCTAAGGATGTTCCATTTCTGTTTCTCATGCTATTTAACATCTATATGAAGTAACCAAGATGATCAGGCTAAAGTGTCTTTAACAGCTCTGCCACTCATCATTTACACCTACTAGGCTTAGGGAAACTGTAGAAATAGTGAACTGATGTCAGGAGAGAGCATGTAACTCCAACTCTGTACCAGCTGTACTGATTGACTTGGGCCCAGAAGAGCCGTGGCAAAGTGCTGGTTACCTTTAAAGCCCTAAATGACTTGGGCTATCTGAAAGATCACCTGCTCCCATATGACTGTGCCTTAAGATCAGCTATAAAAGCTCTGCTTCAAAACTGCCAGCAACATCAATAAGGCTGGTGGTTACAGAAGACATGGCATTTTCAGTGCTGTCCCCATCATTATGGAACTCCTTCACATGGAAAGAGCAGTTGGCTCTCCTGTTGATTGTTTAAAGGCTCTAAATACCTAGCTTTTAACCACACTTTTAAATGATAGATTTGAGGCTGGTCCGGGTTTATGTAATATAATTTGTCAGTATTTTACTATTATATTTTCTATTTTATCACAGGGGCAGGAGGGTATATGGCATTGTTGTTGGGGATGGGGGGAAAGAAAAAATATGGATTTTATGTGTTTTATTATGTGAGCCACCTTAAGGTTTTATGGCCTGAAAGACAGTACAGGCAACTTTCCACTCGCACAAGGGTTGCATTCCTGGCTACCGCGCATGTCAGCGGGATGTCCATCAGTCTGTTCCGCCCCATTCCACCCCCTTTTGGCCCCAAAAGCAGCACGTGCGCCACCAAATATCTAAGTACATATCAACAATACAGAATATTTTTACTGTTTTGCGCTACTTGTAGCCAACAAATTATGACCCAACAACCATATTTCATCCTAGTCATGATGCATGATATATGTTATAGGTGAATTAATTCCATCCAAATTCAGAGCTATTGTTGTTTGTTGTCTATGTTGTTTAGGGACCAGGTGCAGTGAAACATCATTTCCACCTCATAATCATGTGACACATGTGCTTCTCTTGAAGAGGGGGAAGGTCTTTATCATAGAGTGGCTCCAATTTGGAGCAAAGCTTGAAAATCCAAACAGCCAGTTATATGATCACTAATATGCACTTTTATCACTGCCATCTGATTTTGGACCAGAGCATTGCTGGACATATCCTCTCTCTTTATAATGTGAGACACAATGTGGGCCTTTCCTCCCATTTCCTACTTTAATCAATGGGGCAGCAGTAGGTGTGATCACAGTCTAAGAAAAACTACAAGCCTACTATCATACCTTTCTGATGTACTGAATAGTCCTTTTATCTCACAGGATGCAATATTCTCAGTTTTTATCAATTTAGCCATGGTTAAGGCCCAAAGTCGTCCACAGTCTTTTGATCTATGGAATAATAAAGTTTCTGTGATAAATCTGGTTTATTTAAAGACAAGATAAATGTTCATTTTTATTTATTCTTGATGTGAACAATTCACATGGAGACAAACTTCAGATTAGATAACAAAAGTGATACCTGAACAGGAAGAACTGGGATATTTGTTGCTTTCTAATGAAAGCTGTTTGAGAAACAATTGTTTGTTTTTTGAGAAACAATGATTTCAAAAATAAAAAAATACCTACCTATTGAATAATATTCTTAATAGGCCATTTGTATTAGTGAGTATGCATAATTTTCCACATGAAATATCCATTACTTGCAGGTGGTGAAGGAATTCAGTAAGAATGCTGGGTGGGTTTGCTAATTCTTCAATCCACTGTAAGGCATATAGCTGTTCTGCGACTAGAATAACAACAACAGAACAATATCTGAATAGTATAATCAGGCAAATGAATTTGTTGCTAACCTTGTAATAGTTATTAAACATATAATTGAACATGGTAAAATTTATACTGCAACAATCACCAGAAGAAGCTGTTTATATAATGTCCTTTTAATATACATGTTTCAAATTTCTATTATCCCATAAATCAACTATAATCTCCTTTTACAGATACGTAAATTGAAGCTCAGAGATGGGGATATATGCGTTTGTCACCTAATTCTAAATCCAACACTCCACTTATTAGACTACACAATAGACTGTGCAGGGCAGGAGTTCCTTGTTCATATCAGAATTTTTATGACACTGAAAGCTTTCACACACAAGGTATTTCCTATTCATTTCAAAAGAGGAGGCGTCTCCATGTACACAAAAGAGTTTTCTGCCCTACAATTAAAATAAATAGGGACGCCTGTGCACGTAGGAGTTCTGTGCAATAAACCACAGTGGCCTGTTTCATGTGCCACTGTAAACCACAGTTAAGGTCAACTGTGGTTTAAAGCAAAGGTTGGGAACCATTGGCTCTCCAGATGTTGCTGAACAACCCCTTCCAGCAGCCCCAGCAAGCATGACCAATGACCAGGGATGGTGGGTGTTTTACTTTAGCAAGATCTTAAAGAGCCAAACGTTTCCCACATCTAGGTTAAAGGCAAACACACAGCATGCACAGAGCAAAAATTATGGCTGATTCACTCCTTCTCTGCTCCTACTGTGGTCACTGCTGCCAGGGGCTAAGGCATGGTTTGGTTTAAGTTGCATTTGAACCTGTGCTCATTGTTTGCCTTTTTCCATACAAACCTCAAGTTGTAATCAAGCTTTGTTCTGGCCTTACCACTTGTGGCTTGTTTGAGGGAGACAAACATTGAGTCTGGGAAACAATGAACATAATGCTAAGACAAACCACTGCTTAGCTCCTGGCAGTAGCAACAGGGAGGGAGGAGCTGTGCTGCTGTGATTTTCAACCCATACACAGCACATTCAGTTTTAAACCAACTGTGATTTCAAGTTATGTACACACAAGCCTAGTGTAAATGATAACACAGAAAGCATGACAAATGCCACTCAATTATAATCCTAGCATATCTTTATCAAGTCAGAGTTTTCAAATATCAGTTGTCCCTTAAAAATATTTTACATAAATAAATGTATGTCACACTTCTGTTTGACAACAGGACCCTACAGAAACTGGTCAGAAAATAAATTATAAATCGCAAACAGTAAGATTTTTAAAAGTTTGATTTCTTTCTTTTTTGTCACTTACTGATATTTTCAATTTTGCTTCTTTCCACTTCATGGTTTTCAACCCCTTTTCCCAGTATTAATAGTGTCATTCTGCTTAACAGAGCTGCAGTACATAGGTGGCTTGGAAGTTTTCCCATGAAACAAAGCTTCTGATCTTTCACCATTTCAGGTATTTCACAATTCATACTCAGTCTTCCTTCCAAAAGTGGTTTCTTTAACCACTACAGCAACACATAGGAAGTAAAAAAATTGAATTTCATTTTCCCCCAGAGTCATACAAGATTGTAATTTTTTCATTACTGTTCACATAATAGGAATGTTGCATTAATATTATACATTTTAATATAACAGTTAGCAACAATTGACTATAGTTAAAAGTTAACACATAAAACTAATTATCAAGAGACATATTTATGGCGCATAGATAACATGCGCTCTTCATGCAGAATCTGGTGGCCTGCTCGTTCATGTTGCTTTAGCCGCAACATAAAATTGGTCCCAAGAAGTTAACTGCAAATGCTGACAGTAACTATTCACTGTACAATGACACTGTGGAAACTTATATACCTCATTGGATAGAGATCCCCGCATCTTTTCCCATTCAGACTCACTTGGAGTGAGCCAATCAAAATAATCCTTCAGAGTATAAGTAGGAACTTTATCAGCTTCCAAAAGTTTAGTCAACAAGTCATGAATTGCTGTGATCAAAACCTGCAAACTGTGAAGAAACCAGGTAATTAAAAAATAACGTATTTCACATCTTTCCATACAATGACATACCTTGAATGTTAAGACTCACACCTCCATTATTACGGCACCACTGAATTTCATAACAATTTCATTTTAACTAGGTTTTGAAACCACTTTCAAATCTTGATTTAAAATCCTGGTGAAAAGACGAAGCCTTGTTAAAATTGTGGTAGCCCCAGCAAAGAAATTAAGCAGCGCACTGCTTACCTTTTAACATCCAGCGTTGAGGACTGAAGTTGGTTCTTGACCCAAAATGCAGATCTCTGCAGGAAGGTGCTGTCTTTATGCATATCGCTAAGATGTTGCACAAGTGAAGTTAACCCACAGAACCATGTGTGCTTCAGCTTATTCACAAGGAAATCTACATCAATAAAAAAAAAATGGCTGAACATTTTAACTTCTGAGCATAATGGGGAAGCATTAGTCATACTGCTAAATCCATTAGCATAAGAGCAGAATCCTATCCTTGAGCATGGGATCACCCCCTCACATACTCATGGAAGCTACACACATGCAATCCGCAACACACACACACATACACACCATATGCCTCACAAAGGCTTTGGGAAGTGCCACCTCAAGGCAGTCCAGGCACCTTGAGGCCGCAGCTCCCAACTGAGCCAGCTCCCTTGCTCCATGCCTTAAGTCAATGTACTTGTCAGTAGTGACAACTTTCAGAGGACAGAATCTTTCCTCTGTCTTCCCTCACCTCATGCCAGCTTCTCTTCACTTGAATGTTGGAACTGCCACTTCCAGAGCGTTCAGGGATGATCACCAGCACTTAGGCATTACTGGAAGCAATATTTTGCTTCAGCTGAATGCACCAGAAGAGGAACATAGCAACACAGGAAGTTGCCTTATACTGAGTTGTCTATACCATGGGTGGGAAACCTCCAGTCTATGGGCTAAATTTGGCCTGCCAGGCCTCCCCATTTGACTTGGGAGACCATTTCCCCCAAACCACAGTCTATTTGGAGGTGCTAGGAATTCAGCCAGGGACCTTCTACTAGTAAAGCAAATGCTCTATCACTGACCTATAGCCTTTCCCCCATGGAAGTTCTATTGTGCAAATGGAAAGAAGCTGGAAGATACTGTTAAACTCCAACTCTCATCAGCCTTAGTAGCATAGTCAATGGTCAGGGAAGATGAGAGTCATAGTCCAGCATATGGTATCATCAACATATACTTATTGTGCAATACCTGACAAATGTGTTGTATCCTGGCTTTGTGCACACAACTGGAAAATGGTGAGCAACAAATCTTCTGATGATGGCATCAACAAGCATCCTTTAACTGAGCTGAAAAAGTTAGAGGCTATGTCACAGATGAAAGACACCGATGGTTCTGTGTTTCCAGCTTCTGAAAGATCCTTTGCTTTAGACAGAGCTGCTTGAAGTTTATCAATAATCCTTTTAACATAAACTTCACCAATCAAGGACTCTATTGATTAAAAAAAAGGCACATTTTAAGTTACTCCATGATCAATGTGTGCATACTGAAATTACAGTGCTTACAGCCTGAGGAAACTGGGCCAGCAGCTCTGAGATTCTTCCTTTGGCAGATAGGTAGGTAATACTGCACTTGTTTAGCTATAAACCATTAAAAAATAGAAACAAAAAACACATGTAGCATTGAGTAGAAATTTAGCTCTCAATTTCCTGGTCCCCAACACAAATAATGAAAATTATGTTACTTTGTGTGTTCCTTTATCAAACAGCAAAAAAGCAAACAAACTTACTAGGTGAAACAAAGTTCTCCCTGAAACTAATCTCCAACAAATATTTTTCATGGGGATCTTTATAAAGTGGGCACTGAATAATATAATGAATAATATCCTCTGTGACGGTTTTACAAAATATGTTGTCTGAAGCATAATTTCTTACAATGACCATCCAAAAAAGCAGAGGGCATCATATTAAATCTAATTTCTGCAAAAGTGTTCCTATGTGGAGCTAAGTTTATCAGATCCAGATAGTTAGTCTTCTGACTTAATGCATGGGTACAGTCGTGAAAATCTCAAGGAATGAAATAGTGAGCATATGAGTCAGAGTCTTTCCCATGTACAAAAATCCTTAGCTATGGTTCAGACATAGACTTGATCTTGGTCAACTGGCTAGCAAGATCTCTGCCAAGTGTATGTTAGTCAGCTACTTGCTTTTGGCATTCCGTATCTCTGAAGCCCTGAACCTTGGCTTCTTACTGGGATCTTATAAAGAATAAATGCAATATTATATTATTCACCTTAACACCACCATTGTCTCACACTTCCCACCCATGACAAGCCTGTCTGCCAGCTCTTGCAGTTAATTTTATTCTTTCCTCGGGTAAACTGAAGCCACCTACCATTTTTAATAAGCTGAGATAACACCAAGCTTAGAAGAGTCCATCTTTCTGAATGAAAAGATTCTGCTGAAGCTACTGTTGTTTTCAAACTTGTGTTGCACAAGTCATCAGCCAGAGTTACAAGCTTTTCTCCTAACACATCTCCTTTCAGCCAAGCAGAACTCAATGAATGTTTCTCTGAGTTTGAACATGCCTAAAACATTAAAAATACCAAAGTATATTTTAGTGGTGGTTTAATTATTTAATGTTCAAATATACTATACTACTTATTATAAATTATATAGACATGTGTCTATAGTTAATTACCAATTATGCAAGTGATTGAGCACAGAAAGGGCTTTTTCATCTTAAGCATACACAGAAAATGGGACAGATATTTACATAAAGTGCAATAAAACTGTCTGTTTAAATAATCTTAAATTCATGCTTCTCTGGATACAAAACTAGTATGTGTAAAAAAAACCAACAAAAATCTTGAATATACCTTTTGAATTATCTGAAGAAGAATATTCCATTTCAGATCCATCTGAAACAAAAACAGAAAAAAGAGAGAACATCAACAATGTGATAAGCAGAAACTTAAAACAATTTGTGTGAAAAGTTTAACATTTATAGCCAATGCAGCATAATGGTTAGAGTACTGGACTAAGGTATGGGAGACCTAGGTTCAAATCTTCCCTAAGTTGAGCTCCTTGCAGGGATAAAAATATTTTTACAAACGTACACATAAATCTGCTGCAAGATAACTCCCTCCTCCCCTTTGCTTAGTATAACTGGACTGTTTCTTCAGAAGATCTGTTCTCATGAGTGCCAAACTGAGAGGCTTCCTTGCGAGTGGTTCTGCCTGTGGCACATTTTCCCCCTTAAAGTAGCCATGTCGCACTGTCATCAGAAGCATGGCAGGTGGAAATGTGGGACAGAGCCTTCTCAGCTGCAGCACCCAGACAGTGGAACCCTCTGCCCCAGGTGACTGATTATGCTACTGATTTTGCTTGTGTGCTCCTCTCGATTTCTAAAAGTTTGCTAATTTTTTTAATTGAACTTTTTGAGGATCCTTTGGGTGGGAAAGCAGAGTTGTGTCCCACATTGCTGTTCTGCTTGTGCAGCAGACTCCCACTTGCGTCACTAAATATCCCCCTCCTTTTCTTTTTTGTGCAACCCCTAACTCATCCTCAAAATCTGCTCCAGGTGGTTGAGAGAGAACAAACTGGGCAATTTGGGGGTGCATGGAAAAAGGAGAGGAAGGGGAAGCCCTGTTGTATAAGTGGATCTCCACTTGTGCTGTGTTGGATACAACCCTAACTTTCTAAATTTCAATATGAAATGAATAAATTAGCATAGGTTAGTATTAGACATGTTTTTCTTAAAAAACTGATCAGCACCTGCTTATGAAACTATATTACTGCTACCAAATTATTCTATTCCAATCCTAAATATCCAAAATGTTTCATTCCAAATCTCAAATTACATAAGAGAAAATTGATCCAAACTGTTAAACTCACCACCAGTCTACCAAATCATAGCAAATCAAATACAGTGGAACCTCGGGTTGCGAACGTAATCCGTGCAGGAGGCACGTTCGCAACCAGTGTCTGCACACGTGCATGACGCGATTCGGCGCTACTGCGCATGCGCCAAAAACCAGAAGTAACCCGTTCCGGTAATTCTGAGTCTCGGCGTGTCCGTAACCCGAAAATGTGCAACCCGCAGCTATCGCAACCTGAGGTATGACTGTAGTTCAGTTGGTAGGTAAGCATGAGACTTTTAATCTCAGGGCTGTGGGTACAAGCCCCTCATTGGGTGAAGGATTCTTGCATTGCAGGGGGTTGGACTAGAATATCCTTGTGGTCCCTTCCAACTCTACAATTCTATGAAACTTATTTTTAAGAAAGTGTACCTTTGTTAAGTCATTTAGAATGTTTTCTCTCTCTGGGGCACTGCTGCAGCAATGGAGGACACTATACAAAATATCAACCAAGAAATCTGTCTCTTTTCTCCAGTCTTCTTTCAGCCAACCAATTAGATTTTCATAGAGAAATTGGATAGAAGGATTTTCATACTGAAGCTTTGCAACTTCCTGAATACTGGTCCTATTCTCCAACAGAACCTGGAAAACTCTACTGGAGGCAAAGTTACTGAGGAGAGCAGAGAGGAACTTTAAGTGCCGGTCAGACCTTTGTTCATTGGTATACACAATACTCAGTTCTGCAAGTTTACAAACTAAATCTTCTAAAGGCTCTTTCTGTAGAGGGGAAAGATGTTGTGCATGAATAAGAGTGCCAGGATCACTGCTGCTTCTCATATCAACAAAATTTTCATGTTCAGTGTTGAATTCAGCTTCATCATCTTCTGCAAACCTGATCTTCACAGCTTTTCTTCTGCTTGGTTTTATCTTATTTTCTGGGTTCTGAAGGATTTGTAGCAAAGAGGACACAGCAGCCAAAGATTTCTCATCTGCGTCTATTACATCAATGTGCCCCACACATATAGTTGAAAGGCCATCCCAAAAGTCCGACAATATTCTCCGGAAAGTGGGAGCAGCTCCATCAACACTTGAAATTTCTGCTCGCGTGTTCCAAAAGCGCAAGGTGTCTGCTATCGCAAAAAACAAAGGTCCATTTTGTAACCTGGGCTCTTTAATCACTGTGTCAATGAGGGGAACTAGCTGTAAAGAGAAAATATATTCATTTTAGTGCAGAGATTAAAGTAGGGCATGATGTAGAAAATGTTGGTCACTACAAAAAGTGACCCTTCCTTTTGGTGATTTCCACCCACACACCCAAATATGGTGAAAAGCAGGGTGGGAGAGGGAGAAGTGGGATGTGTCCAGGCTGCTACTGTACCTAATTTGCTGTGCTGTTGCCATAGGCAATGAAAATCGTCACAGCAAACAGAAAACTTAACAAAATGGGGGTTGTGAGAAGGAGAAGAGAATGGTATAGCTAGGTCTGCCATACGTCTGGGATTTCTGGAAGGTGTCCAGTAGAAGTCCCGTTTTGGGGGTGTTTTTGTAAACACCCAAAGCTTTGGCGTTTGTCTAAAAAGAGCTCAACAGTTGTGGGGTCTTCTTAAGAAAAGCTCAACAACTTTCAAGGTGTCCTGGATTTTACTTTTTGAAAGATGGCAACCCTAGGCATAGCTACAGCAGCAGCAACAGTGAAAAGGCACAGATAAATATAAATATTCTGAAAGGTATTTACCACAGACCTAGTTCATTTAGCTAACTGTTAGCACAATCCTTAACAACAATGAGCTGGAGGGGATGCACATGAGCTGCCCTCCCCAGTTGATTGACAGGGTGAGGGGAGTGTACTTGCCAGCACCAAACAGCTGTTTAGTAGACTGAGGGAAGCACAACGGTCGGTCTAAACTGGGCTCCCCACAGTCTGCCAAACAACTAGTTGGGAAGCTCAGGTGAGAACTGTGGGTGGGTGTGAATTTGCCTGTAACTTGAGTAACTCAAGGCAGGCTGTAAGGAATGCTTGGTGAGCTAACAGGGGAGTGGGGTGGAAGGAATTTAAGTTGCTGGGTAGCTGGTAGTGAACTTGGAGCCTGTGGGTTGCCCACCTGTGATCTAACATATTTATTTGTTTTACCCTAGGAAGTTTTGCAGTCATAAAGGTGGTGAAGAGGGCCACTTGTGGTAATCTCCTATTCAAAATCCTTGCATCAGAGAGTATTTTAGCCATTTCATTACAGACGTTTAGGCAACTGGCTCAAACTCAAATTACTAAAAATTATTAGAAGTAAATGATATATTCCCGTGAAAAAATACCTGATCATTTATAAGCATTTCTTGAATTTTAATTTCTTCTTCTTCTTCACCTATATTCTGTAGCACTGTAAATCGTAAACATTCCATGAAAGCCGAAAGGATTGCTGAACATTCTGAACGGCTAGCCATAGCCCTTTCAGTCAACAACCTAGACAAACACAAAATTGAGAAACATAATAAATTTCATTTATAGTTTTGAATTCAAATGTAATCAAAGAGCCTGATTTAACTAACAGTTCCTACTAGTAGATGCCTGCAAGCTTGTGCTGATAGAAGGGTCTCCTTAGCGCTATGTTGAATTCTTCCCAATGAATGCTATAGCTTTACACTGTGCTGAAAGTGCACTGATTGGAAAATCAGAAGCACAGAACTAGATTAGAAGAATAAAGAACAATATTTTAAAAATAGTAATCAATGCATTACTATGATGGGTGCATTGAAGTATACAGAGCACTGTTGTTTAGCATCTACAATTGTAAAATGTGTTTAAATTATGGGATGCATTTAATGGTGTCACACAGCAGGTGAAGTAGATCTGGGGAGCGAAGGTGAAAATGGTCTCCCTTCCTGCAACACCACTGGATACGACCCATTTGGATATTACCCACTATACATTCCCCTTCATTTCCAAACACGCATAAGGCGATCTTTAATCAAAAAAGAACTAGTTGTTCATACCCTTGAATTATGGTGGTGAAAAATGTTCTACAATAGTCCAGCTTCGGTTCTGTAATACCATGAGGTATCTTGCTAATGAAAGGCAAGAGATTAGGATATATAATTGTAGCAAGACCACGTCCTCCTTCTCGAAGGACTGCCCATATTTTTGGCAGGACTCCCTTTTTTGCATTCACATGACTCCAACAATCCTACAGAACAACACAAGGTTCAGAAGTAAATTAAAGACTACTCAGCTAGCTTGGAAAGAGCAACCTAACAAATGCACAATCTATTTCATGGAGTAGCCCTCTGGGCCACACTGCAAAAGAAGCATGCTAATTTGACGTACTTACAAATTTGAAAGTTAATGAACATTCTAAGAGACAACAGGAAAATAAATGTTAAGTGCGGTGATATTTAAGCAGAACTTAAACTAGACCTCTTTTCAGGAAGTCGGGACCTATATAATATTTGCTTCTACATCAAAGTAATGACATAGTTTTATGGACTCAATTTTCCACGTTTTTGAAATTAATATTCAGCCAAGTGATCAAACTTTCGCAGAACTACTCAGCCTACATTTCACAAATTGCAAGTTGTAATAATTGTGGGTTCTGGGTCTACATAAACAGATCTACTGAAACTGATCTGTGAATTATCAGTCTAATGAAAGAGTCAAAACGTCAGAGGTTTTTGAGTGTGCTAGCTGAACTAAAGAGAAGCATGCAGTGGGACTAAGATTGTGCCTACGCATTGAATAATATCAATTATTTTTAAAGAAGCATGGTCTGCATACATGGGTAGGCAAACTAAGGCCCCGGGGCCAGATCCGGCCCGCAGACGGTCCAGGAATCAGTATGTTTTTACACGAATAGAATGTGTCCTTTTATTTAAAATGCATCTCTGGGTTATTTGTGGGGCATAGGAATTTATTCATATTTTTCTTCAAAATATAGTCCGGCCCCCCACAAGGTCTGAGGGACAGTGGACCGGCCCCCTGCTGAAAAAGTTTGCTGACCCCTGGAAACAAGTCCCTGAGAATTGTGAGAAATAATGCTTCCATTTAGCTCACTGTATTACCTCAATAGCAGTAAGGACATGAAGTGCAGCTTCCCAAAGAGCAGGGCAAACAATGGCATCACTGTCATCAATGCTGAGAAGAACCGCTGGGCAAACTCTTGAAGCTTCAGCTTTCATTGACTCAGGAATGTACTGACAAAAAGCAGAAATCAGCTCAAAAAAAGCTGAACGAACCTGAAGGAGAGGAAGGAGAGGGAAATTTAAACTTTTTCAAGCAGACACAATGGACTGTAATAGGTTTATGACCTGCATATATTGGGCAATCCATGTAAAAATTCAGCAATGTATATGAAAAGGCAAAAAAAAAAGTGAATGAAAGCAAAGGGTTCAGAACAGATAATCATGACATGCCATTTTTAAGATTCATTTTAGAAAGTGGACAAAAAGATAAACATACCGGTGGTGAGTTGTGCTTCCCGTATTTCCAAAATTTGTTTTGAGTCAGCAGAGGTTTAAGTTTCTCCTCCAATGAACTATTCTCATTACTGGGTAACATACAAATCAATTTCTTTAAAGCTAACAAAGAACATGTCAGCATTCGAAAGAATTTGGCCTCCCTTTCTTCCTCTGGCACAGTTCTATTAAAACAAAAGAATTGAATATATAAGCTATATAGTTTTACAGTTCAGTCATGAACACAATTTTCATATTTGATTTTAAATCATTTGTTAAAAAGGATAGCACAACCTCACTCTGAAAGCTAGTCCTTCTCTGAATATCACACATTGTACATATACATAAAAATATCAATCTGAGAGGTCTGAGAAACAGCATTAGTCTTAGAAATAATGAAAAGTTTTTTACTAAGCATCACTACCAATATTGCACTACCAAGTTAAATCCATCTTCTAATTCACTCTAGACACTGTACGTCCTTTGTCAGGAAGCAAAATTATAACAATTTTTTTCAAGCATAATTTCTCACAAGCAAACTAAACTACTAGACCTATCTGCATTGACTGTGAAATATTAAAGAGAAGGCAGTGTTCTAAACATACTATTGCTATAATCCAGCAGGGCACTGAAAGCAAGATAGATATATGGTACACACAAAACTCCCACATATGCAAGGGCTTCTATTTAAGTGAATGAGGAAGTCTCCTTTATATATATGCACACAAAATTCTGGGCAGGGAGAAATGCTTCCCATAATTTGATATAATGGATCTGAAACATGCTTCTAAGTTTTACATATTTATTGTGAATTAATACAAAACAACCATATTTATATAAAGGTACATACAGTGGATCACTTAGTGTATCAGGTGTTTCTTTCAAAAGGTGATCTTGGAGTACCTAGAGAAGAATCAACTAGATGTCCTTAAATGGAATATAAAATTATGCAGTTCTCATAGAAAAGTTAATATTGAGTTTTATAAACCAAAACAACTACAACATTATGTTTCTTTCATCGTAGAATTTCCAAAGTGTAAATCACTTCGAAATTAATGAGGAACAAATGTGTGACTTTGTGTATTTTTTCGTTCTTGGTTAAACAAGCTCAACTATGCATGCCAGGAACATCGCAGCTTCTATTTGGATAGTATCAGCAGCTACAAAGACCAAAAAGTAAAAATGAATTTGCATTTGTAACACCTTTTCTCTCTCACTAATATTCACTGCCTAAATTGGAGCATCACAATGCATTATGATGTATCATGATGGGTATGAGCTGCAGCAAGTCTTGGATTCACACATTCCTGCCTCCCGCTCCTGTGTGGTCAAGAAAATACGTAAAAGCTTTTCTTTTGTTTTCAGTAAAATAGCAGCCTTCCTCTTCATCTGAACTGGGGATTGTAGTTTAATATTAAGACTCCAAACAAGTCCACTTCAAACCATGAGTTATGAAATTGGTTTGTCTTGAAACTAATTATAGTGTAAACGATGATCCTGGTTTTAGACAAAACTTTCTCTGTCCATACTACATCAGAAATAATTAAGAAAAGAACAGAATATATATTTGATGTAATTAAGAATCAAACTCAAAACTAGATGTATATCTAATGTGACATCAACAACTTATTATTTATACCCCACCCATCTGGTTGGGTTTCCCCAGCCACTCTGGGCAGCTTCCAACAAAATATTAAAAATACATTAAAACACCAGTCATTAAAAGCTTCCCTAAACAGGGCTGCCTTCAGATGTCTTCTAAACGACAGATAGTTGATTATTTCTTTGACATCTGATGGGAGGGCATTCCACAGGGCAGGCGCCACTACCCAGAAGGCCCTCTGCCTGGTTCTTTTCACTCTTTTAAAAAGCCAAAACACAATTAACATAAACCTTTAACAGAGTCATACAGACTGGAAAACTCACATTCAGAATTTCATCTTTACAAAATACTAAGGCTTCAGGCTGTTTGCTTGGTGGAAAGGCTTTTTCAAATGCCACTTTAGCTGCTGACGCTGCAGGAGAGTAAGTATCACACTGAGCTATCAGCCAGTGTCCCATAAGACTTCTTAAATGAGGAGCCAAATGTTTCTTAACTTTCAAAATAAGCTGCTCAAAAGCTTGCTGTGTTGCTTCTCTGACCCGACGATCATGATCCTACAATAAATATGGGGGGGGGGGGAATATAGGTAACTATATGTAAAAATAAACAGGCATACTATACAGGTGTACCACTTAAGAGCTCAGTATTTATATTAGTCTCACAGTTTCTGGGGCAAAAAATCAAAAGCTACTTGGCATCAATCCTGACATTTAAAAACCAAGGTAAAGGTAAAGGACCCCTGACTGTTAGGTCCAGTCGCGGACGACTCTGGGGTTGTGGCGCTCATCTCACTTTATTGGCCCAGGGAGCCGGCGTACAGCTTCTGGGTCATGTGGCCAGCAGGACTAAGCCACTTCTGGTGAACCAGAGCAGCACACAGAAATGCCATTTACCTTCCTGCCGGAGCCGTACCTATTTATCTACTTGCACTTTGACGTGCTTTTGAACTGCTAGGTTGGCAGGAGCAGGGACCAAGCAACGGGAGCTCACCCTGTTGTGGGGATTCGAACTGCCGACCTTCTGATCAGCAAGTCCTAGGCTCTGTGGTTTAACCCACAGCGCCACCCGCGTCCCTAAACCAAGGTATACAATATTATCTCAAGCTTTCCCATACTCCTTTGTAATATGAGTCGTTCATAAAGCACAAAGTAGTTCTATACCAAGTCACAAACTTTCTTCAAAACTAATCATACCCAGCACAATAGAACCATGTACTGATTTCTTTGACAATTGTCAGAGATATAAACCTGTCCATATTCACCATAATCCAAGAGTTTAATACTTACAACAGATATTTTACAATAAATTCTAGGCCAATAAGGTAGGACTCCTTTAACAATCTCTGTTTCTCTCTCCTTACACATTGTTCCAAATTCTTGCATAGCCTGAAATTAAAAAAGAGAAAATGAGCATGAATTCCAAACACTGATAATCTATTATCCTTCCCATATGCTTTATGACTGCACTTGTCTCTACACATGCAACTTTAAAGACTGGGGTAACCTTTTCCACATCACTTTCCATCAGCTCTGGATAACTACTTTACAGAACATGCTAAAACCATGTAAGGCCTAAACAACATATAAAAGGAAGGATATCAAGTATTTGTTGAAATCCTCCATTCCTACCCTTCAGCTACTATCAGTGCAAGCATATATGCATTTCTCTGTGAGTAAGTCCCACTCAATTCAGTGGGACTTACTTCTGAATATACATATGTATTGGATATACAGCCTGGAACCTTGTGAATCACTTGGTAACCCAAAGGCTAAGGGTGAATTCTATCCACATTTACTTGAGAGTAAGTTCAACTGAGTTACAATGGGATTTATTTACAAGTAAACAAGCTACATCTCTTGTTGACATACATGGGACTTGCATCATGATATTATACTTAGTTTACATAAGCAAGCCCCATCAAGTTTAAAAGTTCTTAATTCCAAATAAAGTTGCAATCCTAGGCTTGCCTAACCATTAAAATATGCAGCTAAACAAATCACACAATACCCTATAGTGCAACAAACCATTTGTTAAAAATAAACTGAAAGTAACTGTTTCTTTCTTCGGTGTATTTCTCTCCTCATAATATTTGTCTAAACTTGATTTAAGTAGCATATCAATAAATAATTACTAGGCATTTAAGAGCAGTACAACAAACCTACTTTTAATTTGGTTGTAACATCTCTCTTGGAAAGTTTTCTCAGCACCATTCGAAAGTCAGCATCCACAAGGCTATCTATTTCTTCAGCGCCTTGAATCGCAGGGACATAGCCTAGGTCACT
The DNA here is from genome assembly GCF_964106645.2 of Podarcis pityusensis. Classification (NCBI taxonomy): domain Eukaryota; kingdom Metazoa; phylum Chordata; class Lepidosauria; order Squamata; family Lacertidae; genus Podarcis; species Podarcis pityusensis. The sequence goes on from NC_138027.1 coordinate 51,648,167, forward strand.
TGAAGATGTGCTGAAGCCAACAAACCCAGGAACACTTCCTCGTTCTTTGGCAAGAAGTTCTGCTGCTCTACCACTGCTAGAGGGCTATTTTTTTAAAGAAAGGGAGAGAGAAACGGCAAGCTTACTTTAACAGAACAATTCTAAAATTTCTGTTTACCAACAATTTTGGGGCATATTTTTGTGCCCCAACAGCTGCAATTCTTTATCTTATGACTGAAAGAACTAATCCAACTGGCCCAATACCATTATTCTCATTAGTTGCACTGCTACTTGTTCAAGTCTTAACCCAACACGTTTTTTCTGTGCTCACAACTCTATTCTCTCTAGAAGTCTACATTTTAGATAAATTCCAAAAGAATAGCCATGCAAGTCTGTTATAGCAAAAACAACAAGTCCTGGAATCTTAAAATTATCACAATAATTATATTTGTCCTTAAGCTACTACAGGATTCTTGTTATGTTTACATTTAGAACAGTTTGGACTGCATTGCTGGGGAATTCTTACAACCATCCCTCTCCTGCCAGATACACACAGTGACCCCGTTAGCACATAACAACAAGCCAAACCAGGGCTTAACAAGAACATGTGAGTGTGAAGGTTCCCGGAGAACAGATCACAGTGATTTTGCCCTACATTTCAACAATGGGGGAAACAAAAAATGGAGAGCAGGAAAAGGCAAGTATAACAAAGCTACAGAAGCCTTGTTCAAACACTGATCATAGGTAGGAATGAACACACAGGCACAAGAACTGGGAACACACCAGCAAGTGCCATCCCCGATTTCCACACATTCAGCAGATTATGCACAATGTCCGCACATTCTATTTTTCAGGATATTCATAAGGGACTGTACACATGTGGACTTTTTGCACTAGTTCCAAAAAATGTGGAGTTCAAAGGTGGGACGAGTAGAGTGTCAGTAAGAAGCCAACCCCCTACTTCCTGCTTGGAATAAACACTTGAATATTGTTGAGGAGGGGGGAATAGGAAACAGAAAGATAATACAGGATGATCTTAAAGCAAAAAAACTATGCAGTTAATTACATTTAAGCCTGTTAAAAATCAAGGCTCTGCAAAGCTTCTGGCTACCTTATCCTCACAAGAAACCTGTAAATTGGTTGGGCTGAAGTATTGTGTGAATACAGATAACCATTTAATTGCAGCAACATATCATAAGGTACATGTAATTGCCTGGAAAACTCTCAATCTGTATTGTTGTACATAGTGAGAAGAATAATTTTACCACATTTCAACACCTAACTTAGAAACTTGGGGAGCAGAAGAGTGCTAAAATTCTCCTTAACACTTGACAGGGCAATACAGATGACAAGATTACCAGTTTGATAATTTACAACTTGGTATACAGTGTTTATGTGTAGTGATCTGAGCTTCATTGCTAAGCACAGATTGGAACACATGTCACATCCAGTACTCTTATCCACCATACCAGGAATATATTACACAGGTAAGTGTGTTAACAGATTAGCTGTACTCACAGTAATAGCAGGAAAAGAGGCTGAAGTAGAAAGGGATGGAGCCATTCTTTACACTACATGTTTATGGCAGAGTGGCGAGGGAAACCGATTCCTGTAAGTTCAAAAACGGAGCCAAGGAAAGCGGTTCTTCCGCACTAATTGTCAAATACAAAGTCAAGATCATATGGACGTGGCGTGACCAAAGAAAATCAAGAAGCCCTAGCCAAAAAAAACTTGTCCTCTGAGAACTGTCGTGCTTTCAATTCTCCTTAGTGTCCAGATCACACTCAAATCAATATTTACAAAGTTGCAACCGCTAAAAGGCCCCGGACAGGAAGAATTCATCCTCCCTTTGGAGAGGGTTTTATGATGCTTGTGTTGGCATAGGCCGCCTCTTTCCCCCGCTCCTCCTTGCCCCGACAGACGTTGAATCACGCAGCCCTTGAAAGAGAAGGTTGTGGGAACAGGCTCTCATACACGTGTAAGCCAAGGGTAGAAAGCAGGCCCGCGCTGGATGGGGAAAGCTGTTGGCGTTTTGATACAGTTCCCTCCGGGCGCCAACACATAACATACCCACGTACACACGCGCCCCTCCCTCCCTCACTCACCCGCACGTTGCCCTTCGTTCGCTGCTTGTTCTTGCCTCCCATGGCGGCGGCGGCGGCGAAGTCGCAAGCAAGCAGGCAGCCCGGCCCAAGGCAGCTGGTCCCGGGCAACAGACGTGGGGAAAGGAGGGGCGGCGCTTCCGGGCTCGATGGCGGAGAGGCCGCCCCCGGAGACCGGAGTCTCCTCCCCTCTCGCGCCTCCCTCGCTTATTCTTGCTCTTCCGCCGAAGGACGCCTTTCATAACCGCTTTCGGAGCCTTCCGAGGGAGCTCGAGACGCGGCTCGTGGGGGTGGAGTTCAGCCCCGTTTGCCTTCTAGGTCCCAACCACTTTTATGAGCCTAAATACGGGGCTGTTCTTCCCCCCGGGTCTTCCACTTTCCTCTGTTCTTCCCGCGTGTCGGTATTATTAGACTGGAGAACTCGGGGGCTCATTGGGGGTAGTTCAGTGGAGGATCTGTAAGGTGGATCTTTTCCTGAAAGCCTGCTCATCGCTAGTAATTTTCCCTGTAACATGCCGCTATAGGATACTGGATGTTCAAAAGTTGTGTTATAGGTTCACACATGACAACAATGAGGCCTTAAACTCCTGACCTACAGATGTTCTACATATAAGCATACACTCAGGAACTTCCAAGTTTCACAGAAGGTGGAAATATAAGGCATAAAGTCTGAAATACCTACTATAGGATTAGGGATAGCCATCATATATTTGACACAAGCTTTTATATTTTACACCTCTATCATATTCCCCTTACTCACTTTTTTCCTAACCGCCTGATCATTTTGGTTGCTCTTTTCTCCACCTTTTCAGCTCCACAGTATCCTTTCTGAGATGTGGCAACTAGAGCAGTACATAGTATGCCAACTGAGGTCACACAATAGATTTATATATATGTATAATAATATTGGCAGTGTTATTTTCAATCCCTTTTCTAACGATCTCTAAAATGGAATTCACCTTTTTCATAGCTGCCACACATTGGGTTGACATGTGTTGGCACCAGAGTGACAGCCACCTGTAAGAGGTGTAGCAAACCTGTCATAAAGGTTTTGCCTATCTATGAGTAACACAAGCACAACCTACCTACCTACCTACACAATTTTGCTACCCCTAAAGTGGAAACATGATGATGTAGTCAACCTTGCAAGTGGGTTATGTGAAAAAATAGCTATCATATTTTGTGATGTGCAGACAAGAACAGATAGAAGTTCATACCTGAAAAATGCTGTGTAGCAAAACTAACTGTAGTTAGTTTTATCAAAGCCTATTTATTTCAACGAGTTTCTTAATTCTGCAAAGGATTAAGCTACATAGGTATTTGAGATTATGGGAATTATTTACATGAATAGATCAACTGCATTGCTTTTATTGTTTGTCATTAGCATTAAAATGTTATTTTAAATTAAAATCAAACTTGTTTCGACATTCATAATTTATCAGATGTAAATGAGTAAAGTTCTTAGTATTTATTTATTTTTAAAAAAGTAAAAACATAGAACAAGATCCAACATTACACCAGTGGATGCGATTGGATTTTCTCCTGCCAACCCACTCCCCAAAATGCTCCAGAAGGTCCCACAACACATTTGGGATGAAAAGGGGAGGGGAGGAGGTACAAGTCCTGTTGTCATAAACAGAAGCGGGACACCACAATTACATGCCACCCACAGAGGACTGCTAAAGTTTCATTTAAGTGTTCCATGTGATTTTTCCACCTCTTGATGATCTATTGTCCTTCAACTCCAAAGTACAGTTGAAAAATATCACCACATCCACTGTCAAGTAAAAAATGATACAATTGTCCCAAATCCATGTGATTTCCTCTGGCACCATGTGCATTAAATATTTTTTCTTCAAAAGCAAAAAACTTCTTTTGTTTTTCCATTTCAGCTTCAGTCCCTTCTAAGCAAATGTCTTCTCTGTGACGTATTAAAATTCTCTGCCACGATAATCTTCTGATTCTAAATTCAATGAGAGAATCACAAATTTAGAAAACACAATAAGCCCTACCAACTAAAATTACTTCTGACTTCGTCCTGTTGAGGCCAATGGAATTTATTAGTCACAATTAACTTAAATCCTAGTGTTTTCAATAGAACTTAAGACATGGGCTAATATATTCTGAAACTGTAAAAGGAACAATATTACAAAAATGTGACAAACCTTTCTTTATATAAATATTCTTAGAAGCAAAGTGTTGCATTTATTACACCACAATATCCATTACAATACAGTGGTACCTCAGGTTACATACGCTTCAGGTTACAGACTCCACTAACCCAGAAATAGTGCTTCAGGTTAAGAACTTTGCTTCAGGATGAGAACAGAAATTGTGCTCCGGCAGCGCGGCAGCAGCAGGAGGCCCCATTAGCTAAAGTGGTGCTTCAGGTTAAGAACAGTTTCAGGTTAAGAACGGACCTCCGGAAAGAATTAAGTACTTAACCCGAGGTACCACTGTACTCCTAAATCTGTTTTCTATTATATTCTATTATAATGAAAGTGGGTAACTTATATAAATTACAGGGGAAACCCTCCTAGGCACTTATAGAGTTGGAAGAGACTACAAGGTTTATCTAGCCCAATCTACTGCAATGCACATTTCGCCAAATGTGGGGCTCGAACCAACTCTACCATGCTCTACCAACTTTAATATATTTATATATAACCCCTTACTAAATAAATAGATTCTAGTGGATGGTCAGCCTCCTTGCCACTGAGGGGACTATGATTTGAAAAGAGCCTATTTTCAGTATTCACATTCCATGTTAGTGGTTGAGGTGATGAATATTCTCTCTTGAAAGAGAGAGGTTGTGAGAAACAGAATGAAGACTAGAAGCCATTTACTAGTTTATACAGTGGTACCTCGGGTTAAGTACTTAATTCATTCTGGAGGTCCGTTCTTAACCTGAAACTGTTCTTAACCTGAAGCACCACTTTAGCTAATGGGGCCTCCTGCTGCTGCCGCGCAGCTGGAGCACAATTTGTGTTCTCATCCTGAAGCAAAGTTCTTAACCCGAGGTACTATTTCTGGGTTAGCGGAGTCTGTAACCTGAAGCGTATGTAACCTGAGGTACCACTGTAGTTCCTAAGCATACTTATACTGCCTTCCTCACAATGCCACCAGAAAGATTTTGGCAACAAAAAGAGGCCTGAACAATGGCTTGAAAGTTTCTTCTGACATTAAGGTCTTGGATTGCAACTATGTCTGGTCTCAGGACATAAATGGAATTCATACAATTCCCATACTGTTACTGATTTAAGGTCACACCCACATTGTGCATTTAAAACAGATGGCTTCCTCCAAAGAATCATGGGAACTGTAGTGTGAAGGGTGCTGGGAATTGTAGCCCTCTGGGTGGTAAACTACAGTTCCCATGTTTAAGTCATGTGTTTTAAATTTGTGAATTTAAATACGGTACCCTCCAGATCTTGTAGACTACAACTCCCATCAACCCCATCCAAAATGATCCAACAGTCAGGGATGATGGGATCTGCAGTCCACAGCATTTGGGCAGCACCGTGTTGGCTACCCCTAATTTAAGTGACCATCGTATTCCTACAAACCTTTGAAAACCTGTATTCAATGCCTTGGTCACCCACGTGCGGCTCTACATCTCTTGCCTCTACTTTCTTAGTTTCTTCTTCCAACAGAGAGCTTTCCATCATGTTTTTCTTGGTGATGAAACAGTCACTGACAATCTCATCATGCCATCCCTCTTCTGTGAGGTATGCGCACACAGGACTTTGAAATATGGAGCCAATTTTTACTTGGCAAAAAAGATCAAGCAACTGCCTAATCACAGTGCTAAATTATGGTGCTGTAAAGTATAACTGGCAGAATAAGCACAGGAAGGATTCTGAATATACAGTGAAAAATATTAGTTTCAGGAATTTATGACTGAAGTAAACCACCAAAAGGTAGCAACTCAAGAATGCAAGATATAAAGTGAAAAACAAACCTTGCCCAAAACTCCTCACACAGGCTCTGCTGGCCCTCTACACAAATGATACCTGGTTTCCCAGGCATGCTAAATCCAGACAGAGAGAGTTCCTTAGCCCAATCAACTATATTCTTTCTTTTGTGCTTGTTATAAATGTGATGACTGTAAATCCATAGTCTAGTGAAAACATTATCTGACTTCTGAATACTTGATTTCATCATGCTGGAAGATGAGGGATCTCTGCTGATGTAAGCAGTGCCATGTTCTTTAATCCATTCTCTTGCACTTAATATGCAGACTTCACCAACACAGTGTGTCTTCAAGTAGGTTATAAGATCTGTGTTCAGCTGTACCTGCTGTGATCGGCTTATAGATGGAGATCTAAAGGGGGAGGAATGATGGCATTGTTTAGAATACAAATGAAAGGGTTTAAAAAATGGAAGAATCTAGTTTTCCTTAATTATTGGGAATGCTCTAGGGTGACCTTAGGCTCACACAATCTCTGTCCCTTTCTTTCTTCTTTGTGTGTGAGGGATAAAGTTTAAAGATTCCATTTGCTTTGGGGGGGGGGGAGGATAAATCCCTGAATTCTCACTGCAGTCATTAGACTTATTATACTGCATAAGACAGTTAAATGCAGACTTTATATTGCAACAGAATAAACAATGCATTTCAACCTTTAGGCCACTTTTCTCTGTATCAAAATATGTAGTACCTGATAGTAATTTCTGGAAGAACAGCTGGGTATTTTAATGGGAAAGCACAAAACAAAGAAAGTGGAATCTAGAAAGGAATTCAAAGAAACAGAGATTACTAAATATCTAGTCTCAAATACCATACTTCATTCAGAACGGTGATGCCTTACCTTATTTCCATCTGCAGTGTCTAATTCTAAATTCAATGTAAACTGTATTTTTGATGATGGCACTTCCGAGGTGCATCTGTCAATGTGATCCTTCAGTTCTGCTAAAGCCAGTTGGTCAGTCACTTTAAATTCATCTTCATTGGGGAACATACTAGAAAGCAAATCTAATTCAGAAAGTTGTAGTTCAGCCTCTTCCAAGTTGCTCATTTTAAATATGTTTATGTGATTCCTAAACAAGTTAGAGGGAAATAGTGTTAGTATTTGCAGCTTCTGGTGCTGTATATGGCTATATTTGATGGGACAAACACATGAAATCTTTAACTGGTTCCAGGATATTACCATTAATTTCTGTCATTTTTCCACATTGAAGGAATTGAAACACAGATTCCCATCAACATCTATTTTATTGGCAGCCCAATAATATGCACATTTACTTCCAAATGACTGCATTGGATTATAAATTTGCATCCCAATCCTATGCATGTTCACTGTGATGAGTGTGGTTTACAGTGCATTCCTACACACAACCCAATACTGAAGTTTAAGACAGCAAGTAGTAGTTTCCTCAGGTGAGGGGGGGGGTGCAGCAAAGACCCAAGTTTCAAGTGAAAAGCTACTGCCAGTAGTTACCCTACTGCCTGTGGGAGGAGGCATCTTTGGATAAACTAGATTCAAAACCTTGTGGACTATGCCTCAATTATGCCAGCCAGGAGCTAGAATAGCAAAACTCATACAGAAAAATACCACACACACACACACACACACACACTCATATTTTGACCTGGCCAGTTCCAAGCCAACAGGATTTGGGATGCAAGGGGCAATCAGCTACTTTTCTGATCTCTAACCAGGATGAGGATCACTCTGATACTCCCAGATAAACTTGCATATGACTGCAGCCTTACAGTGCAATCCTGTATATGCATATTCAGCAACAAGTCATATGGAGTTATATGAGATTTACTCCCAAGTAAGTGGATACAGGGCTACAGCCTTAGCTTCACGGATTATGGATCACTGATGAGTGTATCTTGTAGGTTATATGAGTTTCCAAAGAACAGTTAACAAAGATTTGAGGTATACATTGAAAAAATTTAGATCAGCGCCTGAAAAAGATTGCATAAGCATGGGCCACGTGGCACATTCTTATGCATGTTTACTCAGAAGTATCTACCACATAGCCAGAGCCTTTATCCAATCAAATGTTAAATAGATATGCCTTTTGCACTAGCTGATCATTTACATTTTCACACAGCAATTCTATGCATGTTTACTCAGAAGCAATACAGTCTCCATAGCAGTGTATGTGGATTGCAGCCCTGGATGTTGAAACACTCAACCCTACATTTTTTCATATTTCCAACTATCCAGGTCATCCTAAATTCGGCACTTTCGTTTCTGTGTAAGCAGACAGTCATCAGGGCATTTCTTTCTTTCTGATTAAGGGTTGATATTCCATGTTAGTGATAGGATAGAACCACTGCAATCAACTGATTTATTGTTAGTAGGACTCCAATGACCCTGTTTCCATATTGTTTATACAAATACACGGAAATATAAATCGAGCTCCACCCGATCCCAAATTAAAATATCGTGACCGCTTGCCTTTACTGCTACCTTGTGATGGGGGGGGGGGGAGAGAACGCTGGCCAAAACCACACTAAAAACCTGGATTTCTCAGCAAAGTTCCCGCCTACGAACACCCTTCCCTTCTGCCCTGGAAAGTTCACAGCGAACCCGGAAGCTGGACTCGGCGTGGCTTGTTTATCCTTCGCTTCACTTTAGATCTGGACCACAGACTTCCTCCCAGGGAGTCCCTTCCCGGCAGCCAACGCACCGGAAGTTCCTGCTCAGCAAAGCGGCCCTTCTACGGTAAGAAATCTATGCTCGGCGAACCGTCAACTGCTTCCCCCCCCCTTTTTTTTTTTGTGCCGCTCTACAGGACTGTTAATATCCGCCGCAAATATCCACCTCAGACACAGAGATAGGTCGCGAACCGTTTAAATCCGGGACGTTTCTTTCCGGCTACGGAGCGCGGGCGACACCTCGGGACTCCTTCGCCCCATGCTGCGCAGTTGCTCGCTCTCTCCCCTCCCCCCGCCCCACTTTGCCCTCACCGGCCGCTTCATTTACTTTCGTCTTCTCCGTGACGCAGCGCAGGACCGTTTTCCTATTGGCTCTGGCTTTTGTCAGTAAGGGCAGACTAGGCGGGGTTAAGGTGACGTGACCAATCAAAGCTGGGGTCTGCCTCCCACCCGGCAAGTTGCGGCGCGTTCTAGTAGAAATTGCAGCGAAGCTCGTTTTCTGAAGGGAGAGGAGAGCTGGGCCATTCGCGAGCTGCGTGTTTCTCCCTCGACTCTCAGACGGTGACGCGCCGCAGAGGCTGCCACGGAGCAGTGGGGACTGTTGGTCTCTCCAGGCATGCGGGGTGCTGTCGCGGGGCTTTATATGTATCTCCTTCACCAGAATTTTCGCTTAACGGCTTGCGGGTGAGTAGTACCATCCCTCTTAAGCCCATGTAGTCGCAAAGGAGGAGGCGGCGGCGGCAGTGCCAGGTCTGCCTTGGCTTGGCTTTCTTGGAGAGGCAGAATATTTTGCCCTTCCAACCTGAGGCTGCCAACTTCTGAAGGGCTCTACTCCTGGGCATAAAGGGAGGGGAGGACGAGGTTTTGTGTGACTGCGCAGGAACACGAGCTGGGTCCAAGAAGTGCAGCACTCCGTGTCCGGTTAAGGAAAGTGGCCAGTTCTCTTGCTGGTCTTTGGTCCTGCGCCTGTTCAAGGCAGCAGGACATGCAGAAGTTTCGCAGGGGGGCTATTTTCTTAAGATGGAAAGGCAGGCTTTGGGAAAGACAGGATTTGGCCTCCGCAATCATTTGAGCGCGCTCCCTGCCATTAACGTGGGCTAAGGAAATGGCACTGGCCAAGCAAGTCACGGGGATAAAAAGTCGTTGTTGTTTAGTCGTGTCCGACTCTTCGTGACCCCATGGACCAGAGCACGCCAGGCACTCCTGTCTTCCACTGCCTCCCGCAGTTTGGTCAAAAGAAGTTGTAGGGAAATGTTTTCACCAGTTTTAAGGTCTGCATGCAGGGCAGGTTAGCTATTTACAGTACAGTATTCCCAACACTTGGTTTTATTTGTGGTTTTTTATATTTCAAATTGTCTTTTTAAATTGTCCAGTAGCACCTTATAGACCAACTAAGTTTGTTCTGGTATAAGCTTTCGTGTGCATGCACACTTCTTCAGATACACTGAAGCAGAAGTCACCAGACCCTTATACAGTCATACCTCGGGTTACAGCCTTTTCAGGTTGCGGACCACCGAAACCCGATAGTACTGGAATGGGTTACTTCCGGGTTTTGGTGTTCGCAGAAGCGCCGAATTGCAACCCGTGCATGCGCAGATGCAGGTTGCGAACATGCATCCCACACAGATCACGTTTGCAACCCGAGCATCCACTGTATATAGTGGGACGGTGGGGTGGGGTATTTCTCAGTAGGGTAGTAGGGGATGGGTGATTGGCTCAATGGGTATGGTAAACATGTTGACGACTGCAATTAGTCCTACAGGAAAAAGCAAGGGATAGTATGCAGATGACCAAAAATAGCTTTAGCGTGTGTAATGAGACAAGAATCCAATATCTCTATTCAGACTAGGTCTCTCCGTAGTTTTCAGTTTGGTAATAAGTTGTAATTCAGCAACTTATCTTTCAAGTCTATTTCTGAAATTCTTTTGTAATACGACGGCTGCTTTGAGATCTTGTATTGGATGTCCTGGGAGATTGAAGCGGTGTCCTACTGGTTTCTCTGTCTTGTGATTCCTGATGTCAGTTTTTTGTTCATTTATCCTTTCGCATTGGGTTTGGCCTGTTTGTCCAATATAGAGAGTTGAAGGGTACTGCTTCTAACATTTTGTATGCCATAAAATGCTAGCAGTAACACACTTGTGAAGAAACAGGTGTTTTCCTCCCCTCACAGCATCCCAGTTGCTAATAATTCAGTGGATGCAAGGGAATGAGGATGTGTCCCAAACTGCTCAATAGCAATGCTTGTGTGAGCATTTACTTGTCTTATGTCGTAGGAAAGGGCCTTAAATTTAAAACTTTATGCCCTGAATTGTGTTTAACTCCTATCAGAACACGAGACTCTTAATCTCAGGGTCGTGGTTTCAAGCCCCATGTTGGGTTAAAAGATTCCTGCATTGCAGGGGGTTGGACTAGATTACCCTTGGGATCCCTTCCAACTCCAGAATTCTGGGAAACTAATTGAGTTAAAAGTGAGAAAGAAGCAGAAATATGGACTTGTAATATGGACTTACATCAGTGTAAAAGACTGCTCTTCCCTTTTCCAGGGGTGCTGTTTCCACCCCAGAGATTGCTGTGAGTAATAGTGCAGAAAGTTGAGCAAAGTACTCCAGGGACTTGACCTACACTGAATTTGTTTTTGTAGGGAGGAGAAGCCAGAGTAGGTAGACTATTTTGAAAACATATGTAAAGATGTCACAGTAGTCATTCTTGAGTAATCCCTACAGCAGTACAGTTATACTGTATTTGCAGAAAGTCTATTTATTTGTCAGCATGTATCCCCACTGTGCAGGCAGTCTATGGGGATTGGAATATGAACAGCCCTAAACTGTTCATAGTTAACATACACAAAAATGCATTTACCTTTCTGATTAGTGTTGTGTTAAAAAAAAAATCAAAAGCCAAGATTAGGATCTGAAAGCTGCTATAGGCATGGCCAGCGGATCTTTGTTGTTCAGATTATTTTTTTAAATAGTCAAAAGTTTGCTCTGTGTCCTGGCTATTCCATATTGGACACATGCAGCTAAGTCACATGTTTCTCAGGATAATTTCCAAAATAGAATGTAAGTTCTATATAATCAGGCTAACCTGTCATTTGCCAAGGGAAGCAGCAACAATAGGAGCAAAATATGTACAAGCATGTAGAATATGTGGTAGAGGTAACAACAAATCAAGACCACCAAAACCTGTACTACTGAAGTTTGTGCTGGCAAATAAACATGTTCCCTAATATTTTCTGTTGCAGAACGTTACCTGTTTCTGAGTGTTCCCAATACAACAGAGAGTACATTTTAAAGTATCTAAATCAGAGCTTTCCAAACAGTGTGTCACGACACGTTAGTGTGTCGGCTGCAGTGTATAGGTGTGTCGCATGAACACTCCCTGCGCTCCTCCTGGGGTCAAAGGGTTAGTTTAAGCTCTGATTTGCTAGTAAAACTGAATTTCTGTGACGAGAAATGATGCATGTCCCAAAAGTGTGTCACCAACTTGAAAAGTTTGGAAAGCTCTGATCTAAATCCATGCCCTTATATTGTAGCATTTTGTAGTTTAGTATGTGATATCCCATCAGACTAGCTTAACCTGCTGTACTAGAACATGACACTTCACTTCATATTTAGTCTCTGAAATATTATCTGTCGCACTTGTATGCATGTCAGTAATTTTATTTATTACATTTATATCCTACTTTTCCCCAAAGAAGCTCAAGGAAGTACACAGGGTGCTCTCCCATTTTATCCTCTCAACAATACTATTGTGACAAAGAAAAAATGACTTGCCTGTGACCACCCAGAGAGCTTTAGGGTTAAGCATGGATTTGAACTCAGTATCTTTGCAGTCAAAAGTCCAATGTTATATAATAGACTGCATGAGCACTCTCATTGAGTTGCAGCCTTCCTGTACACAGTGGCACATTTAAGGGATCAAATCTTGGCTTGATAAGCCAAGATACAAATAACCTTCTGGTAACAGCTTTGTTTCTTCCCAGGACAAGTAACCTACAGTTAACTATAGCTTCCAGTTATGTCCAGATTTGAAACTGGTTAGCAGCTTCTAAACAAGTCAGGATATGGAAGCCGATGTCAAAAAATGGCATGCAATCAAGCAAAAAAATAATAGTTTCCCGGTTCAAGTGTAATGAGAAGCTATGATTAAGTGAAGTTTCCTGAAGTGGGGGGAGCAGTGTGGCTACATGCAAGTGCCTGAAGCTCATGCATATCTCAGCTTCTCAAGCTGATATTTGGTTATCTGAATATGCCCAATATATTCCTAAAATGTATTCTGCTGTTAAATTTGTATACAGTACTTTGTGCAAACCTTTCAGCTGGATTTTGGGCTTGCTTTGTTGCAGTTTTGCCACTTTCAACCTCAATTTCCAGGACTGATATACAAGAAAGGAAAATATAACTGGTGACACAAACTCTACCCCACTTGCTCCATGGCACATCATTATGTTCAGAGTTACCATCACCTTGAGGAATTGGGTCTTGAATGTCTTCTAGTGTAGTTGCTTTTAGTTTTTTAGGTCTCCTTCAAAATTGAGAATGATAATATTTCTTTCTCTTTTAGGCCATAAATGTTTGATGTGAAATAAAACCTTGGAGCAGCAGCATGGGAAAAAGACGAACAAAGGGGAAAAACATGCCACCAGATGACTCACCAGATATAGCAGGTATGCTTTGTAATTGTAATACTGTCAATCAGTTTCATAGCTTCGAGGAAGAAAGAGTTTATACTCTTATTTCCTTGGCAGAAGTGTAATATCTCAAAGGTGTTTGTCCTAGTGCAAATCAAATCATGTAGAGTATTTAAATTCATATTTAAGGGGCAATCTCATGATTTAATTTACAGTAGGCCTTGGACTTGCCAAAGGTTTGACTCCAGGGAAAGGTTTGCCCTTCTCAGTGAAATTTATGGGTTAACATTTACGTTTGCCTGACTCCTGTTGACTTCATTGCCTAGTTTTATCTGAATTGGGACAAAACATCTGACAATTAGCTTGGAACCCTGATGCTCTATGATCATAGTCATGATGAGAAGATTAAACAGCAGTGTAGCTTTATCCTCAGTATAAAATGGCATGATTACTTTTCTTCTCCTGCCTGAACCTCCCTGTGTAAAAACAGGTTTGCTGTGCTTGTGACCCCATTATTTCCGATTCTTAAATAAATAATATCCATTTGTTCAGCTATTAAATCTCTTTTGATGGATATATGACAAAAATAGGACATTGGAATGAGGCTTGGGAAAGGACAGAGCATTAAGACCATGTCAGAAAGAAGGCAGTGATACTGGGTTATATAAGATCATGCAGTTAAAGGAAGACACCTGATTCTTTTAAAGAAAAAATGTTTTAAGAACAAATAAAGCAGGTCTTGCTCAAAGAGCTATAGAGCTTTCATTTTGTACAAAGTTCACAAGCTCTGCTTAGTAGAGCAGCACCAGCAACTATTACTTCTTCTCACAGTTCTTTGGCTATATGTCTTAGGTTTTTGTTCATTAATCACACCAGTGTCTCACTGTGCACCCAGGAAGCTACTGTGGCAGATGTAGAATTGTATCATTTTTTTTCTCACAACAACTCTGTGAGGTAGGTTAGGTTGCAGGACAATAATTTGCCCAAAGCCACCTGGAGAGTTGCACTGTACAGCAGAGATTGGAGTATTTCTACCCCTACACCACATTCATTCTAAATAATGTCCCTTTTAAATTTGCCTTGCCTTGTTGAAACTTCCCAATAGAACCTGTATGCAAGCACCTTCGCAAAGGATTGGAACAAGGTGGCCTGAAAAAGGTGTTGCAGAATGTGGACTGGAGCTCCTGCCAGGATTGCCGAACATCAGACAGTGAGACCCGTGAGAAATCTGAAGAGAAAGCAGAAGACGGACCTTCAATATGGTTATGCCTGAAATGTGGCCACACGGTATTTCTTTCCCTATAATATGCTACCAAGGGTGGGAAATGTATAACTGCTTTGTTTCATTAGCACTGAACAGTACTCCTTATAGTGGAACTATTCCTTATTGCAACTATTTGAAGGTTTCACTTTAAAAAGTTTAATTCAATAACTGTTGACTTGCAACCTTTATTGTATTTGCAACTGTTGCTATTCCAGGGCTGTGGCAGAAATTCTCAAGAAAAACATGCCATAAAGCATTATGAAACACCAAGATCAGAACCTCATTGTTTGGTTCTCAGTTTGGACAACTGGAGTGTGTGGTGAGTTTGTCAATATTCCAGTTAGAAGAATACATTTCCCCCCCCCCTAAAAGTTATTGGAATAATTATGTAACCTTTTGTGCAGTGTACCTGACTTATTTTATTTACCATTTCTGTCATGCTTTGGCTGCATACTTAGTTTTCTCTCTTCCTCCTGTATGAGGGGTTCCTCTTACACCATCTTCCTATAGAAACCATTATGGAGCTCTTATTCTGAATATGTGCCAGCACACATGGCATGCAACATATAACAAAAAAGGGAATCGCTACCTAAATTCTTGTGTTGTCATACTAATTAAGTGCCTTGTAATTCATCCCAGACTACAAACATTCTTTCATATTTTCAGGGGCAGTAACATGGTTTATCATAAATGCTTTCTATTTTCTTGAGAGGCTCACCGCTATAGTGATTCTGCACCCCTTCCCCATCTTGTCATAGCGCTTATGTTGTAAATTGTTTATAAATATCTCTGGCACACACACGAAAGCTTATACAGCAGAAATTAAGGATTAAATAATACATAACTAGTAGCAATAATAAAGTACTAAGATTGTGTTAATCTTGTATTGATTTATTAGGAAATAAGAACTCTGCGGCTCTGTGAGACTTCTAAGTGAACTTACTAGAATTTGCTTCTGATATAGATTTAATTCCTTGATTTATACAATATACCAAGTTTAGTCTTAAAATTGCTGTATTTGTCTACTGTGCAAAATTTTTGGTCATAGACAACAGCTGCTGAGAACTTAGTAGCTGGACATTTTGTAGTAAAGAACTGCAAAATTCTAGCTGATTATATATATTTATATATATATTTTAAAGGCTCTGATAACCGCTTTCATATCATATGTGAATACAACTTTATTTGAAATGTATCTACATCATGATATGCACTTTATTTTGAAGCCAGCTGCACTGGGCTTCTGGGTGTTTTTTTATTAATCTGTTTTTCTCCTTTTTGTGGACGCAGGTGCTATTTGTGTGACAATGACGTGCCATACAATAGTAATGGTCAATTGGGCCAGCTTGTGGATTATGTTAGAAAACAAGCACATGTGAACATGCAGAATACAGGTAAGTTCTGACATCATTGGGACGTGGCTACTGATTTAGAAATTGATGGGTTTTTTGTTCACTGTCACCTTCCAGACTAGAATGTACTAGAAACGCTAGGAGGTCTAGCTTTTCTCTGAGTAGTATTAGTAATTGCTGCATCCTAACATCTCTCGGTTTGTTGTATTTTGAGAGACAAAATGAATTGTTTTTATTTCAGCATCAAAAGAAGAAGAAAACAAGCCATTGGAAAACAAAAAAATAAAGGACCACCTAAATGAGGAAGAGAGGGAGAAAAAAGAGATATTGATGAAGGACAACAAACTTCATTTAAATGGCAATGCAGAAGTGACAGTGAAGGGTCTCAGTAACCTGGGGAATACCTGTTTCTTTAATGCAGTTCTGCAGGTATGGTGGAGATTCCTAGCAATTCCTAGATTCCTGATCTCCCCCCACCCCCATTTGTGCTGAAGTAGCAACAGGAGCTTCATTGCTTACCAGTTCTGTTTCTTGACAAATATCAAGTTGCAAGCTCTTATCTTTTAAATCCCTGTATAGCCAGTATGATGAAATGTATTATCCTGAATGCATTTGTCTGATTGCTGGGGAACAAAGCCTCTTAGGGTAGGCTTTGTCCTGAATGCTAATAGCGTGAGGTGGAGAAGTGGGAAAAATTTTGTGGGGAAATGATTGTCATTTTTCTTGCTGACAATCTTGTTCGCTGCCTTTATTTGAATAAATTGTGGTCTCAAAAGGATTTTGAACGTAAGGAAATGTTTCTAGGTATGACAGTGAGTTCCCAAACGTGTTGATCATTGACTCTAAAAAAAAATTCCCTGCAGAACTTATCACAAACACCAGTTCTGAGAGAGCTGCTAAAGGAGGTTAAAATGCCGGACTTGGCAGTTACACTTGAACCACCAGAATTCTCAATAACGGTATGTTAGCTGTTGTTTTATGGTGTATTAAAATTTTTAAGAGGTGGATTTAAGCAAGCTTTACCAAAAAGCCTGTGTCTGAATTTTGGGGATGGCCAGGTCAGTTGACGCAGTGGCCTGCTTCAGATGCAATGGCTTAGTGCTATATGAATAAGCCCCAGGCTCATTTACTACGTCATCCTGCTCCTGTGTTATAATGTCGATATCAGAAGCTTTCATTTCAGTTTCTAGCTAACCACAGTTGAGCATCATGTCCAAGCCTGAACAGATGTGTTTAGCCTTAATTAGTTTCAGAAAGCAAACCAGCTTCCACCACTGAAGACTCTCCTTTTCAGGCAGGTGTTATGAAATTCACATGGTTATTCTTCAGGCCAGGCACCCATGATAGCTCCTTTTCAACCCCTTGACCCATGTCCCAGGCATTTTCTTTCCTCATGGTTCCCTGACCCTCATGACTAGCTGTGTGAAGGAGAGGGGCAGAAATTCCCATTGTGTGACAATTCTTTTGCAAGTGCCGCGCTGGATACAGGCTACAAAATTTACAAAAAGACACATTTTGTTGAGGGCAATCCAGATGTTTTTCTATATTGCTTCAAATGAATGAATGGCAAATTACTTTTTAAAATGTATGTAATACAAATGCTCTTTTTGTGTGATGTTCAGGAACCCATGGTAGTTACACTTGGTCAGCCAAGACCTCTTACACTAGCCATGTGTCAGTTTCTGACAGAAATGCAAGAGACTAAAAAAGGAACTGTGACCCCCAAAGAACTCTTCTCTCAGATCTGTAAAAAGTGAGTATCTGCCTGGGTTGTAATGTTAATATTGAAAAGCTTACATAAAACAGTGAATTGCATATATTGGTTGGTCTATAGAGCAATTTGATTGGGTTAAGGCATTTTAGGTTGTATTTCTTCCTGTACATCATGAGATGTTAGCATTGTCTTATAAATACTTGAAGCTGAAAACAGGCTTCGTGTCCACATGTCTCAGTTTCAGTCCTGATTAGTTTATGCCACAGTGACCAAGAAAAGGCCTACAGATTATGGTTTGCTGGGAATGAAACAAATCACAACCCCTGGTTTGGACATAACCCCAAGCCAGGGATCATGGCTTGTTCCCTCACCCATGATTGGGAGGAGCAAAGCAACCAAGATTACCACATTCATGGTAAACCATTACCAAGGCCAGGGGTATCGATTTCTAGTTAGACATGCAAAGGATTGTGCTGTACATTATTGTGCAGTACATTATTTAAGAACATGTTTGATCTTTATGATGACTGCCAAAATTATGTAAGGAATAATAAAATGAAACAAGGACGTTTCTTTTTTATAACTTCCTAGAATAATGTAAAAAACAAAAGGAGAGCTGTTAAGTGATGTGAGCCTTTGTTTTTCCCTACCAAGTTATGTTCCCACTTTTAAAATGTTTCTATGTCCTTACTGTAATATTTTGAATTTAAATCTTTATCCTTTATGTTGTTATATTTAACAGAGCTATACGATTTAAAGGTTATCAACAGCAAGACAGCCAGGAACTGCTTCGCTATTTATTAGATGGGATGCGAACAGAAGAAATCCAGGTAAGTATCTAGTACAGAATGTCTGCAGCCTGGAACTCCCTGTCCTCTTAGTGCACAAAGAGCATTGAGGAGAATGGTGGGGCAGAACAAAGGTCAAGTGGGTGGTTCAGCCCCACCGCGCCATCCACTGCTGCTTGCTGGGAAAGGTGTCTGTGCTTAGTTCTGAGTAAATATGCATGAAATTGGGCTGTCACAGAATCAGAAATGTAAAAATATGTGTATATTAATTATAATGGAGAGTATTTATTTCATGACACCTTTCAGTATTGGCAAATGTGCCCATAGGCCCCAAACGCTTGGAAACCCCTGCTTTATAATACAGGAATATGTAGAGTAGCTATCTGTTTTGACTGTTAAGGTGGTGATTAAACTTGATGTTTAGTAGAATAAACAACAACAGAAATGTTTAGCTTTGTTACAATTTACAATTATATTTATTTCTAGCGTATTTCTGCTGGAATTTTTAAGGAACTGAATAATTCTACTGATAAAGAAAATGAAGAACTAAAAAAGAAAATCAAAGGTAATAACTTCTATCAGTTCCTCACCTTGGGCATTGTTTCTTTATTAATTTTGGTATCCAAAGAGTTGCATATGAAACATATGCACATTCTGCCCTATCACAACCACAAAAAAGGCTGCTGAGGATTCTCCAGAAAAGGATGTGATAAGTGCCAGGGGAAATTATTGGGAAAATTAATTTTCTTCCTGCCTTATGTGCATGCAGAGGTGCTTTCCACTCACACCAGATCCTTGTTGATAAATAAATAACTGAAAGTTGCATCAAAATTGCTTGGCAGTCGAAAGCACTTTCAAAAGCAGGTTGTGATATGGGGAAGTGGGGCTGTTTCATGTGTTTAATAATTCCAGTGGACGTGAGCAAATGCTTTGGATCTTTGTCGATTCCAACCCATCTTTTCAATGGAGAAAGAAAAACAATAATTAATATATAGGAATGTTCACTGTGCCATTGGGAACTATTATTCAACTCCATTTCACTTCTCCTTTCCTAAGGGGCTATAATGTCTTCATGATGCTCATTGGTTGGGAGTGGGGGTATCATCTTGTTCAACTCAGTGTAGCTCTTCATACAATAACATCTTCAGATCAAGATAAAGTTTTAATGTTTTCTCTTAATATTTCAGAGTATGAAAAGGGAAAGGTGACACCGAGCTTTGTGGACCGTATTTTTGGTGGAGAATTAACAAGCACAATAATGTGTGAGGAGTGCCAAACTGTAAGTGGCTTTCCTTTTTGATACAACCTAAATAGCTTATAAATTTGGTGGCAAGCAGAATGACACAAAGGCTCTCTTTGCTGTTGCTGACTTGAGATTTCTATAATGACCTACATCCCAGACACTACCTTTGATGGGGGAATGAAGTGTGCATGAGTATATCCTATAGTTCTATAAGGGTTCTTGCAGAACTGGAAATCTTATAAGCTGGAGGAGCTGCTGTATAAGATTTCCAGTCACCTATTGGCTTTTACTTGTAATTCCAAAAAATGTTGGTATTTACATTCAGGCAAAAGAATAGAGCAATAATAGCAGCCCAGTCTGCTTTTGTATCTTGCTTTCCTACTTTCAAGAATGGGACTTCTTATCCTTCTTTGGCACCTACTCTTAGCTTTGAGCACTCTCTCTCACTCCTCGAAGCTGGGGATTATTTTTCAATAAACTTATTTTCACATAACTGAAGATATAATGGTTGTTCTTAAACTCAGGCGATTTTTCTAATACTATGATAAAATGTGTATTTCAGATTTCGTTAGTGCACGAGTCATTCCTTGATTTGTCACTCCCTGTCTTAAATGAGGTAAGATCAGATTGCTTTTGTTTTTAGGCTGTTGTGCTCATGGAATGACTTCGTTTGTGCATCAAAACTTCCCTTCCCTCTGTTTCCCCCACATGCTTCCCACAACTCCCCCAGCCCTCCAGAGCAGATGGTGGGGGGTTCAGCGAGAGGAGTGGGAGGAGAACTTCAATTGTGCAAACAGAAGTCATTCTACAGTTGGTATCCTTGTGCTCACAGAAGAGCTTTTGATCTAGTAGACGTCTTTGTTAAAAGAAGAGGAAGGGAAGCAATTTTTGCCAATTCCTCCTCTAGCCCCAAGAATCCCCTGAAAATCATTTCCAAAAAGCAGGAGACCCTCCAGAACAGCATGGAAGATAGCATAGGATTGCAGAAGAGAGAATAATATGAAATTGATTTCTATCTTCTGTCAGTAGCAGAGGCATCCACTGGATGAAAGTTCTGCATATATGAGGAGAGGGGTTGCTGATTCCCCCTACCCATCAGCATAGGTGCCGTGTACTTCAAGGGATATGCTTCGAGAAAGTCTTCCATTTTTTTAGGGGGGGGTGGGACAGTGAAGTGTGCAGTAAGAGAATTTCCAAAATCAGGCATGCAGCTGTACAAATTTATATGTGTACTACCATTTATTACATTTTATGGGTGCTTGCTCTCAAGCCCATCACTTATATGGGGTTCCTAAAAAGCTAATGGAGCAGGGACAAGGGTCCTTTACCCCTCAAGAAATTGTCCAACTCTCATAAGCCCAGCTGGTGGTCAGAAATGTAGTCCAGCAACATCGGCAGCAGTGCTTGGCATGTTGGTTTCTCCTGCCTTCATCAGTGAGATAGTATGTAAAGCAAAGCCCTACCCATTGTTCTTAAATTTGTTGTGAACGGTAGAAATATCCAGCTGAATATTCCCTTTTCCCCCATCCTGTTTTCCTTTGTTCATTTGATGTGCCAGTCTCAACCCAAATATTGGGGTTGACGTCCCACCATGTCTCTGAACTGTTTATCGCTTTCTTTTTAAGGGTGGCAAGAAAAAACCCAATAATAATAATAATGTTAGAAAGATGCAGGAAAAAGAGATTGAAGATGATGAAGACAACACAGGGAATGATTGTTATTTCAAGGAGAGAGAGGAGACTCCTGGTACAAGTAAGCATCTCCTGAAAAAGGCAAAGAAAATGGCCAAAAAGCAATCAAAGGTTAGTAGAGTAGCAAAGCAGAAAGCAGTTCTGTACACTTACCTCTTAAATACGGATGGTTGAAGAGTTGCTACTAGTACTGCACTGAGCATTGTAGGGTTTTGGTAGGGGAGTTAAGAAAGCCCTCCCCACCCCCCCATTCTCCTACTCTTGTGCAGTTGCTTACTCCTGTTTTACACAGGCTGTGTTTTTCTCCCATCTCCTACTGTTTGCGCATCTGTTTAACTTGTAAAGACTTCGTCACTGCAGAATCACATGACAGTCGCGGATCACCTAACAAACATATTACGCTGCAATGTAGCCATATAACTGATAGTGAACACAGGCCTCTTACTGCTCTTATTCTGAATAGAATAGAAGGTATGCATCCCTGTTGCCCAGGCATTAAGGCCAGTGCTCTATCTTGCCAGATTGCACTGGCTGTTTCATTGCTCATCTGGACTCATTTTCACCTCAGTCCAGTTTTTAAAGTTGAGCATATGTGACTAAATGCATATATTTGTACTGCATTACTTTCCGATAGGCATCCCCATCCACATTCTGTCTCTGCTAACCAAGTGTTGAGAGAGCATTGGCATTATTCTAGGCAACATGGCAAATTGTCAAGGAGATTGCTAATTTGTAAAATGGTGGAATATGTGCTCTTAAAACAGCAGGGAGGACCACCCTTGTTCAGCTTCCTTTAGCCTTGGCCAGAATGGCCAGTGATGAAGGATGATTGGGGGGGGGGGGGTAGCCAAGCATTAGTAGAGCCACAGGTTCCCATCCCTGCCTTAGGTGCTTCCTTCCCACAAATTGTTGTAAATCCCTTATTTTTACCTGTTGTTTTAAGTTCCTTTGGCTGAACTACCGAACTATTTCATCTACACCAGATTATGGTTTGGCCTTAAGTTTGAAGACAGCCTTACTGCTTACAGCTCATAAGAGCATCTATATGTAAATTAACTTGGAAGCTCAGTTTATACCAAACTTAAATGCCGTATCGTTTTATATATCTCTATGCAGCACAAATTAGGATAATTGTCCTTTTGGTACCCTTAATTTCTTGTATTTCCTTTGACAGAACCAACGCCGCCAGCAAAAAATGCAAGAAAAGGTAATCCCACTAACAGATATCTGTGCCACTGAAAAAATGGAAGGTGATCATGATTGCAGCAGTGAAACTGTAGGAAATGATTCTGAGGGTACCAGCCTAAAACAAGACGAGGAGTCATGTAACCCATGTGAAGAGCAGTGCATGGATCAGAAAGAGAGTATGAATGAGCAAGAGGGAACAACTGAAGTACAGAATGAAAATACAGGAAGTTCTGACCAAGAGGCAAACAATGAAGCCACAATGGCTGTTACCACAGAAGGCTTGGTTTCTGCTGTACAGTGTATTAATAAACATGACAATCTGCCTGCCAAACACGATAGTCTTGATGAAGATGAGGATATTACCAATGGCTTTAACAAATTATCCTTGGATGAAGAGCCTAGCGACGATTCAGAAAGCTTGAATGATCTTCACGATTCTGAGACAAAAATGTATGAAGTAGTAAATGAGGATCCAGAAACAGCATTTTGTACCCTTGCAAACAGAGAAGCTATGAACACAGAAGAAGGTTCAGTGCTTCATTGCTTGTATCAGTTCACTCATAATGAGAAACTTTGTGAGAACAATAAACTGCTGTGTGATGTATGCACACAGAGGCAAGTTTGTGGACCAAAGACCTCTGGAAAAAGTATGCTCTTAAATATTTTCTTACCATGTCAGCCTAGCATATATGACTTCACAGGGAGCAGGGAGGGAAGTTGGAAGTGCGTGTGTAGCTGTTATAAAGGCATAGACAACTGCATGTAGTAGTGTCCTAAGTAATCCTAGAGAATTGGAGATAGTCGTTTAGAGTGAGTATACAATTTGGCTGAAGTTGTATTTTTGAAAACTAATCACATAGTGACAAAACTGAATGGGAGTAGCAGCTTTGATATTTGTTTATTCAAAAACAGTAGTTTTCCAGATGTTTTGGACCACAGTTCCCAAGCTTCCAGCTTGGACTGATGGGAGCTGTAGTCAAAAACATCTTCAAGGTACAAAGTTGGTAAAGGCTGGTATACATTAATTTGTTTGTATTTTGAGTGTTACACATTTATAAAGGTCACTGTGAAAAGCTCTATTAAGCATGAGCTCAGAATCGGAGTAGCATAAATTGAGCTCTTTTCAGTCAAAGCAGTCAAAGTTTTAGCATGCCTGAAGTCTCAAATTATGTGATCCGTTATATTGCATTAGAACAATTCCATGACGGCATTCTTTAAAATCTAATAAATCATTTTTTTTCTTTTGTTCTGCAGACGTCAAGAAACATGTATACACTAATGCCAAAAAACAAATGCTTATTTCTCTCGCTCCTCCAATTCTAACGCTTCATTTAAAAAGATTTCAACAGGTATAAATGTTTCTGTAAAATAAGTTTTAAGTCCTTGCCTTCATCACTGTAAGCATCATTGCTAACAGGAAAATGCTTGAGAGAGAAACTGGGAAAATTCTTATTGCCATATTACAAGTATATTTGAGCTATAAAAGAAATAATTTAAATTTATAAGAATTCTTGTCTTGAAGATCAGAAGCTTTGTTCTTAAATCACTAGATTGTGTCATTTTTATGCATTTTATTTGCCACTGTCTCTGCTATCCTTCTAGACTGGATATAATCTCCAAAAAGTGAACAAGCACATAAAATTTCCTGAAGTAATGGACTTGGCTCCTTTCTGCTCAGTTAAGTGCAAGGTAAGCAAAGAGAAAGTCTATCTAAATTTCCACCATTTTTCTCATGCAGAAGAACAGCTTTAAAAAGTCAGCCACACAAGTTTAACTTGTGCACAAAAAATCTTGTGTGTATCCAGTAAAGAGATGCTTACTATGTGTATGTATTCAAAACCTGATAGCAGCCTGTGCTTTTCATATATCTGATCCTACCTTTCTACAGAACTTTCTCCCTCCTTCCAATCCCAAATATCCATTTGTTTCTTGAAGCATCCCAGTGGAAACAGCCATCATTGTCTCAAACTCAGTACATCAAAGACCCAACCTCTTTCCTCTGAAACCCACCCCTCATAATTTCTGGCTTCTGCCTTCCCTTGAGTGCCCCAGTGTGGCTTTAAAGTAAGCAGCCTAATGTGATGAGGGTGACTGGTTTGGAATAACCATATTTCTCTTCTGGCCATCATGCTGTCCTGGGAAATGCTGTCTCTTTTTTCTAGATCTGACTCATTTAATTGTGAGCTCTATGAAAACAAGTTATTCTAGTTCCCCCATATACTAGATAGCCCATAGACACTGCTTTTGGGGTAAGATGACCCCCTGGTATTCCCTCAGTCCTGGACCACTAGGCTTCTATCAGCACCTAAAATAAACACTTTGCCCTGTTCAAATACATGCTACTGAACATTCTTAGGGCTCACCCACACCACTTTCTGTTTTTGATAGCCAGGTTGCTCACTGGGGAAAGATGGGTCTGAGCACGAAACATGTCATGGCCTAACTGTACTGGCTACCAATTCGTTTCTGGGCCTAATTCAAATTGCTGGTTTTGACCTATGAGGTCTTAAGGAGCTCAGGGCTGTACTACATCAGACTGCCTCTCCCCACATGAACCAACCTGAGCCCTACACTCTCACCTGAGGTTCTTTTCTCTGCGGGTGATAACACATGAATGGGCTTTTGCAGTGCCGCCCCCTTTGCCCAAGGAGGTATGCTTAGCATCATCACACTTTTTTAGATGCCAGGCAAAAATATGGGTTATTCACCTAGGCCTTTGATTATAATTTTAGTGGGGTGGATCTATTTAGATATGATTTGTGTATTTGGGGCTGGTTTATCCTCTAATTTTTAGTCTCATTCTTAGCCAAATTGTTTTATTATTCACCTTTTTCTATGTTTTTGTTTGAAATGCTCCTTTTATTAATAGATAAATGCTGTCCCTTATAGTGTTTCCTGTTTATTAGCTGAGCTTGGTTATAATGAAAAGATAATTGTATACTAGTGCGGAAGAACGACCAAATGTTACGATTTTTGTGCTGCATTATAAAATCAACCTTCTTGAAGTATTTTGGATACCTTGTTTTCACAGAATGTTGTAGAGGGCAGTTCAAGAGTATTGTACTCTTTGTATGGTATTGTTGAACATAGTGGCACTATGAGATCTGGTCACTATACTGCCTATGTGAAGACGAGAGCTACTAACAACCAACTTTCTGATCTTGTCCTCCATGGCAAGATTGGACAAAGTAAGTTGCACCAGTGTTTTTACCCTAGATGACCAATGTAAAATTACTTTCTTGCCAAATTACTGGAATTTAATGACACACACCTTTTTTTTTTCTGTTCAGCTTCAGAGACTGAATCATCCAAAGGACAATGGTTTCATATTAGTGATACACATGTGCAAGCAGTGCCTCTAGCCAAAGTGCTGAATTCACAAGCATATCTTCTATTCTATGAAAGACTACTGTAAATGAGCCATTTTCTTTTACAGCTGATTTGAAACCAAGGAAAGTTGCACCAAAAAAAAACAACAAAAAAAACTATCATGTTCAATTAACTTAATATTCCATGTTCAATTAACCTGATACTCAATCTACACTGGTTTTGTCTTACCCACATCTGAACAGAACTTACATGCTTTTAAATAAAAAATAAATGTTTTATCTAACATGAATTAAATGACATTTTTACCTCTTTTACGAACATTCTAGTGCTACATGGATGCAGAAGTAGGGCTCTTGTTCTCTTAAAAGTAGGCACAACTTTTTGCCGAGGGCCACATGTAACTAAGGCTATTAATACACATGCACCCATTTACTTCCCAACAGCAACAGAGAACAGTGCTGGAAGCAGTGGAAGGAGGAATCGGGAGCAGTGGGAGTTAAAAGGTGCTCTTAATGTCCCTGTACTAGGTGTAGGAACACGTTTTTTGCCTACCTGTGCCTTAAAGGCTTAGACCGCAATACAGAGCTACAGATGTCTTCTAATGCAACTTGGGAATGTGCCAAATGAAGTTACCTGTTCAGCTTGTTGAAACATGATGACTTATAGCCACTAGGAGAGAGGAACATAACTGGCCATGGATATGTTTTCTATGAAGGGTGGTGGCAGGATGTATATAGTATTTGTGGAGCTTAGAAGAGAAACCAATTTGCAGGAATTCCTTGTGAAAAAAAATGGTTGGCTTAATTGGCAGTCTAGTCTCCCATTACCCCACATGGGTAACAGAAAATAGATTTACCCCACGTAGGATCAGAACCTAAGTAGGAAAAACCTGGGCTTAGATAGATGAGAACAGCAAACAATCCACCGTGACATATTGCTAGGACAATTCTATCTAAGACTGTTCCATTGAAAGAAGGTGACTTCCTGCAGGAAGTCAATTCCAGAATCTTTCCTGGTTTTAATTGGATAGCAGGCCAATGGCAGAGGTGGTCATTTGTAAACCTGTTAGTGATGTCCATTAATTTCAGTGGGTCTGCTTTGAGTATGACTAACATTAGATACAGTCCTATCTTTCTGTAATATTGAATCGGATTTATTACCACATTCAGAACAATTTTTTACTGAAACAGTTTTTATTGAAATGGTACAAGACAAGCTAAGTCTCATAATTTAAAGGTGAGTAACATATATGACAAGATACACAACTCCTTAAGTAGTACTCTGAAAGTGTTCAATCACTGTGGTCATCATCCAATTCCTTCTTTCCTGTTGGTGGTTTGGGGCCACCAGCTGGTTTTGCCATGATGATCTGCAAGCAAAAGTAGTTGTTAGACCTACATTTTTACATAGAATGCACTTCAGCTGAATTAAGGTATGACAGTATTGATTTGATATGTATCTTTTGCCTCATCTCTTACATACTTCCATAATTAGTATTACAGAAAGGTTATGCAATGAAAAATGCATTCAACCCATAAGTCTTGACCATAGCTCCAGGACTGTTTTTGCTATTTTATAAAATATTGATTAAAATTGTAGAAATCAATCAGTCTAACAGGGAAAAGCAAAACCCTCTTGCACATGTGAGTAGCCCTTGGCTGCTCTTCTTGCATCTCAAAAAGCACCCATCTCCTTTGCAGGTGTCAGTTGTACAAGACTGCTATACCCACACTGCTAAGCAAGCAATGGGGATAGCACTGTTGTCATGAGGAATTGTCTCCAAGAAGCAGTGATTGTCTGCTGTAAGTTTAGATTTCTATAGATACATGCTTAGCATGAATGCCAAAAATGGAAATCGCAGAATGCATTTCCTACAAAAGAGACACAAAACTTGGGGTGTTTTGGGTGCATTGTGTGGTAACCAAGACAAAGTGTTAATGTTCTATAAAAAAAGTCAACTACAATAACTTGCAAAATATGTAAGATTAGCACACAAATAATGCTTCTAATCGTGTAAACTAAATCATGCATATTAGTCTATAGAATAATTCTTCAAACCATGTTTTAGGAATATTAACTGTATTGTGCACCCTTATCTCAAGCAGGTTGTTAAATTGTGATGTAGCCTACACATAAGTGGAAGTGGAAGCAAAAATACACTCAGCAGCACCAGGCAGAGGAATTCATGCAAAGTCTCGTTCCTTGCCAACATGAGCCATGATACCAAATCTTACTTCACACTACTGTTCAGGTCCATCTTTCCAGTCATCCTTGTCCCAATGTTCTGAAGCTTTAGGGGCTTTTGGACCACCTGCTGCTTTTGCCATAATAATCTATAGGAATTTCACATCAAGCACAGAATTCCACCAAGTTTCAATTTTAAAAGTATTTATGTAAGAGTCTGCATAATCCTTTACTGTATGAAACTGATCATTTGAAAACAGAAGCCTACCAGAAGACTACACACTGCCACATTAAGTTATCGACCTTCAACTTTAACCAAATCATATGAAGCATATATAACCTAACAATACTCTAGCAGCTTCCATACCGTATTGATTTAGCCTGATACCTGAAGCAATAAAAAAGCCTATTACACCAACTTACCTGATCAACTCTTAGGACAGTTACTGCAGCATTTGTAGCCAGCTTAATCCCCCAGAACTTCCCAAGGTATGTGTCTAATACACCAGCTTCCAACATGTCTTTCACAGCTGCAGGTTCAGCCTATCAAATGTTAGAAAAAGAGTTCAGCGCCTCACCTTTCTGAGCAGATACAGGATTACAATGAGAGTTCCACTGATGTCAGTAAAAGAGTTAAAGGTGCTAAGAATCTGCCCATGGAACAAAATGGACAGCTAGCGGGTATTAATATTGATAATCAAGCCCATAGTATTTTGCTTTGAAAGAAAACAGTATTTCCCTATTCAAAAAAATCTTTAAGCCTTACATCACAAAACAGCTAGAATAGGAAGGTCACTAAAATAACTGTAAAAGGATTAACAAAACAAGTGGAGTTTCCCCCGCTTAAGCCTCCCCAATTGGCCCATGAAGCAGTTCTGGCCAAACCTACCCAGTCATCCACCTAATTTGTCAGGTGCAGGACAGGTAAAGCTACAGCACAGCCAAATTCAAACAGAAGAAACTGGAGTATGCTCTAACTGCATACACACTATGCCTTTAAAGAACATTTCCCTCCTCAAAAAATCCTGGGCACTATACAGTCCCAATAACTCTTAAACCACAAAATTATTCAAGGAGAAAATGTGTTTTGCCTGTGCTTTAAAAGTATAGTGAGTATGCAGCCTAAGTGTACTCCCAATTCTTCCTTTACAGATGTGCCCATCTGATTCAGAATCCCCACACCACCCTGCAACCATAGTTAAAGAGTACTGTTCCCTTGCAGACACTCTCCTAGGGATGGCCTTCCAGAACACTGCTACCACCACAAGCATGTTATGCTGGGCATTAGCCTTACCTCAATATCAAACCCAACATTTTTGTTGCCTTCTTGATGTACGGCGTAGAGCTTAGAAATAAGTTCATTAGCCTTAACTCCAGAATTTTCAGCCAGGGCTCGGGGTATAGCTTCAAATGCCTCAGCAAATTTCTTGATAGCATACTGATCAAGACCTGGACAAGTCTAAAGACAGAATTGGATTTTAAGTTGCATTATATGGAAAGTTAAATTTAGTAAAGATATTAAGTTTGTAGCTTACCTCTCCATATGACGTGATCTGCTTAGCCAACTCTATCTCTGTTGCACCACCACCTGGAACAAGACGCTTATCCTGCAAAAGAGTTCAAGCAACTATTTCAAGTCTTTTTAAAAATTTATCTCACTCTCTTCCTTTGTATTTATTTTATCAGTATACTGTCTCATATCCCACTGTCCCAACTAAGACAGGGGGAGGAGACAACATACTGCACCAAACAAACTAAAAAAAAAGAGTGTATTGTAACCCATTTTTATTGTAAGTAAGCAGTAAACAATTATTGTAAACTGCTTTTTTATAGCAGTACATAAA
The DNA here is from genome assembly GCF_964106645.2 of Podarcis pityusensis. Lineage (NCBI taxonomy): Eukaryota > Metazoa > Chordata > Lepidosauria > Squamata > Lacertidae > Podarcis > Podarcis pityusensis. The sequence goes on from NC_138027.1 coordinate 51,678,089, forward strand.
TATTTTTAATGAATAAATAAGGCCCTGGTGAACAGAATGGTCTACCGGGCTTCAAAAGTACTACAAGCAGGTGCTAGGTGAGCCTCACTGGGAAGGATATTCCACAGCTAGAGAGTCAATACCAAAAAGGCCCTTTCCCAGGGTGGTTACCCAATTCACTTCATTTTTTTGGCAACACTAAGAGCAAGAGCTCCAAAGAGGAAGCTAAAGTTTGAGTAGATACATATTGGAGAAGGCAGGCTTACAGACAAATTAACAGTTGAGCCTAGGTTAAGCATGAAGGCTTTAGAGAAGTTTATTTCAAAAGGTTGCTTATATAAAATGGACTGTCATCTGGATGCAACGGATTGCATTATTTTATTATTTATATCCTCCCTTTCTAGAAAATTGAGCCTCCCTGGAAAGACGGTAACATCATAGTAAGTTAGCATATCCTTCTTACAGGGTAGCAGATGGTAATGACCTTGTGAGGGGATGAACAGCACAGCTGGATGAGGAGCTGGTGAGTGGCATTGTCCTCACCTATTGCCTTTGCACACCTGGAATTGTTCCCTCAGAGTTGGGAGGTAAATGGCTCAGGGTAGGGAACTGCCAAGCCAGAGATGACAATGACTACTTTATTTGCCCCCTTTTGGGGGGAAAGGGTGTTCTCATGTCAATTGGGCCACTCAATTTCACATACCATCCCCACCCCAAATTTGGCCCACCTGACTTACTGACACATGTATCACTGTAAACTTAAAACCTTAACTTCTCTCACCCTGAACCAGAGAGTGGCACTCTGCTCTACTGGGGGTAGTATATACTATTGTATATTCCAGTATGGTAGCATTTCTGCAACTGCACATGATTAACTTTGCATTTTAACAAGCCAGTAAAATAATGCTCCTCTACATTCCTGCATTGCCATGGGCTGGACTTATATGAACCTCGGGGTCCCTTCCAACTCTACAATTCTATGATTCTGCGTAGCACTTTACTCACCCGTGTGAGTACTTTGAAAGTGTTGACACCATCATCAATTGCTCTTTCTACATCATCCATAAGATTCTCTGTAGAGCCACGAATTACTATTGTAGAAATGGCACCATCTTCCTTTTCTGCAGGAAAATATATCAATGTTTTACTTGTGAAATCTGACTAAATGCAAAGTTTCTATATGCAATGTATTAAAGATAACGAGTAGACTAAAATAATAAACATACCATGTTTAAACACAACTACTTGTGTTTCCCCAACTTCTGACAAACACACACTGTCACAGTAACCAATTTCTTCTAGATTAGGTGGTGTCTGGAAAGGAAAAAGGAGGATTATGTCTATGCAAAGGAGTAGGTTTTAAAAAAACCTCTGCTGTTCTCGCTACATACCAGTCTGGGGAGGGCTGTGGCACCAACAGTTTTACATAGTCTCCTGAGATCCCACTTAGAATTCAGCCTTTAAGAAAGGAGATAAAATAGTGTTCAGGTGTAATTTTCATAATCTAGAAATTCTTGTTAGTACCAAACTAATTTTTCCAGGAATGTTCCCTATCAACATTTTACTTCCTGCAAAGACCCTGTTCTAGGGCCTTTTATAATAATAATAATAATAATAATAATAATAATAATAATAATAATAGATGAGCTCTCTATCTAGAAAATGGGAATTTGTCTTGTATAAACACTGAAAGCACCAGTCTCTCTTAAGCAATCCAGAACACACATTCTTTCCTAAGAATGTAAGTAGTGCCTGCAGGATGAGACCAAAGTATACCAAGCCCAGCAGTCTGCAATATCCCAGCAGGTACTAGCAGTCTACCAACAGACTGCAATTTACCTCTCACCACTGTCCTGTTTAGGAACAAGCAGGGACTCTGGTAATGGTTCAAGGACAGTGCCCCTCCATCATGTCTTGATTGGTAACAGAAGCATTAAAGTGCATTTCATTATTGACAAAAAAATTGACAATCGTACATATGTACACCTTATCATCATCATCCAAACTACCTGAAAACCAAAACCATATTAACTGCACACTGGACTTAAATGAAATCCCTTCCATCATCAGAAAAGTGACATCTCTATAATTCTAAAGAAAATTTGCCACAAATTGAAGAGGGGACAATTTAAGGGCAAAAATGGTACAAAATAAAATGATGAACTGTTCTGTGCCACGATCCTGACCTGCACTGAGTACTTTCCACCCATTCACCCCCATCTGTGGCTGTTCAGAAAGAGAGGAAAACACACACACAGGGATAATCTTGGTTGAAGTCATAATGGGATGAAACATATGTACTAATTTACACTTCAGGAAACAAATATGCTATGTATTTCAGTTAAATGAGCCAAGAAATGTAAACAATTTACATCTTTGCACAACTTACCTGAGTAACATAATATTATATTTGTTAGCATAATGAAGTGCCATGTCTGCCACTTTTCCTCCTGTAACTACAACATTTACACCAGCATCAGCAATGCTCTTGACTTGTAACTCCAGTAAGTTTTCCTCTCCTCTGCTAAAATTTGTCAGCTCAGCGGCATTCTTGATGAGTACAGTTCCCTGCAATTATAAAGCATTTCCCCCATCATTCTCATCTTCAATTCCTAGTATGTTTTAATACAAATAACCTGAAAAACAGACAATTCAGAAGTGACAGCTATCATAGAACCATGTTCTAAGTAATGCACATATAGATCAACAGCAACATGTGTCTCCAGGATTTCTAAAGTGTTTAGCAAACTTCAAGTACAAGGACCGAGCTGCTGAAGCAGCTAGAAAAAGTGATTTATGAATCATGGATATGGTGTTTTTGCACAAGGGTTTTTTGGGGAGCATTCCAAATGAACCATTGTCAGGTATGTTCATCTAAAGAGCCTAACATGGAAGGACTTCAGACACTTAAGACCCTAGTACCACCGAACAAAAGTTTACTAAATCATGGAAATATAGGACAGACAATCCATGAAAGGACTGCCTGCTGAAATCCCAGCCCAGATAAAATCAGTCAAAAATTTGTAGTCATTTTACTAACTTACTTACACACACGCACCATTCTTGTGGCATAACTGGAAAATATGCAACAAGAGATCCCTCCATTTGCCCAAGTTTCCCATGGAAAGCAAGAAAGGGATCCCTCACATTGTGCTGGGCACCCAGGGGCAAAAAGTCACTGCAAAGTTGTGACTGCTTCCCACTGACAGTTTTGTGGATCCCTGCCTTAACACAGAACAGATTGCATTTTTAAAAGGGCTGCAGCTATTTATCTAGTTGCAGCACCACTTTTTACAGTCACGATAATAGGACTGTCCCTCTCTGTGCTAACCAAGGTTTCGCCATATCGGCCCCTGTGAGCAGAACTGCACAAAGGAAGGTAGCTCTCGGCCTGGTTCACCATGCAAATGCAGACACGGAAAGGATCACCTTGAGAAAATAAGCAACTACTATATATATGTATAGACATGCTGCTGCTTCATACATATTTAATACTTCCAAAGGGTGGGAAACCATACCTTAGTTTCTGTTATCATACCATCAAAAGGGCAAGAATACACAGCTATTTTGGCATCTTTGACAGAAGTAACATCACCTTCAGTTTCTTTTTTAAAAACCATGCCATGCAATACTGTAGAAGCACAAATGCCAGAACCCTGAAAAGAACAGATTATAATTACCATTCCATCCAAGTTAAGCCACTGAAATCACACTGAGTTGGATCTAGACTGTCATACTTGGGAGTAGATTTCATTGATTTTAAGAGACCTACTGCAAAGTCTGAATACAACTAATTTTTTACTTTAATTAAATTAATGTGCTATTTAATGTGAAAGCATACCTGAACTCTGATTGTATCTGCTTAGGAACAGTTAAATTGCTACAATTTAAAGCATTTGTTTTATCATTCTTATGTTTCTATTTCAACACAGCAAATGATTCCCTACTCTAGATCTTCCCAATCTTCCCCACTGATATTTGAAGAGAAATGCTAATTATCTAATTGAAGAGAAATTCATTATCTTATTGACTGAAAGCCAGAACTCTTTCTTTTCTGCGAAATCTACTTTCAAATTTCAGAATCGGAATGTTTATATGTATCCATACCTACATATGAAGTCTCTAATCTCCCAGGAAAACGATATAGGAACAGTCTACTAAAAATCCACAGATGGTATGTTTTTTACACCCTCTCCTGTTTTTGCCCCCAACCAAAGTTCAGACAGAACTGCTTTTCTTCAAGGTTACCATAACTAAAGCTGCAACCCTCAAGCATAGTGACCAGAAGGCAAGTTCCAGTGAAACAAAGTGCCTTCAATGTTGAGTATTACAGTACTGAAAGGAAAAGAAAGAATGACTTACTATGATCTTGCACACTCTGATGTTGTCAACATTAAAGTGACCCGACTCGGGGAAAATAGAGACTGTGAGAGAGCGAAAAATGAAAAGTAACATGTTTTTAGGAAGCATTGTTAAGCTAGCTAGTCATCTAATTTAGTTATTTTATTAATTACATGCCACAGAATCTGTGGGAATAGCGCCAGTTACAATATTATGCTTTATAATATGAACAAGTAAGTGTTACTCTATTTTAGACACTGTTGCAGCTTGACAAGAGCAGCTCAGGAAAATACAGGTACCTTGGTTTAAGAACAGCCCTGTTTACGAACTATTCAGTTTATGAACTCCGCAAAACCCCAAGTAGTGTCCTGGTTTGCGAACTTTACCCCGGTCTAAGAACGGAAGCCAAATGGTAGAAGGGCACCGGCGGTGGGAGGCCTCATTAGGGAAAGCGTGCCTCAGTTTAAGAACAGTTTCGGTTTAAGAACGGGCCTCCAGAACAGATTAAGTTCATAAACAGAGGCACCAATGTACTCAACTGAAAAACGACATTGAACAAGAAATTAAGACAAGTGACTTTCACTACAAAAAACAAGCTTGAAACTAACATGAAAATATTTTAGGTATCAAAAACAAAATACTATGTTTAGATTTTAAAAAATGACATATACTTACCACATGCCTGAGCAATAAGTTTAGTAAGAAATATTTCACTGCCACATTGTTTACTCATTATTGAAGTTTGCAGCAAAGATGCCACTTCTTCAACATCCCGAAGATTTTTTGCAGAGCAGCACACTAGATCAGGAAGTATCTCTAAGGCTTTCTTCAAAGCTTTTTCATAGCCTTCAATTACCTAAAATTAAAGACACCAGCATGTCTGTACTGTGATGCATAAGTTGTTAAAAGTTCAAAGTCAGTTTGATATCTTAACCTCACAAAGGATTGGATTCAGACCTCCCAGGAATAAAACTCTGCCAACTGGACTCTTCCATAAGCAGAAGCAGGGAAAGTGACCAGTTTTCCCTGAAGCCCCATTCCACACAAAAAGAGCCATTTTATTTAGACAGGGACATCTGGATCCAACCCAATCTCCACAAGGCAAAATAGGACACAATTAGGAATGGAAAAATTAAGAGGATAAACAAGAGACTAAGTTTCATACACAATTATTCAAAGATCCTAGAATACTAATTTGAATTGCAATAATCTGAACAAAATAAAAGATTACCTCTGAAACAGAAAGTCCCATTCTTAGAAGCTCCTCTGCATGTTCTAGGAGGGCTCCAGCAAACACAAGAACAAAATTTGTTCCATCACCAACTTCTTGCTCTTGCATGTGAGAAGCCAAGACAATCATTTTTGCAGCTGGATGTTGAACCTGTTTAAGATTTTGTATCAGAGAACACTATTAAGCACACTTGTGTATATACTAATAGCATGCTTCAATATGTATTACGCTGCATTACAAATTCAAAACATTTAACTAATTCTGTGCACCTAAATCTTATTATGTGGCAACAGTCATTAAAACACGTACGTGAAATAGCAAAACTTTGGCGTAATTAACAAGTTCTTCATACAATCTTAGCAGCATACATTTCTTATAATCATGCTAATTCAACCCTGATATACACAAAGCTGCCTGTACCACAAATTTCTATCCATCCCATACACCCCACCCAAAGGTGTCTTTGGACCCCTTCACAGGGAAACAACACAAGCCTAGAAAAGCTTAGCTTGTAACAGATAGCATACATAATGTTTCGCCATAAATAATCCCCATGTACAAGTCAATATATCCTTAGCAGACTACAAATGAATAAGGCAGGAAGGAATTTACCTCCAACTCTCTTAGGATGGTAGCAGCATCATTAGTAACAAAAAGCTTCTCCAAATGATTGATAACCATTTTGTTCATCCCTTTTAAAAAAAAAATAGAACACCTCAAGTATGTGAATGACAATTTAATATAACTAGACAGTGTTATGAAATGTGAATTAGTTTCAGGATTTAATTCTATCTAATTCTCCTGGCATGCTCTGGTCCATGGGGTCACAAAGAGTCGGACACGACTAAACGACTAAACAACAACAACAAATTCTCCAAACAAATCATGGCATTGTTCCTGGGTTTATCAACAAACAAAAGCATCATAAGCTGTATTTCTTAATACATACTACATAGTCACCCTAAATTCCTCTTTTTAAGGTTATAATTTACGAATATTTTAAAAAGTCTTACCATTTGGTCCATAGGCTGTGCGAGTTGTTTGAGCAAGCTCTTTACATGCCTGAATATTTCGAAACACAGCTTCTTCTAATCCTGAATAATGCTACAGACACAAAACAAAGTATTTTAAATTAAAGTACATGAAAAAGTATAATATAGTAGTGAGAGAAATATTTGGGCACACAATAGACAATAATTGCATGACTAGGTAAAAAATGTTGGTAACTATGTGAAGGAGTAGATGCCAGGGCCACAGCCCCCAGGACTCCAGGACTATTTGAAGACATTGGCTGTGCATTTAAAAATCACAGGTCTAGAATCATACAAGTGAGATATAAAAACAAAGACTCATGATTCTACATCAGGGGTCAGCAAACTTTTTTCAGCAGGGGGCAGGTCCACTGTCCCTCAGACCTTGTGGGGAGCCAGACTATATTTGGGGGATGGATGAATGAATTCCTATGCCCTACAAATAACCCAGAGACGCATTTTAAATAAAAGCACATATTCTACTCATGTAAAAACACGCTAATTCCCAGACCGTCCACAGGCCGGATTCAGAAGGCGATTGAGCCAGATCCGGGCCCCGGGCCTTAGTTTGTCTATCTATGTTCTATATCAAATACAGGTTTGCAGAAGGTTACTCGCCATCTTTAAGAAAAGGCAATGAACACTGAGTTAAGCCAGTCCTCCACTGTGCCCACAAACTACTGCCCACCAAGTTGTAATCCTGAACTGGCACACAGGCCAACTGAACAGTCAAACATTTCAAGAATGCCACTGCACAGTTGGCGGCTTATTTTTGTTTGTTTGACTGATTAAAGTGTCATTTGTTATCAAAGTGAGGTAAAAGAATAGCTTGGCCACCTAGCCCTATAGCAGTCAGGAGTGAATCTAAAAGCATAGCAAAGTTTATCCCAGTGGCTACCCATTATAGGTGCAAGCATCTCCAAATAGAAATAGATGGAAACATCATTGTCCCTGTCAACATATCGAACTAGGCCCCAGCTTCAAAGATTAACTCAGTCATAAAACTCATATACCGTACTATAAAACTCTTACTATAAACAAAAGTAAAACACCAAGTACAGTGGTACCTCAGGTTACAGATGCTTTGGGTTACAAACTCTGCTAACCCAAAGTAGTATCTCGGGTTACAAACTTTTCCCAGGATGAGAACGGAAATTGTGCGCCGGCGGTGTGGGAGGCCCCATTAGCAAAAGCGCGCCTCAGGTTAAGCACGGTTTCGGGTTAAGAATGGACCTCCAGAACAAATTACGTTTGTAACCCGAGGTACCACTGTACAGGATGTGAAAGCTCCTGGATCCTTTCCACATATGTGACCTACAATGTAAGTACATGGACCATGCAGTCACGAGTTATGTACAGTTGAGCTGCACAGGTGTCTTAAGCCAACCATTCCCACTCCTCCATCACCAGGGCTGCTAAGTTCAGGGTGGCAGGAGGAAATGCAGCATCCTGTCGTACTCTGAGCCTACGGCCATGGAGGTGGAAGAACAACGTGTGGGCATTCCAGCTCAGAAGAGTGAACACAGGAAGCTGCACAAAGCATCCCTGACACGAATTTGAAAGGAAAGTGGCAAGGCAAGCAGCAAAGCAGCGGATGCCTTAGCTCTGGGCCGGTTCTGCTTCAGAATCGGAACCTTAGCAACTCCCTTCAACGAAAAATTCCGCCGCCGGCCGCGAACTTGGCGCGTGCCCATGACGTCAGCAAACGCGGTAAGAAGTCACCGTCACCCACCCCTCTACCGCGCGCGAGCCCCCGAGTTGCTAGGCAGCGGGCGCGCCAATGAGTGCGGCGAGAGAGACGTCAAGTGACAGGGAAGGGGCATGAATGAAATATTAGGGCGTGTCCGTTGTGACGGGAGAGTAGCCCCTGGCTCCCCTTCGGAAAGCGGGGGTTGGGGGGGGGAGCACGTTAATTCTTCAGGCGACTGCTAACCGCCAGTGAGCGCGCGCCAAGCTAACGGGCTTCCAGTCCACGGGCGATGGGGCCCAGTAGCCCCGCCTCCTTAGAAGCGCCGGGCTGAGGCGTCGCTTCTGGAACCTTCTGCGTTCCTTCGCCGCCACGCTCGCGAGCTTCTCTCTCTCTTTCACACACACACACATACAATCACCCACCTTCGCTCCGTCTTTCAGCATCTGGGCGAAGCCCGGGGCCTTCGGAACGTGCATCGCCATCTCTGCGAGGTCTCGAACCACACGCGGCCGCGCACACAAGAAAAGGAAGGGAGACGCCGAGGCGGAGTGGCAGCGCGCGCAGCTCCCGCTTCGCACGCAAGCGCAGAAGAAGAAGGGGAGGAGACTCAAGGAAATGGCTGCTGGGAGCAGAGGGCGGGAGGGATTGAGCATGCGCGGCCGGAGGTCCGCGTCGGTTTCCCTGCCCGACTCCGAAGGCGGTTTGCCCTCCTCATTGCAGTTGAGCGACGCCAAAGGCCCGCTTGTTCCTCTCCCTCCTCGCCTTTGCCGTTTCCACTCCAGACTTGACGCTTGGAATGTTTTCGGCTCCCTAATCTGAAACGCTTAAATCTTAGATCGTTTCTGAACCAGATTTGATGGAGGGGGGGGGGCTTGACTCCAAACTACGTGGCTTGCACTCATGTCCCATTGAAATAAATAGGAGGAATGAATCATGATTTAGTTCTCATTGGTTTCAGTGGGGCTTAGGCTGCAATTCCGACCCCACTTACTTGGAAGTCTTCTTTCTCTTAGCCGAGTAAGATTGTCTTCATAAACACAGTTTTAACAGTGTGTCCCTAAGTGACTGTGGAGGCCAATTCTGGGTCCACATATCCTTCCACAGTGGGGACATTGGTTTCTGGGCGGGAGTTGATCACGCTGAGGGTTTGCCAAGCATCTTAGCATGTTTCTCCCTTGCGTCCTGAGTTCGAGGGTCTTCAAAGCCCATGACACCTTTGGTAAAGGCTGTTCTCCAACTGGAGCGCTCACAGGCCAGTGTTTCCCAGTTGTCAGTGTTTATACTACTTTTTTTTAGATTTGCCTTGAGACAGTCTTTAAACCTCTTGTTGACCACCAGCATTACGCTTTCCATTTAAGTTCGGAATAGAGTAGTTGCTTTGGAAGACTATCATCAGGCATCCGCACAACATGACCAGTCCAAAGAAGTTGATGTTGAAGAATCATTGCTTCAACACTGGTGATCTTTGCTTCTTCCAGTACTCTGGTATTAGTTCGCCTGTCTTCCCAAGTGATGTGTAAAAAATTTTGGAGACACTGTTGATGGAATCTTTCAAGGAGTTGGAGATGGCATTTATAAGTGGTCCATGTTTCACAAGCATATAGTAAGGTTGGTAGTACAATAGCTTTGTAAACAAGCATTTTAGTTTCCCTGTGAACGTCCCGGTCTTCAAACACTCTGCACTTCAATCGGGATAAAGCCACACTCGCAGATCTCAGGCAATGCTGGATTTCGGCATCAGTGTTGGCCCTTGTGGAAAGATAACGACCTAGGTAAGAGAAGTGATCAACATTTTCCAATGTTACACCATTGAATTGAATTTGTGGCACTGCAGAGGGTTTATTTTGTACTTGTTGGTGCAGCACTTTGGTTTTTGGGATGTTGAGTGATAGGCCAAGCTTTTCGTAAGCTTCTGCAAAGATAATTAGGATGATTTGGAGGTCATCCTCTGAGCATGTGCAGACTACGTTGTCATCAGAATACTGAAGCGCTATGACAGAAGTTATTGTAACCTTACTCTTTGCTTTCAGCCTGCTCAGATTGAAGAGCTTTCCATCTGCTCGATATATGATTTCTACTCCGGTGGGGAGTTTCCCTTCAACTAAGTGTAGGATCATGGCAATGAAAATAATGAACAGAGTTGAGGCAATAACACAACCCTGTTTAACACCTGATCCCACTGAATGGTTCACTTGGAAGTAAGTGCTATTGAATTCAGTGAGACTTCTAAATAGATACTGTTAGCTGGGATCCAGCCCTGTAGCTTCTTGGGACCAGATAGAAATTTGTGTCCCTTTATTATTTATTTCATGTCATTTATACACTGTCCTTTAGCCAAAAAGGATATCAGAATAACTTACAGGATGTCATTACTTAAGAAGGCCCCTGCCCTCAGCGTTGCAAGGTATGGCATATGAGGGGAGGGAAAAGGAATGAGAGCGAAGATTGTTCTGTCCAGCAAGATGAAAAGTAAAGCTTGCACTGATGGACCTATTACCATCTAACTGCGCTGGATTCATCCCAGGCACATGGAAAGAATAGAGTAAGGAAATGGACATTGAACTGTGTTGATGGGTTTAGTTACAGGTAGGTAGCAGTGTTGGTCTGCCGTAGTTGAAACAAAATAAAAAAATGGCCACCATAGAAGGATCAATTTGCCATTTAAATTATCCAGTGTCTTTTAACCCTGCATCCAGCCAAAGTTTTTGCCAGTACAGGTAAGGTAAAGGTAAAGGTACCCCTGCCCGTACGGGCCAGTCTTGACAGACTCTAGGGTTGTGCGCTCATCTCACTCTAGAGGCCGGGAGCCAGCGCTGTCCGCAGACACTTCCGGGTCACGTGGCTGTTGGAATTCTGCCTGGGTCAGAGGAATGTGCCACAGCGTAGGCACCGGCAGATATTCCTGTCGACCTCCCCGCGTCTCCCAACCTCTGCTGATAAGCAGGCGAGGTCCGGCGATTCTTCTCAGATGTATGAGAGGAACACACCGTTCTTCCTCTCTCCCCTTTGGTGTCCCCAGGGAGGGGAAAGAAGCAGACAGAAAACTATTTACATCATTTATTTCTGCCTCTTACATCAGTACAGAGAATCATGTCTGCACTCAACAACAGCAAGAAGAAACTCCTCCCAAGTACATCCAGTACGGGTCATATGACACACACACACTGAGCTAACATCCGGTGCTCAGTACAGAATGGACTGCCCCTTTGTTCCCATGGCAACAGTCACAAACATCCTGTCTGGCTTTCCAGCCACAAGCAGCTGGCTGAGCTGCTAGAGCCTTTGCTTGCTGCAGCATTGGTGCTTTATGGTAACATACTCCCCCTAAAGTATCAATGTGTGCTGCGAGCAAAGCGTCATCCAGAGAAGAAAACAAACAGTTGTTATATTTATAACATTCCCCTGTTGTTTCAGTTCCACCCTTGGAACTACCCGCCACTGGTTTAACCAATGTACCTCTCTGGTTGTGTGACTTCGCATTACCTCGGTTAACAACTCTCTGTTGTGCCTTTGTCTCTGACTCAGACACAGCTTCAATCTGTCCTTGGTCGTTTACAATAGCAACATATGCAAGGTTAGCAAACTCCTTTGAATACCTCTTGGGTGGTACACCCTTCGTTGCTCTCTCAGACCTACGTAAGAGGTTCTGATCCTCTGTGCTCACTGGTTCAACCTTTGGACTCTCTGGAGAACCAGTACTAAGCTTAATCAATGGTTCATCCTCCTCTTCTGAGGGTCTAGTCATTATGTGAGATTTCCTCTCAATGACTGTGACAACTGAGCTGTCTGAGCTATCGCTGTCATGATCAGTACTACTGAACTCAATAAGATCAAACTCATCATCATCAGAATCCTCTGTGGGAAATGCGTGAACAATCAACCTCTCCTGTTCAGGAGCACTCTCTAGAAACCTTGTGAGAATCACCTGACCAGATTCAGACAAAATTACTCTGTAGAGACCTTTTTCATAACCCACAAAAATGCCTCTGGCATTCTTTACTCCACCTGGAGCTTCTGTTCTCACATGAGACCCGAAAACCTTAAAATAGGCAACAGAAGGTTTTCTATTGAACAGCTTCTCAAAAGGAGAACATCCCAACTCTGTTGAGACCTTTCTCAACCACACATGAAGATAGGACGCTAGCGATTCGGCCCAATATTCATGTGGCAAATGTGAACTCAGCAATTGTGCATTCATTCCCTTTTGCAATTCTTTGTTCACTTTTACACAGACCCCCCTGTTCCACGCTTCTTGCGAAACTGCCACTTTGTGGTCTATCCCTTTTCCATCCAGGAACTTCTGAAACTTCTGTAACAGAAAAACTTGTTTGTCATCTGTGAAAAGACAATCAATGTTAGCATCATGCATATTTTTAACCTTGTCACAAAACTCCTGAAACTTTTCTAAAGTTTCTTGCGGTTTCTCCATCATATAAACCCAAGAATAATTAGTGAAACAATCCACACACACAAGGTAAAACTTTGCACCGCCTCTAGATGGTTCTAGAGGACCAATCACATCAGCATACACCCGCTGAAATGCTCTGTCGACCTTCTTCGTCACCTTCCTGGTGCTCACACTGGTCATACCTGCAAGAGAGATTTCGTTAGAATCAGAAGAATTACATTTCATGTAATCACTTTGATCAAAAGTCAACAAATACAGTCCATCTTTCTCTTTGGCAGTAAGAAACAGTTCTCCATCTTTGTAGATCTTGCAGCTTTTAGCATCATAGGACAGTTTCAGTCCTTTCTTTGCAATCTGCGACACGCTCAGCAGATTAAATCTCAGTTCTGGAACCAGGTAAACATCATTTATAGTCAAGTTCAGACTCTCAAGATACACAGTCCCAATTCCAGTCGCTTCCAACTCTTGACCGTTGGCCTGTTTCACAGTGAAGCTTTGCTTCTTCAACGTCGAAAACAGTCCTCTGTGCGGGCACAAATGTTTTGTACAGCCCGTGTCGATTATGAATGCGTTCCCAACATCTGGCGTGGTTCCTTTCGCCATCATAGCCTTTGCAGGTTTCACCTGGCACTTGGTACGGCTTTTGCCTGACGCCTGAGGCTTCGTAGAGCTGCTCTTTGCTCCTCTTGACTGGCGCGGCTTCTTACAGTTTCGCTGTAGATGCCCAGTCTGTCCACAATTGTAGCATCGGACAGCACTCAATGCTACACCATGCTCTCCAGTAGCATCAGCAGTGGGGGAATTAGAACTCTGTTCTTCCCTCCCCCTGTCTTTTTCTTCCAGTGCAGCAAGTCTGTCGTGTTCATTCAGGACCACAGCACAAACTCTCTCCGCGGTCAGCTGCGCGGCCGGTAGGGAACCAAGCTGACTGGCAACAACCTTGTAGGTGCGGCTAAGGCTGTTTATCATCATGAAGCAAAACACTTCCTCCTGAAGACGGAAATTGCGTTCCACCATCTGTTGACGCAGAAACTTCATTTCTGTCAGGTGCGCTTGAACATCTCCATCAGGCGCAAGTCTCAGATTGGTCAATTTCTCAAAATACAGCAACGCTGAAGAACCAGCATCTCTCTGATGCGTTGTACGCAGCGTGTCCCAAACCTCTTTCGCATTTTCTAAATGCTGAACATGCACCAACTGATCATCTGAGACACACAGAATTATAGCAGTCCTGGCCCTTACATTCTGTGACTCCCAACCTCTGGTTGGTGCTGCAGGGATGGGGTTTTCAATTACATCAAAAAGCCTTTGATTCTGCAGCAGGGCCTTCATCTTTACAGACCAAGATGAATAATTGTCATCGGTTAAGGGAGGTGGGCAAGGCAAACCTCCCCCTTTCTTTGCATCCATCTTGAAGCCAAGCCTCCAGCTCACTGTCAAACAAACTGTAAAATCCAACAGTTGTTTTTTTCTTTCTCACGCAGCAAACTGCAAATTGTTTACGCTCTTTGCACCTGGCAGCTGAACTCAGGCTGCTATTGAAAAGTCCCTTCCAAGAGCTCGTAAACCTTGTAGCCGAAACATTCTCTGATTTTGTTTCGCTTTCCCAGGCTCACACTCAGAGTCCAGCCCCTTTGCCAGTAACTTTCCAGGACCGTTACCTAGCAACAATGCATTTCAATAGGACATCTTATCTACCACAAAAATTTGTGGAATGCAGGCTTCAGCCTTCAAGCTGCAGGCCTCTTCCTCCGGAGCTCTTGTTTTCTTTGAAACACAGCTCCGTGAACCAGGGAATTAATCTTCCTGCGTTCACACTTTTAGCCCGAAATGCAGCATACCTTGAACTTTGTTGCTCTGGAAAACACCTCTTCTTTCCATCAGCTGTCTGTGGAGCCTCTGGCATCTTTCAGACGCTTCTCTTCCTCCTTGGAGCAGAGGAGGACAATTTACCAGCCTCTCATGCAGATGTTCGATGGATCGAAACCATCCTCTGCTACCACTGTTGGAATTCTGCCTGGGTCAGAGGAATGTGCCACAGCGTAGGCACCGGCAGATATTCCTGTCGACCTCCCCGCGTCTCCCAACCTCTGCTGATAAGCAGGCGAGGTCCGGCGATTCTTCTCAGATGTATGAGAGGAACACACCGTTCTTCCTCTCTCCCCTTTGGTGTCCCCAGGGAGGGGAAAGAAGCAGACAGAAAACTATTTACATCATTTATTTCTGCCTCTTACATCAGTACAGAGAATCATGTCTGCACTCAACAACAGCAAGAAGAAACTCCTCCCAAGTACATCCAGTACGGGTCATATGACACACACACACTGAGCTAACATCCAGTGCTCAGTACAGAATGGACTGCCCCTTTGTTCCCATGGCAACAGTCACAAACATCCTGTCTGGCTTTCCAGCCACAAGCAGCTGGCTCAGCTGCTAGAGCCTTTGCTTGCTGCAGCATTGGTGCTTTATGGTAACAGTGGCCAGCGTGACAAGCTGCATCTGGTGAGCCAGCGCAGCACACGGAACTCCGTTTACCTTCCCGCTGGTAAGCGGTCCCTATTTATCTACTTGCACCCGGGGGTGCTTTCGAACTGCTAGGTTGGCAGGCGCTGGGACCGAACGACGGGAGCGCACCCCGCCGCAGGGATTCGAACCGCCGACCATACAATCGGCAAGTCCTAGGCACTGAGGTTTTACCCACAGCGCCACCCGCGTCCCGCCAGTACAGGTACAGTAATATAAAATAAATTGATACTCACCAGCCACAAGGGGGCAAACTTCCCTTTATTTATACTGTATATAGGCCTTTCTTCATTACCATGTTGGGGCAGCATCATAAAGTGCAGTAGAAGGAAATAATGGACTCACACTTATCTTTTGCACCATGCTTTCTAGGCACAGGTCTGTGATTTCCTGGAAAAGCAGGGACCTGTGATTAGAAAATGTCAAGGGAAATTAGTGTGGATCAGCCCAGAGTGAGGTTTATGCTACGTGCATACATTGTTTCTATACAGACCTCCCAACCCAGCACTCTGAGGCCTTTCTCCCCATTCCTACTTTTATGCCGCAGAAAAACCCTCCCCTACCTCTTGAAGTGCAACTGTTTGAAATATTGGCAATTTCTACTTTTGTTGTGGTAGGGGTGGGGAATGGGGCTCCCAGAAAGTAGCAGATTGAAAATATCTTTAGGGAGAGAAATGGCCTGAAAATGAGCCTGGTCAATGACAGAAAAGTGACTCTACAAGGAAAACATGTGTGTTGGGGAGAACAGTCTCAGGCCGAGTGAGATATGTTGGGTTTTGGAGCCTTGCTTCAGCTGGTCTTTCTGAGATTTGGGGCAAGGTGTCATCAAGTTGGCTGGTGATATCCAGCTCTATTTCTCTGTAACATCTGAATCAGGGGAGGCTATGCAAGCCATGAACTGGTGCCTGGACTCAGTGGTGGGCTGGATGAGAGCCAAAAAACTGACTCTGAATAACTGGCCACATGGAGGCTCCGTGGTTGAGCCCTGATAATCCTTTAGGTTAAGAGTTAGTTTTATGTTTGCACATACGTTCATTTCCCCTTTCATTACATAATAAAAACTAAAAGCAAAGAAAGACAGCAGATGAATACTTTTATATTCTGAGGAGCAAGACTATGAAACTAAAGCAGCTTTGAGCACACAGTATTCATATGAACAGTGTTGGTGGTTAGAGCAGATAATCAGTGTAGACTTGCTCCTCCATCTGTTTCTGGTTTGGGTTTTTTGAAAAAAATTGTCCCTTCCTCCCCTGTCAAATGTGCCTGAAAGCAATAGTGAAAATTAGCAGCGATGAAAATGCAGGGAGCCACTTGCAAACACTTCATCTATAAGGAGCACTGGATTTGGTATACTGTTGATATTTGGTATACTGTTGATATAGTTGATATTTCAGACTAACAGGTTGTGACCTAATTCTAATGGTTGTTCCACCAACACATACAAGAAGCCATGATACTATGATAGATCAGGTCAAGTCTGCCACACAGATGTTTAAGAGCTGAGTTTCCAGTGTCATACTCAAATATTAAAGCATCTTCTTAAAATGTCTTCCTAATAACATCCGACTAAAATAAGAGTGAAAAAGCATGTGTCCCCACACACTTAGAATATGTCTTGAATACTTATTTGAGGCTCAGCATCTGGTCATGACTTTGAGTTGGCCTTGATCTTTATTTAGCCACACTATATTCTGCAGGGTGCTTGGCCTTGATAGAGGACCATCCAAAGGTCACAGACTTGGCTGTTGGCAGTTGCCCTCTTTTTACCAGCCAAAATCTATTACTGTACAAATGGAAATCCCCAGCTTATGTGCACCTTAGTTTTGACAAATTTAATGAGTGCTCATTAAGGTTTATTTTTGAAGAAAAAAATGCAAAAGTTTGGAAATAATAAAACACCAGAAAATTTAAGCGATGATAGGATAAAAATATGAAATCATTTTTCAATCTGTTGGATTAGCACTGCAATTTATGCCATTGTATGCAGGTGTAATTTGTTATATGTAAACAAGTCTCCAAAAAACACTTGGGCAGTATTCAACCAATTTTTTCTCAGAGTAGACCCATTGAAATTAAGGTATTTAACTCCATCATTTTAATTCATTTCAGTGAGTGTACTCTTGAGTAAAACTAAGCTGAATATTATCCTTGAAGCTTATTTTTAACCATAAAATTATGATTTTAAAAAATGTGTGTTAGAAGCTGCTGTCATGACCCCATTTTTGGCAGCAGCTTGTATTCAGACCTAGATTAGGAGAGACCTGTGAGATCAGAAGTACCAGTGGTAAAGGCCATGGGACAGATAGCCACAGTCACAAGCCCCAACACTGGGCCTGAGCAACAGGTTCTCAGTCAATATACCCCCAAACAAGCATATCCAGAGACCACAACCCCTGTTGCTAAGGTCCACAAGGAACTAACCATCTCCCCATACTCCTCACTGCTGAATCACTAGTGCAGACAACAAACCAGAAGAGAACTAATGAAGAGGAGATAGAGTACTGTACTGGGCCAGGAGGCTAATACTTTAAGATCATCACATTAGATAAAAAACCTGATTTAGATTCCAGACGTTCATAGAACCATAGAATTGTAGCATTGGAAGGGACCCTGAGGGTCATCTAGTCCAACCCCCTGCAATGCAGAAATCTCAGCTTGATCATACATGACAAATGACCATGACTAATGAAGTCCATCACTTCTCTCGGGAACCTGTTCTGTTGTTGTATCAGTCTGTTAGAAAGTTCTTCCTGATATTTTTGTGGGGGAAAGCTTCATTGAAGCTCTATGAGGTTCTCAGGCTCTGACTAATACCACCAATTAGATCTCATTGCCATCAGGTGACTTGATGTGCCCCTTTTCAGGGCAGAATATCTACAATATTTACTCTATTTGCTGAATTAATTTATTAAAGCATTCTTAATTGAGTAAAGGCATGCTCCTGATGAAATGGCAATGGATTTTTAAAAAAACAGTTGTTTACAAAATATTAACTGGCACTCATCATCTAAGAACAAGCATTCCTCCTGGCTTACACAGGTGGGAATGCCTCTTGGTGCAATACATGTGGGCATCATCTAAGAATATAACAGTCCCCAAATACCGACTCCTTTTCTTATGTCTATAACGCTGACCTTCCAGGGCACATGTCTGAGATCAGAAAGAGTGAAAGACAAGTCAAATGTAAAAGGTGAGAACTAAAAATAATGGAATTGCACAAGACAAACCATTAGTTCAACATAAACGGGATATATAAACAAAATCAGTAGTTCCATACTTTCTGCCTTCAGGTTCCTTTGGTGAGGAGCCCTTGCATTGCAGAGAATTCTGGGCACACATTCAGCTCGTGCAGGATACTGGCCGGGCATCTTGGAACAATATGCAGCAGCTGCACATTTCAGAAGGGCATAGTAGTGATGGGCAACCTGTTTTTCAGGGAAGCCTGTCTGCCATTTCAGGTCATTTCATTGAGGGAATCCGAGAAGGGGCCTTGCTTCAAAACAACTGACCCAAACCTTTGCTGAAGTAATAAACTCAAATATGTAAGAGTTGCTTAGATACGAAACATAAACACCATGGAGAATAGGCTCTGTGATTCATATTGTGACTAGGGAATGCAGAGAAATTGGCTCTGAATATGAAGCATAGGGGACAGATTAAATGAAAATTGGCAGGTATAATAAAACAATTGATCTTATGTAGGAAGTTTCAAGATGCTGTTTAACTTTCAATGAACTGGACTGAAAAGCAACATCCTTCTGGAAAAGAATCAGAGAATATGCAGAGTTTGCGGTTCTGCTTGGATATTAATCAGATTTCATTTTCTGGCTCCATATGTAAATGTATGACTACTTGAGAGGCGGGCAGCCAAAAAGATGTTGCTGCTTTTTTCACCTTAATCTGCCAACCTCTACGCATTTCACAAAGACTATTTCCCCCAATATAGCTATACCAATCAATTCATTTCTGAAGTTTGCAAAATGTCCAAAGATGTCACCTGCTTTTTAGCATTGTCTATAGCCAATACCAATATTGGTATTACCAATACCAATATTGGTATTGCCAATACCAATACTAAAACCATCCCAATGAAAAAGAGATGCAAGAAAGCAAAGTGGCTGTCCAACGAGGCCTTACAAATAGCGGAGGAAAGAAGGCAAGCAAAATGCGAGGGAGATAGTGAAAGATACAGGAAATTGAATGCAGATTTCCAAAGAATAGCAAGGAGAGACAAGAAGGCCTTCTTAAACGAGCAATGCAAAGAAATAGAGGAAAACAACAGAATGGGAAGAACCAGAGATCTGTTCAAGAAAATCGGAAATATGAAAGGAACATTTCATACAAAGATTACCATAATAAAGGACAAAAGTGGTAAGGACCTAACAGAAGCAGAAGACATCAAGAAGAGGTGGCAAGAATATACAGAAGAATTATACCAGAAAGATATGGATGTCTCGTACACCCCAGGTAGGGTGGTTGCTGACCTTGAGCCAGACATCCTGGAGAGTGAAGTCAAATGGGCCTTAGAAAGCACTGCAAATAACAAGGTCAGTGGAAGTGATGGTATTCCAGCTGAACAGCAAGTTTGGAAAACTCAGCAGTGGCCAGAGGATTGGAGAAGATCAGTCTACATCCCAATCCCAAAGAAGGGCAGTGCCAAAGAATGCTCCAACTACCGCACAATTGCACTCATTTCACACGCTAGCAAGGTTATGCTTAAAATTCTACAAGGAAGGCTCAAGCAGTATGTGGACCGAGAACTCCCAGAAGTGCAAGCTGGATTTCGAAGAGGCAGAGGAACCAGAGACCAAATTGCAAACATGCGCTGGATTATGGAGAAAGCTAGAGAGTTCCAGAAAGACATCTACTTCTGCTTCATTGACTATGCAAAAGCCTTTGACTGTGTCGACCACAGCAAACTATGGCAAGTTCTTAAAGAAATGGGAGTGCCTGATCACCTCATCTGTCTCCTGAGAAATCTCTATGTGGGACAAGAAGCTACAGTTAGAACTGGATATGGAACAACTGATTGGTTCAAAATTGGGAAAGGAGTACGACAAGGTTGTATATTGTCTCCCTGCTTATTTAACTTATATGCAGAATTCATCATGTGAAAGGCTGGGCTGGATGAATCCCTAGCTGGAATTAAGATTGCCGGAAGAAATATCAACAACCTCAGATATGCAGATGACACAACCTTGATGGCAGAAAGTGAGGAGGAATTAAAGAACCTTTTATTGAGGGTGAAAGAGGAAAGCGCAAAATATGGTCTGAAGCTCAACATCAAAAAAACGAAGATCATGGCCACTGGTCCCATCACCTCCTGGCAAATAGAAGGGGAAGAAATGGAGGCAGTGAGAGATTTTACTTTCTTGGGCTCCATGATCACTGCAGATGGTGACAGCAGTCACGAAATTAAAAGACGCCTGCTTCTTGGGAGAAAAGCAATGACAAACCTAGACACCATCTTAAAAAGTAGAGACATCACCTTGCCAACAAAGGTCCGTATAGTAAAAGCTATGGTTTTCCCAGTAGTGATGTATGGAAGTGAGAGCTGAACCATAAAGAAGGCTGATCGCCAAAGAATTGATGCTTTTGAATTATGGTGCTGGAGGAGACTCTTGAGAGTCCCATGGACTGCAAGAAGATCAAACGTATCCATTCTTAAGGAAATCAGCCCTGAGTGCTCACTGGAAGGACAGATCGTGAAGCTGAGGCTTCAATACTTTGGCCACCTCATGAGAAGAGAAGACTCCCTGGAAAAGACCCTGATGTTGGGAAAGATGGAGGGCACAAGGAGAAGGGGACGACAGAGGACGAGATGGATGGTGTTCTTGAAGCTACAAGCATGAGTTTGATCAAGCTGCGTGAGGCAGTGGAGGACAGAAGTGCCTGGCGTGCTCTGGTCCATGGGGTCACGAAGAGTCGGACACGACTAAACGACTAAACAACAACAACATAGCCAATACTGGTCTGGATATCACCAGACATAAATACTAAACGATATTAACATTTACCTTCACCAAGTTGTAGTGGTAGACAAATGTTTGGGTGGCAAAGAGATGTCCTTCTAGAGTAGATCAAGTAAGCACATCTCTATGTATAAAGAACATGAGCCATTTCTGCCTCAGACAGGCACATTTGGCTATAAGAAAATAGTGATGACAGTGCACAAAATGGAATCTCAGCCAACTGTGAAACCATGAAACACGGACCATATGCCTTAAGGGTACAACATATGGTTTGATGAAGAAAATGTTACACACTATAATTGGTATGATTTGTTCAGCTGTTCTCCAGCTATGTCAGTTGGGACAAGGAAATGCACTCAAGATTCTCCTCAGAATCGTCCTCTGTTAATCAATGGCTATAAGAAAATACTGGAGTTTATAGACAAATGTTTGGGTGGCTGGCAAAAAAGATGTCAAAAGATATTTTTCTGTTCTTGTGGCTCCCTGTGAGCAGGACTATTTTTATAACAATTTTTATTATTTATACAATTTCTTGCCTACCCTTCAGTATAAGGTCCCAGGACAGGTTACAATATAATATAGTTATAAAAATCAATAAAACAAGTAAAACTGTTCCAATCATAACAAAACAGTGTAGCGAGTAAAGTAAATAAGTAAAACAAGTAAAACAATTCTCACATGCCAGATCTAATGAAGAGCATTTCAGGAAAATAATTTATTTTACTTTATTTATTTATTTATTTATTCATTCATTCATTCATTCATGAAATGGGGTAGGATCTTATGAAATACCAGGGACTGTTACAGCAAGAGACAAGTTGGATTGAGTTGTACCCTCTTGATTTCCTGAAGCAAGCCTGCTAAGGAAAGAATTAAAAAATTAACCTGGACATAGACAGGTGAGCAGTAGGTGACAGTGAAGGACTTAGGGAGGCAGGGACAGAAATACGTCTCCCTAGGAACACAGAGATGGAGGAAATATGGTCCAAGACATTGTGAGGTGCTGCAAAGCCTGCTGGGAAAGAAAGCTGAGTTTGTCATTATTTCAGCACCCACTAAACTACTGCTTTTCTTAGGCAACATTTCTATGTACATTCCCACCACTGGTGGACATCTCAGCAGTTAACTGATACTGCTTAGTATTTAAATTTATATATTTTATTTTTATTATTGCTGAACCCATAATCTTTAACCAGTTAGCCCCCTGTAGTCTTAAAACACATCAACTTGTATAAAGAACTTCTCAAATATGTTCTCTTGGTGGCGGTGTTTCCCTCTCTTTGGTGCCCTGCTTATCTTGTGATGTTAAAGGAACTGCTTCAAGTTACAGCAAATGCACTCAAAAAGGATATATTCGTTTTGATACTAGAAAAAAGGGGAAGTCAAACGTCAGGATGGGTCTTTCATCAACAGCAAAAAAGAGTTCAGTATTCTTAGGCAATATGTTCCTTTGAAAATATTGCGATTTTTGTATTGAAAATGAGGGATAGCCATAGCTCACAGCAAAGAGCACGCTTTGCACATACAGGACCCAAGGTTCAGTTCCTGGCCTCTTCAGATTAGGCTGGGAAAAGCTCCTGCTGAATTAGATACAGTGATACCTCGGGTTAAGAACTTAATTCGTTCTGGAGGGCCGTTCTTAACCTGCAACTGTTCTTAACCTGAAGCACAACTTTAGCTAATGGGGCCTCCTGCCGCTGCCGCCGCTGCCGCACAATTTCTGTTGTCATCCTGAAGGATTTTGTCACCCCCCTCAGTGGTGACACCCAGGGCGGCCCACACCTGCCACACTCCCTTCCTCCGCCCCTGCACAGGGTCCAAAATATACACGATATTTGTCACGTTTTTGAAAGTGTGCTGAACCTGGGCATTGTGCTATCTCTCTCGCTTGGGACTTCACACCAGTTAGTTAGTTAGTTTGTTTGTTTGTTTGTTTGTTTACTGAAAATTCCTCCCTCCTGGCCGCTGATTGCACCTGCAAGTGGTGTTTACTGCAATCACAAACTTGGGGGCAAAGCAGCACAAAAAGCTATGAGGCCCCATGGCTGTTTCTTCTCCAAAAGCACCCAGGTTAATCATGTTTGTTTAAACATGCAATGTTCTCCCCATGTCATCTGGGCCTCAGTGAACGCCACAGCAAGGTGTTGCGTCTCAATTCCTTCCAGCTATGCTGATTAAAAGTAGAAGTGTAGCTATTAAAAAACAATAAAGTCTCCTTAGTGCCCCCCGCCCCGCTCCTTTAAAGCATGCTTTAAACCTTACATTTAAATCTTTTGGACCCTCGTTGTAACTATTCTGTGTCTCCTGAGCATATGAACTTGCCATCATTAAATCAATGTTGTTTCCATTCTGAATATTCGTCCTGTTTTGTTTTCAGGGAGGTTCTCATTTGTTTGTGGGGAGGTCAGATGATGTTGCATCATGCAAGTGTTATTCCACATTCCCCAGTGTACTTCTCTGCCACTTTCCTTATTGCAAAAAAGTGTGATCTTTGGGGGAAGTGGGTTTGTTGCCCAAGACTTCCAAAGGGTCAAAAGATGTGAACCAATCCTTCCGGATCAAATAAGGTGCAGTAATTAGAGTGTCAGACTAGAACTGAGATAACCTTATTTCAACTCAGACATGAATCTCTTTCTCTGCCCACTGCCCCCATGGCCCTTGGCTTTAAATAACTGCATTATAAGCATAAACAGAACACATATGTCTTTCCTTATTTCTGCGTTTAAATTCTAAGAAAAGCTCCACATCTTGAATTTTTTCTGCCTACAGGCAATACGAGCTCTATCCTGTGACTAAAATATATATCTAGGGATGAGAATGTTGGATAGGGCTTGTCTTGTCAGCAGACACACCCAGTTCAAGATTAGTAAAGGATCGTAAGATATAAATCCACCAATCCGTTTGTCTCATAATGTACCATAAGAAGGCAAGAAATAACCTGTTAATATAGCCCCTCCACCCATATTCCAGAGTAGTTGCTATGACTGAGAGCAGCATATTCTGAAGGCTGTGTCAAACTGCGTTCATGCCTTACAAGTGAATATTGAGGCTAGAGTTAAAATGTTAAACCCCAAAATGTGTACTTAATGCTCAACAAACCAGGTGCTGAATATCTTCAAAACAAAGATCCTGATTTTGACTTCATTATAATAGACTAGCCATATAAGTAACTCTACCAGTGAACAATGCATTTTCATTTCTGCCGTTTTAGGAAAGATCATATTTGACTGTGTGAAGTAATTCCCCACATTAGGATATACTCTTTTCCATACATTATGTGCACACAGAACACGTGTGCTTTGAGAGTGGCACTGAATTTGCCTAAAGACATTTCAAATGTCGAAATGAATGGGCATCAGTTGGCAACAGAACCTGCTGCCACAATGTCACCCTCCTGCCTCGGCACATTTGTTCTCAGTGCGCATAATGTATGAAAGGGGCTGGTGTTTTCCTCCATCTCCTTTGAACACTGTCATCCAAGTGTCAGAACATGTCAAAGTTTATTTTTATAGGCTGACTAATCACCTCAGACACTGTTTCATCTTTGGTGAGGTCATACACTACCCGAACGCTACTCGGGCTAAGGGACTGTAATGAGGTGAAAGTAGTGCAGTTAAAAAATAGAAGAGGACAGGTGTTTTATTAGGCAGAAGATTCTGGCCTTTATTTACATATGCAAGGCAATGAATACTTCAGGCTAAATAAATAAACGAATAAAATTACAAACTTGTCAAACTCCCAGTGTCAATAAGTTGTAACGTTTCTAATTCAGGAGATGATAATGTTGGAATGTGTGATGACTAAAACATGATACGTTGTATGTCATCCCTGGAGATGAGCTTACGTTTCATAATATGATCCACGATTGAAAGAATTTTGCTCTGGTACCAAACAGTTGATGACTAGAACATATTGGCAGGAAACAGTACATAGCACCACTGCCCCTGTTCCTAAAGGAAGAACAAGAGGGATTATCAGCATTCTGTCCTCTCCATAATACTGAGAAGGTACCCTACTGTATAGCCTGTATGTTTACAGCTTTTTAAAATCCTGATTTATTTCAGGATGGCACATATGATTAAGAACTGCAGGAACTGGAAAACGTTTCCAATGTCTTCTAATCCAAATGTTGGTTGGCAACACCCAGGGATAAACAGAGGGGCCTGTGGGCAACTCAAGATAGATCCATATTACATTAAAGATCAAATGTGGAAGAGACCCCAGCTATAATGAAAATACACATTTCCAGAATACAGTGGTACCTCGGGTTAAGAACTTAATTTGTTCCAGAGGTCCGTTCTTAACCTGAAACTGTTCTTAACCTGAGGTACCACTTTAGCTAATGAGGCCTCCCGCTGCCGCCATGCCGCCACACGATTTCTGTTCTCATCCTGAAGCAAAGTTCTTAACCCGAGGTACTATTTCTGGGTTAGCAGGGTCTCTAACCTGAAGTGTCTGTAAGCCGAGGTACTACTGTATTATAGACTGGTAAAAGAATTAGAATAGGGGTGAGGAAACTTTAGAGCCCTAAACAGTTTGGCCCAAGCTATTTATTGGAGTGCCATGCTGCCTGCACTTTTAACATCTGCTTCAGGGCTCTCCTACTGTGCCCACTTCCCAGGTTGGTCAGGTGAATGGCCAAAGGGCACAGGTCTTTCTGTATGGTGGCCCCATGGCTACAGAATTTCTTCCATTGGACTTGTATCAGGTTTCTAAGTTGCAGGCTTTTCAGAAGGCCCTGAATATCTTTTTCTGATGGTCTTCCAGGCATGGTTTTAGTAGCTGGGTGATGGTCTGGTTGAATTAAAAGTATTATGTGGAGTGCTGTTGTAGAGGTCCAAAAACTGTATGCAATGGGGATGGACAGGTCTGTCAGTTTTAGTTCTTTCCGTTTCTGTTTTTCCCATCTGAAATTCAGTTGTCCACATTTCTGCAGCCATTCGCTTTAAAAACAAAAACAAGTCTTTGGAGAAGAAAGTTTGGTGCATCCCCAGGCCCTGGATCAGTTTGAACAGTACACTGTAAAAAATGCAAGATGAATATGACATCAATATCTTGTGTTTTTCATCCCTCCCCTATCCATAGCCACACCATTGATAACCTAGTCACTCTTCCCCAATGTTGACTGTCACCCATGTCATAAATACAACAGTATTTCCGGATGACTCTTCATTGTGTAAAGTCCTTGAACTTAGATTTAAATCTGTTTCAAGTCCTCTAGATATGTGTTGTCTCTGTGCCCAGGTGGGTGACTTGCCACCCTCAGCAGTTAATCTCTGAAAATAGATTAAAGTTGGCAGAGGATGGTAGACTAAAAACTCTTAAGGTAGTCTTTTGGGATTTGTGAAAAACCATATTTAGTTATTTCAGCTATATAGTTAGGAGTTATAAATATTACGAACATGGAACACACTTGCATTTTATTTGTTTCCTCTGTTTACACAGCAGTGTTCTGCCAAACAAGTGCTTGAAAAATTGATAAATACAGTGACACAGATAAGCAATTTCTTGTATATATTTCTTCATGATGCTGATGTTTTGAAGTAGCTCTCTGAATACTTGGATTCATGGTGGGCTAGTAACGCAGCACATTCTGGCTCAACCCATTCTCAGAAAAATCTTGCTGTTGACTTGTTGTGATCTCATATGCCAAAGTTCAAACTGAGATGGAAGGTCTATCTGTAACAAGTTCAGTTTACCATGCACCTTTATGCAACTGGCTGAGCAGTAATTTGGCATTTACTGCTAATTTCCTGGGAAAGGACTCCTTGAAAGAGGTTATGTGAAGTAGTGCTTACTATGTCTATTCTGGTGGGCATAAATAATTGCACAAGAGTACTCTGTTCTGAAGGATTAGCCTCCAAATGCCACTGTTAATGTGTCTTAATATAGGATTCTCACTTCTTAGTCTTTGGGGCAAAACATAAAGTAATTTAATAGCTCTTTGTGGCTGCAGTGCTGAACACGTTTACCTGGGGGACACCTCATTGCACATGTCTCTGAGTAGACATGTTTAGGATCGTGCTATAATTAACAGTACAAACAGAAGACGAGCAAAGTATATGTAGATGGATGTTGATGTATCTTTTTTTGAAGTGGGTGTGATAGGAAATAAGATATCTTAAGTCATCCATATATTGATGACTTTCAAATGCATTATTATGAACCTTGCACATTCCATACTTTATCATGCACCAATGTATTTCTGAAAATTAAAAATAATAATAGAAAGTAGCCAAGTACTGTTATGGCAGTTGATATTATCGCATGTAAACTGAACAGATATTTCCACCGTAAACTTTTGTACAGCCTGAAAATATTTGCTCAGCAACCTTTGATACCTGGTGGTTGCTCCAAATGAGAGTTTGTGTCACCCTGTCTGTCACCTGGTAACAAGCAGCCTTGGGAAGCTGCAAGGCTGGCTGTTCCTTTGTGGGGGGGGGGGTTGTTATTTTAAGATTTGTAGTGTCTGTCTTATTGCCTACCTGATATTCCCTGCTTAACTTGTATATATCTAAGAAAAATATATTGCAAAACCTGTTCCGTTCCCTCACCCCAGTAACTGATATTGTAAGGCAGCTCAGAAATGCTCTACCACAGCAGTCAGAAAAAAAGCAGCACTTTACAGCTACTATTAATATGGGAGTTAAAAATATATATTTATACATATAAGCATGATTCCATAAATAACTTTCAAAAGGTAATGCAACATAACTTCAGTATAACAATGATTGTAAAATAATTTAAATGTAAAATAATTTGATCCCAACCATTTTTTAAAAAATACATGATATACTACAGATAGACTGTCAGGGCTGTAAATAAAGCATGTTATATAGACTGAGGAAGGATGTATACATATTGTCATTGGGGGGAAAAGTTTGCTGACACTGTGCAATTTACTAGCCATTAGCTTGCTTGTATTTTCAGCAGTTCTAGCTTTCTCATAAAACATCAATTGTAAACTCTATGATTTATGAAAACATATTGCTTCCCTTCCGTTTCGGGCAGTGTAATTCCAGAATGGCTATAGACATGCCTTAAGAAAAATATTAATAGACCCTTAGTATACAGTGCATCTAAGAATAGCCCATTGTCTCTTCATAGCTGCAGGTCTATCATCTCATTTATTGGATGGTATCATTTTACTGAGCCCGGTCTAAGGCAGCAAACATCTAACCTAGTTGTTCGCTTTCATAGCAGCAGCAACAGCAGCGGGAGCTATCATCTGATAGTTTGCTTGCAGCCGGTTCAAGTTGGCAATGTCACCCAAGCTGATTTGAGACGCAGACATTTTTGCTGACTGGAGTCAGGCTATCTTTTCCAGTTTGCTGGAATAGACACAGACACTGATTGGGTCATGCTGAAAACATTCCAGTCCTATGAAGCAAGTCTGTTTGTATATTTTAGGTTTGGCAGGACTAATGAATTAAAAATCTTGGACTCTTGACTGTTCACCGCTTTAATAATGCCTCTGATGGAAGGATTTTTTGCCCCATGAAGCATGACAACACTGTAATCCTTCGTTGTTGGAAAGGAAGGGAAGGGAAGAAATGGTGAAATTGTGAAGGGAAACGGAAAAGGGTGGTCCTCGGGGACTGAAAAGCCTATGGGAAGTGCAGGTAGCAGCATGTTGCCCTGACAGCTGTTTCAACTTCTCAGACCTTGTCAGTTGCTGCTATGTAGCAGGTGCAGCCTTTTCTTCTATTGAATCTTTACTCCATAAAGGCAGCGACAAGCCAAGGCAGTGGCTGGCCCTGGATTATACAAGTGCAGACACTACTAAGTGAGGTAAGGCAACAGGTGTGAAAACTGAACTAACTGATTGAGTTGTAACCACACTTAACTTGAGTTCTGTTGCAGATTTTTTTAAAAAAATAAGGAAGGATCACTCAGTTTCACAGGCAATTGAACTGAAGAACTGTTTCCTTGGGATTTTTTTTTTTCAAATTGAAAGCTTTTAGGTTTCATCAGGAGAGAGGGAAAAGGGATATATTTGAGGCAATTCTTTTTAATTTATCTCACTGATGATGTTCACACAGAGAATGTTGTGAATGAACTTTCCGTCCTTTCTTTGCATAGATTCATTTTGTTTCATTCTCTGAGAGGAAGACCTTTTGGGATTCTTTGGTAAAGTACAGAGAAAGCTATATGTATGTATTGTGTACAGGAAAAGTAGTTGCCTTTCTGAAAAGTGGAAAACCAAATGTTTTAAAAGAAACTTACATTACCAGGATAAGAGAATGGCTTTTTAAAACAAATGGCTTTGCTACAAGCACATTTTAGCTTTGTACTCAAAATCCTTGTGCTTTTTAACATATAAATTGTTTCATAGCTTGATCACTTTTAACATGCCTTTCATGCATTGTTCCAAGCTATCCAAAGGATGAACACAGGAGACTCGTGGAGGGAAAAGTGATGATGATGTTGGTTTTCCAAATATATAACCTTTCTTTCATTCATGCTTTCTGTCTGTTTTGCAGTAGGTTAGTTTGGCCACAATACTGTGAGCAATAAATTATAATTATGTATCTATACCATCTCAAATGCTTTTGTGATTGTAAAGAAGAGAAAATAAAGCAGCACTGTATTTAAATTCAATAAAAATATTTAATCATACATGTATAGATATGATTTTAAATAATTGATAGTAAGCTAAGTGATGCATCAATAATATTTATTATGCAGTTTTAATAGCCTATTAGTTAAGCTAAAGAATATGGATCTGAGTTTGGTTTATTTGCATTGACTAAGGTATAACTTGAGTTCCCAAAGTCTAAAGATTTTGGCAAGCTCTCTTCAGAACTAACACTGTTACAACCTATGTTTGTGTAGCTATTAGCAGATTTAGATCTTGCTGGGATCATCTTACAGCATCTGAGAGATATGGGACGTATCATAGAACTTCTCACAGCAAACATCTTTCAAAACAAACAATGTACTTACTTCTTGTGCTTTAGTAGACCAGGTTCACTAACTTTGGCAATTTAGGGTATTGCATTTTAATAGTCTAAATGGGTCACTTTGAGGTTGAACACAATTTGTTCAATGTGCTAGTCTTCCGGAGCCTGCAAATTGCATTAGTGTGTCATCCTGAAATGAATGACAACACTCCTTGGCTTAAGCACATGTTTAAATGCTTTTCACAACTAGGATAGTGTTACAGTTGCTAGATAAATGCTGAAAGAACAAGGTACATTGGAAAATACATGTGGGCTGGCCAAATTTATGCCTACTACCACAACATCCTATGCTGTTAGAGAATGGTGTTAAGGATGTTTTTTTGTGTGAACTAGTTCTTGTTATCAAATGTTTTTTTAAGTGCTTCAAAAAATAAAATATGAAATACAATGGCCATAAGACTGCAAAGTCCAGACTTTCCAAAAGTTCTTGCAGTTTTAAGAGCTACATTTAATTTTTTCCAGGTGAAATGTTAAAGGTGAATCTACCCAGTCTGCACTTTCTAAAACAATATGTGAAGCAAAATTTGGAGATTCTTCTCCAAATTTTGCAATGCAGTTCTGCAGCTTGTGCACAAAAATGCATATATTAGGGTAAAGTAATGAAAATAACATACAAAACTGCATTGTATTAGGGAAAATTGCTTCGCAGAATTATGTGTATTAGTCAAAATTGCATAGAAAAATAGATTTTTTCATTTGGGTGTTTTGTCACAAATTGATAGGAAAATGTGGAGCTGAACTTAAGATTGGAAAAATGAGAAACTAAAATTGACAGATTCACCCATCTCTACCAGTGATGTTTGAACAAAGCAGTCCCCTGCTATTACATTAAAAGTATAGCATTAGAAGGAGGCAGAGCAATGAGTTGTTTTTGCCACCAGCTAAATGCCATGCTAACTACAGGACACGCCAATGGCGGAATATAAATGCACCTTGCTTACATTGCTGAGTATGTACCGGTAACTTACAACTGACTCAGTAGATTTAATTCTTTGTTAGCCACTTAATATTATAGCAGCAGTGTAGTAGTAATAGATTTGTGGGGAAATCTGGTATCTGTATACGAATCGCAGGGTTTCTGAACAGATCACTCTCTGACCCAGTAGTCACATTTCTGGAATGGTGCTCCAAATGGTGATAATCGGCTGCAATGAGCAAGTAAGTGGCTGGCTTCAAACTTAGTAAACATTTTATCGTGGGCTCATTTAATGTAGAATTAAAACAAGTTAGTTGCACTCATGAAATCTGTTAGGTTACAGACATATCTGTTTGTCTAAAAATTTACAGTGTAAGCATCAGAACACCTGGTTTAAATGTATTTTAGCTGGCTTTTTAGAGCTGGGGGGAAGATCTCTGAACTGTGGGCCAATCTTGGTCTGCTGGCGGGATCTAAGTTAGCCCGTGAGGCCATCTTTCACAAACCACATCCACCAGCTGGTGTCACTTGGGTGGAAGGGCAGGGTAAATCCTGCATGCACTAAAGAACAGGAGCACACAACTGAACAGTGCTCAGTTTGGCAGGATTCCATACAGCCTCCTTCGTTCAGGAAGGGGTTTGCATTAAAACCTCAGCTAAAACAAATGTGTTCTCCCCCCCCCCCCTTTGTTTAGCAGGAGTTTCTATTCAAACCTCTTCCTCATTCAGGAAGGAGTGCATCAAAGGCCCTGCTAAAATGGAGGTGGGAAACCTTAGTTTTAGCAGCACCTTGAACCTGACATCATGGTGTCATCAGGGGGTTGCTATCCAATCTGGATAAAGAATGTGGCCCTTGGAGCTCGAAAGGTTCCCCTGCCATGTTTTAGAGGATGCAGGACAACTCATTTACACTGAAATAGTGATAGTAAGGTGAGCCACCGGTTGTTTGTAAGATGCATGGCTCCCAGGTTCCAGGATCAATCCCCCGTTTCTCTGGTTAAAATGATCTCTCCAGTGGCAAAGTTGATATAGACAACTTCCACAAGCTTTGGAGAGCTAGATATATATTCCTCTAGATATACCAGTGATCTGACCTATTGCCAGATAGCATTATATATTAACACTGCCAATTTGTAAGCAAAACCCATTCGTAAAGCAATGGGCTGTTTTGTGCCAAAGAATTGTTTCCCTGACTTTTTCACTGTCGTTTTGTTTAATGGGTGTTCTCCACTACCTTCGTTGATCAATCTTTGCTTGTTGGTGGTACAAAAACCTGTAGAAATATCTCAGATGATAATGCTTAGAAAGGACTGGTCACAGATCAATTATGCATTTCCACATGCTTACACCCATTTTGTAAATATATATAATTGCACTAAATCCTGCATTGTCCTAGGAAAAGTCAAGAATGGCAGCCAAATACAGTGAGTTTCTCTGAAAAAATTGTCTTGGCTAGCAATTGTTCAATGGAAGACTTGGATTTGTCTGGAAATATATATGATGCTTATGCTCTACCTCTCTCTGCACATTGTGGACCTTATATGTGAAAGAACCGTGACAGGGAATTTACTTGCAGGTAATTATGCTTTGCAATATTCCTGAACGTGAGAGAGGATTACATCCGAGAAGTTATGAAGATATTTGAAGAACATTAAAATCACATTGCATTGGCTTCTCAAGACCCATAAAATATGCAATATTTATATTTTGCAGCTGGAACACATAAGTAAACGCATAGGCTCAAGTGCCCACATGATCACCACCGCAAGGGTACCTGCTGATAAACCGATACGAATTGCCTTCAGTCTAAATGACTCCGCAGGTAAAATTCAAATTTATTAAAGGTTCTTTGTCCTGGTTGTCCATTATTGCCACAAATTGGCACTTCAGTGTCACAGTTTAATTTTCCTTAGGTGTTTGAAATGATTTGGTCTCATTATTATTATTATTATTATTATTATTATTATTATATTTATATACCGCCCTAAACCCAGAGGTCTCATACATCCATCAAGTTGTTATAATCTTATTAGCAAACCTGTTTCATTGAAATTGTTTATCAGGGCTCTTACTTGCAACAACAAGAGAAAGACACAAGCCTAGCACAGCAGCAGGCCGACATTACAGAATTCTAGGTGGATCTTTAGAAGGACAACAGAGAGAGAGAGAGAGAGTATGAAAAAAACGAGATTGGGTAAAAAAATACCTTCCTGACCAAATTGAGGGAAGCTCTCAGGAAACAGCTGGTCTGGATTGTATGTTCCCTCAGAAACAAAAGAAGTAAAAAGTTGGTTGACATTGTTCTTTATATTACTGCTGACTATTTGTTTAGTTTTGCAGCCTAAAGTGCAGGGTGGGGAGAGAGAGAGTTCTGCCATGTACGTGTTATACTCCCTCTGCATAATTTATGTGGAAAAGTTGTGTATGACTTGGTTTTCTGAAGGTTTTATAATAATTGCTGCATTAACCATTGGTGTCAAAGGTGTGTTTTTTTAATGACTAAGATTAATTTCAGGTCCTGAAAGGACTCCTGTATCTTTGACTCCCTGTGAATGAAACTGCAATTATTATTATTATTATTATTATTATTATTATTATTATTAATACCCCATCCATCTGGCTGGGTTTCCCCAGGCACTTTGGGGGTAAAACATCAAATGTTAAAAATTTTCCTAAACAGGACTGCCTTCAGGACTTCCTCTTCTAAAAGTCAGATATGACATTTGGTGTTTTTTTCTTAGTTGTAAAATGTTTGCTTTTTGTTTAGACTATAAGCTTCAAGGCTCAGTAGAGCGATCGCCTCGGGCAGCAGATGCTACTGGGTGGGAAGCAGTGGGAAGGTGTTGGACAACAGAGCTGTGCATGCTGCTGACCTGTACAGCCCTTAACCCAGCCTTTGGGTGTAGTGCAGGATGTTGTCCCATCACCAGTGTTGAAGCATGATTCAGCTGCCTGCTGGCTCAGCTCCCACCCCTGCTGGAGAGGTGGAGCGGTCACCTTTCCTTTGCCTCAGGCAGCAAAAGTTTATTGGGCCTGCCCTACTTGCCAGGGAGTTGAAAAGGTCAGACCAGGAAACTGGAATTTATGAGGAGGGAGAAGCAACTCGGTTAGAGAACAAGAACTTTTTTGCTAAGCAAGATGCTGAGTGGAGGTGTTGGAATATATATATAAGTGAGGCTGGCAAACAATGTTTAATGTTTTATCATGATTTTATATATGCTGGAAGCCGCCCAGAGTGGCTGGGGCAACCCAGTCAGATGGCAGGGTACAACTATTCTTATTATTATTAGAGGAGAGAGCCAGAAATCAAGAGAAGGTAGAATGAAGAGTGCTGCAGAGGATCCACAATGCAAGAACTAAGAAGCTGAGCTGAAAGTGAGGAGGCTGGGTGTTGCACTGCAGTGGACTAGAATGAGCAGAAGAAATGGCTTTTTGGTCATGGGTAAAGCAGGGAAATAGGCTAAACAAGTTTAGGTGGCTCCCCGCCCCCCATTGCTCTTATGGTTAACAGCTAAATCTGTTTTAAAATTTATTTTGCTCTACCCCAAACCATTATTACAACAACAGAGTTGACTTGATTAAACTCTACAGCAAAGCTGGGAACCAGTGGTGGTCCTGAGGTTGTTGAATTACACTTCCCATGTCCTTGACCATTGGCCATGCTGGCTGGGGCTGATGAGAGTTAGAACCCAACCAGTGGTTCCCCACCTCTGTAGACTATAGCTCATTGGTGATGGAGCACATCTTTGAATTCAGAAGGTACCAGGTTCGATTCCGGGCATCTTGAATGAAAGAAATATTGGGTGGCAAGTAATGTGAAATACCTTGTGCTTAAGACCTGAGAGAACTGCAGTCAGAGTATGCAATTCTAGGCCATATCAGCCAGCTCAGATCATGAGAGCAATCAGGAGAGCTAGCTTTGCTTGTAGTCCTGCCAGCAAGTATTGGTCTTGGTATTTGAATGGAGGGCAGGGCCTTCTCAGTAATTGCACCCTGATTTTGGAACTCTCTCCCTTTAGAGACATGGATGGCACCATCATTGCTGACCTTCTGTCATCTAGTCAAGTCCTTTCTGTTCTCTGAGGCTTTTAGACGAGTTGTGTAGCTAAGGTTACCATATTTCAAAAAGTGAAAATCTGGACACAAAAGTTGTTGAAACAAAATTAAGGGGTTGTTTTTTTGCCAAGGTTGTTGAGCTGGGCACTATTTCTGGACTGAATCCAAGATACCCTTTTCTGCATTGTTTATACTGGTTGCTTTTATTTTAAAATGTATCTGGTTTTCATCTTTCTTTTTATTGTTAAAAAACACTTTGAGACTTTGGATGAAAAGCGGTCTAAAAATCATATAAATAATTTAAATTTAAAGAATTGGGTAAAGTCTGACCTGTCCAATATAATGCAGCTTTCTTTGCTTAAAATGTTCTTCATAAATTGTATGGAATTGGATATATACCACTGATGGCGATCCCAGGTGCAATCCATGGGATTTCCAATTCATATACAATTAAATTAAGGTAAAGGTAAAGCGGGGAGTGGGTGGTGATATGGTCTAAACCACTGAGCCTCTTGGGCTTGCTGATCGGAAGGTCGACAGTTCGAATCCCAACGACGGAGTGAGCTCCTGTTGCTCGGTCCCTGCTCCTGCCAACCTAGCAGTTCGAAAGCACACCAGTGCAAGTAGATAAATAGGTACTGCTGCAGCAGGAAGGTAAATGGTGTTTCCTTCCACTCTGGTTTCCTTCACGGTGTCCTGTTGCACCAGAAACAGTTAAGTCATGCTGGCCACATGACCCAGAAAGCTGTCTGTGAACAAACAGTGGCTCCCTTCAGCCTGAAGCGAGATGAGCATCGCACCCCATAGTCGCCTTTGACTGGACTTAACTATCTAGGGGTCATTTACCTTTACCTTTTTTACCACTATTAAATTGTTTAAAATATTGTGTTAAAGAAATATTAATGTTAGAAATGAAAATAGTTGTATGGGCTTCTTGAGTTGCCAAAAGAAGTATCAGTATCCAGTATCTTTGTCAAAATGCTTTATAACTACCCAGTTAAATGTTCTTAGAGCGGCTGTGCTACCGATGTGACTTGAGTCATGTGTTGCCTTTCCTTTTGGCCATTCACTGTGAAACACTTGCAACTGACAATAAAGATGTTGCATAAAATTCAGAAAGTAACAGCCCTTATCATAAGCTTGCTTACGGAGGACTCCAGTGTTAATTATGAGAAGGTAATTAACATGACCAATATTTAAATAGCCACCCTAGGAGAGACAGAAGGATTAGGACCACAGTACACAACATGTAAGGGATTTAACCCTTTCTCCTCATTACGGTCCTGATGAAAATCCCATCAGCACCAATGAGTACTAGGGCTGGAGGAGATTTTGATTGGGACCATGAGATAACCTCCCCTCCATGTGCTATTTAATTTTTTTAAACTGTCAATATTAATTGCTTAGGCACAATTAGCATCACAACTAATTGAGGCTTCTGAAAATAGACCTAACAGCTGTAGAGAAGTAGAGCAGACGTACTTTCATCTCTTTGGAATCAAACCTTTTCTTTGTGGGGGGAAATAGTTCCGGTTTGCAGCAAAAGCTACTTGTGGGTAGTGCTGATTGGCTATTGGTCATTACATCACAGAGAGCACCCCTCCCCAGCCCCTTGGGAATCCTCTGAGCAGCTTGTGTGAAAAGAACTATTTTGAAAATGTTTTCTTTAAAACAATTGTGCAAAGGATTAAAACACATATTGGTAAACATAAATGTAGTACTTTAAAAAAAGCGAAAAAAGCTTGCACCTAGGGATGGATAGAATTGTAAATTTTGGATTCTCTCAGTTTCCATTTTTCCAGTCTTGAGTCAGTTTCTCTGCAGTTCTGCATCAGCTTGTGATTTATTTATTTTTTAAAGTTCTCATGAAAATTCATCAACATTTTAGTGTGAATTTCTCCAGATAGGCACATTTCTGCAAGCAAATTTACCTAATGCCATGCATTTTCAAATGTTATTTTAACTAATATGTTCATATTTATGCCTACGGTCCCCTAATATACACATTTTTTACACATTATTTGGTTATAGAACAGCACTGCAAAATTTGGAAAAGTGAGAATTGCGAGTGAAAGCTGTGTTTCAGTTTGCATACTGTGATTTAGGGCTTATCCACACTTACCTTTGGCCCCACTCTTTCCAGCCAGAGGTCCACACCTTAACTCTCCATGTCTCAGTATTTTTTCTTTTGTCCTGAGCTTTCCCCATGAAAACCCACTCTTTAAAGTTGAATTGGAGCAAATGTCAGTTCGGGATTTCTGTGGCTTGACATTTGCTCCAACTGAGCTTTAAAGAGTGCATTTTCACAGGGAAACTCTGGAGAAAAAAGGGGTATGCTTGGATATGGAGCTTTAAATTGCAGACTATGCCTGGAAGGAGCGGAGAAAAGGTAAGTCTGGATAAGCCCTTTGGGAGTTCTGCATTAAAATGTCAACCCAACTGCATTTATCCCCCATACCTACTTGCAGTCCACCTGGAACACTGGCTGGAAGAGCAAGTCTGGTGTCTGACTCAGCAGCTGACTTGATAGAATGAGTATTGGCATCCAAATTCCAATACCAAGAGGAAGCTGGATTGGCCACTGTAGCTGAAAAACCAGCTGCAACTCTACTTTTAAAATATTAGGTCTGTCTTCACTGACACTTCTTGCCAAGCATGCTTAGAATTGCAGGTTTAGGACTTTTCCAGACGCTTCATGGACATTTGTAGGAATCTTTCTAGGACTAGGCAAAGCATATACATACATAACTGTTTCTGACAGACCTGGTGACTAAGTGGCAACAAGGCTTAGACACCAGGTCCACTAAGCTGGGTAGACCTGATCTCTGAAAAACAATACCAAATCTAATCCTTCAGTGTTTCCCAGTAGGTATCTACTGCTCATCAACAGGAAGACTGGTGTCCAGATGACATCCTACCAACTATGGTGAAAGCCGTTAATTTTGTGCTTAGCTCCTTTTACCTCTCCAGCCTTTAATTGCACTGGGTAGATTCACTACTGCCCAATTACAGCTACGTTAAAATCCTGGATTTCTGAATTAAAAATAATAATAATAATACCTTTAACATAGGGAGGATTATTTCTAGCCATACTTGCCTTTATTTCTTGAAAGAATTTAGTTGGCCAAAGAAACAATAGATGTATCACAGTGCGATATTAGTGAGCCATTTGATATCATATCACATAACATGCATATAAATAAGCCAGAGATATTTAGATTAAACCAGATGCAGGAAGAATAAAGCCTTGAGCCCACACCAAACCCACCAAAGCTTTCTCCTTAGCCCAAGCAGTCTCCTGCTGCCTTGTGGCAACCAGCCAGGGATCTAGTCATTCCATTCTCATTCCAGGAGAAAAGGAGAATGTCACCACTACCCAGCTGTCCACTCTTGACATTCTGCTATAGTAATATTTGATGGTCCTTCCTCTTTTGTCCTCTGGTATGATCCCAGAATACAAACTACATGTTCTGACTATCTCAGTATGAACTGTATTGATGTTGCATTTTTAGCCCCCTGTCCCTATAAAACACATGCAAGCGGCAGTCAGGAAAAGATCAGGCCTCTGTTTGCATGTACTGTAAGCATAATAGAATCATATAATTGTATTGTTGGAAGGGACGGTCATCCATTCTTGAGCTGGGAAAATGCATAGAAGAACCTGACTTCAACAGGCAACAGCACAAGCCATGTTCAAGCCCACGGAAGTAACGAGCTGCAGCAGAGATTTGTACTATGTGAAACCATAAAGGTCTGGAAGGTTTTATCTGTATACTGTTGGCCATACATACATACATACATAATTTTATTTGAATGCCGCCTTTCCACAGTTCAAACCATGCTCAAGGTAGCTTACAACATAAAAAATACACAACTGCAACATAACAAAAGTAGTCATAAACAATAAATAAATGTTAAAAAGTAGACAATTAAACCAAACAATTTCCACATAAATCACAAGATCTATAAAAAAGATACAAAAAACCAGCAACAACAACCCTACGCCCCCCCAAGAAACCCAAACACCCCAGCCCAAGACTATAGCTAGTGTTTATCTATGACCTTTATGGGTCCTGATCCCTTAATTTTAGGGGAAATGGATGCAGTCATTGGGCTTAGACTTAATGGAACCACTGTGTCAATTTTTTTAATTTATTTTTTTAGATTATCTGTAAAACTGTGAGAAAGTACTAAGTTGAACTTCGTGATTCCCTAAGTCCAGTGGCATTTAGTGCTGTCATTCAATGGGCTGCTATCCAAGAAGGCAGCCTCAGGCTTCTTCACAACTGTATGTTACATATTTTATGTGGTCAAATATGTGGTCATGTGATGGATGAAACCCTAAAGGTGATTCCATGTGCAGTAAAATCATTTGCAAAGAGCTGCAACCCTACGCAGACCCCACCCCCACCCCCCTGAGCAAAGCATATCCGTTTCTTCCAAATTCTCTGTTTCTATTGTAGAGCCTATGCTCTACAGGGGTTGGGAACTTTTTTCAAAAGAAGAGCTGCATTCCCATCTGGGCAGTCTTCCCAGGGGCCACAAGCCAGTGATGACCAAGGTCAGAGGCAAATGTCAAGTTTTACCTTGTACATCAGGTTGGTTTACACACAAACACACCCATCTCTATCTTCCACCCATGCAACCAGAGTTCAAAGACACATTCCAGCCAGACGAAAACACTCAAGGGGGTTGTGAAGTAGGGCTGCTTAGAGCTATGTCCTGAGGAGAGTGGGTGTGACTGAGGGTTAGATAGAGGCGCCCGGGGGCCAT
The DNA here is from genome assembly GCF_964106645.2 of Podarcis pityusensis. NCBI lineage: Eukaryota > Metazoa > Chordata > Lepidosauria > Squamata > Lacertidae > Podarcis > Podarcis pityusensis. The sequence goes on from NC_138027.1 coordinate 51,717,972, forward strand.
ATTTGGTACTCAGGTCCGCCCGCCCCCCTTCTTTAAGTAATTGACCATATATATGTTTGTATAGATGGGAAACAAATATAAGCATGCACATTTTTTCTATGCTTTACATCAGCTGATGATGTAGTCTGCCTCTTAATAATTGTTAAGATTTCAAAATAATAATTTAAACTTGTTTTCTTTTCAGATGATACACCCCCTGAGAATGCTTTTCCTTTGGCTTTTCCAGATTTAGAAAAGCAGCTCCAGGTGACTCTCTTATTTAATACTAAAATCCTTAGTGTGAATTACGATTATTTATAACTATCAAAAATAGACTTCTGCTGTTGTAGTGAGTGATTGTCAATGTATGTACTCAAACTATAAAAATGAAAAGCATGGAAACATAGGCTCTTAGACTTTTAAAATATGCCCTTGTGAGTTCCAAAACTTCCCTTTTCTCTTCACATAGAAAAAGACCACATGTTTGGCAAGCTGAAAATGCTTTATTTACAAACTCTCCAAAGCTCAGGTTTATGTGCCTTTCCATGCAGCATTTAGAAAAGTTGCACAGGCAGTAATATTCTTAAATTATACTATTGGTATAGGAACTTAAGATACGCTTGTTAGAGCCATGTTGAGCTTCTCTGAGCTTCTCTGGTAGACTGAGGTACAACGGTAGGCTTGATTATCTTTCACCCAAAGTGAGAAGTGACCTAACCAAGCCTGGCAGGACAACTTACTCTGTGATATTAACTCCTTCATTCATTAATTAGACTTAAGTATGTTGGTCACATGAGGCTGATTATCCCACATTTATAAAGTGAAATATCTCTTCCTGAGACAATGGGAGGCCTTCAGGCAGCAAAGAACAAAGAAATTTCATTCCACCTTGAGCAGTGTTAGGAGGTGATTAATTTTGAAGCAACCTTTCCAGACACCTCTCAAGATACCTTTCATCTGACTCAAACTCTTTGTTTTATTTCTCATTCCCCTCTGGATCTTTCTCCCAGCCGCCATATATCTCCATTTCCATCTTTTCACCCCAAGAGATGGCAGATGGCAGCTGTAAAGTAGTTCTGTGCTGAAATCTGTGCCCTGATTTCTACACATACACACACACACACACACACACAGAGAGAGAGAGAGAGAGAGAGAGAGAGAAAGAACGAACCATCAGTGAAAGAGGCTTCCAGTGTTCTGCCTCATTATCAGGGCACTTGAGAATTTATCTAGAATGTCTGTTAGCTTACCTTTTCGTTGTGAGGGGGCCAAGGGTGCTGGGTGAGTTATTCTTTCCAGTAAATATTTCTCCAGTACTCTGCATTCTCCCAAGCTGCCTGCACTTCCTGATCTAAAAAGGCACATGGAAGAAGTTACTCAGGCTAGCTTTCCTGGAGCTTAGGTGAAGCACAGGCACCCAGGAAGTCTGCAAAATGCAGTCCTCTGATGAGACGATGTGCAGAATGAAAGAAAGGATACTTCACCCACCTCAGAAGTGAGGTGTTTCGCATCACCTATGAAAATTTCACTGAAATCAACTCTCCCCTTTTATAATTTTTGGACACAGTTTCTTTTATCATTGACCGACAGAGAATAGTTTTAAAAATGCAGGAGAAATTCTTGGCTCCACACTAGTTTAAAGGTGAAAGGAGTAGAAGGTGAGGGACAGAATCTTTCACCCACCCAGAATGTCAGTCCAAGAAGGGTGAACCGCCATTTTTATTTTTTAAGAAAAAGTAGATGGAGCTGCAATTCAGCTCATAAACTTTACAGTGGAGTCCTATGCATATTTACACAGAAGGAAGTTCTGTTGCAGCTGTAGTTAAACAGTGTCTTTTCTTCCTTCCACATTTTAGTACTAAATCCAACCCTTCTGCAGTAGGAGAAATGTTGCATAAAGTTAATAATGATGAGCAGGAAAATGGAGAACCCCTGAGGTCCGGAAAGGCAAGGGGTCTCCCTTTAGGAACTGAATCAGTGGTCCATTAGTTAACATTTATAGGGGGAAGTGAATGGCACTGTTGCCAACACAGTGTTTGTGGTTATATCTGCAATGTATGCATGCTAATAACAGTCAGCTATGTACATATTGTATGCTGCACTATACAAGCAAGAATAAGATTTAACAGTTTTAAAATTATCCTTACCAGTCAGGTATAATCTTTTAAATTTGCAGAAGGCTTGGAGAGACAATAAAGTTTCCTTTCATCAACCTTTTTTATATTGTTGAGCTAGGAGCAGCCTAATAAATTTACATAAAAAAACATGTCCCAGTAAGGACAAGAACTTTGCTGAATATAGACGGCTTGAAGTACATGTTCAAGTGTGTCACTGGAATAAGAACACAGATCCAGACTGAGATCATGCATCTAGAAAAAGAAAGAATGCATTTTCCACATTTGGTTATTTTCAGCAAAGGACCTCTGCTCTTTTCCCTTTCCTTAAATAAAATCTAGACTAGAAGCTTTCTAGCAAACATTAGTTCAAAATGTGGAAATTCTGCTTCCCCAGCTCCCATCAGTTTGGTCCCACTTGCTCCCCTTAAAGCTGCCTGGTCAAAATGTTACAGTGACAGTAGGCATTTTAACCAGCTGTCTGTAGACTTTGCAGTGTGATCTTCTCTTTGCTGGCTCCCTTGCCTTGCACTTTCTAGTGGGTACATGAATCCTTTGGTCCCTAGGCCCCTTTCACATAACATTTCCCACCTCCCCATGGGTCATTTCGCATGTTACCAAGTTTCCCGCCCAATGTACACTTAAGCAGTCGCTGCCTGTATGATAGCAAACATGTATTTGCCACAAAAAATCTTTGCATTTCCCAGTATTCACTTGAAATGTAGGAGCGATCACAGATGCTCAAATATGATGTAAAAATCTTAAAATGCACATTTGTGAATGAAATAAATATAAAGGAGTGCATCTCTTTCGGATATGCATGCTTCTTCAGTCCACTTTTTATATGACATTTAGAAATACAGGGGGGAAAGGTGTATGTCAGACTTCCTCAAACTCGGTCCTCCAGATGCTTTTGGCCTACAACTCCCATGATCCCTAGCTAGCAGGACCAGTGGTCAAGGATGATGGGAATTGTAGTCTCAAAACATCTGGAGGGCTGAGGTTGAGGAAGCCTGGTGTATGTTGTAATGCAGAGCAAGTATTTATTCTAAATACACCAATCAGGCAAATATGTATTCTTTCCTGTATTCCTCTTTCTTTGTTTTCTGTGCCATAGGATAGTTTTTCCTGCAAAGGAAAATAAAAAACAGCGACAGAGAAGGTTTTAGATAATTAATAGAAGTCTGATTTATAAGTGCTGGGAAACACAGTTCTTACATGTCTATTCCAGTACAGCCTGTATAATCTAACAGTCATTTGCTGCATTATGATCTTGTGAACAGTTCAATGCAAGTTCATATGTGTTTGGAAGTATTTAAGATTTTCTGAACATGGCTTTGACACAGATGAACCTGATCAAAACAGGACAGCTACATGCTTTCCACCTCACATTTAGATCTGACTATAGTAGGGGACAGACTAAATTGGATGGGCATCTCTAAAGATACAAGATGGAGGCCACTTGAGCTATTAAAATTTCAGTAAGCAATCCATGCAAGTGGCTGACTAAAAATGACATTGGGGGAATGAGAGGCATGGAAAGAAGGAAATGACAGATTTGTTAGACAGATGGGCTGCCTTTCTCTTTATAGGAGGCCAGGGGTGGATGGAGAAAGACACAGGCTGCCTAAATCCAGAATATAAAGTTTTCTAGTTTTGGAAAGGGGATTTACTGAGAGGATAACAATAGAAACATTCATGAAAGCCTGAACATATTATAAGGCAAGTTGAGTACTGGGCACAAACCAGAAGTATGCATTTGGTTACTTTTTAAATAGCCAAGAAAACTATAGATGACCATTAATCCAAACTTGAAACCATGCACCAATTAAGCGTAACATCAAGCAACATCCCTGGCATATGTTTATTTTCACTATCTTTGTCTCACACGAGAACCACCGTTATCAGTTCCATTTGTTCTTTTCTCTTACCCCCAGATTTAGCTTTATATTTGGGGACACATTCATTCCCCCCCGCTCCCTCAGCCGAAGCACATTTAGCCTCCTAAGCCCTCACCGTAGAACTATAGTCTCACATTTTCAGAATCTCTGTTATGTTTATCCTGCCCTTTGTTGCTATTTTTTTAAACCTGTCCTTAGCATTTACAAATGTCCTGGTCTTTACAGATGTCTTGTTTCCTGTCCAAAAACTAAACAGTGGGTGCTTTTATGAGCATTTCAAATCTCAAACATCTTTCTCTTCGGTTTCCTGCATCCAACAAACTGTACTAATGTTTCTTTTAGGCCCTTACCTGGTAGTGGATAATTCTTTTGGAGGAGCAGGTCATGTGTGGAGAAAACCCAGGTGGTATTCAATTAAATTTTACTCAGAGTAAAGCTATTGAAATTAATGGACCTTACTTAATCATGTTCATTAACTTCACTAGGTCTACTCTGAGCAAAATTTAGTTCTGATCTGAAAGTCTGTGGTGTTTGCTGAACTAGACCATCCTTTGCCCATCTGATGCCCCCAAGTTGATTTTGACTGCAAGCTCCAATCCAACCCAGCTTGATCAGTCTGATGGGAGTTGTGATCCAAAGCATTTGGAGGGCACTGGGCTGGTGAAGGCTGAATGGGATTGTGGAATGCAAGCTCCACACAGCTGTTGGTAACAAAACTGGTGTTCTATGTAGGAACGTGGCAGCAATGGCCCTACCATTAAGCAGAGTGCAACTGCTTCCTCTGCTGGTCAATCCTGGCAGGTGGAGAGCAGTGGCAGCCTATGGTAGGACAGATCAGTGTGTCCCAGGTAATCTGCCCTGCATCCCTAAGCTAACCTGCTACCTTCAGGTGTGGTGAAGGATGCTGTCCTGGCATCAGGGTTGAAGTAAGCCAGAACTGCCACTCTCATCAGCTTCTATATTTTGCCTTGTGATGTGTCTGAATACCAGGTACTGGAAACCACAGGAGAAAGGAGTGTTCTTGTGCTTGGGTCCCACTTGTGGGCATCTGGGTGGCCCCTGTAAGAAAATAATGTTGGACTAGATGGGTCTTTGGCCTGGTACAACAGGCTCGTCTTACATTCTTAAGTTTTTATATCCTTCATGTCAGACGGCATAATGTTTTGGGCCAGCCCTTCAGGGTTCTTAGAGGACTCTTGCAGTAGAGCTACTTCTAGACCAACAGAAGGGGGTCAGGAATCTAGAAGCTGGGTTAATTTATGGTGCTTAAATATACAACCCACATTATTTACTCCATTGATGAGAGAAATGCACCCTGAGCCTGTTCAGGGGCACTTTGATTTATTCCTACACCTTATGCTCTAGGTCAGGAGTTGCTTATATGGCACCTCTAGGTGCGCATGCATTCACAAAGGCTTTCCTTAGTGTCCACAGGGGCCTCCTCTCGCCCCAGCTGAAATTAGACTTGAAAGAAGCATTCTATTGTAGCTAATATAATAGGTTGTGGTATGTGCTTGGTTGGCGGGAGAATGGCAGTTTCTCCATTTCCCCCCAAAAGGTTGGCAACTGCTGTTCTAGGTATGTTCCAGATATTGAAAACAAATGTGGGGGCTGTGTACCCTGGTGAACAGGGTACAGCCCCCACAAATTATGCCCCATACCTTGGAAGATGTGGTCTCATTCCTAAGGATAGGAATTTTGACTTGTCATAGTTTCCCATTCTCGTAGATAATATATACACAAATCCTAGAGTATCTCTGCTCATAACAATAGCCTTTCCTAAATGTTTATGTGCTAAGAGCTTTTGTTGTGTCCCCTCATGCAGTCCCTGTAAAAATTACTGAAGGAACAGTGATTGACTGCTTGATGTCCACTTTAACCTTCTGTATCTTCCATGGCTTTATGTGTAGCCAGTCTTTAGAAGGAAAATATTGGTGACAGAAAAGCACATTGGTGAGAATATCAGGTTTGGAAGTAGGTAAAACCATGTTCAGATTGAAGGAGAGAAGATGTTTAAGATCTTAACACACACACTGGACAAGGGGTATGGAAATAGCAATAATATTTACACTGAACTCAAAGAGAATTACAAGCAGGCATCTGCTTCTTTGTTGTAGCGTTACCGTTTATTTAGGTGAAATCATTTGCCATTCTTCTTTTAGTGACATATTGAAGGTTAGCGAAAATACTATGCCATTTTAAAAGGCTGAATGCAAGTATGAATGTGCTGTGCCACTCCCAACAGAGTGACTCCAAGTATTTTTCGCCACAAATAGAGGAGCCTAAAAAGAGGGAGCAGGGTTAGAAATAGATTCTCTTTTAGATCAGAGGAATGCTGTGTGCTTCTCAACTGGGCAACAAACTGAGTCAAGATGAATGAACTAAGTATTTTCTTTTTCTACTTAAGCAGCTTGTTGCTGTATAGTGAGAAGTTTACTTACCCTTTTCAAAGTGTGTTACACACAGTCCACGGTAACAGACAAATTGTGGCCACTGATTTTTGTCTGAATTAAGGTGCTGCTCATTCAAAGGCACAGAAAGATGTCTCCAGAATAACTACTGAATGATGATCTAGATAATATCAGAATATTTTTATTTACTAGACTTACAATGTCTCATGGAGTTCAGTGGGGGGTTACTCTCAGATAAGGGAGGATAGGGTTCCAGCCTTAGGCTGCAATTGTATGTATACTTGGGAATAAATCCCACTCTAGACAGTGGAACTTGCTGTAGGTCTAGCCATGTGCAGGACAATAACGTATTATTGAAGGTCTTAACCTCCAAAAAGGATGATCTGAGGTACTTGTGGTCCTCCAGATATAGTTGAGCTTCTAACTTCCATCAACCTCAACCAGCATAACCAATGGGAGTTGTAGTCCAACAGTACCTGAAGGCCACAGGTTTTCCCCTACCCCCCCCCAATATAAAAACTAAGATTAGTTTCAGGGGTATATAATCGCCTTTTTGTGATGTAAAGAACACAACACTACAAACTCTTGCCTGCATCTTTACATTGCAGGAGAAGATCAGTAGTAGAATAAAATTCTCCTTTGGCCAGATGCTGATCTTTAGGAACTGTTGCCAAACCTACAAAGCCACCCCCCCATCCCGCCCACGGAATCACTGCAAAGTATTTTATAAATAAATCAATGAACCCTCCTTAGACAGTGTTGACATGCATAGGACACATTTTGGGGAGGGAGGGGTGATGTCTCCTTAAGGGAAGAATGTGTGGAATTCCTGTCTGGAAATTTCCAGAAGATTAGCAGTAAGTATGCTACCTTCTAGCTTAACCCCCTTCTTGTGGTCTGAGTTTCAATGGGCAATAACTGAGAGACGTATGAAGTGAACTGAGGAAGTGGTGGGTGCATCACGTAGTTCATTTTCCATTGTGCCTCAGCCTACATTGATGCAGTGAAAATGAAAAATAATGGGAACATAAAAGCATACCTCGTCAAAAGCTAGAGTGGGGTAGGCAACCTAAGGCCCGTGGGCCGGGTGTGGCCCAGTTGCCTTCTCAGGAATCAGCATGTTTTTACATGAGTAGAATGTGTCCTTTTATTTAAAATGCATCTCTGGGTTATTTGTGGGGCATAGGAATTAATTCCTTTCCCCCCCCAAAAAAAAATATGGTCTGGCCCACCACATGGTCTGAGGGACGATGGACCGGCCCACAGCTGAAAAATGTTGCTGACCCCTGAGCTAGAGGATGTGCTCCCTGAACCATGAATTGTGATACATAAACAGTTCCTCAGCAGCTGTTGGTGTCTTGCTGTCCTCATAGGGACAGAGATTGGGTGGGGCAAGGCTGTAGCAAAATCAGGGCAGTTCTGGCAACCTGGGGAGCTCCTCCCAGCAACCCAGAACTCGCTTGACCTTACCTCAGCCACCATATTCACTCCTGTCCTGACAAGTTCTGTGCCACCAGGAGAACATCTCTTCTGCCCTCTTCCTGAGCCATCACTGGGGTTCTGTAGTATTGAAGAGCATGAATATTAAACTATTTGTTGCATCATTAGTTATGAGTGCAATGCCCAACCCAAGTGGTAGGAAGTTCTCATCTTTCCCACTCCCCATCCCAGTTATTGCTCCCTGGAGTACTACATCAGAATTTCAGTCTTTCCTCACTTGTCCATCATCTGCATCTGTTAGACTGAGTTGCCTTGACCCTGAGATGCTGTAATTGTGCATCTGTAATAGTGTTCTCAAGTAGTGTCCTGGGCAGAATCTTTTCCACACTGTTAAATCTACATTAAAAGTCTTCATGGCCTTGCTCTATCCTATCTCTTTGCTTAATCTTTGTCTTCCTATTTGATATTCATATCTAGTAATCCAGCAATAGATTTGTACATCTCATTATACCCCTGTCCTTGTCCTCTTCAGCTTCTGCTCCCTAGTTTCCTTTCCTCTTAAATGAACCGGCTTCTTCTGCTCCTTAGACCTTTGAGTCTTCTCCCACAACTTTATGTGATTCCACCTCTCTCAGCTTTTGTGAGATAGGCAACGTGGTGCCCTTCAAATGCTGCTGGATTCCAACTCCTATGAGCCCTAGCCAGAATGCTCAGTGGTCACCTTTGATGACGTCTAACCATGTCTATTGCTGTGAATGTCATATATGACCCTGTGAAGGCTTTGAATTAGTGTCTTGTCCCTGCCCCCAGCTTGAAACCAAAACTTTATATGTGACTCAGCTGTCTAATTCCTACATTTTGTTACCCGTACCCCTCCTATGCCTCTGTTTCCCCTTGTAAAAAATTTAGACTGTAAGCTGCTTGGGTCCACAGCCTGTATTTGCACATTATGTCACTCTATAAAAATACCTTGAACATAGTTACCACTGGAGAAACAGGTATGGTTACTCTGTAGAATGTAAATGTAAATTGTGAATACCAGTTGCTGGAAACCACAGGAAGGCAAGAGTGTTCTTGTGCTTGAATCCTGCTTGCTGGTTTCCCACAGGCATCTGACTGGCCACTGTGAGAACAGGATGCTGGACTGGATGGGCCATTGGTCTGATCCAACAGGCTCTTCCTATGTCCTTGTGTAAAATGCTTTACATTTGATATGATTAACAAAATGCAAGGCTGTACATGAATTGGATTGTGATATTATCTGCGTTGTAAGTCATGGGCTATGTAAGGTCATAGCAAAACCACCAGGGCTCTAGTTGTCAGAGGTATTAGCTCAGGGCCCAGGTTTGGATTTTATATCTTTAGGAATAAGTGCTCATTCTTACATTGCCTTCTGTGTTCTGCAATTTATCTTATGTGACTTTGCTGCATTATTTAATTAAATAATTATTATAAAGCCAAAGGTCTTATTCATAAATATGTATAACGTGAATGTTCCATAGAATCAATTAGATCCTTAATACCATTTGCAAATTAATACAGTACTACTATTCTTATAACAGATCCGGAGGGTGTCTTCTTTCTTAAGCTAATGCTTTCATGAGACAATGCTCCACTCATTATAAGAACACAAATGATTATATTAAAATAACATCTCAGTTTAAATTTCATTTCTGATTATTCATCTGAATGCTAAAAACCTTAAACTATTTGCCCCTTTATGTTTATGAAGCCTCTACCTCCTTGCCATGACTCAAAGGAATCTATGCAGGTGTTCAAACAGCACTGCCAAATAGCAGAAGAATACTATGAAGTCAAAAAGGAAATTGCACTGCTTGAAGAAAGAAAGTAAGTGTGTGTTTCCTTTTCTAAATAACTGTCATATACTCAGAAAGGTAACATCTGCATGAAGAATTTCTGCGTTAATCAAAGAGGCTAGTAAAAATTAAATGAGTGACATCTAACTAAGTTATGCTGAGAGTAAACTAGTTTATTTAAATGGGTCTTCTCTGAATATGACTAACACATGATATCATTCAGAGAGAGAGAGAGAGATTTCTTGTATTTCTCCCAAGTGTGTTACTTCTTTTCCTGCATTGTCTGTCTACATTGTAAGTTTAAAGGTTAAATTCACAGAGGCATCCATAGGCAAGAGAAAAGCAATCATAGATTCATGTCCTGTGACCTGGAGAGGTCGGGGATGCGTATCATTCATGGAGTTTGTCCTTACCTGTTTTGAGTATGGAGTCTTGGCATGTCACCAATACCATCTAGTCAAAAGATTATTTGGATCTAAAAATTGCCATCTAACACATTGACTCTCAAGACAATATAATGTTCTGTGGGTGGTTTTGGCCCACGTATCTGATGGCCTTGGGTATCAGGCTAGCTTGTCATATCACTTCCCGCTACGGTTGCTAGATCACTCTTCTTTTGATATTTTGTCTGAAATCTTGGAGAATTGTTGCCAGTCTGCACAGACAATATTGAACTAGATGAGCCAATAGTTTGGTTCCATCTAAATCAGCTTCCTATGTTCCTATTTGGGAGGAGAATATATGATTAATTGTAAAATCAAAACCAAAGGTTTGTCTAAACATTACCCATATACATGTATTCAGTTTATTCATGGAGGAGTAAGCTTTCATTGTGAGTTATATAATATTTACATTTTAGATTTAACCACTTTTTAGGGTTCATATGTCACAGCCAGTGTTTTTACTCTTCCTGTTTCTTATACTGTAACTCACCCTGATACAGAAGTCTTCTGCTAGCTAAGAGTTGACAGAACAGCATTTTAATGTGTTTTCCTTCTTTTCATAGTTCTTAGGATCCAAGCCAAAGGGACACAAAGGACATTTAAAAATCTCTCTCTTTTTCCAGAAGGGAGCTGATCTCTAGGCTAGATCAAGCTGAGAAAGAAAACATGGATGCTGCTCAGCTAACTAAGGAGTATGCAAACCTGACAGAAGAGAACCGGACACTGAAGCTGGCCCAGACGCAATGTGTCGAACAGCTGGAGAAGCTTAGAATACAGTATCAAAAGAGGCAAGGATCATCATAACTTTGAATGAACCTGTCTGAGCCAAAAAAATCTGGGCTCCTGTTCTGTGCTAGGCAAGTGTTCCTTCCCCCTCCAAGGTTTCCTCTGATATGTTGGAACACTTCACTTGCAGAACATGCAAATGTCTAAAATGGATTTAATGCTTGCCAGCCACTAGCTTAATATGTATATTTTTATTTGTTATATAATAGATATTTTATTTCAAGGAACATAATTGAATGCTTATCTATCCCCATTATATGTTCAGATGGATCAGTCTGAATATGTTTCTTCCAATTTTAGGAAGATACAAGCACACTAGAAACTGATTTGAATAGTCTCTGTGTTGGGAAGTGGACCATACTAAGGCATATTAGTAGGAACACTGTTAAATATGGGGAACACGGGAGCACACGCCTGTTCTTTCATGAACCTAAACAGCTTATGGGAGAAAAACTAGCTCGTTTATCTGACAATATGTGCCAAAGGGCAATCATACACTGAATAACTTTTAAAAACTAGTAACCTGGCACCTCAATCACTTTCTTTAAATAACTATTGCTGTAATCCTATACAGAGTTAAAGGGACTAAGTCCTATTATGTTCATTGGGACTTTTTTCTCAGTAGACTTGCATAGGAACGCACTGCAAATTGGCAACAGTGATTTGTACAGCTTTGATGTGGCAAGGAAATGGAAAAGTGCACATTTCCTTGTACAGTACTGTACCACTCTTAACGTTTTCCTTGAAAGGGAGCCCCACTGATCTTAATCTTACCTTAATGAGCTTGTAGTCCTTCCAAGATGAGGTCCTATAGATATTTCAGTGACAGGACTTGCTTCTCAATATAAGTGTGCTCAGAATCAGAATGTTTATGTAATCCAAATTAATAATAATAATTTTATTATTTATACCCTGCCCATCTGGCTGGGTTTCCCCAGCCACTCTGGGCGGCTTACAGCATATATGAAAACATAGTAAAACATCAAACATTGAAAACTTCCCTATTAGGGCTGCCTTTAGATGTCTTCTAAAAGTTGTGTGGTTCTTTATCTCCTTGACATCTGAAGGGAGGGCATTCCCCAGGGAAATAATAACCTTTTCTGTGTGTGACACCTTGGATTTGTCTATGCAGACTTTCCAGGTGTGGTTCCATGCAGTGAGCCAGCTATTTGAATGTTGGTGCCATGTGCGCATACAGGTCAGCATAGGTCGGTTTTCACACACCATCTTCTTGGCTGCCTGTAGCATTTTGAGTCTGAGTGATAACAGTGTGAGAAACCAGTTTGGGTGACTTTTCGAAGCTGATTTAGTGCATCGCAAAGTCTGACTAAGAACTGGGGGCACGAAGCCTTGTGGGAATCAGCCTATATTGCCACATAGATACATCTTCAAGCCAAAGTACATGACTTCAGATGAGATCTGTGATTGGATGTCCTGACTTTCCTTCTCATTTTTTTCGTCTTAAAAGCACTCCTACGCCTGCCCATCCCACCATTTCAATCAGGATCACGGTGCAGAGGGAGGCAAAGGCGTAACCAGATCTCATAACTGGAGATAAAGGGGCTCTTGAGAAAAGTACAATCTAAAATGTGTGTCTGTGTGTATGAGAGAGAGAAAGAGACTTTTGCATTGCCCTATGTAAATGACAGCCCTATGCATTGTCAGACAAAAATATTACTGAATTCCAGGCAATTCTGAACATACTTTTAAATCAGATCCATTAATATTGGTGAGCCTTAGTTCTAAGTATATGCCGTTAAGATCAGGATATTAAAATTATGTGTAATCTTTTTGCAATGCAAGAAATAAAGATATCAGAGTGGTGAATGGTTAAGATTATATAGTTGTCAGTTGGAGCCCCAATCCAAAAAGCATCACTTGGAAGTAAGTTCAGTAATGGGATTTCATTTTGGGTAATGTGTTTAGGTTTGTGGTGTAAAAGTAGTATAGTATCCGTATCAATTTTCTAGGAGAAATAGCTAAGCATAAAAGATTAATATCAAGTATTTCCTTCCTCTATTGGTAACTCTGTTTTCATGAATCAGCTAAAAATTCTTTGTTATACTTCCATTTCTATTCATACAGTATTTTTTTCATTAAAATACAATTTTAAAAGTTACTTTGTTCCTGAATTTCCTTTCTCCTGTTGGAAAGTCGTAGGTCTGACTGAGATGTGTGAATTGCTTATATATTATAAGGTTTTCGCTAAGTACAGCACTTTAAACTGGTAGCAATGGTTCTGGTTCATGTACATTCTACAATGGCTCCAACTCAACTACTGTAAAGTGCATTGTAAATTCTCATAAAATTAATGGTAGATTTATGGTGACTTAAACCCTATTGATTTAAACTGGGTTTAAATGCATTTCATTTTATTTGGGTTAGGGTCTACTGTGTGACAAACTATATTTTTCCCAATCTTGGTGAAATTTGTGTGTGGAATGAGCATCCTACGAGCTACAAAGGTTTGTACCTCATTTAAAGAGTTTTACAGCTGGCCATTTTTTACTCACCCCTTTGTTTTTAGAACCTTTCCCCATTTCCTTCTTTTTAAAGTTCTTAATGTGTATCCTGGCATGGTGAATTCATTCAGTGGATTTGTAACTGGCTGACTGACCGAACCCAAAGGGTGCTCATCAATGGTTCCTCTTCATCCTGGAGAAGAGTGACTAGTGGGGTGCCACAGGGTTCTGTCTTGGGCCCGGTCTTATTCAACATCTTTATCAACGACTTGGATGATGGACTCAAGGGCATCCTGATCAAATTTGCAGATGACACCAAATTGGGAGGGGTGGCTAACACCCCAGAGGACAGGAGCACACTTCAAAACGACCTTGACAGATTAGAGAACTGGGCCAAAACAAACAAGATGATTTTTAACAGGGAGAAATGTAAAGTATTGCACTTGGGCAAAAAAAATGAGAGGCACAAATACAAGATGGGGGACACCTGGCTTGAGAGCAGTACATGTGAAAAGGATCTAGGAGTCTTGGTTGACCACAAACTTGACATGAGCCAACAGTGTGACGCGGCAGCTAAAAAAGCCAATGCAATTCTGGGCTGCATCAATAGGAGTATAGCATCTAGATCAAGGGAAGTAATAGTGCCACTGTATTCTGCTCTGGTCAGACCTCACCTGGAGTACTGTGTCCAGTTCTGGGCACCACAGTTCAAGAAGGACATTGACAAACTGGAACGTGTCCAGAGGAGGGCAACCAAAATGGTCAAAGGCCTGGAAACGATGCCTTATGAGGAACGGCTAAGGGAGCTGGGCATGTTTAGCCTGGAGAAGAGGAGGTTAAGGGGTGATATGATAGCCATGTTCAAATATATAAAAGGATGTCACATAGAGGAGGGAGAAAGGTTGTTTTCTGCTGCTCCAGAGAAGCGGACACGGAGCAATGGATCCAAACTACAAGAAAGAAGATTCCACCTAAACATTAGGAAGAACTTCCTGACAGTAAGAGCTGTTTGACAGTGGAATTTGCTGCCAAGGAGTGTGGTGGAGTCTCCTTCTTTGGAGGTCTTTAAGCAGAGGCTTGACAACCATATGTCAGGAGTGCTCTGATGGTGTTTCCTGCTTGGCAGGGGGTTGGACTCGATGGCCCTTGTGGTCTCTTCCAACTCTATGATTCTATGATTCTATGATTCTATGATTCATTAAATTTCTAAATCTAGCTATTTCATCATTCCAGAACACAGCTATTTTCCACCCCTGTCTCAAGCCAACTTTAGGAAGGGTTTGATTGGCTACGCAGGTAAAATTTAACAATTTCAGCATTATTTAGAGAAAACAAAATTGAGGGAAAGGTTACAACATTTCAGGATTTTTAGTTTAGAAAAAATGTGAGTAAGGGGGAATGTGATAAGGCATATCTAACACTATGCATGTTGTGGGGGGGGGTCATCTAGTGAAGATTCAAGACAGGAAAAAAGATACCATTTCTTTATACAGCACATAATTAAACTCTAGAATTCATTCCCATTAGATGTAGTGAGGACCACCAACTTGGATGACTTTAAAAAAAAATTAGATAAATTCATGGAGGATAAGGCTGTCTTTGGCTACTAGCCATGATGGTTAGGTTCTACTTTCAGTATCAGAGATTATATGCCTCTGAATATTAGTTATCGGGCAACACGAGTGAGGAGTGTGGTGTTGTATTCATGTCCTTTTTGAAGGCTTCCTATAGGCATCTGCTTGGCCACTGTGAGAATTCTGGACTAGATGGGCCTTTATTCTTATCCTGCAGGGCTTAGTTGGTAAAATAAAAGCAAATGTGAAGTGTATATTTAATATTATGGAATGGAAATATACATTGGGCTGTAACTACATAAACAGTTTTCTATAGGTTGGTCATATTTTGGTTGCCTTTCAATATAGATCTCAGTTACAGCACCTGTGCTACGTCATTCATCTGCACAAAGAATCGGAAGCTTCTGCAAATGCAACACATTGCCCTCTTCACTTCAGCGAAAACCACATATCTGTGTCGAAGCAAAATAAAAAAATTCCTTCCAGTAGCACCTTAGAGAGCAAATCAGTTTGTTATTGGTATGAGCTTTCATGTGCATACACACTTCTTCAGATACACGAAAGCTCATACCAATAACAAACTTAGTTGGTCTCTAAGGTGCTAACCTAGCAGTTCGAAAGCACCCCCGGGTGCAAGTAGATAAATAGGGACCGCTTACTAGCGGGAAGGTAAATGGCGTTGGCCCCCGGCCTCTTAAGTGAGATGGACGCACAACCCTAGAGTCGGACACGACTGGCCCGTATGGGCAGGGGTACCTTTACCTTTACCTTTTAAGGTGCTACTGGAAGGAATTTTTTTATTTTGTTTCAACTACGGCAGACCAACACGGCTACCTACTTGTACCATATCTGTGTGTTCATGTGAATGGGCATGCAGGTCTCTTGCCTCCATGGAAATGAATGAGACGCTCTCATTCATTGCAAGATGTCAGATGTCACAGCATCATGGATTATCTATGTAGGAATTAATAAACTACAAAATGTGTGTGTGTGTGTGTGTGTGTGTAAATAATATATATATTTAAGATTGTGGAATTAAAAAGAAAAAGCTTTCTTATATAGGAAAATAATGGTCACCCCGTCTGAAGAGCTGGCAATATGTTGTGGGGTAGGGGTTAAACCTATGATTCAATCAGTTTTTCATCTAAAATTGTCAAGCCTAGGAGGACAATGTGAACGTGGTTCCTAACTTACATCCAGAGCATTTGGTTGGCAACATAATAATACATTTTTAAAAATATGTTCTTCCACATGTAGCAAATGTTCATTATGTTTTTCTTAATATTCCAGGCAGTAAGGATATGAGTCATGCAATGTTGAAACTGCCAGATAAGAGAGTGACTGTAGCATTTTGCAAAGCTGGAATTGAAATAACAATATTTTGAGGTACTGACAACTTCTTGGGGAATTATCCTCTTTGAAAAGGTTATAAATATATACAAAAAAGCAGTTTGAGGCTACAGCAGTTCAAGTTGGACAACCAGGGACAAAACAGGTAAACTGCAGACTCCACAAAATGGAGCCATCTTAATCTCTCCAACATTTTCTTCGCATTCTGCTGCTTGTACAGGTACAGAATTGCCACAGGGCTGGCTGTGTCAGGAATTCAGTCCATGTTCTATTCATTGTACATTTCTTAGAGAAGCTACACCGGAAAGAACTTTACTCTCTAGAAGTTCTGAGCTAAAGAAAAGGGCACAAAACCCCATTATATGATGTGAGCTGGTTGGTGGACTCTTCTGCCACATTGTTGTCAAGAAGGATTCAACAAATTTGAGATGTTGTAAAAGTTATTGCTTCTCAAAAAAGAAAAAAAGAAAAAACCAAGCAAATAAAACTGAAGAGATATTCTGGGAATAGCGTTTGGTCTTCAGTGTAAACATACGTCACGGTTCCCAGAAATAGTCACTTCTTACACAATCACATGTGAGGTGAAACTTAAACTGCTTTGGGAGCAATCCCGTGAAAGCTGAGTGTTTTTAATTCTCATTGATTTTAATGGAACTAGAAAATATTTCATTTAAGCTTTATTATTAGTTGAATCTTTATTGTGTTTGTAGTTTACACACCATAGGATTTTGTTAGATAAAGTTGCGTACTGCCTGAAGCAACAGGCTCACAGCTTAGGGATGCTCCTTAATTCATTATTGCCAGTAGATGTGCAAGTTGCACATGGTGCCTTTTACTCAGGAAAGAATATACTACAGAAGGGAGTTTATGAATTGCTTTCTATCACTGAGGCACTGATCAAAACCAAGCTCTCTTGGGGTTACGAAAGACTGCTCCTCAGTTGGAGCAGAGGTATTAAAAAACACATGGCTAGGAAAGATAAGCATTTTTAAGTTGAGTAGCTTAAAAATACACTAGTTATGCAGTGAGCTCAGACCAACCATGAGATGTGCAGCTGAAAAAACAAAATGACTATTTTGGTTTGATGTTAAGCATTTGAAACTTTTCGTCTATTGATGCCCATTCCTATTTTAAGCGTTTCTATTATTTTAAGTTTATCTCTTATTCAATATCATTCTGGAGGACACAAGGGGGGTGTATTTATATAATGCTAAAACTCATAGAATGATAGTGAAATACAGCTACACCCTTTCTTGTATAAGAAGTTACCCTGCCCCAGTAAATACCACTTTTTCAAAGGCAAATGAAAAAGAAGGAATCATCACCACCATCTATAGACCAATACTAAATGCACTAAGACCTTGTTCTTATTTGAGGTTTACTTGCAATAGCTTCCAACCTTCACTATTTAGCTTTTTTTTTTTTTTTTTTGGTATCAGCAAATGAGAATGCTATGGACTTATGCAGTCGAATTCTATGCATGTAAAGGAAGCTGATGTAGAGGCAGTATCCAGGGTAAAATGCAGCAGCTCAAACATTCCCTGAGGCAAAATATTATCATCTTATTGCACCGCCGCTGAAAGAATTGCATTGGCTACCAATTAGGACCCAGCTAAGTTCAAGATGTTGGTACCAGTGTACAAAGCCCTATACACGTACAATTCTAGTACAAAGGCACTAGAATATCTAAAAATATTGTCTCATCCTCTACATGCCCAACTGTGTGCTGTGTTCTAAAGGAAAGGGCATCTGTTCTGCATGTTGGATGAAGGAATGGAGGGGATGCTCATCAAATTTGCAGATGACACCAAACTATGAGGGGCAGCCAGGGATGCAGAAAACAGAACTGGGATTCAATATGACCATAACAAATTGGAGAACTGGGCCAAAACTAACAAAATTAATTTCAGTAGGGATAAATATAATGTTCTACACTTAGGCAGGAAGAACCAGCTGCATAAATATGGGATAGGGGCACCTGGCTTTCTAGTAGTACATGTCAAAAGGATTTAGAGGTCTTAGTAGATCACAGGCTTAACATGACTCAACATTGTGATGCAGCAGCAAAAAAAGCTAATCCAGAGTGGTCTTTGGTAATCTTTCATAACATGGTGCCCTGTGCAAGGCCAATATTTGGTACCCCCAGATAGATCTCTTCAATTATGAATCTTCTCAATTCTGTGCCCCCTCAGCTCAGCGCCCCATGCAGGGGAACCACCCACACTGCCCTAAATCCATCACTGATTCTAGGTTGCATCAACAGAAGTATGGTGTCACGATCGTGGGAAATTATAGTCCCACTCTATTCTGCCTTAAGTACCACACCTTAAGTACTACGTCCAGTTCTTGGCACCACAATTTAAGGATATTGACAAGCTGGAATTTATGCAGAGGAGGGCAACCAAGATGATTAAGCATCTGGAAACCAGCTTTATGAGGCATGGTTGAAGGAGCTGGGTATGTTTAGCATGGTAAAAGGAGACTGAGAGCAAATATGACAGCCATATTTAAATATCTAAAGGACTGTCACATGGATGATGAAGCAAGCTTGTTTCCTCCTCTAGGGGCTAGGACTGGAAGCAATAGATTCAAGTTACAATAAAGGAGATTCTGGCTAAATATCAGGAAGAACTTTCTGACTGTAAGAGCTGTTCAACAGTGGAACGGACTCCTTTGGGAGATGGTGGATTCTCCTTCCTTGGAGATTTTTAAGCAGAGGTTTTTGAGATTCTGGTAGTAGTTGAGATTCTGGCATCACAGGGGATTGGACTAGATGACTTTCAGAGTTACTTCCAACTCTACAGTTTTACAATTCTATGATTTCTTGACCAACTTACATAAATGACAAATATCAATTACTATCTGTTGAGACATCAGATCAGTGTCTGCCCTTAAATACACCATCATTGTGAAATCTGGCAGAGAGGAGTGGACTGTAAACTCTAGTGGATTGTAAAATTCTTCAAACCTAATCTCTCAAAAACAAAAAGTACCCAGAAAAACATTGTCATGTCTCCAGTCAGCAGTTTCTTTTTTTGTGCTGCCTCATTTCCTTTACAGTTGAAATGAAGACAAATAAGCAGAACTATAGACATTTCTGAAAACTATGTTTAAATAGGTATTCATTTAATTCAGGGGTGGGGAATCTGTTTGGCTCCACAAGCCAGATCCTTAACATGTGAACCAAATTTGACAGGTGGGCAACGCTGCCCACCTGTCAGACATTTTTTGGCTCTGATCTTAAATTGGGAGGAGGAATCTTGCAAAAATAACAGAGCAAAACTGGGGACTTAAAAGGGAAGGTGGGGGACTTGCAAAAGCCTTTGTGAGCATCCACTTACCTAATTATACATTTTGTATAAGTTCAGCACCAATACACCATATGCCAATTCGATAGCTCTGTTTCAGAGGGGATGCACTCAGCTGGTCACCCTCAAAAATTCATAGGTATAGTAGTCCACGCAGAAGCAACAGTGAGCTATTAAGCTTCCATAGAAATTGGACTTACCTTCCTTGGAGGTTTTTAACCAAAGGTTGGATGGCCATATGTCATGTATAACCTAGTGATTCCAGCATTGCAGGGGGGTGAACTAGATTATCCACAGGTTCCCTGCCAACTCTGCAATTCTTTGAAATTCTCAAAACAGGGAAGAAGTCACGTTTTTATTCTTTATTAATTTATTATATGTTCACAAAGCTTATTTGTGATATATTTAAGATATGCCAGCTGAGGGGCTATAAGATATGGCAAATGCTATGCTGGTAGAATGCAAGACCTGCTACTCTGAGGTAAGGATGTTAGAGAATTCTGAAGACAACAGAAATGGAAGTGGAAATTGCCACTATTCCCTTATTTGCACCATATTCAAAACATAAATCAATGCAGTGAATACAATTGGTATTTGTTCTTGTTGTTGCTTTCAGTATGCAAATGGTACGTCATTTATTGTGTTATCGCTCCATTTGCATTCTGTTTACATTGAAATGTAGGGGGTAGAACAACATAATGGCAAGCAACGTAATTAACTGCATAATTTACATAAGCTACATATTTTCACCATAGCAGCCAGCAAGACAGTGGTGGGATCTAGACACATCAAATAAGTGTTTCAGTTTAAAGTGTTGTAAATGTAAACGTGGGTGGTGCTGTGGTCTAAGCCACAGAGCCTAGGGCTTGCCGATCAGAAGGTCAGCGGTTCGAATCCCCGCGACAGGGTGAGCTCCCGTCACTCGGTCCCTGCTTCTGCCAACCTAGCAGTTTGAAAGCACGTCAAAGCGCAAGTAGATAAATAGGTACCGCTCTGGCGGGAAGGTAAACGGCGTTTCTGTGCGGTGCTCTGGTTCGCCAGAAATGGCTTAGTCATGCTAGCCACATGACCCGGAAGCTGTACGCTGGCTCCCTCAGCCAGTAAAGCGAGATGAGCGCCACAACCCCAGAGTCGTCCGTGACTGGACCTTACGGTCAGGGGTCCCTTTACCTTTACTAAATTTAAACAAAGAAAATGGGTAGAGAAAACGGGACTCCACATCACCATCTGGTGGCACAATGTTATATCGCATATACAACACACATAAATTGCTTTTTCTTTACCAGTCTAGCTGAGTCCAGTGTTGTTTTTGACAGAAGGTGAATGGCAGTGAAATGGAAACAATGCTGCATATGACAGATACGGGGAGGAATGGAAAACGATGCCTTCTTGGACACCTACTCCCATGACTGATATAACAGTGGAATGCCTCAGATATGTGTAAACTCAGGATTTCAAACAATGTGGAGAAAAACTATGCGTACTGTGCATGTGTAAACTCTGCACAAGATGTGTGTGAAGTTTGGGGTGTAGCCTATTGCCCCAATTCCATGTGGCTTCAGACTTGTGGGAATAGAATGGAATCTGGCTTGGACAGATAGCAGTGCCTTCTTCCAATCTGTTTAGTTCAGCTCTCTGCTATTGTAATTTCAGTCACATTTTAATGCTGTAAAAAGGCAATATTCAACAGTATTCCCTCAGCTTGTAGCACCCTTCTACCTTCCCCTGTTCTGGCTTCCTGAACCCCCTGGTATTGCAATTTAGGAATAGTCTGGTTTGTCAGCAAACGTTTCAATAATAATAATAAAGTGTCCTCTATTGTTATGTTCTCAGGATGAAAATTATGAATTTCTAGAGTAAAGCGTAACAGCACAGTCATTGTGAAACTAACATTTTGTTTTTTTTCAGCAATATCTTCCTTCTGAACCTTTAAGGTGAACCCATTTTGCTGTGTCATTCTAAAGAATCATAATAACCCAAGTTAAAAGTGTAGCAAAAATGTGTTAATATGTTCTAATGTGGCTTAGAAAAAAATTACTACAGTGGTACCTCGGGTTACAGACGCTTCAGGTTACAGATGCTTCAGGTTACAGACTCCGCTAGCCCAGAAATAGTGCTTCAGGTTAATAACTTTGCTTCAGGATGAGTACAGAATCGTGCTCCAGTGGCGCGCCGGCAGCAGGAGGCCCCATTAGCTAAAGTGGTGCTTCAGGTTAAGAACGGATCTCCAGAACGAATTAAGTACTTAACCTGAGGTATCACTGTATTTGTCTTGTTCTCAACCTGTGTTTTAATGAATTCAGCTTGACAGTGTTTCCTTCCACCTGTCAAATTGGTGGTACCAATAAGATAGTTGGCAAACTGATCCTGGTAGCAAACCTCAGAGTTGCATGGAGTCACATGGGCACCTTAAACACTCAGATCACGTTCAAGGAATGTCCCTGTGCCCACCACAGGTGAATTTGGATCTCAGAAAATACAAAAGAGGGTGCTTGCTTTTAATTAAAGTGGGGTCATGCGTACTGAATGGAAGCCATCACTGACAAGGCTGAATTTGAGGTGTTGCCTGGATTAAATGTGGCAATGGGTATGGAAGGTTATTAGGCCTGCACATACATAACTCGTTGGTCGTATGTTCATTACTGCAGGGGGATTCCCGTTCACAACAGCCTCTCTGGAGAAGAGGTCTGGCAAGAACCAGTGGGGCTTTCCTACTCAACTTGGGCTGCCTCTGATGTCTTACACTCATGCTGAGCTCTTTATTCAGAGTGAACTCAGAATTCCAGTTAAACTGGCCTTCTTTTTAATTATTAATCTTTGGATAATAATTCCAGCATCTCCTCTACTTATGGACTGGATTTTGTGGCACTGCAGCATGTGAGCTCCCTCCACTGGCAGTTTATTTTTAATTGAATATGGAATTACTCCTTTTTCTTTCTTTGAAGAACCCGAGGTTCTTGCCGTTTTATCCTCACAAAGTCCCTGTGAGGTATATTAAACTGAAAGTGTGTGATTAGCCCATCGGCACCTAGTGGGCTTAATTATTATTATTATTTTATTAATTTCATTAATTAGTCACTTAAAAAAAAAAAAAGTCTCAAGGCAACTTTATAAAAATAAATGACTATGGATCTGAATCCAGGTCTTCCACCCATGAGGCCATGCTGTTTTTCCTCCTGCCTTTGCTAACAAATCATACCATGAAATAAAAAAAGGAAACTGACATGTACACAATCAATTTCTACTTGACAATACTGTATTTGACAGCAGTAAAATAATAGGTAGCCTGTTGTCAATATTGGACTGGTCAATTGCCTGATGTGCCAAGCTTATTGCTGATATAATTTGAGAAGTGAGATACTAGGAAGGCCAATGGAAGTGGCCCCATTATTTTTTTTAAAAAAGGAAGAACTGAAATCATTCCAAATATTTAGGGGCTTGATGAATTAAACAGAGTAAACTCTGAACCAGCAGCTGTTTTGTGTGTGAAAGGTCTGGAATAGTACTAAGTATAGCAGAATCAATGGTCACCATCATCAATGGACAAATACACAGTTGAATCATGATTATTATTTCTCCTAATTAGACTGATCATATTTGCTTTCCACCTAGTTTTATTACAGTGCATTTCTGCCATACAGTATAAACTGAAGAATTCACATAATATGAATCTGAAGGAAGACAGAAGACATGGCTTGGACCTTGTTCTGTTTGAAACTAAGTTTAATGAATGCAAGATCTTGAGAAGACCAGATGCAAGCAAGGGAGGGATGTTATACCTGTAAAAATGGTGCAGAAGAGAGAGAATGTCAGTAGGTTCAACTTTTATTATGTCTCCAACACTTTGACATAAAAAGCAACATTGAAAAAAAATACATTTCCATCTGGCACCACTATTTTGGAACAAGGAACACAGCACTTATTTGCTATGACATAAGTTTCTAATTGGAACACTGCAACATACGCAAAAAAGTGAAATAAAATAATTCCCTGTGAACTACGTTATAGGCAATGAACGATATGTGACCTGTACAGTAGCTATTTTTATTAGGTACAGATAAAGCTTATTTCTGTTGGTGTGGGCCAATCAAAACATGTATTTTATATTCTTTATCCTTTGGCCTTTACTTCAGTTGATCATAGTAACTATCATCCAGCAAATGTTAGGCTTCTGATGAATTAGATTATTTGTAGAGTACATACTGATATATGTTCATATAAATAGCTATAAATTGCCACAGAAAAAGTAGCTGTTGCACAGCTCCTTCCTTCTCAAAGGCTTTGAAGGAAGCTGCCAGAAGAGGTCCATCAATCAACCCACTTCAAAACTATTAAGAAGAAAATGCAAGACTTGCATATTTTGTCACACATTTCAGTTATGAAATGACTGGATGGCATTGTTTTGCTGCTCTGTGGGAGAGCAAATAGTATAATTAAAGTGTTTTCCTCTTCTTTTTTATCATTATAACGTCTTACATTTGAAGACTAAAGGCAGAATAGAAAAATCTGGGTAAATCATTCAGACCTGAACTTGAAGCAAAATATGCATCACAGACCCATTACTTATTATTTTATTGTGTATTATTTTATTGTGTATTGGATAGTACTCTTGCACGCACAAAGACTGAGCTGCTGCTGCTACCCATCCGCTGAGTAATTAAAAGTACTCTTGTCACCTTAACAATAATAGCTTTCCCCAAAGAATTATGGGAACCACAGTTTAAGGGTGCTGGGAACTGTAGCTCTGTTAAGAGCAGCAAATTGTTAGCTGTTTAATACTGTATTTATTAGGTGTCAGGGTCGGGGGAAGAAACATTCGCGGCATTATTCCGCCTCGGGTGCCGAACTAACTCGACCAGCCTTGGGTACTACTATGGAAGGCAACATCTGCCGCTCCGCCTCAGGCGGCGAAATGCCTCGAGGCGACCCTTCTCCCCCAACGAGCGCAGCAGAGAGGGACCGACTTCCGCTCCCTCGCATTCAGCAGGGAGGAGGGGGCCTCGCTCGGAACGTCAACGTACGCCTTCACGGGAGGGAGCGCATGCGCAGCTGAGGGAGTAGGCGGGGCTGGGAGGAGGGAGCCGAGGGAGGAGGGCGAGCGTCAGCTGGCACCAGCGCCCAATCGGCGAAGAGCTCGTGGAGGCGGCTGTGATGTTGTCACCTGACTGTGGTCGGGCAGCGCAGCGCCTGGAGAAGCCGCGGCGGAGCTGGCCCCGAGGCAGGGGGTCGAAGTGGCTCAGGCTCGCTTGAGGTTGCTGCGGGTGAGTAAGATGGCCGGCGGCGCTGGGGCGGAGGTGGAGGGAGAAACCCTCGCGCGGGCAGGCGGGCGGAGCGGGGCTCGTGGGCGGCGCGGCGGGTTGCGGGGACAGCGCGGCAGGGAGGGCGAGAGCGCAGGCGCACAACTCGCGAGAGGCTCCCCAGAGTCTGCATGTTTTCCTCCGCGTCCGGGTAGGGGGGGGGAGTGGAGCAGGGCGAGGACGAGGCTCGGCTGCCCTTTCGAGCCGAGGCTGGGAAGTGGCTCGAGGGGCGGGTGGCGGAGTCGTGGTGGCGGCGGTGTCCTTCGCCGGACTCTGTATGCCTCGCGGTGGCTCCGCCAGTGTCCGTCCCCCCCCCCCGCACCCCGTGTAATCTCTTCGGGGCAGAGACCCATCCTTCCTGCTGCTTCGGCCTTGTGATTATAGAGTCCGGTTGCCGGACCTGGGGGGGGGGGGCAGTCCGTGTGCCTTTTCTCCTGTAAGCCGGACTGACAATAAGACCCGCTGACCACAGAGAGAGTCACAAGGAGCTAGGTTGGTTTGCTGTGGACGAACCATCTCAGGCTACTGCAGTCTAAAGCTAGACACTCTGACTAAGAATAAGGTTCGTTTGGGCTTAGTTGGACGTGGTTTTATTATGTCTTCCGTTTGAATAACGTCGGAATAACTCGCATTGCCTGGGCCTACGGAATGCAACCTTTTAAGCCTACCTGACAGCCTCGTTTGAACGCCTGCTTTCTCCCTCTACATTCCATCTCAAGACTTTGTGCCCGATGCACTCGCATGGCTTTCCTGCCAGCCACACTTGGTTTACTATCAGATCTGAAATGCTTTGCCTGTGTTTTGTGGCATTGTGATTGGCCTAATAGCGATTTTAGAATTCTGTGGGTGGTGAACAGTAGTTTTAAAAGCCACTTTTTAAAAGTGCAAGCAGCAAACAAATAATTACAAATACAAAATAAAAGCAATCCAAACCACTGGCAGCATTGAGTGAATGTGCTTAAAGTGCAGCTTGAAGGATGCAACCCTTAACACACTTAAGGTACGTTCACTTTATCGCTTGCTCTGAATCCAGTGTGCAGTGTTCTCCCACTGCCAATTTTGGAAGCAGTATGTACATTGATCCATTATTTTCTTGAGAAACACTGCTGTTTTTCTGCTGAAAAACACTGATGAGTTTTTCTTCAAACCAGCTAAAATCCAGCTGGGTTGGAATAGAATAATAGAATCAAAGAATTGGAGAGTTGGAAGGGATAAATGGTAATGTGAACATTTAAGACAACCATCACACATGCACGGAAGAGCGCACGTGTGCAGATGACATCTTCATGAACATGAGTTTTTGGGGGGTGGGTTGCAAGGGCATGGAAGCCAAAAAGGTCATGCATGTCATGTGAAGACATCCTTACCCCCTCTCTGTGGTATGAGCAACACTATGCACATATGGTTAGAAACACAGCAGGGAGAAATTATTTCACTGTGTTTAAGCTGCTAATGTGAACATACCCTTAATGATAAATCATTGTAGAAACTGTGTCCAAGTAAACATGTGCAGGATCAGCTGATCCCATATCTTCTGTGGACAGGATCATGAGGTTAGTCTGAAACATTGAGTGTTCCTCTTAGGGACATTGATAAAATGTGATGTCAAGAAGTTGAGTTAGTATTGTGAAGTGGAACGCTTCAAATTATAAAGAAAGTAGCCAAACATGTCTACTTGTAATGGGGGAGAAACCCATTGGATTTAGCAGCTGCTTCTGACAGGTGAATATAGTAGATTAAAAGGCCAGTACAGTACTTGAATGAGATCTTAATATGTCCCCTTGGTTGCACTTCGGCGATGTCTGTTACAGATATATTACACCACTAATGTATTACCTGAATTAAACAAAAAGCTTAATTGTGTTTTCCAAAAGATCTCTAGGCTCATGAAAAACTGCCAAGGTAAGGTAAACAATAAGCTGTGCCTTCTTTCCTCCTCCTGTTGTCTTTATTTTTCTTGGCAACATGACATAAGCGTCTAGCTGTACCACAATAGATAAACAAGCCCAACTACATTTCATATCATTCCTCCCTCCCCTCCCCCGTTTGAATTTGTGCCTCTGAATGCATGTTGGCTATGCTTGTTCTGTTACAAGATTTAGAAACAAATATAAAGTGTTCATTTCAAATCCCATAAAACAACAGAAAATATAACAGATAAGGAAACCACTTTGAGGCCTGCCTAAACCTGTATTTAGTAAACTTCTGAAGGCAAAAATTAACTTGTTTTTGTTTATCACCTTCAGCTCCAAATTCTGCACAGAGTGGTCTTGGCTACTGTTTTATCATGGACAGATTGTTTTATTTCGATTTTTAAAAATGTATTTGTGATTTCATTATTATCATCGTATCACTTTGAACTTCATGGAAAATTGTCTAATAATATAGTAAATGAACCAAGTAGTTTAAAGCCTAGATCTCCCATATAAGGTATTTTCTTCCAATAAATAATAATGCTTAATCATAAACACCTGCATTGTAAGTCCATTGATTTCATTTGACCATAAGCCTCTTGCCACCAATGAGACCTTTTTCATTCTGACAAGGGTTCCTGCCCTTCTGAATCCTCAATAAGGACAGAGGTTCTCCCTGATGTTACCCTAAGTTTTGGAAGGGCTCTGAAATCGCTGAGATGTTGGAGCATCTCTGAGGCTTATCCGGACAGGGACAAACCTACCCCTTCTACCTTGGAGCTGGAAGGAGCTTGGGGACATAACTCCCACAGTCACACTTCACTCGGGAGGTGACTGGAGTACCTTTCAAGCTTAGTAGGAAATATATAAAATCCCATGCTTTCCATTTGGATGAAGGACAGAGTTGGAGGTGGATATAAATTTGTGTATCCTTGAATATAAAGTGTGCTTAGTCTGCAATAGTGTACATTGTTGGAATAGGTTGACATGGGAATAAGCCCCACTGAACATTATGGAGCTTACTTTTTGTTTAAAATATTCTCAGTATTGGGCTATTAGAGCAGTTCTCAAAGGATGAGTTGGGTTGTACTTGAGAGTGTGGAGCACCTGAAAGTGGAGAGTTCAAAGTTCCAAGTATGGATTGGATTCTGAAGTACTTGGAGCCTTTCTTCCTCACCAGCCAATATCTGGTTGGGTTCTATGCACTCAGTAAAGGACTACCACCAATCAGCATTAGATTTGTACAGGGAATGCATTTCCTACTCCATGATTCCAATTTGATTTGGGAAGGAAGAGCTGGTCTTTGGATGAAGCCAGATGGTCTATACTATTTGTGTTGTTTTTTTCTAATTACAGTGTTGGTGTTGGACCAGTATAAGCAACTCTGCATAGTAATCTTCACACATTCAATCAGATTGCCGTGTGGGGAGCACATGGGAAATTCAGAAAGTCTAGAAAGACCTTGCAGCTCTAAGTTGTACATGCTTACTCAAAAGCAAACTGAGTTGCTTCCTACTGTTTTACAGTAGTCTATTGACTGATAACTCAAAAGTGTGATGCGGTTTAGGGATGATATAATTTGTGGTGACACAGAATTATCTGTAGACTAGGTAGCAATGGCATACTGATTGTTTTTTAAGTTGACTTTAACTCTGTACAGTGTAAGAGTATAATGTTTCAGTTGAAAAGAAGCACATTTGTAAATGAAGCCTAACACCTTCCAAACTAATATTTAGATACCCAGCCCTGGAATCTTACACATATTTTCTTGGAAATAATCCACATTGAGTTCAATAGGCCCTAATCACAAGTAAGTACAGTGGTACCTCGGGTTACAGATGTTTCAGGTTACAGATGTTTCGGGTTGTGCACCGTGCTGAACCCAGAAGTACTGGAATGGGTTATGGCACTCACGCGTGTGCAGAAGTGCTAAATCTCGCTTTGCGCATCTGCAGAAGCACAACCCGTGCGTGCACAGACGCGGCACTGCGGGTTGCGAACGTGCCTCCCGCACGGATCACATTCGCAACCCGAGGTTCCACTGTATGTATTGGATTTCAGTTTTAATGAATGGCGGATTTCTGTTGTTCATTTTAGTGTGGCAATACTAATTTGCTTCTTCTTAAACTTATTGGAAATAAATTTCTAAAACTGTCAAGTAATCTGTTTGGGACTGGGATACCAAGTTACAACCCTGTATTCAGGGGATGATCCTAATATTGGCCAGGCAGCAGCGGGGCTTAATGGAATAATAGACTATTATTGCACCCGCAGCCCCCCCCCCCTTCGCATCAAGGACCTCTACAGCTGTGGCGTCTCCTCACCAGTGGAGCCCTCGTGGGCAGAGGGCCACCTGTGCCTCATCTAGATCTTCCATCATGGTTCATCAGGGGTTTTGATTGCTCTACCCAGTGGACACAAATTTACAGGATTGCAGCTGCAAGCTAAGCAGTTTCAAGCACTTTGAATTAAGAGGTGTTAGGATAAGGTTTCAAACACTTCAAATTAAGAGGTTTTAGGATAATACTAATTTGCATGCTAATTTGAAAAGCCCTGGAGTCATTTGTTGCAGTTAAGACTTGTAAGAACAGTCACATTTTCACTAATTACTATTAGAGCTGCATTGCGTAAAAATACCTTTGTATTTTTTACTTCCTGAATGAGGTTATATAGTAAGGCTTCAACTAAATATAAGTTGAACTCTCAAAAATCAGTTTATATGTGCACTCCCTCATATTTTATGAAGCTTTGACTTGAAAAATTGTAACACAGAGCATGATTTCTACACCTATTATTGAAACAGACATTGAAAAGCTATGATGTCCCCAAATTTCCAATTTATGTGGGTCTCTCTGATAAGTAGACGCATGTATACCCTAGGTTCCCTTGAGAAGAAGAGCAGGATATAAATTAAATTAAATAAACAAATAAACCCTTCTCATTGTATTTTTTTTCCATGGGGCTGACTTTTAGGAACACTTTAATTTAAGGAGAAAATGCTCTTAACTCTTTCACTTCAAGAAGCAATGCAATTCTATCCAAGCATCATATTTGGCAGCGCTGTGGGTGATAGCAACCAACAGAAGGGTTAAATGTGGTGCTTTCAGGGAGTGAGTGACAACACATTGGTTTTCTTCTCCTAGTTTCTGGCATGATAATTATTGATACATATCCCACTATCTAGCTCCGGGGCTCATAAACTTTTTACCCCCCAGGGCTTCCTTGTGAAAGCTGAAAATTATCAGTTAGCAATTACATTGACAACACTTTCTGTTGATTCTTTGCTGCAACATTTTCCTTGTGGAGAGAAGTTCCATAGCTCAGCTTTCCTGTAGCCAAGTATAAATATTTTTCCTCCCATTCTTTTGTCCTTCAATACCTTCTTTTTCTTTTCCCTCTCTGAAATGGCCATCATCTTTTCCTCCTGCCCACAGAACATCTGTTGTTTCCTGGCCATGTTCACTCAACAGGCAAAGAGCTGCTGTTGCAGACATTAATCATAGACTCATAGAAATGTAGAATTGGAAGGGACCCCCCAAAAAATCCTGGACAGCTAAAAATCCTGGACAGTTGGCCAAACAACTCTCTTAAAAAAAATTCCAACTCTCTCTAAAAGCTTCCAGTGGAGAAGAGTCCCATCACTTTCCAAGGGAGTCTCTTCCACTGTCAAATAGCTCTTATTTCCAGGAAGTTCTTCCTGATGTTTGGTCAAAAGAACTGCATGTTTAAGAGCACTTACACAGAACAATAATGCAAATGATGTTATTTGTTATTATTGCCCTCAAAGAGCTCAAAGTAGTATACATGGTTCTCCCATCTCAATTTCTATCCTCACAAGTAGACTAGTTTGATAATAAGGGGGTGACTAGACCAAGGTCACCCAGTGATCTTCATGGCTTTAGCAGGTATCTCTCCTAGTTTGACAGTCTGACAACATACAGTGGTACCTGAGGTTACATACGCTTCAGGTTACATTTGCTTCAGGTTACAGACTCCGCTAACCCAGAAATAGTACCTCAGATTAAGAACTTTGCTTCAGAATGAGAACAGAAATCATGCTCCAGCGGCGGCAGCAGGAGGCCCCATTAGCTAAAGTAGTGCTTCAGGTTAAGAACAGTTTCAGGTTAAGAACGGACTTCCGGAACGAATTAAGTACTTAACCTGAGGTACCACTGTAATTTGTCACCGTACCTAATGATACAGATTTTTTCCAAGTGTGTATTTGTGAGATCCGTTATGGACTGAATTAAGGTGCCTATTTCTTTTAACATTGGTTCACAACATTAATAAACATTCATTTTTATCATGTTAATATATATCTCCTGTGTATATTCATTACACTAATATCCTCCAAGGAGCTCAGGGAAATATAAAGCGGTTCATCATTTTATTCTCACAGCAATCTTGAGAAGCAAGTTAGACTGAGAGATAATGACTGGCCCAAGCTCATCTAGCAGGATTTCAGGCTGTGTTGTTGTTGTTTTTTAAAAAAAGGTTCTTCCCGGTCCTAGTTTAACCATTTCCCCCAGTTTATATGCATTAATCATTTCAACATCCCAAAATCTAGAATATGTTTTTAATCATATAGTGCCCCCCCATAACAGTCATTAAAATGCTTGCAGTGGATCGCCATAATAACCAAATGCTTATAAATTGAGTATTTCATGGGGGGGGAAATTCTGGTCACTTTAAAGTAAGGTTGCTCAAGTGAGGCAGTAACTTTTTCAGTAAAATGCTGTTTCATGCCATGTCAGCATAACATAATGAATCAGCAGCTCTTAACTATTGCAGGCACTCATTCAAAGCGTATCTCTTCCCCCATAAACGGGGAGGTGGTTGGGGTGGGGTTAGATAGCCAACTGTCATTTATTAGCTACTGCTTCTTGTCTATGTAAATGTCCTAAGTGGACAGCTTTTATCCCCCCATATTTTACACCAGTTGGGAAATGCGTTGTCAACAAAAGAAAATATTTTTAGGTTGGATTGTCAGATGCATCCATATTAAATCTGTACACTTTTCTTCTTTGAATACAGTATTATCCAGTTGCCTTTATTCTGTTAGTTAACATTGCAATAATCTTGCTTTATATTGGACAGCAATATTGCATGGTGGAAACCTTTGTGTTGCAACTTAAGGCACTAGTCTTCTCCCTAGACACTAATTAATGAAAGTTGTGCAGTGTCTTTGTGGGGAAAAACACCAATGTATAGTTAAATTAGATCTTACCCAGTTCTGAAATGGAAGTCTCTGCTTGTGTCAATGTAGATTTTCTGTTCAAGGCTTGGGCTCAGTATAGACCTGTGGTTTAGTGGTAGCTTGATTCTCAAAGTTACAACATTATAAACTAATTCTTTCCTTCTTCTGAAACTTAAATCTTTTCCATACATCATGGTTGAATACATGATATTGCAGTCCAAGATACTTTCCAAAAAATTAGGAAGACTTTTACTAATTTTATTTTAGTTTTAAAAAACTTTCCCCAATGGTACAGGGAAGTAACAGCATATTTATAAAGGTTTAACTTTACAAACTAACATGTCCATTTTTTTCACATTTATCCTACCTTTCGATCCTAATTCAGTCCTAAGCACTACCTTGGGGATGTCTTACTAAGGAAGTTTTCATAGCCTTCTGGTTTGTTTTACGTATGTTTACAATCTTCTGTGACTTAGAATAGAGCAGGTTCAAAACACAGATACAATGTAGCACACCTTATAATTTGGGTTTTTAGCAAAGGCAGTCATAAGATGTTTTCCGAACATGAATGTGGGCAATTGTGGGATATCCTGGCAACCAGAATATGCCTTTCCTAAGGGTAAATACTGTTCTCAATGTCCTGCATGGAGGACTAGATTTGTATGCCTGTAGTATATGTGAAAGAACAACAACGCTTCTGTTCTGGAACAGCATGCCTAGGGGCCATATTCATTGAAAGCACTCATTTGTGCTGGGTGGAAAACTAGAAGCTGTAATGATCTGCTCCCACTTTCTGAATTTGTATACCCACTTAACTTGTATTGCCGATTCAGTGTCTCCTTGTGGCTCCTGAGATGTGTAATACAGTGGTACCTCGGGTTACATACACTTCAGGTTACAGACTCTTCTAACCCAGAAATAGTGCTTCAGGTTAAGAACTTTGCTTCAGGATGAGAACAGAAATCATGCTCCGGCAGCAGGAAGCCCCATTAGCTAAAGTGATGCTTCAGGTTAAGAACAGTTTCAGCTTAAGAATGGACCTCCAGAACAAATTAAGTACTCAACCCGAGGTACCACTGTACCTTCTAATGTACCCTTTTCCTTGAAGTTTGGTGCATGTGTGACTACTAAAGATGTAGTGTTAGTTTTTTTAATTTGACATGTGGAATTTCATTAGGATATGAAGGCGGAAGTGTTCCCAAAGCTGACACTGACTGTTCTTCTAAGTCTGCAATGATCCCTCCACCCAGCTTCTGTATCCTACACCATTTTTAATATTGGAGCCCATAAATTTAAAAGAGCATTCATTCTGTTTGCTTCCTCAACAGACCTGTTTGTTAAAGTTCAAGTTAC
The DNA here is from genome assembly GCF_964106645.2 of Podarcis pityusensis. Taxonomy (NCBI): domain Eukaryota; kingdom Metazoa; phylum Chordata; class Lepidosauria; order Squamata; family Lacertidae; genus Podarcis; species Podarcis pityusensis. The sequence goes on from NC_138027.1 coordinate 51,751,317, forward strand.
ATTTGTACAGACTCGCTCAGGCAATGCGGTTGCACAATTTACCCTGCATAAGCAGAATGTATTTAGCTAGAGAGATACACAAGGAAGAAATGACTCAGCTTGACAAAAAATTCAGGTATGATGACTCCTTCAATGTGAAGTTCTGCCCCCACTCCTTTTGCAGTCTTGTAAACTGAGCACATTTTGATGGAAACAGGTGATAAGAAATAGCTTGCTGTTTTTCATAATTAGGCTTAAAAGAGCTGATATTAATATTGCCATCCAATGGAGGTCAGTGGAGGGAATGGCTTGGCCTTACAGTGATTCAAGAGCTACAGTTGGTCAATCCATTTATTAGGTAGTTGGTAAACAGCTTGGATTTTACAAACTTTATCCAGTGTCCATAAACGAGAAGCCATCACAGATGCTAAGGCACTGGTGTACGATGCCGTTGAAAACCCAAGTCTGTCAAGAGATTAGCTGCTATATTTTTCACCAGATGAAGTTTATGAATCTTATGTAGAACATTTTACAGTAACATAGTCCTGCAGTTAGAAAGATATGCAGCTAGTCTACCAGCTTTTGAGTGAGTTTCAGCCATCTGTCTCCAGTTATCAGGCAGAGTTGGTGAAAGAATCTTCTGTCAAAGAAAACATGGGCTGAAAAGTGTTATGTTGTGATACTTTTTAAATTAACATTTTCATTAAACAGAAAATTGAAGGGAGCTAGTAATTAGAAGCATTTTTGCATTAAATTTATGCAACTTCTGTTATATACCAAATGAAAGTTCTGCTTAGGGTGTGGGTAGATGAACTTTGATCTACATCTTCAGTGGTTTGAAACTTCCTTTTTTCAGTCTACGTAGCAAATTTCCTATGTACATTGTTAGCTTTGTACACAGTTACAACTACCTTAGATGGTTGTGGTTTTGTGTTTGGCTTTTATGTGTGTGGTGATTTAAAAAACCCAACAATACTCAACTTGATCTTAACATTTAAAACAGAACTACTACTACTACCACCATATATGTGTCAGTTATTGGTCACAACAAAAATAAATAAAAGCATTGAAACAACAGAATAGAACAGATATACAGCATACATGTACTTGAATAGTGATACATCTTTGCCTCAGACCACAAATCAACACACTGGGTAATCTAAACTATCCTAACTTTTTAGAGGATGAAAATGATCGTAAGCAGGGAGCCAGGCAGGCCTCCTGGCAAAGACCTTTCAGTTGGATTTTTAAAATCGTAACAATATTTATTTACTGTTTTATCATATATCACACTGGTTTACAACAAAATGAAAATATAAAACCAAACAATAAAATCGTGAAAAGTGAAAATAAATTCAAAACAAATTAAATTTATGCTTGCGGGAGGCAGTGGAAGACAGGAGTGCCTGGCGTGCTCTGGTCCATGGGGTCATGAAGAGTTGGACACGACTAAACAACAACAAATTTTATGTTGTTCACCTGATTAGGCCACATATACAGGTTATAAAATGCATCTATTAATATTTGACAGTTTTGTTTAGTGGTGACATATCTTCTGCAATGTTTTTTCTTGGTTTAGATTCCTTTAACTTTATGGTGTTTTGTATTATTGAGCATTCTGTAAAAAAACTTTTCCTTTATCTCAGGTGTGAAGAATAGAAGCATGTTCCCTCTGAGATCTTCATCCACAGACGTGATACAGAATGTCTTTAAGTGAAAGGAACAGTGTGGTTTTTGCATATGAATCTTCAGTACACAGTGCCAATGTTCTGCTTAGTCTTGACGAACAGAGAAAGCAAGACCTTTTTTGTGATGTTACCATCTTAGTGGAAGACCAGCGATTTCGGGCCCATCGCTCTGTGCTTGCAGCCTGCAGCAATTACTTCCGTTCAAGAATTGCGGGTCAGTTGGAACCTGATCTTATTATTTTACCTGAAGAGGTAAGTTCTGCTGCTGCTGCTAGCTCACTTCCTATGTATGCTATTCTATCTACTCACATGTTAAAAATGTTGTTCCTGCTCAAGGTGGTGTAGATATTACAGTTAGTGAAAGCATACAAGTGATGTTTAGAATTACTATGTCAAGCAGCCATAGAATGATTTTCTGGGAGGGCAGAAAACCTCCTGTATTAGTATTATTGATTTGACTTAGTAGTTGCCTATTACAGAAATTCTCTTAAGCAACTTACAAGAAGGTTAAACATCAAAAAGCAATGACATGAAGAACATCATTATTATTGAAGTTAATTAATTAATTTTGTATACTGGCCTCCATCTGTACATCTCAGGGAGGTTCACATCGTAAAAGTACAAGGTAAAAACACAAAATAGATTATAAGATACATTTCAATAAAACAGTACACTAACTTGCAAGCAGACAGACTACTAACCAACATGTCACATTCTGTCAAATGCCTGGGAGAACAGATATGTTTTAATCTGGTGCTTGTTTATTATTCCAGGATTATAAAGTCTATGAATACTTTGTGCCCTGTATGACATAAAATAGAGGATGATCCAATCTCCTGCCACATCTTTCCCTCACTAATTTCTTCCTCCACATGCAGAGAAGTTGGGAGGACTCAAAGAGCTTCATGTGCATATTTTCATGCTCATGGTTAACTAGATTATCCCCTTCAGTTTATATCAAGTGTAAATCTGCAGATAATTGCATCAGCCACTCCTTATTTCAGGGGTGTTTGTCAATATTGTGAGAAAACAGATGTATCAGTTTCTTTTCCTACTAAAGATACAAATACAGGCTCACTCATGTTGAAAGGTTCTGAGTTTATAAGGAAGAGCTAAACAGAAACCTTCATGATTCCCAGACAACCATGTAAACAGTTCTCTAGAATATACTTCCGGGTTGGCGCCATCGCCGAATGGCGGACTCCCTCCGAGCTCCGGAGGGAGTCTGCTCGGCAGGGGCTGGGTCCTACCGCACCGGCGATGCGGGGACCCTTAAAAACCACGGCCACGAGGGTCGTGGACATGGAGACTCGGCTGGCACCGCTAGCGCCCTCCCGACTCGTGAAGGAGCCTTTTTAAAGGCTACGGATCGGGTGCCGGGGAGAAGCGTGGTGCTTTGAGTCCTCTGCTATCCCTGCCGAGCGCAGCCGCATGCCATTCGGCGGAGAGCGCTGACTTCTTCTATTGAAAATTCGGACTTTTAGACAACAACCCGTGAGTAATTTGGAAACTGGGTTTAAAAGGAGGAAAAAAAGAATTTCTTTTTGAATTGGATACGAGCGGGGGGGGATCCAAAAAGGAAGTCAGTCCCCCCCCCTACTGTAAACCTTTCAAGACAAGGACGGGGAAACCAAGGTCCAAAAAGATTCGTATTGCTGATAATCACTAAGAATTCCACGATGGGGAATCATAAGAACTGTGCTGGAGGATGAAATGAGGGAGAAGAAACGTAACCCCCCCCCCTGGGAACCGGGGTGATTGAAGAGAGAGCCTGGCGAAAAGAGTCGGAGATTTTGACAGCTGTCAAAGTAGCTGTCAAAGTCGGAAAGCAGAGAGGATTTTATTATGAGAACTTTGCTGGCTAAATTTGTTACAATTTGCTACAACTCGTTAAAACTTGGATACAAAATGGCGAAAATATGGATAACAATCGGACTTTTGGACTAGAGAAGACAAAGTTATAACAATCCCCCTAGAGGAGTTTCGGGACATTACAAAGATGGTCGTAAGAGAAAAAAAACACCATTGGAATTTTACAGGACTGGTTATCTTCTGGGAAAGCTGCAAAACGGAAATAATATTTTGTCTACAGGGTGTTCAGCTAAAGGAGACAATAGAATTTTCTATTGAAGAAAGGAAGGGACTGAACGCAAGTTTTTGTTCCTGAATAACAATAATCCCTGCAGACTTACTAAGCTTATGAATTAGAACGTTTCAGCAGCGGAACAAGAGGAAACTGGACTACAATTTGGAAAGAACAATGGGGGGAGCTTTATTAAAGATCTGAAGTTAAGTGTTCTAAAAATAATTATGAAAGGGAAAAAAAAGGAAAAAAAAACCAGCAAGGCGTTGGGGGAAATAGGTGATTCATGGATTGTAAGAATTCCAGGCGGATAATATGGTTTGGTGGTCAGGGGGAAATTAAACCGGGGACAGGGGGGGAGAACTAAAATCCAAAGGCTTGTCAACTTCTTTATTTTGAACTGGCTTTGTCTCATCTTTTATATTCTTTATTTCTTATTTCTGATATTTTTATTATGTGGGGTGTTTCTATTATTAAAAAAAAGGGAAATTGTGGAATGAAAATGGGGTGGGCCCTGGGAAAGAAATTTTTTGTGTTTTATTAAGGGTATTGATGTGGAGCGTAGAAATTTTAAATTCGAATAATGGTTTAAACAAATTAAGTTTTTATTCAGAACTGAGAGCTTGTGGAGCCAACAATATGAAAAAGGAATATGGTAGGGGTGGGGGAAGGGGGGAGTCCCAGAAAGTGATTTTATGAAAATAAGGCTATGAACGTATTTTACTTATTGCTTTCTGTATTTTCTTTTTTTTTGAAAATCTTAATAAATATTATTTAAAAAAAAAAAAAAAAAAGTTCTCTAGAATAACCACAATTACATTAATTCTGAAACTGACAAAAAGAACTTCTCTTGCTATGCAGTCCTTCTACATGCACTTCCTCTATTTTCTTCCACTTGAATTTCCATTTCTGTAGCTCCTCAATGTAAATTTTTCTCTTTCCGTAAAAGGGGAAAAAAGTATATAGAATTCCTACAACAAATGTAATAGATGGTAAGCCATCGTTTGCTTGTGTCTTGAACAGTCTTAAGTGTGTTGCATCCTGGTGTAGTGTCCTGTTCTACGGCTAACTTCTTTTTTTGAATACTCTAGGAGCCTAAAAACTAATACAGTGGTACCTCTGCTTACAAACACTTTGGGTTACAGACTCCGCTAACCTGGAAGTAGTACCTCGGGTTAAGAACTTTGCCCCAGGATGAGAACAGAAATCGTACAGCGGCAACAGCAGGCCCCATTAGCTAAAGTGGTATCTCAGGTTAAGAACGGTTTCAGGTTAAGAATGGGCCTCCAGAACTAATTAAGTTCGTAACCAGAGGTACCACTGTACGAGATTTGGATTATGTGTTCATGTACAGTTTAGCCACTATTCTCCCCAAGAAGTATAATCCAGGCAAAGTAGTGGGTGTGCTTCAGTCAAGCCACCAGTGTCACAATGCTTGTGGTACCCTATAAATCATCGCTGTGGCATCTCCAACTCCTAGAAATTGTCCATGCTTTTCTGTAATAAAAACATCCTTCATACAGCAGATATAGCTTAGTAATAGCACTAGGAAAAAACACCATAGGGATCAATATCTGTAGTTTTACAAATCCATTATATTCCAAATGAATTTACTTTAAAATATTAACAGAATGCATTGAATTAATTTAGGGCTTGGTCTAAAGGTACATATTGCTGAAGTGAAATCTATTTCAAGATCCATATCCTTTTTGCAGCAAAGATGTGTGAAACAAAAATAGATTATCCATCTGCTTTTCAATAATTATTATTAAATTTTGCATGTTTTAATATCAGTTTTGCATTTTGGCCGAACAATTCCAGGGTTTCCTTTCATGGAGGAAATGTGATGGCATTGACTCAAAAGTGGAATACACACAAACACACACACACCCCTCCATAGTCCCACTTTTGTTACTCAGTTAGTTTCCAAAGAATGTGAGTACTAAATACCTACTCCTAATGGGCACTGAAACATAGTGGTACATGGCCATCACAGACCTCCTCCATTCTTTCCCCCTCAGATCTTAGAGCAGCAATGGCTGCACGTAGAATGAGTTCCTTATTTCAGCCCCTTTGAGCCTGTTTCTTTCCTTTATACTGCAACTTTACCACCATGTTTGCATTCCACGTAATGTATTGATATTTTCACAAAACCCAATGAAACATCTGTGTAATATATGTGTGTTCCAGGTTACCAGTTTTGCATGCTTAGACTTCTAGTCTTCAGCTTCCAATCCTTCAACTATTTTCATTAGTCTGGTAACATCAATCTCTAGTACCTCTCCTCATGACTTCATTCTTCACTCTCTTCATACCTGCTTTATTCTTTTCCTTTGCACGTGCATGCATATACTATGTGTTTGGCTGCAGTTACAAGATGCATTGCTCTTCCAGAAGCATTTTAGTATAACATTGCATAGGATAAGTTGGAATACCCTATGTATAAAAATGGATTTTCAGGACAGATTGTGCCGAGGTGCTTTAAGAGTGAAAATACTTCTATAAAAAGCTGTAAGAAGTGAAAAATAAAATGCAATCTGATTACTATTCCTTTGTAGCCGCAAATAACTTTAGGTGTTGAGCCACCATGTAACAAATGTACCTATACAGAATTTATAGCAGTTCTACAAAACGTTATTTGTAATACAATTCTGTATAGTCAAAGTGTCCTGCCAAATATGCATTTGTTCTTTTATTGAAAGTTTTGATTGATTCTCTTCTTATATTTTCTTTTTTTTAAAAAAAATATTTATTACTTTCCAACAAATCAGACATTACATAAAAAAAGAAAATAAACAATACAATACAATACAAAAACAATACCTAACACTAAACTAACAAAAACAATTTAAACTAAAAAAACAAACAAAAGCAATTTAAAACACATCAAATAGTTTCAATCTTTCATTCACTTGTTTCCATGACCTCCTCACACCTCCCTTTTTGTATTCCACTTCTATTAGTTGTTTCAGCAATTCCTTTCCATCTTCCTCTGCTTTCTATCCTAGATTCTCTTCTTATATTTTCTAGTGTACATTGTAGCATTTGTTTGTCTAGCAATGAGGCTGAGAGTAAGCAAGCCAAAAATAAGCGTGGTTATTTATAAGCAGTTTTAATCATAACTTGTTAATGGTTCACATTGCTAAATTTTCATACAAGTGTCATTTTTGTCTTTTGCAGGTTAGAAATTTAACATGCATCATTTTGCTCTTCTTCCCTGCAACAGGTAACACTAAATGGATTCGAACCTTTGCTTCAATTTGCATACACTTCCAAACTTATTTTAGATAAAGACAATGTGGCTGAAGTCTGCAAGTGTGCAGAGTTTTTGGGAGTTCATGACATTGAGGAATCTTGCTTTCAGTTTCTTAAATTCAAATTCCTGGACCATAAATCCGGCCGGCGGGAATATCTCCCCCAAAAATGTTGTAAACAGCGCTGTCAGAAAGAGCTTCGTAAAATAGATGCTGATGATGGGGCTCTAGAAATAGATGGTGTGGATGACATTTTACAAAATAAACGCATTCAAACTCCTCAGTTGAATGCCTGCAAAAATGAACAAAATTTGGAAATGTCTATTCTGCAAGATAATGCCAGTCAGACCTGTGAGTCTGTATCAGAAAGGAGTCATGTCTTTGGTTTAGAGTCCCTATATCCCAAATACAGGAAGTTCCAAAAAGCTTTAGGAAATGATAAAGTCGCTATTGCGGAGTCCAACTCCAGTATTAAAGAGATTGCATCCGTTCATCAGACTGAATCAAATACTACTGGTGCTATAAAGAAATCTCTTGACTGTGCAGCTGTGCAGCCAGTCACAAAATGTGAAGATGCTCAGGTAGAGATGGAAGAAGATGGGAAAGAAGAGTTCATAAAAGAGACAACCCCTCTGTTCCAAAGTATTGAATGCTCTGTGGAGAAGATGGATTCTGCTTTTGCCCCCCACAATTTTTCTGTTGCCACTCATGGACTTTATTCTGCCTCTTTCTTAAATGCATACGATCAATGTTGTAATTTGACTTTGAGTGGTATGCAGAGCAATACAGAGGTAGCTGAAAAAAATGGCATTGTTTCCAGAGCTGGAAGTTGCAAATCAGTGAATGAAAACGTTGAGGGCCCATCTTTGAAATCTCATTTGTGCGACAGAGAAAATGTGAACAGCAGTTCGCCTAGCAATCGCAGCAGTGTGGAGAGAGAGATAGCAGAACAGCTAGCAAAAGGATTTTGGAGTGATGTTTACAGCACAGATCCAGCGTGTCAAGTCAGCTTGTCTCCTGCATCATCGAAAGACTTTACAGAGCAGGTCTGTTCCGAAAAGAAAACTGAGTGCCCATGGTTAGGTATTAGGATCAGTGACAGTCCTGAGCATGGTCCTCAAAGAACTTTTACAACTTTGAGCTCCGTCACTTGCCCCTTCATCAGTAATCTTGGAACTGAAAACAGCACTGATAATAATAGTGGAGACTGTGTTCCAGAACAGCAATCAGATCAGTGCCCTTACACCTGTGTGATAAACCTGGAAGAAGAATCCGAAACTGATACAGAAGGAGATAGTGAATCCTGTTCTGCCAGAGAACAAGAATGTGAGGTGAGAATGTACAAAGTATCCCCTTTTCTGTCTTAAAAGTTGCATTTTATAATTCAGAGAGCTCTTTCACTTTATTACTGGAAAGTTTAAAAGAAAGCTTAAGAGTTTCCTCCCCACTTTAAAACGAACAAACGTTTTATATAATGACAGCTTTTGTTTGCAATCGTAAATGAATTTGTTTAGGAAGTAAATTCTGTTGAAATGGGTTACGTAATTGTGCTAATTTTGCACTTGCAACACCTGCCTTAAGAAGAATATTAGGTTTTGAAAGATGAAATGGCTGTTGGGATTGAAGAAACACTTTTATTTTGAGACTTAGTTTTCCACCATGCATACCTGCAACTAAAGGTACTTCCCCATAACCGGTTCCAAGATAATAATCACAAGAACGGAATTGTCACTGCCTAGGGCTTGCTGATCAGAAGGTTGGCGATTCAAATCCCTGCGACGGGGTGAGCTCCCGTTGCTCAGTCCCTGCTCCTGCCAACCTAGCAGTTTGAAAGCACGAAGTGCAAGTAGATAAATAAGTACCGCTTTGGCGGGAAGGTAAACAGTGTTTCCATGCGCTCCTCTGGTTCGCCAGAAGCGGCTTAGTCATGCTGGCCACATGACCCGGAAGCTGTACGCCGGCTCCCTTGGCCAGTAAAGCGAGATGAGCGCCGCAACCCCAGAGTCGTCCGCAACTGGACCTAATGGTCAGGGGTCCTTTACCTTTAAGCACTGTAACACAGTACAATTGATACTGGATTCTGGTATGAAAATGTCAGTTTTGCATAATTTCTGTCCTCTATTGAAATATTTTTGTTGAACAATTAGATATTTTATTGCAGCTAATGAAAATCGCTTTCCACAAGCCACACAAAATAGCATTTGTGATCGTATTCCCAACCAGATTGCATGGTGGTTTCTCAAAAGACTCCATTTTCAAAATTTGGGATCATGCACAGGCCACATTTACTCTGGATATAAATACGGGTCATTTTGTATTGTGCAGCGGCTGCCTTACTAACATCTGTCTGCACAGGTGGATGTGAACCATTGAACTTTTTGGCTTCCAGGCTGCCCAGTACTCTTGCATGCTTTCTCTAAAGGTGTCTAGGCACAGCTCCTGTTCTGCACAGGCATGCTCTTGATATAATGTGATCAATCTCTTATCATCACCCTCCCAACCACAGACTGGACCAACCTAGGTTCTACTTAGAACAGCATTGTGGTTCTCCCACATACTTTCTCTTAACTGATTATTGAATTCCCCTGTATTCAGTTTAGTGAATTGAACGGTGACAAGCAAACCACCCCTACAGCTTGATTCCGGAGATTGGCTATACATTCTAATTGTTCACATATCATGCACAGTATGGCTTTCTAAAGTGGAGCTAGGTTTTGACCACATCAATATTTTCAAGGTGTTTGGTCTTCATCTTTGAAGAACCCTGCTGCTCTTAAATTCCTCTCATACTTAACATACCGTATTCAGAATGGCTAATATTCAGACCTGCTGAAAAGGTTTAAATTAACTTCATGTTTAAATGCTCGTGTTCCTCACTTTTTGCTAAGGATTGCTACTTCAAATGCCAGACATTTATACAGAAATTCCTCATTATTTCAGATTTAGTTAGCTAAAATACCATTCCTTTCCATGTGCTGCTCTAAATATTAGCACTATAAGCATACAAAGTGGTTGTGTTTCTTTCTGAATGTGACTCTTAAGGTGATTAGATATATATTTTAACTTTTATTAATGTACCAATCAATTAGAAAGCAAGTATTGAGATTGTTTTTGCTGTGTTTTGGCCTTGTAACTATTCATGTAAAAGATTGCACTAGGACATGGGTCTCCACATTTTGAAACACAGTAGAGTGTGCAAATTTCTAAAGCTATATTTACTTTCCAGGTAAAGCTGCCATTTAATCCACAGAAGATAATTTCTCTTTCTAGAAATGACTTTCAGTCATTTCTAAAAATGCACAAATTGACGCCAGAAGAGCTGGACTGTATCCATGATATTAGAAGGCGAAGTAAAAATAGAATTGCCGCACAGCGCTGTCGTAAGCGAAAGCTAGACTGCATACAGAACCTTGAGTGTGAAATAGAGAAACTGGTATGTGTGAAAAGCATTTTTAAACCTACATTTTCAAAAGAATCCTGGATCATTTTTGCCACACCTGTAGATTCCTTTCATCATGGTTGTAAGTTTTCAGAGATAGCTGTATTGTTGAGCAGCCTGAGATCTTTCTGACTCCCATTCTCTTTCTACCCCCACCTGAACTACAACTATAGCAAAGTGTCTGATGGGCAGTAAGTAGCTGGAGGGAGAAGCTGTGTACACGGAGGTGGCAGTGCAGAACTGTGCATTCCAGAGATGAGCTGGCAACCTGCAAGGAGAAGCTGAGCACAATAAGGCTGCTGCATTGATTCCCTCCTGTCAGGCTAGCCACCTACTTCATTTACAGCCAGAGCAGTAGCTGTACCACAGCCACCTTCACCATCTGTTTTTGCGTGTTCATTGCTACACTGCTTTCTGCTAAGCAGTGTCAGGGAGCTGCTTTAAGAACATAATGGTAGCAATGTATGGAGGATTGTGTGTTTTCTTTCTTTCCAGGCTCTAGAGCAGCCTTTCTCAACCTGTGGATCCCCAGATGTTGTTGAACTACAACTCCCATCACCCCAGCTAGCAAGGCCAGAGCTCAGGGATGATGGGAGTTGTAGTCCAACAACATCTGGGGACCTGCAGGTTGAGAACCACTGCTCTGGAGGTTGTGTTTCTTTTAGGGAGATTGAGGTCATGTTGCCTCACCAGTAGCAATTGTATCAGTGATGGGGGAAATTCTGTGATGGTCAAAGTGTGTCTTTTAAAAGGGTTAGAAGGTCTCATCCTGTTGCCTCCCCAGTAAACCTGATGAGTCTTTTCTTACTACTTGAAAAATTTTACATTTTTTCTGGTATCTCTATAGGGTATTGTAGGGGATAATAATAACCTTACTGGCGGCAAGTATCTTGATGGAGGGAATTTTGAAAAATGTCCTGAAAATCTCTTTAGTGCTGCTGTCTTTCTGTTTCTGAATGTGTGTTGGATCTGAGGTGCATATTTGACCCTGGTGTTTGTTATGTGGTGTCATGCCAACAAAACAAATTGCTTTACAAGGCAGTGGTGATTCGTAATTCTGCCTAGAACCAGGAGTCCCTGAGTCATTTGTAGTAAAGATGCCATTTACTGTAGCAAGGGCTCTTTCATCCAGAGTACACACTTTATCAGAGACAAAAAGACACTTCTAATCCACACTGGCTAACTAGTGTTGCATTTCTTCCCATTTTTATTCATACATCTTAGAAGTGAAAATCATAACGATATGCTACCCTATTACTTTATAAATATCATTTACACAACTGATTGTTAGAACACAATTATGCTATTAAAGAGAGAAGCTGCTGGAAACATTAGTAAGTAATTGAGTACCCAAGTTTTGAAACTTGACTGTCGATTGACTATTTTGTACCACTACTTCTTGCTGTGTATGCTTCTTCAGCCCTAAGTATATGTAGCTATCTTTGTAGAGCCTACTGCTATGGGAAATCTGGATTATTTCCACCCACCTAATAGCTCTGTGTTGGACCATCATAAACATGGCTGCTAATAAAGTGCCTAACACGTTCTTTCTGGTACAAACACATTCACATAGGGCTACAAGCACATAGAGCTTGTAGACTATGTTATTGTAAGTCTTTAAAACAAAATGCAGTAGCTAAAATTAGATTTCCCTGCTTAGTTTACCTAGTTGTGTTTGTGAAGGTGTGCTTCCTCCAGTTGCTTGTGTGAAGTGGTCCACAGATTACCATATTTTTCGCCCTATAGGACGCACTTTTTCCCCTCCGAAAATGAAGGGGAAATGTGTGTGCGTCCTATGGGGCGAAAGCAGGCTTTCGCTGAAGCCTGGAGAGTGAGGGGAGTCGGTGCGCACCGACCCCTCTCGCTCTCCAGGCTTCAGGAAGCTATCCGCTAGCCGTGGGAGACGCAGCTCTCCCACGGCTAGCGGAGAGCTTGCCGGCACCCAGAAGTTTGGGGCGCGCTGAGCTCAGCACGCCCCAAGCTTCGGGCTTCGCACAGCGCTCCGCTAGCCGTGGGAGAGCTGCGCAACTTCGCGCAGCTCTCCCACGGCTTGCGGATAGCAGCCTGTTCTGGGGGCTGGGGTCGGGGGAAGCTCTGGCTTTCCCCGCCCCAGCCCCGCACCTGGGGGGGGAAATAATTTTTTTTTCTTTATTTCCCCCCCAAAAAACTAGGTGCATCCTATGGGGCGAAAAATACGGTATTTGGTCTGATACTAATCATGTCCGAAAATTCCATCATTTACATAAGTGAAGGAGCAAGAGTCTAGGAAACATTAAGAGACATGGGTATCTTTAGACAGAACAGCACTCTTCAGCATGCTGCATTTTGTCCAAGGGATTACAGTTATCTACACTGCTACCTTTAAATGGATTGAAAGTTCAGTGTATCACCCTTTCACAAATATAGCCAATTAGATTGCTGAATTAGACCACTTGAATTAAAGCTGCACATAAGTAACATTCTGGCTTTACTTTTGAGCTGTGATCATATTCCCACCTCCTTTGGAACCACATTGAACTCAGTACTTGTATGTATGGGAGTAGCTATTAGTATTGTTTTAACACTGTTCTTGAACTTGTGTTACATTTCATTTTAATTTTTGCAAATGAGTACACATCAAGCCATCTAGTGTCATCTATTATTGTTTTTTTCTAAACTAATCCACATACCTGGAAGTACAATTTAACTTTTATTTAAAAAGTAAAATAAAGCTGCACAGTGCATTTCAGAATAAAGCATACTGCATTTCAGAGCAAAGTACCAAACTTATAACTCTTTTGTTTTTCTGTAGCAAAATGAAAAAGAGAACTTGCTGAAGGAGAAAGATCAAATTTTGTCAACACTGGTTGAGACAAAGCAGAATCTGACAGGACTTTGCCAACAAGTATGCAAGGAAGCAGCACTGAGTCATGAGCAAATACAGATTCTTGCAAAATATTCTGCCTCTGATTGTCCACTTTCGTTTTTGATCCCAGAGAAGGAACAACCAGCACCAGCTGATGTTATGTCTGCAACGCCACTGTGTGTAGAATTATCTGCAGGTCTTTCTGTTGCATCAACAAATGATTAGATTTCCAGTTACCAAAATGTAAAAGGAGCATGTGATACAGATATGATCAAGCACAAAAAATTGTCCAGTTCCTGTTATAATATCTGAGAAAACATTGTGTCCAAAGAGGTGTGCAGAACAATATTGGTCTTGCCAGTTTTCATCACTGAATGACTTGATAAATGCACTACAGAAAAACCGTATTTTTGTCACACTCGTACTATCAGGGTTAAAAGATTGGTTGCTTAGGAGGAATAGTGTGCATCTGCTTATGCTTAACTATCCACCATTCTCTGTGAACCCTAAAAGTAATTATGGGCTTCTCTTTCTGACATGTGAAGGAGCTGTTGTGCAGTTTAGAGGCTTTAGGCTGCCAGTGCCATATGAATCAAAATAACTGGAAAAATTTGCCTTCTTAAAAATTCCCTCAACAATCCAGCCTAGATGTGTTTCAAATGAATAAATGCATCTGGTGACACATCTTTGGGAATAGTGGGTCATTTCATTAGAGGCTTTCCCCATTCTTGGCATGTTGTCCTTCCATGCTCTCCAAGGGTGGAACCCAGTGCTGCGACAGGGGGGTTCTGCTGACATAGTGGGCCTCTTGTTTCCTTTCCTCCCTCAAACACCCACCAAATCTCCTTGGGGGACTGGAGGGGACAGGAGAGGAAATTCCATTTTATCCCTCGGGCAAAAGTCCTTAGGCATTGTTGGATACTGCCCCCAATACTTGAGGTTCTGCTTGACATAACATTTGTGCTTCTTGCTTGGGATTTGATAAGTGGTTATAAGGAGAATTAAAATGATCAAGTATTCTAGAAGGATTTCAGCTTTTACTATTAATAGTGGGACCAGTTCGGATGTATTTAAAAACTATTCTCTTAAATGGATAGTTAATTTATATTCAGTTTTCATTGTCTTGTTCTTCACTTATAAAAATAGAATCACTTCGATTCTTCAATAGTTCTAACTATTAAAAATAAGCAAATAGAGAATTTTATGGTAGGCTTCTCTGCATTGTATTAATTACAGAAAATCCATATAAAATCTGTAATTGCTCTTAATAACAGAAGCTTTATCTACAGAACCTCAAATATTTTGCTGGTTTACAAATGCAAAAGCCAATGGAATTCTTCATTTCCTACCTCAAAACAGGCATCTGTTTTTATACCTATGTTTGGAATATGATCATCTTTCTATAACTGCTTTGCAAGATTTTAGCATAGTAGATCTGCTATTTCTTAACATGCTAAGATATTGGTTAAGTTAGTGTTGACTTTAGCCTCTAGGAAAGTAAAATTGCATTTTATAAAATATAATGCGAACATACATGGGGAACATTTGGCCAAATACATAATCTGAACAGTACTTTTAATAACCAGCATGTATTACAAAAACTACACTACCTCACAGAATGATTTCAAGATCATTCAAAGCTGCAGTGGTATTCATAAATACTTGTCACGAATTAGCATTATGATTTACACAGCTTACAGACTTTTGACTTCATTGTGGAAGTTCCTCTATAAGTTCATTTGTTTTCTTTTGTGTATGTTCAATTCCATTGTGATAATTTTAGGGAAGGATTCTAGCATTTTGGGTGTTGTGTGCGTTTAATAAGGCACTTACTCTTGAAAAGTGCACATAACTTCTGTCCTAGGAGTCATATGCTTCAACTTCCTTCTTGATCCACCCTGTTCCTTTCTGACAAATCAGTTAGCAGTGCCAAATTTGTTTAGGCTTATAATGTAAAACTTATACTTTAAAGAAGTAGCTCTGTTTTGAAAGGATGTAATATTGACATAATTGCTTTTGAAATACAGCTAAGTGTCAATACTGTAAACTAAATTGTATCTGTAGGGAACTGGATTTTCTATGGGCTGGCTAGTGTTGAGGTTGACAGGGACAGTCTGGCTTAAGTCTCTGTCTCTCAAAAGCCAACTAACAAAGAGTCTGGAAGACTGGATTATTGTCCAGTAGAGCAGTGCATCAGAGCTTGCGCTGCATTCTTGCTGTTGGTTAATAAATTTACTGAGTGGTATTCAACTAGTTTTACTCTCTGTCAATTTGTTGAAATTAATGGAGCTAACATAGTCATGTTTGCTAATTTCTTCGGGTCTATGTTAAGTAAAACTTAATTGAATACCACTCATGGTCTGTGAATTGAAGCTCCAGGTTCAGTTCACATTTTTATAGGAATTGTTAAATATGCTCAGTTTCTAATACCTAATTGAAAAAAGGAGGTGGTTTAATACCTAATCAGCTACCTCTAGGAAAGTTTGTACAGTGATGCCTCGGGTTGTGTGCAAACACTGAACGGCTAAAACATCAACTTGCAAATATTGGAATGAACTTCAATGGCAATTTTAATATACAAGACTCTCAGGTAAAATGTGTATTTTTTTTTTTTAGTTTCAGCCAAGAACATTCAGTTTTGAACTTGTAATATATTTGCATCAAGGCATGTCAAAAGTAGTTTAAAATATTTTGGGCAAATTGTTAGGTGTTCTAACAACAAAACAGCATCAAGATTGTAAAAAACGACTCTCCATTAATTACAATTGATTTTATATCTTTCATAGTACAGTGTTTTCTAATGCAATAAAAACCACTACCCTTTCTAAGGAGGTCTTCATTTTTGTAAAATTTTGGCATTGTAGAATTGATGCATACTGATTGATTCATTTAGTACTACTAAAGCTGAACTCTGGAAATAACATTATTTATACAGTTTATATAATATATTAAAGCAGCAAATATTACTGGATTGGAATAAAACTCCTAAAAACTCACTTTCCTGAGTCTCATTCTTAACTTGGAGAAACAAACATAATTTGTTACTGTGGTTAAGCTTTGGGTCATAAAACTCTCTGTTTCTTAGGAAGTTTCTGAAATGCTTGCTTATAAGGGCTTACTCATACAGTGACGTAGTTCAGACATAGAAAAAACATGGTTTCATGCCATGTGAATTAAGCCACCTTGTGTGGCTGTAAAGAGATTATAAGGTTTTGCTTCCACTTTTAAACAAAACACAATTCCTTTTTATGCTCCTCTGCTTTGTTTAAACCAAGAATGTGGGGCTTCTTTCAGTCTCAGAGCTGCTTTTCCTCATGGGTAAATGGGCAATCTTCCAGGGGTGGGTATGTCCTGAATTTTTTTTTGAGGAAGGGGGTAAAATGTAAAGGGAAGGGAAGGGAATTAGCAATGGGGTGACGGGTAACACGAGCAGGAGCACATCCCTGTGTTCTTATATTACAGTGGTACCTCGGATTAAGAACTTAATTTGTTCTGGAGGTCTGCTCTTAACCTGAAACTGTTCTTAACCTGAGGTACCACTGTAGCTAATGGGCCCTCCCGCTGCCGCTGCGCCGCCACAGTGCGATTTCTGTTCTCATCCTGAAACAAAGTTCTTAACCCAAGGTACTATTTCTGGGTTAGCGGAGTCTGTAACCTGAAGTGTCTGTAACCCAAGGTACCACTGTACTTTGTAATACAGGCAACTCCCAATTTACATGGGCGTTACATTCTAAGGCACCACTCATTTAAGTGAAATCACATATATTTGAAACACCATTGAAGAAGCCTGCAAACATCCCATTCCGCTCCTGTACTGCCCCATTCTGTCCCTTTGTGTGATGTCACTTTCAGATTCGATGTGATGTGTGTATGTGCAGTTGTGCACATATAGAACGCTTGCAGATTAAGAGTTGCCTGTAGTTACAAACTGGTTGAAAGGTGGGATATAAATTTGCCGAACTAAATCATGCCTGGGCACACCTGAAATCCATATGCTGATGTAATATATTATTGTGCATATAATTCAAACCTTACCCCTCCAAGTGTAGGGTGATTGTGTTTTAATTTATTTTGATTAGTCTCCACCTTTCATAGAACCATAGAGTTAGAAAGGACTTCGGAATTCATATAATCCAGTCCACAGCTCAGTGCACGATCTGCATTGCAGGATGCAATGACAGCATCCCTGACAGATGGTAATCTAGCCTCTTCTTAAATACCTGCAGCAAATGAGAGCCCATCAACTCCCCTCCATTACTGAATGGCTCTTAGCATTGGAAAACTTCTAATGTTCAGCTGCCATCTGTTAAACCATTGGTTCTAGATATGTCCTCTGGAGCAACAGAGAACAAGACTGCTCCATTTTTTGTGTGATAGCCCTTCAGATATTTGAAGACCACTATGAGGATTCCCTCCTCACTTAAATCTCTTCAAGCCAGTCAAGTTAGTTGGACATCTATGAAAGTTAGAAAGCAAAATGTGGAGGCAGCATTCTAAGACTGACTTGGCAGATCCAGAACTACTGCTGTTGCTAAGCAAGCAGAGGGAAGGAATGTGAGGCATATCCTGCATCTTCCATAATAAAATGATTTGCTTTCTCCCAACAGGTGCAGCTTGCAGGCAAAAGTACAAGTACAGGAACAAAGCAGATGATGCCTTGTGGCTTTAATAGCTGTGTGGGAGGCATAAATTAAATAGGGTAAGCCTATTCTAGTATGGAAATATCAATTATGAGAGAAGGGTCTGTTTTCCATTACTTGTACATTCTGCTTTACATTGCATTCTGCTGTACATTACTTGTGTGTGGCCCCTGTTTTACCTTTAGACCCTATACTTCAACACAGCTTGTAATGTAGGGTTTGTCAGTATATGGAAACATCGCAGCTGCAGACAGCCAGATTGTTGACATCACATGATGCGCCTATCTGTGGGAAAAGAATTTCCCAGGAAGTTCACAGGCTGGAAAAGTCTCTGTGAAGAGTGTAATTTGAAACCTTCCGTGTGCGCATGTACAGGAAGTTTGTTAGACGTGCTGGAAGAACTGAACTGAAAGGACGTGTTTTTCTGTAGTGCTGTAATGTCAGAAATAAAAGAATGTAGATAAACGTTTCTGACTGTCTCCTTTTCCCTGCGAGGGAGGAAGCAGGAGGAGGGAGTGTGCATTTACCCACGCTTGGGAAAATGTCGCCTATCAAAATCTCCCTGGTCTGTCTGGATGTCAGCCAGAGGAGGTTACCGGTATGCAAGCTCCGAGGACAGTGAGAGGGGCCAGCCTCTATGGAGGGGGCTTGCAAACCAACAAGTGGTAGCAGAGCCCATATTTCAAAAAGTAAAGACCAGGTAGTTTTGAGGAAACCACCAAAATTGTTAAGCTTCTTTTAGGAAAACCCAAAAGTTATTGAGTTGATGTCCCCCGGACATCAATTCCGCCTTTGAAATCCCGTAATGTCAGGGGAAATTCAGATGTATGGCAGCCCTATTATAATGTTCTGAAAACTGATTTATTTATTTATCACCAAGGATGAGCTTTATAAGCTAAAAAAGTTCAGCTGTATGAACTTGAACTAGTTTGTAAGAGTATGAACATTAGCTTGAACTAGCTTCTTTTGGTACAGGGTTAACGTGAGCTAGAGCTTGCTCCTTTTTAAAATGAATTTTCCAAGCATTGGTGAAGAGTTATTATACAATCTTAGTGCCCATGAAGCTACCAGAAAGCAAGCTAAGAATTGTTATTCAGTGGTGATCATCTGCATCCATTTTCACAGCCATCCTTTTAATAGTGTCACAAAGAGCTGTGTATTACAGAGGGAAGTACAGCAAGTGAATTCTGCTTGTTATATAGACTTAATGCAATCAATATCAATTTGTTAAGATTTTACAGTGAAATGTCTCATATAACTCTGCAATTTTCTTGCTTGACCTTGACATCAGCAAGTCAGTTTCTTGATTTTATTGTTACTCTTTTGCCTCAAGTACAACATAGCATATCTATCTATATCTATCTATCTATCCATCCATCTATCTATCTTCCCAATTTGCAAGAAGGCAGAGTCAGGTTCTTTGGGAGACGTTGGGGATGCCAGCACTGTAATCGTGTCTCCTTTTTCAAAACCTGGTAAATGCATCGATTCAAAAAAACCCAAAAAAACTTATTTGTGACCAAAGTTAAGGGTATCATGTTAGCTCAAACTCCACAAATCTGGGAAATTGAATCATGGCTCAACAGACGTGTCCCTGATCTGTAACAATGTTGTGCAATGTCACAAACTGTGGTTGCTTACAACTTGCCCTCCATGCACCCACCCTTTTGCTTAGTCATTCAGGACCTTGAAACTGGTTCGGTAGCAGATGGGTTTTGTATGCAGTTTTGCATAACATTTGTTTATTATTTTCACTGGAAAACCGCATCACAAAATTTGGAGAAGTGCAAATTTTGAAGGATAGCTGTATTTTGGTTCAAGAAGTTAATAAAGTAGGCCGATGTACAAAATGAATGGAATTAATTTCTCCCTCATACCTACCTCTAGGATAGCTGTGAGCAACCCCTGACCTTTCAGATGTTGCAAGACCCCAGCAGCTCACCTGTTATTAAGGACCACTGGGATTGTAGGTGAGCAATATCTGGAAGGCCGTGGGTTCCCTCTGAACAGCTTGGGACCATCATGAGGACACCTCAAGGTTAGCTTTTACCCACATGAGCTTTTTTAAACATTAAGATATGTCTGCAGAAGCCCATAATCTCAGTATATTTCAACAGTTCACTCATCGAGGAAAAATGAAGACTATTAAAAAAAAAAGTTGCAGACCAGTTAAGGATATTTGTTTATTCTGTCACAACTATTTCAGACCCACCTTTCAGTATACAAATCCAGGGTTGCTTACAAGTAACCTAAAATTTCCCATTGAAATATCCAGGCAGCTGCCATCTTTGTATTTCTACAGCTAATTTAACTCTCCTGATTTAACTCTCCACATTCCAAGCTGTTGGTGAGCCCAGTTGAAGGGGATTTTCCTCAGGTAGGCACAGCTGGGTCTGAAATCAATAACCTTTCAGCACCTGATTAAATCCTTTTTATTGCTGTTTTTAATCTGGTTTCATATTGAAATAGTGCTCTGTTGAATTTGAATAGTAGTAGTAGAAGAAGATGATTATGATGGCTGGCAGTTTCTCTGGAAGCTCTTGCCCTGAACTTGCTTAAACTAAATGAATTTTTCAAGGCAGCTTATAGAGGCACAATAAAACAAAGTACAAATTGGTAGTTTTAACAAATGTGAAAAGTGTTTAAAAGCATCAACAGTGACAATCTAACAGATGAGTAAGAAGCAGTAATCTGAAAAGCCTGTTGAAAGGAAAATGGTTGCTGCTTGTCTAAACAAAGGCCAGCTGTACCGCTCTTTGAAGACTGTTCCGTATGTTGGCTGCCTCCACAACTAATTTGAGTAATGTTTATGGTTAATTTGATGGCTGAGGGACCCAGGCAAAGGCCTTGGGAGTAGAATAAGGTTTTTGTGCAAGGGTGATCCTTGAGATATTCTGACACCGGGCCATAACACCAACCTGAGCCCAGAAGTAGGCTGCTCTAGTGTAACTAGCAAAGGCTTGATGGTTGTTCAGTGGGGTTTTCCTGTCTTCTCTCTTCTTCTGCAGCATATTACCCCCCCCCCAAAAAAAAGCTGCTCCTGAGGGTGACGTCACATAACTCTGGAACTATGCTGGCTGGGGCTACAGAAGGGCAGAGCTTTGAATTAATGCCATACTTGTGTCTCCATGACTATGACAAGTTCCCTATAAAGATTGTCTAAATTTAGCTTTACTTAAAAAAAAGTAGTCAGCCGTTATTACTTTGGGACGTGGCCACTGATGGCTTTGTGCTAGCATAAAGCACTTCCTTCGTGCAACCAGTTTCCACTAATTCTCCCCGCAACACAGCCAGCCCCTGTGCCCCTGGGAAACTGCTGCTGAGGGCTGAGCCACCCTCTGGCGCTGCATGAAGGAGATGCAGCACAGATGGCTGAAGCTGGTGGGGAGGAATCAGTTATAACGGGATGCCCTGCCTTGTATGAGCAGAAAGTGTGGGGGTCTTTGGCCCTGCAGATGTTGTTGAACTTCAGATCCCGCCATCCCTGACCACCAGCCAAGCTTGCTGGGGCTGATGGAAGTTGTAGTTCAGCAACTCCTCCTTTTAAATATAAGTCAGACCTACAAATCAAAGCCACTTTCAAAGGGCCAAAGGTTCCCCACACCTGCACTACTGCAAAGCCATCATGGTACGCAACTATTAGGTTCCAGGCCAAAGGTTGGTTCATATGTGTGACTTTCTGCCATTTTCGTCTCATGCATGTTATGCTTAATCTGGGCAGTATAATGTGTGAGTAGGTGCTTAAGTTATTCAGCCCATTTTGACATATATTTTCTCTATTAGCAAAGCCTAGAATGTTAGAGGGAAAGACATTTTTACATAAACTTGTTGGGTGGGTGCGCACGCATGATGCGCATGCCTTGACTTGGTATAATTGAGGTTTATTCCAAGGATGGTTGCTGTCACTTGCCAACTTTGAACAGAAGATGGCAGCAGTCTCTTGCACACTGCCTGCAGCACTAGCCCGGTGCTTAGTCCATGCTGTTAACTAAATCAAAAGGATAGAGGTATTAAATCACAAACAGAGAATTAATTCATGAAATGAAGGCTTCATGTAGAAGCAAAGCCATAATCACATTTAATAATGCAGTATCCAAAATTAGAAGTCCCAGGTATGACTTTCTGAGCCTTCCGAATTAGATTTAATGACTTTTAAACATAGCATGCTGCCTTTAGGAAAGCAGGACACAAAAACGGAGACAATCAGATGATGAACGATAGGGCTCTGTTTTAGTCTGCAGTATTTCTAAATGATTCAAAATGACTTCACAGAAATGTAGCCCAACCCTCTGCAGTGCAGGAATCTTTTGCCCAACCCCATGACCAAGGGATTAAGAGTCTCATAGAGCAGTGTGTGCCATGCAATCCGTCTTGTGCCACCTTACCTGCCCTGCTGCCCTCAGGTGTTGTGGTGGACATGGTCTCATTGCCAGTGCTGATAACAGCTGGCAGCCATGGGCAGGGTGGGCAGCACTCTTCAACTCAGGCCCTGTCAGTAGACTCAGTACAGTAGATTCCTCGCCACAGGCACCCAATAGCTATCTTAGGTAATCATTTTATATGAATCGGGGAGTTACACATAAGTGCACTCTGAACATGATAGTCCTCAGTCCAACCACAGAATGTCCAGTCTATGGAAAAGAATACCAGAGGGGAGATTTTTCTCTTAAGTTAAATAGTTTACCTTCCCAATTAAGGAAGCATGACTGCTTAGTGGGGTAAAAAATAGTATCAGCTGACACCAATCTCTTCCAAAAGAAAAATACCGGTAAACCTTGCCCATTGTTGCCTGCTTGCTAATGTTAGCTCATTAAATGTATCATTTCAAACCACCCATTTCATCTGCTGTTAAGGCGAGTTTAAGGATTTAAAAATGATATCAAAGAGTGAAGTTCAAAGGAAAAACACAATTGTGTGGTATTAAATCTTGCAGGGCATAATTCTATTATGAAACTGACTGGTTCCTTAACCCCCCAAAAGTTACAACTGGATACCCCTTTATTAATCATAACCACTGTTGTGTTAATGTATGTATAGTCTTGAAGAGCTCTGCATGTGTGATTTGCTGAATGAAATGCCAAAATAAAGTGTCTGGACACTGATTCATTCTTAAACTCTAGACTCAGAAATGTGATGTACATAATATGAAAAATATGCAGAATTATAAACTCACTCCTTCTTTTGCTAAATGCTTATCAATTGTTTTATTCCCTTTCTGCAAGAAATGTACCGCATTTACATCCCTCTCACACTCTCTCTCACATATACTCAATGTCAATAAAATCCATACTGTTCTGACAGTATGCTCTTACCAAACAGGGATGCTATCATATTCATCAATACACATAGTATATCTATTTTTCATACATTCCATCAACAGGAGCCATTTACTTATAAATTTTGTCTTCCATCCCACAATCGAAACAGCGCTCTGGGTTTCTCATTTCCGCCACTTTCCAAATTTTAACTAGCCATTCTTTAATTGTCGGTTGTAGCTCTTCCATTTTTTGGATTCTAACAAACGGGCAGCAACATTTAACTATTAAGACTGCCTGGGTTTTTACATACTTCTTGACATAGAATCTATGTTATGGAGCTCCACCTTTCTGTTACATTACACGGGTTATTTTCACTTGCTGAAATTTATTTCTTCATGACATCCCCTTGTTTAGAATTTTGATAGCCCAACAGATGCAATGTGTGTGTGAGCTTTATTAATTTGAGAAAACAAAATTAAGCTTATACTCCTCCATCTGGCATTGAGCAAATAATTACTGTTCAATGTTAATCTGTGTTTTCTTTTGCAGATTTAGCGTGAGTGATGTTAATTTTGATTGCATTAGGAGTAAGCCAATAAAGGGGAGTGAGAAGCTTTGGAGTTCATTACAAAGGTTTCATTCATTTCAAATGCAACTCAAGGCAATATGTAAAGAATTCTTCTAGCGCAGCTCTTGTGTAGGTGGTACGGGTTCAAGGTTTGGAGATTACTACAGGCATATAGCAAGTACTTTTGGGAATCTTCCCATAGAGATTCTATTTGAGTAAATACTTTGATCATAGAAGAATTATATGAAAATCCTATACCACATTGTGCTACTTTAAATATTGAATTAAGGAGATAGCTTCTTTCTTTCTTTCAGACCACCCTTTGGAGAACGCATAAATATTTGCTCTTTGATATGACTTAATCTTTCCCTCAGATTTATTGGGAGTGTGTGATTCCACAGCTACAACTGCTTCAGCAACTGTGAGAGCACCCCCAGGGAAAATTGGAACTGCTGGTGATGAGCTTTAAAGTCCCAAATGACTGGGGACCAGAATCACTTCCCACACTAGGAATTCCTTGGTGTTGCTCAGATATTACTCTTCTACTCTTGGCTGTAAATAGAGTTTTAAAAAACGACTGGACCTAATGGTCAGGGGTCCCTTTACCCTTTACCTTTATGTTTACTTATTTCATAAAATTTATACACTGCTTTTTTGTAAGAAACCTCGAAGTGGTTTACAAAAAGATAAAGCAAGAAAATCAAAAGTTAAAATACTAAAACAGGTTAAAATTACTATAGATACAGATTTTGAAATTCAGTGGTACCTTGGTTTAAGAACAGCTTAGTTTATGAACAGCTTGGATTAAGAACTTTGCCTTGGAATAAGAATGTGTTTCGCTTCCTGTTGAGTGTGTTTCATTTGTAAATTTAGTCCCCTGCTTCTATGGGAAAGCACGCCTTGGTTTAAGAAAGCTTTGGTTTAAGAAAGGACTTCAGTTCGCAAACCAAGGTACCACTGTAAGTACTATAACTTAATAGACATACCATAGGGAGGAAGACTGTGCCCAGGTGACTTGAGTACCTGCTCATTCTGTGGTTCAGGTGCTGTTGGTGAGCAACTATAAGACACCTCCTAGTTTTAAATATCTTTAAACCACGCCTGGTTCCTTCATATAGAGGACGCCTTAAACAGAGGGCTCTCTTCTGTAAAGTAAGACACATGGCCACTGCATTAACATCTGACAAGGCCCATCCACACAGTGAAATATGAGGAAGGCCATTTGATGAGACCCCTCTAAGATGGAGTGGGGGTGAGTGGGGAAGACAAACTTCCTTTTAGTGCTAGAACACAAGTACTGTCGTCCATCAGCACTTTTTACACATCTTAGTGCTCTGGGTTACAGAATGCACAGGGCTTCTTATTTCTGAACTTCAAAGCTTAGTGCAAGAGAATGGGCTTTTCCCCTTCCACTCTCTTACGGAATAAAGCTTTGAAAGCCATAAAGCTTTGAAAGCAGCAAGGGTTTCATGCTTAGATCTGAGCAAAAATTGCCACTTAAAACTGTACCGGGGTGCAACGTTGCTAAATTTTCTTTGGGTGGCAGAGAAATACTTCAACAAGTAGGTGGAGCTAAGTGTAAACATCAGTTGAGCTTTTTCTCAGCAGCAGCAGCAGCAGCAGCAGCAACTGTAATGTCAGCCTAGCAGATGTTTTGCATCTACCTCAAATGTCTCAAACCTGGCATTGTTCTGGAGTATTGTTATGGGGTGGGTGGGTGTGGAGAGGTGGGGTTATGGCCACCTGAAAAACAACAGGGATTCAGAGGTATACTACTGTAGTACATAGCCATAAGGCTACTAGGTATTGATAGCCTTATACTCCATGAATTTATCCCTCACCCTTTTAAAGGCATCCAAGAGGCCATCGCTACAGCTTGTAGGAATTAATTCTGCATTTGCCTCTCTGCCCAACACCCACCTTTATTGGAAGATCTTGCTTTCTAATATTATGAAGGAAGGAAAAACATTCTTTTTTCACTTTCCCCATACTGTGCATAACTGTACACACTTCTATCATGTTTTCCTCCTTACTAACCTTTCTTCAATATTAAAAATTCAACTTGGAGTCTTATAAATTAGCACAGCCTCTTGCTGCTTTCAAAACCTCACAATTCAACAATCAACGTGACTAATAGAAGGGAGGGATACTCTCCCCACTTTCAGTGGGTCTGTGAAGGCTTTGCAGAGCTCTCTGACTCAACACAAGGCCCTCGCATGCCCTGTCCCACCTCCGTTGAAACTAAGGAATGTAGCGAGAAAACAAAAAGCATTAAGTGTTCACAGTACTTGTGTTTCATCACAATAAGGAAGTCTGTGGAAGGGAGAGTCAGCAGTAAATAGAATCGCTGAGGTTGCAGTGTTTCAGGGTTTTTCCTCCAGTCCGAATGCATTAGATCTAAAAAGGAACAAAACAAAAGAACAATGGTTTGCTGACAACACTCTCTATATGATCAGTAGGGAGTGAATGGACCAAAAATAGCAATTGGCTAGTATAGAAGTAGCTCAGGTTATCGGAACCATCTCCTGTATCAGGGATGGAAAACCTGTGGCCCTCCAAATATTGTTGGATTCCCAACTCCCAACAGCTCCATCCAGCATGACCAATGGTCCCTGCCCTATATGTGTTTCAGATCTTCAGAAGAGGGCCTTCTGTATTCCTCGCCACATCTGTAAACTTTCTTTTGTTGTCCCCCAACACCACCCTGTTGCCTCCCACAGACAAGAGGTAAACAATCCCCATAGTTCTCCTCTGTGCCTGGCTCAAACATTCCCATTCCCCTCTCCAAAGACCATCTGATTTACAAGAAATATATCATTTCCAATCTAAATGCTGGCTGCCTTTCAGCTGATAGCAAATGTTTATTACTAGGCATAAAACTCTGTAAATAGCCATTTATAACTGAAACACTGATGAAACTAAGCAATAAAACTAGACAGCACATCAATTCCAATGTAGTTGCCTGCTCCTTGTGCTGGACCAAACACACACACACACACACACACACACACACACACACACACATTTATAACACAGTCCTACATATGTCTGCTCAGAAGTAAGTGCCATTGAGTTCAGTGTACTTATTCTTAGGTAAGCATGGGATTGCATACACTATTATGCTACTTATTTCCTCTATGCTGGATTATAAGAAACAGTCGTAAATTTCTCAGATGTTTATATGAAGAAATGGTAATCCTCAAGGTCACCTAGTCTTCCCAAATAGTCCCATTAACATAAATGGGAATAGAATTTGACAATTAACTCTTCTGCTCCATTGTATTGATATGCACATGTTTATTTGCTTTTTAAATTACAAGACTAGGAAATTGTTGCTTCCAAAGCAGGAGGGAAAGCACCCATCTGTGAGTCTTCTTTTCGTTTCAAGGATATTGACAATTTCCAGTGTAAATAAATAAATGCTCTCTGACTAAACAAAACAGTAAGTACAAATGCATCTGCGAAAAATATACTTATTTCAGCATATGCTCCCTATTACCAATTATGTCAAATCATGCTTGTGAATTAAAGGCAGGAACTGAAACAGATGAGTAGTAAAACTCACACTGAGAGAGAGAGAAATTCTCACAGTGTGATTTACAGAACAGGTTGTGGCTAGTATAGTGGACTCATAAAAACAAATATAATTCAGATGGAATTTAATGAGACACTGTTTTGGCCAAGGACAATCCCTTCCTATCTGAAGCCTTCCTTTTGTCTGTCTCAAGGCTTTTTTCTTTCTGCACAGAAAATGCCAAAAGAATCTTACTTTGTAATGCATGATGGAGATCCAATGAGCTGCCAGGGCCCCAGCAGAATTTTTCATATATATAATTTTGTCCTGGGTTCAAAAGGCTATCTTAGGCTATCTTAGAAAGCAGGTTGTTTCAGTTGAACAACCTGCTTTCCAGCAGTTCACCTGGGCTGATCTGTGTCCATATGGATAGCTGTAGAAAGCAAGCAGTTCCCCAGATTACATCCGCTCAATCCATCTGTTCTCTTTCTCTCTTATCCAAAGAGAGGCTCCAGAGCAGGGATCGGGAAACTTTTCTAGATGGCGCTCCCTGTCCCATCTAAGGGCCTTCTGGTGATCCCCTTACTGCGAGAAGTGAAACTACAAAAAAAGAAGGCATTATGGGTAGTTGCACCTGCCCTGTGGAGTACCCTCCCAATAGATGTCAAATAATTAAACAACTATATAATTTTTCCTAGACATCTGGAGGCAGCCCTGTTTTGGGAAGCTTTTAATGCTTGATGTTGTTTTTCCTGTATTTTTGTTGGTAGCCCCCAGAGTGGTTGAGGCAACCCAATCAGATGTGCGTGCTAAACTGCGTAGGCTAGGAGGTGGAGTTGAGGAAGGGGGGGCCTGGGAAGAACCATGAGGACCAGAGAAAGAGATATCTGAAGGGCCACGCTGCACCCCTTGGCCTGAGATTTCCCCACTCTTACACTAAAGGTAAACAAGCTAAGTACTTAAAATTGTCATTCAGGGCACCTGTTTTGCTGAGTTCTCTCACAATATTGCCAGGCAGGCAGGACTTCCAGAAAATAAACTGACTTTTGTCACAAAAAGGGGACCTCACACACCCAGGGGAACATATCACCTGTTTCTTCCTTCTGGGGAGCCAGAGCCTTAAGTATCTCAAGAATATCTCTCTCATATATAAAATTGTAAAGATCTCATCACACTGCACTTCACTTGGCCACAGAAAGGTGGCAGTAAGAACTACAGCATGGATATCCCAGCCTGGGCAACATGTTGTCAAAATGGAAAAATCTCAGCCAAATCAAGCAACACTTTCCACTTCTCTTACTGAAGAATTACATGTATTTGATCATTTTTTCACATTTTGTAGTATATGCTTTTTCTGTTAGAATGAAGCAAAATTGCCAGATATATTGTTTCCCCTTGTAAAAGCTATTTAATGAGCTGAAAGCATGACAAACATTAAGTGGTAATCTTGCCCTGCCAAGTCTTGTGAATATAATTAATGCATGTGCAATAAGCCATGGGTTTATGTAAATAATGAATGTCCTTTGTTTTTAATGTGTTCTGTTTTAAACAGCATTACATTAACATCACACTCAATTTTATCTATAAGCCTAGGAAGCAGAACAAATCAGGTAGGTTGGGTATTTGCTTACAATTATAGAATGAATTTTACTAAAGAGCAGGGTATACATCCCTGTACAAACAAACAAAGTAAATAGGTTGCTCCTCACCCCATCTCCACAGTTCACCTGTTTCTACTTTGCTTTGATCCAACAAAAGGATAGATGAGCACAATCAGAAGTGAGTCAAGCAGCCACTTACTGTAGAAAATAAATACAATTACAAAAGTAGGCACAAGTGGCTCTAGAGACTAGCTTCCTGCAGGTGCCTTTAGACTAGAGGTGCTGCTATAGCAGGCCTACATAATTTACCTCAGTGCAGCCCACAAGGTACACATTGTGGATTTCCAAGTTCTTGACAACACCATCCTCCATTTTAAAATTTCTGATGAAGATCAAGCATATCAAGTAAACTGCAGTACATGGCTGGGGACAACCTTTAGCTTGATGTTTGTTGTTGCCCAAGATTGATATGGTGATGAGGATGCCACGTAGAATGCCTAGTTTCCGAAATCTTTGGGAAGGTCCAAAGGCAAGGGAATGGTTCAGTATGTCCAAATGAAAGGAAAAGCCAAGCCTCAGGGGCCTTCTTTCCTCACATCATGACCCAGATCATCACAAGTGTTGTCCTGCACATTCCACAAAATAGGTATCTCAAAGTGTCCCACATCACAGGCTGTAATTCAAAACAGCTTCTCTGTCTTCCACCTACAGAGTGATGCCAACACCCCTTCAATGTGGAGCTCTCTGTTTTGCCTGCCAAAAAGAGAGGAGATTACAGGTGGGATTCCCAGTTATGGTAGTCTATGGAAGGCCACAAAGCAGGGTAAGGAGGGACTGAAACAGCCCCAAATTCACCAGATCCCAAGCCAGCCCCACTGCCATCACTTGACAGCCATAGCTAAGCACAAATGTGTGAGCATGCAGCTACTCGCAGTAGAAATAGTGGCTGCTTTGATTCTTCCCAAGCCATCCTGCTATGCTACCTGTAGCTAAAAGGTGGTCTGGCTTAATCATCCATCTGAACCTGAACTTGTGGTTTATCTTGCTCCAGATAAACCACAAGCTGTAGCTAAAGTTAATTCTTGACAGACCATCAAAGAATTAAATAACGTAGTTTGGCTTTCATTAGGTCTTAATAAATTTAGATCAGCATATGTGAATGTTAAGCAAATAAATTGTGGTTTAGAGCTAACAAACCCAGAAGCCCAAATGTTCCTTCGGTGCAAAGATCCCAGCAATAATATGGCTTTAAAATCTACTTCTGTTTACATAAAATCTGCCCCATAATAACATGTGAAGATTACTTTTTTTAGGAAGATATATAGCAATCATGAACAGAAGGGATTAAGAAACATACTGTCATTTATTACAGCTACTGTATACATTACTGCATGGAACATCAAGTTAGTATATTATAGGAATGCTTAATTATTTCAAACATGGATTTAGATGAAAGGAATCCATCAACATAACTTTTAAATAGCCAGATGGTCAATGCATACCCATGTTTATAATTTCTGTTTGTTGCAGCCTTCCCTGAATTAATATTACCCATCTGATATTTTTTAAGGAATCTGATTGTCCATCTAGCAGCTGGCTACGTTAAAAGTGTTAAGTTTATATAGCTTTAAGGCAGTAGACTTTTTGTGCTTGACATAATAGAACATTGCCTTGTGGCTATGAGTGTAACAGGCCCTTTTCAAAACTTAGCAGTTCTTTTGTATTGCTCAGCTTGCTTGGTCATGAGGAGATTTTGCTAGTATTCCTGAAGGATGTTTGTCGAGTGATGGGCTTCTCATTTCTGAGCTCTCTCTGTCAAGTGAAGGAATACTGTCTGCTGCAAATCTATGGATTATGTGAATTACCTTGGGCAAATGCTTTGCAAAACGTTGTGACAGAATTCAGAAAATTATTTCATTCAGTTAAGATTATCCCCCAAAATATATTCAGATTCTGTTTATGGCAAGAAAAATAAATTAATTATTCTGTCGTATATTGTAGCTTTTGATGAAAGTTGGCAAGAGATAAGTGCAGTCTCTGGAGATGGCTTATTATTATCAATTATTTAAGAACACATAGGAAGACAGCCTTACAATCAAATATACTAGAAATAAATGTAAAGTTGGAGGGCGAAAAGACTCCCAGTGCAATCCTAATCAGACTAATCAGAAGTAAGCACTACTGAACTTAATGGAACTGGCTCTTTAAGGTAAGTGTGCAGAAGTGCAGACTTACCGTAATTGGATGGTAAAAATAAATACAAATGTGTACGACTGACTACTCTGTATTGGATGATTCATAGGTGAATAGTAAACAGATTCCATAAATACTGTCTCAGCAGGCTCTCCATGTGTTAGAACCTCTGGAAAATCAGGACCCTAACAGATGAAGGGAGTCTCCACTTTCAGAGGAGGAAGTTCATCCTCCAATCCATGGAGACATGGTCTCTCTCTCTCTCAAACATAATGACTGAAGAGAGCTAGAATGTCTGCCTGTCTTCACCCTAAGCAGAAGTTTAGAATGATAGGCCCATATATTAATAAACTATTAGCGTTATTGGTCATACCTTTTTCTTAAGACCATAACTTTTGTCTTGTATTTCAGCCTGGCTGAGAGGTAGACCAGAAGACGAGCACTGGAGATGGGGCACCATAAAGCCGCAGTCCACTAACCTTCAGTGGAAAGCATTATGTATTCAGCGTTTTTCCAAGCTCCAGGCTCTCATGCCACAGAAAGCCACTTTTCAGACTTGGTGGTTTGATCCTGTGGGTTTGTGTACTGCTTTTTATAGTTCAGCTGTACTAATACAAACATATCCATACTCCAAAGGTACAGTATATTGTTTCTGTTGTCATGCCTTCTCTCCCAGAATCTTGAAAACTGTGAGGTGCTGAGAATGGGACGTTGATAGTCCACTCCTTAAAGAACCACAGTTCCTAGGGCTCCTTAAGGTAAGGAAATTAGTATTACTATCAGATCGTTTTAAGTCTAGGAGTGGAGAACTGTTGGCCCTCCAATTGTTGTTGGACTCCAACTTCCACTGGCCCCTGTCAGTATGACCAATGATCAAGGATGATGGGAATTGTAGTCCACCACCACCTGGAAGGCCACAGGTTCCACATCTGTAGTCTAGATGTGTTTTTGCCACTTGTTTCTGGTAGTGTTTTTGTTTTAACTGTTTTAAGTGGTCTGTGCTGTTTGTTTGATTTTGAGAGACACAAGGGAGTTTGAAATAAGACATGATTCAAGAATTTGATACTGGTCTCGTTCTAAAAGTGGAATGGCTTTCTTTTAATATTATAAAAATACACATGAACTCTCTCTCACACTTGTAGTGGATTTCATCCTTTGGGGTGACAGAGGGAGGGAAGGCACAAGAGCATGTATATTGGATGAAAGAGAATCTGACCATTTAACATACACGCTTTCCTATAATCCCTTCCTGCTCCGGTCATTTATATTTGCTCTTGCTGGAAAGGAAGAAAGGGGAGCAAAGCAGCTGTGTACTAGAGGCAGGTCATGGGTCTCTAATCTTCTATTTGCTACATATAAGATTAAAGATCTGCTTTGAGTTTTGATTAAGAATTCAAAGTTAAGAGATTAAATACCCGCAAGCCAAATTAAAGAGGTTTAAATCCAATCTCAGAATTCATCAACCTACCAAAATTTTAAGCTGTCATTACAACATAGGATTGTGCAAAGCTCTCCTGAATCTTGATTTGATGTCCTTTAGTCCTCGCTATTTCTTTCTCTTTACACTGTGAGAAAGCTATTGCTGTGCTTTAGAGTTCATCTCACCTAGAATCTACTAGTTAAATATCCACTGTGTCTTTTGTGATCCGCCACCTAAATAGCCATTCTACATTGTGTCTTGTCCCTAACTATATTAGAATTTTGCTCTTTTAGGGAATAAGAGAAAGCCTTCCTAATAATTCACCTTGTTTTGCAATATGTCCCTTCTATATCCTCACTTGCCTTGATTATTGAAAAAGATATGTCAAGTTATAAGAAAAGGGGGAATGCAGTAAATAAAATGGCTGATTAATTTTGTGATTAAAGACTGTAACTAATGCACATTCCTGATGATAATCAGGAAATATTTCAGATAAACTTGACAAAGATAAATTATTTATAAAATGGGTAAAGATTAATCTCTGAATCCTTCTACCCCAAATCTCCCCAAAGAAATTATGCAATGATCTATATTCAGGAACTTTCAGACTTCTATTTTTGGTTGGGTTTCAGTCACAAAGCAGCAAATTCAGGCTGTGCTATTCAAGTTGATTTGGAAGTCTTGCACAACATACCCACTTCCCCCGCAAATCAGACTTGTTGCCATAAGGAAAATACAAACAAATCGGAAAGAATGCTCAATGAAGCCATCTAACTTTCCCATAAACTTTGTGCAAATAAATCAAGATTAATGCTCAATATCTAGGCTGTCTGTAAATTACCTAAATCAGGGCAACCCAACTTTTCATACCGAGAGCACCGGAAGAATATATTTTGACATGTTAGCGGCAGGCTGCACATTGCCTTGTTGCAAGGGTGAGGGGAGGCGAGGCCAATATTTTATGCCCCCCCCCCCTCCAGCCCTCTTGCTGCCTTCCCACAACCAGATAAGCTGAGAGGCTCTGGCAGGGTCTTAGAGTCCCCTGATCTCCTTCCCAAAGCCCAGCGTCTCGCTTACCTGGCTTTGAGAAGGCAATGTGAGAGCTGGGGAGGGGATGTCAAATGTTGTCAAGGGCTGTCCCAAAAGCCCTTGGGGACCACGTGTTGTACAGTCCTGACCTAAACTACAGTGGTACCTTGGGTTAAGAACTTAATTTGTTCTGGAGGTCTGTTCTTAACCTGAAACTGTTCTTAACCTGAGGTACCACTTTAGCTAATGGGGCCTCCCGCTACCGCTGTGCCACCGCCGCACGATTTCTGTTCTCATCCTGAAGCAAAGTTCTTCTTAACCCGAGGTACTATTTCTGGGTTAGCGGAATCTGTAACCTGAAGCGTCTGTAACCTGAAGCGTCTGTAACCCGAGGTACCACTGTATACTGCAATGGATTGCAAATAGGTTGCTTGCTTGCATTTTTTTCTTATTGTAATGTTTTGGGTCTTTTCCATTTGGGTACCGTTCTGTTTTTAAAGTAGATGGTAAGTTCTTGCAATTAAAATAGGAATATTTTACTGGCTACGACTGTAACCACTTGTATGTATTGCACTGGAGATTACGTCTACTCAAAATGATTCCCAGAATACTGTGTTGTGTGTGAAATGACCCATGGACAAAAACTCCATATAAACGTGGGATTGCAGGGAAATTAGTAGAATAAGAAGAATGCTAGTTGGCTAATTTTCATAACACTGTATGAATGCACACAATAAAATGCAAATACTCTACTGTTTTGTTGAAAACATCAGATTAATATTAAGGATGTGTCAGGTGAATTCTAAAACAAGGCAATTAAATTATTTGTCAGAGTTTCCCCCCAGTTAATTTACATAGTTAAATGCAACACTAGTCTTTATGGCAAAATGTTTCTCTTTGTTTCACATTACCATAAATAAAAGTGAATTATGTTATTTCCTTGTGAAGCTGTATTGTATAAACAGTA
This sequence comes from Podarcis pityusensis, assembly GCF_964106645.2. Taxonomy (NCBI): domain Eukaryota; kingdom Metazoa; phylum Chordata; class Lepidosauria; order Squamata; family Lacertidae; genus Podarcis; species Podarcis pityusensis. The sequence goes on from NC_138027.1 coordinate 51,785,795, forward strand.
GTTTATACTGCATCCTGAATGGGAAGGCAACTGTAAAAGCCTGACTAACCACACTTAGGCCTCAGTAACTCCTCTAAGAGCAAAGTTAAATGCTAGTCTGTGGATATGAAGGGTGTCTTTCCAGGCAACCAAGAAAGAACAAAAGAAAGTCTCTGCGGATGGTAACGTATCCTTGCTGAAAAATAGTGTATAGGACTCAAAACAAGCTCCCTGTCAAATCCCCCAAATGTTCGTTGGCCACAGGCTGTTCCTATGTGAACACATTAGCTGCAAGGGAATATCCCCAGTAGCTGAAGGCATCATACATATGCTAGCCCTTGGCCTGAGAGGGTCGGGGAGACTGTCCATATGGCAGAAATGCCTTAGCTGAGTGGAAAGCTTGCTTTCCTTCTTCGTCAACACAAAGAGCTGCCAGCTGACAGGACTTTGGGTCCTCCTGTCTGCCACTGTAAAATTATATGCTTCACTGCTTGCCCCCCTTTGCTGCCAAAAGGATTGCAAGGAGAGCAGAAACAGGCAGGGCATTTTTTTTTATAAGCATGTAACATGTGAGGGAAATTCCATGCAGACCACATGAATCCCCCTCCCTGGTGCCCTTTTCATTCTTCCTGGTCGGGGTTTGCATTTGGGGAAAACACTGAACATGCTAGATGCTGTTTTGTGTTTTCCTCTAGACAATGTGATTTAGCACCTGACATCCTTCTTTTAAGCCTATGTAACCAACATGAGTTGTTTAGCTTATTTTGTAGTTGTTGATATGTTAACAGTGTTTTATAGATTGCAATTGTTTTGCTGACGATTTGTTAATTATTCTGTATGATTTATGCAGGGTTTGTGATGTCCTATCACGCTATTGTTATTTATTGTTTGTAAGTCACTTTGGGGTTCATTTGAAAGAAATGTGGCACTGAAACAGAAGAAATCAATCAAATAGTAAAGAAGTGGCTTAATTAGGCCTGTTACTTTAAGGATCTCCAAGGCTTTTAAGAGCAGGTGTGTAAATTGGGGTGGGGAGAGAGAGAAAGCAACCCAAGGCTTTGGAAGCCATTTTGATTAAGAGCTGCTGAAGAGCTGAAGGAGTGAATTTCGTGGCAGGCCTGGCCTACCTTGTTTTAAAGGGTGAGCCCTATTTGCCTAGTTATTATCTTGGGGGGGGGGAGGTCTTTCAAATCCACATGGCAAGGACAGCAAAATAGATTTGTGACTGTTTTCAATTTTTTTCTAGAATATGCTAGAACCCTGAGTCAGGAACTCCCATTTCCCACCAGGGCTGCTCTGCAAGGACCAACCCCTTTCCTCAGCAATCCTGCTTTTTTGGGTTAGGAGGGTTGGGGAAGCAAAAGGATATTCAAAGTCCTGAGATGGAAGAAGACTTTGGCTTGGGAAAGTCTGCTGCTATTTGTTAGAGCTTTATCTAGTTAAGAGCTGGATCTGAAGGAAGTTTGAACCATTCATCCCAGGTGCTACTTTTTGTATAATCCAAGTAGATGATAGGAGGCTGTGGGTTTTTTTGTGTGGGGTGTGTGTGTTGGAGTGTGTGTGAAATATAGGACAGTACTTGCCTATTATCCTGGACTAAACAACAACAACAACAAATTTCTTATACCCTGCCCATCTGACCAGCCACTATGGGTAAGCATGGCTTCCCTGTTGGCAAGTAGTGCCTTATGTTTTAGTATCTGTCCCACAGTTTGTGTCTGATCAGGGGACTCTCCTGCAGATGGATCTGAGGGAAAGTTTTTTTGAGTTGTTGTTTTTTTAATCGAAACTGCATAATCCATTCAAACTCCAGTTCCCCAACCACCACTGACTGGTAGGGGAAGTTCATTCCAGGGCCCTGGTGGAACCTAATGCAAGGCAAGGTCTGCTGTCTGAGATCTTCTATCTGCACAGTCACAGAATTTATGAAGGCAGGATCGATGCTGTGTGCCTGAGTCTTTCCAGCGAAAGGTGGCATATTTGCAGATGAACCATACAAACAGTGGCAAGAAATTTCTGAAGTGCTGCTTCTCCCACTTTGGAGTGATGTAGGACGTTCAGTGTTTGTGTCTTTGCCTGCTGTTGCCCATAACTTTTGGCATGGGGCAAAATCTTCTGGCAGCAACTCTGTCAGCACACTCGCAAACAGAAATAATTGCATGACCATGCATCATATTATGCTGGATGACACACAAACAAGTATGACAACACAGATAGTTAATACGTGGTGAAACATACCTTGGAATGAGATTGGTGCAATGTGTTATGGGTAGTGGATTATTGGATTGTTCTTGTGTTTATTATGAATTTTGTGTTTTTATAGTGTCATTTTATATTGTATACAGTGGTACCTCGGATTACATACGCTTCAGGTTACATACGCTTCAGGTTACAGACTCCGCTAACCCAGAAATAGTGCTTCAGGTTAAGAACTTTGCTTCAGGATGAGAACAGAAATCGTGCTCTGGCGGCAGCAGGAGGCCCCATTAGCTAAAGTGGTGCTTCAGGTTAAGAACAGTTTCAGGTTAAGTACGGACCTCCGGAACGAATTAAGTACTTAACCCGAGGTACCACTGTACTGTCCTGAAACCTGTGGGTATAGGGCGGTATACAAATTTAATAAATAATAATAATAATTCTTGGCCTGTTGTTGTCCAGAGACAGGAGACAATACCAGCCTGTTCCAGAGATTTATTCTGAGCAGGATTTTGTTAAAACAGCTGCAACACCAAAGTAACTTTCTGAGTTGTGTACATTGTTAGCTTATTCTTAAATACAGGGGTACCTCGGGTTACATACCCTTCAGGTTACAGACTCCACTAACCCAGAAATATTACCTTAGGTTAAGAACTTTGCTTCAGTATGAGAACAGAAATCTTGCAACAGCAGGAGGCCCCATTAGCTAAAGAGGTGCTTCAGGTTCAGAACAGTTTCAGGTTAAGAACAGACTTCCAGAACGAATTAAGTTCTTAACCCAAGGTACCACTGTACCAAGTTTCTTTAGATTACTATTAAAATAAATGTTTCATTAAAAGCTTAATTATGCACATCTACTTATTTAAAATGTAGATTTAAATGCCCTTCTGCATGATTTTAAAGTGTACTTTTGAGTTCATGCATCCCCTCCCTCCATGAAAATTCTTTTTTTAAAATTATGGGTCCAATACTACATGTACTGGGATGCCAAAACCTACCAATTAATTTCGGTGTCAAAGTGAGTGATCTTCTTTCATCACTGAATAGATTGTAAGGGAAAGAAGAACTGAATGGTGGTGGTGGGAAGAAAATGGACCAAAAAAAGTGTGCCCTTTTCCATTCCCCTCAGCAATTTACTCTTCCTTTTCCTGCAATTATTTGCATGACCTTCCTTCTTAATAATGTGGATGACAATGCAGCTTGAATGTAGGAAGGAAATGCTTACCATTTACAGACTCTCACTCTCTCAAAGCTGAATTTCTTGTAAAAATCATTGCATCAATAACTTGGTTCATCATTTTGGAAATAGTATCATCAGTGCACTTATCACTTAAGGCATAAGTGTTGAAGCAATTGCTTCAATCACTGCCAATCACCGTGTCTTTGTTCGGCTGATGGAGCTAGTATTACGCTTCATGTACATATTTCATTACGCTGTGTCTCATTGACCACCTACTGAGAATGCTAGACATTTCCCTTTGGGATTTCATGTTTCTATCCTTAGAAAAGCAGAGTGTTCCAGTAAAAGCTGAGATGCAGACTAGATGAGATATGTCTGAGAGTTTATTCTATTTTCTGTTTTACATAACTGTGCAAGCAGGAAATGGTGCATGTAGTCAGGTTTGGGGTTGTTTTTTTAAAGCAAAATTCTTTTAAACAATGTTCCAATCATTGCCCTGTCACCACTTCTATGCACATTAAGGCATGGGTATGTTATTCTGGGTTATCTGTACTCAAATTCAAAAAGATTGCAAAGCATCCCTCCCTGAATGTTCTTTGTTACTAGAATAGTGATGAACCACCCTAGGTATGGGGACTATTATTGCTACATGTTGCTGTTACCATATAAGTGTTCACACCCAGAAGAGTATGACTTATTATCCCGTGTGGGGGGCCTCTGTGGCTAAGATAAACTCCACTTGAGGAATGATGAAGTAGTTGCCTTCTACATAAGACCTACTTACTATGACTTTATATGATCAGGTATTGCCTCAGCCTCTTTTCTCCCCCACACCTAACTCCCCACAGCACCAAAAAAAAGAGGCAATCTCCAGTGTAGTCCACACTGATGGTATGGTTACTTTACTGATGGTATATTTTCCCTTTATTTTATGTGTAAGATCATGACAACTTTAGAATAGCCTAGATGTTTTACGATTATGCCTTTTAAAGGCTCTCCCCCATGTTTTATGTTGGTACTTGAATGTAATATGCTGCTTTGACTCGCGTTTTTTCATAGGTTTCTTGCTTTTCCTTTGTATAAGAGTCATTATTGACATTTATTGCCATTTGTTTATGGAGCATTCTGTTATAAACAAATTTTTCAGGATACCACTGCTCTGTAACAACTAGTACTTTCTGGTCCAAAGAATAGCTGTCCTCTAGGAGGCATACCAAAGAATGTAGCATTCGGCCTCTTCAAGGAGAGTTGTACTATATAGTCAAAGATATATAAACAATGCCGTGTGTGAATGGTATTTGGAGAAAGATGTCCAAAGTAAAGCACACTGTTGCAGAAGAACACCGAGAGAAAAATAGTTACCGTATTTTTCTGTGTATAAGACTAGGTTTTTTTACTAAAAAATTATGTTAAGAAAGGGGGGGTAGTCTTTTACACGGAGGCAATCTTCCCCCCATTTTCTAATTCTGAGCCTCCAAAATAGGGGGCATCTTATACATGAGGGCATGTTATACACGGAAAAATACAGTATAGTATTTATAAAGACCTCTGGGGAGTCATTCTGCTACCGGCAGTTAAGTAAATCATCTTTCTCTTTTTGAAGCTTTATTATCTGTGGCTTCATTTATTTAAGGCTGAGTTGCACAAAGAAAAGGGATCAGATTGAGCAAGCTGGATCCCAGTGATACTTCTTTTTCTTAAGTAAATTAAATGGTTTAAAATCGAAAATTAATGAACAGAAGCATCTTAGAGATTTCTAGTTATCTTGTTGAACAAACGTATGATGATAAGTGTAAGAACTAGCTATAATTTGCTTTAGTTCCTATGGATTTCTGGCATCCAACAATAAAGGTGAATTGGGCCTATTGAGGTATTTTGTACAATTACTGTATTTTTTGCTCTATAAGACTCACTTTTTCCCTCCTAAAAAGTAAGGGGAAATGTGTGTGCGTCTTATGGAGCGAATGCAGGCTGCGCAGCTATCCCAGAAGCCAGAACAGCAAGAGGGATTGCTGCTTTCACTGCGTAGTGATCCCTCTTGCTGTTCTGGCTTCTGAGATTCAGAATTTTTTTTTTCTTGTTTTCCTTCTCCAAAAACTAGGTGCATCTTGTGGTCTGGTGCGTCTTATAGAGCGAAAAATACGGTATATCTCACAGAATTCATGCTTGATTTGTCTTACAGCCACTTGTGATTTTGAACATTTTATTTTATACTTGACTAATTCAGAAAACCAGTTGTCCTTAAACTTAGCTAAGGTCTAGACAGTGCCACCAGCATTTATTTATGAGCCCTCAAATACTAAAATGATCAATACTATAGAAATGCCTTTATTTAGGTGGCTAATTCCCAGAGTATAGAGTTACATACTGGCCCAGAATGTCTTGATTTTGTCTAATAGAAATATGATCTGAAGAGAAACCAGAGTTTTATTTTTCTTTTGCCAGATTGCATCCGTGCCTGTTTTTGTTTTGTTTTTTATTATGCTAGCATAATTATCAGTAAAGTCGCTTAATGGGGAACAATTCACTTACTTTGTTAAGAATAACATCAAATATATATTTATGGTTTTGTAAGACATATTAGGTTCGATAGAGGCTTGTGTTTAATGCTGGAGGAAAGGGTGGGAGGAATGCAATTTCTGCATATTCCTTTTACTGTTTCCTTCCAAAAAGCCTGCTCCAGTGGACTGGGGGGCTCTCCACAACTGCATGAGGTGATGCTCTGGATTACAGGGTAAAAGCAGAAATAGTGAAAAATGGCTTCCTCTATCAGAAGCCCCCCCCCCTTTGAATTTTGCTTTCCTCTGCGAAGGGAAAGAGCCCTTCCATTACAAGTGTAAATTCAACCTTTTTATTTTTTAAAAAATGTTCTTTGTGTGAAACAAGAACCAGCCCTTCCTCTGGACACAAAACATTAATCCCAAACTGAAACTGTATGTAACAGGAAAAAAAGGATTATGGATATATCTTCTGGTACTTTACTAAGAGCTTCATTTCCCTGGAAATCTAGACCACGTCAGTATTTTGTCATCTTACGCCACCTTCCACCTTGCATTTTAGCCAACTCAAGCAACATGTAATAGTAAATCATAGCAGTCTAGTGTGTTCCCGTGTTTTACTCTTGTGTTTTCCTCTCCAAGCTGTTTGTGGCGATTCTGGACTATCCTGGTTTATGCTTTTCTGACATTTTCCCCAAAGCAGTAGAGAACTGAGAGAATGAATGCAATTCTGAAACTGCAGTACTGTACCTGCATCTATAGTTTACACAGATACATTTACTTCAGTTTGGAACTAAACTTTATCTGCTGAGTGATATATTTTCTCTGGGCTCAGATGATGATGATGATGATGATGATGATGATGATCTAAAACTTCTGTTGCTCAGTTTTTCAGTTGTGAGTTAAATTAGCACAGCCAGCCATTAGGAAGTAAAGATACACAGTATCTTCTTTGGTTAATTGGGAAGGTTTGAGGAAAAACACACACTAATGTGCCAGTTATAAGATTCTGCAGTGCTAAGTCCAGGTTGCAGAGATCCTTTCCAAAATAAAACCACCACACATTAGAACAGGATTTATATGTTGTTAGCTAACTTGGCAGGACCTTAAACAAAAGCAACAACAGCTAAGGAACATACATACTAAAAATCTAACCTACATTTCCCCTTCACTGTGTACCTTAGTGATTTACAGAAACTTAAGTGTTTTGTATTGTTTTTGCCTATAGGTCCCAGGGGTGGAGTACTGTACTTACTCAGGCTTCTGTGCCCAGATAGATTCTGCTAATAGGCCAGCACTCGGCGGAAACAGGTAGGTTCATAATCCGCTTTCTTTTTATTAGGAACGACATATAGAAACATAAGAATCTTGCTGCTAGACAGAGCATCACATACATCAGAGGTGGAGAATTCTTTTCAGCCAAAGGAATACATTCCTTTCTGAGCAGCCATGGGGGGGGGGGGGGGACACATACCAGTGTGGGAAGGGTAAGAGGGAAAACTAGCTGGAGAAATGAATATAAATGTTACTTCTGTATGTAGGCTGCTTTCCACAGAAAATCACACACCCCTTTCTATTCTCCATCCTGTCAAGCAAGAGGAACTACCATAGTTCAAGAACACATTCCAGCCAGACAGTAACGTGCAAGGAGGGTATGAAGCAAGGCAGGTGAGGGGTTGGTCTTTTTGACGGAGGGCCTCTGGACAGAGGAGTTGGTGTTGCCTGAGGAGAGTCCCAAGGGTCAGGCAGAGAGGCCTGGAGAGCCACATTTAGTCCCTGAACCTGAGCTTCCCCACCCCTCTCATACAGTCTTACCACTCATTCAGGTACTTCTTTCTCACATACATGTGTTGGTTTAAACCACACCAGACAAGTATCAGAGAAGAAACTAAGCTGTTACATAAAATGGATAAGATGCATGAAGCAACAATTCCCTGTTTATCATTTTTTAACTTCGCCTTTGTCAAATTTCAGAGACTCTCTAAGTTTATTTTATGGATTTATAAAGATCTGCTTTATCTGTGCCATGAAATATTGATAGGGCAAGATAGCTTTGCAATACCATTGTAGTTCATTCTGGGAAAGTCAACCTCAGCCAACTGGACATATTTATGTTCTGTGGGAGCCTCTGTACACAAAATTGGAGAGTTGGTTAAATACATCAAAGTGAACCAAGCAGCTTTTGTCTTCTCCCCTGGTAACTGGCTAGCAAGCAGGAAGCAGAGGCAAAGAATATATGGATAGTTTTCACAGTGGAAAGAAGTAATCAGCAGGGCGCCTTAAGGATCAATATCCCACAAGGATCTGTACTGGGAAAAGTCCTATGTAATTTATTCATGAATAATCTCAAGTCAGGAGTGAGGCAACCATATATTCAAGTGTTAGCAAATTATTCAGGAAGGTGAAAATTGATGCAGAGTGCTGACTGCTCAGTTGGTTAGAGCATGGTGCTGACAACACTAAGGTTGCAGGTTCAGTGCCTATAGGGGATAGCTGCATATTCCTGCATTGCAGGCGGTTGGAATAGATAGTAATTTATTTATACCCCGCCCATCTGGCTGAGTTTCCCCAGCTACTCTGGGTGGCTCCCAATCGAGTGTTAAAAACAATACAGCATTAAATATTAAAAACTTCCCTAAGCAGGGCTGTTTTCAGATGTCTTTTTAAAAAAGGATAGCTGCTTATTTCCTTGACATCTGATGGGAGGGCGTTCCACAGGGCGGGCGCAGCTACCGAGAAGGCCCTCTGTCTGCTTCCCTGTAACCTCACTTCTTGCCATGAGGGAACCGACAGAAGGCCCTCGGTGCTGAATCTTAGTGTCCAGGCTGAACAATGGGGGTGGAGATGCTCCTTCAGGTATACAGGACTGAGGATGATCCTTGGGATCAATTCCAGCTTGATGTTTTATGTTCTAATTTGTTGGAAGCTGGCCAGAGTGGCTGGGGCAATGCAGCCAGATGGACAGCATATAAATAATAAATTCTATGATTCTAAGATCTCTCCAGACTGGGTGTGTGAGAAACAGCATGACATTCAGTGTAGGTAAATGCAAAGTTTGAGACAATAAAGTCCGATTTTTGTATATGTACTGTTAGGATGTATGTCGGTTGTGACTATGCAACAGACCTTGGGGTCATAGTGAAATGTTCCATGGAAATGCCAGATTTTATGTTTATTCATTGCTATGGATTATTAGGAAAGGATTTGAAAATAAAACAGCTAGTATAATATAGTCTTTATAAAATATATATTTTGCAGCCGCATATGGAATACTTCTCACAGTTCAATTACTTCATCTCAGAAAAGCGTACTGAAGGACTAGAAAAGGTTCAGAAAGGGTAATGAAAATGACAAGAGGTTGGAGCATCTTTTCTGCAAGGAAAACCTCTAGCATTAGAGGCTTTAAAAAACAGCATGCTCATAGTTTTAAAAAAGTTATGGCGCAGATGAAATCAATATAATGGAGATTCCCCCCCCCCCTTTCTTAATAGCACTTGTGGTTGATAGTAGATTCAAGATAGACCAAGAAAGTACTGTTTGACACAACATTTACATAGAACTTGCAGAATTCACTTTCACAAGATGTGGTGGAAGCCACTAGTTAAGGTAAATATTTGAATGGTAGTCCCTGGTGGATGGTGGAGAAACAATAGGGCAGGCATGTCCAAAGCCAGTTTTGTGGGCCCACCGGTCGGCTTAATCTGGCCCCTGTGGCAGTTTTCCTGGGGCAAAATCCTAAAAAAAACACCTCAACAACTTCAATCCTAAGAAAAGCTCAACCACTTGGGGGAAACTCCTTAAAAAAGCTCAACTTCAGTCCTTGACTTCATCAAATCTGGCCCCCCTTTGAAAAAAGTTTGGACACCGCTGCCATAGGGAGAGGCCTGCTGCCTTTGGCCCATGCTTGTGGGCTTCCTGGAAGTATCTGGCTTGTCTCTGTTAGAAGCAGGATGGATATTGAACCAGCTGGACTATTTGTCTTACTTAGAAGATCTAGCTGTTAATTCTCCACTGAAAGGGCCTAAAGTGCATGGCACTATTACCTAATCAGATAGTCATGTATTGATATCCATGTGCCTGAGCCTCGTACTACATGGTTGACTCACTGAGAGTAATCAACAAGTAGATCTCCAGATGACAAGTATCTTGGGTAATAAGATTTGAGGAGGATGTTGAGGTGAAGTGAATGTTTGCATAGCTTGCAGCAGTGCTTCCTGTTTAAATACAATACAGAATTCTGTGAACAGGCTCAACTAACCCTCTGTCATTTGTAGTGCATAATGTGCTAATATGGGGAGTGTTGATACAGTTTTCTTTAAAAGAAATATATGAAAATGGACTAGTGTCATGAATTAAAAATTCTCCCACAATCATATTCAGGAGGTTGCAAAACATTTCCTAATGAACAATTCACTTGTGCATTTAATTCTTCCTGTTATCACCTTCTCCCTGGGTAGTTTATGTGATTTGTTACTTTTAGTTCTTAACTGGAACCTGGAGAGCTAAAGAATATGAGTGTGTTGTTTTGAATAAAAATATTGTTACGTCTGAACATTAAATAATTGTGACACCCAGGAAAAGTTTCTTTCAGGAGGGTGGAATCCTGCTTTAAGCAGGAGGGAGCACAGTTTTCTTGCCTTTATTTCTTTGTATTTAGTCAGATTGCCCACATGACTGTGACTTTTCAAGATGTGAAAATCATTTGTTCCTTGATGTGCACATTGTTCCATGCAATACACAAGCAGGGGGTGGATGCTAAAAATAAAAATCCAAGTCCTCTGTCCAGAACACTTACATTATGTCATATAAATAACACACACACATTATTCAGATGGGCATGATTTTGCTGAAATTATCTTCTTCAGTTGCACAATTGATTACTTATAAACTTCAGTTCCGCTCATGGCTACCTACTAGTGGTGGCAGCATGACACTTCTACTAAAAATGAGGATTGAGGAACATGCATAGTTTATAAATTTACTCTCTATTGCCCATGTACACAATGCTACTTCACAATAATGGTTTTGTGTGTGCTCAGTGCCTGAAGCAGAATTGTGTCTATCACAGTGGCACTGTGAAAAGAAAATCTCCTTTGTCTTCTGCTGCAGAACTCCATAGATCTGCCCTAGAAAACTTTCTGAGATCATCTGAGAGCTAAAGCTGAAGCCTAGAGATGGGCAGATCTCTCTGATAAATTTTGCTAGTCTTACTGTTTTGTATGTTTTGCCAGAGAAGAAAGGTTCAAATTCATCTGGCAATGTACCTTTAGAGGTGCAGAGTTCCCCTATATTCATCAGATTTTTTATTTTCATCACTTGAAATTCTTCTGATTTCACCTGAGCAGCAACCCTGCAACCCTTGTTTTGGATGAAATTCAGGGGGAACTTGATAGATTGTATGTATGTATGTATGTATTTGATTTTTTCATGTAAGCTGTTTGGACATCAGCATAACCCTTTCCCATCATGGAAGTGTAGAACTTCCTGTCAGCATTTGGTCCTATTAACATATTGACTAAACTTACTCATTTGTCATACAGAGATTTGGTAACCTCTAGGCTAGATTACTACAGTCCATTATGCATAGGGCTGTTTCTGAAGATGTTTCAGAAACTTCAGCTGGTGCAGAATTGGGCAGCTGGGCTGCTCACTGGGGCAAGACAGTTTGAGCATATTACACCGATTCTGACCTAACTGCAATGGCTGCCAATTAGTTTCTGGGCCCAATTAAAAGTGTGGGTGTTGGCTTATAACGCCTTAAACAGCTCAGGACTGCAATACCTCAAGGAACGCCACTCCCCATCATCATCATCATCTGAGCCCCTTATTTGTGTTCCTCATCCATGAGAATGGGCCTTTTCTGCTGTGACTCAGCATTTGTGGAATGAGCTCAGAGAAGCTCGCCTGGCGCCTTTATTACATATCCTTAGGCACCAGGTGAAAACGTTTCTCTATAACCAGGCCTTTGGCTGAATAATGTTCTATATATAATAATTTAAGGAAAAACAAGATATAAAGCAGCCTGTTGCATTATTAAGTGATTATGTATTATTATTTATTATTATTTATTTAATTTCTATACTGCCCTGTACCTGAAGGTTTCAGGGCGGTTTGACCTTCATTGTATGGCAGCTTCCTGAGTTCAATGTAATCATGCTGAAGAAGAAAATGTCAGGTGACTTCTGATGAAGTGAAAGAATAATTCCATACTGAAAAATCCCTGTTTTTATTCATTTAGAAAGCACATACAGCAATGAATGGGGAAGTAGTAGAGAGAGATGCAAAATAGGTGACCGTAGAAATCATTTCAAAAGTAAAAGCGAGACGTTTCCTGGGTGATTTGTAGTACATCAGTCTTATGTGAGTTCTGATACTGCTGTACCGCCTCGAGATTAAAAAAGGGGAAATCACACTGAATTTCTGAGATGTAAGCTGTCTCTTTTTAAAAATCCCTCTGTACAATTGTCTGGTAGGCATAAAAAGTTTTTTGCTTTGCCTTTTACTCAAGATCTCTTCCATGGGGAAAGTTGAACTCATTCAAGCCATGGTTTCTTTTCTCAGTGTCCGCCTCTGATGACAAGTAAGGATACTTGTGAATGACGACCGCCCTTTAGTTCTTGTCCTTTTCTTTAATTTCTTCTGGTGTTTGAGTGAAATTCCAAGTTCCTCCATTATGGCATTGAAAGAAAGACACTAGTAGAAGGTAGGAGATGAAAAAATAATTAAGAATTACGTTTAGTACAGATTGTCACCCTATTTTGCACAATTGATTTTCAACTAGATTCTGAACATACTAACTGGGAAGTTTGAATATCTCAGTTCATTGAGTTAGATTTCTTCCACTATTACTGTGAATTTGCAGAATTGAATTAGGGGTGCGATGTGTAAAGGATTCTTTATGACCCCAGAAATTGTAAATATTGGTTGCTTCTTTATTGAAATGTGTATGTCCCAATGGCAGGAATCTGGCTAATTGGCATTACACAGAAATAAGGGTTGCAAAAGAGCAGAATCACATATTTAATAATATCCAACCTCAGATGGAATTCATGTTGCCCCTTAAAAATCTAAATGAGGATAACCAAGATTTGTTGATTTAGCAGACTTCTAACTTGCATCCAACTGCAAAGCCTTACCAGTTGAAAAAAATAAACTATTAATCAGCATACATTTTTATCTAAATAGCATTGAGCCAAAATATTACAAAATCAATACTTTGGAGCAAAATGGTGCTTGTGCTGTGGTGGGTTTCTGAAAACCCTGAACCATGCGTTTAATTTGTTATTCTGCAGCTGTTTGCAAACTTTGACCCCACAAGAGAAGTGAGCCCCATCAAAGGACTGGAAGAAAGGGAAGCATCCCCACATTGACTAGGCAACCAGATGAATTTTGCTATTTTCCTTTGCTGTGCTGCAGTGACTCACCAGGTTCAGTTGAGTGCAAGAAAAGAGGGAAGCAACACAACATTGCCTAGGCAATGCAAGGAAATACCCCTCTCACTCTTGCCACCAGCACAATGAGTGAACTCTCCCACCCTTGAAGTCTCCTCTGAATAACTGACAAAGGGAGGCAGCAGTGAAGCTAGGATTGGTACCTCAGCTAAGTACAAATTTTGGGGCTAAACTCATCAAAATCCAAGTTTTGGGATTTTAGCTAGTTCATTACCATGGACTTCAACAGAACAAAATCAGCTTACACCCAAGTACTTAGTCTTATTTTGGTTGCTCATTAGACTGCCCACCACCTGCTCTACCTCATTGTCATTTTGCCCCTTACTGATTTTGTACCAGAAAATGTAGCCAAAATTCTGTCTTTTGTGTTGAACTTTTTTCATGCTTTATTCAGCATGATCAAAATGCAATAGCAAAAGGCTTTTCCAAAGCTTTATTTTCCTGTTTAAGTTTGTGTCATAAACTGTAGGGAGCAAGTAGGGAGCAAGACCAATGCTTGTTTTCTTTCTTTCAAAGAGTGACTAGAACTTCTTAGATAAGTTTCATGCTTGAACAGTTTAAACAGGAACGTTTTAAGCAGCAACATATCACTGTAGTGGTGAGAAGTAACAAAGAAATAGGTTAACAGTAATAAACATTTGTGAGCACCCAGATTATATAGCTAAGTGCCAATACCAGAAGTTGAGTTCTCAAACCCTTGTACAATTTTTTTGTTTTTCGTCTCAAGAATTGCAATCAATTGTTCTTTTGTAACAAAGAGACTAAATTGCAAGAAAGAAACTGGAAAGGACTCGAGCTATAATTTTCTGAGCCTGTTGAGGTATGTAGGAAGACTTGTAGGCAGCCAACAGGGATTTCATTCTTTCCTTTCCCATATACTACACTGAAATGGGAGTTTGTAGTTCCTTTGTTTAAAAACAAAGAAGATGATTGTGAAGATTACTATGGTGGAAGTGGTGTTTTTCTTTTAATTCTAGTCTATGTCATGCATGGACAGATGGACAACAGAAATTATTGCTTATGGTGAAAAACCACAGCTCATTGAAACGTATCTGAAATCCTCAGAAGCTGCTGCTAGCCAGTGTAAGATATTTCAAAATGTTTAATTAGCGTTTGCTATTCAGGAAAGGAAGAATTTAAAAATAAATCCAAAAGCTTAGAGCAGGAGTGGCCACTTTTAGGGCCTGCTGATGTTGCTAGACTACAACTCCCATAATCTCTGACACTTGGACATGCTGACTGGGCCAACTGAAGGGCCACAAGATATCCATTGTAGAAATTATTCTGGTCATGAGGGAATGGGGAAAAAATGGAGTACATCTGAAATGCTCTATGCCAGAATTGTAAGGAAAATGGAGATGGAAACGTAGCAAGAGTTTCAGTAATATGCTCAAATAATTTAAAATTTATCTTAATTGGATAAGTGAGAGTTTCTGTTTTGTTTTAAAAGCAGCCAATGAGCAGTGTCCGTGTCTATAAATAGTCAAAAAGACACATCTGCTATAATCTAGGGATCATGAGTTGTATGTGGGAAAAGGCTGTTGTGCATGTGTCAGCAAATGGCTGTGTGGCTCTGGTACCATTTATATTGAAAATCCATGTAGTATATAGAAATGTGCAAGGGCAAAGTCAGGCTAATGGGCTGCCTGGTCTGGTGCCAGATTGATTACACGGGAGCTGAATGCAAACCCCATGTGCAAGTTGCATGCCTGTCAGAAATGCATCCAACGTGTCCATTGACTTGTTTTCTTTCCTTTGCCAAGATTCCTTTTTATAACATGGAATTTATAAACAAGATACAAAGGTAAAGTGAATGCAAGAGAAAACAGTGAGTCATTGATACGCAGCTTGTAGCCATGGTTTAGTTAGCTTACAGAACATGGAAGTCAAGGGGAGTATAGAAATATAGAAATGTTGATCAATTGGCGATGGCATAAATTGGAAGTAGAATTCATAAAAGTATTGCATTAAATTAAATATTACTCTGCTGCCTTGGAACAAACTGAAGGTTACATAAGAGGAGAATAGTGCAATGTTGTGTAAATAAAGGGGGTGAGCATTTAGGACCATAATTTGAAGTAGAAACTGATGACACTGTGTTGTTCCTAGAATCTTATTTTAAACTAAAAGTTTTATTGATGTCTAAGGTTACAATTCTGATCACAATAACTTTCCACTCAAATCAGTTTAGCTCTGAAGTAGAAGCAATGATAACTGGGGTGTAAGTGTGTGAGTGGTTTTGAAGTTGAACAAGTTGCCTTTAGTGGGTTGTGAAATCTTTGTCCTTAGTGGGTTCCCAATAAGTCCTGGACCTACTGCAAACATTGTCAACTGTGAAAAGTGAAGAATTTTAAGGAGGTGGAGAGAGACAAAATATGAGTGATATTTACTCAAGCAGATGCATTGAAAGGAGTGGCTCAAACACAATCATGTCCATTCATTTCAGTGGGTCTACTCTGAGTAAAACTTTGTTGACTACAACTCTACAATATTTACACTGGCCATAGTACAGATGATAGATGAGATTTCAGTTTTAAAGAATGGGCTCTGTAAACACAGTTCCAGATGCTGGATCAGGGAAGGGAAACAGCTGGTGCAAGCAGTTTCCCATTCTGAATGCATGGAAGCATGTTTTCACACATGTAATGGCCCCAACTGGATTGAGTTTATTTATTAGTTTGAAAGATAGCATTGCATTTTGACCAAAACATTCTCATAATTCTGTTTGGAAAATACAACACACTGAAGCACAAGTAAGGCTAACTAATTGAAGTGATATGAAAATGGACAGTGTTATCAGATTATGATGCTATACTAGAGTAATTTGGAAATCGGATTCATTACTGGCTTGTGAAGTCTAGCTATTTTATGACATATAAATACTGCAATTTATTTGGTAAGTTCTATCAATTGGATTTTAGTTAGAAATATATGCTTTTTTCAAAATTTTGACTTCACAAACACAAAGCTGTCAGCAAAGAATGGAACTGTCTGTATCTGTGCGGTAGTTCTCAGAAGTCAACAGGCACCTGAAAGCTTATGATTGGATAAGAAAGAACAGCATTGGCTTTTAGTGCAGGTAAAACTTATTATCTAAAATCCTTGGTTTCAGGTGCTCTAATTAGTTCTGCCAGGATAGAATGCAAACAAATTTATCTTACCTGAAAATGCTGAATCATGCAAAAAGAATGGTAAAAATTTATTGACCCCAATCCAAAAACAGATGTAAGCAGCAAGGCACATACTGGTGGAGTGATCCAAGACAACAGACCTTGCAATGTAGATAGGAATTACTGGTAACATCCTCATAAAAGAGAATGGATAGGGATGTATGTTTCATTCCACATGGTTAGACAAATGAAAACGTGGGCCTGCTGCAAACCAATGCATTGTGGATAGGGATTACATCTGATGTGTAGGAGCCCTTTCCAATGTATCTTGTACAGTGGTACCTTGGGTTACAAACACCTCAGGTTACAAACACTTCGGGAAACAGACTCCACTAACCCGGGTTAAGAATTTTACCTCAGGATGAGAACAGAAATTGTGCGGTGTGGCGGCAGCGGGAGGCCCCATTAGATAAAGTGGTACGTCAGGTTAAGAACGGTTTCGGGCTAAGAACGAATTAAGTTTGTAACCAGAGGTACCACTGTATTTTACCAAACAACAGTTATTAATTATAACATTCTGTTACATTGTGATGTGGCATTTAGAATGCATTTTTAACTATACCAATCTTCAGGATGACTGGAGAATCATCCAACAGTTTGAACATAAAGCCTTGGTAGAAAAAGCTTAGAAGTATTTTAGACACTCAAGTGGTAGGTATGCCTAGTAGGATTTTTTTTTAATCTTTGAAAAGCAGCTCCTGATAACATACCACAACCTGCTTTTGAAAGTCCTCTCACTTTCAAAAGCCATTTGCTATTTGACACGTGGGGCTACTATAAGAAACTCTAGCCCAGAACTGACTTTAACACAGTGAGTAGTATTCAACTGAATAGTTGTGCTGGCAGAAGGATTAGCAAGAATAAAGGGGGTTCCCCCCCTTCACTACATTCTACCCTCAAATCTGCTTCAGAGGGTTTTTGGGGAAACCCAGAAGAGATTTAGAGAGAGGCTGTGGGGAGGAGAGGAAGAGAAAGTTCTATTGCGGAAGAATAAATCCTTGTGCTGACTTAGATTAGTGCTGTGTTGAATACAACCCACCACGTTTTTCTTTGGATTCCAGCCAAAATATGGTTTCCTGCTAATGTACATTGTTGAAGAGGTATGCCTTAGGTGCACACACCTTTGCTTTACTGTAACTATACAGTATGGATTGAGGGTTGTGTTCGAATCCCTCGTTCCTCCCGAATTAATTTGCCACAGTCTAACTCCGTAGATAAGGTAGTCCCAGAAGTGGAGTTGGATGGATGCGTTTGCTTGCACTGCAGTCCATAAAAGAAACAAAAGGCCTTTTCGCATGCAGAAAGGAAAATATGGAAAAAAGAAAAATAAAGATAATAATGGTTAAGCAAACCAACAAGAAAGTTTAAAATAAGAATGATACCAAAACTATAGGAAATGGGAAATGAAAACTGTCAAAAATACGAAAAATTAATGGCCCCTCCAGACAACCTGTTTATTGAGCATTCATCAATATTTTCTTGCACAAAGCTTATGTGGAGGATTGATTATATATTGTCTTTACTGAGCATTTATCCTGATTTGCTTGTAGGGTGTTTGTATGTCTTCCTGTATGTTCATTCCATACTTTTCACTGTATTTCCCTATCTCTTTCCAAACAACAAAAAGTCATTTAAAAATGGATTTGTTGTGTTAGGGTGAAAGAGCCCTTTAATCCACGCTTCATTAAGCAAACCTAAACTTCCAGTGTGTGCTTGAATTCCTGCCGCAAAATAGTGGCAGTCTGGAGGTGCCATAAGTTAACCTTTGAAGATCATGTATATTTGTACTTTAGATTATTAAATGTTCATATTTTCAAGAACCAAGCAATCTGTATGAATTCTTTACCCTTCACAGTTTTCTTAATTGTTTCACTGAATAATGATAGAAGAGCAGAATAATACCCATATTACCATTTACCAGGGATGCATATGAGATTTTCTTCTGTGATTTTGGGGTTCTGAGTTACCTGAACTTTTTAAAAGAGCGGCAGTGATGTGTTACCAATCCACCATTTTTCTGGGTTTGATTCTCTGACTTCTCAAACTTCTGCATATGCAGAGAGTTTGATGTAGTATCCAGCTTGTACTTCCACCACCCCCCAAAATTTCTGCTGACACCATGCAAAAAGGAATCTTGATAAGATTAGCTTGTGTACATTGATTAAATCAGGGCACAAAAAAGAATCCTGATGACCATTAACATTTGCACATAATCTTATAATGAAAACAAAGAAGAAAGTTATGCCAACCTGCATAATGATAATGATAAACAAAATAGGGGCAACTGCTCATCCACCCCTGCTCTTTACAAGTTTCTGCCATACAGTGAGATGATTTTACATAAATGATATGTATTATGTCAGAATTCTCTTGTGATGCACAGAATGCTGATCTGTACATAGGAGGAATTTATCAGTTTCACTGAAATGAATGCGTTGTTTCTTACTGGCTTTAAAGGTAAAGGTAAAGGTACCCCTGCCCATACGGGCCAGTCTTGACAGACTCTAGGGTTGTGCGCCCATCTCACTCAAGAGGCCGGGGGCCAGCGCTGTCCGGAGACACTTCCGGGTCACGTGGCCAGCGTGACAAAGCCGCATCTGGCGAGCCAGCGCAGCACACGGAAACGCCGTTTACCTTCCCGCCAGTAAGCGGTCCCTATTTATCTACTTGCACCCGGGGGTGCTTTTGAACTGCTAGGTTGGCAGGCGCTGGGACCGAGCAATGGGAGCGCAGCCCGCCGCGGGGATTCGAACCGCCGACCTTTTGATCGGCAAGCCCTAGGCGCTGAGGCTTTTACCCACAGCGCCACCCGCTGTAGAAAACAGATGTAAGACTGTAGAAAACAGATGCCACCCAGCAAACACTGTTCTTGTGCAGTCCCCAGTCATTTTAACAGGATTTGCATAGAAGCAACTGACCTTTACTGTATTATATAGTTGCTCTAATAACAAAGCAACCATCTATCAGGCAACTTGCCATGCATTATTTGCTAATTTTAAGGTAAAAATGTTCCAAAGGTAGGATTATAAATACAGATTTCAAAATAGCAGGCTGATCCTATCCTTAGTGGTTCAGACATGCGGAGCCTCAAGCCACGGTGGCTGCAGCAGCCTCCTGCATTATTCGAGCAGAGCTGGAAAGCTCTCTGTTGCTGCATAGCAAAGGAAACACCCATGCTATAATCTCAGGATCGGCCACGGCTTTTCCAGAAGTAATGAATTGAAGCCACTCTGGCAGCTTTTATGATGGGCATGTCAGCAACACCTCTGAACCTCATAGAGACGTTGTAACCTCTCTGTTTGAGGAGCAGGTGCCAAGGCACTGTTCTCTTGTACTAGTGTTGGGAATTTAGCTCTCGATCATCTGCTTTGGTTTCATTATAGGATTTCCCAAATCAACTGGTACATACATTTCCAGCTGGAAATACAGCAAGGCTACATCCAGAGCTAGATATTTCTGCCTTATTTCTTTCCAAGCCAGCCTATGCTTGATTTCCGACAATAAAACAACAACTGTGTGCAATATTAACTGTGCCAAAAAGTTCTGCACAGTTTTGCCAAGTATCAAAAATTGGATGGAGCCCTTGGTACTTCCCTCTCCTCATTAACAAATGTACACAAGGCAGTGCCAGAAAGTCTGGCAGACTGTTAGTGGAGGAGTCTGACTCATAGAGCCTATTCTAAAGCTGAGATTCTCATGGGAGCTCTTGCACTGAAATGCCAAAGCCTGCAAAAACCTAACCTGGGTCTTGACCTGCTTCTTAGGTAGGTAGCTTAAGCGCTGCATTCTGCCTTGCAATGAAGCAGTTATGCAGAAAGAGGCCGAGATAGACTCTCGGCAAGTACTGTATTGCCAGGTCACAACATAACCTTGACAGCTGCTGCTGGCAAATGACCCTGTATACAAAGATAGTCCTTTGGAATCTCTGGAGAGGGAGCAGTTTTGGGGTTCAGTCTCCCAATCTCAAACCACACGCAAACACATTTTTGTACCACACAGACTCACTCAAACTCTACCTACCTGTTCGATGTCACTGTTTTTCCTCGATTTGTAAATAAATTCTCCAATAGCTACAAACACAGAAAGAACAAGTCCTGCTGCAAGCACTATGAAGATGCCCCCAATGTTCTCCACACCAAGGGCACTGGCTTCTTTGCTGTCCTCCTCAGGGCAACCATTGCCTCGCCACCACTTCTCCTTCATCATGTGCAGC
This sequence comes from Podarcis pityusensis, assembly GCF_964106645.2. Classification (NCBI taxonomy): domain Eukaryota; kingdom Metazoa; phylum Chordata; class Lepidosauria; order Squamata; family Lacertidae; genus Podarcis; species Podarcis pityusensis. The sequence continues at coordinate 51,806,482 of NC_138027.1, forward strand.
TTTCCTTCCTCCTGTAGCTGGAGAATGGCAATAGTGATTTTGTCTCTGTAAGGAGAGCCTGGGCAGGGTGGGAGGGAAGCAAAACAAGAAGGATTGAATATGACATTCAGGCAAGAGCACAGGCAAAAGTAGAGTTATCAGTCTGATCCAGCTCTTTGTATAGCAGTAGCAGTAATAGTAGTAGTAGTAGTAGTAGTAGTAGTAGTAAGTTGACATTATCAAGAGCACTAAAATATACAATGTGCATTCAAGGCATCCAGAACTGGACTTTTTAACAATGTTACTTATGCTGGTTATTCATATTGCTTGTTATACCACACAGAATGGGCAATAGTTCTTTTTAATATTTTTGAATCTTGGTGATTTGATCCCATGGCTTAGTAGGACTTTGACCTGAGATCCAATTTTCTGTTCGTTGGATAACACTGCTCTTTATCCAAACTGAAAGTAATATTACAGCCAGACACCTGAACCTTTAATTTATCCAGCACTGACCATGCCTCAATCACAGATAAAGTTCTCAGTGTTAAGAGTTCAATCCTGAAACATGTATATTATTAATGTAGGAAGTACCTTGGAGTTTTGGTTTTCTAACCGTTCCATCTATGTAGAAGAATATTTTCCTAATATTTGGACAAAACAAACTTTTCTATCCCTTCCTATAACCAACACCACCTGTTAGTGGCAAGGCTGACAAAGTTGTCAGATGTCTGTAAATCCTGGAGAAACCTGACTTTCCCATCAGTCATCTTGTGCATTTGTTTTTTGTTGTTGGCAACACTGCAGAGCAACACTGCAGAGCAATAATGCAAGAAAACATTTGAGTTTGTTGACTTTGCGAGCATTGTAGCTTATGAAATATTTTAACTTTTTTGTTTGTTTCAATTGTGTGGATGACATTGAAATTATTGATTTCACCATAAACACATACATATCTTCCCAAATCTTTCTTCCCAAATCTAAGAAACCTCTTATAACTGCATCCCCCAGCTGTATTTCTGATGCATACGTTCTCCCTAAGGAGCTACCATCTGTTCTAATTTATTCCTTCATTGTTTTGGGCTTGAAGCATAGAATCTTTATCACTGCCCTGAAATCTTTACAGTGCATCAATCATTATCTTGGAACCTTTGCATTTTCTCCTGGGGGCAGTGGTTGACGACTGCTGTCATCAAAGAAATTCAAATACAGTCTGAAACATTAGTCAAAATGCAACAATACTTTACAAATTAAGAGAACTTGGATAAACCTAGTCCTAAAAGCTAATATAGAATCCTAATATTAAAAATCAGCAGCATTAAACTGGAATGATGAACTGACACAATTGTTCAAATTTACTGAAATTATTGAAAGTATTTATTAGTCATATTAAGGTTGTAGCTCTACATGCGTGGAGAACATGGCCCAGGGGGCTCCCCTAGACTTCCAGTATAATTACTCCCTTTCATGCCAAACATGCCATTGTTGTGCTAGGTGTGGTCCAATGTACCCAGATGACTGGGGCCTTGCTGGGCTTTCCCCAAGAGGCCTTGTGCCTGGCTTTACTCTTGCTTTTTCTGAGAGCAGCCTGCATATTATGAATCTGGAGAAGAATAAGCTGCTAGATGTTACAAGGAGAGGCCTGCACTTGACATGAAATCTACTCTTTCCTCTACAGGACCAAGGAAACTGAGGAACAATTATCTGGTGAGTGCCAGGCATGTTTTCAAAGTACAGAAGGGGAAAGGAAAGGGCAACTGTCCCCCTCAAAGTACCCATCTCCATCTATAACTTCTTCTGATGAAAAAGGCCCCAGCCTGGCTGCCCTAGTAGCCCACCTTGGTGCCTTAAAGAAGGCAAGCACAACCGAGGAAGCAAAAATAGCTGGTAGGGAAATAGGGCAGGAAATGCTAGAAACTACCAGGTCAATGCAATTGATCTTGCTGCTGTTGAGGCCTGGGTTTTAGTTGAAGCTCTATGGGAGGAAAGTTCCATCAATTTCGAACGCCTCTTTGTTTTTTCTCGTTATTAAATTGAGAAGAGGATATAAAAGAATATAAAGTAATAGCTTGTGGGGCTTATTTGGATATATTTGTGAAAAACATTGGAACTCTTTCGACCTACCAGAGCTCTTGCAAAGCAGTGAATGTGTCAGATAAAAAGGATTTTAATTTACCTATCACAGTCTAGCAATCACCACTGATATTCATACACTTCTTACCAATGGGAGTTCCTACGCCGTAACCTTTGGAATCAATGAGCCCTCCAATCTGGGTGAGATTACAGTTCCTCTGAGTGACGTATTCTATGCTAGTTGATTCCATCAGCAGAGCATAGTCAGTGGTGAGCACACGCTGGATTCCCTCGTCATTGTTCTTCACCAGCGCTGTCTGCTGCCTGCTGCTCATGAATGCCCACATTTTCTCATAAGTTGATATTTTGGATTTCTAAGAATAGAAGTCACAAGCGTCAGAAATAGGTCCTATTCACACGCTATATATATATTTTTAAACCCTCACATTGCTAGTTGGCATCAGCTCTAGTTGTTGAGTGTAGGAGAATCTTTTGAGAATTGGGAATCTTTTCCATTCAGATATATTCTGCTGAATGTAGCCTTATGGGTCAGCACTTTTACAAATTTCCAACAGCTAATATAATGAGCACATGGCTGCTTTTAACACCATTTGTCACAAAATACCATAGAGGCCTGTGGTCTGTTTGTGACCCAGTGAGACCTACAATGGAAAACCAATGGACAGTACAGAACAATTACTGCCAGGTGTTCTATAGGAAAAGAGCTGTGCTATTGCTCAGCTGTGATAGAATGTACTGTGTTGTTAAAAATAGTCCAGTCTGATAAAGACAGTTTGTCAGCTTCAAACAAAAATATAAAGGCAAACTAATAAAAAAGAATTCAGGAACTTAAAAGAGTGCTCAGGATAACCAAGGCCCCTGGTCTCCATGATAAAATTGCAGGTGAACGGTTTAATTACTGAATATTCAAAATACAGGTTCAGTTTTTAAATTTATAGAGCCCAAAACACAACTGTGTTTTCTTTTATCCATAAAGAACATTATAGTCCCAGCTTTGTTCTTCCATCACTGACTGGGATATGATCTTTTGCTAGTGATATCTGCTATTCAAATCAATTATACATCTCTATTTGCCGGAAAACACCTGAGGTTTTTTTAAAAAAATACTTAAGAAGTTGAGATTTGCATACAGAATAGGAATATCACTTTGGATGATACCAGGATCTTACATGAAAAACACCTTAGTTTTTTTTAAAAAAAATACTTAAGAAGTTGAGATTTGCATACAGAATAGGAATATCACTTTGGATGATACCAGGATCTTACATGCTGATGCTTATATTTCTAGTCTGGCATAGAAACCAGTACATTTCCATCATGTTAAAAGGATCCTCTCCCATAAATCTTTAAGGAAACAGCTTGTGAATAAAGTCCCTACTGCCTTCACCAAACAAGAGTTGAATCCTATTACAGAGTCTTTATATTCATGGATGGGTGTAGCCAATACTTTGCGAGACAGGATGTCTCTGTAAATATAATCTTCTGGGATGGCCCCAAGGCAGTGAGATGTTACCTTATCTTTAAGCAGAAACTTAACCTTAGACTTTTCAGTATTTGAACTTTTACTATGTCTCTTCTAGTATGCTATTTTAAACAAAACATTGTTTTTGACTTAAATGTCAAGGTTATTTTGTACGCATTGAATACCATCGCAAACACTTGTATAACCCATATTTTACTGTAGGGCAACATAAATTTCCACATAACTGCAATCTGGAAAGACACACACATTCTGGCAACACAAATCTGTAATTAATTAGCAAAACTGGTTTCAGTGTGCCAAATTACAGTATTTATCCTTACAGCAGTATTGTGAAATAAGTAATTTATTAATTAATTCCATTGATTAATCACCTAATTAAAATATTTCTCTAGGTGACATATAAAATAATATACAAAATTAAGACAGTGCTACAGTTCAGTAAAACCAATAAAATCTACCTCACAACAATTTGGTAACAAAAAGGAATTATGATTCTGTGTTTAGAAGCAAACAAGGACAGAGAGAGAGAGAATGACTTAAACCATCACTAGCACTGAAGCACAACTTAGAAGTGATTCGTGTGGCCATCAGGCACATGGCAGTTTCTGGAAATTAACTTTAAATCAATTGCATGTTTTGTTATGACCAGTGGTTTTTAGGAAATAAATTTGACTGACTGACATTGCAAGTGTTTTGCCTTTCTCCCTTAGTGGCCTGGTTGTTTGTGTTGGCATTATGCTGCCACACAAATGTACAGGCTTTTTGCATGCATCACAGTCCACATTGTATCTGGCTGGGTGAATCTGTTCTCACCTGTGAGACATGACCAGGTCTTAAGTGACAAGGCTGCACTCTTCTGACTCCTGTTCAACTACTCCTAGCATCTATTGGGTGTCCTCTGCAGCTTCCATGAGGCTCTCCTCTCCTGAGCATAGGAGAGCTGGGATTCCTGCCTTTCCATCCAGAGGTGTTGGATCTGAGGAAGGGTTGGGATTTCTTTTCTCCAGCCTTAGCTCCAGCACTTCAGCTTCCCCTCTTCCTCACTTTCCTCATTGCCCGCCAGCCCAAGCCTGACACCATCTCAGGGCACTTCCAATATTTGTCATGCCCTGAAAGCTTTGCTACCACTCTTTCCTGGTATGGGCTTCTGAGGGGCAATACCTTTCTTGTATAGTGGCATTTCAGATTCTCTGTGTTGCATGATTTATAAGTGTGCACAGTATTAAAAAAAAACATTTCGGCTGTAGCTTCCAGAGCCATCTTAGCAAAAACATGTTTATAAATGCTATAGGAGAAATGTACATATTTATTATAAGGAAAAAAATGGGGAAATGGTTTAAAAATACAACTATTCTTTAATTCTATTTATTTTGATGCTTTTATGGAGAACACCAACAGAATAACAATAGAAATACTAAATACTAATGCAGTTAGTTTATTAATCTCATTTCCAAGCAGCAAGGAAGGCTTTATTTATGAACAGAGGTATCAAGGAAGTTTGTCATTAACTGTACTTTTGCAGCTGTGTTAATACACTTAGATATTGCTAGTTTTTAGAAGAGTCAGAAATATAAATGCTGAGAATCCCAACCCCACAGTTTCACCATGAACTTGTAAATGTGTGGTCAGTAACTGAAAGCAGCCATTTATAAAGTCATGATGGCAACCATAGAAATCTGTTCGCAGAAAACAGCAGAGATAGCAGGAGCACATTCCTTTCCAAATTCCCATAGCTTTGTCAATCTGTCACAGTGTCTTTACAGTGATAGCTTCTTAAAGGTTAGCTTTGCCTCTGTGCATCATGCTTAGGTCCCACAGTGGGGATGTGGATAACTATAATTACCTGCATCTGCTCAGGTGTTTCCTCCCTGAGATTACCAACTGCTGTTTATAAAGCTCTGCCATATTCATAGCTTGTTGGCATAATCAGGCTCAGAGTATGAAACTAATAAACCGAGAGCTGCCCCTGTGAACTAAATTAAATTTAATATGATTATTCCATAATAAAATGTGTTAGAATTGAAGACGTGGTTTATTTTATGAGTTAAAGGTGCAAACCAATGGTCTCTGGGCGTGTGTCCCAGGTACCATAAAATTCTGGCAGATCTCCTCTCGGAAGCCCCCTCCCAGGAAATGTGGGAAGGGCTGCTACTATTACCTCATCACCATTGATACTCCAGGGACAAGAGAGTGTAAAATATATTTGGTTTATATCTATATAACATAGTTTTGAAATTATATAATTATGTAATTTTGTTTATATTTCCTTAGCTGTGGTACATCTTTCCAACTAGTTCAGATAGATAACTGCCAGAGTTGGTCCAAATTAGCCCAACATAAGTGCCAATTTGATATTGTGTGTAATTCTGCCAATGACACAAAGCAAAGGCAACTGGTGATATATCACTTGGGATTCTATAGACTGACTAGCCACATTTCCCCCAAATTGTCTTTTATTGCAGTAAGTTTTGGCTGTTTCCCAAATGCTGAGCTGGAGTTCTGAAGGGCTTACTGGTGGCTCCAATCTATTTTGGGCTGCTTGTGCAGTGGAGGGATCCTTTGCAGACTGAGCAGTATGGCTTTGAGCAAAGATCTTTGAGTTCGGCAATGGAACAGTGCAGGTCACACACAGTTTCCCGCAGCTATTCCGACATAAATATCTCAGGTTCATTTGATTTCTCCATTCACATTTACTATCTAGTTCAAGAAAAAATGTCACCTGATAATGCAAACACTATCTTACCTTGAAGAAGGTCATAGTTGAACCATCTCTAACAGCTCCGTATTCTATCTTAGTTTGCTTTGCCAGATCATCTGCAGAATCAATGGGGGATTCCATTCTCTCAACAGTCAAGAAGGCAGCCAAATTAGCAGTGTAGGATGAGATTATGATCAAGGTGAAAAACCACCATATTCCTCCAACTATTCTGGTGGAAAGAGCTTTTGGCATGAGCTCAGATCCTATATAACACCATCAAAACATTTGTATTACAATAGGCTGAAATAAATGTCAAACTAGTTCTACGGACTTACGTTTAGGAACATGCTAAATGTATGAACAACAGACTACAATGATTTGATGTAATAATCGCGGACATACAGAGTTAACACTAAACAAGGAAACATACTTTGAAAAAGAAGTATGAATGCTAAATGATAAACACATGGATGTCCTTGGGTCTGAATTCCAAATTCACCCCCCAAAATTCTTTGTCATTAATAATATATCTAAATTGCTATTCCCAGTAACATAATTGGGCTCTGATGCTGAACACACTTACTCAGATGTAAGTTTCATTGACATTACTGTAATAAATGTGGTTAGGAACAGGGAACTTATATTAATGTGAATTATTTTCCTTCCACCTCAGTAATAGCTTGGTACCACGAAATCACATGGAGGAATAGGCTTACTTTAGTAACAGCTACAGAGCTTAAATGGGTAAGAGGAAAAAGGGGAAAACACATAAATTGTCTTTTAAATATACAGTTAAGCTCTTAGGGACAGTTAAAAGTGAGAACCCTAAGCCATAATGGACAACTGCGGTGAAGCAACACAAGATGCAGCAAGCTTAGGACAGTAAATGGATAATTTTCATGTTATTTCATTGTTGAAAGTAAAATTCTTTCCCCACATTAAAGATTTAGTTCTATCTATATGTTTATTGCATTAATTTGAACCCATTTTCCCATCCCTGCCCCAGTAAAAATGGTTCCAACTTAATATTTGGTGCTCATTGGATGACTTTATGAAGTGATCCCATTAAATATATATAACCATTTTTAGAGAGCCTGCTGACATCCAGGCCCTTCAGAATTAACAAATTCTCACAGGACCACTTCAACATCACTGCCAGGTCAAAATGTTATGTCAGAATCAGCCCTGTTTGCCCTGCATAGCCTTTCAATGCACGGAAGACAGAAATATTATTAAAAGTTTTCTTGAAGCACCATGAAGTCAGTCTATTCTTCATGGCTGAGCTGACAGACAAGCATATTAGCAAATCAAATACTGATTCAAGATGTTTGCACGGCCCTCTCCTGCACATTCCCTTTGCCTTTCCCGTACTTGCTTGCTTCCCCTTCCTATTCCTGCTTTATCCAGGGAAAATTAACAAAGTGCCCTTCAGCCTCTGGGCAAAACGTAGACATGAAGTTAATACTCGCACACATTGTTAAACTCATGGGTGCAAGGTGGGCTCAGGCTTCCTTGTAGCAGCTATTATACAGGGCTGGAACAAGGGATTGTGCCACTTGAAGCAGGCAGAAATATTGCTGCCATGCCACCTCTTCTCACCCTCCCATCCTCCTCTTTGCAGCAACAGCGATGGTGCTCTTCTTCCTGCGCTTCTCCATGTCTTCTCCCCCCTGTGTTCTTCTCCAAAAAATGCATTAGCAGCATCATCACTAGAGGGAGGTTTATCTGCCTCCCTCTTTCCTCCTGCCCCCTGGCTCAGTGCCTCACTATGTGGAAGGGTCAAAAGTGGCCAGGAGAGAGGCTGTTTAAACTTATAAACTTTTCAAAAGATGCTTTAAAGTTACTTAATGTTTTTCCAATGCTTTCCCCCACCGTGGAGTGGGTGGCTCAGACCCTTATCTTGCTAGGGGGCAGACAGGCATCTAGCGGTGTTGGCAGCAGCGGCAGCAGGACCACTGGCCAATAATGAGATGAGTTTGGGGGCACTTGGGATTGGGACAGTTCACTGCGTTCCTATGACCACAGCCCAAAACAGTTGTCTCATTCCTCCTCATGTTTGGGTTGACCCTGTATTTGCATAATAGAAACTGAGCACACCAAGTTCATCAACACAGTTAACATCACATCTAGTGTGGCTCCCTATTCTGGGAACCAGCCAGTAGAGAGCTTTGCTAATTTTCACCAGGTATAGGAGGGGGATGTAGCAACAAGGGAAAGAACAAGGAACTGGGCAGGGTCTGTATGCTCATCTGTTTAGTTTCAGCTGGGAAATCACATTTGTGTATCTTCTCTTCAACTGCAAGTCTCTGCTCCTACTGAATTTACAGTTGAGTCAAAGTGCATGCTTAAATGCTTATTGGACTAAAGCATACATCAGCATGTGGTCAAATTTTGAGCTGGATACTAAACACTTGATACAATTTGTTCAGCAAACATTTTTTGGCACTGAAGTGCTGTGCCTTCTAAGACAATTATGTGAGATGAATACAAAAGATCGATGGCCTTGGCAGATTTATTAGTTTATAAACTGTATGGCTGGAAAAGGACCATCATTTTCCAAATGATAGCTGAAAAATAAAACTTCTCTTTATATCAATATGTCTGTGCTAAGAATGAGTCAAGGCTCCAAGCATGTTGATGTAGGCATTTTGAGCGTAATTGATGGGAATTTGCTCCAATTACTTAGAGTTAAGTGGGTGCCTCTGATTCTAGTCTTTCATTTTGTGTTGTATTCTATGTACATACATGGAACGATAACTTCCATTTTATGGGGAATACTTGCCAAACACACGTTTCTTTGTAAATGAGATTGGTAATCTGACATATTGCTTGGGTTTTGGATTGGGATCTGCATATTTATGGCACATGCAGAGCTGCTTAAAAATTAACAGCCTGATCCAGCAAAGATCTGCACATAGAGGCAATCTTCCACGTGTGCACCCAGTGCAGATATGCAGCTAAAGAGCAATACTCAGCCGAGTACCACTGAACTAAATGTATTTGTTTGTTTTGTTTTGGATATGAATGATCATCTCAGCCCAGGGTCACTAGTTGTCTACAGTAAGAGCTGGATAGTGACTGTTTAATGGTATTGTACTCCTCATTACTCAGAAGCAAGTCCTTCCTGAATTTAACATGACTTACCTGCCAGTGAGTAGATGTAGGATTGCAGCCAAAGCTTCCTATTAATCTCAGAAATGCTATTTTTAAAACCAGTATCTTTATCTCCACTATAATTCTTTTCCTGGCACTCCAACAATACAATTTATTTTTACACACACCAACTCTTCCAGGGGTGATGCCCTTAGATTTGATCTGCAGCTGATCTAAACCAGCACAAGAAGCAGCTGCAAAGAGTGCTGATTCAGTTCTTCATGAAAACATTATTTACTAAAAGCTCAGCAAAGGAATATAAATTATGTAGACACTGATGTAATGGCACATTTTAATGAATATAGATGGTAATAATGGCTACCTACATTTCAGAAACCATTGCAACTTGGAAGAATAATCTAGAAAATTGGTTTCCTAGATAGGTGTTCCATAATAAAACACTGAGAAGTTTTGAAAGGTTTCAACCTCTAGCTAATTCTAATTTCTCTTTCTCTCCTCTGATTTTCTATCATAAGGAAACTCAGTTGCTTGAGTGAAAACAGAAAGTCTGCATTTTACCCCTCTTAGATTTGGTTAGGTTGAAAATTGCTGAGCTTGTAAAGTGTCAGTGGACACCATCAGTAACTGCCTTAAGCAAGTAAGAAGCTGAAGGCAAGCAATCGGCTCACAGGACCATGATGACTTACAAATTTTGATTGCTGATTCAGCACAGCTAAAGAATGAACACCTTTAGACCTACTTGGGTAGCATACAGATCTTTTTACAAGATATTCAAGAGAAATCATTGCTGTCTTTTGCCTCAGTCCAGATCCTCATGCAAGCTCTGATGCATACATGAAGCTCTTCTATGTGCAATTTCCCCTAGTAATCTTTTTGAGGGGAGCAGACCTGTAAGTGTAGAGCTTTATTGTTGCCCCATTCATCCCAGTGAAGTGCATGAGTTAAAGCACATGTGAATTAGGAGTTCTATATGTGCATCAGAGTTGTGGCACATACAGAAAATTGCTGGATCAGAAGGTTTTCTTCAGGGGACCCAAGATTCAAAATATGCTTAACAGCCTGATCACATTCATGGGTTGGTTTTTTTTTCTAGCGTAAGCCCTATGGAGTTCTCTTTTTTTATTCTTTTATTATTATTACTATTGCTATTATTATTACGATTTTGTTACCAAGCATAGGCTTGTGTTATGACACTAAAATACTATATGTGTCTAAAGGAAGAGTGTCATTGAGTTTAGGGGGATAAATGGACATGGGACTGCAACCTTAGCCTTATTTCATTCATAAGATATTGCTCTTCAAAGCAGCACGCTGTACTCATTTCAGAGGAATTTCACTGTCATTAAATAGGCTAGTAAGGTGGGAGCCATGACCTGTGTAGCTTTCTATACATTGTCAATTAATTTGCCAAGTATTTTGATAACCTTTCAAAGAAAATATGCTGTATTTGTATAGAGAACTTAAATAAGAGGTGTGAGAAAATAATGCTATTATTAAGAACCAGAGTCAGACAATACTTGCTGAAGACTCTCTAGTGCCTTTTTATGGCAGACATGACAGCCAATCCTGATCCAGACTTTGCTCACGCTCTGTAGAAAAGAGAAAGTCTGATCATCACATTTTAAAATGTAATAAACCAGTGGCTTCCAATCAAGCACAACAAGCAGCTTCTGTTAACAAGAAAGAGCATAACAATAGATGCAGAGGTTAGCAACCATTCATCTCTTGTTCAGACTCTACATGTTAATGATGGTGCACTTACAGTCCACACGTACCACAAGTTTGTACATGGAAACATTTGCTTCAACTTACAATTTTGGTTTTTTGCTTTTAAAGCTTCTTCAAAGACAAGCAGAGTCTGGTTGGGGCTGACTGTCATGTACCCAAGGTAGTGGTAACTAGTAGGCACGGCATCCCACAGTTTGCTGTGGATGATGGTAAACTCCAAAAATGGCAGGCCATTCAGAACACAACGTATTTGGGCACTTGCACACACAAAGCATTCACAACTATAGACCTGTCCAATACTGTAAAACCTTAGTCTGTGTTTTACTGACAAACTGGGACAAGAAGCTGATTTTTCAATTCATCTTGGATAGAATCCATTCTATGAGTATCTGTGCTTGACATCTGTCCCCCTTCCCACTTAGCCCAATAAATGCCTAATATACTACAGGGAACAGAATCAATGGCCATATTCCCACTGGTGTTAGAAAATCAGGCTTATGAAATTGTGATGTTTGATTTCTACTCAACCCCAATTTGTTATTCCTCATATTAATTGTTCTTTGAGTTGGTCTAGGGGTGTTTTCACTTGCATGCCTTTATTAAAATATTTCACTATTCTCATGATTTTCTCAGTGTGTGGTTTTTTGAGGGGGTTCACAATGATTAGACATATATTCTGAACACGCACCTCACATAGAGGCAAAAGCTTATTAATGGGAGCCTCAGAATGAACACATCATATACACACATGGTTAGTATATGCACCGCTGATTCTTCACGTCTATTGCACCTCATTTCCTTTCATTGTAAAATGAGCATCTCTGTGCAGTTTCCAGAATCAACAGCTGTTAGGACGTTGTGGGTATCAAAGGCTGGATGCATTTACAAGAGGCAAAACCATAAAGACCTGCAGAAAAGTGATTAATTAAGTTTGGGGATTTTTAAGCAATAGAAGTTTGACAAATGCTCATGAAATAATGATTCCCACAAAATGTATTGTGGCCCTTAAAAAAAACAAACCACCTTGCCTTATCAGTGTTTTATAATGGCATGAAGTCTAATTGAAAATTATTTTCTTCTGTAGTTTGATTCATATAGATTACTACTTTCAGTGAAAACAACACCAAAGCCATCTTGCTCCTTAGATTTTGCCTATCAAAGTACAACCATGTGATATAAAAACAAATTTTGCATTTTATTGCATGCTTTCCTTCAGTAGATTTACTTTGGATTTAAAAAGTTTTAATTTCTTCCCCGGACCCCCTTTTTAATTGTTAATATATACAATGTTGTTGCATGTCTCTTGTCTAGATCAGGTTTTACAGTATATGCTAGAGCTACAAATGGTGGAGTTTACCAGCACAGAAGCTCTTGAGCAGACTGTGGGATGTGTGCAGTAATGAGGTGTAACCGGTGTACCTTGCTGCATGAGAGCTCCAACTCCAAACCAGAAACTATTAAGTAAAGTAAAATTGTTTTCCACCACATCTGAGTCAGGGTTGCACGGGTGGGGGTTATACCACTCATAGGGTGTAAACCTGTGGTAGTTAACAGAAACAGTTTGTAAACATCAGATTTTAAAAAAATTACAGACAGCACCAGCAAACCTGCTGAACAATGCACAAAATGCAAAGATTAATGAGGAAAACAAAAGAGAAGAAAATTAAGGCCATATTCATAAATGTACAGCCACAGCATAGAAGTTCCAAGGCAGCTTGGCAATGCAGCAGGCAGGTTTTAGAGCACCAGAGTCACATGCCTTAACTATAATTGTACTTTGATTCTAATAAGCCCAGCACACTCTTCAAAGAAAAGGAAAACTGCTTCCAAACACTTGCTTTCCAGGTGACCCTTGAACTATAGTTTTGAAGACTCTTTGTGATGCAGAGAAGACTGTTGCCTCAGATGTGTTCTTGCCAAATGCACTCGTTTGCTCTCAGATTTCTCCAGGCAGGCAGTGCAACCGCATGCATGCCTACCCAGAAGTAAGCCTCAAGTTCAGTGGGACTTGATCCCAAGTAAGTGTTACAAGACTTCAGTCTGAACAGCTTGATTTCTGGAAAAGGAATTGATCCACATAAATGTTCGGATCATTTCCATCCAGTTCACTATTCAGATGTGTATATTTGTGGTGCCACAAATTAGGGTCAATTCACGCTTCATACTGCAGTTGTGAATAAGCCTCTCCTCATCCAAGACGGGAGGTGGTGTGGGCGCGACGCGATTTCTGCATCACGCAGGGGGCATTACGCCCCCTGCCCCACTCACCTGGCTGGCACACCACGCCCACAGGTAAGCGCCCAACCGGGCGACTTGGAGGGGGCATGGTTTGCAGTTTAACTTACGGCTGTGCCAGCAATTCCACCTCATTTTCCGCCTTCTCATCGTGAAGGGGTGAAATATTTCTGAACACTTGAGTACATGGCATGGATTCATAAGTGGACCTCGCCCACCACACACACCCCTTTCATGTTTACAGGTACTCTTGTCATCTTCTCTTTATGCAGGAGCTTCACACATATATCCCAGCGATGCCAGATGCAAGGCTCTTCCTAACTCTTGTACAGTGGTACCTCTGGTTACGTACTTAATTTGTTCCGGAGGTCCGTTCTTAACCTGAAACTGTTCTTAACCTGAAGCACCACTTTAGCTAATGGGACCGCCCGCTGCTGCTGCGCCACTGTCGCACAATTTCTGTTCTCATCCTGAAGCAAAGTTCTTAACCTGAGGTATTATTTCTGGGTTAGCGGAGTCTGTAACCTGAAGCATATGTAACTCGAGGTACCACTGTATCTATGTTTTGCATTCCTACGCAAAAAATAATAAAAATCTGTTTCTACTTGCTGATCTATGACACGTGTTTCTAGAAATGAAATGGCTAATAAAAGTTGGTTGATATTGTGAAGGAGTTCTTGTGCTCAAGTATTATAGGGGTCAACGGAAGAAATTATAAATTACCCTTTTGCAAACAGATACCCTCAGTTCTTGCAGAAAATGGACACTGTATTCTTTTGTGATCTATACTTCACAAAATTATTTTAAGACTGTCCTAGTCACAGAATCCTGCCTGTTGCTGATTATCACAGCTGTAGGGCATACTTTTATTGTGATGTTTATGAATATGGCTTTAATTGACAATGTCATGCCAGTACATTTTAATTGCTGTTTTAACAATATAATTAAGCTTTGAATTTATGCACTCTTGCAACTAGAGTGCTGTGCTAGGCTTGAAGCAATGAACACTGATAATAATGAAGGCACTAATTGAAACAGTTTTTAGTTTAGGATGCTGTTAGTTAAATAACATCATCATTATTGGTACAATAGATAATTAAAAAAAACTGTAACACAAGATGCAGAATATAGCTTCAAGAAAAAAAATACATGCATTATATAAAGCCCCATTAAAAAACCCAAGTTCTTGTGTTTAAAGCACAAGAATAGCAACATTGAGTCTAATTGAGCATCAGAGCTCTATCTGCCCTCAAGGCAAGAGTTACACCTGCTCATATGACAGTTTTAAATGAGCTGACCTACCTGCTGTCCCTTGCTATCCATTGCCTACTTATTGTTGGCTCCCCCACTGCATGCTTATTATACTCAAAATGACAGCAATGGACAATACTAGCACAGTATGGAGGTCTCTCGAGAGCAAACGATTATGGCAGACAACATGCACTGGGGGAAGGAGCTGGGGAAATTGGTCTAAATTGGTCTGTGTCACCTCCCGCCCACACTATTGCCTAACCCTCTAGATAACCTTAGTATGATTTGCTCCCTTGTAGAAAAGCAGCTTATGTGCTCTATCTGGAATCTGTGGAACAAAAGATGGATGGATGGACCTAAAACTTGTCCATCAAATAGAAGTAAATCTGTATTCTGAATTACAGCCATGAAGGACTTCCACTGAGTACAGGGACCTGGTTTCTTCTTTAAAAATTTAAAAAAAAAACAAAAAACTGCAGGGTTGTATTCAACTAACTCCTACTCAAAGCAGATCCATTGAAATTGATGAACTTAAGTTAGTCATGTCAATTAACTTCAGTGGGTCTTCTCTGAGTAGGACTATCATGAAATATAACCCATAATGCTGAGTAGGAGCAACTTCCTTCAGACCTTGTAGATAAAGATGCACTCCAATTATTATTAATATTATTATTATTATTATTCTGTCTTTCTTCCAAGTTGGGATTCAAGGCAAATTATGTTATGTGGCATACTCTATTGCATTTCCTGTCAACTGCAGGGCTGTCCTACAGGAAGCAGAAGGCAGACCTACAGAACTGACATTGGGTAAACATCATTGGCTGGATCTTGGTTGCAGGTCAAGTTCACCTCGATTTGGAACTGACATTGGTTCAGTTAGATTTACTGAATGCATGTTCCATCAACCATAGGAAAACATTCAACAAAATTGTTTCAGACTGATGTATCCAGCAAAAAGTACAGTATATTTTGTTGCGTCCTTGGTCACTATCACTGCTTCTAGCTTTTATTTCCTTTTTAAAAGTCATCAATCTGAGGTAGTATTAGCTGTTTTTAAGATGTGAGGAAATCACTGTTATATAGTTATGATAAATGTAAAAATAAATAAAAGACATAAATGCCCTTTAAATATTGAGAGCAACTGGCATTTGAAACCTAATCCAATTCACCTTCCTCTGTTCACCTCAGTGCAAGCCTGAGGCTCTTAACATATTGTGCAGGAGGCTGCTGTGAAAGAAATACATCAAATTGGATTAAATTCTAATTTGGCGGAAGTCAGTGGCTGCGGCTAGGCATAATAGTATGCATACATAACATCCTTTAGCAGCATTAACAATATGTTAAACCACCCACAAGGCTGCAGGACATCACATAACCTCACCTCCTTTCTTTAGACTTCAAGACCCTCTTGCAGAATCGAATCTACCACTAGATGCCCCATTCTATAAATAGTGCAGGCGTGATGTCTAAAATTTTACAATTCTGGCACAACCAATAGCTCCCTAGGAAGAGAACCAATTATCACTCCACATATGTGCATTTATGTCCTATTAATACTGCATTCAGTATTAAAAAGCAAAGCATTTGTGCTAGGGGTGCATAAGCAATATAGCGATGTTTGCAAAAATGCAAGTAAAGTGTGACTGTGTTGCTCAGATACTGGCTTCTTAAAATGGACAACAAGTTAGAATTACTGAACTACACTCCAAATATATCATGTTAAAATGATTTCTTTAACATAATGAAAACTTCAAGAAATAGTCACCCAAAGTGGCACGTTTCTTGGACTGAGAAAGGCCCACAGAATAATCCCAATATAATTTGCTTCTAAAAGCTTTGTATTATTAGAAACAAATGACTTTTCCATTTATATAGCACTGCTGTAATAGCAAGGCATTTCATGTGGAAAGTAGTTCACATCTGGAACACAAAAGATCAAGAAAATCTATGACAACGGATATCACCAATGAATGGCAAAAAGAATCATAGCTTTGGAAGATAAAAAAACAACTTGGAAGTATAAGTAGAATGTTCTGGCATTTTTTAAAAAAATGTAATTTGAGTTCTGTTATCTTATCCATCTTTTCTCCCAAAGTGAGCATGTGCTGATAATCATAGTATAATATATCCCAAAGTTATTTTTGTCTAAAATCATAGCTCACAGTTCTGAAAACACTTCTATGGATTCCATTTCTCTATGCAGGGCAGCAGCAGAGAACATAGTGGGACTGTGCTGCTCATTTTACCTCCTTCCAACTGAGTTGCTGCTTCATACTGACCCAAAGAGGTGGAGGCAGCAGTAAGGTTGGCCTAGAGCAAATGCACAGGCCAGAGCACTGGATTGGCTTCGCTGGTGTGTTTGCACCATGCTGACCTTGCCTGCCTGCCTCCCTTCTCTTCCTCTCCCCCTGGTGTTCTGCAGCGACTTAGCCAGAGAGAGTTCAGGTGTGTGGTTCAACCCCACTGCCCGTTGTTCACTACTGGAGAGGTTGGTGAGGCCACACGCAAAGGGGTAATTGAGATGTTTTTCAAAAAGTTCATATTGTTGATTTCTGTTTCCCTCACTGAGCAGCTGCTGGTAGTCACAAGACTATGTTTTCATTCCACAGTTCAGTTACTGTTGGGTTCCCATGGGAAAGGGAGACGGGATGTGACGTACACTGTTTTCCTGTTTTCCTTTGTTCTGTCATTCTTTGCTGGAGTTGCTCTCTGCTTCTCACAGAGACAAGATGTATGTTTGTACGCTCTCTGCATAGCTTAGGAATAAAGCTTTTCGCAATGTAGCCATACCTGCCTCATCCTTTCATTGCAGACACTGGATGTATACTCTGCTGGGCTCAAGCCAAGAGGAGCCGTATCAGCTCGATGGGCCGGAGCTGAATTCTAACACATATATGAGTATAGCTAGCTACGTATTTGAAAGACAGCCTTCCATACAGACCCTCTTGGGTGTTAAGATCACTCTTGGGAGATCTGTTGGAAGCTCCATCACCCTCAGAAGGTCAGGGTGAAGGCAGTCTGCAGAAGGGAAAACTCTGTGCAGCCCCTAATGTGTGGAATTACCTCCCCATCAAGTTGCTCTGGCACTTTCATCATATAGCTTTAGTTATTTGATGAATACATATCTCATAGACCTAGCCTTTGACACCTGAAAAAGATGTTTTTAGGTTCTTTTGATTGTAAATTGTTTTAGCTGATTGTAATATTGTGTTTTGGCATTGCTGTAACCCACCTGGAGACCTTGTGGTGATGCGCTGAGAAGAAATCTGATAATAGCAAGTACAACTTCTCAAATGTGTTTTTGTGCATGTGCGTGCGTCTGTGAGCATATTATAAAAATGAGGTATATTGAAAATAGAAGAAAATATAATTTTAAATGAATAAAATTAATTATTCTCAGAAATAAGTTTGCAGAGGGCTTCTGGTCCCGCCTGCCTTAATGGAGGCAGCCCCCATGACAGCGGGGGATCATCAACGAGCAAAAAGGATGACAGAGGGTAAATCATCCTTGCAAATTCCCCGCAGGGATGGGGGGGGGGAATGGGCTTCATTTGCAATTCGTTTTGGTACCTGGCTTTCGTTCTGGCATGGAATGTGGGAGGTAGGGAGGCGCTGAGTGCAAAAGCACTTTGCCCTGCAAAAACCCTCCTATGCCACCATTATGGGCAGAATAAAGATAATAGTTTGAGTTCCTCACTTGAAGCTTTATAAATTTATATATTATAAAATCCTGAATTGAAATCATTAATTATGTAGCTGTTGTCTTAAGGAATTAATTGTTGTTGTTATAATTTGGCTATTATTGGGGGTATATTGGAAAACTGATTTTAAAAATTACAAAAAAAAGAAGAAAAGAAATAAGCTTGCAGAGATCCCTGTGTGGTGTTTTTTGATTCTAGTTAGCAATTCACAGCCCCCTGACCTGTTGTCTGGAAGACTTCACTTGTCCGTTGAAAATTCTAAAATGTTAAAAGCATTTAACATCTGTAAAGCTTCTCCAGATAACTGGAGAAGCACCTAAACATTTTCTCCTGATATGAAAGGGAAGGAAGCACTAGAGATCCCACCTTTCTTTTCTGTTAGAACTTCTGCATCCTAAAGAGCTCATGCCTGGCAGAAGCTTTTCCTATCATTTCATCTCCATGCTAGGAAAATGCTGCTAAGTATCTGCTTCTCAGATAACTGTTGAGGACACAAACACTTTGATAAAAGAGAAAGCTGGTAATAATAACAAAAAATGCTCATATCTAGCTATTACAACTAGGTGGGTATGTCAACGTTTGGAGATTGGCATTCATTCAGAGCATCTTGTGTTGACATTGCTGAATCAAGCCCAAGAGAGAGGAAGTTGCAGGTTACTTATTTTCACCCATCTTTTTCTTAGAGACTAGAGCTAGTTTCAGTCTTGGCTCATTACACAGAGGACAAAAGAAATCTGTCAACGATGGTCAGATTGTTATTAGTCATGTATGAGCTCATGGTCCATGCAGAGTCAAATCTATTATTCATGGTACAGTGAGCAGAGTTTGCCAGAGTTTATGACTGTAAACAGTGGCTGCACTTGCAACAGCCTTGTTTAGGATTTGCATGGAAAACCAGACCATTAATTTCACTCTCTGCTTTTCTCTCTGACACACATACAACTAAGTTGAATATGGTTTTTGGATATTTTGCTCTAACTGTTCATTTTAAAGTATGAAACAACCCTAAAAAGTACAGTTTGATAGCAGATCTACTTTGAAAATCACTTTGGTTGAACCAAATTGATTTATTCACAGTACTATGATGTAACCCAGGAGTTTCCAAACTTTTTACTTTGTAAAGAACTTCTCTGCATCAGTATGCCAGCTACAGAATCCCCACATACTGTGGAAGAGTCTGGGAAATGTTATAGAGAGCACAAACAGTTCAGGTGGCACCTGAAATTGCTGCAAATGTATTGCAAGTGGTCTTCGAAGCAAACCAACACTATGCTTGTGACAGTGTGCCTCAGCAAGACATTGTTTAGTTATGTGCAGGCTCATGGAGGGGGGCGGGCAGCAGCCAGGTACACTTGCCCTGGGCCTTGGAGGACTAAGCTAGTCGGGGAGTCCTGTTCGGTCTGCTGAAGTTATGCTGTCATGCCAAGAACAAGATTCCCGCCCTGGGCCTCAGACAAACTGGGCCCGATGATGT
The DNA here is from genome assembly GCF_964106645.2 of Podarcis pityusensis. Lineage (NCBI taxonomy): Eukaryota > Metazoa > Chordata > Lepidosauria > Squamata > Lacertidae > Podarcis > Podarcis pityusensis. Next base: position 51,826,239 of record NC_138027.1, read on the forward strand.
CCATTCATTATTGATCTTGGGCTGTGCTGCACAACCATAAAGTCTCTCTTCTGGTGGTCAGGGGACACCCCCCCTCCCAAGAAAGGCCTGAGATGTGTGTGGGGGAGGGAAGGGAATTGTTCAAAATCAGGGGAGGTAGATTGTACAAGCTTCATCACATTATCCAGGCCGAAGATGCCTTGACCTTCAGTAAAGGCTTTGTAGAAGACACAGAGGGTTGAATCAGGAAGTGGGAGGGAAGACCACTGAAAATATCTAATAAAAAATCCAAAGCATCTCATGTTTCCCTCAGTTATAGTTTTAAAGCGCTGGTTAAATGCCTCGCAGAGAAAGACTATAGTACAAAGTAACTCCAGCTGTATATCTAGTTGCCAGTCCCTCCCCAAGTGCATGTGACGTTGCGTATCCTGGCCATAGTCAAGTCAAGAGACAGAGTAAAGCCCTTCTATTCTCAACTGCACTATCATAAGTAACCTGATGCATAGTGCTAACATCTGTGAGACCGAGATGGGGGTCTTATTGTCTGGGTAGCCCACAACCTCCATACACACTGCATAGAGGGATGCCAACAAGTGCTAATATAGTAGTGTGTTGACAACGTTACCACATTGCAGAAATATTTGCACCAAAGGGACATTTTGCAGTTTATTATGGAGTAGAAAGGTACATCCCCCTGTTGCCGTCCCCATCCCGTCCACCATATATTCTCATTTTGTTCTTGTTAACTCTGGCTATTTTTAGCCAGCGATGCCATGTAAAGGGGCTTTAAGCGTTCATTAAAAAACATAGTATTGTTTTTTTCTTAATATGGTAATACTAACCCTTAGGTTACAGGGTGGCGCTGTGGGTTAAATCACAGAGCCTAGGGCTTGCTGATCAGAAGGCCGGCTGTTTGAATCTCCGTGACGGGGTGAGCTCCCGTTGCTTGGTCCCTGCTCCTGCCAACCTAGCAGTTTGAAAGCATGCAGTGCAAGCAGATAAATAGGTACCACTCTGGCGGGAAGGTAAATGGCGTTTCCGTGCGCTGCTCTGGTTTGCCAGAAGCGGCTTAGTCATGCTGGCCACATGACCCAGAAGCTGTACGCCGGCTCCCTCTGCCAGTAAAGGGAGATAAGCGCTGCAATCCCAGAGTTGTCCACGACTGGCCCTAACGGTCAGGGGTCCCTTTACCTTTAACCCTTTCTTAATATGCCAATTGACTGTAGAAACCCCATCTGCTCTACAAAGTCTTCTGTTTCCTGTTTCTACAATAATAAAGCTCTGGAGTTCACAATATTATGTATAGAATAGTGCACAGAATATCATGTGATTATTATTTTGGAGACAAGAATAATGTATGTGGTCAGTGTACAATGTATAGAAAAAGAGTTATTAATGTGGCTTAGTGTTAGACATGACCTTTCAACTTACCTTGCAATGACAAAGAGCACACAACTGACTCCAAGGCAAGCTAGGAGGACATACATCCAAATATCAGGAGAAAGAGGGTTTAGAAAGGAGAAAACACCAGGGTTTGTGCCATTGGGCTTCCGATACAAAATACTGATTCCCAGCGTCATGAAGGGCTTGGAAAAGTCAATGACTTTCTCTCTTACGTAGGTAATGGTGAGAGGAGCAACTGCCAGGTCAGCTTTCTGAGGACAAAAATTGGAAAATAATATTGTCATTTTAAAAAAAAATTAATTTACCCACATTTTTTATTTCTTCACTTTCCTCAAGCATACTGACACAAATGAGATTCATTTGCTCATAACTGTAAGCACTGATAAAATTTAAATGAAAAATAACTTTCTCATTGAAGCTCAATGGGGAGGAAATATAGCATCATTCAAACTATGTTAATTTCATAGTAATAATTCAGAATGTGTGGTGCAGGGATGCCTTGAAGAAGCATTAAAGCGGTTACAGCCTTTTTCCATAGGACTTCCAGACTGACACTTTCACAGCAAAACTTTCATGTGGGAAATACAAATGTACCACTGCAGATAATCTTGGCATCATGTGGTTGTGGCTACAATAGGCCCACCCATGCTTCCAAGAGAAATGGTGCACATATTAGACGTCTCCATGTCTATATCGTAATAGCTAGACTATGCATTGTGCTCACCACATGAGAAATGGGCTGACTCTGCTTGTTAAGAACTTTGAAGACTCCCTGCTGCTAAAGAATGCTGCTGGGGATTATACCCTAGAGGAGCAAAGTGGCAAGATAAACAGATACAGTGGACCAATCAATGTATGGAGAAAAAGTAGTCATAAGTTTCCACTTCCTTGTGATCTATCCAGCTTTCTTTGGCTGTTGACACGGAGCTAAACTGCTTACCACATGGTGAAGAAAATTTGGCTCTTGTAGGAAAAAAATGTTTTTATGCAGAAACTGATAACCATACTCTTTCCTGAGTATATGTATATACAGTATACACTTTCCCATTCTAATTCTTCTTGCATCTCAAATGGTTATGTTGTCTATTATTACTATTTTTAAAAAGGCCGAGTGGCCGGCTAGTTTAAATATATGTATCCAGCTATTGCTGGTTGACAAGCATGAAGAAGATGATTCCATCTTACGTGATCGATGAGTTCTTTGACCATCCCATTCCATTCTCCTTTGTCATTCTGGGCTCCATATTTCCCATCAGACACTAGTTTCACTTCATAGATGAAGCCTAAAATATTTGATAACTCCTTCAACAAATCCAAGCAGTACCCTTCAAATCTGTCGTTGCCATAAAGGGGTTTGTCAGATTTCTTGTACATGACATACGGATCTTCCTGCATGAAAAGACACAAGGCATGTCTCAGAAATTATTTTTCTTAAGTACATCTGTGATTGATAAAATACAGGTAAGGCTTAATTGCCTGATAAAATTGTACATGGGCTACTTAAGAATAATAAATACTATATAAAGAATAGCACAGTAGCATAAAACTATGGCAGAGTCAAAAGTCTGGTATACATTTTTAGTGAAGAAGCTGAAATGCTTCCCAAAGATCCCTGAAAAGTTCACATTTATTTATTTGTTTGTTTATAGCATTTATTTTAGCTGCTCTTCACCTTCTGTAGCAGATTTATGGGGGATGCAGGGAGATGGTAGGATGGGAAAGTTCCCCTGCTAAAGCTTCTTGAGGCTGAAAACACCCACCCCTTTCATGAATGAACAAAAATGTGTAGTGATTAAATAAGTGGTTAGTAAGGCAACGTAAATTAACCAACGATAATACACAAAGAGTAGCAACAACACATGCCAAAACTTACCAAAATAGTGGTGACTATGAGCGTTCGGTTCGCCAGCGAATCAGTGATATTGGTAGATCTGTCTTTATTGCTGTCAGTCATATTAAGGCCACTGTTTGAGTTCCAAAGCCCAATCTACATAGAACAAATTAGATAAATGGCTGCCAACCTTCATTAATTGTGTTAAGGAAAGGGTTGTTCATATAAAAAATGCAACTGAAAGTTCTGCACAGGAATTATTATTATTTAGGCAGAACTGTATGTTACAGCAATTGAGCAATAAACAAGTTGTGTAGGATATTAAAGGAGCAGACCAGCTGCATTTTAAAGTAACAGATCTATAATAAATGATGGATTATGAGTACTGTTAGTCGAGGGAAACACATTGCTCATTAAAAAGCTGAGATGGCCTAGTCACAAGAGTGTTGCATTAGTTATGTATAAAAATATTAAAAATATATAGTTTTGTTTAAGCAAACCAGCCTGCATTGTGGAACACCTACATTTCTGTTCTAAATGTCTAGTTCATGGTTGTTGTTTTTGTAAAGGTGAAGTGGAAACGTAAGAAAACCTTTCCTTTCTAATCCATCAGTTTATAGAATATGCTGAAATAGGCTGCTATATTCACTGGCCCTTCTCTTCTGTTAAAACCTGCTGAAGGTACAGATTTATTTTAGTTACTTTGTGACTATTGTATATGACAGAACCAATAAAATGACCCACTGATCAGTGATAGCTCAGAAAATTAAAACAAAAGAGGCAGGGAAATCTGGCCTTGGCCTTTTTTCCAAACCCAGGAGCATTTTGTAACAAGACGACTTTTAGGTGCTTTAGGCCTATCTATTCAGGAGGCAGATATCTTATTTCAGTGGAATTTGAAATCCCATCTAGTGGCATGCATGTAAACTGCAAAGCAAACAATAACATACTTGTAAAATCAACTGTGCATGAATTCAATTTTTCACCCCCTTAGGCTTTAATGGAATGGCAGGGGAAGAAAAATAGCTGTCAATGACCAGTGTGAATAGCCAGTGTGAAACAACCAAGAGTAGGGCCAAAGCAGATGTGTTGATTGCACAAATGTGGATTTGCGGGGGGGGGGGGGGGCAGCAACGGGACTGCAGGTCAGAGAGAAGAAGTTTAATCCTTCTCCTCCGCTATCTACATCATTGGTGCTAAGACTTCCCTGTCAATGCAAATAGCTCACATAGTCTCAAAGGATGCTTTGATCCCCTGTACCTGTCATCTGCATTACAAAAAATGGGCATATTAATTGTATTCCTGCAACTGGCATTTACTTGAATGGAGAGGGTGTTTCTGCTTCTAAGGTGAAACTGTGAAGCACCCTTGTCATTTTTGCTAATAGATGCTGCATGTTTTTAAAGTAATATTGTTATACTGTACGTATAATATTGACATGTGGTTTTATTATTTTTCTTTTGCTGTGTTTTTGTGAAAAAAATTTTGTAGCGTTCGTTTGAAATGCATCCCTATTTCTTTATTGTAAGCCGCTTTGAACATGAGTTATTTGTGGAAAAGCGGCATACAAATAAAATAAATGAAAGAATGAATGAATGAAAGAAAGTGAAATACACCAGCTAGGTAGCATTTATATTAGTACATACTTAATACATATCTGGATTTCTTGATGCTTCATCCAGTGAAATTTGGACAGATTATTTTCTAAGACCACTTGATAATATTGTATACCAAGACTGCCAGATAAGATGCTGTCTGTCTGAATCTGTGTCTTGCTGATCTTATATATATACCATTGGTCACATTAGAACTTCTACAATGACCATTATTTTAGTGGTCTCACCAGTAAAACCACATTTGGGGCATCTGTGACTTGTATCAGGGTCTAAAAGTTTAGATCTTCAGATCCAGCCCAATGAATGATTCACACCCACACAACTCAAATAGCAGCAGAAACACATAAACTCTACCAGTGATCTATCAGATTCTGTCAAATCTCCTGCCGGATTTTCAGTCCTGATCCATCAGATCTGTTCCATTCTGCCAATGATCTGTCATTGTTCTATTATGCTTTTCTCATGACCTAGTAGATTTAATTCAGCCTGGATGGGCACTATTTTTGAAATCAGAAATTGGCAAGACGCCATTATCTGTCAGTAGTCAATATTGACTTTGGCGAGATAATTTCAAATTAGGGCCTCTCTGAATTTAAGATCCATCAGCATCTTTGGGTTGATTCTTCAGTGATGTTTAGTGGAATGTGTGAACTGCCTCTCTGAAAAGTATTGTACTTGAGGTAATAAGTACAATACTTAATTGTTATTTGAGCTGTTATAGATATTTCAGGTATGCAAGGCATTATAGGAAAGTGCTGTACTATAGATGAAATAATAAAAAATCAGGTCTTCAGTGGGTGAAAACCTGCAGGCTATCCTTAGCTTTCTTAGGAAATTACTTTGTTTTTACTGCCTCAGCCTGCTGATACCTCATTCCTGCTTTAATTTTCATGATTAAAGCTATATTTTTTGAAGTATTGTGTTAAAAAATAATGGCTATTTTTGGGTTGTTTGTTTGTTTGTTTCAGTATTCTGGGGCTGATTGTCAGCATCAACATGAAACAAACTATCTAATCCTTTGCTTCTGTTTGGAATAGCACTGCTATATTTTTATTTTCTCACTATAAGCTTTCTTTCATTCACTTTCAGAGGGAATCAATTCAGTGGTATTGATTCTAAAATAAATGAAATACTTGTATAATAATATAGTTTTGCTGGGAGTGAGGGGAAGATACACTATTCATAGATTCAGATTTTTTTTCTTTGCAGTCTTTGCAATAAAGTCATAACTGTAAGGAACTACTGTGTATTAAGTCAGACCAATGAGCCATGTTGTCCGATGCTGTCTATCACTCTTCAGCAATTCTCAAATCTGCAGCAATTCTCAAATCTCAGGCAAAGCTTTTCCCCAGCCCTGTAACCTGATAGGTTTTGGCTGAAGATAGCAGAGGTTGAACTACAGGTTATACATGTAAAATGTGTGTGCTACCACAAACCAATGTCCTGTAGGTTTCCTGATGTACTTACACTAAGTGTGGAATTGTTGACAATGGGAAATTGTAACACATTCATACCAAAAAATAATTAAAAAGGGAACAATACAGTCACAAAATTTACAGAATACAATATATACACTGTACATTAGCATCAAAGGAATGAGAGTGTAGGCCAACCTTACAGTTATGGGAAAGGTCAGGAGGGCATTGAAGGAACGAGACCAAAGTAACACAGCACTAGGGTGAATTCAGGAGATTTATTGCAGTTTAGTGACAAGTTCAAAGCATAAAATATGACAAATAGTGTCCAGTGCATTTTTTTAATTCATTAGAATTTGGATTAAATTAATTAAGCATAATAACTTGAACTACCAACAATGAAAAGATTCGTTACAATATGTCAGATCATGACACATTAGTTGATGAGAAAAATTGGTTTTTAAAAAAATCTTTGACTATTTTACTGCTTATTAAAATATGTTTAATAATTAGGCATTTTATTAGGTTATAATGAGATTGATGAGAAGCTGTAACTAATAATACTATGCCTGTATGTAGATAGATAGAGAGATAGATAGATAGATATAAATTATTGTTGCAAGATATATAACCAATATCCTAGGTTTAAACAAGTGGGCTGCAATGAGAGCTTCCTGCTTTGTGATAGGAAAATACTTATGTTGTTCTCATGCATACACTATTTCTCTTTTAAATGGAGAAGCTCCTTAATGGGCAAGGCTAAGTGCATGCAAACAGTGTCGCTTAATTGTGGCATTTACATGGAAGTAAGCTTTCTCAAAATAAATGGAAAGTACTTCTATATCATATGTTTTGGATTAGGGTGTAACATCTAGATAGTGTTTAAAACTTGGTCCTAGTTTTGTACACTTCGCCATCAGATACAATGGAAAGGTAATCAGCATTTCAGACTCCCATAATCTGATCTCACTATTCAGTAGAAAAAGACTGTATTATTGTAAAGGAATTCTTAAAACAGGCTACCTCAGCCTCGGCCCTCCAGATGTTTTATTTTTCCAGTATCATTGCAAAATATTAAGGCTGCAATCCAGCTGCCTTATTACTCGTGTATAAATCCCACAGGGTCTTAAAATGAGCATTGCTAATAGCAGGATTGCACCCTAAAGTGAAAGCTGTTACATATAATACTGACTCCTCAGCGGATTGTGGCCAAAACTCACTGTGACTTCAGCACTCTACAACTGGATAGATAAAATGGTTAATCAAAAGTCTATACTACATAGCATAGTTTATTCTAAGACCGACTTTTATTGTCTCTAAACTGCAATTGGAGACCATTTGTCAAAACCCTAAGGAAGAGTTTTTTTCAGACTCAACCTGTAGGTTTCTTACATCATCTGTCTATATACAAACCTTCTTCCATACTTTATATAAATTATTAGTAGCTTCACCAGCAGCCTTAATTTAGAAAAGAACAGAAAGGGACACAAAACAGTTCTTCAGTCAAAATATAAAGCAAATCTGTATGTTTTACATAGTCTTAGCATTTTCATTTCAGTCTTACCATAGCATGTACACTTACAGAACCACTTACTGTAGGACTGAGACATTATTGTGTTTAGTAATTGGTAGTACTGACCTTTCATTTAACTAAATTAGAAAATTTACTCATGTTAGAATGAATTCAGTGCCTCATCTCTCTGCAGGACCCCCGATTAAATAAATAAATAAATCTAATGCATATTTTGCTTTTTGATAACAGTGTGGATTTCCCACACTGAGTCCCAGCATCTCCCCCCGCCCCGTCCAAAAACAGACCAGTTCCATATTATATAAAGAGGGTTGTTAATCCATAATTTAGTCAGTAGTAGATCAATCTGAATGGGGGTCACACCACACATAGATTTAATAGCTTTGCAGCTGCTTTTGTAAAGCGGAATCAAGTTTTCTGGATTGGAGTAGTTTTACGTTGCTCTTCTAGTGAAAAAAAACCCACCGGCTTCTCAAGGCATGTTATTAAGAAAGGCAGGCTATTTATGTTTCATCTTGTGTAACAAATAGAGGGTTTAGATAGCTCTATTGTTTATAGGCTTCTCAAGGCTGTCTTGATAAAATATGACTGTGCCTGACCTTTTCGCTTGGGTGTGATGTCTAAATCAAAAGCTGACTGAAAGCAGTATGAACAGAATATATATGACATGATCTTTGCTTATGTAGATATAGCCCCTGCAGGTGAAAGAATCCCCATAGGGCTTAACAGAGCCCTGTTTTCATCCCTTCCTCCCCTCAATGCAGGCAGAAAGGCATGCCAACATGTCAGGGCGCTCTGGGAAATGGGATTTTTGTGTGTTCTCGCCTATCACCATTGCAGCTATTTCCTTCTGTTCAATTATTAAAACACCAGAGATAACGTGCTTGTGTGTACCTCTGTGCACATACTGGAGTGGGGGGCAGGACTCTGTAAAGCTCTTCATGCAGGTAATTGAGCCCCCATGGGGAAATATCATAGCCATAGTTCTCAAAGAAGGCAGTGTTCGCAAGGCAGGTGGACAGACATGGGCAATTAAGAATGGGGTAGAAAATGTTAACAAGTGCTACTCTGTTAATAAACATGAAGTGGCTTTGCTGCGGCAATGCCTTTGGCCAACATACACTTGCCTGTGAGTAATTCCCTCTGTGTAAGAAAGGCACATGTGTACAGCTGTTTGTGGCTATGGTGAGAAAAGGACAGTCATCTGACTGTAACTGTTATCAGACATAGGTTACTTGCATCAGATGCTGTCTTCTGCATGCAGAGAAATAGAGCTCTTCCTACTCTCAGTAGAGCATGAGACTCTTAATATGGTTTATGACATTCCTGCATTGCAGGTGGTTGGACTAGATGACCCTTGGGGTCCCTTCCAATTTTCCAGTTCTGTGATTCTTTACTCAGAGGTCCATACATTTTCTCTGGCCTTGACAGGTGCGGTCTTGCCTCTCATCTTGTACAGCACCTCCAGAACTCAGCACAAGGCCAAGGACAATTCCCTGCTCCCATCCCCAGCTCTAAGCATTGTGGATCCTTGCCCGATCTTCACATTTCCCCACATTGTGGAATCCCACAGCTGCCTTTGCATACAGAAAGTGTATCACTAGAACTGTCAACTGTGCAGCAGGACACTTGTGCATGTGGATCTGCAGTGTGTGGAGGAGATGACTAGGTTGGGGCAATAATCATTGCTTCACTTATACTGAAAAAGACAAAACATAGCTAAAACAGGGCGGAGGGTTACTTTAAAAAGAAGTACTACCGTTCTTTACGAAATATGTATACTATAATCCTCAATCCATTTATTTTCGAGAAATTGCATTAGAACAGTAGGACTGGTAAGCAGTAAACTATATACAAGCTGGTTTTCAGCATCTGTGCATGTATGAAGATCCAAGAGTGTGTGTATATTTTCCCAAAGTGTACCACCCAATTCACTTATTTCAGTAGGAATACGAATCAGTTTTTTCTTTGTTAAGATTAGAGTTTAGGGTGCTATGAATGTTATTTTGTATAGCTGAAAAAATATTTCAGATATAAAATGATGACATTAGACATAATTCAAAGACGATCGGATGTGAAGAGTAGAAACAGGGAGCCTTGTCTATCAGTGTGCATGTGCATTAGTGGAAGTAGAATTCATACAGCCCTGTAAAATAAGCTGCTATGCTGCCCATCAGCTGTTTTGTAGGGAGAACAGAATGGTGGGTAAACGGTTTATCACCACGTTTGCCGCATACTCTATAGGGCTTTATGCATTGCACTCTGCTACTAAATTCTGTTGGAGAACTGCCTGTGCAACACACAGTTCCCTGTGCTAATTGCACAGGTAGGTGGCTTCTAATTAGATTAGGGTATTATATCTAGGTTGTTACTTGGAAATTATTACGAGCTACAAGAGGTAAATAAAAACTGAACTACCAGCTTTTGAACTACCCACTTTTATTTGCTTCTATTAAGCGTGTAGGCTTCAGGATAATGCTGTCAATTGGCACACCACAAGGATGTCTGGTTGAACAAACTTCATTGAAATGATTGAGAGATGCATACAAAAAGAAAAATGCTCATACTTTATATTAATTTCAGTGAGATTTGTACAGCAAGGTGCCTAATATTCATTGTTCCTTCTGCCTTTGAATATATAAAAATCTTGCTGTCTGCACCGTCTGGCTCACAGCATGCACACAGTGGTACCAAACTGGTTACCTTTTCTGTTCCTTCCTCCTTGAGGCTAATAATATCCAAATCGAAATCCTTTCTTAAGCCATCTGTTTTGTTGAAAGTAATTCGCCCTGTCAAACCATCCCAACGAGCCTAGAGAAAGAAAGTGAGAGATATAATGTGTAGCCTCAACTTTTCAAGCCCATCAAAAATAATTGTGCATAATCTCTCTTAGTAGAATTTCTTTCAAAAACACTCCAAACAAAACAATCTTTTATTGATTTTCTGATTTTATTCAACTCAATGCATTATCAACAGTTATATAATAAGAACAGAAAACAACATGTGCATGGAACTTGGGGAGCATCCCCAAGGTACATTATCCATCAACAACATTCAAACCAAAAACAATTCATGGGGTTGCAAAGAGTTTTGAGCTGTCATATGTCCTAGTCTCAGCCCAATCTTTGCACTGTCGGGATTACAAAATTAACAGAGATGCCATTCTGATAGGCATTAACCCATTTTATTACACAAAGAAACCCTATCAGTCGGCAATGAATCCATAAGGACATCTACAAACCACTTTTCTGCTTTCAGGGAATAAGCAAGAATGACTGTAAATTTAGCGGAAACACTGTGCTAAAGAATCTGTTTTTCACTGTGACCCCTGGCTCTATTCCAGAGGACACACTGTATGTCTCGTAGAGCTGGCCCAGATCCAACACATTTTAACCAAAATACAAGGGAGTCAAGTGTGAGCAACTGGGGTAGTTTACTGAAAACAGCAGTGTGTCCATGTAAGGAACTAAAGAGAGCAAGGAAATGAGTTCAGAACTTTTGCAAAAAAGTTTTGTTGAGGATTGAATGGTTAACTAATGGAGGCAGATACCTGGGCTGAGTTCTGGCATTAATATAGCCCTTGGTGGGAGCACATAATGGAGAATTTGCCTATGAAGGGGCGGACCTAGGGAAGAGAATTGTGAAAATCAAGTGCATTGTTGTGAGAAGTTGTAGAAAGGTGGAGGAGGGAAAGACAGGAATGGAGTTTGTGGGTGATTTAATTTGTTTATTTTTAAAAATTCTGCCACAACCTTCTACCCAAATTTGCTTTTAAGGTGACTTACAAAGTCCAGAAGAAAACCATGCACACACACAAAACAATTACAAAATCAAACTGACAAATTAGATAGCACTTAAAGCAATTAAAACAATCCAATACTGATTAACCAAAAGAGTCAAAGAAAGAGAAACATTAAGACCTAAGATATAAACCAGCCAAACTAACAGAAACAAAAAGAGCAGTAAAAATCACTTTTAACTGTCAAACCTCAGGTAAACAAAATGGATTTCTCCTGGTGCCTAAAAGAAGATGCTAGGTGAATATAACTCAGGAGAGAGTTCCATTATATGGTGCAACCACAAAAAACATGGTTGTGTGTTCTCTTGTTACATAGCACACTAACAAATGTGGTAGCATGAAACATACTTAACAGTTCCTTTCTTTTACTGGGAGTAATGAAATGATTAATTTGGTAGTTGGGCATAAAGGCTACAACCAACATTTTTTGTTCTTGTTGTTCCCACACAAACATATATATCTTTTAGCCTCATCTGCTATGAATAACTGCATCACTGTTGAGAGTTAAATAATATATGAGATAGCATCAGTCAAAGGTAACAGCACTTTGCCTTAAGATGCTGTTAAGAAAAAGCTGGCAGAGGTGGACTTGTATGCAGGCTCCAGACCTACCACTGGGCAGACTAAGGAGACTGCTTCAGGCACCTGATTTGGGACTTTATGAAAGGACAAAAAATGGCTAGCTACTTACATTATTATAGTTGTATTTTTATTGCCAAGAAGGGGAAGAAAGGTGTTTGTGAAGTTTCTGCCTCAATGTCAAAATAAATTAATTGACCAGGCACTCACTACAGCCAGGTCTCTCTCTCTCTCTCTCTCTCTGTGTGTGTGTGTGTGTGTGTGTGTGTGAGAGAGAGAGAGAGAGAGAGAAAGAGAGAGAGAGAGAGAGAGAGAGAGAGCGCTTTGCTGTTCCATCTGAGGCAACAAACTGCTGCAGTTTCTTTCATACCGCTTTCTTTTTAAAAACTCTGAAAGGTTTCTAATGCAAGAAATATTTTATACATGATTTATTTATTTTTTTGATTTCTTGCCCACCCTTTACCATAAAGTCCCAGGGTGGGTTGCAACAATAAAATATGCAATTATATAACCATTACAACCACAAAACCACAAAAGTGTAAAAACAATTTAAAACAGTTCAATATATTAAATAAATAAGCAACAACAACACTTCCATGTTTAAAAACAATGTAAGCATTTTAAAACAATTCCATATTTAAAAACAGTTCCAGTACAGGTGCAGTCTTCTCTTCCAACATTTCCTGTGTATACAAACTGGCCTTTGGCTAGTTAGAAGAAAATAGATTTTCAAGTGCAGACGATCTTTATTATCCTCATTTAGCTTGCTCCTTCATGAAATAGCTTAAAAATGCCAGGAAGTCTCACAATATATTATAATAGAGCAAACTCATCAGTGTTTGCTTTACAATTCTAAATTACAGGTTCTCTCAGCTATATATTTATTCCTATTCTGAATTAAACACATTGTAGATAGCTATCTACTATGAACCTGGATGGTGTACACAAAACTGACAGAAGTATGATTAAGTTTCTATCTTTTTTTATCTGTAGAACTGAATCTACTGAAATGAATATTATCATGTGCACAGCAATATCATAATCACATGGCACCTAAATCCTTTATGTAGCATTTGCAGGGGGGGGTTTTTGTGTGTGTTACGGATAGTAGGGTGGGATTTTTAAGAGATACGGGTGATTTAAGGTTCACAGAATAGGCTCTTCAAGAGTGTAAATGGTAGTTATCGTAGGAGCTCTCACTGAAAAGTCATTCTCCTGATGGTCTGCCAGAGAATTATCAATTTTCAGTTGACAGGCCCTTTGTCACCTCTGTTTCAGAAAATATTCTCACATTTCCTATTGACTTGCTCTTCTCATTAACTGACACCCTCCATAAGCAATAAGCTGTCCACTTTTGTGGTTACAGATGCTGTAATCCAATCTATAAAATTGCTCAAAAGTAATTGGGTTAAGCATTAGATCCTAACTTATTTGACCAGACGTCCCAGCAACATCTTACTTTGAACTAATTTCAAAGTGTGAATGTGTCATCAATGAACATTTGATGGCCAGTGTTTAACTGCCTTTAGAGTAAAAGCTAGATTAGGAAAAATCCCTTAACAGGGCTCCTTCACAGGGCTTCTTCTCCAGAAAGAGGTCGGGGCGGGCAAGCAGCTTCCTTTTCCTAGGAGAAATCACTGACTCCCCTTCTCTTGGTGCATACTTGTTGGTGTCCTGCCAGTCACTAGAGTATGTGACTCGTTCAGTTAGTGATGGTTCTTGGAGAGACATCCTTGATATCTATCCAAGAATACTGGAACTTCCACTTGTTCCTGACACTTTCTTCAGGGAACATTTCATATATTCCTATTTTAACCAAATTTTAAGACCAGAAATTAAGTTGGCAGTGTTCTGGGGATTTAACATCTGTTGTCTTTGCAGTTTAATTTGATTTTAGCTGATTTATTTGTTATTACTAATCCTGAATGTTCCATATAGAGCAACATATGCAAACCAATGAAATAAAAGGAGCTCAAAATAAAAACACATATTGAATTTTATTTTCAAAATACTTTAAAATAGTATGAGCACCATGCTGCCTTCAGATATCCTCCTTGATGTTAACCAAGGCCCCTTGCCCCTCCCATTTTTTAAAAAAGAAAAACTGAATATTTTTGGAGGGTTGGTTGATTGCTTGGGGCTGTTTTGTAGAAATGATGCCTTCTTTTCTATGTGTTTTGGGCTTGGGGGAGAGGTGCAGACATTTTTCCTGTTGTTTGTTTCAAGCGGGAGGTTCTAAGTTCCACCACTTTTTCTTTGTAATGGATATTTTGTGGTTTCCGTGACAGCTTCTTAGATTTCCAGATGTGCCCCTAGGCTCCAAAAGTTTAGGGACCTCTGCTTTAATTAATAATCCCTAGCTGTTGTTGCAGAATAAGTTCCACATCCTGAACTAAATGACATTGGGTCTAGTAATTATGTAACTACTAGACCAACTGTGGCCCTTCTGTTCAAAAAAGCAGCTTGTGAGTTTTCAAGTAGTTCTTGGTTAAGTGAAAGTTTTGGCAGTCTGTGGTAAAATATGTGAGGCACTTAGCAACTAAGAAGATGCCAGCAACTAATCTGGACAAGACTGAAGCACTTGCAAAGTATTGTAAAGTTCTGAGGTACCAGTTACCTTCCCCAGGGTTCTCTAATTATTATAGAATGGGTTGTGAAAATACGTTTCTCAATGGTGTAACTTCTTAGTTAGTTGTTGACTGGCAACACAGTGAGACTGCCTGGCCCACAATATTAATATTGTGCCAGAGTGCTGGGATGCGTGTTATGCTTGCCATGGTGATGTAACCAAAATGGCAACTTCATGATGATTTCCCCTTCTTCATGCCATGTACAAGCACTTACCCTATGATTTGGCTCCATCATATGGGGAGCATCGCTTCCATGGTCTATATCAATATGGACAGATAGATGGTGTAGGACAGGCCCTTCCAACTCCCAAGAGACTGTGATCTACTCCCAGTATAAAACTGGCAAAACTACCCATTGTCATTTCTGAGAGTTGTCAAGCTTTTTTGGGGAAGGATAGCCTGTAGGACACCCGCGATCGACCAGTAGATTGCAATTGACTGCTTGGACATGCCTGGTGTAGGACAATAGCTGCCTCTTGTCAGAAACAGGCATTAATTAATAGCTGCCAATGACAGTTGCATCAGCAGAAGGCAGTCACTGTAGAACAGTGAATTTTTAGTCCCTGCAAAAGAGTGGTCTAATCCACCTTCAGACCCTGTATGTGGAAAATGTTGCTCAGATGATTGTCAACATGCTTGGTAGTTGTTTGGAAAAGGCACCATAAACTTGGATTTAGCTCTTTCCATTATTGCCTAGTTGATAAGCTAGCTATCGCAGATTATTGAACCAAGGTTATACATGCACAAAGTGGCACCACATATGCATCCAAGTGAAGCATTAATTTCTAATATAACTAACAAATTGTGCAGGAGATGCTAACTTTCAGTGGTCAAAATTGTCTCAATAAGCATAATTCATCTATAGGTGCAGTATTTGAAAGATAAATTGTCACCGCAATAATATCTGGAATCTATATTTTTAAATGAGGTTATTAACCTTAATAAAAACAGATAGAATATGAATGTGTATCGATCTTAAATTCAAGCAAATGCAATTTTCCCTGAAAAACTCTATCATTGTACCATTGATTGAGATCATTGTTTCACTTTCTCTAAATTTATTAGTCATGCATCATTGAGAATCAATATTACACCATGGTTTCTAGCCAACAGTAGCCATCAGATCAGTCAGACGTTTTTAGCTGTGACTGTACCCAATTAGAGTAGTTGGCCATTCTAGGGAAACTCCCACACTGAGCTACTCTAGATGTAGCTCAGTCTGACCCAAAAGTCTTTTACAGTTGGTGTGAAGCAGACATTTCTTTGTGTTATACTAGCTAAAAAGAATAAGCAAGCTTGAAAGTACTACAAAGCGCACACCATCTCTGGGCCATTACAAACTACCCAATGTGAGCTCTCTCTGTGTTTTGTGTATATGCTTAGCTCAAAGCATTAAGATATTGATCTTATTTTCTGTGGAATTTATAGAATGGGGTTAAGCTAATTACACTTTCTTCTGCCCTTACTGCAAAGAGCTTGGTGTGGTATACAAGATCTCACACATTTTATCATTGCAACAACCAAAAGTTAGAGTTAGACTGAGTGAGGGACAGGTCCAAGGCCAGCCACTGAGCTGCATGTGGAAATTTTGAACTGGAGCTCTCCAATCTTAATCCAGTACTGTAACCACTTTACCAGAACTACGGTATATACACCTCTTTGCTCTTTGCATTTAGTTTTATGTCCTTTAAACCCTAAGCTCAGTCCTATATGCTAGAATGTGAGGCTGGCTTCTAAGGCAAACCACGCTTACCCATATCATACTTCACTGATTTGAATTAAATTTTAAACATTACTTTTTTAGATTTTTTTTTTAAAGTGATATGTTAAAGAGCCTTTCAATTTTTTTCTTTATTCAAAATAATAAGTACCAAACCAGTACGAAATATAAATAGGAATCTATGTTTCCAAACACTCTCTGGCTTCCTGGTTCCAGTTCTTTCTACTTCTCCCTCCTCCATTGCTTTTTTTCTTCCACTTGCCTTTTGTTTTATCCTACCTCTATACCTTCTTTCACCTCCACTATCAATAGTATATGTCTCCTGAAGGATGTCCAGTTTATGCCCTGTAGAATCCATCTCTTAATGGAACTACCCTTTCATTTTCCATTTCTATTAGTTAAACTTATTATTATCAGGTATTAGTCAATGAGCTGTAATTAGGGAGGAAGTGAGAGATGAATACCTCTGAAAAGCTACACATTGAACCACCCCAGTGCAATCTTTGCCAGATGGGCTGGGTCGCATATTGGTGAAAAGCAGTTGGAAAACAGCCATACATTTATCTGAAGAGAACATAAAGACTATGCATGAGCAAACAACAGGATGATCTAGTGTTAAGGTGGGGGCGGGGAGTTCATTCAATTGAATTCATAGGAGTCATGGAAAATCTGGACAGATTGAATTGACATTTCCCCACCTCTTCATATTTTGATTTTTTATTATGCTGTTACAATATCAGCTATTACTACAAAAACAAAATATCCAGCATTTATCCATAGTTACTTTTCCAGTAAACAATAATAAATAAAGCAATTCAAATAATAAGATCTTCTACGAATTGTCACAGCTAAAATGGCCGCTGTTTCTTTAATGCGAATAAAGCTGGGTCAGCATGACTCAGCGGTCTGCACCAAGTTGTATATATAAGTGAGAAATGTTAGTTTGTGCTGAGGCTGGTGTTTGGGTTGGTTGGTTGGTTAGTGTTGGTGTGTATAGGTATTCAGTCGTGTTTTGCACAAAGACTTTTAAGAATAAAACTCTGCAAGGATATTCTCGTGGACTCTTTTTGTGCCGACAAGGATACTGAGGAGACAAAGGGAGGTCAGAACCCTTTCCTTCTTTTTTTTTGCTTTTTACAAACACTGACATGAATACCTTCCATCAACTTATCCATTTCACTTAGTTCCAGACATTTTTAACAGCCATTCCTGGACAGATGGCAGCTGAGAGTTTTTCCACTATATAATCCCTACTGTGTTAGCAGCAGTCAATAAATTTGGCATGTGAAGCTCAATTAAAGTCTAAATTTAAGAATGTTTAGTGTGTAGAGTATAAAATGTCTTCATTCCCATTAACCATATCTCTCAACATTCCTCAAGGACTGCAATTCTGAGAGTCACTGATCTGATCTGTGAGCAACAAAGTCACCTTTCTTCCTTGGAAGTATGACCCTGGAAAGTTATCTAATTCCCTGAGCCAGATGCATAGCCCGATTCACAACTCATGTGTATGTGTTAGTGTAGTTGTATTTAAGACTTTTAAGTCTCAATGGATATGTATAGTGCAACTACCGTAATAGTCATTTCATTTCCTCAAGACATTCTGGAAACTGAAGTTCTGTGTGTGCTTCTTGAGAAATCTTAGTGCTATAATCAAACTTCAGTTCCCAGGATTCTTTGGGGAAGGCACAACAATTAAGCCAGTATAAAAATTATAGAAGTGTGGATGTGCCTTTCAGGCCTTGACTGTAGTTTCTTTTCCAAGATGCAGTTTCCTTTTTTCATTTAGTTTAGCACACTGCACAATAATAAACAGCTAGCTTTGGATTTCTCCCTTCTTTGGCTTTCTATTATTCTTCGTCTACTTACTGTATAATTACTATAATGACTGCATAACTCATTGCACATTTTACCAACTAGAATATGCACTTCAAGGCATAATTTAACATATTTTTCATGCTAATATTTCTTATCAAATTATAAAGCTCTCATAGGTTTATTGAGTTCTACTAACAATCCTCATGCAAACCTGCCTGTTATTTTTCTGTAATCACCATGCTGTGAAAATTGTTCAAATCATCATCAAATGTTAACTTTAACAAATTAAGTTTTTATTTTGAGTTAAATCCATATCTATTGTACTGTATAATTGCAATGTTAAATCCATATTTATTGCACGTCATAATTGTAGGGTTTTTGGAGTTGGAGAAATGCAAAAATGTCATATATATTGGGAAAAAGTAACAAATATATTCAGAGAAAGCTCAAGGGGACTGTGGAGCCTCTGGCTCCTTTTGTTCATCTACTGTTTATTTATGATTATTTCTCCTTTAGCTAGTTTTCACAAAGGGTTTATAGTTGGACAAATAGCTACAGTCCCTCGCTCATTTCCTTGCTCATGGAGCCTGGTGGTGGTGCTCTTCTGCTTTGGGTTTTTTAAATAGCTTTTCTCCCTATAAATCAGGCCTGGTTAACCTTTGGTCCTTCAGGTGTAGCTGGAATACAACTCCCATAATCTATAACTATTGGTCATGCTGGCTGGGGCTCATAGGTTATCTTCATTAAAAGAATCACAGGTTAGCCATCCCTGGAGACAGAGAGTTAAATAGCAAGGCAGCTGTCTGAGGAATTAAATTTAATTCCTCTGAACTGATTTTAGTTGTCCTGAAGAAAAAGATAAATTTTATTTTGCAAGAGAATGACCTGTTTCCCTCTTTGTCTGGCAGGGAATATAGATTTGTTTGCAAACTGTTTCATGAGGGGGCGAAGGATTAGAGTATCATTTAGATATCAAATGACATTAGGTCACAGGAACAGGAACTTCTGGAAAAGATTTAGTCTCCCCGTCTGATTGTAACTGAATGCTGATCCTAGGCAATGTACTGTATATAATATCCACCCACACAAAACCTGGCTTGTGAACTCTAGTTAGGTTACCTTAAATCAGCAGGAATATCCAAAGGGTTCCAGCAAGCTTATATTTCTCCAGCAAAAGCTTAATATTCCCTATACTCATACATAATATCCAGGGTTTGTGTAAAGTAACATTAATGGTATTTCTGTTGCAATATTAACCATTTTGTACACTCTTGGATATTACAGGACATTTGTTGTTTAAAGTGCATGGTAAGATGTTGCAAATAAAGCACAGCCATTTTTCAAAATCAAGGGACAGGCAGACAATTCAATAAAGTCTACTTTAAAATGTCTAGTACTGCAGGGCTATACGTTCTAGGCAAGACTGGTGCTGCCTCAACTGTTACTCCCTGTCCTGTACCTCTTACTTAGCAAAAGCGAGGAGTAAAAAAAGTAAATCAGCAACCTTCTTTTCTAATATATAG
This sequence comes from Podarcis pityusensis, assembly GCF_964106645.2. Lineage (NCBI taxonomy): Eukaryota > Metazoa > Chordata > Lepidosauria > Squamata > Lacertidae > Podarcis > Podarcis pityusensis. Next base: position 51,846,084 of record NC_138027.1, read on the forward strand.
AAATTAGTTGCTAAATGGCAAATATAGTGATTCTAGATTCCTTGGCAATTATTTTATTTTTTATTTTGTGGTTATTGTGGACATCCTTCCTTTTGTGAAACTCAGCAGTCAGATAAAACTAAAACTCCTTTGATAGGAGAATTTCAAAGGAGGGGATCTAATACTGTTCGTGGGCATACAGCTCCTACTGATATAGCTGTCTAATTAAGCCTGAGTAGAAAAGCTTGGGGTTGGGGCAATTTAAAAGTTTCTTCAGAGTAGCAGATGCTGTGATTTCCTGATCAAAATTTCTCCTCCCAAATGCTGATTGCTGCGCAAGGAGCAGCTAAGTATGTTTGCAGGTCTGACAGGGAAAGGGGCACAGAAGAAAAGGACTTAACACCTCTTTTCTATTAGCTCTTAAGAAATTCTCAGTCCCCTACAAATGCACTGCAGTTTTGTCTTTTAAGAAATGCCTTGAAACTGAACCACAGATCTTCCACATAATGTGCAGCTGGCCCTTATGCTGCCTTTCCAAAGGTTTCAGAATGGCTCAGTGTTCACACATATGCACTATACAGTAAATTTTCTTCTTCTTACTTTTAGATATTTGGGCTTTATGTCTATTTTTCTAAGATTGCAAGTTTCCCTGCTGATCTAGTTGCTCTTTAAAGGGATTTGTTGCTTGGATTGTTATTGTTTTAAGAACTTCATTAGTTGCTCTGAGAGGCGGTTGCCTGAAGTAGTGAGATATAAATCCTCTTAATAAATAAATACATATGTACACACTGCAGCAAAAATAGGAAGGCATAGATAAGCTCTGGCATTATCTATTACACCCTACAGTTTGAAAGCAATTACTGCTGTGGAAATAGCGCAGCATAGTGGTGTGCTGCAGTTTTCAATCCATCATGGTGATTGTCATTTTTCTCTTTTGCTAAGTACAAAAAAAAAACACTTCAAAAGATAAGAAGCTTGAGCCTTTTGAGTTAATGTTTTATAGACCATAAAATAAATTATCTGTGAAACTACCAGTAATTAGGTCAGATCTCATGTGCCATGCAGAATCAAGCTGTACACAATAAATGTGAATTGTACAATAAAGTCACATATCAGACCATGAACTACATTTACTGAGAAGCTGTGTTGCTTTGGGGCATAACATAATTAAGGCATTCTATGAAAACTGCTTAAGCAATGACACAGTCTGGTTGGAAATGTTTCACAAATGTTTTGATAAACTTTTCCACAACCTCATTATTATTGATATGCTAGATACTATGGGAAATTAATGTGGAAGACTAGTGAGGAATTGGGTTTGGAGTGTAAATCTGGGTTAAGATGACTGAATAGATGTTGTGAAACATATACTGTATTTGTATATGGAGTAGGATTAGCTGAGTTTCTAAAAACAGAAAAATGTGTAGAAATTCAGACATTAGCTCTGTTTGGACATCACAATCAGCTACTGTTTCTTGTGACAGGAACAAGCATAAGAGAGTTTGGACTCACACAAGAGAACAGGAGAATTAAAGCTTTCACTTGGAATTACAGTTAACCATAATTTAGTGTTATGAGCACATGCTAACATGAAATTACGGTACTCTGAAGCTTCATAAGCCATTGTTTGAAGTTGGCTTGTCTCAACAAAGCACAGTACTCATCAGATCTGAATATACAGTTGTGTAAGTCTATTATTGTATAGAAATTGTATGCTTGAAGTAATCAAAATATCACACAAATTAACTTCTAGGAATTGATGTTTAAAAAGAGACAAATTTGATACTCACATTTTAAAATTTATGTTCTTTGGTGCTAGCATCAAACATTTTAACTGAAAATGATTATATTTTGGTTTCCCCAAGCTCTGTGTGCTGATACAGGCTTACAAAAATGAAAATCACCCCCAGTGGAAAGTTTCCCAGTGGAAAGTTCACCAGAAACCTTAAACTAATAGTTCAAATGCAGAGGGCAGGGGTGATCTTTGCTTTTAATGGCCCTTCAAAAGTTACGTCAGGTTTGCTTTGTACCAAATTGTAGGCTGAAGTTTTAAATACTGTACCAGGAATTTCCTTCAGTAAAGAGGATATGTGAATATTCTGCTGTTAGCTAAGCACTAGAAATGACACCAAGCATTGTGTGGTAGAAAGAGTTTCTAGTGTATTAAACAGCAATAGAGAAAAAGGCTATTCTGAATTCCAGCAAATGGTCCATGCTTACCTCTTTTATCAGGTTCATAAATCTGGGTCCAAAACGCCACGGCTTATGTCTGTGACATTGCAGGGAGCTGACAGTCATTTGGGAGGCACGCTGGGAAGCCACTGCAACCATGTAAACAGCATCATACACCAGAGCTGCTTCTGTCTGTATGTGGGAAAATAGAAAACACCTTTAAGACAACATGTTCAGTCCCATCCCCTGGTTTCCCCTTCATTCATTCCAAAATATGAGCCCTGTGTCTAAGGCTTGAAGTACTCTCATTAGTTATCTGTGATTATGTAAGAGTAATGTCTAATTTTAGACATTTGTTTTCTGGACCAGCAAAACTTCTTTGGATCAGGCCCTTAGTGAGCAATTATACATTTAAACAACAGAGGTTTGTTGAGTCTATAAGACCAATGGATAGAGTTAAAGACCCATCTACTTAATGAGACATATTATTATTTATTATAAAACTTCACACACTGCAAATCTTTTGGGAAATTAATAGATTAATTCTATGCTTCATTGACCTACTTACACTACTTATAAATACTAGATAGTTTAGCAATCAAATGTGATCTGAATTTACTAACGGGTCTTAATATAGTACAGATCTGTGATCATTGTTGGTGCACAAATTAGGATTGACATAAAATCAATAGCTTTGTTTGAGAATAAATTTAAAGTCTTAACTTATTGTGAGCAGTGCTTCCCATAGAATCTTTCAGATCTACGACCCTGCTTTAACCACAAACTACAAATGGGAGCCACTTTTAAATTGTTTACCTATCATAACCATCATAAAAACCTAAGATGACCCCTCCTGGATCAGACCGAAGGCTCATCTACTCCTGTTCTCATAGTGGCCAACCATATGTTTTTGGGAAGCCTGCAAGCAAGACCTGAGTGCAACAGCACTCTCCCCACTTTCGGCTCCTAGAAAGTTATTCAGAGGCACACTGCCTCTGCAAGTGGATGTAAAACCTAAGTTATTATGGCTTTATCCTCCATGAATTGGTTCAATCCTCTTTTAAAGCCATCCAGGTTGGTGGTCATCACTACATCCAGTGGGAGCGAATACAATAAAGGTAACTAGCAACTTACACACATTTAACTTGTGCACATTTAGCTGCAAACGCCTGACAATTTAAAAAAATGAAAAATAAAAAGGGGGCAGTCATCTGGGAAAAAAAGACTTTAGCAATCCCACCTGCCATTAAACCCTATGTGTTTTTAACTATATACGGTTTTGGCTTTACAGGGAATCCCTGAAACATAATCCCAGCGTAAGTTGAGAGTTGCCTGTATTTTAACTATGCACTCTTTGTGGAAATACTTCCTTTTGACTGTTTGAGTATTCTAGTATTGTACTTCACTGGACAACAATGGGCTCTAATATTATAAGAGAGGATTTACTTTCTTCACTTTATAATCTTATACACCTCTGCAATGCGCCTTCTTACTCATTTCCCCCCTAAACTAAGAAACCCCAAATGTTGTGTAACCTTTCCTCATAGTGGAGCTGCTCCATCTCCTTGATCATTTTGATTGCCCTTTTCTGAACCTTTTCCAGCTCTACAATATCCTTTCGGAGGTGAAGCAGCCAGAACTGTACACAGCATTCCGACTGTGCTTGTACAATACATTTGTGTAACAGCTTTATGATATTGGCAGTTTTATTTTCAGTCCCTTTCCTAATGATTGCTAGCATTGAATTTGCCTTTTTCACAGCTGTTGCACACTGAGTTGACATGCGAGCAGAGTCATCCTGTACAGAAGAAGGGTTGGCAATAGATGTAGCTTGTCACTGTACATGAGGAAAAGAGCTACACCTGCTGAAATTTCCAACAGTCAAAGGCACAAACTTATTATTTATTGGGTTGGACTAGATGATCTTCAGGGTCCCTTCCAACTCTACATTTCTATGATTTATTAACAATCCTTATTTTGCTACCCAGTAACAATTCTCTAGGTGGCATAGAATGCTAGATATGCTAAGGCTCCAGTTCTGTACACACATTTGCCTTTGAGTAAGCCTCATTGTATTTAGTGGGGCTTATTCTGAGTAGACATGCATAGGATTGTACTGTAAAAGACAACTATAAACCTGAAATAAATCACCACCACCACCACCGCAGCATAAAACCTCCAGCAGAAGAGATTAAAAGCAGTATAGCAAATCTTTTAAGCAACACCAGAACACATTTTTAACAGGTTTTCAACAGACATTAAAATAAAAAAGTCTTCATCAAGCAACTGAAAGACCACAGAGCAGACACCATTTTCTGCCAACATTGTGGATATAGTGGACAGTGCTCTTTCACTTACAGTCATCATGCCATCTAGGAGACCCGTCTCTGGCTTGGGTGGTGCCTGTAGCCGTTCCATTGACCACTTCTCAATAACTGATGACACTTGTGGATTCTCAATGTTGAGTAAGCGAAATCCAGTCATATTGACTCCGCTGTATCTGTAGGGTTCCAGGTCTAGTGCAAACAAATCCTAAATCATCAAGGTTTCATTTTGGGAAAAAATAAAGGAATAGATTGTATTAATGATAAAAGGAACCATCCTATATATTGAGTCAAGCCAGTAGCCTAGTGCCAACCTAGAGTAGTAATGGGTTTCAAAGCCATGGCTCATGAACCAAGGAATTGTTTTTTCCTAGCCTTGTACTGTTTTTCCTTGATCCCAAGCTCACCAAAAATGGCACTCATTATAAAATCTGAATAGCTTTGATCTGAGTAGGATTTATTTTCTCCACCTTGACTTTAAGCTCACCAGACTCCAAGCTCACCAGAAATGACATTCATTATAAAATCTGAATAACTTTGAGCACAGTAGGATTTATAACATATCTCATGTTTGATTTGTTGGAACATAAAACATTGGATGCTCACAACATTATTTTATAAGCAAGTTTCAGTGCAGTACCTGGTATTGATTTATATTATCCCAGTAATAATGTTACAGCTATTACAAATGAAAAGAAAAGAAAGAAAAGCTTGAAAAATTGGCTGGTCAATGTTAAGAAAACTTTCCAGCCCTGAGAATGAAAAAAGCTTACAGCAGTGTGATGAACAACACAGTTTTAGTACTTATGAGCACCATATTTCTGCTGCCTTGCCAGCTTTGGTAACATGCAGTCACTGTGTCTGATATATGTTTCAAGCTGGTGAAGAAGGAGTTCTGTGTGCATTAGAAGTTTGCAAAGCAGGGATATAATGGAGGCCTTAAGTGATATTATTTTTGTGACACATTTCATAAGCAATGTCATGGACCCCCCAAAAAGTGTGAGACACTTGTCAGGATTTGTTTCAAGGAAAAGTATTGTTGATGCTGATATCAACAGTCTTGTGAAGAAACATTGTCAATCTCTGGCAGGATTTCAGTCACACTATTAAAACTTCACAATGTTTACAATACCGCAATTGCTTCTTTAAATTATAGAATACAAAGCAAAAGCTTGCTAGTCTTTCCTATGGAAGGAAAGATTGCATAAGCTAAAACGTGTTTAATTGGCTTTAAGCAACAACAAAGTGTTTCACAAGGGATGACAAATTAGTTTCCTTTCTATATACCTCCTATGTCTCATAGAACACAGCTAAAAATGTGTCACCTTAAGTATTTTTTATTTAGGAATATTTTTGCCTAGCCTTCATCACATAGCAATACTAGGATGGGGTAGCATGACTCTAGCACATTAACATTTCCACTAATATAGAGAAGCACTATAATTAGTTAAATAAGATGACCTAATTTTGAATAGTCTAGATTTGGTTCTCTCCATCCCCCCCCCCCATTTCCTTAGATATGGTTTTGCAGTATGGATTCACAGGCATACAATTCTATTTTCCCCTATGCAGCACAGAGAAATGAGAGTGGGGTGGAAATAGGTTTGGTGAGTGTGACAGATATACTAGGCCACCTCTATTGCAAGATGGCTTTGCTATCAACAGTAATACAGTTAAGAAGCACTTTTCATCTATAATGGTTGACACACAGATCATAGGGGATGAAGGTCTTTAGCTACTACTGCTGTAATGGATACAAATTTATCAAAATGTCTTACCAGGGTTGTAAAAAAGTAGTGATAGTATTCAGTCATCATTCCCATGGAGAGGATCTATTGAGAAAGCAGATTGGGAAGGAGATAAGCCAGAGAGAGAAGCACAACACAAATAATAAGCAATCTACACGAGAAATTATGAGCATATTTGTATGGCAGGTGACTGCAGGGCTTATATTGCTTTTGCAGATCTACAGAATAGCACGGTGCTGTATGTGGTGCTGAGGGATAATAGCCTCATATCTAGATTGTGCCTTATCTTACTTTCCTTACCTGTATCCTAATTTAAAAAGTGGAAATGGGAAAGTGAGGTTTCATTTTTCAGGGAACAGGGGTTTGGGACAAGATTTCAAACTCATACTTGGTAAATTTGTGCGGGTAGGTTTTTGGTTTGTACATAATCAGCAGCATAGAAATCAGCACTAGTGAATGAAGCAATAGTGGTATGCCTACAACTCCCGTGATCCCTAGCTAGCAGGACCAGTGGTCAGGGATGATGGGAATTGCAGTCTCAAAACAGCTGAAGGGCCGAGGTTGAGCCTGCTCTAGACACTGATCAGCCCCAGGCCCCCAGCCATGCTTAGCTACAAGATGGAGGCGTCATATGCCTTCAGACCATGCACTAGCCAGTCAAAGTCTTTGTGATTATGTGATTATGAATATCGTAATATTCTGATTTAGAATGAGAATATCAACAACAACAACAACAACAACAACAACAACACCACCACCACAATGGTAACTGTTCCATTACACCTGAGGAAGCAAAGACTTGGAAGCAGCTTATAATGTCCCTGTCTCTACTTGGGGAGTGGGAAGGGTATGGTAGAAACAAGCTTCATCAAGGTGATAATGCTTGATTTGTGAAACAGAGTCAGTTCCAAGCTACAGAGAAGCAGATAACAGCTGCTGTTGTATTCAAGTGCTCCCCGTATAGTATGAACTCAGATTGCTATCCTGGGGTGGCCTCCTTCTGCGCACAAGCTTTTAGTGTAAATGTACAGCAATAAATTTGACAGAGTAGCCAAAGAAATTGTTCTTTAAATGGTGAATGCCTATGGAGAATTGATTGCTCAAAGGAGCCACAAAAAAGCTAAAAGAATGATTAGGCATAGCTTTCAAGGCTTAATATGTTTCAGATCTATGTAACTTAAAGGAAACTCTCTGTGGGAGGTACAACTTTCCCTGAGAATGAAAATAACACCTTTAGTGGTCACACACACATAGCCACATCTCAAGAAAGTGGTTGGCTTTGCAGTACACGCCACCACCTCTTCTCTCAGGTCAAAGATGATTACTAACCTCTGCAGCCTTCCATTCTCTGGCAGGCTTCCTTCAACCCCCTTTTTTATGCCTTTCCTCCAAATCCAGAAAAGTTGTCAGCAGAATACAGAATAAAAGTCTTGAGGCTGATAAATTAACTGGAAAATGCAGGTGTCTGACTCCCACTAACTTTGAAACTCAGATCAAAAGACACAAGCTTAGCATGCTTAGATGGTTCAGTTTTCATCACTAGTAAATTCTTTCCGTAGAATTTTTTGGTTCAAAGAATTTAAGAATATCACAGACTGAGCAGAGTTATAAGATCTGTTGACTGAACAGCTTGGTGATATCTGTTGGGATAGATACCACCAGCCAATTTTCTCCAGATCATAGAGGTTACAAACTCCATCAAAGAAGTATTAGATACGAATTCAATGTTGTCCGGGGCTTTACTTAATAACATGAAATCATATCTCCATTACAGATAGGATTCAAGCAAAATATCATCTCTCCCTCAGCTAAAAAAACCACACACACACCCCAAAACGACCATCTATAATATTCTGCTGTATGACGTATAAAGGCTTCAGATTTCCAGGCTATAATCATACTGAAAATGGAATTCTCTCTCTGCAGTTTACCCCTGGGGGAAATTCAAGCAGCTGTACTTATAATTACTTACTGCTTTTCCTTGCTGTTTGAATATGACAAGGGTGGTTATTCTTTGGTCACAATATGTCACATCAGACAGAAGTGGCCGTATTAGCCCTTGACTAGAAAAACTGAATAGAAAATTAAACTTTCTCAGGTGAAGAAAGAAATAATATCCTGAGGAGAGAAAGCAGTGGTGGGAGGAGGTGGTTTGAGATTTTGCTTTTGTTGTGCACTTGCCATGAAGGAAAATTTAAACTGGCTAGTATTTGCAATAAAATAAATAAATAAACTGACAACATGTTGTGTTTCCATAATACTAGAGGAGGGAGGAATACTGTTATTAACCTTTCTAATATTCCACCTCTGGGCAACCCAGCTACTCTCCAGATTTCTCATTGCCTCACTGGGACATCAGCTTCTTACCTATTTTTTGTTCTATTTCTTTCTTACTTAATCACCTATGATCAAAAAGCTTCTCGGGTTTCCCCCAGCTCTGACAACTTCCTAGAAAGATACATCAGTGGTGTCCCTCATGAACACTAAACCCTAAACAAAGAATAAACTCCATAGAGTTGATTCCCCAGATAAGCACAGGTTCTAATTTATACTTGATTCATCTAATCCAACTCTGCTTTGTTAATTGCATGATCTTCATCACCTAAATAGGGCTTCAGTACTCTCTATCCTGGGAGAAACTGCCTGATACTGGGAAGCAGAAGTGGATGGGTTTAAGGTGGAAATGGGATTTGCTGAGCTCAGGTGATGCTAAATGGGGATCAGCAGCCTTTTCCAGCCGTGGGCCGGTCTACCATCCCTCAGACCATGTGGTGGGCCGGACTATATTTTGAAGAAAAAAATAATGAACGAGTTCCTATGCCCCACAAATTATCCAGAGATGCATTTTAAATAAAAGGACACATTCTACTCATGTAAAAACACGCTGATTCCTGGACTGTCTGCAGGCCGGATTGAGAAGTTCTCAATGCTAATAGTTCTCGTGACTCTACCCTTTATGAAGGCTATGCTATACGTGAGATCTCCCACAACTTTTGAGGCAGAAGAAAGATAGTCTCCCAGATACATCAGAAGTCTCACTGTGAATTGATGAAAGGAAGATATTACCTCTGTGGGCCTTCTCAGTAGTGGCGCCCACCCTGTGGAACACCCTCCCATCAGATGTCAAGGAAATAAACAACTATCTGACTTTTAGAAGACATCTGAAGGCAGCCCTGCTTAAGGAAGTTTTTAATGTTTGAAGTTTTATTCTGTTTTTAATGTTCTGTTGAAAGCCACCCAGAGTGGCTGGGGTAGAAATAATAAATTATTATATATGACAGGGAGAAGAATTTTCATGTCGTGATAAAAAGACACCCTTGAAGAAAGAATAGAGGACCAGGGTTTGTTGAAAGAATATACTTATGTGAAACTGTAATGCTGCAATCCTACACAAATTTCAAAGAGGTAAGCCCTGTTGAACACAGTGGGAATAATTTATTAGAAAACTTTTTACAGTTTTAATGTACAAGAAACATCTAATTATCTGCATTCCACAATTGTGTAAAACTCCAATATTCGGATGTCTATCCAGATATGGGGTTTCTATCTCAATTCTTTTGCAAAAGTCTGCCTCTAATATACTCCAGCTCTTTGAAGAGCTCATAACTGTGTATAGAGCCTATGCATGAACAAGTGGTATGCATGCACACAGGCAGCAGACAAAGAGATGTGTTTGGGCATGAAATGCCAATCCAAGGCCTCACATGTATGTGTGGTTATTTACTCGTGTCCGACTCTTTGTGACCCCATGGACCAGAGCACGCCAGGCACTCCTGTCTTCCACTGCTTCCCACAGTTTAGTCAAGTCATGTTAGTAGCTTCGAGAACACTGTCCAACCATCTCGTCCTCTGTCGTCCCCTTCTCCTTGTGCCCTCCATCTCTCCCAACATCAGAGTCTTTTCCCGGGAGTCTTCTCGTCTCATGAGGTGGCCAAAGTATTGGAGCCTCAGCTTTAGGATCTGTCCTTCAGTGAGCACTCAGGGCTGATTCCCTTAAGAATGGATAGGTTGGATCTTCTTGCAGTCCATGGGACTCTCAAGAGTCTCCTCCAGTACCATAATTCAAAGGCATCAATTCACACATATGTAGGCTATGCTAATCTTAATTTGAGCAGGAATTGTGGGCATTCTACTCATAGAAGGCCCAATCATTCTTTCTTCCTCGAATAATCACATCACAGGATCCTGGTGGGCAGGGGTGCCAACTTGAATAAAATATGGGGGGGGGGATGATTGGCAATGCCCATCAACAGTGCACCAACAAGTGCACTGTGCTGGGCTTATAAATTTTAGGAGGGAAGTTCCTGCTCCTAACCTCTGGTGGCTGCAACATAATTACATTCACATACACATAGTCAGGTATACACATTTGCACTTCAGCCTACCATGCATGCTATTCCTGCAGGATGTATCTCAGCACAATAGCAGATCAGGCACTAAAGAGCTTTACAGCCTGATTTTCTTGGTTGGGATCCTAACCCAGAACAACTATATGGGAGAGCTAAGGAAACTCTCAGTTTAGAGAGCTTACCCTCAGCTGCTGGTTCTGACTTCTACGCACGTACAGGACATCATTAAAAGCTGCAAGAGCCTCTCCAGGCACAGGGTAGGTAACCTTTGAAATCTTCCACATGTTCATAGCCTTTAAATCGGCTTTTGAGAGATGTTCACTCAGGTTTTGCTTGTCCAAAAGGGGCTCAAAGAGAATCCCACTGTTGAAAAATAGCTGCTCAACACAGTGATAATGAGTCAAAATCTAATCCACCTGAATGCGGTTTTATTACTTCCCAGAAGCTGAAAAGCAGATGGCATGATAACTTTGATAGAAACAAATGGGCATTTTCTTCCTTCTTACCTGTTTAAGGATTTCTGCTGCTGTTTCATGTGAGCAATCAAATATCACATAGAACTCTTTGCCCTTCTTCATCTCCTTGAGTAAAGGCCGGGCATCTTTATTCCCAGAGGGCAACTGCCGGATTTTGATTTTAATGTTGTATCTAGAAGGGGCTTTGATGAGTTCTTGCAGGCGAATTAGACCTGGAAAATGACACCCAATCATTCAAATAGCTGCTCTGTGCAATGAATCTTCACTGTCATTTAGACTCAACATTTAATTTCACCATTCCGCAATATATTTCAAATTTACTCCATATAAAAGCTTAATGTGTTAGCATATCATTTATCAGATCTTTCACTGGTGAAGCTTAAGGAGTTTCTTTTTGCTTTATGGGCACCTTCACCCAGGAAAAAAACACACCCTGAAAATCTATTTAGAAACTTATTGGTACATAATTGTTTACTTATTAAAATTATACCACACCCTCCTCCCAAAAGAGCACAGGGCCTCTTTCTCTGAGCCTCAGATCACAATATCCTTTAATATTAAACAAGTCACACTCTGAAAACCTAGCATTTAATTTACATTAAAGATCAGTAAGCAATGAAATAATAAAGAAAGTGCAATGAAAGGCCTGCCCTTCTGTTTTGTGGATCACATGTTTAGTGAAAGTGGATTGCTGTGACTCTTGGCGCTATGCAAGCATTTTGTGGTCAACTTCTATGTGGTAAGAGAACTAGTCAGGAATCCAAAGACAGGTCCAGTTTAGCAAGGTGTTGAGATGAATGCTGGTCTGATATTTCAGCCAACATTTAATTTGCACCCTCCCCTCCATGAATGGTCAAATGGAAACTGGGGAGGGTTGTGTTCTCTGTCTGTTTTCTGTTTCCTTGAGTCAGCATTGTGAAATGGTGGAGTGGAATATCTGTTTGATTTTAACTTCTTGTCTTTCCCAGCTTTAAACTTCTCTGTCACATTGTTGGAGGGCTATAAAATGATTCTCTTTGCTCCATGTAGTTTATCAGCCCAGCTGTGTTTGCTGGAGTTACTGGACACTCCAGAGAAGGCCGACAAACTTCAAAAAGCCATTTAAGCATTGTTCAGATGGGAGACATGTGACCATGGTGGCCAACTTCAAGACTCAGACAAAAATGGAACCAGGAGGAATTGGGGAGAGGCAACCCCCCTCCCACACAAAGTTAGCCATGTGTCCAAAACTGGAGTAGCTGGTATAGGAGTGCAGTGGCTGTTGCTAGCTGGGCCTAAGGGAGAAACAAGAGGGCATAGAAACAGAAGTGGTTGCAAAAATATCCGTTCTAGAAAACCCATTGAAACAAATGGATACTGAGTAGTGTGAAATAATCAGTCATATATAACCAACATGCTCTAATTAATGCATGAAGGGGGTTAAGACCATAGAGTAAGCTGTCCTGCCAGGCTTAGTTGGGTCGCTCTTCTCAACTTGGGAATAAGGGTTATCTAGTCTTTGCCCTTCCCATTCCACCATGTGACCCTTACCAGTAAGGAGTTCTAAGATGGTTGCTCCAGCTTAGCTGTGCGGCTTAAGCAAGTCTCCTTTATGTTTCTATACAAATAATTTAGAAACAGCCACCTTTTATAACCTACTTTTTATTGCTTGTGTTTTCTAACTGCTTTATGGGAAAGCACATGAATCTAACCTTTGAAGAGTTTGTAAATAAACCTTTTTTTAACTTAACAAATGTGTGGTCTCTTTCTGTGCTAAGGGAAGAGGGTAATTTAGGAAGCAACTTAGAAGAGGAGATTTTAAAGGTCTAACAACCTACATTTACTTTGCTGCATATTTTGTGATTTTAAATCACTGCTGGGGTTCTCTCTCTCACTAAGAGTACTTTCCCCAAACCTGGAAATTCTCCCTTTATTTGCATATCTTTAACCAAATCAACAAGTAGCAATAAGTGTATACCTGAATAGCAAAGGGATGCCTAGGATATCCAGAGCCCTGAAGGTCAGCAGACAGAACACACCTGCCAGTTTTCTAAGCCTTCACCTCTCTTGAAAATAGAGCTATCTTTCAACCTGTCCTGAGTTGAATAATTTGGCCGTGGTTGACAAAAACAGTCACTGTCCTGTAATGCAGAAGTCAACGGGGTGGGGGTGCAGGATGCTGGATTCCATTGACTTGAGTCAGGTGTATTGCACAATCCTATAATTATTCAAAAGTAAGCCCAACTTGATTCAGACATACTTCCTAGAAAGGGTGCTTACAAATATATTCCAAATCTGTTTATATCCAAATATGGGTGGAGGATCAGGCTAAAATATTTAAAATTCACTAGGTTGCTGTCTGTTGAGGTCAATAGGTAAATAATCCTCTGCTTTAAAAAAAGACATTCAAGAGTTTCTTTAGCATATTACACCCTCTGTCCAGTTATGTACAAAATTTGTTTACTCATTCATACACATAAACACACCCTTATGATGTTCTCCAATGAAGCCAAAGGATAATGGGGCTGTTTAGAAAAAGATATTGAATTAAAGCAGGAATCGCCTAAAAGCCCTTTTGACAAATGGTAATTTTGAAAATGAATCATCAGCCTGCCAGCACATTTGATTTACTTCCTGTGCAAACCTACTTAGCATCTCTGGCATTAGAAGTGCACTAATAGAATGCAAGCTGAAGTATAAAGCAGCATAAAGTATCATCCTATTTCCTCTGATGTGAAGTGGTGATTGCTATGCTGCGAGCTATTGGCTTTAGCTCAAGGCCTCGCATTGCATGAGGAAAATTGACTTTTTTCCTTGGTAGACTGATTCTCTCCTTTCAGTTTTTAAGCATCCACAAACCAATACAGAATATGAACCATTATGATTATTCAAGTGGAAATTGTAGTAGCACAATACAAAGCATAGTTTGGCTGCTAAAAGGGAGGCCTCAAACTGCAACATTCAGGTTCACAGGCTTCCTGAAAGGACTTTTTATACAGTTGATGAGCTAGCAGAGGGAAGCTGGCTGTAAATCCACAGCTCAGCTGTATTAAGCAGCAAAGAACTCGGTTCAGCCACTGTGACACAAGTTACATTAACAGAGAAAAATGGGGCTTCAGGCACAATAATTTCAGGTGTAATTTCCGTTTACTGATAAGAACTCTTTGGCTCAAAATGATCCCTTTGTCATATACTGTCCTGTGGCAGCAAAAGTCCGCATAATAGCTACCGGTGAGTTTTAAGGAAATGGAACTGATTAAGGAATATGTCTGATCCACAATTGATGTTCAGAAAACACGTGCCCATCTATATATATACTTGCATTCAGGTGCAGTGGCAAGAAAATATTCCACAAAGGAAAAGTAGAGAAAATATATACATTCTCTTTCGGTCTCTTTTTCACTCTCTTCTCTTAGCTCTTGATAGTGGTACTCAAATAGGGAAAGGGTTGGCATAGGGTTGTGGAAGCTCATAAACTTCTTCAGGAGAAAGGGTGTGATATAAAGTTGATAAACAATAATAAACAACAGTGTTGTGGTGCCTACCTGTACTGTCTTCGTATACTACAGTTATTATCTTCCAGTTGTAATATAGCACCAAATCCAATACTGCTCTGCTGATGGCTGCATAGTCTGGGTAGAGGTTGATATAAAAGGAATCTTTGTTATCCACCGTAGGATGTTTCCATCGGGTCTGTATATGTGGAACTTCAAGTGCATTGCAGATAGATTGTACCGCACTGACTGATGAGCTGTGAGATGGTCCAAAGAGGGCAGCTACCCCAAGAGCAAGCTGATCACATGCTGTATGAGAGAGGGATAATGAAAAGACCAGTTATGCTGTAGGACCATTTTACTCTTTTGTCTAACTGAATTGGTGGAATTGCTGAATTTGGGGGGAAATGAGTTCAAAATGGGGGGGGGGGAGGAGCAAGGGCCAGCTCATCAGAACTTTATACCATCATTGTTTTCAACTACACAGATGGGATACAGCCTATAACAAAACCCCAAGAACTTCAAATAAAAATAATGCAAGGGTTTCACTTCATTACTTTTAAATAGGGCTGACTTCAAATTCCTCAGTCACGATTGTGAGACATTCAGGAGCCCTGAGCTGTTCTAGTAATGTATTCACCCAATGAAACTCTTATGAATTATGATGCATGGCACAGTGACCATAGATACATTTCATTGCAATAGGCACAGCAAGGATTTCCAAGCTACCTGACAAATTGCTATCCAAGGGTGTTATAGTTTGTTAATTTCAAGGCAAACACTCATAGAGGATAAAGGGTACTATTATTCATGGTGACACTTTATGTTGTGAGATGTACTCATTTTATGTGGACCTTTGAGGAAAGCAAAGATGGAACTAGAGATTTGCACATTACACTAATATTTATCATGCATTGAATCATTTTTTAAAAGTGAGAATTCTAGTAAAGTGAAATCAAAATAACATTTTATATGTTGATCTTGTTCGAGTCCCTGATAAAATGCAAATTATTTTATAAGAAAGACTGGAGTTATTTTAATATCCTTGAAATAGCTTGTATGATTCATGCTTAAATTTGCTTCTTTCATGATAAATTATAATATATTGAGGAACAAATCAGAGAAATTCCTTACTAATATTTAAAATTCCTTTAAATATCTATATGCTGATTTCAAATGGCCAAATGGTCGGTTTAATCCGGCCCCTGTGGCAGTTTACCTCCTGGGGTAAAAACCTCAACAACTTCAATCCTAAAAAAAGTCACAACTTTGGTTGGCCCTCACAGCCCTTCACTTCATCAAATCTGACCCTCTTTGTAAAAAGTTTGGACACCACTGGATTGCATTAAGACACTTAAAGGTATTGCTGATGAATACTCTACCACTGATCATCTAAGGAAGCGGTGTGCAGTCAGAGCCAAAGTGGGCCCATCACCCATTTTCTCTCAAATTCTCTATTTGCTTCTGCTGCTGCAGAAGGGACAGACCGCACTTGCAAGAGGCCTGAATGGATCACTTGCAAATTGCTTATGAAATTAGGCTGAGAGCCACATTAAATTAGACTGAGGGCTACATGTGGGCAGAAAGGTGCAGTTTGATCACTGCTTTATTTTAAAGGTAGTCAGAAGAAGCACTTAAGAGCCATCTGACCAATGAAAATGAAAGCATCCCAAAAGTGTCCTTTTCTGAAAGCTATGAGCCTGTTCTGGCTTTGAAACTGGGACCAAAGCAGATGTTCTGAACGGTTCTACAGTCAAACAGTGAAGAACTTTGCACGGCCAACCTTGCCATTAGAAATTGGAAGAGGCAGTTGGGATGTCATGCTTTATTGTTGTATGCTTAGCCAAAGGAGAGGTACTTTGGAGATTTTCTTCATCAGGTACCAAAATAACTTGGTCAGCCTTCGGGACTACACATCTTGACTCTGCCTGGGGTAGCTCCATTTGCGGTTTTGTCTGAGACAGAAAAATGTCCTATGTAGCATCTAGTAAAAGACTGTGTGCATGTGTGTGTTACCATGCACTCAACTGCAACTCTAATCACAACTATCACATCTGTATAAAGCTACCTGAAGTGACTTGAATGGCAGCAAACGATGACTGCATTTCAACCTGGATACGTCCTTCATCTACTTGCATCAAGTCAACCCATATTCTCAGCTTGCCAATGTAGTAATATGGATTTTATCACCTCAGGCAACTAGCCAACAATGAGAATCTAACTAAGAGGTGAAAGCAAACAGGGTTGATTATCATCTACTATGGAGAAGTTGTCAGAGAAATTGATGGTATGACCTTAGCCGCATTATGTTATGTTTCAAACTTTTATTATAGTTGTTGTTATTATTTGTTTAGTGGCCTCGGTTTACATATGCTACCTTCCACAATATAATTTGCAAAAGTGAGGACTCCACAAGAAGAGTTCACTAAATTTAGAGAAGGTAAAGGCAGGTGGAAGAAGAGAGACAAGGTAATAAGGGATGTGGGATACGACTGTTTGAACATGAAGTATTCATACTTTATTCCACAGGGATTAGAATTTTTTAAGCAATTTATTAAATTGTTCCTCAGGATGCCAGACAAGCAAGCATTTAATCCATTTATCTTTCTCTGAAGGAACAAGGCATGTCTGACACCATCTAATCTACATGCAGACCAGAAGTCTTGCCTCATCAAAAAGCCCACTTGGGACTGTTGATTTTTCTTAGGCACAACTAGTCATTCACCTCTTAGAGGCCTTCTTGACATATATCATATAAATGGTAATTTATCTCATGGTCCTTTGAAATAAAGACCTGTACATTTTCTGATGGAACCACATGTGGCATCAGAGTCATGAATTACTAAGAAAGGGTTCAGAATGCACTCTGCAAATGTATTCACTACATAACGGACTTCAGTATCTTAGAATCAAATAGGTTTACTAGCAAATAAGTTTAAGAAACCATCTACCATGCTGCTGCTACCCACATAAACTTATTACAACCTTGAAATCCAACAGTGATTTCCGGTAATATTTTCATAAACCTGATTAAGGTAGCTTTTAGGCAGGAAATTTTATTCAGCTAAGGGATCTTTTACTTCTATTTTCTTAACCATGTTTTAAATAACTTTTTATTTTAATTGTTCCTTGGAAGTTTCAGTGGGGCAGACAAGTATTTATTCTGTTACAATTGATGTATTCCTTTTTTACCATGCATGTTACCTGGAAGAATTTTTATTCAGAAGAGTAGGATAAGTTTTCAGTAAATATATAAATGCTCAAAAATGCAGATACGAATGTTCCATTTTAACATTCTGTGGGGCTTTCCTCTATCAATTTTTAATTTAAAAGGTTATTGTTTAGAAAAGCTTTCTGTTTTCAAGGTTATACCATTACAGGCTGACTTGATTGAAGTAGACTTTTGTGATTCAAGTAAACTGTGGTCCAGGGGCATTTTGTCGATACTCCTATATGGTCAGGGCTAAATTAAAAATATTTTACAAAAATTCACACGCAGAGACACAGGCAAAACAAATGCAAGGATAGTAACCGGTCTGCTCTCTCAAAATATTGATAGTATCTCTGTGGTGCACATCAATACACACAACCCTTTACAAATGCTTGAAGATTAAATACTGAAATACTACATGTCCCATACTGTAGAAAGGCTGCTCATTTATAAGCAGGGAAGAGAGAAAATGTTTGATTTTCTGTCACATACTATTACTATCACAGAGCTAAATATTAGCAAAGAAGATCAGCTCAGCATGGCTCTCTAGATATTTCAATATTGCAAACAATTACAGCCATTTCAAAACTTATACAAAACAAAGAATTAGATTGTTTCAGATAATTATGCAGTAAAGGCCTAGATTGTGGTTGAAGAAATATGCTGGCCTGGGTGTGTTGTCACAGATTATACTGAAAAATCCCAACCTATTTGACATTCATTAGCTATATTTAGCTGCAATAAACTGACTACAAGGAAAGACAGAATTTTTTAGAGGCAATGTGGGCACAACATTTGAGAGTCACTTAGAAAGTTACCTCGTCTTGAAGCTTCAAAACTATCAAAAAGGTTAATTCTCTGGATGTCATAGGTTAATGTGGTATTAGGCATCAGTGTTCTGTTTCTGTTAATGTTGGTGACTGCAAACTTGAAAGCTAACTCTTCCACGTTGACAGGTTCATTTTCCACAGTTTCAAATATCCCGCCTGTGAAAATAAAGAGACAAAATAATAAGCTTTAGTCATGTTTTAGCTGGTCTTAGCATGTCATTACATACAACACCAATCTAAATGAAAATAAGGAATGTCCATTTCAGAACAAGGAATAGAGAAAAAAATCGGTGGAGAGAGCAATTTTATTTCTTGTAGCACCTTGGTATATTGGTATTCAGCTGATGGCTTGACCATCAGTTGGTCAACACAAGAGGATAATGAGAAGGTAAACCGGTTTGAGGTTTTTTAAAAAACCAATCAAATGGTATATCAATTGTTTGAAATAAATGAAGAAGTAAATTTTGATTTCAGTCAACCACAGGGTAGTTATGGTTTGTTGAAATAAGCCAACTTCATAAACCATGGTTGGAACAACAAACCAGAGTTTAGATGAACCAGTTTTTCAGGTTCAGATTACATGTGTCCAGAGAAGGGCAACAAAGATAGTGAGTGGCCTTCTGCCTATGATAAGCGTGATGTCTGAACCAGGCCTCTATCTTTCAGCCTTTATTGAGATAACAGCATGAAGGAGTAAATCACAACATAAAGATTGTAAGTGTATAGTATACAATAACATAACACATATTTTTAAAATTTGAGGTCCAATTTAAGTGGCACCTGTCATTACTTCAATAAATATCTCTCATGCCCCAGCTGTATGTGAACATGTACTGTAGATAATGCCCCTTAGATTATATCAATCTCATGGCCAAATTCTGTGGAAATGTGGGGCTTGAGAAATGCATAATAAACAGCATATTTTGAAGCAAGTTCTTTAAGCAGCCACATCTAACTGCAGCTCTTGATTTGCATGTATAATTTACTCATTTACTGCTATCCACTAGAGAATACTTTGAATTTTGCAGTCACTTATTTCCCCATGTGAAATTCACAATTCACATATTGCTTAATATTTCCCAGTCAACAAAATATAATCTGCTAATGTGCTGCAAGGGCTCTTTTGCTTTTTATATGTCGCCGGTATAGAGTAGCATAGTCATTATCTGACAATCAGGAAATGGAAATACACAGTAGAATTACAACCTGCTTTACATTTTAACTCAGCAGTCACAATGTTAATAGTTCTTAGAAGAAAATAAGATTGAAATGTCATACACTTTTTAAGCAAGTAACATTAGGTTTACCATTTAAATAACATGTAATTTTATAGATGATCACATCTTAAACAATTTTATTATGTATCCCTCTATATTACAGCTGCCTCACAATTCTTTATCCCATAATTCTTTTAGATAATGAATAATGGCATTACCAACCAGTCTACTGGTCCCTTGGTTGACTCTACTTAGCATTCCCCAATAGTACTTCGTTTGGATTATAGTACCAACTACTGAGCTACATGCTGAAATTAATGTCAGTCAGCTCTGTCCGTCATATTTTTCTCTTATCAGGACTCCTGTAATCTCTGGAAGATTTATATCTATAAGTTCCCTTGAGCCATCAAGAAACATCTGACAGTTCTTTTGTCAGTTTGAACACGAACCAAATAACTTTCATTGCTACTATTTGTCACCGTCCCCTCACTCACTGAGTTGGCATCCACCTTTTGGGGTTGCAGAATCCTGCTTTTCCTATAAATGCAAACTTCTTGCAGTTCAGCCAGTTATTTTCCTGCACAAGCTTGATAATAAATAATGGTGTTACAAAAAGGGTCACCGCCTTGCTTGTGATATAGGACTGCCCAAGAGACATTCCATGTAATTTATGAACAAGACAGTAGATATCCTCTTAGATACCCTGGACACACGGAAAGGAAAGAGCCAGGCCTGCATCTTTTCCTTTCTAGTAATCAGTTAGCCTTGAGAACACAGCAGCCTAGCATGGTTGAGATTGCAATCAAATAAGGCTCCTTAATCAACTCCAGGTTTCTAATTCAGTATAGTTTATTAGTCCTGCAATCCTAAATTCTTTAGGAGGGCACACCGACGGTCAAAGGGTGCATTGGATCTCCCAATCTGAGCACAGGGGGAGAGAGCTCCAACTTTGGAAAGGGAGATCAAGTGTCATTTTCCCTCCCATCTCTGACTTGTACAACCACCTCTGTGGCTGTTACCCTACTAGTATTGAACTCTGACGTGGTAGGACCAAAAGGGGTGTGTGCTGGGAAAAGATATGAAGACACGGTGACTTTCCAATCATCTGATACTCCTCCAAACCCAGAAACTTGAGGATTGCCTCTCTCCATATGAATCTACCCAAATCCTGCAATCATCATGCAGGCCCTTCTTCGTGTGTCTCCTCCACAAAAGGTCTGGAGGGTGGCTACATGAGAACAGGCCTACATGTGTTTTTTAAAAAACACATCCACATGATGCCCTTCAGTAGTTCCACAGGTGGGTAACGTGGGGTGTACATTGTATCTCCCCCCCATTACCACATTATCCATGGATCAACATTGTCTGGACACAAAAAGAACGTGTACATACAGGGTACATCAGATCCACTTTAATTTGCTAGATGTACACAGCCTCGTTATTCAATGAAACTAAAGGAAGCCTCCAGACTAAAGATTGGAAAGTTCCTCAGCTGTAAGATCAGTCATTACTTACGCTTAGCTTGTGCCATCTTTGTTCATGCCAATATTTAGTCCCTTTAACGCCATAAAGTTAAATCACTTCCCTGATTCTGCTGCTTTTGCTTTGGCATTGATTTTCCACCCACCCCCCACCGCATGATCTAAATGTGCAAACTATTTATGAGATTATTAGTTCTCCAGTGGTTCGACTTTGAAAATAAAACACTGAATACACTTTATGAGCTTTCCTGTAGAAGGAATCATGACATATATGCAAGTAACAAATTATTCATCTGTTTCAATATTTACTCAATACCTCACAAGCTTGTGAATCATAATCTCTAGACTGACGGTGAAATGGAAGATTAAAGTGGCAGCCTTGATGGAGAACCCATAAAATGTCAGATGCTGTATATAGGTAAACATAATTAGTGTATCTTAGAAATTAACTGCCTGGAAAGAGCTACAAGGAAGAAACTCAATATAAAAAAGATAATGAAATAAATCATTAAAAATGCTAGGAAAGTCTGTGCATGGAAGTCAGTGTTGATCTTTGGACAAATGTGCAGTTTATAGTAAGTATACATACGAAGATCTGAGTGGAAGGTCTTTAAAGGTAAAGCCTATAATTTCCCAATTCATTTGTTTGATGTAAAATTACAGGTCCATTCTATTACAGGCTTTGCAGCCTAATAAAGGCCTGGAACATTCAGATTAACAGCCACATCCTACGTATGTTTACTTAAGAGTCTCACTGAACTGAATGATGCATACTTTGTTGTAAACGTGCCAAGAACTCCGTCCTGAAGCAATCAAATGATTATTTCAAAATGGACTGGCTAGAGCATTCCTGTGGGATTAAAGACACTAGCATATCCTTTACTCTTCCCAAAACTCTCATAAATTCATGGGAAGAATGTGATATTTAATTCTTTAAGCATGGGAAGGGAACCTTTACATGCTGCTGGACTAAAAGTACCATCAACCAATGGCCACGATGGCTGGTATTGATGGAGTCCAACAACGTCTGAAGGGCCACAGATTCCTTGCCTCTGTTTTAAATGGCACAATAGAAGTGTAGAAAGCTGCTTCATACCAGTACAGACTAGTTGTCCATCTTGCGCAGGATGTCAGGCCGAGAAACTTTTGCATAACTGTTACCTGATCTTTTTACCTGGAGATGCCAAGGGTTGACTCTGGGGTCTTCTGCATGCAAAGAATGTATTCTAATACTGAGCTAAAATCATTCCCACACATACTATGGCAAATGAGCACTTTGGAGTGACGTGTGCTATGGATATATTCCCAAATCTTCCTCCAATTCTGCCCTGATTCTACATGATTATGGGCATGATTATGAATCCATTTTGAGTGCCGTATGCTGTATGCAATTCTGGTTACCCAGCTCAAAAAGAGTAGTGTAGAGCTCAAAAGTACAGAAAAGAGCAGCCAGAATGATGAAGGTTTTGGGGCATTTTCCCTTACAAGGAAGGCTCAAATGATTGAGGCATTTAGTTTAGAGGGAAGTATGACAGAGGGCTAATCTACACTTCCATTTGTCCCATGACTTCTTCCGTTTGTCCCATGATTTTTTTCTTTAGTCCCACCATTTTCCCTGACAAAACCTGCTGTTTATTGCTGAATCAGAACAAACGTCCATCTGCCGAAAACCCAATTGACATTTGTTTTGTTTCAGCAATAAACAGCAGGTTTTCTCGGAGAAAGAGGCAAGATAAAAGACAAACCTCTTGGAGCCATGCCTAGGATTCATGGGACAAATGGGAGGGTGAATGAGCAGATATACAGAATAAGGAATAATAATACATTTGAATTTTTAGCATAAGATAAGCTCCATTGTCCTCTTTCTCTGAATCCTTCCTTACTACTGTTGACATCTGAATGCACATGCGTAAAAGTATTAAAGAATGAACTAACATCTGATGGATGTTTCAGGTGACTGGACTAAGATGTAGTTACTAAAATCGTTATGTCAAAATGTAGTCATGTCATACATCTTGTGTATGCTCTGACCTTGATCTGTCTACAGTAAGTGTCTAGTAAATAAGTCACACTAGAGAACATAAATGCATATACCAAGTAGCAACAGTTTTTGAGACAAAGACAATAACTGATCTGATATTTTACCAAATGTGTTATACTTTGCATGTAAGTGCTCTCAGTTCTATACCTAACATAAATGAACTCCAGTTAAAAGTTAGCAAGGCTGCAAAAAACTTTTGCCTGGTGCTTTTGAAGGCTGTTGCAAGTCAGTGTAGACAATAGTGGGCTGTATTAGAGGTGGGTAATGTGCGACCCTTTAGATATTGCTAGACTGCCATCTTCACCATTCCTGACCATTGTACAAGCTAGCTGGGGCTGGTGGTTTAAAGCAGGGACTGGGAACCTATGGCCTTCTGGGTGTTGTTAGATTACGGCTCCCATCATTCCTGACCATTGGTTATGCTGGCTGGTGCTGATGGGATTTGTAGTCCAGGAAAATCTGGAGGCGCACAGATTTCCAACCCCAGGTTTAATGGCATCTTTTTGCTTCTATTGGAAACTATGTACCACACCACTGTTTTCATTTCAACATAGATTCAAACCAGGACAAGAGAGTTATTTCATTATTTTCATAAACAACTAAAGCATAATTGTGAAATACCCACTTATTTTCGTGTTTTAGAAACACGAAATAAGTATGAACGAAAAGTAGCTATAAACAAAGTAAATAAAATGCAGTGGCTAGAATGAAGACTAGAAGGGAATTCACTTTTAAATGCCTTATGGGACAAAATATGGGTAGACTTTTCTCTGAGCTAATATTACTGACTTTTTCTTTGGAATTATTATACAATTATGTATAGTAAAGTTCTTTGGAATTATTATACAATTATGTATTTGTGCAGTTATGAATTAATTAAGGACATGTAAAGAACTCACACATAGATATTAAAATCATCATATTCTCACACTCTTAGATGAGAATGAGGCTGGAAGGTTATTAGATATTTCCGGCAACCATTTGCACTTCAGTCAGATTAATTGCATAGGTACAGAAATACCTTTGTCACAGCATATTAACATTAACCCCATGATCAAATTAATATTTCAACCTTATGTGTTCCTGCCATAACTCCTGGGGAAGCAGAATCACAGAGCTGAGAAAGTCTTGAAGGTGAGCTAAGACAGGATGTTCTATATGCAAACCTTTCTAACAAATTAGGCTACATCAATTAAAAATATGGATTTGGGTGTTCAAATCAGTGGCAGCAGAGAAGGCATCAAGGAATCATGCTTCCTGTATCACAGATGTAACTTCCTGTTCCCTCCCCACTCCTTCTCTCTCTTCCTTTCACCAGCATTGGATGCAGACATGCCTTCACTTGCTCCAGTTTTAGGCACAATATTATGCCTACATACAGTGGTACCTCGGGTTACATACGCTTCAGGTTACAGACTCCGCTAACCCAGAAATAGTACCTCAGGTTAAGAACTTTGCTTCAGGATGAGAACAGAAATCGTGCAGCGGCGCAGCAGCAGCGGGAGGCCCCATTAGCTAAAGTGGTGCTTCAGGTTAAGAACAGTCCTCCAGAATGAATTAAGTTCTTAACCCAAGGTACCACTGCAGTTTTTACTGCTGCCACTGCTGTGAACCAAGACGTAAATCTTACTTCTAAACTTACTTTACAAATTGTTGTCCGATTCTTTTTTAAGCAGGGTAAGAAGGGGGCAGCCAGTTTACTTCATAGTTGAGATTGCTCAAAACATGTTTTTAAAGCCTAATTCCTGTGCTTTTAATTTTGTTTCAAACTGTTCAACCCACACATGTGGGTGCCTGGAGGGATAAATTGCAATTAGTATATCCTCTCCTACCCAATTAATATATCCTCTCCTAGCCATTAAAACTCATCTCACACTTTTAGTGTGGATACCCACATTGCTGCCTCATATGGAGATGCTCTGGGTGGATGACTGTATTCCTGGAGGGATGCTTCACAGGCTAGCTAACTATACGGTTGTCTGTGGGGAGGAGGGCAGTCATCCTGTGTGTCTTGACAACAAGTGAGGGGGTTTATATGGTTAGTCAATCAATTAGTCCTTCTGATTTGCCATAAATATAAAGTTATCTTTTGTGAGCGGCTCTGAGTGCAACTTTCTTAATAACAAATATGAAATAAAATGTATAAATATGCATGTAGATAGACAGGATAGATAAAACAAATTTTGTGTTTATTATATGGAGGTTCCTGGTTCCCAACAGAGTCTTTTTCAATTAGGTGTTCAAGCCTGAAAGTATTTCCCTATGGCTCTATTGACATAATTCATGCTCCCGAGTTTCTCAGTAATGAATCCCTTTTTAAAAGAACAACTGACCTGATTTACTTAGTTTTGGACAGTGGGCATGTGGCTGCAACATGTTAAAAGATTGCTTGGGAAGCAAAAACATTTTTGTGTGCCTATGAACACCAGTTATGTGCTGGCGAAGTATCAGAATAACCAGTGAAGCAGGGGTATGAAATGTAGTGGTTAACTGACATGCATGTATTCATTGTATTGTCTGACCAGCATCTAGTGATGAGGCAGGAGCTGAGCAAGAGAACATTGAAGGAAGCTGAGCCAAGAAGCGCAGAAGAATCAGTTATCCCAGCAAGAGTCCAAGAGCAACTGAGAGTCTTATATTCTCTTGCCAGCCTCTCCTTTTCCTCTGACTTCTCCCTCCTGGCAAAAAAAGCCTCTCCTATGACAACCCTGAGTTTGTTACCACTACTGCCTTGAAGTCCAGGAGGCAAATGGGGAAAATTATACACATACAGACACAACCTGAGCTCCTTTACAGGAAGGAAGCTTTGAAATGATGGAACTGATACATTTTCTGGACAGAATAAATCCTCTATGGAGCCCTTTTCTGGGCTTCCTTCAGAAAACAAAATATATTTTTTTTACCATCTTTATCAGAGAAATTATGTGAGTGAGAAACAGAGGAGCAAGAGAAGAAGAGAGTGTTTTGACACTTTCATAATCTTGTTTACACTGTCAAAGGGCACCCAAAGCCTAGTAATGTGTGAAATTCCCTTCACAACTATGTCACATCAAAATTTTGATTTCCCGCAATACCCTCAGCAAGGATCCTACAAATTTGCTTTGACATTACAGTGGTGCCTCGCAAGACAAAATTAATCCGTTCCGCGAGTCTCTTCGTCTAGCGGTTTTTTCGTCTTGCGAAGCAACCCTATTGGCGGCTTAGCAGATTAGCGCTATTAGCGGTTTAGCGGCTATTAAAGGCTTAGAAAAAGGGGGGGAGCGGAAAAAAAATCTCAAGACTCGCAAGACATTTTCGTCTTGCGAAGCAAGCCCATAGGGAAATTCGTCCTGCGAAGCGCATCGAAAAACGGAAAACCCTTTCGTCTAGCGGGTTTTCCGTCTTGCGAGGCATTCGTCTTGCGGGGCACCACTGTATAAACATGCCCATATCATGCTGCAGATGATTAGAGACTGAATCTAAATAGAGCAACCTTGACAGTAACTTCCTTCAATAGTGTTGGTCTATGTGCCAGAAAGCGGCTTAGTCCTGCTGGCCACATGACCTGGAAGCTGTACACTGGCTCCCTCGGCCAATATAGCGAGATGAGCGCCGCAACCCCAGAGCCGTCCGCAATTGGACCTAACGGTCAGGGGTCCCTTTACCTTTACCTTCATATTTTTGATAATTATCCACAGTCAAGAGAAGGAGCACACAGATAGATGCAAACCCTGAGCAGTGTGAAATAACAAAAATGTTATTTTAATCAAATGAAATTATAGAGATGAATATGTCAGATGATCACTTTTGCCTCACATCTTTGTTAATCACATATTGCAAGCTATAATGCAGAAAGTGTTCCACAAAATAATAAATAAAATATACTGGTAATCATAATAATATAGCTCACCACCTTGGGATGGGAAGTAAAGAGATTCTCAAGAAAAAATCTTTACCTTTCGTGCATTCAGTGCATATTTTTGAACTCAGACATATAATGGTTTGATCTTGCCCCCCACCCAGTCCTCTTTCTTGTTATATGGGCTATCTGTACAAAGAATAAACATTATGTCTTCCTCATCAAAAGTTACATTGCTCGAGTGCCCATTAGTTATCTATAAGGCGCTTACAAACATAAGGTTTTTACTGTAGCTGCAGAAATCTGAGCTTATCCTGGAAAAGCATGGATTAGCTGAGATCACAGCCTTTTCATATAGCACAGCTTTAAAAGAACAATTTGATTTTTGGAATAAAAATAAAAGAGAAAGAAAGAGAAATAAGAATACAGTGTCTTTTGAGTTATATCTGATTTGTTCCCTTCCTGCTACCTTTTTCTTCTGAACTAATTCTGTTAACTGCAATGGCATTTCATTGATCAATGAAATAATAAGCTCCCTTTCTTCTCAACTCCAGGGAGTGATCTACCTAGATCTTTGGAACAGCTTTGAGATTAGGAGGGAAATATGTGTGCTCTTTTCTACTTCATGCAGGGGGGAGAGGGAGAAAAAAAATGCAATACAGTTGGATCTAGGATTGAACATTAAGAACCATGATGTCTGCACTGCTTAATATCTTCCAATTAATATACAGATTCATTTGCTTAAATGTAATATTTTTCTACCCTGACTTTCATGACATACTTTCACAAGGTGGCTTACAATGAAAACTTTTCAATATTTAATATTTTTATTGTATTGAACAAACGTAATAAAAGGAACATCAGATTAAAAACATTACACGCCACACCAATCTCCACGCAGTGCAAGATTCCAGGCACCTACCCAGGGTTCGTGTTTCCTTTGGAAACAATATATAGGATGGTGGCAATAAGAGCAGTCAAAAGACTTAGCATATTAAAAAGTATTTAGAGAAAGACCACAAGAGAGGAGCCCAGACAGTGCTCCTTTGAAGAGGGCAGGATTCCAAAAGTGTGCGAATACCACTGAAAATGTACACGCCACCTTCTAGATACCCACCTCTCTCTCTCTCTCTCTCTCTCTCTCTCTCTCTCTCTCTCTGTGTGTGTGTGTGTGAGAGAGAGAGAGAGAGAGAGAGAGAGAGAGAGAAGTGGGAATAGCACTAAGTGAAAGATTAGTTTATTCTGAGATCTAATGAAATGTTATCACATCAGATAAATAACCTATTTACTAACTGGTCATCCATAAAATATATCAAGCAACAAGAGAGGAGGTTGGGAGAGGTAGGTATTAGTTATTTGCTTCTTCAGCACAGCCACCTAGTACTATAGCACATCATTATTTAGCACCAATACAAAATGAGTACATGTTTTCCTTCTCCTCTGAGGATAGCTAAGAGGCATCCAATTGCTAAGTGGACTTGGGTGAGATATGCAGAGCCATTCTAATGAGGGCCTGGGGAGCACGGGGCAGCAGATTCTCTGTTCTATCCAAAGCTTTCCCCCTTATTTGCACCATGCCAGGTCCAGACTTGTAGCTGAGGGGCCAGAGGATTGGTTTCCTTGGAAGATGCACTGAGTTTTATATCAAAAGTTGCCAGCATCCTTTCTCCTGGCTTGTTGGCAGGAGGATCATCAGCAGTAGCTTACTGTCCCCTAACCAGTGGCATGATCATAGAATTGTAGAATTGGAGGGGAATCCCAAGGTCAGCTAGGAGGCTAGCAGCAAGGCAGTGCTGCCCCACCCACCACTAGGGATTGGGATTGCTCCCTAAGTAAATCATTCCTGCCTTTTTTTTTATGGTAAATGTCATAGCTGGAGGAAGCAGTTTGAAAATGTTTAAAACATAACCTTTTGATCTGTCTATAGAAAGCAAATATGTTCATTTCATGAACAAATCAGTATCTTTGACCATGCTCAGTTGGCACACAATTACTGTGGTTGTCATTGTATGATACAGATATGTAGAAGATGTAAGGCACAGATTAAATATCGCTTGGTTAGGACCAAGCAAAGATTAAAAGCTATAAAGCGCATTGAGAGCATCTGATAAAAGGACACTATGGTGAATTGTGTTGGAATATGTTCAGGCGGTTGTTGCCATCCAAGCAGAACTGTTCTCTGATGCTTTTGCATAAGGGACCATTTACACTTGACCGAGTCTGTCGCTATGTGACAAGCAGACACAGCCATTCATGGGAAGACGAAGAAGAAATGACAGTATGTGTGATGCTGCTATAGACAAAAATATTTCCATACTGAGCTTTTAAGCTGAAACAGTTTCTTGTGATTTTCAGGCCAGCAACAAGGTCAGGTTGCAGATAATGTTAGCACCAAACACTTTCCATTTTGGTATAACAAAACTTCAGCATTTGACAGAGGGAAGCAGCTACCTTTGCCTGCCGTTGTGAGATGTTCTCTTGGCTAGGATCCAAAGACCTCTTAAGGCTCTCCTGAGGCTTTTGGCTTAAATCAGTAGACCCTTCCTGCCAGATCAGTGCTTTTACAACTCTCTTCAGTCTTCTGTCATGTGGCTGTTCAAGTCTAAATCACTAATGGGTGCATGAAACAAGAACTATCTAAGCATTTTACACTGAAGAGGCTTGTTCTACACTTTATCACCCCCTTTGGGAAAACTGCAGTTGTATGGGCGGTAGTAGCATTACTGTACTTCTATTTTTACCCATGATGCACTCCGATAGGAAACTTTCCATCAGCACATACATGTGGAACTGCACTCACTTTTAATTTCTTTACAAGACTGTGTTCTAAATGATGTCTCTTGGCTGCCGTATAAACATTAAAAGTAAGGGGTCTGGGTTTTGAAATTTTCTTGGCAATTATCAATCTGGAACATTACTGCTTCTCAGTCCACCAAGGGCTGTTTGAATTGAGAAATGCTCTGTTCATGCCATCATTAGTGAATACTAAAATTCCAAGATACTGCATTGTCTGCACCCACTCCTAACTCAAGAGAGCAAGCTTTGCTAGTTAAAATGGCAGCATTGCTTCATGACAGTTGTTTTTTAATCTTTTTTTTATGGGGGAAATGTTTTTTCCAAAAGCCTACACTTCCTTGCCAGCTACTGAAAAATACTTCCTGTGTGAAATAAGATAGGTATTATTATTTTAAATAAGACCTTAGCCCTATTCAGGCATTTCAATTACTTCCTGAATGATCTAATGCAGTTCTCTGCTTTTTAAAAATATATATAACAAAGTCTTATTTGTTTTATGTGCATTTTAATAGAATGCCAGAACTCGTGCCTTTTACCAGTTTGGGCTTCAATCTTCCCATGTCTACTCAGAACATACATTCAACAGGGTTTATTCTGAAGCTAAGTGGGGGTAGGGGTTTGCAGCCTTAGATTGGTACACCAGCTGGTATACCCTAACTAAAGTGTTACACTTGTTGCTAGTGGATTTCCAGACTCATTTTAAATGCTGGTTTAGACCTTTAAAGCCCTAAATGGTTTGCAGCCAGGTTACTTGCCTGCATCCATATGAACCTGCCCATGTTTTAAGACTTTAAAGACTTTTAAGATCAGTTAAACTAGTGGATACTAAGGACAGGGCCTTCTCAGCAGCGATCCCTAACCTTTAAGATGTGAAGATATAAAAAAACCCACCTGTTTCTCTCACCTCGTGCGAGAGGTGGCTGGGTTGGTTATGCTGTTTTGTTATTTTATTGATGCGACTTTGGGAATGGTTTTATCTTGGTTGAATTATATTTACTATATGCAATGTTATACTATCGGACTGTATTTTTATGATCATATTGCTTTTCACCATCACGTGTTCCGGGAAAAGAAGTATTTAAATATTTAAAACAAACTAACTAACAAATGGAAATGTGTTTTTAATTACAATTTTTCATGCAGATTTTTTTTTAATAAAAAAAGATTAATGTGGAAATGGGATGGAACAGACACATGAAAGCAATGTGAACCAGAAACGGACTGATTAGCCCATCTGTACTTCTAAGAGCTGTGCAGCTGATGAGAACAGAGAACCCCCACAATAAAGTGGCATTTTAAAGTGGCTGCAATGTATTTCATTCTTCTCTTTGCTCCCCACCATCTGCATTTTACTTTTACTTTATATTTTGTCAGAACTTTAAATAGCCTTCGGTGGGCAACTCGTGTTGTTGTATGTTAGATTAAATATCTTTTAATGGTCAAGATGTAGAGCTAATGGTCAGCAAATCTGGGGAAAGAAAGAAGGTTGCAATTAAAATAATCAGGAATAAAATAATGTGAATGCCACCAGAAGCATGAGTGTTAGGACCCAGTGACTACTGTGAGATATTTTAGTGTGATAGAGAAACAAATTGATTCATTTGCGAAATTTATGCTAAACCTCCTTTCTCAGCTATTACTTTGTTAAATCCTGCTTCCAACTGGATAGCATATTTTACAGGTAACTTAACTTAATGGTTGGGTTTTTTTTAAGTCAAATCCTCTTTGTAACCTTCATTTCTTCCTAAAGATAAATAAGCAAAACTTACTCTAAGCTAATAACTACCATTAAGCCCAAAGAAGTACAGGGAAGGAGGAACCTGCACTTCCCAGAAACTAATTAACAAGTTAAGTCAAGCAAGCAAGCCATCACTTAGTGTTATGCATTTTCATAAAGGACATGACCCCTGCTGGGATCTACTCACCCCAGCTGGTAGGGAAATTGATTTTTTCCTCCTTTATGCTAATTAACAGCAAGACTGGAGATGAGTGGTTGCCCCATCCAAGATTTTAGCAAGAGAAATCTGGATGACTCAAGCAGTTTGATATGCTGTAGCTACAGGGGAAGATAATCAAACTTCCAAACCACCAGCCATTCTGGCATGTGTGAAAAATTTCTTTCTCACCTGGCCCATTTTAAGGAATGTGCTGCTATTGTCGCCCTAATCTCCAAATATAATGCAGTGGGAATGGCTGTACTGCCAGAGAAAGGGATGGTGGGAAGCCATTTTGATCTCTTAAAATGCTATATAAATGGGTATATAGACTGAAATGGCAGAACAGTGCTAGGGGGAATGAAGTAACTAGGCACCTTTTAATTTATTTTAAAGGACTACTGACCACTTGGGTATGATTAAAGTAGAGAAGCACTCAGTTTCAAAAGAACTGTGAACAACCACACTGTAATTTCACAGACATGAAGACGGGTGAACTGCGTCAGTCCTCATCAGTGATATAAGGGGCAATATTCAACAGGTGTCTTGTCATTCCAAGTTGGAGAACAAATAACATTTTAGCAACAAAGACTCTACCTGGGGGGTATGATTCCTTCCCACCCCAGTTTTTATGTGCATGTTCAAGAAGGAAAAATGAAAACACAACTTGGAGGAAAGACATTCATAACCCACATGACACCAAAGAACTGCAAGTGTCAGGTCACTGCTCCAAAAAGAAACCATCTATGCAGTCTTTGCTAAACCTATTGAAAATATTAAAGCCGTTATGGCAAAGGTATAATTTGCTAGAGTCTTCTTGGGCCTTTCAACCATCCCAGCACAGGGACCATCTCCTGCTCTATCTTTAATTAGGTATATAAGCCAATGTACCTGTTAAAAGCAAAGGCCTGTTGTTTCAGCTGGTAGAGTTCTAATTGGTCCCCAATAGTATTAAACTGAATTACATCTAAATCCTGTATAGCTGGTTTGTGGACTAGGCAGTGTGCAACCTAATGAACCTGGATTCAGCATGTGCATGCCTTACTTTCCATCAAATGTGTAATATCTGCACCATAAATCAGTATTAATAGAAAAAAGAATATGAACTTTACAACCAAGGACCATTTGTTCTATATTTTTGAGCTCACAAAGACAAGTTTGATGTAATTGTCAAACCCCAGCAATACATCATCCAATTGTATTTGAGAGACAAAAGCAAAAAAAAACCAAAAAAACACAAACCAGTTACCATGGTACCTCGGTTCTCGAATGCCTCCATTGTTGTACGTTTCAGTTCTCAAATATCAAAAACCCAGAAGTAAATGCTTACATTTTCAGATATTTTTCAGAACCTGAACATGCGATTTAGCTTCCACCGAGTGCAAGAAGCTCTTGCAACCAATGGGAAGCCGCACCTCGGTTTTTGAATGTTTCGGAAGCTGAACAGGCTTCCAGAATGGATTCCGTTCGAGAACCAAAGTACCGCTGTATAAACATAACCACCAGAATTAATAGTAACTATTGTCTGTAGCTATGTAGATGCAATGCATTGGTATAAGCTTAATTTAAATATAAAACTACTCACTCTACCTCAAGGAAATAAATGTAGTAGCTTATGAAGATTATAAGGCATAAAGTATGGTTCACAAGCCATTCCAGGACTATGATTTCATTCCATCCACAAGCTCTTAACAACTTGAGCAACTTCAATGAAAACTTTTATGACAGTCCTATGGAGCACACATGTTTTGCAATGAGTGGCTTCTCCTGCCTTTGGCTTGCTAAGTCACTGTGAATTTGTATTCTCTGTATTTTATTGGGCAGCTGTCAAACATATTCAAGAAGTACTGTTTATATAGGAGTCACTTGTGCAATTTGAGACACATGGAATGCAAGTCTCTGCATGTTTGCTCATCATTTTGTTCAGTGGGGCTTATGCTGTAGTAGGACTGCAGTCTTAGAGCCCCATTACACGTTCAAATTGCATTTATTGGATTCGTTGATGGGGGGGGTGTCAGGATTGTGCCTGTTCAGTAGAGATGTAAATGGAGGTGTATACATGCGTGGTAGGACCTGTACAAATGGTCATGGACCATCTGTGCAGGGTCCCAGTCAAGTGAAAGAACCTACTTATGTACAGTTGTACATGTGAAGACTGCAATTTGCAACTACTGCTTAGCATAATGAAAATCTAGGGTGTGAAGCTAGCTGATTCGCCTACCCCATTAGTGAATGTAGTTTGAAGGTATGGCTAGGGCTAAGGAATGGGTAGCCAATGTGGTGCCCTCCAGATTTTGTGGGAATACATCTCCCATCACCTGGTTCTGGTGAGAGTCTAATAACATCTGGAGGACACCATGTTGGCTACCCCTGAGCTAATTAAATTAATTTATGTTATAGTTGACGGAACTGAATAGCTCAGAGGGGTCGTGTAGTAGCATTGTCATGAAATCCAAACTTAGGTTCCGTATGCAGTACACTTCTTTCTGGCAGCATTAAGATCCAAACCCTGCCCCTGTTATGTGGTATGGAATAACACTTGCCCACAGCTCCTCCATGAAGCTTACACCAACTCTTGTACCTTCCAATAAGCATAGAGGCTTAGGAGAAGCATCTGGTATACAGCACCTATGGTCCTCTCCACAACTTCCACAGTTGATGGGAAACTTGGATGCCCTCTATGTACTACTTTCTCCTACTTTCTTTCTTTTTTTAAAAAAATAATATTTATTAGTAATTTCAGAATTACAGAAAAATAAAAAAACAAAAAACAACACTACAGTACATAAAAAGAAGAAAAATGCAAAACATAGAAACCAATACAACAATACAATAAAAAAATATAAAAATATAAAAAAGGAAAAAAAGAAAGACACAAATCCCATATAACTTCCATTTGCTTGTTTTGTTGACCTCCTCGCACCTCCCTTTTTGTATTCTAGTTTAGTTAGTTATTTCAGCAAATTCTTTCCATCTTTCTCAATTTTTATTAAATAATTTATCTTAACAATTTAACCTATTAACTAACTCGACAGATCCTTTCCATCTTTCCCCATATTCTGTTATTCAAATTACCTTAATTTATTTAACCTTATCTTACCATAAAATACCTTAAAGCTTGAAACTTAATACTCATTTATACATAACCCCTGATATCATTTCTGCTAGAGTCATATAGTTTCATTCCAACATTTTCCCTAATATTCATTAATTTTAGGCTAATTCCCTAAATAAAAAGTTTTCTTTATAAATTTTCTTCCAATCTTCATCCAACGTCTCTTCTTCCTGGTCTCGGGTCGTGTTAGTCCTTACTGTCCATTCCATCTAGTCCATCAACCTGGAAGCCTTATGTCCGAGGCCCTTAAGTCTCTTCCATGTCCCTTCTGCAGATCTTCTTCTTGTTTATACTTGCACTTTTCCTTGTCTTTTGTTGGTCTCTTTCTTAATTTCTTTCCTTTCTCGTTGAGGAGTAGGTCTCTGGGGGGTTCCAACCCAAAGTTATCTCCGTCTCCCTTCATCAAATCAGCCCATTCCCCACAGTCCCACTCCCCACAGTCATCAATATAATCCAAAAAATATTTGCGAGCATATTTCAAAGTCTCTCCAAAGTTAAAAGCCTCCTTAGCTCCACACTCCCCCTGGCCCACTCCAACTTCAGTCTTCAAAAACAACGGCTTGTGCTCCTGTGGGGCCTTGGGCCTCTCCATTTGTATTATTTGAGGTGCAACCACAGCCTCCTCCATTGTCTTCTGCACTTGCCCAATCAATACAGGTTCCTGAGTTGGACCCTGGATGATTTCTGTATCACTATTCACTAATTGTCCACAGTTATTGGCCACAACAGTCATCAAATCCATTTTCTCATTCATCAAATCCATCTTCTCATGCATCTGTTCCAACAAAGCACTTGTCTTGCATAGAGCAAGCACCAAAACTTCCTTCCAGCTCATATTTAGTCAAGGTCAAAAGGACTAATCCCATGATCTTAATCTCACAGCTGTGGCTGCAGCAACAATTTAGCAAGCTCCCTCTAGAGGAGATAATTTCTATTAGTATCCATCTTTTTAAGGCAAGTCCAACAAAGGAAAATTACTTTCATTTTTTCAGATATTTTGTTTCTTTAGAATGCAAAAGGCAACATTGGAATCAGTTTGTTTCTCTTCTTTAGCTATCTGTCAAAGTATTCCATTCACAGTCAATGAACCTCTCCAACAATTTCTGTTTCTGACACCCCGTTCCCAGGTTAGAGACGGTGGAAACTTATTTTTCTTCACTCCCTCTCCTGCAGGCGTTACACAAAGTCCCCTCCCTTTTCTCCTGTTTCCAAGGGGGTTTCAGTAGTTATAAAGGAAGGAAATTTAGGCTTTTTTAACGACTTTCCAGGCTTTAGCTTACAAGGTTTTTGCTTCAGTCTATATACAAAAAGCGGAAGGCAGACTTCCTGTTTTGAACCTTCCCGCTTCGATGTCAAATTAAGATATTTCTTGATCCAATTTTCCGTTTCTACTCACGGGTACTTGTTTTAGATCCAATTGTCCGCAGGAAAAAGTCAGCGCTCTCCGGCGATGGCTGTGCGGCTTCACTCCGTGAAAGTAGCAGTCAGTTTGCAGCACCGCGCCGCTCACCCCACTTCACTCCAGAATCCCAAAAAGGGGTTCCCCATGAGTGGGGGGGCGCTCCAGGTGCCCTGCCGAACCCCACGTTCCCAGGCTTCCTCCGCCTGGGATTTCTAGCGCCTTCGCCGCGGCGGGAAGACCCAGTTTCCACGGAGCTAGTTCCTCCGGTCGGAGGAACTCCGCCATTCGCCGATGGCGCTAACCCGGAAGTGCTACTTTCTCCTACTTTCTACTGCATGCCTTTCCTTACACTACCCTTGAAAACAATTTGCATCATGTATTCCCAGCTCCTACTGGCTTCCCCCATCCCCCATTAATATGGTGCAGAATCCCCTAACTACTGAGGTTGATACAATCCCCAACCTTTCATGAAACCACAGAAGTCACTATTTTCACCTTGTTGGTTTCCTAAAGCCAACCACAGCTCTTGTAACATGACAAAAAAATTGAGACCCGAACCTAAGCAAGAATCCAAGAAAAGGAAGTTCTCTTGCTGTGGGACACCAAGTACTTCGCCATGTACCTTTACTGTCTGAGCGTAGATGGAATCATCAAAAGGGCAGCCTAAGAGATGGCAATGCATCATGTAGATAAGATAAACTGTAGGGCATATAGAGCTCAGAGCAGCTGTAGCCCAAAGCTACCAGCTTTAATTGTGAGTGGCATGGAACAGGAATCCATCCTATGCAGACCCTGCAGCACCGATGTCTTCTGCTCTCTTCTGGAACAGATAATAAGCTTAACAGCTGTTCTAACAGTAGTGGTTTGCATTTCTGACGAGCCTGTCAAATTTGAAAAACCCCAGTGAGCTCAAAAGACAAAGTACAGACTCCTGCCCAAAAAGAATAATGCAAAAACAAATACTAGCTACCTTGCCAGAAACAGTTGGTCTAAAGAAAAGTTGCACTAGTCCTGTTGGGATGGATCCCTCAAGATGGAAAATGAGGGGTATTAGTAATGTTATTAATACGGAGCATTCTGCGTGATTCTGAACATAGAGACTCGGGCAATTAGAAGCTATGATTTACTGTACTTTTCGTTCATAAATCAAGCACACATAGAAGATGATTATAGTGCTCTACGTGACATGCCTTTAATGATTTAGATTGGATCCTGCTGAGAAGGATTTAATTTAAGGCACTTGTAGCCCTGGGATCAAATTATTTGTAACAGTTGATTGAAGCTTATGCTTCCCCCTACAGCTTAACATTTAGCCAGAGATTATCCTTGTAGTAGATTCCATTTGACTCATGCAGAGCTTCAGCCATTATTTTCTCAAATAGTTCAATCTCAAGCGGTATTATCTATCTCTTATCAGCATTATTGTAAGGTACCTATTACTTTTAAATCACCTGACAGAGTAAATAAAACTTAATGGGTAATACAGTACACTTATTGTCCCTTTCCCAATCATTTAGCATAAGATTTCCAAGTATTTAGAAAATCACTTTCTTTGATAAAAAGAATGGAAAATGAATGCTACACATTTCTTTGGAAGTGCACTTCAACTAAACTAAGTGGGACTTCTGAGTAAACATGCATAGGATTGCACTTTTAGCTCTTAAGAGCTTGTTAGGAAATGCTGA
Organism: Podarcis pityusensis; assembly: GCF_964106645.2. NCBI lineage: Eukaryota > Metazoa > Chordata > Lepidosauria > Squamata > Lacertidae > Podarcis > Podarcis pityusensis. The sequence continues at coordinate 51,884,155 of NC_138027.1, forward strand.
AGCAACTGAAACGGTTTTTCAAACATTTCAAAGATAGTTCAAAAATCATGATGACAATCCATATTTTTGGATAGAAACAAGAGCAGATGCCATACCTTAGAATCAATCCATATCATGATACCAACTGTACCATGCCTTCCTCTTCCGCACACATTGAACAAAAAAAACACACCTAAGAGATGTGGCTTGATTTTTGCTCCCATACTCTTGTTGTGCAACGAAAACAGCAGCTCGACACATCAACTAGGAAGTTTTCTTATGCTGAATCAGACCATTTAAGCTTAGTATTGTCTACACTCACTTACAGTGGCTTGCCAGGATTTCAGACAGGGGTATTCCCAGCTCTACCTGGAGATCCCAGGAATTGAACCTGTTACATTCTGCATGCACAGCAGGCGCTCTGCAACTGAGGGAAAGCCCTCTTTGTAGATAAAAGCTGGCTAATTCATTCAAACAAACGAGGCAATTGTCTAGAAAGGTGTCTGTCAATTAGGTCAGAAGCTTTAGTTTGCCTCCGAATACCACTTATTGAGAACCACACGTCCAGGTATCTGCTTGGCCCCTGTGAGATCCAGCAGGCCTCTTCTAATTTTCACTTGCACTGCTTCTTATTTGGCTGGCACCACATGCAAACTGAGGTGATTCTTCCAGGAATTCTCTAGGACATTGTAGAGATTTTAGTCAGCTCATGTGGAGATAGCCTCTCCCACCAGACTTAAGTTTTCAGAACCCATGAGATAGCCTTCTGTACAAAAGGCTGGGCACAATATGATGAATATTGGGTTGGATCCCGACTACATTAGTTGAACTTGTGTCCCACTGAAATTGAACAGGATGAGTTGATCAAAATTTGACTTCAATAGGAACAAGTTCAAGAACAAGTTGTCTGGATTCCATTGAATGCATAGCATTCTACTATTTACCCATAGCGCCAGGGGACCAACTGATGAAATACAAAAGCAGCTACCTGTAGAAAATAATGATCCAATCTCACTTTATATTCACATCGTACTCAAAATGAAAATCAGATTAATTAGTGCTTTTGCTTCATATATGAATTCAGCAGAGTGGCACTCCTAATCACATATAACATTTAAACAAAGTTAATAGCGTTCTCTTTTGCTTAAAATGGGGGGGGGGGAGAGAACACCACCACAATGAATTGTGCAAAATCTGTATAGAAATAAATCTGCTTAATTAAGAGCTTTCTGGTGTATGCTGCCTGTCAAGGAAACTAACATTTTGCGTAGCAACTTGGAGTCATGTGCTACAACCCACAGATTATGTTTTTCTCAACACTGATGGACATGATGCAGCAGCCCTATGGCTGAGCTCATAGCAATAGGAAGTCCTTAACATGGAACAGATTATTATAGATTACCGCAGCTGGCTGCTGCAATTTATAACTGTATCCAAAATATGCAGCGGCAAAGTACAATGTTCTCCTAAAAAATGTTAAAATAGTTCAAAAAGCTCGTGGAAAAACCCATCACAGCATGCTACTAAAAGGTGGGGAAAGTACTACATGCGAAATCTGAGCATAGGAGACCCCAGGAAGGCGTGAGAAGGAAGTGATCACTGAGGACGTGGTAGAGCCCACATCCCTCCTTCCTCTTCTCTAGCTGGCCCTCTGTATACACACACACACATACACACACAATTCTTTCTGGTGGATCAGTCCAGAGTCTTTGGTCTGATCCAACAAAGCTCTTCATACTGATACCTTCCATATACTCAGTTTCACTAACTTTGGGATGGATCATGTTCCAAATTATACAAAGCCAGACTTTCCCATATCTTGGCACTTTTGCTCAAAGCTGTGATCTACAAGCCACTTATTGTGGAATAGTCCCATAACAATTAACGGAGGTGCTCTATAAAAGGAGTATTTCAAATGCAGCTTCCTTTTACAAACCAAGACAACTGGCTACTTCTGATACTTCAGTACGAAACTTTCACACATGTATATAACACAACTCATAGTCATGTTAGCATTTTAAATATATTTCAAATCACTAGGCCATATTTAATTGGAGTCCTGGTTACTCCTGAAGAATCCTGATCATATTACCAGCTGGTTAGCATGTTAGGTATAAGTAGCCCATATAAGCAATATCAACAGTTGTGAATATAGAACTCAGAAATGGTACTTATTCCAGACGAGTTAACATCAAATACATGGGGAACATCTTGTTTGTATAGCATAAATTCCAGGGATGACAGTGACTAAGCACCATGTGAAAAGTTACAGATATCGTCTTCTCTCCCCTCTGCAGAAACTTGCTTGCTTGAATGGGAAGATTCTTTACAACTGCTCCTTTCCACTTATTGCTGCCAGTACTCAGAGTAGTAGTTCTGACTGCAGTGTCAACCCAAGCAGTTGCTTATAGCAGCAATGATTTTATAGATGCCTATGAAAAAGTATCAGAGCCATGTTTATATTATGATTTGTGAATACAAGCCAGGATCAAACCATGGTTTCTGATCCTGGCTTGCTTTGAAACCACAGTTTAATACACTGCAGTTCTGAGTTTGTAGGCAAATGGAATTGTATTTAAAAGAAAGAAAGCAAAATAAGCAAACCCTTCCAGGAAAGGAAAGGAAAGGAGAAGGGTGTGTCCCAACCCAAGGGCCAGAAAGGCTCTTTCACATTTTCCTATTATTTCTTTACTGGATCCATGTATTGCAGATGCTGGAGATGGCAACATGTCTCAGGCCAGTCCTGCACAGTGCTTAGTGCACTTGCATGCAGTTATAACTATTTTATTCACATTTGTGTCATAATGTTTGCCATGGCACCCTGGAGATGTTTTCATAACTCAAACCTTAATTATACAGATTTCTTTTTTAAAAAATTAAACATCTGAAAATAAGTCTCTCAGATGCACATAGATGAAATCCAAGTTCTTTCGCAGCATCTATGGTTCACTGCAGATTCTTCTATATACATTAAAACCTTTGCCAATATCCTTTCTTGCACTCAAGGGACTGCAGTTGCACTTACATAACTTCATAATTAAACTGTTTACTTAAAATGGGTTGGAAAGCAGTTTGCTATTCACTGTACCTGCTGAACTTGCTTGCCTTTGGAAAACTACCCAATCACTTATTTTAAATGGCTGCCAGAATTAAGTTTAGCTTCCAGCCTCCAATTTTGTGCTCTCAGATAATCCAGGATGCAATTTATGAGAAAAGAATTCAAGCATATTTTATACTACATATGCATTCACTATCTAATTACACGTCATAAGGAATGCTACCTGCTCTAAAATACACCAGGAGCAAATTAGGCCCAAAATGTGCCTGCAGAAATCTGCAGAAGGATTAAATGCTCTCTCAAGAACTGAAAGCTCAAAAGCGCAGTGGCAATTATAAGATTATTCTACAGACCAGGAAACTGGCACTCTTGCAAGAAAATGCTTTAAATCGCATTTTAAAGGGGTTTCTGGGTCTTTATTAGAACCTGCTCTATAGACTCTAACTGCTTAATCCTATGTCAAGAAAGCTTGAGCTAAACTGCAAACAAAGAAATGGTAGAAGCATTTTCCTCACACATGTCAGCACTAGAGCAACACAAGCATCCCCTTCTTAGCCACAGGGCCACCTGCCACCAACTGGCTTATGGGAAGGATTCCATGAAAAAGCTCCAGCTCCGGCTGCTGTAGGATTGTCCCCTCAGCACAGGATTTTCTACCACCAACTGACATGTGGGAAGGAACTTGAGGGAAAAGCAAGCAGATAAAGTAGTGTTCCTGCTCAAGCTGATCTTGTTTGGTGTTGTTTATTCATTGTATTTTATTAATATTGTGAGTGACTTTGAAGACTTCAGTCAAAAAGTGACATACAAATATAATAAGATTTGTTGTTTTTGCTATTATACTATGTATTTCATGTTTTTATTTCATAAACCACCTGTAATCTTCAAAAGAGGACGAGATATAAATTTAATAAAAGAAAGAAAGAACTGGATAGCTCAGTTGGTGAGAGTGTGGTGCTGATAAGGCCAAGGTTGCAGGTGAAATCCCTGTGTGGGACAGCTGCATATTCCTGCATTGCAGGGGGTTGGACGAGAGGATCCTCCGGGTCCCTTCCAACTCTACAATTCCATGATTCCATAAAACATAGAATCTTGGTTCCCCTGCCAACTCATCCCTTTCCCCTTGTGTGTCATATCACTTAGATTCTAAATCCTAGGGATTATCTTAATACAGATCTTACAATCCATTCTGGGAGCCTTTTAAACTTAAAAATATGGGTAAAAATGCTTTAAATAAAAACAAATTATTATTAAACATTTCCTAAGTATGTCATATCGCAGAGTACTGTACCTACAGTCATTGAATTCATCCGGTAAGCGCTAATATTTTATTTTAATATCTAGCATGCCTTGACCCAAAGTCTTAAACTGTATAGCAAGATATAAAATGCAATCAGATTGTAACAGCTGAAAAACAATACTGTGGTGTGGATGGGAGGGTGCTGGCCACACTGTTGCTGTGGCCTGCTGTTTCCTTCTCCCTCACAACTCCTTGTCCAGTCCCTTTCACCTCTGAGTAACTTCTATAAATATAGGCTGTATCTGTCCGTTAGTTAATTAAATAAGTAGTCCTCGGAAAAATGCTTCACTTTGCACGAACAGGTATTTCTGAGAATGATAAGCCACAGTAGGAGTGGGGAAGGGGGGAAAACATCAAAGAGATTTATGCATAAAAAAGGTATAAACAGCCTGTCAAAGAGAAGCCTAGCAGATGCTTAGTGTGCACTTAACCAGGTGGTTGAATTGTAACTCTGGTTTTCTATAATTGAAGCTGTTGGGTTCTTATTTGAAGTCCAGTAGTTTTGTGATTGCTTTCTTTTTTTAAGTGAAGGCATTTTATTTGGGTGTTATTTTTCATAGTTGAGTTTAATGGGACTTATTGGCTCAGAAGCAAGCTGAGGAGGAGGGATATCAGAGAAGATGCTTCCATACTAAACCCTAAAGGCAACTGCGTTGTCTGAAAACTCCATTGCACTTCAGAGTCTATATGATCTGAAAGTGTTAATTAGAACATGAGAGAACCAGCGGGTTCATTTTCACTGCAATTTGGGGTAGGGGTCATTTGTTTAATTCTTCAAAAACACCAACTAATTTTAGTGAGCGAGACACACAAACCTTTTGCAGCAAAAAATATGCATAAAGTATTATATTAGACCCAGATCTGCAGACATCATCCCTTAAAAGTCACTGGGACATCTCCAAAAACAAGAGGTTTCAGCAAAACGAGAGGCTTGAGAATTTCATTTTAACTGCTTTTGAGATCTCAGTTCTAATCAGTGAGATGGTTTCGAATAATGTTCTATTTGTTACTAAAATGAAATCATTCTGAAAACAGTGGCCAAATACAGTGCTAGAATTAGACTGGTTTTGTAACTGCTACAAAAAAATGAAACAACAACCACAAAAATCAAACGATGTTTTCTTCCTCTACTTAGAAGCTCATTCTTTTAAATGACACAGACAGATAAGATGTCTGAAAGTGCAGATATGTCACACTATGGATCTTTATTCCCAACACAATTCTAAATTAAAACTCTGTTTCAAGTGCGTTTTTAACAATTGTTTGTGTTGAAATGAAGTTGGCATTGATGATCTGCACAAAATGCACAAATAAAGTGGAGAACTGTCACTTGTAGCCTATATAACAAAATTGTGGAAGGGTTACATATAAAATGACCTGTTACTGAAATGCTACCATGCCCCATATAGTAATTATGGCTAAATCTTATATTGGAGGTGCAGCCATGGTACAACAGCAGCCTGCCAGAGTCAATAACTCTTCAAAAAACCAATTACATTTTTATAAGCTAGATTTTTGAATACCCTTCATTTTTAAAAGGTCTGACAGTTTATGTGACTCCAGTTGAGGTAAGCATTTTCAAAGTATAGCCTAGATAGATTTTTACAAGATGACTAACGCTTGATTATTTAGATATCACTCAGAGTCTTCAAAATCCTCTTCTTGAATGTTTTTAAAGACTGGATGAGATCCAAATTATCAAATATAAGTCATACTCAGAGCAGACCTACTGAAAATCAATGGAATTAAGTAACTTAAGACAATTGATTTCAATGGATCTACTCTGAGTATGACTTAATTGGATATTATGCGGTATCTGTGTCACTATTAAAATATTAATGCAAGGAAATAGCATATTCAATTTAAAAAACCCAAAGCAAAATAGCAGCTATTTTCTCATGTATTTTGGCACCAAATTTGTAGAATGCCTCATACAAAAACTATAGGCAGCTACTGTATATCGGTTCATTAGTGGGGCGGGGGGGGGGGGAGTACAAATGCCACAGTAGTATATCCAGATATCACAGCTGGAAGGAACTCAGCCATGACAGGAAACACCAGAAAAACCAATACTTTACTACCATGATGTCATGAGAGAGAAATCTGAACATGGAAACAGGTTTCCTCACACAGATTGCCTTCAGGGTTTGATCTTGTGGCTAGTCTGGAAAAAGCTTAATAAAAAGCCCAGGTTTGAACAAGACACCAAACCAAAGGCACACCGAGGCTTTTCTTTACATTCATTTCCACTGTTTATCAGTTGTGTGCTCTGTATCCACCTGCGTACAAATATATTAAAAAGGGCTGGGGGGTGGGAGCAAGACCAGTTGCTTTTCTCTTTCAAGGATTCCTTGGATATCTGTATTTCTATATAAGGACTAAATACTGGCCACGGCCATCATGGTGCTCCCCTTCTTCAGTCTGTTCAATAACTTACTTTGATGAAATACGCCACATGTTTTGGTACATTTGTGTGTCCCACATGGTCATACTACGTCACATTTTCTTTGTAGCTTTAAGACTGTATATACACGGTTCTATCTAACTGAATCAGGACTAGGGAACCTTTTGATATTTTGTCACATTATTATTATTATTATTCTGTTGGGAGCTGCCCAGAGTGGCTGGGGAAACCCAGCCAGATGGGTGGGGTGTAAATAATACGTAAATTGTTGTTGTTGGTGTTGTTCAAACCAGGGGCAACATTCACTTCTTCCAGTGGCCAGTGCAGAGCAATGAATGTGAAGTTTACCTTTATGCAGAAGGATGGCTTCTACACATTTGCACACCCCTCTCTAATCTCCATCCAGGGAAGCAAGAAGTATTATAAGAAATCAAGGACACACCCCAAAACACTCAGGGAGGGGGTGAAGCGGGCCCAGTAGGTAGAATCTCAAGGACCATATAGAAGAGGTCGGGGAACTACATTTGATCCTAGGTCTGAAGTTTCTCACCCCTGCACTAAGACGTACAGTAGACACACTGAAAACAGTGGGCTTCAGTTAATCAAGTCCATTGGTTTTAATGTGCTTACATTGCATAGTACTTACCGTAGCTGAAGCCAATCCACAGAACCTAAGAAGAGCTTGCTGGATCAGGCCAGTGGCCCATCTAGTCCAGCATCCTCTTCTCACATTGGTCACCCAGATGCCTGTGGGTAACCCTCAATCACAAGAGCCCTCTCCCCCCTGCAGTTTCCAGCAACTGATATTCAGAAGCATTGCTGCCTCAGACTGTGGAGGCAGAGCTTAGCCATCATGGCTAGTAGTTTTTGTTGTTCTCATGCTAGCATGTTTTGCTCACAAGAATAAAGACGACTAGGCTTCAAAAGGTTAAACTATAGCAAGGATACATAATATCTGCTGCAAAAAAAGGTTACAATATCACTCAAATGCAAATATTCAGGTGAAAAATGGTAGAGAATACGTGCATTAAAAGAATATGCCATAACTCTTCATGCAAGCATGGCTTGCAGGTGCACGGAAGATTTCAGAATAGGATTCAAAAGTGGAAACAGGATTTTAAAAGTCCATATGCAATTTTTGTTTTAACTGTTATCAACATTCCATCGGATAAATGATAGGGTGTGAGACTGGAATTATTTTCCTCATCTGTAGCCTTTATTCCGACCGTGACAGCTGCAATCTTCTCATCCTGCAATGGAGGAAGAAAGGGCCCACACCCACAACCTTGCCACCGGAGATTATTTAAAGCTCCCGGCTGTTAAAGTGAAACAAAAGATAACAGCTCGAGTGACAGCATTCATTCTTATCCCAGACCTGTGTGCAGACACATGAAAAGAAGCTTGCACGCAGAATACTACTTGCATTTAGAATATCATGCCCAGAGAAATCCAAAAGCGGGTTTTAAAAGAAAAGTTAAGTTACTCCACTGCCAACACTTGGCTTAAACACCACTTTTTCCAAAAAGGCACATACTGAGAAGGTCAAGGACACTGTGACTGCAGCTCATGGGAGAGTGGCCTCTTATAGGCCAGCTCAGGGGTGGGAAACACTAGGGATGGGCAAATCTGACAATTTCAGCTTCTCTCAGTTTCCTCCTAATATACACATCTTTGCAAAGAAATTTTCATTGCATTTTGCTTGGACATTTTATCCAAATACGTGCGTTCTTGAAACATTACTTGGCTGGAGAACTGCACTGCAAATTTGGAGGTGAGTAAATAGTCAAAGGATGGCTGCAGTTCAGTTTGTATATTGTTTCAGAAAACATGAATCAGGTAGGTTCACCTTTAAATGCAAACTGCAATGGATACCTCTCTCATTCGTACCGCAGGCCCAAGTATGGCTGGAATGTGTTTTGGCCTCTCATAATGCCTATATGTGCATGTGTGTAGAAATTTGCCTACTGTGCAAAGACAAACTTTTTCTATTTATTGCTCAGCCCATTTTTGCCTCTGGCATGTGGCCTCAGGAAGGTTGCCCAGAAGGCAATGTGGCCCTCAGGCTAAAAAGGTTCCCCACTCCTGGGTTAGCCAACCTCACAGGTTTATGAAGCTAAAACACAGCACCTTGGGCGCAGCCACATGAGTATCTCTCCTGCTCTATGAGCTATTCTGGGCACTTGCTGCCATTTCTCCCTCCTTCCCTATGCACTCACCTACACCAGGCCATCTTGTGAATGGGATATTGTGCAGAAGCAGGTAACACTCTCATAAATGACAGTGGACTTCTCATAAACAACCAGCCATATTTTTCCTAAGCAGCTGAGTTACGGCTAGGAGCCCTCTTGTGCACACCAATGAGAATGTTCACATTATGCATGCAGACAAATCAGAGGCCCTTTGAAAATGTCATGTTTTCAATAAATTGCTCCTGCTTCTGGCAGATTGTTCCCTGAGCACTGAGTCACTTCTCAGCCTCTCCTTCAAAAAGTTAGTCATCCATCAAATAATTAATCATGCGCCCCAATCTGAGAAATAAGGGGAATCAAAGTACAAGCTGCTAGGAATTCAAACCTTACCAGAGGTGACGTCTCTCCGGCTTGTGCACCTGTGTGCAAGCTTTCTGCATGCTTCCCTTACTGAACCCACCATTCTTGAGATGGAGAATAAAAGGCCTCAATAAATGACTTCCCTCATTATGAAATGTCTTTGGCTCCATTTCAACATTTTAGCGCTCGCAAAAGCTGCTTGTTGCCTGATACACGCCTCCATTCCTTAATTATGAATGAACTGCCAGATCTTGTTTTGTTTTTAAAATTAAATCTTCTTTAATGCCTGGAAGCTAAAGATGGATGAATTGCTTGCAATGAGTGTAACATTGTAAGTAGCCTCTAACCCAAATTTCTTTTTTATTTGGTTTTGATAGGGCCAATTATCTTCCTATTATGCAGAAATCAGTAACGCAGTTCTCAGCATTATTATTTGGTCCAGTTGCTCTAGAAAGTTTCTTAAACGGGTTTTTTGAAATTTATTGGCACACTACGCTGCTTTTTTCTCCAAGGAAACCAGGGGCAGTGGAGGCCTCAAAAAAATGACGATCCTAACAAGTCCCACCCACCCTGTCAAGCCATTCTCGCTTCATTTTTCTTTGGCTTCACCCAGCCAAGATTCTCCTATTTGGTCTGCTCCAGTTCTGTCTGTGAAAACCCATCAGATCAGTCCTCACTCAGTGGAACCTGCATATTCTACTTGTGAATATCTGGCTCTAGGCAGATGCTGTTACCTTCATGACAACTATGGGAAACAGATTGTGGGATAAAGGTAAGTATCTTTTTTTGTGAAGCCATTGGCAGAACCCCATATTTCCCATGCCCTGTTGTTACTTCATGTTACTAAGCTTCTGAAATAACTACATACAGTACTTCTTTCTGAATCAACCCTGCCTCCACTCTCCCAGCTACCTCTGTTGTAAACTGTTGGGGACAAGAACTCTCCTCTGTGAAGTGACATTCACACAGATGACAGACAGACAGACAATCAGAGGGTGGTCTGAGCATCAAATACTAAGACACTTCAAACCTCCATCCTGTTTCACTGCTACACACTCTCCACCTAAAAGAGAGGAAATTGCTGAAGCTGAGAGAGAAGTGATTTGCTCAAGACCAAAAAATGTGGACTGCATACACAACATACATTTAAAGCAAAATGATTTCCTAAAGAATCTTGGGAACTGTAGTTCTTTAAAGATGCTGAGAATTGTAAGTTATGTGACGGCTAAACTGCAGTCCCCAGGGTAAGTAATAATGTACTGCATGTACACAGCTTTAGTCTTGAGCAAGTACAAGACAAAACTGGAATCTGAGGTGCGGACACCACAATAATGACTGCTTCTGACTCTCTTGCGGAGACGAAAGTTCCATCTTAATCTCTTAAAGTAATGCAACAAACATTACTTTTTCCACACAATGTGTAATTAATTTATGGAATTCACTGCCATTGTGGTTAATATGTCCCCAACACTTAAGGTCTCCAACTTCATGGAGAGTAAATCTGTCAATGGATATTAGCTCCATGGCAGGGGAAATTTGAATCTGGCATAGGATTTAACCTTTCCCTCTTCTACTGTGCCAGAGTTAAAATTAAAAAATCCCCCTTCCATGGCTGCTTCTAACACATTAGAAATGCAAGTTCACATCTCTGACACTACATCTAGTTTGGCCCACACTCATACCAGAAGCAGTTGCTGTGGAGAGCATTTCCCCTCACTTTTCTTCAACACAGACACCTTATGTTTTCACAGCTCTGCATTCAGTGGGAAAATGAAGTGGTAGGAAGTTCAAATGGGCAGCTGTTTTCCAGTCAGCAGCCACCCAGCAGCACCTCAGTAGCAACCCTGTATCTACCATTTATGCACAAACACACACTGTGGAGTTGCCCACGCAGCACTCAACACTTGTATGAAAGGACAAGCAGAAAATAAAGCCAGCAAACAGCTGGGGACCAGCTTACTTGAAGGATCACCTTGCCCCATATGTGGCTACTCAAGGGCTTTCATCTGTGGAACATTCCCCTTTACAAGTGCCTTTTAATGTTCGTTCCATATCTGCTAGGAGCCAGTGTTTTAGCACTGCCTATTAACATTAAGCACCCAACCTTGCTGTTTTAGACCTGCTAAAACATCCCCCCCCCAGCAAGCCTACCCAGGAGATAATTTAGCTATGTATACTTGTCTTTAACACGCAATGGTTTCTTTATTGTTTCATGCACATCACTTAGGGGTTTGTTTGTTCTGTTAAGGAATTTATATGTTTTTCATAATTAATTAATTAATTAATTAACTGATTGATTAGAACTATTTCTGACTTCCTCAGTTGGCTCACGGCTGCTGAATTTTAGTTCAGACCTTCAACCAAATCTTATTTAAGAATACATACTGGCCATGTTTATATGCATTCATCTTCAAGGGTTTTTTGTTTTTGTTTTTGCGCTTTTCCGAAATGGCAGGAGCAAGCATGTTGTGTCCACTGAATGAGAAGTCAAAACTGTGGAAAACAAAATGCTTTCTTCTCAAATGAGCTTTGTGGATTATGAGACCAGGAATGACATTACTTTTGGAGGGATTTGGGGTTTAGTAAAAATGATGAAATGGGGGGGGGGGTTTAGGTAAATCCCACCATCTCTGACTTGGCTGTGCTGGCTGAGGCTGATAGGAGTCAAGTCCTGCTCTGTCTTCAATAGACAATAAAGTATGGGAAATGAGTATAAGCTCATGGTCAATTTCTGGACCCACTTTCAAGTGCTGATCTTGATCTTTATAGTCTTTCACTGCTTGGGGGCAGCAAACCTGAAGGACTGCTTATATCCACATTTAATTGGCCATATTTACAGATATCCATATTTGAAGATTCCCACAGAGTCCCTTCTCCAGCCCAACACCAACAGCTGAGGTATGGTAATTTGGGAGCTACCATAGAGAGGGCCTTTTTAGTGATGGCTCCACAGTGCGGCAATGCTCTCTTCTGAGAGCCCATTCTGGTGTCTTTCTAGTGCCAGACTTTATCATTTCCCCTTTTATTCACTTTCCTTTCTATATTTTAGTTGGGTGCTACTCTTAAAGTGTTTCTGTTTTTGGCTTATTTTAATGGCTCAATTATATTTTGAAGCTTTTTGTTTCTTTAAAGCCACACATGCTCTTCACAGAGCTGCCAAGAGATGAGGGACAGGCACTTGCCACATATTCAGAATCATATCTGCTTCAAATTAAGCAAAGACAATGACAACAAGTTCTGGACTCAACTTTTGTTCTAATAAAACCTTCGCCACCCCTGGGCAGCCTTGGTTCTCCCCAAAGCACAGTCTTCAAAACCTCACTTTGGACCAAGTGCCAACAATACTTTCAAGTCACTATGCATAAGCTAGAAGGCATGTATGAAAGTCCTGCTTATCTTCCTCCTCACAGTCTGCAATACTAAATAACAAGAATAATACATCTTATGTATTATCATCAGACTGGGTGGGCAAATCAGAGAGCTTTGTTGGTGCTTCCTAAAGCAGAGAGGGAGAAAAGTCCAAGTCACAGTGCATAATACCCAAGTTCAGCCAAGTTATTTTGGTACCTGAAGCAGAAAACCCCCCAACAAACCTCTGTGATCTACCCCACAAGCCATAAAAACAGCATCATCATCAATAAATAATCAATTAGTCAAATCACAATCTGCTACCCTTTCATTATATCCAAAATCCGCTGCCTGAAGCAGCCGCTGCACTCTGCCCAATGGCTGGGCTGGCCTGGTGCTCATTTTTACTATCTTTTTACTATAAAAAGTAGAACACTTCATCCCTGTTTCAGATGTGAAGAAGAAATGTAGCTGTGCCCATCATCACACAGACTGCTGCCAATGAAGGGAAGAAGGGGGGTTCTGACTGCATTCATGCACATTCACTCTCTATTTAAGGAAGGCATGCTAAGACATATGTGGGCAATTTCACTGTTTCAAATTAATACTGCCAAGATCTTACTCATTAATTCCCTGCCACACTGCAGGTGCAATCCTCAAGACGCAGAGTGTCACATTGCAATCCTGTGATTCTTTCTGACATATTAAGTCATTTTTAATTTGGCCTCATCTTCTTGAACCTCTTGAGATGATGTGGAGTAATTCAGGGTTTCTAAACAACCTAGGATGATTTAGGTGGGAAACAAGGAAGTTATAACTCTAATACAAATGCCTATTTAATTGCCGGAGTGCTTTTATTATCATTTCGAGCATGAAAAGCTGCTCCCTCTAGACAAGGGACGAGATGATTTCCTGGTGGTTTAAATGAGCCTCTCCAACTTTTTTTCTCTTGGCAGATAAGGCTAGGAAATGTTCATGTTAAAAATCATCACAACATGTGCCAGTATCACATTTGATTAAGGCACTCTATTTAGACTTTGTAATGATAACCACCACAACAAAAACAAAGCATCTAAAGTTTTCTAAATGCTATACAAATATTAAAAAACACAGTTCCTTGGGAATGTAGATGGGGAACATCAGAAGCTGCCTTGTACTTGAGTCAGTCTGTTGTAAGTCACTTTGAGTTGCCTTTGGCAAGAGGAAGCAACCAATATATTTAATAAATAATAAATAATTCCTTCATCTAGCTCAATAGTGCCAACACTGACAGGCAGCACCACCACCAGGCTTTTCAGGCAGGAATCTCTCCCAACCCCGCCTGGAGATGCAAAGCTGGAACCTGGGACTTTCTACATACAAAATAGATACCCTGCCACTCAGCTAGGGTTTCCCTTCTCACAAGCTTACAATGGAGACAATATAAAAGAAAAAAAGGACTGGGAAAGAATAGGAAAGCAAGCAAATCCAGTACTAATTCTCCACAAAGTAACACAATACTGTTGTTTTTGCAATGGCACAGGGATGGTGATGTAAAATGTCCTCTCCCTAGTTGTTAAATGTTACTGCTACCACTGTTCCAGCTGCTGCTTCCAGAAAGCTCCTTGGGGGAAATAGTTTACTTCTCCCACCCCCCACCCCCCGTGTCCTCAGATGACCAAGATCAGGTCTCCTCAGATGATTTGGTACCAGAGGGGCAAGGCATTACCTAACAGAGGAACGGAAGTTTGCAACTCCTGGCATTAGTGGCAAGGGTGATGGATGACAGAGGTGACAGAGATGGAAAATATTCACTCCCCAGAGTTAGATTTTGTTCCTGCTGTGACTATTCAAAAATAGATACCTGGTTTATGTTCTTTGTACAGATCTATTCTGCTATAGGTGGAGAAAGGAGAGTAAAATTTGGGAGACCTATGTCTGTGCACGCACAAGAACCCAGTGAAGTAGAAGCAGGCCCCAGGCTCCCCTATGAGTCCCTATGTCAGGGAAGGGAAGGATTGTAATAGCTAAATATGAACGGGGGAAAGCCTGATAGCTGATACCAAGCATGTGGAGTTCCACAGAAATTAGAGAGACTGGCACAAATTTTGCTGCACAATAAACTGGGTTTGCACAGCAGGAGTGGATTGCACAGCACAGATTACTGGATCCCCGGACAAGGGGATTCATCCCAACTTCATCTCAACATATTCTCAAGCGCAGTTTCAAATCTTTTGAATAGTAGCCCTCATGCTATAGCACTAAGAATCTCATTGCCCAATTTTAGTGTGATTCAGGGCATGAACCCTCTGATCCATAGGCAGATACTTTCCGATTGCTGCCAAAGTTCCTGCCCTTACTACAAAATAAACAACTATACGCTTTTGTTGCAATTCAGCTAATGGCAAGTGCACTTTAAGTAATATGTCTTTGAGATAGTGGATCTTTGCTTCTCAGCCAAACTGTCAAAGCTGACCTAGTCTCCTGCTAGTTGGCTTTTAATCTAATGGGACAAGATGCAGCTTTGAACCTGTAGAATGAATGGCAGAGCTTTGAAAATGTGCCCTTTGTCAAAGTCTACTTGCTACAAATGGTGATAAAAGCTTATATGAGTCTTCCATCAGGAGTTGATGGAGCCACATGCAGAGGAGAAACTGTACCTAATGTGGAGAGAGAGAGAGAGAGAGAGAGAGAGAATGATTCTTGGTCGACAACCCACTTTCAGGCCTTCCAAATATGAGAAAGTAAACTTACAGAAGGGAATATTGACTATGAGTTCAGTAGTTCTGTCTCTTTTATTTCCATTTTTATCACCTTCTAGCACAATCCAAACTCAAGATCCACAGGGATGAGTGACATTGGAATAGGGGCCTCTTGGGTTGCCTTGGCGAAGCTGAGGCTGTGCCAGAATAACACCCTCATCCCAGCTGAACCAGGGATACACTGGCATAAGTCCCTTAACCTGGCTGGGATGGAGCTATGCTGAATCAGCCAGAGCTCAGCTGGAAGAACTTATGCCAGTGTAAGTCCCTCAAAGGGGGCAGGAGGCGGCTAGGAGAGACACCTATCCCAAACCTATTTTAAACTCAGTCATATTACCTGGCAACCCATCTGAACTTGCACAGGCAAAAAGGGTGTCGTAAGTCAAACTATTTAAAAGCTCAGGTCTGTCCAGCAGGCAATAGACTAGAGTTGGGGATATGGGTAATTTAGGCCATCTTAATTTAATTTGATTTAATTTGACATAAATTCCTCTGGCTTCCTTTTCTTAGGGTTGCTCTGTTACTCCTAGAACGTAGCTGACTGAATTGGGGACTCAGGAGCCTTTTGTGTCTGTGGAGGCTCCCCACATATTTTGGAGCCTGGATTTTCCTGGATTCTAAAACACACCAGAAGCCTCCATGAAAATTGGAAGGCAACAGACAGAATGACAGAGAGGGAACAGTATCGCCATGCTCAACCCCACTGCCTTCTTCTCATGTGATTTACTCCCCCCTATTTGAAATGCCTGAAGAGGACATACAATTAATAAATAGTACAATCTTTGCTAACTTTTTCAAGAATCTAACCTTGTTGCCAGTCTTTTGAACTTTGATTCTATTCTGCAATATATATATGCACTGGAAAGCCATAAACAGTCATGAAGAGAAAGTAAAGTACCGTATATGTATCTGCTACCAATATTATGCATTTGTTAATTGGAAATGTTGCCTTGAGACTGGGAGTTGGCAGTGTTGAAAATAGGTGGGTTGTTTAGTTTAGTTTTTTACAAATCTGGTAGCACAACAAGTGAATTACTTATAAAAAGAAAGAAAGAAAGAAACTGGTGGCTGTTTTCAGCCACTACTGTTCTTGCAGAACACTTTTCTTTAGGAAAATTCCTCTAAAGCAGAATAGAACTCAAGAAGCCCTATTTTTGACACAACACATACTGGATCTTCACCACATTATACATTTTGTGAAGCTGAACAAGGGATACATCCTTTTGCACTGCTTGCCTTTGCTCTGTTATTCTCATTACATGCTATTCTGATGTTAATTTCCCTCCCTGCATTATTCAAAAGCGGAATTATCCTTCCCTATCAATGATGCTCCTTATAAGAAAGACTCTCTCATTGCTGCAACATGCCTGATTGCTCATTAAAACTAAGCTGAACGCTGGATGAATCCAATGCAGATATACAGTCAAATCCTCTTCCATCTCTCAAAATGCACCCAGGACAGCAAAAGCAATTTAAAACTCAAAGCATGCGTCTTTAAAGAATTTATTTTTCCTATTTGGAAGTACTGCCTAATTATTGTGATTTGTCAGATGTATCTTTACCGTTATAAGAATGTTTCTGTTCATGCATTTGTTAACAAAAAGATAATTGCAAATGGAATGGACAAAAATGACAAGAACTTTAATTGCATACAATAAGACAAACATCTCCCAGTCCAGGTAGGTTTGTGCAAGGACAAAGTCTGCTTGTACAACAGAACTTGCCTCCCTTTCCTCCCACCCAACCCCAAATATGCACTGGGGGTTCCCCCTGTGACAAAGGGGCGAGGGGAGAGTTTCTCACACCCTCTTCCTTGCCCAACTGCTGCCAGTTGGGTCTTACTCTCCAGTAGTTGCTGCCACCATCACCCTTTTCAAATTATCCACACAGCCTAAGGCAGGCATGGCCAAACTTGGCCCTCCAAATGTTTTGGGACTACAGTTCCCATCATCCCTGACAACTGGTCCTGTTAGCTAGGGATGATGGGAGTTGTAGTCCCAAAACATCTGGAGGCCAAGTTTGGCCATGCCTGTTCTAAGGCGTGAAACCTGGGATAAATCAAAGCAATTAATTTGAGAAGGCTCTGAGCTGGTGCACCCTGCACTTCTTGGTTCAACCTACATACAAATTGCTGGAGAAAGCAGAGCTAGCTCCCAGCTGTCTCATTCTACCCCAAGACCAGGCTTCCTCAGCTTTGGCCATCCCAATTTTTTTGGCCTACAACTCCCATGATCCCTAGCTAGCAGGACCAGGACCAGTGGTCAGGGATGATGGGAACTGGAGGGCTGAGGTTGAGGAAGCCTGCCCAAGACCAAAGCAGCTTGCTCATTTCCCTGACAGACCCTACTAAACTTCCTAAAACCCGGGAACTCTGAAACCAACACAACCTGTGGTTCCCAGACAGTTCCCTTAGAAATTACTCAGAGTGTAAAGGCAGCCCACACTGTGGAACTTTATTAGAGATACAGTGGACGCTCGGGTTGCAAATGTGATCCGTGCGGGAGGCACGTTCGCAACCCGCAGTGCCGCGTCTGTGCACGCATGGGTTGTGATTTGGTGGTTCTGCCCGAGCGCTGAAACCCGAAAGTAACCTGTTCCAGTACTTCCAAGTTCGGTGCGGTGCACAACCCGAAAATGCGCGACTTGAAGCGTCTGTAACCCAAGGTATGACTGTAAAAGGTAAGGGGAAAGCAAGCAGAAAGTCAAGAGAGTACAAAATAAACCAGAGCACTGTAGCTCTACAACGGGACTAATCCTAGCCTATTTACTATACTGCTATATAATTGTTATGGTCCACTTACAAGTAGGCAGTGAAGATAGAGAATTTCTTCAGTTGTATGCAAGACCCAGCTGGGACCCTGATGGCAGAAAGATGCAGCTGCAAGGCAGCTCAGCTTTTGAAAGGCTGTCTCTGTAGTGACCTCTAACTCTTTCTGACCAATGGGGAACCAGCACCAGCTGGTTAGGTAGGTCCCATCTCGCAGGTACCCTCTTGCATTTGAACAGGACTGGTGGAATATACCGGTACATGGCAGAAAAGCTGCCATCCGTTATATGCATGTGTGCTTCTGTTCCCTCATGATTCAGCCACGGAAGAACTGTATGCCAGAATACCGCCCAAGATTTCATCATGTGAGTGGCAGTGGTATGATCCATGAAAACCACAGGGAAATTACAATGCACAGCTCCTGCAACTTTCCGGGTTAATAGGGTTGCAAATGGATTTTTTTCTGAAAGCAATTCACACTGAATAGAGCAGTAAACTTCTGTGAGATTTCTAGAAGTGGCTTTTACATCATGGGAAAGATCACATGAAACGTGAAATTATGCGGTGAGGAAACATCAGGAAAATAATGTGCTGTCTGAAGTGCAGCCTTGCTCAAACATTCCAGTTTATCTTAAGTGCTGGGTCATGGTGACCACGACCATTTATTGTCAAACTTTGTCTCAAAGAACAAACATAAGCGAAGTGCTTTTAATTGGGTCCTTGCACACTGAAAAATGACATTGGCTTGGTTCCTACACTTCTTCCTATCCCTATCCCTTCCTCCCCACTGCATCATTCTTGCCCCATCTCACATTGTTCAAAAAGCTCCCCCCCCCCCAAATCTCCTGGGAAGGCTTTTCAGGGTGCACAGAAGTCTGAAGGAGGGGCAAAGAGGTAAGAAACTTTCCTTTTATGGACTTCATCTATCTTATTTTAGGATCCAAGCCTATAAATCTATAAATTACCCTCATTAAAAAAGAAATGGCTTCCATGTTGTTATGAGTTAGTGGGGCAACAGGGATCCCCCAGATCCCTGGGTTGCAGATTTTTCCCTCTGGTTTCTTGGGTGCTGGGGTTTAATCAGAACTGACAGGCTGAGCTTGTTTTTCTGCCAGAGAGAGGGGCAGAGGGAGATGATGAATAACTGACAGCTTTCTTGGGATTCTTCTTCCTGTTGGTGGGCCACAACAGATTTTGACCCCATCTACAAGGCAAAGACAAGGAGAAGGGGACGACAGAGGACGAGATGGTTGGACAGTGTTCTCGAAGCTACCAGCATGAGTTTGACCAAACTGCGGGAGGCAGTGGAAGACAGGAATGCCTGGTGTGCTCTGGTCCATGGGGTCATGAAGAGTCAGACACGACTAAACAACAACAACAAGGCAAAGGACCTACAGATAACGTGGGGGGGTTGCCGGGACAATGTGGGTGTGATACAACACGGGGAGAAACCTGTCCTTTTGCACGGAGGTGGTATTTTTTTTTTTTTTTTGGTAAGGCGTTCTGAGAACAAGAATGAGGAAATGAGGAGAAAGGAATATCTTAATCCACTTTTCCTACCGTGTACAATTGTCTACACCCATACCATTAGGTAAAGGGACCCCTGACCATTAGTTCCAGTCGTGGCCCACTCTGGGGTTGCGGCGCTCATCTCTATTGGCCGAGGGAGCCGGCGTACAGCTGGTCACGTGGCCAGCATGATTAAGCAGCTTCTGGCGAACCAGAGCAACGCACGGAAACGCTGTTTACCTTCCCGCTGGAGCGGTACCTATTTATCTACTTGCACTTTGACGGGCTTTCGAACTGCTAGGTTGGCAGGAGCAGGGACCAAGCAACAGGAGCTCACCCCGTCGCAGGAATTCGAACCACCGACCTTCTGATCAGCAAGTCCCAGGCTCTGTGGTTTAACCCACAGTGCTACCCGCGTCCCCACCCATACCATTAGTTAGCCACAAACACTGTATCCTTTCCTTATAGGCTCCAGCTCCTTGGATCATTTTAGTTGCCCTTTTATGAACTTTTCCCTAAGTAATATTTATTTTCAAGTAAACGAATACAAATTCAGTTATATTCAAAATTCTCATTGGTTCAGTTTCACCTCTCTTATTCACCACAACAGTCATGAAGATCCTTTAGAAACACCCTTGCTTTCTATTTCCATATTTAGAGAGATGTGCTAGAAATGTATAGGTGACCCAGGTTGAAGTTCCCACTCAGCTGTGAACCTTTCTGGGTGACCACAGGCCAGTCTCAGGGTTGTTATGAGAATAAAATATGGGAGAGCTATGTATGCTGCCGTATAAATGTAATAAAAAATAGCCTTCATATATTTCTGATTACAAGACAACATATTTTAGAGGCAAAACATAACGGCAATAATAATTTACAGCATGACGTGACTATCTGAGATTAAAGGGGTCAGAAGTTCTCACACTTTTCTGCTGATTGCCTGGCCACAACTATGCTTACTAAGAGGAAGATATGGAAGAAAAGCTAACTTGTGTAGATTTTCTGGAGATCAATCTCATGGGCTTTTTCAAACAATAATATAATTTCCCCTCATAATTGGAAAAGAATTCATTTTACAAAAAGCAGCATGAAGAATAGTGACTAATATCTTTGGACTTGTAGGATTTAGATTAAAGTTGAGGATTTAAAATAGATTAAAGTGCAGCCATCCTTGATGAGCACATTTTTCTCCTCACATTTGTTCTAGAATTAATTTGGGGTGGGAGAACGTAAGTAGAAAATTAGGATGCAGGTTAACTGTGAGAAGTCGGAACTGCTCAACACCTATGGTACTTTGCCTCTGTGGTCACCCAAAAGGAAAGCAGTGGCCAACCTGGTGATAACAAAATAAACAATGCAAGGAGGCAGCTGCAGCCCAAGATAGGAAAAGAGATGGTAAGGGAATTCCTCTCTACTTTAAATGAATTCAGACCTGATAAACTGCACCAAAGGGTACTAAAAGAGCTTGGAGATGTACAGTGGTGCCTCGCAAGACGAAATTAATTCGTTCCGCAAGTCTCTTCGTCTTGCGAGTTTTTCGTCTTGCGATGCACAGTTTCCCATAGGAATGCATTGAAAATCAATTAATGCGTTCCTAGGGAAACCGCCTTCAGACCAGGTCCGGGGACAGTCTGTCCCCGGACCTCTTCTGAAGGCTGGGGGGGGGGGGACAAGGGCTTTTCTTCCCACCCCCAGCATTTTAAAAAACCCCAGGACAGCGGAGGACTTCTCCGCTGTCCGGGCGATCTTAAAATGCTGGCGGGCGGCATTTTAAAATCGCCCCGGACAGCGGAGGACTTCTCCGCTGTCCGGGGCGATTTAAAAGCCCCTGGGAAGGCAGGCAGGGGGGACAAAGACTTTCGCCCCCCGCCCGCCTTCAGAAGGTGTTCCCGCCCCCCGCCCCGCTTCGGAACAGTGTTACGAAGTGGGGCGGCTGGGGCAGGTGTTCCCGCCCCCCCGCCCCGCTTCGGAACAGCGTTTTAAAATGCTGGGGGTCGGGAGCGAAGCGTTCGCTGCCGACCCCCAGCATTTTAAAATCTCCCCGTGTCCCGGGGAGATTTAAAATGCTGGGGGTCGGCAGCGAACGCTTCGCTCCCGCCCGCCAGCATTTTAAGATCGCCCGGGGCAGGCGGGGGGGGGGAAGGCAGGCGGGGGGGAGCAAAGACTTTTGCCCCCCGCCGGCCTTCAGAAGAGGTCCTCTTCTGAAGGCCGGCTGTGGGCGAAAGTCTTTGCTCCCGACCGCCAGCATTTCCCTATGGGCTTTCGTCTTGCGATGCAAGCCCATAGGGAAATTCGTCTTGCGAAGCGCCTCCAAAACAGAAAACCCTTTCGTCTTGCGGGTTTTCCGTCTTGCGAGGCATTCGTCTTGCGGGGTACCACTGTAATCTCAGAGTCTCTGTCTATAATCTTGAGAATTCCTGAAGAACAGGTGAGATCCTTGCACACTGAAGGTGGGAAAACGTTGTCCCCATCTTCAAAAAGGGGTGATAGGGAAGAAGACCCTTCCAATTGTTCGACATGTAGGCTTTCTACTCAGGGAGATCCCATAGTAGTTATTGCAGTCCTGACAGTCACCTTTGTTCTTGTAGATCAGACATGGCCAAACTTGGCCCTCCAGTATTTTTTGGGACTACAATTCCCATCATCCCTGACTACTGATCCTGTTAGCTAGGGATTATGGGATTTGTAGTCCCAAAACAGCTGGAGGGCCAAGTTTGGCCATGCCTATTGTAGATGGTCACAATGCTAGAGTCACACATGTCTTGTGGCACAGATCCTTTTTCCCAAAACTGCAAGAGGAGGCCATGGAGGTGTGTCATCAGGGAAGAATTTAAGCCAGCCTTCAGCACCTGTTGGGATTCCATCCTGTCCTGGGGCTTTACTACATTCCTGAGAGTTGATGGCATTTTTCAGCTTGTCAGGGGAGAGCGGGAGGGACAGCCAGCTCTTCCAAGACAGGCAGAGTCTGGATACTGTTGAATGCTGTGTTAGAGATCCTGTTTTCCTGTGAGTACAGTTCTTGATAGTGCTCTTCCCATCACTTCATCTGCTTGCTGAGAGCAGAGACACCCCTTGTACATCGCCTTCATGGACCTGACAAAGGCCTTTGACCTCATCAGCCAAAAAGGATTCTTCACAGTGCTCTACAAGACAGGATGCCCACCTAAGCTTCATGACGTGTGGAACTGTTCAATATGACGGCTCATCCTCCGACGCCCTCCCTATAAAGAGTGGCATGAAACAGGGCTGTGTTCTTGCCCCAACCCTCTTTGGCATCATTGTCTCCTGAGACATATGCATGCTAACAGGAATGTAGGCTTTGTAGCACCTTTATCACCAGAGTAGATAAAGATCACCAAATTCTAAACAATAAATGCTGTGTTTTTATTCTGGCTCCTTTAAATGTTCACACACACACACACACACACACACACACGTATAAAAACATGAAACATCTATAGTGTGGGGTTTTTTTTTAATTTGTTACCAGAACTGTGTGAGGCATAGTAGCACCCTTTAAGGGCATTAATACTGTCAAATTTCAGAAGGATAAGTGCAGGTTCATATTCCCTTTAAGTCACAAAACTACACTATTCATCTCTCCCCCAGTTACCCACCCTGGTGGTTTCCTTACATGGAAGGTTTGGAAAGAAATGTCTGACTCCCCTTGCTTCTGAATTTTTGAATCATTCACAAGACTTTGAGAGGACCAGATTTGGCCTAGACCTAGAGTAATTCAGACCCCAATTCAGCTCAGACATCTGCCAGATCCCTTCAAATCAGCCTCATTTGGCTCAAGATGTGGAATTTATCCAAATCTGATGCACAACCATGCTAATTACCATTATTTGCATGGCAAAATATAGTATGTATAGAAATCATGCATGAAATAAAATAGCAGATGTCAAGGGTTTGGGGAATCTATATTTTGTTTATGCCCTACAACATGTTTCAGAGCCATGGAAAGAAACCATACATAATTCTTCACTTCCCCTCCCTACTCTCAGTTTTCTGATTCTGACATTTATGTTCTGCATTTGCTGAAGTTAAATGCAAATGAGTATATCAAATCCTGTTTTTCTCAGTGACCAAAAAGGCTGTTCTAAAAGCTATGTTCTTCAAGCTGCCACTTGAGCTATGCCAGACTTGCTTCCTCCCTCATCCCAGATCATATTTTAAGAACACGGATATGCTCTCATGAATCATACCTGCATCTAGTGATACTGTCTAATCAATGGATCAGAAGAGTGATACGGATAAGCACTTTCATGACTCATAAGTGCTATAATTCACCTTCTTTATTTCACATTTGCATATCTCTTCAGATATGAGTATGGACCATGAAAATTGAACACAGGGAGCTGCCTTTTATCAGATGACTATTTACCCATCTAGCCTAACATTGACCAAGGTCTCAGGCAGAACTTTTTCCTATTGCCTACCATCTGATCCTTTTAACTTGAGATGCCAGGGGGTTTGAACTTAGCACCTTCTACATGCAGAGCAGTAAGGAGACTTAAAAATTTTACATGAATTGTCTAGGTGTAACAGATTTGACTATTCTTTTCGTAGAAAGGGGTGGGACAAAACCAGAGCTTCATTAATCCCAAACTTCTGCTTACCTAGGCTATAGCTTGGATCCAGGATCCAAACTCCTGTGAACATGCATAAAGGCAATAACTACATTCACAACATTACACACACGTAACTTGGTAGCAAGCTCCACTGAATGCACAAGGAGATATGCATAGGGTTGGGCTGGGGCTGACGTTCAATAAACTTCCATCGTAAACCAGTTGTTGGATTTCTAATTAAGGGGTATCTGAGGCTAGAAAAGACTCAAGTTTAACAACTTGAAAAAATACAATGTGAGGGTCACAGGCTTTCTCCCTCTGAAGCACTGGCACATAACGACAGCAAGCATTTTCTTTTGACTTGCTGTTTTTGTCCGTAAATTGCATCCTCCACAAGCTCAAACTTTGTCAGAGAAAAAACAGTGGGCGGTTCCTTTCCCCCACAAAATAGAAAAGGATTGTATTTTGTCAACAATAAAAAAATAAGTGTTATGCTATTGGGGCAGGATAATAACATGGTATAACCTTTTACTGTATGATAGCTTGAAAAGGAACTGTTAACTGACAATGCCATCGGAGGGTTTAATGCAGCTAATGGCAAGCATATGGTGTTTATATACTTTGCTGGAAGAGTGGCTGGGGCAACCTAGTCAGATGGGCAGCATATAAATAATAAAATTATTATTATTAAATTACTGATGACCATATCCCAGTAGGAAAAGTTACACCAGCTGAAGGTACGAAACATAAAACTGGCTACCAACTGAGGGTATTTTCTGTAATTTATTTTTCCTCATATTTATGTAAAGGTGCATGAATCATTTGCCACAAAATGCCACAGTTGGCAACAGAAATCCTAATCCAAAGCCAGTTTAGTCCTGACTTTTTACTTGCTATTTCTAGGATAACTGCAAGAATTTGGCACTGTAGCTATATATTAAAGTATAAGGCAAGACATTCAAAAGGAAGACAAATGGAATGAAAACGCCAAAATTAGTTTTCATCTTTTAAAAAATATATTCTATATTTGATACTGGGATGGTCTTTTATTGGTGCACTTGAGAAACGCCATCCAAGATTTGCTTGGCTAGAGGCGTCTTGGCCAGAATGGGAGACCTGGACCTTTCTCACATCTGCTTTAGCGATGGTACAGAATGGCACTTTGCTCATTTCAAATGATCGATTCTGCCACCCAAGCAGAAACACAATGAGCTGATGCTGGATGAATTTTAGATGCTTTTGAGGACCTCTCTTCGCTATGAAGTGCTGCCTGATAGAACTCTGTCAGATATGAATTATGTATTGACATTTCACTCCCCCATCATTATACCTTTCATTCTGCTGGGTCTGCACAGATAAGATTGATTCACACACATCATACATTGTAACATTTATTATGAAGCAAAGCTAGAAATACTGCCCTTTTTTGTTCTCTGAAAGCAGAAAAGAAAAAGAGCTGTGAACAAATATACATTTGGTATAATCACATTTATGGTCAGTGCTATGGATTCTTGAGTGCATGACATATCAAAAATCTTCTTTGCTTTTGTCAAAACATCAGAGACCTAATGTTCAACACCCACTTGCATACGGTCTTATAAGTGAAAGAGTTCTCACATTTTGAATGTGCTCCTTTCTTGAAGAACACTTCAGAGGAGGCGTATCAAACGCTCAAAAGCATCACATTAGCCAGCGCACAAAAGTGGATCACTTCAACCGTGCAGCGGATTAATCGGAACAGAAATGTTGCAGATAGGAATGCCATTAAGTGCCAGTAATATAGTACTTATTTTTCAGAGAGGAACATGTGCTTTATAATAATGTGCCTATTTTCTGCCTACTTGTTTTGCTTTTGAGTGCGCATCTTCTCACTGCCTCATTTCGTTTCTTTCCCCTTTCCAAGCTTATTAATGGATTCTGTGTAAATACCTGCTAGCTGGAACTCCTAGTCTCATTTTTACGCTTACAAGCCACATTTGGCATATCCATCTTCAAAGAGACTGATTGCATCCAAACAGGTGCAGTTTTACAAAGAGGGAACTGCAGGACAGAACAGGAATGTGTACCCACTTGTTTACAATGCTAATCAAAAGGATAAAGCATCCATCAGGGTAAAAATTACAAATCCTACAACTCCCAACGGCAATAGTTTTACCATTAAAAAGTCCACCTGACACCCTAGAATCTAGCAGCTTCTGTATTGTTTTCGCTTGTAAGGGAACAATTTAGAAATAGTTTAGACAGGAGGATTTGAAAAGTTAGCATTCTCTTAGATCACTATACTGAATGGCATGGTTGTGGTCCTATGGAATGAGGGGCATTGGTGAGAAATGTATCTTCATGAATGTGTGATATTTAGATTTGTCATAGCTATTTCTATGTTCTAGTCTAGTTTACTATTTTTAAAGGCCTAGGTTTTGTTTTGTGTTTCATTTCTTCCAGCTTGTTCGTTCTGTGTGTTTTGGTTTGTCTTGGCCCAGCCTGCTTCCCTTCCTTTCAAAATCCATCCGTCTCCAGATGCTACATTTGAAGGCAGAAGTATTGCCACTTGCCCTTCTGCTTTACCTGCTTCTGATCTACAGCCAACTTGGCATCTAGATTCTGATTGACAAACACGCTTGCATAGATACCGTTTGCAATGAATTTGAATAAAACTCTTCCTGTGGAATGCATACACTGTACTAAGACTGCAACTATACAGTGGTACCTCAGGTTAAGTACTTAATTTGTTCCAGAGATCCGTTCTTAACCTGAAACTGTTCTTAACCTGAAGCACTATTTCTAGGTTAGCGGAGTCTGTAACCTGAAGCATATGTAACCTGAAGCGTATGTAACCCGAGGTACCACGGTACTGGTCATTCATGTGCAAACCCTACAAACATTTTAAATGTTAAAATAAGTGCCAAATATATTTTTAGAAGTCTGTTTCTTTTTCTTTTCTTTAAAAAATATGAATATTTACTGGGAGCTAAAATTCAATTACAATTTGCCAGCATCTGTCAACAAGGATTTGCATATATCTTGGCAAGTGTCACATATTTCTCCTTACATCTGAGCGTTTCTATGTTTCTGAAAGTGTATCAGTGTGATTAACATCTTCACACAAAGAGTCAATAAAATGTGGACCGCTATCAGCTTCCTGCATGGTTTTTGGATGGTGGGAAAGAGCAGTGTAATTCTGTTTTTTTTTTAAATGATATTTATTGAGAATTTAAAATTACAGAGAGAGAAAAAAAGGAAAAGGAAAAAAGGTAAACAAAAAGAAAAATTTAACAATACAAGTCAATAAAAACAAAAAACAAAACACACAATACATCAAGACCAAAAACAAAAATAAACAAAAAATTTAAAAACAAATCCAATATTCCCAAATCGTTATCTTTCGTTAACTTGTTTCATCGACCTCCTCACACCTCCCTTTTTTGTATTCTAGTTATTAATTATCTCAGCAAATCCTTTCCATCTTTCACTATATTCTGTCATTAAATTACCTTAATTTATTTTAACCTTATCTTACCATAAAAAGCCCTAAAGCTTAAAACTTAAAACTTATTTATACGTAATTCCTTTTAACATTTCTACTAAAGCCAAATAGTTTCATTCCAACATTTTTCTAATACTCATTAATTTTACAATGATTTTCTGAATGAATTTTTAAAACTTTCTTCCAATCTTCATCCGTCGTCTCTTCTTCCTGGTCTCGGGTTTTGTCAGTCCTTTCTGTTCCATCCATCTAGTCCATCAACCTGGTGACCTTCTATCCGAGGCTCTTAAGTCTTTTCCATGTCCCTTCTGCAGGTCTTCTTCATGTTTATACCTGCACTTTACTTTATCTTCTGCTGATCTTATTCTTAATTCCCTTCCTTTCTCATTGAGGGGTAGATCTCGGGGAGACTCCAACTTGACAATATCTTTATCCCTTCTCAACAAGTCAGCCCATTCTCCATAGTCAGCACTGAAATCCAAAAGATATTTAAAAGCATACTTCAAAGTCCCTCCAAGGTTAAGGGCCCCCACAACTCCAAACTCCCCCTGGCCCAAAACCAGGTCCGAAAAGTCAAAACATCCCTGCATAGGGGGATCTATCCAGCTTCCCATCTCCAAACCAAACAGTACTCCATCTCTCCAAATCTGATTTTTTCCAGGTTCATTCGTCAGAAACAACAACTTATGTTCCTGCAAGGCCGCAGCTCTCTCCATTTCTATGACTTGAGGTTCAGCAACAACCTCCTCCTTTATCTTCTTCACAACTTGCCCTGTCAAAGCACATTCCTGGGTTGGTTCCTGAGTGGTTTCTATATAGGTATTCACTGTTTGTCCAAAATTGCCAACTGCAACAGTCATCAAATCCATCTTCTCATGTAGCTGTTCCAGTAAAGCGCTTGTCTTGCAAAAAGCCAACACTAAAGCTTCTTCTGGGCACATTCTTGTTCAAGGTCAGTGTCTGGTTCCCACGATCTTTAATCTCTACAGCTGTAGAATTCCCCAGATTGACTCCAGCAACAGTTTCACAAGCTCCCTCTAGAGGAAACAATTTCTGTTTTTCTATTTGTATCCGTCTTTTTAAAAGCAAATCCAGCAACAAAATTTCTTTCGTTTTTCAGATATTCTGTTCCTTTTAAGTGCAAAAGGGAACATTGGAATCAATATGTTTCTCTTTTTTAACTATCTGTCAAAAAACGTTTTATCCACAGTCAATGAACTTCCCCAAAGCGTCTGTCTCTGACACCCCGTTCCCAGGTTCAAGACGGTGGAAATTTATCTTTCTTTACTCTCTCTTCTGCAGGTTTAAACAGTCTAAGATTTCCCCCTCTTCTCCTGCTTCCAAGGGGGGTTTGGTAATTTTAACTGATGGAAATTTAGTCCTTTACAAACGACTTTCCAGACTCTAGCTTGCAATGTCTTTGCTTCAATCTATTTATAAAAGCGGAAGGCGGACTTCCTGTTTAGACCTTCCCACTTCGGTGCCAAATTAAGAAGTTTTATAGTCCAATTTTCCGTTCTAGAGCAGTGTAATTCTGATCCAACACATGATGTGCAGAGCAGCTGTGGCTCTGTATGTGGAGCACACTCTAAAAACCCAGATGCCACTGAGTGCCGCCTTCTCTCACACACCGGATAGGTGGGATTTTAACTTCTAAATAGGAACTCTGGATAGCTCAGTCAGTAGAAGCTGAGTATTAATATAAGGGTCGTAGGTTCAAGCCCCACGTTGGGTGAAAGATTCCCCCATTGCAGAGGGTTCAACTAGATGACCCACATGGTCACTTCCAGCTCTACAATTCTATGATTTTATGACTTTGTACATAAAAGCACAGTGGTTGTTTTTAGGAGGGACAATTGCCTTCACAGGATCTGTTTGTGCATGCTTCATCCTGCTAGGAATGCATGCACATAATCTGTGTATATATACCTTTAGATGGATTGGGATAGCTGTGACTATTCAGCTACCAGTCCAACATTGGTATAAGATAAAATAGGAAGAGCTAAGGTGCAATCCACTAAATCTAGATAAATCAATAGGGCAGTTGCCACTGACTTCTCCAAACCACAACATAGATCCAGCCCAGCAAGCATGAAATGCTTGTTGCTGATTGCAACACAAAAGCATAGCTATTTCTCTAGGGACCTGAGAGTGCTGCACCACAAAATGCCAGGTCCTTCCACAAACAAGCACACATTGTTGTAAGCCAGCGATTCAAATTCTCGAATCAGGACATAGCACCCCACTTAAGGGAATTCTGGTATGGTACACAGTGTAGATCAGACTTCCCAAGCTGGTGCCCACCAGATGCTTCAGGCTACAACTCTCATCAACTCAAGACATGAAGGTTGTTAAGTTGTGGGTGAACATATCAGATGCCACAGCAATTCTTCAGACAGCTCTTGTTTATTCACAGGCCAGAACAGGACTGAAGGGTTCAGCCAACCTGCTTAGATAGAGCTCAACTACATGGCAACAGTAACAACTTTCTGTAACTATCCAATCACTGAACATCACTTTCAATTCCTTATTTGCATATGCGGATCTGAGTGAAAGCTATCTATAGTATCCCCCTGCTGGCCCAGGGTGAGAACTTCAGTACATAACAAAGGTCATTTAGGGATGATGGGAACTGTAGACCAACACATATGGAGTGCATCAAGTTGGCACTATCCCCCAGTGTGGGCTGCAGATATCAACAGCCTGACCCATGCCTATGTTTATATGCCTTGAGAGAAATCATATGGAGTGAGAAATAGTTGTTGAATTAGAATGGATAAAAAGACATGGCACGACTCCAAAATCCAGCTGTGAGTGGAACCCTACAATGTCACCAGCTGAAGATGTGGAGCAGGCTTTGAGCTTGATGCTGTTGAGCTGAACATAAGACTGGTAGGCAGGAGCTCACTGAACCAGATCCCAGAGTACCAGGACACATAGAACCAGAGCTGGGATCCTCAAGGATGACTTTCCCTGGACCTGAGGAACCAAGTACCTCCCACATTATCTCTCTTGTTCAGTGCCATGAGGAATGTTCCATGTGGGAGAGCCTAGAATGCAGAAGTGCCCATATTAAGGCCAGAGGGCTGATCCTTTTGGATATTTTAGTTCCCCGAAAGGGAGCATTGGAGAAATGGACTGAAGTCAGAGGCTCAAAAGGCCTCAGTTCACCCCCAACTCTCATTGAAGCAAGCTGCTCAATGGAAATCCACCTTGCCTTGCAGAAACAAAACAGGAGAGCACATTTACTTGGTGTGAAATTAACAAAAAACAATTTTACCTAGAATGTTTGTAGTGAATGTGAGTGAGTGGCCAATGTTGATAAATTCACAGGAATTGCCATTCCAATGAGTTACTCCAGTACCTTAATTTGGGGGCAATGTATATCAAATGTCTCTTCCAGCAACTGTCCACTGGTTGCTGATAGTATAGTCTCACATCTCAATTGCCTGAGTGAACCCGCTATCAAATAATGTCCAGGGTCTTTCCAAAATATCCCAAACACGTACACTTCAGGAGGAATGTCAACTGAAATCAATAGATGGCTGAGCAGAATTGTCAATGTTTGTCTGGACTAACTGATGCATTGTGCAGTTGTTGTGGCCTTCAAATTGTATTACATATAACAGACTGAGTCTTAAAATTTATTTAAAGGAATTTAAAAAAATGCATGCCATAACTTTACAATTTCAACACATTCCACTCCCACCTTCTTAAATGGGGTGGTGGTATCACACAATAAGAAAAAGCCTGCCCTTGAATAATTAAAATGATTGGGTACTTTTTATTATTTCTTGCAAGAGCAGGGACAAATTAATGACTAAAAATCCCCACTGAGGGGATCTTCTAAGAGGGTAACTACTTTTTTCATAAAGGTTCCACTCCATTGATCATGATAAATGAGCATTTCCAAATTAGGTTCCCCATAGACCTTTTTTCCCCCAATCAGTGCAACTCCTAAAGTTAATTCAGACTCTATTTTTAAAAACCCTGGTAAAATCTGGACCCTTTTTTCTCCCCTACAAATAATGAATGGATAAAGAACCCCCCCCCCCCGAGGTAATGAAAACCAGTGTAAGGTGAGTTGCCCTGCTTTGTAGAAATAGGAGGCAAAAACTATAATGTTTGAGAATATCATGGGATTTATGCTCTACTCAACAGGCATAAAAAAGAAAAATATATTCATACAGCAGATGCATTTTTATAAAATCACAGAAGCTGTCTTTTGCTGACAAATCACTTTAGGGATAAGGCTGACAGCTTGCTTTAAATTAATAACAGAAGCAAGAGACAATCTCCAGATCCATAATCTAAAAACAGCATCTATCAGGTGCTGAAGAGGAAGGAAGGCCGCTTCCCAAAAGATGTATTGGCCAGTTAGCAGCAGTGCAGACTTATCGTGCAATCCCAAGAATTGTTCTATTAAGTTTAGTGGGACTTATTCCTAGGTTAGTGTATATGCAGTTAGCATGAGAATCCCAGTCCATTTCTGCACCAGGACAGCAGCCCCACAACACAACTGTGTTGGTATTGAGGCCAGTTTTTATGCAGCACCAAAGTACTAGTGAATAGGTTTCTTCTTGAGGCTACAGTAAGCAGAGTGGCACTCCCTGCAATGCACACTCAAGCCGATCAGAGCATATTTATCCCCATAGCACTGATGCACTGCAGTATTGCACAGCCGCAAATCTCTAGCTCAAGGTTTAAATGAACTAAGGTTGGTGTGCTTGCTGCTGCTTCTCTTGTTTATGCAACTTCAGCTGTTGCATCTGCTTTTTGTGCAGCAGCAAAGCCTGATTCCATCAACATTTAAAGGTAAAGGGACCCATAACAGTTAAGTCCAGTCATGAACAACTCTGGGGTTGCAGCGCTCATCTCGCTTTACAGGCCGAGGGAGCCGGCGTTTGTCCGCTTCCGCAGACAGTTTTTCTGGGTCATGTGGCCAGCCTGTGCCAGAGCAGTGCATGGAAACTTTGTTTACCTTCCCGCCGGAGTGGTACCTATTTATCTACTTGCACTGTGTGCTTTCAAACTGCTAGGTTGGCAGGAGCTGGAACCAAACAACGGGAGCTCACTCCGTCGCAGGGATTTGAACCACCAACCTTCCGATCAGCAAGTCCAAGCAACACAGTAGTTTAAACCACGGCGCCACTGCATCCGCATCAACATTTAGGGTTTCTACAATTCCATATCTTGATTTCTCAAGCGCCAACTCAGACATTTCACATTGCATGAACTAATTTGTGAACACGGCATAGTACACCTGCACCAGAACAACCATGTCTCAACAGTCACAGCAGGTGCTTGTAACCCTCCAACCGTTTGAGTTCACCTCCAAAGGTGCACTCTTCCATTGTTTTCTGTGACAGACGGATGGATCAATGTCCTGACTCCATATGCTCCAGTGCTTTTCAACTCATGTCATATTGCATTTCTTCAGTGCTGCTGACCATTGCTCATCTGTGTTCTAAGTGATGTTACAGCGTAAGAGCATGCCTTGTAAAACATGACCTCCAAGAGGTCAGTCTTGAGCAACGGAACTTCAAAGATAGACATCAGCTTGAAACCACTAAACTGCAACTTACCAAGTAGTTCATCAACTGCTGCCTTAATAGAGAGAACTGGTTTTATGCCACTAAAGGTGTTAGGTAATTTACCAATGCCGGAATGTTTGTGTTATCACCAACACTACTTTGCGAACAGTTGATATAATTGTTTTACAAACACTTAAGATTTTGTGATGTTTGCATTTCGTTTCTGTCTGATGACCTCACTATTTATTTTTTCTTCTCTCTTGTGCAATAATCAATTTGTTAGTATTTAAGGCCCCACAAGACTGTTTGTTGCTTTTCCATAGTTAGCTTGATTAGGATTGTATCCTTAGTCTCTAAGTGTACTAAGGAATTCAGCTTTACTGTAAATATTAGATGCATTTCATTTATACATTGATCCTATACACATTTACTTATAAGTGAATTCTCATGGAATTTGTTTTGGTGGGACTTACTTCCAAGCAATTCTGCCTAGATTTGCTCAGCATGAGGTAAAAAGGTAAATGACCCCTGGATGGTTAAGTCCAGTCAAAGGCGACTATGGGGTGTGGTGCTTATCTCACTTCAGGCTGAGGGAGCCGGCGTTTGTCCACAGACAACTTTCTGGGTCATGTGGCCAGCATAAGTAAACTACTTCTGGTGCAACGGGACACCGTGATGAGTGCCAGAGCGCATGAAAACATCATTTACCTTCCCACTGCAAAGGTACCTGTTTACTTGCATTGGTATGCGTTAGAACTGCTAGGCTTGCAGAAGCTGGGACAGACCAATGGGCGCTCACCCCGTTGCATGGATTTAAACCGCTGATCTTCCGATTGACAAGAGGCTCAGTGCTTTAGACCACAGCACCACCCACTCAGCATGAATGCCAAAGTGTCGTTCATATTCTACTTTCTAGTATTTTAATTGACAACTGCTTTCCCTTCTTTGCTTGACTTTTGCTTTTCCTGAGACAAAAAGCTCTGATAAATTGTGGCCTTTTGTTATCAGTTTCTTTTATAACAAGCAAAGCTGAACAAAGTATAAATCTTATCTACTAAATTAGTTGTGGGTCTCCTGAGAGTCCTCTTCTTGGGTCTTAAGCTCGTCTGTGTTTTGCACTTTGTCTTCATGTTGCTTTGTTATTCTTCCTTGCCTTGACCCTACCACCTGCTTCCCCTCCCCATCCCATTTGCCCTTATCTGACATTATCACTGGCGGTATGCAATTGTTCAGATTTCTTTCCACTGCTTTCCCTTTCTCTGCTTTCATTTCTGCATCATGCATCCACACAACAGCCTCGGTGGGAGCAAATATTGTACTGATACTTCCAGCATTGCTGATGCTTTATCGTTCTGGTTCTCCTTCCAGTCACAATTATTTGTTAGGAAGTTGCTAAAATCTTTCAATAATATCTCTTCACCACTGAATTTCCTGCCCTAAATAGTATTAATGCACCTTCACATTCTAAATGTGAATTTGTGGCTAACGTAAACAAGATTATTTGAACGCTCCACTAGATAATTTAATGCACAATTGAATTCTAAATTTATGATATATTCTTGGCTGGTGGGGAAAAAAAGATAGATGTAATTTTCAGATTTCAAAACCACAAAAGATAAGGCCTTTAGAGATAGAAAAATATAGCTTGCCCTTTCCACACTGGAATCAGAAACAAGATTTCTGTGGGTGGTCTTCACATTTTTGTGCCTTAAGAAACTGGAAGGGTAATAGGTGGGGTGGGTTTTTATTTCATTAGTTAGCAGACAGGCTGTGGACATCATATCTTTTCCAGGTCTTTGGCCTGGTATTTCTGAAGCTTCACTGCATTCACAGCTGAGTACTCCAGGGGCTCTCTATCTATCCCAAGGAAATGAATTTCAGATGAAGATATAAGATAAGCAACAAATGTGTGTGTGCACACAATTAAAAACATTTATCAATCACTTGTTTGAAGTGGTGGCCTTCAGGGAATAGTGATGGATGAATAATTCAGCCATTTTCATACTTGTGTCAGTGAATTTTGTTACAGAAGAAGAGAAGAAGAGTTTGGATTTGATATCCCGCTTTATCATTACCCGAAGGAGTCTCAAAGCAGCTAACATTCTCCTTTCCCTTCCTCCCCCACAACAAACACTCTGTGAGGTGAGTGGGGCTGAGAGACTTCAGAGAAGTGTGACTAGCCCAAGGTCACCCAGCAGCTGCATGTGGAGGAGCGGAGACGCGAACCCGGTTCCCCAGATTACGAGACTACCGCTCTTAACGCTGGTGCTCCCAAGCCAAAAGTCCAGGATCTCAGTCAGCCCAATAGTTACCCCCATCCCAATGCAGACTTCTCCAAGAGGGTCTAGTGCTACTGCATCACCACAGTGTTCTTGGGGCTGGGAAACACAAACACACCAAAATGAGGCAGTGGAGCACTGGGTTCTCTCAGAGAAAGAGAATAACTACTATGATGAGTCCCTGGCCCTCGAGCTTGGGGGCACAGGGACAGTAGGACCCAACGTAGGCAGGTAGAAATGACTTAATCAACAGAGAGCAACTCGCAAAAGAAGCAGAAAGCTGGGTAGTTTTCAGTTTAAAAGGTACTTCAGGGAACATGATAGGGGTCCTCCCCCCTTTGAAGGCTTAGGATATAAGTAAGCCCTCCCCTAAACAATGGCAGGGTTGGTGGCTGCATTGGGATTGTTGGGAGCAGGAAACTAGTCTCGTTTTCTGAGGCCAACCACATAGCTCTGATGATTAGGGCTCAGGAAATAGTGGTGCGTCTCTTATGTATACAGACATCATTGATACAGATCGTGGCATATGCATAATTGACCCAAGCCAGGAAAAAGGTATAAAGCTTCGGCACTCAAGTATCCTTCATGGATTGAGAGACCTCTGCACACAGAGCAGTTGTGCATGCTCATCGACAGAGCAAGATGTCTGGATGCAAGACACATGAGCCCTTTTGGGGGGTTAGGATAAGGACATGCATTACTACACGTATTGCAATTCAGATGCAAATACACACCCGCAGCCACTGTACCATCCACAGGGTTGTGCATGCCTGCACATGAGTGGGGACCGTAGTGTACATTTGGATATGTACGAAACATACATTATGCCTTCTTAAATGCTGCTATCACTTTCTTTACTACATGAGGCACATTTGTTTTATGGAGTAAGTTATATAATGGCAGGAAAGTCACTGCACACTCTTAACATTCATGCATTATATCTATCTATCTATCATTCATGCACATGCGCATGCGTGCGCGCGCGCACACGCACACACACACACACACACACACACACACACACACTTTAAGGTTTTAACACACCGGAGATTTGTTGGTCTTTCTCAGCAGAATAAATGCCAACAGCAAACATTTGGCATGGAGACCAGAAAGGGGGTCACAAATCTAGTGTCAGAAACATTCAGACCCAAATGATGAAGCCTGCTATCCTGTGGCATGCCCTTTAGACTTCCATCGGGATCTGGAGAAGTGCAAGCTATTTGACAATAAGGGCACAGCAGCATCTGGGGCTCATGAGCCGAAAGCCTGTCAGGGTCATCCCAGGCAAAGCCTGATAATGAATTCCTGCAGAATGGCCAGCTAGCTGGAGGTGCCAAGAATCACCTGTGACTTCCTTTGCTATTGGAGCGTAAAATCATAGCCAGAGCAGGACAAAGCAGTTGCAGCCACTTCAAAGCATATACTGCTGGATCCAAGGACTGAAGCTCAAATTATTGTTTGATGCAGAGTTTGTTATTGGTATGTGTTGCTGCTTTCTAAGTTGATTAATGAATTAAACATCATTATTAATTTGGAACTTCAGGTTGATGGCACAGAAAAGTCTGGCAACTAATGTTCAGCAAAGAGACTATGAAGAATGGAAACTCTCTCTTCATTCCAGATGGATGGAGAGGCAGCCCTATGAAGAAAGGCTGCAGTAAGAGGGGACATGATAAGAGGTTTATAAAATTATGTGTGACATGCAGTGCTTTTTTTCTAGGGGGACGCAGGGGGACGCATACCCCTAAACATTTTGTGAATCTAAGTTTGGCCTCATTGAGGGGCAGTATTTCAATATGAGTAGGAAAATGAGAGCACCCCTAAACATTTTTTTAGAAGGAAAAAAAAAAGCACTGGTGGCATGTAGAAAGTGGATAGACAAATGGTTTTTCTCCCTCTCTCATAACACTAGAACTCATGGGCATCCAATGAAGCTGACTGTTAGAAGATTTGAGCTAGATAAAAGAAAATTCACGCAGAGCATAGTTAAACTATGGAACTCACTCCCATAGGAAGCAGTGATGGTCACCAACCTGGATGGCTTTAAAAGAGGATTAGACAAATGGAGAGCCAGTGTGGTGTAGTGGTTAAGAGCGGTAGTCTCATAATCTGGGGAACCGGGTTCGCGTCTCCGCTCCTCCACATGCAGCTGCTGGGTGACCTTGGGCCAGTCACACTTCTCTGAAGTCTCTTAGCCTCACTCACCTCACAGAGTGTTTGTTGTGGGGGAGGAAGGGAAAGGAGAATGTTAGCTGCTTTTGAGACTCCTTCGGTTAGTGATAAAGCGGGATATCAAATCCAAACTCCTCTTCTTATGGGGTAGAGCACTGTCAGTGGCTAATAGCCATGATGTCCACAGTTGGAGGCAGTTCTGATTCTAAATACCCTTTACTAGGAACCGCAGGAGGGGAGAGTTCCTATGCTTGAATTCTGCTTGCCAGTTTCCCACAGGCATCTGGCTGGCCACTGTGAGAACAGGATGCTGGACAAGATGGGCCATTGGCCTGATCCAGCTAGCCACATCACACATACAGGCAGGCAGGCACACACCCAGCCAATCCTTCCTTCTCAGGAAGGAGGCAATTTGAATCTATTGTGGGGGCTTTGGTTCCACTTACCCCAGCACTGTGTGTACTTTAATGTTTTGGTTTGGGTTGTGGTTGTTTTTTTTTACTTGCTGCTGCTCCCACCAAAATCAGTGGCTTTGAGGGGGAGGCAGGTCAAGTCCTCAAACTGGAGGTTAACCATGCCTATGGGTACATTCTTTCTTAATACTTCAAAGAAAAGTACAGATGGCAGAACTTATCCCCACATTGGGGCGACACACTTTTCTTTTCCAAAGGAAGATGTAAACTTTCCCCCTTTGCAGAATACTTGGAAGCACCGTGATAGAGTTTGTTAGTAGCTTGGCAATCCTTTTGCTGCTGCTTCTGGGTAACATACAAGGTAACTTTCAGAGCAGATCCAGTTCCAGCTCTGGAACCGTTTATTTTACTAAGTGGATTAGAGTTCATGTCACGATAGGTATTTCCCCTTTTGCAAGAGGCTGTATTTTCTCCAGCTGAAGTAGGAAGAAGACAAATGGTTACAGCTTATCTAAGAGTAATGTGGCTTGCAACGTCCCCCATATTGATGCTTTTTTTCCAATTGCTGCCAGCTGTGCTGAAACAATTCCCGGTCATGCTTGGAATGCAGACATGGGGGGGGGGGGCCCTCTGCCAGAGCACTGCTGAAGTTTGCATAGAGATTTTCTATGCTACAGCACCAATCCACATATTGAGGCCCCTTCCATATATTATAGCCGCCATGCGGTGCTCTCACTGCCAATGGCCACCACAAAACTTCCTTTGCTAGTGATTGGAATGTCTCCACCACGCAGTTTGGAAAACCCACATGGCAAATAACTTCACAGCACGAGCTCTTTCAACTGACCTCTATGTTACTGGTGTGTAATGAGCAGACTTGGTCCTCATATTGAGAAGCATTTGGGAGCACAGATCCTTCATGTATATGCATAATTGCTTTAAATTACCCTTGGAATAGGGCAAAATCTCAAAATAAATGAACACATGCTTGATGGATTTATCTCTACAATCTCTACAATTGTTGTTGTTAGTTAAACAAACTAACAACAGCAGCAACAACAGTTCAGACATTGTACCAAGGGAAACCGCTTGACTTTCCCATGCAAGAACTGAGGGAACATTTTCATGGCAAGAGATATGATATGATCTCAAAACAACTGGCAGCATGGGGAGCATATCAGGATGCGGGCGCTGCAAAACCATTATTCCTAGTCGTATACATTTCATAGTAAAATATAAGCTGACCTTTACAGTAGCTTGCAAGGCAATTTTAGATTGAAACAAACACCGGGCTGATTTACCAGCCACTTACATGGGTGCAATTAATTTGGAGAAAAGTACTCCAGTGTAAGTGCTTAGTGTATTAGGTCCTCAACGTTAGCATTAGACTATCCTAACAGATCACTTTATTATTCCTTTTTTTAAAAAGGGATATTTCAAGTCCTTCATTTTACCCTTGGTTACTCTTAAATCTCCTTTGATAATCTTCTTGTGTCATTAATCAAGCTTCAGTTTAAACTGTTAAACATCTTTCTGTGGATTAGGACTTTTAGTCGATTGCCATAAAGCTACCTGCCTACTGGACTAAATAAGGGACACCAAAATAACTTGGAACAACAAGAGTTTGCATTGAAGAGTAAAGATCTTAGTGCCCATCGAAGAAACTACCCAGGTTGAAAGTGGCTGAATTTAAGGTAGAATCTGCTGTATATTGACATCTTCGTGAAAGGAGAATATACTCCATGGTGTGCACTGCATACTTTTGCTCCAGCACAAGTGGATTTCTGAAGAGGAATTGCTAGGAGCGTTTCCAAAACCCTGCTGGTTTGAAGTTGCTCAAAGCTACGGACCAAAAATAAGGAAGCTCTTCAGAATGGTATGAGGAAAACCTCTATGCCACGCACAGCAGTTTCTCAACTGACAGTTGTGGCGGGGGGCAAAGACTCTGCTTTTGTCATGCTGAAGCAG
The DNA here is from genome assembly GCF_964106645.2 of Podarcis pityusensis. Classification (NCBI taxonomy): domain Eukaryota; kingdom Metazoa; phylum Chordata; class Lepidosauria; order Squamata; family Lacertidae; genus Podarcis; species Podarcis pityusensis. The sequence continues at coordinate 51,924,234 of NC_138027.1, forward strand.
AGAAATAAAGTCTTAGGCAGAAACCCTGATCGATAACGGGTTGTTGGTTTTCTGCTTTCCATTTAACTGCAATCTATTTTGTTAGGTTCTTGGGACTTTGTCCTCCAGCTGCTCTGGCTGAGATGGGGAAAACATGAAATGTGATCCTGCCTTTTGGTGGGCTGTCTGTTCTAGTCAGAAAAAAAATAATGAGGGTCCAACCATATGTAATAGTACTGAGTGCAGGATAATCCCAGCAGGAACAAGTTCTCCCTCTCAGCAAAAGAGTGGGGGAAGGAATGCTTTTAAGACAAATTCACTTCCTGGGAAGAAAGTTACAAGCGACAAAAGAGGCACCACCGAGGAAAAGAGGTTGTTTTCTTACATTTGTTCATAATATTTTGAACTTGTCATTTTGAGAGTAACTTTTATTTTAAAAGCCAGAGATCTTTAAAATAAGGTAATTCATCACAGCCACAGGCATATATGGCATAGAACAGGGACTCTTTTTCCCACAGAGGGTCAAATTCCCTTAGGGGCTACTTTTCAAGGACCCCATGGCAGCTGGGAGTGGTGCCAAACCCAGCAGTGGACAGAATCAGAGTCAGAAGAGTGACTTTCCTTTCACTCTTTCCTTCCCTCCCTGACCAGTGGGCTGACACAGGGAGACAGGGCATTTTTGTTCGAGGTTTGAACTTGCAGAGGGCTTTTGTAATTAGGGTAAGCTTTATGTAGCCTTAGGGCTGCAGGTTGCTTAACCCTGATAGGAAGTCATAGCTGAATTGCTGTCTGCTCCCCAGCTTAGTGGGGAACTTTTTTTGGCTCAGGCCACATTGCTATCTGTCCCCATCCCCACGGGCCAAGTTTGATAAGTGGGTAGGACAACCGCCTGCCAATCACTTGGCATCATTTTGACATCAATCACAATGATAGTAACTCTGTAAATTAACACTTGAATGGGGCAGGAAACCATCAAGCTGGTTTGCACATCACACTATGACAGACTATGGCTCATCTTACAGCATCACAGCAAAAGCAAGACTGAGGAGCAATCAGCAATTTCTATCTCCTCTCCAGGAACCCTCACCCTTGCATGCTCACACTAAGCCATCATTTGGCTGGGCATTACATGTGAACCAGCCCATCGTCTTTGTCCTTGCCAAGATTAATTCAAACTACTACATCAGTTCCGATTCTGCTATTTAGCATTTGCAAGGGAGTCTAACTTAGAAATTCCTCTGCTGCAGAATATTCAACACTGTGAGACATGCAATAGCTCCTTTGTCTTCCCTTGGTGATGCTAAGGAGAGAGTCAGCAGACAGTTCCCTGGACTAAGCATAAACCATGGCTGACACATTGATGATTTGGTGGATAAACATTTGCTTCTGGGAAGGAATAAAACAACAGATCCCAACTCCAAAGGAAAGCCCATTTGCTGTGATTTATACTCGCACTGCAGTGGATAAACACTAATGCCATCATGATTGCCTGTTATAAAGATCCTGTCATCTGCACTAACAACCTGGTGTTTCCCCTGCCTGCTGAGGCCCTCTGTGCTATCTATTGCCGAAGAATAAAACTCTAGAAGGGCCTGTAAAAGTAAGACTTATCAGCTGCATTGTTTTATTATTTTCACTTTACATGAATAAGCTGGAAGAATCAGTGCCTTTTCTGCTCCTTAACCAGGAAGAAGCTGTTGGCCATGCAGACACCAGTGAAGGATCAATGAATCAATCCACCAGTGCCAGGAGAGAGTTCCTGCACTCTGATGAAATGCAACCACTGAAGATGTCTAAAATGTTCAAGTCTTGACCTAAAACATGGCAGAGTTCACAGCAGAGCTCTCCCTGAAGCTTTATACACCTCCGGGCACTTCGCTGTATGCCTTGGATTTGTGAGGAGTGCATTTGTGTTTCACAGCATAGATGCTCTAAAGTCCTTGCAGTTCTGTTTCTAATTGTGTGCCACATAGACTGAAAAGTATGGCAGGCAGAGGTGTGGGGAAGCAAGAGCAAAATATAGCCCTGTCCTGTTTGTGTAAGATTAATGCCAACCTTCCATTGTTGTATTGAGAGCACTGAGGGGAGGAATTATGAGCTGGAGTTTTAGCCTTTTATCCAATTTCTCTCCTTATCCTCTTTATGTGCCTGTGCTTTGGGACAAAACACCAGGGACACCAAGGCTGAACTTATCTAGCAAAACCCCCCAGCCATTACATCATCTCACAAAAGATTAGTTTTTACCGTGCATGACCGTTGGCTCCAGGGAGTTTATCCAACCAATGAAGCAAAATCCACTGTGACATGGTGGGCTGCAAGTGTGGGAGAAAAGCAAGCAAAATGAAAATGGACATAAAGGGTCGTCATGAGGAGAACTTCTCCAGAAAACATATTTAAAATGATCCATTGGTCATATATCACTAAAGAGAGTGGTGAGGAGAGATCAGGGAGAGCTAAATTTAACACACTGAGTGTGTTGACATTGAATTCAGTTAGACGAGGACTGCAATAAGCATGCCATACAGAACTTTGGACTTGCTTCCAAGCAGATGTCCAGGTAGGATTTGGCTTAATTTTTTTGGTATACCAAACTGTGTCCCCTATATTGCCCTGTGTCTAGAAACAAACAAACGACTCAAGTAACAAAAGTGTGGCTGCTAACATGTTTATTTTGGTTGTTGCTGCATTACAGATTTGAACTTAATAGTCTTGTTGTGGCCATGTTAGCTGAATACCAAGCATCAGAAGAGTTAAGAGAGACTGAGAACAAAATTAAACCAATAGGAATCTCACTGGACTCCCTGTACTGCTTATTGGGAAATCCTGTGTTTGAGATAATTAAACGCAGATTGTTAGACAAGGAATTTCAAGAACTTAGTAGCCAAATCAGGAAGAGTGTCTGTGCAAGTTTGGGGATGATGCAATGTGGACAGCCAATGACGACTTATCTCTACCATCTAACCAACCTGAATCAGCCCAGGGAGTACCTGCTATTGAGACTGAATGTGCTACCTTCGGCAATACTGCAAGGGAGATTTCCCAAATGCAATATATGTTCATTAATCAGTTGGTTGTTAGAAGGGAGTGGCAGTCAGATAAATGTAAGGTAGCCTTCCTAATGTTTACCCAGGATGGGGATAAGATGGAGAGAGTAGCCAGGCTTCTGCAACACGCAATCAGGATTCATTAACAGTATTTTAATGGCTAGATGCAGATTTTGCTGAGTGATTTTATTGTACTGAACCTTTCAGAATCTTGTATATATGCCAAAAAAGGATTGAGATTGAAATTGAGTTATTTGATCAGACTACTGGCTGGAATAGTGCCCCTTAGGAAATGGTTCATTTAAAGAGCTAATAAAAAAACAGTGGGGAGCATGAAGAGAATTCCCTCTGTCTAACCACTAATGTGATATAGCTGCCCTGATCCAGCACTCGTAGCTGCATAACTGTGCAAATGTAATGGTTGGCAGCCTCTTATTGGGGAAATGCTTGTTCCTTCCCATTGTCTCAGATAGACCAGTGTTCCCAAACTGGTCTGTCGACCTCCAGCAGTCCACAGATTTCATTCAGGTAGTCTGTGATGTGTCTGTGAGTTAGTGGCTGAAGATGGGAGAAGACACATCCATTACATTAAACAGCTGTGCTGGTTTTTCCAGTATAGACAAATACATAGCTTAGCAGGTCTTGAGTAAATCCAGCAGAGTTTAAATAGATAGAGTATTTCATAGATAACAAACTGGATGATTAAAAAGATGTGGAATACACTTAGTAGAAGAGCAAAGGAACCAGGAAAAGTGAGGAAGGGAAGTCATATGGTGTATTTGGTACGAAGTTGGAAGTTGGACGGCGGAAGGGAGGGGGTTAAATATACTTTGCTCCTGTTTTTGAAAATGCAAATAAAAGTTGAAAAAGAACAGCCGTCCTGGTTTTTAAAATTATTTGTACTGCTTCTTTTATTTCTTTTTTGGTATTTGATAGTATTAACATTTGAATTGCTACATCAGGCAGAAAAATAATTAAGTGGTCTATCAAGATTCTCAGTAGTTTTCAAATGGTCCACGGGTGGGGAGTGGGGAGTTTGGGATCCACTGGTATAGACTGTACAACAATGCCATATGCCTTCTCCAATACAGATGTTGCTGCTGTGCCTGCCTCTTCAAGCCCCTCCTGGTCCATGGAGACAGTGGGGAAGAGGGTGGGGGGAATTCTCCCAGCCTACTCCTCTCAGGAACAGTCCTTTCCTCTGCTTCTGACATGTCTTGCACATCCTTCCCCATCTCTAGTTGTTCAGACTCTCTCCCTTCCTCCAGCCTTGGCTCCTGCTTCGCAGGTGGCACAAAAGCCCATAAATCACTGACTCCTTCTCCTGGATCAGCCTTGGGGGACCCCTGCCTCCACTGCACACTCCTCAGAGCCCTGACAATCCCTGACAATCACCAGTTGGGGATGGGGCATAGATGTAGGCAGGGCTTTGTCCTTTAGTTCTTCAAAGCTTTTCAAGTTGAGAATCTTAATGAGCTTTAATTATATGGATGAATAACAACAAATTAGCTGGTGCTGCCTTCAGTCGGAATAATATATTTTTGTCAAAATATAAATCAACCAAGCAGCAATTAATGGCGCTTTTATTGTTTCTAGAGAGATCATTTCAAGATTTCTCTACAGACTCCGTCACTATACATGAAGCCCTATGAATTTGGAAGTCGCAGACATTTTGGAAATTATTATAAAATTTGGAAACTGCTTCCAAACTGAAACTTCACAGAATATTTGGAAAAGCTGGTCAGTGAACGACTGAATATGCGGCAGCATGATGCAATATGAAACACTAGATGTGTATATATGTAAGTATTCAGAAAAATGCACACCACAGCCCTTTAATCTACATAGCATGAAAACTGATCACAAATCAACGGCCATGCAAGAATAAACTGAAGATGATGAGACTCTACTTCAAAAGTACAGTAACTGAGCAGGTTACTGCTATGTTGCGTCTCCTTCTTTTTGTGTTCCATTGTTGCAATACTCAGCATGTGTGTCTTGTTGAATTCAAGACAGAGGTATCTCTCAGAGATAAGTGTTTGGTTTAAAGAACTCGGCACACTAGACTTAGGCTGAATCTAGATATATAGGAAAAATCGCTGTGAAAATGCTTTTTAAAAATAATGTTTTAAAATACAGTGGTGCCTCGCAAGACAAAATTAATTTGTTCCGCGAGTTTTTTCGTCTAGCGAATTTTTCGTCTTGCGAAGCACGAAATCCCATAGGAATGCATTGAAATTCAATTAATGCGTTCCTATGATCAAAAAAAGTCCAAATAAAGCCAAATTTGGTACAAGAAGAGTTTATTAAGTGCTCTTTAAAGTCACACATACTGTAAAGAGCATTTCAAAAACTGAAGGAACAATAAATTAAGTTTCTAAACATGACAGAAAAACATTTAAAAATCAACAAAGTGTACAGTACATTTTCTAAGACTCTGGGGGACCACTCGAAGAAGGTTCCTCTTCCACTCTTTGCTTCTTGCTGAAGAACCCCCTCCTCAACTGTTCCCCCAGCCACCCACCACACAGAAATTCAAATCCAGAATTTTTTTAAAAAAACAGCAGAGTGGCCCAATGGTCACAGAAAATCATAAAAATGCAGGGGGGGGGGGAAACAAGCTTCCAGATTCTTGCAAACCCCTCCCCAACACCAAGTCCTTGAATTCCAAACACCCCAATCCAAAATCCAACCCCCCCCAAAAAAAGTTTTAAAAGTTTAAAAGAAGTTTTGGAAAAGCTTCAAAAATCACCAAAGTCTTCAAAAACCTCAAAAAAGGCTACCACACCGCGTTCTATGAGTTGCTCCTCGAAGTCAAGTCGCAACTGTATTAACGGTGTTAAGAGAAAGGAAACAAACTTGCAAGACGTTTCCGTCTTGCGAAGCAAGCCCATAGGGAAAATCGTCTTGCGAAGCAGCTCAAAAAACAAAAAACCCTTTCGTCTAGCGAGTTTTTTGTCTTGCAAGGCATTCGTCTTGCGGGGCACCACTGTATACCATATATTGAATTTACCATTAGCTCACTATCGCCATCTAGTGTTACTTTTGTATAATGCACTTAAAACATTATATTTGCAGCTGTATAGAATCATAGAATCATAGAGTTGGAAGAGACCACAAGGGCCATCGAGTCCAACCCCCTGCCAATCAGGAAACACCATCAGAGCACTCCTGACATATGGTTGTCAAGCCTCTGCTTAAAGACCTCCAAAGAAGGAGACTCCACCACACTCCTTGGCAGCAAATTCCACTGTCAAACAGCTCTTACTGTCAGGAAGTTCTTCCTAATGTTTAGGTGGAATCTTCTTTCTTGTAGTTTGGATCCATTGCTCCGTGTCCGCTTCTCTGGAGCAGCAGAAAACAACCTTTCTCCCTCCTCTATGTGACATCCTTTTATATATTTGAACATGGCTAGCATATCACCCCTTAACCTCCTCTTCTCCAGGCTAAACATGCCCAGCTCCCTTAGCCATTCCTCATAAGGCATCGTTTTCAGGCCTTTGACCATTTTGGTTGCCCTCCTCTGGACACGTTCCAGTTTGTCAGTGTCCTTCTTGAACTGTGGTGCCCAGAACTGGACACAGTACTCCAGGTGAGGTCTGACCAGAGCAGAATACAGTGGCACTATTACTTCCCTTGATCTAGATGCTATACTCTTATTGATGCAGCCCAGAATTGCATTGGCTTTTTTAGCTGCCGCGTATAGCCGAGTCCCTAGTTCAAGACAGTGAGTATTACTATGGATGCAACACTGAATCACTGGAAAGGGGCCTGCATGATACCACCGCACATCTTACTCATATGCTGGCTCCTGTATTTTGCCTATATTTCCCAAAAGCCTATGAAATTTCACTTTCTAAAACACTGATAAATTGTCAGTAAGAAAGTGAATTCAGTTTTACAAAAATACCTTAATATGCAGAAAGTATTTGGCCTCCAGGTTCCCAAATTCTGGCTTTACTGTAAAACATGGTACCTTTTAATGGAGAACTTTCAATCTGATGTACTGTAAGTAGTGAACAAGTCCCATAAAACACAGTGGGGCTTCATTTGAGAAAACATAAACCAGGCTGCAATTTATACAACATCCCTTGAGCAAAAACTATGTGCCGTACTTTTCCGTGTATAAGATGCCCCCATGTATAAGATGCCCCCTATTTTGGGGACTCAAATTTAAGAAAATGGGGGGAGATGGCACAGAGTTGTTGAGCTTTTTTAAGGGGAGGATTTCCGAAAATTGCTCACCCCCACGCATCGCAAAATCCACCTCTCGTCTGTCACCTCGCCAGCAGAAGCTGCCAATCGCCCGCCCAATCACTGCAGCATCAGCCAATCAACACCACCCATTGACGCAGCAACCAATAGCATGCACAATAGCCATTAACAGCCACGGCAGCAACCAATCAAACAGCCACCCTATGCACTACCCATGTATAAGACGACCCCCATTTTTTGCATGATTTTTAAAGAAATAAACCTAGTCTTATACATGGAATAGCACGGTAACTTCCTAGATTGGTAGAAATCTGTCTCCATGCACAATTTTAAGAGGGCCCCGCTTTATCAGATTGTACTTATCCCCATTGTGGACATTTGTCAGTCATTCAAAGGCATGTAGATCACTTTCCAGCAGTATTTTTGGGGTCACGCAAAATGCACATTGTGTATTTTCTATCAGCTTCCTTTCCAAATTTTAGTGAGTGAAACTGTGATTATTCCTAATGAGTACACACTGATGGAGGGCCTTCAGACTTTCCTTTGAGACTACTCTGTTTCAGTTCCTATGCAAATTTCATCTTGGGAGGTTCAATAGTTGTATCCTTTCCCCAAACACCCCCAGAACAGTGCAATAAAAGAGTGGCACAATCTGCTCTGATTATCTTGATAATCTGGTCATAAAGTTATCAGCAATGGAGATCCATGAAAAGTCACTACACAGTTATAGGTTTCTTCTTGGAGGAAAGATCTCTTGTGAATACCCCCAGAGAAATTGCCCCAATAAGTTCTAAACAACTCTAGGATCTCCAAAATAGCAATGAAATTTCAATCAAGTTATATGGGAATGCATTTGCCAAAAAGCTTCATCACTGTGTAATGTAAAGGTAAAGAGTCCCTGTGGTGATATCCCCACCCCATCACAAATGATCACAGTCGCCATTAAGTTACCTGTGGGAAAACTCAAATTTGAGAACCGCAGATCCATGTTGACATTTTCATATTTTTATACCCAAAAAAAGCCTTAAAGGGGAAAGAACAAAATAGAAATCACTTTTCATGTGGAGGAACAAGATCTGGCAGAAAATTCCTATCTGTTTTACTGCCAGGCCCTACAAAGAATTATAATCATGTTAAACCAAATGTCAAAGCAATGATAATGCCAAAAAAGCTCTAACGATGGATTTTTCCAGTTACTCTCAGAAACTCCCGAGTAAATCAGAGACAGGGAAAGTCCCATGACACTTGTCTGTTAACTTTTACTGTTAAATGAGGCATATCAAAGAGATGGCTGTCATATTCAATATTTTAAATCATAATTTCTTTTTTGCCACGTGCTTTCCTTTGAAAAGAGTTATCAGTAAAATTACGGCCACTTGCCTAAAGTTCTGCTTCAATGGAAACAGAACCTGTGAATGATCACCTTGCCCCCAAGCACTGAAATGCAGGTGCTCAGCAAGAAACAAATTCCTTATTTGCCTGTTTTAGCATTACTTAATGTACATATGATTAGAGTCCCTTTTCTCAAGTCGATGAGGCAAAAACCACATTAGTTCAGGACAGAGTGTGTAAATAAGTCTGTTGAAGATGACTTTTATCCTTATGCTCTCTACTTACTTCAGTTGAATAATTTATCACCGGCCTGAGTAAAATGAGATTTCTGACCTCTAGGGAGATGGGATGCATGAAAGGAAAAGAGATGAAACATTTCACCACAAATTGAGGGGAATGTCCTGATTGTAAGGCTAGGGGACACATTTGTGGAACATTTGCCCATCGCTGACATTTTTAAAAGACCTGAATGGTTTGCCTGGATCCGAGTACACTCTGAAATTGTATAGGAGGGGGAAGAGAGTATCTAGCAACACTCACATCTTTTTTGTAAAATAATGCTGAAGAACTTTATCTTATCTTATCTTATTTTTAAAGCTGCTTCACAGAATTAGTGCATAGACAAGAGACCTAAAAGTGATATCCAACTCAGCATTACTCATAGGGGACTCGCTGAAATCAATGACTAAGTTAAGTCCATTAAGCTCAATAGATCTGCTCTGAGTAAAATCTGGGACTCAGCTAGATTGGTAAAGAAAAAGTGTTTTACAGTAGTACCTCGGGTTACAGATGCTTCGGGTTACAGATGCTTCAGGTTACAGACGCTTCAGGTTACAGACTCCGCTAACCCAGAAATAGTACCTCAGGTTAAGAACTTCAGGATGAGAACAGAAATCGCACGGTGGCGGCATGGCGGCAATGGGAGGCCCCATTAGCTAAAGCGGTACCTCAGGTTAAGAACAGTTTCAGGTTAAGAACAGCCCTCTAGAACAAATTAAATTCTTAACCCAAGGTACCACTATATATGCATTATATATGTGATATACAACAGTGACACCAGATGGCGTTGTGGAGTCCCATGTTTCCCAACCAGATTTCCCTGTGTGAGTTTAACTGAAACGCTTCTTTGATGTGTCTAGATCCAGCCTTAGTTGAATTCTACTCTAAGGGCCCAACTACATGTGACATATACCACATAGTATGCCATTTAATTCAAGCGTCTTCTTTCATAACTGATCTGAGTCAGGGCCCTCGCATGGGGGAGGGCTTTAACTCTTTGTCCCCTGCTCTACTCCCTTCTAAATTGGGCCCCTCATACCTGCAATATGCATTAGAGGAGGAAAGCTCCCATTAGACCAAATGATGGAGTTATTTCCCAAGTGCCACCAGGGCGCACATAATCCCTTATTAGAACCACAACAAGGAGGCAAAGGGTTACAAATAGAGGTCTATATATCATCTCACACATATACCGTATTTTTTGCCCTATAGGGCGCACCGGCCCATAGGACGCACTTATTTTTTGGGGGGAAATAAAGGAAAATAATTTTATTCCCCCCCCCCAAGCCCCAAAGAGCAAAGAAGCCATGACAGCGAGCGATGGATCCCGCTCGCTGTCCTGGCTTCATTTTTAGCCTCGGGGCTGGGGGTCCGGGAGCGAAGGCGAGGTTGCGGGGCTGGGGGCGGGGGAAGCCTGAGCTTCCCCCGACCCCAGCCCCCAGAACGGGTCCGAGAGCGATGGCGAAGTTGCGCGCAGCTTCGCCATCGCTCCTGGAGCTTGCGGGGCTGGGGGGATAGCTTCCTGAAGCCTGGAGAGCGAGAGGGGTTGGTGCGCACCGACCCCTCTCGCTCTCCAGGCTTCAGCGAAAGCCTGCATTCGCCCCATAGGATGCACACACATTTCCCCTTCATTTTTGGAGGGGAAAAAGTGCGTCCTATAGGGCGAAAAATACAGTAAATTCTCCCAATGACATAATTGCCTGGATCTATTAAAGCACACTGCCTAATGTGAGTACCATATTTTTCTGTGTATAAGACACCTTCATGTATAAGATGACCCCTATTTTTTGAGCCCCAAATTAAGAAATAAATAATTTCAACATTCCGTGTACAAGACGACCCCCAATTTCAAACTAAAAAATTGGGGGGAAATATAGTCTTATACACAGAAAAATTACAGTATTTTGAGGACCTTGCACGACAAACTTTGGGTGTGGGAAGAATGTAATCAGCTACTGATGTGTAAGACAGGCTCTTCGCTCCAAAGTGAAAAATCTACATCCTTTAATAAGCATGGTTCAGAAATATCTTTATCCTGCTCAGTGAAGCAAGTATACAATTTAGAGTGGCAGACAAGGCTAGAAGAGGTGGGGTACTGGTAGCAGTTTTTTTGCCTATATTAAAATGCATCTTGGGCAAAGTACCCTTAACTTTTTCTTCTATGTTTCCAGCTGATAAGTAAACAATTTAGATGGAAAATGAAATTTTTGAACATAGCTGTTATTGGAAACAAATCAATTTTTATTCATCTTTGGCTACACCACTGTTGAGTTCTGGGTGGTTTGGTACAAAGAAAATCAAGCGGCTATGGATGGGTGAAAAACCTTCTGTGCCCAAACTGATAGTTCAGAGATAAGAAAGAAAGAAAGAAAGAAAGAAAGAAAGAGAAAGAAAGAAAGAGAAAGAAAGAAAGAAAGAAAGAAAGAAAGAAAGAAAGAAAGAAAGAAAGAAAGCAAGCTTCTAATGAGGTTTCAGGGGACTGAGTCGGTGTTGAGCTGAGGCTGAAGAACTCTACAGTCGAGTAGATAGGAGATGCAGAAAGGAAAAAATACAAGGAGGAACATTCTAATTAACAAGAACCAGGAGAAAAGGTACACCATGAATTTCAATAGGGTACAAGCCATTATTTAGTTTCCATCCAATAGCCCCATCATCTTTGATTTTTTTCTTGTAGCACAACCACAGCCAATTTGTGTTCCTAGGGGGGTCTGTCTCTTTTCCAGACAATGGTCTAAATGCTGGAAATGCATTTTGCTTCACACAACAAAGTTCTCCCTTCACATGAGGTCAGATTCTAAAATACAAACAGCTCCACCTAAGGACTTCACATACACTCAGACAGGCACATATATAAAAAACATTGCATATTAAATATTAACGTGAAGAAGCTTTCTCCCACATAGTGTTATTCATGAGGGGGAAAGCTATGGGCAACATATCTTACTGACCTTAATTAAAAGGCCTATTTATATATTCTATTATGGTTCTACTTTTCAGCCATTGGTCTCCAAACTAGATGCCACTTGGCCAGCCTGGGCCAACCACCATCATAGAGGGGAAGGAAAACATTCTCTTGACTGTGAGCAGTAAGCAGAAATAGAGGTGATTTTTTTCCTAACATTCATTGCCTACTGGTGGGCATAGACATTTCTGCATTTGACTGATTTTGTTTATAATAGGAACAACATTAGGCCACACTAATATGCCTTCTCTATTCTTTCTTGTAGTTTGGTTGCTTAAGTCATCCAGAGGAATTTTCACCACAGTTGAACTCTATGCTGAATGGTCTTTCAAGTAAAGAAAGAGGGTGTATAGGCATCCTTCTTCCAACAAATTCTAGGAGCTCCAAATTGCGTCTCCTACTTGGCTATGTGTGCAGAGTTATGCCAGCATCTCTTAGAATCTAGGGGCTGGATTATGACTTTCAAATACTGGCTAAATATTCATTTTAATACAGACCCAGAAAGTTTACTAACTTCTTTATTGAGAGATACACATAATTTTACGTGGTTTTCTGATATTACCCTCAAACTCAGGCAAATAGGGATTGCAATAGATTCCCTTCTTCTATCGGATGAGTCACAAATCTTCTCTCTCATCAAGCAGAGACCACTAGACCATGAAATCCAAAAATTCCCAGCCTTTTATATGTTCATCTGCTTACTTAGGATTGAAGCCCCACCATGGAGTAATGCCTAATTACTTTTATAATTTAGATACTCCATTGCATCACAGAGCTTTTATGCTAGTTCATCTAAATACATTTCCTTCCTCTGTTTTGTCCGGAAGGTGTTTTTTAAAAAACAAACAAACAAACAAACAAACAAAACCCTTCCAGAACAGATTCTGCTCCTGTAATAAGAAAACACCACATACAATATATCACATAAATTTGGATTGCCCTCTTCTCAACACCCTTTGCAGAGATCTCCTCCCTTACAGCTTAAAATATTGATTTACAAAGAGTTTGTAATCCAATATTTGTTGAGGGACGATACTCCCAAAACTACCAAGATTGTTTTGGGATATTTAGCCGAGATTTTTAAAGCTAAATCTAAAGTTGCCTGATTTACTCAAGGGTGGCTGTCTAGTCTTTTATATATTGTATGTGTTTGGATTATTGTATTTGGATGACTTTGTATGATTTTATTGTTTAAACTTATGTCAATAAAGGCCAATAATAACAAGTAAAGAAGAATTATTACTAGATGACCACTTGTTTTTTCTAACTCAGCAAGTTTTGTGACTTAACATATGAAGCAGACAAATTAAGTCATAGCATAATTCTGTCTAACCTGTACTCTAGTAATAGTTCTTCTAGATCTACCACTTACTATCCTTTTTCAATAAGACAAAAAGTATTCCATTCATTGAACCTAGAAATCTTGGCATGTGCTCTGTCACTCAGCTATGCCCACAACTGCATAGCTTCCTTCATCCTCTGAGTAAATGTTAAAGAAAGATTCTGAAATCAGCTGGTGGGCCATTTTGCCCTTTGATTTTCCCTCACTCTAGTCGCTTCGCTAGCTCTGCAGCTATAACTGCCCAACTTGAAGAATGTGTGTGTGTGTGTGTGTGTTCCTGCATGCAGGAATCTTTTGCGCAACGTGGGGCTCAAACCCACAACCCTGAGATTAGGAGTCTCATGCTCTACCGAATGAGCTATCCAGGAGCACTCTTTTTCTTTTCTTATTCATTCCCTTTCATTTTCTTATTTGTTCCCTTTCATTTTCTTACTCGTTCCCTTTCTTTTTCTATGCTGATTCTTCAAATATTGGAAAGAACTCCCCAGTAGAATTACATTGCTTGTTCTGGTAAAATATTTATTTTTGAAAGGCAGCTAGCTTACTTTGCATCAAAGGGTGCCAAATAATTCCTCATTAGGCCCCAATAATTCCTTATAGGCCCACTTCAGCTGCAATATGAATAAAATTGGGAAGCTCCGTTTTATCAGTTTTAATTGGAGTTGACCCAGACCCCAGATGTATCTTAAATAACTAAATTATCGCTAAAGTTCTGTTTGAAGGCTAATGTACCCATAGGAATGGATCAGTCCATCTGTAGAAGCCTATTATCTACACAGATTACCACAATCAAACAAGCTCTCCTCCAGCGCTACCATTAAGCATTAAGAAATCACAGGGTCAGGCAACAGAGAACAATGTGCTGGATCTGCAATCCTTTGTAGCTGTTTCCATCACTCTGCTACTAGTGGAAGACAACTGCCTGAAGTTTAGAACCCTGGAACGAATAGTGGTGACCTCTCACACGTTTCCTTAACACTTAATGGTAACACGTGGAGAGCACTACAGAGGTATACAAATGTGATACAGTTGCTGCAGTAACTAACTTCATTCCATTGGCAATATGTTCTCCTCTTCAGATCAAGATTCCATGGAACTAGCGTCACAAAATAACTAGTGTTATCATAGCAGAATCAAAGCATCATATACTGTTTACAGTAATTTTGAGGTCTTCATGTTTCAGTGAATGGAGTATACAAACATTAGGCCATTTTATGCATTGCCCCAAAACAAGTATGTTTGCCACAAAGTGCACATGTTTTCCAAGGCAAGTTTACCATATTCATACTTCACACTTTTAGGCACACACTTGGTGTACATCTAAAAGATATAATGTGAGAAGTGGTTCTTGATCTGGAGTCCCTTCCACTACAGTCACCGTTCTGCAAAAGAACAACTACACTGATCAACCTCTAAAGGCCATTGTCAGAACATACAAGATAGGGATAGTATGATACTTGAAGCTCAAGCCCATTAAAAGCCTGTTGACTTCAATGGGAGTGAGCTGACTGCATGCTTAACCCTTCCTTTTAAATTCTGGATAGACTGTCAGAAACAAGAGTAAAAACAGGAAAAGGTTCTTACACCCTCCATAATTTTCTGGCTGCAAATACAAGCAGTTGGGTTTTTCCTTTAGTATTCATACTCATACACACACAACTTAAAAAGAAAAAGAAAAAATAAATACTAGCTACAGTGAATGCAGTCCACTGGGAACTGTTCCATGTGAAATGAACAAGAGTCACAAAGGAGCAACGCAGCAACTATTCGCTGCATTGTTCACCTGAGTGTTTTTGCACAATTCCCATTCACTTCAGTGGCAAATTGATACAATCACTTATGAATTATAGAGGCATCTGGTCATTATTTTTTATAAGCCCGTTGTTTAAAACATTTGATTTTAAACAACTCTATTACTGTAAAGTTTTATTTGCATCAGCAGAGAAAAGCAAGGTAACGGGAACATTCCCTTTCCTAAATCATAAACTCTCCATAAACTAGGACAAACCGGACTTCGAGGTCACAGATCCAAAGCTATGCAGTAAAACTAATCAGTTCTTTGGACAGGATTTTTTTATTTTTTTTTAAACTGCTGAACAATCTCTGGACCAGTCAGTCAAATCAAGCCTTTCTGAGAAAAGAAGATTAAAGGCAGTTGCTTAAAATACTTGGAGGGGAGGAAAGATTTAAGCTTTATTACTGAACAGTATGTACAAAATAGTCCATAATGAAGAGGGGAGGGAAAACACCAAAGAGGTTGTCCTCCACCAGTATAAACAGAATGTACTTAGTTTTATAGCAGGCATGGGAGATGAAAACAATTGCCCTTTGAGTAGGGAAAATTAGGAGAAGTGTTTTCAGTATTGATTGTGTGTGAAATTATTTGCAGAAGTGGGACACTAAGCATGATATGGAAAACCTGTGATGGAGGGAGGGAGAAAGAGAAAGAGAGAGAGAGAGAGAGAGAGAGAGAGAGAGAGAGAGAGAGATCACACATATATTGATATATTGCATGCATGTATAGGTATATGAACCCAGGGTATGCTCTGAAGGCTCAAGCTGGTGACTGTCTGGAAACCACAGGCACATTGCTTTAGGTTAACACACATATATATTTGTGCGCACATATGCATGTTTGTGTGTGTGTGTGCACATATATACACACACATGCATACATACTCTGGGCAGCATACAAAAAATGATAAAAGTATTTAAAAATCCACATAAATAACCTCCTATGCACAGCAGCAATGGTAAAAATGGTAATTTAATATCAGAGAGGGAAACCGAAGATCATAAGCAGCAGCCACACAATGCCGGAAATTAAAAGCATGGCGGTTAAAAAGGTGTGTGAAATGCCTGGAGCTGAAAGGACATTATAGTACAGTATGTGCCTGACCCAGCTCTCTGAGGAGGGCATTCCATAACCCAATGGCCATTGCTAAGAAACCCCTTTCTCTTGTGGCAAGGGCACTTGGAGAAGGGTCTCCATTGATGACCTCGGGACTTGGATAGTTACATATTGAAAGAAGCAACACATCAGCCACTGCAGTAATAAGCCACAAACAACTTTGGCCCTATCTACGCTATGCATTTCCATACCGCTTTAAATAGTTATAGCTCCCCCAAAGAATTCTGGGACCTGAAGTATGTTTAGGGTGCTGAGCGCTGTTAGGAGATGCCTATTCCCTCTCACATGGCTATAATTCCAGAGTGCTTTAACAATCAATTTCTAATTCCAGGGAATTCTGGGAATTGTAACTCTGTGAACAAAACGGGGGGGGGGGTCTCCTAGCATCTGTCAGCATGCTTCACAAACTATGGTTCCCAGGATCCCAGTATGGGGACTCCATACTGCTTTAAATGTATTGTGCAGATGGAGCCTTGTATTGATTAAAAGGTATACTCCATTTAGCTGAGAATGATACAGTCAATAATTGGGGTAGAAATGGCAATAAATTGGGCAGTTTTCAACCTTTATTTAATACGAGTCATTTGTAAGGTGAGGAATTTAGTTGTGCATTAATTAATGGCTTATGGAGCTTGCAGGACAAACCTTTGTGCCTTCATGTTGCAGCAAAGGCATTGACGATAGCGTGAGCCACTGAGGACAAGAAATGTTCAGTTCTGTATGCCATTTAGTCTTCAGATTATCTTTTATAAATCTGAATGCACATTGCAAACAATTATATATTTTGTTCCTATCCATATATTTTCCAGTTATTGAAATGGTTTCTATCTTTCAGGAAGAACTCAAGTTTTAATGCAATTTAAAGGAATTTAAGCATAATCTAGCATCATTCCCTAATTGCTGCTCCTTCTGAAGATTGTTTCTTTTAGAATTCCTGAGAGGCTTTAAAACAAGAGCTAATTACTGACCATTTGGATTTAATTGGAATCTAAGTGGTTGCCTTTTGCATAAATCTGAAATTCACCCATGTTTCAATACCACAGCAGAGCAAGGCACAAACCTCCAAGGAATAACATCTTGGCAATTCTTTGATTCATTCATTTTTATGCTGAAATAAAATTACAAGCTCAAGTAAGCAAATTACCTGAAGAAAGACCTCTCTCACATCAGACTTTCCTAAAGCACCAAGTCTTCTGATTGACTGCTATGAAACTATAGCAAAGCATGGAATCTGTCAGAGCCAGAAATTGTTGGATGCTGTTTACATGCTGGCACAAAGCTGAGAGAAAAGCAGAGGCCTGATTTCTCACCCAACATTTCCAGTGTATCTTATTATTGCAATACATCTTCATGGCCAGTTCTGAATATACCTGGGCAGGAGGACACATATTCATGTGGCCAAACACAACTATTAGACAAAATAGCGTGCAGCAGTTCCTCAGCTCAGCCCTGGGACCTGGCTCAAGACATTATTTAAGCAGTACTGATGGGTGAGCCTACACCAAATCATGGAACTAGTTGGTAGAGCCAGCCCACTGATGAGACAGGGTGAAGCACCCACCTCAGGTGGTAGAAGCCCTGCCTTCCCCACTGCTTCCATCTTCTGGAGTGCCCCAGCTCTCACTGAGTTTCATGAGAGGGGCTGTTCCTGTGCACGACAGGTTCCGAACTGCCCTGGCTCTCAGCAAGATTGGTGAAAGGGGTGGCATTCCAGCAGAAGTGGGGGACCTGTGGACAGAATGGATGATCATGGATCATTGTGCATTCCCATTTCATCTCAAGTGGAAAAACACCATGGGCCTCCGCTGCCGGTTGGTATGCTTGCTCAGTTAAGCCAGCCATCCTTGTGTTGGCTGAGAGGCTGCTGCCATGATCATGGGAGCTGCTGTGATCGCCCAGCATTACAGAATTTGCTGGGGGGAAAGAGGAGATTCATGAGGGAACAGGAACTAATGTACATGATAATGAGTGACCTTTCTTGGCTCAGGACATGGGACTCTGGTGAAAGAAGAGTCTTTGTTTTTGGAAGGTAGGCTATCTGAAATTCCTTGTGGTGGTTTTGCTTTCTCTTTTAGTTAGGGTTGATATTTCCAGTGAGCTGAGGGCTGGGGTGACTATAAGAGTCTTGGACAAAAGAGAGGGCTTTTACCTGGATGTTTTGGCCGTGCTTGTCACTATTACATAGTGGTGATATAATTTCTTTTATTATGTATTGTGGTTATTGTGGTAAAAAAAAAAAAATCATTTGCAGACAATAAGAATACAGTGCAACAAAGGAAAAGAACAAAGCAACAACAAACCCCACCATCAAATCAATTGTCTCCTTTGTCTTTTCAGGTACTCAGACTAGCAGAGGAAAGGAGGAAAGAAAGAGCATGTCAGATAAACTAGGAGGAACAGAGGTTTTGCAGAAAGACTCCTATTGAGCAGGGGCATAATGGGTACATCTGTTTTTAGTCACATAAGCGACAATGTCCCACCAAACTGCCAGAATGGACTCTGATTCTGCCTTTCCTCCACAAAGCTTCAGCTGCTGTGCTAATTTTTCTGACAATGCAATAAAAAAAGCTTTTATATCAAGAGTCAATACTTAGTAAACATTAAGCCTTCCATCCACCATTGTGCTATTACTATATTTATTTTCTTTTTTCTATCAACCGCTTTGAGACCAACTTTTTAAAAAGTTATATAAATAAGTGGAAGATGACTAAATATTATGTGAACTGATCTAAAGTGCAGGTAATGAAAGAATGTCAGGCACCATATTCAAATTATAAGAAACAGGAACAGTTGCAAATGAAGACCTTTCCAGTTTTGCCAGCTTCCGGATAGTTGCATAGAAAATATCAGAGATGAATATTATTCTAATCCCCTGAAGTGACTAGTAGCCACAGTAAGAATCAGAAAAGCAAACCAAAATTGAAAAATAACTAGACAAGCTAACTATTAATGTAGCAGTTATCCACTCTGGAAAATATTTGATATAGTGTGGCTTTTAAAGTCTAATCCTATGCACACTGGCAGCAGAGCACACAATTTCACTGCAAGCTTTCAATAGTAGCATATGGGAGTTGCCTCTTCACCATTATGCTGAAGCTGTAGTGTCCATTGGCACTCAGCTTTAGCCGATATGTAATTCACATCAGTGTTATGTAAGGTAGCAGCATGTGGGAAGGAGCAACAGAGGGAGCCAGTGTCCCAACCAACTTTTTGAAGCCCATCATAGAATTTCACATAGCCCTCAGCAGCTAGAACCAAAGCTCAAGAATAGCCAAGACAAATGTATTCTATAAAGCAGGAGTGGAGTGTAGCTCCCTCCCAGTTCCAGTCATCCCCAGTCAGCATAGCCAGTGGTCCAGGGTGTTAGGAGTTGTCTCCATCCATCCACCCACCCATCCAGAGGTCTCCATCCCTGCTAAAGGCTCACCTGGTTTCACACACTGGAAGCTTTTCTACGCCAGGCTAAAACATTTTTGTTTATCCAAGCATATTGCTAGCACATGCTTTAAAGTACTTAGGAGGGCTCTTCACCTGCACCCCTCACTTTCCTATTATGTTTAACCCAACTTTGGTGGTAGGATGGGCCCAGAGAGCAACAACCCACAAAAGGCAGCATCCTGATTATGAAATTCCCTCCCTACTGAAGTGATGCTGTCCCCCATACTGCCATCATTTATATGTTACCTGAAAGCATTTCTCTGCATCCAGGCAATTGGTATGCTCAGCAACTATGTATATATAATGAAAATATGTTTTTAGTGTTTAATTCCATTTTTAAAAATATTGCTTTATTTATGGTGTTGCACAACTGCCTCCTTTGGAAGGCCAGGATAAAAATTGAGGTTAATACTACTACTACTAAATAGATGAGACCGTGCCTTGAAATTCTGAATAGAATGAAGGGCTGTGTACATACATTTTAAATAAAAATGTCGTTTCTATTTATATTCAGGGTGATCAGGGTGATCCATAACAACAGTTACAGGAGTCTCTGGGGCTAGAGACTTGAACCTCTGGTTCTATGTTCCCTTGTCCTGGTGCCAAGCCACTCAGAGCTGCCCAGCATTTATTAAGTTGTCTCAGACTCCATATTAATTCTTCCAACAAAAGGAGTTTTTTCCTGACCTGAAAGGGTGATAAAATCTTCCATGTCAAACTTGGGTTTGCCAGGGCAACAGTTTGTTTGCATCTTGCATGCCCAGCCGATACCCTCTTCTCTCTTTTCTCTGCATAGTAGATTCCCCTAAGGAACCAGACCTGGAGACTAGTGCCTTAGTTGCACCTTACACTGCTGGTTTTCTAGCCTACCTACAGGTGAGCATCACAACAGCTGGTGATCTGACTTTAAAACAATAAGATTTGGGGTTTCCCTCTTAAATGCATTGCCCAGCTGTATATTATGGAGTCTAAAATAGAACACATGTGAACAACATATTTCAGAGGACGGGGGTTCAATTTCTGACTGCTGGAATTCCACATGAGGTAACCTAATCTACACAGGAGAAAGATATACTGTTGTACCCAAACAAAGGTGAAGGCAAGATTCCAAACTGAGTCCTTCAGATGGGCACCCCAGCGTGGGCGTGGTACAAATAGCCATCTCCAGGCTCTCTTCCAGTGGTAGGCAAACAGGAGAACTTCCTCCTGCAAGAACTGCAGCAGCTTCTGAAACTGAGGAGTGCAAGTGTGCAGTCATACTTGCTCCATAGAGAATACCACTTTGTCTGTTGGACTGGAGTATATGTGGCTGATAACAAAATGTATTTCTTTTACAGTGGTTACACAGAATCTCAATGGAAGCTGTTGGTCACATGACTATTCATCTTCCAACTGTAATAGTCAGTCAATGGGCTTTTGTAACAGGTTTGTAATTTAAGTGAAGATGTTGTAAATTAAACACATTACAACACAATTAACCTGCAGGTGACGGACTCTGGAATATAAAACTCAGATTGCCACTTTTTGTCTGAAAATGAAAAACATAGCTCTTTGATTGCATATGGATTTCAAAAGAATGTGGCATTTTTCTTCCTGTTCATTCAAAAGCAGATATTCTAGAATAATCAAATGTGATGCAGCAGGCGTTTTCTAATCCCTGCATCATCATATCCTCATTTGGCTAAACGGATGTTTGCATTTTGGTACAAGCAAAGCTATCAATCAGTATCAATTCACATAACTGATAAATATATGTGTTTACTATATTTTCAGGACATTTGCCTTTTATTTATCTGGTGTAAATATATTTTTGTAACCATGGGTTTTAAGACGGTAATGATAAAGGCACTAATTCTCACACACATATATAAAACCGTAATAAGATGCCTCTTGCAAGATTGATTAACATGTTGGCATTAATCAGCGAAAAAGCGCAAGAGTGAACGTCGTTGTAGTAAAGTTGGGCCTGCAAAAAATGTTATATGGCAGAGGGGAGTGTTCCTGTTCAGGGTGCCAGCCAGCCCCTTTCAAGGATGCTCTGTTCACCTAGTTCTCAAACATGCCTTGAAAACTGCTGAGCATCTTGGTGGACCACTTAATGGTTTTTCTCCCTGCTCTAGCAATTGTAATATGTTGTGCTAGATGCTGCATGGTTTTTAATTGTATTTTCTTGCTTATTTTGTTTTTGATGTATTGTACAATATCCTTCCTATCACTACTGATTCATCTGGCCCTTCTAAACAAGTGAGAAGCGAACAGAGGAGGAATTGCTTCCACCCATCTTGTCCTCTGCTTTTGGACAGCTCTACAGATGGAGGCCAATGGAGAGGGCAAGTTGATGAACAGTGATGACAGAGAGATGAAAGAGTGGCCCCACTCAGACAAGGGGACTACGGTGGACATCTTCTTATCCAAAGACCGCAACAGCTGGAGCTCTGTGACATGAGCTCTGCATGTACATTTCCACTTTGAGGGGTCAGGTTGTATCATCCACTAGTTAATCTCATCAAAGCCTCATGAACTGTTTTATAAAGTCTTGATGTTTTTCTCACTACAGAAAATGAAAATTCTTGGATATCAAATCAAATGTATTGGGTTCATGAACTTGGTCTCTTTTTTTGTAATACACATGAGTGTGTGTGCATATAAAGATAACATTTCTGCTATTACTGTGGAGAGCATTGCGAGCACATACATCAAAGGAAAGGCTTTTGTAACATGTTCTTGGAAATCATAAAGTCAGCAACCCACTGAAATCAAAATGTTATATTGTCAAAAAGCCAGTTCATTCTTTATGTATAGAGGAAGTAAGTCTCTGATCCTCTATTCCAGTGCAATTTTCTTCCATTTCAGTAAGGTTTTCAGAAGAAGCTGCCTGCATCAGTCGTCTTTGAAATGAATGGGAGTTTTACAAATTCCTTCAATGGGGCTTGTACAAGACAACTTCCCAGTAAATTGGGGGCATAGTACTTTGAGACTGCATCACACAATTGAACCTTTCATTTCCGTGAAGTTTTTATTCAGTGTATACTGCACTGACTTAGTGCTTGGAAAAATGGGTATGAAATTTCCCAAAAATTAAACCAAGGATAAGAACAATAATTGACACTACCTTAAGAACTTTGCATGATCTCACCACCTCCTATGACAATATTCATATAATTTAACCTCTTTCTCAAGTTAGTCATCCTTAATAATTGCACTTTAGTAGGTTTTTTTTTTATATTAACCAGTATAAGTACAATTCAACTAAAGTCAATAGTAGTTTCCACACTGATGGAGCCAGTCTTGTTGAATAAGAGAAAGCTGGACATTAAGAGATTTGAGTAGAAATCATTGCATAGCTGTGGCTCAGTTGCTGATGTTGACAAATCACCCATCTCTCAGGCTCCTCAGGGAAACAGAAGCAACCATTTGCTGAGTTCTTAGTTACGTATAGCTAGCTCTACATACATACAGTCATACATCCAGGGCCCTTTGCAGACATTCAAATGAACATGGTTAGATTGTGGATGGAGTTTGCCAACTCCAGTCTATGAGGTCTGATACTGAATACCTAGAGAGGATGTAGTATGTGGAGGGGATAAGTTATTAGTGCTCTCTATGATGTCATAAGCACCTGCCAAAAGGCATTTGTGAAATTATTGTTATTTGTATTGTTTATACCCCGCCCATCTGGCTGGGTTTCCCCAGCCACTCTGGGTGGCTTCTAGCAATAGAGAAAAAATAATAAAATGTCAGACATTAAAAACTTCCCTGAACACGGCTCCCTTCAGATATTTTCTAAAAGTTGTTTAATTCCTTATCTCCCCGACATCTGGTGGGAGGGTGTTCCGCAGGAAGGGTGCCACTGCCGAGAAGGCCCTCTGCCTGGTTGGTACAATGGTGAGTCATCAAAGCACTCACAGGTGCTTTGTGTAGGTTCTAGTGGTACCATAGGTTCTAGTGGTAAAATAAGGCATGTAGACATGATGCAAATGTATGAGCTGTTTTGGAGGCTGCTTATTCCTCACTTTAGCCCTGAACACCCAGGTGTCATTGGTAACTTGAACACTGATCCCAGTTTTAACTCCAATACTAAACTCACCATACAAAAACTTTGAATAATGTCAATATCCTCAGAGGTTATTTATTTCACACCAACATGGCCCTGATGTCATCAACTGGTAGTAATTAATTCAGATTGCAGATCTTTGCCTTATTGCTGAGTGTTATCCCTGTCACTCTGTAAGTCTCAATGAACCTAGGATTGAACCTATGAACACATAGGGACTTACTTTAGATTAAACATGCACAGCATTGTGCTGCATGCCTTTCAATTCCTTTCCACACCACATTCCCAAATGAACACTTTCCCAGGAGCTTAACCAAGCAATAGACATAATTGCAATCTTTAGCAAATCCTGCTAAGTGGATTCTGGCAGAAAACAGACTCACTTAAATAAGAAGAGATTTATTAATCAATATAGACAGGAGAACATATATTTTCAGTGTAATAAGAAAATAAAGATAAAAAGAAAATATTTTTTCTAGGACAGAATCAAAGCATGCAGCTGTATCTTTTCATGGGTGCAGACAATTCAAAACCAGCTCCTGAAGTTAAAAGCCAAGACCAGATTCTAATAAGTAATAATGACATGGCAATAGCAGCATGGTCAAAATTGCTACATTGGAAGTGCAGCTAATACACCTTCCACCAACTGAAACCCAATTGCAGCAATGCTTGCTCTACCTTTGTTTGTTTGCAGTTTTTAAAAACTTACAGTATTTGGGAATAAGTACTTTGGTTCAAGATGATGCAGATAAATGGAACAACAATCAATTGTTGAATGTATGGACAGTTTCTGCACTGAAGCCTGCTCTGCCATGTGTCAAAGAACAGGAAGAGATATCCCTTCGTAAGAAATACAATAGGACAGACTCACAAGAATTCATCATATGAGGGGAAATGGAAGCTATGAAGCTCACTCTTTGATATTCCCCTTGTCAGTTTGAGGAGGAAGATGTTCCCATCTGTTAATGCTGTCAGTTTTCATACCTTAACAGCAAAGTACTCCTATAGTAGACTAATTCCTGCTAAGTTACTAACCATATGATGTCATGCTGTGGTGTACAGTCTTGAGAAATTCGGCACAATATACCTTTTAGTGAGGTACACAAGTACAGTATATTCCCTACCCCAAACCCCCACTCAGCACTCTTCATCTGATCTGGCCAAGAAGAGATTATAAGCATCTGCTTCTGTTTTCAACCAACTGCTGATTATCATTTTATTTTAACTGGGAATTTGGTTAGTTTTCACTATGGCTCATCCCTGCAGATGCTGCTGTACAACAAATCATCATCATTGACTATTGGACATGCTGGATGGAGCTGATGGGAGTTAGAGCACAACAACATCTGGTGGGCTATAGGTTTCCCATCCCTAGTTTATCTGAAGCCAGGATCGGAAACTATTGTTTGCTCTCAGTTTGCTTGGACAAATCATGCTTTAAAACAACCAGAGTTTGTTCTTATATGGACAAAGCAAATTACGTATAGTTGTAAATGGAAGTGGACGTTTCCCATCCTCTTTTCACAGCCACACTGAAGAGCAAGAAGGAATGGGGGAGCAAGCTTGTGATGCAACACTAAACTATGGTTTTGTATTATGTCCATGCTTCTTTCTAGGTTCTGGAGTGCAGAGATTCAAGCTATCATCCTGATAGCTCCTTACTTTAGTGCTACATCAGAAGAGTTAGTGCAACTCTGGGACCCTAACTTAAGTTGCTACAAGGGTTCATGTTCCAGTGTTTCTCCCATAATTTCTGTGTAGCACAGATGAGCCATAGCAGGGTCTTTGTATCATTCTTGAGTGGATAGAAGAAGAACAGGAAGAACACAGAGCCCTTTTCTGCCTTCTTGCACAATATAGCCCTATAGAAGCCATAAGGGTCAGTGTTAATTGTGCATTACTACACGAAAAAAGGACAGATTTTCCAGCTAGCAAGCTAAGAATGCTCCTTAAGAATGAAATCAGGCTTCAGATGCAGCACAGCAATTTAAGCTGAATTAGGGCTGCTGGGCTGCCATTTTCATCTTCCATAATCTGATATAGTTTCCACAACAATTTCAGTGCAATAATTAAGTGTAACTAGTTCCGAGATTGCATCCTAAGCCCCTCTTGATGTGCATTCTCTAAAGCAGCTCAGACACTGTTGAACATATTCCCATTACGCATCAAGCTTCCATTTAATCACAAAGGGGAGCTCATTGACTTTACAAGGATTATTCATGTAGGTAGAGTGCATATGAGTTCTCAGGATCAAGGTTAGATAGGATGCAAGTGAAGGCCTTTCAGGAACAACACCCAAGATAACCCTTTGGCATATTATGGGGCTCTTTCCATTATTTATATTTGCATGTCTAGTGTGGACAGTTTCCCATGGCTGATCTCAGAAACATTCTTATTCTTATTTATTGAATTTATATACCGCCCTATACCCAGAGGTCTCAGAGGTTCACAGAAGCATGGCTGTATGAGGATTATTGCTGCTTTTAATTTTTAATGCATATGTCCCTGCAGCATTTTCCCCCTTTATTATATTGCTACTGCACTGTGCTCTTATGTTTTAAAGCACTATTCAGACTGGAGGAGATATAGGCATTTTCCTATACAAAAAACTGTTACGTACTCACAAAAGAAATATATGAAATACTCAGCATCGTCAAGTCCCACTTGACTTGCAAGGAACATCTTGCCTGTTTTGTAGGAGAGAGATCCTATCAGCATGAGAACAATTTTTCCTGGAGCTTAATTCAAATTATACAGCCATATGCCTATGGATATAACTGAATTCCTTTCCATTTAATAGGCCTTTCTTCACAGTTACAAAGCATTAAATCTCTGAGATAGTCTCAAAGTTTCCTGGTTAACGGACAAACTTAACATGCATCTGTTAGCCACTTCGCTAGGCAAGTTCAGTCAGCAAAAAGAAACATGTTTGGGAATCCTGCTTGAGTCATGTATTCTTCTTGTTGCTTTTCCCCAGTGTCTGCTTCCGTTTCTTTTGATACTTGGTATTCACTGTCTCACTTGACTGACACAAGAAGCCCACTGTGGGAAGAAACACTTCCTCTGAACTTTGCCTGGTTTCCATGGAGCAAAGTTTTCCCTTTAATTCTCTCTCCAGTAAACTGCACACATGTGCAGCCTTTGTGGTGTATTTCTGCCAAGTAATCAGTATCAGTGTGGGGGAAAGAACTGTGACACACCATCACGCCAATGGATCAACAATACTGTACAATTTTTAGCTCCAACTCTTCGTTCAGATTCAAAGAAACACTTTCTGGCTTGCTCCTTGAAGTCATCAAGTCACACTGTTTCTTGGGTGCCATTATTTTTTTACAAAGAATAACCACACTAGCTTCAAATGCCCTGTCAGCAAGTGTTTTAAATGCTGTATCTTTTATTCAAGGTTGTGCTTTGTTAAATAGGGAGAAGCCGCCAACATTTCCTTAGTTTGACACCCAAAAGAACTTGATGTGAAGTATGAGCACTTCAACACCATCGGTTCAAGCGAGTTAGACTGAATGGAACCACCAGAACATAGTTGACTCAGAATTAATGTAAACTAACATCCTCTAACCTACTTGCTCCCATACACATAAACACACTTCCACACAAACACTTGGAATTCTAAGAGTGAGGGGGGCAGGGAAATTAACCCTTTACTGTTCCATTCTTGCAAATGCAAGGGGTGGGGGTAGAAATCCATACGGAGTGGTTTCCAAACCAAAGATAACCTGAAAAGGGAACCCTAAAGCGGAGCAAAACCGTTCCTTTTTCAGGGCTGAGTGCTGAAGAGTGCAACTCACCTTAAGAAACCCCACACACGCGCACACAACCAACCAAACTTCTTTTGCTCGTTCTGTCTATTTCTCAGACCTTCTGAGTAGCTGCATTTGGAAAAGTGGGGGAGAGTGCTACTGATCCAAGAAACACGAGGAAAGAGAAAGAAAGCCAGGAGGCAATCCATAGACGACACAAACACCTCCCAAGGAACAGGGACCGACCAGAGTGGGGAGGGGGGGAGGCAAGAGGTCAGTTGCGTGCACTGCAGCCAGCCAGCCAGCCTCTCAGCAGCCCGGGGCTACGAGTGTGCCCAGTCACCACCGCACACTGCGGACCTAGACAAGCGCTTCAGCAGGTAACAAGTCAAGCTTTCCAAGTCATGTGAAGAATATAGACACACACACACACATATATATACACACACAGAGAGAAATACATGCATAGAAGAATTACTGCCGGCTGATTTTTCTCACAGCGTGGTTATGGGGCGGGGATGCCTAACCCCATTTTCATCCCTGTGCGTGCGATTTGTTATTTAAAAAAAAGGGGGGGGGTATTTCGTGCATAAAAGCCAGCAAGGCAGATTTCCCCTATATAAAACAAATGCACACACCAGCCCCGCCGTTCCGGGCCCCCGCCCCCCTCTCGCCCGGCACTCACCGATCCGGAGCACTTGCTGGGAAGTCTGGGGGACGCCTAGGCAAAGGTAGAGCAGGAGGAAGAAGAGTCCTGCGCCGGCCTCCATCGCGGAGTGCCTCGGCTCGCAGCAAAGGGGTCTCTCCATCTTCTTCACTCCTCGCCTGGATTCATGCTTCAGCCTCTCGGCCCCGCTTCTGCTCGCCCCTCATGCAGAAGCTGCTGCTCCCACTCGGGCAGGATCGCGATCCCTCATTCTTGCTCGGGGTTTTGTTTCATCCTGGTAAGGAGCGGCGTGGTGGATGCTTGCGGGGTGCAGGGGGTCGGATCGCGGCGTGTGTGGGGGGGTTGTATTTACACCATGAAGATCTGCCGATCTTGCTGCTTGAGGGGATCCACTACGATCCCTCCCGTCGTCTCCCACCCCCCACTTTCTCCCCCTTTTAGTCCATCACGCTACCCCTCTGCATCCAACAGCCGTCGGGGGTGCTAAGTGTGTGTGTGGTGGGGAAGGAAGATTTCCTCCCAGAGATCAGCGAAGCGGTTGGTGAGGTTGGAAAGTTGCCGCTCGAAATGGCCGGCGACGCGGCTCCCTCATGAGCCCTGCCGCCAAGTGCCAAAGTGTCCCTCGGCAGAAAAGGCGCGCGAGCGGGGGAAAGATCCGGGCCGGAGCGGGAGGGGAAACGGGAAGGTCCCCTGGCCGAGGCGGATCTCCAGCAGATGGGAGCGGGGACCGAGGCGCAGCTTCTCCGCGCGCGCCTGCCTCTCTCTCTCCGTCTCTCTCGCTCTCTTTCTTTCCCCGCACAAACTAAACTACTTTGGGCGCCTTCGCTCCAGCATTGATTGAGTCTCTGCTCGCCGCCTGATGATCCCGGCCAAGCTCCTCTCCGCATTGGCCGGCGCCGCTCTCGGGGCTCATTAAAGGGGACACTGTCAACTCCAAGCCGATCAATTGGACGGAAAGTGAACGAAAATCCTTTGGTGACGTCAGACGGCGCAGCTCTCCTCTCCGGCCCGCCCGCTTGGCAGGTCTCTCCTGCCCCTTCGTCGCCGCCTTCTACCGAATTAAATACTGAACGTCTATACGGAGCCGGGGTCCCTCGGGGGCCGCTGCTAAGACTCAGCTCGGGGCATGCGGAGATCGGAGGAGACAGCGCCGCTGAGCATACGCAGAGTGCCTTTCGCTCGCCGCTAATGGCAGGCTCAACCCGATTCGGAAACGCAGCTTAGAGGTTGCGGGGCTAAGCAGCGAGACTAAAAACTCTCCCTCGCCGAGGGTTACTGACTTTACTCAGCCCAGCAAGCTTCCCGGGGTGTAAATGGCTCAGAGCCTGCAGCCACGCCCTCAATAAAGCTGCAGGGGCTGCGTTGATACATTTAGATAGGGATCAGCTGCGAGTCATGATTGGGAGGGGGAGCCAGGTGCTTGAAAAGTATGGCCTGAACCCAGCTATAGAATTGTGATGGGCTTCACTTTATTGCTTCCCTTACGCTGGTATGTCGCGATCACAGTGAAAACCTGAAAGGCTCATTCACTTGCCACTTACCTCTCTTGTATCTGCGATACATTGACGATATTTTTATCATCTGGACACATGGTCAACAGACCCTGGACACCTTTCACCAGAAATTTAATGATTTTCACCCCACAATCAACCTTACAATGAATCAATCTATGCAAGAAATACATTTTTTGGACACTACTATAAAAATACAGGATGGGCGCATGGACACCACCTTATACCGTAAACCAACTGACCGACAAACATATCTACATGCCTCTAGCTACCATCCCAAACATACCAAACAGTCCATTGTATATAGCCAGGCACTACGTTACAGCCGCATCTGTTCCAATTCTACAGACAGAGACTCTCACCTAAGAGATCTACAGCAAACCTTTTCAGAACTAAAATACCCAGCAGATGAAGTTAGACAACAGATCAACAGAGCCAGACTTATACCCAGAGAGAACTTGCTGCAAGACAGACCCAAAAAAGAAAATAACAGAACACCTCTAGTCATCACATACAGCTCCCAAGTTAAAACAGTTCAACGCATCATCAGAGATCTACAACCTCTCCTGGACAATGACAGTTCTCTTTCTCAAGCTCTGGGAGGAAGACCTTTAATTGCCTACAGACAGCCACCCAATCTTAAACAACTCCTAACCCACAATAATACTACAACCAGACTTAACACGGACACTGGCACCAGAGCCTGCAATAAACCCAGATGCCAACTTTGCTGCCACATACACCCGGACAACACCATTACTGGCCCCAACAACATCACACATACCATCTCGGGATTATTCAATTGCTCATCATCTAACATTGTGTATGGCATCAAATGCCAACAGTGTCCTTCAGCTCTCTATATTGGACAAACAGGCCAAACCTTACGCCAAAGAATAAATGGACATAAATCTGACATCAAGAATCACAAAACAGAGAAACCAGTAGGAGAACACTTTAATCTCCCAGGACATTCTATACAAGATCTCAAAGTAGCTGTTTTACTACAAAGGAATTTCAGAAATAGACTGGAAAGAGAAGCTGCTGAATTGCAACTCATTACCAAACTTAAAACCATGGAGAAACCTGGTTTGAACAAAGACATTGGATTCTTATCCCATTATACATGACTAAGCCATTTCTCACCTTCTCACCCCTTGCCTTTTCCTGTAAGACCCATTACAGTCGTTAAGAGTCGTCAGCAGGCTCATCCCAGCTATCTGCCAATCTCCCATTCCCACCACCCTTCTGAGTAATACCCCTCCCCACCTTCTCACTATATAGAAGGATCTGGCAACTTCTGTTTCAGTGTATCTGAAGAAGTGTGCTTGCACACGAAAGCTCATACCAAGAACTAACTTAGTTGGTCTTAAAGGTGCTACTGGAAGGATTTTTTTTATTTTCACTTGCCAGAGTAAGGACAGTCCATCAGTGGTCCAGGTGCACCTGCAGATGACTTCATCGCTCCTGCTTGG
Organism: Podarcis pityusensis; assembly: GCF_964106645.2. Taxonomy (NCBI): domain Eukaryota; kingdom Metazoa; phylum Chordata; class Lepidosauria; order Squamata; family Lacertidae; genus Podarcis; species Podarcis pityusensis. The sequence continues at coordinate 51,955,198 of NC_138027.1, forward strand.
GGGGAGGGGGAGTCCAGAGACGACTTTCCCACGATCCACTTCATCCACCAACACCTCATATCCAGCGTGCAACCTTTTTTTGAAAGCCTATGGGACCCTGTTCATTGCCAGGAACTACAAGTGGCCATGCTAGACGATTGGCCAACGGGAGGTTGAGCGACAGTCAATGACAGGCAGAGCCACCTCCTTGCTACAAGTAGCAACGGGGAGACCGAGGAAGCTGGCAGGCAGGGGTACCAACTTGCAAAATATGGGGGTGCAGGTAAGCCCCACCCCATGCAATCAATCACAAGATGTGGTACACACCATTTGAATGGGAACGCCCATCACCTTTGGGGAGGTGCAGCCTCCACAAATATTTTATGGGGGGGGGGCAAAGGAACTTTAGGCTCTGGGAGTCGGCTCCTATGCTTCCTAGACTGCATGTAAGTAAGATGACAGGCAGGTGAGGGGCTGGCTGAGGTGGTTGGGGCTGTGCCCCTGGATGGACGGTTTTGTTGTTTAGTCGTGTCCGACTCTTCGTGACCCCATGGACCAGAGCACGCCAGGCACTCCTGTCTTCCACTGCCTCCCGCAGTTTGGTCAAACTCATGCTGGTAGCTTCGAGAACACTGTCCAACCATCTCGTCCTCTGTCATTCCCTTCTCCTTGTGCCCTCCATCTTTCCCAACATCAGGGTCTTTTCCAGGGAGTCTTCTCTTCTCATGAGGTGGCCAAAGTACTGGAGCCTCAGCTTCACGATCTGTCCTTCCAGTGAGCACTCAGAGCTGATTTCCTTAAGAATGGATAGGTTTGAAGTCAAAGGCCACTATGGGGTTCGGTGCTCATCTCAAGCCTCCACCGCATTTTGCCTGCTGCTGCTTGGCATTCCCACACAGGCCAAACCATGGCTTGGGTTTCCAGTGGGCAAAGCAGTTACCCTTTTTCACAACCACATTAGTGGTAACCTCCTGAATCCACTAGTAACCTTCTGGAGTGCACCTGTTTTCAGCTTGTGGCAAGCTATGGTCTGGATTGCATCTCAGAGGCCAGATTTATTCTAGTTGCAGTGAGTCCCTATATGTTCTCCATGGAGGACTGACTACCAAAGCAATCCTCGTGCAACTATAGATTTCCTAATGAGCAGGGTTTATTCAGAATTGGCTTACTGGAGACTGAAAATATAAGATACAAATCGGGCTCCAAGATGTGGGGAGTTCTGGCCTGCCACGATCAGTTCCCTGCAACGCAGCATTTAAAAACATAATTTACAAGCACTTTGCAAGGAATTTACCTGTGAATTCCATGAAAATATGAATCAAAGGCAGCAGCATTCATGTGAGGCCCGCCAATATCTTGTCGTCTCCACTGACAGAATATGACTGAATGATGATTAACAAGTTTTATTTCCACTGCTCTCCTGACTTGATTCATAATGGGGATGCATGAACAAGTATCAATTTAAAAGTCAGTCACCATACTATCCACTTCATTGACATAAGGCAATGTTTCTCAAGCAGAAAATTACAAAATTGAAATGGAAAATGCACCGGCTGTACTAGTAACTTATTTTACTCCTAAAAAATCATGTAAATGCTTTTTCACACAGGAAGCAAAGTACAAGAAAATGAACAAGCATAACAAAACATAGGAGATTTGTTACTGCCAGCTATTGAATTCATGTATGATATAAATTTTCAAAAGTAAACACTAGACTATTCAAATGCTACAAAAAGGCTTTGATTAGGGTTTAAACTGTATTACTATGCTAGGCTGTACCAATTAAGGATGATGTGAGGATTTAAAATTTTACTGACAGTAACCTTAGGCATAAGTCTTGCTTAACTTTTAAGTACTGGCTTTGTTATGGCAGGGGGTAGAAAACACACTGTAAATCAAAACAGACTGTGTGTGAAAGGTACAGGCAATATTTGCAAATTTGTTTTAAAAGAGAATGTCATCCGTTCTTATCATTATGGCTCTCCTGGATATTTTTAGCCTCTGGACCTCTTGAGTCAACAGTTCAGAATTCACATCAGTTCTTGAATTAGTATTCAGTGGCACACTATATTTCAGTGCACTTGGAGGACTGCATTGTCTGAAGTACCAGCCTAGGTTTCAGTTCATATCCAAATCATGTTCCCTGTTGCCTTTCTCTGGCCAGCATCCTGACGTACCCTCAAATGAAACAAACAAGAGTCAAGAGGAAATCCCAGCTCTTTTCTGGCCAGTGCTCCCTTTCTGTGTCAAGCAGATTTCAGTGCCCAGAGCCTTTTGCATGTGAGATGTTGTTCAGAGCAGGCTGGCTGCCACATTTGCTTACTCATTCATTGCACTGCCAATATTTAATTCCGTGCATTAGTAAAATGCATTGGAATACCTTGAGAATGTTCTAAGCTCCAAAGGCACTCCATGGCAAAACCACAATGCTTGCAGGCTGCTTACAATGTGGAACCAGCCAACTTCATGCAGAGCCTTCGCAGTAGTGGTTGCCAGGCATGTGTAGCACTGGCAGGGAGACTCTCTGTGTGATCAGTCCAGACAAATCTATGTCTCGACTGATGCTTGCAAACATGGCTCCCCTGCGAGCAGCACCAAACAAAAGCCCTTTTTCCCAGGGCTGCAGCTTTTCATTAGTAGCTTAATCAACTAAATTGATCAGTTAATTGCTGGGGGACAATTTTAATTTGTGGGGACAGGTTGTAATCAATTGGGTTGTGAGTTAAGGGCACGCTTGCTTTAGCTACTTTGGTTCTAGTGTGTTATCATAATAGCAAATTAAAGGAGGGGAATTAAGACAGTGTCTCCTTCTAACAATGCGTAGCCATCTTGTTTGTTAAACTGGAAGTTATTTAGGATCATAGGGAGCTGCCTTATGCCAAGTCAGACACTGGTCCACTTTGCTCAGTATTGTCTTCAATAACTGGCAGTGGCTCACCAGGTTTTTAGACAGGGATCTCCTTCAGTCATACCTGGAGATGCTCAGAACAGAACCTGGGACCTTCAGCATGCAGTGCAGATGGTCTATCACTGAGCTGTAGCCCTCTCCTTATACTTCCTTTTATACCTCAATAAAGGCACTTGTATTGCCAACAGTCCAAATAATTGCACCATTATTTCCACATCTCCAAAGGTGCTTTGCGTTTTGTTTTTTTAACAGCAGCCCCCATGTTGCATGGCTCATCATAATTTTTGGAACTGCAGAGGCTTTCATAAGTAGCTACTGAAACAACACGGGGATCTTCTGCCTAAAGGAAAACATAAAAAAATCTCACTGGACATGTCCGCCCATGGGCATATGTAGTGCAGCCTCTGAATTCGGCCACTGAAGTTTTGGTAATATGCAAATAAAATATGCAAACATATTTGAATGGAATGCATTGATTAATTAGCAGCACAATCCTGCACAGGTCTACTCAGAAGTCCTACTTAGCTCTGAGGTTACTGTGCATTGGTTTGAAGCCAAAAAATATTTAATCAATTTGAACTGGACCCAAATGAACACACATAAATGTTATGCCTATTAGTAATGTCCGTTTATTTTAGAAATGGGAGCTTACTTGCAACAACGCAACCAATTATTTTAGGTTGCTTAAAATGTGTTTCTATTGTTATTTTAAGTCATGCCAAAATTGCTACTGCAACTTGGCCTATTATGTAGTCAAATGAAGGCTATTTATATGTCCTACATTATAAACTTTATCCCTGTAGCTTTGATGTAGGACTGCTACTGGAGCGATCCTGAGTGCATCTGTTCAGGCTAATGAGACAGACATTCACAGCTGAAGAATTCATGTCAGGCATTCCTCAGGCTACAATACCTACTCAACAAAGTGAAAGAGAAAATCAACAGGGCCAGACTGATATTCAGGAACCATCATCTACATGACAGACCTAGAAGAGAAAATTGCAGGACACTACTTGTCACTTATAATTCCCAGCAGAAAACTCTCAAACTTCTCAGTGACCTGCAGCCTATTGTGAACAACGACATGCTTATTAATACAAAAATATCACCTTTCAATATCTGTTGGGGGGGATGTATTGTTTCTAAGAAAGAAAAGAAAACAAACAGCCCAAAATAAAGTGTGTTGAACCAGCTTCTAAATGCTTAGAATATAGCTCACCAAAGCAAAAGCCACATCACTGCAACATTACTGGACACAATGTTTAACTGAGCTATTGAACTGTTGAAACGATACAACAAGCAAATCAATTAAAAATATTTATGATGGGAAGTGTAACATTTACTTTAAATTGATCTAGAGTATTTCTGTTGTGGGCATTACAGGTTTGGCTCACAATGTCCTAAAACACTGAACTTTTAGCAACCTTCCTTGTTAAACTTATCTTTCAGCAAAATAAAAAAATTTCCTTCCAGTAGCACCTTAGAGACCAACTAAGTTTGTTATTGGTATGAGCTTTCTCTAAGGTGCTACTGGAAGGAGTTTTTTTATTTTGTTTCAACTACAGCAGACCAACACGGCTACCTACCTGTAACTTATCTTTCAGCATTATCTTTATATATTCACTTATTATTGATTTCTCCTTATACTTCTTCTCTCCTCTCCTCAAGATTAATTTAGTATCTTGTATACACATCCACTCTGTCCTTTGTACCTCGTTTAGAATCAATATTCCTTCCTGTAGCACCTTAAAGACCAACTAAGTTAGTTCTTGGTATAAGCTTTCGTGTGCATGCACACTTCTTCAGATACGTATCTGAAGAAGTGTGCATGCACACGAAAGCTTATACCAAGAACTAACTTAGTTGGTCTTTAAGGTGCTACAGGAAGGAATTTTTTTACTTCGACTATGGCAGACCAACACGGCTACCCATCTGTAACTAGAATCAATATATGATTCTAAACAGTTTCCCCTCAGATTCCAATGCTTTCCAGACTTCTTAAAATCCACCCCACTTCTTAGAAACATACACAATCTTCTGGCCCCAACCCAGCAATTCTAATTTATTGCCAATGCATACTGAGTTTAAAAAAAAATTATTACTGGCCGCAAATGTTATTACATTAACAGTGTTTGGGAGCCAACCCACTATTCTTTCCCCACCCCTCAGTGCCGAAAGAAAGAAAGAAGAAAGAAAGAAAGAAAGAAAGAAATCTGTTTTTCTATAGAATTACTTCTCAGCTATGTCTGAATTAGATATGTATGGAATAATATATGGTTATTTTTTTCCCTTCAAAACCCAAGCTTCATAAATTACATTTTGTCATGACTAATGAGTCAACATCATTGGCAGTTTGGATTCTTGCAGTTATACGAAGTTGTACAATCTAAGCCAAGATCTGGGAGGGGGAGCAAGATAAAGTCTGAGACTGCTAGTGGCAAGCAGCTGAGAAACCCATCCTAGAGGCAAGAAGCAAAGCCAAAACCCCTCACCAGCAACTGTGGAATCCTTTCAAGATCACAAGAGTGGGAGTGTAGTCAGGGCAGACCAAAGCCAGCAGCCAAACAATCAACTGGTTCAAAGGGGAAGGAATGACTATGGTGCAGTGCAGCCAGAGAAGAGAGACACTCAAGTCAGTGGGTGCAAGCAGTCAGAGTAGCAAAAATGTGATGAAGGGCAGGATGGAGCAATGTGTAAAAACCAGCTGTGTAGGAGGCATATCTAGGCAGCAGGGGCACGGTTATGTAAAGGATGCTGTCGGTGCCACTCCCTTCCCCAACTCCACTATCTCAAACCTGCAACTCGAATTGAGAGATAGAACTTGTATCAATCTGCTAACTAGTTCAAGAGCTTCTATGCTTGTTGTGTTTGTGATTCCTGATGAGCCAACAATATGTAATGGTTAGAGTGTTAAACTAGGTGCAGGGAGGGCTGGGCATCAAATCCTCAAGCAACCATAACGTTGCCTGTTGCTATCTCTCAGCCTAACTGACTTCACAGGATTGTGATTTTTAAAAATGGGGAAGTAGATACACCTGTTCACACACTGGTTTGAGCTTCTTGGAAGAACAATGAGGTACATTTGAAATAAATAAATATATCCCAATGAAACAATTCTTTAAAGCAAGCAGCTTCCCTTAACCTCGTCTCACAATCATAGCTGTCAACTTTTCCCCTTTCTTGCAAGGAATCCTATTCGGAATAAGGGAATTTCCCTTAAAAAAAAAGGGAACAGTTGACAGCTATGCTCACAATACCTAGTTTTTTCATTCTTCATCTGATCCCCCCCCCCCAAATAGAAACAGATAAAATTAGTAGTATATGGATTGATAAATGGGCCACACAGACTTCAGCTCTGTTGTTTGTTTTGTTTTATCCTTGACTTTGGATTAATTCACATTCTGTCCACTCTGTTGTGTTGCTGCATGAATGCATTCATTGCAGCTAGCTGATGACAATCTTGTTATTTGATCCTATAGAAACACTTCATTGTGTTTTCTGCACAAAATGAGACAGGATAATATATCTCAGTCAGGATAGCTTGTTTTTGCTGTATTGTGAATACGTCTGGAAGTTAGTTGCCAGCATTGCCATCAACTGAAAATGGATGCTTAAGAATACTGTCTGATAGCTGGGATGGAGAAAAATTTGAGCCATTTTCTGCCCTCGTGCTTATTGTTAGGTACATGGATCAAACTTGAGGTCAGGGAAGGTCGACCGTATCTCTAGTAATGTTGTCAAGTGCACTGCCAGCCTTCCCCATAGATCACTTTGGACTTCTTGTGATTCTTAATTATCTTGAAGTGCAGATAATTGAAACAATCCATTTGATATAGGTCAAGTTCCTCCACTGTGACTATGATACATAATGCAGTGTTTTTAGCAATAAAAAATGCCTTTGCAAAAGTGAGAAATCAATCAACACAGTTATTTTTAATCCCTTGGACTGCTACAGACTTTCTGTGTAATGTTGAATAGCACCAATTCCTGATCTTCCCATGTTGGTTCAGGTGGTGTTTTTCTCACCTTAGGTAACATAAGCTCCACACCTGGTTCTGAATTTGACATTTTGGCGTGAGGTGAAAAAGTACTAATAATTGAGTGTTTCAAATAATAGCAAGGGGAAATGGTGGCATCTTTATTCTCCTCAGCTGGAAAACTGATATCTGAAATAATATTTCCCTGTGAAAGGGACAGGGAACCTGTGAATCCTGCGGGTGTTTTTGTACTTCCAACGCCCCTCAGCTCCAACCAGTATATGGGCAGAGATTATGGGATTTGTAGTCTAGTGTTGTCTGGAGGGACACAGCTCCCCCAGCCCGGCTGTGCTGTATAAGGTAAGTGTAGTAGTGGGAATGGGGTGGTGTCTAAATTGTATTCCCAAATCAGTGTATGGATTAGGCACCTGGAGCTTCCCTGACTGAAATTACCTGGATTGTTATCCCAGGTACTGTTCTTCCAGCCCAGTTTTAAGAAAAGAAGTTAAAGAGCAAAGGGAAGGAAGAAGAAGAGGAGGAGGAGTTTGGATTTGATATCCCGCTTTATCACTACCTTAAGGAGTCTCAAAGTGGCTAACAATCTCCTTTTCCCTTCCTCCCCCACAACAAACACTCTGTGAGGTGAGTGAGGCTAAGAGACTTCAAAGAAGTGTGACTGGCCCAAGGTCACCCAGCAGCTGCATGTGGAGGAGTGGAGACGCGAACCCGGTTCACCAGATTACGAGTCCACTGCTCTTAACCACTACACCACGCTGCAGAAAGGCAGGAAGGAAGGAGGGTTCAGCATCCCTTTGGATGTAATAAGCTTGACACCCAGTCCAAAGCTATGCCATGTTTTAAAATGAAATTGTGGGTGTTGGCAACATTGGTAATATTAGACAGGAAGAAATATTTTTAAACATCTTATCAGGTTAAACTGTATTATGAGTTTGGAGTGTAAGCTTTATGCCAGACCCCTCTGATCCCTGGATTCAGCAAACGTTAAAATCTAAGCAAGCGTTCTCATTCCTGGAAATAGCAAAGCTATTTCTCAGTTAGAAAACACAACAATGCATGTATTTATACGTCTTGCTCTGTTTTCGGTGCCTTCTTTTGCTTTCAGCTGCTGTCATTCTTATTTTTATTATGGCTAGGAGCCTCAAGAGCTGGAAGTGGGCCAGAACACTTTGGACTTCCGATAGTGCTGGTCCCACCCCCTCGGTCATTTTGGGCACCTGCTTCTGAATCTTTTCTAGTTCTACAATAATATTTTCGAGGTGAGAAGACCAGAACGCTACATGGTATTCCAAGTACGGTTGCACCATATATCTGTTTAGCATCTTAGAGACTATAGATTTACACATCATTGATTTGAAGGAGAAAAATGTTACAGCATAATTTTTCTTCACCACTATATTATGGTATTTCTGTTCTTTGGCAGGGTGCCAGGCCTTTGGACCGGAATGCTAAAGAAAGATCAAAACCACCCACCCATAAACACAGGTTAATAGATCACAGTGGTAGATATAAAGATATGTGACCTAGGGAACATATAGGAAGAGATTAACGGATTTTTTTTAAAAAAAATTGTTAGCATACAAAATGTTTTACAATCCTGGTTCCCCATCACTACAATCCTTGGTTAGGTTGGTAGATAATGGTTTGCTCATGAGCTTTAAGATAAAATCATTATTGCAACCGGGTTGCATCTAAGAAGATGACCTCTGACTAATTTGTACCAACCTTCCTCTCTATTCAGCCCACTTGGAACAGACCTTGGATATGACCTACCACGACAGTTTGTTGACAAGGGCATATTAGGAGGCTGTGTGCCCCAAATGCATATTTGCTTCTCATGATTTGTTCAGACTTTACTCACACAAGGTTTTCTTATTTTATCCCTACAGCCGATATTATTCTTGACATGGTCTTCTGCATAGTCAGACCTTGTTTGCAGCCTGCCTTTGCAGCACAAGGAAGCTGAAAGTATGCCCTGAGTTTTAATATTTATGTCAAGTTCATTATATTCAGAAAGCAGTTTTAGAGAATTTGTTGTATTGGCACTGCGGTTTGGGGCTTTACCTTGGATTGCAGATATCCTTTTCATTCCAGGCAGGAATGCTCCTCCAGGAAGGATTGTGGCTTATTTTATGAGGTTATACATATGCATGCTTGGGTGGATTTCTTTAACTGTTCTGTAAGTGTATTGTGCTAATATGAAGACTGTATTTCTGCTCTTGGTTATGAGTCACTTCAGGTACATCTGTGTAGAAAAGTGGTGTACAAATTAAAAGTATTACTACTACACATCATCATTCCTATTCCTTTTTGCATTTGGAAAAGGATTAATTCTGAATAAGCAAGCTTAGGGTTGCAGTGGTGCAACTCTGCTTACTCAGGAGCACATTGCTGCATGTAAAACATTTTATTGCTGAATAAAGATCAATAGAATTGCACTGCCTATCTTCCAGCTGGAACTGATTTTAAACAGCCATTAGATAGTCACTGTTTATCTGTTTAAAAATTATTTAAAAGGAAGCATTAACTTATATGTAAAATAAGCAGCATGATTTCACAATTCCATTTCCCCATCAAGTGCATACTTTTATTCTACAGTAAAACCGTGTTCATGGTAAGAGAGGAATTTGGTGCAAGAAGTCCCTTGAACCAACTGCCTGCAGTTCTTATGCTGCAGCACTCTGCAGTGTGGAAAACCCTAAGACGCTTCCCTTCGAATCTCTGTGTTATTGCAATAAAGCAGCTGTCTTTTCATGGCTACAGAGGCACTCTTACATTACGTGAAGAACTTGTAAAGCAACCCAGAACTCATTACTTTCTGCTATAGTATGAAAGGGAATACGGGCAAAACATTTTCTCCCTTAGAAAAGGTCACGAACTACATGCTGTATTAGCACCGGAGATGAGAGATGGCTTTACTCTGTCAGCTAAAATAAATTCCTCCTGCAAAGGAAAAGGTTCTAAATGTTTTTATGGTTTTAAACAAGTATTTGTGATTACCTAAGGGACAGTGCAAAATATTTATCATTCACTAGTTAGGCACACTGAAGTTTAATTCCCCAAGTTTATTTTCCTTGAATTCATTCCTTGCTTGAGGAAACTGTTCTGCTCCCAGATCATGTATTCGGTGCTCTTGGAGAACACTGCCAGAAGGGGAAAGAATGCAGAGCAGCAGGGCTGGGAGCTTGTGGCTCTCCATGCAAAGTTGGCCTCCAAATCCCAATGGTCCCAAACACCATGGCCCAGTGGGCAGGGATGAAAGGAGTCCAGAAACATCTGGAGGGTCACAGGTTCTTCAACCTCTGCAGTACAGTCTTTTTCATTCCAAATGAGAAATGAGAAACAGGGCCGTTACAAGCACCAACACTAGACAGGAATGCTTGTATGCTTGGTATCTGAGGCAAGTGAAAAGTCACAATAATTCACAATCAGTTGACTGGATGCTATACTGAAAGGAATGGTATTCTCTATACCGTTCTTTACTCTCTCCCTGTTCAGCCCAACTGATCTGTCACGGCTCAGTTTAGTCTTGTCATAAAGCACACACACACACACACACACACAGCCACACTTGAGGCCATCTCAGTGGAATTACCTAATTTGTAGAGAGACCCAGTTCTGGTTCTTATGAAAACCAATGGGGTGGTAAACCTATAGCAATTCAGATTGCAGGTGGGATTCACGTGACTGAAAGCTTCTCTGTAGTTAGTGGATGTTTTGCATGCATGGAGTTCAAGATTCAATCCCAGGTGTTCCCAGTGAAAAGCAGGGCTTTTTTTCAGCTGAAACTGATGTTTGCACTCAAATTGTAAGCCCAGCTGAAGCAATAGTCTCTTGGTGTCCTTAGACATTAGCAGCACACTTTGCCTAGGGATGACACTAGCAGAGTGCTGATTGTCTACTTAGTGGCTGTGGTCAGCTGTTCTGAGCGCAGCCGATTCCAGAACACCAGCAGAGCATGACAGCTTCATTTAAATTAGGTACAACTGTAGACAAAGCTACAAATGGGATACTGGCTTAGAGTCTTTTTTCAGAGACATGGTGGAATTGGTTGCTTACTTCCCAATGTCCATAGGCTCTTGTGCATTAGTGGAGAAGCTAGGTTTCCCAGGCTGTTTCCCCACAAACAATATGCATTGATTGATTGATTGATTGATTGATTGATTGATTGCATTTATATCCCACATTTTTATCCAAGAAGCTCAAGGTGGCATGCATGATTCTTCCCCTCCTCATTTAATTCCCACAACTCTGTGAGGGATGTTAGACTGAGAAGTAGTGACGGGCCCAATGTTACCCAGTGACCAAATGGGGATTTGAACCCTGATCTCCCCAGTCCTAGACCACCACTCTAACCAGTAGAAAACACTGGATCTCAAAAATAAACATAAAAATACAACAATGTTTTCTTTACACCAATGCTGCTCTAAAATGATTTTGTAATTACATTTATGTAAAAGCTATATGGAGGATGCAGAGTAAATCTGAAACATTACATGTTTTGAGAAGTCAATCTTCAGAAGGTTTATTCAGTAGACATGCCAAAGATTACACTGTGTGAGCCTCCTACCATTCTCGTCTGGGTTAATCTCATGTTCTCAATTCCCTACTGGAAGGAGTAGAATAACCACAAATCAATTCATCCAATGCATAGAGAAAGATACTATGGTCAGTGATGCTGAAGGCCACTGAGAAATCAAGGAAAATCAACAGGGTCACATAACCCTTTTGTCTCTGCCAATACAGTGGTACCTCTGGTTATGAACTTAATTCATTCCAGAGGTCTGTTCTTAACCTGAACCCGTTCTTAATCTGAGGTACCACTTTAGCTAATGGGGCCTCCCGCTGCTGCCGCGAGAGTTCTGTTCTCATCCTGAGGTAAAGTTCTTAACCTCAAGGTACTACTTCCAGGTTAGCGGAGTCTGTAACCCGAAGTGTTTGTAACCAGAGGTAACACTGTTTAGATAATCCATCAGAGTGACCCAAACAGTTTCTATTTCAAAATTAGATCAGAAACTAGACTGAGATGGATCTAGATGATCAGTTGCATCTAGGAGAACACTGCACTGCCCAGTCACCACCCACCTGAGGCGAGTGATCCTCAGAGATCTGCCAAGCCTGATGACAGAGATCTGCCAAGCCTGTACTTGTTATAATCTGCAAAATCCAACAATGGCTCATAGAACAGTTTTTTTTCCTACTTGTTAAATTGCTCCTCCCCCCCTTTTGTTTATTGAAGGGTTTGGGGTGACCAGGTTTTAGAAAGATCCTGCCTTTTGAATCTTGTTTTGTGATACCTTTTATTTTTATTTCTACACCCAGGGATTTACAACCATGGTTCTTTTCAAAGAAAATGTAAAGCAAGCTTAAGCTGTAACAAGTATATTGAGCAGGATATATTAGCTACAGTAAGAGCAATGCATCTTTATTAGGCTGCTGCCACGAACTCAGATATTGTTACTGAAGGAAATGAATGCAAAAGGCAACTTCTGAATTGTCTGGAAATGTAACTGTTGCCGATGAAAATGCTAACAAAACAGAAAGGATCAAGAGAAATAGTGTCATTTCATTAGACAGACATGGATGCAAAGAATCACTTGGATGTTTGCAACATTCATGTTGTACTATATTCAGATCGTGCTTCTCTGACTTCTTGAAAGCTGCGATGCTTACAACACAGGCAGAAAAAAAATGTATGAGATGTCTGATTACTACTGAACCATATCATAGGAATATTTTGGTGTGCTTGGCTCATTACAACTCCATTAATTTCAAATCAGGATGAGATGTGTAGTCCAATAATTGGTTTAACTCAGTAACATATTAGGGGGGAAACTCTAGAGAGTCTCACAGCTATCAAAGCTTCCACACCTCTGCAAGTCAGCATTACGTAGGATGCACATCTTTGCACACTTACCTGGGAATAACCCTCATCGAGCTAAATGGGACTAACTTCTGAGTAGACATGTATAAGATTTCCCTTCAAACATCATTTGCACAGCAGCCTTGAGTACTGAGTGGTAAACCTGTGGCCCTCTAGATCAGGGGATGGCCATTCTAGAGGCCCCAGATTTTGAGAAAGTATCATGAGTGCCAGTCACAAAATGGATGTGTGTGGCACAATTCAAAGTGTCTGCCACAACTAAAAGAGCAGAGAGAGAGGTCTACAAAATGGTGAGAGCATGCTCCTGCTCAGCGGACAAAATGGTGTTTACATCAGCCACCACCCAACTCGACCTTAGAGAGAAGCTGTTTGCACCTCTCATCTCTTCAGAATGGAAGGGAGGCTGGGTGTTCAAGCTGGCATCCAATGAAACATGGACATGTTTAAGGGGAGTGTGTGTATTTTCAGTGTGCAAGAGGCCAATCCAATGCAAACAGAAACTGAGGATAAATAGCCAAGAGTCTCACATATGCTATAGACTTTTGAGGGGATATTTACTGAGAACTCTCACAGGTGCTACGGGAGGTACTGGTGGGCACCCTTGAACCCATGGCCATGATGTTGGCAACCTTTGCTCTAGATGTTTTCAGACTCCGATTCTCAGCAGCCCCAGCCTGTATGACCAATAGAGAGGCATGATGGGAGTGCCAATTTGAATAAAATATTGGGGGGCCAGTTAAGCCCTGCCCCACATAATCGATCACATGATGCACGCCACTTGAATGGCAATGCTCATCAGCTTAGGGATTGGGGCCTCTAATATTTTATGGGGGGAGGCAAAAACCCCTTGGCTCCTAGGAGCTGGCGGTATATAAATTTCAATAAATCATAATCATGGGAGTCACAGTCTAACAACATCTAGGTGACAAATTTTATGACAAATAAGCAAATACTAAATAAGGCAGGTTCCCTATCATTATTGTGCCTTTGATTGTGTGTCTTGGAAATGGCAAATACCTCCCATATAATGGAATACGGACTCTATAGGAAGGACAGGGCAGAGTGGCAGGGCGCTACTGCTTTCCTATCCTACTGGCATCTTGCTGGCCACTGTGGGAACATGATGCTGAGCAAGATAGGCCTTTGGCCTGATCCACCAAGGCTCAACTTAATGTTCTTCATGTTTGGGGATCCACTAATTATGGGATGCATGAAATGGGGCTGTACATAACACATCAACCATGAGACTGAACTGCCTTTATCACTGGAATGAGGAACCTGTGGCCATCCAGAGGTTGTCAAATGGCAATTTCTATCACTGAGTGATGGCTGTAGAGGCAGTTCAACAACATCTGGAGAGACACAGGTTCCCATCCCATATATATATATACTAGTTAATTCCAGCTATTATTTCTGCTTTCAAGGAACGAGGGAACTGAAAAAACAGTTACTCCCCTTTCTAGCCCTGTTCCTTGCTTTTAATGTTTGTGGGGCAGTACACTGTCCAGTCAGTGTGTGTTCAGATCGATGCATCTCTTGTGCCATATAAATATAACTACTGTAGTTATTTTAAAGGCTGAAAATTCACAGAGCAATTGTGATGAGGCAGAATTTCTTTTTGCTGCTGCCCATGAGCAAAGCCACTAACAACCCCAAGTGCGAACAGTATATCTGCTCTTTCCAGAGCAATTTGCAAACAGTAAGTTATTAACCCAAACAGTTTGGGGGATAGGTTTACTATTATTACTAATGGAAACCATTACACACTTGAGGGAAATAATAGAGATAATATTCGTATTCAGACAAAGTCTTACATCAAATGGGCATATAGCTGCAATGAGAATTTAAGTTTTATCTTTTCTTTGTGTTCTAGTAATATTTTTATCCCACAAAAGGAATAAATGGTTTAAAGCCTGAATCTCAGTGAGGCGAGCGTATGGGTCTGCATAATCAGTCAACAAATACATTTACATCCTAGCTGTGTATACTAGACTTTTAACCCTGATAATATGCAGTGAGATATTCACAGCTTCAGTTTCAAATTGAACAAAAGGGAGTGGTCTGTGCAATTTCACCTGTTTCACCTTTGTGTGCACCACCATGACCTAGAAGTCAGTTCGTTTTCTTTAGTCTCCTGTTCTTCAGGATATTATTATTATTAATTATAATAAATACAGTGGTACCTTGGTTTAAGAACAGCTTAGTTTATGAACAACTTGGATTAAGAACGCTGCAAACCTGGAAGTAAGTGTTTTGGTTCGTGAACTTTGCCTTGGAAGCAGAACATGTTTCGCTTCCTGTTGAGTGTGTTCCATTTTGAGTCCCCCGCTGCTATGGGAAAGCACACCTTGGTTTAAGAATGCTTTGGTTTAAGAACGGACTTCCGGAATGGATTAAATTCGTAAACCAAGGTACCACTGTACTGTGTATGAGGTTATAGTTTTTGTTTGCTACTATGTTATGTATTTTTGCGTTTTTATATTGTAAACTGCCCTGTGATCCTCAGCTGAAGGGCAGTATAGAATTTTAATGGATATTTAAATATGACATATAGAATCATCTACGATGTGTATAATGTTTTATAATGTACAAAAGGACAGATTTGTGCCCAGACAAGCTTACAAAATGAAATGTAATGCAGGGGAGACAATACAAAGTAGGGAGAAGGTTGGAAACAGGGATAAACAGAGGAAGACTGTGTATTTATTTTGAGCAGCAAACTTTAAACAATTAATTGGTTAAATTAATTGATTAAAAATATTTCCTCGATGGCTAAAAACGCATATTTGATTAAACAGGCAAAATATTTCTTTTAAAAAGTAATGTTTTAGTATATGAATGTGTAAAATAGGGAAGTGCAAATGATTGGGTGAATCACAAACCCTGAGCCAAAGGCTGGAGTTTTGAAGATTCTGAACTTGTAAGAGGCAAAATGGGATCCTGAGTCAAAGCTCCCCCTCAATTGTCTCATGGTGTCTGGGACACAATCCCCATACCTCCCTGCTACAGACAAGTGTTTGCTAAAAGTGAAAATAATGTTTCTACCATATAAGGAGAATATGGTCATTCTTGGATGCCAAGGAAACAAATAACCTTGGTCTCACATGCTTCTTCCCCTTGCTCTTAAAAGAATTCTCTGGGATGTAGCCAGGGCACTTTTTTCAGCCAGAGCTCACAGGAACTCTGTTCCAGCCCCTCTCAAGTGGGCACCATTGCCATTCTAAGAAAACGAGGGTGAGTTCATGGTGATTTCCAGCACCTCTTTTTCTAGAAAAACAGCACTGGACACAGCTGTTGGAGTGAAGCTTTTTCTGCTGAAATTCATCCCAGTTCCTCAACCCATCCTGTCTTTTCTAATCCTATTTTCCCCCATTTATTATTTTTGATTTAATCATACAATTTGCATTTGGGTTCTATAGTTCTAGACTATAGTTCCACACAGTGAAACATCATGCAGAATAAATTTATCGCCTTCGTCACCATTGCACAGTCACACCTTATAGTTAGCAGCCCTGTATGATCATGATACATGTACGTGATGCTGGCACCAAACTACATGGTGCCTCTAGAGACTGGGGATGGAGACAATGGGTGCCTGAGTTCTTCCTCCTTCAAGCTCAGATGTGCCTTTACTGTTGCAGGGCAGAAGTGTGGATGATACATAGCTTCTGCATGGCTGGCATCACTTGTAGAGGGAGCAAGCAGCGCAGCAGAGTCTCTGGGATCACTTGGAGCTGCCACAGTGGAGCCAAGCTGTGCCCTCAGCCTGCATTGCAGGAAGTAGTTGCAATGGGGAAGATTCCAGGGCAATACACCAGCAGCAGCCTTACAATGTGGCTGCAGAGTGAACCCCACTCAGCGAAGTGTCAGAGAAGCTTGGCAGAGTGAGATAGAGTACAGAATTGAGGTGAGGGAAGTATGGGCCCACAAGATGGAAGTTTCTAGCACCCACACAGTTGTACTCTTCAATAATAATAATAATAATAATAATAATAATAATAATAATAATAAAACTTAACTTGATGCTCTGTGTGCAAAGACCATACAGAACAATTGAGGAAATACTTTTAAAAGCCAGGTTGGAGGGAGGGAGCAAGAAAAGAACAGGAAAGAAGGGAGTATGATATGAATGGAATACTGGGTGACTTCAATAGGTGCTGAAGACCATGTAAAGTGAGGCCAGGGAAAATTTGTGCAGGTTTATTTGATTGACCAAGCTGTCAGTTGCCCCCCTCTCTATGTTTGGGCTCTGAGCAGCATTGCTTTAAAAAACAAAAAGTCAGTAAGAGAAAGAACAGTCCTAAATAGCAGCTTGTTGTTTGAATTGACAATATGCCTATGCTTTGGGAAAATACATGCTAGTGCCACATTAGTTAATGCCTATAATGAATAGATTTAGAAAGATAATTCACGGTATGTTCACAATGGTAATTAAACTTTAAATTTTCATGAAGTGCATCCCTCTTCCTCCCTTATACAGATTCTCTTCAATGGGTTGGAGTTAATAGAAAATGAGTCTGGGGATTGAATATTTCTGGAATGAAACATTTTGCTGACACTGGATAAGCAAAAGGCAATGCAAAAGGCAAAGATCTGTTACTGGTGGCAGAGATGCTGTGAGCAGGGTGAGTCTCTGCAAAATTAATTTCCTCTACAATCATTTGCATAGAGCTGGAAAAGAAAAGATCAGCCTTATGAAGGATTTAGAGACTCTAACTGCCTAACTTTTCTAAAATGTGCCCTGCTTTCCTTAAATTAACAACCAAATGATAACTGCGGGAGTCTCCAGTTGCATGTGAAATACTGATGTGCTTTTAAAAAAAGCAACTATCAATATCAAACATCATCTTTCTTTCTTTCTTTCTTTCTTTCTTTCTTTCTTTCTTTCTTTCTTTCTACAAAAATGGGAGATTTCATTTTGCATTTCTTTACAAACTTCTAATGCAGAGAAAACTTCCCTAGGTTAACAGCTTGTTATGCTTAAGAAGCAAAAAGCACCGGAAATTATTGCAGCCCATATGTTACTAAAAGGGCTTTTGCTGTGGATTAGTGTCTTATGTAATGAGGGGGCCCAATCCACTTTGGGATTAATTTAGCTTCTCTCCACCCTTCTTAAAATGTTTGCTTCCTAATGATAAACCTGGTATTAGTTTAATTTACAATTTGTTGTTTGCTTGCGGGCATAATCACCATACACTGCAATAAGCTCTTTTTGAAAGCTGGTAGGGATAAGGTTATTGTATTTTCTGTTTGATTTCATATATATTATTGGTTGTTTATGGAATTACCAATCCCACTGTTATTAAACTGGGTGTGGAGGGGGAATAAAACAAGTCCACCAATTTGAATTAGCTTCTGGTTTCATCAGACCACTCAGAAGCTGTCGCCAGCATGTAGAAAAGGCAGCACCATATTTGATACTGATGATGATTTTTTAAAAAAACAAACTGCTAAAAAGATGTATCAGTAAGTAATATGCAACTATATAATGTTTAATCATAACAGTCACCCCACATGACAGCACACTATATATCGTTCCCTCTAACAGCAAACTCAGCTGGTGAGTGCCGACAGGAAAGCAGTCAAAACTGAGACACGAGGAGGTAACAGCTAAACTGGGCCAGGGATGCTACCCTGCTCACCGTAACCCCATTTGCAGACCATGAAAAATGGGGCAGCATTTTCAGCAATGTTATCAGGAACAGGGAACAAGATAAACATTTTTCAAAATTTCAAGCCTGGGAGGGGGCTGGCTTGAGGAGTGTGTGTTGTTTTTCTTTTTCAACTGTTCATGTATCTTTTACAGGTTGGAGAGGAAATAGAAACGCAATAAGGGGCAGGGAGCAAATTTCAATTTGACCACCCTTCCCCACGAGTGTGTGTTCTTTTAAAAACTAATTACACTGGAACACTGGAGTTGCTGTGATCTTACTTGCGTCCACCCCCTTGCAGGTTGTGGTTCGAGGACCCGACCCCCGCGATGTGAAATAAATACACAAGGACACGTGATATAAGGTTAATGGGCAAGAAAAGGCCACAACTTTATTGATTACAGCGGTGAAAAGGTATTGGCTTAGGCATTGGATGTCTAAAACAAGGGGGTTTATTCACCAGTAGGTGGAGCCTGTTGATGCTAATCCAACTATAGGCTCTCCCCTGATGTCACCGGGGGTCGTGCCATGGCCTCCCGCCAAGCAGGCATCGGACAGAGTACACGACCGCCAGATTCCTTTAACGGAATACCCAAAAATTGAAGGCATAGGCGATGGCCACACCCAGCCCTTCGACACACCACAACACATTATTCCAATGCCTAACCTGCCCACCAATACCACAAAAAGTTGTGACGATTGCTACGAGGTAGGCGAAAAAACCAAAAAGCCTAATGCCAAATGGAAAAATTCCTACCAGGCCCCCTAGACAACCAGGGCGACCAACCTAAGGTCCATAGCAAGGCCAAAGAACAAAGACCCTGAGCTAAAAGGGAGTGGAGGGTGGGTGACTCACGACGAGAGGACGGAGAAGAATGAGGCCGAGGAGAGGCTGGCACCGCCACAAAAGGCTGCTGAACACGCCCCCTCGAAGGCACCTGGTTGGATGCCTGCCAAGGGGGCGTGGGCGCCAGCCAGGTGAGAGGAGGAGGCAGGGGGCTAATGCCCCCTGCTAGGGGCGGTGCTCGGGCTCCCGCCCACAACCACTCCCCTCTCTTCCAGGGAGGAGAGTCTTTGCAGGGGAGTTCTGTATGCACGCATCTAGGCTGTCTTCCTGCACAGCAAAAGTGCTTGTGAATGTTTAGCTAGCAATAGCAGGGGCCAGAATGGAGAGCCAATAGAAGCCTAACCTGCATGTAGAGCTGAGTGCTTCCTCTCCCCTTCCTTTCTTCTGCATCTGGAGTCCCAAAGGGAGGTTTCTGTCAAGGGTCTAGGCAGGGAAGTGTTAATATGCTCCCCTACCCCTGCGTGTTGTTGAGACACATTTTGTGCAAAGTGTTCTTTCAGCTCAGTTGCCTTTTCTCTTCAGGTGGGTGCAATGTGAGCTGAGAGAGAGAGAAAAAATCCCCATATTGAATGTCTATTGCAGGCGTAATGGTCTTCCTGTGTGGGATTTATATATTGGCAGTATATAAGCTGATTGGGTGCTGACTTGCACCGTAACCTATGGTCTGGCATGGTGACATAGGTGGGGTGGACATTGGGTATGGCTAAATATTATCCTCATTGAGTACAGGGCTGAGGTAAAGTTGCAAAGTTGATGCAGTTGTGGTTTGAAGTGACACTGGCAAATATAATAGGTCAACCTACTTGTCAATCAAGCAAAGTGTGATCTCCTCTAACTGCAAGCTTCTCTCCAGCAGAAGCCTTTCATACCACTTGTAATCTGGCCCATTTTGATGAGAGTCCTGCCACTCTAGCAGTGGCTTTCATTCAGGTTTCAGCTCTATGGGTCCCTTATGATCAGGTCATCCGTTTGCAAAACTGCATTTGCAGTGCAGCTGCCAACATAATTTCTTGCTTGTCAATAAAGCAGTTAAACCCCTGGGGCTCTGTATCACTCAGTGGTAATACATCTTAAAAATAATTACGTCTTTAACTCTCAATTTAACTGGAAGAAAGGAGGCAAGAAATACCCAGCATGGCTGATTTAAAATGGAAGCAGACAAGTGTTTGTTATTGCTGACAGTGCCCATTAATTGAAGGATGCATTAGCAGGAGTGCCTAATGCTTCCATCTGCATGATCTTGCCTTTGAAATAAAGATTTGAAAGTCCTAATCAATTCAGTAATTGAGAAATCCTTTTGGCAATCTTGTGTGAGCATGTACTTTGTAGTTTTCCATGCCAGTAGTACACTGGAAAATTCAGTGCTCAGTTGAGCATAATGTCCACAGTCCAATAAATACCTGAGTATGCTTGAGCCCATTGCCCATACTTGAACTTAAGAGTTTTTAATTCTGCAATAAAGTGGCCTATAAATATAGCTCTTTGTGACAAACAAGTGTTCAGGTAAAGTTATTGAATCCACAGCCTTTGAACTTTAAAAAGCTTGTTGAAGAGTTGCTCTTTTTTGGATTCCCCCCTTCCAGATTTTATAAAGTTTGAAAAAAGATATACAAAAGTTAATATCAAATACCAATTTTTTTATAATATAAGTAAAAACACAATTCAAAAAGAGAAAAAGAAAGAAAAAGTGGGAAAGAGAGGGGGGGAAAATAATTTCTGATTCTTTGTCTGTCAACTATATATAGAAAATTATTCAAAATATTCATTCCAAGGTAACATCCAGCTATTCCACTTTCTAAAAACCAATATTTCTTCAATCCTCAAACCCAGATATCACAAGTTTTCACTTTTTCTTTCACAATTTGGCCATTTTGGTCTCCATGATCGCATGCGATTTTACTCCAAGATCTCCGTCTGGGGAAAAACACCACTTTTTGAGGGCTGCAATCTTGCAGAGTGTCCCAAAACACAGCCCCCCCTCAAGCACATCTTTGGCGCTCCATGATCTCATGCGGGTCATGTGACTGATGCGGGAGCACGGATGGGAAGACATGTGTCCTGGTTTGGGGATTCCACATGTTGGAGGGGTTGCTATACCACAGATCCCACTTTAGGAATTAAATCAAAACATGTAAAAATTCCTACAATCACCATAAAACTGCACAATTAGAAAAGAGCAACAAGGTGCAGACAATTAAAAAGACATTTATAGAATCATAATAGAACAGAAACAGTTTGCTGGTTAAATGCCTGAAGGACTGGTCGCTGGCAGGTTTGACTGTATGAACACTATGCTTAAATACCTGGATATGAGTGACTCAGAGGAAGACTACTTTCCAGTTATCATGTTACTCAAGCATCTTCTTCGATGTAGCAATAGAACACCCTTTGTGCCACTCAGCTACCCAAGTTAGATGTTCCTTTCAAATGAGAGGCCTTTGATGTTTGCTTTTGAACACTATTATGCACCTGGCTCCACAACAGGGTGTAAACAGTCAACAAGAGACCAAAACTGTGTAGGAAGGAAGGTACAGATGTGAACATTTAAATAAAGTGTGGGTTGTGTTTCATCTTTGTAGGGGAAAATATATTCTGGTTTCAAAATTTTCTCTGTTCCAAGAAAAATGTGCAAAGCATACAAAATAATCCAGTAAATTACAACCAAGCAGATAAGAAATTTTAGGAAATCTCATGTATCAACCTAAAACAACACTGCCAAATCAAACATCTTGCACACAATTTACCATCAGAAAATACACTAGTCCTATCTTACACCAAAACTTTCTATCCTTCAAGTACCATTTTATTTCAAGTATGTTTATCCTGCTATCCAGATTACTAAAATAAAATAGCCCCTGCCCTCACACTTGCTATCTAAAAAAGACATAATGCAAAATGAAAGTGGATTGCAAGGAAGGAAATTTGTACTCTGGTCCAAATTATTGTTGTTGTTTAGTCGTTTAGTCGTGTCCAACTCCTCATGATCCCATGGACCAGAGCATGCCAGACACTCCTGTCTTCTACTGCCTCCCGCAGTTTGGTCAAACTCATGCTGGTAGCTTCTTTGTCCATGGAGCTTTCTTGGCAGGGATACTGCAGTGGCTTGCCGGTTCCTGCTCCAGGTGGATCACATTTGGTCAAAACTCTCCACTATGACCTGTCCATCTTGGGTGGCCCTGCACGGCATAGCTCATAGCTTTTCAGAGTTATTCAGGCCCCTTCGCCACGGCAAGGCAGTGATCCATGAAGGGGTCCAAATTATTACTTACAATTAATTACAGTTAACAGCTAACTGTAAGGGAGCATACTCCAGTGGGTTCTGAGCTATCTGTCCATACAAATATTTCAGTGGCCTGGGGAAGAGGATGTTGCTGGACCTCGGGTGGCAGAGATGGAGGGAGCTGTGGCCCAGCAGGAACATGAGTTGTTGGATTTGACAAATGAACTAGGAAAAAGCCAGATTTGGAGAGATACAATTTTGTTTGGTTTGGAAATGGGGGGTTGGATAGACCCCCCTATGCAGGGATGTTTTGACTCTTCAAGTCTGACAATGGGCCGTGAGATGTTTGGGGTTGTGATGGTTCTTAATTCTGGAGGGACTTTGAACTATGTTTTTAAATACCACATGGAGTTTAGTGTGGAATATGGAAAAGGGGCTGATTTGTCGAGAAGGGACAAAAATATTGTCAAGCTGGAGTTTCCACGAGTAAAAGGAGCAGGAGATAAAGTACAGGTATAAATATGAAGAAGAGTTGCGGAAGGGACATGGAAGAGACTTAAGGGCCTCGGACATAAGATTACCAGGTTAATGAGCTAGATTGATGGGATAGAAAGGACTGACAAAACCCGGGACCAGGAGGAAGAGACGTTGGATGAAGATTGGAAGAAAGTTTTTTTTAAAAAAAATTATTAGGATTGTTTTATAAAATTGATGAATGTTAGAAAAATGTTGGAATGAAATTATTTGGCTTTAGCAGAAATGTTAAAAGAATTATGTAAGAATATGTTATGGTTATGAGAAATTGGTATAAATAAGATCTAAGTTTTAAGTTTTAGGTCTTTTATAGTAAGATAAGGTTAAAATAGATTAAGGTAATTTAATGACAGAATACTATGAAAAAAGGGAAAGGATTTGCTGTGATAATTAACAACTGGAATACAAAAAAGGGAGGAGTGAAGAGGTCGATGAAATAAGGTAATGACAGTTAAGGATTTGGGAATATTGGATTTGTTTTTAAATTTTTGTGGTTTATTTTTGCTTTTTGATTGTGTTGTGTTACGTGTTTTGTTGTTATTTTTTGATTTTGATTTTTATTAATTTGTATTGTTTGATTGTGGCTTGTGGCTTGTTTTTCTTTTGTTTTTCCCCCCTTCTTTTTCTCTTTGTCTTTTCTGTAATTTTAAAATTCCTAATAAATATCATTTAAAAAAAAACAAATATTTCAGTGGCCTGTGGTCTTAAGCATGCTTAAAGTACTATATATTTTGAAATTAAGGGCCATCATTTCCAGCTAATTGCATTTAATAGGGTATAGCTGTAATGAATGATGTTCTGTAGTATTCAATGAAGGCAGATGACTAATGTGGAAAAAATAAATATGATCAGACATGCAGATCACAGCAATGCAGTGCACAAATCCTCACTTCAAGAATCACCTTAGGTCCTGCTTCTGGAATGACTCTCCAGAGCTTTGATTAATATACACAAGAAAACAACAAAGAGCAAAAAGCAAAATGAGATCAAAAGGACAGAGATGATACAGGGGAGAAGAAATTGCTCAAAGCACCAGTAACCTGTCCTGCAGGGGTATACGGTATGCCAGATAAATTTATATTCAAATATATTGGCACGACATGCAGTACAAATGCTGCCCAGGAAAGAGAGACAGACTCCTGAAGTATCTATCAGGGCTCTAAAGTCCTTGGAGGAACACAGAAGTGGCTTAAGACGAAGCAAGGTTAGGATGATGAGTGATGTTTGAAATCAGTGTGAATAAAACATCTACAACAGCTTTTCTGGCTGGCGGGGTCAACCTGGACTGCTGACAGCGAACACTGAGTCCTTCAAAGGGTTTTACTTCCGGGTCAGAGGTTTGAATCAAGAATTATTTGTAAGCTGCTGCAGTAAAATGAGAAGATGTGTGTCAGTTCTGGCCGACATATTAATAGAGCTGCAAAATGAAGATTAACATTTGCAACCACTGAAACGTAAGGAAAATGTCAATTCTAACTCATTGGATCAAAGCATCCTTCTCTGGTAAACATGTACTCATTTTTGAATACTATTGAAGCAAGAAACACTTAACCCCTGTAGCAGCTTCAACAGTTTCATTTAAAGTTATAATGGGGTTTCCTCTATTTAGGGACTGAAAAGGTTCTGAAAGAAACAAGCAGAAGCAGAGAAATAAGTTGACCGGAAAAGGCCTCCTGAAAAACTTATGTGTTGGCAAAGATCCCATGAAAGGTCTTGTGGGCCTATTTAAAAAGTGAATTCTATACTGAGAAGCAACTCAACATGGTGGAAAAACAGAGCATTCTTGAATAGTCATAAAGCATTCAGGGCATGTACAGAAGAAGGTTCTCTTTAAGGTACCCTTTGTCCCAGCCATGTAGTGTTTAAAGGTAAATGACTAGCATTTTGTTCCATACGGGCTCCCCGTTATTTTTTTAGCCCCAAGTCAATTTAGTTATTTGTAAAGTATTTATATACCGCTGTGTTATTTGTAAAGTATTTATAAAAATATATCACAGCAGTTTACAACAGTATAAAAATATAAAAGCAAAGAATACAATTGTAACAAGTGAAAAACAAAAAGAAATTAAAAACAAACCTGATGGACCATAAAGTTGGCACAGAAGGCGCCCAGTGTTGCTGTCAAAGTGGCTGGTATGAATGGAGTGAAATTCAAATCTCACATAAATGCAGCTTAGACGCAAAAAAAGAAAAAAGAAAAAAAGAAAGAAGAAGAAGAAGGGGGGGGGGGGTTCCTACACGTTTTCAAAGAAAACTTGTTGTCAAAGCTAAATAATTTCTTCCCACCACAAATTATTAAAGACACAATTCACCTAACAAACCCCATCAGCAAAAACGCTGCACAAAGGCATCCATTCGTGCAATGGGACATTCCTCCATCTCAACCCACCCTGAAATTGGTTTGGGGGATTCAGAAGAACCCCCAAAACGGTGTACGGGAGAGGAGGGAATAATTCCTTCTATCAAGCTGATACACTCACCCAGACAGAATGTTTGTAATAGCATGATGCTGAATTTTACCCTAAATTACTATTTTTCTGTTCCTCATTTACAGGGAGAGGGAAAGGCATGATGTTATCTCCAAAGATGCCTTTGTATTTTTAGGGCATTCTTTATGAAACTGTCCTCTTAACCTCAGCTTTTTATTTCTTTCTCCCTTTGTTCGTCCTTCTTCTCTCTGATGTTCAAACATAATTTATCTAGCTGTTTTTCTGAATGAAGCTGCCTTTCCCACTCCTGCTGTTCCTACTCTTTCCTCTCCTACATCCACTGGAAATAGTCAAGTTCTTTGTTGACTTAGGCTTCATCCATATTTACTTTGGCTCTGCATTTCTAGGCACAGGTTTATGCTTTCCAGAACAGCTTATTTTATTTTTTATCCCAGCACTTTCCCCAGGGAAACCCACTCTTTACCACTGAATCAGAGTAAATGGCAATCTGCAGAAAACCTGAATTGCTGTTTGCTCCAATACAGCACAAAATACCAGCTTTTCCTGGGGAAAGTGGCAGAGGGGGAAAAGTCACTTGGACACATACAGGGAAAGCGTGGACATGTGCCTAGAAAACGTGGGGCAAAAGGTAAATGTGGATGAACCCTTAGTCACAGAATTTGGAAGGGGCAAAAATGTACAAAAAAATTGCAACCTTGTACAAAAATATAATTCCACTTTAATCTTACAAGACGTATGTACGTACATAAAACATATGAATGAAATTTCTAAGATACTATGGCACAATACCAAATGAAGCCTTATCATCAAACAAATGTGGCAAACGATGATAAAATTAATGCTAAGGACCAAATGCTTCTCAACCCCCATGTGGTCTTCCTCATATTCATAGGATTACTTTGCACATATGGTAAATCTGGATTGATACAAAATGTTGGGTTTTTCTCCAGGTTTATCATCTGTGCACAGTAATCCTATGGATATGACTGGTCAGCTCACTTTATCTATCTAGATCACCTAAACGACAAAATTCTGGTGACAACATTGTGTGTTACACATTCATTGACAACTAAGGAAGACACCTTGGGAGTAGGAACCAATTCACACAATGGCTTATTGTGACCACACAACCACCTTGCTCCTCCCTAGTTATCTGTGTTTGGGCCCCTGATAGGCCCTTTTGGTGGGCAGTCCTGCCCTGCAATGCGGCTGGCCAGGTAAAATTTCAACGGCCAGCCAAGTCCGTGGGTCCTGGCTGCTGAGGATTGCAGCAGACCCACAAGGGGCTGCAACCGCCACCCACCCAAAAAAGGCATGAGCAGCCATTCCCACACTACACTGAGCTCAGCCAATGTATGACTGTGCTGTCAAAACCCAGGCCACCACCCACCACTGTCATGCTGCCCCCAGAAGACTGCTGACAAGGGAATGATTCCATTCTGGAAAAGGTTTCCCATCTCTGACTTAAACCTTCAGTGATGTTTAACTAATGCTGCATCCTACATAATGGACTTGCCCTGATTCTGGCTCTGCTTACAGTGTCAATATCAAGAGAAACTGATTGCCACTGCTTGGAAAGGCATGGAGAAATCATGGACTGAATCCATGATATTAACTGTTTTTTATTGAATGCCTCCACTGCATGGTAACAGTTTAAAGTAGCCTTCCCTTTGTGAGCATAACATATAGGCTAGGCCAGGTAAGGAGCATATAAACACCTGGGCTCTATTCATTAGCCATTGGATGTCACTGTTTAGCTGTGAACTGTTGGCGGTAGGCACAGAGAGAACCACCGTATTTCCTAATTATAACATGAGCTAGCTTCTTTTTATGGCTTATACTTAGTAGAACTAAGTAAAACCTATCATCCCAAAAGTTTACTTAAAATTTACTCCCCTGATGCCAAAGAATTAATGTAGTCTTACATATATACTTTCTTTCGGTTGCCTGCTTTTTAAAAAAGGTCATGTTTTTAAAAAGATCTCTTTACTGACTTCAGCTTCATTAGAATTAGGACTTCAGTCTTTAGTCAATTAATCAGTTAGACTTATCACTTTAAAAAAACCTTTGGACCTGGATAATCTTGGGCTGGTTAGTGTCTCTCAGAGCTTGTCCACACTTGGGTTTATTGTGTGTGTGCATTCCCATTTAATTTTCATAGGACCACATGAAGTTACTCCATGATTTCCTCTGTATACACTGGTACCTCGGTTGTCGAATGTAATCCGTTTCAGAAGACCGTTTGACTTCTGAAATGTTCAACAACTGAGGCTCAATGGGCGGTCAGCAAATCTCATTGAGAAAATTGAGAAACATGCCTCGGAAGCCGTTTGACTTCTAAGACGTGTTCGAAAACAGAAGCATTCACTTCCGGGTTGCCGATGTTTGAAAACCGAAATGTTTGGCTTCCAAAGCGTTTGACAACAGAGGCACCACTGTATTTTGGTTCACCCAATATGAGTATAATCCAATACCCATATTGGATGGGTCAGGGTTGTTTTGGTGTTTGGGGGTGAGTAGATGAATCATCACTTTCTGCTGCTCCCTTTTCCATGCTCATTACTTCCTCAATGTTTTCATTTTTTCTATCTGTGCTCATAACTATTTCCAGTATGCTCCTGAATGGAGGATTTCCCCCTGCCCTCACTTTGATCCCTCAGATATGCACAAAACCAGAAGCCTACACAAACAAATTTATAATTGCCTGACTGTGTTCTTTTGCTTGCTTCCTGGAAAGGGAAAATTTATATCTCTATAAAAACAAGATGTGTGCACAGTGTGCTTGCCCTGTTGGTACTTAATCAGCATAACAGAATCAACAAATAAACACAGGAAGAAACACAAAAGGTATTGGTAAGAATGAGAAAGACTGAAGTTGCTCCTCATATACAAAATCAACCACAAATGGGTATGGACTACTCCAGTCTAATTTGAATGGGAGGAAGAAGTGAGTTAACAGCTAGATAATGCTCATTTGTGGACAAGCCCTCCCTCTATCTTACCTCACAGGGCTGTAACGAAGATTTAAAAAGAGTGGGACCATATATGAATACCACGCTGAGCTTCTTGGAAGAAGGGTAGGATATAGACATAACAAGCAAATCATTAAGTTAATAAACAGATACCACTGCAGAATTGGGCAGCAGAGCTTCAAAGAACTTCCAAAAACTTTGGTTCCAGGAACTGCCTTAGAAAAAGCATTCACCATTTTGCCTCTTCTGAGATGGTGAAATGGGTGTGCATCATTTGGCGAGGGGGGGGGGGAAATATGTATATATTTAAACTGAATACAGTGGGATTGACTAAAGCAGGGGTTGGCAATTTTTTTTAGCCATGGGCCAGTCTACTGTCCCTCAGACCTTGTGGCAGGCTGGAGAAGTGGCACCGGGGGGGGGGAGCTGGAAGAAGAGGCGAGGGGGGCAAGTAGTCCTCCTCCCCACTCCCCAGCCCCCAGCCCCAGCGCTTACCTTCCCAAGGGCTGCCGCCACTGCCACCACCGCTGCTGATTCTTGTGGGTAGGCAGAGGGAGCTCGTCCGCTCTGCTCTCTGGCCCACAGGAGCACCAGGGCAGTGGTGGCAGAGGGAAGATGAGTGGCGTGAAAGGGCTGGCTCTGGAGAGGGGCAGCTTAAAATGGCGTTCAGCCAGCTCAGCCCAGCCCCCTTCCTCCTCTAGGCAGGGTGGGAAGAAGCCAGGAAGAGGGAAGGAGGAGGCGCAGCTGCCGTGGTGTGTGTGAGGGAGAGGAGGGGAATGGAATGCCGCAGCCCAAACGAACAGAATCCCCACGCCAATCCACAGACAGTCTGCGGGCCAGATCCTGAAGGCAATTGGGCCTGATCCGGCCCCCGGGCCTTAGTTTGCCAACCCCTGGACTAAAGAACATAAGAACAGGCTGCTGGATCAGGCCAATGGCCCATCTGATCCAGCATCCTGTTCTCACAGTGGCCAACCAGATGCCTGTGTGACATCAGCAATCAGAACATGAGCACTAGAGAACTCTTCCCTCCCCTGGTTTCCAGCTACTGATATTCAGAAGCATTGCTACCTCCAGCTATGGAGGTAGAACATAGCCCTCATGGCTGTTAGCCATTGATAGCCCTCTCCTCCACAAATTAGTCTACTTCTCCCTCAAAGCCATCCAAGCTGGTGGCCATCACTATCTCCTGGGGGAACAAGTTCCACAGCTTGACCATGTTTGACTTCTAAGCAGGCTTGCACTGTTAGGCTTATTGTTAGCATATAATGCCATTTCATCAGCAAATGAGCTCAGCTTATGCTTCTCCTTTCTATTATCCACCCCTACTAAGGGTGGATTTCATCTTTTTAAATTGGATATCTGGATTCTCATTAGCTAGAATATACCCCTTTCTGTTTGTTAGCATCTCACTCACTTAAAGTCATCTCCTAATGTTCACAATAGCTTTAGAAAAATTGTCATACCTGTTCCTTACAAGCACAAAAAGTTATGGGAGGCAAAACATTTCAGTCTAAATGGATAACATTCTTCCTAAATGAATGGGAAAATAGTTTAAAAAATAAGTCTCCAAAATTCTAGTAAATGAACAGGCGGTGAAGAAAATATTTCCATTAAGCTCCCTAATGTGTGTATGTGCGTTTGTGTAGTGATGTGCTCATAAAACATTTTCAAGGACAAACAGTATATTATAGGCTTCAGTGAACCATTACGCAAAATTTGCAAAGATTGGATGTCTCTTTAGATAAGATGGCCACTAGGTCAGCAAATCTACAAGCTAAAATAGACAAGAAACTTCATCTGAATATTGATGTATATTATTTTATGCTTAAGCCACTGCTTGTTATTGGGAATATTTAATGGGATAAACATTTCTTAAGGGAAAAGGTATGTAAAAATGTATGTGTAAAATGCATTTGAAGCGATTTCTGATTAATAGCTGCCACAGCCAATCATAATCAAAGTGTTGCCATTGTGTTACAGGTATGAATTAATTTTTCTAGGAGTATATCCCAAGAAAAGTTAGTGCAGCCTCACCTCACACTGATTGATGTCCCCTTGTATTACTCCACTTCAAGATTTGCAGGTCAAGAAGGGTGAGAAATTTGACTCAGTTTGCATTAAGAGGCAAATTTATCATATTGTTTCAGAAAGTGTGGATTTGAGAAAGTCTCTCCAGTTTGGGAGCATGAAGACCGTTGTGTGTCTAGACCCCACAACCACCCTCTCATAAAGAAGACACCAGGACACAGATATTATGTTAATGTTATTGGGCAAATTTTGGCCACAACTTTATTGATTACAGACTGTGAGCAGTATTGGCTTAGGCATTGAATGAACCCAACTATATCTGACTCTTGCCCGATGTGCAGGAAGTCCGGTAAGGGTAAACCACCAGAAAGGGAAGCCCCGTCGATGGAGACCAACTCGAGCTCTTCCAGATGTTCCCGTTGGGGTCGTGGAATGGCCTTAGCCCTGTCCTGGGCTTCGGACAAGATCCACCCCCCTGGATTCCTTTAATGGAATACCCTTAAGCTTGGAGGGGCTGGTGATGGCCGCACCTCCCCTCCCCCATCAAAAAGGTCAAACAATGCCTAACCGCAAAATCTTACAAAGTTGTGACGATTGCTACAAGGTAGGCGAAAACCAAATGGCCCTGTGCCAATTTTGCCAAGTGGACAAATTCCTACCAGGCTCCTCAATGGCGACCAACTGAGGTCCATAGCAAGGCCAATGAAACAGCAACCTGTAAAATAGGGTGGGAGGGTGGGACTTTAAAGAAGCGAGCCAAGAGGGGGCCCTCCGGCTCATGCCAAAGCTTAAATTGTCCCGGCCACGCCCCCCAGCCACCGGATTGGCCAGTTGGGCGATGACATGGCCGGGATCCCCCGGGCAATGCAGGACTTCGTCCCCCGCCCCCGGAGGAGTGTGGGTGGCCTCATGGTCCACCGCAACTCCTCCCAATGGTGAAGTGGAGCGGACTTGTGTCTTATGTTGCTGCACTACACAGTTTGCTTTCTTTTTCCCATCCTCCAGTTGTCCACAAGCCTCAGAAAACCTTTGAATTAATTGATTCTTTTTAGCAAAATCACTAGTGGAAGTTGCCCTTACAAACTCATCAATAAAGTTTGCATTCAGTGCAATCCAAAAAAAAGAAGATTTAAGAAAAATATAAACATGTTGATGTCTATTTCTTTGCATGTTTAGACATATGGGAAGAGTGCTGACCAAAAGATTTCCTAGGCATCTTTGTTTCATATTAAATGAGTACTATCCGATTTCTGAGTTCAGATCTGAATAGCAGCTGTAGGGTGCAACAAGTGCAGAACCTCAGAATAACATGAGCCATAGTCAACCACTTCAGAGAACTGGTGTTGCTAACTTTGACAACTAGCTAACTCGTCCTTTCTTTCCTTAGTTCGTTTCAGCATAGATGGAAGGGGGCACTTGGAAAGGGATGTATTTGAGTAGGAAAGGAGTGTGTGTGTGTGTGTGTGTGTCTGTTTGTGCGCACTGTGAAATTATTTCTGTTTATGAATCTGCAGATAATTACTACAGGTAGATCTAGAGTCTTATTGGTATTCTCGGCCAGCATTTCCTCATCAGTTGGGAGTTGGAAAATAATTGTTTATGCACCAACAATTGCCTCACTATTCAAGCAAGGTTTTTGTATTCCATACAGCATTCTACCACAACCACCCCCTCCCATATACAGTGTGGCTGTGGGGACGAGGAAAGAATGTGCAAACAGTGATTGTTGGTCTTGGCATTTCATTATTATAATTTCACTGTTGGGGTTCTGTCATTCTGCAGGATTTTACCAGTGCTGTTAAGATGCACTTGCATGTTTACTTTATGTGTGATGCTTCTTGCCATTTGAAGAGGGCTGCAGGTACATATGAAAAGAGATCAAATGAACTTAACAGCTGGGGCAGCTCAGCCAGTAGAGCATGAGTCTCTTAATCTCAGGGTTGTAGGTTTAAGATCCATGCTTGGTGAAAAAAATCAGCATTGCAGGGGGTTGGATTAGCTGATCCACATAGTCCTTTCTAATTCTATGATTCAAGTAATGTTTCAGAGATACTGTGGCAAAGAGAATGACCAGCAGATCTGCTTTTATGGGTATGATATCCTTAGGCCAGCCAAACCTGCTTTTGGAAAATTACAGATCATATTGAGATGGTATTTTTTCCTGCCTTTTTTCCTGCCTTATGATCAAAATGCAAAGGGAACACCTGCTTTTGTAATAAATAGTTAGATAGAAATTCACTGATGGGTTACTAAAAAGAACTACAATTATGCCCTTTCCATATTCATTTGTATGCATGGTAGAGAGCACTATATATTAAAAACAAGCAATTCAGGGCATAAAGTAAACATGGAAATCCACTCTCAGTTATAGCCACCCAGTACAAGCAATTATGTTGTGGTTTCATTTGAAATGCATCTGTTAAAGCTGAAATTTGGCAAAGATGTTCATTTTTTGTGTCCTTGTCTCATATCTAAATGCCAGAAATTTTCAGAGTTGCAAGGACCTCGCAATTCAAAATGGCAGCCACCAGACACCTTGAAAACAGATGTTCATTTTGGTGTCCTTCACTCATATCTATCTGTCAGTAAGTGTCAAGAGTTACAAGGGGCTCATGATTCAAGATGATGGCCACTAGACATCTTGGAAATAATTAATGGAGCAATAATAGTGAAAGGAACAAAGGAAATATTCAGTCAAGTGTCTCCTGATTTGCACTTGGAACAGACACTAAACAGATCTGTGAAAGAGTCTACAGTCAGCATTAAATTTGGTGAAGTATTATCTGTGGGTTCATTAGTGAAACAGATAAACATAAAGAACAGTGGTGTAGAGGCGGTTTCAGGGTAGCACAACTAATTTGACCACACTGGGCACCATGCTGCAGGGGGCGCCACAACAATGCTATAGAACGGAGCAAGAAAGGTGGGGGTGCCGTATTTTAGCTTTGCACAGGGCGCCAATGAAATTTGAGAGCTGCCGTTGCCTGGTGCCACCACACTTCAAGCCAAATTCAAGTAAGCAGCCAGCTTTAGTAATGTTCACAGCAAAACTCTGCAAGACCCTAAAACAAAGGCCATCTTATGCTATAACTCAACCAACACCTGAGAGAGTTGCCCTTGAAGACTTCTTCAAAGATAAAATCATAACAATAAAGGAAGCGGACAAAGAGGGAGCTAGTAATAATGGATACCAGCGACATGGATATGGCAACGACACTGGTCAGTTTTCCTGAACAGACGAATAGTCATCATATCCAAGTATTTCTAAAGGACTAGCCAGTATAATATAAATGTAGATACCATGTCTCTCTTCAGACCATAACTTGTGACAGATAGAAAGAACAAAAAATGACCAGGTAAAAAAATTAAGCCATTTCACACTATTTTCAACCCAGGCCCAAACCCAGGCAGCATGTGACCCTCCTTGCCCACTCCAGGAAGAAGAAGGTGAAAAGCTGTGGCAGCGGCAGGATGGGGCACAAACCCCAAGACTTCCTTCTCTCAGTGGTGGGAGGGAGGACAAAGGGGAAGGGAGAGCATTATTTTGCTTTGTAAGAATTCCTTGTGGATTGGCTGACTTTGGGTGGTTTGCCTGCACATGGTGGAGACACACCTGCCCTAGGTATAGCATGGGGACTTACTCTCAAGGACATAAAAGAAAGTGCAGAATTTTGCTCCCCTATGGCGAAACTGCGGATCCGGCACTGTTTCAAACCGAGGACAACCTCCAACCAAACCTCTGTCCAAATGCATGTTCGGGTGGTGCAAACAAGGGAGGTGCTTGCAATAATTCTGACTATCAGCCTGCTCTTTATATAAATGTATTAAAGGCATGGAAATGTCATTGGTCATGAATAAGAAATGTGTGATCTTGTCCTACTATTTTATTAGGGTGATATGAGAGCCAGTTGTTATCAGAAGTACCATTCTTCAAAGATCATTTTTATGAATGTGGATTTAATGACATCTGAGGTATTTTAATTAAAGAACTGTAAAGCTGCCTGGGCCATACAAATATTAAATTTGAATTGATGTATTTTTAGCCTCTGTCTCAGGGCTTAGAAAAGGCTCATGAGAATTCATAATACTCTTTTAACTATGGCTCGGCCACGAAAACCATCAACTATAGTTGGTTTCCACCCCTGCTACTTGTAATTATTATTCTGCTCTCCAATTCAATACTTCACAAATGCTTGATATTAAAACCAATATTAACATCATTTATGTGTATGCATTATTGCTGAATACTTTGGATACAGCAGAAGTCACTATCAGTATATTTGTTCTTTTAAATTTATAGAACTCGCCTTGAGCTATTAATCAAAAACAAACAGAGGAATAGAGGAATTGGAGTTAAGATTTGTAAAGCTGAGTAGTGAAGAAAAAAGGGTGCATTTAATTTATTCCTTCTGTGTACAGATAAAAAAGTTTTTATCCATCCCACTGTGTATCAATTATTATCAATAATTACATTATTAATAATAGCAGCTATCTCCACTGAGTAGTGTCAGCATGGATCCTGGTCTTCTGAATGATAGGCTTGAAAATTTTGTCTTTTTCTTTGTTAATAGACTGTCCTAGCAAATTATCTAGGACAGCTGTTCGCCTACATGCCAGGTACACATATTAAATGCAGTGAGATTTTATTAACAGGCATCCAATAAAATGTTGATCTGTGAGTAAGTATCCATTTCCTGCCAGAATTAGTCTTTAACCTCTGCAGGAGTTCATCGGGTACAATATTTTCATGCTTTTGATTTTGTTTGGTTTCTCTTACTTGTTGTTGTTGTTGCTGCTGCTATGGGCTTGTCCACAATACAGTTTACTGTGCTTGCAGCTGCTTGCATTCCCGTTTAATTTGCATGGTCCCATAGGACATTAACAGCCCCAATCTCAATACTTCCTCCCCCTGAATGTTTGGCTTCCCCAAATACAGTACAGGGATAATCCGATAAATTGGGCGCCAACTGTTCCACTTGGGTCACAGTTTATTTGAGGTGGATGGATCAATGGTCACTTTCTGCTATTCTCCCTTCCATGCCCACTACTTCCTCAATGCTTTCATTTCTTTTCTGGCCATGCTTGTAACTATTTCCAACACATTCTAGCATACGCTCCAACTTTTAATATCACAAATCTGTGACATCCCCATCATGCCACCCACCCCACCCCTCCCAGGCCATGACAGTGGAGGAGGAAGTGGGACATCCAGGATTGACATCAGAAGCTGGAGCGGCTTCTGTCAATCAGGGCTGTCCCGCTCAAAGTGGGACAGTTGGCAGGTATGTTCTTGTATGGAGAAGTATAGCTTCATATACATTTTTTCTTTGATCCCTCAAATTTGCCCATAACCAGAAAACTACACAAGCAAACCATATTAAAAATGGTGTGCTGAGAATTTACAAAAAACAACCCCCAAAACAAAACCCAGCAACTTGGGAACAATCGGGGGAAGGATGGTGGTGCTGATGCTGTCTCTGCACTGCCCTTGCAGAACAACTTGAGAACAATCAGGAAAAGGGGGATAACGGTGACGATGCCTCTGTGCTGTGTCCTCCCCAGCTTTGGAACAATACACATTGTATGGCATGCAGCAGCCATAACCTCCCCTGATATCATAGCCAACTGGGTGGTCCTTTCAACTCCAGCAAGTGCTCTGTGCTACAGAGCCAGAAGAAGCATTATACTTATCCCTCTGCTTGGGTCAGGTTGGTGACTTCCAGCTTAGAAGGTTGCCTGCACATGATGCTTTCTAACTTTCTAGAAGGGCTAGACAATTACAGTGGTACCTCGTTTTATGAAATTAATCCATTCCGGAAGTCTGCTCAAAAACCGAAACCTTTCTTAAACGGAGGCATGCTTTCCCTAACGAGGCCTCCCGCCGGTGGTGCCCTTCCACTGTTCGGATTCCGTTCTTAAACCGAGGTAAAGTTCTCAAACCAGGACACTATTTCTGGTTTTGCGGAGTTTGTAAACCAAATCATTCTTAAACTGGACTATTCTTAAACCATGGTACCACTGTCACTGACGGAGGAACAGAGGTGCAGGGAGTGCACCGTCCCCGGCAGCACGATCTCAGTGGGGTGCCATCATGGCTGCCCCCCCCCCTGTGCTGGGCACCACGCACCCACTGGTGGCTTGCCATGCCCCTGCGGGCAGCGTGCCACGCCCCCGGGACATGTGCCACACCCCTGGGATGCATGCCAGCCATGCCGCCGCCTGCTCTCCGCCCCCCCCGCTGGAGCTTGAAGCTCCGCCACTGACCACTGTGCTATTTTTTAAAAGGGTTGAGCCTCTGTTGGCATAGGCCCTGGTGCAATTACTCCTGATCTGAACCTCGGATTCCTATTGCCTGGTGTACAAACAACCCATTTATCAATCATAGCTCTGACTTCTCTCGTTGGCTAAAAACACTGACAGGTGGGAGAGAAGCCAGGCTGGCTCATTTAATAGAAAATGCTTAGAAGACTTCTTGAACATTGTGCTTCATAACTTTCAAGAAGGGCTAGAGATTTACAAGAAGGAAGGAAGGAAGGAAGGAAGGAAGGAAGGAAGGAAGGAAGGAAGGATAGGCACCAGGTCTCAGTGACCTTGGGTGCCGTGGTTCCCACAACATTTTAAATGAGGAGGCCGAGCACCCACAAAGTTCAGTATGGCCATGTGTGCACACACACCCTGGCATGCATGCACTACATCATCACAGCCCTGGTGGGCATGAGCTATGACCCTGTGCCCTGCTACATGCACAAGTGATGTCAGCAAGCCAGGGAGAAGTGATGACGTAGCACAAATGCCCCCTGAGGTGTAAGTGCGGCCCCCGGTGATGGCGCACGGCCCCGGGCAGTTGCAGGGGCAAGACAGTGCTGCAGGAAGGAAGGAAGGAAGGAAGGAAGGAAGGAAGGAAGGAAGGAAGGAAGCTGAGAGTCTGCCAGTTAAGGCCTTCATGAACACTGATTTGAACTGAGTAGTAGGGGAAATGGAAACAATGCAACAAACTGAAATACTAGATTCCAACAATGGCGATTCATTGTTTGTAGTCACGTTTCAAGGATATCTTCTGATGTTAACAAGGTATACTTATAACTCGGGGGCCTTCAGCTGCAGAGGGTCCTATTTCTTGTGCATGCTATGCATACTTATAAATCTACCACTGATAAAGGGGTATCTGTGGAATTCTTCAGGAAGATCACCTGTTTGTATTGAAGCCTCAGGATAGGGCAAGGTGAATGGAAAGAATGTGAAGGGAAAATAAAAAGAAGGTAGCTTCAGCTTTCTTGGGGATTTGAACTCACGCTCACAGTTGTTGAACCAGCAGAAGTATTTCTAGCAGGGTATTTACCAGTGTGAGCCATAAATAAATTCCTTTCCACTTGTATAACTTGTTCTTCGTGGTTATGCTAGCGCTAAACCTGTCTGCAGCTTAGAATTGCTTTTATTCTCCTTTCAGCTATTAAAATGGCATGGGAAATACGAGAGTAGAGTAATGCTACAAAAATATAAGTTAAATGTTTTATATGGTACTTTTAACGAGAAAGATTGCCAAAAAAAAGTTGTAATTTTTACCACTGCTTAAATTTCCCTTTGGAACTACAGGCTCATCCTTGGGCATAATAATAATTTTTAATTGTAGCTCTATTGCTATTTAAGCAAAAGGAAAGAAGTGAGCTATAAAAACTGCACAAGCATTTAAGGTTTTGAAACATAATGCTGAAAAGAATAATTTGCTTATTTCTACCAGAGCTTACAGCTGGTTGCCAAAATTGTCCCTGAGCACTTTTTAAGACAAGCTGTCTTAATTTGCTAATGACAGAAGAGTCTCTACTTTATCTTTTTGTTGCTTGATTTGCTTTTTGCATCCCGTGCTTCAAGTGTTCCAAAACATGGAATCCTTTAGAGGAGATGCTAACGCAATGAGAGATGCATCGGTATAGGAGTTGATAACCATGCTCAGCTCTTTAATAATGGCAAAGGTCTGTGCTGTGCCACCTGCCACCATCTGTAGCCCCTATTTTAAGCAGAGAGCAACAGCATTTGCCTTAAACCTGTGCATGGATTGTGTGTTTCTCCTAAGGAGCTCAATCTGTTTGTTTGGCCCGGCAATGTGGAATATTCTGCCAACTTTGCTTCCCCATACATAGGTGGCAATATCCCTAGCAAGCAGGTAGTCTAGAAAAGACTCTTCCTTTTTTTTTTTTTTTTTTTAAAAAGGCATTTACTTACTTACTTACTTACTTACTCACTTACTAAAAAGGACTCTTCATTAAAAAAAAAATAGGCATTTACTTACTTACTTACTTACTTACTTACTTACTCACTTACTAAAAAGGAGCAGGTCACCTTAAAAAAACCATTGGAAGAATATAAAGGACCAAAGAATACAGCAGTAGAACTTATGTACCCATACGAAGTCTTTCCACAAGTCCGTGCCAATATGGGAGATTTGCATTATATCAGTCTCTGCAGCATCTAAATGTACTTCACTTAGGCATGATTCAAGCATCCAGGCAAGTGCATGAGTGGCCCTGGTAGATGGTCACATGAAGTCCATTTCATATGGCAAAGCTGTTTGTGTATATTCAGTAGTCTTCTCAATGCTTTTGACTACCTTCCCCCCTGGGGGAAATGTTCTAATGGCATTCTCAAGATTGTTGAAACTGCATGAGGAGTTGTTTCACTTGCCACATGGAGTAGCCTCCCCACACAGTGATATGTCAAGAGCATATGTATTTATTCCAGCATGAAGTATCTATATCTCTTGGATATGTCTGTGCATTCAGAAAAAGAAAGGCATTGGGGCATTTTGAGGCTCTGCTGGTTTGACAGCATCAGATGGCATACAATCTGCTGTTGCCAGAGCAGCTGATAAGCCTGCCATCAATGATACAAATTAAATAAAACAAAGCAGGTTGCCAGCCCTATCAGACATTAAATATCAGTAATGTCCTTCCTTCTTATGAGTAGACTAGTGCCCAGAAGTACATCCCCTTATTCTTCATGTAGTTTTCTCTCAGTTCCTGACTAGCTATTCATACACAAACCTCTCTTCCAGTTCATATGAAAGTCTGTTCCTAATCTAGCATTCTGTTTCCTCCAAAGGCTAACCAGTTGTTTCTGAGAAGTTCATAAGCAGGACATGTAGGCAGCGGCCTTGTCTTGTCTATCCACAGCATCTGGTGCTCAGAAACCTGAAGCTTCAATTAGCTATTATAAAGATTGGCTGTTTATCTTATACTACAGGGAGAGAAATCTGTGGCCCCTGAGATGTTGTTGGACACCAGCTCCCATAAGCCCCAGACAGCATGGCTGGTGGTGGTTAAGGATGACTGGAGCTGTAATCCAACAATGTCTGGAGGCTCATGGGTTTCTCATTCCCTTTCTTTAGGTAAGGGCCATAGCTCAGTGTTAGAGCATCTGCTTTGCATGCAGAAGATCCCAGGTTCAATCCCTGGAGTCTCTGTGGTAGAGCTGGAAGAGAACCCCACCTGAAATCCCAGAGAGCTGCTTCCAGTCTGTGTAGATGATATTGAGGTAGGTAAAGGGTAAAGGTAAAGGACCCCTGGATGGTTAAGTCCAGTCAAAGGCGACTATGGGGTTGCGGTGCTCATCTCGCTTTCAGGCCGAGGAAGCCGGTGTTTGTCTACAGACAGCTTTCCGGGTCATGTGGCCAGCATGTACTAAACCACTTCTGGTGCAACCAAAGTGCACGGAAGCACCATTTACCTTCCCACCACAGCAGTACCTATTTATCTACTTGCACTGGCATGCTTTCGAACTGCTAGGTTAACAGGAGCTGGAGCAGGGCAACAGGAGTTCACTCCGTTGTGGGGATTTGAACTGCCGACCTTCTGATCGGCAAGCCCAAGAGGCTCAGTGGTTTAGACCACAGCGCCACCTGTGTCCCAATACTGAGGTATATAGACTTGGTATAAGGCAGTTTCCAATGTATAATAGCTTTGTGAAAACGTTTGCCCCCAAACTTCATACTCCTTACCAAGGAACAAATAAAGGTACTTCATCAGCAAGACAAGATTCTTTCATTTCCTGTTTACTACTCGTTGTTACTTTATTATATATTGCACCACCCACAGGCTATAACAATCTCAAAATATGAACAACACAGAATGTCAGAAAATAACCTAAGACTAAAAGAATCCAATACCGCCAGATTGGTTAGTTTTTGCAGTGAATAGGACAAAAGTTATGTACACCTCTATATTTTGGGGATCTTAACACCAAACAAATTAGGTATTATATAGGGATGGGCCATAGGAGAATGTGCCTAAATTCAGAATTGCCATATATTAGACATATCATTTGATTATCTTACACCAGACACTAGATACTGCTCTTTAATAGCACAAGCCTATGTATGTCTGCTCAAAAGTACCGTATTTTTCACACCATAGGGCGCACCTGACCATAGGGCGCACCTAGTTTTTAGAGGAGGAAAACACACACAAAAATATTCTGAATCAAATGTTGCACTAAACTATTTAAAGCAGCAAAGCGGGCGGTTCCTGTCCGCTTTGCTGCTTTAAATCGAGCCTCAGAGGAGGGTAGGAAGGGGAACCATGGCTTATCTAAGTCCAGTTAATAATGCTGAACCTGACTTATGGCCATCGAGATTAGCCTGGGCGTCTCAGTGGAAATCTGGGGAGGCTGAGGTGGAAATTCCAGTGGTCAAAGTGTGGTTGTGTCTTCCTGCCCGGCATCTATTTCCTGCCCTCTTTCTCCCCTGCACCCCCACACCCTGCTTCCAGGGAAGGAAGCGGAGCCATGGATCCTCTGCTCGCAACTGCAGTGGATTCCATCCACTTTGAAGCAGGAAAGTGGGAGAGGAGTGTAAGCTGCTCCCCTCCCACTTTGCTGCTTCAAAGGGAGCCCAGGAGGAGGGAATCCTCTGCAGCCGCAAGCAGAGGATCCATGGTCCCCTTCCTTCCCTCCTCCGTAGTTGCTTTGAAGCAGGAAAGTGGGAGAGGAGCTGCTTACACAAGTGTAAGCTGCTCCCCTCCCACTTTGCTGCTTCAAAGGGATCCCAGGAGGAGGGAATCCGCTGCATAGATCCCCTTCCTTCCCTCCTCCGTGGTTGCTTTGAAGCAGGAAAGTGGGAGAGGAGCTGCTTACATGAGTGTAAGCTGCTCCCCTCCCACTTTGCTGCTTCAAAGGGAGCTGGGGAGGAGGGAATCCGCTGCAGCTTCCCCCACCTCCCGGAGAGCCCGCAGAAGCCACCAGCTCTTTAAAGGGGCTGCGCGGCTTCTCCTGGCTTTTCTGGGAGGTGGGGGGGATTCCACCACCTCCCGCAAAACCGGCAGAAGCCGCCAGCTCTTTAAAGGGGCTGCGCGGCTTCTCCTGGCTTTTCTGGGAGGTGGGAGAAGGGACTGATGCAGCCAGTCAGTCCATCCTCCCTCCTGTGGAAAAGCCCGCAAGAGCGCACGAAGCTTGTGTGCGGCTCTTGGGGGCTTTTCCCGCCTGCCTCCCCCTTGCATTCGCTCCATAGGACGCACACATTTTCCCTTGCTTTTTAGGAGGGAAAAAGTGTGTCCTATAGAGTGAAAAATACGGTAAATCCTGCTAAGTTCAATAGGCTTAAGGTAAAGGTAAAGGTACCCCTGCCCGTACGGGCCAGTCTTGACAGACTCTAGGGTTGTGCGCTCATCTCACTCTATAGGCCGGGAGCCAGCGCTGTCCGCAGACACTTCCGGGTCACGTGGCCAGCATGACAAGCTGCATCTGGCGAGCCAGTGCAGCACACGGAACGCCGTTTACCTTCCCGCTGGTAAGCGGTCCCTATTTATCTACTTGCACCCGGGGGTGCTTTCGAACTGCTAGGTTGGCAGGTGCTGGGACTGAACGACGGGAGCGCACCCCACCGCGGGGATTCGAACCGCCGACCATGTGATCGGCAAGTCCTAGGCGCTGAGGTTTTACCCACAGCGCCACCTGCGTCCCAGCTCTCCAGCCCTCTATATCTGGTCTTCAGGACTATGTCCGGACCACACCCCTCTCCCCAAGCCACAAGGCTCCTCAAGGCTTTTGTCTGGCTGGGTTGTGTCCTTGAACTGTAATAAAGGCTCTGAGCTATTAATATAGTATAATGCAGCCTGCTGAACAAAGATACGCTTTCATTGTTCTGTCTGCTTTTGCCTCTGGCTTCCTTACTGTTCATTTCCATCATTGTCAAACATCTGGGTCATGTCTGGGGGGTGGGGAAGTTGTTTTAGGGACACATGGGCTAGCAGTACACCTGATGCATCTGGCGGCTAGAACCCTACCAACCATGTATTCAAACCATGTACTCCACCCAGGAAGGAATCCTACACCTGAACTCATGGGCACCAGTGAGTGCATGGCCTCCTGGTGCATGATTGGCAGAGATGGGGCTACTCCAAACAGCCCTATAGCCCCACCACATGCTATTTCAGTGCATGGAGGGGAGCCCTGGTAAGTTGCAGATGGGGAACGTTCCATGTTAGGTCGATAAAGAAAAATCATACAGTACATAATGTGAAATAAGAACAGCCCCTTTTTATTGCACTTTGCAGTGATGTGCAGCACAAAATGGCATGACAAACAAGAGAGAGGTAGCCCTGTATGTATTCCATACAGAGTGCCCTGTGAGCAGCAGTTGCATTTGCAGGAATATACCACTACCGTGATGCCTCCCAAACAAAAGGGGCTTGAGAGTAGATTGCACCTTGTATAAGATTGCACTGTTAATCTTTGTATGATCTCTAAAGCTCTCCTTTGAATCCTTTTTCACTTTGTCAGTGCTGTTCTTGATTGGTGGTGTCCAAATCTGAACACACTGTGTCAAAATGAGCTCTTACCATCGACAAAGAAATAGGCCGCATTGCTGCCATAGTCTTGGATATGACTCTTGTTTAGACCATCTAAAATTGTTCTGTCTTTTTGTGATTGTTGTTGCTTTCTATCTGTCAAAGCACTACATTCCTGATTCATATTCAATTGGTTATATCCACCCTAAGCCCTAAATCTTCTCTAATACCTCTGGCTAACATGGATACTTAATTTTCTGTTTTCAAAAGTACTAGTAGTAATGTATTGCAGATTAATGACAGAAATTGAAAATTTTAGACCGAAAGATAATCAACAAGAAAATGTGCTGAAAGTATTAGTACATATATACATGTCATAGACTCATAGAATCCTAGAGTTGGAAGGGACCCAAGGATCATCTAGTCCAACCCTCTGAAATGCAGGAATCTCAGCTAAAGCATCCATGACAGGTTACCATCCAACCTCTGCTTAAAAACCTCCAAGGAAGTAGAATCCACCACCTCTTGTGGGAGTCTGTTCCATTGCCGAACAGCTTTTCCTGTCAGAAAGTTTTTCTGAACGTTTAGTTGGAATCTCCTTTCTTGTAACTTGAAGCCATTGCCTTGAGTCCTACCCTCCAGAGCAAGAGAAAACAAGCATGCTTCCTCTTCCATGTGACAGCCCTTATGATATTTGAAGATGGCTATCATATTTCCTCTCAGTCTCCTTTTTCCAGGCTAAACATACCCAGCTCCTTCAAGTGTTCCTCATAAGGCTTGGTTTCCAGACCCTTGATCATCTTGGTTGCCCTCCTCTACACATGTTCCAGCTTGTCAACATCCATTTTAAATTGCAGTGCCCAGAATTGAACACAGTGTTAATATATGTATAATATATCTGGCACCTAACTGGTCACCTGTACTGTTTCAGATTTGTGTCTCTGTCCAGGACTAGGGCATCTGCTAGTTTGCTCCTGCTCCTCATCCTGCATGATTTCCCAGCTCTTTTCTTCTTCTGGGGTGTGTCCTGTTTGCACCACCATGAACCTGGGTCCATGCTATCTTCATCTGCCTCTTGCCCGGAAGCCTCCTGGGGTGACTGTCTCCACCACTCTTTCTCTTCTGGCCAGTCCCTGAAATCACCATTGATGGTTTGCAGCTAAATATGTGAACATGTGTATTTCCTGTATTTGTACTCACCTGCTGATCTTCAGGTATAAAATTGTCTCCTAAGTTGCAGCTCTTTTCTTTATTTTATTAAAGAAATATAACTTTGCCTTTTTTCTGGAAGATTCTGGGTGGTGGTGGCAATGACCAGCATTCTGTTCAAAACTTTTGCTAATGTTTACATCCTCACACACAAGGAAAGGTAATCTGAAGCACATGTTGTAGTAGGGGAGACTTAATTATAAACACCTACACACTCTTATTTCAAAGGCACAACTTCTCCACTAAGCAAGTTTCAAAACGGTTGCCCTCTATCAAAACCAGTGAACCAGATACAGAGGCCTTTGAAACAAATTTAAGTGTCTTCCTG
Source organism: Podarcis pityusensis (assembly GCF_964106645.2). NCBI lineage: Eukaryota > Metazoa > Chordata > Lepidosauria > Squamata > Lacertidae > Podarcis > Podarcis pityusensis. The sequence continues at coordinate 51,999,982 of NC_138027.1, forward strand.
ACTTCACCAGACTTCGGTTTCATCACAGGTCATGGGCTCTATGAAGTTCAAGGAAGATCCATTCAATTTCTATCTGAATAATTACAACATTGAAAAGTGTTGGTCATATGCTACCTTGGTGCACTACAAGAGACTACATAGAATGGGGGCAGGGAGTGATTGCTTCAAACCTGTAGGTCAAGTTGCAGCTTACTGATTGACATGATTTTCAGTGCCTGTTGAAGATGGTAGGAAAGAAACATGGTTTGTGGAGTGTAAGAGTCAGGCAAATGGAAAAACAAGCCAGCAGGCACAGACTGAAGTCTCAGCATGCTCAGGAATGAGGACCCTGTAGGCCTCCAGATGTTGTGAGATTTCTGTTCCTATCAGCCCTGGACAGTGTGACCAATAGGCAGAGCTCATGCGAGTTGTATTCTAGCAACATCTGATGGGGGCATGAGTTCCCCCCATCCCTATTTTAGAACAAACCTTGGTAGGAAAGTTTGCAAGTTTAGAAGGGTATGCATTTTAATAAAGCTTGAGAAATTCTGGGCCGAAGGGTTCATCATAATGTGTATTTGGAGTTTGCAGTTCAAGACATATTATCTTCAAATGTTTTGCTGGTAGTTGATAGTTCTCTGAAAAATACTGGTGAAATTAAGTTCATTTCTCAAAAAGCCCAGAGTTCTTTACAGAGTAATTCCAGTTTTGTCAAAGAATAAATGCTACTCCATTTGTATCCAGCCTCCTGTCCCAAAAGCATTGTTTGTTTTCTTTGTTTCGGGTGGACAGGGGAATTGATTCACTAATGTTTAATTCATGAAAATATATCTTCTAAATGTGGCTTCCAATACATATGAGGAGCAAAAGTATTGCTAACGGAGGCACCTCATGAAATCTCTCTGCTTCTGCAACAAAAGGTTCAGCAAATTGAATTATTACTACTAATGGATGTCCCAACTCCATAATTGTACTCCAGCTTCGAATACTGTAGAAGCAATTAGCTCCCTTCAGAAATACAGATCATAAGTTCATTGTAATCAGGAAAATAGGACATCTGGACTTAAAGAAAGGAGTGATGCTTTGTCAGAAATCTGACAAGTTACTGTCAACTTGGTGGAACGTTTCAAGCCATTCTACCCTGATGTCTATTCTTAAAGCTGATCATAATGATATACGAATTTCCCACCTTTTGGTCCTTCTTAATTAATATATACAACCTAGTGAAAATAAATAAATTCTAGGCACAGAGCTTTTTCCTGCTGTGCATAGATCCCATAAATACTTATAAAAATGATGAAATGTCATGCTAAGTGGTGATTCTAGGAAATGCAGCATTTTTCATTTTCCTTTGGGCCTCTGTCCAGTTGGGGCTATTGCAATACAGCAGCTGCAGCACAATCTCTACCTTTTCCACACAAGAGGAACACCAGGAGCAGAGCTGGCTCCATTCAACTATAGGCAAGCAGAGGGATTAATGGGGACAAAATCAGGGGACAGAGGTCCATGTCATTATTATTATTATTATTATTATTATTATTATTATTATTATACCTCTTCACAGCCTGAAGCCATCAAAGAGGCGAACCATAAAATAAAGATACAATCTCTTTAAAAAATGATACAGAAAAGATCTTCAGCTCATTTGCTAGAGCATAGGACTCTTAATCTCAAGGTTGTGGGTTCGAGCCCCATGCTGAGCGAAAGAGTCGTGCATTACAGGGGGTTGGACTAAATGGCTCTCAAGGTCCCTTCCAACTCTGCAGTGCTATGATTCTAAGGGGAGGCAGAAAAACTAATGTATCAGCCCATTTCATCACTTTAAGAGGCACAAGTGGCATTCAAAGCAATGAAGTTTATCTGCTCTGGATTATAAACTGCTGTGGTTGTTTCCCTAACTCACTAATATTATGTTTAGGGGCAGCTGCTCCTTGGAGGCTACATGGAGGTGCCACACAGAGGAGAAGTCTTTTCACTCATAGAATTTCACTATACAGATCACACACAACCATTACAAGTCACCGTCAACAATATTTGATGTCTGATGATCTACTATGCTGATCTGCAGTATGATCCAGTACACATGAAACAGGAAATAAGTTTCAAGGATGCTTTGTTGAGTGAATTAAACCTAGGCTTGCCTTATTCAGTGCTTTAATCAACTGGGTGGCCACATAGGAAAGCAGTAATGTCTTTTTGATTTATTGCATATAGGTCCCTAGTCACAGGTTGTATTTACTTCCTTGGCAGAATATTAAGCTTGCAGCCAGATACTTAGAAAGCCAAACCCTACCAGTTTAGCTGATCAGAATGAAACACACTCCCCCTACCACGTGTGTTTGTGGATGTCTTTGTTTCTCAGTTTTGTGTCTTTAATACAACTAGAACACTTCTGTAGATATGAGCTGCTGTGGATGTAGAACAGATTTCTGCTAGGGAGGCAATACTTTCGCTTGATGTTACTTTATGGACCATTTTGTACTACAGCTGGTATCTAGGGTATTTTTTTTCCTGCAGTATCTGCCTTTTGCTTTCCCATGCTGCATATGTTACTATGGCATCCTTGAGCTTTGGGGATGTACATCATCAAATTTACTTGTAAAGGAACTGTTGGCATAGTTAACCTTACACTCTCTTTCTGTGGCATGCTTAATGCTTGCAGCACATGGCAGAGAGAATGACCTTGCAAATGGATAATGTGACACAACTGCTCAGGCAAGAGGACCATGCCTCACTGAAGAGGGCTGAATTAGGATGACCTTCCAACCAACCAGTTTTATGATTCTGGAAGTTTTCTTTAAAAGTGTTCCTTCCGTTCATTAACTATTAAGGAAACGACACTGCTTCAAATAAAGAATTTTTGTATTTTTATGTCTGGAAAGTGACTGCTATTTATCATACTTGCATTAGGTAGACTATAAACGGAAGTACTAAGCAACTGATTCATATTTGTGATACCGTGATAAACAATCAAGAAAGTGTGCTAATATTTTTCTGAATATTTATGAAAATCTTATTTAATATGAGACAATCAGTGTAGCTGTACAGTGGACACTCGGGTTGCGAACATGATCCGTGAGGGAGGCATGTCCACAACCCGCAGCATTCGCAACCCACAGCGCTGCATCTGTGCATGTGTGGGTTGTGATTTGGTGCTTCTGCACATGCGCAAACGCCGAAACCCGGAAGTAACCCATTCTGGTACTTCCGGATTCGGCATGGTGCAGAACCCAAAATTGTGTAACCTGAAGCATTTGTAACCCAAGGTACCACTGTATTGGGAGTGGCTTGTTTGGTGACACCTGTTGATAAAAACCAGTACTAATAAGGCACGTTTTAAAGTGGAATTATGAGGAAATGGGAAAACTGGATGTGTTGTCAGATAAGTACAGTCTTCAGCCAGAACGATGTTGTGCAATGACTAATTCAAACCTGGCTTATTTTAGTCTAATTAAGGCCATTTATACCTTAGCTACTCACACCCAATAACAACCTTCTATGCTTATTTACTAGGAATTCTAGAAGCAAGTTATTACTGCCTGCAACATCACATGTGAAGCCAATAGAGGAGGGGGTGTACTATGCCTTTTTTGATAGCCCAACTGTAAAGTGAAAAAAACTGCATAAGGGCTGGGTATCAGCTCACCAGCTTGACAGATGTTTCCACCATCCAGTGCCCTCCCCACATCCCAAGCCTCCAGGGTCTTCAGTTCTGCCAATGCATTTTTTAACATCTAAATGAAGCTGCTGGGAGAGATCATCAGAGGGTTTGGGCTGGGTGTTCATCAATATGCGGATGATACCCAGGTCTACCTCTCTTTTAAATAGGAACCAGAGAGGGAAGTGAAGGTCCTGTGTGAGTGTCTGGAGGCCGTTGGAGGATGGATGGCGGTTAACGGATTGAGGTTGAATCCTGACAAGACAGAAGTACTGTTCTTGAGGGACAGGGGGTGGGCTGGTGTGGAGGACTCCCTGGTCCTGAATGGGGTAACTGTGCCCCTGAAGGACTAGGTGCGCAGCCTGGGAGTCATTTTGGAATCACAGCCATCCATGGAGGTGCGTGTCAATTCTGTGTCCAGGGCAGCTGTCTACCAGCTCCATCTGGTACACAGGCTGAGACCCTATCTGCCCATGGACTGTCTTGCCAGAGTAGTGCATGCTCTAGTTATCTCCCGCTTGGTCTATTGCAATGCGCTCTTCATGGGGCTACCTTTGAAGGCGACTCAGACACTGTAATTAATCCAGAATGCAGTAGCTAGACTGGTGACTGGGAGTGGCCGCCGAGACCATATAACACCTGAGATACCTGCATCGGCTCCTGGCACATTTCTGAGCACAATTCAAAGTGTTGGTGTGGACCTTTAAAGCCCTAAACAGCCTCAGTCCTGTATACCTGAAGGAGCGTCTCCACCCCCATCGTTCAGCCCGGACACTGAGGTCCAGCGCTGAGGGCCTTCTGGCGTTTCCCTCACTGAGAGAAGTGAGGTTACAGGGAACCAGGCAGAGGGCCTTCTCAGTATTGGTGCCTTCCCTGTAGAACGCCCTCCCAACAGATGTCAAGGCAATAAGCAACTATCTTACTTTTAAAAGACATCTGAAGGCAGTCCTGTTTAGTGAAGTTTTTTAATGTTTAATGCTGTATTGAGTTTTAAATATTCGGTTGGAAGCCACCCAAAGTGGCTGGGAAAACCCAGCCAGATGAGTGGGGTATAAATAACAACAACAACAACAACAACAACAACAACAACAACAACAACAATTTACATGAGTATAGGTCACTTACATATTACTAAGCTCATAGGAGAATGAGGAGCTAGAGTCTGGAACCAAACTGGATCCTCTTGCTGGTTTGCATTTTTTTTAAAAAAAAACAACACCACCACTTTGGCTAAACCAGTTAACTGGTTTTGTAAGTCAGCTTTTGATCCTGTTTGAGCTCTACCATGATCTGTTGGGCGGATGAGTTTGAATAATAGATGCACCACATTAACTGCTTCATTTAATGGTGGTTTTCTCATTTAGGTCCCCAAATCTTTTTCACAAGCTGAAGCCAGACTCTGCATTTCCAGGACTTCTGTATCACATACACTAGCTGCCGTGTATTTCTCTGGACCTGTGTGCTAGCTGGAGAAAAGAAAAGTGCTTGCCTGCATGTGCAGATTATTGTAGACTGTGATAAAAACATTTGCTAGTCTTGAGAGAGAATACCTGAGCTGATGTCAAAATCAGGCTCCCTCCTAGGCAAGGCAAAGGTCTCTGTGGCTTGGGAGGAGAGAACAGCTAGAAGGAAAGAATCAGCTGAGCAGGGAAAAGTAGATAAGTAAAAAGGAAGAACAGCCACAGGGAGAGATCACTGAAGTCAGGTGCCATCAGAAGAGAGATAACTTGTGCATGCAAGAGCAAGATGGTGCAAACCTATGTTTGAATCCTGTTGTGTTCAATGGGCTTACTCTGTAGTAAGTGTGTTTAAGCTTTTAGCCTAAGACAGGCTAAGCCAAGGATGTGGTTCTGCAACAAAGGAAATGGACTCCCACCTAAGGTTGTTAAGTAAAACATTGTTAGGTCCAAGTGCCACTAACCAACTTAGTCTGGTTGACAGTGCAAGGTTTACTTATGGACATGGCACCTGTGGGTAAGTCCATCTTGTAGCTTCTGCTCTGCATATTTAAATTAGGGGTATGTGCAATTTTGTCTCATAGAGTTGGTTTGATTAGGCTTGTCATACATCAGGAAAATTCCTGACATGTCCTGGTTCCCGGGTGTAAAAATGGCAAGGAGGGGGGATTTTGCTGAATCAGCAAAATGTTAGGGAAAACCCGGAGGTATGGCAATGTGATGGAAAAAGCAACGGAAACAGCTTCAAAAGGTTAATTTGGGTTTGGCCCCAAATGGCAACCCTAGATTTGATGATATATTTACACTCTCCATACTAACAGTGCAATCCTAACAATAGCTACTCAGAGGCAAGTCCTATTGAATTCAAAAGGGCTTACTCTTGGGTAAGTAGGTGGAAAAAGTAAATATGTTTTGAAATGTCATAAATTAGGAAGGTCATTGAAGGGTTTTAAAGATGAGTTCCCTCTAAGAGGATGTGTGAAACTGTTGGAAACCTCTACCAGAAAAAAGGCACTTGCTCATTTGTCTATAATAATTTGTTTAAATATGTGCAATTAATGTTATTGATCACATTGCTGAGCATTATTTTTGCTTTGTTTTTAAATTATTTGCTGGATTCCCTGGAACCATAAAGGCCAGCTACACTGGATACTAGCACTGTGTAAAATAAAAGTAGTATCATTGCTTGCAGCGGTCTTCATCAAAGAAGACTTTGAGGACTAGACATAGGTTCTCCTGTTTGATGATAATAAGGCACAAGGAGGGGGGGGGGGAGAGGCATCAGAAGAAGCACTGCAACAAATCGATCATTTAAATTGCAGTAAGTCACCAGGGCCGAAACTTCGTTCCAGCAGACCTGCAGTGAATTAAGAGCAGAGTGAGAAAGCTATTGCAAAGAGTCATGCCAAAGCCCAATATACTGCTTTAGAACAAAGGCTTTTAAATTTATTAATAAGTAATTCATATTAGTCACTTCTTTTTAGTATTAAAAAGATACAGCGGGAGGGGAAGAAGAAAAGAATCAGGCTGATTATTATGTATACAATTCTTGGCCTCCAACGCAAGGTTCCTGCTGTGAGCCTGAGATGACTGACAACTCATTTTTTCAGCCTAGCCTTGTCAAGCACCAACTTTCAGCACTGATGTCACCAGTGGCAGGACCATTCTGATAAGGGGGAGATACAGGATGGATCGTCTTCCATCTTGTTGAACAACATCCTCTTTGCTTTTGAAGTTGCTCTTAACAATAACAAGAACATATTCCTAATGCTCTTTAACTTTTCAAAAATACACTAGAACAATGTGAATAAAGCAGCTGTGAGCTAGAAAGTGGCATTTATTGATACTCAAGTCTGCAGAATGCTGAACATTAAAGTGCCTGCTTAGTGGAGGCCTGACAAGGATTTGTGATGTTTGTATATTTTGCCAATAATTAGAATTTGAGTTCAATATATCTCCTTCCTTGATTGTCACATCTATGTATGTTAAATTGTATTTTACCGTTTTCTTCTGTGATTCTGGGCTAGTTATAGAGATTGATTTGTTTGTTGTGCGCAGTCTCTGCATAAAGGTATTAGAAGATACAATGCAGTCTTGCAAATAATATATCTCAAGAAAAGAGTGTTTGGGAAGAGTTTATCTGGAGCTCTAAAAGTTATGGCAGAACAGGAAATGGAAAAGGTAAAAGCCTCATTTTGAGGGGGGAGAACTGAGTGAGAGACGTAGGCTGAAGGAATGCAGGTATAAACAACCAGAGCCGCCTTTGAAATATTACACGAACAACACAGTACAGTGGAAGTTGAAATGTCAACTCATACATTTTGTTTTTGGGCAAAGAAAATGTCTGAAGTGCTGCAAACTATGAGCAGGAAAAAAAGGAGAGAGAGATTGCTGGAAAACACCATGGCCTTGAGGATGTTGCTGAGGAAGAAAAGTTTATTTAGTACTTTAAAAAAGAAAAAGCTGTTTTGTGAGAGAAGTCCTATGGAGTGCCCTCAAGCAGGGTGCAAAGCAAGGGGGAGGAGGACAGGCAGCAGCAGGCACAGGGCAAGGAAGGCACCCTTTGGATGGACATAGTAAAAGAAAAGAAAATGTCCCACCACCAAATTGTTGGGGCTGCATTCGTAGTTGCTTGGGGGCCCACATCAGTCATGCAGGCCAAGGGTTCTTCACCCCTACAGCAGGGTATAGTGCCAACAACAATAACAGAACCCTGTCTGGCCAGTCTCTGAACTCATAAATTCTCCTTCATGCACAACTTTGAGATCTACCTCTCTTTTTTGCTTTTCTACAAATTAATAATAATAATAATAATAATAATAATAATAATAATAATTTATTATTTATACTCCACCCATCTGGCTGGGTTTCCCCAGCCACTCTGGGCAGATTCCAACAAAATATTAAAATACAATAGTCCGTCAAACATTAAAAGCTTCCCTAAACAGGGCTGCCTTCAGATGTCTTCTAAAAATCTGGTCATTGTTTTTCTCCTTGACATCTGGTGGGAGGGCGTTCCACAGTGTGGGAGCCACTACCGAGAAGGCCCTCTGCATGGTTCCCTGTAACTTGGCTTCTCGCAGTGAGGGAACCACCGGAAGGCCCTCAGCAACTCAATCATGTTTTTCAATAATTTCATATGATCCTCCAGCGGTGGCTCACAAAATATAATTTCAAATTCACTGATAAATCATGCACAGGAAGTACCACCTCCAAATTCCTAACTCTTCAGACACAAAGCAGTTCTCCAAATCAAAGGCCTGTTCATAACAGAGTACCACCGCAGTAACATGAATAGAGTATGGAATCAGCTTCCGGTGTCCTTTGGAAGAAAACATTTCATTGTGTGTTAATGCTTCGCCTCCTTTGCTATACACGGCTAATTTATTGCTGGGAACCAACAGCAAATGGTGATGGTTTTGTTTTTCTTTTGAAGACTATTTCCACACACTTCTCAGATGACATTCTGCACTTTCTGGGTGTGGTGGCAGTGATGAATTGAGAGCAAGGAAATGACACATGCACTGTTGTATTTGGTGGAGCCTCCCCTAAAACAATAACTTCACAATATATATACATTGTGATGTGATGGAGTAATTTAGCCAATCATTCACCAGACCTGTAGATGGTAATGTTGTGCAGAATCTCTCAAGCCAGTCAGGCGATGAAAAACAAACCAGTATGACAGCCTTCCTCAACCTGGTGCTTACCGAATACTCTGGACTCCAAATACAATCAGCCCCAGCCAGCATGGCCAGTGGCCAGGAATGATGGGAACTGTAGTTCAAACCATCTAGAGGGCACCAGGTGGGTGACTGCTCATATACATCATGGTTTCCAGAGTCATCCTAATACAGTGGTACCTCGGGTTACAGACGCTTCAGGTTACAGACTCCGCTAACCCAGAAATAGTACCTCGTGTTGAGAACTTTGCTTCAGGATGAGAACAGAAATCGTGCGGTGGTGGCACGGTGGCAGCAGGAGGCCCCATTAGCTAAAGTGGTACCTCAGGTTAAGAACAGTTTCAGGTTAAGAACGGACCCCCAGAATGAATTAAGTTATTAACCCAAGGTACCACTGTAGGGATAAAGATTGGGGTACAGTTTAAAGCTCTTCCATCCCTGTGTCTCCTGTATCTGTCGTGTCTTCCAGATCTCTCCCCAGAGATGCCGTTATCATTACTTGCCCTGCCCCAAAGACTGGATGGGAGAAAATGGAATGAGAAAAGGGCTCCAAGTAACCATAGCATTTCATAATCTCAGCAGCAGTCATGATGTAGCTCAGGAGCCCTGCTGACTGGATTGACATCAGTGTCCCAATATGGGTCAATCCTTCTGCTTATCCACCACTATCACAATACCTTCATAGGCTGAAGAAGGAAATTTATATGCATAAAGAAAATAGGCTAATGGGTTTTATATGATCCTCTGCAATCCCCACGTTAAGCAGCATCAGACAAAGAAGCATATTACATGAACAGATTGACTTCCGCTGTTCAGGTGAATTGTAAGGTATCTGAGCATGTTAAGCTTTTGCTCTGATTCATGCTAATTGGGGGAAATGCATGCAACAATACAGAAGGCAATATCTGAGTCTGAGGGCTGAAGCTCTCACTCTGAGAGGGAACCATCTGGCACTCCATCATGAAATCTCTAATGAAAACATCATAGATCAGTCTGTCCGTCACCTAGGCATCTGACAGAAATTGAAATGCAGATTTACCCATCATCTTTCATCTGGTAATCATAGGCAACATAATAAAGCACAGGAGACGGAGACCTGAAATTGATTGCACGTGCCCCTAAACTGGGTAACATGGAGTTCAAAACGCTTCTTTGAATTAGGCCAACATTTGGTGCAAATGTCACTGATATTTTCCTTCTATTTTAAAAATCTTTCCCAACAAGCTTTTATTTGGGGTTCAAGGTAAGAGTTACCTTGCAGACAAAACCCTGCAGATCTTAATAGGACAAGAGGCAGTTGCTACTCTCTTTACGGTATTTAATGCTGCAAGTGGAATTCAAAGGACAGCAGCAGCACAATAGTACAACCTCTCTTGGTGGTTTGGATTTGTACTTCTAGAAGAGCCAGCCCTCCTCCCACTTCACAGAAAAAGCTGTTTATTAATTTGAATAGGATTCCTGCACATGGCAGAAAAGGGCTTGCTGGGGCAAGAACACCCCCCCCCCCACACACACAAAGAGTACTCATTAATGGTTACTTGTCATCCTGGGAAAAAGTGACTGGTGGGGTGCCGCAGGGTTCTTTCCTGGGCCCGATGTTGTTCAACGGCTTTATAAATGACTTGGATGAAGGAATTGAGGGGATGCTCATCAAATTTGCAGATGGCACCAAACTGGGAGGCGTTACGAATGCCACAGAAGACAGAATCAGAATTCAAAATGACCTTAACGGATTGGAGAACTGGGTGCAAGTCAACAAAATGAATTTCAATAGGGACAAATATAAGGTTCTGCACTTAGGCAGAAAGAACCAGATGCACAAATATAAGAGGGGGACACACCTGGCTTACTAGCAGTACATGTGAAAAGGATCTACTCCTACTCCTACCCCTACCAACACTATTGCTGATTAAGGGAAGCACTGGGGAGTTGCCCTTCTCTGGTAAGAGTGTTAGGACAGATTCAGAATTCCCACAATCTATGGGCCTTATTCCTCCCTGCCTTAGAGGTTGTTGCAGGAAGTGTAACTTTAATTAGGGTTCATCCTCTCTGCATAAAAACTACTGCAGGAAGATACTGTTTTTTAAAAAATCCTGTATCAGCCAGTTGAGACAGCATGAAACATTCCTTCCTGAGTCCCGCAAAGAGGAGCCAGTCAAAGCCTCAAATGAGGCTGAACTTGGGGAAATAATCTGATACAGGCATCTCCCAAGTCTCACTAGTCTAAATGTTATGATTGCTGGGAAATCCTAGCCATCATGAGATTTCCTTCCTCAAAGTCTTTCTGTATCTGGGAACCCCGCAGACATTGCAAGATTCAATCACCTTTCAGCATTCCACTTTTGCCTCTAAGAGTAGCAGGTAGAAGTCACAACCTCTTGCCAGCCCTCACAGACCATCCTGAGAAGCAGGAGGACTAAAGTGAATGGGACTTAGAGTTCTTTATGCAAAGTACAGTGCTATATTTGGATTCCAATCCTATGTCCACATACTTGGAACCAAGCCGTACTGAACTCAGAGGGACTTATTTCTAAGATCGGAGCCTGATGCTATTTTGTGAGATTTTTTGTGTATTTTTTACAGCAAGGAGTTTCTCTGAAGTTATCCTAGTCACCTTGAACACATCTATTGTTTGAGATAATATTTGTCGTTTAAAAATCATACTTTATTATCAAAAGGTATTGAAATGCAAATACTTTCCCATCATTTGCATTCCACTCTTTTGCTGCAGTTGTGTTTTTCAATTTACAGTACGAATCATTATGGTGGCAAGCAGCCACTTCTTCGAATCAGATAAAGAAACCTTGATCAAGATGGCACTTCTCTTTTAAAATGTATTTTAATTAGCAGCGCTTGTTCAGATAGCAAGCTTCATTATCTGAATCCATAATGGCGCTGGAAGATAAACATGCATGTAAGCTTATTTTCCCATTAACTCAGAAACCTGGGACGAGAATGGTAAATACTTCAAAGGAGAAGCTTGATTTGTGACTCTCTGCTCCTTTTTAACCCTCAGAGAACTCCAATGTATTTAAGCAGGGTAGAAAGAAGTCACACCTCCTCCCTAGGTGGAAGTATACATTACCTTGGCAAACATACTTCCCCAACCCACATTTGCTAAAGTAACCAGCATATGGGGGCAAATATTATGAATAGGTAACACCACCTGCCAACCTCCCTCCCCCATCCCCAGCTGGGCTTACTTCCTATCTAGGAATCAGGCTAAGGATAAAAAGAATCAAACATGGCCCGATGATGGCAGTTACATTCCAGCAACTTCCGAAGGGCACCACATTGGACGCATCTGGCCTCATGTAACAATTCCATTAAAGTAATGGACATGAGTGGGAAACCATAGGGCAATCTCTCCTCCCACCCCCTATGAAACACACACACACACACACATATCCTGGTACCATTCACATGGTTTGGACTACAACTCCCACAAGCCCCAGCCTGTATGGTCAGCGGCCAAGAATGATGTAAATTGCAGTCCAAAAGAACTGACGAGCACCAGGTTGTGGAAGGCTGCCCTACAAAAGATGCACCTTTGAGCTAAATGTACCATAGTTATGATAATATAAGGAGCTTCCTATGTTTCTGAGTAATGGTTTTGTGTCTCTTTTATATGGATGATTTTAATTTCATCTTGGGGCCCTAGGTTTAAAGGTGAAGGAGAGATAAATTTATTTTTAAATGAATATATATTCCTGTATTTCTGAACACAAGCAATAACGAAACTGGTGTTGCAATCAAGGCACAGTAATTAAAATAGATCTGACTTAGTAATGTTTTAATTTGAGATCAGGTCTATGATCTATACGAGCCATTAGAATCTGAAGATAAACTATTGTTCAGTGGAGCAACAGATGTGACTGCTGTTGTTAATTGCACTTGTCACTATTTCACAAAATAGAGCAACTTACAAAATAATATAAAGATTAAAACCTGAACAAAATAAAAACCTACTAACACAACCATATATGTACATGTAAGACATCCTACCCACTGGAAGAGGCCACAAGGAGCCACAGTCCTCTGAATTAAGGGTCTAAAGCATTGGTAAAAAGAAATGTTTTCACTTGGTGCCTAAGAATAGACAGTGATGGGGCCAGGTATGCTTCCCGGAAGCCAGCACTCCACAAGTGGGAGCCACCACTAAAAATGCCCGTTCTCATGTTGCTGCCCTCCACACCTCCTTTGGAAGAGACACGTGGGCAAGGGCCTCTGTCCCAGAATTATAGTAGCAACTGTCTCAGAACTGTTTTTCAGATCTATCTATCAGCCCCTCTCCATGTCACATGTCAGCAAAGCTTCACTACTTTCATGGTGTTTGATGCTGGTTTTTGTCAGCTGTTGGCACATTCCATCTGAGGTACAGTATGTATTTTCTGGCATTGGAAGAAAAAATTTCAGGCTGTCGGATGTAACAGTTGATTTATTCAGGGACAAGTTGATACCGTGACACAATGTTTTAATAACTGGTAATCTGAGATTATTGAAACCAGAAAATGTACATAACTGCATTAGAAAGATGAATTAAGCCTGACAAGTGAGGCTAGCAAATGTTTGCTATTGATTTACTCTCCAAAAAAAGCGATAGGGTTGCCTTTCTTCAAACGTAAATGTGTATTTATGCAGTATGTCTGCCATTTTTAGTATCTATTCATATTGATTGATCTGAAATTAGTTTATAAAAAATCTATTGCTGAATTATGAAAAACTGGTCTTTGATTCAGCAGCCCTGGTATTCCTTAAAATAGTACACACCAGGAAAAAATATATTTGAGTGTGGCAGTGTTTGGATTCCACTTCTAAAACTGGAACATCAAATCCCAGGAGAAGGACTCAGGTTAAATCCCTAGTGTCTGCAGGTAAGGTTCAGAGAGACTCCTGCCTTGAAATCCTGAAAACTGCTGCCAGTCAGTGTATACAATACTGAGCTAAATGGGCCTGTGGTCTAAGTCAGCTTTATATAGTCCTTTGTTAACCAGGTCTGGGGGCCAGAAATGCAGTTTGCAGCACAAACTTGTGCATCTGCTCACAGGATAGTCAGGTGATATAATAAATTTGATGCCACTTGGCAAAAAGGGCTTCCCTATTATATAGGATAGTCAGTCATTGCATATAAAATTCAAGGACAGCTGTAGCTTGATGTCTCTTATCATTTGAACATTTACTAACAAATTCCTTCTAGGTGAAACTGTGGGCAACTTGATCTTGCATTGATTAAAATTTATCTGGAGTCTGGATAGAATAGCTCCAGGGAACTTATCTGGCTATTCTTGCACACTTTCCCTTCCCTTCGCCTCTGATTTCATTTACGACCTCCTGAAACAATTTTGACCCATCAAGCTGAATGCCGCCAATTAACTAAATATGGTTACGTGGGCCTTAAGATAGCTCTTTCTCCCCTTCTGTTCTCATTGTCTGAATGCTTGCTACGTTGAATAGAACCAGGGGAAGAAGCTGTGATTAGAATGCTTTAGTTGTAATAATATTACATATTTTGCCTAAAGAGCCCCACAAATGAAGCCAGGGCCCTCTAGCAGGTTCAGAATATAACTGAAAGCACTTGTAAAAAGCACTGAATCCTAAAGAACCGATGGCACTGTGCTTTTAATATAACTTGGAAAATTAGGCTACATTAAACAAAACAAAAAAGTTTCTTGCATTTCACATTAAAATGCTGAAGAACCATATTCACCTTGATCCAGAGAACTTCAGGAGCAGCAGAGAGCGGTGTTCATATTGCTACCCATGTGGAGACAATGCCTAATGCAGAAGCCAATACATTGGGTAGCAATATATAGTTATGGTATATCAAATCCCACACACTTCTGCACATCCAAATAGCAGATCCATGCATGGAAATCTTTTTGCACAACTGAGTTGTGTTAATTGGATCTGGGTGACGCTGGCCTCACTAGTGTATATATAGGTTGAAAGAATTCTGCTGCTGTCCAAAGCAAGCTCAACATGCAACACTGAAATAATCAGACGTAAGAATGTACACTTAGAGGCATCATCCTGATATGTTCAGGTTTGTTCAGTCTGCGACTGGATGGCGATGAATCTCGGTATCTTCCAGGCTTCTCTGCAGAGCCACAAAAGCTGCAAAATATGGCTCCTCCGCTGATTAGACATGCTGAAGTGATCCAGCCTAAATAGAGTGCAGGTCCCAGTTCACGTTTACGGCCAAACTGGATTACTGGATTGTGGAAGTCCTCGATGATGTTTTTGGCAGTCCAGGAAACAGGAATCAGCACAATGACCCCAGTCAGAAGGAAAATTGCTCCAGCTGCCAACAGAATCTTGTTCTTCATCTGCTCATTACTGCCAGGACATCGGATGCACTTTGTGCCAGCAATGGCAATCAGAAAGGCAATAACTGACAGGGCACATGCAGTGCACATTAGTCCTCTGGATGCTTCCAAGGCAGGTGGAAGGGCCAACAAGGATCCGTAGAATTTGCACTGATGCTTCTTGAAATGATTGACGCACACCATCCATAGGCCCTCCCAAATGGTCTCAAAGACTATGATGTTACTTTCTGTGAAGGCAGATACTTTCCACTGAGGCATCAGAGTGACGGTAAATGTTCCAACCATGCCAATGCCCCCAAGCAGCAGGGCCACAGTTTGCAATGCACAGCAAGCCATGGGGCTTCTCAGAAAGCGATGCCCAAGCAAAAATAATTCAGGAATACTTTTCTAAAGAAGATCTTGCATTTCTCCCCAAAACATAAGAATCTTCCCCATAGTTTCTTCATGTGGCAAATGAATTTAAGATGGACTGTGCCTGTAATCCTGAAGAACAAGGAGGAAGAAATCCACTTCTGCCTAACCTGAAGGAGCTTCTATATATTTCATCTAAAGTTCCACAGTGAGTCAAGGCCCAATACCTTTGTGGCCAATCAGATTCTGTGCAAGGGTGAGTCCAGACATATTCTACCTGACATTGTTGTTTTTTGTGTGTTCGAGTGCTGCTAACATGCTATAATTAAATGATTATGCTCTAATTTTAGATCCCCAATTACAGCACTAATAATTATTTTTCAGCAATAATCATTGCATCAGTGTCAAAGCACAATAGCTTAATCACATTTTCCGGTTAAAAACGTCACATAAACACATTTACAATTTACTGGTGACAAAAAAATTGGAAGGTTTATTTAGGTTGAGTTTAGAAGTTTTTCAATGCTGCAAACAAAAGAATATGAACGTGTGTGTGGATATATGATACGATACGATAATCTTTATTGTCATTGTCCTATACAGAACAACAAAATTGAAAAAATCTACATCAGACATTCAAAAACCAACAAGCCTGCTATCCCAGCTTGGTTAACCCCCTAAAAACTCTGATACTCCATAATTAAATACAATATACTCCCATAGAGACTACTTTACACTGCGTTTAAAACCAAAATCGCATTTGGATAGAAACTGTTTCTCAGGCGGCTAGTCCTAGTCTTTATAACACTGTACCTTCATATATATATATATATATATATATATATATATATATATATACACTCTCTCTCTCTCTCTCTCTCTTTTACAATGTAAATTGGGGTGGGCAACCTGAGCTCATCCAGATGTTGTTGGCCAACAACTCCCATATGTCCCAACCAGTATGCCCAATTGACAAGAATGGTGGGAGCTGTGGTCCAACAACATCTGAAGAGGTATAGGTTGCTCACCCCTGCTATACGTCTTTTCTAAGTTCTGCCCAACTTTCTCAACAGATGTGCTTAGTTTGCTAATGGGATCTTAATACAAAAAGGGGAAATGTGTGTTTCCTTTGCAGCAGCCACTCCCGTCACCTCCTATGCTGTGTCCCCACCCCTCCAAAAAAGATAGGGGAACCAGTACAGACAGAAGGGGGAACCAGGAAAAATGCCCTGCCCACTTTCTGATTATGGAAGACTCTGCTGGATCAGAAAGCCTACCATGAGGAAAGGGACATAATTCGGCAATCTGGAATTTCTAGGCATGAGAGCAATGTTCCTCAAAGAGTGAGCCAAGACCCACCAGTGGCTCTTTGGCCACTTTCAGATGGGTCTCAGTGCCACAGCCTGCCCAGCGCCTCCTCACTTGCCTTTCCTCACCATTCAGCCATGACATAGGCTTTTGGTTGGACCAGTGCCAGCACTAGCAATTCCTTGCATGCTGAGTAAAAACAACCAGTAGGAGGAGGAAAATGTGACTAGAAAAGGACCAAGGAGGAAAGAGAGAAGAAACTGGGAGGGGTTCTGTGGGGGAGGCATGGAAGATATAGTTCAAGAAGAATGGGTGAAGAAATGATAAAAAATACTTTGGGAGGCACAGTAATATAGAATTGTAGAGTTGGAAGAGACCCTGAGATCCTCCAAATTCTCCTTAAAATGGGGAGACTGAGTCACAATAACCTCATAGCAAATGTCTCCTCTAAAGCTTGTGGAAAGCTGAGCTCTGAAACTTCACACCACAAGAAAAACAGGATAGCAAAAGGATTTAGCAATTTCAAAAGACGGAGTAGAAATCAGTAGAAAGTGATGCCAGCTGATTATGCCAAACTCTGTCTCCATCTGTCATCATTTTGCAACTGGCTCTGTCCCTGCACTATCCTTTTGTGATGGGGGGAGGGGTGGCTCAGTAGTTTTCAGCCATCTCAAGTGGACCTTGGGGTAGAAAGTTTGGGAATCCCTGCATTGGAGATTGAGAGTGCAGTAGCACAGACACATTCTGCACTCACCGTGAAGTTTTGTTCTCTCCTCACAATAAAATTGTGCCCCATGTTCTTCCCTTCTCCAGGAGAACTGTAAAGCATATGTACGTAAGCAAATATTAAGGTGTATATGTATATATATTAGGTAGCGGTACAAAGATCCTGTGTAGAGTCCAAAGTCCAGGGAAATGTCACTTTCTTGATGGCGTAAACTTGAGTAGCATGAAGGCATTCAGGTTAAGCAGACTTTTGAGTGCCAAAACCCCAAAACTGGCATAAAAATAATGAAACTTGGGGCACAGTATAGCAACATTAATGTGAAAAACAAAACTCTTAATGTGCCCTCTTTTACTCCCCACAAAGCTGTCTCAAATTGTATCAGGGCCACGGTGTCTCTGCAATTTCTTGATACCAGCAGCTTGCCTCAGAAAAACTGCCTCACAAATTACCTCGGAATGGCACCTACTAGGCAAGTGCATTTTTGCCCTTCCTTCTTGGAGGCTTCAAATGTATGTTTTTTGTTTGTTTAGGAATCAGGGATACATTCGCCCTTGCTTAAATTGCCCAAGTTCCTCATGACTTGTGACAGAGAGGCAATTAAAATTGGTAGTCAGGTGAGCCAGTTGACGAACTAAAGCTGCTCACATACCAGTCTCTGTAGCTAACATTTGCAATAGAGCTGAAATATTTGAGGAACAGCATTAGACCGCACCAACTAAAAAGAAGATTGTGTTTATTTTTGTGTGTAAGGTGTAACCATGCTGAAAGACACTCTTGTCATCTCAAATGATAGAATAATTACTGGTATTGAAGCCTGAGGGGAGTGAAATAGCAGCAGGACAGATGAGTATATAGGTATTATGAATTCCACAAACATAGACTGTATCTGAATGTGTTCTCCAGAATTCCAAAGGATATTGTGGGTTTAGTTTGCGATTTATTTTTTTAGCAAACCATTAAAACAAAGTTGAATAACAATCTTCATTATTGTTATGGTGTAAAAGAGAAAAGACTGAGGTCCTGGTTCCAGTTTTCGACTGCAAACCAGGTTATTCTGTGGAAAACCCATGAAGGGATAGCTCCCACTCTCATTACTGCTTTGCTATTTAGCAGAGGCTCTGTAGGGCTGCCAAACGGGACAGAAAATTTATTGCCCCTGTGAATCAGTGTAAACCCGCTGTCCTCATGTTTTAACTCTCCCAGAGACTGCATGCTCCCAGCTAAGTTGATGTTCCTGGAACATGTTCTTACATCTAATTCACACATGCAGTTAGTCATTCGGAAATGCAAATAGATAGAGGCTGTTGCACATGGCAAGCTGTTTCTGTCACTCCTCCCAGTTCTAACAATTTTCCTGGAATTCAGCAGTAAACAGAGCAAACAAAGAGCATTGCACTGCCTGAGATGCAGACCCTCCAAGTGTCCCTATTTTCCAGGGATGTCCTTGATTTAGAGAAGCCATCCTGGTTTCTGATTTGATCCCGGAATGTCCCACTTTTCCTTAGGATGTCCCTATTTACATTGGCAAAATGTTGGAGGGTACAAAGTTATCCGACCCATGAGCTGTCTGAAAGCAATCCTGTACAGGAAAGTTTTTTTAATGTTTAATGTTATATTATGTTTTTATATATGTTGGAAGCTGCCCAGAGTGACTGGGGCAGCCCGATAAAATGTGTGGGGTATAAATAGTGAAATTATCATTTTGGAATGGACTATCTGCAAGAAACCCATGTAACAAAAAAACATAAAAGAATTTTAAGTAATAAGAGATTGGGGTTGGACTTTGTAGCATCGGATAATGTCAAGAAAAGAGGAGTGGTACTATATATAAAAGAAAAATTTGATCCAAAATTAATACATAAAGACGAAGAGGGGAGAACGATAGCAGTACAGATCACCCACCAAGGAGAAAAGATAATCGTGGTAGGGATATATGCACCCAATGACAAAAAATCAGCATTTTATTCTGAACTAGGTAACAAATTGTTAGAATGGATGGACCAACAAATGATATTGATGGGGGACTTTAATGGAGTGGTTCTCCCAAATTTGGATAGATCAATAAGAAAACAGGAAATGAGGGAGGGCAAATTACCGAAAGCCTTCTTCGAATTAGTGGAAAATTTGGGATTAATTGACGCTTGGAGATTTAAAAACCCCACGATAAAACAATTCACTTTTTTTTCAAACCCAAATCAAAGCTGGGGGAGAATAGATCATATTTGGGTCTCGAAGGAATTGACGCAAAGAGTAATTAAGACTGAAATCCTCCCACAAACTTTATCTGATCATAATCCAGTATATATGGAGGTAAAAGGAAAAGATTTCAGAACATTAAGATGGAGAATGAACGAAAACCTATTCAATGATCAAAAGATAGCAAATAAAGCAAAAGAGACAATTGAGGAATATTTTAAGTGGAATTTGAATAAAGAAACATCTCTAGAAACGGTGTGGGATGCCGGGAAGGCTGTCATGAGGGGTTTTCTTATTCAGAAAAATAGCATCTCAAAAAAGATAAAAGAGAAAAGGAAAGAAGAAATCTTACTACACCTTATGGAGAATGAAAGACAATTAACCATCAAACCAGGAGATGAAATATTAAAACAAAACATAAGGATGCTACAAGCTCAATTTTCTATGATAGTGAACCAGGAGATTGAATGGAGGATCAAAATGATGAAACAAAAGAACTTTGAATCAGCAAATAAGATAGGAAAATACCTGGCGTGGCAATTAAGAGAGAGGAAAAAACAAAACATGATATGTAAGATAAGGGATGGAGAAAGGATAGTGGAGGACCCAAAAGAGATAAAGAAGATATTTCAGAAATACTATAAGGAACTATATAAAAGAGAAAGAGAGATAGATAATGAGATAGAAAATTATTTGAAAAAATACCAATTGCAACAGATCACGACTGAAGAAAGAGAATATCTAAACCAGACAATTACAGAGGAAGAAATTAGGAAAGCAATAAAAAAAATGAGAATAGGAAAAGCGCCGGGGCCAGATGGTATCTCGGCTAAATATTATAAAATATTAAGTGACCAAATTTCCCCAGTGCTATGTGAAATCATGAACAATGTATTAAAAGAAGGGAGAATTCCAAACACCTGGAAAGAAGCGTATATTACCTTAATCCCTAAAAAAGACACAGATGGTTTAGAGGTAAAAAATTATAGACCTATTTCGTTACTAAATAACGACTATAAATTATTCGCAGACGTACTGGCAGAAAGGTTAAAAAAAGTCTTAAATAAAAGAATCCATAAAGACCAAACGGGTTTCCTCCCGGGGAGACAACTGAAAGACAACGTAAGAAATGTGATTGACATCATTGAGTATTTGGATACTAGAATAGACAAACAGGCGACGCTGATCTTCATTGACGCCGAGAAGGCATTTGACAACGTCTCCTGGCGTTTCATGAAGGAAAATTTAAAAATGATGGGAATTGGTGAAGGATTTAGAAAAGGTATTGACGCAATTTATCAAGAGCAAAATGCCAAACTTATAATAAATAACAATATATCGGAGGCCTTTGATATTGCCAAAGGGACTAGGCAAGGTTGTCCTTTATCCCCTTTGTTATTTATAACAGTGTTGGAAGTGTTTAATAAAAGGTTAAGGGAAACACCGGAAGTTAAAGGAATTAAGGTAGGAAGTAAGGAATTCAAAATAAAAGCATTTGCAGATGACTTGATATTAACATTGGAAGATCCTAAGAACAGTCTACAAGCAGCCTTACAGAAATTAGAAGAATTTGGAAAAGTGGCAGGTTTTAAGCTTAACAGGAATAAGACCAAAATGATAACAAAAAATATAACCAAGGAAGAGATAGCAGAGCTAGAACAAAGGACAGGAATTACGGTTGTTAAGAAGGTAAAATATTTAGGAGTGTGGATCACAGCAAAAAATATAAACTTATATAAAGATAATTATGAGGCTACTTGGAAGGGTGTCAAGAAAGACTTAGAAATCTGGGAGAGATTGAAACTTTCTTTCTTAGGGAGGATCTCGGTTATTAAAATGAATGTCCTGCCCAGAATGTTATTTTTGTTCCAAACTATACCAGTAATGAAAGGACTAAAACAGTGTAAAGATTGGCAAAGGATCTTAGCGAGATTTATCTGGCAGGGGAAAAGACCACGAATAAAAATGAAAATATTGGTAGACAAAAAAGAAAGAGGGGGTTTTTCTTTACCAGATTTGAGTCTATACTATGAAGCGTTTTGTTTAATGTGGGTGAAAGACTGGATAAAGTTAGAGAATACTGATATCTTGGATTTAGAGGGCTTTGATAACAGGTACGGGTGGCACTCGTACCTGTGGTACGAAAAGGTGAAAGTTCATAGAGGCTTTCTAAATCATATAATCAGAGGATCATTATTTCAAGTATGGGAAAGAAATAAGAACTTGCTGGAAAAGAAAACTCCATGGTGGATCTCACCAATTGATGTCTTAACTGTTAAAAAAACTAATATGGAACGGAAAAGAGCCACCTATGAAGAACTTATCAATAAAACTGATCAGGGCATAAAACTCAAGCCCTATGAGGAGGTAAAGAATGTACTTACGGGATGGTTGCAATACCATCAAGTGAATGATCTGTTAAAAGATGATAAAAAGAAACTGGGATTTGAAGATAAAAAATCTAAATTTAATGTAGAAATTATTGAAGGCAAAAACAAAACATTATCTAGGATGTATGACCTTTTACTGGATTGGTATACAAAAGATGAAGAGGTGAAGGAGGCGATGATAAAATGGGCCATAGACATTGGTTACAACATTGACTTTGTAAAGTGGCAGGAATTGTGGAATGTAAATATGAAATTCACGGCGTGTACGGCATTAAGGGAGAATCTCTGGAAGATGATTCATAGGTGGTATCTCACACCAGTGAAATTGGCTAAGATTTACAAACTGAAGAATAAGAAGTGCTGGAAATGTGGAGAGGAAGATGGTGAGTTCTACCACATGTGGTGGACATGCAGGAAAGTAAAAGGCTTTTGGGAACTGATCTACAATGAGCTTAAAAGGATTTTTAAATATACTTTTCCCCAAAAGCCTGAAGCTTTCCTGCTAGGAATAGTTGGCAAGGAAATTAAAAAAGAGGATAAAAATCTGTTTCTATATGCCACAACGGCCGCTAGAAATATGTTGGCCCAAAGCTGGAAAACAGAATTAATACCTACTATAGATGACTGGCAGAACAAGATGATAAATTATGTTGAACTAGCTAGAATAACAGGAAGACTAAGAGACCAGGATGACCAGAAGTTTCATGAAAATTGGAATAAATATCTGACGTATATAAGAGATAAGTATAGAACTTTGAGGACTCTGGCAGGGTTAGAATAACTCTAACAGTGTTTGGCAAATATGTAAAGGAGATAAAACATGTAACTTTAGAAATTATCTGATACTTATCAATAAAGTGAAGGGAAGTCCGAGGCTCGGCGGAGCCTATAAATAATTGTGTACTATATATATGATTTTTGTAACAGCTATGTTATATGCAACTTATGTAATCTAGACTGTATATATGTATAATCAATGAAAATTAATAAAAATGTATATATATATAAAAAAAGGAATGGACTATCCCTCTTTTCATCGGAGAAACGTTGGAGAGTATGGAGTTGTGTATCCGCCATCCTCACTCTTCCTCTCACCCCACTTGCTATAAACATTGTTTTGCTATTGCTAATGCAGCAGCATACATGATCTCTCTGCCTCAGCCTCCTGTGTGCCTAGCTCTTCCTACTAAAGTTACCGTATTTTTTGCCCTATAGGGCGCACTGGCCCATAGGGCGCACCTCGTTTTTTTGGGGGGGGAAATGAATAACAAAAATTTATTTTCCCCGCCAGCCGCAGGGCTGGGGCGGGGGAAGCCCGAGCTTCCCCCGACCCCAGCCCCCAGAACAGGCTTGCGGACACCTGCGCGAAGCACGGGGCGCCCTCTGGAGGGTGCCCCGTGCTTCGGGCTGCAGGCTGCTGCCCGCAAACCTTGCAAGCCCACGGGAACTCCCGCCGGGCTTGCAAGGCTTGCGGATAGATTCCTGAAGCCTGGAGAGCGAGAGGGGTCGGTGCGCACCGACCCCTCTCGCTCTCCAGGCTTCAGTGAAAGCCTGCATTCGCCCCATAGGACGCACACACATTTCCCCTTCATTTTTGGAGGAGAAAAAGTGTGTCCTATAGGGCAAAAAATACGGTACTTTATTAACCTATAACTTTTTTTTTATTATTTAAACAAAAACAATTTCTAGCCACAGCAAAATCGCTAGAATTTCCTGGGCCCCTCAGCCAGAATGCTTCACTTTGAGGAAGCACACCGTGGCTCAGAGTGAGGCATGAGGGTGAGACAGGTTTCTTGGAGTCCTGAGGAGCCTTGCCAGGTGGTGGGTAGTGGTGCCAGTAGAAGTGGGTGACCACAAGGCAAGCTACCAGGGCCCAAGAGTGTGCTAATTTGCTCCTCTCTGGGCCCTGACATTCAGCTGGATTGCACGAAATTGCTCCCGTATGAAAATAATCTAACAGTTGAAAGCATTTCCACAGTTAAAGGACATTTTGTTAGTTCTTCAGCATGGCACACATAACATTCTGCTGCAGTTTAAACAGAGCAAGGTTATCTTCAACATATCAGGACATTGTCACATAAATATGACCAATACCTCTATAAGTAACAAACCAATAGAGTAACTTTGAATATGTTTCTGGGAAAGAACTCTGCACAGCAGTGGGGGTGGGAAGTAGGACAGGGTGGAGAGTCAAGATAAGAAACATTTACTGCAGTGCTGAAGTCTTTGGGGTGGGGAATTTGCTGAAGTCTTGTGGAAGGGAGGGAATTGGCTGGCATCCAGTTCAGCTGGTGGAAAGACTGGAATAGCAAAAAATGTACAGTATGCTCGGAAAACTCTAGTTATATGCTATGTGACTCACCTGATTATATATTCAGTTAACCTTTTTAAAAATTGCAAGCAGTCTTAGCAGCTACTGTAACATGAATGGTTTGCATTCCCTACAGACCTGTCAAATGAACTAAGCTAAAGTGCACTGTGAGTATTGCATGCATGCATGCATGCATGCATGCACACACAAAAAAAAACACACACAGGCAAACCTTGTTAGTGTTTATACTTGGATTTGTAGTATTTGTGCATTTTTCCATCTGCCACATACAGTTCCAGAAAGATGCCAAACTGTATTAGAATTCGCCTACAGGACAGCATGCCACATGCTTCTTCATGGCTGCCATTCTGCATGTTGTTGTGGTTACGTATATCTTTACAATTCTGCCTAATGCACCCTGCAAATCGCCAGGAAGGTCACACAAAACAGATGAAGTTTAAAATGTTTTTATTAAAACGTGTTAAAACTCTTTTGCCACAGAACAAACAATAATGTGCAGGAAAATAATGGTAGAATATAGTTAGATTGAAAAACAAGAAAAGAAAGCACACAACCTTTTATCACTACTAAGAAGAGTTAGTACTATTGGGCAAAAAAAATTGTTTTCAGGAAATGCAGAATGTATACTTTGAAATTTTAAAATATTCAAGCACATCATTCCTCTTCTTTTTTTACACAGCCAAGCAACACTTCAATAAAAACTTTATATGGTTTTTAAAAAATCAAATATAGATTTAGAGAAGTTTTCCCCCACCTTCATTTTCCCCTTCACCTCCCAATAAGAGCCTCTGCTATATTTTGCATATTAATATAGTATTGATCATAGTGGACTTCAGTAAGATAGAATGTTTGTTGTAACATAACCTACCCCCCCCCCACTGCAAAGCAATTTCAAATTACTATTAGAATGAAAACATATTCCCCTTAATAAATGCTAATAAAAAAATACAAAAACCTTGGACAATATTCAGTTCAAATTTCTGATGCTGCTCTGAAATATCTGAAGACGTTCCCTTGTGTTCTAGAGCTTGCTTTGTCTTAGAGGTCACAGACAGTTTCCTGGATTTTGCTCCATTGTACACAGCGTGCTGTGCTAGCAGAGTTTCTTCTAGAATCCAAGTTTGATCAGAAAGGATACTTCCCTTGGAAAGACAGTAAATCAAAGGCGGACTAAACATACTGACTTTTAGTGTACGAACTTCCAGCCCTTCTTGGCGTACGATGGCTCTGGAAGGCTGTACGTTGTGAAGGCACTGAGTATCGATAGCTTCTGGTTTTTTTCTTCACAACGGCAGAAACAGCAAAGAATTGCTCCTCCAGCGACGAGGCAGAAGGCAGACGTCCAGCCTATGTAGAGGGCTTCGCCAAGCTCCCGCTTCTGAGCCAGCTGAATGGCTGGATTGTAGAAGTCTCGGATGATGTTGTGGGCAACGAAGCACACTGGGATGAGCACGACAATGCCAGTCACAATGAAAGTGATCCCACCTGCCAGCAAAATATACCCTTTTATTCGGTCGTCATTTCCTGTGCACTTTGTACACTTCATGCCAAGGACAGCGACTGCAAAAGCAAGGAATGCCAGGGCTGAAGCTGCGCACATCAGACCTCTGGAAGCCTGGAGGTCAGGAGGCAGAGCCAAGAGGGAGTCGTAGACCTTGCACTGCAGCCTGATGTTAGATTGCTGTATGCAGTTCATCCACAGGCCTTCCCAGGAGGTTTCAAAAACCACCACGTTGCTTTCGATGAAAGCAGTCACTCGCCACTGGGGCATGCCCGTGATGGCGAAAGTCCCAACTGCACCAATGCCTCCAAGGATCAGTCCAGCAAACTGCAAAGCAGCAGAAGCGGCAGCCATCTCTTAATTCCAGAACAGGGCTCCAGATACGTTCTGTTCAAGCGCAGGGCTTTAGGGTGTTTGTTCGTTTTGCAGATACAGGTCGTCAGCAGAAGAGAAACCTTTCGCGAGCAGCTTGTGCAGCTGTCACCTGCAGAAACGCTTGCTAATTCAGACCAGTTTGAATCAGATGCATGCTGGTTAGCACTCAGCTGCTTCCTTACTGCTTGGAGTGGAGCATTCCACTGCCCCCATCATTTGGAAAGGATATAGTTATCTATCAGGTTTAACAACTTTCAAAGCCAGTGGAAGGTCAAACACAACAGGGTTTGCAACCAGAAAAATTCTTTCTGGAAGGCACACCTGTGTCTCTGAAGAAATTCTGTCGTCGTTTACCTTTTTTTTCCCCTCCTGGCAAAATGTTAGATAGTACATAAACATTCTGAAATGGAGCCAAATGGCTTTAATATACAATCTGTAAACAAGCACTAAGTTTCCACCCCAAATTACTTTCAACGAGCCAAAGAGAAAACCCACAGGAGCATTCAACTACAGTTGTGCTCATTAGCCTATGATTAGATATGTTTGCATAGAAAACTCCTTAAAATATTTTTGTGATGTGCAATAGCTGTGTAAAACTCTCAAAACACTACTGTGGATGTGCTGAAGTATACTCCACAGGCAAATTCATCTTCGGAACAGCCGCAGGTTAGTGGTAAGGCATCTCCCTTGCATGCAGATGACCCCAGGTTCAATCTCTGGTGTCTCTACGTAGGGGCTGGGAAAGACCCCTGTCTGGAATCCAGAAGAGCTGCTGCCAATCAGTGTAGACGGTAGTGGACAGCATGACCAGCCTGCACTGCTCACCTGACTTCCCTCCAGCTGAGTCCCTGCTGCATGCTGCAACAGTAAAGGGGAGGTGGAGGTGGGCACTGAATTGGCAGGAACACCAGATTGGCTGGCACCATGCCCCTTCTCCATCCTGGTACACAGCAGCAACTCAGCCGGAGAGAGGTCAGGTGGCAGGGGGATCACATAACAAGCCTAAGCCAGTTTCTCCTGCTCGCATCTTACACATAAGTAGCTTTACACAAATATCGCAGTTTGTAAATATTAGTGGAACAAGCTGATCAAACAGAATAGGGTTACTTGTGCGTGCAGAAGCCCTGTTGTCAAGAACAACTGAGATAATACTGAAAGCTTGTACATGGGTTAAGAGTTTGCCCCTGGATTTCGGTCCCTCCAGATGAACATATTGTTGGTGGAATCTGCAGCATGCTAGAGGTTTATTATTGTTCTGCAACGCTATCACATTATTGCTATCTAGAGGGGCTACTGCACAATGAAAACAGGACAAAAAAACCCAAACCCAGGACATTTGTAGTACGAAAAGGTTACAGGATTTCAGAAAGAAATCACGGCTAAGCACTAATTGGAAACAGGGTAGTATAACGGCCCCAAAACTTTTGCAGGTGCAAATCATTTTGAAAGCCAGGTTGCTTATGACTGCCCTAACAGCAATAAAAAGGATGTCTGAAGGGGCCCCGTGGGTACTAAAAGATTGATAAATATCCTATTAGCATAAGAACTAAAAGTATGGTTTAAGGTAAAGACTGATCCAACTATCAACTGCTGCTGGGAATCAGGTGGGCAGAGTGCTTTGGGGCTTCCCCCAGGCATCTGGTTGGTCAATGTGATTCCAGAATGTTGGACCAGATGGGACTTCCATCTGATCCAGCAGGCTCAGCCCATGTTCCTAACTTTGGCCCCAGCTGGAATCCAGCTTCCTTTCCCCTCCCAGTTGTGCCCCTGTGAAGTACTTCCTGATGCAAGCTACCCCGGAACTGATTGGAGTTGGAAGAAGCAAAACATGTGCCGTCACAAGCTGTGTAATGGGTAAAAACAGCAATTTCTAGCCTCAGTCCTTGATAATATGCTATGTATATGCACATGCTATGCTCTGGTAATTTGAGTGTGGAGTTTGTGAAGAAGATCATTTTACTTTGGTTTGACATGCATTTCTACTCCTAGCTTTGTGCTGGTCGCACACAGTTTGTACTAGGGTGGATTGTGCTAGAATTTATAGCCGTGGCTTCATATCCTCAGGGTAGAGGCTGGGGCGACCGTCTTCTTGGGTCAGAATTCCATCCCAGCCTCTGCATTGGTTGCCTGGCTTCTCATATTAGCAGCCCGTAACCTCACTGACTTTTTAGATGTGGTGGCAGAGCTGGAAGTTGCCAGCATTCAGATCTTGGTTATATGAGAGGCCCCGTTCCAGTCGAAGAATGGATGGAGAAAGCTGATCAAAGGGAGCCTTTAGGGCCAGATGCTGCCAGTAAGCCTGATGCTACTATCCCCTGGATTAATACATGGTGCAATCCATATTCAGCTCATTATCAAATCAATAAATGCATAATTAGGGAAGTACTGCAGCCTGGATTTTTGCCCATTTCCGCCTTATAACTGAAATCAATGTTCTCTACCCTGTAACTCCTCACCTAATAACATCTTCCCCTCAAGTCTTCCAAATCTGCCTTAACTAAGATAAGGCACTAAGAAACAGTCCTGTTAAAAAGTACAAGTAATGAATGCATGATGCAGACCCACTCCAACTCTGAATTTATATAGGATATTCAGAAACCTTGTAAATTAATCAATAGCACAGGTACCTGCAGAAATTAATTATGTGATTGTGCTGTATAAATTAAAACTGCTGCAATATAAAAAAGGTAGTACTTCTTATCAAAAACCTCCTCACCTGCAATTGGAAGAAAGGAAACCACTGCAGAAGACTGTGTGCCCATTACTATACGTGTGGTTTCAAAGTTTGATAGACAGCCCCCAGCAGACATAACAAAAGCAGAAATTTCAGCCTGGGAACTCTTGCTCTATTCCTTTAGTTCTTCAATGTCAGATTGTGGCTTGCTAGGTTAGGAAGTGAATGAGCACTAGTGAGCTTGTCCCACTGTCAGCCCAAGACATTTTTCAACCTTAATGGAGTGTGTCTGCACCCCTGCTAGGGCCAACTCACTTTAAATTGTTGAAGAATGCTGCAGCCAACCAAAAACACTCTCCAAATATAGACAAAACATTGTTCCCTCTCTGTCTCTTTTACACATGCATACACACAGAGACAGCCTTCCTTTGTCTAAGTGAATAAAACTGCCATTGTGTCAAACCTTATTTCCTCTTCCTACACACACAGCTATAATGTAAGAAATTTGTTTTAGCTCTCCATCCCCTGGACTTTTATGCAAGGTTTGAAATGCTTCTACGCCACAGCTTCTGATTTTTATTAGGTGAAATCCATTGCGGATGTTCCATTCACGGAACAACATTTGATCCAACTAAGGCATCTACTAATGTTAAGAGAGGGGGAGGCCATTTCCTCCTGTTTCTCATTCCCCCCTGCCATGCTGTTTTGGAGGGCCCTCCACTGAAACAGATTCTCAGGGGGTTGCAGCAGGAAGGTGACATTGGCTGCCAATATGCTCCCAGGTCAAGTTCAAGGTTCTTATGTAAATTCAATGAGCCCTAAACAACCTGGGTCCAAATTTCCTTGAGGATTGTCTGATTCCTTGTGCTACACCTCAGTCACTGAGTTTCTCCAATAGAGAAGCTTCTGGCGGTTCCCCATGCCCCTGAGGTTCAGAACTAAGTCTCTAGGGTGGCAGGCCCTGCTCCATGGAACTCTGATTGTAGAACCACCCCTGTCTTGTTTTAGATGTCTTCTGGAAACAAGCCATCAAAATATGAATTTCTCTTTAAACCAGCCAGTATCAACTTGTGTTTTTTTAATGTTTTAAATTATGTTTTATAGAATTATATAATCATAGAGTTCGAAGGGATCCAAGGGTCATTTAGTCCACAATGCAGGAATCTCAGCTAAAGCACCCATGACAGATGACCATCCAACCTCTGTTTAAAAACCTCCAAGGAAGGAGAGTCCACCATGGACTCATGAGTCTCATGGGAGTCTGTTCCACTGCTGAACAGCTCTTCCTATCAGAAAGTTTTCCCAAATGTTTAGTCAGCAGCTCCTTTCTTGTAACTTGAAGCCAAGTCATTGTCTACCCTCCAGAGCAGGAGAAAACACGCACACTCCCTCTTCTGTGTGACAGCCCTTAAGATATTTGAAGATGACTATCAAATCTCCTCTCAGTTTCCTCTTTTCCAGGCTAAACATACCCAGCTCCTTCAAGTGTTCCTCATAAGCCTTGGTTTCCAGACCCTTGATCGTCTTGGTTGCCCTCCTCTGCACACGTTCCAGCTTGTCAACATCCTTCTTAAATTGTGGTGCCCAGAATTAGACACAGTATTCCATGTGCGGTCTGACCAAGGCAGAATAGAGCGGTGCTATTACTTGATCTGGACACTATACTTCTGTTGGTAGTGTAGATATATACCATGGATATTTATAGACTAGCTATATATATGTTGTGAGCCTCCTTTTTATATTATGTGAAAGAGCGGGCCAAGGTTATGAATGTTCAAATAAATAAGCAAAGTAGCTCAGTAACAGATAAAATCACCCAAAATATTAGCACAGAGATTTGGGCCCTGATACCTAATATTTTTGTGCCAGTTTGTAATACTGATAGATTATTCTTGGGGCAGCTGCATCTAGCTTGTGGACATTTTCAACTTCCAACTCTCACAAATGAATAAAAACAAAATCATTCCATTCTAGCAAGAATAGTCTGAATGAACAAAAAGTTGCTACATGGATAATAAAACAGCAACAACCCAGCATTCAGTCCCATTGGGTAGTGATTGTATTGATTTGTGTTAAATCAGGGCTAAATATGATGCCCGCAGAGGACTCAGCACTGAGAATTTTGTTGGTGTACCGGGAGGGGGAGTCCCACCCAGCACAAGTTGGCAAGGTGATTGGCTCTGATAACCAGCTATGCTGCCAAAGGGGACAGCTGATATATCCTGTAGGTCCATGACTGTAGATCCAGGGACAGATGCTGAGAATTGCCCAGAGTAAGAAAACAAACAGAAAAATGATAAAATAAAACATACAGATAAAAATGTGCTTGGCAGAAGAGTCTATTAAGAAGTTCACAACTAAAAACAGAACTTGAAGATGGTCTTAGTTTAATGGGACTTAAATAAATTGTTTAACTGATGATGATGTTGATAATGAAACATCATAGTGGGGGTTGCCCTTCCTGAAACAATACACACAGTGGAATTATTGAGACTATTTTTAAATGCTTAGACATATTTTTGATTAAGCAGTATGTAACCTTTGCTAAATAAATAAATTAAATGGATCAAGATGTAGCAATGAAGCTCTCTAGTTAAATACTGTGTACAAAAATGCATATATTATGGGAAAGTGTGCATAATAATGCATGTATTCATGAAAATAACATATAAAATGTATTATATTATTGGAGATTGCTTGCAAAAATGTGTTTCAAATGTGTGAATCAGGAGAAATGCAATTTAAAAGCATGGCAAATTTTCATGAGGACTTACATTTTAAAAAGTCCTCGTGAGAATTTGCCAGGGTTTAATAACTTCATTTAAACATGGCTCTCTATAAGAATAACTTGCTTGTGCAGGATTCCACATGCTCCACAGGATGCCCCGAAGATATGAATCCCTGATGTAGTAATGCTGCAGGGACCGGCACGGGCAACCTGATTTAAACATGACCCTGACCCCCTGGACCCCTGCATCCAAAACTCAGTTCTTGGTGAACTTTCTGCATTTCGTTTAAACCATACCTTAGGCAAAACTATTCTTTCTTTCTTTCTTTCTTTCTTTCTTTCTTTCTTTCTTTCTTTCTTTCTTTTTCTTTTCTTTCTACATATAAGGAGTCTTTTATTTCAACTCACATTGAGGGAGAAAGGCGTTTTCCATCAAAACTGACACACATTGTCTCAGGACCCAACTGCATGTGACGCTGAACACATTACTTAGAAGCAGGTCCGGTTTTATAGGTTTAATACTAGGCATGCACATCAGAATTTATTGTCACTGCAGCAAATGTGAAGAGGAAATTTTGCCGTCCCCATCTGTGATCCAAATTAAAATTACTCCTGACCCCAAACTGCTATTAGCCTTTAAAAACATTCCCCTCCTTCATGTGCTTTAGTCTCAATGACAACCATGGGGCCTCATCCTAACTACTGCCTAACTAACTACAGTCATACCTTGGAAGTTGAACAGAATTCTTTCTGAAAGTCTGTTCGACTTCTGAAACATTTGACTTCCAAAGCATGGCTTCTGATAAATCGGAAGTTATGGAAGCCCCATCGGACCTTCGGTTTTCAAAAGAATATTCGAAAACCGGAACACTCACCTCCGGTTTTTGATCATTTGGGAGCCGGAACATTTGACTCCCAATGCGTTCGGTAGCCGAGATACGACTGTATTGAGTTTTTGGTTTCAGTAGGTCTTACAATCAGTATGTACAGTAGTTCTTAATCTTGAGTTGACAAGACACTGGTAAATATGCATGAGAGAGCAATCTTGTATTGACATGAACCTGAAAGTGATGACTTAATTGACCTTTTCCATCCATAGGCAATAGGACTTTTATTAGATGAAACTGTCATTCTGTTTGCTTTTGTCAGAAACTCACAGAGAAAGCATGAGTTCATTGAACCAATATCTGTTGGCAGGAATGTGCAAGCTCTGGAACTCACAGAGTTAGTTCATTAATGGACAAGATGAGGTTGGAGGGGGGGTTTCCCTATAAAACAAATAAGCTTAATTAAGAAACTAAGCACTGCAATCATGTCAGATGAAAAGTAGGAACCTCAGCTAGCCCTTGCCACATGAAAACACATACTGTTGGGGAACAACGTTGCAATGATAATTTGAACCAAACTGTTATCATAGACTCATGAGGCTATGGTAGCTGTTTGATTGGAGCTAAAACACCCTTATTGCCACACAGGGCCATTTTCACATGGGATGCAGCTGGGGAGGGAAGTGTTAGCCCCAGTGGCGTAGCGTGGGGGGTGCAGGCCGCACCGGGCGCAACATCTGGGGGGGCGCGCTCACACTCGCAGCTCTCTGCCCCTAGTAAAATCCACGGGTTAGGGGGCGCAAATTACTTGCCTTGCCCCGGGTGCTGACAACCCACGCTATGCCACTGGTTAGCCCTCCCGTTGCAATGCTCAGTGATTTCTACCAATAATTCCCCACCATGCTGCAATTGGGCTTGAAAACGGTGTTTCATTGGATCCAGTGAGACTGCAGGAGGGAGCAAATGGTTAAAGCCACCTACCCCATGCCAGGATCTCTATCTAAACTGGTGATCTTGGACCTGGTGTTTGTGAAAGATAAGACCTTGAAGGAAAACCATATGAATAACGTAATGTACAATTTGGCCTAAAAGCTCTATAGCCAATGAGAAATGAGGACCAGGAAGGGCTATGTAATAGTTTGCTATCTACGGGTCTTATCTGCTGTTTCG
This sequence comes from Podarcis pityusensis, assembly GCF_964106645.2. Classification (NCBI taxonomy): domain Eukaryota; kingdom Metazoa; phylum Chordata; class Lepidosauria; order Squamata; family Lacertidae; genus Podarcis; species Podarcis pityusensis. The sequence continues at coordinate 52,033,664 of NC_138027.1, forward strand.
AGTGACCAGATACTCCTCAGCTTTACTGCTCAATGGTTTTTGTGCTGCTTTTTCAGTTTAGAGTTTAAAGAATTTTAAGGTATTTGTTTGTAAGCCACCTTGGATAAACTTTTGTTTTGAAAGTTGGCATATAAATCCTTACAATCCTTAAATAAATTCAGCAGCTGTAGATTCTCTTTCTTCTCTTTCTGCCTTCGGTGGAGTTTCCCTACCCTGACTTTGTTGAAATTACTGACACTAAGAACAGAAACTCTTTGATTTCACTGACCCTTGACCTTTCGGGATGGGAGTGCTTCTCTGAAAGGGGTGGCGCTGGGGTTTTCCTTATTATTTTTTGCAGAATATGTAACTGAATGAAGGATAGTCACTTACACAACACATGTGCTTATTAATATGTATAAGCATGAACAAATATATCAAACTGCAGTGGGGAAGAAGGGGACCAGGTGGCTTCTCAGTCTGCTCTTTAGGTGCTAAATGTTGGCTGGCAAGATCCAGGCCCCTGCAGCTCTCCCTTCTTACAGTTTTTATATTTAAAACATACAGGACTCAAATTTATTTATTTTACAACTTTTTATGCCACTTTATAATAGTAAAACATCAAAGCAGTTTGCAAATGAGGGACTATCCTTTGCAAACTAGAGCACCTGGCTATCCCAACTATATGCTTGCTATTAGATTATTTTTATGAACACATATGCTTATCTCAAAGATATTTTTGGTTGTTATGTTGAGTATTTCATTTCTGGATCCTTGCCTTTCCTCTAGAACTTTATGCCCCTAGACAGCAATGAGTCTTTTATAGTGCTAGGCTTCCACAAAGAGTTTTGCAATGGTTTCAGAAAAATCTTCGCTTTATAATGAATATACATCAGGCAGCAAAAGTAAATAGCCACACACTTAGCTTTATGGTCGCTAAATTATTGAACGCTTGGGTTGTAAGCACATTGCCGTTACAAATTACAGGCAAACAAAAGTTTGGAAATTATCGTTTAAAGTTGTTGTTGCATATTAATCTTAATGAGCAAAATGGAACGGTATGCCCGTTTAATCCCAAAACACTAGAAAGAGACGCACTACTTCTTGCTCGTTTTTATGACTGGTTGCTATTCCCACTGCTGCTGTAATTCACTCTATTGCTTTTCAGTGCCAACAACATTAAAACCTCATTTCTCCTAAAGTGTGTGTGCCTTTCTAGGGCTTGATACTCCCCACCTCTATCTATATCGAGAAAGATGGGGGAGAATAATACAATAAATGCCTAAGTATTTCTTTTTTTTAATGTCTGGAGGATGTTATTGGGGCAACTCAAAAAAACTATTAGTCGAAATAAAGTTTTGTTCAGTATGCATTTTTCTACTGTAAACAAGCAAAGTGCTGCAGTTTGTTAGCCAATCAGTAGTATCAGATTAAACACCGCTCTAGAAGGCAGGGTAAAGTAAGGTGTGCTGAGCTCCAAGAACTTCCCATTAATTTCAATAGGAGGGACAGGTCCACCTGCACATAGGAATACCTATATGAATGGACTCATTCCACTGAAATGAAAGGGGAACTCTTCCAGATAGATGAGTCCCTTGTGTGCATCTTGCCCAGAACAGATAATATTAGCGTCATGATTTCTAACCAATCCACTGGACTTGCAGACTCACTGAGTCATTAACTACCATATATAATTCTCCAAATGGGTGAACAAGGCTCCAGTCCTTTAAACTATTAGAAACCTAGCCAACTTTATTTTCATTTTACTACCAGATTTACAAGGCCACATGGAGATTAGTCTAACTGTGTATTCAACAGCTACAGACTACAAAGCTCTAAACATTAGCACAGACATCTGTGGAGAAGAAGCCTACACATTATATGACTGCAATGCCTCAAGGACCACCACTCCTCAGATGAGCCAACCCAGACTCTGCAATCATCCTGAGGCTCTTCTCTGACTTTATGAAGCAACTGCTTGATCCAATTGCCTTAAAGTGGCATTGGGTGTTCTAACCCAGTGGGGCTGGCGGGGAATGAAGTATATTTGAGCTGCATTTCTTCTTTTTCATCCTTGTTTAGAACACCCAAAGGCAAGACCATTTGTTCCACTCTCAACTCATTCTAGCAGTGACTTGTAACACAGGTTGTTCCAGGTCCTGAGACAACAACATACGCAACTCAACACCACGGCACACGGTAGTATTTGAATGTTATGCAACCTTAGGACCTTGAAAGCACAACCAACTCAGGTGTGCTTCCTTTTATCCTTTCATGTTATTTGCTTCCCCCACCCCAGTGTCATAAGAGACAAAGACCGAACCCTGTAGATTTTAGACATCTGATTGAGTCATCCTACCTGATCATTTCATTCACTAGTGTTATCCATTAAGCACCTGTTTTCCATGACCTGAAATAAAATAATAATAATTAGGTTCTGGTCTCAGTTTTTATGACGATTATAAAAATTCTGTAACAATAAGGGCATTTTATTGGTGTGCATATTGCCAACAAAAGAGGAGGCAGAAGATACCATTTGGAAATTGAATGCACAGTTTTAATTAATGTAGGTTTTATTTTTACATTGTAGGCATAAGGGAAACTATTCAGAGTCTAGGGCCTTCTGAAGACCAAGATCCTACCTAGTATGTACTTACTTTGGGAAGATTCAATTCTCCTTTCTATATCTCATTAAATGATCTGTGAATGGATCCTAAGCCTTTTGCATAAAATAATGTTTAAAATGGCTTTTAATCAATTAATCTTCTTGCAATGTAACACACAGACAATTCAGTGACCCCTTTAAGATAAATTATCATTGCTCAAAGTAGCTAAACATAGAAAGTGTTTTTATGAGACAGAATATGAGAATGATTGAAATAAACAATTTTTGTTTTTTTTTAATGTCAGAAATACTTTTTATTTATTAACTTTTTGACAGCTCTTCATCCAAATAGGGTCCTAGGGCATTTTACAAATGCCATTTAAAACACCAATAAAGCAGAAATTAAACAATACAATGATGATAAAACAGTCAACCACCAACATTTTCTAAAAACATTTGACAGTGGTGCTATTTATTCAGCTCCCCTGAATTTCCTCCAAAATGATGAAGCACTTACATAGGTCAAAGGGGCAATAATTCAAAACATGTGAAATTTAATAAATGCAGCAAAGAAATCATAGTTTTGTTGCTTTCTCCATGCAAACTTGTTTTCATTCCGCCACATATTTTACAGAAGTGGGAGAAATATATACATATATCCTCATTATAACTGCATGCAGCTTTCTCAGAGCACCTTTGAGAATAAGAAAAAATATTCAGCATTAGCAGGGCTGAAGACACCGTTCTTGACATCTTGCTTGTTTACAAAGAAATTCAATACCTGGATGTACTGGAGAGAAGGGGGAAATAGCTAGAACCCTCCTTTTCTGCCCCAAGCACTTCTGCACGTGAACACTGTCCTGTGTCCACTATCAAGCACTGTCACAGACTTCCAGAAAAACCGGTATACTTTCCTTGGACTGACAATGTGTATCTCTACATCATTAAGGACAAGAAGAACTAATGGCCTCAAATTTTAATCTGCTGTATCAGCATCAGGGACAGAAGAGCAAACATGCAAACAGCCTCAGTCCTGTATACCTGAAGGAGCGTCTCCACCCCCATCCTTCAGCCCGGACACTGAGGTCCAGCACTGAGGGCCTTCTGGCGGTTCCCTCACTGAGAGAAGTGAGGTTACAGGGAACCAGGCAGAGGACCTTCTCGTAGTGGCGCCTACCCTGTGGAACACCCTCCCACCAGATGTGAAGGAAATAAGCAGCTATCCTATCTTCAAAAGACATCTGAAGGCAGCCCTGTTCAGGGAAGTTTTTAATACTTAATGATGTATTGTTTTTAACACTTGATTGGGAGCCACCCGAGTGGCTGGGGAAACTCAGCCAGATGGGCGGGGTATAAATAATTAATAATAAATAAATTATTATTATTACACATCAGAGATGATGCTGTCAGGAGCATCCAAGCCAAGGTCCATCAACCTGGGCAGTTAGGCAGACATAGCACCTCAGATCTGCTGCCCTTTTATACTTTGCATGCTGATTGAAGCATCTGGGCTTGACCCTCACCTGTTCTGAGTCTACGCCAGCTGAGGAATCATACACCTCCTCCCAGAGCTAAGGAGCCCCAGCTAGGCTGTAGGTCTTTGCCTGCCTCAGCTTCACAGAGTGTAAATCCCAAAGCAATTTAGAATACAATGCAACCCTAATGCTCCATCTCTCCACATTCATTGCTAGCCATTCCCTTATCCCCTGTGATTCTTGCAGCCTGCCACTGCCTATGCTTATTTAAGAATTAGAATTACGTATATCACACTGTGAAAAGAGGAACTTGTTCCCTAGGAAGAGGACACAAGGTTGAAGTTTTTTATCTGCTGCCACTGACAAAGAAAAAGGAGTAGGTCCAAGTTCTGAAACAGTCTTCCCAAACACACTGTGCGTATTTATGAAGTCTGCCTAATTTTAATACTGTATTCCAATAGCAGGATTTGATTTAGGGTTGCAAAATCAGAGCATTCAACACACAACTAACTCGATACTTAATGATAGGTTCATGGTGACTTTTTAGGCAGCTGAAAAGAAACAAAAAGGTCACACTTTGTTACCACTAGACAAGACCTAAAATAAGCTGTTGTGCAGTGATTCTGTTTATTAAGCCTACCAAACAATTAACTCCTGTGCCTGCTAACACCTCAGGAGGGCCAACTTATGCTGCACACATAATAGCCATACTTCTCTAGATACATTATTTCTTAAGTATCAATTACTAAGTGACAGCAGTACAAGGGCATTCTGAAGTGAAAACTCCAACACTTTTCCAACTCATTTTAAAGACGGAAGGATAAACAGTGTATCACTAAGTAGACATGACTGTAGTCCATGATGCTCCTCATGCATGATCTGAACACACTCCTGATACTTTCAGAAAGTTTTGCTCTCAAAAATTGTCTTCTGCATACACACCCACATGCCCTTTCAAATTCCCCAAGTGCTTGCTTTCTGTGTAAAGTGAGGAGTTTTAAAAAATTTAAATTGAGGTTCATTCAATCATGGAATTCCATTTCCTGAAGGTTTTAAGGTATTGAGCTCTGGAACCATTTTATCTCATCTTCTGTTTGACTGAACCAGGAAGTAAGAAAGAAGACTGCTCCAGCAAACTGAGATGGAAAAATACTGGGAAAGGGGAACAAAATTGCATATTGCCACAGGGCATAGAAGAGACAAGTCTTAAATAAATAGGAAAGGAGGCATAAAAGACACAGTGAGAAATATACTGGAGAAAGAGGTATGGCAGGTCCTATCATGGGTTTTTTTTTGTAAGTAAAGGAGTAAACTTTTATTATGGCAGTCTAACAGTACAAACTCAGTGGCTAGGAAAGAGCAGAACCTAGACCCCATGCTCTAGAAGGGTCGAGAAAGAACGACCATAAATCAATTACAAGAGCAATTGCCAAGTTCCAAGGGTGCATTCAGATGGAGGGAATCTTGAGTTAGTGTTTTTTTTTTCTGATTAAATTTGCAAGGAAACAGTGCTCTGCCGTTTTTGCCATTTGTATTTTAATAGATTTGTTTTTATATTGTTTTAATTCTATTATAATTACAATTTAATTTGATTTTTAACTATTATATTTTAGATGGTCACAGGGCAAGCCATAGTGGTGGTTTACACTAAACTAAGGCCCAGGGGCTGGATCCTGCCCAATCGCCTTCTAAATCTGGCCCGCAGATGGTCCGGGAATCAGTGTGTTTTTACATGAGTAGAATGTGTCCTTTTATTTAAAATGCATCTCTGGGTTATTTGTGGGGCATAGGAATTTGTTCATTTAATGAAACAGTGAAATCTGCTATGATTAAATGGGCACAAGACGTTGGACATAACATAATGATGGCTGACTGGGAACAGTTATGGACCACAGGTATGAAGTTTACGGCATGTAATGCCTTAAGAGAGAATATTATGAAAATGATATACAGGTGGTACATGACACCAGTCAAGCTTGCAAAAATCTATCACTTGCCCGATAATAAATGTTGGAAATGTAAAGAAACCGAAGGTACATTCTTTCACCTTTGGTGGACATGCCCAAGGATTAAGGCTTTCTGGGAGATGATTTATAATGAAATGAAAAGGGTATTTAAATATACCTTTCTGAAGAAACCAGAGGCCTTTCTCCTGAGCATGGTCGGCCAAATGGTGCCAAAGAAGGACAGAACTTTCTTTATGTATGCCACAACAGCAGCAAGAATACTTATTGCAAAGCATTGGAAGACACAACACCTACCCACTCTGGAAGAATGGCAGATGAAGGTGATGGACTACATGGAATTGGCGGAAATGTCTGGCAGAATCTGAGACCAGGGAGAAGAGTCGGTGGAAGAAGATTGGAAGAAATTTAAAGACTATTTACAGAAATATTGCAAAATTAATGAATGTTAGTATGATGTTGGAATGAAGCTAGGTGGTTTAAGCAGTAATGCTATAAAGGTGTATGTAAAAAAGGATTGATAACAGATGAAAATTTAAAGTTATAGTATATTAAGTTAAAGGATCATGAGAAAACAAAGAGGGAAAGAAATTGCTGACTTAAATATTTGAACTGGAATACAAAAAAGGGAGGTAGGAGGTCAGGGAAACAAGGATATGAATGTAAGCTATGGAAAGATTGATCCATTTTTCTTTTTTTTCTTTTTAAGTGCTTTTTCTGTATTTTGTATTTTGTATTTTTCTTGTATTTTTACTTTTTGTTTTTGTGTAATTCTTTTTTTCTCTGAAATTTTAATAAATATCATTTTAAAAAAAGGAATTCGTTCATTTAATTTTTTTTCCAAAATATAGTCTGACCCCCCCCCCACAAGGTCTGAGGGACAGTGGACCGGCCCCCTGCTGAAAAAGTTTGCTGACCCCTGGTTTACACCATCATTACCAATTGCTAAAATGATTGAATTGTAGGGGGAAGTTAAAATGCCATAAGCGTATCTGACCTTAGTCACCTTTTGTTTCAGGCAGAATTTTTCCTCTTATGTGGTCTATGTGCATCAATGTAAAGTTTACTTAAGTGAATAAAGTCACAACCACAGCATACATTTAGAGCACTCTTAACCATTTTACTGCCATGGCTTGCCTCAAAGTGGTCTTTGCCAACTGGTGCTCTGCCATGTTTTGGACGACAACTCCCATCAGCCCCAGGTAGCACAAATCTGGCCTGAGGTTGATGGGCATTTTAGTCAAACACATCTTGAAGGTACTAGGTCAGTGAAGGCTACCGCAAACTATAGTTACCAGGATTCTTGCAGGGGTGCAGGAGTGCTTTAAATGTACGGTGTGGGCAATCTAAGTTTCACAAGAGAAATGTCTTATCCCTGTAGTCCAATTCTGCCCTGCCTGATAATGGATTTCCAGTCCTGTCCATTTTGATGATTCAAAGAATACATTTGGAGTCGAGAGAGAACTTTTTGCAACTCCGGTTAGCTCCTAAAACATCAGAAGTAGATTTTTGTCAGGCTGTGTTCATTTATCTGGCTCTGTTTTTAAAATTAATTGGGTTCTTTGCTCCCACAATGGCTTTAAGAATAATTATCCTATTAACTTCAAGGCACCCATATAATTTTATGTGATCTAACTGTGTTCTTTAATTGTATTGTGAAATTGGTTCGAGATGCTTTATAGGAAGCGATTCATAAATGAAATAAATAATAATAATAACTGTATCCATTTTGCTCATACGCTAATGAACACTAAATTTCAGAACTGGGCTGCAAAACTGAATGCTCCCAAAGATTGCTGGAATCCAGTCGAAAGATTAGATACAAATGATACAAATCCTGCCCAGGATTTTGAGTAGAGGTTAGGATTGTGCTTCTCACATGACCTCCTCAGACATTCAGCAAACAGAGTATAGGAGCCAACTCCTAGGGGCTGAGGTCCATTTAGGCCCCCAATAAAAAAATTTGAGGGGGCCGCCCCCCATGTTGATGGGCATTGTCATTCAAATAGTGTGTGTATGCCATGTCATGTGATCAGTCACGCAGGGTGGGGCTTATCTGCCCTCCCCCTAATCTTTTATTCAAGCTGGCAACCCTGAAACAGGATCCCCATTTCAGACTATCGGCCTCAAACTTGTGGAGGATGACAGAGATGTGGCTAGGGAAAGCAGAGCTAGCAGGCTTGTTCCTGCACACACACATTCACACACACACTTCACATGTTAGGCTACACAGTTTACTGAATGTCTGAAGAGGGCTATGACCTTAGTCAGAACTAGGGCTGGAGGAGAAATTCAGTTCAGTTTGCTCTTTCCGAACATAAACACACGAACTGACACACAACCAATCCTCCAAAATTTGCACTCCTCCAAATTTTCTCCAGCTCAGTAATGTTTACAAACATTCAGCAGCAAAGCATGCATTAAAATGCATATATTCAAGGAAATAACATGCAAAATATGCATTAAGGGAAATTGCTCTGCACAAGCGTGTATATTAGGCAAACCTGCATGCAAAATGTATATATGTGAAAAACCATTTTGTGAAAAACCATTTCCCCCCCTTTGCAATCAAGTGGTATATATGTTTGTGAAATAATTAAAAATTGGGAGAAATTCAACACTAAAATGTTGGTGAATTTGCATGAGGCCTCCTCCCCCCCCCCCAAAAAAAATACAAACTGATTGGAAATGTGGAGAACTGAATTTAAGAGTGGAAAGTGAACAGTTGTTGTTCAGACTGAGCTCTGGAGCTGTCCTGATCTAATAGGAAAGTACTGCTATGTCAGGGGCACTATTTACTGAGAAGCAAGGTCAGAAGTGAAATCTTAGCAAGAGGAAACAAGCAAGACCCAGATATGATCTTTTACTCTTGAATACACACAGTCCTTATTCTCTCAGTCCTTATTTTTTTCCTTTTACAGAAGCATTTCACATACCAGTGAGATCAATATTTAAGAAATACGTATATGGAATATTGGAAGCATTTCCCTAAATCAATCTTAAATGAAAGCATGCTGTATATACTCCCCCCCCCCAACTAATGTTTGGAAACTTGACACATTTGGATCTCTTCCTCAGTGCTCAGGATGGGAAGGAGAATGGATTATGCATTAGGTCGGGGAGGAAGGATCTGAAAGATTGTGTTCCCGCTAAGCTCCTCTCTCTCAAGCCTGATGCCCATATGGTCTATTAATAATGGAGTACTATAATTGAACAGCATTTTCCTTCAGATAAATCCCAAAGTAAGTTCCACGCAGACAGCAATCATTTAGCACAGTCTGACCAGCCAAACTGCAGTAACAAATGCGCCCAAGGGCACATTTACAGGAGAAAATCCCTGAGGGCCAAACACAATTCAGATACAGAAACCAACAGTTTGACCCCTGTCCATTTTTAGAAAAATGATTTTAACCCACTCAGCTCCAAGCATCCAAAACACTTACAGTCTCCCCCCGAATAGAAATTTTAAGATGTTTTTAATACATTCATTTTATGACGTGCTTAGTTTGCCATATTGTTGAAAATGCCAAAACCTAATAAAAAGGTTGGTTTTTTTGGTTTTTTGGTTTTTTAAAAGCAATTAAAGAAAAAGGATAGAAGCAGAGCAAGGTGGTTAAGAGCATATATCATGAACTAGGGTATCTCAAGTTCCAATATCTCCTCAGTTATTAAACCTACTTAAGCAAGCCACTATTATTAAGCCCTTTTCAGACAAGAATGCGCCTCAACAAGTAGGCAAAATGAGGCAACCCTCTCAGGCAGCTGATTTGGGGTGCTGAGCAAAATTACACAGTTATTTATTTCTATTTTATTTTTAGTGCCAAGGAGCAGGACATACACTTGTGGGGTTGCCTGCTTCAGGTACCAGAATAACTTCCCTAGCCTTTGGTTCTGTGCACCAAATAGAGGTACCATTTGCTAATTGGGCTCAGGCAGCAAAATGTTTTGAGCCAGCCTGCAACTGAGAACACTGAACACATGGAAGGGGAGCAGATCATGAGCAATAGTTATTCTGCCCTCTAATCTTTATGCATAAGTCATACCTTGCATGCACATCTTGTATACAGAACCTAAGCTGACTCAATATATTTCATAGGGCCCTCTCTGCCGAGGGAAGAGAGAACCTACTCACCCAGGCTCTGTGTGCATGACACAATCTATGAGGAGAGGTTGGGGCCTAGGGCCTGCTGTTACGATCCCAACATACTTGGTTCTCGTTGTTTGAGCAGGTCTTTGGCCTCACTAGGACTTTATCCTCACTTTAATCTCTAACAAAGGGATAACACTAGTCTACTTTACAAGACTGAGATCTTATATGTAAAGGTAAAGGTAAACGGACCCCTGACCATTAGGTCCAGTCGTGACCGACTCTGGGGTTGCGGCGCTCATCTCACTTTATTGGCCGAGTACAGCTTCCGGGTCATGTGGCCAGCATGACTAAGCTGTTTCTGGCGAACCAGAGCAGCGCATGGAAACGCTGTTTACCTTCCCGCTGGAGCGGTACCTATTTATCTACTTGCACTTTGAGGTGCTTTTGAACTGATTGGTTGGCAGGAGCAGGAACCAAACAACAGGAGCTCACCCCGTCGCGGGGATTCGAACCGCCAACCTTCTGATTGGCAAGTCCTGGGCTCTGTGGTTTAACCCACAGCGCCACCCGCGTCCCATGAGATCTTATATGTAGAGCAATATAAAACTGCTAAGAACTATCCATTCTGTGTCAAGAAAGCTTGTTTGAGTAAAAAGATAATGGGTCGCTTTAAAACAATAAAAGTTGTGTTGCACATGGCATATGCACAGGTATGGAAAAGATTTGCTATTATGTTATATTTAAGCTTACTGCCATTCTGAAGGAAATCAGCCCTGAGTGCTCACTGGAAGGACAGATCGTGAAGCTGAGGCTCCAATACTTTGGCCACCTCATGAGAAGAGAAGACTCCCTGGAAAAGACCCTGATGTTGGGAAAGATGGAGGGCACAAGGAGAAGGGGACGACAGAGAATGAGATGGTTGGATGGTGTTCTTGAAGCTACCAGCATGAGTTTGATCAAACTGCGGGAGGCAGTGGAGGACAGAAGTGCCTGGCGTGCTCTGGTCCATGGGGTCATGAAGAGTCGGACACGACTAAACGACTAAACAACAAACAACAAGCTTACTTCTGTTCATGCATACCCAGAACTATTTTTTATTTCATTTTTTAATATTTGGCCATACATACAAAACATGGCAAGATAATAAAAGCATCCCTACAGCCCCATGAAGAAACACAATTTTCTTCAAACCTTTGCAATGTCTACTCAACAAACAAGGGGACACTGCAGAGGCACCTCAGTCACAAAGGTGAAAAAGAATGGAAAACAGATCTTCATAGGATGACCAATTAAACTGTGACTAATATAGCATGATAGACCAGTAAGCCACCTTGAATTCCTTCATTCACAAGAAAAATGAAATGGTTCTTGGTCTTGGCCTTTAAATAACTTGATCAGTATCAGAGGTTAAGGGTTCACGAGATGTTTCAGAAAATACACACAAAAGGAGAAGCTATACAGCCACAAATAAAACACTTTAAGTGTGTTTTAAGTGCAATATACAATGTGAAACTAGATGGCTATGGTGAGCCTTATTGAAAATTCAATGTACTTTTAAAAATGTTTTTTTAAAAAGCATTTTCAGAACGGTTTTTATATGTGTGTAGATTCCACTTAAGTGCTATACAGTATATCTAGTAATTAGTACCCAATTATTCCACTGGGTCCTCAAACTTTCAGAAAATGCAAAGAATCCATTAAAATCCTTACAAAACAAACTCAGCCAGCATCTGATGGTCTTCAATGACCATGTGAGGTTGGAGTGGATCCACAATCCAGATAGAGCACCTGCCAATGTCTTCATTGCCTGCCTTCCTCTCTTTATTTTTTTTTTTTAAATAAATTTTTATTAATTTTCCAAACACAAAATAAAAAAACAAACAATACACAATACACAGACATACAAACATATAAACATGTATAATTTCATAACCATTTTTTCATAGACCTTACTTTCCGGACTTCCCCATACCTCCCCTTTTCTGCATCCTTGTTTTATATTTCTTCAGCAACTCCTCAGTCAACTAATTATTCAATTCAATTTCTTTTAAGTTCTTCTAATATTGTTAATTACAGCTGCAATTCTCTGTTTCCCAACCCCTTGACATTTTAACATTCCTGAATTTTACAACAAGTTCTAAGATATACTTTGAATTTCTTCCAATCTTCTTCCACTGTCTCTTTCCCCTGGTCACGGATTCTGCCAGTCATCTCCGCCAGTCCCATGTAGTCAATCACCTTCGTTTGCCATTCTTCCAGTGTGGGTAGTTGTTGTGTCTTCCAATACTTTGCTAGAAGAATCCTTGCTGCTGTGGTCGCATACATAAAAAACGTCCTGTCCTTCCTTCTCACCAATTGGCCGACGATGCCCAGGAGAAAAGCCTCAGGTTTTTTAGGGAAGGTCCATTTAAGAACCTTCTTAATTTCATTATAGATCATTTCCCAAAAAGCTTTTATCCTCGGGCAGGTCCACCAAAGGTGATAAAAAGTACCTTCAGTCTCATTACATTTCCAACATTTGTTATTGGGCAGATGATAAATTTTTGCAAGCTTGACTGGGGTCATGTACCACCTATACATCATTTTCATAATGTTTTCTCTTAAGGCATTACATGCCGTAAATTTAGTACCGGTGGTCCACAGCTGTTCCCAGTCAGCAAACATAATGTTATGACCAATATCTTGTGCCCATTTTATCATAGCTGATTTCACCGTTTCATCCTGTGTGTTCCATTTCAACAGCAGATTATACATTCTCGACAGATTCTTAGTATTGGGTTCTAACAGTTCTGTTTCTAATTTTGACCTCTCCATCTGGAAACCTATTTTCCTGTCCTGTTTAAATGTCTCATTTATCTGAAGATAGTGCAACCAATCTCGCACTTTGGGCTTTAATTTCTCATAACTCTGTAGTTTAACTTTTTCCCCATCTTGTTCTAAAATTTCACAATATTTTGGCCATTTAGACTCCATATTAAGTTTTTTCACCTCTTTAGCTTCCATTGGTGACAACCACCTGGGAGTTTTACTTTCCAATAAATCTTTATACCGCATCCAAACATTATATAATGCTTTCCTAACAATATAGTTTTTGAAACCTTTATGCAGTTTTACCTTATCATACCATATATATGCATGCCAACCAAATCTATTGTCAAACCCTTCTAGATCCAAAATGTCTGTATTCTCAAGAAGCAGCCAATGTTTCAACCAGCAGAAAGCCGCCGATTCATAGTAGAGTCTTAAGTCCGGCAGGGCAAACCCCCCTCTATCTTTTGCATCAGTTAAAATCTTAAATTTTATTCTGGGCTTTTTGCCCTGCCAGACAAATTTAGATATATCTTTCTGCCACTTCTTGAAACAGTCCATCTTGTCCAAAATCTGCAATGTCTGGAATAAAAACAACATTCTAGGCAATACATTCATCTTGATAACAGCAATTCGACCTAACAAAGAGAGTTTCAACCTTGACCATATTTCTAGATCTTTCTTTACCTCTGTCCAACATTTGTCATAATTGTCCTTAAATAAATTCACATTCTTAGATGTTAAGTTTACCCCCAGGTACTTTACTTTTTTCGTTATCACTAAACCTGTTTCATTCTGAAACTTCTCTTTTTCAGCCAATGTTAAATTTTTGTCCAACACTTTCGTTTTCGTTTTCGTTTTCTGTTTGCCTTCCTCTCTTTAGCCCAATTTACTTCTGAAGATTTCCCAAGGTATCAATTTCCTCAGTTCCCTACCCACGTAATTCAGCTCTTCAATCTCTACCCACAATTATGTTTTAAGGACAACAAAAGCTCTTTAAACACACACACAAAAACCACACACACACACACGACTCCACTTTGCCATAATTGGGGATCTATATTGACTTTTTTTAGAGCAGTAATTGTGTTTTGTCTGCTTTTCCTTTTTCGCTTCAAACAAAAGGAGAGAAAAATGATAAAAGGTGAAATCCATATTTGGAAAGAAAGAAGTTCAAAGCAATACAACCTGTTCAAGAACAATAGCAGCAAAGTCAGGGCAAAGTTAAACCCGTATAGTAATTTAGATGTCCATTAAGACAAGCAAAAGAATGTGTACTGCTTATGTAATTAAGTTACTGATAAATACTGGTTTGATCCTGACATACAAGTTGATCTTCTACTGTGCAAGAATTTCCTCACAGAGCTTTTCCAATTGCACCAACTAGTCTTGCTTTTAGGAATACTAACATTTCTCATTATTTTGCAAAGAAACCAACGATTCATTGCAGGAGGAGAGCTTGACAATAACAGTTTTCCTTTGTGAATATTCTACAGCTCTTTTTCAACCACATGACTGGAATTTTCCTCTGGATTCCATACTAACCTAGTGTGAAAATGATACAGAGCTCCATTTTGTATTATACTTTCAAGATTACTGCATTCTCTCCTAAAACACTCTTGGCATAAAAGCTGTGCCACAGTTAAAGTTCTAGTTTCTTTTTCCTTTCTTTTTAAAGGGGGGCGGGAGCAGTTACTCATGGTTTTATAAAAAAGTAATTTCATTTACATTCTCACAATCGTTGCTCTTTCACAAAGCAAACTATGTATACTGAAAGCTCAGGTTTTCACAAGGCTGTTCAGAGCGTCTCAATGGAAAACCCTGACCCAATGCCAACATGCCTTCACGTGGTATCCAGAATCTAAATTAAGGCTATATGTTCTATCAAACTGTTGGGGTGGTGGAAAAGAATGGAGCGACTTAGCCCTGGATGGGAGCACTCCACACAGCAACATTTTGTTACAGGGTCCCATCTTTTTTGTTCCAAGTAAGGATGGAGGAGAAATTTGACCCATGGCACATTTTACGGTAAATCTATTAAATTCACAGTTTCCAAAACAACATGAAAACAGTATGTAAAGCATAGTTTCAAGAAACGCATTCTTTTTCTCTGATTTATCTGGTGTGCTCTCAATACTTCATTATGCCTGTATTTCAGACTGCATTGTACAAGCCTACAGTACTTGCTGAACTACTTACTCTGTTGATACATGGAATCTATCTATGGAAAACCTACATTAGCTATCCATGCAAAGGCTTAGGTTTGGGCTGAGGATTAGTTTAAGAGTACTTACGTGATGCAAGTAAATCTACTTTAGCTGCTCATTGCTATAACGTTCCTAGTTTAAAGAGAATTTACTGTATGGAAAGCTGCTTTTCTTCACTTCTAAAGTATATGCAAGAATATTATAAAGCGTAATTCTTCATGATCTACCGATCACTATGTTCTGCCCCAGTTATATCTGCTATTTGAAATTCAGATGCATTTCCCTGCAACATATTCCTGAGGTATCCATTTCTGTTCTTGCTTTCACACTTACATGTTTGTAACATATCACTCGAGGCTATGATTGGAAGTCCTACTCCAGCTGTCTTCCCGCCACAAGAGACCAGGCAAGTAGTGACTGAAGATAGGGCCTTTTCCATCGTGTCACTCTGGCTTTGGAACTCTCTCCCTATAGATTCTCACCTGGCACCATATCTACCGAATTCAAATCACCAGGTTACAATTTTTTCCTACCTAACCATTAATTTTCTGAATGGTAATTGATGCATTTGTACCTGTCGTTTTAGATGTGTTGCTGTGTTGTTTATCAAATATGAAGAAAACACATGTTAGGGAGCGGCCCGATACCAATGACCACTTATCTATCTAGCTTGGTATTGTCTAAACTCATTGGCAGTGGCTCTCCAAGGTTTCAGGCAGAGAACATTTCCAGCCCTACCTAGAGATGCCACTGGGCTGCAGCTCTCCCCCGAGAATATGAGAATCTCCCAAAATAATTCTGTTGAGCTGAGCAGGAACAACATCCCAGAATAATAGCTTCTTCTGGTGGCTTTCTATTATAAGCAGATAGTGCTGAGCATTCTGTAAAATCAACATGTCATATTTGCTTAGGAACTCCCTCTCCCCCATGTCAAGAATTTATAGCCGACTGTGTGCACTTAATATCAATTTATATGGGAGTAGGAGATCATGTGCAGAAAAGGACAGCCAAAATGCTAATGGGGGCAATTACCCAATGAAGAAAGGTTTCTATATTAGGAGCTTTAAGACTTAACCCCCAATAAAGGTGAGAATGGGGCGGACATCATAGAAATGCACCATCTGGGGAGAGTGAATAGAGAGAAGTTTTAATGCCTCTCTCATAGCACCAGAACCATCCAACATAGCTAAAGACAGGCAAAAAGAAGTACCATATTTTTCCGTGTATAACACACCCTCGTGTATAAGACACCCTCTACTTTTGGGGATTCCAAATTAAGAAAATGGGGGAGAGTGTTAAGATTTGTTAAGCATTTTGGGGGGAGGATTGCCAAGAATTGTTGAGCTTATTTTGGGGGAATTGACCCGAGTTGTTCAACTTTTTCTGGAGGGGGAGATTTTGAGCAATTTTTGGGGGGGGGGATGCCGAAAATCACTCACCCGATGGACAAACGCTAACAAATGCACACGTCGAAGAAGCCCAATTGCCGCAATGGCATCCAATCCGCAGCAGCCATTGCCACAGACAACATTCACCCACCCAATCGCCACTGACAAGCTCCGGCTCACGGCTGCAACCAATCATACACCACCCGCCTCAGCACTATCCGTGTATAAGACCACCACCACCCATTTTAAACATTCTTTTAAAGTAAAAAAACATCATCTTAACACGGAAAAGTACAGTACTTCTTAACCCAGCAGCACATAGTAAAAATGCGGACTGCACTACCACAAGGCATAGTGATGGCTGCCAATTTGAATGACTTTAAAGAGGATCAGACAGATTCATGAAGGATGAGGCTCTCAGTGGATAATAATGGTTATATGTGCTTCCAGAATCAGAGGCAGCATGTTTATATCCCGCTCATCTGCAGGTTTCCCTTGCACATCTGGTTGGCCTACATAAGCCCCTGTTCTGCTCTAACAGGCCTCTTGTTATGTTCTCACCACATTTTTCACTATTGTTTTTTTCTGATTGCGACTCTTCAGCAATTATTGGGTGAAGAATGTTGGGGAGTGAGTATTGATTTAGAAATGGTGCAACCATTTGGATATTGATGAGAATAACCGCAAATAGCCACAGGGAAGATACAAATATGAAATATAACATGTTTTCTAAAGATACTTATCAACTGGGTTTATTGTATTTTATCTGCTGTAAGCTGACAAAAGGAAAATGTGGATTAAAAAAATTTCAAACGAATAAAGCAGTTTGGAGTGCCAAGCTGCACAGTGCTCAAAGCTCTACAAAAGCTTGTGGGAAAATTGGCTATTTGGGAAAGCAATTTTGTAGTCCATGTTATTGCCTCAGTAGCTTTAGGGACTGTACACAGAAGGGGAGGGGGGTACAGCTTTTCTTTCTGCCAGGAATAGTCAAGTCATGGGGATCAGGGTGGAGGAAAGCCTAGTTGTTGTTGCTTTTCAATTATATTTGTAGGAACTATATACTTGAGTGCTGGAGAGAAAAAGAGACAGCCACAGAGTGAAGCTGGCAATATAAAAAACATCAAAAAACAAGCCCGTATTGCTGCTTGCTACTAACATGCCAGTCAGTCCTTGAATTGTGTTAGCCCAGTCAGCGGTAGAATTCCACGTCTGAAATTGTAAATTTGACTGTTGTATGAATCGCACACAGTCCTGAGTGGTGTTTTTGAGCCAAGAGGGTGGGATATAATTGTTTTAATAAATCAAATAAACAAACATTTAATAAATGCTACTCACTTCCAATTATGTATTTTTGCAATCAGGGTAAAGTGCAAACAACTGATTTCCTAAACTGAAGGATCATAATCACAAATATTTTTCCCATTTTATCCTATGAGGCTTGTCTGATGCTGCTGGGTAACAATCAAAGAAAACTTCAAAGCCCAGATCACTTTCCTTCACTTTAGAACACAAATTCAGTATAGCTCAATCCAAAACAATCTTAGTTGGATCATTTTAAACCCAGTTTATTCTGCTCACAAAAGATATATATTTTCAAAACATGTTCCATCTGTTTGGGGATTTTAGCATCTGTGGTGCTGAATATAGAGAAGAGGGAAAGGTTTCTGGAATTTCTAGTTTCTCAAGGCAATAAAGGTTGTGATTCTAAAAATGATCAGGTTCTTAATGCTTGCTAGAGTTGAGCCCCGCAATAATAATTTGTGGTCATTAGAACTATAATTTGTGAGGATCACTGGAAATATTTTAGGTTATCAGTAAATATGGGTAAGCACCAATGCACTATTTTAGTTGAAAAAATTGCTGATAAGGTTCCAGGGGTTCTGTGGGACATAGTTCGAAAACCAACAATTAGGAAAAGAAAAAGATCCAAAATGTTAAATAATAGTTTGATTGTGTGCCATTTTCACTTTCGGAAAACACATAACTTGATATTCAATCAGGAGTATTCAAGAATAGTGACCTTTAACTTCAAAGGTAAATACTTTTTGGAAATTGTTCATCATGAACATATTGCTGATAGTGCAAAGGAAATTCACATTTGAGTTAGCTGCAAAAACTCTGGCTTAACCTTGCAGTCATCCTTAATTAAAGTGGGATTTTCTTCAGTGTTACAGGTCACATGGACTTGAGCACTTACATAAACAGAGACAAGCCCTTTAGCTTGCACTACAATTCAACTGCTTCCATGAATTAGAATGACAGCACTGTGGCTCTGTCTTATGTCTGCTTTTTGACATATTAAATGCCTTAAACTATTTGTGAGCATAGTGAATCAATATTTATTCCAGCAATTCGGAGGTATTACATCAATGTAATGATGGACTTGTTCATTCATAGTGTATGCATACCACTGCAGGATGAATGAAGAATGTCAGATGGAATGCTAAGAAACTACTTGAATTATAAGGGAAAGAAACGCTTCCAACTCTAAGTTGTCAGTTTAAAATATGGTCCATATGAGAGCAATTGTCAGAATATACTCATAAAATCATCATAGAGTTGGAAGGGACCCCAATGGACATCTAAGTTCAACACACTGCAATGCAGGTATCACAGCTAAAGAGTCCCTGACAGATGGCCATCCAAACTCTGCTTTAAAACCTCCACTGTAGAAGAGTCCACCACCCTTTGAGGTAGTCCAGTCCTGCTCTTACTGTCAGAAAGTTCTTCCTAAAGTTTAGTTGGAATCGCCTTTCCTGTAATTTTAATGCATTGGTTTGGCTCCTACCTTCTGGAGCAGCAGAAAACAAGCTTGCTCCATCTTCCATGTGACAGCCCTTCAGATATGTGAAGATGGCTATCAGACCTCCTCTCAATCTCCTCTTTTCCAGGCCAAGCATACCCAACTCCCTCAACCATTCCTCAAAAGGCTTGGTTTCCAGACCCTTGGTCATCTTGGTTAGGGTTGCCATATTTCAAAAAGCGAAAATCCAGACAGAAAATTTGTTGACCTTTTTTGCAAAATCTTGGGGGGAAATGACATTTCTGAGCTATTTTTAAAGAAAATTGCCCAAAACGACACTGCCAACATGGGTTGTGATTTATGCAATTGGGTTTCAACAATTTCCGACAGTTTCCGATGGCCAATTGCCAGGTAAGTCCAGGAAATTCTGGACATATGGCAACCCTAATCTTGGTTGCCCTCCTCTGCACACATTCCAGTTTGTCAATATCTTCCTTATAAATGGTAGTGTCCAGAGCTGGACACAGGACTCCAGGTATGGTGTGACCAAAGCAGAATGGAACAGTCCTGTTACTTTCCACTATACTTCTGAAGAAATAAAATTGAAGTACTGGACCATACCAGCCTTCACCTACCTGGTGCCCTGCAAATGATTTGAGGGAAAACTCCCACCAGCCCCTGCCAGCTGTTGCAGGGCACCAGGTTGGATAAGGCTGTGCTCTACAGTTATTAGCCTGAGGATAACTAGTGGTTGCATTAATCTGTTGTGTCAATTTCTCCTGTGGAGATAATTTTCTAACCCCTAATATTCCCCTCTCTGCCTCTGGTGTCTAGCAGGAAGGTGAGAAAAGCATTTTTGTGTCATTTCTTTAAGGTCCCTATCAGTGATGTTCAATATCATTTCACTGAAAGTTTAAGCGGATAAGTTTACTTTTTTATTGCAAACTTGTTTCTAGAATGTTTGCATGGCTTTGCAGTTCCTTACCAAATGAAAACAGAGGGGCTGTTTTTGGAGCAATATTAACAGGAACAGTCATTCTAGTTGGTTAAGGCCAAAAATATTGCTGTTTGATCAAGAGCTGAGGATTCATTTTCTTCATGTTGGAAAAGCCTATTCTGAACCTTACAACCAGAGGTTCCAATACTTTTTGTATGGGCAGAAGAGAGCTGAAATCAATACCAATGCCTTAAAAAAAAAAAATTAAACCCTTTTGTCACTTTCTTGTTTCAATCTGTGGCTTTTGTTCAGTTAATTATGGGTGCCTATTGTGCTCTCTGAAGATTAGATCTTTTTCTTCTACATTTAAGTACTTCAAGCTAATTTATTTTTATTTCATGCCATCAGCTGCTTTTTCCAGCTTGCAAGAAGTTCATTGCTTTCCCCCTTATCAAATCTAAGGCCTTGTGCAGTCAAGCATCCATCAAGCACAAAGAGAAGAGCTTCCTTGCAAGAGCAGTGGCTCTCAGGGAGGGGGAATTTGGTTTTCACAGGCTCAGTTCATTTCTTTTCCTCTACACTCAGGGCAATAACATTAACAGAGTCAAACAGAGAAGAAAACAAAAATGCAAAAATTGCCTATGCAGAAATGACATAAGGAAACCTGAAAAGCCGCTCTTTGCCCTCTCAAAGCTAAATTATTGCTAAGGCCAATGTAATTGTGTAACATCCGAATTAATACTGCACACAATTGAATATGAATAATAAAAGAATGTTTAATGGCAAATACTTTGCAATACTGCAGCATTTCCTGCCCTGGTGCCATTCAGATGTTTTGACTAAAATTGCTATCATCCCTTACTATTGTCCTTTCTGGTTGGGGTTCATGGGAGCTTGTAGTCCACAATAATTATTTTATTTTATTTTATTTATTTTATTTTTACCCCGCCCTCCCCAGCCAAGTCCGGGCTCAGGGCGGCTAACATCAGGTATAAAAACAATTGATTAAAATACAACTTAAAAACAAGATTAAAATACTACTTAAAATGCAGCCTGATTTCAGTGGAAGCCCAGATTAAAAACTGTTTGGGGGGAGAAAATGTCAAATCTTCACCAAGGCCAACTATCCAGACTGGTCCTATGTGGGCCAGAAAAGCCAGGGAAGTCCCCAAATAGGGGTTCCATCACAGAAGGAAAAGGAATAACTGGAGGGAACATGATTAGGAATGTTGTTTTATAGTACAGACAGCACTTAGCTCCCCTGAAATATTATTATCATTGATGTGCTCAAAATGGAGTTGTTTCTCCTTCAATTATTTATTAAAAAATTGTTTTACAGAAAAATTGAGTCACCACATATTTCAGGAACTGAAAAATCTGCACTTCTTTAAGGAAAAATATGAATATGGTAGGTGGCAGTGTGCATAAAAATGCAAACATTAGTGAAAACAATATTTAAAATGCATTCTATTGAAGGGAAACTACTTACAAAAATGTGTGTATAAAGAGAAATGTGCAATAAAATGCAGATAAATGTTTCTGAGGGCGGTTTTTATTGCAAACTAATGTGGAAATGTGATGAACTTTAAAAAAACGGGGGGGGGGGGAGTAACTGAGGGAAACAGCGGCAGATTTGTCCATCTATCTGGGACCTTTTACATGCAAATCTTTTGCTTATCATTAGGCTATGTTGCTTTCCCTAATAAGAGAAATAACTCTTGTGAAACACCAACATACATTGGAGAACTGGAAAACGGATAAATTCCAGAGATATTGGAGGACTCGCCATCCTTATGGGACTGTGAAAGCTGAGTCCTGAGGAAGGATCACAACCCACAAGCACATAGTATACCTCCATTATTAGATACCAGTAATATTTCCTTACACAAACACCAGAGATGCATATCCTGGATCATGAAACACAGGCAGTTGAAATATCCAAATATCTGTTTGCGAGGCAGGAAGATTTCATTTCTGCCTTACCCCTTCAACTGTTCAGTTTTTTCTGGCAATTTGGGTCCTGTGAAAGAGATACATATCATGCTATCCCTTGTGTACATTATCCTATGCAGTCTATAGGAGCACTTCTGCCTCAGGTTCAGAAATGTTTTGAATCAAAGGGCCTTGTCACACTTGTTTTTTTCCATCAACAAAATTGGTCCCCGTGTTGAACCTCATTACGCCCTAATGCCTCCTCATGCTCTCTTCCAAATGGCTGGCTTTTATTGTCTGGATAACTGGAAGATAATAAAAAATCCTGACAGCAATATTACACTTGTCAAATCCCTCACCTACCGTGACAGCAGACAGGCATTTGGAGGAGACATCAATGCCATTACATCAACACAATTAATTCTGTTCACTGACTAAAACCTTGCACTCAGGGGAGAGAGAAAAAAGCATTAGCCTAATATCTTTATCTGTCTGACAAAGCTCAAATTAGTGCACTGCCAGGGAGGTGAACTTCATGTCAACATACAATTAACATAAAGAGAGCAGGCTTTTTGCAACAATGCGTTTTTGTTGCCACGGTGGTATGGGAGTAACAATACCTGTGTATGAACTCTGACACTAACCTCCTGTGACGGCTTTGTCAACTCATGTCACTTCTCTGAAACTCAGTTTCCACTTGTCTTGCTACTGAATTGTTCTTCAACAGCCTGGCATTAGAAGTTGTTAACTTCCACTGCTAGGCATGCATAGCTCAGGAGAGAAAGAGATCTTTAATCTCCTAGCCCTCAGTCTCTGGGGCTTAGCATTATTATCATCATTGAATTATTAATCACCTTCTACTCCAGTGTTTCAAGGCAATTTACACATAAGATTATCTAACAAGAGTTAAAAACTCACACACAAAAAAAGACACACCAATTCAGCAACAGCAATCAATATTTAGAAACAGTTTCCCACAAATGTGTCAACCAGCCCAGGCCCACGAAGGGCAACTCTTCAGCTGTTGCTTGTATTTCAAAATCATTTGTTCTCCCTATTATCTCTAGGACAAAACCTGTGTGCTACTGATCAACTGTTTTACTCATTCTGAAGCTACTTATAAAAAGACAGATACTATCCAGTCAACAAATGCTGACCCAGCAAAGTATCAAAGCATTTTTATTTATTTAATAGCACAAGCAATCCCTTTGAAACTAAATAGATGAGACCTACAGAGAAACTTCAAGGTTGGGAAAATACCCTTAAAACTTTGGGATCAGTTGCCTCAGAGATCTCAGCAACGTCCTCAGTGTGAATGGTGAACACAAGTCTTGCCATTTTATTAGCAGGCTAGATTGATTTCTGTCAGAATTTATTTATTTATTCATACATATGTATATACATTCAATGTGGTGGCCATTTCATGCTGTACTATTTTAAAATAAAAATGCCAAGATAAATTTCTGTCATTATACACAGCAGAATTACAAAATACACTGTCACAAGTGTGAGAGTACAAGAAGGTACATCGTCTTAAAACTGGGGGGAGGGGGAGGTTGCTGAGAAATGATTAAGCTGCTTACCTTCTGAAGATGCTTTTTTAAAAAACAAAAAAAGACAACAGCCATGCACCTAATTCTATAAATGCTCATTTTGTTTAAATATATTTACAAAATACTTAATACTTAAAAATCTATAAGGAGTGTACAGTATTAATAAACAATATCAATAACACAAAATGTAAAAGCAGTAAAATAAAAGTATAACAGTGTATAAAAACAAGTAAAAACAGGAATTTATGGTCTGATTTTATGGGTCAGAGAAAGCCTGGGCAATACAGGTATTCATTCATTCACACATTCATGCATGCATGCACACTTTATTACTACTGCTACCACATTTACACAAGTGGGGATTTGAACTTTGATCTGCAGAGTCCTAAGTCTAACACCAACTATCTTGATGAGAGAGGGGTGCACATAGCCTGAGGCAAAGGACAAGATGGGGTCCCCTCCTCATTTCAATTACAGCAGCTGGCTGAACTGGCAACTGAATCATACTCCAACAACGGTGACAAAATGACACCCTCCACTGCGTCTGAGGGCCAGGACAGGCCATAAAGCTTGGTCCTCTAACAGCAGGAAATGGCCAGGGGGCCTTAGGAGAGACAGCCAAGGGACTGCCACTGCTGCCCTCCAGCAGCTGCCACCTGAGACAGTTGCCTCACTTTGCCTAATATTAGGGCCTGGCGTCTATGCATACCTGTATGTGAAAATAAGTGAGTTGGGCCTACAGTAAGTGGCATAAAGGTTGAAGGGCTGGGCATTTTTTTGCTCTGTTAATTGACTTTCCATTGCTTTGTTTCCATCACTAACAAACCTTTCTGACCTTGGCAGTGTCTGCAAGCATCTGGTGTGTTAAGCCAAAAGACTGTGCCGAGGAAAAGAATTTTATTAACCTAAGGGAGACTAAGGAGGAGACAGTATATATGGAGGCCCTGGCATGAGGCCATAGCAATACCCTTTTCTTCAAAGCTGTTTCTCTGAAACAAAAACCGGCTCACATTTCTGTTTTTCCCCTTGAAGGCAGAAGCACTCCCCCTCTGAGTAGCAACTTATTCCAACAGCGTTCAAATTAATTGCTTCAGTTGGAATGATAACTGAACAATAGCTAGCTTCTACCCAACAGCTACAGTTTCTGGAAGAGTGAATGCAAAACCCCTGGGGATACCCGAAAAAGGTCCAACTTACAGAGTATTACATACACAGACTTCTCTCTCTTCGGTATCTCAAGAAGGGCAACTTCAGTTTATTTATTTGAAAAATGTGGTCAGAACAGCAGGGTGAGGAAAGAGAAGAGTCTTGGAGTTTTAAAAAAGGATGTTCAAGGTTACAAATAGAATCATTCCCATCTCAACAGGATATTACTTTGGCCAAAACAAGGATAGACTATATATTATTTATCTTCTGTTAGAAGATGTTGTACTACAAGCAAATCTCTTTGGTCACAGATGAGGTGCGGACACTTTCTCTGAGCAGGACCTCGCACTCATAGAAGTTACCTCTATCTGATTTCCTGCACTCCCTTACTTCTTCCTCAGCCCCACATACCACAGTTCCCAGGAAAGTCCCAGAACTCTGAAAGGACCGAACGAGTTACGAGAGAGAATGGGGCACCAAAGTTATCCTCCACCAATCCCCTTCTGCAGAATGATCTCTGGTTCCAACCCTTTGTGGATGGGCATTGTGTGTATGATAACATTTCATCCTCATTCATGACGTTATATTTTAGCCTTCCCCAGACCAGTGCTGTTCAGTTGTGGTTTTTTTTACTACAGCTCCCATAAACTCCAGCCAATATGGCCAATGGTCAGGGATGATGGTACCTGGATGGCAACAAAATGGGGAAGACGGTTATGTACACTATTCTGTATGGCAACTGCAACAAAAATTAGGAATTTATTTACCACTGTTTCCTTCACTTGCGCATCCTGAATTATTATGATCTTGGCATGAAATAATAACCAATCGCAACAGTTTTAAACTCTGAGAACCAGCAACATTTGGGGAGCTGGCTATGTCATCCTAGAAATCTTGTCTGAAGCATTGAACTTTCAGATATCTGCTGGAGTTTAGCTGTACCTCGTCCTATGCTTACCTGTATATATGTGTAAATAAACCATATATATATCACGACAAGGGACGCGGGTGGCACTGTGGGTTAAACCACAGAGCCTAGGATTTGCCGATCAGAAGGTCGGCGGTTCGAATCCCCGCAACAGGGTGAGCTCCTGTTGCTCGGTCCCCGCTCCTGCCCACCTAGCAGTTCAAAAGCACGTCAAAGTGCAAGTAGATAAATAGGTACCACTCCGGCGGGAAGGTAAATGGCGTTTCCGTGCACTGCTCTGGTTCGCCAGAAGCGACTTAGTCATGCTGGCCACATGACCTAGAAGCTGTATGCTGGCTCCCTTGGCCAATAAAGCGAGATGAGCGCCACAACCCCAGAGTCGGCCACAACTGGACCTAACAGTTGGGGTCTCTTTACCTTTTTACATCACAACAACTCCTTAAGTCTCTTTTTGGCTTCGCTCCAAGAAAACAGAACCCCAATACATGTTACATCCCTGAAGTTCTCACCACTTGAAGAACTGGAATTTGTGAAACAATTTATTATCTTTTTAAAATGTTCTTTAGTCACCAAATCACCTAGGAAATATTTATCAATGGGTGGTTTTACAAATTCAATAAATAAAATAATCAGTAATAAAGTTCCAGTGATAAAGTCGAATCAGCACATCTGACTGCAAGACCCCCAATTACTGCTAGGCCCAACTGATTAACATGCTTTGTGTGGGTGGCCCAGAGGGATGGTAAGACATGCTTGCTAGTACTACTTCTGTGAGGCAATTTTCTGTCTAATGTGAACTCCATGCCTCCTTTGCCTCTCCAGCAATATATTATTCCAACCAACTAGTTCCTTTAATATAGCAACAGCTCCTTCACGCAGACCTTGATCAAATACAAAATATAAGCTTGGAAGAATCTTGGGCAAGACTCTTAGTCCAAGAGCTATCAGAAAGTAAGAAACTGAAATACAGCTTCTTACTGTATTCAAAATATCCATTTAAAAAACAAAAACCTATGGGCTATCCCAGTCAGAAGTAACCAGTATGAGGTCCTCCAGATGTTGTTGGCATCCAGTTGTCATTAGTGCTGCCAGCATAGGCAATGGTCAGGGATGATGGGAGTTATAGTCCAGCAATTTCTGGAGGGTACCAGGTTGGATAACATCATCTCAAATAGTGAAATGGAGAAACCAACACCAATAGCAGAGGTCGCTGGGGAACCTGGTTTGTTACCTGAATAATGACTGGACAGAAATACAATGTGCGCTTGACTCCAGGCTGCACTGGTTAGAGCGATGCATAAAAGACTCCTGCTTCAGGCATAGCTTGGTGTAAGGATATATTTGGTTTGTAAAACTCACAGTGCGCAGTCAGACACATCTGTTAGAGTATGTTTGCTCTCTTGCCAAGATAGTAAACAATCGAATGTAGATAAAATTTGTGCAGCTTTACAAGACAAGAAGTCTTGCCGGTTTCATAACAGGGTGCAAAACGTATGTTTAGCCCGCCAAGGTTTTAAAAACTGTCTCTATAAAATTGTTGGTGTGCAGTCTCCATATTTTCACCTGAATTGTCAGTGTGCATTCCAATTCACCAGTCAATTCATATTTTCCCTTAGATATCTGAAAGAGAGTACAAAACATCTGTCCTGCTCACGGAAGAACATCTGAAGTGTTCATGCCTTGAGGAACATTTATATGGCCAGATGGAGGTTATAAGCCATCTCTGCTCATGGCTCCCTGAGCAGCAGGAGCTGAGGTCTACTGTCCTGCCAACACCTGTTGAAGACATTTGTCTTCCAACAAGCCTTCTAACTGAAGACTTATGCAACATATATCTGCATTGGACTTGAATTTACTTCATATATGTAGTGTTTATTTAATTATTTATTGAATTTATATACTGCCCTATACCGGGGGGGGGGGGGTCTCAGGGCGGTTCACAGAATAAAATCAAGATATAAAACCACAAAATACATAATAAAAATAAAAACAGCAACCCAATAGCCCTCCCCCCCAAAAAACCCCCCACATTTTAAAAGGGCATAGGATTTCAATCAGATCAACCAAAGGCCTAGTTTAAAAGGAACATTTTTGCCTGGTGTCTAAAGGTGTATAATGAAGGCACCAGGCAAACTTTCCTGGGGAGAGCATTCCATAGATGGGAGCCACTGCAGAGAAGGCCCATTCTTGTGTTAACACCCTCTGGACCTCTCAAGGAGGCAGCACATTTTAAATTGTGGATATATATACAGTGGTACCTCAGGTTAAGAACTTAATTCATTCAGGAGGTCCATTCTTAACCTGAAACTGTTTTTAACCTGAGGTACCACTTTAGCTAATGGGGCCTCCTGCTTCTGCCACCGCACAATTTCTGTTCTCATCCTGAAGCAAAGAGGTACTATTTCTGGGTTAGTGGAGTCTGTAACCTGAAGCGTCTGTAACCCGAGGTACCACTGTACAGTGTTTTTATATATTTTCATTGACATTACTAACAGCCCAAAAGTGAAGTTGCAGGATATTATACCATACCAATGAATAAATAATAAGAAAAGGAAATGGTAGCACACCAGTATGAATTGAGTTACAGATGGGTAGCCGTGTTGGTCTGCCATAGTCGAAATAGAAAAATTCCTTCCTGTAGCACCTTAAAGACCAACTAAGTTAGTTCTTGGTATAAGCTTTCGTGTGCAAGCACACTTCTTCAGATACACATCTGTGTATCTGAAGAAGTGTGCTTGCACACGAAAGCTTATACCAAGAACTAACTTAGTTGGTCTTTAAGGTGCTACAGGAAGGAATTTTTCTATTCCAGTATGAATTGAGACATCTGTATTTGCCAAGCTGGCATGGATGGTGAATATTGACAATCTAGGTCCAAAGCATAAGAAATAACATCCCACCAGAAGACATAGAAATGTTTTAGATCCTCCACCCTCCCACCTTGGAAACTCATAGTTGATGTGTATTTCCCCCACAATAGCCAAATTCCGCACGCTCTTATAACACACAAACAAAAGCAGGTTTTTCATTGCTGGGCTATTGAAATCCTAGCTGTAGCTTACATCCATGTCAAAAGATCTCTAAAGCAACAAGCTTTTGTGTTACCCATCCATATATTCTATAATGACGGTTATGGGGAAGCCTGAACAGGTGATTTAATTATTTTTGATATTTCTTAGCATATTGGGTATACTATATTATACTTTTGTAAGGGGAAAAAGTTGATGACAGAACAGCAAGGGAGGGATGACGGAGCTGTGAGTGGAGGGGTGTTGGCAAGAGGCTAAGGGGGTTTGGTGGGGTTGCCAAACAGACAGGGTTAGTGAGCAACGCAAGCAGGGGTAGAAGCGTATGGTGTGGGTGGGTGGGTGTTTATGTGTATATGTGTGTGAGAAATTGTTTTCATGTGTGAAAATATTTTAGCTGTTTTTATGCAATCAATTATTCTGTGTGTGTTTTTACCGCTTTGTAAATATATATTCATAAAGGAAATGAATACAGTTGTACAGTGGTACCTCGGGTTAAGTACTTAATTTGTTCTGGAGGTCCGTTCTTAACCTGAAACTGTTCTTAACCTGAAGCACCACTTTAGCTAACGGGGCCTCCTGCTGTTGCCGTGCCACCGGAGCACAATTTCTGTTCTCATCCTGAAGCAAAGTTCTTAACCCGAGGTACTATTTCTGGGTTAGCGGAGTCTGTAACATGAAGCGTATGTAACCTGAAGCGTATGTAACCCGAGGTACCACTGTACTTTGGTTGACTTGCGAGTCAAACGTTTTGGCTCCCAAACGCCTGGAAGTGGGTGTTCCCGTTTGTGAACGTTCTTTGGAACCCGAACATCTGACATGGCTTATGCAGCTTCCAATTGGCCACAGGAGCTTCTTGCAGCCAATCGGAAGCTGCGCCTTGGTTTCCGAACGTTTTGGAAGTCGAATGGACTTCCGGAATGGGTTCTGTTTGACTTCTGAGTTACCACTGTATATAAATAACGGGAGTTGTGGCCCTACAGATGTTGCTGTGCTACATGTTCACCAACCCTGCCCTAGAGCATTGCAGTCACAGTGGAGAACAGAGGACTAACTGGACAACTAGCCTGACCTGGTATAAGGCAGCTCACTACGTCCCTAAGAAGTCGGCTGCGTTAAACCGGTATTATTACATCAAACACGATTAGGCCGTTTTGTGATTAGTGATTAAAAGACTAGAAAGGCACTCCATTCCTAAAGGAGGTATTAGAGAGTTAATTAAAAGTTTTAATCTTCCTCAAATTAAAAGCAAATCTAAATTCATCCCTTAAAATTGCTTTTTCCTGATTGAATGACGCAAAATTCAAATGCAACCTAGAAGGATCATTGTTCTATATCTATCTGTATTCCATTCCAGCGGCAAATACAACATCCAAATAAGCAGAAAAGGCCTCCCAGTTTTAATTTAATTTTGTTCAAAACCCAAATAGCACTCTGCTTACATTTTACAAAAAAAATCAATCAATCAAGGTTTTACACATTGTTCTTAAGGAAGGACTGCCCCCTTCTGGCCACACAACAGAAATGTTCCCAATTAATCTTACTGATAAGTGTCATCAAATCTTTCTCTCCATGTGAAATTACTACGCAGTGATAAATCTATGAAATCAGAAAACTGTTGAACTACAGGGTCGTAAATTTTACAACCACAAGTATGTTTGGCATTGAAATTCACATTTAATGCTTTGACCAATGTAAATGTGTTCTACACATTTTCCAGCATTCAAAAAATAACATTAGCTCTTATCTTATTAACTTGGCATCTTTGCTTGGGTGCGCAGGCTGCCACCAGGGGCCATATGCCTATTTGATGCCTGTTATCTATATTTGATTACAAACTTTGCCATAAATTTCATGCAACATCAATCAACATAAAATTGCATAAAGGCATCAAAACCTCAACAGCTTCAGTGGCTTAAAATTGCAGATCCATTACAGCATATGGCTGTCCTCCAACCATCACTAGGCTGTCCAGTGGTGTTATTTTATCATTATACGATCTGTGCTTATTCATTGCTCCTTTATTATTATTTTTTGTAAAGGATTTCCCCTCTAGTGGCCTTCATTGTAATGGATGCAGTGGGCAGGAAGCACCTATCTAGCTTTATTATGCATTCTTACTTATGAGAGTTGCTTCATTCCAGTCAACCAAAAGACACATACGAAACACCACAGTGTGGCTATAATTGCATTTCATTATCTTGAAGATTTTGTTTAGTGTTTGAACAGCTTGGTGAAACGCCCTGGAGAGCCAGAGAAGGACTCACAGGAGTTCAAAAATGCGGGGGTTCAAAAGAAAGATGCATCAGGTCTAACAATTTATTAAAGAAGGTTACAAACTTACAACAAAGGTCCAACAGTTCCCTCCTTGCCCCGATCACAGCATTCTGCATGACAGACTCCACAGCAAGGAGATTACTTGTCTGCACTCAAGTAAAGATACACAAAGGCCCTGGCAGGCTAAGTCACCTGGGAACACAGGTGGATGGTATTAATCATTACCTCCCTCTCTAGCTATGCCTGGGGCTACATCAAAGCATGTGAAATGCATATGAGCTCAGTGCTACAGCTGCTACCAGTTAGGTAGGGGTCATCTTGACCATCAATATGCTGCAAGCAAGGCTTCCAGACCAGCTTGCCTTTTCAGATCAACACATTTGACTACTTGATCTATGCACTGTTACACACGCAATTACGGTAACTTCATTGAAAAAAAGAGTAGTGCAGAATTATTAAAAGCAGATAATAAAATAGCCAGGGCTAAGCAAGATCAGAAAACACTCCCATTGCTGCCACCCTTCAAAAAGAACAAATTAGCACAAGAAATTTGTGACATTTGCACAAAATTGGCTGTTTGAGAGGCTTTTAGAGGCTCCAGTTATGAAGGGACAATGATAATGAAGAACAATGACTGGGAAGAAAAATGTTACCAAACATTTCTATAGACGTCCAGGCCAGTAGAAAACCATTAGTCTGTTAATGTACAAAGATAACCTGCTGGCCTTGCTCTCTGATAAAATACTCAGACCGATGGAGGGCAGCTTTTTATCAGAGAGAGGCAAGAATCTGGCCCTCTGGGGTCACACAGTTCCTCGAGGGAGGAGGATTCTGGGCTGTTGAGCAAATGTCTCATTTTCAACTGTCTCCATTTTTCTTTTCTAACCAGCAGTCCTGGTGGCATACAGAGCAATGACCCAGCCCTCAATACACAGAGGTCCTGGTTTAAACCCCATGGCACCTGGCATATAGTGTGTGCTTTTAATGAAACTGAGATTGTTTCATTTTTAAAAAATATGTAGACCATTAAAATAGACAGTGGCACATATTAGCTCAGCAAACTTCATTGACACCAACTTAAATCAAATTGCATGTCCCTTCAGTAGCAGACAAGCAAGGAATCTGGAAATCCACTCCTTTCTGGGTGTACAGATGTAGCGTGGCATCCAGCTGGCTTACCTCTGGAAGGCTGCCGTTCAAAGAGTCTGTTTAGAGCTGTGCATCTACACACACACACACACACACACACACACACCATCATTTTTGTCCCAACAGCTGCTCCCCCAGTGCTTAGATAGAAGTATCTGAGGATGTTCTTGAAATTGACTCAAGTTTTATGAAACAGATGTCAGAATATGCATCAGGTAGAACAGAGGAGATATCAGAAGGGCAGACTTGAACATCTACTGTGCAAACATTTAATTCGGGATTGGAAACAGAATGCTAGATGAACTGGGCCTCTGGTCTGATCCAGTTCTTTCCTTAATTTAACAGAAGAGTGAAAACTGGAAAGAGAATTTTGTTATTAATGTGTTTTCGAAGTATTCGAAGAAAAGTGGCAGCTTTTAGACTGAAAATCTAAAAGCCAAAATATGCTAGGATTCCCTATTGTTTATCAAATGTCAGCCACAGCACCTGTGAACCAAGGGAAGTGCCCGTATAAACATCATGATTACTGTGATGGACCAGGTGCAAGTTACTGGGTTACACTTACCTTGTAACCTCTTCTCACTAATACTTCCCCCTGTTAAATCAAATTCGTCCTTGTATGCTTGGTTGATTTATAAATCAATGTTTGGTGCAATTATATTAGCCAAAATCCATGCCGATGGTGAACAATACACGGCGAATTTCAAAGGAGGTATTTCACCAAAATGAGATTAGTTCAATGGAAGTTGAAAAAGAGTGGCTTGTATCCAGTGCAATGCTAAGTAAACATCCTACCAAGGCAAGGATTCCCACTTGCACTATTGGACTTCTCTTCTTCTCCCCCTTGCGTACCCTGCCCCCTCCCCTAATCTGCTCCAGAGAGTTGAGGGGAATCCCAAAACATATTTAGGAGCACAGAGGTAAAGTCCCATTGCACAAGGGGAAATCCCACAAAACCCTGTTGCCCTTGAAATATGTTGTGGACCTTTTGTTAATTGGACAGCAACAGCCAATTCAATATTTTGAACTGCTTGCTACCAGTTAACAGATAAAAGCGCAGATGTGTTGTGGTGCTTGCCCAGAGAACTCAAAGAGTCTGTAAGCCCAGACAGGCAGTCTGTCTTCCTGGAGAGAGCTCTATTGTCCTGTCAAGGAGTAAGGAGACTTTTACCATAGATCAGGTGCAAATGTGTGGCAA
The DNA here is from genome assembly GCF_964106645.2 of Podarcis pityusensis. Lineage (NCBI taxonomy): Eukaryota > Metazoa > Chordata > Lepidosauria > Squamata > Lacertidae > Podarcis > Podarcis pityusensis. Next base: position 52,067,069 of record NC_138027.1, read on the forward strand.
ACTGATCAGCTGTATCCTCCCCACCATAGATGGAGGACCTGGAAATGGAAGAAAAGTAGCAGAATTGTTAAGCTGCTAATTTAATTGCTGGGGGGGGGGGGGGTTCGCTTTTCGCCACATGGTTCTCAAAGTGGCTTAAAATATAACGTGTACAAAATTCAGTAGGGAGGAGATGGGCCCACAGCACTGAAAGCACAGTTCCTTGATGGCATGAGTCATGCTTCTGGCCCATAGGGAACAACTAATTTGTGCTCTCCCCAGTGATTTCAGTGATAGTCTTAGGGTGTGCAGGGCAAGGTGGCCCTTAAAGGTATCCTGGGCCTACGTTATTCAGGGCTAGTAGAAAAACATTGAACTTAGTTTGGTAGCAGATAGGAAGCCAGTGCAGGTTTTTTAACACCAGTGCCATGTGCTGGAGGTCAGTTCCCAGCACCAGTCTAGCCATAGTATTCTGCACTAATTGAAGCTTCCAGACCAGACCCAATGGCATCCCCCCATAGGGCGCATTGCAATAATCCAGCCTTGAGGTTACCTGCACATGAACCACAGGGGTCAGGTTATCCCTATCCAGGAATGTCCAGAGCTGACAAAGCTAACAAAAGGCTCTCCTACCCACAGAGGCCACCTAAGCTTCAAATGACAATGGTGGTTCAAGGAGTATTCCCACACTATATCTCTTCTTCTTCAGAGGAAATGCAACCCCATTCCATTCAGCTAACTCTCCCAGAAGACCACCCACCCACAAAGCGTCCCAGGGTTCACACTTAGCTTGTTAGACAGAAAGGGGTCTCATGTCACAGTGGTTCTTAAGTGGGAAAACAAAGATGATTGATGAAGAAAAGGATGAAATAGGTGTTTATGCATACCCATAGCCTGTGCACCTCTCTTGTTTGTTCACAAGACTTAGGGAATTTCTGAATGTGCAGGCCTGCCCTGTTTGTGGGGAAAGAGTGATGCGGGTGTGCATTTTATGTTACCCAACATCCTCTTACAAAACAGATCCAAGGACATCACAGTTGAAACTTTGAGGCACGACTGACCTGCAGTGCCAAATCAGGACCAGATCTGCAAGAAATTCAAGGTTCAGATAAAAGGACTTGTATTGTGCTACATATGTTGGGATCAAGAAACAGGTGTGTGTATTTGAAATGAGGGGATCTACTTGGCCAAACTTAAGGCCAGCCTAAGACTCATCAGTTTCAATAGGCAACCTAAACATGGGCTGGAACGTGCTTTTGGAATTTTAAGAATGCTTAGGCTTGCCTGGGTTGTGCTGATGTACTTTCGTTAGGCAAATGCACCAGTCTATACTGAAAGAGACCAGGATAGCCACACGCAGCCATGACAACGCTATTCCAATATTTTCCCCCGTATTGTTTTATTTGACAGGCATTTACAACGTTCCATTCATATACCTAAAAACATAAAAATAGACCTTCTTTCAGCTTATAAAAGAAATATATAAGAACCTTTGACATTGACAGTTCATGACGTTATGTACAAGAACAATGGCACCCTCCAAGTACAGGACGTTCAGCATTTGACAAGCTTATTGTATTCTACTGGGGACAGCTAAAACATTGTCATGTCTAATAAATTGGTACACAACCGACTTGAATTTAAATATAGTGAGATAACACGGGGTGTAAAAACCTTGCTAAAGCTTTTTAAGAAAACAATGAAGAGATTGCAAAAGTTAAAGACAATAAAACTTTCAAAACACTGAATATAGTGCGGGTGAGACTCCAATATTGGCTGGGACACAAGGCAGCTAGTGCTGCCGCCCGGTAACATTTTCCATTCATGTCTCAAAATATAGCCACAGCTGATTGTATAAAATAGAATCCCTAAAGCTATTATAAAATTTTAGGCTTTCAGCGTACCTACTAATGTGTCAAACATCAATAGATACAAAAATGATCCCTTCAAAAAACCCCAAACCAAACAACAAAACTCTCTCCCCCCCCCCTTTTTTATTCGCAGATCAAAACTAAAATGGGAAAGCTATATAAATATTTAAACAGAAAAAGTGCTCTTTAAAAATTATTTGGAAATCTTTAAATTTCGGTCACAACTTTACCCTGTTACAGATGTTTAAATAAGATTTTTTTAATTGAAAAAAAGAAGAAGTTTTATTGTTCAGAACATTGCTCATATTCCACAGTGGGTTGGGGCGGGGGAGCAATCAATAAGTACACTGATATCACAGAGGATAATAATAGGAGGAGGTCAGGTTTTTTGGCCACAAAATGTTCAATTTTTCCTGAGCCCTAACTTCATCAACCACAGAGGATCAAACTCATCCTAGACCCAGACTGTCTATTCCAACAGAATTCACAGCAGGGATTAATTTAACCCTCTTGGTTTCTCAGCTATTTAATGACATTGCTAACTTAATTCCAGTCTCAAATATGTACAGCTGTCCAGTTTTATTTTTATTTTACAAAAAGGAAAAAAAGATTATCCCTAAGAGTTTCCAGTTTAGAATGATACTATAAAACCAACATCCTCAACCCTTTCTAAAAGGGTTGCTTTACATCCTAGAGTTGGAACGAAAACACAATCTCATGCACGTTTACTCGGAAACAAGTCCTGCTGTGTCAAATGAGACTTAGTCCCTAGCAAGTGTGCATAAGATTGCAGGCTAACACTGTAAAATTCCCATCCCTTTGTGCCCTTGCATTTCAGGTAAAATACAAAAAATATCTTTTTCAAGTGTTAAATTTGGATCTCTTTTTCAAATAAAAAAAGAGTTTGGCATTGTTATAATTTTTTTCTTTAATGTAAAACTAGAACTTCCAACGTTGACATTAAATCAGACTAGCCACAGACCAAAGAGAACTCGGCACAACATAAATTCCAGATTTTCCCTCACACATTCCTAAAATATACATAGTGTTACTGGATCCAGAGATCCTCCCTTGGTGACAGTAAGCTTTGTGAATGCTACTGTGTATAAGTACCTCCCATGCCAAACAAACGTTTGGTGTTGTCAGTACTGATCACTTGTGAAGGGGTGGGAGAAAGGGGAGCCTGGTTCTGGTTCCTCCCCAAGCAAGTGACTGAACCATTGCGAGCTGACAGCCCCAAATATCTGTTCAGCAGTGCATGCGAAGTGCAGGTCCACCCCATGCATACCCCTGGGTACTGAATGAAAGATTTTTTTCCCCTCCACTCAAACGCCAACCGTGGCATCCCATAAATTAGGGAAGTCCATGCACTGATGTCCGCTTCTTGGCATGGGACTCCCTTGCTGGATGAGAGTGAGAAATGTTGACGTTTAAGGGGGATATAAGAATACTGCAGCCTGAAAGACTTATTCCTTGCAGCTTCCTTGCTTAAGATGAACCCATGATTGACGTCACATATAAAATTTGTTTGCTGCTTGTGCTATCAACTTAAGCAAATTTGATGCATTTTTGTGTTTGTTTTTTTAAAAAAACCATATACACACAACCACAGCAATGTGTATTCTAGTAAGATCTATGCATCCCATTTCAATATGCAGCGCCTGATTAGTTTCGAATAAATAAAGCCCTTGGTAATGTACAGAGAAGGACTCAAGCTCATTCCAGTTTGTTTTGCTCCCCCCTCCCCTGTTATGCATTACCTTGAGGGAAACGAGAAGGTGGGGGGGAGGCCGTGTGGTTTCAACCAGTTTAGCTGCCATAACTGTATGTGCAAGTGTGCATTCCATAGGATCATTCTCCACAATGTGTAAGGGGTGGGTGGGGGCACATCTATGCCTACCATCTAATGAGAAAGTGGCAGGTCTAAAGCTCAGTGTTCAGTTTCCTTGGTGGTACGAAATCTTCACGGCGGACCCAGATGACCTCTTCACTGTTGCCTTCCATGCTGCCATTAATTCCAGAGAGAGCAGCTTGCTTCTTTAGTTGAGTCATTCTGGACGCGTGCGTCCCCAAAGCAAACCGCACTTTGTCGCCTCGGCACGACTGGCTGCTTGTAATGGAAGCCGCCTGTAGCTGCTCCTGAAGTTCTTTTTCCACCATGGTGCTCCGCAGAGGCTCGCAGTATTCTTCGTCATCACTGAGAATGTCGGTTTCTTTAATGTCCTCTTGCTCTTCGTACTGGCCAAGGTCAAACTGTTCTTCTACCCAGCGGTCAGTGTCCTTGTTGTTGGAGGCCTGCTGGGGCTCTTTTTCAGGACTGCTGGCGAACACGGCGTCTGAATCAATGGTAAATCTGTTTCGAGCCAGCCTCCTCCGCCGCCTCCCAAGAGACTTGCTTGGGGCAGACACTGTGTGCACACACAAAAATAAAACCCCAGATGCTTTTACAAACAATTGGTTACAAAACACTTCCCCCCAGAATTTGGCTTCCAAATCCTTTTTCATAATTATATTAGTCAAGGGTCAATTGCCAAGAAGAAGGTTGGGCAATTTTTACACCAACATTTTCTATGCAGGCAACTCAAATTTTAGACAGTTTCTGGGAATTATAAATTTTGCCAGTGACCTTTGAGAAATCTGGCCTCTAACAGCTCCTCACACTAGGATAATGGACCCCATTTTGTCGCCTAATTGTTTGCTTTTCGTGCCAGGGCCATAGTAACAAACAGCCAATCCTGCTTTGTGGAAAGGGTGGTTGGTATTAAATGGTCCTCCATTCTTTGCAGCTCTATTATTCTATGGCACAGGTTGGGAACCTTTTGTCAGCCTGGGGTGCCATATCCCCTCATGGGAAGCCTTCCAGGGTCTGCCTGCCAGAGATGGCAAGAGGCAAAAATGGCTGCAGTAGCAGAAGCGACTCTTACTTTGGTACATACAGTGGGTTGCATTCTAGCCATGCAAAAGAGGTGCAGAGCTACGCTGGTGAAGGGTGTGGCCTGACGGAAGGACTGCAGCTTGCGGAGAGTTCCAAAGGCTGGATTCAGAGGCTTGGCGTTTGGCCCGCAGGCTTGAACTTCCCTGTTCTAAGATCTGCTTAGAGGGAAAACATGCTTTCCCAAGAATTCTGCATGTCTTGCAGTGAATGCCATAGCTTTTGATGGGGGGGATGCACTTGTGCACCCAGAAGGAACAAGCAATGGGAGACGCATGAAGAAATGCTGTTCAATAAGATTCCCTGACACATGCATCTCCCCTTCAAACTTCAGGCCATTCACTACATGACAAATGGTGTCCATGCTCAATAGGTCTCTGATGAACTGAAGCAACCAAAAATGCCCCGTGTGTAAATGCAGACCACCCTACTTTCTCATGTCTTACACCTTCTTTAAGGTTTCAGTGAAATGGACCAAAAATATGTATTTAAGGAAGGGACCAATTTCCTATTCCTTCTTGCTTAATTGTGAGCTTAAGAGGGGAAAGTGAGTTAAGGTTATACTCTCCTCCCCAGAAGTCTGCATAGCACAGGCTAAGTATGGATCAGATCCAGAGACTGTAGGGAACTGATAATGAATAGATGCTAAAGAAGACTTGGTCCACAGATGTGTGTCTATTCCAAAGGAGAAGCAAACCCCTTTGGTCATTCTCAAGAGGTCCTCCCAGCAACTGTGTAGCTATTCCAGTACAAGTTACTTGCTTGTGAATTAGGCTCAAACCTAATTCTAAGCTGTTTGATACTTAACCACCAATCAGAAACACCCCCCAAACCTGACATCATAAAGTTAAGTCAGGTTGTAGAATTTTAAAGTGGAGAAAAAGGTAGAGCATTACACAGTTCCTGCTCTCTTGAGACAAATGTTCTGCTATTTAAGAACAAAAGTAGTCAGCAGGAAATTAAGGGAGCTCTACAGCAGAAAGCAAAAGGCCAGTTTGTTTTTCCTCAGCACTCATAAGCAGGCCTCTGAGGTGCAGAGTCTTGCACAAAAAGTCCTGCTGTGAATATTATTGGTCTGTTACAAAAGAGGTAAAAATACCCAGGATACACGGTTAATTTTTCACTTAGATCCAAGATAAAAATCCTGTCAAGCTCCATATTTTGCTTTTTCTTGAAGACAGCACAGCTTTTCCTCTCTACTCCTCTGTCCCACAATCATACGCTTTCCAGTTTGTTAGTTTGCTGAAGGTCAACTGATAATGTGATAATGCAACCACCTGCCCTAAGTCATGGGAAATGCAGGTAGTCCCCACCCCCACCCCCAAAAGACAGCCTATGAAATAAATAAAAGATGGAGACAGAAGCTGAAAAGTCAGCAAATTTCCCTCTTGCTTCAAGGTCTACTACTAAACTGTGTAGGCACGGATCCACTTTACAAGGGGTCTTCTGAAGACAGAGACACTTGCCTTGCTAAAAGTAAATGTCTGCCTATTGGTAACACATCTGATGGACTTGTAAAGAACCCCACCTGGATAACTTTCAAGCTTGAAAGGTTCTTGCCAAAGTACAATCCCCCACACCCTGAGCGATGTGCTTTTAAAGGAAGAGTGAGATTTGAACTCATGAGGAACATGAAAGCACCACCACCATTTTGCACAAATAAAGAACTCAGGCGTGTCTTACAGTGGTGGTTGGGTTACCGAGATCTTGAAAAGCTGTAACCCTACAGTACCTGCCCTGTTCATAGCTGGCCTTGCACCTTTTAAAGCACTCAGTCTTTTTCCTCCAAAAGGAACATACTGCTGGGATGAAGGCAAACTTTCAGTTTTAAGAAGCTGCCTTCTGTGCTTGTCGCGTAATATTGAGTGAATAGACTTCAGAAAGTCCTTCCGATGATCTGGGGAACTAGATGAAAGAAAGAAAGGAAAAAGGGAACACAAGTAAGGCACCAAGCTAGCAAAACTGTTTGCATTTGCATTCTATTTATTTAGCTTAATTTACTGTATAATGTTGCAAGCTACTGTACAATCTTAACTGAGTTCACCCTCACAAGAATCCTGTTAGATCAGCCACTGATCTAATACTACAGACCAGGAACTAAGGAGCAGAACAATGTCAAGGCCACAGAAAGACCTTGGCAATGATCAGAATTAAATCCAGGTTTTCCAGTTCTATGCCCAGCTTTCCTCAACGTTATCTAGTCCTCTATCTAACTAATGATCCGTTCATTCATCTTTTGTTGGCTGCTCTTGGCTGTGGCTTTCAGAGTGGCTTACAATAATAGTAACAATAAGCTTCATTACAAGAGTCAAATATATTTGTATATTTAAAAACAGCACTCTCTTACCTACAACAAAGGTGGAATGACCTCTCTGGCCTGCCTTCAGACTCAGATTTCACATGAACAATCTCACAGACAGAATTGGCCTCTGCGTCTAGAAGGAAGATAAAAACACTTAAAAAAAACCAGTGTTTGAATTCTCATGGCTACTACAGCCATCCCCCGTGACTGACAAAAGGGAGAGCTATGCAAGATTCACCAGGACTGTGTGAGCATCAGCTTCTAAAGGCTGCACCAAATGAGAGTTTGGGTACTTCCAGAGGAGCCACCGGCTGCACAATCCACATTTTAAAGCAAAGAGAATGAAATAAGAGAACAGCCAAGGCTACTCCTTTGGGATGATCTCTTATTGCTTATTCTGTGGCTTCAAGGGCAACATTGCCAGTCGTAAGTTGTACTCTTGAGCCTGCAATACCATGTTACAGCACAACAGAGAATAGAATTGTAGGCTCACTTGCCACAAAACTATTCCGCTATCTGTTTTAGGGCTTCATGCAGCTTCTCTGCTTGCTAGTGGGCTTCCAGCTGTTCAACAAGATTCAGCTTTCACCAGAGTGAACCTAACAACTCATACAGCCAGGCCACATGCAGTGCACACCAGCAGCGCATATTAGGAATACTTGTTTCATACACTTCAAAAAAGTGTCTCTCTATTTACTCTCCATGACAGCAGTTTCTGGAGATCAAATCAGACAATAGAATTTTTGTAGACCGACATGCAGTACTACAAGACAAGTGAGTTGCAATCAAAGAAGGACCAGATGAACATCAATGCTAACCTAAACCACCTTCCAAGTTGGAAACAATCTGGCAGCTTGAGGTTTAAACCTTTGTTTATATATGTAGGAAATGAACGGTGGTTTGCTTGTTTTAATGGTTGGTCAGCAACATGAAGCCACTGGTTAAAAGGGATTGGAATGCTCTGAAATAAGAAAAACTAACATTGCTATAGCTTAGGACCCAGTTGTTCCCAGCAAGTCTTTCGAGTGACTCAAGCTCAGCAGTGATCAACCTCAAATAAGGCTGCCTCCATGCCTAAATAAGCATTTCGCTTGGCAAATGAGGCCTGGGAGCATGGCAGGATGATTCATTCAGTGCTCAGAAGAATGGCTTTGAGTGGCTTACAGTATACTGAAGAAATCAGTCACAATACTCCATCAAAATAAAAATTTAACAGGCAAAGATTTAAACAATTCCTCTTTTAAAATCAGTCAAAATTTAGGCAAAGGTTTACTGACATCTCTCACTTATGTGGCGGCAACAGGGAGGCCATCCGTGAGCAAGATGTCTCAGCACCACCAAGGTGTTACCACCACCAAAGAGGCTCTAGAGTTAATGGTGAACCACTGCAATTAAATGGCGGTATACTCATAAGAGCCTCCTCAAAGGATCTGGAAGCACAAAAACTGGGGAGGCTTCCTTCAGTATATAGGTCATGTGGGATATTTAAGGTTAAAACTAGAATAATGAACTGCAGTCAGAAAGAAGTAATTAATCCATGTTTTTGGAGTGATATTGTATGGGTTCTACTCTCATGCCAGTTTAATAATGAATTTTGGAACCATGGTAGTTTGCAAACTTTTTTCAAGGGCAGCCCACACAGAGTTCACTACAGTAGAGATAGTGTGTTTTAATTTCAAGAGAAGCTGAACAGCCACATTTGCCAAACCAAAAGGCATAGTATGCTAGACAGCTGCTGTATTTTTTCAGTCTTTAATTTGGTTTTACATCGAAGAGTCTGTTGAGATTATTTTCTATTTTTCTGTTGTTGGAACTTGCTTTTATTTGCTCCATTTTTTGTATGTATGTTTTGGTACCTGCCTTGAATGTTTAGAAAAGCACAAAGGTTTTTAAGTAAGATAAACACATCGTGGATGTTGGCTCATATTATGGCTCTATGATCTGTATTGTTTTCTTGGTACTGTTGCTGTGGGTTGGTTTGTCATGATCTTTGGCTAGAACAACAAACTTACATTGTAGAAAAAATCAAAATAAATTAAAAACAGATCCAATCACAAAGAAAAATGTTTGCATGCTACCTGCGCTTGCCGGTGCCCGAACTTGCAGAGCTTCTAAAGGAATCATGTGACGGAAACGGAATGGGTCTGAGTCTTCGTATATTGAAGCCCTGTGTGATCCTCCCTATATAAGAGCGGGGAGAGAACCATGCCTATTATTATTTTTAGAGCACTGACTTCACACCTGTGGTCTGAAATATCCACAAAAATAAAGCTAATGAAACTCTTTCCTACGAGTGTGTTTTCCCTTTCCTCTGCCATCTATCTCTGCCCATTTCTTAAGAAATAATGTTGCTAGCCAGCACTGCATTCAGGTTTCTTTCATTCCACTTGCCTCGGAATGAAAGGCAATCACTCCTCTGTTGACCACCTCCCCATCCCATAGACCTGAGAAAACTTTAGTTTCAAATATCTCACAAATACCATATGTCGGTTTTATTTTGCAATGTGGTGTACTGTTCATAGTATACTGTTTGCAGCTTCTTCCAGATCTGGGAACTGGTAATGACTTATCAAAGTCCTCTCAGCTTCTCTCAGCTAGTAAAGTGCTAAGGCGGTGTTTCTCAATCTTTTTCAAACCATGCCCCCTTTTAACTAACATTTAAATCCCATACCCCCTTCAAACCTGGCTCCCCTAATTATTTTACTTGAATTTTCAAAAGGATTAAAATACTCCTGGCCCTCTGATCTACAATTGCCTCCCCCCCCCCAATGCCCCTCCACATTTGAGAAACACTGCACTGCACAATGCAAGGTGTGCAATGCATTGTGTAGTTGCTGACTGTGTCCAAAATAGCAACTGCAAGTGCCTGCAATGATTCTGACAATGTCATATGAAATTGAGGAGGACTGCTTAATATAAGCAACAGTTGCGCTCAGTTCCTTCAAAAGAATTGGGGTGAGGGGCACTGTCCACCTCAAGTTGCCCATCTGACTTTACTGGAAGTCACCTGCAATGTTGACCTATCCATTGGGAGGCTACCTTTGAAGGACATCATTGTGCCCCTCAAAGGCATCCTGATTGCTGCTGTCGCCAGCTTCCCAACTGAGAGGCAACCTGCGAGCACAATGCTATCTGTACACTTGGAGGTGGCATGCTTCTGAATACCAGCTGCTGAAACAAGCAGGAGGAAAGAGCGCTGTTACACTCAGATCCCACTTTGTGGGTTTCTCACAAGCATTTGGTTGGCCACTGTGAGAACAGGATGCTGTACTAGACGGGCCATTGATCTGATACAACAGGGCTCTTCCTGTGTTCTTGAAGCTAACAGAACGATGCCTCTGGAGTCCTTCAAAGACAGTCTGGCTTCTGCCTCCACATCCCTTCCTGAGAGGTGACTTCACATGTGTGACTCTGACTATCTACTGGGAACTGCAGGGAAGTTTCAGCATGTGCCAGTTTTAAATACTTATAGTGTTATTTACTGTAATAGAAAAACTTACCAATTTTTTCTTCTGTTTGGAGCCATCTTTATAGACAAGAACCACAGCAGTTTTGAATACTAGAGAGGGACCAAAATATATAGAAAACCAGTAATTTGTAGTGTGGAATAGATTGTTAACTCAAAGTAGTGGGAAAAGGGGAGGCGGATACATCCCCAAGTACATATCCCATGCGCCCAAACAACTAAGTTTATGCTTGGAAATTTCAAATGCTTATCACATCATCATCATTTTATTATTTATACCCCACCCATCTAACTGGGTCGTCCCAGCCGCTCTGGGCGGCTCCCAAAATACATAAAAGCATGATAACATTATCATTGAAATATTTTACAATAAAAAACATGGTTGGGAAATATTATACTGATGTAATGCTGATACATTAGCTTTCAGAACAATCCTGCTAAGGAATATAGTGATGGGGGGGGATTATGAATGCAAAACATAAAAGACATAACTTATTAAAAATATGAAATAATTTATACTGTCTAGAATAGATGCTGGCAAAATCAAGTGTCAGTACACTGTTTCCCCACCCCCACCCCAACTGCTACAGATATATCTCTGATTGGTTTGCAGTAAATAGGCATGGATTTCTGACTTCCCCTCATCCTAACATTACATTCCTGAAATGAAGAAAGATTAAGGTAAACAGGAATGGGTTTGAGCATGGAAGGAGTGTGAGCACCATTCAGCTCTGGTACCGAAAGCAAATTTATGGAATTTAATACTAAATTCATGTCTTTTGCATTAGGCTCTGGTTGGTGGATCTAAGTAAGGGCTCTAATAAAAAACGAAGCACATCTCACAAGCCTGAAGTCTGCCCACCACAGTTCTAGATTATAGCTTTATATTAAAAACATTACAGACACTTAAACTGGTTATCATCAAACTACATATTGTGGGAATTATTTTATGCATTATAATGGGATTACTCCAGAGCAAGCAGTTTAATGATTACCGCTTAATTTTCTTGATTGAATAGGGTTCCTATAAGCAATCAACATAATAGTAGCTCATATATTTAAAAAGGACAAAATTCAGTGAATAAAGTCCCAGATATCCATAAGTTACAAAGCCAATGTATTACTTCAAAAGAGGTTTTTTAAAAATCCGTGCTGCTAATCTTATTAAATTGTCATGCATTCCTAGTTCATCTGCAGGCAATTAATTCTGCCACACTGCTGTGCTAAGGAAAGGAACCAGCATCAACATTTCCATGGGAGTAAAATGTAGGCCAATAGCCCTGATGGATCTAAATTGAGGATGGAAGGAGAAACTGGCTGATCATGGTTAGTCACCATTTTCACAGCACCTTTTTTACCTAATCATTTTAGATACACTTATTTTAGGCATAAAAACATATTGCAAGGCTACAAGCAGCCCAGTCCTTTTAAAACAAGAATGACAACAACCTTAAGTATCTCAACTCAAAGTAACTACTTAGCAATTTCACAAGAATGTTTGGCCATCTTAATGGAATTTACTCATGGCATCAACCAGAGCAGACTGGGCTCCTAAATTTACAAACATGACTGACATGTGAAGAGTAATTTTCAGGATGTGTTGATTGATGTGCTGATTCAGTTCAGCCAAAACCTATAAGCTAATGGTACCCATGCCTAACCTACTCACAATGCAGAGGCGATTTCATGAACTATACATTCCACATGGCAGGAGGAGCAATTTTGGTGCATGGAAGTCCTGTGGCACAACAGACGCTACTTTTTTTTAGGGGAAGGTACTTTTTCTTACACTTACTATTTATTGCTAATGTAGTTTGCATTTAAGCACTGGCCTGGTAGCCCACCCTTAGCAACAAGGACTCCTATGCAGACCAAACAGCAGGGAAAGAACACTCTGTCCCTCCCTTTTGCCTAGCATAAAAGCCAAGCTACCAGAAGAGGGAAGTCCCCTCCTCTGTGCCCAGCACAAAAATTTAGCAGGCTGCTGCAAGAGGGACACAGCTCCACATTTCTCTTCTGCCAGGCCCCAGCACTGTTGCAAGCTAGCAACTTTTGTGGGCTTATTTGCAAGGCTGTGTTAAAGCACTAACCTGGAATAGTAGGAGACTCCCTTGGAGCTGTGACCCCAGAAACAATCACTGGCAAATTCTGCCTAAGTTCTAAATGAAAACTATCATTTGCTTTGTTTTTTTGGGAAAAAGCACATACCAAATGCTGCCAATTCAGGTTCCTTTTTCCACTTCCCAAGCGATGTGGGAGGATTAAGCCAGATGACTGTGGTGTGCAAAAGTAAGTCTCCCATAGAAAGATCTGCAACCTGCCAACCAGAGAAACACAGACAGAAAAAAAATGTCAGTGTGCATTTTACAAACTGGTTTCCTAAAATTATCGACACTGAAGCATGCAGGTGAATTCTTGTAATGGGATTTTAAAATGATGGCTTTGCAAGTCTAAACAAAAGACATGATTCAAAAACTTTAATGTGTGTCAAACGAAGGAGCAGATCTGGTCCCTGGGCCTGAGGTTCTCCATTCCTGGCCTACTGCAGGCTGCACCCCCTACCCCAAATGGAAGAGAGAAGATGCACTGGCTGGTGCTGAAAAGCAAGGCATGTGAATTTCATGTCCTCAGCATCAGCTGATGCTAGGAACAAGACAAGCAGTTCCAATTTTAGGCATTCCTAGTATATTTAAGATAATGTTTTTTCTTTGAATGATGCATGGGTAAATGTAATCTAACATAAACCAATGAAACCCATACAATTTATTGGCTAAGATTTCTTTGAATGACAGCCCTAGGCCTAACAATTTCCATTTCCAGCTTCCAAATAGGCTTTCTTTACAGGTATTAAACATTACTTTCAAACACACCATTGGCCACATCATTGTTTCGAGGAATATAGGCTGAAAGCAAAGGAAAGGAAACAAACCCAAGCTACCTGGATATATAGATGGGGCAGTCATATAGTGCATGGGTTGGATAGTCATGTATTATTTATTTAATTTAATAATTTATAAATCACTTCCACTAAGGCATCCCAAAGTGATTTAAAATATAACAAAAATATAAAACAGGGTTATATAAAAGAGTTGCATATATAAAAGCAATTACAACTTATATGTAACAGTTTCAGACAACAGCAACACAGACATAAAATCAGTTTAAACCCAGCACAGATATCATCTGGGATAAAGATCTCCTTTCAGAAGTCTATATATACCATAGCATCACAGTACCTGAACCAGAATTTATACAATTGCCACCAAGGCATGTGTTCTGGAGTGTTTATGTGCTGTTTATGCTTTGTGAGACAGTGCAAGAAAATAGAACTAACAACTAGAAATAAGAGATTAAATTCTTAAGTCACAAAAGATATATCATCCTTTAAAAAAAATATCAAAATATTTTCCAAACTATCAAGAACATGCCCTTACCTCTTTTTTGTCTCCTGTTTGCTCTGCAATGAGCTGGTCAAACACAGCACCATATTCCTCATGGATTTTCTGCATTTCATTAATATGGCTGGCAACTTTGTTCATTGTTTTTATGGCCACTAGAAGAAGAAAGGCAAAGAAACAAAAAGCAATGAGAGTAGAGATACCAGAATGCATTACTATCCTTTGGGAGTGTTTATCTGCATTACATTCCTACTGCATTTTTAGAACATTTAGACAATTGTCCTTGTGCTCTTGGTTTGCAACACAACACCTTCCATCACAATGTATTTGACCTGCTGGCCGGGAATAGGTTATTCTTTTTCCTGCGTTATCTTTTCATTATGTTCCTCAGTCTGCAGCAAGGCTGTGATTTATCAGCCAAACAAGAGAGTTAGTTCAGGCTGGGCAGAGTGTGTGAAGGAGCAGTGATTAAATTTGGACTCACTGAACTACAGTCTTGATAGTACTGAGGGACAGTAGCTGTGCAATTTTATTTTTAATGAATCACAACCAGTTACGCAGCCATGCAATGCATGCTATAGTATTGCACATACACCATTTTTATCTACTCAGCAACACATGCAAAACTGAATGCTCTGCATGTGTTGAGGCAACAGCATGACCACCCACTGGTATGATCAATTGCAGAACAAAATGTGCAGGTATTGCCCTGTGTATGCACTCTTAGAGACTATCTTCAAGCACATAGCTTCTCAGTTAAGATCCCTAAAGTTTCCAGGGTGGGTTGACCTTATCTTTTCTGTACTGCTTGAAGGGCTTTGGCACATATGAGACATGCAACAAAACATCCCTTTCTCCCTACCCTACCTCTTAATAAAAAGGTAAAGGTACCCCTGACCATCAGGTCCAGTCGTGACTGACTCTGGGGTTGCGCGCTCATCTCGCTCTATAGGCCGGGAGCCGGCGCTTGTCCGCAGACAGCTTCCGGGTCACGTGGCCAGCGTGACTAAGCCGCTTCTGGCGAACCAGAGCAGCACACGGAAACGCCGTTTACCTTCCCGCCGGAGAGCGGTCCCTATTTATCTACTTGCACTTTTGAGGTGCTTTCAAACTGCTAGGTTGACAGGAGCTGGGACCGAACAACGGGAGCTCACCCCGTTGCGGAGATTCGAACCGCCAACCTTCCGATCGGCAAGTCCTAGGCTCCGTGGTTTAACCCACAGCGCCACCCGCGTCCCTACCTCTTCATAAGCAAGGACCAATTAAACCTCTAGGTGCAGGTTCCCCACATACTTTTAGCTATATGAACTCCTTTCAAGAGTTACAAATGTGGGTCACCTTGTAAAATGTCAAGTGGCTCTACAGAACACAAGAAGGGCCCTCCTGGATTAAACCAGAGGCCTACCTAGTCCAACATCCTGGTCTCCTACAGCTGTCTGTGGGACATGCGCAAGTAGGAAGCAGGAACACGTGACAAAAACAAACACATAGTAAAAACTTTAAGCTTTAAAATCACACTCAATATCAGCTTACCATCCAGGTGATAATGCTCTTCACTGTCTGCATCAGTGAGGGCAAAGAGTTCTTTCAGCAAAAGAGGGTACTTCAATATCCTCTGGATGGGTTTGATGAGGTACGACTCTAACGTCGACGAGTGTTGTCGTCTGGGATTCTGAGCATCCAAAAAAGCCTTAAATGCAGTGTCTGTCTTAGCTAAAGGATTGGAAATAAAAAGTAACTCTCAGGACATGATGAAAACATTTCACTTCACTAAATCTACCACTCTCTCTGCCTGAAGGTACTCAAGGTGGCAAACAATATACAGATTTACAATAAGATGAATATTATTAAATTTTAAGGTGTAGCCACCACCCACATGGTTTGTGGGGTGACAGATTTCTCAAGCACCATTTCAACAAGAAAACAGGAAGGCAGGTGATGAGGGTGGTGGGGGAAGTGGTGAGAAAAATACCCAAAACTCAAGCATGGAAATGTGACTTCATGAAAATGGATACAGAAACAGTCAGTTGAATGATGTGCCTATAATGGAATCAGCTGACATGTGCAGGGTTTGTACAGGGAGGTAAGGGAGTGTAAATTTGCACATGGACTGCATTTTTTTAAAAAAATCCACTTGGAAGGCACAAGAGAAAAGTATTGTTGGCTGACAGTATTTGAAGATTGTGGTATGCAGCTTCATGGGCAGGTTGTTAACAGAAGGCCTCTTCCCTTCCTAGGGCTTGCTCCCTGGAGGAGAGGGGGGCTGTGGCACAGTGCTAAAGCAAACGCTTTACCTGCAGAGAGGTCTTAGGTTCAATCTCAGGCGTTTCAAGACACAGCTAGGAAAGACTCCTGCCTGAAATCCTGGACAGCCCCTGCTAGATGGATCAATATTGATCTAGATGGACCAGTGGTCCAGCCATAGCTGTCAAGTGTCCCTTATTTGAAGGGACAGTCCCTTATTCCAGCGCCATGTCCCACTTCTGTCCCTTATTGATGGATGTCCCTTAAATGATGTCCCTTAAATTTCTAAGGAAGCAGCTCCTCTCCCTCCCTCCCTGCTGGCCAGGGAGGAGGGAGGCTCCAACTGTGTTGCTTGGCTGGGTTGCTCACCCAATAAGAAGTCTAAGAACGACTGGGGGGTGGAGCTTGCATGCCTTGTGTGTGGCTAGTTAATGCAAGCGGAGGAGGTTTTTGAATGCTGGACGCCATTTTGTTGCACGTGCTGCTGCAAACTTTGCAGTGCAAAGCCAGGCCGGGGAGCCATCTTAAGTTGAGGCTGCATAGGCCTTGTGGTGCATGTGATTCAGATTCTCTTCAGTTGAACCTCTGGTTACAAAGTTGGTTGGACAGTGTTCTCAAAGCTACCAGCATGAGTTTGACCAGACTGCAGGAGGACAGGAAGACTGGAGTGCCTGGAACAGGTGAGGCTGCAGGTCCCTTATTTTGGCTGCTGGTCCCTTATTTTCAAATCTATAAGTTGACAGCTATGGGTCCAGCTTCTTCCCTGTGGTTTGCCATCAGATATTAAATACTGTATGACATAAGTGATTACATCCTCCCAACGCCATTTGAACTTCCTTGGTTGCCAGAAAGCTGATTAACGTTATATGACAATACATGAAGCATCTCTCCATCTCGTCTCCTACCTAGAGCTACCTGCCTCATCCCACCCATAGCACCAGCCAACACATACTCCATGTACACCATCTGTGATAAATATTTGTATGGACTAGCCGAAAGAAGGCTTCATGAAATGGCTCCCTCTTTAGCCTCACCCACTTGATACCCACTTGACACGCACACAGACCTGAATGCAATCCAGGGATCAATGAATCCCCGTGCAAAACTAAATTAACCTTAGATTACACTACAGAACTTGTAACTTCCTCTTCCACCCACAAGTCATTCCTGATAAAGATATATATGCATTATGGATATGCAAGCTGTGCTGTAAAGGAACCATTTCCCTATATACATAAATATTTCATAGGAAACTTCTGTGTATGATTAAGCTTGAGAGAGGCTACCACACAATTTGAGAATAAGGGAGGTACATTGCGTTCATATAGCTCTTACCTTTCACAAGAACTTTTGGAACTTTTGTATGGCTGGCACAAAAGGCACTGTAGAGCTTGAAACGATCAGCATAATAAAGGAATGACCCACCCAAGGAAAATAACACTTTCTAGGATCAAGAGAATGGAAAGCAGAGAATTTTAGCTGATTTTTTTTTTTTAGTGGTGCATTCAGACTTTCTATAAAGTATACAATACTTTTTCTCATCCCTCGGCCCATATCATACGACTAGAGCTTTTGAGACCAGAAGGAGAAGGAAGTTGGTAATTCAGAATACAAGGAATAACCGATTTCATTGGCAAGCCTCAATTTCAAGCACGATAAGAATGTAAAACAAAAATCGCACAAGACTCCACTTAGAACATTTTTCTGAAGAACAACCTTGAAGTGGGGGCCGGGGGGGGGAAGGGCCACTCGAGTTTCCCTCTCTTCCTAATAACATCTTAAAATGAAATGTGAATTCATAGGAATTTATTTATTTATTTATTTATTTATTTATTAAATGAATATACTTCCCTTTACCCAAGGATCACAGGGCAGTTTATAGTATTTACCCCCCTACATTTTGCCATCTGGACATTTATGATGGATGCTTTTGGGGACTAATAAGAAAATACTGGCCCCTTTGGAGGAAAGTGGACATTTTCATTTCTGAAGGAGGTAGTTCAGAAATCTAGAATTCCCTCCTACCTTCAGAGGGAATGAGGAAAGTTTCTGGGTAGCATCCATAGCAACAGACCATCAAAAGCTGCCTCATGAAGGGAGAGATCACTACCAAGAGACTGACCTTATTATTTATTTAATGCACAGCCCTACAAGAAACCCACACCCAGGGATCATTTACCACACAATCCTGCTCTCTTACTGAGGTCAGATGAAAGTAAAAAACTGAAGAGAACAATCTGCACTTAAATGGTAAAGATTTATAGAACATGCACATATTCCCGTTTAGTAATGTTATAACCTAATAATGCAATATTTAAAACAGTTTTCAGTTCTTCTGATACTGCTTCTTTGCAATTAGTTTTTACTTTTTTTCTTTACATTTCTTTTATGTGTTATGTAATTCCTGGTAACAGGAAAGAGAAGGGTAATAAAGAAGTGGCTTTCTTTTCTGCTTTTTTGTCAAAAGCAAATAGAGTGCAGTTTATAGTTCAAATTTCCAGTGTTATTTTCTAGAAAATGGCACACTAGCCTTGCCTGAACTGAGGTCTTAAGACAATGAAATTTCTGTTGCTTACTCTTCAACAAAAATACAAGTGAGAAACTGGATATGAAAACATCCTTACAGCATACTATGAATTGAATTAAATTAATGGAGAGTTAGGAGTAATGCTACAGGTTAATTAAAATAAATGCTTACTTTAAACTGGTCAACTTTTTCAAGCTTTTCCAGATCTGGAACCAACCTCACCCCATCTTCAAGCGTTTTCAGGAATTCAACCTGAAATGCCACCATTTCAGTCAAATTTCCAAAGAGAACGTCAAGCTGGTGAGAAAGAAATAGGGAAACATGGGCTGAAAATTATTCCTTTCACATAAAATATGTAACAACACATTATCTCTACATTTTTAGACTCCTAAATGCCAGCGATCTGATTTTAGCATAAAAGTCTAATCCTGCTAACCAGCCTTTATTTGAACATGTTTGCCCTTACAAATCCTTGGCCATATCAGTCATCAGCTTCATTATGCTCAAAAATCCATTTCAGAATTTCACGGTTTGAATCTACACTGCATCTTGTTTAATTTCAGCCAACAAACCTTCCTGAACAATATATTGGGAAAAGTTCCATACCTCTTCTTGAGTGAGGAATGTTTCCTTTTGCAGAGGCATCAGGTATCTCTCCATTAGACAATTTAAATCCTGAAAGTAAAAGAATATTACTTTAGCTGCATTTTCTCCCAATCGTAGAAAGTATAGGTTTAAAGCATCTTCCTGGAGCTGGTTTGCACATGATGTAAACAGAATTTAGCAAAGCGTAAAAGAGACTCAGCATGTCTGATCTAAGCATTGGGCTCATACTCTCCCCGCCCCCCTCTTCATTCAGTGTGGCAAAGAAGGGTTTCTGCCTTGTTAACTGTCAGTTGCAAAGAACCCCTACGTAGTGAACCATAAATTGTGGTAAAACACAATGATTGGTTAAACAAGCCATCTTAATAAACCATTGGCTAGGTCACATGACACAGTAAACAAAGCTAAGGCTTACAGGGACCATGCAAACATGTGGGCTCCCAGAGAGAGAGCCATTTGCAGCCACTTAGCTCCTGCCAGAACTTTGACATCAGCAGGGAATAGAAGAATGCTGTGCTCCACCAGGTTTGTGACTAAGAGACAGACGCTTAACACTGGGGATTTCACAAATAATCTAATGGGAGTGCTTGCAAAGGCGAACATGCTTGTTCTTGTGAGCAGGATACAGAGGAGCAGCTATTACTCCACCTGATTCTAAGTGTCCACCACCACCACCCTTTCTTGTTCACCTCACTAAGCTTATCCAGGACTGGAGAAGATGGGAGATGGCAGTGGGGGATGTTCAGAGCACCCATGCCCTTGTGAGGATTACACATTCCAACATCACTTGTGGGAAAACAAGGGTTGTACCAATTTCCCCGCAGGGATGCTAGGATGCGCAGTCCCAAGTGCTTTTCTGTGTCTGCTTCTTCCCTTTCTCCTGCATCAGCTAAGATTTATAGGCCATGGGGTGGGCAGGTGAAGACAATGGAAGATAGTGGACAGTCCAGTTGCCCGTGCATTTTATGTGCATGCTTCAGTAGAGCACACGCAAAGGATCAAGCCCCTTTCAGGGTGAGCGCATCCCTCCACACTGCCTTTTATACATGACTATTAAGCATTTCCCAAAAGCAGCAGTTCACCTTGACATATGTGCGTTCTGTTTCAAGGAGTTCACAAATAACCTTGCGCAGTTTGTCAGCATCGGTTAGCTGTCTTGTAGTGGCTTGCTGAGGCCCAGTAAATTCCTGAGGGGTCACACAAGAGTCAGACGAATTCATCTCATGAAGACTGCGACAAAAAGCAGCAACCTGTTCTGTGCTCTTTAAAATTAAAAACACACATATAGCCGATGTTATTTTCCAGAAACAATGGTGCTATCGTTACCAGTCCCATTGAAATGTCCAGATTAAGCTATCATCATTGTTTCTCCGATTTAAAGAACTTCAAATTACCGGGCTCTTCTAAAGCAAAATATGACATATTACATCGACACCAGAAGAATGCAAATTACACATGATTACTGTACACAAGGTAATTAAAACATGCTACAAGCCCAGTCCTGAAGCCTGCTGCACTAGGAAATAGCTGCTTAGGACAGGGTTTACCAACTGCTGCATCAGCATAACTTCACAAGAGGTTATATCAACAGTGCAAAAATGTTATTCAGATGTCGCAGTAAGAGAGCTGGCTCAAATGTCCAGGTTTGAGATGCCAATTACTGAGATATTCACACCCTTAGGAGTTTGCTAGAATTGCTTGACACAAGATTGTTCCCAGGAGGCCAAGCAGAGAAGACACTGAATATGCCTTTTATTTTAAACTGACAAGTTTTACTACCACCCGCTTGTTTACCTCATTTGCCACTTTGTTGTTTCTGAGGGAAAGGGGCATGATGGCACTCCACAGTACAGAAGTTGCCCAGCTGCTTTCTGGACAGGGATAGCCTAATTTCTGTTCTCTATGCTCTGGTAAAATCTAGGTTAGATTACTGCAACATGTTATATGCAGGGCTGCCTCTGAAGACGGTTCAGAAACTTCAACTGGTGTAGAATTGCCAGATTGCTCACTGGGAGAAGACAATTTCAGCATATTACACCAATTCTGGTCCAGCTGAACTGGTTGGCAATTAAGTTTCTGGGTCCAATTCAAAATGCTGGCTTTGACCTATAAAGCCTTAAATGGATTAGGACCTCACTGAGGTGGCTATCCATTTGTGCAATGCTCTCCCCAGGAAGGCTCATCTGGCACCATCATTACTTATCTTTACATGCCAGGTGTTTGTTTGATTAACCTTCTATGGCTTTTTAAATGTGTTGGTGGGAGAAGGGTTCTTGATTTATGTTATGAACTGTCCTGTGACCTTCAAATGAAGGGCACTATACAAATTTAATTAATATGACAACAACAACAGAAAGGTCCAGAAGAACCGACAATAAGCTAGACTGTTGCTGACCAGAAATGTCAATTAGAGGGTTGCAAGCTTGTAGCCACTATCTGATATCAAGAAAACCGAAGAAGGGGAGTCTCAAAGCAAGAGTTTCTACACAGCCTATTATTAGCTGATAAGCTCAAGAGCAGGAAAGCACAACACATACAGGACATAGTCAGTAGAGCATGAGACTCTTACTCTCAGGGTTGAGGGTTCAAGCCCCATGCTGGGCAAAAGATTCCTGTATTGCAGGGGGTTGGACTAGATGACCCTTGGGTCCCTTCCAACACTCCATTTCTACAATATGCCAGGAGAGTAAACAGGAGCATCTTGGTTGGGGTCAAGGAATATGGAGATCTGAACTGGAAGGGGTGTTTCTGGTTCCAGTTCTTAGAAGAGGGAAGTGTATCCTAATCATCCACAGATCATGAGGACCAACTGAACCTCTCCAGCTACCACAGGCCCCTTGGAGAGCATATCAAAGGCATATAGGAAACCAGAAAGCAATTGAGTGTGTTTATTGGTGTGTGGGATAGGTAAGGTTGTGTAATTTAAACAGAGACTTCAGCACAAGGTTATTTTTAGAGACTCTCTCCTACTGAATCTTTGCAGGATTTAGCTTGTGCTAACAGAAAGCTAAAAAAACACACAAAACACTGACCCAATAAAAGTTATATAGCTTATGAAAATATTATTTCATATTGCAGTATGTGTGTGTATGTGTTTATCATACAATGTGTATGTAATATACACACATATTCTACCGAGTCTTGCAAGTTTGCATTTGATTGTGAAGTTTATGGTTTGCTGAACCAGAAACAGAGCTCTAGTGCCTTATTGAATATTGTGTTTTGTTTTTTGTGTGATTTCCATGAAGACCAATGAATTTAAATACATGACAAAAGGCTTATGAGGCCAGAAGGTTTATAAGCCAGCAGGGGTTATATGGACATGCCTAACACAATTTTGATTGCTTAGAAAAAGGACCACCATGGTTGTGCAAATGGCAGTGGTCACACATAAAGCCAAGCCCCACACAGAGGAACCGTTTGACACACAAGACATCAAAGCACAAACACAAGTTTTAAAGAGAACTACAATCATGGACTTATTGACAGGACATGTCAATATCCTGACAAATACCGGTTCATAACCATTTTCAGATGTTTTTACACAAACTTTCCTATCTTTAGACAAATTGCCTGCTATTATATCCAGAAGGAACAACACGTGATTCTTCAACATGCCAAAGATACAAAATACAACCGAAAAACTGTACATCCAGTTCTTAGCTGCTATAAGCATGAGCTTTCATAGGCAAGAATCTACTTCATCTGAGACCGGCTTAATCACATATCTTTAAAGTTAACTGATAGTAAAAGCAATAATTATCTCATCCACTAATATGGATCTTTCCTTGAAAAATATGTGTATTAAAGATCAGCATTTATTACATATTTTAAAGAGAAGTAGTAATTGCTGGAGATTCAAATTGTCATTCACTTCGGTTGGCCATAATATTCATTTTTAGGCTGATTGTGAGTATTGGCTTGCAGAATTGGATGCACCCAAGGACCAATAAAAGCCACATTAAAAATTCTCTTCCCCCCCCTTTCCACAATACAATAACATTTTGCTCCCCAAGATTTCTACCTCATCCAACTATAAAACAGCTGAATCTCAAATTTCACTGCTTATTTAATGTTCTTTCAGCTGGATAACAAATTTCACCCCCATCTCACCTTGTGTGATATTCTGGTGACCCAGATTATTGCATGTTCAAGGCAAGACCTGGAAAATCACCCAATTTGCTTTGATAGCATCAGCCAATTATTCCTTTAAAATGCAGCATAACAACATAACATTCTCTCATTATTTCCGCTATATGGTAGATCTCACCATATGAAGCATATGCCGAAGAGAATCAGAAGCTCTCCCAGTGCCTTCATTTCTGGGCTTACGTTTAACTCTCCAATAAACTGACATCACCAAAACGATGTTACTCTGACAATACCATTATTCGCCATTTTCAGCAATAAAAAATGGACGGAGGGTAGACACACCCCACATCGAGATTTCTTGACCTACTTTACGGGTAAAAAAAAAATATACATATTCTCATTCCAATTCATAGTATTCCTGACTGCTGGATACCTTCTTGCATGTTAATGAGAATGGGCAGCTACCGGATTCCTCTTGTATTCCTCTTCAGACTTTACACGCTCAATAGAGTCAACTAGAATGAAATTCTCTGATTTAAGCTGCAGAGTCAGTCCTTAATTCTCCCTTTCAAGGAGCTTTCGAAAAAGTACTCAAGCAAGGACAGCTTAAACTTGAAAGGAAGAAGCAAAATCCCCGGTGGAAAATAAATGTCTATTGCCTGAGGCTCCAGAGAGCTGATTGGCTACAACCTGTGCTGCACAAGAATATTAACATTTCCAGAAATAAAGCAGGTTGCCAATTAGAAATCTTTGAAAGCCAATAGCTGGTAAGAAGTTTAGGTAAGATATTTTACAAATCATACTAGTAGACGGTGAGAGAACGTAATTGATGTGCTTTGAATGCAAGAAGCAAAACGACTGTCCTTCATTGCTAAAATATAAGGGGGAAACATGTTCAAAATACTTTAATAATTTGAACAAAAATCATGACTCTTTGCTACCATCGCTAGCTAATTAGCTGCAGTGCTAAGATACAGCTGCCTTAATTTAGATGAAAGGCAACAAACAGCCAGCAGTTTTTTCTCCCCAAAAGGGGATTTGAAATCAAAATATCAAGTCAAAACAGGGCAGAGGGTGCATTTTACACCCACACAACCAAATCAGCACAGCTCATTTCGGGAATGAGTAGTACAAAATATATTTGCCCATTCAGAGTGGGTACTATCCACACTCTAATTTAGTTTTGTGATATCATTATGTAGGAAAATTAGACTGAATAGGTTTCATGCAGAAAACCAGATTTGGCTATATCACGAATAAAGAAAGATAGAAAACCAAATCAGAGTATGGACAATGCTTTTTGCTCTTGCTCTGAATTAGCACCATGGTGTTGTCACTTAGCCAGTCTGATGGGCTGTAATGACAGGTTGTTATCGTGATGGCCATGTGATCCTTGACTGGCTCAGATTCTCTAAAGATGAAGCCCTTTGAGCTTTTCGTTTGCTTGCTTTAAATTATACTGAGCCTGCGGATTGGGGAGAGAAGCAGCCCAAAAAAGAGGGGGGGCTATACCAGAAAAGCAAGGGGGGGCTATATAAAACTTTTCAGCCTCTTGAAATCTCCTTTCCACCCCCAAAAAACATTTTCATGGGTACCAATTCAACCCATCTGTGTGTACATATATGTACATCGTGTGTATTACAGGATAATACAATGGCTCTCCTCCCGCAGGGAGCATCTCAGTGACAGCCAGACCACCCCCAGTCAGATGTGAATTGAACAGCACAATGCTGTTAAAGTGTGTTTGGTTTTTTTGGCAGAAAGCAAAGAGATGCAGTTGGAAACATCACTGGGATGAGAGGTCAACCAAATCCTTCCTTCTAGAGGTTTGCTTTTCTCAGCTTCATCCTATATTGCAGTACATCAATTTTGTCCAAAAGAAATAAATGGATACCATTAACACACACACACACACACACACACAGAGAGAGAGAGACCATACTTCCAAGCCTGGATCAAGCCTAAGAAGGTTTCTTCTTTTCTATACTACTGACCTAAGTATGTGTGGTACAAGGCGGCTAATAAACATTTTGGGTAGGCATTTAAGGCTTATTAGAAACACTGTCCTATGAAGACTAATGATGCAACTGATATAACATAGTCTGCAGAAGAAATCTAACTGTAGATGTACAAAAGCACATTTAGTGTTGTACAAGGAAGGTGCTATTGCTGGAAAGCTTTGATTTAATTCAGCATAAATATAATGCTATGATAGAATTAGGAATGAAGTACGTAAAAGAACCACTTTTCAAGCCTACACCCACATAAGGTTAATCAAGCGAGCTCCTATAATCTTTTGTTATTAAAGAGTCATAAATCACATAAGAATACAGGAAGAATGTGCTGTGCTATTGTGCTATGCGGTATAGCATTATATATGAACTATTCAACTCAAAATACGAATTCATTTGCAATGCTTTCTCCAGTGTAAACACACACCTTTAACACAGGTTAAACAAGCAGCGTAAACACACACACCTTTAAAACCTTTAATAAAAATCCAGAATTAATTCAAAAGTATGTCTCTCTTTATAAACAAAACATGCATTTCAGCATATTAAGAGCACATTAAATAAATGGCATTTCGTTTATACAAAGCAAGTTTCCATTCCTTATTGTATTCTTCTGCTACAGAAGAGATTACACAAGTTAGAAAGGTATTACACTCGTCTACTGAGTATTAATGACTCAGCTAGTTTAAAAAAGTTGGTCATCAACGATGTATGTTTTGCTACATAGAGCTGACAAGCTACTGCATTTCCCCCTAATATACATATTTATTAACCTTAAAAACATATCTTTATCTAAGAGGCGGGTTCCTAAACTGTGGTCCGTGGACCAGCTGTAGTCTGAGCTTCATTTAAATGGTCCATGGCATGTCCACATTAAATATTCATATTGATCCCTAATTGTATGTTTATTGATTCTTTTATTTCTTATTTTATTGCACAACAATCTGAATTCTATAGAATTCAAATTGTGATTCAATGAAATACGTTATATACAAAACAAAAGAAGCATAAACATACAATTAAAAATAATACTTCATCCAGCAAAGTGCACTGCAATTGCTACAACAAACAGAATAATAATTAAGTGATTCCACCAAGACCATCAGCAATATTCAAGTGGTCTATGGGGGAGAAAGTTTGGGACCACTGATCTAAGACATCTGCAGCTGAAAAGAAGAAAATCTCAGGACATGACCACTGCAGTTTGCAAAATGTAAAAATCTAGATAATAGCACAAACACCAGCATAAGAATATTTTAAAACTATGAACCAGTTTCCACACTACTCACTTTTAAAAATGAGACATACCCTTTCTAAACACCTTATTAATCCAGCAAAGACCATTCTTAACATTTTAAGATCTACATACCTCTAGAGGTCAGAACTTCCCTTCTTTTCTAAGCCAGAAAACCCACCCAGCATCACTTACTATAATAGGTCCTGCAGGAAACCAGAGTGCAAACTTCAACAGCCTCCTGCTTGTCATATGAGCTCTGCATCTGAGCTCTAGTAGCTGATGCAATTTTGCAGCTGCTTCAAGCTTGGGAATACCTCCTGCTAGCAGACTTCCACTGTCTAGCTATCAAAGGAAGGGCTATAGGCTAGTTAGACAAAGGGGCAGGAAATCTGAGGCCATGAGGTTTTTCCTTCCTTTCCACTATGATATCCTAACAACACCATTTGTGGATTAATTCGTAACCAAGAGCCACCGCCCACAAAATTAATTTCTTACCTGGATACAATTTTGAGATTGGATATTTCATGTAACCCACATAAATATAGTCACGTATGATAATTACACACACATTTATTTTATTACGTGTACACCCTGTGATATACCACCAAATTCAGCTTCCTGCCTTGTGTTAATAAATATTAAAGTGCTTGTCAATGTGACAACCTGCATGTATTACAAACGTGGAATTTCATTCACAAAAAGTGGCATTCGTTTAATAAATTTGTATTATATGAAGCTGTCCTCAGGCAGAAGTTGTAATTAGTAAACTATTATGGGGAAACCATTGCAATACAGGGACACAAAAGGAAGCTCAGACCTACTTACCTTATCTGTTACTAATTATCAGAAAAATTCTGAAGGGATTACATGCTTTCAGCGGAGTGTAAAATGAAAGCACTCATCAAACAACTTTTGAAACACTTGTCCTTTTAAAGTTGTATTTTTACACACACAGTTACAAAAAACAACCACCTCGTCTTCACAGAGAACCCATAAAAATAAACTAGGATGCTCATATGTTAATAAGCTCCCAATTAGGATGGGCATCCCAATTAACAATCCAGTTGTTTGGTCAGTTTATCTTAATTGTTGAGTTCTACTGCAATCAAAAGGTAGAACACCTAACATTTCTTTCCATTTAGGATGCCTCCATGCAAACTCTGCAACAAGCAAAAATATATTTGAGCATATCATATATTAAGAATTATAAGCAGAGGCAGGGGTGCATGTGAAAATGTGGCAAGTGGCATTCAGTCAGACTCACAACCAAAAAAAAGAGGCTGTAGTGTTTTATATTCAATATCATTATTACCACACCACACCCACCCATGATGGGCGAAGGGGGAGCATTTGGGTACAGCAGGTGGTGTCGAGCTATAATCAAGGCTCTAATTGGGTTCATTCCATATCATGTAAACACTTAAAAAAAAACACCCCAAGGTAAACATTATCCTGGAAGAGACGCTCTAATCGCACACAGCTGTGAAGTCAGCATGCCAGCTTTCAGCCTGCAGTGATTCTGCTATTTACAATGTGAAAATGAAAGTTTCACACCTTGCCAGTTTTATCACCCTCACTGGACGACTCCAAGACATGCACTTCTGCCTCTTCTGGAGTTGTCTCAGCACAGCTGTCCTGATCATTGCAGAACAAGTGTCCTGTTAGGATGAGACAGAAGTGTGAAATAATGGGTTGAACAACAATTCAGAAGTGCAACACAGCAAATACTGTTCTGTCATGAGCAAACACAAACACTTTTTAGCTCTCCAGTGGCATAATTAGAGCACACTTCACTTAGATCACTTGAAACTGCCATTAATGGAGCCTATTACTATTTGCAAAAAGTATACATCAGAGTGGGGTGGGGGGTGGGGTCAGAGTAAAACTGAGTATTTTTCATAGCTTTGTGTGTAGTGTTGCTTGAATGAAACAACAAACATTTATGACACTAGATCTGCGGGAATGGGAGCAGTAATAATGAGATGACTAGATATATATTTAAAATTACCTACATTCTGCTCTAATAAGTAATACATTATGTTCATATATTGTTTCCAGAAATACCTTGAAGAGCTCGAAATAAAATACTGTATCTCAGATGGGCACAACAGTACTGCTTTTATTGGTCATTAAATGGTTGTTTTAATTTCATTGTCGTTGGCCACTTGAGTTCTGCTGAGGTAAGGCAGGCTACTAATGTTTTAAATAAATACATAATGAACAAGTAGTTTGACAAATGCACCATTCAAATTGCCATGTGATCCACTGGTAAATGCCATAGGCTTTTAAAATTCTGCTGGCAAATTGTTTCTTAACAACCTGAAAATGTGATATAATATTGATATTATTTGATATAATCTGATATAATAGGCAAACTCACAATTGCTATGTGAGTTTTAAGTCTGTTGATGCAACATGCTGAAGAGAGCAAAACTCAGAAAGAACAATGGTGTATTTGTTTCATATATGACTCAAATCAAGAAGATACCTCAAATAATTGATATCAAAGCTGAAGTAAAATCCCTAATTGTTCAACTGGCTTGATTACTTAAGAATAGTTTTTAAATAATTATAAAAAATCTAACACCATGGCACTGAAAATATATTACTTGAATAATAGATTTCAATATTTAATCAAAATAGTACCTATTCTTTAAAATGCCACCAACATATCCAATCTTGTTTGAGCAGCTTCATTTTGTCTACTATGATCAACAGTCCCTTTAAAGCCTTGTGGAATCTCACCCTATTCTGATGAGCCTAATACTTTTTATAGTTATCTGGGCCTTCTTTCCTGTTATAGGAAAAACGTGCCTTAATCTACTTCCTGCAGTATAGACTCCAGTCCCAGATGGAGAGAAAATGTTCATTTGGGCCTTAAGTGAACAGCTGAACACATGGAATGCTTTTTACTGTCTGCATCTATTTATTGGCTAATATATGTTTGTGTGTACAAATAATTTCTACTGCTTGATATCATCAAATCCTTAAGCGGTTTACAAAAAAAGTAATGCAAAAACATTCAATAAAATTTCCTAAAACCCAAACTGTGTCTCACAAATAAAAATGAGTCATGTGTTATTGTGCGTGTACACACACACATAAACATACAAACACTCACACACAGAGCTGTCCCTATCAATTTAATGAAACCATATATTTTTACAATTGCTATTTAAACACAGTGCAGTAGTGTATGTTTACAGTTCACCTTTTAAAAACTTTTTATGGCACTCTGTACTACTATGAAACTCTGGAAAAGACACATTCAACAGTGTGCAACTGCATGCTTCTTGTTCACATGAAACTGCAGCTTCATTTATTGTTCAGTGTGATGTGTGAACCAGACCACTGTGCCCAACCAAAATTGCACCAGGGATTTACGCACATGAATTATTCAAGTTACTATCTGGCTTGGATAATATACTGCCCTCAGTGAGGAGCATTTGACAGTGCAGTAGGTCATGTAAGAAGTTTCCTGGACATGGCCAGAACAATGTTACTTCACAGAAAGTAACCACCCTGAGACCCCCGGGTATAGGGCGTAAAATAAATTCAATAAATGAAATAATAAAAAATAAAAAAGTGTGGCTTTAAACTCTGCTGGCTACAAAACATTCACTCTGGAATCCTTAAAAATCCTTGAGATTTGAAAACAAGAATGAATGTTATTAAAAATTCATTTCCTGCTTCTTGAAGCTTTCCCTCCCTATGCTATGCAGTGCAAAGGGGCTCAGGAACAAGGCTGGCTGATGGTCCTGCACCTTGGTGTGTTGCTGATATACAGCATGGGGATAGGGATCAACCATGGAAGCACGTTCCTTCTTCCAACCTAATGCACACTTCCAGGAGATTATATCCTGCTCAGGGCTCAAGCAGGTCAGTTCCCTCTCCCCCTTTTCCTTTTCCTCAGTTTTTACCTTACACTTCAAACATGTTGTTCCTCGACTGACCTCAACCATAGACTAAATTGTGCTTCCGCTGCTGCTCTTTTTCTTCTTCTTCTTTTTTTTGGTGACAGTTGCAAACATCAGTGATATCCCAGAGTTCTTGACTATCTTTCCTACCATGCAAAAAGCCTTATCTTTTGTGCTGGAAAGCAGAAAAAGGAAAGATCTGGGGAGCTTCCTGTCTAGCTGCTTATTGAGCTTGTGTTTTCACACATAGGTGATACGGCACAGCTAGTTATCCCATACTTTCCACTACAATTTCCCATCACTTTTCTCTCAATACTTTTTGCGGCTTGAAAAGTAACAAGAAAATTGTGCTTAGAAAGTGTAGGATAGCAACCAAATTTCATACAAATAGCCTGCCTGCTGGGAAGCACCTGGGCATTTCTGGTAAAATATTCACACAAACAAGGTGAATCCATTGCTTCCCTTCCTTCCTTTCTTACCTGAACTCTTATTTCACTATGAACATTTATGACCACAACGACTTAAAAAGCGTATTTCTTAGGATTCGTTCATGCTTGTTTTGCCACTAGGATACTGCAAGTTTCCTGATGAACACAGTAGTGTATGAAAGATGCTACAGCCTGTGGGCATACAAGGACATGCTTTGAACGCCTGCTGTCGGAGTCTAATCCTCAGTCAGTATGAACTGCATGTTCACGGGCACTTGACTCCCCTATTCATGTTAGCTGGCTAGAGAAAGGTCCATTCCTCACTGCATCATTAAGAACATTTTCATCTTTGTTCTGTTATTAACCAAGCATGTTCAGTGGACAAATGAATCCTACACAGAATTGCTTTCACCTAGGACACTGCTGACATCTTGTGGCAAAACAGAGAGACACTTTCGAAAGCTGCCATAGCGCAAAAACTAAGCAATGTTTGGAACTTTTTAAATGTATCAATGTTTGCATCAGGTTTGCCTGGCAGTAGTATACATGAAGAAGTGTTTTTTAAAAAAATAAAAATAAAAAGATGTTTGGAAGAGAGGTGAAGGAAGACACCGCAAGAGAAACATAAGATTAAAAACTAAAAAAAGTATCCTTTAAAATTGCAGCAGCTTCTGTTTTTGAAAGCAGCAAGTCTCTTTTATAGAACTGAAGAGTTGGAAGATTCAAAAATGTAAGCCCACAATGCTAGTAAACATGGGTACCTTGGCTATTGCCAACAGAGCGCAATGGACTGTCGGTCAGGTCGAGTGAACCATCTGTGCGGCGTTGTGGCAGCTGCATTAGTTTCTGCCCTGCCTGTCTCTCAGGATAAGTCCGTACTGTAAGGCACAGAGAAGGCTGAACAAGAATATCTCTTAGCATGGCTGAATTCAAGTCTTCAGCAGCTTTCTTATTGATTTCAATGATCTCATCACCAGCTTTCAGGCCTGCAAAGTGAAAGCAGAAAATCAAGAGTCATACTCAAAGTTATCCATCAGAGTTGGATTTCTATTCAGCATTTAAGATTTCATGTCTGCCTAAGGTGGGATTGGCTAACCTGTGGTCCTCCAGATGTTGGGGGACTCCAACTCCCATCAGCCCCAGTCAGGAATGATGGGAGTTGGAGTCAAGAAGCATCTGGAGGGCCACTTCTGGCCTATATGCTATTTCTTTCAAACAAGAAACTTTTCTTTATTGAAAACTCCTTTCAGGGCACAAACCACAAAGATGCGATGTAATGATGCAACAGCCCAGTCCAGCAAAGCCAAGTGTGTCTGGCAACATGAGGTTCAGTCCAGCATGGCAAAGCATTCTGGGTACTGTGCTCCATGTTTTACAATCTTGATTTTATTTCTCCATTCAATCATTTTATTAGAAAATAAGAATTGTGTACATTTTACAAGTGGAAAAACTAAGACCAAGAAAGGTAAGTAACTCACCCAAGAGCACTATGTCAGTTCATGACTGAACAGAGAGCTGAGTCCCTTTTAATTTATTTAGTATTGCACGAAAACTAAAATTATGTTGTAATGATTGTGTGAAGGTTTCCAGTGGTAGGATAAATGTCATAATTTTAAAAAATATTTCAAAAGAAATGTGTATTGCTGTCCAGTTTTCAAAGTTCTCACGTTAAGATATTCATGTTCTCAAAACATGCGTGTAGATAGATATTTGAAAAAGAAGTAAACATAATGTGATTTATCCCTGCCCCAACCCTCTTCAGAGGTTACTTCTTGTGATCATTTGAGTTACTTCTCCTAAATCAACATGAAACAAAACTATCACAAACTATTAAGATGCAGCAAAGGGAAGAATATCAACCTTCAGTGTCCAGAAAGATGTACAGTGGTACCTCACTTTACATACTGTCTCCCTTATGAATGCTTTGGGTTACGCGCTCCGCTAACCCAGAAGTAGATGCCCCTTGTTGCGAACTTTGCCCCAGGATGCAAGCGGAAGTAGCACGCCAGCGCAGCAGCGGGAGACGCCATTAATGAAAGCACACCTCATGTTACGAGTGGTTTCTGGTTATGAGCCACTGTGCGATTTCTGTTCTGTTCTCATCCTGAAGCAACGTTTTTAACCCAAGGTACTATTTCTGGTTTAGCGGAGTCTGTAACATGAAGCGTCTATAACCTGAAGCGTCTGTAACACGAGGTACCACTGTATAGTCAACCTTCAACATAACTGTGTTATTTATTTACAATAAATTCA
Source organism: Podarcis pityusensis (assembly GCF_964106645.2). Taxonomy (NCBI): domain Eukaryota; kingdom Metazoa; phylum Chordata; class Lepidosauria; order Squamata; family Lacertidae; genus Podarcis; species Podarcis pityusensis. The sequence goes on from NC_138027.1 coordinate 52,100,330, forward strand.
TCTTTTAAAATTAAGAGACGGACTGAACAGTATCATAATTTGGAAGGTACTGGAGTTACACTTTTTGTCACCATTCCTAAATGATTTTTGTTCTAGGTACAATGGAGATCCCGTATAATCTTGAATAGCAGAAAGAGGAAAGGGCTCATTTTGTTGAACACTGAAAAAGTTTTAAAGGGAAATACAGCATCCCCTGGCACCCTACCTTTTTTGAAAGCCAGGCCTGTTTCTTTGACACTGTTTACATGGAGCCGCCGAATCCCCTCTTCTTCCACAGAGGACAGAGAAAAGCCTGTTGAAATAACCAGTGGCAAAACTGAGAACCATTTGATTTAATTTCACAAAAAGATCCATTCCATTAACTTTGCTTTAATCAAGTAAAACCATTTCTTTACATGGTCAAATTTTACCAAACTCCCACCATTATTCATATAGTCTGTATGGAAATAATCTCTGCAAGTTGCTCTCTAAAACGGAATACCACACCCCATGACGACAACAATAATACATGGGGTTTTTTATTTGTTTTGGGCAAAATATTATGGTTCTGTTTTCCAGATTCTGCATGTGCATGATACACAGAGGAAAAAGTGAATATATTAAGCAAAACATAGATCTCACTTGCAGTCAGATCTGTGCACTGTACTGAATTGTGTAATACACAGGCCTGACCAAGATTAAAACCATGTTACCCCTCCACATATTATACTTTTTCTAAATCTGGTAAGGCACAAGTGGCTTACATATATTTAAAATTGTGGGGGTGGGAGAAAGGGAAACAGACGCAGAGATACAGAGTGTTTCAGGGAAATGTTTTTTCAGGAAAATAACTGCCAACACCTGGATTAGAAGTGTGCATCATACTTGATATCTGCATTTGACTTTGTCCTGCCTCGAGGTGCATTCCGTTTGTATCATCTGCTCCAAAGTATGCAGGATGTAAATACATGTTAACTATCATGCATTATTTATTGCTTTCTCTAAAACGAGGCATTTGCTGCTCTGAAATTCGATGGCTTCCTAGGGAGATGTAGGCAGCAGCTTGCCTTTTTGTTTATTAAGCAAAATATTTATGACCCTCCTGGGGGAAATATATTTAACATAGTATTGGCCATTAGCTATAAGGAAGCAGATGGGATAGGATCCAATTCTCAATCAAACTGCCTTCAGAGTAATTTTTGTAGATGGAAAGATACTTTCATTCATCACTTTCGAAAGAGAAAGGACAAAGAAAAGACAGTAGAATATCACTGTGTACCATGAAATACAGAAATCTCATTGTGTTTAGAGATTCAAAGCCAGCAAGAAAAGGTAATCTTAGATAATATATTCACTATGAACCAGACTGCCTAAGTGGAAGCCCAGCAGGAAAAAATGAGACCGTTGAATTATCACAGCTTCAGAGATGGATATTTGGGGTATAAAGACAAAAATTGGTTGGGTTCAGGTGACTAGCACTAGGTGGTGTCTACATAACAAAGAAGTCAGTAGTTGTACATACTTTTAAAAAGAAGGGGGGGTTAATAAATTGCAATGCAAGCTAAACCATAACTACTCAGAAGTATATCCTATTGAATACAATGGGGCTTACTCCCAGGTAAGTTGGGTTAAGATGGCAACCTTATTTGCTAATGACCAACATGTAATTTCTGTTAATTAGCAAAGACATAGGACATAGACGTATGTAAGCTACTTTAACATGGGCAAATAATAAAAAGTATAAGTAATTCAACCCTGATGGTTTTATGCTATTTTTAATTTTCTATTGCTCTGTTCACTTTTACATTTAACAATTATGTATTGCTGTAGAGTTAATAATGTTGTTTGATTGTTGTTGTTTGTGATCGCTTTATTCTAAGCTGCTATGGGATAATCTTTGGTCCTGAAAAGTGGCACAAGAGTCATTTACAATAAATGAATATCTTTAAATGGATCCAATTAACAGCTGGTCAAATCCAGTGGCAGAATGGCGCAAGGCAGCTTCTGCTGCAAGAAAAGGCAGCCCTTGAAAAAAGTCTTTCTTGGGGATGATGCTGTGACTTGCTTACTGTGAAAAGTCTTTGTTTATTTAGCAAAGAGAGGCTTGTTTCCTGGAAGGACTCAGCTCTTGAAATGGCCAGGCTTTGCACTTAAAATCAACCCCCATGAAAATCTAGCACACCACTTCAGGCAAGACAAAAATGGCAGATTTGCCATGTTTCATTAGAAGGCTTAATACTGAGGCGCACACTGTGACAGCTATGGGAATGACAGTCCTGAGATTTGACCACAGATGGTTTATTCAATAAATCCTCTGAAAAGGTATGAAAAGATATGAAAAGGCAAATATATATATATATATAAATATCAAATTCACCATAGTTATCAGACGACGTGTCAGATTTTTCAATCCGAATTTGCTGTGTAATTTTCTCACAGATTTCAATTTCTTTATACAACTGAAAATGCAAAAAGAGAGAGTGAGAGTCTGTTGTGATGACATATATTGTCAGTTGTTATTTTTTCACACAATGTTCTTTTAAAATTAAGAGTGAAGACAAAGATGTCTAAAGAAAAACCGCAGCAATGTGAAGAGAATCTTGCGTTTTTCATTTTGTATTGTTATGTTGTGTTCCGATGAAGAGCAGTATAAAAATTTAATAAAAATAATAACTTGGCAGATCGTACTGCTAAATTAAATACTGGTTCACAATGTCATTGTTGACAGAAGGTGGTGGGAAAGGGATGGGTGTGCACTGAGGAGCAAGCTGAACTGCATGAACCAGAGTATATGCATATGTATACTCTGGTATACTCATAGAATTTCTAAAGAAGAACAGTGAATTACTGCAGAAGTGTTAAGCTTCATTTTCAGCCGTTTAGATTTTCAGCCACAACCCTAGATTTCTCCTCAGAAGTAAGCTCCACTGATCTCAATGGGACTTACTCCAAGGCAAGCACATACAGTTGTACCTTGGTTCTCAAACGGAATCTGTTCCGGAAGTCGGTTCGACTTCTGAAAATGTTCGAAAACCAAGGCGCAGCTTCCTGCACTCAATCGGAAGCCATAGAAGCTGCGTCAGACGTTCAGCTTCCCAAAAAAAGTTTGAAAACCGGAACACTCACTTCCCAGTTTGCGGCGTTCGGGAGCCAAAACGTTCGAGTCAAAAGGCGTTTGAGAACCAAGGTACAACTGTATAAGATTGCTGCCTTGACCTCAGAAATTAAATCACATAATTTCCCCTTTATCCAGTCGTCCTACTATTCATCTCCACTGGGGGTCAGTATCTACCATCTTTTTCATTGCATCAGAAATCCACATTTCTTTTCTCCATCTTGCTTGGCAAAGACCACCCCCTCAATATCCATGGAAGCTTTCACAGTGATGCTCCCTCTGCCTGAGAAAACTTAGGCCCACCTCCCTTCTTTCCATTAACACCAATCACAAGCCATGAATTTTATCACCCTGCTTAAAAGTGAATTATTAAAGTTAGTGTCTCATATAGCAATTAAGAGTGTTGGACTAGGATTAGAAGGCCTTGGTTCAAATCCTCAGCCAGACTTAAAGCCTTGGGCCAGTCTCAAAATTACCCCACAGGGCTGTTGTGAAGAGGGGAGGACCATTTATACCTCTGTGTGCTCCTTGAAGGGTAGAATTCAAGTGTAATAATAACAACAACAATAATATCAGAATCAATATCTTTTGTTCCGCCACACAAGTAAATTATCTTGCGCTCGTAGTTTAAAGTTACTGGTATTTATGAGTATCAATAGCTTGCAATTAATTACCAAAAAAGACCAAGCACTACAACAAGAGTCTTTTTCTCACAAGATACGTTGCACAGAATTATTATTGAAAGGTGAACATTACCAATTCATAAATATCCTCTTCTGGCTTTGGTATGTAGGATTGCATTTGGTTTCCTGTCAGGAACTTAAGACGTAGATAGTGAGCTGAGTAATCCAGCTGATGTGCCTGAAAGGGGGGGAAAGGGAGGGGAAAGGGAGAGAAGGTTACTGCAAGATATAGATAAGAGCACAAGTAACCATTTTCTTTTCGTGAAAGATGTTCCTGTAAAATGAAGGGAAGGTCTTCTTCCTTAAAAGGATGTTTTATAAAGATACTGTCTAAACAACCCCGGAATAATTCTTTATTTGCCACTCAGAAAAGAAATGCTCGCTTATCCCCGTCTTGATATTGCAAAAATAACAGCATTCCTCTGAGTGGGAAGCCCTGCTGAAGTCCAGCTCTGCTCACCTACAGTGTGGATGAAAATACTGCTGGCGTAGATAAGAAGTTAATTGTATCATAGGAAAAGGGAACGGCTTGCTCCTAAAATCTGACATATACAGTAGGAGACCAGGGGTGCTGCTTTCTGAATCTCACCAAAGTTTGCCATCACGTTATCAAATACTTGCTAATTTTGAATGTTAAAGGGCTCCTAAAATCCCAGGTATTACATAATATTATCCCAAAACAGATAACCATGAATGTGTTTACCAGATTCTCTCATTATTATTATTTTTAAAAAGAGTTAGTTATAGTTAGCTGGATGCTACGGCATTTGCACTTCCGCCTTCTTATTCCCTATTCCCTACAAGTGGAATTTATATATGCCATTTTAGAATTACTTCAGAAATCTGAAGCAGTTGAGGAATCCTAAAGCAAAGTCAAACAAGTGCAGCTTCAGCATTGCAGGGGTTGGACTAGATGACCCTTGGGACCCTGCCAACTCTATGATTCTTTGATTCTCCTCACAATTAAAAGAAGATCCGTTAACAAAAAAAAATGGCCTGCAGAATGGGCCCACATCTGCCTGAAAGGTAATGAATGTCTGGCTGTCACACTACCACCATACTATCCCTACCTCTGAACAAACAGCTGCCGCTTCTGGCCCATTGAAGCTAAGTATGCAGACACAGCCACAACTCTTTTCCACAGCAGGTAAAAGGACAGCAGTGCAAGGAAAAGTTCAGTGTGGAACAGAAAGCCAGCCCAGCTTCCCCTCCTGTATTGAAAGGCTGACAGAAGGATTGGAATGTTTCTTCCCAAGGCCGGTGGCAGAAGTAGCAAGGCCGCATCTCTTTCGAAATTAAAACCCCACTAGTTCTCCAATACTCTGGCCTTTGGGGAAATAACATAACAGCATCTGGGAGGGAAGGGAGGGCAAATGAGCGCTGCCATTCATCTACACACCTGAGGGCAATCATTACTTGCCTCAGGCCTGTAGCAAATTCTAATCGGAGCCACATCAGCTATTTCATATGACACTGAGTTAACATCAGTCCCAATGTGGCCTTCTGCCTCCAAATCTGTTGTGAAGACAGCATCTCTCCTTGCCTATTAGCGCAGTTTTTGACCGAGTCAAAAAGCTCTAGGTTATTTTTCATTTACAGGCATCCCCTTCCTTCCTGCCCTCCCCCAATAAACCCAACTGAATTTGAACCGTTTTCAGCGTTGATGGAATTGGAAGGCAAGTCAGCTGCGTATCAGCGAACAAAAAGACTTGGGAAAGCCTGCCGCTTGAGAAATGTTCAGAAATGAAACTTGACAAGGCAGCGCAAGAACAGGCAAACAAAACCACGTGAATGGAACCAATGACCCACTAGCCTCCTTCCGACAGCCTCTTTCTGTCAGTCAGCAATCAGCAAAAACCTCATGTACATTCCGCAGCTCATTCAGCTTTAGAGCTGTCAGGAGAAGCGATGACTGAAAGGCATGTCAGCGAGATTTAGTCCGACATGTTAAGAGAACCTACAGGGACTAGTGTCCCAGGCAGCACCAGGCTAACCACACATACCGATGGCTATATGCTGATGCACAGCAATTTCTAAACTATTTACTTTCTTGTGGGGAAAGCCATAGCTCTCCCAGAATAAGGGAGACCTCCAAGAAAAGGTTGGTTGCTATGCCTATCATCATCAACAACAACAACATCATCTCTGGAACCCTACAATAAACTTCCTTAGTTTTGAAAACAGCAAGCTCATTATTAGAGATTCCCCAAATAGGAACATAGGAAATTGCTCTATGTCAAGTCAGACCACTGACCGTATAGCTCTGTGTTGTCTCTTTAGTGACTAGCAGTGGCTTCTTTCGTGTTTCAAGCTTTCTCAGCAAAAACTGGAGGTGCCCGGTATCAAACCCAGCAAAAATTGGGAACTGTTTTCAGCCTGATGGCTGCATTCCCTTCTGGCAACCTTCTGGTGGCCAGAGACAAAAATGGGCAGAGCATGTGAATGTTAACTTTGTACAGTGTAGTGGTTTCTACACATGCCCCTCTCTATCGTCCATCCAGGGCTGGAGAGGAGATACAGCTGGGGAGATCCCTGAGGACCAGACTGAAAGGTCTGGAGGGACAAGATTTGACCCTCTGGGTCTGAGGTTCACCTCTTTTATATACAATGGAACCTCAACTTACATACACCTTGTCTAGCGGATGTTCCAAGTTGCATCCATGGCAAACCCAGAAGTAAACACCGGGTTTGCCGTGATTTGTGCATGCGCGGAAGTGGCTTCTGGCGTCTGTGCAGAAGCGCACTACCGCCGAATGTGCAAGCGCACAAGACACCTCTTCTAGTGTCCTGTTTCAACCAGCGGGCGGACCTCCGGAACGGATTATGTCCGTAAGTAGAGGTTTCACTGTAAAGCATGGGTTCTACCACTGAGCTACCTTTGTCCCACCACCCCAATGCTCAGTACACAGCACACTACCCAGACAATCAATACAGTTATAGTAGGACAATAATCCTGGGCATCTATTCAATCTAGCATTTGAAACCCTTGGGTTCCCACCATCAAGGGAAGATTTACAACATGGGGAATCTTAACAACACAATCTAGAGCATGAAGGAGTTCACATGAAATGTTTACTATACCAGAACTCGACTGGTTCTCAGATGGCAGGTGGCAAACTGATGTGAAATGATGTGGATCAGAGAATTAAAGGAAAAAGAATTAGCTGAATACAAGAGACAGAAGAGAGAGATTTATTATTAGATGTTACAGGAAAGAATGCAACCATAAGTATTTCCCTAAGCTGATAATTTGGTACGGAAAGAAGCAGATTCACAGCTTGAACTACAGATCAGTTTAGCCCAGTGGACTTGAAATTAATACAATTCCAACTGTGGCCCAATAGGTTTGTGGCTCAAAGCCTAAAAAGAAGTAGAGCATGGGCTTAGGAATTTATCTTCACAAAATGTAAAGTATAGGGAAAAGAGCAGTCAGTATCTGTTGGCTGAGAATCTGGCTTACTGCTTATGTAAAAGTTCTAAAAATAAAATGATTGCTAAGAACCTTTTATAATTGTTGCCTATTGTGTCTTTTTTGAAAGTGTCATCTGCCTTTGGTTACAATGAGACATTTTTCACTGAGAGCGTCAGTACTCTCCAGAAATTCATTTGCCAGTGAATACAGTATACCCATAATAAATGCTTTTCTTCATACCTTCTGTGCAACACTGGGCTTTTCTTTAAAAGTCATAAAGTTATGTTTCTGAAGGCATCATTTCAATATGAAAGATTCAAAGTGTTAAACAAATTGCTTTAAGGGTTTCAGTTTAGTTGGTTAGTGGATGTTACAAGGGATGGACTTATATTTACCTTCCCGCCACAGTGGTACCTATTTATCTGTTTGCACTGGTATGCTTTCAAACTGCTAGGTTGGCAGGAGCTGGGACAGAGCAATAGAAGCTCACCCTGTCATGGGGATTCGAACTGCCAACCTTCTGATTGGCAAGCCGAAGAGGCTCAGTGGTTTAGACCAGAGCACCACCCGCATCCCTTTGTCCCATACTTAAAAGAATCCAACACTACAACTCAGAAAACAGATTAGTTAAATTTGTTGCAACCCAGCTAACAGTTATCTTTATCTGAAAATTCCTTCTCCTTTTTTTTTCAAACTAACAATTCACAAATTGTGACAGTCAGCAGACAAACAATCCCACTAATATTTACTATGATACAATCTTTCATGGCTAATCTAAGTGTGAAAAGAGAGAATGTGTCACAGTACTAGAGGAAATTTCAAATGCTACTTGTATGCAGATTCGAGACCCATTTCCATGTTTGTATAGATCAGGGGTAGGCAACCTAAGGCCCGTGGGCCAGATGCGACCCACAGGCCTTCTCAATCCAGCCCGTGGATGGTGTGGGAATCAGCATGTTTTTACATGAGTAGAATTGTCCTTTTATTTAAAATGCATCTCTGGGTTATTTGTGGGGCCTGCCTGGTGTTTTTACATGAGTAGAATGTGTGCTTTTATTTGAAATGAATCTCTGAGTTAGTTGTGGGGCATAGGAATTTGTTCATTTCCCCCAAAAAAAATATAGTCCGGCCCACCACATGGTCTGAGGGACAGTGGACCGGCCCATGGCTGAAAAAGGTTGCTGACCCCTGGTATAGATGGATAAGTCATTAATCCTAAAAAATACACCTGAGAATCTAAAAGTATATGAATTCTTGTGCTGGTTACAATGCAATGAGGTGCATATATCACACTCACAGCACACCTGAGTTCTGTCAACATCTTTCTTAATTTAACTGAATACCAAACTTTAATTCAAAAAGAGTGAAGTTTGAAAAGTTTGAAAAGTTTTATTGCTTAGCATGGAAACTGATAGAGAAGATACAGATGAAAAATAAGTGAATCACATGAAAAAGTAATAGAACATTAACTGAATGACAGACAAAATGTTTTGCTGAATATACAAATATAATCAGTGGAAGCACACTGGAAGGGCACTGGCACAAAGTTCATTATTCAAATATGAATAAAAATAAATTTAAATTTTAGACCAAAAAGCTCTGGGGGAAATTCATTTCAACAGAGCTCACCTACTTTTCCAGTGGATAACAGCATTAAGTTCAGGTACCACAGGTGACAGGAATACTCAGCAAGAGGGTGTATAAAACCTCAAAGTTATACATAAATACAAAATAAAAATGATTCACCATGAAAGAGCTCCAGTGCAGACAATAAGCTCCTGTTCATGTAAAGCTTCCACCATTACTTAAATGGAAGGGACAGCTCAGCAAGCGTGGAAAAGAGTGCAACTGAAACATTTACAGACCTCTGCACTGGAACATCACTATCTTGGATTTTGAACATCTTAATTTTAACCAAACTCACAATTATATGTATATATATAGATATTATACATATATAATTCTATTAAAACTTGTGCTGAAATGATAATAGCATAGGAGAATATAGGCACAAGCTACAAATAAATGCTGAGAAGCCAAAATAAAAGAAAAATGTAAACCTTAAACTTTAAATCTTCCATAAGGAGTGAAAATTTCAGAATGGTTTTCAGGATGTGCAATGACAAACATTTCCATACACGTATGGTTGTCACAGATTGCAGATCATTCAAATGTGGGAAATCCATCCAGTTCTGCATTCTTGTGCAGCTTTTCATTTTTGGTAAAATTAAACCACAGGACGGCTCATTATAGTTAGAATACTCTGAAACTGGGAGGGAGGAGGGGAGTAAAATGGCTATAATCACAATTTCAAATAATCATAGAAAATTCAAAAATTCCTATGATGTTTCTTTTTTTACCTTACAAATCATTTCCAGGACATCCCGTGTTGTGTCCCCCGGGTGGACTACCGTCAGGGCAGACTGGTTATTTGGCAGGCAGTACCAGGATGGTGTAAAGTACTCATGAACCCAGATGTCAGAATCAGGATTATGTGGGTGGACTGTGGTGAGCGCCACTTCTTTTTCTCTCTGAATAGAAATTCACACAGTTATTAACACACTTCTGCTCAAATACAACTGATTCATTTGCCAGTTAAACATAAATATAGGGCCATAAAGTATGCCTTTATTTTCTATCAAATTAAATAACAAAATTAAAGCACTATATTACGGGTAGGGAGCTGGCTTCCCTGAAGGCAACCAATTAAAATTCAACCCCCAGAGGATTGTCAGCTGGCCTCCAAGTTGCCAACTCCCTTTCTTCTTCTTTGACGTCTATCCACTCTGGTAAAGGACAATTATTTGATGCCTGAATTCCTTATTGCACATGCAATAGCTGAGTCAAGGGGGAAGCGTGCTTGCAAAAAACGCCTGGAATACATTGGACTTGGGACCAGGGGGGAATGTATGCACACACAAAAACCAAGATGATAAATAAATCTAAGCAGAGACACCACTATTCTCACAATTCACAACAGAAAGAGTTGCAGGTGAGAAAGTCATTGTGGATTTGGTTGAACTGCCCAGTGGCAACCTGCTGCATGCATTTAATTTTTTTATCATTATTATTATTTTGTAGATTTAAGATGGACCCCTGAGGAATATAATTCCAAGCAAGTGACAGATGTATGGAATTCTCATTACTTTTAAATGCAATCACACCCCCATTTGCTCAATTAAAAATATGCCCCCTGGCCCAGACTTAATGGTGCTTCATCTCAGTATTCTTTGGGGAGTTACAGGGTAGGGCTTTAATTGGCAGAGCAGAAGTCTCTCTACAGTGTAGACATTGATCAAACACAGAGAATGGTGTGTTTGTATGTCCCCATCAACCCAGATTAGCAGTGGTCTCTGTGAAGTCATTTTCCACATAAAAGTGACATGTTCAATCCCTGTCTTTACATATCACATTGCCTGTGCATTGTTATTGTTTGTGATATGGAAGCAATGTGAGGTTTTGCCATGTACAAAATAGTTTTGCGGCAGCGCTGAAATGCATAATGTTGCCAAAGTATTTTTGACCTCATGAAAATCTAACACCTCTTCAGAGGAAATGGACAGACTATGCTTGGCAGAATTAAGAGCAAAGCCACGTTTGGGGGACTGGGGAATTGCTGAATGCAGGAAGGGGCCTTACCCTGAAGAAAGGGTTGCTCAGACCTTGAGAGGGCAAATATGGAGACCAGTTGTGGCAAGGCATCAAGGAATATCAGGAAGTGCTAGACTTGCCCCTAAAAGGAACCGCTGCGTGCCTGGTTCTCCAGGCAAATAAGCAATTACAATTATAATCTTAGTGACCATAATGTGGGATCCATATAAGAGGAAAGTATTATCCTGGTACATTCAGCTAAAGCCATTTCCCCCTAATGGCTACTTCAGCTCTACACAGCTTTGAACACAGTAAACACAGCCCTGTAATTCCTCCGCAGATTTTTCTTGAACCCCTGAAAAAAGAACTTTAATTTCAGAAACCAAATGAAACTCTCTGAAAATCCCTTCTGGAAGTTTGGAGGCTGAGTATTTGTTATGTTTTTGTTTTTTAGAGTGAGGAACCTGTGATCCTCCAGATGTTGCTGGACTCCGACTTCCATCGGCCCCAGCCGGCATGGCCAATGATCAGGGATGAGAGTTATAGTCCCACAACATCTGGAGGGCCACCGGCTCCTCACCTTTGTTTTAAAAGACAATATAATAGAAGTCCAAATAAAAGTAAAGAAGGCACAGAAAAGTACAAAAAGGATGAAGAGCAGTCAAGGACAACTTTTAAAAACCTGAGTTGTCATATGAACAAAATAAACAAGCACAAATCCTGGAAAATTGAATAAAAACTGAGGCGAGGGGGTTGTTAAGGAGGGATTATCAGAAACCTGTGTGAAAAATTCCTGGCACCATGTGCCTGACTACTGCTGGAGGCAGACTGCTGAACTGGACAAGTACTTTGCTCTGATCCACGAGGACAATTACTACATTCTTACATGTCCTGATAAGAAAAAAAAAATCCTGCCTCATATTTATAGGTTTAGGGGCAGAATTAAATTAAATCCTGATTAACAAGTAGCTATTAAAAATGATTGCTCTAATAGGTCTTCTGATACAAGGAATTCCTCCGCCCCCCCCCCAATATTCTTCATAGACAAAGGTTTAATCAATGGTAGCATAGGTAAACTACAGAATCAGAACACTACCCACCTCCAGTGGCCAATGACCATGGAACCTACTGGCCTCACTCGCAGAAATACCATTGAAGGTTTAAGAGTTCCCTTCTCTGCAGCACACTCTGGAGCTGAGCAGCGCCAAGCTCCCTCTACCTCATCGCTTGGCCATGTTTCAAACAGGCTGACATCTGGCAGAGCTGAGCTGCTGCAAGACTCGCTCTTCCCTTCAATACTTTTACTTTGTCCTAAAGGAGTGGGCTTCAGTCTAAAAACAGATTCACGAGCTAATTGAACTCCTTTGTGTAAATTAATAAATGTTCTTTTTTTTTTACCTTGCTTTCTTGAACAGTGTCATCAAATATTCCTTCTAAAGATTTCTTTACAGAATCAGCTCCTTCACCAAACACCTGCAGAGGCACAGAACGTGCTATTTTAAATTACAATAGGATGATGCAAATGCTTTCTAAATTTGGAAAGATCTCATGTTACTGGGACAAATGAATAAGTGTTTCAAGGGAGGAAATTATCATCTCAAATTAAAATTGGATAAAATTCCTTCCTGGCTAGGAAAACAGCCAAATGCAAATGGCTGTCTGGTCTAATCCAACAAGGGTGGTTGCCCCATCTAAACCACAACCTACTGAGGCCCATTCAGGGATGTGTGGGGAATCAGATCAAAGTAGAGAAATGCAAGGCCAGAAAAGTGCACTTAAGAAACAGCTCATAAGCTGTGGTGAAATTCTAGCAATACTTCCAACAATTTATGAAGCAGTAACTCCAACTAGTGCCGACCTCATCACCACCCCAAACACCCTGTGTGGGAAACCAAAGGAAGATGCTTACCAAGATCTGCCACACTTCATTCCTGTATTTGTGGAAATGCAAAGTTCAGAGATTGTAGAAAAATTATACCAGACCCCCCCAAAACAGGCTGGAGCTCAGGATCCAACCAAGAAGTTTGCAATTTTTTTCTCTCAAGAGGTAGGCTACCTGATTAATGCTTGGTCTCCCTTGCTTTTTCTTTGAAGTGGTGTCCAAACCCCAAAGGGAAGAGAAACGGCTTCTCCGTTTGCTTGCTGATCTCGACATCACCTGTGTTCTTCTCCTGACACCAGATTCACCTGTGCGAGCGGCCACCTGCAAGGTGCATTCAAAGCCATTCAACCAAAGACACCACAATCAGAGCAAAGCTAGAGTGCCAGACCTCATAATTTTAATGAGGATACATAGATGTTAAGGCGTGCCAAGATTTTTAAAGAGGTTTGTATAAATTATGTTGAATCAAAAATTACCTTGTATGTGCTGAAGACTGGGGCAGACATAGGGTGGTAGTCAACTAAGTTTTACTCAGAGGAGACCCATTGAAATCATTATACCTATCTTAGTATGGTCATTAATTTAAATGGGTCTGCACTGAGTCAAACTTAATCAAATACCGCCCATCATACTTGTTTTCAGAAATCTATCAGTTTAAACCCATTTTTGGTTTGACTTTTAGAGCCAGATGCTAACACAGTGATTCATTAGGACAAACTGCTGAACATTAACTATGTTTTACAATCAGCATCTGTCAGGGAACTGCCATCGGAAGGAAGGGAAGTGAAAGGGCTCACACAGGTTGGGAGAGACTCAGCAGCTGAAGAGGGAACCAGTAGGGGGAGAGGAGCTGAGCTGAGGGAAAGTGAGCTGGAGGGATGGCTCAGAGACACTTCCAGCGAAAACAGTGGGGAGGTTTCAGGACCTCCTGTAGGGACACCCACTCCTCGCCGGAAACTGTCACGCAGAGAGTCCAGAAGACGTGTTTCCGTTAAGGAGCTTTTATGTTGGAAGCGATTCCGAAAGCAACCACTGTCGGAATCTGCCAGCGACTGACGGAGCCATGTTTAAGGGGCTCCGTTACAGACAGAGGTTTGCAAACTTGACCAAACTCTGAGGGACTAGGATTTTACACACAAGCAGCTCATCGTCCCATCACAGCATTCCGACAGTCTCCGTGAGCAGCTTGTGCAGGAGAAGGCATCATGAGCAACCCAGCCGGAACCGGAGAAGCAGGAGCTGGAGCGGGTCCAAGCCTGGAAGAAAGGTACCGGGTGTTGGAGGTCCAGCTAGCGCTGCAGACGGCGAGGCTTGAGGAGAGGAGGGCTCAGGATGCAGACAAAAAGGGGAAAGACACCCAGCTCGTCAGAAAGGTACCAGGATTGGTGCAGAAGTTTGGGGGGGAGCCCAAAGACTATCATGGCTTTCGGACAGAGATGCAATATGCCCTCAATCTGCAGTTTGATGAATTCCCTGACGAGGAATCACGAGTGGCTTTCGTGATTGGGCATCTTGAAAAGGGGGCGAGAGACTGGGTTAGACCCCTGATGGCAGCGAATAGTGACGTCCTAAAGGACACGATGAAGTTCTTTCGCGCCATGGATCTGATGTTTTCCAGCGATATTGAACAGGGAGTGGTCCGCAGACAGTTAATGGCTTGCAAACAGGGGAGCCGATCTGTCCGTGAGTACTGGACTGAGTTCACCATGTTGATCCATAAATTGGGGTGGGATCTATCGGCGGAACCCATTCAAATGCTCTTTGAAGAAGGGCTTTCTTCGGCTGTGAAAGACGAACTTTCCCGGGCGCCCAGGGCGGAGTCTATGGACCAGCTGACCAAATCAGCGCTGACCATAGGAGCGCGCCAGGAGGCGAGAGCATTGGAGAGGCGGGAAGGGAAGGGGGAACGTTGGAAGGAGTTCCGCATTCCAGACATTCCAGAGCCAACTTTCCCGCCGGCAGAGCCGATGGAAATCGGAACAGCGCGCGCGCGCGCAGTTTCAAAGCCCAGTGAGGGGGGAAAGAAGGAGGGAAAAGGCGCCCGGAAATGCTATCTCTGCTAACAGCCAGGTCACTTTGCCAGAGTCTGCCCCCAGAGGAAGGAATGGCAAGGGATGGTAGGAGCTGTGGAGGGAAGAGAGGAAGAAATACCGAAGCAAGTAAAAGCCAACGCCTGGCTGCCACCGTCGGGGCACAGCAGCCAGGCCAAAGAGCAGTGAAAGTGCCCACGCCAGAACCTCCTAAACCCGCCCTAGTGATAGAAGTGGCGCTAGAGCTGCCAAACGGACACCCTCTAAAGATAAAGGCGCTGTTGGACTCAGGCAGCTCCTGCAATTTCATGAGCAAAGAGTTTGCAGCTGAACACCAAATACAGACGATCCCTTTAAGCAACCCCCTGCAGGTGACCACGATCGATGGCAGGGAGCTGTTGGGAGGAGAAGTCAGCTTGCAGACCGTCCCAATGATAATGAAGGTGGCAAGGCACACCGAACTGATAGCGTTTAATGTGGCCACCTTGGGAGGAGCTCCCATTATATTGGGGATGAGCTGGCTAGCGTTACATGATCCGCTGGTGGGCTGGCATCAGAGAGTGGTTTCTTTTGGTTCAGCACATTGCTTAGAACACTGCAAAGAGGGAAAGGGTTTGGCAGGGGCCCAAGCCACCCTAGCAGGGACTGAAGTAACGGAGAACGTGAAGGTACCACGACAATACGCAGATCTCCGCGACGTCTTCAGCGAAAGGGAAGCTGACCAACTACCCCCGCATAGACCCTTTGACTGTCAAATCAATTTACTCCCTGGGGCACAGCTCCCTGTAGGCAAGCTGTACGCCATGTCAGACAGAGAGATGCAGGAGCTAAGAGAGTTCATTGACAAGAACCTGAAGAGAGGGTTCATCAGAGAGTCCAGGGCGGTGGGGGGCAGCCCAGTGTTTTTTGTGGATAAAAAAAACACGAACAAGCCGAGGCTTGTGTGTGACTTCAGGGCCTTAAATGCAGTGTCAGAACCAGTGGCTTTCCCTATGCCCAGGATTGACGACATTTTGACAAGGGTCAGGAAGGGAAAGATTTTTACTAAACTGGACCTAAGGGGGGCGTACAACCTGATACGAATAAGGAAGGGGGATGAATGGAAAACCACCATGTTCACCCCTTTGGGGGCATTTGAATATTTAGTTATGCCCTTCGGCCTACAAGGAGGCTCCGCGTGCTTTCAATCGTTTATGAACCACGTCCTGGGGCCTTTGCTTTACAAGAATTGTGTGGCCTTCTTAGACGACGTGTTGGTGTATTCTGAGAATGAGGAGCAGCATGTGAGAGACGTCAGAGAAGTGTTGAGCAGGCTGCAAGCCAACCAGCTGTGGGTGAAACTGGAGAAGTGTCAGTTTCATACCAAGGAGGTGGAATTCCTGGGGTATCGCCTGTCAGACAAGGGATTGGCCATGGATCCCGGCAAGGTCCAGGCGGTGCTGGAATGGAAAACACCCAAAACAAGGAAGGATGTGCAGAGGTTCCTAGGATTTGGGAACTTCTATCGTAAGTTCATCCGAAACTTTGCCCACCTGACGGCGCCCATTACGGACTGTCTCAGCAGTAAGAAGAAGTTCGTTTGGACTGAGGAGGCGGAGCGAGCATTTGAGGAACTAAAAAGGGCCTTCGCCTCGGAACAACAACTCCTGCATGTGGATTTACAAAAACCGATGAGAGTGGAAACTGACGCATCAGACAGAGCGATTGGGGCGGTGCTTCTGCAGCCAGGGAAGGAGGAGTCAGAGTGGAGACCGTGTGCCTTTTTTTCGCGAAAGCTGAACAAATCCGAGAGGAACTACACGGTGTATGACCGAGAACTACTAGCCATTCATGAGGCGTTCCGGAGATGGAGGCACCTGCTAATTGGCGCACAACATAAGGTGCAAGTGTGCACTGACCACAAGAACCTAGAGTATTGGAGAACGGCACGAGTGCTCAACCAACGGCAAGTGAGATGGGCCCAGGAGTTCTCCAAATTTAACTTTGAGATTTGTTACGTGCCAGGCCCAGAGAACATTAGGGCGGACGCTCTCTCACGCAAACCTGAATATTTGGAGGGGGAGGGAGCACCCGAAGAGAGACATGTCATTCCAGAGGACCGCTGGGTGTGTGGGGCGGCATTGGTGGGACAAAGAGAACTGGTAGAGGAAACAGAGAATGATGAATACGCCCAGAATAAGCTCAGAGGTCTTAGGGGTGAGGGAGAGGAACCAGGGGGTTTCGAGGAAAGAAATGGAGCTTTGTATTACAAAGGGGCACTGTATATCCCTGAAGGAGACTTAAGGGGGAGGGTACTCAAGCAGTTGCACGACAGCCCCACGGCGGGGCATTTTGGACAACACAAAACCATGTGGTTGGTCACCAGGGAATTTTGGTGGCCTAAGGTGAGGGAAGATGTACGGGAGTATGTAAGAGGGTGTGAGCAATGCCAGCGAGCCAAAGGGGAGAGGCGGGCACCGGCGGGGCTATTAGAACCCTTACCAACCCCAGAACGACCTTGGGAGGCAGTGTCGATAGATTTTATGACTGATCTGCCCAAGTCCAAGGGGAAAACAGCCATCATGGTGGTGGTAGACCTACTAACAAAGATGTGCCACTTTGTAGCCTGCTCGCATGCAGTCACGGCGGAAGAGACAGCGAAGTTATTTGTAGAACACATTTTTAGGTTGCACGGGGTGCCATTGAGGGTGGTCTCAGACCGAGGAAAACAATTTACTTCCAGGTTCTGGAGGAAGCTCATGAGCTTACTGCAGGTGGAGGTCAACTTTTCGACTGCCCAGCACCCTGAAACCAACGGGCAGGCGGAAAGAGCAAACGGTGTCCTCCAGCAATACCTGAGGTGTTATGTCAATGACAGAGAGAATGACTGGGTAGAAAAGTTGGCGCTGGCGGAATTTGCCTACAACAATGCCGAGAATGTGTCCACAGGGATGAGCCCCTTCTTGGCTAATTATGGGTGTCATCCCAGGGGTTTCCCAGGGGGAGAAGGGGAGAGATGGAGCGTCCCGGCAGCCGAGCATTTTGTAGAAGAAATGGAAGCAATCCATCGTCAGCTCCAACTCAACTTAGAAAGGGCGAAGGAAGAATACAAGAGGCAGGCAGACAAGAACCGAAGGGAAGGTGAAACCATAAGGGTGGGAGATAGGGTGTGGCTGTCAACCCAAGGGTTGCCGTTCAAAGGAGGTTGTAAGAAATTAAGACCCAGGAGATTGGGTCCCTTTGAGGTCATTCAACAGGTCAACCCAGTGGCTTTCAGGCTCCGGTTACCCAACCACATGAAACTGCACCCAGTATTTCACAGGTCGTTACTGTCACCGTATGAGGGGGGACGAGAAGGGATGGCCACTCGGGGACCGGTCATAGAAGAAAGGGAATGCAGCAGCCATGTGGCAGAAATCCTCGACGCCAGGTGGAAGGGGGATCAGGTGGAGTATTTGGTAGCGTGGGAAGGAGAACCGGAGTCAGAAAACACTTGGGTAATGGCAGAAGATATCAATGACGAGGTATTGATAGAAACGTTCCATCAAAGGTTCCCAAGGAAACCTCAGCCTGTGGAGAGGTTCCGGAGGGAATACTTTGGGACCACCGATGAGGAGGAGGAGTTGGAAGGATTCTCGGACTCGGAAGGGGAAGGGGAGATGGACTCTGAGGAGGAGGAGTACTTCGAGACCAGGAACCGCAACAGGTGGAGAGAAGTGTTCGGGACATCGGAAGATGAAGGAAGTTCATTCCGGGGTTTTGCCTCCTCACCGCCCGTAGAGGAGGGGGCGAGAGGGGATGAAGGGGGCCCTGGAGGGGAGGTGGATGTCAGGGAACTGCCATCGGAAGGAAGGGAAGTGAAAGGGCTCACACAGGTTGGGAGAGACTCAGCAGCTGAAGAGGGAACCAGTAGGGGGAGAGGAGCTGAGCTGAGGGAAAGTGAGCTGGAGGGATGGCTCAGAGACACTTCCAGCGAAAACAGTGGGGAGGTTTCAGGACCTCCTGTAGGGACACCCACTCCTCGCCGGAAACTGTCACGCAGAGAGTCCAGAAGACGTGTTTCCGTTAAGGAGCTTTTATGTTGGAAGCGATTCCGAAAGCAACCACTGTCGGAATCTGCCAGCGACTGACGGAGCCATGTTTAAGGGGCTCCGTTACAGACAGAGGTTTGCAAACTTGACCAAACTCTGAGGGACTAGGATTTTACACACAAGCAGCTCATCGTCCCATCACAGCATCCATACACTAGATACATTTCATAGGTGGCAATTCTGTTCCCATCCTACAAATTATATAATACTATATAAATATCAATTGCTACTCTCAACAACAACGGGCCATTTTTTTCTCATCAAGGACTACTGCTAGCAGAAATTCCAAGTTATATTTTATTCTGAAAGCAAATTAAGGTAACATCACTTGGTCAGAGGACAACATTTTATACACCTGGGATTTTTCTCCCAACTGGTGAGTCCAAGTGGAATCACCAACTCTTGAGTCAGGTCGCCTATGTGGTCATTTTGTGAAAGACAGAGCAGCGAAAGGTATGACAAGGATGACTTATTATAGGAGCGCAGTTGGGAAATGAAACCAGTATGGCTATACTGTATTACGGAGAGAGCCCAGGGCAAGAGCTATGTAACATGCGTAAGAGCAATTTAATACGAAAGCATCCTTTAGCTATAAGAGTTTATGAGTTAACAGCACTTCTGTCAGTAACCCCTAGAGGGCAAACTGAGACAAAAAAACAACAACAAAGCACACCCTCTTTAAAGGGGGGGCAGAGAAAAGGAGTTACTTCACTCCTAGGTTACTTCCACTTTTGCCTCCTCCAGTACCTTATCCAATTGGTTCAGTCTCCATGCCTGCCTACTCTCTAGCTTTCTGGGGCTCTCAGGTGCCTTTCTTGCTTAGGTGGCTTAGAAAGACTATCTCTGGTGCCCAACACTCTCCATCTGCTCCTTGCCTCTGAGAAGCAAAACAGAATGTATTCAAATTGCCTTTCATACGCAGACACATTTTGGCTGCCCCTTCCACTCTGTTCTGGCTGCAGCTGTGGTGAGGGTGGGCTCAGGGATAGGTCATTCTCTTACACAGCCTGAGATAGGTTTGGTGGTGAGGATGCCACAGCTCTAAAGTAGCTAACTACAAACACTACTGGATAACTTCTCACTTTGTTATACATTATCCTCTTTCAGCATGATGAGCTGAGACCAGTCAGTTATCCTTTTCCGGATAAAGTATTATTAAAACTATTAACTTGTTATCCAAATGATTTACACAATCAAATCACAACACTAGCAGAAATAATGTAAAAGTTACCATAGATGATTATTTCCACTTTTCAACTAAAATAGTTACCAAACTGGTTTTCCAGCAATTGCTTATGCAATAATTGACTCAGTGATAGCTACTTCTATAATATATCTGCATACGCTCATGCGATATGAATTGATGGTGGTTGAGCCACCCTTATGAAGAAAGGTTGCAGCATTCGGGACTTTTCAGTTGGGGGGAAAGGCAAGTAAGAGGTGACATGAAATTACGCATTGCCTGGAGAAAGCGGATGGCTAAAAGCCCCCCCCCCCCCAATTCATGGACATCCAATGAAGCTGAACACTGTAATATTCAGGACGGATAAAAGAAAGTACTTCTTCATCCAGTACAGAGATAAAATATGGAACTTGCTTCCACAGGAGGCAGGGATGGCTACCAACCTAGATGGCCTTAAAAGAGGGTTAGACAAGTTCATGGAGGAGGAGAGGGCTACTGAAGGCCATGACAGCTATGCTCTGCCTCCAGAGTTGGAGAAGTAATGCTTCTGAATAGCCATTGCTGGAAACCACAGGAGGGGAAAGTGCTCCTATGCTCGAATCCTGCTTGCAGGTTTCCCACAGGGATCTGGTTGGCCACTGGGAGGAAAGGAATAGATGGGCTATTGGCCTGATCCAGCAAGCTCTTCTCATGTTCTCACCATTAACAATGAATGAGAATGATAGCCTTTACAATAAGAAATGGCAATAAAAAGGATTCTAGCACCCAAAAACATATGAAACATAATAATAATAATAATTTTATCTCTTTGAGATGTTAAGACTGATTCAAATTGTTCACCCCAAAAATGCTAAAAATATTTGGAGACAGACATATTTTTTGCTGATAGCAGAGACCAAGCACAAACTTATATCACCAAGATGTACAGAGGCTGCACAGCAACAGCACTCAGTTAACCTTCTTACAAAAGCACCAAGTGATTTCTATTTTAGCAACAATAACCTCTGGCATCAGTTTAAACTCACCAGTGCATGAAAAGAAGACACTGAAAAGATTCCAAGACGGCCCATTGCATCTTTAGTTGGGCGACTTGCAAATGCGAGCAACGTTTTTGGATTTGGCAGTTCCCCACCCTGGAGGCTAGCTAAGTAGCAACGATACCGAAAGAGATCCATTTGGAACTGTTCCAGGTTTTGTTCCCAAACAAAGATCTAGAAGAAGAAGATCACAGAGGTAAGTAAACATTAAAGTCCATATGATACCATACAATAACACACAAGTATATATACCAGATTTTATAAAATTGTCTTTCACTGTCCAAATTTATTATATTTATAAGGGGGATTTAGATCTAAGTTGGAGCAAAGTAAATATCTTTATTTTCAAAGGGGGAGACATCCGAATATAACTATTACTTTGATACGATGCTAATAACATTAAAATTCTGGTTTTAATTTCCTCTTTATTGCAGCTGGATTCTCCTCTCACCGAGAGAGTGTTTTTATGAAACACAATAGAGGTATGAAGACACCAGAACTACAGCAAAAAAAATAAAAATCCCTAGGCTGTCAGCAGCAGCAGCAGCTTAAAAAGCAATGAAGTTTGTCATTGTACTAAAGAAAATGAATAAAGCACACTGGGGAATACATTAACATCTGTCAGATGCAGAGCAGAATGCCACCATCAGCCTGTGCCGTGCAGATTGCTAGTAGGGAACACTTTGAAAAGGATAGAAATCTCCATAATACTGCATAGTTTTTCTTTGGTTAACATTCTAGTTACATTTAGAGGCCTGGTTAAAGAGCTGCTGCAGCTCAGCAAAGGGGGCTCCATATGTTCCTTTCCATGATTAACACTGCAATCGTAAGTACACTTACTCAGAAGTAAGGCTTGGTGAACTCAATGGGGCCTGCTCCCTAGTAAGCATCACACCATGAGAAGCCCACAAGCAGGACATGAATGCAATA
Organism: Podarcis pityusensis; assembly: GCF_964106645.2. NCBI lineage: Eukaryota > Metazoa > Chordata > Lepidosauria > Squamata > Lacertidae > Podarcis > Podarcis pityusensis. The sequence goes on from NC_138027.1 coordinate 52,122,242, forward strand.
GCACTTTTCCACTTGTGTTCCTTAGCAACTAAGTTTCAGAGACACAGGGCCTCTGAAGCAGGAGATACATGGCCATTGTGATTAGTAGTTATTGATATCCTCTAAGAATTTGTTTAATCTGCTTTTAGACAAGGATGTAGCTCAGTGGCAGAGCATCTGCAGTGCATGCAGAAGGTACCAGTTTCAATTGCTGGCATCCCCAGGTAGGGTGGGGAGATCTCCCTGTCTGAAACCTGGAGAGCTGCTGCCAGTCAGTGTAGACATCACTTGGGAAGACAGGCAAACTAATGCCAGTGTACTGGAAGAAGCAAAGATCACCAGTGTCAAAAGCAATGATTCTTCAATATCAACTTCTTTGGACTGGTCATGTTGTACAGATGCCAGATTATCGTCTTCCAAAGCAACTACTCTATTCGGAACTTAAAAATGGAAAGCGTAATGCTGGTGGTGGTTTAAAGACTCTCTCTCAAGGCAAATCTAAAAAAATGTAGTATAAACACAGACAACTGGGAAACACTGGCCTGCAAGTTCTCCAATTGGACAACAGCCTATACCAAAGGTGCCATGGGCTTTGAAGATGCTTGAACTCAGGATGAAAGGGAGAAACGTGCTAAGAGAAAGGCATGCTTGGCAAACCCTCACCGTGATCAACCCCCACCCAAAAACCTATGTCTCCATTGTGGAAGGACGTGTGGATCCAGAATTGGCCTCCACGGTCACTTATGGACTCACTGTTAAGACCATGTTCATGAAAGACAATCTTACTCAGCTACGAGCAATTGCCGAAGAAGAAGAAGACCAACCATGGGTTTGACTCAGTAAATGCATGTTCCTATGTTCCCTTGCTTACAGCTACAAATGGCCACTGCAATAGTAAGACAGATATTTGCCATCAGAGTAAATTTTCTTTTGGTCAAGTCAGCTGAACATTGCCAAATTCAAACTGGAAGTATAAGGTACAGAAGATGACCAGATGCAATGCTCCAAGGGGGAAGAAATATATGAAGCTTCTGAAGCACCATTAGCAACACCCATGCAAGCAACACACTTGAAAAAGAAAGCAGAAAGTCCAATGGATCCTCAGTTTTACCCCAGCTACTTAAGATCATCACAATCACTCTGTTACTACCATGCTGTTTATTCTGGTCTTATGTTGCTTTTAGGATTTATAAAATTCAAAATATTTAATAAAAACAAATTTTATTTAAAGAAGGACAATAACTGTAACAGACACTTGTGGACACCTGAAATTTATTTTATGGCCATATATTTAATGCATGCAAGTGAGGTTACCTGATCAAGAATTGTCTTCTTCTTCTTGGAGTCTCTGACAGAAGACAAACTGAGGAAATGCATTTCCCCCATTTTCTTCATCTTCTCGTCCATATCAATCTTCTGCTCCAGTTTTTTAATCTCTGTTTTCAACAGCTTGACAGTGTCTTCTTTGTGGTGCTGTCGGGCCACTGCAGTTGCGCAAGCAGAATGAACTGCTGTAATCCAGTTCTCCAGTTCCGTTTGACTAGAAGTCTAAAAAACAGAGAAGCAGAATCATGTTGGTTAAAACATGCTGGGTTTGAAATGATTCCACTTCTATTCGTCTCACTTATGAGACATGTGATGAAGAGGCATTCTACTCTTAATTTGCCCTTTTGAAATCAGCATTAGAATCAAAATCTTCACCAGTGCTTTATAGCTACAGAAGGTTCCCTAGCAATGGCTCAGGAATTACCTTTTTATCCCATCGCAAATACTACAATAATATTCGGCTCATCCTTGAGCACAATGATTTAGACCTTGAGGTAACCAGAAAGCATGCCTGTATATTTTATAGCGTAATAATTACACAGCTAGTCCGCTACAATTCATAAAATAATTAATGAACATGGTGCCCACTGATATCGTAAGTGTAATGAAAACTATAGTGCTTTGTTGCTGAGAAAGCTTATAATCATTAATTATTATAGCCCCACAATACCTCTGTGAGACTACCAATGCTTTACAGCTGAAGAGGGAAACTAGTAATGAACAGAGCAGCCCACATCAAAGAGGAAACAACTAGATTTTGAGCCACAAGGCAAAATACTCTTGCTCACCAAGCAGTGCTTCCAAGCTGGATAGTAACAACAGCTCTTTTAGCTGTGGAAATCAGACAGAACAATCCTGATTCAAAATGTACAGAAACCTGGGAGTGAAGTTAATATTATAATGGATTTCCACCTCAAAAAAATCAGTCTTTGGTTATGGCAATGTTTTGACTGGGTGGTCACACAAAGGGGACATTATTATTATTATTATTATTATTATTATTATTATTATTAGAAGTTGCATTGGGGAGGGGGGAGGTGTAGGAGACCAGACTTACACAGCAAGTCTGGAAATAAGAAGGCCACTCTCCTTCCAAAGAAAAGGTGAAAGCCTACAAAGAAACTGCACACACCTGAAATACGAGCATGCAATTTTAAGATGCAGTAAGCATCTGGCAACACCAAGGGACTTTCAAATTTAATGGCTCTGTGTAGGCCTCATCACAGCTGCCTGGCTGAGGAGGAAATTAGTAGCAGGCGCGTGGCATGTTTGGATGCAAAAATGCAAGAATAGGATTACAATGAAAAATATCCTTTGGCAGGACTGGAAGACCATTATTAATGTTGTTGCTGTTGTCGTCATCGTTTTGAATTCAGTTACATCAGCAGTTTCTACTGAATGTAGAGAGTGGTAAATGAGATAAAAAACCGTCAAGAACTTGTACACAGAAAATTCTAAGCAGCAATTCCCGGTAAAGAAACTTATTTATTCTGTTTGCATGTTACTCTAAATGTACATGAATTATGTGGGCAAGGCTATATTATTGCTAGCTCAAATGATGTACATGCTTTAGCAGTTCTCTGCACAACAAATCAAGTTTGTATGCTACAGTAACTTGCCAATTATTTCCATAATTATGTCCAATTGTTCTTCCTCCCCTCTCATCCATCTCGTGTTTCAGCCTCAAAATCCTTTAGATTCAGAAGGGCTCCAACACACTGCAAACAAATAGCTTTACAATTCAAAAGAAAAGAACCCACTAATTCATTCTTTTTTCCAAAAAAAAAGAAGTTCATTTTGTGCTCTTTCCCATGCGAGGTTACTGGAAAACCTAAGCTGATGTCTCAGCATGGAACTTGCAATAAATAAGGCTCTATGTTGCCATAAAAACCATGCACTCCACGCGACCTTTCTGCCCCTTCCACATTTGTTTTCTGAGAACTGAGGTTTCCTAAACAAAATGCATCTGTACATTTTGCAGCAGTCTAAGTATGTAGATACGATTGGGGAGGATCTTCATGGTCTATTACACTAATGCTGTTTCCATATGTTCTTGTACTACCCCCCAGCCCAACCAAGTGAGCCACTCCAGTTTGGAAAATGCACTTCATGCATGAAGGAAGAACCCCTGCCCCCTTTAATGTAAATTATGGTACTCTCATTCACTGCATATAGGAAAATAAACATAAGGCAGACAGATTAATTTTAAAAAGATAGACAGAAGGCAAAAGCATAACTCTGAGGCTTTGTAGCCCCTGTGCCTTTAGAGATTAGGACTTGTTTGCCAATATCCAGTATCTAAGTGTCAATAAAGAACAATGGTGGAGAAAGTATAGATGTACCAGCGGTCTGGCTCTGTATAAGGCTGCTTCCTATGTTCCTAGTTTGCGCTGAGAAGCACAGTGTTCTATACCCTGATCTGCAACATAAAGAATTATTGGTCTATGAAGTATATTTCCCCCAGATCTACTCAACCCTAAATATATTAACTGCACGTTTTACACATCTCCCTTTAGATCCTAGATATTATTTCCTTGTGGCAGAAGACGGTGCCCCAAATATGTCACAACATAGTGACTGCTCTACATAACACAGTCTGGCCTCCCTAAGAAACTGGAAGCAGATCTTTATCAACTCTAAGCTGAAGAAAGTCACAAAGCCATTTGGTTGCATCTTGACACTGAAGTGTATTGGAAAATAAAATAATTAGGCTGCTAAATAATCAGGTGTGAAGGTGCCATCTTTCAGCTGCTGGGACACCATTTGGGTCTTTGCCTGAAGGAAGTGCAAAGAAAGAAAACAATTATGTAATGAACCAAGGACAGAACAAACCTGAAACAGAAAAGCATCACCAAGGGAATTGCTGAGGCAGAAAACATAGTCTTTCTTTGGGTGCTCAGGCACTGCTTGCACTATGCTGTTTTCCACCCAGACAGCATGTTTCGGGATGCTGTTGTGGTCTATTCCAGATCTGCCATCACTTTCGTAGAAGAATAATGTGCATCCTTAAGAAAAACAGCAAAGTATTAGGAAACTGCACACCTGAACAAGATAACACTGCAACCCTGTATCAAGCTTAGCATTGAGTTTCATGTTTACAAGCTAGACAATGTCAATATTTCAAAAAATCAAAAATCTTAACACATATGGAACCTGCAACAGTGTGGAGTGCTGCTTTCAACCATTCACGCCTTCCTTCATAATACCCCATTCCATTTCACCTCGGTTCCTATCCCCATCTCCAAGAGTTAATCAGTATGCTGTGGCTGCTGAGCTCTCTCTAAAGGTTTCCCCTTGCTTTTTTTGTATTTATGCAAACCTTGAGACTCTTGTTACAACCCATCTTGTGTGTTGGCCCAATTAGCAAACAGCACTCTCAGCCGGAACAACAGAAACAGGGAAAATGATAATGATTCCAGAAAAAAAATGCTTTAGCATGACACAACATTGCATAGACAATTTATAATCTGTGACCCTTTGTGACTGTTTTTCACACATATCATGGGTTTCTCTACGTGTCTCTTTCTCAGGAGAGCTCAGACAATCGCAATTCCTTAATTGTGAGCCAGTGTGGTGTAGTGGTTAAGAGTGGTAGTCTCGTAATCTGGGGAACCAGGTTCGCGTCTCCGCTCCTCCACATGCAGCTGCTGGGTGACCTTGGGCCAGTCACACTTCTTTGAAGTCTCTCAGCCCCACTCACCTCACAGAGTGTTTGTTGTGGGGGAGGAAGGGAAAGGAGAATGTTAGCCGCTTTGAGACTCCTTAAAGGGAGTGAAAGGCGGGATATCAAATCCAAACTCCTCTTCTTCTCTTCTTCTTAATCAAAGTACTCATTTGTACAGCATGCTCCAGAAAGTAATATGTTTTATATATATTTATATATGTTTTATAAATGCTGAATATATTTGTGTCAACTAATTGCTAAAAAGTTGTGGTCCTTCAAACCTGATATTGTTCTCCAGGTATGCATTTTTACCTTGGCACTGGTTTGAAATTTAAAATAAACAAATTTTAAAAATCTCTCTGGCCAGGACTCTACGGATCTATAACAAAAGTAACGTTACAACTAGCCTAGACAATAATAAAGCTACAACATATATTATCCTCAAACACACCCCTGCCAGTACTTCCTGAGGTCTAGACTGGTTCATGTGCAACCCTTCAACCTTCAAAGTACTTTTGTGTGACTCAAAAGCAATTCTGAGACTCAAGGAACCAAAGGTTTTATTTTCAATGTGACATTTCTAGTCTTGATCTACAAGCAGCTCCACAACACAGAAGCAAACATGCTACTGCTGTAATGTATGAAGCCGTCGTAAGGAGATGGAGATATAGAAAGGAACTTTCCTTTTGTCCTAGCATGGTTTCAAAATTTCATATGGTCGAATTTATATTGCCCCTACAATGCCTATGGCAATATGAGTATAGCCTCAATCAATCTATATAATGGTTGATGCAGGTTAATTCTTCTGTGGGTCCATGGTGGACTGGCATTATAAACTCAGCTCCTCCCGGGGGGCTATGGGGGTTAAAGGCAGGTCAAATTGCAAATAAATTTGTGAAAGTAACAGGCCAATATTAAGTGAAAGTAAAACCAGTTGTTAAGGAGAAACAGACCTGAAACTGATTGGCTTTAATGATTTAAAAGGCTAAAATAAAACTGATGCCAGTTTCAATGTTTTATGGAGGTGAATAAACAGTCAGCATGTAAATAATTTTTAAGGAGTCCTCAAAGGCTAACAAATTTACTTTGGATTTTCTGGACTACAACCCAGTTTTTCACATGCAGGAAATGATACATTGAGTTGCACTTTTACATATGAACCCAAATTCATGTCAGCCTTTACCCATAGGCACAATTTAACATATTGGTTTTTATGCATCAACCTATGAAAAGGGGGGAGTTAGCATGCAAATACATTGATGCTTAAAAACTATGGTCTAGTCTGAAAAACATTTCTTGCATCAATTGTACATGTTTTACACAATTAGATGTGTAAAAATAAATACAGTGGTGCCTCGCAAGACGAAATTAATCCGTTCCGCGAGTCTCTTCGTCTTGCGGTTTTTTCGTCTTGCGAAGCACGGCTATTAGCGGCTTAGCGGCTTTAAGAAAAAGGAAACAAACTCGCAAGAACTCGCAAGACGTTTCGTCTTGCGAAGCAAGCCCATTGCGAAATTCGTCTTGCGGAACAACTCAAAAAACGGAAAACCCTTTCGTCTAGCGAGTTTTTCGTCTTGTGAGGCATTCGTCTTGCGGGGCACCACTGTATATTCTATTTGGGTGGAGGGGATGCTACTAACTGATGAAGTGCAAACTTTGAGAAATGAACTTTAAGAAATTTTCTGAAAAGATAAATCTGAGCTCATTTTATTAAAAGGCAGCAGAAAACAACCCATAAGGTTTCCATTCTATTAGAATATTTTAGCTGGTGATCAATGTGTTGTTATCAACACAGAAACTAATAGTTACTTAGAGTTAGGGTAGAATTGTAAAATTTGGAAGGATAGAATTGTAAAATTTGGAAGGATAGAATTGTAAAATTTGGAAGGATAGAATTGAGGTTGCAATCCTGCACCTACTGATCTGTACCACTGAGAATGATGATGATGATTTATACCCTACCCATCTGGTTGGGTTTCCCCAGCCTCTCTGGGCAGTTTACAGCATGTTTAAAAACATAATAAAAACATCAAGCATTTAAAACCTCCTGAAATGCTGCACTCAATGGAATTTGTTTTGAATGGATATGTATAGGATTGCACTGAAAGCATTCATGCTTTATCATGTAAATATAATAAACATCACTCTGGTTTCCTAACACAAAATTCTCATTTTGTTTGGTTTTAAAATTCTACATAGATTTTCTGCTGTCCAGTAATCTGCGGTTACCATGTTAACCCAAGACTGACAGATACAATATTTTCAGCAAAAAGTACTTTTCAGCAAGACACAGCAGATGTTAACTTCAAAGCCTAAATACAAACATTATTAGAACGTTATTAAGCCTTGGTAATCCAAGAAACAATCAGTGTAAGTCACACTTTAAAGTAACACCTCTTTTATGTTCCTCCTTCCCCCTTTCTTTCCTTCCAGATGGCTCTTTGTTTATTTGCACCACACCATCACACTCTCCCTTCATGCTGCCTGGACTGGGATGAGTATGGCCTCTTCCTTTGCTCAGTCAGCCATGGTAAGTCTCTGATCTATTTCCCTGACCTCAGTTGCAATGTTACATGCATTCAGCTCCTACAAACTGCTGCTCCAGGCAATGCTCATTACCAAAAGGAATAATAGTGAAATCACAAGGCCCACCTTTTATTCCTTGGACTCAGCAAGTAACCTTCCCGTCTTTTGTGACCTTTCTGAACAATATAAAACAGAACTTGGTTGCAATGTGACTTCCCCCTTTTGATCTGCTTTGCTCAGAGTTTGTTATTTGTTTTACTTTGGTCTCAATTCTTAAATAGATAGAATTAGAAAATGTATTTTAATTTGGAAGGAATCGTCCCAAACAGATCAAGGAAACCTATTTAGGTAACAGCTTGTCCTCAGTTTTCTCAGCCTGTTTAAGGGAGTAGATAAGACTTTTCAGAACTGTGGTTCTCACACTCCTATTTCCAAGCCCTAACATTTTCAAATACATGCTCCATCTGAAGCGGAGAAGCAGAGGCAAAACCGCAAGAAGAATACCTACATTTCATATGAGCAGATTCAGAACCATCTCACCTAGGCTAAACTTGGCAGACACACTGGCCCTATATGAAGAGCCAAATGGCCACAGATGCAGAGCCAAAGCATTGACTTTAAAGGACTGCCGTCACAGATTGGTTTCTAACATTCACTTTCATCCGCAGATCAAAGTGGATGAAGAATTCTGGTGGGTTTGAAATTATGCTTATAGCAAAAGCAGGGAAAATAAATAGCCAATGGAAATAAAGACATGCTTAGAGAAGCTTCATGTTATATCTTGGCAGTTCCCATTATCTTTTACTGTCTGTCCACCTATACTAACCCCTGTACAAATAGCTCTTCAGAAGAAGGAGCATTGGCATGTGTGAGAGGCATACTTTGGGTCTTGGTTTTTTGCATCTGTATCTTCTCTTTACTCCAGGAAACTCCAGGTAACATTTTAGCCCCAGAACTACTCTTTTGTACATGTTTCCATAAGAGGCAGACCTAAGACCACTTCCTGAGCTTCCTGCCTAAAACTGGGATGTGAAACTGGACTTGTTTTTTAAAAAAATTGTGTTACATAAAAAAGTAACACCTAGTTGTGCAACAAGCCTTTTGCAGAGTTATTTTAATACATTTCATCTTATACTGCACTTTCAGAATATCGTGACCCACCCAGTAAGTAAGCTGCTTAAGTAACACAAGATCTTCACTGACACCAAATAGTTTCTGTACTCTCTGATCTCTTAAGTAAATAAGGATGCATTCACAGTACCTTTTAAAGAAACCCAGTACTGCTTCCATTTCCTCCGTGCGGCTAACTCCACCTTCTTGTTCTTTTTGTGTACGAGAAAGTTCTTCACTGCAAGCGCTCCTGCTTTCCGTACCGTCCCCTGGCCTGCTGTAAGAAGTATGTCTGACTGTCCTGGGGAACTCAAAGTCCCACTGCTCTGCTCATCGCTCAGGGCTGATCCAGCTTCATCCAGGTTATCATTGGTGCTACTCATCTCCAACTCCCTCCGGAAGTTCTCATAGACTCCCTGACGAGCCCCATCTCCAGTGGAAGAGCTGCCGCTGTCGCTGCCAGCAAAGGCCCGGCTGGTCGTTGGAGAGTAGCTGGAGTTTGTGGCATTGGAACGTCTGGAAAGGAGGTCCGTGTCAGTGGTTGCCCCCTCAATCCCACTGTCCGCAAATTCACTCCCTTCGCCTGCATTCACATCCTGTATTAACACAGTAAACAAAAGCAAACATTGTGGAGAAATGATGCCTCAATATAGTTATTGCATACTTTTTGAATAATTCTAGTACCATTCTTTTGCCTAAATATAAAAGAAGCTCCAGTTCAAAATCAATGAAGTTATTCACTACCCCATGCAAAAAATACCTATTTAATTTATCTGACTGACCAGTTGATTACTCTTTTAAAACTTAATTGTTAGTTATTTATTTAACATAATTTATATACTGCTTAACTGCAAAAACTTCTAAGCAGTTACACGGAGCAGAAAATGTACATTTAATCCTCGGTAAAAGTTTATAAAGAACCAATTTGACATAATTTTTTTTTCAAAATATTAATTAAATCAGCAGTTTAAAAACATACGTTAAAAAATAAAATTACATACATGTAAGTTTTTTATATAAAGTGATTAAATATATTTATTGGAAACAATGCAGCATTTCTAACCCTTAATTATGGTCAGTGTGAGAGACTGAAACATGTGCTTAAGTTTTTAAATCTATTTTAATAAATTAAATATTTTTTAGTTGAAAAGATAATATATACTCACTGAGAATGAAAATGCAAAAAGCCAACTTTTTTTTAAGCTGGCCTTTGCTGATAATAGGTTTTGCTGTTGCTTAAAATGGCATGATCCCCTGACCCTCAGGCATATCTTTGGCAGGTACAGGGGGTGCAATAAAAAGGAGGGGGTAGGAAGACTCTATTGCATGGGCTGAGTTCTGTTAATGTTTCTTTGGATCCAAGCCCAATACTGGATGATATCCGCCAGTATTCTGACTGCTATGTTAAATCGGAACAACCTAATTTGTGTTCCTATGGTATATCAGAACTGAGGCATAAAGTACCTAAACATTGCTCAGAAATAGTCACCATTCGACTGCATGGGACTTTTTTCTATCATATGCAAAAGTCTGGAATAACAAACAGATAAAATAAAGGATTTTGGTTGCCATTTCAAAATATTTTCTGCATCTTATCAATGTTCAACAGCTGCAGAATACAATGTTCTTTTTTAAATGAACAAAAGATTCCCCACCCCCACCCCGAAAAAGTGAGAGGAGAAAAACAACCTCCAATGGAACGATGATTGCCCCTGAAAATTCAGAGGGGAAGTGCTAAATATAGATGTATTGAAATACGACAATTCATTCTTGATATCTCTTCAGATTATCACTTTACTATTATTCCCCAAAGTAGATGCATGTTAAAAGCTGTCAAATTTCCATCTCTTTCTGGCTAGAGGGTCGTTTCAGAACGTCGAATTACATATTCTTAAAATATATGCAAAGTAGTTCATAGAGCACTTCCATGGGATAGGAAATGTGGAGAGAAAACAAGCATCCCAGCTAGCGGATCAAGGAGAATGTCTTACAAATCTGATTGGGTGCTCTGAGCAAAGCTAAGTGGTACAGCTGCTCCCTAGGCAGAGCTCCCTTTGAAATGGGACTGAACAATCACACCACTTGGAGCAAAGAGCTTTCTGAATGCTGGAAAATTGTGAATGGTCGCTGGCTGATGGAGAGTCTGCTCAGCATACTTGCTTATGAATAATAATTCACATATATTGGAATATACTTTTCACTTCTGCCCGCCCACAAAAATCAAACTTATGCTTATACATATGCTATAGTATGACATGAAAAGTACAGGACATAACCCTTTCTCACAGAGAAGATGGAGTGGTGTCATCGGCGCAGGCCTTTGGGACAGAACCCGTGAGTCCCACTCAGAAGAGTGAGGAGGGCCCACAACTGAGCTTCTCCACTTTCCCAATAAGTCCACCCAGTCCACTGCACCACTGCAAAGAGGTACACAAGGAAGGAGTCTGGTCTTGTGTGACTTCCTGAAAGTCTATTAGATACCAGGTCCAAAATGCAAAGTCTTGCATCATCCTAATTTCTCTACTCCTATTCAGCCTATATTCAGCAATCTGAAGACTGAGGGCTTTGTTCTGTTCTTTATCATTCACTGAACTGGGGCAATTCCCAACATCATAAAATAATTTCCTAGTTCACTGGAACACACTTAGAGAGGAGATTTTAGAGAGACCCATTGGAACATGGTCTATATACCTGCCTATCTATCTATATAATTTAGCCACAGCAAAGGAGCGTGGGAGTTAAATAGGGTAGGTGGGTGGGAAGAGAGATTCCAAGAGGTTGCTTTTGGGATGACTGGCTACCAATACATAGCAAGCCTCATTTCACTACTGTGCAAATGTCAGTATTAGACTGACACAGCCCCTGTGGTTAATCTAGACCAAGCTGTCAAAAAGGATAAAAATAAGAGTCTCTCTGAGGAGGATTAAATGCTTCTTGTGCTTGGTTATTAGAAAAAGTGGGTCATCCTTATATGTAATTAATTTCTAATTCCATCGTTATGAAATGGTTACTTGGTATTTTAAACACCGTTTCTAAGTAAAGGTTACTGAAATATCCATATTTTTGTTTATCGTCTCTATTATTTTTTTTTTAAGATGTCTACTTTAATAATACAGTGGTACCTCGGGTTACAAAAGCTTCGGGTTACAAACGCTTCAGGTTACAGACTCCGCTAACCCGGAAGTAGTACCTCAGGTACTTTACTTCAGGATGAGAACAGAAATCGTGTGGCAGCAGTGCGGCGGCAGTGGGAGGCCCCATTAGCTAAAGTGGTGCTTCAGGTTAAGAACAGTTTCAGGTTAAGAACGGACCTCCAGAATGAATTAAGTTCTCAGCCAGAGGTACCACTGTAATTGTTTTATTGAACTACATTTAGTACAGCTCAATAATATCTAAGTGCATTTTAAATAAGAGCTATTGAAGCAGAATATTAACCAGAGATATTAAGAGAAATTTTAAACTGTTACATACGAATAGAATGGATTTGATAGTTCAAAATTGTTCAAAATTGTTCCCGATCTCTCCAGGACTTGAGAATTACAGCCCTGCAATACTGCTTCCAGTCACCAGCCACACAATCCAAAAAGTACAGAGCATCCTACAATATTATCTAGGACAGGACCACATGAAGGCACCAATAAATAACACCACATTGTGCTCATACCGGACAATAAAATAGGTATATAATGTAAGATGATGGTGATTATTTGCAGCAGTAAATGGGATAACCTCTCTTTTAAATGTGGATATTTTATTTTGAAATAAACTTTAAAAGATACATGAAACAATGAGGAACAACACCACATAACAACTTCAGAAGTCACTAATTGTGTGGGGTGGGGGGACTCATTGAATACTGTTCCTTAGTAATACAGGGTTACATATTTGGGGCAATTAGAAGCTTAAGGAGAAGTTCCTAAACTATGGAGTAAATTAGAAGCTTGAAGGCCTTCTGCACAGGAAATAAATGGAAACCATTTATTTATTTATACGCCATCTTTCATCTGAGGATCACAGCACAGGGTGGTTCTGCAATAAGCTTGCAAAAAGTTTTATGTCCCAGAAGTCAATTCTGGAGACAAAACAGTATTTTTGGATTGAACACAATGAGGCTGCTTCCAAATTGAGCTCAACGCTCTAAAAAGTTATATCTGTGTTCACCTTATGCCACTCTGTAACGTATTAAACTGTTTATATTTTACATAAACACAAAGAAACCAATGACATTTCCTACAGGCACTTTAAAACGTTGTGATTAACACATTTCTCGCTTTCAGTTAAAAGCAGATCATCTGAAAGTCACATAAAAATTATCCCTTGACAACTAATCAGTTTCACAGTGAGCGAGTGAGTCAGGCATTAAACAGGTGGGCTTTGATTAAGTCATCATTTTGGGCACATAAGACACTTGGCTCCATGTTCAGATTTGCAAAATGCTCGCTCATTCACACATCAGAAAATACACGTCAGGTGGTTTGAATTCTCATGGTTCCATAGTAACTACTAGCCCAAAACCTTTGGCTGAAATTCTAAGTAAATTTAGTTCTGCTTCACATACTACATTACTGAAATGCACATGAACTGCAAAGTTGCTGCAGTCAGCTTTTCAGAAGCAGTAAGCCTAATCTGGAAACCCTCTCAAAGTGATTCTGGAACTCCCGAATAAGATGTAGCAGACATCCTCTTTTTATGGTGTAGACCAGGGTGTCCAACTTCCAAGAGACTGCGATCTACCGGTACTCCCACTACACATAAACTGGCAGTGATCTGCCCAATGGATTGACCAGAGTTGTTGAGCTTTTTTTTAGGGAAGATGAGCCAAATTCGTTGAGCTGAGGGAGGATGAGACAAAGTTATTGAGCTTGAGGGGGGGGGCATCAGGGTCTCACGATCGACTGGGATCGACCAGGGACATCCCACGATTGACCAGTAGACTAAGTGTAGACTGGTGTAGATTAACGATAGGAAACCTGTGGCTTTCCAGGTGTTATTGGCCTCCCAACTCCCATCAGCCTCAGCCAGCATGGCCAAAGGACAAGGATGACAGAAGGTGGAGTCCAACAACATCTGCAGCGGCATAGATTCCCATTCGAGGTATGGGAAGCATGCAGCCTACTATTCTTAGTTTGTGAGCATCCCACCTGAAAACTCACATGGGGAGGAAACAAGTAGATACTGAATGGCTCTGACACAAGGTGACTCGAATGAATCAGAAGCACATGAAGGACACATCAGAAATGCCTGTATGCTATCAATATGGAGTAATGGTGGTAGGAATTAATGGAGGTAAACTGAGGATAAAAGGGTGTTTTTTGTTTCATTTGGTACTTCTACAAAACTGCTGATACCTTCCCGCTCTTGCGCACAAGGATGGTGATATTCTAGGACAGCTCAAGTTAAAAACTGATGAGTACGTGATAGGCCACCTATTACAGATTATCTGCATTTCCTTTACAGCTCTGCGAATTCTACAGAACTGAATGTACTACAGAGGAAGGAGAGCTGATACTCTGGAAGGCAGACAAGAAAGGTCAAAAAAGCACAGGATGAGTCAGCCTTTTAAGCATGCAACACTTAAAAAAAATAACACCAATAAGCATTTATAGAGCTTCAAGTGTTCAAAATACCTCACCTACCTCTCAGCAGTTCTTAAAAGAGGCCCATAAGACAATTTTTACTACCCTCCATCCTATGCATTATTATTTGCACATATTGCGGGAAGTGGGTGTTTGGAGGAGAATAGGGTGCTGAGCCTAACAGAATATTCACTTGCTAAGGCCATCTAGTAAGTTTAATGCATGTGGTGAGATTTGAATTTAAACTTGTTGGCTCATAACACACACTCTCAGCCACTCCATTAGACCGTGAAGAAGAAAAAAAGATTTAGGACTGGCAGGATGTGTGCTATATATTGCTATGAAAACAGAAACTCTCTTTGCTGGAAACAAACGCCAAAGCTGATCCAGGGAGGATAGTACTTTAACTTTTAAGAGCTATTTTGTGTGCAAAGCCTTCCAAAATATGAAATGTTACCAGGTATTTTACAACTTTCCTGGAAGTGAAGTTCAAAAATAAATCACCTCCACTCTACAAAAAATACATCATCTCCACCTGCACCTGCGTGAAACTCCACAGGATCCATATGCTCATTGCATAACAGCTTCTCTTGCTTAGGTTGCCGGAGGGTAATCTCCAGCTTTTTCTCAAGCTGTTTCTCTAGAAGCAACAATTAAAAGGAGTGAAAGAGGGTTTAACCCTTTCCTCTCACAAATAGAGTATAGATTGCAATGCCTAGGCAATATAAAGAGGAGAACAGGTACAGGCAGTCTTCTTCCCCCCTCTAAATTATTGTTCTTACAAATCCAGGGAGAGCTGGTTAGGTTGAATGGATCTGTACCGAGTATGCTACATGGAGGCATGATAAGGTGATTGCTTCAGGATAAGCCTCGCCTTCAACCAACAAGTACCACAAAGGTACCCTTATCACACTATCTTTGTAGCACAGGAGGGAGCTTCTGCAGTGTGAAGAGAATAAGGGAAGCACCTAATCACATGGGAATCCATATTGAGAGTCCTCCCTGCACGAGCAATGCTCTGTCACTTCACTGCTAGAAAGAAATGGAGGTTCTCTTCCACTAGACATAATACTGGTGTGTGTCCTGTCTGTTTTCAGGTACTGGGTACCAGTAGATTAAAAAATGGCAAATACTGTATTGGCCTGAATATAAGCCGCACCTTTAAAATTCAAGGGGGGGGGGAGAGAAAAAAAGGCAATATCCAAATATAAGACATTCTCTTAAATTTCCGTAAGCACTCACGCCCATTCCATTTTACTGTATGTCTGTTTCAGTGGTGGTATTGTAAAAGCCCATTTTTGTAAGATCATGAAATTAAGCCACACTTTAACTTTTCACGGTCAGAAGGGGGGGAGTGAGGCTTATATTCAGGCCAATATGGTGACATTATTCCAACACTTTCGCCCTTGTTTGATAGACTCTTAGCTATCTTCTTCTCAACTAGGAAAACAATTCCAACACATAAACCCCTTCATGTTCTCTGCGAACAAGGCCACAAATTTATGTTATTATCCATCATATAAAATGGAGGAATTTTGAAAGCTACAGCCGAGTTATTTTTTTTTAAGCTGGTATATCACCAAAGGAAGCAAAATACCTCATACTTATAATGTTACATGCAAAAATCCTCCAGGCTTTAAAATTATTTTTTATTAAGTGCATTCATTACCTACCCTTCACCAGAAGGTCCCAGAGGAGGCCACGCGATAATAAAACACAACAGTATAACCCAAGAATCATAGCAAAAATCACATCATTGCAACCCGTATAAAAATCACTATCGGTGGGATAAAACAACCAAAACATTTCCAAAAGATATGCCTTAGCATGCGAGAACTGCACTATGTTAAAAAGATAAAGACCAACTCTACTGATAAGCTTTTTGTGAGGGGAGGAAAGAAGAGAAATCTGTTAGCAAAGAAACAAGATAAGAGTAGGCCTCTTCCATCAGAGAGTCCACAGATCTAGTCAACCAGGGAAGACACAAGGAACAAAGAACTCCTTGCCCAAGTTCACAAACTGCAGTGATCCCAAAACACAGAAAAGTCTGTGATATGTGGCCTGCAGTTCTGTTGAACTCAAAACCAGCCCCAAAGTAGAAAGCTACAGTGTATCTTCAACAAGACTGTATGCATATTTACTAAAAGAACTTGATAATATTAGCCCAGTGGAATATAAACCATCCACATTACTGCCAGTCTCCAATTTCCTCACAGTGTCTGCCGTAGACTCTCCCTGCAATGCTAAACCTCAATAAGGCTTAGGTGCTTATTCTGCCTAGCTTTTTCTTCTGCAGAAGGAAGCAGAACCTCACCCATTTCCTAAACTACATAATTCAGTAGCAGAATCCAAAGATACAGAGGTAGGCTTCTTTCCTGACAACCTACTGGGCCCCTCCCTACTATTCACTTCCCAGACCACTGGATCCAATTTCACACTCTCCTCTTAATGCTCCTTCCCCTCTGACCAGCGCTGCCAGAAGTCTCCATGGGGGTCACAACAGGAGGAAGGGTTGGAGCTGCCCATCTCAGGCAGTGCACTGTCTTTTGCAGGCCCTGGACCAGCACCTCCTCTCCTCCACCAATTCACGCTCTTCCCATAGGTCCAGTAACCTAGAAAAAGCACCACTGAATATCCAGGTTTGTATTTCCCCTGCAATGGGAGGCAAAGCACAGGGACCAATTCCTTTCGTCATCTTTTTGTGAACTCTTGACTCCAAAAGTTCATTATCTCCTCATTCCAAATCTGCACAGCACTGCTTTATGCTAAACACAGGACAGCACTAGGCTGGCTGCACAGTGGCTTTTGATACCATCAACCATGATATCTTTCTAGAGTGACTGTCTGAACCAGGGTTGGGTGGCACCTCTTTGCGGTGGTTCCAGTCCTACCTGGATGGTCGTTCCCAGAAGGTGTTGCTTGGGGAATGCTTTTCAGCCCCGTGGAACCTTCAATGTGGGGTTCCGCAGGGCTCAATTCTATCCCCCACATTGTTTAACATCCACATGAAACAACTGGGTGGGGTTATCCGGAGATTTGGAGTACGTTGTCAGCTGTATGCTGATGACACTCAGCTCTAAATCTCCTTTACATCTGCAGGTTAGGCAGCAGAAGTGTTGGACCACTGCCTTGCCTTGGTAATGAGAGCCAACAAACTGAAACTCAATCCAAATGAGGCACTGTTAGTGGGTGGTTACCTAGACAGGATGGGTGGGAGATCGTCTGCTCTTGATGGGGTTACACTTCCTATGAAGGAGCAGATTCATAGCTTGGGGGTACTCCTGGATCTTCTGCTGTTGCTCAAGGCTCAGGTGGCCTCTGTGGCCTGGTGTGCCTTCCATCAGCTTTGGCTGGTGGCCCAGCTATCCCGCTATATGTACAGGGATAGCCTAACTACTGTTGTCTATGCTCTGGTAACCTCAAGGTTAGATTACTGCAATGTGTTATTCGTAGGGCTGCCTCTGAAGATGGTTTGGAAACTTCAACTAGTGTGGAATTCAGCAGCCAGGTGCTCACTGGAGCAAGACGGTTTGAGCATATTACACTGATCTTGGTCCAACTGCACTGGCTACCGATTAGTTTTCGGACCCAGTTTAAAGTGCTGATCTTGACTTATAAACCCTGAAATGGCTCAGGACTGCAATACCTCAAGGACTGCCTCTTTCCATGTGAACCTACCCGAACCCTGAGATCATCTTCTGAGGCCCTTCTCATGTGCCTCCTTCCTTGAGAGGTCCAGAGGGTGGCAACACAAGAACGGGCCTTCTCTGCAGTGGCTCCCCATTTGTGGAATGGTCTACCCAGGGAAGTTCACCTGGCACCTTCATTATACACCTTTATGACCCAGGCAAAAATGATCCTTTATAACCAGGCCTTTGGTTGATTTGATTGACATCCAATGCCCTTTAAAAATGTGGGGTTTGGGGGGGAGGGGAGTTATTGGGTTGCTGTTTTAATTTTGATTATATATATTGCGGTTTTATATTTTGTTTTTGTTTTGTGAACCACCCTGAGACCTTCAGGTATATGGCGGTATATAAATCCAATAAATTATAAATAAATAAATAAATAAATAAATAAATATTACATGCATTTTCAGTTTCTTCCCTTGCGATTATTAAAATGTCGCAAATGTTAGTGCCCCAGGCAAACAGATGAGTGGAAAAGTTACTGTGTCACAATAGCCAGAGAATGGAAGCAATTGGTAGGATTATAATTAAAGTTTCTTCCTCCCCTACCCAGCTGCATCACCCATCTCCCACTGCATCACCTATAAATTTGCATGCTTGTGCAAGAGCTCTTCAGTTACTACAAAAGAAAAAAAACTGGTGCAACAAGATCTGCCCTGCCCCATCATACAATTATGTATGTAGATTGCTACACACTTGCTGAAAGAGGAGTGCTGCTTATTTATCGTACTGATGATGTCATTTGCCATGTTGTATACATGTTGGATAGAGCTGGTAGGTAAGAAGATATAATCCTGAGCCTATCCTCTGCTACACTCACTACTTTTTGGGGGCAAACTGCAAACACAGTGAATAGCTGGCAAACTAATGTTACTACTAAAGTTTTCTAACTGTAATATCTAATTCCAGTTTGGGGACAAAATAGAATTAGTGGCAATCACAATTTGTCCAGTTCAGATACAATATCAAATTATGGTTTTTGGTGCAATGCAGGAATATGTGGAAGGCGAATGTGCAAAAGATTCATATAGTTCAGCCTTAATGTCTAAATCATTCTCTTCCTTTAAAAAAAAGATTTTTTTCAACCATCTTACAAAACTACATGGATTGTATTTGAAGAAAACTATTTTTTTGGCTGGCAGAGTTTAGCAAATTGATTGCTAAAGAATGGATATTTGGAAATGTCTGTTCCATTTGGGGACACTCAAAGCACCTGAGGTTTGGAAAGATGAGGGCAGAATTTTGAAGGTCTGTCTTTCTCCTCTCTCTTTTTGGCTTGGCTGCTAATAAGTTTAAGTGTTGAAATGAAGGCTGTATTAGCTTTAAACTACAGCCAGCAATAACAATTCCCTTGTCCCAAAATCACATCAGTGATCACATCACTTGATCACATCAGTGGTTGGATAGCCAAGTGTGCTTAGTTAAGAGCTCATTCTCAAATACATAATACAGTGGTAACGCGGCTTACGAATGTAATTTGTTCCGGAAGTCCGTTCTTAACCAGAAACCGTTCTTAACCTGAGGAACACTTTTGCTAATGGGGCCACCCACTGCCTCCATGCCACCAGCACGCGATTTCTGTTCTCATCCTGGAGCAAAGTTCTCAACCCGAGGTACTACTTCCAGGTTAGCAGAGTTTGTAACCCAAAGTGTTTGTAACCCGAGGTACCACTGTAACAGAGAAATGGAACTGTAACCAATCTAGAATTTTGTTCTTAGGAAGTGTTTGCCTATTGATGCAAGACAATGGTTATAATCTATATTGTGCTATGAATTTAGATATGATGGGACTGTGCTGCTGTTGTCAGCACTTTCACATAGCTGGTGTCACTGTGTTATGATGAAAGATGTGCCATCTGTGCCCAACAACTCTTTGTCCTACATTTAGTTAGACTATATAGATATGACCTTGAAGGTGGTATCAGTTTTGGTGGTCTAGGTAGAAAATGCAGATTCCATGAGATGAAAAATGGTCTGACTTTAGGAACACTTTCTTTTTCAAATAATTTTTGTTAAAGGTTTTCTTGGTTTACAAAAGTACACACACTGTCTCTTTTTTCAGATTGTGAAGTCTTTTCTACAAATCAGTTACATTTGATATGAGACATTAGTGTTGGATACAGTATAGGGTTGGGGGAGAAGAGAGAGGGGAGAGGGGAAAGGGGTGGGAAACCTACGCTCTTTTATATAGTGTGCATGTGGGTTTTTTGTCAGCATCAACTGGGTAGGCTTTCTGCATGGTGGTTTGTCTTGCTCAGCTGATCTCTTTAATTCTGAAGAAATTGGGCCATTTCATATGTCAAAACTTAAGTGGCCCATCAAAGTATATATCAAAAACTGTGGATGTGACAACTGTGTTTTTGCAAAGGTGTACTTTGTAGGTAGACCCATCAGGGAGCTCTGATTGGTTGCAGTTCCCTATTTGAATGTTGACTTGATTGCCTCTGCATAGTATGAGAGAAGAGCCTTTGGCAGGGGCCGGCAACCTAAGGCCGATGGGCCACAAGCAGCCCATGGGGGGTCATTTAACCAGCCCATGGACCCCTGCCGCCCGCTTGGTCGGCTCCCGTGCGCCGCACTAAACTGGCGCAGAGCAGGGACCGCCTTCCGCAATGGCTTCCCATTGGCTGCAGGAATCTCCTGCAGCCAATGGGAAGCTGCGCATGCCTCCTCCGTGCTGGAAATAGCATTTGCACATGCGCATGCATGCACTCCGCCCCACCACGGCGTCTGCGGGACCGTGAACCAGCCCAAGCCACAAAACTTTGCCGACCCCTGGCCTATGACTTTGCTGCCTTTACACAAACTATTACACGATCTACATTAAAGCAAACTTAAACCTTGCTTTGAGAACAAGTTTGAACATGCGCAAGATTAAACCAGAAAAAATGCTGAATAAGTGAATAAGACATCTGGAAAAGGTTTACCTGAGCAATTGTGTAAATGAATAAAAACAGTGTCTCATGGCACCCATCTGAAAATGAATGTATGTGGCAAAGACAGATTTCCCAAACCAGATGCCAACTAGGTCATAGAAAAATGCACAAAAACATTCTGAAAATAAATGTTTCAAACGTGCACTTAACTGGAAAGGTTAACTGTTGGAAATTACACCCATCTAATCGAGCACAGTACCCCAAACTGTCAGTTGTGGCAACTCATTGTGCATTTTTGCATGGAGGTCCTTGAAACGTATAATATATAATCAAGAGGTTTTCTGTAGTTAAAAAACTACTATTGTCTAAATCTCAAAATCCCACTGCTAAGACATTTTGTACAACAACAAAAATTATTAGAACCATTATCTGGAGCTGACTTTTGACTGACAGCACAAAATAGGAGAGGCAGAGAAGAACAATGTCTATTCTAGGAGTACAAACCATTTGCTATTACATGCTAGAATACGCACCCCTATGTTTTAATACATGATATTATCTCATACACTCAAAGTGTGGCCTTCAGGTCATGCTTTCAGGATAACCTTAAAGCTGTTTGACTGATTTCTGGAATAATTTTATGTTCATTACAGCAAACACATGGTGGAAAATAAGAGAAATTTTATTTCTCATGTTAAAACACAGATGCAGCTTTCATATGTCAAATACAGTATTCAAGGCATAAAAATGATTTTCCTGCACATTTGTTTGCAGAAGTTATGCATGAAAACCTAAGAGGGTAAGTGGAGCCTTTCTGGCCACATTAGTCCAGCATCCTGCATCCCGCATTGGCCAGTCAGTTGTTTTTTGGAGCCCCACACTAGACATGAAGGCAGCAGCACTCCCTGCCGCTGCCACCCAGCAATGGGCAGTCAGTGACATTGTAGTTAAGCAGTATTTGTCTAATCGTCTTTCAAAGCCACCTAAACTCATGGTTATCTTTGCATCTTGCAAAAGTCTAATACTATTTTTCTAGAAAAAGAGGTGCCAGAACTCACCATGAACACCTCTTTCACTCTCTTAGAATGGCAATGGTGCCCACCTGAGAGGTGCCGGAACTGAGTTTTGGCAAGTTCCAGCAGGAGAAAAAAGCCCTGCTAATACCACAGATTAATTATGCATTATGTGTGAATAAGCCATCTCTTTTGTTCATCTCGAATCTGTCGCCAATCAACTATTGGGTGACACCTCCCCATGTTTTGATATTATGAGACACACTCACTGAACATGATTTTATAAACGTCAGTCAAACCTGAAACACATTAACCTTTCCTCACAGGAAACATGTTCCAACCCTTTTCTCATTTTGCTTGCCCTTTTCTGCATATTGCATGATATATATATGCAATGGGCTTTGAGAAACACCAATTTTTGTATACACATCACAGAAATCTACAAACAACCTATGTCCTTTCATTATCAGTATTATCTGTTCCCCAACAGACATACAGAAAAGCATATGCTGCTTTTTCAGCGTGGGTTGAATGTGACAGCAACTCTCATTGCACTCAAAATTAATTGCTTTCATTAAAGATTAAATAGGGCCAAAGTTGGATAGAATGTTAAGTTTCAGATCCTGTTTTGCTTTTAAATGCTTTGATAGAGCAGCGTGTGCTGTATACTGGTTTGGTAGCATTTTACTGTTTTTATTACTGCAGACTGCACAGAACTGTTGATAACAGAGCAAGCTAAAAACGCCCAGAGAGAGAAATAAATAAACATACAACATTCCTTGCGCCCTCCAGAAACATGCTGGTCATAGCCCATCTAACTCAGCTACTCAGAAATATTCATAAGCATTTTGCATGTTCAGCAAACAAATGAGGGAAAGGGGCATCATTTTATCATCTCTCAGTTCTCATTTAATTCCTTTTGAGATTTCACTCCCTCCAACTTATGGTTTCATTTGCCCAAATATTTTCTGTACTTCTGCAACCTGTGGGGTTCCTACAAGCCTGCTGGCAAGTCCCTCTTCAGCATGGGTGGTGCCATTTTAACTAGATAAGCAACAGCTGAACATCACAAATAGAGGAAATGATTAAAAAGTTATCAAAACATTAAACAACTGTTTCTAAGTCAGTTCCTTTGGCATATATTGAAAAAAGGCTTCCATGCCAGGAATGATACGAAGAGCTACGTGTCTCCTGAGTTCTCCCTCTGCTAACCAGGCAGGACCTGAAAGAAATAAAATGCTACCCCTTCTGATCACTCCATGCGCCTTTGAAGCAGAGCAGCAGTAGGTGCCTTGAGGTTCACTAGATCAAAGTTCTTAGGTAATACCTGTGCTATGTAAGTCCTGGGAGATTGCATGTCTCCGATCTTCAGGAAAAAATAAGATCTGCTCTTAGGAATGTATGAAGCTTGATTTATCTTGAGTCACACCATTGCTCATCTAGCTCATCATTGCTCAGTTGCTCTCAAGGGTATGAGGCAGATGTTTTTCCCATCACTTGCTACCCAATCCTTCCAAATGGAGATGTCTCAGAACTTCTGCAAGCAAAAGATGTGCTCTACAATTGAGACATGGTCTAGCCTTCGAAGGCCCGGGTCACATGTTGCTTGAAACCACAATTAAGCTTAACTGTAGTTCAAAGGTGAAGGTGCAGCACGCTGCTGCCCAAAGAGCAACTTGTGGCTCTTTTGCTCCTCCTCCTGTTGTACTACCAGGATCTGACCCATGGCTTGCCTTAGCAATACATCCAAACCCAGGAACATGGCTAGTCTCTCTCCAAACAAACCACAAGCTATAACTATCATTTGTTCTTGGCTTACCACTCATTGTTTGTTTGGAGAGAGACAAGCCTTGATTTGGATGTAATGCTAAGACAAACCATAGCTTAGTTTCTGGTAGCATGGTGGCAGCAGGAGAGCAGCGTAGTGCCACAATTCTTCCCTATACACCAGCATGTGGCATGTTGATCTTTGAACCATTGTTTAACCAAACTATTATTTAAAGTGAACTGCTTATGTAATTTAAGTTTCTCTGAAGAATGTGCGTGTGTGTGCAGACAGAGCAACTTGAGTGCCGAGAATGAGTTTTATTTTTAGTGGATTTTATTAATTCACTTGTTTTCTCATTATCAGACCACACATGGAGTAATGTGTCCAGTTCTGGGTGCCACAATTGAAGGAGGATAATGACAAGCTGGAACATGTGCAGAGGAGGGCAACTAAGATGATCAAGGGTCTGGAAACCAAGCCTTATTAAGAATGGTTGAGGGGGTTGGGTATGTTTAAGCAAGGAAAAGAGGAGACTGAGATGACCTATGATAGCCATCTTCAAATATCTAAAGAGCTGTCACATGGAGAATGGAGCAAGCTCGTTTTCTCTTGTCCCGGAGGCTAGAACCCAAATGAATAGCTTCAAGTTTCAAGAAAGGAGATCCTGACTAAACATCAGGAAGAACTTCCGGGGTGGCGCCATCGGCAATGGCGGACTCCCTCTGAACTGGAGGGACCAGCTCCGCGCGAAACGGGTCTTTTCCGCTACGGCGAAGCGGGGACCCTTTTAAAAATCACAGGCGGATGAAGCCTGTGACCATGCGACTCGGCGGGCACCCTTAGCGCCCCCCCAACCCGCAAAGGAACCCACTAACGGGCTCCAAAGCGAAGAGGGGGAAGTGGCGCGGTGCTGTGAGTCAACTGCTATTTCCGTGGAGCGAAGCCGCATAGCCGTTGCCGGAGAGCGCTGCCTTTTTCCTGGGACAATTTGGCTTCTAAAATAAGCACCCGTGAGTACTTAAACTTTGAACAAATTGGACTTTAAATAAGGATTTGCGAGCAGAAAGGAATTGGATTTAAAAATTTACTTCAATTTGGTACTGAAACGGGAAAGTGTAAACAGGAAGTCAGCCTTCCGTTTCTTTGTAGACAGAAT
Source organism: Podarcis pityusensis (assembly GCF_964106645.2). Classification (NCBI taxonomy): domain Eukaryota; kingdom Metazoa; phylum Chordata; class Lepidosauria; order Squamata; family Lacertidae; genus Podarcis; species Podarcis pityusensis. Next base: position 52,146,925 of record NC_138027.1, read on the forward strand.
AAAGCAAAGACAACGTAAACTAGAGCTCAGAAAATCGCTTCTAAAGGATCGGCTTTGATCATTTAAAATCCTCGAACCCCCCTTCGGCAGCAGGAGAAGAAGGGGGATCTTTTTTGGACTGTTTAAACCTGCAGAAGTGAGTTTAAAGTAAAGTAACTTTCCACCGTCCTGATCCTGGAGCGGGGTGTCAGGACTGACGTTTGAAGCTCATTGACCAGAAACAAATGTTTTTGACAGATAGCTAAAAGAAGAGAAACATAGTGATTCCACTGTTTCCTTTCGCATTTTAAAGGAACAAATATTGACAAAATATCTCAAAAAAGAAACTTTGTTGCAAGAACAATTAGAAGTTTTCCCCCTAGAGGGAGACTGGGAAACTGTAACTAATTCCAGGGAGCTTGCAGCTGTCACAGATTACAATCGTGGGAAAAGGCTTGTGACCTTGTAGGACAATGTATTCAGAAGCTCTGTTGTGTGCTCTCTGTAAAATAAATGCTCTACTGGAACAGTTAACTGAGAAGACGGATTTGATGACTAATACGGTCAGAATTTTTGAACAGGCAGTGGGAAACTATATGGAGCCCACCCAGGAATTAAATCAGGAGTGTGCCCTGACAGAACAGATGAGAGAAGAGGATGTTGCGGAATCTTGGGTGCCAGAGATGGAGGGAGCTGCAGCCCAGCAGGAACATGAGCTTTTGGATTTGACAAATGAACTTGGAAAAAGCCAGATTAGGAAAGATAAAGTTTGGACTGATTTGGAAATGGGGGGTTGGATAGACCCCCCTATGCAGGGATGTTTGGACTTTCCGAGTCTGGCAATGGTCCGTGAGATGTTTGGAGCTGTGGGGGCTCTCAATTTTGGAGGGATTCTGAAACATGTTCTTAAATACTACATGGAGTTTAGTTTGGACTATGGAAAAGGGGCTGATTTGTTGAAAAGGGTCAAAAATATTACCAAGCTGGAGTTCCCACGAGTGAAAGGTGAATATGAAGAAGAGCTGCGGAAGAGACATGGAAGGGACTTAAGGGCCTCGGATATAAGGTTACCAGGTTAATGCACTAGATCGATGGGATAAAAAGGACTGACAAAACCCGGGACCAGGAGGAAGGGACGCTGGATGAAGATTGGATTGTTTCTATTTCTTTTTTTTTATTACTAGGATTGTTTTATAAAATTGATGACTGTTAGAAAAATGTTGGAACGAAATTACTTGGCTCTAGCAAAAATGTTTAAAGAATTAGGCAAGAATATTATGGTTATGAGAAGTGGGTAAAAATAAGATTTAAGTTTTAAGGTTTTTTATAAGATAAGATGAAAATAGATTAAGGTAATGTAATGACAGAATATTATGAAATATGGAAAGGATTTGCTGCGATAATTAATAACTGGGATACAAAAAAAGGGAGGAGGAGGTCAAAGAAAGAAGGTAATGAAAGTTGAAGATTTGAGAATGTTGGTTTTATTTTTATATGTCTGTGGTGTATTTTTGTTTTTTGAATTTGTATTGTTGGATGTGGTTTGTTTTCTTTTTCTCTTTTTTTGTTTCTTTCTTTTTTCTTTCTCTGCTTTGTCTTTTTCTGTAATTTTAAAAATTTTCAATAAATATCATTAAAAAAAAATAATAAACATCAGGAAGAACTTTTTGACAGCAAGAGCTGTTCAACTGCAGAACGGACTTCCTTGGAAAGTGGTGGACTCTCCTTCATTGGAGGTTTTTAAGCAGAGGTTGAGTGGCCACCTGTCATGGATGCTTTAGCTGAGATTCCTGCATTGTAGGGGGTTGGACTAGATAACCCTGGGTGTCCCTTCCAATTCTACAATTCTGTTATTCTAATTCACCTTCATCGATAGCCCAATCCTATAACCAGATTATTCAGAAAGAGTTCCATAGTACTTATTAAGTAAAAATTTAGAACTGTATCTTTTATCCTGCTCCAAACTACTGTACCTAGAAGTCAATCACAGCGGTTTCAATGGAGTTAACTTCCAATAAGTATGTTTGAGATTCCACCTAAATCCCAATGTGGCTTTGTGCCCTGGTATTATTTCTTAGTGTTTTAACTCTAATTAATGCCACTAAATACAAATTAATTACCTTGGTTTTAAACCCGGGGGATTAGACTACAAAACCTCTTATGGAGACAAGTCAACAGAGGTGCACAAAGTTTCCCAAATCCCCTTCAGTATGGAGTATATCTATAATCAAGAGGGGTCACAAGTATTTTAAAGGCCATTTCGGGCTATGTGTCTCCACCCATCCTTATTTTTAATGAAAGCTGTGTTTAGTCTACCAGACAAGTGGTAGATTTCTCAACTCCTCGCAGTTATCTTCTGACAAACACATCCGATTTCAGTCTTGTCTTTCAGGTCTGAAAAGCCGAAGCTGTGGAGAACTCATTTGGAAACCTAAACAGAACGCAATTACTGCAAAGTGCTCTTACGTTTAACCAGTGTGTGTGTGTCTGTGTGTCACAATTGTGTGACAATTTGCTCCTACCTCCAGTGATATGGATTTAAAATTTTATTTTGAAGTATAGCTATTCATTTTGTAATCAAAATGACAGGCTAGGTAACAGCTCTCGCTCCCACCAGCCATTACTTTAAAGGAAGATTCATAGGAGTTCACAATGGGGAATTAAGTATTGATTGCAGAATTATAATTCCAGCTAAAAACCCATCCGCAGTGGGTGAAGGAGGGGAGTTTAAGGGAGCCAAAGCACTTTGCTAAATCTGTACTTTTTTTAGGCACGACAGCTGCATATCAAATCATTTTTTCAGAAACTTCACACAGTATGGGCATATTATTGTTACTAATTTTATATTGATTTTATATGTACACAGGTGCTGTGGTTTTCTCACTGCTTTGAATCCTAGGAATTGAAGCTGGTAAGGATTATGATGATTTTTTTGAGGAAAAGAGATCTAGCCCCTTATCAGAACTGCAGTCTGCAGGGCTTTTGTGATGAAACTGAATGGCTACTAAACCAGTGAGCAAAACAGAAATGCTCTGTGTTCCTCTTTCCATTGAGAATTTGCACTTCAAAAAGAGGGAGACAGTAAACAGTAGAGCAGAAAAGGAAGGAAAGAGTCACACACACACACACACAAGAGAGAGAGAGAGAGAGAGAGAGAGAGAGCGCAAAAACTTGTTCCTTTTTTGTTTTCCATAATCACCACTATTCTCAAAATGTGTATTTACCAATTCAGTGGTTTGTAAAACTTTGCCAGAGTTTTGTTTCAGGGAGGAAGGGCGTCAAATAAACTGCTCATTGGAACATTTGCTCTCTTGACAGGTGAATAAAATGCAAGAAAAAGGTGGTACCAAGCTGAATGCAAGGAGCTGGTGCTGGTATTCTTCCCTCAGCTGCAAAAGCTGAATTGTATTTTCCCTTCAACTCTCTAGGAGGTCTTGCTCAGCTATAGTGAACACTTAATATTAAAATGAAACTGCTATGTGGGTGCCCCCAAAACAACTCCTAGATATTAATTGCATGTGCATATTGACACTAATTATTTCCAAAGCACTAAAAGGCTGTCCCAATTAAAGAAAAGCAACTCCCACATTTAAGCTCCAATTTAAATAAGTGATGCTAAGAACGGGGGGGGGGGGGGAGAGAGTTATACTACTTAGCTTCAGGAAACTAAGATTTTATTCGCTTTCTCAAAAGAAAACAAAGAACATTTCCTTCGGCTATGTCTGCATAATGAGGTCATAAACATTGGTAGACTAAAGGAATACTGGGTTCCCTGCTCCTTTTCAATTTCGCTTTGTAAGTGAAAGACTCCAGAATCCATTTTAGAAGCCAGTTTGAGCACTAGAAAATGGATCTCCCATTTTTTCCAACCAAGAGAACATGTACACAGTATTTATAAAGCAACTTCTGATTAGCACTGAAGGACACTGAGGTAGGAAGTTAAGCTTGTAGTTCTGACAGCTTTGAGGAAGACCAGTATTTTCAGGTACCGTATTTTTTCACTCCATAAGATGCACCTGACCATAAGACGCACCTACTTTTTAGAGGGGGAATGCAAGAAAAAAAAATATTCTTTAAAGGGAGCGCTGAGCAGAGCCTGTATGCATCCCAGGCTCTGGTCAGTGCTCCCTTTCAGAGCCTCCCGCCTGCATTTGCTCCATAAGACGCACACACATTTTTCCTTACTTTTTAGGAGGGAAAAAGTGCATCTTATGGAGCGAAAAATACGGTATCCCTTACTTTGTTCTTTTCCCTGTATCTTAAAGCAGTCAAGAGGAATGTGGGCATGTTTAGATTTGTAGCTTTCAATGACTGATTGATTGATTGATTGATTGATTTGATTTGACTTTAAAACCATTAAAAAGATCCCAATGAAATCTACAATACCTAATCAGAACAATAAAAAATCCATTAATAAAACCATTAAAATATACATAAACCAATTACATTTTAAAATGTACCACCTATCAAATTTAATTAGTACAATACAGGCAGCATAATTAATGATCTTGGGTACCTCAATCTGTCAAAGGACCCAAGTGAAAGTAATGTCTTCAAATGCTACCAAAACCTCAATAATGAGAATGGAAGCTGGATCTCTATAGGGAGGTAATTCCACTGATGTTGTGTTGTGTCCCACATCACTGCACAGTGGGCTGTGATGGTCGGAAGTAGCATAAAAAGGGCTTCCCCCAACAGACCTTAACAACTGATAATAAGAAACACATTCTTTCAAGCATTTGGAACCAAAATCATTCAGCATAATATGTATTAATTCCAAAATTCTGGATTGGCCCCAGTAACATACAGTATATAGTAAACAGTTGTTATGTGGTCCCAGTTAAATATGCCACTCACAACTTCAGCAGCCATAATCTGCATTAGCTGCAGCTTCCAGACTGTCTATAAGAGCACATTATGGTTGACTAATTGCAAAGTTACCAGAACATTGGTTCTTCTAGTAAGTCTACCTTGATCCAGGAACAGCTGTACTTGGTGTACCAGCCAGAGGTGGAAATAGGGCACTTCTTGCCATTGCTGCCATCTACGTCTCCAATGCCAGTGTTAAATTGAAGAGCATCTCTCTTCCCCACAAGCTAAGCAGCTGCTCTTTCAGGAAGAAAGGTTCTATCTAGAACCAACTGTCTCTCCATTTCCCAAACACAAAAGCTATCCAACAAAACCTCCATCATGTCAGGATTCAGTGCCAATTTACTGGCTCTCATCCAGCCCATTACTGCCTCCTGACACTGCCCTTTGCCCTCAAGGAACCCAGATGCTAAAACAGCATAGAGACAAGACAGAGCCCTGTGCTCATAGGACAAAGCAAAATACACAGAACAATTGCCCAGTGGCTGAGCAGCAGCACCCCAATGATGCTCTCTCAAAACAGCACTGCAGCACTGGAACAGAACCACTACACCGCTGTTCCTCACCATATCATTGTATCTCCAACTCCCAACCTGCAGAGCTACTTCAGGAGGACATCATGGTTGGTGGTATCAAAGGCTGCAGCATGATCAAGAAGAATCAACAGGCTCGCTCTCCTTTCCAGTCTCTCTACCAATACAGGTTATCACCCAGGGCGGTCAAAGCTGATTTAGAGCTGAAACCAGGCCTGAATCCAGATTGAAATGGGTCAAGATAATTCCTTTCATTCCAAACAAATCTGAAATTGTCCAGCTACTGCCCTGTCCACCACCTTGCCTGAAAAGGGGGTATTAGCAGAACCTCTGGGTCAGTCAACTGATTTCAATGGGTTTATTTTCAAGTATGGCTTAGTTGGATAGCGTAGGGACGCAGGTGGTGCTGTGGCTTAAACCACTGAGCCTCTTGGGCTTGCCAGTTGGAAGGTCTGCAGTTCGAATCCGCATGACGGAGTGAGCTCCTGTTGCTCTGTCCCAGCTTCTACCAACCTAGCAGTTCGAAAACAAACCAGCGCAAGTAGATAAATAGGTACCATTGCGGTAGGAAGGTAAGCGGTGTTTCCGTGTGCTCTGGCACTCCGCGCAGTCGTCTTTGCACCAGTAGCAGTTTAGTTGTGCTGACCACAGGACCTGGAAAGCTGTCTGTGAACAAACGCCGGCTCCCTCAGCCTGAAAAGCGAGATGAGCGGCCACACTCCAGAGTTGCCTTTGGATGAACAACTATGAGGTTCTTTACCTTTGCCTCTCTAGTTGGATATCACCAACAGCTTTAATTTATGCTCAGCAGCCTTGACAGAACTGTGAAGAGTGTCTATATTGATGTTGCATAAGCGCCCCTACTAAAAGGGCTGATGCTTTTCGGGGTTTTTTGTTTTTAATATAGAGCTTCTGCTGTGGGAAAACAGCCTCATCTGTTTCAGAATGTCATTTTTATATTTAGAAACAGCACATCTTCATGGATCAAACGCAAGCAGCTAATCCAGATACCCGCCTCCAGTTACCTCCTACAAGTTAGTGTCAACTGATGCATTCTCTTTCTTCCCCCCTCTCTCCCCCCCCCCATCCATTCAGGCTTCTCCTTGCCATCCAGTGGGCATCTTTCGCTGATGTGTTATTTATCCCAACACCTACGCTTGTAGAAGCTGTTCATCTGACCAGCTAACAATGTCAGATCTAATTGCACTTAAGAATGGTGCACTGCCCAAGCTTAACTCAGCATCAGGATGCAAGTCAGATGGTTTATCGCCCCTATCCAATCCCTACATGAAGTGTTTTCCTTTTTCCGGGTCACAAGATAAGAGTCTGCATTCTCTGCTACATATGTACTAAAATGGAACATAAAATAAAATCAGAGTAGTCACTGAAGCATGCTGTCTAGCGCTAGTCTTGACCTATTTGTTCAGGCTTCTTTCTGGGATTGTTCAATTTCATCCGCTAGCTACATTTCACAACAGATAGCTACAAAAGGCAAATACCGAAAACCAAGAAACGCTATAACTAACCTCATTTGAACAATTACGTCTTAGAAGATGAATGCTGTAAAGACTATTAATTACAAATATATGTCAACAGGAAGAGTTGCACATTTAATACATACAGGATAAATTTCATAGTTTCCTTTTGACCTGACTCATATTCTTACTTAGGTTGAGAGCAGACCAGTACAACATGCAGAATATGTCATCTCTAGAACTTACAGTAGCTACAAAATAATAAAGAAAATAACAAATGTTTAAACTTGGTCAAGTCAAGAAATTTCTGCTTGGGACAATGTTAAGCCTATGGTTGGCATGATTGTATATTTATGAAAATATACAATTTATGTCATTGGATGTCGTTATTTAAGCAACAGTGGTCCATATAAAGGGGGATAAGAAAGGTATGGTTCTTTCTTTATTAGCCCCAACATTTCCCCCCTTGGTTTGTCAGCTATTATTTGCAGAACTACTTGACTGAGGAAGTTGGCTTATATTTGTCTATTCATGCATGTTGTATTTATACCATACAATGAAAAGGCACTTACATCCCTAGAAAACATGGAGGTGTGGTCTCAATTAATAGGTAAGTAGATTTTGGAGTAATGTTTTGGTGGGAGAAAAGGTACTGCTTTATCCCTAGAAGGCTGACTTGGTGGTGGCTGTGCCTGAAACTGGCACATCAGTTAAAGCTGCTAGCTTCAGGACATGCTTTGTAGCCTATCTCGAAGCCACTCATATCATCTGAGCTAAAAGAACACCTCCATGCAAGGTCACGGCAACTGCTTAAGGCCTAAGGAAAAAACAACATCATGCAAATTTAAGACCAGAGTCTCATATCACTGCTACAGCTGGTCACAGGAAACTGACAAGGGGAAAGAGGAACTTGAGTACATCAGATCAGGGAGGAAATGATGGAATAGAGAAATCGGGCAGCAGAATAAGGCATTTTAGAATTTCTTGATAGCGATAACCAGTATGGCCAGAGAGATGATCTGGGAGATAAAGCTGATGGCATTTTATGCATGCTGATAAATGATGGAAATTCCCACCCTTTGCACTAGGAGTGGAGACATGCCACAGCCAGCACCACACAAGTGCAGGGTTGCTGTATGGACAGCTGCCCCAGACACGAATTCTACACATTACCAAGCAGCAGCTACTGGCAATTCTGCCTACAAACCATCTCACCAGTGCCACTGGTGAGAACAAAACAGTTCTCACCTTCAATTTATATGTCAATTAACTGTGATGAATGGTTGTGGTATTGTTGTCATTTTTTATGCACTGAGAATGAAACATATTTAATAAAAAGTAATAGAACATCAGGAAATGTTAGAAGCAGCATTGTTTCAAAGCCTACAGAGCCACCATCTTTCTTTTTGACTGGACAAAGTAGTAGTTTTCTCCTTCCATAGTGAATAATGAATTATCTGCCATTCCAATGAATAATCTCAGGAGTGGTACATTGCTGCTAACAATTAAGCCACTGATAACTAAGGTATTTGCATATACGATCTGTTACCACCCGAATGTTTTGTTATGTGAATATTTTGTCATGAAAATATGACTCTCATGAACCATGGTAGTTCTATATTCTAATAACTGTAATCTGATTCTTAGGCAAGTCCCCTTACCAACAACTCCAATACTAAGAGTGTATATTGTTGTTGTTGTTGTTGTTGTTGTTGTTGTTGTTGTTCTTGTTCTTGTTCTTGTTGTTAGAATAGGTTGTATATAGATAAAATCACCTAGGAATCAAGTTCTACTTAATCATCAGGAAAGTATTGGTTCTGCCCATGGCAACATTGACTCTTCATTACAAATCAAGGCTCTGAATGGAACATAGCTTATTTGTGGCTAGCAAACAAAATTCTCATTTCAATTTTAAAAAACCCAGCATATTTATAGCAGTGAACACCACAAGTTGTCAAGTTTGAAATAAGATATGGGTCTTTTACCTGAGTTGTTTTTGCTCGTCTGCCATGCATACTGTTGCTATGGCTCATTTTTGGGTGAGTGATTCCTTCCGAGAGGCAATGAGATTTCCTGCAGGGGAGCGTGTTGTAATTACTGTAAGAAGGAACATTCTCTGTTGTGGCTGGTGACATTTTGTGGTTCTCCATATCTGGAATATGAGACATTAAATTCCGACAGTACCCTCCTAGCGTATTTCGTGGACCCCCATTGATTGCAGCATTTGAGTTTTTTGGAGTATACAAGTCACTCATGGAATTGGCGCGCTGGCAGGTGACCAATGGCTGGCGACTGCTGCCCGCCTCTCTCCCTCGAGTCTCCTCACTTTCCTTCTCCTCAGTAGAGCCTAGGATTTCTTCGTTGCTTGTCAAATGTTCTTGACTGAGATCAGAGAGTGAAAATTCCAAACTGTCCTCACGCCATATATCCGCAGATTTTGAACGTTTCTTCTTGAAACTTATAGGCTCCAAGAAATTGGTCCCATTTGTTGAATACGAATGTTGCCTGCTACCCCCTTCAGCCAGATATGTTGATTCATCTCCATAAAGTCTACCGCTTTCTGAATTTGGCATACTCTGTACTGAGGCTGCCATGAGGACTGTGCTGCTATCCACGCTGGGAGTAACCGAAGAATCAGTGTGGTAAGAAACTGGCCTTAAGCCCATATCCATCCTGTCTACCCAGATTGGGCTTCCAAAATCCTCCAAGTTGGCTTCTTGGGTAAAGGGCTCCAGGCCATTCTCTGCTAATGACTGAGGAATACTAGGAGTACTGCTAGATCGTGTGCTTACTTCTGAATTCCTGTGAATAATTTTTCCTGAGGAAGCATGTCTGGTCCGGCGAGATGCTTTGTTCGAAAGGCGAAGGGAACGTGATGTATGTTTTCTTCCCAAGCTGGCATGTTTCTCTCCATAAAATTGATGTTCTACATTTTGGCTCTCTGCATTTCCCATGGTTTAAGGGTCTGAAAGAACAAGAAACATGAATGTGTTACAAATGCGACCTATATTCTCCAAACGTAAAGTGTTCTCCCCCCCCTTTTCGTGTTAATAAAAGATTAGTTTAACCTGCCAGTGTTCCTGACAGACCCACTCATTATCCTATATATCAAGCAGCTGCTCTGTATGGATCTGACAAAACATGCCCAAGTCTCACAATGCTATGAGGTAATAAACAATACATATGCCAGTACTTCCAAATTCATATGTTGATCTACGAAATATAACCTGAATAAAAAGCAACACAGGCTTCACTGAAATAAAATCAAAAGGTAGCCAAGGGGTTGAATTAACCAATTATTTTCCCCACACCCCCACAACAATACAAAATGCTTTTCTGTGACCCATGACTTTGTTTAACGCTCAGTCTGAAACTGAAATGGTTTACGCGAGGTGTGTCTGACTGTGAGTGGGTATGTATATACATATATCTTTTTTGTGCTCTCATACACAATTCAACAAATACCTGCCCTCTGTATTATGGCATGTGCTCATATATCAGTGTCTGCTGAAAACTTATTCTCCCAAGATTCAATTGCTAATTAATCCAACTCTGTTATTATTATTTTATTGATTTTATTATCATCACTCTATAGGTGTTAAGTTCCATTGCAATTTTTGCACTGTGCTGTAAACTTCTTTCAGATTTTTAGAAGAAAACAAGTATTAAAATATTTTTAAATACAATAAAATGTAACAAAATTCATGGGAGTGCTGACTATAATAATCCAATGGAATTTAAGAGTCAACTTATCATGAAAAGAGGCTAAGCTATGTGCAAACAAATCCAAAAGATTCATAATTCAAATTAATGTAGAAATCGTTTTTCAGTAAGAAAAGAAGAGTTGGTTGGGGAGGAAGAGATAAATTAGTTATCTGCTTCTCAGTGGCATACAGTTCTTGCCACCTCCTTCTCAGAGCAGCAATACATTGATATTTTATTCAGACAAATTCTGCTGCAGAAGTACACTTTACACAGTTCTCTTTGTTGGGGTTTATATCTAACATAAGAAGAGCCTTGCTAGATCAGACCAAAGGCTCATCTAGTCCAGCATCCCATTTTCTACTGTTGCTTCTGGGATATACCTAAGGAGGACAAGAAAGCAAACAGAGCCTTCTCTTCTTTATTGTCCTCAGGAACTGGTATTCAGAGGCCTACTGTCTCTGAACATGGAAGCTATGTTTAGTAATCATGGCTAATAGTCACTGATAGGCCGGTACTTCTTAAATCTGCCCAATTCCCTATGAAATCCATCTTTAAGAATATAAATATAATTATGTTAAAGATTATAGTTGACTATGACGTTGCTCTTTTTCAAGTTTTATATTTTATATCTCAGCAATGTGTCAAGCTGGTTACCAATGAACACACTTGAACACAGTGGAATTTTTATTTTAAAAATTTGGACTTATGAGTTTGGAATGTGTTCACAAGCCATTCAGGGCAGTGAGAATGGCAAAATTAGAAATAATGTTTCCCTTAAACAGGATGCATACATGTTGCAGTGCTAATGGGAGCTCAGGATAAACCAAATTACTACTCCTCAGGGGGTCAAACCAAACCTGAATGAAAATCCCAGAAGGAAACTTGATATTTTCTGGACAGAACCCTGAACCATGATCCAAAAGCCCCTCTTGAACATGACCTGGAACCAACTGCCCCACAACTCCCATCACCTCCAAAAATCCAGACAAACCAGGCTACTTATTCTGGAATAAGAGCTCAGCAAAAAAACCCTCTGGTGTAGAAATCTTAAAAGCTCCACCAGAAGCAGAATGACTCAGAATAAGTCAAAGAAGAAAACAAAATGTCCCAAAGGGCTAGGGTTTCAGATTGCTCAAGGTTCTAGAATCTGCAGGAACCTCCATGCAAATAGGTTAAATGAATGAAGGCTTCCTTGCCTCAGTCGCACTAATGAATGGACAGCAGGATCCAGAGGAGAGCTTGTGTTCCAAGACGGTGGATGGAAATAAATACATACATAAAGCTGAAGGGTGCATAGAATTTATTGCTGACAGTTTAATGGTATCAGTTTTAGATCTACTAGCTTGCTTCTCTGTGCAGATTTATCAGTGTAATAAGCCTTTTATTTAATTTTCTCACATGAACCAAAAACAAATCAACATGTCCATATGTACCAAACTGGTTATTAAACCCTTTATTGGGCTGAACTAGAACCAAGCTGGAACAACTTTAGTTGCAGCAGAACCTGGAACTGTAACCAAACCATATATATTGCCTTCAGGCAATTTCTGGGGAACACAAGGGGGAGTTCTATTGTACTCCTGCATCTGCTTGACCACTGTGGAAACAGAAGGCTGGAACAGATGGGCTCTTGACCTTCTGCAGTGTCATGATACTGCTCTCTGACTCCCCATTCTCAGGGGGAGCAAGACATGGATTAAGAGGACATCTCAGCCCAGGAGGCAGGTGCACCCTCTGAACCAGATTTTAAAGTCCCTGCCTCCTTGGGAGTGCCACCACCAGAGGGGTCTGTGATGCCAGCCTGGAGAGATTGCATTGCCTACTTTGGATACCAAGGAGTTTAGCTCTGAGACCATAGCAGAACCCTAGCCTTTCTCAATTCCGCCAGAGTCAGAAAGGCCACTTCAAGTGTAGATGTTCAAAAGAATCTGCAGTCCTGCAGTTAGGCCACAATCTGAGTTTGCTCCCTATTGGAGTAACACTCAAGTCCTGCCTTGTATGACTTCCAGGCTAGGGTTCACTTGGACATATCCAAGGTGCTACCCACCTTGCTTGCTTGCCTTTTGAAGTCTGACCTCTACTCTGCCTGACCTGGCTTTGCTTGAACCTGACCTCTGCTTGATTAGACTTTGCTTCCTGGATTCAGAATTGGGGCTAGCAGTATGCAAGCTGGCGTGCCTCAACTCTGTGCCTGGCACATGTCCTCACTCAACTCCTGGCTGGGACCACTATTTAAAAAAAAATTTTCCCAGGGGGTTGCCCCAGTCTTGTAGAAGGAAATTGCAATTTGAAATCTGCTCATGAATGGATATGGAACTGTTTCCCACTAGTAATTTCACTTGTAAACCTAGGAGACAATGCATTCCCCTGCTGCATCCTTTCTCCTGCAGAGGCTCTCCTATGGACCACCTCCTCAGTGTGGTAGCAGTCCTTTCTTGAGCAGAAAGTTGCATGTACCCAGTGGTAGCCATAGGATAGAGGCTGGATTGGGATCATAGTTCTCAGACTCCAGAGTGCATGAAGCGATAGAGGTAGAATTCGAACTGTTTGGAACAACAAAAAGGAGGAAAAAACAGGGCTGTGTGTATCCCACAATTCTACAGGAATGCCGAAAAACCAGCAAATGTGATATTCTTAAAAATGCTTTCTAGTTTTAAAATGGTAGTTTGTAGCCTCATAGTTCTGGTGATTGTGGGCAATAGCTGATGAAACCTCAGAAGCCAGAGAATTTGCTAAACCTTCTTCAGTTGTTTGAGAGAAGGATGTTATATAGCTCCTGCCCTTCCCACAGACAAACACAAGCAGATTATGCCTAAAGATAGATGCAGAAGCAGAGAGAGTTGCAATTGCTTCTCTTTTTTATATTAAAATCCATTTTTAGCACACCAGTGAATCGAATGGTACCGTATTTTTTGCACCATAACACTCACTTTTTTCCTCCTAAAAAGTAAGGGGAAATGTCTCTGCGTGTTATGGAGGGAATGCCTACGGGTGGCATGCCTACGGATTTTCCTCCTCTAAAAACTACGTGCGTGTTATGGTCAGGTGCGTGTTATAGAGCGAAAAATACGGTAGTATGTCATTCTTGCCTCTCCCTGATACCACCTTGCCCAGCTGGGAAAGGAAGTGTCCTGCATTTGGGTGCCAGAGGTGGCTTCCATCTCAGCATCCTGACTTTCAAGGCACTTTGTTCCTCAGACGGAAGAGGAGAAAGCCAACAGTAGCAACCAGGCAGCTGAGCAAATGTACTGCATAAGGACAAGAATGATATGTCAAGTGTTCAATTTACTAGTACACTGGAGACAGGTGTTAATACCAAACGAGGGCTGACAGCATACTCAGCTCCGTGAAAGCCGTTTCTATATTACATCTGACTTTAGTCTCAAATATGCAAAATAGTACAACCTATACAAATTCATTTAAAGTTAGTTTAATTTGTTACATGACTTATACAAATTTCCTCGTCACTGAATACTGGTTACCCTTGGTGCAAAATTCTCTCTTAACAGTGTGAAACACACAGTCCTGGGGAAGGTCCACACCCACATACACACACACAAGATACTCAAATGTCATCCGCAATTGTCAGTAGGACATTTCAAGAATTAAATGTTCTACCTACATAGCGAGGCTCCACTGCCATTCTTTTGGAGAAGGGCTTACAAATTTGACAACAGAGCAGCTCCACCATTCTCTCCACCATTTTCCATTTTTGTTTAAAATTCTATCTCCCCCAACAGTGGAAAGGGCAGCAGAAATCCATCCATTTATCACTCTTCGATCATCCTAAGTAGAAGCACAACACAGTACTTAAGAATGTTCAAGGGGCAACTAATCTCTTTCAGGCAACCTTAAGAGTGTGGTCTTAACTGCAATTAGGAGACTTTCAGAACAATCCTATACTTATTTACTCAGAAGTAAATCTCAATGTGTTCAACTGGCCTTGCTCCAAGGCAAGTGTGCTTAGTCTCAACATGTTCTGCTGTGTATTAGAAAGGATACAAAGAGGTTTTACAGTGAAGGTTTGCAACTACCAATTAAAAGGTTTCAAACCAAAGCAGCCAAATTCACCTTACATTCTTTAGAGCTGGGAAAATCTAAGTTCTGATGGATCATTCTCGAAAATTATGAGATCACTATTCTGTGTCAGATGAAGAAGGAGCATGAGACTCAGCTACTGAGAAAGGAGCTGCTAATTTTAGACCAACTTGCTATACAGAAACTCAGTCCCTAGACACGCAGCAACTTGCCCAATGAATAAAGCAACTGCATGCATTTTGCCAGTTCAGCACATGCAATGAACCCAACACAGAACATAAATAATGCACAAAATCATAAAAAAAATTAAAAAGCTTCCCCCCCCCCAAAAAAAGAACCTAAGAGTAATCTCTATTGAGCAAGAAATAAAAGCAGCTAGGAGAAAAGTGCTTTCCCTCAAAGAGCATTCATTTGCTACCACAAAATTCAGTAGCTGTGATAATGGTTCTCTTAATACCATCATCTTTGGGAATACAAATAGAGGTGTTCGTGGGAAAGTTTTAGCAAGAAATAGGTCGTGATAAAAGGCATCTGTTGAGTAGTACTCTGACGTAAGCAGACCATCCTTAATACGTTGGACATGATGCAAGTTGAGGGTTTTAACTTGTCCTGGATTATGTTCAAAGAATGACAGGCATTACACAAGACTTTTAACTCACCAGCCAAGTTAACAAAAATGTAGATCCTACTTTTTAAATGAGACTTTTAGGCATATTTGAAGGGTTGAAATACAGGTTGGATACCAACAGACTGCAGCAATCATCTGAGGGCAGAGGGCCTTCTTGGCAGTGGCACCCTCCTCGTGACACACCCTCCCATCAGATGTTAAGGAAATGAACATTAAGAAAACATCTGAAGCCAGCCCTGTATCAGGTTTTTAAAAGTTTGAGGTTTGACTATGTTTTTATATGTATTATAAGCTTCCCAAAGTATAAATAATATATAGCAACAGCAACAACAGGAACAGGAACAGCAGCAGCAGCAACAACAGCAACAACAACAACAACAACAACAACAACAACAACAACAACAACAACAACAACGTGGCATAATGGCTAAAATGCTAACTTAATATATGAGCTTTTAAGTCAGCCTGCCTGGTCCAAATGCCCTCCCTCCTTGGGCTCCCACTAAACTGCAGTCATTATTGCAACTTAGCGGTGCAGGAGGGAGCAAGGCCCTTTTCATTGTCTGGCACAACCGACAACCAGACCCTCTTTTTGTGCTTTAATAGGACAGACCATTCTTTGCCTTATTTTGAGTGGCCAGTATTACTTATTTCTTTTAGCTGCCTTGCGTTTAGTTGGAAAGAAAGGTAGGATGTAAGTATTTTATATCAATCAAAGAAAAATTGGAGGTTCTTGGGGAAGAGAGGAAGTGGAGTCACCTCCACGGCATGGCTTGAGTGGGAGGAGATGGGGATGGGGGGGCTGCATCAAGCCCCCATCAACAGGGCAGCCAGCGAAGATGCACGTCCACTGTGGCTGCTGCTGCTTTCCTACTGACTGAGAAAAGCCGCTCTGCCTCAGTGCCAGGGGAAGGTAGTCCCACGGTGCCTTGAAGTGAAGGTAATCAGCAGGCCTGTTCTCCATAAGTGTGAGGGGAAGACAGAGCCTCGCAATCAGCTGCCCTGTTTTCCCTCAACGTGCGAGAAGGTTGGAGTGTTATCAGCTGCCCGAGTCTCCCTCAGCGTGAAGGAAGGCAGCTCAGATCAGCAGTGTCATCAGCTGAGATCCTCGTGCGGTATCCTTGCATGAGGAGCAATATATTGCTGTGTATTGCCGGATCAAAATCGTTATCACAGTGTGGTTTCAAAAATTATTTTGGCCAATATATTGAAAAATCACACAGCGTGGAAACAGACTATAAAATTTGTAATATTGCCATGCAAAAGTGACTAAGAATTAATTGAGGGGAGGCAATGGTTCCCCAGACCCCCAGGGGTCCCTGGATCCCTAATTGGGAACCACTGTTCTAAGGCATATGCATGTAACTTACAGCTCTCTAAATGTAGTCTCTTACTCCTATCAGTCCCAACCAGATAGCCAATGGTCAGGGATGATGGGAGTTTTAGTCCAATAACTTCTGGAGGGCCATATCCTTGGGTAACAAGATAACAGATGTGAAGTTCCTGGAATTCTCTCAAGTGCTATAGAAATGCTAAAGTAAAGTGATTGGGTGATTAAATGCAACAAGATGATTTGTTTGAAGGGAATAGGCTATTGGGTTTATTGCTCTCACATCAAAGTCCACCAAAGAAGACTTACAACATTGCAGATCTGCCATTAAAAGCCACAGTCCAATACAGAGTTAAGCATGCTTGATCCCACTAAAGGCAAACAAACTTAAAGCACACTTTGGTCTGTGTTAGCCATTGTTTTGATAATTGAACAGGGACCCCCATACATTACTACTCACACATTTAACTGCAAGACCAAATCAGTCATTATCCATCTTTCTATATATTAAGTATAAGGAGAAGATTTCCAAAGACAGAGAATGCTGATTCTCCCAACCATTCTATGCAGACAGGCATCCTCATCAACTAAGTTTTTTATTCTATTTTCCTGGAACACTTTTTTATTTCCCAATTAAGCTCCATACTATATACCAGGGTTTCTCAAACTTGGGTCTCCAGCTGCTTTTGGACTACAGTTCCCATGATCCCTGACCACTGGTCCTGCTAGCTAGGGATGATGGGAGTTGTAGTCCAAAAATAGCTGGAGTTTGGGCAAGTTTGGGGAACATTGCTATATATGAAAGAACTATGAAAAATTAAATTTAACTACCAAAGTTATAGGCTTCATGAACTTCATAGTTTCACCATTAAATACAAAGTACCTTGTAAGACAACAGATTGCAAATTTAAAATTAGATTCTGGTGGGAGGCTGTTAGCATGAAATCTGTATTTTCTGCTCACAGCCAAGCTTTAATACTGTGAAAATGGGACGAAAGATCCAACCAATAGCATGCCCTTAGTTTCCAAAAACAAACCAGCCATCCACTGAAATAGAATTTACCTTGTTTGGGCTCAAAGAACACATAACAGCAGGAGACTAATTTCTCTAAGCCCAGCTCTGCCATAGTCACCTCCAAAGTCAGGGCCAAGGTTAGATTTTTGGAGCGACAGGGGTATGCAGGAAAAATATCTGAATCATCCTGGCAGCTGCCATTTAGAAGGAGGGAAGGGAACCTGTGGCCTTCCAGGTGATGTTGGACTCCCAACTCTCAGCAGCCTGAGATAGCATGGCCAATGGTCACAGGTGATGGAAGCAGCCCAGCAACATCTAGAGAGCCACAGATTCCTACCTCTTCCCTATAGCCTCTTGCAATAGGTGCTTTACAGTTACATCAAGAATATAGGAATGTGTGCCATGTGTAAGTGCCTACCCTGCCTTTCCTCTAAAAAGCAAAATGAAACTGAGCCCTCCACCATTCCTCTCTCCATTATATAATTGGAAAAGACCTACATTTAAAGAAATGGATCTGCTGGCATCACATTTAATTTGTGCCTCAATCTGATAATCAGATAAAATAAAGCACTATAGTCTGTATTCATCAAAGTCTTCTTGTTTGTGCACATACTCCTGTATGCACAACAGAACTTCTCTTCCCTCTCCCCAATCCCAAAATCTGCACCAGGAGGTTTGGGGAACTCCCAAAACAGATTTGGTGGGGTACATGTGCCTGGATTGAGGAGGGGAGGATATTCTGCTGTACAAGCAAAAGAACTTGTATGAACAGGTTAACTTTGCTACCCCATGAAGGTCACTTTAAACATACCTATTTAAAGTAACTACAAGGTCGCTTTCACTTTTTAATGATAATGTTTAATTAAGTTTTTAGTTTTAACCTTTTTCTGTTTTCATTTATTTATCCTTTTCAAGTTTATAAATTTCACTAATTTTACAATCAGTTTAACATTTCAAAACTTGACTTCCTTCCCCTCTCTTTCTACGGTTCCTTAAATTTATTTTTTAATATCCGCTGCAAATCCAAATTAACTTAATTTGCTCATTTATTCATCTACTTTAAATATATACCCTTATAAAACTGCAGGTCTTATAAACCTGCAGTAGTTTTAACCTTTTTAGAGTCTCTTATTACTCAGCACTTCACAAGAAACCATAACAAAGCATATCACAGGTGTGGGGGTTTTTAAGTTATAAATCTATGGCCAGATACTTTGTTTCATAATCAACACATTGAAGTATAAAATGCATTTGGGAAATGTCCTGCAGGCAATTCAAAGCAGAAGACAAAGGGAAGGAGGGAATAAAGGATCTCATCAGTTGCCACCAAATGGAAATTCCAGTTCTCCTATATTGCTCAACAGGTAGACTGGCAAGCCACATTCTCCTCCCAAAACTGCACACCAGGGAGCAAATTCCCATGCAAAATGCTTAAACATACATACCTTATAAGGCAGCACTGGTATGCTGCACTACTTTCTCCAAAAGAAATGTGGGAAATAGATGTATATAACTGCAAATGCTATTAAAATGAGCAGTTACTGGAACTGCAGAATCTGTCACCAGCTGCCACCCAATGACTCCATTACTGTCTTGTCGGAGCCTGTGAATATATGCCAAAAACCTGTTGGGGAAGAAAAGAGAGAGAGAAGCAAAGGAAAAGGATTAGCCAGTCTGGATATAAAGTTCCACTTTAGTAATTTACTGCGTGGAAATGACAAGAATCAACATTAAACTGTATAATAATTACACTTGTATATTATTAGAAGTGTGTGCAGGCAGGGAAAAGATGAGGACATTCTCTAGAGGTACGACCTGTCTGCTTTTCAAAATGAGGTACAGTATACAGTCATGGTCATTCCATGGGAAATTTATAGAAGAAATGGGATATTCTTGCTAAATTTGCATCCTTCACTTAAGAAGGGCAAAGCAGAGGGGAAGCAAAACTGATACAGATAGAAGCAGACAAACAAAAGGGGGTCCTATTCAGAGAAGTATTTTTCAGCCATCTTCATAAATTCTTGTACAAGGAGGCTGTCTATGAACCAACCTCAAAAAGCAAAGAAAAGGAGGCATGAAAGCACTCCATTGAAAATGTCTTTATGCATTGACAAAAGCTCAGAATACAAGCTGAATTTTAAAAGGGCGGCAACTGAAGGAACTGGTTTAACTGGATTCTTTGAAAAGAAATTACACAATTAAATACATAGCTACCAGTACAGGCCCCACTGACAGAATGAGACACAAGCAACAGCCTACTCACTTCTGTATTAAAGGCAGTAGGTAAGTGATGGAAGTGCATTATTCAAAACAAAAAGAATGCAACATATCATTCACCAATAGGGCATTAAAGTCACTGGCATTTCAGAAAAAGATACCTGTTTCTAGAGTGATAGGCACAGTAAGTAGGAGGGGGCAATCTCATAAGAACTCACTGAGTCCTGATGGTTCTTAAAAGTGGGAAAAACAAAAACAAAAATTAAAATAAGCTTACACTCCTCTGTTCAGCCTTGCTCCTCATTTATGGGGATCAGAACAAGAAGGAAGAGGGTTAGTGCCATTTTGTTTACTTCCTTCTGCTCTGTGCTTCTCTCCCCTCATCTTTCTTTAAGCTGCTGTTGAGCTCTGAGTCTGAAAAGGAATTTATGTGTTGCCTAGAAGCTGGCAGAAATTAATATCATGAAGCTCCTGTACAGTGAAACAGGCTCATTATCACGCCAGCTGCCAATAATTTACTAGGCTAGATTCCCAATAGCAAACAAAGGTCCTACAGGCAACTCTTCTTCTAACTGCATCTTGTATTCCGTCTTTTTTGTTTTAAAAATATACTTGAAAAGAAAAGGCATTGACTTGCGGAAGGGGGGTGGTTTTAAAGCAATGATAACTATGTCCATAGACTGTAATATTGTTCCAGTAAACTCTTCCATGACAATGGCTCAGTTCTGATGAAACTCAAACTATAGTTTGGTACTATTTGAAAGCTTCAAGTGTGTCTATTTTCCTGTCCTCCTCCTTTTATGTACACTACAGTGGTACCTCGGGTTACATATGCTTCAGGTTACATACGCTTCAGGTTACAGACTCCGCTAACCCAGAAATAGTGCTTCAGGTTAATAACTTTGCTTCAGGATGAGAACAGAAATCGTGCTCTGGCGGCACGGCGGCAGCAGGAGGCCCCATTAGCTAAAGTGGTGCTTCAGGTTAAGAACAGTTTCAGGTTAAGAACGGACCTCTGGAACGACTTAAGTACTTAACCCGAGGTACCACTGTACTATGATTTCCTTCTACCATGGAAGTAGAACCAAAGTTGGAAGGTTCAGATGTAATGATAAACTATGGGTTTGGCACAAACCAGGAAAAGGAATCTCAGAATGCAAGGAGGAGGAAGAAGGCAGGCAGGCGTCCTTGCACCCAAGACTCATTCACATACTGCTAATCCTCAGTTCAGTGTTATATTTATTTATTTATTTCATGAGATTTATTCAGCACTTGACTGTAAAGAACCTCAAAGTGGATTACAAAAAACAGTTTGGTACATCTGAACCAAACCAGTATTTGGCAAATAAAGAGGAGAGATCTTACAGCACAATCCTAAGCATGCTGACTCAGAAGGAAGTCCCACAGAGTTTAATTGGAACTTAATCTCTTGTAAGTATGCATAAGATTGAATATTTAATTTTCAACATTTTGTTCTAATAATACCATTCCCTTTCTATGAAGGCTTGGCCACATTACCTAAAAGCCAGAGACACAAGCACTGCAATGCTTCAGGTTCAAGACTTTGGAATTTCAAATCATAAAGAAATGATTTTGAACAAAGAAAATACCCAGGAGGAAGCAGATTACTTGCCGCTCCTGTTTTTCACCTTCATTGTTTTGTGGTCGTTTCTGCATTGCAAGCTTCTGTTGGATTTGGTTTTCCATTGCTGCATTGTACATACCGTGTCAAGAGTGAAACATGAATGCTTCCACATAAGCTAAGAAATAAAACCTAATGCCCTGCTTGGAAATGGTACTGTCTGGCTCTCAGAACATGTTCCTTGAGATTGCTGGGAACTCAGCACAGAGTCGTAACAGCTATCAATTAAACATGTCTGAAAAAGAGCACACACTAAAACTTTTGCGGACAACTTGCCTTTCTGCCAGCAACTAAGCTTCCGCTTCACAAGGTGGGTCATGTTGCTTCACCTTCACGAATATAGCTCTAGGAAATGCCAGTTTCAAAAGGCAGGTTTCACTATAGGAGGTCCTAGCAAGGAACATGCCTCAAAATAACCAATTCTGGTGGGGAAGGGAAAACCTCTCAATGAGTGGAGCAACATTCCAATTAGACCAAACAGCTGAGCTCCTAAGAGAGAGGGTTTTAATATGGCAACTGGCAATTCCATTTAGCCGGAGGGCAACTTTGCTCAGCTGCTATGCTACAGTATATTGCCATCCATATCCACTGAGCAGAGGATCCCATTCAGAGGCAAGCACACACAGTTGCCTCCCCAGCGGTCACCAGTTTACATCACAACAGCTGTGTTCATTAAGGCAAATGCTGCACTGCCCCACTTGTCTCAGTCTTGATTCCTCCAAGCCCACTTGCCTTCTCACACACAAGCAATCCAGGCTATCTGCTTCTTCAGTCAAATGTTGCTTCTCGTGGAGTTCAAGAGGCAGGAGGATGGGGACAAAAAATTAGCTCTGCCTCTCTTGGCTCAGACTCCACCTACTGCTGGTCTCCTTGCTTTCCACACCACGCATTGACAAAGAGCACCAGCCACCATTGAGCAGGGGTCTTTAGACATTTCCAGGGACCACCAGCACCAACCGTTCTTACTTTCAAGTGATGAGCAGCAATGACTAAGTCAGAAGGTTGGTTTATCTCCTCATTCTCCTTAATACACAAAACGCAAATTGTGATCTTCTAGTGAAAAATCTGTATTCCTTCCTCCAGCCAAGCATGTCTATGACTGCAAGTGCTACTTCTGCTACAGATATCACGATTATGAGTGCTCTTGACTAGGTTCATATATCACTTGCATTCTCCAATATGTTTTTAAAAACATATTTAATCTCTCCCCGTCCCCCATTCTTAGGCTAAAAGCTCCCAGGTGCACTTCTCCAGCACAGCACCTATTTTACCAGCTGAAAAATAAGAGAAAATAAGAAAGCTAGAAGCAGCAGTTACACACTATTTAGTATGCTTTTTTCTTCTCTCTCCTTAGTTATTGGCTGTGCAAGAGCACTCTTGCCCCACACCCCAAGTTTTTGAGCACATGTGTAACTTGCTTGTCTGCAGCAATGAAAGGTGATCTCCCAGCTCAGCTCCTTAAAAACAAGGCAACCTTGCCCCTCAGTGACTCACATCAGGATAGTGTTTGTTTGTTTGTTTGTTTGTTTGTTTGTTTGTTTGCACTATCAGTACATGGTCCAGCCTAGAACCAAGAAAGAAAGTGGTTAACTTTTCAGCCACCTCAAGAAGCTCTGGGGTGATAACATATTTTGGAATGCTGCTGTGTGGGAGTAGGTGGCTACATCTGATAAATTTTCACACAAAAATATTATGCTACAAAATTGGTATCATTTGTGGTTGAAGCATATGGCTGAGGTGTTTGAGCTAATGGTGAACAATTATTCTTGGTAAATGCGATGCAATGTGAATCAGCGTAAAGACTCTTATTGTTAGGTATGTCACTGCAAACCACAGTTTATATAAAACTAGATAAATGTCTGGCTGTCCAAATCCAAAGCTGACATGTATCACTGAGTTCTTTATACCTCCCCCCACCTCATCTCTTCATTAACTACATTCACAGGTTTTTCTCTCGGTGAATTATCATCATTATTATGTGTTTATTTATACCTCACCTTTTTTTCCTTGACAGTAATTGGTTTTTAAAAGTTCCCCATTGCAACACAGATGGACACATATACAAAACACAAACACCTAAACTTGAGTTGAGGGGGAATGTATCAAAAAGTAATTTTATAGATATTTATTTGAGGTGTGTGGAAGGCAACTTTCTTTTTCAGACATAGTTGTTGTTTTTAAAGGAACCTTCACAAACAAAGAAGCAGATAAACCTGTCAAATAAATTATTCCTCCAGCATGAGCATCAATCCTACACAAATTCTATAATTAGAAATATAATTATCCCTCTCAAAAGACCTTGTATCTCTATGTAAGTGACAGGTCACATCCTCCAAACAACAATTAAAACTAGCAAAATCAGAAACGGGAATTAATAGCAACCTATAAAGAGCACAGCACATAGGCAGGCACCACAGCAGGGGACACCCCCTGTGCAAATGCTCTTTTGAGTGCAGGGCGCGTGTTTGCGCATAAAAATGATACCAAAATCTAGAAGAATGCCTTGAAGAAAGCAAGAACTCCAAAGACAGAAGTTACAAAACATGGGAAGCAACGCCACAGTAGAAAAAAGTGAAGTGCTACAAGATTGGGTACTGTACTTTGATTCTGGCCAGTGGTTCAAAATGCAAAACAAACCTCCTAACCAGTGGCGTAAAAAGGTCAGGTGGTACCCGGTGCGAAAAATTTCTTGTCACATTGAATTTATTTAATTTTTTTGCCTGCAAAAATGGTTTGGCTTTATTTCATATTGGGGGGGCGGAGTTGTTGAACTTTCCTGGGGGAAGCCAAAGTTGTTGAGCCCTTCAGCTGAGGGGGAGCCAGCAGGCGGACCGTTTTGGCAGCACACCAAAGCCACAGCGTCTATCATACCCGGGGCAGGCTGCACCCGCCACACCCACCTTACTCCACCCCTGCTCCTAACCAGTAAAGAACATTATGGCCACTAACCACCATGGCTATGTTCTTCCTTCAGGGTCAGAGACAATATGCCTCTGAATACGCGTTGCTGAGAACTCCAGGTGAGGAGAGCTCACAGGTATCTGGTTGGCCACTGTGGAAACAGGATGTTGGGCCTGATGGGCCTTTGGCCTGACCCACCAGAGCTTTTTTTATAGTCAGGTACAAGATACTGCCATCAAGCTTTGCAGTAGTATGGGAGTACTACAATAAACCAGAAGCTTTAAGAGTTTAATAATAATAATAATAATAAATAATAATAATAATAATAATAATAATACTATATTTCAGGATGCTGCCACGGGGAAAGAAACAGGGTTGTTGTTTTTTAAAAGTGGAACCTGGGTCTCAGTTCTGCTATCTAAGAAGCCTTCCTCCTTAACAGTGTGGAGACAATATTGCAGCACCCCAGTAACATGGGAAAAGGCAGTCAGATTATTATTTACTTCATATTATCAGTTGTTTTAAGTAAGTGGAACGGCTACAGACGGGAGTAGTGCTAAATGGGGATGAATAAATAAGGGGGGGATTAGAAGGCAACAGCAGCTTCAACTGATTTTTTCTTTTCTTCCTACTGGCTCAACTGCTCTATAATAAAATACCTATATATTTCTAGGACAGCCTCAAGGTCTTCTCTGGCTCTCCCTCACAGAATTAGTCTTTACCAGGTGAAGAATCAAATAACTGTTCCCTGCTAACTGGTGGCACTGAAGATTAGCACAGAATCCCTTGTCTTTTTCCTGCCCTTGTTGGGTACTTTCAATATCTGAGTTCAAAATGAGTATCTGGGGTTAGTAATGTGCCACACAGCAGTATTCCTAGGCCTTGAAACAAATTCTTGCAAACTGAAAAAAACTGTTAATGGCTGAATGTTAAAAAGAGAGTAGCGCAAAAATGTTTGGGAAGAGTCCCAAAAGAAAAGTCATTCAGGATTTATCCTTCTCTGCCCTTAATATTAAGATATGAGAGGAAACTATGAGAAACCATGTAGCATCCTAATTCCAGGGAAGCAAACAACAATGTATACAAGGAGGAGCAAGTGCTGGAGCTATCTGTGAAATCAGAGGAATTTTTTTTGCCCAGGGGCTCCCTGTGTTGCAAGATCAGGTTTCCAGAACCTTGCTCCCCACCCCCCTGGCTAGTCCAATCTTACTCTTGTCTTTGTTGCTCCCAAGAGATTGTAACATTTTCTCTTTCAGGTATTAGTCAATTTAACTGCAAATGTTATTAGGAGCGTACTAGGTGTTATGAGGAAAATTCACAAACCACTTTGTGCTGGAATAATGCCACTGTTCCAATTCCTCTATGCCAGTTCTGTGAATTGGACAGTGTTGTTTGTATGTGATATTTTCCCAAATGTCCAAACTGTTCATGAAGGCTTTAATTAAGAGTTCTATGTAGTTATTTTTGCAACGGCCAGCAAGTAACTATAAAATTCTGCCTAGCTCAGTTCTAATATTCTGGTACACAGTGGCGCTGCAGAACCAAATGGGCAGAAAGGTGTTCTGTGGACGTTTCATTATTTATTTCAACAGGGCTTCTACAGACGAATGTTCAGAATACATACCAGAATAGCCCTAATATCACTAACTATGATGACTGTGAGTCTATGTGATGAGGGGCTATAGTTAGTCACAGCTTCCCAACATGTGTACATATAGTGAAATGCATATAATCATTATATATGGCCACAAACTACAGATTATTTTCTACAAAAGAAATGCTTTCTGCCTAGGAATCCTATCATATTTGAACCAGCTCTTAAAAGTTAATGCAGCTTTCTCATAGGCCTGTTAGAAGAGGGAAGTAGCAGAATTTTAGCTATTCACTGAGCTATGTTACTTGAAAAATACAGGGCATTATCCAGCCAAAGTTAGGCACTTTATAGTCCTATCAATTTCAATGGAAGAATTGGGAGTGTAGAAATGAATTTATCATCCAAGCTGAGGCTGCCAAAAGCTGACATTTACACAAGATGTAGATTCTAAATTGAGCAAAGTTTTACTGCTGTGACAAAGTTTTATTAGCAAATTTGAAAAATTCTACCATGTTCAGGCATATAAGGGGGCTGGAAAAGGTAGAATCAAGAACAGGTTGAGTAATAGTGCAGATCTTTCCTTTACCTTCTGTAGCTATAATCAAAACAGTACACTCTATCTATACTACAAAAAGTTCTTCATGGGTTCAGAGAACTCTCATGTAACTTTACAATTTGTATCTGTTATCTTGATAAGTAATCCAAATACTGGCTGCTCGCGTTGCATCTGAAAAGTAGCATGTCACTCTGAAAAACAACTGATATCTTAGAAGATTAACAATATATCTGGCATTCTTTAGGGTACCCGCAATACTTTTTATTATTATTCTGTTGCAGCAGAGTGAACAAAATAGCGTGACTGCCTCTCTGATATTTTTAGATAAAGTGTTACTGATCCAAAGAGAAATGCATGAACAGAAGTTGCAGAGCAACCATTTCACCTGCACCTGATAAGTTACTTGCAAATTATGCAGTCTAGTTGAGAACAGGGCCAGCTTCCTGGAATTTATGCAAATATGCAAACCAGCTGAAATCTACAAGCGATTGTTGCACTCTTTTTTAATTGATTACGGTCAAATGTTGCAAATTGATGTGATTACGGTCAAATGTTGCAAATTGATGTGGTAGCTTGCAGAATGATACTTAATATTTTGCTCACTGGATAAAACCTGCAATTGGAGGTGGGTGCTAGAACACCCTGTAGGACTGCCCATTTATAAATGAGTGATATACTCAGGGAGGGAGGGGGAGTACAAGGTGCTGTCCCCTTGAATCAATCTGCAAAGGTATGGAAAAGTTCAGAGCTGGCTTTCTGTCCTAAAATCTGAGTTCAGGCAAGGACTCCAAGCAAAACATAGACGCTCTTGCTTTCATTTCAAACTGTGTAATATACCCAATGAATCCCACACCACCAGTGGGTGACATCTGTAAAACTGTAATTAACTACTGGTATTTGAACAGCGCTCAGAATAGCTAAAGTCACTTCTTGATGCTTCTTGTGACTTTGTGGGGGTGGCTTGAAGAACAAAAGATGATGTTCTAATATCCCACTTCACACCATTAGGATGTAGAAAGATTGTGGTAGTTCTCCATTCTTGTTCACAATAATGTGTTGAAGGGTTTATCACTTATCACCCCAATTTTTAAAGTAGCAGGAGAAAGCACATATTGCAAGTTTCTCTGTGTGAATGCATCCCTTCAGTGCAAATACCTTGACTCACATGTTCTTTTCATTTAAATTCGTCAGTGGGACAGTCCATATTTTTTCATCTGTATATTAGAGCACATTTATTAACATTTTATTATGTTATTCTTCCCCTGGCCCCAAAAGAAAAACAGCTTTGGGAAGAGGTGACATTTGAGCAGGCATTTATTTTATTAAGACTGTTTCCACACTGCTTAAACTATAACAAAATCTCTAAGTGGAATACATTATTTTTTTTTATGGTTACCAAAATGCACAATGAAACCATGAATACAAATTACTAATAAATATATGCAGATAGCATTTCTTTATCCTTTCAAAACACTTGGGAAGCTGGGATAGCTGGGTTGGTAGAGCATGAGACTCTTAATCTCAGGGTTCTGGGTTCGAGCTCCTTGTTAGGCAAAGGATTCCTGCACTGCGGGGGACTGGACTAGATTACCCTCATGGTCTCTTCCAACTCTAAGATTCTATCTCCACTTATGACTTATCAGCTCAGGGCCCCAACAAACTCAAAGATCACTCCCCCCAAATCCCACCCTGGAACCTGCTGACATACTAATCTCCCACTCTTGGCTTGCTTTTTATGGGAAGGAACAAAGGTAGATGTAACTTCCTCAGGCTGCTCACAGCTATGTTCAGCTGCTCTCAGCACACCCAGTTCCAGGCTACAGCAGGCTTGGCCTGGCGAGTTTCCTATGGGGTCGAAAGCATCGGTAGGCAAACTAAGGCCTGGGGGCCAGATCCGGCCCAATTGCCTTCTAAATCCGGCCCGCAGGCAGTCCAGGAATCAGTGTGTTTTTATATGAGTAGAATGTGTCCTTTTATTTAAAATGCATCTCTGGGTTATTTGTGGGACATAGGAATTAATTCATTCCCCCCCCCAAAAAAAATATAGTCCGGCTCCCCACAAGGTCTGAGGGACAGTGGACCGGCCCCCTGCTGAAAAAGTTTACTGAACCCTGGTCTAAAGGGTGGCAAATAGGACACCGCTCACTCAGTTTTTCCTCTGGCACCTCTGCTCACTTCTCCACCTCCAGCTACTTTCAGCTGGGGGTGGGGGTTTTGCTTAAGCTTCCACTCAAAACTATACAGTGGTACCTCGGGTTACATACGCTTCAGGTTACATACGCTTCAGGTTACAGACTCTGCTAACCCAGAAATAGTGCTTCAGGTTAAGAACTTTGCTTCAGCAGCAAGAGGCCCCATTAGCTAAAGTGGTGCTTCAGGTTAAGAACAGTTTCAGGTTAAGAACGGACCTCCGGAATGAATTAAGTTCTTAACCAGAGGTACCACTGTACTTCCTTTTCTTCACCCTGCCAGGAACCCTGTAGGGGATGGAACAAGAGGGGTGGGGAGGGGCAATTTTCCATGGAGAAACAGCAGGTGGTGAAAACATAAAGACAGCCCCCCGAGTTTCTCTGCACAAGATTTCCTCTTTCCAAAACTGTTCTTTCTTTAAAACAGAACCGCGTCAGGGTTCCATTACATGTGTTCATGCATAACGTGTAGTTAACAGCCAACATGTGTTTAAGTCCCATTCATTTCAATCACGCTTAAGACTGGATGGAGATTTTGGGCCTCTGATTTCAATCAGCCCTGCCATCAAAAGGCAGTGTGCGACTAAAGCTCCACAGAAACAGTGGGCTTTCCATTGGTGGAGTTGTTTGAAGATGACAGATCCTGAGATGAATGAATGACAGAGCACCAAGCAAGCAAAATAGTCTCTCTGGAATGATACATGGCTGACCTCTCAACAAACAATTGCCATACAGATAGATGTTTTGCTGGTTTCAAAAGCAGCTGCATGCCAGAAAGTGCCTGGTGAAACCTGATATTTAAATGCATGCATCTTATCTATATTTACTGAGGGAATGATAAAGGAATTCTATTGCCATCTTTTGCATGGGCCTTAACATGCCTCAACACATTTTGAAATTTTGAAACAAAACCATATACAGGATTGTTGACTGCATATTCTGATGCACAGGACATTCCCCCTCACCCTCTGTGTTATTTGAGAAGCTTACCTAAAGCCACACTGCTAAATATGGTGTCTACAGACTTAGCAAAAGGTAAACCAGACATAATATTTTCATGCAAATACCTCCCTCGGGCAGTGTAAGGATGTTTCAAATTAAGAAAGAGAGGTGTTTGCACATTCTGAAAGGGGCAAATGGATGCATGCTTTATATAGCTGTGCACACGTGTGTATATCCATGAACTTATTGAAGTTATCTTCTGCTTGGGAAATCATGGTAAAGTGGTATGCTTTGTTTTTATTTTGCCACATAATTTTTGTATCCTTCACAATAGGAAAACACATACAAGTAATCTGGGGGGAATATTTGTCGCCTCAATTTCCTGTTGAAATTGACCATAACAGTAAAATCCAGACACTCCTATGAAGTGCAGAATAGCGCTCTTAAAATCTACAAGATTGCTCCAGTATAATTAGCTTCCAGACAACAGCCATCCACTGCCATTTGAAAAATGCAATTTATATGTAGGCACCGGGTTGGTCATTGTTGGTTTGTTTTTAAAATAAGGTGATTAGGTGAATTAGATGCACAAATGCCTTCTGCATGGGGAAAACAGATTTTTATCCAGCAATTCTACAATGTGGGAGTACATTGCAAGGGCACTGCCAAAGCTATTAAGTTTGCGGTAAGCTACTCTCCTGGTTGCTTGTGACCAGTAGTAAAAACTGGGATAGAAAAGCTAGGAACCAAATGACTCCTCGGACCAGGGTTGTGGCTGCCAAAACAGAAAGTCTAGTCGCCATTGGGGGGAGGGAACAGTTTTTATTTATTATTTTGATAAGCATGAACTAATACGCTGTTCACATTAGAGACAAATTGTTAATATCACATTTTTATCAGAAATTGTTAATACATGCTTAAATTTGTGTTTATAATAAAAATATTGGTACCATACTTCAGTTTTCAAAACACTCTACTCTTTATTGTTAAACTCCTTAACATATAGTCTGTCTTTAACATATACTTTGGGGGTTCAACGCACATTCGTTTCAGTAATCCCTGTGTGTCAGCCAGGTGCAAAAAGTGCCACCCAGACTTTTTGAGGTGCTTGCAAATGGGAGAATCTTTAGGCGCAAAATGCGTCTGGTGCCCTGCTAATTTCGAACCCTGCTTGTGTCAAGAAAAAAATATTTAGAAAAGTTGTTGCTAAACAGTAGGCATGTATGTGTAGGCAGTACATCTGTTGACTTAAGGCCAAACTAGATACCTGGTGGATGAAGACCATGATTTTGAGAGGAAAAGGAGAGGGTGGGGGATAGATACACCAGACATTTCTCCTCTGTAGCCCTCCCACACCCCACCATGCGAAACATTTGTCTGGGAATCAGAGTGGAAGGAGTGGGTGCAGAATAACCAGGGTGACAGGCAAAGGATTGGAGAACCTCATACCTACTTGTGTACCTCTACAAACCACAGCTTTACCCACTGCTTTTTTCAGTTAGGTTCCCAGACTCAGGGTCTGCTGAAGCATGTCCTACTTCAGCCCTTATCTGCAAGGCTGGCTCTAGACATTCCTATGTGAAAGGCCGTACATAAGTTTGCAAGCTAGGCCACAATGAATCTGTGAGAACAGTAGTACAAGTTCAGCATTGTTTTGCTCGTATTTAGAACCGGGCAAATGTCATCCAAAAAAAAACAACCAGTGCTCATAACCCTCAATAATTACAATGCTGTCTGCAAATTAGTTAGTATTCTGATCCGTTTCAACAAAAGCAACCATCAATAAATATAAGCTCAGATGCGCCATGGCAACTCTAAAATACAAGCTAACTAATTAAATCTCTTACTACTCATAACTACTGAGCTGTAATTGATGGGTTTCAAGGAGCATTATACATACAGAAACATTCTCACAATAATTTATAACTTGTAAGGCACCGACAGAATACTTTGGGTGATCATGAAGTGCACAGCCTGGAGGCTGAAAACACAAAGTTTGGAATGAAAAATGGCTAATGACTCTCTAAAGATAACTAATTAAACTCACAAAGTGCATTTTAAAAAATTTAAATGGTAATATCATATAATCTATGGCCATCAATGATCTTCTACTAAATTAATTGATATGAAGAAATAATTTGCATCGGATTTCGAGGGTTTTCCTGGTAGTTCTTAGCACCATTACTAGGGTAGCCATGTGTTCTCCCTTGCAGAGGATCGCCCAGGCTGCCTAGTCTAAGTCCAGAGCAAAGGCAAACCAGAACAGTAACTCGACAACAGACTGAGCAGACACACAGGTCACCTGGCCACAGCCTTTCCCACTAGAAATTTATATTTATAATAATTATTTCTAAATCTGCATATATAAGCAAAAGCAAAAAAATCTGCAAATTCGCATTATATATGTTCAACTCTATTGGGAAAGGGAAATGTGAGTTTAATTGATCCTAGTTCCCAGCAATGTGCTTTGACTGCAACAATATTGTCCCCAAATAGTAACTGCTGTGACCTGGTCATCTGATCCCTGACACAGCTGACAAAACTATATCTATATATTTATCTGTCTACACACATTTTCACCTCTAATTACTCTTTTAAAATATTGTGCATGATAAGGTAAATAGAGATTATTATTTTTCCTTCTCCCTCTCATGTAATATAAACCTGGTGTCGTCCAACAAAGCAGAATGTTGGAAGATTCAGGATAGACTCTGTACAAACTGCACACTACAAAATTCATTACCATATAATGTAGTGGTGGTTTTATAAAGGGTGTTAGAGAAATACACGGAGAATAAGGCTGTCAGTTGACTACTAGACTATGTGCCTGCAATGCCAAGGCATACTGCCTTTGAATACCAGCCCTGGGACCACAAGTAGGCCTTCCCTGAAAAGCTGGAAATATTAAGAACATGTTTCAGCCCTCTTGAGCACTAGGGATAGGGAAAGCTGCAAAATTGGAATGAAACCAAAGGAATGAATGGGCACGTTTTAGAACTAAGCAGCTGAATAATGCTATCAGTGCCTTGGAGTTCTGAGAACTAATAATTGGTTATGGAAACAAAGTAGACATCATTTAGCAATATTCAAGTTAATAAAGATTTTTAAAACCCACAATTTCCTTAGTATATGAACAAATCTTGTAATAACTTTAGAATGAATAGTTCTAATCAACTCACATTGACCCTATGTTTGGAGCTGGAGTTACTTACTGATTGTGAAATTGCAACACGATTTTTTAAAATGGGAAACGATTTATAAATAGAATCAAATAAATATCAGAATATGGCACTTATGATTCTCACTTTTTCTGCCTTCATATCCCCTCTCCCATTACCCCCACAAAAAAAGAAATTCTTAGCAACTGTTTTTGAAGTTTCCAAAGATGAAGGCAAGCTTTGTGGGTTAACATGCCATCACTAGATAGAAGTTTAGTGGTACTTTTGGTCTTTGTGGCTTCTGGCTTAACTACATAGCAAAACTACCTCAAGGCTTTTAATTTCATACTGACTTTGTAACTCTGGGGGATCTTCATTACAGAGGCCTTTCTTTTATGTCAATGGTTTTATTTCAGGTCTGTTTGACCTGACCACTCCCTGTCTAACAGATGCCTTTCCCTAGGCCTTGGCCATTATCATTCAAATGTTTTAACAAGAGTTTCTTCACAAATGCATATGCTAGAATATACACCAAAGTGAGCAGGGCTTTATTCATGCCTCAGGCTGATGAATGATAGACCAACAGGCCCCAGTGTATTAAAAGCCCCAATCCACAAAACTGTACTCTCAAAGAGCCCTCACTATTCCCAGGGTGATAGCTGTTGCTCAAGTTCTTACTGAACCCCAAGAAAGCAATGTTACAACATTTTCCTTAGACTTCACATAAGCCGCCCTGGCATGCCATTACAGCAGTGAAAACCTATACCTTCATTATTCATGACTGTTGCTTGGAGGAAACCCAAGCCCCTTTCTATAGGACAGTTCCTTATGTTGTATGCCTATACTCAACCACTGCTAGCCAAGAACAGTGATCATCTGCCTCGTATGAGACAAAGGCAATCTACAAGATGCAGAGGTAGCTTTGCATTATTACAGATGCTTGGAGCTCTTTCTAATTAAGCAGTTCCCCTACAAAACAAAACAAAACAAAACAAAACAAAACAAAACAAAACAAAACAAAACAAAACAAAATAAAAAAAATAAAATAAAATAAAATAAAATAAAATAAAATAAAATAAAATAAAATAAAAATAAAAATTTGGGGCCCTAGACTGGCGTAATTTATGGTCACCACTTCTCTCTCCTACCCCCTATGCTGTGTGTGTGTGTGTGTAACAGAGTAGTCAGGGGAGGGTGGTATCTCATATTGTGTAGGGCTTTGGAGCAGGACAAAGGACTCTCCACTCTTGTGATAGCCCCAAAGCTGAATGCAACATGAGAAATCCCTCTCCACAGAGACTCAGGGAAAAAACCCTCCATCTCAATGCATCCTACCAATATCTGTGTAGGGGGAAAGTGACGGTTTCTACTATCATGTTTTGAGCTCCCAGTTCATCACTCCCAACTAGCTTGGCCAATGGTCAGGGATATTTCATAGATATTGCATAGAATCAGAGTTGGAAGGATCATTTATTCCAACCACCTGCAATGCAGGACTATGCAGCTGTCCCTTACAGGGACTGAATCTGCAACCTTGGCGTTGTCAGTACCATACTCCAGCCAACTGAGCTTAGCAACAGCTACCACCCTTGTGGGTTGAGAGAACTGTAGTAGTGTTTTCACTTCAGTGCTTTGTATACTCGTTGCGGAGTATTTTTCCTCTTTCCACACTAGGCTGTTTTTCTTAACCCTTCCTTAAGTGCTGCTACTATTATAGACACATTTCTTGAACTGGTAGAAGCTAATAAACCCAAGAATAACCATATTATCTGCTTCTGCTATGAAAAACGGTAGACAGAATATGGCTTAACATACTTACTTTGCATGAGATCATGATCCAACCAATTAAGCAAGTATGAGGGAGATATACACAAATGCTTTAATCCTGCTGCAGTCTATAGGATTTAACACTAAGCTAAACAACGTCCAAACCTTCAACATTTCTAAACAAAGAAATCCACCCTTTCATATAAAGAAAAGTACAATCAAGTGGGATATCATTTTCCCACATTTGCACAGAGTTTCATCAAACAACCCCCTTTGGGGCTGGATTTGTTGGAAATGTTTTGTGTTCTGACTTCTTGAAAGCCTTGTGACTGTCCCACAGAGCAGCCAAACAACCAAAAGAGAACATACCTGCTGAGCTAAAGAAGGGAAATCTTCACATTTGTTTATTGGAGAGGGTATAGCCAGCAGTAAATATTTAAAGGCAAGCTGCATTCTGAGTCTAAATGCAGTAATGCTGAAGTACAATTCCATTCCCAACCGTAATTAAATTATAAATGTTTAAGGGATTTGTGTAACTTTTCCCCTCCGGTTCTGCAGTATCTGTAGCCTGACTCTGCTAATCCTGTGTTCAGTGCTCTGTATTCTGACCTCCTTAATATCTCCACGCAAGAATGCTGAAACGCTATAGTCTATTAATAATTTATTCCTCTCATCTAGCAATGGATTATTGTTCCATAAAACTCACTGGAACATGCTAGACGCACACTCCTCCCCTCCCCCTACGCAATCAACAGCCCAGAAGTACACTTTAAAAGGAAACAATGGTAAGCCTTGCCCCTTTGCACACTTGCTCTTAAGCACTGTGGTCGCTTAATTCTGGATTCAGCTGTGATTTACAAATTATTATTACGAAAGCGAAAACGGATTAAAAATGCAAGCGGTTGACGAGTTGCCATTTCACCCAGAGAGCTTTATCGCTAGTTGTATCAGGTTTTCTTGCATGATCAGTTTTCATAATAAAGCACAGGTGAACAGCATCAGGGTAAGACTGAGCATTCATTGAAACAGTGGCACATACCAGGTGACACCATAAAAATGAACAGATTGATTATGGAAAAGGTTTTTGTGGGATATTTCTGATGAAGTTGACTCTAGGCCATGAAAGCTTTTGACACAATTATTTTGTTGATTTTAAGGGTGCCGAAAGACTCTTGGTCGATGTTTAGGAATGCCCCAAATTGCCATGAAAGCCAACAGTGAAATATGGGATACACCAGTCAAGAAGAAAATCAAATGATGTGAACTGAAAGTTTGCAACTCAAAATAAGAACAAGGAGAGAGGATGCTGCCTACATCCTTAGATTAGAAGACAAGACCCAGGCCTTTATTTCTTGTAGGCTAATAGGTGCACAGGGAAGAATCTGTGAATGACCCAAGACAGATAATAATAATAATAATTAATAATAATAATAATAATAATAATAATAATAATAATAATATAGTAAAGGATGGCTGAACAACACTGGAATCTTCTAGGCAATATCCAGATAACCAACCTGGGATAATAGCCAATGAATATGGTTCTGTAAACAAGTAGATTAGAGCTGTTCCTCTTAACACCTCACCCCATTCAGTGGCCCAATTCAGACATAACTAGAAAAGTTGGATCAGATTCTGGTTCAAATACGGCAAGCCATGTTCTGGGCAATCCAAAATTAATGGTTTGCTATATATGGATGAATTGGCAAAATGACTGTTCCAAAACACAATTGGGAGCTTGTCACCTCATCCCCTCGTGTGCAAATAACCACTGTTCATATCAACAAACCAAAACTGCATAGTAAAACCAAGTTTGCATATTTAAAATAGTGCATTTTTGTCTCAAGCAGAAGTCAGTGTTACTGAGGATGTTAACATACTAGACATATGGTATCAGTAATACTTTATCACTGACTCTATAGAAAGGAGAACCACAAGACCCAGTTCCATATACGTAAAAGCTGGAAAGTATGGCCCTGACAGCTACCTAGAGTACATCCTACACAAGCCCCATGAAATGTATGGTCACTTTCATAACGTTTGCACAGTACTTTTGAGGAAACAACTAGTAAGGAAAAGTGCTCTAAATAAAGCTTTTTATAGGTGCTACCATACCTAAGCACATAATTGCCACAGCAATTTTCGGGGCATTTCAAAATGAAATGATCAGTTTTAAGCTCAAGATGAGGTGACACACCCACACAAGCATTTCTCAGAGGCTTTTTTTTTAAAGAAAATGTTAATCCTCTTTAGATCAGCCCAGGAATGTAACGCTTCTAAAATGAATAACTGTCTTGACAATGGGGTTTTGAGATAATCAGATGAAGCGTCACAAGCAGCAATCACCTGTCTTAATTAAGGTACAGAAAATGTATTTTCTGTCTCTGCCCCGAGAAATTATTCTAGATGACAAAGTACCACGTCAATGGATGACGTTTGGAATCCAGCTAAACTGTAGCTATATAATATCACACAAGTATCAGCAGAGAATATTCTTCTGAACTATATACCTACCATATGGAAAATTGATTTTTACGTGTTCTAATGGTAGCCAAGAGGCTGATATTTATGAACTGGAAGAGTAAAGATATTATCTCCTTTAATCAGTGGATTGATAAATATGATAACACTTGCAACCTATGAATGGACTGCTTACAGACATAGACTCTGCTTGGATAAATACAACAATATTTGGAACAAATGTATACAAAATGTAAAGGTAAATGTACCCCCGACCATTAGGTCCGGTAGAGGACGACTCTGGGTTTGCGGCGCTCATCTCACTTTACTGGCAGATGGAGCCGGCATTTGTTCGCAGACAAATGTAGCCAGCATGACTAAGCCACTTCTGGCGAACAAGAGCAGCGCATGGAAACGCTGTTTACCTTCCCACAGGAACAGTACCTATTTATCTACTTGCACCTGACGTGCTTTCGAACTGCTAGGTTGGCAGGAGCAGGGACCAATCAACGGGAGCTCACCCCGTCGTGGGGATTTGACCCGCCAACCTTCTGATTGGCAAGCTCTGTGGTTTAGACCACAGCCACCAGCGTCCCTATACAAAATGTGGTATTAATACAAAATGTAGTATTAATACAAAATGTAGTAGACTATTAATATTTCTATTAGTATTAGGATAATAATATCAAATTTATAAAAGGATGTATGGGTTAGGGTATTTTTTGTATATATTCATATAATGTGTCCCCCCCCCCCTTTTACACAGTTCTGTGTTTTGTTCTTTTTCCTTTTTTCTTCTTTTTGTATCACTTTACAAACGGGACTTCTCTGCAGTGGCTCCCTGATTGTGGAATGATCTCCCCGGGACGGTTCAGTTGGTGCCTTCATTATACACCTTTAGGTGCCAGACAAAAAAAATTCCCCTTCAACCTGGCCTTGGGCTGATTGACATCTAGTCAATCTAAATTGTGCTGTGGAAGGGGGGAGGGTTATTGGTTTGTTTCTTTTCTTATTTTTATTGTGCATTTTGTCTTTTCTATATGGGAATTTTAT
Organism: Podarcis pityusensis; assembly: GCF_964106645.2. Taxonomy (NCBI): domain Eukaryota; kingdom Metazoa; phylum Chordata; class Lepidosauria; order Squamata; family Lacertidae; genus Podarcis; species Podarcis pityusensis. The sequence goes on from NC_138027.1 coordinate 52,184,976, forward strand.
GTTGTGAACTGCCCTGAGAACTATGGATATAAGGCGGTATACAAATTTAATAAATAAAAAAGTAACTAAATGCAAACTGCTAACCTGAATGCTTTTTATAGGCAGGGAAAGGGGCACTGGGGGTGAATTTATAGAACCAAGGGGGCAGCGGAACCACTGCTTCAATATCTCAAAGAAACAATAATACTACAAAAGGGCTGTGTTGCCTTAACACAAAAGTTAGGGGTTGCCTTAATAAAGTTCAGAGTAGCCCTGCAGAATGCACTGCAGCGTTCAGAAATAGTTTGAAGGTCCAACAGCAGCAGACCAGAGCCCTTCGTTACATGTGTGAACGCTGTAGAAACAACCGTCCCGGTTTTCAAGATTTCACTACTCATAACAGGATCGTGAACGATACTGGGAATTTTCACAAGTCGGCTTTAAACTGTTCTAGAGAAGGTAACTGGTAATTATGGAGCCAGACAGCTTTGGGAAAAGGTGCATCTTTAATGAGTAACATGAGATGCCTCTCTTTCTCTCAGGAAATACTGCTACTAAATCCAGCACTTCTTAGCATTCAAAAACCATGTGCCTTTTCCTGCTACTGCCCTGCAAAGAGGCATAAATGCTTCGGAAAGAATGCACCTTTTAATTGTACATGAAGGAGGGAGGTATGCCTCCTTTTCAGCACAGAGGAAAGAACCATGCAGGTTATAATTCTTTCAGCACATAACCAACACCACAACGCATAGTGTGTGTACACACACAAACACAGAGGGAGGGAGGGAGTCAAAAAAAGAGCTATAAACTATATCCAACAGGAGAATTATCAGAGTTTCTTTTTACAAAGGTAACCACTTACCATTAATCAGTAGCACCAACATATCCTCTGGTCTCATTTCACAAAGCACTCAGATCCAGCCAGCAACAAAAAATGAGGAAGCGTGAGTCTTTCATTCCGCTTCTGGCTCAGAATGTGGGTGTAACTTGCTAAGTTTCATGCTAAGTAGAGATGGGTCATTTGGGTGTGTTTAAAAGGTTCTCTCTCATCCCCCTCTCCTCCCCCTCTCTGTAGTCAAGGCTTTGCTTTTGCATTTTTCACATGCAGAAGAGAGCAGGCTGTTGGGATCATCTTCAACTTCCTCAAATCTAAATACTCACAAACACCACCTCAGCAGGGTCTCTTGAACAGGGATGCCTGTAACAGCGGGTTTAGCCAGTCACTGAAAAACACAGCAACCCAAGAGAAAGGCTAAAGGCTTGGAATGGCACTTCAGCGGCTTTCACACATGTGCCCCATGAGCAACAGACTGAAGCCAAGTAATCTCCAGGAAAAGTCAAAACAAAGAGGAGGTGGGCTGCTCCTGCCTGAGGAGTTGGATTAGGGGTTATGATGTTCCTGCCAAACCATGGCAGAATGAATGGCATGCCCAGAGGTTCAGTCTAGGATCTGTAGTCTCCAATACACACTTGAATGAATGACATAGCTATAGCCCCATTCATTTCCACAATAACCCTACAGCTATAATCCTTGAAGCATTTTAGAGGAAATCTGTCCCCCATGCAAACTGTTTTCACATTGAGAGCTTGTGCTTCTCACTGCAGGGAGTGTGGGAGAAGTGATGTGAAGCTTCTGTTTTGGAACATACAAAGAAGAATAATACAAAAAAAAAAGCAGCGAGTCACTTGCACTTCCTGTTCCTACTCCTCCACTCCCTCCCACATATTGCATAATGTTCTATCTTGGGAAATGTTCTTCTTCCTCACTAGATCCACACATATCAAAAAGTTCTAGGTTGACCTGGAGGTTTGTTTCTAAGACTCAAAGAATACTTCCATCACATCACTGAACAGTGTGCCAATACAGAGCCATGTTCTTAGTACTCCAGGAAGAGAAGCCCTGCACAGAAAGTGCTGGATGGTCAGAACACCAGACAAGAATTCTTCTTTTTTTACTGTATGTTTTATTTACCATGCCCAAGGGTTGTTTTGAAAATAGCATTACTTATTATATTCCCTCAGTCATGCAGAATATGACTCCACATAGAGCTTGAGAAACAATTCTGACATCATAAACATGAGTCTGGCAAAGGAGGACTGTGGTCATCATGAACAAATTGGGACTATGCATGGGAGGGTGAGAGGCAACTCTCCAACACCACATTTTACAGGTCATCACCATCTGGAGGACCTGCTGGGGAATATGGAAAAGAACTTTGTAACCAACTTCACTATTTCCTAACGATATACAGAAATAAATCTTTAGACAAACCCCAATATAGTCATACCTCGGAAGTGGAACGCCTTGAAAGATGAACGTTTTGGCTCCTAAATGCTGCAAACCCAGAAGTGATTGTTTCGGTTTACAAATTTTCTTTGGAACCCGAACGTCCGTCGTGGCTTCCGATTGGCTGCAGGAGCTTCCTGCAGTCCTGCAGAAGCCGTGCCTTGGTTCCCGAATGTTTTGGAAGTCGAACGGACTTCTAGAACGGATTCCGTTCAACTTCTGAGGTATGACTGCGGACCAAATCTGAGGCCTTCCAACTACCACCCCAAACTCACCCCCAAATAGGCAATTCTATTTAGGAGATACCACTATCTTCCTTAGGAAGCTATAGTCTAGCAACAGTACCCTGGTGAATACTATTTAGGCAGCCATGAATTCTATGCACCAACATTCCCCACAAAATGGAAGGCTACAAGAAATTTTATCTCTGATGATGCCATAATTCATCTGACCACCAAGTTCTGCCATTTTCTCATCTCTATCCATTGTTTCCCTTGAGGAGGTCTATTCAGGTTGGTGACACTACCATGCAGACTCATTTTGCAATGGTATGCTATCATATTCATGGCTGACTTCAAACAATACTTCCTCAGCTTCTATCTTCAAAAGGCATCTTCTGCACCTGAGATACATCACCTAGACCTACATAATGGAGGACCTTGAAAAATCATACCAGGATTTCCAACATTTTCCATCCCTTTATCAACCTAAGCCTAGACCAGTACATGTAGCAGTTTCAGTTCGTGGAACTATGCAGTGAACAGATATGTAATTACCATCTTGTATTAAAAACCCACTGAACACAACATGCTTCCAGCTACTGCCCCAAGCATATCACACAATCCATCATCTCTATAGCAGAGCCCTACAATACAACATCAACCACTTGTGCTGGTTTGTTTCTTCTATTCATGTGGTGTGCATTATCCAACTCTGCTGCTACAGAGGATGGAACTGAATCCAGGTTTTGTATGCATCCAAGCTATATATGTACACAACCACACTATATGTGAGTTCCTCTGAACTACATGTAAGTCAAAGAGATATGAATACAACCACACATACTACTCCTTCTGTTGGGGAGAATCTCACCTTGTAGGCAATCGTTTTTTGTACACAAGGCAGTGTGAATTTGGAATTTGGTTGTGAAACTGTAAGGCACATGAGTGAGATGCAATGATCACCAAAACAGCAGCACAGATAAGCAATTTTCAGACATTTTCCACTTTCTTCCTCTGAAATACTGCATGATTAATTCACATAGGAGCTTTTCCTAACTTCATTCTGAAATGCAGCTGATTCAGGAGACTGTAAGGAAACCCGGGAAAATCCTTATCCAACTGACATGATAAATTACTTGGAATGTTAAGTGGAACTTTGGGGTTTCAGTACTGAGAATACAACTACACAAATCTGCCATAAAAACACTACACTGAGATTTTCCAATATTACCATCATACATTATTGCTACTTGAAACGATCTCTGTGTGATGGCTACTCCATTCAGCAACCTTTGCGTACTGGCTCATCATGCAACTCTTTCCACATTGTATGGTTTATTCCCACACCAGTAACAAGCGGTTGTGATGGCAGCTCACAACAACAAGATAACAAACAATTTTGCAGGGGACAAGTCAGCAATGCATATAAATGGGTAGATTCGACTTTTAACATAATTAATGGTGCTTGCAAAATGAATCACAGCACAATTCTATCTGGAAGGAAGCTCCATGGTGTTTAATGGGGGTTGTTCACAGGTAAGCATGCACAGATTGCAGCCTTAATTAATGCCCTTTCTATCGTGCATAACCATGCACTTTGACATGTGATAACTCTGGATGTCAAATGGTCAAGTTAAATCAAAGGCCTTGCTTCACTCAACCAATAAAAGAAAGCCCAGCACAAACATTAGTTTAAATTCAGGTTGGGAAAATGAACAACACTGATTGTGAAATATTATTACCAAGACACTGAATAATAAACCTCATATTTCTTAACAAAATCTACAACAGAAGCTAAAGCATTGGGGTCAGATCCAATGTTGTTGTTCTGTTAGTACAGACTGCCACTTGCTCAAGAAAACTTCATCTCTCCCCTGCAGCCAACCCACACTCTCAAAATATGCCCTAGAGGATTGGAAGACCCGGGAGGCAGATTCTGAGGGCGCTCAAGGAAATGAGACGAAGGGGAAGTCCCAGGGCATGAGTGGAACTTGTAGACACATAAAGTTGGATATACAACTCGTGGTATTCTTAGAATTTTCCTGGGGCTAATCTGAATGTTATTTCAGAGGGGAAGCTACATTATTCAGCTGCAGCAAAAACAATGAGTGATTAATTTTCCAACTATTTGGTGTAGATATGTTTAGTAAGGCCATGGTTATGCAAAAAGAAGAAGTATTTTATCGTTCTAAGAAGATGCACATGAACATACACACATACATGTACTATGATAATCCCATTCACAGGCAGCTTGTGTTCCACATTTCTCCACTAATTTCTCAATTTTCACGCCACTGCAAACACTTTACCTATAGCCCCCTAAGGACCTCCTCCTCCTCCTCCTCCTTTCCCTTTGACACAAACTAGACGAGAGCAGCCCAGCACACAGAAGTCCTCCTCATCAAAGTCAGCCTTGCTGCTACAGAGGTGTATTCAGTGAGTAGCTGTAGGGGCAGTGATGGGATGGAGGAGGAGGACCACAACCAAAACCATCACAGGCTTTTTGATTATCTAACCTTACTTACCAAGCTTGATGGATTACAGCAGGGGTAGCCAATGTGGCACCCTGCAAATGTTGTGGGACTCCAACTCCCATCATCCTCAGCCAGCATAGCCAATGGCCAGAGGTGCTGGAAGTTGCAGTCCAGCAACATCTGGAAGGCCCCATGCTGCCTGACTCTGGATTAGAGATTTTAAAAATTAAACATAAAATTCTCTTCCCAAAATCCCAATGAAAAAAATGGATGTACGGAATACCTACTTAAAACCCCATTAAAACAGCTAAAACATAATGAATTCTACCCGGCCCTTGTATGCACTTAACCCTGGTCCCCGAAAGCCAAACCTAATAAAAAGGACTTACAAGTGCAATAACAGTCAGTTATTTATAGGCACTAGTCATACTGATGGCTGTAAAATGCAAATTGTTATAACGCACTCCTGTGTTCTGGGCCACTAGGGCACTTTAAATATTTACAAGTTCACAAGACGGAAAAGAGTATTATTCATTATCCAGAAACACAAGCATTGCCGACACTGCAGTTCCATGGAGAAGTCCTATCTATTCCAAATCAAAAGCAAAGTCTAGCAGCTAAGCAAGTGTAAGCACACACTCCTAAGAGGAGAAACATTCCCACCAACTGCAACTGGTAGAGAACAAATTACAGAAGGTCCATTTAAAATTGGCTTTGAATTAAAAAACGGGAAAAATGCCTTTTTGATGTCAGCACTCTCTTCATTTGCATTTTGTCACAACAAACAGCAATATCATATCCAACTGGCCTTACCATTTGGTAAAGTCATTATTAGAGTCTTGTGCTACCCAATATTCCTATATAAACTGATGTGATCTTCCTCCAGAGAGCACTTCAAAAAACAACAACGCACAGCTAACAAAGGGAGTCATGTCAATTTGACCTTTGGCTCATTTTTAATTAACGGATGAAGGAAAACACAGAGAATCTGACCTTTCAACATTAAGGGGTAAAAGGCATACCAAAAATAAATGCCAACAGGTGCAAAGAGAATGACTGCAAAGCTACAGGTTCAGTAGTATATCTTGCATGTATTTTATGCTGACACAGAGCTTGATCCTATTTAACGTTAAAGGGTAAAGGGTCCCCTGACTGTTAGGTCCAGTCACGGACGACTCTGGGGTTGCGGCGCTCATCTCGCTTTATTGGCTGAGGGAGCTGGCATACAGCTTCCGGGTCATGTGGCCAGCATGACTAAGCTGCTTCTGGCAAACCAGAGCAGCGCACAGAAACACCGTTTACCTTCCCGCCAGAGCAGTACCTATTTATCTACTTGCACTTTGATGTGCTTTCAAACTGCTAGGTTGGCAGGAGCAGGGACCAAGAAACAGGAGCTCACCCCGTTGTGGGGATTCAAACTGCTGACCTTCCGATCGGCAAGCCCTAGACTTTGTGGTTTAGACCACAGCGCCACCCGTGTCCTATTTAGGCCCATGCAAAAGCCAAATGTTCTGGTGGAGACAAATAGCTCTTTCCTTGGCCATGCATTTCAGAAAGGTAATTAGCTTACCTTTCCTCTCTGGTGAGAATCAGCTGTAAGCCCAGCAGACATGCCTACAGTTCAAGTCTGACAAAGGGAGGTGATTCATAGAGATGACATACTATAGTCTGAGCATGTTCTAAAATAACGAGTGACACATACCAGTTGGGGTAGGTTCACAGTAGAGAGTTTGACTGACAACACCCTTGCCGATAGCCCTTGAAGGCAAAACAATGACTTGTTGGCTCATGCCCGCAGTATTTTGAGAACAGGCCTTTCCAGACTCTCGCTCATCCTATTAAACGGCCAGCGAAGTTGAGATAGTCTGGTAGAAGCCTTCGCGTGTATTGAGGGACCAAACCCCTTTGCATTTCTTGCCACATTAATCCTAGCTAAAATCCAGTGTTTTTACTACTTGGGCTATACAGTTTTGCACGCAACTTGAAAACTTTCCATATAAACACCCAAATGGCATGGCCCATGGCCAAGAGCATGCCAGGTCCAGACTTTATAGTAGATCCTGAGCATGTTGCCAAAAATACACAATCTCAGAGTAGCAAAGTATTCAACAGGTTGCCTCTCATCTCAAGTAGTGCGATATAGGTTGGAACAACTTTTACTTTTAGGGAGACACAGAGAGCAATTCTCTCACCTCAGTGACCTGCTGGCATTTCCAACTGCATCTCTTTTCCTTCTCCCTACAACTGTCTGAAGAGCAAAGCTATAGGCAAGTAGAGAAAGAAAAGGAACAGCAGAAAAATAACTAGGGGTAAGGGAGTGACAGCAGAACTAAAGGCACTGATCGGCTCTGCTGGCTGCTATCTGCTGTCCCCAAGTGTACAGTGTACTATGTCTTTTGCAGAGTTGCCATATTTCAAAAAGTAAAAACTAGGACACCCTGAAAGTTGTTGATCTTTTTAAAGGAAGACCCCAAAACTGACTTGTCTAAGATTCTGGACAAACCACCGCTTTTCTGAAATTCCCCCTGGATGTCAATTCCGCCTCTGAAATCCTGCTAATGTCTGGGGAAATCTGGACGTATAGCAGCCCTGTCTTTTCCCATGCTGTATAAACACGTGCACACACCCGCTCTTGCTCATTACCCATAAAACCAACTTCATCCTGCAAATTTCTCGTGGACCGTCAGACTTGCCACATCTAAGTGCTTCAACTGTTCATGTATTAAAAAAATCTCCCCCCACCCGCACTGTCTATATTTTAACGCCCAGGAGTCCACCTGCCATGTATTTCAAAATAAACCTTTTCCATAGCATGGGTTAAGGCTACGGCTTTTTCTGGACACCTCCTACGCCTGACAAAATGCATTTGAACTAATTAGGCTGCTATAAGAAGAGCAAGTTATAATTCAACTGTTTTGCTTCTCCCCCATTCCCTTTCCCCCTTTTTCGAAGCTGCTTTGGTACAGAGTCACATTCGCCTACATTAAACACCTGAGTGATGAATAAAGTATTACAATTTTATATCTTCCTATTAATATCAGCTCTGGCAGAGTTCCTTACCCTAATTATGCCACAAGACTAGATGAAGAGTATCCTTCCAGATTCCCAGACAAACTGGAGACAACATGCTCTTCAAAATGCAATCCCGTATCCAAGCTTTGGGATCTGCCTCTGTGAAGTGTTTGATCAACATTACCCTGTCTGTGTCCACACTACGCTGAGGAAATCTCTACCTGACACACAGGGTGGGGAAAACAGGGTTATGCAGCCTTCTCAGTGTAGGTGCATGTTGAAACAGAACCCTGGGAACAGACACAACTGAACCCTAATAAATGTCAACAGATTGTCACACCCTGAAACACCTGCTAATTAGCATTCACTGTCATGTGTTAACCCATTGCTTAAACGCTATCATTTGGAGCAAAAGTAGGCTTGGGAGTAACTTTCAGAGCCTTTGAAATGCAGGCCATCCTCTGATTTGGGTAGCAATGAAATGTGAAACTTTAAAACAAGGAGCTGACTTTACTGCAGATCATTAAAAAAAGCTTTTTGAAGGGAGAGAAAACCGGGGAAACTGTAGCAGACCACTTGAAGCATTCATCCCCCCCCCCCAAAAAAAAATTCTGGGGTGTATAGTTTGTTAAGAGTGCTGAGAGGAAACCCCTATTCCTCTCACAGAGCTACAATTCCCAGAGTTCCCTAGGAAGAGGGATTGATTCCAAACTACTCTTAAAATTCTAGCTATGAGGGGGAACGGGGTTTCCTAAGAACTCTCAGCATCCCTAACAAACTACAGGTGTTGGGATGGGAAAGCTCTTTTAGACTGGGAGTGTGCTTCCATTCCCCAGGCCTGATCTCCACTGACTGTCATCCTTGACCGTTAGGCATAATGGTTGCAACTGATGGGAATTAGGAGCCCAACAACATCTGAAAGGCCACAGGTTCCCTAACTCTGGCGTAGACCTAATTGAGTGTGTATGAATCTGTGCTTATATGTTCAGGTTACCCAAAAAATATTTTCTCTGAAATGCTAGATTTCCAGCCTTTTCATTCATGCATCTTATCCAGTAATAAAAGATGCTGCAGTCTACCATTTCCTGCAAAAATGAAAATAGTTAAGAAAACCTTTTTACAAGCTACAGGAGCCCTAATGACTATAATCCTGTCTTCTCTTCTTTACATTTTATTGGGAAAATATTTCAGGTACTGAAAGGAAGATTTGTGACGCCACACAGTTCTTTATACTATTCAAAAAGAAATCAGAACTAGTCAAATCCTGATTCCCACCCCCTACCCCAAGGCATTAAAAGTACACCACTTCCCTGTAATGACAGAGAAGTTGTGGTCTGAACAATATAGTTAGAAGGCCAATTAACAGATCCGTTTTGGGAAGCGCTAGGTGCCTCTGTTTTTTTCCTTTTTAGTGTTTGTTCTCTGTACCTTAATTTTCCTCCTTGCAGCAAACTGCAAACCATATTACAGTGGTACCTCGGGTTAAGAACTTAATTTGTTCTGGAGGTCTGTTCTTAACCTGAAACTGTTCTTAACCTGAGGTACCACTTTAGCTAGTGGGGCCTCCCGCTGCCGCTGCGCTGCTGCCACACGATTTCTGTTCTCATCCTGAAGCAAAGTTCTTAACTCGAGGTACTATTTCTGGGTTAGCGGAGTCTGTAACCTTAAGCGTTTATAACCTGAGGTACCACTGTACTGGGGAATCAAAGAGCTGTGGCTCAGTGCTAGAGCACACTAGGGCTGGGTGATGTCAGCTTTTCAACATCACAGCATATCACCAGCCAAACATCACAGTTTGGCGATATACCCCAATGTTGAAAAAACAACCTACATTGGTCTCAGCCTGTGAGCCGCCGCGTGAAATTGCCACAGCTCTCACTGCAGAAGCTGAGGCAGTTTCACCCCAGTGCCTAGTAAGCTCAGCTGGGGTGCCAGGCTGGGGGATCCTTTAACTGCTCGGTTGAGGGGAATGGCAACCGCACACTCCTCAGCCAAGCAGTTTAATGATGCAGAGGGAGGAACAAGATGTATCGGCACCTTGCCGATACAGCTTTTTTCTCCCACTATGCAGTATGATATATCGCTGGCGAAACCGCCACCGCTCCTCAGTCCCTCTGCTAGCAATGCTCACAGGAGGAAATCACTAGAAGAGGGACTCAGGAGCGGTGGCAGTTCCACCAGCGATATACCGCTGAGTGAAGCTGACATCGCGGTCTGCTCCTCATACTGGTCCTGGGTGATATATTGATATGTCGTCCAGGCCTAGAGCAGACAGCCCCAGATTTAATCCCCAGCATCTGCAAGTGAGGCTAAGACCCTGATCTGCAAATACTGAGGGAAGAGGAAAAAATACAAAAAAGGCCCATTCACACATTTTTTCCAGAGTTTGCAAGAGGACACACACACTCCATTCCAGCTTGCAGCAAAAGCTTTTCTCCAAACCAGGCTAGCAAGCCATCCTGCAGACCTCTTTTGAAAAAAACTAAATCACTCATCTGCGGGTTTTACAAAAAACAAAAACCCTGCTGTGTGCATTCAGTTCTTTGGCAACATGTAAATGGGCTTTCTGGATCCTGGCAAAAGCCACAGCAGAGGCACATCTGCCTCTGCCTTTTAATCATTAAGGCGAGCACAAATTTGTTATGTATTACTCCAACCACTGCTATGAAAATGATTTTTTTTTTAAAGGGGGCGATCAACAAAATTGTTTTACATAGTGGTGTTGTCTTCACAGACAGAAATATTTTGCATTTCGGTAGCACCTCAGAAGGTACCATTGTTATGTGGATGGAGAAATACAGATCAATTCCAAAATTTGCTTAGCAAATAAGTGCTAAAAACAGGACAGACTGTAGCCAGAAATACATTACAGGCTTGCAATGCAAAGAGCTTGTGTCAGTGTTTCAGACAGATATGGCAGTTCTAATGGTAAGGGCTAGGATATGGGTTATTTGTGTAAGGAGAGAAAGTCACCACTAAAAGGTAGAATTCAAAATTTCATTCAAGACAACAAACTGTGGTTTGCAACTCCGCTGCAAACCAGGATCACATCCCAGTACAGTGGTACCTCAGGTTAAGTACCGTACTTAATTCGTTCTGGAGGTCCGTACTTAACCTGAAGCTGTTCTTAACCTGAAGCCCCACTTTAGCTAATGGGGCCTCCTGCTGCCGCCAGAGCACGATTTCTGTTCTCATCCTGAAGCAAAGTTCTTAACCTGAAGCACTATTTCTGGGTTAGTGTAGTGTGTAACCTGAAGCATATGTAACCCGAGGTACCACTGTATACTGTTTTGGGGTTGCAGAGCAAGCACAAACCAAAGCTTATTATTTTGGACAAAACATCCCAATTATAGTTCTGTTAGGCATACAAGATAACCACCCCTGCCTCGTCATGTGAAGGTGGGGAGTGGGGAGGATGGGGCAGTGCAGTACACTTTAGCCTTGAAGAGAGCTTATGGCTTTTCTCAAATGAGGAAGAGGAAATAGACATAAAGAAGGGGAGGTGGTTGAACATGAGCCCAAAGCTGAGGTATGATACTAACTATGGGACTTAGACACCAGACCACTTCATGTTTTTTTACAGTTTTCACATGGAAGCTAAAAAGAAACCAAAGTGTGCTCCTATATGGCTGTGCTCTAAGAGAAGGCTGCAGGTTTTGTAAAAAAAAAACTTCTCGTCCATGGGTACACCACCCCAGTTATGTGAAGAACCTGCACACCAGCGCTGCTAATAAGCTGATGGGTGTTTGCAGTACTTTTCTTCTAGAAAAAAGGTGCTGCGGCTGTGTACCCTTGAGTAATCCCAGAAAAAAAGCACTGGGTGTTTGGGGAATGTGCCTGTGGTAGTTGTTCTCTACACAATCAGGTCAGTGAAAGCAGCGCTGCTTACAAATGTTATAGTCCCTGCCTAAAGTGCTACCAGACAGAAGTGATTTTCAGGATCCTCTCCATAAGGTCTATGAAATAGTAATTATTATTATTATTATTATTATTATTATTTATACCCCACCCATCTGGCTGGGTTTTCCCAGCTGCTCTCATTTAGCCTTCAGAGGAAGAACATTCAACAGCTATTGGAGGATGTGATTACAAAGATTTTTATTCTAATGTCTACCAGTTACATGGAACATATCTGTCAGTTAAAAATAACAAAAACAGATTCTGGCATGCTATCTAGGAAAAGATCATGATTAAACTCCACAGTAAACACACCTGATTAAAAATAAATAATTTGGTTCATCGTGCCTACTTTGAAATTTGTCTGAGTGTGCATGTGTATGTATACTCTGTGTGTGTGTGTGTGTGTGTGTGTGTGTGTGTGGAGAGAAAGAGAAATAGAGAAAGAAACACACACAGACACATGCATATAGGCTAAATAGTATGCCAAATATTGCAAGTTTTTCATTATTAAATCAGAGCACTGAGTTCAGAACAATTAGTTATCTTGCACGTGGGTTTGCATTTGGAAGTCTTTAGAGGCCGCCTGCTGCCAGGCTCTTCTGGAAATCCAGCTGGCAGTCATAAAGCTATTACTTCATTTGGTTGCATTTTGTACTTGTATCTGCCTTCTGGGTACAGAAGGCACCGGGCGAGGGCAGTGAGGGGGGGGGAATAAATATGTGCAGACCAGAGTTTGATTCCATATAGTACTGTTTCGTTTTAGTCAAGTTGCTCCTAAATTTATATTCATCCACAAGAGATTGTGGGTGGTATCTGATCGTGATTGTCTGCTGACACAAAGAAAATCAGTCAGCAAAATGGGGTGGGGGAAATTTCTGGCGATTCCCTCACTCCACACACAGTGGCTCACACCCTCTCTAAATCTGCTCCAGCGAGGTGGAGACCCCACAGGAGAGATTTAGGGAGATTTATGGAGATGGTTCAGGGTGCTGCAGGAGAGAAGACTGCCAAAAAATCTCTCTCTCCCCATTCAACTGATGCATCATTCTCTTTGTCCATGTCCTTCTTGACATTCTTCTTCCAACAGGCTTTTGGGAACTGACTCTTTTTAAGGAAAGGCCTGGAACTATGATGTTTTTATTGTAAAGATCTGTATATAATAGATCATATATATTAATGTTTTTTTTTTTATAATTATTGCTTTTTCTATGTTTTAGCTGTAAGCCACCTTGAATCCCTGTCAGAGCAAAAGACAGAAAGCAAACAAATTGTCAGATAGTGTAATGTTAGACATCACTCATTGTTTTTAGATAGACACTTAGTGATCATCATTCATAACAGTGTAACTGGTGTAAAACACCTTCAGCAGCAAAGCGAACCCCTATGTTACTATAATTCAAATTTGTAATTACATTTATCTTGCAAAACTATTTCAACTATTTAATATTTCGCAACTCATAATCCAAGAACAGAAACATCTGTTCTGTAGCTCTTGTTTTCATCCAACGAAAGCTCCTTTATAAAATTCAGTAAAAGCATGCCATCCCACTTACAATTGGGAAAGAAAATCAAAGTGGGCTCAGTATACTTCCAGCAAAGGCCATGATAGTTTCCTCAGAGAACAGAAAGACTTCCACACTGATATTATAAGCAGGCAATCCCAACACCAGTGCAGTGTAACCAGTGCAGAATAGACAGAGGGCCTTTCCAAATACTCTTGACAGCCCATTCTATCTCAGCAGTTGATTTAAGTGGAAGGCAAAAGAGACAGAGAGAGATAATGCCACAGCATACAAATGAAAATCTGAAAGGGTCTCTCTTCCTTGTGTTTTAAAATAAGAGATCTGGCTCTGTGGAGGTGACTCATGAGTAGAATGCCTTATGTGCTGAAGGCTTGCAAAACCAAGGCCTGAACATGTAAATTAAATTGTCAACCTGTGTTGGTTTTATTACAGGCAACATAAATGACTGTTATTGCTTTTATTCTGTCTGCAATTTGTGTACAGCAATCAGCATTTTAAAGCTATAAATATACAAGCCTTTTGCTTTGCTATTCCATACAAGATTTAGTGTGCGGTGGAGCTTGGAGAGGGGCAAGTAACTGGGTGGCTGGAATGGGTAATCTCATTTCCTCTATTAGCACAAGGAAAGAGATGCTGTGGGGAGAATGGCATCCAATCAAGGTCTTTTACACACAGACCAGTTATCATGGAGTAACTATGAATCGTGCGTTGCATCCCTAGAGCTACTGCCTATGTAAAACGCTTCTTGAACTAAAAAAAATAAAAATCAATTAGATTTCATAAGCAGCACAGCATTACGGAGAGTTAGCTCTGGGTTGACAATTTAGGAAGGACATTTTTGCCAACGTGATCTGACTCCTGGCTGGAAGGCTGGCTTTACTTTCCCTACCACTGATCAAGGCAGCTTTGTATTTAAATTACGGTAAACACTTTCTGGGTAGCCACAGAGAAAAACAAGGAATTACATACAGGGAACTGAGTGAGCTAGAGAAAGAGGGACTGTGCACGCCCTCCCTCCTCCAGCCCACTCACAAGGCAAAATGTATCAGCTGGTTCAGGAATGGTTCCAATATGTGCCTAAGACCAGGCCCCTCAAAGCTAAAGCGGTAACTCAAACATTCAAAGACAATCTTCCCTCAAGAAATAGTTTTTGCTTGGAACATGACAGGCAGAAAAGGTTTGTGGTACAGTGGTACCTTGGGTTAAGAACTTAATTCGTTCCGAAGGTCCGTTCTTAACCTGAAACTGTTCTTAACCTGAAGCACCACTTTAGCTAATGAGGCCTCCTGCTGCCGCCGTGCCGCTGAAGCACGATTTCTGTTCTCATCCTGAAGCAAAGTTCTTAACCTGAGGTACTATTTCTGGGTTAGCAGAGTCTGTAACCTGAAGCGTATGTAACCTGAAGCGTATGTAACCCAAGGTACCACTGTACTTGCTGTTGTTCTTACACAGCTGCTATTTTTCTTTCCCAAACCAAGACTGACCAAGAGGTGAGCCCACAACATATATGTGGGTTTACGAGTGATATATACCATTTGCTTTGAAGTTAATCACATCGATTTTGTATTGGCTAAATTCCTTGATATCTGCAAATGTCCATGTACTTTTAAACTCTATCCCTGTAGTAGGGAGATTAACAACTGGGCAACCAAAGTGGATTTTATTGTGGAGGCCAAGAGACTTGTGTTTCGAAGTTGGAAGGGTAAATACCCACCGTCTATATTACATGATGGTCTGAGGACCTGGCTCATTCAAACTCATTTCACATAGGTATCAATTCTGTGTGGATACCTGTTCTGACAAATGGAGGGCTTGTATTAATTTGCATGTTTCATTTAAGATCCATGTACTGTATTTGCCACTGAATTTGCAATGTGAACTGAAGGTGTTTTACTGTTATTACTATTTGTATATAATAATACTGTATATTAACTGTATATTAAATTTGTATACCACCCTTCATCCATTGATCTCAAGGTGGTTCCCAACATAAAAATACAAGATAAAAATACAAAATGCATAATAAAAACAAGAACAAAAAACCCACAAACCAACCCATAAACCAATAACCCCCTCTCCTCCCACCCACTCCATAATAACAGTTATTATTAATATTCCTTTTCTACCTTAATTATATTTCCCACACACACACCTTTCCCATGTTAAATTTGCAAATAAAAATAATTCTAAAAAATACTGGCAATGGGAGGGAGGGAGGGGTGAAGCCAGATAATCCTCCCACAGCTCAAAGCATCCTGAAGGAAATGCAAGCACTTGCTGGGAGTCAGTCTCTTCCACAATACCTGCAGTCCACTTAATGTGCATATGTTGACTGTCAAACAGCTTAACTAAATAGCCTTGGCCCTAGAAGTCCAATAACCGTTTCCAAAAATGAAAAAGGAATGCTAAGTTCTGGCAAAGAACTGGCAGGCACTTTGACCCTAAAACAGATTCATTTGGCAGTCAGCAGAGCTGATTTCTAAGGAACTAACTTCAATATGAGTGTGTTCAAGGTGATTCATTTGGCAGTCAGCAGCGCTGATTTCTAAGGAACTAACTTCAATATGAGTGTGTTCAAGGCAGAGCTGCCAGACTCAACACATGGGAAGTTATAATGATACAATTTGAGTGTGTTGTTTGAATTGTTCCAAGTACACACTTAAAATTATTTTTTAAGGCTTTTAAAATTGCATTTATACCATAATAGTTATTTTTAAGTAACATCACCATTATATTTAATAAGGGTATTATTAAATCCTGTATTTCTGAATGGGAATGTAACTTAAGACAACGGAACATTGGTTTGCTTAGTATTAAGTATTTTTGAATTTTGTTTGGGGGCATAAATATTGTTTAAAGGTAAGTCACTGAGAAAGAGCATATTCCCAGTGTTTATGTGGTGGATTTTATTTATTTATAAAACCTTGGTACAGCTCAACACAAAAAACATTCTGAGTGGTTTGCATAGAAACAGTAAAAGAACAAAAATAACATTTCCTAGAAACCAAATAGAAATGAGATAGGCACAAAGAACAACTGTATATCACAACTTAACAGTGTACAAAAAATTAAAGCTTTAGAGCCAGGGTCTAGTAAAGGTTAGGTAGATAAAAGTTTCTAAGAGACATTAAAATGTCATTACTGTCTCTGCCTTATGAGTTACCTATGAGTTACCACCCACCTTCTGAATCATTAACACCAAGAAGCGCCACTTCTGCATTGTCACACAGTGACAATCCACTGGTTGTCAGAAAACCAGCGATTTCTTCTTGGAAGATCATGAAGATTGAGTTGATCTGTACCAGAGGATACTGTCTACTAGATATCCTTGTTCCAAGTTGTTTGGTGTTTTAAGAACCTGTGACCTCAGCTCACCTTTGGTACTGAAAACAAATTCGTATGCTAAGAATGTGGTCCAGAGGGACCACTAATACATCTTTTGCAGCTGGCTCTGGTTGGTAGATCTTGCAAATGAAGTAAAGCCAAGCAGATTTGATTAGCCGAATGTCTGTCCACTCTTGTTCTCAAATAGGCTCACTTTTCTCTTTACACCACCTCTTTGCAAACTCCCCATTTCTCCATTGTACAACTGTTGACTTTGAATTACGATGGGTGTACCCCATCACAGTTGTCTTCTCCCCGCCCCCCACCAGCATGGATTTCTCTCCAGGTGGGAAACAGACCGCAAACAGCTAGTATCTGGAATTCCCAATGGGGCCACAAATTGTTAGGGAAGGGATTGCAGCCGGCCCACAATCCTTGTACAGGCCTGCTCTCTGACAATGAAAAAATAGCTAGAGTTTTAAATCAAAAGCACTACATACATTGAAAGGAAAAGAAACCCAATGCTACAAGTTTAGGTATGCAAAGAATGCTGCCCTTGGTGACCTGAACAAATTGCTTCTAGACCATGAGCCAATTCAGTCCTACCCTCCCAGCACACCAGCAGGGAAGTAATTATCATCAACTTAAGTGAGCAAGTTCTTGACTTGAGAGCATCCAATTTAATACTGAATTCAAGATGCAGGAGGGAAGCCTGACAAGAAACTGACTACCAGTGTTAACTGCATGTGCAATGGAGAACAGAGCTCAGGATGGTTCAAAAACGACACAGAGCATGATGTAATTTCCTAAAGAGCACATCTATAATTCTACACAAAAGACTGCTGTAGACCAGCTGTGTTAACACCCTCTTGTGAGGCTAGTGTTTAACAGTTGTGAGAGGAGTAATGGAAGTCTACAAGAGCCTTGCAGAGCTGTACTTTTTGGGTAGCATTTCCACTTATTAAGGCATTAATATTCATATTCACCTTAATTCCCCAAGCTTCTTCCTTCTTCTATAATGCATCAGTGGGCAAACTGTTTTTCTTCCTGTTCCTCCCCCTAGAGTTCCAAACTGGTGCCCACACTGTTAATTTCTAAGCACTAACTAAACATGTTGTCTTAGACTGAAGTCGAGCAAATCCTGACTAAATTTTATGAAGTTTAAATTTACAGGTATTTTCTTGATTTTTAAAATAGGCTTTAGAGATACAATAGTCTCATGTGTCTGAATAGCCTGGGAGATACGTGAAGAATTTGGTTTGGTAGCAGAAATCACAAAGGGGCTTCCCTAGATTTAAATTACACTTGACAGGTGAAATTCTGTGGTCACCTTAAAACCCTCCAGGGAAAGATTCCAAAACTCTCCTCAGTAGCTTTGTTTTCAACTCATCATGCTCTTAGGTCATATTTCCCAATAGCAAAATGGCTTTGCGGCAACTTGAACTCCTTCTAAATCTTCTGTCAGGGTGTTTTGTGTGTGTGTGTCTTTATTATGACACCCTTTCAGATGTTTTAAATCATCTGCCAGGACCACCATTTCATCTTTTCCCCCCTTTAACCATGAACAGCTCATTCAGAATTTCCTCTCACATATTCCAAAGCTTTGATTATCTTTGCATAATTCCTCTTCATATCCTCCAGTTTGCTGGCTGGTAAATGCCATCAAGTGGTAAAATAGAACTAGGCCCTTGGCACTCTGCCCCAACATGGACTGATTAAAGCAGCAGCACCATCTTCTTTATCGTACAGGTTTATGTCAGAAGCAGCTTTTTAAGATATGAGCTGGCTCTGGCCTTTAAGATTATTACTATTTACTATATTCTGCCCTACCTCTCAGAGAAGCCTAGGATGGCAAAACCCACAAGCAACAAAACCATCAAAATATCTAAAAGCAATTCCAACAACAGACACAGATTGCGGGAAATATCTACTTGAAAGGCTTGTTAAAAGAGTAAGGTCATTAGTAGGCAGCAAAAAGTCAACAAACATGGCATCTGTCTAATATTTAACAAGAGAAAATTTCAAAGGTAGGCTCAATTTTATACTGTGCAGAATGGACTTCCTAATATGATGGTATCTTCAGGTGGCCCTCTCCTGCATTGCTCAGTGGTTGATTGGGTGGGTAATATAAGGGATGAGACTATCTTTTAGGTATATTGGTCCCAAGCTGTATAGGTTTTGTATACTGGAACCAGCACCTCAAACCCAGTTCCAAATTGGCAGCCAGGTCAATCAGTGAAATCAGAGCTGTGATTGATGGGTGCTAGAGAGAAATGTAGTGTCATACAAGCCTCAGGGAAGACCCAAAAATAGCTTCAAAATGAGCCACAAAGTTCCTTCTTCAGGCAATGAAGGAGGATCTTCCTGGTTCGTTTTGAAGCTGCTTTTGGGCTTTCCTTGGTGCCTGTGTCACTCTAGTTTTCTCACTGTAGAGTCAGACAATGAAGAAGGACTACAGGGTTCGTTCTTAACAGACTACCTGCTTAATTATGGAGCTGGTTTTTCATCTTCCGTGGAAGAGAATTGATTGTTGCCCGGAGGAAAAGAATGGAGAAATCCAAGGTTTTAGTGTAGCTGGGACCGGGTAATAGCATGTCCACCCAAAATCAAAAGGTAGTGGCAAAGACACAAGTGCATGCTCTTTCTATCTCAGGTTCAATTTCATGTAAAAAAAAGCTGTGTTTTTAATGGGTAATTAAAAAAGAAAAACCCTCATAATGCAAATGTAAATAAAAACCCATCATTAGTATGTGCATTTTGCTGCAGGGTGGGGGAGGTTATGGTTGAGAAATTATGAACCACACGAAAAATAGCCCTTACTAATATCACTGGGGGTGAGGGCTGTGAGAGAGCAGTGTATGACAACCCTGCAGTATAGTCTAATATTGTCACTTAGTCCTTTGGTGTGTTGGGCTTTTTTTAAAAAAGGGAAATGCAATTGGGGGGCTGTTTAGTTGACTGAAGCAGCAATATGGGGGGATGGGGGAGATTATTGATTTCTTTTCCATGCACTTGGTGGGGAGTTGTAGTTCAACAACATCTGGAGGACCAAAGGTTCCCCCCACCTGAATCAGATAATACTGAGCTAGATACATCAGTTATATGTCCTGATATAAAGCAGCTTCCTATGTTAAATCATCCTGTTATGCACACATGCACCCCTCTAATATGGGAGCTTCCCATATGTGATGGGTCGGGACTGAATCATGAACGAAGTATTTTAGGAGTTCCTTTTGCTATAATGTAGCACAGCCTCTAGAACTCCCCACACTATAGTGCAATCATATGCATGATTTCTCAGAAGTATATTAGCATAGGGTCACAGCGCCTTCATCTTAAGTCTTCTTTTTCTTTACCAGCATCTTAAAATTGCTCCATAACCAGTGATGCCTAGAATCTTTAAAGTGCCTGCAAAAAATGAACTCCGTTGCTTTTCACATCTAAAACCACAAGCCAGGTGCCACCGGGGTGTGTGTGGCTTACATCACTTTGCAATGCACCTTTGATGGATGCAGAAACTTATGCCTAAAAAGGAACACCTGCGTTCTTAGCAACCAGGCAGTCTGAATCATACTGCTATATTATACATTTGTAAGTTTACATCAACATAATATTGGTGAGCAAATGTCTTCTTATGTCAAGGTCAGATTGCTAAACAAATTTTTAAAGTTGTTAACAGTACTTATTTTACCTCCAGGAAGGGGGGAAATGATTCAAAGGGAACAAACTGGGAACCAATCCTCCTGAAGAGAGACCATAGGATACATTTATATAGCCATATTTATTCCAACAGAACTGTATCAGTTTAACATACCTCTCAATCACGACACACTATATAGCCATTTAAATATATGGGTAATGCTTCCCTGCCTTCCCACAATAGCCATAATCCATCATCTTTCACTCAAGGAAACATGAAATGTTTCGAGCCCTTACACAATTCTCCACATAGTATTTTCTTCCATTTATTCAATGGCAGGGGGAAAGCAGATCTTCCATTAATAATAAGGCAAAGAAGATTTCAGAGGACTGTACAGACTGTGGTGTGCATGCTGATTTGCAGGATTCAGGGCATTGCAATGCAGAAGGCAGAAGGCAAGGTTCTCAACTGCTGTGGCTGCCAAGAGCACAGCTCAAGTTCAGCTGTGACCTTAAAGAGTGTCCACCAATCTTTACATGATAGAAAGTAAAACTCCTTTAGCACAGATTCACAATAGGAGGAAAAGTCAGTCCATTTTAACATTGGGTGGCCAACCCAGAACTGTCATTCTGCAGAGCAATGCCAACAACACACTGCACCCATCTGAGGGAGCTTTGAATAGAACAATCCTTCCTTGTGCCAGAACTGCTGTGACGATAGGCATTTTGCCAACACTAAATAAAGGACTGATGTATCTTAGTAATCACGCTGATGGACCTTCATCAGTAATACTCAACGGTGTGCCCCTGATGGGTTACCTGTGGCCCTCCCAACTGGTTGGCCAATACTCAGGGATGAGTGGGGCTGTAATTCAGCAATGCTTGGAGAGTCACAGGTTCCCCACCCTGTTCTATGCCCAACCATCTATGGAGCAAGAGAGAACAGTGCTGGTCCCCAGGGTGTGGCCCTAGGCAGCTGCCAGTTCACTTGTCTTCCGGCATGGGTCATGAAGCGCCCTGATCTAGATTACAGAACTATCTATTCCCGCCAAACATTAGTGTTATAAAAATTCTCCATTTATTACTGACCTTTCATTCTTGCATGTATGATGCACGTTTTCTGCTTCGGTGCAACACCATCTGCTACCCCAGCAGCTGCACTTACACCCAAACTTGTGCCCAAATGTACTCTTTTCTGTTGTCCTATTTAGATCAGCATTGAAGTTCTGTGTTCCAAAAACCTCACATTTAATGAATTGTTTGGTTAGTATCCCCAATCATCTCTATACTTTTTCTTATAAAATTAACTGTTTCAGGTTTTGCCTGTCACAAACAGCCACTATTTAGTAGATTAAAAATGAATATTTGGGACAAACCCAAAACCTGGTTTGACTGGTTCACTCTATGCAGAGCCAGCAAATAGTTTATATTTGACCTTGGAAACAACTTTTTGTGCAAAATGTATCTCCTCTGAAGCAGAAAATTTAATTTTGTGAAGTATGGTACAAGAAACTACAATTATCACAGTCTTGCTTTTGTGTTTATCAACACAGACTGGCCTCTGCTTTTCCTGGACCCAAGGCCTGCTCCTGGGACAACAACTTTGCATTTTTTAAATTAAATTCTGGAATCTTTCTCCAATCACAAACTCCTTTTGAAAATAATGTGTTTTTCTTTTCTTTTCAAGAACACTGCACCTTGAAATTTGTTAAGGCCAGTGAGGATCAGTTTTTTGTGTATGAAATGGATTAAAGCCACAAACCCCTTTTGCCCCGGAATAATCAACACCAAATTTTGTTACTGGGCACAATGAATAATAAAAAATGTACAGTGTTTTTATAAAATACATTTTGCTTGATTTTTAAAAGACACAATAACAGTGTAGCCCATTGTTCAGGCTAAGCATTAAAGACAGGAAAGCATTTCCATAACAGCATTTGGAGGGGGAGAAGGAGTTGTTGCGGAATTGCTTCAGCTGATCAGTTCCAGTCCCAGCTATGTGGTCCTCACCACAGTAAACCACTTCCTCATGGACTGCCACCACACAGGAGCGTTTTTAAACAGTGCTCACTGTAATGTATTAATCCACCTTGAGTCAAAGTTCCTGCACTTGCTTTCTCAAATTGCAGCAAAATCACACAATGCATACAACTCCCTTTTAGGATGTTCTCCTTGGACAGTTGCCAGCCATGCCCAACACTCTGGCAGGGCCCACTGCTGATGCCTCCCCTTGTCTCACCTTAGAAAACTTCTGACCTAGCATTTCAAACAGTACCCTTTGAATTTCCCACAATGGCCCTGGTTTAGCATCACCCTGTGACAGGATGAGTGTTGGTTGGAGTACTGCCAACACAGCCAGATAAGCCTGCCAGGGCCCACTGGAAGAGGAAGGGCCCACCAGAAGACACTTTGTACAGGCCCCCTTCAAACCTGGACACAGCCCTGCCGCCTGGGTTTCTATTATTATTATTATTATTATTATACCACCCTTCATCTTACAGGGCAATTTACAATATACAAACACAAAAATCCGCACCATAATAACGAACAAAACAATAACCCAACACAAACAGTTTAAAAGGCCAAATACTGTTTATTAGCCAAAGGCTTAGCAAATAATGGGGGTGGGGGGACCCTGCACATAATGCTATTTTATGTTATCAATCAGCAGCAGTGCTTCGGAGAGCCTTACTTAAACCTTACTTTCTGAATTTCACTATTCAGTCAATAGCTTTCATTAGTGACTCCATGTTTACACTATAACCCTTCAAAAAGTTAAGCAGCAAAATGGAAACCCATGCTGTATACTAAATGGCTGTTATGTTCTGGAACATCCTTACACTTCCTGTAACCTGTTCCTGCTGGCAACTAGGAATGCATGCTTGGGGTGCTAATTTTCTAAAGAAATGACCTGCATATGTCTTTAAGAGCACAAACAACTCCCCATTAACACTATTGTTTACGCAAATTGACTACCAGCTCTTCCACATTTAGATGTTCTGAATCATCCTCATTTATCTTACATAGTTAAAACTTGTTGAACACTTTTTTATCTTTCTCGTATGTGGCTGCTGCACTCGCCTGCCTCTAGTTTTACATCACCTCATTTTTTCACATGGTACTCTCAGGTTATCCTAACTAAAATGAGAGGTAAAAAATAAATAAATGTTTTAAACAGAGGCAGCTAACACGATTTGCAGAGGAGTCTGATCTGTCACCAAGGAAATTCTTCTGGTCCCCCAGGACTCTAATTTGGGCAGCATTGGGAAAAGAAAAACAAAAAAGTAGACACAGCACTGGGTTAGGTGGAGAGGTTTAACTTCTCCATCTAGATAAGCTCCCTGATGAGGATACAAATTGCCCCCTCCCTGGTCATCAGACTGATCATTACATGAGCAGCATGGGGTGATAATCGCCTGCCCCAGCTCATCTGGGTTGGCGCCAACGGTGAATGTGGTCTTCCAGACAAATATGGTTAGCTACCCCATGGTTTTATAGAAAAGTTGTCTATATAATGTCAGTGACTCCAAGAGCTGCAGTGAAGGAATAAATGCAACATTTTAAAACCAAATAATTCAAATGCAACAAAACAGAATAGAGAAAATGTGAGTATTATTAAGCATTCAATATTTACATTACCCATACTCATATTTACATATTAATTCTGCTAACATTCGTGTTTGCTAAACAAATGCTTGATATACAATAAAACACATTATCTATTCAAGAAGTAACATAAATTATTTATTCCAAATTTGATTTTAAAAATCCTTTTTATAGTTCCTTGAAAAAACATGATTTATCATTGTCAGTTTTAACTGGAATTATCTTTCTAGAGCAGCTATGCAAATTTGGTCTGAAATGACCGCTGGAACAGACCAAAAGCCTATTGCGTCCAGCATCCCATAACACAAACAAATTTGTGTTATTTGAAGGGGGGAGATGCACACGCAGAATGCATTATACACTGTTATTGCATCAAATATCCCATGGCTATCCGCTACAATCTTCAAAGATACCGGAAAAGTATATGGTTCAAACATTGTACGGCTTTTTCTATAAATTTGGCTTGCATAGTTTCATCTGTCCCGCCTTTATTTATAAAGCAGAATACTTATAGAAGGTGGTGAAACTTCCAAGTGGGGTCACTTTGCAAAAGCATACCTTCTGTGTTATGCCTTCTGGAAGACTGACTGGCAGAAAGGTTTTGATTGTATGATGGCAGCAACTTACTGTAGTACCAACAACTATATCCCTGTTTGGGTATGTTGCTTGCATATATGTTAGATGCAAGCAAGGTGAGCAGGGATGAATGCACTCAGCTGTCCCTGCCATGCACTCTCCACAAGTTGGAGGGTCAAGCCTGAAGAGGGGACCCTCTTCTACTTGAGGAGCTACCACCGAGTGACATGGAACTCTGCAAAATTGGCATTCAAATTCAGGAAGGGAGTCTTCACTAGAAGGGGGCTTTCCACTTCAGATTTCACCCTCCAACTCATGGACCTTGGGGGGGAAGGGACAACAATTTGAGGGGAGGCACTATCATGCTCATTCTCACATGCAGCCTTTGCACACGAGCAACATACCTGAATCAGTTCAACCTCAGACCTGAGTACACAAAATGCCTAGTTCTTTTATTCTCAAGGGAGGGAGAGGGAAGAGAGAGAATTTAATCTGAACCAAAAGTGTGTAGGAAGAATATTCAGCATGTAGGAGTAAGAGAATAATATTTTAGCTGGATATTGCAGCTGTCAGAGAGAATTCTGAGACTGCACTCCCACACAAAGCAGATGCATCTATTCACTTCTGATTTTAGGTGGTGTTCAAATGTTCTCCCACTTCCCAGTTACGGAAAGTGCTCAGAAAACCGTTTCCTCTACTCATGAGCATTATGCTTTCACTGCTCTTCCAGCTTCTGAAAATTAACAAAAATATAGATTAAGTTTATCTTTTAGAAGTTGGATGCTTGCATTGCAAATTTCAAGAAGCCTTTTGCCTTTAAAACAGATGGACACAACTCATTTCAGAGTTTTGTTATCCATGGCAAAATTAAAACAAATGATGATTTAATGACCACAAGTGTGTTGCTCCTGCCTTGCTCCTGACTGTGCTCACAGGAGAGAAAACAAGCCAGAATCCGGCTTGCCATGAGATGTGAACCCAGGCTCATGGCTGGTTTCTCTTCAACCCAGAAGTGGTAAGACAACAAACCTTTGTTTCTTCTTCTGGTTTGTTTAGTGTGAAACAAGCTACAAGCCATCGTCATAATTACAAGCCTTTCCCCTTGGCTTCCAGTTCTGGTCTGCCTTAATGGAGGCAGCCCCCATGACAGCAGGAGAGCGTAGGTGATGGAAAAAAGAGGATGATAGAGGGTAAATCATTCTTGCAAGTTCCCCCCAAAGATGGGCTTCACTCGCACTCTGTCTCAGTATCTGGCTCTTGCTGCAACATGGAATGCAGGAGCCAGGGAGGCACTGAGTACAAAAGCACTTCGCCTGGCAAAAATCTCTCCAATGCTGCCATTAAGCAGAGGTTCTCCTGTTAATTAGAGCTTAACTGGACTAAAGTACAGGTGTGTGCTAGAAGAGATGGGATCACAAACTGCGAACAAACCAACTGCAAGGACTTTAAGGTTTGAATTGAGATAAAATTCAATTTGCACTTCAATCGGTGCAAAAGTTGGCGGGGGGGGAGCCTATGGTTGGTTTATTTAAAGTTTTCCTCTCTACATTTATGATTTGGCAACCCTCCCCTGAATGTTAGTTCAAATGATACCTGTACAAGTGAAGATGGAAGAAATTGGATTTAAAATGTGGATTATAACATCAAACTGAACTGTGTGTGTAAAAAAGGGGGAAAGGGAGAGAAGCTCTATTTTGCAAAAGGTTTATGATGGAGACTTAGAGCTAACTCTTCCACATCCTTTATTATCTATGAAGTGAACTGAATAACACTAAGAGGACTTGGAATTTAATTTAACTGGAAGGATAATTGGTCATATATCTTTAGCTGGAAAGATGAAAGAAGTCTGTGAGCTGCCAAGGAACAGATAAGGTTTCTTACTGAGTCATCTATAGTTTGACAGACTACTCTTCTTCCCAGTGACAACAATTGGTGACAACAGTTTATTTACTGGGACAGAGCAACTTTTGCAGCTGCTGTTAAAGTTCTCGGTGCAAAACAATGAAGCATGAGATGGAGAAAGAACAATGATATAGTCCCTCGCTTGAAGTTTTATAAATTATTTAATGTGTCAACACAAATAGAATTTATTAACATTGCAGTTGTTCTATAAGGAATTATTATTATGACAGGAATGTAACTGAAACTAGTAAGATTTTGGAATGCAGAAATAAAGAAAATTAGAAAGCCATCAAATCTAGCATTTGGGGGGCCTACTTTAATTAAATTATATAATTTGGTATTTGAATGATTGGTATTAATAATTGTATTATAAATTGGCATTGCTATAATGAGGCTGTTATTGGCATGTAATTGAAAACTAATAAAAATATATATCTATGACAAGCCTTTCCTTTCCATGGAACACAGTTAAGGGCAGGAGAGGAGCAAAGCACTTTGTATGTATTCAACCATAGTTTAATTTAAACTGTGGTTTAACATTGCATAGGAAGTGGGTCAGAGGGAGGCTTGATTCACAGGGCTTCTTGGGATAGTAAATTCCAAGGTTGGAAAGGAGCACCATGGACACGGTCTTCTGCTGTCCTATATAGTATCCATGTCAAGAATAAATTACATATCTGTAGGAAGTGGGTTCATAATAAGACCAATATACTGCTCCTTCCCCACCCTCCATTTACTCACATTTACATGATAGTCAGTTTATGTATATCTGAACACAGTCATAGCTAATGCTTTAGCTATGACTCCAAGCACATATGTAAACTGCTAAACCTGTCTCCAAGGGAGGATGACATTACATCTTCTGCTGTACAAGCATCCATATTGTGGATATGGGCAAAAGAAGAATTTGAATTGGAATGCAGCTTCTGCCCTGCTCTTAGTCCTGAAGCACAAGCATCTAGTCCAGCCCCAGTGGACAGTGGGCACGATCCATCCTGTTGCACAAGGCTAAAGATGCTGCTCAAGGCTAAAGAGGAAGCCAAGGCAGCGAGCGGGATGGATCGCGCTCGCTGCCTTGTCTTCTTCTTTAGCTGCGCTGGAGAGGTTAAGCTCCTGGCTGGAGACGTTGCACGGCTATGGATCTCGCTCGCTGCCTTGGCTTCTTTGCTCTTTGGGGCTGGGGGGGGGACCAGGCTTCACCCGCAGCCCCGAGAAGCTCTGGGAGAAGCGGACAGGCTGCGTGCAGCCTGTCCCTTGCTCTTCGGGGCTGGGGGGGGGGAATAATATTTTCCCCCTTGATTTCCCCCTCTAAAAACTAGGTGCGTCCTGTGGTCCGGTGCGTCCAATAGAGTGAAAAATACAGTAATCATCATACATATGTACCCATGAAATCAATGTGGGGAAAATCGTCATAGGTTAAAGTCCTGTTGCTTTCAATGGGAACTAAGTGCAACAAAAAGGAAGAAGCATTCAGTTGTGTTTTACTCTGGATCTAACCCAGAATATTATCCTAACCTGCTTAACCTCAGCTATTAAAACCCAGCCCAACAAGGAAGTCTTGCAACGCCTCTGGAAGGGCATGCAGCTGGTTGTTAAAATTTACTGCCCCTAAGAAAAATGTGTTGTCAGTAAGCAGAGAGTTCCACAGCAAAGACCAATTAATTCCATCCACATAGATAGAAATTCACATCTGTAAGACAGCAGCTCATAAGAAAATACAGACTCCCAGACCTCTGTTAAGGAAACAAGTATGTCCAGCTCAGGAATTCTCACCTCTAATAACACTGATCTGTCCCTTAAGTTCCACTTCTTGGCCTACTAAGAATTTTTCAAAGTGATAAGTAGCCTCTTGATGAAACATCCCAGTTAAGTGTGGTTGCTCAACTGTCTGACTAGGAAGATCCTTATTCAAACCTCACTCACACACGAAGCTCAGTGGATTACATTGGAACAGTCACTAGCTATCAGCCCAATCTACACCACAGGGTTGTTGCAAGGGTGAAATTGGGAAGTGGGAAGAATGCTTGGAAGAAAGGTGGGATATTGATGTAATAAAAATGGTTGTTGCACATGTTTAATTAGAAGCAAGTGCCACACTGAAACTTATTACCAAATGTGCCTCACAGCCTAAATTCCCAAATAGGGAACGGGGCTTGAATATGCACATGCATCTCGAAAGGGCAACTACACAACACACAACACTCCTAAATCCAGGCATGATAAATGGTGTTGTGATGTTTTAAATAAACAGATCTTTGAAATGCTGATAGATGTCTCAGTCGCCACACTATTATTACCATCAAGGCAATAACACGCTTACTGAGATGCAATAAAATGGGTTGTTACATTAACAATAGCCTCCACGATAAAATAATTTGCCACCTTCTCAATTATCACAAGGAAAACATGCAAGGGAGTCCTAAGCTGCCATTTAAAATGTGGTGCATCAGCTTTGGCTCTGGATACCTGTACATGAGCGCAGAGGAAATGGATAGGAAGAAAGAACCAAAAAATATACCCCTTTATCTGGCAAAAGGGAAGCACCTGTATTTTCTCCTTGAACAGAGGATGGGTTAGATCCAAAGGGACGTTTGTATGAACTGAAGGCACTTCTGCTTGTGCAAAGGGAGTTCACAATTGTACTGAATTACACACCTTGATCCCTGTTACAACCCCCCCCATCACTTCTCATGCCATTCCAAAGGGCTTCTCAACCGCCCAGAAGCACCTTTGAGGGGGCACAGAAAGCACAAAGAGTTATAGCTAGGAAGAACTGATAGAGAACTCATCTTGTGGTTTAACAGATCAAATCTTATAAAATACAGCTTACTTTTCATTCTTAGCTTTAGTCTTAATGTAAATTATACATCTAATCCCAACTATGAATCACTATACTGATCACAGAGTCACATAACTGCAGAGCTGGAAGGGATCCAGAGGGTCATCTAGTCCAACCCCCTGTCATGCAGGAATCTCAAATAGATCATAAATGACAAATAGAGCAGCTTCTCTTGTTTTAGATACCAATATGGAGATTAACAATATCACCATGTAGTAAGCATGTCACATGTGTCTTGGAAAAGATTTCATCTGTGTTGTTGAGAAGAAAGTAGCAGAAAGCATTAAATGTTTTCTGACACGTTGGAACAGCTTGCTATAAGATCAATGATCAGAGAAAGGAAATCCCATGTTTCAGGATGCAGTCCTATCCTTGGCACATGTTAGGAAGGAAGCTCAACCACATAAAACACTGCTGCTACTCCCCTCCTTCCTCTAAATATAAAAGGAACTGGCCAGCAATGGAAGGGTGATACCAGATGTGGAAGGAAACGCTTTGATCAATAACTAGAAAAATGTGTTATAATTAAGATCTACCCCTGGAAATTAAGGCACATAGCTCCTCTTCTTTCATTTGCTTTAATCATGTCAACATGACAAAAATCTGTCATCTCCTTGCCTGGTCAATAAGGAAACAGTGGTTCAGATCCAGACAAGTTCTTCCCAATATGGTTTTGGAGAGCAGGTGGGTCACATGCAGCCGTCGACCACTCTATGCAGCCCACCAAGCCCCAGGAAGCCTGTCTGCAGTTCCCAGCTCATGAGTTATATTCAGCTCTGCAGTAGCTGAAAGATGGAAACAGGGACAACAATCTTTTCTCCACTGCCCAGATGATGGCTGCTCAGCAAGCAGCAGGGACCTTGCATGGAATGCTAAACCAAACAATGGCATAACACAAACACGTAAGCCTAAGAGTTCCAGGAGAGAATATCAAGGTCCTCCTCTGGTCCTGATCCGGAGCTGCAGTAAGGTAAGGCATGGTGTGGGCTGAGTGGGTAGTCCAAACCCAGGACTGTGGCTTATCTCGCTCCAGACAAACCACAAGGTGTAACCAAGGTTACATGCTGAGTCAAGTTCAGCAGCAGAAGGTCATAAGGAGGAGCACAGGAAGAGCAATCTGCTCTCTTGAGAACACCCAGTCTTACTAAGCCATCATTTGCCTCAGTGGGATGTGCAAACTGGCTCAGTGTGTTTATGTGCAATGTCCCCAAGTTCTAGTAAAAGGGATAAGAAGAAAGGTGAATATCTGTGCATCTCCAATTCCTCGTTCTAAGTTGTTACTAACACGTCTTTTATAAATATTTCAGCTGGCTATTTCGGAAGGGACTTTGCCCTCAGTCCTCTCAGAAGTCAGTTGGGGGGCAAATGTTCTCCTCACCAAGTGATCTATCTTTGAAGCCACCATTTTTTTTAGGTGCTTGGTTCGTATCCAGCAAATGGTAACTGCAGAGCCCAGATTATGAGAACTGAACTATGTAGTTCTACCTGATCCTCATCACATGGCTACTACAAAGTTTAATTCTTATTGGTAGTGTGCGCAGTGTGGACAATGATAGAGACTTGTAGGAGGACAGGAAGCTCCTGGGGCCAAGTCAGCCCATTGGTTGATGAAGCTACAGTGACCACCAGCAGCTCTCTAGAGTTTCAATCAGGAGACTTTCCTATTCTCGGGGATTTTGAATTCTCGGGGATTGAACCTGGGATATTTTGGCATGCAAAGCATGTACTCAACCACTGAGCTATGGTCCTTTCCCAAAATAGGTATACCATAGAGTTGTTGTGTGATTTTAAAAAGGGAAAAACGAAGTGCCTGCCTTGGAGCAGAAGACTGGACATGATAATTGAGCATCTCTTACAGCCTGAGGTCTCTCACAATGAAAAGGCAGGCTATTCATTATTGAATATTATATATAAAGCATAACAGATTGAGAAAACAGTACAATAAAATTACAGAACGTACCTCTGCTCCATGGGAAAAGCAGCTAAATGCTCTTGAAGTATTGCAACCCTAAAGCGTTGTATTCCAGGGTCCAACAGCAACAATTTATGCAGCTCACATCAAAGAACAGCGTGGCTTTTCAAGGCAATACATGTCTCTTAAGAGGATGTTCACCAAGCAGATCACAAGCTGGAAATTAAGTCAAATACATATATACAGATGAGGGATAAAAAAATACACATCGAAAAAATATATATTTTAAGTTCAATTAACATTTTATTTTAATATGGAAACAGCAAAAGGAATTTCTCTTACGGCTCAAATAACCTTACCTAATTCACAGTGCCAGTCTTACTTACGGTACAATAAGCCTCATTTGATTCAATTACTTGAAGGAGACTGAAGGCATTAAGGGAGACCATAATGCTACATCCTCACATTCAGAGATATTCTGCCACATTTAAGTATTTTTGGTGCTGGGCTTGGGGCTATTATTAGCTATATCTGGTTGCTAGGGAAGGCTTTGGTAATGACATGCACCAGCCAGAAAACAGAATCTGATTTGCAAAAGAAGTTGGGAGTGGAACAGTTTAAAATTATGGTTGAAGGGGAGAAATGTATAGGTCCAGTCATATCCTGTAATTACAAAGTGGCATATCAAC
The DNA here is from genome assembly GCF_964106645.2 of Podarcis pityusensis. Lineage (NCBI taxonomy): Eukaryota > Metazoa > Chordata > Lepidosauria > Squamata > Lacertidae > Podarcis > Podarcis pityusensis. The sequence continues at coordinate 52,216,859 of NC_138027.1, forward strand.
AGATCTGGGAAACACCTGCGCCCTGACCTTAGAACTCATAATCTAGCAAGAAGGTGGAGGTAAGCACTGTATGTAACTGACCATCTTTTCCGGGACAAGAAAGAAGTCCTTCACCAATCGAGGACTCCTATATGCTTCATTCAGGGAAGGGACGAGCAGGTGTTGAATTTCATTTTATCTCTCACATTGTAACTCTACTTAAAAGGAATCCCCATTGCATTCAATGGGACTTGCTTTCATGTAAGTGTGCATGGGACTTATCCACACATAGGAATAAGCCCTACTGATCTCAGTAGACCTTTATTCTGAGGAAATATGCTCCACAATCCTCCTCATTCAACCATAACTCCTGTCCAGATTATTCTGGTTATAAATTTTACAGATATAGGAACAAGGCTGAGAGGCAGAATGTCCTGTTAAAAAGGTAACATATTGAATGACTTTGTCTCAGTTCCACTGAAACATTTCACATGTACAGCTAAGTAAAATTAACCAGGTACAGTCATACCTCGTGTTGCGTTCCGCTCTTGTTACAGACTTTCAGCTTACGAGCGCGGCAAATCCGGAAGTGTTTACTTCTGGGTTTGCCGCATGCGCAGAACCAATCTGCGTGCTTCTCACACGTGCAGAAGCACTTGATCGCGCTGTGCGCATGTGCAGAAGAGGCGCTCTAGTTGCGGACTTTTCGGGGCACGAATGACACTCCAAAACAGATTAAGTCTGCAACTAGAGGTACCACTATACAAAACTAACACCCCTACAACTTTTTTCAGGTCTCATAAACAAATTAGGTTACACCTTTAGAAAACAATTTTGAAGTATTTAATCCCCAAAGTGCATTTTTTGGAAGGGGAAAAGAAAGGCCAAAGTAGTTTTGACATAAAAAAGACAATGAAGATGGCAAGAATTTCTCAAAATGTTTTGAAGCATGAAGACCTGTTGAACTTCTAGCTTCTTATGAAGGTTGCGCATGGATTTAACATATTATCTCGGGCATTTAATCAGGCCACATCTGCTGAAACCTGCAAGCATTAAGCTTCTTCTCAAACCTATACTTTCTGCACTTTTTTGAAGGTAAAATGAAGAAAAGAAAAAGCAACTTGTCTAAAAGCATTCAAGACCAATGAGTGATCTACTCAGCTATTAAAAAAACTATCTAACCTTTCCTCTTAGTAGCTGGTGGATCAAGTTTGCAGGATTTTAGGAGCTTCAGAAAATGTATTGTTTTAGCCATTTTAAAATTATCATGTTACACTACATACAGATGTTATTCGTTACATGGCTGCAACAGCAGCAACTCTCCTTTGTACATTTTAATTCAAGAATTGTGTGCTATTCCTTCATTACAATTTATTCATGCAAAAAAATAAACCCAACCATTTCACATTTGTTCACAGTGAAGCCTATTGATGCTATTATAATGTGTAGTTTGGAAAAGTCACTGCCGTCTGCCAAACCAAGAGGGTAAAGTTCCAATTGCTCCTCAGAAGGCTTCCCTTTGGACAGTGCCGTATCTAAGGGAAGCGGAACACTAAGAAAGTATGCATATCAAATTTTAGAAAACTGTCAAGCGATTTTTTTCTGGGTGAATGCCTTTAATGGCCTAAGATACATGCAGTAATTAAAAGAATAGTTCCCTTATGGCCAACAATGAAGAAGATTTAATTATGCATTAAGCTATTGGGGATGAAAGAATCATATAACACTTTTGTATTTCTCCTTGGTTGCATTATATAACTGTTACCTAGTAGAATTTAACATGTTTTATGTATGTTTTGTTAGAAATTCAAACCACAGAAACACAGAAATCTCTATCGTATGAAGATTGAAGAAAGGTGTGTGGGTGTGAAGATGAAACAACTTGTAGCATTTAATACTATCTTGCCTCCAGTTGTATACTCTGACATATGCTCATATTTGGAGCTTTGGTATGACTCAACGTGGCAATTTTTATTAAGTTCATAAGCTCTCTTGGTTTTAAAGAGGGAAAATCAGACCATAATAAGTATCCAAAGATATTGATTAGACAGACACAAATAACAAGCACAGGACAGCCCAACTTTTCATACCTGTGGGCCGCTGACTGTCGTGTTGCACAGGCGGGGGGAACAAGGTGAAAATTTGACACACACACACAAACACACACACACATACACACACACACACCAGCCCTCGCACTGCCTTCACAAAGCTGGCTAAGCAAGGCGCCATGCTTTGGGAAGGAGACTCTGGGAGGGTCTTAGAGCCTTCCCATCTCCTTTCCAAAGCTGGGAAGGAAGAGGGAGAACTCTAGGACCCTCTCAGAACCCTCACATCTCCTTCTCAAAGCCCAGCACTTTGCTTACCTGGCTTTGAGAAGGCCACCATCAAGGGGCCACATGCAGCCCTTAGGCGATGCGTTGGACCACCCTGAACTAGCAAATGTATCTGTAGTTGATAGCACCCAACCCCAGAGGCCTCGTCAATAGCTTCAATTAGATATTTTGAAATGAGTTCTTGCAACCATCACAACTGCGGTGAAGATTCTTACTTGATCAGTTTCTCTACCCCTTAATATTAAGGACACAGGACAAGAGTAACATACATTTCACTTTTGATAACAGGGATTCCCCTAGTATCTAAATACCCGTTAAAACAAAATAGATCAATTCGTGTCCAAGTATAAGCCTTACTCATAAAAAATAATAATTGACGAATCACCGTTTCTGATCAAGATCTAAGTAATAGGTGAAAGGATCTGAGCAGATTTCAAAGGGAACATATAATATAATTCTGTGCACTGGTCAAAGACTCCAAGCTTTGAACACACATCCAATGGCACATGAAAAGAGGAAGAGAGGAAAGAAGCAGCTAATGATATACAAAATGTTTTCATGACAAAGGGTTATTATCAACATTAGTGTAGATCCATTGAAATTAATGGACATGACTAAATTAGGTCCACAGATCTACTCTGAATATAACTTGGTCGGATAAAACCCAATATCTTTTTTGATTAAGTTTACCAGCCCTTATTCCATATGTAGAGGGATGTCATTTGAGGTCCTTACTGTGAACAGAATATATATATATGGCACTAGAAAAGGATACTGTATTTATTATCACATTACTTGGACTGCTTGTCATTTGGAAGTGTTCTTTTCTCTCAATTCTCTCAAGTTTATTGTAAGTGTTTAAAACTGCTTATCAGCTCAAATGTTGGAGTAAGCCCTCACTGTTAAGGTGAGATGGAGACAATAACTGAACTAATCCAATTGTTATCTTAATTTTCAAGTTATATATGCAGTAATGCTTCTACCTTCTGGTCAACTAGTCACTAATCTTTATTTGAACACAGGGGGTTAGGAGACCTATTACTACAGATACCGGGGTTTAATAAAATACACAGAATCCAGCCATCAAAGTACTCATTGCTTCTTTTACTCAATACAATACCAGACCTTGACATTTATTGCCCTTACAAAGTCTTAGAAGCCCCACATGCATAGGTATGCTCTAAGACAGTGCTAAGAGGGCAGTTAAGGTGGATCAAGGAGAAGAGGTCACAACTCTGCTGGTGAATGTGGTCCAACAGGTAAAGACCTACAGGAACTTGGGAGGCCCCTGCCCAGGAACTCCAGTCAGGACATGCAAGTTGTAAGGCCATCAGTTATACCTATATTCTGTTATACCTATACAGAAGCCAGCTCTACCTTTCTTTGGGATGAAAGGCATGGGGCAGGAGATTTCCTGATAAAGGAAGGACTGAGGAACTCATGGGCATCCCTGGCCTGCAGAAAGATGAAGGTTATTGCAGGAGAGAGAAAAGGAAACAAATGGTGAATGTCCTATCTCCCTTACACAGGGGCCCCCACTACAAACACATGGGAAGCACATGACAAGTAGCTAGAACATGTTAGGGTCCCAAGTTTAAAAGAGTGGTTCATTCAATGGGTGACTCTTGAATCATTTCTGTGGGAAAACATCACCCTGGAACAGAAAATGTGCATTTTATTTTAGGGGGAAATTCCAAAAAATTCTCTTTTTCTCTTTTTTCTTTTTTCTTTTTTTTTGCAAGCTCCTGATTATAGATCTTCTCTAACAACCTAAGCTTGTTATTTTCAGTCAAGACTGAGCATCACTAAAGAAGTTCATGAAAAGAAGAGTATGTCACATTAGGAGATCTTAGACTATTTTGGGCAATCGGTTACTAAAACCTAATGTACAATTAATCTAGATGCAGCCCAAATTCCATTTCTTTTCTCCAGAGCTAACAGGACCACCATTTCTCATTTTAATATTTGCTCCTTAGGTGGTTAATCCTTTCTAAAGTTCTCATGACTCATATGTGTATACTGCTGAAATATTCATTTATCTCACTACAGTATTTTTATTCTTAATCCCACACCTCATTGGCAAGATCACCCAATGGAATGCATCTGTGGACGCAGACAAAGAATTATCCAGTCTTAACAAGCACCTTAAACTTTAAAAGAGCTTTCATTTATCCTGGATCTATGTAAACAATGAGAATAGGGAAGTATTATACGTACAAGCCTGGGAAATAGGAAATGCAGGAATCATTTCTTCACTTCACAGCTTTAACCCTGGAAAACAAAATTACACAAAAGCCATCAATGCACAGCATGTGCCAACCTGCATATTTAATAAGTTCTGGTCACACAGTAATTAAATCATCAAAACAGTATCCACTCCAAGAAAAAAGACACATACTTAAGACATCTTGTTCCTTGGGAATAATTTCAAAAGAAAAGAAAACAACAACTCATGTGCTCTAGTATTGTAATGCTGGACTAAAGTACACTTTTCAAGAAATTCTTCTTCAACTAGCTTGAAACCTGAACATTCAAAAGAAGGTCTGTCCATTCTTTATACAGGTAAAATGGCGTTGCAAAAATAGACCAATGAGTGTACTTAACACATAGGTGATACAACCCTCCTCCAGTGCTTTTTTTCTGGGGGGACACAGGGTTATGCATACCCCTAAACATCTTGTGAATCTAAGTTTGACCTCATCGAGGGGCAGTATTGCAATATGAACAGGAAAATGAGGGTTCCCCTAAACATTGTTTTAGAAAAAAAAGCACTGCCCTCCCCTATATAATACATACAAATAATTTTTCTAGTTGGTTCTATCAAAACGTGGCATCTGCAACAATGTGGCATCTGCAACAAGGCTGAATTTACTTCTTTAGGACAGATACAGGCATATTCTCAACTATTTCACAAAAATTGATGGGACTTAATGGAGGAGAGCTAGTCAATGTTATTGTGCCAAACTTGCTTAAGCGCTAGATGCCACAACTACATAGACATGTATTAAGTGTAATGTTCCAAAAAGGCTATTTTAGGAACTACTAATTTTACTTGTGAGATAATGATGAGATGGAACACAAGCAACGACAACACTAACAAAATTTAAACTGGGTATCTTCAAAAGGCAAACTTAGGAGTGATTTGCTCTATGAAGAACCAGTATGAGAAAACAGATACAGTCCCTGGTAAATAGACACAATTGAAGTGTATGCCACCTTTTTTGGAATGTTCCTCAAAGGGTTATTATTTTGTTTATTATGTTATGTATTTTGTATTTTTATATTGTAAACAGTCCTGTGGTCCTTGGATGAAGGGTAGTAGATTTAATATTAAATAAATAAATACACAGTCATACCTTGGTTGTCAAACACCTTTGTACACGTACATTTTGACTCCCAAATGCCAAAAACTCAGAAGTAAGTGTTCTAGTTTTCAAACGTTCTTTGGAAGCCAAATGTATGACGCAGCTGATGTGGCTTCCGATTGAGTGCAGGAAGCACTCGAATGGTTCTGGGAGTCGACTCTGGACTCCCTGAACAGATTAAGTTTGACAACCAAGGTACCACTGTAAAATAAAGTATGCACGTGTGGCATCAATTGCAAAAGTGTACTTTCTTTTATGTACTACAATAGGAACATCTCAAAAATTCTTTGGAGGGGTGGCCAGGACCATGCAAGATTTAAACATCTCTGGTGGACTTGTAGGATTGAAAGAAATGCCTAGATTGAAAAGACTGATTGCAAAACGCAAACTATAATTAAACACCATGGTTATTCTATTGGGAAAGTTAACAGAGATCACACTTGAAAAAGTTAGATCAGTGGTAGCAACTCACAAACCATCTCCAAAACAATAGAATTTGATTCCAATGTATGAAGCATCACATGATAAGAAATATGGAAGGAAGTAGGTAAGTGAACAAAGTTGTTAAAACATACATATAGGTGTATTTTTCACCAGCACAACAAATAAATTTCATTTATTATAGTACTCTCTGGTATGTTTCTTTTTTGTTTTTCTGTACTAACAAACTTTTTTCTGTTCAAACAAAATGATGGAGTTATTTATTACTGCATTTTTATTGCTTTTTTTAAAATTGGAGGGTAGGTACAAATACCACGCAATGAAAATGGCTTTTCTATTTGGCATGTTCACTACATTATTAGTGAGCAGAAGATATCTACCCATTTTCCCCTGTAAAAAGCTGGAAGATATGTTGGGGTATTTGTAAAATATTATGCAAATAATTATGACCTACATTAAACAAAATTCAAAGACTGACTGAGAAGCAAACCTACCTTTGAAAGGCATTAATGAAACCCTACAAAATGATCCATTGTGGATACTGACCCATGCCTTGCTCAGGGCCCTAATGATTTTATGACTGCAGTACATCGGCCATGCATTATGCATTTCATATTCCAGAAATAATGACTGACTTGACTCTTTCCACCCAGACCATAAATTAGCCTGTCTCTTCATTCACCTTCCAGAAATTTTCCAAGGAAACCTGTTATGACTCTACACATCAGAAAGTAAGACTTAAAAAATGAATATCTAGCCAACTATAAAACAGAAAATCTCAGATTGTTCGGATTCACATTAATTTGTACAGATTGCAGATGACAAAACTGTACAAATGGGGTGTAAATGCTACAAGGGAAGAACAGAAGCCTCTATAAATGTCTTGTTCCCTGGGTAGTTGGAGCCCCTTAAACTCCTGCATAGAGAAGCCAGAGAGTCAAAGACAACTGCTTTTATGTTAGGGCTCAATGAGAGTTCATTAGGAAATTTTACAGAAAACCGCTGAACGGTTGCCTAACAGCATAGAGACTTCTGTGCTGATATGACCTAGATTAAGATATAAACATCTATATGGGGGAAGAGGGGTACATTTACCCTCCCCCAAATGAATTTTTAGCATACAGTTTTATATTTATAGAAGGGATCATTTATTCTCTATAAAAGGACAAGTGCATGTGGAGTAGAACTGAAAACAACCTACTAAACCATTTACTCCACAAATACTGGCTACAATGCCTTCCTAGTACTGTAGTTGCTCAAGAAGAGAGGTACGAACCTTCACTTTCTCGCAAGGGTCACTTGTTCAACTGCACGTGAAAAAATTAGGAATGGGTGATTAATTGCTGCAATATGGAGTTTCTTACTGGCAGCTTTTATTAACAACTTCTTAGTCAGCAGGGCTTGAAAAGTCCACTCACTTGTAGCAACTCGGAAGCTCTCCCTGGAGAGCAGAGGACCCACATGCTATCAATCTGACAATACTTTCAGAAAAGAAAAAGTCATAGCTCCAAAGAAAATAAGAGCTTGTTCTAAAGATCCTGCATGTTGCTGCCTGTTTTTTTCCTCCTCCTCTTTTTGCATAGGGTTACCTAGCGGCAAATAGTTATCAATATACAAGCCCTCGATCGATTAAGCACTCCTAAGAAGAATGGCAACTTCTCACTGCACCTATGTATCTGGATGTCAAGAACTGTGTTATCCAATTCAGGACAGGCTTTAAGTTGCTTGTGGGGCAAGACAGAATACATTCCACCTGTCCTACCCCAGGCACTGGAGCTGAATAGACAACAGATATGACCTATCAGGAATTGCCACATGCTAGCCAATTATGAAGCAGCTGGTGTTAAGGAAACCAGCCATTACATTATTGCACCTGCATGGAAGAAAACAAGGCTCAGGGAGCCTTCTCCTTTCAATTTCACAGCACCCAGGTGGCATAAGCATTCACCCATTAAAAGAGCCAGCTGGCATCCGCCGACCAAAGAATCAGGTTGTTTTGCCCGTCCAAAGCCTTCCCCTAACCTGGCAGCTGCACAAAAATTGTTGTTGGTTGAACACTGATACTGGGTCACAAATTGGTCATTCCGGGTAAAATTTGTTTACCCCTACACCCCGTTATAGTCTGGCCATGGCAATTCTTGCATTGAGAACCTCAAGAATGGATTGCTGAAATGTGCTATATGCGGGGCTACCCTTGGGTCTAGTCTGGAAGTTCCAGCTGGTGTCAAAGGCTGCTGCTAGACTGTTGGCAGGGACAGACTACCACCAGCATGTTACTCTGTTGCTTAAGAGCTTGCATTCGCTGCCCATATGCTACTGGGCCAAGTTCCAGTTTCTTGTATTAATTTACAATGCCCTTAACAACTTGGGTCTAGAATGCATTAAGGACACCTGATTCCTTATATACCAATCACCAAGGTCTAGGGAACAGTTACTGATAGTGGTCCCCAGGGCAAAAAGACAGAGCTTGTATCAAGCAGGAGCTATGTTGCTCAGTATTGTGGGCCCCATTCCAGAGAATTCCCACCCAGCTGAGATAGACAGGCTCCCTCCCTGTTGAATTTCCAGCACTAGGTGAATACCTTTTTCTTCCAGCAGGAATTGTAATTACAAATTTTTCTGATTTTACAGTTTATTTTAGCCTATTTTATTATATCTTTTGAAACTTTATTGTACACCACTTAAAGACTACAGTGTTAAGCGATGTATGAATTGTTGAAATAAATACATAATAAATATGTCCAAATAAAGCATTTGGCTCAGCTGAAGTGCTATTTACATAGGAGAACCTCAGTTGCATTGATCCTGACAGTTCAAAATACAGTCTAAGAGATTAAAATGCCAGGCATACCACCTCCCTGCTGCAAAACAGAGCCACCCATCCATCAGCTCCCACACACGCACACAAACACACACACAAATATCTGCTTACACAAATAGTTCCATGAGTAGAGAGACAGCTGGAAAGTCTGTATAGCGAGCAGCTCCTGATTATTCAAACCACATAAGAACAGCTCTGCCGGATCAAGCCAGTGGCTCATCTAGTCCAGCATCCTGTTCTCACAGTGGCCAATCAGATGCCCACGGGAAGCTTACAAGTAGGACATGAGCACAACGGCACTCCCCACTCCTGCAGCTTCCAGCAACCAGTACTCAGAAGCATTACTGCCTCCCACTGCAAAGGCAAAGTATAACTAACAAACATTGCAGGGACAGGAAAAAAACACATGCACAAACAAACACAAAAAACCAGGATCACCGGCCAATCTGACTTGAAGGAAAATCTGAAACATGGCATCCATGCTTTGATCAAAATGCAGCCAATGAATTTTTCCAATGGGACTTATTCTCAAGGTACATCTTCAAACCATCCAAAGGTGTTTTTAAAGAAGATTTCAAAGCAACTCAGACTCAGCACAACCATAGAGTAGAGCTTCACTGCTTCTTCAAACCTTAGAAAGCTTGGATACCACTCATTGCTGCAGTTTCTCTTGGCGTCAGGAACGATCAGAAAACATGAACTCTTGGTGCACTTCAAGTGGCCTCCAAAGCTTAGTAATGTCAGAGACAAGACCTTCACTTCCTACACTATTCAGATGGGAGAGGCATGATCTTGTCCAAAGATAAATTTTGGCAGACTACCAAACTTAGCTTAAATTGGTAGATTGCTATACTCTAAGTAACTCTCCCCTCATGGATATAAAACGGTCACTAATGTTAAGCTTCAGACAAATAGATAAATAAGAAAAGTGTTCTGAAAAACATTTTTTTTTAAAAAAAAACAGTATCCAGGAAGTATCCAACTACTGTACTACCAAATATATTTGGTGACACGGTATCTGGGCTATTTGCTCAACTGACAAATATCTACCGTAATCACCAGATAGCTGATCTTGGTGGAGGAGCCTTCTCCGCCTTTTCCCTTTCATAAGCCAATATTGTACACCAAGACTTGCTGAAACTTGTAAACTGTTCTCATACTTTTAATTTTCTTGCATAAACCTAGAAGGAGCAAACAGTCTTTCAAGAACTATCTTTAGTCAAAATGATTTGGATGATGAGAAAAGAGAGGGGGGAAAGGGAGATAATGAAAAAGCAAATATCAACAGACTCCATTTTTTTAAAAAGTCTGTTTTATTTACAGTGGCCTCAGAACAATAGGCAATTTTCTCTATGTAGCACAGCAGTATGCTACTAGTCCCAACCTGGAATTGCACAGAGGGAGAAGCTATGCTAAGTTTGGTAGGACGCAAACTGTGCAGATCTTGCAGATGATGACCCATAAAATACTTATGTGTCCTGGTTTTACTGCTTGCCTGGGACTGCAAAAACATATGAATTGTCACAGCCTGACAGACCACAAGTGTAGCTGGTATGATTTGCTCAGCTTGATGGGTCACAGGTTGTACAAGTCACTGGGGAACGGGGAGAGAGAAAGAGGAGATAGGCAGGCAGCCAATTTTTCACCCAGCTACTTCCCTGCAGAACTTCTGCTACTCACCTCCAGGCAAGTGACAAATTGGGAAATAGGCAAGGAAATATCTTTTATTAGTATCTGCTCTGCTGGCATGTCAAGGTACCCGAGTTCTTCACCAGACAGTCAAAAGTGAATTCTCTTTTCTTTAATACAGGGGTAGAATATGCTTTGCTTTATATATACACCTCCAATATAAACTCCCAACAAATCCTGTTATTTTCTTTCACGCAGATCTACAGCATACCACAGCTCTGACCCCTGCAACTTCCTTGTTCTATAAAGTCGGTTTATTAACCTTAATAAAATGGTGAGCCTAATAGCAAGTAGAATACTAAAAGGAATAGAGATGCTAAGAAAGGTACACAACTAACATGTTGTCTTTAACAGCTTGTAGGTATTTTGATTCCACCAGTGATGTTTGTTGTAAGGATGCTCAAATTACGTATGCTGCTAACAAATGCAGCCTCACTAGGTAAGATCCAGAAATTGGCTTCTTTTATATAACCTCCTGCGTCTGTGACTAAATTATGGGGGAGTGCTTACCATGGAAACTGCAGGGAAGATGCTTTTCTCATGACAGACTGCACACTTTTTTGGAGTGGGGGAAGGAATTGTCAATAGAAAAAGGTACTTCCAACATTTTGATGCAAAGATTTATCCTCAGTAAAGCAACAAAACAAAAGCTGCATCACGTGGCTTTGCGTCTTTCTATTTTCTAAAGCAGCTTTTCATGACTTGCGTATCATATGCCTCTACATCAGCTTCCCCCAACCTTGTGCTCCCTGGATGTTTTTAACTACATCCCCCATCTGCCTCGGCCAGCACAGCTGCTCTACATCTTCCCTACCAAACCAACACCCCTCCCCAAACCTCTTCTAAACAGTCTTTGACAGTCTGAGTCTCCAATTTAGAGTGGGAGAAGGACAAAGATGTACTTTGCTATATATCTTCTTGCCAAACCAAGTAGCTTAGGAGCAAAAGCTATCCGTGAAGACAGGCAAAGTCACTGCCTCTCTGCACCAATACAGTAGAGCCTGTATGTGGCAAGTCAGACAATATGTCTGTGTTTCGGTCTTTGTATCTACTGCTATTCCACATATGAAAGGAGGGTGACACAGCCCATGAACCTTTGCCCGTGTTACAGGGAACCAGGCAGAGGGCCTTCTCAGTAGTGGCCCCCACCCTCCCACCAGATGTCAAAGAAAAAAACAACTACCAGACTTTTAGAAGACATCTGAAGGCAGCCCTGTTTAGGGAAGCTTTTAATGTTTGACGCACTATTGTATTTTAATATTTTGTTGGAAGCTGCCCAGAGTGGCTGGGGAAACCCAGCCAGATGGGTGGAGTATAAATAAATTATTATTATTATTATTATTATTATTATTATTATTATTATTATTCCCTGCAGCAACCTGCTGACAAACCAATGTGCTAGTCCTTTATCTCCTTTCCCACTCCCACCTGAAACAGGGGGAGGAGAGAATATAGTACTTCAACTGTGGCTGCAGTCCAGTTTGTGCAGTCTCCTTCCCACCTGCTCGGGAAGTAAGACCAAGCAAGATCAGGCCATGTCAGTCATAGGGGGGTTCTTGTTCTCACCTGCACGGCTTGTTGCTGTTTTTCCTTCTCTACAAGTTGTTTTGAGAAGCCCAAAGTAAGGGAGGGAGGAAGCTGTAAGTGCAGAAGGCTGAGCAGCACCCCATGTGAGTCCAGTGACACATCAGCTGACAATTCCTTCTCTAAGAATAAATCTTGCTAGTGTCAGTAAAGTCATTCTGTAGCAGACCTGCATAATCCCAAACATTAGAGCAAGGCAATAAAGATTTCCATCATCAAGACAACTGGGAGGTAAGGCTTCAACTCTCCAACTATTAGTAGTTCAAGGAGATCTCAAAAATGGATAAAAGGGAAGGTTAGGCTGTTCCTGCTCTAGAGTGCTCAACCTTCTGGAGCATTTACATCGCTTCTCAATAGGTGGAAACATCCATTATAAAAGCCTTGCTCATGTGCCTAATTCCACCTTGAAAATACAAAAGCAAGTTATACAGGAGCACTGCAATTCAAAAGCTGTAAAGCAGCGACCATGTCCAAACTAGTGCATCAAAAACTACTTACATGTGGCCTCCAAGCACAGCATCTCCTGAAAATGGGTCTCCCCAAGGCAAAAACCATTATCGACCAGCGCATGAAGGATATTGAGCAGCAGAATAATCTGGCTTATATTAAGAAATTTAGTGCTTGGTACGCTTATCTGCCCCCCTCCCACTTTGATTTTCGGGCACCTTATTTGTCTACCTTAACCATTCCAAAACTCAGGCGGGTCTTTACATTGGCCAGACTAAATATGTTACCCTCAGCTGTTCTTGAAGGTAGATATCAAAAAATTTCATACGAGAACTGGCTCTGCCCCTGTGGAGCTGGCTACGTAGAGACTGTGTCACACGTTCTCCTATCTTGTTCCCTATATAAAGATCTCAGGGACGAGACCATCACGCCACTCCTATCTGCCACCCCGGGCCGCTCTTGTGAAGCCAAATTGTTCTCACTCCTAGCCAACCAGAACAGCTCGACAACAGAGAAGGTTGCTAAATTTTTCGAGAGAGCAATGAGACTGAGAGCTGCTATCTGAATGACATCAGTGTCATCACCCGGATTCCTCGCCTAGGATCTTATCATTATTATCCTTATGTTTTATTATTAGTATTTTATTATCTCTGCTAAGTTTTAGGTACTGAGATTATTAATTTATCTGCATCTAGTTATTATTATCTTTCTCCCTGTCCTGACCATTTGTATTTATATTCTTTCAATTTGGCTGGTCTATTTACTTAACCGACCTGGAACAATCTACCAGAGAAAAGGCCGCCGCCCATGGGACAGAGGGTCATTGATGAATGATAATCCAGCTTTTACCTAGGGTTTTAATAGGCCATAAGATTATACGGTAACTATATTTGTAATGTATTTTTGTCGGTGTTTGTCCTTTGATGCGATGGCCTGTTGGCTACGCAAATAAAGTCCTTGTTGTTGTTGTTGTGCAGCGACCATGTACTTTATCGAGTAACATGTCACAGTGCTATCTTCCAACTCCCTGAAGCCAATCAGAAGAGAAGGCACCAGCACAACAAAACATACAGTGCAAAGCACTTCAGAATTCAGACGTCATAAGCTTCCTGTAGTAAGGGCAAGAAAAGCCATGAATTCACAGCAAATAACCTTCAGAGAGCTCTCCAACTGCTCACAGAAAGAGGGAAGATAAAGCAATGTAAAATTAACTAGCAGAGATAATCACAGGTGTTAATCACAAATAACCCAGAGATGCATTTTAAATAAAAGGACATATTCTACTTACGTAAAAACATGCTGATTCCTGGACAGTCCGCAGACTGGACTGAGAAGGCAATTGGGGCCACATGCGGCCCCCGGGCCTTAGGTTGCCTATCCCTGCTCTTGCCTCTTGCTCACGCAAGAGAATCTTAAAGCCTTTAGCCTGAGAGCAGCATCCCACATTTTCAACCATTTTTTTCTTCAAATTGCAAAAAAGCACAGATAGCAATGTTGACTCATAAGAAAAAATCCAAAATCCACATCAGGGCACCAGGACAATTTAGGCCAATCAAATGTTATAAACTATTGTGCAGATTTTTGAGTTCATCAGGCTGGGTGGTAAACAAAACTTGGGGGTGTAGGGTAGGAGATGGAGAGATGAACTGGCTGAAGTTGGAGCCATAAATGGAATCTGGATTTAGGTCCCAGTCAGAAAATGGAGTATGGGAAAAGTTAGCAGTCGTTCAAATAAGACTCTGCTAGATGTTTTACAGTTACAGGTTGTATCTAAGTTTATTAGGATGAGGTGGTTGCAGGGGGGAGGGACATACAACAGTCTGTTCAAGTTTTCATATCCAAAATGGCAAGGATGGGAAACCTGTGGCCCTCCAAAGGCTGGGATCCAGGTCCCATCAATTCTGACCTTTCACTGTGCATAGAACAATTGGTAATTTAATTCACAACTAAGTGAATGATTAAGAGTTTCAAAGAGGACCAGATCTACAGAAACGAACATAATTCTGTTTCAGATACTCTTAAACAGGCATACAGATAAAAAAAATAAGGTGTATTGTATGTTTATCTACAACTGCCATAAATTCAGTCACCAAAATTTTCAGATATTTTGGTTATTGGAACATAGAATGTCCTGCATTTATAGATATTGATTGTATACAATGGCCAATGAAGAGTTTTATGGCAACTTACAAATTTATTGTAGCATAAGCTCTTGTGGTCCAGAGCCCACGTAGTCAGATGCAGCTAATCAGTGACCCATTCACCAACACTTGTAACTGAAGCAGGTTGCTAAGCAACCAATTTTTACTCCAGATACCTTTGAAAGCTAACATAGCACTGGATAAAAGTAAACAAAACCACTACCCTAAGAACCCATTTTAAAATGTTCACAAAATCCTACACATCTTTACTAAGGAAAAAAAATACCCACTATGTTCATAGATGTTTAATCCTTTAAAGAGTTGGAAAGATAAAAACACAAAAATGCATACCATAACAACAAACAAAGAAAATACCCCCCCCCCCACACACACATACAGTTTAAAAGGCTTTCTTTAATTAGCCAAAGGGCCTGAGAGAAGAGGAATGCTTTTTTCTGGTGTCTGAAGATATGTAAGGAAGGCAACAGGCGAGCCTCCCTGGGGAGAGCCTACCCCAAGTGGGGAGCCACTGCAGAAAAGGTCCTCTCTCATGTTGCCACCCTCCAGACCTCTTGTGGAGGAAGCACATGAACAAGGGCCTCAGATGATGGTTGAAGGGTCTAGGTAGGTTCATATGGGGAAAGGCAATCCTTGAGGTATTGAGATCCTGAGCTGCTTAAGGCTACATAGGTCAAAACCAGCACTAGGTCCAGAAACTAACTGGCAGCTACTGCAGTCAAGCCAGAATTGGTGTTATATGTTCAAATCATCTTGCCCCAGTGAGCATCCTGGCCACTGAATTCTGCACAAGCTAAAGTTCCTGAACTGCATTACAGTAATCTAACCTGGAGCAGAGCACAGACAACCTAACCAGAGCACAGACAACAGACATTAGGCTATCCCTGTGTAGATAAGGGCAAAGCTGGGCCACCAGTTGAAGCTGATGGTAGGCACTCTGCGCCACCAAGGCCTCAAGCTGCAACAGTGGTTCCAGAATTGGCCCCAAGCTGCATACCCGCTCCTGCAGAGGGACTATAACCTATCAAGAGCAAAAAACCTCTCATCCACCCGGTCTAGGAAACTGCCCATTAACAGTCCTCAGCCTTATCTGAACTGAGTCTCAGTTAATTGTACAATGCACAAATTTAGGTGAAGTTCAAACAAAATGCAAATTGACTGTGGGTATTCATAGATAACACTGGGCAACAATTTTTTACTTTTTGAATGTTGTCTAGATTTCTACAACTGATTTAGGGTATTTTTGCACTGCTGAATCAGGAAATGGCATCCGTTTCTCTCCATCAGGTCAGGTTTTCTGTAAACTGAATGGTGGGCATTGATAAAGGTAAGTACACATAAACTGCATGTTGCTTCACCATTTTTCAAACTTCAGGGCTTGAACTTCTGTTTCTTGGAACTCCTGGAATGCTCAGCAGCACGGAGGTCTCTCTTCAGAGTCCAACAGTAGTCAGCCATCATGACTGCGTCCCAGCGACCCTGATACCTGGTCTCCATCTCTTTCATGTCCTGATGGAATCTCTCCCCCTGCTCGTCACTCATTGAACCCAGGTTCTCAGGAAACCGGTCCATATGTGAAAATAGGTAGTGCATCTTGACGCTCATGTTGCAGCCCAGGTTTCTGAAAGCAGTCAGCATGTTGTTGACAAGTTCTGCGTAGTTTCTGGCCTTATTGTTGCCCAGAAAGTTCTTCACTACCAGAACAAATGCCTTCCACGCTTCCAGTTCCACTTCGTTCATTGAGTTTCTGAACTCTGGATCTCTGATGAGCTGACGGATCTGAGGACCGTCAAAGATGCCAGCTTTCAACTTCTCCATGGTCAATCCTGGAAAAGCCTGGCACAAGTAAGTAAAGCAGTCACCATCCTTGTCCAGAGCCTTGGTGAACTGCTTGATTAAGCCAAGCTTGATGTGCAGCGGTGGGAAGAGTATTCTGTCTCTGTCCACCAGAGGGTCGTTGATGACGTTCCTTTCTTTGCAAGGCACCAATTCCTCCCGCACAGGCCAGCCCTTCTTCGTGTAATGCTGAGCACGGTCCCTACTATCCCACATGCACAGAAAACATGGGTATGTGGTGAAGCCAGACTGTTGTCCCAACAAAAAGTTCACCATCTTCAGGACAACACAAATAAACCACTTATGCTGATCATAACCAATTTTCTCCAGCACATACTTCACCGCTTCATAGTTCTCCTTCAGTGTACTCGAGTGAGCCAGGGGTATAGAGGCAAACTGGTTGCCGTTGTGTAGCAGAACACATTTCAGTGATCACTTGCTGCTGTCAATGAACAGTCTCCAATCTTTGGGTTCGTACTGTGGCACTCCAAGCTTGAGCAGAAGCTGCGCAATATCTGCACAGTACACCAAGTCCTTCTCTTCCGAGAAAAAACGGAGGTACTCTTGATGCCTGTTGCGGAAGAAGCTGATGCGAGCACTGTCAGAGAGGAGGTTTTTTTCCTTCAATCTGGATGCCAACAGTTCGGCAGAGTCCTTTGACAAGCTGAGGTCGCGAACTAGATCATTCAACTCCTTTTGGGAAAATGGATGTGGAGCATCATCTTCAAGAACCACTTCTTCTTCTTCATGTCCTTCAACACTGGAGGCATCTTCGTCACTAATGTCAGGAAGTTTTCCGAAGATAGGCACTGGAATTTCATCACAATGAGCTACAGGACGACGTGCTGATTGAAGATCAGGATACTTCGTGGGGTGGCTGCCCCATTAACTTAGTTTTGATCCCCCAACTTTATGCTTTGCTGCACAAATTTATGGAAGATTTCGAGGTTTTATGACTTCAAACTGATCCCTTTTCGACATAATCACCCAGAACTATCGGACCTGAATACTTCTTGTCATTAAAATAATCATTTCCAATCAAAACAATTATTTGACAAGGCATTTTACCCCCACCAACTTCTTCTAAAATGCTCCACACAAGCGTACATGTGAACAAAAACGTAAAAACGACATGTGGCCATTGCTCAAAAACTTGACCGGATTGAGCAAAACCAATGTGATTTTTGGATTCAGCGCATCAGATTAGTCCTAAATCAGCTGAAAAAATGCAGACAAAAATTTGTTGTTGACCAGTGTAAGTCTCTGTTGCAGTTTCATCTCTTTCTTTCTTTCTTTCTTTCTTTCTTTCTTTCTTTCTTTCTTTCTTTCTGTGTTTCTCTTTTAAGACCAATACTGCTATTAAGTATTTTATAAACATTTATGCCTGAGCGAAGTCTCAGACATGCACAGGCATTTCCAGTCTGACTATTGTATTTTAGACAAACTTTTAGACAGTGAAGAGAACACAAGCTCTCTTTAACATCAGGAACTTGTCAGACTTCATAACCAGCATTTTAAACACACCTTTCCAGTCTCATCAGAATGCAGTGTGCGCAAAAGGGGAGCAGATGGCCTTATAGTAAAAGCACAAGGCATAATTCACTGGAGGTGCCAAGAGCAGAACTGGAAGCAGGAAAAGGAAGCCACAGCTCAACACCATGACTGATTTTATTCTTGTATTTACACTACCTCTATGTTGCAAGTACTGCTACCATGTGGTTTGGGCAATTTTAACTGGAATATGTAGAAGCAAATACAGTACTCCACAGCTACTCTTGTCCTCTCCTTAATGAAATGAAATAACTTTTAAAAGGACATTTGCAGTCATTTTCCCAACTACTTTTCAGCATGGCGGCTGCTACTCAAGTTCATTTCCACCACTAGTGGGCAGGTGAGTGTTGACAGCAGAACTCTGCACACTATGATCTTTAGAAAACCCAGTTCTATCAGACTGTACAGACATGCTGAAACTCAATGCATTCACAATTCCTATGCATGTCATCGCTTTACACCTATTAGTAGTAGTAGTAGTAGTAGTATACTGCCCTATAGCCATAGACCTCAGGGCGGTTCACAGTCTTGGACGCTGGTTGTAACATGAGCTCTCCCAGTTTGCAGTATTTGCAATTTTCTGTGTGCATGTGGGGGGGAGAGGCATGTTCATGTTTTCAACGTTTTGTTTTGAGAACTTGCTGGATACTGTTCTCCTGCACTAAATTTCTACAAGACTATAAAAATCCATTATGCTTCATTTCAGTGGGACATTATTTTTCAGTTTGGTTAATTTCAAGGAAGAGATGTGTAGCTCTATCCTATGGCCTAGTTAGGATGGCTACCACAATGTAAGAGCTGACACAGGCATCAGGTTCACATACCCGCCCAGCAACAAGAACAAAGCCACAATAGTAGCAAGGGGGGGGGGACACTGACTTAACAACAACCACCATTCCCACAGAGTCCCTCGCAACAGCATTGCAACTATTAATCATGATGATGTTTAATTATGACACCCCCACATACACGGAAGCCACCGATCAGCACATCACACACCATGACAACATCACGGAACCCAGTCTACACAGTCCTCCCACACATGATGCATAAGCACATGGCCAATGAATAGACACGAGAGCTTCCCATTGCCCAGGGATTAGGAAAGCAGTTTGCAGAAAAACTATAACAAAGTTATAGTCCTGTGGCAGGATCAAAGCTCCTTGTCTGCCACTCACACAAAGAGATGCCAACATGAAAGGCAGAAGGAAGGGATCCAGATGCACAAAGAAGAATGCACATGCAACAGAAAGATCACAGAAAGCAATACCACAAAATGCCTGGTAGCACTGCAGTGTGCAATGAATGGGAACTGTCTTTTTTGTGCAGGGACCTGCAAATCCAGTTCACCAGGGGGAAATGCCCTTGGCCTTCTAGACAGCAGCTCATACTTGCACCGCAGTTTGGAGAATGTAAGAAACAGCAAAATTACTCTAACATGGCTTCTTACATCCTTTATGCTCAACCACAAATAAGAGAAATTGCTATCTTCAGGCTCTATGCACAAGCCAGATAACATGGGGAAGGGAAAGGAAAGGGTTGGGTGGGTGGGTGGGTTGGCTGGTGGCAAGAACAAATAAAGTAAGGTTAATCAGCCCAGCTAATTACTGGGGTGCTAAAGTTACACACAAATAAACCAGTACTTCTGAATGCATTTACACATGATGGAGTGATTACATAGGTAAGAGCTTCACCGGTGGCAGCCATCTTGTATAAATCAGGCCTTAGTCCACTTTGGGATCTTATTTTTTCTCTGACACATATATTCACACACCATACAACACAACCTAACAAGGGAGGACAGAGACTACAGGCAATTTTTCTCAGTCAATACAAAACCAAAATGGTGAAACACAATTATATATAAAACAGCCACGAATGCTGAGGAATGCCACATTTCATGCATTGGTAAAGCCATGGAGTCCAAGAGGCTCTTTGTAACAGTGTAAGAAATGAAGTCCCAACACATGGCATGGAAACATTCTGGAGTTACCAATCCCTTGGAAACATTCAAATTATGTGTTATCTTTTCCCTCTATCACAATGTTCCATACGTGTTTATAACATGTGGAAATTTGTAATCCTTGCAATGCCTTCCATTCTTGCACAAAATATATTCTGGCTGCTGCCAACAACCGTGTGATGAGTTCTTTTGAATGCCCTTGTTGTGTCTGATCATCCCATAGATTTAAAAGTGAAACCTGTGGAGTCTTATAAGAAAGGAGAATTTTCCTGATACACCTCAGACTGAAAGTTCTGTACAAGTGGACACTCCCACCATAAATGGAGAAATGTCCCTAGTGCCCCACAGTCACACCAACAACATGTCATTTGTGATGTTATATGTGACAGCTGAATCGATGTTCGATACTGTCTGTGGGAAACTTTAAACTAACATTCAATTAACATATAAACCTATACAATTTCTTCCACACCTTGGGATTTTCAAGAGCTGCAGTACATGTACTGTATTGTAACACTGTAGGTGCTGTAATAAAGACTTTGTTCTACTTAGCTAGGTAGATGAGGAACAAAACCAACCTTATTTTTTTTAAAAAACCTATAGCAAAAACTTTAATGTAGTATCATGCTATTGAATATAACATATTAAAGTTGATTTTAAAGCGATGTTAAAAATGTTTATAAATACATCCCACAAAAAAGTTTTAAAATGCTGCCATAGTAAATATTTTATTACATGTACAGATGCAAGACTTTTTTCCCTAGAAAATAAATCACTTGTGCTTATATCCCTTCCTCCTTGCTGCCAGCCTACATTTCTGTCAGCACAACCAATTCCAACTTCTTAGACTCTAATCCTGTCAGAACAACTTGCGCAAGGCCAATAAGGGAGGGAAAAGTTCACATTAATCCACTTCTGTCCTTCTTTACACAGATCACCCCTTGGAGCTGTAAGACCCCTAAGTTGGATGTGAGAGCTTGGATTTAGTTTGTAATATAACCATATAAGACTGTACAATCAGCTTGTTCGCTGTCTTCAGGCAATGAGAAATTTTCAGAGAGAGTTCTTTTTGAAGAGTCCAGTCAAGCTGAAAGCCCCATCTGTTCACTTTTTTAAAAACTGGCATTTTATAGTATTTTGCTTTAAAAACTTGCTTAAAATTGCACTGAAGTAGAGTTCAAGTATATGCTTAAAGGACTTGCCTGAATTTTAGCTAGTTACAAGGACAGTATTTGTTTAGATTATTTCTATATCTCACCTTTCGGTCAAACGATCTTCATGGTGGAGCTGACTGCGTTTCAACAGGAATGAGGGGGCAGCCGGCTCCCTTCAACCGCTCCTTCCCTGGCCAGTAGATGGAGACAAAGTGATCTTCCCCTTGCCAGTACTCGGACACCCAACTTCGTTTTTGCCAAAGGCTTTAATGCATAGGTCAGTACACTATGAAAGTCAGGCTACAGAGCAATCAGATTGCAGGAGTCACAGTGGCCTAAGTTCATGGCTAGGCATATGCTAAGACATTGTCCCAAACTTTACAGTCCCTGAAGCTCACCCTTGGAAGTGTGGGACAGGTAGAACACTGTGTTAGCAGAGTTTGCAGGACAGTTGTCCCCACGACCTTGGTGACAGGGGTGTACAGAGCAGGCTCACTGTCTGATCTATCCCTACGGGGAATGACAACTTTTCACTGGTGAGAGGTGGCACTGGAGTCACATCAGTCTGCAGTGACATGTCACCTGATTTGTTCACATGAAAGTTGGATGATGCCAGCTATTTACTAAGCTTTTATTTCAATTTGTGTTGGGGGGGAGGGAGGTGACATGATGTTGCATCAAGCTACATATTCCAGTCCATTTTCCTGCTGTTTTCCTTATTGCAAAAAAATGGGAAGAGGGTATGTTGTGCAAGACCTCCAAATAAACTTTAATTGCATAGCCTGAATTTGACAGTATGTGACTGAGCCTCATCTAAAAATAGGATCGCCCATAGTAAGAAAACACTAAGAAAGTTTACTTAATTCAAAATCCCAACATGTAGCCACAACCTTTATTATAAAGCTTATAGATACACAGAACAGTGGCATGCAGTCAGTAGACATGGGGAACTAGGCTAGTCCCCTAAATGTTCCTGCTAGCTTAGAGTATTAAAGTATTAAAGCCTGGCGCCTCCTTCCCAAAGCCCAGGAAGCTTCTACCCGGCTTAGGGAAGGAGGTGCGATGCTCCAACAGGGCCCAAGAACCCTTCCGCTTTTGGAAGGAGAAAGAGGGGCTCCAGCATCCTGTCAGAGGCCTGCCATCTCCTTCCCAAAGTCCAGGAAGCTTCTGCCCAGCTTAGGCCAGGAGGCACAACACTCACACCCACAACATCACCTTCCCCCACCCCCACAATCGCCCTTGCAAGCTGGCACCTCGGCCCTAACTGTCCTCCTACAAAAAATTCACCACACACCACTGATATAGAAATAGGTTTTTTTAAAATATTTTGTGATGACAACAGACACTATATTTCCTTTAATATAGTGTTAAGGAAAGTTATTCATTTAAAGTTAGAAGCCAAAGCAACACTGAATTTGATGCAACCAGGATTTCATCCTGAGACACAAACAATAAACAGCATACCTTGCTGTTTAGGAAACACAGAAGGCGAATATGAAGGAGGTTCGTTGGTTGCCTGAACACCATCTCCCCTTCACAACACCCCCCAGAATGACCTTCAATTTTCATCTGCCTTTCAGAATGATGGGAGGAGGGTCAAATATTCCTGAGGCGACAAGCTAAACTATAGAACTAGACTTTCAGGCTCCAACAGTGACAAGGTTATCACACTGAAAACCAGGGGTGGGGGAAGAAAGAGACCATCTGAATACATATCTGATTTGAAAGCTGCTGGTCAAAATCAAGGATATAGTGCAGAGCAATGGAGAGGGCATTCCTTCCAAGTTACGACAACCCGGATGCAATTTATCTGCCTCTTTATTTGCAACATTGTATAGCTTTTTAAAAAAATTAAAACAGAATCCTGAGCCATTTATTTTGATGGAGAGTCACCACTTTAATCCCTCGCTCAAGGTACGTCACCTCTGTGAGAGAAAGGAGATTGCTGAATCTAACAATTCTCAGGATTTTTGCAGTCCAACCTGGTGTGAAAAGGTGAGTACAGGAGTAAGTTTCTTGGCTAACTCAAGGCACACCTGGCTTGGAGAGACTGTTATCCTGTAGCAAGGATAGCTAAGTGAACTGGCTTTGCTATTCCTGGGAGGAAGTGGAAAAACATTTCAAGAGGACACTTCTGCAGGTATAGTATTCACTTCTGGTATCTTTGCCACTTGAAGAGAATTAGAAGCAATTTTAGAAACAGTTTCAGAATTTAGAACTAGCAAGATATCAACTACTGCAATGAAACAAAAAGTATACATTTTTTCAGAGGAAAGGAACAGATCCCCACCATAAGCAAATCCCATATTATTTGAACCATCTAACAATAAACCTGTGCCATGCAGTACCAATAGCAGAAGAAGAGGAATGGGGAGACCCAAGTTCAGGTCCCCACTCAACCATGAAGTTCACTGGGTGGCCTTGAGACAGTTAGCATCTCTTAGACTAACCTACCCACACAGTTGCTGCAAGGATAAAATCATAACCATGTATACAACTCTGAACTCTTTGGAGGAAATGTGGAACGTATTAGGGATGCCATATTTCAAACAGTGAAAATCTGGACAGAAAGTTGTTGAGCATATATCTGGATTTTCCCTGACGGTTTGAAAAGACATTTCACTAAACCCACAAAACCCACAAAAATATTCATTAGAAATACAACGTCCAATGAATTATTCCCTAAATAATAGGATCTGGTTTTCCCAGGAAGAATCACAATTGTTATTTCACACAGAAAGCTGCAAAAGAGCACAAAATTTCAGCCAACGTTTCTGGGGGAGGGAGGAGGGCAAGGAAAGGGGGAGAGGGAGAGAGAGAGATTGAGATTTTCAGTCATCATAAATCATCATTTAATCTGATGAGAAGCTGCAGCGAACCTTGGGGTCACATGCTATCTCCTCCAGTGTCCTTCTCAAATGCAGCTACAAGAAGCAGTTTGGAAGCTTCCAGTTCCAGTTCAGCATAACCACAGCTTGTTGTTTCATCCAAGCCTGACAAACTGTGGTCAACTAAAATTGATGCAAAAGCTTCCAAATGCCTCCTCACAGCCATGCCAAAGAGGACAGGGGAAGGGTAAGCACACAAGGCCAAAGCTTTTCATGGCTCGTTATAATCACGGACTATGGGTGATCTCTCATATTCAGGTTGCTTTCTAGTACTAAGAACGACCGTGTTCAACTTTACTCTTGGGAGAATTCCTGTGATATTAATAGCCATTTTCCCAGCAGGGTGATGTGGTGACAGAGAAAAGGTCACCTGCTCAAGATATGTAAGGCACACAGATGTTAAAAGCACCTTATAAAGTACAAGAAACATTTAGAAATGGGTTGCAAAGAAATTGAATAAATAAATAAATATGGCTAAAGTGCAAATATCCTAAAAGTAGGCCATCATTTTATTAGTAGACCTTTAAGGCTTGTATTTTCTTTTCTTTTTTTAAGTGGCTATATTCACCCAGACTCGAAATTGTCTCTGCTCTTTGTTCAATTGCAGGGCAGATGTTATGGCACCACATAAAAATCAAAGTTCTTCTCCCAGAGAAAAATTAACTTGGATGACAAAGAGAAGGTTTGAAGGCAATAAACAAATGAAGGAAGAATCTTGAACCAATATTAGTTGAAAAGAGACTGACAAGCGTTTGATAAGTCAATCAATCCTGTATCTCATGAGAAGCAGATCCAAAGATGATGGATAAGCACAGAAGGTGGCTACCTAGCAAGTCTTTCAGAAACACTGTAAACACTTTATTGCACAAGCTGGTGAGTCCCAGCCAAGTAGGCTGACAACACAGCAAATTCACAGATTGGAAAAAATAAAGGCAGACAGCTTTCATGGAAGCTATATGTTCATCCAATTTCACAGCAGTTGGGATTATCAAGACCAAATTATACTTTACCATCCTGTCAAGGGTTTGGGTAGATGGGCATTTCTACTAACCATAATGATTTACCAGCTAAGGGAGCTCACAAATAATTGCTTCTCCTTTCCTGCAATGTATGATAGCAGGGAGGGAAAGCCTAGAGCTTTCTACCAACAAAAGGATCTTTCGATAGATAAGAAAGGAAGGTAAGATGTCTGCCCTTGAAATATAAACAGGTCCAGACACCTCTTTATAGACAGATCTGCTGTCTCGTATAACTATTCTGCCCACAATTTTCAAAGATGGCTTTAATATAACCATGGGAAGGAAAGACGATTTGCAACAGACACTTTGATGGTATAAACAGTTCTGTTGTCCCCAGCTTTACTGCGGCAGTGCTTCTGCTGACCACAAAAGGAAAGAAAATTAAAAAGCCACTAGATACAGCCACTTAAAAAAAAAAAGGCAATGCCAGATGTGAAGCCTTGCTTGAGCAAACATCTTCCACTCATATGCTTGCCACCAAGAAAGTGTGAGGAATGTATCAAGGTGGGGAATCTTGCATAGCCTTTGGTTTAGCTAGTGTGTCAAATTAAGTGTGGGGATAGAATAATAGGATGCAGCCATATTCCCAGATCCACAGACCACCTTACCTTTTCCAGTGACAGTGCCCCTCTCTCATACACTCACACACACAGACACGATTACAGTTCTATCACAGCTCCATTTCTCTCTCACACAAGAGTATATGCTTCTATTTACATAACCTGACAGACCAGAGGAGACCTATATTTTATGAGCATACATAAGAAAGGGATTCCACCATAGCGAAGCTCTCCCTCCCCCTCAAGTGTGTATGCTGCATTGTTCTGCATTATATATGGACAGACTTCCGATTTGCTAACGGTGATGGAAAAATTTCCAGGGCTTTGTTTTTTCACGAAAAAATTTTCAATTTCATCTTAGTAACAATGAATGGGTGCCAACTACAAATAAATATTCAGGAAACATGGCAGTTTCAGAGATTTTAGCTTTGCTTACTAAATGCAAGTGAAATAAACATGCTAATTTTGATCACTCTCTCGGGTACCAGGACATTTTCTAATGCAAACTGAAAATTTTCTAATACAAATTACTCTACTTTGCACATATATTTTAAAATTCAAATTCATTCCCCCCCCCCCCCGAAAGCAGACATTGCTGCTTGTGAGATCTACTTTGTCAGACAGAGCCAGATGCAAAGTAGTCTCTCAAAGGGGGGGCCATTTATCTTTGCACATCATGAGCCCATAGAATTGGGATGACCCACATAAACAAATCTACATTTGAGTTACTAGAGATCAGAGATTCATACAGCCCAATTTAAATGGAGTGGGGAAACCTTTTGGTTGTTGCTGTTTAAGTTTGGAGTCTTGCTATTCTACTAGAAGTTATATATCCATTTACCAGTACATACTGATCCATCTTCAGCTCAACCTTGTTCTAGATCTCCTCCTCTTCTCCCAGATAAAGGTAACCTTGGTGGAGTACTAAGAGGAGGAGCTGATCTCCTCAAGGACTGACTCTCCCACATGAACTGACCCAGATCCTGCAATCATTCATAGACAAATTACCACATTTCATTCTAACAAAACAACAAAGTTGTACTTATTTTAATTTATTCTTTTGAGATAGCCTCTCAAATGTTTCAGCCAGATTTATGTGCTGGTAGCTGGCATATTTTATGAGGTATCCATCCTTGCCAACATAAAACTGGCTTTTGTCTAATGAGTGCTGGAAAGTTTGCACAGCATCTTCACTAGATGCTGCCTGGTAAATAAAGCCACCTTAGCCTACTTTGTCATGCATTACCCATGACAAAAATAGAACATATTTTGCCTTAAAATAGAACATATTTTGCCAATATTTTTATCCAGAATCACACTGTGTTCCAAGCTAAATTCTGAAAAGTGAAGCAATTTCTCTTCTGCTCGCTTGTCATTATACCTAGGCTTCCATGATTATCTGAGTCAACATAAAAATGCAATATTTACAAATACTTAGGCTTTGATGCATGTTTCTTTCAGCTTTCACGCTATAAAGTAGGGGGGAAATTACCCTATCATCAACCCCTGTACAGTGGTACCTCGGGTTACATACGCTTCAGGTTACAGACTCTGCTAACCCATAAATATTACCTCACGTTAAGAACTTTGCTTCAGGATGAGAACATAAATCGTGCTCCGGCGGCGCAGCAGCAGCGGGAGGCCCCATTAGCTGAAGTGGTGCTTCAGGTTAAGAACAGTTTTAGGTTAAGTACAGACCTCCAGAACGAATTAAGTACTTAACCTGAGGTACCACTGTATTGTGTTCTGCAATACCCCTCCCAAACCCTTAAATCTTCATTTGAGGCCCTTTTCCAAGGCAGATTTGGAGGGAGGGAGAGCCCCTCCATTTGTGGGTCTCCATCTATGGAATGCACTCCCCAGCGAGATGCCTTCCTAGACATCTTTTTGACGCCAAGTAAAGATTTTTCTCTCCCCCCCCCCCCCCGGCTTCTGATAAACCAAGATGACATTGTTTGTGGTGCCAAAGCTTCCTTTGGCTGCTGTTGTTTTATTGATTTTGTTTATATACCGTTTTATATTTTTAAGGGGGAAAGTCTCAAATTGGTTTACAAGCTGTTATGGGGAAGCAGGTGTTGCATTTTATGTTATGCATAATATACTTGGTTTATAACAGTGTTGCAAGTCACTTGGAGTTTCTTCAGGTAACAAGTAACTAACAACAACAACAGTCATCATATGTGGCTTATCTGGTAGATTAATAATTATCTCCAATAAGTGCAAAAGGAAGTTGTGCAGTTGCCTCTTGGTTTATCCTCTGGCTAGTGAACCAGGATTTGTGCTTTGACTAATTGCACCGACAAAAAAAAAAGCCTGTTATATTAAAGCAAAGTTCCGTATTTGCCAGAAATTGTTCAAATGTGGGGAAAGGTGTGTTCTGCTTTACATCTGTGTTAAAAGATCCTGTTCCTTAAACCTGCCTCTTTGCTCCAGAAGACCATGTCCCAGGAACCAGAAATGGTCAATGCACAAAACTCTCCCACACTTCTCTAGCCAGTACTAGACGTTTATTGTGGTCAATGTCCATTATGTGAGAAATAAACAATACTGAATTCAGTCATTCACTTATTCGCTCAAGCTAGGAAGAATCCTCCCAGTTGTCAGAGGCAAGTCTAGCTGTCAAATTTCTCAGGCAAAAACAACAAAGGAAGTTGCTAAAACACATTCAGATCCACAATTCCTTGGTAATGCTTGGAAGACTGAATGAAACCATTTAGTAGGTGTGGTAGGTAAGTGGCAGCATTACTCTACCCCAGCCCTTTAGACTCACAGTTCTGTGGTTTTAACAGTGTCTGCTTTGTAAACCAGACAGCCTCTATTATAATTTAATATATAGATGGAAACCAAAATACAGCAGTTTTCTTGTAATTCAGATTCTATGTATTTATATTAATGCACACATGACTTCCAAGAAGCCCATCTGAAACACAAGTCAACGGTTGTATTTTTCTGCCATATAGGACTTCCTTTCCGAAAAGGATATTCTAGACAAGTTGCTCACTTTTCTAAGGTGGACTTTGCCATTAAAAAAAATCCAGAGTCGTTCTGTGTACTTAAATAAAAGTTACACCCTTGCTACTGGCTACAAGCACAGAGAAATTGACTAAGGGAAAACATATGTTAGGACCTCCTGGCCTGCCCACAGTAAGCAACCACAATTAGTATCAGGGGCTCCATCTCCAAGGAGACAATCTTCACCAATCCCAGGAACAAGTGAGCTTTATTAACAGCTGAGGTTTGTATCCAACGTATTGCTAAGTGAACGTCTCATCAGCACAAAGGCCTTTACTTGCACAACAGAAAGTTCTACGCTCCACCTGCGTGCCCCCTAAATCTCTTCTGAGTTCCCCCAACCCTCTAGAACAGATTCAGAGAGAGAGAGAGAGAGAAAACCCATTGCACAAGCAGAAATCCTTGCACTGGCGGAATGTGCCAGTCTAGCCCTACTGTATTAACATTCCAACCTTTTGTATCAATTTGAAATTATTTTTCCCTCCCCTTTAAGGACTTTTGCTTTGTATAACCTTGCGAGACAAAATAAGTTCAATAAAAAAAATAGGATTTTCTAGAAATGATAACATTTGACATCCAATGTGGTCCCATGAAAAATCTATTGGGACCTGGGATAACAGAGGTCAAATCACTGCTCCAGTTATAAGATTACCATGAGCAAGTCTCTGTGTGTGTGTCTGTTTCCCATCTGTACATGGGAATTATGGATGTTTCTCACAAAAAGAAATGGTACAAGAGGCTGAAAAAGACAGAAAAGCAGTTTGGATACAACATTAAAGATTGCAATAATATGTAGGGTGTTTGTTAGAGTTGCTAATGCAATCAACATTAAAAAGAGAGAGAGAGATCCATAATTTGAATTGAGCAACCATATATTGATGATGAAAGTTAATTCTCTAGAGTAGTCAAGTGTCCAGGATGATCACTTATTTATTTATTTATTTATTTATTTATTTACTCATTAGTCAGATGAGCACAGTTGTATTCAAAACTAAAAGCTTTCTCTGTGAGATGTGATAATTGTCTCCAGAGACATCTCTCCGAAAAAACATCATTCTTAGATTTAAAGTAAATAAGAGCCTTTAAAGTTACATTCATCTTATATCAACAGACAAGGTTTCATCAAAGAATAAAAGATCTAAAGATGGCTCTTGGGGAAATCATTTTATGCTTAATCTACATTTAATTAAACCTATTTTCTGATAATTAGTTATTGATTGTTTGTTAGCAGTTTGAAAGAACATATTCTTTCATACATATTCCAGCTCATTAATCCTAAAGGAGTTCATCCTATTTAAAGACCAAATAGATCGCTACTCATTTTCAGATTATATCACACTGAAACAGATAGTGACATTCACAAAAGTGAAATAACTTCCTAATCTGCATATCACTTTTGTGAATGTCTGTTTGGTTCACCCTATCAACTTTCCATTCCACATCCCTCCACTGACTTCTGAATCCAGCTGCACTTGCTCAACAAAACCCTCCCTTTTTATTACTTCATGTGTTCCCAGACTGAACCTTGACGCTGGAATCAGTTCTGGCAGAAATTAAGTCCCATCCAAATCACCTGTATTAAGAAAGTTCCCACCTATTGGTCTTACAGCAGTCTTCTAGAACGTCATGGACTCCTTAATTTGGCCAATCTTTTTTTAAAAAAATCTAATAAAACATCGCTTTCAAATGTTTGTGAAGTTTGGTATTAAGTAACATAGCAAGGGCTGAACTATTCTGCTGACTCACATGACAGCCAGATCAGGTATATATATTTGTTTCTGCCAAGAAAGTGTTAAATATCACATTCTCCCAGTAACCATGGAACTCGGATGAAATATCTACTGTAGGATTTCCTTCCTCCCCAGCCCAGAAGTCTGCTACTCATTATTGCTGTGACTCCTGAGGGCAAAAAGACAGATCACACAATTTTAGGAACAGCTAGCAATTTACCCATCTTCATAATAATGCAAATACTTTATAAAATCATCTCTTTTTCTGATTAATTTTAGGTGTGCTAGATAAAAAGATATAGAGATAGATAGTTAGGTAGATGATAGATAGATAGATAGATAGATAGATAGATAGATAGATAGATACCATACTCTGAATTGGATAGTTGCAATTGGAATGTTTCCCTCAGATAATAAATGACCCAATCTGGTTTCTGTTGATTTTTAAAACTAAACACCTAATATGATCCTATACTTCTGTTAATAAAAGAACTGTGTAGTTTCTCTTTTTTCCTCTCTTATACCTTTGAAGGGTCTTGTGTTTTTCTAACAATGGAAACAGACCTGGGTAACAAACATTTTATTTTTCTAGAGATGGGGAAACAGTCACTGCATTATTATTATTAAACTTTCTATACCTCTCTTCATGTGTCTCCATCCCAAAAGGCAATCTGAAACTTGCATAACACTTTAACAGCTTTTTCTTTTTCAAATGACTCCTACTTCTTCATTTCATCTTAAGAGTTCTTAGAGAGATTAAAATTCATAACTTTGCCATAAACTAACTTTCACCTCCCTCCCCGCACAGCCCCAGTTTTGTTTATCATTAAATCTGATGATTTAATGAAGCTTCTAGAGATCTTGAAAGCTCACACACTATTTGAAGACATTTTGACTGGCCTGGTATGGATTTGGGATTTTTTTTCCTTATAGGACACCATGCCTACATTTGCTGTATTTTTCGCTCTATAAGACGCACCAGACCATAAGACGCACCTAGTTTTTGGAGGAGGAAAACAAGAAAAAATAATATTCTGAATCTCAGAAGCCAGAACAGCAAGAGGGATCGCTGCACAGTGAAAGCAGCAATCCCTCTTGCTGTTCTGGCTTCTGGGATAGCTGCACAGCCTGTATTCGCTCCATAAGACGCACACACATTTCCCCTTACTTTTTGGGACGGAAAAAGTGAGTCTTATAGAGCAAAAAATACGGTACTTTTCATGCGAGTAGAAATGCTATTATCCAGGAGTGAACTACAGTCTTTGTCTCACATGAGCAACATTAGTAATCAGACCCTGCCTACATAGTTCCATTGTCGTCTAACAATGTACCATTAAAATGGAACCATTTCACTAAAAACCATTTAAAAATCAATCCTGAAAGGACAATTTCAGTGGAA
This sequence comes from Podarcis pityusensis, assembly GCF_964106645.2. NCBI lineage: Eukaryota > Metazoa > Chordata > Lepidosauria > Squamata > Lacertidae > Podarcis > Podarcis pityusensis. The sequence continues at coordinate 52,248,792 of NC_138027.1, forward strand.
GTGTTCTATAATTGTTAGCATGGATCATGGGCATGTCTGTCTGTGTAGATTTGAGCTTTAAGAATCTAACTAAAGCACTGACCCAGAGAATCTTTAATTCTGATAGTGATCTAAAAACAAAAAAACTAGAAGCTTGACTTGAAAAGTAGGTGATTGAAAATCAGTATATAAAGAAATTAAAGTGACTTGTACGTGAAGAATGATGAGACACAAATAGAAGATAACATGTTAAGGCTGAACTAGCCTAGGAAGATGTGTGGCCCTGGAATACTTTTGCGCAACAATTTTGTCACATTTTAAGAAAAACTTTACAATGATAAAAATTATTTTTAAAAAAAAAATTGTCAGATTTTGAGAGTCAATAAAGTCTCTAGCCCTGAGGATTACAGATAAATGTTTGAAAAAACCATGGCCGAAAACTGCTGGATTGTTTGAAAGAATGCTACAGGTTCAAACATTCCTCCTATCAAATTTTTGCTCAGATATGATGAAGCTCACTGGGTAGTCTTCACACGTCATCTTTCAATGTAACTAATACTCCACAGGACCATGAAGGATTGCAAAAGAAAATATTTTACTTATTAATTGAAAAGCATTTATAAATTAGTTATTATTTTTTAAATCTCTATGTGGTACACCAGCAAATACAAAGTCAGAAAGACAGAATGGGGTTTTTTGAGAAGAGGGACAGAGTTGGCATACTCTGCTCTTTTTCCCAGCTGTAGTGATGCAACATTAAGTGAAATCGTGCAAGTCACCAAAACAGGATATATGTCTGCATGTTAAGTGTTTTCAAGACTAAACTTGATATTCTGCACTTGAGGGTAACTGTTTCAGATTAAGAATGTTGCACAACAGAGGTCCAGACCTAAGCACTGCCCTGTGCAAACTGTGTTTGCCCAAGAGAGGGAGGCCCAGGGACAACCAGTTCAAGAAGTTGCCCATCATGGGGAAAAAATCATCTTCTTAGACCCCTTGATAAACTCCTTTTAAAGTTCAAAATTAAGGGCCATCATATGGCCACCTTGAGTTATAATCCAACACACCAGATTCATCAAAATAGGTACATTGTCTCACTGTAGATGTCATGCTAAATTAACCATTGTTTAGTATAGGATGGCGCTGTAGTCTAAACCACAGAGCCTAGGGCTTGCCGATCAGAAGGTTGGCGGTTCGAATCCCCACAACAGGGTGAGCTCCCATTGTTTGGTCCCTTGCTCCTGCAACCTAGCAGTTCAAAAGCACGTCAAAGTGCAGGTAGATAAATAGGTACCGTTCCGGTGGAAAGGTAAACAGTGTTTCCGTGAGCTGCTCTGGTTCACCAGAAGCGGCTTAGTCATGCTGGCCACATGACCCCGCCGCAATCCCAGAGTCGTCTGCGACTGGACCTAATGGTCAGGGGTCCCTTTATCTTTACCTTTTAGTACAGGATATGCATTGCATGTTAATCAGCATTAGCTTTAGCCAGTGTTTCAAAGCAGCTTTGAATGCTGGTTAAAAGCTGGATCACAATTTTATTATTCATTAAGACATTTTTACCTATGGTTAACACAAAAGAAACAATCACGATTCATGTCAACAAGGGAAGAAGGCAGAGAGCACAGGAGCCTGCTTCACATCTCTTCCACCAGGCTCTTGTGTTAATAGCATGCAAGTAATAAGTTAGCTATGCCTTCCAGATTATGCATTTTCTTTATGGCCCACATCTACACTCTTGTGTCAGAGTACAGTATCCCTTTAAATTTTCTGCCTCTTTACTGCAGCCAAATCCTCAAGCATCAGAGATTTGCTGCACTCAGTTTTTTTCTGTCTCACAGCAAAACAGGAAAAAGATAAGAACAACCAGAGAGAACACTCAGTTACCAGTTTGTTAACCCAAAAGCTTAGCAGGAGACACTAAAACGAATAAGGTGTGGACAGAGTGAGCAACAACATTCCAAAGAACAGCATTTTAAACAGAAGCAGGGGAGCAAATATACCCAGAAGAAATTAATGTGAGAAGGAAGAAAGATGGAAAGTATACCCCACAACCCAGCAGTCTACCCACAACTGGCTGGTCTATGTTGTCCACACTGTGTACGCTTGCCATAAAAAACACCAGTTTGTACACACACAAAATGCATTTGTTACATCAAAATGCTGTCCTGACCTGCAGCTTAAAAAACCGTAGAGCCACAAGCACATTGCGGACATTTCCCCATTGTTGTCCAAACCTTGATTGACTAGAAACATCATATTCTCCCTAACTGACCAGAGTACAGCCAAAGAGCAGTTCAATTGGCTAAAGTGCCCAAGAATATTAAAAGCAGGCAGGGTGCTACACAGTTACTCATAAAGACTTTCTTCTGTCTTTTAGCCAATAATTGAAAAAGATGTTGTCTATTTCTGTCCATTGCCAGAGTTTCTATACTTCCCTTGCCAGTAAAAGCAATTTGGCTCCATTTGGCCACAGCAGTGTTATTCTCCTGCACAGGTGGGCATGGATTTTTACAACCTGAAAACAAGTCAATGGGCAAGGACATTACTTTTGACAATATTGAAATAAGCATTATTATATTACTGTTTAGTAAATTAAAGTTTCAATCTTAGGCTTGTACTGTTGTTAAATAGTGCCTCAGGCTTCTCCCTATCTACCCTCATGGTGCCATATCATAAAACATGCGGCTACAGGCCTGCTAAATGATGTAATGGCAACATTTAATACACGGGGTAATACAGGGGGGATATTTCCTGGCACAATAAGCACATACATATGCCAAGTTTTAATCCTTAGATTTCAGAGGATCTCTGCAGGTAAATCTCTGCACAACTGATGGAAGTTCTTCAAAGTTTTATGAGATCATTCTTGCATTAAAACACCAGTGTTGCAAAAGACTTTTTTTTCAATAATAGGGTAGGATGCACTGAAGAAAACAATGAACAGTCTCTTGCTTGTTCAGTGAAATGCCAATGGAAGACAAACGTCAGAGTGAAGGAAGCCAAAATGGTGCCCTCCAAGTGTTGCTGGATTACCATTTCCATCATCCCTGGTCAATGGTCAAGCTGGCTGGGATGATGGGAGCTAGAGTCCCACAATATCTGAAAGCTCCATGTTAGCTACATGCACTTTGGAATCACTGGTGGATTGCACCAGTGAACCTGGATGGCATTCTATTTTCTGAAGTCTGATTTTCATCCCAGAAGAGAATGAAAATGAATAAATGTCAAAGTACCGTATTTGTTTTATTAAGCAGTTAGACACATAACTGGTGATTCCACAGAACAGGACATGGGCATGTCCTAGAGAGGCCATCTCTGAGCAACAGGATGACACAATCAGGCTGTCACTGACATTCAGCACCACAACTAGCCTGAACACTCCAAGAATAAGCTACTGGGTGTTCTGGAAGGGCTTGAACATCCCAACGTGCAGGTTACTCCTAGGAAAAAAGTGGTGCTGTCACACAGAAGATTACTGGGGAATAACAAGCTGTTGGATGTTACCAGGAAAGGTACTGAAGCCTTGGCATGATGGGCTTGTTCCACAATGGCGGCCTTGTGTAGAGGTGTTCTGGAGAGGGTTGGGAAAGCTAAGCTGTGCAGGGGGATACAAAAGTGAGCTGCACCCCAAGATAATTAAGTCCATTTCTTAAATATGATTAATGGATGATTCATATTCAGGTATGGGAATATGGCACAAAGGTCAACCCCATCACTTTATTCAGTTCACCCTGAGCTTTTCCTGCTCTTCTTATGAGCCATGTTCTTTCTATTGACATCTTCTGCACCAACCCACTTATGTAATAATCCCCTGACTAATCAGTTATGAGTAAAAGCCACCCATGAAGAACCTGTTTCGCTGACAACACATGCCAACCAAAAGAGTGTCCCTAAGTGTTGGGTAGCGTGGGAAAATTCAGCTAGCCAGAACCCTCTGTCCACCAAGGAAAGACATTGCCAGCACATCTTGCAACCACCAAGTATGCAATCCAGCCAAATTTAAATGGTTTTGGTTTAAATTTGATTTCAAATGGGAGGCATAATCATGGCCACAGAGGTTTTCCCTGACCTTTTCAAGACCAGTTTTTGCATGCGCATCTTTTGGGCCAAGAACAAAGATGCAAATTTGCTTTAATGTCTCACATCTGATTAGGAACACTACTATAAACTAATCCTTAAAATAGGTATACCACCCTTCAGAAATGCTTCTCAGTGGTTTACATAAAATTAAACAAAGCAAAAACTAGCCATTGCTCTACTTTTGTTGACCCTCTAGATGAGTTTTATGTATAGAACATTCTTCAGATTCTTTCTCCTTTCTATAATGTATACACTAGAGTCTTAAGAAGTACCACAAATACCCACGTCCTATGTATACAACACCCTATGTATCCACCTTTCTTTATTAGGGAGGTTCATACAGGGTTTTCCTCCATACCTTAAGAGAAACTCATTAAAATGAAAATTGTTACATAGCCTACTGTGCATCCAAAGGAAGACTGGCTGTGCTGAAACATGACTAACTACAAGAGAAAACAAAATCTCCCAAGGTGCCCTGTTCAGTAATGTAATGCTCCTGTATCGGAGCTTACACTTAAGGAATTCTGCCTGGAATTCCCAAGCAACCTTCAGGCTTTATGGAATCACTGCTAATTGCACTAACCTTGGGTTTCTAGTGGAGTGATATATAGCTAATGAAATGGCAGCTGCTTCCCAGATAATAAATAATAATAACTGAAGCAACAACAGCAAGTCATTATCGAGTCTATGTAGACTGCCCGTACCACACACCCATATAAAACAAAGCTTTATAGAATATCTAGTTTTAATTGTGACTCTAAATTATAACTTCAAATACTACAGGCATCTAGGAATATCCATTCCAGTTTAGCAGTGTTTTCAATAGATGGATGACCATATTACATAGATTGAAGTTTATAGTTTGTTGTTTACATCACAATCCAGAGAGCAGAGCAACAGTTTTCATGCATTAGAGTTCTGTGTACAGAAACAGTTATCCTGAGATAATTGAATGCAAATATTTGATTTGGGGAGTACTTCAATAATGTACAGTTGGTGTGGAATTAAACACATGAACAACAAATTTACTTTTTCCAAAGTTATTTTATTGGAACAGTCGGAAATTATTTCAAAGACACAACAACTCAACGGCACATCCCTCTTACATAAATATAGATCTTAGGGGGTGGGGAATAAAGACACAGAACTGTATTATTTTTTATTATTACCTTTGCCTGAAAACCATAAAGGCAAGAGTCAGAAATGTTCTTTCCACTATCTTCCACATTCTCTTTCAACTCTATGTGCATTCAGTGATGCGTTCTGCAATCTGTTGGTAGTTTTGTTGGCATCCTATGTAAAAAAAATCATGAGCTTTTGTGTCTTGGTTCAATGTGTTTTGTGATGCTGGCAAGCACCACTTTTATGATTTTTTACTATCAGAAGTTATGATTTGACAGAAGTTTTCTGGAGACCATAAAAATTCAAGAAAATCTGTTTTGAAGATTTTACCGGCTCTGGATTTAACCTGAACCCCATAAAAAATCAAGAATATGCATGTCTGTCTCTCTGGGGTGACATGGGGGCAGGGGAAGCAGCCAGGAAGGGATGGTGCCCATAGCACTCTATCACAATTCCATATGCCCATATTTACCCACAAGCTCCAAAAGACCGACTACCCCCCCCCCCAAATCTAAAAGTGACTAAGCTCCTATCTGTACTGTGGAGTGCTATCACACATTGTTTGTCGGAACTGTTGTTGTTTGGGGGTGGAGAAACCCACACAGTTATAACAAAGAGCACAGAGGGGCAACAGACACTTGATGTCTAAGTAGCGATTTTCTGGTCCGTGCATCTTGCAGCTGTTCCAAGAGTAGGTGGAAGCACAAAAGGCGTCATGAAGCTGTTCGTAGGATGAACAGGAGAAAGCAGGAAAATGAGAAAGGAAAGAAGAGCTGAGAGGAGAGTAGGAGGAATGAAAGCAGGGTGTGGGCAGGAAGGAGGAGTTGACGTGATAAAGCATGAAAGGGTAAGCCTTTTAAAAGGGGGAAATGTTGCATACATCCGAAGAGGCTTCAGTAACAGTTGCTATGGAAACCATAACTTTCAATCCTGCAGCTCAAGTTTAGGAGTAGCTCAATATGATTTATGTGCGCTTGAGTGCTATCTTGAGTAGAGAAACTCTAAGAAGAGCAGTGTCCCTGAAGGGATGTTTCTGTGGAAAAATACGCAAACTATCACGCAAACCATTATTTTCATTACCATACAACAAGCAAATAGGCCTCATCTGCACTATATATTTAAAGCAGTACCATGCCTCGTCATGGCGCCCTGAACCCCAAAGAATCATTTTGTTTAAGCCAACATCCTTTAAAAAAAAAACAACTTGGCTCAATTAGACTCTGACCAACAGATTGGGTCCCTTTCAAATTTCAACAGGGGAGGCCAAAGTGGTTGGGGAAAGGGAAAGATTCTCAGCAAGGTAAAGGCCAGATCTTTAACATATTAAAAAAAAAAACCTTCAAGAACCCAGGTCAAACAGTCACCCCTTAATAATAATAATAAAGCCAAGAAGCAGCAAATGTCCAAATGCACTTGTCAGTGGCAAGCACATACTTTATTCTGTAGACTCCTGCTCTAGTCCAAAGAGAGAAGCAGTCAGCAGTTCATAACTCTCACTTGGTTTTAGAGGCAGCAAGCAGTCCTACCACTTCTGCAGGCCCCTAACTTAAGTTACCAGCCTTCGCCTTGATCTACCTTGATCGCCTTGTGTTGAGCTTCTGTGTGCTTCTGAAACTTAATGAGAGCACAGGAATGTGGTTCTACTCTTCTGCGCAGGTGAGCAGCGAACTCTTGTATCTTCAGTCGTGCAGAACTTTGGAGGCACTCGGAAGCAGCAGAACCAATGTCAGAGGCAAGATCCTGCCCTTCAAACAAGTAGGGGAAGGGGCAAGAGTCAGGAGCAACCACAGATTTTGCTCGATTATCAAGAGCAGTCAAAATATGTGAGTTGGCAAACAATTAGGTACTCTTGATTTATATGGGCAGCAGAAGAAAAACACATGGAGTATGAAACGTTGGAGGGGAAGAAATAGCCTCCCCATTCCCCATGGCATCCATGTTCATCTCTCAGTTCTCAAAGAGGGCTCGTTCAAATGCACTCTGTGCTCTGGGAAAGCTGTCACAACCACTCCCAGATTCCAGACCCCACAAATGGATCTGCAAACAAGAAGCTGGTGGATATGTGACCTTGACATGGACAGGCAACTGATTTAGAGGTGGTTGATCCTTGCCATTTTTATTACAGTAGGGGCAATACATTTCTCCCCCTAAAAATTCATAATATCCCCAAAACATTTTTCCTATAAATACATAATACCCCCAACACTATAATCCTTTGTACATGTCCTTGTATATAAACTGTGGGGGTGGGCATGAATCAGTGCAACCTATTCCCAAGTAAACGAAGATCACACAAATAGTTTTCAGGAACCCATTTAAATATGATTAACCCAGAACATCTCAAAAGGCATTGGAAAGGGGCAATTTATTACTTTATTATAAAACAAAATGCATTGCCAGTCATATCTTATTGTTCAGGGAACTGAAATCCAAAACTCACCACTTGTACAATTTTACAAGTAGGTAACGTAATATATGTGTGTGTGCTCATTTGGTAAGAAATGAGGGAAAACCTGAGAAGAGGGATAAAAACAAGACGTTTGGGGTTTTATCATTTGTTTTTTAAATTCAAAAAATATAAATATACTTGCTTTGACTTATAAATTTGGTTGCATATGAACATATAACCTATAACAATAAAATAAATGTCAAAATAAAGAAGATCTACAATAAATGCAATATATTGTTATAGAAACCAAGGCTACAGTCCTACACAAAAATTAAATGCCACTGTACTTGGTGAAGTTTTCTTTTGAATAAACAAACATAGGATCATAAGATCACTGTCAGAAACTACAAAGTCCTAACACGAAGCTATACCTTTCAGCTTAACATGTCTCCTGTTCTCCCGACTTTCTAAGTTTCTATAGCCACAGCTGGATTACAGAGAGACTTCTTCAAGCCTGCACATGAAGTATCTGTGTGCAAAAGAAATCCCTTATATTCTCTCCCCCCACCAACTGCACTATGCATTGCACATAAAATGCTGATGAACAAAAATAGCACAAGTAAAAATGTGCAGCCTGTATCCAAGGCTTTCCTTGCTCTTCTTCACTCTGCAGCCCTCCAAATCTTCTCCAGAAAACTGGAGGGCACCTCCAGAACAGATCTTGAAGGCAAATGGGGGAGGAGAGGAAAGTGAAGTCTCGAAGTGCACACCCACCTGCACAACACTGGATTTCACCCACATTTTAAAATAGCATGCCCTACATATGTTGAGACTGTTAACAGAGCAACACTCTGTCCAAGGGAGAACAGAAACCAATGTACACAAAAAAAGGTTTAAATCAAAGTTAACCATTCCTCCAAATGAGAAAGATCCTCTTTGAGGAGAGAGCAGTGAGTCACTTGTTCCTTAACAAGCTTTGCAGAAGTACCCAATATTGTTTACCTATGCTCATATGAATATTGCCATAGCAAAAGATAAATCCTTCGCTTGTGTAACAAACAGCTAAAATGGAGCGAAGTAGAGGAAGGATATGCTCAAAATGAGTGATAAATGCAGACACATCCAAATGCCTTGATTGAGCAGGCCTGGCAATTCTCCCGTCTGTTTTGCACAGTACAACAGTGGCTGGGGCCCATTGGGACTAGTAAGGCAGAAGGCTGGGAAACTAGTGGTAGGCGGAGCCAGAGCGAATTAATTCAAGTTTTGTCCCCGTCTTCCTCCCTGCAGAGTTCTACAAGGACAACCCTGAAGCTAAGAAAGAAGAGGAAGCTTACAGGCATTGCCAACTCCTGGGTTGGTTCTCAGTAAGAGGTTAGGCAGCTGGAGGCTGGCTGAGGGCAGAATGAGGTTGGTGGTGGGTCATTATCCCATGTGCCCTAATGGACAAACTGGGGTAACTGTGACACTCAGCCACAGGGCTACTTTCTCATGAAAAAATGTTGGCCTATTGTCAGGGTCAAGTCTTCTCTGAATGCTCAAAGGCACGTGCGGATTTGTGTGTCTCATTTTAATACAGAAAACTGAACTGCATGTGTAAAGCAGTATACGGATTGTCTCCATTCATTAACATCAATTGAAAAATTATTATTAATCTGGGAGTTGGTGGGGCAGTGCCCCATTTGCTGCAATAGAGCAGCCCACATTAGCACAGTGCAAGTTTTACATGGTTATAATCAAGGAGCAGTGTGCAGAAGGGATTTCCCTGAGGATCATTTCAGCTTCGCCCATGCTGGGGTTCTTAACAGTAAAGATGACAGCAAGTGTCATTCAACCTCCTTGAATCATTTATCTTAGTGCTGAAGTGTTATTGAAAACGTTTCTGCCAGTTTCAAAAACACGGGAAGAAGAGATCTAATCAGAGACTAGGAAGCAGTAGTATGTACACGCAAACGTTAAAGCGGCAAGTGATCCCCTGGCAAAACACCGAAGTGCCAGTCTCCTGTTATATAAGTACCTGTTTTTCAGCTGGGTTCGATGCCACAATGGTCACATATTGTTTTTAATGACATGGTTACTTTTAACATAAAAACTCCAGACTCTTGCAAGTTTGCGTGAATTTATCCCCAGTGTAATCCTCAGACAAGTTAACAGCTGTGGTTTTACTGTGACCCAAAAGCTCTGTAATCTCCAAGCATCCCTTTAATATATCATTGAGTGTAAGAGCAAGTCAATTTTTGTTTTAATACTAGAACAAAGAAGGTTCCAGAACTGAGTACCACAGTCTGCTGCCAGGTATGCAAGGGTTCTGTTCCCCCCACCCTGTTTAACCTAAGCAAGTCTCTTCCTGCATTACATGCTAAGCAAAAAGCAAGGCTTAATGTGAGTGACTGTTTTATGCTTGAAATATACTGTATATCAGCTATATCAGCTGTATTTTCAATCTGAGGGCCGTGTTCCCTTGTGGGAAACCTTCCAGGGGTCACATGACAGTGGGAGGTAGAAGGGGAAGATAAGACAGAGCCCTGGATGTGACTCTTTCATTTGTACATTAGGGTACATTCCACCCAGGCAAAAGATTGGTACACACACACACACACACACACACACTCATACCTACATATCTCCATCCAAGCAAGCAAATGGCATTATCACAGTTCATGGATTGATCTCAGCCCAGCAAAAGCACTTACGGAGGTCAGCAAGGGGTGTGGCCTGAGATGGTGTGATCTAGGGAGAGTCCTGAGAGCCACACAGGAAGACTTAGAAAGCTGCATTAGCCCCCGGACCTGAAGTTCCCCACCCCTGCTGTATAGTCGAAAGCAAGTCATGTTTCTCCCAGGAAACTACGCATACAGGATTGCATCCTAAGCCACAGAACTAATTTTAGTGCTATTTCCGCCTAGCACATCTAGGTTCATTACAAAAGGAAATAATGGATTCTGTCAGAGTCAAGCATAGGTCAGCAATAAAAAAGCAAGGTATAAGTACAGTTAATTATTTATTTATTCAAAGAAACCATAATAGTGCATGACTAGTGAGCACAGCAACTCTTCCCAGTAGGTACTGCTCCAATGAGGCAGTTGCAAGGACTAAAGGTCCCCATCTTCCCACCACTCTCTAAAGCTCCTCCTCTCGAGGGTATTTCCCACACAGTCACAAACTATGTCTGTGCACAACCAAAAAGAGCTCTGCTCTCTTCATTTCTCTGCATGTTCTAGGAGACATGGGGGGAAGAGAGCTGGTTGCAGCAGGAGGGGGAGACTCCCTGGATTCTTCAACAGCCTGTCTCAACTCTTGCCTCTTGGCCACCCTCCTCTCCAGCCATGAGTCTAAACTGCTCTCTGCCACAGTCTCTTTCTGCTCACTAAACCCTGTTACCTCTTCTGTTTCCAACACCTCCTCCTCCCAGTCTGCTCCTTCTTCCTCTGACCACACATCATTGCCCCACCACCAATCCCCTGGCTCTGAGCCTTCTTCTCCTGGGAGTTCCCCAGCTGGTGTATCCCACCATTCCTTTGCATCCAGCAAGTCCATGACAGATTCATGCCTGTGAGCTTTCATATCTCTGGTTATTTAAGTACCTGCTGGTAGCCTCTCTAAACTATGGATTAGTTGGAAGCTACATGTTCATTTTATGAATAAAGCTCAATTCACACGTGCAGAACATGATATGTCCAACACTTGCTGTTCAACATGGGAATTAATGCCACTGATGAGTACAGTGGAACCTCTACTTACCACCATAATCTGTTCCGGTGGCCCGTCCTTTAGGCGAAACAGGTCACTGGTAGAAGCACCATTGTGCGCATGTGCAGACGGCGACAGCCACTTCTGCACATGCGTAAACGGCAGAAGCCGCTTCTGCGTGTGCGCAAATTGTGGCAAACCTGGTATTTACCATATTTTTCTGTGTATAAGACGCCCCCATGTATAAGATGCCACCTATTTTGGGGGACTCAGATTTAAGAAAATGGGGGGAGATGGCCCCGTGTATAAGACACCCCCTAATTTCTGACATTATTTTTTAGGAAAAAAAACTAGTTTTATACACGGACAAATATGGTACTTCCGAGTTTGCTGTGGTCACGAATTTGATTGGGCCCAAGTAGAGGCGGTCGTAAGTAGAGGTTCTACTGTATTGTGTTGTATGAAGTGTAAGAGGATATGAAAGCCTTACCTTTGGTTTGATCTATAATGGCTCTCTTATATATTAATGCAGTCAAGGAATCATAGTTGCGGTCACTGAACAAGGGACGCGTATGTGAGAACTCAATCTCATGTGCTGGAGAAATGGAACACTTCCCTGTTGACTCTTAGTAAAGGCACACACAATACAGAAAGAGGGTATTGTGAACAATAGAACACATGAACCATATCTCTCCCCAACACTGCAGTCCATCTCTTCACCCATTGATTCATACTGATAAAGGAGCACCAGTAAGTTTTCAGACTCAGGTGCACCACAAGAAAAGATTGGTTTCCACTTTATCACCAAGAGTGAAGAAAGTCAGTCTCAACTTCCGGCTTCCCCATCTGAGAAGAGCACACAATCCTCTAGTATCCAATCAAAAACACACTCATCCATGTTGTTCCTTACCTTGAGCCTCTTTACATTAGAAGGCGGTGGGGAGCAGAGAACTCTGTGTATGGAAACAACATTGCATTCATTCATTTGTACGCTATATCATAGCAGCACGCTGAAGCTACCAGATAAAGAAACACTAGGATTCCATTCCTACATCTGTTTGAAGGAATGAGGTCTAAAAGATTAGCCTGCTACACTACTCTACAAAGATAGATTTATAGGATACAAATACACAAAGCATCTACTTATGTACTGTAAAAATTTGCAAGACTGGACCACGCTGAACACGCTGAACAGTACACATACTTCTGAAACCCAATACACTGAACAGGCTGGTACATTTTAATTTTCAATAACAATGCTGCAACATATTTCCCCTGAAGCTTCTTCTTATATATTCATATTTACTAAACACACTATACATATGCATTGCATCATCTGCAACTAATACGTTCCTTAAACAAAGCAAGCTGCACTTGTGGGGGGGTGCACAATACAGAACACAGCATGCAGCAGACTTACAAATTGTAAATTACAGCAGAACTACGTTACCTTCTTAAACTACATACCCACTTAAAGACAGACATTAAATTCTGACTTGTTTTTTAGTTTGTCAAGTAATTTGGCATGTCTTAGCAGCACTGAGTATTTCCACAGAGAAGTGTTCTTTCCAAGCAAGAAAGAGAGAAGTTATGTTAATTTTCAAATCCTATTACTTTCCATGGCATCCATCTACAGCTATTTAAAATGCATTCACTGACACAATGTAACTGATCTGACAAGAAAGCTGGAGAGCAATTTAAAAGAAAAAGGGAAAAAAAACTCAAGTGAAACTAATTTTCCATGTTGATGGGATTCAGTTGTCACAACAAACAGCTTACAAGTTTTTACATAGCATGCAGCACGATCCTATACACACTTACTCTGAAGTAATTCCCTCTGAATTAAATGGGGCTTATTCCCTGACAAGGATTACAGCCAAAGAACTGAGAACTTTCTAAACCATCCATGTTTCGGGGTCTTTGTGCTGGCTGTATTTGTGCTTTTAAAAAATCCTCATGAAAGCAGGATGAATTATGCAGAGCACCCCAGATATCCAGCGTTGTCCAATCAAACCATCAAAACTCACTACATCCATATTTACATGTGTCCAATCATTGACCGGGAAGAAATCTCTGGAAATTGACTACATAAGCATTGGTTCTTTAGCAATATGTCACCTACATCCACCTCCTGCCTGAGTTATGAGTATTTGAATCTAAACACTATTCACGAAATATGACCAAGGATGCAGTCTATAAACAAAAGCAACCCTCCCCCCTTCTCCAATGGGACAGGACATCGCAAGCAGCTTGCAGCAGTGCTAGCGGTGTGGCAATGTCGCAAAACGAGGGGACCATAACACACAAGCACATCAGTGACTCCACCACACGTTTAAGAGGCACACTCCACATTACACTGGCTAGCTCCTATGGACAGTTTATTGGCTTTGATCTCAAGAGCATTTGAGATGCAAATGAGAGGTTGGGGAAAGGATTACTCTGTGTGTGTGTGTGTGTGTGTGTGTGTGTGTGTTGGGGGGGGGGCTGTACCAAAATCCCTCTGATCCATCTGTGCCATTATACCCTTTCTGGGAGAACAAACGATTATCTTCCTTTCTACCTCCTTGCCATTGTGCGACTGTTTTCCTCGCAGCTGCACACACACCGGCCGCATCGCGCCAGAGGCACAGCAGCCAGAGGTTATCCCAAAGCTTTATCCAGCTTCCTAATCCCTGGACGGCGAGAATGTAACATCGGGTCTGAGCGCAGAAGATTACACTCAAGCGGAGAGACAGACAGACAGAGAGACACCCCCTCCCTCCAAGCTGATGTTCACAACAGAGCGATGGCCCCTCGGGTAGCAGAGAGTCGGGGGGCGGAAAGGAGCTTCTACTGCCCGTAGGAACAAGCACTAGCCCGGTGGGCCGTCTCTCTCGCCCGCTCCCTTCCCGGCCTCCCTCGCACCAAAGCAGTCCCCATTCCGATGACCGCCTGTCCATTCATTGTGCCTGCGAAATGCGCACAGCGCAGGGCTCCAGCCTCGCTTCTACCGGCTCGAGGCACTGGCGAGAGGAGACGGGGACCCCGCCGGGGAAAGGACAAGGAGGGAGGGAGGGGGCGTCTCTCTCCGCATCTCCATTTCTCCCGCTTCCACAGCAGCCAGCCAGCCCTCCATTCATTCCGTCAGCCTCATAAGCCAAGCAGGGACGTTACTTACCAGCACTCGGGCGCCCCGGCCGAGCGCCGCAGCCCACAGCGGCGGCGGAGGAAGCGAGGCAAGGGAGCAGCGCGCTCGAGAAGGGCAGGCGCTCACGATAGCTCCTTTCCCGCTGCAGTGCCAGAGTCGCCAGTGCCGCCGCCGCCGCCGCTCTCAAGACGAGCCCATTCTGCCAATAGCGGCCGCTGCCATATTGTTACCGCAAGCGCTGAGGGCGGGGCCTGCCGGTTCCTTGGAAACCGAGCTCCATTGGCTGCGCCGCCGGCCAATCTGAGCGACGCGGCCCAATGAGCCGAGCCGGCGGCGAACAGCGGGGCGTTTGGAGTTAGGAGCACGGCAGGCGTGGACAATAGCAGGCGCACGCGGGGAGCCAAGTGTAGCGGGGGGGGGGGGGAAGGTGGCAGGAGAATAGGCGCCTCCGACCACCGGAGCGGTCGCTGAGGGGGCGCTGGGCGAGAAGCGCGTCAGCTACGTTCCAAAGCCGCGCGCGCACCTCTCTCTGTCGCGCGCGCTACCTGCGAAAGCGGCGCTCTTTCTTTCCTTCAGGGCCAGTGACGCTAACCCAGTTGGGCTGCCAATCTGATACGGAGTTGGCCAATCAGGAGAACGACCTGGGTTAAATTAACGCGGACCGAGGGAAAATGCTACGTGATTGGCTATTGACCGAGGGGGGGGGAAAGGTGGGTGGCTTATCCCACCCACTTGGGCAGGGGTACAGACGTTTGGTCTGTAACACGTGGATAGGAGGAATGCTCCTACTTCTTTTTTTTCTTTTTTAAGTGGTGGTTGGGTGGGATACTGTTAGCCCCGTTGAACTGGTAGAGCAATAAGCCGCGCAGTTACTGGGAACTTTTTTCATGTAGAAAATACTGTCTCGGTAATGACCACTGTAACTCCCCCCCCCCCCCCCCCAGGTCCAGTAATTGCTCCCTTCTCTTTTTCATTTCCCTCTATACTGGCTCTTCCATATCCCACAACTGTGTGTGTGTTTGCCAATTCAGGAAAGTTTATAATGCGCTTGCAATGTACAGCATTTTAGGTCCCTCGTTGTAACCAGTTAGAGACTTGTTTTTCTTTGAAGGGGGACTGAGGAAAGTACAAAGTTGCCATTCTTGTAAGTAAATATTAGCACCTTCGAAGACTGTAGTCTATGAAAGCTTATACCGTAAGAAACATGTTCCAGGCATGCTTACATTCTGGTATGCACAAAGCACTGCAGCTTCAATAACATGCCTCAATACACTTTTACCGTAACAGACTTAGCAGGGCCTCTGGAGATTTTTGTAAGTACTTTACTATTTAAGAGTGAAATAAAGCAAAAACTTGTGTTCAGACGGAATTGAGTAATGTTTATTGAATACTAGTGTAACAAGGCATATTCTTCACAAAACCCAAAATATTTGACATGATACAATGCATCTGTAATATTCAATTTTGTTTTGTTTTGTTTTGTTAACTTTATAGTGTTGTGGCACCCACCCTTTGGAATTCCCTCCCCTTATTAAACATTAGATAGGTGACATCCCTGTTGTCTTTTTGGTGCCTCCTGAAGACCCTTCTCTTCCAATAAGACTTTTAAGTGGAGATCTTTTCAGGATTTCATCAAGTTTTCTGTGCTGTCTCCTAAGATGAGTTGCTGATTGTTCCCGGAATGTAAGGATCAGACTATACATTGTGTGCAAATATAGGTAACCTAACCCAACTGGTCCGTTCCTGTATGGAAAATCAGGTTTGAGAGAACATGGTGCTTTTCTGCTGCAACGGCCACTCCCCAACACACTACCTACTTCAACAAGATTCCAGATGACCTGTTTCGTCACACAAATAAGACAGCAGGAGCAGATTCCTGTTCCACCTGGAATGTCCCCTCCTCGTCCACCTGGCCAGGATCGTTATGGCTTGCTAGATGTTGATGTGGCTTGTTGTTTCTTTTCTCCAAAAAAAATAAAGTATATCAATATTAGTTGTAAGCTGCTTAGGAAGGTTTTGTATCCTGAAGGGTGAGATATCAATTATTATAATAAATAATCTTCCCTTGCCACTTCAGCAATCTAAATTGCAACCCCCCCCAAGCTGTTTTTTGAGGGAAGAAAGGGCCTTCAGGGGATAGTTACACATTTCCTTTGTTCTGCATCATAGAGGCCACTTTAAATTATTCCATGTGGCAGCTGTCCCTATGTGATGAAACGTTTATGTACAGCACATTGTTGCATGGTTCTAACAATTTTCTCTGAGCCTTGCAGGCCTTTCCCTTGTTTTTCATTTATACATTTGCAAAAATGTGGAGAAAATTCAGACCTTGTGAAGAACCACTGCACACAAATGGATTCCTATATGGAGGCAGCAGTAAGGTATATAGATTTCAATGGAACTTCCTTCCATGTAAGAGTGCTTAAAATCATATTGTGAGACAAAATTTGCTTCCTTCTGCTGTTTTTCATTTCTAAATCACTGAACATGATGGGTGATAAGTAACATTCTTACATTTTGCAATGTACAATAATTAACACTAAATCACATATTATATGGTAAAGGTAAAGGGACCCCTGACCATTAGGTCCAGTCATGACTGACTCTAGGGTTGCGGCGCTCATCTCACTTTATTGGCAGAGGGAGCCGGCATACAGCTTCCGGGTCATGTGGCCAGCATTACTAAGCTGCTTCTGGCGAACCAGAGCAGCGCACGGAAATGCCGTTTACCTTCCCACCGGAGCGGTACTGATTTATCTATTTGCACTTTGACGTGCTTTCGAACTGCTAGGTTGGCAGGAGCAGGGACCGAGCAACGGGAGCTCACCCCATCGCAGGGATTAGAACCACCGACCTTCTGATCAGCAAGTCCTAGGCTCTGTGGTTTAATCCACAGCACCACCCACGTCCCTATAACATTCCACAATATGGCTTCTCCTACTTGTGCCGTTCTATTCATCTTTGGGAGCAATTAACAAAAAATTATAAAAACTAATCATGCAATATTTAAACAATATTCTCCTGAAAATTCTTATCTGTGTGGTGTTAATGCTCATTAAATGGATAGTAATACATGTTTAAACTGATCCTATCATGATATGTAACAAACCTGCATATCCATAACAGTTATGGCACAAAAATATTCTTGCTTTCTCCACCAGCACAACAAAATTGGTTTTTATTCTAATCCAAGAAATCTGACATGAGGAGTATTATGATCCTGATGTGACTGACATGGCTGTTGGCATTTTACAGTGTTCAAATTCCATTTTGTGAGTCTGCAAAGCTGTCCGTTCCAATTGGAATACGTGTATATTTAGTTTGTTGTGCCTAAACCCTGTCTGTCACCCACAGAGAGCATACACATATATTCTGTCTAGGCTGCTTTTTACAATTTAAATCTGCCATGTTACCTAGCTGAGGCGCAGTTACTTTGCTCTTATGCGTGATATAACTGAATACTTGGCCAGCTCTCACTGACCCAGG
Organism: Podarcis pityusensis; assembly: GCF_964106645.2. Taxonomy (NCBI): domain Eukaryota; kingdom Metazoa; phylum Chordata; class Lepidosauria; order Squamata; family Lacertidae; genus Podarcis; species Podarcis pityusensis. Next base: position 52,266,662 of record NC_138027.1, read on the forward strand.
ACCTTTGAGGCATAGTCGTGAACTTACTGCCACATTGACATGCCTAAGGTTTTAAAAAAGGGGAAGGTAGCTCCTTTTTGGTAGTGAAGGAGAGATTGGCCATCAATTTATGTTTACAGACTGTAGATGCCTTTGCTGAGAATCTCATATACGTTTAGTAATATGGGTAATCTTTTGCAGTCCATATGTCTAATCTCCACATTATCTGACTTTCAGAAATCACCAAGCTTGAAAACCTGGCTTCCTTTAGATTTTCACCCAGTAAGACTATTCTTCTAATACTGGTTCTTCTGTTAGATGATTATTGTAATTGAGTTCTGAGAAGGATATATAGTTAGAAGCAATGGTGCTCTGCAAGCATGTGCTTATAATACTATATACAAACACAAAATAATGAGGACAGAGATGAAAAAAGCATTTTGCAAATCTGTTTTAAAAGTTGTAGTGGCAAGGATATATTTGTAATTTACCTAATTACCTAATTAGCAATGGGACATTAGAAAGAGGAACATGCTGACCTCTTCTCTATTTTGCCTTTGATGGAAGGAAGTTGGGTAAATCTTTAGGATAAACCCAAGCTTTCCCCTTCAAATTCAAGTGGATTGGGAACTTCCTTGGTTGGCAGAAGGAGGCTGTAGCTTAGTTCTCAAAAATAAAAACCACACTCTTTTATTGGGCCTAGAACAGGTTGTGGCCCTCCAGATGTAGAATTACAATTTGCATCATCTCTGAGCATTGGCTGTGCCATCTGACAACATCTGGGGAGTGACAGGTTTGCCATCCCTGGCTCAGGTTAAAATCCCTCATGCTAGGGAAGCTGAAGCTGACATCAGGAGAGGTGACAGCATACTTGCTACATCACCTTCATTCAGTCAACTGTGTATGCCAGGAATAGGATAACTGCCCTTATCTTGTGACTGTGGTACTGTACTAAATGGACTTATCACTGTTTAAACCTATCAAAGCAAGAAAGGAAGGCCCTGTTTTATAATGGAGGCAACACAAGTTAGGCGTGTGACTCTTTTATATTACAGTCAGTAGTTTAGACCAGAGGATGTTTTGATAATAGACCAAAAGGAATGTAGAAAACTGTAATAAATAGTATTACGGCAGCATGGATTGGTCTGTTTAAAAAGTTTGTAATGACACGCAACTCAATTCTAGGCATGTTTACTCAAGAGTCCTACTCTGTTGAATAGGACTTTCCTGTAGAAAGAGTGCAGCCTTTAATCCTGGAATGGTGGGCAGCTGTCCTTTATAATATTTATTTTGCTGTTGTAGTTGTTTGCTTGTGTTCATCCACTCAATGACCAATACAGAATAGCTACTAACTAGTAATATCCAGATAATGGAAAGCTGTAATTGGCACATAGCACTTTCTGTATTTCTCTGAAGAGTTGGAACAAGTGTGTGAAATGTTGGTTATTGTATTCTTACTGTGGAAGTGAAACATCTTTATATTGTAAAGGTCTGTACTTTTACCCCATGCATCCTTTAAATCTATATTTACAGCAAAGATGGGGAATCTGTATGTGTCCCCCACACTTGCCCCAGATATGTCTGGACTCAGTCTCCCATCAGCCCCAGCCAGCATGGCCATTGATGATGGGAGTTGTAGTCTAACAATATCTAGATACTGATACATGAAGGATGCTTTCCAGAACAAATCAACTAGTTAGAGTAATAAAACTGCCATATATATATATATCTCTCACCAAGATTTACTCACCCATTGATGCTAGGCCCAGCAAAGAAAGGATAAAAGTTAATAAATCTGTCAGACATTCTCAGCGCTAGAGGATCAACCAGGAGCCTTCAGATCTTCTCTTATTCTGCTGCCCCACGTGGCAAGCCAAGAAGACTGTATGGGGCGCTGTGGTGTGCTTTTGGATTCTAATCTAGAGCCACTCCACACACCCAGGCAGGCAGCCTGCTGACTCTTCCTGACCTCGCTTTGTGCTGTTGCCTAAGGAAAAGCACTGACTAAATCATGGGATAAATTATTCAGTTTGTCAACTTACATTCTCTTATACTGTATAATACTTTCTGAGTGCTATGATATATTTGTATATTTTTGTGCATTTCAGTCTCTTCATTATTCACAAGTTACCCTTGATTCGTGACAAGTTAAGATTTTTTTTTTTAAGAGGGTGTCTTTTCCCCAAACCAAAGACATAAAGTATGTGAGACTAATCAATCTTCATTTATTTCATCCTTCTGCCCTGCCTCTCAATATATAGTGTAAGCAAAAAAAGAAAAAAACACACAAAAAACTAGAGCAAAGTTTGTGAATGTACATGGCAGTTATCCCTTCAACTCAGTTGCTCCTTCTGCTAAGCTACCACACTCCACCACACTCCCCACCCTTGAGCTCAAAGAATGGTTTGGGTTTTAGTTGGCAGAGGGCAGGTAGGAGGAGGCAGCTGTGATGAACAAGAAAATCATGAAAGTGCAAACACGCAGACAGCCTCATGCTTCACTGGGCTGCAGTTATAATTGTGATGGCTTATATGTGCAATATTATTTGCAAGTATAACTAGTTATTTCTATCAGTGAAGAAATGAAGAGCTAAGAGTGAAATATGCAATCATTTCATTTGACTAATTTAATATATATTACTGATTCAGGAACTCGTTGACTCCGTTTAATAACCCTGGAAGATACCAAGTTTCTTTGGAAACCCAAGTCACTGTTACTTCACCTATAACTGGTGTTTGATTGAAGTTGGAGCTTGGTTTTGGCTGCTGTTTCACTTTCTCTGTGGTTTCACTGTTAAGCAATCGGTTCTGTGGTTTTTCTGACTTGTAACATCAAGGGGGAAGCCCCTGCTCATACAGAAGTGTTGGAGCTTCAGATTGCAGTGTAGTTTATTAGAAGATTGCTTTAGCAACATGAGCCACAATCCAGTAAATACATTGAATGCACAGAAGATACGCACACCCACCTTTTTCCACTGGTGTTTGCCACATTTGCTTTTAACACTGAACTCCAACAATTTTACACTACTTTTATTTCTCTCGTTTTTAAAAAAAGAGTTTTAGTTCTTAGTGCTGCCAAGCCGGTAGAATTCAGAACCAGGGTGGTGATGAAGGGACAACTATGACCAAGATCTAATCAGGCCACTTCACATGTGCCAAGTCACATCTGCACATGAAGGGGTAGGCAGCCACAGCCCTTTGTGCCAACTAGAATACCACTCTAGAGGGTCCCCTGTCACCTTTAAGAAGAAAATCAGGGCCCACAATGAGAAGTAGAATCTGAGCAACCCCTATGTGTGTGTAGAATGCACTATGTTTGATCCTGACCTGCACTTGAGGAAGGCGGTAGGCAATTTTTGTCATTTCCTCCTTACCTCTGAAATGCTGGTAAGCCCCTGGAGCAACAGCAGGAGCCTGCAAAAATATCCTCATGGAGAGTGAGGAGTCTACTGGATCTCAGTCCCTTCCATGAATAGAAATGAGTTATCTCATTCATGGAAGGCACACCCATGCATGTAAATCTTTGGATCCTTGCCCCTGTGTATGCGTCCATCTGTGGCCTGGGATAATTAGACTGGCATTGATCACATCCCTGGATACTTCCTGTATTACCTTCTACTCTCTCCAAATTCTGGCAAATAGGAGAACGTATATCCATCCTAGAGTTTGTGCTGCTCTTCTGCCTTTCAAGCACACCACCCAGGCACCTTTGGGAGCTTTCACCTGGTGACTGTAATGTTTAAATGGGCCTGTTCTTCCATGAACCATGTTGGAGGTGGTCTGAAATGTACTGATAAATATATTTACATTTATTCTCCAATCTCAAACACTGAGATTGCTCTTGTTTGTTTGGAATTTATTATACTTTTTTTTGCATCGCAGATACAATCCAGTGGGATGGGTGGTATATTTGTAGGGCAATGACTTAAAGGCACGTACTGCAAAGATTGAAAAACAGAATTTGGCACTTAGAGAGGCAAAGAGTGCCACCTGCTGGGATTTCCTAGGTTTCATTTTCTTTCTTGGTAATGGCTATTGCACATTTTTCAGTACTAATGTAAAGTAGATGAATTTCAGTGGGATTACCACTTTACAGCAAAAGACTAACAATGATTGTGGAACAAGCTTTTGTGGACAGATGAAGTGGGAAGTCCATGAATACTCATGCCATAATAATTGTTGTTAGTCTTTCTAAGATGCATGCTTACTGAAATTACCGGTAATCAATTTGCAGTTGAAAGTAAAGAGTTAGGTACATCATGCCAGTCTTACTGATATTTATTCAAAGGGCAGTTCCACTGAATTCAACAGGTCTTATATCCAAGTAAGGTATTTCATTTCAAATGTATTGATATCCAGTATTCTGAAGGAAGGTATGAAGGTTGGTTTTGGTCAAATTGGATTGGAGACCATTCATCTACTAACAAGGAAGGGCATAGTTGTATGACAGAGCATGTAATTTCATGCAGTAGGTCTTCGGTTCAGTTCCTGGCATCTCCAGGTAAGACTGGAAAAAAGTCTGGCTGAAACCCTGGAGGACCACTGCCAATCAGTGGAGACAATAATGAGCTAGACAGACCAATGGCAGAAGACATTTTACCCTATCCTTAGCAGTCTGATTGGTGGCTTTTCACTCTACCTGTATAAATGGGATCATAACCATCAAAAAATATCTTTGTATATTTAAAAGAATACAAATAAAATGTTATTAAAGATTAAAAAAAACCCCAAAACAAACCACATATTGAGGCAGACAAGAGGGAGTGGAACAGAGGCATAATAATAAAAATCCTTGGAGCCTAGGCAAAGTAACTGGACTTCATTGTTGAAGAGGAAATAGCCAAGGGCTAAAGGTAAAGTATGGGGTGCTGGTGGCCCTGTGGATTAAACCACAGAGCCTAGGGCTTGCCAATCAGAAGGTTGGCAGTTCAAATCCCTGCGACGGGGTGAGCTCCCATTGCTCGGTCCCTGCTCCTGCCAACCTAGCAGTTTCGAAGCACGTCAAAGTGCAAGTAGATACAGTAAATACTGTAGGTACTGCTCCGGTGGGAAGGTAATTGGCGTTTCCGTGTGCTGCTCTGGTTCACCAGAAGCAGCCTTGTCATGCTGGCCACATGAGCCAGAAGCTGTACGCCGGCTCCCTCGGCCAGTAAACCGAGACGAGCGCCGCAACTCCAGAGTTGTCCACGACTGGACCTAATGGTCAGGGGTCCCTTTATCTTTACCTTTAAAGGTAAAGTAGAAGCAACAGGTATCACAGAATGCAGGGTCTTAATTGGGAGACCTGTCCACATTTGGCGAACAGTCATGAAAGTGTTGCTGCAAGGCATGTTAGTTTGATCATCACTTACGTCTTCCTCTTTTCTGTTTTTTTTCTTCCCTCACATTTGGTCAGCCACACTGTCCATCCATCTTTCCTTTCCTTGTCTTTCTTTTCCAACTTCCAGTGCTGCAGTCTCACTCTTTTTTCCAACTCCTAGTGCTTGCACACATGCCTATGCACTGTGCATGGGGGCAGCTGTTGCTGACGCTGTAAGAAGATGGGCATGCAAGCAAAGAGGGACTACGGCTGACTCCCACTGTTCTTTCCTGGCCCATAGATTGAGAAACACTGGTCTAGAAGGCTAAAGCACTGTTTTAATGGAAGCAGCCAGAGAAAAATAAGAGATAGCCACTTGATGGCAGCAGTGTAGTAAAGGAGGAGGAGGAGGACTTGTCTTGGCTGGCTGGCTTTTCTTCCCTCTCACTTTGCAGTCTATAGCCCTGCATTGTTGCACAAGGAAACTACGTAATTTCACAGTCTTTCTCTCTATATTTGTTATGTTTGGAACTTGTGAGTGAGGAGCAACAATTCTGGAAATTTCTGCAATAGTTAGCAGGAGAAAGTATGCTTTCCTCTAAGGTTTCTGGGGGAAAGTGGAGGCTATTGTAGATTTCAAGGAAATCAGATATTCCTCCTGTCCAAGCAAATTATCAAAATAAGTAGTGTGGACTGAATCCAGAAAACAGTGCCCATGGCTTGGTAGCTGTCAATCTCTACTTTGTTGCTGAAAATCTCTACTTTGTTCTTGTCTATGTTTCGCCTGTGATGGACTTTGTACTTACGGCAAAGTAGAGAGGTGTCAGCTGACTTGAAAAGATAACTGAGTAACATACAAAAATCGTAAGGTAGGGATGTTGGTCTAATGGGGGGCAGGGCGCTCAAAAAGCCACAATAGGGGGATAATCTCTATTGGGACCACCTAAATTTCACAAAGTACCCGCAAGCTTTTGAATTCTCCAGAAATCATCTTCACACTGGATGTAGAGCAAAACAACAAGGAGGGAAAAAATCATGCTGTTTGATCCTAACAGTCTGGGCTTGTGCAGGGCATGTTAGGCAGATGAAGTTTGTAATCCTAACCACTGCTTTCCCCCCAAGGGGTACGCAGTGCTGGCACCTCTTTTTTGTTGTTGTTAAAAAGTTACTACTGTAACAACTTCATGGTGAGTACCGGCACCTATTTTTCTAGAAAAAAGGACTGATCCTAACTACACTTTGCTAGATAGTAAGCCTCATTAAACACAGTGAGACTTATTTCTGAGTAAACAGGCACTGAAAGACTGAAATCCTATGCTCACTTGCTTCCTTGTAAATGAGTACAGTAAGTCCACAAATTACGTCAGGGTTACATTCTGGGGATCGCACCTAAAGCCAAAATTACATATGGTCAAAACCCATTGGGTTCAATGGTGGGTGGGACTGCCAAATTCATTTTTCCTGGAACACCCACACCTTTTATTTTTTGCAATGTGTGTAAAGTTGAATGTGCACAAGTTAAATGCACTAAGTTGCAGACTCATATAGGATTGCAGCCCTAGGCAGCAAAAGCAAACAGTATCTCATCCATTGTGGATTTGGCGGGGGGTGGGGTGGGGATATTTACAGAAACCTTTTGTAGGTGGCATAGGAGGTACTGGTGGGGACACTGGTGCCCACGGGTGCCATGTTGGTGAAACCTGTTCTAAGAGCTTGAGGCAGGAACTGAATCACAAAATATACTCTGCTAGATCTTTCATGCTTTCTTTCATAATTTTGCAGTTTTCAACCTGTGACTTTTGCCATCAATGCATGTTGAGATACAGACAAGGGCTGGATTATGCCTCTGTCATGGTAATTTCATGATTTTCAGCGGGAATTTATTTATGATGCTTATGACTAGTAGGCACGTTGCTTCATACAGGAAATACAGTTTGTATTCATGCAATTACCAGCTTCTCAATAGCCTTTGGCTGAATTTTCTGTCCCAGATCTCTTTCATTCAGTTATTCTACTATAATAGCAGGACTTTTTTCCAGCCGGGACTCACCTAAACTGAGTTCCGTCACCTCTTTGATGTGTTCCGGCACCTCTTTGTAGCATACAGCAGCTGTACAGTGGCAAGGCGCCCAGAGCTGCGTGTTGGAGGCTTCAGACTGCATGCCACTCATGGCTTTGTTTCTGAGATGACATTGTAATGCAGTCGCAGTGATGCTGGCGGTGGGGCAATCAGGCGAAGAAGCATTCCCCTGCAAAAAAGCATTTCCCCCCCTAAAATAAGCTCAACAATTTATTTGTCCATCAAAAAAAAGTGGGAGTTCCTGCACCTTTTTCTGGTAAAAAGCACTGTATAATATACAATTGTGCATGGGATGTTAGGGGAACGGCAGTACCTATGGTGGGGGGGACACATTTTGCTCCTTTTGGGGTAGTTCATCCACTTTCAGTTCCCACTGTAGCAACCCCTGCTGGCACCTGGGGCGGGGGGACTTTGGCAGAGAGTTGTTGAGCTTTCTTTAGGGGATCTGCAAAGGTTTTTGAGCTTTTTTGGGAAACATCACCAAGAGTTCCTAAACTGGCATTTTGAGGGACGCCACCCGCTCTGCAGTGCCCAGCAAATCCCCGTGCCACCCTGCAGCTCCCCTGCTGCTCTAGTGACACCCAGCAGCCCCCATGATGCCCTACAGCCCCCACTGCCAGCCTGCAATACCCCCTGGTGCCCAGTGCACCCTGTACTCCCCCCTCCTTCCTTCCTTCCTTCACTAATGCATTCAGCTCTCTTCTGTGGCTCCTAGAAGCTGTCAGCATGCAACAGTGGCCACACCCCAGGAAACGTCTTTGAGTAGCCAGCTAAACCAGGTAAGGATAGCCAAAGGGGCTTAAACCCTCGGTGAAGGCAGGCTCCAGCAGACTGAGCGGACAGGACCAAGAGGGTCCAACCGTCAAAAAGGTGGTTTCTTAAACCTCTGCTGCCTTGTTGCTATATTCATTCACGAGAAAGGTTTCGGGAATAAACTCTGAGGAATGAACTCCATCCGTTGCCTTGTAGGACATTTTTGGGAGAAGAAAAGGCCAAGGAATAAACCCTACACAAATCGAGCAGAGAGATCCTAAGGTGGTTGGGTGGCATGTTCTTCTCTACCAAGGCAAAATGATGAGTATCCTGGAGACAGCCAAGGTCAGGCCACTGGCTGGGCTTGATTGTCACCAGGTGATCGGCACTGAACTGTGTTTGTGTTACACGGAGCTATCACAGTGCCCACTGTGACAAAGATCAGTCCTTGGCAGATAGCAAGATCCTCCTCCAGCCAAAGAGGACCTATAGCACAAAACAGAAAGTGCGGTCTCAAATTAACATTGCCACAAGAGTCATAGCTGAACTTTGTGGATGCTTTTCTGATTCTGTTGAATAAGCACTACTGCTTGTTGAGCACTAGAGACAGGTTGAAGAAACCACATCAAAGAGGCAACCTACAACATAGCTATGCCTTCTTTTGGCAAAAGAGAACCGCAGAGCCCCAACTGGTTTGAGGCTGGCATAAAGGACACAGAGCCTGTTATTGCTGCAAAGCGTGAGGGTCTTGTGAACTACAAGCATACAACCTGCAAGAAGACATATACTTGTATTCAAGTAGCAGCAGGGATCTGTTCACCTGGCATATCTCCATGCCAAGACAAGAGTGTTGTGGGTTCATATCTGAGAGATGCTGTTTGCAGATGATGCAGCCTTGACAGCACACTCTGAGGAAGCTCCACAGAGAGACTCGTCAACCTTTTTGCCCAAGCCTGCAGGAAGTTCAGCCTCACTATCAGCCTGATGAAGACCAACTTCCTTCTCTGGAAAGGAAATTGAGTTGAACACCCCTAATTCTGTCCATACCTGGAGCTGGCCCTTCATTCAGTCTCCTTTTGTAAAATACTTCCCCTATTTCTGCTTCCATAGTAGTTACAGTGGTGCCTCGCAAGACGAAATTAATCCGTTCCACGAGTCTCTTCGTCTTGCGTTTTTTTCATCTTGCGAAGCACGGCTATTAGCGGCTTAGCGGCTATTAGCGGCTTAGCGGCTATTAACGGCTTAGCGGCTTAGCGGCTATTAACGGCTTTAAGAAAAAGGAAACAAACTCGCAAGAACTCGCAAGACGTTTCGTCTTGCGAAGCAAGCCCATAGGGAAATTCGTCTTGCGGAACGACTCAAAAAACGGAAAACTCTTTCGTCTAGCGAGTTTTTCATCTTGTGAGGCATTCGTCTTGCAGGGCACCACTGTACTTCAAAAGTTTTCTTGCCATTAGCTACTGAGCTGAAAGCAGAACACATACACACAGCGAGAGAGAAGAATTGCCATTATATTTTTTTCATTCTACCATCACATTTTGTGTACACTTAATCACAAAGAAACCAGTTTCAGATGTTATCAACCATTTGTGAGAGTCACATTTTATAGCTGTCAAGTAGGGAATTCTCCCTCATGAATTATTTCCAACTGAATAAAAGTCTCACCTGCATTGTAATCCTGTGCAATTACTGGGAAATCGCATTGATTTCAATGACATTGATTGATTCTGCACAGGACTGCAGAACTACAGTGTGATTTCATCTTTCAGTGCTGTTGCCTGGATGAGGACAGGATTTTTACAGGAGAAAACAGCAGTCATTCTTTCCATTGCTACTGCTGACCAAACAGCCATGGCCATTTCTGCCGTGGCGCTGGGTAAGAGCATGACCACACAGAGCAGCACAAACAGAAAGAACAGACAAGAGTTCCAACGCAGGTCAGCATACGTTACTGGAAAGTATTATCTCTATATATTACTAACAAACAGCTCTGAATATTGGCATTGAGGAATACCACCCAAGAAGTAGGGAGGTAAGGGAAGAGCACTTGGGTGGCAGCATTATCTCAGTTACTTGCTCAGTGTCGCCTACAGAGCCTAAGCCTGTTGAAGTTGTTTACTAACTTTTACTCCTTACTGCCCCAGTGTCTCATCTTTTCCCAGGCAGCCTTCCAACAAGGACAAGAGCAAGGATGTTTTCCACTACCAGTGCAATTCAGAAGACAGTAGACTGACAACTAGACTAACAACAGCAATGGCCAGTGTGACTCCAGCACTTCCTTTGTGGTAATGCCACCTTAATGCTGTAGGCTCCTGTAACTTTGCGAACAGTTTAACAAACACATAAGTATCCTAGCATGAGAATGCCAGGATGCAGAGTGCAGGCAGTATTCCTCTGCTACCACATAGTTTTCACAGGCACAAGAGCCCTGGTGCAACATAAGAGTTTGGCAACCCTACTTTTCTATTTTTAGTTCTGGTTTTCAAAACAACATCATTGAGGCTATTCAATAAGAACATTTGCTTGTTTTACAATTCAGAAGTTGAGAGAGTGCTGCTGCAATCAGGTCCTTCTTACAGGCTTCCCTTTGGCACCTGGTTGGCCATGGTGACAGCAGGATGCTGGAGTGATGGGTGATTCGCCTGATCCAGCAGGCTGTTCATATGCTTATGTTATGATGATCCCATACATGGCACTGGGGGAGGAAAGAAGGCATATCCTGGATAAGACCATTGGGAGACTGTAAAAGCCCCATCATGTGCTTTTCTGTCTATCTCCATGACCATGCAGTCAAGTGTATTGCTCTGTTGAACAAGAGGACTGGGTTTTATTCTTCATCTCACCAACTCTTTCTGAAATGGTTACTTTTGCCCCATGCAGGGCTTCACTTCCTATATGTTGCTGGTGGGATTCATTCCCTGCCTGCCATTTTTCTTTGTGTCCTTCACAGAACTACAGTGGTACCTCGGGTTACATACGCTTCAGGTTACATTCGCTTCAGGTTACGGACTCCACTAACCCAGAAATAGTACCTCGGGTTAAGAACTTTGCTTCAGGATGAGAACAGAAATCGTGCGGTGGCGGCGCAGCAGCAGCAGGAGGCCCCATTAGCTAAAGTGGTGCTTCAGGTTAAGAACAGTTTCAGGTTAAGAACAGACCTCCAGAACGAATTAAGTTCTTAACCCGAGGTACCACTGTATGAGGTATCTCAGTCTTACTTCCTGTAAGCTTGCATGCCTCCTTCCTGCGGGGTTGTGGAACTGGATTACTTATGACTGGAACAACATTCCTTCAGACCCTGTTCAACCAAGAAAAAAAGGGCTTTTCTGCCAGTCAGGGGGTCCAAGTCCGAGGAAGGAGTCCTGGAGCTTGTTGCCTCTAGCATAGATACTTCCTGCCTAAACCAGGGAGCTGTGGTATAAGATGAATTGGAGGATGCACTGTGAACTCTTTCTTGATGCATACTTGTGGAATGATTTCTTGCCATCAGTGATTGGTACCTTCCATACGTGGGTTATTTAATACATTGGTTTCCACTTCTCAACCCCCACCTCCAAAAGAAAGCATTCTGTTGAGAAACAATCTGTGTCTAGGACAATGTACTGTACATTTTTACCTGTTTTATGGCTTTGCTTGCCTGGAGGATATTAGGTCATAAATGTATAGGGGACCAAAGGTTCAGGATAAGGCTTTTCTTTCTGCTTATTTTATTTCACAACAAATCTAGTTGTTCACTTTCATCAGCCATTCAAAAAGACCCTAGTCTACAGTACGTCCCCAACCCACCACAAGTAAGACCATCAAGTCCAGAAATTAAAATTACCCAGCTGTACCACTTATTTTCCATACAGGGTTAGGGAATGACAGCTTTTCCTAATTGATTAAGGCTCTTGTATACAGTATGTGGTGTCAAGCATTAGCACATTATATGTTTTGATAGATAGCCTATATGGGAAGAGATATAAAAGAGTGTGTGAACGGATATTGATAGGATAATCTGCTTACTCATCGAGTGTATTACGAATGTGTCAAGAATGTTTCTGCAGGAAAAACTCAGACTTCAGCTAATTTCATAGAGAGCAGGCACCCTGTATATGTAGCTGATTTAAGCATAAAGCTCTGATAATGAGAATGGTACTTAATTACTACGCATGTGCAAAGCTAAGGCAAGAGAATGCCGCTATATAAGATCTGTATAATTTCAGAGGCATACACAGGCTCCTTTGTGCCCATTACACCCTTGGCAAGGAGCCTTAGAGTATCTCTTTCCCCATTTTTTTCTGGTTTGGCAAATGTTTGTTTGCTGTGACATATCAGGAATGTAGAATAAGTTATAAAGCATGGAATCATGAGGCAGGCGTGGGGGAGGGGAGGAGAGGAGAGGAAAGGAGAGGTTAATTCTGTGCTTCACTTCATTTGAAACAATACACACAGCCATGGCGGTAGTGGTGAGGGCATTAAGACCATTAAGTCCAGGTTCTAAAATCACTTAGCTGCACCACTGGCACATTCAACAGAAATATTCACTTCTAAATAAAAATAAAGGAGCATCAAATGGTTCCTCTGGTCCATGAAAGCTTCTGCCCCTGCTCCCTTTTCCAGATACCCTCCTTCTGTTTCTTTGCTTTTTGTTTTTGCACACGTCTTTTCGTTGCTGGATTTTCCTTTCTCATTCATTCCTCTATCCTCTTCTCTTCTCCCCCACACCCCACTCTTTATTTCCTTCTTTTTATTTATCCCCTTTTCTTCTCCTCCTCTGTCCCCTTCTATTTTAGTAAAATTTGTCACTCCTCTACCTCACCTGCTGTAGTGCTGCCCCCTGCAGTGGCACCACCCTGCCTGCTCACCCCCCCCCCCCACAGGCCCTGCAGCAGCTGCCCCCTCCTCCTCAACGCCAGTGGAGCTGGAGGCGCAGTTCTCTCCTTGACCCTCGGTACACCCCTGTGAAGGCCTGTAAACTCCACTTTTGTGGGTTCCCAGCAGCTGCTGTTATGACTAAGTAAAGTTGCCTTAAACATCACAATGGTGTGGTTATTGAAGAAATCCACCACACTACTGAGCTTCTTTGAGAATGAGATAACATATAATAAATTCAGAAATACTGAGTCAGGAATAATTTCTAACCAAGTTAGGGTTACATGAATTCAGCGTCTAGCAAAACAGTTTTGTCACTATAAAGTTTCAAAATAGCTTTGTGATTTTTATTTTTTAGTTGCACGTGGGAAATCAGCTGAGGGATATGTTGGTTTAAAAAACAACTGGTGCATAGGTGTGCAGAGACCTATGTGTAGAGGAGTGTCCTACTTGCCATCCTTAGGACTCTTGAGAAACTCACCAAACTTGCTGCATCTGAAACTGGGTGTGGAAAGTGAAGCTGGTTGCTAAATGGGACACTGCTGTGGGCAGCCAGAGGACGCTCCATCCACCTTGGTGCCTGCCCATAAAAAGCAAGCCTAGAAAGAGTAGTGTGATGTCAGCAGCAACCCTTCTATTTGTGAGACATTTAAAAATTGTTTGCGCCTTGGATAAGAGGCATAAGAACATAGGAATGGCCCATCCAGTCCAGCATCCTGTTCTCATGGTGACCAGCCAGATGCCTGTGGGAAGCCTCCAAGCAGGACGCAAGCTCCTGCGGCTTCCAGCAACTGGTATTTAGAAGCATTGCTGCCTCTGACCATCAGTAGTCTTGTCCTCCATTAATTTGCCCAATTCTCTTTTAATGCCAACCATGTCCATGGCTAGCACTGTGTTCTGTCGGAGCAAGTTCCATAAGCCACCGTTAAGTGCTATGTGAAGAAGCACTTTCTTTTATGTGACAGCTAGGATGGATGAGTGGTGCCCTGGGCGAGGATCAGGAGGATAAGAGGGGAGGGTGCATCTCTATTTTTTAGTCATTTATATTAACATTTGTCTACAGTAAGCCTGCAACTGATGCACATTTAACTTACGTGCATTCAGGTTTATGCACTTGGCAAGAAAAAAAAAGTGGGTGGGAATTTGGGAAAAAAGAAAATCCTTTGGCAATCCCACCTGCCACAGCACCCAGTGTGTTTTGACTACATGTGATTTTGGCTTTAGGCATGATCTCCAGAGCATAGCCTCCACATATGTTGAGAGCTTACTGTGTATTGAACTGTATTGTTATAGCATTTTTGTTGCTTTAGTTTTCTATAAACCACTTAGTGATACTTCTGTATATCAACTGGCACCGAAATGGTCTAAATAAATAAATAATGTTTGGCTGAGTTGTGAGCTAGGTTTGTGGTGCAGTATGTAGAGAAGCAGTCACATAACCGCATTGCCATATGCTGAATTCTGCATGGCTTATTCTCTTTCCTTAACATGCAAAACTGGTTGCATAAATTGGCCCTCACCCAGGAACAATGAGATGACAGTACTGTTAAGAAATGTTTCTCTCAGTGAATACTAGTACAGTCAGCTGAATACATTATGTTGCCAATAAAACTAGTGCCTAAGGTATGGGCACAGCACACGTTTGCTCCAATGTTCTCAACCTACAACCTACAACAATTGCTGCAACTGTGTCTCTCATGGAAGCCAGCACCTTGAGAAACCATAAAGTTGATGGGTAAGTGGGTAGCTATGTGTTGCACATGGTGTGTTTTTCAGGGGACACTCAGGGGTATGCAGTACTGGCACCTCTCTTTTTTCAGTTAAAAAGTGTGGCACTTACTGTAACAACTTCATGATGAGTACCAGCACCTATTTTTCTAGAAAAAAACACTGGTTGCACATAATGATTATCTCCTCATCATGAAACATCCTTTGTATCAGCAAATTGCATTATGTGTATGCAGGAGACCCTGACTTCAGTCTTCTCTGAGCCACTTGGTCAAATCATTATCCTGCACAGTTGCTTTGTAAGTTTTGAAATTCATATACAAATTCATGTGCAAACCACACATACATTAGGAACAAAGGAAGCTTCCTTATATCAAGTCAGACTGGCGGTCCATGTAGTATTATATCTACACTAACTGGCAGCAGCTCTCCATGTTCCACATAGGGGGCATTCCTAGTCCTACCTGGTGATTGGACCTGGGCCTTCTGTTTGCAAAGCAAATGCTTGACCACTGAGCTACATCCCTTCCCCTATTCTAGCACATGCTACAAAACACAACCAATTAAGCCTTCCCAGCTCATATACGACTAATGAGTACATGCATATGTAACCATCACAGATCAGCCTGTACATTCTGGCTATTTATCCCCAGAAAATAGGAAACAGCCTTTTACAGAATCAGACCATTAAGTTTATGTATAGTAGTACTGTCTATGCTGACCAGGCTTTTAGATGGAATATTTCCAGCCTGCTGTGGACATGTGGAGGGTTGAACCTGGGACCTTCTTTAGCGCTGAGCTATGGCGCCTGCAAAATGATTTTTCTTTTTTGTAAAACAGTGGTACCTCTGGATGCGAATGGGATCCGTTCCGGAGCCCCGTTCACATCCTGAGAAGAATGCAACCCGCGTCTGTGCACGCGCGGGTCGCAATTCGCCGCTTCTGCACGTGTGCTTGACGTCATTTTGAGTGTCTGCGCATGCGCGACGAAACCTGGAAGTAACCCATTCCGTTACTTCCGGGTCGCAACCTGAAAAGACTTAACCCGAAGCTACTTTAACCCAAGGTATGGCTGTATTTGAAGCTGTCAGATGAGATTAGAATGGTAAAATCTGATTTGGTTCACCAAACGTTAGTGAAATAAGTAGTAGAGGTGGCACTGAAATAATATAGCACCTACATATATAAATACATATACACGTGTGTGTGTGTGTGTGTGTGTATGTGTATTGGGATGGAGATGCTTGTTCAGTGGAAAGGGACAAGCCAGTGAAGTTCAGGTTGTCAAAGTGATACGCTAAGGACCATCAGCCCCCCGCTTTCGGAAACGGAGTCATTTGCTAAGTCGACATTACCCAAGTAGGTCAAGCTCCGAAACAGGCCTTGACTTGCTCCCTGGTCTCTGAGCACCAGTCACCTGAATGCCTGAGGCGAAAAAGGGAGCAGCCCGACCTCGTGATCCTCCCTCGTCCGGCACATTCGCTTCGGCTGTCACTCGTGAGCATCGCTTCTACTTGTCTCCAAGGGAAATACTGCCAAGGGGGTAGAACAAGGAGTCTCTTTCCCCGCCCGCCACACACAGGGCGGGCGATAGGAGACGTCTCCGGGCGGGAGGCCTGCCAAGGCCCCCTCGCACTGCCGAGGCTCTTACTAAGAAAAGGCGCCCCAGCTGCCATTGGCTCGGATAAAGGGGCCGAGGTTTTTCTCTCCCCTTCTGGTTGGAGAAGGCGGGAGAGCGTCGGCCGGGCGATTGGCCGCCTCGTCTCGCGAAGGCGGGCGTAGAAGCCGACCCGAGCGCCGCGATTGGGAGGGAGGAACTCTAACCGGAGGGTATAAGAAAGCGACGCGCGAGGGGGCTGCGGCTGAGGTCGCGCAAGCGCTCCGAGTGCGTGGTATCAGGTTCGTGCGCGCTGCGGCGGCAGAGGTGGTTCTGAGGCGAGCAGGAACATGGCGGTGCAGAAGGCTGTTTGCGTCATGGCCGGCGACTCCCCCGTCAAAGGCGTCATTTTCTTCGAGCAGAAGGCGAGTGCCGGGCTTGAGGGAGCGGTTCCCCGTCCTTCGGGGTGTCCGGCGCTGTGAGGCTGCTCGCCCGCCTGGTCCCGCTCCAGGCTGCGCGCCGCCGCCGGGCTTTCCCTCGCGAGGCGGCTGGGTTGGGAGGCGGGAGGAGGCTGGCTGCGCCCACTGCGCTGAAGGTCGCTGGCCGCCCTCCCCTCCGGAGTCAGGGCCGCTCCTGTCAGCCGGGTTCGCCGTCGGGGCTGCAGCCTTGGGCCGAGCGGTGGGAGCTAGAGCAGGCGCCGTGGCTCTGTGGCATCAGGCCAGGCCTCTCGCGCGGCCTCTGCCTAGCGTGACCTGGCTCCGATAGAGGCGGCCGGCAGAGCTCAGATTAGATAAAAGGTAGCTGGGCGAGTTCCAATGAACTTTAGCCCGTTTACAAAACAAAAAGCGTAAGAGCTAACTCGTGGGCTTTTTAGGGGATGGAAGTCGTGGGGAAGGCTTCTAGGGAAGGGGAAACGGTTCGTTCCAGTTCTGCATAAAATCTAAACCCGCAGGTATTTTGAGGTGCAATAACTCGCTTCCTCCGTCAGGACCGGTAGAATGAGTATCTCGGCTCTTTCAGGCTGCCACTTTCCCTTCCTCTTGGCGCCACCGTTGGGCAAACGTTGCCCATAGCTGCTCTGGGGCACCTGTTTCTTTTCTTTCTCTTTATTATATACATAGCCAAAGAAAGGGAAATGTGCTGCAAACCTGGTTCTGTCCTCCCTGCCCAAAAGAAAAGGGACAATATGCTGAGTCATGGCTGCTGGAAAGCGTAACTTAAACCAACTTGCTCTTGAGGGAGAAAAAAGAAGAGTGAGAATTGTGGACTCTAATCTCCTGGGCAAACAGGTTTTGCAGCCTCTGCTGAATTTACTTAGGTTTTTGTTCATGTGATGTACACGCATAAGCTAGGGGGAAATGTAACGCGTCGTTGAAATAATGTGAATAGCAGGACAGAAGCATAGCTATGAAGTATTTAATAGTGAATGAGGATCTTTGTGCTAGATCTTTGAAAGTTTGTGTATATGTATTTTATGTGTTGTAGGTTTTAATAAATGTATAAATATCTTTTTAGAAGCTGCTATAGATGATAGTATGAATGCATTTAGAAAGATCTGTTACTCTAGTTACCTTTAACTATGAAGAAAGCATGTCTGGTTCAAAGAGGTGTAATAGACTGTATTAGGTAAAGGTACCCCTGACAGGTCCAGTCGCGGACGACTCTGGGGTTGCGTGCTCATCTCGCTCTATAGGCCGAGGGAGCTGGCCTATATTACTGTATTAGCAGGACTGTAAATGTAATATACAGAGCAGTACATTATGGCAGGTGGGTAGCCAGTGTGGTGGCCCCTGATCATCATTCCTGAACATTGGGCAGGCTGGGGAACAACAGGACAGTACCATGTCAACTATTGCTGCCTTATTGACACCATGACTATTTCTAGTTTCAAATATATTAAGTGAGAGAGCACATGGGAATTTGATAGAAAAGAATTATTTATATATTGTTGCATTTGGCAGTATATTTCAGAACTAGTATGGAATTCATTGAACCTTAACCTTTAGTGTCACGGTTTAGGCTCCAAAAGTTCTGATGGTGCTTAACTATTTGAGGGACTTTGCTGTATCTTTGGAAATACTTGCATGCTTATAGACATTTCTATGGAGACTTCACTGACACCAGTGCAGTGCAGTCCATTGCAAGCAGGATGAAAATGATTTCGAACATTTGTGCTTTTTGATCATTTGATCCTCAAGATAGATTACAACATCTTACAAACTACAACACAGCCTTTATTCCAAATAACTATATCCCTGTAAAATATTCTTTAATTTTCATGTAATGTATACTGGTGTAGTGATTTTGTTGGATTCCATATAATATTTTTTATGTAGCGGTGTGGAAGTCTGGAAACTATTTGTTACAGTTCAAGCTACATCTTGTCATCCTCAGCAGGTTTGCATCCTATGCAATTTCTAATTTAATGTAGCAGTATCCTGCTGTTGTGAACAAATCATCTCTGAAGTGAGTAAATAACTACAGTCAACATTAATAGGCTGTGGGATAAATACTTGCCTAAGTGGAATGTAAGCACAGACTTGCATATCATTCATAGCTAAGTTTGTGAAATATTTTGCCCAAGGCTATTTAATGTGCATGCTTATATTGTTAAACAGCTAACCAGAAAATTAAAAAACACACCAATGTGCACCTTTGACATGTTGTCTAGATTTCATTATATTACTACTAACATAGGAGGCCCTGGTTGAAATGGGGCATATCACTTTCTGCCTACCTTAAATAATACTGCTGTTGGACTAAACAGCTATGCCAGAAGATTCTACAGATCAGCAGAGGGTTTTGTGGATCCACTGTTTCACCGTCAGCCAACACCTGAAATACATTAGCAGCTTTTTCTGCCCCCTCCCTCTGGAAGAGTCTGGAACCTGAATGGTCATTGACTGCCGGGGAGCAAGAGACTCCATCATATGCATGACCTCAAGTTCTTTCTTATAATTGTGAATTGCAGGGAATAAATATAATTAACTATCAGCAGTAATGAAAAGTCAGGTTTAACCATTTTATCAGGGAAATGCTTCATTTCTGAATGCATTTATTAAAATGAGATTGTGTGAATCCAGTAAGATAAAATGCTACTCAAAGCAGCATTGTAACAAATCTAGTTTAATCAGAAACAAAATGTTGATTTGTATCTTCAGTTTGAAGTTTATAATGCATCCTAGGGAGTAGTTTACGAAATGTACACTTACTAAGCAACTTGAATTGCTGTTGGTTATGAGCGTTGCTTTATGAGCAGCTTTAAATGTCAGGCATCCCATTGAGGTCACTAAAAAGCATTTAACATGTTGGCTCTCCATATAGCAGGTGTAAACCTTGCATTCTTGGTTTTGGCATAAGTGCATGCATCACACCCTTGTCTGTCACTGGAGAGACACTTATCTGGACCAAGGTGTGCATAAGAAGTTTCCAAACAAATACACCTCTTTGATACACCACCAAAATCCAGTTGTGGGACTGTAGGCACGATGATAATAATAATAATAATAATAATAATAATAATAATAATAATTAATATTAATAATTTATTATTTATACCCCCATCCATCTGGCTGTGTTTCCCCAGCCACTCTGGGCGACTTCCAACACAATATTAAAATACAGTAATGCATCAAACATTAAAAGCTTTCCTAAACAGGGCTGCCTTCAGATGAAGACAGTAAGATTTTCTAGGTTCATGCTGAGTACTATGCCAACATTCTACTGTAGGATCATACTTAAGCATGTATTGCTTGAAGAATCGGTTCTCTCCTCTGTACAATGTCATTTTCCTTGGAGATGGAAGGACTTTAAAATGGGTGGTTTGTCTGAATCTTTCTATTCATACTAATCTGTTTCAGGGTAACGGACCTGTAACTGTTTCAGGAAGTATTAGTGGGTTAACTCCAGGAAAACATGGGTTCCACGTCCATGAATTTGGAGACAACACAAACGGTAACATTATTGTTTTTGCTCTTACAACCTACAAAATGTTTTCTAACAACAGAAACATATATGGCCAATAGTGTCTTAAGAATGTAAATATTAGATTGCT
The DNA here is from genome assembly GCF_964106645.2 of Podarcis pityusensis. NCBI lineage: Eukaryota > Metazoa > Chordata > Lepidosauria > Squamata > Lacertidae > Podarcis > Podarcis pityusensis. Next base: position 52,287,005 of record NC_138027.1, read on the forward strand.
AAGCAATAAATATACTTCCACTCTTGGGGAAGCAGTTTTGTATTTAGCTTGTGATGTGCATGATACTGGCCTAGGCATTAAACACAGGAACTCTTCAAATCTCTAAAGGGAGGGAGACAGGTTACCTTGACAATCTTCTCCCTCACACTTTTAATTTAAATTGTGTTAGATTATGTTCATAAGCATCCTGATAAAATATATTGTTTATAAAAGATAAAGAAAAAGAGTTTAAGGCTAAGTCCTGAGAGCTATCTTATATGGATTTGCATAATGTGGGGAAAATACTGACTTCGGGTAACTTCTTATAGGATGTACCAGTGCAGGCCCTCACTTCAATCCTGAGGGGAAAATGCATGGTGGACCAGAAGATGAAGAAAGGTTTCGTATAAAACAAGTTTCCTATTTGTGTATGATCTTGAAGTACCTTCTACCTTCTAATATAATGGCTTGCTTCCCATCAAGTAACAGTGCATTGCATTATCTCCCAACACAGTGAAGAACCAGGATAGGTTCCTGTGCTGCAGACAAATGTAAAACTGTAGATGGGACCTAAAATTCTGTGTATTTCACTTTTGGGGCATCCCTTTTTTCTATTTACTGTAATACATCTAGGATAACTATAGAAACAACTGGACTGGAAATTAGTAGTAAGAAAACTGTCCCTTATTTATTCAAGCAATAGTGTCTAAAAGGACTCCTAGCCGAGTATGTACTAGCGCTGGAGAAATTAAGGACTAATGCTCATTTTTCTTAAATTTTTCTTATTTGTTGCTCTCTTCAGTGGCACAGTCTGCCAGTTGTGTCTGGGTATTACTGTTCTACCGCTGGTCCACACCTCTTTCGGTTTGTAGACACTGTGCAAGGCTTCCTTCTCCCAGTGGTGTCCTTTTTCTGTCACCTTCTATTCATTCCTCAGATCCTACTTCATAGCTCGTCCTTCCTGATGCCTGTTTGGCTTTCATAATTGTGGGCACCCAGCTCACTTGGTTCCTCAGTTCATTTCTGAAGGATACTTCTGTCCATAGACCTTAAGAATATAAGTCAAACTTGCCTTGTTATGCAACTGCTCTGTTGGTCAATCATTTAGTGAACATTCGGTGATTTTTTGCTGCAACACAGTCAATTAGAGTGGTCTGATGGGGTGGAGGGCTTGAAGGCAACAGCTAATTTTTAGCCTCCTGAATTGGTAAAAAGGCGATGAATAGATGTGTCGAGTACTGCTTCTTATTCAAAAGGGTTACTGACGTGTTCTCAAATTAAATAATTTAAAATAAAGCACAGAAAACATTAAGGCGAAGAACCCTGTCCCCTGTGTTAAATTTCTAAATTTAGGGTGCTACGGTCTGTGTCACACTAGTTCGAAGACAGAAAGATTTGTCCTGCATATATTTTATTCAGCATTGCATAAAATAAAAATGTTAATACAGGCACTACTAGAACAAGCAAAATACAGCCATACAATTAGAGGCATCAATAGTTGTGTACATTTGAATTACAATTAAGTTTCATTTTTTAAAATGGCCATTCTAAATTACATATAGGACCCCACCTGAACTCTTCAGAATTTCCTGGAATTTTGTACGCTTCTAAATCCCTCTCCTTGTGTTGCCATTACATATGAAGCTATTGGAAGCACATGGGTCGAAAATTCCAGTATTTAGACCATGATAAAAACTCAGCAAAACAATGGCTTTAACAGGAAAAATTAAACTGTCCAGTCTTAACAATCACTTTATATAATTTTTTACTAGTGATGGCTTATTGTCAGGTAGGAATGGTGTGGTTTTAGGCATAACTGCATGTTACACTGGTGGAAGTTTTTACAATTAGGGTAGACAGCTTGAGCTGGCTATAATATCATCTTAACACTTGTCTATATATTTCAAGTACCTGTTACTGAAGCTGAAAAGCACCAGCTTCGTATGTTTCAGCAGTTGTGTGTCACAGTAGCACCTCAGTCAACTGCATTTAGCAATTATTACAGGTCATATTCTGCTTATAAAATCAAATCAACTATTCCAGGCATGTTGGTGATCTTGGAAATGTGACTGCAGATGGTTCAGGTGTAGCAACAGTATCAATACAGGACCATGTTATTTCTCTCTCGGGGCCACATTGCATTATCGGGCGTACTATGGTGGTAAGTATTTCTTTGAGCAACTTCCCTACAAATTCTGGAAAAATACATCAATATAATTTTTTTACCTGTGGATGGTTTGCTTCAGTACTTTGACCTAGAGGTCTTGGCACAGAGTTGCTGCTTCTGATTCTCCTTAGACATGCTTGCTTACATAATGTAGGTGCGTTGGGCATCACCAGCACCAGAAATGGGCTAAAGCGTATTGGAAGCCTGGAATTCTTCTGAGCATTACTGCACATGATCAGAGTCTTGCTATAAATTCTGAGGTGAAGAAATATCCCAGGTATTTTAAGGAGCTCCTCACTTTGCTCCAAAGCTTCATTCTCAGCCTAGCTTGAGAAGCAGTTCGTTATAATATTGCATGTACTTGGGCAGAGCTGCAGATGTTTCTGCTGTAAAATTATCGCTTAAAATATTTTGCTATACACTACTGAGTACAGGCTTTTGGTGAGGTGCTGGTTCTTTTCAACTGCAAGTGCAAATTTGGAAGTGTTCTGTCAACCTAATGGGGAAGCTAGCCAGATCTGGTTGACTATATGTAGTGCGTAGAGTACCCATAACAGTGGCAGCAAGCCTTGTGGGAATACACAGCCACTACCCCTAAACAACTTATTTCCTAACTTAGTTATTTCTATGATGTTTGTAGATTACTAATTATTTGATGTATAGTATTTATCCTGCCTTGGACCATTTGCACCATGTGGTTGAAACTTACTTTCCCTCAAATTATTTATTAATGTAATGATCTCCACCTTATCTATCCCTTTTTAGGTTCATGAAAAAGTTGATGATCTGGGTAGAGGAGGAAATGAAGAGAGCAAGAAAACTGGAAATGCTGGTGCTCGTCTAGCTTGTGGTGTGATTGGACTGGCCAAGGCTTAAGATCTTTGACAGTGGCACTGTATACCAAAACCTACATGCAGAATGTAAATGTACCTATAGAACTAGCAATTATTTGGCTTTGTTTAGGATAAAAAGCAACTGTTTAATCTTGCGGCTCTGTTAATTGGGGTTTAAACCAATAAGTTGTCTTATTTTGTATACCTTGTAATTAAAGTGGCAGTAGAACATTAGTTCAAGAATTTTTGCCTTGATGGACCAAAGCACCGCCAGTTCACTTTGATAGAGGTGGTAAAGTCCTCTGCTGATTTCATCATCTAATCACATCTGGACAACTGAAATTACCTGATGGTGGCATAAACAAGCTAGCTTGAGAGAACCCTAGTCCTGAATGCTTTGCTCTAAATATGGTATAAACCTAGTGAGTTCTCACATCAGCGTTTCCAATGGGGAGGGGTGACTTCTCATCGATTCCAGTACATCAGATAAGTGTAGATAAACCCAATCATTAAATGAAAAATTGCTTCTGAAGTCTACTGTTACTGACTCCAATCAAACGTAATCTGTGACAAACTAATTGCTGCAAGTGAGATAGCCGAGTCTGCCTTTCTTGTGAGCTGTTGGAGAGGACATAAGAGAATGCCGTGGCTTATTTAAAAGATCTGCATCTTGGGATTGTGAGTTACAGCTACAGAGTAGACATTCTTACTTCCTGTAGAAGCCAGGTTCTAAATCTTTATATTCTTCCTTATTTAGGCAATATGGAGTAGCTTGGGTTTCATAGAAAATATATAGGGAGACTGATAGTGTATGGTCTTACAGGAGCAGTCTTGTCTCAGCAACAACCACTTTGAGCTATCTGAAATAGCTAAACTGAGCTTTGTATAGTGAGATATTCAGCTGCATAGCTGTAGAGGGCTACTGTGCATATAAAAAACTTGTTTCCACCATGTCTAGCTATTGCTATACATATTTGCCATATTCTATTTGACATTTTAACAAAAGTTCTTAACCTTAGTAGAAATTCATACCAACATCACACAAAGTGAGAGCGGTAGATATTGCAGATGAACATGCTTAATAAATGGTAAATGCTATGTGCCGAACATGTCAATATTAATGTGATTGCCTGCTTTGGAGAAGGGTATTGGCTAAAACCCTTTAATGCAAGAGGCACACAGAAAGCACATTTTTTTTCTATATAGCTCTCTTGAAGGTTTGGCAATTGTTTACATGCTTGAGCAGGTTAGACCCTTGCTCACCAAGACTGACAATCTTACCTGAAGCCCTCTAGGTTGCAGCGTTGCCTTGAAATAAGCTTGGGTATATTGTACTTATTTTCAAATAAACCTTGACAATAGCTTTGTCAAATTGTGTTAAAAACAAGGCAGATGACATACTGGCTCTCAAAGTAACAGTGACAACTACTGTCAGTAAACATGGGGATTAAATTATATAAACTTACTCACTTGGGCTTTACATTCTAACACAGTTTAAATTAGCTCTCCATAGAATTTGGAGGAAGATATTCTCTACCTGGCCTGCATAATTTAATTGTAAAAAGATCGTGTTCAATCACAGCCGTAGGTGTTAAGAGTTAAGTTACCGGTGTCAAATTTCAAAAAGCAGTTGCAGTTTCATGCCTGTTCAGTTTCCTACTTCATGAAATAGTTAACTATTTTTTTAAATTGAGTTTTGGTGCATTTCCTAAGTGGCTACTAGCATAGAAACAAAGGTCAACGCATGGAAATCGATGTCACAAGTATATGAAGTTTCTCTTTATTCTACCACTGCAAGATAACTTACCTACCTCACATTCCACTTCCCAAAAAATTAAGGGGAAAAACTCATCTGAATGGGAACAGTAACTGAACTGAGCATGTCAAACCATGGGGTGATGTAATTTTTCAATTTGCCAAGTACTGCCTGCATTTCAGAATGCAGCAGAGGGGCTAATAAGTCAATACTTGCTCCTCTAGCTTGTTACAAGCAATTTGACAGTAGTTATGTAGTAGACAAAACAGGAGAGAGAACATTCAAAAACAGATTGGAATATAGTGGTAATTTGGTGCCTTACCTCCCTCAAAAACACAATGAATTAAATTACAAAAAATAAGGTGTGCTTTCCACAGGACGCAATGTTGAACTTTTTTTAGGGCAACATTTACCACAAAATCTCTTGGATGGTGAGGAAAAACAAAAACAAATAAAAGTGATTTCACTGCAAACACTAGGTTTCCTCTTGAAACATTTAAGAGCTATTTTTTCCATCTAGAATAGTCATGTTAATTAAAATTCAGAAATCTAAGAACATAACTACCACATATACTTCATTTTTGTGAACTGTTACACAAACATGTTTTAACAGCTTTAAACAAAGTCTAATTTAGACTCCAGTACAGCATTAACAGTTCAAACTTTAAGATGTTGAACAATCCTTTACCACTTCTGTGCAGTGTAGGAAGAATAGCACACATTAAAGTTTGTTATGAAAATAGAGTTTATTAAAAACACATCCCTATTTGTTTTTAGGAGCTTTTACCGTTACCTTCACTTAAATTAAAAAAAATAGCACTTCTAATTCTGACTTGTAAACTTTTTAAAGTCAAAACTTTTAAAAAGTTACAGCAAAAAAAGGGTAATGGTTTATTCATTTCTTTTGTGTTATTTTTGTAGCTATTTAAATAGAAGGGAAGCAATCAAATTGCTTACATATCCCATAAACTATGGAGGAGTTGTGAAATAGCAAAAGCAAATATACAGCATACTGTACAACTCTAAAGCTCTACACTCCAATGTCACTTTTTTTTTGACAAGTATTCCAGTCTAGCGAGGAGCCTCTGTGACTGAGCCAGTAGACTCTTCAGGTTGTTCAAGAGATGAGGTAGTCTCAGATGTTAACTCTTCAGCAGGTTTTGCACCTGTGGGTTCAGCCTCCCCCTTTTTAAGTTCTGGAACAGAGTCTGTATTTTCCACTTTGCTGCTCTGGGGTTCATGGTTTTTAACACCATCTACCCTGTCTGTCAACTCTGGTTTCTCCTTTCCTCGATTTTCGTCCTTTTCTCTGCGAGATTCCCTATCTCTAGAATCTCTCTCTCTCTGTCCACTGAAACGCCTATTTCGTTCCTCCAAGTCTCTGTGTCTATCACGTTCAGGGCTTCTTCTTCCCCATTCTCTCCTTTCACGATTACCAAGGCGTTCATGATCTCTGTCGTCATTGCGGTTACCATAGCGGTCCCGTTCATTTTCTATCCGATTTCCAAAAGACCTCCTTCCAAACCTTTCCTGGTCTCTATTTGGAGTAAACGGCTGCCTGTCATTCCTGAACTGTCTTCCATCTCGATCATCGGGTCCACCAGGCCCCCCTCCAGGCATTCCACCAGGCCTTGCAAAGTGGCCAGGTGGGGGGAAAGGGCCCTTCATCCCATGAGGCGGAGGCATCCCAAAACCTCCTGGGCCTGGAGGTGGGCCTCTGTGCATCATATGGGGAGGCATATGCCGAGGTGGCATCATTGGAAACCGTTGCAGATGAGGCGGTGGCATTCCTGGGGGTCGCTGGAGTGGTATCAAACCAGGCCGTGCACCCAAAAGGCCCGTGGAAGGTGTCTGTAGCCCAATCACAGGGCTGGGTGTAACTCCTTGAGTACCTGGCAAACCAAAAGAAATAAAGTTGTAAATGGATGCAAGATACATTCAAAAATATATGCAAGTCAATGTGCCAGAACCCCTATTTTTCTGCTGCTCCAGCAAGCTGCAAGCTACAATCCCCCAACCAATTCATACACTGCAGGACTTATTCCTGACTTCCTCAACCAACCTTTGCTCCAACACAACTGCCTTCCCCCATTTAGTACCAGCATATTCACTCAACATCAAGCTCATTTAAGTCCCATTTATTTTAACACAATATATCTAAGCAGGTAAATTTAACTCTCCCATTGCATTTGGTAGGATTAAAGAGTGCTCCAGTTTGGGTATGAATCATACCCAAATATTGTTAAAAGAAATGCAACAGAAGGGAGGGCTTTTGTTATAAATGAAATACTTCATCACAAATAAATTAACTCCCCTGTTTGTGTACACAGTCCAAAGTAGCTTTCTGCAGGCTCCTCCCCTCAAAACTTTTTATACTGTAGTCCTACAAAGTCAGTTCTGCATGTCATCTATATGGCATAGCACACACATCTTGGGTTCGTATAAAGCTCGAAGTCGGATAAAAAAAATTAGACACACGTACAAATACCAAACACATACAAAGATGAGAATTAGTGTATTCAGCTCAAAGGTTGCCAATATGGTGGGCATAAACACCAGTGTGCTGACCATTACTGCCTATGGCACCTGCGAAAGGGCTCAGTAAAAATACAGTAATAATCCATAATTCATGACAGGCTGTTCTGCTTTTCCCGCTTAGCTCCTGTTTGCACTGGCTTAGCCCCCTCATAATGTCCAAATTTCATTGGATTGGGTATGTACCCTCCTATTAGTTCTGAACAGAGGTGCAAGAGAGCACAACAGTGGCTGACATCTGTTCCTGTTTGCTGGCATAAGCCAGGTAGAATAGAAAAAAATTCCGTATTTGCAAAGCTTGAAACAGAAAGTGCCTGCTGAATCTATTCCACAGGACTGGGCCAATGACAGTAAAGGCTCACTTTTGTGTTGATGTCAAATGAGCCTGGCCAACCTGGGGGAGAACCAACGGCAGAGGATCTGAGTGACTGCACTGGGTTATAAGGCTTTGGGCAACCCACAAGATGCCCTAGACATAAATGCAAGGACCTTGAACCTGGCTTGGTAGTAGACGGGCAGCCAATGCAAGGGCAGAGAACAGGCAAATAAATTTCTATTTCTTCCAGCAATTCCAAGAGAGAGATAACACATGAAAGTATGAGTCCCCATTCCCTCCCCCAAATAGCAACTAGCAGTTATTTTATCCTCTTTTAACATAACAAAATCAGAGTTGTACTAAAGGAAACAAACTTTGATTAGACCCCAAATGGTCTCTCTCCAAAATGGCCTTACGTTTCATCTGACATGTATGCTCAAAAGCATAGTAGTCTTTTAGTCCTGCAAATTTTAAACCTTTTTCCAGCGGGTGCCACTACCGAGAAGGCCCTCTGCCTGGTTCCCTGTAACTTGGCTTCTCGCAGTGAGGGAACCGCCAGAAGGCCCTCGCCGCTGGACCTTGTGTCCGGGCAGAACAATGGAGGTGGAGACGCTCCTTCAGGTATACTGGACCAAGGCCGTTTCGGGCTTTAAAGGTCAGCACCAACACTTTGAATTGTGCTCGGAAACTTACTGGGAGCCAATGTAGGTCTTTCAAGACCGGTGTTATGTGGCCTCGGCGGCCGCTCCCATCACCAGTCTAGCTGCCGCATTCTGGCTTAGTTGTAGTTTCCAGGTCACCTTCAAAGGTAGCCCCATGTAGAGTGCATTGCAGTAGTCCAAGCGAGAGATAACCAGAGCATGCACCACTCTGGCGAGGCAGTCCGTGGGCAGGTAGGGGCTCAGCCTGTGTACCAGATGGAGCTGGTAAACAGCTGCCCTGGACAGAGAATTGACCTGTGCCTCCATGGACAGCTGTGAATCCAAAATGACTCCCAGGCTGCGCACCTGGTCCTTCAGGGGCAGTTACCCCATTCAGGACCATGGAGTCCTCCACACCCGCCTGCCTCCTGTCCCCCCAAAACAGCACTTCTGTCCTGTCAGGATTCAACCTCAATCTGTTAGCTGCCATCCATCCTCCACCGCCTCCAGACACTCACACATAGCAACTTTTTGACAATCTATTCATATTACCAAGAGTCTTCCAGGTGGGTTGATAGTAAGCTTCTAAAGAATTAAAGCTTCTAAAGAATTGGCAACTGTTCAGCTTTCTGTCACCTTTAAGCAGGAACAAGCTTGATAAGTATTTTTCCGAAGAACCATGGGGATTTCATAACTTCACAGTGTCATCATTCTCTTTAACTGCAAAGTCAAGTGGTCAAATGCCTAGGGAAATGGTAAATGACCCCTGGATGGTTAAGTCCAGTCAAAGGGACTATGGGGTGCGGTGCTCATCTCGCTTCAGGCTGAGGGAGCCAGTGTTTGTCCTGATACATCTTTCCAAGTCATGAGGCGAGCATGACTAAACCAATTCTGGCACAACGGGACACTGTGACGGAAACCAGAGCACATGGAAACGCTATTTACCTTCCTGCCACAGCAATACCTATTTATCTACTTGCACTAGTGTGCTTCCAAACTGCTAGGTTGGCAGAAGCTGGGAGCAATGGGAGTTCACCCTGTCTCATGGATTCAAACTGCCAACCTTCCAATTGGCAAGCCCAAGAGGTTCAGAGGTTTAGACCACAGTGTCACCTGCATACCTTTGGTCAAAAGCCTATCGGTATGGAAACCAAAGGCAGCCACTAAAAATAAGGAAGTAGCTTGTGTATATATTCTACCTAGGTTTAAATAGTATTTAATATTCTAAACATTTTTGAAACACGTGCCTGCAATAACTTGTGAGTTTCTAAGTTTTATGGAATGCTAATGACCATTAAGCCTGCAGAAATAATACTAAAAACTAGGCCACCCAGTTTTAGGGATGGTATTTCCAGTTTCACATGGAACCACCACAACAGTAACTTTTCTTGCTTACTACGGCTACTTTTGGGAGGCAGGGGTAGGAAGCCAAGCTACTGGCTCAATCAGCTACGGTAAAAATCTGAAATTTTCCACCCCGGAGAAGGGGAGAGGGTTTAAATCAGGTGAGGCTAGTGTGTGGAGCTCCAGATACTGCTAGATTCCAGCTTCCATTATCCCTAATGGGCATGCTAAGCTGAGGCTGATGAGAACTGGAATCCAACAACAGATGAGCCAACGTCGGGTAAACTATGCAATTCTTCCATTTACTTCTGTGGTTCAGAGTAACTAAGACAGAGGAAACCGGAGAGAAGATTAAGTGGGCTGCTCAAGTCCCCAAGAGCTTGTAAATGGTATTCTAAAGGGACAGAATAGGGTTGGGGATTAATGCTACTTACTTTTGGTGTGTGGATGTGTTACATTTCTCCTTGAACTATCCAGGGATATTTTATGCAGAAGAAAAGGGGGGACAATATCTTTTTCTTTTTCTGCTGTCAAAAACCATCCACTACCTCCCACATTTGAGCCAGTCTCAAACGGAAACCCTCTAGGACCATACAGAACTGCTGGGAAAAGCTAGGGTGTGCATCATTTCACCATCCCCTCCTTACCTTACAACCACCCCCTCACACACAGTCTGAACAGGACTGCAAGGTGCCTATTCCAGGCTTGCTGAAGCAAAGAACACTCCTTTGAAGGGATGGCAATACGCTACAGAATTATAAGTTCCTCTCGCACTTGTCATAATAAGATTTGTTCCATGAAGTGGAAGCTTACTAGTAAATTTCCCTTACGAGTCATTTTCAGGTTACGATAGGAAAAGTGACAGCTAAATGGCATTCGCAACATAAAGAGTTCAGCAAGTTTTCATGCTCTATCCCAAAGAACAATAAAACCGAAAATACCTGCAGGCTTAATGAAACTAAGAGATGAAATATGCACCAACTCTTGTAATACCACCAAATATCTGAAATGCAACAATGTAGTGAATCCAAACAGTTCTTGAAATATCAAGAGCAATGCAGAAAAGATTACGAACTAGGCCATAATTTATCCTAGCACAAACCTAGTTCTCAGATTTCTGTCCTTGGATTAAAAGTTCACTGATTTGAAAGCCGTGCCAAGGAATTAAAGTTCATATGCTTGCTAAATAGTAAAGGTAAGCGATCCCAACCCACTGCTAGTTAATATTTACAGAGATGATGTTTTGTAATTATTTGCTTGAACTGATTATATCTGGCACAAGCTACCTTAACTTTTTTCCCAACAGAATTTCAGCTTGGTTTCGGCTTGGCTGACTTGGCAAGGAAGTTACAACATGAAAGCTTGCACACCATTCTTACCCAATTTAACGTTCTTGTGCACTGGCCATTACAGCAGAAACCATGCTTTACACAGTACTAATATACTCATTTGGACCAAGTTATTGTTTTACTAAATGTGGTTAGATTTGTGTATGGTTTTTTAAATTGTTAACTGATGGATGACTATTAAATATGCTTTAGACATATTAAAGATATAGTGATGACAATTTGCTTTGACTTGGAGAAATACTACATTCACACCTGTTCTCTATTCCAGAGTTTCCGGTTAATTATAAGACTTGTGGCCAGTTCTCATAATCATTTTGAGAAGTCATGGTGCATTTCTTTCACACTGGGGTAAGTGCACAGCCCATATGCATTTTACACAAGCAGGTTTTCTTGCAGTATCCAAGACAATAGTATTTCCCAGCTACACTTTCCAAGAACTTTGTAATCCTGCTGTGATTTGGTTGGTCAAGTACTTTGAACATTTTTCTGTAGCAGACTGAATCCCCTGTCGCATTCCTACAAGTTTTTTGGGGTTGACAAGGAGTTTTTGTGCATTTTCAAGTCAGGGTCTCCTACTGCTAAACTTATGAATGTGTTTATATAAAATTTCCAACTCTTCAGGGATCAGCAATCTTATATTCCTAAAGTGTAGATGTGCATTTTCAATTCCCCAAGCTCAATTCCATATTTCTTTAAGAATTCTGTGCTACACAGCAATACACAGAAGACAAATGAACTTATTTCAGTGTTCACCTATCTCATGAGATGGGAGTGAAAAACAGCAGCAAGATTATCCCCCTTGCCAAAGTGGCAGTACTCATGTGCCACACAGAGGATAATATGCTAACTGAACATTGTACTGAATGCGGAACACAGGGGTGTGATAATTGCAGAACACATAAAATGTGGTTGGGGAACCCTTGGCAAATAAGTCATGGAAGAATAAGGCAAAGAACCAGTTCTCTAAACAACAATTGGGGTATGAAAAGTGGGGATCTATATAAAATACAGCAAGGCAGAGGTGAGCAGACATCAGGTTTGCAGGATTGACTTTGTTTTGTACTAGGGACCTCAAGTTCCACCAACTGGAACCTGGTGCAAAAGACACACTTAGAATTAAATAATTTGGAGCCCAGGACTTTGTTTTGAGTATCAGAACTGAACAGAGTTCATAATCCTTCAACACAAACATCCACTCATTACCTCAAGCTATCCTCATTTCAGCAATATACTATGGGGTGAGGAGAGCCATTTTGCAGGGACTGTTATGAGAGACAGAAATCTTAGCCAATCTACTGCAGTTCACACAGAGCGCTACCTGTGGATCCCAACCTATTTCTTCCCAATCCTGGGCTAAGGTACTCAGATAATAACAGGATCAACATAGTCTTCTGAAATCTACCTCCCTGTTACTCATTTAATAAACTTTTAGTTTTAAAAGGTCAACAAAATTTAATTACTTTTAGTGCTGGCTTAGAACAAAAACTTTTTCATTTCATTGTAAGTCATTAAGTAACAAACAGAACATAAATGAAACACATTTCACAAGTAACATAAAAGATGACAAGCTAAAAAGAAAATTTGTGGAAATTCATAATTAGAATGCAACCAGAAGAACTGTGTGCTATATCATTTGATATGGAATCTTCAGCTAGCAGACTGATAGCTTCACAATTATTGGATGTCTTTGACAAGCTGAACAAAATAATTCTTGAGTATCACTGAGTAACTGAAATAATTCCCCCCTCCCAGAGTGCCTCATCATTTATCTCAAGTCTCTGAATGTTTTTTTTTAAAATAAACACATGACCAACAAATTAATTAACGCAGGCTGCTCAAATGAGAAAACATTACTAAAAACTCAGATATTAACCCAGAAACAATTTGCAAAAATCTAATGGTGTAATAATGTAATGTTATCAGTCACCTTGTGTTGGAAATTGTACTGTAAATGAATTCCTATCACTTTGAACAATCACAGAATTTTGAATGTCTGAAAGGCAACAGGAATCTTAGAAAATATACTTAAAATCTGTATAGGATTGTGTGCATGCTGTGACTCCATTCGAGTTCAGGGGGGAAACCAGAATGTGATTGTAGGCACAGAATTCAAGCTTCCCAAGATTATCAGTTTTCATTTAAAACAAAGGGGCGGGGAAACCTGGGCCTTATGCTTCCCCTTTTGGATCATGAACAAAATGAATTATACAAAATTATGTATATGGTTTAGCTGCATAATTCATGCAGGTTGCAGAGTTCATATTTTCTTAGTGCAGAATTTCAGTTACTTCCTGTCAACAATTACAGAAACAATGTGGTGTTGTGAACCAATGTTTATGTATATTTCAATTCAAAGTTACATCACACATTTGTTTAATCATTTAAACTCATAAAACTGTGGATTATTTGAGATTCAACTTTTTTAAGCGATCAAATCCACATTCCCATGTGGAAACATTACTTGGGGGATCAGCCACCCCAACCTTTCTGGAACTGTATCTGTAAAAATGACAGCAATCTAGGACCCTTTTTCCTGACACATCTGGAAAGCATTATAGTCTGTATGTCACATTTCTACATGGTAGAGGTGGCATGTCACTTGAAAATGCTTGGAATGTTGCCAGAAATGTGTCTACATAAGATACTCCAAAGCAAAAGCAACTCTGGGTAGTCTCCTCAGAAGAATCTTCCTGTTTTCCATTCATGTGTGATGCATTCTTCCATGTTGTTCTCTGTACAGAAGATTCTCTCCCCCCAGTACAGTTTAGGCAGCTTTCAGAGTAAGTTATGTTCCTCAAAATTTCCTTACGCTATGATTTCATAGCCTTTAAAACATGCACTTATATGCTATTTGAAATCACAGCAACTTTAAAAATCTGCGAAAGCTTTTCATTAAAATTACTGCATAGAAGTAGTTTAGCTATCACAGGCCTTGAATGAAAGACCTAGCAGACTTTAGGTTCTTGGTGGCACCCAGAAATAACTACACAATATACATAGGGTTTTGGAATCCAGTTGCTCTTAAAGAGGATTCAGGTATTATAAATGCAAGGATACTGCTGCTAGAAAATCATTTTTGAACTGGGCTGTCTCCAAACCACAGGCTCATTTTCAAGAGTAGATATGTAGATCCAGCAGACTGTATACAAGTTCCTATGCCAGTAAAAGTGGCAGGCTTCCAGGCGTACTTTGCTAGCACAGGGACCACATAATATGCCTCAACCACATCAGTACTTTTCAACACTGGTGCAGCATGCGGTTCCAACCATATAGCAGCAGTTGTTCAGCCATGCCTCACTTTGTAATATCTGGATCAAATCTGAGTTAACTTATTCAGTATATCTATACAATTTCATTAAATGGCAGCTGTTTGTCAACAGTGAATAATGCAAACGACCATGAAGGAATGGGATTTGCTTTCTGAAACATCAAGACATTCTACACCTCATGAGAGTGAGAGCAGAAATTAAGACCGACATCTTTGGAAATGTACGCTATCCTCTGATGCTCTGCTTTACCCAAAATGTATGTGGAAGGCTCAGGCCCACCCTGTTTAAATACATCCGTTTCATTTAATATGACCACCAGATAGGATACCTGGAAGAACTCATGCAAGCATTTGTGCACAGGAGTCAAGACTCATATTGACAGATGAAAACCAGGAATTAAGAAGGTAAACTCTTGAGTGGATTCTCTGCATTTTTATTTTCCACTTAAGCAAATTCCATCTCCCTTTCAGGAGATTGCCAGCTGGTAGTGCCTTTGCAATTCATATACTCTTGCGCTTCATCCAACTCCTGAGCACAACTTGATATGACACTGAGATTGTGCCCTGAGCCATTCATGTTAAGTAATCAACAGATTTGTTTTTTTAAATTTCTACTTCAAAGACCACTGATATAACGATCAAGTGAATACAAGGTGTCACGAGCATGAGCCTCCTCTGAAGTATTAATCACTGCTTTTTGCAAAAGACTTCTGAGGCCCAAATAATGTACTTCTTGTTGGTATCACTACTGCAGTATGTCATATGACCTCCATTATGTTCAATGTGTGTAAGATGCCAAAGCATTAGATAGGTGTCAATTTTGAAGAGCGGTACCTCCAGTATATTGATGACACCCAGTTTTCTCCCTTCCTTCCTTCAAAGCCTGCCACGTAATTTCAGAATTTATATAATGCTTGCAGGAAGTAAGCAAGAAAGCTGATAGAAACAGTCTGGAGAAGAATGAATTGCGGGTAGTTGGTAGTCCTTATGTCTTGATGACATCTATTGCTGATAGCCTTCCTGAAGTTCTTTAGGCTCAAGATGTTCGGGTATTCTGAATTCATTGTTACATGTCCGATTCCATGCAGAAGTTAGGGATATTTATCTTACCAATTTCCACCTGCAATGCCTCAGAACTGTGATCTGTCAAGCAGGTCCTCATACCATTCCCCATAAAACTGAACGCTACTTTAAATAAACTTAAATATGTTGATCTAGCTTGTGTGGAATGTAGTCACCTCAACTAGAGAAATAAAAGTTTGTTAAAACACTTGAGGTCCCATATCTCAGCTGGAGAGCTTATATAGCTTTCCAGGCATAACTGCACAGATGTTTTTTACATCAGTCCCTTAACTGCTTTGCTCCAGTACAGCTTAAAAGGAAACATTTCAATTCCTTCCAGATTTTCATGTAGCACAACAGTACCAGGGATTATAGAATTTGTCTTCCTAGAATATTTCCTAAGACCAGGCATTGTGACATTTGGGTAATCATTTTTTACATTTACAAAAATATTTATTTTATCCCCCCCCCCCCCCGAATCACTGTGACAACAATTATGCTTGTACACTTATATGTGATTTCCAACCATCTTGACTTTGAGTCCTGGAAGACCTGCTCCCTGCCTTGAGGGCTTTTCCCACCTGGCCTGGGAGGGCAGAGCCTTGACTGACTCCAGCTACAAAAGCTGAGGCTGCTGAACAGAATCTCAGGCAGTGGTACTGTTTAAGGCGTTTTATTGGAGGCAGGGTTGATACTGTTGTTGCTCTTGATTCTTTGTATCTCTGTTTTGGATCTTGATTTACATGGAAATTATTCAATTTGTTTGTGTATCTTTTGATGTTTTGTTTATTGATTATGACTACTTTTGTTATGTTTGTAGTTATGTAATTTTGCATATGTTGCAAGCCACCTTCAGCATCCTTTTGACTTTGAAAAGGCGGCATACAAATAAAATTATTGATTGATTAACCATATGTATATGGCATATTAAGGCAATATTGTGCTTGGAATGCTGTATATACAACCGAAGCTGTGGAGAATATTCACAATGGGTTGCCAACAGCTAGCATATTCCAAAGTGGAAATAAGGAGGTTTCAAACCAAGGAAGTGCAATTTTAGCAAAGCTTTCCCCCCAAAAATTGTGGAAGTAGTAATTCAGGTGATTTGGCAACTGAGTTTGAGATTTGTATGATACATGAATTATTCTAGAAAGACAGTCTGGGCCAAAAAGAACCCCACTCTCAATGCATTATCCCCTTTCCTGGAAATGTGGAAGAGTATGGAATGCAAGTCTGCACTGGTGAGAAATTCAGGTGACAAAACGGTAGACAATTCTTACATAAGGAAACAGACGAGGAGTAGAAGGAAAGAAATGGTGGCAATGGCATTAGATCAGGGATGTCAAACTCAAATTCATCGGGGGCCGCGGCGCTGCTAGAGGGCAGACGTTCTCTGGCTTGTAGGCTGCCGCACATGCGCTGAAGAGGCAGCTTTCTTGTGTCAAAAAAAAAAAAAAAAAAAAAGCGAGAATAAAAGGTGAAGGCTGCCGGCCGGCGGCGGCTACACGGGCCACATGACAAGGTCTAGCGGGCCGGATTCGGCCCGCGGGCCTTGTGTTTGACACCCGTGCATTAGATGGTTACATCTTTCTTGTATGCTCAGGTTCAGACTATATTAGGATATGTACAGATGTGCCTAATTGTAGTTGTGAGCACATTCACTGCATTTGGGCAAACGTACAAGGTTCTGCTTGGAATTGAGCTCAGGAGAAGCCTGTTCTGGGTTTCAGGAGATGTTCTGCACACCACTGATTGCCTGGCTCTTTGTGTCAACCATAAAGCTACTTGCCCATTCTTCTGAGTTTAAAAAGTGTTTAAAATGTTTTTATTATTATTCAAAATGCCATGTAACTGAGCAGATAAACATGCTAAGTATCTGAAAACAAAAATCAAACTTATGCATACAAACTTACACATACCAATATATCCTGAAACATGGAGGACAGAGGATCTAAGTGAGAGGGAGGGACCCTGCTTCCAGTCTGAGGGCTGAATTGCTTCTAGGGGAACATTCTGGAAGCTGCATGTGAGTGGTTGGGGTCAGAGGCAAAAGTGGGTGAAATAATAGATGTGACTCTTATCTTGATATAGTAAACCTCATCCCAGCTATACAGAAGTGAGAGGTTTCTGTTTGCATGTACACATACTTTTCTATCCAAAGAGTCCTTACCATAGTTTAAGGACAGATTCTAGCAAGCCAAAAACACTGAAGGAGGGCATAAAGCATGGCCAGATAGGGGTGTGGCCCGAAGAGAGAGAGAGTAGCCTGAATGGGGGTGTAGCCTATGGAGAGGCCTGAGATATGCATTTAGCCCCCAGTCCTGATGTTATCCCAGAAGCTAAAGGGACAGCAGAATGCGGGAATGAATATTTTAAGGAATAAAGGCAGTGAGAAAACAGTTCATCTTCAGGGTCATCTACACACCTACACTGACTCCTGGTTTCAGATATTTCTATACACAGCCATAGGTGACCAGGAAAAAAACCATCTCTGGCAAAAGTAAACCCAGAACCCTGAATCTGCTTATATATTTCCTGAGTCCCCTGGATTTGTTTTATTAAAACGTACCTAACATAATCATTTCTCAATACTTAATCATTGCTTCAATCTTTCATTATTTATAGTGGGTACTTGCACCGTTAAATGCTTTACTCCCCACCAAATTACACAGGAAAACACTTTGCTTTCTAAAATTTTGACTTCCTAACTATTGACAAAGTAGAATAAGTACTTTTGAAAGAAAGAAAAAGCACATATATATCCAGCAACTGAAAAGTGAACTTACCAAGGAGTGGAACTGGTTGGGTGACAGAAGCTGAGATACTTGTAGAAGTTACAGGTGGCAGAGCATTTGGATATCCTTTGGAGCCATCTGCATTTTCAGCATTTCCTCTAGCTGCAGAAACTACTGTTGGAATGGGGTTTCCCACAGAAGAGTCTTTTGTAGTGTCTTCATTTATATTGGCCACAGTAGCTAGAACAGTGATATTAACAGAGATATTTTAAATGGCATACGCTTGCAATACCATCAACTTTAATAACATAACAAATTAGACTTACAGTTTGGGATGTTTACTCCTGGAGAAGGAGGAACAGAGACCGGAGGAACTGAAACTGGGGGGTTAATAGGTGGCGGTGGTCCAGGAGGAAGGAAACCTATGAAGACAGAAATAACAAAGCATCACAACAACAGAAATCCTTTATGATGTTGTTGTTGTTGTTGTTGTTTAGTCGTTTAGTCGTGTCCGACTCTTCGTGACCCCATGGACCAGAGCACGCCAGGCACTCCTGTCTTCCACTGCCTCCCGCAGTTTGGTCAAAATCATGCTGGTAGCTTCAAGAACACTGTCCAACCATCTTGTCCTCTGTCGTCCCCTTCTCCTTGTGCCCTCCATCTTTCCCAACATCAGGGTCTTTTCCAGGGAGTTTTCTCTTCTCCTTAAAAGGAAAGGAGCACCCTTCCACAACTTGATGCCCTACATATGTTTTGAACTACATCTCCCATCCACCCCAAGCAGCATGGCAATGGTCACAGATAATGGGAGTTGGAGTCCAAAATATCTGGATGTCACTAGGCTGTAGTAGATTCACAATTCATATGTATGAAAATTATGAGAATGTTTAATTACCTGGAGGCAAATGCATTGGGTTGAAGCCAGGCCTCAAAAAAGGTGGAGGTGGAACTCCAGGACCAAATCCTGGAGGTGGCATTCCCATAGGAGGGGTAAATGTAGGTGGCTGAAGTGTACCAACCATTGGAGGTCCTGGCTGGTGTGGTGGAACCTACAGTGGGATGAAAAGATTTACTCACCAATAATTCTACAGCTTTTTACCCATAGATATTGACTTACTGAGCATGAAGTCTTTGTGTGACATTTTAACAGAGCCAACTATTAGAATTCTCTCTCTCTCTCCAAATAATGTGTAGACATTGTATCTTACTAAAACTCTTTTTCAGTGGAATCATTTACATGTGAGATAAGGAAGCACAAACGTTTACAAGGAGCTTTCTTTGTAGTTGTCATTTCGGAATCTGCCATTAGCTAATGAGAAAAGCTACTTTTAAAAATGAAGAATGTGTTTGCATTGTTATGTGCTGAATAAAAAGCATTACAGAAAGCTCCAGCAGCATTTAAATCAGCCTTTCTCACCCTGATGCTCTCAAAACAATTTAGGCCACAACTCCATCAGCTTCAGCCAGCACCACCAAGCTGGCTGCGGCCGATGAGACAAATAGTCTAAAACATCTAGAGGGTAATAGGCTGGTGAAAGCTGATTTAAAGAGTCCCTTGCTTTTAAGTGGTATCTTTAGATTGTACAGTTAAACTTCACCTCTTGGCGTAGGATCTTCAATAAAAGACCTATAATTGGACTGATCATAGGTAAGAGAAAGACAATTTCACTTGCATAAAATCTTAGAGCAGTTAATTTATCAGATATTATGCACAATTGTAAGAACTGTTTAAAAGTGTTTTTGAAGTGATTTCAATGAAGTTTGCTTTTCAACGAATGCAATTAACACATAAATCAACAGTTTCAATGCTGATGGCCCTGCAGGTTTTGCCATCATTTAACCAATTTGTCAACAAGTTATCAGGTTAAGTTAAACCTATAGTCCTTATGTAATCAATCTAAGGCTAAATTCTCACATTGCTTTTTGACACAACAAAGATATTATAACAGGTTGTACCACGTGATTTCTTCATTTGAATGTGCCTTCAAAGCAACAAATTGTGATATTTCTTCTGTATCAGGTATACTTTTAGTTAGTACTAAATCTTGCTGTATGTTTCAAGTGTGAATTTTCATCATGTAAAAGCTGCACTGTAATACCATCATATGGTATGTGTGTCAGCTTGTCAAAACAGTGCATGAAATTGCATCTTACTTCTCAACAACAAGATGAACCAAGCTTTAAAATTTCCATGTGCAGAAATGAGAAATCAAAAAGAGAAAAACAACTTACCTGTGGTGGAGGCACTGTTATTGGTGTGGGCATAGGAACAGGCATTTGAACGGACATATTTTTCGCAACCGGAGAAGTTTGTTCATTATGTGCAGCATCTCCCGCACCTCCATTCTGGGCTACTTGGTTTTCTGACTTTTTTGGAATTCCTTTCCATTCTACAGGAAAGATATAAACATCAATTACAAGAATGCAAAATATTTAATCTCAATTTCTGCCTTACAATGCAAGTGTAAAGTCTGCCATTAATTTAATTAATGCATTAACTGATCATATGTATACATCATGGCCAACCCACTTATCTGTCCCAATGGCAAACACAAATACTATCTGAATCTGTTTAGGGTGACAAAAGACAATTTTTGGAATGTGCACATATAGTTTGTTCAGCAAAAGCACAGATTTGTTTGAAATGTTTATCTTGCAGCCCCATTATCTATCTTTATAACAGGCACGCAGGGTAGAATCCAACACTGCACACGCAGACTTCCATTCACACAACCAAAATTCACACTCCTCTTTCTCCTGCAGCCCCTCATAGGTCCCATTCAGCTCCATTTATGTTATGTGAGCGCACACAAAACTCTGCATTTAAATTTTATGCACTTTATACATAACATTATTTTTATGTAAAATATGGATTTCATCATAAAATATAAATTTTATCAAATTCTTTTAAATATAACTATTTTTGTCCACACTGAAACTGTACTGCATCATCTGCATATGTGTGTAATTGGACTAGGAGCTGCATTCCAAACCACAAGCAGGTACAGAAGCATCAAATCAGGTAAAAATTGACTGAATAAACATCTTCACTATTCCCTAATTATCAGCCCTCTTTCACACTACCAAGTAAGTATTAGAATTTATGTTTGAATTAGATTTCACGCTCCAAGGGGATTCACATTCAAGTGAAGTTCTACTTACAAGCATCTCCTAAAGATCCACCCCAAAGCAAGCAGAGTAGAACAAGTGACTTTTTAAAAACAGATTCAAATTATTTCACTTGTAAGACTTTTTCTTAAATAAATATTTGTTTTCCATATATTTATCTCTTACCAGGACTAAGTGTTTCATTGTCCAGCATTCCTCCTTCACAGAAGCTTTCCAAATCTTCAGGCTTAACTTTGCCCCATGGTATGTAGGTAACGCCTAATTCTACATCCCAATACTGCTTATAGTCAGGTTTAATTCCTTTATTTAAAGCCCATGCAATCTGAAGGAAAACAGCAACATACCAGTGATTTCCTTCCTACAGTGAACTTGTACTTGTTCAGCACAACTAAAGTCAGAAAGCAAAACATTTTACCCAAGAGTAGACCCATTGAAATGAATAGACCTAAGTTCGTCATGTCCATTTATTTCAGCAGGTCTACTCTGAGTGTGACTCACATTCAACACAGCCCACATACAATGGGAAATCTGCAAAGAATAACGTATCGTAGCCCTGTGAAAAATTCTTGCAACGAGATGACCAAAGACAGTGTCATGTAATTAAGCAGTCCTATGCAAGCCACATAAACTGCCTCCATTTAACATGGTGGTCCATTCTGTTTGTAGGAGCTTGCCACGTGGCACATCCACCACACAGTTACCATAAATAAACATTCCCCCCACCCTGAGCTGCATAGGGTTTTTCTTACTGCTACCAAATATTTTTTTCCAAAACCCCTCTGGATTAATTGATTGCTACGGATGACAATGGTGTCTGCAGCAAAAGCAATTTCTGTTTTCACATTCCTCTCTTCCCTCTCGAAAATATTATCCCATAGAAATCTTCTTTGGGGAGGGGGTTGAAGGAAAAATTTCATCCTATAAGTTAAGTTTTTATTGAAAAATATATCCAATACCTTTATAAATTTCTGATTCACTTTAAAGTTCCCACGACTCAGTTTCTGAAGAGCACGGTATGCATCTTGTCTTTCCACCATTACAATATAGGCACATCCCCTTGGTGGTATCATCTGTTGTAAAAATAAAAACATTGCACTACTATTAAACAGGAATTCCCATAAATTTTGCAAGGAAAAAGTGCAAAGTCACAATAAATTTGTTTGAATGTGTGCCTTATTTCCATAAATCAGTGGAGAGAAACCTCTAGCCCTCAACCCTAATTGCCAAAGGTCTCAGTTTGGCCTGCAAGGCCATTTGCCACAAACCATGTCCACTCAACAAACACATGACATCATCCTCATGGTGCAGCTCCCTCTTCACTTGCAGGAAAAGGTTTGACTTCAACTCACTACCTCCAAACGGAGCAATTTTCCTCTGCAACAAGCACCTTTGATGTCAGTCTGTGAATCCAAAGTGCTTTCTGAAAATGCAGAAAGCAACCCCGCCCCCATACTCTACTGTCAGCTGCACTAGACAGTTTCCAACAGGGAACTCAGCAGTGCAGCCAATACCAGACATCTGAAAAGGAAAAATTCTCCATTTACAGTTTGAACCCAAACCACTTCCTCCAAATATACTTCAAGGGAGCTGATTGGCAATTATAGCAAACTCCTTCGAAGACATGCTAGGAGCATCAATTGGCACACCTTTGAAGTAGGTTGCTGTAACCACTAATCAGCGATTATATAGACTTCAACTTTGATAACTGTCCATCACCTGATGTCCTGCACATCTGTGAAAGTTGGCCCATGGGGGTAGGGAAGCTAAGGATCCTGCCCACTGGCCAGATCCAGTTCTCTACTCCTGACATAAACCAAGATACAATGTCTGTACAGCAATAGAAGAACTGGGACTTGCGTGTTTTTAATATTTCTAAGTTCTTACCAATTCAGTATATTTTCTTTTAATTGTCAAATAATTCTGTGTACATTGCGGCAGCCTTTGGCTATGTGCAATAAAACTGACTGAGACTGAGACTCAATATTTCTAAGTTCTTAGAGGTTTCCGAGGAAATACACAATGTTGATTATGGACTTTATTTGTTTGCTGTATCTATTACTAATATTCAGTACTGTTTACAGATATTTCTCACATCAGAACATTTAAAATGTTGGCTTTTAAAAAAATCATAGCTCTCAAAATTTTTGGATACAAGTTTTCAATTTGTTTTTAAACAAGTATACAAATTTGCTAGCACGAGTTGCAAAAAAATACTACATGAATCACTCAAAATGGTTTCAGCTGGATAATTTTATTTTCTCATAACTTGTATTTTATTTCATACTCACATTTATAGATTCAATTGGTCCAAACTCTTCTAGGAGACCTCCAACATCCTGCTGTGATGTTCGTTTATCCAACTGGCCTACCCATAGTGTTGTACTGCAAACTAAAAATGTGACAAGTCAAAGGTGACTGGCAACTTGAATCAGGAGCTAGCAATAATTTGAAAAGTATACATCAATCTGAATGGGTAGGATCTAGAGTCCCTTGAGCAAATGGAAAGCTCTTCCAGAAGGAGACATGTCTTATTTCCAAACTCAGGATGAGAAGCTAGAACTTGTCATCATCGCCAAAAACAGGACACAACTAGTCATGGTGAAATTAACAAGAACATTTGTGCATATCTGGCCCATCTTTTAAAAATATATACTTAGTTTTACTACACTGGTGGTTCTCCAACTTTCAGAGGACTGCAGCTCAGTAATAAAATGGCACTGGAAAATTGAATTTAACACAGTGATGAAGAGTATCAGTTTGCCATTCTGACTTTGCCTACTGTTCCGAAGTGCTATCTTACCAGAAAAAGAAAGCAAGGACAAAACCACATTTGACAGCATGTATTAATACTGTTCCATCTTGCTAAGAAAGACAGAAATAATACTCACCACTAACAGTTTCTGTTTTGATTGGAGGAAGGCCTTTTGCTCTGCGCTCTTTCTCTCTCTCCCTTTCACGCCTTTCTTGGGATCGGGATCGAGGGGAATGGCGACGCCTGTCCCGGGAACGGGAACGACGATGGCGTGATCTTCTAGTCCGAGAACCAGACCGTGATCTTCTCCTTTTGGGTGATCTAGTATTTAAGGAAGATATTAAAAATACAGAGTAAGTTTTACATTCATAGTTACTTGCTGGCTACTACTGAATTATGCCCATCCCAAATCTGAGAATTGTTATTGTATAGTAAGGCTTGTCCTTTGAGAGCAATGTGAAAACTTACCCTTTTAAGATCTTTATTTCTGGCTATCACTGCCCCAAAATGCAAACAAAACACCTCTAAGAAGCCGAACCTGCCTTAGAAAAACCACACCCCATTTGTCCCTACGTATGCCTTGTATGAAATCACAAAATGCAAATGATCTATTCTTGAATGTAGCACTTACTGAATGGCAAAGTATAAAACCATAAATAACAAGAATGTAGGATAAAAGATTAAAAGCTTTCAGCTTTGAGATTTTTACATTATTCCTGTATCTGGATACACTCTAGTACCTATTAATGGATTATAAATGTACATGTAATTGCTACTTCTTACCTTGATGCAGATCTAGATCTTGACTTTCTGCTCTCATGCCTCTTTCCTTCGTGAACAGGAGGCTGATCCACTTCCATTTCCTGGGGGGGGGGGGGAGGCAGAGATTTATTACCACAGCTGTTCTTCAGTTTCACTTTTTGATCAGTTTCAAATTTATAACTAGACAGCATTTGAAATGTAAAGATTTTCATTTGGTTCAAATTACAATTCATATTCACTTATATGTACATAAATGCACAGATTGTAAAAACATGATTCCTTAAGAAAATGCTGTTTAAATGGTTTAATTAACATAGTTAAGGATGTATCTTACTAAATAATATTTGGAGCAAACCTACTGGAATTGATGGGCAACAGGTGTCATGATTAACTTAATTTCACTGATTTGACTGGGTCTACTCAGAGTATAAATTTAGTTGGATAGAAACTCTTGTAGCAAATGAAAACTAGTAAGTGGTGAAAATCAATCAATCATTTTGCTTCAGCAAAATGCTAAACCAATCACATTCTATCTAAAGTATTAGTTGTAAAATAAAGCATGTAAGCTTGACAGGAATATCCAACACCCTTGCTAATACATATATAATTTGAGCTGAAAACAGGTTTATTATATTATCTAAAGTAACTTAAGGTATTTGTATTTCTAATGAGCAAGTTTAACTTCTTTAAGTGAGAATTTACTACCTGCCAATTCTGTCCAATAAAGAATTATACAAAGTGAAAACTTCTACTCAGTGCAGTGCAATGGATACCTCAGTTCAATTAAGAGATTTCTGCTCAGTTACAGTTACTGGACAGTGAAATCCTGGCATAGATGTAATCTATTTACAGTAGCCTCGCAACTTGTGTGGGGGTTATATTCAGGGGATTGTGCAAGCACCCCTACCTGTCCGATGCTGGCACGCTGAGCAGACATTGCTCCACACATATAGAAGCTCTCCGTCTTGCTTATGGGGCTCTGGGAGGGTCTCATGGGAGCTTAAAAGCAAGGTGGAGAGCTTAAAAGCTCTTTCCAGAGTGGGAAAACCTGGTACCAAAATAACTTTTTTAAAGTTCTCTGGCTTATGTGTGTTTCATTTGTGTGCTTGCAGCGAACTGGTCAGCAAATACGTAAAGCTGTGATTGTGCAAGTTAAAGGTGTGCAAGTTTTTTTGCAAAACCATTAAACCATTGTTCCCTGGGTTGAACAAAACAGGAGATTATAGTCAACAGAATACTTTCTAGTTTGTTAGCTTGTTCATATGCAGGAAAGGCATAAAGAGTCTGTGTGCACTGCCAAATGTTTGTTCATGTATCACCTTATTAAGCCAAAGTACGATTGTCTGAATATTGCCTATATTGCCTTTTTGATCAAGGACTAAAATTGGAGATACAATAACTGTAGATTCCTTCACAAAGCACATATTAAAGTATACAGATTCTAGTGCACATTAGAAATTTTTGAAAAGATTAAGCAATTAATCTATCATACCATCATAATGTACTGCCGCCACCACTTTGGATGACTAAACATACTAAAACTCAGTACTCTAAAGGAGTCTAACCTGTACTGGAAATCTAATGTGACAAACACATCCAGATAAATTAAAATAGGGTAAGACCAAAGCATACACTATGGAACTCTTGTGAACAGTGCTGAGATTTCTTCCTGGGTGCAACATATGGCATTAGGGCTGGGGGGAAAGATAGCAAGTTATTTACCTGCTGATGTGTATGTTTCTGTGTATGTGGTTCATTTTGTGCTGGAAAAGAAGGCTGGAAAGGTTGTTGCACCTGAGGTGAGGGTTGCATCCCAGGCTGAGCCATGGGAGGAAACTGTGATGCAGGTAGAAGTCCATAACTTGGCATTTGTCCATTTGGAGGAAGTGGGACCTTGTAGAAAAAAGAATATATAGGTATTTTCCATTAATTTAAAATCAAGAACAAGCTTTCAAAGTACTGCATGTCTAATTATTAAGTACTGTGCATAAGGGAAATGTTTCCAATACCTGGTGAAGCATAGGTTCCTGTTGCATTCCAAGCACTCGTTGCTGATACTGGTCTATATTTGGGAGTTGGGCATAAACTTGTTGCTGCATACCTTCACCCGGAAAACCACTGAGCAATAAATATGAGATTTTAAAGCAGCGTTTTAAGGACATAAAATTTAGTACAGTAACCTAGGCTGCCATCAGTGCTCCCCTCCCCATGAATTTTTTCCATGAATACAAACTTCCCCTCTTTGCTCCCCTCCTTCTGTTGCTTTTCTTTGTCAAGACTCTAGAATGCAGGCTCATTAGGGATGGAAACAGTATTCTAGCTGTTATAATGATGGCACTATTTAAGCATTTTTTAAGCTGAGGTGGTAATATTCAACTGTAACTGCAGGATAGGGGCTTTTTGTTTTGCTTAGCGAACTGATGCATATCAAATATTGCATAATAAAAGAGTTCAAAACAATGAAGTCTAATGAAGAGAACCTATATATGCAACATTAGGCTTCTATAACATCACCTTAAATTTTTAACATCTACTTGTCTGACTCATAAATCTTACAATGTCGGTTGAGAGATTGCAGGAGGTGTTGGGTCCTCTTTCTTGGTGTCTTCTACTGCTTCTGGTTCATCATCATAGTCAAATCGATCCAACAGCTTCTGAAACATATTACATTGAGCCAACTCTATTTTCTTCAGTAAGTAATGAAAGACAAGTAAACAATATTAGTACCACTAACAATGTAAGATCATTTTAATTTGCATACCAAAGCGTGGTTCACCAGAAACCAGAAAGGGGGGACGGAAATGTCACATGCAGTGGAGGTGAAATCAAGACTCCCTGAATACTTGTTCTCATAGCATGAAACAATAATTTGGCATGGCATGCCACACAAAAAACAAATCATTGAGTAAATTCCTTTTCAGTACAAGAAAAATATTACCTTATCAAAAGATGTCTTTTGCTCAGGTGCTGAGAAATCGTGTTTTTGTTCGGATGGTTGCGTTGCTGTAGTCTGCAGCTGGGCAGTAATAGCATGGACCTGAGCCATTACATTGTTATCTATCACAGGAGATTGAGGTTTCGGAGGCTGCTGAAAAGTCTGAAGAATCTGTTGGAGCTAAAATAATGAAACTGCAACTATTAATATCTTCTTAGGAATGATCGTGAAAACACCAGAGGCGTAATAAATGTACAATAATTGATGCCTTCCAACAGGTGGATATCTGCTCTCCCCACCCTCCAATCAGGCAGGAGTTACTGCTATGCCTGGTGGGTATTATGGTACAAGGCAGCTGCTCTTGTGGCTCCTCCTCTGCTCTGTGTTCTTAAAGCTATAAGGGAGCACAGAGGTAGCCACAATAGACAGCCACAAAAGAGAGCTTTCCATGGAAACCTAGTAAAGCACTGATGATCACATCTGCATATTCACACTCTCCCTTCTGCACTTAAAAGTCTACTAGTCCTCAAGAGAAGTGCTAGTACTATGCAGATGAGTAGACAGCTGGCAAGAGAAT
This sequence comes from Podarcis pityusensis, assembly GCF_964106645.2. Taxonomy (NCBI): domain Eukaryota; kingdom Metazoa; phylum Chordata; class Lepidosauria; order Squamata; family Lacertidae; genus Podarcis; species Podarcis pityusensis. The sequence continues at coordinate 52,315,145 of NC_138027.1, forward strand.
AGAAAGGACATTTCTTACTCAAGCAGACAAAGGTCAGACATGTTATACATATGCATGATTTATTTTCAGACCAGATGTGATCAGTAAACAGCAGAAATATTGATTTCACTATTCACTAATGCAATTCAACATATTTTCAACATCTACATGCAGCTGCTGGGCAAGATCATAAGGGGGTTTGGGTTCAGTGTTCATCAACATGCGGATGATACCCAGCTCTACCTCTCTTTCAAATCAGAACCAGTGAAGGTGGGGAAGGTCCTGTGTGAGTGTCTGGAGGCAGTTGGAGGATGGATGGCGGCTAACAGATTGAGGTTGAATCCTGACAAGACAGAAGTACTGTTTTGGGGGGAAAGGAGGCAGGCGGTGTGGATGACTCCCTGGTCCTGAATGGGGTAACTGTGCCCCTGAAGGACCAGATGCGCAGCCTGGGAGTCATTTTGGACTCGCAGCTGTCCATGGAGGTGCAGGTCAATTCTGTGTCCAGGGCAGCTGTTTACCAGCTCCATTTGGTACGCAGGCTGAGACCCTACCTGCCCGTGGACTGTCTCGCCAGAATGGTGCATGCTCTAATTATCTCTCGCTTGGATTACTGCAATGTGCTCTATGTAGGGCTACCTTTGAAGGTGACCTGGAAACTACAAGTAATCCAGAATGCGGCAGCTAGACTGGTGACTGTGAGCAGCTGCCGAGACCACATAATACCGGTCTTGAAAGACCTACATTGGCTCCCAGTACGTTTCCGAGCACAATTCAAAGTGTTGGTGCTGTCCTTTAAAGCCCGAAACAGCCTTGGTCCAGTATACCTGAAGGAGCGTCTCCACCCCATCGTTCTGCCCGGACACAAGGTCCAGTGCCGAGGGCCTTCTGGCGGTTCCCTCAGTGCGAGAAGCCAAGTTACAGGGAACCAGGCAGAGGGCCTTCTCGGTAGTGGCACCCGCCCTGTGGAACGCCCTCCCACCCGTTGTCAAAGAGAAGAACAACTACCAGACTTTTAGAAGACATCTGAAGGCAGCGCTGTTTAGCGAAGCTTTTAATGTTTAACAGACCACTGTATTTTAATATTTTGTTGGAAGCCGCCCAGAGTGGCTGAGGAATCCCAGCCAGATGGGCAGCTTATAAATAATAAATTATTATTATTATTATAATTCACTAACAAATTTCCACCAATGGTTTTAAAATAGAATAGTTATATATTCTGCATTAGATAACCATCTTATTATCTTAATTTGAATTCTGTATTTTTGAACAAAAAGTCTCTGCTTGCCTGTTGTCCTTGTGTTGTCTGAAATAACTGGGCTACAGCTGCAAAGGCATCAGAACTGGGCAATTGCGGCACAGCAGGTACTGAATTGGAAGCAACTTGAAGAGGCTCAGATGGAATCACTGTGGCAGGAGGTGGTGAACCTATAAAATAAATTTAAATGCAACATTAAGATTTCAACAATTCCCACTGATAGCATTGCACTTTTACACTATAATGCAAGTTTTTAAAAATCAAAACTTGGGTGGTCAGTCTGTAGACCATTCGCAAATATGGTCAGTAAGTTTTTTTTAAATTCCACAGGCAGGATTCTCAAAATTAGACATCATGTGGCAATGCTTCATTGCCAAATACCCTCATGCCCTGCATGCCACAACACAAAGTATGTATTTTATTGTATTTTGAATATTTTTTGGAAGCCGCCAGAGTGGCTGGGGAAATCCAACCAGATGGGAAGGGTATAAATAATAAGTTGTTGTTGTTTTAGGGCCAGGTGAATATATGGCTGTAAGTATATGCTAAATATTCTTAGGGCCAAACTAAATTTGACAATAATCATGCAAGTGGTAGTTACATAATTGTGTTCTGTACAGTAAACAGCAGCCACAGGTGAATGGGGGCAACGATTAGGACTACATGATTAGGTCTAGTTTCATCGACAGTCCCATATAAACTCCTATCTTTCTCTCTTTCTCTGTATTTCAGTAATCATACTTCTTTGTCATACTTCTGTATAGAAAACCATGATGATGATTGATGACAAAGTTCAGGAAAGCCTTTTGTAGCTTAACGAGCCTACAGACTGCAAATTTTTTTGGGGGGGAAACCTTTATAAAGAATATTGATGATTGAATGGATATATGGAGAACTGCTAAACTGTTTAAGGTTAATATACTATTACACACCCACCCCAGTATTATTAATGTATTTGCAGCAATTTGTATACCACAACATATAAAATACTAGAGTTATATACATCCCTAGAGGTGCTTTGTCCATTAGCATTTTTAAAGTGCTTACTATTTAAACATCTCTAAGTGGTATACAAAAATATCACGAAAATAAAACAGTAGCAAAGCAGTATTAAAACAAACACAAACAACAGGAAAACATAAAAAAGAATTTCAGAAATAACAGGATTCAATCTTATGGACCAGGGAAAGCCTAGGCAAAAAGGTATGTCAACACAAGATGCCAGAAACACATAACAGATTATGGTTCACATATGGCAGAGGGAAGGACATTTCACAGTGGTAGAAAATACTATCTGAGTACCAGTAATTTCCCTGTGATATTCTGTAGTGTTGTGCTATGAGTGAAAATTTCCCTGTGATCCTAAATGTGATATTGTGATACTGCAGGAGCAAGTGATATTGCTTAACTACTGAGCAATCTAAGCAATCACTTATACACGGATGCCATTTCTGGTAACAGAATATGCTGTATAGTATCCAAATCATTGTGTATTTTATTTATTAGGCCATCTTAATATTTTCAGCCAGACTCATCAAGAACACAGCAATGGGTAGAAATAATTCTATTCAAAATATGGGAAGAACAAAAAAAAATGTTTTCACAGTACAATCCTAAACATACACATGAATAAGACAGTCAACCAAAAGGCTCTTCACAGGGCTCTTATTCTATAATACAATCACTCAGCCAAAACATGAACTTTCTCATATTTTTAACACCAAGAGTTACAACAACAAAAATCTATCTCCAACTTTTGCTTGCAATTAATTCAGCCCATTCTATGCAGATTAAAGCAAATAAAGTCTGAGTTTGACAACATAGGCCCATAACAGAAAATAATGCTTTAACTAAGATTTCCTACCTTCATTATTAGTAGTATCTTCAGTCATTGAAGCAGTACTGCTAGCTCCTGCTGCCATGTCGAGGAGAGGTTGAATTATTTCTATTTTAAACACTCCATTTTTCTGCCATAAGTTGAGGACACGAACTATCTTACTCTGTTCAAAGAAGAGATGTGTAAGTACACTTTAAAAAAATCTTCATTTGCTTAATTAAAGCTTAGGCAGTGTTCAGACAATACTGTCCCCCCGCTTCAGTTTTATACATCATGAGATCAGGTAATGGACACATGCACTTTGTTTCCTATCACCTAAACAAATGTGAGACATCTGAGTTCAGATATCTTCTGTTCAGAGGGGAGACAAAACAAGGTGCATGAAACCAATCAATCTCACAATGCACAAAGATGAGAGCACAAAAATGCCATCTGAACAAGGCCCTAGTCCTTGCATGCACACACAAAAAAAGAGATTAGTACAGTACAAAACTTTTATACTTTGTTTCCTATGCTTTGTAACATTCTGTGACTTCTCCAGGAAATGACTGTGGACATGAGCAACAGTGAGAAGGAATGGAGAGATCAAATCCCATACAATATTTTTCATGACACACTTTATGGACCTCCGAACTTAGTAAATGATGGCTACTTTACTCTATTCTAGACGTGGGAATCAGTTTTGTCAGCATAATACATACAAGAAGCAGGAACCCAAGCCTGTTCTAAGTCACCAGCCACATCTAGTTTGTGTTGCAGCTTTACTATCAAATAGAATAAAATCCAGCTCACATGGCTTTCTACACAGAAGAGAAAAGTTCCTCCATAAGAGCTTTTAGTCATGAAGTGGTGAGGAAGAAGGGCCTCAAAAATTTAAAAGCCAACTAGAAAAGAAACATTTAACATCAAGGCCTCATTCAGAAATAGTATCCAACAATCAACAATGTGTGTTTGTACATGGTAGACCAAATATAGTAGGATCAGAAGATATTCATTTCTCTCTCTCTCTCTCTCTCTCTCTCACACACACACACACACACACACACACCAAGTCGAAATGCTACAAAAAATTGAGTTATACCTTGTCTTCTGTTGGACAGAGATATAAATACTGGAATGTGGCTGTTATATTTTTACAGAATCTTGGCCCAAAAACATCCTTATCTGTTCCAAATTGATGACGAGACTGACGAACAATAGAGTCAATAACATACAATCCAGGAACTTTGTATTCTGGTTTACACTAAAGAGAGAGACAGACAGAAAGTCATATAAGTAATATACATTTTATAAATCCTAACAGTAAGCTCTGTATGATCATAAAACAGGCCTATCATATTAGCATGAAGTTAAAAGTCCAGAAAGTGGGGGAAAGAAAAACAAACTAGCAGGTGCCATACAACACTATAGACATTCCACTATAATTCCTGGAATTTGAACGTAAGTGCTATTCACTTTTTAAACACTGATCTCAGAAATCCAGTCACATATCAGGCAAGATATGCACTTTAAAAATATGCCTATGAATATACATTAATTTGACTCAGTGATTGTTATTTTTCATAATGATGTCATAACTACGATGTTTTAATGTACATCACCAAATGTTTTTAAATGACTTGGCAGTTCAAAAATAAATAATCAATGTACAATAGAACAAGCAGACTAAGCCTGCCCCAACATGCCCTGCCTTTGTATTAGTTGCATGTTACCTAGATCACAGGAAGAACTGACACAGCTAAGGTCAAGAATGTAGGCCCTATGTCCCAAAAACTCAGTAACATCAATGTTTTCTGGCATCTAGAGATGCAAGAAGGGGAGATCCATACACCAGCTTTGCAATTCGCTTTCCAGCTCCCAATCTAGGCAGGCTAAACTTCCTCATCTCCTCTTACGCCTTGTGTGCTTACTTCTTCTTGCAGGTGTGTTGTGTATTAGTTTAGTGGTGGTTAGAATTAGCTAATTCTCACAAACAAACAAAGCCAAACAGCGAAGTTGCAACCTGTGCACATTCAACTTGCATGATCAAAACTTTGGCAGCCAGCCAGCTGTTATCACACAAGTTAAAGCACACAAGGCAGAGAGTCTTGCTTACCAGGCTCTGGGAAGCTCCTGCAAGATCTTGCCTTGTTGGGGGGGAGGGGGTCAAGGCCCATGCTTCCAAAAAGTACGAATGATCACACGGGAGTGGTTTCGTGATTTTTCCAACTACACAATTTTGGCTTTACGTACAATCCCCCAGAACAAATCCCCATGTAATATGCTATATTTCTGCACAGTTATGGAGCTATTACCATTGCCATAATTAATATATGCAGTTGCTGAGTGATTTCCCATAGAACTGCTAGATGCACGTATTTTGATTGTATGTGCGCTAAAAAAAACAACGCATTTTTGGGAGGAGAATGTAAATTGCTGAATCATCAGTATATACAACTTAATAAATATTTCATTTACCTTTTTTATAAACTTCTCTACAATCTGGACTACGTGTTTGTAAAGCTGAAAGAGAATCAAAGAACATTTGAAATGTTTAATTTCATAATATATTTAAGAAATGTGAATTTGTTTACCTTAAACATTAGCATATAAACTCATATCAAACTAAGCAAAAGGAAATATATCATAGGTCATTTTATTAAACTAGTCCCCACTTGCATTTATAACTATCTCCAAATCATCTCAAAGGAGTGTTTGAAATGGAGTTATTTTTAAAAATTACTTTGACTGTGATAAAATTATACATTAAAAGCATTATAATTAAAATTATTCAGTATCTGTAGAATATTAATAAGTGAGAATGACTCTCAGTCCATGTGATCTTTGAAAAAACACAAAACATGCTACAAATGTTCAAACCTTTTAAAATTTTGTACAAAATAAAATAAATACTCTTTACCATCTCACCTTAATAGCTTTGATGGCAGCTTTAGTAATAAGAATCATCTTTGCACGAGAAATAGGAGGTTTCATCTCCATCAATGAGAAGAGCTAACATGGTGGGGTGGAGAGAAGAAGAGAAACCAAAAATCGTAAAACACAAGTAACTGAAATGAACTTTGTTACGACACACCTTTTGATGAACTCTTTCCATCCCAGTTAAATGCTAAATAGCTCCAGAACTAAAAACTAATTACCGTAGTTCAAATAACAGTGCAAGTTGTAAAGCTATTTCTGAAATTATGTCACACTTAGAAAGTGGCATATGTTCCAAACTGCACCCATAAAATGTTATAAAAATGGCTGATCAGACTATTCTGTGCTCTTCATATGAAGCTGAAACCTGTATCTCAGGCAATTCTCCAGACTTTTGTAGTCAAAATGCACTCTAGTCTCTGCCACCACTCAGGGGACTGCAGGTGTACACCCGTTGTCCATTGTGTTCCTCATCCATCTGCCTTCAAAGAAGCAATGACAGGGAGCATGTTTCCCCTACCCTGCCAAAAAGGACACACTGCTCCAACTCCCAGTTCACCTGGGACTGCAGAGCTGAAAAGGAGCACCTTCTGGCATTTACCAGCAGACAGGGGACAAAGGGCTGATGGGTTGTTAAGGGTTTTTATGTTTTTGTGTGAATGTTTTATTTTAATATACTAGAATCTGCTTTGAGGATCATTCAATTGAAAGGCAGGATAGAAATATTATAAATAATGAATTAATAAAACAACAGGAACTCACATGAGAGGGTGCAGGAGTCCCAAAATATATTTGGGGGGGGAATTAAGGAGGCAATCTCCACCCTCACCCCACCCAAAAAAAGGAAACACAGCTCATTGAGGACTGAACATGCTCAGTTGCCACAGAATGCTGAGGGGGAGTAGCTGGAAGTCTGAACAAAAGCACTCGGCAGTGCAATGTTTTGTCCCAAAGGTTCCCTCAAATAATCAAGTGTCTATCAGTTTGGAGGTGAAATGGGACCAACCAAAAACAAGATATAGGTTTCTACATATTCTGGGGACTCCCTAGGAACACAGAAGTATTTAAGTTTGTAAACTAAACTAACAATAAAAAGAATTCAAAACCCAGAAAACAGGCTGCCAATGGTTTCTGAGCTTCCAAGACGTCCAGAATGCCAAGATGGCAGGTGAGGAAGAGAGAAAGAAGCGTCAATTGGCCAGCTCAAGTTCCTAAGAGCTTTGTCTTCTGGGAGTGGGGAAGACTAGGGTTGCAGAGCTTGTATATGCCATGAGGTTATAAAAAACCTCCCTTCCCTCCACTATGTAGGGATGTTTTGTAACTTTCGTAATATATAATGCCGCAATATATAATGGAAGCAGGCATTTAGAAAAAAATGAAGACAGTAATGATGCTAGTTTCCAGACATGCTGCTGTATATCCTCTTGGGGGAAAGAGGCCAGCTAACAAGAAAACAATCTCAGAAAGCAAATAAGAGATTCAACAGAAAGAGAGGCACCAAATTTCAGCAGAACAGTTAGAAGCAGGACTAAGATTTAGACAAATCCCCAGTTATAACTTGCCAGTCTAAATCCATAATAAATATTGATACGAGGTCCTCATACACTGTAAATAATTAAAAAGCTACCACACATTGTTAGACAAAAGTTACTTTAATAGCTTTTTATTCATTCACAGTAGCACACTTGAATCAAAATAGCCTCAATAAATTGTGTCCTTAAGTTTGTCTCTAAAACTGCCTAAGGATTAACTCAACCAAAGGTTTCATTTATACATTTACTTGTTAAAGTTTGCAGCTCCCCCCCCCTTTTGTAATATCATGTTGGTATTTAGAGGCTAGAAGAACAGTATCCAATGGTTTTATATTAATATACAAATGCCAAAGTAAAAAAGCCATGTCATTAAAAGACATCCGCCTTCAGCTAAGTAAGCGATTAGTACAGGCAACTCTCATTTTGTGTGCATCACTTCAAACCCAGTAGCAGAAGAAAAAGTGGGCATAATGGGGCAGGGTGGCCAGAATGGGCAGGTTTATGTGTACTCCGCCAACGTGCACAATGACTTGGAACTGAACTCCCGAGCAAAACAGGTGTTGACTGTGCTTCCTATGTTTGTGTCCAAAACCAGTCCACCATCACATAATGGCTGTCAGTGCAAGTAAAGGTAAAGGGACCCCTGACCATTAGGTCCCGTCGTGACCGACTCTGGGGTTGCGGCGCTCATCTCGCTTTATTGGCCGAGGGAGCCAGCAAACAGCTTGCGGGTCATGTGGCCAGCATGACTAAGCTGCTTCTGGCGAACCAGAGCAGCGCATGGAAATGCTGTTTACCTTCCTGCTGGAGCAGTACCTATTTATCTACTTGCACTATGATGTGCTTTTGAACTGCTAGGTTGGCAGGAGCAGGCAATGGGAGCTCACCCCGTCATGGGGATTCGAGCCGCCGACCTTCTGATCAGCAAGTCCTAGGCTCTGTGGTTTAACCCACAGTGCCACCCGTGTCCCGTCAGTGCAAGTACTTCACTCCTAAACCAAGTTTAAAAATCAACATTCCTAACAGCAAACTCAGGTTGCTTAGTACCAACAAAACAGGAGCCAAAACAGGACCACTGAGAAACTAGAGGGAGATTATCAGCAAACTGAGGTAAAACACAATGATCACAGAAGTACATTTTGCGCAACAGGGGAAGGGGAACGACACAACAGCCCAGCAGCAATCTCATATTGTGTGCCGTATGGGGGCGGGGAAACCAGAGAACTGGTCAGCAGGAGTGAATTAGCCTACATTTATGGTATCCTGACGGAGAACATGGTTGGCCAGCCCCTGAGCAGGGACACTATTGTTAAGGGCTTAAGACAAAACAAAACATTTGTAGCTCTCACTTGCTATGCTTAAAATCAAACAAAAAGAAAGGGCATATCCTTGGCTTTCTAGAATATCGAACCACTGCTGAAAGAATAAAGCCAGGATAAGATCACATACTTGTATAAAAATTAAGAACCTTACCATTTTAGGATCAGATTAAACATTAAAAGGGCCACATGGCTGCTTGTTGAGAGCTACATCCCCACTTTTCCCCAGTAACATCCTGTAGATGAAGCTGCATGGCATCATCATGCTAATATTTCCTGCCCCACTCTACTAGAAGTCACACATCTTCAGCAGTATACAGGCAACCAGTACAATTATTGTAAAACCAGTGTTATACAGTTACAATGGTACACTGCTCAGCACTCTGAAGGCTGAATTCTGCATTAGTTGCAGCTTCCAAAGTTGCAGCTTCTTCAGAAATAGCAGCATATACAGAACATAATACAAACAAAAGATTACTAATGCATAGGTTAAAATTAGAACACAAGAGCCTGCAGAACCAGGCCAATGCCCATGTAGTCCAGCATCCTGTTCTCACAGCGACCACCTAGATGCCTATGGAAAGCCAAAAAGCAGAACCTGAATGCAGCAGTGATCTCTTCACTTGCGATTCCCAGCAACTGGCATTCATACTGCCTTCAACAGCGTGTGTAAGTTACTGTGGCCAGGCTAGCTCAGTCCATAAACAGCAGGACCTGACAAAGCAGCTACAGCTGGAAAAAGGCACCACGTGCCACCAATGCCACCCAGCATCAAGTGCCAATGCTGGAACCAGGAGTACCTCAAACTATGAACCTACTCCTTCAAGGCGACTGCAATCCAATCTGTAACAGGTTGTCTATCAACTTCCCAGACACATGAGCTGCCTACACACACACACACCCTCCATCTCAGGATTCAGTCTCAGTTTAAAATTACTCCCAGAATAATCTACAGGAGTCAAAATCACTATATAAGCTTATAAAACCCCAGTATATATATAACTTTAAAATACCTTTCTTTTCCAGTTGTAACATTCAGTTACCCAGCAAAACTTAGTTGTTTTAATCATTGGTAAGATTTTGCACAAAATTTACAAATTTGGATTGGGGGCTCTTTGTGGCCTCAATTTCATCTACAAAATATATGTAAACCATCAGCAACCTCACTCTGAACAAGAGGCCAGATTTAAGGGTAACGATCAAATATATTCCTTCAAAAGAATCAATAAAGCCCTCAGACAGCCCCCAATTACCAGTGTGAGAGAATGTGGAACCTGTGTGTGTCCTGTAGCTTATGTTTACCAAAATCTTTCCCATGTTTCATGCCATATGAGAATGTTTCAATAACGAACAATTGGTCCTATTCAGAGCAAGACATCCAATGAGGCAATATGTACCATCCAAACCCAAGCATGGCATAAAATTCTGGTTATGATTCCACCAGAAACTAACAACTCATTTACAGGGTTCTGCATGGAATAAAAGTGAGACTTTTTTCACCAGCATGCCATTAGCAAAGGAATTAGCAATGAAAAGCTTAGGTCTGACTGGTACACTGAAAATCAGAACTCTCTCTCCCCCCCCATCCCCCCAGTTCTTTCTTACTGAGAATTATCAGCATCAGCAGTTTTAATGTCTGTTAAAGGACCATGATTCTCCTTTCTTCAATGCATATTGAGCAATTTCAGACCAGAATGCCAAGCCTGAGATTGTTCTTTATTATAATAAAACTAAAGGTGACATAAGATGGTTTTCATACACTTCCATGATCCAACTGTAGCCAAAGGTGGGTTTGTTTTTCCAAATACTTTACAGTATATGTTTAAATGCACGTTTTGGGAAAGCTGAACAAACCACAATGGTGTGAACATCCCAAAAGATGTTTCTTCTCAGTAGGCCTTATCCCAAGGTCAATACCAACTTTGGGATGTGTCTAGAAACATGGTCAGCTTACCTGGAACATCAAGACAGGCAGCCTCAGAAACGGAAGGCCTGCTTTCCGCTGCTAGCATCTACAGAGAAATGTGTCATCTCCGGAGTCAATGCAATGACAGAAAATCAGAGCCACGCTGTTTTATGTAACTTTTTTCTGTCCTACACGCGCCATTGCAAAACGTGGTGGTGCATATATTGCTCAAGCAGTATGTACTATGACTGCCAGTTCTATAAAATGTTTTTGTTATTACATGTAATTTGTAATTACTTATTATTGCACTGCTATAGTGATATATCATTTTTTGTTTAGTCATGTCCAACTCTTCGTGACCCCATGGACCAGAGCATGCCAGGCACTCCTGTCTTCCACTGCCTCCCAAAGTTTGGTCAAACTCATGTTCGTAGCTTCAAGAACATTGTCCAACCATCTCGCCCTCTGTCGTCCCCTTCTCCTTGTGCTCTCCATCTTTCCCAACATCAGGGTCTTTTCCAGGGAGTCTTCTCTTCTCATGAGGTGGCCAAAGTATTGGAGCCTCAGCTTCACGATCTGTCCTTTCAGTGAGCACTCAGGGCTGATTTCCTTAAGAATGGAGAGGTTTGATCTGCTTGCAGTCCATGGGACTCTCAAGAGTCTCCTCCAACACCATAATTCAAAAGCATCAATTCTTCGGCGATCAGCCTTCTTTATGGTATGCATACAATGGTACAATACTGAAGTTCTTAAAACTGTGAGGTTACTTAGTTCCAACACACTGTTATGTTTTGTATCTTAAACTATAGGGTATCCTTCACCTTGATGACTTATGTGCACCATTTTTTACTTGAAAATGGTGTCACGCTTAATAACTTCCACCAGGTTTATTTGCATCACTTCCTAGATGTATACTTAATCTCAAACCCAGATTGAAAGTCAGTATTTCTATCAACTGAGGGTTAATCATCTGCGTTCCCCACTAAACAAATTAATCAAGATAAAAACCACACTGCCAGTACATATTCAAGTGTAACAGCAATACTGAGTTAGTTTTCACTGCTCTGACTTCCACACATTTTTAGAAAATACTCTTAATCAAAGCTAAACAGATTAACAACATTCCCCAAGTGTCTGTTATGGTATCAAAAGTATTTTCCTCCAGGTACTGCTAGTGAGACTAATACTTTTAAGATAGACTTCCATTTTCTCCTGCTGTTGCTCTACTGACAGTGAAATCTTGCATTGTAATGGCAAGCTTTCGAGATTAAGAAAACTGCTATATTCAGATGAGTGGAAGATGAGGGAAATGGAAGAAGTCTCCTCTCTCCTACGCAATGCTAAGGTGGCATGAAGGAAATCTTTCTCCTCCCTCCCTATACCACTAGGAATGAGGAGAAGAGTGAGTCACTGAGGAGCAAAGTACAGTATGAGATGCAGAATCTAGAGTCATCCAGTGAAGCTGAGATTCAGAACAGAAAAAAGGAAGTATTTCTTTGCATGGCGGATACATAATTTGTGGGAATTCACTACCAGAATGTGTAGTGATAGCCACCAACTTGGATAGCTTTAAAATTAAATTAGATAAATTTATAGAAGATAAGGCTACGAATGGCTACTTGTAGTGATGACTATTACCTCCAGTCTTGGAGGTAGCATTTATATTAATATCAGTTGCTGGGGAACACGAGTGGAAGAATGTTATTGCACTTGTGCCCTAATTGTTGGCTTTCCATAGGATTCTGATTGTCCATTGTAGAAACATAATGCTGGTTTAGACTGATACAACAGGACTCTTACGTTCTTTCGAGGGCAAGCATCTGAGTCAGGGATTGTTTGATCTGAGTGGAAGAAGCAGCTGCAGAAAAAGAATTGTCTGGAGAGTACATTTAGGATCTATTCAAACTTCCTTGTTGTAGAAAAAAGCCCTCTGGTCTGTGAGCTGAGGAAATGTGATCACAGCTGGGGAAGCTTGCTTCTCAACTGTAGGAAAAAGGATATGTGAGGATTGAAGCTCCTTCCACTTCCTGGTTCAGCCCTGGGTGTCCCATCTTCACAAATCCAAAAGCGATTCAAGATGGAGTAATGTTTCGAAGGTAATGACATGATTTTTAAGGAAATATAGATTTGCAAGGAATCCCTGCTCTTTTAATACTAAATATGAAAGGACAGTTGCAGTAGTTCAGTTTGGGGCATGCATGGAATAGATTTAGTAAAGGAGTATCTGGCAACCTTGAGTTTTCAGCTATATGATCATGAACAGCATACTGGTAGTATGGGCAGGGCTTGCATTGTCCAACAAGGATTTACAGAAAAAATAATTCCCACTTCTGGTGGCAATACTTTCTTTTTGAAGAAGAGACTTGGAAGTTTATATCCAGCCACGTAAATTCCACTGGTGCACACCACTCTAGCCTCATAGCCAAAGTAGAAGAAAACTGCTCATTTTAGAGCTTCTAAGGTATATGTTTTTTTTACAGTGTGGAACAACCTATAGCAACAACCAGATTAGACTGGCATCATGGACATCAGAGAAGACACGTGTGTTAAGCTGACTGTGAAGGAAATTCAACAACACACATTTTAGCACCAATTTTCTGCCTTTGCTAGCTCCTTCTGCCTGAATCCATGCCTTACTCCATTTTGTATCTTTTTGCACACTTATGATTACTTCATTAGGACATTTTTGATGTGCTCATACACAGCAGAACTACAAGTCATTTATTTGTTCCATTCCATTTAAGGAACACACAAGATAGTTTACAACAGGGGTGGCCAACTTCCAAGAGACTGCGATCTACTCACAGAATTAAAAACTGGCAGTGATCTACCCCAGTTGTTGAGCTTTTTGGGGGGAGGGGGAAAGCCCCATTTTTAGGGGGTTTGGGATGCATAAGTTGCTTAGCTTTGGGAGGAGGGCACAACGTTTTTACATTATTTTGGGGTCAAAGAAAATAGGAACTCACCAAAGGATCACTGGGGGGAAAACAGCCTTGGTTTGTAAACTCCGTCTTCTGGTGCATGGGTACTGACAATGACAGTGTCCCTGGATTATTTAGCACCTCTCTTGAAACAATTGCACTGGCTACCTATTTGTTACAAAGTCTAACTGATGATGAATTTTGAATATAAAGCCTTAAACACTTTTTAACAGCTTTGAGCTTTTTGAGGTGTGGTTTTTTTAAATTAATCAATGTGTATAAATTTTATGATTTCAAACCAGCTTAGGGCTCAACTACCTGAAAGAACACCTCTCCTGCCCAATTATATTCTGTTCTGGATCTGAGATCACCAGGCACACAGTTTTATGTTGCAGTATCATCAGTGGGAGTTTGGTTCGCTGGAAACCAGAACAGGGCTTTCTCTGCAGTGGCACCCTGGTTCCGGAATGCTCTCTTGCCTGAATTCAGGCAGGCTCCTACACTGAGCTGTTTTCAGTGACAGTTTATTATTATTATTATTATTATTATTATTATTATTATTTTGTTTTTTCTGTTTTCAGTGACAGTTTAAAACATTTCTGTTCTTCCAAACCTTTGAACAACAGCAGTGAGCTTTTATTTTTGTTTTCAAATACGAGAAAAACACAGTATTAAAAACAGCTTAAAACAACTTACAATAACAATAATAAAGTGTGTCCTAAAATATACAACTCATGTCAAAAGCCAGGATAGAGGTGGCTCTTTAGCATTCATTCTCCAGAAGCTGTATAATGGTGACAGACACACCGCTATGGAGAGAGTTCCACAGCTTCCAGGCCGCCACCATCACCCTGCTGATCTCAGCACCCAAGAGGGTCTGTAAGGAAGGAGGCAATCTTTCAGGTATTTGGGGTCTGAGTCATTTAGTGCTTTAAACACTAATGTGAGTGCCTTGAATTAGGCCCAGAAATGAACTGGCAACAAGTGCAGTTGGGTTAAATCAGGGGTTATACGAGACCTAAATGGACCCCAACCAGTAATCTAGCTGTTGCATTTTGGGCCAACTGAAGCTTTGTGGTCAGCTTCAAGAGCAGTCACATGCAGAGCTCATTGCAAGAATCCAATCAGGAAGTTACTAAAGCATGAAGTACAGTGGCCAAGTCATCTCTGTCCAAAAAGGATCGTAGCTGGCAAACCAGCTGGAGCTGAAAACAGGCATTCCTAGTCTCCAATATTCCCTGAGTCTCCAATGTTGAATCCAGGAGCACTCCAGAACTGTTAATCTGTTCGTTCCAGGGGAAGCCACTTCCCCACCTCTTAGACAAAAGAACCTGGGGCACATAACACCTTACTGTTTTCAGGATTCAGCCTCAGTTTAATAGCCCATGTCCAACCCATTACTGCCTCCAAGCACTGGTCTAACACCTCAGCCACCTTTCCTGATTCAGATGAAACAGAGAGCTAGCGTTAAATAGAGCTAAAAGAACAAATCCTAACAAACAGAATGACGGATCTTCATTCTAGGGAAAATAAGATGGAAGGCAAGTGTAAATAGGCTGCTATCAGCTTCCAAATATTAAAAATGATAAAAACTATTGTTTTTTTTAATTGCATAAGGAAAGAAACAGAAAATGTTTTAAATATTTATTTGTATTTTATTTATTAAATGTGTATACCACCCTTCATCTGAAGATCTCAGGATAGTTCACAGAAAAAACCACAAAGTACATAATAAAAACAAGAACAAAACAAACCAGTACCCCACAAACACAATACAGCAAATATAAGAAGAGGTTGCAATTAGGAAATAGGTTTTGCCTTCCTCACCTTGAAATACCACAAGTGCTACACCATTTGTGTTAATTTATCTAACATCTAATTGCCAACCATATCCTAACTATATTTATCCCCAGCACAAAAATGTTATCTATGGTATTAACGAAAAGCACTATATATAATACAACAGATATTACAGCACCGTATATTGACTGCTGTCAGCAGGAAGTATCCAAAACCAGTACCTTCGGATATCACCACTGGAATACCCACTGTTCTGTTACTATTGTGTGTTAGATACGAGCATCCCCAGAAGCATCCAGATTTCAAGTAAACTATCACCTAATTCTATTTCTGTTACCCCAAGAGCAGGGGTAGGCAACCTAAGGCCCATGGGCCGGATGCGGCCCATGCCTTCTCAATCTGGCCTGCGGACAGTCCGGGAATCAGCGTGTTTTTACAGGAGTAGAATGTGTCCTTTTATTTAAAATGCATCTCTGTGTTATTTTTAGGGCATAGGAATTTGTGTTCATTTCCCCCCCCCCACCCCAAAAAAATAGTCCGGCTCACCACATGGTCTGAGGGACTGTGGGCTGGCACACAACTGGAAAAGGTTGCTGACCCCTGCCCAAGAGGAATATAGTGTCTAGATGTCAAAAGCTGAATACACGGTATTGGAGGGGATACTATCAATGAAGATTTCTGGTGTCCTCCAAATGTTTTAGACTACAGCTCTAATCAGGCCCACCCATCAGACCCTAACTATGTTCAGGAATGACGGGAGTTGTAGGACAGCAACATCTAGAAATGGGTAGGGGTTCAAGCACTTGAATCACTGGGTGTCCTCCAACTTTAGAGTCCCACAATATGTAAATAAATTTCACTTTATGGAAAAGAGAACACATATCCACAACAGATGCTAGAATATGTATGTACTCTGAATTATTTGAAATTTTAAGCCCATTACTGCTCCATTTTATTTTCAATTTATACCTTATTTCTCAGGGTTTAAGACAACCCTTTATGACAACACAAAATATGTGATTATGGCATCTGGGCCACAGTCAGACCTAAAATGTAAACAAGCTATAAAAATGTTCAAAAAGTGAAAATCTGCACAGTAAAGTTGAGCTTTTTCTTTTTCTAGTTTTGCCCCCCAAAATTAGACATTTTTGAGCTTTCCTGAGCTAATTCGGCAAAAACAACACTGCCAACATCAGCTACCATACGTCCAGATTTCCCTGGACATTTAGCCTATTTCTACCCAGACACTGCTTGCGGCTCCAATATTCTGGATACGGCAACCCTTGACATAAAGGAGTTTTCCATAAAGTTTCTACGGTTGCAATTAGAATTATACTCCACTCAAACCAGTAGGATTTAGGTCTAAGAATAAGTTACCAAGCATCACTATTTATTCTGGACTTAGGAAACAATCATTTTACTATTTCTCTGAAAGATAAAGCCTACACAATATACGTTAAATTTGTGGGCATGTAAAATGCCACAATGGCTTGCATTTTTCATGTCTCTCTTTTTCTTCAGTGCATTTGTACTACAATGATGCTCCACAGGTCTCATTCTTCCATTTATATCTAAACACAGAATATCAGAGCAGTACAGAGAACTCTGAAGACAGCAGCCACACACCTGTACTATGATCTCTACCAAGGTGAAGCAAAGAGGTCAGCATAGCCACTTCCTGGCTTTCTGCCATAACACAATGCATGAAGATGCAGTAGCCATTCTAACACTTAGCTGAACATTTTGAGTACAGTGGTACCTAGGGGTAAATACGCTTCAGGTTACAGACTCCACTAACCCAGAAATATTGCCTCAGGTTAAGAACTTTGCTTCAGGATGAGAACAGAAATCGTGCAGCAGCAGCGCAGCAGCAACAGGAGGCCCCATTAGCTAAAGTAGTGCTTCAGGTTAAGAACAGTTTCAGGTTAAGAACAGACCTCCGGAACGAATTAAGTACTTAACCCGAGGTACCACTGTACTTCATCTCAGGAGCTCACACACAGTAATCTTAGAAAACACTCTGAAATAATACTTACTACCCCAAGCAATTAAGCAACTGTTCATTCTCTTTATGGAAACATTACACAAACTGTAATGCTTTTTCTAAAGTTGATGATGATAGCATTTATAAAGTTTTACATACAATACTGAAAAGAATCCATTTGTTAATTGAACACATCCCATACACACCCAGCACATGCACTAAAGTTACCCAAAATACTTTTCATGCAACTGAGCATTTATAGGTCCGTGTTAAGACAATTTAGTAGTACTGAACAAGCCCCAGGTGGCAAACTGAACCTGCCACTTATGCATAGCTGTTTTGATATTTCGTATCGGGTTGTGTAGGACCCAAAGAAAGACAACCAGAGGTGTGTATGGCTGTCATAATGCTGTGCTTAAATGAAGGGCAATATTCTGAAGCTTAATGTACTCTTTCAGTTCTGAACATTAAGTTTCCTAACTGGAAGGCCACTGATATGCCCAAATATAAAAGCATTTACAGTGAGCAAACTTTACAGAGTTTTCTGTTCAAAAAGCATATACAGTGATTTAAACATTAAAGTCTACTTTATGTCCATGTAAACCTGCATTTATGCACACTTTGATTTATCTGGTTATCTGCAGCAGAAATCACATTAAGTTGTAAATTTGCTGCAATCTTTATGTAGTTTAATAACACTTGTATCCATTTTCCAGAATACCACAGCAGTACACAGAAACCTTTTAGAGAAGTAGCAGTGTTAGTCTGCTGAAACAGACTTTTATGAATGTCAACTGTTAATACACTAAAACACTAGCAGCAGCCATTCAGTTTCAATGCGATTCACCAGACACTTCAGCTCGGAATTCTTCTGGCATTCTGTTGTGAGAATATGCCCAATGTTACCTTTAAAAAGCAAGTTTCTGATGTTGGCTAGGAACTCTCTGCTCCTTGAGATCAATTCCCTCACTTTTCCTACCCACCACAACCAGACCTGAAAAGAAGGGGGAAATCTTCCGGATTTTCTATTCACACTCGCGCCATATGCACGATAATTTGAAAACCGTGTACATTATCTAAGATATAATCAGTGGGGTAGCTTTTATTCATTGCTAGATTCTGCAGCGCAAGGGGTTCGCACAGTATCACAGAAACAGTTGGGATGGTAACTTTAAATACAAAACTTTTTGATGGGTCGCGTAATAGGGCTGGAAATAACATGCCCTCGAGACGCCTAATCTCTTCGCACGTCCCGGATCTTCATCATCAAATGGCTGCAAGAAAAAGGCCAGAAACTTCCTCTTCACTCCGCCGCCACCCCGCACCGCGATCTCCTCGAAGTGCGCGCTCGCCCACAGACACACACACACACGCACAATATACTTAGGCCCCCTTCCTCCCCACCTACAGCGAAGCGCTACCCGGCACGCGCGCATTACTTCCATTCCCGGCCTCTCCCTTGGCCTACAGGGCTGACCTTAAACAGCCCGGCCGGGTCTCCCCAGCAGCCGGGCCCGGGATAGAGGACCTGGGAAGTGTGGCGAAAGTTCTTAGGCCCCCTTCGAGCTTGAGGGAAGTCGCGTGTGCAGCGGAGGGGAAGGGGGCTGAGAGGAAAGCGGCCCCTGAAGCTCCGCGTCACCCGACGCAGCGCCGCCACCCACACGCCGGGCCCAGGAGAGGCCGCCGCACACCGAAGGGCGCTGGCAACTCTTTCCCGTCGGCTGCTCCGCCTCAGACCAGGCCTGCGAACTCCGGCCTCCAGCCCCAGGCTCCAGAGCGGTATCAGCGGTCGCCAGCTGCTCCCAACCCCCCACCACCAACAGCCGGGGCCTACCCGTCCCGCGCTCCCTTGCCGGGCCCCGTCCCCACCTCTTGGTTGAAGGCGTTCACAGCCTCCATGGCTGTGGCTCGGCGGCCTCTTGCTACCGCGCGCGGAGGAGCCCCGAAGGAAGCGGCGGGACGTCGTTCTCGTCGGCCTCCCGCCTTCAGGGCCTCGGCGCTAACATGTCCGTTTGGCGGCAGCCCGCAGCGCGTCTCGTTGGCGAGGCAGCCGCGCAGACTGTCTCCCCCTCAGCGGGACGGCGGCGCCCACGCCGCGAACAGCACCCTGGGATAGCGCAGGCCTCCGGGTTGCGCGCCACCCATCGGAAGAAAGGAGAGCAGCGGACCAAACCCCCGCCCCGCCCCTGGAGACGGGCATATCAACGAACAAGCGCGCGCGCGTGCGCTTGAGGAGGGCCACGTGACAGAGCTCGCCCTTTTGCCTCGCGCCCAACGCTTTCATCGCCTGTTTCCGGACACTTCCCCCCCCCCCCCCCCCGACGTCGACCTTGCTTTAAGTCTTGGGAAAGGCAGCGAGTTGAATCCTCCGCACTTTAACTGAGAAGGGGCTGGACGTTGTGCCAAAGGAAACGTGACTGCAGCCTCAGTGTTGCCCATTTCATCCCATAAAAGTCAATATTGGCTAGGGTGGGTTTTCGAAGCAAGCAGCAACCGTGGTTTCCCAGGTATCCTTGCAAGTATAAGAAGGCAACGCAGAGCAGGAGAAGAAGAGCCTTCAGAAATGTGTACAGCAGCTGAGGGGAGTAGTGTTCCTACTGTGACATAGGAAGATGACAGGGGCTTCTGATAAATAAATGTCCCTATTTTCATTACTCAAACTTGGGAGGGTATAGCTGCAGTTGCACAGAGCTAAACATATTAAGGTTTTACTGCCTTAAAAATGCAATGGGTTCAGAAGTCACGTGTCAGACTCTCATGCTTTGTTTTCATTAGTTGTCAGCAGAATGTAACAGGGAGCCGTTAATCAGAACGCTCTTCTAGTCTTACTGAGGCAAGACAACGGTCCAGCACATCCACTGCCACCCCTGCAGATGTACAGGAAAGATAGGGCTGTGTGCCACCAGCATACTGCTGACAACACACTTCAAAATTCTGCATGACCCCACTCAGTGGCTTCATATAGATATTAAACATGGGGGATAGAATTGAACCCTGAGGGACTCCACAAGGGACCCCATGGTGCCGAATAGCACTCCCCAAGGATCACCCGTTGAAGACAACCAACCAAGCAGGATTGGAACCACAGCAAAGCAGTTCTACCCACCCACAACTCAGATAGGCTTTCCAGGAAGAAACCATGGTAGATGGTATCAAAAACCACTAATAGTATGAGAAACATTAACAAAGATAGAGTACCTCTGTACTACTACTGACAGGTCAAAATAATAAAATAATAATAATAATAATAATAGGTATTATTACTTATACCCTGCCCATCTGGCTGGGTTTCCCCAGTCACTCTGGGAAGCTCCCAACAGAATTAAAAGCATAGTAAAACATCAAATATTAAAAACCTCCCTAAACAGGGCTGCCTTCAGATGTCTTCTAAAAGTCAGATAGTTGTTAAAGTCCTTGACATCTGATGGGAGGGCGTTCCACAGACAGGGGCGTAGGAAGGGGGGCAGTGGGGGCAGACCTCCCCGGGTGCCCTCACTGAGGGGGTGACATTTGGTGCACCACCCACCCACAACTCCCAAGCCTACCCCGAGCCGTCGAGGTAAGGGCTTGCTATGCCGCCAGCTGCAAGGTGTGCTGAGTGGCTATCCTGCACCTGGGAGGGGACCCTCAGTGCCACGCCGCCCTCAGGAGCGCGCCCTTCCTGGGCAGCGCGGGCATATGCTCCACTGCTGTCCACAGGGTGGGCAGCACTACCGAAAAGGCAACCAGGGCAGTTTCTGTGCCAAAAGCAGGCCCACATTAGTCTCCTCCACAAGTGTCTGGGGTGGAATCTAGACATATATTAAAAAATGCTGTGTAAATGCTTTTTTAAAAAAGCATTTTGAAAAATATATTGAATTTCCCATAAACTCACCATCGCCATCTAGTGTCACATTTGTATAATGCACTTAAAACACACTTAAAATGTTATATTTGCTGCTGTATAGCTGAGTCACTATCTGATCAGCAACCACCTGCTTGAGAATCTTGCTCAAGAAGGGGACATTAGCAACTGGCAGGTAGTTGCTTAGGTTCTCAGAATGTAGGCATGGTTTCTTAAATGTTTTTTTCCTTTTTTATTATTAAAGATTTTCTTGATTTACAGAAGTATGTGTAATGTCTCTCGTATTTTTTCCATGTAACATTTTTACAAATCAGTTTCATTTGTTGAGACATTAGGAAGAAAAGGAGTGGGGGGGAAGATGGGGGGGTCGGGTGGCGATATTTCTATTTTGCTTAATGTATGTAGGGTTTGGTGTCAGCATTGCTCATGCAGGTTGTCTGCTGTTCACTTGTGTTCCTTTGGTGGCGAGAGAGGTTGGGGTTGGCCTAGGATGTGGTTGTTTGTTTGTGATTGGCTGTGGTGATCTTTGTTTTCGTGTGTGAGTGGGGTGGGTGGGTGTTTTGGATCAGGTTAGCCGTGTTGATTTGTATGCTGTTGGTGGATTATTGTCATTGTCTTGTTGGGCTGTGTATGTGATAAAGGGGAGCCATACCGGGCTAAAGGCGTCTTCTTCTGTTTGTCCCCGTGTCAGTTTCAGTTTGTTGATTAATTTTTCTAGTAGGCTATTTCCCATATTATTTCGTACTATTGGTCCATGCTTACTCCCAACAGGCCTCTCCAGTGTCTGGTTGTGGTGTTTCTGGCTTCTGAAAGTAGGTGGGTTATGAGTTCTTTGTGGTGTAAATGGGCATTGTTGTCTTGGAAGATGTTTAGTAGGGCCAATTCTGGGGTGATGTCTAATACTTGCTTAGTTATTTTACATATTTCTCGTATGGCTGTTGTCCAGAATAGTTGGATTTTGGGGCACTCGCACCACATGTGTAGGTATGTGTAGGTGTACCCTCTCCAGCATTTTGGTGTATTTGGTTGGCAATGTAATATGCTATGCTAGGGATGGTTTCTTAAATGTTTAGTGCTTTGGCAATTGATGTGTGTAATTTATTCCCATTATCTTTTAGTTTTCCTCAGGTAACTTTCCTTTCCTTTTGTGCCTGGGTCCATGTCTGTAATCCTGTTACCTCCAAAAGGCAGTTTATAAAGCTAGTAAAGCAGTCTGGTCTACAGTTCTGCAAGTACCTAGCGTAGAAGAGTAAGATTTATATTACTGAATACACTTTATTCAGGTTGGAGATTCAAGCCTGGAGAAGTAATTCCTCTGCTAATCTGCTAATTCTGAAATTTGCAAGCTATCAAAATAGAGACTGGAATAATTCTATAGAGATTTGCTACTTTTTGACATGATCTTGTGAGTGAGATGAATCAAACAAAAATACTGAGGGAGAACTAGCTGTGGTTCACTATGGTTGTCTCAGGATGAAATGATGTGGATAACCTATTAAACTGAGTTATTCCCATGAATTCATACTGTTGCATGCCTCCCCAATCTTCCAGGGGTCCCAGTCACTTAGCCAGGGTTCTTGTTTCCTTCAGAATGTTGGACAGCAGAGACTGTGGTGTCTTTAGGATATATGGTTTACTTACACACACGTATATATAACCTGAGCCTACGACAGAAGGGTTCACAGCATTACCACCCCAGGAGGGTCATGCTTCTCTGAAAGAATCCACAGTCTTGGATTCCAACAGAAATTAGGTATAACCCTGTCTCTTAGCTGCCCAGCCTACAGCTAGCCGGCTTCTAGCTTTTCTACCACACATACACCTCAATCCTGGCCTTTGTTTCTCTAACTACCAGCGAGTTGAAGGGGGAGGCATTTGTCATCTGCTTAGATATTAACACTTGCTGGATCAAGGAATTAAAAGGGGGCTTAAGCATTCAGCCTACCCCCCCCCAACTCGTAACAGTACACTAACATGTAACAGTAAGTATATGAGGCGAAATGTTGATTTAGGAATCGGCTCAGAATTGTTGTATAAGCCTTTATACCCTTTACCAGCAAATATAGAAAGAAAATCTGTATTAGAAAACAGATTAAACAGGAAGTTTACATTTGATAAACAGGCTCAGACACGACTACTGTGAAGCATTTTGTTATGAAGACTGTGATACACAGAAATGATACTGCTACTTATTAACTCATAGATTTACAGAAGTGGATACAAGAGGCAGAAGATGAGCAAAGAGGTTAAGACATCTGAACATATTTGAATAGTGTTGCACTGAAGACAACATACATACATATATATATTTGATATATAGATCATTCTGTTAAATACTTATAAGTAATCTGAAAGGTTACTATTGAGTTGGATCAAAGTGCTTAACAGTGCACTCCTATATGTGTCTACTCAGAAGGAAGTTTCACTGAATTCAATTGAGACATATTTCCATGCAAATGCAGGAAAGACTGCAATCTTAATCCCTCATAACATCTTTTGTTTCCTTAACCACTTTTGTTTTTTATTTCATTTTAATAATCACATTACGGATAATATTTTGGAAAATTTTGCATACATCTTATGCTATACTGATGTGCTTTTTATTTTTGTTTGAACAAAAGAATAGCAGTGGCCAGCTTGCTAAATCAAATTAATGTACCGTACAGAAAATACGTATTGAAGCAATATTAATAAACACCACCAGGTGGCGCTTATGTACACACTGACTAAATCCTCACCAAATATGTTAACTTCTTTGTACAATGATCCTCCTAGTGGACACCCACACCATAAAACATGTATCTACCATGTATGCTTGGAGGTTCAATCTAGATCTGAAATATTTGGTTGGCTCTTGCTGTTTTTGTGCAAGTGTGATCTAGTTTGTGATCTTTGCAATTCCAACCCCTGAGACACACACACACACACACACACACACTTTCAAAAGTCGCATAAGAATTGCAATTTAAAACATCACAGGTTTCATGTTTGTAAAATAATTATTTATTCATATTTATAATCTGCCTTTCACCAAATGGTTACAGCATGGGTTATAAAAATAGTACTACGTACATTACAATCATAAAATAAAATAAAAACAAACAAAATGTGCTTATCCCTACTCATATACTCAGCATAAGCAAATCATAATGTGGAATTCAGTATGGTGGCTTTGAGCAAAATAAATACTAGTCCCTTCCCCTTTTGGTGGGGGATGGTGTGCAATCCAAGGATATTTCTCAAGTTGGAATGGGAATCATTTATGTTCCTTTGTCCTCTATTCATGAGAACTGTTCGTGGTCATCAAATGTCCAGTCTCCTCTTCTAGGGGCAACTCAAGATTCATTAAACTGAAGGAGCTGTTGCTTGTCTAGCAAACCAAAATCAGTCTTCAGTCGAAATCAGATTCCTTATGCCCTTGGAAAGGTGCAAGGAATGTTAGGGCCTCCCGGTGTTGCTGAACTACCATTCCCATCCGAAACCAGCAAGCAAGACCAGTGCCCAAAGACTTTGGGAACTGTTGTTTAACAACATCTGGAGAACCAAAGGTTCACCACACCTCCCCTAGAGAATATAATCTAGAGTCTAGAAACTCCTATATGTATTTTCTAGGAAGTGATATTGTAAAACAGCTAACAAAAGTGATCTATGTCAGGGTGATATTGGCAGCTTTGCAGACAAAATATATTAAGTCAAGTGAAGGAATATCAGCAACTTGCTTGAAAAAAAAATTTCAGTTTTCGCATCTTAATTTCAGCAGTCCTGTGCAAGCAAGTAAGAGGTCTCTTCATACTTCAGTCAGCCTGTGCTTTTGGGAAACTGCACAGAAATCTCTCTCTTCCATAAATATACTTCGGTATATTTCATCCCCATAGTTACAGCAACACTTAGGTGACGAGTGGTGCCAGCACATTGTGCTCTTCCTTCTTCTGAAAGCTGAAGCAAATGCATCAAGCAGACAAATATTCTAATTCTGACTGTAACCAGGTACTGTACTGTGCCTTCATTTCTTAAATGAGCCTTGTCCAGCTGTGTTATAATCAGGTGACCTTGCATCCAGTTCTGCAGGCTTTGTCTCTTTTCCATCACTAGAGAGCTACATTTAGGCCTACTGTTTCTTGGAGGCTTGTGTAAAGTGCAGAGGGGCAGAAACAAGCAAGGCTTCCTGCCAGATTCCTGTCCAAAGTAACTGGCTTGACAAAACAGCTGCCAGAATCTGTCCTGGAGGTCAAGGGGAAAAGAGAATCAGGGTGCAGTCAACTGCACTGGCTGCTGCAAGAAAAGACAAGTGATGCAATGGTGGCTCAAAGCTGATGGTACAGAGCAAGAGTGGGGTGCCTGAGAACCTCCAGATGTTGCTGGACTCCAACTCTCATCATTTCCAGCCAGCATTGTCAGTGTAGTCCAAAAACCTCTGGATGCCACAAGATTATATTCCTACCTCCAGCCATCATGTGCCTGCCTTCTGAGTATTTGTATAGAAGGACATTTCCAGACAACCTACCTATTGTACATTCATCCTTGCACTAAAAAATATAAAATGGTGCAGTGGTTATAGAACATTGCCTTCATGCAGTAGTTATCCCACACTTCCTTTTTCTCATCACTTTGCTTAGTGCAAAAAAGTGTGATTTGGGGAAGAAGTGAATTTGTTACACCATTGCAGTGCCATTCCTCTTTATCACAGTGGTGGCTGAACCTCTCCATTTTGGTTTCTCTTTGATTCAGTTCAGTTCAGTTCTCCACATCTTCACATCAGTATGTGAATGTTTTTTTAAGTTCTCGTGAAAAATTGTCAACGTTTTTAGTGCCAATTTTTCCTACTATATAGATTTTTACAAGCAACTTATCTTAACGTAATGCAAGTTTTCCCTAATACTCATTATTAGGAACACCTTCCCCTAATATGCACATTTTTATCCACATTTATCAGTTGGAGAACTACATCGTAAAATTTAGACAACTGTGAAACTCAAAGGAGAGCTGCATTTCAGTTTGCATTTGGTTTCTAGAAGTGCAAATTAGGTTGGGCCACGTTAAAATGTGAACCACACTGAAGTTCTCCTTAATCCCTAATTTATCACAATGTAGCCGCTTTCTTGGGGGTGGATTATGAAGGCGCCCTTTCTTGTGCAAAGGACATATTCCAGCATCTCCCCAAATGGGTGAGAGATCCATGCAAGAGTCTGGAAGTGACCTAAGACTGTTGTTGTTTTTAAAGTATATATGCTAAAGCTCTAATCACGTACAGGATCACTGTGGTTTGTCTGATCCTCCCCCTGCCACAGCCTCCCTAGGAGCATTAAGAACAACAAAATTCCACGTGCATATACAAGGCTCCATTTTTACACCTGCACAAAAAGAGACATAACAGGAGTAAACAGTAGGTGTACAAGCATAGCAATATTGCTTGCTTGCTGCCTGTAGACAGGGGCATCATGGATGGGAGATGTGAGCTATAGCCCTACATCTTTCTCATATTACAGTTTCCAAAGAAATAAATCCATTAGTCTTTTGCAGCAACAAAAACAAGAGTCTTGTGGCACCTTCAAGATAAACACATTTGGGAGGGCATAAATTATTACAGTATTTGTCATGGCATTACTTGTGAGCCCATTGCCTTGAGGAAAATTTGTAAAATCGAGAGTCTCAAAATATCTTTTTTTTTTTGTCAACCCTTTTAAATATTTCAGATTTATAGTGTTTCACAAGTCGTACTATAGGCTTTGTTTCAAGCTCAGCATGGTAGTGTAGTATGACAGTACTTTGTTTTCAGTACTCACTGTATAGTTGCTAGGCAACTACCAGTGGCAGCAATTTGCATGGCTCTTTGTTTGGATTTTAATATGCAGGCATTAGAGCAATCTGATGCTGGCAATATAACCAGTGACAAATAAGTTCCTTCTGCATGTCAACTTCTTCTTCCATGGTGTATGTGTGTACGTTTGTGTTTTAATTTGTGTGCAAGTTACCATATATATTACTGTAGTGTATTTTGTGTTATAGCTTATTTGTTCGGGATATATATACGTGTATATATATATATATATATGAATGACATAAGCACCTGTCACTAAATTTATATTTAAAACATAAAGGAAAATGATATGATAGGCAAGATATATTTAAAACATCTGCAAACCTTGTTTGCAATTCAAGTAAATTACAGGAACTGGTTTGTTCATAGATACAGAATAAGGAGAAATTAGTAGTTCAGAGAGAAAGAAATTGAATTGCAAGCTGCAATTATCATGCAAGGAAATCAAGTTTCTCAGTGATATGTAAAAATCATCCTATAATAATAATGAAATCTGTTTCCACTTCAGAGAAATATCTCTGTCTGTCTGAAAATCAAGGAGTCAGCAAAAAGCCAAGAGTGTAGACAAGGAGTAAACATTTTGTTGAAGTGGCAGCAGTCAGTGATGAATTAGCATCACTTTTGGCAATGCTTTGCTTTGCTTCAGACACGTTTGCAGACTCGTTGCTCCATAAACCACAGTGTGGCAGTCTTGGTAACTTGTGCTGAAAAGTTGAAGTGAAGGTGAATTGAGGGCTGTGATTAAAATAGCTCTCTCATGAAAGTGTGCATGCAGACCAAAATGGAAATTCAGAAGATAAGGATGAGTCTCTCGGCATGTGAAATGTCAACTGGCACTTCTGATTGGCAAAATAAAGGCACAAATACATGAATAACGGGGGAATTTCCTACCATAGAAAATGTTCAGCTATAATAATCAGCATGCGATGGGAAAATTCCAGAAGGGTAGCCATGTTAGGCTGTTGCAACAAAACCAACAAAAAGTATTAGGACATCTTCAAGACAGATTTATGGTGGCATTAGCTTTTGCAGACTAGAGCCCACTTCATCAGACACACAAAATCTTTGGGGCATCTGTAATTGCCCCAAACCCAATGTCCAATCATAGACACCCACTGAAGTTCAGACTGTCCTTATTCTCAGAGGGGGTGGGTCTAAGTCTGTCACATCCTATTTCCAGGTCGATTTTAAAGAGGAACATTAAAAAAATCTACCCAGAAACAAATATTGTAAATATATATTTAAAACCATTGAGAATATATCCAAAACAACTTACAAGGTGGTCCAAGGGTTGTGCTCTGCCTCTGTTCCACCCACCCAGGGGTGCCAACTTGAATACAATATTGGGGGAGGGCAAGTAAGCCCTACCCTGCATAAATGAACTGCATCCTCCACATTCCACTCTCAACATCCCGATCTTTCCCTCATCTCTCTCTCCAAAATGGCTGCCTGATACACCCTTATACACTGAGAGGTCTGCCCCCTCACTGTGCTGTGAACCTGAGGGAGCAGGCAATGGAGGGGCCATTGGTCCAGACCCCATTAAACTCATGCAGGGTCCCTTGTGACATCCACTCCATCTTAGGAGCAGATATATAACAGGGGAAAGAATGTAATATATCAAATGAACATGTATACAGTATAGCTAAATGAAGCAGTGCTCATCTGCACCTTAAGTTTGTTTTTATACTCTTTATTTCATAATCAGGCTTTATTTCAAAGTATATTGATTCCTCCGTGCATTCAGAAGTCTTCACATTTGATAATAAAAACATGTTCTTCATAACTGAATCCCTTAGCAGTTAATCTCTGGTGTCTTCATTAGTGATGAGAATCGCACAGAGACCCAACTGCATCAAGTAAGCTGTGATATGCCACACGATTATTGTTGAAACTCATTTGCAAGTCTCTCTGTATACAAAGGAAGACAGAAAAAATGAAGTTTCCAATTTTAGAGCTCCAGATTAATACAATGGGAAAAGGTTGCATATGTTAATCATTTTGCTTAACTAAAACAGTATCTTATACATCCTCTTCATTTAATACTAAATATTTTAACTGGGTTAGTATATGCATTAAGAATTTTATCAGAGAACTTGTAAAAAAAAAAAAGCACTTAAGTTGCAATTCAACCCTAAATATAATGACTAATTCAACCCTAACTATAAATCCCACTGAGCTCAGGATTTAATGCTGCATAAACATGCACAAGATGGTGCCACAGGGCTGCACTCCTATACACTTACGTGATAATAAGTCCCAACAGCTTAGAGAGTATGCCCTGAGAGCAAGAGCCAGTTTGTTTTCTCCCCTCTGAAAGTTGGCCTAAATTTGCACCTATACATATTAATGAGCATATGCAAATTTTATGCCTCCGCATCTTCTAAGTACCCAACAATGCCCTTTTGCCTGTATCTGTTTCATCACGTATCTGAGTTCAAACACCATGTTATTGCAAAATAAATGGCATCCTAATGTACTTAGCTTGTTTCTGCTTGCAAGGTAGGCTGTGTATTTACTCAAGACTCCAGTGCTCTCCTACTGCTGGTGTTTGAACCTCAGTACACAAGAAGTTAGCCACAATTCATCTTTACTCTGTAGTTTCTTTATTATGTGCTTTTCGTCAAAACAGCTTCCAAACCATTTGAAACCATAAGCCACAGTTAAGGCAAGGTGTTTACATTTTAGGCATCCATTGTGCATGCGTAGATGACTGCTGCATTGAACAGGAGTTGGGGCTGTGGGCGCAAGAAAACAAGCCAGGTAGTGATATGCACAGCAATGTAAAAGGCAACCTGAAATGCAGTGTGGGAAATGGCATTTAAAGCTGCTAACATTTACGTGCCCCTAGTCTACTCTGTACTAAAAACCTGTGGTCATTTGGGGAGGGGAGAGTGTCGCATTAATTTTGTATGGGAAATTCTGCTTTTATCGCTCCTATGCCCTTCATATCTTTGGCTTTACTTGCATGCTTGGGTCTCTAATCAACAGCCCCTCGCACATACACAGCTGTAATAATGGTACTGGGTGCAATTAAAAAATACATATCAAATTTGGTACCCCTCTTTTTGCCAGCATTCATGCATTCACTCTTCCTACCACATTTATTAAGGGTATCAAAATGTTATATTTATCACTAGTTTCTAAGGTGATTTCCAGTGGCTGAATCGCTGCTGTAATTCAGCTGCAAAGAGGCATACAGTAAGGCTGTCTTGCCTTCTTTGCTTTTTCATTTTAACTATAGAACTCCTGGGGTGTGTGTTGAGTCAAAATCTAGAAATTTAAGGGCTAGAGATTAACAGACTAAATCATACACTCTGGGTTTACATCAAAGATACTTTAATATATTTGTATGAAATGTGTTTCCCAAAGTGAATTACCTAATTAATGGGGCAATCCTATGGCAATATCTTCCAGGATGAGCAACCGGGGTACAGTGGATCTCTGGATCAACTGGCTGATTCCTGGCTCAGAGGGTGTTAACTCCCCAACCTCATCTCAGCTGAAGATACGCCAACATAACTTGCTCATCCCATCTTAGCCTGCTGAGCCGAGCCCAATGTAAGTCCCCCAAAAGGGGCATTCTGGAGGTGTGGCAGGAATGGGACCACAGAAGGGGACTTAGGTTGGATCCCAAGGTTTTTCAGCTTGGTCACGTGACCTAATAACAAAACCATTTTAAAGATTTGTTTGCCCTCTTTCCAGTGACTGATTTAGGGGAGAGTGACTGCTTTGGTTGCACTGGGTACGGAGCTTCAGGGGAACTGTAACTATGATGTAGAATGGAAGGGGAGAGGTGGGGGGCACAAAATTTTGGTGTTGCACTAGGCACCACTAAAATTTGAGACCCAAACATCGGCCGCTGCTCTGCCAGACTTGGAGAGAGCAGCAGCCCCATTACTGAATGGGTTTTGGATCTGGTGTAACTTTATCTTGTAACACTGGCTTGCTTAATGCCAGCTTCTTCTGCATTGGATTGCTCCCAAAATCAGTTTGGCCGCCTCTTTGGGTACGCATACAAACACTATATTCTTAAAGACATCACCCTTGTGTAGTCTTTTTGAATTAATAAAATGGAAGCAGTGGCCACATATTTAGAGTTAGAATTTTTAACTATTAATATAGTGTGTGTATGAATACTTACCAAAGTCAACATTCTCCCACCATCTGATATACGTTTGAATCTGCCTGTTTCGGTGCCACTGATCTGTTTCATGAAAATGGTCCAATGGGCTTTTTTTCACTTTCCTTTGGAACACAGAAGGGCTCCATTTTTCATTAGCTAAGGTGTATTTATCTGCGAAATGGTTTTTTAAATTTCCCAAATCTTCAAGACAATCATACTGCACTTATCTTTTCTTAAAAAATTATGGCAAATAACTGAACCCCATGAATGCTATGCTAGAGAACAGAAACACTGATGCCATTACATGTTTATCCTCAGACCACTCTCTCTACAGTCCTGGTTTGGGACTGGGCAGGCAATTGACTTTTGATCCCTGTTCTCACAACAGACCCAACACCCTGCGGAAATCCCAGTTTTTAAAATAACTGGAAAACACTTCCTTTAATGTTCTAGGGTTGAAGTTAACATATTACCCTTGGATCAATGAATACGCCCAGATGATGTCTTTCTTTGATGTAACAGCTATGCTAAATAAACTGGCCACAATAAAAACATGAAGCAAATAAAACACCTGTTTATCTATTTTTATTATTGCCTTGTGATGTACTCTTAAGCTCTCACTCTGTTTATGGATCTGGAACTAGCCCTATGGATCCCTGTAGAGGCTGGCAATGAACAAATTATAACCAATGCGAAACAGATCTAAGTGCACTATATGAGGCTTGGGATAAAGAACACAAGAACACAAGGCAGATGGAAAGTAGTGCTTCAGTCTATTGAATCTTCAGGGGGCCAATAGCAACTGAAAAACCTGCACATAGCTGGGAGAGAAATGAACTAGATTTGTAGAGAAGGTACCTTATGGAGGGGATAAGCCTTTTCTGGGGTTCATAGGCATATAAACTTCATTCAGGCTACTGTGCTGTGCTGAATATGGAAACAGGTAATGAGAACCATATTCAGCCTTGGGATACGATGTAGGGTGATTGGCTTATTAAAATATCACAATTAAAAGACTTAGTGATAGTACTATTGGTGTATGCAAAGTTTTGCAGTATCAGCACACAAGCTAAGGTTACATTACCATCAGACCTACCATTAGACTACGTTGGGGGAACAAAATTAGATTCTTATATAGCCCAATCCTACGGGTGTTTATTCAGAAATAAGTCACACTGAGTTCAGAGGGATTAATTCCCGTAAACAAAAGCATATGATTTCAGCTTTTTTTCCTGTATACTTCTACATAAAAAGCTTTTCTAAACTATGGAATTAGTAATTTCAGCAAGTGATCAGGGTAATTGTCACACGGAGTGTATTGCAATTAAAACATTTGCAGAAAGGATTAGGGCTATTGATGCCAGCAATTCCCTTTTTCGTCGAAATGCGCTCTGATGGAGATGGCAGGTAGCAGATCTGGGGGTACCATTAAAGGACAGCAAATTGTCAATTAATTATAAATGGCATCCAAAGCTCCGCAAGTAGAAGTCCAGTAGTGAAAGGGGGACCTGCCTGCCAGTCCTGCCTCCTGCATCTCCCCCCAAAAAGGCACCTGAGGATTGGCAGACTCTCAATAAAGGCCTAGGATGTGATTTGTGCACATGGAGGGGATGATTGGCTGTCTCTATTTGCCCGGGGGGGGGGGGCATTGATATTATTTATGAGTTTGTCTCGCACAAGCAATAGTTGTGACTTTCCCCAACTATTCATAGTCCCTGTATGTAGTTATATTTACTCAAGTTGCATTGTGGAAGTGTGGAGCGTTTTAAGATAGCAGTTAGAATGAAGGATGTAATGCTTCCTAAAGCTGAGGTTGGGAATTGTTAAAAGCAAGAGGGCTGAGAACATAAAATGGAGGCTGCAGCTCTAAATAAAAATAATGTATAATATAAGGCGGGGCTTTCCTTTGCTTTAAGCTGCCAAGGTAACTGCATTTTCAGCCTCAATTTCTTACAACAGAAGGGGGAGGTGGGGACCGCTTATGCTTTTATTGCCAGGGCTGTCACGATCTGAGCTCTGGAGCACATGTCACCCGCAAAGAAGTGAAAGCAAAGTGAAGTGCTTTCAAGCACAAAAGGGGCACAAAGCAACACAAGAAAAATATTATCGGGGAAGGAATAAAAGAGATCTTGAGAAAAATAAACCAGGCTTTGCTCCGAAAGGAGTCACGCAGAGCGCCTGTCACGGCTTGACTGCCCTAATTATAGAGAGAAATGCAGCATCTTCGTGAATTGAAGGCGTAAATAATTCGCTGGCAAGGGGGCTCCTCGATGCGATTTGGCTTTAGGGTTGAATCTGCATTACACCAAAAACACGGGGGGGGGCAGGGGGAGCTGCCCGAATTTCTAAAGGACCACGACTGCTGTCGAGTTTTCATTGCATCTGTTCTCAGCAGAGGGATCGGATTAAATTACTGCCAATTTAGCCTGAATGAAACGTTTCTCTCCTCCCCCCCCGCCTCCCCAGACCCCTCCCCGCAAGAGGGGAAGAGAGCCTCAAGCAGCAGCACCAGGAGAAGGAGGCAGCCAGGCGCGGTACGAGAGGGAGGGGAAAAGTGATCGACAGATCCAATGAGGGGAAGGCAGCCAACGGGCTTCCACGGAGACTGGAGACAATTGATCTGCGGGAGCTGGCTCAGGCTCCCTCTTCAACGTGAGGCGTGCACAGCCTCAGCCTCGCAGCTCGCCGGACCTGGCTGCAAAGCTGCGCGGCTGTGATCCGGGGCCACTTCCTCGTGGCGGCCGAATCGCGCTAGATCTCCACCAAGCCGGCCAGACCCCGTTGGCGAAGCGGGTTTCTTTTCTGTTATTTTGCTTTTTTCATTGCTTGCTTGTTTTGCTCTTTGCTTGACATTTCCCTGAGAGGCAAAGTGCGCCTCAGCAGCCAGCCAGCCGCCGTCGGGTCCCCACGTGCACACGCGGGTGCCGATCACATTGGCAGGCTGGTGCTGCAGACTTGAATTTGAGGAGTAGCGGGAGCAGAAGCAGGAGCTAGAGAAAGAAAGAAGCGAGTTTCTCAGAAGCTCTTTGGCGCAGCAAGGGTTGCAAAGAGAAGGCATTGATTGCACCGAGTTGCGGCGGCGGGAGCAGCAGCAGCAGGATGCCGGCGGCTGCTGGCGACGGGCTCCTGAGCGAGCCCCCCGCGGCGAGCTTCGGCGACGGCGGCGACGAGCCCACGACGCCCCCCCTCAGCCCCGAGGGGACGTTCCTGGCCGCCTGGGTCAACGCGGCCGCGTCCCGGGAGCGGCTCCGCGAGTTCCAGCACACCAAGCGCGTGGGCAATTACCTGATCGGAAGGAAGTTGGGCGAGGGGTCCTTCGCCAAAGTGCGGGAAGGGCTGCACGTCGTGACCGGAGAAAAGGTACTTGGCTCTCGCCCCGCGCTCGAGGGGGGGCAGCCTTTTGTTTTCCCGCCATATGAACCGAGTCAGGCTTTGTTGCCCCCGAGGTGGCCCCACGTGAGGCGACCTCGCCGCCTCTTCCGCTGCCCGGACTGCTTCGGGCAGTTGCCTGCTTATCGCCGCTTTGTCCCAGTACCGTCCCAGCCTCCCCCCCGCGGCCGAAATTTGGTTGAATGTCCGGTCAAGCGGTTCCCTCTTCCCCGACAGTCCCCCGCCGCCTCGCCCGTTCGCTCTGTCTATTCGCGCGCCGCGTCCCCCAAATTCCCGTCAGGGAGTCGCCCCCCAGGGGCCGCTGTTCGCTACTTTCCCGCTCACCCAGACGCTTCTCCCTCCGGTTCTCTTCCTATCCTTTGTAATAAGGATGGACGAGAGCTCCAGCGCTGGCTTTTTTGCTTAAATGGGCAAGCGCCCCCCGCGCTTTCCGTGCGTGGGATTCTTCCTATGGCAAGGGGTAATAATAACAATAATCAAGAAACAAAACACATAGCAGGAGGGGTATTCCAGTGTTGAGGTGCACCAAGAGAAGAGAGCCACCAAAGACATAAAATGTGAGGTGGCCGAATGCAGCAATGCCTTGTGGCACTTAAAAAAATATGACAGCACAATCCTATGCCTGTGTGCAATGGTTGTTGTATTGTGCTCCACTGAACATACAGTAATGGGATTAATCACTGTATAAGCATGCATAGGGTTGTGCTTTTTAATGTGACATGTAAGCTGCCTTAAGAACCAAAGAGGAACTCTGCTGAATCAGGCCAAAGGCTCAACTAGCCCAATATTCTGCCAACCTAGCAGTTCAAAAGCACACCAGTGCAAGTAGATAAATAGGTACTGCTGCTGCAGGAAGGTAAACAGCTTTTCCATGTGTTCTGTTACTCGGTACGGTGTTCCGTTGTGCCAGAAGCGGTTTAATCATGCTGGCCACATGACCCACAAAGCAGTCTGCGGGCAAACGCCGTCTCCCTCGGCCTGAAGCGAGATGAGCACCGCAGCCCATAGTCCCTTTGACTGGACTTAACCATCCAGGGGTCCTTTACCTTTTACGTTCTGTTTTTATTACAGTGTAGAGGCTGTTGGTCCAATAGAGACTATGCCACACACACAAAAACACAGAAGTTGTGTGGCCATAGCAAAGTACACAGTAATCAGTAGTTGCCCAGGCTTTTGCAGTAGATATGTTATGCATTTTCCAATTAGTAAAAATAAAGCATTTAGTGCTGCGAAGATGCAATAACACTACAACAGGCGCTCAATACAGACTGTGTCTGGATTTGACATAACTAATGGGTGACAACCACACCTAGAAAGGTTCTTGCTTTTGGCATTATTCAGTGTGTGCTCTAAATATAATAACTTTGTTGATAACATGCAGCTTTGCTCAATAGTATATGACACAAATGACCATGCTTAATTAAACCACGTACACTTAAATGGTAGTGTAAGGGAAATAAGTAGGGCCATTCCAGGACAACTCCAAAATGTGATTTGAAGATGACAACTCCAGAATATTTTGGAAACTCTTACCAAACAGGTATGTGGGTTAATGCTTGACAGCGACACTGGACTCTTGGGTAATTGTGGTGTGTGACCCAGTGATCCAGAGATCTTGTATGGCTAAACTTCAGAAGTGTTTCTGGTTAGATTACTATGGGCTGTCTCTGAAGATCCAAATAGCATATAACAGCCACCAGGATGCTTTTGGGAGTCAAGCGCTTTGATTATGTACACCTATTCCCTGCCAGTTGCATTGGCTGTCTATTCATATTCAAGCTCAGTTTAATGTTATGTTCTTAACCTTTAAATGGTTTGGGACCAATTAATTTGAAGTACCATTTTTACCTACCCAGGTGTTGGGGCTGACAGTAGAGGCCCTGCTCTGTTGCTTTCCCTTAATGAGCTATCTTGCTGGTGGGTATCAGGGACAAACCTTTTCCAGCACTGACTCCTCAGCTGTAGTTTCTTCCTCCATGAAGTGCATATGACCCCCTCTTTGATTTCCTTTCAGACATCATCCTCAGCTTCTCATCATCCTTTTAGTGAAGCTCACTTGATCGTTTAGCTCTTGCTGTTTGTTTTAAATTTTATTTTCAGTATTTTAATTTTCATAAGAAATATGAATTTTCTTAAGCATTGTGGTAATGCACCATTTGAATGGGGTCTCTAAAAAGTATATAAACTAAATAAATATGCTTCAGGTTATTAAATATGCTTAAGGTCACAGTTCACATTACCTGGAAGTAAGCAACATTGAACCAAGTAAATCCTTGTAGGATCAGTCTTTGTAATCAACACATATTATTTTAGTTAAAAAAAAAGTTTATTTACAGTCTACCTCATTTTTTGTCATTTGAAGGTTCTTTTTTTTACTAAACAGATGCCAATACAATAAGACATGTTGTTTCTTTTGTACATGCAGTCTGGTCCTGTACATGTTTACTCAAAACTAAATCTCACTGAGCTTAATGGAGCTTGCTCCCAAGCAAACATGCAGAGAATTATCAGGTTCAGGTAACGAGTTGTTATTTCATATCTGCTTCATAGTGTCCTCTGGTGCTGTGTTCCTAAAACGTTGGGTCATGCCCTTGTTATCAGGAGAGTTGTAAAAGCAGAGGTTAAATGAACAGCAGTTAAAGCAATCTCTTGGGGACAGCAAGAGAAAATAGATATAGAAGTGTTGCTAGAAGAACATCAAGCTTAGATGTTGTTGTGGCAGAAATATTTAACTAGTAGATCCATTTATCAACTAACATATTTATGTCAATCAGAAAGGTGCCCTTGATTTATCAAGCAGATGATTTTTTAAAAAAAGTAAAAACTTTATTTTTAATATTTATACTACCTACATACTGCAAGCATTCCCTTCATTCTGAGGAGGCAGAATGCATTTTCTAAGATTATACCCACTGCATCATCTAAAAACAAAAGTATTTCCCCTATTTTTCATATGCAAACTAATTTAATTTAATCAATCAAACAAACAATTAATTGACTAGGTTTCATACCATTAATTAAACAAGATTTATTTGGGCAACAGTTCTATTGGCTGACAACAGGGAGCTGGACTAGGACTGAATAATTTAAGGCTCATGAGAGCTCATATATGATTCTAGAGTAGGCACTTTACTACCTCTGTTTTTCTCTTGCCTTCTCGCCTAAGTGAATCTGCCTCATCAGTCCACTTATCCCAGGACTACACACACACATAGTTCTGAATTTACAACATGCTTTAAAGAAAGCAAGACTTCTTTATGCTTCCATTCATCTAAGGCTGGACTTCATCTTCAGTAATACAGACAGAAGACATCAGGGCTCATAAGAGATAAGACATACACAGGAATGGCAGTGCTGTACTCTTCCTGGATAAGCAAATTTTTAGACTATTTAAGAGTATATGCTGCAGAATCTTCCTAATCTGTAGCCTTCTTTATGTGTTACTCGCATGATGGGGTTTCCATGTACTCAAGGGAGAGTTGGTCTGTGATGTTCCCCAAGATTAAATTGTTTTCTCTGCCCCTGGTGTGCACCTATGCAGATATCCATGGGTAATACCTAGATGTCAAGGCAGGGTAAACCTCACAGATGAGACCTGTGGCACGGTTCTGCTACCCCTTGACTGCATAGAGACCCCTTTGCATGAGTAGGGCATTACGAACTAGGGTCTAGGTTTGTCACTTTTTCCTGACAGGCTCCCTATATTTCTGCCTGTCATGCAGCAGATAAAACAGGTTCTGTTTCCCCCAGCCTGGAGATGTAGTGATGGGGAACTGCTGAATTATGTTGCTATACAGCTGTTAAAAGCACCCACATTCCAACTGTCTTTTTCCAGCATCCGCACTCAAACTGTCACTCACTCTTAGCTCCGCCCAGCATTCCATTCCTCTCCCTTACTGTCAATCATTCTTCCATTCAAGCTTCTTGTCACATTGGACTTATCAAATGCTAAGAGCTGTATACAGAGTGGCAAAGAGCTTTTTATGTCAGGGGACTCAACTCTGAAGAAATCTATGTCTCTTTCATAAATGTGGCACTGATTAATGAGTTGCAGTTCACATTGGTGCATTGTGCAGATCCACTCGTCAAAGTGACTGTCAAATCAAAGTTTTATGTAGGACTGCTTCTGAAAACAGTTCAGAAACTTTGGCTGGTGCAGAATTCGGTGGCCAGGTTGCTCACCGGAGGAACAATGCAGAGTGCTGGTTTGACCAATTAAGCCTTAAACAGCTCAGGACCGCAATACCTCAAGGACCTCTTCTCTCCATATGAACCTACCTGGACCCTGACATCATTTTCTGATGCCCTTCTTCGTGTGCCTCCTCCACATGAGAGGTCCGGAGGGTGGCAGCAGAAGAATGGACCTTTGTGGAATACTCCGGCAGGGAGGTTCAGCTGGTGCCTTCATTAAAAACCTTTAGGCGCCAGGCAAAAATGTTCCTCTTCTACCAGGCTTTTGGCTGATTAACATCCAATATCCTTTTTACATGTGTTTGGGGAAGGGGTTATTGGTTTGAAATAAGCACAACAAAATTTATCTAAGCTATTTTTTTTGTTACTGCCAGTGTTTTTTTTTATGGGGGGGACGCAGGGGGTATGTATACCCCTAAACATTTTAGGGGTCTAAGTTTGGCCTCATTGAGGGGCAGTATTTCAATATGAGTAGGAAAATGAGAGTACCCCTAAACATTTTTATAGAAAAAAGCACTGGTTATAGCTATAGGTTTTGTCTTTTGTATTCTATTTAAGACAACTCTTTTATACCACTTTCATGTTGTCAGACTATGGTTTCCTTACCCAATATGAATATAGAGAAGATTGAGGCAGTTAAACATATATTAGCTGAAAACAAGTGAGGCAAGCTCTTTTTACAGTGGTATTATAATAAAGTAATGTAAACTTTTAATATTGCAAATAACATAATTAGCTTTAGGTGGGTTTCATGAGTGCATACGCTCTCTCTTTAAGAAAAGCGACAGCAACTCCGTACGTTTCCATGGCATTAGTTGCAAAGCTGGGTTAAATAATACAAGGAGCCCAAACAGAAAATTCTCTCCTACCAGAGCTGTGCCATCTGTGTTTCTGACAAGACTGTGCAAATGAAATAATGCTTGTAGCAGACTCATGAATCTTTCATAGCCAAGAGTAATCCAGGACTAGCTTCCTCTGCTAATAGACAAAACCCCTGCTGGAATGTAATGGTCTGTACAATGCAGGAACCCCATGTGTCAAGCCTTATATAAGTCCTCTGATGGGTGTCTATGGATCTGGGAGGGTTCAGTAGCTATTCCTTCTAGTCAGCCAGCCTACAACTGGGATACAGTCTCAGAGAAATTAAAATTCATGCCCAGCTTAAGCAAACATACATTAACAGTTTTATGTTTACCCAGCCTCCCTGAGACCTCCAGATATAGGGCGGTATATAAATTCAATTAATAAAAAACTAACTTGGATCAATTTAGCTGCAAAAC
Organism: Podarcis pityusensis; assembly: GCF_964106645.2. Taxonomy (NCBI): domain Eukaryota; kingdom Metazoa; phylum Chordata; class Lepidosauria; order Squamata; family Lacertidae; genus Podarcis; species Podarcis pityusensis. The sequence continues at coordinate 52,355,246 of NC_138027.1, forward strand.
TCTCTGCTACGATAAATAGCCATTGTGGTATATATTTATTTCTGGAAGTATTTAAAATCCAAACTTTTATACAAGTATATCAATTAATTAAGAGCCTGAGGTTCAAATTCCCACTCAGCCATAAAGTTTGTTGACTCTATGCCTGTCATTTTCTTACAACCTAACCCTCTCGAAGGTTTATTGTGTGAATGAAAGGGATAATGACTATGCCACTATGGGCTCCTTGTGAATGTTGGTACATACTTGAATTAGAAGACTGTGTTATCCACCTCGAGCTTCTGATGAAAAAACTGAAAACCTATTGAACATCTCAATGCTGCACAACAGAATTAGTAGAGCCTGCTTGGTGTTTAGATGATTGGTTCCTGAGGCTAAATAATGCTTGAGTAGCTCATAGGTTGAAACCAAGGATAACTCTTGCCGTCACATAGTTTGCCTTGATTTCAGCCCACTAAGAAATCTGTTTATCCATTTCATTAATGGTACTGCAGTGCTTTAAAAGCTTCATTCTTCACTTCTTTTTTTTGCATGAAATCAGTTTTGAATTACAGTACCTGGTAGTCAGTGTGAAACAGCTGCTAAAGATAAGACTTTCACAGGTTGTTGTGCAACAAAAATAGAGTGACTAATAGTAGAAGTGGTCTTATTTATAGAAAGCTCTGTTTTTAGACTATATTTCTAAAGCAAACAGCTGCTACTCTGTGTATTTTAGAACCTTGGAAATGCAGGGGTGGCTTGTGTGGGAAGAACAAGCACTCCACAGAAAGCTAGAAATTCCTGTTAACCTTTGACAGGTTGATGTTGAATGAGGCAAGCAGCCTCTAAAGACAGCTGTGTAGCAGGTCCTGTTGGATCTGTCAGTGACCAGTCATTTCGCATAGAATTTTTTAAAAATTACATGCTGCCATAGCAGGCACATTTCCTTTGAACTGTGTGCCTTGCATTACCTTTTAAATCACTTCTGAGGGGCTGAAGTATGTATACAAATAGCAGTGCAGTTCCAAATCTTCTCAGCAGGTGTTGAGTTTTGCTTTCAGGGAACCTTAATAAGATTCAGTCCTAGAAATAGTTACAGGGTATATTGTATGGTTGTTCCAAGGCAACCGTAAATGCTTAAGTGGCTAAATTAACAACCATTTACGTTTAAATATTGAAAATGCTGAGAGATTACATTTGCAGGAATATGGACGTTTCCCCCACCTTCATTTGCTTTAGTTAGTAAAAATGCTGGCAAAAGTGTAATCTTCCTCAGATATATTTCTCCTGTAGTTGTTGTGTTTGAGATAATCCAGTCTTGTGCCCTGTGATTATTACATGTGCTTGTTTATATATGTGTCAGACCCAAGGTTCAAGTCTCCACCTAACCATGAAGCTTGCTGGGTGACCTTCAGACAATCCCTGTTTCTCAGGCTAATGTACTTCATAGTATTGTTGTCAGGACAGGAGGGGGAAACTATATAAGATGCATCAAGGTCCTTGGTTATTATTGGGCTATATGTGTATTATCATTAAACCACTGTGCTATTGATTATCCCATCATTAATTAGCTCTATGGTGGCTTTCCAGGACCTCACCCAGCAGTGGAGAATGCATCTTTAAATGCACCAGGTCAGAGTGAGGCTGCAGAGTCTTCTTCCGTCAGCCCTCTCCCCCCTCTTCCTGCCTGCTGTAGTGAGCAGCACTATGTTTTTGTATAGCAGCAACCAGGGGAGAATGGCGGGTAAGGGGACCAGTAGAAGGGCAGCAGCAACTACATTTCAGTGTGTAGACACTGCATATTGGTGAGACCTGGTGATCATGTTTTCCTTTGCATTTGGGCTTTAATCCACCACACTCAATATAGTGGCCTTAAAGTGGATAATCAAGCCAGGCAGGGTTTCTATGACAACTTATTTTGGAGGTACAGTACAGGCAAGTCCTGAATGTAAGAAAGAAACCCCTTAACTAAATTGGATGGTATGAGTAACACTTCAAAAATGGTAATATTGTGTCTTTGCTCCTTTGTTTTTGTTTCATTGGATAAATTTAATCTTCCCATGTTTTCCTTTTGTAATTCCCTCCGAGTTACTTCCTGTACACACACTTTTAAAGAAAGAAAGTGTGATTTTCTTCACCATCAGTTTAAAGGGAAGTGTTAGGCACAAATTCTTTGTAAAACATATAAAACAACCAGTGGAATTTTTCCTCTCTCCTCATTTTCTTACACTAAATTAGGATGAAGAATGGTATAAGCTGCCATCCCTCTGGCTGGCCAATGTAGGTGAGGAACTTGATCACCTGACTCAACTTTCCTGTTACAGATGCTTAATCTTTTGATAGCACATTCCTCCCAAGCAGACTAAATGAGATGAATAACTTTATATCACAGTAAGAATTGCCATGCCTTATTGTAACTTCCTTTCAGTCCTCATTTGCCTGTAATTTTATCATTAACCACAAAATCCAGTCTGCAAAAGTGGGCTTAAATCTGGTCAAATGTTGATTCTTTGTTCATTTGTAAAGATACTGTCAAGTTTGTAAAATGTGAAATGTAACTAAATATTTTTATGCTGTATTTTGTTTCCTGTCTAGATACTTGTTTGATATATAAGCCTCGACATAAATAAAAACACATTTTTATCTTTTTCTGAGACCTATTAAAAATGAACAAACGCAACAAATTTGGATTAAGGGAAAGAAATCTCAAGTCTGAATGTTGTTGTTGGGATCTAAAGTACATTATCTGTGCATCCAGAGGCTTTTGCATTTGAACCAGGCCTGCCACAGTTCTGCTTTTTCAAAGAAACTTCACCTGCTGAATCGAATCAGAGTGGGGTACAGCTTTTTCAGTCGCATTGGAACTCTGGCCAGTGTGTGGGAAGTTTTACAGAACGTTGCTGCACAAGCAACATTCCCCGTTCAGCCATTTGGGTTTTGTAGCCTTGCAAATAGGTTCACAAATACCTTTACTAGCCTGCCTGGCCACACACCTGTACCAATCACTTATGTCACCCTGGTGGCCGGAATGGGGATCAAAAACTTCCAGTGCACAGCAGCATCCCTGCCTGTTCAATGGGAGGCCATTCTTGTTCTGAAAACCTGACTAACTGCCAGCATTAGAAGGATAGAACTTTGTGGCAGGAAATATTGTCTAATATGGCACAATTGATGCTGTAATTTTTATATATATTAAATCTGTGCAAATGTCATATTTCAAGAAAGGTCATATGTTGTTTTAAAACACATCCAGTGGTTGTATGGTGGGGGAGGGGATAGGGCTTATTGCTTTGGTAAGGTAGCATGACGTAACATGTGCAGGAAATTTTAAATAGCTTAATGTTTAAGTCAGGATAAGCACCATGCTGCTGAGGTGCAGTCACCTGTGTATTGTTACATAATCAGTTCTTTCCTTGGCTACTCAAGTAACAAACCTATTTAAAATTGTCACCCTACCCTGCATGTTTCTAGAAAGGGAAATGGTATTTACTACTAAAGTCTGTTGTCTGCAAACCTAGCCTGGATTCTAGGAAATTCATATTAATGTTTTTTCCGCTGAAATTTTCAACGTGTTCTGCAGTAGACTGAATTAATGCACATGTGGCAGGTACTTATCCTCTTGAGATAATCTGCTTTCAAATTTACAGTATCTTCAGCAGTGAACATTGGTAGAGCCTCAGCTCCCCACCCCCTGCGCATATAATCATTTCACTTGTGGATGGCCGATGGTGGAAATGTTTAACCAGTGTTTAGGTTAAATTGACACCAGGTAAATTCTTATGTGAAAATCACATCTGGTTTCTTTTGTATGTGTTTGTATTTCTTGCAATTTTATGATGTGTAAGGTTGTATGCCTGTTCTTGAAGTCATGCTTTTGTATATAAATGTTTTGTTAGTTAAAGCATGCCCTCCACTGGATTCATTTAGGTTTGAAGTCCTTTTGAAGTTAGTTACACCAGGGAGAACACTGACATATTCATTGGTCAATTCTGAAATGTTGCTATAAAGCTTCATAAAATATTCTATATGAAGTCACTGGTTGTGTATAGTGCGGAGGGTGAGGGAGCAAGAACTTTCCTTTGTCCCCCTTTCTCCAACACATCTGCCCAAAGAGAAAAATGAGAGAGAGAACTCTTTTCCTTGCATGGCCTCCTGTATCTCTTTCCTCTGGGTTTTCTTAGCTTGGAAGGACAAGATGGAGTGGGGGCAGAAGGACAGATTTGTGAATATATGTATAACGGAGAATTAAACCTGAAAGAAAGCTCGTTGTTGTGTAATTTTCTCTCTCTCTCATGATTTCTTATTCAGCCCAAGCCCTTTTCTGGCTTAGAAATGCAGGAGGGGGGCACCCTGTACCTCAGCTCATAGAGCACCAAAGGTGCATAATGTGCTCTAATACGTCTCATTCTCCATTTTACTTCTCCTGTTGGGAAATGACAGCTAGTCTGTCACATACAGATACCTGGGAAAGTTTAAAGACGGAGGTGTACATGAGGATGAGATCTCAAGCGCTCTTCTGATTTTGCCACCTTTTCCAATAGTGTTTCAAATATACGCAATTTCACTTAAACACGTGGTGCCTTGGAACATAACCCCCACGTAAATTGGGAGTTGCCTATAAAGAGGTGGAAAGGCATTCCCATGTAACTTGGCCCTCATCCGATATTTGAGCCCCATGCTCAAGTAATATTTGGACAAAAACAGTGCTAAGAACATTATCAATAACACACTTTTTTGAGTGAAACAGGTTAGGTTCTTATAAAAACAGTTTAATTAGAACCTTTGTTGGCAGCAGATGTGTTCAAGAAGGTTCGCTTCAACTTGAAACATGCCATTTCAAAATGAGAATGTTACCTCTCGAGCTTCTAATCTGTTCCCTGAGAAAGAAAAAAATGGGATCCAAATTAACAACTGGAACATAGCCTTGTTGACTTCCTTGCATGGCAAGGTTCGCATCTTCTGTGTCAAGGGCCTAGCTTTAGCCCGCTTCGTCAACAGTTATACTTGTCAACAAATGCCCCAGCTGACAACATGAAATTGCAGCCAGTCTACTTACATGCAAGTAATTTCTGTGTTTCTCTTGGAGCATCTGGATTGTACAGGAGCACACTGGGGCAAAAGAGTGAGAGGAAGATTGCTTGTGTGCGCACAACTGAAGCATCCTGCTGCCCAAGTCCATAATTCAGCATAGCTGGTAATACCAGAACTGAAATCCCCTGTGTGTCAAAAGAGCAGTACTACTGTTTTGCTATGGCATACATTTGCTGTAGAAAAACTATAAAGAACATTGAGTCATTACTGCTTTGGAATAGCTAAATGTACATTTCAACACCACATCTCAAATGGGAACATTTACATGTATCCTGTCTTATAGATCAATTAATGTTGTCATTTTGTAAGTTCTGCAAACAAGTATTTTCACGTTAGGCTTGACTATTAAAATAACATTATTACTTGGCATGGGTTTTCTGCCTTTGTTTTGCCACATGTAATCTGAGAAGTCTCATCTATCTCATTGTAACAGAAGACATTTGCAACATTAAAAAGGCTAGTTGTTCTATTATCAAAACCAGCTAGGTAGGATACATTTGTGACCCAGGCATTACTTTTGTTTGGCTTTATTTGAGTTCTGTGTTTTCTTAGTTCATCTAACTTAAAAGGACCAGAAAAACCTCTGTTTTATAGCAGTTGGAAACCTGATTTACTTCATGGGCAGTTATGTACAGTATTCAGCTTTGGTCAACAAAAGGAAACAGACCATGCTTGTCTTAACAGGTATTTCATCTGTCATAGCAATCATGCACAAGACTCCTCATTCATTTCTGCAACTGCCCATTGAAATTCCTTTCCTCTTTGTCAACAGTATTTTAAGCTTAACCTGGATTTCTAGTTTTTAATGGCACAAGGAGCATGCATGTTTCACATTATTTATGTAATGCCAAAATCCTTGTTTGGAAAATATCTGGTGAATTATTGAGCAAATTAACTTACTTCAGATGTTAAATTTCTGTTGCTGATACTATAATATGAGAAACGTAATTCTTGCTTCAGGGGTGGGTGGGGGTAGTAATTCTCCTGCCTCCCAATTTAAAGAGAGAGAGAAGGAGGGGAAGGTTGCTAGCATAGCCTGGTAACTTAGAAGGGATTTTTAACGACTTAAAACAGGGATTGCCAACCTAGTGGGCACATTTCAAATTTTGATAGTGATGGCGGCACCAGTAACAAAATGGCTGCCATGGGGACTGTGGCATAACACAAAATTAGAGAGACAGCCACTCCCAACAGCCTTATGCTTACCACAGGAAGTCAGCTGTATCCTGTTGGTCCCGATTATGGAGATCATCACACACACACACACACACACACACACACACAAACAATGATGCTGTTGCTGTTGCTGTCTAACAACAATAGGGAACATTCTTCAGCACTAGGAAAAATATGCAAGGTAGCCACACCACTCTAATTTGCCCAATATCTTTCTTTCTAGCAGGGCTGGCACCAATCTGGTGCCCGTGAGCGAACTCTGCCCTAAACAAAGAATTGCAGGTTCTGTTGTGCATGCAGAATGAAATAATATTTATCGGAATAATATAACAACAACAATGAAGTCAGCGATAAAGTAGAAACCTTTGGCTTTACCAAAGTTTAATGCTAGAGAAAGCATTGCGAATGCATGTGACTTCATTGACTTGAATGACTATTATTTAGATTTTAGATAAATGATTTTATGGGATGCATGTGTGTCTGTTGTTGACTGCATATTTTAATAATTACATATTTTAAAATTCGTTGCAATTAATATTTGAAGGCAAATGCATTTGAATGGAAATATTCTTTCCATTTTTTGATTCCATTGTGTTTCTGCATTGAACAGTAGTTTGTTCTTTCAAAAAGCATGAAGGATTCTCTCCTATCTACATATAAGAATATGTAAATCGGAATGCATTTTGCTTTTAACCTTTTAAATCTATTTCTGAGTGTGTTTTCTTGAAATGGTGCTTTCTAGGCATTTTGTGTATTTTTAAAGAGAGAGCTGTATCACAAAACTTGGATATGTGCAACAACGGGTGGGGGTTGATTAGCTGTACTCTTGTCTACCACCTTAAAAAAGATATGAGAGTATACACACCCTAGCAATGAGGGAGATGGGCTTCTAGTCTTCATATAATTTTAAGAAAGAAAAAGCTTCCAAAGTGCCAAATATTTTTGTGGTAGAAGTAACCTTGCTGGTGTTTATCTCTTCATTTTTTTTGAATGGCTACATAAGCAATCCTACTGTTGTGTGCTGCAGTGGTGGAATGACATATTCATAGGTAAGTGTGGATTGTTTAAGCCTTATCATGTAAAAGAGCAGTAAATAAACAATTTATTTGAAAGGTGACCATGGGTGAGCAAATTGTCACTTATCACAAATGATGTCAAATCCAGCAAATACCCATAATGCTCATACTACCTCATTCTACACAGCAGTCATAGATGCAATTGATACTCTATGGGGGGGGGGTGAATAGAATTTTCCTAGAAACAAAATATTGTAATTGGAGGGCTTGGGAAACGTTAAGCCTTGAGGAAAGAAGTAGAAGTACTGTACTGCACAGAATAATCATGTGTTATGGTCGCCAAATGCAAAGAACAAACAACAGGGAATGTTCTGCTTGTGAATTTTGTAAGGGCATCTGACTGATCACTGTTGGAGGCAAGGTGCTGAACTTCATTGTCCTTTGTTCTAATCCAGCAAGTCATTTCTTACATTCTAACACACGTTCACAACTCATCTATTGAGTCATGGGAACTGCCCTTACAGAAAGTATGGGAGTCACTTAAATTGCTTCCATTTCACTGGAACTGCTCCTGAAATTAAAGTAAGGCTCATGTTTAAGTGCCTTACCAAATTTGGCTTGTAATGCAAGAAATGTTATCTTGAAGCAGTAAAAGAACATTCCTTTGAATCCCACCTCTCTTGGGAACAGAGTAGTTACAGCTGTGTGTACACAGTTCACAGCCTGGCAACTTGCACTGAAGGATTTCCCTTTTTTATTTGGGGAAAGTGTTGATCTATTTCAAGACATGGATTTGGTTTGAAAATCCTTTTCTTAAACTTATAAACCTCAGGGTTGGTTGTGTGTGTGCGTGTGTGGTTTTTTGAAAAAAAGCTTCGTAGGCTGCATTGAAATGTTCTGTTTTGTGTCCTTCAGTCTTTTTAATTACCAGAACAAGCAGTAAAGAACAAATACCAAATGAATCTGACACCATCTCTAATCCTTGAATAGTTCCATCCTTAAATGATTAAATCTGAAGATGCAGCTTTTAACTATAAGCCTCCACTCACTCAGTTACTGTTTACTGTATAATAAAACAGATGGGATGGAGATTTCCACTGCGACTGAATTTCAGTGCTTGTGAGATAGTTTGAACTTTCGATTCAGAGATGACAATATGCTGTCCATTGATCGTGCAGTGGATGAGAGTAGGGACCACTATCTACCCCTATTTAAAATGGGGCTGGGGGAAATGGAGTAGATGTTTGATTAGAGCTGGAGAGGGGAAACATGCAACATTCAAACAAATTTCAGTGCTAGAATGGCCACTTACCTGATTTCAGGGTGGCCAGCTGTTGCGATTCGCTGCGGCGCCTCCAAAGCCTTGCCATGTTGTTTTGGCCATTGGAAGCTTCCCTGGCTGCCACAGAGCATCATGAGTGGCCAGTATTTCAAATCTAGCCTATCTGTGGCGGCCTGTGGCAGGGCTTGGGGAGCGGACCTGGAGGCTGCATTCTTCACTCAGGTCTGCTCCAAATTACTATGACTGAATCTGACAATTTGGCACAATGTCATAGAAACATGGAGCTGTGATGATAAATTTAGCAGCTTGCACTGTATTTGGATTTCTGTCCTGATCTGCTCCTATCAGCAATAATACTGTACAGTGGTACCTCGGGTTACAGACACTTCAGGTTACAGACGGTTCAGGTTACAGACTCTGCTAACCCAGAAATAGTACCTCAGGTTAAGAACTTTGCTTCAGGATGAGAACAGAAATCGTGTGGCGGCAGCGGGAGGCCCCCTTAGCTAAAGTGGTGCTTCAGGTTAAGAACAGTTTCAGGTTAAGAACAGACCTCCAGAACGAATTAAGTTCTTAACCCGAGGTGCCACTGTATTTACTTGAGTCTAATGCGCCATCAAATCTAATGTGCACCTCAGTTTTGAAATCCTTGAAACCAAAAAAGGTATTTGCTGGCGAATGTAAATGTGTCATCAAATCTAATGTGCATTGAATAATTTTTTTAAGTATTTGATGATATGACATCATTTTGTAAGAGAATCTGGGGGGAAATTGTGCAGGGGAATAGAGTCATTTTATCCTGATGTGTAAAGCATTACAGTCTAATCTTAAAAAGCAGCCTAATCTTAAAGTTAAGCATTGGTTTACGCTGTCATAAAATCATGAACTGGTACATGGTTAGACAAGCATCTGAGGAATCTGACCTTAGGTTTTGCCCTCAGACCTTAGGCTTCGGGGATTTTCTATTTTATAATCATGAGACATGAAAGCAAAAAGGGGAATCTTTCAATAAGAAGATATTTATTTTAGGTTTCCAGACCCTTGATCATCTTGGTTGCCGTCCTCTGTGCGCTATCCAACCTAATTTTTAGGTGAAAATCTGAAAAAGTGTTATTATTTAAAGGTTCACCACAGCTGGGAAAAGTACATCTCTGTTGTGAATGGTACATGTATACTCACCCTGCCTTCTAATTATAACATAGTACACCTGTACACACCCAAACTGGATGAAGCACTAACTCCCTTACATGAATCAGAGATCATTTGTATGGCCAATGTGCATCAGTGACAATTCCCTTCCAGCCATTTTTTTTGGGTCCTTTCCCCATGTGCTTCTCCGAATCTTAAGTCTTCCCTTGATGCTCCTCTGTAACCAATGGGTTGTAGGCCCTCAAGCCAGACAGACTGATTTTTTGGAGCACCACACTTCACTCCAGTTTCTGGGAAAGTCCCTTGACCTATCTCCTTGAAGCTGTGGAGAAGTTCTCCTGTTTCTCAGGCTTCTCCAGTGCTACAGTAAAGCATCCCACCGTCCCGGCAACGTACCCTAGCAATCCTTGCTGTCCCTGCAAGGCAGAGTTTTTCATGCCCACTTCAGGGCACGGAAAATGGTAAACTAACATCCTGTAATCATTTGGATTTGCCATATGAGAAAAAATAACACAGTACAGTACTGGTAAATATTAGGGAGGGTGCTTTTTTGTAAAAGAAATTCCCAGTTACATTTATATTCATTCAGATTACAGTATACTTTAACTAGAAGACTCTGGGACTTCTCAGGAAAAGTTGTAAAGAGAAATGGACATTTACACTGCAAAAAAACACACCCCAGGTTCTGCATAAGGATTTGGGCTCTTTATAAAGCTCGGCTGCTTTCAGTGATTTTCCATACCACTGAAGTTCAGCTTTACAGTAAACTTGTCTTTGCTTTTTAAAGCCTTTTCTCAATTTAATTGTGGGAGCTGGTGTTTTGTTTCCCACCAGCAGGATATTTTACGAACGCCAGGACTTGAATTATTTATTGGAAGTAAAACCAGAGTTGCACATAAAGCATATAAGGAGAAGGAGGTCCCAGCACCATGGGGTGTTTACAAAGAGCAGGATTAAAGAAAAAATGGTCTAAATAAGCCAAGTTGTTGTTGTTGTTTTAAAAAATCTTTCAGCCTTGCCCTTCTCCTACCCAGTTGAATTTGCAACAGACTTGTGAGGCAAAATTAATTAGCTCATATGCATTTATTATGTACAAGCACACCATAACTTCTAAGAAATAAGTGCTACTTTTAGTTCGGCCCCCTCATCAAAGCATTGTGATGCAGATGAAACAGCTATGTGTAAAGAGCAGTCTGGTGGGCACAAGGTTGTATTAGGGTATGATACCATACATGGAAAGTTGTTTCCATTTCCATTGGAAATAAGCCCCATTAAACGCAGTTAGGCTTATTTTCAAGTAGACATGCATAGGATTGAGCGGTAAAAGAATATAGCAAATTGTCTAAGCGTGGCTCTAGATGGATGCCTATTGTGTTCTTCATGCATGCAGGTTTTTTCCTGCATCCACATGGCATCATTAGCATTCAGATACCAGCTCATATTTTCCCATTTCATCTGCATTTCCCTTTCCAGGCAAAATCCGATTAGTAAAAAACACAACTATCTGTTTGAGATAATTGAATGATCCATTTGCATACTAAGTCCTCATCTGGAAGTATTCTGAGTGCCATTTTTAGGATGTTAAACTAACAGACCTATGTTTTCAGGCATTTATCACCTATGCACACCTGCTTCAATTTCAGTTGTTATTAATACATTTTAATACTTTGATTTTGCAAACAATTTTAATTCAGTTAATTGTACTGTAATCATATTAGTAATTAAGAGCAAAAGTTGGTGGAAGAATCCTACGTTGGGTTCTGGAGTTTTGTAGGTGGTAGGAAAGCTGTTGTGTTTTCTCCACTCCTTAGCAAATGTTCCAGATGGGTTTAAATAAGGAAACTGCAAGGTTGTGCCTTGAGGTGGAAGACACATTTCTGTGATTATTGGGTCTTACAAACCACCCTGCCCTGGTTGTCTCCACCGACCAAAGCCAGTTGAGCTTCCCTCCCATCAAAATTATTTTATTAATTTATTGCTGTTCACTTAAGTCTTGAGGCTATTTAAAATTGTACAATAAGAACAACTGTAATAGGTTTTAAAACAATGTGAATGTTAAGATTGCTTTTTATTTTAAAAAAAACTGTTGGGGCTTTCTTTGTTGCATGCATGTAACATGTAGTTCACCTCTTAGTGGTGTTCAACAATGAACTGTTATATTCAATGAGGTAGGGATGACTTGTTGGTATGGGACAGATGTGATTCATAAAGCACTTCAAACAACAGATTTCTGTTTCTTCCTGTGTCTTTCAATCCTGGGGGAAACCAACACTACTTTTCTGTTTCCGCCTGCAAGTGGTATTTCCTATTCTGCCAACAGGAAACAACCTTTCAATATGCATGAATTAATTTGTCCTCAGCAGACTAATCCTTAAGGATGGCTTGTTTAAACACATTATGCTAATCTGAGTTATTGTTCTAACTTCATTGGGAGAAAAGCACATTCAGTTTTTTTGTTTAAGACAGTGGATTCAGATGACTGTTAACCATGTGGGAACTGCTACAATGCCTCTCTATGTGAACATGGGGGTTTAGTAGTTCCTGGTTGCCTGAATCTACCCTCACTCCACATTTAACAGTGCAAAAGAAGTTGTGATTTTCAGTGTTTTAAGTTGTAACCAAACTACCTCATTTCAACACAGTGATATGTTGCTTCCTGGCATTTTTGCAAATGTTAATTTCCATCGTGCAGCTGCCTTGTGAGCATTGCTTGACCTTTGTGTTATCTAGTTAAAACTAATTATTGCTCAGTTTTGCAGGCCTTGTCAGCTGGCCTGGCCAGCCCATCCCCTTTCCATTAGTTTCCCCCAGGCAACTTTTCACACTGGACATAGAAATATTAATCACTTATTCTCAGGCATAGAAAACTGGAAGCACTGGGAATGTAAGCTGCCATTGAGTCTTCCACATCAGCAACTCATCTGCTCCTTTTCTGTCAACTGTATCCTGGAGGCTGCTTCTGAGAGCTACTTTTCTTGTTTGAACTAATGTTTATTGTCATCACCTCAGCAACTTTTCTGGAAAAGGCTATTGAAATCAGGGTGATCCTGTAGTTTGGGCAGTGTTATTAAATGTAGATATAATGAAGGTTATTGTTGAAAAGAACAAGAGATCTTATAAGTTGACAAGGAAAAGAATATTAGTGTAATGTAGACTTGACATTGGGATGATAGATTTGGCCTAAAAGTGTTATACTTGAAGAAACGTGTAATTAACAAGAATTCCAAAAAGTGCCTCATGTGACTGAATCCAGCCATCATGTCAGTGTTCCGCAATGGTCAGAAGCATCATGGGAAAGGGTAGCTAGACCCAGGCACCAGCACTGATTGAAACATTTCCGTTGCAGCTATGTAGGTTGGCCTGCCAGAGGATAGGTTGTCTGGGGTCCATCAAAGCTAGAGTCCCATTTGGAGATGCTGGGGATTAAACTTGGGACTTTTCGCATGAAGACTATGTGCTCTACCACTAAACTAAGAGTCTTCACCACTTTGGATTTTGTTTTGTATGGGCAGGAACCTTTTAAACTGATTTCAGTGCAAAGCTCAACAGCATGAAAGAACAGCGAGTTCCCTTTTCCATTCTAATAAGCTGGCAGTAATGAACAATGAGCTAATAGATCTCATTTGCAAAGTATGATCATTTCCTTTGCCATAGGACTCTGAAGAAATAGGCTGCGAAAGAGGAATGGTTATTAGCATAATTCTTTTGCTGCTCATACCACAGATGTAATAATAAACATCAGTAGATGCTTGTGACCTAGAAATCTGCTTTTAGGTTATGTAAATGCAAATGCTTAGTAATTAAATAATTGAAATCAAGATACAGAAGTCAATTTAAAATAAAAGGATATTTGTTGGATACCTCACATTTACTTATTTGTGTAAATTAGAAAAATAACATTCAATATGGTAGGAATTAAGTACTGTAGGTTTTGCTTTTGAGGGTTCTGCTGACCACCAAATGCTTAGCATTGGATTGCTTAAAGGTAAAGGTAAAGGGACCCCTGACCATTAGGTCCAGTCGTGACCGACTCTGGGGTTGCGGCGCTCATCTCGCTTTATTGGCCGAGGGAGCCGGCGTTTGTCTGCAGACAGCTTCTGGGTCATGTGGCCAGCATGACTAAGCCGCTTCTGGCGAACCAGAGCAGCGCACGGAAACGCTGTTTACCTTCCCGCTGGAGCGGTACCTATTTATCTACTTGCACTTTGTGCTTTCGAACTGCTAGGTTGGCAGGAGCTGGGACCGAGCAACGGGAGCTCACCCCGTCGCAGGGATTCGAACTGCCGACCTTCTGATCGGCAAGTCCTAGGCTCTGTGGTTTAACCCACAGCGCCACCTGGGCCCCAACTGGATTGCTTAGAAGTCACAAATTCCTCCTTACACAACTGTGTTGGACATAATTAAATTAGTATTGCATTTGGAGGTACAGTAATATTAATATTAATATTAATATTAATAATAATATTTATAAATGTACTAGCCACTTTTCACCATAAGGTCCCAGGTAGGAACAACAACTTTAAACACAACATTGAAAATTGTTTAAAGCAAACACCATACATGTAAGACCGCATCACTGGAGGATTAAGATTATATTCGTATAATTCAGCTCTCACTTTCCCCCCCATCCAGTTCTTTCTTTCTGTGTTTTTTTCGCTTTTTTCAGGTTAATGTTATGATTGAACAGTTGGAGTTAGGAGCAATAACAAGAATAGTAATAATAACTATGGCTTGTCTTTCTTTCCCATCAGGTGGCAGTGAAAGTTATTGATAAGAAAAGAGCCAAAAAGGACACCTATGTTACCAAGAATCTGAGGCGGGAGGGACAGATCCAGCAGATGATCCGACACCCTTACATTGCTCAGCTGCTGGATATCTTGGAAACGGAAAACAGCTACTACCTTGTTATGGAGCTGTGCCCAGGGGGCAACTTGATGCACAAAATCTATGAGAAAAAGAGGCTGGAAGAGCATGAAGCACGCAAATACATCCGGCAGCTTATCTTGGCTGTTGAACACCTACATCGTGCAGGGGTGGTTCACAGGTGAGCTTGCTTATTTATTTAACATGAGTGTTCTGCTTTTTGAAGACCATGGCTTCACAGAGATCTTTACAGTATATTCACGGATGCAAATATCATTTAGTAACTATTAAACAAGAGTTTAATAAAATCAATCTGTCGTTGCATAAATTAAGCAGTGGCAGTTATAAATAAAACAAGATGGAACTTGTATGTGTAAAGTCTTCCCAAGGGAAATCGTATCATTCTTCAGTTCAGAGTTTCAGGTGGTTGGTTAAAATGTACATTTTGCAACAGAACTTTTGTGGACTCCGATTTTAATTTTTTATAATTTGTTGCTAATTCTTGATACGCCAGTGTTTTTTAAAAAATAAACTCTAGTTAGTTCACTGGTTAATTTTAAGTGTTTTTTTAAATTATATTTTGTTTTAACTATGGGCTGTAATCCACTTTGAAAGACTTAATGGCAGAAAAGGCAACCTCAATGGTTAAATTATATACCTATCTTTTCTACTTTGTGTGATTTAGTTGACTGGCACAATATCCAGCCAGGAGTGTAGAGAGTTGCTTTATAGGCAGGCTCTAAAAGTGTGCAAGCACTATGTGTCACCTATCAATTCAAGCAGTTTGCTATTATTTTAATTATAACGGACCCCTTAAAAAGGAGTGCTAAATCCATGTTTTAGAAAGTCACAATTCATTCTTGCTTTAAGTGCAGTTGGCGATGAAGTTATTTTAAATCAGCTCTAAAAATAACAGCACTTGCACATCTGTGATCTGTAGGTGTTCACATTCTCTCTTTATGATAAACAAGACATGGCTGTTCTTGCGGGATGGAATTTCTTGCTTCTGTACCTTTTACAATATATACTCATGATCTCTGAGCTTGTTTAACAGAACAGGTAAGGACTTCCACCACCACCAACAAAATCAAATTCATTAGAGATATTATTAAGCCGGCTCTATCACAAATTATTTGTCCTTGTGTGGTAAAGTAGGTAAATAATTAGATTGAGGGAGAGGAGTAATTAAATTCAGTCATCTTATCAACATGAGTCATGTTACTGAAAATAGTGAATTGTAATTATTGAAGAACCTTAAAACTTTTATGACCTTGAATTCAGCTATAGAAAATTTTACTGTCATATGAAAATACTTGGTATTTTAAGGTTAAAAGAAGTGTTCAAGGTATCCAACTCTTCAGCTAAGGAAATAATTATTCTTTTGTCCTGCCTGTCATTTTCAGTACTTGGCCTAAAAGTGAAACCTCCTTAACCTTGTGAGCTATAGTAGCCTGGTTCACATGTCACACTGTAAGCTAAACTGTGGCTTACTGAGACTGCCTGAACATACTGATTCTCCTTTCTAGTCCTCTTAGTTTTTCGTGTGCTGTGTTAGTTAAGTCGATGCTTGGCTTAGTGTGTCATCCAGACATGGGATTTTGGTTAAGCTCTCTTCTTAACCATGATATCTAGCCAAGGTTTGTTCTTGGCTGCAGATCATGGTTAAGGAGGAGAGAGTTTTAAGCACAGTCCCACATTCAGATGACACACTCAGCCAAATCTTAGCTGCCATGTTGTGTTGAGTTGAAAGAATTGAGGAGGAGCAAAATGGAAGCAGTCTCCTCCCTGGGAGCCAGCACATTCATGCATTCATGTTAAACCGTGGTTTGACTTAGAATGATGTGTGAACACAGCCTGTGTTCTGTAAACTCTCACTTATGCTACCTAGTAGCCAGTCCACCAGTATCCAGCAATTTTCTGGGTCGTGAGTTCGTCATTTCAAAGCCGCGGCTTCACATAATATGAATCCTGTTATCTTGTGAGAGAACAAAGAGTTGCCAGTGGAGTGTAAACTCTTCCTACACTACATGAGCCCACTGCTTCACCTTCCCCTTCCCAACAACTCAAAGGGACAATGGGGCAAACATTACACCAAATTGCTTTTCTAATTTTCTGTTTTGGGAGTTTTAACAGTGAAGTACAATCAAAGGCTGTAAATCAGAACCCAAAAGGAGGGTTTACCTAGCTAATTCCTAATGTTTGTCCACAAAATTCAGTCCTCCCTGGGTGTTTATCCCAAAGAGATGACGTGAGGTTACCAATATCTTTAAAAGAAATTCATGGGTTCCTGTCATGTGCAGTTTGCCACATGGTTTGTTTTTGCTTGGGTTCTGTGTGTTCAGTGTGGATAGCTTTGGACAGCTTTAAAAGGGGGATAGGCAGATTGATGGAGGATAAGCAGAGGCTGCTAGTAGTGATGATTGTGTTCTGTGCCCAGTGTTGGAGATTGAGGGCCTCTGAATATCAGTTGCAGAGCGGGAAGCGTGCTTTTATTGTTCCATTTGTCAGCTTCCCATAGACATCTGGTTGGCCAATGTGAGAATAGGATGCTGGACTATATGGGCCTTTAGTCAGCTGCAGCAGGGCTTGTTATGTTCTCAGAATCTGTTTTGGTGCCAAAGCACTAGGCATCCCAGAGTAGCTCCTCTTATTTATTTCTACCCTGCCATTCCTTCTAAAAGAGCCCAGGGCTGCTCCTTTTAACACAGTCACCATGCCCAGTCATTTTGTTTGGGAGCTGTTGGCTTCCCTAGGGTCTTCCATCATTAATTGGACTTTAAGGCATGTAAGATGGGTACTGTAGCCTTCTTCATGCTCTTTTGGATTGCTTGTTGCCAGATTATATTGTAAAAGATGATTCCAGGGCTGTCAGTTTGTGTTTGTCTTGTCCTAGAATGTTTGAGGAAGCTTGGCTGATTTTCCCTTGACCTAATGAAGTTTGTAATGCCAGATTGAGAACCCCGTTTTAAGAATACTGTATATCCTTTTTACAGCCAAAAGCTCTTACCAAGCAGTCATTTCTGATGCCTGTCCTGGCTCTGTGGGGTCATTTTGAGAAGGTCTGTAAACTTTGGCCTGCGGTTTGTTCATTGTTGAAGCCATAGAAGCATCAATCTCAAATCAGAATTAGATAGCAGTCATTGTCTCTTTGTCTGACAGCAAGAAAACATTCTCAAATGGCAATATATGGGAAGCCTTTTCTTTTTAGAAGATATTTACAGAGGCATTCATGCTGTCAAAAACAGGATGAGCATTAAGCTTCCTAAGGGAGTAAGAACAACAAAGACAATGAAGTTAAGGCTTTGGTGCTTGCAATAGCATCCCACAGGAAATTCTCAACAACCCTTTTAAAGTAATTTTAACTAAATTCAATCCTATTCAGTGCAATTACTGTCAGAATGTCAAAGAAAGGAATTTAATAATGTACCAGTGGCAAAGACAGCTTCCTGTGTATCTGTTTTTTCCACTATTTCTTTCAATGTGGAACTAGATGCATATCACCTTGAATTTGATTATTAAGCAATGCTTTGGGAGATGTTAAAATACACACATATCTGTATTTTGTGAGCTATAATAGCATATGGATGTAAGAGATCAAAGTCTGAATGCTGCACCTCCATGCTATCACCTTGGACAAGCCACTATCGCTCCGTCTTCATTTCCTATCTGTAAAAGGGACTAAGAATTACCTTTTCATATATCATTCTCTGCATCATAGGTGCTGCCAGACAGCCTCTTCTGTCTGATAATAGCCCAAGTTTCCCGCAGTGGACCATGTAGTGGAAGACTTAGAGGACACACCAGTTGAGAATGTAGGCAACAACTAGTCATAGGACATTCCTAATTCTTTCAAAATACATCTATTTTGTTATTCACCATGTCACCATACTGTCTGCTTGGGTCACTCATGGCATTTGGTTAGACCTTGGCGGATAATGTCAAAGATGTCTTTCCTTATAGATTATCATACAGTACAACAATAACGTTCTTTTGTTTGTTTGTTATGACTTCCAATTCACATGGTTGCCCATAGTCAATAAAGAACTTTCTAATCACCTCTGAAGCATTGCTGAGGTATTTAAACCATCCTGACTCTCACTTCAAAAATTGTGAGACTTTTTAAAGTTCTGAATCTCAATGAGTGGCTTTTTACAGCTGATGAAGCCTATTTGCAGGTACTCATAGAGAAGAGGGTACAACTTCAAGTAACTTGCAAATGTCTCTTTTGAAGTTGCCCCCAGTGAGGGCTTTCCTTCCAATGCACATAGCAACTTCAGAAGAGATACTTTCCTTTGGATATCACCAGGGGAGGAAAAGGTTAAATTTCCTCATGCATGCCTGGTGGAGTCTTGATAGTATCTTTCTCTCCCCCCCCCCCAGCTGTTGCTATATGCATTTTTTAAAGTTGATGCATTAAACCTCTACAACATTCAGTTTGGCCTTGCTCCAACAGTGACAGTGGTTACTGAAACTTTGAAAATATCAAAAGCTTGAAGGCCTGTATTCTCATTAAACATGTTTGTCTGTTTCAGAGATTTGAAGATAGAAAATCTCTTGCTTGATGATGACAACAATATCAAGCTTATTGGTATGAAACTCTTATTGCAATTTTGTTGACTGGTATTTTTGTTATAATAAATGTCCCAAAACATTCTGTGTGGCAGTATATAGCAGTGCTTTTTAGAGGAATGTGGCAAAAGAAGTTGCAATCCTGTGGTCTTCTATGCATATATAATTTTTTTCAATGAGCACTGGTAAGTAGCACACAGCCCCAAATGTGTTACTTGCAAGTAAGACACTTTAAATTGATTTGATTTCATTTAATTTCACACCTGTATGCTCCTTTTCAACCCCCACCCCAAGTTCAGTAACAAAGCATTGACAAATGAAAACAATACCTAAAAGCAATATTCAACAAAAATACAATAATACACACACACACACACACACACACACACACACACAATTAGATTTATATGCCACCTTTTCTTCCAAGGAGCTCAAGGTGGTATACTGGTTCTCCTGCCCATTTCATCCTTACCGCAGCCTTGTGAGGTAGGTTAGGCTAAGAGGTGTTGACTGGTTCAAGGTCACCCAGTGAACTTCATGGCTGATTGGGGCTTTGAATCTCAGTCTCCCAGATCATAGTCCAACGCTCCAACCATTATTCCATATGGGCAAAATTACAAAGTACAAATCAATCACAATGGATATATGTTAGGAATGTCATTTTACCCTATGACAAGAAACAGAAAAAACATCCATCAAACAACCTCTATCTGTCACCTAGGGTGTACATACTCCCCTCCTATCTCTCAGTCGGGAGACAGATTCCACCAAGTTTTTACCAGTTGGTGGCTTCAGTAAGCTATACTTCCTCATAAAACTGTGGTAATAAAAGCCATTTTCACAAGGGATATCAACATTGTTTTTACAAAACAATGGAAAGGTTAAAGCAATATGGGGAAATGCCATTTTTAATATGATTAACAGTCCCTGAAAATTAATCAGTTGAAATGGTTGATGCTTGTTTTCATGTGCTTGCATGCACATGTAGTCCTAATAATGTGCATTCTCGGCACCTACTCACTACTTTTGCCACAGACAAAGGCAGCATCTGGGCTGTGTTCCTGGAAGCATGGTGTTTTTAAGAACAGGGAATCTAAAATTTGAGCATGCATAATGGCATATCATTGCAAATATAGTTGGAGTGTGAACATCCTTCTACCACCATACCATTGCTTTTTAATGTGTGGATTTGAGAGCTTCAGTTCCAAGAAAGTTTTGCCTTTCTGTTTTATTTGCAAATGGATTTTTTTTCTGGAAGTCCATTACACATAGATGAGTACTAAACTTGTGCTATATTGTGTTACATTTCTGGAAGTGGCTTTTATGTCATGTGAATGCTCGAATATAATGCAGCAATTAACAATTAGGTAACATTGTGGAAATGAAATACACTGTTGTGTGAACACAGCCTTAGTCTTGCAGCATCAGGCAAAACCCCACCCACTCCATATGATTGGCTTACTCATCTGCAGAAATAGAATGTGAAACTGGTTGAGAAGCCTTTTATATTTATATCTAATTTGTCAATGGCCCATTGATTCTTCAACTGCCTATCAACTTCATTCAGAGCACTGTTCATCCACATTTTGCAGACACCATAGATTACTCATCTTATTCTACTATCTGTTTATAGCTCCCATTAATGCTAGTTGTGGGCATTGATAGGAAAATATTCCCCTTAGCAGAACATCTGTTTATGTATTTAATTCTATGCCTACACATTTTCTAGCAGCAATGAGTCTGGGTGCACAGTAGAAGCCAGATGATGATGATTTCATGAGAGAGGCTTCATCACCTCTGAGGTGATGAAAATTGTTGCCTAAAATGGGACCAGAAGTAAAAAGCGAACAAGACATTGTGAACTACACAAAGCTCTGTGTGAGACTGTTTCTGAATGTTTAAGGTGTATAAAACCTTTAAGGGAGATATACACACATATGCATACATAGAACTACCAACCATCAAACTGAAAAGTGGCACGTGCTGTGCCCCCATTTCATTGTAAGCCCTGCCCCCCTTTAGGATTGCTTTAGGATTCTCCCTGAAAATACTATATTGGGGTGCTGCCTTAAACATGGTTTGGGAGTGCATTGTGACCCCTCTGTGCAATCATATATTGCCCCGAATGGGTCTCTCCCTCTGACCCAGAACCTTGGGAGCCCCAATGACAAAAAAGATTGTTTCATGGTATTGTGTAACCTCACAGTGTGCTCTCAATCCGAAGTACAGGTTTCAAGTTCCCTTAGCCCTCCTGATGTCCTTAAGAACCCCAGGGCTCCAATGATGGAAATACTATTTTGGCGTGTAAATCCTCTATATGTCTATCACTTCATCTTTGATCCTAAGAAATAGGTTTCAAGTCCTTACCATGCATCTGATCAAATCCTCATGATGTTATAGGTAGGGCTATACTCAGTTCTGTAGCATGCAACCACACACACTGTTGCAAAGATGCAAGGAGAGCAGGGTTGTACTCTTAAGATTCCAGCCTCTCAAATAGTTCTGCCAGGCAAGGAGAAAGCTATTTTATATGCATTTACTTAAGACACTTGAGCTCGTACTGTCATCTTTTTTCCATAAGTGTTATTCCAGTTTCCTGACTAAATTTATATTTAAATTTCCCCTAGACTCAAATAAAAAGCTCTTAACTAAAAAGGAAGCCTTTAACTGCATAAATGATTGCAGCAAAGTACAAATATTGCGAGGTTGTTGTTTCTCCTGTGCAATGTTGAAAGCTTTATTTATTTTCTTTTTCACAGACTTTGGCTTGAGCAACTGTGCAAGTATCTTGGGATACTCTGATCCATTCAGCACGCAGTGCGGTAGTCCAGCCTACGCAGCACCAGAGCTGCTTGCAAGAAAAAAATACGGTCCCAAAATAGATGTTTGGTCCATGTGAGTTACTATAATTGAAAAAGCTACATGCATGCAGGGGGTGGGGGTTGACTTCTCTTGCTTGACTTTTATATAAGTTCTAATTGGAGCTGCTGGTAAATTAAAATATGTAACTTTGGAAAAATAGTTTACAGTGCTGATGATTGTAAATGTTAGCATTTACAATGTCAGGATTTCAATTTGCCAGGAATTTCCAAACATAAGATGATACAGTTCATTCTCCAAAGTAATTGCTGCCTAGTGTGTTTAGTTGACCTTGGCCATTGGGATTTACAAACTGTGGTCTACAGCTGTTTGTGAAGCAGGGACAGAAGTTACCCAGAATGTTGTTGTCAGAAAACAAGGAGATGTTTGGCTGAAGAAACTTGTCAAATAATTTGCTTTTATAGGAACTGATATGAACTTTTCAGTGACTGCAGTGGAAATCTTAATACTCCAGGGTACTACAAGCAAACAAAGATGAATGTGTTTCAAGAAATGTTCAGACTTCCCTGTCTGGAAATTTGAATTAATTCCATTGATCTCGGTGCAGTTAAGAACAGATACGAGTTTCCTTCTTTGGGATTTTTTGTTTTTCTTTGTCCTTTGTTTGCAAGCAGCTAGTTCAGAGAGCTTTATATTTTGAAGCCCAATTTACAGTGTCTGTGCTTCGAGAAAATCCAAATCGAAACTGTCACACTGCTCCTTAATTGGTTGCTCCTACATAGGGTCACCCATCCACAGCAAGCTGGAGCTGCTGAACGAAGAAACTCTTACTGTGACATGATTCAAACAGAGAATGCCATCGTTCTTTTTTCTTGCCCTTTAACCTTCTCAGGCAATAACATCCTGCACCATTTAATTTAAGGAGAGAGACAGTTGACTCATAGCTTGTTCGTCTACAGGGAATGCTGTATTATAGGATATACCTTATAATGCACTTGCTTAGTCCTTGGGTTTTGCACTTGCTTGGTGCATGGAAGCAGCATAGTGTGAATCAATCCTGTGTATGGTCCTTTTGCACATAAGCAAATCTTATTTCCATATAACCGAATCACCCCTTAAAACTGTGAACTTTTCAAATCAGAATTAATTCTTAAGTAATGTGATCCTTCATGCTATGAATGGTTTTATCTCTCAAGAAACTGGTTATGCAGATACTCTGAAGGGAGGCTAAATGCTACTGGGTTGGATTCAGACTTAACCACACTAAAGCTCCATTGGTTTTAGTGGGTCTACTCTAAACATGACTGAGACACAAGATCCAGCGGACTGTTGCTGCACTTCTAGAGAACATTGTGTTATGGCTTCTATGAGAAGAGCTCAGTGATAGAGCAAGTGCTTTGGGTGCAGAAAGTCCCAGTTTGGATCCCTGCTTCTCCTATGAAAAGGATCTTGGATAGCAAAGCTGGAAAAGACCATTGCCTTTAAAGAACATTTGAGACCTGCTGTCAATCGGAATAAACTGTGGTGGGTTAGATGGACCAGTAGTAACATCATATGTTCATATATGTTCCATAAGTGTGATAAACCATAGGCTAGTAAACTTAATGCATTCTTGCATGCCTTGTCTTGTTTCTAAGGGAATTGTTTCTCTTAATAGTTTCCCCCACCACTCTTCTTTTACAGTGGGGTGAATATGTATGCAATGTTGACTGGGACACTGCCGTTTACTGTGGAGCCATTCAGTCTGAGAGCACTGTACCAGAAAATGGTAGACAAAGAAATGAATCCTTTCCCTACTCAGCTCTCCACAGGTAAATAATGCAGTTACTTAAGTGCTACTCCATTTACGTCCATACAGCCCTCATAATTAATGTTGTACTGTATATCAGAACTTTTGTTTCTGGTGGGCTGAGTGTTCAGAACTTTGCTGAATCAACCTATTTGGTCTGTGATTTCACACTTGATTTGTGCTTTCTGTCTCTCTCCCTGTGTTGGTTTAATCAGAAGATGGAAGGGCTACATTCTTCCCAAGAGTAAAGTCTATTGATCTTCCTGAGAGTCCCTCCTGGGCAAGTTTTCAGTCAGAATGATTTGAAATTCACTTAACCCAATTCACTGTGGAAGTTATATATCATATTATTCCAATGCATTAGGAGTAATAAATAAAAACCTAAATAAAAGCGTTCCTTTTTTACATTCCAAGCTTGGTTTCAGTATAAGATGATAGTGAGAATTACCCATAGGATTTGTTTGAAGTGTGTTTGGTGTGTCAAGCTATAAATTAGTGTCATAATGGTTATGAAGCTCTGTTCCTTAATGACCAATTTTGTACTTTAGCTGCAAGTGGGTTAGAACAAACATAACTTTGCTTGCTTTGTTTCTCTGTCAGAGCTATTGAAACTGTGGTAATTTGACCAATCCAGTTCTTCAAATATTTGCATGTATGAGTAGTTTTCATATCCCAATGGAGTAAATGGAAAGTTTCACTTTTGCTTCAACAGCACATTTGGGGCGGGAGTTACTGCTGTTTTTTGTTACTTTCTTTGGTTTTGTTAGGTGGGGTATTTTATTAATGTTACTGGTGTCAGGAGTGGTATCAGAAGATTTACACTAAAAAAGGAGAAAATAATTGGCAGTAGGCTCTTTCTACAAGTTTATGTTCAGTATTATTGCAGAAATTAAACTTATTTCACTGTTATGCTCTTACTTCTACCTGTTCACTATTGCAGCAGTATTGGCAATATTACTTAATAGAGAAGACCTAAGGTTGCTAGCCTTTATGCCGTGTTGCATAACTTTATACATCAAACGTTGATTAAAGTCACATTCAGTTACTGCACGTTTGGTGACTCTTCAGACACTGATTTAATATGACATTTCTTGTTATCTCTTTGTGCTTGTAACAGTAGAAGTTCTTTGCAATGCTTCACAAATTGCTGCATTAGACAAGTTTTAGAAACAGGGTGAAAGGCTTTATATTTATTTATTTGACTGTTTCTCAGTGGATGATGGCACATTGAAAAGTTTAAATTAGCTGGTAGGCTTCACCAAAGGATTAGTGTGCATTTGCACACTTACTCCCTTTCACATGTTCACACACCCATCCATCCATGTTGATATCTGTCTGTCTTGGGAGACAATGGAGGAGTGTGCCTTGGGGGATGAAGTCAAACTGTTGGAAGGTTACAGCGCCTGCTGTGGCTGTAGAGACAGATTCAGGAGAGACAGGTGAAGGGGTCCAGTTTGTCTCCTGCAGATGCACCATGGCGTTTCTTCTCTCTGCGCTCCTCCCAAAGGTCATCTCTCCTCTGGTCACTGCTGAGGATACACAAACTGACTGTCTCCAGGCACTGCAGTTGTCTGCAAGGGATTCCCCACATGACAGGGTTGATGTTGCCAGCCTTCATGTCATGTTTGCAGACATATTTGTAACACAGAGTTGGTCTGCCTGGGGCTCCCCATAGACAAAGAGCCAGACAAAATAGAGAGGGAGCACTAATGTGGTGTCTAGGCTTGAAATGCCATACACCCATTTGCTGTTTTTGTGTGCCACAACCAAGCTGGAGTCATTGGCAATTGTACCCGAAATTCAGATGTGGAAGGTGCACCTCCAGTTCAGAACCATTGACCTGAGCTTGAATCTGGGACCTTAAATGCAGCAAGCAATAACCCTGCTGGATCAGTCCAGAGATCCATCTAGTTCAATGTTGTGTTTCCCACTTTGACCAACTGGGTGCTTCCATGAAGCCCATAAGCAAAAGATAGGGAGGCAGTAGCCCCCCACCCCACCCCCGTTACCCCACTGACCCGTGACATACTGGTTCTGAACCTGGAGTGCCAAAGACAGAAGGCCAAGTGCCTGGTATTTATATTGAACCTGGCCAATCTGAGGCTTCAGATTGCTACCTGGTCACAGGGGTTGATGTTCCCTCCTGGGCTCAGATAGGGTTCTGAGGTTTGAGCATGTAGGAAACTCCCAGCAGATCACCATGGTTTCAGACAGGTCTTTCCCAGCCCTGCTTGGAGATGTCAGGAATTGAGCCCAGGGCTTTTACCAGTCTATGGTAGCTTATCAGGCTATATATAAGCCCAGAAATCGCTGACCATTATGCATCTCCCTTCCCCCAGCCCCAAGTAATATGTCAAATAAATAGCAACATTTTCTGTAGGCTATTCAGCCCTCCTTCTTGAAGACGACTTTCCACAAAGCCTTTCAGGAAATATTGTTATTCTGTCAGTGATTTTAGATGGGCTGGATTCCAGAATTGTGGAACTTGGCAGAAACCTCAGACTAATTCATGGTTTCTCTTTTTATGACTGCTGAGCTTCAGATGTGTTCCATCTGCAAAAAACTTGAGGGTTAGTGGAATTACCTCCAAAAGGATTGTTCATACAGAGCACTGAATTTTTAACTGTGTACCCATTTTATTCTGAAGCCTTCCCTCCTCCCCATTTCAAATTGCATTGGGTGCAGAATTTATTGAAAATGCATACGCCACAGATTTATCGGTACAGCATAGTTGCTTGTATCCCAGGGATCAACTGTGAAAAATGGTATATTGATGGTAGGCAAATGCATGGTCCATTAAGCCAACTTCATGAAGAATTAGGTGCTAGCATTTATAGCAGTTTACAGTGGAGGCTTGTCCATTAGACCAAATCAGGTGCTGCCGCACCAACCACAGTCTGCCCTCAGCCAACCCCCCACCTGCTTGTCTTCTTACTTAACAGCAAGTCCCAGGGTTAGGTCTCTCCTCTAGTCTTATTGTTGCCCTTGTAGAATTCAGCAGGGAGGAGAATGGTGGGACAAAACTAGAATTACTCAGCTCCGCCTGTCATTGGCTCTATCTATTGTTGGCTGCCCTACCAGTCCTAATGAGCATCAGCTACCACTGAGTTTTTAACACTACAAATATGTTATTTGTCTTATAACAAACTTGGTAAACATGGAAGCTAAATTAAAATGAGGCGTTGGCTGCTGAGTGACATTGCTAACTCATTTCTTATAGACAGGCAGCCCAGACAGCAATTATGCTAGATCCTCCTGTGAACAATTTCATTAGATCAGATGTTTTGAACTACAGCTGTCTTCAGCCCCAGCTGGAACGGCCAATGGTCAGGAATGATGAGAGGGCGTAGTCCACAGTATCTGGAGGCCACCACATTAGCTCGTGATATACATGAGAATTTCCTACAATTCTTGTTGATCATCACCTTAACACATGTAAGTGCAGGAGGCAATATGCAAGCTTTCGTGTTTCCTGGGTCCTGTGATCATGCCATGTTGCTAGGAGAGGGGGTAGCTGTGTTGTTTACTGTATTTTCATTTATTGGTGTGATCACTGGTACAGGCTGCTCTTATTTTGTGTTAAACCTTACATTTTATGTGATTTTTGTACTGATGCATCCTATTTTTTATTCCATGCCACATTGAGACAGTTTGTAAGGCAATTAATAAGTTTAATAAAGAATAACAACTAGCATGTCTATCCCCAGTGAAGACTTCACCACTATCTCTAACCCACTGGTGGATCAATGGGAGCTGTATATTGGACTCATGTGTGTTGGCTTTTGTTGGCTGAATGCTCTCAGGGTACCTTTTTGAAATACCCTCTGTTTGGCAGCTGTTCCATGCACCAGCCATAATGTGCAGAGCTGCTAATTTTATGGATAGGTCC
Organism: Podarcis pityusensis; assembly: GCF_964106645.2. Lineage (NCBI taxonomy): Eukaryota > Metazoa > Chordata > Lepidosauria > Squamata > Lacertidae > Podarcis > Podarcis pityusensis. The sequence continues at coordinate 52,382,866 of NC_138027.1, forward strand.
TACTGTGTACTTTTCTACACTGATGCAAGCTGCCAGCAGGGATATGTGATGGGACAGAAACGTTGTGCAAGGGTATAAGTCACTTGCTGAGCTGTTCTGCTTCTTGGGACCACCATCTTCACATTAGGTATGATAAAGCTGAGAATGAATGACCTCTTATCAAGGATGCCATAGCAGTAAATTCCCTGTGTTGCACAGGGCTTAGATTAGATGAGCTTTAAGGTTACTTCACATTATGTGATTGTATGAAGAACAAAACTTGGTAGCTCACACTGGATCTAATAAGGAAATGGAACCCAGTGAAGTGATGAAACAAAAGGAAAGCAGGAAAACACCAAACTGACAGCAGAATTAAGAATGGATGCCTCCAGTGGTGCAGTGGGCCAGTGTGTTGGGCTGTTAACCAGAAGGTTGGTGGTTCGAGCCCACTCAAGGACAGCTGTGGGCATGATTCCTATATCTCAGGGGGTTGGACTAGATCACTCTTTGGGTACCTTCCAGTTCTAGAATTCTATGATTCTAGAAAGAGAAGGAATGAAGCTGAGAAAAGGAACAAAAGCAAGATACTAAGGTTAAGAAGAGTAAACATCGGAAAAGAGTTAGTAGTTAAAAATATAAAATAGCAGTAGAAAAAAATAGGGGAAAGACGCTTTTATAAAGAAGATAGAACAGGTCAAGCACACAAGAATGAGTTAGACGAAAAGAAACGAAGATCATTAAAAGAAATTGGAGTAAATTTTAATGAAGAGAGAAACTGACCCTTTGGTACTGGTGTTGCCCCTGCAGAGACCATAAATTGGCTCTGGAATTACTGACCTCTCTGCCTACTGAAATCAAGTTGGCATCATCTGTAATGAGCTTCTGGTGCCAAATTAAGACTTTGTTTTTTCAGCAAGCCTTCTTAGGAAAATGATTTATAGTTCTTTAGCCTCCTTTCAGATGACCAATTTTGGTGTTTACAATTTCTGTTTCTTTAATGTATTCTGCTTGCCCTTAAGTGTTGTGTTGTTTTGGAATAATTGATAGATATATTCTTAACTGAGTTTATGGTATAGAAATTTGTAACATATGTGATGATATGCTTTGATCTTCCTTGGTATCCTCTCTCTTGTTTTTCCTGGCATGATGTCAACCCTCTTTCATGTGATTTATTTTGTTATTGCTGTATTTTATTTGTGTGTGTGTGTGTGTGTGTGTGTGTGTACATACATACATACATATATATATATATATAACCTAAAATGTGTAACCCCAATAAACACACCTAAAAAAAAAACGATCAATAGTAATAAATTGCAGCAAAAAATGAGAGATACTTAATGTGGTACAGTTTCCCAAGATTTAGATACACAGGGCTCCATTTCCAAAGCTGATTGATCTGTGCCACACTGGTTGCTTTTTGCGTCCGCTTTTTGACAATAGTTTGATTTTTTTTGATGATTTGCATCCCAGCTAAGCAGCAAGTTGTTCTTTTATCCTGTTGTGTTGCACAAGCTTGGAGAAATCCGAAGTGGTTCTTATGAAGAGCGCATGTGCTCAGAAAGTTTCTCAGATGTTGGCTGTGCATCTGTTCTCTGGGTTTGTGATTCATGCTTGCAAGTGCATTGTGCATGTGGGAAGGACCAATGTCAGAACAGGATTTTTCAGTGACACATCATTCCCACCCCTAGCAGTACAGTTTTTCTGTTTCTGCTAGAGCAAGAAGCAAAGAAAATACCTGGGAAGCTATGTCTTGGTAAAACATGCACATAACAAGGCAAGCATCTGTAAAGGAGGGGCCTGTATTTCTGGATTTATTTTCTTGTTAGCTGCTCGGTCACTTGCCAGAGTGGAGCAAGGGTAATTTATTGCAGTGTTTTTAGACACAGAACTGGTCTAAGTCGGGGCCACTTTCCATACATGAAGCCTGTGGCAGCAGTTGCACTCCCATATTATAGGCAGGATCTGTATCCATACATAGGCTTACTTTGTGAGTGGGCCTAAAACAATGGATTTTTCTTTCTGCATGACAGTTTTGCTCACAGGAGTGAAAACTCCCCTGAATGAAAACTCATAACGTAGGAAGTGACCTTTGGCCATTTTGCACACCGAAACAGGAGGCTGACCTGGATTGTTTGGTTCCATCTTGAAACACTTGCAGCTTAATAAATGCATGCCAGTCATTTAGTTGGTTCTGAACAGTGGCTCCGTATTTTGCCAAAGTGGTTTCAAGAGGTAGACTGAACATCTGTTGTATGTTTAGCATAGAACAAGTGTTTCCAGCTTTCGCTTCCCTGCCTTGCTCTGGGTCAGTTAACCTGAGCGTCTGAAGCTAAGTGACATCTGAAACTAAACTAAAAACACACACACACACACAGTGGGGATTTGTGGGACATTCTTAAGTCTTACTCATATGACAAAGTTCCCTTCTTGAGTAGGATACTGGTACAGAACACATAGGCCCTGCATCTCATGTGAATATTTTTGCTGGTTGCCCCTTTAAAATGCATATGAGTGGCTCAAAACACATTCATGTGCACTTCACATCTGATGCAAGATGGGTGTGTTTTGCATTCTCTTCCAGCTCCTAAAATCCTGTAAGGTCTGAAGATTGTGCAGGTGTGTAGCCTTTAGTCTGCCAGAGAAATATCCTGTCATGCATCCTCTGGATCCAGTTTCTTTCAGTCCCCCCCTCCCTTTAAGTAGCGAGGAGACCTTGCCCTTTCACTGTCAAAAAGATCATAAGGGGAGGGGGAGCTGGGATTTATTACGACAGGAAGGAAGGGGATTGTCAGTCTTCTTCCTAGCTGCAGGACAGGATGCACCTGTGGTTCCATATGAACATGGGTAGACAAGGAGCATAAAGGCATTAGGTACAGGAGGTCAGGCACCAGATTAGGCATATGAGGACCAACAGACCAGGGACAATTGGCATGGTGGTCACTGGCAAGTTAAGTGGACATGGATCAAAGATCAAGAAGCAAGTATTGAGCCAGAGCAAAACAGAAAGGTGAGTTCCATAGAGGGGTGGAGAGGGTAGAAGCAGGCACAAGGTCAGCAGCAGACAAGGGTCACAGTCTGTGGCAGTCAAGAAAAAGCAAAGCAGGAGAGTAGGCAGAATAGGCATGCTTAAGACAAATCACTCAAACTGGTGGTCTGACATGGCTGCAAGGCCTTATGGTGTGACCCACCTGGCCTGCCTGGCTCTTTTCAAGCAGGAGATGGGGCCTAGAGGACACCCTTTTCCTTGTTCTAAACATCCTGGCCTTCTGAAGATCAAGAGCGCTTGCGATGTGGGAAGTACTGGTATTGGCTGCTGGAGATCCTAGTTTCAGACCTCTCCCCTTTGGTGCCTTACAGGGAGAAAGGAATCAAGATCTTGCTGCCCCCCCCCCATATCACACACAGTCACTTCTTTATGCCCCCCCAAACCCCTACCAACATAAATTATTTTCAGGTCACCGAGTATACATTTATGACATAATAAATGCCTTAAATTCCAGGCCCAGTGCAGCAAAAGTAAGATTCTTTCAAAACGTTTAGTTCAGATTATATGTTGTGAAAATCTCTTGTTACTCTGACTAGATACCACCCAATCCTGATTTATTGGACAAGCCTTTAATTTTTTTCTCTTCCTGGCACCCTGATTTGTTGTGGAACATGAGCATGTATTTCCTTTTCCTGGCTTCATGTGGAAAGTGCATGACATCATTGCCTGGTGTGAATATGGCTAAGGGAATGCCCTTGCATAGTACTGAGAAGGTTGGATGACAATGTGGCTAATGAAGGTGGTAGCCTTTTAAAGGCAAACTTATCTTCTCTTTAGTAAAGGAAAAATCACAGACTGTTTAGGCTGCTGCGAATCTTCTTTGTGAACAGCTCTCTTTACACGTGAGGTGCAGAAATACATGGAACCTGGCACTTTTAGTTGGATTGATGTTCTTTGTAGCAAAGGGGGGGGGGAGTATTGCTGTGGTCACGTTTTCCAAGCACTTGTTGTGGAACTCATCCAAGATTATTTTGGCACCCTCTCCAAATGTTTCCTGTAGTCACTAGAGAATGCACCAGATGGGCCACTCAATACAGTTGCATGTGACGGCTGTTTTGGTACAAGTGACATGCAAAGCAGAAATTAGTTATTATGCTGAGTGCAAAGCCTCATTAATTTCTTGTGGCGCACACATTTAATTATACAGTCAGAGAGCAAGATTTATCCCACTGGATTTAGAGATCACAGTCTTAGGTTTTGTACTACTGAGCCTTTCTGTAGCTCAGATACCAACTTGGTTTTTTATCTTTCTTTTCTTTTTTTAAAAAGCCTCCTAACTTAAAAAGGCACATGACCCTTTTAAGATTGGGCTTTGTGACCCTCCTTTAAATCACAGAAGAAAGTGTCAGACTCTTGATTTAAGCTTAGGCATATATAAACACACATTTAATTTAAAAACATTTGAAATAAATTACCATGCTTAAAGCTGACAATGTACTGATGGTGTGAGCAGTTTGTATAAACACAAGAGCTGTTCTTGGCATAAATCAGGCTGATGAAACCACACAGAAGTAACTGCCATTATTTCAATAGGAGTTAGAAACCAGATTCATCAGAGTTGCATCCATAAGTGTGTTTAATTATTCGTTTTGTTATATCTGTCTTACCTACTGAAGTGATCACTATAATGGACTTCTTTAGCTGATCTCAGTTTGTTCACGATGCATCTGATTTGATTCCATAATGCTTATTTTGTCATGTATAAAGTGCATGTCAGTTTACCAGGATCAACCCTGCAATCTCCAGTTAAAAGGTTCTGGTGATAAGGAAAGCCTGAGAGCCTGGAGTGATGCTGCCAGTCAGAGTAGACAATACTGGGCTATATAGTCCAGTTGTCTAACTCAGTTTAAGGTAGCTTCATATGTCGTAGTCTTAGAGCTATTTACACCATTTCTGTAAAAGATACAGCCCATATTTGCAGGTTTCTAGAGGTGGTGTGTCCTCCATTTGGAAACCATGTGCTTTTCTAATTCATACTGAATACCATTCATGTTATGTTTGGGGTAATAGCTGATACGTTTTTGGTAAAGTTGCTTTCTTGTAATTAATCATCTACAAAAAGGATTTGCAAAACATGTGACACTTTTTCTCTCTCTCCTTAATGTCTTTACAGCGGCTGTGAACTTCCTACGATCTCTGCTAGAGCCAGATCCTACAAAGAGGCCAAACATCCAACAAGCCTTAGCGAATCGTTGGCTTAATGAGAATGGAAAAGTTCTGAATAATGTCACGTATCCAAACAGGTAAACTGTGCAAGATAAGGCTGTTTTACCAACATGATAAAGTTCCACTGAAGTCATTAGGGTTGCTTGAATGAGGAAGGGCTGCTTGAGTGAGCCAGAGGAGGGGTGTGTGTGTGTGTGTGTGTGTGTGTGTGTGTGTGTGTGTGTTTTCAAATGTTATCTCTCATACTCGGATCCTGCAAAATTCAGCATAAGCCCTAATGATGGGTGAATTCCCCTTGGCTCACTTCTGAATTAGTTGGCATTTATGAGCCTGGAGAATTTTCGAGAAAAGCTTGTCTCTGTTGTCCAAGAGATCTCTCCTGTTTTGAAATGTTGGTACGTGTACTGCGATGATGGCAAGCACGTGAGTTTTATTTGCCCCTAAGAACTGTAGTTCCCAGAACACCAGTCATGACCAAGAATGACTTTGAAATTCTGCCGTTCTACCATTACCACCCTCCCAGAACAAAAATACTTGGGTACAAGAGTATCTTCGATCTGGATGAGGAACAGCAACATAAAACATTTGCAGGAAAAAGAAATCAAAACAATGGACTATATACTGGTTAAGTGGTTAAGCCATCTGTCATGGATGCTTTAGCTGAGATTCCTGCATTTCAGGGGGTTGGACGAGATGACCCTTGGGTCCCTTCCAACGCTAAGATTCTAAGTTAAAGGCTGAGCATGAGTTCTTTTGCATCAATGTAGTATGTCTGCAGCTGCAGGGAAATTTGGATTGAGGACTCTCTGGCTCCAATAGTGTTTGGCAGGGTAGCACAGACAGGGGTATGTTGCTCACCTGCCATCTCATCGTGAGCATCATTGCAGGTTCCTGAAACGGGTGGTGCATGGGGAGCTCAGCGCACTGCAGGTGTGTTGGCAGGTGCATCAGACTGGCTCTGCCATCCAGGCTCCCTTCCCCTCCTCCTTTTGCTCTCAGGAACCAGCAGTGATGGGAAGGCAGGTGAGCAACACTGCCCTAATTGCACCATCCCACTGCCTGCTACTGTCTGGCTTTCAATTCTCGCCCCTTATTTGCTTTACTATGCCAGCTCTCACTTTTGATTCTTTTCAGTCTCTGATATTTCCTCAGCAGCAGGGAGCAAGATTAGTATTCTGCAATGGTTTTAGGGTTGCTAGGACCAATTCCTGGATCAGCCCCAAATCTCTGGTGAAACCTTGCGCAAAGTCATGTTGCTTCCCCAGTGCCTTTGTCCCAGCCCTGTAGTGCGGAGGATTATATTTCCCAACCTCAAAAAGGGGTTTGTGAGGATAAAAACCTTTAATCATTGTGAGGTGCTAGTTACTATGGTAATGAGGGTTATGTAACACATGGATGGATATTAATACAGCAGAGGAGGCTGGTACCTTTCTAAGCATCTACTGCAGATTTTATTTGATGGATATAAGCCTTATTGTGGCCACCCAATAAATTCATGGGCTGGCTGCTTCTAACCAACAAAAGTTCGCAAAGTGTGCAAACTGAAAGAGAGAAACGGTTGCTTTAGTAGGTGCATCAGAGGATGAAATAAATCATTGTTGAAACATTGTTGTTCCACTGCCTGTTCTCTGGGGCACTTTAGATGTTATGAGTTTTCTACACAGTATATCTCTTGCAGATAGGAATTACTTAAAATGCTGAATAGAGGAAAGGGAACCAGAGATTACCTTAAAAGTGGCTAAATTCTGTGCTGCTGCTGCTATAAAATTAAGGAGACAAACTTTGAGAGAATCAAATGGCCAATGACTTAATACCTTTTAAACTAGTGATTAAGGTTTTGACTTATATATTTTACCTGTTTTATATCTGAATTATTTATTGTCTATTATCATAAAGCTTAATTTTATCTATTTATGTCTGTATGCTCTCTGTTGTTGTATATGTTACACTCTGGTCAGTGACTGAAATAAATGGATTCATTCATTCTTGCAGATAGGAAGAAAAAGCGAATAGTGTATGTAGATCGTCACCCATGATGATCACGCATAAATCTATTTCATTGCGTAAGCTCGAATGCAGTCAGAATATGTACCAATCAAATGTGTTGGCCCAGCTTGGTTTTCAAGCATTTTCCAATGTGGAACTGTTTTCCATGTAAGAAAATTGTAAATTTTTCAAGCAGTCCTTAGCCAGGGTGTGTATGTTTGTTTTTGTGTGTTATGTTGAATGGCAGGCAAAATGTGTGAAGCAGATGAGTCATTGAACTAACGTTATAACCTAAGGGCCCTCTTGATCATTTTAACAGCACAATCCAGTCCATGTCTACTGAAAAATAAGTACCTCTGAATTCATTAGGGCTTACTCCCAGCAGAGGCAGGAGCTTACTTCAGTGGGGCTTACTCCCAGCAGCTGCTCTAGCACCTAGAGCAGTGCACATGCTGTGCACCCGGGGGCAGGGGGTGATGTCACCCCTCCCCTCAAGGATGACACCCGGGGCGGACCGCACCCCACCCCCCGCATCCCCCTTCCTCCGCCAGTGACTCCCAGGCAAGTGTGTTTAGGATTGCAGACTGAAGTTCCCTCCTGTCCATTGTCTTTGTTTCCAACAGCAGCCAGTCAAATGCTTCTAGGTATCTCCAAACAATGATGTTTGACCTTTAGCAACTGGTATCCAGAGGTCATCTGCCTTTCTACGAGGGTGTTCCATTTAGTAATTACCGATATTTCATGAATTGATCTAATTGCCTTTTATAGTTCCATGTAAACCACTGTGTATCACCACGTCTTGTGGTGCCAATGGGAACTTCCTTCTCTTTGCAAATGTCCGCTTTGGAGAAGCCATCTTCATCGGGGCTGGAGCAGAGGAAGGAAAGGATTAAACCCCACTCTATCTGCTGTGATCCTTATAATTACCAGCTTCCACAGTGGGTGCTATTTGCATTTAAACAAAACAAACAAACACCCACATGCGTGTTAAATGCAAAGGAACATTTAACATCACTTTGAATTTGGCCCAAAGTGATAACAAATCAAATATAGGTTCCCAGGGAGGCTGTCATTCTTGATGTGCTATTTCTAGGGCACTAAACATTATATATAGTGCTTATGCTTACTGTTTAGCACCTTTATTGGTCTTGCGGGTATTCTGAAGCAATGAGAAGGCACAGCAGAAAAATATGAGGGGAAGATGCAGGCTACAGAAACATTTCCCCTCAAAATAGTTGCATATAAGTATTTATTTATTTGTGTTGTAACTAGATAATGTTTTTTAAAAAACATTTCCAGCGCTATTTTATATGCACATTATTTTAACAAAGTGTGTGCAGAAACTAACAAAAAGTATTTTGTCTCAACAACTTTGTTATCATCAGTTTGGTTAAAACAGTATATAGTTCTTGTTACATGATGGCCTTTAAGGTTTATATAGCATGTCTGTTGTCACCTCTCCCTGGTGACGCTCTCCCTGGAAGATGGAGGGGGAAAATAACCCCTTCCCTTTTCTCTTCATGTAGAATCCACATAGAAGACATCAGCCAGAGTGTGCTGCTCTACATGACTGAAAAGCTTGGCTATAAGAACAGTGATGTCATCAATACCGTCCTCTCCAACCGGGCTTGCCACACTTTGGCCATCTACATCCTGCTTAATAAGAAGCTGGAACGCTATTTGGCAGGCCTTAGAGTAAGTTTGGTTGATACGATTTATATCCTATGCCCTTTTAAAATGTGGGTTTTTTTGTGTGTTGAGGGGCTATTGGGTTGTTTTTATTTTTATTAAGTATTTTATGGTTTTATATCGTGATTTTATTCTGTGAACCGCCCTGAGACCCCTGGGTTTAGGGCAATATATAAAATAATAATAATAATAATAATAATAATGGGGCTTGAATGACCATTCCCCAAGACTTGAACTCAGGTGCTGAGTTCTGAAGGCAGTGCAGTCAAAATAGGGCTACTGAAAAACAAGAGGGAGCTTACCAGCTCATTCTGGGGAACAACAAGATTTGGAAAGTAGATTTTAAATAACTTAAGGGGAACCCTTCTCACAAAAAAGTAGAAAACCCCAATGGCCACAGAATATGGAGTGTCTGTTGTGGGGTGCAGGGAGGACCAGATGACTGTGTGGGGTATAGAGTGGAGTATCCAGAATGAAGGCATGGCTGGCCAGTGCACATGCGCAGGAGCAATGATAACAGGCTGTAGTCCTCGTTTCTAGTGTGGGCTAAACTGAAAGATAGATACTTGACTGATGATGGTTCATCACATGGACTTTTACAAGGAAGTTAATTCAATCAGAAGAAAATCTGCATGATTAACTATTTAATGATGTATTAAAAGTTAGGAGGAATCGTGTTTATATTTTTCTTTAAGGAGACAACACACTTTGCATTAATTTTGCGACAGAGAAGAGTTTAATTTTATAACCTTGGAGAAAGAGCTCACTCCAAGCAGGTTCTCGTAGCATTATAGTGTCTCTATTATGATAGCAAAGGCATAGCGCTATTTTAAAACTGTCCTTAAAATGCAGGAAGTAAGAGCAAGGAGTAATACGATGTGCTCTGTGAGTTGGGAGCAAGGCAAAGCAACCTAGTGATTTTAGTTTATTTGTTATTTTTAAAAGTGGCACTGGAAAGTAAAAGCCTATAGAGCATTTCTTGACCTCTGTGTGCCCTTTTAGCTCACAGCACAAGCCACTTAAACAAAACAGTTCTCGCCTATGACCTCATGCAATAAATCTTTATTACTTGTTTTCCTTCAGGACATATATCTGTTCCATTCTTTGCATTCACTTCCTGCATAGAATTCCCATGGACATCAGGGGGAAGTTTCATGGTGGTGGGACAGAGATTTTATGATCCGCCACTGACTGTTGCTTTGACAATGCACATACAACAAAAGTATGAATTTCCCCCTAATATAGGGACTGTTTTGCTAAGTTAGGTAAATTGCATACACACTATGCCTTTAAAGCATGTTCGAAGCACCCTTCTTTTTTTAAAAAAAAATTAAATTATTGATTTTCCAGAAATTTTTAAACAAACAAACAAACATAAATCATAACCTTATTTAAACCAATCTTATTGACATTGTTAAATGACTTCCTCGTATCCCCCTGGTTGAATTTCAGTGTATATCATTTTAACGGTTTTCCAAAACCAATATTCTCATAAAATTAACTTAATCACTTAGCATCTTTCTTTCATTCCCATTCGGCATTTCAACATATTAATTTATCACATTACATATTTAGATCCTAAGCCTATTTGGTATTTGCAAGCTTTTCCAATTAATTTAACTTAATATATTTAACTAAATGGTCTTTAAATTTCATCAATTCCTCCTGGTAATCCCCCTCCTTCTGGTCACGGACTCTTCCAGTCAGGTCGGCTAGCTCCAAAAAATCCATCATCTTCATCTGCCAGTCTTCCACAGTTTGTTACCTTCAAAGAATTCTGGACGCTGTAGTTTACTTCTCTCAGTTGAAATTCAAAGTAACCCATAGCAAACTACAGAACCCAGAATTCTTTGAGGGGGGAAATGCCATTTGAATGTGCTTTAAAGGCATAGTGTGTATGCAGCCTTAGTTACAAGTGGGGTCTCCAGTGTAAGAGGTGAGGAGGCAGAGCCAGTCTCTCGGCGGCGGCGGCAGTAGCATTGCCATTTACCAGGGCAGAGCAGCAGCAAGGTCAGTCAGCACAGGCTCACTGACAAAGCCAGTCCCGGCACTCTTGCCAGTTTGCCACACTGCCTTGACTTCACTTGCTGCTCCTGCAACATCCAGGTAAGTGGCAATGATGCCCCTGCTGTCAACCAGGTAGCCATGTCCTCCAAGAGATTATAAGCTATAAATAGGGCAGTGGGGGTGGTTAAAAGAGAGAAGATTTTTTAAACAGTTGTAATTTGTATTTCTGCAAATGTCAGGGTTTCACGGAGCCTTCTGATACCGCCCTCTTGTTTCTCGGTGGCCACGTCATTTTGGCACTCGGCACCTGAGTTTACTCTTAGAGGTAGCAATAACTGTCATTTTGGGGCTGTCCCCTATGTTGGAAACAAAAACCTTAATTCATCATAAGAGTATTAGTTGATCAATCAGTTTAAAAAACTGATATAAGTTTGAATTTAAGTGCAAAAGGGGAGGGGAAGAGTACCTTTTCAAAATTGTACCTGCCGTTCACAGGTTTTGTCATACCTGTACTAACAAATTGTGTGTGTGTGTGTGTGTGTGTGTGTGTGTAAGACAATTATTTGGAAGCAACTTTTTGGACAGATTTTTAACTGATATAGCCGTTGAACGTACTGAGGCCAGAATGCTAAGCCCACATGTTGTTGGGGTGTGTGTGGTTAGAATGGTGAGTCCTTGTGTCTCCTCTGGCCTCTGCTAACTGAGAAGGCGGCTACTAGCCAGGTAGAAAACTCCGAAACTAGATCCAAAGCCTTAAGGATCCACAAGTGGTCCCCATCCTCAAGCCCCTCAGCTGCGCCAACATGGTGCTGGTACAACAACAATAAACAACAACAACCCTACACTCCACCCTTCCAGCAGGGCTGCAGATGTATTGTTGAGTCCATTGCCCTGCACTACCTGGGCTCTTTGTTAGAATTGCTCTTCACATGTTGTCATCTTATAGGCAAGAGTTGCATGGGGGGGATATTGATTTTATTTTTGCTAGATTCATTCCTTTTTACATTTTCTCCTCAGAACATCTCAGTCTAAATAATCTTTTTTTCTTCTGCATCGCTATCACACCCAAAGTATCAGAACTAGTTCATAAAAGCAATTTGGTGTACCAGAAGCTGGTTACATTGCTCAAAGTGAAATAGCTATCATCTTAATAACTCGCTGTGATACCAGGTTGCTTTGTGAGCCTGTAGAAAATCACTCGCCAGCCTTCTGTGACCATGATAGATTTCTATCAGACAGTGAACACCAGCACAATAACTCAGTTACTGTCACCTCAATCTGAAACTCCTAGATTAAAGAAATGGATTGTAGCTGTCACCTGTGACACACTTTGAGAGAGCCCAGTCTTTATCCTCTTCCATACGAGGAAGGTTCCATCAATAATGAAGAGCACTTTCCTCTGTTATCTCTGTCTTCTTTGAAAAGTCCAAACTCCCAGCAGTGCTACCTCAGAGCTATATAAAAATTATCAGGAAGGAATTGTTAGCCTGTCCTTTTGATCTACATGATGGTTGACTCTTTTTCTGTTAAAGTAGGTAGAGGTGCAGTTAATGAGGAAGTTGCTTGTAAGCCCTCTGCCTTTTGGGTGTTTCTTGTTTAAAAGAGAATTTGGACGCCCTAGAGGCTTTCCAGTTCAAGCATCAAGGAAACTGGTTGCATTTTTTAAATAATTTAATTCCCATGGTTAGTGCTTGTTTACCAACATCTGATTGGTTTCCGTTTTACCTGAAGGTGATTATTTTTGTGAGTAACAAGAATTGTTAAATGCATCCCTAGTTATGATTCTATTTGGGAGGGAAGCATGTTAAGAAGATCTATAGCTGACTATTTATTTACAGCAATTTCTGAAGTAAAATAATTGTGAGATTGAGGCTACAGTCCTATACCCGTTTACCTACCATGGATATTTGGGCTTAACCTGTTACTAGACAATTACAAGATTGTAATTTTGTTAGACTATACTGTCAAATAATAACTGAGGAGGGCAGACTTCAGGCTTGTGGGATCTACTTGATTTTTCCCCACTAATGTCCTGAGGAGGAGGAACCAGGTGCAAAATAGTGACTCTGGGAAAGGACATATTTTCAGAACGCAAAGTAGTACTAACCACATGCTCAGCCCAGGTCAAAACTCCACTCTTGGCTTTTTATGAGTCATTCTTTATTTCAGCAGCCTAATTTAGAATAGGGAGGAAGCCTTTTAGATGTTGATGCTCTTAACCCAGAACTTGCCAAACTATGCAAATCACCTACCTACCCACCAGTAGATTCCAGTCTGGCCACCCCAATATTTAGAGTGGAAGCAGTGATTGCAATTCTTTTAAACAAGTATTTGAACTAATCTGTGCTCTAATTCTCCCCACAAATACCTTACGATTATTATTTATCCTTCCAGAAGACAGAAGCTCCCGATAATGTGTACATGAACCATTGGTGTCGGATAGAAAAATACAAGTCAAACAAGGACACCTACGAGGTAAACCAGGTTACAATTATTTGGAACCAGGCAATACTTGGGCATTTCCCTTGACTGTTATTTCAACTTTGGTTCAACAAAGAGTACAAACAAAAAGTCATGCCCAGAGGTCTCTTGAAGGATGGCTGTGCAAGAGAAACTTACCATATGACTCACTGCAAAACATGCCAAGGCAACATGGGGTAATCCAGTTTGGCAAATGCTGAATATATCCTCAGGGAGGAGTGGGATATAAATTCAATAAATAAATTCATTCATTCAATCAATCAATCAATCAATCAATAAATGGAAATAATACTATCCCCATTTTTAGAAACAAAGTCAATACAAGTCGACAATAGATGCTGTTGATATCTTTTCTTTTCTTTTTTAAAGTAGCAACTGCTAAGCTATTGCTAATGCTGCACCACAGCTTGTTATTTTCATTTAGAGCGATTTCAGCATTTCCCAAAACAGATTCTGTTTAAGGAATAATTCAGTGGCAGAGAACACTTTGACCAACATTTGCTGTAATGCCATGTTCCCTAATTGCCCCCTACTTACCTAAGTGGAACCATTGTATTGGATGCCATGTATTTATCACAAGAGCCATAATCCAGCTCTTTGGCTCCGGCTCAGAGAGAGTGTGCTGATCATACAGGGCAATTGTACAGAGGTGCAAAGCTGATGTAAGGATACACAGAGTTGGTGGTGCACACATCCCAGGGGATGGAGTCTATATCAGGCAATATTTGAATACTAAATATTTGAATACTAAATATTTGGACAATATAGCAGGGCACCAGAAAATTTTAATTCATGAATCTAATTATTAGCTCTCCTTTCATTTTTGCTTTGTTTGGGAATTGCCCCTCTATTGTTTCATAGAAGTAATACAATAAAAAGACCTTAAAAACAATGAACCGTCATAGCTCATTGAACAACAAAATAGATATTTTGCTTTAGAAGTCAACCTCCAATTCGGTGTTGTTTAGCAACCAGGTTAGGACATAGCTTCTCTCTGGCAACAGTCCAGAAATGCAGCCACTTTCTTCCTTCTCTGTTCTTGAAGGAGAGCAGAGCTCATCCTGCTTCTGCTTCTGTAACTCGACTGATGTGAACATTCACAGCTGTAATTTAACTTGCAATATTTGCAAAAAAAAAAAAAAAAAAAAAGAATACTTTTCGAAGATTGCTGTTAAAACCATGGTATTAATTGTGATGTTGTGTTTTTATTAAATTAATTGGGCCAGTAAATATTTTTGCTTCACATTTTTTCAAAATCATTTGCTGGCGTGTATGTGTGTGTTTTTGTATGTAGACATATATGTACATCTATATATAGACACAACAGATGCATACAGAGATACATACATACACACATACATACAGAAATATGTGTGCCCATGCACATACACCCAGCCCAAATGGATAGAATCAAAAACTAATAGAAAGTGTGTGACTCCTAAGATATTTGATCATATAAAGATTTAATAATTATGCCAGGGGGGAGGGGGAATCAATTTCCATTGTGTCTCATGTTCTGGCTTATTGCAAAACTTTATCATCAGCACATGTATGTAGTTGAAACCAGCAGTTGTTGGTAGCATGTCTTAAGGGCCCCTCGATAATTTCATTTGATACAGACATGTGAACGAGACACACATCTCAGTGTTCTTCAGCTACTACAGCCAGACAAAACATCCTTTTCAGCCGAGCTTGCAGCTACGGACATCCACTTGCAAAGAGCTTTTCTGAACGTAAGAGATACATGAAAGCGCATCAGAGCGTTACTATGGAGATGCAGCCAGACAGCTCCTAGGGTCCTCCTGCACTTTGCAGAAAATTCTTCCGCATCATTTTAATAATGGGAAAAACAAATGCAAAAGAAGGTTCTTCTGTCCACTAGATACCAGAATCCAAAGTGCAAGTGGTTTTGGTGAGGCATGTCTGTGTCACCATCTGAGTGATGGGAATCATAGTGACCAATATCCAATACTTGTCATGAGGATGGATTGGATAAAAATTGTAAAGCATGCTTTACATTGAAAGTGCTACATAAAATATTATACCAACTGTTATTAATCCTAGGTAATTCTTTGTAATGCTGTCATAGCTTCTAGTCTGACAGCTTGCTGAACTTCAGTTAGCATCCTTCCCTGTGCAATCCGAGCTAAACACATAAGCTGATAACATGCCAATCGCTACCAAGTGCTAGATTTCAAGGCTGTTGATGGATGCTCCTTATTTTCATCTCGGAGCATACGAAACCTGGGTATCCTCTTCTATAAATCTGGGTGTCAGATTGTAACCTTGGTGTTCTGGAATCCTTCAATTTTCAATAGCAGTTGGGGGGTCACATAGTTTTCACTTCTTGGCCAATTATTTACGATGATTAGCTTGATGCACCATCAATTTGTGTTCATCCCTGTCGGTGGTGGGTGGTACAGCCCAAGACCTGAGGTGCTGTAAATCCCACCAACCTCCCAGGATGTTTTCCTTCTGCTCCACCCAACCAAAGCTGCTCCTACTTTCCCATCCTAGTTCTATTACTGGTATGATATGAAACCTCCATGTACAGACACATGAATTGCGTTTTGGGAGAAAGAAGATATAAGAAAGTCACACGGTGGCAAATTACTGGAACTGCACTACTCGCAGGAAGGAGAGGGATCCAAAGGGGACATAAGGTTGCTAGGCCCAAAACAGGGCTGGGGCGCCTTTTCCAGCCTGATGAACTTGCTTCCATTAACTTAATGCTGCCTTTTCAAACTTGGAATGCTGTTAAGAAGCAGTGTTTTTACTTCACCTGTTTTTGAAGCTTTCTAAAGCAGATTCCAACAAACCAAACCGTTTTTGTTTATGTGCTTTTAAATTTGAAGGACAAAAAGGTCAAGGAACAGGAAACGAAGGAAGAGCCTCTTCACCCGCTTCTGAAGAAATCTGAGAAAAATTCCCCCACTTACAAAGAACCTCCTACCTGCCTTCTGACACAGATACAGACTACAAAAGCTCTGCTGAATGATCACAAAGCTACCCAGGGTGGTGCACCAGAGAAAGGTAAGTGGAGCCATCTTTCCACATCTTTCTTGATGTGATCTAGACTTGCTTTGTAAGTTGCAGATCAGAGAAAATTAGGGCATATCACAGACTTTCACTGCCATCCTGTACATATCTGCTCAGAAGCTGGCCCTGCTGTGTTCAGGAATTACTCCCAGGTCAGTGCATATAGGCTTGCAGCATTTTAGTGTGACTCAGTTCATCTTTACTCGGGTATATGTCCCACTGTGTTCAGTGGGATTACTCCCCGGTAAGGATGCATAGGATAACAGCCATCAACTTGTTTAACACATACTATCTCTCCCTAGGGAATCCTAATTGTGGCAGGGAGATGGGGGTATAGAATATTTGAATTCTGGGACTTGTAATCTGATGAGGGTGATGATATTTTCTCAGGACTCTTACCATCTTAGAATTCCCTGGGGAAGCCATGACAGGAGACCTGTCATGTAAACTGTTCCACAAGAGGCATGGGATGGTATTTAAGTTTGGTCTTGGTCCACACTCATATTCTTTTTCTGCCATTTGATTTTATAATTCATTTTAGTGCTGTAGGCCATTCACAAACATAACAAAGAATAGCTGTTAAGAGCATGGTTTTAGCAGAGCTCCATTCCATATTTTACATTTTTTGCACGTACACTTAATATTGTTTACATGTAAATATAAAACTGTACATTATAAACTCAGAAAGCATGTATTCGTAACTAGGTGTATTGCACAGATATACACATTTAGCCACATCATGCATGGGCAGTTTTAAATACACATTCACTGCTGCATAAGTTGTGAAATAGCAGTTGACTTACAGCACTCAACATCAAGATGCATCCCAGAAAGACAAATTTGTTTGGGGATAATTGCATGCTCTGAAATGTTCTGTTTCCTGACTTCCAGTATGTTTGAATCATCACTGGCTTTTCAGATAAGATTCCTTCCTCTATTCAAACTTCTTAGTGCACTGTTATCTTTCTTTCTGTCCCGGATAATGGTTTAGGTTTGATTAGCTTGGGAAGGGACATGACCACAGATTCCCTTGGGGGGGGGGGGAGAGAAGGGGGTTGACAGCCTTGACAGAACAGAGAAATGAGAATAGTAGAAAGGTTAGCTTTCTGATGGGGCAGGCAGGCAAAGTGTAAGACAAAGTAGAGAAGGAATAAGCAGGATAACACACCTTAAGGGAAAACACATTTTGGATTAAACTTGTATTTACTGTATTGTTCTGGGGGTATGTTTATGTTTAGGATTTGAATTTCACTCAGGCGGTTTCTCACTTGATGACTTATAGCTGGCCTTGTCTCAGGGAGGGGGGATCCATGAAAGGTTTTTCTTGACTCTTTTAAAAAATTGTTTTGTAGATTCTCCTAGTGGCTTGAGCCCCTTCCATGAATCAGCTACAGCCAAGACAGGTTGTGTCACCTCCTATTCTCTGGAATACCTTGAAATCCAGCAACCTGTTCCAAGGACCCCAAGGCTCACCAAGCGGCAAGATTCGCCTCAGCAAGAGCCCTCAAGCCCTGGCAGCCAGAATTTGGATTCTCCTTTAATTCTGAACATTGTGCATTCTTTTGAAACCGGCGACAGAGAGGACCAAATAGACCAAATTTCTCCCACGCATCAGTATCGAATGCTAAGCTCGCCAGTCAATTTTGGTCGGAGAAGTTCCAGTGAAAGGACATTGTCTCCGCTCTTCCAGCCAGGGGGAACTTCTCCCAGTCCTACTAAAAGTCCAGTTCATCCTACTCAACTGTCCTTCACATATGACGAAAAGAGCAGTTCTTTTAGAGAGGAAGCTGTCTCTCCAACCCAGCTAAATAATGTCTCTAATCCTCTGGGGAGCCCTAACTGTGTGAAAAGCAGAGGTCGATTCCCCATGATGGGTATTGGACAGATGATGCGGAAAAGGAATCAGTCAGTAGGGTCACCAACAGAGAAGACGCTGGAAGCAAGAATGCCTCAGCTGCAGCAAATGAGCCCAACACAAATTTCATTCAATATAATGGACCCTATAAATGGCCAGTGCTGAGGTGACTTTTCTGAAAATCTAAATTTGTGTAGTGCTGTTTTCTGGGACTTTCCCATAGAAGTAGTGAAATGTTTTTTCCTGTGTATTTTGTTATCACATTCAATAAAGAAATCACAAGGCCACATATTTCAGTGGCCTAAGACTAGTGTCATTGGTGGGAAAGGACAAATATTTCAAGTGATGTAAAGACTTACTTTTGAAGATCTGTGTAATCTTGCCAAGCAGATACTTTTTGGCTGTGTTCTAATATTGCACATAAGTTTATGTCAACAACAGACCACTGGACCTAACAACTTGCTTGGACAGTGAAAGAAGAATTTGTTGAATTGCCCTCTGGTTTGTAAAGCTGTGGTTGATGTACTTGTCAGGCAATAGTTCTCTGTTTCACAGGCATAAGCACCATTCGTATTACTCAAAAACAGGAAAACTAAGTTTTTTCATATTTCTGAAGCAAATGTGCTCTCTTCAGTCATGTACAGATGAAGAAGAAACAGATCTGAAAGGACTTGGCATAAAAGCACAAAAACCAGAGCAAGATGCTAATAACTGAAGCAGTTTTTACTGTCTAATAATTCCAAAACACCTAAAATCATTCTATATTTTTCCTAAAGGAAATGTTCATTTGTTAAGAGATGCTACTATAAAGAGACATGATCATCTCAGAACTAGTTTGACTGTAAGGAAATCTTTGTTCACATTTTCCTCCTCATCATGAGACAATAGCCCATATTTCTAAATGCTGTGCTTTAAAAAAACAAACACCCGGTCATCTGTATAGCTATGCCATTTCTGTGAAACTGCCTTTAGAAAAATTGTATACTTTCAGTTTTAGCAAAACAGCATTGGACATACTTGAAAGTGTTGCTGAGAAACTCTGCACTGCATTCAGAAGAGTTATCAAAGGACACATCTGCTAGCTCCAGTGCCATTTGCAAATGGCAGGAATGGTAATGCAGTTGTCATCAAAAATTTAGTAGTGCTACGAACTGTGATTAACTTTCGTAAAAGGCAAACATGTTCTGTACTCTGCAGCTCTTTTTATTTCACAGTAAAGAAAATGTCTGAATAAGAAAATAGGGGTTTGTGCAAATAATTTGCTATTAATTTACAGGGTTTTAACCAAAGACTATTCTATGGTTTACCTGTTCCCTGCTAGCACATGTTATGTATACAGGATTGCTGATAGTTGTTAACATTAGACTAGCACGGTGGCAGATTGTCACTAATGGTTTATGTGCTTCCCCTCTTCTTTAGCATACACAGTATCTAGATGTTAATGCCTTTATAAAAGACAAATCAGAATAAGTGCTTTGGGTGGGGGAAATTTTTGAGAGATTGTTTTTAAAGGTATGTTTCTGAGTCGTTTTGATGCCTTCTTTAAGAAACCCCGAGATCAGATAATCAGGTTTTTCCCGCTGAGATTCTGTTGATACACATAAAATCTCAGCTCAGCACCAAATATTTCTTAAAAGGTTAGGATTGAAGAACAGCAGTGGACAGGATGTCAGGAGCACTAGCAGTTCTTTGGCTGCAGCCATCTTGAAATTGGATCCACCTGCTTGTGCATGAGTACATCCAAAGTAGAAGCACCCATTGGTTGTAACACCATCTTAGGAATAGGTTTATGCATGAGAACAATTGTTTCTGCTTCAAAGGTAGTGGTACCTTAATCCAGTAACAGTGCCACTGACTACCTTGCAGTTTAAAGTCCAGATCACTGAATTTTCACAAGTGCCATGTTATATCTAACTGTACAAACTGACCGATTCACATGTAATGCTAAGCAAAACCATCGTTTAGCACAAACAAGAGAAGACTGTGCCTGCTTTTAAGCTCATGCATAGCCTGAAGTTGTGCAAGTTTTAATACATTGCTCTTTGTGAAAACTAGGCCCAAGGAGAAGTATGGGAGCAGGCCAGGCTGAAACAATGTGCAGTGTGCTTGTGTCAAATGAACATCCACATTGGCATAGGCCTGAATGGCTGAAAACGTTTCAGATTCCTCACCATGAAAGAACAGTATCGTACTGTGTGCCAGAAAAAAATTGTAAGCACATACCATGTGCGGGCATGTTCATGTGCAGCTGGTCTAGGGGGGGAAAACGGGGAGAAATGCCCATATTCTTAGCCAGCACCACCCAATTTCAGCTGCCTGAGATTGTTCTAGCCCTTTTGAACTTGACTTCACACAATTAAGGGTTTTTCAGACTTCAGAGATGAATTTTGAAAGGTCATGGTGTTCCAGAAACTACTACATTATGAACCTCTACTATCCCTGCCACTGGATGGTTTCATTTACATTTTTATCCACATAACCGCTCTTAGACAAAGCAAGCTGCATTGTAAGTTTAATCAAGTTTACAACGCTGCTTAATGTAAACAAAAAATACCTTGTTGAAATGGGATTGTGGCATGTTTTGTGTGTGCTTCAACTATGCTTTCTGAAAAACCTCTCAGTATTTCAAGTAGTGTCTTCAAAATAACCCCAAATATTCTGATAAGGACCCATACACCACTGATGTTTGTGAAGTTATAAAATATAATTGGTGGCATTTCCCCATAGAACACAATATTAAGGCACTAATAATCAGCATACCGTTCTGTGCATGCTTCAGACTTCTGTACCTGAATGTCCTGCAAATACTAACTTGAACTATCAACTCAGGTTTATTTGGAACCCAATGAAACGTTGGGGGAAGCAAGAGAGAGCTGTATTTTTTGTGAACAAATGGTAAATACATGTAATAGCAGAATGAAATAACATTGTTGCTGAATCTGTTTTTATTCTGTAATATGAGTATTACGCTAGTAAGTATAACTGCGTATGCAATGTATCCTACAAGCTGCTTCCTAAAGACTGATTCACACTTGCTAACAGCCCACATGCAAATGCACTTTGAGTGGGGATACGGTTGGGATTCATAGTACAACTGCACTCAGTTTGGCTGGTGCCATTTGTGTGAACCGTACTGTTCTGTACAAATTAACAATCCACTTTGTGATTACTGCAATTTGCACGACATATTTCCCAAGATGCAGTAACACAGCCCATCGTCTTCAGTCCACAACCAAGCCTGAAGCAAAATCACTATTATAATAGTTAGCAGTTCCACATAAAGAACTGCTCCTTCACCCAAACTCTTGCCCAATGTTCTGTCATCACAGGTGTCTCCAGTCCTCCCTTCTGCTCCATACAAAGGGCACTGTAGGCCCAGTTTGCGGTGGCACTCTGCAGTGTGTGTGGCCACGTGGCACTGCAATCACATCAAGGCAAATCCTTATGGCAAGTCATCTGTGTAAAGAAGCGTCTCTGTGGTTCAGTTTAGCTTATGCTGTTCCCAGCTGGAGGGATGGAGGGAATTTGAGTTTGCTAAAATGACTGTGCCATTTGGCAAGACAATTCACACAAGCAGCTTGTATAGCCACCCTTCCACTGTTGCCATTCAAATAGCCAGGCAGATACATTAATTGGACCCTAAGGCCCTAAGTAGGAGGTGAAGTAAAACCTGCTTGTGATAATTAATTCCCTAGAACAGGGAGGAACATTCTAAATGCTGGATCAGTAGGAAAATCGCTGGTGGCCAGTCCCGAAGCTCAAGTCTTGAGCTGCAGACCTTTTGTCACAGTTCTTGATGGATTGTCTTAGCACCTTTCAGTTTTGCTTTATGGTTCAGAAAGAAACACCCATTTTTTTTCAATTAAAAAAAAAAATTGTCCCTATTCAGTACAATGGAAAAGCAGTTCTGCACAAAAGGGCTGTTTTACACACACACACACACACACACACGTCCCATCATCAACAAGCAGTGGAAATAAGCATGCTTCTTTCTTTGCAGCTGTTACAAACAGAATGGTTGGTTATGGTCTGCAACAAGCAAGTGGAGGGGAAGGTGATTAACAGCATCCAGCCGAACATCACACTTAAAAAGAAAAAGAAAAACCTACCCACACAAGGTGCTTCACTGCATCTACATTCAGATAACGTTACATTTTATGTTGGAGGTCCCCCCTGCCAATTACTGCATTATCCATGTATCAGGAAAAAACTGAATTAAACGGAGGGAGTGTAGGCTGCCACTAAGATGAGGACATTGTGTGGGCGACTCGGAAAGCATGCACACGTAGGATGCATAAAATCTACCTTAAATTGCCATCTGTACATACCTGTTACCTCCTTCTCCCCCTCTTCCTTTCAAAGCTAGGTTCTGAGCTGGGGAGAAAAGGTTGAAAAACTCCAAAACAGTTGTCTACTTTCTGTCACTGACATACCCTGAGCACAACAGCTCATAGTGTGGCATAGAGACATAAGGAAGCAGCTTCTAAAGATAAAGATGAGCAGTCATCTTTTTGATCTCAATGAGACAGCTCATTGAGTAAGTGTATTTTGAGGCTTGCAGGCCTAGGGAATGTGGGATTTCTTGCATCTCTAAATTTACTCCTCTATCTGAAAGTGAGTGCTTGCTTTTCTCCTGTGGACACTGTTCATTGTTGCTCTTACTGTCACTCTAATTCTAGAACATAACAGAAGAGCTACTGAGCAATGCCATTTAAATTTTCCAGTGTCCCAAAGCAATGCATTGTGGGAAATTAGAATGGAATGTGGGTTACAGGGATGAAGTATTAAACTAAAAATCCTGATCTTCAAATCTGATATCAGACACGCTTTCTTGGATGAAACAATAAAATGGAAACTCGTGTTTCCTAGACTTAACTGTTCTTAACTGTTTATGTCACAGACTGGTTCGACACAGAGGAATGCTAGGAGGCACCAGGTGGGGACTCCCAATGAATAAGGCTCAGAGCCAGGGGATTGGTGGTGGGACAATGGTGAGTTGTCAGAGGGAGAAGACTGGGAGGACATTTCAGAAGCTGAAAGCGTAACAGGGTTTGGTGAGCAGTGGAAATCTGTAGCAGACAAATCCAGAATCAAAGGCAGAAGCTGAAGCTGAAGCAGAAGAGGGATGCCAAGAGGCAGAGGTAAGTTCTGTGGCTGAAGAGGCACAGGCTCCTCCTGCTCTGATGAGCTCCCCTCCTCCCTCGGTCACCCAAAACCAGGAGAGCCATGAAGAGGACAGAGGAGAAGTTAGCTTCATGCAGGCACAGTCTCAGATTGCTTGGGGAAAACCCTAGAGAAGAGGGGACCTTCAGTCTCAACAACTGCTTCATGGAGGCCAGACCTGCTAGAGAAGAGTTGCTGTCCTCATTAGGCCGAATACTGTGCAGATCCTGTTTTTGCTAATAAAGAGTTAACTCCAACTTGCTCAGTGTGACTTACTGCTGGCTCGCTCTTTTTAGCTTACATGCAGTTGCAATTAACACTTCTTAACTACTTGCAATTGCTTGACAATTTCAGAACATATTGTTAGGAAATAAAATCCTTTAAAAGGTGCACAAAACTAACGGTTTTTCCATTGTTGTAAGAATTGTAAAATGTTCTGTGTAAATTCTCCTAACTGGTCAGCTAAAGCTAATGTCCTGTGAACACTTGTCTGAGAGTAAGTCCCCTTTTGTGTTCAATGGATCTTCTTTCTGCATCTGACTAGACTGCTTGCCATGATTTGAAGAATCCACACATTTGGGAAGGTAAGATTTAGTACCCTTTTAACAAGCTCTAAAGACTGTTAAGCAGGAAGTCAAGTTACAAAAATGGGACTTGACACACATGAAAATATGTTTCACTCCCTTCATTTCCTTGTGAAACAATTAATCCCTAAAGGAATTTCCTTTCTCCCCTGCCCCAAGGAAGCAGGTACCCTTAACAAGAATTCCCCTTCTATTTACTGAATGTGCCCCACCTATCATGCTTGAAGCAGCACACGGGTACCGAGCAGAAACAACAACTGGGCTGAAGAAATTTGCCTGGAGCATCAATCAGATGCTGGAGCAGCTCTGAAGGTTTTGAAAAGCTTCCCTGAAGTGAAAGAAAATATTTAGAACAGGCCACTGTGCTGGAGGCCATCCCTGAGTGTTTTACATAGCAACATGCTGGCACAGCAGGAAATGCTGTCTTTAAAGCTATATTTATATACGTAGAAGTTAGTTTGCTGCTGCAGTCTGCTGATATAGGAATGTGATGTACACATTCTGGCCTACATATACAAATGCTGCATTCCCCCCCGCCATTTTAACTTGTGTAGGATTTTCAGCTGTCTATAATAAAGCCCTATGGTGCTGGAAGAGACTCTTGAGAGTCCCATGGACTGCAAGAAGATCAAACCTCTCTATTCTTAAGGAAATCAGCCCTG
Source organism: Podarcis pityusensis (assembly GCF_964106645.2). Taxonomy (NCBI): domain Eukaryota; kingdom Metazoa; phylum Chordata; class Lepidosauria; order Squamata; family Lacertidae; genus Podarcis; species Podarcis pityusensis. Next base: position 52,407,526 of record NC_138027.1, read on the forward strand.
AGTGCTCACTGGAAGGACAGATCGTGAAGCTGAGGCTCCAATACTTTGGCCACCTCATGAGAAGAGAAGACTCCCTGGAAAAGACCCTGATGTTGGGAAAGATTGAGGGCACAAGGAGAAGGGGATGATGACAGAGGATGAGATGGTTGGACAGTGTTCTCGAAGCTACCAGCATGAGTTTGACCAAACTGCGGGAGGCAGTGGAAGACAGGAGTGCCTGGCGTGCTCTGGTCCATGGGGTCATGAAGAGTTGGACACGACTAACCAACAACAACAACAGCATAATAAAGCCCATCTAGTTCAGCTGAGTGGGAAGGGTGAAAATTTTGTACCCTCCCTCAGTTGTCTCCATGTCCATCATGTGTCCCAACATCTTAGACAGTGCTGCCAAAATATTATAAATGATACAGTAATATGCATTCTGATTTAAAATGTTAACTTTCCTGCCTATGGCTTTTAAAAAAGGCTTTATTCAGTTTTACAGAAGTAAACACTGAAATTCTGCTAATATGTCAATAGACATTTAGAAATTAAAAATACAATCCCATGCCACCACTGCACTGAGGAAGAACTTGTGTCTGGCGATGGCATTGACACTACAACAGTGCAATCCTATATCCAGGTCTACTCAGAAGTAAGGCTGTGTGCACCTTACAGCTTACTCCAGCTCCAGTGTTCTCCCACTGCTGGTGTTTGATATTGCTACAGCACGAGTATATCAGTATCTTGTACAGGCATAGGCAAACTCGGCCCTCCAGAAGTTTTGGGACTACAATTCCCATCACCCCTGACCACTGGTCCTGTTAGCCAGGGATGATGGGAGTTGTAGTCCCAAAACATCTGGAGGGCCGAGTTTGCCTATGCCTGATCTTTTAGTTTCTTATGAAACACTCTTGTCTGATGCACTTCCCCTCAAACTAGGTCGCAACTGATTTGAAAACATAAACTGTGGTTAAGGTGAGGCGTTGCACACGCCTACACGACAGCTCCATTGAATAGGAGTTTTTTTGGCGGGGACATTGCAGGTGGGGGAAAACAAATCAGTAATATTGCATACAGTATATCAATGTAAAACTCTGGACTTCAAATGCAAGGGGTGAATTATCTCACTGCTTTTAAAGCCACTAACGTACACAGGCCCTAAGTGTGTAGAAAGTTTCAGTTACAACTGTCTCTTCATTATAGTGAGTCCATCAGTGGGTTGCATAATGAATAACTCCCTTAGGTTGTTCATTTGTATTATTTAAATGATTCTTATGTTGCTTTTCAGAACCACCGTCCTTTCAAAGCAGTTCACAATACAAGATTAAAATAATATAAAATAAAATCTACTGGGATCTCCAAGTTTCTAATTCTTACAATTTTTGAAAAACAAGCCCTGACCAGAGATGGGTTTAGGGGAGTGCAACTGGTTTGGTCACGCTGGGAGCGCAGAGCCTTGGGGGCGATGCAGGGGATGCCACAACTATGATTTAGAATGGAGTGTGAGAGGTGGGGGGGCAATTTTTGGCATCACGCAGGATGCCACTAATTTTTGAGACCCCAAGGTCCACCACTACCCTGACCAAATCCCCAGTTGCCAATGTGCGGCTTCCTAGCAATTTCAATATAGGCATTTGAAATGGCCTATATATGTTCCATGTAAAGTCCATGCCTGAATATGGTGAGGAGACAGGTGAAGCTCAACCTTAGTAAATCTATTTACAATCTCCAAAACTGCTTCTCAGAGGAAATTAAACTGAACAGAAACTGCTCTTAAACATTTTATAATATTCCCATTGCTGACTATGTGCATAGAGATCACTCCAGGGTATGGAACTTCTTTGACACAGTTACAGGAATTATATGTGCATGTTTGTTGAATTGTCCTAGAATAGATTCCGTGAAATGTTAGAATATTCCACAGTTCAATATTACATATATTTGTTCAGAATGAGCCAAGCTGCTATATTAATGCACAGTATTAGTATTCAAGTTCACTGTTGTCGTAAGAAAACAATCCATAACCTAGCAACAGAGCTGTTCAATCTCTTACACTCATCTCTGGTTTCCTGTAATCTTTCAAGATGGAACCACTTTCCCCTTTCTTTCCTCTCAGGCATCATCAGAGATAGTTACAGCTTGAGACAGAACATTTTCTCCTAGTGATGTTCAACCGGTGACACAATACGTGAAAAGTGCAATGTATTTATAGATTGCCTGGCTGTTCTGCCATTTATTTATACCTTTTGGCCACAATGGTGAAGCACATTTAAGCCCACGAAATCTATTGCTTCATTTAAAACCATACATGCATAGAAGCAGATTTCTGCATGTGGGTCTCTAGCTAGATGAAATTCCTGAGGCATATCTGTAAGAAAAACACCTGGGCCTAATTTGAATAGTAGAGTGCTTGGTATCTGGTGGGTGGGGCCTGTGTGTTTCGCTCCAGAATCAGCCCCTCACTTCAATGTGTGTTCCATTAAGAATGTCAGTTAAGAGGGACCAACTGCCTCTTCTTGCCTCTTGCCTCAGATTTGCCTCATGTTGCCGTATTTCGTTTCTCTCATTATGTTATTTTGTTACAGTATTATTAAAGCTTACTTTACATATATGTGAGCCACTTATTTTTCTCAAAGGAAAATAAACTCTGCTGAAGAATGGTGGAATATCCTAAACTTGGGTGAGGGGATATTCCCAGTTTGCCTGAGGATTGATTTTGTTAATCATTCCCCCACCTCCACAACAAGATCAGTCTACTGTTGCCCTCCAACTTCCCCTCAGCCTCAGCCAGAAAAATCAATGGTCAGGGATGATGGGAGTTGGAGTCCAATAATATCTGGAAGGCCACAGGTTCTCTATCCCTGGCCTACACCAAACTAAACATCCAAAGTCCAGCTGATGCAATCTGATTAGATTTTTATAAAAACCATAAAATCTTTCTTATTAAAAAGCTGGGACAGCATTTCATTGCTCTTTGGAGCCTAAAGTAATCCCTGATGATTTAAGACTACTGGAGATTGCATGCATTTCTCCTTGGGGAAAAAAAGTATTAAATCGGATTAACTTCTGTTTTCTCTAAACATCACCCTTGTAGTTTTTTGTGTGTGTTTTTTTGTAACAATAGCAGTTTATCAGAGAAACAGAGGCAAACCAAAAATGTTGATCCACAGTCTTTTGCCTAACAGGCTTGTTTGCCATGGGGCATTCCTTTTACGCAAATATAATACATTAGGGAGAACATGGAGCCAGCAGGCCAAAATGGATGTTGTATAAAAATGCTATTTCTATTATTAGATACATATTCTTATTTTTTATTTCACATAATTTATATACTTCTTGATTGTAAATAGAATCGATGGTAAAGAGATTGCTGTTAGAAGAGATGCATATGATACATAGATGCATATGATCTTACTATCTTTGCTGCCCCTGCAGCAGCTATTCTTTCCTATTAATGATCAACTACTGAGGTACAAAAAATATGTGCAGGTACAGAAAATCCCTACTTACTACTCCCTGTGCTGGTTTGAGGATTGAACTATCACATTTTCCACACATCTATTATGCAGCAGCTCACCTCAAATTAACCTTTCCAAGAGGTTTTTGGCATGATGGATGGAGCAAATGTTCCAGCATGCGATACGCTTGTGTCTTACTTACAGTTGCCACATCCAGTTCGTCTGGGAAGTGGACCAGTGTGATATCCATAACGCATGAAAGTATTCACAAAAATCCTCTCCAAACACCAAATGAATAAGTCTAGTTATAAAGTGGCTTCACCGTGCAACACGTTGTTGTTGTTGTTTTGTTGTTGTTGTTTTGTTGTTGTTGTTCTTTTAAAGAGTGCTATAACTCAACCTGTATGCTCTGCTGGTGGATCTATACCATACTACTATTGCTGCTACTGAGTAGGGGCAGCCCTACTATTGGGCAAAGCGAGACAGCTGCCTCAGGCGGCAGACGCTGAAGAATTGGGAGTGACTGTGAGAAGTTGAAGAATAGAGCTCTGTGCCACACAGCTTGCCCTGAACCTCTTAAGCCGGCCTGCAGTGAAGGACACTGTCTCATCACCAGTATTGAAATGAGGTTCAACAGCCTGTCTGGATCAGCTTCTGTCCATGGAAGGGCATGGATATAGAACAGCATAGATGAGTTCAGTAGCCACCCAAGATTTGTTTACATGAACAATCATTTTTAGTTAATAAGTGCTTAACTGACTCAAGCCTCTGATTTGTTTACACATTCAAGAGATGATCAAGATGCTGAAGTGAGATGAAAAGAGAAACAAAGGAAAAACCTGGCAAACTTGGGTCCTGGGTAAGTGACCACAATGTACACAATTAGCAGGATTGTTATCTCTGGTATGCAGAAGTGAGCAGAATTTCCCCTCAAGATACACAATGACCTTTGAATGATCTGAGTTTCTGGGGAAGTAAGTAGGACCTGCTCTACTCCTTATCATCTAGACTGGGTCCTTGATTCAAGACGGTAATCTTTTATATTCAAACCCTTTTGTTTGTCAACCATTCTTTCGGTTTTTACAGTTGTATTGTATTGAATTGCCTTAAAGCAATTCACTGAAGCCCAACATTTTAATGAACTGAGAGTCAAAGGATTTGAGGCATTATGAAAGAGCAGCAAATGGTTAGATTTTTTGTTTGTTTGTTTGTTTGTTTTTAAAGATTATTTCTGACAAGGAGAAGGAAAGCTACTTGTGCAATTTTCTGCCTCAGGAACAGGTACCAAAATCACTTGGTTTGCCTTTGGTTAATTTCCACTTTGCCTCAGGCAGCAGAATGTTTTGGGCCTACCCTAATCAGGAATTAAAATGGTGTGAGATGTAACAGTACACCACATTTACCTAAAGCAGTGTTTTTATTTCCAAATGAATCCTCTCAACCATTAACACATTATGCTGCTGTAGTTTCCCCAGTTAATTTCCAAGCATGCTTCAGTTTCATAATATATCAAGAAAAGCAAATGGAGGGCAAGTGGATGACTGAAACACTGCTTGGAGTAGATCCTGCTACTTGCTGTAGGAACTCCTTACAAGCCCTGTCTAAGTGGGCTGTACACTTTAAACAGAATGAGATGGGAATTGGGTGGCAAAATCGAGAGATGGTACTGTAATATTTCAGAGAGCAGGTGGAGGAATCACATTGTTCAAAACTTCTTCCTTTAAGAAGAAAACTAGCACAGCAGGGAATGGCCTAGGCTGCATTCTTCATCCTTATCATGCTAGGTTTTTACTTGCAGTGAGTGAATAGTTGCTGTTGGTTGCTTTTTTCTTTTTTCTTTTTAAGGTAAGGGGACCTTACAAAATGGTTCTCTCAGTTGAAGTGGTGCAATCTGCTATATTACCTGATTCCACTTCATATAAGCCAGGCTTTAAGGCAGGGATGGACAACCAATGGACCTGAAGATGTTGTTGAACTACAACTCCCATGAGCCTCAGCTAGCAAAGTCTGATGGTGGGAGATGTATTAGAGCAATCTTTGGAGCCTGCAGGTTCTCTTTAGTTCTTTCTCTGTGCTGGATGTAATTCTGTAATGAAAGTGCATTCAATAGCCAATTTCCTGCTAGCTGATAAGTACACTGAATATGTGGGGTGTTGGTGCCAGGCAACATCTCCTCTTGCTTGTTGCTACTGCCTTCACCACAATTCGAGCACTCAGACGGCCATTTTGCTGGTTTAGAGAACAAGGTTTATGTATAGTTTATGGGCTTCTAAACAGGCATTGTGTCAGCAAAGTGACATTACACACAACTTTCCAGGTATGCTGAATGCACACATACCAAGTCTGGAGAATATTCAGAGATTTCATCATATATAAACAGCTGAAAAGGCCATGCTGGCAATACACATGGGGCTTTCTTGCACAAATGAACTTAATTGCACTTCTCTTACCCCTGCTCCCCTAGGACATACAGACCAAATTATTTTTTTCATCAGGGAATTACAAAAATTTACAGCAGAACCAGTGCTGAACAATGCCCGATGACTCTTTATTTCCTGCTCTACAAACTGATGATGCATCTCTCTCTTGAATCCTGGAATGTGATGGCAAACAGGGAGGGGAAGCAGAGGGAGCAGCATAAGATCTCTTTGCTTTTGCATCCTTGCAGGGCCTCCACATTCCCATGGAGATGCTTGAGCCTCTTTTCAATTTTCAGCTTTTTTTCTGAGGCAGACTCTGGACTACCTTCATGCAGCACAGGGATGGTGCCAGACTTTGAGAGTGTAGGGCAACTGCCAAGGCCTATACCCCAGTAAGAGACTGACTACTAATTTCTAAAGCCTCCTAGACCCCCTCGTACTACTACTTGTTGTTGCTGCCGGTTCAGCTGCCCTTGCTGAGCAAGTGAGTTGGGAGAGGACTTGGGAGAAGAAACAGTAAGCACCACATGCCTTGCCTTCTTCATCTGGAAGATGGTGCATATTAAGAAGAGTTTGGATTTGATATCCCGCTTTATCACTACCTGAAGGAGTCTCAAAGCAGCTAACATTCTCCTTTCCCTTCCTCCCCCACAACAAACACTCTGTGAGGTGAGTGGGGCTGAGAGACTTCAGAGAAGTGTGACTGGCCCAAGGTCACCCAGCAGCTGCATGTGGAGGAGCGGAGACGAGAGCCCGGTTCCCCAGATTACGAGTCCACTGCTCTTAACCACTACACCACACTGGCACCACATTAAGCAGAGAGGACAGGCAAGGGAATAGGAGCAGCAAGCAGGGCTGGCGCCAGACTTCTGTGGGTCCTTGGTAAGGTGCGGCTGATAGGTCCTCACCCAGCACCAGCCTGAATTCCTGCATGGTGCTGCTGTGTGATGTCACCACCAATTCCTCCAGTCATTCTGCTTACCCTGGGACATGTTTGCTGGGGAGGCAGCTGCTATGTTCTGTTGCTGCTGGCACTTCTGAATTAAAGTCAAGTCAGTGTTTGGCTCTGATTTGCAGTGGCTGTCCACCATGTAGATTACCCAACTCAACATTGATGGTATCATAGAATTATAGAGTTGGAAGGGACCCTGCAATGCAGGAATATACAGCTGTCCCATACAGGGATTGAACCTGCAACCTTGGCATTATCAGCATCATCCTCTAACCAACTGACCTCATTTAGGATAATCTAATGATGGGTGGCTGCCATGAATCAGAGCCAAAGGGAAGCTTGTATCCCATGCTGCTGCCTGTCTGGGCTGGAAAGTAAAATAAGGGGTGAGGCTGGATGCAGCAAGCAGCAGTAGTGCTGCTCAGAGCCCTAGCAGGGGCACCCAGCACTGAACATTGGTCCTTAATGATCAGAAGGTTTGGGTTGTTAATGGCTCCTTCTAAACCCCCAGCCCTTGGCAAGTGCCCAACTGTGCTAACCTCTGATGCTGGACCAAGTGGTAACAGCAGCGAGGAAGTATGTGTAATCAGGCAAGAGGGACCACTGAGAGCTTCTTGTCTACAGAGCCAACACTGATGAAGAATTTCAATTTAACAATTTAAAAACACAAACACACTTCTCATAGTCCAATATACCTTCTTATTCCCGTGATTTTCAGCTGGTAAGTCTCTGACACACATACACAAAATTTTAGTATTGGTCTCCAGATGTATAACATATGTGTCATGCTATCAAATTTCTTTTACTCCAGTTCATGAGATCATCCCATTCCTCCTACATAACTTCCAAATCTGTCTCTGTATTAACAATGCCGGCAAACTTGGTGTTATCTGCAAATTTCATCAACTGACTTCTACTTCCTTTCCCCTGGTCATTCATGGAAAAACAACAAGTACAACCCTGCTTGAAACAGACCCAAGGCCTAATCCCTGAGCACCTTCAGTGGTTATTTTCCCCTAACTTCATAGTTTGCTTTTTTACACCAATACATTTTATCTATTTAACAAAGCATCATGTTTAGTCATTGACTTTCTCATCTCACTCGCCTTATGCAGAACTTCACAGATGCTCTGTGTGCATAGGGCTTTCTATGATGAACACTTTCCATTTAATTCAGTTGAGGCTTCTTTCACACAACCTGTATATTGAGCATTTGTCCTGAATCGTTTGCACAAAATATGGTGTATTTTCCTGTCCTGGGGTTATTTGTTGTTTGTAATCAGGGGTTTTGCCCAAGAGCACCAAATCCACTTTTAATTGAATCACATCCACAAATAGTAACAATCTGTAAGTGGCCTGAAGTTGTAACTCAGTTCTTAGTTATGTCCAAAAGGATGTCTGCGTGGAGCTGCTTGCCTCTGTTTTTAATGGGAAAACTCCTGTTCACAGGATCTCTGTGGCAAAACCAGAATGTTCATCCTTGAAAAGCAACAGCATCATCAGTCACGCCAGTAATAATTTCCTATGTAGCAATCAAGGACATTCAAGTACTTTGGATTAAATAAAATTAATGCAAATAGGTTATTTAATTAATGCAGGTTAATGCAAATAGAATAGGTCTACTGAAACCTCTGTTTCCAGGAAAAAAATCAAATTAAGCAAAAGGTTAATGCTATGAAAGAACACTTTCACAGCTTTGGTTGAAGCAAATGTGCTAATCAGAGAGAGTTGTGTTTCAAGGTCTAAGGGAACTTATTTATAAACTTGATTTTGTTTTTAAAAGCCAAATGTTAATGTACCCAGTGTATTTGGAAGAATTACCGTACATTTATCTAGCCATGGAGGAAGCTAGTTAGATAACCTGTAGTTATTCATAGTGTCTGTACAGGCACATACGTGGTCTGCACAGCGACAACAGTTGCCATTTAATGTGAGTAACTGACCTTGGGGTCCATCGCTTTGTTACTAGAGCAACAGAGCTGATGCTTCTTTGCTGTGGCTGAATCTCATGTCGCTCTAAACAGAATGACTGAAATCCCAGGGCACTACAGAGAACACAATCTCCCAATTCAGACCCTTCAGGCAAAATGCATGTACTGTACACAGAAATAATTCTAGGAGCAGGGTGTAGGCAAGGTCTATGACTTGTAACTACAGGTTGGTGACTTGTCTATTTGCAGTCTTTATATGACTGAAACACTCCCCCCCCCACTCCCAATTACATGGTCTGAAGAGAAGAATTGAGAAACAATGGTAGTCTGTGCCTGAATTGTGCAGAATTGTAAATTTCAGAACTTCAAATTCCTTTACTTTTCCCGTGAAGCTGCAGTCCTGTGCACACCTTTCTGGATTAAGCCACACTGAATAGTGTGGGACTTATTTCTGAGTAAATATGCCCTAGGATTGCACTGCAACTTTGTAGTGTAAAGGAAATATTTAAATCTCCCAAGCAGTCTGATCCTAGGGTTTGGTGATAGAGTTCTTGGAGTTGTTGTGGTTGTTATTATTATTATTAATTTATTATTTATACCCCGCCCAGCCACTCTGGGCGGCTTCCAACAAAATACTAAAATACAGTAATCCATCAAACATTAAAAGCTTTCCTAACCAGGGCTGCCTTCAGATGTCTTCTAAAAGTCTGGTAGTTGTTCTCTTTGACATCTGGTGGGAGGACGTTCCACAGGGTGGGCACCACCACCGAGAAGGCCCTCTGCCTGGTTCTCTGTAGCTTGACTTCTTGCAGTGAGGGAACCGCCAGAAGGCCCTCGGCGCTGGACCTGCTCTGAAGTGACGCTGTGATAATTGTGGTAATAGATGCACAACACAGCAAGGCTGTAAAGTGTGCAGCATTCCTCCAAACTATTTATGTGTCATTCGTGGTTTTGTATGAGCCCACTGGAGCTACAGAAGCCAGCTTCAATTGATGGTTGGTACTCCAGCACAAATATAGCCCTGGTAGACAATGATTTAAAAGAAGCATATATTTTTAATATAGACAAATGTTGAAAGCAACAACTCCCAGAGCACCAGTCCTGTGGGTTAGTGGAGACCCACTGCATCTCTATGTGTGTGTCATTTTGTAAATTGCCAGACTGCAAAATAAACTATTTCAGGCACAGATGAAAATTCCAGTGCTAACTCCTTGTGGTTGCTATTGAAAATCTTGAAGGGTCTCCCCCTGGGTCAAGATGCACACAGATGAGTATAACCAGGCCTTGTGCTCTGCACTGAAGCCCTTAAGCCTTTAAAAAGTTTGTGTAACCCTGAGCAGAATGCAGACAAGTCAGACACACACCTGGAGTTTGGTGATTTGGGACAGGAAGACTGACAATACCAATGCAGTGATATAAAACAGAACTCAAGACGGTTCAGCTGGAGACACAGCTTGGCAGGGAACCAAACTGTCTGCAAAACCAATAGCTTTTAAATGTAATTAACATCACAAAATGTTTAAGATCTGGAGAGCTCCCAGAGCACACTGCTTTAAAGGCCTACAAACTTTCTGACAGCAAATGCAAACTAGATATGGGGAAATGAATATCTCCTTGGCCATGATCCTATAAACATGTATATGCATATGCTTAACATTAAGTACCCAGCACAATTCCTTTTGGGATCAGCTCACATGCAAGAAATTAAAGAAATATACAAGTATTTGGAAGATGATAGCTTTGATACAGAATTTCCTTTTGTTTTCGTTTGATCACAAGACAGGATCCAGAATCAGGAATGACAAAGCAGCGTCAGCCTGTTAGTTAAAAGCCTAGAAGCTGCCAGTTCGTTTCATCAAAAGATGCAGATTTCAGAGATGGAGTACAAAGGAAATAGGTCTTAGGCTTTAGATGTCTTTAAAGTTTACTACAATGTCATCAAAATGTGGCACACCACAGGGCTGTATATTCAAAATATTTTTTATTGTTATTTCTAACCAGCCCCTATGAGAGAAACTGGTGCAACTGCTGGAAAATACATTGATCATGTTTTAGATAGCGGAATGCCACTCTTGTTCCCTAAGCACCAGTGTCCATTGTGGGTAGTAGAAACGCTTGGTCTTCACTTGGTGCCTGCCACTTTAAGAGCTCTGAGCCAACCTCTGTTCCTGTCCACCCAAACTCATACCCTACTCACTTTAGGGCAAATATTTTGACTCGTTATAGGAGGGGAATGAAGGGGCTAGCAGAGCAATGGTATGTGAGTCACAGCAACTGCAATGTTCATTGGTGCCCCAATGATTTTTAAAGGACAGGACCAGGATGAGCCCCCAAACAAATGTTGGAAAACAGCAATACAGCTTTCCTCCAAAGCGAATCAGTTAAAGAGCTCTGCTGTGGGGGAAATGGGCCTTTCTGGGGAGAGCTAGATGAATACTTACAGACAATGGGAAACTCTCAGAGCCTCAAAAAAAAACCCCCCAAAAGAATTTAAAATTAGTTCATAAAATGTTCTGCATCTGTCTAGCTTGTCATCGGCACCATCTAATAAGTGCTCGTGATGATGCTTCTACGATCACATCACACACCACACTTATCACATTTGTCACTCTAGCTAAGGGGGAAATTACACATTTCCAACATAAACATTTTGTAATTTTGAGTGTTGCAAATGTTTTCTTGCAACTGGAGTGCTTTGTGGAGAAAAATGCATTTGAATCCCTCATCGTTAAAAGCAGTAATATGGAACAGGCGAGCATCCCAGGGCTGTTGGTCCAGGCGAATCTGTGCCGGCACAACGGCAAGAAAAGCTAGACAACAGAGAATGGCAATCATTGCCACCATCTGCTCAGTCTGGAACAAACCTCGCACATAGTACCCCCACCCTGCCCTGAAAGGTTCTTCTTTTCAGTTGCTACCATTATCAAGGAGGCAGCAGTGAGAGGGTAACTTTGGAGATTCAGCAGCATTTCCCCATCATATAATAGAATCAATTATCCTTTTTTAGGCTGCAAAAGGACCACCAGTACACAAAGGAGAAAAACTATCCACTGAGCTATTTCTTAAAAAACAAAAAACGCTGAAAGACGTTTTTGAAAGACGTTAAAAATAAACTGTCATCCTGAACTGCCGAGACAGAATAATGCTTTGCAAATGTTTGTATTTGGCTCAAGATACTTGTTTGTTAAATTTCAAGTCAGATGAGATTTGAAGCAGCTGGAAGATCCAAGCCTGTGGTGGGACTGGCCCTTCTCAAATCAAAGCTTTCAGCACCTCTGAGGCCTCCTGGGGCCCACAGAACTACTTGCTGCTAGATCAAAGGGAGAGACACAGGCCTGCAACCAGGGCTGGAGAGCACAATATCCCTGTAGACTTGGCAGCTGTTCCGTTATGGGAGAGGTTGACCTGAATCTTCCTATCCTTTACCACCAGCCGAAGCTTTTCCTCTGATTCCAAAGGAAACTGTGCAGCAGAAATGATTTAAACAGCCCCTTTTGTCATGACAGTGACAGGAAACTGGGGACATCCCTCATTGAACAATTCTACACTAGAAGTCCCTTGGGGTGGGGTGGGGTGGGGTGACTTTCCTCTTCTTCTTCTTCTTCTTCTTCTTCTTCTTCTTCTTCTTCTTCTTCTTCAGCAGCTGTACTTCATGTTTATAATTTCTGTGACTGGTGCTTGGGTGGGGGAGAATAGAGCCACAGTTATTCTAGGCCGCAACTAATAACAGACTATAGGTTCTGCTTTCTATTTCCATTTCTTCACCCTATGATTCTGTAGCATGGGAGATCTGTCCCATGGAAGCAGTCAAAGAATTTGAAATAGTACTTCATAGGCCAATTGTGTGCAGACTATTTGTCTACTTGCCACTTGGAAAGCGTCTAACACCATAATGAAGAACACATTACGTATGGAATCAAAAGACAGGAACTACAAATCTTGAGATACATCTGTGCATTTGGGAGAGGGGTTCTTTTAGGGGCTGGATGCACATCTCTGCCGATCATCCACCATACGCGAAGCTTTGGGCCAGGGTGATCCCCTGTCTTCATAACTCCTCAGAGTAGTGTTAGAAATGCTAGTTAGTTTATTAGGCTCAGGGCTTGCTGATGATCAGTTAATGTTTCATCAAAGGGAATTAAGGGCAGGAGATATTCTCGTGATCACTGGAAAACTAGCTTTCGGAATGTAATCCATGTACTGGTAAAATCCCTCTATGATGCATTCTGCGTGGGGCCACCTCTGTTCAGGAATTAAAGTTGGTACAAAATACAGCAGCTAGAACATTGACGAGGATCAGGTACAGGGAATATATATTTGTCAGTCTTAACTGCAATTTATCCTGGTCTATTTCTGAGTACGATACTGTGTTCAGGTTCTAAGCTTTAAAGCTCCAAATACAGTATACTGGGACCTGTAGGGGTTGCCTTTTTGCATATAAGAAGTGCGGGATGAAAATAAGATCCATGACACATGTGTGGATATTTTTTTAAAAAATCAGCTGGACGCCTGGATTCAAAATGTGGGACTTTGCACACTCTCCGGCAGGTGACAGCCCCCAGCAATGTTTAAACCAGTCTTAGAGTTAAGCAGCAGTACAGCATGGAAAGTACAGCATGGAAAGTACAGTACAGCATATGTTTCCTGTACAGCATATGTACATCATATGTTTCCTGCTTGGCAGAGGGTTGGACTCGATGGCCCTTGTGGTCTCTTCCAACTCTATGATTCTATGAAAGGTTGTTAAATCCCTTTTGATATCCCTTTTAGTTTGCTTACAACTCTTGCCCATTTCTCTATGCTTCTGGCAATGAGCAGACCACACCTTGCTAAGTTTAAAATGATTTACTTACAAAATTGAAAGGTCTGATTCATGTGTTATTCCATGCAGCAGCAAGGAGAACACAGAATACTCTTGGGTTACAAAATACAGAAAGTTATCTTCAAGTATGCAGTCTGAACTCAGGCACGTCCTTTCTGGTCAATTACATGGTGTGAAGTGAATGAAGAAACAAAAGAAAAGCAGCTTCACTTCTTCCCTCATCAGAAGTGAGGGTGTGTGATCTAACTGAGTCTAGCATTACAATTCTGTGGTCTTAACCCCTTCATGCATTAACAAGCACTCATGCATAGTTATGTTTCACTGCAATTTCCTCACAAGAAGAGCTCTGCTAGATCAGGCCAAAGGTGGATCTATTCCAACATCCTGTTCTCATAGCAGCCAACTAGATGTCACTGAAAAACCCACAACAGACCATGAATGCAGTAATATGAGCACACCTGGGTATGTGAATATCTTTCTCAAAGACATTTCTCTGGGTCCCACTGCTGACACATCAAGGTACAGACCAGGGAAGATTCTGGAGCAGATCATTAAGCAAACAGTCTGTGAGGACCTAGAAAGGAATGCTGTGATCACCAATAGTCAGCATGGATTTCTGAAAAATAAGTCATGTCAGACTAACCTGATCTCGTTTTTTGACAGAATTACAAGCCTGGTAGATGAAGGGAACGCAGTGGATGTAGCCTACCTTGATTTCAGCAAGGCATTTGACAAGGTGCCCCATGATATTCTTGTAAAGAAGCTGGTAAAATGCGGTCTTGACTATGCTACCACGCAGTGGATTTGTAACTGGCTGACTGACCGAACCCAAAGGGTGCTCATCAATGGTTCCTCTTCATCCTGGAGAAGAGTGACTAGTGGGGTGCCACAGGGTTCTGTCTTGGGCCCAGTCTTATTCAACATCTTTATCAACGACTTGGATGATGGACTCAAGGGCATCCTGATCAAATTTGCAGATGACACCAGACTGGGAGGGGTGGCTAACACCCCAGAGGACAGGATCACACTTCAAAACGACCTTGACAGATTAGAGAACTGGGCAAAAACAAACAAGATGAATTTTAACGGGGGGGAATTTAAAGTATTGCACTTGGGCAAAAAAAATGAGAGGCACAAATACAAGATGGGTGACACCTGGCCTGAGAGCAGTACATGTGAAAAGGATCTAGGAGTCTTGGTTGACCACAAACTTGACATGAGCCAACAGTGTGCGCGGCAGCTAAAAAAGCCAATGCAATTCTGGGCTGCATCAATAGGAGTATAGCATCTAGATCAAGGGAAGTAATAGTGCCACTGTATTCTGCTCTGGTCAGACCTCACCTGGAGTACTGTGTCCAGTTCTGGGCACCACAGTTCAAGAAGGACACTGACAAACTGGAACGTGTCCAGAGGAGGGCAACCAAAATGGTCAAAGGCCTGGAAACGATGCCTTATGAGGAACAGCTAAGGGAGCTGGGCATGTTTAGCCTGGAGAAGAGGAGGTTAAGGGGTGATATGATAGCCATGTTCAAATATATAAAAGGATGTCACATAGAGGAGGGAGAAAGGTTGTTTTCTGCTGCTTCAGAGAAGCGGACACGGAGCAATGGATCCAAACTACAAGAAAGAAGATTCCACCTAAACATTAGGAAGAACTTCCTGACAGTAAGAGCTGTTCGACAGTGGAATTTGCTGCCAAGGAGTGTGGTGGAGTCTCCTTCTTTGGAGGTCTTTAAGCAGAGGCTTGACAACCATATGTCAGGAGTGCTCTGATGGTGTTTCCTGCTTGGCAGGGGGTTGGACTCGATGGCCCTTGTGGTCTCTTCCAACTCTATGATTCTATGATTCTATTCTATGATTCTATGATTCTAGGTAAGATGGACAATAATCTGGGCACTGATGAGGCACTGTCGCTGGAGCGGCTGCAGTCAAAAGTTGTGTAGTCAAAAGCTTGTGCAACTTGTGAGCTAGCCCACCAGACACCCAGCTCGCCAGTGACTCCATACACTTTGTTTTCACTGCCTACTTAGACTGCAAAATTGGGGGGTTGCCAAGCCTCAGCTGCCCCCCCAAAGCACAGCTAATAAGTTTGATGGGACACAAGTTGCACATGCCTGTATGAAGCCCTTAATAAAGTCTGCCTGTGCTGTTCTTCCAAGCATCCCAGCTACCCTAAGAAGTCCCCAGCCAGATAAATCTTTTCTGGGACTCCTCTGGCTATTGAAATTGTAGTAATCTGCTTTCTCCTGCTAGCAGACTCTCTCCTGGGGGTGGGGAGGCCACAGAGCAAATACATTACGTCATACATGCATTTTTCCCATTTTCTCTTGCAATTTAAGCTGGCATTTTGCTCGCTCTAATTCAAATGCTCATCTAAGGATGTCATTTGCAGAAAGGATTTGCTCTTTGCTTAGCTGGCATTAAGCCAATGTGGATTTCATATTAAGATTCAGATGTGACACTTGGGTAGAGCCTGCCACAGCAATGAAGTGAAGCCTTTTGATGTCACCCGCAAATCTGTATAAAGGATTTGACACCTTGTTCTGCAACTCTGTAAAGGAAATTTCCATCAGGGCACCACAAAGATATACGCTCAGCAAGAAATCATGAAAAAAACAACAACAAGAGGAGAGGCCGGTGGTGGTGGGGAGGACACCCAAGATTCCTACATAAAATATTTGCCATTTTAACATAAAACTGAGATGAAAGCTTATTAGAATCTGCACCTTCCACTGAAATGCAGTCTGTGAAAAGAATAGTCTTACACCAGCAAAAATTGGTTGAATAAGAATCTCTCTGCCTCGTTGCCTCTACAGCTGGCAATGGGAAGGTAGGTGCTATCCTTGAAGAGTTATTGTCCCCTTTGTTTTTCCCCCCGGCAGAGTACTATTAGAAGCACTGAGAGGCAGCCATGTCTGAGACGTCATTTGCTAAGCATGCAAAAAATGAGAAGAAAGAAGTTTGTTTGTTTAAAGCATTTTTATTATGCTTTTCTGCTGGAAAGGCTTACAAATCGATTTTTAAAATGAGACAATCCCTGCATTTAGATTTACAGCCTGAAAGACACAACACAAAAGGAAAAAGGGATGGGGAGGGTAAAGGGGGAAAACAAACTCCGGTACCAGTTCTTAAAAGTTACAGTTCTGATAACAACTGGTAGCATGGAAACAGTTCAGGATATCGGACAGGATGGTTACTGCTCCGTGCCAGATGTGGGAGAAATAGAGCCGAAGGCAGCTGGTCTCTTAAAAGAGCTGATAGAGCAGCCTTGCTTCCATTCTCTTCCTCTACTGCAGCCTGATGGAATGGCTGCTGCTAGGTTACAGTTGAGGCAGGCAAGGCAGTTGGTCTGTCAGCAGAGTTGATGTTGAGAGTTAACCATGACAGTCTGTTATGCTATCTCTCCCATGTCATCAATGATATGATGTGCAGAGTGTTTTCTAATGGACACTTAGGCATTCACACTGCAAACTCATTTATCATATTCATAAAGTCAGTCACAGTTCCAGATTCTATTTGAAAAATTGATCTCTGAAGCTTTGATTAATTTCCTTACTGGTAGCACATGCTGGCAGAGCGCTGATGGGAGTTGTAGTCCAACGACATCTGGAGGTTGGTGACGGCTGGTTTACAGGATTAAACTGCAACTTGCTTATTAATATAATATAATTTTGCACAATTCTGATTTAAGAGAATTGTGGAAGCTCTAACAACCAGGGGCGTAGCGTGGGTTGTCAGGACCCGGGGCAAGGCAAGTAATTTTCACCCCCTAACCCGTGGATTTGCGCCCCCTAACCCTAACCCCCAGATGTTGCGCCCGGTGCGGCCGGGCCCCCCTGCACCCCCCACGCTACGCCACTGCTAACAACAAAATTAGGGCTACTTAGAACTTAGAGTGGTGGTGGGTGCAGATCCCCTGTTTTCAGTAAATTAAGTTAATTTGTGTTTCCCAGTCTTCGCTGTCATTCAATTTCAGTTTAAAACATCATCCAGGGATCAAATGACTCCTTAATAAAGTGCAGTGCAGAAGCCTCAAAATCGTCTGACTTGGTATAAGGCAGCTTCCTATATTCCTATGATCAAAGCACACAAATTGTCTGGAGGAAATAGACTATAGACAGGCACAGAAGTCCCTCTGTTGAAGTCACCCCCTACTTATCCAAGCATGTGATCTCAGCTGAGTCCTCCTGAGTTGGTTCTAGCCTCCAGTGTTCCAAAATTATCCAGTATGAAAAGTTAATAGTGAAAGCTCCGCTCCTTCCTAGTTGTACATAAAGTTCCTTAGAACTTAGCAACTGCAGGTAGGGCTGGAAGGTATCCTTGTCTGAAATCCGAGGAAGCCACCACCAGTCTATGTAGAGACAATACTGACCTAGATGGACAGATGGACCCACTCAGTATACGGTAGCTTTCTATGTTCCTCCGAATTTTGGTTAGGGCAGGAACTGCTTCCTTCTTTGAAATAAGTGACCTCACTACATTTGTCCATCATCTACATCCACCCATGTAGATTAAAAAGGTAAAGGTAAAGGACCCCTGACAGTTAAGTCCAGTCGCAAACGACTCTGGGGTTGTGGCGCTCATCTCGCTCTATAGGCCAAGGGAGCCGGCATTTGTCTGCAGACAGTTTTTCCGGGTCATGTGGCCAGCATGACTAAGCTGCTTCTGGCGAAACCAGAGCAGTGCACGGAAACGCTGTTTACCTTCCCGCCAGAGCGGTACCTATTTATCTACTTGCACTTTGACATGCTTTTGAACTGCTAGGAGGGCAGGAGCTGAGACCAAACAACAGGAGCTCACCCAGTCACGGGGATTCGAACCGCTGACCTTCCGATCGGCAAACCCTAGGCTCTGTGGTTTAATCCACAGCGCCTCCCACGTCCCCTACCCCTGTAGATTAGATTACTGTAATAGAGAGATACTGAGGGAGTGCCTGTTGATGTCACTATGTTGGGTTTCTTTATACTCTTGTGCTTTGTTCTCTGCTGTGAGTACATAGGATCATAAGCAGGATATGCTGCATTGAGACTTTCCTATGAATGACTGCATGTAGGATTGCACCATTGCTTAAGCAAAACTATAGTATCAGCTTGCCTGTCACAAGTCCAACTAATTTGAGCTGGATGAGATTAAATGCATTTTGAATCCGGGTGTAAGAAAAGCACAGAGCTACATAAATAACTTTCCTCACCAAAATCATTTATCAGTGACGATGGAAAAAGTGAATTAAAAGTTGGAACTGAAAGATACAATGCCCAAGAAAGAACAGCACACAATATATTAAATTACACTAATTCGTGTGTTTCGTTTTCCTGGTCATAAAATGTCAGTTCCCAGCAAAGGTTTTACAGTGTCGTGGTGTGGAATTTCAGCAGCATGAACACCTGCTTCACAAGCTGGAGAGGAATGTTTGAGAATGGCTTTTTCTGCAGTGATGATTCAAGTGGCCTGAGCAACACATGGCAATAGAGGTGGTGGGTGCAACTCACCAGGGACTTCTCCAGCACAAGCCTAATTGAAATGAACTGGAATGACACAACTGATGCTCTTGCCAATTTCCATTGCAATGAAAAATCTTCAGTAAATAATATCTCCAGCAGTAGTAGCAACAACAACAGGGATGGTCCATAAAACATTGTTTCTAATAAAATGAAAATCCTATTAATACAAACAGCAGATCATAAAAACAGAAATCGTGATCTGCCAGGCTGGATTTGTATTTGCTTCATAATCCTTTTCCCAATCCAGCAGTCTTTTTTACAATCTAGGATCCATCCTTTACCCAAACCTGGAATATGGGACTCACTTTTAATTCTTTAACTGTGTTTCATCTGCTCTTCTTTTTCTGCTGCTATTAATTCTTCATCTCCCCTCCTTTCCCTCTGCCTCTTCTTCCCCATCCCCTTGCCTCTCTCCCCTTCTCTTAAAATAGTTTTAATTTGCCACTGAAAGACTTAGCAACAAAGGTAACTCATGTGTACCTCTCCTGGGAGAGCGTTCTAGAGCCCTGGATAGCTAATTTCAGAAGACAAAATATTGAGCTAGTTGCTGTAGGATCCATTTCTCTTTTCTGACCCCTTCCTTTTTATAGAAAGGAGCAATATACCTTATGGATCCAGGAGGAACTGTGCCTTCAGTGCCAATGTGGTCTTCTGTGGAAACCAAGAGGATAGGAAGATAGGAAGCAGCCTTCTGTTGAGTCAGGCTATTGGGTCCATTGAGATCAGTATTGTCTGCACTGAGTGATAGCAGCTCTGCAGGGTTTTGGGTCTCTCCCAGTCCTACCTGGAGATGCCACTGATTGAATCTGGGACCTTTTGCAGGCAAAGCAGATAATCTGCCACTGGGAAAAGGCCCAAGAACGAGGTTTCATCTGGTATTCTGAAGAACTGAAGCAAACTCAAACTTTACATAAATTGTAACATATATAAGCAGCCTTCAGGGCTTCTAGCTCTGGTGAGATACGGATGGATGGTGTGGTTTTATAATGTACCCTGAGAGATTTTCTGTGCATATAAATTAAACGAGTTGTATGTACTTATGGCTGAGGAAATGAAAATGGGCAGGCTTAAAAAAATAAATAGATACAAATGTAATCAAGCCGAGAACGAACGAACTTTTTCATTTCCAGCTTACCCAAGGGACTGACATAATTGCCTAATTGCTGTGATTTGGACCTTAGAGACAAGATGCAGGAAGTGCCTTTGAAATGTCTGTTTGACATACATGCTTTTAATTGGAGATGCACAAATGATTTCATAGTTCCAGTGCTGTTTATATTTCATTTTTCATTTTTTTTAAAAGCTGCTCAAAGGCCAGTCGTCATGTGACTGTATGCCAGTTATATGAAATTAGGTGGTAATAAAGCTTGCAAGAGCAGGATGTGTATGTAACATAGGGAAAGGGACTCTTTGGCCTTCCAAATGTTGCTGGAGCATTGCCTTTGACCATTGGTCATGCTGCCATGCCAATGGGAGGAGGCAGACACCAACAATATCTGTAGGGCCACAGGTTCCCCACCTCTCATTTAATGCCTGTGAATGACCCGAGCCAGAATGCTCTGTATGTCCTACCCTTATGCATGGGACAAGAATCCTCCCTCTGCACAAAGAAATTTACAGAACAGTTCTATAGTGTCTACTCAGGTCCCATTAAGGTCATCAGGGTTTACTCCCAGGTATACGAGTAAGGATTGCGGCCATAAGTCTTGTTGATTCACTCACCAATATAGGGATATCCAACATATAGAAAACAGGGGTTCAGTATTCTGCATTTGCATATTCAGGGCCATCTTTACTTGGGGATGCAAGGGGTGCGGTGCATCCGAGTGCCGAATTCTGGGGGGCGCCAAATTTACTGGCGGCAGTAAAAAGCAATGGACCCCTCCGTCACTCTGTTACTCTGTAGCATCAAATATTCCCGAAGAATCAGGAAACAAAAGCAGCTATTTCTGCTGCATTGTCAACGACTTCAGCTTCTTTCCTCCCAAAAAAGCTCAACAACTTTGAGTCTTTCCCCTAAAAATTTTATGGGCGTGGCTAAACTAAATTTGGGGGCACTGGGTGGATTTTTGCACCCTGGTGGTGCATATGCTAAAGACAGCCCTGTGCATATTCAAACACTCCCCCCCCCCCAAAAAAAAACCACAAGAGAAGTCTGATAACAGGACCTTGCTTGTCTCTTTCTTGAAGCCTGGGATATGAGTTCTGCCTGACAAAGCGCAGATGGGTAGCATGTGGGGCTGTGGGAGTGACACCTTCACTTCCCAAAGTTGAAGCAGCCTAGGATTGTGAGAAGAGAGATTTGCGATGGCAGCCAGGATCATCAATCTGCCACACACACACACACACACACACACACACACACACACTCTGAATGCCCCCTATCCACACTTTAAGAGGGTTCCTAGGGTTGGAAACGTATCTACACTTGTAGAAAGTATGCTCTATTTACTTGTACAGACATAACAATACTGAAAAATTAAACAGCCCTTAAAACAGTGGAAGTATTTTGTTTAGTTTTTTTAAACAGTTGCAGACACAACTCATACCTTTATATGTGTCTAAACTCTGAAATACTAAATTTATGTGTTTGGAAGTTAATCCATTCATTCCAAAACAACCAAAAGGATTCATACACAATATCATCACATAAAGTCCCTTTTGTGAGTGCACCTGTGAAGTCTCAAGGCTGAGATTTCAGAAAGCAAATCTTTTAAAATTATGTTCTTACTCACTATGGTACATTTTCTTCATTTAATGTGGATTGTTATAGTATACAAGGCTGAGATTTCAGTATACAGAGCAAGATTCTTCCATGTACAGTTTGCAAACCCTAACTGAGAAAATAGCATTGCTGTGTCTGTGTAGAAGGCACACAGAATAACCATTGTGTATTTAGCAGTACTTACACCCTTGAATGTCAGGACCAGGGAATAAATGCTAAAGAAGGTGGTTTATCCCTTTCCTCAATTGAAAAGCTGCCACATTTTCTATAAACGTTATTTGGACACCTACCAGAGTCAAATCAAAGACACTTTGGTTTAATGTCTTATGTAAAGATTTAATAGTACTTTGGAACAAAAGCGCTTCTTTAAACTAAACAAACTTTATTGCATTAATCTTAAGCACTATTAATTCATACATTTAATGCCTGTAAATTGGCAGACTGTAAAAACAAAATGTGTATTTAACTGCAAAATAGCCTTGCATAAATCTAATTCACCAAACGTGATGAAAGGGAAAACATAATGGATGTGAAATGCTACCCAAGTAAAGCTTAAGGCAGCGGGTGGGGGTGGGGGGTGGGGAGTTGGAATACAAAAGCTTCTAATTCAGGCTTTTCAACACATGTCATTCTTTGGGCTGCAATTAAACTTTTCAACTCTGAAAGCAAACATTTAAAATATTCCTTAGGCTTACTCTGACACATGTGAAAATGTTCCATTGGCATGAATATGTTGACCCCTGACGTTATTAGGCTTAGGGAAGTATTTCATCCCTAGGGATTTTTTATTTTTAAAACTGTTCATTCATTGTTATAATAATCTGGTCATATCTTGGAGAAGCCAGACTGAGATTCTGAAGTCACATGTAGCTTTGTGATAGTTTTGACATGCTCCTCCAGCTTGTCAACATCCTTCTTAAATTGCGGTGCCCAGAATTGGACACAGTATTCCAAGTGTGGTCCGAACAAGGCAGACTAGAGTGGTACTATTACTTGCCTTGATCTGGACCCATTGTTAGGGGCTAACACTGCCTGCCAGTGCGCTTGCTTCTGCTTCCTCCATAATATTTCCTCAACCTGCACATTTGAAAATGACTTATTGCAGACACTTTACATCTACAGAGAAGTCTCATTCTTAGGAATTTGGCCTTGCAAAGACTGCCATAAACTTCCCACTTCTCAGGAGACAATGATCATGAGAGAATATCATGAGAGCATGTGTTTACAGTTCTAATGAAAATGTGGAGTTTAAGGCACAGCCTTAGCAGAAGCAGGTGACCGACTTATTTTATTGGGAGTAGAGTATACTGCACTTCTTCCTAGTGACATGTTGGGTCTACAGAAAAGAACCAATAAAAGAGCAGTTCCATCAAAGCAAAAAGCCTTCTGTTTACGCAACAAATGAAGCTGTCACTATGTTCATAATTTAGCAGGGCTATTTAGAAGATGCCAAATCCTTGTGAGATCCCCAAGTGAAGTCAACCACAGAAAAATGAGAGAGACTTAACAAAATGTAACTGAAGTCAGTTGTTGGCTAAGGAGGAGCAATACAAACACTCTAAAAATATCCCAACTTTTATTTCTGCCTCTGATTTTAAACATGAGCTTGATTTTAAACATGAGCTCGATGGTTATTTTTGTGTTAGTGACAAGAAAATGTTAGCGTTAGAAGTTTTTCTGACAACAGCTGGGAAACAGCAGATGTCTGCCTATAAATTATCGGCTATCTGGTAGGCCATACATATTTGTCGGATGAAAAAATACAGGTGCCTCCCTTCTGTAGAAGCCTGGAGAGAAGAACAGCTGCACCACAAGCAGTGAAATACAACCCATACCCTCAGTCGATATACCATTATTGTTCTGAGAACTCTATCTTAGCTCTTACAATGAAATCTTGGCCTCCGGTGTGGAAAGCACTGCAGACGTAAAACAGCAAAAGTAGTCACAGAAAAGTTTATCCAAATCAAGCCTTTCCTGGTATCCCTTTCTGCTTAAAAACAACAACCCCCAAACAACCAGCATTTTATGGGCTGCTGCCATAGTTTTTCTTTGCAATCCTTATTTGGGCAACCTTGTTTATGAAGTTCTAGAATGTGATTTATTCATTTTCAGTAGCTTCTTGTGCTTCTGGCAGATCAATCAAATCAACATAAGTTCATTGTTTTGGCCAAAGGCCATGACAAACCCACACAACAGTGCTAATAAACAATACAAATCATACATCCATAATATGAACCACCATCCATGATGTAAGAGGCAGGTTACCAGAGGCACCAACAAGCTCAAATCAATTCAAATTAAACCTCCGAATCATCACAACAATTTATTGTGATTTCTCTAATTCCTTCTGTTTTCCTTTCTTTCAGCCAGTGCATAGAGGGCCACTCAGTGTTACAAAACTATTATTGTCACTCAAAAGAAACTGAAACATTTTTGCCAGGTTGTATCTGCTTGCGTGTGTGAACAAAGGTTTCAGAAAGTGATCTCTTGGGTCTCAGATCTTCCACCTGAGGTTGACCACAAATACAAAGCCTATCTGCGTACTGGACCTTGTAGCAGCCATCCAAGACTGCAGTGAGCATCACTTGGAAATGCAGGTCAGTAAAGGCATTTCTTTAGGAAACTGGTGAGAGTAGAGTCAGATAACTAGTGCTAAGATGCTCTGTTCTCAAGAGTGGATTCCAAGGGGAAATTTGGGTGATCAGAATTAGTCGCAGATCCCTTCTGGATTCTATCCAGGAGAGCCAATTCCATAGCTGATACTTATTCAAGATCAAAGCACAGCTCAGTTCTGGAAAGTAATAATAGTCTGAACCATCTTGACAAGCTGTTTTCCAGAGTTGGTTATCACTTAATTCCATATAGCACAGCACAGTTAAAATACTTTAACTGAGCGCAGTTTGCTCTTGCCTTAATGACTGGCCACCTAAATTCTGTACAAAGAAGACCTGCTCATATTCCTGATGGTAGAGAGTATAGCTCCCCCCCCCCAAAAAAATGTTTTGCAGTGTTTCCAAAACTATTCAAATCAGAGCCCCAGATTTCAAGGCCATAAAGCATTTAGGTAAGCTCCTCACTACCAAATATCTTTACAGTGGATTCAATCAGCTGCTCTCCCTTACTGTGACAGAACTTCATCAATGCCCCAGTGCTTTTCTGCGCTTTGACTTTCATTGCCTCCATATGACACTTCCAAGAGAGGGTGGTTGGTTGGTTGGTTGGTTGGTTGGTTGGTTGGTTGATTTTTGGTAGTTTACATTGTGCAGTTGATGCAGAAGACAACTGCAGAACATGGCATTCTTCCCAGTGGTGAAAAACAACACTGAAACCAGGTCTAAATGGAAAGACTTTTAAAGCTAGAAATTGGCAACGCCGCATCTAACAAGTTGGATTGGGTGTGGTGTTAGGAGGAGAGGGGGAGGGTATCTGAGGGATAGGGCTATCTGAGTTCTGAAATCTCTTTTGTTTACCTCCCACTGAATTTTAAGAGAGTGCTCTGACCCAAAATTGGGGTATGGGGGAGTGGTAGAGGGAGTCCACAGCCACTGCTTATCCACAGAATGTATCCTTAATCTTTATACACACATAGCTGTCTATATTTGACTAACATCCAATTACAGAATGATTATTAAACAAGAAAATCAACAATAACATTTTAAAACCCACCTCATAAAAACATATTTTGATTAGAAACCAGATGGGTTAATTTGAAAAAAAAGAGAACAAAGTAAATGCCAGTAATAAAATAATGGTTATTAAAATCATGGGTTTTGTGAATAAGTTATGCCTGCGTTAATGAAGGATGGCAAAAAATAATGCACATTGGGGAAGTTGGCAAAGTTAGTTTCTTTTAACTTTGCAAGTGCTATGTATATATTGTTATGAATCTGCTAACGCAGTGGATGTAGCCTACCTTGATTTCAGCAAGGCATTTGACAAGGTGCCCCATGATATTCTTGTAAAGAAGCTGGTAAAATGCGGTCTTGACTATGCTACCACTCAGTGGATTTGTAACTGGCTGACTGACCGAACCCAAAGGGTGCTCATCAATGGTTCCTCTTCATCCTGGAGAAGAGTGACTAGTGGGGTGCCACAGGGTTCTGTCTTGGGCCCGGTCTTATTCAACATCTTTATCAATGACTTGGATGATGGACTCAAGGGCATCCTGATCAAATTTGCAGATGACACCAAATTGGGAGGGGTGGCTAACACCCCAGAGGACAGGATCACACTTCAAAACGACCTTGACAGATTAGAGAACTGGGCCAAAACAAACAAGATGAATTTTAACAGGGAGAAATGTAAAGTATTGCACTTGGGCAAAAAAAATGAGAGGCACAAATACAAGATGGGGGACACCTGGCTTGAGAGCAGTACATGTGAAAAGGATCTAGGAGTCTTGGTTGACCACAAACTTGACATGAGCCAACAGTGTGACGCGGCAGCTAAAAAAGCCAATGCAATTCTGGGCTGCATCAATAGGAGTATAGCATCTAGATCAAGGGAAGTAATAGTGCCACTGTATTCTGCTCTGGTCAGACCTCACCTGGAGTACTGTGTCCAGTTCTGGGCACCACAGTTCAAGAAGGACACTGACAAACTGGAACGTGTCCAGAGGAGGGCAACCAAAATGGTCAAAGGCCTGGAAACGATGCCTTATGAGGAACGGCTAAGAGAGCTGGGCATGTTTAGCCTGGAGAAGAGGAGGTTAAGGGGTGATATGATAGCCATGTTCAAATATATAAAAGGATGTCACATAGAGGAGGGACAAAGGTTGTTTTCTGCTGCTCCAGAGAAGCGGACACGGAGCAATGGATCCAAACTACAAGAAAGAAGATTCCACCTAAACATTAGGAAGAACTTCCTGACAGTAAGAGCTGTTCGACAGTGGAATTTGCTGCCAAGGAGTGTGGTGGAGTCTCCTTCTTTGGAGGGCTTTAAGCAGAGGCTTGACAACCATATGTCAGGAGTGCTCTGATGGTGTTTCCTGCTTGGCAGGGGGTTGGACTCGATGGCCCTTGTGGTCTCTTCCAACTCTATGATTCTACGATTCTATGATTCTAACTTTCTGAGGATTGGTGTTTGTTGGTTGGTGATCTTTTGTATGAGTTGTGAGTGTCTCTGTGTGTGTTCTTAAGGAAACAACAATATGGGTATGGTCTCATCAAAAGTAAGCATGTTTCAGGGTCATGGACTTCAGTGAGAGAAAGTTTAACACATGCTTTTCTCTCACACTGAAATCGAGGGAAGTAAACGTGCCTATTCTTAGTTGGATGTTGCCAGATATCTTTAAAATTACAAAACTCAGTGGCACCTGAAAGCTTTCAGGTACAGATGGACCTTTCTTGGTAAAATATACCTTTTTAAAAAGTATTTTTTTTGCCATGGTGCAATCCTGCAAACATCCATTGCTCTGAACCCCTGGCCTACCTGGCAGCAGGTCAGTAGGTCAAGTCCTTAGTCCAGGGTCAATTCACATGTCCACAGTCCCACAGAGATCTTGCAGCATCCAAACTGAGGTCCATCAACATGGGCAGTTGAGCAGACACAGCACCTCAGCTCTGCAGCCCTTCTTACTTTGTAAACTGATTGCAGCATCTGGGCTTGACGAGGCATGTGACCCTCACCTGTTCTGAGTCTACTCTGAGGAAGCACACACCTCCTCCCAGAGCTAGTAAGTCCTACTTGACCAGCTAGGGAGCTGGGCTGTAAGCCCTTGCTTGTCTCAATCTCCTGGATTGCCCCACCCACTTCTCCCTACGTCTTGGAACCCGCTTTGTTTGTGGAGACAGGGGCCCCTCTGGCTCTGGTGATGGGTCCTGCTGCTCTGGCTCCTGTGCACTGGCGCCTATCCCCTCATCATCATCTATCACCCCATGAATACTTCTTACACTAACCTTCTTACACCAACCTCCTTCCCCATCTCCAGTTTGCCCCAGTGTGTCCCAGTCCTGGCTACATCCCTCACCAGGATCCTCTTCCTCCTTGCCATTGTTCTGCCAGTTCATGACACCCATGTTGATAGATGGTGTGGTATTCTGGGATTGTGTCGAGAGGTCTCTCCAGTGGCCTTTGCCATTGGAGTGACATACTGCTGGTGGTAAGAATCGGTGAGCTCTGAAATGGACCATTTGTGAGCAGAGTGGCAGAAGCTTTGGATCCACTGGATCCAAAGCCCCAAGGGTCCTCTGAGGGGCTTTGTGCTTGTGCCTGTCAGCCACGCCAACCAGGATTTGGAATAGTGAAAACTAATACTCCCACCACCACACACATGTACATGTTTGTGTGCTTCTGACATGGCTGGTGGTGAGAGCTAAAAAAACTATGGCTGTGGTGGTAGAGCCACTTTTTCTCCCCAGCCCCTCCTTAGAATTTCACTGTAATTTTACTACCTCTTCAGACAATTTTTGGGGGGTGGAGGCAGGGAAGAATGATAATATCCATATCCTACAATTAAAGACCACGGCTTCCCTCAAAGAATTCAGGGTACAAACTACTGGTACTTGTCAAGGGAGCTGGGAACTGTAGATCTGTGAGGGGTAAACTACAGTTCATTGAGGGAAGCAATATACTTCAACTGTAAGATGGGGATGTGGCCTTGTGGCACATTTTGAAGCATTTCCATTTTAACTGGAGCAAGGGAGATTACAATAATTTTATTGTGGTTGCCAAAGATACATTTTAAGTACAGAGAGGGAAGTGCAAAAGTTTTCAGTTTAGACCGAGTGTCAAAAGTTGTAAAGAGAATTGCAAGCTGTCTTTTACATGAAGTTGGCACTATGGTTATTTCACACGTTACTAGTAATTCCACATTTTTTTTTAACTCTACATTTCATTGTAAATCTAGTGATATGCTCTGCCTTAATTTTTTAGGCTCGTTAGGGCTTTAAGGTCAGAACAGCAACAATGCAAAACTGATTAATAGCAAATGATCAGATTAATACCACAATAAGACTTCATCTAAACTCACTGACAATATGATAGGCATAATGGGGCCCATTAATACCTCCTGGCAGTCCTTAAAAGATGAGACAATGCAGCTGGCAGCTTGAAATGGGAGCAGCTGGGAGAGGACAACTTGGTTTTCTACATATTTAGGCATTTGGCATTTGGTAGCTAAAGGGAACACTGTTCAGCAATAATAAGTAACACATCAACACTAACAATTTGCAATGATATCTTTTGTTATGGCCTGGTTAATCCTCAAACTCAACATAGCTCTTTGGGGCCATCTGTTGTGTAACTTGCTTCTTATTTCTTAAAATATTTATTTATTTATGCCTTCTCAATTTCATCAACATACTGATGCAACATATCCAAAGATGGGCTCTAAGAGAATTCTTTTTAAGATATGGGCAAGGTGCCCATGTCTCTAAAGATTGGTGCAATTTGGATCTTAGACATTGCATGGGAATAGCTACCAATGTCCATTCTCCAACAAAGGTTGCTGGTATCCATCTGACTTGATAGACAATGGAGTGCGCCTCTGGGGGTGAAGTCAAAGCGCTGGAGAATCACATCTGGCTCCCACATTGTTTTTGCTGCATTGGTCTAGGCAGTGTGTATGGTAGTCCTGGGCTTCCCAGATGAAAAGACCCCACTCTCGGCCTCACTGATGTGATCCAAAGGAAAGCAGAGCAATACATTTGGCACCAGCTTGTCTGTGGGAGTTGCCAGAAGGAGGCGTACAAGGCCCAACCACCTTAGGGAGTCCATTCTGGATTTGTGTAGGGTTACTCCTTAACCTTTTCCTCTCCCAAAAAATGTCCCACAAGGCAGCAGGTATGGATTTTTCCTTGTAGTTTACTCTCAATGCCTTTTTCATGAATGAGTATAGCTTCAAAGCAAAAACTCTGGAAGGTGGGCCCAAGACTTTTGTTTGGAGGCATATACGGTATGTCTCTGCCATTCCATGTGGCAATTGTGTTCATCTTGAGACATGGATGTATTCATCTATGTTCTAAAAAAGAAGACTATGCCCAAGGATACAATTCATTTATCAATCCCAGCAGAAAAACTACCAGAAATCATATGTGCCTGGATGTATACGGTACTCTGTTTATATATGCTGGATTGATGTGGGCATATGTCCAGCTGAATGCCCTTTCCCTTGGACATTTAAAGGTGAAAGTCTGAGCAAATGTCACCCTTTCCCATTGAGGGACTGTGGTAGTTCTGCTCGTGAAATGTGATGCTTCTGTCATGCTTAATGCCTAACAAAGCTTTCAGTCCAGCTTTCAGTCCAGTGAAACTTAATTGCAAAATGAAGGCACATGCACACTAATTGTTTTTTCCTGAGATGTCCAAGGAACAGCTGTTCCAGCCAGCTCCTCTTCCCAATTACTGGTCCAGTCCTGTTATGTTTGGATTTTTGGGGTGTGTGTTTTTCCCCTCAAGGGAAGTATCTTTTTAATGAAGTACTCCTCTCCTTGTTGCAATCCATCTGGATAGAAATCCTAGGGCAACAACGAAATTAATACTGAGCGAAATACAATGCTGTAACTTGTATGGAAGGGTCTTATCCAAAGGATTGTTGTGAATAATCACAGTACCAAGTCACCAAATGTCCGTACGATAAACCATGTTTATTTTGATTCTTGACAAATAACAATTACAGTCTATGTCAAGTGGCCGTCTATGGTGGCTTTAGTGTCCAACGGTACATAGAGCAATCTTCTGTCTGATGGGTTGACAGAGGAGCAGAGTGCCCTGTCTGTCTCTCATTTTGAGATAAATAACTTTAGGAAGGGACAACGGAAGCCTTAATGTTGCCCATCCACCACCAGCCCCTGGACAGCAGACTGAGCAGGCACACAGGACACCTGGTCAGTGGCCACAGACTTCCCCACAATGCCAAGATGTTAAAAT
The DNA here is from genome assembly GCF_964106645.2 of Podarcis pityusensis. Classification (NCBI taxonomy): domain Eukaryota; kingdom Metazoa; phylum Chordata; class Lepidosauria; order Squamata; family Lacertidae; genus Podarcis; species Podarcis pityusensis. The sequence goes on from NC_138027.1 coordinate 52,438,185, forward strand.
TTAAATTCAGCACCAAATGCAAGCTCACTACGGTCACCTGCACTTGAGCACTTCCAATGTGAGCTCCTGAGTGGAACCCATCTCTGCCAAAAGCCAGGCTAAATGCAGTGCCCCAGTTGCATCGTGGATTTTCCTTTGCAGATGTGCTTCAATCCAAGCCATGCACAGTTTGGATGTAAGAGGCTCCTGCAAAGGACCATTTTTCCTCCGCAAGTGCAGCTTGAAGCCAAACCACACCTGCAAAGGAAGAGAGCAAAGAAACAGGAGCACTGACCTGCCTCTTTCCTTGACATACTGGCAGGCAGGAGTGGGGGATCCCGTTTGCAATCCCTGATTTAAACAATAATAATGACTTCTAAATGTGCATACGTGTATTTTTAAAAATAGGATATGCAAATTTCATTCAAACCTGTGTCCTTTTCTTTTTGGCGATGCCTTTCCTTTGTTAGGAGCCCATCCTATGGCATTCTAGAGTCCTTCCCTTCATGGACAGAATCTGTGATGGAAGTTGAAGACATCTCTTTCTTGCAAGCACATCTGCTTCCGAAAAAGTGCTTCCATCCTGCCACTTTATACAGCAGTGATTTGGGGGGGGGGGAGTGGGGTGCTAAAAGGAATTCTGGTTGCAATTTTCATGGGTTATGCCTGTGCTGCATTTTGCAATAAGTACACTATGAACACTAATCGTAATAGGTAAAGAACAGATCTGTCTACTGATCATGCATCTAATTATATTTAATAGTGACTGAATATTTATCCAAAAGAGAGAGAGAGAGAGAGAGAGAGAGAGAGGAGGAGGATTATATAACAGAAGTCATTGTAGATACTGAATTCAATCAAGAAGGATACCTAACCTATAAAATATGTTACTGTGTTCCAGTAATAGTCCAGTTAATGACAAGTAATTCAAAACCTGTTAGAAATAGATTCACATTAGGCAGCTTTCATTAGACAGGAGTATCAATCATTATGGTTTTAGGGTGTGTGTTTTAAGCGTTATGGAGACACATTATCTTTTATATTGAGACCGATTAGATTGGGAAGCCGCCAGGTCACCTACCACATGCCTTGCCATCAGCTGTGAGAATTTCCAGAGCTGTTACAGCTTGATTACATTCAGCCCACACCAGCACAAGGACTGGAGACGAACTTCTTTTGTGCCAGGAGACCCTTAAATCAGCCAGCACACACAGTTTCCTGTTAACGTGCTGCATTCACCCGACTGGGCAGACACTAACCATATTCCCACCATGCCATTAGCCACACCATCTGCTCTCTGGGGCAGGAAACTGAGTCACCCAGATAACGATAGCTATATCTCAATTTTCTATTAGGGAACTGCCACATTAATTCACTATTTGTTCATGTAGAACACATAATTTCCGTATATATTTTTTGAAAAGGCCAATATAGTTAGCCTTCCTATCTCTAGCCCTATGCAGTCATATGCCACGGAGGATGATGCAAGCAGAGAGTTGATCACAGCCATGGGCCCCTGCGTTTTATGGGTAGTGCACTTCGAAAGGCTAAGTAGGGTGTTCTCATCACCATTCTGTACTTATCCCTCCACTTTCAAGCAGGTGCCAGAATGTGGGAGGAAGCAAGGGTCTCTAATGCAACAGATGGTTGGCAACCAAGGTGGCCATGAAAGCTACACCCCTCTTCATATTAATTACTCAACGCTTGGAAAATCAGAGTACTAGCACAGGCAATTATTTGGTCCTGTCTCATAGCAGCACCATTTTGGCCAGAGACTCACATTAGTCTGCTCCTCGAGAAACCCTTAAGGTTCTTAGATGTCAATCTAAGCTAAATTGCATCCTGTTGATACCGAACTTGATGGACGGACAATGCAGCTGAACTTTACATGTGCTATCCTCTTAGTCAGTGTTGGGCACCACTGTGGCAAGACTTCCTGCCTCTCAGTGGTCTTGCACTGAGCTGCACTGCATTAGTCATGGCGTTCACTGTGTTAATATCTGTGGGAGGCAATCACAGCCCTGACAGCTCTGTTTGCTTCTGCAGCTGATGAGGTGCACTCAGTTCAGGTGTGATCAACAAAGCGACAGTTTGTAGTGAGCTGGTGTCTAGTACAGTTTGGGCTTTTCTACCATTTTTGACGGCAAACCAGGGTCAAAAAAAGGCCACCAGGTACCCTAGATCTTCCAAACGCTGGTGTTTTCTTTCTCCCTCCATCAGCTCCCCCAGAAGAAGCAGGATTCCAAATTCAGTTGTCTAGTTGAATCACATCTTACACTAATCTGTGTTTTGAGCAGAGGAAAGAGAAACAAAATAATATTAGAAAACAAAAACATTTCAGATCCAATCTGATCACGGCAAGCAAAGCCAGGAAAACAAGTGTACGTGGTGAGTGAAGAATACTCTTGCCTGAGGCACAGTGTTTGCAAGCAGCTGAATATGGAAGAATGGCTTGTATGTCAACAGAAAGAAAAACAAAGTTGGCATGATGAAAACCGCAGGATAGAGGCATTGTATCTTTTTTTAGTTGAAAAGGTTGTATTGTGGGCACTGCTTTATTAGAATTTTAGCAAATATGGTCAACTATGAGAACCTAATAATAAAAAGTCAAATGCGAGAATTATATTTGTATCTCCTCCCCTCCCCTCCCCTGAACTATGTCCTCCCCACCCAACTAGTCACATTTCACACACAAGCTATGGTTTTGTAATATCTAGGTTGCCCTGCTGTTGGTTCCAGAACTACATTCTTCAAACCCTTAATGTTTTGTGATTAGCTAGAAATATGCAATTAGGATTTTTGGTAAAGCATTAGCAATCAGCCAGAAGTGTAGCTGACTCACTGGTAAGCTGTGTAGGAACAAACTACAGCAGGGGTGGCTAACACATAGCTTGTGGGTTGTATCCAGTCGCCAATAGTTTTTCTTTTTAGGTCTCCCTAAGTTCTCCCCCCACATTGTCATCTTATAAAAAAGTACGGATTTTGATGTCTGTATTTTTTTTAGTGTTCTAAAGAAGCATGGACTGTTCCCTATGGGTCTCCTGATGTGAAGCCATTATGGCCTTCCAAGCCCCACTTATTTTCCATTAAAAAGAAATAAATATTTTAAAACATTTTTACTGAATGTGCCCACAGGTCCCCCGTTGTGATACCAAAATGCCCCCCAATTTCTTCTTAATTTTTTTAATAGGTCCACTGCCTAGCCCAAAACTAAATTACTTTGAAAAGCAGCAATTTTAACATACAGTATATTGTGATGATATTATTAAAAGTTGTATCAGTTAACCATATCGCAATTAGGATATGAAAAAAGACAAAGAAAAGCTCATTAATCTAAATCTAGTCTAGACCTAGCATTAAAGTGATTTCATCTTATCCTAGTCTATTGTTTTCAGTTCAGCTTTTGTTGTTCCTGGAATGTGGGTCCTCTGCAACATTCTCCATCCTGGCTTCTTATATCAAGATCCAACATTAACGTTAGTCTGTCAGTTGGAATGACATGACAAGCTTTGGTTAACAAGAAATGGAAGCAGAAGCTTCTAAAATTCTCAAACCCAAGCTGGGAACGGAGGGGGGAGGGGGGAGCAGGGACAATGAGCTTGAGGCTCATCATGTTTCGTTCAGATCACACTAAACTATGGTTTAGCATGTCGTCCAAATGCGGCCAATGAGAATGACTGAACTTTAGTCTAGAAGAGGACAAAAAGAGAAGGTTTTCTAGGTGCAGTCACTGGTTTCTGTTCTCTTCTTTCAAAGAAAGTGCCAATTCGTATGAGCACACTTGTCCACTTGGAAGTAAGCAACTCAGTTTGCTTAGCCCAAGCTGCGGCAGCTGTGACCTACATTCTGCGACACTCCAGAGCAGCAGACAGGAAATTTGGAAGTAGCTCCAATAAATTAATAAAATGGGGGCAGAGGGTTTATTGAATTAAACATGGAAATGACTAGTACAATCAAATCATAATCATTCTATGTCTCACTTAATGTAATTAATACAACCTTGTCCCTAAATGTTCGGCTTTCAAGATGCTGCAGGACAGTGTGTTGAAAATGGATAACCACACTCTGCACTCTGAAAGGATGATGTCGCAGCCTTGAGAATCTGCCCATAATTCAGAGGAAGCAACTGTTTCAGAAAATGCTGTTGTTGATCAGCAAAAATTCAGTGAATAATATTAAGCTTTGGGATGGGGGAAAAATTTGGTTCAGTCCATAAATTAATGTAAAACTAATTTACACACCATGATACAATACACAGACTAAAATGTAGCTATTCTTCAAAATTCACACTTGCAATGTAGTTCTCTAATTGAATATATAAGGTAAAAGTATGTATAATAATCCATATATTAATGAGAATAGCAAAACTGCATTATACTGGGGGAAATTGCTTGCAAAAATGTAGATATTCGGCAAAATTTCATGCAAAAAAATTGAGTATTAGGAGCATGTGCACTAAATGTGAGTGAATTCTAATGATGACTTAAACCCCCCCCCCAAAAAAAACCAAACTGATGCAGAAATGAAAAGAGCCAAACTTAAGACTACAAATGAAAAACTGAGAGATTTGTCCAGCTCTGAGCTCTCATTGTATAACGAGTTGGCTCCAACACTCAGTGGGGAGGCTGCAAGGTTAAAGATTGTTGTTTAGTTGTCTGCAGTTGGAGAAATATTCAGATTAATGTACTTCCATAGTCAGGTATTCTGGTAAGATAATCTGATTTGTGTCAGAGTAATCAAAAACAAAGAGAGTGAAAATCAAGGGGGGGGGACAGACCCTCCTTAATTAAGGATCTTGATTTGCATTAATCAGAGTTGTTGGTTGGGGATTTATTGTGTTTATGGTTTATTTTCTTACATTTACACTATATCTCACTTTTCTTCCAACATGGCACCCAAGAGGTCCTGACTCAGACCTCCTTAGCTTCAGCAAGGTGCCTTATGACCAAATGTCATCCAAATGGCTATCAATAGGGGAAATATATATAAGAGACTTTCAGCAGCTGACATAAGATTCAGTTCTCTTACAACAGCCCCCTGTAGACCTCTAGTTATTAAGAACTGCAAACTGTTTACCATAATGTAGTTCCTCACCATGTCATGTAGAGGTATGCCAGTGTGAAAAGAACTGATGTTAACTTGAATATATGTTTACATAAATATTTTGCAACCCCCTGCTCCCTGTAATACTATGTTCTGTTTCTGAAAGCCTCTTACTTTAGAGAGATTAATCAAAATGAAACTGCAAGCCTAGCATCAAATTATTTCAGCTTTGAGATCTGACGGCATATTTTATACTTACTGTGTGTACTTTACTGCCAGGAGAGAAGTGTTGAGAAAGCCATCCATTAACTGCTTCAAATATGGTTCTTTCTTTGCTCGAAAAGATCAGGTCAGCCAGTTCAGGCCATTAATGTCTTTCCTGATGATTCCATAACTCTTTGTATTTGTGACACCTTAAAATGAACTCAGTTAACTCAGAAATCACAGTTCTATGCTTGAGCACAACATCAGCGTCAAAGCACACCATCTTCTGCAGGTTCACTCAGGATTCAGTTGCACTGGATTCAATGGGGGCTTACTCCTAGGTAGGGATGGGGAGATATTTGATTCAGTTTGCATTTCAAGGCAAATCCACTTAAATCACACTTTCCAAAACAAATTGAGAACCAAAACACAGGCATCTCTTAAAGATTCACATTTCTTTGAAACTTGCAGTGCAGCTTTCCAGGCAAGTAATATATACAAATACAGTGGAACCTTGGTTCTTGGACTTAATCTGTTCTGGAAGTCCATTTGACTCCCAAAACTGTTTGAAAATCAAGGCATGGCTTCCGATTAGCTGCAAGAGCTTCCTGCACTCAAGCGGAAGCTGTGTCAGACGTTCGGCTTCTGAAAAACGTTCGGAAAACAGAACATTTGGGAGCCGATTTGTTCGTCAACTAAGCCGTTTGAGAACCAAGGTTCCACTGTATGGTTACACGCCACCCTCCAATCTCAGAGTGGTGTGAAATTCCAGGGAGTTCCAGGCACACTTATCCAGGATCTGTGTTTCCTTTTGGAAAATGAGGCACAGCTGTGACTGTGGTGTCTTTATGATATATGGTTTATTTACACATATATACAACCTGAGCCTGTGTAGGAGGGGTCCACTGAATTACACTCCAAGAGGGTCTTGCCATTTCCACTGGATTCAAACAGATATCAGCCATTGCTCTCCTTTCTGCTTGTCACTTATGTTAACTTCTACTCTCAGCTTCTAACCCACATTGCTTTATCTGTGATGTGAAGGGGGCCCGACCCCTTTGTCGTCTCACGCAGAGTTCCCTTTGATGCTCCCCCAGGGGTCATTACACCTCATTTGTGATTTCGTGATCTATCCACTATAGACTCATCTTGCACCATTGCCTCGATTCCTTAATATTTGGTTATTGGGTACCTTATTTATACTGAATGGGAGGAAATGGCAGGCCTAGAAAGATCCTTCCTAGTCACTTGACACATCTATTCATCCTAGGATGGACTTTGAGATTGTAGGCTTCTCTCACCCTTATCTCTTGTTGTAGCGATGCAGGATCATGCAAGTGAGTTTGCTTATAAGAGCACAAAAAAGTCAGCCTTATAATGATCAGTAATGGGTGATAAGGCATGCATTGACTTCACTTTCAGTTAGCTCTTGTAGCCAAATGTTTTAGAAATAATAGTTTTCAAGAAGATGATAATTTTAGTTACAGTCAATTGTTATCCTGTGAATTCCTGAGTTATGTTCCTCTTCAGTCATTTGAAAATAATACTATTTTGTAAATGTGCATCTCAAGCATTCTAACTTCCATTTCACTTCAAATGTTAATTATTCATGCAACATAGGAGCTTTCATTTATTACATACAGACATGGATTTATTAAGCAACTAAAAAAAAACCCCACAGTGGTCTGGCTAGTGTCTTCTAGTAGCAGAAAAATCTAGAAAATTATAGCCAGTGGTATACAGTAAGTAACAGTGGCCCAGTTTTCCATTAAGACATGGGTAAGCAAACTAAGGCCTGGAGGCCAGATCCGGCCCAATCGCCTTCTAAATCCGGCCTGCGGATGGTCTAGGAATCAGCGTGTTTTTACATGAGTAGAATGTGTCCTTTTATTTAAAATGCATCTCTGGGTTATTTGTGGGGCATAGGAATTCATTCATATATATTTTTCAAAATATAGTCCGGCCCCCCACAAGGTCTGAGGGACAGTGGACCGGCCCCCTGCTGAAAAAGTTTGCTGACCCCTGCATTAAGAGAACAAGCCTGATTTCAGAGGTATGAAGTTGTATCCTACAAAGTGCAAATACTTCTGCCTGTGCAATAGGACTCCCTCTTTCTCTACCTGTCCCCCTCCCCACCTGTCCCCTCAACCATCTCTTTGAGATTTGGGAGGGGAAGCGGGAAGCATTGTGTGATTGTGTAGGTGGCAGTCCTTGCTCTAACAGGGTGACTTTGTTGAATACAATCCTGTATCTCTGATATCAGGCTTGTTCCCTTAATGGGAAACTGGTCCCATGATGTTACGAGTCTTTCTGATACCTTTTCCAGTCCTAAACCGGTATCTTTTTCAAGAAAGTTTTAAATAATGAGAAAATGTGCCTTTCGTGTTTAAGCAATGGTCTTCATTCTCTCTAATAGCAGCTGAACGGAACAATTTAATGCTGCACTATTAATAAGAGCAAACTGCATTGTCAATTATGCATAATATTTGTAGCAAACCCTGGCATGGACTTAGAATGTGAGGAGCTGAATAACTAAAATACTAGCCTACAGCTGTCAGTTGAGAATCACAGCAGTCATGGTAGTTCTGCTTGGACAGAGGTCTGTCCATAAACAGCAAAGAAATTACTTTGTTCCCAAGAAAGGCAGGATTGTTCTTTCATTCAAAACTGTGATGGCTTCTTCGCTATGCTTGCCGGTAGGACTGTATCATGAACAGCAAATCTAAGAAAGGAATTGTTGCCTTAAAGCAAACATCTCAAAGGAACAGTGGGAAATCTTAAATCTTGACATTTTTAGACAGAAAACACCACCCCAAACCCATGTGTATCTTGTCTCAATTTCTGGGTTTTTTGGGGGGGGTGGGGAGGGGAGGGGAGGGGAAGGGAAGGACACCCCAGTGGAAATTTAAAATATTTATTTTGCTTCTTTTTAAACTGTCTTTCCTTGTGATGGAGAAGGCAGGGCAGGGCAGGGCCCAATTGAACTTCTCAGCCTGGGGAAGGTCACAGTAATTGTTTTTCCAGCTGACTTGCACTGGATTATCAGCTGCACCACCCCCACTGCCCTATTGATGGGAGACCTTTTGTGTGAAGCATCTAAGCTTCTTCATTTAATAACATGCCTTAGTCAAACAGGAAAAAAACAAAAGCATCAACATTTCTGCCAGTAAACAAGATCTGCCCTACTTCCCAGTGAAGTGATGTCCCATATTGAGATGCGCCTTTGGAAATACAATGAGGAGTAGATGCTAATCTGAACAAAACCATGTGGTGCCCTTATTTGGTCAGTTGAATGAATTCACCTACTTCTTTATTTCATGTCCTCAACACAATGTCACATTTATTCATTTAACTTACGGCCTTCAGGAGAATTTATCAGCAGCTGGTTTAAGAAAGCCCATTTTATTTGCAAGCTGATGCTAATATGACATGAAAGGAGAGGGAAGAAAAGCTGAGTGGTGGGGGGAACCAAGGACTGTGAAACCAACTGCAAATTACTATACAGAAAAATTATTTTATAGTTTTAAGAAGAAGAAGAAGAAGAAGAGTTTGGATTTGATATCCCGCCTTTCACTCCCCTTCAGGAGTCTCAAAGCGGCTAACATTCTTCTTTCCCTTCCTCCCCCACAACAAACACTCTGTGAGGTGAGTGGAGCTGAGAGACTTCAAAGCAGTGTGACTGGCCCAAGGTCACCCAGCAGCTGCATGTGGAGGAGCGGGGAATCGAACCCAGTTCACCAGATTAGGAGACTACCGCTCTTAACCACTACACCACACTGGCTGTTTAAAATGTTTGGTGTTTTATTATGCTTTTATATTTGTTGGAATCCACCCAGAATGGCTAGGGCAACCCAGTCAGATGGGCGGAGTACAAATAAAACAACAACAACAACAACAACAACAACAACAACAACAACATACATCTTGTGTTGAAAAAAACTATGACTGAGACATTGATGTAAGAACATAGAAGGCATAGCCTTCAAAGACAGAAGGACTTTATAGCATACTATTCTTCATATAGGTCATTGATTGTCACAGAGTGAACAAGCCATTAAGTCACACTGTTCAAGTTAGAGTTAACTTTTTATTAGCAAAACCATGATCTCATAACCTCCAACATTTCTCCGATGAAAATAGGGACGTCCCATTCCATAATGATAATTTTACTATTTATACCCCACACATCTTACTGGGTTGCCCCAGCCACTCTGGGCAGCTTCCAACATTTATGAAAACATAATTCAACATTAAACATTAAGGAAAAGTGGTACATTCCAGGATTATAAATCAGAAACCAGGATGGCTTCTCTAAATCAGGAACGTCCCTGGAAATTAGGGACACTTAGAGGGTCTATGATCTTCACAGACTTGGTGGAGTGTCAGGCCTAATGAGCACAGCAGCTCAACTCTGGTAGGTCTCACCCCATGAAATCTGTTGCCGAGACTGAAAGTTCTCCCCTTCAAACAGCCATCTAAGTCTCTTCTCTCCAGGGCTTTCCCCAAGCAATTGAAGATGATGCCTGTGTGAAGCCTGTCACTGCTCTGCCCTTTTCAGTCCTCTTCTGGTTATGGGAGACAAGGGAAGAAGGGAGCTTGTCACAACAGGAGGGAGAAACACCCTGCCTGACTCATCTCTGCTTCTTGGCCTCCGTCCTCCTACTCACTGGCTCCAGCTTCTGCCTCTGATTCTGGACTTCTGTCTGCCACAAACTCACCCAGTTCACTAGGCCCTGGAACTTCTTCAGCTTCTGACACCCCGTCTTCTCCCTCTGACCACTCATTGTTGTCCCATCACCACTCCCTGGGCTCTGAGCTGTCTTCCCTTGGGGGTTCCTTTCAAACGGCCTAAGCGGATTGTGAGCGCTACCTGGGGCGGTCTGCCCTCCCTGTCCCTCCCTAGCTATGCCACTGGGGTTCCCCAGCTGGTTCCTCCCACCATTCCTCTGCGTCCAACCAGTCCATGACAGTACAACATATTTTCCCCACTCTGTTGAAAGTCACATTTGCACATTGCTGTACACACCACACCAGAGGGGTTGTCTTCACCTGATGTACATTACCTGTTTGCTTTCCCCCTGCCTGCTACCACCCCAACTTCTATTCATCAAACTGTCATCTGTGTATGTGAAACGACTGTCTCAAAACTATGCACCTCAGATTAACTGTGAAATGAATGTAGCTTATGTTTTCAAATTGGATGGAAGCTGGTTTGAGGGGAAATGGATCAAACAGCAGTATTTCTCAAGAAAGCAGAGGACAGATATGGATTGTGACTGACATCATTATACACAGCTTCAAACACCAGCAGTGGGAGTGCACTGGAGCTAGAGTAAACAGAGGTGGAAACAGCTATAGGCTCTAAACAGAGGAAAAACCTTTACATATTCAATAATCAAAATCCTTTTGGTCAGGTTGGGGAGAGGATCTCAAGAGAAGCCTCAAAAACACAATTATTCTACAAAAAAGAAAATGTCATCGGATTAGCACCTTAATTGCATCTTCTTTAGCAGCAATTTAGAATCTGCCAGGAAAATAGCATTTTAATTAAGTTAGTCAGTATACTAATCACAAATTATGTTCAGACACTAAATTGCAATAGGCTCCTCCCATGCCTTTTTCTATTTTTAATAATAACTATTTTATTTAACAATAAATGGAAATGCACGATCTTCTAGTATCATAATTATCCCAAACACTTGGGCCCTGTCCATACTATACATTTAAAGCAGAACCATACCACGTTAAACAGTCATGGTTTCCCCCAAAGAATCCCAAGAACTGAAGTTTGTTAAGGATGCTGACAGTTGCTAGGAGACCCCGATTGCTCTCAGATACAATTCCCAGAGTCTCCTGGGAGAGGGATTGTCTGTTAAACCACTCTGGGAATTGTAGCCCTCTGAGGGGACTAGGGTTCTCCTAACAAGTCTCAGCATTCTTAACAAACTACAGTTCCCAGGATTCTGTGGGAGAAGCCATGAATGTTTAAAATGATATGCTACTGCTTTAATATCTAGTACAGATGAGGTCTTGGTCATAAATTAAAGATACACTTTCTGCACTGATAGAATGAGCACAACATTTTCATGTTGGTTTCTTCAGTGAACTTGTTTCCACACTCTATTCTTACATCTATCTACTTCCTATAGAATAGACTTTAAGTTAATTTTAAATTGCCTTCAAAGTTAGTGAGGCTGTACTTTCACAGTGGAGTGTATAAAGAGATGGAAGTTGACTATTCAGTACCATTTTATGGCCCATTGCTGCCTTTCTACATGACTGATGTTTGCCTCAAGGCATTACTTCTCAAGGGTTTGCTCACCAGGGCTAGCAAAATATTTGTGCTATCTACTGAGGACGCAAGGTTCAAATAATAAGCTCTCGTGTCTCTTAGTGCTTTCTTGTGCTTTGTATTTCCAGCAACAACAAATTTATTCCTTCCTTTATTTTTCAAACTTCTTTCCCAGTATGGAAAGGTTACAGATACTGTAGCTGCCAACATGATAGTCATCCGAACTGAACTGCGCATTTAAAGCACTGCCAACAGTCATGGCTTCCTACAAAGAATCTTGGGAACTCTGGCTAGTAAAGGGTAGTGTGGTGCTCTCCCTGTGGAACGTCCTCCCATCAGATGTCAAGGAGATAAAGAACTACACTACTTATAGAAGACATCTGAAGGCAGCTTTTCATCGAGAAGTTTTTAATGTTTGACATTTTATTATGTTCTTATATTTTTCTGGGCGCTGCCCAGAGTGGCTGGGGAAACCCAGCCAGATGGGTGGGGTATAAATAATAAAATTACTACTACTACTACTGAGAGTTGTTAGGTGATCTCTATTCCCCCCACAGAGCTACAGGTCTCAGAGTGATTTAACACTAAATCTCTCTTCAAAGGGAGCTGGAATTGTAGCTGTGTGAGAGGAATAGGGACAGGCATGGATGCAGCCAGGGGGCGCGGGAACGCAGCTGCCCCCCTAAATCAAATAAATAAACAAAAATACTTAATTAAAAGTAGAAATTGTAGAAAGATTTTGACAGAACTTTCTGAGTACTTGGTGTCAAAATAAATTAATTTAAAACAACTGTTGTTGAGACATTTCATTCCAAATCTGCTAGACAGAGCCAAACAGAAGATGATGACAGGTGGGTGTCCTGCCCCTCTAACATAAATCTGGGGGTGGGGGTGGGGTAAGCTAATGATTCTTCAGCACCCTAAGCAAACTACAGTTCCCATGATTCTTTAGGGGGAAATGTAACAATTAAAATGGTATGATATGGCTTTACATGTGTAGTCCTGATGAAGAGTTGTAAGGGTCATGAAAGGCCACGTTTTCCATGCCGGCTGAAACAGAAAGACTACAGGATTCCTGCATACGCTTAACAAAGTCCAACGTCTTCTGAGGCAGTCTGTCTGTATCAAGAAATCCCTTCTAATTCTTCATCAGAATCCTTTTTCTTGCAATTTAAGCCTGTCAATTTGGTCCTACCCTCTGGAGCAGTGGAAAATATATGTGGTCCATTGTCACATGTTTGAATTTTGTAAGACTGCTATCACTACTCAGATGCAAACGTGTTTGCTCTGTAATATGGAACTGGATACACCATCATATCCTTTTATTAATAGGCAAACTGAGAAGCTGAATCAATACCAAGGTGAAAATATACTACTGTATATATTTTGGTCTGCGTACAAAAAGGCAGAGTGAGAATAGGTCTTTCTTGCTCTCAGTGGGGATTAAGAGAAGCTAGCGAAAGGCTCTTTATCCTGCTGAAAGTGTGCAGGTTATGGATGAAAAGGTGTCCACGTGCACAGGCCCACTTCTGTACTGGTGTGAAATGCAGAGAGCTAAGAGGTCATTTTATTTCAAGCAGCTGGGGTTGATGCGGAGCCAGACAAACAACAGGAGCCTCTATTCCACCCTAATGGACAAATGAGGTCAGGAAACTCCTCCCAGGCCCTCTGTAGGACCCTTTCGTTCACACAGCATCACCAAATACATATCCCTCTTCACCCGCATCTACTTGACGGGAGTGTCTAACTCTTTCCATATGAGCGCTATTTATTTAGCTTACTGACTAAAGCAGCTGCTTCAGCTCATAGATACGAACCTTTAAAGTTGGGGGTGGGGAGACTTCCCTCCTCTATGCAGAAAACATAATACACTCTTTGTGAAAAGGGCTAACTTGCATTACACTGGGATTATGGAGCCGCAGAAATGGGCATCTGAAGAGGAAATGAAAGTGAGCTCCACTTGAAAGGGATTTCCATGGGATACTTTATTTTTAAACATGGAATTCTGTCCTTTTCTTCTTGCCCACTATAGGGTGGGGATGGAGGAGGAAAAGAAGGGTAGTATATATGGGATGATTCATTAGGGTGGCGGGAATCTGATTTGTCGCAAGAATGAAACAATAAATTAGATCCTGCAATGTAGCTTCTCAAAAACATCCACGTGCATACTTAAAAAAGAGTTTTGTCCCACACTTTTGAACACATACATAGAGACAAGGAGGGTCAATATTGAGCAAACCAGTTCCTTCCCCTGTAACAATTGTAGCTCTGGTTTCAGAGTGTTGGGTGCATAGGACACATAACCGTGATTATAAGTTTGGAAAGCTGTTTAGAAGTCAGCATATGTGTTATATTTCAATATGCATCCACCCACCAGCCCACCACAAATCAACTTGGAGATCACAATGTGCCTCAGGCAGACAATGGATGCACCAAAGAAGACTACTTTGTTTTGAAAACAGCTCCATGTGGCTCAAAGAAAGGAGCCAACCCACACAACAACAGGGGAATTAAACACAAAACCATGGTAATTACCATTCTGTCTGGGGGTGGGGGGCACCAATATAGGTCAATGAATGAGGCCACAGCTACACAGGCCTTAGGTGTGGCTGGAAGAAGCACAAGTGGTCTGTAATGGAAAACAAAACAAAACTTCATTCTTATGGGGCCTACCCATATCTTCCCTTTATTGCTACCTCATAGATGGGTTTCTTCATTTAGCAAGGAAAGAAGCACACACTCGAGAGTTACAAAGGTTCAAAGAGTTACAAAGGCTTATACAACATAAATTAAAAACCTATCCCCCTCCCCCCAAAATCCTGGGAAACATAATTTATTAGGTTGCTAGGAACTGTAACTCTCTGAGGGGTAAACTATAGCATCCAGGAATTTTTGTGGAGTGGTGGAAGAAATGTGCTTTAAATGTATGGTGCATATGCAGCATTTGTTAATTGTAATGCAATTTAATTACATTCCAAGTGTTCAGATGGCTTGGGTTGGTTTTTTTGGTTTTTTGTTTTGCCCTTTGATCACAATTTAATAGTTTTAACTGAATTGCTCCAGTACTACTTAACTGCTCTAGTACTTTTTTAAATGAGTTTCCAAGGGCTTGTGTGAGTTGTATTTATTCTTGTCTAACAGCTGCTGCTCCCCAAGTGCTGTAAGCTGCCTTTTAAACTTAGAGAAATTCATACAGCAGTTCCTGCAGTACTGAGTACCCCTGTTCAACAAAAGTACATATGGCGTCATGGACCTTTTACTTGGGTCTCCTCTGTCATGAAGTCATGATCCTGTGAGCAAGTATCACTGGGTGGGGTTCCTCAGGCAAGTGGTAACAATTAGTCCCCCAAGTGGGAGCATGTGATGGGGCTGGCTGGTTGCCAGAATTCCTCACCCCTATAAACCTGCCAAGGAGGAGGGAAGAGAATATGCTGTGTTTTAGACTTGCTGTTTGATGTTCTGTATCTGGTGCCAGAGAAGAAGCCAATAAAGGCTGGTAACCCATTGGGTGCCTGCGTGTGATTGATTAGTAGCTTGAAAGCGACCCTCTCCTTGACTCCTTCCCTCCCAATAATAACTGGGTAGCGATCCAACCACAATTAAGACGGGTGTGAAAGTGGAAAGCACTTAATCTGGCTGCATCATGCCCGGTGTTATTATTTCAAAAGGCTTTATCTTTCTTCCCCTAAGTGCTCGTTAGGAACATCTAAAATTAAAGATGTCCCATGCTATACTTTTCTCATTCCATAGACAGCCACAAAGATTTATACTAATGTGTAGAAAAATACATTTTCTACGTGATCTGGAGCCAAGCACTGTGTTGGTAAGCTTACAACACAAGACCTGCTTTAGGAAATCAGTATATTTCACAGCATGAATGAAAATGTGTGGAGGGTCAGATCTGACCCACGGACTGTAGACTCGCCATGCTTGCACTAGAGTAAGGGCCAAGTTACAACAGAAATGTGGGAGGCCCGTAACTGGATATCCTGACATTATTGCTTTTACGTATCTGCATGTTTGTTTGTTTTTATCAGCAGGACAAATGGCAACTTTGGGTGGGGAGGAAGATGGTGTGAGGAAAAGGTTAAGCCTTCTGCCCACTGGTGAGGCTGCAATTGGTGATGAGTTTGGTGTACATTCCATGTCAGCCTATAGGAAACCTTTCTTTTATCCATATGTATATATTTTATCCATATGTATATATTAGTTCAAGGGACGCGGATGGTGTTGTGGATTAAACCACAGAGCCTAGGACTTGCTGATCAGAAGGTCAGCGATTCGAATCCCCACGACAGGGTGAGCTCCCGTTGCTCGGTCCTTGCTCCTGCCAATCTAGACGTTTGAAAGCACATCAAAGTGCAAGTAGATAAATAGGTATCGCTCCTGCAGGAAGGTAAACGATGTTTCCGTGCGCTGCTCTGGTTCGCCAGAAGCGGCTTAGTCATGCTGGCCACGTGACCCAGAAGCTGTACGCCGGCTCCCTCGGCCAATAAAGCGAGATGAGTGCCGCAACCCCAGAGTTGGTCACAACTGGACCTAATGGTCAGGGGTCCCTTTACCCTTACTATATATTAGTTCAGAACAAGGCAAGCAGGCAGCATGAACAGAAGCCCTGGGTCACACATACTAGACTGCCCCCAATATCCCCACCAGCAATATCCTTAATCTTCGCATGTTGAGCAGGAAGGGGAATTTTCATGTGTTTGCCTTAATGTGCTGAGAATTCACCGCAAGAGCCTTGATCACACAGGGTTTGTATATGCATGGGGGAATCTAAGCATGTTCAACCAAACAATGACTATTGCGTGAGGCTTTTCTGCTCCATGAGTAAATGTCAAGGGCAGAGTCTTTGCTCAAGTGCTGCAAAACCTGCTCCCTGCTTTGCTGGCCTATTTCCACCTGTTGCTTAAGGGGACAGAGATCATATGGGTGCTAGTCCAAAAAGACCTGCTGCTGCTGATATCTAGAGACATTAATTTAGACATTTAATTTTTGACGTGCATTATTTTGGATGTTATATCCACAGACATAACAGTAAGCCCTACAAAGAGAAAGAGGGAGAGAGAGAGAGAGAGAGAGAGAGAGAGAGAGAGGAGAGAGAGAAATGTCAAAAAAGCAAATCACAGATTCCCCACAAGTTCCTTCAACTTTTTACTCCTTTAGAACCTTGCACACCCACTGAGCTATCTTTCCATTTTGCCAAGATCTGTCCTGAGTGATTGTGTCACAAACTAGAGGTGCAAAGGTTATTTTATTAGTTAGGGCACATGGCATCAAAATTTCTCATCTGTGTCTACAGTAGTGATTCATTGTTTGGTAATAATTACAATCAGTATTCACTGTTCTAGGAGACTGTTCTTCCATGTCAATCTGTACTGCAAGCAATACCTATGGAAAGTTAAGATAAAGACTTACTGGTAATTTGAGCCAGTGTTCACCAACACTCATTAGTTATGTGTCTGTTTTCTTGATGTCAGGTCCTAGCTGCAGACATAGCCTCTGAATATTTGAGAAGTACAAAACCAGCAACATTTCCTTCAATACTGAGTTACCAAACTGCTCCCTTCAATCTTTCTGTTGAACCAAGAACCATTAGGTACATAGAGGTTACAGTAAGCTCATCTTAAAAAAGCTAGAATGAAACTGGTAAAGATTATAATTCACAGGGTTCTTAAAATCAGAAATCTGATGCCGTCAGCTGAAATAACTATGACGCTTATAGGAAACTGAATTAGCAGAAACTCAAAAATGAAAGAAATACACATTTTCTTGTTAAAAATTGTGTCTAAATTTATCCCAGTAAGAGTGGCTGGTGACCCTGAAAGAAATGTGGCCTGTGTCCCACAGGATTATTCAACAGTAGTCATTTGGGGCTGATCTAAGGCTTTTGAAATATATTTGGTTCCTTTCCTATGTGCTGTAGTATCTTTCAAGTGAAGCAGCACAAGTGATTAGCCTGGAATGTTGATTGAAGGCTCTTATTTTAAGAATGGATACTGTAGAATTTGAATACTAGTGGAGATCAGCATTCTGCAGGAAATAAAAAAGAAAAAGCCACCCACTTCCAGTCCCTGGAATTTGGCTTCATATAAAATGGGAATTACTTAGAGACAGAGGAACAAAACTCTATACTCCCAGTCTTAAAGGTAAAGGTAAAGGTACCCCTGACCATTAGGTCCAGTCGTGGCTGACTCTGGGATTGTGGCGCTCATCTCACTTATTGGTACAGCTTCCAGGTCATGTGGCCAGCATGACTAAGCATGACTAAGCCGCTTCTGGCGAACCAGAGCAGCGCACGGAAACGCTGTTTACCTTTCCACCGGAATGGTTCCTATTTATCTACTTGCACTTTGATGTGCTTTCAAACTGCTAGGTTGGCAGGAGCAGGACTGAGCAACAGGAGTTCACCCCGTCGCGGGGATTCGAACTGCTGACCTTCTGATCGGCAAGCCCTAGGCTCTGTGGTCTAGCCCACAGCGCCACCCGTTCTTACAACACTTTTAAAGGGATACATTTTGGAAATATATGAGCTTCAAAATGCTGAAGAATTCAAAATTATTTTGGTTTTTTTAAACTTGCAGTTTAAAAGATGTGAGGTTAGTGTACAGCCATATATCACTTACAGAAAGAAAACTTACAATAAATGTGTTTTGTTTAACCAAACACCAAACATTTTAGGAAGCAGTTAATTTGATAGCATAAGCTTGAACCTGGAGCCTTGAAAGACAGTTATACCATTCAAGCAGTACCCTGTGTAATTTTGAGATATAGGTCAGATGAAAAATGCAAATGCATGTGTGCTTGTGCCTTATGTATTGCAGTGAGGAAAGCAGCACCTGAATTCCTGTGTGTATGTGTATAATGGGGTGGTAACACTCGGCTGGTGTAAGTCAGAGCACCCATTTTCAAATTACCTTCCTTATCCATTACAGCCTCCTGTACCTGCCAAAAAGCTGTTCCTGGGAGTTGAGAGATCCTTTAGAACTGTAGGGGATGTGGCAGGGAGATGCTAAACAGTTTTATAACGTCAAAACATAGCAGGATCTACAGCAAAGGGTGCTTACAAATAAGGGCCTAGAATCATAGAATCATAGAATCACAGAGTTGGAAGAGACCACAAGGGCCATCGAGTCCAACCCCCTGCCAAGCAGGAAACACCATCAGAGCACTCCTGATATATGGTTGTCAAGCCTCTGCTTAAAGACCTCCAAAGAAGGAGACTCCACCACACTCCTTGGCAGCAAATTCCACTGTCTGTAAATTCTTACTGTTTGTAAGTGCAGAAAGGCCCCTAGGATTGGTACTGTACTAGGATGCAAATGAGAGAATGCCTTAGTTCAGATACTTGATTTATTTATTTTCTGGAAGCATTTTTACCCTACTCTTTAACTGAAAAGCCAGAAAAGACATTGAGGCACTAATGAGAATGACTCAGTTTTCAGGGATCATGCTATGGTACTTCACTAGACTTGGTTCCCTGCACTGGAAATGTTCATAAATTAACTGGCATTAACATATTCACCCTCTCCTCCTTTTTTGTGGTGATGCAGAGTATCTAATGTGTTTCCTGGCAGTTTAAGCTCTTTTTTGCCACATACTGAAGTAGCCCATTTCTCAGGGTCAGTCTGCTTCATTATAAGATCTCCCACCCACAAGCTGGATGAAAGTCAGAAACACAGGCTTCCCTCTTCATCTGCTATCTGTGACAACTAGGCCTCAGTCGCAGCATTATTAAGAGTCTAGACTCTTGACAGCATGTAGCCTAGTAACAGAGCAATGTATCTAGGAGCCTGCAAGTAAGGGCCTTTCTGCACGTACTATTTGTACAGTTGCTGGTTTTGGGGGTTCTTTCTGAATTTTTCTTTGGCATGCTGTCACACGTCATCATTATTCAGCTGTTGTTCTTGTTGTTGTTGTTTAGCCGTTTGGTTGTGTCCGACTCTTCGTGACCCCATGGACCAGAGCACGCCAGGCACTCTGGTCATTATTCAGCTAGTATACTAATATTATAGTATTATTCAGCTAGTATTCTGAAATAATGTACTAAAAATACATTTTCTTCTATGACAGAAGTCCAACTTTTGTGAAAGATCCAGAATGGATATCATTCCTCAATCAGTGGTACCTCGGTTCTCAAACTTAATCCGTTCTGGGAGTCCATTTGACTCCTGAAACCATTCGAAAACCAGGGAGCGGCTTCCGATTGGCTGCAGAAGCTTCCTGCACTCAAGCAGAAGCCACGTCAGACGTTTGGCTTCTGAAAAATGTTCTCAAACCGGAACACTTACTTCCGGATTTATGGCGTTCGGGACCCGCTTTGTTCAGGAGCCAAGCTGTTCAAGTACCAAGGTACCACTGTATTTTTATTTGTGTAGTATGTGTACAAGCATCTTCCCAGTTTTTGTGCGGAGGGTTCCCACAAAGCAAGACACAGTGATAACAGCAAGAACTTTTACTGAACTAAGAGAACTGGACAACAAGGGAAAAGTGACTGCTTATATACATTTCTGAAGGCCTGGGACACTCCCACTCTCAATGTGATTGGTAGTCTAAACTCCGAAGCTCCAAATCATAACTCAGAGTTTAAGGGCCAGTGGCAGTGGCCCAAATCCTGAATGTTCTGTGATTGGATATCAGGTATCGAATCAGAACACAGGGGCTCAGAATCCTTACTTCAGGCTCAAGCTCAGGCAAACAGAGACCGCTGAATACATTAAGAGAGGGGGTTGGTGGGCATGGTTTGGCAGACAAGCTTAGTTACAGAGGAGAGATGTGGCAGATAGAGACAATGGTACAGAGTCAAAATACTGCCCATGACAACAATCGCTAGCTAGAGACAAAATTTCTTCACCATGCCCAGCTTCACCAAAGCTCAGGCATACAAATAGTTTCTCTTCCAATCTCCTGCACTTCCACATATTAGAATTCTGGAATACTAGGCATTAAGTACACACACACACACACAGAGAGAGAGAGAGAGAGAGAGAGAGAGAGAGTCATGAAAGGACGATCCCCTTGCACATACACATAACCCTGACATTTACTGACTGGAGGAACCTGAGGGCGCATAAGGAGTGTGACTACAGCCACAGAACTTTTCTCAATTCAGGCACAACCTGCCATTAATGTGGAAAGGAAACTCAACTTAATAACTGCCCTATGTGGCCAAAGGTACAGCCAATCAGCTACAAATTAACTCTTTAAAAAAATACCACTATAAGTCTTAAGTGTGGAAAAGTTTTAAGATTGCATAGCATTGCTAAAGTTGGAGAAGGAGACTAGAATGAAGCCAACATGGGAAAAAATAATTAACAATCTACTTAGGGGAAACAAATTACTAATTCGTTTAACTAAACTGAAATGAAAATTCTCATAAAACAATTGAAGCTGAGTTGTTATTATTTATTTAATTAATTTGTATACTTCCCTATACAGTGGTACCTCGGGTTAAGTACTTAATCCGTTCTGGAGGTCTGTTCTTAACCTGAAACTGTTCTTAACCTGAAGCACCACTTTAGCTAATGGGGCCTCCTGCTGCCGCCGCGCTGCTGGAGCACGATTTCTGTTCTCATCCTGAAGCAAAGTTCTTAACCTGAAGCACTATTTCTGGGTTAGCGGAGTCTGTAACCTGAAGCGTATGTAACCTGAAGCATATGTAACCCGAGGTACCACTGTACCTGCAGATCTCAGGATGGTTCACAATATAAAATTAAAAAATTAAAAAACACAAATTGTAGCAAGTTGTAATGAAACAAACAAGCAAGACCCGCACCCTTCAAATTCCCTGCAGTTTTGTTTGTTTTTAAATCTTTATGATTTAAAAAACAGGTCAAGTATGTAGCCTTAAAACAGTGCAGAATATACTGTAGTGTGAAAGCAAAAGAGGAAGGTTAGAGGGCAGATTACACCACCATGTGGTAGAAGTGAGAATATAACAAAATACAGTACTCAAATATGAATTTGATATTTTATGGGACACATCAAAATTCATTGTAAAGTAAAAGCTAATCTGATCTACTCCCAAATCTGTCAGAATATGGCAACTTGCTTCTCCCTTTCCTCTTCCCAAAATGACTCCACGTGGAGGGCATTATTGTGAATGGATTTGAAGTCTCCATTGCTTCCCTCATCATGTTTTCCAGTGAATCTTAAAAACAGCCTTTCCAGGTTCATGATAATAGATTTACTTATATTACCACCTGCAGTGTGTTTCCTCCCACACGGTAATGGCAAAAATAATCCCACACTTATATTAGTCATATGAAGTTAACCTGAGCTAGGAAAAACAGGAAGCACACTGACAGTGCAATCCCACACATATTTACTTGGAAGTAAATCCAGATGTCTTCAGTGGGGCTTGATCCTTAGTAAGCATGATTAGAATTGCAGACTAAGGATGGCATTTTTGACATACACTTCACTACTTCATTTGCTCAAATTAGGGTTTAGTTCTAACTTTTAGTCCTACCTTTTAAAGTTTTCTCCTATGCTGAAAAGCTCAAACATTAAAAGGTACTGTATTTTTCACCCTATAGGATGCACTTTTTCCCCTCCAAAAATGAAGGGGAAATCTGTGTGCGTCCTATGGGGCGAATGCAGGCTTTCGCTGAAGCTTGGAGAGCGAGAGGGGTCGGTGCGCACCGACCCCTCTCGCTCTCCAGGCTTCAGGAAGCTATCAGCAAGCCTGGGGAGCCCTCGGGAGTTCCCACAGGGTTCCCTAGGCTGCGGATAGCAGCCTGCCGCCCGGAGTGCAGGGCACGCTGAAGCCGTGGCTGGGGGGGGGGGGAATAATTTTTTTTCTTTATTCCCCCCCCCCCCAAAAAAACCCCAGGTGCGTCCTATGGGCCGGTGCGTCCTATAGGGCGAAAAATATGGTATCTTGATAAGTTTCTAAACAAAAACATTGCCAGCACTTATTTGGTGATATGTCCCAGCAAATGCAGTAAACACACACAAGATTAGGATTGCAAACAAGAGGGTTCAGCAGCGTAACAAAGAGTGTTTCAATTGCTGTCTCCAAGCACAATGCTAATTGAAGTTAATGAAGACTTCTGGGCTTTGACTGAAATAAGTTTTATTGAAGTAAATAATGGACAGAAGTGGCTGGACATGTGCTGTCTCTGGGCTTGGAAGATAAGACTCATAGTTCAATTACAGTGGTACCTCGGGATACAGACACCTCGGGTTACAGACTCCGCTAACCTGGAAGTAGCACCTCAGATTAAGAACTTTACCTCAGGATGAGAACAGAAATCGTGTGGTGGCGGCACGGTGGCAGCGGGAGTCCCCATTAGCTAAAGTGGTACCTCAAGTTAAGAACAGTTTCAGGTTAAGAATGGACCTCCAGAACGAATTAAGTTCTTAACCAGAGGTACCACTGTATAAGGATACTGGTTCAGCGTAATGAAGAGTTGTCAGATATTTTATCATTACAGTGTTTATGTTTTCATGAGAAATTGTATGTAAGCATTTAGTCACTCAGCTTCTGTTCTAACGAGTTGAATCACTAGTTCCACAAATAATAATTCATACAACTCCCCCCCCTCTTTCCTTACAGCTATAAGCTTCAAGTTCCCTAAGGGGAGGAACTCATCGTTTTGAACTGTTATCAGAGGGAGTCTCTAACAGGCACACCTGCTTGACTGGAAAGCACAAAGAAGTGGGAAAACATTTTGGGCTGAGGAAACAATCATAGGAGACATAACAAGCTGACAAAATATGCCTTTGCACTCATGGGGGTGTATCTCAATGAAGTATTTTCACTAGTGCAAGTACTTGTGGCTGTGGAATTGAACTTCTATTCTCTCTCCTTGCACACCCTCTAAATCTGTACTGGGTTTTCTCCCCAACCAACCCTCCATAGATTTGGGGAAAGCATGGGGGCACACAGGGAGATGAGGGGAAATTCCATTGTGCAACAATTAAGGCAAGAGTGGACTGCACTCAGTTAAAGTATATTTTAAAAATGGCTACTATGCCTATTGAGCACTTTCCTGTGCTGTGCTATATGGAACTGGGCGATAACTCAATGTGTTCTTACCAGTGCTTGGTCAGCTTCAGAGCGAGCCCTGCGCCACCGGTGCTCATCTTCATCCAGCCTGTTTCATAGTCCAGAGTTCCTCAGAGTACCAAGGAGGTGCTTGAGCTCCAAAACGCCAGAGAGGATGCTCAGGAGCAATAATTGTCAGTTTGCATTTCTTAGTACAGAAAGTATTGATCTGATGTGTAGACATCGTTCCTATTCTACTTAATTCAAGAGGGTTCTGGAAGCTTCTCTGTGTGAAAGAAACAAGCAGGTTTGTGATGTTTGGGTTATTCATTCAGAGAAGCTGAGTACAACTGGCTTAAACTGGTTCTGTTATCTCTTCTGTCAAGGTCAGGCCGACTATAATAATAGGCCAGAAGGAGCCTGGGTTTCACTTTCTCTTTCTACTCTATTCCTTCTGGTATGGTATTCTGTACATAGTGGGATGTGGGTGGCATTGTGGACTAAACCAGAGCCTCTTGGGCTTGCCGATTGCAAGGTCGGCAGTTTGAGTCCCCACGACGGGGTGAGCTCCCGTTGCTCTGTCCCAGCTCCTGCCAACCTAGCAGTTCGAAAGCACGCCAGTACAAGTAGATAAATAGATACCACTGTGGTGAGAAGGTTAAAAGGCATTTTCATGTGCTCGGGTTTCTGTCAAGGTGTTCTGTTGCACCAGAAGCAGTTTAGTCATGCTGACCACATGACCCGGAAAGGCAAACGCTGGCTCCTTCGGCCTGAAAGTGAAATGAGCACCACCACCCCAGTCACCTTTGACTGGACTTAACGATCTAGGGGTTATTTGCCTTTACCTTTGTAGATAGAATGCTTAGTGTTGAGGTTTTAGACTTACTGAAAGTTCAGTCTGCTGCAACTGGATTTATTATGGACAGTGCCAATCCTGAATGTATTGGATTTGTGATCATTATGCTCATTTGCCTTCAGTAGCAGTAAAGCTCAGCTGGACGAAATACAATTGCCTCTGGTATATTTTTGGGGAATATTGCAACGTGCTTAAGTTTTTACTCCACTAACTATACATTGGAATCTGCTCCAGATCAATATTGAGTAGAATTCCATGACAATAATATCAACCACTTGTTTCATCTTGCCATTCCATAGCGAGACCAGGACTTCAATAGCGTTTTATGTTGGATCTTTTGCTTCTGGGATAGTGGGTGTTTTAATTCAGCCATGGATTTTAGTTAATAGGGGCTTTTTATTTTGCAAGCATTTAAATGAACTCACAGGATTTAAAGGAACAGTAGGCCATCTTATTTGTATCTTCTCAACAAGAGCAATTTGCTCTCTATACTCAATTTGAAAGACAATTAGAACTTTGTACTTGCTTACAAATTCATTATTCCACATCCTTCCTCAATGCTCTAACAAGCAAACGTGTGAGGAACTGCACAATGAGTGTGATCTCACTTAAGAATGTGCAAAGCAGTACCTTATTCCATAACCTTCCAATGTCACTGCATGCCACCGCATCACATCTGCTTTTTCTAATGACTTTAATAAAGCCATTAATTAAAGCAGAAAACTAGTCAGGTTGGTATTTGCATGCAATTTGCAGACTGAAATGAAGACCCCACTTCCTGTAATATAATCTGAAGATCACTAGCCAATCAAAATAAAAGTACGTACTCCCAAATAACAGAACTGTGTTCCATCTAGAAACATTATAGTGCATTATTCTGGCCCCATATGCACTATAAATTGAAATCAGTATCATGCCACTTTAAACAGTGAATTCTGAGAACCGTACTTTGTTAAGGGTTTTAAAAGCTTGTTGGAGACCCCCTATTCCCCTCACAGGGCTACAATTCCCATTTCCCCAGGAATAAAGGTAAAGGTAAAGGTACCCCTGCCCGTACGGGCCAGTCATGACCGACTCTAGGGTTGTGCACTCATCTCACTCAAGAGGCCGGGAGCCGGCGCCGTCCAAGGACACTTCCGGGTCACGTGGCCAGCGTGACGAAGCTTCACTGGTGAGCCAGCACCCGTGCCGCACACGGAAACGCCGTTTACCTTCCCGCTATAAAGCGGTACCTATTTATCTACTTGCACTTAGGGGTGCTTTCGAACTGCTAGGTGGGCAGGAGCTGGGACCAAACGACGGGAGCTCACCCCGCCGCGGGGATTCGAACCGCCGACCTTACGATCAGCAAGTCCTAGGCACTGAGGTTTTACCCACAGCGCCACCCGCGTCCCCAGGAATACGGATTGTTAAACATCAGGCAGGTGCCTTCTCTATACTCTCTTTGGCACCTGCTTAAAACGTTTTTGTTTAGGGAATCCTGGATGTTGACATGTTTTAATCTCTTTAGTCTAGTGTTAACTTTAATTATCTTTTAATTACAGTACTTGTTTTTACCTTTTTTAAATTGATAATTTTAATATTTCTTGTAAACGGCTTGAGGGCTTTATTGCCATCAAGTGGTATATAGACTTTGTTAAATAATGATTTTTATTTTTGCTGTAATGATGTAGGGGGGAAAAGGTGCTAAATTAGATTAAGGATTTAATGTAAATCTGGGCTTGCCCTTTACCATGGAAGGTTCCCATTCCCCAACTCATATTGCTCCTGTGCATGTAACCTTCTACAGACACATAGGGTCATCTATCTCAGGAACAGGGTAAGTAGCAAGGGCACAGCCTTGCGCCCCATTCTACATGTGCAAGGAACTAATGTCACTTGAGAGTAGAAGATAATGCTCACTTAATGAAGACATGATGATACTACCCATTGAGATTTTGTTATCTAACATTACCATATGCTACTTTTATTTATAGATCACCCTGCATTCTCTGCATGGCTCACAAGTAAAACAATTAAAAATTTCATCAGCTCAAAGATATTTAAATCAGATTTTGAGAAATATACTGCAAAATCAAACACTGCTACATATGTCGGACTTCAGTCACAGCCAGGCTTCAACCTTATTTACTTAGAACATCCATGCATACATTTCAACAGGACACGTAGAAGAAAGGATACTGCTGGCTTGCATCTGCTAGTGGCATATTTGAAAGAGATGTATATTTATCGAGTTTCTTATCTGCATTTTAGAAGTATATTCATATATTCTAAAACATTACAGCTCTACAGTACAATCCTCTATATGTCTGTTAGCAAGTAAGTCCCACTCATGTTCAATAAATCAGTCCTAATAGTCCATATTAAAAAGCTGTATCAAGATGCCAAATGTAGTGAAGGATCAGCAATGGCAGCCCAGTTTTCAGCTTTCATTTGGGTGAATGGAAAGCTGTTATTTCAAAATTTGTTTTGAGATTGCAATAAAAAATTGTTTTACATTTGCATCTGAGAAACCAGCTACCCTTGTTATCTGATCCAAATCAGCATCTTCTTACATTGAAGAAAATATCCGATGGTCATAAACATGATCAGGAAAACTTACAAGCATCTGGACTACATGTTAGTGGTACAAAGAACAGTAACAGGCACAGCAAGGAGTTGTGGTAGGAGGGGAGAAATCACCCAAAACTAGGCTGAGTTCTTGCCAAGTCCTGCCCCCCATCTCCTACACCCAATCCCAAATTGTTCAGAAGGGTTCCTCCCGGATTGTCTGGTTATACTTTTTGAGAAGAGGTGATTACAGGAGAGGTAAGGGACAGGAAACTCTCAATCTGCAAATTTCCATAACTTAATGATGCCAATTACCTTCAGTTTTATTCACATGCCAAGATAGAAATCCTACCAAATTAACTTGAAAAGAAATGGCAATGTTTGCTTGAGCTTCCAGCTTCATTACAGCTAGAATTACTACTATATATAAGCATCTATTTTATAAAAGCCTTTTCTTGGTGAACAGTGCCTGTTTTCCATTTTTTTAAAGAAAGTGAAAATAAGGATGAAACAGCATGATGTGCTGCAATTAGATGTGAACAGAATGTGCTGCAGCATAATGAAAACTCTGTGATGACTAATGGCACCTAGGTTATTTGGAATATGAAAGGCATTCAAGTTTGGCAAACGGCATGAAGCTTCAATTTGGAGGACGAGGTGATTAAGAATGAGCACAAAGACCTGCAATAAAACACTTTTACTGAACAGTTTTAAATTCCAGTTCAGCTGTAGAATTTTTTTAATGAAACGTTTACAGCACTATTTACATGTATTCAAGTGTCACAGTACTAGGAATCAAATCTCTCTAAATAACTTGTACACAATACAGTTATAAAACTGAAGCAGAGTTCTATCATATTTTATTATTTTATTTACAAAAAAGACAATACAGTCAAAGTATCACTTGCTCCTTTTTAACTTTTGAAATTCTCATCAGGCCACTGCTAGCATCTTCTGTGAAATTTAAACCTAATTCTTGGAAGGCAGGAATATAAACATTAACAATTAAATCATTTAAACAAGCCAACAAGTTCCACAGATGTAGGCTCAGCCAACACTGCTCATTATATCAGTACCCACAACTAATAGAAGACTAAACAGCTGCTACTATAAATGAAAGTGTTATTCCATTGATCTATTAAGCAGCTAACACACTACTGCTGCCATTCTTCTTCAGAAAAAGCAGGTTAGCCACACTTGCTCTTAATCTGCCAAAAGCAATGTGAAAAATCATAAAAGAAATATAAATCAAAATATAAAACCAAAAAAGGTACAAGAGAATATTGAGAGCAATATTTGCATTTCAGTGGTTTAGAAAAGATGAGAATAAAAAAAGATTTTTTTAAAAAAAACAACAACAGCATTCATGACCAGAATTTCCAAAGGATGTCTGGCTTTCCAGAAGTATTCTCCTTCCTCAGGTGTCTGCATTTTCAACCTCTAGGACACTGGGAAACACTTCTTTTTTACCAGACAACTCTAGCAGTGATTCAACATACTTCAAACTCAAGTGTCAATATTATTAGTAATATCAATAATAATTATTCAGCCAATGTTGTGAAGAGATGCAAAACTTGATTCAACTACAGATAATCGTTGCTCCAATGCCTTCAAAATCGTTTCTGCCTGTTAAGTAAGGGGGGGGGCGAGAAACATTTTAGTTTACATTATATGTTAATTATAAGTTGTGTCCCAAATTCATGGGCCCACAAATGAATTACAAGCCAGTATACCTGACACTCATCCTGCCTCCTCAATATGTCATCGAGTAGGATCACATAAGACAGGAATGGATGTCACCTTCCCCCATATGGTAGAGATCAAAGAATCGTAGAGCTGGAACAGACTGCAAGAGTCATCTAGTCCAACCCTTTGCAATGCAGGAATCCTGCCCACAGCCATCCCTGGGTGGACTTGAACCACCAACCTTCTGGTTGACTGGCATGATCAGAGGATGACAGCATGCTCTGTCTGTTTGGGGCTGCATTTGCACATTGATCTCCAGCCAGAACTACATGGGGAACTCAGCAGCTGCATGCATATTTCAAGATAACTGCATCCCCAGTTGCAAATAGCCATTATTTTCTCATATAGGAGTACAGAAAGAATCTCATGTCTCTTTTCTCCCCTGTTTCCCTTAACAAGTTCTACTGACATGATTACTGTGTTTCTTAAGAAGAGGGATTTTAAGAAGGAACCATCATCAAACCATCTTTCACATCTGAAAAAAGTAAAACATAAAATAACCATCTTACCCTTCCTAGTGACTCTTCTAAACTAGCTCGACTTTCAAGCGTTAGAGGCTCTTCATCAATTTCAGCTTTTTGTTCCGAGGACCCTAGGGTATAACTTGGACATTGTACAGTTATAAGTAACATCACAATCACCCAATAAAAGTGTGAGCATTTATTAACTGAAGAATAATTTACCAGTGACAGCAGTCATGACTGTAATACTCAGTACAGTGGTACCTCTGGTTACGTACTTAATTCGTTCTGGAGGTCCATTCTTAACCTGAAACTGTTCTTAACCTGAAGCACCACTTTAATTAATGGGGCCTCCCGCTGCTGCTGCACAATTTCTGTTCTCATCCTGAAGCAAAGTTCTTAACCCGAGGTACTATTTCTGGGTTAGCGAAGTCTGTAACCTGAAGCGTATGTAACCCGAAGTACCACTGTAATTAAAATGCACACATTATTTACAGACTGGTTGGCCCCTCCCCACTATTTTGTTTTAAGTAATGAGAGCCTGCATTATAAGTAGAGCCTGCCAGGTTACCTGGGTGAAGGTCCACCTGAGAATGTAGGGCTATGTACGTAAGGCAGGTGATGAAATTCCAGGTAGATGTATGACTAGTGATAATCAGCAGCAACATGTTCTGGTGCATCCCCAATCCCTAACAGGAATGTTCCTCTTCAGCCTCAAGGTCAAGCCAGCTCAGAACAGACGTCTTACAGAATGTATGAGGGGCAGGTTTCAGGAGGGGGATGAAGAGTGAAATGACATCTTTCTCAACCTTATGCAACTCTGTGGCCCTGTACAGGCCCTGAGATTGGCCTCAGAGCCTTTGCTCCCTGATCCCTGATTACGGACCATCAGATTAGTAGGTACCAGGAGCAGGGCATTTTTAGTGGTACCCCTGTATCTTTGAACACCTCTCCTCACATGGCACTTTCATAGGTGATTTTAAATAGGATATTAAGAACATTTCTGTTCTCCTTGATATTTCCTTGATAGTTTTATGCTAGATTCATGTTTTAATCCTTACTTTACTGGTATAATTTGTTAATACTGGTATTTGGTGTACAGTTAACTCACAAATTGTGTGCACATTTAACTTGCATGATTGCAGCTTTATGCGCTTGGCAGATGGCCAGTGGCAATCACACTAAACGCTCGCAAGGCAGAAAGCTTTAAAATTATTTCCAGGCTCTGGTCTGGGAGGCTCTCACAAGATCTTGGATGTCCCTATGAGATCTTGCAAGAGCATCCAGAGCCCACACAACAGCCTGCCAGAACCCAATAACCATGTGGGGGGAATGACCCATTTGGCGCACCAGCTTTAGGAAAGGTGTGGGATATTCCGGGGTCGCTCTGACTAGGTGTCATTTTGCCTTTACATACAATCCATGAAATGTAACCCCCACACACCTTGCAAGTCATCTATATTTATTTTATTGACTTTTCTTAGCTGCCTTAGGAAGACTTCACCCTAAAGATATTACCCTTAAGATATCAATGCATTAAATAATTAATTTAAAAAGGATAGCAATTAGAACTTTACAAGTGCAATGCCTAAAATTAATACCAATTGAACAAAATGGTCAGTTCTTGAAAAACACCAAAATAACTTAATGATGCACTGCAATACTTATTACATAATACTTGAATTTTGAGCAATGCAGATTATTTATTTACAAATTTATAATCTGCACTTTCATTAAAAAATAGCAACGTGGAACACAACATACCAAAAATAGTAACAAAGAGATCAATAAATCCTGATGGATTTAAAAAGAAAATGCATGTTGTAAAGACAAGCCTAAATGAAAAAAATTTCAAAATACATCTGAAGGAAGAGATGAGATCACAATCCTCTATCTGTAGTTACCCAAGCACGCATTCAAGGATAATTTTTCAATGGTTGCTAAGGAAAGTATGGTAATTGGATATGTTTCAGAGAACACAATGCACACTATTACCTCTGTGTTAGAAAATGCTACTTGCAAGCAATTGTCAATGAAGTCTCATCTGTGGAAATGGCAGGTATTTATTGCACAGAATAATGGTTAAACTTAAAGGATTGGGGGGGGGTAGTGGGGAAAGAGAGGAAGAATTTGATGTTTTCCTCATTGTTACCTAGCTGAATGCAAACAAAAACAAAGGCCAGTTTTGATTCATTTTTTCCTTCCATGGAGGAACAGAAAAATATTTGCGCTACTGTTCTTCCCCTCCCCACAAAAATCTTTACGCACATCAGAAATAACCTGGAGTATTGAGGAAGTTGTCCCGTTTTAAGAGTATTTAAATAATCAATTATCATCAGAAGAAAGGCAAACAGAACTATTGCTTTGCTTACCTTTCAAGAGCATCAACATTTAAGCAAAATAAATCTCGTTTATAATCCAGATGTCTCGGAGTGCATCTGTAAATGTTTCCAAGGGTCATGTTGCACCCAGTGCAAAACAAGGTTTCAAGCATGCTGTAAAGCAAAGCATCACTTAGAAAATATGTAACATCATTTTAACATGTTCATGTTGTAATTCGGAACACAGCAATGTACCACTTCCAGTACAAATTAAACAAATGGCATAAAACAATTAGTGGAAAGTTGTTTTTTACATATATTTTAAATAAAAAGGATTTATCCTGTCCTCCTTCTGAGGAGCTTCTAGCAGCATACCTGGCTTTCCTGCCCACTCCTAGTTATCATCACTAAACATCAGGAAGAACTTTCTGACAGTAAGAGCTGTTCCAACAGTGGAACGGTCTCCCTCAGGAGGTTGCAGACTTTCCTTCATTGGAAGTTTTAAAGCAGAAGTTGGAAGGCTATCTGTCATGGATGCTTTAGTTGAGATTCCTACATTGCAGAGGGTTGGAGTAAATGAACCTCAGGGTCCCTTTCCAACTCTACAATTCTATGATTCACAACACTCCTCTAGGTTGGTCTGTGTCTTAATGCCTGGCTCCAAAATCACCAACTGGTATTCACAGCCAAGTAGGGATTTTGTGGCAATGCAGTCAAGATATGAATTTATTCTGAAAGTTATTCAGACAGAATTATTTTATATACTTTGTTGTATTAATCTGGTTTGAAAAACCTAATACCTTTTTTCCGGTTCTCCCCTTTGCTCTTCAACTTAATTAGATCATAAATCAAAGACAGCCTAGAGTGTGACTGTGCATGGGTGACCTTCCTTTACAGGGAAGGCCAAGAGATTACCACAGGTGTCAGAAGCAGCTGTGCATGTGAAGGCAACTTCACGATAAAGAAGACACAACAACCAAGCAAGTCTGGGAAAAGGCAGTCAGGCAAAATGTAACACTATGTGATGCTTTGAAATACAATGCCAGGCACCCTGGAGACAGCCAGCTTGGGGCCTATTTGAGAGATAATAGATAAGGTGGAAGCTGAGCTGTCTTGGTTTGTACAGGGGCCCCTTGTTTATGGTCTCCAGAGGGATAAACAAGGCCAGGCATCCATGTTAGACAGGACAGCCAAAGGTGTCAGAGGGATCAACCTGAAGCGGGTTGGAAACCCACTCCTATTAGAACCTTCTTGTGCTTCTTGGGTGCAAGTTGTGTATGTTTAGCTGACTGAAAGCAATATTTAAAAAATGGTTTTCCCAGGACTTTTTTAAGGACTTGGTCAAAAAGGTGCAAATTCCCATGTACTGCATTCATGCAAGTGTGCAAAAAATAAAACAACTATTCAGAGTGATGGTTAGCAGATGTGAACCAAACTCTTAAACCAGTTTTAGTCTTAGTCAGTAAGCACAAACAATGTAGCTTGAATGTTCAAACAGATTCAAAACTGTGTGGAAATAACTTTTCTTGGAACACTTGTAAATATTTTAAGAAGTGACAACTCAGTAGCAAGCACTGAAGATCATTAACCTATGTATTTTTATTATGTATGCACACACTTCCCAAGGAATGTCTCCTAAAAAATCTTGAAAACACTAACATAATAAGATATACATCCCACACTTCCTCAAAGATTCAGTATGAGTAACAGGCTTAAACCAGATGGCTTCAAAAAACAAAACAAAAAAAACCCTGCTCTAAAGTGGCTTCCTATTCCCCTTCCTAATAAAAAGGAGTCCAAACATATTGTCTATTAGCCCATATGGATACTTTTAGGGCAAACCTTTATTTTGACTTTCTTCTTTACATAAAGCTCTATTGTGAGACACATCTGTTTCACTTTGGGATTTTCACCGCTTACCAGCCATATTCGCCTGCTCGGCTTGAAAGTTTTTGTTCCTTGTCCACTGAAACATTGAGCGTAACATCTGAAAATCAAAAGATGTAAGATCAGTAGAAAAGTAGTCTCCCATAAGTACTCCCAGCCCAATTATGCTATTTATCGCCAACACAGAATGGGAAAACACTGAATTGGGTTGGCAAAAACCTCTGTCCCAACTAAGGGGCACAATAATGCCCACATGCTTTGGTCAACCAGGTGGCAAGGAGTAAGTTTAATGCATATTCCAAAACACTTTGGAAATTAAAAAGTGGCATATACGTCACTAGCACTAGAACTGAGTCCCATGAATTATCTTTGGCTGCAAGTTTAAGCACATTTACCTGGGCGAAAACCCCACCGAAAATAACTGGACACACACACAAATATAGGATGGCAACGTTAGCACTGCAGAATCTTTCCCCCGTTCTCTCTTTTCAAGTGTTTTGCTGTTCCTTCTGCAACTTCACCATATTTACTTTCTTTTATTGCAATGCCTTTGCTTTAATGCCCTCTCAAGTCGCCCAGATAATTTCAAGTGATGGCGCAGCCTAAAACCGCCTCAAGAAGGGAGACTTGGATCCTAAGACCTACGTAAAGCACACGAGAAGGGCGCGAACAAAGCCAAGAGAGGAGCCACTGAATGGTGGTTTATGGGGGGGGGGGGAGGACGAGCGCGCGAATATTTGCACGCGCGAGGGAAGGAAGCGCGCGAGGGAAAGCCGCGGTGCGGGCGGGCGCAGAGCGTTTCCCAGGTGATTAGCCGCGCGGGCGGGCGGGCGGGCGCCTTGTCGCTCACTCTTCAACAAGATGCAGTTGGTGTCCTCGTCGTTAAACTCCCAGCCGAGCGTGTCTCCTACGGGCCGCTTGCAGCCAGCGCACAGGAACACCATGGGCAGCTCCTCGGACCCCGCTTCCTGTCCGGGCCCCGGGCTGCCAGGGGACGCCTCCGTCAACGGGAGAGAGCTGTCTTCCCCCGGGTGCGCCGCCATTCTCTTTCAAAGCCGCCCGCGCCGCGCCCCCTCCCCTCCGCGCCAGCGCCGGAAATAACAGATGCAACGCGGTGCCGCTCTAGCGCGCAAACCAAGCCCTTCTCTTTTGCCTCTCCCAGGAGAAGGGGAGGAGTCGGCGGCGCTCGAGAGCGGGTGGGAGCATGCGCTGTGGCGCTGGGTGATTCAGCACCAGGGAAGGGCATCGGTCGGGCAGGTTGCGGAGTTCACCATAGCAACGCGGGGGAAGCAGCCGCCTTGAGCGGTCTAAGGGTCTTTGCGAGGTTGCATGGTAGTGATTTCTGAGAGAAGTAGTTATAAAAGAATAAACACTCCAGAATACAGATTCTGAAGATTATTTTTTTTTAAAAAAGGGGGGTCGCGTGATTCTTACAATCTTTTCGACAGATACGATTCTCAGTACCACCAACCAACCCCGAGAGATGCAGCTGCTAATGATAACAGCAAGAATATGCACACTGTGCAGGTTTTGCTCAAAAACCTGCTTGAGGTGGTAGTAGGAAGCACATCACACGTAGCAGTGGCATCATTGCGCCTGCAAAACAACCGACTCCAGTGTGGTGGAAAAGACTTCTTTGAGGAGTCTCCACGTGCCACCCATTTCCCACATTCGTGTTCGTTTCGTGGTCAGTTGTGGGAAAGGGGGGTGCATTGGAGAGGATTGAAAGGTGGAGTTGTTCATTTCCTGCAGTGATCACTCTGTTGAAACGGGGAGTAAGTGGGCAGTGCTGTAGGTGAAAAATTGGGTGTCAGCTGTTGCTAACGCCATTTGCTTTATTTTAGTGGGCTGGGTGTCATGTTTGTTTATCTTGGTAATGTGTTGGTTGTCCTCCCTGCATTTAGCTTTGTTTTATGACAGGGTTCTTATTTATTTGACTTTTTAATTAGTCCTTAATTTTTGTATATTGCCATTTTCCCTGCTGTGGGGTCGAAATATTAAATGAAGAACAGGTTATGAATAAAATGATGATGATGATAGCCTGTCACCTGCTGGCATGGTTTTCTTTACCAACTTGACTATGTGTCTTTTCTTATTACTTGGTTCTGTATTAGTGAAAACATAAAAGAGTTAACGACATCTTGTACTTCCCGCAAGGAATGTTCACATTTGTCATTCTGGCACCAGAGACCATCGCCATACACTGACCTTCATTTCTGCTGATTGGGTCTGGTATCTTGGCATTCCTCAAGGATGACTGCTCAAATGAAAAACTGCACAACTACAGAATCTCTTTATAGGAACACTTAAGTACAACTCATCATAATTGTTGGTTGGGGTTAGAGCTGGCTAGGAGGTTGTACTGAGATGGCTAACAAGACAAATTCATCCAGTTTTACTTACGATTTTGAATATTACATGGATTATTTAGATCTACTTCCAGTTGATGCAAGAAAGCTGAAGGCAAACAGATGTAAGTATTGCATTATGTGACCAACTAAAGCAAAAACAACAAAAAAGAAAACATCCTTTGAAAAGTTTAATGTTTTTGTAAACACACTTTCTGCATGTAAATTGCTTATTTAGATTGGAGTTTTTGACTACTGCATAGTAATTTGTTGACTACCAAATTCAGTACCAGTCTTGTGCAGGTTGACTACTAAGACAGTCCACCTACTTCATTGAAACTCTTTTTCAAGTATGTATACATTAAAATTGGATGGAATGTATATTTTTGTTTTCAAATGACTTAACTGCTGGAATACATTAATATGTTTTGAACATTGTAGTAAATGACAGCTTCCCTCTTACTGTTACATTAAAACTGAGAATATAAGTCATGCACTTCAAATGCTATACTAATGAAAGCAATGTTTTGCTATTAATTTTTTTAGTATTTGGAGTTTCAGGAGGGTGTCCTCACTTAAAGCACTACAGTCCCTATTCCTTGGGAAAGAAGCCTTCCTTGAGTGGACGTAATATTGCTTAGTAATCTATAATAAATCTATAATAAATGCCTTAAGGATTTGTAAGGTGTTATAAATTTCTTTCCACAGATTCAATTGTCATAGCCCTTTGGATTGGGCTTGCTTCTTTTGTGGCATTTCTTTTCCTTATTTTGTTCTATATATCTCGGACTGGTTCTACACCTGTGAAGTAAGTACAATGCTTTGTGTTCTGTAGATGAAAAGAAATGTAAGGTCGTATGCCCTTATGAAAGACAGGACTTGGATGCAAAGCAAGCATCCTAGATTTATATCCTTAAGCATCTAATTAATGAACACCTGGGCTACGTTGCTTCTAAAATTCTAAAATACTGTATCATACTTTCCCTGCTTCCATTAGGCTCACAATGTCCTGGTTTGGATTACTACTGTGTCACTTCATTGCTGCTTGTATTATTTCTGAATCAGGGAACTGGGGCTAACAAACCAGAATCATGATGACTTATTAGCTGACATTAAATCTTAGTTCCCCAGATCAGATGTAATACAAGCCAGAAATCACTGTCTGAATTGAGTGCATGTCTTGCCTGCTATAACTCATCACACTATTTCTCTGAGGGGGTCCAAATAGGAATTGCATGTTAGTGTTCCCAAAAATATCTTCCTACTGGCCCTGGTGTCTATGAAGCCCTAATTCTGCATGAGTCTTTTAAAGAAGTAAAGTGAATGTAGAAAATCGATGTAGGGTGATGACTTGAATTTTTTTTTCTTGTCACCTATTCAGTTTGTTTTTGAGTCAACCAACCATTCTAACTGTGAGTCAGGTGTTTTGGTTTTAGTAGGCAGGCATCT
This sequence comes from Podarcis pityusensis, assembly GCF_964106645.2. Lineage (NCBI taxonomy): Eukaryota > Metazoa > Chordata > Lepidosauria > Squamata > Lacertidae > Podarcis > Podarcis pityusensis. Next base: position 52,475,313 of record NC_138027.1, read on the forward strand.
TAAAACATAATACATCAAAAGCCTTGAAAATCAGCTTTCAAAACTTCTGAAAAAAATAGCAGTAAATATTTATTCAATATCCAGCTTAAAAGTACACTGTATCTTTCGTGATACATAATTACAAATAAGTTATGAGTTCCAAAATAGTTCTCTTTATGGCAGCCTCCCCCCCATCAAGATCTGAAAGCATGACACACACTTTACATTTAAGATTGAAAGACAGGGTGATGAATTAAGAATGGGTAAATGTCTTTGCAGAGAGAAGCTATAGCTTCTTCAGGTTCCCGTGTTCTTTGATCATCATTCTTTTGTTTACCATTTGCTGTTCCATGTATCAGTTTAACATGGGTTATAAATGTGTCTGGTTGCTTTGCTCCCAGCCAAAGATCTCCAATGTAAACAGAAGTGAGGAATATGCTTGCCCCTAGGAAATAAGAAAATAATTGTCACAATCAAGATCTTTTCTTAAAAGTTGATCTATATTCATCATTTACTCTGCTTATTTTAAATGGCAGAGTTTCCAATACATTTTTAAAAATGGAACATTTGATACTTCATTAAGTGAACATGGGTTATTGATGTTAAACAACACTTTATCCCTTAGAATATCCCTTACCATACTCAGGCTTATTTAATTTCTCAATCAATTTTAATGTCACCAGAATATCCTACTCTACATTACTAGTTAATCTCTTAGTATCTTCTGGAATTACCATATTATAGCAAAAGGCAAAATTTCAAGAAGTTTTATGGGGGAGAAAGATTATATGCTTAGTTTCTCCTCAACTTCCTTGCTGAAAATAACATTACCTTTCTTCGTTCTTTCTTCCTCTGTTACTGCCGAGAGGCAGAACCTTTCCACAGTCTCATGAAAAGCATTTTTGGTCAGGTTCTGGGAATCTAGTAGGTGCAGCATGATTCCATTAAGCAAGGAGAGATCACTCAGTTCCATGGCCTTCTCTTCACAGGCATTGTAGACAGTACTGTAAAGCTTAAATATACCACTTCTGAGAGTTGAATCTTTAAGAATCTCATCTACCACAGTGCTGTTTTGCAAAGCACTCTTTTCAAACCACTTGAAAGTCAAAAGTACATTTTGCACGTTGAAGCTGCTGTCGAGAAGAGACTTCACTAGCCATCTGAATACTAAGTAAGCAATCTTACACGTAAGACCAGGATTGTCATCTTCATTGTGCTCTTTTGAATGCTTTGCTGGCATATCCAGGAATACAGGTTCCCAGTGGAAAAGCACAGATCTCAGGACAGATCTGCATTCCTCTAAATATTTCTCCCCCTGCTCAGATGCTGTTTCTGGCTCTGTTTCAATTTCATTCTTCTTCCGAACAAGTCGGGATGATGTTCGAAATGGTGCTTGTGCTTTGTTTTTGTCTTTAATGTTTTCTGTAGTAGAAGAAAACAAGCAAAATACTTACAATAATTTAAAGAAAAATGAGAAAATTTGAACTTTCTGAAAAGTATCTGTTGGTCTTATTGTGAAAAATGTTTCTCAGTGGGTACTTGGATGTCTCCAAGTTGCAGCAAGCAGATGTCTTCACATTGGTACAGGAGAGGTTTCAAAAGGTGTAAACTGATTTTTTCACGACTCTGCACAACCATAATCTTGCACCTGTCTTAACCTCTCCTGCACTGCTGCGAAGACATATTCACACCTAAGGGAGAATGGTAATAAATTAATCAATTCAGTATTTATTTAAAAGCGAGACAGAAGGACAGATAGAACCTCTTGCTGAATTATGCTTTTAAAGTTGGAAAGTAACAGGTTAAAAGTTCAACCAAATCCCAACAAAACAAATAGCTCAGTTGCAGGAAGCCCAGACCTGAACATTTATCTTGAGATTATCATCACTCCATAGATTTTGCATGAATGCTGCCAAAAATATTTTCTCTAAACAAACATTATTATAAGCCCTCTCTTTTAAATCTACATTAACAAAAGCAATTTCCCACTATCTTAAAAATGAGAACTCTTTCTTTTATTTACCCATCTCAGTGGTGTTTTATGTGTGGGATCACACAAACTAAAATGGTTTCAGCTTCCACACAGGTCTCTGCTCCTTAATTATCCACCCCTACAAAGGCTCAGGAAAGGGAAAAGTGTTTGGGTAAGGCCTTGACTGTCCTAAGCAGATCCTGGCAAACTGACATGATGAAAGTCACTTATACTCAGCTTCATTTTATATAAAGAGCATATGGTGATGGTCTATGAAGTTTACCACTAGACCAAAAAAAACACAAGGGAGATATGAAATCCTTTTTCTTGGATTATGTCTGATGTTATTAATGAAGTACACATGTATTTTAATGATTTCTACTCCCTTTTCAAACTTCCCGAGGAAGCCTGCCTGGGGCCAACAATAATATCTTTTTAGTGTGTGGTTAAGGGCTTCCTCTTCTTCCATGCATTTGATGAAATATGATGAGCTGGCTGTTGTGTTCAGTACTTTCAGAATTCAGCAGAAAATAGCTGACCTTATTTAAAACACATGATATATTTAGAACTTACTAAGCAATTCTTTTATTTGGTACTGTTGAGCAAATATCTGAAGAACATCTTGAAGTTCCACGTCTTTGCCAATTATGCTCCACTTGTGCAAGAGCAGCAGAACATCTTTGTTTGAAAGGACATGCTCATTCACAGTGAATCTTCCCATTTGTCTGAAGGCCTCAAAAACCACAACGCGGTATTCCAATACAGAATGCAACGTGCTGAAAAACTGAATCAATATGGCAGAATCCAAGTTGGTCCTATTTGGCAGGAGATGGAGAAAACAAAGGTTACAATGCTCAACCCAAATGGTAACTAAACTCAAAATTTGCTTTTGTTTGGAAACAAGTGACGGTTTATTTAATTTTTGTCTAACACAAAATAAGAGTCTGAGGCAGATAAGATTGCAGCAAAAAGACAGCAGTGAAACATGAAGGCTACTGATTTGAGTTATCGTTTGTTATCAGGTTGCATAATTTGCTCTGGCTTGCATGCAATATTAAACTGTAGTTTAAATAAACTATGGTTTAGTATACCTGAGCGCTTCTTTTCTCTTCCACTGTTACTATGCCCTGCAGGGGAGGATACAAGACAGAGCCTGGCTTGTCATGATGTGCAAACCTGGGAGGAAACAAACCTCAAGGCTGGGTACTCAGTTCACATCAAGCCAGACTCTGGCTTGTTTCCTCTCCCATACCGTACAGTCAGGAGTGAGGTAGGAGCAACGTGCTTACCGGCATTAAACCATAGCTTATTTTAAATGATGCTTTAATGTCGCACATGAACCAAGCCATAGTAGGAATAACACTTCCAAACAACAATACATGTGCTGGTTGGGTTCAAATAGCCAATTCATTTTCACAGGTTTTGAATCTATTTCTTCCTTCCAAGCATACATACACTTTTCAGGCAGGGCTACTCAAGTGCTTGATGTACATAGCTTTTAGGGTATGTCTTTCCTGAAAATGCTGGTACACAGTAAACAGAAATAAAAAGCTAAATTTGTAGTGAACTCAAGTAGTGAGTGCATTGTAGTGAACTCAAGTAGCAAAAATTACACAGTATAAGGGTTAGGTCAAATGGAAAACTGGTAATTGAAAAGAGACAAAATCAGGCATAACATCTTGTTAGGGGTGAAAATGACTCTAAGGGTCAAGAACTGCCAAAATTCACTGATAACTAAGGCTCTGAAGAATTGCAGTGGCTGAAAAATACCATATGCAATAGTTTTGAGAAGGCTTAGACTACTGAATGCTAAGCAGACTTCAGCAGTGCTTCTCTATGGCCCCCGCTCACAGCCTTGATTACAATTTAGAAAGGTGAGAAAGATATTCTGGAAAATAAATAAAAGCACAATGTATTGAAGACAGGCTCCCACTGAGCAGAAATGACGAGTGGACCACTTAGACATTAGCAAGTACCAACCAATACATTTCAGATCTCTGCAGAAAAGCTAATCTTTAAAAAAATGATTGTTGCCATTTAAAATTAAAAATAAAAGGTGAATTTTGAGATATTACAAAAACTCAAGGCTCAATGAAATTTAATTCCAGATACATTAAACAGAAGGAAATACATACCGAATGTGTTTAAGAAGCATTAATAAAATGTGAAGAAATTCACTGACAAGCTGGAGAGGAAGGAATCTCTGATTCTCTAGTAGCTCCTTCGTATCAGGTGTTCCAAGTGACTTTTGTTTATCTCCTAAATTGGTTACCCAAAGAGTATGGACTAAAGAGATGACACTGCTTAGCATCTTGGATTCCAGAAACCTAGAATGAAGGAAGGAAGGGAGGAAAAAAATAAGTTAAAATAATAAAAAAGGTTCCATGTTTATTTTATAGCAAACCAGATTACAATAGTACACCAAAATAGCATTTACAAAATAATATTTCTCAACCATTATCCACCAGTCCCATGAGCTGGGTACACAAAATGTTACCTTTAATATTGTCTTTCACCTGAGGGGAAAAAATTAAATGGAAGGGAAAAATCCAACACTGAATCCAGAGTGTACGTTCCTGTTGATGTATATTTAAAAGAGTCACTGTAGGATCTAAACCTTGAGTAGACTTTGAACATTCATTTAGGTAATTCACATTTCCCACATCAAACACTACAGTGTGTGTGTGTGTGTGTGTGTGTGTGTGTGTGTGTACTGAGAAATTGTGTGAAAACAGAAACTTAGTTCAACAGTTTTTTGGCTGCAAGCCAAAAATGGGATCCCATTTCTTTTAATCCATACCAGTTTAATATGGGACCTAAGCTGAAGAGTGCTGAAGTTGTTAAAAGCAAAGCACAGTAGCAGCAACCATGGGCAGAACAACCCATTTTCCCACTAACAGCATAACAATCCTCAGAACCTCTTCATTAGTCCCTGGACAATTTAAGTTGAGTTTCAAGAACAGGAGATTCAGCTTTTAAATAAAACATTGCTAAAGCCAGTTTTCTGACTATTATTCAGTTACATTACATTTCAGAAACATATTTAGAGGCAAAGTTTTCTTCAACAAACAAGGACGACAGAGTATTAATAAAATGTTTTCCCCAGAGAAGCAATAGAACACTCTGTTAAATTCCAGTTAATGAACTCAAGTCTTTGCAGGCACATGGAGTACAGCTTCAGACTACATGGCAACTATAGTTAATAATCCTTAACTAAGTTGATAATTATATGTACAGGCTAACACTTTAACAGAATCAAAGTTTTTAAAGTATCTCTAAGTAAAAGGATTTAAAGGGCTTAAGCTGTTTGCACGTTTACTCAAAAGTAAGTCTGTTCACTGAAGCTGGCATCCTTGTAAATGTTCTTAGGATAGCTGCCTTAGTGGCATACCATGACCTCTACGAGCAAAAAATGCTTGTCCTAATTTCTTGCTCTCTCACATATGCACATTTAAAAAGGTGAAAGAAAGAAAATATTTAGCAATCAATCATGAATACTCTTCTATGCACCTTTTATCTAGTACAGATATTATCCAAGTTAATAGGCTGTGATCTCTTATTAGCTGATAGGCAGCTTTGGTGATGTATGCAGCATTTTGAAGTATTTCCAGAATCTGATGCTGAAAGACAAAAAAATATATTATTTACGGTAGTTATATAAGATGTCCTTAATAACTTTCACAGCTGCAATTTTAAGCCTTTGGGAATGAAACAAGGGGAAAACAACTAGATCTAATTATCTGCAAACACAATAAGAGTTCTGTGGCACCTTCGAGATCAACAGTCTTTTGGAGCGAATATATCAAAGATGGCGTCACTCTGGATATTATCTTATTATTATCTGGATATTATCTTGAGTGTGGGCAGAATCTACAGTATCCATCTGAACATTGTCTTCAATATCTCGCCTTAAAATGCATGCAAAATGGTACCATGACTCTTCCAGAATGCAGACCGACATTCTAAGGGTACTTGGTGACCTATATCTTGCTTCCATGTGTTAATATAAAAAGTACCCCAATATTTTTGGTTCTAGTGTTTTCAACAATTTTACAATACTTTCCCCTCCCTTTTTAGCACACTCCTTGGTCTTAGGAGACAGCTTGTTATTTTCAAATTTTGTCTCAAGCTTTCTATTCATACATAATGACTAAGTTTTATAAAACCTTACTAGCAAATATTGGGGTGAGGTGGGGGAGAGAAACAGTAATGAGATATAAATTAACATACAGGCAGTGACTGATTGATGCACAATCACACATGCACACCAAACCCAGAAGTGACCTGAAAACATCACTAAAAGGTTGGAACGAGGGAGGAAATGCTTTATGCAGGTCTCACAGACAAGCGTGGGAGTCTGGAATGTAACCCCTGCACAAAACAAGGATTGCTTGTATCTTCATAAATTACGAGTAATTCTATGCACATTCACTCAGAAGTCAGTATTGTGTCCAAGCTTATTCTCAAGTAAGCAAGCATGAATCGCAGCCTTAGAATATTATTACTACAGACTATGTTGAGATCTAAAGATAGCCACAGATGTTAAAATTCTTGACACATTAAAGACTTAACTGGATGTTTTTCTTTTAATATATGACTGAATGAGCGTAGTTCTTAGAGAAAAAGTCTTCAATGTTTTCTTTTTGCTTTAAGTTAAAAGCTTTTAGGAGTATCTGTATGTGTTTCAGTTGCATTTTACCTGGGAGGATTCATCACACAGTGGACTATGGAAGAAAGACAGAATGACATGGAAAATTCTCTGATAATCATATAGTTCATAGCAGTGTTTGTCTCTGAGTCCTTCCCCAATAATTGCAAGAATCCATTCACGCTCCATTTTGTGCTGGAAAATAAAGAGGGAGCATAAATTACTATTGTAACTTTTCCACTCTATTTCCACTCTATAGGAATGTCTCCAACAGACTGGATAAAAATGAAGAAAGAAGGAAAAAAACCACATGATGCTGCAAACAGATACACAAAAACCTAAATTCCAGATATGCCAGTAATTTGTGATGTTGCTAAATATAATACACATTTCTTATTTTAAACGGCTTAAACAATTTTTTTCATTTTTCTGCATTCAGAATGTGCCTTCTTATACAGTCACAAGAAGTCACATACTGAATGTAGGAAAAAAGATGCTCCACTTGCCTGTCTGTATCTTATTGCAAACACACGGATAACCAGCTTCACCATTTTTTCTTGTGAATGTAACATCCCATGCCTGCCGTGGTTTGGTTTAGTTTTTATGTGTTTTGTTTGCTGTATTTTGTTATTTGGGTTATATGGATAACATTTAATAAAAATACTTTTTTTAAAAAAAATGCAAATATGAAATTTGGAATGTGTTTCAAAAATGTGAATGGCAGAAGGAAAAAATAAAGAGGCCATGCATGAACAGAATTGCATAACAGGAAGAGGTGGCTGCCACATGGACACTAATCTCAGTGTCTGAACAATGACTCTTTTACCATGCTCAGAGTTTAGAAATGAAGATCCTGGGTGCTGCAACCAACTATAAAGACTATTTACATAGTGATTTGGTTGCAACAGACAGGAAAAGAAAATTACTTGACAGGTACCAGATTTTTGTGTACAGAGAACAGAAAGCAAACAATTGTGCTATTCATGAATGACAGTTTAAACTACACAGATTTCTATTACCTCTGGATCAAAACTGTAGAAAAGCTGAAAAAATCCAGGCACCTTCTTCAAATCCAAATACTGATGAGATAGAAGGAACTTGTTCAGCTTTGTGTACATGTGCTCCTCTGGGAAGAAAACATAATGGTTACTGTAGCATGAAAAACGCCCTTATCATTTCCATTATTAAACTCTAGAAATTTCTATGCTCATCTTAAAAATCTCTCATTTTACAGCATGACAAGTCCGACACACACATTTCATGATCACAGGGATATCTAAAATGGAAGTAACAATTTGACTAAAAGCCATTGTTTTTCATTCTGAAACAAAACAAACCAAAATTTAACAGAAACAAAATGGTTATCTGATGAATTAAGAAAGATTAGAGAGGAGGTGTAACTTGTTCTAGAATACCTGGCTTTAGCATTTGGTGGGCTACTCTTGAAACATACAGTGCCAAAGGGAAAGTAAATCTGAGATTTGGTTGTCTGATTCCATTCTGCACAACATCCATAAGGTAAACCAACTGAAGCACAAGACAAAAAGAGAGAAATAATTAGGAAATTGGTTATATAATCCTATCAGTAACTGCTCAATTGTACACACAGTCCTCATATGACAACACAGTATGATTTTCATCAGGAACTGCAGAAAGTATATGTTAATCATAGTACAGAAATTATACTCAATTGAATTAGAATACCTATCCTAATATAACTGAATGGAAGTGATGAGGAAATGATTACTAATACAAATGAATGAGAAATATTAAGTTCTGTATTTCACTCGTGGGTTGAGTCCTTTACACAATTTGGAAATCTGGGAGGTGGGCAAGGAAGTTACATAGTACCCTGAAAATCAGAAGCCTATTGACATCTTTGGCAGTTAGCAATACAGTTATCCTAGGAGATGCTTTCAGAGCTAGTTTAGTCTTAGGCATGTTTTCAAACCACTGCATACTTTAGGAAAGCTAAAGTTAACTCCTTACCTGCTTCTGTTCTCTAAACCGAGCCCCTTCCAGGTGAGAGCGGAAAGAGCTCAGGACATAGTATGCTGCCGCTCGCATGTTACTGTCATAGCTGCTAAGGGCTGCCACTGCCAGACCCAAGGCATTGACGTCAACAAACTTATGATATGCTACAACACATTCTACATAGGAAAAAAGGAAGGGGAAGGAATGTTTTAAAATGTAAAAAGGAAACTCTCAAAATCTTCTACAAGGTAATTTTTTAAAGGAAGACTAAATTATAGGTATGCACATTAAATCATAGCAATTTCTAGAAGAAGAGTGAATGAATGCCTGATTAGAAAATTGTCCTCTCCTATTCTTCTGCAACAAAGAATTCAAGATAGAATCTCTCTGAATTGCCTCTGCTTAAGCAAATAAAGACACAAACCCTCTTGCACCTGAGTTTCTAAGGAGCCTTCCATTCTGGCACCACCCAAACCACCTCTCTTTGTAGCCCTCCTTCCCCTACACCGAGGTGCACATACAGGGTCAATTAAAACAGATCTAATTACTCTTTACCATGCTTTTGTTTGTACCATGTGGTGTTTGATACAGCTTGGTAATAAGGATCTCTATTTCTGTTTCATCAGTGCATGTATATTTGTGGAGCAGTGATTCTACTTCAAGCTAGTGATTGAGAGTTTGGAACTAGAAGGCAGAGCAATTACAGCTGAATCTTTTCCCCATGAGCCACCCCTCTTCCCTTACTAAAAGAGAGATTCTGTCAACAAGGAATCTTGTTCTGTATTTTGGGGGCTAGCCCTAAATTTATGGAGTGAAGATTAATCTGGAAATAGGAGTATAGGTCACGGAAGGAAACATCAATGCTGGACCCGGCCTTGGCAAAATGAAACTTGACAGCAAGTTTAATTTATGTTGGACATACAGTTTTGTTTACAAAACCTTGGAAAAATCAAGGGAAAACGGCTGCTGAGATAATGATCAGTTCTAGAGGTGTCTTTTTTCCCATTTGTATTTCATTTGGGGCTTTTACGCCTAGTGAGAAGCAATTATGGAACATTTCTTCACAGGAGACTGTTATAAACACATGTAGGAAGCAAAAAATATAACAAAGACCCTTTCGGCCACCTGCTGTAACGGCCCAGCATGTTTGGGGTTGTTCCACAGAGCATGTTCGGAATGAACGGCTGTCAAAAGATTCCATGGAGACAGCAGGTTCTTAAAAGATTATTTGAAGGATAAAAAGAAGGATTGTGTGATGCAGTAAGTGGGAGAAAGCCTCAGGGAACTGAGGCAGCAAGAGAGGCAAAGAGGAACCAAAGCAAGATCTGCAGCTTGGATGGTGTTAGTGAGAAAGACAAAAATGATACAGGAATCATAATGGGGAAAATATCTGGTTTTGACTGTAGTGGGGTGGACAGACTTTAGCTGGATGCTCCCATGTCCTAAGCCGGGCATGGCCAAACATGGTCCTCCAGCTGTTTTGGGACTACAACTCCCATCATCCCTAGCTAACAGGACCAGTGGTCAGGGATGATGGGAGTTGTAGTCCTCAAACAGCTGGAGGGCCAAGTTTGGCCATGCCTGTGACCTAAGCAAATGCTTTCACACATTCACAGAATGCCCTGCTGCCACTGACCAGAAAAGATTTTCTTTCTGTGGTAACGCAAAGTCTGCAAGCTAAGAGAAGCTATGGCAATGAAGGCACAAGGAAAAGGAAACAAGAGTCGGTGGACAGGTGAGGTAACTATCATCCACAAAAACAGAGAATCAAAGCAAGCAGTGTTTTTCAAAACAATATTTTTTCTGGTGGTGGGGAGAGCTTCCCAGCCACTTGAATTCTCCCCGCTCCACCCAGATTTCACATAATCAATCCAGCAGCAACCAATATTCCTCATAGCACTGACAAATCTAATGATTCCAAACTCCTGCAAAACAACATAACAAAATACAGGACAGGAGATGCTGTGGGGGAAAACACACACCCACACACCCCTTCACTATTAAAAAGAAGCATTGAGTCTTTTTTCAATTGTTGAGTGGAAAATTTTGGTTGGGAAAATGGAGACGGGTAAGTGGCAGGTACCAAGACGATGCATGCAAACCAAAAACGGTGACTGCCAAGTGCACTGGCGGCCCTTCCAAGCCTGCTCACGATGCAGAATCACAAAACTGTGTGTGCTGCAGTGTCAGATGATGTTCTTCCTCCATCTCAAAACCCCTTCTTGTTTTCTTTAAAAAGTATAATTAAAGCCTTTGGGGTCAATTTGATATCTGATGTCTGCTCTGAATGAAGAGTAAATAGCTTAATGAGCAATTACATTATCAACTAGCCACCTGTTTCAGAAGATGCCATGACTCCTGGGCAAACGCAAACCAGATGCCACAATGCAAATGAGCTCCGGATTTTGAAGCATTTTATAAACAGATAAGACAGACATATAAAGTGTACTATGTTAGTTCAGCAGATGTGCATAAAGAGCTTGCGTCCAATTACACAGGCCTCAGACTAAACCATGAACACAAATAAAAAGCAAAGGAAACAGCAAGAAATATTCCAAAATCCACAGTTGGCCAACATATTTGTTAGAACCAACCAAAATGTTGTGTGCTTTGGGTTTTGTCAAAACTTTTGATTGGGCTGGAGGAGATATATAAAGCAAGGACGGGGGGAGGAAGAAAACTAACAAAATAACCAACAAAAAATGGTTCAGTGTAATAGCCTGCCTTGTCAATATAAAAACTGCCATCTCTTTTATTTGTGCTCTCTACGTTATTGTTTTGCTTAAGGCTGCAGAAAGATCTGGGTAACAGACTTAATATTCTCAAAAATGGAGATCAGCCATTGCCTTTTTTTAAAATCACACAAGCTTAGCTGCAACCTCAGACCTGCATAGCAAATCTTTGATACAGTTTTCAAGCCATAACTTTTTGGGGGGGGGGGGTCTATGTTTACAGTTTCACACTAAATGCTTCCTAAAATACAAGAAAACCATTTCCTATACCTGGTCTCAACAATTCACTGAAGAGATGAAGGAGAAAACAGGGGTCATAGAGATCTTGAAGAGCCACTTCGCTTTTGCCTTTGCTTAGGAGCATCTGTTCTTCCTAAATACAGGACATAAATTAAGGTATGACTGAATTTTAATTGACATGCTTTTTAGCTGCGTGATAGCTGTGTTACTGCTTTGGGCTGTTTTTTTTACAGCTTTCCCTGACCTCAATGACTGCTGTGCAATAAGAAACTAAGAAGAGCCTGCTAGATGAGGCCAGTGGTCCATCTTGTTCTCACAGTCACCAACCAGATACCTAGGGAAGCCTGCAAGCGGGGCTTGAGCACAACAGAGCTCCCCCTTCCTGCAGTTTTCATCTACTGGTTTTCAGAAGCATGCTGCCTCCAACGGTGGAGGTAAGACCATAGCCTACTAAAGGATTATGATCCTATGCATGTCAACGCAGAAGTAAGCCCCACTGATTTCAGTTTCCAGGTAAGCGTGTCTAGGATCTGCAGCCTGACTGCTTCTCTCTTTTGCAAGAAAAACCTTTATGCTTCCTCAATAGCTGCTACAATTTTGGCCCAAGGGTTTGGTGGTTAATCCCTAGATCATAATTAGCACCCAACTCTGAAACCTCGCTGAACTGAAAGGATTGCAGTTTCGCAGCTTTCAGGCAGACTATGCAGCCGTTACATTAAAAAAAAAAAAAAAAGAATAAGACCCTTTAATATAAATCAACCACTGTGAATATGCCACTTTCAAGATAAATGACCTAAGAGTAAAATAGTTCTACTGTACGTATGTTTTTAAAAGGACAGAAATCTGCAGTCAGATTAAGGCACCTCTGTGGACAGAAGATGCCGATGCTGTGGGAAATGGAGAATGGTCCTCATCATCATTTCTCGGTCTAGCAGACACAGAATTTCTTCCATGCTTGGCTGCTGCCACAGGGACCTTCCCAGACTCTTGCATGTCTTATGGTGCTCCACAGCAGCTGGACCCCAAAGCAGGATTCTGGAATCATATTAAGATGCTATGTGTTTTCCAACTTTGTATATGAAGAGAAGATAGCAATTACACAAAGCAATTTGACTTGTAAATGGTAGAACAATGTTTTCCTTTTCTCTTTACTTCTTTATTTATTACCAGAGAAACCAAAGGTAGGATGTGTTTCCTTGACAACCTTAGTTTTCCTTCCAAAGCACTTTGAAACAAAATTAAACTACGAAGCAATAGTCACTCTGCTGTGTTCCTTTTTAGCCATCTTGGGTCTTAGAGAAAGGCAATACTGCCTCCTACACAGTATCACAGTATCAGCAATAAACAACACAGTTGTTTTTGGTAGCCGCCACAATATCACTCAATGAAAGAAAATGCTTTTTTCTATTAAAAAAAATATTAGAACTCATTTCCAAGGGTTCCACCACTGAAAAAGGTGGGATAAACCTCAGGAGGTGGGTGGGTTCACAGAGGAAAGAATAGATACCTTTTAAAAAGAATGTACAGTATGATGTGAAAAGAGAGGCAGATTCTTGGAATAACCCATAAATGATTCAGGGTGAGTTGAAAGAATCTGTCAATGTTCAGATTCTAAAATGGATCAGGTGAGTCAACTTTGGAACTGCAGTCTATCAGATTCCATTCCCATCCCTACCACTAGTTTTAAGGAATAACTGTTCCTCTGCACAGGTTTAAACTCCCCTCAACATGCCCTTTGTATATGCAAATACCTGAGGCACGTAATCCACAGGAAGGCAAACCTGACACACACTGTACACACTATATACCCGATACACTGACCAACATGGCAGTCAACTAACCTGAAGTTTACAAGGCTTAGACCATTCTTTTCATACAATTTAAGCAGCTGCAATATCTTCTGGTCTAAAAATAAAAAAGAGAAAAATTAAATAGATGATAGATAGTTAGATAGATAGATAGTTAGATAGATAGATAGTTAGATAGATAGATAGATAGATAGATAGATAGAGTGCCAACCTTTGGGCACATGCAACTATTGATTTCTGCAACATTGAGTAAGAACTTTAATCTTAATCAAGAGAGGTTTTTCACCTGACATCATTTTGAACACAATACTTTGCAATGAAGGCAGTGCACATGTTCTGCTGCAAGTTATCATCTAAAGGCACAGCAGATGACATATGAATGCCTGTGGATCAGTATTAAGTCTTGGTGGCATTCTGTTGTACAAAACACACAACACCCTACTCAGTTTCCCTCAGGCTACTGCTCTGTACTTCCTTTACCTAAGCCACAACCCTCAGACCAACCAGTCTCTGAACCTCCAAATACAATTCCCTTCCAGCTACCACTCCTGCTACTTCTTGATCACTATCCCTGTCTCTGAGGACACTGTTTCTTTCTCTCCTTTTATCTTTGTTTAGTCCCATTTCAAATAGTTCCCTTTGGACAATGGGAACAAAAAGAGGATAGGAAAATTACTTCACTTAAACTCCTTAGTATGCATGCATGCACTTATTTATTTGGTCATTTTCCCGAACCACCCAGGAACAGCAGGATTTGTCTGAGCTACTACGTATGACACACATGATAGTTTGGCTGCTGCATTTTAAGAAGTCTCATTTTTTAAAAAAAAAATTACGTCATGCATCTCTTTCAACTGCAAATACACTTACCTGTAATGCTCAGTGTTGCACCGTAGGCTCCAAGCAACACAGCAAAATGGTTGCTCTCACAAACTGCAGGGCAGAGTTTCACTAGAGTCAGCAGGATGTCCACTAATGCCTCTAAAGCAAAAAGTAAAAATATTTTTCTCCCTCTTCCAAATGACTTAGCCTCTTGTCAAGCAATTTGAAAATACTACGGTTGCTCCGGCGCTTCCTTGCAACAATGGTGCTGGTCACTCACACAGCTAGGATATTCTCTGGGGCAAGACCTGCTGAGATGAATGGAGCACCATGAGAGCTTTCATTAAGCTCCCATTCATTTTAGCCACGCAGGAGAACTTCCCAGTGGACAGTGACTGTTGCCAACAAAATGGAAAACACATTATGATATAACTGTGAAATGTTCATCACTTTCACATAGGGCTTTTTGTTTTTGAAGAAAATTAAGACCTTTTTCAATTCAGAAAACATGTGTTCCAATATGAAGGGGGCCTTGAAAAGTATTATTTTATCAACAGGAACGGACAGTGTGGTGGGGCAGCGCTGCCTTTCTGACACCAATGTCCCTGCCTCTTACCAAGACAAGGGTAAGGGGGAAGAACAAAGTTTAAAGGGAGCACCAGATTGGCTCTAATGGTGCACCCATGGAGCCCTGATCTCACTTCTGGTTTGCCTCCTCACTGCGTAGTCCAGGTAAGCGGCAGTTCTGCAGCACTGATCCACACGGTTCCAGCTACTCAAGCTTCTCACACATTCATTCAAGTTTTGTGTGGAAATTAATTGGGCCATCCTTCCTTTCTCCTCTAATCCCCATCCAGTGTATCATGGGAACTTCTGCCCTTGTGCTAACTAATGGGTCTCGGGGTTAATTAAACAACTTTTGCATAGGTTTTTCCAGGGTTCCTTTTTGTAAGCTCTTAAATGATGCTGTGTAGCCCAGATCCTTTCAATTTGCATTACTCCACCTATTCCTGCATCTAGGATAAATTCCACTATGCCACTTCCTAAGAAAAAGGGACAAAGCTGAGATTCTGAGGATTTCAACTAGCACTGTCAATACCCCAGTAAGACCAGGTAACCCAAAACAAGTGGGCTATTTTTTAGCATGCTTAATTACAAAACAGACAAAGCTGTATACAATGCTGCAATAACTGTTTCAGAAATATATAGCCAAAGAGTAAAAAATAAAGTAAGAAATTCTAAGTTCAATGATAAATAAATGCAATCCAAATGCAAACAAATAGTAAGAAAAGGCACTGGAGCTGAAAAAATATACAGAAAAGGGACAACACAATGATAATGGAGAAGAGTTAGTAATATGTTAAAAGGTAAATGCTAAAATAATTATGTTCTAGATAGAGCAGCTCTGAAAACATCTAGGTGGGCTGGCAAGTGGAAGGATGAAAAACAACACGTGAAAGACACTTGGGTTATATATAGATGCACAAGGAAACAAATGAGAAGGTGATACCTCTTTCATGAATGTTTGTGTCATCACCTTCTTGCGACCTCAGCATAGTTGACAAAAATAAGGAGTGCTGCGTGATCATCATATAAAGCACCGACAGCTTCACTAATCTCTGAGCAGCAGGGATTCCTTTCTGGTACAGCAAATTGATAGCTGCATTCAGAGTTTTCAGAAAGCCCTGGTCTTTATAACGGTACCTACATGACAGAGATTTAAAGAGACGTTGAGATAAAAATAATGCACTCTGCCTGCAAAGTGAATGAAAGAAAGAATTATATCCCAGGTGTTGGTTTGGTCTGTGAAGCAGCTTGCCACACCGTTTTAAAAGTACTGTATATGATATCAATTGGTAAACATCTATTAACAGAAGCAAAACTACTGCCTAGTGAGCCATAAGCAACCCTAAGCTCAGTGTTGTATGTCATTGTAGCAGCAAAAAATACTCTTATAAACCTAAACATGCTTACTTGAGTCCCATCTTCACAAAACTGTGCCAGTCTTCTGGAGCCACTTCAGTTACTGCGTTCTAGGTAGGTAGGAAACAGCAAAACAACACTTAAAACGTAAGACAGTGGGCATGTGGTGGTGCAGGGATAACGCTTCGTGGGAATGCAAATTGCAATATTAGAAATCACAAGGGGGAAAAGCAGCAAAAATCCCCATAAATAAAAATAATACAGTATCTAGCACAGCACATTACAATGGCTACAACAGGCTGAAAAATCATTAAGCTGCCTGTCAAGGCCATCAGCAATTTTCAGGTGGTCCGTGGGAGGTGGGGAACCACTGAACTAAAATCATAAACCAAAATACTAGCATGAGGAGCCAAGACCACAAAAAATGTCCAGGCAGCAGTCAGCATTAAAACATCAAAATACAACAGAGAGGAAATGCTCAGCCCAAAGCAGTCTTGATGCAGCATGTTCAGCAATGTGTTCCATAGGGTGAGTTCCCTGCAGAAGAGGCCCTGGTCACTGCCAAGCCTTCTTCATGGGATCTGGAGGAAGGCCTCAGATGATGATTCGTGTATGGAGGGAAGCTCATATGGAATAAACTATGCAGATCTTAAGCTGCTTATGCCTTTAAAAGTTAAACAGAACACCTTAAATTGAGCCCAGAAGGAAACCTGCCATCAATCAGATCACACAAAACGGGCATGATAAAGCCAAAGTGCCTAGCTGAATCTTGCCCCGGCTGACATTTGTGAACACTTTTCAATGGTGGCCCTATGCAGAGCATGTTGCAGTAATCTAGCCTGCAAGTCATTGGACTATGGGTGTCTGTGGCAAGGTTTGGTTTTGTCAGGATGGTCACAGCTGAAGCTGGAAAAAGGTAGAGAAAGTAGATAGAGCAAGGAATAATTTTCTAAAGAAATTTGCACTTTCATGTACAACAGCCTGTGCATATGCACCCTCCAGTGGTCACATTACTCTGCTGCGGTTGTTGCTTAATACGCCTCCACCCTGCTTAGAATAATGTCCAACAACTTGGGGGGGGGGATCCCCTAATTCTCACCAGTAGTTTCTCTAGCCTCAACAGCAAGGCACTCTCAATTTCCGAGCGGGCTTCTTGTTCTCTGTTACTGCTGTACGTGAGGATCAACCACTTCATGCAGGCAACTAGCAGGCGTTTCCTCCATGAATGCAACTTCTCTGCAGAGCTCTCCAGGGCTCTGGATATAGCGTCAGCAATCACCCAGCTAGAGAGGTTTGAAAAGAGTAATGAAATGGTAGCTTTTGTGTTCATGTCAACTACTGCCCCCCAAACTTAAGCTTGAATTGCTGGGAAATGGAGCGTTTATTAGTTGCTCTCTAGACCTGGAAGGTCTGCTAAATCAGGAGAGGATGTAAGCAGTGCCCTGAGTCCCCCTATTGAGGATAGTCCCCCTATTGAAAATACACAGCCACTGATTGGTCTAGACTAGTGACTTCTTAGGCATTATGGAGGGTTGCAGAAGTCTTATGCATGTTTTGCTAGACCATTAAACACAATGGGATGGAATACTTTGCAGATCAGGAGAGTCATTGTACAGTGAGTCATCATGACCACCACATATGGTTTCTCTCTTTGTGATAAAATGTCCATCGCTATCCTGGTGCAAAAGAAGCTTCATTTCTTTGGCCCAGTTCACACAAAATGCCAAACTTAGTTTGATCGTACATGGATGAGCCTTTTGCTCCCTCTCCTTCCCTGCTCTGGTTTCCTCCTTCAGTTCAGATTCAGCAGCAGACAATAGTTTGTCATAACATCTGAATCAGGTGAACAATGGTTGGCACAAACCAATACTTTGCCTAAAAATCAGGATTGCAAAACAGGTCAAAACCATGGTTTGCAAACCTTGTTTGCAAGCAAATGACAATATCAGCACATTTCAGATCTAATGGTGAACTATGGATTAATGCTGAAGAAATGATCCAGAGAACTGGCAACTGGCTGATCATGGCAGGGGATGATGGCGGAGTGTATGGGCAGAGTTCGTTCAAATAGCGTCAAACAGGTTTGGCATCATACTTGAAGCAACTCTTTCTCTTCTGATAACAGACACAGATCAGTCTTAAAAAAAGAAAAATGCAACAGGCATTCTGATCTAGCCAAGCTGCAGTAGTGAAGCTTACTACATTTTTATTAAAGTTTATCACATTTTTATTTTATCTCGTGTAAGTTTCCAAAGCGTAGCAGTCATCACATTCACCCAACATTTTTCTCTTATCTTATTATTAAATTTTACCATATTTCATTAATTCTGATTATTAACATTAAACATACCCCCCCAACATTGATGTTCCGTCTGGTATTTACCTCCACTGATGGGACTCAGCAAAAGATGATATACTTTAGATGATTTCTATCTATTTGAAGTATTGAAATACTACCTCACATTGACAGCAGGTACGTGAGAATGGAGGGCATGTGCTTGTGTTTATTGTAATCGACTGGTCAATATGGAGAACTGGAACTAATAAGCAAAAAATAAGTAGACTTACTGTTCATGATTTCCTGCCATCTCAAGAGATAAAAGTAATTTCTCTGTTAAATTAGTGAATGGCTCGGTTTCTGGAGGCGGCAGTAACTTGGAAAGAACTTGACACTGCTCAGCAAATGGCTGAGATGAACCACTATTCAGAAGAATGCCCAGCAGTTGTGGCCACAAAGTTTCTCTCAAGATGGACGTAACAGCTGAAGAGACTGTAGGAAAGGACAACGCAACAGTCACAAAGGTGGATCCGTCAGCATTTCACAGGCCCATACTCTAATGCATGTATCAGAGGCCACTGCACAGTGTCAAGTCCTTGGAATGACATACTAGAACTACTAGCCTAAAGAGAAATCACAAACTCTAATATCTTGGAAAGGGACAGCCAAGCAAGGTTTATACCAGGCTGCTCCAAAACTGGGTCCTGGTTAAGAGTTTCTCACATAATTTTGGTTACATAATTTTAAAAAATAGAACCATGGAAGCAAGCTAAGATCGGCAGGAGAACTTGTAAACAAAATTTAAAGGTAGAAAAAAAACCAAATTCCCTGGTAATAAAGTTGCAGGGAAACTAACATCTGAACCATTAACTGGCCCACTTAACAAACAAGGTTTGAAGTTTTCAGTCTGAAAACCTCCAAACACTGTACCACTGGCATTTACAACTTTATTTTTCAAAATCATACTCTTCATCCAATGGCAAAAAATAATAATTGCAATCCCTTTTTTAAAAAAAAGCTGATCAAGAGTGTTATATAGGTTTACCATGGTTACCTTCTGACAGGTGGCTCAATGTGTGCTGCTCTCGACAGTCCAAGTATGCATTGACAAGTGGCAGAAAGAGGTCCACATCTTTTCTCAGAAGCTTGCCAGTGCCCGGCTTCAGGCACCAAAGCTCAAACTGCAGCAAGTGAGTCCGACTGTACCGAATCAG
Organism: Podarcis pityusensis; assembly: GCF_964106645.2. Taxonomy (NCBI): domain Eukaryota; kingdom Metazoa; phylum Chordata; class Lepidosauria; order Squamata; family Lacertidae; genus Podarcis; species Podarcis pityusensis. The sequence continues at coordinate 52,494,903 of NC_138027.1, forward strand.
CACAGCCACAATGGAAAGGGACGTTTTTGTTGAATGCTTAAGGCAAGAAAGCTGCACATCCACTCCAACTGCCTGGGCAAAGACAGGCTCCTTCTGTATTGCATGCAGGAAGACCTTTTCCAACTCTTCTGTGACTGCAGTGGACAAGAGAGTCCCCATCCCTTGAATGTGCTCTCTTGAGAGGAAGAGGTCTCCCTTCAGGGATCCCCTTTGGTAGCTGTCTGTGAGCAGCTGCACCAAAGTCTCCCCGTAAGTGCTCAAACATGTCTCTTTTCCAGAAATGCTTTCAGCTGTCTTGGAGGCCAGCATCGCCTTGGGAAGCTGCAGCATAGACAAAGTCACTTCCTTCAGTTGTTGGGTATCCATGTACAGTTGCAGTTCTTGCAGTGCCTCCACCTGCTGTGACCTTTTGGGATGTAACTTGCAGACATCTTTTCTCCCAGCATGCAGTTCTTCCAAGACAGTTTTAGTGACGGCTTCGAAATATCTAGAGAGCGTGTCTAGCTGGTTCCTGGCTTGCAACATTGGGCAGCCCACCTTCAGCAACTCAAGAATGCCATGGTTTAGGTGAGCAGCAAGCAGCTTCACTTTAACTGGGCTTAAACTATGGGGAGGGAGAGAACGTTGTTCTACAGCCAGGAACCAATTCTCCAGCGTAGGGTGTTTGAAGACCAAAGGAAGCACTTCTTCCAGTATCTGCAATGGAGATGGTTACAATTAAAGACATCAGCCAACTGATTTAAGATCTCTGTTAAGCTGCCCAGAGACCCAGGACCTGTCAGAAGCAGGGGAAGCTCAGAATCCGCCATGTGATAGGCAATCAGGACTATGGCTAATTAATATTCTATGGCCTTTTAAATGTGTTTGTGGGAGGGAGATTATTGCTGTGTTTTTGTTCTAACTATTTATCCTGTATTTTTATCTTGTGAACAACCCTGGTATATACGTATTATTTTTATTAATGCCCAATTGAGGCCGGAGAACTGCATCAGCTCCAGTGATCCCTCTGGCCCTTGTTCCTGCAAAGATGCAGGTGCAGCAGTGGCCCTGCCCTTTCATAACCCCCCCACCCTAAGCTTGTCAGCTGGTTGTGAGTTTGGATTGCTCCCTAAGAGAGCTGCCCTTGTTATTTTACTGGTCATGGTCTGGAATGAACTGAGCCAGCTCCCAGACAAATGGCCAGTGAATGGAAGTGAAGGTGCGTGATTAAGAAACACTGCAGGACTAGGATTTTATCTTTATTCAGTCTAAAAATACCTAAGTAACAGAAGAATCAAGTCGTTTTCCCCCTTGCATGGCTTTCCACTTCACTGAGGAAGCGTAATTTGAACAGAATTTTTTGTCTCACAACAATTGCCTGCACCTGTAAGTGTTTATGCATAATTGCCAGAAGGTTCCCCCCCCCCTTCTCCAAGGGCCGATTAACTAGGATGACATTCATAAACAGTAACACAGAGAAAAGTTATTACCTTGTTGTTTCCAGTCTCTGCTGCCATCAGACACTCCGCATCCACAAAGAGATCAGATTCAGTTTGTGTATTTTTCTCTTTCTGCTGACCACTCAGTTCTATGGCATTCCCCCTGTGCAACAAGCTCTTCAGCAGATCCACAAACAAGGTGAGAAGTGAGAGACCCAAATTTTTGCCAAACTGTTGGAAAATGAAGATACATTTCAGAATAGGGAAAACTTGGGGAAAGGACTAAGCAGAGAAACTACATGATTGCACTGCACTGCAGAGGCATGTCAGCATATACACAAAAGTCTATGATTTTTCTCTTTGTAACACTTAAAAATGTTTGGTTTTTTTAAAGCCAGATGCATGCAACATATTTTGTGAAAATTCTTAAAACTGTGACATTTCCATAGAGCGAAAGGTTCGTTTCTGCAGTGCCTATCATGCAGGCCTAGGAGCTGAAACTTTATACATTTCTCAGGTGTATGTACCTGCAGTAGCCAAGCACTTATTTACTGCCATGTAATCTGTAAAAGAGCTCTTGGTGTGGGAATAAAAGAAGAAGGGATTATAACCCATAATCTTAGAAAAGAAAACATCTCTTACACTGTTGAAATTCTCCACGGTTGTTTTTAGGCAAAGAAGGACGTGCTTTGAAGCTAACAGGAACTGCTGAGGCTGGAGTTGGGAAATAGCCTCCCTTAGCTTCTCTTCAAACCCCTCTTCCAACAGAACTGCAACACCTTTCTGATAGGCATTCTTCAGCAGGGAGGAAAAGGAGGAATCTGGCAAGAGGCAATCGTCTACGTACTCACTTCTGCCTTGCTGGAAATGTTTAAAATGTATTTCATGTTTTCAGAAAGCGGGGTCGGGGGGGGGGAGAAAGAAACATCATTACAGACATGTGTATAGAAGCCTCTGCCTTTCTGTGGCTGGAATGTAGCCTATTGTACAAAGTTAACAGTTGCACCCATTGCCCCACCTACTTCCGCCTCTGGCGCCACCCACCGTTACCAATGGCCACTGGAATATTACTGCCCTGCAAGGCACATAGCTGTCAGCCTGAAAAAAGTTTCCCCACCCTGCGCTAAACCACAATTTTGTGTGACAAGAAGAAACTGCAGCAAGCCTTGAACTCACACATTTCCCTCCCACTCCATTGTGTCAGGAAGGAAGGGGTTTTGGCTAATCATAGCTTGTTGTGCTATTCAAACTAACAGGCCATGTTAATGTTAACCAGGCATCCCAACCTGCGGCCCTGCAGATGTTTTGGCCTACAACTCCCATGATCCCTAGCTAGCAGGACCAGTGTTCAGGGATGATGGGAATTGTAGTCCAAAACATCTGGAGGGTTAAGCATGGATTCTGAGACTGGTTAATCTACCTTAACCACAGTTTAGGATTCAAGCAACATGCTAAACTGTGGTAAGTGGAAATCAGCACAATCTTATGAACTCTTTCTTGCTACTGCACCAGAAGCACCTGGGTTGGGCTTGCCATCATGAGGCTTGCAGAGGCTCACTGTCAACACACCAAACAGTGGTTTAGTGTGACATCCAAGTGCAGTCAGTGTGAGCTCAACATCAAATTAAGCAGCTGAAAATACTTGTTGCCTTGCTTACCAGAGTTTCCTTAGCTTGCTCTGGTATCCAAAGACTGTAGTAGTGGTTAAATTGACAGAGTTGAGGAGAGACAGTCTGGAGTTCTTTATCATAGAGCTGAAACAGCAAACAAAGGGCTAAGGGGTCTCTCTGAGAATGCAGGAGGTCAGTGAAAACGGTGATGAGATACTCCACTATGCTTTCTCCTAAAGACACAAAACAAAACACAGATTGAATTGTATGGCTTCTTAACTTGAAAAGTAAATCCTCTAAACTATTGGTTAGCACACTGAAATACTTATGAGCATTTTAAAAAGCACATGTGGTCATTAAAAAATGGGTAGGCAAGAAACTCAAATCAAGAAGAACCCCTGTTGCTTAAAAACCTTTTCCACGACAGCTACAACTAATATTATTTTGTCAGAACTCAGAGGGAAGCTTTGCCGATATGATTAAGAATTAAAGCATGCAAAAGAAATATAGGAAGGAAATACCTCTTGCATTTCCATCAGCCTCGAGAAGCAACTTGTTCCTGGCTTCCAAAGCAGCAGGAACGACAGCACTAAATGGGAAAGTGCTGACAATCATGTCTTCATTTAAAGTAGATCCAATTTCTTCATTTAGGCCTTCATTGCCTTCCACAATGACATCGATCATATCCAGAACATCTAGTTTGAAAGGGGAAAAAGCTTAGTTTAGATGAAGGTTGTTTCTAGAACCCAAACAAATGGGTCAACAGTCAACAGAAGCCGAATAACAGGATCTCAAGTACAACATTACTCAAAACGAAACATTCAGCAAAAATAGCAAAAGACAATCCTGCGTAGATCTTAACAGAAAACAGTAAATTCTGCTTGCATGATTTTCGAATATTTTGTGTATAGCACACCATTTAGGCTTTTTGGTTCATCTCAAGAAATCTGCTATATCAAATGCTGGGGTGGAGGACCTAGAAACTCAAAAGAGATGCCAAATTTTGGGTCTATTAATATTAAATGTGTTCAGTGAGAATTCAGTGATGACGGTCTATTCTTTCTAAATGATTTGAGCTAGCAACTGCTCAATGGCTTTATTCAGACACCATGTCAAAATTATGATGGCTTGGTGTAGTATGTGAACTGACAAACTATGTGTTGCAATCAGCCAGCCTATCAGTATCAGAAACCATGGTCTGTGTTAACTCTGATGTGGTGGAGTACCTAGATTGACAAACTGTAGTAATAACTGACAAACCATCTGTAGTATGAACTTCTGTGTGTATGAATAACAACAGAAGGGTATAGAAACTGTGATATAGAAACCTGACCTTAGTCCTGTAATTCGGAAGCAAACCCAAATCCAATTAACTCTCTGGACTGGCCTAGGATCCTGAAGATAAGCAAAGATGCAAAATCCCATTTGCGTTTAGAAAAAGCTGCAAATCTATGTCAGCAACTGCAGTGTAGCTTGAGAAGGCAACCAAAGCTGCAATCCTACACACACTATACTCAAAGGTCTTGCTTCCAAGTAGACATGCACAGGATTGCATTGTTGTTGTCATTTAAATTTGTATACCGTCCTTCATACGAAGATCTTAGGGCAGTTCACAGCATAAAAATACAGAATAAAACCACAAATACAGAATAAAACCACATAATAAAAACAAGAACAAAACAAAACAGTATTGCCCCCCCCCCCCGAGTTAAAAATTTCTGCCTGTTTCTAAAATGCTGGCTACATGTAATTTTCCAGCAAAATTGTGGAAGATTTGCATAATGACACCCCCCCCCCAAAGTGAACATACCGTCAATGTGAGAGATGGGTATGCTGGCGTTATCAACATCTTGCTTAAACAAGTTGACCTGGAGAATGCTGGCCTCCTGGACAAGGTCTGCTGCTTTATCTGTGTATGGATAGGGGTTGGTCACCAGTTTTACCAAGATCTGCAATGGAAAGTGAGCTTTCATTAGAAACGTTTAATCATAAAGATAGTAAGGGAGCAATGCTATTAACTGTAAGCATAAAGCAGGTCTGGGGAATCTTTAGCCCTGCAGATGTTGTTGGACTCAAATTTGCACCAGCCCCAGTGAGCAATGTAACATTTCACGGCAGCCTACAGGATTTTGTGAAGAACTTGCATACATTTAAACATACCCCTGAAAAATATTTTGAGAAATCTAGCAGTGAGTATGTACTTTAGGTGCCAAAACACATTTCCACACATAATGGCACAGGTGTCAGCCAAAGATATAATGTGGTGTCCTGGAGCCTAAACATTTCATCTTCTTGTACAATTGAACAAAAGTCAACCATCACAGTGGCTGAAAAACAGATGCTTTATCATTGCATACATAAAACCAGCAGACTTGCATGTATTTTGGTACCTGAGCTCATTAAAACATATACAAAACGTGAATGAAACAACTGATGACTTTTTTGGGGGTGGGTATAATATGGATTCATTTTGATTCTATAATAAAATTGCATTCCTAGAACCAAGTATTACTTTTATTATGCAGTGTACTGCCTGTGATCTTTCTAGTCCACACCATGTTTTTCCTGCATGCTACTAACAGCTTCCACACACAAAAAGGATAGCATCGTTGGTAGGATTAAATCATGGTTTACATAACTTTGCTGCATTTCCTTCCCATGTTCTTTGTTCACTCTGCTATAACAGCAGATGCTGATATAAAACTGATGGTGAAAAACAATCTTTTGTCAATGCCACCCACTGTAGTGGAAATCTCTAACAAAAGCCTTTTCCTATCACTCATCTCCTTTGTTCCCTTCCATGTCTAGGAGATATGAGTTCTCAGAATACATTCATGATTTTTCAAAACACTTTCCTCTTCAAAACACCAAAAGGTAATAAGTCCCCACATATGCTATTCTTGGCATTGTTAATCTGGTTAATTTGCACATTTATTACCCTTTCCAAAAACTGAATCACTGCTTCCTTTTTGCCTTCTGCTGTGTTATCCAAGTGTTCAAGCCACAGTTCAAGTTCTTTCCAGGTATACTCAAATACTCCACTGTCGTGCAGAACCTGTTAAAAAAACAATTATCATGCAAAGCTTTCAGTTCTATTTTTGTATGTCAGCTCAGTGGCGTAGCGTGGGGGGTGCAAGGGGGGCTGGCCGCACCGGGCGCAACATCTGGGGGTTAGGGTTAGGGGGCGCAAATCCACAGGTTAGGGGGCGCAAATCCACGGGTTAAGGGGCGCAAATTACTTGCCTTGCCCCAGGTGCTGACAACCCACGCTACGCCACTGTGTCAGCTCTCATTTTGGCTGTTTGATTTAAAGAAAGAACAGCAGCAGATGGCAGAGTCATTTTTACCTTGACCCCTATTTAAAAACATACCACAATTAATGGAAAAACAGGTTATTTAAAAGTATATAAGCCTCATGTGTTGCTCCCTCCTCAACCACTTTATCTATGCCGGCACAAAAGCCCCATCTTGCAAGAGCCTTCCATTCCAATTCCATAGCATACACCAATAGCGCTCACGTTAGTGTTTAAAGCCCATGTAAATAAAATACTGTCTCTATTCCTACTGATCTTCTTGGGTGTGATGATCTGTAGAGGGAGCCCTTTCAGCAGTACTGCCCTGTCCTCAGAAGTGGAAACCTGGGAGTGGGCTTTCTTTCTTTATTTATGGCTGTCTATAAATTCTGGAATTCCTACCCCATAGAGAAGTGTTCAGTATCTTCTAAGGGCAGCTTCTGCTGTATGCTGGCAACACACCTGTTTACACCCTGGCCTTTGACAGCTATAGTAGAGTGGTACCTCGGGTTACATATGCTTCAGGTTACATACGCTTCAGGTTACAGACTCCGCTAACCCAGAAATAGTACCTCGGGTTAAGAACTTTGCTTCAGGATGAGAGCAGAAATCATGCTCCGGCGGTGCAGCAGCAGCAGGAGTTCCCATTAGCTAAAGTGGTGCTTCAGGTTAAGAACAGTTTCAGGTTAAGAACAGAACTCTGGAGGTGGATAACATATGGAGAATTGGTAACAAGAGAGGGGGGGGAATGGAAAATGAAAACTTATGAAGAGGTGAAAGAATTTGTTTACGACTGGTTACACTACTTTCAGATTAATGAAATGTTTAAAAAAGATTGTAAAATGTGTGGGTATGAAGATAAAGAATCAAAATTCCAAGTGGAGGTATTGAATAATGAGTATAAAAACCTGTCTAAAATGTATAAAGTGTTGCTGGAGTGGCATACAAAAGATGAAGAGGTAAAAGTAGTAATGATACACTGGGCAAGAGACTTTGGTTACAATATACAGTATGATGATTGGATGAAATTATGGAATGAAAGGCTAAAATTTACGGCATGTACTGCGTTGAAAGAAAATGTAATGAAAATGTTTTACAGATGGTATATAACGCCAGTTTAACTGGCCAAAATGTATAAAACATGCAATAAGTGTTGGAAATGTAAAGAAAAAGAAGGTACTTTCTATCATATGTGGTGGGAGTGTAAAAAGGTGAAAGACTTCTGGGAAATGATATGCAATGAATTGAAAAAGATGTTGAAATATACGTTCGTTAAAAAACCAGAAGCCTTTCTATTAGGAATGGTAGGAAACGAAATCAATAAGAGAGACTGTAAACTGTTTCAGTATGCAGTGACTGCCGCAAGGATACTTCTGGCCCAAAGATGGAAACAGGAAGAAATTCCAACAGTGGAAGAATGGAGAAGGAAATTGACCGAATATGCAGAATTGGACAAATTGACTGGGAAGATTCGATACCAGAAAGACCAAAAGTTTATCAAGGACTGGGGGAAATTTACAGAATATCTGAAAAATATATGTGATGTACAGACAACGCTTGTTGGTTTTGAAGAGACTCTGTGAAATAGTAAGAAATACTGCAAAAAAGAGAGTAAGAGGAAAAGGAGTGGGGAAAGGCAATATCATGTTTAGAAATGCGTCAATAAATAGAAATTTTTCGAAAGATTGACAGAGAAACTGAGGGGAGTCAAAAAATGAAGCATGAGTGCAAAATAATTTGTTGACTGTATAAAACTTGTTTGGAAAATGAATAAAAATTATTTTTAAAAAAAGAAAAAAAGAACAGACCTCTGGAACGAATTAAGTACTTAACCCGAGGTACCACTGTATTTTGTTTCATGGGACCCACCTCTTGTGCTGAATTTATACTGTTCTGTTCCATTTGGAATGATTTCATATGCTTTGAAATTATGTTTCTTTCCTGGTTTATTATATAAATATATTATATTTTTTTCTTATTTCTGAAAAAAGATGGAACTATTAGTCCAAAGAACATTTTGTAAGGATTCCTTTAGGTAAGGATCATTCAAACTGGCTCTCGGGACCCTGAACGACTCTGCCAAAGGGTAGATCAAACCCTGTCTCTCCTTTATTGTAACGCAGACAGCATGGGAATAGCCTGTCCACGGGTTGCGGTGGAGAGTTTTACTGTCAGCACCAGCTACCAAATTCAAGCCTATGAAAAGAGGCAGGAACCTGTTTGGGGTGCGTCCTGTTTTTATAATTGTACATTTTATCACTGCAATCCATCCTGGGATCTTAGGGTGCAGGGAGGAAATTTTGTAACTAACTAAAAGACTAGCACTGTGAATAATTGAATTATAAACATTTATATGGAAACAATTTTATTCACCTCAACCTACAAAGGGACCACACACTTCTCACACACATGAACCCCTAGCTTGAAGGGGAATCACATTCACAGTTTCCCCAGCTCATCCAGCAGCTAGGGCCATGTGCGTGTGGCCCTGTAAAAGCTGCAATCACACCAGTCAGCTGTTCAGAAGGTGAAGTGAGGGGCTGGATTTTACTGCTAAATCACCCAGTTTGGACTTCATTTAAAAAACAACAACACTACTGCATTAAAATGTAGGGTGGAAAGCAAAACTAGGGCAACCCCAAGGGGAGTTGTGTAACTTTTGGCAGTGCTTTTTCCTAACAAAAGTGCTCAAGTAACACACTGGAGGTTGCCTTGCAACTACCTGCATGAAGTCTGAACCTCCCCACACAGAAGATTTCATCAAGTATCAGTCCACTCATAACATCTGAAGGAAAACTTGATTTCCATAAGCAATATATTTTGTGTCCTTGAAGAGCAGCGTATGAGTATTCGCAACCTACAACCAAATTCATTGCCATAATACAGACTTGATAACAGAGACTTGAAGAAAGAATTAAAAAGTGAAGTAACTAAACCAATTTCCTGGGAATACAGCAAACAGGCCACAAGAGGTATATTCTATGGAACAGAGGGGCTCTAGCCAGCCCTGCAGCTCCATTTCACTCACACAACAGACTTCTGTGTGTGCAACCAATTTTGCTGTCCCCTCCAGCTCCCTGCACACCCTAAAAATCAACTCTGAAAGATTGGGTGTGTGTGACAGTTCTGTTGTGTGAGTGGAATGCCATTCATGCAATGTTGGATACAATCCAGGGTGTGAATACAGTGTTCATGCTTATTACAAACCCTAACTCCAACTTTCTAAAGCAGGCTTCCTCAAACTCGGCCCTCCAGATGTTTTGAGACTACAATTCCCATCATCCCTGACCCCTGGGGTCCTGCTAGCTAGGGATCATGGGAGTTGTAGGCCAAAAACATCTGGAGGGCCAAGTTTGAGGAAGCCTGTTCTAAAGTGTCTTCACTGTGAACAACTTTTCTGTGGGCACAACAAAATTTTGATAACTAGATAAAAAAAAGCTCACCTTAATAATCAATTTCTTTGTTGACGTTTTGAGGTGCAAATGATTGCTTGTTACGAACATTTTCATCAGCAAATAAAATACTGATCTTTCGCCAGAGACCTTCTCTGCTTCATCCTAGGAGGACACACTTTATTGATTACAATTCATAAAATTGTTTTGGGTCTCTCCACAGAGACTGATGCCTATAACCCTCTTACTGACAACCTGTGCCAAGTGCCAGCTCTGCTTTCATAGAGCTTGGGGGTCAAGGTTGAACAATTCAGAGTTCCCCACTTCCCTTGAACACAAAAAGCGAAATACATCTTGTTGGTCCATAAGAAAAATTAAACATTCACAGTTAAGCAATACATTTATAGGACCAAAGTGCCACAAAATAGTAACCAAGTTTTTAAGTTCTATCAGGTTGGACGTTAAGTCTAACGTTAAGAGACACAGGGGAGAGGAAGGAAAGAAAATTCTCTTGATGTTCAAGCCACAAATACTGCATTTGTTTTTGTATACCCTGGAAGCTCTGATAAATAAAGAAATAAATTCATTAAAAATAAGAGCTCAGTCAAATGTTGTGTTCATATGTAATGGTAAGCCAGATTTTATGGCTTACATGGTTCACCAGGGCAAGTGGTGTGCTGGTGGCACGCATAGCCCAGTTGCACCCACTTTGCTCCTTTCCTGATGTGAGAAAGCCTTGACTTCTCATTACATCCAAGCTGGATGTGCCCTGACATAACCTGAAACTACAACTGCTGATTTGTGACCTGTAATGGAGCAAGAGACCACAATCCTTGGTTTGGATTGTAAAAGGATGCTAAGCCCTGCTGGTTTGTTCATCTAGCTTGCACCAGGGGAGCAGCAGCAAATTGGGAGAGATCAGGTGGTATGTACCAACATGTTTCTCATTCCTAATAAACCACAATAAGACAGAAAGTCTTATTTATCATTATGTGCAAACATGGCCATTGTCTTAAACCGTAGGTGGGGCTAGGTGCTACAAAGCTTTCAAGCCACACCTAGGATTGCTAGACCAGTAACAGCTAAGCCTCCATTTCTGAAAATATAATCATAATTTTGAAAGCTACATAGCACCTAGGAGAACCTAATGCTATTACCTCTGCAGTCTTTACCTACATTATATGATTAAATGCAGACTTTGTGGCTTCAAAATCTTAGGAACACAAGAAGGTGTTTTGTGTTGAGTCAGACCATTGGTCCATCTTGCTGCAATGACTGACAGCAGCCCTCCAGTGTACCTGGAGATGTTAGGGTTAAAACTTGGCCTTCTGCATGAAAGGCAGATGTGGTACCCCTGGGCTACAGCCCTTCCCCAAGCCAGCTTTCTCTTTTTTCTCCTCCACCCCTTTGTTCAACTCCAGCCTAATGAAGAATTCTGGAGAATCAAAAGCTCGCTTGCTTTCCTGTGACATACTGGTTGTCCTAATAAAGGTAACAGCCCAAACAGGACTTTTGTAATTTCACTTTGAATAGTCATTTGATCCGCTGTCTGTGCTCCCGTCTTCATTCAGAATCTCACACAACTGAGAAAACAGTCCTCTTTGTGAAATTCTGAGCCTCCCAAACAAGTTGTTTGGCATACCTGCTGAAGGGCAAAGCTTTGTCAGTGTTTATCCCGTGCCCCAGACCCAATCCTTTTCCATTTATACAAATGCCACACCACATGTGTTACAAAAGAGATAAAATAACCACACTCCTAGTTAAAATGCAAAGGGCAGAAGTGGGCACAGAAATGACCACAGTCATTCCTAGCCTCTGCAAAGTCACTTCTTGTTCTAAACACAAACTTTCAAAAGACTTTTCTGTAGTTAAATCAGGGAGAGGCTTTCTCCTTTAGAAAATACCTGTATACAAAGCAAAATCATGCCAGTAGAGAAAATCCTATGTAAGCATTTTGCTTTAAGAGCCAGGGACAGCTCGCAGCAATTCTTCTTCCTGAAATACAGTTTATTCTTACTAGAGGACCTAAAGTACGGATGGTGAATCTGTGGCCCTCCAGATGTTGGTGGACTCAGTTGCTCTCCCAGACTTTGGAACTCCCTCCCTGAAGAAGCCAGATTGGCTCCCTCCTTTGTGTCCTTCTGCCAGAACTTTCTTGTTCTAACCGGATTTGGGGACTCACTGCTTTTAACAAAAGGGCTAGTGCGTATATCTCTGGGCATAGGGCGGTATATAAATTCAATCAATAAAATAAAATAAAATCCTGTTTTTATTGCAATTATTTGTATGGTTTTTAATACATTAGATAGACAGATAGACAGATGATAGATAGATGGTTTTGATTCTATCAATGTTTATTTTTTAAAAAATTATTGATCCCCCCCCCCCCAATGTATCTAGCTGCTCTTATTCTTATCTGTAATATGCCTTGAATCCCTGTAAGGAAAAAAGGCGGGGTATGAATATATATATATTTATGAATATATATATATATATATTTATATATATATGAATATATGTCGGGACGCGGGTGGCGCTGTGGGTTAAACCACAGAGCCTAGGACTTGCCGATCAGAAGGTTGGCGGTTCAAATCCCCGTGATGGGGTGAGCTCCCGCTGCTCGGTACCTGCTCCTGCCAACCTAGCAGTTCAAAGGCTCGTCAAAGTGCAAGTAGATAAATAGGTACCACTCCTGCGGGAAGGTAAACAGCGTTTCCATGCGCTGCTCTGGTTCGCCAGAAGCGGCTTAGTCATGCTGGCCACATGACCCGGAAGCTGTACACCGGCCCCCTCAGCCAATAAAGCGAGATGAGCGCCGCAACCCCAGAGTCGGTCATGACTGGACCTAATGGTCAGGGGTCCCTTTACCTTTACCTATGAATATATATATTATAATAATAGTGATTCCTATCAGCCACCAGTGTTGGGATGTTGGGACTTGTAGTCCAGCAATATCTGGAGGGCCAAAGGTTCTCCATCCCTGCCCTACAGCATGTTCAAAGCTTTATTGCTACCTCTGAGAACATCACTACTTGTATAACGTGAATATAATTGCTCACAACACACAGGTCTCTTGACGAAATGGATCTTATGACTGCCTTACAGACAAAGCAGATTAGGAAACCAATGAGTAAGACAGCTGGTCTTAATATAGGAGACAAAAATAACCCTCATGTTCCAACCTGCATTTTGAACCAGGAAAACTTGTTTGCAGGCAATTCTAGAGCCACTTTGATAATGTGATATTGTAGAACAGGTGGGATCTCCTGTCGCAGTCCTTTTTCAGTAATAATGCCTGTGGTTGGAAAATAATAATATTTTATTCCATGCATTATATTTCCAGAGCTTACATGATTTCAATAAAAACATTAAATTACAGAGGAAAAAACTAACTAAAACAACAAAAAGGAACATAATAGATCAAGGAGTATAAAACATTTAAGCACTGCAATACACAAATATTTAAAACCCTGGGAAAATGAAGAGGTCTAACAGCAAAATGTTATGTGAGGGCTATAGATCAGTGGCAGAGCTTTGCATGCATACATATCATACAAATGATTTTCAATGTGTGCCTTACTTCAAAATTTGAAGACACTTAAATTACCTTTTATTAATTTGCTAAAGTCAAAGTTGCTCTGTGCTACTAAATGGGGAACAGCTTGCTGATAAAGGCAGATCACGTGGAGTAAGACAGCTTTCAGAAGAGTGGTCTCTGCATCATCTGAGCCTAGAGTAGATATATTAATATAATTTAAAATAATATTATTATCAAAGACATAATACAATTCTGTGAAATAGCAGTCAGGACCAAGGGTAATTTAAGAAGTAACCAAGTTAAACCATAATCATGGAGTTAGGTTTAGGCATTTAACAGTCTAAGCCCAGCTCCCTTGTTTTGGTGCTTGGATCTGGCCCTGCCCCTTGTGCTTCTGCATCAACCACCACAAACACTGTTGCGCTAGTATTGGCCAGCAAAACCCTACACAGTTAAGTACTAATGCACTGAGGGTAGGGGTGGGTGGATGGATATGGCACTCACAGTCAGAGCTACGAAGAAATTATCACTCTCATCCCTTCTGTGATAGGAAAGAACTGCAGAATGGAGGGGGAGCGGCCATGGCGAAAAGGGAAATGGTGCACATCCAGACAACTCCTCTTGCCCCCTTGCAAGCCTTTGTTTATGCAGCAAGAGCTTAAGTTGTGCACAGGATAGGAGTGTAACTTAGCTCTGGAAACCATTTCAGCAGAAATGATAGCACTGAATTTTGTATCCAATCTGGCACTTGCGGAGTCTGCATAGGCTGCACCGTGACTACCCCAGGATAACTCAAAGACGTTTCTTGAAAACAGGAGCTCAGATTCTTAGAATAATATTAGATGCCTCTAAAAGCATCTCTCCTAGAAGAGGTCATTAACAGGGGTTGTCAAAGAACAGAACAGAGCCACTGTGACTCATCAGATATGAATCATTGTGCTCCACTGTTCACACGCACATTAGATAAGATGACTAAGGTTTTCCTACCATGCTCTCCATTTGTTTCTTTGCCTGCTGTTATTTCCTCCGAAACAGAAGCATCTTCCCCACTCCCTTTCTGTCCATCTTGTCCCTTCTCTTGCTTTAGAAGCGACTGCCAGACTGCTACTATGGTAGTCATATCTGGCAAGAGCTAGATTTGTTAGAAAGAAGACCAACATTAGCCACTAAATATTGTTATAAAATTGTCTTATCACTGCAACATGTCTATAGAGAATTATTTACAAAGCAGGAATGGAGGAGAAAAGGGGAAAGAAGATCCTATCCAAATTCATACGAAAATTTACCAGTCATTGGTTTTTGAGAAAGTCTGAATTACAAGATGAGAAGTATTTTAAAACTGAGAAATAGTTTTTGTTGTGCAACTGCTAATTAAACCCATTGATGACTATTCACTTCAGTTGGTCAGAACTAGGCTTAAGAGAATTGGCCTACAGTTTTTAATACTAATTATCACACTAATTATATAGCAGGTCCAAATACATGCATATCACTATGGTCAGTGTAAACAAGCAAGACAATGGTATAGGTTAACCACAGTTTATGGTTTGGATGACATGCTGAACTGCACGTAATCTAAAAACTGAAGCAGAGGTTTCCAATATCCCCCTCCTGGCTGCATTAGAGAAGGAAAGGGGAGAATACAAGCCCAAGAGGAGGATCAACTTATTCTCAGTTTTGCATGACATCCCAACATAGCCAATGAGATGCCTCAGCTGTGAGAATTGGAAAACTATTACCTTAGTTCAGCTATTACCTTAGTACAAATTGACTGTCAGTCTATAACTGTTGCCCCTTATTTTCAATATCTGCTGAAATGATAGGGGGCTGATATTCCCCTAACCTGGTACCCTGATATGTGTTCTTCCCAGTCAAGTTTCCACATTCAGAATTCCAGAGTTATTGAAACTCTATTTTACCATCTCTACTAACTGGTGGAACATATCTTGCTATTCTAAGCCCCATGACTTAAAAATTGCAGCTAGTACCTTGTACAGAAATTATTTCAATAAAAGCATATAAGAAGTTTAAAAAATTTGTATCCCAGCATTCAGCAATTAAGCATTAATTAAGAAAGTCTTAAAGCATCAAGAAATAGTTAGCATATAATTTATAAGAGGGGGAAGATGTTAATAATCCATTAGAAATATCTCTGGATATTTTTCACCTTAGCTGTCAGGATACAGAAAGTGGAAGAAGAAATCCTCCCTGAATGGACGTATTTTCTGCTGCACAAAACTGCAATTATGCATCACACAGTTTTATTACTTTTTACCTTGCCAAGTGCTTCTCTGTATTGCTGGACGAATTCTTGCATCATAGATGGTGTATAGATTTCGGACTTCTCCCATAACGTCTCATTTAGACAGTGCTCAATGTTTTTCAGTGCTCTTTTCAAAACAGTTGATATAAGCGAAAAGATTGTATGTTTTACAGTTTTATTGGGTATCTAAAAGAAAAGAGAAACAAACTGTTACTGTGCTTCTGCTTCATCTTTCCAGGAACTGCTGGTGTGACCCACTGGTGGCATCACTTTCAACTGCCAGGAAGCATCAATGTTCCACGTAAGGAGAATGCCTCTCCATGCCTGAACTTTCGCAGGAACTGAGACAAATAGCAGTGACAAGAGCTCCCCACCCCCCAGTGGAAACAAGACACATTTTTCTACCTTTGCCTTTAATCTGCACAGCTCCACATCAATTATCACAGAGCTTCTGCAGAGTCAGACTCACTACTTTGAAGGAAGAGAGGGATAAAGGGCCAGACAGAGCACAAGTAAGTCCCACTGGGTTCAGTGAGACTTGCCCTCAAGTAGGTGTGCACAGAATGAAAGCGAACTGCAGCCCTGTAAAGTGAAGAGCAAACCAAGCAGCAACTCTTGCCCCAAGGAAGCAGGCAGACTGGAAAGGGTCAAAGCGTTATGTGGCCAGACAGAGTTTAATACATTCTGGGTACTTTGGACTGGAAAGGTTCTCCCTGCAAGACCTTGTAGGCATTTACTGAAGAGGGGATGTAAGGAGAGATTGGAAGGGTAACAAAAGGTGCAATAGCTCAACTTGGTGCCCTCCAGGTGTTTCAGACTATAGTTCCTATTATCCCTGATCAATGGCCATGCTGGCTGGGGGTTGATGGGAACTGTAGTCAAAAACATCTGGAGGACCCCAGTCTGTTTTAAGCACTGGAGAACGATCAAAAAGCAGGCAAACAGTATTGTAAAGTGGGGTTGCCACACACTGCTACAAGACACTGAAAAATCATGATTTACTTCAATTATTTCACATATTTAGGCCACGTTATCAAATGAGCTATGCTAAGTTTACTGGCATTGTACCAAGAACTGTTTCCCTTTGATGGATTCCGTGTTGCTACAGTAATGTCTGAGAGGTGGAATCTACTTGGGTTGCCATTGACACTCCATTTTTTAGTATTTGTGCCAACATTTTTGCCATCCAGACAAGGTGGCAGCATCAGGACAGACCTTTGAGACAAAATAAGGCTCACTTGCTTCCCCTCCTCTTGTACAGCCATAAGGAGAAGGTGGTTGGAAGCTTCCACTTTAATTTTAGGGTTTAATTTAGGGTTCAGTTGTAATACTAGAATTAACAATCATAACGAGCCAGATTCATAAACCACAGACTGAAGTTGCCCTTGTTTTAGTAAACTACAGTTAAGTTTACTAACATAGTCTGTCTGAATGCAGATGCAATGCAAAGGTGTAGTTTGTCAAAATCAAAGCAAAATCTTCCTCACAAGCCCAAGGCTTGCACAGGCTCACTCCTATAGCATGAAAATTCAGCCACTGAGTTCTTGCAACTATTGGAACCTTCCATGGAAGATAAGCTTTAAAAAGTATAGTGCCAGCAAAATTGCTTAGTGGAACCAAAAACCTCCCAATTCGGGATTATAAAGAGAAGTTCTTACATTTAATCCTTGGGTAAACATGACTTTGTTGCAGACAGCTGGAATAGTTGTTACCATCACCATTGAAAGCAATCTTGGAAAAGGAACAAACTCTGTTGTTTTAAAAGCAGTAGAAATCTCTGGTTGAGCCTCATAGATCTGAAATATTTATATAAAATACATATTGTTAAGACAGTGCTAATGAGGCCATGATCCCTAAAGCCAGTTCAACTGGACATGTACAAAGGACATGTACAAACAGTCTGAAATGCTTAATTCCTCATGAAGAGAAAGGTGTTTGGGGATAAACCGAACTGGTGTCCATTGACTGTTTATTTGATAAAGCATAGCTTTCCACCAGCAGAGAGGGATTTAGGAGAACTTCAGCCGTTTCCTGCTGTAGCCACCTCAAAAATTCGTGGAAGGTAAGGATATCAATGGCTACTAGTCATGATGGCTGTGCATCACCTTCAGTAACAGAGGCAGCAAGTCTCTGAGTATCAGTTGCTGAGAATCCTAAATAGAGAGAGTAATATTGTGCTCACTCTCTCTCTCCTAGCAAGCATTTAGTTTCCATAGCTTATCTGTTGTTGTCAATATTAATTCCTCCTGTTTAAGACACTTTATCGGGATGTTGCTAAGTAACAGAAAAGCTATTCATAAGCGTTCTAATCAAATAAAAAATAGACTGCCATCTAATTTCTCCATCACTGATCTCATTCTCTTAGTTAATATATTCTATTACTTTCAAAAACATTTTTCCCATTCATGAAGGTGATATACCAGGAATAAAGGATGTGTATTAATCTCTCTCTAATGCATTTTAGTAAGAAGTTTTAAAAACCCCTCGCCATATTTTCTATAAATAACTAGGAAGACCTAGGGCTAAGTCAACTCACACCAGCTAAATGATCTTTAGCTTGAAGGATGGCCAATATCTTTTTGGCAACTTATAGCTCAGGGTCCCTGGTACAAAACTCAGTAAGCACAGAGGAAGATAATAATATATTGGCTCCTATTTAATCACCCGTTTTGAGTTGATAATGTGCTCTTTCTAAAAGACTTAGAGCAGATAACAGCAATTATGCCCAGAAAAAAGGTACGAGAACAAACTTAGCCCACATATTACCATCTTGCTTCCTGTTTATTGTCAGAGCTGTATACATGCCATAAGTGTTGCAGAAGCATAGAATGTGGTACAAAATCAAAAATTCAGTATCCTGGGAATCTAGGCTTATAACCACTCTGGCTTATAATTGTATTGAAGGTGTAAAGGCAATGCCTGGCAAAGTTCTAGATGTGAGTAGGTGTGAGCTGGTATTCCCATTTCTATTCCAGGGGGTAGAAATGGAGCTTCCTTATACCTTCTTTCATCTTCCACAACTGGCAGAACAAACACTTCAAAACCATTAGGAAATATATTCAGTAATGGACCCCAATATTAATTTGCATATTTGAATCAAATATGATTTTGCATGATTGGTACAGATCTCAGTGCACAAAGTACCATTGAATGTTGATTCTGCACAGATGGCACAAAACGGCAGCCAGTTATGATCAGATGTGGTTAATTCCTGTGCAAAAACATTTCCAAACTCAGGACTTGTTCATATGTTACAATGGCAAAATATCAACCTAGTAAAATCTTGGGCTTTCTGTATCATGCTCTTATTAAGTAATATTGTTTCAACTGTGTGACTACAATATGTCCCTAGCATTCTTTTCAAGGACAGATCTGGAGGGCAGATAATAGAGAGGTATCATGTTCAGATAAATATAGTTAAGATAGACATTATTTACTCACATGGTGAGGCATGGGAGAAGAGCAACCCAACCCAAAGGTCTAACTGTTGGGATTTCTCCACAGTAAGAAATGCATGAACAGGCCCTTAACCAAAATGAGTCTCTTTGCTACTCCCCCATCAAATATAACTACAGGGGGGGAATAAAGATGTTTACTGTGATCCTAACACAGCAAAAAAGTTGCTAAATGTTATTTTCATGTACAAAGGGTATATTTTTCATAAAATTCTTACCTTCCTCAGCAATTTCATATTGTCTAGCCAAGCTGATTTTAGCCTGGGAACAAAAGAATACTGGGACTCCTTAAAGTATCTGTTCAGTAAATCTGGGCACACTTTGAATATGTTCACCGCAAGATCAGCAACCATCTCATCTTCTGCAGCAGTCTTTAAATTCACGAGAAAGCGCAAAAGAACCAAATTCCCTCCTCTAGTAAAGAAAGATTTTGAACAACAATCACTATGGCAATATATGCCACCATACAGTTGAAACCAATTCTAACAGTGGCCAGGATCCAAACAATTGCTCCAGGCATGTGCAAGGGGGTCTTGAGCATGCCCAGGGGAATTTGACTCTCCCCTGCCCCCCTTTTGACCCCCCATCTGATTCACAAACTGCTCTTGTAAGATTCCTCAGTTTCAAAATAGGTGTGCCATGGAGCAGAAAAAAACTGCTATTAGACAAACAAAACAAAACAAAACAAAACAAAACAAAACAAAACAAAACAGCACAGCATCCCTACAAAGCTCCCTTGGGTGTATGGAATTAGTAAAGTGGCTCTTTGGGTGCAGGCAAGATGGCAAATAAGGCTCTAAATTCTGCTCAGTTTACTTTTAACAGAGAGAACCCAAAACAAATCTGTAAGCTACTGAAATCACAGAATTGTAATCTAATCTAGACACTTTAGATAGCACATAATTGGCACATTATTGTTTCAATTTCATTTGCAAGAAACAGTACCAGCTGAGAATTTGAGCAGGAGGTGGGATGGGAGGAATGACAGCCTAGGTACTGCAAAAACTAGCTAAGCGTAGTAAATCAGTCAAGAAATTCTTAGGTGGCTTTTATTTACCTTTTTACCTCACTAGCTGGGCTACATATAAGCCTTTCCCTTCAACAAAAGGGGTCATAGGACTGTTCATAAAGGAAGAAGCTTGTGACAGAGAGGCCATTCTTCCAGACAGCTACTGCCTGCACATGTAGGCCAATCTTTTCACAAGCAAAGGCCAATGCTTCACAGAACTTTCAGCTAAGCAGTCTATATCATATGATGGCTCCCTAAGGGAAACCATATTATATTTTTTAAAGCTCTGTTTAGGCTTCTCACTAAAAATACTTGAAGTATTTTGTTCAGCCTTGTCTTCTGGGAGCTGTAGAGTGTTGGGGCTCCACCCTGTGGCCTTCCTTTAAAAAGGAGATGACATAACAATTGTCAATGTTTCTGCCTCATCCAGAATCACGGTTTGGGACTGGCTGTGGTCCTACACCCCAAGTCCACTTCCACCCCTGATGCAATAGACTAGGAAACATTCTGGGGTTTGGGGTAGCTTCCTGGCTGCCCTTCCAATTCTATCTTTCTTCATTCCCTCAGGTTCCTGACAAGTCTCAGTTCTATGGTGGGGAATACCTGCAGTCCACATACACCACAAAGCAATTTTTGTACGTTTGGTTGGTCTTGCTGAAAATGAGAATCTTTGATTTAAACAGAGAATAGCTGACAGGACTATTTTCAACCACCGGAGTAACTGGGATACTTTACCTGCCAGATGTGCCAAGGCTTGGATCATAAAAGTTAATGCCATGTTTCAGAGAACAACAGAGATCCAGTAAAAAATTATGGACGAGTTTCCTCACTAGGATCTTTCCTGCCTCTTCAGGATCCTGGGTAGCCTGCGTAGAGCACAAAGATCAATGTTTACTAGAATTTGTTTATTTGACCATAGCTCAGTGGCAAAGCACATGCTTTCCATGCTTCAGAAGGTCCCAAATGCAGTACCTGGCATATCCAGGATCAGAGAGCAAGGGAGGGGGAGGGCTCTGCCTGAGAAGCTGGACGGCTGCCATCAGTCAGAGCAGATGAGCAATGGGGAATACAAATCAACATCCCCTCTGGCTGGGAAGTCAAATTTGAGGGGCAGAAGGGGGTGGCATTTATGAGTAGGACATGGAAAATGGAGTTCCAAGACCTAGCAGCAACCAGCAGATTCTCAGAGAAAAAGGTGAATGGTGAGACACTGTAAAAAGCTAAAGACACTGTCTGTTAAATGTCCATAAAATGGTTTAGGAAGGATCAGAGAAGACTTTTCTTCCTCACTTCCTTTGCTGTTTTCAGCTGTGCATACTAACCAACCTGGTGACCTGCAAATGTTTTGAACTCTCAACTCCCATCCAGTTTTGAATTTCTGCCAGCCACCCTCAGACCTGCTGGTGCAGGGTGGGTAAAAATAACAGCAACAACAATCCTTATTCTAGGCAAAATAAATATTGTTTTACTATACGGGACCAGATATAGCTTTCCTCTTTTTCTTGGGTTAGTATAAAGGCAAAACCCTTTCTGCTGAGGTTAAACAGAGAAATAGAAAAAGATGAGAAGAAACTGCTGTACCACGACATCTTCTGTGCTGACGTCAGTAATTCCATTCCAGCGGTAGAGTGAGGCAATGTGGTTCAATACTTCGACAGTAAAAAAACGCACTTTCTGGGTCTTGCTAATATTTTTATTGTGAACTACCTAGAAAAAAATACAATACATACATAAATTTCAACTACAAGGCTAAAAAAATAATCTTTTATCTTGATAAATTTATAATTCCGCATTTTCAGGCTAGAGCCTACCTTTGAAATTCCTTTGTTCAAGAATGGTCAGGTTTAAGGTCATTAAGCAAGACTGAAATGTTCTCCCATGCATTTCTAAATATTGCCCTTTCTGATGTCAGATTGTGTACATTTAACCTGTTTGTCCTAGGAAGAGTGCAGAGTGGCATTTCTGGTAGATGATTGCTTATACCACACTGGAAGATGAACAAGTGAATGAACCCTTGATTTTGTTAAGTCTTTAAGATGCCACAATACTGTTGTTTTTGCTTCAGCAAACTGAAACAGCTGCCCTTGCCCCCAGAAACTGAAGTTTCAAAAGGAAGCCAAAAGAATATAGTTATTTTTACAGGATGTACAAAAGATTTAAAACTTCCTAACAGTTGCTTTGAAATACTATTTTCTTGGTTGTTTAAAAGCTCAGCAAATTACAGGCTCCAACTCTTAGGGAATATTTTATGATCAAACAAAAGCTCATAACAGAAATGCTGACAAGATCTAAACTGTAGCCAAACATTAAAGGATTGGTAATTGGAGAGTCTTTGGAAAACCACAACAGAGTCATTTTCAGCAAATAAGATACACAGAGTAAAGTCACGTCAAGGTCATACCTTAGTTGCCAATGTGGAAAGTAGAAGGCTAACTGTAGAAATTCTATCTTCCTTCAAACCGGTTCGAAAAATATCTGGGATGAAATCTACAAACCATTTTAAAATGTTAAAAACATAATTGGAAGTTGGGAAGTGTTTTTAAAATGAAATCAGTTTTATCAAGTGTTGCCACTGGTGTTACCGAATGCTTTGGTCTACAAAGTGAACCAGAAGTGAATGGACTCAGAATAAACGATGAACTTGTACCGTGGAAGAGGGTAGCTGAATTCTGAACTCTACAGCTTCTACAGTAAGGATGGCCAACTGTGGGGGAGCAGGTGAAATCTGGCCCATAAAATTGTCCCCAATCCAAATACTCAAGTTTCTCCAAACAGAGCTAAGAAACTGGCAAAGCACTTTAACTTTCCTTTGCTGGGATAGAACAGTAAGGGAATCTTGCCCTCATTAAACTCAGCCACTTACTCAAAAACATGAGCAAAGGGTTTTTTAAATCTCCGTCTTCCTCGATTGATGCTATGTGAAGAGCACAGAGGTTTTGCTAAGTTCTCCCATTATGTATCTTGACAGCTAAATGCCTTGTGCAATACAACTCACAGGCGAATGAAAGTGAACTGCTCCTTCCTAAAGCTTGTATCCAATGAATTTAGGTACTCATAACATCCAAACACGGACCTCTCACTTCACAAATAAGAGGGAGATATTAATGCCTTTAAGAAACAATATTTATAATATACCTTTTAACTCCAGAACGTGGACAAGGATTGTGTTGTCACCAGCAATTAAAAAAGAAACAGCATACTGGATATATGCCATACGAACATCAGGCTTGCCCTAAATAAATGTTAAGAGACATTCAGCAACTTATAAACCCAAATGCCAACTCACTACAACAGTAATATGAGGGGCTTAATACATATTTAAAAGAGTGACTGCAATTTTAAACAGTTCACAGTCTTTTAACTACAAGAACCATTTCTATGTTTATCATATTTCATAAGGTGAACTCCATCAGAAACTTAGGCCCTCTTTACCACTGTGGTGTCACTGCTTCCACGGTGGTTTGTAAAAGAGCCTAGATATGTATAACAACAAATGCTGTTGTGGTTTCCTCACATGTTTACATAAAACAAAAGCAGTCAAAATCCCAAGGGCCATAGATTATTTATGCATTAAACATGGGAGTAAGATGAACAATGTGTATCTGGAACAATGTAAGATTAACAGAAGAGGCGGTTCACCAGTCATATGAATGAATGAACCTTCCTATACAGTTGTACCTTGGAAGTCGAACAGAATCCGTTCCGGAAGTCTGTTCAACTTCCAAAGCATTCAACTTCCAAGGTGCAGCTTCCGATTGGCTGCAGGAGCATCCTGCAGCCAATTGGAAGCCATGCCGGACGTTCGGCTTCTGAAAATCATTCGAAAACCGGAACAATCACTTCCGGTTTTTTATTGTTCAGGAGCCAAAGTGTTCGAGTTTACAGGCATTCAGCTTCCAAGGTTCCACTGTACATGGGAAGCTAACACATAATCTTGGTGTCCCTGTTTTTATCAGCAGCTTTCTGGAGCGGAACAGCAGACAAACATGTTGCACTTCCATGCACACCTGCATTTTGCAGTAGCAAAATCCTAGGAAAACTGTACAATGTGCTTTTACTAAACTTTGGAAGGAATCCACAGCTTGAATCACACGTTATGGCGTGTGTTTGTGCGCATATGAGCTTGCTTGCTGTGAAATTCTCACAGGATGACTTTGCTACTTCTTTTTTATGCAAGAAGGCATTTGTGTAAGGGGGAGGGGGGGGACATAACAGTTACATCCATGTCATACAAAACACAGGTGCCATTTCATACAAAAGCTCCCCCCCCCACAGAAAAAATGATGTAGTAAAATCACGTATATATACATTTTTTTAAAAGCCTAAGTAAATCAAGGATCAAAAAATGTTTCCCCTGTGGATCAGTGACAGTTTGAAGCAATAAAACAATCCACATCAATGATGTTCTGCGCATGATATAGAAAGAGACTTCGGTATCCCCACCCCCAATTCTAGCTTTACTTTTCACACCACAAAAAACAAATACGGTTAAGCCATCACTTACACTCACTGCATATGTCCTCCTCTTACCTTATAATCTCTCCTCTTCACTAAACTAGGAAGGAATTTATTATTGAAATCAAAGTGGCTGTAGACATCCCTTGCAGCATCCGGCCCCTGGGACACCATTGCAGATAGCAAGATGAGGCACTGGCGAGACAGTCTGTATAAGCAACACAGGAGAAGGAACAGTACATAGGCAAACTAGTCAATGGAAAATTAAGAACTGACACCTTTGAAATTAAAATAGGCAAGTTTGAATTATGTCAACTAAGAGGGGCAGATACCTAGCACGTCGGCACTAGACGGCAGATTTGTGGAGGGGAGAGAGGAATTCCCATTGTGAAAGCCAACAACCTTGTGGCAATGGGAAACTTTGCTGGGTACAATGCTCTATATTTTTTGTTTCATCACTTTTAAGACGAATATTTGAAAATTATATAGGCCACTTCTTTATGAATAACTCTACCAGGCTAAACCCTGTTAAATTATGGTCCCAAGGCTGCCCTATCATTAGAAATGCTGAGGCACATCCCAGACTGAAGTGTTTGCCTGAAAACACTTACCAATAAGCATCCAACCCAAATTTCCTCCCCTTTTGTTTTTTGTTTGAAATTCATTGCTGTAGCTTTTTCTTTACTTTTCTGAAGTTTGTAACTGAAAACCATAAAACCTAAAAACTAGCAATTTTGGCTGAGGCAGTCCACCTCAGCAGAAGATTTGAGGGAAAAGATTTCAGTAACTAAAGTGTGCTAGTGTGGTTTTATAATAATAAAACATAATAATATAAATGTTGCACCATTTGAATTTTGTACCTCAGGAAACAAAAATGTCTTGGGCCATCTTTGCCTGGTCTTTCAGTATTTGTAACAGCTCGCTTATTAGAAATATGGTTCCAGATTCCTTGCCAAAGTGCAGGAGAGAATGTCAAGATATGGGAACATATCTCCATTTATGGTGGGAATATCCACAAGTTTAACTGTTTCTGAATACTGTGGTTTGTAAGAATGCACTCAATGTAAAAGGCAAAATAATGCCATCCCTGCAATTAGCCCTCTTTACAGAGGAAGAATCTGTTCTATAGAGCAGGGAACTGGTCAGTCACTTACCAGACTAACTATTGCAAGATTCTGGAGAGAGAATACAAAAGTGTAGGATATTGCATTATTAGAAAAATTGACTCACAGAGTACATAAAAGTGGTAAGTTTATTTTAATGTGGTATTATTTTGTCACTTATAAGTATGGCCAGGCCCTACCAACAGCTTTTAAACACATGCGGTTGATGTGAGTAACTGTTATTTTTATATTTTTCTTCCTGCTGATGAGCCTTTTTTATAGTGGACCCCTGCACTCTGTAATGGATGCTGCACATTATATTTTGATTTTTTTTAAAATGTGCAACCATATTTTTGCTGGTGGAATAGAAGTGTCAAATAAATAAATACTGTATATGAACATGGAAGCAAAAAGAAAGGAGAGGAAGGTCATGGCAAATTAAAGTATTCTCCTAAATCAAGTATAAAGAGTACTTTGTGTACCATTCCAAGATCTGTTCTCAGGATTAGCATGATCCTGATCAATGGAAATATTGTTTCATTCAAGTTTTAGACAATTATATATGTTCTTCGGTTTGCAATGAACTTACCTGTGACTCTCAGAATACAGAGCAGCATAGATTAATCTCATGTAGCTATTGATCAGCTTCTTTACTATGTTCATCCCTACCACACTGAAGTGGGACAAATCACTCGCTGTTCGCAGCAAAATACTTTCTAGAGCTTGAAAGATTAGCAGCATCTGCAACATTTAAATACTTTATTATACTTTGTTTATTGGGGTGGGTAGGTGGGGAAAGCAGCAAATATTAGTAGAACAACTTGAGAAGTCATCATCCTAAATAAAGTATAACATCTAACAACAAAGGAAGCTTCCAAATGTAAAAATATAGCAAGTGCTTAGATCCACTGCTTCCTCCTGCAATGGTAATCTCTAAATCAGAATACAAAAAAGAAAGCAAAGAAATATTGCAAATGAATTGTGGACCCTATCTTTGCTAAACAAGGTCTTCAAGGAGACAATTTCTGTAATAGTAAGTCAAAATTTCCAAGCCAATGCTCCAGTCCTACAGTAACAAAATGCTTGCAGCCAATGCACAATTTCAAAGGAAGGTGGAACAACAGTGCGCATCACAAACGTGCAGGGCTACAAATCCTACAATATGAAAATATGAAGGAAATATTTCACAGACTTATTGTGAGGACAAATAAGATTATCATTTTAAGTGTTTCAATGTGTGAAATACTTGACAAACAACAAACGTTAATTTACCTGTGTGAAGGTTCCAGTGGAAAGTTTATTCCTTATTTCTTTATGTTACCAATCAGCACTTGTTCACTGTATACACAACTCATCATAGAATGCTAAATGCAACAAACGAAATACTGACCTCACTTTCAGGCCTCCTTTCGCCATCCAGAAGTTTTAAAATTTCTGCACACTCGACAGAAACTTTTATGTATCCCTCTACAACATCATACTGTTCTGCTGATGGTAATGATTTCGCTCTCGATATGAATGTTTCCAAACCTGGAACAAATCAAGGACTTATTCAACACTTGCCCGAAATCCTTGAGTGAGAGATGCTGCCATTCAGTATAGCCAATACTGAGCTAGATCAACCAGCTAAAGAAGGCAGCTTCCTATGTACCTAGAAACCACCACCAGCAAATTGCTGGCCTTAATACCTTGCCAATGCAACCTCTGAGAACAGAACACAGGTGCAGACCGACAAACAAATGGTGCAACAGTAACTAAGTGGAAAATAAATTTGTAATATTGCACCATAACGAAGTTGGAGCAGTGAACTAGGAGTCTATTACCTGGGTAAATCTGAAGATTTAAATATTATAAATAAAATCACTGACTCATAGAATTGCAGAGTTGGAAAGGACCATGAGGACCATCTAGTCCAACCCCATGACACTGAGATTAAGAGTCTCTTTTTTATGTTGACAAGCTTCCCTACCTGGGGACATCTTGCAAACTTTCTATCCCCTCCAACTGCGCACTTCTAGTGCAATATATAAACAATCAGTCCCATTTTGTGCTCTGCATTAATCAATATGCAGATATTTAGCAGTGTTTGTCTGCTAAAATAACATAAAATGTGTAGTTGCTGCCCAATGATTGGAGTTAATTTACACAACAATGTTAAAATGATTTTAGCTGTACTTAAACTAAAATGGGATTGTTACGGGCTGTACTTTTTACACTGCATTGCCATTTAACTCAAACGTTTACATTTCCCATTTTAGACCCTACTGTATATACATACTAACAGAGGATTACATTTCATGCATGTGATGAAGCAGGCACTACTAGACCATCCCATAACAAATGTGCTGAGTCTTTGAGGTGCCACAAAACTCTGTTGCCTTTAATGAATCTACAATCCCTTGTGCAATAAGAACTTGCAACAAGGGAACCACTTGAACTAACTGCGTAAATGGGAGAAAAAACTTGGTTTGAATTACAGTGGTGCCCCGCAAGACGAACGCCTCGCAAGACGGAAAACCCGCTAGACGAAAGGGTTTTCCGTTTTGGAGGCGCTTCGCAAAACGAATTTCCCTATGGGCTTGCTTCGCAAGACGACAGCCCATAGGGAAATCTCCGGGACAGCGGGGAAGCGCAGCGCGTCTTCCCCACTGTCCTCGGACCTCCTCCCCCGCCCGGCATCGGAACGAAGCTCCGATGCCGGGTGGGGGGGGGAACGCCTCCTCCCCCCCCCGCCCGGCATCGGAACGAAGCTCCGATGCCGGGCGGGGGGGGGGGAAATGCCTCCTCCCGCCGCCTGGCATCGGAACGAAGCTCCGATGCCGGGCGGGGGGGGGGAAATGCCTCCTCCCGCCGCCTGGCATCGGAACGAAGCTCCGATGCCGGGCGGGGGGGGGAACGCCTCCTCCCCCCCGCCCGGCATCGGAACGAAGCTCCGATGCCGGGCGGGGGGGGAAATGCCTCCTCCCGCCGCCTGGCATCGGAACGAAGCTCCGATGCCGGGCGGGGGGGGGATGCCTCCTCCCCCCCCGCCCGGCATCGGAACGAAGCTCCGGTGCCGGGCGGGGGGGGGGGAACGCCTCCTCCCGCCGCCCGGCATCGGAACGAAGCTCCGGTGCCGGGCGGGGGGGGGGGGACACCTTCTCCCGCCGCCCAGCTTCGGATGGCTTTCCTGAAGACTTGGGGTGGGAGGAGGGTTTTCCTTCCCACCACCAACATTCAGAATGCTGTTCTGAATGTTGGCGGTGGGGAGGAAAAACCCTCCTCCCACGCAAGCCCCGGGAACAGAGGGAAAGCGCTGCGCGCCTTCCCCTCTGTTCCCGTACCTGTCCTGAAGGCTTGCGGTGGGGAGAAAAGCCCTTCTTCGCACCGCCAGCCTGGCAAGCGGTTTCCCTAGGAACGCATTAATTGATTTTCAATGCATTCCTATGGGAATGCATCGTGCTTCGCAAGACGAAAAACTCGCAAGAAGAAAAAACTTGCGGAACCAATTAATTTCGTCTTGCGAGGCACCACTGTAACTACAATAATCCCCTACAACTATGCCGATTGCTGCTCTTTTCTTTCAAAAAGGGTTATTCTGATGGACAAGAGTTGCGGAGGTGGGGGGAGATCTCTGTGACCTGCATCTTCCTCGATGGAGCAGTTAAAGTTAATTACTGAGCATCCAATTTTGGTGGAAAACTGAGCAATGCAACTCACTGGGGTGGCGAAGCAGTACTCGGCTATATAAATCAGCAACAAAGGGGGCGAAACCCGGGGGGCGGTGGTGGTGGGGAAAGGGTAGGCTACGCTATTGCCCAAGGATAGCTGCTTGGCCCTTGCCCAGACACGGATTCGCAGTGCTTTAACCCCCAGGGGTCGGGGAGAAGCGTTTGGGAAAAGAAGTGGCGGAGGACAAGCAACCGATGTGGCGAACACGTGGGGAAAGCAGCCCTCACCCTTCATGGCGGCGCTGGGGTCGCGCAACGTGGACTTGAACTGGGTCCCGGTGAGCTCCGCTGCCTCGCTGCCGCGGGCCCGCTTAGGCGGCGGCGGCGGCGGCTTCTCCTTCTCCTGCCGCATGGCCGAAGCCGGGCTTTTGCGCTTGGCGCCCATGACCAGGAGCAACCGCGACCAGAGATGGAAGCACGGCTTTGCCTCGCTGCTCTCCGCGGCAGCCGGAAGCGGTCCGGCCGCTGTTCTTCCCCCGGGAAACGGGCAAGCGAGATGAAGGTTCCGCTTTCGGCCGCTTAGAGAACTTCAGAGGAAGCCGCTGAAAGGTGTCCTTCGCAGCCCAGGAACCAAGGCCGAAGCCGACAGCGGCCCCTTCTGCTTCTTCAGATGCAGCCGCCATCCCAGCTCCCTCTTTGTCCTTCTCCTTGTGTCGTCCCCGCCCGACGCCTTCGGACTCCAGCGGCTGCCAGGGGTGGTGGGTGCAATGGATCTGCCTCGGGAGAAGCGCAAAAGGTTCCGCTGTCCTTCCATAGAGGCTTTTTCGCTGGTTGCTGCCATATGAAGTGAGCGGTGCACGAGGGCGCGCACGCTCTAGGGGGCCCACCGAACCTAGAAATCTTAAATTAGGATGCGCAAAAAAATCCATTCTGCACACTAAGTTAGAATAGCATTGGTTTGTTTTTGTTTTTTCTCTGACAAGTGTTTCTACTTCCGAAGCTTATCCGCTGTTACGATCGAAAGAGATTCATAGCGGGGATTTCTTGGAGGCTAGTGGTGTCAGCCTGAATGTCTTATGCCATCTGACTTTCTGCTACCTTTGAAGAATTTTCTTGCTGCTTTTGTCAACTCTGGTCTTCAGTGATATGCTTTCCTGCACCGGTGCCTGTTTTTTCTCTGTCTGGCAACCGTAGTTGTTTATATTTTAAGAACACAGTGGTAACTTAGAGGCTCACCTAGTGCTGCTGTGTGCTTTTCGTTTATCATGGTTTCTCAAATGTTTGCCTAAACTCTCCAAAGTGGAGCTTTATATGTTTCTAGAAGCATTAGATTGCCACATATAAATGCTGCTGTTAGCGGAGTGAGGTGGCAAATGGGTTTTCTTTACCCTTATGTGTGCTCTCCTGCCCACATTTGTTTTCCTTGTTGTCTGGGCACATGGTTCTGCATTTAGTACTTCATCACTAGTAGTATTTTGTTATTTTTATCTTGCTGCATTATGTCTCATAAAGTAAAAAACTTCCATGCTAGCAGAAATGTAAAAAAGAAAGTGGAGACTGAGAACCCATGCTCCTTCTGATGTTGCTAAACTACAACTCACACCATCCCTGGCCATTGGCCATGCTTACTGGGGCTGATGGGAGTTGAAGTTCACCATCATCTGGCCAGCCAAAAGCTCCCCAACCCTGGCATAGTGAAATGAATTTGCTAGCAGAAGATGTGATGGCCACCAGTTAGGACATCTTTAAAAGAAGGCTGACAGATTTGTGGAAGATAAGGCTATCAATGACTGCTAGGCATGAAGGTTATATACTTCTTTCAGAATTGGAGGCAGTATGCCTCTGAATACTAGTTGCTGAGAAATAGCAGCAGGAGAGTGCTATTGCCCTTATACCCTGGTTGTGGACTTCTCATAAGCATCTGGTTGGCTGCTGTGAGGAACAAGATGCTGGCTAGATAGGTCTTTGTTTTGATCCAGCTAAGCTCTTATGTTTGGCCCCTTCCAGCCCAATTATTCTCCAGGAGTATACATAGTCACAAAAACGTACCCTTACATTCCATGTTAATTGTTTCAGAATAACTAAGGTTGCAGCCATAAACACAGCTGCCATGGAGTAAGTCCCATTGAACTCAGATAAGTGTTTCTGTTTAGACATGCTTAGGATTGCACTGCACAGCCCTAAGCAGCACTCTTCCACTTCGGCACAAATTCTAAACTGTTTATTGGCTTAAAGTGTTTCCTTGAGATTTATTACAGTTGAAAAGGTTAAATTATCATGCAAGCATGATACTCAAAACACCTTTTGAACTTTTTACTGCTAAGAGAGCAGAATGTAAAATTAATCCTTGTAAATGAGAGCCACATATTTCTAGTTTCTCCCCTTTTTATCCATTGTTGGTTATAGTTACTTACACGTATGGTTATAGTTACTTACTTCCTTGTGAAACATGTCTGTGAACCTAGCAGTGTTTATATTTTTCCAAGTAGTATTTAAGAGGTGTGGTCTGGTAGTCTGTTTCTTTGTATCCAGGGTCTAGGAGATTAGTGTATTAAATTTGATTCTGAATCAAGTTGATATACAAAGTGAATGTAAATCTTACTCCAGCTACAATGTATATTCAGTTGTAGTATAATTTACAATGCAGTGGGCATACACTTTACATGTTATTAAAATTAATCAATTCTTCACCCCATCGTTAGTTATGAGGTACTTCTTCACAAGCAATGCCTTCTTGTAAACTTTTTTATTTTGTATTTTTGTTTACTAATATTGGAGTTAGGTTTATTTCCTTGCTGATTGTGCATTCCTATGCTACATAAATCCAGCATGCCTATCCCACACCACCACCACAACAGCAAAGCAATCCTGCATAAAGTCTACTTATAGGAGAGCAATAGATTGTTTTACTGGTCCTGGATAAAAATTACACAAGCATCATGCTAAGGATAATGTGCACACACATGTTACACACACACACACTTTCTAGTAGTGTTTTATTAATGTGTTTTAAAAGGGAGAAAGAGAGGAAAGATTTGACACTGTATTCCCAAAACATCACTGCATGTTAACACAGTACATTCCGGTCAGCAATAAGCACTTTTATTTCTATTGATTTTTGCTTACAGGTCTGCCATTGAATTCAGTAGGACTTAAAACCTTGGTTGGATCATATTCATATAATGCAGTGAAAAAGTGAATAAAGTAATAACCTCCAGGAGAAATAGTGAAAATCTTTCATTAACATTGTTGTTGTTGTTGTTTAGTCGTTTAGTCGTGTCCGACTCTTCGTGACCCCATGGACCAGAGCACGCCAGGCACTTCTGTCCTCCACTGCCTCCCGCAGTTTCATTAACATAGTCTTCATAAAATAAATAAGAGGATTATTTAACAGCAGGAAATACAATTAAGATGTGATTACTAAAGATCTAATGTTGTAGGAAGCTACATCAGACATAAAATAAAACCTGCCAGCAGGCTAATGTATATCATATTGCTACTTCAATAAAATGAAGAAAGCATCTGGAAACCATAGGGGAAATGTTAGGCTCTAGTAACAGCAGTTGCAAACAGTTAATTTAGGACCCTGAATTATACTGAGTTCATAGAATCACAGAATCATAGAATCATAGAGTTGGAAGAGACCACAAGGGCCATCGAGTCCAACCCCCTGCCAAGCAGGAAACACCATCAGAGCACTCCTGACATATGGTTGTCAAGCCTCTGCTTAAAGACCTCCAAAGAAGGAGACTCCACCACACTCCTTGGCAGCAAATTCCACTGTCGAACAGCTCTTACTGTCAGGAAGTTCTTCCTAATGTTTAGGTGGAATCTTCTTTCTTGTAGTTTGGATCCATTGCTCCGTGTCCGTGCTGGAGCAGCAGCAAACAACCTTTCTCCCTCCTCTATGTGACATCCTTTTATATATTTGAACATGGCTATCATATCACCCCTTAACCTCCTCTTCTCCAGGCTAAACATGCCCAGCTCCCTTAGCCGTTCCTCATAAGGCATCGTTTCCAGGCCTTTGGCCATTTTGGTTGCCCTCCTCTGGACACGTTCCAGTTTGTCAGTGTCCTTCTTGAACTGTGGTGCCCAGAACTGGACACAGTACTCCAGGTGAGGTCTGACCAGAGCAGAATACAGTGGCACTATTACTTCCCTTGATCTAGATGCTATACTCCTATTGATGCAGCCCAGAATTGCATTGGCTTTTTTAGCTGCCGTGTCACACTGTTGGCTCATGTCAAGTTTGTGGTCAACCAAGACTCCTAGATCCTTTTCACATGTACTGCTCTGAAGCCAGGTGTCACCCATCTTGTATTTGTGCCTCTCATTTTTTTTGCCCAAGTGCAATACTTTACATTTCTCCCTGTTAAAATTCATCTTGTTTGTTTTTGCCCAGTTCTCTAATCTGTCAAGGTCATTTTGAAGTGGGATCCTGTCCTCTGGGGTGTTAGCCACCCCTCCCAGTTTGGTGTCATCTGCAAATTTGATCAGGATGCCCTTGAGTCCATCATCCAAGTCGTTGATAAAGATGTTGAATAAGACCAGGCCCAAGTTAGAACCCTGTGGCACCCCACTAGTCACTCTTCTCCAGGATGAAGAGGAACCATTGATGAGCACCCTTTGGGTTCGGTCAGTCAGCCAGTTACAAATCCACTGCGTGGTAGCATAGTCAAGACCGCATTTTACCAGCTTCTTTACAAGAATATCATGGGGCACCTTGTCAAATGCCTTGCTGAAATCAAGGTAGGCTACATCCACTGCGTTCCCTTCATCTACCAGGCTTGTAATTCTGTCAAAAAACGAGATCAGGTTAGTCTGACATGACTTATTTTTCAGAAATCCATGCTGACTATTGGTGATCACAGCATTCCTTTCTAGGTGCTCACAGACTGTTTGCTTAATGATCTGCTCCAGAATCTTCCCTGGTATTGATGTCAGACTGACTGGGCGGTAATTATTTGGGTCCTCTCTTTTCCCCTTTTTGAAAATAGGGACAACATTTGCCCTCCTCCAGTCTGCCGGGACTTCACCTGTTCTCCAGGAATTCTCAAAGATGACTGCCAGTGGTTCTGAGATCACATCTGCCAGTTCTTTTAATACTCTTGGATGCAGTTCATCTGGCCCTGGAGACTTGAATACATCTAGACTAGCCAAGTATTCTTGTACTATCTCCTTAGTTATTCTGGGCTGTGTTTCCTCTGCTGAATCATTTGCTCCAAATTCTTCAGGTCGGGCATTGTTTTCTTTATCGGAGAAGACTGAGGCAAAGAAGGCATTGAGGAGTTCAGCCCTTTCTGTGTCCCCTG
Organism: Podarcis pityusensis; assembly: GCF_964106645.2. Lineage (NCBI taxonomy): Eukaryota > Metazoa > Chordata > Lepidosauria > Squamata > Lacertidae > Podarcis > Podarcis pityusensis. The sequence continues at coordinate 52,529,404 of NC_138027.1, forward strand.
TTTGCATTTCACCATCTTCTCCTCTGAGTGACCCCACTGTTTCTTTGTTCTTCCTTTTGCTACGAACATACTCATAAAAGCCTTTTTTGTTGCTTTTAACCTCTCTAGCAAGCCTGAGTTCATTCTGTGCTTTAGCTTTTCTGACTTTGTGTCTACACGTGCTGGCTATTTGTTTGAATTCCTCTTTGGTGGTTTCCCCCCTTTTCCATTTTTTGTACACATCCTTTTTAAATCTTAACTCAGTTAAAAGTTCTTTAGATAGCTACCCTGGCTTCTTTAGGCACCTTCCATGTTTCCGTCTCATTGATATTGCCTGAAGTTGTGCTTTTACTATCTCCCTCTTAACAAACTCCCAGCCATCATGAACTCCCTTTCCTTTTAGTATTACTGTCCATGGGATCTCACCCAGCACTTCCCTAAGTTTTATGAAGTCGGCTTTCTTAAAGTCAAGAAATTGAGTCCTAGTATGCTTGGCTGCTCCTTTCCGCTGTATAGTAAACGTCAGAAGAGCATGATCACTCGCGCCTAATGATCCTTCCACTTCTACCCCACTAACCAGGTCATCAACATTGGTTAGGACCAGATCTAAAATGGCTGTTCCTCTTGTTGCTTCTCCCACTTTCTGGACAATGAAGTTGTCTGCAAGGCCAGTGAGGAATCTGTTTGACCTTATGCTCTTGGCTGAGTTTGACATCCAACAAATATCCGGGTAATTGAAGTCCCCCATTACTACTATCTCCCTTCCTTTTGCATGCTTGGCCATCTGTTCCAGGAAGGCATCATCTATGTCCTCCGTTTGGCTTGGGGATCTATAGTAAACTCCCACAATGAGGTCACTGTTATTCTTCTCTCCCTTAATTTTGACCCAAATGCTCTCACTTTGGCTTTGAGGTTCTAAATCTTGGATCTCTTCACAGGTATACACATCCCTGACATATAACGCCACTCCTCCTCCTTTCTTGTCTGGTCTGTTTCTCTGAAATAGATTGTATCCCTCCATTATTACATTCCAATCGTGGGACTTATCCCACCGGGTTTCAGTGATGCCTATTATGTCATATTTAGTTTGCTGTACCAAGAGCTCAAGCTCATCTTGTTTATTTCCCATGCTTTGCGCATTAGTGTACAGAAATTGAAGTCCATTAATCACCCCCCCCCGTGTCTCTTATTTAAGGATTTTTTCCTCCCACCACTAGGTCTGTGTGCTGTTTGCTCCATTTGGTCTATGACATTTGGATGATCATCTTCATCAATTGATAGACTCCTACCTTCAGGAGCACTGTCTCCCTCCCCCACATTAGTCAGTTTAAAGCCCTCCTGATGAGGTTTCTGAGATTTTTGGCAAAAACATTCCTCCCAACCGTTGTGAGGTGCAGCCCATCGCTTGCCAGAAGTCCATCTTCAAGAAACTGCAGTCCGTGATCTAAGAATCCAAACCGTTCCTGTTTACACCATTTGCGAAGCCAGCTGTTCACTTCCACTATTTTTCCCTCTCTCCCTGGGCCACGTCGTTCTACTGGGAGGACAGATGAGATGAAAATTTGTGCATTTAATTGCTTCAATTTCCTGCCCAGAGCCTCGTAGTCTCTTTTGATCTTCTGGAGGCTATTGCTTGCAGTGTCATTGGTTCCCACATGAACCAAGAGGAAGGGGTATTTGTCAGTGGGTTTTATGATTCTTTGCAGTCGTTCAGTTACATCTTGGATCTTAGCCCCGGGGAGACAGCACACTTCCCGAGACATCTTGTCAGGCCCACAGATCACTGCTTCTGTTCCCCTCAGTAGGGAATCCCCTATCACCACTACACGCCTCCTCTTAGGTTTGGTCGGGGTTCTTCCGTGAGCTGTCCGTTGCAAGGTCGCCTGCACATTCCCTGAGGACTGACTTTGCTGCTCGTCTTCATATACCTGATCAACTGTAATGAGGGAGAGATCCACAAATGGAGTCTGCTCTTCGTCTTCCATGCTAGGGGAGAGGACCTCAAAGCGATTGTGTATTTCTAAACAATCAGAGTGAACCCTGGGCCTCCTACTTCTTTGAGTCACGTTTCTCCATATATCTGGCTCCTGTGTTGGTGAACTAGCCTCCTTCTCAGGGGAGTCCCCTGTCTCCTCCTTGGTGGAGACGGTGTGCTCTGTTGCTTCCAAGAAGAGCTCCAGCTCTCTAATTCTTTGGAGCGTAGCTACACGTTCCTCCAGTTGCTGGACTTTGTCTTCTAAGAGGGCAATCAACATGCAATTGCTGCAGGTAAAGCTGCCTGCAACCTTTGGCAAGATGGCAAACATTGCGCAGGAACCACAGGCGACTGCAGCTGTTCCCTCCCCCTCCATCTTGAGAACGTGTCGTTGGGGGTGGCTACAGCAGTCCTCCATCATAAAAAGCATGAAGACAGGACAAATAACTCCCCCCCCAAAAAACCCTAGGTCTCCCCCAACAAACGTTTGAGACTAGCTCCCCTAAATCTAAAAGATGGATCAAACTGTGCGCACCGCTAGGCTGCTGCCCTGCAAGCTCTGATAAGCTCCTCCCACAGCTAATCACCTGCCTCAACAGAAACCCTGCCCCCTCTGACCCTTGCACAGGGAGAGCAGCTAATCAGCCACAAAGAAAAAAGTTAAATAAAACCATCCTAGAGTTGAGCTAGGCTGCAGTCCTTTACAGTAGACATGCCAAGGATTGTGCTATTAATTAACGTTTAGAACTAGAATGAACAATCCCCTATCCTTCATTATTAATTCAAAGCTTTAACTAAAGGGAAATCTGTTTTTCCTCATGGAAAGATGCAAGGGCATGAAGATCAGAATCACTGCAATTTTTGAAATTTTAATTTTATACAGTAATGTATACGAAAAATAGAATTTGTGGGACTTTTGTTAATAGTTCTGAAATATATATATATATATATATATATATATGAAAAATTGTCTTGGAATGCTTTGTTTATTCCCATTTCCATAGAAACGGAGACTGAGTCTGCAAACATGGGGTGCCTTGTTTTAAATAACCACCATATAGTGATTATTTTAAACTACTTGCTTTGTTTCAACTAGCCATGACATTCATTTCCATAGAAACAGAGCCAGAAATGGCAGCTGAGTCGTTAAACCTTTTGGGGGGAAGATTTACTTGGTGTCAAAGTGCAGGGAATTAAGTACTTTAAAATGGTCTCACTGGTGAGAAACTTCTGTAATTGGATTCAGACAAACAGAAATTTATCAGGCAAAGGAAGAGACTGAGATGTTTAAGAGAGTTGAAGGCATATCAGCAATCTTAAAAAGGTAGTGATCGACCTCTATAACTTGAAGTACTATTACAGTCATGGTGAGCCTGGCTGTAAATTTATCAATAATCTACTATAATCTACATTCTCAGGTTCCTCTTGTTTTTCTGACTGTTGCCTTAGAAAGAAAAAACCAGACAGTATCAATTTCATTTGTGTTAATATTGAGCAAGCAAAGGTTGGATGGTCGGAAAAGGATTGCAGCTCTAGTTCCATTTCCGCCTGCTTGCTGGTGCACAATGCTGGTACATGTCTCCTCAGAAACAAGCCTCCGTGAGTTCCAAGTGGAGTTACGCCCATCCCTTAGTAGGAAGGCCCTTCCTAAACAAATCCGTCAAGGTAACCTACTGAGCTATCCAGGCTGATAAATCTAAACCAGTTAAGAACAAAATAATAATTATAATAACATTCACACGTGCGCACCAAAACCATGACCTCCCCAGACGTTCGACGCAGAAGGCTTTAATTGGCGACGTCTTCTGCCTGAAAGTTACCAGATCCTGGCCTTCGCTTTCAAAGCAGCAGCCGCCGTCCTCAGAATGGCTGTGGCGTTTTCCTTTTATTTATTCGCTGCTGTGCTAAATGCCTTCCGTGCTAATCTTGCAAACTTTTGGGGAAAGGGGAAAAAGTTGAGGGGCGGGAATGGTAAAGCCGTGAGAGAGAGAGAGCGCAGACAGGAATGAGGCTGAGAGGGAGCAGGTGATGTATACTAATCGGGACGAGGGCTGGGAGGTGCTGCGTGGTCGGCACCCAACGACTGACTGGCTGGCTGGCTGGCGTTGGCTTTTCGACGCCAGTGCCAGCGGCGGCTCTTCCCTTTCGCTGCCACCCCTGCGCTCGCTCGCTCTCTCGCTCTCTCTCTCTCTCTCACACACACACACAGACACACACACACACTCAGCGCCTCACACGCACTTCACTTTTCCAGCCGGGGGCCAGTCAGTGCTCGCTGAGCGGGACTTCCTCTTCAGGGAAAGAAGCTGCGCGGGGACTTTTTCCCTTTCCCTGTCAGGAGCCTTGCCCTTTCCTTCACTGGCTGAGGCGGCGGCGGCGGCGTCCCCATTCCCAGGAAGGACAGGGACGCGCACTCTTTCTTTCTTTCTCTCTGTCTGTCTCTCTTTCTCGGCTGGGGGCCGGAGCCGTCATGTGACCGGCTTGGGCTGCAGGGACCCCCCGCCTCCCTCCGCGCCATGAGTGAACTGGAGGCTGCTGGGCAGCATCCAAGCCGGCGCCAGGTAGAGCTCAGGCTGCCGCTCAGCCTCCTCTCCTGCCTGCTCCTGGTCTGGACCAAAGAGATCGCGGCGCTGGCGGACTTCTCAGGTAAGGGCAACAACCTCTGCGCCGGGTGGGCGACGGGCCAGCCCCATCTCAGCAGCATCGCCAGGCAGGGCGGCCACCAGGCGGGCAGGACCAGGGAGGGGAGCCTCCCTCTGAAACGGGCTGGCATATAGGCACACGGTAGGGACGGTGGTTTTCCTTTTTCTTCACCTAAGGCAGGAAATTCAACAGGTACCTGATTCCTCCTGCGCAGAATTCAGTAGAAAACTTTGCTCCATGGTGCAACTACATAAGGCTCTACTGGGGGGGGGGGAGGGAAGATAGATAAATTCTAATACAAAAGTATTGATATGTTTTGCTTAATGCTTAAACCCATGCTCAGCTTATTTAGTTTTTTGCAATCTCTTTCAGGAGAGAGAGAGAGAGAGAGAGAGAGAGAGAAGGGGTTTTGCCAGGTGAACACAAAACATTTCCAAGAAAAACCAACTTCATTAGAGATCTTGAACTGATAATGCTTTTGAAGTCCATTCCCAAAGCTGCCAGGTGCTGTACATTAGCTAGGGTTGCTATACTCATTACTTGGAGAATCCAATGTCTCTTACCATAGGCAAAGCAATGTTCTGCCCACCATTTAATCCCCACAACCAACACCTATGGAACTGGAAGTGTAGGTGGGTTCCCAGTGAACCTGAACCAAGATCCATTTCATTTTATAAAAGGGAGTACTGGATGTGCTTCATTGGTAGACTGCATGCTGTGAATGAAGATGAACTCTCTGGAATGCTTAGCTGCTGTGGTATAGAAAACCCCCATATTGTCAAATATTGCTGCCTACATCATTTTGACAGCTGAGTTGGGGCCCATAGGGATGGGATGCAGTGAATGAATACATGTGACCCTGAAGAAGTGACCAGATACATGGTGTGCAGCTGCTTGCTTAGGCGTGTGTTTGCGAGGCTTTAGGTAGCTCAAGGCCAGGAAGGAAGGCTGCATCCTAGAATAGTATCACTGTAAGTGGGTGCAGGTTCATGGCTAGACTAGAATGGCTCATCAAGGGTAGAGGATGTGCTTTGAAAGATTTGCCATGCATGCTTAAGAAAGCTACATTCATAAGTAAATGTCCTGGAAGATATAATCTGCAGGAACCCAGACCAGAGGCACATATAGACAAGATCATGGTGTATGAATTATTTGCTGCTGAAAACTCTTCAGAACTAAAGTAGTCAGAAAGCTTTAAAAACCAACAAACACACCAGCACAGAACCAAAGAATGCCATTTTAGTACTTGCTGTTGTGTGCAGAATGAAAACTCTAGCCAACTTAAGAAACCTAAACATGAAACAAGGCAGAAATTATTTTGAATTAATTTAGACTGAAATAGCATCATACTGATGATCTTGTATATGTGCTCTATGAATTATAAAACTTTGAAATTGTGAATAGCATTGTTCTAAGCATATGATAGAATTGTTATACTGACATTATTGCCCCAATTTAGATACAATGATATATGTATGTTCCTCTGAGTTGCTTTCAACTCTACAATTTTATGACTCTTATGATTCTATGTTTAACTGAGTTACCTGTATTGTGGATAAATAGATACAGTACTCAATACTATACATGGTTTGCTCAGAGGTCAGTCACATTGAGTTAAATGAGACTAACACCTAAGTAAGTGTGTGTAGGACTACTGTGTTGATCAGTGAAAGGTTAAGGTGTTTAAACTGGGGTTGGGGTTTCACAGCAACTGGAATACTTAAAACACAGCAGAGGAATAAGGCATTCAGTACTGTTTTGGTGGGACTTGCTGACAAATAATATTATTATTACTATTACACCAAAACAGGCTTCTAGAGAAACCATTAGCACGGCTTAAGTGTACCAAAACTCAGACCTCCACTATGAATCCAAAGGGCAAATATGAGTCAATGGGAATTCAAATATTTTCCTCACCCACACACAAGCATTAAAAAAGATCCATGTATTAACCCTGTAGCCTTGAAAAGGAACACATCTTAATCAAGACTGCTAGATCTGCACAAGAAATGGACAATAAGAACATGGTTCTTATTCTTCCCCTCCCCCCTGAAAGTAACATTACAGCACTACAAGGCTTTGGTGATTAATAAGTACCTTAAATAAATTATAAAAGAGAAAGCATAAGAGACAGCCTAGTGCCACTTTTCAAGATTTAGTCTCTGCCTTGCTATGCTGTAGGCAGCTTTTTAAAAAATTACTCCTATGATCGGAGTTTCCTAGCTGGTTGCCAGAATTATATTTATGGCCCGCATTGGCAATCTGGCAAACCCTGAAATGAATGGGATCAAAGTTAATTGCAACTAGCTTGATTTCAATGGGATTTAAGCCTAAATTAAGGGCCAAACTAGATGTGATCCGTGCCACATAATTTGGCTTTGTGTAGCTGCTTTTTGTTTAACAAAATTGTCAATAGGAACTTTCCTCCCATTGCAAATAGCAAGCAAAGATGGAGGCTGATTCCTATCATGTCAGGGTTAAAGCCAGCTCCCCTACCACAATGCCATGGCCCCAATCCAGCTCAGCCTTCACCCTGGGCTATTTGTTAAAAATAAACTGCACAAGGCTACTGCTACATGGCAAATATTACATGTAGTTCTTTTGTACTGAGCTCTGTAAAAGCTGCAGAAGTACTTGAGCCAGTAACATAAGGTCTAATGATGGACCAGTGCAAATTTGAATGTGAAATGATCCGTTGCATTGAAAGAAAGGTTATCATCATTTCCTTGAGCTACAACCTCTATACATGCAATACATGTAAGACTGGGTTGTAAGTCTTTAAAAAGGTAAAGGACAAGGACCCCTGACAGTTAAGTCCAGTCGCGGATGACTCTGGGGTTGCGACGCTCATCTCGCTTTACTGGCCGAGGGAGCCGACTTTTGTCCACAGACAGTTTTTCCGGGTCATGTGGCCAGCATGATTAAGCCGCTTCTGGCGAAACCAGAGCAACGCACGGAAACGCCATTTACCTTCCCGCCAGATTTATCCCACCTATTTATCTACTTGCATTTTTGGCGTGCTTTTGAACTGCTAGGTTGGCAAGAGCTGGGACAGAACAATGAGAGCTTACCCTGTTGTGGGGATTCGAACTGCCAACCTTCCTATCGGCAAGTCCTAGGCTCAGTGGTTTAGACCACAGCGCCACCCGCATATTACTTGCATATAATTCCAGGATAGAGAATATTGGATATGATCCAATATTCCAACACCAGGATATGATCATAAACTATGATGCTATGCTGGCATGCATTGCAGGGTATTTTATTTGGCACTGCACATGGATGTACTAGAGTAAATACTCATAAACAATGTGCCAAGTTTTCTTTCTTTCTTTCTTTCTTTCCAATAGGACTCTGGTTTTGAAGTGCCTAAGGTTATAGTTCTTGGAAACAATCTCTGTTTAAATTAGTGGAACTTACTGTTCCAGCAGGGCAGTCCTATGGTCCCAGTATGCTGAGTAGCCACTAAACTAGGACTAACATTGACATAACATTGTCCTGAGCCTATGCCAAACTAGCAGCAGAGTCAACACCACAACAATAACTTGAGCAACAAACGCTTAATGTAGCAACATTGACCATAGTAACCTTACTATGTAATACCCCCATAGTAACCTTAGCAACTCCACAACCAACTACTGATGACATCCTCATGTTATCCATGTGCAAGGGCACCCACCAGAATGCAGCAACCACATCCTCACCTTATCAAGTATAAACAAAGTGCAGAAGCATGCTCCAAGGAGTAGACAACTGCACAATCTATGGCCTGAATTGCCAGGAGGAATGTGCGTAGAATACAGAGACTCCCCAGAAAAAGAGTTCAAGTCCTGCTGGGGTGCCAATGATTTCATACACATGCAATTTTAATGTTGCACAGAGCATGTACATGTGCACACAGACACATGGAGCTGAAGGAAGCCTATAAGTGGGATCTAGGAAGTTGGTCAGAATTAAGAGGGTAAGTCTGAGTCAGTGAAGATTGTAGTAGCCCAGGCAAAGTCCCAGCCTGAGCAGAGAAACCTTACTATTAAGGCAAATCAAAGGCCAGCCTGGATGCTTGGAGCTCATCCAGTACCTGCAATTGCTTTATTGTTGTGACTGGAGGGGGGAAATGGTGGGTATGTGAGGCATTTTTTGTGGGCATAATGCTATGCCATCGGGGCTTTTTTCATCAGTTCCGGCACCTTTCACGTGGATGCCATTGCCATTATAAGAGAACAAGGAAGGTGTTCATGGTGAGTTCTGGCACCTCTTTTCCTATAAAAATAGCAGGGTATGCCATCATAATTGGTAGGATCAACCACTGAATGAATATAGGATTCTGGCTAAGGTTCATTTCTGCCTCTCTCCAGTGGCCTCTCACACTGCAAAGGGGCATAACTTGAAGTTAGGATTGCCTGAGGGCACTCTCAGGCTACTTATTATAATGTATAGAGACTCCCCTACATCAGCGGGGCTATTCTGAAGTAAAAATATTGTGAACAGCAGCTTAATGATTATGGAAATCAAATACTTGTTCCTAAACTATGTACATGCTTGTTCACACATTCTCAGTTAGGGGGTGGAATTCAGAGTTTTCACCCTGCAATAACTGTTGACTTATAGGGAAAATAGATACATATTTATAGAGAACACTGTTTATGTTTAAAATAAAATGATTTGAATATGAAAATTTCTCTATGTACTTGGGGGGGGGGGGGGTGAGCGGGAGAAGGAGGGAGGGAAGTCCTGTTGCAAGTGGAAATCCTGGCACTGACAGGGTGGTTACTTAGCACTGTATTGGATACAAGCCAGTTGCTATAATTGAAAAAGAAATAGACCTTACCACTTTGAGGAAGACTGTGACTAGGTCACTCAGTCTGCTTCAAGCCCCTGCTGTCCCTCCCTTTAACTCAGACTTGGACATGGCAGCCCTTAAACAGAGGACTGTCCTCTGTGAAGTAGGACATGTGGCCACCCTAATAGCATGCTCAGAAAAATACAGATTGCATTATCAAAGTCAAATCAGCATCTAGACTACATTTTGAAATGGGATACTTACTGCACCAACTATTTTGTGATTGGATTTCATGGGAAAGTCTTCCGCTGACTGCTATGAGCTGGTAAACACTGTAGGCCTTGCCGCAAGCTCCTCCTGTATATGCTGTCCTTCCGGATAAAAAATGGTGCGTACAATTATTGAAGCATTGATCTGTTCAGCAGGAATTAACCTTCGTTATAAGAGAGATAAGTTATGCCCCAAATAGGCATACAAGTCTTTCGCTTATAAGATTTTTAAAAAAATATATAAATGTAATCCTTAGTTTTAACCAAGCAGAGTTAGAAGTCAAATACTCTTTGCCTCTTAAAGAATTACAAACAGCATTATAGTATTATAAATATTTAGCATCTAAAGTTTCTGACCTGCCTCAAACTTTCTCTTCCTTTTTCAGCAGCAGAGGGTAGATTTTCATAAGCTCGGCTGAGTTTGTGAAAGCAAATCCTTTTAAAGAGACAGTCTCTAACAATGAGTGCAGTTAGTGATACCAAGTGTCATTGATCTCTCTCTCTCTCTCTCTCTCTCTCTCTCTCACACACACACACACACACGAACAGCAGCTTAATGATTTTGAAAATCAAATACTTGTTCCTAAATTATGTAAATGTCTGTTCACATACTCTCAGTTGGGGGAGGGGGTCCAGAGTTTTCATCCTGCAGTAACTGTTGACTTATAGGGAAAATAAATACATATTTCTAGAGAACACCATTAATGTTTAAAATAAAATGATTTAAATATGAAAAAATATATGTACTTGGAGGGGGGAAAGCGGAGGACATGTGTGTGTGTGCATGCACACATTTTTTGGTCAAGAAAAACTGTAAAACTTCATCTGACAGCAAAATCCTTAGGGGATGCAATGAACCTGTACTTGGAAAAAATAAATAAAAATTACAGTTTGAGAAATTCAAAGAGTTAATCAATTGTGGAACAGTTATCTGTAACAGGTTCCAGTAATGAGAGATTAATGGTGCACATAGAGTTGGGGGGAAAAACCTTGCTTAAGTCCTTTCTTCTCTGCACAGATCTTGAGCTTTCAAATTAAGATTATCAAGTGGCATACTTTCCTGGGTCATTGATTTTTCCACTCTATGTGGTTTTAGCATCAGTACTGTATCTCAGCAGACTTGGTACTGGACTCCCCACCCCAACACTTACCATCACCACTCTACAAAAAATTATTTGCCTGCTGTGACAGCTGGATGAAATGATTGCAGATTTAATTACTTTTGCTCACTTTTGAAACATGTGAAGTTCAACTGTTAGCCTGAGCTGAATGTGGTTCATGTATTAAAGACAAAACATCCACTTTTCAGAGGCCTAAGGAACAGATACCATTTACATCACCATTTGCAAAGGATGTGTTAAACAAGACTATTTAATACTGTACAGGTTGTTGCTGGTGTGTTCAGAAGACTGAACACATTTTTAAACAGCAGAAGTTGATACAATAAGTTTATCGCTTTCTTTCTGTCTCCAAGGTTGCAAACTGTAGATCTTACTTGAAAACAGTAGTGTAATTGAAATCATTGTTACTTAGAGTATATTTTGCATTCTGATCCTAAAACATTGATTAGAAGTAATACCTGAAGATTTAAATCGGTTTTACTTTCAGGTTAAGCACAATTAAGGCCAGTTTTTTCTTCCTTTCCACATACACATACTTAGGAAGTTCTGCTGAAATTTCTAGGCTCTATTTCCAAGGATATGTGTTTAGGGGAAAGTGTCTCTTGTAATGTTTGAAGGGATGTATATGGTTGTTAGGCAGTTTATGACATACAGCAGCTGCCCACCTCTGTACCTGTGATGCATGGGTCATATTCTGCCATTGTTTTGGCAGTTTTTCTATAGAGACTGATCTCCATGAATGAAAATGTGATCTATGAAGTTACATAGCATCTTTACTTGCAGAACCTACATAAACTACATCCCTGCTAGTTGTGCATTCATATTCTTACTATTATGTTCCACCCAGTTTGCAAAAAATGTACATGTGTCTTATAAGAGGATCATTGTTCTTGCAGTTTGCACTTTTTTGAAAATCCACGTATATAACAATTCAGATATTTCTTTAAAAAAAACAACTGGAGAAAGAAAGCTGGATTCAGATCAGAAAAGGGCTGACATCATATGCATGCGAAAAATGAGAAGTACTATTATTCACTATATTTGAATTCCAAAGAAACAAAGATCCATATGTAATCCATACATCTTCATTATTTGTTGCTATTATAATAATGCATCCCATATGTGCCAGGAATTACAATATAGTGTACAGATCTCCTTTGAAATTTTGTTTCCCATTTGTTGTAATAACTGATTTGATGTGCTTACACGTTTTTGAAAGAAGAATGAAATGGTAGAACCTTGAGCAAATGCTTGATTCTTAGTAGTTTGCTAAGGCTGCAATATTGTGCACACTGAACTGAAATGAGTGGGACTTACGTTTGAGTTAACATGCATTGGATTGCTCTGTAAATGCAGTTTGTTTATTGAACTGGGTGTTTTTCTCTTTGATCCCATGCCACTGGTCATCTCAAGCACTTCAACTGCTGCTCTGTGACTCCCATTCATTTCAATAGGACTTCCTTTTGTTTCTTGGGAATACATTCCTCTGCTAACTGCAGCGGACACCACTCTGGCAAGAGGGACACATATTACGTTCCTGTGCAGAGGCAGAGAAATGGCAGAGAAATGCAATTCAGTTCACATTTAAAGATGAACCTAATTCACTCTTTCTGAAACAATATGCAAACTGAAACACAGCTATCATCTGAAACTTGTACTTATCCAAATTTTGCAGTGCGATTTCTGAGCCAAGAAATGTGTGCAGAAAACACATATGCTAAAGTAAGGTGTCATAAAATGTATATATTAGTGGAAACAACATGCAAAATGTATTATATTAGGGGAAATTGTTTTGCATAAAAGTATGTATTAGGCATAACTGCATATTAAAAATATGCATATTAGGAGAAACACACGCTGAAATGCTGAATAATTTTCACATGGGCTTCTTTGCTAAAAAATTGCAAACTGTGGGAAAGTAGAAAACTGAACCTAAGATTGGAAAAATGAGAAACCCTATACTGTGCAGGCGGCTGTCATCACATTATGCATCTCCATGATACTGCCTGTGGCCTCTGGGAACCTGAAATGTTAGCTTGGAGACTTTCACAATATAATAGTAGCCATCTATGCTGAAAGATCTTCCATACATTACAATTGGCATCTGGGTAGCTCATCATGGGAAGCTATTTTCAGTGGCATTCCTCTAGCCAAAGTAATGCATAAGCATATGAAGTGGTCTAATGTTGAGTCAGATTACTGGTCCATGAAGCACAGTACAGTGTCTGGTCTGACTGATAGTACTTATCCGTGCTTTGGGGCAAAAGCCTTTTCTTGTGCTGCAGGAATTGCGGTGCAAAGCACTATCATTGAGCCATATGTTCCAGAAATCTAGTATGGGATAATATCCACCTAAAAAAGATTCAGCCTGTAAATAATTTTCCTTAAGATCTGCAATATATCCTTGCAGGTATACCTGAAGAACTGACCTTTTAACTACTGAGTTATAAGTATTTAATAGATACAGGTTTGGCTTAGTTCAGTGCCACTTCTTAAATGACACTTAAACACACATACAGTATATACTGCCTGTTCTGTAACACACATCCAAGTAGTGTGCAAAATGCAAATACAATATATTTTTAAAATATATATAATAAATTTAAACCAAAAGCTTAAAATCACTGGCATTATGAGCCACCAAACACCAAGGTGAATAAGTTGGTTTTCAGCATGTACCTCAACTGCAGATTCAGCACATGCTTGGTTTCAGGGTGAGGGGGTTGGGAAAGGCTATTCCAGAGTGTGGGTACCACCACAGAAAATACCTTCTTCCTGGCTGGTTGTTGCCGGATGCATGTCCTTGGCTATGGTACACCTGCACACACCAGGAAACTTATTGGAAAAGGTCTCCTAGCCTTGGCCAACTTGGGCAATATGGGTTACTTTTTTCATTCTTCTAAATCAGTGTGGTATGAAGATCATCCTGCAAGGAAAGGGACAAAAGTAAAGAGAGGGACAGCATGCAGTAGCTTAGGACATTCTGATTCCAAATGGAAAAGGACTGTTGAAGATGCCAGGAAGCAGGGGATGGAAATAATGAGTCTATAGAATGAGGAAGGCTATTTAAACAAAGGCCAGTGCACAGAGGTGATAATCCCATCATGTAGTGTCCTAGAGATACTAGGCTGTTCCTTTGAAATTTGCCGTTCTGTTCTACCAAGACAAAAGGTGGCATGTTCCACATGCCAAGCCTTAAACCTTGGCTGGGTTTGAAAGAATGCAATGACAGATAACAGTTTGCATAATTTAAATAAATATTTTCTGTATTGAATTTTATCTAGGCAGGCATACCAATTGTATTTTGCCTATTCAGTCCTGTTGATTCTTCCTTCTTCCACGCCTACTTAGGAGAGGTATTAACATCATATTATGGGGAAAGCGACTGTTAAATGTTCTAAGGTGAACAAAAGACTGCGTTCTTGGCTCAGGTTCAACTGTAGTGTAATTCAATGTTATCTTTGGTTCAGAACAATTACACCAGATATAGAGACACTTGACTTTGGACATGAGTGTGTTCAAAGGCAATGCTGAAGTAATCCACATGGCATGTTACATGTGTTGTTCAAAAATTTGGAACCTATAGAGAAATTATATACTACACAGCTGCAAACCCCGCAAAAGAGATGCTAATGCAACATGTTTTATATTTTTCACCACAGCAGTTCCCACTGCCAAAGTGAGAAAGGACTGAACAGCAGCTTCACTTGTTAGTCAAAGTTGCTGTAGCGAAAGGAATCAAGCACAGTTCTGGTGTGCACACACACTGCTTTTTGGATTATGGCCGCATGTGGATTTTTCTGAACTAAAAAAAACTACAACTTTTGTTGTCTGCACTACTGCTCAGCAACAGATATTTGAGAACTGCACATTCTGATGATTGCCATTGAAAGCTAGACTTTCAAAGTGAACATCTATCTCCACATCACAAAGGGTTAAGACAATGCCAGCTACTGGCAAAATGCCTATATTTGAAAAGAAGACTATTGTATAGGAGTGCTTTCCCCTGTGTGGCAATGCTGCCCGTCCTGTTGCCACTGTGAGAATGTGCATTGACAACCCACACTGCAAGAATTTGAGTAATGTTTACAATCCACAGCGAAAACAGAAAAGAAGATGAAGATAAAGCGTTAGCATTGTGTGCTATTCTTGGCTGGCTCGCTAACAGAAGGACAGAGGAGCATGGGGAATATCAGAAAAATTAACCAATGCAAAATTTAAAAAGGGGGAGGAGTAAGTTCATAAAATAATATGAGAAACCATAATGTAGGCAAAGACTACTGATTTGCTGTGCAATTTTTTTATGCTAAACCGTAGAGCATGATGCCCTGGGACACCATGACAGCCTCAAACAGCTGCCTTGGTGCCCATTAAGACACCTGTCCCTCCCATTTTTTTTATTTAAGTTGGCTTCTGTTGTTGTTAGGGTAGGGGTTGTTTATTTTTTCTCTGTTTTATTTGCTGTGGGGTATATATAGGTGATTAGACATTGGCAATTTCTGAACATCAGCTGTTTATCTTCTGTGAAATGGGTATTTTGTGGAGCCAATGAGTTTGTCAGATTTCCAAATGTGCCCATAGGCACAAAATGTTAGTGAACTCCTACTCTAGAGAATGCAGAATAGTGGTAGATACTGAGGGTTTCAGATCAAATGACACTTTTGTACTGTCAATTTGGGTCTTATCCTGTCTAGTAAATTGTTCTCAACAGCAAAGACCCCATTACTGAGCAGAGAGAGCCCACTGGGTGGCATTCAACTAAGTTTTACTTAGAGCAGACTCTCTGAAATGACTAATTTAGGGCCATTAATTTCAATAGGTCTACTCTGAGTAAAACCTAGTTGAATCCCTCACACTGTATTTAATTCATTCAGTATCACAAATGTGAGGCACTGTGGAAAGGGGTAATAAAATTTATCTTACCATGTAGCCAGACAAGCTTTCTTTGAGGTTGCAGTTTCCCTGCAATGAGTTGAAAAGCAGCTATGGCTTAACAGATCACCATCTGTATGTCCTCGGAGAACAAGGAAGGAGGGGAAAGTTTTATTACTGGTCTCATCCTTCCTTGCTGAAATGGCTGTCTTCTGAAATTGCCATGAATATTTCAATGGTAGTTGGCACAATTATTGAGGGGGAAAAGGTAAGGGCTTGATGGATGAGACTTTTAGGAGTATGGCTAACAGTCTATCTCACTCTTCAGTCTATTTTGATCTGAAGTAGATTGGCCTGTCATAAAAAATAGATGGTAAATAGAGTGTGCATATTACAAAAACAAACTACCCACCACAGATTGAGGGCACTTACGTAATTTTCTGTACCTAGCCACGTTCATCTTCAGGCCCTCAAAATAAAAGGCTGTGAATACTTGCTTTCTGTAAAAGTAATCTGTCACTAAGTGGTTGTCCTTATATATAGCAGGTACTGTTTATTTACTGCAGTGTACACAGTATTGAGGCAGTCCTTTTCAGAGGGGCAAAGTTAAACTGTGTGGATAAAGAATGCATGTTATTTGTCACTCATAACTCTGTTTTTAGAACATAAAGCCTTTAATTAGTACCCTGGATTCGACATTTTCTTTTCTTTGCAAGACTAAGATCACTTCAAAGGGTCCCAGAGTATCCTGATGTAAAAAAAAAATGCTCCAAAACCCTGATTTAGAAGGTTTTAAACTTACTTTATTTAGAAGTAATGTTTGTTCTTTTTATTGGGATTTACTTTCAAGTGAAAAATGATTAGGACTGTAGCCCAAGAAATGGCAAGTTGTCTGTCATTTTCCTTTCTCATCCTCACAGTCATGCTTACAGATGGCTGAGTGCACATGCTCACCTTGCCAATGAAGTGTGTACCTCCTTCACCTGATGTCCTGCTCCCTCTGAGCATTGTGGGAAGGTGAAAGGTGGTTCCAGTTCCTGATAGTTTTGTGGCAAAGCCCTCCCTTGCCTCACCGTGACCCTCACCTGCCCTAGGTGTACTGCTTGCTGGGCCATTCGTTGCTGGCTGAAAATAGGTAGGCTGCAGCCCTTTAAAGAGCCCCTCTACACTTTGCTCTCTCCACATATGGATGGAACATGAGAATTGCCTCATCCTCAATGCATTCTATGGGTCTGCCAAAGCAGTAACTGGTCTTGGGTGTATTTCCTGCCTTTGAAAGACTTTCTTTCATGCAGAATAAGTATTGCAGATACTGAGGCTCGGTGCCAGTTTCTGTATAGGATGTTCTTCAGTGTCCACCCCCACTCCCCCACCATGCCCTCCTTTATCCTCACAAGTAGTCATCCACTTGCCCAATTGGTACCAACTCCCCATCCTAAGAGGGGGGGAAGGGGGGGGACTTCCGGCCCTTGCTCTTCTCACTGCTTGCTTGCTTGCTTGCTTGGACTGTGCAGGTGAATGGGCAGGTAACAGCAAGGAGATTCAGCAGCAGGGTCAGGAGGGCTGGCTGTGGGCCCCTTGCTGGGGTGTTGACCTTGATCATAGCAATATTTGATGCCAGCTCTACGGAAAGAGATTGCCATTATTACCCAGGTCTGCATTTATGACTGCAGAACTGTCCCACCCTGGTGGGATGCTACTGTGTGTAGTGTAGTGTTTTGTTTTACTTGCCTGGCATTAAGATTCTCTTTGGGTTGTCTGGTCAAATGTATGAGCCTTGGCTCTCCCTGGCCAGCTCTTCACTTCACTCAGGTTGGACTACATGAGTATAAAGCACAGAAGCTTCAAGTCAATTGAGAGAGGGCCAGGAACATTGAGAGAGGGCCAGGAATACCACTATTCTTGGCAAAATACAAAGGAGATGGGAGGACAGGGGAAAGAACAGGCTCCACCTCCAGGTATTCCATGAAGAAAAGTGACTACCTTCACTGTCATGGGTGTATACATTTTTCTTTCTATCTGAGTACAAAATGTAAAATGAAAAGCAGGTCTCTGATAACATCCCCGTTTCTGAGTGCCTTACAATGCAAAACATTGTTTAAAAATCTACTGACACTGAAGCAATGCTGTTTAACTCTGTTGATGCTGTTTCATTAGGTTTTTTAACTTTGCGTGGGAAATAGGAAAATAGCATGCGCAAATTATCACTGTACAATCTTTCTCCTTCTGTAGCACCCTGCTTGTGGTTAACGCTTAGCTGGAATGAAATATTCAACGCAGCAATAGAGAAATTAAAATAATAATTTATTTGTCAGACAAATAAATGAGAGACACAGTGGTATATGGATACCAAAGCTCTACCCACTCCAGCCCTGATGGCCAGCACTTATATTTCCTCAGCCCAGCCCCCTTGCTCCTCCTTTGGCTGCCTCTGTCCAATGAGCCTGGTTGAAATTCCTATTGGCTGTTTGCTAGAACCAATCATAAAAGATACACCCATTTCCTATTACCTTTTATGGGAGACAAAGAGCTATATTTCCTTCTATCCATAAATGGCAGACAAGTAGCCATATATCTTACATTTGCCTCGACAAGGCACCTTAATTATCAGATCATCTTTGCCCTATTGCCCTATTCACTCCAAAACAGATGGCTAATGGTTTTAATTTTTATCTTAAACAGAGATCTTGGGTTCACCTTCTCACACACCATCAATAAAATAAGAATCTAACATTTCTTACTTTCTAAATCCTTTGCATAATTACATTTAAGCCAATATATTTCATACATTAACATAGATAGATTTTTAGAAGGAAAGGCCTTTTCAAAGTAAAAAGAACTTAGTAAAAACAGTTTCCAAAAGCAACCCCTTAAATTTACACCCCCCTTTCAAGCCAGCTGCTGTTTCTATTAGCTCTTGCCCTTTAACCTTAGGAAGATGTGGCTCAAGTCTAATGGGAGGCACATGGGATTAATTTTCTGTTAAACAATAAATTTCACTATTTACCAACTCTTAATTAGTGTTTTTGCAGCTTGATTGTATTATGTAATTTGTATGGTCAGTGTGACCTTTTGCTCCCAGCCTGTAATTTCCTTTTACAACCCTGAAGTACTGCTATAAATCAGAGGGGCCCTGTTTAGGAAGATAAACATCTGCCAAAGCACCCAGCCAGCTGCTTTATGCCTGGCATAAAACATACAAACATTTGCAAATATATTTTTTAAGCTCATTTTAAAATGCAGACCTTGATCTGATGCCTCACTTCCTCTGTTGAACTCTTGTTATTTGCAAATAAACAAGACTTTCACTGATCCTAGCATGGCCCCTCAAGAGATATTTTGAATGAGCTGCCTGTACATCTGTTTTGATCTGGCCAATAGGGAAAGGGGAGAACAACCATTCAAGTTCCCACTTGTCCCTTGACAAGTGAGAGGCAATGGAGCCTGAGCCTGCCAAAGAGCAGTTTAAAAGAGCTGCAGTGGCATAATGGGTGATGCAAGACAGCTTGAAAAGGACCAAAGGGCCGAACCAATTGGAAGTGTCCTTTTTTGATACTCTCCTTTGTCAAATGATGGAGCATGTGAAGGGTGTGTATGTGGCTAATAAATAACTCTTTGGCAATATTCTCAGAAAGCTTTTCAACAGCCCCTGCAGATACAGATCTACAAGACAGAACCTGAGTGGTCTATCCAGAAACTGAAGTAGAACTGCCATCCCTGAGGTCAATGCAAATCTGATGTTTCACCCTAAATGAGCTCCTGTTGAGGCTTGCTGATCTTGTGCACTTCTCCTGAAGCACTGTTGCTAGAGACTCCTGCATAGAATCCTCTGCTTTGCCATTCACCGAAGTTAGCAGCAATAGCTTCTGACAACTTTAGTTTAGGAATTTAACTTAAGGATATGGGAGCAGTTTTGCCTATGTATGTGAACCAGGTCTCTGATGTATTCAGTATGGTCTACCTTGCACACTAAATGTCATGCGACATTGACTTCATGACAATGCCAGTGTGCCCTTTTTAAACAAATTTCAAAGCCTCATGATTGTTATGGAGAACAAATATTGCAGGACTGGAGACCAAAGAGGCATTTGTTGTGTGTCTCAGGAGACGGGACTTCAGCATCCTGCACATCTGACCCTCCATAGAACACCAGATTCCCAATCTAGTGTTTCCACAAGCACATTCCTGTCATCCTTTCTCCAGCCCCTTCTTTGCCAAAATGTTTAATATTCCACAAAAACAAAATGCAGATATTGTAATCAGAACAAACAGTTTGAGTTCCTCCGTAAATGACTATGAGATTTTAGCTCTGCCTGTTGTGCATGATATGTAGAGGCAAGACTTAGCT
Source organism: Podarcis pityusensis (assembly GCF_964106645.2). Taxonomy (NCBI): domain Eukaryota; kingdom Metazoa; phylum Chordata; class Lepidosauria; order Squamata; family Lacertidae; genus Podarcis; species Podarcis pityusensis. Next base: position 52,549,391 of record NC_138027.1, read on the forward strand.
GTGTGAAATCTGAAAAGCAGAACTCCGTGAGCTATTAATGTCTCCACAGAGTACAGTGCCTTAGTGAAGCAATCCACATACCAATACATTGCCAGTTTTTCTTATCAAAATCTCACGACTATTTTTATTCCCTTCGTTGTGTAAAAGTGTGGACTTACTGTAATAACATTACGGATGTTTTAAATGCCACCTGGAGGGATAAAATTTCTTTCCTAACAAGTCTAGGTGACTTATTAAACAAATAAAATGTACCTGCACACATGAAGCAATGGGAGACGGTTGTTTTTAAGCCATTTTTAGAACTGAATAGTGTAATTGTTGGTGAAACTTGCTTAGATACTGGAATAGGAATTTGCAGGATCAAAGTAGCAGTTAAGATGCTCGGGAACTCATTCAAAAGTTTGCATAGCTGATATTCTCTAGGGAATACTGGGCTTCTTTGTACATGGGAACTTCTGGTTCCAAGCAATTTGAAACCTAAACTGTCACAGATTTAGGACCAAATTCTTCAAAGTCCTGAGGGGATGCTGCTGAGAAGAGTATCTCTAACTATGCTGCCTTTAAACCATGTTGCCAGCACACAGGTGTCAGAGCGCGCTTTACATGCAGATTGTACACACAGTGAATGCTTAATAGATTCTGGTCCTAATTCCAATTGGAGGGAGGTGGATGGGAAAGAAAGGCAAATAGTCAGAGGAACTAGTTCTCTACATTTTGACATCTGGCTCTAAATTTCTGAAGCGGGCTCCTCCAATAGAAGAAGCTGTACCTGCCAACCTTTTCCTGTCAATATTATATTAACAGTAACGGCACAGAAGCTCCCTTCTTCTGGAATAAGTTGGCAACTCATTTGTGCACATTTTTTTACGGAGTAAATTACTTTGTCTATGTCAGGGGTGGGGGAGCAGGGCCAAAGGCGAAAGTGGGCAGAGCAATGGATGTGAATTTTACCTTTTGTACAGTAAGCTGGTTTCTATACACACTCGCACGTCCCTCTTTAATCTTCCATTCAGACAAGTCAGAAGCATTTTCAGTGTTTGAGGGGACATTCTAGGCAAGCAAAAGTACTCAAGGAAGGTGCAGAGCAAGGCTTCTGAGTTGTGGCCCTGTGGAGAGTCCTGAGAGTCAGATAATGAGCCTTGAAGGGCTGCTTTTGGCTCCTTGGACCTGAGGTTCCCCATCCTTCATCCACATAAACAGCCACATTTCTTCAGGGTTAGCTCTCTCACCCTGGGGAGATTAGTCATCAGTTTATCGTGAATGGAAGAGGCTACAGCTGTGTGGTGCTGGTTAAGTGCTAATTTGTAACTAACCTAAGTCTTGCTCTCCATGAAAATATAATAACAACAATAATGTATTTCTTACATACCCCCCTCATGTGAGTGGGTTGCCCCAGCCACGCTGGCTGGCTTCCAAGAAAAGTAATATGATTGCTTATCTCTTTGACATCCAGCAGAAGGGTGTTTCACAGGGCAGGCACAACTACTGAGAAGGTCCTCTGCCTGGTTCCCTGTGGCTTCACTTCTCTAAATGAGGGAACTGCCAGAAGGCCCACAGAGCTGGGCCTCAGTGTCTAGGCTGAGCAATGCGGGTGGAAACGCAATGCATCTTGTTGGGACGACAAGAACAAATTTTAATGTTGCGCACCAAGGAATAGTAGACTAGAATGTGTTGTCCTTCTGTTTTGTACTCCATGCCAATTTAAAAGTAATGGAAAAATATGGATTTGGTGAGTCACATCTGGAATAAGGAACAACAGTAAAAAAAAAATTGATGTTTTCCCGACACACCATAAACTAAAAGGCTTTAAAGTTTTATAATGCATTGTGTGTAGAAATTAATGGGAAATATATATCTGTTTTTATAAGAATTACTATGAAATTGCCAATGTTGACTTGGTTTGTGCCTTTTCATGGGGGAGTTTGGCTCTAAATAAAATACAAGTAATTTTATAGACTTAACACTGACAATTTGCCATGTTAGTCTAAGTGTGTTTTAAAATTTTACTGATACGTTCAAAGGAACATCGGAGCGGGTGAAAAGTGCATGCATATTGAAAAGGAACATTCCTAGGGCTGATATTTAGCAAACTCAGGCTTTAATTATACATCTATTTTTCAAAATATCAAAATGTAGAGGTATTTTAATTTTATGTGTGATAATGGCCAGGGGTGGTGCTATTCAATGGCAGTCCTACTCAGAGTAAGCCCATTGAAGTTAATGGATAAACCTATCATTTCTTAATGAATTTTTGGAATTCACTACCACAAGATGAGATTACCACTGGTTTAGATGGCTATAAAACTGGATTAGGAAAATTCACAGAGGATATGACTCTGAGTGGATATTTTCCATGATAGATAAAAGGAAATGTCATGTTCAGAGACACTTTGTCTCTAAATACAAGCTGCTGGTCCAACACAGAGTAGCGGAGGGCTATTGCCTTTGTGTTTTTCTTGTGAACTTCCTGGAAGTTCCTGGAAGACAAACCCATGTGTCTGTGTGCATCTAGTGTAGGTATGGGAACCGCAGGCCCAGGGCTGAATGTGGCCCTCCAGGCCTCTCTATCTGGCCCTCAGAGCTCTCCCTAGCCACACCCCTCTTTGCCCTCTCTTGGAGTGTGTTTGCCTGAATTGAATATGTCCCTAAACTCTGATAATGCTTCTCTGGATGGAGATCTAAGAGGGGTGTGTGAATGAATAAAAACTAGCCTAATGTACAAAGACAAAACCTACTTTTGTTAGGGAATGCAGTTCCCAGGCTGAAAAAGGTTCCCCTGTCCCGTTCTAGTGGGTGCAGTTCTATGAATCGGGCACACAGTGCAGAAGCAAAACCCTTTCATTTTAGTGGGCACAATTCCACAATATGTTTTTGGTTAAGCCTGAATACATGAAATACTAGATGAGTAGAAATGAGTGAATCTTTTTTTTTTTTTTTTTTTTTTACATCCTACTTGGCTCTCACGCAGCTGGAAAATTACTGAGGGAGGGATATGGTTGATTAACTGATATGAAGTTTAAAGATTCAAATAAGCATTGCCACATTTAGCATTCTCTTTCCACGGGCCAGAAAACCATCTAATCCTCTACATTAAACGAGAAAGAAACACTCAGTAGACTACTGCAGATCACATAATGCAAGCCAGTGCTTTGCCCTCTGTCTCGCCAGTTTACAAGAGAGAAACAAAAAAATAAAACGCTTATAGCAACTTTGACATAAAGCTGCCTTTTTTGTAACTTTCTCAGGAAATCTGTAGCAGAGCAGAGAACTTAAAACAGGCTGTGGCAACAGGTTTATTTATTTATTTTACTTTGGCAAATTTTCTGTCGTAAGGATAAAACTAGATTAAATGGGAGGAAACTACGGGCTGGCATTTTGATGCAAACAATGACAAAAATATCCATGCAGGAACAGCACCAATCCCACAATAAACAAGAGTTTGGAAGTGCTCAAGAGTCTTGAGGCATGGGTTAAACCTTTTGTAACCAAGCCAAGCGATGACTGCAGCTTTCATTTTAACATTTGGGGGAAAGCTATTTCCTCATTAAATGTAACACAGGTAAATGTTTTCTAGGTTATCTAACCAAACTTCTGCAAAACCACACTGCATATGCCTGTGATGGTGATCGCTTGAGTCTGCAGTGTCCTCGACATTCAACAATAAGTGTCCAATCTGCATATTACGGGCAAGCTTACCAGTTGTGTAGTGAACAACATCCAGAAGCCACGATGAAAGAGCCCATAAACTGTGTGGCATCTACTACTTTGCAGGTATTACATATTGTAGTATTTTTATTCTTGTTTTTTTTAATAAAAAAACAGCCTTTCAGAATGATTCAGTGATATAAATTGTATTTATTAAAATGCAAGGTAAAGGCAACATTAATTGACTGATGTTCAGAGTGTAACTTTTATAATAGAATAGTTGTTATTGTGGGAGGAAGGATGGTTCAGTTGTGCATATGACTAAGTTTTAGTGTTTCTGGAGGTCTAATGAATATGCAGACCATTATCAGGACCCCTCCTCAAAGAAAATCTATCCACCCCTTTGCTCCTGAAAAATATGCAATGCTAATTAATCCTGACACTTAAAAATGTGTTTGGCTACTTTTGAAATTCATATTTTATTGTCACTTCTTAATTTTTGAATAGCAACAATTTAAAGTAAATTTTAAAATCAATATCTGACTACATACCGTATTGGCTTGAATATAAGCTGCACTTCTTTCCCAGATTCTGATCGTGAAAAGTGCGGCTTATATTCACGACCTTATGCCGCCAAAACAGCGCAGCTCCCTCCCCCCAGGAAGCAGCCCGGGAGCGCAGGGCCACAGCGCCTGTCCCGTCCGCGGCTCCCAAGCCGATTTTTAAAGGTGTGCCTTATTTCCGGGTGGGGGCCAATACAGTAAATGAAACTGGTTGCAATTTGTTTGCAACTCGATACAATGGCACAAATCTTCCCAAACAGTTCTGAGTGGTGACTTAGCCAGCCATGCATGATCTATAGATCTGTGATGCAAGCCTCACAGGACCTGTTCATCACAAGCAAACTGAAATCCAGTTTGGGGGATTGGGTGGCTGGCCACACACTCAGTAGTTGTATGGGCTGTCTGACGTCTCTTGCCAAGCAGACTGGGACAAAAGAGCCCTGAACAATGAGAATGCCCATTAAGATTAACACCCAATGGTCCAACTTAATTTGTCTGTTCCAGATTGATGGAGTTGTTTTGGCACTGAGCTTATGTCAATGGATTTTCCTGGGAGAAATCTAGATTGCCAATTAGTTCTGGCTCCAATTTCTGGTAGACAGCTGTAGAATCTACAGCCTAATTTTGATTAGGATTATTGAAGATTACCTCTGAATCACTGGCTTGCCATTGTATCAAATGCCCCAATGATTAATAATATATTTGAGACCTGTGCTTCATCTCTGTTCCCTTGCCACATACACTGTTCTGATAGTCTTACTGTAGACACATAAGAACAGTTATATAGACATAGAGGCAAGTGTTTAGTCCGGAATCATGGTTATTCCCTGCCTCAGAAGTCAAGGCAATCATGTTCCTCATGTTAGACAAACCAGTAATATTTAAATTTCCCTCACATGGGAAAAATGCTAACACAGTCATGTCCTGTTGTGACAAATTGGTCATTATTTTGTAGGTTTAGAGGAATTTTAAAAAACTGATATACAAAATATGCAAAGATCATTTCCTAAACATAATTAAGATCTGATGATGCAGTCGGGTTCCTGACCTCATGGGAATCCTAAACTGTAGCATCCTTAATCCTGTTATTTGACACCATGTACAGAGCAATGCTGTGCAATTTCTACTTAGAAGTAAGAGCTGCTGTGTTCAGAGTGGCTTATTCCCATGCACGTGTGTTTAGGATTGTAGCCTGAGGCAGGAATCCTATACAGACTTACCTTGGATGTCTACTTTTGAGAGCACATCCATAGGATTACTCTGTACATTTAAAGCTAATGAGCCTGAACTGGCAAGCAAAGGTTATTTCCTGAGGAGCTACTAAGGATGATTCTTGTATTTTGTTATTTTACATGGCATCATTATTTTTCTTTTTCATGAGAGCGGGTATTCACTTTTCACTATCTTTGATAGAAAGATGGTATGTTTGTATGGTTTAGGATCCACTGGTGGCCTAATTCACAACCACAGTTTTCTCCTTAAGAAGATATATAGGCAGACATACAGTAGACATTAACAGTGCAATCCTATGTGTGCTTACTTGGAGGTAAGATTCATTATGTTATGTTAAATGGACTTGCATTATACACTAAAGATAATTTCCAGACATTTCTATAAAGTGGTGATTTTCCAAGCAGTTGGCTAATACTGTCAGGTATATTTCTATGCCTTTAGCAGGTACATAACCACAGTGCAAGTTTTACTACTTATTCAGGGACCTAGTGTTTGTAGAAACATTTTAAAAATCAGTGTCATTAAAGAAGGGATAGGCAAATTGTTGCCATTCAGATGTTGTAGGATTTACACAGGTCCCTGCTCTGTCCCTCTATAAAGAAGTTAAATGTTATTGTTTAGTGTAATGCCCTGTTTTTTTAAATGAATATTGCTTGGAATAGTGGTTTTATAAGCATGGCTTGTATGTGCTTTAATGGCTGAAAAATGATCTTTGGTTCAAGCTGTCCTCATGAAAATGGGAGTGTCACCCCTTCTCCTTTGTGTCATTAACTAGCATGGCACCAAGACTATTTTGAGTCCTTTGAATCTTTGGGGATTTAAGCTAGTCTTGCACAGAAAGATTATTTGAAGCCATCACACATCCCAGCTGCACATAGATAGATAGAATGATAGAATGTTTTACAGATAGGTTCACATAGCACTCAAATGCAAGATACATGTCTGGCTTTGTCTTCTCTCAAATCTCAGACACCTACAGTAAACCAAATTGTTGGAAGCAAATCTGCATGATCTCATCCTACCTATTCTCTCTGGAATGGAGAGATAATCTAAGCATAGTATTATTTTACTGAAAGAACAAAGAATGCTATACAGGAATCTTTCACTGAAGGGCTGAAAGAAAAATTAAATCCCTCCTAATCTGTGACTGTTCTGACCATATATTAGTTTTGAACATATTAGTGGCCAGATCTTGTTGCACAGCAAATTCAACACCGGCAATGTTATCCTATACATGTCTGCTCAGAAGTAAGTTCCATTGAATTCAATAGGGTAAGTGATTAGGATTGCAGTTTTAAGCTTACATCTCTTATAAAACACAGGGTAAAACATGAAGAGATTTTTTTTTATAGACAGTGATTCTGGCTAGCATAACTAGAAGTAAAGATCACTAGAATGTAGTAGCAATGCTTTATTGGCTGCTTTTGAGCATTGGAGATCAGATTTTTTTCTCCTCTTGGATGCTAGTTAAAAGGCTTTTTATTGTTTACTTGTGTTCTAAAAATAGTCTATGAGTTTTTTTGTGTGTTTTTTTAAAGGATATTGGCACTTTTCTCAATCTATTTTGAACTACTCTTTCTCTATTAAACTTTTACTGCTTTGTGGGCAAATTGTAATAGCCTGCCAACTTTTCTAATCTGGAACTGCTGCTTCCAGGAATTTGAGGACAATTGCTAAAAACAAGATGTTTCTTAGTGCTAATAGTAGCAGCAGGCCCATGATGAATCCAATAAACCTCTCATATTGGTTGATTCATTTATGACAGTTAACAATGCAGCAATGTAGCATTTTGCTCTGTGTAAACAAAAATTTTGTTCTGTGTAAACTTCAGTGATTAACACCTTTCAAGGCATCAGTTATATGCAGTGTGATAAATTGGTTTTTCATTTACTGGTAGTTCATGTGGGGTGAAAATTTGTAACAAAGCAGCAGCCACTATCAAAAAATTTCAAGCGTGAAAATAAGTCCCTATCTCCTATTTTCAAAGGTTACATGAATTCTTTATATAAATATTGCTTCACAGATGACAAATTCTGGAATGCCAGCTTGTCATAACAAAATCTATAGTGTCCTATTTCCCCAACTTATCTGCCACCTTGCAATACATCAAACAGCTCTTAAGGGGGATTTCAAACTAGGTTCGTCGCATCCAAACTTGAATGGTAAAACAAAGGAATTTTGGGGAACTCAGATCATCCCATAATTTCACAACTCGGTTTGTCTTGGAAATCACTGTATTGGCATTGTATAGATTGTTATGCCTATTTTTCTGGTAACCAGTGGGCAACAGCTTATCACATATAGATTTTAAAATGTCAGGGTCTGAACTGTTATATAGTTTGAATCTGTTTTTCAAGACTATGCTTTTTTGCTCATTGTTTTAGAAAGTACTGGATGAATGCCAGGATCTGAGAGCCTGCCAACTCCTTGTCAATAGTCGGGTTTTTGGACCTGATCTATGTCCAGGAATCACTAAATACCTTCTAGTCTCCTTTAAATGCAAACCTAGTAAGTAATTTGTAGAACAGGCAAGTGTCATTTTTGTACTTGTTTTGCTTTTTGTTTTGACTGCAGTGCCGGCACAGACATCTTTGCATGAATCTATGCGAAGCTCTGAAGTGGATTCACCCAGTCCTTGTACCAAAGTTTGTGGGTTTTGATAAGCATGTTATTCACCACTTTTCATAAAAGTTTATGTCCATGTGCAAGTGAGTTATATCTGGCAATGTGCACAGAGGTCCGACAGAACCAAAACACTACCCTGCAGCTATTTTTCAGAAGTGACATAGTATCTCTATCAGCATTGTCAGAGAATGTATGGAAATGACCCTTCACACATGCACATCCATCATAAAAGAGCATAACCCATCTAGGGAATAAAATTTGCTGTACATATTAGTTTCTGCTGTAGATTGTTGGGGGTCTTTAAAAAAATTCATTACAAGATGGGACATAAATCATTAAGGTGAATGGGGATAAGTGCAGGTGCCTTTCTAGAAAGGTGGAAACTTCACAGTGCAATCTATGCATGTCTACAGAAGTAAGTCCCATTGATTATAGGATAGAGACTAGTGTGCCTATATATTTTATTTACTTCTCATTATTTCTATTTTGTTTTTTTACCAATGTAATCAAAATGGCTTATTAATATAAAAGAGCAATAAGATACTAACCGCTGCCCCCCTGCAGATCTCAAACTGTAGGTTGTCAGGTATGGGGAGTTGAGTTTTTTAGGGCTTTGTACAGGAGTACCAAATATTGGATTGGGCCCAGTAATACACAGGCAGCCGGGACTGATGATTTGTTTTCCCATCTTACTGTCACATTTAACAACCTGGAAGCAGCATTCTGCACCAGATATATGATCTAATCTTCAAAGTTAGCTCCATGTAGAGTGTATTGCAGTAGTCTAATCACTACTTGCAGTAGTCAAAGTCTTTGGTGCAGAAAATTCAAATAACAAACTTTGGGAGCCCAACATAGAAAAAAGTTCATTCCATTAAGGGCAATGTGACTTAATTTCTACTTCATGAAGATAGTAATGGCTGGCTTTCTTTCACTAGATTCTGTCACTGTTTTTTTAAAAACAGCAACACAGAAAACCTAAATGCCAGTGTATTTTATTTAGCAGACTTCTGTCTTTTGAATGACCTGAAGAAAGTGTTTTGGTGAGTGACTAATACGGTCAAGCTAATGCTATGAATTTAATCAGGTTGCACTGCATTTGATTTAGATACAGCTAGATTTGCAAGCCAACTGGCTGCACATTTCTCAGAAGTTAGTCCTACCGAGTTCAGTGGGATGTACTCACAACACAAATAAGTGTGCATAGGGTTTTAGACCTAACAACATTCATTTTGTTGGTCAAAGCCTTACATTTCAGAGTTGGCCTCATTGGAAACCTAGCTGGTAGTAGCCGGTACTTGTGAGTGGGATAGGGATACATATTGTGAAAGTAGGAAGTCACATCCTCATGCATACCCTGCAGTACAAATGGTGATTGCATTGGATGCTTTGCATCCAGAGATACATCACAGAATATGCAGATGCATATTCTCCATATTCAATCTCTGTGTGGTTCCCAGTTCAGGAAGGGATTCTGTGTATAGATATACGTTTCTCCTTGGAGATTTCTCTTGCTGGATCAGTGTGTAGATATCAGTCTTCACCTAATCAAAGCTGGTTGTCACAAAGCCCCAGTAAAACTAACAAAACAAATATGACTAATATGAGTCCCCTTGCTCTTGATGGAGCTTAGTTTTTCTGTGCTTATAAATAGACCGGGGGAGGGGGGACGCGCTTCTTCAATCATTTGCTTAATTTCACTTATTCACTTTAAATCCAAGTAGTTATTGTTATTTTTGAGAATAATCTCTTGTTATCTTATATTGCATTAGCCTCATTCTTTTATGTTACCCTTTAGGACCAGAAAACATGTGGATTCTTTGTCTGCTGGGCAGCATATGTAGGGTTCAGGCTGCACAAATAATAGGCAGTCATGAGGGAAATGCCAAGGACTTTTGAATGACGTTGTTTCCTGCTGTTGATAAAATGTACTTAAAGTTTTTCACAAATAAACAAAGCCCTTTAGACTGTTACATTTCACATTAAATAATAATAATAATAATAATAATAATAATAATAATAATAATTTATTATTTGTACCCCGCCCATCTGGCTGGGTTTCCCCAGCCACTATGGGTGGCTTCCATAGAAACAAAAAATACACTAAAATATCACAGATTAAAAAACTTCCCTGAACAGGGCTGCCTTAAGATGTCTTCTGAATGACAGGTAGTTATTTATCGCTTTGACATCTGATGGGAGGGCGTTCCACAGGGCGGGCGCCACTACTGAGAAGGCCCTCTGCCTGGTTCCCTGTAGCTTTGCTTCTCGCAGTGAGGGAACCGCCAGAAGGCCCTCGGCGCTGGACCTCAGCATCCGGGCAGGACGATGGGGGTGGAGACGCTCCTTCAGGTATACTGGGCCGAGGCCGTTTAGGGCTTTAAAGGTCAACACCAGCACTTTGAATTGTGCTCGGAAACGTACTGGGAGCCAATGTAGGTCTTTCAAGACCGGTGTTATGTGGTCTCGGCGGCCGCCCCCAGTCACCAGTCTAGCTGCCGCATTCTGGATTAGTTGTAGTTTCCAAGTCACCTTCAAAGGTAGCCCCACGTAGAGCGCATTGCAGTAGTCCAAGCGGGAGATAACTAGAGCATGCACCACTCTGGCAAGACAGTCCGCGGGCAGGTAGGGTCTCAGCCTGCATACCAGGTGGAGTTGGTAGACAGCTGCCCTGGATACAGAATTGACCTGCGCCTCCATGGACAGCTGTGAGTCCAAAATGACTCCCAGGCTGCGCACCTGGTCCTTCAGGGGCACAGTTACTCTATTCAGGACCAGGGAGCCCTCCACACCAGCCCGCCCCCTGTCCCCCAAAAACAGTACTTCTGTCTTGTCAGGATTCAACTTCAATCCATTAGCCGCCATCCATCCTCCAACCGCCTCCAGGCACTCACACAGGACCTTCACCGCCTTCACTGGTTCTGATTTGAAAGAGAGGTAGAGCTGGGTATCATCTGCATATTGATGGACACCCAGTCCAAACCCCCTGATGATCTCTCCCAGCGGCTTCATATAGATGTTAAAAAGCATGGGGGAGAGGATGGAACCCTGAGGCACCCCACAAGTGAGGGCCCAGGGGTCTGAACACTCATCCCCCACCACCACTTTCTGAACACGGCCCAGGAGGAAGGAGCGAAACCACTGTATAACAGTGCCCCCAGCTCCCAGCCCCTCTAGACGGTCCAGAAGGATGTTATGGTCGATTGTATCAAAGGCCGCTGAGAGATCCAGCAGAACTAGGAAACAACTCTCACCTTTGTCCATAGCTCGCCGGAGATCATCAACCAGCGCGACCAAGGCAGTTTCAGTCCCATGATGAGGCCTGAATCCCGATTGGAAGGGATCCAAATGGTCCGCATCCTCCAGGCGTGCCTGGAGTTGTTCAGCGCTCAATCATCTTGCCCAAGAATGGAAGATTTGAGATTGGGCGATAGTTGGCCGTACTGGCCGGGTCTAAAGATGGTTTTTTAAGAAGCGGTTTAATGACCGCCTCTTTCAGCGGATCTGGGAATGTTCCCTCACAGAGGGAAGCATTCACCACCCCACAGAGCCCATCGCCCAGCCCTTCCCGGCTTGCTTTTATTAGCCAGGATGGGCAAGGATCAAGGAGACAGGTGGTTGGTTTCACGCGTCCAAGCAGCCTGTCCACATCCTCGGGGGTAACAGATTGAAATTGATTCCATGCAACTTGACCAGACAGAGCTCTAGCACTCTCCCGCCCCAGCCCTGCTCCCACGGTGGAGTCTAGCTCCTTCCGAATATGAGTGATTTGATCTGCAAAAAACTTTGCAAAATCGTTGCAGGAGATCTTGGGGTCTTTACAAGGCCCCGGTGGTAAAGGTGGTTCCGTTAAATTGCGAACCACCTGAAAGAGTCTCCTGCTACTATTTTCTGCAGATTCAATAGAGGGGGTGAAGAAAGTCTTCGCCGTCGCTATCGCCACTTGGTAGGCTCAACGTTGAGCTCTAACCTGTGTCCGGTCAGATTCGGAGTGAGTTTTCTGCCACCGACGCTCTAGCCGTCTCAGCGATTGTTTCATCGCCCTCAGCTCCGAAGAAAACCACGGGGCTGTCCGGGCTCCATGCAATCGGAGAGGGCGCTTCGGAGCCAGACAGTCGATAGCCCTGGTTAACTCCGCATTCCAGCGGGCCACCAGGGAATCAGCTGAAAGGCCATCAACATGGGATAAAGCATCCCCTACCACTCTCTGGAAACCATTTGGATCCATTAAGTGGCGGGGGCGGACCATCCGAATTGGTCCCACCTCCCTGCAGAGGGGAAGGGTCGCGGAGAAGTCCAGTTGCACCAGGAAGTGATCTGACCATGGCACTTCTTTTGTTTCACTTTTACTTAGTGTCAGATCACCCACGTCACTAGAGGTGAACACCAGGTCTAAGGCATGTCCATGACTATGAGTTGGGCCAAACTTATTCAGGGACAGCCCCATGGAGGCCATGCTTTCCATGAAGTCCCGAGCAGCCCCTTGTAAGGTCGTGTCGGCATGGATGTTAAAATCCCCTAGGACAACCAAACTAAGTGTCTCCAGGAGAACATCCGCCACGACCTGAAGCAGCTCGGACAGGGAATCCTTGGTGCAGCGGGGAGGTCGGTACACCAAAAGGAATCCTGCACTGCCCCTATTGCCCAACTTCCAGAACATGCACTCAGAAAACTGGATCTTCCCATCAGGACGCCTGGTGCAAGCTAGTGACTTCCTAAAAATCACTGCAACCCCCCCTCCCCGCCCACATGACCTGGGTTGCTGTGCGTAAGAGAAACCTAGTGGGCAAGCAGCGGCAAGGACAGGCCCATCTGCTTCCTCCAACCAGGTCTGTGTCACACATGCCAGGTCAAATCCTCCATCCACAATCAGGTAGTGGATGGCAGTGGTTTTATTCATCATTGACCTGGCATTACACAGCAACACCTTCAGGTCATGTGGGTTTCCCCTGTTGATTCCAGTATCCATCTGGTCAAGGCCAGACCCGGAGGCAGGGATAGTCTTCAAACAACAACTAAGCCTGCCTCCTCGGTAATGACATGGTCTGGTCTTAGCGTAACTCTGCCTCCTGCCCATGATCACTGAGATCGGATGTCCCAGTGCTTCCCCCCCTGTGGAACTTGTCCCAGCGATCGTGTTGGCTGGGGCCCCACTCCCAGGCAGCCCTGATCCCACCCCTTAAAACAAAACACAAACTATACAGAACCAATAAAACAACAACAACAAAAAGAACAGAACAATTATACTAAAATTAATCCCCAACCAAATATCCATCCCACCCACCGACCCCCAACAAAGGAAAAAAGGAAAAACAGAAATAAAAATTTAAATTGCCACTGACTGCTTGAGGACATTTTAAAGCACATTAACCACCTGGAACAGGGAAGCAATGGCAGAATAACTGATTTTTACATCTCTGGAAAACGGTTCTTAAAAACATTGACTTGAAACTAAATCCCTTTGGTTTCCATAGAATTTGCTTTCAGGTGGATGTGTTTGGGATAGTGTCTTTTCACCAGTTTTATCTTAATACTTATCACCTATATCCTGTGATATGGCCAAAGGTTAAACTCCATATCTGCCTCCATACTCATAGCTCTTCCAGATGAACAAATTCCTTGGCAAGATTACCACTGCAGCGGAAAGTTTTTTTGTGCAGGAAGAAAGCAGAGTTGTCCTCCAAAAGGACATTGAGTCTAATACACCAACCCCTCCCCATCCTTACTCTTAGCTGCTCCATACAAGAACTTTCGAAGAGCAGGGATCATCAGATGAGGAGGTAGAAAGGGAGAAGGACCATCCAAATCCTATAATTTGAGAGTGTCTCTTACAAAACCTTGTCTTGTCCCAATAAGATTCTTCCCCCACCCCCAGCCTCTCAAAAGTAGATTGATTTCCATAAGGAGATTAGCCATAAAGCTGCTATGTTCAGGTGTTATTTAATCCTGGATACCTCTAAGATTTAGGCACAATGAACATTATTTAGGGAGCCTGGTTATATTATTAGAATTCAGTTCTATCCCAAGTGCATTTTCTGACGTTCCTTTGAACCACCCTTACCTTTATTATTAAGACATAAAATTTATCTAACTAAATATTTAAGTTAGATTCAGGATAATATATGTTAAGAATGTAAGAAGAGCCTTGCTGGAGCGGACAGGTTGTCTATCTTGTCTAGCACCCTGTTTCCAACAGTGCACAGATAGATGCCTCTGAGAAGCCTAAAAGCAGGACATAAAGACAACAGTCTCCCCACATCTTATATCACCAGCACCACTCATAGATTTCTCTTCCCCAACCTGGTGTCCTTGAGATGTTTAGGATTGCAACTCCCATCAGCCACAACTGCAATACCTCAAGGATCACCCCTCCCCATATAAACTGATTTGGCCCTGTGATCATCATCTGAGCCCCTTTTTTGTGTGCCTTGTCCACAAGAGGTCTGGAGAGTGGCAACATGAGAAGAGGCCTTTTCTGTGGTTGCTCCTCATCTGTAGAATGTTCTCCTCAGGGAGGCTTGCCTGGCGCCTTCATTACACATATTTAGGTGCCAGGTGAAAACATTTCTCCTTAACTAGGCCTTTTGGCAATTAACATTCTATGTCCTTTTAAATGTGTTTGTAAGAAGGGGGTTAGTGGTTTGTTCTTGTACTTGTTTTTATTATGTATTTTGTGTTCTAATTTTGTATTTCTATGTTGTGAACTGTCCTGCGATCTTCAGATGAAGGGCGGTATATAAAATTAGTGAATATTATTATTATTACTATCCGGCTGGCAACTGTAGCCCAAAACATCTGGAGGGCACAAGGAGAAGGAAGGCTGGTCATCTCCTTTTCTGCATAGTTTTATATGCATTTTTGGCAAAGCTGCACATTTTTGTAAGCAATTTTTTCCAAGATAATGTGTTTTTCTATGTTGCTTTCACAAATAAATTCATTTTTATACACACTTTCCCCTAATATATGCGGTTTTGTGAATGTCATTTGGAAAACCGAATGACAAAACTTGGATAAGTGCTCGTTTTGAAGGATGCCTGTGTTTCGGTACTCGTTGTTTTGGAAAGTGTGGGCTTGATCAATTCTGCTTTAAATGCAAAGAATAGAATTTCTTCCCCATCCCTAACCGTAAGAACTTCATCTCAAAGGTGGCTATACAGATATATCTGGAAATGAACTCCATTGGTGGGGGAAATGAAGTTTACTTCTGAGTAGACATATATAGGATTGCACTGTAAATTTCTTAAGCAAGTCATGTTCTTTAGCTTCAGAGGCCATAAATAAATAAATAAATGGTTTGACAAACTGTTGAGGCACCTATGGCTGAGGTGGTCAGCTCTGCCCAATTTGCTAGTTTGTTTGGTTGTTTATGTCAGGGGTAAGGAACCTTTGCCTCTCCAGATGTTGTTGGACTCCAGCTGAGATCAGCCTTCAGCCAGGCTGGACAGTAGTCAGTGATGATAGGAGTTGGGCTCGAACAACATTTGAAGGGCCACAGGTCCCCTATCCCTAGCTTCTGTTTTTATTCTCCCACACTGGAGGTAGGATTCCCCCCCCCCCAGCCAGCTTACAAAAATGCAACAAAAATAACAAAATATAAAACAATAAAAGAACATACAATAAAACATTGTATAAAAGTAGCCACACAAAACACAGAAATCAAATGCATAACACAATGGACAATAGCGTCGTAGTAAACAACAAAGAATTCTAGCAGCATTTGACAGCCATGGCATCCAGTTACGTTTTGTGGGGCGGGGCAGGTTTTCACTGCATGCTCAAAGTAAGCACTGACTGAGCTTGGCTGGGTTCTTTTGGGAGGTTATGCCATAATCACCACCTCTCAACTGAAAAGGCTTTTTGTGGATCCACCTCAGGTCAAATGACTTAGGAAGTATGTGAGCATATTAAACAAGTAAATTGAGATATTATGGGGAGTGGGCAGCAGGGAACATCACAAAAAGATTGCACTTTCAGCAGTGATCGTAGGTTGTTTTTGTAAATGGACCAGACTAACAACCAGACTAACTCCCCACCAATAAGCACTGTTTTTCTCTTTCCTTTGCAGCTGAATATAAAACCAGATTAGTGTGTGAGAATGAAGAACTGAAACTCCACTGTAAAGAGTCGAAATTCCTTAACATCTATTCTGCCTCATATGGCAGGGCTGCACACAAGGAGGACACCTGTGCTACAGAAACGGGCCGCTTCCCTCAGTTTGGTAGGTTGACAAAAGAGTATCTGTGTTAGGTCAGATTCACTGGCAATGACCACTGGCATCCCCCAACCTGATGGCCTCCGTATATTTTGGACTACACTCCCACCAGTCCAGCAAAGCTGACTGGAGTTGCATTCTAAAACATCTGGATGGGGAAGGCTGGAATAGTGGGTTAAACCACAGAGCCTAGGACTTGCCGATCAGAAGGTCGGTGGTTCGAATCCCTGTGACGGGGTGAGCTCCTGTTGCTCGTCCCGACTCCTGCCAACCTAGCAGTTCAAAAGCACATCAAAGTGCAAGTAGATAAATAGGTACCACTCTGGCAGGAAGGTAAACAGTGTTTCCGCGCACTGCTCTGGTTCGCCAGAAGCGGCTTAGTCATGCTGGTCACATGACCCGGAAGCTGTACACCGGCTCCCTTGGCCAATAAAGCGAGATGAGCGCTGCAACCCCAGAGTTGGTCACGACTGGACCTAATGGTCAGGGGTCCTTTACATTTACCTTTACAGCTAAGCTGTATGAATGTATGCTTGCGAACACAATTGCCCTGATTTTTGGACAGGAACTATAGACATGGAAAATAATTATTTTAAAGGCAACCTAGCTAAAGTTCTAACACTTTTGTTTAGCATGCCAGGGCACTGTCTTGGAAAACTATGGTAAAAAAAATGCAGGATTCAGTTCTTAGTTAATATTTAACTGTTTAACAGGATTCAGGATTTCAGCCAGAGTGCTGCTTGTTTATGCCTTAGTTCCAAGTATGCGGCATGGATGCATTTAGTCCTATTTTCAGCATATTACGAGACCAAAATATACACACAGCTTGTTCAAAACCATCTGGGTTTTGATGACAACAAAAACCCATGTGGGAATTACTGATGACATAGGCCTAGTTCCCAGGGCCAAATCAGGCCACAGAGGCCCCCTGATCAGATTTCCTGCTGTCTCTTTACATTTTGGAAAAAGCTTGAAGGTTATGTCTGCATGCAGAAAGTTGTTCTGTGAAGCATCTCCATGTTCCTGCTTTTGCCTAATATAGAGGTTGAGAAGGAACCCCTTATTTTTTCTCCCCTCTTTTAGAAAATGGCTGGCTGTCAGAGGAATTTGGGGCAGAGATACATAATGCCTGAAGTTGTGTTAAAGGAAGTCTGTGCCCATGTGGTATTAGTAATAACAATGATCAATTCGTTTTCAAACAGGAGAAGGGGGATGAAATGATGAGATCCAAAAAAGAATGTGTATGAAAGGAACGCAAGCTTTTTTCTTGAGGGTACGATGATGTCACAAAAACATAAGGGAATTATTCTCCAGATATCTGGGGCGGTTGCTCAAGGAGATCCTGCTGCCTGAACATTATTTTGACAAAATATGCCATGTGTAATATTTATAAGTAGGTCCCTCATGCATCTGCTTACACAGCAAAACTTTAACTACAGTTGTACCTTGGTTTTCAAATTTAATCCGTTCCAGGAGGCCGTTCGACTCCTGGAACAGTTCGAAAACCAAGGTGCTGCATCCTGCAGCCAATCAGAAGCTGCACCAAACGTTCGACTTCCGAAAATTGTTCGAAAACCAGAACATCACTTCTGGATTTCGATCCTTTGGGAGCTGAAACGTTCAAGTTCAAAGGCATTCTTCGGCTTCCGAGGTTCCACTGTACTTGAGTGAAGCCGAGATGAACATGAACGTTTGTATGTTACTTTCACCACATTTGCTTGCTATAGGCTCAGCTGCACCAGCTCATGCACCAAGTGGATAGCTACATCTGTCTATCAAGGTTTCCGTTTCCTTTTGCTGCCCCAGCCTAGCATTTGGCTAGATAGCCATTGATATGCGCTCATTGGCAAGGCCGCTCCAGATCTTTCATGGATTATTTTCTCTCTATGGACTATAAGGACCATACTTGCCTAGCCCATAAGAAGATTGTAAGGCTCAGTGCATGAAATGAATACCTTGGAGAACCAGGCAAGCTGGCACATGTGCATATTAACGTATTGCTTATAAAAGTGAAGGGGGAAAATGGAATTCTATGTTAACAGGAAGCAGGGTAATAAAAAATCAAGGCTTGGTTACTTTGACTTCATGGTCTACACAAATTACCTCCTCTCTACGCCAAACATTATAGCCTGCCAACTGTTCTAAACTTGGCTTGGCCAAGTTCTTGTCTCTTGTGTTCATCACCCTGCTTTCAAACCAATCATTTTCCCAATAAGGCACAAGATTTAAAAGACAATTTATTGGCCAGCGAAAATGAAATACGATGCCAAGCTGAGAGAATGGGAAAAGTTTTAGGTTCCCATATGTTCCTGAAGCTATAAATTGTTCTGGTTAATATTACAAATGCTTGAAGGAAAGGTTATGCAAAAGACAATATAACCTGTGAAAAGGATCATGTTCAGGGGCCAAACTAGACCTGATGTTAAAAAAGCATGATTGCATTTAACAAGTATTATTTTATCCTTTCAAATGCCTCAAACATTATATCCCACTATTTGAAGTGTTGTTGTTTTTCCATATTTGATTTGCTTCTTAAAGCTCCCAGGTCCCAAGTATGGTGAGCCCACGAATATGCAAGCTTTTATTTTTATTTTCTAGGAAATTTCTAGCACCAAGATTTAGTCTTAGAGAAACATTTTTTAAATGGATCAACAAGCAGCAAGGGAAACAGTTTAAATCACATGAATATTGTTTGTTCTGTTTAGTAAACACGGCTGTTTGGGATGAACTTCTTTTTAATTATATCCTTCTTTCCAGCATCACACAGTTGTCACTGCATGATATGCAGTGCACACATGTGAATGTGTGGAGTGCCCAATCTTTGCTGTACAGTTGGCTCTGGCTAGTCCATTGAATTGAAAGCTTTTGTGCACTACAGAACAGAAAGAGAAGTCTACCAGTGTTTGAAATGGGAGAGGCTTTCAGAATCGAAGAGAAGGATTGCCAGTCTCATTAAACTCTACACAATTTATGGCTCCAGCAGCTCTGAATAATTTGCATGTCAAAACGTGTCTAAAATAAAGCCAATTAGTACCTGAAAAGAACTTTCCTTCAGAAACAACAGACTCCAATCTGTTCAATAGCAGCTCAAGTCAGAGCTGATATTTTACAGCCATGTTTTGGAAATGCTTTTATGACCTCGTCTTTTCAGTGTCAGATGGATTCATGTCCACTACATAAAAAAACACCAGCATTGCTTGGCACCCTTGTGGTTAGTAACCACTGATCACAGAAGCAAGGCAGCAGATTAAAAGAGGTTAGACAATGGACTGTGCTCTCACTCCTGCAGTGATCACAGAAGTCAATATGTTCCTACCATTATTGTGTGTGTGTTGCCGTCTCCCTTCATTTTGGCATTGAAATAACGACTCTCTGAAACTTACCCTGTGAATTTCTGAGCCCTAATCCTAGTCAAGTCACTTGACTTCATAGATTTCCTCAGCCAAATCTATGATCAAAGATAGATATACACTCATATACAACACCATCGGATCAGACAGGACAGGGGTAGCCAATGTGGTGGCCTTTAGATGCTGCTGACTAAAACTCCCACCATCCCTGGTCAGTGGCCGTGCTGGCAGGGCCTGATGGGAGAACATCTGGAGGCCACCATGTTGACTTCCCCTGAGATAGCAAGATGCAATGCATAAAAAGGGCATGTGTTGCTGAGTCCTGGTGTGTTTGTAGTCTGCCTCCCAAATTCTCAGAGCTGCATTAGGGTTGCCCACCTGCACCTGTCCAAACTTGAGGCGTCATTCTCCTGTTCTGGAAGAACTGCTTATCTCAAGAGACTAAAGAGAAGGAAGTAAGAAGGAGAAGACGGGGGAAAGTTGGCATTACTCCAGATCTTCCAGTAATTTGGGTTTGTTTTTTGGTTTGCTTGTTGCACGGGTGTGTGCAGGGGGGTGGGGAGGCAAAATTTGATGCCTCTCCCAGCTCTCACACTGCCTTCCCGAGCTGGCTAAGTGAAGTGCTGGGCTTTGGGAAGGTGTGAGGCACTGGCAGGGTCCTGGAGCCCTCCCACATCCTTCCGAAAGCTGGGAAACTGCTAACTAGGCTTTGGGAAGGAGGAGCGAAGACTCTTGGACCCTGTCACAGCCTTCACATTGAGCCAAGCTATTACTGCAATGAGTAGGTTTCTTGAGTTAGCACTGTGTTTGTAACAGCAAGTATATATTTCCAAGCACACTTGTATATAATAGCTCCTTTCTTTGAACAAGTCATTGGTATCTATATTTGTATGACAGTTTTTTTAAAATTTCTCCTACATTTCAGATTGCTTTTCCTACTCAGCTTTAGCAGTATTATCTAAGATGTGTTATGGGAAACAGAGGTGCAAAATCTTTGCTAACAACCATAACTTTGGAAGACCATGCCTGCCTGGTGTGAAAAAATATCTCAACGTCAGCTATGCATGTGGTAAGAAAAATTACATTACAATTTTTTTACATTATAAAATCTGGATTTTATAATGCCAGATTGAGAAATCCACATGTATATAAAGAGGCATTTGTTTCTAAATCTGGGCTTCAGCTTACACCTGTGATCTGTATCATTCCCATATTTTAACACCAGAGTTGGGTACATTCATAGTTACAGATTTATAGTACCCAGTTACTATTAATAAAACCTTGAAAAGAATAAAAGATGAAAATAAATGTATTAGCAAAAATATTGCCCCCCCCGCAAAATGTTGTTCAGTGACAATTAGTGTGAATGTATGAGTGTGAGGGTTCCAAGGGAGGAGATTGCAGCTGCAGCCCTTCCATCCCATCTTCCTCCTGCTACTCTGCCATGAGCTAAGGCAAGGCTTGTCTTGCTCCAAGCAAACCACAAGCTGCAAATCACTCTTGGTTATACATCTTGGCTGGTCAGAAGTAAGACATACCATGAACCTGGTTTCAGATGATACACCAAGTCAAACTATAGCTTAGCTCACAGCAGCGTTTATAATGTTTGAGGTATTTTGTGTTTAAATATTTTATGGTAGCTGCTCAGAGTGGTTGGGGTAACCTAGTCAGATGGGTGACTCATCATCATCATCATCATCATCAATTCAGTCCAAAGTGTTCAGTTTGTTGACCAGAGGACAATAAGTGTATGTTAAGGGAAAGAGCAGGACGTGGGTGGCGCTGTGGGTTAAACCACAGAGCCTAGGACTTGCCAATCAGGTTGGTGGTTCGAATCCGCGCGATGGGGTGAGCTCCCGTTGCTCGGTCCCTACTCCTGCCAACCTAGCAGTTCGAAAGCACGTTAAAGTGCAAGTAGATAAATAGGTAGGAAGGTAAACAGCATTTCCGTGCGCTGCTCTGGTTCGCCAGAAGCGGCTTAGTCATGCTGGCCACATGACCCGGAAGCTGTACGCCGGCTCCCTCGGCCAATAAAGCGAGATGAGCGCTGCAACCCCAGAGTCGGTCACGACTGGACGTAATGGTCAGGGGTCCCTTTACCTTTACTTTTAAGGGAAAGAGCATGTATTCTGCAGTGTATTGATTTTGCAATCACACACACACACACACACAGAAACTATCAATCACATTTCTCTTTCTCTCTCTCTCACTTGATTAATTTCAAATATGTTTCCTGCCATGATAATTTGATGCAGCCTGGAGCATTTGCAAATGATTTGATGCTTTAACTGTTTTCCACATGGCCTAATGGCTTTGGGTAAGGCAGAGTTTTGGAATGTGTGAAATGCCACACACACCAGTGGGGGCTTGTGTTGACAGACTTCCAGGGAATGAATGCAATAATTACTGTTAGCAAGTCTGTTCATAGACGTTTCTGATCATAGCATTAAGTTCGCTTTTCCTTTGTTGGTGTCTGCAGATGAAGATTAATGCATAGCAAGTGGCAAGGTCAAGTTCTTTTGTCTCTAGAGTCAGGAGAGAGAAAATACTGAAAGCACTTTGGACTAAAAAGAGCTACGCATTTAAGTATCAGTGCTGTTTATTTTTAGGTTTCTTTTCAGAGTGTTATTTATTGTCTAGCAGCCAATTTTCTTCTTCGGTTTTTGAAGCCCTGTTTTAACTTACCCACCTTTATATGTAATTTTTAAAGGGATAAATAGATCCATTCATCCCATCTTAAGAACTGCAGATTCCAGTGGGTGGGCTGCATCAAAACTGGGTGTGCCGCTCAAATGGACTGTAAAACAGATTATGCAGGGCTGCTGATTGGGCTGAGCCACCTGGAACAGCTATGGGGCGGAGGTGGGTAATACGGGCTTCACTATCTACACACACTATAGGCACGATAGATGTCTGCTGAAGGTGTTGAGTCAAGTATAGTTGACATAAACTCTCAAATGGGAACGGGAGGGAATGTTTTCTTTCTAAATTCCACGACTCATAGCCTTAACCTATGCCAGCAGCTCACCTTTTTAATTACTACAGCTTAGAGCATAGATTCCAGAACTGTGTTTTGCACGCCGGTGTGTCATGAGAGGTGCTGGAATGTGCCCTGAAAACTTAATCCAGCATACTGAATGCATTGACTGTTCTGTGGCCTGTGGAGCAAGGAGGTCCCATAGTGAAGCTTTGATCCTCCTCCTTTCCACCAAAATATGAACCGTGAGTCACCAAATCCCAAGGGAGGGGTGCAGCTGATAGGTATGGGTGAATTCTAGCACCGTCCAGAAAACTCTGTCCTCCCAACCTTGAGCCCTGATGGAGTAACTAAAGGGTGGGAGACAAGAGGCTATATTAACTGGACTGTCCTGAAATTCCAAGGAGAAGACCTGCCTATTGTTTTGGGAGCCGATTAAACATATGTGCAATGTATATGTAAAATTTAGACATATCTGTAAAATTTAAGCACATATTAAATGTACTTCTGGTTTTAGTCCAAAAAGGTGAATCCCACATATCAAAAGTGTGAAAAACCCTGCTCTAAAGACATTGCGCTATTCCACACGATATTCAAAAGCCAAGCCGAAACAAGAGGGGATTTGCAACAGAATGTTGCCGTGTGTAGTGGGGGGCTGCTATTATTGCACATGCTGGACTTCCATTGAGCCTGTAATTGCTCTCTTGTGTCTGGGTGGTGCTGTTTTTGTTGCATAAGGAAAGGCACTCAGGTAATTGAGTTGACTATTAATATTATAGGATCACTCACACATTTTAAAAGCACTTTAGCAATC
This sequence comes from Podarcis pityusensis, assembly GCF_964106645.2. Classification (NCBI taxonomy): domain Eukaryota; kingdom Metazoa; phylum Chordata; class Lepidosauria; order Squamata; family Lacertidae; genus Podarcis; species Podarcis pityusensis. The sequence continues at coordinate 52,572,810 of NC_138027.1, forward strand.
ATTCAGAAATCTTTGCCCAAGGCATTTTATGTACATTACCACCATTGACAAGTTACAGATGGGTAGCCGTGTTGGTCTGCCATAGTCGAAATAGAAAAATTCCTTCCTGTAGCACCTTAAAGACCAACTAAGTTAGTTCTTGGTATAAGCTTTCGTGTATCTGAAGAAGTGTGCTTGCACACGAAAGCTTATACCAAGAACTAACTTAGTTGGTCTTTAAGGTGCTACAGGAAGGAATTTTTCTATTTCCACCATTGACAAGTTATGGTTTCCCCATTTTACTCCCTTCATCTAGTGTGAATGAAGGCACTCTCCACACCTGACGTCCTACCCCAGATGCTAGTCCAGACTGCCCTGCAATAAAACTAGGACTCAGTTCAATAAAACAACAAAACAACAATTGGAAGTCAAACCAGAATTAGCTTAATTAAATATATTTCAAGACAACAATCTGGATTTACATAATAAAGAACTAATAAGTCATTTATGACAAGCATTGAAATGCAATATAACCAGAGACTGGAAATACCTTTTGGGCACAACAGACAATTGGTATAGACCAGTTTGAGAAACTGCCCTCCTTGAAAGATTATCCAATAAACTACTGTTGACACATGGACAGATTAAGAAAGATGGCTTTATGCCAGTGTGGATTAATTTCAGAAAATGAACAATCCCCCATCAGCATTTTGCTCAATCTGGTTGATCTAAATTTAAATTTAAACATACATTATTATATTCACTTTGAATCCCTCCCCCCGTTCATCAATATAGCAACACTTTATGTTGCTTCACTGGTAACATAAGAGGAAAAATGGTCATTACTCATACTTAATCTAAGCAAAACCACAAGGGCTCCTGATTAGGCATTTAGCTGCTGTGTGATGTTGACTGTTATCTGTTAACTTTGCTCTATCCTGTTTCCCCCTTTGTTTTTGTTTAAACCAATTAACAAAACAATAACTTATACATTGAACCATATGTTATAGATATTACTGCAAATTTATTATGCTATGTTTGTGATATACCAGTGGCAAGAGAAGACTTGGTCTATTTATTTGTATCATATATTATTCCTATGATCCTTGTTTACAGAACCTGATTGAAAATTATTATTATTTTATATATAAAAAACACCTAGGATGTAATTCTGTTATAATGTAATTTGTGACTGGATGGCAGTGATAACCTTCAGCTTTATTTGACCATCTCCGACACTCCTTCATTCCTCTCCTCTCCCTTCTGATATTTTTCTTCAGGATTGTATGCCAATTTTTCTAATCACTTCATTGCTCTTTTTTGATGAGAAAGCTGCATTTAGTATTACAACCATATACAAGCAAGGGAAATAATTTAGCTTGGAAAAGAGTGCATGTAACCTAGAGAATCTGTGTGCATTGTCAAAATGTCAAAACAACTATGATAAAAGATAATGCCTGACTTCCAAGCAGTGTGGAAAAAAATCTGACACCTGAAGAGCTAGTCATATACATGATATGTGCACCCTTTTTAATCTTTGTTGGAAGAATGTGAAATATTTCCAAATTAACATCCCAAAAATGCATTGGGGCAGACATGGATTGAAGAAAAATGTTCACTGTCTGCTTAGATTGATAGCTATTCCACTTTGGAGTTATAATTGCCTAAGGGTGTGTGTATGAGTAGCGGGGAGAGGGCCCTGCCGATTGTTAAGTGCCAAACTACAAGTTGCAATGGAGAAGAGAAGATGTAGAATTAAACAGCAGCTAGCTGAAATGTATGAGTCCATTTCTTCATGAGTCTCAGGCCTAGTCATTTTATCCATGGCACTGCAGACCAGATGTCGTTTTCTTGTCTTTGTGGCCTAATCCACATGGTAAGCCGTGAACAGTGTGCTTATTTGGTGACAGCCACCATGTGGACCAATGGCACCTGTAAGGGTCATGTGCTCACGACGTAGATCCTAAAATGAAGTTGGGCTTCATGCTAAATATACACACCTAGATGGCACCACTGAAAACAGTTAGACTTACTTCTAAGGAGACATGCATTGCACTGTTACAGTCTTGATGTTTCAGAGTCTTTAGTATTTGTGGCACCACATTTTTATTCTATTACAGCGTCTTCGGGGACTAAAATAATCCGTCTCAGAGCCACAGGTCACATCATAATAGAGGTGTCGCAGCCATTCTAAAAGCATCCTCAATGTGTTTAGCCAAACTAATTACAACTCTTCATGATCAAGTTTGGAGAGAGGAAACATTTTGTCAATTTGAAGAGGAAGCCAGCTGACTGGTGTAGCACTGTCTAGCCCAGTCTTCCCCAACCAGGTGCTCTCCAGATGTTTTGTTCCTATCAGCTCGGGGAAGGCTGGGCTAGGCTATCTGATGCCACCAGGAACTCCTGCTTCGCTGCGTCAGAGTACATTTCCCCATTTTTAAAAAGCCGCCCCACCAAAAAAAGACAAATTAATTGATAAACACATGTTGTGCTCCCCCCTCCACAAAGCATGGGAGTTGGGAGAGGGAAGGACTGATTTGCAGACACCTGTCTCTTCAGCTGCAAAGCTGGGAGAAAGCCAGGCTAGTTTGGTGGGTGAGGGATGCATTATGTTATGAGCTCTCTCTTCATACGATGCCTGTCTTGACCCTAACAGGAACTCTCGGACTATTCACAGCACAGCTTGTGTTGGAGACAATGGATACAGAGAGTTACTAATAGAGCATGACTTCCCTATTGATGGTGCGCTGAAGATGTGGCTCTTGAAACAAAGGCAGACTCATGTGGTGGCACCTTATAATGAAATGTTTCTGAGCTTGTTTCTGTCTCAGTTCGGCAAGGGAGATGTGTGCACAGAAGTGCTGCATGCCTCGTAAGCTGTGTCAGATCAGTGCTGTTTTTGCTAGACTGAGCACCTATTTGGAGAGTGGGGCTGCTCTATTTAGTGTCCTTCTCCTTCCCCCTCCCCAGCAGTTGAATGGTGCTGTTACACACCATCTCTTTCCTTGGGAGACAGATTTGTGTGCAGAGCCTTATGAACAGCCTACAGCTTCAGGCTGGGATTTGTGAATCTGAAGGATAAGAACTTTTCAGAATTGACACCCATCCCTGGGGAAAATAAGCAGCCAGTGTCCTTGGCATATCTAGACCTATTTCATTGCCTAATATGGAGAATGGTATCTTGACGGGACTATTCAGGGTGGGGAGTGAAATGTGGTATCTGGCAGTTAATGATGGTTTGGGGTTTTTTGTCTTACCTAAAGTTGATTAACCGTTTTGCCTCACCCAATGAATAATGCTTCTGTTGATGTCAAGTGCTTTAAAATATTAGCATATAATATCTTTTCTTTTCTTAAAATTTGCAGTTCCCAAATTCATATTTGCAGCAGTTGATCCAATGGTTAATCTAAACCCTTCTTGGAAGCCAAAAGAAGGTGAATATGGTCATTTTTATGGATCGCTACCAGCATTTGTCTTTTAAGTAAGACCCTACAATGGTTTGATCATATAACATGTAAAAAATAGAATATACTACCAACCAAGTGAAATGAGACCTTAGCAGGCATTTCAAATCTAGGTGGCAGAAAACACCAGGTTCAGTTACTAACATTGCCAGATAAAATGGTATCAGGACAAACACATTTTTTCCTAGAGTTAGGCCTCTTGAATTAAATGATTCATTAACATCTCTAGGATAAAGTTACTTTTTAAAAAAGAACTCGTATTTGACTTGAGATCACAGAGAATCATGGGGATTTTAAAATTAAGAGCTCCTTTTGGGTAGGATATAAAAAAATCATTTGGTTAACTTACACACACATTTTCTAACAATTTTTAAAGTACTTTGCTGGCCCTCAACTGTGATCTAATCTAACAAACCTCTCATTTGTTTTTATCAGGTATAAATTTTGACCCAAAAGAATCAAGATTTCCAAAGAAAGAAGGAATTATAGTTAGCAACAGTTTGGCTATGTTTGCTTACATTAAAGGTAGAAATTGTGTGTTCTTCTTGCCATTCTTCTTTGCATTCTTCTTACCAGTAATCCTGTTGAGTATAATTATACTGTTCCAGTACAGAAAATTAAATCCATGTATAGACCATGGCTGCAGTCTATAGAGTCTGCTGTAGAGTCTGCACATTTAGAAGGACATCAGATGGACACTTTTTGATATGTAGGGATGGGGGAGAAATTCAGTTCCTACCAAATGCACATTTTTTGAAACAAAGCACAGCCATTTTTCGAAATTCTGAACTGCCAACTGCTGAAAAGAACTGTGCTGGTCTTAGTTTTTGTAAACTCAAAAGAGTTGTGCTTGTTCAAAAGCCTCTCTCCCTCTTTTACTCATACGCCTAGGACTTGCCGATCGCATGGTTGGCAGTTCGAATCCCCGCGGCGGGGTGAGCTCTCGTCGTTCGGTCCCAGCTCCTGCCCACCTAACAGTTCGAAAGCACCCTTAAGTGCAAGTAGATAAATAGGTATCGCTTTATAGCGGGAAGGTAAACGGCGTTTCCGTGTGCTGCTCTGGTGCCGGTTTGCTGGAGCAGCTTCGTCACGCTGGCCACGTGACCCGGAAGTGTCTGCGGACAGTGCTGGCTCCCGGCCTCTAGAGTGAGATGAGCGCACAACCCTAGAGTCTGTCAAGACTGGCCCGTACGGGCAGGGGTACCTTTACCTTTACCTTTACAGGTCCCTTGCTGTGGTGCTGTAGTGCTAAAGGATTTTGACACACCCACCCATCCAAGACTCCCAAACTTTTGACATTTTGTCTACACCCATTTTGATAGGCAGCCCTTGGAGGGTTGACCATGGGTCAATGTTTCCCTTGCCCTGTGCCCAATGTTGCCCTTAGCCACCCCATTTTAGTGAACTTTGGTTGATTGCTTTTCATTGCTGTTCGGATGTTTTTATCTTTCTGGTTTCTGCTGTTCTGTTCTTTCTTTTAAAATGTTTGTTTGTTTATCACCATATTTATATCCCACCTTTCTTCTAAGGAGCTGAAGGTGGCATACACACATCTCCCCTTCCCCATGGTACCCTTACAATGACCCGGCAAGGTAGGTTAGACTAGGAGATGGGAACTGGCCTAAGATCTTTCAGGGAGCTTCAGTACTGAGTGGGCATTTGGATCCTGGTCTCTAAGGTCTCACATTGCCTTTAGTGTTTTATTGTATTTTAAACCAATGTATTGTATTTCTGCCCTCCTAACCTGACCCGGAAGCCTCCTTTAACTATTTTGAATGGCAGGAAATAAACCCGGAATGGGGGACCTGTGGCCTTCCAGACATTGCTCTAAACTCCCTTCCCCTTTGACCAACTATGGGAGTTGACATCCAGAGGGATACAGGCCCACTATCCCTCATATAAATGTTTTAAATAAATAAATAGAATCTTCCTAGGCCCATAGAATCTGACAGCTGCTCATTTCAGATCATTCTATGGAGATTTGCAATCACATCTTAAAGTAATTTGGATGCAGTTTATCTAGAGCTGCCTTATGTAACATTAATGCTGTTTTCTATGAACCTGCTTGGTTCTGGCTCCGTCTGCATTGACCAGAATGCCACACATTAATAGACCAATGTGCTATACAGATGACAGATACATTGTTGTGCTGCTTTCTTAGCATGCTATGGGTGTGGGTCAGAGGGGGGGGGCAATAACGTGGTTATCCCTAATGGCGGGTTAAAAGTGCTTGCTTTGAAGACGTAAAATGCACTTTTAGGATTAAGTGCTTTGGGATGATCATTAGAACTGTACAGGTAGGATTTAGAACAGAGATACTCAGATATTGTTGCATGGTCTTTGAAGCCAAATAGTACAAATGCCAAAAGTAAAGAACTAACAATAGCTGGCGAACTTTTCCAGAAATAGGCAGCTCTGAGGCAGATACAAACAGCTTTTCAGCGGCAAAGCTTCCCCTCTGCTTTACCCCTAGAGCAGCCAGCTTCCTAGTGAGTCACACATTTGGCTGAAGTATGGTACCGCCTACACCAGGAGAGAAGCACTTGAAGATCTAGCCTTAGGCTTTAAGGATTATGGTGCCCACACTTAGACGGCTCAGCTGTCTCCCTGTGCCATGGTGCTTTGTGGTCAAGCAGGCAGGATCAGCTAGCCAGAGACAAGTTAGCAGAGCCTGGTGAACCTTGTAGGCTTGGAGTGGCACAACAGGACAGGGCCTTTTCAGAAATGAAGATCTTTCATCACTACCCCCTTGTCTGGCCCTCCCTTTATAACCCTTTAGTCTGGGATTTTGTTTCTAATTTCAGATCACCCTGAAAGAGCTGCTCTCTTGTTTGTGTCTAGTGTTTGTGTTGGCCTCGTGCTCACACTCTGTGCTCTGGTGGTCCATGTGTCATGCTCTAATGACCTGGAAAAACTGCGGAGGGTCAGAAAGCGCTTGATACCAGAGGACAAAAAGGCTGATGAAAACAGTGAAGAGGAGGAGGAGGAAGAAGATGAGGAGGAGGAGCAGGAAGAGGAAAGAGAGGAGTCTTCCAGTTCTGATTTTCCCGATGAACTAGCAGGGTTCTGCAGGACTTCCTATTCAGCTTATTGTTCAATGGACCCAGCTGAACTTGCTGAAAGGATAGAGCGGAGAGAACAGATCATCCAGGAAATCTGGATGAGCAGTGGGTTGGATGCATCTCCTACTCGAAGCCTCAGTCCATTTTATACCAATGAACAGCAATGCATTTGTTTTGGATGAAAAACGCTATTTTTGCAATAAAAAAGAAGAAAATAAAGGAGGAGAAATGTACTTTCTGTGAAGGGACATTTGCAACTCCTAGAAATAATTATTTGCAAAGTTATATTATTAATAATTATAATAATTAAATGCTTTAAAATATGTGTGTGTTGCATATACTGACTTTATGCCTCTGATTAATTGTACGTTATCATTCTATCTAAACCATTTCTGTTTGAAAGTGAATGACCGTATTAAAAACCAGCACAACACACATTTCCACTAAGGAAATTACATTTCTGAAAGGTACTGAAGATAAAAAGAGAGGCTACTGCAGAACTAAATGGGTCACTTTGCAGACTTCTTTTCAAAATAACCTTTAGAAAAATCCCGTATGGTTTAGGCCAATCAAATCTAAAGTTAAATCAGAAATTTATTCCTTTAGAGAAGAATGTCTCCCACATTTAGTCACAATCTGTAGGGAACTAGAAGAACAAAAGGAGGAAAAATGTCACTTCCTACTTGTGATACTTAGGAGTTGTCCGTTCTTTCCCTATGCAGAACTCACACGTTAATGTAGTAGCATAAGATATACTAGGGTGGAGTGGACTTTGGCTTTTCATTTCCTATTGTTTTAAAGGAAAATTGGAGCTTGGGAAAAATTAATAAAAGGGAACATTTGCCAATTACTAATTAGTGAGCTCATACTGAATCAGAAAACCTTCAGCCTGATTCATTTCCTAGTAAGTCAGGAAGCTAATAAACTTGCCAAGAAGTCCTTAAAAAAAATAGAAGAATCAAAGAATTGGAAAGGACAGAAAAGCAGGCTATTGCAAGGCCAGAAAATGCATTCATAACCCCCACCCACAATGGACTGATCCAGACTGCATGACACCAGCAGGGCAGGCACACAGTGAGAAGGTGCTTACTGAGCAATAGCTGGGGGGGGGGGGGAGGATCATGCAAATTTATCCAACAAAGGCACAGTTCAAACACTTACTAAGCAAGTGTTATAACTAGCCAAACCAAGAGGCAGATAAAGACATATAAGATCTGCTCCTCCTTCTGGTCCTTCCTCTAACCAATAGGATCTGGGTTGGCCTGCCAACTTGTCCTTTGGTGCCGCTGTTTTGACCCCAGGTCAGTCATCTGTCACCTATGAGGGGACTGACCTGTTGTTCTACTGAAATCTTAGTGGATGAGCAGAGGCCAGGGTGCACACCACATCTCCACCACATGAGAAGTGCTGCCTCTGGAGGTGCCTAAACTGGCTAAATCAAATGATGCAAATCTAACCCACAGTGTAAGCGACACAAGCTAGAAAAGTAACACATCTCAGAAATAAAAGGGTATGTCAGTCTCTTTGCTTGCTATTTTGCTTAAACATATATTGCTCTACCACTATATACATTTTAAGAGTGTACTCTTATGTCGGTAGCATTAGTTTTTGCAGCCCAGGATATTATCATTAAATTTATTGGCAAAATCGGTTAGCTGGAATTTAGGCTTAATATTATGCTTACCAGTGGTGGGGCTGGGGAGGCCATAGCCCTGGGCATGCTTTTTTGAGGGGGCGTGACCAGGCACCCCCACAAGAGGATCCTGGAGGTGGAGAGAGGCTGCAACGTGCGAGGTGCCCGGTCCCTGACACCCTCAGGGGCGCAGCCCTGAGCGTAGTTAGCTTAGACTCCACCACTGATGCTTGGAGCTATTCTGCTCCAAAATGTCTAGTTCTGAAACTGAAACCTGGAATTCTTTCAATAAATCTGCCTCATGTAAAATTGAGTTTCAGAACTTTCCCAGCATTGCCAAAGTTCATTAATTAGTAGCATGTAGACTTACAAGCTTATCCTGTGTAAGAATGGTTGCATTTTCACTGCCTGGCAAAATCCGGATTCCCTGGCATATATGTACCCTGATGAGTGGAGGCTGGTTTATTAGGGAAAATGGGGCACTGCCCCACCAACCTCAAGTCTGACACCAGTCAACGCCTACCTGCTTGTCTTCTTACTTACCTGTTCAAGAGGTGGCACTGTCTTCTTCTTGCTTAGTCTCAGTGCCACCTCTTGTAGAAGACAGCAGGGAGGATGGGGACAAGTATAACTCATTGGCTGTATCTATTGGCTCTGGCTCTGGCTCCACCTACAGTTGGTCTCCCTACTTTCCACCCTACCAGAGCCCCAATGGGCACCAGTCACCCTTATTATGCACGTGGTTTGTAGTGTGTACACATTACATTTTCTGGCATAAAGATCAAGGGTTTTGAGTATACTTTTAAAAATGCAGTTTGTAAAGAAGTCCCTAGAAGCATTCTAAATTAAACAGTAAATAAAGGGGAGTGGAGCTGGGGCAGAGGAGGAAAGAGGAATAACTTTTATGAAATGTCCTGAAAAATTGTCAACTTGCAGAAAACGAGAAGCCTGTTTGGAAAGTCCTGCTTTGAATTTTGTTGTTGTTGTTATTGTTTTATCTTTGAGGAAGAAATCTGTGGTAGTTGGATATCAGCAGGATGCAAATACTGAAACAACAAGAATGATAAAGTTGCCAGTATCTTAAAAATAAAAAGCAAATCTAAAATCAAAGGATACAGTTGCATAAGGGGGCACACAGTGTCACTCTAAAGGTAAGGACTTCCAAAGATAACAAGAAAGAAGAGGCTTAGCAGTGCGTTTTGTATGCTCAAATACAGTGGCATTGCTTAAGAAACAAATACTATAAACAGGGCTTGCAAGTTACGCGTGTGTCCCCTAAAAGCATCTACCGGTACCTATTAGGGTCATCTTACACCTTCTTACTTTATGTTTAATGACACTACATTCTGTTACAACAAATAACTTTTAGTATTTGTGGTTCAATGTAAACCTTTAATGGAGATCAGTTCTTTTAAAAATTATACCATTTGCCCCTTTGAATAGCTAGGCCACCTAGGAATCAAATGTTTCCTATTGGGACTGCCCATTCTAAGGATGAAAAAGAAGTTGAAAATTAATCCTTTTTGAAACCCAAGCCTTTTATCCAAACTCATTCAGCTGTTGCATGTACAACATTTCTCTGAGGCCCAAAGCATGCAGCTGCACCTCGGAGGTTTTTCAGGACGCTATTGTGATCAGCCAGCCAAGGCACTGCTGTTTGAAAGGTGTGGTAAAGATGACAATGGGAAAGGTGTGGCATCACATTAAAGCAACCTTGAGGTTTCCTTTCACTCGAGCGAGGACCTGAAACAGTTGGAAAAATATAAAATGGGGGTGTCAAGGAGGGAGGTGGATTGGAAACGGAAATGCCTTCGAAGCTAGTCAACTGGCTTGACTCAAGCACTGTGAAGTGCCTTGTAACACAATCTATTCTACTGTAACATAGCTGAGCACCATAGACAAACTTGGATGCTTTCATTCCAAGTAACACAATGAAAGCCATTTGGTAACTGAAAGGACTTGCTCCAAAGCGCCATTGACATTGAAAGGATGGAATGACTTTGATGGTGGTGTTTGTTTTGTTTTTAAGATTAGATTCCTTCTATGACTCAGAGTTGTTTTTAATGTGTGGTTATTTAAAAAAAAGTTCACTGAAAGTTTTTACTGGTTCTGCTCCACAGAGAATCCTCTCTCAAACTGAAAGAATGTACAGCTCTTAAAGGAACACTGAATTAAGCTGCATAATGGAATCAATTAGAAATGGTGGATAGGAATGGAGGAGAAATTCAATTCAGTTGGCATTTAAAGCTGAATCTATTAAATTCACACTTTCTAGAACAATATACAAACCAAAATACAGCTATTCTTTGAAATTCACTCTTACCCAAATTTTGCAATGCAGTTCTCCAAACAAGCAATGTTTACAAAAATGAATATATTAGGGGAAAGTGTGCATACAAATGAAGGTATCGGTGAAAGTAGCATACAAAAGTGCCTTATATTTGAAAAATGTGCTTGCAAAAATGTGTACATTAGTCAAAACTGCATATGAAATGTGTTTGGAGAAATTTGTACAAAATGCTGATGAATCCTCAAAAGCTTTTTCTTTAAATGCAAATTGCTGCAAAATGTGGAGAACTGAAGTTAGGATTGGAAAACTAAGAAACAGATCTTTCCATACCTAATGATGGATATGTTGATCGCCCACACAGTAACTTAGTTCTATAGCAGATGGTAGTGGTGATGAGGCAGGACTGCGGATTAGCTCTTTGAAGGAGTCCTTAGTGGTATTGTACATCCACTGAAATTAATGGCACTAATTTAATTTCAGTGGGTCTACCCAGAGTAAAACTTAGTTGAATGCCATCTATTGCTCCTTTCTGCAGATGGATGATATCCCACTTTCCTGGCCCCACAAGAACCTCCATTTTCTTCTCATATAGGGTACACTGTATTAGTATCAGCATAGGCAGACATAGAATAATTCATCCAAATTTCAATCTCACAAAATATCCTATGTACCTATAGCATTGAAGGGAGAGTGGAATACATTACTAATACCCAAAGTCCCCTCCTCCCTAACATTCAGATGACCACAGGCAAGTTGTTAAAATCAGGAAATGCCCACATGGATTTCTCAGTAAAATACTACTGTACTGAAAAGTTATAAATGGGGAACTTTTTTAAGGAGTTAATTGAACTTCAATTTATTATTTATGTTTCCTTGTAAGTTCTCTCCCTCCCACATTATAATCTTGGGATAAGAAATTAAAAGTGTGCTTTTTTTCCTTGTGAGGGAAGTGCCAAGTTTCCTCATTTCTCTGTGAACTTCCTCATTCCAAGTGCCCAAAATTTATTGCAGTACAGCATGTACTTGTTGGTGTACAATGAAAGGCAAGTCATGTCCTTGAAACTGACAAGCAGCATTTGTATTGTAAAGTATGTACTAATTCTGTCATGCATGTTTGTTTTTGCTTCATCTCAGCTATGCTTTTTAACAGTATGCTTTTGTCCATAGTATTGTATGGCAGAGAGAGACAGAAAGTACATCAAGAATTAATCTCTAGCTCACTTTGCATTTGATCTTCAAGGGTTTCCAATTCCCTTCTAAATTAGGCTACTTAAATGAAGAACGTAGGGTGTATGCACAGACCAGGAATGACTTTTTGAGTGACAGACTTGGGAGCTGTGCTCAGACACTGTAAACAAAGTTAGAATCCCTGCTCTGTAATAACATCAGCTGGCTGGAGCTGATGGGAGTTGTAGTCCAAAACGTCTGGAAGGCACCAGGTTGGAAAAGGCTGTTCTAGACCTTCCATCTAGTAACAGCAACTTCCTGTAGCCATCTTACCTCTTGAACACCCTCCCTGGCAATCCGATCTCCTCCTCAGTCAACCTCCATCCTCTCCTTAAGTGTTGTGCCATTTCTTCAGTCTTCTTTCATCCCGGTTCCCTAATTCAAGTTGCCTGCTACTCCTCCAGGTTTTATTTTCTTAGCCCAATCCTTCCTCTAGCTTCCTTGCCTCCACCTGTTTGTCCCTTAAATTCCCTACATACCTGGACCTCTTTTCACTCCTCAACCTGCCTGTGTGAGGTTTAATCCTAGCCAACCTGACTTTTCCTTGCTTTCCAGAGAGCACTGTAAACTGCTTAATTCCCTCAGCGACTGAACATTCTTTATCACTCGGTGACCCATGCCAGGATCTGGAGGTTTCACCAACACAAGAATAAATGCAATACAGATGGAGCAGAGGACAGAAATTCATGGACACAGACATTGCTTCATGGCACTTTTCCTGCTTCTAAAAGTGATTGATAAGCGCTATTTCAAAAACACAGTTACTAGTTTTGCCTTTGGGTCTTTATTAAACAAATCACACACATCTGTTATGGTTGCGCACCAGCCTGGACATGAATGTCTTGTTACCTACAGTGACGTAAACTCCTAAGTAGTATTGCTCAAGCTCAGCAGTTAGATTCCGTATATGCTATTTTAGAGTATCAGATCTTCCATCCCTCTGCAGTGTGGACACAAAAAACATTCAGACTGAACATAGGCAGTGTGCAGGCAATGTTGTTATCACTATTAAACTGAAAACTGATCCTTTTAAATTGAGTTCAGTTTGCTAGTATAATCATTTGAGCTTCTGCCCAGCAAAACGTAAAACCAAAGCTGAGAAGAGTAATGCTGCTGTGAAGCCTGATAATTGTTCTGTGCAACTGCTGTAATTTTAAAGTGTCTCTACAGCACAATGTAGCAAGGGTGGCTATAAAAGTATGCATCTCTCTCTCTCTCCCTGTGTGTGTACCACAAGCTCATTGCTTTTGCTCACCGCCAATCCCAAAATAATAGAGTTAAGGACATGCTCCCTATGTCCCTAGGAGTAATAAGCCTTACCTTGGGCAGCAGTTCTGGCTCAGACTTAGATGTATGTGGCGGGTCCAGCTAGATTAGAAAGACCAGAAGCAAAAATCACAGAATAGCATTCTTACCAAAGATACCAATCTTCACACCCCACTTTCCATTTATTTTTTAAAAAGGAAATACATTCATTTGTTACTCTGATACCAGATCCCGTTGAGAAATTTTATTCAGATTACAGAGAGACTTCCTGGTGTTGCCTTTAAGATACAATGTTATTTAAAAAGAACAAATTATAATAAATATCATTTATTTAAAAAATAAAAAGAACAAATTATCTTTGAGTTCATGGAACTCATCGTTCTTTTAAAAATATCAGTTGACTTTCTATTTCAGCTCAAGTCTACAGTATTGTTGACTGCAAGGTTTTCTGGCAGGATAGCTATTTACATCCTAGCAATTATTTATTATGCAATATTTATTTCCTGCCTTTCCTGCAAGGAGCTCAAGGAGGCATATAGAGTATCCTTCCCATTTTATCTTCACAACAATCCTGCAAAGCAATTAACCCAAGATATTAAAAAAGCACTGATCAAATTGTCCTTACTGTGGCTGCTCAGATGACCAGGTTCCATGAACTGATATGTATTTTTAAAAATATTTTACACCGCCCTTCAAGGCAACAGGGCTAGATCATGTCTGATAAATCCACGCTTCTTTCAACCATAATTTAAATAATGCCTAATGATTATGTATGGCAGGAGTGTAAAAATGACCTAATTCTCCACATGGTTGGAGCTATAATGGGGAAATAGTTGTTTATCCATTTATCTCTAAAATGGGTAAAGTAGGAATAAACAGTGGATACCCCAGATTGTGATGAGTTCTCCATTAATGTTTGAATCACACAGTTGCAAACATGGGTCCGGAACCAGAATTCAACTTCTGCAGATGAAAAGGCTCCTTCTGTCCATTGAATGCTTTGATTCAACAGAGGGATCCCATTGGTAGGGAGGAGGAAAGGACTTTTGGCCATTCCTCTCTGGAACAGTGTGGTAATGCTGGAGGCTGCATAGGGAGGGAGAAATTGGCACTGGCAGGAGTGAAGTCTGGATCCAACAAATGGTCTACACATTAAAAAAAGTGTTGCCTTCTAAAGTAGCTTACATCATTTTGAACACCTTAATTACAATGGACAAACAGAAACAAGACAGCTGTAGAATGACGACAACCAGTTTAATAATATGACAGCCATGCTGGTGAACTAGTTTAAAATATAAACATCCAATTTGTAAGTCTATTGTAGTGGATTCACAAAATAAGCTTTAGTTTTTTATTTCTAAAAGGCAAGTGTGTCAAAGAGGCTGAATATATTTTGCAATCAATCATAACAATAGATCACTTCTACAAAACTAGAAGCTAATATTTCACAATAATTATAATGCACATTTTATCATCCATGTTATTTGTAAACCTCAGTGGATTAAATTATCTTGTAAAAAGGAAAAAAAACTGCATACATAGCTTCATTTAGGTCTCCACTTAATGTCCTTTACACCATGAAAATGTCTTTTCAAGGCATGACTGTCAGCCCATTCAGAATCTAAAAATGAATCATCATCATTTTCTTCCAATTTCTGTTGGGGAAATAGCAAAGAAAATATGTTTAAAACTGCAAAAATGTTTACCTGCATTGTTTTCAACACCATAAATACCACAATAAACCCTAGATACCTTGAGTTCCTCTTGCCTTCTGTGATAAAAAAGGATCATCTGTTTGTGTTCTTCACCACTTATGACAGGCTCACGGGCTGGAGCTCCTTGTCCTTTCTGGAAAAATAAAGCAAGTTTGTACTCACTGGCACTTTTAACTATTCTGTGACATAATAAACCATGGTTTAAGTCACTGCCTGCCAATTACCTGTGAACCTGTTGTGAAAAGATCCCTGTCCCCCATGACAGCTAGGGCCTAAATGACATTTCACAGGAGGGCACAACTATGTTTGCAGAGGAACTTATGGTCCTTGCCTTCATACATACATCATCTATTATAATGATAAGGATTTTGCCATTATGAAATATAGAATTGAAGAAGCACAAGCAGCAGGAGAAAAAAGAATTTCAATTGGGTTTTAAGGGTAGGTGTACAAGCAACAAGCACAGCAGTATAGGAGAACTGCTGCACAAAATAAGTTATTCAGGTGCTTATTGATAAACAAAAGCCTATACGTTTATTCCAGGTCTTTCCTTACAGCAGAGACTGGGAACTGTGACCCTCTAAATCAGCAGTTCTCAACCTGTGGGTCCCCAGATGTTGTTGGACTACAACTCCCATCATCCCTGAACTCTAGCCTTGCTAGCTGGGGTGATGGGAGTTGTAGTTCAACAACATCTGGAGACCCAAGGTTGAGAAAGGCTGCTCTAAATATTTGTTAGACACCAGCTCCCATCATCAATACTGGCTTGGGCTGATGGGAGCTGAAGTCCAACAACATCTGTAAGGCCACAAATGCCATATACGTTCCTTATAGTCATCCTTGGATTCACTCAAAAAGGCTTCCTATACTTCAAAAACAACTTGAGATCAAGTAGCACATCTCTAATACCCCCTTGTCATGTGTGCCTCAAGGGGTGCTGTATAATATAATAAAAATTAATTCTTACACTGCACCCAGGTTAGAAAAATAGCTATTCTTGGCCCAATGAGTATGGTGTCATGGTTTGTTCCAAGACACCAAAAGAGAAATGAAATGCACTGAAATGTATCAAGAGTTTCACTTACTTTCTGTATCTTCACAATAATTTTGGTTTTCTCATTTTTGCCCACATAGTCAGAAAGCTGCTTTGTTCTCTTCAGTTCTTTTGCTGCCCACCACAGTTGTGCCTCTGGTTCCTCAATAACCTCAAGTGCAGCCTATGACAAATTAAGTCATGAAATGCTTAGTGGTTTCAACAAATATACCAGCCTGATCTCCAGATGTTTTGGACTACAACTTCCATCAGCCCCAGTCAGCACAGAATTACAGTCCAAAACATCTGGAGGACACCAGGAAGGTTAAAATACACAGATTGCAGATTAAACTTTTTCAGAGCAGTGGGAACAACTTGTCTAACAGACAGATATCCATTTCGTCACTAAAAAATAAACAAATATAATGACTAAGACAAACTTTGCAGTGTAGGAAACTGTCCCTCCACCCTTTAAAAAAATAATAAACAGGTACAAAATCCATTGCTGATGATGGAAAGTAAACACTCTCAAAGAATGCACATATTCAATTATTGGTGAAGTACTACTATGCAGAGGATATAGCCTCACTTACTATTTTTTAAGTGAATCATGAACTAAAACAGGCAGCCTTAAGTACAACATCATTACTGATTTTTGTTTATCAAGTGATTGATTCTGTGAGATGACATGTACTGGGATCTAAGGGTACACAGATTTCATTGTGACAGGAAATCAGTTCTAATTAATTCATTGTTTTCTTGCTAAATTTTTATTTATGTGTGATGTGGTATCAGTTTCATCAATGCAGACTTCAGCATTTATGTTCCAATTTCAAATCCATTTTTAAGATGGATCTTAAATAAACAAATAAACGGTGTTATCCTAGAAAAAAAGCTAAATGGTAATTAAAGGGAATTTCATGATTTCTAACAAATGTTTATTAACTCACCAAATTTTCACAAACCTGAAATCATTATAATATAACACTACCTCTCCCTGCTGCCTTTCAAAAAATAAGTCTGCAGAAATGGTTACTTGCCCTGCAGTATACAGGGAAGGGAAAGGACACTTTGGTCCCAGTCTCTAACCAGAAGAACAACTGCAGCAAGAGGAAAAGCCATTTTTAATTCAAAACATATTAAGTTGTACAAGTCACTTAGTGCACTTAGTAACCTTTGGGATGGAGCAGAATATAAATCAAATAATTACACGAATAACACACAAATGACTACATGTTCTGCAAAAGCCCAGACTTTTTAATTCCAGGAAGGGCAATATTTTTAAAATTAGAAACCATGTAACCCAAGTAAATCATTACATGAGTTCCTGACAGATCTTCTTTATCTTCAAACTCCATTCTAATTGGATCATATGGAGGGAGTCCCATTGGGTAAACAATCATTACAGCTCCTCGGAGCTGGTCCAGTGCATCTTTCACCATATCCTTATTAACACACACATTGGCTTGCACTTGTTTCTGAAATACAGACAGAAGACATTTAATTTAACAAACCAACAAAGCACAGAGGAAAGAATGTTTTCCTTGCAGTTCACAATGTGACTCAGCATGACATTTGAGGAAAGCCAAGTAACAAAGAAAGCCACACTTAGCTTTTCTGCCTGATACATAAAGGATCAAATGTTTGTTTTACTGTACACAATATTGGCTAAGATAAAAATGAAATCTCGTCAAAATTCTATTGAAAAGATCTGTGGCAGATATGTATAAGACCCATACTTGCTGTCAATGCAAAATTGGATGCAGAATCACCTCTTTTATGCAGTGTTTACCATTTTTTCCAAAGTGATAAAAGTTTCTGGAGCAAGCCAGCAGCATGGTTTACTCAGAGGACAATGAAAGGTTCACTGACCACTAAGGGGGAAAATTGAGCATTTGCTCCACTTTCCCACTAAAATCAATAGAATGTATAGATTTACATTATATATTTTAATGGACTTTTAATTCACAACTCCACCCTCAAAAGGAAATGTGAAGCTAGGAGAAGAGAGACTCCTTGTGGACAATACCTTTATTTCTACTCCATGAGATATTTTTGATTGGAAACAAGGGGTGGGGATTAAACATCTACAAACTGCTTTTTCTATACAAGTATTCAAAAGAAACTTAAAATATACAACAGTCAATAAGGTCAAATATTCTACAAAGCTACTGGTATTTCTAATCCACACCGCCAAGCCATGGGGTGATATTGTTGATTGGCTTGCAATGTGACACCGCCACAGCTACACTGGAGTGGCAAAATGTTGCTGATTTTGGTCATACAGAGATCTTTATGACCTTTGAATAGGTACGTTAACATGAGCTGTTTGATAAAATTAAGTCCAAATTTTAAAATGTTAATTAATTGACTCAAATGCCATACAAAAATATAGAAGTATCTTACCTTAGATATTAGTGCCTTGGCTTCTTCTACTGTTGCTTTTAAAACCTGTTTCATTTTTTCATTTGGAGCTTAAAATAAGAAATCTGCATTTAATATGATATGGTATTATATGCAGGCTGACTATATAAAAAGCAATATTTTTACATAAAATGTTGCCGCTGTAAATGTCTCTCTTAAGCCAGGCATCATTAAACCTCATATTCTTATTCATTCCGAGCAGACCCATTGATATTATTGGCATTTTTTAATTTAAAAAAATATAATATATACATTTAGTAAGTATAAAGACTGCCTTGTATGTTAAATTTTGCACCTATTTATTGGCACAAAATAATCTGAATGATGTCATTTCTGAATGGTGCAAACAGAGAATTGGTTCTAAAGAAGTGCAAATGATATTCTACTCATACAGCAGTGCTTTCCTGATTTCAGCCACTCTGCAGCTTCTGGAAGACCCTTTGAAATGGGGTGAAATGGTGGAAAAGGGGTGTGAACAAATGGAAGTGACTTTTAGCTGCAAAAAGAACTTCTGAATCCAAATCATGAAATGCGCAGCTTTTGTTAGAGGAATTCAGGCTCATCTGATGCTAAAAGATTGAAGAGCCCCTTTCCTAGCACTACTGCTTCATTTTAGGCAACCAATTTAAGTTTTCTTGCTGGCTGCATGTACTTGCACTTTATAACAGCTCACTTATCCAGAACATAATAGCTACATTGTCCCACTGTCTATTATAGTATGTATCTTGCTACTGACGTTGAACTGGGGCTTGCCAGAATATAGCGCTAAGCATAAAAAACAGGCACACTTTTTGGATTCAATAGAAAGGTCCTGAGAATGGTTTTTATATACCGTTGCAAATATGTTAAGTCTGATAATGCAAATAACATAACTAGCATTATTTACATAACCTACAGTCATTTTTCAACATGAAAAGGTATGCAGTATCAAAATACTAAATAAATTTCTTATAGAATCCTCTCTTGGCTAATTATATACAAAAAAGTCATATACGCTTAAGGTACATTTATTTACCATGCCCATTTCTTCGTCCAATTTCATCTTTTTTAAAGACGCTTCCACCACTTGGAATACATTTTTCTGCCCATTCATCCTTCAGCTTCAGCTCTTCTATTTGCTCATCTGTCAGACCTTGCATGTTAGGAGGTAAGAAAATACCATGTTCTGCCAGTGTTTCTATTTCTATTAAAAAAACCCAGAGAATGGGATAAGATGATAAAATTATGTCAATTACCCTTTATTTATTTAAATTATTTAAGAAAAATCATATACCTCTTGATTTTAATAAAAACTTCAAAGCAGTTTACAAAAAACCCAACATTACAATTATCAATAAAAACAGTTAAAAACAGGTACAGTCTTACCTTGGAAGTCGAACAGCTTAGTTCCCGAACATTTTGGCTCCTGAACATTGCAAACACAGAAGTGACTGTTCCGGTTTGCAAACTATTTTTGGAAGCCGAACGTCCGACGTGCCTTCCGATTGCCTGCAGGACCTTCCTGCTGCCAATCAGAAGCTGCACTTTGGTTTTGAACATTTTGGAAGTCGAACGGTCTTCCGGAATGGATTCCATTCAACTTCCAAGGTACGACTGTATTTTTAAAAATTCAAAACTAAAACCAACAATAAACTAAAAAGAGATAAAAGCACACATAATTTCTTCATGTCTGGCTAGGCATGCTTAAGCAGAAATGTTTTAAGCAGGCACCTTTGGCTCTCTTATTTGGCAGAGATTGCTAAATATCTGAAAAACAAAAATTGGGCTGTTGTAGAATTAGAATATTAGCTTAAATTATATCCTACAGACACGATTTAAGAGGTTTATTGTTCCTTCATCTATGAATCCTATGTGGGTAATTCAAAGAACCATTAAAATGCTTTTATTTTATTTTCTTAAAGATAGCAATTCCTAACAGAAAAAAACACCAAACTGTCAGCAAATTTACGCAGCTCGTCAGTGCCATCAAAAACACTAACCCTTGCATGGCATAAGTAACCCATAGGGATTAGGAAGGAAGCATTGCCATAGAAAATGCTCATTTTCCACAAGAAAGTTGGGGTGGGTAGGAAGGCAAATGGATACATTTCACACCTGCACAAACACGATGAACTTTGAGCCTTCCATTGTAAATCTTGGTCACTTCCTGTGTTAAATCTTCAATGGAAATGCTGCCTGTTGTCTCCAGCAGAAATTGGCTCTCATCACCATTCTTCACATGGAGCAAAACCATTTCTGCAAAAGCAGAGAAACAGAGACAAATACTAAAGAAAATGTGTCACCATTTATCCGACAAGAACAGGAAAAAGGTGTCAAGAACCTTGCAAATAAACATTTTGAGAAACTGACTATGAGAGCCAAACACTATAGACAGGAAATTTGTCCGATACCAAGTTTACAGTTGCACAGTTTCAAAGCAACATAAAAGGAAATAAAGTCCCCTAGCCTCCAAAACAGGACCAGAATGTCAAAGGTTCATTGCGAGGCTTGAGAATAAATAAGAGTAAGCAAGCATAGCAGTAATTAATAGGTAAGAACTTCAGAGTTTGGGGAAAATAATTTTGTTTTTCCTTTCTTTCCTTCCTAAGAATGTGCCCAACCACAAGGTTTCAGATCTGTTTCAAAAATAAACAGAACCTCTACTATGGGGCACATAGTTCACTTTAGTCTTGGTTGCAGGGATGCTCAGAATCCTATCCCTCCCTGGAATTCCACACTAAAAGTCCTAAAATGCCAAACCCTACCCTAGTCACCTAGGAGGATGAGGATGTGGAAACTGTTGTATAATTATTTATTGTATTTAAAAATCCAACATCTAAGTGTGGTATAGAGACCATTCCATAAAACGGCACAGACTCCGCCCTATTTTGTAGGTTAAGGGTTGTTATTGTTTTTAAATCAAAGTTATTGTTACATTGCATGAAGCTGTGATATTCTGAGATCACTTTTAATACAAGATTCCTTTTATAATAAGGGTATATGTAGCTCTTAATTTAAGCCAGTAGTCATTCTCCAAAGCTATGAACTCTGCCTTAGAGCCTAGTTTCACTAAAAGTTCCATAGCATGAAACATGGAAAGTAAACAGTGGCTCTGAGCATATACAGTTTCCTTGTTTCACTTCTTAATTTGCACCTACTAAACCTTGACATCCATTCTACATTTATGCCAAACCAGGTGGTAAGGCTTCTTCCCCAATGGTGCATATTGTTTTTGTCAAAAAAAAGTTCAACAACTTTGGGGGTTGTCAAAAAAAGTTTTGGGATCTTCCTAAAAAAACCTTAGCAACTTTTGGGGTGTCCTGGTTTTTACTTTTTGGCAACCCTATTTTAAGGAACTATAATTTCTCTAGACTCAGCAGCCAAACATTACTTTCCCCGATTTTCCTTCTAGAATCTGTAAACCTTACCCATCTTCCCTAACTCCCAAAAAACTGCTTGCAAAAAAAAAAAGTCTTTTAAAAGTGTAAATTGGGCTCTTACTTGAAAGTGACTCATTTGCTCATTCCAGTTTACAAAATGTAACCTCTGTTGGCTTTTCTCAGATGCTGCAAAGGATGTAAAAGGGCATGTGAGGTTGCTACAGAAAAGTTCCAGCTTCTGGTCTTTTACAACCAAGGTCTAGCCTTGTGCTTTTTACGCAGCAGGTACCTGTGAGTTGGAGGAACACAACTAGTGACAAATTACGCGCATTAATATATATGAGGAAAGCAGAAGAGTGGGTCTTCCAGTATATTCTGTGGCCACATTGGTGCGAGGCTGGGTTAAGGGATTGCAACTGAGCTGCTGTGAGGTCGCCACCTTTCCTTTCCTGACAAGATGTAGCTTCCTTCCTTTTCTTTTCTGGAAATCAGCCCACGAGTCAGCAGCTGTCCCTTCCCCATCCTGGAGGAGGCAAAGCTTCCTGATCTAGAAGTCCTTTATAAAAGGCCCAATAACTCTCAAAGGTCTTACAGGGCTCTTGAGCCTTTTAAACAGTTTCTTAAGAAAAGCGAAGCAGGAAAACCGAGAGTGCACAAGGGAGGTGGGAAACCGGGAAATCTAGGAACCGGGAACCAACTTCAAGCTTTGGAAATAAGCGGCCGGGTTGAAAAAAGCTCTTCCTGAAACAACTGCCGGTAGAAAGATGGAAGGGGGGGGGAGGCGGCTCGTCCACTCAGGGCTCCGCCCCTTCAACGGTTCCTTTCGTTTCTATGGAAACCAACCGACGCACGCAAAGCAGCGCGCGCGACCGGCTCCTTCGGCTTTCCGTCTTCCGCAGCGGCCCCCCAAGCTCCCAAACCCCACTCACCTGAGTCGCCGCGTAGGAAAAGCTCCTCAAGCCAACTTCCCGCTCTCCGTTCGCCGCCGCCGCCAGGGCTCAACTCGGTGCTCTATACTAGCAACTTCGGCGACCCAGGAAGTGTTCCTCACCCGACCAATCGCGCAACGCGAAGGTTCGCGTCTTCTCTGTCACTCAGCACTAGCCCCGCCCGCCCCCAGGGAGGGGGCGTCGAGAACGGGGCCGTTTTTAAAGGGCCCGCGTCCTCCTTAAGGAACGCTTTGCTAGCGGGAGGAGGACGTCGAGGTTTGGCTGGAGCGCTGAGCAGCACTTGGCTCGGGGGAAGCGTGGCCGCGGAGCGAGGACGATGAGCGCACCTGTGCTTATTTGCCAAAATGGGGAGAAGCAGGTAGGTGTGTGAAAATCAGTGGCGTAGCGTGGGTTGTCAGCACCCGGGGCAAGGCAAGTAATTTGCGCCCCCTAACCCGTGGATTTGCGCCCCCTAACCCTAACCCCCAGATGTTGCGCCCGGTGCGGCCGGCCCCCCCTGCACCCCCCACGCTACGCCACTGGTGAAAATGAACTACAGCACGGCTGGGTTGGGGGGGGGGCGGAGAGAAAAGGATCCATGGGCATTTCATGTGCGCAGGGTGGTGGTGATCAACACCAACAACTGGGTCACACTGGCCTGCGAGTGCTCCAATTGGAGAACAGCCTTTACCAAAGGTGTCATGGGCTTTGGAAACACTCAAACTCAGGACACAAGGGAGAAACGTGCTAAGAGGAAGGCACGCTTGGCAAACCCTCACCGTGATCAACTCCCGCCCGGAAACCAATGTCCCCACTGTGGAAGGATATGTGGCTCCAGAATTGGCCTCCACATAAACACTGTTAAAACTGTGTTTATGAAGACAATCTTACTCGGCTACGAGTGATCGCCAAGGAAGAAAAAGAAGATAGATGATCAACCAACTCTGGAAAGGGTTGTGCGTTCCGGCTTAAGGGACAAGGTGCGCTGCCTGGGAGAGCTATTCACTTTTCTCTCAGGAAGCCTAGGAGGCATGTTTGTGTTGACGTCCACCCCTTCCTGGCCAGAGGTAGCCTAGCCAATATTATCTACACTCTGGTGTCTTTTGAGGTTGGCAGTGCACTTTGTTGCATGGGGCTTCCCTTGAAGACAGTTCAGGAAATGCAGCTGCTCCAGAACACTGCAGTTCAGTTGCTTTACTTGCCAACAGGAATCACGGAAGAGATCTTACCCTTGCCTGTATTGAAACAACCACAGTGGGTCCCAGTGAGTTTCTAAGCTCCATTCACAGGGCTGGTCTTAATCCATATACAGCTTAAGACTGACCCAGGTAGCTGTTGGGCTGCCAGCTGCCATACCTAGGCCTCTGTCCACCAGTCCAAAGATGTGTGAATTGAATAAGAATACCTCATGACAATAAAAGGTTGCCCTCTCTCCCCGGCACCTCTGTTATTTGCTCTGCAACTGAGCATGGTGCAGTCACCCTAGATGTGAGCATCTGAATTTTTTTAAAAAACCAACCAACTAAGCTTTTCTTTGCAGGAGAAATCTATGTCCCTTCCTAAAGGGGCAAGTTGGCTGCACATTTGAGAATGTCAGGCCACAAGAGAAAACCAAATCTTGACACAGTCAATTAATGGATATTATATTCTGAAAGATCGATATATTTATTTAATTAATGCAACACCACATTTCACAGGATATGTATGGAATATTGTAGACCACTGAGTTAATACTGTCATTTTGCACTGGATATAGTCAAATATTGTGTACCACAAGCAATAATTTGTTACACATTAACAAAGCAACTTGCCACAGGGAACACACTCCATGAAAGATATAGCTTTTTTTTTTTTACATAGTTTGTAAATTTGACGCCACTAGTAAATTACTTTTAGCAATATATTATGATTAACTATTTATCCTATACTTTTAGATACTTTGTTGCAATTTTGGTGGTACTTTGCTGCCAGATTCTGTAATCTATTGAAGGTGTATGGGGGCTTGTATTTTAAATATGTTATAGAAAAACTGTAATAATTGAAAATAAAAATCTAAACAAGGTCTACATATCACTGAACTGTAATTTGCACTAACTTTCCAGAACACAGTTGTTTTGCTAACATAAGATTATTCCAAAGCACTATCACACAGATGTTAATAATCAGAGTTTTAACGAGTTAAATCACATACTGAAGCACAAAGGTTATAGTACCACTGATGTTTTAAGATGTACAAGTACTTTTAAATGAACTTCACTGTAAAAGCACAATACAGAAGTCACTGTATTTACTTATCTATCCAACTGTAGATAATGGTTATGCACTGCTAGCTGGGATGATTTATAGAAATATGCTGGGATAGTAGTAAATAATTTAGAAATGTAATTTTATTTTTGCTGCTCCATGGAAAGCTGTGCTTCACTTAGATGCTACCAAAAGGCAGAGACTTTGCTAACAGTCAACAGAAGAACAGACAGGTTTGGCGAGGCCCTTCTCAAAAAAGATTTTTCACAAGCTTTTAAAAAAGCAATCAATATAAATAGCTGTGACAATATGTATAAGAGAATCTATAGCTTGCCTAATGACGTATCATTGAAAACACTACTGTTTCCTTCATGACACCAAAATACTACAAATGACATTTGTTGCAAAAACCATGGGGGACAAGACCATTTGCAAGTTTACAAAGCATTGTGCAAACAGGAACAGATTTAGCCTCCATAAATATCACATGTGGCATTGACAGCTTCTGTCTGTGGGGAGAACAGTGATGCATCTAAAAAGCTTTACAGAACAGTACAAAAACTATCTGTTGAAGCCCAATTTAAGACACAAGCACTTCTATAGATAGTAAGGGAGGATGCAAACAAAACTGAAATGCATGGACCACATAGCAGATTACTTCAGATTTTTGTATCAAAACTGACTACATTGTATTGAGTCATGAAATTCTGCTCTTCAAGTTAAAAAGCAAATATTCATATTTTTCTGAAATGAAAGTTCCTTAATAGTAGTATCCAAAGCAAAAGTTGAATAACTGGATTATAAGTGACCACAATATTTCCCATGTGTGCAAAACAATAGTACATATGCAGTTGCAGGTAAAATATATTACTATATGCTGTGTACTTTTAAAAAAATCTTTCGACTCTTTGTGGAATTCACCATTACAAATCTTCATAAACCTCTGGTATATAACATTTCCCCAACATTACCCTTAAACAGTCATTAATTAAACTTTGGCAGTTCTTTGGTAAATACTTATAAATATACCAGTTTTCGGCTACTGGAAGTGACTCTAAGTTCTACCAGTCAGGAGGGTATTTAAAATAGTATTTAAAATATTTTGTAATAAATAAATTTATGTGCACTAAAAGGATAAAACGGTGCTCATGTTTTGTATTTAAATTAATTGGTGGGAACTTCTAATTTTGAACTTGAGTCCTGTGGGTTAAAATGGGATTTAAATATGCATAAACTTCCCTGCATTGTGCCCTATTAGTAGTGGCATAATAAAATCACATGTGGAATTAGCTTTGTGAAATACCATATATACACACACACCTTTAAATTTTGTACATAGTGACATATTTAAAGTTCAGTGCATCTGCCAAAACTATTGCACACAGAATTACATCAATGCCCAATTCTAGGAGATAATACTCTTAGCAAACAAGTTTAAAGAATTTATCTTTCAGTAAAATCTTGTGTTGATAAAACCTTAGGTACCTGGGAAGGGCCTGCAGTTGATTTAGTGCTATTGGACCTGGGCGGTACAGGAGGTGCAGGTGGGGGTCTTGCTGGCAAAGAACAGAAAGAATCAGAGCTTCTGTTCCAGTCATTGTAAATGGCAGAACCTGAGCCAAATATATTTTGTTCAGTGCCCAGTGAACTTGGAAAAGAAGTTGCTTTCATGGAACTTGCTCTTTTTAACTCAGTGTGATTGTCCGGTGACTTTAACTTCATCACACAACCCTCTTCATCAAATGTTACCCATCCTCTTGGTTTTACATTGTTCGCTATAGAAGATGTGTTTTGCAAACTGAAATTGTCTTCAAATGCATTAACATAAAACGAGGCCTTGCTTTTATGAAGAGGTGGGAAAGGATAAGCAGCAGGTCCTTCTGTTGAACAATGTGAAGTAGCTCCAGATTCTTGGGTTTCTGTTCTAAATGGATTTCCAGCAGTAATAGTTTCTTCGGTGAATGGATTTGTGCTGTTTAGTCTGGGAGCAAATGGATTTGGAGAATTGCACATACGTTCTTCATGTTTACTATATGTTGGAATAAGTGGCATTGCTGGCATGCAATTTATGTTACTTAAAGTATTAAAATTGTCTGTTGCAGAAGGCAACTTTGTCAGCTTCTTTTGGTTTAAAGGTACAACCGGTGACATTCGGACTGATGACTGAATCTTGGATGCAGAAAGCAGCTGAAAGGACAGATCTTCAAAAGGATCATTGTTTAGCTGTGTTTCAAGCTGAATGGCATGAACTCCATTTGCTCTAATCTGAAAAGTAAATAAAGTGCTCAAACATGTCACTTGGCTGTGAAACAGCATTTCTTCATTGTCCATGACATAAACAGTGGATCTTGCATTTCCTAATTTACTTTATGCTTGCTTTCTTATTTTAAAGGTCCTGTTCGATTTATTTTATAATCAAAATTTTTTAAAACCCCCACTACCCTTTCATTGGCAAAATAGACACATGTAGACCTACAAAACATTTTATTTATCTCCCTATTAACTGATACAATTGTAATGTTTCAGATTTCTGAACACAAAAGAACAGTACATCTCTACTGGAAAAACCATTATGCTTTATTACTTGAAGAACTAAAATAGTATATAAATAATTAAATGTAGTCACTTTCACGTGCAAAAATGGATGATGTTATTATGAAGTTTTACCACAATGAAAATGTTAGTAACATTCTATGTTTTAAAATGGCTCCCCAATTTCTATGCACTAATTTCTTTAAATACTATAAATTGTATTTTTTTTACTGGGCTAAGGCCATCATTCTGTCAGGGCAAGTATTTTGCCTTCGCAGACTCAATGATCCCCCTTCTCCTTCCCCTGTGTGCTATTCTGGGGATTCTCTCGATACCCTCCCCAAGCCAAAAGGGGAGCATGCCAGGAGGAAAGCCCCATTACACAAGAAAGTCCGTGCACAGGGTTTCTGCTGGCAGGTCTCATTAATTGAATCCTGCCCTTCATTGAACTTCCAGATAAATTTTAAGCACAAGGCAGAGGTGTTTTATTCTCCCAGGCATTTGGACAGTGCTAATGGCCCAGCTTTTGGTCATTTATTTTTGGCGGTTCTTTCTTATGTGGGTGTTGTGGTTATTTTATGTAATTGGGTAATTTTTATAGATGAACACTTAGTATGTTTGTTTTGTTTTAATGAATTTTTATTGCATATTGTCCATGTAAATTGGTTCAAAACTCATTTGCCAGTGGACTGGAGGACATTCAGTGAATAAATTGACTTCTCCCACTCAACTGGATGGGCAGGGCCTTTCAAGTCTTTTTCCTCCTCTGACAGGGAGAGAAGCCATCCCGCCTTCCAGTTCTGGCCTGCCTCTGTTCAGGGCAATCCAGTCAGATGGGCAGGGTACACATAATAAATTTATTGTTGTTAGGATGGATGGGTCTTTTTCTCCTCTGGGAAGAATCTCAGTATTTTAGCTAATATGCACTCAATGTCTTCCAGTTGACTCTTCACCAGAAATTCCTAAGACTAATATCTGCTTATTTGTGGGAAATGTTACATAAACTTAATAAATCTAATCAAAAGTATTTCTCACCATTTTAAACTGAAATAGAACTTATCAAGAATGGAGACAAAAGAACAGGCCTCAGTCCTAATAGAGAGACTTGAGGATGTCCCCTCACACACACACCCAAGTTAATATCACGACATGACATCCACCTGAGGGGTTTGGCAAGTTCAGTACCCAACCCAGAATGCTGCCATGTTGAATCAAATTCCACCAACCTGGCTCCCTCACCCAGCATGGGGATGAAAAGAAGGCTTCCCAACTGCAGGGGGTACCCTTATACATAGAATCAAAATTCTCCTCATATTTAAGACACATTCTACATTTTCATTTCTTCCAGTAATTAAGATCATAATCCTAAACACACCTAAGAGTAAGCGCCAATGAACTGACTTCTGAGTGACTATGCCTATTCTAGTGTAAGAGTAAATTTCCATGTTTTTACATATATTAGACATACGCCAATCCTATATCGTTTTATATTCAACAATTCGAAATACAAAGTTTTAAATCTGAAGATCCATTTTATACTTACCTAAACAGCCTGCTTAAAATAATAATAAATCAATTTTGTCAATGTCCAAGTATAACCATGTTTAACTACAGAATAAATGTACATCAAATGCAATTTTGCATATGGCACATGGCATGCTATGTTTATGGTGTAATTTAAAAATACCAAGACCCAAAAGAGCAGCACCACTGCTTTGTAGGTTTTAATTGAATGTGCTTAGTAAGTTGCATTGATCTCAGAAGCAAACCGATTTAAAACTAGCTTCATATTAAAACTAGAAATAGATATATTTTATTCTAAAAGGGCAGCTTTTTTTCATGAACTTTTGAGTGTGAGAGAGCTGAAACCAATGTTACACTTTTTGCCGCAATATTCATTTTGTTTCATAAAGTAGTCTTGTTATCAGGGTTGAGTAGTGTTTAAAAGTTTCAGAAAATGGGACCAAATTAAGTACTTCCCATAGCAGTGGTTCTCAAAGTGTGAGGCAGACCTCTTGGTGAGGTGCAAGTGAGGTTTCCAACTTCATCATAAGGCATTTTTTGTGGATTTTTAGTTATTTTAGTGTCCTGTATTAGGACCCTCCCCTCTGATTTTTGAAAGCTGGCAACAATCAGACATTTATTTAAAAAACTTCTTTATGCTGTTTTCTTCATTTAAGGAGAGGCTTACTTGGCACAGTTTGAGAACCCTTACTCTACAAGGCCATAGCATACCAAGCTAAATAAGGTGCTTTATGTCAATAATATGCTACAGAAAGCAAGAATGAAACTATGGCATGTCTGCCTATATATGCAGGCAGGTGATTTCAATGCAAGTGCAGATGTATGAAGCAAAATTGTTCATACATCTTTTTTGCTACAACTCATGGAGAACAAATAATGGATGGAAATAACAAAATACTAGTAAAGAGTCAGGTACCTTTTACCCTGATGGTTGATCCTGCTTGTGAGAAAGAGACAGACATCAAAGGGAAAATATTAGGAAGAAATCCACGGTAAAATGCTTCAAAAGTGACCCAGCATTATGTCTGTCCAATTATTTGAGTGTTAGATGTTACTTTGATAACACATACATGCAGAAACACTCTACTGTACTAATTGGATTTGCTATGATATAAAGCAGGGAAACTAATCTTGTTCAGGCTGAGGGCCGCGCTGACCCACAGTCAACTCTCCGGGGGCTGCTTGTCAAACTGGGGGCAGCCAAAGTGTAAAATGCTTTCCCGTCTGTTATTTTGCATTAATTTTAAAGCTTTTATTATTCATTACTAAATTATTTTTTTATAAAATGGACAACTTTGCAGGAGGCAAAGCACATCATCATAGTGGGCGACATATGAGAGCAGTTGTTAAAAAGCTAAAAGCTGTCAATATGAGAGCAGTCAATAAAAAGTAAAAACTGTTGACCTTGAGGGGGTGCAAATTTGGAGGTCTTGTGGGTACAAAAAACCTGTAGGGTAGCCACCCCTGATATCAATAGCCCTTCACTTTGGCTTTGATTTTACAAAGAAAGCTGCCTCAACTGGCAAGCTATTTTTGAGTCAATGATACCCAACAAGCATTTTGCATATTTAAAATATATTGCCTTTGGGCAGTATTCTAGTAACTCATCCCGTCAGCACAAGGATTACTTCTAGTGCAACAGAACTACGCCCTCTCCTGTGTGTGCATTGCCATGCCCTCTCCTAATCTGCTCTAGACGGTTGGGGAACCCCTAGAACAGATTTGGGCGGTTCACAGGGTGAGGAGGTGGGAAGTTCAGCTGCGCAAGGATTTCCTTGTACTGAAGGAACTACTTAGTGCTATATTGAATACAACCCTTAGTGATCAAGTGACTATTCATATGACTGGGGCGGCTGCATTTTAAACCCGCTCCAGATGACATTTAGTCATGCTGCTATGTGAGAGCGAGATAATCATGTAGGTGACTAGCATGTTCAAAGGACTGCATGGATTGGTTTTTGATTTTACAGATTTAAAAGCAGGTTGAGGACATTAGGCTGTACTGGCTTCAAAGACTCAAAAGCTCTCTTTCTGAAGCAAATCATTACTAAGAGATTGCATTTTGACACATTCTGTTAAACTTTTCTATGTCTGATTGCCAGTGGATAAACTAGTAATACTGTTCTAGCACTGCTCTAAATACCTCTTATATATTCATACCAGGTTATTTGGGGAAAGTGTATAGAGAACTGTGTTTAACTGCTTTCTAACTTCACCAAGAAAATGGATGCTCAGTATTAGACATCTTTTCTAATATTTTGCAGGGTTTTTGACCCAATTTATAAGACTTAGAAGCAGCAACAGTGGAAAGGATAGTTACCAACTTACCAACAGTGGAAAGGATAGTTAAGTCAGTTTGAATATAAGTGTGACCATATTAATATATTGTTAGTAAGCTAGTCCAGTTGAAACTTGGCCATAATACATGTTAAACTCTACCCATGTCTTAAGACATCTGTTTACCACCTAGGCTGCGATATAGCAGCTGCCTACAAGAATAATATCCATCTCAGCCATCTCTTATCACTTATGGAGTGGCCTCCCAGAGGTTTGCCTGGCACCTACTTTAATGTCTTTTAGACAATCCCCAACCACAGCTCTGCTAACTGGAGTGTGTTAGGATGGGGTGGAAGTGCCTCTTTGCCAGCAGAGGAGGGGGTAATTTTGGGCTAGTGGCACCTAGAAACACTATGGGCCTATGATTAGGGATGTTCCAAGGGCAGGTTTGAGCTGGTCTAGAATCTGCTGGCTCTGTTCTCCCCAATGGTCCCAGGACCTAAGTGAACTTGTACTGTCTATGCCTTCTAATTATTTGAGCTCTGCAATTTGTTCATTTCTTAGATTATGAGTATTTATGACTCATCAACCAAAAGCTATACAAATTTACTTCCTATGTCATGAAACACACACACGACTGTGCCCAATAACTATCGGTCCTTTGTTCTGGGAAGTTCTGGATACTTATAGTCGTTTACATGCTGACATTAGAAAGTAAGAACCTTTAAGTTCAGTAGCCTATGCTCCCAAGTATGTCCTAGTCATCAAGGAAGACCTTGCATGGGTACAGATGCAAAGAAAAACACTTTCATTTTGCACTTGTCTCCTCCCATTTCAATTCTAACCAGATATATAATTGTGCAGTGCAACAGACATGTGGACTGCATGACAACAAGCCTTTCAATTATTCTCCTAAGGAACATAAAAGCCTTCTTTAGCTGCTAATCAACATGTTTTGTTACAGGAACCAAATAGTTTGTTCATAAAAAACGTAAATAAAAAATGGGAAACATGATTTAAACCAGTTTCTCTATATGATGAATCCATTCCTATTTAATTGTGTTTTTTATGAAACTAAGTTTGTAAATCCTATGCAGACATGCTTAGGAGTAAGCCTCACTGTACAGTAGGATTTGTTACTGAGTATGTATAGAACTGTGCTGGCTGAGATTCCTTAACACACTAACTTGCATGTAAGTCCCAATAAATTCAGTAGGACTTAATTTCAAAAATATCATAAAATTGTTGAATTGGAAGGTATCTCCCAGGGTTATCTAGTCCAACCCCCCTGCAATGCAGGAATCTCAACACACAGTTCCCCATCCCCATACTAGACCCTGCTTAGCTTTGCAAATGTGCTAGCAGTTTTATTGCTGCACCAATATAAACAGATCTGCAAGTGCCTCAAAGTAAAAGCGTATCACACTAACTAGACCCCCACCTTCAAATTTCAAATTTCAAACACCTGTATGAATTTTAACAACCACAAAGAGGAAAGCTAAAATTCACAGCACTGTTTTTTAATAGTTGGTTTAATATGTTTCATTTGTGTTTTCTTCCCCATAGTTTCTAATAGCTCTATAAAGTTGACTCACATCTAACATGGGGATTATGTTCTGGGGATGGCGCATAAATCTGAACTCGTGTATAGTCAAACTGCTTCCACATGAACAATTTTACATTCCAGAGCCGGCACACCAAACAGGTCTTGCCCCACAAGCAAGACAGAGAGCTTACCAAGCTTAGGGAGACTCTTGCAATATTTTGCTTACTGGGCTCAGGGATTTGTGTACCAAGCTCAGGGAGGCTCTCATGAGATTTCATGGGAACTCGGAGGACACTATGAGATCTTGCAAGAGCCTTCTAGAACCTGGTGAGCAAGTCTGAGAGCTTAAAAGCGCTTTCTGTGCCAAGAAAACAAAAGGAGCTTTTAAGCTCTCCACCTTCTGTGTGTTTAATTTATGTGATTTCAACTGGACAGCACATGTAAAACGTGTTTAGGTTGTGAGTCGACTGCACTATATATTTAAATGTAAAAGTTATCAGCATGTGAATGCTGCTGTTGAGTAAGCCTGTTAAAGTGTACTTGTGCACTAAAAATAAAGTCTTAAAAAGAATTGCATACATACTTGTTTCTCTGAAGGGACGGGTTCAGAAGGCAAGCTTTGGGATGATTTGCTACGAGGGGGAGGCTGCGGTGGTGCTTCCAGGTTTTGTGGAGAAGCTGTCTGAGATGTTACTGTCATAGGTACAAGAGGTTCCTGCATCTTTAGGACAGGGGGCTGCTGAGTGGTGGAATGAACAGGAATGGCAGCCTGTGGCTTAAGTGGTTCAGGAAGCAGAGGGGATCCTGCAAAGACACAGAAAGTGTTTTTTAATGGAATTAGATTTTCTCAGTTAACACAAAGTTCTCTTGACAGTGGTCAGCGTCTCAACCCTTGGATGGCATCCCATAGGAAAAATGATTATCTGTATATATGGAACTGCACATACCAAAACATGTAAGAGTAACCCCAGTTCAGGAAAACTGCCAGGGGCCTGGATTAAAAGAGCTGCTCATTCAAGAACTTACACTAATTTGGATCTTTGCCCCCTTTGAACAGCCAGGCCCTCTGATATCACAATCTGCTTTTGAAATTCACATCAGTTTCAAAAGCAGTTTGTCATGAAGGGAACTGCTCTTTGAGAACATCAGATCTAAAGTCTCATTGGGCTCACAGAACTCATGTCACAGCTATTTAGGTTCTGAGCAGAGATAAAGTCTTCACACATTAAGGAAGTAGGAGGTGCATACATTTGAATACAGCATATATATCTGGTATTTCCCATGAGGTTAAGAACCATTCATGTCTTTGATCACACACTATGTAGACATGCCACAGCAGGGGTGAGAACTACTATCTTTAGCTGTAATAAACATCTCCAAAGTAGTTAGCAACAAATTTTCCTGAGGTTGCTCATTAATCTAGTTCATTCTCTTTATTTCATTCTATACCTCTGAAATACTTGTGTACCCATGGGTAAAGGATCTGTAATTATTTCCATTCATATGGATAAGCAGATTTTCTTGCAGTATTTTAAAAACAGAAGTACTGCCCAGAAGTGGCTACAAAAATTCTAAAATCTTCTCTGCATAGCAGACCTATAGTTTAAGTGCATGACTGAGACTTTATTCCATTAGCAACCTTGAACCACCTATGTTATGTGCTGGTAAGAAACTCACATTAATTCTGAAAGAGATGTGAACAGGACACTGTCACAGAACCAATTCTGGGAAAGTGGGAAAAGTAGACTGTAATATATAGGTCTCGCCACTAAACTGCACGATAACTACATTAAAGCAAAAACAAACAATTTACCTCTTGGTGATTCTGCTGGCTTGGGTTGGACTTCAGGTGTTTGTCTCCCCACAGGGGGACGGGCGTGGCTTAGTGGTGCACTAATGACTCCAGCTCGGGGAGGAATAGTCTGAAATGCATTAGGTGCAGAGATTCAATATGGTTACAATTTGGAAACCCTAACAATTGCCTGTGAATGGAAGTTCAGTTCACTTCAGATTGCAATGATTGTGCAATCAAGGTCAAATATTTTAATAGCTTAATATTTAGGGAAATGGGAAAAGCTAAATCCTGAAATCTTAGTGCTGGGATTCAAATTAAATAACATAGATCCTAGAAGTCTTATAGGGAAAATGAGGATTCCTTGGCTAGTATCACTAAATACGAACAATTATTTCAAAAGATTGCACGATAAAGTTTCATCACATTCTCTTCTACAAACTTTGAAGTTAATAAACCCAAACACAGGATCACAATATCACAACCACATCAGAAACTCTGATTGCCTACCGGTCTACATGTACTGTATCCAGAAGTTCCTATGCTTGTAGGTCCAGCTGGAGATGGTGAATGACTCTGAGCTGCAGAAACAGTATGAAATCACTAATTTAGAATATATTTCAAAATCCAGATTCTCTGTAATTAAGTATTTAACCTCAATATATAGTACCTATGTCTCTTCTTTGTGGCCCAGGGCTTTTTTGAGCTTTGACATAAGAACAAAAATAAACAAATCAGTTTATACTAGTGAATATTTAGGTTTACATATATGTGATTTTATATTTAGAGGAGAAAGTCGCAGACGTCCTAATTCAAATGTTTATATTACTGTATCTATCTGTATTTTTAACATTATGTTTTGATAGTCTTTAATGGCATAACAATTGCATGCTTTATTCCCTCAGCATAGCATGATGCTGGGAGAATGAAATGCTCCTAATTGTTAGGAATCCTCTATGAATGATCACCTTAGATGCACTGTGAATACGATAATTGATTTACAGAATTGTTTATCAAGGGTTCCCGTAAAATGCAAATTGGCTCCAAATTAGGCTGAATATCTCCAGTCCTTACAAGGAGACTAATCTGACAGTTCAATGCTTAATCTAAACCATAGTTATGTGGTTTTCACTTTCTCAACAAAAACTAGTACATTTTCAGAAGAAACATGCCTAAAGCAT
This sequence comes from Podarcis pityusensis, assembly GCF_964106645.2. Classification (NCBI taxonomy): domain Eukaryota; kingdom Metazoa; phylum Chordata; class Lepidosauria; order Squamata; family Lacertidae; genus Podarcis; species Podarcis pityusensis. The sequence continues at coordinate 52,608,287 of NC_138027.1, forward strand.
ATTCACATTTGCCTGACTATTGACTCAATAGAAGTTTTGATCTCACACAATTTAGCACTTGCAATTTAGCGCTTTCTTTTTAAAAAAACCCAAATTTGACGTTATTTGTCATAACTGAATTATTATCTCAATAAGTTAACACTGAAAATTATAAAGCACAAATAGGAACCCTCAGGCAAGAAACTCAGGACAACTGTGCATGAATATTTGCATATAAAGTTGACAGGAGGAAAATTCATTACCTTCTTCTCTCCTGGCTACACCAGGACTGGGAGGAGCACCAAGACCTTATCAGAGAAAAGCAGAAAAGCAGTGTATCGGCCATGCAGCAGGGCAAGGAAATGTAAGAAAAAACAGAATTGCAAGGCTTTTGTTCTGAATAAAGTGATCAACTCAAACAGTATATTGCTGCGATTTGAGGGGGAAATAAGCAAGTATGAAGTTCACATTTAGAAAGATTAAAGAGCTTTCATTTTATTTTTCACTGATAGGATCATATTTAAATCATAAACAAGATAAAAATACAGGTTTAAGAACTTATGTTTCTTTGTCAGGACCCTAACTGTGAACTAAATTTCAGTATGCCTTTCCCCACTTTCCACAGGGATGTGAACCTGGCACCATATGTTACTAGGCACCAGGCAAAAACTATTTTTTTCACCCAGGCTTTTGGAACAAACCAGTGTACCTCCTCCTGTCCTCCACACATAATCTCAGTTACAGGTTTGTTCACATTTGCAATTCATATTTAATCAGGCATATTACTACGGTTTTAGCACGATCTTTAACATTTCAAAATCATAGGTAACTTTACTACTTTTAGGAAAATAAAAGCATTCTAAAACTAAAACTGTGTCATAAAGCCTTTGTTAAAAACAAAGAATGATATCCAACTCACTCTTACTCAGAGTAGCCCCATTTCAAGTTCAATGATTTAAATGGAGCTTCTGTGAATATGAATGACTAAGACTGGATATCAACAAAAGTGTTAACAAAGAAATATATTATAAATTAACACAAAATATTTTGCCCACTATTTAAGTCATATTTGAACAAACATTACCTCCAAATTCTTTTCTAGCAGGGGCAGGACTTTTACCTCCTTAAGGGTAAGAAGCAGATGCAGCAATAAATAAAAAGTATGAATTGAAAGAGAAGCATGAGACAAAGGAAATCAAGAATCAGGAACAATAAATGCACTGTTTGTAATTATATAGTCTTCGAGACCTTCATACTCAAAGTTATAGACAGAGAGCTAGAAAAGCATCAATAGATAGGGTAGCAGTGGCTGTATTCAGCAGGCTAAAGCATAGTTTAACATGATAAGAACAAATGTAGATGAGCCTTGGGGTCATGCACTCCCCCCTTCCTTCCTCCAGTGTGGTGACAAGGAAAGAAACAAGTTTGGAAGTTTTTGCTTCTGTTTTTCCTTAAGTGCAGGCTATTGTGCCATCCAAACTGGCAAAGCTGTGTTAATGGTAACTGGTTTGTTTGAAACCATGGGTTATAAAGTTATTTCAAACAAACCATAGTTACCATTAATCATGGTTTTGTCAGTTCAGAAGGCACAGCAAGCCGTGGTTATGTACAAACAGAAGACAAAGCTCCCCAAACCCTCTACACAGTCACAACGAAGGTATTCTTAATTTAAGCTAATTTACCACCAACAACAGAAGAACTTTCTTCAGGTATTACCGTATTTTTTGCACAATAACACTCACTTTTTTCCTCCTAGAAAGTAAGGGGAAATGTCTGTGCGTGTTATGGAGGGAATGCCTACGGGTGGCATGCCTACGGATTTTCCTCCTCTAAAAACTACGTGCGTGTTATGGTCGGGTGTGTGTTATAGAGCGAAAAATACGGTATTTTCACATTTTACCGGCTTACCTGCTGGTGGAGGTGGTCTCTGTGGTGGAGCAGGGCGAGCAGGAGGTGCTCCGGGGCGAGGTGGAGGCAGGCGTTTGGGTTCCAAACTTTGGGTAGATTCTTTTTGTTGGGCAATTGGTTGAAAATCTATTGGAGAACCTGGCAACAGTAATTTATATACAGAGGTATTTAAAAAAATAAAACATTCTTACGCTTAGTTATATAACTATTTTTTCACATTACATTATTCAATCCTGCACACAAATCCTGTTATTTCTTTCAGGAAAGCAAGTACCATCTCCTCAGGCAAGTACTGTATAAAGCTCACACTTCTTTGTATGTAAAACTTGTTTTCAGTAGTACTGTTAATACCTGTAGTATTTAATATAAATTGCTAAAAAGCATTTCCTTGAAGTTTGCACACTCTGTATGACTGTAATATGGAATATTACATCATTATATTAGTGTTGTTTATTTCAGCCAAAAATAATCTCCCAGAGCAGGTTACCATAGCAATAAGATGGTTATTGCCCTCAGGCTTACAAAGTTCTTGAAGACCTCTGTTTCAGCAATCTTTGGTACTTTGTATTTGAATATCCATATACATGCATCTAACTGAATGTACAAATAAGTACACACATATTGGTAAGATGTGGCAATACCTTGAGATGATGTAGGTGGTCCAGGAGTCTTGTTAGGTGCTCTGCTTGGTCTTGATGGAAGAGCTGGAGGTGGCCCATCTGATAATGTAGGCGACTGACAAGGGCTTGAACGAGGGGAAGAGGCAGGTGAGGCTCCAAGACCAGAACCTCCTGCTAGCTGTAGATGCTGTGGAAGAATTTCTTCTACTTCAGCACTATAATCATCAACATCACCTTGAAGCAAAGTAAAATATTATTAAGTAAACAGAACTACAAATCTGTCAGGTTGTATTGCAATAAATATAGCAAATAGAGCTTTTAAAAAAAAATCTACTAGAGCTGCTACCACTTTCCTACAAAATATCAATATTCAAACTTTTATAATGTAAGATTATGCATAATGGATGAAACCTAGTTAGAGTATAGATTTAAGTTTGAGTTCAACGAACCTTCCATATCATCATAGTCTGCTGAAACCTCCGCATCTTCACAAAGTAAAGTGGAACTTGTTGATGAAGGCAAGGCAATATTCACTCTCTCCAGACTCATCTCTTCTTCCAAGCTCTTAATCCAATCTGGGTTTTTCAAATTAATATTGATTGTCCTCCCAAGCAGCTGTATTTCAAACAAATCAGAGAATAATTAATATAATTATTGATTATGGTTTGTGCAACTACTTTAAAAAACTACAAATATAAGTCATAATTCTAATTCTAACAGTGAAAACAGAAGTAAGATTCTTCCTCATGATATAATGGGAGGCTGAATTTGCTCAACCTGAAACTCATCCACAGGTGAAGTTTGTGCATTAAATAATTAACAACAGAACAGCCCTGTGAGAATGTGTTGAATGTTAGAAGGCATATAGTTAAGAAAATATTTTATAAATTCATCTTGTTTCTGAAAAGTTTTGCATTGACTGCCAAAGATGTAACTTGCTTGACAGCAACTTTTTATGGAGGACACATAACATGCTGCTGCTCAAGCATACCTATGTAAAAAAACATGTTTTTCAATCCTCTGTTGACAGCTCTCACTTCAATCCAGGGTGGGGGGGGGGGGGAAATCTATGGTCTAAAGGATCAGGAAGTTGGTCAGACAATGAGTCAAGTAATTTAATCTATGGTGTGTCCATTAAAAACAGGTATCAGTTGGAAAGGAAATTGGAGAAAGATGGGAGGGAATTAGCCTGGCTGACCTGTTGGAGGTGAGCATTAGGAGGGAGGGGAGTCATGAAGGTACAAACATTCTCCTCCATGCAAACTATATTTTCCCACTTCAGCTATATAGAAATAAAGCACTGTGTTTCAAAGCTGAAAGTCCTGAACTTGAGGCTTCTAGCACTATGTAACACAGCAGGGTGGGAAAGAAAATGATTGTCCTCTGCAAGCTCCACAAAGCACTACAAATGCTTTTGCTTCAGGTTGCCTGATTATTATTATTTTTTAAAAATATATTAGCCAGACAGTTTACTGATTATTTGTATTGTTTTAATGATATTTTATGTTTCAGCATTGTACACCACCCTAATATTTTATGATATGGTGATACAGAATTCCTTTTATAAATATATATATATGGGGGGGGGGAATAAGTAAAAGATCACAATATGCATAAAACACTGCAACATAGCAGAATACACATAAAAATGCTTATTACCTCAATGCCATTCATGTTAAGAACATTTAAAGCAGAGCTCCCTTCCAAGAATGTCACCCACATTTTGTCTTCTACAAATCTGTGAAATATAGCCAATGTTAAAATGACAAATCATAAAGCAAACATTTATACTCCTGTCACTGAGCACCCACCTTGTCTCCAAGTTTCTATTGTGGTCCTAAAGACAAAGATTGGTAAGAGCTGATTATCTAGTACAGGGTGCCTTTGCAGGACTGCTCACCATACCCTACTGACATGCACAAAACTGTATCATGGTCCTGTGTGTCTTGGGCTAAGAAGTTTGCTAATCAAAATCTCAAGTTCATTTATCCTGATACAATCAGGGTAACATTTTGCTGTTCTTGAAGGTCCTGACCCTCCAACTAGCACAAAAAAACCCCAACTAGAGTCAAGTAACCCTTTATTCAAAAAGTCACCATTGCCTTCCCTTTGGTTCACTTACAAATCCTCCTTACATTAACCATGCTGCTTCTACCAACCCCCCCCCCCCCCGCTAAGACTACAACTCTTCTTGAGATGTCTGAATGGAACATTATTCACTTGTCATGAATGTTCCTTTTGGTTTAGGTGCAGGAAGCATCTAGTATGGCTTAACACCTGGTATTCCCCAGGACAGGCAAGGATCACGTTACCTAACTTTGTAGACTAGGCCTCATTCAGAGGCTCCTCCTCAGTTCTGGCCAGTGGCCAAGCTGAAGAACAGAGTACACCTAAGAGTCTGACCTTATGAGACGGCAAAAAGGGAAAGTGGTATCCGCTAGCACATGTTGGAGCACAGTTGGGCTATGGCCAAAATGAGTACCAGAGTCAGGTTAGGTTAGGTGAGGACTGAATGCCTCCTACAAACACCAGAAGGAACTTGCATTGCAAGTGACCAACATTCTCTTCCCTGTTTGTTGTGAAGGAGACAACGAGGATAGGACATACCCAAGCTGTCCTCTACAAAAATGTCCTTGATATGAAGTTGCTCTAACCTTATGAGTATAACTTCACCGTAAGTTGCAAACTTTTGAAGAAGTTCATCAATCAAGCCATCATCAAAATAATTCTCTTCTGTTGAAGACCCTTTGATAGAGACCATTATAGTACCATCAGGTGGTCCCTGCACTGCAATCACTTCCTTGTAAATTTTGTGTCGTTCCTCTGCATCAACCTCAAAGATATCTATATCAATCAACCCAACAACAGGCCTGCAAAAACATAAATAAAGGATGCACATCAATGGCTGAGGAGCATAAAAAAATAGATTTTAAAAATATTAGAAGGTATTACAAAAGGCCAACTTCAAACCTATGATCAGATGTTTTCAGCTCTGCCCTTCCATAATACAACAAAGTTCCAGGACTCCATGTGTAAATATGTTTACTTTCATCATGAAAACTGGAATTAAGAAGATCCATGTCTTCCGCTACAAAAGTCATATAAGAAATTATATGAATATGCTATAATATTCAGAATATAAGCAAACAAAGGGGAGAAGAAGCCTGTGAGAAGGAGAGATTTATATTTCATTTTATACTCAAATAAAGGTCACCTCTTCAAATGAGAAGAAAATCTGTATGTTTCCCTTAACTGCTTGCTGGGAGAATATTGGGCCTTTGTTTTTGCTTCTTTAAGAAAGACTGCACAAGTCTACACATGGGCTGCAGCAAGTGTGAAGAGTGAATATATGAAAAGTGAATAATTTGTACTTCAGACTTGGCATTTATATAGCTCATTTCAAGTGTTCAAAGTACTTTATATACCTTTCATTAATTTGGGCAAGCATATCCATGTACAAAAGGGTGAAATGGCCATGAATTCTGCAGAAAATCAGTATTTTGTGAATGGCTAGCTACTATAGCCCATATCCTAATAAATGAACAACTTAATTATTTCAGTATTAAATAAAAACTTGAATGTTTAAAAATCATACTACTGTCCTATCAAAAGTTGTTTTGTAACTTTGCACTGGTTAATATTCAATACTATTATCTGACCTGATCGGTCAAAAGGCCATTTTCTTCTCCTCCACAGCACACGATCTGTCCAGGCTGGTGTACGGCATTTTTCACTGGTATCATAGTCATCCGAAAATAAGTCATATTTGTATGTAGGAGCAAAGGCTATTTTTCCCTCTAGAAAGCCTCTAAATATCTGTAGGAAATTTAATAAAACTTTAGCTGATATACAGCTTGTAAGGAACACATATGGTAAGTCTGCAGCAACTTTATAATATGGCCCCAACAGCTAAAGCTTCTAACAAGTCAGTCAAAAGACCACACACAGAGAACACATTACAGCAGAACAATATGATGGCTATATAGATCCACTATAATTGATCTCAGCTTTCCTGGTGAAATACACTCTAGTCCACTTTTACAACGTGGACCCCCAATATTGTGACTAATCCAGAAGCAAAACAGTGCTACAAAATGTTGTGTAACTAGGGAGACTGCAACCTATGAATTAAAGCTGTTCCTACAAACCTCATCTTCTCTTCATTCACAGCCCTAGCTCTGAATGAACTGTCTGGGCTGTACCCGATTGGGACTTACAAGACAATGTTTTTCCCTACAAAAAAAAAAATTCCCTCCAAAGAACAAGCATGGCAGAGAGAAGAGTTGTGACCTAGCCTTTTCAATGATCTGCTACGTGTTCTATGCACATGAGATTACTATGAACGAAACTAGACATGGCAGGGCAGTCAGATGTGCGACTCTACATACGGAGCAGAGTGGTGGTAGTGATGTGTGAGTGCATGAATGCACTTCAAAGAGGTAATGGAAGCTCAACCTGCCTCCAGCCAGGAACCATACCAAAATGAAGGTTGTCAAGATCTATATGAAGTTCTACATCAGAACAAACACCTCACTAAAGGAAACCTGAGATGTTACCTGTCCAGCATTTTTCTGATTAACAAGTTGATCGCCTGCAATGAGAGCATCCCAATTTTGTTGCCGAATTAGTTCCTTTACTTCCTCATTAGGAAGATCTATACGGTAATTGAAATCACCACACCAGAATACATAGTCATGGGAAAACAGCATTCTTCCCTGAAAAAGGAAAAAAAAGAACTCCAACTAAATATAATTATGAACCCAAGTGCTACCCCTAGTTTAATAAAATGACATCTGTATTTACAGCTTTGTAAAAATAAATAAAATCCATATTTTGTCAGTCTTTACTTAAAAAGCCATAGTTGCTATTGTTATTTACGTTTTAATACCCCCTAAGAGCTCATCATAATCCCATCATTTCTCCTCAGTATAAACCTTTGAGACAAGCAGGCTGAAAGAGACTGACATGCAGTATTGTCCTGTTACACAGTGCCTTTTATGAAGGGGAGCATTAATAAGAATGTTCATTCTTTAAACTCTAGTAAAGTTATTATGTGATGACTCAGACTGCCTCATCAAGTTGTAAGGATGAGTGCAATCATGGGCTGCAAACACACTACACACAAAAATGAGTTAGAAATTTATCAAATTCATGTGAAGAGTTTATACTATAGACTTGCATCTGGAAATTTAAAATGTTATCTCTATCATAATGCCGTCACCATAAAGATGAAGTATATTGTGCTAACGTCATAAAAATGATGAATCTTAACTGTTGATCTCACAGAGGTAACAACATAGAGGTAAAACATAATGGAACTATTTCCATACAACTATGGAAAAGAAGTGGATAAAGGTACATATTGGGAGTAAGTATGTTTTTTAGGTATAGGCTCCCTTCCAACTCTACAATTCTATCTAAAATGAGAGACTGAATTATTCCTTACCATTGGGAAGCTCAGTTTTCGACATATTTCCATGAAATCCTCATTTCTCTCTTTGACTTGTGACTGTCCTGCAGCAAAGTGACTGCATACAAAGCAAAGGCTGGAAGTATGAAACAGCATTCGAATTGCTACTGCACCCTTATTACCAGTAGCTCCTCCCATGCCAGTCTTTACAGTATCAACGGCAACATCCCTAAGAATGAAATGTAAAATAAGTTCATTTGAGTTTCCAAATCTTGGCAAGAGCTTCTACCAGCTTCAATTATATTTAAAACAATTTAATTTTTGAAGATTAAATTATGCTGCTTTGCCTGCACGTGCCTATGTTTGTTATTTGTGGCAGCTGGAAGAAAGCAAATTATTACCCATTTTTCAGAAGTTCTCCTGCCAAATCACTTATGCATAATTCTTATTTTTCAGACAGGAAGTTGGTGAACTGGCATGGAAACAAATGAGCATAATTCAACAGTCGTGCAATGTACTATCAAGGGATACTGGCACTGAAGCCTTCTGCCAATTTACCATGGCAATCTGGCAAGTTTAGACTTCTGCAACTGCAAAGATTAACCAGGTTCCTACTTCAGCTTCAAACCCCATATGCTTCAATTAATTCCTGCCAGGATCTTTTGCAATGGAACCAGAATAGCAAAGGGCATGTCTCTATCTGTAACACCAGCCATTGTTTATTAGGGTTTTCAGATTATAGTCAAACAAGACAGTGCTTCTCCTGCCGCTAGCAAATGACTTCTGTTATTTTAAAGCAGATATTAAACATGAACAAATCCATTCTCAAAGAAACATTTGCTTTTGACTATTATTAATTACTACTACTACTACTATTAATGCCTATACTGCTTTATATTTTAAAGAAAATATAGTTTCTTATGTTCCTAAATCAGACGGTTGGTCCATCTAGACTAGTACGGTCTGCAGTGACTGGCAGCAGTTCTACAAGGTTTTAGGTTAACATCACTTGTTTCACTTTAAATGACCTGAAATATGTTTCAGCATGTCAATTTACTGACCTGATAAATGGTGCATGTTGAGGTCTGATGAATACAAAAAGGCAAACACCCACCAACTGTTCTGAAGCCAGCAGAACATATTTGCAATCCCTGGAGATGGTCTTTTGCAATTCAGCAGCCCATAATTTTTGATTTGTTGTACTGCCAGTGTGGGAAAAAGAAAAGTTTTTACAGCATGCAAGTGCTCACAAACTTTGCCAAAGAAAACAGAGAGACTGCTCTTGTGTGTGTGCTACAATGAATACCAGATAATGTTAAAACAAAAACAAAAAATAAAAACTATATAGCAAGGGCAACTTGCAAGAACATTTTATCCAAATTGGAAATGAAACTGAGATTCAGCAGAGGGGGAGACTTGAAGAAATTTTTTTTTTTTTTAATGCTGTTCTCATTTCCTGCTGAGCAATAGAAGGAACAGGAACACACATGGAAACCTCCCACACTCAAGCTAGAATCAAATTGTAACACCAATTCCTTGGATAGCTCAGTTGGTAGAGCATGAGATTCAGTTAGTAGAGCAGGGTTGTGGGTTCAAGCCCCGCACTGCATTGCATGGGGACGGGACTCTAAATCTATCAGAGTACAAGCTTTGCACTGGAAAATGCTCACTCATGCCTCTGCAGCCTTACAGTACAGTAGGAATAAATATATTCCTTTTAAAAATACTTTAAAAAAGGAGGGCTGCTTAGTTGAAGTCCAGTTCACAAAATAACCTTTTCTCATTTGACTTACTACTTTGGAGTCAGCACAAACCAATGTAGGGCTGCAATTCATAAGAAAGCATTCATAATGCTACGTTAAACATTGCTTTTTTAAATAGTTTTGTGTCTCTCCCCCTCCCCAGGCCCCATCCCCACTTGGTATACTGCAAAATGTTCTGTGATGCTATTGGCAGTTTAAAAACTAGCTTGTGGTATGTTGCGTATGGGCTGCCAGTAGCAAAAAAGATTAAAGCCTTGCTAGACACCCAGACAAATCCTGTGTTCAAGCTTTGATGATTAGGTTTTGAAGTGTTTAGTACTGCAGTAAACTTTCACATAAATTTTGAAAGTTTGACAAAATCTGATTAATTTGCTTCTGTAGTTTCCATAACAGTGACACTTACCTTGCACTCACAATGTTTCCTGCATTTAGCTCTACCATTTCCTCAAATCCTATAGCAAAGATGTCAATCGGCTTACTCCGTCGATCTGAATTAACATATGAGGTTTAGGTAATTACTTCAGAAGGACAAAAATCAGAATGGCTAAAAATCCAACCCAAATTGATTAACATGGTAAGGACTCTCACCTTGGAATTCACTGATGCCAGCTACCTTTGGTGCATCTAAAAGCCAGTCAGTGAGAGTCTGGTTTCTAAAGGCAATGCTTCGAAACTGCTTTCCGCCATTGACGTTCCATGTTCCAACACAAATGCGAATTTTTTTTGGCTTTGAATACTTATAAAAATTCTCACACATGCTCTTCAGTATTTTTGCTGATGCTACAAAAGGAATATTAAGACTGATTTGCTTACACAGAAGTCAGCAAGTGACAGATAAGATTGTAAGCTTTACATTTTAAAAAGTTACTGATCAGGATAGCAATTTATTGAAAAGACATGCACTGCTCAGTTGACATAGTTCCATTTGTTTTTAAATGATAGTTCTCCTGATTATCCAATATTAAGTTTTGTGTATTTTGTGTATATATATATAATTGTATTTTTTTGCTGTAAATTGTTCTGTGATCTTCAGATGAAGGGCAGTATCTAAATTTAATAAATAATATGTTCTTCAAAACATTTAAAATTGGAATCCTTTTTATATTTCAGTTAGTTCTGTATAACAATAATCAATTCCCAACATGCTTTGCTCCATGTCTGAATTATTCTTTGAATAGATGGGATCAAATGGAGTAAATTTATTTTAACAGTAAGTTTTCAAATTAAGTTATCCATTGTATGTAATTAAACAGCCTATTAATCCAACTGTAATTATTTTAGGTTAAAATTGCTTGCACATGTACTGTGCTTCAAACATGCACTTCATCATTTATCAAAGCAATGTTATTGGGACAGTTCTCCTCCCACTTTCTTGAGGTGCAAATTGTGCCTTAACTTGTTTTTGAACTCTTATGGGTTTACTTCAAGTATATATTGTATGAACCAAGTCTTCTAACAAACTGTAGAACACTGATAAGGAAACAGGTGGCAGCAGGGCTCTTTTAGCTTAAAAATGATCAAACAGCTACTCTCTCTAGATTAATCCGTTCAAGTTACATTGGTAGAAACTACTATTGGTTGAATCCAGAGGAATGCATGCATAGCTAGGCTGGTAAAATATGGCTTTCCTTTCCCCTCCTCATCCCAATAGTCTTTCCAACCCCCTGCGAAGGTGCTCCCAAGAGTGCTTGCTAAATGGGAAGGAGTTTTCATGCGTGGATGCGGTGCCTCTGCCTGATATTCAGATATTCTGCCCCTTTCCCCTCATTCCCCTTCACCGCAACCCACACCATTCAGCAGACTCCCTCTAGGAGTGACAGCTTCCTAGTCCCTTGCGCAGGCTTTTCTCTGGATCAAACCCCAAATGTTTTCTCCATCTGCAGCCCAAAAACCAGAATAAAGCCAAACTTCATAAATCAAGAAGCTAAAGCAAATCAGGAAAAAATACCAATAGAAGCAGCATGAACATCAGCTAGGTAGTTAACTCTGAATGCAGTAAGCTGGATCTTTGAGTTTTCTACTATGTCTATAAGTTTATCCCTTCTCTAATACAGAAAAACACATCAAGTCATTTCAGCGGTTTAATATTAACAAGAATGTTCATAGAAATAAAGCTAGCATATAGGCAAAGAGGATATTGTCAATAAGTTCTTACACTGAACTGCTTCTCAGAGAGACTTCAGCTATTAAAATTGACAATGTTTTAGGGATAAGGCAGTATTTTTATTATAGCATGTAAAACTACTATGGTGTATTTTAGTAAACACAAGTTAACAGAATATGCAATAATCAGATCCCTTTTAAGGCATTTGAAAATTTTGCAATTATGTTTCTTTAAAAAACAGCACACCACTTTCTGTTGTTCATGCCCTTTGGCTGTACAATATAGTTATTCTATTAGTAGGATGAATATGCATACGTGTATTTCAGTCAATTGGGCATAGTTTATTCTATTTGAAATTCATTTGCCTAAGGGAAATCCCCCCCCCTACAATTTTTTCTTTGAAATGTTGTCTTGGTCAACAGCACTCAAGTTGTAATGGAAAAATAGGGCATTTCAGAGTTTCAAATATTATGCCAACTTGTTCAATTTTAAAATTTACTAGTGATCTTGTGGCCCTATGAGAAAGCTAGAAAGACCAACTATATGCCTGAGTGCAATAGCTCAAGGAATCTTTTGAATACTGGCAACTCCGTTTTTTCATGGGTTAAAGACATACCACAGAAGTTACTTTTCAAAAATTCATACCCACAATAATGTATTTTTTATTTATTTCATCAAATCTATATACCACTGATTGCAAGAAAAAAACTCAAAGCGGTTTACAAAATGAATAAAGCAATAAAATTATCAATGGAAAGTTAAAACTAGTTACTCAAAACAGACATTCAAAGCCAGCCTATGATTTGTTAAGTATCTGTGTAATACTGAGAGTAAGTTTTTCAATCCATAACTGATTATGGTCTAACCTGCAGGTGATGTGGCACTCCAGATGATGTTGAGACTCCAACTCCCATCAGATCAAGCTGGAATTGCCAGCGGTTAGGGCTGATGGGACTTTTAGTCCCACAATATCTAGAACACCACAGGTTAGCCCCCACCCCCTTCCATTACATTAGATCATGGTGCCTGGTGGTCTAAAAATACTGTAATGTAAAGAAGCAAACTTCTAGACATCAATCTGTGCTGCCTCCTCTCAAGGGGGTGCGGGGAATAATGTGCCCAAAGCGTCTGCAGAGCATGCCTCTCATCTTTATTGATTTCAGACATGCTGGCAGGGAAGATGTATGGGGAAGGACCATAGTTTTATGATAGGCATATGCTTTGCATGCAAAAGGTCCCTGGTTCAATCCCCAGCATCTCCAGTTAGGAATGGTGTCCTGGCTCACACCCTCAGATGAACTTTCAAGCTCAGGAAACCCCAAAAGTTTTTTTTCAAAAGAATTCTGAACACAACTTCTGCATCAGTATGGGAGGTAGGTTACAAAGCTCAAAAGGCACCTTGGCAGAAACTAGAATACATGGCTAGGCAGAAAGCAAAGACATCCCAATGCCACTTCCACTCTATTTTTAAAGTAGTGGGACCTGTCACTCATACAGTTACCATCCCAGGTCAACATTTCTACTGTTCATGCCTGTGCTGACAAACCACACCTGGTCAAGTGTGTCCTTCACCCACCTCCCACGCCCTCCAACCAGATTCTTTGGATCTGTGTTGGAAAGCAACATACAAAGGAACATGCAAGGGACTTGTCTTCACTTGCAAGCAACCATTTCTCAATGTCTTGCAACCCAATATTTCAAAGCTTTTTTCTGTGTTGCGAAAGGTCCACAGTTCAAGCCTCAGCATCTGCACGTAGAGCTGGGAAATACTCCTGTCCAAATATCTAAGATGCCACTGCCAATCAGTAAAGACAATATGGAGCTAGACCACCCAATGATTTAACTCAGGTGGAATCTGCACCCATGTTTAGGGGTAGGCATCCCCCTGCATCCCCCCCAGAAAAAAAGCACTGTGCAGGACCATATGAAAACAGAAGGAGGACCCTATTCTCTTTCTTCCACCTCAAGGCTTGCAGAGAGGTCTGACCTGCCAGCAAACCACACTATGAGTGCATAAGATGACAAAGTAGCCTGCCACTTTTCATTTGAAGTGGCTTGTAGTGCATCTCACTGCCAACCAAATACATAAAAGAGATTCTCCTGCATGCATGTATTTCAGAATGAGGGGAAAAAAGAGAAAGTTAACATGATAACATTTCATCCCAAATGGGTGCTATACTATACCTGATTGCAATGATTGCTCAGAAACTATGGATGCATTTGGAGAAAAGAAAAGAAATTAGTTGAGGTGTTATATGTTAACCAAGCAACCGTTTAAGTTTCCAGGACACTTTAGGCACCCTTTTATGTGTCAACTTTGAACAGTTAGATCATGTTGCTGCGGAATTATACCACTCACTCTTAAACATCTAGACACTATGAAGCAGACACTTTAGCTTCTCATGTATTAGTCCATTACTCCACAATGACTTTGTAATGCCACGCGCCCCTGAAAAGAACTGCAAAATTTTGTTTACCGAGCTTTGCAAGTACCATTGAGACTCCCAAATCAGATTATCTAGATGCTCAAGCCTTAAAGTATAAGCATTTATTGTTATACATGTTCTTAAGATATTTAACAATGAATGCATAAAGTAATGCATATTATCTAATAAATCTGATTAGGAAAGTATTCATTCCTTTATCCTACTAGATTCTTCAATAGTAGTAATCCAAAATTGTTAGTTTAAAAAGAGCAGACTATTTATAAACAGATTGCTATTAAGATGACATTAATAATAGTTTTACTTGAACACAGAATGTATCAGGATGGATCCAAAAACTGCAAGAAGAAAGAAAATGGATGCTAGTGATGGCCCACAAGTGCTAGCAGAAAAAATTGTGCAGTGATGGAACAAGGAGGCTCTAAAGAAGTTCTCACCCTTCTGCAAGAGCCTGCGCAAAGGGAAGAAAGTCTTTGCATTTAGATGCAGTTTTCTTACACAATGCAGCAGCACAAGATGTAAAACAACTCTGCAAGTGCAGAAGGGCAGCTTTGGATCCAACCACAGCATTATTAGTACTAATTGTTGCCATATAAATTAAGAACCTAGAAACACATACCACGTAAACTGCCGGTGGTTAAGAGAGCCCGTGCTTTGTCTGCTAAATCACTATTTAGGGTATTTCCCAACAACAAAACGTCAATAGCTTCCTGCTTTGAGCTATCAAAAAAATTATTTTGAATTGTTCTGGTCACTGAACGTGCACCATCCTTCAGCTTTCCAGCCTGTTAGGGAGGAATATGTATAAATATTTTATCAAGTTACTTACAGAACACTGGCAAATAGCATAGAGTTTTAGGCTGCAATCTACTAATAACAAGCTGGTATTAAACCAATTTCATTTCTGTTTATGCTGCAGTATAATTTCTTTTTTTGCAGGATGAGAATATAAACACAACCCAAGGAATTTTGCAGAGAATGGGAGGCGGACAGAAGTCACACAGAGCAGCCATGCAATACTTTGCCTTTACCCAAAATAGTGAGGTGTGTACAAGCACTGGACACACACAAGGTATGTATATATTGCATGCAAATATATTTTAGAAATGTGCTTTAAAAATATCCAGTCCTTTTAAATGCTATATTTTTACAGGAATTGTCACTTCTGCTATGGAATGAGTAACAATCAAAGCACATATTGAGTGGCAATATACAGAGCTTTATTGACACATTAATGTGTATGGAAATACTATACACAAATCAATATGCTATGATAATATGTATATTATATGCATGTGTACTGGTACATATCCATATGCACAAAATAAAAAGATACTAGCTGAATAAATTGAAATTGCATTTCTATCTACCCCAATCATTACGTTTTAGAAATCAGGCTAGCTATGCTGTATGCTCAAAAATCTACTTTTGGCTGCTGTCTATTTTGCTGCTGATTTATATGTTACAAGTGCTGCATGTATATTTTGAAACTGAAGACTTCCAGCTCATGAGGACTGCTGCCTGCAATGAACAGGATTTGGGCTTGGGTTTTTCAAACAGTCCGTCATGCCAAAGGACTTTTGCCACTGAAAGGAAAATTCAAAACCAGTTTGTGATATGGCATGGGGATATGTTCAATGTCAAATACTCTACTGAGCATGACAAGCCCTTAATCCTGCTTGAACTAGTTCTTTAGTTCACAGGCAGTATTTTTAAAAGAAAACCCACACATATAATAACCAATTAACTCTATTTAAAAATGTCATTAGGTTCAGTATAGGAGAATCTAGTCATTAAAACCAAATCTTTAGCATTTTGTACCTTCAATAATTTGGGTCGCGATACATATTTAAACACTTACAATGTTCAACATTTAGCAGTATTCGGGAATTACACTCACCAATTACATATCAGGTAAATAATTGAAATGAACCAAAAGGAAAGCAAAAGAAAAGTTAGTTAAGATGTTAAATAGTAACATAGTACTTAAAATTTGAAATAATCACTGTTAAACACACATTTCAAGTTAGTTGTAGTTTGAAAAGGTGAATACAATT
Organism: Podarcis pityusensis; assembly: GCF_964106645.2. NCBI lineage: Eukaryota > Metazoa > Chordata > Lepidosauria > Squamata > Lacertidae > Podarcis > Podarcis pityusensis. Next base: position 52,624,572 of record NC_138027.1, read on the forward strand.
AAGATTAAACTGCAGAGGTTTCACCCAGTTGAATCACTGCATGCACGTAACAACTTCTGTGTGTGCAGTGGAACTTCCCTTCGCACTCTTACTCTTGCACCGCTCCCAAATCTGCTCCGGATAGTTGGGGGGGGGGGGGACCAAAACAGTTCTGGGAAGTGCATGGAGAGGAGAGGGAAGGGAAGCGCTGCTGCACTTGCAGATTCAGTCTATGGACACAATGAGTTAGTTGGATACAACCCATAAGAAACCACCATTCCCACATGCAAAGTACTAACAGACAAAAACCGGCAATGAAAATATTGTAAAACTGCTGTTTAACACTTGTGCCCGGGAAAGATACAATTCTTCAAGGCCACAAGCAAAATACATCGAAAACCATAGCTAAGAATACTGTATCAAATTCTGTTGTGTGATATAACACACAACCTAGGCTGAGTGATATCTAGTTTTCAACACTGTGATATGTCACCGGCTAAATATCACAATATATTGATATATCACAATGTCTGAAATAAGGATGGAACTATGTAGAAGCGAACAGTAGGACTTGGTGATGGCTGGTTTTCAATCTCATGATATATCACCAGCTAAACATGGTGATATAGCAATATATCACGATGTCTGAAATAAGGATGGAGCTCTGTAGAGGCATTGGCTGGCTTCACGGGTTTTCCTGCATTGTGATATTCACCGGTGCCTGCTCTTGTGATTTGCTGCCTCCTGCATGAGGCAGGGGAGAGCCGAGCTGTTTGAGTTAACAGGGGCTGAAGGAATTGAAAGAAGAATTGGCTGGCTTCACGGTTTTCCCCATACTGTGATTTTGCATAGCACACGTGTACACACACGCACACATCATGATTCACGATATATTGCCAGGTAAAATATTATGGAACTGATATCACAATACAGACTTCAAACTGGTTTTGGATGATATATCGATATATCACCCAGCCCTAATACACACACTACCCAATTAAAGGCAACTTGCATGGAACTCTAGGCTTGAGTATTGGCAACTACCAGCTACTGGTGCCTGTGTCAGCATCACTATTGCTTTTTGTATCAGCAGAAATTTTTTTGGCACTTGAACTTGAATGAAATAACTCTAAAATAATAATATCAGGACTAATAAGTTACTGTGGGGTTCAAGGTAATAGCTTCATCTACAAAACCTAGGAATAAACCTTAATTTTGGCTCAGACATTTTAGATGAACTTTGGATAAATGAGTAAAGTTAAATAAAGCACTGCAGGGAATGAAGTGAGTGAAGTTTTTAGTTGAAACATGAAGATTCAAGACTAGTAGATAAAAACAGAGCCCGCTTCAACATTCAGTAGAAAACAGTGAGAAATAATGGAAAACTCATACCCAGACACTTAAAAGATTGGAAAATAACAGTTGTAAACAAGAACACTATTTGGCCCTTGAGAATTACAATATTCAAATTTTACTACTAAAAACATTACTTACCTTCGCTTTTCCTTCAAGAGCTCCAGTTCCAGCATATATTTTACTGACTGAGTCACCATTAACAGACCACATGGAGCGAAAAACTTCCTGGAATCGAGTAACCAATTGAGGCTTTTCAGCTAAACCTAAAACTTCTAGCTGTTTTGACAGCATCTGCAAAAATGTGGAAGGCAAAACCAAAGGTAAATACAAATCTGTATTAAAACATTTTATTTTTGAAAGCTTTCATTTGGTTTGGTTTCCCCTTTTATCTGGTTAAGAAACTATAGATTATACAATTTAAATTGATATAAAGCTATCAGTGGACAAGGCACCTTACAGAATAATATAAGAAATAATTATGATAGTATCCAACACTGCTGTTCTGCTTGTGCAACCAACTTCCTCTTGTGCAATAAAAATTCCCCTACTCTTGCCAGCAGCCCCTTGTGTACTCTCAAAATCTGGTGCAGAGGGTTGGGGGACCTTCTGAAGCAGATTTTGAGGATATGCAGGAAGAGAAGAGGAAGAAGAAATCCCATAGTGTGAGAGTAACACAGGTCAAGCAACACCTGAACAGTATGTGAACTTTTCAAATGTCAACATTAAAACACTTCTAAAATATAATACCTTTATATTCTTACCTCTAAGCCAACAAATGCTTGCACAGAATTTGTTCTATCCAGACAATCCAAGCAGTTTGTTCTTATAGTACCACTTTGAGTTCTGTGCCAAGTATACAACAAACACACAATTTTAAAATTGCACACAATACACAAAACTTTAAACAAAACTTTAACCAAGGTACTGAACAGAAGTATGATCATTAGCCAAATACCTATCAACACAAGCTTTACCCACTATTTTACCCACTAGGTTTTTGGAGTTAAAAAAATAAAAAAAGCCATGCCATAGCACATTCAGATGTATTTGTTTATTTTAATAAATGAATAATTTTGAATAATATTCTACTTTTTTAAAAAGGAATGGTATTTTGAAAAAACAACAATGATTAAATGACTTCATAAGAACTCAACTTAAAGGCCAAAAAACACACTGTCAGATTTCACTCCACGTCCCCCACTGCAATCAATGCATTTTAGAAACAGTACAGTGCCAAAAGACTCTAATTTCCACTACCCCCTTTTAACTGGCTCTATGGAAATTCAAAATAAATACAAAATAATTCTGGCTTGGTAGTAAAAAATGTAGCTTTTGCTTTTTGCTTGAAGCTATGGCTTTATGAAAATGTATCAGACCATTCCTAAAGCTCAGCACTTTGGTTTTAAGGCTAGGGTGATCACATGCACACCCCCCCCCCATATGAATAGCTCCTTTACTTGGTTTTAACACTGGTTTAACATTACTGCACTAAGATTAACCACGTATTAATCAGAACTTTCTTCAAACCCTGGTTAAATTTGGTGCAGGTGCCACACCAAACTGATTAAAGCAAACAAGTGAAGGGAAGACAGAATTTTCATTGTGGATATGTGTTACAGCTGCAGCATGTTCAGTCATTTTCCTCATAAATAAGTAGTCTCAACTTTTTTTATTAAAAAAAGTAGTTCCCCTTTTCTGACACTTCTTTCATTTCCAAAAGTGCTAAACCAGCTGTATCTGGTAACAGAAGACAAGTATCCAAACCTTTGAACTTCGTTTCCATCGAAGTAAAAAAATCCACACTCTAAGAATTTCTGGATCTGTGGTTTAAGAACGCTATGTAGTTTTTCTGCCTTTCCACCCTTGACCATTTGATGATAGTCAAAGTTCACCATTTTGATGTCATCAGCATGTTCAGAAGCTTTCAAATGGCTCTGAGGAAGTTGGTGGAAGAAAGGAGAAACAAATATATTAGCAACAAATGGGATATAGATGTCATGGAACAAGATTTTGGTAGCAGCAAAAAATGTGATACTGCCAATTGATTTTAAAAGCTATTCTTGTTTTAACATCTATTCTGTTATTGCAATATTTGTAATATATTAATTTCTAGACAGAGCTATGCTTGAAGAAAATTACATTTGAAGTGGTCCTTAATCAGCTTTTGATTTACAAAATCACATTCTTTTTATTAAAAGTCAAATAACACAACATTAATGAAATTACTTATATACTGAAACTGAGATAATTATTTGCCATTTATGAGACAATATTTTCCTTTACAAAATAGGTCTAGATCATATTTTACCTGAAAGGCTTTGCTGAGCATATGCTCCCCTTCTTTTGAGCCAAGAAGATTCACAATTATTTGCTTGCCATATAGATTTTTAAGGGTATGAAAGTGCCTACAAGGTGGGGGGAAATCTATTATTATTGGATCTAGTAAATAGCATCTTTAAATCAATGAATGGAATACACACATCATATTTAACCACTTATATTGAAAAGGCAAAAGAGCAGCTAAAAGGATGAATGAAATTATGAAATCAGTCACAAGAGAAAACCCAAAACCAGTATAAGAATTGTGACAACTTACATACAATGTAGAATTCACTCCTAACACAGATGAATCCCACTCAACAGAAAATGGAAATATGGCTTTTAAGTTCATAAGAATCTCATTTTAAACCTTTCATTTGTTACTTTAGTTTAACAATGTACATGCTAACCTTTAGTTACTGGTATTATTTCATCCCGTTCCCAGTGGGTCACTCATGCATTTAAGAACTTCATGGAAATATTGCCTACTAGAGTACTCAAAATGAATAGCTCCTGCTGGAAGGAAGAAAGGACTTTTACCTGTCAAACGCTGGTGCATTTGCTTCAAATCCTCTTGACATTCTGACACGATGAGATCCAACCTGAGACGAAAGAATGTTCAAGTTTTTTAAAAAATTGCATGCATTATTGTTCCACAAACCTTTTGGATGTAATCAAATTTTATTAATAAAGCACTCAAATTATTACACTGTGCAGTAATTTTAAAAGACACAAGAGCATAGTGCTTCTGATTTTTTTTATTTTTCTTTCCTCACTTCTATTATAACACAGTGGTACCTCAGTTTTTGAACGTCTCCGCTGACAAATGTTTCAGAACTTGAACGACGTAAACCCAGAAGTAAATGCTTCGGTTTTTGAACGCGCCTTGGAAGTTGAACCGGAAACGTGGCTTCCGTATTGAGTTTTCCATATTGAGATTTCCGTTTTGAGTTTTCGGTTTTCGAACGTTTCAGAACTCGAATGGTCTTCCGGAACGGATTATGTTCGAAAACTGAGGTACCACTGTACTTACAATCCAATCCTACCACCACCACCACCACCCCGCTCCAAACGTTGATAGCTGGGGGAGTTAGGATGGTGAGCATCTGTCTCCCTGCTGGCCTTCCACAGTGACTAAAGACGCCCAAACTTTTTGGGGCAGAGACCACGACCCAAAGTGCCAAGGATCTTTGGGTTCCTCAGCTGTGCAGCACCCCCCCACTCCAAGAAACTGTCCTCCCAACACACCCTGCCTCTCCCAGGGTTTCAGGTGCAGTGGTGGATCAACTGCTCCCAGCCAGGGTTTTGGATTGCTCTGTCAGGTACATTTCTGATCAATCAAAATAAAGAAAATCATATAAATCTAAGAGCCGACATAGTTTAAGGTCACTTGAGGCAAAAAGGAATAGGCTTGAAGCCACTTTCATTCCTGCCTGACCAAACAGTTGCAATTTAAACAATGTTTTTCTTTTATGTCCTACATGACACTGAATTGTATATATAACATGTTCTCCTTAAATTATTGGGCTTTGATTCTTGAAAAAGGTGGTAGAAGACTTCAACTAACATGGGGAAATGCAATTTGAAAAAAAGATAGTCCTCATACTTGTAAGCCAGGTTGCTCCCAAAATAATGGAACAGATCCACGAATTTGTATAAAGGATGACACACACTCATCTAGAAATATCACCTGTTGGAGAAATAAAACTTATTGTATTAGTTGTCTTAAGCAATTAGTTACCTTATGCAGAAACTTTGTTCAAATTATTCCATGCAATTTGCCCACACATTAAAACTTATTCTGACCCAACATCATCTAAGGCCAAAAAAAGAAATTTGAAAGCTTTGCAGCAAGGTTGCTCCAATACAAAGTGATTTTAATGAAAAAAATGAGATCATTTTCTAGCTACATAATCTATGTATTAATCCATATGAAATAGGCAACTGTGGAAATAATATATTGTGATAAATGATGGCTTACAGTATACAGGCAATTAGTGTACTACTTAATCTGTTCTGTTGGATCTCAGCTGACAGCAGAATATTTTATATTTTATGCTCTTCTTTATGTTATGTTTTGATTTTATGAAACCCCTGTTGTACACTGCTTCAAAATGTTTAAATTTTAAACAATTAATACATTTTGTAAATATATAAAAGCTGAGGCTGCGGAACAGACTTTTGGGTTGGGGTGTTATTTAGGGTTTTTTGTTGGCACAGGGAGTGTTGTCGCTGATTTTTGTATATTTTGATTTTTTTGTATATCTTTATTTTATACTTTATTATGATTTAATAATAATAACAACAATAATACAACAATTGTATGATTTGATTGTGTCCTTTTGCATGTTTTATTGCTTATGACTACTTTTGTTATGTTTGTAATTATGTATTTTTTCATGCTGTAAGCCACGCTGTGAGCATGGTTTTATCAATGCAAAGGTGGCATACAAATAACATTATGTATGTATCTATGTATGTACTGTATTTTTCGCCCTATAGGACACACTTTTTCCCCTCCAAAAATGAAGGGGAAATGTGTGTGCGTCCTATGGGGCGAATACAGGCTTTCGCTGAAGCCTGGAGAGCGAGAGGGGTCGGTGCGCACCTCGCTCTCCAGGCTTCAGGAAGCTCTGCGCAACCCTCGGGAGCCCGGCGCCAAGCCGCGCCGGGCTCCCAAAGGTGGCGCAGAGCTGCCTGGATTCCGAAGCCTCGGGCGCACTGAAGAGCGCGCCCGGCCTTCGCGCAGCTCTCCGCAAGCCTGGGGAGACCGGCGCAGCTCCCTAGGCTTGCGGATAGCAGGCTGTTCTGGGGGCTGGGGTCGGGGGAAGCTCGGGCTTCCCCCACGCCAGCCCCGTGTCTGGGGGGGGGGGGGGAAATATTTTTTTTTCTCTTTATTTCCCCCCCCCCCCAAAAAAAAAACTAGGTGCGTCCTATAGGGCGGTGCGTCCTATGGGGCGAAAAATACGGTATAAATAAATAAATAATGTATATTTTCTAAACCATGGCTTAGTGAATGCAGCAGAAAAAGAACTGGGGAAGAGCAAAGCAGCCACCACCACATCCCTGAGAACCTATACAGCCAGGCATCCATGCTAAACCATGGCTTGGCTTAGCATGTCATGGAAAATGTGCTGATGTCTACTATTAAGATTGGAAGGATGAGATACGCACATCTGTCTCAACAATGGTTTTTTAATTTTAACAAAGGGGTAGATCTGAACTGTGGAAACAGTCCTCATTTTCACCAACTGAGCATTACCATTCCATAACGTGGTTATGATGCAAGAAGTGCAACCTGTCTACCACAAATGTAGGTTTGGTAGCCAATGTGTTCAAGACTATTATAGACGAAATAACTGTAGTTGGCAGCAGGTAGAAATCAAGTTGGAATAGCCTTATGTGCTAAATATGTAAACTAGATGTCACGCTCTGTACCACACAATGCATAACCACAATTTGTATAGTTTAGTGAGAATAATACAAAGCAGCAATACAGTGCACAGGTCATACCTGTTCAGTTTCAACAAAATTTGCCACATGACCATCGTCATTTGTTCCTCTAACATTAAATCTGGTCCCAGCTCGTTCACAACTTAACCGTGAAATGATGCAAGCCTTTGCTTGCTTGTGAGCTGCATAAATTGTTCTGATCTCTACTCCTCCACACATGAGACGCAACAACCATTCATCACAGTTGACTCCATAATGTTTAAGATGAAGGTGCAGTGATTGATTCCTATTGAAGAAGTGATTCAGATTAACATTAGCTGGAGGAATTTCAATATAAAATATGAAGCATCGAAGACTAAAATATCATTGTAAACATAACGGCATGCATATATAAGCAAGTATGCTTAAGTGGAACACAGAGCCATTTTAAACAATTCTAAATTATGCAAGTCTTCTGTAATGACTTTCAAAGCAATAAACATAGTCCAGGAAAGATTAAGGGAAAAGGTAAAAACAAACATTCAGCAAATTACATTTCAGAAAGTCCAGTTTCACTAGGCTGGCTAACCTGCACATTCTAGTAGTAAAGTGGCAGCATAAAGAGACAGCATAAATTAGAATTTCTCACAGTGCAAGCTTCCAGTTTCAGAGAAGATACTGGTTATTGAACTACAGAGAGTTTTTTTGGGGGGTGGGGTTAGCGTAAATCATGTAAATCTGAAATAATCAGGTACATTTCACATGAGTAAAATCACCTCCAGTTGAAAAAGGATTTCCCCCTCGATGCCTGCGTCTGACAGTTTCATGTGTGGATGGTACAGAAACTAAATGTCACAGCCCTGGGCAGCAATCCACACCCATCTCAGATAAATATGCTGATCCAGATATTGATGTTACCAAGAGACCACAGCATTCCCAAAGCAGTACTAAACCCCAGTTCAGAATGTGTCTTTTGGGGAGGCGATCCTTTTAAAAGTGTCTGGGACACTCCAAAAATAGTCAAAGGGCCCACTGGTGTTTCTCTATAGAAGCAATCCTGGTACTCAAACTATCAGGTGATCACAGTTCAAATAAAAGCAGGGTTTTTTTGGTGGGGTCAGTGAACCCCACTTTTAAGCACAATCTCCACTATCTTTGCCAGCTTAGATAGATCTAGTGTCATTAGTATATTAGAAGCAGCTTGGACAGTTAGAGACGATTCATTGAGGTAAGTGAACAGCTTCTTGGGGCTCTGCATGTTTCATGAATGTATCATGCAAGTAGAAGAAATTTGTATTCTGTGCAGAACGTTGAATTCTGAAAATGTTTTAGCTACAAAGGCTACTTACTTTGTATTCTGCTTCTTTTAATCACAGGAAGAAACATGGAGTCATGTAGGACTAGAATGTTACTTGGGTTTAAAAACTGGAGGAGTTATCATTGCTTTCTTTATCTTTTCCTCAGGAACTTGCTTTCTAAAAGTACTGAAATTCTTATCCTGTATAATTAATTTCACCAAATTTCAAATTCTATCCTGCTAAACTTGTACAGAATTCGCTAAATATACACAACCTTGAATATTAGACAAGGCATCTAATAGTTTACACTATTATAACAACAATGACCATTCTATAAAAAGAACAGAATTCTCTGTGTATATCTGAACAAGCACAAAACAAATATTTTTAAGTTACTAGTATCTGTGACTGTAATCATTTGAACTTAATGCAAATACTGGATTTTCACTTCTCCTTTTAACACTTGTAAAGTATTTCCCAGAACAGCTAAGCATGAGTTTGCAAAATGGTTCATTCTGTGTATATACTGTATTTGTGTGTGATTTGCCCATATTAATACTCATAAAAACATTAAAAACCATTTTATATGAAGAAGTACTATTTCAAAAAGGTAGAACTGCAAGCAGTATTTTAACACGTGCAATGACAAGAAATTCAACAACTCAAAATACGAAGGCACACGGTATCAGACTCCTAAAACTTATAAACTCACCAGAAGAACCTGTTATCAGTGCTTTGTTCTTGCATGCTACGGTGGGCATTAAGACTAAGATCTAAACTGACCCCAGAAGAAGACCATGCAAAATAAAAGTTTCCTGAATTCAAAACTTTGCGGACTTCAGAGATGCGTTCTTCATCAGATGGGTCAATTCGTAATGATATTAAATCAGTGGAAGTAACACGAAAAACTTCAGATTCTTGGATTTTTCCTACAGACATACATCCTGTGACAAGAACTAGATAATGTAACAATGTGTCTCCTGTAAGAAACAAACATAAATGAACAATCAATGTATTTTAAACTTTTGCAAGGCACACTTTTGCATTTCCCTGTTTTAAGTATTAAACTTTTAAAGAGAGGTAACTGCATAATTCTAAAGTTTACTTTTGCACATAAGACTTTCCAAAAATTGATTTTGCATGAACAGTAAAACAGCAGTTTTTAAATAAGTGCTGGTCTGCAACCATGTCAACTTTTAGGATGAGTATGCTTATTGTTTTGTTTTATAATTACTGATAGGTAATTGATGTGTGAACTGAAATGTTAGAAACCTCGATTCCAATGGCATATTTTAAATTTCACAGAAAAAAATGAACTTCATATCTTAAGGAAAAATATACCACCATGCCTCATATGCTTGAAAGGAACACCACTGAAGAGACAATGTAATTTACTACAAGCTCAACAATTATTTAATGGCCAGAGTCTCATGTATGCCATCAGAACTTTCAGCTTCTGATCCCCAAGGCAATCCAATCCTCTCGTCATGTTACATATGCCATGTCATACACATCTAATTGACTCTGAGACACCAAAGTTTTGAAAATGATTTGCTGTTTGGTGTTGGAGAACAGGAGAGGCTATTTAGAAAACTCAGCAAGCATCACCAAGGGGAAAAAAGGGGGGAGGGATTCCCGCTGCACATACAAAACTAATCATCAATTTATCTGGAGTGTGGTGATCACATACCAGTAATTGTACCGGCAGCAAGATGGCATGAGCAATCTTTTAACTGTTACTGTTTTCATATGAAAAGAAAGGGCACTCCCAAAATGAGATTTACTCACCAAGATTTAATCTCAAAACACCTAGCAGTCCATATGCATCCATCACCTTGGAGTACATGTTCTTGATTGCCTCTTTCTCTGCAGATGCTGTTTATAAAATGTGAAGGATTCAAATTATGGCAAAAGAACTATACATATGAAAGACTCTTCCACTTCATTATATATATATATATATATATATATATATATATATATATATGTTTTTAGTTCATTCATGCATATCCCACATGGTACTTCCATTGTCATGGTGAGATCTGAGGTTCAGCTTTTCCCCAGAAATACTGAGTTGGACAGAATACCATTCTGAGTAACTTTCTGTCTGACTTGGAAGCTTTTTGTATTTTCATCCATCTGCCTATGGACAGGAAGCCATTAAGAGTACTGCAGCATCCTATTTTAGCTCCTGTTTTAACAGGTCTTTGCACAATTTCTGGCCATTACAAAGGATTGTATTAAACAAGTTATTCGGAAAATTCCACTTCAGTGAAATTCAAAGAAATAAAGTACTGCAAAAACAGCCTGCAGTTATTCTCCTGCTGCCTGTATCAGCGGCTTATATGTATAGTACAAAGATTCTAGAAATGTCATAAAACTGAAGCTCAGTTTGTAGGTGTACATATGGATAAGAGACAGGGGGAAAGGACTTACTCTTCTCCAGCTGAGATTAGAATCCAACTACAGATTACAAATTGACAAAACTCATATTTCTGAAGAACAAATACAGATACAAATTTTAGTAATCACTAACTCTTAAGGTTCCAAGGGATGTGGGGAAGAAAAAGAATATATCCTTGCCCACGACCTTCTACTCAAATATAACATTCTTCTAATCCTTATTACTGCTGTGCTAAGCCAAGATTTTGCAGCCATGATAAACTGATAGCAACAGTGAAAATCCACTTCAGTAGCAGTAGACTCACTTGTACACAATGAAGAAGTAGACCTGTGACATCATAATCACACAAATTAATGAGGGGTGTCTCTCTCTGGGATTGAAATTTCAAACCAAATTTAAAGCATTTTTAATGGTAATTCTTGTTCCTCTAAATCAGGGATGGATCTCCATATGCTGCTGAACTACAGCTTCCAGAGTTGCAGATGCTGGTCATGATTAGGCAGTCTTAAGAAGAAGGGAAAGATGCCAGTTAAGCTCCATACAGAGCACTTTGATGAACTGAGACATAAAAGGGCATATGTAGGAGACTGAAAAAGGTATATGTAACCAGGGATGTTTACAACAGTGTACCCCAAACTGTACGAACAGGAAGGATAAGACACGAATGAGCTGCAAGGAAATGGCAGGTCTGCTGCTTAGACAAGACAGTAAGTATAAACAAGTGATACAGTGAAAGAAGAACTACTCAAACTCATATTTTGCCTCAATCTTCTACCACAAAACATACTGTGTTCTACCTGAGAAGAGAATGACAAATGATATAAGGAGAGGCTTGAACCCCAAGAGATAGAGAATCCTTAGCAACTGTAAACACGTTCAAGTCTCCAAAGCCAAATGAATTACACTCCATGGTGCTAAATGAGTTTGCAGGTATTTTCTCAAAACCACTGACTAATCTTATGAGAGCTCTTGGAGAATGAGTCAAGTCTCAAAACACTGGAGATAGGAACATCTGAGATGGGGACACAGGGAATCTGGAAAACTACAGGCCAGGCACCCCAACACAAAACAAAGAAAGGTTATTAAGCATTTGGTCTATAAGCATCTAAAAACATTGCATCAATTTCTATGAGCCAGCATGGGTTGCAAAAATAAGGAATGTCAGATCAACCTTGTGTTCTTTTTGCTAAGAGCTACTAGCCTAGTATGTAATCATGGGAGTGTCACATATACCGTATATCTTGATTTCAGCAAAGCATTTGACAGGGTCTCCCATGGTTGCCTTGATGACAAAATGGTAAGTGAACTGGGCAATACTATAGCTAAGAGGCAGCCACAGCTGGTTGAGCACTTTTACCCAGTGAGCGCTCATTAATAGCTCTGTATCAAACTGGAGGAAAGTCTTGAGCAGAATATCATAGGGCTCAGTCCCACGCACTGTGTTCAGTATTTTCTTAAAGACTTGAATGAGGGAAAAGCTTGTAAGATTTGCAAATGAGAAAGTTGGGAGGAATACACAGAAGACAGTATCAAGAGCCAAAAGAAAAAGATATCCTAAAATTCTGCAACACTAGGCTGCAACAACAGGTGAAATTCAACAGATATAAATGTAAAATCCAGCATGTAAGTGCAAAAAAGAAAAAGAAAATCAAAGGCAGAATATGCTATTAAAAGCTAATGCAGACTCAGGCTGCATTAACATAGTACCTGTATAGTGTTCAGATCACAGGTAGTAAACATTGCATTCTATCTAGTACTGATGAGAATGCATCCGAAATACTGTGTCCGGTACTTGATGCCACATTTTAAGAGAGGCCGTGCTAAAACTGCTTGTGTGTGTCCAAGGAAAGGCAACGAGGGTGGTGAAGGCTCTGAAAAAGTCCTATGAGGAACAGCTGGAAGAGCTAGACATGGTTAGCCTGGAGAAAATGGGGCATAACAAGATAGGGGTCTTCAAACATCTGATGGGCTGTCATACAGGCCTGATCTTTGTTGTTCCAGAGGGAAGGACTAGAACCAATGGGTAGAAATAGGATTGAAGCAGATTTCAGCTGAACAGAAACCTTCTAACAGTAAAAGCAGTTCAACAGAGGGAAAGATTGTCTCAGGAGGGGTGGGCACTCATCCACTAGAGGTGCTTAAGCAAAGTCTGGATGGCCATCTATTAGAGATGCTGTAACTGCATCCTACATTGAGGGGGGCTTGCCAAACTAATCTGCAAGGACCCTTCCAACTCTGCAAGTCAGGTTTTTCCCCTTTTATATTTATTCATACAATGTTACTGACATAAGACATGAATCTCCCATTCCTTCTACTCAATTGCCTCCACTTCCCAGATTCTGCTTATAGCGGAGTGACTGATCAACTTTAAATATGATTGTGTTCTTTAAGCAAACATGTATCAATACACTTGCAGGAAATAGATCTACCATGGTATAAATAATAAATCAAAGCTCAGGTTTATACCAGAAATTTGTGAGCAAAACAACATGCATCTGTAGAGTACTGCCCAGCTATCTAAACATGACTCAACTGGACGTTCTGTAAAACCCAATACACAGTATCTTGGTATCAGAATATCTAATCTTAAAGGATGAAGAAAAACAGAGGCCTGATAAGTAGTTATAAAAGTGGAAAATTGGAAGTCCTTTAAATGACAAGTGATCTATGCTTGCCTTCCTAATAAGGCAAGGTCAATTTTGTCTTTATACATTAAGACAGAATCTGATAAGTTTGCCCCCCACCCAAAGAGTAGGAGCTACTAAAGTCTAACAACTGCTCCCTAGCTATCTATATTCTCATTCTATTAAAATGTTCTAAAGCTGCAATCCTTGCATAATTACTTGAGAATAAGCCCCACTGAACTAAGTGCTGCTCAGTTCTGAGTAAACATACATGAGAGTGCACTACAAAGATTGAGATATTAAATACCTACCCTACATGCATGTAAATATACCCTCTTTTGCTGTGTTAATGCATGCAGGCACTTGAACACTTCCATCCCTAGAGATTTTATTCTTTCACTTAGCTACATCCATAATTTAAATCCCCTGATGGTAGATTAGATGGTGTGTGTTAACAGAAGTGCTCAATATACATTTTAAATCTAAGTTCCTATTAAGAGCTGCCAACTGTTTGTGCAGCTGTGGCAAAAGCAGAAGTTCATGCTATAGTTCATGCTACAACATCTTAGAACATCTGCATCCTTTCCAATACAAGCGAGGCAATGCTATTATGCCCTATGCCACTTCCCTCTAAATAAGTAGGACTAAATCTTTATCTCCATCTTTACTGGATATGTTGTTCAGCAAAGAAAAAGTTATCTATCCAGCTCATTAACACATGAAACTGTACCTTACATGCTTATGCATAGAATAACAACTTTGGGGATCTTTAATATAGAGAGCATTGTGTGACACTGAAGTTAGTGCACTATGTTATACCCAAATAATCATAATAATATCTTGCTTTCTTGGAGGAATTAAATAATAATAATAATAATAATAATAATAATAATTTATTATTTGTACCCCGCCCATCTGGCTGGGTTTCCCCAGCTACTCTGGGCGGCTTCCAACAAAGATGAAAAATACACTAAAATGTCACATATTAAAAACTTCCCTGAACAGGGCTGTTCAGGGAAGAATGTTGTAAGAAACAACATATGTTGCTATAAATTTAAATAAAATGTTATTTTACACAGAATTGTGGGAAATGAATAAAATGGTTTTGGAGCTTAAAGTGTCAAGAAAGACATGCAGAATAGTAAATTGGTTAGTTGTTAAAAGTTACACAGGCTACCCAAGTTCTGGACCATAAGCTCAAACAATTCCAGTTACACAGACAGATGGAGGGAGCAGAGCTCATCTTACATGGAACAAATGTGGGTGCTAAGGAGCCAGGAAAGTGGCTTTTTGAACAATTACATGGACTAAGAGATAGTGAGGTTGCAGAAAAGAGAAAGGTAGAGATGTTTTGCTCCACAGTGTCAGAACAGGGTGGGGAGCAGTCTCCAAGGCAAAATAAGCACCGTTAAATCGCCCCCTGAGTTAAAAACTATAGTTAAGGCAGCTGCAAGATGTCCAGTTGCAGGAAAGAAGCTTCCCGACAAGAATTAGCTCTAGAGCAAAGAGTTATTATCTTAATGAGGATGCTGGATGGAAAAGGTAACTAAATGCTAATTAACTCAAGCATCAAGTAGGTTACCAGACATCAACACAAATTTCCTCACGGCAGAGTGGCACAGGGGTCATGAAGAGCCTCTGGCCAGTCATAACTTAAACCCAGGTGTGCCATTTGAATTCTCTCATGGGAAAAGGCAGTAATATTTTCCTAAGAAATGCAAGTTTAGGCTTAAACCAATTACTGGTGGAAATTGCTTGTTCGAGGAAGCCCCCATTAGATATAGCAATGATTCTGGATACTAATTAGGCTTGCACTTACATTGCAGTAATTGCAAAAGTTTGTTTCTATGCATGGTTGCTATTATGGGAGAATATACTATTTAAACCAATGTTGTCTTCTCTTATATTGCAACGGCACCACACTAACTGCAGAGAGGAATGCCAAAAGAGACACCGTTCAGAGGCATGTGTAGCTTTCCAGTTGAATTGAGCTTCTAGGTTACAGGTTTGAACACAATGCTGAACTGCCTAGCTAAAAACAGATGTGAAAAGTTCTGATGTTCCTGCAGGCACACTGGAGGGTACCAGAGGAAAGATGAGCCCAAGGCTCATACTCAAAAATGCTAAACAGCCACAGTTTACCTTTACGTCTGCTTATGTTACAAATAGGATAAGTAGACTTTTAAGGCAAGTTTCAAGAAATAGCAATAAATTCAAAAATGTATTACTCTGAAAAATATAGTAGGGCAAAACACCTTTAAGCAAAAAAGACCAGGAAATATTCAAAGGACATTTAGATCACTGACACAACAGATATGGTGACTCAACATTTCTTCATCTGTTTTCATTTTTTAGCATTAGGAGTTTTTTAATTAAGTTAGCCATCTGCTTGTATTTGCAGAGTTTTGCTACTTACAGAGAACAGCCACAGCACCAGACTCGAACATGAGACATTCTTCCTTGTTTCTAGCTTCTACTATCACACTGAATGGCGGTGGGTCTAGCTTATGATAGATGCGATAACCTTTACTGAATGCCATTTTTCCTTTATCAGAGGCAGAACTGTGTAACAAAGTACAAAAAAAAGTGTTAGTGAAAGTTTCTCAACATTCAGAGACATCATTTCTAAAGCAGTGTGAAACTAACCTATCCAACTGGCACAGCTGCATTAATTTCTACTAGTGGGAACCCAAGAACTCTGCTGGAATGTGTTTTTAATATGCCTACCTTCTAGCATCCTTCCCATGTTGCAAGAACTACATCAGGATTAGTTAACAGAATCAACTTCAGTTGAATAACAGATATATACTACAGGTATATATGATAAATGTTTTTTATCATACAGGTATATGTGATAAATGTTTGCATGAAATATAAAAAGTTATGTAATGCAACTGGCTACAGTCACTCGTGCCCTATTCACTTCCAGGCTGCCTCATAGTGAGCTGCCTTCAAAGACAATTAAGGGCTTTTCTGATTTGACTAGAATGCAACTGCCTGGCTACTGACTGTAACATGACGGATCCATGTCGCTCTTGGAACATAAATGGCTACCTTACATAGAATCAGACCATTGGTTGATCTAGCTCAGTATTTTTCACTCAGACTGGTAGCAACTCTCTATGGTTTTAGATAGATGACCTTACAAGTACTACCTAGAGATGCTGGGTATTGAACCGGGAACTTTCTGAATGTGAAGCAAATGCTCTGCTAGTGAGCTACAGCCCTTTTCTGATTGTATATTACCTGCATTGATTACCAATTGTTTCTGGGCTCAATTCAAAGTGTAGTTATAACCTTTTAAACCTTAGCATCTTTGAACCAATGCATTTTAAGAATCTCCTTCACCCATCATAGCAATATGCCAAACCTTTGAACAGTCTACCACCCTGCTCCATTATGTGCTACCATGGTACATGGGGGGGGGGCATGAGGAGGAAGTCACCAATGGAATACCCTACCAAAGAAAGTATGTTTGGTCTCATCATTAGCCACCTTTTAATGAGCAACAACAACATGCCCCCTTTAATGTCTCTTTTGGTTGTTGCTTTTTTAAAAAAACTGCTTCACTGGGTACTGTTCTCAAACTGGCTTATTTTTATTGTTTACTCTAATTTTGTAATTATTTCAACTCATGCATCTGGACAGTGCATATTGTCTGGGTTATTTATTTTTAATACTCATCCATAATAAGTGGCTGGGGTGTTGTTGCTGTTTTGGGGGGTGATTTTTGAGGAAGAATACTTTTAGTATATTTGTTTTGTTTTAATGGATGTTATTGCGTACTGCATGCTGTTCACATAAATAGCTTCACTATGGGATTTCTTGTGTGAGAAGCAGTACATAAATTGAATTAATCTAATATTTTACAACATTATTTGTCATCTTGATAGAATGTTACTGCTTCATGAGAAAAATACAGTTCTCATACAAGCAAGTTCTTGGAATGGATTAATATACCGGTATCTAAATATTCATCAGATTCTTAATTGCCACAGTGCAACCTAAATGTGCATCTGCATCAGCTGCTTTCTGAGAATATATCCCAAGAGACTCAAGAAAAGTGAGTGTAGTCCATATCTTATGACATTCCTAATTACAGTTGCATATCATATTTTGTAGGAGGATCAGCACCATGCAAAACACATACTAATGTCTCCATAATTTTACAATGGATAAACAGGCATTAAAGAAACATTATTCTTGACAAGCTTGCTACATTTCTTTAAAAATGCTTACTCATGAGGTGATCCACTAATGGCACACACTCCAATTTGCCACTACAGTGGTGCCTCGCAAGACGAAAAGAATCCGTTCCGCGAGTCTCTTCGTCTCGCGGGTTTTTTCGTCTTGCGAAGCAAGCCCATTAGCGGTTTAGCGCTACAGTATTAGCGGCTTAGCGGATCAGCTGATAAGTGGCTTAGCGATCAGCTGTTAAGCGGCTTAAGATCAGCTGATAAGCGGCTTAGCGATCAGCTGTTAAGCGGCTTAGCCGATCAGCTGATAAGCGGTTTAGCAGCTTGGGGAAAAGGGGGGAAAAAGGAAAAAAACCCCGCAGGAACTCGCAAGACATTTTCGTCTTGCGAAGCAAGCACATAGGAAATTCGTTTTGCGAAGCACCTCCAAAACGGAAAACCCTTTCGTCTAGCGGGTTTTCCGTCTTGCGAGGCATTCGTCTTGCTGGGCACCACTGTATCTTATCAATTTTCAAGCACAATTCACAAGTGCTACAACCTGTCACTGTAATCAGCATGCTGCCTTGCCTCCTCCCAAGGATATCTACTTGCAAGAAGGCATCTCAAACCATATCAAGTGCAGGCTAGACATCTAACAAGTTTTCCTGTGCCTCTTCTTGGATCATATGAGCTGCAAACACCAAAAGACCATTTCCCAGAAGAAAGCTCACAGCAGTGAAGTACAAGCAGAAAAAAATAAACAGAAATAAAACCCAAAGGTTATGATGGTCTATGAACCAAATGAGACAAATAAGGTCATGAGGTATAAATAGGCAAAACTTATTTTATTTTGCACTTTCCAGAAACAATTGAAGGCATTTTGTTCTTAAAGACTTTATGGCTTGGATAAATGTCAGCATTGTATGTTTTCTGTCTTATTTTAAATGCATTTGTTGGTTTTCTGTCATTAACTGTTATAAATTATTTTCAGTGTATATTGCCTTGATGGTTGTTTAGAAGGCAATTAATTAATCAATGATGTTAAAAAACAATAAGAGTAACAATAACAATACCTTAAGAGTCAGATTATGTTTGTTTTTAAGTGTAGCAAGCTTAAAAACACAAATTAAGGGTTTAATATTTCATTACAATTGTGCATTCCACATATAATCAAACTGCTCAGTCAGGGCTTAACCTAAGCTAAGGATCATCAGGGCTCAGTTCTAGAAAATGATACTATATTTGCTTCAGTATGTTCTGCTACAGGATAGTTAACAAACACCTATTCTACATCCATACCCAGACAGATCAGACTTCCTGGCCTCTATCAGCAGCACACCAGGAGCACATAACACGTAATTTGGCACTTAATGTCAATATTCAGCTATGAAACTAGAAGCAACCAATTTATCACCCTATTTCCTTTTATGAATTACATCCCATGTGTATTTTATTTATTCTGTACAAGAAAGTATACCAGCAAGCAGCCTCAACCGCTCCCTCTCCATTGCTGCTTATGCATACATATTCATAAACCCCTAACGATTTCTTTTTAATTGTATCCAAAACATCTTTGTTATAAGAAGAGCGCCAAGCAGTGATTTTGCTTCTAGCATTTCAATGTTTATTCCCTTGTCATCTGTTATCACGGAAACACCGCATCACCGAGTACGGTAATCGGTTGCTCAATAGAACACAACCGAGAGAAAAATGATTAGTAATCATAGCAGTAAGGGGTGGGTGGGAAGCAGCGTATTTTATTTTTTTTAAGCGATTGTCTCGAGCAGTGAAAGCAACACTACGGGGATGCTACATAAAAAAATACGAAGTAGTGCAGAGACGCTTCCCGCAGCCACCTGCCTTGGCAGTTCCTTTCTCCCCACCTCCCACCTTGGCCCCGCACCCGCTTGAGAGGAAAAGCGACCCCCTCGCTTCCCCAGGACCGGGGAGGGGGAGTGGCAGCCCAGCGAAGCTCGACCCCCGCTTCGCCCCGGAGGAAGAGCGCCTGCTGCCACCACAACATGCCCGGCCTCCGTTTCTACAAGGCTAGAGGGGTTCTTTCCCCCGCTTCCAGGGGGGAAAAGAAAAAGCGGGGCAGGGCGGGGGCAAAAAGGGGAAAGCGAAGCAACCGGAAAAGGTTCGCGGTCTGCAGACAGTTATGAGGGAGCGAGACAGACGGCTCGGCTCCCTCGACAGGCACTCTGCTGCAGTAGGTGGGTGGGAAAGCGGGCACCCGCGAAGGGAGAATAATAATGATAATGATAATAATAATAATAATAATAGGAGCCGAACCCGCGTCGCCCTCCCCGTGACAGACCGAGGAAGAGCCGTGTGGGTGTCGGCGCGGCTCAAGAAGCGTCCATCTTGTGCCGAGGGAGCCGCTTCCCTTCTCCCTTCGCCAGCCCCGCCAAGGTGGCTCCGGCTTCCTACGCACCGCGGGGACTTAGGCTTGTCTACACGGAGGCAGGAGAAAGCGGGAAGTGGTGTGAGGATTTGGGGGGGGGGGAGGAGAGAGAGAGAAATATATACTGACGTCTCGCCTGCTCTCCTGCTCAGCTCAGCTTCCCTTACCGGCTCCTCCGCCACCTCCAGGGGCGCTTCTTCGTGCCGCTGCCTGAGGCGGCTGCCTCACTTCCTCTCTGGCAGGGCCACCGCTTCCGCATTGCACCGCCCCCCCTACACCCACACCGGAAGTAGTGCGGAGGTAGGGGAGGGGGAGCGGAGGGCAGCGCGAGCGCCGAAAGGGCGGGCGGGTTTCGTGCCAGCCGTTCGCCAAGGCGGCGGCGCGTCTTTGGCGCCTTACATAAGCGCCCCCTTTTCGCCCCTGAGGCCGCGGCTTGAGGGACGCTCTCTTGAGAGGAACCACTGAACTCAGTAGGGCTTACCTCCGAGTAGAAACGTCTCTCATTCAGCTTGGTAGACGCCGAAGCAGCGGGTTTTCACCCTCATCTCTTTCTGTTACCTGTCGTATGACAGGCTGCGGCGCTTGTGCCGAGCCTTGTTGTCCTGTTGACAGAAGGCACGACGAACGTTAAAATGACTAACCATCATCATAATAAAAGCACTCCTCCTCCCCGGTGCCTTTGCTGGGAGCAGGTTCTTACTCTTTAGTTAGGTTGGCTGCTGATGAATCACACCCACGGCCGGTTTTCAGACACACTCGGTCAAATACAAGGGGCAATTGCCTCGTTTCCCAAGGGGCCTTCCTGAATGGTACTAGACGTGTAAACATAGCATTTCAGACTACCCTTTGCAATTTTTTATTTTTTTTTGCTGTTGAAATATTTACCTCCTGAGAATGTTTGATCTGGCTGTCAAGGCTATATTACTACTAGAATCCTAAATGCTAAGCCTTTTCTATTGCAGTGTTTTAAAGCGACACTGGACTGCTCAGCCAAAATTATTTTTTTGCTGTGACCCCTGAATACCGTGACTATTTGAGCTTAATAACCGTTAATAGTTGTAGACTACGGTCCGTTAGTCACTTGCCTAGGAGTGGGCCTCACTGAACTCTTTCTTCACAGTAGACGTACATAGGGGTTAAAAAATATTTCAAGGTAAAATCCATTCCTACTGTTTTTGAAAGGCAGGCTACAAATGTTGCAAATAACTGTCTATCATTGCAGTCTAGCTTTTTTTTTTCTGCCTCCCCTTGCCTTCAACCTTCTTATTGCGAAAGGCTTTAGGACAGTCTTGCTCTATTTTTGGATGACACAAGTTACTTAACACTGTGAAGGTTAGATACAGTGCCAGAATTAGATTTTCCCAGCTGTCTGTATGCAGTTCCCAGTTAAGCTAGACTGTTGATTATGTTTTCAGCAGTGTGCATACGCTTGCAGCAAATTTAATAAATATATAAATGTGCAGCAAGCATATGCACACTGCTGAAATTTGAAGCACTTTACTTCTTCCCCCACTCTGTTGCTATGCTGCTGGGTGTTGGGGGGGGGGGTAACCATGGTCTGGATTAATATTACATCCATCCAACAAGACTAGTAATCAACTACTTTGGGGGTTTTTTTTTGGGGGGGGGGAACGACATGATCCTAGATTTAGTGCACTGCTACACCAGATCACGACTTGTTTGTTGTTAGCAGGGTGGTGGAAGGTGTACCATTAAACCATAGTTTACTGTAACTGCAGTTTAAAAAGGCTGTAGTATTAATACTATTGTCTGAGAATTTGATGTTGGTTGGCCTTATAACTGAAAATAATCAATGTAATAAATTCATAAAATGATTCAGTGTTCAAAAAGCAGACTGTACATTTAATATTTTCTTTACATCACATGACAGGAGCATCATCAAGTACAATGATCCAAAGTTATTTAATATTTCAATTTCTACTTTTCTCAAGTATAATATACTACACTTGAAGATAAGCAGACTATCTACAACAGTGACAATATTCTTCAGAATTCAAACTAATCTCAGTAGTAGCAAGCCATGACTCAAAAATAAAAGGATTTATTCTTTAAATATTAAACAATGCAACATTTTGGAATAGTCAATATTGTGACCATAGGATATAAACAAATATGTGGACATGGGGGAGGGTTAATAATCTGAATTATTAAATTGTGAGAAAATATATTGCCAGTAAGAGTTAAAGGAATAAAAAAAATTATACAATGAAGTGTCTTGAGTTTTAATTGTGACCATAATATTACCTAAATGCAGCTGTGAAATTTCAGCTATTTTTGTCACCAGTACATACACTTCAAACAACACTGTTACAATTTTGGACACTTCTTTACTCTTACCCAGGTCATACTATATTCACATATTTATGACCAATTTTATTACCAAATTACTGAATATCTTACTTTGAAATAAACCATTATTTCAAACATATAACTATGGGAATATAAATATTTGCAGATCAGTTAAATGAATTTTACAGTATAGAATTTCCTATTAACTAATGGGCAGTTTAGTGACTAGATGGCCACCATGTAGTATAAAAATTTTGTAAACAAGATGCAGTTTTCCTGGCTTCTTTTTCACTTTGAAGACATCAATACTCTTACAGATGCTGTATATAAGAATGCACTTTGTATTAAAAACAATCGTTTACAATATAAGAAAACTTTACATATGTACAAAATTACACCTCAGGAATGATTTTTAAAGCCCAGAATTAACAAAGTTTTATTTCCCTTCACTTAAATTTTTTAACTCTTTCACATTATGATCATTTGCAACTGTTGCAGCATGGTCCAGTGCTCGAATACTTGATAGAAGTTTTATTATCTGTTTTATATTCTCCCTAGGAAGAGAGGGAAGAACTTTAGTTAGTGCTTTTTGCAACTTACCATCTGTACTTTTCAGAAACAATTGAAGATACTGTTTTGACAAACTTTTCCACCTGGATTTTTATTTTTATTAAAAAATATTATAGCACCCAACTGTAAATAAAACCTCTAAGCAGTTTATGAAAAGGTCTCTGCCTTAGGTGTTCATTCTGTATTGTTTTTAATGTACCTTTAGGACATATTTTGGTACTGTTTACCTGTTTTAGAGTTTATTTGTAAATCGTCTTAAAACATGTAAAAGGAGATTAATAAATAATCTGCAGTAAAACTCAACTGTCTGATATGCAAAGATGAGGTACTGAATAAACCAGGATGCTGTACTGGTACACACAAACAGTAGGAAGACACTTATGTTTGTATCAAGCTGTTTGTGATTTTTAAATTAAATATACTATACACATGCTAATTTTCATTACAATAATATTTGTTAAGATCCAAAAAGTCTCATGTACAAATCTAAAATACTCTCATACTTAAAAGGATTCTTCAGATTCCCCACCCCCCACCCCTGCAGTCATCCTAAACCAACCTCCTCAACTTAACAACAGTTTATGGGATGTATGGGGAAAGACTCCTGCAAAGCCTAGTTTATGGCTTTTTGAATCCTGATTATATTTTATAAAGCCATCTTGAAATTTGTGATAAAATTAACAAATGGTAAATAAATACCTAAAATAATACAATAAAAACAATCACTACTTTTTAAACTGAAACAGTGTTAAAGATAGGTTACCTTGCATTTCTTTTTTCTACATCAGAGCTTCCAATGCTATTTCTGTATACTGTATCAGCAAGATGAACAAGATATCTACAGAGGTTTTCTAGATGTGATATTGTCTTACTTCCTTTAAGATTAGTGAACCACTGTTTAGGGAAACAACTGATTACCTATAGAATTGAGAAGAAAAGAGTGGTTTAGAGTATAAGGTTGAAGCAGCAATTACTGAGTCTGTTGTTTTTGACTTTGCTGTTTTTGTGTTTTAGTTGCTAGTTTGCTGAATTTCATCTGTGCTATAGGAATCTGCCTTTAAAGAGCTTACTCTGAAAGGCAATATATATGTGAACCTCTACCATTTTGGCTGGTTTCATTATCATGATTTTTATCATTGTTTATTATTATTCATAAAAGCACCTAATATGCATTCATATTGTACAAAAATATTAACAAGTCCTTGGCCAGATTCACGATTTAATTAAAATATTTCATATCACCTTTCAGCAACTGTCAATAAAAAACTTTGATATCCTTTGATATCAATTTATTTATTTTACCCAAAACATGGACAAACCCAAAGTCTTATAATTGTCAAGTGATCTCTGTGTAAGTGATAATATAAGAAAACATTAACATAAAAAAATTAGAAATAAAACCTGGCAGTTTCTGTGGCTGGCTGGTGTGGTAAGCTTTTTGCTGTACTATCCTTTCACTAAGTCAAGAAAGCAGGATATGTGGAGTTCTCGAATTTTTTTTGCAAAACAGTGCTATGTAAATATTTCAGAAAAGATAGTGACTTGGCTTAGGTCACTAAAGCAGGCTTCAGGGCTGAACCGAGATTTCAGTGTGGACTGTTGTTCACTTTTATACCCAACTTTCTAGCCATTACACAGCACAGCATCTTAATACATTTGCAGTATACCGGCCTGGTTCACACATCATATGTAAACAAACTATGGTTTAATGCGATCAAATATTGTTCTAGTGCACATTGCTGTAAAGCTCCAGAAAAGCTCCTCCCTGCTTCTGCCATATCACAGCTGGTTTGTTGTGTTGTCTGAACTATGACTCAGGCAACTGGGAAAAACAAACCACAGGTGGTCAGCCAAGAACAAACCATGGGTAATGTTTATGCTTTATATGGATAAAAACAAACGATGAGTCTGGCTTCAGGTGACATGACAGAACGGATTTCGGCTTCTTTTGTTTGTGACACAGCAGCAACAAGACTGCATGAACTTTTGAGCAGTGTGTACTAGGATGCTGATCCTTCATGTTAAGTCACAGTTTACTTTAAATCATGATTTCATGTGAACATGCAAATCAGGTCACTTAAAAAGGATGCTTAGCAATATAAATGAACGATTAAAAGTTACACTTTTACTTACACTTTGAGCTTTCTTAATGCTATCATCTCCATACTCAGAATTCTGGAAAGCCATAAGAATGTATCTATTTAGCAATCCATCTATTGATAACTCTTGTAAGGTTTTGTTGGAAAGGATTCCATGCCACTGCAGAAAGTTTCCTAATAACTGAACACAGATAATAAAAAGTTGAATATAAAAAGCAGAACTATTAAAATATACATCTTTTACATCTGCAGATAATTATCAATGAATGAAAACATTTCCATTTTAAATACAGAATTTAAATCTGAATTATATGAGCCATAAGTATCCATATTTTCTGCAAAGGGGTATTGTGTGTTATTAAAGAGGACTGCTAGCTCTCTTACTGGAGCAGGAATTTGTTCTAGCCTGAAGGGACAAATAACCAAACCTAACATTTCTGTAGTACAAATCAGTCAAAATTAAGCCTGGATACTACTGATTTCCATTAGAAGAAGTTACGCATTCTTCTTTTCTCAAGCAATATGTACTTTTATGGGAACCTATAAACCACAAAACATGAAATATTAAGTACTGCTGCCATCAGAAAAGTGGCCAAAATTCTCTATGTGGCAGCCACAATGACTGACCAGCTACAGAAATAAATTTGATTCCAGAGTGAGAATACATGCTATAAGTACTTCAGGACTTTGAATTAGGCCTGGAAACTAACTGGCAGCCACTGGAGTCGGGTCAGGATTGGTATTATATGCTCAACCCATCTTGCCCCAGTAAGCAACCTGGCCACTGAATTCTACACCAGCTGAAGTTTCTGAACCATCTTCAGAGGCAGCCCCATGTATAGCATTGCAGTAATCTAACATAGAGGTTATCAGAGCAGAGACGGTTAGGCTATCCCTGCCAGATAGGGGCACAGCTGGGCCACCAACTGAAGTTGATGGAAGGCGAGACTTCCGGGGGAGGCGCCTCCGGTAATGGCAGAATTCCTCTGACCGGGAGGAATCTGCTCCGTGGAAATCTGGGTCTGGCCGCCACGGCGAAGGTGGAGACCCGTTAAAATCACAGGCAGGAGAAGCCTGTGAACGTGGGATTCGGCGGGCACCTTTTGCGCCTCCCCCACTCGCGGGGAACCCCGGTTTTGGGGGCTCCGGAGCGACGTGGGGTGAGCGGCGCAGTGCATCGAATCGTCTGCTTCTTCCATGGAGCGAAGCCGCATAGCTGTTGCCGGAGAGCGCTGACCTTTTCCTGTGGACAATTTGACTTTAAAGTAATTACCCGTGAGCAGAGCTGAAACGGAAGAATTGGATTTCTAAAAGTTTAATTTGGTATCGTAACGGGGAGGTTCAAAACAGGAAGTCCGCCTTCCCTTTTTGTAAATAGACTGAGGCAATGAAGTTGCAAGCTGGAGTCTTGAAAGGTCTTTTGTAAAAGATCAAATTTCCAACGGTAAAGAACATTAAACCCCCCCTTGGAGGCAGGAGAAGAGAGGGGGAAGTTGCGGACTGAGTATGCCTGCGGGAGAGAGCGAAGAGGCTTAAAACACCGCCGCTCTGACCCTGGAAATGGGCTGCTAGTAAAACTGACGTTTTTTGGAATGTTCATTGACAGCACTTAGAACGTTCATTGACAGCTAGCTAAATAAGAGAAATACATTGTTTCTACTGTTTCCAGCTGCTTTAAAAAGGAGTAAAAGTAACTGAAAATTGAAACTAATTTGAAACTAACTTCGGATTGTTTAAAAGAGGATACTATTGACTTTTACAAATAGAAACTGTTTCGCCCTAGTGGAAGCCTTTGAAACTGGTTGATTTACAAGAGTTGGACTAGGGGAATTTCCAGCTGCAAGTTAAAAACCGTGAGACTCTGGGACTGACCTTGAATCTTTCAAATGCTATGGTAAATGGAAGAGGAAAAACAGACCAGTCAACTGTTGATAAAACATTAAGGTCTGGGAGGACTTGGTAACAATCCAGGAGAGGTCTATTATTAAGCCCTCCTGTTCTTTTTGTTGCTGTCTCTATACTAGTATATTTGAAACTAAGAGGAATGTCGACAGAAGAGGCTTTGGTGGCAGCATTATATAAGATAAATGACTCATTGGATCAGCTTCACAGGAAAATGGACAGGATAAATGCGAAGGTGGATGTTTCAATTGTTGAGGTTGACTTGAATGCAGGGAGTATGGACAATACCAATACAGAAACCACCCAGAAATTGATACAAGAACCTATTTTGATATGGCAAGCTGTGGAGGAAGTCAAGGAAAAAGCTGTTGCTGTTGAAGGTACAGAAACACAACTGGAGAGAAAGAGAAAGAGAGCCCCAGCCCTACAGAGGCAATTTGATGAACATAAGTTGACGTTTGCTATGACTGAATTTAAGGAAAAACAGACGAATTTGAGGATTAGAGTTCACCTTTGGTGGACATGCCCAAGGATTAAGACACTCTGGGAGATGATTCATAACGAAATGAAAAAGGTATTTAAATATACCCTTTTGAAGAAACCAGAGGCCTTTCTCCTGGGCATGGTCGGTCAATTGGTGTTAAAGAAGGATAGAATTTGTCTCATGTATGCAACAATAGCAGCAAGAATACTCATTGTGAAGTACTGGAAGACACAAGATTTATCTATCTGGGAAGAATGGCAGATGAAGTTGATGGACTATATGGAATTGACGGAAACGACTGGCAGAAATCCGAGACCAAGGAGAAGAGTCGGTGGAAGAAAACTGGAAAAAGTTTAAGACTATGTATAGAAATATTGTAAAAATAATGAATGTTAGAAAAATGTTGGAATGAAGTTATATACTTTAGTAGAAATGTTATAAGGAATTATCGTATTTTTCGCTATATAAGACGCACCAGACCATAAGAGGCACCTAGTTTTGGGAGGAGGAAAACAAGAAAAAAAATATTCTGAATCTCAGAAGCCAGAACAAGAGGGATCGCTGCACAGCGAAAGCAGCGATCCCTCTTGCTGTTCTGGCTTCTGGGATAGCTGCACAGCCTGCATTCACTCCATAAGACGCACACACGTTACCCCTTACTTTTTAGGAGGGAAAAAGTGAGTCTTATAGAGCAAAAAATACGGTAAGTATAAATAGAAATAGAGTATTAAAGGGAAAAATAAGATTAGAATATGTTAAGATAATTATAGGATAGAAAACAGAGGAAGATGGAAAGGAATTGCTGAAACAATTAATAGAAGTGGAATACAGAAAGGGAGGCGTGAGGAGGTCGTGGAAATAAGGGAATGAAAGTTAAGATAGTGAAATTGTTTTGTGTTTTAAATGGTTTGCGTCTTGTTTTGTTAATCTTATGTTTTTTCTCTTTTTTTCTTTGCTTTTTCTGTTTTATTGTGTTCAAATGGTTGGAAAATCAATAAATATTATTTTTTTAAAAAAATGAAGTTGATGGAAGGCATTCTGCACCACCAAGGCCACCTGAGCCTCAAACGACAGCAATAGATCCAGAAGTAAAGCTTAAAAAAAAGTAAGACCTAGAAGTACTCCCAAGCCCAAGTACCTGCTCTTTCAGAGGGAGTGTAACCCCATCAAGAGGACAGAACCTCCCATTCATCCAGTCTAAGGAATCACCCACTAAAAGTGCCTCAATCTTAGCCGGACTGAGCTTCATTTGATTGGCTTTCATCCAGTCCATTATTGAGGCAAGACAACAGTCCAGCACATCCACTCCCACACTTGCAGGTTTAAAGGAATAGAGCTGTCTGTGGTATTGCTGACAATGTACTCCAAAACTCCAGATGTCCCCACTCAGTGGTTTCATGTAGATGTTAAACAGCATGGGGAATAAAAGTGAACCCCGAGGAACCCAACATTGAAGGCTCATGGGGCTGAAAAGTGCTCCTCAAGCATCACTCTCTGGAAACCATCATCCAAGTAGGACTGAAACCACCACAAAGCGGTGCCACCTACCCTCAACTCAGCCAGCCACTTCAGGATACCAGGGTCAATGGTATCAAAAACCACTGAGAGGTCAAGGAGAATTAACAAGGACACATTTCCCCTGTCTCTCTCCTAACATAGGTAATCATACAGGACAAAGCAGTTTCTGTGCCAAAACTGGGCCTCAACCCTGATGAAAATGGATCTAGGAAATTTAGTAACAAACAGTTCCCTGGATTTTTATGCCTCATGAATTTCAAATTTCTTATTATAAACGGTTATTGATGTTTCAGATTCAGAACACTCAAAAATTTATTTTCTTTAACTGTATAAATAATTCATAGTTAAAAACTACATGTAACATTAGCACTTTCAAAAATGCACTTGTGCTACCACGTATATACAGTAACTTTAAATATACAACAGGGATGGAGTATGTGTGGCCCTCCAGATGTTGGACTTCAACTCCCATAAGCCCAAGTCAGCATCGTCAATGATCAGGGATGATGGAAGCTACAATAAGCATGGGGCGGGGAGGGGGGGGAATGACGACACCTTTTATGCCAAAGGGCTGCATTCTGTTACAGGTAACCTTGCAGGTGCTGTTTATCAGTAGTGGATGGGGACAGGTACAAAAGTGAGCAGCACAATGGGTGAGACTCTTACCTTTATACAGTAGGTCACAATCCACCCACACAAATGTCAGAACTTACACACACACACACACACCCCACACACTCCTCTCCATCTTCCTTCCAGACAAGCAAGAGGCATCATGACAGTTCAAGGACACATACTAGACCGGCAAAGGCACTTGCGGATGTGGCCTGTGGGAGGCTGTGTGGTCTAAGGAGTTTTGAGAGCACAGGCTTTAGAGAATAGTGCGTATGTGGTCTTCCATACACACAGCCTTTGGAATCCAACATATGCAACGAGACAGCCATGCACCATGATAATCTAAGACAAGTGTCCAAAACAGGACCCATGAGCACACATATGCCCTCCCCAAAGTTAGATTTAAAATAATTCTACTATACGCAGAACAGGTTGTGGTGTATACATGGTTGCAGGTGTGTGCGCTGCCCACAATTTTGCTGGTTTGAAATGTGCTTGGGGGCCAAAAAAGGTTGGTGACCCTGAGCTAAGGTCACAAATGCAGCAATGCTGGGTTTGGAGTCAGCATGCCTACTTTCTTCCACAAGCAAATTCACTTCACACTCAGAGTCAGTTACCAGTTATCAAAAGTAAACTTCAGTAGCGCTCCTAAGTCTGAAACTTCATCTGTTTGCTAGCTCACCTTCACTGAAGACCAAAACTGCCGCTGGAAAAACAAATAAGGACCAGAGTTCTTGTTTTCTAAGACACTGAAAAATAAAAGTTTTATTTAAACTTCAGTAGTATAGATGATGTGAACTGTTGATGTGATTTTGTCATAATACTAAAAGATTCTGCAAACCAATAATCTTACCTTTTGGGATAAAGTGGCATGAATACATCATCATCTAATGTTCTCCTCATTCTAAGCAAGAGGCCTTTTAGTAATGTCTGAAAGAGTTAAAAAATTTTAAATTTCTTTTTAGCACAAATCTAACCAAATATCCCAGTAGATACTAGTGCTAGAGAAGTCTGTCATGATACCAGATTATTTTTACCAACTTTATATTTTCCATTAATTTGAATTATGCAAGTTAGCAGAAATGGGACACACTAAATTCTGAAAAAAATGGGAGGCACTGAATTAGTGTATGCAAAACAGGGTCTTCAGGTGATCCCTGAAGATCTTTTCTACAAGGACAGGATTTGTTTTCAGCATGTCCTAGAAACAAGTTCCATAAAAGTCACTAAAAACAGTGGTCTGGATGCAATTGACTGCGAGAGGATTTTGTTCATCTAATTGTGCTTCTCTGCCTCTTGCTGCAGCCTCCTGGAGACAACAGATTTTCAGTTAAAAGAGGGGATAAATAAGTTTTTAGTTTTCTTTAAAAGCAGACTCATCTATTCACATCTGGAATATGACTGGCAATTTCTAAGCTACGTTTGATTAGGTGTTTCTGAAGGAGTAGCAGCAGATATTTTGGAAATGATCACAATTCAGAGAGTTTAACTTAGTGGGCAGCATTAAGCCATGGGCACAGTAGTGATATAAATATAACCTCTCCTGGTGTTATATGAAATATTCCATCAGGGACCTTTGTAAACTCTCTTAGGAGTTCTGCAACTCTCATTTGCAGTCTGCTATTTTCATCATTCCAATAAAGCAATGAACAGAGTAGTGATACAATGACTACTGCAATCAACACAAGATAATATTACCAAGGTAACTATCTGTAAACAAACAATAAACGTCCATGAAAATGGCAAAAGTAGTTTATTTCCAAAATAGGTTTTATCTTAAACAATTGCAAATGCAGTAAATGAAGAGTTCACTTTTAAAATGCCAGTGGTTCAGTGCTTGGAAGTTGTTCTGATAATCCGGCATTTCAACACTAAAGAGCGTAGTCATTGAGCTTTGTAGTAAATAATACAGTAGCACCTCGGGTAACGTAAACTTCAGGTTGCAAAAGTGGCAAACCCGGAAGTGTTTCACAGAGCACACATGCGCAGAAGCTGTCTACTGCACCGCGCGCATGCGCAGAAGCGGTCTACCATTTCTGTACATGCACAGAAGCGGTCTGCTGCCGCATGTGCAGAAGCGGTCCCTCCAGTTGCGGAAACCTTGGGATCCGACCGGAGCTCCGGAACGGATCCTGTCCGCAACCGGAGGTACCACTGTATACAAGAGTGTATACAGTAAGAGTGTATACAGAGTGTATTTAAGTAAATGACTTAAAGCAGGGGTATATCTGTCCCCATCTGCATGTTTCCATTGGGAGGAGCATAAAGAGAGGACGATGGACAGAAACTACTTTTGCCATTTTTATGGACATTTATTGTTTGTTTACAGATTTTCATCATTCCAGCAACACATATTACTGTGACACACCAATCCCTAAATAGTTACCAGTTACATAACACAAGGGAACTACAATTATTTCTATTTTAAAATTAATTTAGGACTAAGTGCAAAACATGAGTAAATGTCTTAACAGTAGCAACCAGACATAGCAGTCCAGTCCTACAAAAAGATAAAAGAAAATTTTTTACCTGTGTGTTTTTGTTTTCTGCATGTACCACTGATGGATAACCATTTACTAGTTTCTGGGTAATGGCTACCATCCTAGATGTCTGTGTTGTAGAAAAAGGGTCCCATACATTTTCAGCAAGTACTAACAACAACAAAAAAGAATTATTACTTCTCAGAACTAAGTGTTAAGATGATGTTGCTAAAAAATTAGAAACTGTTGTGCTTTTAAAATGACTGTATGTTTATAAAGTACCTGTTAATTTAGGCAGAACCACTCTTTCCACAATAGTAGGCAATAGTGAAACATCAGCATCATCTTTCTCTTGGTCATATTCTTCACATCCATAAAATAGCAAAGATTCAAACCACAGCATACTCTCAAAGTCTTGGCACTTATCCTATTAAAATAAAACATTGCCACTATAAATATGGTTTTTAAAACAAAATACTAATCAAGTGTGAACACTCTATCAATATGTTAGTACAAACATTTAGGCTAGGTGCCTCCTTTTCAGAATGTCCTTGTAGTGCCAGGAGCACATCATCTTTTCTGAGGCTGCACTGGCACTGATGTCAGCATGTTTTTTTCAGTCACCTATTTGCAAACTACTGCGTCAAGGCTGATCAAGTTGTAGAAGCCACTGTTCTGCACTGCAATGCCATCAATATACTGTCGCAGCAGGCTGACAAAGCAGCTAGTTTCTGTAGTTCAGGCCCACCATTTGGACATTTATGACCCAAGGTGGCTTCCAACACATATAAAAACATAATAAAACATTAAACTTTAAAAACTGCTGATACAGGGCTGCATTCAGATGTTTTCTAAAAGTTGTATAGTTATTTAACTTCTTGATATCTAACAGGAGGCCGTTCCACAGGGATGGCCCCACTGCCGAGAAGACCCTCTGTCTGGCTCCTTGTAACTCCTCGCAGTAAGGCCCTCAGATCCCAGGCTTCTAATCACTTCTATGTAACCATTTTACCTTAACAAACAGAACACAGTGAGCATGTTTCAACATTCTCTCACCTCCAAAGGGTTCCAGGTAAGTAACTGAAGTCTTATTAAAGGATTTAATAGCTTAGGTAAACAAAGGCCAATATAAGCATCATTGTAAGAAGACGAATACTTGAAACGCCATGCTTCAAACTGCGACTTAATGGCGTCAATGGATGAAAAGTTTTCTACCACATCTTCAAAAACTTTGCTGGACTCCTTCAAAATGCGATCTAGGGTAACAGTATTTTAAACAGCATAAATTAATCTCCTGCTTTATATCTGCAATGCAGTTTCAGGCAAACTTTCAAGCAAATATACTAGAAAGAAATTGTTAATATCTATACCGCTTTGGTCAGATACAGAGCTGAATGTGCACAAAGAGCCAACCTTCTTACCCTTCCTTCCTCATAGCAGTCTCCTATGTCCTCTGCAAATATTCTCACTGAGGGGCTTGGGACCCTGCTAAATGGTGGTGGATTATGGTGGTGGCTGAGTGGAAATGGGGAGGTAGCCTTTTCCTAATTTCTAGGGATCCCTCCCTTTCCCCCTTTTTCAACAGGATCTAGACCCTTAGCAGAGGGTGCTGGAGCAGGGGACTACCAGGGGAGGAAGGGACAAAGTCAGCTTCTGCCATCCCTGTGACACAGTTCACTCTGAATCTAGCCCTTTCTATTGTTTGTATTCTGCCTTTTTATAGCAATGGCATAACAAAGTTATTTTTTCGAAAGAAGTTGGTTTTACAACTACTGTACAGTGTTTACCTCAATGTATGAAAGTACATGACTTAATTCGAAAGTGTGCCCGTGGTGATAATCACTTGAAAGCACAGCATCATGGAAGTAGTTCCATGTGGCAAAAAAACCCCTGTGAATAGTTCCACTTCAAAGGAAATACATGTAATTATGAAACTTACACCCTGTCTTTTGTCTGTAACACATCCTGAAGGAGGCTTACAATGAAATTCCTGATCCTGACTATTCAGAGAAAAGCAGCAGTCAAAAGAGAATAAAGAGGAACATGGTATGAGCCAAGAAGCCTGACTTCTGCAAAGTGAGTGTGTGTGTTTTACAGCAGGAGGTTCTCCTTGCTAGTAAGATAAGGGTTAGACTAGGGCTGGAATTCCTTCTCCAGCTGCCTGAAATGAATGGCTGATGATGGCAGGGAGCAGCATTGGCCTCTGTCATTCTACAGATGAGGTAATAATTCCACATTTAAAGCTGCTTAGAGCATGGTTTAAAGTGTCATACAATCTAATCAAATGAAATTTTCTCTACAGAATACTGGGATTTAGATATTACTTTGACTTCTGACATTAAGATAAATAATCTGACCTCGTTCCATATTGAAGTTTGTAGTATCTGTTGAAGTTTCTTCGTCATCACTAGAAAGGCCTTCAAGGTGATCAGCCATCTTCCCAGACTGCTCTCTGGCAAGTCTACGACGAGCCCTATTAAAATGAACAGAACACCATGTTGCATTGAAGTTAGAAAACCAAGCTTTTCCCAAACAAAGGGTACTTGTTATTTTAAGGAGGGATGCATCTTTCCTGCTCTCCCTTATTTCAAGAGGAAATGAAGCAGAGTTGAAGCCATCTGACATGTTACAGGACATGTGTTATTCGATGACTACTACCTCAGCCCTGAACATTTTGCTACTTTCCCCTTCGCCTTAGTTTGGGATTTGTCATATATCTAGCAGTCAGCCTCTACCTCCACTGTGCCACACTATGTAAGACTCAAGAAATGTTATACCTGCAAGGCGAGTGGCCCATCATTTATCTGCAAGCACTTGAATATGCAGGCCGTATACTACATAGAGACAGCAATCATACAGAACATGCATTCCAGTAAATATAGATGTAACCTAAATACTGTTGTACCTTCTTGCTTCTCTTTCTGCAGTCCGCCTTTTAACATGTTCTTGGTACAGTGTTCTGTCTCGTCCAAAAGAATCAAGGTTTGGTGCCATCAGTGCTTTACCTGTGAGAGTACAAACACTGAAATTAGAACACCCACCCTCCAGTTACAGGAAGCACAATAATGACAGTGTTTTTAGCGGGGATTTTTCTCAGTGGGTCCCTATAAATCTGAAATACATCTATAAGTTTGTCAATTATACCCCCCCACACACCGCACAGATAAAGTGGCGGTGGCTGAATTATCTTCTGAAGCGATTACCAATTGGGTAAAATATTTGAGTGCCTTCATCATTATGTGCAAAAAAAAGAGTCACAATTAACTTATCACTCAGAACTCTTCAGTAACAGTAAACACTTAAAAAAACTACAACATAAATAAACTGTTTGTATTGTTTAAAAAAACATTAGTGTTCAACATTTATATGGAGTCAGACCATTGTTCTATCTAACTCAATATTGTATGTAGTGACTGGCAGCAGCTATCCAGGGATTCAAGCAGGGGACATTTTTAGTTCTCCCTAGAGATGCCAGTGATGGAACCTGGGACTTCTGCATGCAAAGTAGATGCTCTGTCACTGAGCTACAGTTCTTCCCCTCTCCATACAAAAAATAAAGAAAAATAGTCCTTTAGTACATCTAAAACAGTTCGAATTTCTATTCTTGGTGAACAATACTGAAGAGTATCAGGAACTGACAAGATTTTCAGTTGGTATTAAGACAATTAGTACTGTTGTAGGCTACAATCTGATATCTGATTGTTGTCATATACTGAACATTTGAAAACAAAAACTAGAGAATTTTTGAATGAATTTTACTGTTATCTACCAGCTTGGTATCAAAGAGGGAATAAGATTTCACTATAAGTACTCACTTTTGCATAATTTATTTTACAAATTTGTCCTAGCAAAATTGTCTAATACATATAAGACAGGAATGTTAGCACAAGTATTATTTGGTCTAATGTTAGAAGTAATGAAGGCATGCATGGCAAACTGTACCTAGATTGTGTTGGGTGGGTGGGGGGCTTTTTGTAAGCTGCAGAAATAAATATTATTCAAAAGCTAAACTTTGATAAGAATCGCCTACATGTTTTTTTAGGTTTAGAGAACATTCTAAAAAATACTTTCAGGAAGTGAGGAAAAGACAACATACAGTTACACACACATCTAACGTGTAAAAAGGGATCGAAGCAAGATGCTATAGCTTTCAATCACTGAGACAGAGAACAAGAAAGGCACTGTATAGAGTCTGAGCTAAGCTTCTTTAATCTGATTTTTTTTCTACCAGATTTAAACCAGACATGCTTTCTGGTTTCACTTTAAATTAAAACTGCACTATGTAAACAAGGTTGTTTAATGAATAATAAAAACCTTCAAGATGGACTGACTTGAATGGCTTGAAAACTCCGAAGATTCATCTTTAATATCATCTTGTCGTCTTTGGACAAGGCGGGAAGCTCGCTGTTTGTACAGCTGATGCATTGCTGATTCAAGTTCGTTAATCAGGAGCACCTGTAAAAATATAATACTCCGTAATAAAAAAGTCTTCAAGTTTTAACTGTATGGGATGCCACCCTATTCCAAGATATACAGCTACACATTTAGCTGCATCGCTTTCTTTTTACTGTTTTAACAACTGACTGCTATTTAACTCAAGAAAAGTGCATAGAAAAGAATGACAACAAGCTACCTCACGGAAAGCATAAGAACAAGCCTGCAAAGAAGTCCACAAAAGTTACTGGTCTGTAAGAACATTTACAAGGTTACCCTACAATATATATTCAATAGAAAATTATTTCACTTGGGAGTAGGCCAAAAGAAAAAAGGGAAACTCAAAGCTTCTTTACTTGATCACTTGAGGGCAATTTGGACTTGCCATAGACTATTAGACATGTGTTTACTTATAAGCCAAAGAACAAATATACAGTGCTGAATCAAGAGTTAAGCACAAGAATTACCAAGTTAACTTCCCCATTCCCTCTTCCCCATGTCAGCCCTTAAGCACCCCAAAATGCTCCACATAGTGTTGGGCAACTCTGCTGAATGGGGTGGGCTATAGTGCAGAAACTAGGGAACCCCCCCCAAACCTGACAGAAGCAACTTCTTTTGTATTTTAAAAATATTTTATACCGTTTTACGAATTATTTTGATTTTAAATTGTTGTAAGCAGTTCACAGTAATATACAGTCACTAAATAAGATTGGATTAATAATTATGTAAAAAAGAAGGTGCCTTCGCCTGATTTTAAGGCATTCCCCACCTTCACCTTCAACATAACTCCTAGTCACCTGGATTTGCAGGAATACTGCACAGGCTAAAACGTGCATTCAGAAAGTCACTACACATAGCTCCCCATTTGAAGCAAGCAATCACTGTGGAGTTGGATTTCAAGCTGCTATGGCCCACCTGCTTGTTCATCTGAATCTATCCTTAATTAATTCTTTCCTCTACTAGTAGTCCAAGTAATTCCAAATTTGTTTTAACTGTTACTTAATAAAAACTGTTCTAGCAGGGACTTTGCAATGACCTCAGTATTTCATGAGATCACTTGATGAAATATTAATGCACAATAAAAAACTTTCTTTACAAATTGAGAAAGACAGAACATTTCAAGGAAAAAGTGAATTTGCATACAGGAAATATCGCTCTCGGAGGTGATATAATGAAAAAAATATTAAATATTGGACAGAAAGCACAACTTCTTCTTTTTAGTCAACATTTTCTTAAAAAATAAAGGGCAATTTTTAAAAATCAGTCTTGTAACCCAATGACTGAATGTATTTTCAATAAAGTTTATTAAGGAACTGGAAAGATTTACTTACATTCACAAAAGTCCAAAAGCAGTTACAAACATGAGCGTTCATGCTAGACACAAGGTTGTTGTTTTTTAACCTATTTTAGTTATGCTACTCTTGACATTTTTCCACCAGCAACTGAGGCTGAGTGCCTGCAAGCACTACCACATCTACACAATGCATCCTGCCATGAACATCACAATTTCTCCATGAGTAAAGCAGAATCCTCCTCAAAAATTCAAGTCTATTCAAGCTTTGATATTCTTTACCAAAATATTCAATTCAACTTTGCCAACTCAGGGGAAGAAGGAAAGAGGCAGAAGCAAACATGAGACAAGTGCATAGCCAAAGAAGACTGTTGTTTCACAAGCAGGAGCATCCTATGTGAACAAGCAGGGCAAAGCTATCTTGCTCTGCCTCACATGCTCATCACAATCCATTATACACAACCACACTAGTGTAAAGTGAATAGGACTCTTCTTGCATTAGTTAAAAATTCATTACTAAAATGAAGCAAAGCCCACAAATATTCAGAGTGCTAGCTACAACAAGTTCATAGTGCAATTTTCAGGTACGTTTAACGAGTTTCCTACCCACCCTACTGAGATCTGAAAACTAGGTTACTGCGACACAATTTTCTGCTTCACTAGTCTTTCCTTGTCTGTCTTCCTATTTAGTGTAAAGAATCTAAGTTTTAGACAAAAGTTTTTTCATCCATACCGAAGAGTCGTTCCAAACCCATAATCATACAGTCTATGCTCATAATTTTACTAGCAGAAATCTGGATTCAGATCACCATACTGGAGAAATGGAGTAACCTGATCAAGACCTACTGATGCATTCTTTGAAATCATTTTGCTCATTTGCAACAGAATCCCAAGCACGTTTACTCAGACATAAGTCCCATTGTATTCAATGAGATTTACTACCTAGTGCCCAAGTTTACCATTGCAGGCTTAATTTATATTTTAACTGTTATACTTCTGCACTTGAATAGAACTACTAGTTTTCAAAAATACAGGATTGAATCCTACTTTCTATTCACAGGATAGGATATTCCAACCTTCCATTTCCTTCTACATCCCATGAAAGTCTCCTTATAAGACTGGGGGAACCTCTGGGACAGTATGGCTTATGATGCTGAGTGTTGAAGTAGGGAGGATGGAAATCCTGAAAAACCAGGGGCTGACCAGGGGCATGAGCCTTTGATTTGCACAACTATACCTTTAGATCCAAGCCAAAGCAACTAACTACATTTTTTAAAAAAACTTTCCAGGGAGATACAGGGAAATGCAAGGGTAAGGGAAAGACTGGCTGATTGTTGTATACTGCATATCAAATATCCGATTCGCCTCCCTCTTGGTGTCCAAACCTACTGCTTCATGATTTAACTGAAGGTTTACTGGCTCAATTAGTGGGACCAATCTGTTACAGGAATACAGAATAAAAATGGAAATAAAACTTCTAATAAGCATTAAAATAAGTTATCTGAAGTTTACACTTCCACCAACAACTCCAAAACCATTGCAGCTTACATTTCTACCAAAATCTAAAAACAAAACAAAACATTCTGAGACTTTGATACTTGTTTATTTAAATGGATTGCTTTCTCCTGCTCTGGGGGCTAGGGCCCTATTCAAGTTACAAGACAGCAGATTATGACTGAACATCAATATCTTAATAATAGTAAGAGCTGTTTGACTATGGAACCAACTCCATAGTCATAGTTAAGCAGAGGTTGGATGGCCATCTGTTTTCCTGATTATAATGAACTTGCTTATGTTGTAACTGCACAATATTTTCCAAGCCTTGGATTTTCTTCTGGTACTTTACCTTCAGATTACTGAGTTTCCAAATTATTTGCACCAGGAGGTTTATTATTTACAGATTAACACAGATATTGAACTTATTTTTTTATATGGTGCCACCAATGTGCATGGCACGTTACAGTGCACAAGTGGTCTCGTCCCTTACTAGATAGCTTACAATATGACATAATCAATAGCAAATTATCTCCACAGGAAAGTTTAAAAGAATTCTAATTCATTTACGTTTAGTTTTTTAAAGATGAAACAGTAGAAACAGGAAATTCATCCTAAACTTGGTGCAAACTGATGCCAAGTTAATCAGTCCTATGGAATTCCAGGAGGCTTACTCCAGGTTGAATGTGCATGGGATTGAAGCTCAATCCCAACAATTTTTTTAAATGTATTTTTTAAATACATCCTTCCAGTTCTAGGAAAGGCAAGTTGCAGTACAGATTAGTAAAGAACTGCCTGAAATCCAATTTAAAAGTACAACACTTTGTAACGAAAGGGTACCTGGCACTTGACACTTATCAGCAAGATAAACTGCTTTTTTCAAACCTTGCTTTAAAAACAGTATATTCTTCCTATGAAACTGGCCTGGGTTTCCAATATGCCATGGGGAAACCTGGGCTTTAAGTGTCCTTCCTTAACCAATCCTGGCTGCGAAGAAACTGGTCTGTAGAATCCTTATGTAGGTCTCAAGTGTTGTTGGGTTTTTATGCTGGGAACCGGGAAATGCAAATTAAACAACCAGAATCTGAGTCATCATTGAGAACTACAATGGTTTTCAGAAATAAAATGCTTCTAAGAATGAGAAAGGTGGCATCACAACCTGAATGCCAACGCTGTTGTATTCCAACAATGACTTACATTGTTTTCACCACATTTAAAACCAAACCTTCAAACATGTGCCGAGTGTTTCATTGGCATGTACAAGAGAACTGAGCACATACTAAACTTCGTTACTGAAAAAGATGAATATATTTT
This sequence comes from Podarcis pityusensis, assembly GCF_964106645.2. Taxonomy (NCBI): domain Eukaryota; kingdom Metazoa; phylum Chordata; class Lepidosauria; order Squamata; family Lacertidae; genus Podarcis; species Podarcis pityusensis. The sequence continues at coordinate 52,665,074 of NC_138027.1, forward strand.
GCATTCTTACCTTTTCATTGAAACACTCAAGCAAGTCTTGGACATACCCTCGCATTTCTTGCAGAAATTTATACCGTTCACCAACACCCCCAGAAGACCCTTCCAATCTTTCGATTGCCTTGGTAGACTCGTCACGTCTTTGCAGATGCTTCTCATGTTGCTGCTGATTTGCTTTGTGAAATTCTCTCATTGAGTCCAACCTAAATGTCAATGGATGCACGTTTACATCCCAAAGCATACTGTAACCTACAGTATACATGCACTATTTTTCTTATAGTAAAGAAAACTACAAGAAACAACATTTAAAGCTGTACTGACAGCTTTAAAGAGATGAGGAAACTGTGGCCTTCTAGGTGTTATTGGTCATCTCTACTGACCACTGCCCATACACAGGCTGGTGGTCCAAGGAGGTCAGTTTCTCCATCCTCACACTACCCCACCCCAGAAATCTGTGCTTTTCCAACCCTCCCCAACATTCATAAACCCAAAGCTTTCCACCTAGTAGGAGAGTGCATTACATCTTTCTCTACTCCAAAAGCACCCTGCACACTCACTACATATGCTACTTTTATTTCTTCTTCCAGCTAATGCATAGTATACCCAGGGATCCTTGGTGTACCCTCTACCAACCACACACAAAAGTGGCTGTTTCTTTAGTCAATTTTACCTCATTTCTGAATTGTGTTTGAATCCTATGTACATATTATGTACATAAAGCACCCCGGTTTATATGGCTCCTTATGCTATATACAGGGTATTTATTATCTAACCACATTTCCCTCTGCATACTCAGTATCCTGAATCCCAGTTGCTCTCAACAGAAATGGGAAGCGCACAACAATTTCTCTGACCTTAACATTAAGAACTTGCTAACTCAAATACTTAACCTTAGATTAAAGGTGTCATTATTTATCTATTAATCTGACTCACCTTCAAGCCATTACGACACATGCTTATAGTAAGAAGCACATGCAACTGCTCAGTTAATCCATGTTATTTCCAATTTTCAGTAAATGTTACAGCATTTAAAACTTCTAAAAATGTAATGTTAAGCCTTTGTCTAAAATGTTTACCTATTCAGAAAAGAATGATTTATACTTCTCATAAAAATATAATGTGGTAAGCTAAGTATTACTGTTCTTTCAATCCCTGGGCTACAAAATTAGTTTTCAGTGTCCATTCTTTTCATGTACCAATCTTCAACATGATCAAATGGTCATTTCCAGAGAAGTAATCCAAGCAGCCTTTTGAACAGTTTGTTTTCTTCCTTTTTAAATGAGGATGTATGGGCTTCCATTGATGAAATTCTGCATCTGCCCCCCAGACTGAACCTAGAGGACAGGTCTTAAATTTTAAGAAGATGGTGTGCCCTACCTGTCTTTAAGCTGTTTCTTTACCAAATCAATAGTAACAGGAGTCATCTCATTACTGGGAGTTTTGAAAGGTACTGTATTATCTGTTTTGTGAGATTTTGTCTCCGATGATCCATAAGCAGCATATGTGTAAGGAATGCCATAAGATGAACCATAAGGCATTGTATGGTAAGTATTCTGGTAGTACAGGTTATTCACTTCAGCAGGTTGACTTGCTTGAACCTATAGGAACAAAATATGTGTAAACCTTATTACAAAAGCAAGGTCACAAAGCTAATTCAGTCCAACAGGCAATTTTTAGAAATTATATCTTAAATTCTACCTGCCCATGTATATGTTTCATTTGCACACAAGTGCTTATCAAGGAAAGAAGCACCTCAAAACATTCATTACTCAATGATAAAACAGGGAAAATTTGCTTGGATAATTCGTCCTTTCAGCTATGCTTACATTTCTGGTATGCAAATTGTTTTTACTGAAGGGGCACTTTTATGATGGGAGGAGGAGAATGGAGGTCCCCTCTTCTATTCTTTAAAGTGCACTGCCAACCAGTCCTATTGCCACAACTGTCAGATCCTCTATTTACCTCTCACCTCTCAGTTGTGGTCCTGACCTGTTTAAGGCTTTATAGGTCAAAACTAGCACTCTGAATTGGACCTGGAAACTAATTTGCATCCAGATTAGGATTGGTATTATATGGACAAACCGTTTTGCCCAGGTGAGCAACCTGGCCGCAAAATTCTGCACCATTTGAAGTCTCCAAACCTTCTTCTGAAGCAGTGCCGTGTATAACACACTCCAGTAATATAACCTAGATGTTAGATTAGATCTAACCCATGTTTCATCAAACCCTGGTCATGTACCAGTAGGCCTGTTCAAGAAGTAAAGAATAATGGGTCAGGACAAGGTCAGCCCCAGAACTTAGCTGTCAAATCTCTATGTCACAGGTATCTACACCTCTTTTCTCCCCTCTATCACTGGCAGTTGGGGGTAAGATGACAAATCAGGAGCTTTATTTAGCCAAAGGGTCAACATTTGCTACTACAATTTTAGAATTGCTTTAATACATGCCTGAGGTATATTAATGCCTTTACGTATCTGTTCTTGCTCCCATCGACTGAGTTCTTCATCCTGTTCCCCAGCAATCAGGGCTTCGTCATCACTTCCTTCGATACCTGAGCACAAAAACATAACAATCAGTAGGAATAGCACACACTAAATAATGGCATATTGAATACTGTATTTGAGTTTTCTAAAGCTTCCATGCCTTTAATGAAAAAAGCAAACATGTAGCCCTGTTTCTGAGGGAATCTCAATATGGGGGCATGTGCCCCTACTTCATATTCTGTTGAGTGAACTGCGGTGTACCTAAGTATGTTTGAGGAAAGAAGATTTTTGCAAATTCCTGTACAAAATAACCGGCTCTGCACCCTGTGCACTAATGAGAAGACTGGAACTCAGCTATCAGCCAGATTTTGCACTTCTCTTAAAGTTGTGGCAGAGTTCACAGTAGTTTAAACTTATCAAAATATGAATGAAAATACATGTTTTTGTATTTCTTAAAATCACAGATTAATGCAGAAGAACAACAAAATTGTGGATAAACACTTGCAACAGTGACATATATCAGAAACAGGTATTTTGTCATTTTTAGTTGTACTATGATTGACCACAGGCTCCTCCTCATTCTCATTCATACTCCGATATGCAGCTACAATGACCGAAAGTACATTGTATAACTGGAAAGGCACTTCCATTTGTGCATGATGATTTCCCCAAATCCATCTCCACTCCTGATGCATTCCCCATGCCATATGCTAGACAATACCTGAGCCTCAGCAATGTTTTTGGAGGTTTCAGGGAGCTTCAGCAAGGAGGCAGAGGGAAAGCCTAACTGTGCAACTGGATTTTCATTCAAGCTTTAGAACCAAGCCAAACTGTTTACTATAACTACCAATGAATTTATAACATGCAACCTCACTATTACATTATACTATTAAGCCACTGAAAATACAGTTTTTGAAAACAATTTACGCCAAACACTTTTAATAGCAACAGCAGAGCATTTGGAACTTATTGCAACTTTTCATCATTTTACCTATTTCCTCTGCAATTTTTTGCCTTTGGGACTTCTCTTTCACAGAAAAGACTATTCTTCGCTTCTCATCATCATCTTCATCGTCACTGGCATCATTTTCATCTTCTCTAACAAGGCGCCCTTTCCCTGGATCACTGTCAAGTGGCAAAAAGTCCCCAAGCTCACGAGCCATTTGGCGCTTTTTCCTAGCAGCATGAATAAAAGCAGCATCTGGAATTTCTCCTAGAAAAAAAATGAATGTGCTTTTAAAAAGCCATCAGTTATATTCAATCGTGTGTTCACCTGCTACAGTTCCACCTGCGTTCTAATTCCAACTGGCTGCAACAGAGGCACAGGCAAGACATCATGACCTACTCCCTCAACCAGGCTGGGATAATCTGCTATCCAGCTCTCCTCCAAATATTTCTTCCCTGCAGCCATCCCACCTGGCTTTATTGAAGAGAGAGTTGATACAGCAAGGCTTGCTGCAGCAGTACTTTCAACTCCGTGGTTATGTAGAAGTATAACAATATCTGAATATTGTATGAGTAGCCACATTGCTGAGATTAGTGCTTTATCAGATAAAGACAAAATAAGAAAAAGAAAATGTAAAGCTTTCAACATGCTTAGACAGAACAAGATCTCTAAGAAAAGGCACATCACATCCACCACAGGCTGCTAATTTCCTGTGATCGGAAGAAAATGCAATTAAGTAGAATCTGTAGTAAATAAGACCAACAGAATCAAATTTACTAAGCCAGAATTAGTTCTAAATAATTCATGAAACAGAAGTCAACAAGAAAAATTTGTCAAAGAAGATTAAGATGGACTATGACTTTTAAATAGATATTCAAAGATGGAAGCCGATCAATTACATAAACTAAATCAAATCTCAATATTCTGTTAAGGTATTAATAAAAAGTGATCTAATTAAGATAATGAATTGGTTTCCCTTTCCCCTAATTTCAACTTAAAAGGCCAGCTAAAAATACCTGGTCTCTGAAGTAGAAAGGAGCAACAGCTCCAAAAAGCCCCCCATGCTGTGAAGATAACGGAACTGGAACTGTGATGGGGCATCATCCAACTACACTGATTGACACAGCCCTGCCTATGGAATGAGAAAGGCAAAGAATTCATCTCAGGATAGCCTCCTCCTGAGAAAAAATACACTAACCTGGACGCAGAACATTCAGAGAAGACAAAGTACTTGAAAATGCTCCTACAGCTTTTGGCTTTTCTTCTTCTTTCTCACTTTCAACTTCCATCTCCTCTTCTCCTTGTTCACTGTTTGCAGCCCCATCTTCTTGAATTGCATCTTTAATCTGCCCTGTCTTGTCAGCAGACTGTTCAGCTGCAAAAAAAAAAAGTGTGCTCTTGAAGTATTGTTTTGGAAAAATTATTTTAACTGTTTTTTTAGAAACTCACATGATATACACCTGAGATAATAGCCCTGTGCAGTTCACAGATGTGACCAAAACTAATGAATTTTGGAACTAGAAAGTACAGTGAAATAATTGACAAATATGAAATATTAATTTGATTTCAACTGTTCCTTAAAAGGTTGGGGAAAGCACGTGTAGGAAAGGCTGAACTAAAACGTGAAGCTTAATAAGAAACGTTATTTAGGTTATTAACATACCTTAAATTAGGTTAAGAACTCTGCATCTTAGAGCTGATGAAATTTTGATTAATCTGAACCGTACTTTATTTGAACATCTACATATTTAATTGGTACTTGGTACTCTGGTTGCTTACTGCCAGTGCTTTTTTTCTAAAAAAATGTTTAGGGGTACTCTCATTTTCCTACTCATATTGAAATACTGCCCCTCAATGAGGCCAAACTTAGATTCACAAAATGTTTAGGGGTATGCATACCCGTGTCCCCCCAGAAAAAAAGCACTGCTTATTGATCCTATATTATTTGAAACTTAAATTTAGTTCCTACCATTATCAACTACCCCTGTACTTTTTATGCATTTTTAAAGTTAGTTCTCTGTTGAAATCCCTTCCCAGGAAACTTTGCCTAGCACCAACACTGATTTCTTTTCAGCACCAAGAAACAACTGTTTTATTTTCCCTAGCTTTTAAAGTATTTTAGGCATTAGACAATATTGTTCAACTACTCTGTTTTCATCCATCAGTTGTTTTTACTATGTAGTTTACTATAGCTACATATTTTCACTTTGTAAACCACACTCAACTAGTTGAAAGCTGGCATATAAATATTTAAGCATAACATTTCCTTTTCAGCTATAATTTCAAGATAAAGATTACCATCTGCTAAAGAATTGGTTTCTGGTTTTGTCTTCGATTTTTCAAGGTCTTCTTTGTATTCTTTCTTAAGAAGCTTTACTATCTTCTTGCTATAACTTGATTTCTTCACTTTAAAAACTTCTTCTGCTTCTTTAGGAGAAAAAATAAGCATAAATGAGAGAAATTACAAATCGGCAAAACAGTGACTGTCTCTTCAGCTATATAAAAGGTGTTATATAGTGCATTAAAATATATTAAATCCATCATTTTAACTTGACTAAATCAACAAACCCAGTTTGTTTTTCACAACAGCTAATCCTTACAATGGGAGAACCCAACCCACAGCTCCTGTGCTATCCCAATACCACAAGTCCTAATTTGTTGCAAGAATGAATTCCAAGAGGTCCAATAGCAAAACAATACGCATAGCACCTGAGGTGCAATATATATATACACTTTTAATGTAATTCTTTTAAACTCTTTGTTGGATGCTCGTCTTAAAGGCTACATGCTCATAATTAAAAGGCACTTTTAATAACTAAATTTTATTATTTACAATTCTTCATAAAGAATCTTAAACCAAATCATAGAAAACAGCACACCAGAATACAAAATAGGTAAATATAATTTTAACTTAAGTTCCAAAATTGGACACCTGCAGATTAATAAGCCGTTTTGTTCACTACATGTAAGGGTAGGGTGTATTGACATGTCCTAGAGCAACGTTCTTCTTTGAAATTAAATGTTCTTCTTTGAAATTAAATTTACAGGGCTCCCCCCCCGCCCCGTCAAGGCAATCCTTAAGTCAACACATACTTTTGCAAATGAATACTTTTGCTTTCCTAACCCACACATTACCATTTCTTAATTCTATTTACCCACAGGCCTCTAGACAAGGGTTGTGCTTGTTTCCATAGGAGTACTCTTTACAATAGTCTTTCAGTCGAGTACAGAAACATGCATACAAAACCAATGCATGTAATGTCACTTATGAAGGATGTATATAAATAGCAAGCTTTCCTTTAAAATATATTTAAGTTGTAACTGAGAACCATATTTGTAAATCTTTTATTAGAGGGAAATATACACTTGGCTGCATCCTTCATAACTGATGTGTTCTTAAAGATTAATTCCCAAGTGTAAAACATCATTTTCAAAAAAAGTGATTAAGGAGGTCCAGCAAAACACACATTTGAAAACTTCTATGTAGATAAACCAAATCAATGTCAAATTGTCCAAAGTTCATGTCTGGCTTTTAGCATAGTAACTTGAGTACTACATAAGTTATCACACAAGTTTGTTTCAGTTCAGTGTCCTACCTACAATATCACTGTTTATTTTGGAGCTCTGATGAATACATTTGTTCCCAACAGTACGAAAGATTTGACTGGTTACCTCCAAAATGTTATATTAAAGGAAGACTAAGAACTTTCTGTTCTAACAGCTTTTAGTTTTTGAAATCTCTGTTATAACCTGCATTTCCTGAAATTCTGATATTTTAGCTGCTGTTTCTGGTGTTTTCCTTTTTTTATTTATCCACCCGTTTTTCTTTATGTTGTAAGCGACTCTGAATGTTTTTTATGACAAAAACATAGGATATAAGCCATTGAAAAATATAAAGTACACTCTCCACCTGCCTAATTTCCAGAGGGGAGGAAACTCAAAGAAAAAGATGTCATATACCATATTGGGCTATATAGGCAGCTTCCTACTATAAAGCTATTCTTGAGTATTTATCAAACAAAGATGTTTCATTTTTATTAGAGGAAAACAAACTGTTCTAGTTTGCCCCGGCAACTATCAAAACTTGCTTCAACATTTCACAGGGTGGCCAGATGAAATTCCACTACAGGAATTCCATATCCTCTTTTCATAGACATTTAATTGTTGGCTACTTTGTTTTTGTGCGGATGGGGTTGGGCCAAGACAGAATATCAAGCAGAAATGAGCAACACTTAAAAGACAAGACAGTGTGCATATTTTTATACTCCAAGGATGGGAAACCTGTGACCCTCTAAATGTTAAATAACATCAAGCTCAGTCACCACAGCCAATGGTCATGGATGATGGAAGCTGTAGTCCAGTAACATCTGGAGGGCCTCAGGTTTCCAATCCCTGCTATATTCCCATGCCAACAGCACAACCCTATGTGCCAACTCAATAGTTAATCCCATTGAATTAAATGAGGCTTTCTCAGAGGTAAGTGGTTATAGGATTGCTGCTTGAGTGTTAGCCCCCTACCCCCAAACAGCCAGACTTATTACTGACTAGGCTTGTATAGAATCACACTGTTCACAAACTGTCATGAGTACTGGTGTAAGACAGACCCCTACATGGGAATATTTTAAAAACATTCCCTCTCTAGGTAAAAAAAATAGGAAAGTATATAATATGTATACAGAAATGCAAAGTTTGGTTATACAAACAAAACAATATCTGTTTGTAAATTAACAAGGTACAGTGGTTGGATTTGCACCACTGTCAATGAAATATATTAAATTATATCAATGATATCAATAGGAAAATTGATTTACAGCCAATGATTTAAATTGACTCCTTTTTTTGCTGATTTAAACTCAATATACCTTGCTATCTTTGCAGTCTCTCAGTGCTCCTCTAACATTAATAAGGAAGCAGTAGCACCAAGTTGGCAGACAAAATTATTCATGCAATTAATTTAGTACAGACTGACAGTGTTGTTCTGGGAACAGGACTTATTGGCTGCAAATTTATTTTGGTCAGAAATAGAACTGTCAGTGATGACTGAAATTTATGACCCGGTTTTCATGCAAGACTATCTCTGCATGTGGCTTTTCCCTCTAACAATGCATGGATCAGTGAAGAATTAGATCCCCACCCACTTCTGTACATGTTTAAAATTAAGAGCTGCAACTGAAACATGTAACTCTTTCATACTATGCACTTACTTTCATCACACCATGGTACAAAATGCCTCATTTCAAAACCTCTCTGAGATATATCTTTGGGGCTTCCCTACAATAACTCAGTAGAACGTATGCATGCTTAATGTATGTTTACAATGAAGCACATGAATGTAATATGACATATGCATATATGTATGTCATGTGTGTGAATGTGGGGGGGGGGAGAGAAATGGAGGCCATTCTCAATATCTCCCGCGGCCATTTTACCGATTTCTCCCCAATATTTCATTTTCAAGCCAACATGTGACATCTGTACCCGATTGGAAGCGCACCTATTTTCTACTCCGCTACTGAATAATCTCCATAGTTCTGAGCTGCGACGAATTCCACATATATAGCGTAACGCAGCAAGATGTACACGCGGTGTAGGCAGTGCAGCCTAAGCGGAAGCGCTTTGCCATATGGCAGGTAGGTTGTAAGCTAGCAAAGGCCGGAGGAAGGCGGGGGACGGGAAAGCCTCCCCGCCTGAAGCAACCGAGTTTCAAATGACTGGGGAGGCAAAGCGGGGTGGAGAAGGCGAACGGCAGCGAGGGTCGGGCAGCGGGAGCAGCTAGGCCTCGGCCGAGGGAGTGGAGACGAGGGCGCCCGCTAGGCTGGCTCACCTTCTTCTTCATCTTGGAAGCTGAGGAGGCTGAGGCTCCCGCGTGGCGGCGGCGGCAGCTCCTCCTTGTTCTTGTTCTTCCGCTCCTTCAGCTTAGAAGCCGCCGGCACCAGCCCGTTGTTCCCGGGGGGCGTCTGTTGCGAAGGGGGCGGTGGGGGAGGGATAAGAACAGGCGGCGGCGGCTGGAGCTGCGGGGCCGTCAAGCCGGCACCGCCGCCCCGGCCGGCCGCTTCAGGGCCGCCGAAACCGAAGCCGCCGCTGCCGCCACCGGGACAAGCTAGGGGGACGCAGCCCGTCGGGAGCGGCAGAAGCGGCGGCTTCGGACCCGGCAGCAGGTCGGCCTCTCCAGAAGGCCCATCCTCTCCTGGCGGCGGCGCCGGCGGCTGTTGCTGCTGAGGCGGCGACTCGTCTCGCTCTTCGTCGTCCTCCTCAGACTCGTTCCGCTTCCGCACGTTCACGCGCCGCGCCTTGCGGAACATTCCGCTTAGGCCCAACCGACACCGGCGCGCGGGAAAGGACCTGCACAGAAAAAAGAGCGACGGACGCAGAGGCGCAACCCCCGCAGCAGCAGCAGCAGCAGCCCGGAGAGAGAGCGCGCGCGCGCACACCGCCGCTCGCTCCTCAACTCGCTCTCCGCAACTGCATCATCGAAGCCATAAACCCGGGAGTTGGTCACAGCGCCCTCTGCTGTTCGCCGCCGGCTTGACCCCTCCCTCCTCCCGTCATGGGGAGGAGGCGGGGAAGTGGACGGCTTGCTGCGGCAACCGAACGCTTCCCTTCGTCCACCATAGACGCGGCGGCAAGAGCGGCCGCCAGGGTGGTGGCTGTAGAAACCAGCCATCTTGAGCCTTCAGAAGCGGTGCGGGTGGGGAGAAAGGAAAGGATATTACTGTATGGGATTCTTTCTGCTGGGAACGGCGGTATTATTGTGGGGGGAGGGGCATTAAAAATGCTCCTCTGTCATTTGACTAGTGCTGTGCCATGACTGCTGGGCGCCTTTTGCTTCATCTCCTAAATGTGTTTCATAGCACAGAAGGATTATTATGCTTTCAAGTAGGGATAAAAGATCTGTGGTCCGCCAGACGCTGCAGGACTCCCAACTCTCGTCAGCTGTGACCATTGGGCAACAAAGGCGGGCGGGGCGGGCACGGCTTCCCTTCCCTTGCTTCAGGGCTGATTGACAGGTGCGTGTTCCGGCACTTGACGGCTGCATTGAGTCAGGACTTGTACGTGCAAGTGGCGGACCGAACAATTACAAGGGCAGGTTGACTTCAAAACAGGTTCCTGCGCCTATATTTTAACAGAGACTTGGATTTGTATTAATAATTAGCAGGCGACAAGTTGGGCCTCCGGGGGGGGGGGGATGAGAGCCTTCAAAATTCTAAATTCTCAGGCAGGAGGAGGGTGAATTGAAGGCAGGAGGAGGGTGAAGTTGTCGGCTGGGTAAACAAGCCAAATCGGTCCATGGTTTCTGAAACGGGAAGCAACCCAGCACTGGGGAGTCTTCTCATCCGAGGAGGTACAGATACTAGCTGTTGAAGATGTGGATTATTCGGCTCTTAACTGGCCCTGTTGGCACCTTCAAAGGTCTCCTTTAGGTAGTGATCTGGAGTAAGTGAAGGTGGGCAGGCAGCAGAGCCAGGCACCTCACAGCAAACTCCTCCAGGGCACCTCTGGATTTTTCCTTTGAGCAGGCCAGCCACCTGCTTCTCAGCATCCTCTCTGCTGCCATATTTGTGAGGCTCATATTTAGGGTGACTCTGATGCCCTCCAACTACCAGGAGAGTGGGCAAGGTGTCAGGCTGCTTGCCTCAGACACCCACAACTTTTATGACATCAGGGTTTCATGCAGGTAAATTTCCCAGCCCTATCTGGAGACACCCAAGGATTGAACCTCAGACCTTTTGCATGCTCTACCATTTGAGCTACATCCCTGTTTTGCAAGTACTCATGCCTTGGACTCTACTGAAGGGACTTTCTCTGCCTCCAGCTGAGGGGAGAGGTGCATCTCATTATTTAAGGCTGCCTTTTTGAAGGAAAGGGGCAAGTAGGAAAGGACCTGCCAGGCAGCCACAGAAGCACTTCAAGTTCCCCTCATCCCTCCCTTGATCTCTTAGCATAGGGGTGGACAGCCTCAGGTCTGAGGGCCAAATGTTGCCCTCCAGGCTTCTCTGTCTGACCCTTGGAACACTGCCCTGGCCATACCCCTCACTTTCTCTGCTTCCAAATATTTTTGCCTTGTCTGCCTGGAGATAGAGAAGGGTGTGTGTAGAAGCTAGCCTACTATATGAAGGTAACATTTTTATTTGTTGTTCACCCTGATTTTGCATTAGTACTGGCATGTGGCTCTCAGAAGGCCTCTAGAAGGGAATGTAGCCCTCTAGCTGAAAAAAGTTTGAATCTCTCTTCATCACCCACCTCTCACATCTCTTGTTCTGAACCTCACTCCTCTCCCATGTGATTATATCCACCCATGCAGTCCCCCTCTTTTAACATGGTCATATTTTGTACTTGCATGAATCTGTCTCTTGTCCATTGGCACTGATTTGGCTACATAAGCACTGCACTCTCCAGGTTAGAAACAGAAAATGCAAGTGGGGCCCTATAACAATATACAGTCATACCTCGGGATAAATACGCTTCAGGTTGAGCGCTTTTGGGTTTTGCCGCTCATACATTCGCAGGCAGTCAAAATGACGTCACGCGCATGCGCGGAAGCGGCGAAACACGACCCACACACACACAGACGTGCTGTCGTGTCTTACGTTCTGTTCGGGATGCGAACAGGGCTCCGTATTGCAGTGTTTCTGTTCATGGTTGCAGTCACTCCATTCCTCACACGCTTGGGTTTTCCTTCCATCTCCTCAACAGTCAGTCAGCATTCCTGCCCACTGACCAATCAGTGCTCATTTGGCTGTGTTGAGGGGTTGGGTTGAACACAGTAGTGCCCAATCCCAGCTACATTAAAATATTGAATGTGTAGTTTCTGAGATGAGCCATTTTCAGAAAAGGTTTTGCCCAAATGCATTGTTTTTTAAGTTGGCCAGAGTGTGCTGTTCACAGGTATGTTGCGGTATTGTTTATCTTGTCAAATATCTCAGTTATCTGCTATGGCTTCTTTTCTCCAGATTATTTAGTGTGAACTTCCTGTCCTGCATTGCAACTATGAGGTTCATGATTTAAAATGTGGTCATTGGTAACTTTGTCCTTAAGCCCATCCATGGTAAAGAAATATGGAAACTAGGATCAGCTTTGTTGGAGGATACAGCTGTACAGAGCTAGCTATAACAAAGCTGATCCCAGTTTCTGGATTCATAATACAGTACAATTTTGTCATTGCTACTGTCTTGCTCACAATTGTAGTTCAATACTTTTTTGTTAGTTGAATATATATTTTTGTTACTAGGGGGCAGCAGACTCTTAAGATATTCACTACTTTCATCTGATTATACTAGGGCTTCATCTACTATACATAGTAACAATATCAATATATTAAGTTTTATATCAGATTTTGGAATTGTTCCAAATCATTCCTTCAAGGCTACAGATGTGCACAATTTGTTCTTGGAAATATCTTTTGTCTCACTGAGAAATAATATTTAATGAAATTCAGTCAAAATCTAATGTAGACTGTAACTGCTTAGTGCTTCTGTGAACATGTCTCTACATTTTTCTCACATTTTGATATGAATTAAATGCCAGTACTTTTTACACAGGAGTTGGTGTCTTCACTAGCAGAACAATCCAAACCCCTCTTACACTGTGTTGAGGTGGGTGGGTTTGGATTAGGTGGAGTTGCCCCTCCAACCAGCTCTCCTGGCTTATCTGAGAGGAAAATCCGAAAATGTGACTTTGCAAGGGAAGGGACAGGGCTGAGCTGGCCCATGAGCCATTGGATCCTGAGCCAGTCTTATGGCTGTCACATGCCAATGTTGGCCAAAACAGCCTTGCTGTAGCTACAACAGTGTTTCTGCTGCTCCACAAAGCCATTATGGCAGAGTGGGAGGGAGTTACAATTGTCCCCGTAATGGGTTAGTTTACTGAGCAATATAGAGTATGGTGTATTGGGTGTGTGTGTGTGTGTGTGTGTGTGTGTGTGTGAGAGAGAGAGAGAGAGAGAGAGAGAGGAACCCAGCCTATAGGAGGCATTAACAACATAAGGGGGCTACATGTAAGAAGAAACAGTACCTCTGCCACCCACAGTTGTTGCTGAAGTGGCTAAAGGAGGAATGTACACTGAATTAGGACTCGTGCAAGAAGTCAGTTAGTTGCATTGAAAGTCCCTCAAAGGCATATGTTTTAATATTTCATTGCACACACATTTGCAAGCTGCACAGAAGCTTCGAAATAGAGCGTACTAGAAAACAATATAAAATACTTCAAAACCATCTTTTTTTCAGCATAACCAGGTAGCTCAAGCAAAATCACTTGCTAGTTGGCATTAGTAAAAACTGCAAAGAAAATAGCTGTGCTTAGTTAAAACTTGATGTACATGATAACATTTTCATCTGGTAAAACTGGATACATTATTGTTCACACTGTTTACTGAGCTTAGTATTCCAAATACAAACTGCATCTCAAACAACATAACTCATAAGTAATTATTATCAGGTAGTCAAATGCCAAGAGCTATGGTGTTACAAGGAGAAATCCACATCACAGTTAAATAATATGATCATGAATATTGTATAAGAAAGTCCTTTGACATTAAAGTTACGTATATTATTTCCAAAAGTTGCTGATTTGACATTGTGTTTATCTACATTGTTTTTTATCTGGTCAACAAGACATAGTAATAAGTTCAGAATGTTGTTCTTTTGATTTATTTTCTCTGAGGATCACACATACAGTAACAAAACATGTTTTAATCTGCTCATACAGTTGAAAACCCCAGCTACAGGTGCATTTACCTGTATGAGGCACGCAACACTATACAGTTGATGTCCACAATCACTGCATTTTAATGTGTGCATATAAAACATTTAAATGTGTATATTAAATATGTAATATATATAAAGAGGCTTTAAAGCATAAGAATCCAGCACTGCAGAAACACTATAGGAAGTAGAGGAGCCAATTATCTGGAGAGCTTTGCGCTAACCACTTGTGTAGTGCTGAGAAGTACACTGAGGGGTAATGTAATTACCTGGAATGAAGCCATTAATTTGCTTATTTTAATTTACACATACTTAGATTTTGTACTAATAAAATTACAGAATAAAACTTAATTCCTGGAGATCAAGTCATGAAGTACCTAAATCATTGTCTAAGGCAGTTCTTAACCTTACAGATGCGTATGATTCCTACTCCTTCATGGCTCCATTGCCTACTGCTTCAGTAATATTTGAATGAGGGAAGGTGTCAATAACATGGTCATTTCCTGGGCCAATGTCTAAACACTACTACAACTACCATTTGGTTCTTCCCTCCCCTGAACAGTTGTCATTCCAACTGGACGCCCTAAGAACACTTGCATAACTTCATGATGGAAGGGCCAATTGCATGGTTATTTCCCATGCCAGTGGCATCAGCTGCCAGTGAGATCATGGCTGGCATAAGAAGTATTTCTTTTGCCTGATCTCCCATGTTTAAGCATTCAAACAGCTGTTATTTGGCTGCTTCCTTTTCTCCCTGAACACTTGCCATTCCAGCTGGTCACTCTTAAGAACAAGTATGTTAAGTTTAAAAATTAGAACCTGAGTTTGCATGTTTTCGGCTTCCTTCCTGATCCCTTCCCCTTTTGTGTTAGACTGTTCTTGGTTGCAGGATTACAGTCTTGCTTTTTAACATTTGAACAGTGCACAGTACATTTTAGGCACTCTTATAAATGTTTACTAATATAGTGGAGCATCATGGGATGGAACTTCACAGAAGAACAAGCGCCGTAAAGAACTGGTACTTATCCATATTTAAGGCTGTCGGTACTTAACACTTCAAATCTTGGAAGTGGTTTTTTGGCACTGCTTCATGGGTTCTGGACATTTAAAATATTTTCCTCAATCTGCATTAGTGTTCAGCTTAAGAGCTGAGTCCTATACATGGTTAGATCTCTAGCTCATATTTGATAGGTCTGTAGCATGAAGTGGGCAGCTAATTTGTCCCATCAATTTTTTTTCCATCCAGGAAGCTGGTTTATTATATTTTTATCATAGTGGAATTTAATTATGCATTTCAGGACGTATGAATAATCCAACTACTGCATGAGTTATATTTTGAAGCCTCCTGTTTTCAGGATTTGTACCAGTTATTTCTTTCAACTGAAAGAAGATTAGTCAAGCAAACTCATCACAACTTCCTGAATTATTCCAGCTCCCCTTATAACTTGACATATTTTTTTCTCTGTCACTGAACATCTACAAGTTGGTTAGGTGCTTGTTTTAATGTAGCTGCTTTTAATTATATGTTATGGCATTATTTTCCAATTTAAAATGTTGGTAAAATTAATCCATATTTGCCAAGCAATATCCTAGGATACCAGATCCTATGGACCCAGTTCAGAGTAATGCTTGGGCACTTTAAGCACAGCATACTTTAAGGGCATACCGTATTTTTTGCACCATAACACTCACTTTTTTCCTCCTAGAAAGTAAGGGGAAATGTCTGTGCGTGTTATGGAGCGAATGCCTATGGATGGCGGGGGGATCTGCTGCAGTCGTGAGCAGAGGATCTATGGTTCCCCTTCCTTCCCTCCTCCGTGGCTCGCTTTGAAACAGCAAAGCGGGAGAAGAGCCGCTGAGTGGGGAGGAGAGAGGGACAGAGAGCCTGCTTGCTTTAAAGGAGCAAAGCGGGAGAGGAGAGGAGCCGCTTACACGAGTGGCTCCTGTCCGGTTGGCTCCTTTAAAGCAAGCAGGCTCTCTGTCCCTCTCTCCTCCCCACTCAGCTGGTTAAATAGCAGCAAAGTTTTTCAGCGCGCCGGGGAGGAGGGAGAGAAGCAGAGCTTGCTTGCTTTAAAGGAGCAAAGCGGGAGAGGAGAGGAGCCTTCTCCTCTTATACCCCTCTTCTGCATTATTAACAGCATCCTTCTCTACCCACCCCACGCGTGTTCCTTGTCCCTTGAGTGCTTTTCCTTCCCTCCCCACTTAAAACGTGGTTACAAAGCACAGATCTACATGGATCCTCAGGATTTTTGCATTGGGCTACCCCAAACTCCCCGTCAGATCACATGTCTGTGGCCATAGCATGAACCACAAAAATCATACATCCACTGTTTTGTTTAGAATATTTTTTTTCTTGTTTTCCTCCTCTAAAAACTATGTGCGTGTTATGGTCGGGTGCGTGTTATAGAGCGAAAAATACGGTACTTCATGGTGAATAATGATTGGGAGTTAGTGTTGAATCTATTGAGCTCTGCAAACAATTTTGTTGTTTGAGATAGGACCAAAGAGTCAAGTAGTCAGGTAGCCTATGTTTTGAACATAGCAGGTTGCAGGCAGCTAACAGAGGAGCTCTGAATGAAAATGAACTCCCCCATTGTTTACTCAAATAGAAAATATAGAGCCAGTGCTTATTCGGTTTCATTCTACATTTGTATTTGTGTGTGTGGTTTGAAGCAAAGGTGGGGAATGGAGAGCCAATTTCTAGCCCTCAAAGCTCTTCTCAGGCCATGCCCTTCACTGGCCCTACTTCATACCCTGATTGTTTTTGCATGGCTGGCATGGGCCCTCCCATCGTTGGCATGGTTGCCCCAAAGTGAGT
Source organism: Podarcis pityusensis (assembly GCF_964106645.2). Classification (NCBI taxonomy): domain Eukaryota; kingdom Metazoa; phylum Chordata; class Lepidosauria; order Squamata; family Lacertidae; genus Podarcis; species Podarcis pityusensis. Next base: position 52,682,018 of record NC_138027.1, read on the forward strand.
GCATCCCTTAGGGATTCCATCTTCTAAAGGAATGCCAGGAGCTCTGTTTCTACAAGATTGTATTTCTGGCAACGGCCTATGGCTGCTCTATAGAAACGGCCAAGCATACTGTGTCAGTATATGAATGTTATAATACAGCTTTTGTTATTTGTGGTGAAGAACGTGTCCAAATATGGCAGATGTGGAAAGTGGTCTGTAATGTTGGAGATGTTTTCCACACTGTATGATTTTAGTGGAGAGTAGCCACTGAAGAGAGAGGTGTCTAAAACAGCAATGTATGTGATCATGTTTCTGTCTCTGCATGGCATCTTTAATTTGCCTTGTGCTTCATTGTCGTGGCTGCTGTAGATAGTTAAGCTTTGTTCTCGTATCTGGCCATTGATCTCACTTTTTATCTGTAGTCTTCGCAGTCCCCAAATGGTCAGATATTTTGCTGACAGCGGAATCGTGCCACATAGTGAGAGCTTCAGGTCATACACAGCTGTAAAGTTCAACAGCATTCTCAACATGGATGTTTCCGTGAACCAAATTGTAAGATTATTGTAGTAGCTTTTGTCTATTGTATAGGGCAAAACAGTCTTGCAATTGCAGATCAGATTTGCCAGACTGTAATCACAGTCATTGTCACTAATATCATCAGGACATATGCAGTTACGAATCGTGCTTTCCTTGGTGAAAATAAGAGTATTATTCTTTTGGCCTTGTACAAAACTATCCAGACAGAAGCCTAAAAAGCCAACCAAAAAGAGATGGTGTCCATGGACTAATACTGCCATCATTATTACAGTGTTCTTAGCCACAAGAACCTCACTTCATTAAATCAGCAGATCTGATGACTGCAACCTACAGAGAATAAAAGTAAGATGATTATTACCATACAGTACACACCCACAATTTTCCTACCTTGTCTACTTATGGCTGGTTTCCATCAGTCTAAGCAGGCCCAAATTACTGATAGTTGAGGGCAGTAATTACTTTTGGAGACCATGAAACCCTCTTTGCAGAACAAGTAGAGATTTGTCCCAGGCTGAAATTCCTGCTTCTGTAGGAATTTGGGTTGTCTTGGTACGTTGCTGTCTCTAGCTGTAAAACTGAGAATAATGATGATATAATTCATAGGGTCATTGCAAAGACAAATGAGATGGATTATGAAGTACACTGCACATTGAAACTTTGATAAGAAACAATCATATTTTAATGCTGAACTTTACCGGTCCTTACTTCATAGACTTCAGTTTTAATTCTTTTGCAGTCCTTAATGCAATAACCAAAGATGAGATGTGCCTTGAATCAGTTTTTCATTAACTTCCATAGAATACAGACTGGAGCTTTCCTCTTGGTCTTCTGAGCACTTCCTTTATTCTAGAATAGCTGTGCACAGGCATCAGTCAGGACAACATGCAGCTGATTCAGATTTGCAACAAGTTAAGTAAGTTTTATTGGCTTCATCATACACCATAATAAAACTAAAATACGAGAACAAAATAAAATCCAATAATTCAGAGGATCTGCACTATATTACAATCCATAGCCAGATGACAGCACAGTATGCTCTGTGTTATAGTTGAACTGATGTTCTCTGCATAGGAATCAGAATGATGGCAATGTGACATTTTCCTGCTCGCTCTATTTCTGCTTGGAGGTGTAAACTGTTTGGCAAGCCTTCATTGCAGAAAAAAGTACAGTCCTTGGGCAGTTGCCCAGGTGTGGTCTCCCATAGAGCAGTGTGTAATATAGTAGCAAGTTTTTAATACTGCATTTTCAATTTGTAATCCTGGGACCTCATGGTAAAGGCAAGGTAAGAGATCTAACAAGTAAACCTCTTTAGGCTGCAGAAAGTTGTAGCTGCTTTGCTCAATTTTCCATGAGCTTTTGTGCTAGAAGTCAGTTACTTCCAGGGTTGAATTACAATGTTGTTGATCCATATTCTGAGGTCCAGGCATCTTATGTTGTGCTTTGCTTCTTCTAGAACATGCTCAGCTTTCAGAGAAGCTGTGCATCCATTCACATGACTTCTCAAAGGGCAGGCAGTCTTCCAGACATGGGGATGTATGAAATAAGGTAGCCCAAAACATGTATCAGGGTGCGGGGATATATGAATTTTACTTCCTTATTCAGTCTATTCATGCAGTTCTGTGTATAGGGAACTAGTAGCCAACATCAGCTATGTTTCAAGGTAGTACCCCAGCATACATTTCAAATCTTCTGCGGCACAGAATATTCTGTTCCTCATGATGATCAGGGTATGATATTCAGAAGACATCATAGCCATTTATCCTGCGTTGCCTTGTAAGAAGGAAATATTCTTTCAAAGACAGAATAGGATCAGATGTCCTAAAGCTGTCTCCACTCTACTCTCATATATTCCCCCATCCGAATAAGTGAGAATGGTGTTTTCTACCTTTTAAAACCCAATATTTAGTTCAGACTCTTTGTGGATATCTCTTCAACAGCATACCAGAGATGCCAATAAAATGCAGTTAATACTAAACAAAGGTCAAATTCATCTCACCTGCAACACTTTTGAGGTTAATTGAGTTACCTCAATAATAAATCTGGTCACAAATGTCTATGAGCCCAATCATGCATTAACAAGCAGATCCAATTACAACAGTTTCCTGACAGCGTTTTCTCATTTTTTATCTTGGTTTCTAGGCTCGGGTAAGTCAACTAAATCAAAACATCTACAGTACCACTATTGTGCTATATATAGACTAATATTTTGCTCGCACTTTGTTTAGCTCTGAACTTGTTTATCTATTTGCCAAGTAACATGCTGCAACACAACAGTCCTAGAAAATGTTTTAACAAGTGCAGCATGAACTGCACCACAGTAATTTTTAATGAAGGAGCAGATAGGCATCACTTGTAGGGAATATTGGAGGGGGGGGGTTATATTTCCATAACAAAGTTTGTGGGGTTTTAGCTCTCACTACACTTAATTGTTCCATCTACCAATCGGCGAAAAGGCAATATATTTTGGAACCTGCTGAAGCAGAAAATTCAAATGACACTCCCTCTACAGTGAAAATAAAATGGATTAACTTATTGACCATTCATGGCTTTTACAATGATGCCCCAAATCTGCCACCTAAGGCAGCAGTCTCATTCTGCCTAATGCTATGGCTAGCCCAATTGGGCAGGCAAAAGGAGGCATGCAACTTGTCCCTAGATTTTCTTAAAGTGTGGCAGCAGAGGCTTCTATGGCTGCCACTAGTTTCTGAGTTTGTGTGTATCCTCTCTGATTGGAGTAAAGGTGATCCTTCAATGTGTGAGGGATGGTATTTAGAAAAAGGGGAGTGAATGTGGCTACTGTTTCTGGTTTATTCTATCCAGGGTTGGTACCTTTGCGATACCACCTGAAGCAGCCCATGTATTTGAGTATCATAATCCGCTGTTATGAATAAATAATATCAGTAAAAATACTATATTTGAGAATCAACTTTCTTATATCCATTTACTCACCTTAGCTTTGCTTTGTTCATATCATGCCTCCAAAACCAGCACCACTTCACATTTGACTTGACTTGCTGTGCTTGAGCAGAGTTATTCCATACAAGCAAGAAGAGTTACTTTTGGAAATGTTTTCTCACCTTTTCTGGCTCTTTCTGCAACACAAACTAGTGTCAGTGAGTCCTGAAGTTTCTCTGTGCTTTAGCAAGTACCACCCTGAGCCACATACTCTTCCTCTGATAATTTTCACCACCCACATTGCACTGATATTTGATCCAAGGGTTACCTACATGGTTGTGCGTGTTTCAAGACTCCTACTCAAACTACTTTACTGCTTGCATCATTCGGCATTTTGAAAAATAGTTTCCCTGTAGCGGTTGGCAAGCTGCTCTTTATGAGAGTGGAAAATCTGTTTGACTACAATGACAAAGTCTGTTACGATCAATCACCGGCTCCTGTTCTTTAATGCATCTTTTGAACGGCTATTAGAATGGGGAATAGAGAATACTTGCTGGAACTCAGACATAAAAACCAGCTACTTGCCATTTAAGAAGAATAGTTTTTAACAGAAATTGCTCATTATCTGTAACCTATGTACCTTTGAAGAAGTGCAGGAAGTGACTGCCTTTCTTACACAGCAATGCTAAAGCATCCACAACACCAGAAAAACAGCAATAGCATCTTTTTTTGGATAAATATTCAAAAGATCTGAAGCACTATCAAAAAATTCTCACATCAGCGCTCATAACCAAATGTCAGATAGGTCAGGATTTTGTTTGACTAGTAATAACAAGGCTTGTTATTCTGACATTCATTCACGGATACACATTTAATAATAATAATAATAATAATAATAATAATAATAATAATAATAATTTTATTTATACGCCCTCCCCAGCCAGGGTCGGGCTCAGGGCGGCTAACAATAAAACGTAAAAGAAAAAACAACAACAACAAACAAAGTTAATTAAAATACGTCTTAAGATGCAGCTTAAAATGCAGCCTCATTTTAGTAGTAGGCCATAAATCAAAACCATAAAGGGAGGAAACATCAGATATTCACCCAAGCTAGCTATCCATGCTGGTCCTACATTGAGGCTTTTATTGGCCTGTATCTTCATTTGCAGTTATACTGATTTCTTTTACCTCCATTTCTTGCTTCAGGTGTTTAGATCCTATTTGAAAACCAGGGGGTATAAAAACTGTCACTATTTACATGTTTGGATAATATTTTTCCTTCAACAACCCCTTGGACTGGTTGGATGCAGAGGAATGGTGGGAGGAACCAGCTGGGGAATCATCAAGGGAAGAAAGTTCAGAGATGGAACGGGGCAGCACAATGATGAGTGATCAGAGAGAAAAGAGGGAGACATCTGGGAGGAGGAGGTTATCGGAAGTTGAAGAGGTGACAGGGCTTAGTGAGCTGGGAGAGTCTGTGGCAGAAAAGTCCAGAATCAGAGGCAGAAGCTGAAGCTGAGGACGAGGCCAAGAGGCAAAAATGAGTCAAGCTGGTGAAGAGTCATGGGTATCTTCCCTTTCTGCTGCGATTAACTTCCCTCCACCCGCTTCCCAGAACCAGATGATTTCCTTATGGGACAGCTGCATATTCCTGCATTGCAGGTGGTTGGACTAGATGATCCTCGGAGTCCCTTCCAACTCTACAAGGATATGATTCTATGCTTCTCTATGCATGCCTGACCTGGCCTTAAGAAAATTCCAATTTCATAATATATTGGGGCAAATTTGTGTTGTGTAAACAACACAATTATAAAAAGCCAGATTTAAGTTAATAGCCAACATTTGTCATACTCAGAGTAGACACATTAAAAATATTAGTTACTTCTCCATTTATTTCAGTTTACAATCCAACAGCTAGTTCTATGTAAACCCTGTGTATGACTAGCACTGAATATTACCCATATTATTTTACAAACAGAAATGAGCAACAATAATAAGTTTATAAATAATAAGTAGGGGGGGGGAAGGAAACAAACAAACAAACTAAAAAAGGGGTCAAAATTTCAACCTTGTAGTTGAAATAAAAAGTAATCTGCTTTCAAAGAGCAGTTTAGTTTAGCAGAAGTCTTAAAACAGTACTTTCCCAAGTTTAATATACTGTACATTATTTAGGCCTTGTGGTTGGTTCTGTGGTGAAGCATGAAACTTCCTAGATAAGATGGAATTAAATTGGGAGCTTGTTATAAATAACATTCCAGTAGGACTAGATAGTAGTCCCCTGATCCTTAAAAAAAAAAAAAAAATAGAGGGGAAAACCCAACCACTAGTTTTCTGTAAATAAATTCTAGGACCTGTTTTGCTGTCATGACTGCGAAAGCCTCCAAGATGAGTTTGTGCAGATGTTTTGTCTCATTGTTAATTCCACTAGGCCAATGAACACCCTGTTCAAAAACATAAATCTGTAAGGGCTTTATTTCTGAGAAAATGTTTGTTTTTTAGTCTCCCTGGCATCCAAAACCCTTTTGGGGTCTCATTTGACAATATAGTACACAGTGGTTCAGTTTGGATGCTAAGCAAATAATGGTTGGGTACTATGTGAATGAGTTTGTGCACCTCCTCCTCTTCTTGCGCACTCTGTGATTCAGTATGTCCATTCTTGGTTTGCAGCAAACTGTCATTTGTTGTTGCAACCAACCTGGCAAAATAATTTGTGCTTGCTGTGCAAACCAAGATCAAACTTGGATTTGCAATCATGGTTTGCAAGGCAAGATCAAAGCCATAGTTTTGTTTTGTTTTTGCCTCAGATGTAATTACGGACAATGGTTTGCTACAAGCATGGACATGAGGGGAAGATGCAAAGTATGAGGAAGCCTACAAGCCCAAGGCTTATTCCAAGGCTATGGTGGGGTCTTATGTTTTGAGCCAATCCATTGAGAAAGTTGCTTACAAAGTCATGGCAGTTTGTGATGGAACGGTCCTGTGACATCATATTAACAAGCACCCAGAAAGTAAGTGTTGTAACTCTCACTGCTGAATTCACATAGGGAAATTCCTTCTTTGAAAAATGCTTCCCCCAGATCTCCCTGCAAATGGTTCCTTCCTGGTGAAATTTTCTGAGCAAACCACATAAAACAATAGCTATTGTAGTTCATCATTTAGTTAGGCACATTCTATTGAGTGCAAATAGCACCTTTAGGAACAAATAACAGCATGGGGGGATTTCTGGTGGGGAACAGAGTAGGGCTGAGAGGGTTAAACCTCCCCTCTCCCCATACCATGTCCCAGTCTGGATCAGGGTATCCCACAGCTGGTTATTCTAAACAAATAGTGTCTAGCTGTAAGCATGCTTTTTAACACATGCTTATTATAACGTGCAGTTTGGCCCTAAATCTATGTGTATTGTTGTTTTACATTTTTAAGCAACATCATTGCCTTTAAAACAAGAAAAGCTATAGAGAAAGAATTTTTTTTTTTAATAAGCCTCCCAGGTTTTAGCTCCTGGAATTAGTTTTCTTTTAGATAAACTTGCAGATGCCAGTGGAATGATTGCATTGCCAATGTTTGTTTTACCCAAGCATGTGGTATCATAGCAGCCTGTCACTCCCACTAAATGTTTCTACTGATACTGGAAGAAAGCATTTTCCTAAAGCGGGACTGACAAAGATAGGAATTCAAAATTTTAACGGGAGGCAATTTAAACATGAAAGCAAACATGCAAGGGAAAATATTATCTCCAAAAGAAATAATGATAAACTAAATTTGCCAAGCTGACAACTCTTTTTTGAACTTCCTACATGTTGAAGGAGCACAGTGAGAGTGTAGCCAGGTCTTAAAAACTGTTTGAAATCTGAGGTATTAGAATTACACCACAAGGTTCGTTACTGGCACTGGAGTAACAACAGCACTTTTCACATGCCGCCTTTCACATATTAGTTATATCAAGTTAATCTTGAATACAGTACCCTTTTCCTTCCTGACTTGGGCTGCAGTTAAAGCTTTATGCTTTAACTAAATAGCACAGAAGCCTCTTACAAATAAAACAAATCCTTGAAACATACGGGTAATTTCCTAAGGACAGGTTTAATGATAAAAATGTAATTTGATTTTTGCTCTTACCCCTGTACAGTCAACACAGCTCAGAAAACTAGTCTCTATAAACTTCGAAAGCTTGAAACCAAATGAACTGTTTTTCATTTATTAGCTTCATTGCTTATATAAAGAATGTTATTCAGAAATAATAATAACATGCACATGTAGTGTTCTGCTATTAAAAGCCTCTGTCCTGAGTTTACAAACTTATTCATAGGAAAAGCTACATGGTACTGAAGTTTGAGATTCAGAAAGAGACTTTCAGGAATGAAGCTTAATGACAGAGAACGCTGCTGTGGTAGAAAGCGGCTTGTTTCTTGGGCATTTGGAATTACGCTCTGCTCTTTCTATAACAGCAGCACACAATTTTGTTTAGCAACAGAGAAGAGTACAGTACTTACGCTTCTTGTCTGTTGAGTAGTTTGGCGGTGTTGCTCTTCACTTTGCAGATTTTATCTGCGACTGTACTGGTGCTTTGCTTTCATTTGACAGCCTGGTTAATCAACAAGACAGGGTGGAATGTGTGGTCTTGCACTTACTGTTCTTTTATGTTTTCTGGAGGCTCGCAGCCTGAGCTACCATGACAACCAGGAGAGACGCTTGAGGCCTACACCACTTCATTAATAACTCAGTAAAATAATTACCTGGTTTTATTAGCCCCTCTTGCACAGATTGGCTGTTTAAGATTTTGTCTTGGAAATGACAGAAATCATACAGGAAGGCATATGTACAGTTGTAAAACAAAATAGCCACAATCTGTAAGATGTCTGTGAAAGAAGAACAGGACACTGAGAGTTCTTCTTTATCTTAACACCATAGGAGCCAACTCCTAGGGGCTGGGGGGGAGGGGTGTTTTTGGACCCCACAATAAAATATTTGATGGGGCTGGGCTCCCCCATGTTAATGGGCATTGCCATTCAAATGTTGTGCATGATGTGTGCTGGGGCTTTCCTCGCCCCCCCCCCCCAATATTTTATTTAAGTTACAGGTTAAGTTAATAGTTACAGGTTTGGAACAGGTGACAGCAATCAAGGGGCACAGATTGGTGTGGAAGCTGAGGGGCATATATTCAGACTTAATTTGTGAACAGATTTTAACTGTGTTGCATATGTAAACTCTCCATAGGTACTGAGTTGCTGTGTAGAGTACCAACTTTTTGGTACCTGGACCAGGCACCTTTTTGCATGGAAAATGTGCTGGTTATTGTGTCCAGAATCCCCAGCAATAAGGACACATTTTGATGGAAGAAATTTGGTACACTACTTGCTTTCCATGATTTCTGTGGTCACGTACATATGGATAATAAATGCTATTTCAGAACATGGGATAATATCCAACAAAATAATTCAGTTAGCTGAAGGATTTCTGTCTGTGCAGTGGAACTTCTCCTCCCTCTTCCTTCCCCTTCCTTTGCAGCCCTTGCACCCTCCCCAACCTGCTCTGGGGGTTGAGGGAAATCCAGGAACACAGTTTGCGGAGGGGCAGGAGGAGAGGGAGGGGAAGTTCTGTTGCACAGCTAAGGAACTAACTGGTTGGATAATGCCCACAAGGTTTGTTTCCTTACTTGTGGGACTCATGCTGTGGAGATTAGGGTTCCAAATTGCATGAGAAGCCAGTTTGAGCAGAATAGGCTGTCAGATGCAGGCATTCAGCTCAAATGGGGACTGAAGGGAAGGGCCATGAAGACCACAATCTAGGGGATGGTGCCAATGAGCATACCCCTGCTCTCTCTCCTCATGTAACTGGAATTACCTGAGGGGGGAGGGAAGCTGAGGAATTAGTTGGTATTATTTCTCATGAAACCAAATTAAAGTGCATAACATTAAAGTGTTGAACATCACATTGAAAACTCTGTGGCACTTGAGATCTGCTTCCAGTTTGATACAGAACCAATTAATGAGTCTTTGTTGGGTATGGTTGCTCAACCATCTGTGGACCGACCTGAGTATTTTTATACCACATTTTACCATCTTGTCAACAAGCAGATCATGGGATACCTTGTCAAATGCCTTTTTTCTGAAATCAAAGTGATCCACCGCACTAATAGCTATCAAAAAAGAGATACAGCTGGCTTAGCATGATGCATTGTTGATAAGCTCATGATGGATCCTAGAAATCACAACTTTTTTTCTAGATGCTCACCGATGAAAATCACTTAAAAATCTGTTCTAGAATTTTGCCCACTTGGGCCAACCTGTTTAGAATTTACCAACATCAGCCTAACTGGTCTGTAGATTCCCTAATCTGATATATTTCAGTTGTGAGTCTCATCCCACCTAGTCTCAATGTTACCTGTCAGATTAAGTGTACAGGAAACTCGGAAGCTTCCAAACTAACCATAGTAAATTAACTACACTATAGGGATAAGAAGATGAGAAGATAAGAAGGTTGGAGAAGAAAAAGTGTATTAATTGCATTTGTTATAGGTGGAAATATGCCACCTAGTGGCTCAGTATTGTTATGATTAAGTGAAATAGATTTGAAAATTATGTACATACATACATACAATCAGTGGACCACATTTTCATATGCATGTGTTATTACTGAAGTAAACAATATACACATTGGGAAGAGATCCATAATATATCTGGAGAGGAAGTAGATGGTACAATACAAATGCAAGACAGCAAGCAATAGGCAGGAACAATAAAGAAAAAGAGCTGATCAACTTTCAGAAGCTTGAAAATTAATAATATCAAAGGTATCATCAAGGCTGAAGTGTCCAGAAGGTATAAAAAGATCATGAGTTCAATCTACTGGAACATTCTCTTGGGCAAGGCCAACTAAAATGAATGAAACTTGCCCTACTTTTGTACAGCTGTTCCCATTCATTTCATGGGAGAACAGGAGATTTTACTTTCCAAAATGCCCACCGAAAGGGAATGTGGTCCGAAGCGGCTCCCAATAGGCATGAAAGAAGGGTGGGGACATAAATGTACTTAATAGGTAAAATAAATATGCTTTTCACTGTCTATCTGGGAATAATTGCACCTCCGTTTTTCTCCATTCCAGCAGGTTTCCAGTACTGCACATTGCTATATTTGTGTTCATGTTAAACATCAAGCAGTCAATTCTTTTTCATCTTAACATGGAGGATCCTGCTATTCTTTTATTTATTTAGGGCATTTATATGCCTCATTTAGTTCATCATGGGATGCCAGGCAGTGTGCATGAGGTTTGTAGGTCATTTCTCATCCAGCCTTCTCTAAAGATAGTTATGCCACATGTCCTTAGACCACACAGATAATGGTGTTGCTCTATACAGGCCTCCATTAAGCTACAATATTTAAGAGGAATGCCTATTCCCGCAAAACCAATTTTGGTGGAAATATCAGGCTAGAAAAGTTAAATCCTATGCACCCTTACTATGTGTTCCACAGAAATAAAAGGCATTACTTCTGAGTATACATATGCTGCAGATTTTGCTACTGGGTAGAGCAGGAACAGGCTAATCTGTTTTTCTTAAGGACTTTTAAAAAGAAGAGAATGTCCGGAACTTAAATGCTTTAAATAATGGTTTCTAGATTTCATTTGGCATGGCATCCTGGCATACATCATACTGCTAGGTTGGGTTTCTTTTGTAGTTTTACTGTGAAGTTTTCCCATGCTTTGAAAAACAATTTAGTGTGAAAGAATCCACGTACAATAAGAAAATGATTGAATGATCCTGCAGAACCAGTTAACACTGGCCCTACAGAACAAGCTGCCAAATATGCAAAGTGAGCAGAGAGGAAAAAGAAAACGGAATGTTTATACCACTGCTTAATCCATACAGTGGCTTAATCCATCTCAAATCCAGGAATAGTTTCTTCACTTGTATCCTTCAATTGAAAATACTTTAGAAAAATCAAATCAAATATAATAATGTATTATGGACAACACTGATTTATCAGGTAGAAAAAAATTACCTTCCCCTCTCAGTTTTCTAATAATGTCTCTCTCAGCCACACCAGCAGATTTGTTCAGGAGAACGCAGGCAGACAAGCAGACTCTCACCACCTTTTCAACATTTTTAATAAAAGAATGGACAGAATGTGGGGTTGGTTACATAGTTAAAATGACTGTCACAATATAAAATGGCTTAGGCCAGTCATTCTGAGGTGTGCAGGGATGGAAAACCTCAAAGTAGTGTAATGAGACAAGCATACAGTCTTACAATCATAAATGAAGCGTAAGTTACAATCATATCACATGGAGTTCTGAGCTACAAGTTGGGAACCGAGCCATGAAGGAGATTTTGAGAGAAAAGCAGAAATGGAAGGAAGCCTATGAAAAAAGAGGGAAAAGAGTATGTGAGTGATACTTGTGAGATATTAATGCTAGCTGGCTTGGGATTCCACAAGGTGGCAGAATTTCTTTCAAAATCTCCTTCACATATTGGTTCCAAAGGTGTAGCTCAGAGCGCCTTGTGATGCAATGACTGTAGTTTACTATGTATGCTAGTATGAGTATGAGTATATAATTAAATTACAAGAAATAGCAGACATGCTGTGTTGTATAGTAAAAGTAGACAGAAGTAACTAAAGCCTTACATAACATAAAGTCTTATGCACACAAACCTGGGATTATGTCCTATTAAACTCAGTGAGGGTTTTTTTACTTCTGAGTAGAGATGGATGGGATTGCACTGAAAGTTGTGTGCTATGTCACAGGAAATGTTATTACATATTTCCTTATGTTATTGTTTGCCATGATACAAAGGAGATTCTTTTGAGGGCTGAAGCCTATACCCACTTATTTGACAGTAAGCCCGTGTGAACTGTATCCTGCAGACAAAACATAATAAACAATACAGTCAAGTCACACTTTTGTAGACTAGATAGTTGCTTTGGTCACCTGTAGATACTCTATTATAGTGTGGGAATGCAATAAGGTTGCTAAATAAATCCGTGACACAACTACCAGTATGTGATATACTTTGCAGGTTGGCTTGAAATAGAAGTATGCTAGAACATTCAAAGAGCAAGTGTTTCCTATCAAATCCTCTTCAAATCAATATGTGAAATAAAGGTGATGTATACTATTTTAAGTAAATAAATTGTGAATCACTGGGCAACGACTGGCTCTTTCTATTTTTGTACAGTGCCTAGCACATATTAGATGGGTCACGCCACAGGTTCAAACAGAAGAGAAGCACCAGATGTTAAAGGCACCTAACAGATGCCATTGAGCAACTGTAGATATGTTCCACCTCTGTCATTCAGGATAAGGTCCCTGGGGTTTAGGGGCACCCTGGGGACAAAGATTTATTTGACCAGATGGAGACAATAGGGAGAATTAATTCATTTGTGTTTGTTGAATAAGGCATATCATTGATCAGTTGTGAGACTCCAGTAGTGTTTAAGACAAAGTTTAGGTTATAGTGCAGTTTCTATGACATTATGCTCTTTGTACAAATTGTCAACACGATGCAGTATTACTGTATACCCTTTTTACAAATGTGGTGTGTGTATTATTTAACTTGAATTTTTATAATAGACAGCAATCACAATGGTGTGACAATATGGCTAAACCAAATTTGATAATATTATTAGCCCCCCGGCAAGTTATAATAAATAAACTCCCAATCTATGGATCACTATCAATTGCAGCAATTACTGCCAAATCCTAGCCATGCCTAATTATATTAAATTAAATGGGGCTTACTCTCAGGTAAGTAGGAGTAGCCTTGCAGCCTTAGACCCTAATCAAATGTGTGATTTTACAGAGGCGTCTTTAATCAGATGCCTCAAGCAAACTAACTTTAAACCTAAAGAAGAGGGCTAGTATAGGCATTACCATAGCTACACAGTAAACTCCAATGTAGATAAGCCTTTAAATGAATGTTATGTGTACCGTTTGTATTCCCATTTAATTTGCACAGTCCACGTAACATTACCCTCAAGCACCAGCCATCACAATGCCTTCCCCCTGTAAATTTGGGTTTACCCAATATGGAGATAATCTGATAAACTTTCCCCACTGCATAAAGCACTGCACTTGAGGTTGCAGACTGTTTGTTTCAGTGTTTGGGGATGGGTGAATTAATTGTCACTTTCTGCTACTACCATTTCCATGCCCACTACTTCCTCAAAGCTTTCATTTCTTTTCCAACATGCTTCTAACTATTTCAAATGTGCCGCTGAATGGAGGATCCTTTAAAAACTTTTTAAAGAAACTTCCACCCCATGTAATATTGAGGAACAATCTGAAATGTGTGTGTTAGGAATCTACAATTGCTTTCATTTATTTTTCCAGTGAGCTAGTAAGGGCATGACAGGAACACACCTACCCACCCCTCTTTTGATCTCTCAGATTTTCACAAAGCCAGAAAACCACACAAGCAAATTTACAATTGCCCAACTGGGTACTTTTGCACACTTCTTGGGCAGGAATTTATACACACACACACACATATATATAAACAAGGTGCACACACAACTTTCTGTGTGCATGCCCTGTCGGGGCCTACTAGTATGTGGTATCAACACAATGGGGTGAGTAGATAAATAGGTACTTCTGAGGTGGGAAGGTAAACGGCTCTGGCACTTGTCACAGTGTCCTGTTGTGCCAGAAGTGGTTTAGTCACGCTGGCCACAAGACCCAGAAAACTTGTCTGTGGACAAATGCCAGCTCCTTCTGCCTGAAAGTGGAAATGAGCACCATACCACATAGTCAAATTTGACTGGACTTAACCGTCCAGGGTCCTGTACCTTCACCTTTCCCTACTAGTATGTACCGGAAATACCAAAGTTGCTACTCATAGTTACTACAAATTCAAATATGTGTGGGTGTAGTCTACTCTAGCTAAATCTGAATGGGGGGGAAATGGCTTAACACCTAAATAATGCTCAAATGTGGACAAGCCCACAGGCTAATAGGAAGACGTGGTGCTCAAGCTATTTCTCTGAAGTATGAATTGGAGGATCTATTGTTTATGTTGGTGGGATTGTAGGGTGAATTTAGGGCACCAAGGAGGAGTAGGCAGAAAATTAGAACAGCTCTATGGTGAATGGCACCTCTGATCCCTGCCATGCATAACTATGGCACTGAGGTGCTAGAGTACTTAAACTATTAATTGTCTAAATAAAAAAATCCTTCCAGTAGCACCTTTAAGACCAACTAAGTTAGTTCTTGGTATGAGCTTTCGTGCGCAAGCACACTTCTTCAGATACACTGTATCTGAAGTGTATCTGAAGAAGATTCCAGTGTATCTGAAGAAGTGTGCTTGCACACGAAAGCTCATACCAAGAACTAACTTAGTTGGTCTTAAAGGTGCTACTGGAAGGATTTTTTTATTTTGACTATGGCAGACCAACACGGCTACCTATCTGTAACTATTAATTGTCTGACCATTAGAAAAATGGCTGTAATGGCAACATAATATCTACAGATGGCACTATTTGGCTTTCCTTGCTTTAGTAAGACAGCTATGCTAATTTACTCAGAAGTAAGTCCCACTTTGTTCAAGGGAGCTTACTCCCAGGTATGCCCATCTAGAATTGCAACTTGAAAGAAATTTGTCTGTAGCATCCCTTTGTTAAATTTCAGAAAAAAGTAGAAAGTTAATCTATATATTATTTAGATTCCCCCCTTAAAAACCAGTAGTAAATACGTACACCTAATGACCAGAAATAGAATGTACACATTTTTCATGTACCCAACAAGGCACTGAGTAAATATGATAAGATGGGAAGATGCTGTTTTGGAAATAATGTTAGGAAAATCTTTTGTCAATCACTAGGGTTGGGTTTTTTTGGTTTGGTTTTTTAATGACACTGAGAACTCACATTAGAACTCAAGGAAAGATGTAACTATGAATAAACTATGAAAATGCAATAGGAAGAAGAGACTGACTGTTAATTTCATGCCTGAAGATAGCTATTTAGAAACATGGTGAACTTTTTACTAATTACAAAGGAGGATGGTACCCACCATCAAATTGTAACAGAACAAAACAAACAAATGAATTCTAATGTGCTTCTTTATAATGAAGAAAATGAAGGTTAGGTTATGCTACATTTCAGAAAGTTAAATTTGAGCTAGAGAAAGTGCTCTTACAAAGGAAAGTGGGTTGAAAAAGGTTTTGAAAGTACTTGACTTCTGGATGGAAAGGAACAGAGGAGAAAATGAAGCATTCAGGCCTTCTTTTACAACTAAAAGTTTAGTTAGCATAGTTTATGGAACATGTGTGGGTTTTTTAATCTGCTTGGTTTATGATGTATTGAACCATGTTACTTCTGTTGTGTTGAAAAAGTTAGCAACAGCAATAATAATAATGATGATATCACGTAAATATAAATCTGTATAGCTCCCACTACTTCCCCCATTTATTTATATAGATAATTCCATATTGAATAATATTAAAGTTATAAACTGTGTGTATATCACACACACACACACACACTCTTTAATGTTTTCATTTTTAAACATGCATTAATTGACTTAAGAAAAGAGCCAAAAAAATTGTAATGAAGTATAAAAATGTTGCGAGTAACAAAGGCTTTGAAGATTTGTAAAAAAAGTAAAAGAAAAAGATGATTTGTAAACCTTCAAAGAACTTCCATTTCTCTTGCATGGAGTAATGGTCCCCTCCAATGTTTTATTCAAGTAGGCACCCCTGTGTGGAACTATAAAGATTAACCAATTCCAATGTAAGGCTTCATGGAAGCTTATTCCAAAATAATCTTGTTAGTCTTTTAAGATGTCACAAGACATCTGGTTTATGTTGTAACAGACCAACATGGCTTCCCCTCTGGAAACGGCTTTGGGCAAGGGGTATAGAAGCTGTGGCCTTTCGATGTTGCTGGAGTACAGCTGATCATCCCTCGGCATTGGTCATGCTGGCTGGGGCTGTTGGGAGATGGAGTCCGGCAACATCTGTAGGGCCACAGGTTCTTCATTAGTGGCTTAGAAATGTGTGTATGAGAGTGACAAAAGTAGTCAACCTACTTCGACAAAAGTAGGAAAAATTGAGGAACATATAATTCCAAGGGTAATACAATTACCACTCCTTTGATAGGGTTACAACTTCATGAAGGTGTGCATCTAATTTTTACAATCAGATATCAATTAACATACAAATACTCATCAGTATTCCAATTGCTGACACACAATTGCACTTCTAGTATGCATCCAAGCATATGTCCAATCAGTGCTTGCTTGCATCTCAATGGTGTGCACCATTATTTAGATACTGAAATGAATGTGTGTGTGTGTGTGTTCAGATATAATAACATAAACAAAGTTACAAGTCATGACCAACGTATGAAAGGAAGAAGGAATCAAGATAAGATTGACTTGAAATTTGTTGTGCAGGAGTTATACACGACATCTTTTAAACTTTGGCGCAGACATCCAAGTACAATATCCACATACATTGCATCAGTTGAGAGTGGTGAATGGACTTCTTAATTCTACCACCCTTCTTGAATAAATATATTAAAATGCAGAGTAGAGTAGAACCAAGCTAACTTTCCTACAAATTCTGTTGAGAAATGTAATGATTTATACATGTAAAAAAAACAAAAACCCATTTAAAAGTCTCAGAGAGTAAAGAGTGAATATAATTTAGGTGGAAGAATGGAATCTGCAGGTGGTATATTTTTCCTTAGTTTTTTACTACTCTAAGTTCAACACTAGATCAGATTACACTACCTCATTTTCTTTGCAACCTTGCAACCCTTTCTGTAATATTCTACACTTACATATAGCTGCTGCGATTTATTTTATATTTATTAATAAAATTGTCTCTTTTTAAAATCTTTATGGGCCAAAATAACCCTGCAGGGAAACTCTTATGTAACCTAAATTTCAGTGGTTGTTTTTTAAAAGATTCCTAAGAATATAGTTAGTTAAGGTTGCAGAAGATCCATGGTCAGATCTCCCACTTCTTTTTTTTAAGAGGTAAAACATGCAAATATTTGAATGCATTGCTCCTTGCAGCAAAAGAATTGATCCAAGGGCGTGTGAACGAGTTCTTGGTATTGGAAAAACCGTGCACAGGGAAAGGGTTAACTATTTGCTTGGCACACTATGGGCCTGATCTGAATCAGAGTCCCCAGTGGCTGCATTTTGCCTTTAAAAAAATGCTGGAAGTCTGATAATGAATCTCTCACTGTCATATCTGAGGTTAGCCAGAATGGTTTGAAATTACCTACAACTGGTAATTTGACTTTATCAGCAGATACGCAACTGACAATACATTTACTAACAGCCATATAGTATAGCCATATCTTATAACTGGAAAGAATCACCTTAGAAAATGGGAAATAGCTCAGATGGTAAAATTAACTAACGTAAAATTAACTAAGAGAAGGCAGACAGACTTCTTATTTATTGAAAAATTGAGTAATTGTTGTACTGGTACAAGGAGACACAAAGCAATAGTTATTCACTCTCTTGGAAACCATTTCAGGAATTGATTGGTGTGTTTGCACTGATGGCTTTCCTCAGATATGCATGTTCAAATATTTATACATATATAGTCACATACATTTTTGTATGTATATTTGTTTTGTTGAACTCTTTTTATTTGTCTTTTAACAGCTTATTATTAATCATCAGGAAAATGGGTGGGGGAGAAACACCCAAACATCACCTGCAATTTACTATGCACAGTTTTTCATGGGAAACCCCAGCTAGGGATGGGCAGTTTCATTGTAATTTTTTTTGTTTCTTGGTTTTTGTTTGTTTGTTTGTTGTTGTTTTGTTTCTTTTTTTGTTTCATTGTAATGTTATCCTACTTAATTCACATTTCTCAAAATAATATGCAAACCAAGACAGCTGTCCTTTGGGGGGGGGGGAAAATCACAGTTCTCTGAATTTTGCAATGGAGTTTTCTACCCAAATGAATGTGTACAAAAAGGTGTATATTGGGGAAAATGTGCCTTAAAATGCATATATTAATGGAAATAACATATAAAATGCATTAAGAGAGATTGCTTGCATAAATGTGTTGTTTAAAAGGGGTGTGTACAAAGATGTCCATGAATTTTCATGAGGGTTTTAAAAAACTGATGCAGCAGTTTGAGGAACTCAATTTTTCCAGGGTATCATCATCCTTCTCTTCTATTTTCTCCATGGTTTTTGTGAACTGGACTAAAAAAAACCCCTATCTCCAGAGTTTTAGATCATGTTAGTGATGCTCATTCATTTTTCAAAAACAGGTGTGGTTTTGACACCTGCAGTGTGTCAGGTGGGTGATATTGTCACCACTCATCTCCTTATGCATAGTGACACTATTACTTTTCCTGTTGCTGCTGTTTAATCAACATATTTTTATCAGTCTTTGTAATTTGCAAATTACAAAGATTTGTTTTTACCTATATGGGTTTTTTGTTTTTTTTTAATTGAAATATTCATCCAAATAGTGAAACAGCATTGTGGATTAAATTTAAAATTGGATAGCTAACAACAAATAAACACAGCCAAAATCTGTCAATCCCTCCTGCCTTTCGCCTTCTGTTCTACTCCATTCATTATGTCATCATTGCAGCGTCCCCTAGTGTGGCAGAACTGGTTGCGCTGCCCTAAATCTGCTTCTGTTTGCACCTATGTTCTTCAGCACAGGAACAAAGGATGCCCAAATAGTGTGTTCCCATTTTTATCAAGTATTACCTTCTGTTGGTAGAACTGGACAGAACACTGCTGAGTCCATGAACAAAGATGTTGCTCATTTATTGATTACTGTGATTTAGCTGCAATTCTGAGAATCGTACAAGCCTGTAAAAAACCAAAAATGTAAGAATGCAGGTGATATTCATAGATATATATAACAGGGATGGGGAACCTGTGGTTCTCTGAATGTTGTTGGACTACAATTCCCATCATTCCTGACCATTGGCCATGCTGACTGGAGCTAATCAGATTTGGAGATCAACAGTGTCTGAAGGGCCACAGGTGCCTGGTATATAAGATCAACATTTGAAATCATCCCAGGTAACTTCTCACTTCTCAGGATTTTTCACAATAAGGCCAACCTAACCAAAACAAAAGCATATGCCATTCCTCTGCCACCTTGAGAAAAATGTGAATTTCTTAAAATAATATATGTAGGGCTTCAGAATAAATGTTCTGGATTTTGTCAGGATGAAATGCTGCATCAAGCAGCAGTTGCATTTATATAATTTTTTAAGAGCTCTGTAAGAATCAGCCATGCAAGATGAAAATGAAACAGCACAACATGCAATGCGCAATTACAAAAAAAGTGTGGGAAAATGCAATGCTTTGCCCTTTTGAAATTTTAAGTTTGAGAAATAAATGCCTTTTCCATTCCAGTACTACATTAGAATTTATAATAGCTTGTTGCCATGGCAAAATCTATAATCCTTTATTCTTTTGATGCAAACGTGTCTGTATAGGAATATAAGGGGGGGGGGTTTGTTATACAGCGGTATTCGTTTGCGCTGCTTTGATGACTATAGCTGTACAAGTACTCCAGAAAATAAAATGGGTTTATTCACTGAAGGTATATAGCCACAAAGGGATGTGAGAGGAGTGTCAGCCTTGGTCATGGAGGCTGAGGCCTAGAGTTGCAGATCCCAGCGTTCTGACTGTTTCATCTCAATGACACTTGTGAAGTGAATCTTATGTGGAGTACACTGAGGTGGAATATCCTTGTGAGGCTGACAAAAGAGGGCTGGATATGTCAAATGGAATCAAGCTTAAAGAGGCTGAAGAAGCTGCCTATTGTCTTCAGCTCGTGCTATTAAATGTGGGATTAAAGAGGAAACAGCCTCCTGGCTCATTGGGCCCATTCAGAAGGAGCTTGTTCCGAAAATTATTGACAGGGGTGGCTTCTATTCAGAGCCACAGCTGACATCACCAGTCACACAAAGGGACTTTAGAGGGTTAATTAAAACCAGGTAATGGAAGGAATCAACAAGTACTGACACTGCACAAATGCCACAGAGGATCTAATGCAAGAAAAAAGGCATATGGTAGGAAGGCCAACCTCCCTGCTGCCAGCTACTCTTGTGATTGACATTTGGTTATTTTTCTATGGAACCTTGGCACATTAGCCGTTAGTTCCCTTTATCTTGTTGTCAAACACATGTATGATTGATTATCATGAAGAGTCTTAGGCACTTGGATCGAAACACAGTATGCGATCAGGAATTCAAAACGAAGTCATTTGGGTTTCCAAGACTCTGTGTTAGGGAATCATGGATTCACCTGAGGTTTTCCATTACTGCTTCTCCTCAGCTATATTTGTCACTGTAAAATTGTGGGGCAGGGAGAAGAATCCAAACAAAAGCCAGGACCCAAAGTCTCTTGTACATGTCAGGGCTGTCAGAATTTCCTGTTCTGGATGCAGCTTCTTATTTGAGGCTGTTACTGGCGCTCTCTTAACTTTGAGCATAAGGTTGGTGGTGGTGGGAAGCTGAAGTGAGGAGGTCTAAGGCTGTGTACACACCATACAGTTAAGACACATTCAGCCACCCCCCTCCAACCTCCAGAATCCTGGAAAATGTGTCTTCCCCCGGAGCTACAATTCCTAGGACCCTTAACAAGCTACAGTTCCCAGGTGTGTTTTAAATGTATAGTGTGTATTCAGCCTTGGACACCACATGGTACAATCAGAGGTTTTCCTTTTTGGATGTGGTTGGAAGCTTTTCATGTGACAAATTATATTTGTCGCATTTCACAAAAGAGGAAGCTATGGTACCTGGCTGCTGATAAGAAGGATTACCCCTAAAGAAGGAATTTATTATATCTGAAATACATAGCTGCTTGCCTGATGAAATGATCTGCCCTCTTCTTCCTCTGTGCATTGTTTCAATGGTTCTCTTGGTCCCACCTTCTGAGCCAGTTAGGGGGCAGTGCAGAAGGGGTGCGGTCTCATTGTATCAGCAGAAGTCCTTGTCTGGGATTCTGCTGGTAAGGACTTAGTAGTGGAATCCTACCCTATGACCCCTAACAGAACTTATATCAGCTTGCTGTGTTGTATGTATGTATGTATGTATGTATGTATGTATGTTTGTATGTATTGTTGTTTTGTTTTTAAATCTCAAAACCATTAATAAAAGATGGGATATAAATGTTTTAAATAAACTGTACCACTTTGGAGGCAGTGTTTTAATAATAGGCTACATCTCTCTCTCTCTCTCTCTCTCTCTCTCTCTCTCTCTCTCTCTCTCTGTGTGTGTGTGTCTGTCTGTCTGTCAACTGCAACATTAACTAGAGTAGTGAACCATTTGTTCTGGATACACCTTTTTGTTGTTTCTGCCAGCAGGTAATTAGAAGCGAAGAGGCATCTCTTGTATGTGTCTTGCCTGTGTCAAATGAAAGACTCTGATGTTGGTCATTTAAAGAGGATTAGTCACAGTTCCAGGGAAATTTGGTAAAGACTAACGAAGTGAAACTGCGTTCATATGGTTTCATGCATTGGATAACAGCCAGTGGTTAAGAACCTTTCCCTGTTGAAAAATGGACTTTTGATTCATTGGTTGCTGTTAAGTAGCCATTACTTTAATCAGCCCCTCTTGGTGTGAAGACCTTTGTCTAATTAAGACAAAGTTATTTTCTTGATGGCTCATCTTGATACAAACATTCTGATGAATCAATCAGCAAAATATTATTATTCACATCCTTAAGCTTTTAATTTTATTTTATGGTCTGGAACTGTCTATGTATTCAAACTGCATAGTTTTATCATACTTTCTCAAATTAATATATATAATAATAATTTTGTCCTAATTTGTATGCATTCTAATAATATTGTTAGACATATAGCGATGAATTGTGCAGGTTCTGAAAGGAACATCTGAATAAATTTTGAATAATTATCAATATGTAAAGCATCTCTTATTGTGACTGTTGACTGCATCCTTTTGATAGTATATTCATTGTTCAAGCTGGCACTAAAAGAGGGTAGGCCACTTTTTCACACACAAAAGTCATGCTCAAAGCAGCTTTAAACAAAGAAACAGCTGGGTGCATTTCAAACAAAACACTACAAAAAAAAATCATAATAATATAGCAAACAAAAAATATGATCAGATATATTAAACCACATTTCAAATTGTAAATGTAACAAAATTACTTTAAAAACACACAGCACCTAACAGCAAAAATAGCAAGGGAGTCCATAGTTTCACCTTAGTCCTAGAAACAGCCCTCCCATGATGTTACTCCCATGGATGTGAAGATGGCCCTCCCAATGAATTGTGTCCAATACTTTAAAAATCCTGAAGCATGGTTGTGTCACTGCAGCAAATAAATGACTGTTTTCTATTTTCATATTCAGTGCTGATCTAGCCTTCAATGAATAGCATGCAAGATGCACTAGGTGTACTCAAACACTGCAGGCCATCACAGTTTATTATACTCTTTGAGTTTCATCATCATTGGCTCAAGCAAATACACGAGGCTGCAGAGAGCCAAGTTTTGCTCAGAGTAGACCCTTTGAAATCAATGGACATAAGTTAGACATGCCCATTAATACCAATGAGTCTACTGTGAGTAAAACTTCATTGGAGAGAACCCACTGTAGGTAACTGCAAGCTAAAAGAGAAATATTCCAGTGTGGGCTATTACAACATAATTACAAGACACAACTTCCATATAGATGCATTTTGTAGCTTTCATTCACATTTTATCTTCCAGCTTGATGATCAGCTATGGCAAACATGATGTTCCCAAATTCTTCTAAAATTAGTTGGTTGGTGATGTAGCCAAGTCAACAGTGGAGATGTTATGGCAATATAGTAGTGAAGGGACTGCACTGTGTCAGGTTTCCTGGGTGAGAGGAAGTAAAAAAATACTGTCAGACTCTTATCCACTGAAATGAAAAACAATGTGTCATGGGAAGGAATGAAGTGTTCTGAAACAAACCACGTATTTGTTTTTTTTTGTTTTTTTAAAAATACATTTAGCAGAGAAACTCACTCATCTGCAACACAGAATCTGCTCTCAATTAGCACCTGCCCTTTAGCCATGCTCCTTTTGCCATGCAAGCAGCATGGGAACTTAATTAAATTTAATAGATGCCATCCTTGATTTGAAGCTATCTCTTATTTAAAGCTTCAAGAGGAAGCAATTAATTGCTGTGCAAGTCAGGGAAGTCACTATGGAAAATATGATGCCTGCACATTCTGAAAATAAGACAAAACTGTACTTTCACACAAAGTGCTAAACAACCTTAGTGAAATCAGCAAGAGATCAAATATCACACAAGATGGTTTGCTGTGATTTCAGAACAAGAACAATACTATTGCATGCAATGTTACGAATATTTCATCATAGATATTTGCTTAGGATTTTAGCCTCTACTGTCATGCTCATCTTTTTGTGTGGCGTATTGTTGGATGAAGACTTTAAGGAGATTTTTGTTTTGAACATTCTTGTGATTTTAATTGATTTTATTTGTTTGTATTTTATGTTGCTGTTAAGTCACTTTGAGTCTTTTAAAAAAAAAGAAGCAGCAGCAAGTATAGTAAATAAAAAAGTATTGACTTCCTATCCTATCATTCATAAGGTTTCAAGTTCTTGTTGTTTTAAAACCCTGTGTTTATATCAATGGAGATGTTACACCATATGACTAACTATCCTTAAGGACCCTATGGCCTGTACTTCTTCTCTTCTGTACTCATGCACGTTAATCTTTATTTTATTTTTATAATGATTTATCCACCCCACAGGACCACCCCTACCATTAGACAGCTGCTTCATGGGGTAGATACTAGAGCAGGGGTCAGCAAACTTTTTCAGCAGGGGGCAGGTCCACTGTCCCTCAGACCTTGTGGGGGGCCGGACTATATTTTTTTTTGGGGGGGGGAATGAACGAATTCCTATGCCCCACAAATAACCCAGAGATGCATTTTAAATAAAAGGACACATTCTACTCCTGTAAAAACATGCTGATTCCCCGACCGTCTGTGGGCCGGATTTAGAAGGCGATTGGGCCGGATCAAGCCCCCGGGCCTTATTTACCTACCCTTGTATTAGAGGGCAGGGAGTGCCAGGCAGAGCTGTTTGCGCCATGTGATTTGCCCCGCACCACTTAAGCTAGTCTGCTGCCCTCAGGTGTAGTGAAGGATTCTGTCACCACTGCTAAAGCTCTCAACTTCAAACTCGGTGTTGTGAGCTAGTTTGGTGCAGTGGCTAGAATGTTGGGCCAGGACCTCAGAGACCAGTGACTTCAAGTCCCCATTCAGCCATGAAGCTCACTGGATGACCTGGGCCCACTACTAATTCTCAGCTCAACTGACATTGCAGGGTTGTTCTAATGATAAAATGGCAAGGGGTAGGATGATGTGTGCCAGCTTGAGCTTCGTAGAGGCAAAGTGGGATGGAAATATAATAAATAAAATAAGTAAGACTCAGCTGCCAGCTTGGACAGCTTCCGTACTTGGATTCGAGTTGGGACCTTCTCCACTTTACCAGCAAGATGTCTTGGGCTGGCCCTACTTTTACACATGGTTAATCAGAATTGCTCCTCCAATGTGACAGTGAGCAGGAGGAAGGAATATGTATACTTCTATTTCACAACTTAAATACTTATCCAGGTGGGTAAAAAGCCCACATACCCCTTCTGCGGAATGTTCCTCCCTGCCCAGCCCCTCAAATGGGACTTTGTAATGTTGAGCAGTGGCCTTTTCTGTTGCAGGCTTTGGAGCATGCCCTTCCAGGTTGAAAGCTTTTGCCTTTCAGCTGGGGTTTTAACAACTGTTTACAAAGCTCTATTTCTGTTTGGTCACAGTGATATAATTAACTCCCTGTTTGCTTTGCCGGGTTAAGGAAAAAAGAAGCCCGGAGTGTCTCTTTCTCTCACATCCGGTCCACGTGAGGAGCCATCCATTCTGGCGTTTTCTCCCCTGCCACAAACAAGGACTCTGGCAAGAAGAATTTCTCTTTTCTGGTGGCAATTAAAGCTGACTCTATCCATTACACTTAATTTGTGGAGAGAAAAACAAGTTCATTTGATGTACTTATTCATGTGTTTCATAGATAACAAGGACTAATCAATGTGCTCAATTTGCCAGCTAAATACTTTTGAAGTAGAGCCATATGGTTTCTTTAAAATGTTTCTTTAGTGTTTTAATTTGAGGGAATGAAGTGCCATCGTGTTGGCAAGTCGTCCCATAATTGAGGAACAATGAATTGCCCTGATTCTAACACCACTAAATTGTTCCTTTTAATGACTGAATTTGAATTATATTGCAGGATGCACATGATAGCCTAGATCCTAAGCATATTTTACCTGGAAGAAAGTCCCATAAACTCACTGAGGGTTACATCTAAGTAAGGATATTTAGGATTGGGACTAGATTCAGGTAGGTAGCTGTGTTGGTCTGATGCAGTCAAAATATATATAAAAAATAAAAAAAACTGTAGACCAACTAAGTTTGTTCTTGGTATAAGCTTTCATGTGCATGCACACAAAAGCTTATACCAATAACATACTTAGTTGGTCTCTAAGTTGCTACTGGACAATTTTTTTTAATTTTTTTTAAATATATATTAGAATTGGGGAATACTAGAATTGTCTAGGGAGCTATGTAAAGGCGATCTTTTATGACCAAAGAGCATGATGCCACTCCCTGAATGCATTGTGCTCTATTCAAGGGAAAACTGAACAGATGAAGCATTCAGGAACTCTCACCTGCAGTTTGAAATAGTATAGCTCAGGTACAAGGTCAGAATTAGGTCTGTGCTTGTGGCCAATTCACTCTTTTTTATAGCTTTCTTTGTACTGTGCTCATGGCCATTGCGTGGTTTGGAGTAGCAGCACATTACAACAGACAACCAGACAGTAAAAAGATGCACACAATATAATGGGATGGAGTCTTGAGCATGTCTGATGCCGTTATTGCATCTTTGTTTGGCTATGCAATCTGATAAGCTACAGGAACATGTGGTTATGTGTTTAAAGTGTGTTAAGTTCATTCACACTTCTGCTTCTCTAGCTATGGGGCAGCAGTAATGTACATTATTGCTTGTTCTCATACAGTGCTGGAGGACTGTCATACATATACATGCCCTTGGACCATAGCAGAGCATATGATCAAAAGTCAAACTCAGGAAAAGGAGAATTATACCAAGTTTGGAATTTGATGTTGTACTCTATCATCCATGGGTACCAACTAAACTGTACTGAGCACTTTAACTAATGAGTTTTCACTAGCTTAAATTTACTTATGTAGATCCTCAGGGCAAAAAAACAAATTCATGGTCAGGTGTCCAAATGTTTAATGTAACTCAGATCAGGGACGAGACTGAACTCATTGCAAAATTCTAAAGTTAATCAAAGTGTATGCTTGTACAATTACATTTAGAGTAGGTAAAGAGATAATGATTTCACTGGTGTTCATTATATCAAAATGCTTGCACAATGCTATTTTCTGTTTCTACCTTTGTATCTTTTATGCATGGCTGAATTGATTATCTCAAAAGCATCTAGCACTGGCATTATTGACCTCAAGCCACTAATTGCTCAATTATCTTTCAACTTGGGGATGAAGTGCTGCTTGCTCTTACGTTTGAATTTCGAAACCTACCACTGAACTTCTGTCTACTGTGGTTGAATAAAAGCTCATATTTCCCATTCTCTGATACTAATACAGTACACTTTACATCGTTATTTGACTGTGCCATCTTCCATTTCAAATGCAGGTATTCTCAGACTTTCTCAGACACTTCACTGAGCAGGGGTCTGGGGAGTCGTTTGATGTGAGATGGCTCTCCTGTGCTTCAAGATCAGGGTCAACATAGAGAACATGTACTGTCTCAGCAGCAATTACTTTGCCTGTGGAGAAACAGGAGAGGAGGGTCTCGTGGAGGTATAAGTCCAGGCCCAAAATTTTTAGGGGGGGGGGGACTCAAAGTTGTTGAACTTTTTGGGGGGAGGAAAATCGCTCACCTGTAACGACTTTTGTTTCCAGACTCATTGGGAATATTTGACGCTACGGAGTAACAGAGCAACGGGGGGGGGGGGGTAGGGATTTTTGCTTTTTTTGCTTTTCATTGCTGCCAATCGAGAGGGACCGGTATACAGGAGGTATACATTTGGTGCCGCCCAGAATACATTTAGCACCCCCCAGAATTTGGTGCCTGGGTACCCCACACCCATCAGGTAAAGACGGCCCTGTATAAGTCACCTTAGACTTACATGCTAGATGTTTTCCATGGCTGTTAAGAGAAGGGCCAAGTGTAGTTTATTTCTTTATTATTAAATTTGTATCCTGCATTTCCACCAGAGGGTTCATGGGAGCATACATCCTCACAAAAACCTTACCTCAACACTGGCTATGAGCACAAGTTTTGATGCTGCTGGGATGCTGGCTCAGCAAAATGAAAATGGCTGAAGAACAGCCAGGGGCAGCCATTCCTCATCCCAGTATCTGCTACGTGAGGCACCTGCTTTAGTCTGCCTAATGGCAGGACTGGCCCAAGGCTGAGACAGTTAATACTGTATAATGTAACTAATTCAGAAAGAAGAAATCAGCTATTCAAAGGGGGTGGGAATGACAGAGAGAGGTAGTAAAAAGGATGAGGGAAAGGTAAACATCCTCACAATTAAGGTTTTATGAGGGAAATATTTATACCCCCTCCAAAGCATCCAGCCCTATTCAAATGCCCTTTAAAAGTGCCATGTTTGAAGTGCATGAAGTCTAACGTTTTACCCATTGGGTCATACAGGCTTCTGGACTTTTACTGATAGTGCAATACCTTCTAATTTCTACTTGATTCAATAATTTTATATATCCAGCCTATTGTATACAGTATTCAAAAAGAAACACATTTAACTCTAGTTTATACACTCAAAAAAATAATAATTAATGTGATATGTTCTCATACCTCTGCAACTTGTGACATGGGAATACAATTTGGAGCATTGTTACTATTTTCTTGAGTTGGTGCTCAAAATAGCTCAGGCACTCAGATTTTAAATTTAATTTTAAAGGCTGTTTTCTCTGACTTTAGAATGGTTTTTGTTAGTGTTTCTGTGGCATTTGAAGGGAAAGACTGATTGATTTCACAAAAGGAAGAATTGAGTACGTTCCTCAGGTGACTAAGATGTTGTATGCTGCCATGCCACACAACTCTCCCCATTTTTAAGACTGTTATTTGGTGATAAATGGAAGGAACTGGCCTAAAACAAACTCATTTTTTTGGCATTTTATTCCCTTTGTAAACAATTTGAAGGCTAACCCATTTGTACTTACAAATCTTTGGCATTAAGAGACCGGGGGTCCCTAAATCCACATGCACACAAGCAGTAACTGTTTGTATGCCAAGCTGTTTGTAAGCCTGATTTGACAGCATAGGGCTATTCATTCTTTTGTCAACCGTCAGTCTAAAAATGTTAACCTGTGTGAGTCGTGGGGTATGGGAGCGCTAAATCTTCCTTCTACAACTGTATAATGAACAGACTGTTTCATTAGGGGGACAATTCACTCTGCAAATCCAGCCCAAACAACTTATTTCACAATTTGTGAGCAGAATTAAATTTAGGAGGAGTTGTCTGGGAGGGAAGGGGGGAAGAGGCGGGAGTAGGTGAGTGGCACACAATGTACTGAGGGATCAGTGTATTAGGACAAGTGCCCCAGTCAATTTCATCAGCGGTTGTGGGCCTGAATCTCGCAGGACTTGCAGCATGCAGATCAGCGGATTAGGGGGTCCACGGCATCAGGTCAAGTGTCTTGAGGTAGCTGATAAACACCCCAAACCTGACAACAGATTTTTCTTTCTTCCCGCACCACTTGTTAAGTGTCAGAGCAAATCTTTTGAATGGTGCTGGAGTTTACTTAGAGGTCTTTTCTTCAAGAAGACACTCTATCCAGTTTCTGAAGCCTATTTCAGACACTCTCTGGAATAAATTTGCTCCACATCTTGCACAAAAAACCCCTACAAGCCATTTCATCCCTTCCTTCATCTTAAATATACTCTTTGTCTCAAGGTGTGTGAACTAGGAAAAGAATCCCCTAGCTGAGAACTGCTATGATTGAGTCCCTATGGATTACAACTTCATAGAATTGGAGCACTTAGAAAACTGCAGGGAAAAAGCCATTTTGTTCATGATAATTTTTTTTAGCCTGCAGTTTCAAAAGTGTATAGTTAAATAACTATAAATTTATATTATCTACTAGTTTAATAAAAAGGGCATATTATGCAGGACAGTAAGAAAAAGCATAAAAAAAAGAAGTATTTTAATGATCTACCAAACAAAAGGTGAGTGCAATTTATCCTTTGTATTTAACAACGGATTTCTTAATGGGAAGTAGTCACTGAGAATAGCCAGATCAAATTAATGCTACTAAAATGTGCCTAGTAAAGTCATCTTGGACTTACCTTGTATGATACCAGTTAGCTTGCTAGAAGGATAGCTATGCAGAAACTAACATTTTTTCATCTAGGGATTTTATGAGTGATCAACAATCATTCCAAAGTCTGAGAGCTCTGTTAAAATGCAACAGTACAAACTAGAGATGAGTAACTATCTTAACTCTTTAGGCTCATCCTCTTGACATTGCTAAATAAATATATCATTTTCACTCAGGAATTTTATAGGGTTTGGTGCTGGATCCAGACAGAGAAATACAAACAATAAGAAGCCAGTGTAATTTATTCCAGAGTAAATTGTGCTGGTGTAATTTATGCCAAACTCATTTCTAGAGTGCAAAGGGGAAACCCAAGTCTTTAAAATGGTGTTCAGCTTAAACCACCCTTTTTGTCAATCTATTGGGTTACTAGGTCATGTGCTCAAGCTGATAGGAGTTTGGAATGGGGCAAGTCTCTCTCTGCTTCACCCCACCCCCATCACACACACAAACACGAAACACCTTCTTCTTTTTTAGGACCTGCCCTGGCTGAGCTGGTTTCAGATGAGCCAGAATGGAGGATTTACAGTGGTATATCTCTGGCTGAGTCGGGATGGGGGACTGTGTTCTGGCTTAGCCAAAGTCCTGCCTATTCTAAACTCTCACTATCCCATCAGATCTTAATTTTGGATTGCTCCCTTTGTCTGGATCCAACCCTCTACTTATAATGCCCATTTTTCCATTTTACCATACTGCCCTCCCATGCAATTTTACCACTAAGACATTTATTTATGTTGTGCCTCCACTGCTGGAGGCAGTATGCCTCAGAATGCCAGGTGCTGGGAATCACAAATAGGCAAAATGCTCAGGTCCTCTTTCCAGGCTTCCCATAGGCATCTGGTTAGCTACTGTGAGAACAGGAAGCTGGACTAGATGAGCCATGGGCCTGATCCAACAAGCTCTACTTATGTTATTTTTAATCTCTTTCACTTAGCTCTTTTTGCATAACATTGCCCCCATATATTGTTCATTTTAGAGTTAATATCTCCTGTTAGAAGGGTAGTAAGGTAAAGGTAAAGGGACCCCTGACCATTAGGTCCAGTCGTGACCGACTCTGGGGTTGCAGCACTCATCTCGCTTTATTGGCCGAGGGAGCCGGCATACAGCTTCCGGGTCATGAGGCCAGCATGACCAAGCCACTTCTGGCGAACCAGAGCAGCGCACGGAAATGCCGTTTACCTTCCTGCTAGGTTGGAAGGAGCTGGGACCGAGCAACGGGAGCTCACCCCGTCGCAGGGATTCGAACCGCCGACCTTCTGATCAGCAAGCCCGATCAGTTTAACCCACAGCGCCACAGCGTCCCTCAGAAGGGTAGTAGCTTTTATGTAATTACTGTATAGCTGTTACAGCAAACTGCAAATCCAGGAATCCTGCACTGGATTCTCAAGGAAAGCAATTCCCTGTGACCCTGCAGTCCCACTCGTCTCCCTGACTGCTTCAGCTAAAACAACAACCCAGTTTTCTGTCTAACTTGCTCTCTCTTTTCAAACTGCAAAGCCATTTCTCTTCCCTTCCCAATAGCTAAAAGGTATTGCTTTCCAAAGGGAGGGGAGAGAGGCTTCCAGTCATTGGTCTGCTGTTTTGTTGTGTGTGTTTTTTTTAATTCAGGGAACATCTACCTATTAGGCCCAGTCTTCCCCAAGGCTCTTTACAGATTATTTATTTATTTTTATCCCATCTCCAGGCCATCCATTGTCCAAAGATCCCTGGGCAGTTTAATCCAATCCAATCAATAAAACAATCTAAATATGCAAATGACATGAAAACTCAAAAACCTAATATAAAACAGTATCAAAATCAGCATAAAGTCAATGTAAAACTAGCCTGAATACTAGCAAAACTAGCAAAGAGAAAGCAATGTGAACCTAGCTCTAAATGCACTAAAAGCATGTAATAGAAATTAGATTCCTCTAGTGCATACCTTGCAAGAGTCATGACACCCGCACACACTACATGCTGGTCTTAAGTGTATATTTTTGAGCTAAACCTGGAATTAGAACTGTCTATTCTGACTTATAGCAGCTTTGTAACATTCCTGGCAAATGTCTTTTGTGTTACCTTCTCCCTGAGATCCTTTTAACTGGAATAATAAAATACTACAAACATAAGAATATAAAAAGAGCTCTGCTGGATTGGACAAGCCTATTTCTACCTAGACCAGCATCATGTTCTCACAGGGGCCAATCTGATGCCTGTGGGAAGTTGACAAGCAGGATCTGAGTGTAATAGCACTCGCCCCACTAGTTGAAATACCCACAAAAAGCATGTAATAAGCTCAAGACGCTTGATCAGGGAGTCTGCCTGTTCAGGGGGCTCCAGTTATGCACAGGGAGCCTATGGGCACCTGGTTCTTGTATATGCATTGACTATTTCACATGAATGTGTACAGGGAGGAGGCCAGCGGGAGCTAGCCATGGGTGCATCCCCTTGTGAGTGACATTACAGTAGCACCATTACACCACATTGTGATCGGGATAATTTCTTTCCTAATTTCTCATGGGGTGTCGTAGTGAGTTTTAGGATTGGCTTGCAAATTATTTGAACTTCTTAAATTATCCAAACTTTCAGAAGTCCCTAGATCGTTTTAGTTGTGGGTGGAGTGAAAGTTTTGTCTGAACATGCCTAGCTGTCATTCTGTTTTCAATAACTTTGTGCAAAGAAATATATTTAATGTTAAGATTACAGATATCCAAAATAGAACTGTTGCTACCAAACTAAGGAAGTTGTTTCCGTTCAACTGCTCGGATTAGGCGGGAAAAAATCTCCATGGATTAGAAAAAAATATTTCATCTAAATTATACCTGTGTTGTGCATCCATCAATTTAAATCCTATCTTTAGGATTACCAGTTATTAAAAACTTTAAAAATAAAAGATATCAAATTTACATCTTGGCTGACGGGGTGGTAACAAGCAGAAAAGAAATAGTATGTGCCCAGAATTGCTAAGTAACAGATAAATAGGCTTAATTTATTTAAAACTGCATCACAAATAGATTAAACAGCATGTTTTGTATCATCTACATTCCTGAATACCTGTAGTATATTTGTAAACATGGCAATCCAACATTTCACTGAGTGGTACATTCAAATTCAAATTAACATAAATGAGGATTTAACAGCTGATTGCACAGTGTGAATGATAGTAACTAATTTTTTAAGTAGTAAAGTTGCACAGATAATGGTGCTAATGTGATCAGTGAGGAATAAGTTGCTTTGCGGTATTGGGTGATTATAAATCTATATGTATATATATGAAGTCAATACTTGAATCTTGGGCAGTGATGATAGAGATACTTGATTACAATGTGGGCAAAATGGGCAGTCAAAATGGGAAAGGAGGGAGATGGCGGAGAATCTGAGCTAGTTTAAGGGGCGGTGTGAAACCTTTTTCATGCAGGCCTTCACCTCTTTTATAACCCTGATCAATGGGGCTCGGTGGCTATTGAATGCTGTTCCTCTTTCCAGAAAGCAATTGTTCAGAGGTGTGGCTCATTTCAGGCATTTAATCTCCATTGAATGGGGGCAGTGTTACCCATTTTGTTTTTGGTCCAGGGATCGTAGGCAGCTGGTCAGTGGAAAGCAACAATGACCATGAGTGTCGAATGGGGGTGGGTGGCTGGGAGTGCTTGTCTGCAGATGCCTGCATCCTTCCCCACCATTGACCTTGGCGATTTCCCTTCACAGGGGGCCTTGTCCCTCCCAGCAGGAGCCTAGCTTTTCTAACTGCTGTCATTGTGAAGGAGGGAGAGGCTACCTGAAGTTTTTTGTTCCAGCCTAATAACATTTAGACCCCAAAGGCACACACAACAAGGGACGGAGGCTGGGGCCAATATGTGCAAGGCTGCAAAAAGCAAAACACAAAAACAAAAACCCTAATTTTCCTACTGGGATTTCAGCCATCATTAGCTTCTAAATACATGCAGGTTGGATTCACATACTGCAAGTCAGTGGTGCTCCCAGCCATATGGTGCCACGAGTTGCCATTCTTTCCCTTGAATGCCTCTCCTCTTGCATGTCTTTTGCCATTGGGCAGGAGAAGGTGTTGACAGCACCTTCCTCTCATGTGAAAGATATTCAGGACGGGCCTTCTGACTGCAGGCTGCTCCACCAGGCTGTAGGCCTTAAAAAACAACAACAACCCTCATACATTAAAAATAGGGGACATAACGTTCATGGCTCTGTAGAAGGCAAACATGCTGATACAACTTGTGATCAGCTACAGTCAAAATAAAGGGAAGGATAACGAAAGTCAGTTACTATTGCTGCCCTTGAGTCATAAATGGTGCCCCAAAAATTAATATTATCCAAGTGGTGTATGGCATCTACATGGTTTCATACAAAAACGTGTAGGGATTATCCCATGTAAGATCTAAATCAGAGAGGGTTATTAATTAGTTCCAAAAAGCATGCTCAGCTCACTTAACCACCTTCTTCATGAAATACACTTCTTCCTCATCCAGTACTTATTAATCATAATGGGAAATAATGAGATGACTACTATTCATAGACTCTGGGTTTCTAAATGTTCATCTCTGAATTACTTTCATGTCCATTAAAAACTTATATTATTTTCAGTATTGACCTCAACCTGTGATGGAACACCATCAGAATTAGTTTGGTCTTTCTTAACTTACCTACCTAGCTGAGAAAATTTCCCTATATTTAGAGGAACTAACTAGACATTAAGTGCCTGAGGAATATCTTTGTTAAATTACCTTATTTACATTCTTGTTCTCCCCCGCCCCCATAGCGCTTCCTCATCTGGAATATCCATCATAAGATGCTGCCCAGCTTGTGACTCACCAAGAAAAATTCAGTCAACCCACCAATAATGGTAGCCTGGCAGTTGCTTGACTACCTCCTTGCCCTCTCAGGCAGGCAGAAGAATCAGGAAAAAGGAGCCTCTGATGAACTGCCATGTGTTTGGCCTGCTTCATCATAAGTTGTGCGGACCTCCTTCAAAAAACAGGTGGCTCTCCATGAACCAAGGGGGCCTCCAGACCATCACTGTTTTGCAGAAGGGATTCAAATGCACACCAGAACCTCAGGTTTGCTCAGCTAAAGTGAATTACAGCATCCGGTTGCCTAGCTCAACAAATCCACATAGAAAACAGCAACACTGGACGTCTGTGGCGTGCAAAGTAACAGGTGGATGCATTGAAAAGTGTGAGATGAATTATTAATGGTGGCAACAGGTTTTGCAGCACTGGCTGCAGTAGCAGGGCAACACTTCCTCTGACACCTCAAGCAGCAAAATAGGACACACTGACCATGAGGAACACTCTGCAAGCAGACTAGGATGGATGCTGATTGTTTTATAACCACCCTTTATACAAATCGAAACGAATGTTCAGTAAAGACCATATACAACCTAACCACTGCATAAGCTTTGTGCAAGCAAATCAGGACAAATGCTAAATAAACAGGTTGTCTGGAGGAACCCCAAGGGATAACAGTGTAATAAATTGGTTCTGTAGGATCAAGATCTCTAGATTTTCTGTGGGTGCTTCCAGGTGACCTGTTTATTGAACATTCTACCTGATTTGTTTGCAGGGAGATTAGTCAACACTAAAGGGACGCGGGTGGCGCTGTGGTCTAAACCACTGAGCCTCCTGGGCTGCCAATCAGAAAGTCAGCGGTTCGAATCCCCATGACTGGGTGAGCTCCCATTGCTTGGTCCCAGCTCCTTCCAACCTAGCAGTTCAAAAGCACGCCCAAAAGTGCAAGTAGATAAATAAGTACCGCTCGGGTGGGAAGGTAAACAGCATTTCCGTGTGCTGCTCTGGTTTCGGTGCTCCATTGCACCAGAAGCAGCTTAGCTATGCTGGCCACATGACCTGGAAAAACTGTCTGCAGACAAACACTGGCTCCCTCAGCCTATAAAGCGAGATGAGCACCACAACCCCAGAGTCAGGGGTCCTTTACCTTTACCTTAGTCAAACTAGCTATTTAATAATAATTCATTCTGATTTGTTTGTGGAGTGGTTAGAGGGCATTTCAACAGAGAAAATGTTGTGTCAAAATTTCCAATGCATTTTCCCATCTCTTTCCTTATCACAAAAATTCTGATCTTTTTGAGGAAGTGGGTTTGTTGCACAAGACCTCACGGTCATTTATAATTGTGCAACTTGAATTTGCTGATACGTGATTAACTACCATCCCCAAAGAGTTAACAGTCTGGTAAGGTGCTACATGTAGTCTACTGAGGTAAGGGCTAGTTTCACAGGAGTACTTAACTAGTTTATGATAAAAGCAGAGATATTTATGTAAAATGTTTAATTTGATGTTTTCTTAATCTCCTTGCTGATTATAATTTCTTGTCTTATTAAGAGCTTATGGCCTTATCTTATTTCTCTCTCTCTCTGTTTTTGGGAAGCCAGATGCCTATAATAATGTTAATTTCTGTGAGTTTCCCCCCAAGCTTTAGTTTTTTTGCTAGACTTTTTAATCTACCTTTGCATGTATTCATATGGTTTTATTTATCACATGACTATGCAGAGGATTTATGCCTACTTTAAACATAAGGCTTTGGCGACAATTAACCATGGCACTGCTGCTGACCTACAATTCTGCATTCACAATGGGCAAATGTTAATTTGGAAGTGAAGGAATGAT
Organism: Podarcis pityusensis; assembly: GCF_964106645.2. Classification (NCBI taxonomy): domain Eukaryota; kingdom Metazoa; phylum Chordata; class Lepidosauria; order Squamata; family Lacertidae; genus Podarcis; species Podarcis pityusensis. The sequence goes on from NC_138027.1 coordinate 52,718,437, forward strand.
ACTAAAATTTCAATTCTATACTTACCAAAGAGTAAACTCCATTGTACTCAATGAGACTTATTTCTGGGTAGAAATAATTTTGTATTATATGAAAAACCCTACAGGCACTAGGGTTTAGTGCCCCCAAACGAAAATTAAAACATAGCACCAGCATTTTCAACCCCCAGCTATTCAAAGATTCACTTAAAACCTACATTATTTCAAAAATAAAATATATTAAAATAACAATGTTGGAAGACTTGCTTTTCTGGTTCTGGATTTCCTAAAATGGCATTTTCATGAAATCTTCCTGGAACAATTGAGGTCATGTGCAATGTTCTGCACTTACAATAATGACAGATACTAGAATCTTCATAAAAATAAGGAATGAGTTGTGAACAGCTGTGGAGAAACTCTAGTCTGGTTTATTATTTATGTAGATATGCACACACAGAGTGAGGAGCAGGAACTTATCTTCGAAGCCACAAAGCCCTGGGAGAGTTTAGCCTCCTTGCCACAGGCAACATTGCACTGATCCAGTGCTTAGTTCTTCATGTTTTCTAGGCAAGCATATATTGTTCTGTTTTGGATCGAGTCACCTGTACAGACTGCTTAGCACATACTGATGCTAATTGCCATCGGACAGTGCCAAACTGTTGGGTTACTGATAACCCTACATATCTGACAAGCAATATTGTCCTCCATATATAGGGAAAAGGTTGTCAAGAGTACTGCTTCAATGCACAGATTTATCTGGCAAGATTTGGAAGATGGTTACTAACTGTCTTGCTTGATCCAGCAAAGGAGAGCTGTGAGCCACAAGAGCAGGCTTTCATGTTCACTTCCACTGCTGGCTCAGGAACTACATCCATGCATGGGTGCTGTGCATGTCGCTCCCCAGCTAATTTTGCGCATTCATGTTGTTAATACAGTGGTACCTCGGGTTACAGACACTTCAGGTTACAGTCTCCGCTAACCCGGAAGTAGTACCTCAGGTTAAGAACTTTGCTTCAGGATGAGAACAGAAACCGTGTGGCGGCAGCGGGAGGCCCCATTAGCTAAAGTGGTACCTCAGGTTAAGAACAGTTTCAGGTTAAGAGCAGACCTCCGGAAAGAATTAAGTTCTTAACCTGAGGTACCACTGTAAGCTACTTTTAAAATTGTGCATAACCTAACATATCTTCTTTTTATATTATGTTTGATATCAAATTACTCCATGAATAATTTGTTTCAGTCAATTCCTTATTGCTTCTCCATCCTCCCTTCCAGTAGACCTGTGCTATACTTATTATTTTCATGTTTTTTTCATGTTACTGTGCACCTATATTTCTCCCCAAGAAACATAGTTCAGCGTGGTCCCACCGAATTCATGTTTGCGTACACATAAACTTGTTGAAAGTTATTTCAAAAGCAGGGCTAGCCCTACCACTCAGCAGAATGAGACAGGTACCTCAGGCGGGGAGAACAGAGCTGTGTGTGAAACCTGGTCTACTTTACACACCCTTAGCAAGCCTGCTTCCCTCAGATGTGGTGAAAGCTGAAGTAGAATCAGTTGCCAATTGCCAGGAGAGAGACCCCTGGTCTTTCACCTCAGGTGACAACATTTCTTGGGCTGGCACAGCTCAGCAGAACAATTGCCCTTTCCCTGTTTAGGAGGCCCAGACCAGGGAGCCCACACACCATCCACTCCTGACAGAATGATCAGGGGCCTGAGAGAACTGTTGGGGCAGCCCTGCACACACATACCCCAGGGGTTCTTAACACCCCTGTGCCCCAAAGGAAGGCAGAAGCCAGGATGCCCCCACCAAGGAGCACATGTCATCAGCTCCTAACAGCCATCAAAGAGAGAACTGTTGGGGCAGACCCTCCCATACTTCCCCCATGTCTCCTGAGGGAAGGCATAAACCTGCAAACCCACGCCAGGGAGCTCATCCCATCAAACTCTAAAGAGACCTCAAAGAGTTAACTTTAGAGGATTTTGTTGCTCTATATTTTACATCATGTATTTGTTTCAGTATTTTAAAATTGTAAACTACCCTGGGTGCCTTGGCAGAAAGGCCTATACAAAGAAAACAAACAAACAAACAAACAAATACTAACATACATACCTGAAAAGACCTCACCTGCAGACCCTCTCAGGTGCTAAGATCATCAGAGGGACCCCTCTTGGTTGTTCCACCACCCTCAAAAGCTCAAACAACCTCTTGGTTGTTCCACCACCATCAGAGGTGGTGGTGATGACACAGGAGAGGGCATTGTCTGTGGCAGCCCCTAAGTTGTGGAATTCCCTTCCCATAGAGGTGTGCCTGGCACTTAATTATACATATTTCAGCAAATGCTGAAGACACACCTCTTTATGCTGGTCTTCAACACTTGAAATCCACCTTCTTTCTGTGTTTGTGAATTATTTTAAACTGTTTTTAATGTTGTGTTTTAATTGCTGTAACTTGTCCTGGGACCTTAGCATGAAGGGTGTGTAAATTAATAATAATAATAATACCATTAAATACTCTGAATGAATGCATTTCCTTTCACTTTTCCTGTATGAAATCCTTGGTACTTTCATGAAAATGCTGAGCTACACTACTGCACCCCAGCTACTTATGCAAGAGGCTATGTGTAAGTACTGTCATTATGCATTCATTTCCACCCTCCAAGTTATGCATTTTAATCAGAAGGGGCCATATGTTCCCATGGACTATTCCCTGATAAGCATTGTAACTTACTACAAAAACTGCTTTGAAATCCTGCATACGAGCCAACACCTCCTACTTGGTATGGTGCCACATCAACTTGCAACACAGACTTAAGCTTACAGAGGAGACCTTTAACAGATCCTTGTACAGCAAAAATGGGAAAGTGGTGAAGGAAAATTGGTAATAAGAGATAGGGGATAAGAGGGAAACTCATGTGTTTTTTACCTTAGTTAGTGGAGTGGGGAAACCTAATTGGTTACAGAACCCACAGGCTGTTCCCTCTGTTCTGAATGATAATTTACAAGCGGCAGATATTGTGTGACAATAAAACAGACCACTACAGTTCTAAACACATTTGCTTGGAAGTCTATGATCACTACTCGCTTAATCACTTAAGAATACTTTGGTGTAGAGAATCTTGTGTTACTGCAGAGCTCGGACTCGGTGGCTTTCCAAGGCTCTCCAATCCCTTCATTTGTGTTTAATGTTCTTATTATTATGTTAAATTTATCATGGAGAAATTGACATAATGAGAGCTGAGCTGTGTACTCACTGTAATTTCAGCACGAGTCCCAAGTCCATATTTCCTGAAACTGTTTACAAAGCAAAGCCAGATATTACCATGAAAAGTGAAGGAATTTCTGCTTTGCATGGGATGTAACAAGCAGAATACAGTACTGCTTGGATAAATCTGCAGGGTCAGAGTAACCCAAGGCATATTCCCATTGCTCAGGCTATATTACAGTTGAAGAAGACTTATAATAGTTACACAGAACCCCAAGAGAAAGTTGAGTTTGTCTGTTCCAGCAAAAACAATGAAGTGTCCCATGTTGTGATTTTGTCACATCTATTGTCTCCTCTTCTTTGTCTCCCGCTCCTCCACTTGCCACCAGCCTCTCAAGGCTCCACTCAGGTGTATCTGGATTGACCACTTATATTTCATAGGTGTACGGAACAGGGGATTTTCTCATCCCTTCATGTGTATAGGAAACTGTCTTATACCAAATCAGACCATTGGTCCACCTAGCTCAGTATTGTCTACACTGACCACCACCAGCTCTATGGGATTTATGATTGGGGAAACTTCCAGCCCTACCTGGAGAAACCTGGAATACAACCTGGGACTTTCTGCATGCAAAGCAGATGCTCTACTATTGATCTCTGCAATGCTATGGAGAAGCACTGACAAGAGGCACCTGCTTCTGCATTCTACAGATCCACACTACATATTTAAAGCACATATGTAAATGGGGAACGGCATTTAAAGTACATAGGTCCCCCTATGGTGCTGTGAACTGTAGCTTTGTGAGGGAAAAACTACATTTCCCAGGATTCTTGTGGAGAAGACAGGTGCTTTAACTGTGCATTGGGTGTGCTTTAAATATATGATGTGGACTCCCTGTGAGTCTGGTGAAGAGAAACTCTTTCCCCCCAGCAATTAAATATCACACTTTTGGTGCTGGGAAAATGTGATATGCTGGCAACAAAACGGCTTTCCTGGCTGATGGTATCTAAGTTCCCTGCAACAGTAAGTGTGCATTTGTCATACAAAACCAAACTAAATTGGATTCTGTGGAAGGAGTTGTGCTCAGAAATCTCTACATTTTCCAGTCAATAAAATGTGTTTCTGTATTCTTATCCATGTTTTGATCTCATCTAAGCTAAAAAAAAAAAGCCACTCTCTGATCACATCTACCTGTTATACATTAACCAATAGAAAACCTGGACATCTGAGTTACATATTCAAATAGATGTTAATTTATGTTGCTGATTCAAAGCCTGTTCATATGGCCTCCCCTCCCCGTGAAATCATACTGATTTGACTGTCCCAATGGATTTTGATTGCTTAAACAGTGCTTAACCTTGTGCCCAAGTCCTGATTCAGTACGCCCCTGAAAGCAGACCAAGTTGGGTTAAATCAAGAACCAGCACTGTCATCAATTAGAAGATGACACATCTCCACCCTTTTTTTCTTAATAATGCCTAGTAATGCAAGAAGATTGGTGAGATCATAACATTATGTTTCCTTGACTCCCAAAAGTGGCAACCAATGAAATATACTATAGGCAGTGAAATTTACAGTAGTGGCAATGGGCTAAAGTAAGGTTACCAGATGTCCCCATTTCCTGGGGACAGTTCCCAGATTTACAAATCAGTCCCCTGACAAAATCCATCTATTTAGCAGGAAGTTGAAAAGTGTCACCGGATTCATTGAAAAAAATCTGGTAACCTTAAAAGCTCCCCTGTGCCAAGGTCCCAATCTGGATTGGGGTCTCTGTGATTAAATAAATTTATGTAATCAAGATCAACCCACATGACTGATGTCACATTTAGTTTGGTTCTTGTGGGTAGAATAGATGCCATGCAGGAGCACAAGGTCCTAGGTTCAATCCCTGGTGCCTTCAGGTAGGGCTGGGAGTGCCTCCTGCCTAAAACCCTGGGGAACCACTGGCATTCAGAGTAGAAAATACTGAGTTATAGTTTGACTCTGTATACATCAAGGGTGGGAAACCTCTGAAGCCACCCCCAAAAGTTGTAGGACTCCAACTCCCATAATCCATGATCATTTACCATGCTAGTTGTCACCTGGAGGACAACAACATCTGGAGAGCCACAGGTTTTCCATCTCTGCCCTACCTCCTAAATCAGTTCAAAATTACAAAGAATGAACCTCTATCTTACACTGGATTCACTTTAGGCATTGGGCTTGAATACTGTTCCTGTAACTGCATCACTGTCTATTCCAGTTCTGGAGAGACACATGAGAAGAGACCTACATGAGGTGCCTAGCAGGTGCATCTCAAAACACCAAGCCCTGGAATGCTACAGCTGATAGGTCTCGTATTTTTGTATAGTCTGTTGGCTGATCCCTTTGCTGACTAGGCTGCCAGCCACAGCAAGCGCCTCAGGGATTGCAAGAAGTTTCTTGTCCTCCTGGTGACTGGTTTTCTTTATGCTGATTTTTTTTTTTAAGCATTAGCTGAAGTTGGCTCAGCCTTTTAAGAAAGCTTCTGTGCAAAATAAGATCTCCCATCAAGTCTCTGATTTGAAGGGGAGGGAAGGAAAGAAAAGACGGGAAACCACATGCCCCTGTGTCTTTTTGTAAAGTAAATGTGTATGGTATGCAGTTATTGTAGCTTTGGACTTTAAGCCACTCCATCTGGTGGTGTTATCTGCCTATGACAGAAGGTCTACCTCTTGCTGTTAGGGGGGGAAAAACAAAAACAAAAAAACAAAACAAGTATTTTGATTAAACTTGCATGCACTTAAGCCATTCCTTTGAACCTTTACAATTTGGCACCAGGCTCACTGACTATGAATGTCCTCATCTGGATTCAACAAGTGGGACAATGTCATGCACTTAAATCCCTTAACTGGAAATTTCTTGCCTTTCATTTGTTTAGCCACAGTAGAGAAAAGACTAGTCACAAAACTTTCCTCTGTGCTTTAGAAGGTTCCCCCTTTGAAGTAGCAACCCACCATAATACTGTAATAGAAGCACAGCCTGCTCTTCGTACCCTAAGCATATTTCCTTCTGAAGAAATGAGTCAAAATTGCAGGGCTGAAGCGGGACTTTGCTGACAAGACCTGCTTCCCTTCTCCCAGCTCGGCGTTGAACTTTTTCCCCCTGGGCAGCCATAAATACAGAGATACCAAAGAGTTAATTTGTGTTTTTAAACCTCCTTCCCAATATCCTCTCTCATTCCAGTATAAAACCCCCATGTCCAGACATCAAATCAGTAAACCCTGTTGCCTGTCAGAGAATACAATGTCAGGCCATTAGTATGTTAATAAGTCCGGAGGGTGACAGGTGGCCTACTAGACAGCTCAATTAAGCTGCTCATTAAACACACGCTAACGAACAGCCAAGGCAGGGCCTGAACAGCACCATTCTGTAATGACATGATGTCAGAGCGAACAAATGAGGAAAAATAACAAAAACATTACAGCAGTGACAGACGCCACTAATAAGGACCCCTTGCACTACATCAGCCCTCAAATCAATGAGCAACAGGGATCAAAAACCTCGACCCAATATTCTCAGGGGACTAAACGCAGCAAGATTTTGGGTCATTTAAAAAAAAAAATAGAGAAACTAGAAATTATTACAGTATATCATAAACTAACAGTTGTAGGGGAAACCAAGAGAAAGTTCATTCCCTCTTAAGACAGTCCCCAAATTTGACAAAGGTGTCCTTGTAGGACTGACAAATCATAATTTAATGGAACCATCACTGAATTTGACTTGAATTGCATCTTTGGCACCCTTGAACCTACAGGTATGAACCATTTACCACAGTGCACAGACTACTCTCTTGGTAGAGGTCACACCAGCATTTAAAGAGCAAGCAGCTCATTTCTCAAGTGCAGATTACCTTTAAAAAAAAAAAAGGGTGGAGGATGTCTGACAGCTGGTAAAGAATTCATTTTCAAGTTAGGAACTTCCTATGTAATAAATTCAAGCATCCAACTGATACTGATTCTCATGTTGCTAAACTAATAGGCTGCTTGACCATTATAGGGTCATGACCTTCACTTTTATATACTGGATGCAGAGCTGTGTTGTTAGCAATTGACGCCCCAGTATGTCACCATAAAGATCAGTCTCTCCAGATTGACACTAATAATGACAGAAATGCATAGATTTTATATTTACAGTAGTAGACTTTCAGAAGCAACCTGGAATATAGCTAGCTGTCTTCTTATTCACCATACTCTGAAAAGTATAGTAGCAGCTTCAATGGTGAACATGTTCAGCTCTAATGTCTGCCATGGCTCAACATGCTGCGGTTCTGTTTCCAATGCTAAGGCTTAGGTCAGCCATGGATATCCAGCAGCCCTCCATAAGAACATGAGCATGCTGGATCAGACCAATGGCCCATCTAGTTCAACATCCTGTTCTCACAGAGGCTACCAAGATATCTGTGGGAAACCTTCAAGCAGGATGTCAGCACGAGAACACTATTCTCTTCTATGGTTTCCAGTACAGTGGTACCTCAGGTTAATAACTTAACCTTCAGGAGGTCCATTCTTAACCTGAGGTACCTCTTTAGCTAATGGGGCCTGCTGCACCGCCGTCGAATTTCTGTTCTCATCCTGAAGCAAAGTTCTTAACCCGAGGTACTATTTCTGGGTTAGCGGAGTCTGTAACCTGAAGCGTCTGTAACCCAAGGTACCACTGTAACTGGTATTCAGAAGCATGACTGGTTCTGAAGGTAGAGGCAGAACATAACCATCATGGTTAGTAGCCATCATCCTCCATGAATTTGGCCAATCCTCTTTGACAGCCATCCAAGTTGGTTTATGATTATTCTCATCATTCCTGAACACTGGCGATGCTGACTGGGACTGATAGGCAACAGGAGCCCTACCACAGGCTTCATTCCAGCAGGTAGGGGTGTGTGTGTGTGTGTGTGTGTGTGTGTGTGTGTGTGTGTGTGATAAAGACGCCTGAGCTGGTACAGATTGTCTTTCACTACTGAAAAAAACAACTATACCTGACAGAAAGGAAAGCTTCCAAGGCAGAAGGTATAACCTCTAGGGAGGCTTGAGGTCTAGCACTTTCTGGACTAGTCACCACCTGGTAAGACACAGACAAATCTCTTAGAAGAACCCCATAACATTTGAGACCAAATTGATCCCAGCACACCCTAACTAATAGGCTGCTGCTGATTGGTCATTCTAATAGCATATGCACTGAAGCAAAATGCATATAAAAGGCTATCAAATTACAGGTTATTAACACATACTTTCCATGAATACAAGTCTACAAGATTACAAAGAGGAGGTCTAAATAAATTAATGGAAGAGTGTGGGATATAGCTATTAATGATCAATTAACATGTCCCATTAAGGTAAGATGGGGAATATGCAGGAGAAATGATTTTGAGGAGATATGGAAGGTGTTTGTAGAATTTGTACTGTTAAAATGGAAAGGGGTCAAATCATCGCAAGAGGTGTTGAAAGTTTGGGATTTATGATTATTACTTTGTCAAAATAATAAAATAAAATAAAATAAAATAAAATAAAATAAAATAAAATAAAATAAAATAAAATAAAATAAAATAAAATAAAATAAAATAAAATAAAATAAAATAATAGAAGACACGAATGCATTTGAAAGCATTTAGGACCTCCCATCTGGTACAGTAACAAGCATTTTAAACAGGACAGGGTATGGTGCTTTAAAAACTTTATAACAAAGGCAATTAAATCCTATTGTTTTAATTACAACTAAACTAAACCTTAACGTATTTTCCCATGTATTATGTTGGAAATTTCATTCCTCTGTGCTGCAGATGTGTGATTGTTGTTGTCACATGTCTGTGTGTTTACATTTCACAGTGTTGGATGTCATGGGAATGGAAGTTCAGATATGCTGTTTCCATGATATTGCTTTTGCTTTTCTCTTCTCTTGCTGATGAAGAAAGTAAGAGGAGCCATGTTTTCCTTTGTCCTGTAAATAATAAACGTAGTGCTTTGTATCCATGACTCAAGCCTCACTTTTGCTGTCTGCTGATACTGCATGCAGATGTTTATGGATATCTGTCCCACCAGTGGCTCAGGAGGAAGATTAATCACCCGAGTGGCACTTCAAAGGGAGTAACACACCAGCCGTGGTGTTGATTTCCCAATATCTGGTTATGGGCCCAGAGCAGCGAGGTTTTTGTTCTGGGCAGAGCTATTTGCAGAGACTGTGCTGGACTCTAAAGAAGTATGTTGGATTGAAGCCCAGACGTGGGGGCGAATGGCTATTCTGAAGTCTGAAAGCCGAGAGCCGGAAAACTGGCGGTAGCATATGCAGCTTAATTTTATGACTGCTTACAGGTTCCCAGGAGCAGTTAAGAGCCGGGATGGATCACCCAGTGCAGGAAGGGGTTCCTTTCCCCAAGCTGACACAGGGAAATTATCAGACGTGGTCAGTCTATGTGGAGGCATTTTGAAAGAAGGAGGGGGTTTGGAATACAGTTGATGAGCCAACCCCAGCAGACCCTTCAGCCCCTTGGAAGAGGGCAGAATCCAAGGCAAGAGGCTTGTTAACCCTTGCAGTATCACCTGAAGAATTAATTCTTCTGAAAGACAAAGGGTCAGCCAAAGATGTTTGGAAAGCTTTGCGGGATGCCCACTTGAGAGTAGCAGCAAGAGTGTCAGTATGTCTCTGAGGCAGGAGCTGGTACAGAGAGGAATTGAGATTCCTTGCCGGGGGGGGGGGACGAGCTATTGGCTGCAGTCGCGAGTTGGAGATTCTCAGCGGTGATAGGGCAGCTGATTGGTGGTTGTGGCAAGGGTTGTTGGCAATTGGTTGCTGCTGCAGCAATTGGACGGCCCCGGCGATGCATGCGATTGTCAGCATCTGTGCGGTGTGTGAGCGATTTTCGGCATTCCCCCCTAAAAAAGCTCAACAACTCTGGGCAACCCCCCCCAAAAAGCATCTTATACATGTTACCATATATACATCTGTTACCATATATACCTGTATAGGGAGAGGGTATTGTGGGCCAACAGAAATCTCTTGTTTGACATAATTAGACTGAAGTATGCCCCCCTCGGTTCTGGAGTTAGTGTATACATTTAGAGGTCTAGCCAATTAATAGCCTTGATATTAGGGATATCACCGATTAACCAACCAACAAAAAAATGACTGCAATTATATGCCGGTAGAGGTGATACTTGAAGATGGCTAAATACAGTCATTCATTCATTCCATATTATTTGAAATGCATTACCTGAATGAAGAACAGGGACGGCCTTTGCTAAGCTTTGGTAATATGGCGCTCTGAGTGAGCCCCAAATTTGGTGCTCCCATATGGATCTTCTCAGTTATGGATCTTCTCCATTTCACACCCACTTGGCACCCTGTGCGGAGGAAGAGAGTGTGAAGAGATTCCTGTCAGCACAGAATACCCTTTCGCACACCATGTCTCTGATTAATATTTGTTTGTTTAAAGTCTTTTTACCATACTGCAAAAAGCTCACAGGGTGACTTAGAATTATTATCAGCAATAAAATGGTTCCTGCCCGCAATGGCAGATCTTGGGGTCTCCAATTTCAGCAGTGTGCAACACCAAAATTCAGCACCCCTTCTGTCTCCCACACTCCATTCTAAATAAGAGTTGTGGTGCCCCCAAGGATCTGCACCCAGTGTGAATGAACCAGTCATGCATCCCTAAATCTGGTTTACAATCTAAAATACATGAAACCAAAGGAAAAGAAGATTGGGAGGGAGGAGAAAACAGCAAACACAGGCACTAGATCTACGTTACAAGGTTCTAATAAATGTCATTTCTGGCAGAGAGGGTGGGTCACAAGATCCTTGCAGCTGTTCCTTTTTTGGCTGATGGGTGGTATCAGGATGGTCTCCCTCCTTGCCATCATGTTCTTCCTGGGAGGCAGAGCAACAGCCTCCAAGTGGTCCTTAGACCCACAGCCTATGACAGAGGCCACAATGTGCTGCCCTTCAGCTTTGTAGTCCCTGGGCAATATCAGTTTGATCAGATGATAATTAATAGATTGCTGCTTTCAACCACAATCTGTGTCACAAGTCTGATTCGCAATTCTACTCTCATTTCATCTAATTAGCAAGGTGTCATGGAAATAGTGCTGAACGTAAAGACTCCAGCATAAGAATTTCCCCCCCTTGCAAATACCAAGTGTGGAATGTACTTTCTTAAAATCAATTTTAACAAATTCAAAAAGAAATAAAATAATGTACCGTACTTTCATTTCAAACCATCTGGTAACTTGCCTGGAGAAAACAAATGATTTTTTAAATTTATTTTTTGCAAGTGTCCTAAGAAGGTGACTCTAGGGGTTCTTTGCTTCTATAAGATTTAAGGTAATGTGGGTGATCCATCTGTGTGATGTGGGTAATCCATCTCTGCCTGTTACCTTGGAAGAGGCACAGACCCAAAAGTAAGTCTGAGATAATAGGCTAAAGGCACGGTCTTCTTCTCTTAGGAAAAAGTTATTGCCCTTACAAATGCAGTTTGTTTTTTGATTTTCCACGGTCCAGCCCTGTATTTAGAACAGAAAGAGACTTTAGAAGCCCATACAGTGATGATTACCCTGAATATGCACATTGACAAAAGGCAGAGCATGCCTCTTTGGTTGCTACAGGCAAATTATGATCTATACTTTCTGTTGGCGCCATTTTTGTTTTGTTTCTGCTTATTGTAATGTTGCAATGTTTGTTTAGATTCTAGCATGCAATTAGATTCACTGAAGGAAAAGGAGCTTATTTGCTAGATTTAGAATTTCAGACTAAATCAGGACTCCTGTTGGGAAAGCAGTAAAAGAATTGGGGGAAATGAGCCACAGATTAGCTGTCTTAATGAAAAGATTTGTATCTCCCTCTGTGAAGCAGGTCCCTGATGGAGGCATGTTTGTTGCTTTAGGTTTGCACGAAGTATATTCAATATACTATATTGGCACACTTTTATGAAGCTGTCTGAAGAACCCATAGTCTGTTCCTTTAATCAAATCTACAACTTTGGATCATAGGATTTTGGGACAGGGAAAGAATTCAGGACTGCTCTGCAATATCATTTTCCCTATTTTCACTTTACCAACATACATCATCTTCTTCTTCTTCTTCTTCTTCTTCTTCTTCTTCTTCTTCATATCTGCTTTTTTATGTTGTTTATATAGGTCCATTAATGGCACAGGACACTTTACCAAGTAATGTAAGCAAAACGAAGGTCTCTGCTTCAAAAAGCTTTCAATCTCATTTTTTTTTGACAGATATTCAAATACATGTACTTAACCTTAGTTTCTATAGGCTGTTAGGAGTAATGCTTCTGTTGGGGGTGAAGACTGAGAGCTTATGGAAACAGTAGGGTTCATGAAGCAGATTCATGAAGTAGGAGAGAGAGAGGGACATGAATCTCGGCTTGGAAAGAACATGTAGTTTGCAAATTTATAAATGACAGCACAACATTATTTGGTTTTCTGCTTTGAATACATATGCTAGAAAGATGATACATATGATTGCTTCATGACAGCAATAAGTGCAAGAAAATGCAGAAGCATACCAGCCAGGGAGCCAAATGAAGGTGTGTTATGTACTGAGCTGAATCCTAGAACAATAGGATCCAGAATGCAGCAGTCTGATTGGTTCGCAGGAGCCACCCAATCCAGCTCCAGGTAGAAGTGAAACAGCGACCTGATTGGCCTACAGGAACAGCCAATCAGGCTCCTGGATGAAGTGAATCCGCAACCTGATTTGCCTGCAGGAGCAGCCCGGAATTAGTCAATCACACAGGGCCCATTGTGTAAATAATGTATATATAGCTAGACGTTTTGGGGAAAGTTTCATTCATTGCTACTATGAGCTGAACAAAGAGCATGAAATTCACACTTTCAAGTATATATTTCAAGGTGTGTCGTATATGAACAGCCTGGATAAACAAAGTCTGTAGAGACCAGCACCCCCTGCTATGCCCTTGCTGCCCTCTGGACCGCTCGTTGATGAGGCACATGAAGAAGGGCCTCAGATTATGATCATCAGTTCATATGAGGAGAGGCAGTCCTACAGCTTTATAGGTCAAAGCCAGCACCTTGAACTGGGCCTGGAAACAAATTGGCAGCCCATGCAGTTGGGCCAGGATCAGTGTCTTGTTCAACCTGTCTTGCTCTGGTAAGCAACTTGGCTGCTCAATTCTGCACCAGCTGATGTTTCCAAACTGTCTTCAGAGGCAGCTTCACGTGTAATACATTGCAGTAATCTAACCTAAATGGTAGGAAAACAATTAGGATTTTCCTATTTCAATTTTTAAAAATTGTATTTATATACTTGCTGTCTGATCCCACTGGTCCCCTGCTGTGATTCTGTGATGTGAAAAGGATTTTGTGTCCCCTCTCAAACCCTCCCCTCAATTATCCTTTTAAAACATGTGTGGCATGTGGGCCATAGAGGGTTAGTCAGTCCTGCTCTATAGGTTAGATGGACCCCCACTAAATCCCTGTTGCACCTGATCCCTGCCTTGACTGGCAGCTGCAATTTCTCCTCCTGGCCATGTGAAGCAACAGTACTCCAGCAAAGGAGATACCTGCCTTGAGAAGCTTCTAGTTCAACATTTGACACTGAGGAAGGGGAGGGAGATGGAAGCAGAGGAAAGCGGGAAAGCAAATATATGGCTGTTTCAGCTGCATGTCCTGAAGCTCACCTACAGGCTAAGTTACATTAGCCTGGTCAACCTGGTGCCTTCTAGATATTTTGGACCACAACTCTCAACAACCCAACCAGGATAGCCATGCTGGCCAAGGCTGATGGAAGTTGGCGAAGGCTGCAGTAGAGCATGAGAACTAAGGAATTCTGAGTAAGTTTTCACATAAAATGTGAGCTGTGAAGTCAAAACATGAAATCATTACTGACTTTTTATAGGCACTTTGCTACATGTGTGGTGGTGTTTCAGTCGTTGGGCTCTGTTGTCACGCCCTTAATTCTATTTGCTCCTTATCTGAGCACAAGCCCAATACCAAATGCAAAACACCTGTTTCCCCTGACTGACTGACTGAAAGCACACCCAAATTTCAACAACCTGCTTCAAAGGAGCTGTTTTTTCAAGATCTCCACACTGCAGATGTGGGAGATTACCTGGCAGACCGTAATCACAGTACTGAGTTGCTTTTTTTAAAAAAAAATTGGGATGTTGTTCAAGATCTCCCATCTAAATTTTGGAATTTTACTGCTGCTGTGGGTTTTTTGAATGGAGGAATACTTGGCTCTGTTATTAATGTTATGGGGGCCAAATCAAACCCTGTAAAATCAAACAGCAGAACACATAGCAAAATGTTGCTTTTGTGCAAGACCTCAGGTTTATTACTACTACTACTACTACTACTACTACTACTACAAGACAAGGGTTTTCTTATAATAGGTAGAACAGCACTGATGACTTCTGAAGCTGAAGCTTAAGATTATTGCAATTGTGGGGGGAGTATTCAATGAAGCTTTACTCAGCACAAACCCATTTAAATTAATGAGTGTTCCTAAGTTAGGTCCATTAATTTCATTGGTCCTACTCTGAATAAAACATAGTTGAATACCGCCCAATATACTTAATTTTAGGCTTTTTCTATCCTTGGTTCAAATCCATTTCTGAATATTATTATGACAAATATTTGAATAAAAAACTAAAAGAAACTTGATATTGCTCCCCTTGATATTGTACCTGTCTCCATTTTGCCCGTTTTGAAACATAATGACTAAGAGCTGCACTCCTGCACACTTCTTCTTCTTCTTCTTCTTCTTCTTCTTCTTCTTCTTCTTCTTCTTCTTCTTCTTCTTCTTCTTCTTGTTTCCTCCAAAAGGTAATGTGCTCAAGTACAGAAACAACTGTGTGAATGCCCAGAATGGAAGAAGGTGGTGGAGGGTGAGAGGATTGGTTGAGGGCAGGGGGGAAGCCTGGATACAGTCCATCAAGCTCTGTTTACTGGTGTGGACATCAAATAGTGGAATAGCAACGAATACCATCACTGAAAAAAATGGAGTGTGTGGTACTTAAAGTGCCAATCTCCCCCCACACAAATAAGAAAACTGGTCTGCAACAGTTGGTTTTGGATATAAAGCCCCCGTAATCATGATTAGCTTTAGTGGGATTGAAGCCAATATTGTCTAGGGTGCATAGATATAGCTAACTCCATTATACACTTTCCTTTTTTAAAAAGTAGCAATATTTAGTGTGGGTTTGCTTAGAATTTAAGCCCCCCCCCCCGACAAGTTCCAAATGAATGTACTTACTGTTCCATTTTGCTTTAATTTACCAACATTCTTAAATATAAGATGCTGCATTTAAAACAGCCTGTTCTTTTGTATGTCCCAAAATATTTAAAATGACAGCCACAGATAGTACCCAGACAACTGAAGGATACACAAGGTGATTAAACCTCCCTCATCAAAAGAAGCCCAATGCATATAATTTTTGCAGTTGCAGTTGAGAGACTACCGACTGGGGTCTGGAAGGACTAAATGTCCCTTTCCCAAGACCCTTATGAGATGATGTGCTAGAAACTGAACGCAGCTAACCAAGTAGTCTCTGAAGTTGCAGTCCTTTGTGTTTATACTTTTGAAATATCTCTATTGTGATGCAAATACTCATTTTCAATCAAAACTGGATTGGTGGGGAAAATAGCACCCTGTGAAAAGTGTTGTAGGAAGTAAGCTTAACTCCATCTCCCACCCCCCACCAATTGAAGGTGGAGGGTTCCCTCTCTTCTTTGTTTTTTTTATATAACAGTGAAATCAGCTTGAAGGTTCTTCGGTTTCATTACATTGGCTTCACATGGCCAATTTCTCTATACTTTAGCTAAGAACCCAAGAAATATTTTCTGAACAATATGCAGGACTGTAAAGTGCAATGAAATTTAGGTGATCTAGGGGTCTTCTGTTGACTGCTCAAATACTCTTCAAGAAATACCCTTGAAAAAAATACTTCTTTTTTTGTCTCTTGACTCCACGTTAAAATATTTTCAAGACTATCAAAGACCTTTCTTTTTTCTCAGGCCTTTGAATGATTTTTAATGTGTGTGTTTTTGCAGTGTGTGTGCATGTGCGTCACCGTTGTTGCTGGGAATTTTTCACTCTGATTAATTTTAATGTTGATTGTGTTTATGCTACGGGGGGAAAGTGGTTAGAGGTACTGTGGTGATTATATTTAGTAGTTTGCCTGGGATGTGTTTTATATTTCTTATATTTATATCACGGTGTAATGGCTGTTTTGGTTGCAAGTTGCCCTGGGGGTTTGGTGTAAGACAAAAAATATATTAAATAAATAACACACTACCAGTAATTTCTGCAAATAATTTCTTAAATGAGAAATAAGGTCTCTGCTGGGTTATCTAAATGACATTCTATACTTACAATAACTTCTGTTTTGGGGTGCTGTTGGTGTTGGCTTAAATGTGGCAATGAAAGTCTTCAATAACAGAAGCCAGTTTTCTTCAAGTTGCTAAAACTTTCTTTTAAGCAAGCCTGTCCATATGTACATCTGACATGTATTTTAAGATACAATTTTATTTATAATGTATGGATGGTATTTGACTAAGTTTTACTCCGAGCAGACCTATTGAAATTAATAGACCTAACTTGGTCATTTTTATTAATTTCAGTAAGTCTTCTTTGACTGAAACTTAGTTTGCTTCCACCCATATATATATATATAATGTTCAGGGTCGCTATTTTTAATGCCTGATTTTATAGGTATTTTTAATATTTTGTGCTTAGAGCTTTCAGTGATTAAGATGTATATAAATCCTGATAAACAAACAAATAAAAGAAGTAAAGTACTACTCTCTGAAAGTCGCTCTTGCTGCCTTTCATCTGCACCAGGTTGAAATGTTTTTACTGTATCCCTCTAGATGCAGTTCTGAAGAAATGTTTTCTGCTGTCAAAATACATACAGAATGTCGGATTAAAAGGGCTGAAACCTACCACCAAGTTCTTAACGCCCTCCCACAATCATTAGACTAAATCCGCCATCATTCCAGATTCATTTTTCCCTTATTCATCTGTCCAACTAATTCCTGCTGCATTCACCGGGCTTACATCTTAATCTTTTCTGTTACATAGAGAATACATAATGAAAAGCTGCATTTTCTGGGTACATGCACACATTTGGAGCGGATGAACCATATGTGAAGTGACATACAATGCTGAATGGAGGCTGAATGGTGCCCAGTGCTAAAAACAGTGCAAGTCCAGGAACAAAAAGCAGCAGAACAAGAGCCCTGTGCTGGGCCTGCCTCGCTCGAACACCAGGGGATTCGCTACTAAAACATGGGTATAATTTCACTGTTTTCACTCACACAAGCTGTGGGAAAGGAGTCACCATCTGATGTTTGATTGTGCGGGATATGTTTTTGGCAGTGGCCTTGTATCCCACATTGAAAAAAGAGTGGGCATGATTGGGAGGGGGAGAGAGAATACAGCTACATTTGCTGTTTTGAATTTGGCGTCTGGCAGGGAAGCGCAGCTGAAGAGGCCCTGCCTGATTGCCACCTGAAAGCAGGGACCTGGACCAAGCCACTGGAACTTTCCTTTCTCTTAAGAGTAGGATACATATATGTGGAAGACATGTGTTGGCCCAGGATGCAGGGATAGCACACAGTTTTGGCATTTGTTTACACCTCTGGTCCCTCTCCTTGGATTAGAATAGATCATGGATATTAGAAAACCAGAAATGCAACTTGAAGAAACCAGAGCATGAGATAATATTAGGAAAGAAGACATAACGTTACTCAGCTCGAGTCCTTGAAAGAGGAGGGGCTTTAAATAAAAAGAAACCGATGCATGCAATAAAATAGATATGAATTTATATAGCACATCTGCCCACAGAACCACGTGGGCAAAGTTTAATCAGGGGAAGGCAATATATCAAATTCAGTCACAACAGATAATTGAAGACCAGTCTTCAAAATGTCGTTATCTATTTTATTTAACACATACTTTGTGTGTGTTTTAAACTACACACAGGACTACACAAACTGAGAATGCTTTACTATTCTGTGGCTGATGCATTATACTGATGCATAATAAAGCCAAATGAAATTAAAATGTTACATTTTTCAAAACGTATTTTGTAAGACTTGCAGATCTGGTAGGTAGTGGAGTTCAGTGGACTATTAGACTTGCGTCTGAGAGACCTATGCATTCTTGGATTCCCAACTGATGAGAAGCTCCAGATGCCTCTTTGAAATTTGCTGCAGAAGTTGTTTACTAGCCTTCACGATATTTAAAATGAACCAATGGTGTACACCAGGTGAGAGAGATATGGGTGATCTTTATTGTGATGATTCCCCCTACACACATCACACACAAACAAAAACATAGATCAGTGTACAGGCCAACATAATTGTGTATAGATATTTACCTTGCATAGAAAAAATGAAGAGAGGCAGGTTCAATCTGGATTTGTGTGTTTTTCTAAATTAACACTTCCATTCTGAATATATTGCATAAGAAGAACTCAAAGAGTATTTGAAAAAGAAACAAACAAACCCAAGAAGGGTGATAGCTCAGCTGGTAGAGCAGGAGAGACTTAATCTCAGAGTTCAACTAGATGACCCTCATGGTCCCTTCCAACTCATACGCTTCTATTCTATAAGATGATTCAATTTGGACCTGGTGTTAGAACACTAAAGTGGTTAGGCTGCTTGGGCCTAGGGTATTAGCACTCCCATGTCCTGCTCTACAAGGCGGCCATGAAGAGGGCATTGTAAACATTCACTTCCTGCTCTGGGCTGACCGTGGTTCGTCACTGCATCCAAATCAGGAGCTGCTGTTGGTATGGTATGTTGGTATGTTGAAGCAAACCAGCATCAGAAACCATGGTTTGCTCTTGAGTGGTTTGCATGAGCTGCAGTTTGAACTGGTTTTGGTTTGGCCATGTCAGCAGAACATGGTGGGTTTGAATCAGAATGCTTCTGATCCCTTCGTTATGGCTGGGCTGGAGAAGGAAGGTGTGCCCAGGTTCAGGTGGGCTTGATCCCCTGATGTTGGACTGTTGTTTGGTGTTTCATCAGAACCAGGCCAATATATGGTAGCATATAATTGTGTGAAATGGCTATTCATAAAATATTTGTGAAGCCCTGATCAAATTTTTGGTTTGAGGGCCTTTATCTGAGTTAAAGGCAAAGAACCCCCTCGCCTGTGTGTGTGTGTGTGTGTGTGTGTGTGTGTGTGTGTGTGAAAGGCATATGTATGGAGTCTACTGACAATTGGAAACCTTGCTCACCAGGCTGCATAACACAAATATCCACCCCTGTAACATTTGCATTTATTACAAGGTTGTTAGAAAATTATTGGAATAATAAAATGAACAATGTCAAAACAACAATACTTACAGCCCAATCCTACATATGTCTACTTTGAAGTAAGCCTTAATGAAGAAAGGCTCCAAACTGGAGACATTAAGACAGACACAAATTAGCACAGAAAAATATGTACCTGTTGAAATGCTCAGGTATTCCCATGTTCACCTGGTAGTAATCTGTTCAGCAGGGGTGGTCATAAGGGATTTTCAAAGCATGAAAAATGCTCTGTTTTATTTTATCTTTTTGAGGGGTGAAGTTTCAGGAAGATTTGATTCAGAAGACCCAACTGGTGTTTATGTTCAGCCCCGGAGATGAATAATTTATCTAGGGTGCTATGTTTTGTGTTGAGGAATGACTAATTTTTACGCAGGATGCAAGGGTATAATAGAAGCAAATAATTGCTATGTTAGTATTAGGGAGGACGATATCAGCAATAAATTAAGGCTGCTTTGCAATTAGAGTGATGAACACAGCTGTGGAGACAAATGGCATATGTGCTAATTAAATAATTTGTCACTTGACTGTTAAATAAACAATACAGCCTCTTTACATTACAAACTACCATCTCTGGAATGGCAGGATGGCCTATTAACAAAATGGAAGGAACAGATTGCATTGCCATGTTTGCCTGATAGCAGTTGCAAATGTGGGGTAAAAGGTGGCACATTAAAGAAACTAACATTACTTTTAATACATCTCTGATTCTTAGACTAGAACACTTCAGAGCTCTCTGAGTATAATCCTCCTTAATGCATATATGGTTGGAGTAATTCATATTGATCTTGTCTTTGGTTTCGTGGAATGTATTTTTCTAACTTTTTTCATCCTGCAAATATATTTAGTTTTTGCAAGACTTGCACCAAAGCTCTAGTCACATCTGCTCATGGAGAAATTTCATGGGATTTGATTTTACTTATTTCTAAGTAAACAAGTACGGGATCAGCCTGTAAATATTTTTTAAATGTCGTACAAATGAAAATTACAAAGTTATAACTAGGGGGGAAATACATACACCATATTTGCCAACTGTTTCTCAAATTTGTATCAGTCATTATAAGTATCTTGCATTAGACTGCATAAACTCATTTTGCCAAGTGCCATTGACTTTAATGGGATTACTTTAGAGTAAATTGGTTGAGGACTGCAGCCAAAGTAGATGCTTCCTACTCTTATTGTTGTGAACGTTGAGTATTTGTTTGTGCCAAATTGCATAATTATTTGTTGTATGACACAATGCCTGGTGTGACCAGCTTTACTTGCATGTTAAGTGATACCCAACTTTATTTTCCTCTGCTTCTTAATATGGTAGCCTTGAAACTTGTGTTCTAAATGACTTTTGGGAGATCTGCATCTTGCAGCTGACTCTTCGTCTTCACTGCTTTTTATGTCACAGGGCAATTAATTATCTGCACACTCCTTTCAAGAAAGACCTCAGCTGCAGAAACTTTTTTTTTTGCTTTGCTTCTAACTTTTCCACTATTCTATTGGTGCCCCATCAGTTTTGAAGGAATTCCTTGATGGCCCGCACAAAAATGAAACTAAACTCACAAACGGGGAGGGGGAGAACATCAAAATCCAACTGCGGTCTTTCAAAAAGAAGAAGAAAGGAGGGGAGGTAAACTCCAGGCGGGGGAAGGCAATACTAAAAAGGCATTGCATAAGACAATCTCATTTACATTTACATTATAAAACATATTTTTATGTATTGAAACTTCAGAGAGAAGGGAAAAAAAGGGCCGTCTACATTTGGAGTAGTTTTTTTGTAGTCTTGGTGTCACAGCATGAATTATTTACCAGCACCATCTAATGTGGAAATCCTTTGTGTCTAAGCTTTTCCTATTTCCTTCTTTCTCCGGTTCCACCCCCTCCCCTCCACTTTTGCAGGCTCCGTCAGCGAGTTTGTTGGGGCTGCAGGGAGCTGTCCATTGTTAGAAACTGAGATGTGGGTTGCCGCTTTGGATCTGGCCGCTTTTCAATAGAAGGGAATGTTTGCAGGAGGACATTGACTGCTGCAAACTCTTTTGTTCGCAGTCGTCCCCACCCCTTCCCTGCTTACTGCTCTTATCTAGACCCATTTATGAGCTGTGATAAATATTCAAACTAGGGGTGCTCCATAGCCTTAAAACAGGACTGCAAGACCAAAGCAGTTCAGTGGAGTGGCGTTTTCTGTTCTGGCCAAAAGAATGCTCACAGTTTCGGGAGGACTTGTTTTTTCAGACAGGCGGAGTGTGAAGAAGCTAGAGAGAGAAATGAAGCAAGTTGTGATTTTCAAATTATGACTATAATCAGAATTGGGCTAATACTAAAATTAGAATCCATTACATGCAAATTCAGCAAATGTGAAACCTCCAAAAGCTAATAGTTTCACTCTGGGACATGTAGGCTTTTTGGGGGGGCGGCAGCTATATTTCAGTTCATAAATTCAGTGCTTACATCGTTTTGGAAAGAGCATTCCATGGACATATGAAAAGCACAGACTCTGTTCCAGATTTTGTATGAACCGTTTTTAATAACTCACTTAACAAGTTTTAATTATGGGAATCACAGGTAAGCAAAAAAACAAAACAATAATGCAGTTTCATTTTAATGCGGCAATGCTTCCTTTTTTCTGGTTCTACAGTCCTCCTGCTTGAACTAATACCAGCTTCTGCTAAAGTTAATTTTGAAACTTACTTCAATTTTCAGATTATTTCCCTTCCTAGGGCTGCTTTGCACACCGATAAACCTGGCAGGAAAAATGCTTCTCACACAAAGTTTGACATCATTATGGATCCAGCTGGTTTTATTGATGTCTTTGATGGAATTTCCTCTTGACATGGCTGCTTGCTCATGTCAAGGTTCTGGGTGATTTGTGGATTACAGAAAACTGGAATGGCATATATAGGATAACTTTTAAGTGCTTTCTTTGTTGCACGAGTTCCAGGGTGCCAGAGGCTATGAAGCAGTTGAGATGACAACTGCTTGCAAGTGGAAGAAAATTGCAACTTGAGTCCAACTGAACATAGGCTGGAGTTCATCTTAGAGCTTACAGCAAGGGCCACATTCCCTATTGGGCAACCTTCTGGGCAGTGGGCACAGCCAGAGGCAAAAGTGGGTGGGCCAACAAATGAATTTTTTTCTTTTGCACAATAGGCTGGTATCTACACATACCTCTCTATCCTGCATCCTTTTATTTATTCAGCTCAGAAGGGAGATATAGAACCAATGAGACTAAAATCCATTTATAATCATCTTTGCATCTTGAATAATATTCTAGGTTTGGTTCTCACCATTGAGAGCTTTAAGCAGTCCCAATATACTTCAAGGCATTATGGGATCTCCTTAATTTTAAAGGAGACAATCCTTCTTACTCAGATCATGGTGCTTGCTGCTTTGTTCTTTCAGTTCTGCCCCTAGGAATTGGCTCCTATGCTGCGTACACACGACACCTTGAAAGCACACTTGAAACACATTAGTTCCCTCAAAGTTAATTCTGGTGCTGTAGTTTACCCTTCTCTGAGTTACAATTCTCAGGAACACTTAACAAACTACAGTGCCCAGAATTTTTTGAGAGGGAAATGTGTGTCAAATGTGCTTTAAATGCATAGTGTGTACACAGACGTAAGACCCACTAAACTCAGTGCGACTTAAGTTAGTCATGAATAACTTTTGTCCAACTGATTCCAACTAAGTCTGGATCTGACCCAATGCCAATAGTTTACTGGCTTTTTGTGTGTGTGTGTGTGTGTGTGTGTGTGTTTTAATTCCACTTGTTTGCTTATTTTTAACTTTTGAATTTGATGTTTGGTGTGGTGTTTTTTAAAAAAACCTTTTATCAAATAATTTTTTGTGTGTGTTATTGTTGTTAGCTGCTTGGGGCATGATCTGTGGAAATGTAAATATGTATAATAAATAGCAAATAAAGCTTCCCAGTGCCCTCTTCCTACTTCATCAGGCCCTTGCCTTCTGACATTTGGGTACAGCACATTTGACAGGATAGAAGGGTCTGTAACAGAGAGCCTAGTTCAGCAGATCCAGCAGGACGGGGGGGGGGGGGGCGGTTCCATAAGAGAATGAGCTGAGTAGTGCTGTGGACACAAGTAATAACGACTCCTCAATAAATTCCATTATGGGGGGAGGCAGAACTGACCCAGCCATTGGGCAGGGTGAGGCCACTGCAACAGGCAGCAGAAGCCCTTCAGGTGGCATGCCCAGGGGTGCCTGTGGGCCCTGCCACTTCCACCAGTGGCAGAGAAGTGGTGGTGTCATCAGCACCGTTTTTGGGCAACATGACATCCATTTTGGGCAAGAGCTCATACAAAACCAGCGCAATCTTTCCTGAAATTGGCACTGATGGCAGTGGTGGTTCTCCACCAGCAGCACATGCAGGGGTGTACGAAAGGGGGGACGGAGGGGGCGGTCCGACCCAGGCACCACTGGGGGGGCTTTGACAAGATGGCCCGGTACCTCCCCCCAGCTGTAGAGTGGCCGAGGACACGCACGCAGTTAGTATGGGCACCGCCCTTGTGCCGTCAGGATGGGCTGCTGCACGTGTGCAGTCTGTATGGACATTGTGCCCCGGCTGCCGGAGAGGGTTCCTCCACCACTGAGCACATGCAGCAACTCACAATAGTATATTTTGAAAGAGTTCTCTGGTAGATTAACTGCTTGCTCCACAATTCAAAAACACTTCTGAACCCTGCAGGTCTTAGATTAAGACCATAGAAAGCTTCTTAGGCTACCTTTCCCATCTAGCCCAGTATTGTCTATTTTGACTGTCTATCCAGGTTCTCTGACTGAGCTCTTTATCATCACCTGCTATCTGATCCTTTTCACTGTATTCCACGAACATGCTTTTCCACTGAGCTATTCACTGGCTAACATCGAAGCAATGCAGCTTCACAGATTTGTTGACAGGACTATTTGAAAATGTTAACAAGTAATGAAAATAGACCAGGAGAAATCAATATGAAACAGAATGCAGCCATGCAGTTAATTCAACTGAAATGTACTAAATCCACCCAACATGTCTTGTAATCGTTTTGTGGGCATTTTGAATGGTGACTGGCAAATAAAATGGAAGGGCTGATTCATTCGACGGTAAGGAAAGAGTCTTTAAAAAAAATAAAAAGGAGAAAGCATATGGGGAAGGCAAACACTGTGCCTCACATCAGAAGGGAGGAGGTAAACTCTAATGAGACTTTTTAAAAGCTCTTCATGTCATTTAAATCCATAAGAAGCAACATTGGAGAGTCAGAACAAAGTGTTCACAACTCACCTCGATAACAGCGTTGAAATCTCTCCCTTTTGGGCAAGGTTCTTGAGTGGGTGGTCGCAGATCAGATCCAGGTACTCTTGGAGGAAACTGATTTTCTAGATCCATTTAAATTAGGGTTTAGGCCTAGTTTTGGCACAGAATCTGCTTGGGCTGCCCTGTATGATTACCTGCGCTGGGACAGAGACACGGGCAATGTGTCCTTGTTAATTCTCCTCGACCTCTCAGCAGCTTTCAATATAATCACCCATGGTATCCTTTTGCAGCTACGGTCCGAGTTGGGGTGGGTGGCACCACTTTGCAGTGCTTCTGATCCTACTTGGATGGTCGTTTCCAGAGGGTGATGCTTGGGAAGTGATCTTGGGCCCCATGGAGCCTTCATTGTGGGGTTTCTCAGGGTTCAATTGAATCCCCCATGCTGTTTAACATCTGCATGAAACCACTGAGTGGGGTGATCCTGAGTTTTGATGTACGTTGTCAGCAATATGCTGATGACACACAGCTCTACTTCTCCTTTACATCTGCAGATGTGGCAGTGGATGTGCTGGACTGAAGTGTTGCCTTGATAATGAACTGGATGAGAGCCAACAAACTGAAGCTCAATCCAGATAAGACTGAGGCACTTTTAGTAGGCAGTACCTCATTGGAAGGACAGATCGTGAAGCTGAGGCTCCAGTACTTTGGCCACCTCATGAGAAGAGAAGACTCCCTGGAAAAGACCCCAATGTTGGGAAAGATTGAGGGCACAAGGAGAAGGGGATGGCAGAGGACGAGATGGTTGGACAGTGTTCTCGAAGCTACCAGCATGAGTCTGACCAAACTGCGGGAGGCAGTGAAAGACAGGAGTGCCTGGCGTGCTCTGGTCCATGGGGTCACAAAGAGTCGGACACGACTAAAAGACTAAACAACAACAACACCCCCCCAGACCAGATGGATGGGAGGTGGCCTGCTCTTGATGGGGATGTACTTCCTCTGAAGGAGCAAGAACACGGCTTGCAGGTACTTCTCTATCCATTGCTGGTGCCTGAAGCTCAGGTGATTTCAGTGGCATGGAGTGGCATGAAAGCGACAGCTCTGTGCTTACAAAATGGCGTTTCCATGAAAATAAACTGTGAAACCTACTCATATGGGAAATGATGGAGTGCTCACTTATACAGGAGTCTATGAACTGGGGTGAATATTTACTATGTTCTTTCTCACAGCAACCATTTGCCAATAGGGAGCAGTGACTGAGAATATGACAAACCCAAAGCCACCCAGTAAGCCCAGAATTGTATCCTTGGGGATACTCCTAGATTTGAGCGTTGAGGACTAAATCCTGTTGTGGGAATCACACAAAAACAGTTTGCTTCGTTCTTAACATCACGAACAGCTGTCCAAGTGTGACTGGCCTTAGCAGCCTCAGAGTAGTCCAAAAACCATTCATTTTCAGCCAGACCCCCATAAGAAGGCTTCATTATATTAGGAATGTGACTCTGTCGCATCTGCCAAAATGAACACAGTTCCTCCTCCATCACCACCAGCATCACTACCAAAAGCACCCCTCCCCACTTTTATGGTTTCTTGTGGCCTTTTCAATAGCTGTTTTCTTTCTTAAAACAGGGCAGTTTCTCTGAGTGGAAAAAGGCCTATTTGTGGAGTGCAGCTGCATTTCAAAGGTACATTGTTGACGAGTTATGAATTTACATGCCTCTACTAATGTGTGGAAACAGGAGGATCCTTTTGCTTTTTCTTCAAAATTGATGTTACTCCTCTGCCAGTGGCACCCAAGGAACGGTTTTGTTCCATTTCCTCTCCTTTCATGCCGTCCTATTTATGTTTAGATCTGGTTTGCTGCCACTAAGAATCATTGTCATTACCACCAGTGTCTCTGGGCTCGCCAAATCTAGCAGCTGTGTGCTTAATGCCTGCCCTGGCTATGGTTTATTTCCTTGACAACACAAAGTTGGGTGAAAGCAACTTTCTGTATACATGTGTACTTAAATCTCCTTGCAGTGTGTTTTAATGGTGCCACTTTGCAGTCAAATTTTAGTATTACAGTATGTTGTTGTTGTTGTTGTTGTTGTTGTTGTTGTTAATTTTGCTTTGGAAGTTCCCAACTGCCATCGCCCCCTCACCAAAATAAGCTAGCTGTGCCTAACCCAGCATTTCAAATAGAATACCTAGGTGGCCAAATGGGACCCCCTGACCCCTATATCCTGTTCCTTTCTCCGTGCTTTGCTGCCAGTTTCCTTGATAAAAGGAGAGAGTGAGAGATAATTAACAAAAAACATGGCCTCTAGACAATGGAACAACTGGCCTTGGCGAGCAAGAAATTTATCCTGGTTTTCTAGGTGAACTTTCTCCCATCAATCTTTCTTTTAACCTCCATGTTAGTGGAAGCAATAGGAACACCCCCTCCCCTCCCCTGAGCAAATGCGCTCTTTTGACTGAAAACAAAAAAAGGGATCGGAGAGCGCTGAGGTAAAATCTGGGTGGTATAGTGCTGCAGTACAATGCCACCACTGTTCCATTGGCAATGGCTTGTGTTTTACAACAGGGGAGGGGAGAGCATGAATAGGCTGATGATGTGAAACCATTCTCCCAATTCAGGCCTACAAACCCATCTTCTGTTCCACAGAGTTTCTGAACAAAAAAGGGAAAAGCAGCGAAAGGAGGGGAAAGAAAGAAAGAAAGAAAGAAAGAAAGAAAGAAAGAAAGAAAGAAAGAAAGAAAGAATTTAAACAAAATGTGTTAATCTTAACAACAACAACAATAATCTCCTGGAAATACTTCTGCAAGATTCCTAGGCAAAGGTGGAATCTTCTCCTCCTTCTTCTATGGGTGTTAAAGTTATTGACAAAGCTTAAAGGAGCTAAGGCTTGTGGATTTTTTTTTTGTCTAAAGGATAAAATACAATAAGCCTAAGTGGTAAAATCGCTTAGCTTTCCCTCCCTCTCTGAGAACCAGGGCAGTAGTAAAAAAATGATTGGCGGTGCTGATTGGGAGAGCATGTGACAATGCGTATCCACTTCAGGTCCCCTTAAGAGGGTATTATAGGAAGGGAAAATATTTGTGCTCTGAAGATGACACTCTCCATTTTGTTAATGGCTCTCATCTGGTGCTGATAATCGTACTCACTGCACTCCTGTCAGTTGTGTGCTTTTTTCCAATTAATGGGGCCTTGGAGAAAGCATCCCTTTTTCTGCAACCAAGACAATTACATTGTGTTCACCTACTTGAGATGAGGGAAAGGTGACTATGAGGGCATTGAGCATTGTAAATTACTATTAATACGAAAACAGAAGCAGCACCCCACCAATAAATCAAGATCCTTGGCTTCTGTTGGGTCATGGCTTTGGGAGGCTTTGAGTGTAAGGAATCGGCACATATAAACCAGGGCCAAGTCAGCACTTGTTACACCAAATGAGTCCCATGGGGAAAAAAACATTCTGTATTTGAGATACTCAAATACATTTTATAAAATGGTGCACCAGCCTGGCCAGAGCTGAAGAGTGTGTTCATATTAGTTAATTTAGGAGGCAGAAACAATATCATCAGAAATCTGTGAAGTAATATCCTTTAAAGAGATTAAATTATTTTGATGGGAAGTGGCAACAATGCATGTTAAGTTGTTCTGTTAACATTTTTGTCCTTTTAACTTTGATGAACTAAGGAGAATGACACCTCAGTTTCAGTGCTTGGAAGGGAGGGAGGTTCTCTTGGAAATCTCCATCTGGAAATGTGTTGGTATATTGTACTGCAAGGACAGCCAAAGTGCTGTCCTCTCCCAAATGTTGGACTCCAACTTCCATCAGTCTCAGCTAGCGTGGCCAATGATCAGGGATGATGGGAGCTGTAGTCCACCAACGTATGGAAGGCCACAGATTGCCGTGGTAATGCATAAAGTGGGATATGAATGGTATAAATTGTTTTTTCCCTGCCATGTTTAATACATATTTTATGTGTGCTTTCTTTTAGGGATTAATACTATGTAGGGAGGAAGATATCAAGGTATCTTGCCTTCATGTGGCTGCTTTGGAACTTAAGGTAAATGGCAAAGAATTAATAGGAAACCTTTAAACCTCATCCAGATAAAAGCATTCAATGTGTGCTTTAATGTTATTTCAGGACAACTTCAGCTGAGGGGAGCAACATACAGTATGTTACCTCAGCCAAGGAACTGCCCAGCAGAACAGCAAGAGCAAGGATTCAGTCTAGAGACCTGAACCAGTAGGGGAGCTGTCCAGCAGATTTGGGCAGCAGACTCTGAGGAACCCAGCTAGATGAGGGAGCTTCCAACAGTGTTGTTGCGCTATCAGCTAGTGTTGTGGTTCCCCAGCTATTTTGAACATGAACCACTTGAAAATCTATGTATTAGACTTTGGCCCATTTTAGCAAGGGCCTTCAGGGATGCTGGACTAGGTGGACCCGAGCATGTTATGAGCATGTAGAAATGCCTCCCTAGTTCCTAACATTATAAAGGGTCTCCAAAGCTATTTCAAATGCCCTTCTTCAGTTCAGGCTAATCTGGTATGGCAGAGAGAATGCCACCCGTTCCTTTCTTTCATGTGTTACATTCAAGGATTTTGAATTAAAAACTATTATTATAGGCAGTAAAGTCCTGTAGAAATGATTGCACTGCAATGACAGTGATACAGCACAGAGACAAGATGTCCCTGCAGCAGAAACGAAAGCGGCAATATGCTGCATTTTCACACAGTTTTCCCATATAAGGTCATGATTACTTGGTATCTATGCTAACTGGAAAACATGTAAATGGGCAGGATGCCATCTTAACAGGAATAGCAAACTGCATACATAAATTGAGATAAGGGGCTATGCCCTGAAAGCAAATCAGTTTGGAGACTTATACATGATGTTGGTCTGTACAGAAAAGATTACGTTATCAGTGGCTGGATCTCTTTATTCCCAGAAGTAGGGATGCGGGTGGCGCTGTGGTCTAAACCACTGAGCCTCTTGGGCTTGCTGATCAGAAGGTCAACAGTTCGAATCCGCTCAACAGTGGTGAGCTCCCATTGCTTCCCAGCTTCTGCCAACCTAGCAGTACGAAAGCATACCAGTGCAAGTAGATAAATAGGTAACGCTGTGGCGGGAAGGTAAACAGCATTTCCATGTGCTCTGGCTTCTGTCACAGTGTCCCGTTGTGCCAGAAGCGGTTTAGTCATGCTGGTCACATGACACAGAAAGTTTTCTGTGGACAAACACCAGCTCCCTCGGCCTGAAAGCGAGATAAGTGCTGCACCCCATAATCACTTCATTCAACCACTCAACCACCACAGAGTCAGATATATTGATACAGCCTTCTGCTGCCAGTTAGTTGGTAGAATATGATAACATTTGGTAGGCAGGACAGCTAGGGTGGGCTTTGTAGCTATGTTAGTTCAAGTGCTTCTTTGGTACCTTTGCACCGATTTATATTGAAACATTTATACCCCAGCTTTTTCCTCAAACTGCTGGAGGCTATTATTAAAGGTGAATTAGAGCAATAACTGAAAAATGTTTTAAAACCATTTACAATATCCGTAATACACTAAAGTAGCTGCAAAACATTAAAGCAGCAGAAAATGGAGATTAAAAAAAGCAAACAGCTTTCAGAACTAATTTAACCACACAGCTTTTACCAACTAAATCAACTTCAAAGGTCCACCTAAAAATGATAGTTTTCACTCTCTTCCTGAGGGCCTTTAAACTTAGCTCCCTCAGGAGAGAGCTGCAGAGTCTGAGCACACACGGCTAATCAAAAGGCTGTGTCCATAGGCCCAACGAATCACATTTCTGGAAATGGTGGGAGTGGACACACAGGAGGATCTCTGCCAGTGATCTCAATAGAAAGGCAGGTTCGTATAGGAAGAGGCAGTCTTCCAGATGACCTGGTCATTAAAAACCCTAAAGGGCTTTTAAGAGTCAACACCAGCACTTTGAATTGGGTCTCGAAACTAACTGGGAACCAGTGCATGAGCTCCATATATGCAGCCCCTGTTAACAGTCTGGCCACAGCATTGTGGGCCAATTGTAATTTCCACGTACTCTTCAAAGACAGTCCTGTGTATAGCACATTGCAGTAATCCAGAGGTGATGTAACTAAGATATGAGTCACCATGGCCAGATTTGCAGTTTCCAGGCATATTTTGGCACACCAGCCTGGACTGGGCAAAGACTTCCCTAATTACAGGCAACACCTGGGTATCGATGATCAAACTGAACCTGCATTTTCAAGGGCAGTGCTAAATTAATAATAATAATAATAATAATAATAATAATAATAATTGTAACTCCGCCCATCTGACTGGGTTGCCCAAGCTACTCTGGATGCCTTCCAGCACATGCACAAAAATAATAAAACATCAAACATTTAAAACTTTCCTATACAGGACTCCAATGGATCAGCCATACAGCCACTGGGCTGGTGAAGGATGTGGTGTGGGGAAAGGCCATAGGGCTGAGTAGAGAGGGACATGTTTGGGGTTCTCCATCCCTGCACTAGATAACATTTCTTGGCAAGACCTAGAGTTATGTCATCCGAGGACACGATTCTACGTATTGAGGGAAATGGTGAGTTTTTCAAAAAAAAGTGTGTGAGTGTGAGTACCTGATTTTAAGATGTTCATAGCAGCTAGATTGTATTTACTGATCAAGGATTTCAAAGGTGTCACAAGTCCTTGCAACCACAGGAAGCAGCATGACAAAGTATAGCGCTTCTGAAGGAGCCCAGAGCACAATGATCCTGATCAAACATGTCCCCGTATGAAAGAAGCGACCACATAGAAAGCAACTTTTCAAAGTTAAAGAGATTTCAAGATTTATGTGGGTAAGTCAAGGCTAAAGGTTGACAAAGGGTCAAGCGTTGCCCCAACGGCCTGCCCACAATGTTGAAAAAGCTGAGAGCCAGGAAGTGCTCCAATAAATTGATCATTAATTAGAATAAACAGTTTCATTAGAAGAAAAGGCTCTGTCCTCAGGCAAGAATGGCCCCAATACAGCTCTCTCACTGATTTCAATAGCAGCAGTAAGTAGGCTGCTTACAAATCTTGTAGCAACACATTTTTCTTTTGCAATGCAATCCTAGGCATGCTTATTTAGAAATATTCCATTGCTGTTCCATTGCATTCAATGGATCTTATTCCCAGATAAGTGTGCATGGGATTGCAGCCTTAGAAACTTAATTTGCAGAATTGTGAGAGTGATTCAGCTTGGTACTCAGATTTTTTACAGCTATTTTGAAATGCCCTTCATAGCAGTTGCCTTTCTTTGTAGACATGTCATTTCATGAGAATGGTTAGAACCTAAATACCTACTCAGATTCTCGGGGGCGGGGGGCGGGGTAGTGCAGAGCAATAAGAACAATCCGTAGTAGGGTGCACAATTAGATTTATTTGAAGTTACACAAAACACCAGACAAATCAGCTCATGGAGTCTAATCTGTTTCAGGGCACAAATGGTCCTTCTTCAGAAGAACTGTGTATGTTAAGAAGATACAAGGTTTAAATAAACAAGAGAGTTTAAAAAGAAGCTGTGGTCCCAAATGCACTTGTGTTTTGAGCTGATGGTCTCTCCTGTGTTTTGTAACTTCAGGTAAATCTGTTTCTGCTTTCTTTTACAGGTTACATAATTTAGGGAGCTTTTTCTTGTTGCATTCTGTTTTAAGTGTGCCTAAATGAAGATTTAGAAGCGAAAGGAAAGTCCAATTCTGTAAAGAAAAATATTGCATAGGAACCTGGAATGTAAGAACCATGAACCTTGGTAAGTTGGTTGTGGTCAAAAATGAGATGGCAAGAATAAATATTGACATCCTGGGCATCAGTGAACTAAAAAGGACGGGAATGGGTGAATTCAGTTCGGATGACCATCACATCTACTACTGTGGGCAAGAATCCCGTAAAAGAAATGGAGTGGCCCTCATAGTCAACAAAAGAGTGGCAAAAGCTGTACTGGGATGCAATCTCAAAAATGATAGAATGATCTCGATATGAATCCAAGGCAGACGTTTTAACATCACAGTAATCCAAGTTTATGCACCAACCACTGGTGCTGAAGAAACTGAAATTGACCAATTCTATGAAGACTTACAACACCTTATAGAAATGACACCAAAGAAGGATGTTCTTCTCATTATAGAGGATTGGAATGCTAAAGTAGGGAGTCAAGAGATAAAAGGAACAACTGGCAAGTTTGGCCTTGGAGTTCAAAACGAAGCAGGGCAAAGGCTCAAATAGAGTTCTGCCAAGAGAACAAGCTGGTCATCACAAACACTCTTTTCCAACAACACAAAAGACGACTCTACACATGGACATCACCAGATGGGCAGCATCAAAATCAGATTGATTATATTCTCTGCAGCCAAAGATGGAGAAGCTCTATACAGTCAGCAAAAACAAGACCTGGAGCTGACTGTGGTTCAGATCATCAGCTTCTTATAGCAAAATTCAAGCTTAAACTGAAGAAAGTAGGAAAAACCATTGGGCCGGTAAGATACAATCTAAGTCAAATCCCTTATGAATACACAGTGGAAGTGAGGAACAGGTTTAAGGATTTAGATTTGGTGGACAGAGTGCCTGAAGAACTATGGATGGAGGCTCGTAACATTATACAGGAGGCAGCAACTAAAACCATCCCAATGAAAAGGAAATGCAAGAAAGCAAAGTGGCTGTCCAACGAGGCCTTACAAATAGTGGGGGAGAGAAGGCAAGCAAAATGCGAGGGAGATAGTGAAAGATACAGGAAATTGAATGCAGATTTCCAAAAAATAGCAAGGAGAGACAAGAAGGCCTTCTTAAACGAGCAATGCAAAGAAATAGAGGAAAACAATAGAATGGGAAAAACCAGAGATCTGTTCAAGAAAATTGGAGATATGAAAGGAACATTTCGTACAAAGATTTCCATAATAAAGGACAAAAGTGGAAAGGACCTAATAGAAGCAGAAGACATCAAGAAGAGGTGGCAAGAATACACAGAGGAACTATACCAGAAAGAAATGGATGTCTCGTATACCCCAGGTAGTGTGGTTGCTGACCTTGAGCCAGACATCCTGGAGCGTGGAGTCAAATGGGCCTTAGAAAGCATTGCTAATAACAAGGCCAGTGGAAGTGATGATATTCCAGCTGAACTATTTAAAATTTTAAAAGATGATGCTGTTAAGGTGCTACACTCAATATGCCAGCAAATTTGGAAAACTCAGCAGTGGCCAGAGGATTAGAGAAGATCAGTCTACATCCCAATCCCAAAGAAGGGAAGTGCCAAAGAATGTTCCAGCTACCACACAAGTGCACTCATTTCACACGCTAGCAAGGTTATGCTTAAAATTCTACAAGGCAGGCTTAAGCAGTATGTGGACCGAGAACTCCCAGAAGTGCAAGCTGGATTTAGAAGAGGCAGAGGAACCAGAGACCAAATTGCAAACATGCGTTGGATTATGGAGAAAGCTAGAGAGTTCCAGAAAGACATCTACTTCTGCTTCATTGACTATGCAAAAGCCTTTGACTGTGTCAACCACAGCAAACTATGGCAAGTTCTTAAAGAAATAGGAGTGCCTGATCACCTCATCTGTCTCCTGAGAAATCTCTATGTGGGACAAAAAGCTACAGTTAGAACTGGATATGGAACAACTGATTGGTTCAAAATTGGGAAAGGAGTACGGCAAGGCTGTATATTGTCTCCCTGCTTATTTAACTTATATGCAGAATTCATCATGCGAAAGGCTGGGCTGGATGAATCCCAAGCCGGAATTAAGATCGCCGGAAGAAATATCAACAACCTCAGATATGCAGATGACACAACCTTGATGGCAGAAAGTGAGGAGGAATTAAAGAACCTTTTAATGAGGGTGAAAGAGGAGAGCGCAAAATATGGTCTGAAGCTCAACATCAAAAAAACTAAGATCATGGCCACTGGTCCCATCACCTCCTGGCAAATAGAAGGGGAAGAAATGGAGGCAGTGAGAGATTTTACTTTCTTGGGCTCCATGATCACTGCCGATGGTGACAGCAGTCACGAAATTAAAAGACGCCTGCTTCTTGGGAGAAAGGCGATGGCAAACCGAGACAGGATCATTAAAAGCAGAGACATCACCTTACCAACAAAGGTCCGTGTAGTTAAAGCCATGGTTTTCCCAGTAGTGATGTATGGAAGTGAGAGCTGGACCATAAAGAAGGCTGATCGCCGAAGAATTGATGCTTTTGAATTATGGTGCTGGAGGAGACTCTTGAGAGTCCCATGGACTGCAAGAAGATCAAACGTATCCATTCTTAAGGAAATCAGGCCTGAGTGCTCACTGGAAGGACAGATCGTGAAGCTGAGGCTCCAATACTTTGGCCACCTCATGAGAAGAGAAGACTCCCTGAAAAAGACCCTGATGCTGGGAAAGATGGAGGGCACAAGGAGAAGGGGACGACAGAGGACGAGATGGTTGGACAGTGTTCTCGAAGCTACAAACATGAGTCTGACCAAACTGTGGGAGGCAGTGGAAGATAGGAGTGCCTGGCGTGCTCTGGTCCATGGGGTCACGAAGAGTCGGACACGACTAAATGACTAAACAACAACAAAATGAAGATTTAATACTCATTTGTTGTGCATGGTTGGCACACCGTTCCTGTTGATCATGTTTCCATTGGAGGTGAGAAGGTTGAAGGTTCGTCGTTTCAAAAATGGTGCTAATCCCATGTGGATGCATTTTGCAAACTAGTTGCAGCTAGTTCTTCATATACCTCCAACAAATCATCAGCTCATAATTTAAACCGTTGGGGTCCTATCTTCCTGTTAACATCTTTGGCATTAATAAAAGCATACTAACCCAATGGGGAAATGCCTCAGCACTGAAAGATCACATTTTCTCTTATTTTTGCTTCCCATGCACTGGTAAGCAGTGAAACACCTAACATCTCAATGCTGCCCTAAGTCATCTCAAAGCCAGCAAGGGCTAAGGAGATCAAAGCATTTTATCTAACCAGCATTGCAAAAAGCTGTATCCTGACGGCTATCAGGGCCTCTGGCTGGGAAGTCTTGGGGAGAAGGAGGGGTTGCGGGGTTGGATCTTTACCCAACCTTGCTTAATAAGTGCCCTACTCATGCAGCCAAGCATGGGGGGAAGGGTGAAAAACGGGAATAGTTCATACACTGGGACATAATTTTAAAATTACAAGTAGCATCAATTCAATTTCTCTAATCAGTTTCAAAGGACTTGTAAGACTCCCGATACCATTGTGTGGCTGGTAATTCTGTGTCACAACTAATTACTGCCTAATAGCCGTTGAAGGGACAAAGTCCCCTGTCTAAAAGAGAAGTCTATTTCATCTCGCATTCAGGCCTAATCTGACCCTGAATGGTGGAGATTACATGAGGTAATACGGCAGTTATTTCTACCTGCTGTAGTTCATAAGCTCCATCTCCAGCTGAGGCAGCAACCCCCCTCCCCCTTTGCAAAGATTATTTGTCATTAAAATGCTCAGTAGTTTCTCCCCTCCCTTCAAATCTGGTTGTTGCCTACACTTTCAGAAAGGTTTTTGAAGGAAGATTAGCAGGATTAGGAAAGGTTCACATATGTTCAACTTCACTATTGGTATTCAAGACATCACAACTGCACCACCACCCAGGCAGCACAAGGGAAAATGAGTGCAGGGAGAAAGTGAGAGGGAAGAAAAGGAGGAAGAAAGAAAAAGTATGCTCGCTTCCAACCTTGTAGCCACCTGATCATTTTGTTTTGTGACAGATTGCCAAAGCTGGATGTGTTCACATATCAGCAGAAGTATAATTAAGGTTATTAATATGTTAATATGAATTACATATATGTACAGGGGGTATTTTTCTGGACATCGGTTTATTTCCCTCCCCCCCTTAGTTAACAGTTCACAGGTTGTGCAAATCCCTGTTTGGTTTTGTTCAAATAAATTGTACACACATCCTTTTGCTGGGTTACTTTCATTTATGCTATTTATTTCGGTTGCAGAATTTCTGGCAATCAAAATGAGGTTGTTAAAATCAGAGCGTTTCGAATATTTATGAGGACAGTGAACTCAAGGATCTGTCTGTGCAGTTCCTCTTAAAACAGAGAGGGTTTCCTTCAGTACAATACATTAAGAACCAGACTGTAAGTCCATAAAACACTACACTTTAAATTACAACTATGTGCAAACTTAAAAGAGCACCCTCACTATCATTAGCTCCATTCTGAGTGTTCGGAGAGCCTTGTATACATTAGCTCAGGCATTCTTACAACTAATTTATTAGGCTGGGTTTTATTTGACATTTCACTTTCCCCTTTAAAGAAGTATGTGGGAGTTGGACTGGTATTTGAACTTAAAACGTAGAATGGAACTATCACATTAAAATGAAATGACAATAATTAGATCAAAGTAATCAAACCTTTCATCACTCAGACACTAATTAATAGTTGCTCAGATTTTTTTATTTTTTTTCAAAAGACAGAAACTGTGCTCCGGGTAATATAATATTACTTTTATTTCCATTGGCTGGCTAGCTCAGTTTGTCAAAATGTGGTGCTAATCATGGCAAAGCTGTGGTTTTAGGGCCCATGTTTGTTGCAGATGGAAGCCTGTGGATTCTCCTTTTATAAGAGATTGGTAGAATACATACCCTGTGTTCCAATCCCTGACATTTTCAGTTTTATTAAAAAAAAAAAAAATAAACGATCAGAAAGCGGGTGGTAGGAAAAAAACTCTCTCTGCCAGAGACCCCAGAAAGTCACTGCCAGTCAGAATAGATAAAACTGGGGGAAATGGCTAAACAGTCTAAAGCAGCTTTTAAAGTTTTTAATTAACCTGCCTCTCATAGTTAACAATATGGAAATATTCAGGGAAAGAATGTGATTTGGGTATATAAATCTTCATTGTGCACACTGCTTAAATCTCATTGGCCTTAGAACTTTTTATTCCTTGTCTAGATACTGCTCTGAATTGTTTTAAAAGTAGTCACAAATATATTCTTATCAGCCTAATGGACATCAGAAGGGTATTAAATTTAGTGAATTATGTGAGAGCACTATCCCACCTCCAACTTTGCCTTTGTAGACTCTCTTGTAAGACTCAATATCACACCCTGCTCTAGTTTGTGACTCAGATTTTCTTTGCCACTGCCTAAGAGCTCTGCTATCAGCACGTGGTGAAATGTAGCCATTTTGCATAATACGAGTCATCTGAAAAGTTCTATGGCATGTGCCTATCGCCACAGTCATATGTGACTGAGATCTCGACATTCTCAGCCAGGCCTGTTCATCCCACAAATCCCTCTAGTCTTCTGGTTCCCAGAGGGTAAGTCAGATTCTAGCTTGCCTGAACAGAGGGAGGAAGAGAAGAAAACACAAGCTTTTTGGCATGGAAGGCTCACATACAGACTCCTCCCACCTGCTGGAAGTTGTTTTATGTGGTGTGGTTTAAATTCATCCCAGAGCTGGAGAGGAAAAGAGTATGTATATTGAGATACTGTCAGGAGCTAGAGTCAGGCATAGGTCAGCAATAAAGCACCCAATGTCAGTGAAATAAAAAAATTCCTTCCTGTAGCACCTTAAAGACCAACTAAGTTAGTTCTTGGTATAAGCTTTCGTGTGCATGCACACTTCTTCAGTGTATCTGAAGAAGTGTGCATGCACACGAAAGCTTATACCAAGAACTAACTTAGTTGGTCTTTAAGGTGCTACAGGAAGGAATTTTTTTATTTCGACTATGGCAGACCAACACGGCTACCCATCTGTAAATGTCAGTGAAGTTCACTCTTTATTCAAAAAACAACAACACAAACAGCTAAGTCCTAGTGGTCACAGCAGCCTTTCCTAGTACAGTGGTACCTCGGGTTAAGAACTTAATTTGTTCTGGAGGTCCGTTCTTAACCTGAAACTGTTCTTAACCTGAGGTACCACTTTAGCTAATGGGGCCTCCCACTGCCGCTGCGCGATTTCTGTTCTCATCCTGAAGCAAAGTTCTTAACCCAAGGTACTATTTCTGGGTTAGCGGAGTCTGTAACCTGAAGTGTCTGTAACCCAAGGTACCACTGTAGGTCT
This sequence comes from Podarcis pityusensis, assembly GCF_964106645.2. Lineage (NCBI taxonomy): Eukaryota > Metazoa > Chordata > Lepidosauria > Squamata > Lacertidae > Podarcis > Podarcis pityusensis. The sequence continues at coordinate 52,757,186 of NC_138027.1, forward strand.
TGCCTCTATGAAGCAGTTGTGGGGACTGAAAGCTCTCTAAGGCTCCTCCCCCTGTTCCTTCCCCAGCAGCCAATGGCTCCATCATCTTGCCTTTCGTTGCTCTGCCCTCTTCATTTCTTTGTGTGTCCTGAGAGACATGGGAGAGGGGAGCTGGTCGCAGCAGAAGGGGGGAGACTCCATGGATTCTTCAGCAGCCTGGAGAGAGTCCCAGTGATCAGACCAAAAGGCCTTCAGGACTTCATTTGACACTGAGGCCAGAGGTTCCCCATCTTCTTTAAAGCAACCATCAACCCTTTGGCGAGGGATGTGGCTCAGTGGTACTAGAGCATCTACCTTACCTACAAAATGTACTAATCTGTGGCATCTCCTGGTAGGGCTGGAAGAGGCTCCTTCCTGAAATCATGAACCACTGCCAGTCAGTGTAGACAGCTACATGGGTCTGGCTTGGTATACCGTGCCTTCCTATGTTCAGGTTCCTAGCAAATCCAGAAAGAGAGAACGTGCGGCTGTATAGACTCAATATCTTAAAATGCCATGGACTTAATTGAGAAGGCAAGATTTAATTTATATGCAGTAAGCCCTCAACTTTCTTGGGGACTGGGCTTTGGGGATCGTGCCTAAAGCCAAAATCGTGCATAAATGAAAACACATTGGGTGCAAAAGCGAGGGATTGCCAAAGTTTTTTCCTAGATGCCCCCCTCCCCTTTTTTTATTTTTACATTTTTTACCAAGCGCATAAAGCTTAATGAGCACAAGTTAAATGTGCGTAAGTTGTGGGTTTGCTGTATAGATTTTTTTTTTCTTTTTAAGAAACAGCAGCAAAGAAAATCTCTGTTTGTCAGAAAAACATTGGAGGACCCCTGCATCCTTTTTTCACAGTCATCACCAACACTATACAGTGGTACCTCGGGTTAAGTACTTAATTCGTTCCGGAGGTCCGTTCTTAACCTGAAACTGTTCTTAACCTGAAGCACCACTTTAGCTAATGGGGCCTCCTGCTGCTGCTGCACCGCCGGAGCACAATTTCTGTTCTCATCCTGAAGCAAAATTCTTTCTGGGTTAGCGGAGTCTGTAACCTGAAGCGTATGTAACCTGAAGCATCTGTAACCTGAGGTACCACGGTATATCTAGATCTAGATCTAGATATATATGCACACACACATATAGACTGTTCTGTGTATGCAACAATGTGCTACATGTTGTCATACTGAAAAGGTACAGCCTCTGCCCAATGGACTTACAGTCTTACACTGTACATACACAGCATCCTTCAGGTTTTAAGCAAATTTAATCTCTCTCAAAGGCAGAGAGGTGGTTTTGTCGGAGGTTATTTGAAATGACTAATGAAGAGAGAAGTGGAGAGAAGGGCAGGGAGGGAAATATTACAGTAATCCATGTGAAGATTTAAGCCAGGTTTATTATTTCTGAGTAGATGTGTGCAGGATTACCCTGTAAATGGCTCAGTGCTAGATGTTCTTGCTAGGCTACCATATTATTGTTCTGTTACCGGAACACGGAATCCACAGAGACGACTTCCTGCATAAGTTCCATTGAAACTGGAAGTTAAGTGATCTGACAAATAAGATGCAGTTATCTTTCACTCTTACCCTATTTTTTTTATCCTTCGCAAATTAATAAATTCTAAAAATATTGTGAGGTTCTGCTGTAACAGAGCTTCCCTGGCTTTAAAGAAATTGCATGAAAATGAAGAGGGAGTTTAATTGCTCTTGTGGAATATGGTCTCTGAATTGCTTGAACTATTAGACCTGGCCACATAGAAAATGGAGTGGTCCAGTGGCCAGCCCATAATCTGAGAGGATCTTCTTTCCTGGGAGATCAGCTGTAACCTAAAGTTCAGCATCTTATGGAAATAGGGAGCATCATGTTCAAGTGATTCCCCTTCATGCATGCTGAAGTGGTTCAGCCTGTAGGAGGAGTTTGCCGCACGCCTCCTCTGCACACTTGAATGGAGCCTAAGATCCTTTCATTTGGGTTTCATCTGGTTGCTGGAGCTGGGCAAGTACGGAGGTGACTGGGTGTTGTCAATTTTTTAATGATCTGTTCAATTCAGGTGGAAGACTTGCTTGTGCAGGACTCATTGAAATGAGCAGGGCTTTGCAAATGAGTACATTTCAGTAAGCTGTGTACAGAATTTCCTAGGAGATCTTTGCCCTACAGCCCTTCCTCCCCTCCTTACCTTTCAATAGAGAAAAGTAGGCAGAAAGTAGATGAGAATCTACTGGTAGGTGACTGGGTGATTTGTGAGAAACCCAAAAAGGGGCTTTGACCCCCAATTATTACCACACTTTCCCGTGTATAAGACTAGGATTTTTTTTTTAACTAAAAAATAATGTTAAAAGGGGGGTAGTCTTATACTTGGGGGCAATCTCCCCCCATTTTCTTAATTTTGAGTCCCCCAAAATAGAGAGCGTCTTATACACGGGGGGCATGTTATACACGGAAAAATACGGGATTTTTTTTACTTTTCCCTCAAGTAGGCTGATATCTCCTGTACATTAGTGGTGCCATCTTGGTTACATACGCAATGGTGCTCTTCCCCTAAAGAGTGGAAGTAGAAGAAATGATTATATACTGTTTTATCTTCAGGCCTTTTCCTATTGATTCCCACCACAGAATTTGCCTTTTTCTCTCTGCTAGATGTTTGCTAGCAGAATTAGAGAAGGACTAAAGACTCCTAGAGTTCCACGAAGTTGGAATGAATCTGCGAGAGACATATGGTTCTAGTGCACCACCAAAAATGTAATTACTGTCTTCAGGTTGCACTGCTCCCGATTCCACATAATGAGTAAGATATTTAAAGTCCTAAACTATTTATGTGACATTTCAATAAATAAATGCAGAGATTTGACAACATTTCCATATTCCTCCTTTAATGTCTGAATGTCTCTGACTTAATCCAAGTTCCTTGGCATTTATTACTGTTTGTTACACTAACAAGTGAGATTATGAGAATTCTAATGAAGGCTTCCAGTGGAAAAACTCTGTGATTAAATGCCATAATAACAGTTGCATGCATTTATGTGCCTGATTATCATAATCTATTTAGCACAAGTAAACATACAAACAGAAGGAGAAAAGCAAGCACATTGACACTTCAGCTAAAGGAGAATTTGAAATGAGGGAGAAACAATGTAAATATGTAAATGTCTTTGTGTATTCCTTTTATCTTCCCCCTCCCTCATCCCTGCTTTCTCCCCCTGTTTGCTAATGAGACATCTATGCTTCATCACATGTGGTCCCCCTTTGCTCGGCCGAGGTGTGTTTTTGGGCCATCTGCTGGGGCCAGTACCCCAAACAATGCCTCCCAGAAAGCAAGGGATATATTTGCAGCAACCTTTGACATCATGGGATACAAGCAGGAGTGTCATACAGACTACAGCCTTTGATATGCTCATTCTCAACTCTTAGTTCAGCTGTTCCTCTATTAATGCATTTAATGTCATCCTGGACTCCATTAAGTCCCAGTGTGACATGATACCACTACATCCCCTTCCTTAAATCATTATTTATTTATTTATTTATTTTAAAAATAATCCTTGATTTTCACTGTAGGCTTCTTTTGGTTTCTCTTTTTGGGTGCGGCTAACAGCCTGAGGGTCTATTCCACCCCCCACAGAACTCAGTGGGAGTTACTTCCAAATAAACATGCACAGGACAGGGAACGTGGTTTTAGGGTTGCCTTATTGAAAAATCTAGATTACCTAACAAAAATAAATGATTGGCTCTGCTGAGCAGGGGATATGCAGTAGTACCTCGGGTTAAGAACTTAATTCATTATGGAGGTCCGTTCTTAACCTGAAACGGTTCTTAACCTGAGGTACCACTTTAGCTAATGGGGCCTGTTCTCATCCTGAAGCAAAATTCTTAACCTGAGGTACTATTTCTGGGTTAGCGGAGTCTGTAACCTGAAACATATGTAACCTGAAGCGTCTGTAACCCGAGGTACCACTGTAAGCAGTTTCAAATCCAAAAGTGAGCCCTTTCTTCCCATTTTATTTAGGGCTGGACTAAAAAGCAGGAACTGATTTCAACAAACTTTACTAAATCACATGAAAATGAATTATTTCAGGTAGAAAATGAGAACTACTGGCAGCAGATTTTGAAGGAAGAATGGGAATCTTAACAGAATGGAAAGCACTCAGGTCCTGCCTATGAGCTTCCCATGGACCTATAGTTGACCAGTGTGTGAACAGGATGCTGGACCAGGTGGGCCTTTGGCCTGATCCAGCATGACTCTCCTTGAGTTCTTATGCTATGTCACAGTTGATTCAGCAGGGGGCAGGTGCCACAGGATCGGTTTTCAGAAACCTGGGTGCCTTTTATATCAGATACAGTCATTTGTTGTTGTTTAGTCATTTAGTTGTGTCCGACTCTTCGTGACCCCATGGACCAGAGCACGCCAGGCACTCCTGTCTTCAATACAGTCATACCTCGGGTTAAATGTGCTTGAGGCTGAGCATTTTCAAGTTACACTCTGTGGAAACCCAGAAGTAATGGAGGTGTTACTTCCGGGTTTCACCGCTCACGCATGCGCAGACACTAAAAATGGCATCATGCGCATGCACAGAAGCGGCAAAATGCGACCCGTGCATGCGCAGACATGCAGATACATCTTACGTTTTACTCAGGATGAGAACAGGGCTCCGGAACAGATCCCATTTGCATCCAGAGGTACCACTCACTGTATAGGTAAAAGGGTCTCCAAACTTGCTTCCATCAAACACTGAAAAATCACTGTGGATCGATGTATGCCTGCAAGTATGTAGGCAATTCTAACTCAAGGATAATTTTTTATGCATGAAGAGTGTCCCCACAGAATTCTGACCAAGTCTTATGTGGACTTGAAAAAGGCCTTGTGTTAAAATGGACACTTACTGACATGTATTGTATGCATTGCAATTTAATAATTGGCTGTGTTAAACAGTTACACGATTGTGAGTGTGTTGAATACCCTGAGTTTTTATCTGTTGTACAGCTGCTCTTTGGGATAGGGAGACGTGTCAGTCCCACTTTGGACTGCCTATAAAGTATTTCAGAAGTCCACACATCACCTGTGCTGCTGAGTCCACCCTGTAAGAGAAAGGAGAGAGCCTTTTCAGTGGTGGCTCCCTTGTTCTGGAATGGTGTCCCCAACCAGGCTAACTTGGCAGGCGCCTGCATGAAGAACTTGTCCAACTAAGCTGGATCCCGGTCAGTCACTGCCATCTACAACTGAGGGTCTCTTGCAAATACCATCCCATCAGGAGGTCTGTTCTGTACAACACAGAAATCAAACTTCTGTGTGCTGGCACCTCCCTCTTGTAACTTCCATTACATATAAGACAGGCACTGTCTCTGTGGTCTTTCTTTTCCAACAAGCAATGGAGATTTTTAAAAATCGCTGTCTGTATCTGAATTGGACTTCAAATCGTTTTTATAGATGTTTTTATTGTTGGAGTCTTTATTGTTACATTGCTTTGGGGTGTTTTACAGAAGCTACTCATAAATGAATACTAACTTAAATCCAGTTATTTCAATAGGTCCACAGCGGCGTAGCGTGGGTTGTCAGCACCCGGGGCAAGGCAAGTAATTTGCGCCCCCTAACCCGGGGCAAGGCAAGTAATTTGCGCCCCCTAACCCCTAACCTGCCGCCGCTGCCAGCTTCTTCTTGCTGCTGCCTGGTCTGGTCTGGTGTGGTTCTCTCCCGCGCTCAGCGCTGCGCTGGGCGGCCGCTGCACTGTCCCTCCCCCAGATAGTCCCTCGCTCTCTCTCCGCACCGCACGCCTGGCACCCACCCCCTCCACAGTGGGAGGCGACCCAGCGGCTCGGATCGGATTCGCACAGCCAGCACTGCAGTGAGAGAGAGTGAGTGAGCCAGGTAGGGGCAGAGAGCTGCGAGTGCGAGCGCGCCCCCCCCCCCAGATATTGCGCCCGGTGAGGCCGACCCCCCCTGCACCCCCCACGCTACGCCACTGGGTCCACTCTTTAGATGTTTTTAAACAGGCATAGGCAAACTCCGGCCCTCCAGATGTTTGGGACTACAATTCCCATCATCCCTGACCACTGGTCCTGTTAGCTAGGGATGATGGGAATTGTAGTCCCAAACATCTGAAGGGCTGGAATTTGCCTATGCCTGTTTTTAAATGTGTTGATTGCTTTCTTGCTTGTATGTTTGCTGCCCTGGACTCCTTCTGGGAGGAAGGGTGGGATATAAATTTTTATTTAAAAATACTCTGAGGAGTTGGCTCCTATGTCTCTCCCACATATGCTTGACCGCCCTTTCAGATGGTGAATCAGATCTGCACTTATTTCCACCGATCCTGTGTTGTTGTTTTTAAGGCAAATAAATACCTCGGTAAACGGTAAAGGTGGTTTTTACCATGCGTAAAGCTGTTTTCTCCGGGAACCATTTAGGTTTCGCTCCTGTGGGAGCCCTTTTGCGGATCACCCCGGCTGCGGAGTTGGCAACCCAGCCAGATGGCCCGGATTCATCTCTCTTCTAGATGTGCCGACCGAGGACTCCTGAGATGTCATGTTCCACTGAAAGCGACCAGATTCCCTTCCACGTCGAAACTCCAGAACTTTACGCAGCGCCCGGCTCGGGTCGTTTGGATTCAAGGGGCTCCCGTCTGGGGGCGCCAACGCGCTCCCTTCCTCTGCCATCCCCGACGCGTGGAGAAGACGAAGAGAAGGTCGGCTGAAGAGTAATACCCAGTTTCTTGACCTGCTAGCTTAATGAAATGGGGCTAGCTAGAAAAACAGCACAACAGCCAGTCGAAAGGGACCCGAAGGTCTTTGGATGCCTCGAGTCTGCATCGCTGTTCATTCGGCCGTAAGTCCCAATGAGTTCAATGAGGCTTACTCGTTGGTTTCTGAGGCCTTGGAATTGGTAACCTCAATGTTAGATTACTGCAATGTGCTCTTTGTGGGGCTTCCCTTGGGCTCAACCCAGAAACTACAAGCTGGCGCCGAATGCAGCAGCTAAGTTCTTGGCTGAGATACGCTGTTGACACCAAATAACAACTCTGCTGAGGGAGCTGCACTGACCGCCGAGCTATTACCAGGTGCCACGCCAATGCCCGGATGGAGGAAAGCTTCACCTGTTGGACTCCCAGCTTTCCTGTTAAAAGAAATCCAATTAGATTTGGAAAACAAAATCTATGCAACAGTAGAGTCCTCTTTCCGCGGGGGCTTGTTGCTGCCCTGGCTGTCGCTAAGAGCACCACCCGGCAAGAGATTGTCCCCTTATAACTTTGGAATAGCAGCCAGAACGGAATGACTTTGGACCAAGTCAGACCACTCATCTGTATGAGGTAGTACAGGTAGTACCTGGGAATCATCCCCATTGACGTGACGTGCTTGTGGATCTGGCCGCCCGTGTGCTTAGCAGGGACAGTGATCACACCGAAGAAGCTTCTCCGCAGTTGAGTAAGCCAAATAGAGGACCCTCCCGCAAAATAACTGGCCGTCCTGAGGAGTTTTTAAAGCTGCTGTATTCTCCAAGGACTGCCGTGCATTTTATTTGAACTCCTGATCCTGAATGATTGGGAGCTGTTTAAAACGAGGGGCGGGGAAGGTCGGGGCCCAGTGAGTTGGTTGGGAGCAACTGCCGAAGTTAAGCTGGTGTGTGGGCCAGATCCCGAACAGTCATCCCCTTGGAAAGAGGCGGATAAATGCAATTCTACTTTTTAAGGGGAATAAATACGTGATTTTGTAGCCTTATTAGAGTTCACCGATTGGGTCTTCGTTGCAACGGGACAGGAGGAAGGAAGTCAAAATGACATCGAGGTTGGTTGCATTCGCATCTCGGGTTAGCACCTTTCCCTGGTAGAAATTCTGTGCTTTGAAGAGCTCAGCATGCCAGGCAGACATGCAACTGAGCAAGCTTTTAGGGTAGGTGCTTCTCTGAAGGTCACCAGGCCTTGACCGTCTGAATTCCTCCGCTCCGGAAAATGGACGCTAAAACGAAAATAATGTTGCGCAATAAATATCCCTGCAAAGGGTTCGAATCCGCGTGTAATCTAAGGTGCGTTTTTTTCCTCTGTATAATCAAATACTTCTGTTCCATTCATAGCGTCGGACAGGAGGCAGCACTTTTTCGTCCGGTCCATTTCAGTGGGGGAAGGTGACGGGTGTAATCGATGGGATTTTAAACAGTGCAATCCTATGCGTGTGTATTCAAAGGTAAACCCCAGATAGTTCAGCTCCTAGTTATATGTGTACAGGATTGCAGTCAAAGTTGAGCCCAACGGCGCACCAAAAATAAAAACCTGACGCACGGTGATCCTGTGCGTAAAAACGAAAAGTAGCGTTCATCAAAGAGAATGTCCAAGGCTGGGGCTCAGTTGTGAAACAACATGTCAACTAAAATGAAAGGGAGGATCACAAATCACGTGCAAGAAATCGTTCGCAGCGATCCTGAACAGCCATAGCTCATCCCCATAGGAGCAAGTACATAAGGCGTGGCAGTGGCTTCTAGGGTTTAAAGCGGGGTACTGCTCTTTTAAGAAATCGACCAGTCCCATAAAAGTGAAGGGAGTTAGAAACTGGTGGGATTAAGTAAAAGCTAAGTACCCGTATTTCACTGGATTCGCCTTGTGACACTGTGCGTGTAGGCCCATAAAGAATATCTATAGAATTTAGGACAGAATCTAGGATTCTCTCTCTCTCTCTCTCTCTCTCTCTCTGTGTGTGTGTGTGTGTGTGTGAGAGAGAGAGAGAGAGAGAGAGAGGATCCATTATCCAGTTAAACAAAGACTTCTGGGAGAGACTCTTCGCACGATCCATTTCAAGAGGAAAATGCTGATGTTTCCAACCCAGGTGCGGTCCTTATTATACTGAGCATGACCCAGACAAAATTAAGCACCCAAGAGTCCCACTGAACTCGACGGAAAAGATGGAAACACGTGGTGAAGACTGCTTCCTTCCATCCTTCCTTCTCACTGAACCCCCCAGGACTTGAGCGCAGACGCTGGCGAGACCGCTCTGCCTCTCTTGGCTTCGGAAGGGCTACAAATTTGTTGCTCCCACGTATTTCCAGGGGACAGACTTCTGAGGAAGCCTCCTTCCCTGTCGAGCGCCTAGAAGTGAGCTTGCAGACGAGCCAAGGTGCGTCGACCTGTTTCATCTCAACCCTCGAACTCAACCTATTTCTCTCCAACTTTCTTTCCAGGGCTGCCTGGCAGACGGGGGACTTTCTTTGACTCCCTGACGCAGACAGCCAAGCAATGAGGCCGGGAGGAGCCAGCCTGTTCCTGACAGATTTTTTTTTTTTTAAATCTAATTGCGTTGTTATGGATCATCACCAGAACCGTTAGAAGCAGCACACTTCCACGCGTCACTTCTTTGAGTTTTAAATGCATCTTTAACGGATGATTGGGGCTTTCCCGAGCCAGCTGGGAAACACACGAGTCTCAAAATTATATAACAAAAGGTGGCCAGGCTTTGGGAGCGAGCCGAGGACGACAATTTGTTCAAATGAGTGGGAAGACTCAGTTAGATCTATAACTGTCTTCCTCTGCCCGCCACCAACCGCCCCCCACCCAGCCTGTCAAAGGCCTCCCACCATGCAAGAACAAATAGGAGAGGCATTGTTTTGTCTTGACACCAAATTGCGCAAACCACTTTCCAAAGGGGTAGAACGTGCAAGGCGCTTTCGGGAACGTGGATCCTTAAGTGCACTTGTAAATTCTACAGAGCCATGAAACTGGAACTGAAACTGGGCCCGCTGGCACTTGCTTCGGAGTAGACGGACGCAAGATCTTACCGCACAGCTCAGCGAATCGGGATGAGCGCAGCGTAAATTCCATTTAAAATTCGTGGGAGTTGCAGCCAAGGAAACGCACGCCGTTTCGAGACTTCTTACTTTCTGAAGGAAGGCGTAGGAAGTGTAGGGGTAGGAGGTCGCATATGCAGCCTTCTAACCTGCGACACACTAAACATTAATAGAGTTTTTAAAGATCTAAGCACCCCTCGCCTGGATGTGGCTGTAATAATTACAGTGGTACCTCGGGTTACATACGCTTCAAGGTTACATACGCTTCAGGTTACACACTCCGCTAACCCAGAAATAGTGCTTCAGGTTAAGAACTTTGCTTCAGGATAAGAACAGAAATCGTGCTCCGGCAGCGCAGCGGCAGCAGGAGGCCCCATTAGCTAAAGTGGTGCTTCAGGTTAAGAACAGTTTCAGGTTAAGAACAGACCTCCGGAACGAATTAAGTACTTAACCCAAGGTACCACTGTACTAAGTTTTGTTTCTTTTTAAAAGGAAAAAAAGCCTGTAAAGAGTATTATGATCAAATTTTTTAAAAGATATTTTTAAAGTAGCTTAGGTGTTTGATTTGTTCTGGGTTTGTTTGTTTTTGTTGTTGCCGTCTGGTCTTTAAAACCACACGTTTGACAAGAGAAAACGCTCTCTAGCCTACTTCCTTGAGCAAGGTCTCCTCATCTCCTGGCAGAAGGAGGCGATGCGGAGGGGAGCGGAGCAGGGTCCTGGGCGCATCTTTCCAGTTGCGCTCCACGGAAAAGGCAATCCAAGCGCCTTGGAAGAGAGAGAGAGAGAGAGAGAGAGAGAGAGAGAGAGAGAGAGAGAGAGATCTGGGTCCCGGGAGCAAGGGGAGTTTGCCCGGGCTGAAGATAAGTGGCTCAGTAAGTGCGGGACGGTGTCGCATTGTGACCCGTGAGTGTTTACATTGCAAGGGAGGGTGGAGAGAGAAGAGTCTGAAATGCCCAAGTGTTTGTGAAACCCTATTAAAACTCTCCAGCCAGGGCGGCCAAGTGGAGTGGCTGCCCCCGGGTGAGTTGGGGGGCACCGCTCACCAAATGTTATTGTTGTACCGGGTCCGAGGCTTGTTTGCTCGATCCCCCCCCCTCCCCACTTTCTCCCCACCAGCTGTTGCGAGCGCTGTCATTGTGGCATTTCAGGCGAGAGGTGACAAAGCTCTCCCTCTGTCTCTGGGTCTCGATCTCTCTCGCCATTGGCCCGCAGAGCGAGGAGGGGCGTGCGCTCGCAGCCCGTTTCATTGAGCGGAATTCGCGGGCGTGACATCACTTTGCTGCCCCCCCCCCGGCAGCGCCTCGCTCATTGGTGCAGCCGCCTGTCCCGGACAATAACATTGTTCTGGCCCAGCTCGGCTGCGCAAGGTGGCTATAAAAACACCAGTCAGGCGTGCAAAGATGCTTCTGCATTCATTGCGCTCTGGGACAGCCACCAGCGCTGCTGGAGAGGATCCGGCCGCTCAGAGAGATCCCCCCTGCAAACTGTAAGTGCTCCTCCCTTTCCATCGCGGGGCAGACTCGCCGACAGGGTCGCTTCGGGAGCGCAAATCCCCTAAAACACAAACCAGGTGCGCTTCGGAGGGTGGAGGCGAGCGAGTACAAGCGCAACCTTCTCCCAGCGCCCATAAAGAAGCGCCTGCTTCTTTGATCGGTTCTTCTCTCCTTCCCTGGACGCGCTGGCCCTGAGCCACGCGCATTTGCTTAGAAGGAAGTTCGTCTGATGGAACTTTCTCCCGAGTAAACGCCCACTGGTCAATTTTGGGAACAGCGGGAGGCTGGCTGTGATTCCAGGTTAAGGGGAAGTAGATGCGGGTGGCTCTTACATTGCCAAGGAAATATTTAAACTCTGGAGAAGATCACATTGTCCACCTTTAAAGAGGACAAGCGAATTTTCTTTGAAGCTGCCCGGAGTTCAGCATCGTGGAGCTTTTCCCCTTCCTCTTCTACTTCTTCGTCTTAAGAGGGACTTTGGAAACAAGCAACACGCGATAAACTTTGGGCTGGTGTCTTGGTGGCCGCTCAGGCATCTGCCAGTTGCAGGGAAACAACCGAATAGCGGTGTTGTTGTTTTAAATGGTATTGCCTGTGATGTTCGAAGTTGGAAGCTCGGGCGGGATCTTGGAAGAACGGGGAGTGCAGTCTAGATGAGAGATGCGAACAGTACTGCTTAGGTAGAAAGGGCCGCATGCAAAGACCATTTGGCTTAAAAGGAGACTTCTGAAAGCTCGTTTCCAGATTGCTCCAGCCTGCCCTTTCTGGTTTGGATAGTTTTGGTAAACTGCTCTGAATTGAAAAGAGTGTGTGTGTGTGTGTGTGTGAGAGAGAGAGAGAGAGAGAGAGGGAGATGGAATCCTTTTGGCTCTAGTTTATGTTGCTTGGCAGGTGTGGGAAGTGAGAAACTACATGGTAGCCGAGGGGGTGCTTTGAGTTTTGGAAAAGGAGGTTGCAGCTCGATCAGCAAAGCGGATAACCCAAGACGCAGTTTCTCAGAATCCAACAAATGGATTTTTGCACATCATGTTCCCCCTTAGGGCACCTTTGCTCCCACAATGCGTTTTAACCAAACTTTTTCGAATGCACAATCTGGATGTTTAATGACTGCTAGAAACCTGGGAGAGGTTATTTCAATGGTGGTTTATCTGCGAATAGTCTAATTCAGAGTGACCTGGAGTAGACTATAAGAACAGGTTTTCCTGGGAATTTATTGATCCGGGATAAACTGTGATTTGTAAGTATGTCATCATAATTGGCCATAATCCAGCAATGGAAGCAGACAAATTTACAACTAAGCCCCATTGAGATCGATGGGAATTAACGTTCCGTTGCTTCCCATGGAAATCAATCCCGACTAACTTTTGCTGAATTGCGCCCGTGCCGGGGTTTAAGTCCCACTGAACTCGAGGGGAGGCACATCTTAAAACACCTTTACCCAGAGGTGAGTCCCGCGGAGCTGCCTTTGGAGGGAGCGTGTTTTAAGACGGCAGCGAGCGATTTCGGAGCTGCCTCTTTCCAGCCGGATCCTGTGCACATTGGCTGGGAGGTCGACCTCTCCCGTTTCCAGTCACGGCGCACAGGACCGGAGCTTGGCAAGGCATCCCCTCGATTTCTGGGGCACCTCGGGCTGACCTGACCCTGACTGACGCCCAGCGCCTCTGTCCTCTTGTTCCCCCCCTGCAGGACCAGCATGGACTCGGACGCGAGCTTGGTGTCCAGCCGCCCTTCGTCGCCGGAGCCCGATGAGCTCTTCGTGTCGTCCAGGAGCAAGAGCGGCGGCGGCGGCGGCGGCTTCTCGGCGGGCGGCGCCGTGTCCAGCTCGACGCCCAGCGACTCACCAGCGGAGCTGAGCGCGGAGCTGCGCAGTGCCATGAGCGCGGCCGGGGTGGTGATGGTAGACAAGCTGGCCTTCAAGTCTCCCTCCTCCTCCTCTTCCTCCTCGTCGTCGTCCTCTTCGTCGGCGTCCAAGAAGGACAAGAAGCAAATGACGGAGCCGGAGCTACAGCAGTTGCGCCTGAAGATCAACAGCCGCGAGCGCAAGCGGATGCACGACCTGAACATCGCCATGGACGGCCTGCGGGAGGTGATGCCCTACGCGCACGGCCCGTCGGTGCGCAAGCTCTCCAAGATCGCCACCCTTCTGCTGGCGCGCAACTACATCCTCATGCTCACCAACTCCCTCGAGGAGATGAAGAGGCTCCTCAGCGAGATCTACGGCGGCCACCACGCCGCCGGCTTCCACCCCGCCGCCGCAGCCGCAGCCGCCGCAGCCGCCTGCCCAGGCGGCATGGTGGGCCATTCCGCGCCCCTGCCGGGCCACCCGGCTTCGCACGCCGTGCACCACCCGATCCTGCCCCCCGCCGCTGTCTCCAGCGCCTCCCTGCCCGGTTCCGCGGGCTTGTCGGCTGTCAGCTCCATCCGGCCCAGCCACGGCCTCCTCAAGTCGCCGTCGAGCGCCGCCGCCGCGGCCGCTGCTGCCGCTGCTGCAGCGGCGGCGGCAGCGGCTTCGGGCCCGCTGGGCAGCAGCTTCCAGCACTGGGGAGGGATGCCGTGTCCCTGCAGCATGTGCCAGGTGCCCGCCCCGTCCCACCACCACGTCTCCAGCATGAACACGGCCAGCCTGCCCAGATTAACCAGCGACGCCAAATGAAGAGGCCTCGACGGGACGGGAGAGAGGGAAGGTGGGTGGGAAGGAGAGGGGCCGAAAGGGACCCCCAAGGACAAAAAAAGAGTCCTGGACTCCACAAACTGAAGCTCTCCCTTCCAGGACGTACAAAACTTGACCCCCACCCTTTATTACTTCACAACAACTCTCCCCGGCCGCTTCCCCCAACTAAGACTCCGTTACTTACTTGGAGAGGGAATAGAACTCAAGACCCCGGACGCTAAAGCCCCTCTGCCTTCTCCGCCGAACTGCTGCAGAAAGCTGGCCCGGGCGAAACAGGATTCCTCTTGAACTCCATCGCTTGGCTTCACTCTGATCTCAGTCCCTGTTGTGCGTAAACTCACCGCGCATTGCTTTCGGAACCTTGTATGTTGTTGTTCTTTAAAAACAGTAGAAGGCGCAAGTAAGTTTAGGCACTCGCCTTCAAACCAGAGGTACCCAAACTGCCTTAGCAGCCTAGCATCTCTCTCTCTCTCTCCCTGGGTGGGGGGAATATTCAGTCCTGGACACTTTATAACTGGACGTCCAGTCCTTTGGAAATCCGTGGGGTTCACTTCCCAGGAAATGCATCACAGAGGACTTTAATTCCACCTGAACCTGAGCAGATTTGCTTACAAGTAGGCTCCGCTGCTGGTTTAAGTTCCAGGTAGCAGCAACTGAATCCTGAACCCGCTAGGCTGAAGGGGCCACTGAGACTAGTGAGTTGTGGTTCCAAAGAGGGGGCACGATCCAACCAGAGTCAGGCAGCTTGGAGAGCCAACGAAGAATCTTGTGGCACCTTCGAGGCATTGATTTTGGCATCAGCTCTGGCGGGCTACAGACTGCGTCTTCAGGTGCGTGGCTTGCTACAAGGCTCTTGGTCGGTCTCGCTGCGCTGCCGCCCCTCTGGAAAGTGTGACTTTCCATGTGTCTCTAAATATGATCCTACATGCATGTAAATAAGTCCGGCGAAATGCAACAGGGCTTACTACCAAGGTCCTTGAGCGTGAAGAATTGCAACAGAAATGTTGACTGGATCGTGCCCAAGCTGGTTAGGATCGCCACGCTAAAATGCCGAGCGGGATCACTTTGGGCCTGCGTCATTAGAGCGGCCAAGCTAAGGGGGAAAGTTCTGCATTTTGCTGCTGGGGAGTCGGATTTGTATATACGCTGCCAGATCTGGTGCAAATGGTTCCTTCTGACGCTTTCTGATTGTGAGGGCTTGTTCTGTAAAACCTTTAAGGGCGGGGTGCGTGTTAAGGGCCTTTTCTTCTTTCCGGGCGCGTGGCCTTAAGGCTTTCTTGATCAAACTTAACTGGTTTTTCGAAAGCGCCCCACAGACGAGATCCCCGCACTGGTTGGGGCTGCAGTATTGAGACACTCCCCCCCCCCACGCTTGTTTCTGAATAACCTATTGTCTTCTTCTTTTCTTAGCGCTGTCACCTTCAAGAGATTTTTTATCACCTGTTTATTTTTTTATATATATTATCTATATAAAATAAAGAAATGGAAAAAAGTTGCTAAATAATATTTATTGTTTGGTTGCAAAAAAAAAGTGATCCACTGTTGACATTTTTAAATAATAATAAAAGAAATAAAAGAAAGAGAAAACACGACCGTTTTGCATTTATTTCCTTTGTGAGATGTTCTCCAGACAGGATAATGAAGCCATTCGGTGGGAATGAGACTCATCTGAGGAATCGCCATCCTCACGGGATGAAGGCCAGCGCCTTGGCGATGAAGCGGAAGACTCCTCGCTTTTCTCCGAGCACATATTCTGAAAAACTAACTCCCCCTTCACTTAAATAGGAACTTTATTCTGAGTACAAGATGTGTTGGATCGAGCTTCAAGTGCTCATATTATGGGCACTCAATGGGCACAGGATCGGGGCCACATTATTAAAAGACCAACAGCTTCCGGCCCTCTCCTAGGCATGCCTACTGGGAAGGAAGCCCCGCGGTGTTCGGTGGAGCTTTCCTTTCCAGTAACTGTGCCTTGGATTGCGGCTCCAAACTATCATTCCGGGTGCGTGCTTGGCTTTGCAACAAACTCTTTCTGTATGCAGCCCAAGCCTTTGCACGTCCGTACGAAAGAGAAGCTGTAATCCTACGCACACTTCACTGGGAGTCAATCCTGTTAAAAAAGAAGGCATGGGTAGGATCGCGCCTTTTCCTCACGCATAGTATTGCAGCCTTAAGGCTCGGGGAGTTCTGAATCAGCTATATATCTTAAGGGCCAGACTTGTTTCTAAGGGGCGAAATTGCCACCTAGGGAGGACAGAAATAAGGGCAGGTGGCCAGTCTTTTTAAAGAGGGTGATCTTACGCCTTGCGTATCCAGTGGGCTGTGCTGGGCAAAGAGGCTCTTAGTCGTTTTAGGACATTTCAGCCCTAGATGCAGTGATGGGAGATGGGTAGGATGGAATCTTCACCACCTCCTCCTCCACCACCACCACCATCACGGTGCACCAACACCAGAGGTGAGGAACTTGCGGTTCCCCAGATGTTGTTCAACTCCCAACACCCCCAGGCTGCATGGCCCATGGTCAAGGTCTCAGCGATGGTGTGAGTTGTAGTACAGCAACATCTGGAGGCCCACAGGTCCCCCGGCCCGACCCTACATAATTTGCCCCCGCGAGGAACTAATGCAGGCGATCTCGAAGTTCTTGGAATCAGCGGTCCCAAACGCACCCTCTGGGATCACACCATCTGTAGGCTTATGACTACAGGGGTCCTTTCTGACCGAGCTCAGATAGAAAGAGGATTCCGGGCCGAATCACGGAAGCGCCATTGGATTTGCTTCCAAGGAGCTGTGTTTAGGATCGCGTGCTCCGAAGCAACTGCGCGGAAACCTCCAGCCCTGCGGCAAGGAGTATTCCATTGGAATTGACTTCCAAGTGACACGTGCGGCAGTGGACAGTGGCTTTGTCAGCTTTTTACTTTTCCATCCATCCATTCACTCTCTCACTCTCTCGAGCCACCAGTCACAGACAGCTGCAAAATGATGGCGCAGATTATTCCTGCTGTTTTAGATTGAAGGGCCAGGGTGTCGCAGGGGACATGCTCAACCCAAGACTTCCTTTTCGGGATCAGGTCTGACCTCAGTCCTTTTACACACAAATCACTCCTGCGCGCACTCAAGTCTTTTTTTTTATATTTTCTTTCCCATTTCTGCAACTTGATTTGAGAGGGGAGGACGCTTTTCGTTCTTGCTAAATAATCGGGAGTCCAAATGCGTTTGCAGATCTATCTACTACAAATTACCAGTTAGTTGATCGCGGTCCATCTTCTACCCAGCCCAGGACCGGATTCGAAGCAAAGGAATCGAAACTGCAAAGGGCGGGAGGAGGCGGGGGAAATTGCAATCCTAGGAACGTGAAAACCGGCTTCTTACGACGCCGTCCACGAATGAGACAGGACTTCAATCCAATAATACTTCTATTCCTGAAAGGCATCCTGGCATATTATACGTTCTGAAAATAACTATTTTTCATCTGACTAGAACAGAAGTTCGAAACTGCTCTCCTCTCCTCAAAAGTGGCGCACTGTAGCCATCATCTTGGTCCTTCGGTTCACCGCCCACTTCCTTCAAGTTTCTAGGCCTCATTATTTTTCTTTTTTTACAATTAAATCACTCTATAAACATTTTAGCGAAGGGAGGGAACCATCCCTCAAATGCTGAGAGGGAACCCGACCCCTTCAAGTAATTTTCCAAAGCAAAGGTTTTAAACAATCTTCGTTGGATTCACACAACGATTTAATAGCTTCTAAATCATTAGAAGGCGTGGAAGTAAGTTTACGTTGCAGACATTTAAAATTAAATCTTTGCTGAAGCACGTAAACAGGCCCTAAGCATCTCTGAGCATGTGCCAAGTGTTGCTACTCAAACGCCGCCTATCTGGGATGAGTTCGCCAGGTCCCAGAGAGGGTGTGATTTCCAGGTAGGCTTAAGTTTCTGCACCGGCCATTAAAAAAACAAACTCTGCCTCTCAGGTTTCCATGTGTTAATGCTCTGAGTTCTAATCCCGGGGGTTTGACTAATAGGAAACGCCTTCAATCTGCTCCGCAGGAGGACTCATTAACAGATTTAGCGCTGGAGGAGAGCCGAGGTTCGAGGCTCAGGTCACAGAAGACAGCTGCCGAGTTCCCACCGGCTCGGATTGGTGTAGGGAGATCTAGATCTAAAATATTTTCTCTTTCAGCTGGCTGAAGGAGGGCGACGCCAAAACAGTTCATACCGTCAAAAGCAGGCAGCGATCTTTGAAATGGCACCCGAGAAAAACGCGTTTCCCAGAATCTGATTTCCTCGAGACATTCTGCACAGCGCTGGGGGAAGCAGCTGGGCCAGGCTACCTAATAACTGGACGTTGCTGTCTCCTTAGGGGACGAGCAGATCGTACTTCTCCATTGCTTTCCATACGTATAAATTAAAATTATTTGTACAGGCAGCTAATCAGAACCTTTTCGAAACAAATTACTGCTGTTGAGATTAATCCAAAGTACTAATAAATCGAAGGCTAAGGCCAAATTCTCTTGTTTGGCCAACCACACTCCACACTCCCTTAAAATGTAGAGAAAGCATTTGCAAACACGCCCAATGATCCCCCAAGTTCAGAACCCTTTCCTGGAAACTGGTCCTGCCTCTCAAATTATAGGGTTGCCAAGTTTCATGGTGGCCTTTTCGGCTGTGCTCCCGCGCACCTGTTAGAACAACCTGGCTTGGAGAAAATCGGCAGGTGACGCTTTTTCTTCACTAGAACCAAACTTACTTTATTTAGCAAAAAATTATATACCGCTTGCTTTCAAAACAAACCACTAAGGCAGCGGTTTACAAATGACCTGCTAAGCTGCTGCCGGGTGTCAGGTTGCTGTGGAAGATGCTCGGGTGCAGGGCAGGCATAATGATAAGAAGAATAAAGGATGATGACGATTGCTAACCCGAAGTTAGCAATGCCTGCTATAATGGGGCAAGATCCTGCCCCCCCCCCCCCTTTGGCTAATAGGCCCAAACCGAGACAAAGACCCGATCTAGCCGTTTCCCCTGACAATGTTTATGCCACTCGCTTTCCTTTCTGTTTTCAGTCTGATCGAGGCTCAGAGCTGAACGCGACAAGCGAATTGGTTTCCTGACCTCAGTTAAAAACCTCACACACCGAAACTCAGCTTTCTGCCTAGAAGAAATGCAGTGAAATGGCGGAAGCTTCACCGGTTGAACTCCTGCGGGCCGGGGCAGCTCCGTGTTCCTGTCCGTCTCTCCGCCTGCTCCGCTCTCCTCGCATCGCCATTTGACCACGCAGTTCCAGAAGCGAGACCCCGGATCAGTTCCCCTTAAATGCATGAAATTTATGGAACAAATATAGGGGAACTGGACTGGATTATTCAATTGTTTGCACATAGGTTATTCCTCTTCTGTTTAATCTGTTTAGAGCGCTTCTGTGGAGAGAAGCTGGCGCTTGCAAACGACTGAACTGGGCAGAACAGAAGAAGTAACAGAACTCCTGAGCATGTGCAGAGTACGTGCGATTTGCAGAAGGACTCTGTCCGGCATCGGGCGCGTCTGAACCCGCCGGGATCATCCACCTGCAAAGAGGCGCTCAGCTTCGAGGACCAGGATGGCGCTTCGAGCTTGAAGGACTGGGCTGGGTTCCTGGTTTAAACGCCCCTCTCCTTCCAGCACCTGCTCCGATTCCAATCCGGTCCCTGGCACTGGCGCAGTTAGGTCTCCATAGGACTGAATGGCCTTACAGGGCGAGGGAGGGGATTGCTTTTTAGATGGATGTAATAAAAATAAAATAATAAAGATAAAATATGTGTTTCAGGAGGCCCTCCTGCGTGCTCTTTCAAGTGGGTACGCTCTGCCCCCAAAGTCCGGCCGCTGCTCCCTGGTGATGACAGGACTTCCTTACTCCACATCTCTCGGGGCGAGGATCCCTCAGGAAGGGCAGGAGGGGACTGGGGAGTTCTTAGGGTCTCCTAGGAGCGATCTGGGCGCTCCGAGTCTGCTCGCGGACTTCCTTTATTTGGGCATTTATTTATTTGGTTATATTGCGTTTATATATCCCACCTTCCCCCCCCCCCCACGGAGCTCAAAGTGGCTTACATGGTTTCCCCCCTCCTCATTTCATCCCAGCAACCCTGTGAGGTAGGCCAGGCAGTGACTGGCTCAAGGTTGAGTCCGATGCTCTAACCACTAACAGCACCACCAGCTGGCCACTGTGAGAACAGCTGGCTGGACTTGGTGGGCCTTCGGCCTCTTCCCTTAGCGGCGACCTGGGAGATGCACAGCAGGGTTTTCTTTCCAGGTGGCTTGGAAGAAAGAGTCAAGGCAGGCAGGAGTTCCAGATGGGCGAGATGGTGGGTCGGGGGCTGCCAGGCTTCCAGACCTCGTCTGGGTCTGGTCCCTCTGGTGGATCTCAGGATTTCCCATCGCTGCCTCTGCCTGGGAGACACATCCACCCCGTGCATTCAGAGTCCTTTTATACAGCCAGGGAGATGTCTGGGAATTGCATTTTGTTAAGCGCGCTGGGAATTGTAGGTCTGTGAGATCAGCGCCCTTCAACTACAGTTCTCGGGATTCTTTGGACCGACCCCGTGACTGTTAAAGTGGCATAAGGGTGCATTAAATGTGGCCGTGGGTATATTTCTTGAGAATAAGCAAGTCAGGGCGCAGCTGGAAACTGTACGGGTTTCGCTTTGTTTCGCTCCCAGGATCGGAAGTTAAAGGAGAAAGCCAGCATCGCCTTAGTTTGGCAGGATAGGAGGGGGAAGAAAAGGACCGAGAACTCTCCAGGCTTTGGAAACGGGGCTCCCGTCCGGGCAAAGGTTTGTGCCTTGAGCAGCTGCGGAGGAACCTTGGAAACTGACCTATGCCCAGTCAGACCCGCAAATGCGGATCTTGCGGGAAAAGCAAGCGAAGAGGTGACAGCGCCCAGCCTCATCCCTAACGAGGCGTCAGCTGTGGTCCCTGCATTGCAGGCGCCATAGGAGCCAACTCCCTTCGCCCCCGACAATAAAATATTTGAGGGAGCACAGTCCATACAAATAGCGTGCCTGCACTGCGTTTTGTGATTGATTATGCGGGGCGGAGCTTACCTGCCCCTCCCCCATATTTTATTCAAGCTGGTGGCACCACTGGCAGGCGGCTGAACTAGATGACCTTTGGGGGTCTCTTCCAAGTCTACAATGCTATGATTCTATGTAGTTTCCCTTAAGCCAGCCAGAGCAGAAAGCTGCTTGATGCCCTGGAAGGAGGCGAGAGAAACCCTGCAGGTGATTTTGCGCGCCTGCTGCCCTGCTCCCCCCTGGCTCCTCTCTCTTGGCTAGAGAGCCATTGGGGTGAGGAGTAAGAAATGTCAAGCCACGCAGGGTTTTCTTCGCCGATCTCATCACCCGTGTGCTGTTTCCATATGTTCGCCTGCTGGCTCGACACGATGAGCGCCCCAGAGGGACCTGCTTATTATATTTTCCGTAGCTCCTGCCTTTAAATCGGATCGTATAACGTTGCAGAATTAGCAGGGGTAGGGTGTCGCCCGTATGCTTCCAATTGAGCCTAGTTAGTTTTATTTGACATCACTTCCTGCCCCTGCGCCACCCCACTTGGGGGGGAAAACCTGCAATCCGATGCATTGTGTGCACTCTCCTCAGAAAAGTCCCGTGGAAGGGGGCGAGAGGAGCTACTTCTGAGTCAACATGTCTATAGGATGCCGTTGTTAACTCTTTGCACACTGATTAGCAACTAATCCTGCTCCTTTGCGAGATTACTTGATGCTACAATATTAAATTCAGCATAATAACTTACTTGGAGGTAAGTCTCATTGAATGCAAGATCCATCGGATTGCAAATGAAAGTCACCCAGGGGTGAGACTAGGTTGATTTCTTTGACTGAGTAATGTCACTGCAAACCCAGTTTGCTTGCTTGCTTGCTTGCCAAAGGCTTCCGAATGGAACTGTTTGGAAATGGGACTTCGGACGAGATGGGTCTTTGGCATCTAACCTGGCTCTTCTTAAATCAACCATTTCACAAAAAAAATTAGTGGCAGGTAGATAAAAGAGCAATCCTAGGTTGGAAGGTGGCTCAGTCACTGGCATAGGACAGTGTAGCAAGCTAGGGAAGTGAGGGAGGATCTTTCCCTTCAGAAGGCCTGAGCATCTGGAGTACAAATGAGATCTTGAAAGACTGGGGAACACGTGGCCTAGTCCAATGACCTGCTGTCAGGTAGTATTACTGTGAGAATGTTCAGGGAGGCAGGAGAGGATATATTGTTTCATTATATCCTTCCCAACTTGTGTTAACAAGTTCTATAACTTAGCAGAGTAACATTCCCCTTTTAAACTTACACAGCAGATAATGTCTTTGCCAGGCTTGTTAAACCTCTAAAATAAGTTTCCTGGTAATTCCCCTTTATTCCCTCTTAAAAAAGAGTATAAAACAGTTTACCCACACATTCTGTTCACAGATGGATCCCAGAAGGCAGACTTAGGTTACAAAATATATACATGTGGAATCTATCCCATAAGGAGATAGTTCCTTGTCCTCTCTTGGCTGGAAGAGCATCTCAGGCTAAGGAGATGTTGCTTCTTCGAGGAATAGAGTTACAGAAAGAGATGGCTGCCTCCCCTGTCCTGTTTTGTTACCTGTACAGGTGAGGTCACGCCCACCTCTGGTCACACATAGAGGAAGTTTGTCCCAGCCCAGAAGGAAACAGGAAGTTCCGACTGGCTGGTCCAGACACCCCCTTTTTATGTCCACTCTAGGAATGTTGTATTTGACTGCTCTGTGTTTCACACCCCCACAATTACCCCTTAGGTGAAGATCTGGGTTGAGGAATGGTGGGCAAGTCACACCAAACTGAAGGTGTCCATTGGGCAAGAACAACTGAATGCACCTTCTGTTCCACATGGCTTAAGTAGATAAGCCACTCTGAAAGAACACAGTCTACCAGCTTCATGAAGCACTTCCTGCCACTCAAAACTAATTCTCTCTCTCTCTCTCTCTCTCTCTCTCTCTCTCTCTGCCACTAGCCACTTCAACTCAACCCTTCATGTTCCAATTTTTTATTTGGTTCTTGTGAGTAGGATTGTGCATGAATGATTTTTACATTTTTAAAAATAAAAAAATCTGGTCAAGGCAAACCCAAAAGTATTTTTGGCAACTTGCATAAAGCATGAAAAACAAGCCCGATGGCATCTGTGCCTTTTGCAGCTGCATGAGGTGGGAATGGAAATTTTCTCCAGCATGAGGATTCAGTGACAGGCAGATTTCCCCATCTCAGCACCTGCAGGTTGGGGGTGGGGGGGGGAGAGAGAGACTCTCACCTGTTCAGTCTCTGCATATCATTTTGTTTAAACGGTATAGGGAAGGGCTACAATGTTTACTGTGCAATCCACTGTATCTGCTCAGAAGTAAATCCCATTGAATTCTGTGGGACTTACATGCCAGTCATTACAGGATTGCAGTCTCAAGTCAATTAATGGCTTTAGGTTAAAAAAGTCTGCTCTTTAAAAAGGAACCCCAGACAAATGGGACAACATTAAACAACAATGTTATTTAAAATATAAATGCTTATCAAAACTGCATATGGTGGTCACTATCTTAAAATCTTATGCTTTCTGTGACATGCATGCATAGTTCAAAAGGAAAATATTTTTCTTTACAACTATTTATGTGTATGCAAAGTTATTCAGATTTAATCAATGAATGTATAAAATCATGCAGTTAATTGACTGAGATCTCTTTTAATTGGGGATGAGCCCCAAGGTGGTTTTCCTAACAGCTGCACAGAAAAGTCAGAAATAACGTCAGGCTCAGCAAACGAAAACTATAGCCTTGCCTGCACTCTTGGTAGCACGTGATGTGAAACTTATAAGGCAAACAACAAAGCGTCAAGAAGCAGATGGGCGGAGGGATTAGCTCTCATGCTGATAGCCTTCCACCCGAAGTGGAATAGAAAATCTTGTCGCCTCAGCTGAGATGTGTGCCTCAAGTCTTCTGAGCCGCTCTACAGGATAAGAGAAAGGGATGTCATGCAAAGAAGGGTGGAAAACTGATCTGCTTAGCCAAGCAGGAAGGAAAAGATTTAGCAGCACTAAACCTCCTGTTTGCAGGCAGGGAGTGCCTTCCTCTCCAAAGAACCTGAAATGAATTAGCATGGTTCAGAGAAACTACACCAGTCTCTAAGTTTGTTGTCTTTTGAAGTTATTGATTCTATTACTGCTGAAGCAGAAACATAACTTGCAGGAATTAAGCATGCAAACAGGGCGACCCGTTTCAAAAAGAACATTTAATAGTTGTGCAGGAGAAGGCATATCAGTGAGGATAAAGGTAAAGGTAAAGGGACCCCTGACCATTAGGTCCAGTCGCGGACGACTCTGGGGTTGCGGTGCTCATCTCGCTTTATTGGCCGAGGGAGCTGGCGTACGGCTTCTGGGTCATGTGGCCAGCATGACTAAGTCGCTTCTGGCAAACCAGAGCAGCGCACAGAAACGCTGTTTACCTTCCCACTGGAGCCGTACCTACTTAGCTACTTGCACTTTGATGTGCTTTCGAACTGCTAGGTTGGCAGGAGCAGGGACCGAGCAACGGGAGCTCACCCCATCGCGGGGATTCGAACCGCTGACCTTCTGATCAGCAAGTCCTAGGCTCTGTGGTTTAATTCACTGCACCACCCACGTCCAGTGAGGGTAGCTTCCTGCTAAAAGCACAGGAGTCCTGCCTTCATTCATCTGCCCAGTCAAGATGTGAAGCTTTCCCCACCACCTTTTTCTCCAGGCTAGGAAAAGACTGGGCTGCAATCCCATGCACTTGGGAGTCCACCCCATAATATAGTGGGACTTATTTCTGAGTAGACATTTATAGGATTTTGCTGCAGCACTGCAGCCACTTAACTATCAGTGAAAACCTGAGGTCAGGTGAAAATTTGTAGGCACTGGATCCACACTAAGGGCTTGTCCAGACTTCTACTTGTTCCCTGCCTAGAAAGCATGGGGCAGAGCTGTCTTTTACTTGTCCTGAGTTTTCTAACCATGGGTCTGATCAGACTTTTGTTTGCCTCACCACTTTCCCTGGGAAAACTTGATGATGTTTTCTCCAATTCAGCAGTAAAGATTGGGTTTTCCTGGGGGAAGAAGTAGCAGGACAAGTGGAAGTCTGGATGAGCCCTAAAGGCTCATGCACACTTCCGTTTGGCCCACTACTTTCCCCTGGGAAAACTCAAGGCTCAGCACTGAATCACAACAAATGGCAATCTGGTTTCATTGGATTGCCATTTGTTTCAATTTAGTGCTAAAGAGTGAGTTTTCCAGGGGAAGTGATGGGGCAGAGGCAAAACTGCTTGGACCCTTGCCCAGAAAGTATGGGACAAGTGGAAGACTGCTCAGACCTGTGCTTTCTAGGCAAGTGTGGACAAACCTTAAGCTTCTCATGGTAACTAGCTTGTCCCATTCATTTCAATGGGACTAAAGCTTGACGGGCTTAACCCAGAACCCTAAGCTTGTTTTCTTAAGCTTCTGTGAAAGAATCAACACAGTCCTTCCTGAAACCGTGTGATGAATCCATTCATGCCGTGACCCTCCTGTTCATGATGAGGAGACTTACAGCTCACTCCTACAAGCGTCTACACATAATTAAATCCCACTAATTTTTAAAGCACTTAATCTCAGGCAATATTGGTGTGATATTGCACCTTAGTTATGGTGACCAATTACAATAGAGGACAGGACTCCTCTGCCTGAAATCTCTTACTCTACACAACTATTAAAGGTGGAGAAGCCTTGTCTTGTTTTGCACCATCCTGGACTGAGCATCAATAGGTTTGGAACAGCAGTCATAATTTTGGACTTTCAGGTCTTCTTTTAAAAATGGTTCAAGCCATATTACACGAAAACTTTCAACAGCCTTGTTCATGACTCTGTTGGATCAAAGCACTTAAATGGAAGGTGACTGGATCTCACCCTGTCTTTGATTATTTTACATTAGCTGTGTTATGGATCACTCAGGCTCTGCATATGTGACTATGACCCTGTAGAAGTACAACCATTGTTTGGCATGTATACTCTCATGGAGAAGGTGGTGGTTCTGGACTGTGTCTTCATTTATGTTTAATGGATGGGGAAAAAGAGCCAGCTTTTGTGTTAACTCCGCTGCATGCAATGGACACCATATACCATTTAGACATAGCAGGGTGTTAATGTGCTAATGCAACACAGCCTGCAACAGATGGTTGCAAGAATACTGCCAGCTCTGATGGGCTCAGGGAGTGTTGCTGCAGAGTTTCCAGTTTCAGTAGAGTCAATCAAACCTTTTTGCCTCCAAGCAATGGGAAATTGGGCTGCCCTGAGGGAGGCCTAAGAGAATCCACTCATACGGACATCTGCATGGCTCGCTGCTGATTATGGGAGGACAGTTTCTGTAAGGAATAACGGCCTAACTATCCTTTGCTGGGCAGGCTGGGTCAAAAAGGAAGACACTGTTTTAAGAGAATTTACTACTCTGCCTTTAACAGACAGATGTGTTGACATTTGCAAGATATACCATGGATCTCAATCCCTGACGAGTTTCGCTTGTCTTTCTGCTGATTAGCCTGCTGTGAAAGGCACAGAAATAGGCCACCTTAGTGATCCCACTTGGCAAAGTAAGATTAAAAGCACCTCGTGTGGCATCTCTGTGGGAATGTTCAGGGAGGCAGGAGAGGATATATTGTTTAATAACATCCATTCCAACTTGTGTTAGCAAGTTCTATAACTTAGCAGAGTAACTTTCCCTTTTAAACTTACACAGTGGATAAGTTGTTGCCAGGCATGCTTAAGCCTCTAAAATAAGTTTCCTGGTAATTCCCCTTTATTCCCTCCTAAAAAGAATAGACACGACACAGTCTTGTATAAAAGTATAAGAGAGTTTACTCACACATTCTGTTCACAGATGGATCCCAGAAGGCAGATTTAAGTTACAAAATATATACACTTGGAATCTATCCCATAAGGAGATAGTTCCTTTGTCCTGTCTTGGCTGGAGGCCGAGAGCATCTCAGGCTAAGGAGATGTTGCTTCTTCGAGGAATGGAGTCAGAGAGAGAGATGGCTGCCTGCCCTGTGCTATTTTGTTACCTGCACAGGTAAGATCACGCCCACCTCTGGTCACATGTAGGGAAAGTTTGTCCCAGCCCAGGAGGAAACAGGAAGTTTATCTACTGGCTGGACAAACATCCCTCTCTAGGAATGTTGCATTGTGTTTCACAATGCTCTGTGTTTCACATCCCACAATCTCTGCCTATGTAAAACATCAGTTGTCTGTAGGCTTTGGCTGGGCATTGTGGTGAGGATTATAAACCCCATGTTTCAAACTGCTTCCAGACTTCTCAGCAGTTCAGCAACTAGACAAAGTATTATTATTATTATTATTATTATTATTATTATTACTACTATTACTATTACTGTTATTAACATTTTAAAACTGCTTTTCACCCTAAAAGATCCCAGGACAGTATGCAAATAGCTCAATAACATACATCACATAATAACATAAATACTAACATCTTAAAACAAAAAATATTATCACTGAAATTATTGCAATCCTGCAGCAAACAAGTCAGCCCTTAAGCTCATTTGCCCCCAAAGTCCAAAGGTAGGTAATATGTCTTCACTTGATATTGAGAAGTTGCCAGCAAGGAGGGCAGTTGTACTTCCTGGAGAAGGGAATCTCCCCAAGTGTAAGAGAGAAGACCCAATGGGCCACAGGCATCTGTGGGAGGGTCTCCACTGCCAGTCTTAAGGCCTGGACCAGCAGTAGTCAGAAATGGCAGACTCGCCTTCAAATTATTGAGTCCCAAATTGTTTTTATGATCCATATCATATGTTTGTTACATAAACAGCCCTCTAGCCTAAAGGATGATCTCCCCCCCCCAAAAAAGAAACTTCTCTTGAAGAGCTGTGTGTGTGTGTGTGTGTGTGTGTGTGTGTGTGTGTGTGTGTGTAGTACAGTGTAGGTGAATAGACAGTTAGTAGCAGGTCTTATTTTGACCTTTCAAAAACAATAACTTTGTTCTTCTGTCAATAAGGATATTGGAGCCAGAATCGGTGCAAACAGATAGCTACATATTCCTTCCCTCCCTCCCTCCTTCTTTCCTTCTTTCTCAAAAAGTTCTCCTGAACTGTAAATATTTTATAAAGCATATTAATAGGATAGGATATATCTTTGGAAAAGTGAGTTCTTTCCAAGGTTTGGATTCCATTTCCCCCCATGCCCTGATCCTATAAAAAACAGACATACACACACACACACACACACACACACACCATAAATGCAAAATAAAGTTTCCCTCCCCCATCCCTATTCTTGAGTTTATCCATAGAAGTTTTGTTCTGCCATTTATCTTCACTTGTTGGAGATGTCTTGACAAACTCTTGAGAATTAATTTCCCATCAGCTTTTTGCCATCTCTTCTTGAACTGGCAGGTCAGAACTTGCCATGTGCATTTGAAGGGGCGATTTGGATGGGCCACCCAGTCCCATTGTCCCTCCCATGCATGTCCTGACACCAGCAGGGAGCCAGTAGAAAGTCCTCTAAGACAAGAGACTCCAGGACTCTGTGCCGAAGCAGACCTCAGCTTCCCAGCCACCATCAATCATTGTATTCCCCTGCCCAAACCAATACAATTGGATCAGGCCCAATGCACAAGAGTGTTCCTTGAAAGTAAGAAGCGTGCCTTTTAGTTTAATATATTCCCTGGGTTGATCCTCTTGGAAGAGAAAGAAATCCATCAATGTCACTATACATTATCAGAGTGGAGATTGATCACAGTGTTGGATTGTCTGAGAGTTTTACAGATGCAAAAGCAATTGTGACATTCCTATTTTCAGTAAAAATGCACATCTTTAATTGGAAGCAATGTCAGCCCATGCCCTTTTGATTTGGTTACAAAGCTTTGCTCATATTCTACTCACTAATCTGGAGAACAGTAGGGCTGTCAACCCATTACAGCAATGTTTAGTCAATTACCTGTCTTGAATCTAACTGTTCATTGATTGATGAACCATTTAAAATAAATATTATAATACCTCCCTGGCAAATGAAACTGCCTGAATCAAAGTGTGCCTTTAGATGTTCTACCAAAGTGGTCTTTTCAACATTGAACACAAAGCAAATCAGATTTTACTCAGTTGTTACGATCTGCATTTTAATGTGTCATTTCCAGGATTAATTATCCCGATACAGCAGTTGTATGCTTCCAACACATTGATATCAGTGGGTTTTTCTGTGCTCAGCTTCTGCTACACTACTGACTGAAAGCTTGTGCTTTCAAATATAAGACCATCAGTTTAGTTGGGTAAGGTTGTAGAAGGGCAGAAACAGAGTAGAGGTGCTAGCAAATCTGTGTAGCCCAAAATGAAGATCCTCCAGTTGCTATCTCTCCTAAGATATCTCTCAAGTAGAAATGGGAAGGGGAAACCTACTTCAGTGATGTGACACATCTGTGGTCAATGCAAGCTACGGGGAGCCCTCATGTAGCCTGAGAGTGCGCCTTAGCACAGTGATGGGGAGCCTGTGTCCCCCCCAGTCTTACTGGACTCTAATTCCCATCAGCCCCCGACAGTGCATTCAATAGTCAGGTAGGATGGGAATTGGAATCCAACTATATCTGGAGGACCAAAGGTTTTCCCCACCCTCACACGAGTAATTCATAAGACAACCTGGTGGGGATAATATGGTCAGCGCATTGGAGCAATTCACACAGAGGGAGAAAGACATAGAAAATCTGCGCGCAATGTCATCCTTTTGTCTTTTCTGTCCATTTTCCCCCCACCCTCTGAGTTTTGTGCTGAAGTGTCACACTGGGGAACATGGACCTTTCTTAAAGACTTGCCCATTAGGTAAATAAGAAAAGCGACCAAAACGGAAGAGTTTTAACAGGAAACCACCTTTGGTGCATGTCCAAAGTCCATTTAGGGGGCCAGTTAGTTTAATCTGGCCCCTGTAGCAGTTTATTTCCTAGGGTAAAATCCTCAACAACTTCAATCCTAAAAAAAGGTCAACAACTTTGGTCGGCCCTTATGGTCGGCCCTTCACTTCATCAGATCTGGCCCTCTTTGAAAAAAGTTTGGACACCACTAATGCATTGTTTTTTGAACTGTATTCTGATAAATTTGGGGTTCCTTGGATGCTTAGCAGGGATTCCTCAATGAGGTGATTACAAACAGTGGGCAACTTTTCCTGACGCCTTCACCATTAGTAATCTGCCCATGCAATGCGAAGCTAGAAAGACGTGTGTGTGTGTGTGTGTGACTTGAGTACCACGCACTGCAAAGACAAGGCCTATCAGCTGCATAAACTGATGGGGGAACCACCTGAACATATTTGATGTAGTCTCTTGCTTTTTCTAATCCACTAGAAAGCACTATTAATTATTCTAAACATAATAAGTGTGACATCATCTGTATTTATGTAATTTAGCGTTCAACGGACCGCTTTACTTTGTACTGTGCTTCTGCTTGTTTTTGATGCTGTATATTTTGATGCTGTATATTTGATGTTAGCTGTCTTGGTCCCCTTTGGGAGGAACGGCTGGATATAAGAGATGCTGATCACGTCTTTGTTCTCCACAGCTCCAGCCATTCAAGTGTACTTTACTGGTGCGACGATCAACCTTATTTTCTCTTTCCTCATACACGCAAATCCTAGCTATACTCTAGAATCATATGAGGAGACTGTTCAATTAATACAGAAAACCAAACGCACTAGTTGTGTCACAAAAAAAGGGTATGTGAAAGTATCTGGATACATAAATGTTTCCTTGTGTGACTCAAAACACACTAATTGACTTTTTGTTATTTCTAGGGTGCTTGACATCTACTGATTAATTTTTTTACCTCTTTTTTAAAAAAACCCCACAATCCTTGCAATCAAGTTTACAGTTTGTTAAGAACACATCACCGTCTTCCTTTGGGTACTGTGAAGCAAAAAGATATATAACTTTTGTGTTGCAGGGAAAGAGATCGGTGAAGCTTTGTGTCCATATGTTCTTCCCTCTCATTTCAGTTAAGCTTGCACTGTGTGACCAGGCAGTTTTAAAATAAAATCCATATGCTCTTCATTGCTGGCACTGATTCAAGTCATTAGTTACTGTGCTAATATAGTGCCATCAAGATTCACGACACTTTGTAAGCAAAAGATACGGTAGGTCTTTGGCTATCTTGCAAACAATCTATTATTAATCTATATTATTAAGGCTGACACCCTACGCACAGTTATCTGGGAGGAAGTCCTGTGAAGTCAATAGGATTGTACTCTAAGCCTGTTTTATTTTCTAAAATACTAAAGAAATAAGTAAATAGCTCTGCTCCTTAGCCCTTTTCATGAAAAGCAACACTTTAGGAAGAGCAATATGGAAGCACAGCGCATCTTAACGGTTCTTTCGAATTTATAAATTAAAGCTTTGGGAGAGTACATTGTTCACATCACAATGTCCAGAGACTGAGCCAGCCTTCATTTTTTCTTCTTCTTGTACTGTCAACGAAGAGAATGACGATGTCTTGTTTGGAAATGCCCTTGTTATAAGCTATCATTGTGCAACTTAATTGAATATGCTACATGACTGTGCGAGAGACATATGTCTATTCACTATGACAAACATCAAGAGGCTGCCACAAGCTTCTGCAATGCTGAAATAAAGGCAGAGCAAGTGCTCGTTCTCCCAAGGACCTGTGGCCCCAAGCAGCTTGAACAAAATCCGGCAGTATTCACCGATTAGTTACAGTTTATTAACAGCCCATACATTTCTCATCTGCTCACAAGGACTTGTTAGGAGTGTCACCTGCACTGCCAAAAATAAAAAATACACAACTAATGTCCGAACGTATTTTCCTCCACAGTTCTTTTAGTTTGATTCTGTCTAATAAGTGATGTCCCCACACTGAAAAAAGTATAATATTTGGACTTTTTTGCTGCCTTAAAAAGAAGTAAGTATTTTAATTTTTTTCATTTAGTTCATATTAATCTGCTGTTCATAACAATGAAACTAAGAGACCTGAGGTTACAAAACAGCATCGCACAAACCCAGCACAACCCACAATGTACCAGCATCATGAATGCACAATAAAAATGTATTCTGGAGGGCAGCCCTTGGACTGTGACTCGCATCAGCTCTAGCCTGCTTGTCCATACTGTAGATATTTGATATGGACTGATATGCTTCCTTTTGCATGCAGATTGTTTAGGAGTTGAATAACTCAGAGCAATATTTCCCTTTTTGTCTGCATCAGAATATATCTTCTTTTCTACATTGTGTGTGGGGGGGGAGATTATCCCAAATACTTGGATGAAGGGAGAAGTCTCTGCAGACTACAGACAACCCTTAGCCACCATCTGCTCCTCACTGAAGCAGGCAGGCAATTTCTCATAGTAACTCCAACAGAGAAAGCAGGTGCCACGCATGACTGACAATCCCCACTTCACTCTGACACAGACTCTTGCCTTTTCCCCATCTTCAAAGAGCCACTCCTATGACAGAATAAAACTTGGTTCAGTAAGTGGGATCTGATCTACAACAAAATGTTGTAGCATATAATGCTCCTGCTCAGCCAGACCTGCCTTCTTCCAGGATTCTGAAGTCCATTCCTCCTTCCTGGTTTTCCTCCACTTCCCTCTAGCAGTCAGCCACATTCCATGGTTTCTGAGTATGCCCAGTCCTCATGGATCTGTTGTTGGGGTTCTCTTTATACTTCCAGAGACCTCTGGAGTTTCCCCTGAAGCTGTTGATCTTTTCCTCTTGTGAGTAGGTCACGCTCCTTTAGCTACATCTACTCTGCCTAGGACCAATAGATCCCAATCCAACCTTCTGCCCACTGCTGTCTTATGCCACCAGCCCCAACAAGATGCTTGGCACATTACGTGCTATGGCATCGTCTGCCTCCCTCAGTGGCCGTAGTCCTTCAGCACTAGCACAGCCAAGCCTGTTGGGCAAATAAATACAGGGTGTGTTTCTTAATCTTCTCCAAAGGAAGTAAAAGCAGTAGGATAATTGCCATGGATCGAGAGAGGTGGTATTCTGGGCCTGGGAGAGTGGGATACTCATAACTAGGCCTCTCTTAAAAGCTCCCCAATTACTGCAACCGCACCACACCTATGTCTTGCTAGCTCAGTCGGTAGAGCATGATTCAATTTCAAGGTCATGGGTTCAAGCCCCTTATTGGGTGAAAGATGCTTGCATTGCTGAGGGTTGGACTAGATGGCCCTTGTGGTCCCGTCCAACTTTACAATTCTACGATTAAAGCCCATTGAAAACACACACAACCCCAGAATCCTGGGAGCAGCAGTTTGTTGAGAGTGCTATGGTTCATGGTTCTGTGAAGTGTAAAGTACAGTTCCCATAATCCTTTGCAGCAAGGATGAATGGGCTCCAATTGTACGGTAAGTATGCAGCCTAGTTGGGTAGGTTGATTGCGGATGGCGGATGCATTGGACGTAGCAGTACAGCCTGGGACAAATTCAGATCCCAAGTCCTTTTTCATTAGCCGTTTGCTGCCTGCCTGTCCCCCTCTCTCTCATACCCTGATTGAATGGTGTTTTATGCAGAAGGCCAGCAGGCCTGGCTGCTGCATACATTGATAAGGACTTTGAGCCAGCGGCAGAGGAACGGGGCAAAACTGGGAACAGTATCCCTCTGTGTCCGCTGCAGTCCGTCTGCTTCCAATAAAGAGAGGGCTGCTTGGTCCTATAAAGCCCCCCCTGTCTTTGCAGGTGTCCTAGGAACTTGGCCGTGGCACTTCAGCTAGACACATTTATTACCTTTTGGATGCTATAAATTTATCATTCATTCCTTTCCAAGGGCAAAGAATAGAAGCCGGGCATCAAGCTGCCCCTGCCTTCTCTCTCAGGTCCCTCTGCCAGTACATTTGGCTGGTTTGTTCTCTTTCAGGCTTGTTCTTCCTGTTGCATTCTGCCTATTCATGGAAGAAAGAGTCAAACCGGATGGCTGGATTCAGTGCAGGGAAATGACTTCAGAGCTACCTTTGTTCTCCCCTTCGTTCCTTTGAACACACTTGGCCATGTGTCCTTATGAAAGGGTTCGTTTTAACCATTTGGAACATCCCGCAAGCGAAGCTGCACCGGCCAGAATCACTCACATCTTTTGAGTCTGACGGAGAGTCCGAGTTAAACTGCCAGGGTTTTGTCACGCAAAAAACCTGACCATGACATTGGGCACTGTGTTATAAATCAGCCACAGCCGTCTAAGCAAACTGTCTCTTTTATGGCAACAGGGAGAACCCTCTACAGTGTTTGGCTTAAGCTACCAACTTTAGAATGGCTCAAAGAATATCGTTATTTCTTTTTTTTTCCTGCAAAGAAAGCCAGCCCTTTGAAATTGATTTTATAGACTTGTGTGTGCAATTTCACAGCACACTGGATCACACTGTTTTAAGGCAGCCTGGCTGTTCTATGCACAAGTACACTTTCAAACCTATTCTGAAGTTTGAAGTGAATGTTTGATTGCCTATCTTAAACCCATTTATAAAGAAAAAGGAAACAGACATCTTTTTCATTGCCATTTCTCTCTCCCCCCCCCCCCCGCCACCTTCTGTGTCAACAAAAGTATTTTGTCATTTCCCTCTCATTTGAAACAGAAAGTAGGTTCTTCCCTGGGCTTGATAGATCTAAGCACTGGGGGTTTTTTCGAACTAGAAAACTTGACACTTAAGATTCAGTATCCTTGTTTTTCTTATCCTTACCTATTTTAGCCAACAACCCACAATTTGCAACAATAATTTTTATGTTAATTTCCCCCCAATAAGTGTGTCTTAACAGTTTTTGTTTAAAGTGCCCAGATCAAAGTGGTTTCCATCAGCTTGAAGAATGTGCTCTCTCCCAGGCATCCAGAGTTTGATAAGCTCAATTGTGCAGATCAATCTAAAGAACAACAGTTGAAAAGAAGATTTCTGGTTTTGTTTTTTGTTTTTTTAAAAAAAACCACATTTATTTATTTGTTATTAAAAGCATTAAGTTCTTATTATATTAAAATTAGATGCAAACATTGCAAAAAAAAAAACAAACCACTGAGATTTTCTAGTACCTACATTGCAAACAAAAGTGGAGACCTGAACTAGCTAGTGAAAGGAGGGGCCTTGTTTATTTATTTACCATATTTATATCCTACCTTTCTTACAGCAATCTCAAAATGGTGCACATGGACACACGCACATCCTGGAATTTCATCCCCACAACAACTCTGAGATGTAGACTAGACTGAGAGATAAATCACCCTGGAAGTTGCACATTTTATTGTACATTTGTGATGGTTTGTGCTCAGGACTGTATTGGGGTGGTTATATGCAATCCTGCTTTCCATACTGTTTGTGCCTGGGTGGACATACTGCTTTGCTTCTATCCAGCGCATGTTCCATAACTTCCTGCTGAAATCCTGTAACTTTTTAGTCCACAAATGCTCTGGTTTCTTTCTTTCTTTTGTCCTGGTTTGGTTGTGAATGTCCCTCCCAATGGCATTAATTCATGACACTGGAGAAGCAGTGTAGACAGTCTGGTATAAACTGACCTGTTGCAGATTCTTTTTTTTTTACAAAGGGACCCCTAGTCTGATACTCTAACCACTTTACCCCACTGCCTCATTCTTGTGCATATTCCAGTCTTGCCCCATCCTTACCTCCCATTACAACATGGCATAATTAAGAGTTTCCAGCTCTCAATCCTACCTGGAGTTCATGGCCTATAACTCTGGAGCCCTTCCTTCAATTAATGGCTCCCAGCTTTCAAAAGTCAGTGGCAAGACAGATGCTTGGCAATGGTTCTCAGATGATGTTATTATTATTACTACATCATTATCAACACCATCAGCATATTTTCCAAAGTGACTAAGGCTGCAATCCTAATCCCACTTTCCTGGAAGTAAGCCTCATGGAATTCAGTAAGGTTTATGTCTGAGTAGACATGATTAGGATTGCTCTGTAAAATAGGACTGGGAACTGTGCCTTTGTCCAATTCATCACAACAGTGCAGTCCATAAGCCAAGCCACACTAGCTTACAATAATGGACTGATGGAGCTCTGAAAGCTCCTTATTATCAACTTGAAGTCAGAGGCCATGATTTCCAAGTAGACTAAGTGCATTGGGCTGGGAAAAGAAAAGAAAAAGGAGGCAATAGCCAGGGCCTACAAAAGCAAAGCACCAAGGTGGAAGATCAATCTGCAGAATCTCATCCTCTTCAGCCAAGGCTGGCTGGAGACATTTTGCTGCCTGAAGAGAAGAACAAGATGGTGCCCTTCCTCAAGGCACATACAGAAGCCAATTTGACTGGCAGTTGAATCTTACTTCAATACTGGTGAAAGGACAGGATCTTCCACTGCACCTGAGAGAAGCAGGCTATCGTAAGAGGTATAGGGCAGGCCACATGACACGCACCGTTCTGTCCACTCCCTGCCACCTGAGGCAGCTGCCTCACTCTGCCTCAACATAGGACTGGCCCTGTTTCAGTCACCATACCCAGTATTTGGACACCAGTCTGCACCCTAATGATATCTCGCCATACTTATGAATGAGACCAAGGACAAACTTAATGAATATGGCTCAAGTGATCACATGTGTGTACTGAAGCTTATGCACTAATATAATGATGTGGATTGTCTAGCTCATATTTAAAATAGACTTGCCTAGTCTTCTCAAATTGTGGACATACCTTTGAGAACCATCTCTTAATTTTCACCATATATTTGTATGGTGGTTGTGCTGCTGTTGTGACCAACCTTATGTCAGGCTGTGACCCAGCAATGGGTTCCAAACCACCACTTGAAGACTAGCCTGTCACACCACAGGGAAATGGGCTTTCTACAACATATTCCTTTGCCAAACATGGGGGTGGTCCTGCCCCAGAATAATTCTGGCATCAGGAAAGATGGGGGGGTCTCAATATTTGTTTATTCCTTGTATAATTGTTGGTTTATTACTGATATAATTATTCTTCATTTTAAAGAGTCAAAAAAATCCAGTATGTACACTTAAGCCCTTGGGCATTTCTTAATGAAGCTTCCTTAATTATGGCATAAAACTGTGAGAACATAGGAAGCAGCAATGTAAGCATGGCATTGTTATAGTTCTATTTGTTCCAATTTTATATCATGTTATTACCAAGGCAGTTCACAATTTTAAGATACATAAACAATTAAAATGGTATAAAATGTAGATTAACAGTGCCCTCCTGGGCTATCTGAGAGTGGATGGCAAAAGCTGCCTTCCCTCAGGTCACACAGGTTTGTCTTAAGCAGCCCCAAGGAAGGCAGGGCAGGGGCTGCCACAACTGTTCTCTCAGGCCATCAACTGTCCCTGCAGGAAAGGGTGGCATGATCTCATTTCCCCCAAAGTCCCACCCAAGAAAAAGGCAGAGTGTAAAGAATATAACAACAACAACAACAACAACACTACTTCTGAGCTTAGTCACTCCATCAGGGCAGAAAAAACTTAAGTAGTCCCAGGCACCTTCCACAGCCTGGACCTCTTCCCTTCTACTTTCCCTTAGGGCAGACATGTCTAAAGTATCTCCAAGGAAAATGGGCTACAACTTACTTCCGTCTCCAAACCCTTTTATCTAGCTGTAAGGTATATACAATTAAAAATAAGAAAAACCATGGGCCTGGGCATTTTGCATCTATCTGATTTAACCTGAATTACATTATCCTGCTGTTTTATCATTTTGCTTTATTGCTTTGTATTGTCTTTGATTTTACTGAATTTTTGTATCTCAGTTCAATGTAAAAAAAGTTTTAAAGTTGTTTTAGACTTATGGTTTGCAATTCTAAGAATACTTACTATGGAGCAATGCCCATTGAGTTCAATGGGACTTCTAAAGAAAAATGTTTAGGATTGCACTGTTTTTTACTGGTACTGAATTTTACATTGCTTTATTTCATACTTTGAGCTGCCTTAACAGAACAGCTGAAGAATACTTATAATAAATACCTGAAATCAAAATAAAACAAGGCTGAGACACAGAAAAACATTTGTGAAATATAGATGGGGGAGATCATGGCGAGTAACCACATTAGGTTTTAGAAGCATAAACAATGAAGAGTCTTGTGGCACCTTCAAGACTAACCAATTTATCATGACATAAGCTTTGATGGACCACAGTCTACCTCATCAAATGCGTGAGGCATTATCGTGAATTATAGGTTATAAATTCACATCAGGTTGGGGGGGTTATAAAATGGGAGGTCAGAAGCAAATGAAAAGGACAGATAATGATAATTGATAGTGGTAGTTCACAAAACAGTGCTTGATGATGCAGACATATTGTCATTGGCAAGCCAATTAGCACATTCAATGGGCTATAAAATCCTTTGCTGTATGTCAAAGTTAAATAAGCATGTGGGTGCAAACAGAAGTCCTGCAACGTCCCATTTCTACATGTGATATCTCAGCTCTGTCTTCTGCTTTATTTTAAAATAGCTTGTTTTTAACCAGAGGCAGGGGGGCCAAGTTATTCTATGACCAAAACAAATATCAGAC
The DNA here is from genome assembly GCF_964106645.2 of Podarcis pityusensis. NCBI lineage: Eukaryota > Metazoa > Chordata > Lepidosauria > Squamata > Lacertidae > Podarcis > Podarcis pityusensis. The sequence goes on from NC_138027.1 coordinate 52,795,602, forward strand.
ACCACTTTGTGGTCTGAAAAGCAGAGCAAGTTTACATATCCCAGCCCTTCGGCAGGCATTTATATTCCTGCCAGCAGTCAAAACGCAGGAGAAGGAACCAGAGCACATATAAACAGAAAAAGAAAAAACAAGCGCGCTCCAAAAGGTGAGCGGAAAGGACAGGAGCCCTTGCGGAAGTTTCGGCGGCGGGGCCCGGAGGCGACAATAAACTTCTTGTTTTGCCCAGCGCAGCGTCTTCCCTCCACGCCACGCGGCAGCCAATGAGCGCCGCTCTTTGCCCAGATTTGCACTCCCATTGGCTGCCGGCCTGACATTCCTTTACTTTAACAACAGAGCTGGATTTAAAGAGGGTTCGGCCGATTATCCCTTTCCTCACATCTCACGGCAAATCACCGGCGCGTTCCCCGCCCCCCTTTCCCTTCCAGCTGCTGCTCCCCACCCCCACGGCTCCTTTTTTGTGCTATGGAAGTTTTCTGCCTGCTCTGAAAGCGCAGCACCGAAGCGATCATGCTGAGGCAGCCGCCCTTCTATGAGCTGGTGGGCTACAGGCAGCCCCCTCCCGCCTTGCTGGCCAAAGCAGCTCCTGAGCGGCCGGACTTTGCTCCAGAGCCTCTCCACGGACCCGGGAGCGCCAAGGCGACCGCGGCAGCAGCCCCTGCCGCCGGCGTCACGCCCAAGAGTGACCCGAAGACCGAGCAGCAGCAGCTCCGGAGGAAGATCAACAGCCGGGAGCGGAAGCGGATGCAAGATCTCAACCTGGCGATGGACGCGCTGCGGGAGGTGATCCTGCCCTACTCGGCCGCGCACTGCCAGAGCTCGCCGGGGAGGAAGCTCTCCAAGATCGCCACGCTGCTCCTGGCCAGGAACTACATCCTCTTGCTGGGGAGCTCCTTGCAAGAGCTCCGGAGGATCCTAGGCGAGATGAGCGGCTCGGGCCCCCGGCTGCTCCTGGCCGGCCTGCCCCTCTTCGCCGCCGCCGCCGCTGCCCCGGGCCCGGTCCTCTTGACGCCGGGGGCCGTGAATGCCCATCACCACCACGCCCCGCACCCGGCCAGCAAGTACCTCTCGGTGGCCCTGGAAGAGCAGCAGTGCGGCCAAGTGCACCTGCCCAGCGGCGCCAGCCTCTGCACTTGCGCCATTTGCAAGTTCCCCCACTTCATCCCGTCGTCCGGCCTCAGTTTAACGGCCGTGCAGGCGCAGTTCTCCAAGTGACTGACCCGGGACTGCGGCGGGGTGGGGGTGGGGGGGGGGTTAGAGGAGAGGAGAGGAGGAAGATCGGACCTGGAGGGAGGGGCGAGGACAAGGACACGTGCGCAGCAGGAGCATTGGCGCGAGCGGAGGGGGAGCCTCCTCCTCAGTTTAGTCCTCGCCGGGGTCGGGCGGCGAGAGTGCAGACAGTTCAGCAACGGGAGAAAGGAATCTCCGGGGCGTCCGGCCCTTTAACAGGACAAGTTGCATGCATTTCAGTGTCCTTTCAAATCAGATGTGAGATCGCTTCGGGGGGGCGCGTGTAAGGAGGCGGGAAACATTGCCAGGGAAAACGAAAAATAAAGCTGTTGCCCAGAAAACATGCTTTACAGTTTGATAAGGGGCAAAAGACCAACCAAAGTTATGTACCGTGAATGAGAACTTGTGCGCGTTCACTTTGGAATAAGCCACGCGGCTTGCTTCCAAAGTGAACGTGCTGCTTGTCCAATTGACGTAGTGCGCATGCTCCACAAAAGTCCTTAACTTAATCACGCCTCTGCAACTGTCTTTGTCTTCACCCAGTGCGGTAACAAGCGAGTGTTGTCATTTACCTTGGCAACCCTGAGATGCCACCCGTTCTCCCTCATTGCCTAGTATTTAATTGTAGATCGTATAGTTATTAGTCGCCACTGATGTATTGTTTGAAGATAATACCACAGCTATCGAGGGGCAGCCCAAACCTATCCATTTTTACTCAGAAGTAAGCCCCACCACTGATTTTAATGGGACTGACTCCCAAGTAAGTTTGCCTATCATGGTAGCCCTCAGCACAATCCTAAACTTGCTTACTCAGAATGGAGCTTACAGCTTAGTAAGTGTTCCCAGGATTCCAGTTTTCCATTACCTAAAAGATAATGATAAATTTGTAACATTACCCTGAGCAGATAATCCATAAAGTCTCTATTTTAATGGTGATGAGTGAAACAGGAGAGCCATTGTCTTGGAAACAGAGAAAAATTAATAAAGAAATGCTTGTAATTTCATTTGATAGCTCCACCTCCTGATCTACTGCTTCTGATTTTAGTACTTGATATATTCTATTTCTATCCTGGGTATAAGAGATGATGTTAGAAAAATACAAGAACTCAAAATTAGAATGTTCTAATATGTCAATACCATAATATATTACGGAGTCTGCACCACTGGAAGTCTTTTAATCCTTTAGTTATTTATAATTGATTCTGATTAAAGAGATATCTTGAGACAGCCTTTTAAGATATCTTTCAATCCATTTTTTCCAGTTTTATATACAAATGAAGCTGTATAATTCTAGAAACAATGGTGTTTCAAATTCACTTACGTCTGAAAGGTTTTATTCTCCCCTTTAGGTAGTTTTTGTTCACTTCAATTATTGTGAGTTTACCATTATAATCTGCACAAATAAACACTAAATTATAATATCTATTTGCTCACATGCCCAATGCATCTGTATCAACGAGAGGCAAAGTATGTTGTCATGTTATAATCCGTTTATGCCTGAAGGAGAGCCAGTAATTCACTTCAGTCTCAAATTTGACTAAGCTTAATTAGAGGTAGGAGCAATCTAGTATCAAGGAGAAGAGCCCAGAATAATTAGGGACTCTGCCTCCGATGAAGTAGTCACATAAGCAAGGACCTAGGTAGAATCTGCAATTCATTGTAACTGTATGGTAGATTCAGAATGTCTTGTTAAGATTCAAGATGATTAAAAAATGGTAGACATAAATTAAATCTGGAAAGCTAGGTCAGTGATGTGGGGAAGAGAGGAAGGCTGAACATGGAGTGTAAATGAAGTCCTTAGAGTTGGCCTCCTTCTCCAGTGTCCAAATCTTCCTTCAGGTTGGTTACTGCTGAGGAGTTTTCAGATCTTGAAGCATGCACACCCTTTTCTTGCTTCTAGGCTGAAGCTAGAAGCCTCCTCTCAGGGACTCTCAGCAGGAGGGCTGGGAGGAGACTGATCCCAGCCTGAGAGCTCAATCCCTAAGCAGGCTAACTCAGCAGTAAGACCCAGTGTGTCAACAGGATATTCCCAGGTAAGTATGGACAAATTGCATCTTTGGCCTCCTCAATTCAATTTGATTTATTCTGCCCAGGTGGTTTCCCCTGTTTTTGACTGCTCGGTTTTAATTCAGAAGGAAGGAAAGAACATCTAATACTCAGGCTCAGATAACAGAGCAAACAAACAGCCGAAAAATTAAATGTGGAATCCATGTATAAAGGTGCCTAGGAATATAGGAAGCTGCCTCACAGAGAGTCACACTCATTAGTCTATCTAGCTCAGCCTTGTCTACAATGACTGGCAGCTCTAGAGGTTTCAAACTGGGGTCTCTCCCAGCCCTACCTGAAAATGCCAGGAACTGAACCTGGGACCTTCATTCAAGGCAGATGCTCTTCCACATACATTTATGTCGTTTGAACAATTTTTTTTTAGAAACATGAGTACAATAGCCTAGGTAGAAAGAAAGAAAGAAAGAAAGTATGCTTAACTTGCAAACATATCTAGAAAACACTTAACTAATCTAGAAAAAACCATGAAGAAATCCAGAGGGAGTTGGCCAAACTACTGAAAGGTAAACCTGAATGCAGATGAAATACAACAAGATGACAGTGAAAATAATGGGTAAGGAAAGCCTCTTTTCTCCTGCTTCTTATAGAGAACATTTGCAGATTGAGAAACACACTTGTAACCGCACATTGCAAAGCTCATGCCTCTTCCATACTCTGCAAGAGAAAGGAAAGTGTAAGGCAGTTCAGGGGAGACATTATGATCTGAGCTGAAGAGCAGTTGGGTGATAGCAAAATATAGTCCTATAGATAGCATTTGGGGTTGGTTATTTATGGTGTGCTTTGGGAACATTGGTTTGTTTCTAAAAGCTGATTAATGCATTTTAAAAATAGATTAATATGTGTGTTTATAGTATCATTTCCCCCCTATTTATTCCTGCCTCTTTTATACCCGATTTAACTGTTTCAGACAGAGCCCCTGGGGAAAAGAAAATCTATTAACAATTGAGAAAACTTCTTTAAGCCATTGTGAATCCATGGGATTGAGCAGACTAGTTATTAAGTAAGTAAGTAAGTAAGTAAGTAAGTAAAGGGACAGTATCATGTCTAAGTCAGGTAGTTTAATAATGTAACCAAATTCACTTAAATTATTATTTCAGATCTTTGGGGATACAAAAGACCTAGAGAAGTGGAAATTGCCAACAAGACAAATTGAAGGGTGCTTGTGTTTCTTGTCATGGGACATTAATATTTTGGCCTGATGTTTTTATTTAGAGTTCTCTGAATCCACAGAGAACCCTCCACTTTCACTACGAGAGCTGCCAAGAAACTGCTTACTTTATTGTTATTCATAGAATTGTACTTTGAAGCGGCACAAAAACATCTTGCAGTATATGCAAAGTAAATTTTGCTGAAGGTGCTGGACAGCAACCCACTGGAAATCTAGCTATGGTAATTAGTCACTGAATGAATGATTGAAAATATTGGCTAGGAACCATGTAATTACCCACAACAAATACTGACATGGGATCTACTGAGAATGATCCATCAGGAGCTACAGCCATTTCCCAAGAACTGGAAATAAGATAATATGAGTTATTAACCCCAAGTATGCCCATAGAAAACTGAACATTGTAGAATGAAAGCTGCAGGTGTGCCAGATATTAATAGAATATGCAAACTAGAATAAAAATTCAATTCAGAGATTAGCTACATTTTGTACTTCATTGAAATTGTTACATTTCGTTATTTGAGCCAAAAATGAAACTGTCCTCAGGGAGATTGCATTATACACAGATTATTTTCAATCTCACAGATTAGAATAAGAAAGTAAAGCTGCAATCCTGCACATGCTTACCTTGGAGGAAATCCCTTCGAACTCAACAAGGCTTTTTTCTAAGTGGACATGTATAGGATATCATGTCAGTATGTCTTCAGAAGGTGAAGATCTGAAGATGACATAATGTGAGGCCACATTATGTGCAATGTCTTGAGAGGCAGGAGCTCCATGAAAAATAAACAAATGTTCTCTTGGCTTCCATGCCATTGTTTTACTTAAAGTGTGGGAGAGGGGATGATATCTCCAGTAGTAACTGCTCTTACTGCCTCAGAGTGGCACCAAGTTATGAGGGCTACCTCAAGGTTGAATCCTGGCATACGGATAAAAGGCTTATTTCAGGTGCCATTGGACCCAACGCTAAGGACAACAGCTTAGAGAGACAGAAACCTGTTTATGTAAGTCCTTACAATTATTATCCACACTTACTTTTTGCCCCACCCTTTCCAGATGCAGGCCCGTGCTTTAAAGCTCCTTGTCTAAGTGGGGTTCTTTTTTGCCCCAGAGTTCTTAGTGCTCAGACAGAGCAGATGTCAAGTCATAGATTGATGTTTGCTCTGATTGAGCTTTAAAGAGTGGGTTTTCTCAGGGAAAGCTCCAAAGCCCCCAAAAGGCACTCAGACATGGAGCTGTAAAACACAGACTATGCTTGTCAAGAGCAGGTGAAAGATAAATGTGGATGAGCCCTAAATGTGGTATCTAATCAATAATCTATTTCCATAGGCACTAAGGGCTAGAATGGTTCAGTTTTGTATTTCCTTTCTCATATATATAAAAATGGGTTTACTATGTAAGTCCCCTAACACACCTGGCAAAAATTGCTATTAGCAGGGACAGGGAGACTTCTGTATGAATTAACTCTCATATAAATTAAATAACTGACCAAGAGAAAAGGCAATTTGGATCTGTACCTTTCATGGTACCTTAATGATTATGAACTAGCCTGCTCTAGGGAATTGGGAGACACCTTGCATTTCTCTGGCAGTGTGATGTAAATCATTCAGTTCTCTTCCAATTCCAAAATGACTGAAGGTACACTTTTAATTTCCTAGTAAACGATGTATATGAAAGGAATTTCTCAACGGGCATACGAAAGATCAATGGAAGAACACTCTGGCAGCGCCACTGTTCCAGCTGCGGTAATGAAAGTGTAAGTAGAAAGACAGCTGGCAGAAGACCTTGGTTTTTCACATGAAACACACATTTCTGCCTTTTTATTTCAGGTTTCTGAGTAGAAAAATAGCCTCAGTTGTCAATCAGCTAACTTGCAGTGCTAATAGATTCTGATGGTTGGGGAAGGGGGGGGGGCAGTCAGTGAAGAATTTAATTTAACAACTTACAATACATCCACATGCCCAGAAAATGTGGACAGCTTGATAGGGTTCACTGAGCCAAAGAAGTAAGACCAAAACAGTGCATTAATGTATAGGGGAAGAATAGTTGCAATCAGCTCTCTTGTGCATTGGACAGAGAACTTGGAGATGAAGCAATTATCAGCCATCGGGGATTAATAGTAAAGTGTGAATGCCAAGCTGTATATGTTAGGGGCAGAATATGTTGCCTATAGAAAACAACAAAGAGCGTTTCTTACTATTAAGTGAGATTAAACGTAATGGCCTGATTTAATCACAAAGGCAGAATTAAATTCAGATGGCAACTTCAAAGTGGACACATGCACACCAGCTACTGCATACATTTACATATAGCTGGCATAGCTTGGCTTGCATCACAATAGGATAAAGTTTCTTTGGCCACTTAAACAATTTTCCATTCTTTGCCTTTCATTAACATTCACTGTATTTATCTCTAAATTGCTTTTAGTTAATAAGATGGTGCTAACAGTTATATTTATTCATGGAAGTCCATGAATAATTCCTCCAAGTAAATTTTTAATTCTACCAAGTAAAAAAAACAACAACCCACAGCAGCAGAGGGTCAATGAGAATAGAATAGCTGTAATCAGGTAGTCACAAAAAGCTGCTGTAGTAACCTCCAGTCCTGTTTTTCATCTCTCCTCCTCACCCCAAGGTATCAATATTCCTAAGTATCCATCTGAATTCAATACCTCCCATGAAAAGTGCCTTCTTTTCATTCTGCTGGTAGAACACCCATGTTTTAATGAATGCCAAGCTAATTTGGGGGGTTTTGTTGTTGTTTCTGTTTGAAATTAATTAATTGAGCTAGTTTGATCTTGCTTCTATGGTGCTCTGAGGAGTTTTCAGATGCCGTAAGTTATTTGTTTCCGAATTTAGCCCCACTTGAGGCTATGCAGTTTCCATTCCATAAATTAAGAATGTTAAATGCCCTGATCCTAGTCAGATTTACTTGGAAGCGATTCCCACCGATTCCTAGTCAACCCAAGAAAACTTGCTTAGGATTGCTGCCAAAGTGTACAAAGGTCCAAGCCATTATATCTGTTCATTAATTGGTTGGGTTGTCTGCTTAATAGCTCATTAACTACAGAGTAAACTCCTGAAATGAAGGTTTTATGCAGCACATATGTTTTCAAATGAATGACAACAGGTTGTGCTATAAATGGAATTCAACAGAAGATATGTTGAGTCCTCTCACACTGCATTCCAAATGCTACTTTTAATAGTCATACATGTATAGAGGAAATAATTTATTAAAAAATGGGCTAATGAGCGTTTCATCGATAAAAGTTTAGATATCTAAGCTACTAGCAAAGGCCTTTTAGAAATCATGGTGCTACTACTGCAAAACAAAGGGAGTCCTGACCAGAAAAGAAAAAGAAAAAGCAAGTATGTGGTACCCCACAAATGAGGAAGAAAATATATACCACCTCTGTCTAATCCACAACGGCAGTGAAGTGCATACAGTGGTTTAAACTGAGCCAATGTGGGGCTCCCCAGATACTGTTAGATTACAACTCCCATCATCTCTGACCATTAACCACACTAGCTGGGGCTGATGAGAGCTGGAATCCAACAAGCTCTGGTCAATGCCAAACTATAATCCACAATTGTTGGTATCACTTAGGTGAGATCAAAGTTTGTGCAACAATGGTGTGTGTTCAACTAAATCCTACTCAGAGTTAAAATTGATGAACCTTAGGTAGTTGTGTATATTAAATTAATAGGCTTACTGTGAGTAGGAGTAGCATTCAATGCCTGCAAGTTCAATTTTATATATGTCTGCCATGACCCCCATTAACTAAATAGCCCCACACCAATTAGAGGGCAGTATACAACTATCGGGGACGCGGGTGGCACTGTGGGTAAAACCTCAGTGCCTAGGACTTGCCGATCGCATGGTCGGCGGTTCGAATCCCCGCGGCGGGGTGCGCTCCCGTCGTTCGGTCCCAGCGCCTGCCAACCTAGCAGTTCGAAAGCACCCCCGGTTTTTGTAGGGGAGTTCCAGGTCTATGGTAATTTTGATTGCCCTTTGGTCACTTTTTCCAGTTCTACAACCTCTTTTTAAATATGCCACAACCAGAATTGTATCAGTTTCAAAATATCATTATCAAGCCTGATGCCCAGCCAACTCATCAAAACAGGAATGTCTCTGGGACCTAGGTTGCTTCCCTGTGGGTGTTAAAAACTAAAATGTTTGTGAGTCAGAATGAATTTTTGAGAGTGCCAAGTGAATAAACTTGCTCATAGTCCTCTCTTCTAACAAGGAACATCTGCTTTTATAAAAATTAGTATTTTAAATAAACCACTTCCATTCCATTTTTAACAGCACCAGTGTTTAGCATTTGACAGCCAATATCTTATTAAATTTTAGGTTTAAAATAATGTATTATTTTGCAGTTTACTGCCCCGGAACTTGATTTGATGAAGGATGGCATAGCAGTGTTTTTAAGAAAAACAAGTTAAACATTGATAAGGTTTTACATTTTGAATTTGCATTTCAAATTTGAAAGAAGTTTATAAACTGAATTTTAAATATTTGAAAATCTTCATTTCAATTCTGCTCCCTTTCACATACTTTTCACTTTCAATGATTGATTGATTCACATTCATTTTCCAAGTAGTTTATATCATGGTGTAGTCAGAACATTTCACCACCTCTGAGTTTACAATATGTTACCTTCATGAAATCAGACAATTCCATTCTATCCCAATCCACAAATCACAACAGATGTGACTCCAAGGTACTCAGTTTCTACAATTTTTTCTATTTTTTAGATTTTGGTAAGCTGAGTGGTTTGGGGTTGTTGTCTTTTTAGTCTGTTTCAATTATTTAATCATATTTTAGACTTTATGATGTGCAAAGACAAGACACTCCCTTGACTCTCGCCATTAAATGTGTTCCAGGGGGAAATGATGGCTGTAACAACCCTGTACAAATCCTCTCAAATGAAAAGAGGAAGGCCAATTTCAAAGGACAAAAGACTGAAGTCCTGGTGTGACAGGTCACTAAGCACTTATCTGCCACTGCTCCAGGTTAGAGCATTGAAGAGAGGTCCTGCTAAGTAGCATAGAATATGGAACAAGGCCTTAAATGTGTTCTGGGCCTGCGGACCTTGGATGTAGAGGACTAAAGAATTTCAAATGAAACTCTGAAGCAGGAGACTGGAAGGGTAAGGCCTATTCACATTGCTTCTCAGGCAATTGAAAGGGGCAGCTACCCCGGCTGACTTTCACCTCAGTAGGATGCGACTGCTGACCAGTGAATTCTGTATCAATAATCAAAGCACAGGCATGAATGTCTTTTCCACCTGCTGTAACTTTGACACCATCCATATTGTTAGGTTTTATTTCCTGTAAGTGTTAAGTTGACTCAAGTAAGCAACAGCAGTGATAGCTCTGTAGTTCATAGTTTCGTAGAGAAAGGCATTGAAAATAATCATGAGTAAATGGGTCTATCACACTCTTTCCAAGGTTTAAATCTGGATCTGTTAACCTGTGTCTCTCCATATGTTGTTGGACTCAAACTACCACCAGGCCCAGCCAGCATAGCAAGAGGCTAGGGAAGATGGGAGTTGCAGCCCTACATTTGTAGGGCTACAAAAAGCCAGAGCTGAGAGTTGTGTGTGTGATCTATAAGCTAGAAGCAAGGCTGCAGGCTGGGCAGTTGGGAGACAGAACCATGCCTGATTTCTGCTGGAATCCAAGGCTGTGGCTATGGGAGAAGCAAGACCCTCTTGGTGTGTAATTATTATTATTATTACTACTACTACTACTACTACTACTACTACTACTATTTCTACCCTGCCTATCTGATTGGGTTTCCCCAGCCACTCTGGGTGGCTTATAGTACATATAAAAAATTGTAAAACATCAGTCATTAAAAAATTCCCAATACAGGGCTGCCTTCAGATGTCTTCAAAAGTCAGATAGTTATTTCCTTGAAATCTGACAAGAGGGCCTTCCACAGGGTGGGCGCCACTACCAAGAACGCCCTCTGCCTGGTTCCTTGTAACCTCACTTCTCACAGTGAGGGAACTGCCAGAAGGCCGTTGGCGCTGGACCTCAGTGTCCAGGCTGAATGATGGGAGTCATAGCTGTCAAGTGTCCCTTATTTGAAGGGACAGTCCCTTATTCCAGCGCCATGTCCCGCTGCTGTCCCTTATTGATGGATGTCCCTTAAATATCCCTTAAATGATGTCCCTTAAATTTCAAAGGAAGCAGCTCCTCTCCCTCCCTCCCTGCCGGCCAGGGAGCAGGGAGGCTCCAACTATGTTGCTTGGCTGTGTTGCTCACCGAATAAGAAGTCTAAGAACGATGGGGGGGGGGGGTGGAGCTTGCATGCCTTGTGTGTGGTTAGTTAATGCAAGCTGAGGGGTTTTTTGAATGCTGGACGCCATTTTGTTACACGTGCTGCTGCAAACTTTGCAGTGCAAAGCCAGGCCGGGGAGCCATTTTAAGTTGAGGCTGCATAGGCCTTGTGGTGCATGTGATTCAGATTCTCTTCAGTTGAACCTCTGGTTACAAAGTTGGTTGGACAGTGTTCTTGAAGCTACCAGCATGAGTTTGACCAGACTGCAGGAGGACAGGAAGACTGGAGTGCCTGGAACAGGTGAGGCTGCAGGTCCCTTATTTTGGCTGCTGGTCCCTTATTTTCAAGGCTGCTGGTCCCTTATTTTCAAATCTGTAAGTTGACAGCTATGATGGGAGTGAAGACGCTCCTTCAGGTATACCGGTACACAGTATACAGGTATACTGTGTTAATGCTGTGACCCCCATTATCATAGGTTCAGGTTGTTTATATGTGTAAATAAACCATATATCATAAAGACACCACAGTCCCCTTATTCTGAAGAAACTGAACCCTTGGTAAGTGCGTAGAAACCCTGGAATCTCACACTGCTCTAAGACTGGGGTGGCATTCAACAATATACACACAGGAACAATAAGCAGACCTCTGTACTAGGGCTAGGTGTGGAAGCTGATATTTGGATCTTTTAAATACCTGCACACCTAAATACAACCACCCAAGGCTGACACTCAACTATGAAGCATGCATGGAAGGTGGAGTCTGACCACAGCTTGAAGACACCTTCCATCCTAAACCCAGGGCTTAACTGGGAGGTGTGCCACCACTCTGCTTCACTTTCACCAAACTGGTGGGTCAGCTTTGGAGAAAGCAGCGCAGGCTGCATAGCCGTGAACCTGCGTTAGGGAATCCTGCGGATGTGGCAACCAAAGCAGCAAGTGAGCTCCTCTTCTGTGTCTCTAGTTTTTTGGTGCTCCTGAATAATTTGGGAAGAAAATGGCTCCAGCTTTCTGTTCTGGAGGACTGTCAAGGGCCTGCACCAGCATTGCCGAGGACCCATTAATGCATATTTTCGATGAGGAAAAGATATCTGAAGGAGCGTCTCCACCCCCATCGTTCTACCCGGACACTGAGGTCCAGCACCGAGGGCCTTCTGGCGGTTCCCTCACTGCGAGAAGCCAAGTTACAGGGAACCAGGCAGAGGGCCTTCTCGGTAGTGGCGCCTTCCCTGTGGAACACCCTCCCACCAGATGTCAAAGAGAACAACAACTACCAGGCTTTTAGAAGACATCTGAAGGCAGCCCTGTTTCGGGAAGCTTTTAATGTTTGATGTATTATAGTATTTTAATATTCTTTTGGAAGCCGCCCAGAGTGGCCGGGGAAGCCCAGCCAGATGGGCGGGGTATAAATAATAAATTATTATTATTATTATTATTATTATTATTATTATTATTATTGTCACGACTATGCCTGTGAGTAGATTTAAAAGGGAAGGAGTACAAGGCTGTTGTTAACAATTGCCTTGCAAAGCAGCAGCAGCATCTCCATTTCATGAATGGTCATTAACACAAAGCTGCACTTTCTTTCCCATCTGGCTTTGTTGCTGTAAATACAGTCCATGCAACATCTTGATGGTTTCTCTTTCCCAATAGGTTGTTTCTGGTGTTTTGCCAAATGTGTCAAACAGAACCATCTGGGTTTGGGAAGGTTCTGCACTTCCCCAGGCTTGGCTCCATATGCACAGTGCTGCCGGCCTCCTCTGCCCTCTCCAGGCCTGCTGTGAATCAAACTGATTGTTATTCAGGTGGGATGGCCCGGTCATGAACTGCGCTAATCAAAAAACAAACTGCACCAAAACACTGAGGCTCACACGCTGGCGAAGGCCTCCCCCTGACCTCTGTTCACCAGCCCCTTCCAATGGAGGCGGATTCAGGTTGTGTTCTCCTTCTGGATTTCTGCACCTTCCACAGTTACCAGGCATCTGTGTAAAATCCCCATCTCCATCCAGCCCCTCCCCTTGCCTTGTGCTGGGCACTAAGGTCAGTTAATGCTCAACAATTCAACGTGGGAAGTCTTCCTGAGGAAGTACCAGGCCATAAATTTCACCTAACAAGAGCCACTTATCAAGTTTGGCCTTGTTAAAGAGCCTCCCAGATATTAATCACAATAAAGCCTACAGTGTCTGTAGTGTGGTGTAGAAAGAATGAAACAGTTGGAGGGTGCAAAAATGGAGAGGTTTTGTTTTGTTTTGTTTTTTTAAAAATGTAGTGTTGCCTTTATGGTAGTCTTGATGGGAGGCAACATTGCTGGATGTAAGCTAAGTAGCATGAGAAAGTGGGATGTATGTTATGGGCATATCCTATTTATTTACCTAAAATAGCTCTGGGTGAATACCAAGACCCTTGCATCTTTCCTTACCAATTCATACTGGGATGGATGGTTTTCTGTGGAAAATTTAAATAACTTCTCAACTCAACTGAGCAACAGTGAATGACATCAGCGGGACTGTTTTTTATTCTCTGTTTCAGTGGTTGCTAATCAGTCTTTTGAATGCTAGGTATGTTTCTATATGATAGTTCTTCACACAAAATAATAACTGGTTATTTTCCTTTTAGTTTATTAGTGCTAGAGAATACCTATCAGGTCATTCTAAAATTCATAATTAAATGGACACTCATTCACAGCTAGGGGACATAGGTAGTAAATACTATATGCTTTGGACACATAACATCGAAAAAGAAAACAATAATTTAAGACATAGTGACTATGAAATAAATGGTAATATATTTAAGTATGCCATTTTTAGCAACATTAATATTTAAAATGAAGTCACAAGCCTTATTTAAAATGCTATTAATATTTTACAAACTACTAAGCTAAACTGTATGAAAAATGTGTTAGTATTTGGGCTGTGCAGCTGATTTGGATGAAGCCTAAATCTTGAACCAGTGAGGGATTCTGGGCTTGTCCACGGTGCAGTGAGATCTGTTCAAAGCACCCTGAACTGAAGCAGGGACCTCTGTAGTGTTTCGTGGTTGTAGTGTCCACTGGGTGGACAGTGGACACCTAGTTAAAATTTCTTAAAAATTGGCTTGGTTAATTTCAGTATGTATTTGCAGAATCAAAATCTAAGAATAGTGTTTCTGTTCAGCAACAGAAGGTATGGGCACCACAGAATTACAGGGGTTGCCAACCTATTTTGCGGCCAGTGGGCACATTAGGAATTTTGAGAAAGTGCCATCAGTGTCAGTCACAAAATGGCTCCCACAGAGTATGTGGCAGAACACACAATGGCTGCCAAATCCAACAGAGCAGAAAAATTGCCATCAGGAAGGCACCTACATCAGCAACTGCCACACTTGCCCACAGAGAGAATCTCTTTTGCACCTCTCCTTTGTACAAAATGGATGGGGAATGTATGAGTCCAACCTGGCATGCAATTAAATGTGTGCATGTTTAAGGGGGTGTTCAGTGTAGGAGAAACTGAGACAATGCAAATGGGAACTTAGCTGGATGCTAAGGGTGGATTTTTGAGTGGCTATTGACGGGGGCTTTTTCCAGGCCCCATAGAAGGCACCGGCAGTCACACTAGCATCTGTAGGCGTCATAGTGATAACTCCTGTAGGTGTCATAGTGATAACTCCAGGTTTAGGAGCTGCCACCCTGCATGTCCTGCCATTAGGTTATGGTCATCCACAAGTGGCCATCTGGCAGTACTTTCTTTGCTGTGCCTTCATGCAAAGGGGTGCGTAAATAAATGCATGCACACATTGGTTTCATTTAGAAACAGACACAAATAGCCAGACTCTTCGAATACAAGCATGCAGAACAAAACAGACATTGGAATATGAGGCAAGTATCTAAAGCCTGGTTCATATGTACTATCAACCACCCAGAGCCCCTTTGAATCCAAATCAAGTGAAGGTTGCCCTACATTGTAAGTTGATTGTGTGTTCCCACTGGCCAGAAGGATCCACCGCTTTGGCCATTTCACGACATCACTGCAAACTACTTTGATGCTGGTTTCCAGCAAATAGGATGGCAAAATGGATGAACTCATACAACAAAATGATAATTGTTAACTTGTGGGTTGACATAGCAGACGACACAGCGATTTCTCCAAAGCATCTCTTTATTTTGTAAGCTGGAACAGAACTAAGTTGAGGAGCTCAGTCAGCCTGCTTATATAGAGCTCCAGAACAATGTAACTGTTGCCATTTTCTAAAACTATCCAATCATTGAACATCACTTTTCAATCCTTTATTTGCATACAAAAGTATCCAATCACTGAACGTCACTTTTCGATCCTTCATTTGCATAACTATCTACAGTATCCCCCTGCTGGCCCAGGGTGAGAACCTCCGTACATCATCATCATCATCATAATAATAATAATAATAATAATAATAATATGTGTATACCACCCATCTGGCTGGGTTTCCCTAGCCACTCTGGGCAGCTTCCAACAAAGATTAAAAATACATTAAAATGGCAGATATTAAAAACTTCCCTAAATAGGGCTGCCATCAGATGTCTTCTAAATGTCAGGTAGTTGTTTATCTCTTTGACATCTGATGGGAGGGCATTGCAAAGGGCAGGCGCCACTACTGAGAAGGCCCTCTGCCTGGTTTCCTGTAGCTTTGCTTCTCGCAGTGAGGGAACCATCATAAGGCCCTCGGCGCTGGACCTCAGTGTCCGGGCTGAATGATGGGGGAGGAGACGCTCCTTCAAGCCATGCGCATCATGGGCTCACCACCTGGAGCAACCTCTATTCACTTTGGTGCTTGTTTGTATGATTTAGGACTCTCAATAAGAAAGCATCTATCTCTTGTCATTGAAGTTAATGAAACACACTCAGGTTTTTAAGATTCCCAGTACTAGATCTGCATTTCTTGATTCACAGTTACCATCAGAGTAGCTAGTAAAGTTGCAAGACTTCTCAGCCTGTTCAGAGTTTGCAAAAGCTAGTCTGGGAGATGCAAGTTGTCTACAAGTCGAACAAAACCCTCCTAGTTCTTTCTTTCTTGTTGGTGGTACAGCACCCGGGGTCCATTAAGGCATCTGCCTGCCTGCACTTGCTGCTTATCCCTTCCTAATGTAAATCAGGGCATTGCCATATAAGGATGGCATATCCCCCAATCCCACCAGCCCCTGTGAACGTCAGGAGCAAATCTCCCACACTGAGATTTCCCATGATGCCGCTGGTGCAAGGAGAATGGAGAGAATTAAAAACCTTTCCAGTTTCAAAGAGTTTAAAAATCTGTTTGGTCTCCTTAGGATAGTTCAAAATGAATGGGGGGTGGGAGCGGGGGAGACAGGGTCCGTGCTGTGTGCTGACAAAGATTTGGTAATTCTCAGGATCACACTAATACCAGTTGTTAAGACACAGGTTGCTGCAAGCTCTTAATTGTGTTTGGTGTGATGTACAAAACAATATGTCTTGATCATCTGAATGGCTAGCTGGTGTTAGAATATTCCTGGCACCACTATAAAGCAAAGCTTTCCTTTTAGTTAACCGGTTAAGGAATGTAGGTTAATGGCAGCCTCCCCTTTTTACCCCCACAGCTCTGTTTTTCGGAGGTTGGCAGTAACTGACACTTTTTCTTTTGCTTAATTAAGTTGTTCAGAAGAAGGCTGGTCAAACAGTTGCATCTACGTGGGGAGTCTTGAAATGAACAGAAAGCCGTGGGCGTTGCCAACATAGAAAGGGGGATTCTGTTATTGTTTGGGTGTAGACGGGTCATTTTTTCAAAGTTACTGCTGCCTGAGTGACCACAGCCCTTCAGCAGCAGCAGCAGCAGCAGCAGCAGTGAAAGCACATTCAGCTGCTTAAATGCAACTACCTTCAGCTTCACAATGTGGGAGAGAGAGAGAGAGAGAGAGAGAGAGAGAGAGAGAGAGAGAGAGCCAGCATCAAGAAACATTTTCTGTATCTTCTCCTTTCTTCCCTTTTTAAAGGCAAACAGTGGGCTCTCTTAAACTGTATTTGTCAATAGATGGTGAAGAAATTCAGCTGGTAGATCGGTTCTTCCTCCCAGTCTGCAAAATGAAAAGAAAAAAAACACAGAAAAACCCGATTTTCTTTTTTAACTGCAAAACTCTTGTTTATTGGTTCAGTCAGTTTACACCTGAACTGATTTACGCTGAATAATAAAATGTTTCATGCTTTAGAACTGACATGTATTGAATAATGCCATCTTTAGAACTTGCTTTCTTCATTCTCTGTCACAGGACTGAATTCCAACAGTGGCCGTCCTCCTGCAAGCAAAGCAGTAAATTGACGGCCATGTTTTATGGAAAGAATGAGAGAGAGTCCACGCCTGGACATGTGCATTCTTTCAAGGTTTTCTTTGTCCTGTGGAGCTTCTCAAGAGTCCTCTCAGTCTCAATGGCCTTGTTGAAATTCTGCTGGGCCACTTTGTTTGCATAAGGTTAACATCTGTCTGTCATATGGCCATTCAACAGGGAGATCCTAAACTGGAGAAAGGCGATTTTACATCACCTCAAGATGGGGACTGCCTTCTGTTAGGGAACATTCTCTCCAACTGCTAAGTATAGCTACCCAACTTGTTTACTTTTTACCTAGGCACAGCTACCAAAATTACTTTGTGCCTTTGCTAATATAAGGACTAGCTAGTTTCTCTTGATGCTCATTTTCTGCCTATCGGAGAACCTGTATGTTTTGCCTAAAAAGGAGATAGACTTGGGTAGCAACTAGTACTTTTATTTTCAGAGATGGGGAATCAGCCATTGTTAGACAAGAGACTCCCCACTTACACATGGGTTGTATTGCAGGCTCCCGAGCGCATAAGTGAAACGTGCATAACTGGGGAGAGTCCTTGTGGCTCATGAGGAGTCTCTCTCCAGATCCTGAAGACGACGTTTTCTTCAGACTCTGCGGAGGGTCTCCTCGTAAGCCTCAGACTTTCCTGCTCTCTCTCACCACTTCTGGGTTCTCGTTGCCACATGGTCATGCACAGGTGTGGAGTTGCCTGTATTTCTTGATCCCTGTAGGCCTTGGTACAACCAAATACCTGCATAGCACCTAAAGAACCATGTTTGAATGTCTGCTACTTTTTGCTCCCCATATTCCATCTTAAGACTGATCAGCTGCAGACTCCGTGGCTTCAACACTAGGCAATTTGAATCTCTCCCCCCTGTGTTACTCCTCTTACCATCTAGCCTGATTTAAGAATTCTGGAGAACCCAAAAGATTATACCCTGTTTTGTGATATTTTTGTTGATAAAAGCATTTCTCTAATATGGATTTTGGAATCTGTCGGATCCTTCACAGTTCACTTAGGATGAGTATAGCAAAGAGGAGATGTACCAGTGAATTTAGTGGTTCTGTTCTTGATTATATCCAAGTAACAGAGTAATAGTAGATAGCAATGTAGATCTGCTTCTTCAAAACATCTCTGTTCTACGTACTAGAAATTCTCAAGCTATTTGCCTAAAAAGAGATGTACAGTGGTGCCTCGCAAGACGAAATTAATTCGTTCCGCAAGTCTCTTCGTCTTGCGGGTTTTTCGTCTTGCGATGCACGGTTTCCCATAGGAATGCATTGAAAATCAATTAATGCGTTCCTAGGGAAACCGCCTTCAGACCAGGTCCGGGGACACTCTGTCCCCGGACCTCTTCTGAAGGCTGGGGGGGGGGGGGATAAGGGCTTTTCTGTTGGTTTCTGCTTTCCTTCACTGTGCAGCGAAAGGGCTTGTCACGAGACAGGTGTTTACATTCCACAGTCTGTACTGTTGGAGTTTCTCACGGGAAAGGGAGGCTGGATGTGACGTACACTGGTTTCCTGTTTTTCACTGTGTGATTCTCTCCGAGCTGTTGAGGAGAGAGGATGCATTTTTTTCTGCTCCGGCAGAGGCAAGATGTCTTTCTGTAATATACCAGCTTTGAACTATAAATAAAGCAACCAAGAGTATGCAGCACGTACTCCTCATCCTTCCGCTGGGCACGGGACTCTGCTTTAAACTAACACGTGGTAATGGGCCCAGAAGTCGAATCGGAGTGCCGGCAAAGGATCGGAATGCAGAGGGACAGATCGGATCGGAATCTGCTCTGCGCGTAAAAGTGATTGATGAGGTATGTGCTACTGCTCCGGGCAGCCTGCCAGCTTCTAGTTAATGGCTTTATGGCTGGACTTTGAACTTTCAAAGCCGTTTTGCCGGGAACAGGCAAAAGGCTCCCAGGCACAAGTTACTATGCTGGGGAAATCGAAAGTAACTTTTAAGTGCGCTTTTGGAATAAGGCAGCTGCAGCAGTGACGCAGCAAGATTTAAAGCAGCATATATGACGCTGAAGGCTAATGCCAGAGTCATGATGGCCCTTCAGGATGCTTGTGGGATTCCTAAGCTCAACAAGAAAAATTACGCGGACTGGGTTCTGTATGCAGAGGCAATTCTGCGGAAAGAGGGTTTGTTTGAGGTGATTACAGAAACCCCCCCAGCTCCAGTTACAGATGCATGGGAAGCTAAGGATTCCAAAGCAAGGGGAACTCTTACATTGATAGTATCCCCAGAAGAGCTCTGTCTATTGCGTGATAAGACCTCAGCCAGAGAAATTTGGGACGCTTTGAGAGAAGCTCACTTAAGGACAGAAGCTGGATCCACTATGTTTTACTTTAACAAGCTGCATAATATGGCTCTTGCTGAAGGTGGAGATGTGCGTTTACATCTGATGGAGATGCAAAATCTGAGACATGAGCTGCAACAGAGAGGACTCAACTTTCCAGAGGCTGTGTATTCTTTCATGATACTACAATCTTTGGGTTCAGGTTGGGAGTCTGTTGCAACCCAGATTGCTGTGCAACCAACTGCTCAGCTGACAGTGGACTTTGTTACTGCCGTGATTTTAAATGAAGCAGATCGCCGGGGTGCTAGCTGCATGGGCAAGGGGGAGTCTTCACAGACGTCATCCCATAGTGCAGTGGAACCACCAGATGGCGCCAAAGCTTTGAAGGCAGTGAAATGCTACTCGTGTGGACGTCTAGGCCATATGAAGAGGGAATGCAGATATCCCAGGGCCAAGACAGAGCAGCGCAGCGAAAGCTCATCGCGCGGAAAAGGCCGAGGCAAAGGCAAAGGTCCGGTGTCTAGGACAACGCAGCACAAGGCTATGGTTTCACGCTTCACTCCAAAGGTTGCAGAGGTCCAGAAGACGTCTAGATCTTTCTTCGTTGTTGATTCAGCGGCAACCCACCACATGTGCAATGATAAGAGACTGTTTGTGTCTTTTACACCGCAGGAAGGTGCGATTCACCAGGCGGATGACCACACTATTCCCAGTAAAGGCTACGGAACTGTTGTTCTTCACAGTTTGGACTTATCGATACAGAATGTGCTTTACGTGCCAGACGCCAAACATAATCTGCTCAGCGTTGGACAGCTGAATGAGCGGAACATTGACGTGTCATTCAAGAACAAGAAGTGCATCATCACAAAGAAAAATGATTATGTATTGCATGCAGAATATGTTGATCGTTTGTTTGTTTTGTATTATGATGATGTTGTGCAGGATGACACTTGTTGCATTGCAGGTTCTAACAAAAGTTTGCATGCAGAATGTATTCATGATTTTCACCGAAAATTTGGTCATTTGCATTTTGAGGCAGTATCTAAAATGCCTGCCTTGGTTGAAGGTATGACTATTAAACCCTGCAGGTACCACATGAAGTGCAAAGCATGCGCAGCAAACAAGGTGAAAATGGCTGCGAAAGGTAAGGTGTCTAGTAGGCAAGCTACGGAACCATACCAGGTTGTTCATGCAGATTTGGTTGGACCACTAGCGCCCTCTTTGGGTGGAAATAGATACTTCATGGTTCTCGTTGATGCATTTTCCAGATATATTTTTGTGTACAATCTCAAGCAGAAATCAGAGGCTTTTCCTAGGTTCAAGGAATTCTGTGCTTGGTTGGAAAATGTGCACGGTAAGAAGATAAAGACTCTTTTCACTGATCGCGGGGGGGAATTCACTTCTCAGCAGTTTGAAGCTTTTCTGACTGAGAAAGGAATTCAACACGATTTGTCTAGTCCTCGCTCGCCATGGCAGAATGGACTTGCGGAACGGGCAAATCAGACATTGCTTCAAGGGTTAAAAACCTTGCTGCATGATGCCAATCTTCCAGAGAGTTATTGGGCCGAATCTCTCTCGTGTTTTGTTTACAGTTACAATCGCAGGTTATCTTCAGCGATTGGTTGTACCCCCTATGAGAAGATGTTTGGCAAGAAGCCATACATCAAACACATGAAGATTTTTGGTTCTGACATGTGGGTTCGCTCACCACAAAACTCCAAGTTAGACAAGCGTGGATTGCATGGTATCTTTCTAGGTTATCAGAAAGGGTCTTACAGAATAATGATGACTGACTCTAAGACAATTAAGCTCACGAGAAGTGTTGAGTACAATGCAAAGTGGGGGGAGAATGTGGGAATTTTCCAATGTTATCCTGATGACGGTGATGAGACTGAGGATAGTCAAAAGCAACCACAACAACCCACTAATGAAAGTTCTGAGTCTGAATCTGAAACTGAATCGGGTGATTCAGAGGATTTCAAGAGTGCGAAAGCCTCTATGCGACCCTCTGAAAGCTCTGATCAAGAATTGGAGGAACCATTGTTCACAATAGGTCGTTTTTCTCCTAAGAAGGAAGAGGAGAGTGTTGAAGACTTAAGGCTAATTCGTAGGTCACAGAGAGCCACAAAAGGCAGACCTCCAAAGAGATTTGCTGATGAGTTTGCTACGATAGCAGTAACAGCTGTTAAAAGCTCCAAGAAGGTATTTGAACCTTCAAGTTTCCAAGAAATCCAGGGTTTGGATTCAAAGGAAGCTGAGCCATGGTTAAATGCCATGAAGGCTGAGCTTGATTCCTTAGAAAGGAACAAAACATGGGAGCTAGTTCCAGTAGTTCCAGGAATGAAACTGCTTGGAAGCAAATGGGTCTTCAAAGCGAAGACAGATCAAAATGGCAAGATAGTCAGACACAAAGCCAGATTGGTAGCCAGAGGTTTTGCACAGGTACCAGGTGAAGACTATCACGAGACCTATTCACCCACAGTGAGATATGAAAGCATTAGGCTTATGCTCAAGCTAGCTGCAGAGGAAAATCTACACATTAGTCACCATGATATTAATACAGCTTTTCTGTACGGATCTCTGGATGAATCACTTTATATGCTTCCACCTGATGGCGTACAGGTAAAACAGGGATTTGTTTGTGCTCTGAAGAAATCCCTTTATGGTCTCAAACAAAGTGCACGGTGTTGGCACACAAAACTCACTGTAGTATTGTTTTCTCTAGGTTTTCAGCAAGGAAAAGCTGATCCATGTGTATTTGTCAAAGAGGAGGGGCAAAAGAAACTGTACTGTTTGTTTTATGTTGATGATTTATTATTCTTTTGGAAAGATGTCGCAATGTACAATAACGCCCTAGCTCAACTGAAAGAGCACTTTGACATGAAAGATCTTGGTGAGGTAAACAACTACCTATCTCTGGAAATAGAGAGAGATCAAGATGGTAACATTCTAGTACACCAGTCACGGAAAATTGCTGATGTGTTAAGCAAACTAAATCTGATGGATGCTAACCCTGTAGACACACCGATGACAACAGGTTATCAGGTAGATGACACTGAAGAAGCATTTTCTGACACTACACTGTACAGAAGTGTGCTAGGCAAGCTAAACTTCATTGCCAGATGTTCAAGACCAGACATTGCTGTTAGCTGTAATTTGCTAAGCAGACAAGTCAACAATCCTAGTGTCAAGGATTGGAAAGCTCTGAAACGCATAGCGCGGTATTTGAAAGGCACTATGCATTACAGACTGAGATTTAACAATCAGAAGTCTGGTGGTCTTGAGATATTTGCAGATGCAAGTTTTGGAAGTGACACTACAGACAGGAAAAGTACGTCTGGAGTTTGCTACATGTACAATCAGAGTCTGTTTGATTGGTCATGCAAGAAGCAAACAACAGTTAGTTTAAGTACTTGTGAAGCCGAACTGAATGCACTATCGTATTCACTTAAGGATTGTGAATGGTTAATACAATTGTGCAAAGATATGAAAATTCCTGTCAAATGTCCAATCCAGATTTACCAGGACAACAAAGCATGTTTGGCTTTGCTGAAGTCTGAAGCTTGTAAGCAAAGCACGAAGCACTTGCAATTAAAGTTGCAGCATGCTAGGGAATGTATTCAGAAGGGACTCGTAACGGTGTCCTATATGCCAGGTAATGAAATTCCTGCTGATGTATTGTCCAAGATTGTATCAAGGGATCAACACTGTACCTATGTGCAGAAGTTGGGTTTGTACTGATATTGTACGAACACGCTGCCCAGTGATGTTCACAGAAAGGGGGAGGATGTTGGTTTCTGCTTTCCTTCACTGTGCAGCGAAAGGGCTTGTCACGAGACAGGTGTTTACATTCCACAGTCTGTACTGTTGGAGTTTCTCACGGGAAAGGGAGGCTGGATGTGACGTACACTGGTTTCCTGTTTTTCACTGTGTGATTCTCTCCGAGCTGTTGAGGAGAGAGGATGCATTTTTTTCTGCTCCGGCAGAGGCAAGATGTCTTTCTGTAATATACCAGCTTTGAACTATAAATAAAGCAACCAAGAGTATGCAGCACGTACTCCTCATCCTTCCGCTGGGCACGGGACTCTGCTTTAAACTAACATTTTCTTCCCACCCCCAGCATTTTAAAAAACCCCGGGACAGCGGAGGACTTCTCCGCTGTCCGGGCAATCTTAAAATGCTGGCGGGCGGCATTTTAAAATCGCCCCGGGACAGCGGAGGACTTCTCCGCTGTCCGGGGCGATTTAAAAGCCCCTGGGAAGGCAGGCAGGGGGGACAAAGACTTTTGCCCCCCGCCAGCCTTCAGAAGGTGTTCCCACCCCCCGCCCCGCTTCGGAGCACCGGGAGAAGCGATCTCCCCGCAGCCCCTTGCTTCAAAAGAGGTCCGGGGGCAGCGGGGAAGAAGCGCTGCGCTTCGCGCTGCCCCCGGACCTCTTTTGAAGCAAGGGGCTGCAGGGAGAAGCGATCTCCCCGCAAACCCTTGCTTCAAAAGAGGTCCGGGGGCAGCGCGAAGCGCTTCGCGCTGCCCCCGGACCTCTTTTGAAGCAAGGGGCTGCAGGGAGAAGCGATCTCCCCGCAAACCCTTGCTTCAAAAGAGGTCCGGGGGCAGCGCGAAGCTTCCCGCTGCCCCCGGACCTCTTTTGAAGCAAGGGGCTGCAGGGAGAAGCGATCTCCCCGCAAACCCTTGCTTCAAAAGAGGTCCGGGGGCAGCAGGAATCGCTTCCCGCTGTCCCCGGACCTGGGGCTGCGGGGAGAAGATCGCTTCTCCCCACCGCCCCTTGCTTCAAATGAGAAGACCCGCTGTCCCCGGGGCAAGCTTCGTTTTGCGAAGCAAGCCCATAGGGAAATTCATCTTGCGAGGCAACTCGAAAACGAAAAAACCTTTCGTTTTGCGAGTTTTTCATCTCGCGAGGCGTTCGTCTTGCGGGGTACCACTGTAGTCACCTTTATATTCTCTGTTAGGAAAGTGGATTATGTTTACCAGCACCTTATGTTTTTAAATAGCTTAAACAAATTGTTGACAAAAGTGGGCCAATGACCACTAGTAAATAGTAAATATGTTGTAGGAGGATCTTTACACTGGGTGCTATGGAATATGTGGTATATAACAGGCTGTCTCTGAGGGGTAGCTGACTTCTAAGCTAAGGACTAGAACTGGTTAGCATACCAAAAAGAAGAAAGCATTTATTTAGAGCATTACTTTAGTAAATGTGTAGTGAGTCCTAGCTCAAAACCAGACTATTTCAAGGCAACTGTCCCTCAGAGCTTGTTGGACTAGTTGTTGATAGTTTTTTTATTAAAATAAAAGGGTCCCCCCCTTAAACTCTGATTCAAAGAGGTTTCTGAATTTTGGAGTTGGGTTAAAAGGGGGGGAGAATGATTCAGTTTAAGTTTAACAATGAATCTATCAAAATTGTTGGTAGGCATCCATCTGTCTCAGGAGACAAGCAAAATTGCGCTTTTCAAAACAATATGAGCACTGCAGCAGAGCCGTCCTTTGAAATTTGCACTTGTCTGAATTTTGTGATGCACTTTTCTAATACAGGTTTACAAAAATGCATACACAGTGGTACCTCGGGTTAAGTACTTAATTCATTCTGGAGGTCCGTACTTAACCTGAAACTGTTCTTAACCTGAAGCACCACTTTAGCTAATGGGGCCTCCTGCTGCCGCTGCACCGCAGGGGCACGATTTCTGTTCTTATCCTGAAGCAAAGTTCTTAACCTGAAGCACTATTTCTGGGTTAGCGGAGTCTGTAACCTGAAGTGTATGTAACCTGAAGAGTATGTAACCCGAGGTACCGCTGTATTAGGGGAAAGTGTACAAAAAAACAAACAAATTAGTTAAACCAACATACAAAAAAATCAATATACTAGGGGTAATTGTTTGCAAAAATGTGTACAGTAGTACCTCTGGTTACAAACTTAATTCATTCCAGAGGTCCTTTCTTAACTTGAAACCATTCTTAACCTGAGGTACCACTTTAGCTAATGGGGCCTCCTGCTGCCGCTGCGCCACTGGCGCACAATTTCTGTCCTCATCCTGAGGTAAAGTTCTTAACCCAAGGTACTACTTCCAGGTTAGCAGAGTCTGTAACCCCAAGTGTTTGTAACCCGAGGTGTTTGTAACCCGACGTACCACTGTATATTTGTCAAAACTGCATATAAAGCTGCATTTATTATAAGAAATTCACACTAAAATGTTGATGAATTTTCAGTATGATTTTCATTCAAAAATATCACAAATTGTGGCATAAATGTGAAGAACTGCATTTAAGATTAGGAAAATGAGAAACCAAGTGGACCAAAATTGACAGATAATTAGTTACAGATAATTCTCTAGTTTTTCTCACAGAGTCTATTCATAACACGTGTTACACTTTTGATGCCCTTTCAAAGCTTATTCTTCCTTTTGGTACATTTTATCTGATTTTCCTCCTCTCCATTCCGTCTGTTGTCTCATCTGCATATTTACATTTAGACAACAGAGTCCTCCAACTTGTCTTTCTTGCTTAGGCTACACACTGTAAAGCACTGTGTCTGCTATTGATCCTGCGTAATATTACTAATATAGTATTATTACTACTACTACTACTACTAATAGGTCAACCTTCTTTTATTGCCTTTAGTAACTCCCTAGATGTGTGACATATACATACAACATTAATCTCTGTGTATTACATTTTTTTAAGGAGGGCAGAGTTAATTTGCCATTAACATTTCTAGGCATCCAGAGGTGGAGGTTAAAATTGTATTTTTTAAAAAAAAATCAAAGGTCTTTTACAATTTCAAGAAATCCATCTGTTATTAATTAAAAACAACAACAACTGTGCAGATACTACCAAAACAATTCCTGGACAAAGTATCCCTAGAGGACAAATTGTTAAAGATGCAGCTTCACACCCTGTTGTCTTGTGAGATACGTGTCAAATAGTTTAGTTTAGCACATCAGCCTGCTGCCTCTCCTCCTTGGCTAGCTGATGCAAATCGCATGCAGATTTTATGCAGCTCATACAGTGCTCTTAAAAAAGCCCCAAAGTTCCAGCTGCTCGGTTTGCTCAAATGAGCCCTCTCATTTTGCAACGACTCAGCTAAGAGGATGCCTTTACTCCCAGGAAAACAGAAGCCTTTCCTTGACATGGAGAACCCAGCATGAGTTCAAACGCTGAAGTGAAGGTCCAGAAGACAGAAAGTCAGATTCACAAGGGCTGAACAGAAGCCATTTCACCATTCCTGGCACTTGCAGTTCCACATGGAGCTTTGTTGCTCCTCAGGACAAAGAAGAGCGCAGTTCCTTTTCGCCCCATATTCTGCTGACAAATGCATAATAAACTGACAGAGACCAAGCAAGATTTCAGAAGGAGGGGGGGAAGAAAACCACAGTTACACAGGCGGTACAGCATAGAAGGACCGGGGGATGGTCACTTTCTGCAGGTGTTCATCCACTGCCCCTGTATTTGCATAAATTTGCATGCTGTCAAACAGCCAGCTGACAGGATCTCTGAGAAGGTCTGGACTGAGCCCAAACCTGTCAGTGACTTTCTCCTTGCCAGTCAAGGTTGGCTTTGGGTGCAATTAAAGAAAGGAAGAACTACTTTTGACATTGCACAGAAAGAAAGAGTCACAGATGGGGGCAGACACACATACACACTCAGAGCTCTGACTGCCTGAAAACAAAAACCCTAACAGGAAAGTATTATACGTGAAAGTTTCTGTTATCATGCTTTCTTGATGGCGGGGGGACGGGGGACATTCTGCGAGCCAGTGGTTGCCAAGGCTGAGAATGTGAGATTGCACACAACCATCTTATAACAGTTATTTAGAAAATAGCTGAGGGAGAAAGAAGAGATTACTATTTTACTTATCCGTAGTTAGCCCAATCAATTTATTTGTTATCACAATTTTTCCAACTATATTATCAGGCCACCACAACACACCAAAACTACGAGAAGAGGATATTTATTCAGAATGTATAAAGCATTTCCCTATGAAATGTTTCCGAAGCAAAAAATAAAAGTAAATAAAAAAATTAAAAAGTTTCTAATAACTAAGCATATAATATAAACACAGCTATTTAAAAGCAACTCCTTAAAACAGTGGCCCCAAAAGTGGGCCGTACCACCTCCTGGAAGGGGGGTGGGATTACTCAGGGGGTACTAAGAGGCAGGCAGGTGGAAGGCATTGAAGACGTAAATGACTAACAGACTTTGAAAAGCTGTTATCACTGGAAAAAGTTCATCAATTTTGTCAAATAGTGTTAATTGGATTTTGAAAAAATGTGCCGTTAATTGTTACTACTTTGAATTTTATTGTGTTACTATCTTCCTTAGTGGGTTGTGCGAACTGCTGCTGTTCTGAATAGTGATTTTTATACAGTGGGATGAGTTTATAGAACCAAGGGAGCGGTGGCCACCAAAAGTTTGGGAACCACCCTTTTAAAACATCAGTTTGTTAAACAGTTTCAGCATACAGTGGTACCTCAGGTTAAGTACTTAATTCGTTCTGGAGGTCCGTACTTAACCTGAAGCACCACTTTAGCTAATGGGGCCTCCTGCTACCGCCACTCCGCCAGAGCACGGTTTTTGTTCTCATCCTAAAGCAAAGTTCTTAACCTGAAGCACTATTTCTGGGTTAGCGGAGTCTGTAACCTGAAGCGTATGTAACCTGAAGCGTATGTAACCTGAGGTACCACTGTACATGATAAAATGGCTAAGTCGACTTCCGGGTTGGCGCCATCGCCGAATGGCGGACTCCCTCCGAGCTCCGGAGGGAGCCTGCTCGGCAGGGGCTGGGTCCTACCGCACCGGCGATGCGGGGACCCTTAAAAACCACGGCCACGGGGGCCGTGGACATGGGTGACTCGGCTTGCACCATTAGCGCCCTCCCGACTCGTGAAGGAGCCTTTTTAAAGGCTTCGGATCGGGTGCCGGGGAGTGGCGTGGTGCTTTGAGTCTTCTGCTTTCCCTGCCGAGCGCAGCCGCATGCCATTCGACGGAGAGCGCTGACTTCTTCCATTGAAAATTTGGACTATTAACAACAACCCGTGAGTAATTGGGAAACCGGGTTCAAAATTTCGGATTTGGCACGAGCGGGGGCGATTTAAAAAGGAAGTCAATCCCCCCCCCCGATTGTAAGCATTCCAAAACAAGGACTGGGTAACCAAGGTCCAAAGGGAAGTATACTTCTGATAAAAATCATTAATTTCACGATGGGAAATTATAAGAACTGTGCTGGAGGAGAAGAGTGGAGGGTGAGAAGAAAAATGCAACCCCCCCCCCCGGGAACCGGGGCGATTCGCGGAGCCTGGTGAAGAGAGACGGAGACTTTGACAGCTGTCAAAGTAGCTGTCAAAGCTGGAGAATATAAAGAGGACTTTGTTTATGAGGACTTTGCTGGTTAATTTTGTTACAATTTGCTATAATATGGATATAAACTGTTGGAAAATAAGCAACAATTTGATTTTTGGATTAGAGGATACAAAGTTATTACAATCCCCCTAGAGGGGTTTCGGGACATTACAAGAACGGTCGTAAGTGGAAAAATACTCTGGGATTCGCACAGGACTTGTTATCTTCTGGGAAAGCTGCAAAACTGAAATAGTATTTTGTCTACAGAGGTATTTACATTAAAGGAGACAATAGAATTTTCTATTGAAGAAAGGAAGGGACTGGACGTAAGTTTTTGTTCCTGAATAACAAACCTCTGTAGAGATACCAGATTTCTGAATTAGAAAGTTTTAGCAGCTGAACAGGACAAGAAACCTGAGAAAGTGAGGAATAAGAAGAACAAAGGACTGATTACGACACGGAAAGAACAACGGGAGGAGTGGTAAAGATCAAGGAAATTAAAGGCTTTTGTTAGATTGGACACTTGAAGTTAAATATTATTAAAATTAATAAATTAAAAGAAAACCGGCAAGATGGAATCGGGGAGAAATCTGGTCATGAATTGAGACTTCCAAGCTGACAATGTATAGACTGATGGACATGGGGAATTCAAACCGGGGAAGGGGGGGGGGAGATTTGGAATCCAAAGGCTGTGTAACCATCTTTTGAATTTTTCTATATCTCATATTTTCTATTTCTTTGTATAATTTATGCATGTCATTTTATATTGATTGGACGTGTTTAAAAAAAAAAGGGAATTCGTGGAAGGAACTGGGGTGGATCTTGGGGAAAATCTTTTTTCTTTTCTTGTTAATGATGTGGGACGGTGGTAAGATTTGTACAATTTAATTTGGATAGTGGGTTAAACAAATTAAGTTTCAAATTGGGAGTGAGAGCTTGTAGAACCAAATTAAGGAAAGGGGAATACAGTCGGGGGGGGAGGGGGGGAGTCCCAAAAAGTAGGCAATGAAAGTAAGGTTTTTAAATATCTTTTTTTTCTTTTCTTTGTATTTCTATATTTTTGGAAACTTTAATAAATATGATTTAAAAAAAAAAAAGATAAAATGGCTAAGTCACACTTCACAAGGGAATTGATTTATTCTGTACTCGGTAGTGGTGGAAGGGGGCAGGGTCCTGCAGGCCGCACTGCCTGCAAATGCAGCACAGACGTGGCATGGGGCATGTGAGGCATGCGGCCTGCAGGACGCCCCAGCCACCACCTCCCTCCCGGCCATGGCCGCCCTCCAGCCGAGGGGGAGGCGGCTGACCCCTGCCCCCACTTGCCCCACCCAGTGGGTGGCTTGCCTCCCCCCATGGGCAGCTAGCTCTGCCCCATGGCATCTCATCCCTCCCCCTGTGTGGGTGCCTGAGAGGCTAGCTAAGCTGCTGGTGTGAGGCGGGACATTCACTAGACGGGGGAGAGCTGAGTGACCTTGCACTCCTGTTTCCCTGGGCTTTAAAGCCCAGGCGGCTAACTATGCCGCTGTCTGTACTTATAAAACAGGGGTCAGCAAACTTTTCCAGTCAGACCTCGTGGGGGGCCAGACTATATTGGGGGGGATGAATGAATTTCTATGCCCCACAAATAACCCAGAGATGCATTTTAAATAAAAGGACACATTCTACTCATGTAAAAACACGCTGATTCCCAGACTGTCCGCTGGCCGGATTTAGAAGGCGATTGGGCCGGCTTCGGCCCCCAGGCCTTAGTTTGCCTACCCATGTTCTAAAATGTGATGCTGGTGTCCAATTTTGACCTGAAAGGCATCACTAACAGTAATCTCAGTTCTCAGAGGGCCTGAGGAGGAAGGTATCAGCTGGCTTGCAAGAACCTCATTTATTATTATTTTTTGCACAAGTATAAAAAATCTGGGAGGTGAGGGACTGCTCCCCAGAATAGTCTGATGATATCTGTGGCTGCTCAGTGGGCATGGAATTTTGGGTGCCTGGGTGCCACAGACACGTGTTGTGTTGCATGTTGTTATGCGACCCCTATACCCCCCACAAAACTACAGTCCTCGGTGTGGTTTAACTGTCAGTCCTTCTTACTAGGTAACTCTGGGAATTGTAGGCCCGTGAGAGAGATAGCTGACTCTTCTAATTTCTTCTTCTTCTTCTTCTTCTTCTTCTTCTTCTTCTTCTTCTGGCCATTCAACACCAGGCAAAGCCTTTCTTATTTTCTTAGGCTGATCATGTTTTACATTTTTAATCTACAGTGGAATTATTTTAATTGTTGCTTTATTTTGCTGTGTATAAATTGTTGCATTTAAAACAACAAGAACAATCTATTGGTTTTATTTTGTTTTGACATGTTTGTAGATTAAACATTTGACATGTTTGTACATTCCAACTTTGTGGAATGGCAGGTGAACTTATTTCAACAGTAGAAGCTGAATGACATGACCCACTGCACTTGAATTTGGGAGTGCTTGATCTCCAAGAGAGGGGAATGCCCAGAGGGAGAGATGCCTCCAGCGTCTGTCACTGAGGTGAAGGCTTCACTCTGCCTAGTGATAGAGCTATCCCTGGCTACTAGTTGACACCATCTCTACAGCTGCCCTCACGTCACAGGTAAAGGGGATATTGGAGGCCTGGTGGATCTTAACTAAAAATGGATAAATAAAAAATACATAGGTTACATATTTTCAAAGCTCATGGCTGTCCCCTGGTTGTTTTGCATATTCTCACCAAGGCACGGAAATTTAATAGCTCATGTTTAAACAGTGACGGGCACTAGAGTTTCATGAGCAAGAGACAATCGGTTCTGTTTATTCCCCAACAATAAAGAGCCTGTTTAGCTCTGGACTGCAAGTGACTGAGCCATCTGGCCCATATCTTCACAGTAAAACATTGTCCATGACACAAAAATGATTGCATCCCCAGGACAAACTAATGTGACCTCCAAAGAAAGCCTTCCTCTGAAGCTATGATATCATACTGCATAGGAGACACCAGCACAATTGAATCTGGTCACCAAGGGCGCAAGTGAGATAGGACTATTTAAATCAAATTTTATAGGAGACTTTTTGTCCTCCGTGGCAAATCGTCGAGATCCGACGACAGCATTGAAACATCTTTTTTTATTCACTCATAAGGCAACAGTGCCGTTCTGTTGTGTATTGGCAGGCATCTTTAGCTTGTGCTCAGTCCAGGAAGTACACATCCATTTGCAGAATTAGCACCTGCAAGCTTCCCTTCCAACAATGTTTTACTGACGGTTCACCACCTGCACCAGCCTTTTCTCTTGCCACCCCAGAAACAAGCAGCCCTTTCTCCTCATTGCCAACTGGGATGTCCAAAGTCTGCCACAGCCTTACAAATAATTTTCTGAGCTGAAGAAGCCACTCACAATGCTCCTTTACCTGAATGGCAGTTCATAAAGGAGTGGGCGGGGGGAGGAAGGGAATCTAAAGAACAACTCATCTCAGTGAAATAAATGAAACTTTCTAAATAAGGTCAATGTATCTTTGGCGGTGCAGTGTTTGCTTTGCAGCAGCCTTTGAAAGGACCGTCTAGTTAAGAGGAACTGCAAATCCAGTTAAAGACTAACCCTTTTAATGAAGACTAATATGAATCTGAGCTGACTTGTGGGGATATGACTGGTGTTAATTGTTTGAGCTCAGCTAACATCTCTTTTATGACTCTGGCGTCTCCAGTTTGCTAAAGTGTATTAGCCACACTTCCAGCTTTTCAAGGTATCAGTGTAACAAGTCTCATTCTAAAAAGATTAGCATTGTGTAAGTGCTAATTATCTCCTGCCATTAGTACAAAGGACCTCGTTAGTCTTCAACCTGAGCTAGATACAATTTTGTTATATGATGAGTTTTACCCTTTTCTTTGAGGTCCCCACAAATAGGATATTGGATGGGAAGAGGTGCTCCTTGTTAAGAAAAAAAGTTCACCTACAATCAGAGGATGGGCTTCCCTTCCTTGCTCCAGGAGAATGTTACACGTGTGTACGAGGCATGGCCATGTTTCCAGTTGTGTGTGCATGTGCATGTGCACGCACACACACAACACTGCAGAATATTCTTTTACTGAAGTGTGTTTTTAGATTTTTACAGCTGCATATCAAAAGCAGAGTTTCAATATGTTGCAAAAATCTGTGAACTACTTGATTGCAGTTGAAACAAGGAATATTTGTGGCTAAAGTGATAAAGTAAATGCATGTCACATGGTTTAACACTACTATAAAGCGGGTGGTGCTATGGTCTAAACCACAGAGCCTAGGGCTTGCCAATCAGAAGGTTGGCGGTTCGAATCCCTGCGACGGGGTGAGCTCCCGTTGTTTGGTCCCAGTTCCTGCCCACCTAGCAGTTCAAAAGCACGTCAAGCGCAAGTAGATAAATAGGTACCGCTCCAGTGGGAAGGTAAACGGTGTTTCTGTGTGCTGCTCTGGTTCTCCAGAAGCGGCTTAGTCATGCTGGCCACATGACCCGGAAGCTGTCTGCGGACAAATGCCGGCTCCCTCAGCCTATAGAGCGAGATGAGCGCCGCAACCCCAGAGTTGGCCATGACTGGACCTAATGGTCAGGGGTCCCTTTACCTTTTTATATTTACTGCAAGAGAGCCAGTGTTTGGCCCCCACCAAAAATGGGCCTCATGCTAAAGGTCCCCTTAAGCTTGGAGCCAGCCCTGCACATTTAACCATTTAACCATTAGACTAAACCCGACAGGCTATATACATATATTTAAAAAATAATAATCATCATTGATAGATGGGAATACGCACCACGCATGCCTATATACCCCAAGAAAAGTTCCTCATGTCCCTAAGATTCAGTTGGCCTTCACTAGGGACCAAGTGTTTAGTGTGAGAGATCCCTGCCCTGTGGAATTGTCCTGTCAGCCTATTCCTTCAGAATTTTGAAAACTGTATTGTTTAGACATGCCTGTGCTAATGTGATTCTTTCTCTTTTTCATCCATCAATCGAATTACTGATGTTTTTATGGAAGCCTTGTATTGATGCTTCTATTCTTATATGTCGTCTACCGCCTTGGCACATTTTTATGAAAGTGAATATTATGAATATTATATTATGAATGTAACTAAACAAATAAAATGAGACCTAGCCTCAGTAGTTGAATATAAAAATGAGTTTTGAAGGCGAGCAGCAAAAGGCATACTTAGCATAAGAAGAGTTCTAGGAATTTGTTTCTCTGAGACACGTTTTCCTTTTTCTTACTTTCCGCTTCCTTCTGGGTTGACGCGCCTTGTTTCCTGGTCGCAGGGATTATGCAGTAACTAAATTCCCTGGAGAAGCTACACATCTCCTCAGCGACAAGGATCTGTTCTCTTTTTAAAACTTCACTCATTTTCAATTCCTTTGTTTTGTTTTGTGTTCTTTTCAGATATTTAAATCAAGCCTCCAAAAACAAATCAATTCATTGAAATGCAGCATGTTTTTGACTTACTTTTACATCAATAAAATTTAAGCTTGAATGTCAGCTAATTCAGTGG
This sequence comes from Podarcis pityusensis, assembly GCF_964106645.2. Classification (NCBI taxonomy): domain Eukaryota; kingdom Metazoa; phylum Chordata; class Lepidosauria; order Squamata; family Lacertidae; genus Podarcis; species Podarcis pityusensis. The sequence goes on from NC_138027.1 coordinate 52,829,781, forward strand.
ACAAGCGTTAGTAAAACAGGACAATACTACTCTGTTTTTTAAGGATACACATGCACTTCTTAATGCTGAAAAAGGCTTCCAGTTAGCTGACTAGCACCCTATTTTTTTTATGATACTTAACTTACTCAGAATAGGCTCATTTAATGGATGCGACTTAGTCATGTTCATTCATTTCAATGGATCTACAAGTAAGGGGTGTATGGGGTGTTAGGAAAGGAGTAGTGCCTCTGGTGAGGGACAGGTCATGCTCTTTCTGGGATAGTTTGTCTACCTCTGGTCCCCACTCTGCAATCAGCTCTCACCTGTGACTCCTAGAAGCTGTCAGTAAGCGGCAGTGGCCGCACCCCAGGAAATGGCTTTGGCTGGCTGGCTAAACCAGGTGAGGGTAGCCAATGGTCTCAAACCCTCAGTAAGTTAGGGAGGTCCCTTGAATGCGAAGACAGCCTCTGGCAGATTGAGCACACAAGACTAATAGTGGATCCAACAGTCAAGAAAGCGGTTTCTGCATGTGCTGTAGAAGGAAGGAAGAGGAAGATGGGGTTCATCAACCTGGCAAGACTGCCCATCTAGGAGAAGGAAATTTTTGATCCTAAACCTCAGCTGCCTTGTGGGATATCTTGGGAGAGATGAAAAGACTAAGATGTAAACCCTAGTGGAGTCCCTAAGGTGGTTGAATGGCATCTTGTATGCCTCCTCCCAGCAACTCCTGCAGCCAAGCTGGTGCCAAATGTATTGCTCTGCTTTCCTTTGGACCACATCAGCAAGGCCAAGCAAGGGGGTCTTGTCTGGGCAGCCCAGGATCTCCAGACCCATTGCCCATGTTTGTGTCCTGGGGAGGTCACTTCAGCGCTGCTAACACAGTAGTTTGGTTTCACCCCCAGAGGCGCACTCCATTGTCTCTTGATGCCAACAGCTCTGAGTAAAAGTTGAATACTACCCATAGATATAAAATAAAGACAGTGGCCCACCCTAACCATCCAGATTAACTGTTGGAGATGAGAGTAGGAAAATAACTAGAATCGAGTCCTCTTACCTGGAACTGCATTGTGAGATCTGCCATCATTGCCTGGCAGTGAACCTGGAGTCCTATCCAGCAAGAGGCATGGTCCAAACAGCCATGTGCATCATTTTGCATATAGAACAGGGCTGGGGAACCTCTGTCCCTCCAGATGTTGCTGGACAACAACTCACATCATCTCTGGCCACTGGCCAAGGATGTCTGGGGCTGATGGGAGTTGGGAGTCCAACAACTCTGCGGGAGCACAGCTTTCCCAACCCTGATATAGAATGGAGGCAGAAAGCTGGGCTAGATCAGGACCCTGCATTGGAAGTTATCCACCTCTGACCTAATGAGATGGTTGGAAAGCTTAGCTAAGGGTCTGTCTCTTCTTCCTTGCCTCTTCCTCTTTCTCTACTCATGGCATTTTAAGGGGAAAAGGAAGAATGGGAACAAGCTCTAAAAGCTAACCACTGTATGTGGGGTGGTGGTGTAATGTTTATAGGAGGCAATAAAGTGTCTAAAATTCTGGAGAGGAAAGCATCACCACCTCTATAGTCCATAATTGGCCCACTCTGTATTCTTAAAGATAAAGGGCAAAAACATCTTTGTGTATGTTGAACAATACTAGACATCACATGCCTAAATATCTGCCTCTAGATATTCTCTGCCATTCTGTGCTTCTCTCTCCCAAATACCCAGCACATGCTGATTATCAAAATCTAAAGCAACATTACTTGCCTCTCGATATATCCATTTAATATGTCCGGTTCAGGCAGCTAGCTCCTTGCTTTCAAAGGACTATCTGACAGATCCTATTCATTTTCAAAGTAGCTCACTACAGTTTGGGTAATTATCTTTCATTTCCCGCTTTCTGACACTTTTCAATGATTTGCTGACATCTGAAGCGATACGTGCAAGCCTATAAGAGACAGCTGGACTCTCCAGCCAAAAGATACAAATACACTTAGAAAGGATTCCCATACCAAATCTGAAATAACCATGTGCTTTGCAAATGGCAAGCTACATCTGCATTTTAATAGGACACTTTTTAAAAAGGAAGAATTCATGAATCAGTTATCAGTTTTAACTTTTTCATTGCCAGTTAAAAAGTCATACTTGCATGCAAACTAGATCCAGATCGGTTTGACATATTTACAGAACATTTTTACTCCCCCCCCCCAATAGCTTTATTCCTAGATTGCTGATAAATAATTATCCAATATATATCCTAAGCTATGTTTTTTGAATGGTGATAGTTGATAGACACTGGGTTATAGGCAGCACATCCAGCCTGACATCGTTGATTTGTCAAAGCTGGTAAGTACCTTTCCAGTCTAGCTGATTGAATGCCAAGTTGTTTATACCTAAATTCCACTAAAGATGCATAATGCAGAACATACCATTCCCTCTAGTTTCAGTGTTCAGGCTGTGAGTGTCTTTGCTTAATATAGCCAATATGACTCTGTGGGCATGGACACATGCACAAGGCACGGGACGGCACAGTTTGCAGAAATACAAAACTTGGTGAGATTATGTGTGCATAGCATCACACTGTTGTATGTTTAGAATCATCTACATGTTTGCAAATAAACAATTACCAAGTAAGATTTAAGGAAGCACAGCAGCAAGTGTATACATGGAGAGAGGAGGGGAGTCATAAGACAAGAGCAGATTTTCTCTTTCTTTCTCTCTTCATCCGGGGAATTTAAGGGGCCCATGTAATATAATTTGGAGGGGGGTGTTAGGCTATATGTCTGAATCCTCTTCTAATTCCAGGATCCAGCAGGGATTCAATTGCTGGAATAGCCAAGCCAGCTTCTTAGTGAGGTAATGGGCTAAGTATGGGTTGTTAAGGTAACAAAGGAAGTGGCTTTGTGCCAGGGAACAAATGGGTGGCCCCCACCTCAACTAGCTGATAGTTAGAAGGACAAAAGCTAGAGCCGAGTTGTGTGAGAGAGCTGGAAGCTGGAAGCAGGCTGCAGGCTGAAGCTTGTGAAGGAGAGACTTTCGTGATTTTGGATGGGAGAAGCAAGACCTTATTGGGGTGTTAATGTTGTGAGCCCCTCCATCCTAGGCTCAAGTTGTATATATGTGTAAACAAACCATATATCATAAAGACGCCACAGTCTCTGCTATGCCTCATTCCCAATGGAAAAACAAACCTGGTAAGCACCTGGAATCTTGCACTACTTAAATATTGGTGTGGCATGTTACAATCATCTATATGTTTGCAGATGAACTATTAAGCAATAATATATAGGGAAGCATATCAACAAGTGCATCAAAAGAGAAAGAGAGATAGTTGTAAGACAAGAGCAGCTTTCTTGTTCTTTTTCATATCCTCCAAGAAACTTAGGGACCCCGTGGAATTTAATTTAATACTTGGGAGTTGTTTGAAGATGGCAGCTGTACTTTTTTTGGAATGTTTGCTTGTGTACATATCAGTTCTGAAATGATGCTGCACACAAACTACCAGGAGAGATCACTTTGGCTCTCATTTCAAATAGACCAGATCCAGGCACTATTAGAAGAAACTCATTTTCTGGATCCATTTCAATCGGGGTTTAGCCCCGGTTATGGCACAGAAACTGATTTGGTTGCCCTGTATGATGACCTCTGTCGTGAGAGAGACAAGGGAAACATGTCCATCTTAATTCTTCTTGACCTCTCAGTGGCTTTCAATACAATCGACCATGGTATCCTTTGGGAGCGACTCTCTGAACTAGGGTTGGGGGGCACTGCTTTGAGGTGGTTTGAGTCCTACTTGGATGGTCATTCCCAGAGGGTGTTGCTTGGGGAATGTTTTTCAGCTCCATGGAACCTTCAAGGTAGGGTTCCGAGGGCTCAATCCTATCCCTCACATTGTTTAACATCTACAGGAAACTGCTGGGTGGGGTTATCTGGAGGTTTGGAGTATGTTGTCAGCAGTATGCTGATGACACTCAGCTCTATTTTTCCTTTACATCTGCAGGTGAGGCAGTGGAAATGCTGGACCAGTGTCTTGCCTTGGTATTGAACGGGATGAGAGCCAACAAACTGAAACTCAATCCAGATAAGCCTGAGGCACTGTTAGTGGGTAGTTCCCTAGACAGGATGGGTGGCAGATCACCTGCTCTTGATGGGGTTACACTTCCTCTGAAGGAGCAGGTTCGCAGTTTAGGGGTACTCCTGGATCCTTTGCTGTTGCTCAAGGCTCCGGTGACCTCCGTGGCCCAGTGTGCCTTCCACCAGCTTTGGCTGGTAGCCCAGCTACGCCCCTATCTGGACAGAGATAGCCTAACTACTGTTGTCTATGCTCTGGTAACATCAAGGTTAGATTACTGCAATGTGTTATATGTAGGACTGCCTCTGAAGACAATTTGGAAACTTCAGCTTTTGCAGAATTCAGCAGCCAGGTTGCTCACCAAAGCAAAACAGTTTGAGCATATTACAGCAATCCTTGTCCGACTGCACTGGCCACCAATTAGTTTCTGGGCCCAATTCAAAATGCTAGTTTTGACCTATAAAGCCTTAAATGGTTCAGGACTGCAATACCTCAAGGACTGCCTCTTTCCATGTGAACCTACCCGAACCCTGAGATCATCTTCTGAGGCCCTTCTCATGTGCCTCCTTCCTTGAGAGGTCCAGAGGGTGGCAACGCAAGAATGGGCCTTCTCTGCAGCGGCTCCCCATCTGTAGAATGCTCTCCCCAGGGAAGTTCACCTGGCAACTTCATTATACACTTTTAGGCGCCAGGCAAAACCATTCCTTTTTAACCAGGCCTTTGGTTGATTTGATTTGATTTGATTTGATTTGATTTGATTTGATTTGATTTGATTTGATTGATTTGACTGACATTCTGTTTTGGGGAGGGGCTATTGGGTTGTTGTCTTTATTTTGATTATGTATTTTGTAGTTTTATATTTTGATTTTATTGTGTGAACTCCCCTGAGACCTCAAGGCATAGTAAAGTAAAGGTAAAGGTACCCCTGACCATTAGGTCCAGTTGCGGACAACTCTGAGGTTGCAGCATTCATCTCGCTTTACTGGCCGAGGGAGCCGGCGTTTGTCCGCAGACAGCTTCTGGGTCATGTGGCCAGCATGACTAAGCCGCTTCTGGCAAACCAGAGCAGCGCACAGAAACACCGTTTACCTTCCCACTGGAGCAGTACCTATTTATCTACTTGCACTTTGACGTGCTTTCGAACTGCTAGGTGGGCAGGAACTGGGACCGAACAACGGGAGATCACCTCATCACGGGGATTTGACTGCCGACCTTCTGATTGGCAAGCCCTAGGCTCAGTGGTTTAGACCACAGTGCCGCTCGCGTCCCTTCCAGGCATAGGGAGGTATATAAATTCAATAAATAAATAAAAATATTGGACGGGGGGGGGGAAGCCTCATTAGACTGTAAGAAAATTGAACTGTGGAACAGGTGGAAGAAATGAGGTTTCATTGGCATTCATACTTAGTGATAAATCAGCTTGTGAACAACAAATGAGTCTTGTAGCAACTTAAAAACAAATTAATTCATTATGGCATAAGTTTACATGGATTACTGTCCACTTCATCAGCTGCAGAAAGTGTTTTCCTTGTTTAGCAAATCTATAGATATGTGAGTATAGAAGGGGAAAGGGTAAAATGCAGACTCAAATATTAATTAAATTCAACGATTCAGTTAAATGCTTAAATGTATGCAATGTAAGCACAATGATGATAATTGTAATTGCTGATACCATCTTGAGAATATCTCAATGCAACTTGGAAATATGTCATTAATTTACAATTAGATTCCTACAGTTGTGTGACTTGTGAGAACGGGTATATATTGAAGCTTGGAGAACAGCACCTGATGTTTGTGCTTATGAGTCAGTCAGTCCATAATGAAAACTGGTCCTTCAGTTACTGACCAATTACCGTAGTTCTCACAACCAACAGTGCCCCTTACTGGTCAGAGAGCTGAAAGAAGAAAGGTTTTGTCTACAATTCTTCCCACCCACACCATATATATGTGCCTTTCCTAATAGTTTAACAAATGTGTTTATTGCATGTTGAATGTAAGAAGGAATAAGAAACACTGAAATCTCCACTTCGGGATTAGTGCTCCTTTGCAGTCTATTTCATGTTCCAGTTCTGGTAGATGTATGCTGCAATCCTATATCTATTTACATGAATGTATATGTCCCATTGAACTCAATGGGAATTACTGTGGAGTAGACATAGAATTGTAGAATTGGAAGGGACCACGAGGGTCATTTAGTCCAACTCTCTGCAATGCAGGAATCTTTTGCCCAATGTGGGACTCAAACCCACCATCCTGAGATCAAACGTCTCATGCTCTACCAACTGAGCTATTCCAGCAGACATGTATAGGATTGTGCTGTTAACTTGATTATTTCTCAGTCAATAAGCACTTCAAATCTATAAACACTTCAAATAAAACAAATACAAAAAATAATTTCCCATAGTCAGACACCCTTACAAAATAACTAAAATGAAGTGTTCCAAATAAAGCATTTCAGATTAAGAATTTCAAACATGAGACTATCTATAAATAGGGATGTTCCCTAGCTATGGTGGCATTAAACAAATAGTAGAGGGGAAAGTATGTTACAAAATAATTACCAAGTAGCAACCTGTGGGATGGGAGGAGATTCTGCTTTTGTAGAAACCTTTCAGCCAACCCCCCCTACTTCATTCAGGCCAGCAACAATAAGCAGGAACTGGGTGTTGTTCCCATATGGACTGCACAGAACAATAGTAATTGGAAAGAATTGGGCACCAGTCATCCTCCCTTACTTGAAACAAAATGCACCAATTCATTCCTAAAAAGCGCCACGCATATTATTTTACACAGTAACCATTTAGTGTCGTGCCATGGTGAAAGCAGTGTAAGATGCCAGTTACCTATATTTAAGACACTACAAGGACTAAGGCTTTTCCTTTTAAGATAAGCAACCACACACTAACACCAACCTATACCCAAATATCACTTTTAATGAGCTCTCATTTTGATCAGCAGATATCAGCCACAATTCAACCCCTGAACTCCAGTGCAATCCTACTCAGAAGCATGCCCCATTAAGCTCAGTGGGACTTATTCCTAGGTAAGTGTGTACAGCAAAGGTGAGGAACATTTGGCCCTCCAGAAATTGCACAACTACAACTCCTATTAGCCCCCCCAAAGCCTGGCCAATGGCCAAATATGAACATTGTAGTTCAACAACATCTGGAAGGCCCAAAAATAACTACCAAGAAAAAGATTAGGCTGCGTCTCCACCCCCACCTCCTATTTCTGCCTTGCAACTTCTCAATCATTTCTCTGACCCAGGGGGAAATGATTTTTAAACATTCCGCTGCAGTTTGCCAGAGATGACGGATGGCACTTCAAGCAGCAGGACTTTCTGGAAGAGGCAAATCCCAGCCCAGCGATCTTAGGCCTTGTTTACATTGGGACTTTGCCCTGATTTCAGCCATCTGTGGCCAGCAGCCAATGCAGTTGTGTCAGAGAAAACCCCCGAGAGCAGAACAAGGCAAGCAGCAATTGGCTTGCCTTTGCTTTTTCATTCCCCCCCCCCCCCTAAAAATATTGGTGATCCACACAGACTGAATTATCTAGGCCAGCTCTACAAAACTGAAGTCCACTAGGCAAAAATCAAATCAAAGATGCATGTTCTGGGGGGGGGGGGGAATACTCATTCAGATTTGATATGAGTTGGCAGTAGGGTTACTACCATTGTCACTGTCCGGGCATCTATGCCTATAACTGCTGCCTAGTAGGCAGGAATTCTACTGGTTAACAATGCCTTAGCATTATTAGGTGGGGAAAGCTTCACGTGTTGAATTTTAAAGGCAGAGAGAGAGGGAGGGAGGGAGAGTTGCATCTGTGTTGTACTGGGGAATGCTCCCTGTTTTTGTTAGACAGCATCATTGGGCTTGTGACCTCCACAACAGGGACCAGCAGGGCATAGCTGACTCCCTTTGCTAAGTATGAGGTCTTCCAGAGAGCGGGGCAACACCCATGATGGTACTCTTGCTAATTTAGTATCCTGCCATGCCCTCACAGCAGCCACATTGTGTTATGCCACACACCCCAAAGCAGTCGTTTTTTGACTGGGGGCCATAGAACTTGCTCAAAACTGAAAATGTGCCCACACACTGGTCCAGAAAAGTTGGTGACTGCTGGCTTACTAAAATAAAAAATCTAGTAAAATCTAAAACTTTGAACGTTCCTGTTCTGTTAAAGAACTGGCATAAGCTTAAGAGAGAATTTCTGTTTCAGCGGAGAAGAACAAAATTTTTAAAAAAATGTTTTGAGGAACCCAAAATTCACCTTTCTTCTTCTCTAGAATAGCTTAAAGCCCTTTTCAGGACAGTGAAGAGGCAGGTGTTTTGTTTTATTTTATCGCTGTGCCTAATTTTAGCTTCCTGTGCCTCATTACTGTGTTTCATGCAAACAATTGTTGGTTTCCAGAATAACAAGGGGAGCTGGTGCTGTCTGTGTTGAAGGCATTCCTTAGAGAATACCAAACCTCCAGTGGAGAAAGAGGTGGGTTCTTATTAAGGGCTGGAAATAAAGCTGAGATGTAAATGTGTATCCCTTTCTTAAAACATGCCTAATTACCCATAAATGTCATTAAGTCAAGAAATGTTTTCCACCAAATTAACTTCAGCTCGTCTCATCTAATTAGCTGGGGATGCTGAAAGGTAGCAACTTAGCAGTCTCTGTTGTAGAAAACATGTTTAACGGTTGACTTTTTTGTTAACTGCCTTCCTGAAGCAGGTATTGCAGCTGTCAAAACTGAGCATGATCATAGCAATTAAATTCAGTGTCTCCATGCCACTTCAGACAAAGGTAATTTTGACAGCTTAGTCACAGGCAAGAAACATAGTGAGCCTAAACTTTTGGAAGGCAGTTCCACATATTAGGGTTTTTGGGTTGTTGTTGTTAAGTTCTGAATATGCTATGATTTGCTGGATCTAATGGGTAGTCTGCAGTACTTTTTATTTTCTGCAACGGAAAATAGGATTTTATGGATTGTCACAGTACTGCTGCAGAACAGACCTGGAAAATCCAGCACAGCTACTGTATAACATTTTCCTGTTGTACTATATTGTTGCTTAGACCTGTTTATAGTCGTGGCACTGTGGATTAAATTATAGAGCCCATCTCATTCTGCACAGTGCCATATCTTCACCTGAGCTGTTTTTGAACAGCAGCAAAACATTTAAAATAATAATAATTGTGTTTGTGGTTTGGGGATTGTGCAGATATCCAGGAATACCGCAGATTAGTGTTTGGGACTATAATGAACTAGTTGGCATGAGTCGGGCTTGAGGTGCACATCAGCTTGAGTGCCTCTTCCCTGCATGGTTCTCAATATTTATTTTTTCAAACCCACATATTAATTTCAATAAATGAATTGAGGCCAAGGGGAAAAAGAAATGGCAGCAATGAAGCAGGCAGTTTTGCAGAAGTCGGTGTTGCTAAGCAAGGCAAACAAGGTTGCCAGACAGTACAAAATAACCCCCTCAATTAATCTATACATCACTTATCACATGAGTATGGTTTGTTTGGTTTGACTACACACAGAGTTGCCACAGCAGTGGGGAGGGGGGCAGCACAATGAACACTCTCTGTAAATCTCAAGAATATATTGCATCCTGTATGGGGGAATCTTTCAGTCCTGAACTTTGTCATGTCACAAGGAAAAAGTCAGAGCGCCCACCCTTTTCCTGTTCAGTATTTTAACATTATACTTATATGTGGTGTACAAGGAGCTAGAAAAATGGTATCAACTCTGCAATCTGAAGCATCTCTTTAATGTTTTGTTGTAAGGGAAGCTCGGGGGATAAGATTGCAGCCCAAATCAAATGAATTCAGGAGTGGGGAGAAGTGAGGAGAGGATGGGGAGATGAGATGAGATTATCCTATCCCAGTCCTGCTAATTCTCCCTGACCCCCCTCAGCACCCCCCCCAAGCCTGTCCCCCTCCATTTAAGGCTTACTTTCCATTTCAGAGACCAGCAGGAGGGTATTTGCAAGGGAAAATCAGCAGATAACAGAAGCCTTAAGCACCCCTGCCCAGTACTCTGATTGATTGATTGATTGATTGATTGATTGATTATTATTACTACTACTGATAAAATTCTTTACAAAGATGAACAGACCACAAAACCCTGTACAACTCTGCTTTAGCACGAATGGTTTCTTAATTCATTGGTAGTCATGCCAATCAATGTTTTAAAAATCCGAAATGTATCCTAGGGCAACACCAATCAAAACGTCACAAAACAGTGATCAAGGTTTGGAGTTCTTCAGAATCCTTCCTCATGCTGGTGTTTAGCAAGTTGAGGAGAAGTGGAGAAAAATCTGGCATGGTGTTAAATGACATAAAAACACCTTGAGCATAATTATAAGGTACAGGCTGTTCTGTCCTTAATTTAACTCATTATTTTTCAATATTGAAATCTGGAAGATTTGGGGAGAGAAATAATATGACACGTGTTGGAAAGGTTCATAATCTGTAACCACAACAAAACATTTTGGCCCCAATCCAACACAGAGTTTAAGTGTGTTTGATCCCATTGGCATCAGTGCCCCTCTGGACAACAGAGATTTTTTTGCACTTATTTTCCTCGCTGTAATAACAACATCAGTTTATAAACCTTGGTATTTATTTGTATAGTTAGACCACACTCGCTGAATCTACTTGTACTACCTAAGGTTTCATAATGGAAGAAAGGTGGCATATAAATTAAGAAAATGCATAAAATGGAAATAAAACTTAGCAGTTGCAAGTATAAGATTCATCTGACCTGTATTACAAACTGCCCAGTGCAGATATGTGTTACCTTAATGGTACCTGCAGCACTATGGAGAACATTTAAAAATGGGCTATCCAAAGTAAAATGCAACAACAATCTTTAAAAATGGAAAGGAATATAAAAATAATGGCACACCTTATTATTCTTTAACCAAATGTGCCCTGTTGTTCATGGCTCATCAACCCTATAAGCAGAAGAAGAGGCCTGCTGGGTCAGACCAAAGGCTTATTTATTCCATTGTTTTGATCTCACAGTGGCTAACCAGGTGCCTATGTCAAGTCCAAAAGCAGGACAAGAGCTTTCTTCTGCTCACATTTCCCAGCAACTGGCAATCAGAGGCATACTGACTCCAATACTGGAGATAAAAGATAACCATCATGACCACAAGCTACTGATAGACATATCCTCCATGAATTGGTTTAATTCCCATTTAAAGCTATCCCAGTTGCTGGCCATCATCACTACATGTTATGGTTGTGACTGCTTCCAGACTTCACTTGGCAAGGAGTTCCACAGAGCAGGCCCTGTCTCGCTTAAAAGCTCAATTCCTGATGCAGGTCGGCCAAACCTAAGGAGCGTGGGGAACCACTAAAAGCACCCCATCAGAAGATCTAAGTGACCGAGGTGGACCAGAAGGGATCAAGTGGTCCTTGAGGAATTTGGGTCCCAGGTTGTTTAATGCTTTGTTGACTAGCACAAGAACCTGTCCCAGTAGTAAATTGGCAACCAGTGCCGCTCTCTCAGCAAAGGAGTGACATGTTGCCCAGCGGCCTGCTGTGCAAAGAAGTGTTTTCTTTCCATAGAATTGTAGAGTTGGGAAGAGACCCTGAGGATCATCTATTCCAACCCACTCCAATGAAGAAATATGCAGCTGTCCCATTCAGGGATCAAACCTGCAACCTTGGTGTTATCAGCACCACGCTCTAACCAGCTGAGCTGTCCAAGGGCATCTCCTGCCTCTCCCACTACCATTCATCATCACTGGATGATCCTGGATTCTACTAGTTATGCAATAGGAAGAAAATTTTCTCTCTGGCTGCTTTCTCTATCACACAGTGCGCAATCTTATGCACCTCTACCTCGTCCTTTGCCTCCCCCCACAAAATAAAAACTGTAAGAGCTCCTTCCTTCATGGGGGAGTTGTTCCAGGCCCTTGATCATTTGGGTTGCCCTTTTCTGCATGACTGCACTATTCTTCCTGACTGCTGAGAGTCAATGAGGCTTGTTTTCCTGGCGCTGCTGCTACCTGTTGACCGGCTTCTCTCTCCCTCTCTGTTTCAGATTTTCTGTTGCTGCCAGGGACCCACGCTTCCTTTCTCATCGGGGCTGGCCCAGCCTCATTAGGAAGGGATTTGTGCATGTTCGTTAATTGAGTCCCATTCTCGCCACCTGCCACTCGCAAGTCTCATCTGCACACTAACTGCCTCTAATTGTCATCATACGGCCGGCTCATGGCAACAACTTGAGAACAGATCCCTGGCCGTACGTGTGCCGTAGGGCTCTGCAATCTTCCAGGGACCAACGGTGTGGTGAGGAGCGGTAACTGTAACAATTTGTCAAGGGACCAGATGTTTTGAGCGGAAAGGCACCCTGTGCTAACATCAGGCACCGAGGCCTTGATGTTTATTACCATGTCAGATGTTAATATAGAAGTCTAGTGCGATCAAGGCTTGCCAAGACTCCAAATGAACAGATATCACAGACCTTTTGCTCTCTCGCTGACAACGGCCATGTAAACAGAGGGAACACGTACAATGATTTCTACATAAGTGATGCTCTACAGCTCATTAGTTGGCAGTTCAAAAGCTCGGGGGTGTGGGGGGGAAACCTCAGCGCTGGCAACATTTATAGCAAGAAATGTACTGCTGAAATATGCTCCAGAGAGAGAAAATGCATTGCGGACAGGCAGATGAGGAAACAAAGGCACGAGTCTTGGACACCTATGTTGTCTACAATAAATACTAGTGCAGCCATAGGCAACCTTTGGCCCTCCAGATGTTTTGGACTACAATTCCCATCATCCCTGACTACTGGTCCTGTTAGCTAGGGATCATGGGAGTTGTAGGCCAAAACATCTGGAGGGCCGAAGGTTGCCTATGCCTGTACTAGTGTATAACATACAGAAATGGATGCAGTCTTTTAACATCGGTTTGAAGAAAGGTGACAGGAAGAGTAATGTGTCCTTAAGCATCAAGAGTTTGCAGATATAAAGCTGCTAGCAAAGCTTTATGTGTAATATGGAACATGGTGTAATATTGCTTCTTTGTCTCTGTATACATTGATGTTACCTGTGGCCTTTTATACCGAACACAATCTAAATTATCTAAATTGCCTTCTTAACATATTGCATTATCCCTAGCAGCAGCATTTTAGCTCTAGTCTTCCTCCCCTCCCCTCTCTTCCCCTCTCCATCTCAATTTCTTGCATTTAACTTTTTATTTTCATGTTTAACTAGAAGAGCTCTGTGAGGCTGGAATAGGAAAAGTTCTGTAAAGTGCAAAAGCTAGCTCATTTGCTTGTGATATAGATAGATAGATAGATAGATAGATAGATAGGAGGGAGGGGGGTTCTAAATAAAAGATTTGGCGTAATTTTCTGTGTTTCAGTTGATAATGATGTCATTTGTTTCCTTTCCTTTCCTTTAGTACGGAACCCTAAACATGCTGGTTACTATCCATACATATTTGAATGCAGAACCTGACAGAATATTTCATGGTAAAAGCCTAAATTTTAATTTTTAAAAAGAGAAAGAAGAAAAAGGAAGGAAGTTTTGTAGATGCAAAGAGCAGGATCTTCTTTGGGGAAGATGAGATGTGTGTTCACTTCTAACATCTGGAGAGACACCCCTCACTCCATGTATTTCTGTCCTTCACTTGTGTTACTTACACGACCTCGGGGGGGGGGGGGACTTAGGCTTTGCACTCATAAGCAAGCACTCAATACCTATCTGTGTTCAAAACAGTAACTACAGTGGTACCTCGGGTTACATACGCTTCAGGTTACAGACTCCGCTAACCCAGAAATAGTGCTTCAGGTTAATAACTTTGCTTCAGGATGAGAACAGAAATCGTGCTCTGGCGGCACGGCGGCAGCAGGAGGCCCCATTAGCTAAAATGGTGCTTCAGGTTAAGAACAGTTTCAGGTTAAGTACGGACCTCCGGAACGAATTAAGTATTTAACCCGAGGTACCACTGTATTCAAAAGTGCTCCCACAGTTGTGTCTCGAAAAGAGGAAAACCCCTCAGTTCGGGGGGGGGGTGTTTTTGTTTTTGATCCATTTGAACCTTATTTCAGGGCTCAAAGGATTCACTCTCTCATTTTCGTGATGGTTAATCTCTGAAATTAAACTCTTCCAGTCCCTGAAGATTACTGGTACCTGACTTTCTCTGCAGCTCCTCAGAGTTCACCTCCCTTTAGAATACCTCATCAGCTACATTAACAGTTAGGGGAAAGCTCTGATTTTTATTTTTATTTTGCATCTTCTTGACTTTGAAGCAGTTGCCTCCAACTCTCATGACACAAAGCTTGTTTGTTTGACCCTGGTCCAGTCTTTCAAAAGAGAGAGAAAGAATCTAGTTATCTTCCTGCTTGGACATCTTCAGGACACCATTACATTTACTGAAATAGATTTTGAGGTAAAATATCTGATTGATTGATTGATTGATTGGTTAGTTGGTTGGTTGATTAATCGAAGACAAGAGATTTATGCAGTGTCCTCCTTAGAAATCTTTCTGATTTTTCAACAAATTTTCAATGATACTACTAGAAAAAAAATATATAGTGGGGTGAAAGGAAGGGCAAAATAAGTTCTGAAGTTACAAACTCCATCTCACACGTACACATAATTAATAACATTGTGTCCAACAAATAATTTCAGCACAGCACCTGCCCTTATGTGAGAGGTAGGGAACTTCTGGCTGAGAGGATGAATATAGCCATCTAAGGAACTTTATCTGGCCTACAAGACTTTCCTCAGACCATGCCACAGACTTTGCCCTGACTGAAATGTGTCCTTAAACTGTGACAATACCTTGCCTTCATGGAGGAGGGCGTGTGTAGAGACCTCTGGCTTTTTCCAGAGTGCAAATGCAGTCTATTCAGTTGAATAACCTATTAAGTAAACAACAACAACATGCTGGTATTCATGATGCATATAGAAACCTCCAGGTCGTCCTTATCTTGTGCTAGGAGCAGCTTTACTCCCAAGATTGTAAACACATTCCTAAGTGTCTGCATTTGAAAAGGAGACATGCTCTGCTCAAATGTCCTAACCCCCTCAGGTAGAAAGGAATGCAAAGAGATCACGTGCAGCTGGGATTGCTTAGAAAGAGTCCTTTGTTTTGAGACTAAGGTTAAACCACAGAGCCTAGGTAAAGGGACCCCTGACCATTAGGTCCAGTCGTGGTCGACTCTGGGGTTGCGGCACTCATCTCGCTTTACTGGCCGAGGGAGCCGGCGTACAGCTTCCGGGTCATGTGGCCAGCATGACTAAGCTGCTTCTGGCGAACCAGAGCAACGCACAGAAACGCCGTTTACCTTCCCACCAGAGCGGTACCTATTTATCTACTTGCACTTTGATATGCTTTCGAACTGCTAGGTTGGCAGGAGCAGGGACCGAGCAATGGTAGCTCACCCCGTCGCGGGGATTCGAACCGCCGACCTTCTGATCAGCAAGTCCTAGGCTCTGTGGTTTAACCCACAGTGCCACCCGCATCCCTGTTTTGAGACTAATGAATAGGCAATGAAGGAAAGACCATACATGGTATAATTAGCATTGTATTGTAACTTTAGATCGGAGGAAGTTTATGCATATGTATTGCTTTAATAGATAACAGCTATGTATATTAAGGAGGCCCCACCCTTCTGGGACTTGCTCAGCTTTTGGAGAGTAATCCCACTGAGCCTTTATTGCTAGCAATAAACACCCTTTGTTTTCTCACTGCCGCCTTCAGCCTCAAACGTTGATTTCTGCAACGCTCATAGTGCCGGAACAGAGCCCATAAGGAAATTTCTGTTATGGAGAATAAGTCATACATTTTAAACATTTAATTCATTTTGTTTCTATGTCAATGACACACATATTTGAACTAGGACCCTAATTGCAGAAGCCAATTTATAGATGGTCAAGCCAGACAAGAAGGGTCATCCTCACCTCAGTTCTGCCTCCACCATGGCCACTGCCCTACCCCAAGTCTAGAATAGGGCAAGAGAGGGGTGGGAGTGGCAGCGGGGCAATAGGCACTCCTGAGCCCAGTGGAGTATCCTTTCCTTCCAGGGCTAGGATTGGAACTAACTCCCGCTCCTACCATCCCAAGAAGAAACAGACTCAAACACATTATTTTCCCACTGGGGATGCTGAATCGTGTAGTTTCAGTCCCATCCCCAGTGAAAAAGGATCCTCCCTGGTGATACTGACGTTCCCAATACTGCCATTGCCTTTGCTTCCTTTCTCTGCCCCTGGTAAGTTTTGTGGGGCAACTAAAGGAGAAAGAGGCTGGGGCAGTGGTGGGGCTGCAGGTTCTCAGCGGAGATTCCTTTCCCACTGAGGAAGGGACTGAGACTTTCATTCCCAGTATCCTTTGCAGTTGCTATTTGTAACAATTGGTGGGGAAATAATCAAGGCTGCCATACGTCCAGATTTTTCTGGACATTACTGGGGTTTCAAAGGGGGAATTGATGTCCAGGGGAAAATCCTGAAAGGCAGCGCTTTGTCCTGGATCTTAGAAAAATCGTGGGGTTTTGGAGGGGCATCTTTGTAAAAAAAATTCCTATAAAAGACCTCAGCAACTTTCAGGGTGTCCTGTTTTTACTTTTAGAAATAGGCAACCCTAGAAATAATGCTGTTTGTATCCTCCTCTTTCACTGCCACCTCCTCTTTCCCCCGCCCTCAGTAAGCTTTCTGGGTGCCTGGGAGACAGAAGTGGCAGATGCAGTTCACAGAACGGAGGTGAGCACAGGCCAGCTCATCTTGCTGACCATCTAAAGTGGCCAATGCTTCAAGGCTGCATACACAAGGCAGTTTAAAGTGGACTCAATGTATCCTGTGTGCACTCAGGTCCTGGTACCAGGACTTCCCATAGACATCTGGTTGACCACTGTGAGAACAGGATGCTGGGCCAGATTGGCCGCTGGTCTGATTTGGAAGGGTTTTTCTTAGGTTATTTTGGTGTTCAACCTATTCTAGATGGGGTTGTATTTGTAGCTTCCACTTTAAGGATCAGATCTGCATTTTCAGGCTGCTATGAGATCCAACCTGATCTCTTGATCCCCAGTTTGTCCACAGTGCAGCTGCTAGCCTTTACCCAAGACCATGCAAATGGGGGGGGGGAAATCTCTCAATAGTGTCTAAATCTGTATGGGTAAAGGTTTTCACATCCTTTCTCACTGTGTCTGCTATGTGGTATATGTAATGTTATACTCTGGGAAGTTTGACTGGCACAGAACATAATATTTTTAGGTGCCTAGTGAAAGACTTTATGTTTAACCAGGCCTTTTTAAATGCTTCAGTACTGATATTGCTATCCTGCTGCTTTTAGGTGTGTTTTTTAAAACGGTACAATCCTGTGTTTACTGCATTAAATGGGGCTTGCGCCCAAATAATCATGCGTAGAATTTTACCTGCTTGTGTGCACTTTTAAAAACTGTGTTGCAGAGTATATATTTTCTGCATCACATTCAAATATTATTTGCAAGATGCTGTAAGCTGCCATGGAAGTTTTAAAAATGAAATTCAGAGGGAAAATATTTAAAACAAACACATGTGATATAGTATGGATCCTGGCCACTGAATTTTATTAGATTATCTTAATATCTGTTTTCTCAACCTCTCAACCAACTAGCCTTTTAAATCTGTTTCTATAGACACCCATGCCAGCCCTGAAGCAATGTTGCTGGAGGTTTCAGTATATAATAGCTCACAAATGCTTGCAACTGATCCCTTAGCAAACAGAACCACAGTCTCTTCAATGAAAAAGATCTATAGAAAATGCCCTCTAAGTTGCAGGGCTATTGCTTACCCACTGCAATTATTTTCCTTGATCTCTTTGCTTGGTCTGTCTCTTTATTTTCCATGTGTTCATTTGTCTGTTTGGTTGCTTAAAAAATTACCATGTCAAAGAAAAAAATTAAGATTTCATTGTATGAAGCTTTATAATGACATTTTGGAGAACTTATAGTGTTGCACCGTTATGTACACAGTCCAAGACATTAATGCAAATAGAATGCAAATCTAAGTTAGCACTCTCCTGCTGCACAGTACCATAAATGCCACAGCAGCTAGTGAAATTTGGGTTTTAGCCAAACAGAAATAGATTTAAAAAGTTTAAAACTTAACAGTGCAATCCTATAAAGGTCTGCTCAAAAGTAAACCTCACTGAGTTCAGTGGTGTTTTCTCCCAGATAAGTGAGTATAGGATCGAAGCCTTATCTCCCAGGGCTGATCTCCATGGATCCCAAATTATATTTTTGTCAAGTTCACCTTATTAGTTAACCAATAATTTAGCTCTTCTCCCCTTGGCTGGCAGACAAGCTTGCATAAATTAGATTTCTCTCAACATTACTACACTGCTATTTATGAATGAAAACTAGACTTTCTATGACAAATAGTATGTTTATCACATTTTAGAATTTTCATTTTGTACAACATGAAAGCACTGAGAATAGTGAAATGACACCAGTTAATAAACTTAACTTTAAATACATTGCTTTAGAGTTTCGTTACCATCTAGTCCAAGTGACATACTTTCAACTGAGTTTGGGATTCGGTGTTTCATATTTTGCACCTAAGTATTTTTAATTGATTTGTCATTACAGTTTTCTTAGGGAAACTAGAAGTTCTGAAAAGCAACTTCATTCCATGTTACATCTTTGTCGTATTTAAAATAGATAAAAAGGAAGTGTTTCTTTTCTAAAAGCGGGACTCTCCCATTTACAGCGGATTAAAATTTGAATTGAAATATGTACTCTATTTTTTTGTCCCTTATCCTGTGAACTTGAGGCTAGGGGTTTGCTGCTACAAAGATATGACAGATTTTCTTTAAAAAAAAAAAAGAAGCAATGAGAATGGCAGTTTGACAGTGTCCTGTCACAGTTAAAATGGGTCCTTCATGTGACCCAGGCTTGGACGCTAATGCTCTGTACCCATTAACAGCTGAAGCAGCATCTGCCACGTTTCGTGGTCCCGCCACTTCATGCTGTGCAACCAGCTGCTTCTGTTTATGCTAGACTCATTGCAGCCTTCTGACTGGGTTGGAGCAAGCAAGAGCCTAATATTCCATCACTGGCCTTCCCTGCCCCCACCCTCCCTAAAGAAAATGCTGCTTATATTGCTTTGATATGGTGGAATAAAGTCAAGTTATGTCTTCAGTTGACAGCCTTGGCTGGCAAATTGCATTCCAAAAATGCAGTTAAGGAAAGCTACTTGATGGAAGTAAATCAGCCAGACATCGGTTCTGTGAAAATGGAGGCAGAAATCTTCAACTTAACTCTTTCTCTCGCCGTTTAAATTTAAAGGACACCCCCTTCCAAAAACAAACAAACTGGGAACTGCAGTGTGTTAAGAGTCCTGGGAATTATAGCTCTGTGAGGGGTAAACTGCAGTTCACAAGATTCTTGGGGATGGGAGAGTGTGTCTTAAACGTGCTTTAAATGCCTGATGTGTATGCAGCCCTAGTTTAATATTTCTTAACTTGGTGTCTAACAAGGTGTTGCTTTTTTAAAGGTCTAAAGACTACTTGTTTGCAGGGCTACATGGTTGCATTTAAATCCCCCACAGGAACAACAACAAAAAGCAAACAGGTTAGCTGAAGAATCGATTCCTTATCAGTTGCAAAGTATTTTATTTAGAAGATATATATACTGTACCATTCGGTCAAAGAGTTCTCTAGTGTACAAATAAGAAGGTAGATCAAACACAGTTAAAATCCACCAAACAATTAGAAATATAAAATCATAATAATTACAATCCAGTTTTAAAAAATAAAACTTTCCCCCCTTATAGTTCTTAATTTTTTAAAAGTTCAGATCAGTGCTTTTGTATTGTCACATAGTTCAGATATCTTAAAGCTGTCTCCAACCGGTGCAAGATTCCAGGGGTACCAGGCATGCTTACCAGGGTCTGTGTTTCCTTTTGGACAATGTGGGACAACAGAGACTGTGGTGTCTTTATGATATATAGCCTATTTGCACATATATACTACCTGAGCCTAGATGGAGAGAGTGCAGTGTTCCTTCCACTGCTGCAGCCTTCGATCCTGAGAGACCTCAAACATCATGCCTGACCCTATCTTCAGCATAAAACAGGCAGCCTGCTTTCTTGCTGGCCTCCTCTCTCCAACTTTCAAAGCTGATGCTTCTTTTCTGTTCATTTACATCATCCAAACTGCAAATCTGAAACTCCCCTCTCCCCGCCCCCGCTCCAATCTGGCACTGTCTTTTGCTAACTACCCAAAGCACAGGGTGGGGCACATAGTCTTAGTCTTATGGTTTTTCTCTCTGTCTTCTGTTAGGTCAATAACTCAGCCATTCTGTTGAGTAGATCTTCATGGTTCCTCTTGATAACTCCTCTGCCATGCGGTATCCTGGACAGAGAAAGCTGAGTCCAGCTATTTAAAGTCTTAACTTTCAGATTAACCCTCCAAGAATAACTTTTATTAGACCCAGGAATTTAGGGAAATCTGCCCCCCCCAACTCATTACACAATCATGAATGAACCTTGAAGGAAGTTTTGCACAGCTAGATCAAGTGAAAGAGAGAAAATGGACCTGTGAGGCAACTGGCCTTCATTAACCAACAGGATAACTTTAAGGCCTGGAAACTGAGGGATGGTGTGGAGGTCTTACCATCCCACGGGAAAGCGGTACAGCCTGAGCAGTAAGATATTCAGGCGAAAGGATCCCTAGACTCAGCGCAGCAACAGGGCGACGGCAAGCAATTCAGCCATGTCACTTGCTTCCACCTTCCCCACGGTTTCTTTGTCTATTTTAGGCTGCCAAGAGAAGAGTCCACTCAGCAGAAAAGATAACAGGCCAAGGACATTCCCCCTCAGAATACGAGGCAGAAGGCGTGCTATGCCATGGAGCAAACACCGTCCACCAACCTCAGATGCTGTCAGGAAACACCCCCTCTCTGCCCATCCAAGATTACAGGTCACCCTTCATCTGCTTCCTTAGTTCTCTAGAAGTCAGAGATGCAGAGTTAATCAGAAACTGATCAAAGACAGGCCAGCGCTTTCCTTGCCTTTTAAAGTGCCTGTGACAGTCTGTTTAATTTGACCAGTTAATAATTCCTCTTCAGTCTCAGGCCCACACATGCCTTTCTGTATTATAGTCCTGTGGCGTGTGGGCAAGAACTATTACATGGAGAATAATGCGAGTGCCCACACCAGCCTCCTGGGGTCACATTTCTCTCCCTTTCCATATGTTCCTCATTGCCTCGGGAATTTTTCCTTAACACATCCTGGGCCAACTTTGTCAGTTGCTTTGTCAGCGACCAATAAATTTAATAAATACATAAATAAATTAAACCTGGTCTCCTCCAGATGTTTTGGACTACCACTCCCCTCAGCACCCAGCTAGCTCATGGGAGTTGTAGTCCAATAATGTCAGTAGGCCTCAGGGTCATTGTTGCCCTTATAGAATTTTGCAGGGAGGCGGGCAGATGGAGACCAACTAGAATTAGTTGGCTCTGCCTATCATTGGCTGTGGCTCCACCTCCTCCACCTGCATGGACCTAAAATCTTAATATAACCAGAGCAAAATGGGTAGAGGGATGAAGTGAGTGAATATGTATAAAATCTTTTGTATATATTTTAAAATGAAAAGGACTCAGATAACAAAGGGCGAGGCAGGCAAACCAAATGGGTATGTGCAGGTTCAACGTTTTAATTAGACCATGAAAAAGGTTCTGACTGCAAAAGAGGGAAGTGACACAATGGCAGGCTGGGCGGGGGTGGTATTGTGACCCATTCTTGTGACAGTTTTGTTTCTTGGGCTCCAACTCCCATGAACTCCAAGCAGCAGGGCCAATGACAAGGAATGATGGGAGTTGTAGTCCAGCAACATAAGGACATTGGGTGCCCTATTGGCACCAGTTGTGTGGTTTCCTCAAACGTAAACACAAGAGAAGCAGGAATCCGAGAGAAGAGGAGATGAAGGAGGCTTGATGTAAAGGGCAAAGGACAGTGGGAACAAGAGATGTTAAGGTTTGGAGGACAGGGGGCTGGAGACAAGGGAACCATAGGGGCATAAAGCTGCTAGGACTAGAGTTTAGGCCAGGGTAAGAAAAAACGGGGGGGGGGGACCTTACTGTGAATTTCAGTTTAAAGATGGTGTCCCCTCCATCTGGTACACCTTCCTATGAAGGGCTGCTGATCATGGCAGCCAAGAAGGGGCCACAGCCAATGGTGAGTGGAGTCATAGACAAAAGTGGGTGAAGAATGGCCAAAATGGGTAGTTGTGGAACTTCAAGATGGCATGTTTCTCTTACTCTTTTTACCACCCAATACCTTTCTCTTTCTCTTGCACTTTTAACAGTTGCATAGGAAAAAAATCCTGTCACTTGCAGCACTGTAACCTGGCAACCTGAAGGTCACTGCAGAGCAATGTAGGTCAAGAAGTATCATGTGTGTGGGAAGGGTGAATTTTACATAGTGATTTGAGCTAACTAGTTATTCTTCAACTTCAGGTTTCTAGTATTCTTTCGAAAGTATTTAAGAAGCCTGTTTACTAAGAGTCAATAATGCACAGAAAGGGGCACTTTCAGGGGGCCTCACAAATTCTAAGAGAGATCTAGGGATTTGGACACAGAGTTGCATTTGTAATTCTTTGAAAATTAGTTCCAAATGAATGATAATGAGAGCATGCGAGAAAAAGTATTTTTACAGCTGACACAAATGCTTTTAAGATGCAGTTTCAGTTTCCTGGTGCCTATCTCGCAAGTGGCTAGAAGATTAACAGTTTGGGGGATCCGTTTGAACCCTCTGCATACAATATATGGAACCAAAACATAGTGATACAGAAATCACAGAGTTACGGGGGGGGGGGGGAGGTGAGATAGTTCCGCTCCAGCCAAAGACAATGATCATCCAAGCATTGCTAACCCACAGAAGACAAATGACACAAGGAGAGAGCAGGTAGCTATCAAAACCCAGGCGGGCTTTGAGAAGGTGGTGGAACGACTCCTGGACCCGATGGAGCATCGCACCTCCCTCCCTAAGCCAGGGAGAAGCTTCCTGGGCTTTGGGAAGGAGGCGCCAGGGGAAGATATGGGGGACTTGCCTAGTCCCCCTAGTCCACTGACTACACACCACTGCCCCCTTGTCTGAGTCAGATCCCAGGCTGCAGGTCTTGACAAAAATGCACCTGGATCCCTTTATGCACTGAGTGTCCAGTTGCAATGGTAGAGCCAGGAGCAACAAGAACCTGTCAGAACCGTCCAGCTGCCTCAGCCTGAGGTGGATGGGACCTCCTTGGAAAATGAGTCCCAGCCAGAATGCATCACATTTCTGAATGGTTTCCCCAGTGGAGGCTCTGGGACAGCTGCTCTAAAGGATGCACCATCCTTAGGTAAAAATGTAAAGGACTGCCGGCAAAGGCGACTATGGGGTTGCGGCGCTCATCTCACTTTCAGGCCGAGGGAGCCGGCGTTTGTGCACAGACAGCTTTCTGGGTCATGTGGCCAGCAGGACTTAACTGCTTCTGGCACAACGGAAACCCATGATGGAAACCAGAGTGCACGGAAATAGCGTTTACCTTCCTGCCACAACGGTACCTATTTATCTACTTGCACTGGTGTGCTTCGAACTACTAGGTTGGCAGGAGCTGGGACAGAGCAACAGGAGCTCACCCTGTCACAGGGATTCGAACCACTGACCTGATCGGCAAGCCCAAGAGGCTCAGTGGTTTAGACCACAGCACCACCAGGGTCCCTACCATCCTTAGATCCCTAAACAGTACACCATTTTTGGACCCTGCTAAACCCAAGGCTTGTTAATTCCTAACTGATTAGGAGTTCATAATTCAAAACACATAGTTCTCTGATTTCATATGCAGAATCATTCGTGACATTCCACGACAGCCGCAATATTAAGATGAAAATGCTTGGTGATGCTATCTATGGTGCCCTCCAACGGAGACTCTTCAAAAGCTTCTCAGTCATTACTGTCTTTACATTTCAAGATTATACTGCAGGATCAGTTAGGAAAATTCGCTCCCGCAGTCATCTCAGCTGCTTTTAGTTAAATATACTGTATTTAACCAATGTAAACCTAATGTCAACACTTTGTAATTTCAATTATTTTTTTAAATGCATGGTTTGTAATAAATGCTGACTTGTATGCAAATCAGCATCTAATTGTTTAGTACTCCCCTGTGGCTCTCTGCATGCTGTAACTTTACAGATGTTATCAAATCGCTCCATGGATAAAGCAAAGACAACAATTAAGGGTTGTCTTGTTTAAGGTCCACATGCACCATTAGTTCCCAACAGCTTATGTGCCTTCAATCAAGCAGAGATTTGATATACATCTGCTTCTTTTACACTATCCTTCCAAGAGAAACAACAGGACACTTGTTTGCTGTTTCTTTTCAGAATTAAGAAACACTTGTTTCTTTTGTTCACCAAACAATAATTTCATGGCTGGAGAACTGCCAGTTAGTCCCGCAGCCTGTTTACTGCCGAGAGATGTATTGGCTGAGTAGGTGTCAGTTGTGGGCTGGATAAGAGTGTGTCTGTTACTCTGCAACTAGCGAGCGCTGTGTCTGCAGAGTGCCTAGACAGCAATATCTGGGCAACAGTTTCAGCTCGGACTGTAGAGTCACTTTACTAATATGATAGACGTTTCCATTCATTTTATAAGCAAGATAAGCCTTCTGTTTTTTGGTGGATGACTGACTACATCTAAACTTCTATCTCCCTTGATAAAATGGGGAATTAGGTGGTTACTGGAGGAAATGTTGAAGACAGGTGAGTGTGATAGGCTGGAAAGAGAAAGTGACATGGAGTCAGGTCAGCATTTATAAAGTAAAACAGGCACACGCCAATATTAAGGTGAGGGTCTAATTTGTTTTTTGCTTTGCATGACACCAATACGTTGTGACAACTTGCAAACCCAAGGGGATTGTTAGGCATGTACTAACTGTTCAGTTTAATTGAGTTACATATATGGGAAGTATTGCTTGTTTGGGGAAGGATGCCTCTGCTTCAGAGATACTACCTTTCCCCATCAGTCAATCCAAAATATAGTGTTGGGGGGGAAATGTGATTCTTCATCAGCCAGCAAAGATTTGGTGCAATTTGGTGCAGAGGCACCAGCTTCTCCAGACGATTGAAGGGACCCAATGCGACGTTGTGACATTGCACGCATGATGTCTTGCAACATCCTGACATCGTGCACATAGCCCTCTGAACATTGAGGGGACCCAGCCCCCCCCCAAAATTATATGGGGGGAGCAAAGTGCCTTGGCCCCCAGAAGCTGGCACCTATGATTTGGTGTGTGCTGTCAAGAATGTTGCCTGCTTGCCACTGGGCAACTACTAGATAGCACTTGTAACCTCACTGATGATGAGATACAACTCTTCTAACTATGCTCATGATACATACACACACACATACACACCCCCTTGTACTGTGTTCATCTGGGAGTTTTCTTCCTGATGCCACCTTTCCATGCACAGAGAGACCTGCACATGAGGGAGCTTTCAAATAAGCAGCCCCTACATGCATATGAAAACTGTACTTGCACCCTATCATATCTTCAGTTCTCAACAACTTCCTTCTCCAAATATGTAGTAAGGAAGTCATGCTTAGAGGAGCTCATTTACTTTTTATATTATTTTATAATATTTACAATATTTTCCTAATGAAGGATTCATTTGTGGCGCAAAAAAGAGAGAGTGCTTGCTTAATATGGTTGATATGGACATTCTGGTTCCATGTTACCACGAGTGTGCGTTAAATATGCACATTTTCTGCCCCCATGTATCCCATAAAGCCTCCATTGCTCCTGAGGTCTATGTCATACGTGTATTCTTTCATCCAAAGATGTGTGTGGTAACCTGTGTACTTGTGGCATCAGTTTTTACGCTGCACTTCATATGCAATAATGCATATTTTCTTAAAATACGGTAGGTTTATTTAAGTGTAGAAAATAAATGGCCCCATATTAAGCAACTGGTTTTGTACTTGTGAAAGTGAAAAGCATTTTTGTCACGTGGAAAGCAGGCCTTTTTTTTTTTTAATGATATTTATTAAAGTTTCAAAAAAGGTTACAAAAATAGGAAAAAGAAAAAAAGAAAAGAAAAAAATACAAAATACAGAAAAGTAAAAACACTTAAAAACAAATCAATCTTTCCATGTCTTGTCTTTCATTTACTTGTTTCCCTGACCTCCTCACACCTCCCTTTTTTGTATTCCAGTTCAGTTAGCTAATTCAGCAAATCCTTTCCCTCTTTGTTTTTATCCTAATCCTTTAACTTAATATATTGTAACTTTACATTCTCACCTGTTAACAATCCATTTTTACATACTCCTTTGTAACATTGCTGCTAAAACCACTTAACTTCATTCTGACATCATTCTAACATTCATTAATTTTACAGTATTTCTGTAAATAGTCTTTAAATTTCTTCCAATCTTCTTCCACCAACTCTTCTCCCTGGTCTCGGATTCTGCCAGTCATTTCCGCCAGTTCCATATAGTCCATCACCTTCATCTGCCATTCTTCCAGGGTGGGTAGATCTTGTGTCTTCCAATACTTTGCAATAAGTATTCTTGCTGCTGTTGTAGCATACATAAAGAAAGTTCTATCCTTCTTTGGCACCAATTGGCCAACCATGCCCAGGAGAAAGGCTTCTGGTTTCTTCAGAAAGGTATATTTAAATACCTTTTTCATTTCATTATAGATCATCTCCCAGAAAGCCTTAATCCTTGGGCACGTCCACCAAAGGTGAAAGAATGTGCCTTCAGTTTCTTTACATTTCCAACATTTATTATCGGGCAAATGATAGATTTTTGCAAGCTTGACTGGTGTCATGTACCACCTGTATATCATTTTCATAATATTCTCTCTTAAGGCATTACATGCCGTAAACTTCATACCTGTGGTCCATAACTGTTCCCAGTCAGCCATCATTATATTATGTCCAACATCTTGTGCCCATTTAATCATAGCAGATTTCACCGTTTCATCCTGAGTATTCCATTTCAACAGCAAGTTATACATCTTTGACAAAATCTTGGTTTTGGGTTCTAACAATTCTGTTTCCAATTTTGATTTTTCCACCTGGAAGCCAATTTTCTTGTCCAAATTATATGCGTCCATTATCTGATAATAATGAAGCCAGTCTCGCACTTTATTTTTTAGTTTTTCAAAACTCTGCAATTTCAATCTGTCTCCCTCTTGTTCCAAAATTTCCCAATATTTCGGCCATTTGGCCTCCATATTGAGCTTCTTCTGAGCCTTCGCTTCCATCGATGACAACCACCTTGGGGTTTTATTTTCAAGTAGGTCCTTGTATCTTATCCTGACATTAAACAATGCTTTCCTGACAATATGATTTTTAAATGCTTTATGTGCTTTGACCTTATCATACCATAAATATGCATGCCATCCAAATACATTATTAAAGCCTTCTAAATCCAAAATGTTTGTGTTTTCAAGAAGCAGCCATTCTTTCAGCCAGCAAAAAGCTGCTGATTCATAATAAAGTTTAAGGTCTGGCAGGGCAAATCCACCTCTTTCCTTTGCATCCGTTAGTATTTTAAATTTTATTCTAGGCTTCTTGCCCTGCCAGACAAATCTAGAAATATCTCTCTGCCACTTCTTGAAGCAATCCATTTTATCCAAAATTTGCAATGTTTGAAACAGAAATAACATTCTAGGCAATACATTCATTTTTATCGCAGCAATACGGCCTAGCAGTGAAAGCTTCAAATTTGACCAGGTTTCTAAATCTTTTTTCACTTCAGTCCAGCATTTTTCATAATTATCTTTAAATAAATTCCCATTTTTAGCTGTCATGTTAATCCCCAGGTATTTCACTTTCTTAACCACTGTTAAACCTGTCTCATTCTGAAACCTCTCTCTCTCAATCTCTGTTAAATTTTTCTCTAAGACCTTTGTTTTTAACTTATTTAGTTTAAATCCTGCAACCTGACCAAATTCTTGAATCAGTTCCAAAACTCTTTTGGTACTAGATTCTGGCTCCTGTAAAGTCAATACTAAGTCATCTGCAAATGCTCTCAATTTGTACTGTTTAGCTCCGACTTGTATACCTTTAACCAATTGGTCCCTTCTAATCATATTCAGCAGGACCTCCAGGACCGATATAAAAAGCAGTGGGGAGATTGGGCAACCTTGTCGTGTCCCTTTTTCTATCTTAAATTCCTCCGTCACCACGTTATTAACAATTAACAATTAATTTAGCCTTTTGTTCTGAATAAATTGCACTTATACCATTTCCAAAGCAGGCCTTTTCAATCATCCAAAAGAAAGTCCTAAGCATTCAGTCATAATCTGAAATGTCCCATTGATCCACCTTTCTCTATTTGTTTGAACAGACCTGGTTTTGTACATTAGGGGCACTAATTTTTTTAAAAAATCTGGCCCCTTTTTGGAGCAAAAACTTAAGTCTGCCATCTCAACATTTGCAAAGCAGGTAGAGTTGCTTGCAGAGCAATCACAGAAATCCAGCAAATATAAATGGTAAGGCTGCCTGATATTTAAAACATTTTAGTTTATTAACCAATGGATCACTCAGCTGAATCATGTAATTTGCATATTGCCCAAACTGTAAGATTAATTAGTAATTTTTGTATCGGCTGTGAAAATGCTGTAAGGATGTGCTCATATGTACAGTACATTTACTTTGCATAAGCTCCACTGACCTGAATGGGATTTACTTCCAAATAATCATGCATAGAAATTGGGCTGTTGTTAACTTTTTCAAATATACTTGCTTGGGTCTGTTACTATGTTTTCCCAGTGATCTTTTATGAAAACAGTTTTCACACATCTACTGCTCCAACTCAGAAGTTGGCACCCAAAAATAAAATGAAACAATGGTGTTTGCCACCATAATCACCATGCACATATCTGCACATAGCTGAGGTCTGCTGCTCACACTTTAATGCAAAGTGGGAGAAGCAAGCATCTATGTTTGATACAAAACAACTGCTAAAAATTAAAAGAATTACCTGAAAACACTGTACATGTTTCTTTCAGCTAATTAGGCAATCTGCCCAGGTGTTTAGCACCAAGGCATCATCAGCGCCTTAATTGGAACAGCATTAATCAAAAGCAGAAGTCTAACAATAATTAACCATGCATCATTACCATAATCTAGCCCCTTTATTACATAAGATTCACAAATTACTTGAAGTATCACAATAACCCCTGTTAATAATTATTGCCTGACAAAACTACAAATTAGCTCTTAAATTACACAAAAGCTGACAGGCACAACTATTCTGTATGAAATGGGAACACGAAGCATTCCAAGAGCTGGCAAAGGCTTAAAAACCAGGGGGTGGGCGGCTTGTTTTGTAAAACAAAAAGAGAAAGCAACATACCTTCCGCTATTTTGCCCTCTGTGATGTGGGAGAAAGAATGAAAAATTGCTATCCCCTCTCACCTCACACCAACATGTATACACACTGCAGGCACAAGTTAAACATTTCTAAGGTCCACTGTTTTCAACAGAAGAGATACTCACATGCCTTAATCTACTTTGCTGAAATCAGTGGGACCAAAAAAACTTATTTTGGCTGGATCATGCCCACAAAGTCATAGTTTCAAGTTGCACAAAGCTGGAATTGCTTCTGAATTTGGAGTCCTTGTAACCCAGCCTAAGCATTTGTTCTAATATATAGTGTTCCTTATCTTGGCTATCTTCTCATAAATTATGCTGAAAATTAGCCTGATCTTATGTTTTTGCACTGTGTTCGCATCTGAACTATTTTAAGCTCCTCTCCTTTCACTTTGTGTGGCAGAAACAAAGCTTATTTTTGCAGGGAGCTGAAAATTATTTTCACGTGTGTAGAAGGGCTATGGTCAGCTCTTGCCAGTTGAGCTGTAAATTACATTATTATAATATTAGCAATTATTTGCAGACACATCATTAAGTGATTATTCACAAGAAGGAAAACAAGGCAGAACTGAAAGCACTGTAACAGTGTGGCCCAATTTTAGGGACCACGGGGAGCTAATTCTTCAGACCCATACAACTTGCACAGATGAAATTTTTAAAAATATTTTAAAGTGGAACAGCTTTCCACATAGCTCTAGCCCTGATCCTAACGCCTTACAACTGCGTATCTATCCAAACATAACTGATGGTAACAGAAGCACTACACGGCATCCTAAGTGTGCCTTATGGTAGCATGCCAGTGCTAAATATTCTGCATGCAAGGCAGTGAATGAATTTGCTAAATCCACAGGCAGGATAACTAGATCCATAATCACCACATGCTGAAATGGTTGTGAGGACCAGCCGTTAGGTGCCACTGCTCTTCAACGCTCTTACAACTCTGCTGCTTTTCCATTAATTTTCAGTACACCATGCTGCACATTTTAACTGACTACCTCAACTCATTTTTTTCTGCTGGTCTTCCTGCCACAGCTACAGATAGACCTGGTGTCAGCTGCAAGGAACCAGGAGCCTTGCCAGCACCCACCACCACCATTGATCTCTCTTCCATTGTTGCCACGAACACTGTGGCCACCAGCAGCACTGCAGCTAGTAGTCCTTCCTCACTTGCACGGCCATGTTTATGGGTTCAGGACCTTGTTAGATGTGCAATAATGCTTGGGTTTTGCCTCTGTGACCTTGTTGGTCTATTGTATATTCAGATAACCTCCCCCTGTTCCTATAGGGTAGTCCTCCAGAGTCGGAGAAACGCGCAGGAAAAAAAACTTGGAACATGGAAAATAATGCAATGCCAGTTGTTTTATGATGACCTCAGAAAGCTTTTTATTTCTTTTGTCTGTGGTCCAAAGCAGTTTGCTTCTAAATGCATATTCCACACCTTATTCCAGTCAAAAAGCTTCAGTAACAGCATCATTAAGCAGGCTATTCCCCAGAACTGGGAAAAGAAAACCCACTGTAAAATAACTACAGTTATTAGGTAGCCCAACTGCACTATATAAGAGATACTGTGGTGGTTTAAAAGCGCACAAGCTCTCTGTTTACTCTTTGAAAGAAAAGGGGAAATAAAAGGAGAACTAGGAAGAGAAAACAACCATTGCAGTTGGTTTGGTTGTACTAAGAATAATTGCCGTCAATATTGATTAGTCCTTAGGGACCATACTGAATTTGAAATTTGCAGGCGGTGAAATCCCAGATGATATATACACCACTTGTTATGGCTCCTATGTTTAAACATCTCAGGAAAAAATGTGAAACTAATGGTCTCACATTGGGTATAATGTGTTATCATATAGCAAGGCTACTCCTGTCACCAAATAACAAATTCCAGAAGGGTAGCCACGTTAGTTTATATAGCAGGAAAATACAAATCAAAAGAATCTTGTAGCACTGTAAGACTAAACAATTTATTGTGGCATGTGCTTCTGTAGGTTACAGCCTGCTTCATCAGAAGGATGCAGCAGCCTGGAAAGCTGGTAGGTATATAGTTTTACTTAGTGAAGGTAAACCATAAGAGATTTCGGTACACAATACAATTTGTTAATGATGCCTTAGACTGTAATCCTATACTGACTTACTTGGGAGTATGCCCCACTGAACTCAGTGAGATTTAATCCTGATGAGATGCGTATATAATAGCACTGTAGAAGCCAGCTTAACATTTTGAAAGTACAAAACCTATGTGATTTTAAAATACATATATTGCACCTTCAGGGATGTGTGAAAGGCACACACACATCTAAAGGGCAGGTTTCCACATAACATACATGGAATCCCTGACAGAGAAAGGCTCCCGCTTCAGTGTCAATTGCAGAGAAGAAGCATGAGGTATTTTGTTTTAGTTATCAGTGGAAATGTTATCTAAAAATTTTAAACTCTAAGGGTTCTTCCAGACTGTCACTATTATATGGAAGGGATTTATGATCATTCTTATGCTACTTGGTCTAATTTTTTGGTATACATTAATTCAACTGAAATGGAACATAGACCCTTAGTGGTTATGTTTTAGAAGATTAGGCTAAGGTGATTTCCCCAGTGCCTTGGATTGTGACGATAAAAGATGCATCACATGAATTAAAGTCTGATATTACCTTCCCTATCTCCCCCCCCCCCTTACCCACTCCATTTTTCTTTCCCCCTTTTCTCTCTCTTTCCTTCAATATGTTTAATATTGTTTATATTTTGTCTTATTTTAAAAATTAATAGTTTCTTCTAAAAAAAATATTAGTAAAAATCAGGCAATCTAACCACTGCATGAGTTTTGCACAAGCAAATCAGGATGAATGCTGAATAAACAGGCTGTCCAAACAGTTTGCATTTGTTTGTAATTAATTTGCAAAACAGATAGGTCTTTTTTTCATGGCCACTTACATATTTCATTGGAATGGGCTGGAGGACTTCCCAAGGGGAGTAAGCATCTTAAAGGATGAAGAAAGCTGTATTTCTAATGGAAATACAGACAATGTCGGCACCTGTCTCCATCTTATTCAAGAGAGTGCAGTATATAGAAGGCATTCCTCAGGTATCCGAAGCCCAGACTATTTTGGACTTCGAAATATAGAACAACATAAATCAAATACAATTTATTGTGTGAATGCATTAAGGACTTGGTTGTTGAATTATGTAGCATTTTCTGAGAATTTGTTCCTAGAGAAACAGCACCGCCTACAGGCCAGAACACACTCAAGCAGGCTTTGGGAATCATTTTCCATTAACAAATTCTTAAGGCCAAATCATACGCAGCTATGCCCCTAAGTGACTTTTCGGAAGGGAAATAAATTGCTATCAGTGTTTGCTCAGATGTAACTAGTTAAATGATAATTTTACGATTATCATTTGCTCCCAACTATGGTCCAAACGTTTGTCGAGAACTTTTGACTGTTTGATTTTACGTATAAGTTCAAATGCCAGGTGCAAATGTACATCTCACCCTGCATTTTTCACAATATGGGACACAAGTCTGATATCTAGTACATCCCATTTAACTACTTTTGAAGACCTCAAGACGTAAATTTAATCACCATATATGGTGGAGTTTATTAAAAAAAGCATTTGGAGATTATCGATTTGTACATTTTCTCAATATGTTTGGCAAAACCAGCTCTTTTGACACTCCGATCCAACCGTGATCAGCTGCGGTGCAGAACTCGCCGCCTGTTCTCATTTCCCATCCGCTCAATGCTTGGTTTTGCAAGTTCGCTCCCGAGAACACCACATTAAAATGCATTAAAAATATATTTATTTCATTGGTTGTGTATACATTATATGGATAACCTTGTTTCTTTCCTCGCGGATGGAACTGCGCCACCAAGCTAACCTTGTTTCCATAATAAGGGGAAGAGACGGGGCTCTTTCGAGTACGTATTTAGAATTCCCCTTCCTCGCCCTCCTCGAGCCCGGCCACTTGCGGCGCAGACCAGATAAGCCTCCCCGCCCGCCCTGCGTGACTTTCGCTTTCGGATCCGGCGGAGGCGCCTCGGCTGCCGAGCGAGCGACATGGCGTCCGCCTGGAGGAGAGCCTCGAGGGCTCGGCCGCTGCAGCGGCGCAAGCGGCGGGGATGAGAGCAGCGGCCGAGCGCTCGGGCGCGGCCAGGTGAGCTGCTGGTGGGGCGGGAGCGCTGCCTGCCTGCCCGCCTTCGAAGGCGCCCCAGTGTCCGCGGGGGAAGCGAGGCTGGCGGGGTCGGGCTGGGGCTGCGCCTCGGCGGGTCCCCCGCGCAGCCTGGAGCTTCTCGGCGAGGCGGTGGAGGCCGGGACAAGCCGGGCTCCTCCGCCGACCCTCGCACAGATCGGGCCTTGCAGGCTGGCGAGGAAGGGGAAGGAGGGAAGGAAGTTAGCGAGGGATGGCGGCGCTCATGCGTCGTCTAGCGCCGCCTTCCCGAAGGAAATAGCCGCTGAAATCAACGGGCTGATCTCCTGAGCGATGCTGGTTATATATGGCTGCTGGCTTGTGTTTAAAGTGTTTTTAGGCTACTTTAATTGCATATTTCTGTACAGTAGTACCTTGGTTCTCAAACTTAATCTGTTCCCGAAGTCCGTTTCGAAACCAAAGCGTTCTGAAACCGAGGCGCACTTTCCCATAGAAAGGAATGCAAAATGGATTAATCTGTTCCAGACTTTTAAAAACAACCCCTAAAACAGCAGTTTGACATGAATTTGACCATCTAACGAGATAAAATGAGAGCAATAAACAGTGTACTGCAGTCACAGGATCAATCAGTCAGCAGCTGAAGTGGGTTCCACACAGTCACAAAATCCCCCAAAAGAGCTGCAAAAACAAAAACGCAAAATAAATAGCAAAAACAGACAGACCTCAGTGTAACACTCAAAACGGAAGCATAACAATCAAAACAGAGCGCGTTCAACTTCCGAAAAAGGTTCGCAAACCGGAACACTTCTGGGTTTCCAGTGTTTGGGTTCTAAGTTGTTGGAGTACCAAGGCGTTTGAGAACCAAGGTACCACTGTATTGTGTCTTACATTGCATATTCAGTGTTGTGAGCCACCCTGAATTAATAATAATAATAATAATTTCCCACCCATCTGGCTGGGTTTCCCCAATCACTCTGGGCGAATTACAGCATATACAAAAACATAATAAAACGTTCAACATTAAAAAACAGAATATCTTATACAGACTATAAGTAACCAATAAATCAATAGAATCATAAACATAAAAATAATCAGTTTACAGTTATACCCACATTAAAATAACCGCCAACGGAAGAGCACAGTATAAAATCCACATAATAAGTAAAGTGTTCATCATTAAGGCCCTACAAAAGCCTTCCCTGTTTTTAAATAATGTTTATTTCAGTGGGCTCCAGCGAGCTCAACTTGCACAGGTTTGGATGGCGAGAACGCCACTAAGTGTGTTTGTTGCCTTCATTGTTAGGGCCAAACTACAAAGCAGCTCATACGTATTGTATTAGAATGAAAGGCATCTTTTTTGGAAAGTGTGTGGCTTAGCATCTAAGAAACAAAACCCGAAATCAGTCCTGGAAAAAAATGGATAATAATCAAATAATAAGCGTGCCCCAAGGGCGTTGTTGGCGACATTCTTCAGGGGTGTGAGACTGAGCAGCAGAAATCATAATCAGGCATTTTGACTGAATGTGCATGGGCTGAAAGGGGGGAAGGGAACAGGGGCACACCCACAATCCCTGCCCCAAACATCCCCACATGTTCAGCTGAATGCACTTCGAATCCTGAGAAAGTCTGAAGTGCAGCAAGTCCATGCGGGGGGGGGGGGGGGCTTGTATGTCCCCAGTGTGACAAAATCCTGCCTTGACAAGAGAACCTTAATCTTAAGTGGCTGATGCATAAATATTGTTTCATAAAGACTATTATTATTGGTTAAGGCTTCCTTTTTCAGTACCTTAGCCTCTTCTGTCACCCACACAAAGGGGTTTCTTTCTTTCTTTCTTTCTTTCTTTCTTTCTTTCTTTCATTTTCTTTGGGGGGGGGTCTGCCTTGTTTTTTCCTTCACTGACAAGATCCAGAAGGAGAGGGAAAGAAATGATTTGGGACCGAGTATCATATGGGCAAAAGATAATTAATGGATGCCACCCATATTAAATGACAGTTTGGAAGAACGTTTCATGTTATCCTTTTGGAATCACTGTTTTCTCTGGGATTTTGAAAAAAAAATTGTTTGGTATACATGCAGGAGTCACATCAGCGCTTACCCACCTGTAGAGACCACCACATAGGATGTTATTTTAAACTATGATGACATTTTTCATGGGACCACTGCATTTCTACAAACTTGGTGAGTTAAATCTAGAAAGAATTTAACAGCACGCCCTTCTTTTTCTTCTTGTCTCAGCTGCCTTCTTCTTTGCCAAATAAATTTGATCCTCAACTAGTTTCTAGTCTCAAACTGCCAGGCTGGAAAGAAGACAGCTTTTATAAATAAATGAAATTATGCTTAGAGTCCCTGAGTCTCTTAAGATAAGGGAAACAGACTTTTGCTTAGCTGCTAAAGGAGCTGAAAACATGCACCCAAAGTTAAGCATTTTAAAACAGCATTTTGACGTCATTTTGAGCATCTGCACGTGCGCAAGTGGCGAAACCCGGAAGTAACCTGTTCCTTTGCTTCCGGGTCGCCGGGGAGTGCAACCTGAAAACGCTCAACCTGAAGCATATTTAACCCAAGATATGACTGTAGAACATACCCTAGAAGTGATTGGTTGCCCTGCCCAAGGTCCCCTGACTTAACACACATTATCAAACTTCTCCAAAACTTGTGAAAGCCACAAATCTCAGCTGTTGTGCTTTTCCCAGGAAGTACATTCCACTCTGCATACAAACAGTTTCAAGAGCGTTTTCTACATTGAACAGATACTTTAAAATTTCATATATTTATTGTTTTAATTTATAGTGTACATCAGTGCTCTGATCTCTGCTCTGTGCAGTTTACTTGGTAAGTATTTTTAAACTTCTTAACATTTCCTGCCTGGTTCACGTTGTATTTTGTTGCTTACGAGGAGCAAAATGCACAGCTATTTCATCACGTATGATTGGCAAACCTCGTACTCACCAGTACTTACAACTGTTCTTTTTCGCCACCACAAGAAACCTCGGTTCAACTCAAGTTGAAAATAGAGCCACGGGATTTTGAGTACATATTGATGTGGGAATCTGGAAATAATACAGGGACTCCCTGCTACAATGTGATGTATAGAACGAGAAGGTATCTATCCTTTTTCTAAAATACATTCCCACGTTTTGTAAATGATTGTGAATGACTGATATGGTGCAAGATCATTATTGGCATAGGTGTATCTAGTTATGTTCCTGTTATATGAAGAACAGAAACAAAGCGTTATCTGGAAGATTAAACACGAACAAATTTGATATGGCATGTGATTTTGCAGACTGCAT
Organism: Podarcis pityusensis; assembly: GCF_964106645.2. Classification (NCBI taxonomy): domain Eukaryota; kingdom Metazoa; phylum Chordata; class Lepidosauria; order Squamata; family Lacertidae; genus Podarcis; species Podarcis pityusensis. The sequence goes on from NC_138027.1 coordinate 52,866,610, forward strand.
TCCACTTTATCATGACTTTTGTATTGGCTGGGGATATGCACCCATAAACTGGATAAATATTGAGTTATCTGCATTCTAAGAGAAGAGTTGCCCTCTTTCCAGGGGTATACCTTGCAGTTGGCTAGGTTGGCCCCTGTCAAGGGCCTTGGGCCAGGGAGATACACTCTGGCTCAGAGTGGCTGGATGGGAAAGCAGTAAGCAGAGGGAGGTAAGAAGGCAGAGAGATGGATTGACTGACTGACTGCAGAGGAGGCGAGGGAGACACAGCAGAGCAGTCCCAGTGGCCATGGAGGAAGTCACTGGTGATGAAAAGCAAACTTTGACTTTCTGGTCCATGGTTTCTCTTGGCTTCGGAGGCACCAATACATCTCCTTGCCAAGGGCACAAGGGACCCTAGGTACACCACCGTTTCTTCTGCACTGCCTTCCCACAGACCTGAAAGCCATCTCGCTCACTCTCCCCATCCACAAATACAGCCCTCTGTCCTTTTCTCATTACTGGAGGTGGCAGTAGAGGAGTCCAAAGGAAGCATTTCCTCCTCAGTCCTGCTTCCTTTGGCTCCTCACATTGACACATGGACTAAAAAAGCAATAAAACATGGTAGATTAGCTATAGTTGCTAAAAAAGCCTAGTTATTCTCAACAACGAAAAGGGGGTGAATCTCAGAAACAGACTACACATGAAAAATAAGCATATATTTGAAAAGCCACCAAATGTACTTTTGCACTGACATCCTTCTCACAGAATGGGACACTTCATATCAAATTAGGGGATGAGGGTGAGTAAATATATGCTTGATCTCACTCCGGAATTCTGGACAACTTTCATGTGATGCTTTTGAATTGCTGCTTTATATCTAGTTAGGAAGTACTGAATGTTCATTGGCTCCTCCTTGTTTCCATTTAAAGTTATCCAACACCAAACATGAAGATTGTCACGGAGTGTTCCAATATCACACGTTCATTCTGTAACTTGACAAAAGAGTTTACAGATCCCTACGAGTCATACAAAATTGTAGTGGAGCAGGTCACAGAAGACGGAGTGCATTCTTCAGATACTTCATTCAGTCCATATGCTGACAGTAAGTAATTTGCTCCTTATTTATGTTTGAAGCACATGCCTTATGCTTCCTATAAGTCCTAGATCCAACCACACAGATTTCACACTAGCCAAGACAGAAGGTAGAGGCCAGTTGTCAACCCCCACTACGTCATCTCCCAGCAGGCTCCAAAGCTGTCACTGCCCTGCCCTGCTTCTACTTGTTTCAATTGATGCTGCTGAGGCTTCCAGCTGGCAGAGCCCTGGCACCAGCAACCTCATGCAATTCTAGCTCCCCAAACCCCCAAGACTCGCTCCTTCTTCAGTGTATTATTTTCAGTTATTTATATCATCCTTTTTTAAGTGCCAAGAGGTCTCGTGGTCCTGACAAGCTTTATCTCCAGCTCTCTATGGGCATCCTCTTGCTTTTCAATGGAATGAATGGCAAACTACACCCCACTAAGATCAGAACTCAGGACTAGGTGCCATATTCAGAGCAGACTTTCGGGAGCAGAAATGAGGATCAAAGAAGGCTGAAGGCCAACAAGTTAAGAGGTTTAAAGGTCAGTTTGGGGAAATTTCCAATCAGTAGAACCCCCGCCATACATATTTAGCCTTCAATCTGAAAGAAGCATACCTGGGAGAACGTTGTATCATTTCATTTGAGATCTTATGTCCACGTTAGTAGTGCATTGGATTGTAATTTTATTAATTTCTCTAGGGCAGAGCTTCCCAATCACATTGATTCCTTCTTTTCTTCCTTTCTTTGTTCAACAGCATGCCTAACACCACCCCAGTTTGAGATTTCTGCTTGTCCAAGCTGCGCAAATGTGACAGTGAAACTTTCAGCCTCGTTACTTCATGTATATCAAGAGCTTGATTATACGGTCACAGTGATAAGAGACAATGTCAAGGAAAAGGTTGGTTGCTTATGATTAAAAGGGAAATGGTAGACAGTATCAAAATTAATTCACTTCATCTGTAAGAAAGCTGCTATTTCTGTTTCTAGTTCAGGTATATCCAAACTTAATGGTTCTGCTTCCTGATCCATAGCCCTGTCTATCCTCCAAGGCAGGCCTAGAGTTCCTGTCTGGGTGGGTTTCACCCATTCACTTCAATGGAGTGGGCAGCTCCCCATGTTTTGCCCTTTCAGTGGCTGTTGACATTGAGATAGACCAGAAGGGCTGTATATGTTTTGGAATGCCAGCAGGAATTGCTGGATTGAGATGTTTTGGATTAATAGGGTAGACCACTTCCCATGCCAGTACTTGAGGATTGGGCATAGCAACAGCTAAACCAGCAGAGTCCAAAGGTTGGAGGCTATGTTGGTATTGCTGTGCCTTTGTACTGTTGCTGCAAGAAGAATTGGTAAGGCAAATATTTAGCAGATGAACATAAATGATAATCTTACTTATATATAGCTTTTTGTATTTCCAGAGCACTTTAGGAAACATTTTCATAGGTATCCTTACAATAGCCCATGACATAGGCTAGTGTAATTATCCCCCCATACTACAGATGCTGGGCTTTGACTGCAAAAGAGTGTGCAAGGTTGTGTCTTGACCTCATGGAAAGGTGAGACTTTCCACGTAACAGTCAAGTGTGTTTCATCAGCCCTCATATTTGCATTTGTCCTTTGTATGACATACTCAATTGTCAATCTTTTTCTTCTTCTTTTCTAGCGTGTTATCAATACAACCAGACAAGAGAGTTTCCACACTGTCATTGGAGATTTGAGTTTCAATACAAATTATTGTATTGCTGTTGATGTGAGAACAAGTCTAAATAATCAGTGCGCTCCGTCTGTCCCCAAATGCCTTATCCTCAGCTCCAATAATATATCAGGTATAATGAATTAAGGGGTGGGGAGGGGTTGCAGAGAATTAATTTAAAATTATTATTTTCTTAATTAAAAAAAAAAACTAATAATAGATTATTGCTTTTAGTATTTCAAGTAATGGTTTTTAAAAAAATATTATGAATTTTGGTTATCTAGTGCTCTGTGTGCCCAATAAAACCAGAGTGTTTCACAATAGCCCCCATATTCACTGTTCTTTAATCATGTTCTTTTTATCTTACAGTTCATATTATATTACCAGCGTTGTTGGGTATATTAATGTCATTGACAGTAGTACTCACTCTATTTGTCCTGTATAAAGCCGGTGTTATTTGCTTAAGATGGAGGAAATGGCCAAGAGTCTTGGTATGTAGCCTTGAGACGGATTCTTTTTTTAAGATAAATAGCTTAATAAGCTCTACTGTATGTATGTATATAGAATTTTATTTATTTTTATTTATTTAATTTTATTTATTTATATTTATTTTCTATCGTCGTCTTTTCATGAAACATTCATTGTTCAAAAGACCTAACGGTCAGTCCCAGGGTCAATGCCAGTTACATAGGGTCAGGTGATCTGAAAGTTTGCCCTCTCTGCCTCTCTCTCCTCTGTAATCTGTAAATTTCAAAATTGTTTTTCTTTTCAGAGCATCACACCAAAATTAGACTATTCCCTTTTTAAATCAGAACCGGAAGAAGTGCACACCGTCCAGGTCAGCCAACAAAGTAAAAAAAAAGTATGTGGATACAATTCCGATGAAGAGGACAGTGACAGCATTGCTGGAAATGATGATTTATATACTGCACGTGGTTTTTTGGGGCAGACTTCAAAGTCCTGCTCGCAGGAGGAGCCACCGTCCCTAGACTGCTCATCCACTACAAGTAAAATCGCTGACCCCCAGGATGAGGAAACAGAAAACCTTCTGCTCATAGGCTGCTCATCTGCTACAAGTGAAATGCCTAAACCCGTAGATGCTGAAGCAGAAAACCCTCAGAATGATACTAGCAAAGAAGAAAGCCCAACAATTCAAATATTTCATCCTTCTCCTGAAGTGGACTCTGCTAATGAGCCAGACCTGGAGTGCAGCAGCTGTTCCAATGTAAACTTAAATACTGTGGTGCTAGGAATATCTGGCAAAAATGTGACTGCTTCTGCAACACTAAGCTCTTGCCAAGAGAAGGCTGTGGGCTTGAAAGAGTTGTGTGTTTCTGATGCATTCGAGCCGAAACATATCACTGATGTGCTAGAAATGCAGAATTCTGACATTCCTAACCTCTCTTGTTCCTGGCAAAATTCTAATGGGTCTGGAGAAAGTGAGTCATCGGATTCAGAAACGGACTGTGTTGGTGAATACATGAGCAGATGAATCAAAGATGAATAAAAGAATAGCATCTTCCTGTACGATATATATTCCTATGTCAAGGGACTGGGTGGGATCTTCTGTCTAATGCTATCAGTATTGTACAAGTACATATGAAAATGCAGCACTGTTGTGAATTCCCACAGCATTACTATCATTTTCTGTTCACTTTTTTTTTTAACGGGGGGCAAGCCACTTACTAGTCTGCTTCCAGTATAACTGAGTACCCACAATCTGTCATGGCCTGGTTGGATGCAGAGAAATGATGGGAGGAACCAGCTGGGGGACCACCAAGGGAAGAAGGCTCAGAGGCCAGGGAGTGGTGGTGGGAGGACAATGAGTGGTCAGAAGGAGAAGACAGAGAAGAGGTGTCACAAGCTAACAGGGCTTAGTGAGCCTGCAGAGTCTGTGGTAGAGGGAAGTCCAGAATCAGAGGCAGAGACTGAAGCAGGAGGGTGGGAGGAGAGAGGCCAAGAGACAGAGATGAGTCAGGCTGATGAAGGCTCCCTGGTGTTTTCTTCTACTGCAACAAGCTCCCCTTCCCCTTGTCTCCTAGAACCAGAAGGGGCATGAAAAGTGCAGCGGAGAGATTGGTGATGCACAGACATAGCCTCTGATTGCTTGGGGGGGGGGGGGAATCCTGGAGAAGAGAGGACTTAGGTAGCTGTGGGTAGGTGGGGACCTTCAGTCTCAGCAACTGCTTTATGGGCGCAAACCTACCAGGCATAAGTTGCTGCACTCATTAGGCCAGGCACTTCTGTACAGATTGTGTTTTTGCTAATAAAGAGTTAACTCCAGCTTGCACAGTGTGACTTACTGCTGACTGACTCCTGAGACAACCATTTGTGAAAGCTGGAAAATAAATCCAGCCTTTTGTGTTTCTAGAATAGAATTACAGTGGTACCTCTGGTTAAGTACTTAATTTGTTCTGGAGGTCTGTTCTTAACCTGAAGCACCACTTTAGCTAATGGGGCCTCCCGCTGCCGCCGTGCTGCCAGAGCACAATTTCTCTTCTCATCCTGAAGCAAAGTTCTTAACCTGAGGTACTATTCCTGGGTTAGTGGAGTCTGGAACCTGAAGCGTATGTAACCTGAACCGTATGTAACCCAAGGTACCACTGTAATTGCAAACATGCATCGCAATATCTTCCGATCCTGTTCTATGTTCATTCTAAATAACCTCCGTCTTGAGGTTGGATTTGTCGATCACAGTTGATCAGCTGTGCCACTTGATCATCAAGTGTTGTTGACCATGGTGAAGCACTTCGCTGGTAATTAATTGACTGTGAATGGATTTCCTGTTATCTGTAATACATAGCCTAAGACCCTGAGGGTTGTAACTCATTATGCCTGTTTATTCAGAGAACTGGAGGGTTCAGGGCCTTCAGATAGACTATATGTGAACTTATGCTAGGGAATGCGTTCATTGTGCCTTGTGATCCAATTCATACCTTTGTGTGTTTTTCTATCAGTATGAAGCATTCCCTCACCCTCAGATTGTTGGCAGGCTTTAAACTGGCTCTGTGATTTTTTGCGTTGCAAAGACTCCAGTGTTCTAATTAGAGAGGTGGCAAAGAGAGATGCTAATATACTTGACCTCTTTACTGTCTGTCACACTGGGATAATCTTTGATCAGTTTCTCATTGCAGAGAATCTGATTGTAGCAATTGTTGGAGTGGCTGGACGTAGGAAGGGGTTAATTTCCTTCATGAGCATAAATCACCCCGTGGGTGAGGTAAATCACAGGTGCAAGGTCAAATGAGCCAGTTGCAAGGTCAAATGGCTCAGAGCCCTGACTATATTTGTGATTAATGTATGCCAGCTAGTTCAGTCTTGGTTAGTTGGTGTTAGAGGAATGTTGATATTTTGTATATAGAATCATAGAATATGAAGGGACCCTGAGGATCATCTGTCACGGCTAAAATGGCCGCTGTTTCTTTAATGCAAATAAAGCTGGGTCAGCATGACTCAGCGGCCTGCACCAAGTTGTATATATAGAGTGAGAAATGTTAGTTTGCTGAGGCTGGTGTTTGGGTTGGTTGGTTAGTGCTGGTGTGTATAGTTATTCAGTCGTGTTTTGCACAAAGACTTTTAAGAATAAAACTCTGCAAGGATATTCTCGTGGACTCTTTTTGTGGCGACAAGGAGACTGAGGAGACAAAGGGAGGTCAGAACCCTTTCCTCCTTTTTTGCTTTTTACAAACACTGACATCATCTAGTCCAACCCCCTGCAGTGCAAGAATATGCAGTTGTCCCTTACGGGAATCGAACCCACAACCTTGGTGTTCTCAGCACCACGCTCTAACCAACTGAGCTACCCGTATCTGAAAAGCCTACAAGCTGGAACTTCCTTTTCTGTGTATAACTTTTATCCAGGGCTGTTTGCTAAGCTTATTTACTTCTACAACAGTAAAAAGATTTGGACCTTAGTCTGCTTCTGTGTGGTGTCTGGTACTGCGAGCAAGATCCACACACTTGCACTGAGTGTGCATCTTATATCAGATTCCCAACAGCAGTGCAATCGTGTAATGTTAGCCTCTCAAACTGCACTTCACTTTCAAACGTGTAGGTGAGGGAGCTTAACTATTAAATGTCCATTCTAAATTGCTCCTGAGCCACGAGGTTCCTTTTTAAAAAACATAAAGACATCTCTGTGGCTTAACTATGCATTTCAATATAAAGAGTAGTTAGCACCTAAAAGTGTCATTTGATATCACCATCTTTCTAAAATACAGAATAATTTATATCTTCTATATCAACTTACAGCAGGAAGAGCCATTATGAGTGGCCAGTAAGATTTCCTAAGGCCCAGCAGGTTGTTTCCTGTAGCTCTGGAGAGCTCTGGTTCAGACTAATGAAAGTTGGAGTAAACAACATCTGCGTGACCTATGGTTCCCCATCATTGCTGTGGTTGCACACATATTATTAGACTGTACTGCTTCCCATTTGCAACTATGGCAGATGTTTGTGAAGAGTCAACATATTTGGGGGAGAAATCTAGAATTCAGCTTCCTCTTCTCAGCACATCACACCTTAGATCAGGTAGTAAAATAGCTAACTGATCCCCTTGAAGGAACAGGTGCCTAGTCTGGGAGTATTCCTGAATTTCAGTCTGCCAATGGAGTCCTATTTGGAGTACTTACGTCCAGCATAGACTGATTTGTGAAGAATAATAATTTATTTGTACCGCACTCCAGCTATGTCCATTCACAGACCTGGTAGTCTCGCCTCAGTTGCCCATGGTCAAGAGACCTCCTCTCTGCTACTGCCATACCTTCTAAGTGGGGCTGCCCTTGATGATGGTAGGGATGGTGCAAAATGAGGCTGCTAGGTTGGTGGGTTGGATGCCCCATTAGCTAAAGTGGTGCTTCAGGTTAAGAACAGTTTCAGGTTAAGAACAGACCTCCAGAACGAATTAAGTTCTTAACCCGAGGTACCACTGTGCAGCCTACGTCCCATGCCCCCACCTCCTAACAGTTTGTATTTGCCTTATTTTGGTTCACCACTTTGTGACCTTAAGGCATTGATGGCCAAACTTGGCCCTCCAGCTGTTTTGGAACTACAATTCCCATCATCCCTGGCCACTGGTCCTGTTAGCTAGGGATGATGGGAGTTGTAGTCCAAAAACAGCTGGAAGGCCAAGTTTGGCCATCACTGCCTTAAGGTAAAGGGCAGATGTAAATATCTATATAAATAAATAAATAAATCCCTGTTGGTTGCATTACTGCAGAGAATTTGTTTCTTTTTCCATTGGTAGATATTGGCTACTACTTAAAACAGGGCATTTTGATGTGGAATATACCAAATCTGCTCTGTTGGTTCCTTTGAGGCAGTTTTTGAACACTTTCGTTTTCTCACAGGCATTTGCTCTTGTAAACTTCAGAGACCTATCCTGTTTATGATAACTTTCATTGACTTCCTTAATGGATTTGTTTTTGGAGAGACTTCAGTCAGACAGCACATCAGAAATCTGAGACTGGTTGGCATCTGTCTTGTCTTGGGAGACAATGGAGGCCTGTGCCTTTTTAGGTGAAGTCAAACTGTCAAAAGGTTACAGCTGCTGCTGCTGTGGCTCCCGATATGGGAGACACAGGTTTCATTGCAACTGGGGCAGATGCAGGCGTCCGGTTGTGCTGCTGCAGATGCACACTAAACAATAAAAGATGACTGGAGGCCCTACATTAAAACCACCTATATTAGTCATGAAACACATGCCTTGCGGTTAAACACTTGCATGCAGCTGTTAACGGAGAACACATCTAGTTTCCCCCATCTGCATTGCTTTCGTATTGGTTTCAGTATTATACTGCTTATTTCACCAAACACCATGGAAAAGTGATCATAAGCCCCCTTTAATTCAGGATATAGCTAGTGACCAGATTACTTTCTTGCTACAATTAACAATTAATTATTTTTATTAATATATTTCTAGGCCCCCCCCCCGCCACCTTTCAGGGCAAGCCCTGATAATTAGACTGCAATTGACGTGGGCCTGTTTCTCAAATGTGCCTGCTTATTTCTATGTGGGCTTCCAACTGGCTTTCATTTTACTTGAACCACCATTTCAAAGCAACCCTGGGAGATTTGGCACACACTGCAGTATGAGGTTGAGTATTCCTGCAGCTAAACCAGACCTTGGTCCATGTTATCTTACTGAAGCAAAGTCACATCTAGCCAAGCAAGCATGAAGGCTATGTATAATGTGCAATGTCATAGAGTGTGGTATTCACTTGTGCTGACTGCATTGTATTATTATAACTATTGCTTACTATTTTGTTAAATACACAGACACAGGGCAATATCAAACTGTTTTACTCAGAGTTGGTCTACTGAAATTAATGAACATGGCTAAGTTAGGTCTATTCGTTTCAGTAGGTCTCCTCTGTGTAAAATTAGCTGTGCAACTCAGTTTTCCCAATAGATTAGCCCATGCCTTCCTCACAAAGGGTTATGTACCACAAGGAAAATGAAGTGAACAAAATAATTTCAGATTACTTTAGTAAAACGTATGTGCAAAGTGAGTACAGTTATGATACTTCAAGACATACAAAATTATTAATCCTTTAAAATAGGTACAGAGAAAATACATATAATACTGAGGTAACTGCAAGAACTTCTGCTGGGTAAGAAAATATTCTGGCATTATTTTCCTTAGTCCAGTTATGGCAAGAACTTCAACCTGCTCTTTCAAGTACTGGACAGCAGGTCTGCTCCCGTGAAGCAGGCAATTGTTCTCAGAATGCTCAGAAATCACACAGAACATTGCAAGGAAGGGTGTTCCTCTTTCCCACTGTGAAGGAATGAAACTGTTTAAACCATTTTGTGTCCTGTTTGGGGTTGTCAAAGAGTTTTAGTTTGTTCTGACAAGGAGGATCAGAAGATCACAGAAAAGTCCACTGTTCAGTCCAAGAACCTGACATCTAAGAGGAAAATAAAACCTAAACGCTATTGTAGGAGAAGTCCCAAGAAATTACACAAAAGAGAAACCGAAAAAGAAGTCTCCTGCCTTTCTGACTGCCCAAAATGTTGGGAGGATACATTTAAAATAACGCGTGCAAATAAAGCTTGCAAAGAATGCTAAAATGAAGAAAAATGCTAACAGGCTGCTATGCATCCAGCCTCCAGGAACAGAAGTTGCCAAACACTGGCATAGTTTAGGCCAGGTTTAGCTGGATGTTTTTCCCCATGTTGTTTTCATTTCCTGTAATGGTTAATGTTCAAGCTGTTTTAAAATAAGCCCTTCCTGTGCCTCTGCATGGAACATCTTTACAGTAACTGTTTAGAGAGCTGCTATACAAATCCATTGAGCAAAAGTTACATTTGTTTTGCTCTGTGTATGGCATGGCTATTCACTCCATGCCTTCTTGCCTTATTTATTTATAAAAATGATTTATATACTATTGTATTATTTAAAAAATCACAGCAGTTTACAACAATATAAAAAACCCCCTACAGTAAAACAATAAAAAGTTAAAACCAAGTTAAGGCAAAAATAATTAAAAACAACCGTCAGTACAGCATTGTGGGGGATATACTCTTCAATTGCCTGCACAGGCCAGGTGGAATAGAAACATTTTCAACACTTCCGGGTTGGCGCCATCGCCGAATGGCGGACTCCCTCCGAGCTCCGGAGGGAGTCTGCTCGGCAGGGGCTGGGTCCTACAGCGCCGGCGACGCGGGGACCCTTAAAAACCACGGGCACGGAGTCCGTGGACATGGGTGACTCGGCTTGCACCATTAGCGCCCTCCCGACTCGTGAAGGAGCCTTTTTAAAGGCTTCGGATCGGGTGCCGGGGAGCGGCGTGGTGCTTTGAGTCTTCTGCTTTCCCTGCCGAGCGCAGCCGCATGCCATTCGACGGAGAGCGCTGACTTCTTCCATTGAAAATTTGGACTATTAACAACAACCCATGAGTAATTGGGAAACCGGGTTCAAAATTTCGGATTTGGCACGAGCGGGGGCGATTTAAAAAGGAAGTCAATCCCCCCCCTACTGTAAGCATTCCAAAACAAGGACTGGGTAACCAAGGTCCAAAGGGAAGTATACTCCTGATAAAAATCATTAATTTCACGATGGGAAATTATAAGAACTGTGCTGGAGGAGAAGAGTGGAGGGTGAGAAGAAAAATGCAACCCCCCCCCGGGAACCGGGGCGATTCGCGGAGCCTGGTGAAGAGAGACGGAGACTTTGACAGCTGTCAAAGTAGCTGTCAAAGCTGGAGAAATATAAAGAGGACTTTGTTATGAGGACTTTGCTGGTTAATTTTGTTACAATTTGCTATAATATGGATATAAACTGTTGGAAAATAAGCAACAATTTGACTTTTGGATTAGAGGATACAAAGTTATTACAATCCCCCTAGAGGGGTTTCGGGACATTACAAGAACGGTCGTAAGTGGAAAAATACTCTGGGATTCGCACAGGACTTGTTATCTTCTGGGAAAGCTGCAAAACTGAAATAGTATTTTGTCTACAGAGGTATTTACACTAAAGGAGACAATAGAATTTTCTATTGAAGAAAGGAAGGGACTGGACGTAAGTTTTTGTTCCTGAATAACAAACCTCTGTAGAGATACCAGATTTCTGAATTAGAAAGTTTTAGCAGCTGAACAGGACAAGAAACCTGAGAAAGTGAGGAATAAGAAGAACAAAGGACTGATTACGACACGGAAAGAACAACGGGAGGAGTGGTAAAGATCAAGGAAATTAAAGGCCTTTGTTAGATTGGACACTTGAAGTTAAATATTATTAAAATTAATAAATTAAAAGAAAACCGGCAAGATGGAATCGGGGAGAAATCTGGTCATGAATTGAGACTTCCAAGCTGATAATGTATAGACTGATGGACATGGGGAATTCAAACCGGGGAAGGGGGGGAGAGATTTGGAATCCAAAGGCTGTGTAACCATCTTTTGAATTTTTCTATATCTCTTATTTTCTATTTCTTTACATAACTTACGCATGTCATTTTATTTTGATTGGACGTGTTTAAAAAAAGGGAATTCGTGGAAGGAACTGGGGTGGATCTTGGGGAAAATCTTTTTTCTTTCCTTGTTAATGATGTGGGACGGTGGTAAGATTTGTACAATTCAATTTGGATAGTGGGTTAAACAAATTAAGCTTCAAATTGGGAGTGAGAGCTTGTAGAACCAAATTAAGGAAAGGGGAATACAGTCGGGGGGGGGAGGGGGGGAGTCCCAGAAAGTAGGCAATGAAAGTAAGGTTTTTAAATATCTTTTTTTCTTTTTCTTTTTTCTTTGTATTTCTATATTTTTGGAAACTTTAATAAATATGATTAAAAAAAAAAAAAGAAACATTTTCAACAGGCGTTTAAAAGTTGGCACAGAAGGCACTCACTGAATCTCTCTTGGCAGAGTAGGACTGGGTTGATCACACTAAAGGCTCGCATTCATGAGCCTACCACTAAGCTATACAGAAGTTGCCTGACCAGAAATAAGGCCAGTGGCTCCTGCCCACTTCAGGGACAATGTGGAGCAGACAAATGGTGATTAAACACATCTCTTCTCAAAATCCCTCTCCCCCTGCACAGAGTAGCTGCAACAAGCTTTTTAGACCCAACAAGGTTATAGCAGGGGCCCAGTACATTCATCACCCATCAGCCATTATTTCTGTGTTCAACATGATGATCTTGCACAGTACGAGGAAGGCCGTAGTCTTGATTACAGGAATGTTGAGGGAAATGTCTTCACATTAAATGGTTTTAAACTTCATGCAACTCAAGGGTGTTATGAAGATGGCAACATCCATTCCAGACCATTGCTACAATCAGATTCTCTAGAATGAGAAACTGATAAAAGATTATCCCACTACGACAGGCAGGAAGAGTTCAAGGACAATAGTATACCTTTTTGCGTCCTTTCTAACCACATCGCTGGAGCCCTTGTCAAGCAAAGGATCACACAGAACCGGTTTAAAGCTTGCCAATAATATAAGGAAGGGTGAGAGTTACTTCATCCTCATAAAGAAAGACAGACATGGGTACAAATAGGACCAGTGGAAAAGGACAACTGAAGTGCATGTCCAAGTGTGAGTTGACAGATATTAAATGTGATGGCAGTAAACATTCCGGTTCACAAAATAAACTGAGGTATAGATAAAGGGCTATGAACCCTGGGGGTCTAAAAGATCACTGGCAGGAAAACAGGAGAACCATTCTGGAACAATTACCAGCAAAGTGTTGTATCATGCCTAAGAACACTTGATGATCAAGCGCAATGGTTGAACATTGTAACAAGAGAAATTCATCCTCAAGACAGGCAAGGTCTCTGTTATTTTGGAAGACAATTAGACCATGGGATTGCCAAAAACCATTGAAGAGCATACCATATTAATGCTACAGAAATTAACAACAGCGCTGCATTTTCACATGTACTTGTACAATACTGATAGCATTAGACAGAAGATCCCACCCAGTCCCTTGACATGGGAATACATTGTTTTACTGGAAGCTGAAAAATGCTAACTTGAGCATTCATTGATTCATCTGCTCATGTATTCACCAACACAGTCCGTTTCTGAATCCGATGACTCACTTTCTCCAGACCCATTAGAATTTTGCCAGGAACAAGAGAGGTTAGGAATGTCAGAGTTCTGCATTTCTAGCGCATCAGTGAAATGTTTCAGTTCAAATGCATCAGAAACACACAACTCTTTCGAGTCTGCTGCATCCTCTTCGAAAGGGCTTAATGTTGCAAGAATGTCCATATTTTTGCCAGATATTCCTAGCACCACAGTATTTAAGTTTACATTGGAACAGCTGCTGCACTCCAGGTCTGGCTCATTAGCGGAGTCCACTTCAGGAGAAGGATGAAATATTTGAATTGTTGGGCTTTCTTCTTTGCTAATATCATTCTGAAGGTTTTCTGCTTCAGCATCTACAGGTTTAGGCATTTCACTTGGAGCAGATGAGCAGCCTATGAGCAGAAGCTTTTCTGTTTCCTCATCCTGGGGGTCAGCTATTGTACTTATAGTGGATGAGCAGTCTAGGGACGGTGGCTCTGCATTGTCCTCCTGCGAGCAGGACTTTGAAGTCTGCCCCAAAAAACCATGTGCAGTATATAAATCATCATTTCCAGCAACGCTTTCACTGTCCTCTTCATCGGAATTGTATCCACATACTTTTTTTTTACTTTGTTGGGTGACCTGGACGGTGTGCACTTCTTCCGGTTCTGATTTAAAAAGGGAATAGTCTAATTTTGGTGTGATGCTCTGAAAAGAAAAACAATTTTGAAATTTACAGATGGGAAAAATAAAATAGATGCCTTCAAAAAAGATAGGGGTGTGATACATAGTTGAATATTAATATTAATAGATATTAATTGGATGTCAATATTTTGGCCTTAATCCCGAAACCCTCCACAGATGTAAGAATCTTTTGGCTTTCATTGGGATTTGCTTCCATTTTCAATAAAGGGGGTTTTGTTGAAAAAGCCCTGAACAGTCTGGTTCTTTCTTCACTTATTTATTCCAGCTTTTTATGGTCTTGAGGCCAGATACCTGGGACACAAGGCTAAATGTAAATGTTGTGGTGCTGTTGATTACAAGTCCTATCAAATAACAACAACAACAGAATATTCAAACACAATAAAACATCAAACATTAAAAACTTCCCTAAACAGGTCTGCCTTCAGATGTCTTCTAAAGGTCAGAAACAGTAGTTGTTTATTTCCTTGACCCCTGATGGGAGGCCATTCCACAGGGCGTGCGCCGCCACCAAGAAGGCCCTCTGCCTGGTTCCCTGTTACCTCACGTCTCGCAGCGAGGATCAAGTGTTAACAGGATAGAGAAACTGGTCAGATTATTTGTCCATCACTGACAGCAGCTCTCCAGGCAGAGAGGGCAAACTCTCATATCACCTGACCCTATGAAACTGGCATTGACCCTGGGACTGACCCTTAGGACTTTTCAACAATGAATGTTTCATGAAAAGAAGATAGAAAATAAATAAAATTCTATATACATATGTCAGGGAACTGCCATCAGTGCCGGAGGGAGAGAGCAAAATCCAGAGGGATTCCAGAGAGCGTCCCGGGATTGGGAGAGGCAGCCCATCTTCTGGGGAAGAGAATCACCGTAGCACCAGTGGAGAAGGGGGTCAGATGGGGGAAGTGGCGAGGCGGTCCCATGACTCCTTGCCGGGGACCAGCGGGGAGAGTAGGGGTCCTCCGCTGCCTACGCCCTCCTTGCGCAGAAGGCTTTCGCGCAGAGAGAGTAGGAGGAGATTAGGCGTCAAAGAGCTTCTTTGCTGGAAGAAGTTTAAGAAACGCCCACTGACGGATTCTGCCAGTGATTGAGACAACCACGGGTGAGTGGCTGTCCGGACAGAAAAGGTTCACTCAGGCAACCCAGCCAGGTGTTTGCACCGGTTTACGCACGAGCAACCCCTAGAACCACTACAGCATACATACAGTAGAGCTTATTAAGCTATTTATCTTAAAAAAAGAATCCGTCTCAAGGCTACATACCAAGACGCTTGGCCATTTCCTCCTTCTTAAGCAAATATCACCGGTTTTATACAGGACAAATAGAATGAGTACTACTGCCAACGGCATTAATATGCCAAACAACGCTGGTAATATAATATGACCTGTAAGATAAAAAGAAGGTGATTAAAGAAAAGTGAATATGGGGGCTATTGTGAAACACTCTGGTTTTATTGGGAACACAGAGCACTACTTTACCAAAATTCATAATATTTTTTTTTTAAACCATTACTTGAAATACTAAAATCAATAATCTATTATTAGTTTTTTTAAATTAAGAAAATAATAATTTTAAATTAATTCTCTGCAACCCCTCCCCACCCCTTAATTCATTATACCTGATATATTATTGGAGCTGAGGATAAGGCATTTGGGGACAGACGGAGCGCACTGATTATTTAGACTTGTTCTCACATCAACAGCAATACAATAATTTGTATTGAAACTCAAATCTCCAATGACAGTGTGGAAACTCTCTTGTCTGGTTGTATTGATAACACGCTAGAAAAGAAGAACAAAAAGACTGACAATAGAATGTGGGGATAATTACACTAGCCTATGTCATGGGCTATTGAAAGGATACCTATGAAAATTTTTCCTAAAGTGCTCTGGAAACACAAAAAGCTATATATAAGTAACATTATCATTTCTGTTCATCTGCTAAATATTTGCCTTGCCAATTCTTATTGCAGTAACAGTGCAAAGGCACAGCAATACCAGCGTAGCCTCCGGCCTTTGGACTCTGCTGGTTTAGCTGCTGCTATGCCCAATCCTCAAGTACTGGCATGGGAAGTGGTCTACCCTATTAATCCAAAACATCTCAATCCAGCAATTCCTGCTGGCACTCCAACAATATATACAGCCCTTCTGGTCTATCTCAATGTCAACAGCCACAGAAAGGACAAAACATGGGGAGCTGCCCACTCCATTGAAGTGAATGGGTGAAACCCACCCAGACAGGAACTCTAGGCCTGCCTTGGAGGATAGACAGGGCTGTGGATCAGGAAGCAGAACCATTAAGTTTGGATATACCTGAACTAGAAACAGAAATAGCAGCTTTCTTACAGATGAAGTGAATTAATTTTGATACTGTGTACCATTTCCCTTTTAATCATAAGCAACCAACCTTTTCCTTGACATTGTCTCTTATCACTGTGACCGTATAATCAAGCTCTTGGTATACATGAAGTAACGAGGCTGAAAGTTTCACTGTCACATTTGCGCAGCTTGGACAAGCAGAAATCTCAAACTGGGGTGGTGTTAGGCATGCTGTTGAACAAAGAAAGGAAGAAAAGAAGGAATCAATGTGATTGGGAAGCTCTGCCCTAGAGAAATTAATGAAATTACAATCCAATGCACTACTAACTTGGACATAAGATCTCAAATGAAATGATACAATGTTCTCCCAGGTATGCTTCTTTCAGATTGAAGGCTAAATAGGTACGGCGAGGGTTCTACTGATTGGAAATTTCCCCAAACCGACCTTTAAGCCTCTTAACTTGTTGGCCTTCAGCCTTCTTTGATCCTCATTTCTGCTCCCGAAAGCCTGCTCTGAATACGGCACCTAGTCCTGTGTTCTGATCTTAGTGGGGTGTAGTTTGCCATTCATTCCATTGAAAAGCAAGAGGATGCCCATAGAGAGCTGGAGATAAAGCTTGTCAGGACCTCGGGACCTCTTGGCACTTAAAGAATCATGATATAAATAACTGAAAATAATACACTGAAGAAGGAGCGAGTCTTGGGGGTTTGGGGGGCTAGAATTGCATGAGGTTGCTGGTGCCAGGGCTCTGCATGCTCTGGCACCGGGGGGCGGTGAGCAGGCAGAGGGGGGGCTGGTGCACGTCCCAGGGGCGTGGCGCACTGTTCGCAGTGGGAGGGTGCACGGCCTGTGTCCGGGGGGGGGCAGCCATGATTGTACCTCCCTCTCCCATGGTGCCAGTGGTAGTGCGTTCCCTCCGCCCGTGGGGCAGGGCACTGACAGCTTTGGAGCCTGCTGGGAGCTGACCTAGTGGGGGTTGACAACTGGCCTCTACCTTCTGCCTTGGCCAGTGTGAAACCTGTGTGGTTGACAAGGACTTATAGGAAGCATAAGTCATGTGCTTCAAACATAAATAAGGAGCAAATTACTTACTGTCAGCATATGGACTGAACTGAATAGCTGAATAATGTACTCCACTTTCTGTGACCTGATCCACTACAATTATGTATGCCTTGCATGGATCTGTGAACTCTTTTGTCAAGTTACAGAATGAACGTGTGATATTGGAACACTCTGCGACAATCTTCATATTCGGTCTGGGATAACTGTAAATGGAAACAAGAAGGGGCCAATTAGTACTTCCCAACTGGATATAAAGCAGAAATTCAAAAGCGTCACATGAAAGTTGTCCAGAATGCCGGAGTGAGATCAAGCATATATTTTACTCACCCTCATCCCCTAATTTGATATGAAGTGTCCCATTCTGTGAGAAGGATGTCAGTGCAAATGTACATTTGGTGGCTTTTCAAATACTGTGGTACCTTGGTGACGTCATGGGGGAGCTTCCAGTTGCATTTGCATCAACAAGCTCCTCCCATTGGTTGTTAACCCTGTTATGACTCCCGGCTGTGTGGGGTGGAGTCGTGTATTGCTGTTTAATCCAATGCCTAAGCCAATACTACTCATATGCTGTAACCAATAAAAGTTGTGGCCTAATTTTGCCCATTAACCTAAATAATGTGTCTGTGTGTCTTATTATAATTCTATGCAGGTGGAGGGTCCTCGACTCACAAATGCTTCCTTTGGACTCCTCTACTGCCACCTCCAGTGATGAGAAAAGGGCAGAGGGCTGTATTTGTGGGTGGGCAGAGTGAGAGAGATGGCTTTTAGGTCTGTGGGAAGGCAGTGCAGGAGGGGCAATTCCTCTCTTAGCGTGCAGATGACTCAATATTTATCCAGTTTATGGATGCATATCCCCAGCCAATACAAAGGTCCTGTCTATCTCCAGAACCAAGTAGCTCCTTCCCTCTGCTCTTTCTTGCTCAGTTCCTAACGGTTGCCTTTCTCATTTCCATCCTGTGTTTCTTTGCCACAAACATCCCAAGACCATCTCTTCTTTACAGGGGATAGGGCAGTTGTGTCCAAACTTTTTTCAAAGAGGGCCAGATTTGATGAAGTGAAGGGCTGTGACGGCCGACCCAAAGTTGTTGCCCTTTTTTTAGGACTGAAGTTGTTGACCTTTTTAAAGGATTTTACCCCAGGAAATAAACTGCCCACAGGGGCCTGATTAAACTGACCAGCAGGCCAATAGAGGCAAACAGAGGTGTATATTTTTCTCATGCTGCACCACTGGGACTTTGGCTCCAGCCAAGACTGAACACTGTAGTTCAAGTTAGTCCTCTAGGCTGCAGTACTTCCTGAGTATTGTCAGCTGGCCCCAAAGCCAACCCTTGTGTACCAGGCCACATTAAGGCATAGCCAAGGACTGAAGAACCTGGGGCCCTCCATATGCTGTGGAATGTCAACTCTCATCAGCCCAAGCCCACACAGCAGATGGTACAGAATGATGGGTGTTTGAGTTGAGCAAGATGTGGAGGGCCTCAGTTTCCTGCCCTTGCCCTAGCCTTGGAGTCTGCGTCTCAGCCGCTGCATCTCATCTTGTGTGAGGACTGTGCCTAGTTCCTACATATTGCCTTGGATCTCAACATCTGCTTGCCTTTGAGTGCTTACCGGTCTTTGCCGCTTTTGGACCATGCACCAGCTGGACAAATGGCCAGCTCCCCAGATACTGGAGCCTCATTTTGCTGGGACCTGGCAAGAAGGAGAAGAGAGGGTGTCTGTCTGAAGCAAGTTCCCAGGGGAGAGCAACCCCCAAACATAATTTCTTTTCCAGGACCAGCTACCAATTGCTCCTAGAATTCAATTACTTGTGCTTCCATTCAGAAACATGTTAGATTTCCCCTGGGAATTTGCCCCCAAGTTTGCCCTGATTGGGAAACGTCACAAGGACAAACATATACGTATGAGTACTGACTACTAAAATATGCCTTACTTACTTGGACTTACTGAAAGAAGAATCATGCACCTGGTTTCTTCCCGCTGATTTTGATAGCCAAGGACAAACTGAGCTTTCAAAGGGGAGAGAAGCATATTGGAGGATTAATTTATTGTTATCTGTCTCCTGTGAGGAACTCTGTAGGAAGATCAGCCTGTGACTCTTCCCTTATGTTAGTTTATGTGCAAATCAGATAATGTACTTTGTTAATTGACCAAACAGAGGGGTGTTTGCTTCCTAATGGCTAAATGCTGTCACCTCACCCAAGTCCAGGTCTCATCCCTCTTACCTTCCTGAGAACTATGAGGCAGACTTGAGTAACAGCTGGTTATTATAGCTGCATCAATAGGAAACACAAACCTGAAATGGCTGTTCTCCTATGAGGCCTCAGCACAGCTTGATACCTAAATAACAGTTAATGCAGCCTCATGTGAATGTCTGGTTCTGAATCTTTTCTATTTTGTTTCCATGCTGACCATTTCATGACTGCTGTCTTAAGACTGCAGTCAGATGCCCACTTGCTTGGGACTCTCATTGCAATGAGACTGACTTCTGAGAAGATGTAGAAAGGATAGCACTGCAGGTCTATTGCAGCAAGACCAATAAAGAGTCTTGTAACATTTAGGAAACTAAGTAAATTACTATGGGATAAATTTTCATGACTGAGAATCTACTTTACCAGAGGCATCAAATGCCGGCCCAGCTACCAGTCAGATGTGGAAACAGGCCCAATCCAGCCCCACCTGTTGTTCCAAACTGGAGTTGTCACAGCAACAAAACACAATTTTCCTGCCCCTGACCCCACCTTCCACCCTAGCTGGTGAAATCAATGGGACTCTGGATGTGGTGTGGCTTTGTCACTCTGCCAAGCCCCACTGCCATCCCACTGGGGTCCGGATTGCACTCTTATTCTTGTTAGCACCCCCCCCCCCTATTGCTGTTAATTTGCATCCATCAAAGTTTGGCTTGACTTAGCACGTATTGCACTTAATGATCATGTGACCCCACATGTGCAGGTTTCCCCCTCTACAGCCATGTGTATATTTATCTTCTAAGGATAATAGTTCATGCCTCTGATAAAGTGGAACGCAGTCTGCAAAATCACATGCCATATCAAATCTGTTAAGTCTTTAAGCTGCCAGAGAACTCTTGGTTTCTGTTCTTCATATGACAGGACCTTAACTAGAAACATCCAAACCAATAATGATCTTGTACCAAATATCAGTCATTCATAATAATTTACAAAACGTGGGAATATATTTTAGGAAAAGCATAGGTACCTTCTCTCTTTATACATCACATTGTAGCATGTGGCTGTCCCTGTATTATTTCCAGCTTCCCATGTTAAAATGTACTCAAAATCCTCTGCCTTCATTTTCAACTTGAGTTCAGCAGATGTTTCTTGTGGGGCAAAATAGAATGTACAAAGTTTATCGATCATACATGATGAAATAGCTGTGTATCTTGCTGCTCATTCCCAACAAAATACAATGTGAACCTGGCAGCAAATGTTAAGTACTTTGAAAATACTTACCAATTAAATTGCACAGAGCAGAAATCAGAGCACCGATGTACACTATAAATTAAAACAATATATACATGAGGGGGGGGGATAAAATCTGTTCAATGTAGAAAACATACATAACACTGTTTGTATGCCGAGTGGAATGTACTTCCTGGGAAAAGAACTCAAAAGACAAGATTTGTTGCTATCTCTCCAAATGGAGGTGGAAGTGGACTTTTGGAGAAGTTTGAAAATGTGTGTTAAGTCAGGGCGATCTTGGGCAGGGCTAGTCACCTCTATTCCCCCTCTCCTCCTCTATGGCTCCTAGTTCTAAGCAATCTATATCCCATCTCCTTCCAACCCCACATTTCAATCTTTCTCCTTTCTAGTTTTTATATCTCTAATTGTGTCCAAAGTATTTCAAGTTTCTGTATATGCAGCTATCAATATAAATCATGCCATAAGTACCATGTAAATTAGCATAATTTATTCCGCAGGTTCAAATTTCTGTTTGTGTGGACCATGAGGAGGTGGTTGTTGTTGCAATCAGAGCAGACAGATCCCACCCACAAAGAAGTACTATAGGTTCTGAATGGGGACCCCCATAGCTGGTTGGGGTGAGAACATGCGCAGCATCTGCTCAGATAGGGCGAAAAGTATACACCCAGTGTGGTGTAGTGGTTAAGAGCGGTGGACTCATAATCTGGCGAACTGGGTTCACTTCCCTGCTCCTCCACATGCAGCTGCTGGGTGACCTTGGGCTAGTCACACTTCTCTGAAGTCTCTCAACACCACTCACCTCACAGAGGGTTTGTTGTGAGGGAGGAAGGGAGAGGAGATTGTTAGCCGCTTTGAGACTCCTTAAGGGGAGTGAAAGGCGGGATATCAAGTCCAAACTCTTCCTCTTCTTCTTCATACATATCTATGAGTTGCTAGTGTTAAGTCAGAACCCTTAAAAGGTGGTGGCCTTTCTCCTTCCCCAACATCACACTTGTAACAGAAGACTTGCTAAATATTGGCCTTTCTGCTCCTTTTATTTAGTTTCATGCTGCCAGATGGTTGTTAGGGTCCTTCGCCAAAAGCTGTTTTGCCTTACCCATTTTACTGTTTCTATTTAAGCATATGAACCAACAACCCTAGATTTTGAAGAATTATCTCTGTCTGTCATCAATGCTTTAAAACAGGGTAGATGTGCTGCTTTTGAGAAAGTGGCTGAAAGGGGTTACAACGGATGAGATACTCAAAGGATGGTCAAACAGTGTGGGGAGGAATTTCAGTCTGACAGGGTGTAAATAAATATGGGTAGTGCTTCAGTGAAATGACCTACATTTCTTACTATAGTATCTCTGTATACAAAGTTTCCTGTTTATTATCTGTAGGACGGCACATATCACATTTAATTTATAGGATATTTTCATACCAGTTCTCCATTTGTTGATATGTATTAAACAATGTATTGATCCTCCAAGCAGTATTTTTTGGAAATGGCACACAAATCACCAAAAAACAAAGATCTGGTGCAATACATGTTAAAGCCTGATTTGAACATGCCCTTCCTTTTCCTCATTCTTTTTGCAAAAAGAAACATCATAAACACGTGTAAACAGCATTGGCTAAGGGGACTATGTGAACCAGAAGCAGGACTGCAGATCTATTCAGATGGGACTTTTTACCTTTATACTATCAGTACTGCAGTGGATCTCAATCTGAATTACACCTTTATTTATTTTATTTTTTTAATAATAATATTTATTAAAGTTTAACAATTACAAGAAAGAAATAAAAAGAACAACAATTAAAGAAATTACAATACTTCAAATATAAAGAAAAAAGGAGAGAGAGAAAAACAAAAACAAGGTACAATAAAAAACAGTACAGCAGCTCAATAAAAAAAGAAAAAGCAAAAAACATTTAAAGACAAAAACATTTTAAAAAGAAAAGAAAAAAAGAAAAAAAAACAGATCCGATATTTTCATATCTTTATCTTTCATTTACTTATTTCCTCGACTTCCTCACACCTCCCTTTTTTGTATTCTAGTTCAATTAACTGTTTCAGCAAATCCTTTCCCTCTTTCTCAATTTTTTTTAAATAATTCTTCTTGATACAATTTACCCTTAAATTTTTCACTTAAAAAACCCTAAAAATTTAGGACTTATTTGAACTTATCTCCTTCTAACATTTCTACTAAAGCCGAATAATTTCATTCCAACATTTTCCTAAAGCTCATTAACTTTACAATGTTTCTTTAAATAAGTTTTTATAACTTTCTTCCAATCTCCATCCACCGTCTCTTCTTCCCGGTCTCGGGTTCTGTCAGTCCTTTCTGACCATTCCCTCTAGTCCATCAACCTGGCGATCTTATATCCGAGGCTCTTAGCTCTTCTCCATGTCCCTTCTGCGGATCTTCTTCAAATTTGTACTTGCCCTTTACTTTGTCGTCTGTTGATCTTATTTTCCGTTTCTTTCATTTAACACTGAGGAGTAGATCTCTGAGAGACTCCAACTTAACAATGTCTTTAACCCTTCTTGACAGATCCACCCATTCTCCATAATCAGCATTAAAATCCAAAGGAAGTTTCATAGCGAGCTTCAATGTCCCTCCAAGGTTAAAGAGTTTCTCCCTGGCCCAGGACCAAATCCCATAGGTCTGGACATCCCTGCGTTGGAAGCCCACTTCCCATCTCCAATCCAGCTGGGACTCCATCTCTCCAAATATCACTCACTCCAGGCTCAGGAATCAGAAACAACAGCTTATAATCCTGCAAGGCCACAGCTCTCTCAACATATATTACTTGAGGTTCGACAGCAACCTCCTTCTTTGTCTTCTCCTCAACTTGCCCTGTCAGTGCAAATTCCTGGGTCGATTCCTGAAGGATTTCCGTATAAGTATTCACTGCTTGTCCAAAGTTGTCAGTTGCAATAAACATCAAATCCATCTTTGCATGTAGCTGCTCCAGCAAAGCACTTGTCCTGCACAAGGCAGACACTAAAGCTTCCTGTGTCGACATTCTTGTCCAAGGTCAAAAAAAATATTTCTCACGATCCTTAATCTCTAATGCTGGCTAGTTTCCCAGGTCCACTCCAACAGCAATTTCAAAGGCTCCCTCTAGGGGATACAATTTCCAGTTGTATCCGTCCTTTTAGAAGCATATCCGGCAACAAAATTACCTTCTTTTTTCAACTGTTTTGTCCTTTTTGAGTGCAAAGAGAAACATTGGAGTCAAAATATTTCTCTTTCTTAACTATCTGTCAGCACACCTTTTGTTTTCGGTCAATGAACCTTCCCAATACGTCTGTCTTTTGGCAGCCCGTTTCCGGGTTCAAGACAGTAGAAAATTATCTTTTTTTACACTCTCTCCTGCAGGCTTAAGCAGTTCAAAATTTCCCCCCTCTTCTCCTGCTTCCGGGGGGATTTAGTAGTTTGGACCGATGGAAATTTAGTCCTTTACAAATAACTTTCTAGACTTTAGCTCGCGATGTCTTTGCTTCAAACTATTTACAAAAGCAGAAAGGCGGACTTCCTGTTTAGACCTTCCCACTTCAGTGCCAAATTATAAAGTTTTCTAATCCAATTTTCCATTCTACTCACGAGTAGTTGTTTAAAATCCAATTGTTCACAGGAAAAAGTCAGCGCTCTCCAGCAACGGCTGTGCGGCTTCACTCCGTAAAAATAGCGGTCGATTCAAAACACCGCGCCACTCACCCCCCTTCGCTTTGGGACCCCGAAAAAGGGTTTCCCCGCGAGCAGGGGAGGCGCTCTTGGTGTCAGCCGAATCCCACGTTCCCAGGCTTCCTCCGCCTGGGATTTTTAAAGGGTCTCCGCCTTCGCCGCCGCGGCAAGACCCGATTTTCACGGAGCGGGTTCCTCTTAGTCAGAAGAACTCTGCCATTGCCGATGGCGCTAACCGGGAAGTTCTGAAGTACACCTTTAACAGCAGTGTTAATTCTGCCAGTCCGCAGAATCAAAGGGCAATAAGTGCTGTGTCACCTCAGGGGCTGAGGCCACCATCCCATAAAGCCGTGTTGTGTTTGCTTAAAGAGGAGAACTGTGCATACAGCTGAAGGCGCCATTTAAGTTTATACTACAACTACATACAAAAATGAGCAGGGAAACTAGCTGGGCAGTTCAGCTGTGAAAGTAGTTGCATTAAAATCAAAAAATACACCTCCAAAAAAGAGGTGCAACCACCTTATTATGCCACTCATCTGAAAGACTGCAACATAATTAATTGAAACGGGAGAGGAGGGTCAATGGCTCTAATTCATCAGATGGAGAATGCTTCTGCCTAACGTAGCTCATACTGCAGTAAAATTACTTAAGTCTCTCTTATATTATTTTAACAAGAGAAAGTCCAAAAACTGACAAAGAATGGCTAAAACGCCTTTCAAAAACAGGAATGCCATTGTTGCAGGACTCCTGACACAACCGTGATGTTACAGGTGTTTCCTTGTGGTTTCAAGCAAAAACCACAAATTTAGTGAAACTTGCTTCTGAGTAAACACGCACAGGATGAGGCTGCACATTCCTTAGGTGTATCACATTGACCTAAATGGAATTTTTAAATGCTTAGTTTTGGCTTTGTGATTCCATCTCTCTTAGTGACTGAACACAAGTACATTTTCCCCTTATGTCAAGAGACTCAGGCAGTCTCGATGTATTTTCACTTCTTGGTGAAAGTTGTCTTCACTGAGCCATCTATGATTAGCAGAAGTTAATAATCAAATTTATTTGGCAAAGAAAAAGAACCTGTAGCTGAGACAAGAAAGGAGGGTTGGGAGCCTAAACTATTAAATTATTTCTAGACTGAACTCACCAAATTTGTAGAAATGTAGTGGTCCCGTGAAAAATGCCATCATAGTTTAAAACCGCATCCTAGAAGCAGGAAGAGCACAAACAAACAGGATGCAGATGCATTTAAGATCAATGAGGGGCAGTACAAAGCTCAGAATACAAAGAGGATCTTCAAATTTTAAAAACAGGCATTCAGGCAGGCAGTAAAACAAGCTTTCTGCTCTGTACGAGACAGAGTTCTTTTCTGCTTACAATGGGAAACATCTTTTTTGATGAATTCTGAGAGTACACTAAAGGATCCTCTTTCTTCTGTTTATAGCCTAGTGTATTAGCAAATCACAAGTACAGTTCTCTGAAAGAGCTTATACAATATCTGCAGAATAAATGTGTGGCGCAACCACAGTTGCAGAGTCGGCAAGTTCAATGATTTGCTTTCCGTGTCTAAACTTACAGCAACTCTAAGGATATGGGGGCAAAGTCTCCAACCTTCTCTCGTTTTGGAGGGGGGGGGGTGTTAAAAGTACCCTTACACAGTTTTCACTTAATACTCACCTTCAGCCATGATTGGGAGGGCCAAAAGGTGGACCTAATCCGATGGCGGCAGCATCACCCCCAAATATCAGAATGGTGTGGAGACAGGTGGAGGTCAGGGTTGTGCAGGAGCCCTGCCAGAAGCATCTTATTGTTTCCATTTGCATACCTCCACAGCCGTAGCCTTGCTACTCTCCTGCTCTGCCCTAGTACCAGGCAGTGATGCTGCTGCTGCTGCTGCTTGGAGGCCAGGCCCACAAGAGCTCACCTCCCTGCTGGCTACTCCTGGATTCAACTGAGTAGATTTGTTATTGGGAAAATGGCAGAAGTTGAGAATCAAATTTATTTGGCAAAGAAGAAGCAGGAGCCTCTGCTCAAACAAGAAGCAAATGAAGTGATGGGGACCCAAAGAGCTCAATTCTTTCTAGGTTTAACTCACCAGGTTTGCAGAAATGCAGTGGTCCCATGGAAAGTGCCATCATAGTTTAAAATCACATCCTACTGGGTGATCCCTACTGCTGACGTAACTCTTGCATCTGCAATCAAATGAAACTCTTTTCAGATAAAAACAATGTTCAACCTGAACGGTTAACACTAAAATACAGCATAACATCTTTAGTCTGACTTCTCAGGAGGCAAAGTTACTGGCAGGCTTGGAGTATTTTTGTACACACAATACAGTATGGGATTTTCCTTAAACAGGTACTCCTTTGTCAAATGGGAAATCAACCTTGTGCCTATTCCCTTCATAGGGTTCAGGAACAGCTTGAAACACAGCATGTAAAAATAACCAACGAAATTGGACAACAGGTAAACACATCCACATTCAGAAAGAATATTAAGTCATTAACTATGGTTCAGCAAATGATCCTGTACATGAGATGTCATACCGGCACTCATAGGCTCAGCTCTCCTGCTTTACTCCTCATTCAGCCAAGTGAGAATACAAACTATGGTGTTACTGGCTTTGTGTTACTTTTGAACCAGCACATTTAGTTCTCTCCAAACCATGATCTGACCCTAAGCTTTGTTCTTGGCTTCTGAATGTTGATTTGCTTGTGATAAATAAATCTCAAGCATGGCTTTAGATGTGGTTTGTGATCCTACTCATTTAAGGAAGGAGAAAACAGAAGTGCTCTATTCACTGGCATGCAGCTTGTGCACAGGGTTTATTTAATCATAGTTAATGGCTTAGCATGACATCTAAATTCAGCCCATATGATAAACAGGTAATCTTTTACTCTAGTTTATGACAAACATTTTGTAAATACCTTCACAGTAGGCCAGTGATATGGTTCCTTGCGATGTCCTTGACAAGCAGACACACAGCAAGCTGCAACATCTGTTAACTGCAGCTACACCATCATGCAATTCCTGGGAAAGACTGAAGTGGCAAAATAAATGTTTGTCTCTCTCCCCCCCTGAACTGTTCCTGGCTAGAAGCATAGTCCAGTTTTAAGTTAGCTGTACATGTGTGTAGATTCCTTAGACAACCCAAGTGTGTGCAGGAATGTTTTCTCTCTTTCTGTGAAGTGTGAGAAGGGAGAAATTCCACACTCCTCCATTCTTTCATCAATGCAGCTAGACTTGGTTCCAGAATCCCTCCCGCCACTGCAAATCCCTTCCCTAATCTGAGACTAAGCCAAGTTGGGGGGGGGGGATATCTACTGCATGATTGTATCCTGACCCTTAACTTGCTTTGCCCTTTGCTGGTATGCTAGTAGATATGGTAAGGGAGACTCTCTGTTGTGCATTTTTTTTTTACTAGCTGACTTTTCTAATAATCTGAGTGCCCTGGATTGTGTAAACACCATTTTAAATATCATTTGTGGATGCACCCTGACAAAAGCCTTGTCCTCTAAATCAGCCAGTCCCATTTTCTTTTTAAATCTGATCAGTGAGTGACCCCACATTAAGAGAAGTTAGTAATTGCAGCATAAACTACACCTGCTCATATTTTGATGTCTGCAGAAGCATATTACGAAAGGAAGATGTCTAATCTCTGCTTCAGATGTCAGAGAGAAAGAAGGCAGGGAGCCTTTGGAGATTTCTCTCTCCATCGACTTTCCCCCATTCAAATATCTTCAGCCTTAATACAAGATGAGCTGCATCTCAACACTTCTAGCATAAGCTATTTCTACAGATATCCCTTCTACTACAAAATGAGTCCTGTCCTCTGTTTGAGACTACACTTAAGAAGGCATCAAATTAATTAAACACCAAGCTTACTTTTAAAAAATTTCACATGAGGTGCTTGGTATAAGGTTGAAAGCATCAGGAAAATACCCTGGTTTCTGGTGAAACTCACACATCTAAAGACAATACTGTAATGTTTAAGTAATCACCATTTCCCTTTCACAAGAAGAGACGTAACAGGAAGTGAGTGGCAATGAAACCACGGGGCCTCAATTTTGAGTACAGTAAACACATTTAAAATTGCACTACATGTCTTCCTTTCACATGACAACCCAACAGCCCTTTGAGGCAAAAGGAATTGTGGTCCCTTCCACAATAATATAATGTCAGGTGAGATAATTTCCTTCACACAATGGCCTGAATTAAAACCAGCCCACAAAATAAAAATTCAGCCATGCAGGAAAGATGCTGAATACAAGCTTCACTTCCCAAGGAACAATCCAATGCTCACTTAAAGCATCTCAATTTTTTCCTTTGCAATGACAACTTTGCCTGTGCCACATCTGACAGCCTATATGACATTAAGTGTGGGGAAGATGACCATGGCTTAAGGAAAACAGATTCATAGACCTAATAAGGCACAAAGGCCAGAGGATCTACACTGTTAACATAAAATTCACACAAGATTCACTGACGTCTTCCCATTAGTGCAGGTCCATAGGTAAGTAGCATGATGAACAAAAACCAATAACGTCCTTCCCAGGACGTTTTTAGCATAGCTATCCATCCACTGGATTTTTAATGCCTTCCCAACTATCAGCGAAGGGGGAAATGGGGGCAGCCCCCAAAATCAAAGGGGGAGAGAGAGAGAGAGAGAGAGAGGGAGGGAGAGAGAGAAACATGGTACTGTACTGAAAAATCCATCTTATTTCAAATAATAACAAATTAAAATGCCTCACACATTTGGTTGAATTAAAACAATTAAAACAATTAAATTAATTAACAATTAAAACAATTAAAATGCCTCACACATTTGGTTGATGACAAACTTCTTCAGCAGCAGAGATTAAGGTTACCATGACAAGCTAACTTCTGTTTAGCCTTCTTCAGGAATTTTGGGCAAACACATGCGGGAGAAGGCTTGGGAAGCACATGCAAACCCTGTCTCCAAATCTCTGCACGCGCCCACAGCCCTTCAGAGCTTCCTGTGTTGCAGAGAGAGGTCTGAATGCTTGAACCCTGATAAGGCAGAGTTTGCCAAGATGATTCTAAGCATCTTCATCTGAACATATGAGGATGTTTGGGGAATGGATTGTGTGTGTGTGACCTGTTCCTTCCTCATTATCCGCCCATGGGCAAATAGCAGACTAGAATTTCTGTTGTCAGCAGAACCTTAATCTTATACCCCTGAAGAAGGCTGTCAGCAAGCAAAAGGCTTGGGCACAATTATTACTTGATAAAGCTTCATTTTTCAGTACTGTTTCCAGGCTTCTTTTTTTCCTTTTGGATTGCTAGCACAGCCAGAATTTGCATAGAAACTAAGCCACACTTGCTAATAGAATAAGATACTTCTTTAATACCAAATATATGAGCCGCCTTGTGGCTTCATCCTAGCAGTGAGGTCCAATGCACTTACTAGCACGTCTGCCTTTCAAACTTAAGCTCACTGAAACCCACTGAAATCAATGGGCTTAAAAACAACTAATAATATTCTAGGAGGAACTGTTTCTTTGTTTCTTACACAGATTTCACAGCTTGCCCTTCCCTCATTATAGGTCAGGGCAGCTCACAAAACAGAATACAATACAAAATCCAGAGAGACTTTAAACACAAGCCAGCAGCCACAAATAACCAGCATCTGGATGAATCATCATCATTATGGCTTCAGCTCAGGGGATCAGCCCGTTTATTTCAGCTGCCATTTCCTTCGGAAACGCGTCTCCCCACGGAGTTCAAGCCGAGTCCTGCGTGGGGGCACTAAATGGGCGCCCGTTTCGTCCCGCGAGGCGGCGCTAGACGACGCATGAGCGCCGCCATCCCTCGCTAACTTCCTTCCCTCCTTCCCCTTCCTCGCCAGCCTGCAAGGCCCGATCTGTGCGAGGGTCGGCGGAGGAGCCCGGCTTGTCCCGGCCTCCACCGCCTCGCCGAGAAGCTCCAGGCTGCGCGGGGGACCCGCCGAGGCGCAGCCCCAGCCCGACCCCGCCAGCCTCGCTTCCCCCGCGGACACTGGGGCGCCTTCGAAGGCGGGCAGGCAGGCAGCGCTCCCGCCCCACCAGCAGCTCACCTGGCCGCGCCCGAGCGCCCGGCCGCCGCTCTCATCCCCGCCGCTTGCGCCGCTGCAGCGGCCGAGCCCTCGAGGCTCTCCTCCAGGCGGACGCCATGTCGCTCGCTCGGCAGCCGAGGCGCCTTCGCCGGATCCGAAAGCGAAAACAAAGGGGTCGGGCCGTCAGGGGGGAAGGCGGGCCTTTGTCTGCTCTGCTTGCGGGGGGGACGGGACTGACTGGGGCCTGGTTGGAAGGAAGGGTGGGGTTTTTTTAATTCTTCCTCCTGTGTTCATCTCCCTGGAAAAAGCCAGCTTAGTTTAGCGGTCAGGTTTGTAAGAGGTTCAGCGACAATTTTTAATGCACACCCTGCTTGCGAGTAACGTTTGAACGAGGTGGTGCGTGTCTTGCTCCTGTTCCCTAGCATCTCTGCCCCGTGTCTGCTAAGCCCGGCTGAGTTCAGGGGGACTTGCAGCCAGGTGGGTGATAGGGTTGCAGCCTAATGCAAAAGAATGTAAGCCTTGTCGTGCGGGTCTTACTTTCATTTCTTTACCGATTATTAAATTTGAGCCCAGGGCAGCAAGCAACAAGCGAGGAAACGGTAACAATGGCTTAAAAGCAATTCTAATACAGAGGCAGACTGGGAAAGAGCTCAGGTTAAAAGACCGGTTGAAAGTGGAAAGTCATCAATAGGCACCGAAAAAGCACCAGAGGCAGCGCCTTGTAATCAAGGGGAGAAAATTCAAGGTCTTGATGCCACAACATTAAAGACCTGATTAAGTGAGCTTCATGCCTGAACCCCAGTCTTCCAGGTTCTAGTCATACACTCTTAAGTACTACCCCACAATATGGTACAGTATCTGTGATTAAATTATTTTTTTAACTTTTATTAAATTTATATACTTCATTTGAAGAATACAGGGTGGTTTATAGCATAAAAATACAAAATGAAAACACAAAATATTATAATAACCAACAAAAACCAGTAACACCCTCCCACAAATACATTTTAAAAGCCATAGATTGTTTAAGCAGCCAGAGGCCTGGCTATAGAGGAAAAATTCTTGCCTAGCGCCTGCAATCTCAACTATGTGGTATTCAGCGTAGTAAACCACTTCCGCATGGACTTCCACCACACACAAGCATTTTTAAATAGTGCTCACTGCAGTGTTTTAATCTGCCTTGAGTCAAAGTTCCTGCACTTGCTTTCTCAAACTGCAGCAAAATCACACACTGCATACAACTCCCTTTTGGATGCCCTCCTTGGGCAGTTGTCAGTCATACCCAACACCCTGGCAGGGCCCACTGTTGATGCCTCCCCTTAGAAAATTTTTGTCCTAGCATTCCAAAAAGCACTAGGAGGCTGGACCTAGCAACCCTTTGAATTGCCCACAATGCCCCTGACCTAGCATCATCCTGTGCTGCCACAGCTGCAAGAGCCCACTGAAAGGAAGGGCCCACCAGAAGGCACTTTCCCCTGCCCCCCTTCAAACCTAGACAACCTAGCCCTGCCTCCTGGGTTTCCATCAATTAATTAATTAATTAATTAAATTTGTATACCAACCTTCAGCTGAAGATCACAGGGCAGTTCAAATGCAACATGTCAGCCAACAGGAAATTGGATTGGAGAACATGGAACTGGGTGTGAATTAATGAATATACAGTGGTACCTCGGGTTACAGACGCTTCAGGTTATGGACGCTTCAGGTTACAGACTCTGCTAACCCAGAAATAGTACCTCGGGTTAAGAACCTTGCTTCAGGATGAGAACAGAAATCACGCAGCGGCAGCGGGAGGCCCCATTAGCTAAAGTGGTACCTCAGGTTAAGAACAGTTTCAGGTTAAGAACGGACCTCCAGAACGAATTAAGTTCTTAACCCGAGGTACCACTGTACAATAAATAAATAAGTATGAACTACTGTGAGGCCACCTGAGCCTCAAGCAACAGCCATGGATCCAGAAATACCCACAAGCTGAGTACCCTCCTCTTCAGAGGAAGTGAAACTCCAGCAAAAACAGGCAACCTTCCATCCATCTGGTCTGCAGAACTAACAGTGCCTCAGTCTCATCTGAATTGACCTTCAGAAATATAATAGGAAGTAGAGAGGCAAGGCAATCATATGATTATTTGTGTGTTGGGGGGGGGGGAATAGTGCTTTTATAACTTACTGGTGCAATAAGGTTCAAGGTAACCCACAGATATTGCTAGGAACTTTATGAAACTCATACTTAATATTTGAGTGTATAACAGAAATTTTAAATATTTGTATACTTGTACTTTTGCCTGTTTGTTTCATGTTTACTGGATTAACTATAAATAATGCAAATAACATAAGTACCAGTTGCTTGGCTGGTATTTTCATGCCCTGATTGTGGTCTTCCTAGAACCAGATTGCCCATTGTGAGAAAGAGGATATCTGACAACATGGAACTTTTGTCTGACCCAGCTGGACTCCCCTTATATTCTTCTATCCCCAGAATTGGATATTCTATCTCTGGAGAGGGATTATTAATTTCATTATTCTGCCTAATATGGCAGGAGGGACTTCCATTGGCAGTGCTTTAGGCAGAAGGAGCTTTCCATGGGTGGGCAAAGGAAAATGTCTCAAGAATGGCTTGGCAGGCTGGGCAGATTGTTTTGAACACCACTTCTGGAGTGAGTCCCACTAGGGCCTTTCTAAAACATCCTGTAAATCTAAACTTTAAGAAATCACTGAAACTGAATGTTAACTGACAATGTTAGGTCTTTGAGAAGGGGAATCTTTTTCATCGAAACTGTATGCACACTGATTCTTGGTGAGAATATTTGTATTTGCATCTTGTGAGTTTTTTCCTAATCTACTGCAATGCAAGTTATTGTGTTGTCTGAGTTTCTTTTTCAACAGAGCAGCTGGTTTTCTTTTCCTTTTTTAAAAAAAACTGTACTGAGAAGAAGTTGGTAGATACCCGACTGTCTCACTACCTCCTCAAGGAAGTGCGGCATTAAGTTCTCACATAATGCTAAACCAAAGCAAGGATTAGTGTGTGAGCATGCATGTTTGCAGGTTTCTGGAAAGGAGATAGTGGACGTTGCATTTCTCCCTCAGTCCTCCTGCTGCCACACCACCTAGGTTAAGCCATGGTTTGACTTAACACGTCATTCAAACATGGTAGCGGAGCAGCAGTAGGACCAAGTGAAGAGTGCAGTGGCTGTAGTCTTCTGTCTGGGATCCCACATGTGCTAAGCCATGGTTTGGCTTAACGTTGTGTACAAACCAAGTCAATTTCAAGGCAAAGCAGAACAAATTTTCTTCATGCCTGCTACCCTGTTTGTAATGGCACAGATCTTCTGGTCTACAAAAAGATGACAAACCTCAAGGACAGTAGTGCTGTTCCTCAAATTGGGACTCTCAGAAGAAATTCTCTGCACAAATTCAGATTGCATTTGTCCATCACAATTTTTCTCTCTCAAGTATATAGCATGCAACACATAAATCTGCCTTAGGTTTGTTAGGCTCAAATTTTGTTACAGTGGTTAAGACTGTTGTTTGGAATGACGAGTGTTGGAAAAGATGCAGTAGAAAAGGTTTAATAATAGGATCCATGGAGGGGAGGTGGGAACTCCAGAGATTCAGAGGAATCTGTAAATGTGGATGTGAATGGTTGTATTGTTATAATTATATACTTGTAAAATCAAATAAAAACTATTTAAAAAAAAACAACAACTGTTGAACTAGGACGAGAGAGACCGAAGTTTAAATTCCTCTCATCCACCATATAACTCAATGGGCAACTTAGGCCTGATCATTCTTTCTGACAAATCTACCTCACAGGGCTGTTGTGAGGGGAAAATCAGGGAGGAGAACAATGAGCTCCTTGAAGTAGGGATGGACTAAAATGGAAATAAATACAAGTAAGCATGTGGAGTTCCATGCTTATGTCAGAAGGCATATGAGGCCACCACCTTGCTGAAGCAAATAAGATCTGGGTCTGGCCGCTGTCTGGATGGGGCAACATGTACATTAACTTCAGCCCCATGATGGGGGAAAAGGTGGCATATCAATGCAAGAGAATCAGGTAAATGAAAGAGTGAAAACAGACATTTGCAGCAAAGTTACCCAGCATGTGGCTGAATGCACCAAGTGCAACATGCCAGCCAAATCAGCTTTTTATCCATTTATTATATACACAGAGCAGCAGTAGCAGCAAGTAATCAAGGGCACGTGTACTTGGCTGTGACTAAAGTTATCCCCCTGGATGAGAACAAATCAGTGAGAGGGCGATGTATTTTTCTGGGTTGCTGGTGGTGTGGGTATTTTCCCTGCTGAGTGGCCATAGTAGCCGTGGATCAGTAGAGTATGCCTCTGAACACCATTCACTAAGAATCACAAGTGGCCAAAGTGTGGCTGCAGTCGGGTCCTGTTTGTGAGCGGCTGGTTGGGCTTCTGGCTGAGCAATGTGAGAACAGATGCTGGACTAGATGGGCCTTGGGCCTGATCCAGCAGATCTCTTCTTATGTCCTTGAATGAGGACGATTGAGGTTTTAATAAATTCAGTGTTGTTTGTTCACCTGGGAATATCTAATTATGAGGGGCTTGTGATGAGTTGGCTATGAAAAACAGTCCCCTATCTTAGTTTGGTCCCTGCGTTCAGAGAATGCGATGGCTTGCGGCAGATGGGAATGATTCCTCTTTACAGTTCCTGAGCGGGCTTCATAGGCCGTAGGGACACACGGCAGCAGCACCTGCGATGTTTGCTGGGCGCTGTTGGCTCGCCAGGGGCGCTGAGGGCGCGGCTCCGTTGCTGCCTCCCGCCTCCCAGGGCAGCGTCGGGAGGCGGGAGTTCCCGTGTGTTTCGTCCGGGGAGCGAGGTTCACCTGGGCTGCTTCCAGACAGCGAGCGCGAGGAAGTGGCCGCGCTGGGCTGAGGCCGCGCGGTTTGGGCGCTATGAGGGGAGCCAAGCGCAGAAAGGAGAAGGGAGAGGTCGGAGGAGGAGGCGCCCGGACGTGACTGAGCCGCTCCGAGAGAGGAGTCCGCCCAGGCGAGTTCTGGGGGGCATCGACTGCCCCCTCGGGAAGCGAGCCTTCGTGGGAGATGGACCCACGAGGCTGGCCCTGCCTCATTTGCAGCTGCCTCTTCTGGTCAGGTAAGGAAAGGGCGGCTCCTCTCGTCCCGGGCTTCCCGGGGTTACTTCTGGGAGCGGCCGGCCAGAAGCTGCTGTTTTCCCTCGGAATTGGGACGAGATTTCTCTGCGCCTCCCGCGCACGTGTCCGGCTGCTGCCCTCCACCAGGAGCCATCGGGGGTTGCTATATTTCGAAAAGTAAAATTCCTGACACAGCCGCAAAGTTGTTGAGGTTTTTTTTAGGAAACCACCCAAATTGTTTGGGAACAAACCCAGATTTTAAGCTACTTGAGCTGTTTCGCCATCGGGGATTTTCCGGACCTATGGCAAGCCTGGAGTCATCAGAAGGCGGGGGCGAGGGAACCAGTGAGATTTATAAAATATTAGTAGAAGGATCAAGAAGATCAGTTAAAAGGGGTGTGGGGAAAGGAGATGACAGGGTAGATAGTCAAAGCTGGAGGAAAATATGGGTGAAAGTATGTTGAAAATGTTGTCTATAGGAATAAAAGAAAATTATCATAAATTAGTTTGGAGAAGGTATTCAACACTGGTCAAATTAAATCAAATAAACAAGGAATATTCGATGTTATATGGGAGGGGATGCCAGGAAACTGGGAATTATGTCCACATGTGGTGGGGGTGTAAATATGTACATTTTTGGGGGGCAAAGGGTGTTTAAGGAGATAACAGGGTTATCACTGGGTTAAAAGTGAACGAAAGTCCAGAGGTAGCATTACTTACGATGGGGTGGAAGGTTTGCAGGCTATGAAGCACTTGCTCACAAATTTATTGACAGCAGCACAAATTATTATAGCTAGGAAGTGGAAGGGGCAAGCAGAATATAAAATGGAATACATTAGTACCTTGCGTTACGTAACCCTCTGTTTACGTAAACTTTAGGTTGCTAATGCGGCAAACCCTGAAGTATTTTTCTGGGTTTTGCGGAGCTTGCATGCGCAGAAGCGATCCACAGGTTGCGGAAACCTTGGGATCCAACCGGACCTCCGGAACAGATCCCATCCGCAGAGGTACCACTGTAATGGTATAAAGAGGTATATTAGTATGGTATAAGGAGGTGTAATGGTATGTTAATGATAAATTAACAAGTGCCTTTAAGGTAAGACAGGGAACATGCAGGAGAAATGATTCTGAGGAGATATGGAAGGTGTTTGTAGAATTTGTACTGTTAAAACAGAAAAAGGTGGGTGGGGATGAGATCAAGGGCAGATTGGAGGCTCCCAGGCAATGGTTTGTTGTCGTAGCCTGCTGTGCACACATGTTGATGCACACGGCTGACGGTGTGTATACACGGAGCCTCAGAAACACATAGGGGTGTTTTTGCACAGGGCGCTTCTTCTATGGGTCTTGCTGCTGCTGAGAACTAAGCCATAGTCTGGCATAGCGTTGCACCTGAACTCAGGTTCTGGTTTGTTTCTTTCCCATGAACCATAACCAAGGTTTGTTCTTGACTCATTTTTTTTTTAAACAAACAATGAGCCTGGATTTGGAAGCAATGCTAAGTTAGACCACAACCTGTTTCCTGGAAGCTCATCAGGAGCAGGAGAGGAGTGAAGCACCAGCAGTTTCAGCTGTGTGCACCAATATGTATGCAGTGCATTCCCATTTAAACCATAGTTTAAGTATGATTTAAGTTCATTCATACCAGTCCTCCAAAGCGAAAGACATAGGATCTGGTTGCAATAATGAAACAAAAGTGTAATAATGATCTTTTTCACTTTTGCGTTGGTTGCCATAAGTGACCAGGCATTTCATTCAGGCAAGTGGACTTGCTGGACAGGTTGCTCTGTTCCTCCTTTGTGCTTGGCAAATAAACCAAATAGACAGCTGGAGGAGGGAGTCCTCTTCCATGCCCAGCATAGGAATGCAGTTTTATATCCCTGCCCTGCCAGCTCTCAACAAGGTAGTTTGCATGTCAGTAACTTTGTTGGCTTTTTTACAAGCAGCTGTGAATTAACATGGTTTACAAGTCAGATTGGCACCGTTGTTTAGGAAACATATAAATAAGTATCAATGGGAAACTGATTTAAATTGGTTTCTCTCGTCTCCCCCCCTTAGAGATCTAAATAATTGCTCTAAATCAACCCACTCGGCTTAGACGGTGACCAGACACACCCTATAGAAACTCCAGTGCCTGTCATAGTTGGATGGAACAGCTGTAGCTTTCGTGAAACTTAAACCAGTTTTTTAGGTCACACTGTGCCTTACATTAAGCACAATTTTAAAGAAACGTGTTTGACACTGACACTGTACGTTTGAAGAAAAAGCAGTTCACCAGCAGTTGTTGCTGGTGCAATCGAGCAGTAAATATGACTCTCTCCTCACTTCCTTTGACCTGCACTGGAAGCTAGAATGATGCAGGTGAGGGGAAACACACACAGCCATGAAGCCCCCTGGAGTACACACTCACCCTCCCAGTTTTTTCTCCTTTGAGCTGTGCCGCTTGGTAGGGAAGGAAGCTAGCAAACAAGACAAGTTACTACTCAATCCCATCTCTCGCTCATCCTCTGTGGACACAGCAGCAGTGAGGATGAGGTGCATGGCGCTGCCTAAAGAGAGTGCAAATAGCTACCTCTGCCCAGTTGCTTGCCCCCCCCCCCCAGCAGTGCAGCATAGCTGGTTGGTTGTGGAAATCTCATCTTTGCTGGCTTCCCTGTGCTCTCCATGTTAGTGGTGCAAGAACAGGCACTGGGCCTAAGAAGCCCAATCCTCTTCTCCATCCTCTTGTTGCCCAGTGAGAGAGGGCAGGTGATCAAGTAGTCCTCTTTTCTGGAGTAGCTGCTGCCTCCACATATTTGTTCAGCGTTCCTCTTTCACTTGCAATCAACACTTCCTCTGATGCCTTACCTATTATTTCCGACTAGAAGTCTCTTCCTGATCACACATCCTCTCTCTTTGGGTAACACAGCAGGAAGGATTGATCTCAACGGTGTCATTCACAGTGAGCAAGCAAAGCAAAACAGTTGGTGGCTGCTCCTCAAGAAAGTGCCGCCTCATTGCCTTACTCACCCATGCTTCGTCTGTTATTGGATGGCACTGGGTTCATCATGCCTCTGAATGTCAGTTCCTGGGGATTACAGGTGGGCTGAGTGCTGTTGTACTCACGTCCAACTACTTGCAGGCTTCCCACACATCTGGTTGACTGCTGTGGGAACAGGATGCTGTGGATTAGATGGCCTGACTCAGCAGATTAAGTTCTTAGGGAAATACAGGTGGTAAAATAGACATCCCTTTTGGGGAATTCCCTTTTGCTGAAGTGGCATACCACCATTAATGCAAGTCTGGATCCAAGCCATAGTTCAGTTTATCTGATGAAACTAGAAGGAAACACACTAAAATATGTGAAAGAACACCAAGCAATAGAAAGCTGTGATTGATGCTTTCATAGAAATGCTACTAAAACCAAGTGTCTTTTTTTATTACCAATATAACTGTAGGTGTACAGCTCATAACTGAACAGCAGCGTCAGTAATTAGAATTTCTCATTGCACTATTTGGGACAATATAGTCATATAGAAGTTGTGTAGAACATGTGAGATTGCACACAGTACTGACTTCCTTTATACAATCAAGATTCAGGTAGTATATGGGCTTGGTACCTCAGGTTTTAATTGGGTTAATTTTTGGTTTCTCCCCATCTTTTATTCACCTGCATGAACCCACACTTCCTTTCTTTGCCATAGTCTGGATGAAGAGTTCTAGAAAATCTGAACGTTGGCACACTATCTTGTGATAGTTTGACTGGCTTAATAAAGATGTTGCCCTAATATAGATTTTGGAATTTTTCTTATGAGCTACACAGCCATCTTTCTTTCTTTCTTTTTAATCTTAGGGTTGTCAGTTCTGATGCAACCATCCATTTCTCATAGATAACAAAATTTGACTACACACACCCTGATTGACAGTTGCGAAATTTTCCTATAATAGGCGGAAGGATGCTGTTTACAAAGTGATTAAACAAATTTATGGAGAACAAATCCAGTTATGGTTCTTCTCAGTGAAGTCAGCTGAATGGAATGCCTGTGTAAAGGAATGAAAGAGGATTGATACTTCGATCGTGCTCTGATTATAAGGTTCTCAGAGGCACCTTGTTGTCCACAGCTGGAGACGGAATGATCAACTCCCTGTCTGATCCAAGAAGACAGTTCTTATGTTA
Organism: Podarcis pityusensis; assembly: GCF_964106645.2. Lineage (NCBI taxonomy): Eukaryota > Metazoa > Chordata > Lepidosauria > Squamata > Lacertidae > Podarcis > Podarcis pityusensis. The sequence continues at coordinate 52,906,380 of NC_138027.1, forward strand.
ACAAATCAAAGGCTGGAGTGAGATTAGAACTGCTTATTTTTTCATAGCCCAGTGTGTAAACTGGCAAGCACCTAACTGTTCATTATAGCTGCATGCTACTGAAAGTCATGTTGAAAACATTGCTGGCTCCAGGGTTTCATAGGGTTTTTTGAAGGGAGATGGAGGTTACTGGTTTGTTTTGTTTTCGTCCATGTTTTTATTATGTATTTTGTATTTTTATCCTGTGTTTTTATGCTGTGAACCGCCCTGAGATCTTGGGACGAAGAGTGGTATACAGATTTAAATGGGCATACATCCTTCTTGCCACTGCCCAGTTATCTGCTGTCTTTCTCTGTGTCCAACCAGTCAGCCCAGTGGAAGAGTGAAAGATGAATGGAGGCAGCGGTTCCTTCTCATTCAGTCAGTGCTTGGGGAGGGCATGGGGATAGGCAGCAACAGCAAGGAAGAGAACCAGCAGGATAGGGAGACTGTGACTCCCTGCTAGAGTGTGAGCCTCAGCAGGTACCAGACAATGCTGACTCTTGATTCCATTCCCACTTGTAAGGCAAAACAGATGAGTTTGGATCTCTTTATTCTATGCAGATAGTTGCATAGCATAGTCTGTTCTGTATATTGCATTCATAGTTGTAGAAAGTTCTTTCATATGGAAACTTCTAGAGCCAAACATCTTTGAATCCCACATTTTTGTGTACATTACCAAGGTAAAGGTAAAGGTACCCCTGCCCGTACGGGCCAGTCGTGTCCGACTCTAGGGTTGTGCGCCCATCTCACTTAAGAGGCCGGGGGCCAGCGCTGTCCGGAGACACTTCCGGGTCACGTGGCCAGCGTGACGAAGCTGCTCTGGCGAGCCAGCACCAGCGCAGCACACGGAAACGCCGTTTACCTTCCCACTATAAAGCGGTACCTATTTATCTACTTGCACTTAGGGGTGCTTTCGAACTGCTAGGTGGGCAGGAGCTGGGACCGAAAGGCTCACCCCGCCGCAGGGATTCGAACCGCCGACCATACGATCGGCAAGTCCTAGGCACTGAGGTTTTACCCACAGTGCCACCCGCGTCCCATACATTACCAAGAATACATTGCAATTGCTTTTACCCAGTAATTAAACTACTGTGATCAAAAATATTGTATAATGCTCTGTATTGTTAATTCACAGTACTTACTAAAAGTGGTCTTGCACTGGAAAGGTAATGTAGTTGGTACATTTTGTGCATTTAAATCCTGCTGAAATAAGTGGAATTTCAGCCTTCACCGGCTTTCATATATCTTGGATTACAACACCCATCTGCCCCCCAACCAGCACAGCTGTAAGTTATAGTCCAGTCACCAGGTTGCCAGAGGCTAACTTAAAAATGCCAAACTACTAGGTTGTGGCAATGCTTCTTGCTCGGCTGGATGGAGGGTAGCTAGGGGTATGTGTGTAGAAACTTGACTACTGTACAAAGGAAGAATTCCCATTCATTGCTCTGTTAACTTTTGCCTCTGGCCATGCCCACCAATGGCATGTGGCCCCTGGGAGGTTGCCCAGAAGGGGAGTGTGGCCCTCAGACTTTTAAAAGGTACTCCAGCCCTGGTTTATGCCACACTTAATGGTACTGATCAGAAAGATATAAGGAGGAAAGTGAAATTGCCTCATAAGATCAGGGTAGTAGATATATTTCTTTTGCTATATTGTAATGACCTGCAGTTGTTATAGGCAATGAATCCAAGAGCTGAAATAACGAGATCAACATTAAAATACCTTTTGAAGATCATTTTTATCCACTCTGAAAATAATGGAACATTTTCTAGTTTCAGTTTTGTAGCAACTAAGATAAGTTGAAAAACGTACAAAGAACAGGGAAGGACAGCCATGCACCATGAACTAACTGATGGGTGTACAGTGGTGCCTCGCAAGACGAAATTAATTCGTTCCGCAAGTCTCTTCGTCTTGCGGGTTTTTCGTCTTGCGATGCACGGTTTCCCATAGGAATGCATTGAAAATCAATTAATGCGTTCCTAGGGAAACCGCCTTCAGACCAGGTCCGGGGACACTCTGTCCCCGGACCTCTTCTGAAGGCTGGGGGGGGGGATAAGGGCTTTTCTTCCCACCCCCAGCATTTTAAAAAACCCCGGGACAGCGGAGGACTTCTCCACTGTCCGGGCAATCTTAAAATGCTGGCGGGCGGCATTTTAAAATCGCCCCGGGACAGCGGAGGACTTCTCCGCTGTCCGGGGCGATTTAAAAGCCCCTGGGAAGGCAGGCAGGGGGGACAAAGACTTTTGCCCCCCGCCAGCCTTCAGAAGGTGTTCCCACCCCCCGCCCCGCTTCGGAGCACCGTTCCGAAGCCGGGCGGTGGGGGAAGGTGTTCCCACCCCCCCGCCCCGCTTCGGAGCAGCGTTCCGAAGCGGGGCGGTGGGGGAAGGTGTTCCCGACCCCCCGCCCCGCTTTGGAGCACCGGGAGAAGCGATCTCCCCGCAGCCCCTTGCTTCAAAAGAGGTCCGGGGGCAGCGGGGAAGAAGCGCTGCGCTTCGCGCTGCCCCCGGACCTCTTTTGAAGCAAGGGGCTGCAGGGAGAAGCGATCTCCCCGCAAACCCTTGCTTCAAAAGAGGTCCGGGGGCAGCGCGAAGCGCTTCGCGCTGCCCCCGGACCTCTTTTGAAGCAAGGGGCTGCAGGGAGAAGCGATCTCCCCGCAAACCCTTGCTTCAAAAGAGGTCCGGGGGCAGCGCGAAGCTTCCCGCTGCCCCCGGACCTCTTTTGAAGCAAGGGGCTGCAGGGAGAAGCGATCTCCCCGCAAACCCTTGCTTCAAAAGAGGTCCGGGGGCAGCGGGAATCGCTTCCCGCTGTCCCCGGACCTGGGGCTGCGGGGAGAAGATCGCTTCTCCCCACCGCCCCTTGCTTCAAATGAGAAGACCCGCTGTCCCCGGGGCAAGCTTCGTTTTGCGAAGCAAGCCCATAGGGAAATTCGTCTTGCGAGGCAACTCGAAAACGAAAAAACCTTTCGTTTTGCGAGTTTTTCGTCTCGCGAGGCGTTCGTCTTGCGGGGTACCACTGTAATATAATATGATTCATTCTCGAGTCATAGCACTTGAACAATCATGGTATTTTACAAGATTGAGTAAACTGATACTGAAAATTCACTGCTGATCAAATGCATTTTCAGACTGCAATTGAACTATTTCACAACATATTTTACCATATATTCTTGTATTTTACTTTTTAAAAAACCCCTCTGTTTTCTGCCTTCTAGTTAAAAAACAAAAGTTTCAGCAAGTATTGACATAAATCAGCTCATAAATCGTAAAAGGGAGTTACAAGTCACCCTTCAGCCATCTATGCAGCCCTTGACTCTAAGAAAAATGCTAAAGTTTCACAAAGAGATGTTTGTTCAGGCCTTTCTGGATAACCTCCAGTTGAAGCCTTTCGTAGACCACTTTCATAGTGAAAAAAGATTTCCTAATATTTAACCAAATTCCATTTTCCTGTAACATATATGCCACGATTCATTGGTCTCTTATGAGTATCCTGCTTCTTGCTTCCCTCTGCCAAATGGCAGGGCTGGCTGCTCTGTGTTTTGTATTCAGTAATGCTGGTTAACTACTTTTATATTCTGTATTTCTGACATCCTTGATATGATGCTTTCTTCCATCTTTCAATATTCCTTATTACATATCCCTGTGTTTTCTTCCATCTTCCTTCAATCCTTCTCTGATTTAAATATGACCTTCCTGCCATACCTTCATTTTCTGAATAAATTTATCATGCTGTAAATCTCAGAACCAAAAATAACACAACAGGTGAGGTGATACAGATGAGGTTGTATCTTAATAAAGAAGTAGCAACAATGACAAATGGATGGTGACGATTTAGAACAGCCTTTGCCAACGTGGTGCCCACCAGATGTTTTAGACTACAACCCTAGCCACCCTTGCTGGCTGGAACTGATGAGAGCTGTAGTCCAAACATCTGGAGGGCACCAGGTTGGGGAAGAGTGCTTTAATAGTAGGAGGATTAATAAGCTTGGTATACAGCAAAACAATTGAAATGCCCCCTGCACTAGCACTACTTGGGCTTAGGATCCCGTCTGCTCATGATTATTCTAAAGATCACCTCTTAGTCTTTCTTTTGACTGCTGTTGTTAAGGAGATAGCCAGATGTTGGAAAACCGGTGATGAAAACATTGATTCTTGGTATAACAGACTATGGTCAATAGCATTGGCTGAGAAACTAACGTGCCAGGTGAGAGTGGCAAAGAGCAAACACAATCCATATACCTTTTATAACATATGGCAAACGTTTGTTGAATACATCAATTGTTCAGACTGTGGCAGGAATCCACCCAGCACTCATGGGGAAATGTGGTAATCAAACGAAACTTTAACACATGGCATGATAAAAGTCTGTAATTTTATCAGGACAAGTTACTTGTGGTTTACTGTTGTAACAGTTGTTTTCTCAAAATTTATCTTCTGTACCATGAAAATAAATAAAAACAGTATTTTTTAAAAAAGCGTAGGAGGAAAGAATTAACCACATTTGTATCCTAAATTGTTTAAATGCATTTTTCCAACCAGTGAAAGAAATTCAAGGCCACATACCGGTATTTAAACAGCATATCATGTTTGTATTTACAGTGCATGGGATGGTACCAGAACCTCAGAATGTAAGACTTCATTCAGTTATGTTCGACACTTTTCTCCAGTGGGATCCACCTAATTTTCACAAAGGAAGCATGACTTACACAGTTCAGTATAAAGTGTATGTGTGAGTGAAATGGCTTATAATTTTAATAGTTTATTTTAAGGGCACAATCATATGATCTATGGAAGTGCACCACAGAGGCCATAGAACAAAGCAAATCTTCTTCGTTGACAGCTAGTTCCCCGCCCTCCCCACCGAGACCCCCTTCTTGTACTTGTGGAGACTTCCACAGCCACCCCTCCCCCTGTCTTGGGTGCTTTGGTGCAAGGGAGGGAAAAAGGAATGTGCCAGGGTCAGCTCCAGGTTTGTGGAGCCCTTGGCCAAAGTTTCCTGTGTTGGGCACCTTTCTCTCTCAGTGGTCCCTGGTGACTGTTGTAGAGGCAGTGCTTTAAAAAGTGTGGTATGGCTAGGTCTAGGCACCCTATTGATTTCTCACTATGCCCCAGAGATGCTGGGGCAGGGGGATAAAGGGGAATTAAAGGATAGCTTGATGCGGCCACTCAGCACTGAGAGTGTGGAGCCTGGGAGTGGGGGGATAAGGGTCTCCAGAGCAGTCATCGCTACTGGGCTCTGTAAGGGCACTGGGAGCTGCCCAAGGATACCACATGATAGATGTTTCAAATGATGCATTGATTATACAACTTTTAAGAATTGAAAATGAATTGTTGACTGAAATGAGAGAGAGAGAGAGAGAGAGAGAGAGAGAGAGAGAGAGAGCTATTCTTTCCTCAATAACACATTGATTTTCTTTCCATTTTTACAGATATGGAAATGGGTTCACTGATTTATGCCAAAGAACTGACGTCACAAAGTGCAATATTTCAAGTATCCCTATACATGGTAGTTACATTGTAAGAGTTAGAACTGAAGTTGAGGAGGAGCGATCAAACTGGGTAAACATCACCTTCACACCATTCAGTGACAGTAAGTGAAGATTCAAGTTCACTGGAATATTATTTTTAAAGGTTGTGTTGTCTGGCTTAACAATATGGTTTCTTTAGAACAACATCATGGTGAAGGGTTAGTTAAGACCAATTAGAGCAAAGAAAAAGGCACAGGGTGATATCTACCTAAGTATGCTCGGTGGACTCAGCTTATGTTGGATACTGTGCATAAGTTCCAAGACCATGTTCGACTTAGTAAAATGTCTGTGTTTTTCATAGACTATGAGAGTTTCCCATGGACAACCTTTGCTCTGATTTGGCACACTCCTAGGATTCCGCTCCTTTGCTTGTACAGCTTTCTGTGGGCCTCTTTGGCTTGTTGTGCCCTTTGGAATAGTTTCACTTTTCATTTTAGTTTCCATTTATCTGATTTACCTGGATTACTTCACCCAAAGTACTCTTTCAGCAGCTAGTTTTATAAGCCCACAACCACAGGTTCCTGATCAGTGTTCCCAAAGGATTTATAATTTGATCCCATTTATTTGTCCACTTAAACAGTTGTATGCTATCTACAAACTTTCTCTATAGATCTTACCCTGAAGGCACTCCCCTTCCTACACCCACTCTCTGAATAAAAAAAGCAGGGTATTTCCCTGCTGTGTTTGAACAATGCACTGAGAAAGGCTTGTGAAAGCTAAGTCAAAATAGCTATGTCAAAATACTGGAGGGTTGGGGTGGGGACATGGCCCCACAGTCATTTTCACATTCTGTCTCTCAAGCTAGTTTTACTAATTGCAGTTTTGGAATATTATGATGGTTAGCTTGTTGGTGTGCATAAAATGTGACACGCATTTGGACCTTTTTATAACCAAAATAAATACTTCTGAAACCATTCAAATGCTATTGGAGCCAGAGAATAAGTGGGCCTGTATATATTTTATTTCTTCATTTCTGAATCCAAAAAATAGTTGCGGGCATTATTTCTTGGTAATCAATTCGCAAGGCATCCATTAAGAAACACCTAGAGGTAGCTGAGGTGCTTTGAGAGGAAGTGCAGATCATTTATGATATAATGAGAAATATGATGTGCTTGATTATACTCTCTCATAAAGCTTCAAAAAACATATGTAGACTATGATCCCAGACCTTTCCTGGGGAAATCCACAGGAAACCTGTTCTCAGTCATGGACATAGAAATTTGGTTCAGTAGCCATATCAATGAAGCTGCTTATAACTAGAGGCATTTTGGTAAAGCACAGTCGATTAATGCATAAACTATCAGTCCCTCAAAATTAAGCACCATTCTTATTCATGTTTAACAAACTGAACCTGCATCCATCTGTTCAACAGAGACGATGTAACCTCAAAAGAAGTTGAAAAGATGAGGCAGTGAAAACATTCCATACTCCCACTTTTGTTCTTAGCAAAAGCAGAAATAACATAGTGTTCTTATGGTGCCACAACTATTCAGGTGCCACTTCCCTAGTGTTTCATTCTATATTAAATACTTTCTCGAACTTTCTCATGTGAAAAAAAGCAAACTTCTTATATGGTGTACTGCATATTTAAATGGATCTAAGAGCAAAGTAAAAACAAACAAATTTGTTAACTTTTGTTTTCCTCCACTTCATTTAGCAATCATTGAACCACCTGCTGTACAAGCTGAAGCTACAACACCCGGGGTCTTGATTGTACAAATCACAGACCCACTTGTTTCTAGAGATGGTGGCAAATATTCCATAAAACATTTTTATGGCCATGGTTTTGTGACTTACAAGATGCGAATTTGGAAGAAAGATTATGATGGTGAACAGGTAGTGTGTCTCTGTTATGGTGATTAAATATGTTGCTACATAAACAAGTACAGGAAAGCTTTAGTGAGTTCTGAGTCTCAAAAACTTAAACCTGATCATTAGATAGCACTGACAGGGTCAACCAGGCTACGTTAGTTTCTAAGTAAGTTTTCCAGTAGGAGTCTATTCTCTTCTACTAGCATTCGATTACTGGTACAGAAGTGTGCTGCTGGTAGTGATTTGTAATGAGTGATTTGTAGGATGGGAGAATCAGGCCTCTCTAAGATAAGGATTTAGCACCTTATTCTTTCATCACTAGGAAGGGTTGAAAAGGGACAGCATCCTTTGCCATATGTTTTTTGACGTACAGAAACCTTAAGCTGTGGCACAAAACAATAAGAGGTTTTGTAGGAAGTGGGTCAGAGCCAGTAGGCTCCAGCTAGCTTTCCAAGCATAGCCTTCTGATTTAAGGTAAAGGGCAGGACCTAGAAAGGAGGATAGGATTGTGCTGTTAAGATTCTCATTTGTCAATTTCCTACTTTCATACTAGGTTAGATATGTGAATATAACACAGTCTTCTAAAACATTGCCTGATCTGGATCCTGGGACAACATATTGCCTTCAGGCTCAAGCATTTATTGTTGAATTAAATAAAAATGGGGACTGGAGTAACGCTTTATGTATCACTACAACTGACAATGGTAATATTTAATGGATTGAATACCTATTCATAAAGGACATTTTTAAAGTCTGTACTCTTTCTCTACCCCACACCCCACTTATTGATTGAATTAAAGTGAAACCTCACTGATTTGTGCTTAGATTTATATAAAACATCTAAGCTAGTCCTATGCATGGTCGGTCACTCACAAATAAATCCTTCTGAATTTCATGTCATTTACACTCAAGTAAGTGAGCATGAGCTAAGAATCTTGGTTTTAATACTTCAGTTTTGTGCTCCTGAAGCACATCCAAATTAGGAAGAACTAGGGCATCTTCCTATTGAAGCAAAAACAAAGGTCTGATTTGGGCCATAGGGTCAACACTTGCCAGTCTGAGATTTTGATCAAGTCATGTTTGAATACACTTAATGGCTACTAGACACAGTGGCTATGTTCTTTATCCACTGTCCGGCAGTATATCTCTGAGTGCCAGCTGCTGGGGATCAGAAGTGGGAAGGATGTTGTTGGGCTCATGTCCTGCTTTCAGGCTTCCCATAGGCATCTGGTTCGCCACTATGAGAACAGGTTGCAGGACTAGATGTCCACTGAGCTGATATAGACTCTTGTGTTCTTAATGCATATGCCCATTCACATGCCAGTGGAATGTTAGCATGCAGGTGTCCTCATGCTGTCAGCAGTTGAATGGACCACCCAGCACACTTGGTAACTGCATTTAAGTTAGTCCAGGTGCACGTGAAAAGCTTACGTGCATAAGGACTTTACCCATGGTCCATGTGCTATAACATGTCAGGCCTCTCAGACTTTGATTTGAAGGCACAAAAAATTATTATGTAGAACAGACGAACTCTACATCTGAAAATGGCTGGCTAAAATGAAACAAGCTTACAACAGACCAAATTTTATTTTCATTTCTTCTGTGCCCCTATCAACAAATATAAATATTGTCTTAGTTGTAATTTTGTTATTGTGGAATGTCTTACGAAGTATTTAAATTTTCAAACAGGAAAGTGAGGGGTTGGAGAATATGTACCTCTATGATATACGGTACTCCAAAAGGAATTAACAGTTTCTTTCCCTCCCCCCCCCCCCATGTAGGTATAAATACAGTGCAGCTGACTATTATCCTGCTATCAGTGTTGGCTTTGTTACCTTTCATCTGCTTTATGATTTTACATGTTTATCGATGGGCCAAATACATCTTCTTACCTTCGTATTATTTACCACAACATTTCATAGAGGTTTGTTCATTTGTACTTTACAGTTTACTTAAGAATCTGTTGCTAAAACTAATTAAAAACTCAACCCATCCATCAACCAATTATTCTCCATGGAGATCCAAGATATGTAAATATAAGTACAACCCTCCATAGTTTCGGTTTGTTTAAGCCCAGTTAAAAAAAAATCATGGGAAAGCTGCAATAATGTGGTCATTTTTCCTCCTTTGGTGTATCATAATCCTTTCTTCTGAATGTCCCATCAGATGGTGACACTCACTGAAGTTCTCTACGGTGTCAAAACATACAATTATCTCACCAAATTGCTCTTTGTGAGGCACAAAGAAGCTGCTCATTTCAGATACTGTATGACTGAACAGTACACTTTGACTATATGCATAGGGCTGGGGGCCAGTGGGGGAATGGGACTCCAATGGCTCCATTGAGCTCCATGCAGATCCTCTTCCACATATGGATGAATAATACCTACTATTTATTTGCCCACTGTACTTCAGTTTAAGAATTTCTTCCATGATGCTGACACCTCAAAAATAATAGTTTATAGGGCACTATCTATAGCTTGAGGGTAAGAAAAAGCATTGAGATTTTGAGATTCTTAGAATTGTAGTAGACAGTTAGTCACCTGGATTAATGTTTTAGTCTTTCCTGACAACCAGGAAATAGGAAATTTGTATGCCTGTTTTAAAGCGTCTCTTAAAAGCAGCAGGAATGATTAGAAAAAAACAAGTTCCTTCATCTTTCTTCTCTTTTTTTCCCTCCCAGTTTTTAAGCAAGCCTTTTTACAGTTCTCAGTTTCTTGCATCTCAGTCACAAGGAGAAGAACAGTCCTATGACAAGATAATTGTCCTTTCAGAGGAGTCAAAAAGCGATAATGAATCTGAGGAACAAATGAGAAATGCAAAGCAGCTGCTCCAAGGTTCTCATGAAGAAATCCTTAGGCCAAAAGAAGTTTCAGATTTTACGCCTCTGGTACACTCTTAAAAGTGGAAGAAAAAAACGTGGAAAGTGTGTTTTGAAGGCAGTTGGTGGCACTTTCAAGGAAGCAACAAACACCTTGCACATTACAGATTTAAAACTGTTAACTTTGTCAACATTTTTTCAAAACTATATTTATTCTGTTATAATATATTTTTAAATAATCTTGTAAATACAAATTATCTATTTTAAAGATTTATTTTTATATATATTGAAGCCTTAATTTTAGAACAAACCATCAATGAAGTATTAGTTAAGCAAGTTCACTTATATCAAAATTGTGAAGTTCCAAATCTTTTATTACAAGTGGATTTGTGCATTGTGTAGAATAGTTCAAATTCATTATGAGAAACATACTGGGATTTATAAAATAATGATGCTCCCATAGTATTATGTTTTCTGATCCATATTTGCTTTAAACTGTGTCTGTATTCAAGAACACCATCATACATAGGATCTAGGTAAGAACATCTATCCCTGTAAGCAAACTCCTATGTGCATCTCACTTGCTGGATTGGGTATAAATCTGATGTACATCTTGTATGGCTGGCATATATCTACACAGCATTGTTTTCAATGCAATTTGCATTGCAAGATGCTTTCCCAACCTTATTCTGGCGCATCCATTTGTATCTTTTAAAGGCACAAATAGAGTTGGGTTGGGATTGCAGTCTTCACACCATTATCCAGCTAGATACATATGTTCACAGTAGCATGTTTCCATATGTTCTGAATGTTAGCTATATAATGAACACCAATTAGTGTTGCGCATGCAAAGCCAGGGCCTGAGAGGAGTGAATACTGAAACCAGCCAACTATCCACTGTCCTGTTTCACTCTGTCCCTGAACAAGATGATTTTTGGCTATTGCTGAGCCCTGGAAACATAGCTCCTGGGCTTCGCTTTTCAACCTGGGGATACCTGTTCAACGGCTCAGTTTCTCGTATGTGTAGCTCGTATGTGCCTAAATCCCTCTTCAGTAGAACCCAGGGCTCATTCATACTTCTGCTTGTCCCACCAGTTTCCCCGGGAAACCCCTCTGTTTACTATTGAATCGGAGCAAATTGGGTTTTTCTCTGGATTGACATTTGTTCCGATCTAGCACGAAAGAGCAGGGTTTTCAGAGAAAAGCACTGGAACAAAGGCAAAATCACTTGGATCCTTGCCTAGAAAGCACTGGACAAGTGGAAAACCACTCAGACACATGCTTTCTATACATGGGACAAGTGGAAGTGTGGACGAGTCCTTAGTCATTACGAACTTCCACCGGATTCTTTCCAATACACGGAATTAATCTCCATTTATTTAGACTAGTACTATGCACCTATGGGATGCGGGTGGCGCTGTGGGTTAAACCACAGAGCCTAGGACTTGCCAGTCAGAAGATCGGCGGTTCGAATCCCCGTGACGGGGTGAGCTCCCGTTGCTCGGTTCCTGCTCCTGCCAACCTAGCAGTTCGAAATCACTTCCAAGTGCAAGTACCTTCTGGTGGGAAGGTAAACTGTGTTTCCGTGTGCTGCTCTGGTTCGCCAGAAGTGGCTTGGTCATGCTGGCCACATGACCCGGAAGCTGTACGCTGGCTCCCTTGGCCACTAAAGTGAGATGAGCACCGCAACCTCAGAGTCGGTCACAACTGGACCTAATGGTCAGTGTTCCCTTTACCTTTACTATGCACCTGGGAGTAAGCCCCATTGATATTCGCAGAATTTACTTCTGAGTGGTTGTGTAGAAGTGCACTTTGTATGGCATAGCTGCTTGATCTTAATTGGTTTTTTTACCATTTTAAATGGTTGTTTTTAGCCTTTTTACTGAGAATTTTATTGTTTTATTCTTTTTGTAAATAACCTCAAGGTTTTATTACAACACTTATATGCATATGAGTGTTCAGAAATAAATGCACACTGCTTCAGAGACAAAGCTATGTTTTATGACAAATGTGCAGAAGAGGACATTTATTTATTTTAAAATATTTGGCATGTATTTCAATTTTTAATGATGGTACCTGACCTCCTATTTTGATTGAATAAATGTATGGAAGTTCTCTCTGTCCTTCCTGAAGCTGATTAATAGTTACATTTGGGATGCAATGCTCAAATCTAACAAATTTAACAATTCATACCCTTACTCATATTAATGATTAAAGTACAATCAATATAGTGCTCTGATCTAGCAGGAAGATTTAACCGTTTACTTATATTTGTATGTATTGCTATTGACCTTTGAAATTAGATCAACTACTTGCTATGCCTGTATTGGAGACTAACTTGAGAAACCTGCAGATGTCATTTGTTTTCCAATTGTACTTTCATCACAGAATAGACAGGCGAAGACAACTGGTGCAAGAAAACTTACTGGGGAAATATTTTGAAACTCCCCACAATTCTTAACATGTTTCATGTCTGTGTTGTTCCCCATGGGAAGCAGAATTATATGTAATTTTTATTATTATTTAAATTTGTAGAGTGCTTTTCCATATAAATGTATGGAACATATTAGAGGGAGCTCAAAGTTCCCGCTACCTGGAACACTTGTGCATTAGTTATGTAGCTGCTATTTTTGTAGCCCCAGTACTTGGTGGCTGGAACAAAGTTTCTTCCTGAAACCAGTATCGGTCACAATGCAATGAGTTCTTTTACAAAAATGCCAACACAGGCTTCCTTTGCCCTTCGACTTCTCGCTCATTAGGGGTGCTTTCGTCTCAAAGGAACTTTCACAGAACTTTCAACTGTATTCCAACTGAATGAGGACGTTTGGTTTATACAGTTCTCGTGGTGTTTCTGAAGGATTTTTGGCTAATAAGAATTGAATTGAATTGAAGAATTGAACTTCATTTAAATTCGAGCCCCGCTCCCTTTCTGCGAAGGGAATCCCACTCTCATACGAAACGCGCCTTTGCTGCGTCAAAGGCAGTTAAACCTAATGCTATCCCCTCCCTTCTCCCCCACCTGCACCCTTCCAAAAGCCCCCAAACCAGCTTCCGTCTAACCCACAAAAACGAGGAGGGATCTGCTCTGCAAGGTTTTATCTCTACGAGCTCGTCTTGCGCATGCTCCGCGCGGAAGCGACGCTGCCGGGGGCGAGCCTCCTTGTTGTTTACCGTGTCGCGATCACGTGGTAGGGGCCGGCGTTGGGGCAAGCGGCGGCGGCGGCGGAAACGTCACTCGGCAGTTGGGACGTCTCGCTCGCCCCGGGCTCGCCATGAAGGCGGCGCGCGCTCTGCTTGTAGCCGTAGCAACGCTGGGAGCGGCGCCTTTCTGCACAGGTGCGTTTGCAGGGCCTTGCTCTGTCTGTGCGCCGCCGCCGAGCCCGCCCTTTCTCGGGACTGAGGACGGGAGGGCGGGACGCCTGTGTGTGTGTGTGTCTCTTTCTCCCTCTCTCCTTCTCTCAGCAAGAGGAACTGGGGGTGGGCGCGGGGGTTCACCTGGGCTCCCCGTTGCTCGTGGGTGACCCTCATCCCTGGGGCGGGCGAGGGTCGGCAGCGAAGCTGAGGGCTTTCGCTTTGGTGCAGCCTCGCGTTGCCGGATAGGAAGACGCGCTTCCAGGAAAGGCGGCGCGAGTTCTCTCCGCTCCGAGCCCTGGCACGCGCTGATAATGCAGGGCTTCCAGGAATCGGGCTCGCTTTCCGCTTCGCTTGCGCTCGTAGATTTGCCTGCGGTGGCTTATGGGGGAAGGGCTGTGGCCCGGTGGAAGAAGACTTGCTTGGAATGCAGAAGGTCCGTCCGTCCCCCTCAACTCCGCTCCCGGAATCTCCAGGCACGGCCGAGAGAAAACGCTGCCCGAAACCTCGGAGAGCTGACCTGCGTGCTGGTCAGTGTAGCAGACAATACCAGATGAACCAATGGCAGCTGCTTGGTGGGATCATACTGGGGGCACGGGTTAAGTAGCATGGGTGGGTAAGTTAAGAGGTGTGTTTCATGGAGTAGCTTGCAAAAACGCACAATAATAGCAAAATAAAATAGGTGCTGAAAATATGGATAGCTATGGGCATACCCTGCTGTATGTTAAACCGCTGTTTCCCTTTGCTGTAGTTATCAGGGTTTTGACCTTTACCACAAGCGCAGGGTGTGAAGGCTTGTAAGCAGTGTTTTTTTTCTTTTAAAAAATGTTTAGGGGTACTCTCGTTTTCCTACTCATATTGAAATACTGCCCCTCAATGAGGCCAAACTGAGATTCACAAAATGTTTAGGGGTATGTGTACCCCTGCGTCCCCCCAGAAAAAAGCGCTGCTTGGAAGTAGTAACATGCATGACGGAAACAGCACTCTATATTTAGTCCTAGAACTTTATCCTCATGTGTGTGTTTTTGTGAATAGATATTGCACCCTGTTATGATGAGTACATAAGAAAAACCTTGCTGGATCAGACCCAAGGCCTATTTAGCACAGCATCTTACTTACCACTGTGGCTAACTTGATGTCTATGGGATGCTTACAGGCAGAACACCTCCCTCATTGGTGTTCTCCTGTGACTAGTGTGCTGCCTCTGATCTTGGAAGCTGTATGGACCCATAATGTAAAACATGCAGAACTTTGAATCCTGCTTTTTAAAATGTGTGTAATATCTTGTTCTGTAGATACTTGTGTATCTATACTATAGCAGTTGTGTACCTGCTCCTCCCTAAATATCTGTGATACTACCTCTCCCCTTCAGTGCTCTTCTCAAAAGCCACGCAGCCTTTGCTATATTCACTTAATCCTAATTCCAAAGCAGCCCAAATTTTAAGTGTGTTGGAACTGCATTTGACTGCATTAATCTTCTCTACCCTCAACCCTCCTGGTGTG
This sequence comes from Podarcis pityusensis, assembly GCF_964106645.2. Classification (NCBI taxonomy): domain Eukaryota; kingdom Metazoa; phylum Chordata; class Lepidosauria; order Squamata; family Lacertidae; genus Podarcis; species Podarcis pityusensis. The sequence goes on from NC_138027.1 coordinate 52,921,410, forward strand.
GTTTTCCCTTCTTGTCTAGTTTAAATTGTAAGCTCCTTGGAACAGGGAGATGCCTATTTTTCCTTACGACACTTTGTAAGGTGCCATGTATGCTGATGACACTATATAATGACCAGAAAACATGTTAGGACAGGACTGAGCTTTCTTTGATCAAGGAGCACTCTGCATGTCTTGGACTACAACTCCCACTGTCCCTAACCATTGACCATGTTGGCTGGAGCGGATGGCAATTGTAGCCCAAAACATCTAGTTGGCGAAGGCCATTCTATGCATTGGCATGGCCAACTGTAGAATTGTACAATAATGTCCTTATCTGTGGTATCCTGTAAGGGAAGCTTGACAATTAGGAGCAATACAGCTTTTATACAGTACTTTGGGTTGCTACCTTAAATACAGTAAAATAATGTCAGTCTGTTTCTTATAACCATCACTGAAGGGCTCTTTGTGTCAGTGATATGCAGCAAACAATTTTCCAGTGCTTTATTTTTGCATCCTCCCCTCCTTGTTTAAACTCTTTAGTAACAGTGAATGGATGCCAATTGAAAATGTAATAAGGAGACTTGGCAGTTTCAATACTTTGGGCATTGTTTACTAATTGCAAGTTAAATAAAAATGCTAGATTAGATCACTCTAATTTCCCAGTGCAAATTATCCTATTAAGATGGCCCTAATTGGAATTGGAAATGTTTCCAGGAAGTTCACATCACAGCTGTAGGTGTTCAGGTTGACTGTATGAAGAAGCAAATGGATGCAAAAGGGGTAAACCACAGATACTGTGTGTTCCAGCCAAAGTATTCAACCAATGCATGATCAGTATTTGTCTGAGGGAGGCTGCACAGTGTTCCCAGAAGGAACAAGGATTGCCCTGCCTGTTCCTGCTTGTGTCTTAGCACATTTAGACGGGAGGGCTAAAGAGGATTCAGTTTCAATGAATTGGAGAGGGCACAGATGTATTTCAGGGTATGGTGTGGATGTAGTAGTACATTGCAGAGATGATTTGCAGTAGCAGCTGGCCGGAAGCAGGAAACAGTTTTAGAACATTATGGGGAATCTATTGGAATATAACAATAGAAGAGCATTCGGTCTCTGGGATAAATTCCTGTATGGATCAACCTCAACCATGTTCAGAGAAACATCCTTCCAAATGGTTCAAAAGTTGTATTTAACATTTTTGAGACTGTCATGTATATCTAAAACCTCCTCATCAATCTGTCGGAGACCATGTGGCAAAGTGGAGTTGTTCACCCATATGTGGGAAGACTGGGAGATCTCAGAGATAAATGGAACACCATTACAAAAGACACCAGAACTTGCTTTTTGAAATGTGTTCACTGGAAAAAATCAAGATGTTGTGAGAAACTGGTCAGGTTTTTATTAGTGGCAGCAAGAACTCAGATTGCTAAATACTGGAAAGATTTACAAGGACTTCCCTTATTGAAGTGGCACAAAAAAGTCTGGGGAAATACCTCTTATGTAAAAGCTGACACAGCAGTTATGGATCACAAGAGGTCACAGGAAGAAAAGTTCTTTTTCAATGTATTGATATAACTTTATAACAGCAGAATCACACAGCTATTAAAGGTACAGAAGCCCTGTCCCCTTTTGCATCTGGGTATTCTACTTCCAGCAAGAGTTGTAAAACTAGATGGCATTGGTCCCCTTTTAGGCCTATTCTTTGAATTTTTTTTTCTTTTAAATACATGGATATTGGGTGTTGTTGTTGTTTTAAAAAATGTGGACTCCATAAATAAGTGAAGTCCAATGTTTCATTAGATCCTTTGTGTATTTCCCTTTTAATGGCATTAAAAAGCTAATGCACTCAAAGTCTTATTTTCTTCTCTGGAATTAGGGGTGAGTAAGGTGGTCAAGTTTGCTGATGACATCCAATGATTTAGGATGGTGTATAGCAAAGAGCTCCAAAAAGATCTCACCAGTCTGGATGAATGGGAATTAAAATGACAAATGCAGTTCAGTGCAAACAAGTAAAAAGTGATGTATATTAGGACAAAAAAAAATCCAATTTCACAGATATACTGATGAGACCTGGCCAGTGACTGACCAGGAAATGGATGTTGTAGGTTGTGGTGGATAATGTGATAGAAATGCTGACTCAATGTACAGCTGCTGTGAAAAAGGTGAGCTTCATGTTAGAGATCATTAGGAAAGAGTCAGAAAACAAATACTGTAAATAACATATTTTCTTCATACAAATCTCTTGGAATAAGGTATGCCAGGATTGTGGAATTTTGTGTGCTCTGTGGACAAATCATTATCTGGTCCTAGCTGTGCAGGCCAAAGTGAACAGATGGGTGGGGCCTCCCACCTGCAAATCACTTGATGTCACAATGACAGCAGATGATTGGGTGCTTTGAAGTCTAGTAGTTGGGACCTCAAAGCACCACAAAGGGCCTGCAGATATCCTGCATAATGCTTTAAAGTGCCTGAGGCTTTAGTAGAGCTAAAGTCTACTTTCTGTAGGCATCAGCTTCAAGACCTAGTTTCCCAAGCTGTACATGTAATAATAGGCTTCAAATTGCACAATGCTGTTGAAAAAGCAAGTGCACATTTGCATGGGTGTGCTTTAAACTGTTCTGATGACTTTTGCTGGAGCAAACATTAAAAACTGACTACTTCCTCAGAAGACTTGAATAGAAAGTACCTTGTCCAGAAAACATAAGAATCAGAAATGTTGTCAATATTATGCCACCTCAACACAGGGTTACTCTGAAAGAAGGTAAGGGAATCTCCATATTTCACTTCCTTTTCTGCAGATATTTATGATCTGCTTACTTGCATTTCATGTCTGTTTCCTGTTGCTCTCTTACTAAGTTCTTCAGTAAAGTGCAGAAGGTGGTTAATGGCACACTGCATTCAGTTGTGTCTGTTATAGCCTTGACATAATTATTTTCATTTTTCAAAAATATCCATAGGGTTGACATGTTTGGAACCACCTCAGAACGTTACAGTTTTCATTGTTGATACGAACATCACTCTGAAATGGCTCTGGAATAATTCATGTGGCCTCAATGGGACCTTTTCAGTTCAATACCAAAAGTAAGTTCTCAGTTGTACTGTGACTCACATCAACGACTTGTAACAGAGACTTTTGAAATATTGCTGGAGCTTTTCTTCAGTATGTGAGTTCCGTCCTAGTCCATGAGTTGCTGTATCTGCCAAAGAAAATGTTTACAAGACACCAGATAGACAGAACAGCCAGTTGTGCCTGTTGGAGGGGTAAAACTGCAAATGCTATGATGTAGCATATATTTTGGACCTATCCCAAAATCAGAAAATTCTAGAAAGACGTAGCAATGGAAATTGAAGCAATAACTGGCTTTACTTTACCCACAGATCCTCTAATTTTGCTATTTGGATATGTTAAAGAAATTGTACTAATAGAAGACATGGGATTAATGCAACATCTCTTAACTACTGCCAAAATTATTATTTATTAAAATTGGCAGGGGCGGGGGACGGACGGAATGAGAATACCATCCATGAACGAGCGGACAACTATAATCAGGGGCATATATGTATGGCTCGGCCTATGTATATGTTGAGAACTACACAGCGAAAAGACTGATACTGATGAATTGGAAAAATAAAAATGCGGCTTCCTTTTTTTTGCATTCCGGGTGCTGTGGATCAAAATTGAAATGAATTTTACACAAAGATACTGTAAGGAATGCTTACTGATCCATAATGTCTGAGGACTGCTTTGTTTTTTTCTTTCAGTGAAGCAGACAGTGAAGAGAGCAATGCTGAAAGCTGGTCACTTATTCCCGAGTGTCAGGCTGTAAGAATCACAGAATGTGACCTTTCATCAGCTATAACAGACTATTTTCAGCTTTATAATGTGAGCGTAAGAGCAGACACAGGAGAAGAGCACTCTTCCTGGGCTTATTTAGTATTTTCTCCTTATACAGAAGGTATGAATATGTGCCTAGTTTATTCAAGTTACGCTTTATACAGTTGTTAAATATGGGACAGGTAACCAATTGCAAATGCCTAGTTGTTTCATTATCTGACTTCCAGATACCAAACTGTTCCTCTCTGAGGCTTACTCCCTAGTAAGTGTGTTTAGGATCACAGCATCAATCCACTGAAAGTGGCAAACAATAGCTGTTCAAAATTATGGGTTGTTTTTTAAAGTGAAGGAATCTCTTCTCATAGAGGAGGGTGGCACACAACTGGATTCTGTTTTAAAGTCCAGGGTGGGGTGGGGGAACTCATTGCTGCCCAAAAGGTTGAGAAACACTGGTGTGAAATGTTATTTTTCACTGTGAACAATAATGAGTAAATTCCAACTTCACAGTATTGGTTGCTTCATAGTTCATTGAATAGAGTATTAGTTTCAAATTTCGGCTGTGGTGTTAGCATTCCAAGCAGTGCTGGGTGGCTTTGACTAGCCACCCTTTTAATTCTCTACGATGCCCCAGAGTGGTGCTAGGTCAAGTGTATTGTGGGAAATTAAAAAGCTAGGTGCAGCCACCACCTGACACTGCTCAGTCTTGGGGCCCTGACAGCCGCCCAAGAATGCTAGACGCTGATGCTAATCCTGCTTCCACTCTCCTTTCCTGTCTGTTGTGGTGGAGGGGTGGGATTAGAATCAGTCCGGCTGCAGGAGGTAGGAGGGAAGGTGAGCAAGGAGTTTATTGCTTCTTTGCCTCCATAGGGCCAAACTAGAGGTGACATATGCTATGTAATTTGCACTCGTATAATTGTTGGGTGAGCTGGAGTCCATCCATGGCACACAGGGAGGGTACTTACTCTTTGACCCTGCTATGGTCCTTGTTAGAATGAGACACAGCTACCTCACACCTGCTGTTCACAATGGAAGAAAAATTCTCATTGTGTATACCCTGCAAGGCGGGACACGGGTGGCGCTGTGGGTAAAACCTCAGTGCCTAGGACTTGCCGATCGTATGGTCGGCGGTTCAAATCCCCACGGCGGGGTGAGCTCCCATCTTTCGGTCCCAGCTCCTGCCCACCTAGCAGTTCGAAAGCACCCCTAAGTGCGAGTAGATAAATAGGTACCGCTTTATAGCCGGAAGGTAAACGGCGTTTCCGTGTGCTGCGCTGGTGCTGGCTCGCCAGAGCAGCTTCGTCACGCTGGCCACGTGACCCGGAAGTGTCTGCAGACAGCGCTGGCTCCTGGCCTCTTAAGTGAGATGAGCGCACAACCCTAGAGTCGGACACGACTGGCCCGTACGGGCAGGGGTACCTTTACCTTTTATACCCTGCAAGGAGGGGCCCAGTTTCAACTGGGACTGGCAGGGGCAAAAGTTAAAGCCCCTCTCTCTTCCTGCCGCTGTCACGGTCTAGTTTTTCTATCCCCCCTGCACTAGCTATTTATTTTTTAGGTAAAACAGCTATACAAGACTGAACTTTGTGGCAAACATCACTTAGGGAAGTTTTTAATACTTAATGCTGTATTGTTTTTAACACTCGATTGGGAGCCACCCAGAGTGGTTGGGGAAACTCAGTCAGATGGGCGGGGTATAAATAAATTATTATTGTTGTTGTTGTTGTTGGGAGCAGAGTCACCATAATCAGAATGTATGCTGCTTCATCAAAAGCACTATGAATATGAATAGTACAAACTTTTAAGTGTACTTAAGTTATGTTGTTATCTTGGTCTGCAGCCCAAGTCGGTCCCCCAAGAGTTCAGTTAGAATCAATATATGGAGGAGATGTGAAAATCATCATTTTCAGTCCTGAAGCAAACCAGCAAAGAAAACTGTGGGACCTGCCTCTAAGCTACAAGCTAACTATCTGGAAAAACTCATCCTATCCTCAGGTGCTAAATTTCTCTACACTTAAGATTTGCTTTCTTTGCAGAAATATTCCTTCACATTTAAATCATGTGTTACATGTATTCACTTCCAGAACAAAAATGCTAAACATCTAAAACTGCACTCCTATAATCATTTATTTAGAAATCCCATGGAACTCCATAGTGCTTTCGCTAACCTGCAAAATGGTATGGTAGTGGTTCAGTTTGTGTTGAGAGCTCTTTGCCAGTATCTCAACTTACTTGTGTAACCTGAATGCATGAGATGCTTAGTTGCTTGCTTTCAGCCTTAGAGGTGCCAGGAAGTAGTTTACAGGCTCCAATCCAGACATGTGAACAGCTCCCCATCAGGATCTAGATCTGTTTACATCTGGCAAGGAATTAAACCTTATATCAAAATGCATGAACAGAATTCCATAGAATAAATAACACTAGAAATAACAAATGCAGCATTTTATGTGCATATCCTATTGCATGTTATGTTTAAACCAATATTATTATTACTCTTTATTAAATTTATATACCTCAGGGCAGTTTACAGTATAAAAACACACAACATAATAACAAATGAAACAATAACACCCCCCCCCCCACACACACACCCAGTTTTAAAAGGCTATACTATAGATTGTTTAATTAGCCAAAGGCTTGGGGGAAATGTTTTTTTTCTGGTGCCTAAAGATATGTAATGAAGGCGCCAGGCAAGCCTCCCTGAGGAGAGCATTCCACAGACCAGGAGCCACTGCAGGGTATTGCCACCCTCCATACCTGATCACAGGGTTTGTGTCAGTTCATATGGAGAGAAGTGGTCCTCAAGGTATTGTGATCCTGAACTGTTTAAGGCTTTATAGGTCAAAACCAGAACTTCAAATTGGACCAAGAAGCTAATTGACAGTCTGCAGTTGGGCAGTCTGCAGTTGTTGTATGCTCAGACCACTTTGCCCTGATGAGCCTTTGTTGTACAGATTATCTTCCTGATAGTAATATTTTTTTAATACAATATAGTGATGGATTTCATTGCAGAAACAGCAAAACTGAAAAAGAAGCTCTGTCTTACACACAATGGTGCCATTTTTATGTTGTGGATAAAATTTGACCTAAGCAGATATTCACTTTGCTGAGTATAATAAAACAGAGGTGGCAGACCAACATGTTTTAAGATGGATCTCTTTGCGTCCCAAGTCCTTTAACTGGCATTGAATGATTGAGCATGTTTTTAAAATGTTCAAATAATAATAATAATAATAATAATAATAATAATAATATAATTTATTATTTATACCCCGCCCATCTGGCTGGGTTTCCCCAGCCACTCTGGGCGGCTTCCAATAAAATATTAAAATACAGTAGTCTATTAAATATAAAAAGCTTCCCTAAACAGGGTTGCCTTCAGATACATAATAAAATACAATCTGTTCGTTCAAGCTATAGATGTCATACTGTATATCTGTCTTTCTGAAAGAATGATACCAATATTATTATTGTTGACCCAATAAAAGATTATTTTATCTTAGCTTTTTTTTCTGGATTCACATAAAAATAACTGCCCATGGAAGTAATCAACAATCGTAATACGTTACATGCAACTGTCTGTTTCTGCAGGAAAAAATCCAGGATATTTTTCCAGGACAAACCATTCAAGACCTTGAGCCAGAGACAGCTTACTGCATGAAAGCTAAAGTACATATGGTTGATCACAATTCTTTCAATAGTCCAGACATTTGTATACAGACACCAAAAGGTATTTATTTTCTATTGATTTTAACAATTCAAATCTGTTCTAGTGTGCTGGGCGGGGGTGGGTGGGGAATAAATCTCCTTGAAGTGGGTATTCTCTGGTCAGAATCAAGCAGGATGCTTCTTGTGCTTTCACAAGCACCTTCTCCCTGCTTTTTGTTTGTAAACAACATGTCTTGCATAATATTAGTGGCATTTATTTGTATAATACCGTGAAGCCCTGGGCATGGTTTGCTGAGCAACTCCTGGGGTTCTGGTTTCAGAAGCTTCATGACCTTTTGGTCCTGGCCTCTTTATAAGATTGGAGTTCCAAACTCTTAACGTGTAACATTGTTCATGAACCTAACTGGATGGATTGTTTGTAAATTTTTCTTTCCTCCTTTTTATAGCTTGGGCTGGTCTGCCTCGACCTGAAAAGCTCCAGGTTCACGCACTGAATACAAACTTCGTTTTGCATTGGGATAATATGTACAATGGAAATGTGAGCTTCATTGTACAGTTTCTCAAGTAAGAATCCTTGCCATGCCTGTCTTCAGGCTTAGCTTTTTACATTCCATCTAATTTATGCTTAAAAAGCAAGCCTGATAGGTAACTTAAGGAAGTTGTGAAGCTCTGAGCAGGAGCACTTGAGAAAATGAGCAATCTGCTTGGACCAGTTTGCAAACCATTATCTGATGTGTGAGGAGCTTAATTCTGCTTGGATGGTATCTCCCCCCATCCCCAAGGGCCAATTTTCACAGGTATGTGGGCCAACCTACCTGCCAAGCACATGATGTCAGTATGATACTAGAGGATAGGCAGGTGGGCTCCACCACAGGGGACCAATGGGCCAAAAAGGTTCACCGCTATGGGCTATATTTCTGAGGGGTTATCCTTCCATTGCATGGGCTGGAACACTGCAAACCAAAGGATTCAAGCAGGTCATTGATTGGGTGAAGTATGTGGTGGTTACTTGCTGTCCCTTCTATGAAAAGACGACATATTAAATTGTCAATTGTGTCAGATCAATTTGACTGCCAAGTCCGATTAACCCTGCAATCCCATGCAGCTCACATGAGGCTCAGTGGAGCTAACATTCAAGTAAACATCAACAGTTAGGAACTGTCTGCTGATACAGGTATTGTACTTATTTAATCAACCTTCTGTTGTTCTTATAGTGGTTTTGAAGCACAGACGTCTCATGATATCTCAAAAAACTGGCGTAGTGTATCTGGATGTGAACACGTTACAACCAAATACTGTGATTTATCACGTTCCGTCAACTTCATTGGAATTTACTATCTCCAAGTACAGGCTGTGAATAGCCACAGTAAATCACCTTGGTCTAAAATGCTAAAATTTGAGCCTATAGAAGACAGTAAGTGTCACCTTCTTCTGATATGCGTTATCATTTATAGGTGCTGCTTTTTGTGTATGTATTTGTTAATTTTTGCAATCTTGTACAGCAGCCTATACATCATCACATTGTTACATTTTCTTCTTGTATGGTTAGAAAAAGTTAAGACCTTCACAACTTATAGCTCACAACAGTTTGAAAGTTCAGCAAGCTCTGCTGCTGTGCAACCTCTTGTGTACCACAATGGCACCAGGGCCATTGAAATGAACTGGAGTTACCGTATTTTTCGCTCTTTAAGACGCACTTTTTCCCCTCCAAAAATGAAGGGGAAATGTGTGTGCGTCCTATGGGGCGAATGCAGGTTTTCGCTGAAGCCTGGAGAGCGAGGGGGTCGGTGCGCACCGACCCCTCTCGCTCTCCAGGCTTCAGGAAGCTATCCGCTAGCCATGGGAGACCCAGCTCTCCCACGGCTAGCGGAGACCTTGCCAGCACCCAGAAGCTTGGGGCGCGCTGAGCTCTGCACGCCCCAAGCTTCGGGATTAGCGCAGCGCTCCGCTAGCCCTGGGAGAGCCGCGCGGCTCTCCCACGGCTAGCGGAGACCTTGCCGGCACCCAGAAGCTTGGGGCGTGCTGAGCTCTGCACGCCCCAAGCTTCGGGATTAGCGCAGCGCTCCGCTAGCCCTGGGAGAGCCGCACGGCTCTCCCACGGCTAGCGGACTGCTTGCCGGCACCCAGAAGCTTGGGGCGCGCTGAGCTCTGCACGCCCCAAGCTTCGGGATTAGCGCAGCGGTCCGCTAGCCCTGGGAGAGCCGCGTGAAGTCGCGCGGCTCTCCCACGGCTAGCGGAGACCTTTCTGGCACCCAGAAGCTTGGGGCGCGCTGAGCTCTGCACGCCCCAAGCTTCGGGATTAGCTCAGTGCTCCGCTAGCCCTGGGAGAGCCGCGCGAAGTTGCGCGGCTCTCCCACGGCTAGTGGAGACCTTGCCAGCACCCAGAAGCTTGAGGCGCGCTGAGCTCCGCACGCCCCAAGCTTCGGGCTTAGCACAGCGCACCTGGGGGGGAAATAAAAATTTTTTTCCTTTATTTCCCCCCCCAAAAAACTAGGTGCGTCCTATGGGCCAGTGCGTCCTATGGGGCGAAAAATACGGTACCTATCACTAGTTCCTGGTGGCTGCTTGCTAAAACTCCCAGATGTCCTCAAAAATATGTGTTTAGATTTAGAACTTGCCCCCAGAACCAATAGCAGCAGCAACAACAACAACAACAACAACAACAGTGTGTATATATGTTGCAACTTAACATACCACAGTATCACAATTTCCATCAGTTAATTCATTTTACATTCTACTGAAGCAGAGATTTTGCCTTGTGCTCGAGCTTTAGTGACAGCATTATATTGCAACATGTTTTGTTGAATTCAAATGTTTTAACACATTGTATAACATTGTTTTTAAGCTAAACTGGGCCCACCAAGTGTCAAGATTAATGCCAGTGAAAATTCACTTAACATTTTCATTACTTCTCCTGGAGAATCTGAAAAAAATCTGATGAGTAAACACTATAAGAAGTTGATTTACCAAGGTTGGTACTGGGCAGACTCTTCACCACAAGACAAGGTAATGTATTTTGTTGTTTTTTTTAAAAAAAATAAAACATAGATAAAAGCATGTAATTAAAAATTGACTCATAATGTAGCCCTCCTGTTCTTTCTCTAGGCCATCTATAACCCCTTCAGGTTTATGCTGAATATGGTGTCTCTGGCTAGCTAATTCCATGTCAAATATACCTGTATGTAGTGAAGTGCTCCAGCATCATACGAAATACTAGACACACACTGTCCCAAATGCACTGAGGGATACCCATCTGACACAGATAGCTAATCTCTGGCTAATCCTACAGGTGTTTGAGATTGAAAGAATGCATAGCTCAGCAACATACAACAACCAGGCCTGCTGCAACTGGTTGGAGTAGTCATAGGCACTAAGGTTCTAAGGATCAGTGCCCCACGGGCACCTGTCAGTTGTTGCCAAGCCCTGGGCTGTATGTTTTCTTGACCCTCAGTACAGTATACCTGGAATTTGCAGAGCCTATAGTACAGCCATATAGTTGCACCCAAAGTCAGAATGTCAGTCTTCAAGCTTTGTTTTCAATAAGTGCTTGCTCTGGTTTACATTGTTACGTATTTTGTTGTTGTTGTACAGAAGAAACTGGAAAATAAATCTTCACAATTTATAATCCCAGACTTGAGCTCTTCTACTTTATACTGCCTAAAAGTACAAGCATTTGCTCCAGCGTATAATAAAAGTAGCGAGTTTAGCAGTGAGACATGCACTAAAACTGCCAAAGGTATGAAATACTTATTTTTAGTGTTTGATTTTTTAAAAAATGATACATTGCTTTGTATTTTAAAAAAAATCTAAAGTGATGTGTTTTTCTGAAATTTTATGTTGTACAAAAAAACAACAATTCCGTATAAAACCATAAAACAGGAGTATGTATACAATCCAATCTCTTGGTTGTATATGCAGGCAACATCACCAATTTTTAACGTTTGGTTTAGAATATATTAACCTTGGCTCATGTTTGATTATTAGTGGTATTATTACCACTAGTGGTAAGATTTATACCCTGCCCTTATTACATTATCAATACAGATTATGTATATAACTATATGAAGAAAAGAACACAAATTTGTAAGCTTAGTTCAAGTAACTGAACAGAAGTTAATTGTAAACTAAGATTGGCACATTGGGATAATTATGAAAAATATCCCAAAAGCATGTACTTAACATGGAATGTTTACAAAGAAAGATTGACAAGGAAATGTATCTTATATGTAAAGCATGCATAAAACCATTTTTACTTTTACTGGAACCAATTTAATTTTTGAGGTTTTGTATAGGGAACAGTGAGCAAGTGCGCTTTATCTCCATCTCTCCCCCCTTCACAAAATCTTTTCTCGCCACAACAACTTTCCAAGTGCCATAAGTTTAAGTTGCTGGCTTTAAAAATAAGCTTAAGAAAGTGGTTATTGCAGAAGTTTTTTCAATATATAACTCATTTTAATTTCTTTTTCTTTGTAGGAAAATCTTTATATCCAGTCATTTTTAAAGTCTTTGGAATTACTCTTGGCGTTATTGTTTCAATAGGGGTCTTAATTGGTGTTATATATTATATACGCAAGCAGATCAAATATGCATTCTTTCCATCATGCCATCCTCCACTGATCATAGAGGTATGTATATATGGCTTTTATTGCTTTGCTATTTGCAGTAGTAAAATTATAGGACAAGTATTCTAGAAATCACATCATGGGTGCTTATTATGTATGCAGTGCTTACAATAAGCATACATTTGCCATTTACAGAGAGAGAAAGAGAATGTGTGCGCAAACTGAGATATTCCCAGTGTTCTTCTTAACAGATAGGTTGTTGCAGGCTCAAAAATGGCATGCGTGTACCTGGAGTTCCTCTTCATGCAAGGAGCTCTGGACTGGGGTGTATATATTGCATTACCCTTGAATATATTGTGTAGTGCATCTGCCTGACATATTACTTGGGACATCCTATAGATCTAACGGTGGGTATATAAATGGCATTTTTATTATATCTTGCTGTGTATAACATCCAATAGCAGCTGGCGTGGCTGTGCTGTTTTCTCATCTCACCGAATGTGAAAGTTGACTTGCCCTTACTGAGACAGAGAGGAGCAAGGCAGCAGGAATGTGGTGCAGGCACAGTGCAGACACAGCAGCAGAAGCATCGGATTGGTTCCACTGCAGCAGCAGCACTGCACAGGGATCCTGCTGCCTTGCTCTTCTCCCTCTATTGACTGCAGTGGGTCTACTCTATGAATAACATTGGATATCACACAATGCATTCAATAATGTATTTACAGCATGAGTGCAGAACTTCCGGCCCATAGGTGTTTTCATTATTTAAATGTACATGTTGACCTTCCTTCTAAAGTAGCCTGGAGCCATAAACACACAATGATAAAACTTTCCAGACAAATCATATGGAAACACTTTTCACATAGTTGTCTCTGAAAAACTTGCTTCTCATCTAAAGTTCTGAGTAGTGATGCTGAGCCTGAGGACTTTGCTGTTATGTAGTGGACCTCTTTCTTGTATAGGAATAAACATCAAATAGACCCATTATTCTTGACAAATAGGATTTTTTGGGGGAAATACTTTAGACATTTTGTTAATGCACTTGTCCATCCTGTATAACACCCCCTACCCTGGATTTAGACTCCTTACATTATTTTAGTTTTTCCTCTTTTGTTTAATGTATAATAACAATAGTTAATAATAAATAATAAACAATAATTGGCCTAATTACTGGCATAGGTGCCAGTTTTGCCTGCAAGGTGACCCCCCCCCCAATTATACCCACCTCTCTCATACCTGGAATCTTTTGTGATATCAGGTGAGGGGCAGGTGGAAATGTGGCTGTCAGTGCATAATCATAGAATCTTAGAGTTAGAAGGGACCCAAGGGTCATCTAGTCCAACCCCCTGCAATGCAAGAAACTCAGCTAAAGCATTCATGAAAGATGGCCATCCAACCTCTGCTTAAAAACCTCCAAGGAAGGAGAGTCTACCACCTCCTGAGGGAGCCTTAAAGGGTACTTCCAGTTGCACATCAGGGATTGAAAGTAAACTTCTCTTGCCAATCAGCAGATAGGCACTGATCTCAAGCTCCCTGGGAACAGCTACACCAATCTTTGAAAAGGCTTGCAAAAGAGCCTTGCTCAGCGCAACAGCCTATTACCTGCTGTCACTGTGACTTTGGGTGATTGACGGGTGGGCACCCTGGCTGTTCGTACGTCAGAAGGCTTTTCCAAGGAATCAGCACTTGAGTAATAATGCACATGGCTGTTGCCAATTTAGTCAATGGGCTACAAGCTGAAACCAGATTCATCCTTCACCACATAGCAGTCAGCGTGTACAGTCTTGTATTGCAGCCTGAGCACAACTCTTTCCTGTACTAATTCCTTTTGCCTCCATTGTGTCTTTTTACCACTACTTCTCTCTTGTCAAATTCCCCCAAAGTGCCATTGAAAGAAGCAGCTGTTACCAGAAACAGAAGCTGCACAGTTAACTTCCCCATCTCCCACTAGGACATCTAGGAGAGCTTAACTTGTATACTGATGTTACAAAATTCTAAGTATCACTTTCCTGCATCTAACTGATTGTCCACATCTCTACTTGTGTCATATCAGTGACTGGAGGGGTACGGGGAGGTGTCAAATGTTGTGACATCAGGGCACAAGTTAGGAGCCATTATGGATGGGGAAGCAGAAACTAAATATGTGGGTACAAACTTTGGTGTGGACAGCCATGCATTAGACATAATGTGTACCGTGGTTCTAAATCGCTTGTTCGTAGATCTCAGACTGTATTCTAGTGACTGGTGTTGCCTGTTTAATGCTTCAAAGAAGGGGTTTTATTATCTTTTTCAGTGTTTCATATGCCAACCATACCCTCATCCTTAATAAATATTAATAGTACATTATTCTAACCAAACACAACAGCTTTCTATAGCGCCCTATATGTAGACATCAGTAGTTCTCATTACTTTCTGTGTACTTTCCCACCTGCAGAACATTGAAGGAAAAGATTTGCGCAGTTCGTACTTGCTAACTTCAGAAGAACCAACAGAAAATTGTGTTGTCATAGCTGACAGTAGCATTCTAAATGAAGTTGATCTGACCGACTTTAAAGACCAGAAAGAGCTGGAAGAGATCAGCCAAGACTCAGGAAACTATTCCAATGATGATGGTATCTCTAGGACTAAAGACTCCCATTTAATCCAAGAACAGAAAGCAGAATAACTCTGTAAAATAATGGATAGAAGCCATTATTATGAGTAGATGAGGGGGGTGCATAAATAGCAACTTGCAATTTATGCATCTTGCTGTTAGCTTCCATATAAGAAAGACTTTGTGCCAAGACATGACAGCTGGTTCTTGCACCATAGATTTTGAGTTTTGTGTATTGCTATTGGCACAAAGGCTGAGGTATGGAGAACACTTGATTTCACTACCAAAATGTTTACTTCATTTTGACGAGAAGCTGGTGCTTAAATGAAGTTTACAAACATGTAATATATGTTTGTGTGTGAGTGTGTATGTTAAATACAAAAAAACATCCTAAGACAATCCTAAAGCTAGACTTTACGACTGTGGATGCTGTGTTGGCTGATAAAGCATAAATAACTGTGAGGATTACTGAACATTTATAGGTTACAGCAGAGTAACACAGACTACAGCAGTTTCGAAATGTACTGACAGGATGGCTTTTCACAGGGAAATAATTTTTGCTATAACCAAACGCATGCAAATATTGTTACCATGTTGTTGACTTTAGGTGACTGACAGAGCACAGTCTTAACACAGTCTCTGTGTTGTATTTCATTGTTTATGTGACCTTATTCAAGATCACATATAGTCTAGCCAGTATTAGTTTATATTCAAAACAGATAAAGGGTTTCAGCCACGTGGATACTTTGGAGAGTAAGTGTAAAATGTCTTTCTCTCAATGGTGGTCACACTTACTATATCCTTCAGAATTTAGATATTTGCCACCTACATTTTTTGTTTGCCGTATGTTAAAAACATGTTGCCTGACCATTAGTGCATTTCAGTTTTAATGCAAATAAAGCAAACTCCTTTTGAGAAAGGTTTTTTTAAAAAAAAGAAAAAGTCTTACCTACAATTTAGTTGTAATGAAAAGTACAAAAAATCTTAGAAACTAAGTCTTGGAGAATCAAAAAAGTCAAATGGTAATTAGGGGGTCACCAATAAATACTTGATTTGGGGCAAGGAAATCACTAGCCAACTCTCAAAAAGTTAAGACTTTTTTATAGAATGAGCAGAGACATCCCTAGTTAAATTACTTTCTGGGAACTAGTGTAGTTTTTACTGTGATTTCTTCATTTAGTCCTTGCCAACCAGGGAAACAAACTGCAACTACTGACCAGGCCTTCAGTATTTCTCAGAATATATTTACTTTCTAACGTGTTTCCTTTTTATAGGATGATGAAAATTAATATATACTTGGGGGGAAATGGGAACACAACGTTTGCGAACAAGATGGATTTGTTCTGATAACTACTCTCACTAGCATCCTCCAATAGCAATGTGAGAGTGTGCCCAAATTTAGCTGGTCTGTATAGGTGTCTAGCAAGCTAATGCTTAAGAGAATGTGTGACTGCAATTATTGCAATCCATTGCTACTGTTATTTCAATTAGTTTGTACAGTTCAGTTTCACAATTCACTATCCTGTTTAGAAGTGTCCAAATGGTAGCATAGCGTTGTTTATTCAGTGTTAACACACCAGTGTACTTAGCCCCATCAGTGAATACCTGTTTTTGCTGAAATGTGAGTTCCTAAGGCGCAGTTATACTGGTGTCATCTGGCTGTACTTCTGAGTAGATGGCTAGCTGATGTGGGGAGTAGAGAAAATGTTTACAAACTCCATTTACCAGTAGAGCTGGGACAAAAGGGCACAATGCTTAGGTGCAGGCCCTCATTTAGCTTTATGTTTGATTTTGGGGGATGTGTGTATAAGCAGCATTGCAACAGGTCACCTACCTAGCATATTATCACCCAACTGCCTTGGTAAAAAACAAAACAAAAATGCCTTTGTGTAAATAGTTGCTTTTTTTTAAGTGAAGTGTGTACGATGATTGTATTGCAGTATTAACTGTTGCTGATAGTTAATGGAAACTAAATTAGGTGACCTTGGAAGGTCAGAATGTAAGTGGGTGGGTGGGTGAGAGAGAGAGAGAGAGAATTTGGCATGCCTGCACCATCTGTTTTCAGGTAGACGCCTCCTTTCCACATATAATGTGGAGACAGGGGCTTGATATGTTTTCTAGAAGGTATGAATGGCTGGGGAAGCAAGTATATGCTTACATATGTTTATATGTGAAATAACTCCGTGTTCTGACTATGGATGTCAGGTAATTCCAACAGAAGCAGGAGTGGAAATTGCCAGTTTGCTTTTTTGTCCCCTGTCCAGAACAGAAATCAATCCAGCAATCAATGTTCACTGTTGTTGCTGTTTCAGTCCACAAATGATATATACTTTATCACTGTTTTTCCCATTTACATGGCATTTCTTTTACATTGAACTGAATAGTGTGGAATAACATAATAAGATCAGAATTAATTATGTAAAATTGCACCAGAACAGACAGCAAAACAAGTAACAGTGGAATGAATGAATCTTTACTTGCATCAGCTACCAGCCATAGGAATAAAAACAAACAAAATGCAGTATACAGAGGATAAAGGTAAAAAAAAAAAATCAGTTATATAAACATTTTTTGGGGATTTGGATCAATAGTCAAATAGTGGATCTTATTCTAATTGCCCTGGCTAAGAACCTTGCAACCTTTGCTGTCACTTGCTCCTCTTGGTCTTTTAACAGAAACTACTCTGTGGCAGTGGTTGGGGGACCTGGAATGGATAATAATAGAGGGGTGATAACCTCACTCCTCAAATCAAGTAAGTGCAGAAGCCTAACTGCAGCACTGCATGTGATGAACAAGTTCTGAAGGGAGCATCCTGAAATGTTCCTGTCAAAAGTAAGGATGTAAGGAGTCAGCCATTTCCATCCTGTCTTCAGTTCATTGAAATCAATGCTTTTCCCATTCTGCTACATTTCAGCTTTCGCTAAAACCTATCTTCATCTCGCTAACCAATATGGCCAAAACTAATGTAATTAATTAGGTAATTGATTATGTAATCAATTTCAGTGAAAGGAAAAGGTCAAAAACAGTTCAGAAAATAACATAATTATTTACATAATGTTTGCAGATTAAGAAAAGAACAATAGCAAACATAACTCATATTCACATTTCTGTTACTGACCAACAAACATGCAACTTGCAGCAATTTCTGCTTCCACTTCTGTTTCTGGTGGAATTCTCAGACAACCATAGTGTAAAGGGCTCACTTGTGTTCTGGCATGTATGTCAACGGGATTTTATTTCTGTTGTGTTACTAGGGTTGCACTATCGACCAAGAAACTATAATGCCTAAACCAAGTTTCCCATGCTTAATTTAATCCTAAAGATGCTGATATGTAGTGCCTTTTAAAGTTAAAAAGTGTGAAGTCCTTCAATCCTGATTTGTATGGTACTCTAGTCTTTATTTAATCTACTCCATCATAGCAAAAAATATTTATTCATACTTCCTCGTATTGAACTCAATGGGACTTGAGTCTGAGAAGGCATTTGTAACACTGTGCTGTATCCCCACCCCCACCCCGTGTCTTTCTTACTTGTTGGGTTTATAGTTAACTCAGGACTTAAAACAGGAAATACATCAGATTTGAAACCAACTTGCTGTAATAACTAAACCCACATGATGCATGACTCATAGTCTCACCTATCCATAGATGCTGTTATGACAAGCAACAATCAGTGCTATTCCTCTGCACACATAACTGATTATTTTTTATGTTTCCATGTATTGATACTTTGTGGACATTGTATTGCATTTAGATGTGGAGTGGAACTCCTCTGCAGTGTCCTTAAGTTCAGTGAGCAATTGTATCTGATTGTGAGGATAAAGAAATCTAAAGATGTACTGTTAAAATCTATAAATATAACATATTAAGACTCTGTGTTTTGTTTTTTTACCCTAGTGGAATTTTTATCCTGTTACAATGTACTCCACTTTTCTGTTACGGCACTTAAGATGTCAACTTTGTAAGAGTTTTATTTATAAGGAAATTTGTGTTGATAAATAAAGAAATAATGCCAGATACAACCGATTCTGCTCTGATCTTTGTTCCAGGCAACTGGGCCGTTGTAACTTGATCAACATATGTGACACAATCTCTCATAGTTTAAATTTAAAATCAGCCTGTACCAGGAAATGAGGCTTTTCAGGGGCCAACTGCAGCCCTGCAGGCCTCTCTTTATTTGGTGGTTGGGACCCTCCCCAGACCACCCCACTTCTTCACCAGTCCTGTTTTGCCACCTCCTTGAGTGTGCATACCTGGATAGAATGTATCCTGGAACGCTGATTATGCTTCTTGTTTGCCTGGATGGAGAATAGAGAGGGATGTTTACACCTGTCCCATCCACTTTTGCTCCTCACCTGGTGCACCACTGGCCTATGCCTCTAGAAGGTTGTCTATAAGAGAATGTAGCATTTGGGCTGAGAGGGGTTCCCCACCCCCCTGGTCTATACCTATAGTATGAACATATAATGCAACTTCTCAGGAACTATATACCACAAGTCCCAGGAAAAAGCTACCCTAGAACCATTCTCTAGGCTAGTTTGGAGAAGCAAACACATCCTGCCCTGCTTGTAGTCTGGGGCTTAACAATCCCAGAAAAGCGTTATCACAGGTTTCTACTGTATATGTAGCCTGAAACTGCCAGCAGTAAGAGTGATGATCTTGTAGCACAGCAAAACTACGTAGATTTTTAGCTCCTCAGGATGGACAAATGCATTGTGGCAGAATCTGACATTGCACATAGGGTGATACATAGGAAAAAGTTACACAAAGCATGAGTACATCCATGTCAACGTGACCATAACCACTGCCTTGCACTAGGGCAATAACTAAAGCGTTACAGTGGAATACAAATATGAGAAACCTACACCGAGTAGACAAAACCGGGCTGTCTTGTAGAGTATGTGTTACAATGACACAAAAAGGGAAAGAGAATGGAAAACCTTGAAACAGAAGCTGGGATCAGGAGGATGGGTTGAACAGTTGAAATGAAAGAGGATGGGGGCAAGAGACAGGACTCCTCCTTTCAGTTCCTATCCTCTCAAGTAAACCTCCGTTTCAATATAATAAAATGATAATTTGCAAGGTCCATCTTCTGCTCACTCCTGAATGTTCTGTGTCCAAGAGACATAGGTTCCTCTGCTGGGCTCACCTCTCCAGGCTCACCCCCCTCTGGCAGAGACACCCCCCCCCCATTTTTGATGACAGTCTCTGCAACAGCTGTGGGGTGCTTTAAGATGGCTCTACCTTGGTTGGCCATCTTCCACATCCAACTCCATGCTCGGTTTTAAATAGAGATGCACAGGTAACTCTACCAGTCCCCCTTCTACAAATAATGAGGTGGGAGAGCATGTCAGTGGCCTACGCAGGTCACTGAACAGACTGAGGAAAGAAGGTATGAAATGCAATGAGGGGCCACACGAGGAGCAGTTGCTCTTGCCACGACTGCTTTCTTTACTGCATCTGGAAGCTATTGGAAGCGTCTCCAGGAATTTAGAACCAGCTAGTGCAGGTGTGAGGAACCTTTCAGGTGCTACTGAACTACAACTCTTGGCCATGCTTGCTGGGGCTGATGTAAGTTGGGTTTCGCAACAGCTGGAGCACCAAAGTTGGAGCTAGTGCAAGGGTTTCTCACAGCAACCACATGTTGCTTGTGTTGTGTAAAATGCACACCACATATGTGGTTGCAGAATAAAGTGAAAACATACTGAATTCATTTTGCCTTTTTTATTCCCACTTTCACTTTCTCTAGTCTCCAAATGATTTGACTCATGCAGTGAACTAAAGATATGAGCAAGTTCTCCGAGTTTCTTCATAGCCACAGGTATGGCTAGAGGGTAGGGAACAAGAGTGTGATCTCTGAATCATGATGACCCAGCCCTACATGGAAATACCAAGGATTGAACATGAGACTTTTATAATAATATATAACAATTTATTATTTATACCCTGCCCATCTGGCTGGGTTTCCCCAGCCACTCTGGGCGGCTCCCAACAGAATATTAATCCAAAATATCCAGTCCAGCATCCTGTTCCCAGTGTTGCCAACTAGATGCCTGTGAGAAGCACACAATCAAGACCTGCACACAACAGCAGTTGCCCTTTCTGCAGTTTCCAGCCATCATGGTTAGTAGCCACTGAAAGCCTTTTCTTCCATGAATTTTTCTAAGCCTCTTGAATTCACCCAAGTTGTTGGTCATCTCTGCCTCTGGTAGGAGGAAGAGAAACAATGGGAAGGAGGGAGCAGAACAGATGGACTAAGGGAAAGGGAAAGAACCGAGGGCTGCTGATGGGACTTCTAGCGCCATGCTTCACATGTCTGCATACACACATACTCCCCCGAGTCCTCCTGCCTGCCTGGCCTGCTATCAAGTCAAGAAGTGTCTTCTCCCTCCTCTGGCAGACAAGGGCCAGAGGGAAGGAAATAAAATGTTAATATTCTTAAATGTAATATTAATAAACTGGAAAAAGAGAATTGGAAGTTGGTGGCACTGTGGTTTACTGAATAGTGTTGGAAGATTATCGTACGTTTCGGCCCCTCTGGTAGTTGTGCTGTGAGATGCCAGGGACCAGCCCCCCCCCCCCCCTTATGCTAAAATATGAAGCTACTGGGAGCAGTCATCAAGAGATTCAGGGCACGATGCCAGTTCTATGTCTATTACATCTGAATCATCCCTGGCTTCACCCTTACTTAATTTACATACTTCACATATGGGCCAATTAGGAAGTCAGAAATTAAAAGCACATTTATGAACAGCAGCTAGAACGGTAATAGCCAGAACTTGGAAAACCTTGCAATTAATGAATATTGATCACTGATATAATATAATCCAGCAAACAGCCATAACGGAAAAGTTGTCACAACAACCGAAAGTGGCAGGGGGAGAGAAAAGAATAATATAATTTTTACACTGTATGGTGGTTGCTGGCATCCACCTGTAGACTGTTTAGGACTTTTACCCCTCTAGTGTCCCATTTTTTGTGAGTCATGTCATGGTTTTATGTGTACACAGAAATAATAAAGCATGGCATGACTCGATATATGACTCCAAGGGTCATCTAGACCATCTCCCTACAATGCAGGGATGTGTCGTATAACTTGGTATCACTGAATTCCTGTGCTCATAGCAACTTTTACTGCTGGGGCGTGTGTGTCTCCTTTGGTGAGACCCAACTTCCTCCTCCTTGATCCCTTTCGTCTTCTGCCCCCCACCCCAGGGGCTTCAAACCTTCCAGGGGGACCTTTTCCACTGCTGGCAGGGGCAGTAGAAACTCTTAAAATGCCGTGGCTCCAGGGGGTCATTGAGGCACCAGGCAAGTGACCGCTGCCCCTGCATTTATAGCCTACTTTTCTGTTTACAGAACCATCATTCAAAGCAGCTGACCAAAAGGCAATGTCCGCTACTTTTCAGAGGGAGGTTGTGTATTTAAGGGCCTCATCCCCTTGGAAGAGCTGCCTGCCTGTCCAAACCTAGTTCAGAGCGGAGAGCCAGCGGGGCCCCCCAAGGGCTGTTTTCCTCCCCTTTATGGTTCTGCCCGAGACCCCCAGCCTAATAGCAAACGCGGAGGCCGGCGCCGCTACTACGTCCAAGCCGCGGCCGGCTCCTCTTCTTCCTCCTTCTGAGGGCGTGCAGCTTGTTTCGCGTGCGAGGGAGCAGGCCCGGCGGCGGCGGCCCGCCCCAACCTCCGAGGCAAGTCCGGGAAGAGGCCGGCCTTCGCTGGGAGGTGTGCAGGCCAAGCAGAAGGCGAAAGGGCGGGGCGGCGTCAGCGTCTCGTCAGAGGAGGCGAGAGCGTGAATGGCGGGTGAGGCGAGCGCGGGGCTCTTCCCCCAGTCAGGGGGCGCCTGAGAGAGAGAGAGAGACCGAGACTCCAGGCGAGGCCGGAGCTCAGCTGCTGCTATGCAGCCCCTGGGCGCCCTGTGGGTGCTCCTCTGCCTAGCGAGGCCGCTGCTCGGTGTGGCCGCCCCAGGTGAGACCCGTCCGCCGCCGAGAAGGGCGAAACGAGCGCGGGGGGGGGGGGGAGAGGGGCGAAGGTAGCTCGCAGGGCCCGTGGCGGCTTAGTTTTTATTTTTATTAAGGCGAAGTGGAAGAAAGACCCTCGTCTCCCCGAGCCCACCTCTTCCTCTAGCTTCCTTCCCCGACAAGAGGTGGGTGGGTTTGGGTTCAGTAAGGAACTCGCTTCCCCAGGAGGCGGTGGTGGCCGCGAACTTGGAGGGCTTTTTAAAAAAGAGGGCTAAACACGTTCTCGCGAAGTTGATGGCTATGCTTTGCCTCTACGTGCTTCTGAATACAGTACTAGTTGCTGGGAACCCCAGGAGGGGAGCGGGCTCTTGTGCCCAAATCCTGGTTTCCCACAGGCATCTGGTTGGTCCCGGTGAGAACAGGATGCTGAGCTAGATCCATCAGGCTCTTCTTACGGTCCTTCAGATTTGAGTTGCTGTTTCTTCCACCCGGAAGGGTTCCTTGGTGTTTCGGGTGTTTTGGTAGGATTTCCCTGGCATAGAGATACAGTCGTGGAAAACCCCCGCGCCTGCTGTACTTTTCTGTACCGTTGTTAAAAGCACAAGGGGGGCTCCAAGTGTGGTCAATCTAGTGTGGAAGAACTTGCGCTCTGGGTATGCTCAGAAGACTGGCATGGCTTAGGTTTGACGTTGGAGCCGTGTCCTTGGAAACGGTTCCCGGGCCTCATCGCTGGAGAAGTGACTAGAATTTCCCTTGCGCACTTAAGGGTGCACTGAAATGGCCCACACTTTGGCATGTCTGATATGTGGGAGTGGGAGGTGTATGCACAAGGCTACCACAAATGAGGGTGAAAAATAGGTAGTGGGGGGGCGTTGCTGCTGTTGATAGTATGTAACCTCTGGTTACATACACTTCAAGTTACATACGCTTCAGGTTACAGACTCCGCTAACCCAGAAATAGTACCTCGGGTTAAGAACTTTGCTTCAGAATGGGAACAGAAATCGTGCTCTGGCGGCGCGGCGGCAGCAGGAGGCCCCATTAGCTAAAGTGCTTCAGGTTAAGAACAGTTTCAGGTTAAGAACGGACCTCTGGAACGAATTAAGTACTTAACCCGAGGTACCACTGTATTCTGCTGCTGCATACTGATGTGATTCTGGGGTATTGTGTATGAATGCCAAGATGAAACAGTGTTGATTAGGATTGTGTGGTGTTTGCGTCCTGGGGCTGAGAAGTGGCATACAGTGGCCTGGTATGGAGAGCAAAGCTTTGTGAAAACAATCTGTGGTTGTGGGTGCTTTCTTGATAATGGGGCAAGGGTTTCTAGGCCAGTGGATTGAGCTCTGGACTTTGGAGTTGTAGAATTCTTGTAGGATTCCTAAGAGTCCTGCTGGACCAGACCAGATGCCCACCTAGTGCAGCACCCTGTTCTTCGGGGGTCTATGGAAAGCCTGCAAGCAAAACTTGAGAGTAAGAGCACTCTTCCCAGCAACTGGTCTCCAGAGGCATACTGCCTCTACCAGCGGAAGTAGAACAATGTCTAGCAGCTGTTGATGGCCTTATCCTTCATGAATTTGCCCAATCTTTTAAACAGATACAAACCAGAGAATGTATTTCCTGACCAATACTACTACATGCAAACAAAAAGACAATGCAGTCAGTAATTAAAATGCAATCTACAACTTAAAGAACCACTTGAAAATTAAATTTGTATGGACAAACTAATAGCCAGCTGTTCAATAAACATATGATATACTAAAATATGATATTTCAGTAAATTGAAAAAGACATGCAGATTATATAAGACAACGGTCTTCTAAAACAAACACACATATGCCAGAAGCGTTTGAACTGCATAGCCTTCTTCAGTGCCTGCAAACATTGAAGGGCGTCCACTTGAGCATGAGACAAGAGGACATGGCCATGTTTGCAATATACTAATTACTAATTAGAAAATGTAGACTTTATAGTCATCATAAATACAGTAACAGCTAGACCCACATAATAATTTATTATCTTCAAACAATATCATATAGATAAATTACTGATATTGTTGGTTGCCTTTTTCTGAATCCTTTTCAGCTCTATATTATTTTGAGTTGAGGTGATCAGAATTGTACAGACTTATATAGATTTATATAATTGTATTATGCTATTGGCAATTCTATTTCCACTCACTTTTCTAAATCTCTAGTATGTTGTTTGCCTTTTTCACAGCAGTCACACACTATCAACATCTTCACTGAGTCATCCACTCTCACCACAAGAACTTGTTCCTTGTCAGACATCACCAGTTTAGACCCCTTTAGGTGAAATTAGGATTTTTTGCCCGAGTTTTCATCACTTCACACTGGCCCACACTGAAGCACATCAACCATTTTGCTGCACAATCACCCCGTCTGGAGAGGTTCTTTTGGAGGGGTATGAAAGAACAATAATCAGAAAGGATAAATGTCCCATTCCACCCTCTTTTGGGTAAACTAGTTTACTTACTGCTTCGTCTAATAGAAGTGTATTGTGATGTTTTCCTTTTGAAGGGGATTAGGAGTGAGGGAGGAAAGCCGCTTTGGTTATGTTAATACAAGCTGATTTTTTGCAATTAGTTTTGCTGAGAATGATTGCCCCCAACCTACTTGGATGACACACAGGAATTCCCACCACAAATCTGGAACTACTTCAGTTGCTGTTCAGTTAATAGCATGGTGGGACGGATGTTCTTCATAAACTATGCACCCAGCTTTTAAACTGGACCAGGTGATCCAGACTACTTGAATTAGTTATTTCAACATTATTTTCTTATAACTAATCTGATGAAGCAAGCAGTGTATTGAGCATTTATAAAAACTTGAGCCATTATAAATTAGATTTAGGGTGCCATGGGCCCCTTCCTTTTTCAGAACTGATAGATGAAAAATTGGATCTAGTGAATTTGTTTCACCTTCCTTTTTAGTTTTATTTGCTAATATGCTTTGTCACTTTTCTATTTCCCTGTTATTTCTGAAAGTGTTGTCTGTAGCTCTGAAATATTATAGTTGGGTGGAAACCAAAAGCAGTAAGTCTCTTAAGACACTGTGGCATTCGCCAACTCCCCTCCCCTTACTGTGTGACTACTTATGCACTGAAAAGTGATCATCGTTTGGAATTCTTGACTGCAACACCCTTTTTATTTCGTTTTTGTCTCTGGTGTACCTTTCTAGGTTTTATAGCAATGGAAGACAAAAAAAGGGGGTGCTCCCTTGTACTAGCAAGTATTCTCTCTTATTTGTTTGGCAGTATAAAACAAAGACCAGTGACCAAGCTCTGGTGTGTTCATTTCCCCATTTCAATTCAGAAAAGAGAAATTATGTGCAAATATTAATTGACTAGTTACTTCAGTGTTAAATTAATGACTTCTCACCTTCTGAATCAGAAGAAGCCTTCTAGATTTCCATCTCTGAAGTTAAAAGTGGGTTTGGTCAGTTCCTGGGAGGAAACCCCACATATGCTACCCTGATAATCTAGATTGGGGTGGGGAACCTGAGGCTTTCAAGATGTTGTTTGACTCTGACCCTATCATCCCCTGCCAGTATGGCAAATGTTCAGGGATGATGGGAGTTGGAGTCCAGCAACCTTTGGATTCTTCATCTACAGGTTCTTCATCCCTTAGATGTAAGATTGTATGGTAATTTGAACATTTTGAACCAATAATGCCTGACTAAAAGGACAGTGAACCTGTATGCAGCCTCTGTGCAGTACTTAAAACTGGATGGTCTGTCCATCAAGGTCCAGGCGAAACTTTATTGTGTGCCACACCAGCTTAGCTATGATTATACCTATTCATATTCTACCTGCACCAGCATCAGGGCCCAACTCACTACAACTCACAACTCATTAGTATTTTTATTTGCCCTGAATTTTGGAGGCATCTACATTAAACCT
Source organism: Podarcis pityusensis (assembly GCF_964106645.2). NCBI lineage: Eukaryota > Metazoa > Chordata > Lepidosauria > Squamata > Lacertidae > Podarcis > Podarcis pityusensis. Next base: position 52,947,912 of record NC_138027.1, read on the forward strand.
GTATTTTTGTCAATGTGTATTAATACTCTGTTGTTAATGTCTTTATAGAATCTTCCTCCTTATCTGCGCCAGAGAATGTGACAATTCAGTCATATAATTTCGATAATGTATTGAAATGGTCTCCAGTTACAGCGATCAATGGTTCAGTGACTTATAGTGTTGAATGGAGGTTTAAAACACTCATGTAAGTAAATGGTTCTTGTATACCTCCAAAATTGCATTCTATGGTATACAGTGTTTGCTTTTGTAAGATCTGTATATGTTTGTATACAAAATTGGGTTTTACTGTTTAAACATATTTACTGAAGTATTTTTTAGCAAATTGTGTTGGAAATAATGGAAATTAGAGTGGTGGTTGAATTAAAGAAATGGAAATGTGCAAGTGTTCATTAAATTAAAAGTTCATATCCTAAGACAAGACATAATTTGTACTTTATTTTAGTCCTAATTGTCCCCTTCTGCTCTGATTTTCCTAATGCAGTTTGAATTGAATTGTGCTTCTATTTCAGGCTTTGCAAAGAGATTCCACTGGAAACCATAGTACTTGCTCCCAAGTAGAGTTTCATTGTATTTATTTATTTCATAAAATTTATACACCTATTGATTATATAAAAAAACAACTTTACAAAAACCTTGTAAAGTGGTTTACAAAAGATAAAACATTAAAATCAAGGAAAATTTCTATCCTACTTTAAAATATACAAAAGTTAAAATACTAAAACAATTAAAATTACCCCAACTTTCTAAGCTTCTGGATAGGTTTGTCTGAACAGGAATGTTTTTAGCAATGCCAAGACTGTATGTAGTTGAATGCACACTTGCTATTGAGTGGTTATGTATAGAATTACTCAGTAAGATATGCCTCATTGAACTCCTCATTTCTTCTTTCTGACTACATTGGTACCTCGGGTTACAAGCGCTTCAGGTTACATATGCTTCAGGTTACAGACACTTCAGGTTACAGACTCTGCTAACCCAGAAATATTACCTTGGGTTAAGAACTTTGCTTCAGGATGAGAACAGAAATCGTGCAGCGACAGCAGGAGGCCCCATTATCTAAAGTGGTGCTTCAGGTTAAGAACAGTTTTAGGTTAAGAACGGACCTCCGGAATGAATTAAGTTCTTAACCCTGTAACCCTGTAACCACTGTAATCAATTAATCTTACTTAGAGTAGACTTAATGGATATGCTTGTGCAGGACTTTCTGTTTGCAAAGTGGGTCTTTCCCTGCACCCCCCTTAACTTTGCTCTGAATGATTAAAAGAACCCCCAGAACAGGGGCATGGGGACATGGCAGGGAGAAGAAAGGGGAAGTTCATTTGGGCAGTCAAAAGACCTTCTGCTAATGGATCCATTCAATTCAATACTGCCCATTGGCTTCAGTGAGTCTACTGTACGACTAATATTATATAGCACCCAATGTATGTGAAGATTTTGAACACATGAAATGTACTATGTATTAAGAAGGCACATGCCTGTTGTAAAACCTTGTTGTAAATTGATTGCTTAACTGAAGCTTGAATCCAGTCCATTCTTGGGAGTAAGTGTTGTTGATCAAAGAGACCCTTCTGTGTATAGGACTGGACTGCATGTTAGGGTGGTTGCTCTTGAGAATGGGTAATCACTGTATTTTTCTGTGTATATTCTTCCCAAATTTTTAAAGTTTAAAATTGGGGGTCGTCTTATACACGAAATACTTAAAAATATTTATTTCTTAATTTTGGGCTCAAAAAAATAGGGGGCATCTTATGCATGGGGGCATCTTATACATGGAAAAATACGGTACATAGTTGTAAGTAACAGTTAATCAAATTTGAATTTGGCATTGTTGTTTCAAACGTTTAGAAATAGCTCCCATTGAATTTTAAAGAGGCTTACTTCCAGTAAAAGTTCCAGATTGAGGTTTCAGTCATGTTTATACTTACCTGGCTGCTTATCTGGGGAAAGTGACAGGTGTTAAACAAAAATAGCCCTTATTTGTACCTGTAAAGTAGTACTTGATGTAAATGGGAGATAAGAGGACAGGGAAAGGAAGTGTGGCTTCTCTGCTCACCTTTCATGGTAAGATCACATGAAGCCATATTATGGACAGTTCTTTTTCTCAAAATGGGCAATTTTTTTCTGTCACTATGCATAACTGATTCATGTATGGTAATGTAACCCCTTTTCATTTTGAGGCAGAGATGTCTTATACTGTGTGACTTTATGGAACTACAGGGCACAGTTTGGCTTTGTGAGCCCTGTCATAGCTATTGCCTTAGCGTTGTTTGGTTTTTCAACACTTGTGCATTGCCAAGCAGCAAGATATTTCTTTACCACTAATATAGAATGTATAAACTAGTATTTCAAGATTCAGCTAGATATTTCAAAGGAAGTTTTTAATTGATCATACACAAATGCAATAATAAGGAGTCCAAATAATGGTGTGTTCTTTGTATTTTTTTGCAGAGCATCAGAAGAAAAAGTATGGAAGAAAGTGAATTGCAAAGATATTACAAAACCTGAATGCAATTTCAATCATGAGAGGAATCATGACTGCATCATTTTACATGTTAGGGCTGAACAAGGGGAATTAAAATCTGCCTGGACTGAAACTAAGCCCTTTCGAGCACGGGAAGACAGTATGTTTCTTTCTATTTTCATCTACTGTATTTTATTCAGTACCTCTGGGGGAGAAATATTTCTCTTCCACAAAATGATATTCTGAAAAAAAATAACAGCCAAGGGTATCATGGCATCTTAAAGTATTTAAAATTCCACAAGACTCTAGTCTGATGCAGTAAAAACAAAATGTTGCTACTCCTTGGGGAAATGTGTTTATGAACATCTTATATTTCAGTCATCATAACCTTGCTGGTGCTACAATAGCCCTTCTAGATTAGGGTTGCCTTCTGTCATTTTTTGCTTCTACAACTGTGTTGTCCAATTCCCTTTCTCAGCGCAAGAAAGAATGCAGACAATGGCCTGGTTCACACACCATGCAAAGCTTTGGTTTAGTGCAATTGTGTGGACTCCTGGAGAGGAGAACACACCCATTTTGCTCCTCCTTGGTACTGCTGTAAGTCATGGTGTGGCTTAGTGAGTAGTGGTCAACTTTGTTTTACTCAGAGTATACACATTGAACATGCTGTAACTTGGGCCCATTAATTTCAATTGGTCTAAACTGAATACCACTCAGTATATTGTCTGAAACCAGGATTGTGGTTTAGTTTTCTTCAGAGTAGCCATGAGCTGAAACCAAGGTTTGTCCTGTGGTTTATATCTTATGGTTTATCTGGGAAACCTTAACCAGGAGTCTTGGTTTGGATGATATGCTAAGCAAGCCATTTCTTAGTGCAGCACAGTAGTAGAACAACCAGGGAGCAGCAGCAAAGCAGTCATGATCGCCGTTCCTGGTGCCCACATGCTTGTGCATTTGTGCTCTGTCATGATTTGGTTTAGCATGACATGAACCAGTGTTCCACGGATGTTGCTGAGTGGTAGTAACAAATGAGAACTTTTATCATTTGCCAGAATGAAATATTCCCAACACATGTAATAAGATTAACTTGTCCAGATGTTTTAAGAATACCTGTCATATCACATTCCCTACCAAATTCTACAGAGGTGTAGGGAACCTTTGCACCTCCAGATGTTGGGGAACTCAGCTCCCATTATCCCATTATCCATGCTTGCTAGGATTGATGGAAGCTGTAGTTCAGCAACATCTGAGGGGCAACAAATTCTCCCCTTCTGTTCTATATGAAGGTGAATTCTTGGGTGCATGGATAGGCAATCTGATTTCTGCTCCCACTACTGCTTTTGTCATCATAACTTCTCCAGGGTTCATGAGATTTTCTTGCAGAGGTTTCTTGAAAGGTATCAGAGACCACCAAGATATTCCACTCCTGCAAAGGCTGCTCCACTTATGTAAATGACAGTAGCAGAAAATGCTGCAGCTGTGCACTCCTTTGTGAATGCAGATCTGCTGCCATCATTGAAATGAACTACAGTGGTACCTCTGGATATGAATTTAATTTGTTCTGGGAGTCCGTTCTTACCCCATAACATTCGTATCCAGCGGCGCCTGACCTGCACAGGCACGTGTGGCGGTAGCCCGCTTCTGTACATGCGCGGGTGGTGGAAACCTTCCCGCTACTTCTGGGTATCCTGATCCTGAAGGATTTGCAAAGGGGACAGTACGTAACCCGAGGTTCCACTGTAGTTAGTATACCCAGCAGAAGTCCATCCCAGAATCCATGTGAGTCTTCAGATTGGATTATGTTTGATCACAATTAGTAGAAAATGTGACTTAACTTATACTTGTTTGCATTTACCCATTTCAGCTATTTTAGGACCTCCAAGAGCAATCAATGTAAGCTCAGACGGTACCATGATTCATATAAGCTTCTTGCCTCCCTTTGAGCCTGCAGAAAATAAAACTGAATATTTTGAATATTTAATTGAATACTGGGAGGAATCAACAAGTGAAATAGTGAGTACCTGCCTTTGCTCAGCAAGCCAGTAATTCCTGGAAAAGTTGAAAGACTAAAAAAAACAAGTAGCAAAAAGCCCTATTTATGATATAGGGGTGGGCATGGGTTTGAATGTGAATACATACACACTTTAGGGAGAGAGGGAGCTACATCTAAAGGGATGTTTCAGCCTGCTATCAATCAATTCTAGTAAGAATGGGATGGGCTATTTCAGTAGGAATTTTCTGAAAATAGTGTTTTGCAAATTTTATTGTTTACTTGGAAAGCTTCTGGAATGCACCTATATTTTCTTCATTTCTGCTGCAGATGTTCAGGTACATTTTGATCATCTGCGTATTGTTTGTATCATTTCTAAAGTGCAAAAATATCTGAGCAGCTAGTGAAGGACAAATGACAATCACTTGGGTGAGATGGGCAGAAATTAGATCACCATGTGTTTTTTTTGGGGGGGGCAGCAGCTACACTGTAAAAATTTGAGATAAGAAATGCCAACTTTGCAACATAGTCAAACATGGCATTAGATCTCTGTTGTTGTGACATTATGCTAATGGCCAGGGCAAATTCTGGTGGTTTTAACATATTATGAAGCATAAGTTTCAGCAGTCCAAAGAAATCCTGGTGACTTTCGTCTAGTTTTTAGTAGAATCAGAGTAAAACTATTTTGGAGAATGGCTTGTGGAATATACATGCAAACTAAAACATATCTCCACATTCTAATAAGGTCTAAACTGTGCAGCTTGTATGAATAGATGTAAAGTCAGTTTGCTTATTATTGCTATATAATACCGCCTTACTTTTTCCATCTTCCCATCTGCACAGCTGAGAGTTTTGAGCAAGAATAGGAGGGAAACATTCAAGAATCTGAAGGAAAGGACTGTATATTGCTTTCAAGTAACAGCATCAATCCCACATGTAATCCTAACATGCCAAAAAAGTGAAATCAAGTGCAAAGAAACTACAATTGGTGTGTATTTTCTTCATAAGCAATACAGTTATTTCTGTGTCATGAAACTGATGTGGACTTGAAGATGTGAGGTCACTTTGGCTACTTATTTCCTAATGCTAAAATTGTTTCAATTAATATATTACGGAGGAGTTTTGGGCACCTAAATGACTTCATTGAGCAGCTACATTGGCAATACAGAATTGGAAATTTTGTATGCCAAATATTTTGCAAAGAGATCAGGGTTGAGAAATGTGTTAAGGGTCATTTCTGCTGTCTCGTTTACAAAAAAAGTTCTGTGTAAGATTTTTAAAAATGTGTGAAACAGATTTCCATGTTTGAAGACAGCACATATCCATGTTGCTGTATGTACACAGTGCTTTTTTTGTCTCAAGGGTCATATCCACTCTTGGCCAATTCTGTGGGGGGTGCATGCTACTGGAGGATGTAGCTTCCCCACACATACACAGGCGCAGACTGCCTGATCCGTGCAGAAGGGGGTTATTGCTTCCCCTCCCCTCCCCTCATCAAATGATCAAGCTGATGACCATGGAGGGGACGAGTTGCATCTTCATCAGAGCACTGAGCTGTCTCTATTTTAACTACCCCCACAACCACCACCCAAATTGGTGGGATCTTTGCAGTGTGTGAGAAATAATTTGCTTAAGGGGTTTGAGAGTTAGCTATCCCTGCTCCAGAACCTACAGCCATCTTCATCTTCCTAACACATGTATACTCAGCAAAACAGATGTTAGCAATTATTGGACATGATTATCTTCATGCTGTTTTCATACATTCTCTACTTCCTTATATAGGAAATGTGTAAAAAAAAATCTAAGTATTTCTAATTGCTACATCTGCTATTTGCTCCCTTTCCAAATGTGATGGCTAGAAAGTATGCTGCTGTTAATAGTATCTCACATATTATTTTTTTCTGCTCCTACCAGATTATATATTACTTAAAGCTTCACAAAGAGACTGTTGTAATGTAGGTTCCTATGGACCATGACTATGAGGCAAAAAAAGGTTGCTGCTCCCCTTACCTGTGCAGCAGGTCTGCAATGTGATGCTTGAGAGTAGTGTTCCCCAAATGTATAAACATGCTACTAAATGTAGCTGTTGGGACGCGGGTGGCGCTGTGGATTAAACCACAGAGCCTAGGACTTGCCGATCAGAAGGTTGGCGGTTCGAATCCCCGTGACGGGGTGAGCTCCCGTTGCTCGGTCCCTGCTCCTGCCAACCTAGCAGTTCGAAAGCACATCAAAGTGCAAATAGATAAATAGGTACCACTCCAGCGGGAAGGTAAACAGCGTTTCCGTGCGGTGCTCTGGTTCGCCAGAAGCAGCTTAGTCATGCTGGCCACATGACATGGCCCTTGGCCAATAAAGCGAGATGAGCGCCGCAACCCCAGAGTTGGTCACGACTGGACCTAATGGTCAGGGGTCCCTTTACCTTTACCTAAATGTAGCTGTTAATTAGTAAATAACTCATTGATGTGCTTCTATTTAACAAATGTCTAGGCTTCAAGGGCAGACTTGCTGTCCTAAGTGGCTTGTACGTTATACTCTGTGCATTGGTGGTCCCTCTTTCCTTACTGGATTTTAGGTTTTCAGCCTTTGTACACTGCTATGCTGAAATACTCTTTGGTTATGCACAGGATGAAGCGGGAAGCAGTGATTGCTTCAACATGTTCCATTGAATTTGCTGATAGTCTTCTATTTATTTCATTTCTAAAAATATTTATATCCCGCTACCTAATAGAAAAATAAAGTGGTTTACCATAATACAGAAAACCATGCAATAAAAACCATAAAAGTAGTAATAATTAAAACCAGAGATGTATTAACTAATGTGGAAAATTGTACAGTATTCTTAAAATTCTTTGGTGAAATAGAAAAGTTTTTGGAAGGCATTAAAAAGTTTTAGTAGGTGCCTTCTGAATCTCTGTTGGCAGAATATTCCACAGGGCTGAGTTGATGACACTAAAGGTTCAGTTTCTTCTTGTTGACAGGTGGGCCTTAGCAATTTGAGGAATGATCAATGACCCACCTGCCGTTGATCTCCATAATCAAGCTGGGATATAAGGGTTCCGTCCCTGAAGTACCTTGTACCTAATATAAGGACCTTAAACTTGGCTTGGTAGTAGATGGGCAGCGAGTGCAGCTGTTTTAACAGCGGTGAAACATGTTCTTGGCCCCCATCAGCAGTCTGGCTGTCGCATTCTGCACCAGCTGGAGCTTCCAAACCAGACCCAAGGGCAGCCCCACATACAGCATGTTACAGTATCCAACCTTGAGGTTACCAACACATGGACTATATAATGGGCAGGATCCAACTAAACAGTTACACTAGCCTAAGGACTTGAAGCTTTGCAGTTGAACTTCCCTGTCCTCTCCTCTTCCAGTGCTACCTCGAAGTATTCTCTGAAGAGTTAGGGGAAAGTCCATGACAGATGTAGAGGTGGTACAGGGAGTGGCAAGGGCGGAGAAGTTCTGCTGCACACTTCAAATTCCTTGTGCTAGTGGAAATGTTCAGTTGGACACTGTGCAATGTGTTCAGGATAGTGGTGTAAATCTTAGTTCTAACCCTAACTGAAGGAAGCAGTTCTTTTTTTTGTACAATTGTCATGATCTAACATTCATTGCTCCATTTCTCCAAATATAAACTACTAGGGACTGCTTAGTTCAGCTGAGAATGTGAAATTCAGCCTTGCATATCAAAAAGTCCCTTGGCTCCCAGCCTTGTAGTTCCCTACCTCCAAAGCTCACTCATCTTTCTGTTCTCCTGTTGTTAGTTACTGCACCTCGTTTTCTCCCCCACCCCAGAGTTTCTTTTTCCATTGGGGTTTTCTCTGCTTATTCTGTTGTGTACTACCCCCCCCCCCCCGGTACCACTTGCCTTTAACAAACTTGTCTATGGACTTTTCTGCTCACCAGCCCACCTTTTTCTGTCAACAGCACAGACAGGAAGCACTGCATGCAGTTTGTGGAGATAAACTCACATTTCATTTCCCTCACAGAAGCTGCCTTGGTGGTCAGTGCTGTTGTCCCGATATTGTGAACATTCTGATTGAGAAATTGTTTCATCTATAATTCTTGAGATAAAATTAGTAATAATTGTTTTTTCCTCCAGAGTTAACGAGAATTCTGCATGTCGTACTGATATTTGGATTTGCAATATTTATACTCATTGGAATATTTGTGTGCATAATGTTAATTCAGAAATATAGAAGTGTAATCAAAGCACTTTGGAAGCCGCCTCTAACAATTCCATCCCACTTCAAAGAGGTATGTGTACTGGGATTTCCACTGATTTTAAAACCAGTGTGGTTAATCTGTAGTGGCATAGGTTTAGAGCCAGACTGGCTAACCTGTAGCCCTCCAAATGTTGGACTCCAACTCCCATCAGCCTCTGCAAGCATAGCTAGTGATCAGGGATTATGGGAGTTGTTGTCTTCCAACATCTGGAAAGCCTTGGTTAGTCGAAGAGTCAACTAAGTGTTTGAGCAGTTCCAGTATTTCTTCACACAACCTACGTCATTCAACTTCTCTTTCTCAGTTCCTTCCTGACTAGATGGAAACTTCAGTTAACATTTCACTGGGTAGTTTTTCAATGACCTCAGAAGTTAGCCAGCTATAAAATGCAATTATGAATATAATTCTTGGGTTTGGCCCAGCAGAACATCTCAGATTTCTTGTTTATTTAGCACTTCAAGTCTTTCCTTGTGTAGGTTGCTGTTGCTGTAGAGATTAATAGGGTGAAATAAAGTGGATAGCCTACAGTAATGGAGTTTAGAAAGTTGGTGGTTGGGCTCCCCAATAAAATAGTGTAGAAGAAGAAGAAGAAGAGTTTGGATTTGATATCCCGCCTTTCACTCCCTTTAAGGAGTCTCAAAGCGGCTAACATTCTCCTTTCCCTTCCTCCCCCACAACAAACACTCTGTGAGGTGAGTGGGGCTGAGAGACTTCAAAGAAGTGTGACTGGCCCAAGGTCACCCAGCAGCTGCATGTGGAGGAGCGGAGACTCAAACCCGGTTCCCCAGATTACGAGACTACCGCTCTTAACCACTACACCACACTGGCCATGTAGTAAAGCCACTCGCCCCCAACTGCCCCTCCATCACCTGTCTTTGCTCTCCGGCCAGACCAGGTTTCTTGCGCAGGTTGGCGAGGGTTTACTTTTCACAAACACAGGCCAAAATAACACCGGTAGGGCTGCCACCACTCCCTTTGTTCCAGGGGAACCCAGAGTCACAACCCAGGGAGAAGGGTGTGTCTCATTAACCTGGCAATTCCCCCCCCCCAAGCTGAATCCACAGACTTGCAGACAGAAATTCTACGGTAGAGCGTAACTAAGCGGAAGGCTAGGATTTAGCTATTCCCTCGGAAAAGGCACAAATACCAAACAGGTTCTTCTTTAAAAGTTTATTTTAAAAGAATAACACAAAACATGTTGAAAATCAACAGGCACTTCTTTTGAGTCTTACAAACAAGAAAATAAAAACGCTGTATAATCTAACTAGCTTTACATACTCACAACAATACTCAGTTAGGGTAGTCAAAGTAGTATGAAGTACTTCTGTTCAGGATTCCAGCCCCCAATTCCTTTGCATTCCTCCCACATATTTCCTTTCTTTTCCTGTATGGGGTCATTTAGCATTCTGTGCCCTTTGGCATTTTTGCAAATTGTTGTACAACCATGGAAAGTGCTGTATAGTTGAGGAGTTACCCACTTTTTAGTATTTTCCCCATTATAAAGCAAAAGACTATATCCCTTATAAAAAAGATATAATTTAGTCTGTTGTGGATAACCTTCTTGATGAAGTTAAGCTGTCTGTGTTTCAGGGAAACCATGTGAACAATTGCTGAGTTACCGTGGTTTAAAACTCTTGGTTCACAATTCCTGGTGGGCTCTCTTTTTTTACCAGTAAATAATGTACTTCATCAGTAGCTTTTTGAAGGCTAGGATTTCCAGAACTGAAGTATTAGTGTTGGCTTGATGAACATCAGTTGTGTAATGTTGAAGTTACAAAGATGGACTGATCCATTTCTTTCAAGAGAGAAGGTAGTCTGGGGTGCAGTAGAATTGACATAGATGAGCTTGTTACTATTTTTAGAAGACCTCTGAAGGATTTTAATGTTTGAGGTTTTTTGTGTTTTAATACTTTGTTGGAAGCTGCCCAGAGTGGCTGGGGCAACCCAGTCTGATAGGTGACACATAAAAAATAATAATTATTATTATTAGGTCCATTTTGATATATATATGGAAGAACACTGCATTATGTGAGCCTCCACTTGTTGCATAAAGGTAGCATAATCCAGGTAGATTTACCAACTCAGTGAAAAAGAAGCCTAAGGGTGGTTTAAGCTTGCTAGTTTAACACCCAGTGAAAATGTTTCAGGAATAGATCAAACTTATTTCTTCCTTCCTGGTGCTTATCAGTGAAGAGAGGTATTTATTAAACACACGCACAATTACGGCTGCCAGTACTGCAACTATGTGCTTGAAGAGGGTGCGGAGCTGAGTCAGGAAGGGGTGTGGCCTAGAGAGAGACCAGAGGGCTGTTGTGGATCCCATGGCAGGGGTGGGATTGTGATTATTTTGTTTTTATACTGTTACCTGATTTGATAGCCGCCTTGCGTTCTTGGGGAAATTAGGTGGGGAAAGTTAGGTATGAAAAAATAAATGGAGGAGAGTGCAGAGATCAATTGATTTTCCTTCTGTGGAAGCAGCTTGAGAGTAGTGAGAAAGAGGCAATATGTTTGTAATGCATTTTCTGCTTTCAGCCAGGGCTTGGAGGTGGCAAGTGAGTTGTTCCTCACTTGTATCTCAAGGCATATAGGATGCTGATGCTTTGGGGCTAGGTCTAGGTCTGGGAAAGAGGCTAAGAGCAATGTATCAAGTGGAGAACAGCATGGGTTTAGGCCTGCTTCTACCCTTGGGAAGTATGACTAGAGAAGGGATATATAAAACCTGGATAAATTATAGGATAAGATGTAACCTACAGATTTTTGAGAACATTGAATTTTTTGTGGAGGGTGCTTGGCAGGAGAAAATCTTAATTACCCTAATTACATTTTGGATACCTCATTAGATCTTTTGTCTTTTTGTATTAAACACTCCTGGCTGCTTCAGCACAAGCTACTCCTTTTAAAAAAACAAGAGAGCTGAAATTCTGTTGATCAGCTGCTTGGTAGGAATGAATCCACCTCTTCTACTCCCCACACAAGCAGCTTATTAGCAGAATGTCAGCATGTGGTTTTTTAAAACAGGGTCATTTTCTGTAGTCCCTGCATTTTGGCTGCTCTTGGAGTCCTGCACCTTCCCCAACTCTTCAAGCTCCTGAAGGCTAGGGCTTGTCCATCTTCTGTTCAGTCACCTCTAAAATGCATGGGGATAATGGATGAGTTTCAACCCTTTTCCACAGCTTGGAATTGTGGATGTGCCCTTCACTTTTCCTGCTGCAGTCTCAAAATTTAAGCTTAGGATGTCTGAGTCTTGGCTATCTCCACTGTGGCACCTCCTTAGTGAGCAAATTTGCAGACACTTGATTTGGCTATTTGGATACCACTGTTTGCCCAGTTGGAGATACCTGAATGGATATAGGTTTATGTGCATATTTATTTAGCAGCTTGCTGAATTAGGGTAAATAGTAACATGGGAACATACCATGATCTGAAGCGCTACAACTTAATTATGCTGCTAAATTTTGCTTTTTATCACTGCAGCCACCTCTTTAGTATTGTGAGTGAATATTTGCATTTGTATTTATCTGTCTTACAGTAAATATTTTTGTTTTGATGTAGTGAGATAACTTTCAGATATTTGAAGAAATGCTTTTCATAGATATTGAAAACGCCAGCCTTGAAGTTATCAAAATATTACGTAACAGCAAAATAAACCAGCTGGAATTTGGAGCACAGTGGAGAGGCTGCAAAACCCAAGTTGAATTAGTAGATATCATGCCATGAAACTTACTAGTTAATTTGAAGTTTGAACTCCAAAAAAGTCACTCTCTTGGTTTATTAATCCAACCAAATGAAGATGTTTTTACATGACATTAGATGAAATTCCCATTGATTTCAGTAGAATTAGCCTGGAAGTAAGAGTTCTGAAATTTGCCATTCTGTATGTGGGCAGTTATAATAGCAAACCATATTCATAAGGGAGAACTAAACCAGCAGAATAGAATTACTAGATTCTAACAATCTAATGCTGCTTTTCTCCAGGATTTACAAAATCTTCACGTGACTGTGGTTGAAGAATTTCAGAACTGTGCTGGAGAAGACCACTGGGACAATGTGTCAGAAATCTCTGAACAAAGAGAAACTGTGACAGACAATTTCACTGATCAAAATGAAGAGTTGACAGTGGAAGAACATAGATGACAAGATGATTAAGTGCCTTCAACTCTCATGTACTGATGCTAAACCTCAACGTCAACTTGTGGACTTTCACTACAGAGAAATTGTATTAATGCCCTCTGTTTAAGAACAGTTAGTTGCAAAACACACACACACTATCCATGTGTGAAACTGTGAACGAGAAATCAGCAGTAAAAGCATTAAGAGGACACACATGCTATATGCTGTGACTTGATTATGGATGTATTTGAACACTTGTCAAATTACTGTGAAGGGTCCCTCCTACCCGCCGCAGGCACTGAATTGTATAATTTATATTGATGGAATGAGGTTAGCAATTTTACCTGTCTTGGTTGCTGAAAGAGCAGAAAGACAATCTGGAGGTGCCAATTGATACTCCCCTTTGCTGCTTAATGTACATAAGCTCTTTCCATGGATTTTGGCTAGTGGGGCTGCTGCAGTTTTTGGATGGAATTCATGTTAGTGGTCGGAGATTGTTCCACCAGGACAAGTGTTTCTGCTTGCCTGACAACCATCTCCCCTTTCCTCCATTTGCATGCTGTTTTTTCTGGGTGTTCTCCCGACCCTGCAGAGTAGATTTGGGGGAGGAGAGCAGGGAAAACTTTGTTCTGCTGCTTGCGAGTCTTTGTGCTGGCATTTGCCCATGGAACCAAGTAGTTGAATCCAGCCCTTTCTTTGCTGATTCGGTACTTGCTTCCATCATTCATGCAATAACCTCTCACTTAGGTTACTGTATCCATTCTGGAATAAGGTGACCTTGAAGATTGTTTGAGTACTTCAGCTGGTACAGACTACGTCGGTCCTTACTCAGACTACAGCGCAGAGGAAAAATCCACTGAAATTATTTGATCTTTTTCTAAAGCACTGGGCCGTACAGGTTTTTGCTCTTCACTGGGGCCACGTGAAATGGTTTTCCTCTGCATTATTTCATTTACTGTAACAAGATCTAAACTGGTGAACCTTTATTTTGCAGCACTTATGTTGTGTGATGCTTTATCAAGTAATTAAATTACACGGAGGTCCCACTTTCTGAATGCTTGCTATGTGAAAATTCACTTATCTGAACAGGAGGAATTAGTACCCAAACCTCACTACACAGCACTGATTCAAATAGCTAAGGAGAGAGCATTTATTATTTCCTTGTTTGCCTTTTTCTGTTTGGCTGAGGAACTGTGGTGATACTTTTAGTAAGGTTAAGAGGGTTTTCCTGGGTGTGTGTTTGCTTTTAGGGGTTAAAATCTCATGGTCAAGAACACTTTAGAAATTTTCCTATAGGAATCACCAACTTGTTATGTGAATGCTCACCTATCAAACTATTTCCAGGGACTGCATTATGTTCAGAAAGGGGGACCTGCGTATTCTGCCTTCACTTTATAATTTCTAGTGACAGATGAAAATGTTTGTTTCTGAATGCATTTGCACTCTTGCACATTTTACATGTTATTGTGGATAAATTTTGCTTGAATTGTCTGTCCTTATTTTTAAATGTGTTTTTGAATCTGTTTTAGTTTTGCCCATTGCCTTGCAAGCTCCATTTTGAAAGCAGAAAATCTATTGTCATATTGTGATAAAACCCTAGAAACAATACTGGGAAGAAGGTACAGAATACAGGAATTCAGTTGCAAGGTATAAAGGGTTCTTAATATATTTTGTCTGAGATACATATTAACCCATTATTTTTCGGCTAGTAACGGGTATTTATCGCTATCAGATCAGGTCGTAAAACTAGTGTACATTCTTATTAATTTAATGGCGTTACTGTATTCTTTTCACTTGTTTTTTATTATATGCTATTTTTGTGTTTAGACTCATCTATTTTTGTGTTCTGTTTTCTATTTACCACTTTGGGCTTTGCCTAAAAGAAAATGTGGGATATAAATAAATTAAATGACAATGAAATAGGCCACCTCCATTTCGTTTTTAATCTTTAGTAAAAGAAAATAATCTAGAAGTGCAGGTTAATCCTGAATGTAATATAAATATTCAGTGGTTTGTGCCAATGCATTCTTTCTGAGAAGGAAGCAGCCATACCCTACAAACAAGTTCCTGTCCACTTCAAGTAGTGTAAACATTACTGTGTAATCCTGACTGATTTCTTGTGGTTTTCAATCTTTTGTAAAATTAATTCCTTTAAGAAGAATAGTTGCAGCTACCTTCTTTTTGGAGACCCCTGGGGCAGTATGCTACTGATGTTCAAATCACCTTTACCACTTTAATGCAAATACTTCAGAGATTGGGGGGGGGGGATGTTGCAATTATGGAATAAAATACCTACTTGAATTGTGAATCCTAAGCTGAGACCAAAATTAGTGAACAGTAGCAAGGACATCAGGTTAATTGATTTCAGAAGACTAATTTGGACATGTATGCTTTTTATCAAAGGACACTGGCAGTTTTTTGTTTTTTGTTTACCAATTATTGTTAAAATGTTATGTATTCAATCAGCTTTAAAGTCTAGCCTCTCAAGCTTTGGGGAAGCAACACTGCTGTGTTTTAACAACAAAAACCCCCAACTTTTCACTATGCCATGCTGGGCAGAATCACATCTTGTAAAGCTCATATGCCTATAGAAATAGAGCAATGCGAGGCTCTGCAATGGCCCTGAAGTTCAACTCAGAGTTCACTTAAAATCACTTTATCCAGCCAGAGCGGAACGTCATTGTACAAGAGATATATCTATATGTGTTTGTGTGAAAGAGAAAATATTACACTGTAGAAGAATACTGAGGAGTTTTAGCATTTGTAAAACAAAATACATTACCAATCTTTATTGGATTTTAATGTATTTACAATAAACGAGCAAGATAGTCTAATGTCATAAGAGGACAACTCTTAGCATAGTATTTGCTTCATAGTCTGTCCTGAAAAGGGCTCTGAAGACAAATGAAAATGGTTTCAGAAAATAAACTAACACAGCTGTATTTCCTAGGTTGGGAGAGAAGTCCAAAAGTCTGAAAGTGAAGAATGTTTGGAAAAGGTCATTTTGCAGGGTCTCCAAAAATCAGAATGTAGAGTACCTTTACCTCATCTGATTCTTCTTCATGCCCCTAGACCCTGTCTTGCAAAAATATTTTTAACATGGAGTCCTTGTTACATTTTGCAAATGATGCCGTTTGATATGCTTCTCAGTACACAATTTGGCTTGGGTGAAATAAAATACAGGTAGTTCCAGTTAACATCACAGTACCTTAACATACATATTGTAATTCACTACAATAAAGTTCAGAAAAACATGGAAAATAGATGATAGTCTCATCAGAGAAGCTGATTAGATTCTGGACAAAAGGGAAGAGAAAAATCTAGTGAATTGTGTTTAAATATGCTTTTTCCTTGTATAAAGGTAAAGGTACCCCTGACCGTTAGCTCCAGTCACGGATGACTCTGGGGTTGCGGCGCTGAGCTCGCTTTACTGGCCGAGGGAGCCGGCATACAGCTTCCCGGTCATGTGGCCAGCATGACTAAGCTGCTTCTGGCGAACCAGAGCAGCGCACGGAAACACTGTTTACCTTCCCGCTGGAGCAGTACCTATTTATCTACTTGCACAGCGTGGTTTTGAACTGCTAGGTGGGCAGGAGCTGGGACCGAACGGGAGCTCCCCCGTCACGGGGATTCAAACCACCGACCTGATCAGCAAGCCCTAGGGCTCAGTGGTTTAGACCACAGTGCCACCTGTGTCCCTTTTTCCCTTGTATAGTAAGCAACAAAACAAGCAGTCCTGTGATGCTTTGAACTTGGGGTCGCTCCTTTGTTCTGAATATCAATTGCACAAGCATGTGAAATATCAGTCAGTCTCATGGTAAAATTAGTAATTAGACATTTTGATGGGTTTATGACAACACACCTTAAAAGTTCAAACCTAGAATTCTCCTACAGCTTGTCAAACACATTAATACGTCAGTCTTAAATATTTTTCACAGTGCATTCACTGAGAAAGGATTGGCCCATTCCATTTTAAGGCATGCTGCACTACCAAATAAATGCTTAAGATCTTTTGGTTTTTTACGTGAGTTTTTTTGCTAAATAGAATTTCCATACATACTTCATGCCTCCTTTGTTCAGTACACATTTTGTACTATAGCGTAAAACATTCCTAGTAATTGGGAAGTTAGCGCTAGATGAAATTTCAGCATATGATGCCAGAGTATACTACACTTCCAAATAACGTATTTGTCTTACTGGGGGTCATGCATCAATGGCTATTTGGAGATGCCATTCAGATTAAGATTCTTTAACTTCACTTTCTGATCACCAAATCAAAATCTCAACTCTTCAGGAAGCTACTACAGCTCATTTGTGCTTAAGAATAGTATATGATCTTGAACAAGCTATGAGCCTTAATCCTAAAACATTATTCACATATCAGAGCAGAAAAAAACTGCCAAGTGCAATGAAAGTTTAACATTCACTTTTATATTTTACAGATAGTCATAGTATGTACATATTCACATTACTATCCATTCTATGAAAAGATAGCTAACTTTGAGCAGAATATTTAAATCAGTTCACGTTCCAAAAATAAGTAAACATACAAAAGGTGTAATGCAACATCTATTTGGCAAAATATAAAACAGAAATGTAAATTATATTTACATACAAGGCTCGCTAAGCAAGATGAAGAAAAAAGTACTCTTAAGCCCACAGTTCTTCAGTTCTTCCAAATTTGTAGATAAGGGTGCTATGAAAACAAAAGTTTAGATCTGTAAGACAGACATTCTTTCCAATGATGATATGGCAAAATTATCAAAATTCTAGAAGCAGATGGCATGATAACTGGCACTACTATACTGGTAGAGCTGTATGCCCCAATCTCTGTCACTTGTGTATTATGATTAATGAAAATTATTTGGCTTCTAGTAACATCATTTTTCACAGAGATTTAGAACACCACAATGAACCCTCACACACCCATTTCTATCGTCTGAGTAAATTGTGCAAACCGAAAACATCTGTATCGTTATAACTATTAGACTTTGGAGGCATTAGTTACTTACCTGAAAAATATCAAAGCATTCTGAAAAAACACTGCTAAGCCTGGGTAGACATTAATATCTATAAAATAAAAATGCAATAAATAGGTAAGTATTGAGACAAGTTTTCAAAACTTGTCACTACTAAGTTTATCTTGTGCTCATTTAGCTATGAAACGGCATTTTTAAAGAGGGGGGAGATGGATCATGATAATTCAGTTTTATCTACAAACAATTAAGACTTGATCTATGGGAGTATGCTATGAAGTCAGACATCCCCCACCCTACAGTAGGTTTCTACACATTCCAGTGTCACCCCCAAAACACTGCACTTTGTCACAAGAATATTCAGTACTTTGGAAATGCTGCAAGACTGAGGAGAGAGCAAAGTCTCAAGAAGGGGATATTTGGATTGTGTCCTAAGTATGCACATTTCCATAAATAGCCATCACTCAAGCTTACTTACATTAGCATATTGAACATTTACAGCTACAGGATAGGACTTGAAACCACATGGGTTGTTTTTTTCTGGCTTCCACGCTTTGACCCTTTGCCCAAATTTAATAGTTCCCCCTTTTTCACTGCCACAGAGTCAAAAACAGTCTGTGGCTAAATGATGGAAAGACATCTGTTGTTTTCCTTCCAGCAGGTGGCAGAAGCCTTTCTGGGTGAAAGGAACCCAGAGAACATTTTTCTTTCGCAGTGTTTGAGAGTTGTGGCTGTTAAGCAGAAGAGGAACAAAGGAGCTTGCAGTTCCCTAAAAAGCTCCCTTGATTCTTTGTAAGAAGCCGATTTATACTCTGTGACTTACAGACATGTGCATATTTCCATACTGTAGCCATGTTAAGACTGCTGCAGCGAAAACAATATAGAATAAGCAGCAACAACCTGGAGTGCAAAGTGTTGACTTTTCAAAAATCTATAGAGGGTGTTGGTAATTTTGTCATGAAACAATGTATTTGTACACCAAGTCAACTAAAGTTTAGTCAGAGTATTAGGCCAGCAGGATCTCTCTCTTCTGTATAGAACCTGATCCTGCATGGCTCACAGCAGTAAGAGGAAAAGCTAGGTAAACAGGTTTCTAGGAAGTACCATGAACAAGAAAAGTAATCACATTAACTCTTATCAAGGCCCTGATCAGACCCATTAAGAGTCTCAAGAGCACCTTTCCACCTGACCTTCACCCGAGTCCCTTAAAGATCTAACAGCCTAGACCCCACTTACCTCCAGGAACATCTCTCATACAAACCTTCCCCATCCACCCCAAATCATCCACAGGGAAGCCAACTTTATCATCGACATTCAGCCATTAGACTATTTTTAACATTTACCAATCCAGTACTTCTAATATACTGCCACCTGCTGCTTTTATTTAGACTGCTTATCACCATCTCTTTCTTGTTTTAACATTGTATCTTTTATTTTATTGTTTTTGCATCCAGTAATTCTGCCCTTGAAAATTTCTAACAGAAAATAAGCAGCCAACAAAGCAGCTGGATCAGTCCTACAACATTTCGGATTCTTCAGCAGGAAGAGTGGAAGTGGAAGATGTTGGTCAAAACAGCAGGGGCATGATCCAGCCAAAGTGAAGCACTTTTAAGTACCACTGTTTTTAAGAAGAGAACTACGCATACCTTGATTTTATTTCAAAAGAAGTTATTTAATTTTATTTCAAAATAAAATAAGGTATTTAATAATGTGATATGTGCATCTCTCTCATTTAACACAAAGACACTTACAAGTGCATTTCTTTCCCCTTGATTAAAAATAAACCATCCTTACTGTGGGTAACATATGCTCCAAAAAGGATCCACATAGAAGCAATAAGGGAGCCGAACATCAACATGAAGCCAATGAAGAGCCAGACACGAGCACCTGCAAGAACACATGAAGTCAAGCACTAGGCTAGGGTAATAATATGCAGAAATAAGGGGGCAGTGGGAAACAGCATCCCTCATCATCCCACTGAAGCTTTCTTCAACTCATAAGATTAGACCCTGATTTACGCGCATGAATCCCCTGAATGTTTGTTTTATTTGCTTGTATACTACTATTTTATTTTGTTTTTTCTGCTGTATATACTAAGAGATTTTTTAAAATACTCAGCAGTTTACAAATGCTTTTAAATGAATTAATATAACAAGACTTGCATTCATCATCACAGCATGACATAAAGGAGAGTTTACCTTCAACTGCTAAATCAGTGATCCATGATAAATTCTAGGAAAATTAATGTACTACCAGGCGTAAGACAACTGGGAATATGTCACCAGGGAGATATGCTTCAGTCTAAGCTTTTTGACATGTAAGCTCAATGAGGTAGGTGGTATGAACAACAACACTGGCAACGCTAATACAAAGTGATTTAGTGGGGGTGGGAAATTTAGACTTGGACAAAGGAGGCTTGGGTTCATAGCTCCATCATGAAGTTTAATTGATAACTCTAAGAGCATCTCTCCTCCTATCCTACTTAACATGCTTGCAAAGAGGATAAAATTACAAGAGTCCCATGGAAGAAGGCAAGAAAAGATAGTGATAAACCACGTGAGCTTCTAGGATTTACCAATAAATTTCACCCCCTCATTTGTTAAATCTGAAATCTCTTATAAAATCTAGTTAGTATTAGAAATCATTACTAACATTTTTTTAACGTGAGCATGAAAAGATCTGTGCACCATTGACAGTACCACCAGCACCAGTCCAACATCTTGCTTTTTGTGACATGTGCCAGGACAGAAAGTTTTGTTATGTTTTCTTCGCTGCTTGCACAGCCAAGTTTTGAAATGAAGACTGAAGTGTGAATTTATCTGCATAAATAGGAGAATCCTCACCTGTTCTTCCTAAACATCCATCACCATAGCTGTCTCCTCTCACCTGAGCATTTGATACTGCGTTTATCCTGCAACACATAAAAAACAGGCGCTAAAATTACTTTTTAAAGAATTGTGCAAAAGACTAAAAGGCAGCAAGTCCACTAATCTGGATCCACAAAATACTCCCTCTCCAATTTTAAGTATTTTCTTTTCTTTCCCAATCTTCCTTTTGAATCCAGATGCTAAACCTGACCAGTTAACAAAACCAAAATGCCCAGTATATGCATATTCTCTCAGATACTAGAGTTGTCATATTTGTTTAGTCATTTATCTACTACAATCCTTAAATCTCTTTTTGACTGTTACCAATGACAGTGTCTGGTGAGCAGCACTACAGTGCCAAAAAGTAAAAGAGGGCTGTCACTATACTCTAGTAGAGTGGATACAGAGAGAGAGAGAGAGAGAGAGAGAGAGAGAGAGAGAGAGAGAGAGACTGGATTCGATATCCCGCTTTATCACTACCCGAAGGAGTCTCAAAGTGGCTAACATTCTCCTTTGCCTTCCTCCCCCACAACAAACACTCTGTGAGGTGAGTGGAGCTGAGAGACTTCAGAGAAGTGTGACAAGCCCAAGGTCACCCAGCAGCTGCATGTGGAGGAGCGGAGACGCGAACCCGGTTCCCCAGGTTGCGAGTCTATCGCTCTTAACCACTACACCACACTGGCTCAAAGCATGAGAACAAATTGAGTAGGAAAAGAAATGGAGGGATAGGGGGAAACTGGGTCTCTGAAGATGATGAGAAATACATTTATGTATGCATGGAAACCTTTGCTTTTAGAAAGAAAGACTTGTTTACAAACAGTAAGCTGTGCATGCACACTTCAACAATTTTAAAGGATGAGAAATAGTAGTAGAACATAAGAGCAAAAAGAGAAAAGAAAGAAGAAAGATGCGGGGGGTTATTTTGTAGGTGCACTTTGCCATTTGAGATGAACAACTGCTACTTTTGTATGGACCTATCATTATATGTACTTACATGAAAAAAGCTAGAGTAGAAAACACTCCACAAGTATGGAATGCGTGGTTCATTTGCTCTGGCTTAGGGTAAACTACTGCCGCATCTATCATTATCCACCAACCTGTAAAAAACTGTAAAACACATGATCATTAAACCATGGCAAATATCTACAGAAAGGTCAGCCACATAACTCTGCTGCTTCTCTTCTCCTTCACTCCACTGGCTTTGTAATCATCTGAGTCCCAGCTACCCACTCCAATTAACAGAAACTTCCTAGCCCACCCCACCCCCACCCTCCAAAGTGCATTGTTTTAGCTAGGGACTCATTTCCGTCCCAGCCACAAAGACTAGAAGGTACCACTAAAGTATTCATGTGCACATGTACTATAAACCATATTACCAGATCCACCTGCCATGGATGAGCTCAATATGGAGGCCACAGTGAAGAACTAAACAGATTCCATATTTACTCAAATGGTAAGTAAGGCCTCCCAGCCAACTAATTAAGAGGCATCGTATTTTGGTATTGGCTTCTAACTGTAAGATTCAACAGTCGGCTTCATGAAAAGAGTGCCCCTCTGTGGTAAAAGATAAATAAATGGTAGTGCTTTTTGAACTTTTAGGACTGCTTTTCCATTAAAACACACATACCACAATGTACAATAAACACAGTATTAAAACAGCACACAATCATACTCCCTTTACCATATAAACAATATACCAATGAACAACCAACACCTATTTGTTTATTTAAAAACGTGCTTGTTTGTGAATATAGATAAGGTTGGGGAGATGTCTTTCCCTTATAGCTCAATATTTCTGCTAATGATTAACATGAAAACAGAAGCTGATTTGATTAATAATTTATACTATCTGAATTCATAGTGATTGAAGACATCACTTGAGGAGGAAAAAAATTAAACATTAATCAGGAACGCAGCCGCCATTTCTAAAACATTTACAAAGTGTGCCTGAAATAAAGCCAAAGTAACCATCAATGCAAATATGCTTATCTAAGAAATCTGTGTTCTCAGTACTCCAGTTGTATGGGCAGGAAGAAATTGCTGCTAGCTCTTAAGACAAAAAAACCAATAGCTCCCCACTTTGCAATTCCTACCACACTCAGAGCATTTTCTGGCAAGGTAAGAATGCTAACAGCAACATCTTTGCCTTAACCAACATAGCAAGTGTTGTGGCTCCTCTCAAGTAGACACAGTTGTGTTGGTAGGGGTATATGCCTAGCATGCAAAATGGGTGTACACAAAACACATGTTCAAGAGATAGACAACTAACAGTGCAATTCCAAGCTTGTTTTTTTCAGAATCCCTCTCAGTTGAATGGAACTTAATGGTAGGCAAATATCCAGCACTGCAGCCTGGTGGCAGGCATGGCCAGCCCTGATGGTGAATGTGGCCATTAACATCCACACACCCAACACTCAGATCCTCCCCTGCCCGTCCCCATTCACACATATTCTCCCCGCTGCCCAGCCACCATCAGGGGTACATATATTGTTGGACTACACTGGGAATGCTAGAGGTGATGTTAAAGCCCCTCCTGTTTCTAGTGTACAGAAGACAGTTGCTCCCACATAGAACAAGAATATTTTCTCTGCCATGCAGCTGATGGCTGATTATCAGCAAACTGAGAAGGCTCTCCCGGACCTGGGAGGGTTTCATGGGATGCCCACCTGTGATTTAGCACAAGAACTCACAAGTTGGCTTTCAATACAAACAAAGCAACTGAGCAAACATCCTGTAAATGTGACCGGATTTTTTTTTACCATCAAGTGAGGCACTGACAAATCTGATGTACTCCCTTCCAACAGACCAGTTGGCATATTGCATTTGTCTTAAGACTTACCAGAATCCCAGCTACCACAGAAGCAACTGTATTTCTTCTTTCACTCCAGTCAATACACTCACATTCAGGCCATCGGAAATTGTCTAGGAAACCTGCCATTTCTCAAGTTCAGGATGTCTCTTTTACCTGTGTTATTTACATTAGATTTTCATGAATCTTCCAAGTCCTAAATAAAAAAAAAGGGAGGGGGGAGAGAGAAACCAAAAGATCAGTGTATTATTTATTTACTTAAGATCAGCGGGGCTACATTCATGCTTTGTCCTGGATAAGGCTGAAAAGGATCTTAAAACTAACTGAACTGTGGGTTAGATTTATGTTCCTTCTATTTCTTGGAATTTAGAAAAAAGCAAAAACTTAGGAACATAAAGTTTTATGTTTATGTCTTGGGCAGAATTGCTGGAGGCAGGCAGGGGGGGGGCAACTTAAGAGACAGTGGTTTAAGGCTTTCTTGCAAGCTCACAGAAGAGGAGAGATTTCATCTGGGGACTCCCTGGCTCACAGATCTCATGCAGCTAATACTAGCTCTGAACTCCTTTGAGAAAGAGCAGGATAGAAATATAAAATATATCAGCAACTTTTTCTTAGGAGTTGATAAGATTACACTACCCAACACATAAAAGTAGGACAATAAAGAGATACTTAAGGCTGAACTGTTATATTCCACAGCTATATCAAGTGTAACACTTCACTTAAAAAATAAATAAATCATAGTGCACACTTACCTGGGAGCTCCACAGAACATAGTGGGGCTAACTGATAAGTAAACATGCAAAGGACTGCAATATAAGAGATTCAGTGTTATACAGAATCAAAAAGGAAGTGGAAACCTGTACTCTAGCTAAGTCCTCAGCAAGCAATCTTAATTTCTCTGCTCTTTTTTCAATTGTAAATTATTCATAAGAATTAGGCATTTAATCGATCTATTAAAAGTTGATGCTTGCCATCTAAGCATGCTAATATTTAAAAAACAAACTACAACCAAAGTAAGGAGGAACACCTTTTTAAACTTAAAAAGCCCCCTCCATTTTAAAAAAATGGCATTCCCTCTTCTTATAGGATTATGTGTGATGCAACATGTATATCTTAAAAGAAAGAAAGGAAAAAGTATGCTTCTGGAAAGAGGCAGACAAAAAGAAAAGAGGTTTATATGACAGGCCTAAAATGTGTTCACTGGTCTAAAAGGATGCAAAACTAGGAAATGAAAATGCCTCTGAGAAACAAGAAGTACTTCTTGTGGATTAGCCACCACAACCCCCCAATTTTTGTCTGTTGTTGTTTAGTCATTCAGTCATGACCGACTCTTCGTGACCCCATGGACCAGAGCACGCCAGGCACTCCTGTCTTCCACTAATTTTTGTCTAATGCAGCACAAACTAGGGTGGGGCAGAACAGTCCCATGCTTTCTTAGGTAATACAGCTTCATGTTTTGAAAACCACAGCTCAAGCCTATCAGTATTCAAATTCAAATTACTCCTGTTCTATCCCAAGCCATTCCATAAATATTTCTCACGGGGGTGGGGGTGGGATTTACGCTAACAAAGGATTCTATGAAGATAATGCCCAACACCACATGCCTTGTAACACACTGAGAGGTTGTAATTACAGTACAAGAAAGAATCAGAAGATCATTGAACCCAACTACAGGCTTGAGACAGCATCACCCACAAAGCAAAGTCTCAAAGACTGATCCTCATAGTCCATAACAATGTTATAACAAACACCAGGAGCGAAGAGGTAAGCCACAGCAAATATGGCACTCCACTCCAACCTTTGTGCTACATGCATTATCGGAGGCCTCCATTCCAACCTTGGTGCTATACTCGTTTATCAAGAATGCGTTTATCAAGAATGAAAAACACATCCCCACAATCTCCATTAACTGAAACACTAAAACCTTCTCTAGACATCCTGATTTAGGCTACAAAAGAGTGTTGAAAACATGGCAAGGATAATTACAGAGACTTATAGAGCAAAATGTATACTTATAGAGCAAAAGCCAATTAGACAACATAGCCAAATTCTATGGAATAACTCTCCAGATTTCCCTCCACAGGCACTTTACTAAAAACAGTAGAATGTGAATATACTTGTGGTCAGCATCTCATAATGAAGATGACTCTCACCATCCATCCATCTCTAATCAATGTACAGTGGTACCTCAGGTTAAGTACTTAATTCGTTCTGGAGGTCCGTTCTTAACCTGAAACACCACTTTAGCTAATGGGGCCTCCTGCTGCTGCCACGCCATCAGAGCACAATTTCTGTTCTCATCCTGAAGCAAAGTTCTTAACCTGAAGCACTATTTCTGGGTTAGCGGAGTCTGTAACCTGAAGCGTATGTAACCTGAGGTACCACTGTATCCAGTAAGCCTTTGTCAAAAACGCACTTAAAACAGGCTTACAATACATGTCAATCATTCAGCAATTAGATCATCAACTGATGATGGAAGACAGCCACTGAAGATCAGAAATTGCAAACAAAAGGCATTATGCAGTCAAAGGTATGCATTTCAAGGTTACAATCCTATGCATGTTTCTACTGAACTTTTAGGGACCCATTTTCTAAGTAAACAACTTGTAGGACAGGGATGCAAATTTCATTTAATTCAAATAGGGCATGGGAATTAACCATATAAAGATGCTTTAAAAATAACCTCATTGAAATCAATTAGATTGAAGTGCTTAAATGTTGCTTTGACTGTATATTCTATATTTGACTTTCTTCAAATTGTTTTATTGATGTTTTAATATTCTGTAAACCGCTTTGAGATTTAAAAAAAAATATAAAGCGGTATAGAAATGAAATTAATAATAATAAATCAACAATTTTCAATGAAAACAGTTCACATATTCCATTGCAAGTCATAAAGAAGTGCTTTAATGATATATATGCATGTGTGAATCATTAGTTAAGCTGTACACCTGCTAACTTTTACTTCCACCGCTTTTGGCTGCTTTAAAAACACAAACTTGCAAGGCGAATTTAAGAAGTTTAAAGAAGTGAACCTTTAAATTATTCCAAAAGCATTGATGGGGACTGCCTTCCTTTAGAACTCAGCCCAATCAACCCCCAACGTCTGGCAAATAAGCAAAGCTCTCTTTGCTGCTTGTGCTACATTGCCCCAAACAGCAACCTGACATCCAACCCATCCACACAAAACATGGTCCATCAGTGAATCCTCATACCACCGCTGATTAAATCCCTGCATTTCAAACATTGGTTTGAAACATTTAAAAGAAGACGGGGTGGGGGGAGTTTTAAAGAAATCCCAGTACATGCTATTAAGGCTTCATTCAGTTGATGATTTTTGCCCCTCGTAAGAACCCAGAAAAGCTTTCGTCACCGTCTCAGGGCATGGTCCCACAAGTGGAACCGGTTTCAGGAGATTCAAAGATAATGCGCAAGGTAATCGCGTCTGTAATTTAGTTGAAAGCTCTGTGGATGCACACCTGTGAGCGGAAATCGCATCCCCAGCTATTCCCACGAACTACTTTAAGCTAAAAAAAAGTGGGGGAGTCACATACGCAAACGTGCGAGCAGACGAAGCCAGAAATGCATCCATGCATGCAAGAAGCTTGGCGGGCGAAAGTAAAAGGGGAGTGTAAACCCCGCTTTGCAGGGCGTGGGGTGGGAAGGAAATATATAATTAGATGCGCCTGTTCTTGGTGGATAATAGACTCAGTAGTGTAGTGAAGTAATTTCAGACTCTGGACCTGATGAATTTAACCCACCCCACCCCCCTCTTTAGATATTTATGCTTCCCTCAAAGTGTGGCAAGGAAACTTTTCGGCCTCCTTCCCTTTCCCCTTCCTTCCTCTTGACATTAAGGAAGGTCAGTCGACAAGCAGCCGAGCGCCAGGCTCCCTGCCGCCGCCCCCCACGCCCCCCGGGTAGCTATGGGGGGGGGGGGATAACGTCGCTCCTGAAACGAAAAAGGTGAGGAAGCGGCCCTCGGAGAAGAGAGGCCCCAAAGAAGGAGGGGTCGTGCCCCTAAAAGGCGTGACGGGGCCGGTCTCTCTCCAGGCCGAGGAAGAGACACCTTCACAAGGGACTTGTTTTGAATTACGGACGTGTGAGGGCGGGGAGAGGAAATATTCGCCCAGGCGTGTCGTTATCCCCTCAGAAAAAAGGGGTGGGGGGGGAAAAAGCCGCAACCGCCGCGCGAGACCCCCTCACCTGGAAGACCCCCTGCTCCGCTCCATCCGCGGCCGTCACCCGGCTTGCTCTGCCGGCCGGAGGCGTGGGGAGAAGTCGCGGGGAGTTCAGCCAATCCACCTCCGGGGCTCCTCCGTCACAACGCTCGGCAGGGAGCGCTCTGATTGGGCCGCCAAACGCCGCGCGAGGCTTGCCGGTTGGCAAGGGGGACTCGCGATAGGCTCTCGAGCGCTGTCGCCCCCGCTCAGTTCCCGCCTCCCTCCTCCTCGCGAGCTGTTAGCAAAAGAGCTCCACCCGCGAGGGCGAGGAGGGCAGGTGGCTGCCGTCGCTGGAGCGGTTTCGCCGCCTCCAGGGTCAGGGCGCGGTGCAGAGGGAGCTCGCGGTTTAGGCTCGCCCAAGGCCTCAGCGCGCGCAACCTCGTCGACTTCGGAGTTTTTTTTATCCCCTCGTAATTTTTGAACCCGGTGTCGTTCAGTAAAGCTGAACGTTGGGAAATGAGAGAGAGAAAAGAAAAGTGCTTCTTAGCACAGGGCGAAGTTAAACTGTGGAACTCGCTGCCACAAGATTTTTTTAGGCGCCGGGGGGGGGGAGGCAGAGGCCTACCTAGGCTCCCTTGCGCCCTTGGCAAGGAGCTGTAAGGCGGGCAGGCAGCTATATGGGGTGGACGTGGACTACACGGCCTCTTGAGGTCTTCAAAATGAGTGTAGCTACAACACGTTTCCCATATTCATTTCCATTGATACTGCTTCTTTTCTACAGACTTCAAATGATATTGACAGAGTGTGTGCTAATAATTTTTTATTCCCTCTAAACTAGGGCTAGAGAACCTGTGCCCCTCCATACAGTTTTGGACTTCCAACTCCCCTTATCCTTGACCTTTTGCCATGCTGGCTGGGGCTGATGGGACCAGCAGCATCTTGTTCTTAGATGTTTTTACACTTTGCCTCTACTACCTTATTCTTTTAATTATACTGCTCTGCTGATTTGTTTTTTGCTGCCATCGTCTCCTTTGGGAAGAAGGGTTGGCTAGGCATTTAATGAAGACATACATACACACACACACACACGTGAAGAGCCACAAGTTTACTAAACAGGCAACCCTGATTAGGGAAGTTTTTAATGTTTGATGTTTTATTTTTTAATATTCTGTTGGGAGTCGCCCAGAGTGGCAGGGGAAATCCAGCCAGATGGGCGGGGTATAAATAATAAATTATTATTATTACCATCTCAGATCTAAACATCAGAGCCTTCCTCAATCCAATATCCTCCTGCTGTTTTGGATTGTAGCTCCCATTAGTAACAGCCAATGGCAGGGGATGATGGGAATGATCACCCAAAACTTTGGAGGGCACCAGGTTGGGAAAGGCTGCTAAGATCCTTCATAGTGCCTTGCCACACAGTGTTTTACACAATAACCTTATAATTGTTACTCAGCTGCAGAACAGGTTGTTTTGTTAGTTGCTATGGCTGTTTTCCCTGGAGGATGTATGCCCTGCCTTCCCAGTTGTCATATGCACTGATTTTTTATTCACCTTTGTTCACACTTTCCTCCAGGCTGGTTAAGCATAGCTGCCATAGACATCGTATTTTGAGGTGTGCTGGTTACTAAAGCATACAAATTGATCTGATATCATAACCATCAGCTCCTATTAAATATGATTTTATTATTTATTATTATTGTCTCCAGCTTTCTTCCGGGACGCCGCGGCCACGGGAAGGAGCGCGAGGCAACTCGTCTGAGGAGCCTCGAACAGCGTGGGGGTCTTAGAGGGGTCACGAAGGCTCCGTGAACCCCTAAACCACAGGTGGAATATCCTGTTGGCCATAACACCCAGCAAGGCTGCGTGTGCTCGCCTGTGTTGCCGGCGTTTAACAAGGCTGGAGCCGCAGCGAGAAGGGGAAATATCAGACTCCATGCTGTGAAGCCTCAGGCTCCGAGTGAAAGCGGCGGGCCTCCGACAACAGAGGAAAAGCTGGGAAATAGTTCTAAAGCTTTGATGAAAGCAGAGGTGGGAGAACACTGGAAAACAAACAATCAATCAAAGTAAAAGCAAAAGGAATGTTGAATGAAGTACCCAGCGGAGAAGTAATTAAAGACAAAAGAAGGAGGAATTCACTACTGGCGGTAAGGATGATAAAGGAGTAAAGCGAAAAGCTGGCAGACGTGAATGAAAGAGCAAGAAAGTAACCGCTAGCGAGGGGAAGGAATATCCTCGGTAATAAAGTACATTTTACAAAGTACAAAGTACAAAGAGTTGGAAGCAAGATAATATTGAGTTTTCTTTTTTTTGATTGAGAGACTCTTTACCGGGTTTGAGAGGAGGAAAGGAGGTTTCTGGGGCATTTGGTTGATGCTTTAACTGACAGGTTTTTTGAGGACGTTATTGTTAACAACAACTTTTTTTGTTTGAAGTGGGTGGAAGAAAGCCTGGGTCTTCCCCAGACCTTAATGCTGGTTTTATGTTAGTGACTTCCCTATGGGTATAAAAAAGGGAGGAGGAAGCCATTTCGAGACTTAACTTGGCTTTGTTACCTGCCATTTCATCTTGTCCTTGATCTACTACGCCTCTGCATGTATTTGAGATTTAAAGGGACATGTGCCAAAAGCCAAATAGGAGAATTTAAACCAGCATAAAGAACACTTCCTGAAGAACCTCCAAGTCTCCAGTAAAGGAAAATTTTTGGTGACGCCAGACCTCTATTATACCACCCTCTAAGAGGACAAAGACTGTAAAAGGTAAAGACTGTAAAACTTTGTGTATAGCCTGATGTGTGATGACTAATATCTGCTATTATACCCCAACGCCAGACCCGGTAACTTATTAACCTATTAGAGACTATCGGTGATCCTGTGCCTCATCCCTTTTTGAACAACATTAGTGTGGTGGACCCCAAGACCTTTCAAGCCTACAAAATGACAAACGGTGCAAAAAAAGGCGTGGCAACACCAGCGGAAAGGAGGTCGTTGAGGCAAGAGGATGCT
The DNA here is from genome assembly GCF_964106645.2 of Podarcis pityusensis. NCBI lineage: Eukaryota > Metazoa > Chordata > Lepidosauria > Squamata > Lacertidae > Podarcis > Podarcis pityusensis. The sequence goes on from NC_138027.1 coordinate 52,978,514, forward strand.
AAGGAAAGTAAAGAAATTAAAGACTATAGCAGTCTGATGGCCGAAATAAGGAAAGAATTCAAAAATAATGAACAATATATTGAGAGAAAATTACTTGAGGTACAGGACACTTTGGATAAGAAATTGGAGGGAGTGGTGGGGGAATTGACAGGAAAAGTTAAAGATTTATCAGTAAGAACTAAGGTTTTGGAAGATTCAATGAAAAAGGTGCAAAAAGATACGAAAACTAGTAAGAAGGAGGTGGATAGAATTAGAGTAGAAGTTAAAGAGATAGAAAGAGTGCAGGAAGAGTTGTTGGACAATATGGCTATGACGCAAATGAGACAAAATCAAACCAACCTAAAACTGAGGGGTGTACCAGAGACCCCAAATGAGAATATTAGATCTAAAATGATAAAAGAGCTGGCAACTTGGTTAAATAAGAGCGAGGAGGAGATAAACTGTCATTTAGTAAATGTTTTTCGAATAAGACCAAAATTAGACAGAGCCAGAAAGAAAAAGTTGCCAGGTGATGTAATTGTCATGTTCAACACTTTGGAAATAAGAAATGAAATACTGCAACAGAACCACATAAAAAGGTTATATATTGGAGGAAGCCCAATTATTATCTTTAGAGAAATTCCTTCGAGATTTCTTCGAAGGAGAGAGCCATACAAAAAATTAACAAACCAATTGAAGAAGAATGGGATATTGTATAGATGGGAGTTTCCCGAAGGCGTTTCATTCTACTTTAAGGAAAAAAGGTTTAAATTAAGCACCAGTATTGAACTCCAAAAATTTGCGAGGAGATACGAGAAGGACCTGGGAAAAGTTGAAGGGGAGGTGGAAAGGGAGGAACGACAGAGAGACGAGGAGGGTGAAGGGAGTGAAGAAGAAGAAAAAGAGGAGAGCTTAACAGGAGAAGGAGAAGAACAAGAGGAGGAAAGCAAGGAACAGTAGTCCCTATTTAATCTAGTTAAATTAGCTAGAATAGTTTAATAGATGGCTTTAAAAACAATAACCTGGAATGTAAACGGTTTGAATAATAAAAATAAGAGGAACCAGATTGCACATGTATTGTTGAAAAAGAATTGGGATTTAATTTGTCTTCAAGAAACGCATGTTATAGGAAAACACAAGAGAGTATTAAGTAATAAGAGATTGGGACTGGACTTGGTGACCTCCGACAAGGTTAAGAAAAGAGGGGTAGTAATTTATATAAAGGAAAAATATGACCCGCAATTACTGTACAAAGATGAACATGGGAGAATAGTGGTGATACAGATGGTGTTTCATGGAGAAAAAATAGTTGTGGTTGGAATATACGCCCCGAATGAGAAAAAATCAGCTTTCTTTTTGGAATTAGATAATATACTAATGGAATGGATGGACCAGAAAATGATATTGATGGGAGATTTTAATGGGGTGGTGACGCCGAATATGGATAGATTAACAAAAAGACAAGATGGGAAAGAAGGTAAACTACCACGATCTTTCTTCGACATGGTAAATAATTTGGGATTGACGGATGTCTGGAGGTTTAAAAACCCTACTGCAAAACAATTCACTTTTTTTTCAAATCCGAATCAGAGCTGGGGGAGGATAGACAGTATTTGGGTCTCGAGGGAATTGGTACAGAACTTAATTAAGTCTGAAATTTGGCCCCGAACTTTATCTGATCATAGTGCGGTTTCCATGGAGTTAAAAGGTAGAGAGGTTAAAACAGCCAGATGGAGAATGAATGAATATTTATTTAATGATCAAAGGATAGTAAATAAGGCTATAGAAACAATTGAAGAATACTTTAGGTGGAATTTAAATGGAGAAACTTCCATAGAGACGGTGTGGGACGCAGGAAAAGCGGTCATGAGGGGTTTTTTGATTCAGAAAAATACCCAATTAAGAAAAGAAAAAGAAAAAAAGAAAGAGCAGATTTTAACACAGATTATGGAAAATGAAAGAAAATTAACTGTTAACCCTAGTGAAGAAAGTTTAAAACAGAACTTAAAAATACTACAAGCTAAATTTGCTACAATAATTAACCAAGAGATAGAGTGGAAAATTAAGAGGATGAATCAAAAGAACTTTGAGTCCGCAAATAAGATAGGGAAATATCTAGCGTGGCAGTTGAGAGAAAGGAAGAAGTTGAGTACGATCAGTAAAATAAAAGAAGGAGATATGATTATGGAAGAACCAAAAGAAATAAAAAGAATATTCCAAAGATATTATAAGGATTTGTACAAAAGAGGAGAGGAAACAGAACAAGAAATAGATCAATTTCTGCAAAAACACCATCTGGAACAAATTGTAGAAGATGAAAGAGCAGCACTAGAGGAGAAAATAACACAGGAAGAGATAAAAAAGGCTATTAAAAAGATGAAAGCTGAGAAGGCGCCGGGACCGGACGGCCTTCCGGCCAAATATTATAAAATATTAATTAACCAAATATCACCAGTGCTGGGAGAGGTTATGAACAATATATTGAGAGAAGGAAAGATACCTAATACCTGGAAGGAAGCCTATGTTACATTGATCCCTAAAAAAGAGGTGGACACTATGGAAGTAAAGAACTATAGGCCAATCTCATTATTAAATAATGATTATAAGCTATTTGCAGACATAATGGCGGAAAGATTAAAGAAGGTCTTGATTAATAAAATTCATGGTGATCAAACAGGATTTCTCCCAGGGAGACAATTACGGGATAATGTAAGGAATTTGATTGACATTATTGAATACCTGGACATGAAAATAGACAGAAAAGCCGCACTGGTTTTCATAGACGCCGAAAAGGCATTTGACAATGTTTCCTGGAACTTCCTAAAGAAGGTTTTGGAAAGGATGGGAATTGGCGAAAAATTTAGAAGAGGCATAGAAGCAATATACAAAGAACAGAAAGCAAAGCTGGTGATAAATAATAATACAACAGAATATTTTAACATTTATAAAGGGACCAGACAAGGTTGCCCCCTGTCCCCCTTATTATTTATTGTAATTTTGGAAGTACTTAATAAGAGACTGAGGGAAGCAACAGAAGTGAAAGGAATTAGAGTAGGAAAGAAGGAATTCAAAATTAAAGCCTTTGCCGACGATATTGTTCTGACTTTGGAAGATCCACAAGATAGTGTAAAAGAAGCATTACAAAAAATTGAGGAATTTGGAGAGGTGGCAGGTTTTAAGGTAAACAAGAATAAAACTAAAATGCTGGTTAAAAATCTAACTAAGGAAGAAACGAAAGATCTAGAACAAAAAGTGGAAATCATGGTGGTGAAAAAAGTGAAATATTTGGGAGTGTGGATCACGGCAAAAAACATAAACCTATATAAAGATAATTACGAAGTTACATGGAAAAAAATAAAGAAAGATCTGGAAATATGGGGGAGGATGAAATTTTCCTTTTTAGGGAAGATAGCAGTGGTTAAAATGAACGTTTTGCCGAGGATGTTGTTTTTATTTCAAACTCTTCCAGTTATTAAAGGTTTAAAACAATGTAAAGAATGGCAGAGAACCCTGATGAAATTCATCTGGCAGGGGAAAAGACCAAGGATTAAACTGAAAATACTAACTGATAAAAAGGAAAGAGGAGGTTTTGCTCTCCCAGATCTGAGCCTATATTATGAAGCAGCGTGCCTACTTTGGCTAAAAGATTGGATAAAATTGGAGAACAGAGACCTACTAGATTTAGAAGGTTTCAATAATCGGTATGGGTGGCACGCATATCTCTGGTACGAGAAGGTGAAAGTCCATAGGGCTTTCTTAAACCATATTTTCAGGGGACCAATATATCAGGTCTGGGAAAGAAATAAGAACCTTCTCGAAAGAAAAACACCATGGTGGATTTCACCAGTAGAGGTCTTAACAATAAAAAAAAACAACATGGAAGGGAAGACAGCCACCTACGAAGATTTGGTAAGAAAATCAGAACAAGGGCTTAAACTTAAACCGTATGAGGAAATAAAGGATCAATTCACCGGTTGGCTACAATATCATCAGGTGAATGATATGTTAAAACAAGATAAAAGAAAAATGGGCTTTGAGGACAAGAAATCAAAATTCAATATAGAAATAATAGAAGGCAAAAACAAAACATTGTCTAAATTATACGACATATTACTGGAATGGCATACAAAAGACGAGGAAGTCAAAGAGGCAATGATTAAATGGGCAATTGACTTCGGTTATAACATCGAGTTTGAAAAGTGGTTGAAATTGTGGAATAGAGATATTAAATTTACGGCCTGTACGAGTTTGAGAGAAAATGTTTGGAAAATGCTCTATAGATGGTATCTTACGCCGGCAAAATTGGCTAAAATCTATAGATCAGAAAATAAGACATGCTGGAAATGTGGTGAAGTGGAGGGAGACCTCTACCATATGTGGTGGCAATGCAACAAGGTGAAGGTTTTTTGGGAAGCAATTTATAATGAACTTAAAAAAGTTTTTAAATATACTTTTCCCAAGAGACCTGAGGCCTTTTTGCTGGGAATAATGGGTAAGGAAATAAAAAATGAAGATAAAAAAATATTTCTCTATGCCACCACAGCCGCAAGAATTATGCTGGCACAAAACTGGAAAATAGAAACTATTCCTAACATAAGTGACTGGCAGGTCAAAATGATCAACTATGCCGAGCTAGATAGATTAACAGGCAGAATACGAGACCAAGACGACCAGAAATTTCAAAAAAATTGGAGTAAATTTTGGAATTATATTGGAACGGATATATAGGAGGAACTGGCGGTATTAGAAAAACTTTATCAGCTAATAACTATAAACTTTAATAAACTAATTACGCAATCCGAGATTTATTTGATACTTACCAAAAGGGTGAAGGGAAGTCAAAGGCTAAGGAGAGCCTAATGGTTATATTATTATTTTTTGTATGATTGTATGTTTCCTTTTTGTAGAGTATGAAAATAGGATGAATAATTTATGTTAAAATGTTTATTTTTGTATTTGTTAGTTCTTTTTTCTTTTTCTTTTTTTTTTGTACAAATTCTGAATAAAAATTTACTTGCCAAAAAAAAAAAAAATAAATATGATTTTATTATAATAATCTTTTACTACCCAGGCTAGCCAAACTACATGTAAACATTTAGTACATTTAGTGTTCTGGACCCAATACAATGGAACTCCACCCTGCCTGGGCTAGGATGGGTGGTACTGTATTCAGCTAAGCTTTACTGAAAGCAAACCCATTGAAATTAACTGGTCTAACTTAGTCATATTCATTAATTGCACTAAAAGCACGAAAAGAAAGCAATATTGTCGTCATTGGAGAAATCCAGAAACATACATTTTAAAAATACCGAGGCCAAGTTTTCACTTTTTCTCACCTTGCAGCTGAAAGCAACAAATGTGGAACAGCAGGAACCATGAAATAATATGCAACAGCTGTGTCAGACAGAATTTGCAAACTCATGTTCTCAACTGCCTTCACTTACAAGTCACAAAATGAGTGGAGAAGGAATATCATTTTTTGTCTTTCGCTTCAAGAACAAAAACTTGTCTGTTTTCCCTTCCATTTTTAAATGTCCTAATTTGCAAATGTAATCTAACATTTTATTTTTCTAAAATTTAATCCAACATACCCAAAAGTAATGCCGACCAAAACAATGCTGGCAGGTATAAATGTGTTTATTTGTTCCTACACTTCTACAACACTGTTAAGACTGTAAAGAGAAAAATGTAATGTCTTCTGGAAGTAATATGAATCTTAGTGTACATTTAGTAGCTAAACCACATGGCTATCAGCGTAATCTTATTTCAAAATAAGATTCATCCATTTAAAAAAACTGGCTTTAATGTCAGATGATCTGCTACTTTCATTTTCTGTTTTCTTTGTCTCCTTTTCAGAATTCTTTTTCATCTGGCTTTTACAGCTCTCCTGTACACGTGAAATTTCTTTGCCAGCATTAAAATGTACCATCTGCCTGCTAAGAATAGGAACAACCAAGTTGAAATCATTAATTCTTTTGTTTAGTGCCTGGATGCTTTCAGTAAACTGTTCACAAGATTCCTTCCATTGTTTCTCTTTTTGTGGTGTCATTGGCTCTCCCAGTTTATTCCTAGAAGCAATCATATCCTTTCTCAGTTTTTCAATTGTTTCCCGTATTTCTTTCTGTATGAGAATCCACTCTGGTTGGTATCCGTTGTCTATCAGAATACGGTTCAGGTTGTGAGTCATAGGATCAATATGTGGACAGTCTGAAAATTTTTGCAATGGCTTTCCTTTACCACTAAGGTTCTCAAAGTCCCCTTTTGCCATAGATTCTTGAATGAGGTCTTCAACCAACCGTTCGATCGCTTGAGTGATTTTTGCCTTCTTACTTTGCCTTACATCTTTGGCTAACATAGCCTCACTCATTACTAGTTCGCGCTCCATTTTCTGCTTTCGGTATTCCATGACCTGTTCAGAAGCCCGATCAACTCTAAATTGCATATACTGTCTCTGTCTCTGACTTGGAGTTCCAAAACCTACACCCTCAAAACTTAAATACTGTCTGTGTTGTGGTGTCTTAGATTTGAATTTATCTTCCTCATCCTCCTCATTGTTTTCACTTGATTTCATTTTCTTGGTCATATAGTTAAGCACAACTCTATATGCTTCTTCTATTTGCACAAAAGTTGCAGAATCTGCTGTAGCAGATCCACTGTCTGGGTGATATTGCTTAGCAAGGTCTCGATATGAATTTCTGACATCATCCATTGAACAGCCTTCCTGAAGGTTAAGCAGCCTGTAAGAGTCTTTGATGCTTTTAGGTCTGAGATCTGACAGCAGTCTATGGTGATAGATAAAATGATGTAGAAATGGTTTGTCTGTCTTTGGAACCAATGCTGAGCATATCCAGACTCGACACTTTATTTTTCTCAGCATCATCATCATCATATAGTGCCACTTCACAGCTCTTCAATGCAGCTTTTGTCTAAACCATCTAACTGCAAATCTGAACAAGTTCAGATGGAACTGAGCTCTTTTCTGTGAGATAATATTAGAAAAGAGAAGTTAATTAAGACATACAAATACATGCACTTATTTTGGAGCCCAGGCTGCAATCTTAAGCAGCAAGCTCCGTTAAGTTTAGTTCAGTTTAAGTCTGGGTAAATATGCATAGGATTGTTTTGCAAGCCTTTGTGCTTTGTGTATTACATTTTATAACCACATTTGGAACTTCCACGGTAGCAATGGAATTTGAACATTTTTGAAGCTATGCTGATTAGCCTGCTGTGTGTTAGTGTACGAGGAATCACTCTCTCATAATGAACTCAAGTTGTGAGTGATGAAAGAAACCGAGCCAAAACAGGATCACTGAGAAACAAGAGAGAAGAAGCAGCACGCTCAAAAGAACCCCAAGATTTTCAGAAGTTAAACCGTCCCCCCCAAAAGGGCACATCCCCACAAAAAATGGCTCAGTCAGGAGTTAGCATAACTCACATTGTTTTTTGTATGCATATGCATTTCTACAATGCTCAGTATTCAGTATTCTACAAAATTCAGTATTCAGTATTCTACAAAAAAAAATATAGTAAAAGGCCCTGCTTGAGCTCTTCACATCTTACAGTACCTTGGAGTGGAACATAGCTTGCTGGCAGGAACCTGAACAGGAACACTTCTGCGAGGATGTGCGAAGATACACAGCAACTTTTTGTTGCAAATCTCACTTGCACTGTATATTTAATGTTACAGATGGGTTTTCCTCCAATCAATCAATTTTCATTTGTTTAGTAATTTGTGAAGGTACAATCTAGCTACGTGTAGGTATCACAAAATTTCAATTTAACTGGTAATTTACCAGGATTTTAATCAACTAAACAAACATGTAATCAGGTCAGCTACATACAGGTAATTCCACTTCAAGCAGCCTAAGCCCATTCATGCAATTACAGCAGGAAACGTGTTATTCCATGTGCAATTATGAAATGCTCTTTATCGGAAAGCAAAAAGCTACTAGCATGTTACCTTCCATTCTTCCAGAAGCATGGTTATTCTGCATGTCTTGAACACGCTAAAATCTCCCACCAGCTTTTTTAGACTGTTGAAAAATGAAAATCCCCATCAAAACTGATATCAAATGTAAATAGTTATCAGTTAAGATGAATAGCCGGTGCATCATTTAAAGCACTTACATATATTTTGTTATACCAATGCATTGAACAGTGTTTTCATTATATTACCCATCCTGGCCATTTCCTAAATTTATTAAGGACAATCTCCGGCCCCATGTGTACCATTTGAAGCAATATGATACCACCTTAACAGCCATGTCTTACCTCAAAGAATCAGGAGAGCTGTAGCTTAAGGGTTAAGGGTGCTGAAATTTGTCGGGAGACCCTTATTCCCATCACAGAGCTACAATTCCCAGAGTTCCATGAGAAAATGAGCTCTGTGAGAGGAACAGGGTTCACCCAACACCTCTCAAACTATGTCTCCCACGGGGAAGCCATGACTATTTAAAGTGTTGTGCTTTAAACGTAGAGGGTGGACAGGGCCTCAGCAGTTCAGTGGGTCTTACTCTTAAGCAGATACAAGATAATTCTTCAAGCATGAAGGAGACATGCACAACCATGTCAGAAAATGCTAGTTAAGCTCCGCAGCTCAAAATTGTTTTTAAATAGGGCTAATACATTTGCTGTATATATATTCCACTTCCCCACCCAGCCTTTTGCAAAGGTAACAGCTGCTCTCTCTCTTATCATCATAACTCATAATAACATTCCAAGGTTAAAACTATAACCATTCTTTAAACGTCTGTATCTCAGATTGGATACATAACTATATATTTAGTCCCCTCCTTTTTGACAGACTTTGTAAATTCGTTTACATCTGTATGACTGCTTCTGTTCTATAGTCTTGTTTAACAACAAATAAAAATGATATACAATGAATAAAATAGATTGTTTTTTAAAACGTAGGTTGCATCAAAATATTATTTCCCCCTTTTTTCCCCTTGGACAGAGTGAAATAACAGGAGCCTGGATGTCACCAGCAGCCCAAGCTACCCATCCGTCCTGCCAGGCCCTCCACTCGCCTTCCTTGCCCCTGCCCCACTCCCGCCCACTTCACCTTCTCTTTGCCCTTCCATCCAGCCACCTCTCTCGCGCCTGCTGCGTTCTATGTATTTATCATTGTGCCCTTTAACGAACGGCCTTCCCCTCCTAACGCCCCCGCTGCCCTAGACCAAGGTCCACTCGCTGCTCGTTGTGCCGCTTAGGATTGTGGGAGACGTAGTTCCTGTAAAGGCGGCGTTTGCGTCATCCGCTCTGTTTGCAAAGGAGAGGAAGGTGAAGCCTGTTTCGTGCGGCGGACTTGCTAAAAAGGAGAGGAAAGCAGGGCGGAAGTAGATGCACCATCTGCATCTAGAATTACTCACAGCTGCAGGCTTTTCTTTCGTCTCTTTTTCCCTGTGTGACTGGGCTGAGATTCATTTTTAATTTTACATTTTTGGTACTTAAACCGTGGCTCCTTTGTGCACATAAAATGTTGGTGGTGATTGTCATAGTTGTCGTCATACCCGTCTGAGACAGGTTGATGTTGCTCGCCGTTTGCACCTACAGTTTAAGATAATTTACACGTTAGCGATCTCTGTAATGTAATCTGGGTTTTCCGCCTAAAACGGCTAATCGGTTTTCGTTGGAAGGACTCAGCTGTGGATTACGTGTTCAGCAATGAGTACCTCTGAGCATGCGCAGGGTGCTAGTAAACATAGCCAATCTGCGATTTGTAAATCCATGGACGCTCAGTGGTTTCTTATTTCTGCCCTTGTTTCTTGAAACATCTGCACTTGTGTGGAGAAACAACAGTCTAAATGTATATATTTGCAGTACATTTGCACATCAAAAACAGATGGACTCCCTTCAGGACTCTAACATATGATATCTTTCTGGCCACTCTGTCCTCAGTTAATCACTTCAGGTTGCTAGTCTCTTTAGCGTATATGGGTTGCAGACGATACATGTGTGATGTGAATATGTCAGAAGAATATATTTAAAAAGATTTTTGTCTTGTAAACCTTGTGAAACATCAAACTGCAATATGTCTTTGAAATGATTAATAGAATTTTAGTCGTTCACCAAGATCTAATTCTGGAGACATAAACAACCGCCAAACTGGGAGCGGCAAGTTTGCTCTATTTGGTCAGGAAATTCAGGATGACAAAGAAAATGTTATTGTGAAGGAGCACAAAAAAATTCAGAAATGCTTCTAGCACCGAAAAGAACCTGACTCCTGAAATATTTCTAAACAATCATATTTTAGAGTAATAAATCAAGTATCTTTAGTAAGATTTTGTTTTTTAAATTAATATATGCTTTATACTATTACAGTGGTACCTCGGGTTAAGTACTTAATTCGTTCTGGAGGTCCGTTCTTAAGCTGAAACTGTTCTTAACCTGAAGCACCACTTTAGCTAATGGGCCTCCTGCTGCTGCCACGCTGCCGGAGCACGATTGCTGTTCTCATCCTGAAGCAAAGTTCTTAACCTGAAGCACTATTTTTGGGTTAGCAGAGTCTGTAACCTGAAGCGTATGTAACCTGAAGCATATGTAACCTGAGGTACCACTGTATTAGGTTTTAAAATTGTACTGTGATGTATTATAAATAATTTTGTGAAGCTTATGCTTAATAAAGTCTAAAACCATTTAAATAAAAAATTTAAATGAATAATGACTAGAGCTTACTCTCGAACTGTACCTTGTTGGCTAACAAAATTTGACTGCCTGTTGCATTTTGAATATAGATCTTGCAGTCTTGTAGTCTGTGTTGAACCATTACATTCTGATTTAGATCCCTGACAAGTTGGGCTCTTTCCTGATTTCTGATGGTTTCCTTATACAGTATAGCAACATAGCTCCCTCCCCCCCCCCCAAAAAAAATGGTTTGTTCATTATTTCTTTCTCATACCAGACACATGTACTTTAAATCAGTCAGTTATTTGAGCCACATTGTACAATGCAATTAATGCAAATGTATTGTATCTTCCTCTGTTGTGATTGGTCACAAGGAGATGGAGTTTTAGGCACTGGGTTCTCTCAGCTATTTGGACCAAGGCATTCTCTCTGCCAGCAACAAAGAAATCTTTTCCTCCCCTTCACCAAATGTTCATGTAACTTAATCTGGTATCAAGTTGAAGAGTTTCCTTTTAGTACTTCTTAGTACAGTATAGAAGAAAGAACACAAACTGTTGACTTCCATACATTACAGAATACCTTAGAAACAGTCGGTAAGTTATGTTTACATATGTTTTCATAAATGAGGCTTTCTATGAGGTCCTAAAATAAAATATCTGCTAATTTTTAGCAGGCAATAGTTCTAGGGGGAGCATATTACATTGTAGTCTTTAAATTTACATCTGGTGTGTCAGAATGAGAGGACTCAAGCATGAAGCAGATAAAAGGAAATACTGAAAATAGTCAACAGTTTTATATGTGAGCAGGATCTCAGCACTATTTTTGTTTTGGATTGATGAAACGTTTTAGGCTGAGTTTCACCACAGATTGGTGGTCTACTCAGGGAAACTGTTTTGGAAATGTTATCATGTTGAATGAATGTCTGAGAATCACAAAGGGTGAATGCTAGCACAATTGCTATGGGGTTTTCCACTTGGGGGCTTAATGTTGCAAATGGGTCTTTGACAATATTGTTTCATAACTTTCTGGATTTTCTACAGAAAGGAGGAAGTGGAGGGAGGGGAATATGGTGTGGCATTTTGATGTAAATTTAATGCCCACGGGATCATGTGGATGCTGCAAAGCACACAAAACCAGACATGCAGGCAACACACTGATCCCACAATAAACACCAGTCTGGAAGCACCCAAAATTTTTTGAGAAGGGGACAGAGTATAACTAGGGCGGGGCAATATCAGCTTTGTCCTAAATGCACCCAGTTTACAGACACCAAATAGGTACCAAAGATCATGTAATATATTGACTTGTTTTATTACATTATGCAATGCTTTCTTTTTTGGTATTGTAAAATTAAGCATCCTTTTAAGATGGGAAATTGAGTAGTGGTGGACGTTGGCTTGCTCAGAGGCTTAGTGAGGGCTACAGGGGAGGGCAAAGTAGCCTCATGGTTGCTTCTCATTTGGTTTTCTGCCTGCAACCTAGAAAAAGAAAAGTACAGATACGCCACTATGAGAACAGGATGCTGGACTAGATGGATTTTGGCCTGATTAAAAAAGACTCTTCTTATGTTCAAACTCAGACACTGGAATCTTTGTAAACAGAAAAACAAAGATTGGTGGCATTGGACAACAGCAGCCATTGGGTTATTTTGCTCAACAGCTTCTAAGCAGCAGTACTGCAGTTGAGTTCTAAAAAGTAAACAGTACCCTTAGATCCACAGCATTGCTGTTTCCTGGAAATTACAGGATTGGGATATAGATAGAGTATCAGCACTGGGACAGCAGCACAGGAAATTTTGATTTCTTTGTAAAGATGGTAACAACGGATCACCACAATGAAATGGTTTACTAGAGTATCAATACATGCTCACACACATACCCCATATGGATGTTGGTGGGTACATGTCAGAGTTCGACATATTAGGTTTCTGTGCAGAATTCTCAGATTTGCAGAAAAGTTACTCAATGCCTCAAATTGGTACCTATATAATAGAAATAACTCCAAAATAGCCCTCTTTCTAATCAAAACATTCCTCTGGATGGTGATATGGATTATCTTTAATATATAGTATGTTGTGTATATGTCAGGGACAAGCACATTTTGAGAGCTGGCATTGGGTAGTGGGGGCAACCAAATCCCTCTCAGCCGGTGCTGATGGGACAGTCACCACGCTCAACCTAACCTACTTCACAGGGTTGTTGTGAAGGGAACACCTTGAGCTCCTTGGAAAAAGGAGGGAATAATGGAGTTAATTTGAATGATCCATGCGTCGCCCCAGTTTGCATGATCAAACTGCTCTCTTGCAGCATTTTCATTTATAGGAATTATATCCTGCCCCTTATCACAAGTTATCTTGGGGAAATGGGGGTGTAATAACTATCTAAAAATTAAGTCACTGGCCAATCCATCTCTCTCTCCCTCCCTCTCTCTCTCTCTCTCTCTCTCACACACACACACACACGCACACCCTTTCCCCTCCATAGCTCCCTTTTAAGTCATGAAAGAGAGAGCAATTTCTCCCCATAGTTTAAATTATGTTTGTGGGGGAAATTGAGCTTGGAAAAAGCACAACAATATGTTCTCCAAGGCCAGTTCCTCCTCCCACCCACAGCTGCTTTCTTATCAGCCTGCTAGTCTGGCTGACTGAGAGACTTTCTATTGTTGACGTTTCTTGACAATAAAAGGGATGTACAAACTTGCGGCTCCCTGACAATTTTTGAAGATTGTGTATGTGGGGTGAGGGGCAGGGGGTGAGCGCTTTTCAGAAGGACATTTTAACAGCCCAGTATATTTCTGCAAAGGTAGGAGGTTCTCTGGTTGCATCCTGTTCACTTATACTTCATTGTCCCTTGCATACACATCCATATGCCACATTCTATTGGACATTTATATCAACTGGCTATAATACTTTTTTAAAAAATCATTTTCAAATTTGATTGCTTTGGCAAAGAAATATAAGGTACATTTTAAAAGATGTGGAGAAAGGTTTACTCAGAAAGGGACTTTGTTTATCTTGCATTGGAATGATAGGCACAGGACAATGTGCAGCCTTATGTTAATGTGAATAGAGAAATTAATATTAATTGTGGCATTCATCATAGTGAATGATGGATTAGTTTTCAATGTAGTTCTTCACAATTAATTTTGTTAAAACTTTTTTTTATGAGAGATTTTTTTAAAATTCCTAAATATATTAAGTGAATATTAATACTTACAATCAAGTAGAAATTTCTGTTGTTGTGATAGAGCTACTTGTTACATTTGTTAGAAAATAGAACCTTCTACTTGGTCATTCTTTAAGTCTTCTTCAGAACATTATATATTGAATCCCTGGCTTCTGTATATTATTCAGCAAACTCATTACAGAGGTAATGTTGGCATATTTCACAGTATTTTAATTATGTATCTTCTTGGCAATAGCTGCTTAATGTCAACAGCATATTTCTTAAAGGTCAATTAGTGTGTCTCTCCCCCCCCCTTTGGCATTTATAGTAGCTTGTTCCCATTTCATATCAACAACAAGGGCACTAAATGAAGGTGTGATGTTATTGAAATAAGTAAAAAAAAATCATTTGAAAAAATAATATTGGGATAGTTAAGTATATTGTTCTTTCCAGACAATATCCCTCTTGGTTTCTTCTTCTTATTGTTTTTGCTGCTGTTTTGAGAATTACAGTATGAAAAGCAATGCACAGCAAAATTGCACGCTGCAGTGATGGCTGTTTTGCAAGATGCATAACACACAACCACATCCATTTTTGCACTTCAGCTGTGATGCTGTGTGTGTGCCCCTTTGGCTATTTGTGTTAACAGTCCTTGCATCTTGGGTGAATTAGATCAGAATATTCACTTAGTTTCTGGAGTTCAAAGGTTTTATTCATGCAGGAACTATTTACAGCAGTGGTTTTCAGTGTGCCGTGGTACTGTGGGGTGCCTTGAATAATGGTCAGGGTTGCCCCGGGCAACACTGGCCTCCATCCCTTTTTTCTTCCCTCCTCCTCTGATGTCTCTACCTCCCAAAGGTTTGCACAGCTCTTTGTTGCATCAGCCCTGGCTACAAGCTCCCCAGGCAAATGGTGCCTCTGGGGCTGGCCGGGGGTGCTTCCCAGACCCCTGTAGGACACTGTAAGGAGGTACCTCACTTGGGGGCAGGGGGGCAGCTCAAAGACTATGGTGGCAGCTGGGGGAGGGGGGAGAGGAGAGGAGGCTGAGGGAACACTCGCAAGCAAGGGTGTTCAAAAAAGGGTGAGAGGCTGCCAGCTCTGCAGGCAAGGCACGACCTAACTGGGCTCCTGAGCCCCACAGGGGTGCCACAGAAAGAAAGTAGTTGGTCAAGGGAGCCGTGGACTCAAAAAGGTTGAAAACCTCTGATTTACAGTATGAGAGGAGATGAGAGCAAATAACATTTTGTATCAAAAAGCTGCAAAAGAACAATACACAAAATGGCTCAGCTTTTAGGGGTGAAATTAACTCAGACAAAGCAAAGACCACAAGCAAGTGCTCAGAAGAAGGAAATTATTTGTTTTTTTCCAACAGTTTGTCAGAGCAGCAAAGTGTGCAGAAGCATAAGCTGTTCATATTCTGATCTCTCAGCGGTTGATGAAATTACCAGAGTGGGGACTTCAGAGATCCCATGTGGTGTAGTGGTTAGAGAGTCAGAATAGAACCTGGAAAACCAAGGTTCAAATGCCACGAAGCTCACTAGGTGATTTTTGGCCAATTGTGTTCTCAGCATTTTTTGAAAAGAAAAACATGAGGGGAGGATTGTGTGTACCAAAACCTTGGAAAGCCACTACAAGTAAGTACAGAGTAAACAGAACTGAGATAGATGGATCATTGATATGACTTGGTGCAAGGCAGCCTACTATAACTTACATATTTCAAGGAAGGTGAGATAAGTAGGTTCTTGCCTCTTACAGTGAACTCCTATAGATACCTACTCAGCAGTAAATTCCATTGAGTCCAGTGGGGCTTACACTCCAGTAAGCAGGTTTAGGGTTGCAGCCTTAAAGACATTACAAATACTGAATTATGTTTTTACTTATTCTCTACCAAATGGACAATTGGTATAAAATGCCTGTAGCTGCTTCAAATGCTTCCGTTTCAGAGGATATTCACCATTAATATGATGCCATTTTAAAATGGTGTTCATCAATGGTTCCTCTTCATCCTGGAGAAGAGTGACTAGTGGGGTGCCACAAGGTTCTGTCTTGGGCCCAGTCTTATTGAACATCTTTATCAACGACTTGGATGATGGACTCAAGGGCATCCTGATCAAATTTGCAGATGACACCAAACTGGGAGGGGTGGCTAACACCCCAGAGGACAGGATCACACTTCAAAACGACCTTGACAGATTAGAGAACTGGGCCAAAACAAACAAGATGAATTTTAACAGGGAGAAATGTAAAGTATTGCACTTGGGCAAACAAAATGAGAGGCACAAATACAAGATGGGTGACACCTGGCTTGAGAGCAGTACATGTGAAAAGGATCTAGGAGTCTTGGTTGATCACAAACTTGACATAAGCCAACAGTGTGACGCGGCAGCTAAAAAAGCCAATGCAATTCTAGGCCTCATCAATAGGAGTATAGCATCTAGATCAAAGGAAGTAATAGTGCCACTGTATTCTGCTCTGGTAAGACCTCACCTGGAGTACTGTGTCCAGTTCTGGGCACCACAGTTCAAGAAGGACACTGACAAACTGGAACGTGTCCAGAGGAGGGCAACCAAAATGATCAAAGGCCTGGAAACGATGCCTTATGAGGAACGGCTAAGGGAGCTGGGCATGTTTAGCCTGGAGAAGAGGAGGTTGAGGGGTGATATGATGGCCACGTTCAAATATATAAAAGGATGTCACATAGAGGAGGGAGAAAGGTTGTTTTCTGCTGCTCCAGAGAAGCAGACACGGAGCAATGGATCCAAACTACAAGAAAGAAGATACCACCTAAACATTAGGAAGAACTTCCTGACAGTAAGAGCTGTTCGACAGTGGAATTTGCTGCCAAGGAGTGTGGTGGAGTCTCCTTCTTTGGAGGTCTTTAAGCAGAGGCTTGACAACCATATGTCAGGAGTGCTCTGATGGTGTTTCCTGCTTGGCAGGGGGTTGGACTCGATGGCCCTTGTGGTCTCTTCCAACTCTATGATTCTATGTGTGAGATGGCTACCAAGCATCTAAATTTGCCTCAGTTTAGAAGTCAGTTTCCTCATAAGTAATTGGTTTGCCTTCCAAATAAAAATGCTAATGATTGAGGCATTAGACCTATAAATGACAATGCACCTCTTATTTTGAGTATCCAGATGGCTGATCGAGTGCTTGTGATTGGCAGCGGGGGCAGAGAACATGCTCTGGCTTGGAAATTGGCACAGTCTCCACATGTGAAACAGGTACTGGTTGCTCCGGGAAATGCCGGTACAGCTAATGATGGCAAAATCTCTAATTCAGGTGAATAGCTTGTAGTATTTGGTGACTTTTCCTGCATTGGATATATTTTTATGTATTTGAATGGTCATACAGTGGAGAAACACACCCACGCCACCTTTCCAAAACAGTGTACAATGTATTGCATAAATGTAAATGCTGGGTGAGAAAAATCAATGCTTCAAACATGTCTGACTTTTTATGTTAACTTAGCAGAATGCACATACAAAAATGCAAGCGCTACAGCAGGGGTAGTCAACCTTTTTATACCTACCGCCCACTAATGCATCTTTCTTGATGGTAAAATTTCCTTACCGCCAACCAGTGCTCAATGGAAGGAGGATTCAGCTTGTGCCACCCTATCGCCCACCTAGAATCCTGAAACGCCCACTAGTGGGTGGTAGGGACCAGGTTGACAACCCCTGTGCTATTAAAAAATACAAGACATTCATTGAATCTGTGATGCACTTTAAGTTCTGCAGATCAGAGATGACTAACTGACCTTGACCACTTATGAAGGAGTTGGAGTGTGTAATCAAACATGTTCAGCCCCTGAAACTGTTACCTAGATAACAAAGTGGTTTTTGGAAACACAATTTTAGTCAATTTCTGCTTCTGCAGATGGCCCACATGCCCATCCTACATTGCTCAGCCTTTTAAGGGGTGCATGCCCACCCTATTCCTTTCTAATGGGAGCCCAGAGGGCAAGGGCACTTGTTGGATCAATGTCTTAGCTTGTGTAGCCATGCCTTGCACCTTCAACCCTGGTCTTGCTTATGTACTGCTTAGAGCATTATAGTTACTGTGGGAGCCAGGGCACATAGGCTTTTGATGTAAGTTATCTTGGAATCTAAGCTACCAAATTCTTTATTGCAGATCCATATGCACAACTATATATTTACTTAACATATTGAAATAAATCTTTATCATGTTTTCCTTTTGTGGTTCCTGAAGCCACATAACTGTCATACATTTTGGATCCTGGTGTTTATTATTATTATTTATTATCTATTTCAGGGGTTTTAATTAGCAACCATACTATCCTAGCCCAGTTCTGCAAAGATCATAACATTGGGTTTGTGATTGCTGGACCAGAATCTCTCCTTGTGACAGGTAAAGTTAGAGTAACTCCTTTCTCAGGAAAAAAACAAGTGCTCTAGATTAAAAAATAAAGGTCCAGCCTTGGGTAGCATAGGAACCCAGTACAGTGGTACCTCGAGTTACAAATGCCTCAGGTTACAAATGCTTCACGTTACAAACTCCACTAACCTGGAAGAGTTACCTCAAGTTGAGAACTTTGCCCCAGGATGAGAATGGAAATCGTGTGCCGGCGGCACAGTGGCAGCAAAAGGCCCTATTAGCGAAAGCATGCCTCTAGTTAAGAACAGTTTCAGGTTAAGAACGGAATACGGTACCACTGTATTTGGTATCAACAACTGGAGAGCAAAATGGGTTTCAAATAGCTGGGGTTTTTTGCAACTGAGAAATGGCCTTTCTTCTTCTTCTTCTTCTTCTTCTTCTTCTTCTTCTTCTTCTTCTTCTTCTTCTTCTTCTTCTTGCCTTTTTGAAACTCTGGACAGTGTGATTCCTACTAATAATCCTGCACGTAGATAGACAGCAGGCACCAGCCTCTTGTATGAGCATATGCATGTAGCATCTTGGAACGTTACATAAAATAACTCCCTTGTTAGACCAGAGTTCATATTGATGTAGATTCTATTTTAAAAACCATTGCGTTACAGTGGTACCTCGGGTTACAAACACCTCAGGTTACAAACACTTTGGCTTACAGACTCCACTAACCTGGAAGTAGTACCTCAGGTTAAGAACTTTACCTCAGGATGAGAACAGAAATCGCATGCTGGCGGCGATTTAAAGTGGTACCTCAGGTTAAGAATGGACCTCCGGAAGACATGAAGTTCGTAACCAGAGGTACCACTGTATTAGGCATTAAAACATACCTTGGCTACAGGTTTGATAAGTTTATTATA
This sequence comes from Podarcis pityusensis, assembly GCF_964106645.2. Classification (NCBI taxonomy): domain Eukaryota; kingdom Metazoa; phylum Chordata; class Lepidosauria; order Squamata; family Lacertidae; genus Podarcis; species Podarcis pityusensis. Next base: position 52,997,532 of record NC_138027.1, read on the forward strand.
GATGCAGGCAGACTTTTTAAGAGAGAGTTCAAGGTGACATGATAAACTGCATCGTTTTTTGTTTCTGAACTATAAAACCCCAAGCTCTTAAGCCTTCCTCCATACTGGTGAGCTGCCTGCTGATAATTTTAGTTGCTCTTTTAGCTCTGTGATACCATTCTGAGACAGGCAAGGAGTATTAATTAAAAAAAAAAATCTGAATTCCATAGCAAGCTTTGTCTGAGCCTTTCAGTATTTTGTTGTTAGGAATTGTTGATGACTTGGTAGCGGCTGGAGTTAGATGTTTTGGACCTACAGCCAGGGCAGCACAACTGGGAACAAATCGAAGTTTCGCTAAGGTCTTTCTTGATCAACATGGAATTCCAACAGCAAGATGGAATGAATTTTTAAATCCGCAAGACGCTTGCACTTTTATTAATAGGTAAGCATTATTTTCTCCATTAGCTTACGCTCTTTAGAGTTGATGGTATAGCTTTTTCGTGAATTAAATTAAAAAGGGACCCCAAATGTATTGAAAATTGTTGATGAATATTGTAGAATGGCCAAAGATTGACAAGTTTACTGTTCTAGATCTCAGTCTCTCCACGTTCACCCTCAACTTTCTCTCCCTCACTACACACTAGACCTGCTTGTTTCACCTGCTCCCTCCACAGCTAGGATCTGCTTGCAGATCACAACCACAAGGCTCCACAGTCAGCTACTGGGTCCCAGAAAACAGGGGGCACTTCTTCCTCTTATTTATTCATCAGCCTTGACTACAACAGCAATTTTTTTATTGTTTGTTTCTTTTTTGGGGGGGGGATACCAAAACAAAATAAGGAGGATGATAAAGCCTTTCACAATGTTTATTCCTTAGACACTTCTAAAGAAGGTTTAAAGTGCAGTAATTTATCAGGGTGAATTTTCTCCTCACACCTTTAATCACTCTAAGCAAGGCTGCATCTCATACTTAGATGGGAAACTTCCATAGAGGCCTAGCCCAAGCCTTCCTTGAAGAAAGGCTGGATAAAGTTTAGAATATAAATAATTAGAATATTTTCACGTAGCTCAGTATTGCCTACACAGACTGACTGTAACTCTCCATGGTTCTCTCTCAGCCTTGCTTGGAGATGTGTTAAAATTCTCCTTTCTCTAAAATGTTGTGTTCCAGACAGTCCAGGAACTATTTTTTTTTTCAAAAGAGGAAATTTTTGACCATATAATGAAAAGGAGTGATTTTCTTCTAATATGCTCTATCTTAATTTAAAGTGCTGCTTTTCCTGAATTGGTGGTAAAGCCTAGTGGCTTGGGTCCTAGAAAAGAGATAATTATTGCGTCCAACAGAGAGGAAGCCTGCAATGCAGCGCAAGAAATTCTGCAGGTGATTTATGCCTCTTTGTTCAGCTGTTGTGTGCTTTAATTTCATTTATCATGGTTTTTTTATGTAAGGCTAAATCTTACACTCAGTAGTTAGATTGTAGTCCAACCCCCTGCAGTGCAGGAATATGCAGCTGTATGTTTGTAAGGTAAGGTAAATGGGGATGCGGGTGGCACTGTGGTCTAAACCTCTGAGTCTCTTGGGCTTGCCAATTGCAAGGTCAGCGGTTCGAGTCCCTGCGATGGGGTGAGCTTCCGTTGCTCTGTCCTAGCTTCTGCCAACCTAGCAGTTCAAAAGCATGCCAGTGCAAGTAGATAAATAGGGGAAGGTAAACGGCATTTCCGTGCACTCTGTTACTCAGCACGGTGTTCTGATGTGCCAGAAGCTGTTTAGTTCTGCTGGTCACATGACCTGGAAAGCTGTCTGTGGACAAACACCAGCTCCCTTGGCCTGAAAGCGAGATGAGCGCCGCACCCCATAGTCGCCTTTGACTGGACTTAACTGTCCAGGGGTCATTTACCTTTTACCTTACCTATGTTTGTATTTTGGGTAGGTTTTTTCTTCTACTGTGACATTGTGCAGTGACGTAATTATATAATATTTTAAATGGTGTTCTGACGTACAAAAACCAGTTATATGTTTAACCTGCAAATTGTCACACCTCATAAAAATTTAGTAGGGATTCTACATTCTACTCAAGTAGAATGTAGACTACATAAAGGTTTACAGGTGAAGAAAAAAAGTGCCTTTATTGGAAATGCTCTAAAAAAGAGCTTTCTCGTTAAAAATGGAAGATGGAATGAAAGTAGAATCTGACCAGTGGATTTTTTTTTTCTTTTTTAATGCAGGGCAATGTTTTTGGAGACACCCAAGATACCGTAATAATTGAAGAACTTCTTAAAGGGGAAGAGTTTTCTGTGCGTTTTCATTAAGTACTACAGTCAGAGTTACCCTGTATTGTTTTTGTATAGTCCACAAACTTTAATTGTTATTAATAGAAATAGCCAAGGCCAGCCTGAGGCCACCTCATTACCTGAGGTGGTAATGAGCCCAGAGAGGAGCAGTTGGGGCATTGGAGACAGCAGCAGAGGAGATACTGGTGGGAGACTGAGGAAGCATTGAGCAACAAGTATAGGACGTGGCGAGCAATACACTCCTGGGTCCCCTGGGTCTGCTGTCCCACGCAGCTGCCCTCAGCCTGCTTCCTGAGGCAACTACCTCACTGAGCCTCATGGATGGGCTGTCCCTGACTATAGCAACGTGGTTCACTTAGCATGAAGCACAATGTTAGTACAACATCAGCATTATTTACTACTATTTCCCAGTGTGGTTTAGTGGAAAGTTTGTTGGACTGGGAAGATGTAGATTCAAAACTCAACTCTGCCATGAAGCTTACTGGGTCACCCCGGGCTACTCACATGGTCTGAGCCTAACTGCCTCCCAGTTTTGTGGATAAGAATAGGAGGCCCATAAATCCTTGGGGAAAGGGCAGGGTAAATTCCAGAGGAACCACATAACTTGCTGAACCACAAGGAGTTTTTGAGCTTTTGGGTGCTAATTTTTTGGGTGCTAATTGGGTGTCTGATGAGAACTACCAGCAAATATAGGGATTTTATTGTGCATTGTTATCATAGTTTTTAGCATGCTGTAAACTTTGATACACAATAATTAGTATTTCCTTCAAGGGATACTAAGGGGACTTGCTTTGCAAACCTTTGCAGGGTAAAATACAGGCAGGATTTTCAAAGTCAGCAGTTTCAGCCACAGAAGGGGAAGGCACAGAAACACAACTGGATACTTCTGCTTTTCTTCCTTGTGAAGCAATTGGTAGTGACCTGCTGCACAGACTTGCATCTCCCCACAAGGATTCCAAAGAAAGGAAAAGAGACTTGGTGACTGCTTGTGGATTTGGGGGAGGAAGGAGCTAACAGATGTGCCTAAGGCATTTTCTTGCCTGAGATGAAGGACAAGATGGTCCCAATTCCCCTCCCAATTCCACGCACAGAAGTCAGACAGATTGGCAGCTGAATCTTACAACACCAGCAACAGGACAGCATTCTCCATTGCATCTGAGGACAGCAGGCAAACGATGCATAGCTCACACAGCTTTTTCCTTCAACAGATCACCGCTCTCTGTCTCCCCCGGTTTCTGCTGCCAGAGGCAGCTTCCTTACTCTGCCTAGTGGTAGGGTGGACTGTGGCAGTCAGAAGGTGGAGGAGTAGAGAATAGCATGGGCCAACTTTTCACATGGTAACATTGACTCTGTGACCTTAGCTACAATTTACCTGCAGCCATTAGCTGGCGAAAATGTTCACCTCTGTGTGGCGAAAAGCTCTTGCTAATTTCAGCACTGCTGTGAAAGGCAGGACTTCAAGGATTGAATTAATAAGAGAGAAACTTATGCATGTTGATGTATAATGTGTGTGATTTTAGTTTGTTATATTTGTTGCTCAGTTTCATGTATTTTCTTCTCAGTGCTTATGCTTTGTGGATGGAGTCACTTTTGCTCTCATGCCACCAGTCCAGATCCAAAAGCGACTATCTGATGAAGACTGGGGTCCAAGCACTGTTGGAATGGGAGCTTATGGTCCAGTACCTCAGGTGCCAACAAGTTTTATTCACTATCTGCTTAGGACTCCATATGCCTTTCCCCTGGAAATCATATAGTCTGATTTCTAAGTAATTTCTTGAGTGATGCTTTCAAATCTTTCTGGGTAATCCATGACAACTGTTGACCTTGGAATAATAATGGACATAGGCGTCATCTCCTGGACCCCCCCCCCACTCTTTTGCCCTCCCAATTTTGTTGGAGGGGGGCAACCCCAAATGAAGAACACACATGTCATTGCTTCCCCTTCAGTCTTCTGTACAAGTTGGTGCATCTGTTAATGGAAAATCATATAACAAGATTCTAGCATGCTAATGCTGTACTGACAAAGGTGTGTTGTACTCCACAGTCATACTTCAGAAGCACATAAATTGGTATTGAATGTGAAATTTAGCAGCTTGATAATCTCGGCTCCATCCCCCCCCCAAAAAAGCTGCAGGTGTAAACTTGATAGTGTGGGGGGAACTTTCAGCAGATGACGGGGAGGGCTCTAAGCAGACTCTGTAGGAGTCAAGGGCAAGACTTTGTTGGCCTCCATGGAGTTGTCTGTCCTTCCGTGTGACTAGCAGAATTAAAATAAATTATTCTAAGAAATGGACAATACATGTAATTGATGCAAACTAGAGAATGGTGTGAAACTCTAATGTTTATTTTTGTTGCTCGAGTATGCACTTCCTTAGTCTTAGGGTTGCCCTTGTAGATGATGGCAGGAAGACAGATGGAGACAAAACTTGAATTAGTTGCCTCTGCCTTTCATTGGCTTTGGCTCCATCTACTGTTGGTCTTTGTGTGAACAATCCCAATGGGAACCAGCCCCTACTGGTGTTCAGTTACTTTTTTATCACTATGTTTTGATTTTTTACACTGAGGAAAAAATTGTCATAAAGCAGTCTCCATGTGTCCTTCTCCTGTTGCTCATTAGATTTCCGAAGTCCTTCTAGAAAAAGTTAAAGGTACACTTCTTCAACACATTATCAACAGCATGAAGCAAGAAGGCATATCTTATGTAGGTAAGAAGTTACACTCGACATCAAGTTCCTTGGGAATGATCATTCTCTCATATGACATTACCCCGTCTGATGTTTATGTTTTGGATTTTCATCATATTGAAAACTCATTCTTGTCTTCACGTAACAACTTACTATTTTTTTGAGTCTTGCTTAATGAATGACAACTTCTGGAGGAGTTGTTTTATGAATGGAGAACTTGATCTTCTACCAATAATAATAATAATATGCAGAATTTTTAAAAATGCTTCACTTCATCTCATGCCTTAGTCTAGCTGTATGCATTTTAAAGACACGTTAAAATATATACTTTGATTTTGTTATCTATAATTCTCTGATTCCTTTCAGGTGTGCTGCAGATAGAATTAATGCTTACCAAAGATGGTGTGAAAGTCTTAAGTTTTGACTGCTATTTTGGTGACCCCCAATGCCAGGTAAATCAGAGTTACACAACCTAATCCTGTGAACCACCAAGACAGCAAATTAATATTTCAGATTGCATGTAATTTCTGCTCCGGCAGCATAGCATTACAGTTTGTAGTGCTGCATGGCGGACATTGTGAGTTAACAAAAGAAAAGCCAGTGTAGCACAGCAACTAAACGGAATCAATATAGTCTCTGTGCTATGCTAGTCTCTCCTTTGAGGAGTTCACAGTAGTATAATCTCCCTGCAGTCAAATCAGATTGACTGCTGCAAACTTTATCCAAACAAATCAGGGCAAACGCTCTGTAAACAGGCCATCTGGTTTTAGGCTTGCTTTCTAACTTGTAATCACTGTAAGCTAATTGCCACTGGTTTTTGGAAATAGAAAAGCATTGCAAAAGCAGTGATTTGAACTAGATATAGTTGCTGAATCGTTTATAATCGTATATAAAATGCCACCTATGTCCACTTTTGCAGGTGGTTGTTCAGCTTCTTAAAAATGATCTTTATGAAGTGATCCAAGCCACTATTGATGGCAGGCTCTGCAGTTCCATGTTGGCTTGGTCAGAGAATTGTACTGCTGTGTCGATTGTCATGGCAAGTGAAGGGCATCTGGAATGTTCTAATCAGGGCAAAGAGATCACTGGTAATTCTTTTTTATTCTGAACAGTTTAATTACAAGGTACAATGAATAATTTCGCTTTATGTTTTCTGACAGTCATTATTCCTTTTTTTAAAAATACCACAATAATCATCTTTCAGTTACAGTATTTTGAATTATTTACTAAATGTATTTCTTGTTAAATGTTTCAACAGGGAAACTTAAGTGAAATGTGAAGTGCGGACTTTCCACTGATATTTTGAGACCCCGTGAAATGACAATACAACCACCTACATCTATAGAATATGTTCTAAATATAATAATTGAGCCCATTTTCCTTTCAATTTTTGTAGGGCTCCTTCAGGCAAGAGAGCTAGGCCTGGAGATCTTCCATGGAGCTACCATAGCAGTGGATGACAAAGTGCTGGTTAATGGCAGCAGAGTCCTGACAGTAACAGCCATGAAGGAGGACCTTGCGTCAGCGCTTGAAGTTGCCTACAAAGGACTGGCAGCCATTTATTTCCAGGGTGCAACTTATCGAAAAGATGTTGGTTATCAAGCTATGAGGTTTCTCAGACAGTCTGCGTATGTAAACATAGGCACTGGCAGATCATGCGTGCTAACCCAATGTTTATTATTTTGCCCAGGATCAGAGGTGGATTTAAGGGAACATGACTGGTTCACCCGCACTGGGTGCCCAGCTGAGAGGGTGTGGCAGAGGCGCTGCAACAATGCCTTAGACTGGAAGGCAAGAGGTGGGGACGCACACACCAAATTTTGGCATCGCACAGGGCACTACTGACATTTGAAAGTCCAAAGTCTGCCACTGCCAAGATTCTCTTGCAATCACAATCATAACTGAAAAATGTTTTAACAACCGTGACGTGTGCTTCTGTTTTAGGAGTCCATCATATGAAGACAGAATTGCAGATCCTATTGTTTGCAATGTCTTGGTTCGCCCACCTAACCTAACAGCTGCAAGTGGTTCCAAATTAGGTAAGGATCTGATGAAGTGATGAATTCCCAAAGGATTTTGAAGACCACTTCAGTTTTTCAAATTTATTCGATGTGAACCAAACTATTAAATGGATATACTAACCAGCTTCTGGCAAGAGCTCACTTCATTGTCCTCCCTTATCCTCAGAAGTTATTGCTCTTTGCATATCAGCAGTTTTCTCTTGCACAAAGGGTAGCAGGAGAATTATGTGTGATTACGGCTACCATGTTCAATTGACTAAACTTTAGGAAATTAACTGATTAAAAACATTTGCTCATCTAACTAGATGCCCCTAATTAATTTGACATCAGGGGTGCTAATTTGAATAAAATATTGGGGGGGGCAGATAAGCCCCACCCTGCCTAATCAATCACATGATGCTGTGCACACACCCCATTTGAATGGCAATGCCCATCAACTTTGGGGGACTTGGCCCCCTCAAACATTTTATTGGGGGTGAGGCAAAGGACCTCAACCCCTAGGAGTTGGCTCCTATGTTGGACAGCATATATCCATATCATTTTACGTATCTAGCTTTTTTTTGTTATAAAACTTTTTTGTAAAACAATTACAGGTGGCAAATGCCATCACATAAGAATCGTTCTCACTTTCCCCTCATACAGGAGAGAGAGCATCTTCTGATATAATGCCTGAGATGCATCATCTAAAAACAAAGAAAATAAGCTTCTTGCTTTAGAAATGTTGTTTTTACCCATGGGGAGAATTAATTGATAGCGTAAGAACATAAGTAAAGCCCTGCCAGATCAGACCAAAGGTCCATCCAGTTGAGTATTTTGTTCATAGTGGGCAACTAGATGTTTGTGGAACATGAGTGATAGCCCTTTCCCCCTGCCCCATGTTTCCCAGGAACTGATATTTATTCAGAGCCATACTAATAGTGATACTAGATGTGGTATAAAGCCATCATAATTTTTAGCCATTGATTAATCAAGTAACTAAAACAAATACGATAAATCAATTAAAAATATTTAATTGGGATACGGCTGTCATGATCTTTGTATGGCACTTCAGACTGTTATGGACTATTTCTGCTTTTTGTATGCTGCTCTGTTGCCCACACCTAATTTGCCAGTGCAGGCAATGTTTTTATCTATGGAAATGTCAACTTATCTCTTTCCTTCTTGCTTCACAGTAATAGCTGAATGGAATGTGTAAACACCTGCCTGACTATGGTATCATATTGCACATGGGGGTGAATGTGAAACCTGATGCTCTGCTTTTGCTCCTGTTAGCAACAGCGGTAGCCTCTGCTGTTTTCTAAAGATATTCTATTTAACTAGAATCTAAAACAGAAACAGGAAGCACTCCTATATTCCAACCTTTTGCAACATCTCAGCCTTGTCTCAGTGATCTATTGCAAACATGAGGATTTGCAAGGGGGAGTAGTAATAAGTTTTCAATAGCAGTGCTATTTCCCACAATGTTTTTGACTTCTGTGTATCTTTCAGGCAGCTGTGGGAATCGGGGGAGTGTTTCTGCCTTCTTTGATTTGAGAGCATCTGGTTATAATGATCCCATTCTAGTATCCCGAACTAAAAGCATTGGGACAAAAATGAAGGTAAACCAAGGCATGTCCCTACTGTAGCTTGTGCTATGCCCATGTCTCTTGTGGTGCATCATTTTTCCATGTGAGACCACAAAGCTACACTGGTCAAATCAAGATGGAACGGCCTTTCCATAAACACAGAAGTAACCGGCACTTATAAATGTTTCAGATCAATATAATTATACAATTTTGAGCTTTCTAAGCTAGCCCCTATAGAACTTGCAATGTACTAAGCTGAATGCATCCCAGCTGTCCTATATGGCGATCCACCACAAGCTCCTGCCTTTTGCTTGGCATCAGTTGCTCATATAGGAAAAGAACATCCCTTGAGCCTTTGGCTACATCAAGACCAGTGTCTGACACTGCCTAAAGTAATATTTTATACCGGAGTAATGCATTCACATTAAAATCCCAGACTGATTCACTTGTTCATTACAGATTGCCCAGCTGTGCAATAAACATGACATGATTGGTCAGGACTTGGTGGCCATGTGTGTCAATGATGTCCTGGTTCAGGGAGCTGAGCCTCTCTTCTTCCTTGACCATTTTGCCTATGGAAAATTGGATGCTGGTGTGGCTCAGGCAATAAGAGATGGGATAGATGGAGCCTGCAAACTTGCAGGATGTACTCTTCTGGGTATGGCCACGTCTCAGTATTTCTCTTCTCAGTTTTGAAATTTCTTCTTTGTGTCCTAGGAGCTGTAAGTTGTAGTGGTGGTGGTAGCATAAATTTCCCATTGAGCTTGAACGTTATTTGGGGGTTCTTCCAGATGAAAAAAACCCAACAACCCTGGAAAAACATTGCCCAGGTCTGGGCTGGCACCATCAATATCATGTTCCCATTTTATAGAGGGGGAGCAGATAAGACTTGCTGTGATGCAAATAGCTCTGCTTTCCAGCCCTTCACTAATATATATTAGAACTAGAAGCCTCGTCACCAACGTTGCTCAGAAATTCTAAGAAACATAAAAAGATGCAGTTTTGAAACCAGTGATTAAACTCAGTGCAGTCTTGTAAGGTTCAACCCACCATCTTGATTCAAAATATAATTGTATGCATAGATAAACAAAAACGTGCTATTTGATCTTAGAAACCCTTGTGCAAAATTGGGAGCCAGTATCTTAAGAGGTGCCCAAGTGCACAGCAAAGAAACTAGAATTGGCGGAGGGGCTGTAGAAACTGTTTGTTTCATGCCAGCCTTAACACACTGGGTGGCACAAGTCAGCTGTAGGGTCTTTGACATGGTGATGCATGTGAGTTGCTGGTGCATCTGTGTCTCTTGTGTGGCATATGTGCAGGCTTTGGAGGCACATGCACACACCCTGCTAAACATTTTTATTTTGTACCAATATGAGCATCTTTCTTTCACTTCCCTAAAACCAGACATTAGGAATTATTCCAAAATTCATCAGTGCTGTAGATGGATGGATGAAGATAGGCATATATTTATTAACATCCTTCATTTATTTACAATTTACACACTCTTAAGCATACCCAATGTCCCCCCCCCCCGCAAAAATTAGGTGTTGGTACTCTTACGTTGATAAAAGTGCTGTGTTTGCCAAAGCAAAATGGCTGCCATAGGCTGGGGGGAAAAGAGAGGTGATGGTACTCCATATTTGTGACTACTGCTGCACACAAAGCACTGAGTATACCCATATAGAATGCAAGTCCATGGACATTTATGGTATTTACTGCTGTTGGTTTCTCTTCCTTTTTCCTAGGAAGAGAGACCAGTGAAATGTCTAGCACCTTTGCACCTGGAGAGTGCAACCTGGTTGGCTTTGTTGTTGCTGCTGTGGAACAAGAAATGGGATTTCCACAGCAGAAGAAGATTGTCAGCGGTGATCTCCTCATTGGCATAGCTTCTTCAGGCCTTCACAACCAAGGATTTAGTCTTGTGAGGAAGATTCTTTTAACATCATCCCTACACTATTTCTCTTCTGTTCCTGGTGGATGTGGTCCCCAGACTTTAGGTATATCTGCTTCCCCCAATTTCTTACCCTGAACATTTCTTGTAAATTAATACCATACACTTATTATTTTCTCTTTCTTTCTTTCTTTCTTTCTTTCTTTCTTTCTTTCTTTCTTTCTTTCTCTGCTGTATATAATTGCCTGATTTTGAAGCCATTGCACACTTCTCGGCTTTAGTCCTCCATCATGAATTTTACTGCACCTTTTCCCCACAGTGTCTTCAGACATCCTTGTTGTCCTCTTCTTCTCCATAGAAAGAAACAAAGGAGACCTTATGACAGCCTTCACCAACCTGATGTCCTCCAAATATTGTTGGGCTGGGGCTGATGGGAGTTGTAGTCCAGCAATATCTGGAGGGCATCAGGTTGGGAAAGGCTGCAGCTTGGTGAGGAAGGAATCTTGTCCTGCTTGTTATAAGATTGTATGAATGGTTTTATCTACAGTTTAAAACTTCTCATACATTCACAGGGGAGCAGTTGCTAACCCCATCCAAAATCTTTAGCAAAACTCTGCTGCCTGTACTCCGTTCAGGAAATGTGAAAGCCTACATCCACATTGCAGAAGGTGGGTTGCTGGGAAGCTTTTCTACAATCCTTCCTGAACAATTTAGTGTGGTTTTGGGTAAGTAATTTTTGTTCTTGTTGTATTATCTATATGTAATATACACATGACCCGGAAGCTGTCTGCAGACAAACGCCGGTTCCCTCGGCCTATAGAGCGAGATGAGCGCGCAACCCCAGAGTCGGTCATGACTAGACCTAATGGTCAGGGGTCCCCTTTACCCCCCTAATATACACATGATTCTTTTTTAGCATGATGTTAATAAAGGCGTTTTGGAAACTAGCCATATGCACACACCCTCAAGTAAACCATATTGGCTGTGAGTCCTGGAAGACTTGCATTACTTTTTCCACTTGACCTGGGAGGGCAGGATGCTGACTGACTTCAGCTACAAAAGCTGAGGCTGCTGAGCAGACTTTGGGACTGGGGTGTTGTTTGAGGGGGTTGTTGATGTTGTTGCTATTCATTTTTTGAATTTTTATTTTAGATCTTGTGGTTTATGTGGAATTTGTGCAGTTTGGTTGTGTATTTTTTGTGTTTTACTTATTGTTTATGACTACTTTTGTTATGTTGCAGTTGTGTGTGGTTTTTTTCATGTTACAAGCCACCTTGAGCATGGTTTGAACTGCAGAAAGACAGCATACAAATAAAATTATGTATGTATATATGTAAACATGTATCTGAAATACTTCTGGCCTAAACGCTCCAAATAGAAGGCAAGCAAGATGGGATTTTTTTTTCCTCTGCCCCTCTGAACAGCAGTCACCAGTGGTGTGTATATCGTGACCTTCTTGGCTGGGACCCAGTATTTCTTTACCTGGGGCAATTGCCTCCAAACTCCATATAAGTTTTCTGTTCCAGATGGAAGACCACAGGGGCAACTCTAGCCTGGCATGACTATTCAGTGAGCCAAGAACCAACAACATGTACATCTCATTGTGGGGCTTTGGTTTGAAGTCAGGCCAGAGCCAAAATTGATTGAGATTGTTGCTTCAATGTGGTCTGCAGCCAATGGATGTTTAAATCAGGAGCCCCCAAAGTGATGTTCTCCAGATGTTGCTGGACTGAACAACTCCTATCATCCCTGAACACTGACCATAATGGATCACCTGATGGAATTAGAATCCATCAGGAGGGCAGCGCATAGGACTCCCATTTTAAATATTCCTGTCAAGCCACACCTTCTTAAAGGAGCCTTGCCTAATAACAAGAGACTGCACTTTTCTTATGCCGGCTTGTGCTGTGTTGAGGGTGAAAGACCTCTTCCAGACCCTGGGCTTAGTGGGGTGGAAAGGAGAGCTCTCAGTTCCCAGTGGGGTGATGCATGCAAGTCTAAAAGAGCTACTTTCTAAGGGACAGTGTCTGGAAGCCTCACTGTGTCCTGGAGCCCCTCTATAGAAGTGTCTGGAGGGGGTGGCTATTTCAACTATTGTCTCCTATAGCATTGGAGGAACTGAATATTCTCCTTCCTAGGAGGAGTCTCAAGAGACCTCTGCTGACAGATGGAGTTCCAAACCATGACAATAGGTCTCTTGAGAGTCTGATCGTGAAATAACTAATCCGAGAGTATTTCACAGTTGCAGTCCCTCATCCCAGCATTTGAGAGGAAATATCAGAACACCCCTTTGAAATGAATTTCTTCCTCTTACTCATATGTTCAGGTCTCTGTATGTCCTTCACATAGACAATTTCAGCATGACATAGTAGTTCCTATCTTTTGCTGGATTGTATCCAATATTGCTAAAGAGAGTTGAGGCTGGAAGGATGAACCTGTGCCATGGCTTTAACAGGGATGGAATTAAGGACAGTGTTGTTCTTTACAAATTCAATTATTTGTAGATGCTCATAGTTGGACTATTCCTTCAATATTTTCTTGGCTTCAAGAAGAGGGAAGCCTTTCAGAAGTGGAGATGTCTCAAATATTTAACTGTGGGATTGGTGCTGTGCTGGTGGTACAAAAGGAGTTTGCTGGACAGATTTTGAAAGATCTCCAGAAATACGAGGATGCGTGGTTGATCGGGAAAGTCATCCACCATCTTGCAGGTTATTGCATTTCTTATTCAGACATACAAACAGCTTAAAATCCAACAAAAGCATTTAAAATGTTCTAAGGCTTCAGTTCTATACCAATTTACATGAGAGTGAGGCCCATTGAAAATGATGGTGTTTACTTCTGTGTAGACATATATAGGAGTGCACTTTAATTTGTAGACATATATAGGGTTGCACTGTGATTTGGACCGTAATTATATTAAGTTTCTGCAGCTATGTAACTTAACTTGGGTAGCAGGAGTAAATTCAGCACCCCTCTTCTGTTCCTGCTGCTGCCACACCACAGCCAAAACAAATCAAAGTCTGGGTTGCTATGCTTTCTGAACCCAGGCTCATGGCTTGTTTTCACCAAGCTGTGAGTGGTAACCAAGGTTTGTTCTTGGTCATGCTTGTAATTTACTTTGGGGAAACAAGCCATGAACCTCAGTTTGGACAACACAGCAAACTAGATTATGACTTGTTCTGTGCATGGCATCAGCAAGAGTGGGAAAGGAGCTCTGAAAGAACTTGTTCACATTAAACCATAGCTTGTTTTAAACTATGGTATAATATGACATGTGAACTGGGCCAATGTTTAGTTTGTATTTGGGTGTCCATTTGCAAGTCCTGCACAATGCAAAAAATATATATGAAAACACCAATTAATTATAGGTTATTTGCTTTCAACTCTTTTGTAGGATTAAGGAGAAGAGCTTTTAACTGGATATTATAAACATTCCTATCCCTTTGGCAGTTTAGTTTTCCAAATGTATGTGCTACTATATTTTAAGCGTGTACACTGAATTACCTTTCCTTTATTCAGGGTGTTCTCGTGTAGTAATCAAGAATCTTCTTGAAGCATTGCTGCAAAACAAATATCCATTTATGAAGAATCTTTCTAATGTAGACAGCCAGATCCAGACCACATGCAGAAAAAGCAAAGTGAAAGTAGCTGTTCTTATCTCGGGAATGGGTGAGCTTGCAGTTGCTACAGCACTCAATAACCATCTCTGCAATGGAGATTTTGTGGGAGCATGTAGACTTTGATATATTATGGCAAAGTTGCTTGTGTGAACTTACATCTCATTGAAGGTGCCTTATAAGAATCACTCAATATTAATAGAACTGATTGTTGTTAATATGCAGATGGTTCTTATATTAATTGCATTTTTGATCAGAATTGAAATCTAGTCGAACCTTGTTTATGTTTTAATTTCTTTATAAAAATATTTGTATACTGCAATTCCATAAAAATAAATCAAAGCTTATCACAATTATTGAAAAATGGGCAAGCACGATTTAGTTGCCAGGGCAATTTACAAGAATTGAAGAATTATCCATACTGGTTTATTAAAAATAGGCAGAAAAGCATGTTTCAGAAACTTTCCTACACATGCTCACTTGGGAAGAAAACCCCATTAAACTAAATGGGATTTACTTTGGTTTAGAAATGGATAGAATTACCTGTACATTATGGATTAACTGGGAATAAGAATAGGGGGAGAATATTAAGAATGTTATGAAGATATTCACTAGAAGCTGATCATAAAAAACACCAAAACAACAACCAACAACACAGAATCATTAACTGAAGATCAGAAATTTATCATCCAGTTTTACTGTGTTGTTGTTAATTTTGATATATTAGGTGATACCGAAACTTTGTAGAACAAAATGAGGCATATGCAGGCCTTGGTATTCTGCCTGAATATAACAGAGAGCCCTCTCTGCTCCAGCCTCAAATATGCAAAGTTCTGATGGTTACTACAACCATTTATACAACATGAATGTTACCTATCACAAATATTTTCTTAAAAGCACAGGAATTCTTAAGCAGTTGTATAGTCAAAGAGCTAAAATGCAGTGGCAACCTATGTAAAAGGTTGACAGAGAACATGGTTTTGTTAGTTCACAATGATATTATAAGTGCATACTTTGGAAAGGTCACTTGCTGTTTCCCTGGGAAACAGCCCTATGTTTCCCTATGTTTGCGATATCTACTAGAAACTGGCTGTGTCTTAATCTTCTCATTTGAGGTACAAGCCTGACAGCACTTCTCGGATATGCAAAAGAGCCAGCAAGCTGTGCCCAAGTAGTCCTTGTCATCGCCAACAGGTCTGGGGTGGAAGAACTGAAGAATGCAACCCTGGCTGGCATCCCCACCAGAGTAAGGAGAACATTGCATTATAATTTCATGGCCAAAAAATCCCACATTGCCAGAAAGTATCTTCACTTACAATATTTCTCTGCAGAGTACCACCCCATGCCTCATATTTAGATAAGTATTCTTGAGACCATTATGTCTACAAGTAAAAAAACCAACAACATCTAGAACCTGGTTTGTATAAATTTAATGTAAATTTTGAGGGTCTTCAAAAGGTTGCCTGTGTTCTTCAGTTTTTATTTGCACGGTGCTTGAAAGTTTCTTTTGCATTAATCTTTTGCATTAATTCTTGTAGGTAATTGACCATAAGCTGTATGGAAGCAGATCTGAATATGAAGGCACACTTGACAGAGTCCTTGAAGAATTCTCTGTGGAACTGATTTGTTTGGCAGGATTTATAAGAGTTTTGACTAGCAACTTCCTTAGGAAATGGAGTGGTAAGCAAGTGGAACGAACTATTGTTGTATTAAGTGTTTTGTTTTTTTTAATTGCTCAGAAGAGCTGACAGCTGCTGAGGATTCAGCATGTATAAGGCAAACTAGGATCATAAGAATTTCAAGGCTGGGTTCATGTACTCAATCAAAGCAGTGATTTCCAATTGGTGATCTGCACGTGGGGCTACCGTTTCCATTTTGCACATCTTTGTTTGTCTCTTTGATATGTCTGAACAGGAGTTTCATTAATTATAGGGAAAATTTTGAGCACTTATCCATCACTTTCACCATTAACTAAAGGAGGAAATGCCCACAAGCAGGCACTCTCATCTGCATACAAAATTGCTGGCTGTACGGTCCATTTTGTGCTTGTAAGTATCTTCCTGTGAATAAAGAAAACACCTCTTTCTGTTTTCTGCACACCTGCAAATAATTCTCATTCTTGACACAGGCAGAGATGGGGTATCTAGGTCAGAGATGGGGTTTTTTGTGATCCTCCTGATGTTATTGGGCTACACTTCTAATCATTCCTGGTAATTGGCTATGTTGGTTGTGGCTAATGGAAATCCCAACAACATTGGGAGGGCCACAGGTGCCCTATCCCTGAGTTTGATGTTATTTAGAGTAACTACCTTCTAGTTATAAATGTTGCCTTGGTTCCCCCGCCAAAAAAAGACTATGTAATTTTGCTATTCCTCCAATTTGCTTTGAACAAAGGAATCAGTTCACTAAAGCAGGCATAGGCAAACTCTGGCCCTCCAGATGTTTGGGACTACAGTTCCCATCATCCCTAGCTAACAGGACCAGTGGTCAGGGATGATGTGAATTGTAGTCCCAAACATCTGGAGGGCCGGTGTTTGCCTATGCCTGCACTAGAATCTCTGAGACCTCCCTGTTCCTGGTGACATATACCTACACCTTGTTCTCCTCAGCCCTTGATGGAAGTTTTCTAGCTGTCGTAACAATATTAACTCCAAGCTCATTTACATTGCAATAAATGCATGGCCTGTTCCTCCAGAAGGAAGTCCCCTTAAGTTTAATGGTGCTCATTCCCTTGAAAGTGGGATTAAAACGGAAACCTTAACCACCTTCTCGAATAAACATCTCCAACCACCAATTCCTAACCTGTCCCTCTGCCTAGTTGTATTACCCATTTGTCTTCCTGCATGCCATTTCTAATGACCTAACTACAAGTGACTGTAAAGATGAGATGAACAACCAGGTGGCATTTTTTTAAAAAACCCAAATACCTGGGGGGGGGGGGTGCGTGTGTGAAATTGTTATCAATATCACTTTACAAAGTGGTTGCTACTTATATCATCAAGGTCGTATGTAATTTGGGCCATAATGTGCTCCTCATCCCTTTTCAACCTGCCACCTGTCCTTTATATTACAACTTAAATTTCTGCTAATCTTTTCCAGGCTGAATTTCAGTAACACTACTCTGCCCCAAGCACTTTCTGCTTCTGTTGCTCTTCATGTGGAAAGTCACCTATCTTAATGGAATCTCTCTCTCTCTCTTTCTCTCTGGAGGATACTAGTCTTGAAGCAGTAATCTTACAAGAGCCTGTCTCTGTGAAGGCAGAAGACACAGAAGAGACCTTGTCAGAAAAGGTCAAAGAAGCAGAGAGCCGGGTATTTCCTGTTGCCCTGCAGCTGGTTGCCAGTGGAATGGTGCAACTAGGAAAGGATGGCAAAACCTACTGGAAACGAGAGAGTCGGGAGCTGGTCCATCAAAAGGAAAGGCAGGATTGCTCCTCCTCTTAAACTTTCCTAAAAGCAGCTACAATGCAGCAACGAATAGTGACAGTTACAATAATTAAGGCTAAAACTGTCAAATTCCTCTTATCCAAGTGCTTTTCCTTTGCTAAACTCAGAGCATGGGGGTCAGTATTGCTTCTTCAAGTGAGGAAAGCATGCTCAATGGACACAATTTGGTGCATAATTAGCTTCAGGGCAGCCTAGGTGTTGATTTTACACTCCCCCTGACTCCATGAAATTAATGTGCATACCCCACCAGATAATAAGCATTAGGAGGGGAAATCTCTGTTACCAACATAGCTTCCCCCCCTAAAGGATAAGGTGGAGAGGGGCTGTGGCTCAATGCAGAACATCTGCTTTGTATGCAGGAGGTGCCAGGTTCATTCCCTGGGATCTCCAAGTAGAGAGGGGAGGGAGCTGCTGACAGTCAATGTGGACATTGGTAGATGGACCAATGGAGATGGCTCCATATAAGGCAGCTACCTAGGATTCCTGTCCCCATACTCCACACAAAGTTTTATCATTCTGTTTCTCATTCTGCATTGTCTTGGCCACATCACTGCTGACCTCAGAGGAGAGGTTTTTGTGGCCTTTGCTGGTATTATAAAAACTATGGGTTTTGTGGCACCAGCCACAGTAACAAATAACAGATAAGGGGATGTTGCAGCTGGGTTTTGCCAACTGCAGGGAACAAGAATGAGAAACTTGAGCAGGCATGTGCTGAACTGCATGAAATCAGTGTGTGTTTGTGTCACTTGTAAAGGCAAAGGATGTTATTTTCCCCTCAGGTTTGCAACTGGATTTATATTCTAAAGATCTTTAAACCAGAACTTCTGAGAGCTCCCTTATATGCCATTTGAAGCACGTCTGAATCACCTTTTAAATAACTTCCCACATAAAGCTAGTCAGTCAGTCAATATATGATGGATATCCAGCAAAATATGGGTGCTGGTTGATAATTTCCCCAAACTTTCTGTATTTAGCTATGATAGTTTTCACTTCAAATGATCCTCAGCTCTATTCTCACAGGGTGTGCCACAATCATGTTTCGGAAACTCTAAGATGGTACATAGTAAGAAGAATGTTTCTTGTACTTACTTTTTGTTATGTACAAACACATTGGATGAAATTGCATTGCAAAACCGTTTTTCACACACGGTGACTTGAGTGTACACAGCCATCTCTCCTGGAAGGACTGATTTGTACAATTTAAATGGGGCAGCGGTGCATGAGTACACAAAACCATCCTCCTTGAAATAACGGGTAAGCTTGGGCTGTTGTTGGAACATGGTCCTCTGGGTAGGGGCTAACCAGAGATTAGTGTACCAATGTCATCTCTCTTGATAACAATATATGACATACTCTAGCTAAAAGCTAGATACAATGGGTAAACTTGTCTTCTTACATGGCCTAATCATTAAAAGCAGAACACCTCTGGATTATTTTTGGCTTCAGGTTGCTTCTTTTCTGGAAGGTTTCCACCAGCAAGACTTGCTTAGGAACTGACAAGACACTGCAAGGCATCTTTCGCAACTGTAAGGAGAGAAATCTTTTAACTATCACCCAGAAATTAACATAGATATGTATGTAATTTCTTAAATTAATTTTTTTATTAGAATGGGGTTTGGTATCACTGAACATTTGGGTACAAAACAGATAAGAGGAATGTAACAGTATTGTGCTGTATAGTCCAATTCCTATGGAAGCTTAGCATTTGAACACTGATTAGTTTTGTAAATCGCAAAATCATAACACAATGGAAATATAGTATTCTCTCCTTCAATGAACCATCATGGTGATTTTTTTTAAGGCACGTGTAATATGTAGCTACCTACTTCTTTTCTTTCAAAGTTAGGTCAATTCCTTTCTCACTGTGCTATCTAGCTATGATAAAAACATACTGAAGAACATGTTATTGCATGTCTCCATGATGTCATGGGTTAAGTTTTAATAGACAATATGTTTCATAGTATAATATATTTAGAAAAGGGGTGGGGATTAAATCTCCCACATGTGATTAGCTGAATACAGCCCTGGTTAAAGCCATGTGTTTCTTTGATTTTCTTGTGCTCACCAATTGCTATGAAATACTTCAATCTTTAGCACTATGGCCAAAAAACCTGATTCTGATTCACCTTGCTATTCAGAACGAAATGTTAAAAGGATGGATATTAAAATGCTTAATTAATGCTGTGACCACAGATAGTTTTTTTGTATATTCCCTTTTCCTGTGAGTAGGCACCGTCTGTTTGTGAAGGCAATGCCTGATTTAGATAAGGGCACTTCCATGTAGCTGGCCCCTTGATACAGGCATGGCATAGTGTGTACTAGTGTTTACTAGGTGGCAATCTGTTTGAGTGAAATGGTTGCCCACAAGGGCTTTGGATATTTCAGTACACCTTTCACGATGCTTTGGGTGACCCTGGTGTTAATCATACGTATGGCTTACCATGAGGACCTGTGTCTGCAGAGGTCCATTTTAAGAACCTGTATTATGGCAAAAGTATTTGAATATTTGAGATGGCAAATTCATCCCCTTCCCAATTTGGCTCTGTTTGGCTTTCTCATCTTGCTGCCCTATGCTACAGAATTAAAGCAAAAATTATGCATCGTGGTTGCTGCTGTTTTCTTGTCCTCTGCATTTCAGTTGTGCTTTCCCGAATTCCAGTGTAACTTCCCATCTCCTCCTAGCTGTACTTCTCCACTTGCCACTAGCTGCATAGCAGCAGGGAAGGCTCTGTGCTCTGCCTCCTTCACCCTTTCACATAAAGTCTCCTCTGTGTCTCCAATCTTCACGGGGACTGGCTCTTGAAAAATGATTGCTCCAGCATCAACTTCTTCCTAGAAAGGAAGGTCAGAAACGTTGACAAGATGGAGAGATAGACGAAATTATGAGCTCTAGAACATGGCCTTGGTTTGCTTTCATGACCTCTCATGGGACTCCTTCCACTTTAAGAAATTATCTTCAACACTACAAACTATCTTGAAATTGGCTAATTCTGTACCACAAATATTTAGTCTGACTCCTGTCTGGTCTAGTTAGCTGTAGAAGAGAATTCAAGAGAAAACTGTAAAACCCACACCACTATGAAAACCAGGTAAAATAGTATTACAGTTCACAGTAATAAATTATTTCTAAATTGTGAAGTAAATGAAGCAGTCCAGTGACTGCTCGCCAGTTGCATAGATTCCTTAAGTTAACCTTGACCTGGTCTGCAGCTGGCAGCAGTCAGGCTAGGCTGGATTCAAAAAGATTCCCCAATTACTGAGCTGTAGTAGATTTCAGGCTATGCTGAAGTGGGCAGGAGGTGCAGCAACTGTCTAATTAGTACATTTTGTGCTCAGATCACTGGCCAACCCTTTCACAGCCTGTGTAAATTAATCCCTCTGCATTCATTGTTGGCTGAGAAGCGATCTGACAATCAATTCAAACTAAGATTATTATTAACAGAGTAGCAAAAAAGGAGAACATACAGCAACGAAGTGCACAGTACAACCAGTGACTCTGACTCCAGCCTCCAGTACCAGTCTATGGGCATTTGCTCCTTTAAATGAAGGCAGCAAAGATGGGTGAATATTCAATATTTTTCCTAGAAGTAAAAAACAAAATTCATTTTTTTTAGTTCTCCTAGCATTACAATGCTTAAACAAGAAATTATTGATGTACTAATTGAAACAAAATATGTAAAACGAAGCAGGTTTTTTCTGCTTGAATGAACTGGTGACAATTAGATATAGACTAGAAACTATAATGTCTGAATCAACATTATCAGACAAACAGCAGCCACCAACCCAGAATCTGAAACCAGCTGCATTTTGGAATCAGAAATAATGGGACAGCTATGATACAGCTGGTTCACTAGTAACATGGAGAATATCAATGTCCCTTTTTCACATCAATAATGGTTATTTTTAAAATGTAGAGATATCCCTCTAAATCTGTGGGAAACACTGTGCTGTTTTTAAACTAGGAAATTAGCAAAATCTCCTAACTGAAAATGAAACTGTTGTCTAACTGGTTCACATACTATACACAACATTTAATGGCATGGGCATTTCCAGTTCCAAGTGCAGTATACCCAGATGCATTTACCATTCCACTTTCTGACAAAAGGACCAGATAAGATCCGCATAAATCCTGCAAGGCAGACCAGCTCAACTGAGAACTCTTCAAGGACTTTATCAACTGCGCTGTCAAACTCTGTGCGACTGCTGTACAGCTTGTGGTCAATTACCTAAGAAAGGGTAAAACATTGTGAGATTATGGGATACATTTATTTACCCCCCCCCCAATCATTAATGCTGAATATTTCAGAAACACTGAACATTTTGAACAGCCAGACACAGACACCTAACCGCTAAGTTACACATGCCAAACTGTTGACCATTTACTTACTTTTGTAGGAATGCCAGCTCTTTCAGCTTTTCTTAGCCCTTCTACACCAGCTTTGTTAGAAATGACAAGGACTATTTGTGCATAGCTAGTTGGCTTCTTTGTACTGGTTATTAAAGCTTCCAGATTTGTACCTGAAAGATCCAAGACAATCAAGTGAAAATATATTTAAGATGGACTCAAATATTCTGAAAACATTTTTAAAAGCAGCAAAATAGCAACTTGATTCAGTAAGTATAGAAATATCACCAGGTTGGATGGCACAATACACTTTTGCAGCACATTCCACACATTTAAATGCTAAGTATTTTTTTTCTTGAGGCATGAGTTTTTCATTATAAGTACATCCAAAGAAACCTGTGTGATTTCAAGGGGTTCTTCCTATTCCAACTGTATGCCACTCAAACTCTGAACAAGTGCATTTTCTCTCATGGTTCTTTTCATTTCTGTTCCATAGTGCATATTTTAAAAAAAGAAAAAAGCTGCAGAAATCCTGCCATTTAAACCTCCGGTATTCGGCTGGATTTCTTTCAAATTAGAAGAGTTTTTGAAAGCAACATCTACCCCATAAAATCCTGACCCGGTTTAACCCAGCCACTCTGGACAGCTTCCAACAAATTAAAACACAGTAAGGCATCAGATATTACAAACTTCCCTATACAGGGCTTCCTTCAGATGTCTTCTAAAAGTCATATAGTTGTTTATCTCTTTTACATCTGATGGGAGGGCATTCTACAGGGCTGGTGCCACTACTGAGAAGGCCCTCTGCCTGGTTCCCTGTAACCTCACGAACTGCCAGAAGGCCCTCAGAGCTAGATCTCAGTGTCCAGCCTGAATGATGGGGTGGAGACACTCCTTCAGGTGTGCAGGACCAAAGCTGTTTATGGTATGGTCTGACTAAGCTACTTCAAATCAGTCTTCCAGAATACCCCAACCTATGGCCTCAAAGATGGCATTCGTTTCTCACAATGGAGAATGTAGGAGTCTCACCTGTTCCAGAGATGAGGACGCCGACCCTTGTTTTGCTTGGTTGGGTTTTGCTTCGTTGGCTGTGGAAGGACTCTATCCTATTTGACTGTAAGGCTTGAAGCAAGTTATTGACTTCAACGTGGGCAGACCCTTCAATTAAAAAAAGAAACATTAGCTGTAAATAAATAGAACTAAAAAATTAGAAACAAAGGGAGCTGCCTTCTACTGGGTCAGACCATTTGGTCCATCTAGCTCAGTATTGTCTACACTGACTGGCAGCAGCTCTCCGGGGTTTCAGACTGGGGACATTCCCCTGGAGATGGCAGGGGATGAACCTGGTACCTTCTGCATGCAAAACAGATGCACTCCTAATTCAGGACTGCTGCAGCACCATCACCCCATTAAAAATAATCACCCTCACAAGTCATCCCCAGATAGATGCATAGTGACCTGATTGACAGCGTACAACTTTTCCAATCAGCCAGGCCTCTTCATGCCTCTGGACTTCCTTCAGGACCTGCCCAGCCAGCTCTTTCTGCACAACCAGGACTGAACCAATCCCACAATTAAATGTCCGAGCCATTTCTTCCTCCGACAGATTTCCCTCTTTCTGAAGCCAAGAAAAGATGTTGGGTATCTTCCAGCTTACGGCATCTGAAAATAACCAGAGTTGTATTGTAACACACTTTTTTTTAAATCAGTCAACAAGCATTACAGAGAAATTAAGCCAACAATTCTGATTGAACTTAATAAACATAATAGTGATAAGCCCAGTAATAGCAGAAGATCCAATGGCTATCACTGGCAATTGAAGGAAATGTATTTAACCAATCTAACCACCTATTTTAAAAATTATTATCTTTTTCAATTGATCCAAAATCTTTTCACATCAACTAAGGCCACATTCACACCATACATTTAAGGCATAATAATACCACTTTAAACAGGCCTCGCCTCCCACAAAGAATTCTGGGAGCTGTAGTTTGTTAAGAGTGCTGAGAGTTAGGAGACACCTATTCCCCTCACAGAGCTATGGTTCCCATAGTAGTTTAACAATTGTTTTACACAGGAAACTCTGGGAATCGTAGGGCTGTGAGGGGAATAGGTACTTCCTAACAACTCCCACACCCTTAACAAACTATTGTATAGCTTCCAAAATTATTTGGGGGAAACCAGGACTGTTTGAAGTGGCAACATAGTGGTTTAAATGTATGGTGTAAACATAGACTGAGTACCCACAGAAAGCCATATAAAACTGGGATGAAAGGGAATGTCTAAATTTCATTCTACTCTTTATTAGTGAATGTGAAAATCCATCCTTAAAAATATCTTCAATCAGTCAATTTTGAGATAAAATGTGGATTTCAATAAATGGGGGCAGGAGGAGAAGGGAGAAACCGAGTTAAAGAAAGGAAAATGGCATTGATAAAAATTAAGAAATATTATATCAAGCTTGCAAGTTTTGCCTAGGTATTCCCCATGACCAAGACGTTCTTACCTAGAACTACCCCAAAGGATGCTGGGAGGACACGTGGAATGTTCTCCAGCAGCCCTCCTCCAGTGATGTGGGCGTAGGCCTTCACGTAGCCTGAACGAAGAACCGGCAGGAGAATCTTGCTATAGATTTTAGTGGGCGTAAGCAGTTGCTCTCCTGCGAACGTAAGTCATTAGCAGGTTATTATGCAAAAGCATGATAAAGCACAAAAGCACACACAGGATGAAATGCATCAAGGAGACCTTACGAAGATATTGCTGTGGCCCTTCCTTACGTGTTTACTGCATGAAAGGGGCTCCATATTAATTGCATTGTATGGCTTCTGCAGTCCTGCACCTGGGATCCACGTTCAACGTGGGGGTGTCTATAAGGGCTGGGGGGAGGGGAGAAAGCCTACACGCATAGACCTCTACATGCATAGACTTCCACAGGAGCTGGAACTCTGCATCACTGGCACTCTAGCTTACATTTTATTATTTCTATTTACAGTGGTTCCTCGGGTTACATACGCTTCAGGCTACATACGCTTCAAGTTACAGACTCCGCTAACCCAGAAATAGTGCTTCAGGTTAAGAACTTTGCTTCAGAATGAGAACAGAAATTGTGCTCCGGCGGCACAGCAGCAGCAGGAGGCCCTATTAGCTAAAGTGGTGCTTCAGGTTAAGAACAGTTTCAGGTTAAGTACGGATCTCCAGAACAAATTAAGTACTTAACCAGAGGTACCACTGTATTTCATAAAATGTACACACTGCTTGATTGTAAGCAAGCCCAAACCAGTTTTACATAGGATACCTATGCACACAGGCATTCCCTCTGAAGATGTTTATGCCTAATCCATGGATGTTGGAGGCAGGGACATAAGATTAGCATTGGAAGGCGGCTAACGAAGTGCAAATGTCACACAAGTACGCACAAAAATGGAAAGTATTCCAACAGTTGCACATACTCATTTTTCCTCACTAGTTGCCCTTTGATAGAAAGCAGGGTCAGGAGCCTTTTCCAACGTGAGGGCCACATTCCCTCATGGGCAATGATCTGGGGGCCATCTATTCCAGTGGCCGATGTGGCCAAAGGCAAAGAAGCAGATGGAGCATCAAGTGTGACTCTTTCGTCTTAAAACAGTTAGTTACATCCAAGCCATGCGAAATTGAGAGGCTTCAATGCACCTCCCCACATCCAAGCAAGTTGGAGTCACTATCACAGCTCGAGGTCACATTCCAAAAGCATAGGAAAGAAATTAAAACACTCAGGGAGGGGCTAGGTCTGTGAGGGGGACGGTCTGGAGAGAGTTCCAGGGGCCAAAAAGAGAAGCGAAAAGCCTGGAAAACCACATTTGGCCCCAGGATCTGAGTCCCCCGCCCTTTGATAAAAAGACCCCAAATGTCCTAATAACTGAAAATTGACCAAAGGTTGTTCCCCGCGACATAGACAGAAGAGGAAAATGCTGCAATTACTGAACTTACCTAATGTCTGGTTACCAGAGTGGCCCACTGGAGGAGAGGAAAAATCTAAAGAGGATTTTTCGACAATCTTTCTCACAAGGCTAAACCCGTTGCTGTGAACACCAGAGGAAGCTATTCCAATAACCACATCTCCCTCGACAATTCTGTCTAGCTTGGGAAGCATCTGGTTTCGTTCCACAGCGCCAACGGCAAAGCCCCCCAGGTCATACTCTCCCGGTGGATACATGCCAGGCATTTCAGCCGTTTCTCCTCCTGAGGTGGCAATAGAAGACAGAGAAAGGGACTGTGAGTGTTAAAGCAAAATCACTGGTGACCATTATAGGAACTCTACTTCCCAGATTCTTATATACACTGAAGTATAGCAAGCACAGCCTGTCTTAAGATGGGGTTTTTGTGGTTTTTTGCTTGTTGATTACATTTTATTGAATTTTCAAAGTTGTACATCCAAAGGAAGAAATGAAAAACAAGAACAACAAAATCATAGGTGCTTTTGGCACTCTTAAGGAATAGCACACAGAAAAACAGGAAACTGCCTTAAACAGAATCCTACCACAGATCTATCCTGCTCGATACTGCCCACACTGACTGCTAGCAACATGGCAAGGTTCTCAACAGGAGTCCTTCCCAGCTCCATCTGGAGATGCCATTGGACTAAATTTGGGACCTTCTGTGTGCAAGGCCGATATTCTGCCACTGAGCATGTTCCCTTCCCATGTTGTGGATCATGCCATGAAAAATGATTCAGTTTCTCAAATTCTGCCCATTTTAAAATGGAGAAATCAGTCAACAACATGTGTGAGGTATGTGTGTGTTACACGATTAAGTAAAGAACAAAGGATTTCAAAATGGAACAGCCAGAACAAGCAAAACAGCAGTTCTGATAAGTAAATAATCTAGGAAAAGGTCGTTATGAGAGTTTGCCTAAGTACAAAGTCACGGTGAGCCCACTCATGACGCAAGGAGAGGTGACTGTCTCAGGCAGCAGGATCCACAGGGGTAGCAGATATAGATCTTTATTTTCCCTGTTTTTCCTGATGTAGATCTTCACCCACCCCTTCTTCCCTGGTGGGGACGGGGGTTGCCATTTTGCCATTAGACTCAGGTGCCAAAATGTCTGTACCAAGTTACACAACCAGGAGAATCACACAAGACAGTTCTTGCTGTTGTGCCACTTCAGACTGCTGATTGGGGCTGGTGGTGGGGGTGACAGATCATGTGTTTGAAACCTCATCCATTATATAAACGCTTCCTGCACACAGAAAACTAGCATGTTAGAGGGAAAGGACTGGGACTGAATCCAGCCTTCTTTAGAGGCAGATTTAGGGCAGTGTGACTGGTTTCCCTGCACAGGGCGCTGAGCTGAAAGGGGGCACCTTCCTACCTCCTTCCCAAAGCCTAGTTAGCACTTGCTCAGCTTTGTGAAGGACACAGGAGGGCTCTACAACCCTGAGAGAGTCTTGTACCACCTTCCCAAAGTATGGCCCCTTGCTTAGCTGGTTTTGGGAAGGCAGCGCAAGGGCTGGGGAGGAGCATGAATTCTGGCCTGGCACAAGGTGCCATATTACCAAGGCCTGCCCCTGCCTTCTACACTTCACCTCTTCAGAAGATTCCCCTTTTAAATTCCCCCCACTCACAAAACAGGGCACACTGTGATGACCCACTGCAAACTGAATGTGTAAACTGATTCTTGGATCCATAGCAGCCGGACACAGTATATGAATCAACCTTCTGCAACAGTAAGGTTTGCTTTTAATTAAATGCAGGAACCCGAGAATTTTCTAATCACATACAAGGAATGAGTGATCATTCCTACCGAGGAGTGCACATCCTGCCAGTTTACAAGCTTCAGCTATTCCAGCGATGACTGCCTGAGCCGTCCCGACATCAAGTTTCCCACAGGCAAAATAGTCCAGGAAAAAGAGGGGCTCAGCTCCCTGAGCTAGGATATCATTGACACACATGGCAACCAAGTCTTGACCAATGGTGTCGTGCTTATTGCATAGCTGGGCAATCTGTAATGAGAATTGGGAGACAAATCACACCCAAGCTTGGCAAGACTTGGGAACATCAGAACAGCCCTCCTGGATCAGGCCACAGGCCCATCTAGTCCAGCCTCCTTGTTCTCGTGGTGACCAACCAGATGCTTATATGCAATAGCACTCTCACCACTTCTGATTCCCAGCCACTGGTACTGAACATAACTGATATTTCATTTTTGACTGCCATGGAAGGTACATAGGTGACTATAATCAGAGGAGACCCCAAGATACTTTTATGCAACTCCTATTTATATCAGCCAGGCTTGAGAAAGGGACATTGACGCTATATTGTGCTCTTGGACATTTTTTCAAAAGTATACTGGAAAATTTGTTGGTTGCCAGGCCTCAGAAACTATGCCCTTCCATTTGCTCTCCTGTGAAGGACTGGCATCCATTTCAGACACATATCTGAATGTGACGCAAATAAAGTTATTCACTGGGGGGGGCGGGGCGGAAGGAAAGAGGGTATTGTAGATGCCAAGGACTGAATCAGGGACCTTTTGCATGCTCTGCTGCCAAACTATGATCCCTTTGCGTGGTAAACACTCAGTTACTAAGTAAAAATCCTGTTGTCAGCCTAAAACCTTCAAAAATCCATTAAACCTGCCCAGCCCACACAACCTTCCCATTACCTTGAGCTTTGTTCCGACACCATCAGTTCCAGATACCAAAATTGGATCTTTATATCCAGCTGCTTTCAAGTCAAAGAGGCCAGCAAACCCTCCTAGGTCAGCATTGCAGCCTACCAAGCAGGAAGAAAAGGACTCATTCACCAAGGTCTTGTTCACATGGTGGAGGTGATTTAGAGGGGGCTATAGAATTATTTGTCAAACCACATCCCTGCTTGGTTTTGCCCTTCTTCAGATCTGGAAGCAGCACCGCAGAGCGAACTGGGCAGGGAAAGGGGACAAAAGATCTTCCCACCATGGATCTCCCTGTTGCCTAGATTATTCTGCAGCCAATCAATTGGAATTAACAGCAAAGGTGAGGGATGAGCCTCTCCCTCCTGCTCTCCTTTCTCCTACATTTAACTTGCTCCACAATGTAATCCAGTGCATTTTTACTCAGAATCAAGTCCCACTGTATTCAACTGAGAAAAAAGTTCACCTTGCTCTGTTAACCTCTGCTTTACAAAAAAAATTAGGTGAGGGGTGGGTGGGATCCTGACGCTGCAGTCAGTTAAAGCGTCTCTATCCATATCTATATCTTAAATGGAATGATTTTCCTTAAATATATTCTGCAGGTCCTAACTACAGCACAGTTCCAGTATTCTGAAATCTCTGCACGATGGCTAAACTGCATGCCTCATCTGGAATTCTTAGTGCAAAACGTAAAATACAAGAGTTGCATATATATTTTTACAAAATAGTAAGGGGTATGGGTATAAAGAACTGAATTTTTCATGAACTTAATCCAGAAATGTTTTAATTAGAATGCACAGATTTTATCTTACCTGGCCTAGATGTGGCCGCTGCTAAAGGTTTAATGTTCTGAACCAACGTGTTACCAGCTGCAATATCTACACCACTGTCTTTGTAAGTCAGGCCCCTAAAAGGGCAGAATAGCCAATAGTCAATTGATTCATACATACAATCCATCTATAGCAGTATTTTCCAGTGCCAGTATAGAGGTGTAAGAATTCGCTGGGAACTTTTCCTGTGCCTTTAAGAAGTATGAGTGAGAGTGTTTGCTCCAAAAGGCCTGATTTCAAAGGTCAGTAGCTCTGTGGCAGTCCTTACGATCCCTGTGCTCTTGGAATGAGTGGTCCCTCAGCTGGGACTAGTTCCCTGCCTATCCCTGCTCCACACTTTTCACATTCCCAGATGTGTATCACAGCAGCTGCATGCTATTGAAGGAATAGGTCTACTCTGAAGTAAGCCCTACTGAATTACTGCCAGGTAAGTGGGAGTTAGGATTGCAGTCTTAGTTGACATGTAAGCCCAAGACTCCCGGGTCCAAGTCCAGTATCTGTTAAATGGATCATGCTGACTTTTGTCAACAACAATATATTTTTCAGGGGTTTTCAGGCTTATCAGAAGTAAAACAGGAACATGCCCTGTAAAATATATCTTGTATACATAACTTGTAATATTTTTAAAGCTACACATCATTGTCATCAGCTAAGCCCAAATGTATTTTGAGCACACCATTTACTCTCTAGGCATAAACTCAGATGTGCTAGCTATCAACTCAAATTCACTATTGCTGTTTAGGCTTAGAATGTGCATGAATGAGTCCTCTTACATCTGGCCAAATATTGCCTTGTCTGCTTTGGGGGGCAGGGGCCGGAATTCAACTCAATGGATAGAGCACACTACACAGATTCATATCATTTACCACTTCTAATCAAATACTACACATTCCATAAAAATAAAGCTAGATACTGCACCATTCTTAGAAACTTTATTGCATACACAAAAAGACTATTATTACAGTATACTAACACCTGATGCCATATGCTTTCAAGCTTTATACTAACAGTGTATTTCATTCATAGTAGAAGGCTATTTTATAAAAAGGTAGTACTTCTTCAATAGTTTATATATTGTGGCACTGACAAAAACATTTAGGTTAAAGGTTGGATTAATTCTACCAGTGCAGCTGCATTAGTGCAAGATGGCAATTGATGCAGTTATACTGGTAAAAATATCTTTGCTTGATCTTTACAAGAGTAGCCTCCAAATGGCTGTGTCAGAAGATTTTCACACGCTAGGACAGGGCTGGGGGTGATGGGAGTTGTAGTCCAATAGTATTGGGGTGGTGGTGGTGGTGAGATTCCTATCCTTGCTCTAAAGCCTAAGTGTACCAGCCTCTTGCATCCTCAACTTTTATTTCCCTCAAAAATGGATTAATTCATAGTAATATGAAGAGAGTCACTCTTAAGAATTTTGGGAGTACCAACTTCATGTAGGTGCACGTTGCTGTTTCATTCTTCCCACCCACTAGTTTTTCACTTGTTAACAACAAATCTACACAACCTTACAAAGAATTCCGGGCAATGTAGTTCCAAGAGGAAACAAAAAAAAAGGTCTCTCTTTGAGAGTCCTAATCTTCTCAAAAACAGGACAGATAAACTGTTTAATATTGTGTCAAGACTGTTGCATTAGTAGCCATGGAAAAAGTAGGTGTAAGCTATCTTATGTTTTGATCAATAGTGTTTTAAGTCTTCAGTAAAAGAAATATTTATTCATTACCCCTTAATTAATCCTAGTTGTTTTTGAGATAATACACAAGGATATCCATTAAGAATAGTTATATGAGGATATTGTATATTGATACAAAATTTTACTGAAACATGGAATGATTATGTAGTGATTTTCATGAATTATGTCTTATGTTTAACACGTATTCTTACTATCACCTTCTGATTTGGCCTCAGATAGGTACCTGGATTCTTTAAGGAAAGCTATAGCCCGATAACCAATATCCTTTCTATAAATGGCCCCTTTGAACTGGATGACTCCTACTCCTTTGTTGGCTTCTTCCAGTGCGGTGACAAGGTCCTTCTTGATAGCTGTCACAGTGAGGACTCGGCCGCCATTGGTCACCACTTTGCCATCTTTCATGGCTGTGCCTGCGTGGAACACCTGCAAACCCAGCTCTTTCGCCCGAGGAAGTCCTATAAGGTGAGAATTTGTTTATTTTTTAAAGTTTCCTGAAATCTTTTGCCATACATCTATTGAGTGCACAAGCAATTATAAATATGCCTAATCAAATAAAAATGGCAGTGAACTCAACCCATTAATAAATAAAAAGTTGATTAAAAAGGACACGTGTGGGCCATAACTGATCTGTCTGAAACCTCTACGGCAGGAGTGGCTTATATGTGGTTGTCGCAACGTTGCTGGTTCACACATGGCATCTATCCTAACATTATCCCCTTTTGTGTCTGCCTCCTTCACTGAGACCTTCAGGAAGAATTTAAAAATATGGCTGAAAGATACTGTTCCCGACAACCCTGAAATCACTGGCTGAGAGAATGTTTTGAAATTGTTTTGAGAATACTTTAAAATATGTCTTTTTCATTGCTGATATCCTTGGGCTCCTTCAGGAGGAAGGGCAGAATATCTATTGAGATGTTGATGGTGAGACTATTAGCTATGTTGGCTGGAGTCCAATGACATCTAGAGAATCATAAGTTAGGTATCCCTGTTCTATGAAATTACATCCCGACATTTGACACCGTTCTGTGACTTGAGTGCCAGGAAATCAATCAGTGCTAAAACAATTAAAAATAAAATAAAAAGCCATTGAAAATATTTATACTAAAATAAAAACATGTAAAATGCATTGCTTTCTCTTGATAATGTAGGGTGAACAAAGGCTTCAGTTTACTTGCTGGCATTCACACATGCACACACAAAGAGGACAGAGACAAAAGCACCCACCCACCCAAAGACCTCCTCACTCCCTTCCACCTATCTTCTTTGAGACATATGGTTTACTGCAGGGCTGGGCAAAAACATATCTCCAGGTGGCCAGACTGCTTGTATTTTACAGTTGTTGCTGTTCCTTCTCGCCTTCTGATAAGGTGTCATTCCCTAAGGTGGCTATGGCTACCAAGACATCCATGTAAGTTACCAAGATGGCCACATGTTTTGCAAAGGGATACCAAACAGAAAGGGCCCTAAAGCAACTGCTCTGAGGGGGGCCGAGTTACTGAGAAGTTTCTCTTCTTTTGGCAGCCTGTAGATATGATGACTGAAAGTGGGAGTGCGAGGTCTCAAAGGCTGCAGCCCAACACCCTGGGGTAAACCTCTTTGACCTCGGTGGGGCTTACTTCAGAGTAGACATGTATAGGATTGCTCTCTAATGCTGCAGTCCCAAGCACTTTGACTAGGAAATAAACCCCAATGAAATCAAAGGGATTCACTACTCACTTAAGTAAAAGGAGTTATCTATTACCTAAATATACAACCAGTGTCTGGCTATACTGTAACCAGTCTTTTCTTGCAGAAATTAAAGATGCTCTTTGTATTATGAGACAAAGTGGAAACTATCGCTTTAGGAATCAAAGGCAGACACTCAACTGGTTAAAACCAAAGCATTCGTTATTTGAGATAGCCAGCCTGCAAGAGACTCACATAGTCTCTTGTCTATCACATGAAAGTGGAAGGATATAATGTTCTACAGGTTTAGAACCTGGGTGTCAGTTTCCTACCTGTTATTTCCAAACCCTTAGGATAGCTTCCTGGATAGCCTTCACTAGCCATGACTACAGTCACAGCTGCCCAGTCTTCTAACCATACAGGCATGTGGCGAGATAATTTTTGATCCATCGTTGCTTGTATAACCTCATAAAGGTCACTCTTAAGTAGCGGGAGAATTACCTACACAAATATAGACCAGAGTTAGGCACATCTTTCTGGTG
Organism: Podarcis pityusensis; assembly: GCF_964106645.2. Classification (NCBI taxonomy): domain Eukaryota; kingdom Metazoa; phylum Chordata; class Lepidosauria; order Squamata; family Lacertidae; genus Podarcis; species Podarcis pityusensis. Next base: position 53,030,749 of record NC_138027.1, read on the forward strand.
TTACTTTAAAAAAAATAAGAAAACTAGAGAATTAACTCCCAGTGAAATACCATGGAAATGACAAGAAAGTTAAAGAAGCATTTCAATGTATATTATATAATGTATGCCACCCCAAGCACATTGATTAGGAAACATATTTTATTAAAACATGTAGAATGAGTTGGTGTAGACACACAAGTATACTGAACTTTAACAATATATTAAATATACCTTGCAGTGCAGTATAGTAAAGTAGTGAAGATCACAGAATTAGACTGTGGTACTTAACCATTGTGGCTATTACACACACACACACACACACACACATATATATATATATGTGTGTGTGTGTGTGTGTGTGTGTGTATAATTTTATTTATTAAAGATGTAAAAAAACAAAACAAGAATCCTCAAACCAGAAACAAAGGGTAAGTAAATATGTGATTATTAAATGATATTGCAAATAAACCTGCTTGATCGATGCTCACAATATGATCACACATTACATTTAAACCAATGCTTATACAATCATTCAGAAGAAACGTTTAGAGCCATGGTACCACGACATGATGCGCTACTTGTACTGGCACATTTTTTGCTTAAATTGCAGTGCAGTGCAGCTTTCTCTCATCTACCTGTCAAATCTGCTTCCCTAGGAGTACCAGTTGCCCCCCTCCAGTCACTAACCCAGAGGCAACGGAAGTGTATGGCAGGATTGATGGCTGTGAGAATGAGATTTGCTGACAGTGCACTTAGCAAGACTGGTGGAGCCTTGGCCCATCCCACAAAGAAGGGAGGGGTTCAGTTCAAGTGCACAAATAGTGACTCATCATTCAAATACATCTTTGATGCAAAAAATACAAAAATGGCAGGACTTTTGCTATTGCACAACTGCAGGAATTTTATTAAGTAAATCAATTAAAATTCTGGTTGCTGGAACTTAACAAGAAAAAAAGAACAATGAGCTTTCTAGGTGCTATCATACAAATAGATCTCCCACAGCATCTCAATTACTTCCACTCTTCCAATATTGTAAGAGTGCATAGTAACATTACTTTGCAGAAGTGTTTTAATATATAATAATAAAATAATATATATTTTTAAATAAAAGTTTGATCTGCCAATGCATTCTGAGGGATAAATGAATTAGTCCAGCGTGATCCAATCCATAGAGGGGTTTGGGAAAGAAAAAAGGTTAAAGCGCAATCTAACACATATCTGCTCAAAATTAAATCCCATTGAGTTGAATGGGGCTTTCTCCAAGGCAACTGGATGTACTGCAGCCCAAGATATACAGTGTCACTCACCTGACATTCCGGGTCACCAAATCTACAATTGAACTCTAAGACTTTAGGTCCATCTTTGGTTAGCATTAATCCAGCATACAGGACACCTAAAGGAAAAAGGCACAAGATATTGAGGACAAACACAACCAGTACATTTTAAAAGAATGTTGCATTATTTTAAGATTATGACTATTATTTCCACCATCTAGCGAAGTATGTGGAGCTTTGTCAGCAATTGTTTGCATTCACCGCAGTTGTCCACAATTAGTTGCATTTTTGGACTGCTGTCATTTAAAAAACAAAACACTGCTGTAACTCATATAGCAGATGCTCAAAGTAGAACTACTGAAATCAATTGACTTCAATGGGTCTACTTTGCATGTGGCTAATGATGGATATCACTCATACAATGATACTCCCACTTACCAATGTAAGGAATACCCTCTTTTCTCATACCATCAACTGTTTTCTGGAGAACAGAATTTCTGATTTTCAGAAGAAGTTCCTTGGACAGCTAATAAAATGTGACAAAAGTAGAGCTTTTAAGAATGTAGAGAATTTAACCAATTCTAGCAACAAGAATCTATTGTGTCATGCTTTTTTTTTTTTGCTCCTGGTGTCAAGAATCTGTTTTTCCTATTACTCATCTCTGATGACAGGTGCTCTTTACTGTAATAAGCTCTTACAGTAAGAAGCACTGTAAACATGAGTTTTACCTGAGGTGCTGGGGAATATGCACCCATGCCGCCTGTGTTTGGGCCCTGGTCTCCATCCATTAAGCGTTTGTGATCCTGGGCAGGTGGCATCGGGGCAACAGTGACGCCATCCGTAAAGCATAAACACTGTAAGAAAAACAAGGTAAACCATGGATGGTTTATAACTATGCCAGGTAATAATAGAAATTAATTCAGTGTCCAGGTTTACAAAGATGATTAATAAGTTGCTAATTACGAGTAGTGCCCTCCTAATGATGGGAGACAGTCCAAGGTATAGGTAGGTAGCCATGTTGGTCTGACGCAGTCAAAATAAATTGAAAAATTGTTCAGTAGCCCCTTAGAGACCAACTAAGTTTGTTCTGGGTATAAGCTTTCGTGTGCAGGTATCTGAAGAAGTGTGCATGCACACAAAAGCTTATACCCATAACAAACTTAGTTGGTCTCTAAGGAGCTACTGGACAATTTTTTAAATTTAGTCCAAGGTATTTTACTTTTACTCAGTTGGCATTTCTCTAAACAATATACAATGGTACAATACTTTAAGTTCATTTGCATTCGTTTAAACACATGCAATATTTGAAAATGGAGATCTCTTATACAAATTAGGAGCCAGGCAAATTATGTAAATGTTGATATAATTCATAATATTTTTCTGAAGGTGCTTGGTGAAATCCAACAATAGTCATACTTGCAGCAGACCCCTTGAAATCAGTGAACTGAAGTCATTTGATTTCAGTGGGTGTGCTCTAATATGATCTAGCGGGATGCCACCCACCATTTCTGGAAAACAGAAGTATTAAATTCCTTTCTAACAATTAAATATACATTCCATGCTTTATGGGTGGCCCCAGGAGTGGGTGTTTTGTACTATTAATATGCTGCTGCTGTTGTTGCTGGGGGTTTTTTCTGGCACAGGTTTCCCCCTCCCCCCCGAAAATTCCATATTTGATTTGAAATGGAGTTCTTACTCTTATGACTGATCAATAATATTTAGCAAGAGCCAGGGATCAATATTTAGGATCACTCAAAAGGAAGCCAATTTGAAAGCATGGAGACAGATTCAACTGAACAGTTTCACTAGTAAATGCTAATACGATGAGTCCCACTAGTGTAACTGGGTTCTTCCAACCTCTTCTTCTCCCCACATGCCCTCCCAAATCAGCTCTGAGGAGTCACTACAGTACATGTTGGGAGGAGAGGGGAGATTGTTCTGTATGGAAAGCAGAAATGCTTGCACTGATGGAACAACTGTAACATTGCAAGGCCAAGTTCCACTCAGCAATGCGGTATTTTGATTACATAAATAGAATATTTTTTGTTTTGGCAACTCACATAGGTAGAGCTCAAAACAGTACCACTCAGTCTATCTCAGTGAGTAGCTTTTAAGTCCTTAAGTAGTCAGGACTTGTACTTAATATACAGAATGGGCATTACCTGGCCAAAGTTAAGAACATTTGCTGAAAACTGTAAGTGATAAAAGTGATTAACCAACTGGACTTGCTTTATGAGTTGCATGATGGACATCAGGTGGGATCCATCAGAGCTGCTCCATGAATGGGAAGGAATTTCAGTGAATGGAAGAAAAGTTATGTCAGAAAGGCTGCCAGACATTATAGGATATACTTACAGAAACCTCTTCTCCATCGAGAAGCTCCTCAACAACAACTGTTTCTCCAGCTGTTCCAAAGGTTTTATCCTGCATGAAAAGTATACATACACATCTGAACATAGACTTTCATTTGTAATAGTATTCTAACAAATAGAATCTGCCTGATCCAGCAGAGAAGAAAGAACAAATGCTTTGAAACGTGTTCTCGATCTTCTTCAGAAACCCAGCAATATAGCAGAGACTGATTTCTTTCCTTCTCAAACTGTTTCTATTTTAAGATATCATACATTTCAAGTTCCATGGAAGAACTCGCTCAGATAAAAGCAACAGAATAAACACCCCCTTAAACTATGGATAGAGAACTTGTGGCCCTACACATGCTGTTGGACTCCAACTCCCATCAGCCTCTGTAATCACGGCCAATGGTCAGGGATGATGGGAGTTGTAATCCAGCAACAACTGGAGCTCACAGACTCCTTAACCTTGCCTTAAATGATAGTGCTACACATCCTTAATAGCACAGTTAATGCTTATTCAATAGTAAGTCTCTCTGCGTTTGTCGGGGCTTACTCATAGGTAAGCATACATAGGTTGCAGTCTACGTGGCACTGCAATTCTAAACATGTCTCAGAAGCAAGTCCAGTGCATTCAGTGAAATTTACTCTCCACTAAGTGCATTGAGGAGTGCAGCCTCAGTCCTGGTTTGGCCCAATACTAGGCTCCCAGAAAACAATTTTAGGTGTAATCTTAATGATAAAATTGTTTTTATTAATACATTCCCAACTTACTTGCATTATTTCATGGACAGCTTTGCACGCATCTTCTTTATTAGAGGCCACAATCACACCTTTCCCGGCTGCCAGACCACTTGCCTTTACAACTAGGGCAGGGAAAGCCGCACTTAATGGGGGGGGGGGGAGAGAGAGAGAGGAAAGCAAGCAAGCAAGCAAGCAAGTAAGTAAGTAAGTAAGTAAGAGGAATTTCATTCAGATATCAAGCTCTATACACATTCTCAAAAGCAGGGAAGATGCAACAAAAATAGACAAAGTATTCTCCCCGTGCTGAAAGATGCTGTACCTGGTAATAAAGGCACAGGCTTCTTTTGCATTAGTGAAAGCTTTCCATCTTGCAGTTGGAATGTCATGACGATCCAAAAAGGCTTTGGAAAAGCTCTTGCTGGACTCTAGTTGAGCTGCCTTTGCAGTGGGACCAAAACATCTAACGCCAGCAGCTGTCAAGTCATCAACAATTCCTAGCAGCAGAAATAATCCAAAGTGTTATGGGTTTTATGAAAAGAGTTAATTGAAACACAATCATGGCTCTAACCCTGTACTCTGAGTACACCATCCACACAGAGGAAGGTCTTCACAGCCTCGGGGAAACCTCAAAGGTAGCAGAGGTACCAAATACCGCCCCCCTTTATAGAAAAAGCCCTAAGGGGGCAGTCACCATCCTCTGCTCAGAAGCAACAAACTCCGAGCATGCACAGTGGCTGTGGAATATTAGCTGCCTTTTGCATAAGAGGCAATAGAATGGAATGGATTGTCATGGAAGATGCAAAAGCACTTCACACGGGAATATTCTGTGCATGTTTTACTTATAAGTCCTAATTTAAAATGAAACAACTGAGATGAGATTACAAAAATGGTATCTAGCTGTAAATGTTGGCAGAAGTAGCAGCTAGAGAACTTTGAGGCCATAGTAACCAAATCCATTCCTTGGCTATCATCTAGAGTAGCTATTTCAAAAGCTGAAGCAGATAGACAATGAGCAAAGAACTGTTTGAGGCAAACACGGTGACCAAAACAGAGTCACTCCAGATCTCTGAACTGTTAGCCAACCACAAAGGCCAAAAAGTACTTTTCCACTTTAATGTCTGCTCCCTTCATTACCATGTTCTGGTAGAAGAGATGCCCTATACTGCATGTATGTTAGCATACTTGTGTGTTTTTATACACTCAGATCGGCATATAGGAGTCATAAATTAGTAGATTAAACAGGAGGCAGGAATTTGCAGAATAATTTATTTTAGACATACCGGCAGCAAGAGGGACTTCTGGACCAACCACCACAAGTCCAATCTTCTGGTCTTTACAGTATTTGGCAAGAGCAGCATGATCACTGACTGAGATAACTATCAACGGACAAAAAGAATAGATTGGTTGCAATTAGCTGTTGTTTTTATTTACTGCTTACATTTGTTACTTGCCCTTCCACATGGCTCAGAGAGGCACTTAACCTTCAAAGCATCCCACTGAGGTGGGTTAGGCTGAGAGACAGTGATAAGGTCCAAGGTCACACAGTGAGCTTCAGAGCTGAGCAGGCGTTCGAACCTAACAGCTCCATTATGCAATCTTCCATTTGCAAATATGAATGGTTCAAGTCGCATTGTACACAGAAAGCCACATGTCTAAATTGGGAATTGTGAGTTCTAGGTCACTGACTGCAGTTAATATTAAGTCCTGGTGTTACATTAATTCCGGGACAATACTTGGGGAGACTTTTCTGTGAGTAAAGATGGCAAAGTTGCCCAACTTTTTGTAAGGAGATTTTTGAGAGTAATTTTAATTTTAATAAGCAGCACCAGTCAGGCACACACAAACACCAATATGTGCCAGCAAGGGAGAGAAAACCAGGTAGCACCCCCCCCACACACAGTAAATAAAATGTTACTCTCTGACTTTTATCAAGAATAAATAAATCCAAAGTCTGAAGTGAACTGGGTCATGTGAACCAATTGGCCAGGAGAATTCCTACCCCCTCGTTCCACATGACAAGCATTGGGCAGTTTCAAGGGGTGTTACAGAGGCAGAAACTGCTCATCCCTTGACAAACATGAAGCAATATATTTTAATTGGCCAAGCGTATTTAACCTGTAGCCTTCTTTCCTTCTGTGATGTGATTCCTGATATGGATTTGACAACTCTTAAATAGCAGAGGGGGTGGGTACTGATAAAGGTGCTGTGTAGCATTTTACGATAGCTTGAGAACAGGCCTTCTCTGCAGTGGCTCCCCATTTTGTGGAACGTTCTCCCCAGGGAGGCTTGCCTAGTGTCTTCATTACGTATCTTGAGGTGCCGGGTGAAAATGTTTCTCTATAACCAGGCCTTTGGGGGATTAAACATTCTAAGGCCTTTTAAATGTGTTGGGGGCGGGTTACTGATCTGTTCGTTATTGTTTTATTATGTATTTTGTGTTCCCACAAAACTGTCCTGTGATCTTTGGATGAAGGTTGGGTATAGAATAAATTTTCACTTTGGTTAATGCTGAATGAACATTTGGAAAAACTGCCCCTGAGTGACTTCCCCCATTTCTAAAAGAATCATACCAACAGATTAAGAATGCTTTTTTGTCTTCTAGGATTTAATTATTCCACAAAGGTGAAATGTAGAATATAGTTTGTGGTCAAAGGAGGTCTGGGCTTTATGGAAATTTGATTGTATAGAAATGCCTCCAGGGACCAAACATTACCACTTCCTTTTCCCACAACTAATCTGCTATCTCTTCTGCTTCAGATTTAAAAGGTAGATCATAGCAAAAACGTCATGCAAACAGATCGTGCACTTTTAAGCATCACATCATCAGGAGAAAAGTTTTCTTTTTTTAAAATTATTTTAAGAAGCTGTTTTTCTAATATATAGAGGCAGACAGACAGACAGACAGACAGACAGACACAGACACACAGATTACATTTCTGCATCTTCTATTTTCATTGGGGAAAACAACAGGAAAAACGTAACACTTATATAAATGAAAATACAGTAATCTTGACCATAACATTGGTACTGTCCTGTGAAAGACAAGGTTTTTGGGAGAGGAAATCAACATTAATTCAATGAGCACAGAGACAAAGATTTTTGTTTCATGCTCTACATCTGAACAGACCACATGAGTGCCACGTGAATGCCCAAGGCATCTCTTTCACTCTTCATGAAAAGGACAGCTAAATAGAGCATATTGGTCTTTATATGATGCAGCAACCCTTCTTTTCAACGAAGGAGGAAATGCCATCTCAGAGACTCAGAGTTTCTGGCACAGAACAGAGTAATTGATGCCAGCCATTTTAATTTTTGCTTCTTCTAATAAACTCACAAAGTAAAGAGTCTGAAAGATGAAAATGGCCACAATTTATCAGGGCGAACTACTGAAAGATTAATGTCGTGAAGCGAAGCATTTCAACTTACTCTACATTTTCTTTAATTACCTGCGTTAGAGATTTTTCCATCCTTAGATGTACCAGCATTTCCAGGTGCGACCAGTACCTGTTTCACATGTGGAGACTGTGCCAGTTTCCAAGCCAGAGCATGTTCTCTGCCTCCGCTGCCAATCACAAGCACGTGCTCAGCCATCGGTCTGTGCAGAAAGAAGCAGGACATGCAAAATATTGAGTGCTGTACTGAGCAACAGCTGTAGTGGCATAACGTGCCATTTTGCTTTCCATATCACACTGGTGTTTGCAACATAAAGTACCGTATTTTTCGCTCTATAAGACACACCAGACCATAAGACGCACCTAGGTTTTGGAAGAGGAAAACAAGAAGAAAAAAAAATCTGAATCCCAGAAGCCAGGACAGCAAGTGGGATCACTGCACATCGATCCCGCTTGCTGTCCTGGCTTATGGCTCCCCCAAGAGCTGCGCTCCCTTTATATGGAACTGGCTGAGATGACCGGCAGAATTCGAGATCAGGAAGAAGGGTCGATGGAAGAAGATTGGAAAAAATTTAAAATATATCTTCAGAAATACTGTAATATAAAAGAATGTTAGAAAAGGTTGGAGAAGAATATTAGACCGTATTGGCAGACAGAGTATAATGGAATAAGTAAATATGAAGTGTAAAATAAAGATAGAGGAGAATTAAATACTTTCGAATGTTAAAATAAGTAAATGAAAAGAAGGTTAGAAGGATTTGCTGGAGATACGATTCAAACTAGAATACAAAGCAGAGAGGTGAGAGGAAGTCACGGAAATAAGTAAATGGGAAAACGGTTTTAAAGGTTTAATTTGATTTTTTGTTACTTTTTTATGGTGATTTTTTGTCTTTTGTATTTTTCTTTGGTATTGTTTGTTTTTTGTATAAGATGTATGTGATTTGTTTTTCTTTTTCTACTTTTTTCTTTTTCTGTAATTTTTAAAATTGGAATAAATATTTTTTTTTTAAAAAAAGAGCTGCGCTCCCTTTAAAGAGTGTGTAGAGTGTGTGTGCGGCTCTTGGGGGCTTTTCCCTCCTTGGGGAAAAGCCCCCAAGAGCCGCACACATGCTACACGCGGCTCTTTAAAGGGAGCGCTGAGCAGAGCCTCCCACCTGCATTCGCTCCATAAGACGCATACACATTTCCCCTTACTTTTTAGGAAGGGAAAAGTGAGTCTTATAGAGCGAAAAATATGGTATATAGTGCAATGATCTATTTTTGACTGAACCATAACAGAGGATTTTCTTTATACATACCACACTAACTTTAAAAATATTTGAAAATGCAAAAAAAAACAAAAAAAAAAAAAACGGTTGGTTGACTGAGATTATTTTTGCTGCCGAAATGTGCAATATAGATTATACATTTTTAAATGCATGGTTAATTGGCTGCCTTTGCTATGAAAACTTTTGTATAGCTCCTGAGGGAATAGGTTCCGAACTAGTTAAGAATTTCACTTAAACAAGGAGTCCCCCTGTTGCAATTTTTGCAAACATGGCATTTACCCTTCCCTACCCCCCTCCAGTACAATTCTCAAGAGCAGCTGGTCATTAACCCCACTCTAGTCAATGTGTACAGTTCCTCCCAACGTCAGGCACAGATAAAAAGCAAACCCTGCCAAACACTTCTTTCTGGGTATGCAGAGACGCAATCCATTTGGAGAAGGGGGAAAATAAGGTCTGTTATGCTCCTTTCTAAACTCAAACCACTTTGCATAGTAGCACTACGCATGCATATATCCCACTTCCAAGTCAATGACTTCCCAACTCGTCACAACTACAGTTGGCCAGAAAATAGGATGGAAGAGGCTACAGATTTGCATAATAGTAGCAGATGCTAATCTGTTTGTATATTAAATTTGTATAACAATTTTAGAATAATTACTATAATAGAAAAATAAATGAGTGATATTCAACTCAGAGCAGATCTACTGAAATGAGTGGACCTAACTTAGTGATGTTCATTAATTTCAGTGGGTGCAGTCTGAGTAAAATTTAGCTGAATACCATCATAATAAGATAAAATGTGCTCTATTTATTCATTCATTTCATAAAAATTATATACTGCTTGATTATACAAAAACCTCAGAGCAGTTTACAAAAAAATTAAATAATAAAATTATCAATTAAAAAATAACTATGCATACAGAAAGTCATCAGCTGCCTCCACAATAATTCAATCACAAATCTGAAAGAGTAGAATATGGTGTACTGTACTGAGGTTCTTTCAGGATTTAATACACCTATCAAGACTCATGTGAAGATGTACATACCGTACTTTGTTCTCAGAAAGCAGACACAGAACAGGTTGTTACAGATCTTTGCAGAGGTTGCTTTGAGCACAAAAATTGTAATTATGGTTAAATAAACTAGGAAAATACAATGAAGCTATGCTTTATTTAGCAATCATTGGTATTTTAGCAATAAATGCAATATACAACTCAATTTTGCTCATCTCCCTTACAGTGCTCCAGCACTTGTCAAATAATTAAATTGTCCTTCAAATGTTTTAGTAACTAAATGTTACTAGTAAATGTTTTAGTAACTAAAACATTTAATCTGTAGTGAAAAATATATACTTTCGTATGATAAATAATTCAATTGATGACTTATTTATCATGCCTGAAGTGCAAATTAAGAAAAATCAACACAAAATAATATGCACTAAATCCTCAAGCCCAAACATTTGCATTTGGTAGCAAATCCAAGAGACTTCTGATGAAAACACCTCCTGGTATTCATGCTTAGCACTGCAGTAAATCAATGGGATTTACTTCCAAGTAAGTGCATTTTGGACTATTATAATAGAGATGGCCTGGTTTTACATAAGTCATTCTTGCTAGAACTGGAGGCTTACACTATGACACACAATGTACTTACTGTGATCTTGACAAGAGCAATCTGGAAAGAGTGGGTTTCCAATAGCCATGCAAAAAAGAAAGAAAGAAGAAGCAGCCTCTGGCTATATGCCTATCAAAACCCCACTAATGAGTGACCAATGAAGAGGAGACATCAGCTTAGCGTAAAGAGGGTGGTTACAACATTTTCCAGGGTAGATAAGATCTTGCTCTTTTTTAAAAGAAATCTAAATTTTAAAACTGCATTGCCTCACAATTTTGCACAGACTGGGATCAAAGAGCCATGAATCTAGGTCCAAAACTCTCAAGGGGCATTTAACTTGCGCTTCTCAAAGAACAGTGCCCCACAAGCCACTTGCCAATCAATCCATTTTTAAAACGTTCAAAAGTAACAATAGATCCCCTCAAAATTCCCAAATAAACACTCCCAAATTTGGGCATACTGAAAGCAACTCTTTGGATCTTGGCCATATTTTATGAGCTATCTCTATTGGAAATTAATATGCACAATATTACTCCAAACCTCCATCCTATCCTCAATGAAAATAGCCTCCTATGTAACACGGTACAGCTGAGGTGATGCTATAGAAAGAGATCTATTCAAAATGGGTTAGAACCATGCTTGGATCTCCGTGCACAGAACACTTTCTGCAGTCTAACTTGGTTATGAACTTAATTCATTCGGGAGGTCCGTTCTTAACCCGAAACCGTTCTTAACCTGAGGCGCGCTTTCGTTAATGGGACCTCCTGCTGCTGCGCAATTTCCGTTCTCATCCTGGGGCAAAGTTTGGAACCCGAGGTACTACTTCCGGGTTAGCGGAGTTTGTAACCCGAAGTGTTTGTAACCTGAGGTGTTTGTAACCCGAGGTACCACTGTTGCAAATGAAACAATAACCCAGTATACTTTTGGTACAGGATGTATTCCTAACACAAGCTACTTTTGTATCTTAAGGAGAAAAACAGAAAGATATGGAAGCTCAGATGCCTTAAAAAAATAAAATCAAAAAATTCTTGAAATATGTTACAGTTCAGAGCTTTGAAACTGCACCAGAAAAATGACATGGTGTTATGTGCTGTTTGTGGGAGGGAATGGAAGGGGGAAATATAATCTACATCAATAACATTTTAAGGTTGAAGTCAAAAGTCTTTGCAACCCTCTAAGTAACAATTCATTTTGACATGAATTGGCCACTACTAGGCAAACAGAATAATTACCCTATGCTGAGAAGGACACACTAAACATAAAAAAGATGTTTATAAAGATGTCAATCAACAACAAAAGAACAGAACCCTGCGGCACCCTCCTTTTCACTTTTTTCCAGGATGACAAGGAACAGTTAGTGAGCAACTCTTTGTCAACCAGGCTAAAAATCCACCTAACAGTTAGCTTGTCCAGTTCACAGTTTATCAGCTTCTCTGCAAACTGACTGTTTAATTATCTGTTCTAGGACCTTTCCTGGTATGATGACAAGGTGACCAGTTGGTAGTAGCCTGGGTCTCCCACCCCTTTTGAAGATAGGGGCAACACTTGCCCACCTCCAGTTCATAGGGACCTCACCAATTCTCCAATAATTCGCAAAGATTATAGACAGAGACTCTCAGATTGTATCACCAAGCTCCATTACTACCGTACTCTTGGGGAAAAATCAGGCCCTGGATATCTGAATTCATTTAAAGTAGCTAAGTGTTCTCTTACCAGCTCTTTTACTGTCTTGGGCTGCAACTCTCTCTCCTTGCATCATTTATTCTGTCAACACCAAGTTTGGCACTGCTTTTCTTTTAGGTGATCTCAAACACTCAGTTCCACCCCATATTTAAAAAAAAAGCTTGCAAGGCATTGAACACCCATAACATGGTACCTAGGAATTAAGTTAAACTTTATTTATGCTGGTCACATTGCTTATGATTAAGCAATACCGCTTTAATGTGAAAGGAAAGATGGGAAGCTCATCCCCAATGCAACTGTTTCTCCATTCTTGTGAAAAACGAATGGGATCAGTTGTCTTTAGAGAACACACAATTCATGCATTACAACAAACACCCATGAAACTTTAAAAGTTTGCACCCTAAAGTTCTAGCACCCATTGATCTTAAAACAACAACAAAAATTTTAAAGGTATGCGAAACTATATTCATACAAATTATAACATTTTTGGGGGATGCCAGTACTGATGGCATCTTGCTTACTTTAAAAATGCCTGCATCAAACTGAAATGGAAGCAACCCGTAAGAAACGCAAAAGATATTTGGCATTCCAAACACGGGTTTTCTAGGAAGTGCAAGGAAGCCATGTAAAACCTTAGAAGCAAAGCAAAGCAAAACAAAACACGTGGTCACGAAAATCTGAAAAAGAAACTTCTCTCACTGCAAAAGTAAGGGCAACAGTTCTGTTACGCACTGTAAAGAAGCACATAACACAGCCATGTATTTTTAGCGATGTCCACCCCCTACCCCCAGCGAAAGAAAAAACTTACTTTTCGGGCAGCTTTTAAAAAATGGGCAGTTTCCCGGACCATACGGCAAAAACTACATTTCCCAGAATGCTTCAAATGTAGCAATCTTTAACCCTCTGCGGGGAAGAAGAAAAGGAACGGATTTCCTAATAAACGGAAGGGATTTCGTCTAACAAATACTCTAGAGCTGAAAAGTAACAGCTACGTACGTAAGAAGCTAACCAGATCTGTGTCAGAGCACTTTGAAAATAAAACAAGCAGATGCTGGGCCGGATCCTTGTATTGTAGCAAACCCCTATCGTTACTAATAAGCTACAGGGGAGCTGTGAGCCAGAGATCGAATTCCATGGCTTTAGGACACGATATGGGTTGCATAACACAAATAGTTAAGAGACAAATGCACACCAATTTATCTCGCTGTTATAAAACTCCAGCCCAAAGCCTACTACTGTACAGACTTTAGTTCTATGCACACTTACATGCAGCAGAACTTAGACCTCAACTGTCTTAGAAACACTCACTCTGCATTGGAAACTTTCTTTCCTCTCCTTGCAACTTGCAGAGGAACTCCATAAATTCTAGGGTTGAGCTCGTGACATTGAAAACAAATTATGGCGTTGAGTTGCTGAATCTTGGCACAAATAAGCCTTGAGTAAGTCCAGCTGAATTCATAATGATTTCCGAGTAAAAAGTCCACAGAATAGTATTTAATTGACAACATTAAATCCGGGTTGTAAATTGGGTTATTCTGTTTCAGTTTATTTTGCTGTGTTTTATGGTTTACTATAATTATTTTGTATTGTATTTTTAAATTTGTTCTATTTGTAAGCCTCCCAGGGAATGTTTACTGATGGGCATTTAAAATGAATATAGAAACAAGCACCACCTCCAGAGATAACTAATGAAGTTAGACAATTGTGAAGAATAGGTAAAGCTAAAGGGACCCCTGACCATTAGGTCCAGTCGTGGCCGACTCTGGGGTTGCGGCACTCATCTCGCTTTACTGGCCGAGGGAGCCAGCGTACAGCTTCCGGGTCATGTGGCCAGCATGACTAAGCCGCTTCTGGCGAACCAGAGCAGCACATGGAAACGCCGTTTACCTTCCCGCTATTTATCTACTTGCACTTTGACATGCTTTCGAACTGCTAGGTTGGCAGGAGCAGGGACCGAACAACGGGAGCTCACCCCATCACAGGGATTCGAACTGCCGACCTTCTGATCGGCAAGTCCTAGGCTCAGTGGTTTAACCCACAGCGCCACCCGCGTCCCATATTTTGAAGAATATTCTAATATTAAAAATGCAGTATCTAAAGGTTAAGTCACCACATTTATTTTGACAAGATTTATGGCCTGCTTAATAAATGCTTCTAAGTGGATTATATAAGGCAAAGATAATAATTATGTGCACCATAAAGCAGACTATTGTTATGAGAATTATATTTTTCCTATAACACTATATTAACAATCCAGATGAAACCAATGTACTTTCCACTTAAAACTCTCGTTTTAAAACCCTGTGACATGAAAATATTTCCACTAATACAGGGATGTGGAGTCTTGTGATCCTCCAGCTGTTGTCAGCCCAAGACATGGACTAGGTTTATATGGATCTCAGGTTCTGCCTACTTTCAAAGATTAAACCCAGACCTTCTGCATGCAAAGCATGTGCTCCGTTCACTGAGCTGCGGTCCTTCCCTCAACTGTGTTATAAACGTGTGTACATGCTCCAGGCGTACCTTAGCCTAACATTCATTTTTTTTATTTAGAAACGCATTTATTTAGTCTTTCAGCAGTGAATAATAACACGACTGATGCCTTTCAAGGCCCGTCTCGGGAGCTGTTGTGTATTTATTTTTAGCAGTTCTGGGCTATTGGTGTGCGCGTTAACATCTTACGGAATACAAAGCACTGAATTGGGAAATAAATGCTGCGATCTTATGCAGAATTACTTGCGAGTAAACATGCACGGAATTGGGTTCTCAGCCCGCCCATCACGTAAACTCTGAAAGCTTTTGGTGTCTGGGGTGTGTGAGAGAAAGTGGTGTGTTTGTGCATATATCTGTATTTCAGACTGTGCGTGTATAAGGCGTCCTTCCGAGCCGGGAAGCAAGGACGGCGGCACCTCGCCTCCAACTGCGGCATCAACAACATGGCCGCTGTTCCCCGGTCGGAGGGAGGGCAGTGCAACGTCCAACTCCGAAGGACTGGGCCTCTCCGCCGAGAGCCGCCAGAAGCGTGCGGCACCTTGGGGTTTTTTTTTGCATTCAGTTTCATTGACCTTGTGCACAACCACGTCTGAAACGGGGGGCGGGGGGAGGGGACGGACACAGAGAGGACCGAAGCGTCCCCCTTGGCGAACAGAAGGACAAAGTGCGGGCCTTTAGATTTTTTTCCAGCCCCGGAATCAACCGCTGCCATTGTCATTGTGTTCCCAACTCCGGACGTCGCCTGAGCTGACGAGAAGCCAGAAAGCGGCCATATACAGTTACGCAAGGCGGGGAGGGGGTGCGCCCGGAGTCACGTCCGCCTCGCACCTCCAAGGCATCCGAGTAGGCGCTCTATGGTTCACTTCGACTACAGAGCGCCCATCCTCAAGCCGGCTCAGGCTCCGCCCCTTGTCGGAACGAGCAATCAGGAGAACGAGAGGGCAATCCGGAAGTAGAGGGCGGGACGAGGAGGAGCGGGGGAGGGGAAGAAGAGCCCGGCCGCGTCTTCTTCCGGTGTTGCATTGTAGAGCGCAGGCGGATCTGCGTCTCGGAGAGCGAGTGAAGGGGGGGATAAGGGGAAGTGGGGGGGCCTGCGCTGCGCGAGGCTGTCATGGCGACTAGCATCGAGCAGATTTTTCGGTCTTTTGTCGTTAGCAAGTTCCGGGAGATCCAGGAGCAGCAGTTCGGCAGGTAATTGGTCAGAGGCACCGGGTTTTCTTTTGGCGGCGGCGGCATTACGTGGAGTAACGGGCGGAGTGGGGGAGGGGCAGAGCGAAGGGACCGGAAGGGATGTCGAGGGAGGGGGATGCGGGGGGGGCTGTGGGCGAAGAGCTTATGGCAGCGGCCGGGGGGGGGCGCCGGGGGGGCCGAGGCGCCAGGGAGAGACAATGAAGGGCAGCTGCTGAGGGAAGCGGCGGAGCAGAAGGACGGCGTCTGTGAGGATTGGCGCTCAAGCCGACTTCGGACCGGCGTGAGGCGTTAAGAGCCAGCTTCGTGGAGGAATTCGGGGGCACCCAGAGGAATAAGGGTTTACAAACGGACCCTGAGCTGCGAAGCCGCTGAAGCGGGCCTTGGGAACCTTAGGCCTCTCCAAAAGTTGCTGAACTACAACTCCCATCACCCCTGGCTCTTCGCTGTGCTTGTTGGGGCGGATGGGAGTTGTAGTTCAGCAGCATCTTGGGGGGGGGGTCAAAGGTTCTCCGCTCCTGCTCTAAGGAAGCCAGTGTTTCGAAGAACTGCTCTCGAGGAAGTTAGCTGTTCCTTCAGTGGTTCTGGCCGGTAAACAAAGTATTAAAGAAAAGAATCCAATGAAAGGATGGTGTTCATGAAGGCAACGTTTTGTGAGGCTAAAGAGCCAATTCTAAATATGCATAGGATTTTACCGTAAACATCAAGAGTTGATTCTCCCTTAATCAATATGTAATTGCTTTTTATGGGAATTAAGTATTTTCAGAAATGTTGGGAATGTTAACTTAGTTGTGAAGGTTGGTAGAGGTTCCTAGTGGTTTTTTTCTTAGTGGTTTGTTCTACCTTGTACTGTAGACGTTTTGGAGCATGTATTGCAGGGTTATTTTTTGTTGATGCTTAAAGTGTAAACATTAATACTGACTCCTTAATAATATTGCTCTGTTGTGGGGTTTCTTTGTTAAGCACTGTGCAAAGAAAAATAACACAACTTGACTGTAAAACAGTCATCATTTAGTCATGTAGTCCATGGTGGAAGTTTCATTCACTGTGTAAACTCCTTGACTGGAATGGATGAGAAATTTCATTTATTAAAATGTCTAGCATTTTATGCAAACCACTTGGATAAGCAGTATACAAATTCTGTTAAATAAATAGAGAAAGTAACCAAAGTGACACATGAAGTATACAGTCCACAAAAGACAAAAAATAGAGTTCTCAAAGATTCAGTTCATCACATCGTGTCAAATCCCATTGCTAAGTACTGTAGAAACAGTAAAAGAAATACCAAAATCAGTTAAATCATATACTTCTGTTATGTCAGGATTTTTTTTTAGTACAAAAGTGGTTTTTTAAATAGAAAAATAGGATATAATGATACATGCAGTCTGAGATCAGTGCTGTAATAGACAGAAGCAAGCTAAACTTGTAAACAACCACATTTCTTACTGTACTCTTTCACTTTCAGTTAGGAAGATCTGAAATTCTCCACTATTACACAGTTAAGTGTCTCAGTGCAAGGCCATGAAAATTTTCAAAACCATTCCAAATGTCCAGTAGGATGCCTGTCACTAGCCTTATACACTAGCACCCAAAAATCAGTACAGTAAACAGAAGATACTTTAATGAAGCAGTATGTTAATCCTTAAGGACACGGGTGGTGCTGTGGGTTAAACCACAGAGCCTAGGACTTGCCGATCAGAAGGTTGGCGGTTCGAATCCCCGCGATGGGGTGAGCTCCTGTTGCTTGATCGCTGCTCCTTCCAACCTAGCAGTTCGAAAGCACGTCAAAGTGCAAGTAGATAAATAGATACCACTCTGGCGAGAAGATAAACGGTGTTTCCGTGTGCTGCTCTGGTTCACCAGAAGTGGCTTAGTCATGCTGGCCACATGACCCGGAAGCGGTACGCCGTCTTCCTCGGCCAATAAAGTGAGATGAGCGCAGCAACCCCAGAGTCGGCCACGACTGGACCTAATGGTCAGGGGTCCCTTCACCTTAATCCTTAATTGTTAACTGTTTTCCTTCCTGTCTTAAATCACCACATCTAACCTAAGTTAGTTGAAAGGGTATGTATCCACAAGGCTTCCATAGGGAGTAATATTGTATCAATATCCAAACACATCTATGCCCATGCCACCTACTGTACAGCAATATACTTTTTGTCCTTGAATGATGGTGTATAGCAGTACGCCACATGTGAGGCACATCCAGCTTCCTATTCCTAGTTGTGTTTGTACAGTACGCTGAAATTCCTTTCTGTTCATGAATGAGCAAGTCTGCATCCAATGCTATATGTTAATTGAATGTTATCGTGTTATATTATTGCCATTTGTTTTTAATGTATACCTAATATTGAGATTCTGCATATTTTTCTTTATTAGTGCAAAGTTAGGAAGCCAGCACAATGGTGAAATAAACTCATCTGAGCAAGTGAACTCTTCAGATGATACAATTACGTCTATTGGGAATCTTCAGAATGATCCACTAGTGCAGAAGATAGAACAAGTATTATCAGAAGTGTTGAGTGCAGAGTCACAGTACAAACCAGGTACATAAAAATATTTTAACCCTTGTATATAATTTTCTTTCAATGTGCACCTTCAGGTTGAAATCTAATGCTCTACATTCTTCAGTGGAATGAATTCTGTCACCACTATGGGACTTCCCCTTCAAATTCTGTCCCCCTAGCAGTCCCTCATGTGTCTGCATCTGCTCTAGAGGATTGTGGGATCCTCTGGGGGGGGGGGAATGGGGAATCTCAGCGGGAGCAGAGGAGGAGGGGAAGTCTGTACTATGTTGTCCTCAATTTTATTTTTATTTTAACAGAAAGCTCTTCAATATGTTATTTGTGCCATCTGTGCTTTTTGGTTAGGCTTCCTCAAACTCGGCCCTCCAGATGTTTTGAGACTACAATTCCCATCATTCCTGACCACTGGTCCTGCTAGCTAGGGATCATGGGAGTTGTAGGCCAAATAACATCTGGAGGTCTGAGTTTGAGGAAGCCTGTTTTTGGTGGTTTTGGCAGTTTTACAGTTATGTCTTTCAAAGTATTCTGCTTACCAAAAATGAGTTAAGTTATTGATCTTTTACATTTTGGAAAACTAACAGTGTATTGATGTAATGTGTAAAACTAGTTAGAACAAGTATATATAAAGTATTTTCATGTAAATGTTAAATTACGGCTGCAGCTCTCTATGCACACTAGGGAGTAAAGCATATTGAAATTACTGGGATTTATTTGTAAGCAAACAGATTTAGGATTGAGTTGTAATTGCCAAATTCATTTACTAATAGTGAAATACGGTGTTATTTTTTTCTGATTATTTGAATGGGATTCAATGGGTTATACGCAGCTAAGTAAGTTAGTTAAATGTATGTTTGAGTCTGACTTCATTGAATACAGCCCAATGTGAATGTGCTTATTGTTGATAAAGCTGGTGGTTAAGCTTTCACACATTTCATGTGTGTGAAGTCATTGCCATATACCTATGGTATTAAAACACTTGTGTTTTTAAAGTTAAATGCACAAAATCAATATATTGGACAATAGCTGATTTCTCAGATCACTGTTTTGTTTTTTGTCACCTCAGCTGCTGAATGCAGTCATACCTTGGGTTGTGAATGTGATCCGTGCGGGAGGCGCGTTCGCAGCCTGAAGCACCGCGTCTGCGCATGTGCATGACGCAATTTGGTGCTTCTGCGCATGCACCTGATGTCATTTTGTGCTTCTGCACATGTGCGAGTGCCGAAGCCCGGAAGTAACCCATTCTGGTACTTCCTGGTTTGGCACGGTCCGCAACCTGAAAACGCGCAACCCGCAGCGTTCGTAACCCGAGGTATGACTGTAATTTCTTTAAAAGATAGTGCACAATTTACTCTGGTCTAATGTGAATCATTTGACTTGCGTTTAATTATTTAAAAACTATTATCATTCATTTATCTTTTGTAGAAAATTAACATAATGCCTGAATAGTGAGACCTCAGACATGGTGTCAGAACCCAAGTTCCAGAAGTATTAATGCAGTTATGGTAAATTGTACCATAAAATATTATGGGCGGACTAAATTAATCTTATATAACCCTGGTATCTTACTCCTAATAGCAAACTCAGGTATGAGTGTTGACATCAAAATAGAACCACTGATAAACAAGAGGAATATATTGGCATGCTCAGGAAATCCCCAAGGCTTGCAGAAGTACAAAAATATTTTTAAAAACCAGTGACACCTAAGGGGGCAACAGTCTGCCCCCCACTCAACAGTGCAGTGTGGTCTGACTATGCCAAGTAATCATGGAAGTGAATTGTCAGTGAGGAAAGTAAACTGCTGAATGGGGTGGGAATGGAATGTAGTATCCTGAAGCTGGGCATGGCTGGCTTCCTGGCTAGAACCCCAAACAGGAACAATCCTGTTAGTTGAGGATACACCACAATGTTTTGCTGCAGGTCTTATAAACTTCTGCTCCTCAACTTAAATCACCTCTCTTCTTTTCATACTGATGTATTTTTTTAAAATTAGTGTTAGATTGATTAGTGAAATTAAAATTTGCAATATTGATTAAGTCTAGCTCCCTGCTCCTTTGTATATAAGAGGATATGAGGGACAACTTTGTTTTTCCTTTTGAATGAGCCACAGTTACTTGTTACATTAGGGACATGGGTGGCGCTGTGGTCTAAACCACTGAGCCTAGGGCTTGCTGATTGGAAGGTCAGCGGTTCGAATCTCCGTGACGGGGTGAGCTCCTGTTGATCTTTCCCAGCTCCTGCCAACCTAGCAGTTCGAAAGCATGTCAAAGTGCAAGTAGATAAATACCGTATTTTTCGCTCCATAGGACGCCCTTTTTCCCCTCCAAAAATGAAGGGGAAATGTGTGTGCGTCCTATGGGGCGAATGCAGGCTTTCGCTGAAGGCTGGAGAGCGAGAGGCATCGGTGCGCACCGACCCCTCTCGCTCTCCAGGCTTCAGGAAGCTATCCGCAAGCCTTGCGCGCCCGGCAGGAGGTCCCACCGAGCGCGCGAGGCTTGGGGCGGCAGCCTGTCGCCCGAAGCACGGGGAGCCCTCCGGAGGGCTCCCCGTGCTTCGGGCGAGTGTCTGCAAGCCTTGCGCGCCCGGCAGGAGGTCCCGCCGAGCGCGTGAGGCTTGGGGCGGCAGCCTGTCGCCCGAAGCACGGGGAGCCCTCCGGAGGGCTCCCCGTGCTTTGGGCGAGTGTCTGCAAGCCTCGCGCGCCCGGTGGGAGGTCCCGCCGAGTGCGCGAGGCTTGGGGCGGTAGCCTGCAGCCCGAAGCACGCAGAGCCCTCTGGAGGGTGCCCCGTGCTTCTTGCAGGTGTGCACAAGGCTTGGGGCGGCAGCCGCGGCGGCGGCGGGGGGAATAATTTTTTTTATTCATTTCCCCCCCAAAAAAACGAGGTGCGTCCTATGGGCCGGTGTGCCCTATAGAACGAAAAATACGGTAGGTACTGCTCCGGCGGGAAGGTAAATGGCATTTCCATGCGCTGCTCTGGTTTCGCCAGAAGCGGCTTAGTCTTGCTGGACACATAACCCGGAAAAACTGTCTGCGGACAAACGTCGGCCAGTAAAGTGAGATGAGCGCCGCAACTCCAGAGTCTTTCATGACTGGACTTAACTGTCAGGGGTCCTTTACCTTTACCTTTTTATTTGTTGCATTAGAACTTGGAGAATTTGTTTATTCTGATTGTGATTAGTTAAATCAAACATGGTTTGATATCCTAGGGTGTTTTTTTTTAAAAAACACAACAACACTAAATACACTGAATAGTTGTATGACATATTTAGATTCTGTAAAAATGTGTTCTTATAGCAGAGCTTGCCAAACTTTTCAAGCTAGTGGCACATTTTTTCGACATGCCACATTTCGTGGCACAGTAATTCAGTTTTACTAGCAAACTCGAGGTTAAACTATCGTATTTTTCCATGTGTAAGATGCCCCCATGTATAAGACTACCCTTATTTTTAAACCCAAAATTAAGAAAACAAAACACTAAAATAGAAGTGAAAATCTGGATGATCTGCGGTGGCAAGTTTATGTTGTTTTTGGCAATTGCCTTCAAAGTTTTCAGCATGAGGTGCATGCAGTGCGCCATGGTGCAGAAGCAAAGGCAGCAGCTGGGGCACCACATGCTTTCCTTCGGTGGCAGCTGCTGCGGCGGGGAAGCAAGGGGAAGGAGGCTCCCAAGCAGGATACTGAGGAAGAGCTGGGGCAAGGCAGTGGCCACTCTGTGCCAGGCCATACCGTTGAGCAAACTGAGCTGAGGAAGGTGGTGAGTGGGTTGGGGGCAGGGTGGGAGTTTGAGAGGGGAAGAAGAAGAAAAAAGGAAAGAAGGGCAAGGAGAGGTAGTTGAGGCAGCTCTCAGCAGCGGTGGTGGCAACTGCTCTTGCTCTGGTGGTCGAGCCAGCGGGGGCTTCAGGAGGCGAGCCAGTCACCAGCATGCAGCCCGGAGGGGGAGGAGAAAGGGGGGACGGCAGCAGGAGGGACCACCTCAGCCCACCCAAGCCAAAATCCGAGACATATGCTTAAATATTTAATAAACCCCCCCCCCCAGATGCCCATGTTCCGTGTACAAGATGACCCCCAATTTTTTACTAATTTTTTTTAGCAAAAAACCTTGTCTTATACATGGAAAAATATGGTAACCCTTTCCAGCCCCAGGAGGACCGCGGGGAGCATTTGTGCGACACACTTACACACTGCAGCTGACACACTAATGCATCACAACACACAGTTAGGAAAGCTCTGTTTTAGAGTTACATCAGGGTTATCAGGCATGTATAGATTTGCATAAAAAGTAACAACAACTGAGCAATTCTAACCTTGCTGAAGGGTGTTAGGATGGGTGGATGCGTAAGTTTGCTGGAGCAGCATTTTCACCCTGGAGGCCCCTGCCTGATACATCCATTGAAAGCTCCACAGGCATCTATCGACTCTTGGTGGTAGAAGCCAAACAGGCATTCCAGGGGCTGATGCACCTATGGTTCAGGTCCCTCCTCTTCTGTCCTAGCATGGAGCTGGTGTAGCTATTTTCCCTCTTGTTGGTGCCTGTTAGCACACACATATTTATTAACAGGCATTTTCTGGTAAATGTTGTTGCTTGCACACAAAGCCATCAGATTGTATTGTGCAAGTATTTCTGTTTCGTATTGATTTATTATTTTGTTGTGCTTTACAGTACTTTGTTGTATGGCATTGACTCCACCGTGTATATCTCCTGATCCATTTCTGAAACTCATCAATGTTTAAGCTGCACTCCTAAACAGACTTACTGGATAGTAAGGCAAATTGAATATAGTGTGATCTTTTTCTGAGTAAGCATGTATAACATAGGGGACCCACCTACTTAGACCCACCAGGCCATTTGGGCCAAACCATGCCCACTTTTCCTGTGGCTGATGTCATGTATGATGGGTGCAGAAAAATTCAAGCTTTTAAATCTAAAGGGGTTGGATCTAGAGAGATCGTTGAAGAGTGTGAGAGGAAGGTGCTTTTCCTGCTATTTCTAGTTATTAGAAACTCTCAAAAATGTTTTAGGGAAAATTGATCCTCACAAAAAGTTGATAGAAGCACCATCACAGAAGGTTCCTTGGCCCAATTTTCTGCTATCTCCCTCTTCCTCGTCAACCCTTTATGCCATAGCCTGTCTCATTCAACAGGGTCCCCTTAGCCTCAGGTGAGCTTTTTTGAGGGCCTGGGGCATGCCTGGGAAAAGATGGGACAGGGATTCACTTTCCATCCATCCCTTTCTGTGAGTAGATCTCTGCATACAGCCCAGTACATTATTGGTTATCTTAAGTTATAATATATTTTGGTTACCAAGAGTTGTGCTATGTTGTGCTTTCATATTCTTTTCTTTAAACGTCAATTCTGGTATTTGTTTTATTTTTCCATTTCTTATAAGCTCATTTATTAATAATAACCTCTTGAATAAGACTCTGTAGTATTCGATACAGTTCAAGAAGGCAAATTTGAAAATATTTTCAATTTGTACCTGGGTCAATGAAGTTCTTTATTTCATAGTTACATCTAATTTTTTGGAAACCTGAAGTTTTTTTAATGTAGTGAAATTTGTAATCCAAGAGATGTTACACTTGTATCACATGGGCTATGAGAAGCACCGCAGTTATGCATTAAGTAGGTGAAGAGTGAAGAAGAGTATTAGCTTTTGCTTGTGGCATCCATTCTTAGTTTGACATAGATGTACCTTTGTACACCAACCTGTTCTGTTATACTCTGTAAACCGCCATGCATACTAATGGTGCTGTGTAATTAACAATAAATAGTAATAAAGGATTGGATCCAGAATCTCATGAATGGAATTCTTCTAATGAGACCCTATTCCCAGAGGAAGGGATAAGGGAATTTTAACTGATTCCTTCTTCTCCTTTACTTCTCAAAAAGCTGTTCTGTAGAGTTAGGCGAAACCCCCAGGACAGATTTAAGGGAGAGGAGAAGGAGGGGATGTTCTGTTGCAGATCTTGATGTCCTTGTGCTGATGGAGCTACTTTGCTGGATACCTCCCGCTGTTTATATATAAAAAAGAATATTCCAGTTAAGCAAGGACAATGTGCATGTTCATTCTGTGCTTAATTAGAAATTGTATATGTAGATTCTAGTGCTGGACTGTTTCCCAAATCCAACGTATGATACATCACTGGAGATGTGAAGACCTGGAAAAATTGGGGGAGAAATGGTTCCTCCTCATTTGTTTGGGCATCTTTTCGGGCCTTTACATCACTATTCTATTCATACTGTGTGTTGAGTACAATTGAGGTGATTGATGCTGCCAACTTTGACTATGTCAGTCACCTGTTCTAAATGTAGTTGAATATGCATTTTTATTTATCTGGATTCTCCCCTGTGTTAGCTATACTTGAAATGGAGGAATCAGCGGGCATGGAGAAAGGTAATCTTGCTTGAGCACCTTGATTTAAAGCTATAATTTTGTAGTAAGTATTTTCTCCATTTGATCAAAAAGGATCTAGTTTGTACATGCAACATAATTTTTCAGATTATAGCTACAGCAAAAATGTTGGGAGTTTCTTGCTCAGTCTTCTGAAATCTGGCTTCTGATTTTTAATCTTAACACAATTTTTTTTTCTTTTATTAGATGGTGGCGAGGATACAGTGAGAAATAAATCTCACTCTACTAAAAGAGGCTTATCCGAAGAAGTAGAAGATGAAATTCCAAGGAAAAAGTCTAAGAAGGATAAGAAACACAAAGATAAGAAAAAGAAGAAGAAAAGGAAGAAGGAGAAAAGGGAGAAAAAATATAAAAAGCAACCCAAGGAATCAAAACTAAATGAGCAGCATAAAGAATGTGGAGATACGCAGTCCATTTCTCATTCAAAATCAGAAAGCTCGAGCTCCGTACCAAGTGCAGAAGATGTAGATCTACAGCCTGTATCTTCTTCGAAACAGACTTCTGGGTGGCTTCTGGAAAAAACTGTATGTGAAAACCTTAATTTAGCCACGTCAAATTCACATAATGCAAATAATTCAGTTAACAGCGAACTGGATACAACTAGAGATTCTACTTTAGCCAATATTCAAGAACTCTGTGAAGTCAAGCTTACAAATGAGAGAGAATTGGAAAATAACACCTACCAACCTACCAACGTAGCTTTGAATTTGTGCATAGGGAATGAATCTTTAAATATTGCTGATGTTGAAGGTAGAATGGCTAACATAAAAGAATACAAACAGCCTGAAGCTAGTTTGACATTGGAGGCTATGGAAGAAACAAGTGCTCCTGAAAGCAGTCCAAAGTCTGTAGCAGTACAACTGGAATATTTGGAAACAAGTTCAGCATCTGACACAATGGAGGTAAAAGATTTGGACTCTGTCTCAGAATCTTTCAATCCTGAAATCTTGAAACAAGCAGTAGCAACTTCATCTGAAACTGCTGGCTGTAATTTCACCAACCTTCCCTCAGAGGCAGCTGCAGAAGCCAAAGATTCAGTGACAACTCTGGGGTTTTTGGCTATGGTGGTAGGAAAAGATTTTGAAGCCACTTCAGAATTTTTGAATACAGCAAAAGTGAAAGCTTCTGAAATAAGCCCCGATCAGGCTACCTTTATGGATATGAAAGAGGATTTACTACATGACTCTGAGAGCATCGTCACAGTGAAAGATCTGCAACTGAGTCAACAGCTTGAGTCAACAGCAGCGTTGAAAGACTTGGAAGCAGCTTCAGAATCTCTGCATACAATCTCTGAAAAATATTTTGAACCAGCTGTAGTAACTAAACTGAAGCATCATCAAGAAGAATTAAAAATAATTACAGAGTTGGATGCCCAGAAATGCACAGCAGCAACCCCTGATGTTGAGACAAGGGCAGGGGTGAAAGAATTAGGAGCAGCTCAAGCTTCGCCAGTCAAGACAACATTGAATGATGCAGAAAAACATCAAATACTTTTGCAAACTGTAGCAGATGCAAAAGATGCACCAGAATTAGAGGACATGAAAAGCACAGATTCAACTTTAAAAGTGAGGACTATGGAAGTTGGGGAGATGGACATGAGATGCTTAAAAGCAAAATCTAAACGTATAACGGAAATGGGAAAGTGGATTGCTGTGCCAGAACCTCTTAGAATGAAGGGTGTGAAGAATCTAGATAGTTCTCCAGAATTTGAGGGAGATAGGCAAGTGAATTATTTGGGAACTCCCCTAGAAACGGTGGTAGGGAAGAGCGGAGCGTCAGGAATTACTGAAGATTCTGAGGCAGCGATTGATGTACAAGTTCCTGAAAGCATTTCACAATCTGAAGCTGTTCTAAATATTAATAATTTAGAAATGGCTCCAGAGATAGTAAAAACACAATATCTGGAAGCTTCAAAACATGTGGATGTAAGAGAAAGTAATACTGTGGGGAATGTAAAGGATTTTGGAAGAGTTCCAGAATCATTAATGACTGTGAAAAATTTGGACAGCATTTCAGAATCTCAATACACAAAAGAAATGAAAAGTGCAAAAGACATTTTTCGACTTGATGCAGTAACTCAGAGAAAAGATTTAGAAACTAGTCTAGAGACAGAAGAAGAGCAAGAGGAGAGAGAGATGGATGCTACTTCAGATTCACTGCATATGATATTTACAAATTATTCAGAACAGAGCCTAGAACCTGATACAGAATCTGAGATTATGATGAAGTTGAAAAGTTCAGAAAATGTTCCTGAGTCACTGCACATGGTGGATGCAAACAAATTTGAAGCACTACAAACTGGGGAAATCCAAGGCATTAAAACTGTAGATCCTGAAACAATAGTTGAGTTGAATGATTTACGTCAAAAATTAAAACCACTGGACAGAGAGGTGAAAAATATGGAAGTAACTTCAGTGCCACCTGGAAAGTATTCTGAGATTCCTATAGCATCTGAAACTGTGGCCAAAAGCAAAAGCACTGAAACTGAATCTCACCCTGTGCCCCGAATACAGGAGAAGCCTTCTGATGCTATAGCGCACATGGAGAAAAATCAGAATGGTGCTGAGGCAGCTGATTTGAAAACTTTACCAAGATATCAGAAACTAACTAAAGAAGTAGCTGTAGGAATATCTGACCATAAGCTGCGTGCTGAGAGTGAAGGCTCATTACTCATTTCAAAATCTCTGCAAGAAATGGATATAGTAAGTTCAGAAGGAATTCCAGAACTGGAGGATGTAGCAGTGATACAAGAATTAAAAGAAGCAACTGTGGTGGATGTGAGCAGTCCTAAGGAACCCTTAGCATTGAAGAATTTGCCATCAATTCCTGATTCTCATGCAGAACAAAATCTAGAACAACTCCAGTATGTGAAGACAAAAATCAGGGGAGTTGGTTTGGATTCTCTGTATTCTCTGGAAGTTAAATATGCAGGAACAAGTCCAGAGTTTCTGTTTTCAGAGGAATTAACTAGTCAGGAAGAGAAGCAGAAATTGGAAGAAAGGACAGAATCAAGAGGATTTACAGATCCAGAATCTCTCTGTGTATCAGAGAAAGAGAAGATTATAGTTCTAGAATCTGACGAGATTAACCAAGTAATAGATTTGGAACACAGTCCAGAATCTATGCATGTGACAGAAACATTTTCAAAGACCACCCTAACACCTTTCTATTTGATTCAAGCAAAAGATTCAAAAACAGCTTCAGAATCTACAATCATAGACCTAGAAGCTGATTTAGAATCTACTGTTCAAGCAGGCATAGAAATTGCAAATGATCCTCCAAAACGTGAATTGTTGGTAGGATCAATTTTGGAAATTGCTTCAGAACCTCCCCACCATAATGAAATGTCACGGTGCACACCAGTATTGCAAGTGTCAGATGCAGAACCCAGAAGTGAAGCACTGGCAGGTACAGATTTGGAAGCAGATTCAGAAACTGTATGTGTGATTGATACTGCAGAATTTGAAGTAAAAAAACCAGAAATGGCTCTAGCAACTTTGTTTGCCCCAGATGCGTTAGATATAAAAGCAACTCCCAGCTTTCTCCATGGAACTGACGATAAAGGATTAAAAGCGACTAAAACAATTGAAATGGTGGTGGATATAGAAAAATTGAAGGCATCCTCTGAATCTGTGCATGTATTGAAAGATACATTTGAACCCATTCGCATAACAGGTGTGAAAGATTTAGAAACCAGTCAGAAGGTGGAAACAAATCTAGCATTTTTGGACAAAAACGAGATGAATAATGTGCTCACATCTACTCCCAAATCTGATGTGACTGGTTCAGAAACCTTTGAAAGATGTAAACCAGTTTTGGGTGCACATATTTCAGAAGGCACGTTGACAACTGCAGATAAAGCAGAACAAAAGGATTTTGGAGTTCTAAAACCAGACACAAAATTGGCAGTAAAATATTCTGAATCTATTTCTAAATCTGCAACTGTTTCAGAAAGAAAGGATAGTGACAAAACTCAGTCTGTGTTTATGTTGGATGTCATAGATTCGGGAGCAAGCTCCAGTACTTTAGATACAAGAAGGGTGAAAAATTCAGAAGCAGCTATGCAGTTTGAAACAACTTCTAAACTCTGTGTGCCACAGGTGAGGGATTCAGATGGTGCTGTAGAATCTATATCCATACCTGAAGCAGAAACCAAATATTTAGGAAAAGCTCTAAATTATGAAACAGTATTGGAAATAAAAAATTCAGTAGCTACTGCAGCACAACTAAATACACCAGAATTGAAGTCTTCAGAATCAGTCTCTGTATTAAAACTAGTTGACTCTACAGGAACCCAAGAACTGGAAATTACTCCAAGAAATCTAGGTACAGCAAATTCGGATTCTGGTACAATTACAGGGACAGAAGTACTGGAAATAACAGGCTCTCAGAAACATAGCAAAGCAGAAAGTACTTTGGAAGTAAAATATTTAGAATCGGCTTCAGAAACAGAATATGCCCCTGAGACACATCAGTGCAAAGCAGCTCCAGAATCTGAAAGTGTGATGAAAGAGAAAGTTTCAGAAACAACTTCAGCAGTTGTAGGTCTGGTCAATAAGGAAGATTTAGAAACTATTGCAAAATCTAAACATGCTCAGGAAAAAACCTGCTTAGAAACTCTTCCACAATTCCTGTGCACTATGGAGGCAAGTGATTTGGAAGGAAGTGGCACATGTGAAGAAGTGCTGCATGTTTCAAAAACTACCCCTCAATTTTCAAGTATTGTGGAAGAAAAAAGTTCAGGAGCCACAATATCATCTCTGGCTACAGAAACAGCAAATGATTCAGAAAAACAACTAGAATTACAAATGCGTTTTGATGAAACATGTTCAAGAACAGCTTTAGAACGTACAGAAAACGACTCTGAACCTACTGTAGAAATAGCATCTATTGTGGATGGCAAGAGTTCTGAGGCAAATGCAGGGCTTATGAATATAGTAGAGTTGAAGGACACTGAATCCTTATTAAAATCTAAGATTGCTCCAGAATCAGTACACTCAAAAGAACCAGAAGATTTTGAAGCAACCACTAAATGTGATTCTATAGGGAAAGTAAAAGATCTGCAAGTTGCCCAAACAACAATGGGAAAAGAGAAGCAAATGGATTTTGAAGGAATTTCAAAATCTGTGTTAGCTTTGGGGACTCAGGATTTGGAAAGAAATTCAACTCCTATTTTGTTGTCAGAAAAAAAGATCTCTGAAGCGTCTTTAAAATCTGCCCATGCTCTTAGTACAAAAGATTCGGTACCAGCTCCTATGACTGCAGAGAACATAGACATTACAGAACAAAATTCCAAAGTGAGGTGCATGGCAGAGGTGATAGATCTGGAATCAACTACAGAACAACAAGCTAAGAATTCAGAAATGATTCCACAATTCACTGTGGAGGCGAAAACTTCAGAAGCAACTTCAGAGCCTTTGCCCAAGCCAAAGGAAAAAGACTTAGATGGAATGAAACAAGTCTCTTTGGAGGAACAAGGTTTAAAGGCTGCTATAAAATCTGTAAGTGCAGCAGCAGAAAACCTGAAATCAAACCAACAATTGTTGAAAGATTCAGAAGCATCTATTGAACCTTTGCAAATGGCCAAGGAGAAGGAATTGGAAGTAACTCTACAGGATTCTTTGAAGGATCAGGATTCAGACACCGCTCCAAAGTCTTCTGATATAATGAAGGAAAAGGAAGAAAATATTTTAAAAGACAAGAAAAGTGAAAAAGTAAGCAGCAAAAGTAAAGATAAAAGTAAGAGTGGGAAAAAAGCAAAAAGGAGTCGATCAAAATCTCCTTCTAAGTCTAAAAAACGTAAAAAAAAATCTAGATCACGTTCCACCTCTAGACAGGTAGCATCAAGAAGAGCACGTTCTAGAAGTAAGAATGATTCTCGTTCGAGAAAAAAGGACTCTACCTCACGTCATAAATCTAGATCAAAATCCTCTGACAAAAAAGAGAGCAAAGAATCTTCAGTAAGGTCTAGACGGAGACGTTCACGGACTTCTGATCGGCTTAAATCTCGATCAAAGTCTGTTGACAAGAGAGAAACTTCTGTAAGGTCAAGGCGAAGACGGTCCAGATCTTCTGATCATCACAAGTCTAGATCCAGATCAGTTGACAGAAGAGAATCGGTCAGAAGAAGGCGAAGATTGTCACGATCATCTGATAATCACAAGTCTAGATCCAGATCAGTTGACAAAAGAGATTCTTTGATAAGATCAAGGCGGAGGCAGTCTAGATCTTCTGATCGTCGCAAATCCAGATCACGATCAACTGACAAAAGAGATACCTCGGTGAGGACAAGGCGGAGGCGTTCTCGGTCCTCAGATCGTTGCAAATCCAGATCCAAATCTGTTGACAGAAGAGAGTCTTCAGTAAGAACAAGGAGAAGAAAGTCCATATCCTCTGATCGCCATAAGTCTAGATCCAGATCAGCTGATGACAAAAGAAAAACTTCAGTGAGGTCAAGGCGGAGACGGTCCAGGTCCCCTGATGTTCGCAAATCTAGATCAAGATCAGTTGACAGAAGGGAAATTTCAGTGAGGACAAGGCGAAGGCGGTCTCGGTCCTCTGATCGTAAGTCTAGATCCAGATCAAATGAAAGAAGGGAGAGTTCTGTGAGGGTAAGGCGAAGGCGGTCCCGATCCTCTGATAATCGCAAAAGTAGATCCAGATCAGTCGACAAAAGGGACACTTCATTGAGAGTAAGGCGAAGGCGGTCCAGATCCTCTGATCGCAAATCTAGATCTAAATCTGTTGACAAAAGGGAGAGTTCATTGAGGACAAGGCGAAGAAAGTCTGTGTCTTCTGATCGCAAATCTAGATCGAAATCTGTTGATAAAAGAGAGACTTCATCCAGGGGGAAAAGGAGACGGTCCAGGTCTTCTGATAATCGCAAATCTAGATCCAGATCTGTTGATAAAAGAGATAGTTCCATCAGGGCAAAAAGGAGACGGTCTAGGTCTTCTGATAATCGCAAATCTAGATCCAAATCAGCTGAAAACTTAGAAACTTCATC
Source organism: Podarcis pityusensis (assembly GCF_964106645.2). Taxonomy (NCBI): domain Eukaryota; kingdom Metazoa; phylum Chordata; class Lepidosauria; order Squamata; family Lacertidae; genus Podarcis; species Podarcis pityusensis. The sequence continues at coordinate 53,062,670 of NC_138027.1, forward strand.
AAGATCAAAAAGGAGACGATCCAAGTCGGCTGATAATAAATGTAGAACAAAATCTACTGAAAAAGAAGACCCCTCCCTAAAATCCAGACACAGAAAATCTAAGTCAAAATCAAAGTCCAGATCCAAATCACCTGAAAGAAGAAAAGATAAAGACTCTTCAGATGTTTCAGGAAGAAAACGCTCCAAATCTAGATCAAAGTCCAAATCGCTTGAAAAAACAGAGGGAACTGAATCTGTGGAAGCACCTAATCATACCAAGTCTCCTGAATATCATAAATCTAAATCTAGGTCTAAATCTTTGGAAAAAACGGGAGAGAGAGATCCTTTGCGAAGATCAAGGAGTAAAGGCTCCAAGTCCTCTGAACCATCTCGTAGGCATAGAACAGCATCACGATCTAGAAAAAACCGTTCTCGATCAGCAACACGGAAGAGGTCCTCAAGATCAAAATCTGATCATCGCTCTCAAACACGTTCCCGATCTCGCTCCCGATCATGTTCAAGACGATGGAGGAGGACTAGATCAAGATCTGTGTCAAGACAAAGGTCTTTATCCAGGGAAAGGCGTAGGAGATCTCGGCGAAACCGATCAAGGTCTATTGACAGGAGGAGGAGGAGGTCTGATTCAAGAGACAGCTACAGAATACCCCTCAGATTACGATCTCGAAGTCGAACACCTGTTCGTCCAAGATGCTCCAGATCCACAGGGAGAAGACGGAGCACCAGTATATCACCTGATCATCGAAGATCCAGAACTTCAAGCAGGTCACCTAAGCGGCTGACTGACTTGGGTAATTAATGTTCAGCAATTTGTTACATAGATAATGTTATGAACATAAATTGGTATCTCTTAATTTCTCGGGTTTTTCTAAGATTCCTTTATTTTGAAACAATTTCTTTTAAGTGTTGTTAAAGAGGGACATTCCAAAAGTGGCAGCCTGCTTGTGCAACAGAATTCTGCTCACACGTATCAGGCTCCTCTTTCCTGCTCTCTCCTTGCATCTCCCTGCACAGCTTCAAAATCTGCTCTGGAAGCTTGGGGGACCCTTTGCAGTAGAGGAACGGGAAGTCCTGTTTCATCTGCTGGTACAATGTTGGATATTTCCCAGTGTCGGTATATTTCACAAACCAAAACTTACATACGTGTTATTGTATATAATTTTAATGCCCATGCTGAAGAAATGAGAAATGTTTTAAAATATGGATGGGGAACATGTGGCCCTCCAAATGCTGTTGGACAAATTTACAGCTGATGTTTTACTATCGCCCTGCTTGCTTGCTCACTAGTACTGGAAGGGGGCAGGGAAAACACTGGGTTGGTGGTAGCAGCATGTTCCAATGCACACATACTTGGCACCTGCTGCCAGTCCAGGGCTCTCGCTGTCACCTTACCTCTCACATCCTGTCAGGTGGTACAGGGGGCTGCTCAGTGGCAGTGCCGCACTTCACACACGGTGACTGTGAAACCTCAGCTCCCATCAGCCATGGCTCGGCGGATGATGAAACTTGTGGTCCAACAACATCTGGAAAACCATAGGTTCTCCCTTCCTGTTTTAAGATAGCTGATTGTGCAAAGTGATCAGTTCTGTGAGTTGTCTGAATTGGTTTCAGAGATAGGAGAGGAAACGCTTTTAGGACTGAATCTTCCATTACTTGAGTGTTCTTTAGAATAGGAGCCAGGCATATTTCCAAGTTCTAAGTGCAGTTCTGGAATTCTAAGTGCGGTGTAGGAATTCATCCTGAGAATGGACATGATACGAAGTAATAAATAAATTCTTATTTTTGTAGACAAGGCACAGCTACTTGAAATAGCTAAAGCAAATGCAGCTGCCATGTGTGCGAAGGCTGGTGTTCCTTTACCGCCAAGCCTGATGCCTGTTGTTACTCCAGAAAAGAAGGAAGAAAAGGTTGCGCAAAAGTCTGCAAAAGAGACAATATTGGAACTCACTGAGGTAAGAGAATCAAATGAAACTTGCAACTATTACTATTTCAATACAAAATGCAGCATATAGCCAGTAAGATAACTAAAATCTGTTTTAAAATTGCAAGATTTCTAGATAGCTTAATGAGGGATGTGGGGTAGAGATAAAACATTTCTGTAAATTTTCAAGCCGTGGGGAAAAACCACATCCTTTCAGTATGTTTTTTGGGGGACATTGGCATATGTTAAATCCTTATTTCCTTATCAATGTAAGCTTCTTCTAGGCATCTGATAGATTATGTTGATTTTGCTGTCTACTGATGACATGCTTTTGCTGCTGCTTTATTGGGTTGGTTTTATACGTTGTATGGTTTTTATTACAATGTATTCTTTTTTCCTGATTTTATGTTGTTTTTTATGGTCTTAAAAATGGTAGGTTGCTTGGAGATACTTTAGGTGGTAAATGATTAATACTACTACTACTACTACTACTACTAATAATAATAATAAACTGCTTATTATTTACAACACAAATGTATCACTTATAACTTAGAATATAAAATCATAGCATTTTGCATATTTAGGAAATTTAAAACTATAAATTCCTTTGTTTTATAGAAATAAAAACTGCATATATACCCAAATGTCATATACAGTCGTACCTTGGGTCCTGAATGCCTTGGGAGTTGAACGTTTCAGCTCCCGAACAATCGAAAACTGGAAGTGATTGTTCCGGTTTTCAAACATTCTTTTGGAAGCCGAATGTCCGAGGGGGCTTCTGCGGCTTCCTGCAGCCAATAGGAAGCCACACTTTGGAAGTTGAACGTTTCGGAAGCTGAACGGACTTCCGGAACGGATTCTGTTCAACTTCTGAGGTACGACTGTACTTTCTTTTGGTGGATCTTAGTTACAGGTTTTTTTCTGCCCAGGTTTTCAAATTTCAGGCTTCACACCCATAATAGATCTCTTCTACTTTCTGCCCAATCTTGTACTGATCTTTTTATCCTCCAGGAAGCAAGGGCAATAAACTGCTTGTTTCTCACTCTGAGCAGCGTGTCTGTGTCATAGGTATTTCAGGTGAGAGGTGGAGCACATGGTAGGGGCTTTGTTGCTTTGCCTTTGGCATATGACACTATTTCAGTTTAGTGATGGGCATCGTAAGACTGAATTTGTCATTATGTGGTATAAGATAAATCCATTTATATTGGAAGCAAGCCAGATGGCATTAGATCTTCTGCACGTGATGATTTCACAGCAGTCTTAGTAGCATCTGTTGTATTAGGACTATGGTCTTGCAGATATAATGGATATCATCTCCAGGCCTGGTCTTGAATACGGTGCTGTTGCCAAGCAGTCAAAGTCTTTGATTCCCATAATTTTCAGTATTTGGCAACTGATGCTATATAGATTTAGTTGCTCAACCGTTGCCTCATTCCTATTATTTTGGTGATTTTTTTTTTTTTAAGAAATGCAAGAAGATTGCACAAAGCCAGGAGGATGATATTATTGTGAACAAGCCTCATGTGTCTGATGAAGAGGAGGAAGAGCATCCTTTTATCAACCATCCCTTTAAACTCAATGAGCCTAAACCTATTTTCTTCAACTTAACTGTGAGTACTACAGAATTGCAGTGTCAAAAGTCTTTATTTGATAATTTTATAGAAAATAATTGTGACAAATGAGACTCAGTAATAATGGTTTATTATAAAATTATTCCTTGCGATTAATGTTAGAGCCACCAATCGTGCTATAATGTATAACATTAATAACCATGTTCAACAACTTTTGAAAAATGTTTGACTGCAATAGGTAATCCTGTTTAGACACACTCTAAATTGCTTAGGAAATGGCTTTTGGAGCTGAATTGCAGATGTTCAAACATCTAATTAGCATTGAATGCACAAGCATTTTATATTAGTGCTATTCACATGTTTACTGATGTGGAGGGCAGTTCTGTGGCAACAGACATGGGTTGGTGCTTCAAGCCCCGTCCATGATGTTGCATCCCTGTTTCCACACCATCCTACATTTGTTTGTTAAGTGTAGAGGCCTCCATTTGGAGCAGCTTTACTTGTTTTATAATTGCAAGAGTTTTAGCTGTTTTTTATTTGTTCTTGAGACAGATGGATGCCAACAACAACATTCTATTGTTGCTACCTGGGACCTTACGATGATTAAATCTTATAAGAAATCTTAGAAATAAATGCTTATGATTATAATACTCTCTCCCCCCTCCCTTTAAGACTCCTACTATAAAACCGGCAGCTCCGAAAAATCAGGTTACTTTGACGAAGGAGTTTCCTGTCTCTTCTGGATCTCAACACCGGAAAAAAGAATCAGATAGTGCGTATGGAGAATGGGTTCCAGTAGAAAAGAACAAGGATGAGAACAAGGACGATGTGTTCCCCAACCCAGCCAATCTGGAGGTAAAAAGCAGAAAGATCTTAATACATGGATACCTATTCATTACCTTATAGATACATGAGTATTTAGAATCTACAACTCACTTAAAAATCATGGTCGTGTTTAATAATAACATCATAAAGTTATGAAATCATAAACAGAACAGATGACAAACACAGAATCAGATTCTCTAAAAATGCTTGATGAAACAGATACAGATATGTTCCCCTGAAAGAAATAAGAGCTACTGGCAATCTTTGAAAAGCAATCTGTAGAATTTAGACAGCACTCCAGAGAACATGCAGAGGCATATTTAAAGGATTGGTGTGCCATCAGAGGAGATTCTGATTTAGCATCAGCACTGTTCCTTGTGCTGTGTTTCAAACTGTTTTTGAAGCTCCCTGTGTTCAAAATTGGCTTGCCAAACCATGCCTGTAGCTGTCAAGGGAGTGGGGTGCGGGGAGGAAGACCCTCTATATGCGCAGAAGTCATTTGTATGTTCACCTGAATTATAGTCCTATTTTCAGTAATTCAAAAAGGATAAAGCCCACTGCCTTTTCTTATGTATATTCACTCCTAGTTTCTGTTTCTTGATCATGCAAAAGTGTTCAAATTTTGGGAACTGCCTTCTACATAATTTTTAACACCCTCTGTGAAGGATGCATTGCCTTAGCTCTGGAGATCTTCAAAACAGATGATATCTTTATTACTTTTTAGCCTGTGGACATCTCGTCAGCACTGACTGAGCGGACCATAGCCCAAAAGAGGCTTACGGAAAATACATTTGACATGGAGGCAATGTGTTTGTTAAATCGTGCACAGGAACGGGTAGGTTGCAGTTTCTTTCTTGTTGATCTCCCCGGAAAGGGAAAGTTGAAGACATGTTGGGTTGGAGCCAGACTACCTGTGGGCAGAACGCAACCCATGAGATGCTGTGCTGGTGGAAGGGGGCCGTTTTTACCCATTCCCCCTGCAACCCTCTGCGCCCCCTCAAAAGCGACTCTGATGGGTTGTGGGACTCTCTAGAACAGCGTGGGAGGTGGCCCTGGGGGCTGCAGTGGGGAAATTGGCAAAAATCGCCTCTCCCTGCTCATACACAGGTGGAGGAGCCTTTGATGGATCTCAGTCCCTTCCGTGAACAGAAGGCGCCTTCCAAAACATAGAAGGACAGGTCTGGATCCAACCTGCTGTGTTTTCTGAAATCGTTTTACTGTTTCATATACTAGTGGCAATATTAATTTTCAAATTGCTTATACTTTGAAGTTTAGTCTGAACTCAACATAATTCTGGGTAGAATGTGGACTAGAAACAACCAAGTTAGCTTTCGTATGTTCTAAACTTAGACTTCCAAACATTGAAAGGATGCTATAATTCCTTTTATTTTTGCAAGTTAGATTCCCAGTACAGTACCATGCTTTGAAATGAAGTGGTTTACAAAGAAAAATGCTTCTGAGGTGATTTTTTTCTTTTCTTTAAGGAAGTACCTGGATAGCTCAGTTGCTTAGAGCGTGGTGCTGCTAAGACCCAAGGTTGCAGGTTCAATCCCCATATGGGATAGCTGCATATTTCTGCAATTCTATGATTCTGAGCAAAATATGGTTTTTCTTCTCAGTTAAAGAATGACACCGCAAAAGAAACATAGCAGTAGGTGAAGCGGCATTAGCTGGTGGGAATTTCCTCAGAACATCAAATTTTAAGTTATTTTTAAACGGATTATGATTCTACTGTGTACCATGTAAAAGTATATAGTGGCTGTTGCTACCACAGTGCGTGTTTGCATTTGGGAACTTAGTAATTAATTATATTGTTATGTTCGTTTATGGTTGCAGATTGATGCCTGGGCTCAGCTGAATTCCATCCCAGGCCATTTTACAGGAAGCACTGGAGCACAGGTCTTGTCATCAGAACAGTTATCCAACAGCGGTCCCCAGGCTTGGATTAAAAAGGTAGATGATATTCAGACAGATGAGTCCAAATGTCACATGATAAATTCCTTTGAAATCACTGGAAGAAGTGACAGTGACCCACTTAGGACACTAATAGCTTCCTAAAATAGGTGCAGAAAATAAATGAGTTAATTTACTTCTGTGTTCTGTCAAGATGTGTTGCACTCTTGTTTTGGAATCTGTATCTACTATGCCTAACTAGCTCTGTGTTAATACTGGTTTCGTAGGTTACCTGTAGAAACTGGGAGAATGATCTATGCTCACGTTTGAAAAGAGTTGTTTTAATTACTCCCACGGTTACTGTTATCTTGTGCTGAAATTGTCCTGAAATGCGGGGTACAATTAAATGATGCTGTTCCATTACTTACCTAGCCAAGAGATCAATCTGGTTGCGATTTCAGTAAAATTTTGACAGTGAATTCAATAAATGATTGCCAGAGGGCTGTAAAAATCCACTTGCTTGCTTCTGTTGGCGGAGAGATGAGAATCTGAAAATGGCAGGAGAGCTTTTTCTCCATAGTTTAATGTTCTTACCACTTGGTAAGAGGCAGGGGACTTAACTTTTCTCTCATTTAGAGAGAGAGAGAGAAAGAGACAGGCCCCTAATCCCTGCCTGATCTTGCAGCACCATCTGGAAGGACTGGACTTGCTTGATCAGGTATGAATAGAGGAGGCTTTGCCTTAGGTTTTCCCGAATTGTGGGGGTAGAATCGGGAAAAGGCTTGTTTTTGTTGTCCTTCCTAAGGGAGAATTATTGGCTGGCTTGATGAAGTTAGTATTGGTGAGGGATAGACAAGTTGATCTGAGCATCTTACACAAATATTAGATGGAGGAGGGAATTGCAGTCTGCTGAGCAAGGGATTAGCAGAGTGTATGTGTTGGTAGGGTGGGGGCAGAGGAAAAGCTGAACATATTTATTTGCCTTTAAGTTAAGAAAGCAACAAAGGCAACAACAACAACAACAACAAAAAAGGATGCTTGGATACTTCACTCACAGCTGATTTTTATAACTCAAGCCCTGACCTGCTTGTAGAACTTAATGGTGTATTTGATGACTTTAAAGGGGGAAACATCAAAGGTGCCTTGAACTTATGAGTCATAATTTGTGCAGCTAGGTTTCAGAATTGACTACGCAGTACTGGAGAGTTCAAAAGACTGGGGTGGAGTTAGCTTGTTTGCTTGGCAAGTATATTTTTACAGTCTCAGTGAAAATTCTTTCTCCATGTACACTCCTCCAACAGAAATAATTTTACCTTCTAGCTCTGATTGGTTTTTATGTAGCACTATTTCTTGGAGCCAATGGTTTGAAAAATGGGCTGTAGTTGAGTCAATATAAGCGCTTAGATACAGTAACCAGAGAGTTTTTTAACTGTATTCTGTTGATAAAATGTACTATACTCTTTTACACTTTTGTAATTAAACTATATGGGAAATACTGTAAATATATTATTATCTGTAAATATTACCTGCTGAAAAGGTTTTCTTTGTGGATATAAAAGTGGGGAGCCAGGGGTAATTATGGAATGGCAGCCGCCATTTTAGCGAAGGTTTTGCTGAAGCTTCCATTGTGTGTTTGTCTTTCATCACCCATGTACAGTTCACAAAAAGTCATACTTGCTATAATTTAATTGGTAGTGTATCAATTAGGCATACACCAATTATTTTTAATAAAATCTAGAAGATTGAACAAATGATTCTTGAATCATGACATCCTTAAACTGAAGAGTTCCAAATAATGGTTCTTTGCCCTTTGTAGCAAGAAGTGTCCAGGGGTATGTCCATTTTCAAGCAGTAATGGTTCCATATTTTGCCCTATTCAGCTGCTAGAGATTGACCTTGGATTGACCATCTTAAAATGCTCAAAAGCAAGGTGGTGTTGATGATGCCACCTGATAGCAGTAGTGCTAGGGTGCTCATGACTTCCTTCGCTTAAGATTCTCGAAACAGGATATACAGTCCTTAGACTTTCATAGACCAAGAGTTCTCATTGGTTCTCCTGTGCTGTAATGATTTTCTCTACTTGATAATATAAGCTTATCATGTGGACTGTAGGCACAATTGCTTTCTGCCCTTTTTGAAATCTGCTTAGTTATGCCTAAATCCAAGTCATTGGTACTCGTGATGCAAGGAGCACTGAGGGCCTAGGACATGGAGCATGGCTCTGTCAGGAGTAGGAAGAATCCTGCTGGGGAACTTTTCATGTGAGTTTGCTGAATTGTAAGCATAGGTGGGGATGGCAAAGCACTGGCGTTTGCATCCTGTGTCCCATCCCCCCCCCCCACTTTGTATCCTGAGTCCTGTATCACCTTAGATACCAAAGAAATGTTGAGTAGAACATTTCTCCTGAAGTCTGTGAGATCGAATTGCCATGCTCTCTGGTAATAGTTGGCCCTATCTTCACATGCTTCTTCAAGTTCAGAGTGTTCCTGAATTGTTTTCACATAGGGTTAATGGAAAGTCCGTCAGTGGGCCCCCTCCTTGTAAAGTTTAAGTCTTTCCAGTGACAGGCAAATCAGATGTCTATGGAAAACAGTTCCTCGTAGGTTTTCTAGAATTTGTTATTCAAAAAGTCACTTCATTTGAAAAATTATGAGGAGATGGATGCTCCTTTCCTATTCAAAACTTTCTAGCTGAGTGATGGAAGTCAGGCTGTGAGATGCAAAGGAGACAAGATCTCTCTGCTGCCCACAGTGTAGAATTCCTGAGATTGAAAATACTTTTCTACAATGTATTTGGACTTTCTTCATTTATCCTGTGGGTACTAGGTGCTTTTCCTTGGAAGTAAATCTCATGGTGAAGTCAGTAGGACTTGTGTCCAAGTCAACATGAATATGATGGGGATTTTCTTTGGGGGTGGAGGTGGGAAATGAAACCATAAGAAAATCAAATTCATTCATCATTACCCAGATTAATAATATCTCACTTTACTTTCTACGAACGCAGAAATCGGGGTGCTTTGGAGTCTTCTAGATATTGTACTACTTTGATTCTGTGGTGAATTAATTAAGGAACCTAAAGTAGAATTGGTGATTTGTTTGAGAAATGAAAAATTACATCAGTGTTGCATTTTTAAATTTTTTTTTAATTAGTTTTGGCAGAGCATAACAAAATTCAGTCACTATAGAGTTAACTTGAGATATTCTTGTTAATATGCTTCATGGGATAGAAAGAAGGCCACATTAAAAAAAACCCAGTAGCAATTTGTTGTTTGGTTTTATTTAAATTTGTTTGACTTTTAGTAGTGTGATATCAAATGTTTGGGCATTAGGTTGTTGAACAGTATTCTGAAAAGAACACTTTCAGGCAGAAATTATTTCTGTTTTGCATTATCATCAATGATGTAATCAGTTCACAAATGCAAATATATTAAACTCTTCACAGCACACGTGCAAGACATTCATTCTTCCTTTAGGATTATTTTATTTACTTACTAGGCTTTTTGGAGGGAATGCTTTTAAAATACTTGTGCCTAGTTTCAAAGAACTGCACAACTAATTCCATGTGCCTGTGGGAAGTCTGTTTCTGGAAAAACTTTCCTCCATGCCACATAGAAAGCCTCTTTTGAAACTGAAGGGAAGCTATTTGTGATATGGGCTGGAGTGAAAGTTTCACTGGGAATGCCTAAAGTATCTCTTTGGAGTCTAGCCACAGTCCAATTCTGCACACGTTTACTCAAAAATAAGTTTCATAGTATCCACTGAGGCTTACATCTTGTAAGTGCTTGGGACTACAGTCCTATTTTTTTGTTCAACCTATATTGTATTTGGACTTGTGTGCACAATTGGATTGATTACAGTCGTACCTCGGAAGTCGAACAGAATCTGTTCCGGAAGTCCGTCCGACTTCCGAAACGTTCGACTTCCTGAAGTCAGTCGGAAGCTGTGGAAGCCCCATTGGACATTCGGCTTCCGAAAGAACCTTCGAAAACCAGAACACTCACTTCCAGTTTTTGATCATTTGGGAGCCGAAACATTTGACTCCCAAGGTGTACAATGACATAGTTGTAGAAAAGCTACTGTAGTGTGTCACCATGTACGCAAAAAGAACTTTGGGCACCCCAAGTGATAGAAATTTTATAATATTCTTCTACATCCTGTTTGCTAAACGAGAGAGTGAAAAGGTTCTGTGAAACGAGAATTGGCACTGTATGGTATTACTGGAAGTAAGGGGACAGCCCTTCCAGAGCTCTAGCATGATGCAGAATGTTGTGAATGAGTGGAGGGCGAAGAGGTGAGAACGTTTGCCTGCATGCTGTGGCTGTTCTGAATGCTGTGCTGTTCTGAAGCTTCCCCTGTCCCAGTACTGTGTCCCACTTCAGGATCTGGAGGGCCTTGACTACGCTGACCTTTGTGATTGCTGCAATGAACAGGATTCGTGCTGCTGAGAGTGCCCAGGTGAAACAATTATAGGAGAGAGGGGTAGTGCTTCATTGGTGTTGGACTGTAATGATGATCTTCCCTTACTTCAGAAATCAGTGACTGCCAATATTAATGTTTCCTGAGAGCAATTGCAAGATCTCCAACAAAGTAAGCATTTTGTGATAACAACAAACAAGGAAATTGTGAGCAAGGACAGACGTTTTAATTTCTCTTAAGGAGCTGGATTGGTGTATACGTTTCTAAAAAGTGGGGAAATTGTTTCACTAATTCAGGATTCTTTCCGGAGGCTTAAGCAGTAGCCCATGTATCTAACCGTAAAAAAAACCAAAACCTAACTTGGAAGTACATCAGGCATGAGAAACGTGAGTTGTGTTGCTGGACAACAACTCCCATCATCCCTGACCTGGCCATGCTGGAGGACCACAGGTACCTCACCCCTCATGATATTTTTTCTCTACATGCAAGTTAAACATGATGATATGTTAAATATCTATTTCTCATGAAGTCACAAAAGTAATTGTTGGCTTTCTATGGGTAATATATTTTAGGGCAAATAGTTTCAGCTGCAAGTCCACACACATACAAATGTGTGTGCACTTGCACACATGCACACCCACCCACTTTAGAAATGCAAAATATGGCAATTAGCATCCTGGAAATTTCAGCATTTTTTAAAAGGTGTGTTTCTGCCATTGTGGTTGCAGAAAACAGCTTGGAAAAATACATTGTGCCTTTTCTGAAGACTCAGAAAGCAGAATGGAACTAGGTTGTGATTTCTAGTGATCAGGAAGCAGGAGTTAATTGAAGTAAAACCTTGCCACAAGTCCATTGATTTCCGGGGGCCTGCTTAGGAAATGACTTTGTTGGATACCGTTCTAGAATTTCACTACCCTGTGCAGCTCCCAATCCGTTCACCAAGATTGTATTCTTTATTTTCACATTAGTGGCCATGTTACACCAATCTCAGCATCCTGAATTTAGGAAGAAGTGTATTATGGAAAGTAAACATGCAAAACCTATGCTAAGTGCAAAATATTGGATTGTGTGTTATTTGACAGCACTGGCAACCTTTCTTGCTGTTTTCCTCCTCCGTCTTTGCTTGTTTGGCAGCAGGCTTGACCTTCTGGGCTTGTTACCCATAGGTACAAGTACAGGCATAGAGCAAGGATGGGGAACCTCTGGCCTGTAGGCCAACCTTCGGCTGCCAGGGAGTCCAGTTTTGCCTGCCAATGCCATTTCCCCCAAATTACACCCTTGCCCATGGTTTAGGGTCTAGGGCGAAGCAGACCCCTACAGAGAGCAGGATTGAATGTTCCTCCCATCAGCTGGTGGGCAGAGCAGTTGATTCCTTCATCTACTCTGCAGGTCAACTCTTGACAGATGGGTGGGACTGCCCATCTATCTGTGTATGTCATAATGTCAGATGATTGAAAACTGAGTAGGTCCCACCCACTTGCCAAAGTTGACCCATCAGGCCTCTGGGCTCAAAGGTTTCTCCACTCCTGGCAACTTCACTGCCGCCGTCCATTGTAATTCACATACCATATTACCATGCCTTTATCCATGTACAGAAAACTATAATAACCACTATGTTTGTAGATGGGGGAGTCCTGGTGTCTGTGAGAAATATTTATTTGGATCAGAAGAGGTTCTCCGTAAAGCACTGGTATTAAGTTTAACTTCTTTATAAATATTGCAAATACTATCAGTGGCAGACTTGGTCTGCTCACTGTAGTCCGTTCTGTGTTTTTCTTATAGGTATTCACCCTTGCACCCAGGATTGGGTATTCCTGGAGTTCCCATTTGTGTGGGCTTCTCTTGGCATTGAATGAATCTGGTAAATTGTAATTTCTTTCCTCTTTGGTTTCTAACTCTGCTTGTGCCAGTCTAGTATTGCATTGGACCTTTCTTTTTTTGTGCCAGTATCGATTCCCTCCTCTCCTTGTACACACAGTTCTTATCACTAGGTCCTGAATATTAGGTTTCAATTCCTGGTCCTGTAAATTGAAGATGAATCTATCAAGCCTTTCCCACCTCATGAAGAGGAAATAGCTTAGCACCATCTAGTGGTAAAAGACCTAAAGTTCAACTAGTTTTGCGTGGCATAGGAAAATTTGAAGATTCGCACATGGTAAATTGCCATAGAAGTGACAATATTCAAATGAAAACATAAATGCCTTTGGGTAGCTAACAAAATAAAGTACCAGTTTCCCCATTGCTCTTTCTTGCTGCTTCTATTAAGCATTTGCTTTTAAATTAATCTTGCTGTTAATTATATCTAACTTTTAGAATATTTTAGACATTCCCCACATGATTCAAATTGTTGGCCTTGCTAACAGAAGCTTTACTTAAGTGGAAATTAATCCTACTTTGACTGCCACACACTCTAACTATACCAATTAGTACTTTTGTGTGAATTTTTAGAACAGATTGAAACAGAAGGTTTAGTGACATTGTGAATTATGTCAAAATGGAATTGTGTTTCTGTCACTTCAAGCAGTGGTTCAGTTTCCACATAATGTTTTCTGTGCTTATAAAAAGTCTATAAACATTATGGTGGCGTATAAACCTGACATCATGCCTTACTATGTTGGCAGTTGCCGTATATAATAAACATTGTTTCTCCCATCTAGATAGTGAAACCTACGTATCACTACCGTTAGAAAAGTTTCTGAAATAACTTGTGTGACTTTAGAGGCTTGCTTGGGTGGTAAATATCTAGTTAACAGAATGAGCTTCCTTGACTCTGCTGCATTTGATAAGGAGTTGTGAGGTACTATCCAGAGAGCAAGGTATGCTGAAGTCCCATTGAAATAAATACCACCTCAATGCACTATTAAGTACTTAGCAGTACAGGCTCACACACCTGCTTAAAAATAAGTCCCATTGAGTTCAGTGGGGCTTACAATAAGTGGGTATAGATGTAGCCTAAGCACTACTGTTTTCATTTGGATTTCATTATAAAATGTATCTGGATGTATCTGTTATGACTATCCCGTCAAGCCAATTAGGAAAGGGGATGCCTTTTTTCAGATGTGCTTTTCAGAGCTGAACTGCATTTAAAACTTCAGCCAGCTGTATCCCTTTGACTGGCACAGGTTTCTATGAACGGAGGTGGGGGGTGGGGGTTTCCACAACACTCCCCCTCCCAGTCTACTTTAGTGGGTTGGGAGACTTTTTTGAACAGCCATGGGACATGGCATGAGCAGCTGCAGGAAAAAGATTTTTTTTTTTGGAAAAAAAACACTTCCTTCCCTCTTCTGTTAATGGAAGCATCCACCGGAGCAAAGAGTATTCTAAGAACAGCGGGAGACAATTGACTAAAACCCTTAATTCTATTAAAATTCATATCCCACCTTTCTAGGCAAAATACCCATTGAAGATGTTTTTTGCTTTTACACCTGAAAGGGCTATTTTTGTAACGCACAAACATGCACACCCAATGATTTTGGAAAGTATATGAGAAGTTCCTGCAACCTTCAAAAGACCTTGGTCAGAAAGTTGGTCTCTGTCGTCTTTGTGAACTGGATACACATTGGTGATGAACCAGACCTTGTTGATGAACATTCTATCATTACAAAGCAGGTGCAAAAGAGGAGTCGGAGCCCTGGGTGACATTGACTGGGGTTTGTATCCTCTGCATGGTTGCCCTTTTCTAATGAGAGGTTCCTGGAAAGGAGAGGGGAGGATGAAAATGGAAGTAAGTAAATGCCCTTCTAGGTGCCTCAACTCAAAGCAGTTGGTAACTGGCAACAGCTAACATGTCTCTGTGTACACAAACTGCATGGCTTGCACCAGTCAAAACGTTTCCATGAGAGGTAATATCTTTCTCAGTTTTGCCTTTCCTTATACCAGAGCATTCCCCCCCAGAGCAATATCCAATTATTGCATGATTACAGGCAGCAGTTTTAATTATATTATGGGTATAGGATGCCTATGGAACTGAAGTCAAACATGTTCTGGAAATGTTGCTCTTTGGTTTCTTAACATCACCATATGGGGATTCATATTGAACTGGGTGTGTGCCATGAAGAGGAAATCATAAGGAAGATTGTACTCTTCATTTGCTTTTGCAATCTATTTTCAGTAAATGAAAATGAATGGAATGTAGAATGAAAGCAAAAAAATACTTGATGTGTAGGTTGATACCCAAATACTAAGCTTTGTGCCTTTGTAAAAGAGAACGTGAGAATAATATATTGTGTTGATGCTACCAATGTATATTATTAACACAAGCCGTTCGTTGCGTCGGGTCATTGGGTGGGGCAGAAAAGAGAGATGATAGTTCACAGAATAGCCTGTGAACTTTCACCCCTCTATATGGAAACTTGTTTCAGGGCCAAATCTGCCTTGTAGCTGCCTTCTTGCCACGGTCAATGCCAGCCCTACTATTCACAACACTGCGGCCATCGAGGCCTAGGTACGTAAAAATTTAAGGAGTTTTTAAAAGTACTTTAAAGCTGATTAAATGTTTTAAAACCTATGTTTGATCTTACAGCATTTAATAATAATAATATGACTCTTGTGGTTATTTGAAGCAGTTGTCACAGGCTACTGTTGAGTTGTGTGGCTAAGTTCTTTTTTAAAGAATTGCTTGTATCATGCACAGGGATTTTCAGGTGGAAAATGATCATACAGTTGTGTAATAAAGTGGGAGAAATTGTTTCTTTTATATTTAAAATATGTGTAAAAGTTTGCTTTTTCTATTCAGTAACTAGGTATACATAGCACACATTTTGCCAGTTAAATGTTTCCACAAGATGAGAAGAGATGCATTGGAACCAAAGTGCTATTATTTAAAATGCTTGTAAAATATATTATGTGTGTATATAAGCAGTGGATATTTATATTTCCACTTACTGATTGAAACTTTTACTTTAAGAATATGTCTAGGTAGATTTCTTCAATGTATGTAATGTAAAAAATACATGCCTATTTCTTTGATAGTTAATAGTTAGAAGCTTTAGAAAGTTCTGTAGTTTTCCTCCAGAGTGCTAAATGAAGGGTTCCTTTTTACTTTTTTTCTTTGGGTAGGATCAGTTTCTGAGAGCTGCCCCTGTAACTGGAGGAATGGGAGCCCAACTCATGAGGAAAATGGGATGGAGAGAAGGAGAAGGCTTGGGTAAAAATAAAGAAGGAAATAAGGAACCAATTCTAGTGGATTTTAAGACTGATCGGAAAGGTGAGTTGTTTTCTCTGATGTTAACAACTTCATACTGATTTGTCCCAGTCCATTGGGGAAACAGGTGCCTTTGTGAGGATTCTTGTTCTGAATAGAAATCCTGTGTAATCCA
Organism: Podarcis pityusensis; assembly: GCF_964106645.2. Taxonomy (NCBI): domain Eukaryota; kingdom Metazoa; phylum Chordata; class Lepidosauria; order Squamata; family Lacertidae; genus Podarcis; species Podarcis pityusensis. The sequence goes on from NC_138027.1 coordinate 53,078,610, forward strand.
GGAAGGCTTTGGTACCCTACATTCAGCACTTTCATCCCAACACTTCTGATGTACAATACATACCACACGAAACAATACTGTGCCAGCGCCTGTTGCCTGTTGTAGCGGTTGAGTGAATCAGATGTGTGCAGCTGAATACTGGCAATAATGTCTTCCTTATGAAAGAATTTCTGTATCTGGGTCATTGCTTCTCTGGTACAGAAAGAGCCCTCTTAAAGTGATGCTTTTCTTCATAAGGTACCAAAATGATCTAACTCCCATTTCTTAAACAGTTCTTTCTTGAGTGGCTGACCTAGAAATCAAGCCTAATTTTTCTTTAGTAGTTCCATTTTTATGTAAAAATGTTATGTACTGTCTATTTTCCTAGAACATTTTCTCTATACTAATTTCTAGTTTGACTTAAAACTGGCAAGGGCACATTTTGAATGCTTTATATATTACATTGCATATTAGCTTCACTACGCCTGCTGAGGCCAAATATGGAATATAAAGCCTGACAAAGGTCTGGGCCAGGGCAGTATTCTAAAACATGAATTTTGTTTTATTCTAATTTTTATTCTGACTTCACCCAGCTCCTGGCTAACATATAAAAAGAAATTTATTTGCTGGTTTCCAATAATCGTATACCTTTCAACAAATGTTATATATCTTATTTACGCTTGGTTCAATATAAATATTACAGCTTCAGTAAAAACTTAAAAGAATTGAAGAAGACTGTAGTTAATATAGTGGATGTTTGGTACTTGAAAGGATATTTTAATAAAAACATTGGTTTTGATCTCAATGTGCTCTTGTGCAAGCGGAAGGCATTTCTGCTTATACAAGGTGACATTTTTCATCAAAGCTCTTCCTTCTACAGTCTTCTGTGCTGCATGCCAGCCCATCTTGGAAGATTTCTCATACCCTCACAGGGGGAATGCAGAGGAGAGGTGGGAAAGCCTCGAGTTCTGTTTACTGAAGGAAAGTTATGATCCAAGTCATTCGATGACTAATGGAAAATTACTGCTTGAAAATGTTCGTGGTTTTCTATAGCTCAACGTTGTGTGGCCCAACTAGCTTGCCTGTTAAAATACGGAATTCACTGCCAGAGGATATAGTAATGCCCCCAACTTGGAGGGCTTTAAAAAGAGCTTACACTTTCAAGGAGGATGTCTTATCAATTGCCTCTAGGCATCATGACCTTGTACTGCCTCTATCAGCAGCAGCATGCCTCTGAATACTAGGTGTTGGGTCACCAGTGAGCAGAGGGATAATTGTGTTTGTGGGCTTCCCATAGGTATCTGGTTGGCCACTGGAAGAACAGAACAGTAGACTAGATGGGTCTTTGGGTGGTAATTGTATGGTGGGTAGGTTGTTCAACTCTGCAAAAGAAAACACCCAACAACAACCCAAAAAACTGCTGTGGACTTTGTTGTCTGCATTCCTGTGTTTACTGGAAATTTATGTCATCTGCTATGGTTTTGTTAAATATTTGGCTTTCATTCAGATAAAAGCTCCCATTGGTATGTGAATTCAAGAATACCAGTTTCTGTGGTAGACTGTTCCACTGACTTGAACCAAATGGGGTCAGGACTTGCATTCATATTTGGATGTACTAGAACATCTGATGTGTGAGCACTTGAGCTTACAGGTTTCAGAACCAGCCAAGGGCCAGTAACTACATTGCCACCACATCTCATAGTATGAGCATTTACTAGGTATTTTGATACTAAAGAAACCCTAGCAAAGATTTAAAGAGTGCATTTGGCCCGCCCAAGAGGCTTCTGAGTATGTATGGTGTGGTTGCCAGCTATACCAGTTGTGTTACATTGATTCCTGCTTTGGAGAGTCCCACAGTGCTGGCTTAAAATACCAGGTTTCCATAGCTTATGAAAACACACTTTTTAATGTGCTTTCTTTAGGCTTGGTTGCGGTGGGAGAAAAGACACAGAAGAGACATGGACCTTTCAGCGCAGTGAAAGATCTTTCAGGTGAGGCTTAAAAATTCAAGGAGAGCGACCATATCTCATGGGTACAGCAATATTGAAAGTCTCGGGTTCAGTCCTTTGCATTTCCAGTTAAAAAGATCAGGTAGCAGGGTCCAGAGACCCGGGAGAGCTGCTGTCAGGACACCAGGGATGGGGAACCTTAGGCCCAGGGACCAAAGATGGCCCACCAGTTGTCTCTATCCAGTTATTGGGACTCTCCCAGCCCATGTCTGCTCTGCAGGCCACACCTCTCAAGTGCTTTGCTTGACTGTGATGATGCCTCTGGCTTACCTGAATTGAGGTTGGAGAGGTTCGTGTGTGGGTGTTGGAACCTGTGATGTTTGCATGACTAGCCTGTGGCCTCCTGTGCAAAGGTCAGAGCCACTTCCAGTGTCTGGGCAAGTCCACCACTGGCATGTGGTTGCTGGAAGGTTATCTATGAAGGAATGTGTGACCTTCGAGCCAAAAAGCATTTCCCACCCATCCCTTAGCAGAGAATATGGCCAGATGGACAAAGCATTTGACCTGGTATGAATGAGGCAGATTTAGTAATTCTGTTAATTGTGGTATTTCTACATTTCTAAAACAAAACCTGTTGTTATTAAGGCAAACATCCCGTTTCTGCATTGCTGGAAGTCTGTAACAAACGAAGATGGCTGCCTCCCATATTCGCATTGGTGAACGATAATCGACCTGAACACAATAAGCATTTTCTCTTTAAGGTAAGCTAGAATGTTCTTGTAATGGTCAGTTATCTTAGAAATTAATTTTAGCACTTAAAAGTAGATGCTTACAATAGCACAAAAGGAATGTTGATCTATTCTACTCTTCCCATGGCTTCAAACCGCCACAGCAACAACGTGTCCATCTTGTTTTCTTTTTAACCTCATCTTCTATTATTTGTATACTATTTTGTAACTTTTTATTATATTTTGTACATTGCTTGGGACATACGTGGACGTCCTTAATAAATAATAATTTCAAAACTTGCATTTTGAGCCCACAAAGCAAATACTTGTCTTTTTAGAAAGTGCATTTCGCTTTGTTTCCCGTTTGCAGTTTTTAACCCAGGCTGTGATTACGTGAAGTTGTCTGGACAGAGGAGAAGTTAGTGGACTATTTTGAAAGATGATGGAAAATGTACTCATTTTGTAGGGCTGCAATGCTTGTTTGATTTAGATAATTCATTTTAAAAACTTATCTACAAAAAGCGCACCCAAAGTGATGGAAGGTATAAAAATATAATTAAGTACAATCACTTACAAAAAAATGCAGATGGGAAGAGGAATTGCCCCTTTTTCATGCAGCAAAGGCCTAAGATGATGCCTCACGTCACATGAAAACAAATGGTTGGACCTGGAGGTTCCCTTCTGCTGATGGAAGGAGACCTTCCATTAGATGAAGCGAATCTTGGTTTCCAATCCAAAGAAATTGTGCTGACCACATCAGAAGGATTATTTTTACCCAAACCAAGGTTTTTATCAAGGGATTATACATTGCAAGTCACATGAACAATTTGAGTCCTATTGCTTGACTTTGTGGATAAGCCTTAGGCTCAGATGTGAGGGATAACTCCTTGACAGCACCTGGGTTTGGAGGTATACAAGAAACTAAGAGAGGTGTGTGTCCTTAAAATTTTAGTCTTCAGTAGGAAGGAGAAATGTGATACTTAAGTCTTACATGCATCCTGTTTTTATTTGTCTTACAGGTATTGGTCAATGGAATTGAATACAAGCCTAACAGTGTCAGTCCTAATAAGAAGCATGCTAAAGCCATGGCTGCAACCGTGGCTCTGCAGGCATTGGGACTCGTACCAAAGGAGCTCTTGGCTAATGCCACCAGCTTCAGGAGTGCCTCACACAACTAAACAACTGTTTTTATATTGACATCCTAGATATTTTTATTCTACGCAAAGGATATTTCTCTTTTGTGGTTTTGTAAATACATTAGCAACTCATTGTAAAAACTGTACAGACACCTTCAAGGCTTTTCTTTTTGTACATGGAAAATATTTAAATCACATGGTTTTGGTATGTATATTGATGTTAGTGATGCCATCATTTCTTAAATTACTAAAAATCCAAACACATGACTATGGAGTTATCTGTAATTTGTTTTAAAGCTCAACCGATCTTTACCTTCAATATAAAATTTAAAGTTTAACTGTTTTGTACCATGATGCAGTTCCCATAGTTTTTGGTAAACTTTCTGTTAAAGCTGTGTAGTCTTAAGTTTACAATGACAATGACTGGTAGCTCATGCTAGACAAGTGCCAGGCCCTCCTATTTTATCTGCAAAGAGAAAATGGATACGGTTGCTGGATGATGCTAACTACTGCTATTCCCCCTATCCGAATGCCATTGAGTCTAGCAAAATTGTCTAGCTCAGAAAAAAAATTACACTTGTGAGAATGAAGCACATCCAGCAACAGAAATAAGAACTGCAATATAAATTTATCTGCCTGCATGTTTGGTAGAAGAAACATGAAACTGTAATTTGAGTCAAACACAATGCCTGATGTTGATTGTATACATTTGTGGTAACTGAATTTTCAGCTATAACTGGATGGGGATGTAGAATGATGTTGTTGTACTCGGCTTGGTCAATAAAGCAGCACAAGTTCCTTATTTACTGTCTAGTGCAATTTGTCCTGTTTATAGTGAACCAAATGGCTTACTTAATTTGTTTTACCCTGAAGAATAGTCCTGTATAATCTCAGACTTCCACCTTTTAGCTTCAAAGAAAACACACAAGATTCTAGGGTTAAAGTTTAATTAAAAATCTATAAATACCAAGGTTTCAATCTTGGGGGGAAAAGGCAAAGGTTGAGTTCACTATACAACACAGAATAGGCAGTTTTCCATCAACTCTGCTTAGGAAGGCTAATCTAGCCAGTAAGTTTTGCACATTAACATGTACAGTTTGTTATTGGCAGAATGCTATTGTACCCACCCAACATGGCTTAAACACCTCAGGAACACCAATGGCAATTCTTCATTGACCGATATTGCTTGTTTAGGCTTTCCATGTGTAGGCATAATTGTTCATTTCTAGGAGCCTTATGGATGACTTTCCTAATGTTGGAGAAAGAGTAAGCTGTTCTAAAGTGTTAGGATGCAATCCACACTTCTTAAGGTCCTTGCTATGGGGTTCCTGTAAAAATTAAGAAAAGTATTACTAGTACAATTTCTTACTGTTTAACATGCCATTTCACAAGTCTACCAAACACCCTATCCTTTGAGCACCTATGGAACCATTGATTTTAAAAAGTTCACATACCACTTTGTTAAAAAACAAAGTGGTTTACAAAGAAAATAATTCAATATAATAGTAAAAACTAACTCTTTAAAACAATCAAAAGATAAAATCAGCAATGAACTAAAAACATATTAAAAATACACCATCATTTTACATGTGTGGAGTAGGCTTGTCTAAACAAAAATGTTTACAGCAGTGTCGGAATACAGTGAAGGCATCTGCCTAGTGTCAATAGGCAGGGGGTTCCAGAACGCAGGCCGGCACCACACTAAAAGGTCAATTTCTTACAAATGCAGAATGGGTCTTATGTGACACCTATAACAGGGCTAGCATGCTTTCTCTTTTCCGTTAATCAGATTATTCCCAATTCAGATGAATGTTAAGTAAAATCTCTTTACCTCTTTTATGCTCTGTTCATTACTGATGCTTGTGTTGAACACTGCTGTTGGGTCATGTGTATAACACACAGCAGAGTAAGATCCATTCTGAGCAGATTTGAGCAGCATGGACAAGGAATGCATAGAGTGAGGCATGACAGGACCAACAATCTCCAGACTAAATAAATCTTTGTAACGTGATTGGACCTGTGTCCGCACATTTATGCTTCGAGCCTGTGGAAAAATATTAAGCAATATGACACGAAGGTTCAAAAACATTGAAATTAAACCTAACCTTTTTATGCACCCAAAGTTTAACAGTGGGTCAATTCTACATATAGGAAAAATGCAAGGCAGCAATTACTGGGGGATGGTACTGGAGGAAAGTCAAGAAGTTGAAAGTATGTGGTCATAAATGAGAGACTAAGCATTTAAATGGTTGCAATCTACAAAGCAGAAGAAATGTGAACACACCATTGATAGATGCTCAAGAGGTTGGGTGTAAGCATGGTGTCTTCATGCGGATGAATTATGGAAAAGGGAGAATTTACAACTTAATAAGCCCTGCCTATTAAAAATTCTAGCAGAATCACAAAATATCCACTTAGATACTGCCCTCTGCCCGCACGCAAAAAGCCCAGCTACCACCTCCAGTATTAAGAACTTAAAGCATTACATAATTTGAGTGCATGAATGTGTGATTTACTATAGGGAGTGGCTAGTACAGCTGATTTAGGCTAATGGAGACAAAGCAAATGGTTGCTAAGAGCAAAGTCTGCAGCAACACAAGTTTCTATCTCTAGATTCTAAGAGAAATTCTTAAAAAGTTGGGTCTTGCTGCACCGTATGATACAATACTAAGGCAAATGTCTGGTAGCAGCCTGCAATCATTTCATGTTATACCGATACACGGGAAGGGAGCACGGAATCATAGAGGCAGGCATTTTGAAACACATGGTAAATTATCAGACCAACAATAGTCATGCTAAGTGATCATGATTAGTAACAGATTCCAGGAATTAAATTTGGCAAGTTGGATCCTAACAGTCTTCCACAAAGAGGTCTCCTTTCTTTCATAGAAGGCTTTTGATCCAGTGGAGGACCCCACTAAGAGGACTGGGTGAAGCCAATTTTCTCCAATTATCCTGGCATTCCACCCCCCATAAGAGATTTTTCAAAGGGCACAAGAAGCTGCAAGGGGAGGGCAAATCCAAAAAATGAGCTTCCCCATCCTGCCACCAGTGTTCACACAAGCCATTCCCCCCGCCATAAAGCCAACAATATGTGAAATCATGTTGCAGTAATTTTTACCTTGAGCGTTTGCATCGTTGCCCCTCTAAAGGCAACTGGTGACAGCAGTGTTGGAGGGATGCCAGCCTGAGGGCCTGCAGCAGCCACTAAGCTCTTGCAATTTATCAAGAAGTTTAGCAAAGTGAATGTGTTTGTTCCTTTGACCAGCACAACAGATTCGGGCTTGTGATCCATTTGTACCTCATTTCTCTCCTTACAGCTACAGACCAAATGTCAAGGGAAAGGTATATATACACACACACACACATAACAGCAGAAGATGAATACAAAGTCAATACAAATTGAAAGTCATAACCTTATTTAATTTTTGCAAGTGATTTACAAGGTAAAGACACATTTCACCCTTGTCTCAGAGGCAAGGAATGTGCTTTAAGTACACATTAATACTGTGCTGTTACTATTTAAATTTAAGCTAATAATTCGCCTAGCTATGAAAAAGCTTTGATCTTGTCATGCTTGCAAAGAAACAATCCCTGCCCCCCGAAAAAACCTGCTGTGGAAAAAATTGTGATTTCCTCATACTCACCTTGATGTGCTAGTCATACCACATCAAGGGTATCTGAAACTGCTAGCCAATATGACTCTTGCCTACTTCAGTATTATTAATTGATCTACATGCTGCTTATGTACCAAAATGGCTTCTAAGCAGTTTACAGGTATGAAATGAACCCATAATTAAAACGTGCAGCAACATATGGACAGCAGCAAATGTGCAGCAACAAATAATCCTTAATTAAAACATACAATATTAAGAAGCATAGTTAACAGTTAACATAAAAACACAAGCTCAGTTCAGGGGAATGTCTGCCTAAACTGGTGTGTCTTCAAGAGCTGCAGGGAAGGCAATTCAACACCTCCTGGTTAGCACAAACTGATACGACACCAGGACATGGCAAAACTATTTTGAGTTCCAGTTACTGGTCATAGCACCCTTACTGGGCAGTGAAGAAAAAGATGGATTTTCAGGTAACCCGAACCAGAGATTTTTTAGGGCTTTGTATGTAAAACTGTCTCAGTGGCTAATACACAGCCGCTGCAGAACCCTCAGCACTGGCATGTTATGTGCCTCATTAGGAGCAGTAGAAAGGAAGGTCCTTTCCTAATCATCCTTGGCAATCATCCCACTTGCACTGATTATAATCCGTATCAAAATGAGTTTAACTGACTATAGTACATGTTGAAAGCGTTTTGCACTCAATGTACCGTGTTGACTCCAAATATCAGGAACAAGCACCAAATGTTCCTGCCTCTCAGTAGTTGAGTGTTGCTTTCTCAGCTGTATATTAGACAAGTCTTGCACACAGCTTTAAAATCACAACTTAAGGAAGTGTTTCACTTTTGAAAGGATACAGTTTGATAGAAATTGTATCTGGCTTTTTAATCTTGTCTTGTACTCCCATCTCCTCCAACCATGAAAATCCTTCATCGTCATCAACATCACTCATTCCTCGTCCCCTAAGCAAAGAGACACCACTTTAGTAGGTCGCAACATGTGAGCCATCTATTAATATAGTGGTATCTTGGGTTACAGACGCTTCAGTTTACAGATGATTCAGGTTACAGACTCCGCTAACCCAGAAATAGTACCTTGGGTTAAGAACTTTGCTTCAGGATAAGAACAGAAATCACGCAGCAGCGGTGCAACAACAACAACGAGAAGCTCCGTTAGCTAAAGTGGTGCTTCAGGTTAAGAACAGTTTCAGGTTAAGAACGGACCTCCAGAATGAATTAAGTTCTTAACCGAGGTACCACTGTACAGAAATCAGTTCGGGAGTAAAAACAAAACAAAACACGATTGATCTTGCATCAGAAAAGTAGTTTTTGTGCTAGAAAAATGCAACAAGACAGAGCCAGCTTTTCCAATGAGAAAGACCCCATAACAAGAACTACATACTCTTCATTCTCAGCATCCTTGCCTGTTGTTTCAGAGCCACTAACAAGTCCTGTTTCTAAGTGGGATGCCAACACATTCGATTTCCTTTTTCTAACTTCTTGAAAAGGTAACAAAAATTCAATACCTGAGAAGGAGTGGAAAAAGCAAATTAATGGTGTAGAGACAATATACAAGAGGGCTTTTGTAAGTCATTTGGCTTAATAACATACTGTTCTCACCTTCATTTTGCATGGCTTCCCTTAAGCCTCTAGTTGTGGGTGAAATTAGCGCAGTGATCACATCACTTCCAGCAAGCCCTGCTGCACGGAACAACACCGTGAACTGGTAAGTGCAAACGTAGAAATAGGGGCAAAGCTTGGCTCTCAGCAGATTATAAAGGGAGGTAAAACTGAGACACCTGCAAGGTAAAGAATCAAGGTGCAGAATGATCAGCCTGCAATTTGGAAACAGCAAAACTGAGGGAAACAAAACACAGAGACAACAAAACTACTCGCACACAGAGAGTAGTTTACAACAGGAAGTTGGTACGTAACCTTAAATGTGCTTCTGGTGTATGGGGAGTGGAAGACAGTTGAAGGACAGACCAATCTAGCTCCTGTCTGTTCCACTAGCCACAGACCAAGGACAGGATGGGGGACTGGATTCCCACCCCACCTTCTGTCATTGAAATTCTACTCAATATTGATCCACAGTAGATTCCAATGTATCGTTAGCAGAGTAAAAACTTAAACACGTTGCAGCATTCCTCCAAAACAGACCTGAGGCATTTCATCTAGCAGAGCTTTACTGCTACTGGAGGAAAATGAACATAATGGTCACAAATTCAATACATTCAGGATTGGCACTGTCCATAAAAAACCTAGTTGCAGCAGACTTAACGTAAACTTACAGTAACTTATAGTAAGTCTAAATCTTAACACTAAGCATACAGAACACCACACCAGAAAGAAAGAGAGACAGAGAGACAGAGAGACAGAAAAAGAAAGAAAGAAAGAAAGAAAGAAAGAAAGAAAGAAAGAAAGAAAGAAACCCAGGCTCCTTCTGGCCTCACTATTATTGTTAGCATGACCTTGACAGAAAGAGATAACAGAACCAGTTTAAAGCAGCTGTACTCGGCTCCTTCTTTCACACAGAGAAGCTTCCAGAACCCTCCTGAATTAAGTAGAACAGGAAAGATCTCGACACATCAGATCAATACTTTCTGTACCAAGAAATGCAAACTGACACCTTCAAGCATAAAGAAAAAGCAAACCAGCACACATAGAGTTGAGGGGAAGTTGTTAGTAGCAAAACCAAGCTACTGACATTTTAACTGAAAATCTAAATAGACTGAGAAAAGCAATAATAATGATGAAATGGCAGAATGCTGATTAAGGGAAGCCTGAGATATAAACTTCTGGAAAACAAGGCAAAACACACATCAAAAACAAATCACACAAATGGACAAAATGCCTTTAAAACAAAAATCACCAACCTGAGTAGATAACCCGAGCGTGTACACACACAAACACCTTCTCCAGGTCAAAAAGGGAAATACTGGCCAAGTGAAGGGCAGCAAGTAATGGGCAAAGAACCTTTGGTGCTCCAGAACTTGTTGGACTCCCAACTCCCATGCAAGGAAGATGGGAGTTGAAGTCAAACAATCGCTTGGAGGCCACACGTTTCTGACAGTGGGAAATCAGGATATCCTTATCCACAGTAGTGCTATCTTGAAGACTGACATTGCGGATTAATGCATATTTATTCCACAGAACACGGCTTGTAATGTTTCTTCCTTTCACAACTTGAAGTTGCAAAATAGCGCCTTACATAACACCGCTTTTTAAAGTGGAAAGTTGCTTTACAAAGGAGAGAAATTTTAGAGTAGGGCTGGAGGTGCGAAGATAATGGGATGCTTAACCCTTTCTCTCCTTCAAATTTACACATCAGACAAACCAATTTTCTGAACATTATAGAGGGGAAAGCTGCTTGGGAGCAGAGAAAGGGTGGAGAGGAAAACAAATACATCCTCCCTTCTATAAATTTCCCCTCTCCAAATACAGCTTCTTATCTGAAATAGAAGTGTCCAGATTTTTGTAAGCATTTGCATGCAAAGTGCAGTTGGCCCCAGAACCAAAGCTGCTATACTGATTATTGAGAATGAATTCCTTGATTTTGCATTATGACTCAACTCAAATTTTGCAATGTGGTGGTAGTTATGAAAATAGCCTGTGAGTATCAGTACTATTTGACTCTTAGCTGCTTGGTGATGTATTTCCATTCACTTCAACTCACCATTCACTCATGAGAACTTGTTGGAGCCCTTCATCATAGGACCAAGGATTATTTTTCCCAGTCATTTTTCTATCTGCTCCAATACGAGGGAACAGCTTTAGCCACGGCAGGAAAGGATGAAGCCAGTATACAAGGCTTTGCTGGAAAGCACATCGGAGTTCTGTGGAGAGCTTCGGTTCCTAAGATAGCAAAGTGTTGAAATTACATTTTTAAAGCTATTCATAAGATGTCTGAAAAATCTTCATTCAATTTACCCTGTAGGCTGAAAGGCCACAAAAGCAGGTACTTTTTTTCAAGAGAGTATGAGAAGTATTAAATTTATTATGTGGAATTCTAAGGCACCATCTATCTACCCTGATTCAACACAAATTTATGCAGCAACTGCAATCAAACCAAATGAGTTACCAGCCCAATTGCCATGAGGGAGAAACATTACTAAAAGCTGATCCACACTTTACATATAAAGTGGACTTACTGCTGAGTGCACCTCTGTCTATGTTTCGGAAAGGAGCGGGAAAGAAGTACATTTTTAAAAACCCTAATTTTTTTACACGGCAATCAGTAAGAGACCAGGAAGAAATAGTATGACTTTTTTAGGGAACAGCAAAGCAACTGTGACAGCTCTACTTCAGATCAATAAATTCATTGCAGTATATAAGATACTCACTGTGTTACAAACTTCTTGTATATTATACTGCAATCATTCCTAATCTTCATTAAGTTTGGTAGTTTGACCAGGCCATTTCTGCCACATCTCTATAACAACTCCAGCCTGAGTGATATATTTTGCATACATTTAAAGGGAGTTATGGTGGCACTGTGGTCTAAACCACAGAGCCTAAGGCTTGCCGATCAAAAGGTCGGTGGTTCAAATCCCCATGACGGGGTGAGCTCCCGCTATTCGGTCCCAGCTCCTGCCCACCTAGCAGTTCAAAAGCACATCAAAGTGCAAGTAGATAAATAGGCACCGCTCCGGCGGGAAGGTAAACGGCGTTTCTGTGTGCTGCTCTGGTTCGCCAGAAGCGGCTTAGTCATGCTGGCCACATGACCTGGAAGCCGTCTGCGGACAAATGCTGGCTACCTCGGCCTATTGAGCAAGATGAGCGCGCAACCTCAGAGTCATCCGCGACTGGACCTAACATTCAGGGGTACCTTTACCTTTATAGTAAGTAAAAGGCAAAGGACTCTTTGATGGTTAAATCCAGTCAAAGGCGACTATGGGGTGTGGTGCTCATCTTGCTTTACAGGTCGAGGGAGCCGGTGTTTGTCCACAGACAGCTTTCCGGGTCATGTGGTCAGCATGACTAAACCACTACTGGCGCATGGAGGACCATGACGAGTGCCAGATTTATCTACTTGCACTGGTATGCTTTCAAACTGCTAGGTTGGTGAAAGCTGGGAGCAGCAGGAGCTCACTCTGTCAAGCCCAAGAGGCTCAGTGGTTTAGACCACAGCGCCACCCTTTTGCTATAGTACTCTTCGAGGACAGTACCATGCACTTGTGCCGATGAGTACAGTGGTAGGTCCCTTTGCAGCTTATGAACAGGTCTCAAAAGTTCAAAGAGATTCTAAGGGTTAATAAGCTGAATAAGAAGCCTATTTATATGTTTTGGGGTAGGCACAATCCTGTTATAATTTCTCTACGTGAAAAAATACCACCATTTTTATAACCATAACCTATTATCCTAAGTTTTATCTTTATAACACACAAAACGTCAGGTGATTCAGAATGTTCTTTGCAGGCAGATTATTCCTTTCTGAATAATGTTAGCCTGGCAAGTTACCAATGTCAATGGTAACACTGGAGGACTAGGGAGTCTTACATCATTTGTCTCAGCTTCATAGTGCTACTGAATTAAAGGATCTATATATGGCAGAAATCTGTCACAGAGCCAAGATCTTTTCATCAATATACACCATAAAACATTGAGAAGAAGGCAGTTTGCACATGGTAGGAAGACATGATTGGCCATGCAAGTTTTAAAAATATATACTGTGCTGAACATCTCACTGCAGGTGTGAATTGGCACCTTTCTACCTCAGTGTCTCTAGTCTATTCTCCTGATCAACGGTTCAACAGAACTAATTACCTGAATACTTTGAGGCAAGTTTATTAATGCTCCTCTACAATGCTGGACGTATCCTAGGGATTCTTCTTGTGCTTTTAAGTGATCTGCCCATGCAAATGATTGGGAAGATGTGAATAGAAGTCGAGTTTTAATACTCCAGTCCGCAGGAAACTCATAACTTGGTGAGGAAGAAACGTCTGTATTGGAAACAGCCAGATATGGGTCCTTGAAAAATATAAACATTGAAAAAAATTACAAGGAAGCAGCTCCTTCATTAAAATGCCATCACTTAAATGTTTAGAAGAAGCATGTCCTTCCTTTGCTAGCATTAAGAACTGCATCTTTTTACATATACACCAATATTAGTGAAGAGTAGAAAATATTGTTGCTTTTTAAAAAGTGTAATAGGTGTTCTCTAGTGCTGCAGAAAACAGCACACACTATCAGCCCCCGTCAGTCTCTCTGACCATGCCCCAAGCAGCATGAATGACTCAAGTCATCCAGCAAAAACTGCAGCCTTTCCTTTCCACATGCACAGTTGCATTTTTTATGTTTGCCTTGCTGTGAATATCACAAGGGGCCCAATTTCAGCTGCATCCTTATTCACATCACTAGGAATAAATAAGCTGTTCTACGAGTGCAGCTTTCTGCCATGAAGTCATCCCCATTGGAGGAGTGTGATTAGTGGGGGTGCATTCAAAAGGCAACGGGCTTGAGCCCTGTGTGATAAAATAAATCCAATATTCTCTTATATAGATACATTTAACAGTTGCAATGATTCTTACATTGATCAATGAGTCAACAGATGCTGCTTCAGAAAACTCTTCTTTCCAGATAGACTCGTCGTCTTGCAGACCATTTAAAAACTGGAAAAAATTTCAAAGTTAAGAGAACACCAAAGATTCAATGAACAGTGAATAAAATAATCCACTGCAGTGTTTAGCATAATATATATATTTTAAAAAATATGGTTAAAATTCTGTCACTCTGCAAAGTTCAAGCCTAGATATTCTTATGTAATCCCTTAAGTATCAATGGGCATGCTTTATTAATCTGTATTTACTTATTAATTTTTATACTGCCCTTCATCCAAGGATTACAGAGTGGTTTACTATATAAAAACACAAAATATGTAACATAGTAACAAAAATACATAACTATTGTGGACTGTTTTCTAACCCAATTAAAAAACCTGTCCCAGGTTAGAAAAATGTCCCCCAACAACATTACAGACACTTCACACTTTCTTAACCATTCCTTCACCATTTTCCTATACGCGTGGGGTGTTGTTATTATCCCAATCTACTAACATTGGCTGGTGTAGTAAACACACCCCAACTCAATGCATTCCTAGGACATTATATGCCACAGGTGATTTTTTTGTTTTGTTTCCAGAAGGAAAACAGTAACCAGTAACCGGCTGAAGTTTGGGGACACTGTATAGGTGACATTTATGGGAGGGGGGGTGCCCTACTGGTCTACTTGCGTGTAAAGTGCACAATGGAATGTGTGCCTGGTAAGTTTCTTGGATGAAAGCTAAAGACTCCACCATTTAACCTCTCACAACCTAGGGTCCTGCTTGATTACTGTTGATCCCGACGTTGCGTCTCCTCCCATGTGCTTTCCCGCATAAATATTATTAGAATAATGTATGCGCCACCTTTTCTTTCAAGAAGTATCACCAAGGCGCTTTTACCAAGTTATCGAATATTTCCCCAAAAAATTACCAGAACTGCCCAAAGCGATTCACAGAAACCGCAATGCAAAAATAAAGCAATAATCATAATAATCATATCGTGTCAATATAACATTTCGATAAGCGGTCTTAATACTAATCCGTTTCGAAACGATCCAAATAAATAATGCGCTTTGGCTGCCCTATGATAATCGAAGAGTTTAAATTCGGAGGCGGGGCGTGCACATTAACAAACGCAAAAAAAGGAGGAAAGAGGGAAACGGCGATCTGCAACGCAGCGCTTTCCCGCCCCGAAGGCTCCGAATTCCGTTCGTCGCGACGCCTTACCTGGGCGCGGGAGCAGCTGGGGGCGCCGCCCGCCGGAGAGAGGGACTGGCCTGTCCCCGGCGGAGGGCGCGGGCTGTTCTCCAGGCTCGAGAAGGGGTTGCGCCTGCGGCTCCCCGGGTAAGGCCGAGGGGACAGAGCCGAGCCGCCCAGCGCGCAAGGGGCGGCGGCGGCGGCGGGCGCGCTGGGAGAGTGGCCGGGCTCCGCGTCGCTTCTCCGCGCCCTTTTCCTCTTCAGGCGCAGCAGCTCGGGAGGCTTCTTGAAGCCGGGGGAGTAGCCGGGGACCACGGAGCACATGGCGGCGGCGGAGGCGGCCGAGAACCAGAAGCGGAGCGGGGTCGGCGTCCGGCTGCAAGATACGAACTTGGCGCGCGGCAGCAGCAGGCTCCGCCTTGAGGGCGGGAAGAAGCGCCTCCTGGTTGCCGCGCGGAGACCGGCCAATCGGAAAACCGCGGCCGCCTTTCCTGCCCTGGCGAGGGCGCCGTAAGCTGCGCTGCTGCGCTGCACACACGCGCGCGCGAGCCGAGAGCTCCACTATTTGGTCCGGGGGCGCAGCTTCCATCACGCCCCAAGCGAAATCCTACGCGTTTCCTCTCCGGATTCCTGTCTCTTTACTGTTTTTTTTCCCTTAAGGAAAGGGCTGTGCTGTGTTTTTAGTAGCAGTATTTTAATACAGTAATTTGTTTTGATTCTGTTTAGTTTTTAATCATTACATGTCATGTTTTTAGCTTTTTGTATTTTCTTTGTTTTTAATGTATTCGTATTAAAGATTTTCTTGATTTACAAAGGTATATGCAATGTCTCTCTCTCGTATTTTTTTACACGTAACACTTAAAAAAAACAAAAAACAAATCGGTTTCATTTGTTGAGACATTAGGAAGAATAGGGGGAAAGAGGTGGAGGGAGGGAAAGATGAGTGGGGTTGGGGTCGGTGGTGATGTTTCTATTCTACTTAATATATGTGGGGTTTTGTGTCAGCGTTGTTTGTGCAGGCGCTCTGCTGTTCATTTGTGTTCC
Source organism: Podarcis pityusensis (assembly GCF_964106645.2). Taxonomy (NCBI): domain Eukaryota; kingdom Metazoa; phylum Chordata; class Lepidosauria; order Squamata; family Lacertidae; genus Podarcis; species Podarcis pityusensis. The sequence goes on from NC_138027.1 coordinate 53,094,797, forward strand.
TTTGGCTTTTTGTATTTTCTCTGTCTTGCTTCGTGTCAGCCGCCTTGAATCCCAGTCCCAGGGAGCAAGGCTGGGTATAGGTAGAATCCATGGCCATAGCCAAGGCCCCCTCCCCAAATCAAGTAAATAAAAATACTTCACTGACCAGTCGCATCGCAGATAGCTTGGTTCTGCCCCTCCCATAAAAACCCAGGCTACGCCCATGATTGAATCATCATCATTTTATTACAGTATTTGCACCCCCATCCATCTGACTAGGTGGCCCCAGCCACTCTGGGCGGCTTCCAGCATAAACAAAAACATAATTAAACATTAAAAACTTCCCTAGACAGGGCTGCCTTCAGATGTCTTCTAAATGATACTTCCTGCTTTGTTCTTGGTGATTGACGTTTCATGCATATAATACTTAAAGCCTTACATCAAATTTCCTTGAAATTAAAGGCAGAGTGTTCTCAGCTGATACATCCCCATAAACATGCCTTTATCCCTTCTAAGGCTATATGACTTTTGACCAATGCTGGCAATATGGCTTCAATATTAAGGGAGCTTTTTTCTACGCCCCACCTTCTTCAAGTCTGAAGAAAAATTCCAGTCCACTTAAAAAGTTTGCGATGAAGTGACCTTGGAAATTTTCAAAATAAAAGCTGCTAACCCTTGGCCAAGCATGCCAATGTAACCTATATCTTATCTAGTTGGCTTCTTTAAAATATATATCTTCAAAATTAGAATAGAACTATGAAAAGCAAGAAGCTAGAAAACATTATATTGAATTCTCAAACTGTGTTTCTGGGTTCTAGTTAACTTAATATTTCCACACACTGAAAGAGTTGAGGGGCATAATATGAAGCCTCTGCAGACGATTTAGTTGCAGAAATATATAGTTGTGGAGAAAGGCAGAACATTTTTCCTTAGAACAGTAGTTAAGAGAATTTGGCTTGTCAACATTCAGCTTCAGTTGTGGGAAGCCACATTCTCTCTAGCAATTAACAGCAATCTACTACAATATCAGCTTTCCACAGGGTTTGTGTTATGTACTGAAGTTCTCACCCTGGGCCAGCAGGGGGATACTGTAGATAGTTATGCAAATGAAGGATCGAAAAGTGACGTTCAGTGATTGGATAGTTTGTATGCAAATGAAGGATCAAAAAGTGACGTTCAGTGATTGGATAGTTTTAGAAAATGGCAACAGTTACATTGTTCTGGAGCTCTATATAAGCAGGCTGACTGAGCCCCTCAGTTTAGTTCTGTTCTGACATCTGAATAAAGAAGAGCTGTTTGAAGAATTACTGTGTCGTCTGCTATGTTCAGCCACAACTTAACACTGGCGACGAAGGTGGGATCGATGGACATCAGAGCACAGCCAGATGCAGCCACCCTCTGAGCTGAGCTGAATCACTGAGCAAAATCACTGAACAGAACCAATTCAGAGCTGACTGTTCTGGCTAGAGCACGGTGTTCCATCCATCGCCCTTCACGCCGGTATTGGAATCATGGCTTCACTTGTGCCTCTACCACCGTTTGCGCCAGCCTCTGAATCATGGGACTCCTACCTCGCTCGGTTCGACTGCTACCTCCAAGCCAACGAGCTGACAGCAGTATCAAAGGAACGGAAGCGGGGCCTATTCCTCAGCCTCTGTGGGCCTGAGGTGTTTGAGACAGCCCGAGCATTGGTTGCGCCTGAAGCAGTCCAGGCAACACCATGGGACACGATCCAAGAGAAGCTCCGCAACCACTATGCGCCAAAGCCATCCAAGATTGCTGCCTGCCATGCGTTCTACCACCGGAACCAGGCAGAGGGGGAGTCAATCAACAACTACACCACCGCCCTGCAACAGGCTGTGATGCACCGCGAGTTCTGAGACTTAGACGATGCCCTGATGGATCGAATCGTCTGTGGGGTCCGGGACATCCATCTGCAACGGTGTCGACTGAGCCCCAGTTTAGTTCTGTTCTGACATCTGAATAAAGAAGAGCTGTTTGAAGAATCGCTGTGTCGTCTGCTATGTTCAGCCACAACTTAACAGTTTGTGTGGTACAAAGTTTCACAGTGTCCTACTGTTTATGCAGGGGCTGAATTCATTGATTTTAATAGGACTTGCTTCCATAAATCTTCTTGCAATTAAGGCATATCTGAGAATGCAACCACCTTTTATTAGCAGAGAAGGGACAAATTAGACAATATTGAGGAGAAGAACAGAGGAAGGTCTTAGATGAGGAGCCAAAGTGTGACCACTATCCCACAGCAGCAGAGCATATCCCACTATGGTGTGGCAGGTGATGGGAATATCCCTGTTTGCCTTTCCATCCCTCTTTTGTAGACTGGGCTATATGCATGAACTATATATAACACAAGGCTAAATTTAGAAAAGGAAAAAAAGCAGAATAGCTGGCTTTTACTCAGAGTAGACCCACTGAAATTAATGACTGTGACTAAGGTCTATTCTGCCATATACAATTTGAACATTTAACAATGGTAAATCATAAATTTACATGAGTATAGATTACAAATTACAACACAGAATATACCCAGTGAGTACTTGTGATGGTCACAAAAACAACACTTCATCAAGGAATTGCAATAACAGAGTATGTGCTGTATGAAAGCCTATACTGCATTTTCTCCAAGTGCACATATTGCACTTAGGTTGCAGTATCCTACCCACCGTAGTGCTGTCTTAAAGACAGAAATGTGGATTGTGCAAAACAAATGCCTAACAAATGTACACTTATTCCATAGAACGCTGCTTGTATAAAAAGACCCTTGGCAATGCATGTCATCTATAGGTGCTGATAGATTCTGTGTTTTCTAGATGGAAAGGCTAAATAAAAAACATAGCAAAGTCACCATAAAAATAAGGTCAGATTGAGAAAGCACATTCAGAATCTTGCCAATGTTACAAGTGTGTTCCAGGGACACCTTTCCACCCCCATAGTGTATAGATGGTCCAAGTAAAACAAAGCACAGCAAAATGCATAAAACTGAGCAGACAAAAGGAAAGTGTTGTCTGCTAAGCACAGGAGTGACCGGGGGGGCGGGGGGGGGGCGGAACGGATGGACGGCGTGTTGGAGGGCCACAAATATGAGCAAACTTTCAATTGCTAACAGAAATACTCTTTTAGACATGGTAATGGGGGGAAAATCAAAGCTCTAATTTCTCCCCCAGAACTTGTAAAGAATATTCAAACAGTAATTAAAACATTAGTTGAAACTCATTGACCAATCCTTTATAAGTAGGCAATTGAGACAAAGTCCACAAATTTACACTTCACTTAAAAGCTAAGAATCTGTGCTTCAGAGCTGGATAACTTGTCTTTTTCTTGCTTCGTTCTTTTGAACCATTTCCATAGAAACTTTGGCTTCATATAATAGGATTGGATCATCCAAATGAGGCCTAAAAGAGAATAATACCTCAGAAGTGTCTTAATGTATGCTCAAAAGAAAAAAGTACACAATTCAGGACAATTGCCATAGACTTTACTTTTTAGTAATGCAAACTTTACAGCTCAAACACACTGCAAGTGTTATAAGTTGGCTAGGATTCCTGGAACAAAGGGCAGAGAAAACAGCAAATAGGAAGCAGATGTTTAATGTACTGCAGGCATTTCAAAATAGCTTTTACTAGCAGTTTTAAAGATGTGCCATTTTATATTGCTTTTGAGAACAAGTCTTCTAGCTCCTGCCCTTCTGCATCCAAAAACTCGACTGCAATCATAGCAGACAAAGGAAAAATAAGCTTTGTAGTAACCATTAGAATATTAACTGTTGGAAGGAATGCCTTTAGTAGCTTATTCATACAAAAACAAAGACTTTTATTTAGCTGCAGTTCACAGTGGTTATTATGAATATGCACTTGGATTGTAGATAAGTATTAGGCACCTGCAGAGTAAGTCTGGTCCAAACTGGGTTTATTTAATGTACAGGCTAATGGGCAGATTGTATTAGAGCAATTAGGATTGCAGGGGAGAGGGCTTTCTCCAAGTCATTTCCTAAGATGGCTAATTGAAAATAAAAATAAGAATTTTGCCCAAGTATTTGATATTAATGGGTGGCATACCAAGGGCTGTTTATAGTCATTAAAGGAGCTTGCAGTGACTTAGTGGCTCTGGTATTTATTTATTTTTAATCAACAGCTAATCCCTATGTTACTGTATTATAACGCATAGCTTCTGAAGCTGCCTTCCGTTAGAAAAGCAGTTTCTCGTGCAGAATCCAGGGCTCGCTTTTCGAGAAAGGTAAGTCTGAAACCTATTGGGCTCATGGAACGGGCTTCAGGACTCTTGGGAGTTCTGGATCAATAACTACAGCCACAAAGTAGGTCTCCAGCAGCATTTTAATTATGTGGAGCTTCATAACTTATAATACTTAGATTAGTTTTTAAGCTTCCATTTCACTGTAGCACACCTGACTTACCTGAAAACACCACTGGATAGCTTCTCCATTACATCTTCTAGAATGCGTATATGAGAATTGTTAAGAAAAACTGTGTGTACATGTGTGACTGGAGTGGATTACTAAACATGCTAGCAAATCCCAACAAATCTGTTTTGAGGAAACATGGCTAGGACTGAGATGCAGATCTTTAATTTGTGAGATTGGCTTCACCATATAGACCCTGCTTATCTGGGTAGAAATGCCTGGTAGTGTTTTAAAGCATTAATGTGATTTATAATCTATCCAGGTTTACTAAGCACTCTGCACAGCTTAAAGACAACAGTCCATATCCCCAGGTTTACAATCTAAAATCTAAAATTATATGTTTATTCTAAAATAGCAGAAAAGAAACCCATATGTATCGCACTCTAATTGGCAATTAAATTCCCCATATCATGATATTTCCAGTACTATGACAGTCTGCAGTAAAGATCCCTTAACTGTACTGAGTTCCAATATATGCAATATATGTTGCATTTCCCCCCACTCTCTTTAAAACAAACCAGTTACTTATCAATTTAAAATATAAGCATAAAAAGGATATATAAGTATTTCCCTTGTTGCATATTTGACAAATTCCACACCTCATCATTCAGGAAAGAGACTGTAGCACCTTTGAGGAAAAGGCAACGACTGTCTGGAGGATCCAACTTTTTTAAAATATGAAAAATAGTTAAGCTACATTTGCCAAAACAAAAATGGCACAACCAAAGCACATTAATTATTGGTTGACATAATTTTCCTGGTAACAGGCAGTGCAAGTGATTTTCAACATATATGAAATTGGCTTCTTGTTTTACAAACATGAATGACCTGGAAGGCACAGAACAAGTACCATATTTTTCACTCGATAACACGCACCCAACCATAACACGCATGTAGTTTTTAGAGGAGGAAAACAAGAAAAAAATTATTCTAAATGAAACAGTGGACATATGATTTTTGTGGTTCATGCTGTGATCTGATGGTGAATTTGGGGTGACCCAGTGCAAAAATCCTGAGGATCCATGTGGATCTGTGCTTTGTAACCACGTTTTAAGTGGGGAGGGAAGGAAAAGCACTCAAGGGACAAGAAGCACGCGTGGAGCAGGCTCTGCTTCTCTCCCTCCTTCCCGCCCCCCCCTTAGCGAGCTGAAAATCTTTCCTGCTATTTCCAGCAAAGCGGGAGAAGAGCCGCTGAGTGGGGACGAGAGAGATACAAGAGAGCCTGCTTGCTTTAAAGGAGCCAACTGGACAGGAGCCGCTTACACGAGTGTAAGCGGCTCCTCTCCCCTCCCGCTTTGCTCCTTTAAAGAAGCAGGCACTCTGTCCCTCTCTCCTCCCCATTCAGCGGCTCTTCTCCCGCTGGAAACCACGGCGGAGAGAAGCATTCGCTCCGTAACACGCACAGACATTTCCCCTTACTTTCTAGGAGGAAAAAAACGCGTGTTATTGAGCGAAAACTACGGTAGTCATTCTGAGACAAAGACAGTTTACCTTTTAGTGCTCCAGTGTTTGATTCACACTATAGTAGCAATTTCATTTTATTTTAATTATGAAGTGTGCTAGATTATTACTGTCAAGTAATGCGGCACTTGGAGGACGCGGGTGGTGCTGTGGGTTACACCACAGAGCCTAGGACTTGCTGATCAGAAGGTTGGCGGTTCGAATCCCCGCGATGGGGTGAGCTCCTGTTGCTCGGTCCCAGCTCCTGCCAACCTAGCAGTTCGAAAGCATGTCAAAGTGCAAATAGATAAATAGGTACCGCTCCGGCGGGAAGGTAACGGCGTTTCTGTCGCTGGTCTGGTTTGCCAGAAGCGGCTTAGTCATGCTGACCACATGACCGGCTCCCTTGGCCAGTAAAGCGAGATGAGTGCCGCAACCCCAGAGTCGGCCACTACTGGACCTAATGGTCAGGGGTCCTCTTTACCCCCCTATAGATATTAAACAGTGTTGCACCACAGTTCTATGCAAGTTTACCTGGAAATAGGTCACTTTGTGTTCAACCAGACTTACTCCCAGGTACATAGGACTGCTGCCTTAATAGTAACTTAGTTTTTACAGGCTTATGATTATCAGTCATCAATGGCAGCATATTTACAGACATGGTAATTTCAGATTTTCTTCTCACCTGGAGATTTTCTTCCATGGTAACCCAATGGCCTCCAACACTGAGCAATGAAATAATGTCATGTTTGTGCGGCAGCAATTGTTGTGAAGTTACTTCATTTTCTTTACTGTATAATCTCACTAAAAAGAAGCAAAGGAAGCAAAGAAGCTAAGTAATTAAGAGTCACATTTAACTGTGTTGAACTGTAAAAAAGACTTTATGATCTAAAAATACAGTAGAGACGATGTCTGCACTTTTATAACCCAAGAAAAGCTTCAATAAAAATGTTTCATGTTTATAATCTATCAATATACATCCCCCCTTTTCTGGTCTATTTTAAAATGACTTTCTTTACTCAGAATTCTGGGCACAGCATACACTGAGGAAAAGGTTCCATTAATTAGTTTCACCATGTCTCCTGTGAATGTTTGATGGCAGGGTCAAGTGCATAAATCAGTGCAGAAGACAGGTGAGTGGTTGCATGGTCAACCTACACATACAGCTTTAAGTCTCCTTCCTTGGACCATTTTTTTAAAAAACCGATCAGTTTCCCTGGAATTATTTTCATCCCAAGATGCTACATTGACTGAGGTTAAAAAAACCAAACCTCAAATAAAAGATTGTTGGAATTTTGGGGGTATTCATTCATCCAAAATACTCTTTGAAAGGAAAGTGCACAGAAAACTACAGCCTGTAAGTGCCTGAATCTTGGGTACATTTTTAACTATCACGTAGGTGACACTGTCATAGGACTATGCTGTCGATCTGCTGCTGTGTAAATTCTGCAAGGAAAGGTGTACTCAGAGTGGATTGTACCGCATTTTTGTTAAGAATTAAGTTATGTGTGCTATTACAAACCAACACAATATATATAACATAAACATTAAAGAAAAAGGTAGAAAAACAGAAAATATGTAAATATTTTGATTATGACTACAGAAAACCTATCCTAATAAACAATATATGGATTTTAGTACTGCAGAAATTTCTCATTTGCTTCTCCAGGGGACTTTATATGCAATTAACTGCTTCACCAGCATCAATAGGTCTTCTGTACCAAATTCCATACTGAATTTTTTTTCATGATTTTAACACAGTGCCTCACATACTAACTATAGAGCCACTGACACTATAGTATACAACAGCACTGTATAAAACTGGCTATTTTTTTGATGATACAAAGTTTTAAAATTAATAAAATACTATGGAACTGTTGGTAAATATTTTACTGCATCAGTAAAGAGTAAAGAGTTTTGTAGCAGTTACAGACCTCCTGCATCAAGGATGATATCCACTCCTAATCCACCTGTCTCCTCCAAACAGCTTTCTGTCAGGTCACATGTTCCATTGGTTTCATCTATAATACGAGCTAGATGGGATGGCAAGGTAAATTACAATATTTTAGGGGCGGGGGAGAGACCAGCATATACTTAGTATTCTTCAGACTTATACAGAAACCATTATGTAGAATAACACGAGAACAAAACAGTTATTTTTCCTCAACAATATTTACAGAGAATGTAGAAGTGTGCAGAATTCAAAAGAAAACACTCGTCAAAGACTTAGGTTGCAATCCTAGTCCTAGCTGCAAAAGTAATTCTAATAACCACAGTGGGTTTTACAGACATCTCAGTGAACTTGCACAGAACTGGGATTTAAGACCAGGGACTCATTGGTAAGAAGCAAAAGTAAAGGAAATATTTAAACTCTGCAGAACATGAACATTTCTATCATCAACATTCAGGCTTTGTTCAGACATAATCCTAAATTATGATTTGATTAGCCTAAATATGGTTTGCTTGAACATGTGAACCCAGCCCAGGAAACTAAATGGTTGCTTGTTCATGAGCCACCATGAAGGACTGCTAGGGACCACCCACCACACCCTGTGTTTCCCACCTGCTTTGAGGCAGAATCAGGGCCCCAATCAACAAGGCTTGCTGAGGACAAGGCAGACAGCTTCCCCTCCCCATGTGGTGAAACAAACAATCTGGATTTTCTTTCATGCAGCGTAAGAAAAACTTGAATATAATGAAGATCGTGATTAAAAATGGCAAGGTTCTTTCTTATACTCACCTACTAATGGTTGCTTGACACCTGTAATGCAAAATACCAAAATGAGAACTGGAACATATGAAACGGTAAGAAATACTCCAAATATTTAAATACAATGCATTTTCTTAAACACTGTGGGGCTCCTGCTGGCCTACAGGAAAGGGATGACATGGGCTGAATGGAGTCGTCTTCTTCCTCAGCTCCTAACAGTCTTTCAGTGCATGGATACCACAGCATTCTGGTCTTTATTCACCAGAAAGCCAGTGGATGCCTTCTGCCACTCCTGTTCAAAGGAGGGGTGATCTGCTACTAGGCCGGCTACATATCATAACAATTTTAACAGCACAGTATAATAAAAACAATTACTTTATTTTAAATTAATTATGATTCCAGTCTTACATTTTGTTCAGTGGAATGCACTGGGGTATTTTCTAAAAGCGATTCACTGCTCCCATATTCCAAACTGGTAGCAAGTTTTACATAGAAATGTTCAAGCCTCTAAGCAAGTTCTCTGTGTGAAGTTAAGGCCCTTTGCTTGTTTTGAGTTTGAAGCACTTCTGTTAAAATATTTTGGACTGCAAACATTATACAAATACATTAGAAAAGAAACTATATAATACACTGATTTGACTGTGCCAAAATAAGAACTTATTCTCAAGCTATCAGGAATCGCTTAAAGATTTGATAGAAAACATTTCAAGCTGCATTCAGCAAAATGTTGGAAAGCTGTTATTTGGGTCAATGTGTTCCATGTTTAAACCTCCTTGTGCTTACAAAGCACTAGATGATATGCTCTGCTTCAATATACAAGGCCTGTGTAGTAAATAGTTTACAATATCCTGTTCCAATTTCAAGTCCAATCCTTCATGGTTAATTTCATGTATAGACCATTTTTAACATGGTTCAGAAGTGTAGGCTGCTTGGCTTTGGAAGTCATATTAACTAGCAATTAGCACTTCTGTTTTATTATACTGATGCTGCATAATGTAGACTGTTTTGTCACACTTCCAGGGAATTTTAAGCAGCAAGAAGAGCTACTCTCAAACTAGATTCCACACATTATATAGCAGTATCTAGAAGCTGCTCAAGCAGGTATCTGCCATTTACTTTTCTGCAATAGACACAATATCAGATATCAAACCAACTGTGGAACAACATTTCAAAATTAGAAGGGAAAAGGAGAAACTGTGGAGTTCTACAGAGACTGGTTTTTCAAAGCAAGAATTGAAGGTAGAAAACACTTATTCATTACTTATATGGGGCTGCGATATTTTACAATGAAATGTAAGTTTTTAATGGAAGCATTATGTGTTTTAAAAAGGACATCTGGCACCCTATAATAGCAAAGTTGACATTAGCACAGGGAGGTACTAACGGAGAACACTTTGCAGCTGCTTACCATTAAAAGAGGTTTCTTAATTATGCCATGATCCATCTGTGCAAGACATTGTTTTGTCCAAATTCTGCTTGCCTCCCCTCTCTTTGCAGCTCATCTGTGGGAGGATCCTGCAGGCTGCTAAAGCCCTCCACTCTGAAGTCCAAGACCAAGCTGCACCCACCATACATGCCATTCCAACACGGCGCTTACATGAGAGATAACTGTGTGGTCCTGTCCATGAATTTATCCTTGCACCCCTGAGGAGAGCTGATATGCTTGCCAGATACTTCAGAAAACTGTTTCTCCCACAGAAGCAAGGCATGCAGAGCACATCTATTTTTTCATGTCATTCCCTGAGCTCACAATATGTAAACAAGCCGGGATAATAAGGAAAATGTTTACATGTGCTCACAAGTCAGCGGTGGCTGTAGTTAGTGTTCTATTCAGCCTAACAGCTGCTGCCCTACTTATTTTTGGATGGCCAAGAGGGAAAGTAAATAAGATTAAAAATAAATCAAAGGCTGTGGAAAAAAGAAAGTCGCCTGCATTTTAAAATAATCCTCAATAATTTGTAGGTCTGATTATTGTAATACTTTGAGGGATGTGAACAATTTTGGGCTCAGGTATTGAAGTAGACATTTCAGCGTTTAATAAGAGGCTTGTAAATTTTACAAAGCTGAATGTTTGGTATCCATCTATATATAACAGGAGTTTGCAGGCGCTTATAAGTCCAGGTCTGCTTGACTTGTGACCCACTAAACTGAAAGTAACTCATCAGCCATGTACTATGGCCTGATATATTTTGACATCTCTCCACCCAATATTTTTGCAGTTACAGGTACAGAACCAAACAGGAGCCTTGCTGAGCCCTGGTGGGCAGCCATATATAGATGGTAGGCTGCATGTAGCTTGCTAGGTCAGATGACAAAGCTTACTGCAGCCCAATCTCTCCCCCCCCCCACACACAAAAGGAATAGGAATGTCAACAGCCAGCTGCATTAAGTTTCACCAACAAAGACTTCATCTCAGTTCTAAATATTTGCCATTTATTTTATCCATCAATTGGGGAATGTACATCAATAAACACAACATTCAAAACAGCAGCACACTAAAACAGACAACAAATAAAAACTGCAGATAAAGCTCAAGTACAGTACTTAAAATACCTGGCTGGGGAAAAAATGTTTCTGTCTGGTATCTACATGATAATGTTGCCAACACTGGGGAGGAAATTCTGTAACCAGGGCACAAAGGCCAAGAAAACTCTTTCCCTTATTGCCATCAGTCTCGTCTCGTCTCTGATGCAGGAGGCATTTAGAGAAGAGCACTCACAGATCACTTTAAAGTTTGGGTAGGCTGATAAGGATGTATATGTGCACTCCTTCACGTACCTGGGTCCCAAGCCAGTTAGCACTCGTGAAATGCAGACGAACATTTCAAAATAAAAACATGTGTTCTGAATTAGCTCTCTCATGCAGCTAGAACCAAACAATGTAACTCACCCACAGATGGCGTAAGCCTCTCAAGATACTGCTTGTCTTCAAGACTATATATAGTAGAAATGACTTTGGCTCCTCTGTGTTGTGCTAGCTGAATAGCGATTGTACCAAATGGCTGCAGGAGGAGAAATAGATGGAGCATGTGCATATGTTTAAATATATTGCCTTGGTACCGGTGAACTAAAATACAGAACTATTACACCCGCCTACAACTTTTAACACCAAATAGAAGGAACAAGTACATATGTTTAAAAATTGTTTGTGTATTGGTGAACTTATATACACCCACCCACCCCTTAGGACCTTAACTATGAGCTGCAATCAGATGAAGTCCCCGCCCCAATAGCTCTATTGCTCCTGGTGAGATTGGAAGCATATCTTTAGGTTCACACACCTCATCGCCGAATATTTGGAAAGCCTGAAAATGTTGTTTCGAACACATTTCATTCAATGGGGAAATACTTTAGAATGCTTGGAAAAAACACCATATCAGCAATAAGTCTGGTATGCTGTACATGTAGTCCAAGATACAGGGATAACTTGGAAAGTATGGACATTTTAAATGTTGTCATTCATTGACCAAACTTCAGGTCCGGAAATCTGTTACTATGGCAGCCAGTACTCCAGCAGAGAGCAGGATAGGCCATGTTGCATGCAGATAGATGCGTGAGTTTCTTTTTTGAACACTTTACGTAGCCTTGCCTTGAGGGCTTCCAGTGCAAACGGAAGCACACATCACATTTTTTAATCAACCTTTCATAAAATATACTGCAAATAGCTTCTGGGGAAGGGGGTTTCTCAGCTAGACCTGGATGCAGGTGCTACAGGTGAATGCATGGCTGCTGCCGCCTCTCCTTACACCACTGATGACCTCAGCAATAGCAGTTAGCAAGAAGAATCACAGAGCTGGATAGGGTCTGCTCCAGCCCTTACTCAGTGCAGAAAATCCAGAGTTGCAGCATCTCCAACTCTTTAGCCTCTGCTTGAAGACTTCCAGGGAGAGAGAGCCTACTACCCCTTTAGAGAACTGGTTCCATTGTCAAACTGCTCTTACAGTCAAAAGATTCTTCTGACGTTCAGCTGAAATCTACCTTCCCATAACTTAAAGCCAATAAATCTAGTTCCGCCCTCTGGAGCAGCATAGGGCAAGTCTTTCCTTTTAGTATACAATAGTTCTCCAGGCATATGTTGCTATTCTCTTCTCTAGTTCCTTCAGTCTTTCCTCATAGTGGGATCCCCAAAGTGCCAAGCACAGAGCTGGTAAAGCCTTCTTTCTTCCCTTCCCATCAGGTGTTAGGGAGGGGAGAAAGAAGCTTGCCTTTTGGTTGTAAGCAGAAGAGTCTCTTTTGCTGACAACGCCTGCAAAAAAAAAAAGGGGGGGGGGTCTGCCGGTGCAGTTCCCAACAGCGGACAGGCTTGTACAGCCAAATTCAGCAGGATTTTAAACCCTCCCAAGGCAGGATCATCTATCTACTTTGGCTTTGAGCCCAGTAAGGAACAGGTGAGTTCAGCCAAAGTATAACTGAGCCCCACCCTGGTACCCATCAGCTGATTTGGTGACATGAGCTGAATGACAGGTGCGGGTGGTTTGGGGGGAAATGGCCTTGTGGGGAACGATGAGACCATGGGTTTCTGATTTATCAGAAAGAGCACAGGCTATAAGACTTTTCAAGTCCATTCCAACAAGACAAGTATATACTGAATAGGAGTTTAAGAAAAGATATAATTGTTTCTGAAGTAGTTTCTTGTACCTACACTTGCCCCATCCATCACCAGAACAGTTTTTCCTGGAGTGGCGTAAGAGAGGTAATGTAGAGCTGTATATGCACGAAGACCATCACGAATGGTACCTGCTGCTTCAAGCCAGGAGACCTTTTCTGGCTTATGAGCTGTTTCATAATGCGGGGGGAGGGGAGAAAGGGAGGAGGAAGGGAGAGAGAAGCAGACAAGAGATTTTAAAAAGCAGGGCTGGCGATTGCCTACTTTTGAAACAGAACCTTAAATTTGTTGTTTAACCTAACAGACTATTACAAAAAATGGTGGTCAGTGTTCTCCTTCCTCCCCAAAGATCAAAATTAAAAGAAACATATTGCAGAGATAGAAAAGACAGCATGGGTTTCCTCAACCCAGTCATATAAGCTTGCAGCATTTTTAACAAATCTATTAGCTTTATGTTTTAAAGTGTCACCGTATTTTTATAGCATTATGTCTTGTTTCTCAGTGAAAGAAATAAAAGTCAGAATATAAACATTGGGTTGATTCAAGTAATTACTGTACATTTAAAAAAATACTTTTTTTGATATATACATATTTTTAAGTGCTATGACAGATTATGCTTGGGAATAATATCACTTTGAAAAATGAGGCTCCTAAGACCAGCTTCAGGGTTCTAAAGCTGTTCCAAACCAGTGGAAAGTACTGTATAAAACAATAAAAACAGGGAAAGGGAAAAACCAGAACTTTATTTCGTTAAGGTGAGGTCTGGAAAGATAGGCTATTTATTAGCCTGCTTGGTTACTTAAAAAAGACATAGGGCAAGGTATTAAGTGGGGAACACAGGGCAAGATTCACCTAAAGAGCCTCGTCAATGGAAGCACAAGGCTGCCATCTGTCTTACTGCAGGGCAGATTCAAAGGTAAACCATACGCAGAACGAGTCTGGCCCTGCGGCTTGATGGAGGTAGAAGCTGTCTTTCATGCCTGGTTACACTGCTGTTTCTACAGGGATATACGCTCGGTATTTATTACCCCTGCTATGCAAAAATCTCCAAATGAATCCAAACTTTGATGTCTAAAATTCCTGGTAGAGGACAAGGATCCTGAGATCACGTTAAGGGTAGCTAAATTCTGTGCGATTGCCATAAACCTTAGGGAACAAGCTGTGCTATCATAATGATTAAGGCCTTAAAAGATAATTTTAGGTTATATTTTAGTGACTAGTTTTAATTTATATATTTTTTGACTGTTGCTATATCTGTATTGTCCCTGTAATACTTAATTGCAAATTCAAATGTATCCCTATCGTGTTTTATGACTTCCTTGATATTGTATGTGGGCTGGAACTGGTCTGTGACCGAAATAATAAATTCATTCATTCAATGGAAGAACAAGGACTTCTGCTCACACAATGGGGCTTCCCCCGCGCTGTGCCCCCAAATAAATTGGCTCTAGGTTGGGAGAACCTCTCAGAACAGCAGGAAGAGAAGGGGATCATTTTATCTGACTTACATAGAAAAGCATAACACTAAATTCTGCCCAGAGTCCTGGGATATTCAAAATCAATGTGAAACGCGCAAGGAGATTCTTAAAACTACAATGAACACTTGCACATCTTATGACAGTTATAGACAAACTCAGCCCTCCAGATGTTTTGGGATTACAACTCCCATCATCCCTGTTAGCTAGGGATGATGGGAGTTGTAGTCCAACAGCAACTGGAGGGCCAAGTTTGGCCACCACTGGTTTAGATGGTTAAGTAATTTGGGAGCTCTTAACTCCACACCTGACTTTGTGCGTGTTGGGTCAGAGTCAAATTTATACTGGCAAGTGTTACACAGGCCTGCCTTTTCTGGAATACTCTAAGTAAATACTGCTTTCTTTTTCCAATATTCCCTTCTCTCTGCCACTTCAATGTTTTTCAAAGTAAGCTTAAAAAATCAATACAAATCCAAATTACTTGAAAACCTGAATCTTGATAGCACAATTACATGACATAAGTAAGTTGAGGAAAATTAATTACCATAACATCTATTAAGAACAGAACTTGCATTTCTGGAAGGCCACAGAACACACAAAAACCTGAATATAATATAATTTATCCAGATATTATTCTAGCTGTCTATGTAAACACCACGCCAGACAGCTTTGAAACTTTTATGCCATACATCAGACCAAAATTTAGAAGGGATTTGCTAACGGTGGTTTAAACTTCTTAGTTTGGGGCAGAATTCATTTCTGAACCTTCTCGAAGGATGTAGACAATGGTGTCCAAACATTTTCAAAGAGGGCTAGATTTGATGAAGTGAAGGGTCGTGAGGGCTGACCAAAGGGCCGACCAAAGTTGTTAACCTTTTTTTAGGACTGAAGTTGTTAAGCTTTTATTATGATTTTACCCCAAAGTTGTTGACTTTGGACATGCCAGGTGTAGAGAGACTTAATCTGATCAGCCTCCTTATGTTTCATCAGTGGAAGCTTGGGTTTTGTTTAGTTTTATTCTTTGAGTCTCTTCCGTAACAGACAGGACAAAGCCTCTTTCATTATTATGTGTATGCAGATGTTGCCACCCACTTCTCTGGGTCAGTTCCAGGAGTGGCTGCTGTCCATTGGGACTGGTAGGTTAGAAGGCAGCAAGATCAGCAGGAGGTGAAGTCAGAGCCAGTGACAGCTAGAGCCTGTAATTCCCGTTTTGTTTCCATCCTCCTCCCTGCTGAGATGAAGAAGGAAGCTGCCAGGCAGAGCTAACCTCTGGGCTGGTTGTCAGAAAGAAGGCAGGCAGGTGGGGCTTGGCTGAGGACAGGATGAGGTTGGTGGGGCAATGCTCCATTAGCTATAGTGAATATACCAGGTCCTGAACAACATTTATTTCTATCCATATATAATTGAACAATTGACTAAGGTTCATTAACCAACTAAGATTTCTTTAACTGTGTGAACAGCCCTATGAAGGCACGAGTGCTTGCAATCCACATATTTTCGGACAGCTGCTAGCAGTCCTTTATACAGTCGTACCTTGGTTGACGAACGTCTTGTGAGTCGAACGTTTTGGCTCCTGCAAGCCTGGGAGTGAGTGTTCCGGCTTGAGAACTTTCTTTGGAACCCAAAGGTCCGGCGTGGCTTCTGCGGCTTCCAATTGGCTGCAGGAACTTCCTGCAGCCAAGCGGAAGCCGCGCCTTGGTTTCCGAACGCTTTGGAAGTCTAAAGGACTTCCGGAATGGATTCTGTTTGGCTTCCAAGGTATGACTGTATTAGAAAGGCTAGAATGCCACAAAATAGTGAGATTCTTTGTTATCCAGCAGGACTTGCAGGACTCAAACATTTCAGTGTTGTTTTCCTTACTGTAGCCCCCTCCTCAATGTACTGCATGCTAATTTTGAAATTTCCCTAACTTTGAAAAAAAAAAACCTACTTGTGATGCATTTCGTGGGACCTGCTGTTGGAAAAATACGAACCCTGCTGGGTTTACAGCAATGATAGTTAAAATTTCTGGGTTGTAGCCAAAGTACATAGAGTTGATTTTTTTAATGTTTCTTTTTATGTTGTCTTTTACCATGTATTGAGTACTACAGAACATAGCTATAGTTTCAAAGGATGCCGTTCTGCTATTGAACTTTAGTTACACAAAATATTCAGAAAGGTTTGTGTTACACAAAAATATAAAGATTCCTGCAAAGGCCACAGTCGCAATCCAGCAAGGGGGACAAGGCTGCAGAAGCAGCCTCAGATGCCTGCAGTCATTGCAAAATGTACAACTGGATGCATAACTAACTTGCATCACAAAGGCCACCCAGGACCCAATGATCTGGCACCTGCAACCTTTTAATGTACATGGCAAAGCACATCTGCACCTGGACCCCTAGTTGAGTGACTTAAGTTTACAAGACTATAGGCGTGTTGGGGCTTATGACATCATTGTCATGTTGAGTAACATAGAAACAACAGACTTATGATTTTGTCTGATGCCAGATAGCAATTAAAGTTCAAAGCTGGGGGTGTGGAAAACTCCACAGGATTCGTAATTGTCTGCAATTCTTCCATGACACCACAGGCCAGGGAACAGGGCCCTGCAGCAAACACAGGGCTAATCCCTGCCCTCCCATCAGCTAATATTACCAGTGGGGGAAATGGTCTTGAGGGCTGGAGGTTGCCCACCCCTGAAATAGCATCTTTCCTAAAGGGAATGTTTCTGAAACAACATGCCCCCTATTCATGCCCTCACAAGAGGTTAGATTTGTAGATAAATTATGATGATACATTACAGTTTGGATCATAAGATTTTTTAAAAAATTCTGTGACACAGTTCTAGATTAGCTTTCTCCAATTTGGTGCTCTCTCAAAATTTTGTACTACAGCTTCCATCATCCTTGACTATTAATCACGGTGGCTGTGGTTGATGGGGGCACTAGGGGGCACAAGGCTGGGCAAGGCTGCTCCAGATCCTTGGTTGAGTAGACCCTTCCCCTAGTGCTCATGCAACCTTTTACAGAACGGTGATAACTTTGGATCCGACCCAGTGCTCTTGACCTTTTGGATTTGCCTGCTACTTTTATTTATTTAGTTTAGTTTAGTTTGCAAATGCACGTTCTAACTTTTGCACTAGAGGAAAACCAGGATGTCTGGCCTAGAATAATCGAAGAAGTTTGAGAAGAATGCAAAGCTCAAAGCAGGGCTGGACACTGCTTTCAGAAATGCTTGCTTTTAGAATTTAAGAGTAAATCAGCAAAAATAGTTGAGTGAAGCAACAAGAGCAATAGCCTAGGAGAAATGAAAGGGGTGAGTCAGCTCTTGTGGTTTCTATTTGAACATTAACTCACTGAAAAGTATGTATTGCTGCAATTTCTTTAGAAGAGATAAATTGCGCAGCATTTAAGGCGTCAGTTCTGAGGACACTTGAGCATTATATGCAAATAAACTGAAATACATACAAATAAAACAAATTTGACTTTTACAAATAGTTTTTTTTGTGCTAATTGGGTTCCATGTGGTGCTTAACACCAGATACATACCTAAATAATGTTCATGAACTAGAACAACTTCACACAAACCAGACTCTTCTGAATCCAGCGGTAAAATTCCTATGAAATCAAAACAAAACCCTTCAGCTCAAACCACCTATATACTGTATTACATGTCAAATAAGAATTGCATTTCTAAGGGAAGGCTATAGTCCTAACCTCACTGACCTGGGAGTAAGACCCACTGAATTCAACAGGACTTGTTTCTCACTAGATACATGTAGGATTGTGCTGTTCATCATTAGTCTGCACATCACCTTTAGCTTCTGTCACCTCTATATAATGCAGCTGGAAGGGATGAAGCTGTAAAATTTGCAAGCTCTACCCTAAGTGTCGCTGCTGCTGTGATAACAGATTGCCTCAGACTCAAACACCTCTTCTTTGACCCTTTTATGAAAGAACTTGATAGTGCAGTGTGGTACCAATGAGTGATAGTTATGGAACTCAGTATTAATGAAATGAACATGTATTATGTGCAGTTCCAGGAAGCTTACTCATGTGTACATAGCAAAGCCTGCCTTAGGGCATGTTCAGACTAGCAGTTTGTTACACTATCTGCTCACAATATTGAAGTAAAGAGATGATACAGGTGGAAAGAAGTCCAAATTGCATTGGTGGATCATTTTCACATAGGTAAAGGATCACCTTAATATAGCTAAGTTTTGATTTTACTGCTAACAATTCCTATGTATTCTTCAATACCAAATTTATCACATCAAGGCATCATGGAGATTCTCATAAAAAGGCAAATTCAGACTTAAGATTTAAGAAATGAAAGAAATCTAAAATTTTTGTTATTTTAATTTGCTATTTGTTCGCATGTAGCCCCATGTCAACATATACAATCTGGATGCAGACATAAGGCTCATTAGCCTCAGACATGTCACCATCCCTTGGCCTAGCCCCTCACCTGTGTCACAGTGTTACTGGGAAGCTAAAAATATGGTTGTGCTGTCTGGGGCTGATGCCCAAAACATCTGGAGAACGCCAGGCTAAGGAAAGCTATTCTAACCCAATGCAGCTCTTTCACTTAAAAAGTATTCACTGCTTACATTAAAAAACTGCAACTTACCAACTACCTCATCATTTGGTTGAAAGAAGGTCACTTTATTTCCAGCTTGAACAAAAGAAAGGGATTTAAATAAAAAAAAACCAAGAGAAATTACTATACTTTGAAAACTGTATTTGCAAAACAATAATTTACAAGGCAAACTTCCTGCCATTCCTGATCCCCAAGCAGATGTCAGTGAAGAGGTAATGAAAGTCCATGTTAAGCAGTAGCAGAAGGAAGGGTGTGGTGGCGCCACTTACCCCATCTCCTGGCAGCAGAGTTGCAGCTGCTTATCAGGATAGGGGTGAGGGTGTCAAGGCTTCACAGAGGTCGGTGCTGTGAAAACACACCTCCAGAGCCAATGAGGTACTTCTGTTGGCAATGCCAGGGTGCTGAGCCGAGGGTGCATAAAATACAAATAAAAACACCGGTGTGTGTGTGTGTGTGTGTGTGTGTGTGCGCAAATTCTGCCCCTGCCTGTAGGTGTGTTTAAACAGCACTAACCTCCCTGCTGCTTTGCCCCTCCCACTATCAGGTAAGCAGCAACTCTGCTGCCAGGTGATCAGATAAGCTCTATCCCACACCATCTGCTGCTGTGTCCATGAAGGAGGAAGGAAAAAAAGGACTTTCTTTGGTTTGCCCCGAGCTTCTCATTGTTCCACTCTACTGAACTACCTGAGGTTCTAGTACTGAGGAGAAAAGCTTCTTTCTACTTTCTCTGCAACATGCATAATTTTGTGTACCTGTCAAGTCCCCCTTACAAACATTTTTTTTTAATAAACTAAAAAGCCCCAAATGCAGGACAGTTGTTTCAGCCCCATAATCATTTTGGTTGGTGTTTTCTGAACCTTATGTATCCTTTTTTGAAGCACAGCAACCAGAGCAGGACAGTATTCCAAATGCGACCGCATAACAGATTTGCATAGTGGCATTATTATGTTGGCAGTTTTATGGGGGTTTTTTGCACTTGCTTACAGTGAATCACAATTGCCATTTTAATGCCCATTTACCTAGTTTGTTCTTAACCTCTTGATGTAATCAGCAAGCTTGGCCATCTCACCGTTTACCCTAACTCCAGCTCAAGATTAGTTTAATAATAGGAATCTGCGCTACATTTTTCATGGTGAAGACAGATGGAAACCTTTCAGTTTCTCTATAGTCTGCTTGTTTTCCTTTAACACACCTCTGACTCCCTTGTCATTCAACTACTTCCCTAGCTGGTTTCCTGCTAATAATTACTTTTTTTGTTCTTTCCATTAGTGTTCTTAGCAACGTACTCCTCAATTAATTGTTTTTAATGTCTGCTTGCATTTATTTTGACGAAGTTTGTGCTCCTTTTAGTTCTCCTCAAGACTTAGGTTTTCTTGCCTCCAATAACTTCCTCAACTCTTAAAAACACTGTTAGCCACTTGGCCTCAGTGGTACCTTTCCTGATCTGTTGTATATATTCTAGGTGAGCTTCTTTAATGTGGTTTTGAATAACTTCCATGCATTCTGGAGTTATTTGATCTTCTTTGCTTTCCCTTTCAACTTCCTCAACAAACAGAAACCAGCTGCCCTGGCAGAAAGGTACTTACAAGGGAAAAAACCCAAGTGACTCTTTCAAATGAGCTGAATCACAAGGCACAGAGAAACGCAAAATACCTGAAGTCATTACCAGCAGGACCTGGGGAAAAGCTCTTCTGACCCTAAAGCACAGGCAAATCAACACTCCCATACAATTATTATTATTTTATTATTAAATTTGTATACCGCCCTATACCTGCAGATCTCAGGGCAGTAAAATACATAATAAAAAACAAGAAAAACTCAATAATCGTCCCCCTCCCCAACACATTTTAAAAAGGCATTCATTGGATGTTAATCAGCCAAAGGGAAGTGTAACTGGGTGTATCTGCAGTCCACTCAGGATCCTATCCCTAGTTCCTAATTTCTTAGAGCAGGGCTACACAACATGTGATACAAGAACCAAGAGTTTGATAAAGCTCCTGTATATTCTGTCTATCTAGGACTGTGAAAGCATCAGGGCATGGTTGGTGGTGTCTGTTTGACTTGGTAGATCACAGGTTGGGCAGGTCTGTCTGAGGAGAATGGGGCGAAAAGAAACAGCCAAATGCAAAAGCAACTCCTTCCTAACTTCTACCAGCCTCAACCAATGCAAACTTAGTTGACAGGAGGGTCCAGTTTAGGAGACCACCTGGAAGGGATGGTTTCTCACCTCTGTCTGAGCCATAATAAAGCAGAATGGCATCAGACCATAGAACAGACTCCGGGGTTTTCCAGATGTTCAGAGTTCAGGAATGCTTCAGTAGAGCCTGGAGGCCATTGTCACTTCACAGAAAAAAGGGCTTGAACCACATTTGGAAAAGAAGTCCTGCCGTGTCCTTTGGTAAAAGTCTTTAATAATGGACAAGATGGCAGGGGATGAAAGGAAAAGGAACTCCAATGCCTTTCCTTGCCACCCAATTCATCACTGAGCTTGCTGTGTTTGCAGAGGGCAGAGCAAGGTCAGGTCAGCTTCTCTGCTTGTGAGATGAATTAGTAGGGTGTGGATTTCTGTGACCCCCCCCCCATTCTGTCATTTGACCAAGAAACAGTAGCCAACATAGAGCTCTTGCAGATTCTGCATGTTTTATTCTTCTAGCCTTGGGGTTCTTTTAATGGGGAGAAGTTACAGAAACACACTGTCCCCTTTCTCCCAAAGCCTGTAGGTGCCTACTCAAGTATTTTGCTCAGCCATGTGCCAAGTCACTTCTTTGCCTCTCTTCAGATGTAACAGAAAGCCATAGATGAAAGTCCTTGACCTCAACGATAAGGTGAGATTTTCATACTCTCAGTTATAGAACCCATAAGACGTGTTAATACTTTCCAGGAATTCACAAACAAAATATTTATATAGAAGAAAGTAAACGGAAGCACTCAGGAATTCAAGTGGCCCTAATAAACCCAGCCATTAACAATCAGCATAGTCCCACTGTGGCTTGTTTCTTTGCCACACTGTAATGTGACCGAATGTCAGGAGAAGGTAACAGAATGTTAGGAACTGGGTTTCATGTTGAGAAGATTAATGGGGTTCAATGTTGTATAGTACAAATAATGTTTACAAGGCATTTTTCATTGCCAAAGAAAAAAGCAACATTATACTTATTAGTATACTCACTCTCCAACACAACACCAGCAATTTCCCTCCCAACAGGTAGAAACTCCTTCTTGATCTTGATTTCTGACAAAAGCTAAGTCAAATAATGGTTAGAATGCCTACTGTAAAGAATAATAAATGTTGAGTACATATTAGAACAGTAAAATGCTATTACGGCCTCTCACCAAACATTTAATGGCAGATTAATACAGTATAGTCCAGTAAGGCTGAAATCATACACACATTTTTCTTGAAGTAAGTTCCACAGGAACTTAGAGTAACATGATTAGGATTGCAGTATAAATCTTACACATTTGAAAAATACTAACTTGACTGTGCTATGGAACCCCAGGTCTTTACAGTTACCATGTTCTGTCTTCTCTGTGTACAAAAATGATTAAAAAATGATTTAGTAGTTTAGTTATTTATCTAATTATTGAAATGCTATGAAAATGTCACACACAACATCCTTTGCTTTTAATAATTTTAATAAATCACGTCATAATGGCAGTAACACCTGGCAAAAGCCTTAATTTTCCTTGCTTTCTTCCCCTCTCTATTTTATTTCTTCTTCAATACAAGATAAAACGGTTCATGTTATGGGCAGGCCAGATACCCATCTAAAGCAAAAAAAAAACAACCTGCACTAACAAATAAAAGAAAAATCACACATAAATCCGTTTTTAATTTTTAAATTATGTATTTTTTTAAAAAAACATAGTAAGCTAGAGAAGTTCTAAGAGACAGGTAAATGTAGTAAGACAGGTCTTTATACTGCACGCATTTGTATACTTAGCACAGCACACTAGCTCTAATCCCAGAAGCGATGGGGTACATGTTGTCCAACTGATTTCTACAACTATGGGACCATAGAACTAACCAGCGTACCCGAGGGGGTGCTTAGCTTTAAGTGTGGGTAGATAGCATTCACTTAAGCCTCTATTAGAGCCAATTTATATGCAGTCCTGGGAATGGCGCTTGATCCAGCCTCTACATGGTAGCTGAAGGAGGCATAACACGTAGAGCAAGGATCATCCTTGCAATTATCATTCATAATGTGGAGGATCTCCACACCAACAGCAAACATTTGTAGCAGCGGGACACAAACTTTGCAGAAAACAAGGACAATTCACTGTCAACTATGCCTATCGTGTGGACCTACTCTAACAGGGACTCCCCCCCTCCCCCCGCAGCTAGTAATGGCTGTAGTGCAGGGGTCAGCAAACTTTTTCAGCAGGGGGCTGGTCCACTGTCCCTCAGACCTTGTGGGGGGCCAGACTATATTTTGAAAAGAAAAAAAGAAAAAAGAATGAATTCCTATGCCCCACAAATAACCCAGAGATGCATTTGAAATAAAAGCACACATTCTACTCATGTAAAAACACGCTGATTCCCGGACCGTCCACGGGCCGGATTTAGAAGGCGATTGGGCCTGATCTGGCCCCCGGGCCTTAGTTTGCCTACCCATGCTTTAGTGGTATGGAAGCCAGCTATTTGGGTCTTAGAATCCCTCCCCCTTCATTTATACTACTGTTTTACATAGTTGAATAAGGTAGATTTCAGTAAAAGATGATCCTTTAGTTGAAAAGGGGGACCTTATGTAAATAGCAGTTACTTTGACTGTTGGACCAACATACAACTTGTAAGTAACCTTCACTGAGCACTGCTGACTTCCTTGTGAATAAATGTATAGAGAGTTACGCTGTTAATTATAAGGGTGCCTCTGTTACCTTATGCCAGGGATGGGAACCTGTGGCCCTCCAAATGTTGTTGGACCTCAACTCCCCCCATCCCATGCTGGCTGGAGCTCATGGGAGTCGGAGCCCAACAACAGTTGGCGGGTCACAGGTTCACCATCCCTGCCTTATGCAAACAAAACTGCCACCAGAATGGGTTAACAGCATTTTGATGTATTTGAATCAAAGAGCAGGTTCATAGGTTCAACTTTCCATGAAGTAAAATAATATAAGTACCTTATCATCGATCCGACTTAGAGCACAGGCTTTCACTTGCACTTTCACATAGTTGTCTCTTGTGACAGGAAGGTTATCCTAAGATTGAATTGACATGATTCACCCACTAAAAGGACAAGTAAGTATGTCACAACTAGGTATTTCAGCTTAACTGATTTTGCGGATAGAGTTCTTCCCTTCCCCTAGATTACAGTGAGAAAGGTAGCATTTTCATGTAGGGCTAGGCCTGAACCCCCGTGTGAAATCCTGGAAAGCTGTTGCCCATCAGTGTAGACACTACTTAGCTAGTGAGGCCAATGATATGACTCATCAAAGCAGCTTCCTCTGTTCCTATGAACTGTGTTGCAATCCTACCCTGCAAAGTTTTAAAGCTACTTAGAAGATTATGTACGAGTTACGTCTAGGGAATGACTTTAGTAACAATACATAGAATGCAACACACACACAAATGAACTAAATTCTATGGAAATCTTACGCTGAATTCTTCTGATTCAGGCAGTTAACTCAAAGTTTCCAAGTCACTTTCCTCTTTGAGAAGGAAGTGAAAAAGTGACCTTATAATATATCCAGAAAAGGGATGCTGTACTATATGCAATTATTACAGTGGGTTGTAAATTATAAATAAGTAAAAAAACCTTTTACAATTCTGATTGTACGTCTGATATTCTTTTCTCCATCTTAGGCTCCAGTCATGAACATATACATATATAGGGGTTGTTCTGTCAGTCAAAAGTGGAATGCATGTTTTAATAATTCTGGTTCTGAAACTATTTTCTCATGTATTTTGTTAACTGGATTGAGAAACAAATTAAAAAACCCCAGTTACTGCACTCAGATGTTTCAAAGTTAAAAAAGGTAATTTGTTTTGTTGTATAATTTCCCCACTTTGAAAAGCTTTAAGTCAAATCTAAGTCTTTCTTCATAACTCACGGCCAACCCATAGTTTGACAACCAGGGCTGTTGTTCAGGCTCACACTCTGAGTCCTCACATACAGTCCACTTTCTCATGTCATGATTTAGGCAGACCATAGTTTATAATTAGATCTGAACCAGACAAATTATGGTGTCTTCAAACTATAGTTCACCTGCATGCAGCACTTGGAAACCCACTTCAAAGTATGACTTCTAATTCTGCCTAAATACAGTTTTATGCTCACCAGGAAGGAAGGGAATCTAAGCTTGAGACAGAAAGTGGAGCATGCAAGTCCAAAGCACACCCCAAAGGCCAAACCATGGGTTGACCATTATAAGTCAACTGAGATGGGATGGCATTTAGATGTAATGTTAAACCATGGTTCAGAATTACAATAATAAGTCTAGAAGTCTCCCTCCTCTTCTGGAGCTAGTGCAAGGAGAGTGGAAGTTTCTGCTGTTGTTTTAGGTTAACTTTAGCTTAGCATGCCATTTAAACAGAAAACTGTGGTTCGTCTTAACACTTAGCTGTATCAAGACATTTTAAACTATAGTTTGAAGTTGGCTTCTTTCAACTAGCCACAGTTTGTACAAGATCACATGAGATGGCAAACTGTCATTATTCTAAAACAAATTATGGCATCACATTTTTTAGATGTGTATGCAGTCTTATATTTCTTTAAGCAAATAACTTACCTTTTCCAGGAAAACAAAAGTGGCCTCTTCTCCAGATGAATTCTGCTGCCAATATAAGCCTTTCATTCCGACCTTTAAAATATAGAGCGGGAAATGAAATACCTAAATACGAATTTAGGCCAATATCTATCTAATCAGTTCTGCTAGCACAAGCACTTTGAACTTAGCAATTAAACTTCCTCTCCTTCTCCTTGTGCCCCTGTCCCACAAATCTGCTCTTGAGCGTTGCAGGAAAACCCAGAACAAATTAGGTGAGAAAGTTTGGTTGCTCTGCCAAAAGTGCTTGCACTAGGAACTGTTTCATTATATACTTCCAAGTGTTTCTAAATAGATTTCAAATAAAAGACTTTATATGTTTTGTATAAATTTAGAGACCACAGATAAAATCTGTGTTATTACCACTGTTTCTGATAACTGAAAGAGCAAATCAAAAGAGGTGAATTTTTAAAACTTCCTGTTATAATATTGTACTATTATCCATTAGAAAGATACGTCACCTCATAACATCAGCTCCACAGAAAAATTATGCTTCTGATTATGCCCCAATAGCTCAGTGGGTAGAGCATGAGACTCCTAATCTCAGAGTTGTGGGTTCAAGCCCCATGTTGGGCAAAACTTTCCTGCATTACAGGGGGTTGGACTAGATGACCCTTGTTGTCCCTTCCAACCCTACAATGATTCTATGATTGAGCAATACAAGCAACATTTTTCTTATTGGAAAAGCCTGCTTTAGTAATGTAAGTCTTGATCAGCAATCACGAACCCTGATAAACTTCTAAGTCACTCAAAGGTACTTCCGATCACAGTTTGAAAAACATTTATCTGTTTCTTTTTATTTCCTTCCCTAATTCAAAGATACTTCATGAATATACATTGACTTCTTAACCGTGGAGTAGTTTATTACATTACAGCATGCTTGGCTTAGTTCTGGGAAATCTAAGAAAGAAACTCAGTTACTAGCTTTAGGGATAAATCACCATCTGTTTCATTTCACTCATCTGAAAAATGGGAACAACACTAAGTTGCTTCAGGTTGCATTATTATACTTACTTACCAAGGGGAAAGTCTCATTGTACTCAATGGGACTTACATCTTAGAAAAAATATATAGGACTGCACTACAAGAAATTGAAAATTGTAAAACATTTATGTAGAATTTTACCACAAACTCAAACCTTTTTATTTTTACGATCACCATTTATTCCAATGGAATGAACAACCTTTACCCAGAAGTATTCTTAGCTTGGCTAGTACCTACCACAACTGATTTTTTTTTTCTTAAAAGAACAAATCCTGAAGAGCATTGAGTATATTCTAAGGTGTGCTCAGTTTGTACGATTCAATGCCCAAGTCTAGTCAACCATCTGTATAAGCATAGTTCGTCCAAAGCAAAACCACAACTCTCTGCAGACAAACGGATGCAGAAAAAAATGAAGTGATAGTATGGTATGGTACTTGAAGACTACAGATAGGAGCAGCTTGTGATGGGACAACTAATTATCTAAAATATGCATATATACACAAGGAAATGGAAGGTGATGTATGCACTGTCACACAAAGCACCTAATATAATTTGTAAATCTGAGCTATTAGTTTTTAGTTCTAACGGTTAAGATGGCCCACTTAGTAAGGATTATTTGTCTGAAACCTTTACTGTTTCTTGTGCATTTCATTCACCCTCAATTCTGTAACTCCTCATCTTCCCTCTCACTCTTAAGCACTTCTCGGTTACTTATCCAACGTACCCTATAAAAGCACAAGAATTCTGAATAAGTGAAATGACAAATTTGTTGTGCATGAAAGGATATTTCTAGGTCTCAGTTGGAAATTTCTGCAGATATCCTATTTTATTCTAAGCAGGCCCACCTGGATTTTATTGGCCAATAAGATCTACCTGTGGAGTCACTCCTCTGGATTCCCCTAACCTCACATGGGAAGTGGGCTGTGAGCCAAACAAGGCTTTTCAGTTGTAGGGCCTTGTTTTTTGCATATTTGCCAGACACTGGGCTTAATGCCTTTTCAGCACCAGGTGAAGTCCTTTCAATTTGTGCCAGCCTTTTAGACATTTTACACAACACTACTCAAAGCACATTTATTCAAAGGTTCAGCTGAGTTCCATTCAATGGGACTCACTTTCCAATTAAGTGTGCCTCTCTAAGTGAAGCGTTGCTGGTGCATTGTGTTTTGCTTTAGCAATCGCAGGCATGTTTTGGAAACTCCACTTTTTAAATTATTTTATCCTATTACTGCATTTTAGTCTATGCTTCAGCTCTATTCTGAAGAGAAGGGTATAACGTTCTCGAAATAAACCGGTGCGTAAACAAAATAAGCAGATGCCCCTACCACAGTGCCAGTACTTTACGGGGTCTCTTAAATGCAAAATTGCAAGATCTTGATTTCCCACCACCAGCTAAAGGGAAGGATATGAGATGAGCAATAGCTGCAGGGAACCTCCCGAGCTCAGGAACCTCGCCCTTCTTTAGCAAGACTGGAAATAAGTGCGGATGCTGAACAGCTACGGGAGGTCAAAGAAGGGCGGCTGCAGGTCCCGAGGGCTGAAGGCGCCACAAAGATCAGCGCTGCTCTGCTCGCTCCCTCTGCCTCGCGTGCCCAGCCCCTTGCCCCGCAGAAGAGACCCGGGTGGTTGTCATGACAAACCCATTACCTCTTCTTAGGCCCCTCTCTCTGATTCTCGCGGGAGCGCGAATCCTAAGCTTGGAAAGCCTTAGAACGGAGCAGCGCAGAAACGCAGATCCCAATTGGCCCAAACGGCTGTCACTCTATACGGGGGGCGGGGGACAGAGGGAAAAACGAGAGGAGCCCTCCGGAGCGGCGCGCTCTAATAGCTCCTCGACGGGAATTCCTGGCCTGTTAAAACTACAATTCCCAGCAAGCTTTGCAGCATGGGTTGCCTCATTGGTCCCAGCATGCAGCGCCTCTCCACTTACTGAGTGGGCAATAAAAAGCCGTACTAGGCGTGTGTGAGGCAGAATAAGGGTGGGAGGCAAGTCAGCTTCGCCGCGGTCTCCTTTCAATAAGCATGACTTTCGGAACACCAGGCGTGCTTCTTTCTCGTCATATCCAGCCTAGCTCGGTTCCCCTTCGTTCACACAATTTCTATCGGCCCGTGCGAAACTTGCGCGCCCTCCTCGGCTCTTCCCTCACCTCGCGCCCTTGGGCTTATCTCCTCTTTCCCAGAGCGCGCTTTCGGCGACCAACCCGGCGGAATGTTCCCCTCTCCTAATGGTGGCTGGGCGCGTCCGTCATCGGGAGAGGGGTGGGCTCTATGGGCTGGGCGAGGGCTTGGTTGGCTGCCTCGGGATTTGCGCCTCTCTTCGGGTTGCGCAGTCAGGCGGCGGGTGTGCGAGAGAGGGAGAGCCGGGCAGGTCGCTCCTCTCTCTTTCCCTCTCTCCGCCCACACGCGCCTCCCCCACCCCACTCCGCCCGAGACAGCGGCGGTGACTCTGAGGCGGCGGCGGCGGCGGCGGTTAGAGCAAGAGCAGACGCGGGCGGGGATGGTGCGTCTCGGGGAGGCGGTGGCCTTTGCCGCTGCCACCGCTGCCGCGCCGGCTGCTGCTGCTGCTCCTCCTGCCGCCCCTCCGTCCTTGCTGTGGGGGTGAAGAGGACACCCGAGACCCGACAGAGATGAGGTAGCGGCGTGAGGCGGCGGCGGCGGAGGGGACCCGCGGGCCAAGGGGCTCGGCAACGGGCAGGGCGAGCCCGGGGGGTCACCCTGGTGAGGGGCGCGCAGGCGCGCTGGGGAGAGCGAGGCGGGGAGGGACCCCTCCACCAGCCCCAGCGCACGCGCGCGGCCCTCTCGCCCTTCTTCGGGGGCCCCGCATTCGCCCCCGCCGACTGCCCTGCTGTTATTCCCAATGTTATTCCTGGTTGGCGGCCCGCTTTCCCTCCCCGGTATGATTTTTGTCCGCGTTCTTCTCTCCCTCAGTCCGCCCCATTGCCCGGCCCACCCACCCCCTCCATGGCCCGGCGCCCCTCTCTCCTTCCATTCGCCTCCCGCGCGAGAGGAGGACGTTCCGTGGCCATTGACCCCGAGTGTGTGCCGGGAGCTCTTCGCCGGCGGCCGTGATTCCTTTAAAAAAAATCTCCTAATGCTGGTCTTCTGGCGCCGATAGCGGCGCCTTTGATTTCGTCTCCTTCTCCCGATCTTTTTGACTCTTATTTCTTAGAGGTGGGGAATATATATATAGCAAGCAGAAGGGAATAGTGTGCGGGGTGATGAGCGGGCCCTACTTGTAGGGGGTGGGGAAGAGAGAGCTTATTTATGCCCGGCTCGGGCAAACGAGATTGCCTTGCCTGCAAAAGCAGCCGACGTCTTTGTCGTGCCTGTTTTAACAAACACGCTCTCGCTCGTGTCTGTTTTAACAAACTCGCCGGTAGACTATCGGTGCGAAGAGATGCAACGAGAATCCGAGGTGGAGCATGCAGAAGTAACTTATACAGTAGTGTCCCTGGCTGAGATTGCTGCGCGCGGGCAGCCATGGTTTCCAAAGAGGAATCTCCGTCAGTGACATTCTCCGACTAAAAAAAAGTGGCTGGATTTTTGCATGAGGTTTGGCCTTGCACTTTCTAGCCCATGCACCTTTTTTTTTGGCCTTCACAGCCCTGTAATGAAGGAAACATGTTCTCCACTTCAAAGATTGGCATTTAGCCTTGGAAGAAGCAAGGTCTTTATCACGTCACTTCTATTTGCTCTGAGTCGAACAGCAACATTTATTTGATTACATTTGTACCTATAGGAAATTCCCTCATAGGAAATTGACTACTGAGAACAAACTGCTTACCAATAATACTATATTAAATAATTTCTTCTTGTAGGCATTCCCAGCTGGAGTAAGTGTTCAGTAATGAAACAGCCATGAAAATGTGACATACTAGTGACTTCTTGCTCATAGCCATCCTTCACAAACAGTAAATGTTTTTTGGCTGCTTGTTAAAGACAAATATATATCCAGTTCAGTTTATTATGCTTGAAGGTAAGACCAAGGAAATAGTTAAATTCTTAGATCTCTTATGAAACTGTGAGCTCCTTTGGCAGGATTTAAGATGTCAGTATGATGCTGAAGTCCAAAGAGATAATTAGTTAGATATTTATACTCTAATCAAAGATCTGGGATTTATAGAGCATCCCAAATTAAATACAGTGGTACCTCTAGTTACAAACTTAATTTGTTCCGGAGGTCCGTTCTTAACCTGAAACTGTTCTTAACTAGAGGTGTGCTTTCGCTAATGGGGCCTTTTGCTGCTGTTGCGCCGCCAGCACACAATTTCCGTTCTCATCCTGGGGCAAAGTTCTCAACTCGAGGTAACTCTTCCAGGTTAGCGGAGTTTGTAACCCGAGGTGTTTGTAACTTGAGGTACCACTGTACTTATAAACAATAGTGTGTTGCAAAATGTTAAAAGCTATATCAGAGTGAATAGCAGAATCACAGTATGGTCTAGTCTAGAGGCTGGTTGTTGAGAGGTACTACCTAGCTTCCCAATTGACACATCCCAGCAATGATAAAAGAGAAATATGTACAGAACTTGCTGGGAGTTTGCTTAATGTGATAGCAAATTAACATCCCTCCCACACATCTCAAAGTAGCCCTCCAGGAAAACTATTTTTAATAAGGGCTCTTATTAGTTGGTTTGACCCTTATATTCTTAGTATATACTGTGTAGAAAATATTGAGGGGAAAATAGGTATTGGAAAGTTAAATATAATAGCAATGGATTCTGAAAAACAAGGCAAACAAGAAGGCATGTTCGTTGGTTAAGAAATGACTGTGGTAGCTTAGTGATGGGGAAAAGGAGAGAAAATGGCAGAAAAATTAAATTCTCCATTTTCTATCTTAGATACTGATGGCATGAAAAATATTTTTGAACTAAATATGTGGAAATAGTAAAACATAGACCAAGCATTAGGAAAGCTTATTTGCAAGAATGGTACAGGATACTTGGCAAGATTTCAGAATTTATTTAGCTGCTCTACAGCTGAAGCTTGGGTGGCTTACAGGAAGTTAAAGCAAATATAAAATTATATTAAAATAGCTGTAACATACAGTAGAGTAAGATTCATTCATACCATAAAATATATTTAAAAGATCTAAAAGGCCCAAACAGATTATATAGCATCAAAAATAATGCAGGAATAGCGACTGGTCAAGTTCTCCAGAGAGGGAATTAAGAGGCAGAGTGCCTTGATTGAGGGGACACTAAATTTGGTCACCATCTACCTTCTAATGACTAGGACCAGTAACCTAATGCCAAGCCAGATCAACTGTAGCAGGAGGAGATTCTTTAGATTCTCTGTTCCCAAGTTGTTTAGTACTTCAAAGGTTAAAACCAACACTTGACATTGTCCCATGAAAAGACTGAGAGCTGGTGTCTGGCTGTCTGATAATTGGAAGTTCCATGCATCTAATTCAGTTAGGAAACCTGTTCCTGTATTTTGCATAAATTATAGTTCCCAAGTGGTTCTCAAAAGCAGCTCCTTGAACAATACATTGAAGTACTTTAAATAAGCTGTCAACAGAGCATGGATAGCAGCATTTTTTCATTGAATATTTTTCATAAAACAGGTTACCGTATTTTTCGTCCCATAGGGCACACCTAGTTTTTTGGGGGGGGGAATAAAGGAAATTCCCCCCTTTATTTCCCCCCAAAACCAGGTCGGGGAATCCAAACCAGGTCGGGGAACAGCGGGATGGCGGCACTCCGCCTCCCTGCTGTCCCCGCCCCAAGCTTGTGGGGCTGCCTGATATCTGCACGAAGCCCGGGGTGCGCTGTGCAGCGCGCCCCAGGCTTCGGGATGCAGGCTGCTATCTGCAAGCCTTGGGAGCCCGATGGGAACTCCCGTGGAGCTCCCAAGGCTTGCGGAGAGCTTCCTGAAGCCTGGAGAGCGAGAGGGGTCGTGCACACTGACCCCTCTCACTCTCCAGGCTTCAGCGAAAGCCTGCATTCGCCCCATAGGGCGCACACACATTTCCCCTTCATTTTTGGAGGGGGAAAAGTGCGTCCTATAGGGCGAAAAATACAGTAATATACAGTATTGGTATAGAAAGGAATACAGTGGTACCTCGGGTTACAGATGCTTCAGGTTACAGATTCCGCTAACCCAGAAAAAGTACCTCGGGTTAAGAGCTTTGCTGGTGACGGCGCGGCGGCAGCGGGAGGCCCCATTAGCTAAAGTGGTACCTCAGGTTAAGAACAGTTTCAGGTTAAGAATGGACCTCCAGAACGAATTAAGTTCTTAACCCGAGGTACCACTATAACTGAGATTCATACATGATTACTCTAAAGTAATGTATTGGAACTTGCAACACAATCCACACAGCCTTTTCTGTGGCTACCTTGCCCCCTCTTTGATGGCCTCCTCTTACATTATGTGAATACTTAACTTCTTAGGAAGTTATTTGAACTCTAGCAGCTTTGATGAACTCTGGTTTTTTTCCTATTTGACTCTTCGGAGTGTATTTAGTCTGTTTGAGAGTTTTTATTAAAAATGTATCAAATGAGGAAATTGAATTACATTCAAAAAATATGTTTGTAGCTGCTAGTTTAGATCTAGATGAGGTCAGTTGCCGTTAGAGCTCACTGAAATGGTGAGAAAAGTTAGTCGTGGGCATGAATTAAATGACAGTCTGGATTCAACTGTCTGCTTTTAATTGAGATGTGTGTTTGTGTGCAACTTCTTTGACTTGTTTTTGACTGCTTATATCTTTTTACTGTTTTTTATTTGGTTTGAACATTTTGGAAAATGTGATAGAACTTATTTTAACTTACTTACATTTCTATGCATGTTTATTTGAAACTAAGTATTCAGTAAAGACAAGGATTGTGATCCTAGTCTCTAGGATTTATGTTTAGATTTGTAGACTGAATTACTGCTGGAGGTGTCTAAATCTTGTGAGTTTGCATGTATAATGTATGTGCATAGTAGCATACACTGACATATACGTTACTGAAAGCCTATTTCTCCTCAGTTCCTGAAACTTAAGGAATAATAAATGAGAATGCATGCTTGTTATTTCTGTGGTTTATAGCTAAGTATTACTTTTTAAATAAATCCCAACTTCCAGATCTGGTACTACAAAGATGGTGTGATTAAAATACTGGAAGAAACATTACAGTACAGTCATACTTCGGGTTGAAGTAGTTTCGGGTTGAGCATTTTCGGGTTGCGCTCCGTGGCGACCCGGAAGTAACGGAACGCATTACTTCCGGGTTTCACTGCATGCGCAGACGCTCAAAATGACGTCATGCGCATGTGCGGAAGCAGCGAATTGCGACCCGCGCAGACACGGGTTGCGTTTGCTTCAGGATGTGAACTGGGCCCCAGAACGGATCCCGTTTGCATCCAGAGGTACCACTGTATCTCAACACTTCTGTGTAACTAAAAGTGGGCCTGTAGTTTCGTCTAGATATAAGGGAAAGCTGCCAGTGGCATGTGGAGGAAATGCTTATTTCTAGCAAGGCAGGCAAAAAGATGGAAATGGTCTAACTTAAAGGCCTCTTTAATTCAAACCATAGAACCATTGGCATTTAGGCTCAAGCAGCTCACAGACCGTTCGAGCTTGTATGATTAGTACTTGTATGCTCTCACTTTGGCAGTTTTACAGCAGTCATGTTTTCACACAGATGAGCTGTTTGAGAACAATTTCACCAGTGTATTAAGCCCAGAATCTTTGCTTCAGAGTTAACAAAGTGTTGCTTAAAACTGCAGTAAAAGGAATTGATTGTTTTAGAGTCTCTCTTTAGTTGTACTCTAGTTGGATATTAGCTTTTTCCAGGTTTACTTGATAAATCTTCAAATGTCTGTTTTTTGAAAGCTTTTTAAGAAGTAATAATTTACTCAGAGCTATGTTTCATAGGAATCAATAGGGGATACCTGTAAGTAAATAGATAAAGCTCAGGGTTGGGATGCCAGTAAATAGATCTAGAAAACAGCTAATAATTGAGACTGTGGTCCAGGCCAGATGTGATACAACAAGCTACATCAAGCGAGCCACAGGGTTTGTTGTTAAGCCAAGGTTTGTTCTTGGCTTTCCAATCATAGCTTTTTGAACAGAATATACTCTGATCCCTGGTTTTGATATATTGCTAAGCCAGATATATATTGCTTAGCTAGAAGGGAGTGGGCACAATCTCTGCATTTGTGGTGGACCATTAACTATGGTTTAGCATAATGTATAAACTTTGACATTGTGTTTTAAGTGTTATATTTGAATACTCTCTATAACAACATGATCTATAACATAACATCATAATCTATAACATAATTTTATTGGTATAGTGCACAAAATTCACAATATGATGGTACTTTAAACCAAATAGTGCTTATATGATGTCCTAAACTCAATATTGGTAGACATGCAACATACCAAACATTTCTAACTTTGCTTATTAGCATTTAGCTACACATTTCTGTTTTTCCAGTAAAATTCTCTAAGCATACCTTGATTGTCTGCATATATATGAGGCTAATTATGAAATATTTATTAGATGTATATGGCTTCCACTTCTATATTATAGTACAAATATCTGTCTGACCTTTATCTGAGGATAAGTTCTTAAGACCTTGTTCTTAAGACAGCTTTCTAAAGGTGAATTGTGAGTCTGAGATGAATCTGGCAAGGTTCCTAAGACGTCATTAGACTTGTAACTGACCATTCCCATATACAAATTTTATGTCTGCAGCAGCTTCTGGTTAAGAATGTTAACCTTTTGCAATGCAACTGAATGGCAAAGGCTAATTATGAAAAGCTTAAAATAACTTAAAGCCTTCATGCTCAATTAGAAGTAGTAGTGACTACTGCTTGAATAGTAAAGTACCTTGGTATGTAGCTTCTGATCCTTGTTCTTTCTTTGACTTTGATTTTGATAAAGTGAAAATAAATGAAGATTCTAGCTTCAAAATGGGAATGACAGCTATTATATTAGACTATCATAATTGCTATTACGCTGTTGATTTGCTCCTGTGAGTGGGAGCATCCCTGAGCATAGCATAACATTTTTTAATTTCAGATTTCTTTTAGACTTGGGTTGGATTCTAATTTTATTTTCCATGGATGAAAAGATTCCTTCGTCTATGTATGGCTTTTGAATCCAGTGGAGGGATCCTGCTGATGGAAGTGGAGACTATTTTTGCTAATCCCTGTTTCCCCTACACAGACCCCCTTCCACACACATCGTGTGGGTGGCCAGAGTATACTGGCTTTCAGCTCTGCAGTCCGTAAGCAACCTTTACTTATCCTTCTCCACTAAATGCTTCTCTTGACATAAAAGCCAGCATCCTTGCACACCTTTTTGAATGTATCATTAATGTAAAAAATACGAAGAGCACATGTAAAATGTTTCAACATAAAAAATTCATAGTGCCCTATAAAGGCATCCATTTTGAGCAGATGCAAGTGTTATGTGAATATTGTATTTGATCTGGAAAAGACATTGAATGACCATTACGCACAGGGGTTCCATTCCCGGCCACTACGTCCATCAGCGGAGTGCATATAAGCGTGCCCTGTTCTGCCCCCATTCTACCCATTTAGTGACATTTTGGGTTACTTCCAGGTTTGACTGAGTCATTCAGACACACATTAATTAGTTGTTGACTATATGGCATATGTTGGCAGAAGGAAAAGCCTTGCATTGGGCAGACATAAATAAAAAGAAAATTCTCAAGAAAATTCCACTTACCATTCATCCTATATCTGAGGATAAGTTCTGCACTGTGGATTAGTGGCTTCCATGTCTAGGAATTGGGTATGAGAGTTGTTCTAGGCAGGATTATGCTCCCTCTGAAAGATCAGGTATTTAGTTTGAGGGGCGTACTCTTGGATTCCACCTATTGCTGGAAGCACAAGTTTCCAAATCCAGCTGGTTCTCCAACTAAGGCTCTTCCTAGAAGGGGGTAGCTTGACCACTTTGCTTCATGCTATAGTAATTTTCTATATGGACTACTGCAGTTCATTCTACATGAGGCTGCCCTTGAAGATTGTTCAGAAGCTGCAGCTAGTACAATATGCAGCTGTGGGGATCTTATCGGGTCTCTTACCTAGAGACCACATTGCATCAGCCTAGAAGCATTTGCAGTGGCTGCCAATTAGCTGTCAAGTCCAATTCAAGGTTTTAGTTTTGACATATAGAACCCTATATGGCTTTATCTGAGAGACTGTCACCCAATATTAACTGACCCAGGACTTGAGATCTGCTCTTTCAGCTTTGTCAGTAGTGCCATCAGCAAGGGCTCTTAAGGAAGCAAGCCACCTCATCTGTAGCATTCCCCTCAGAAATTTGGCTGGCGCTAACTTCACTTGGTTTTAGGTACTAATTGAAAATGTGTTTTTGTGGGGGGTTTTTTGGTTAGGCTCCTGATGGATAAATACTTGGTCCACAGAATATAGTGACTATATGGTTTTAATGGGTTTTAAGAGCAGAATTTTTAGGGACGCGGGTGGCGCTGTGGGTAAAACCTCAGCGCCTAGGGCTTGCCGATCGCATGGTCGGCGGTTCGAATCCCTGCGGCAGGGTGAGCTCCCGTCTTTCGGTCCCAGCTCCTGCCCACCTAGCAGTTCGAAAGCACCCCTAAGTGCAAGTAGATAAATAGGTATCGCTTTCTAGCGGGAAGGTAAATGGCGTTTCCGTGTGCGGCACTGGTGCTGGCTCACCAGTGCAGCTTCGTCACGCTGGCCATGTGACCCAGAAGTGTCTCCGGACAGTGCTGGCCCCCGGCCTCTTAAGTGAGATGGGCGCACAACCCTAGAGTCGGACACGACTGGCCCGTACGGGCAGAGGTACCTTTACCTTTTTAAGAGCAGAATATAAATTATAAACATTAAATTTGAAGAGATTGCAAGGAGTATTGCATCTTATTCGAGGCTGTATTGCTGCTGCTTTAAAAAAAATATTTTGTTACTTATGTAAAGGAGAACTGGTAATCATAATGAATATTTAAACTACTGTGATACTGTTGTTTGAAAATCTGTAGCTGTGTAATCAGATCAGTAGCTGTATAATAAATCAAACCAATGTCGTGGTAGTGCTGAATATTTAAACTATACATTGTTATACTGGCCAGTTTGTGTTAGCAACCTTGCGTTTAGATTTGTTTTATTTAAAATTGTACCCTGCTTTTTAAGGAACTTCCTCCACAGAGCAGTTATGATCTCATATATGTAATTCTACTTATTCTGACAATAAAACATTCAAAATTCAGTACAATTAACCAATATATCAGCAGAAAAATAGAATAGAAAACAATGCAAATAATAAAAAACAGCATTAAGACTAACAAGGATTAAAAACTGCAGACATCAACATATTTTCTGAGTGTATGGTTCAAGAGCTGAAGGTCATAAAGGAGGAAGAATTCAGCTGTCTGCTTTCTAAATGCTTTTCATATGCGTAAGGCTGAATAGATGCTGTGTAATCTGACTTTCAGCCTAGCATGTCAACAATCTTTAAAATGTAAAGCTTCTTTTAATTGTATTCAATTTCATGTTCCCTAAAATATAACTTATATGGGCAAACTAAATAAATGAATTCTTGATGGTAAATGTTCTGTATTTTGCTGTAGTTAAATAAAAGCACTTCCCAACCCTGCAAATGCATGTAATCTTAGTTGGGTTGTCTGAAGTTTAAAGGAGATCAGGTGACCATTCCTATACATCTATAACATCTGATATCTCTAATTAAAATATCCACAAAGAGGAGGCAAACAGCTTATGTCTCATTTACAAGATAAATCAGTTTAAGAAGGCAAGCATAATAGCTCGGCCAAGTCCATATTGTTGAAAATAGCACAAATAATTGCCTTTAGATAGATACTCCTAAGTGTACAGTATGGAAGAATTAGCAAGACACTTGCTCGGAATGAACTACAGTTTAATTGTAGTGTTCAGCTCCCTTTATTTCAGCAGACATGGGCTTTCTTGGTAGTAAATACCCCATATAGACCATGTAATTAATACCCTATGTAGATAGCTAATGCATTTTTTCACATTTATATTTTAAAAATGCAGTGTCTGTATACGTAGGATATAAAATACATAGTTTATATAGAATATATATTATGAAGAAAGCTGGTAATATTAATTACGTTTGAATGATATTTCACAAATTACTAAAGATCACCACAGAATTTGATTATAAACTGGTTATAAAAGAACTATGTTCTGGCTGCTTTAATCGTTTTGGTGTCTGAATTTATTTCACATGTAAAACATAGAATTTGGGTTAATAATATTTGAAAGTAAAGTTGTGCTGGAAACCAATTTGGACCAGATGAAGTATATCTCTAGATAATGGTTTTCAGTAATTGAATTAAAGCTTCATTTATATGGCACTTTTGTGGCTTCTCAAGGTAGAATTAGACCTTATGAATGATGCAAAAACTTTAGCCTTGTTCTACATTTGCTCCTATAGTGTCTAGCTGTAAAGAGTGATAATGTGTGTGGTTTCCCTGCTCTGTTTTATTGATTGGAAGGATGGGGAATGTTGAAAGATTCAACATAGATAAAAGAAAATACTTCTTCATTCAGCATACACTTAACTTCGGAACTTGCTCCCACGCGAGGCCACCAACCTAGATGGCTTTAAAAGTTAAGACAAATTCATGGAGGAGAGGGCTGTTGCTGGATACTAGCCATGATGGCTATTCTCTGCCTCCACAGTTGGAGTCCATAATGCTTCTGTGTATCAGTTACCAGAAACCACAGGAGGGCAGGGTGCTCTTGTGCTCGGATCCTGCTTAGTAGTTGGCTACTAAGAGAACAGGATGGTGGACTAGGTAGGCCTTTGACCTGATCCAGTAGGCTGTTCTTATATTTTGCCTTAACCACAATATGTAGCTAATGTTTGCTCCTGGCTCCTTAAAGCTTGGTTCTGTTCTCCATATTCTGAACATTTAGATTTGATGAGCTTTGCTTTGCATGCACATGTAGTGTTTCACATCTGGGCAGGAGCTACTTTTGCTGGAAGGCTTGTACAGTGGTACCTCGGGTTACATACGCCTCAGGTTACATACGCTTCAGGTTACAGACTCCGCTAACCCAGAAATATTACCTCAGGTTAAGAACTTTGCTTCAGGATGAGAACAGAAATTGTGCGCCGGCGGCGCGGCAGCAACAGGAGGCCCCATTAGCTAAAGTGGTCTTCAGGTTAAGAACCTCCAGAACGAATTAAGTACTTAACCCGAGGTACCACTGTACTGTAATGTTTCTTCCAGTATTTTAATCACACCATTTTTGAAGTACCATATCTGGAAGTTGGTACCACTGTACACCTCTCTTCTGGCATGGCCAGGAGAGAAAGGGTGTATTACTTTTGAGGTGTGTTTGGTTTGAGGTATAAATAAGGGCTCATTTGCATGTTTCATTGTATTGGAGTTTCTGAACCGTCTTCAGAGGCAGCCCCACAGGGTTGCAGTAATCTGACCTAGAGATTACCAGAGCATATACAACAGGAGTTAGGCTGTTCCTGTCTTCCAAAGAGGGGCACAACAATACTTTGTATTGCTTACTGTAGGAATGGCAGAGCTAGTGCTTTCCCTGTGCTGTTCTGCCATCTGGATCTTGTGTGTCGGTTTATAATTGATCCACAGTTCAGCTGACCCATCGTTTTAAGCTGCTGAAGACTCATGCTTAGTTGTTAGAAGCACATGTGATGGCTCTGTGCCTGAAACAGCTTAGAAGCTATTGGTTTGCTGAAGAATTGTGTTTCATTAAGCAGACTTCCCTTTGGATTTATGCAAGGGTAATTAAACTAATGAACTACTTGATTGTGCTGTTAATTTGCAAATCAAGGCTTTGCTTGAAAAATTGCTATAGAATCTAAAAACAAATTATTGTTTTAAAATTAAACGTTGCTAAATGTTTTATTCTCAAGTTAAATGCAAGAAGTGCACAGTTGCATTCACACACAACTTTCTGAAAAGTAAACATTTTGGCTTCTTGAATTAGAGCCTTGCCGTACGTATGAGACCTGTGCAGTTGTACTGTAAAGGTAAAGGGACCCCTGGCCGTTAAGTCCATTCGGGGGTTGCGGCGCTCATCTTGCTTCACTGGCCAAGGGAGCTGGCGTTTGTCCGCAGACAGCTTCCAGGTCATGTGGCCAGCATGACCAAGCCACTTCTGGCGAACTAGAGCAGCGCACAGAAACGCCGTTTACCTTCCCGCCACAGTGGAACCTATTTATCTACTTGCACTTTGGCGTGCTTTCAAACTGTTAGGTTGGCAGGAGCAGGGACCAAGCAACGGGAGGTCACCCCATCGCGGGGATTCGAACCGCTGACCTTCTGATCGGCAAGCCCTAGGCTCTGTGGTTTAGACCACAACGCCACCTGTGTCCCATTATCAAGTGAATTTACTTCTAATATTCCTAATAAAATGCAGAAAGTTCATCTTCAGCACCAAGATGGTATCTTATGTGGATAAAAGTATTTATTTAACATTTTATATATTTAAGGTGCTTATATATCACTTAATCATTAACATTTCTAAGCAATGTACATAAAATTATATCCCAATTCCTTACAAAGAATAAGAACAGGGAAAATTCATCTCAGTCCTGAGCACTTCCTTTAAACATCTAGTGAAATAACAAAGTCTTTGCATGTGCCAGCAGTTCAGCAAAGAGGATGTCTGGCTAATCTCAGTCTGGTTAGAGTTCCACAATAATGAATGTATTTTTAAAAAAACTGAATGCATAGATTCTAGTAGTTACAAGCTGTGCATTTGAGCCATGGAGGACCACCAACAAAGACTCCCCCAAGAATCATGAACTTGGGCTGGTAACTTTAGGCAGCCAGTTCAAGCTTTTAAGCACCAGTATTACATGCTGTCAGTAGCCTGTTCCCATGATCCTCAGGGTCCCTTCCAACTCCACAATTTTATGATTCTATGATCAGCAGTTTAGCCACAATATTCTGCACTAGCTGGAACTTCCAGATCAGGCGTGCTGGTAGTCCCACATAAAGTGCATTGCAGT
This sequence comes from Podarcis pityusensis, assembly GCF_964106645.2. Classification (NCBI taxonomy): domain Eukaryota; kingdom Metazoa; phylum Chordata; class Lepidosauria; order Squamata; family Lacertidae; genus Podarcis; species Podarcis pityusensis. The sequence continues at coordinate 53,136,737 of NC_138027.1, forward strand.
AATCAAGCCTTGAGGTTACCAATGTAAGAATTGCTTTGGCCAAAAATGGTTGGAGCAGCAGCCATACCTGCTAAAATGCACTCTTAAACACTGAGGCTGCTAGTGTTACTTGTCAACAAATTTAATTTCTATTTACGCCTTGATTCTTGTACAGTGTCTAATCCAGGAAGTCTGGATTACAGCTAGTTGTTCAGTGAACATGGTATACAATCTTTCATAACTTATTACTCACCCTTCTGCTAATATTTACTCATGCCTCAACCTTGAATCATCTGCAGAAGTGAGATAATCTTTTTGGTCCCACAAGTGTGTTCACTATTTAAAAGTGCATTGCTTTTTAAAAATCTCAGTTTTGACTGTGGTAAAACTGCCAAATTTTCTTAATATAGTGTAGCAATTGAGAATTCCTCTTTTATCTGCTGTCGTTACTCAATATGGTGCCAGAGTTAGGTTTCAGAGTTACAAAAAAAAGTATCACTGATTTTTACACAGCTTGGAATGTCAGTATGGATTTCCTAGTGCTTCTTTTCTAGGGGGAAAAAGTGCTGGTACTCACATTAAAAGATGGAAGTGGGGGCACAGGCAAGGGGAGGGGGCAGTGTATGAGGGAGGGACATAGCCCGATTCAAAGTTTGGGCAGTGGAGGCAAGTTACCTGCTTGATGCTTCCTTGCCCACCCACCTACCAGGGTGCCTGTCACCCAGGTGAAGAGGTCTTCCCCGCAGGGAGCACCATCACTACCATTGCTTACCTTCTGGCAGCTGCTTTGGTGAGGGAAGCGTCTTTCCTGCCAGTGGGGCTCCTCAGGCCAGCTCCTCCCCTGTTCTGTGCTCTTATTTTCTCTCTTTCCTGCGTCTGTCCCCAAGCTGCCATGCAAGGAAAAAGAGGGAGGGCGCAGGATGAGCAGCTTTGTCAATGTGTGGTGTGTGTGTGTGCATTGCCTGCAGGCTGTGGGGGGAGGAGGACACTTTCCTGAGTCCTTCCTGTGCTCTTCTCTGGGGGGGCGGCAGCGTGGAAGCCTCTGACTTGCCCAGGCTGCATCTGATCCTTCATTTTATTGTAGCTGCAAGGAGAAGCCCCAAGTTCACTCACTGCCACCACTTTGTGTGGTGCCTGGTAGAGTGAGTCTGATGTAGCCATCTTGTATATGAGTGCCATTCTAAGTTGGGAGCTGATCTGTTTGGTGGAGCATTGAATTGCCATTGTATAGTTCCTTTTTGGGCTGACCAGAAGATTCACGAAACGGATTGAAATCCAGGTGTCTCGGAGTTCAGTTGGGATCACACTAGCACAAGTATACACAAAGAGTGTTGCTCTCATGGACTTACTTCAGAACTGTTTGGACTGTTTGGCTTTGAGATACTGAGTTGCGCATGTTGTTATCTTGGCACTGTATGTATTATTTAAGATTTCATGTAATAGACAGTATGGAAATGCTCTACATTATTGTTAACTGTTTTTGTGAACTACATACAGAGTTGTCTAGTTTGTGATTTATGTCTCTGTATTCCTTGGGTGTGGTATTTATGCACAGCTCTCTGAAGGTCCTGTCACAGCATTTTGATTAGGTTGATGTCTGGACTTTGACTGGGCCATTGCAATGCCTTGATTCTCCCCCCACCCCCAGCCATTCTGTTGTAGATTTGTTGGTGTACTTGGGATTGTTGTCCTGTTGCACAACCCAGTTTCAACCAAGCTTCAGCTGTCAGGCAGATGGCCTCACATTTGACCGTAGTATACTTTGATATACACAAGATTCATGGTCAACTCAATGACTGCAAGGTTCCCAGGTCCTGTGGCTGCAAAACAAGGCCAAATTATCACCCCTCTAGCACAATGCTTGGTATTTGGTATGAGGTGTTTGTGCTGATATGCTGTTTGGTTTTCTCCAAATGTGGTGCTGTGCATTATGTCCAAACATCTCCACTTTGGTCTTGTCTGTCCAAAGGACATTGTTCCAGAAGTCTTATGGTTGTTAAGATGCAATTTTGCAAACCTAAACCATGCTGCCATGTTCTTTTTAGAGAGAAGAAGGTTTGGCAACTCTTTCAAACAACTATACTTGTTCTGTCTTTTTCTAATTTTACTGTCATGAACTTTAACATTTAACATGCCAACTGAGTCCTGTACAGCCTGAGATGTAACTCCTGGGCTTTTTGCAATTTCTTTGACCATTGCAGAGCTTGACCTTGGGGTGAATTTGCTGGAACGTCCACTTCTGGGAAGATTGACAACTGTCTTGAATCCCTTTCACTTTTGAATAATCTTTCTCACTCTAAAATGATTGACTTAAAATTGGTGGTGATGGCCTTATAAACCTTCCCAGTTGTATGGGCAGCAACAGTTGCTTCTCCAAGAGCATTGCTGATGTCTTTCGTCCTTAGTGTTGTGTTAAAACACACCTGAATGCTCCCGACCAGCAAACTGCTAAAACTTTGGATTTTACAGAGGTGGGCACACTTGCTGATGATCAATTAAGCAAGGGCATTTGATTCCCAGCACCAGTCTGCTACTTATCCTCTTAATTTCTGTGGAAGCAGTAAGGGTATACGTAGTTTTTCACACATGGCTTCTTCATTTTGGCTTTGTTTTTGTTAAATAAATCATGACACAGTGTAACAAGTCATATGTTGCTGTTCATCTGAGGTTGTATTTACCTAAGTTAAAGACTTGCTAAGGAACAAATGGTTGTTATTAGCGTATTTTTCTGTGTATAAGCCATGTATAAGATGACCTCTAATTTTTCAACCCAAAATTAAGAAATCAATATTTTTTTGTGGAGGTCACCCAAAGAGGGAAGTTAGCCAAAGTTGTTGACATTTGGGGGCAAGATCACCCTTGAGTCGTTTACCTTTTTTAAACCTTAGAAAGGGAGGGGGATAGACAAGAACACCCCAATTCTAGAAGTGAAAACAAATCCCTACGCAGACCATCTTGCCTATAATCTCCCCACACCAATAAACCTATTCCATTTTCAGCACTTGGACCAATATGGTCATCATTGAAGGATCCAAGGGAGTTTATACCAGTCAAATCTACATCTGAAGGCAAGATTAAGGTTTATCATGCTGTTATCTCTGTGTTTCATTGCCCTCTTGATGAGCATACTAGTTTTCTGCACCCAGAAGTTCATGAATGGTTTATATACCACCCTGTACCCAGAGGTCTCATTACAATTGTCACAACATTGTCCATACAATTAACTTTCAGTCTTGCAGTTGGATGAAAGCCCCATAGAAACGTCCCACTGTAGGTCAGTCCAGGCCTGGACATCTTGCCAAGTACTGGTTGTCATTATGTACTTTCTTGCTTGCTCCTGCTAGGCTGATTTATTCTTGCTGTTGAGCTCTGTCTTGTTTGCTCATTTGAGTAAACTTCATGCAGACTCCCAGATAAAACTCACTGACCCAGCTACCAGCCTTGGGATCTCACCCAGGTGGACTGCTGGCCAGAACTCATGATGACTGTGTTCTTTTGTACCTGTTCTTTTGCGATTTGTAAAGCACCATGCACACTGATGCTGTATAAAATAAGAATATTAGCATTCCAAATAAGTAGCCCCTCATAGGATGATGCTTGGTTTTTTCCCTCTTTGATGTATTTCTAACACCCTCATTTTTGCTTACGATTCTTCTAAGCTACAAAGCAAAGTTAGCACTGTGACAATGTTAGTAACAACCCTAATTGAAAAAAATCTGCCCCTTTGCCAGACCTTCTGAGAACTCCATGGTGTGTGGCTTTTATTTCTCAATTACCGGTATATTGCATGAAACTTCCTTAATCAACTGAATCAAAATGATTTATATGGATGTAAGACTGGAAATTACACTCAGACTGTAATTTCTTCAAATCTTTAATCTTTTCACTTTAACTACTTAAAGTGAAAGAAAAACATACTTTTCTTTTAAGCAAATGGGTGTGGTTCTAAGTTTCTGTTGTACGTACTTCTATGGTAGTAATTTGGTAATCTCTGTGTAATTTACTATGCATTCTAATTTATTGTTGGAATGGGGTCTATCTTGTTCAATCTTTTTCCTTAGGGGTACAATGATCAACAGTCATGTGGGCATCTAATGTGGCTAGCATATTTTAACATATTGAGCTATGCAGAGTCTATAAAAGATTAGGAGAAGATTTTGCTTTACTTCAAGGAGCATTTGGGAGAGAGAGTGAGTGCCATTCATTTCTTGGAGTATGGTACTTAAGCATTTTATGTTGGTGAGAGTTTGAAGGGCTTCCTTACTTGGAGTCAACAGACTCTGCTGACAATGAAACCTGGGCAGATCCTTTCCCATGTTCTGCTGTTGTGCAAGGTAAGGAGCAGAGGCAGGACTGGAAACTGCCCAGAGTGGCTGGGACAAGGAATCAAATGGGTGGAGTACAAGAAATAAATTAGTAGTAGTTGTAGTAGTAGTAGTAGTAGTAGTAGTAGTAGTATTACTCCTCCTCCTCTTCATATTCCTTCCAGTCTGAAAGTTTAAGAAAGATTTTATGCTTTCAAACCATAGGTGACAACTTTTATGAGCAGGGCTATGGAATCTGTGGTCCTCCAGATGTTGTTGGGCTGTTGTACCCATCATCCGCGCCCATTAGTTATGCTTACTTAGCTTATGGTAGTTAAAGTCTGACAATATTAGGAGGGCAGTAGGTTCCCTATCCTTGTATTACAACAGATTTTGGCTGCTGTAGAACAGTGAATCTTGAGTGTTAACATAATAAATGGCTGTTAGGTTTACATTTTTGAGTCATGTGTTTTCCAAAGCTTTCTATTGTGTGTGTTAGGAGGTTACCTAGCCTTTTGTCCAAAGTGATTCACCAGTTCCCTCAAACCACTTGAGACTTGGTTGAATACAACCCTATGTATTTCATTAAAGTTATTCTCAGAGCAGCTGCATTAAAATTAATGGACCTCAGTTAGTCATGTCCATTATTTTCAACGAGCCTGTTCCCAGTAGAACTAACATTGAATGCAACCCACATACTTTATTTTACTCAAGGGTGATGTCTTTCTCAAATGGGTTGCCTCTGGATAGATATGGGATGTACATATTCTTAGTGTTATTTGGGTGGTTATAAGATTTTAAGGAAAACGAAGAGCTATTAGCATTCTTCATGTTGTAATTGCTAAATATCACATATAATTCCAATAGCTCTTCGTTTTCTGGGAAACAGTGAAATATGGCTAAAAGATATTTAGTATTTTAGAAAGTGACTGCAAAATTATTGTAGTCATAGCAGGCATGCACATATTGTAGAGCATAATTGCTGATTATCATAGTAAGGAAAACTTGTATCTCATTTTTCCCCAGGCTATGGATAAAATATTTGAAAGCACTGCTTTCACTGTATTTGCTGTTTCTCTGTCTTAATAATGTGATACTCTAAAACTTGGTGATCCAAATTCAATCTTCAGTATATGGACAGGGGTCTATATTGATTATAATACACACAGAAAGGGAAATTCTCCAGAGCTGTAGGCAGAGGTAATGAGTGAGGTTTCTGAACTGGTAACTGGCAGAGGGGCCAGTGGAGGACAGAGGCAGGGTAATAATAGGGTAAAAATAAAAGGCCATTCTAAGGATGCAGCTAAGTGCAGATGGCTGGGTATTTGATGCCCAGGAACAACTAGGTTCTGAAATAAGGAGCAATGTTGTAACTGGGAGCAGGAGGAAAGATGAATATTGTATTTCTTTAACATTTTATGCTTGCTGCCCTGGGCTTCTCTGGCAGGAAGGATGGGATCAAAAGTTCATATTTCATAGCATTTGGAAACCGTTTTTGTCTTGATGATATTTACATGACTACTGCATTTATAAAGTTCTCTTTTTCTGTATATCAGTAAATTATATGATAGTAAGCAAATACCTCTGAAGTAAGGAGTTGTTTTTGTATACCTGCTTGTCTTAATATGCCCCTCTTTACTCCCCAGGCATCTATTAGCAAGTTAAAGGTGATTGAACCATGGCTCAGTTTCCAACACCTTTTGCTGGTAAGTATTAGGATTCCCCCCCCCCCCATGCTTCTTGTTCATGCTTGCTTTCCAGCTTCATGAGGAAAAGATAGTTGTGCGTGAACACACTAATAAACTTAGTGTGTAGTTACAGTTGTTGAAAAAAGCACCCTACTGCTTATATGTGTTGAGTGTTCTTGGGTGGTTGTTGAAAGTGGGGGAGGCTGATGCAGGGGATGGCTGAAGGTAAAGGCAGCAAGAGGTTGTTGCTCAAATATAACCTGTGCCCAGGGGTCTGATAAGATTGTGTCATACAATTTAGATGGGGGTTTATGCCTTAAATTAGTTGGGGCCCACCTGCTGATCCAACTCTTCCACCTTTGCTGGAGATTCACACATTTTGACTGGCCTTGGTAGCCAGTTACTTTTTCCAATAGTTAGATGGAGATCAGGCTTTTTGCTTCTTGTTCAACAGAGGCTACAGTAAATGTCTATTTGTTTTGTACCTGCTGCTGACTAGAGGGATGTTAAAGGGTAGAGGATGTGTGCATTGTAACAACTTCTTCCCACCAACCCATTCAGTGATGCTGCATCTTAGCATAAGATACATCCTGATGCCATTTTAAAAGACTAAACCACTATCTTCTTGTAATACAAGAATCTTTTTACTGTTTTGATCACCAGAATGATATTTATGGTTGCCAATGGGTTCTGGCAACTGTATTCATAGATTCTAGATCTTCAGCAGCAAGCTGTAGCTGTGTTGCTAGCAGCCTGTGTTACCAGCTTGCTGTATGCACAGCAAGGATATATGCTTATTGGTCTCCTCTATAACAGTTGCTGAGCTTTCCTTCCTTCAGCATCCCATGAGGCAATGGGAGTTGTTTCAGCCACGGTGGTAGAGAGCTTTTTTTTGCAAGTCTAGCAGTGTTTAGATTCTTCATAGCACATTGAGAAAATAGCTGATGCTGTCATTATTTGTAAAGCCTATTTTTCCTGACAATATCTCAATCTCTTGCTTGTGAATTAGGCAACCTGGACATCTGGGCTGTAACTGTGGAAGAGAGAGCTAAACATGATCAACAGTTCCACAGTTTGAAACCAATATCTGGATTTATCACTGGTAATGCCATAGCTGTCATGTGTAATTTCCATTGTGAAAATACCCACCATCATGCAATTTAAGGTTTTCCTTCGGCTGCCCCAGATCAAGCATCCAAGAGGCAACTTAGCAATGCTACCTGTTTTCTAAGACTGCAAGAAGAAGCAAAGGAAGTAACAGTCCTTTAAAAATATATGGTTGAAGTGAAATGTTTGTAAATGCATTGCCAAAATGAAGTTAGGAAAAATACAAAACTCATTGCTGTGTGATTTCTGTGATTCTGATCATATGTATAGTTAGCTCATAGATTGTCTCCTATTTTTCATACTGGAATCTTAAGTTCTAGAATAAATACGTTTCCGAGCACAATTCAAAGTGTTGGTGCTGACCTTTAAAGCCCTAAACGGCCTCGGTCCAGTATACCTGAAGGAGCGTCTCCACCCCCATCGTTATGCCCGGAAGCTGAGGTCCAACGCCGAGGGCCTTCTGGCGGTTCCCTCATTGCGAGAAGCAAAGCTACAGGGAACCAGGCAGAGGGCCTTCTCGGTAGTGGCGCCCGCCCTGTGGAACGCCCTTCCAGCAGATGTCAAAGCGATAAACAACTACCTGACATTCAGAAGACATCTTAAGGCAGCCCTGTTCAGGGAAGTTTTTAACGTGTGATATTTTACTGTATTTTTGGTTTCTATGGAAGCCGCCCAGAGTGGCTGGGGAGGCCCAGCCAGATGGGCGGGGTATAAATAATTATTATTATTATTATTATTATTATTAATTATAATATTACTCAATAAAAGAGAAGCAGACTCTCTTGTGCATGGGGGGAAATGTGTTTGATTCTTGTCTGTCAGATTTGCCTCTTGCATGGTTCTCCATAAGCGGCAGAAAGGAGGAGCAGATGTAGTATGAAAGTGAGGCAGTTTGCTAATATAAAAATGATGGTTGGTGCCTCCAAACATTTGGTTCTGCAAGATCCACTACAACTTCCTTTGGCCCTATCAGCCAATGTTTCTTCTATTTGCTGCACCCCAGCTTCTTCAATACAAGTGCCGCTTACTAGTCACAGTAGTAAAATGTTCAGAGGTAGTATACCTCTTAATTCTATATACAGGGATAAACCAAAGAGGAATAATGTTGTCTTCATGTTGTGCTTGAGGGTCAACTAGTCCAACCCTCTGCAATTCAGGAATCTCAATTAAAGCATCCATGACAAATGGCCATCCAATTTCTGCTTAAAAACTCCTAGTGAAAGAGTCTACCACTATCCGAGGAAGTCTGTGTCGTGTTGAGTTAAGAACTGTGTCGTGTTAAGAACTGTGTTGAACAGTTCTTAACCATCAGGGAGTTTTTCTTTATGTTTAGTCTGAATCTCCTTTCTTGTATGCATTCATAATTTTATACACCTTTACTATATTTCCTCTTTACTCACATTTTCCCCACTAAGCTAAATAACCCCAAGTGTTTTAATCTTTCCTTATAGGGAAGTCGCTCAAGTCCCCTTGATCATTTTGATTGCCTTTTACTAGAAGGAATGGAGGTTTTGATCAGACTTAGAGTGACCATAGCTGGTTAAATATTATCCCCCAAAATGTAACAAGTTGGCAGTTTTGCCTCATTTCTGTGTTGCTGTGTCTTCTAGCCACACATTTTTGAATGAAAAGAACATTAATGCATATCCAAGTTTTATGAGAAATCGTTATTCATATGTTTTAAGAGCAGTTTCTGTGGAGAAAGTGTTTGCTTTCTCACTTTCACAAGGCACATAATTCTAATAAAGGAAGAGTTGCTGCAATGGAGAGACAGCAGGAACCATATGTTTCCCTTTTATCTAAGCTGATGTTAATGCAATGTGAATTTCCTGGTAACTAAAGTGAGGATGTTTCAGTTTGTAGTAATGTGCAGTTCAGAATTTGTTCACGTCCCCTTTAACACATTTCAATACAGTATCTCAGTATTCATCTAATAAAACGTAGTCTTTGGTGGCTGTAATGTGGATTTTTTTAAAAACTAGTGTGGCATTGTAGCTAAGGGGCTTACTTGTGGACTTGGAAGTGCCCAGTTCAAATCACACCCTCTTTATTTGTTTATAATTTTTGTATCCCAGAGGAGTTCACATAAATAAAGATGAGATATAGGCCTGTCCCTCAACCTTACAAACTAAAAACACAAAGCATGCAAGGGAAGGGAAGTAGAGGTAAAAGAATATTGGTTTGACATTGCAAGGAATAAAGAGCTATAATCAGACAACTACATCCAGTTGAGCCACAGTGTTCTTCCCTTGCTGTTGGTTTTGCTTGGACAGCAGAGGTGCTGCTGATAATCCAGCCATTGTTCCTCTGGTTAAGGCTGAGGCCAGAGAGTTCTTCCCTTCAGTCCTGCAATCCCAGGGCAATTGGTAGTTGGAACCAAGTTTTCTTTCTGGCACAGAGGAGGTAAGCAGGCACCATACAGCTGCTCTTTCTCTGACTGATGGGTGCGGCCAGACTGAAGTTGACATAGGGTTCTTTCTGAAGGTAGAGGCTCCTTCAAGGCAAAAGGGAGCAGATTGCTCAATGGCGTAATCTCCCCTGTCTCCAGTTTATATAATACAGTGGTGCCTCGCAAGACGAAATTAATCCGTTCCGCGAGTGTCTTCGTCTAGCGGTTTTTTCGTCTTGCGAAGCAACCCTATTAGCGGATTAGCGCTATTAGCGGTTTAGCGGCTATTAAAGGCTTAGCGGCTTAGCGGCTTAGCTGCTAAAAGGCTATTAAAGGCTTAGCGGCTTAGAAAAAGGGGGGGAAAGCGAAAAAAAATCTCAAGACTCGCAAGACATTTTCGTCTTGCGAAGCAAGCCCATAGGGAAATTCGTCCTGCGAAGCGCATTGAAAAACAGAAAACCCTTTCGTCTAGCGGGTTTTCCGTCTTGCGAGGCATTCGTCTTGCGGGGCACCACTGTACTGATCTACCATACATGCTTGGTAAAAGGCAGGGGCTTCTATTAGCCCCAGCCAGGATATCCCTGGGTCAAGGATGATTGGAGTCAATCAAGCGACAAACAGGGCTACAAGTTCCCCATCCCTGGTGTAAGGATAACTGGCAATATACTGAACACCCTAAAAGCGCAAGCTAGAAATTTTATTTATTGTACATTGGTTCTCTTATCATTCTTAAGACATTCCATTTGAAATACTTCCTCCTTTCTGACAGGTGATCAAGCCAGAAACTTTTTTTTCCAGTCTGGGTTACCTCAACCAGTTTTAGCACAGATATGGTAAGTGTAAATTTCAGGAGTTCATTTCAGATAAAAATTGCACAAGCAATATATTAACTTTCTACAGTTACATTTAATCTATTTTATTCAAAGTGCACTTTTCAAGACAAGGACTTTTGTCAAAATGGCTCTCATTGAGGCCTTTGTGAAACCATTTTTTTTAACAGTCCAAAGAACTAATAGAAATGAAGAAATGAAATAAGTGGTAAACATGAATACAGCAGTTGAGAAACTGCATTCTGATATCTTTGTGTAGGCAGCCTTAAATTAACCACCTGAAATACTTGCTGAATAAGTAGAAGCATGATTCTAAAATTAGAAGCCGAAAGAAATTCTATACATGCAAGTTTTTTTATTGTCTAGGGAAGAGCAACAAGTCACCTAAAGCATAAGCTCTGACCTGCAAACTACCTTTATTTACTGAATTTAGGATTTCTGTGTAATTGCCTTTTAAATATGCATATCTGTTAAAGCCTTAATAAAGTTCTGTCTTGGCACATAACTTATTTGCTAAGGACTGCTATGTCACAAAAGTCTCTTTGTTTTAAATCAAAGATACTGCAAACAAATTTGACAGCCATGGTGATGTGAAAGGTGGTTGTGCTTTAAGATGAAATAAAAAAATTTTTTACATTTGTACAGACTTGTAGAATGTATGTTGACATTCTTAAATTCTTGTAAAATGTGTAGAACTAACAAACAGTATAGCATCTATTACTTGAATCCTTCTTTTACTGGCCTCTTACAGTATTTGTAGTTGGCAAGCCAATAATCCATTAAGAAGTTTCTTATGTAGGCTTTCAAATCAAACTGTAACGGTTCTGAAGACAGTAACTGCATTTAAGTAGGTATAATCTGGATTACTGGATTTTTGCTTTACTAGGATAATTGTACTCCCTGAAAACCACTTGTTGGGTGTATCCTTCCCTCTGGTGAGCATAATTAACAAAAGTTCCACGTACTTTCAGTAGTGCTGTTTGAGACCAAGCAGGTTATACTTTCCTGAGTAGCTAATGAATTGTTAACATACACTTCAAATGAAAGCAAAGGTTTTATTTCATCATAGTAAACAAGGTGGTAATTTATGGCACTTGCAGTTTGAAATGAGACACATCGCTCAATGTGCTACATTTCAAACATTGAAAATGGTAGATACAAGACTTCACCAGAGCAGAGTTCATAAAGTAATAAATACGTTACTGGATTTATTGCCATAGATTGCTGAGGTTTCCGTGACCATTTCTCTAGACTATGGCTATGATCTATCCTTGTGAAAATGTTACCTGGGAAGGAGCAAAAAAAGCTGATAGTAGCATGAAGAAGCATAGCCAGAAATTAGGGCATTCCTCTGAGCCCATTCACTCATTACATTCCAGAGACACAGCTCAACCCATTATGTGTATTGGCCTTTTCTTCACCCAACCTCTTCACCATCAGTAAGTAGTGGGTATCACTTGGTCTGTATTGTGTCTTGTTTTAACTTGGTGTCTCTTTGACATCCCTGTCTGTCCTTGGAGACAGTTAGGGGTTAACCCCTCAGTTAACCCCTCAGTTAGGGGTTTCCAAGTAGATTTCTGAGCACTATTTGCATTGATGGATGACCATTTACATTATAACTCAATTACACACAGGTCTTACTATCCAAACATAACATGTCCCCAGGAAATTGATTGTTAGATGAGTGTTCACATAATTAGCTGATGATTTCAATCATTTCCTATGGAAACATTTCTTTTTTCTTTTCTTTTTTGCCAAATAAATTTTTATTAGTTTTCTAATATTACCCCAATATTACCCCAGTTGTACAATTTATACAAATACAAATAAATTCCAAATACATGCCAATTATCCTATGGAAAATTTCTAATCCATGATTTGTCCAATCTCCCTCCCTCCCTGGTTTCCACCCCAAACTGCTGCAGCAAACTAGCTCTGATTTGTCACATCTCTCCCTTCCCTTTCTCCATGGTTTCTGCCCAAAATGGCTGCTGCCAACCTGCAAACAGAAAGAAGTAAGGACGTGGTCATTTTGGATAACAAGTGCTCCGATAGCAGGACCTGTGTGTAGTTGTAAAATGGTGATAGAAGTACATCTTAAATATTAAGTAGAGATCTAGAAAATTAGGCTCTGGGGTAGATAATGAAACCAAGGAAGGGAAAGCGTTTTGAGACACAACAATGGAAAATACAACACTCCAGTAAAACTGATTAAACTCAGCGGAACTTACTGCTAAGTAAATCTGCACATGAAGCTGAGTCAAAGCATTGGTCCATTTTGTTCAGTATTATTCTCAAGTGGACACTAGGACACCACAAAGTGGTTTGTAATCCTTCAGTCACTTAAGTGGGAAATAATGTCATCACTTCAAGGGAATCTCTGAGTCATCCCCTCCCTTGGCGTGACAGTTCGTTTTTCCTGCCTCACTTGAAGCAGACCTGTTTTCGCTGATGCTCTTCTGGTCTTTTGTTCTGGTTCAGTGTGCGATCTTTGTTTTGGTTCAGAGTTGTGAGCTTTGTCACTGGGTGTACAAGTGATTCTGTGTTGAGGATTTTGGTTACATTTTCCTCTCAGTGTCCCCGCCTTCAAGGTTCTTTCTTTCTTCAAGGTTCTGTTTTTCTGTCTAAGGTATTTTCTCTGAAAGTCTGTGTTTTGCTGCATTTTGTGGTGTCTGTGTGAGATTCACCTACAACTATGTAATTGATTTGTTTCCTTGCTGATTATACAGTTGCTTTTAACAGTTTATTGCACTGTTTTTAGCTGAGGAGGGCAGGGCTTTTGAACCTGGGAACTTTTGCATTCAAAGCATTATGCTTTGGCTCCTCCCCTAGAGTAAGCATGTTGTTTTTGAAAAGGAAAAAGGTTGAGTAGCATTATATTAAATACAAACATGATGTGTATCTTAATAGCACTCTAGGTTTAGGGCAGGCTTCCTCAACTTCGGCCCTCCATATGTTTTTGGCCTGCAACCCCCATGATCCCTAGCTAGCAGGACCAGTGGTCAGGGATGATGGGAATTGTAGTCTCAAAACATCTGGAGGGCAGAGGTTGAGGAAGCCTGGTTTAGGGTCAGACTTTGAAGTGTCCTTATACTCAAGTCAAAATGATGTCAGTCTTTCATCTTGAAACATATGAAAACTGGAGGGAGGGAAGACAAACAAATCACTAAATGGCAGTATTACACTATTCCTGTTGTAACCATGATCTTACAATTTCTGTGAAATCTAATACCACCTTCATTTGTGGAAAAACTAAATATTTTTAACATCAGATCATTTCCTGGACTTTGTATTTCCATCTCCCCTTTTGCAGCCACAATACTCTAGAGTCACTGACATCTAGTTCACCTTTGACTGAGGAAGTTCTCAGTCTAGAAGGTGATAAAACAGGCTTCCTTGAGGTTGTTTACTATGTTAAACATTCAAGCTGGATTTTATTAGTTGGGCTGACTATTTTATACTTGTGTTTTCTGTTAGGCAATAGTACTGTTTGCATAGTCTTAAATAGTTGTTTTCTCTGCAGGGCATTAATTTATGGAATTGGTAGGAAATGCAGATGAAGTAAAAACATTGCACCTAAATAATATGAGGAATAATAACTTTATGGACAACTTGAGACTAACATCAAAAGAAAATAATCTGATACTGAATTTTCCCTCCCTCCTTCCTCTTTGATGTTTGGGCATGTATACCTGCGTCACAACATAATGTTTTTGTCCACCACTGCTCAGTGTTACTGACTGCTGATGGTGGACATAAGGAAACATTTTACATCTTTTGGAAGGGTGTGCAAGTCATGAATTACCTTTATTTGTATGTAGGGCTCTGGCAGATATGAACAATGATGGGAGAATGGACCAGCTGGAGTTTTCTATCGCTATGAAACTTATCAAACTAAAACTTCAAGGTTATCAGCTTCCTTCTGCATTGCCTCCTATTATGATACAACCTCCCATTGCCATTTCTACTGCACCAGGATTTGGTAAGGACAGACTTCATTTATGTTTATGTGGTATCTTACTTGCCTTTCTCCCCTCCCTCCCCCATTTCTTGATGCTCTAGTCAACTCTCAAAAGTCATTGCAAAAGTCATAGTAATATCAAGTGCAACATTGATCAGAGATACTAGAAGAGGAAGGGACACGGGTGGTGCTGTGGGTTAAATCACAGAGCCTAGGACTTGCCGATCAGAAGGTTGGCGGTTCGAATCCCCACCACGGGGTGAGCTCCCGTTGCTCGGTCCCTGCTCCTGCCAACCTAGCAGTTTGAAAGCGCATAAAAGTACAAATAGATAAATAGGTACCACTCCAGCGGGAAGGTAAACAGCGTTTCCGTGCGCTGCTCTGGTTCACCAGAAGCGGCTTAGTCATGCTGGCCACATGACCCGGAAGCTGTACGCCGGCTCCCTCGGCCAATAAAGCGAGATGAGCACCGCAACCCCAGAGTCGGCCGCGACTGGACCTAATGGTCAGGGATCCCTTTGCCATTTACCTTTACTAGAAGAGGAAACACTACTAATTTTGCTTTTTGATTGCATTCAGCAGTCCAAGGAATTGGGTTTTGTTTTGTTTTTTAGTTTCCTGCCTTTTTTCCTTATAGTGTACAATATTTACACCAATAAACTAGTTTTTTGGCCTAATTCAGTTTACTTCATACTTAACCACCACTCTGCAAGCAGTTCTTCCAGCATATTAGTTTATTCTCACTTTTAAGATCTTCACATTTTAATCTTTTAAGAGTATTTATTTTCAGTCTAATACAGAGTAAACCCAATTTCTATAGGAGATTCTGAGGTGGCTTTGATAGCATTGCATTTGATTTGATGGAACTGAGTGCGCTCATGGAGTCCGCTTAGCTCCCTGGTGTACTCCAGGGCTTAGGACAAGGAAAGCTGGGTATTGCATGCATGAACCTTGAGTCCTGCACTCCACTCTGCTCCCCTGGTGCAACAGCAAGAAAGAGACTGGCAGACCTTGCTTTGTTTTCAATGAAAAGCAGTTACATTCTTGCATACAAACCCAAACAATGGTTTAGACCTAACTTTGAATGATTATGAAGTTGTCTTGTTTCAATATCTCCAAGTTAAGTTATTGTTACTGTCAAACATACTAATAAACAGAAGCTAGTTGAAAATGGAAGTGAAAGTTTCCAACCTCTTCCTAGTAGCCATGTTGGTAGAAGACACAAAAGAGGTAGTTGGCAAACCCAAGGCCATTCAACTTGTAAATGATGGTAACTATGAAAATCTCTCTCTTCTAGGTATTGGGGGCCTACCCAGTATGCCTCCTCTTACGGCTGTTGCTCCAGTGCCCATGGCGTCTATTCCAGTAGTGGGAATGTCTCCACCTTTAGTATCTGCTGTTCCTACAGCAGCTGTGCCCCCCCTTGCTAATGGAGCACCAGCTGTTATACAACCTCTACCTGCTTTTGGTCATCCTGGTAAGCTGTGTTACTTGCAGTATCATTCTAGTGTTCTTTTTCTCTCCTTAAGTATTATTTTATCTTTTGACTCTTTTTTATTTTTGCCTTTTCTTGCGTATAGTTTTTTGTTGTTTTTAAAAACTGCTTTTGTTGTAAGCTGTCTTAGTGCCTATTTTAAAACAAAAGGCAGCATGCTAACCTAAAAATCAATTCCTTAAGTTAACAGCTTGTCCTTTACTTACCAAAATGTATTATGTATCATTAATTGGTTGACTGTACTTTATATTTAATTGCCCTGACCTGAAAACATAATTGTGCTATTTCAGCCACATTGCCAAAGAGTTCTTCCTTCAGTAGATCTGGTGCAGGGTCTCAGTTAAATGCAAAACTGCAAAAGGCACAATCATTTGATGTACCTGGGTAAGTATGACTGTTTTCTTTTTCTTTTTAACGCATTTTGGCAGCATTGTTACAGGTGACAGTCCTGCAGCTACTCAGACACAATGTTCCCATTCAGTTTAAGGGGATTGGTTGTTAATAAGTGGTTTCAGAGATGTATTCATAGTTTAAAATAAATCAGATGCTCTGTCATGTTTCAGTTACAGATAGGTAGCCGTGTTGGTCTGCCATAGTCAAAACAAAAAAATTCCTTCCAGTAGCACCTTAAAGACCAACTAAGTTAGTTCTTGGTATGAGCTTTCGTGTGCAAGCACACTTCTTCAGATACTTCTTCAGATTCTGTCATGTTTGATTGTGATGGAATGATAATGGGATAACTGTCTCTGTTTTATAACTCCAGTGCATCTCCAGCAGCAGAATGGGCTGTTCCGCAATCATCAAGACTGAAATATAGGCAGCTTTTCAATAGCCATGATAAAACAATGAGTGGACACTTAACAGGTATTCTTTCGTTTTTAATTTTAAAAATTTGTGGACTCTGCTAAATGTGTTAGAGATTGTGTAGCGCAGGGGTTAAGAGGCAGGTCCATCAATGTCTCTTGGCCATGATACTGAGATGAAATTTCCAGATTCAGAGGCAACCAGTTGCTGGAGGAACAAACAGCCGTGGAAGGCTTTTATGCTCTGCTGTGAGTCAGCATCTAGTTGGCCACTGCTGGATATAGGGTACTGTACCAGATGGGCCCTTGATCTGATTCAGAGTCCCCAATCTTCCATTTTATGAAAATCTTGATGTTGAGCTTATCTGCATAGATTATTTTTTTCTAAATTTTGTTTTGTTTCTTAATCTCAATTAGAAGCAAGCTTTCTCACTTCCTATTACACTCAAAATATGAATAATTTTTACCTTATGAGTTATTATAATATTATATACATATACACTCTAAGTTTTCTAAAGTAACCAGCACATAAAAATATACATACACCTGTGCATATAACTGTATAAAAATGTGCATGTATTAATATACTTAAAAAATTATGCTACAGATATAGTTTCTTTCTTTGGAGATCACTCATGGCTGAATAAGATTGTCTTCCATGAACATGGTCTTAACGATGTGTGCGTAAGTGACTGTGGAGGCCAATTCTGGATTCACATGACCTTTCACAGTGGGGACATATGTTTCCGGGTGGGAGTTGATCACAGTGAGGATTTGCCAGGCATGCCTTCATCTTAGCTCATTCCTCCTTTTTGTCCTGAGTTTGTGCTTCTTCAAAGTGCAGAAATAGTACATCATGGATACTATTTATGTGTATAATATATGTACCGTATTTTTCGCCCCATAGGACGCACTTTTTCTCCTCCAAAAATGAAGGGGAAATGTGTGTGCGTCCTATGGGGCGAATGCAGGCTTTCGCTGAAGCCTGGAGAGTGAGAGGGGTCGGTGCGCACTGATGCCTCTAGCTCTCCAGGCTTCAGGAAGCTATCCGCAAGCCTTGCGCGCCCGGCGGGACCTCCCGCCAGGCGCGCGAGGCTTCGGGCGGGTGTCCGCAAGCCTTGCGCGCCCGGCAGGAGGTCCCACCAGGCGCGCGAGGCTTGGGGTGGCAGCTTGCCACCCGAAGCACGGGGAGCCCTCCGGAGGGCTCCCCATGCTTCGGGCGGGTGTCCGCAAGCCTTGCGCGCCCGGCGGGAGGTCCCGCCGGGTGCGCGAGGCTTGGGGCGGCAGCCTGCCGCCCGAAGCACGGGGAGCCCTCCGGGGGGCGCCCCGTGCTTCGGGACGGTGTGCGCAAGGCTTGGGGCTGCAGCCGTGGCTGGGGGGGGGGGAAATAATTATTTTTATTCATTCCCCCCCCCCCCAAAAAACGAGGTGCGTTCTATGGGCCGGTGCGCCCTATAGGACGAAAAATAAGGTAATTTTTTTAGCATACAATGAGTCAGGCTTTTAAAAAACACAGCAGAAAATATATGAGCAGCTCAGACATAAGCAGACGCTTGATACAAGACGTATCAAGCTCAGTAGGGTCAGAGCTGCCAAATTCCACGTATAAATCCTACTCTCAGCTATCTAGGTTGATTTAGGCAAGCTGGTATTTGTGCAGCTTCTCTCCCATGAGCGGGCGCCCGCGCAATTTCTAGCATCTGCGTCTGCGCAGACGTGATTTCCGGCGCCACGAAAGTGAGTCCCCACGCTGCATTGCGCTGGTTTAGCGCAGCGCGCAGAGACTCACCAAGCGGGCGGCTCAGTTCGGGGGCAGCTCATGGGCTGGTAAAATGACCCCTGTGGGCCGCTTGTGGCCCGTAGGCCTTAGGTTGCCGACCCCTATGGCCCTGTCCCCAGGAAGTCACTAGGTTGGTCATTCACCTGCTCGCTGTGTTCAGACTTCCCTTGACATACCTGTTGCTACTACATATATGGGTGGAGGCAGACGTCCCCTAGAATCCACCCAGGCCAGAACACAGATAATTAAAACAAAAACAAATATTTAAGGAAGATAACATCCAGAAAAAGTAATCATTTTTACAGGATACTCGGAGTTCTGTTATGCTGTTCTAACATAAATCTCTTTAATGATGGTGCTATTATATGCTTTCATTATCTCTCTCACCTCGTTCCCTCTTTCTTTTTGTATCTTCAGCCACTATTCTTTTCAACTGTCCTTTTTTGACTGTCATTCTCCTTGTTACTCACTTGAACTCCACCCAGCATTCTGTCCCACTGCCCTGCTGTCAAACATTCACTCTTCTGTCACAAATCCCTACGCCGTTTGGGTCCTGATTATCTAGAGAACAGCTTATCTTGTGTATGTGCCATCTTCACTCTTGGCAGCATTTTGATTCAGGCCCCGCTCTGAATTCCTACGAAGAGGCCAAGTTTGCCTCCACTTCCTCTTCTACAGTGTTTTACTTTTTAGTTAGTTAGTTTGAAAATAACTGCTTTCTTCTCTAGCCTTTGTATTGTTATTGTGGTACTGTATTTTAATGTCGAACAGTTGTACCTTGGACCCCGAATTCCTTGCGAGTCGAATGTTTTGGCCCCCGAATGCCGCAAACCTGGAAGTGAGTGTTCCAGTTTGCAAACGTTCTTTGGAACCCGAATGCCTGACGCAGCTTCCGATTGGCTGCAGAAGCTTCCTGCAGCCAATCGGAAGCTGCACCTTGGTTTCTGAATGTTTTGGAAACCGAACGGACTTCCGTAATGGAATCTGTTCAACTTTCAAGGTACCACGGTATTGGTTTATTTAGATTGTATTATGGGTGTTTATGTTTGTAGTTTATGGACAGTATTTGAAATTAATAAGAAACAGAGTATATAACTATGTAAATATTGTTGGGTTGAGGACATTGTTGGGTTGGTGTGGTAACTGGCTATGACTTAGGGCTGCTTCATGAGGACCACCAAATGTGCAGCTTCCCCACAGTAAACTCTGTGGCAACTCAAAGTGTAAAATGCTATATACAAGTTCACTCATTAATTAATTAGGCGCATCTACCTTTCCCATAAAATTAGATTGATAGCTTTCAGAAAGGTAGATATTGGAAGGCTTTATTTCTGTTGCAATTTAAAAGATTGACCCAGTATTACTGTTTATGTTGAAAATAGATACTGTAAGATCTTAAAGGTTTATCACATAAGTGACTGTTTTGAAAATCAAATACTAAAATTTGAACATTCATGGTCTTATGTTTCCAATGCTTTAGGTCCACAAGCAAGAACTATCCTTATGCAATCAAGCTTACCACAAGCTCAATTGGCTACAATATGGTAAATATTTTTCATAAAATTGTGCTTTAAGCATCAGAGCTACTTTAATTCTCCATATCCTTAAGTTTTTTTCAGCTGTCTTCCTTGTTGTTATTAATATGACAGTTTAGTCTGTACTTGGCAGGGCTTTCCAGAAACAGAGCTTATCCCACCCTAAGAAAGTTTTCAATATACTGTATTTTTCTAGGAACAGGTGTTGTAGATTGTGTTTTTTCTTGGTGTTGATAGTGGGCAAAAACTCCAAACATGTAATTGGATCTTTTTTCAATAGGAATCTTTCAGATATTGACCAGGATGGAAAACTTACAGCAGAAGAGTTTATTTTGGCTATGCACTTAATTGATATGGCTATGTCAGGACAGCCATTGCCACCTGTCTTGTCTCCGGAATATATTCCTCCTTCATTTAGGTAAAATTATTATAGCTTTGATTTTGATCCTGAACCGTGATTAATTAGAAGATTATTTATGTTTTTGCTTGATTTCTGAAAAATGCATTAAGAAAAGGTTAATGTTATAATCTCCTGTGTGCATTATGCAAAAAACGAGCCATATTCCTTTATGTTGAAGTTGGTTGTTCTCTCTGTCAAAATTGTACTGAAGAATGGTAGTAGTTGTTATTTTTGAGTGAATGTATCATTTTAAGTTAGCTAAATTAAATATTTCATTAGGCCAGCACACATTGACTGTGTGTATTGAAGACTGCTTTTCTTTAGCCTGGATTGAAATATTCATGGCATTGTCCCAATCATTAATCATGAATGCAAATTGTAGTGTGTCATGGCATCACAAATACTGTGGCAGTATGAAACACTGACATGCAATCTCATAATGAATTCACTGGATGACCTGTTTGCATCAAAGGCAAAGAAACTAAAAAACCAGATGTGTGCAGTAGTTGTGTGTCTAGGGCCACAGTAGAAATTGCCTCCTATAGTGTAGTATTTACATTGACTGTGATTGGTCATACGATTGATTCACACATGCACATTCACTTGCCCAGTGGTAGCTTGCAAATTAAATGCACCATCACAAACAGAATACTATCTCTCAAACCCACCACAATGTAAGCGGAATTGGTTTATATATGAATTAACTGGTGAGGAATCAACAAATGTATATGTAAACTGGCCTGATGGTGGCTTTGAAGGCAGGCCTTGTTGAGGTTTTACTTATGCCAAAATGTACTGAATTTTAATTTTATATGAGTAAGTTAGTAGCCTGCACAGCACTCTGACTCGGTAACTAAATTGTAATGGAATTAATAACAGAAGCATTATTCATATACACATTTTAACCTACTATCTCTTCCTGACAGAAGAGTTCGCTCTGGCAGTGGTGTATCTGTTGCAAGCTCGGTATCCACAGACCAAAGGTTACCAGAAGAACCAGTGTTAGAAGAAGAACAGCAGCAATTAGAAAAGAAATTGCCAGGTGAGTGTTGTTATAAATAAGCGCACTTTGACCATCTTTTGGGGAGACACTAAAACATTTAGGAATCGGGGTGGGGTGGGGAATGCCACCTGGAGTCAACAGGTGAAGTGCTGTCATTCCTGGAAGGTCTTAATTAAAGATAGCCTCATATGTTTCATAGGAATTAGTTCCTATTTAACTGCTTTACACCTTTACAATGACCAGTATAATATACAGAGAGGAACTGCATGTCTGTGCCTAAGAGTTGTGACTAGCAAAACCCGTTATCTTCCACAAATTATTGTAATCAACATGGAGGTGAATTTTTAGCAAATGAGAAGTTTTCCTATCACACTCCAAGTCCATTTAACTTCAAAACATTTTAGAATATTTTTCTCTTGTGTAACCATCTGTAGGAATACTGAAATGAATGAAAATAGGATGTTTGCTCAAATTGTTAATATTTTAAAGTCAATTCCAGTTGGATATTATAGTATTATTATATTATATTGTATTGTATTTTGTTTTGTATTGTTTTGTATTGTATTGTAATATTTTGTGTGTGTGTGTATATGAATGTGTGTGTGTGTGTGTATATATATATATATATGTATATATCTCACCCCCCCCCAAAAAAACCCCTGATTTCTTACTGTAATTCTTTTTCTTAAAGTAACGTTTGAAGATAAGAAACGTGAGAACTTTGAACGTGGCAATCTAGAGCTTGAAAAGCGGAGACAAGCCCTTTTGGAGCAGCAAAGGAAAGAGCAAGAGCGCCTTGCCCAGTTAGAAAGGGCAGAGCAGGAGAGGAAAGAGCGTGAACGGCAGGAGCAGGAACGGAAAAGGCAACTGGAATTAGAAAAACAGTTAGAAAAACAGAGAGAGTTGGAACGCCAGAGAGAAGAGGAAAGGAGGAAAGAAATAGAAAGGCGTGAGGTAAATGGACAATTTCAGAAGAAATACCTACTTGTCTAAAAACAAATTTTAAAAGGTATATTGGGGAATATTATGCTTTCTTCAAAATGTGTACAAAGTGAAATCATTTTTTAAATAAAATTAGAAATGATCTAATGTCAGTGCAACATTTTCTCAGGAAGGGTGTAGGTTACCCATTTCTTC
The DNA here is from genome assembly GCF_964106645.2 of Podarcis pityusensis. Classification (NCBI taxonomy): domain Eukaryota; kingdom Metazoa; phylum Chordata; class Lepidosauria; order Squamata; family Lacertidae; genus Podarcis; species Podarcis pityusensis. Next base: position 53,159,148 of record NC_138027.1, read on the forward strand.
AATTACCCATTTCGTCAGTTGGATCTGATAAATGATCATGTGAGTTTTGAGACTATGTTGAATTAAATCTACATAGATTCATGTATGCTCCCTTGATAGCTACACTGTACAATACTGGCTATTCCTTAGCTTTGGAACAAAACTGAAACTCCAGATTTTGACCTTTTTAAAGCCCTGCACAGCTTGGTTCCACGTTACGTTAAGGACTGCCTTCTCCTGTATATACTCCTGCATATTTTATGAGTATCCAAGGAGGCTCTGCTTTGAATTCTCTGCCACCACTTCCTTCAGAGTTAAAACAGGTGATTTTTCTCTCCACTGTAGAGCTTGCTTCCATGAGTGGCCTCCCAGGCTTGTTTATTGGGCTTCTGGTAGTGTCTGGCATGTTTAGGATCATAGTACTACAGTATAGGGTTTGGAGGGACCTCGAATCTCATCTAGTCCAGCCCCCTGCAATGCAGGAATCTCAACTAAAGCATGCATGGCAGACGGTCATCCAGCCTTTGCTTAAAAGAGGAAGAAGAAGTAGAGTTTGGATTTGATATCCCGCCTTTCACTCCCTTTAAGGAGTCTCAAAGCGGCTAACATTCTCCTTTCCCTTCCTCCCCCACAACAAACACTCTGTGAGGTGAGTGGGGCTGAGAGACTTCAAAGAAGTGTGACTGGCCCAAGGTCACCCAGCAGCTGCATGTGGAGGAGTGAAGACGCGAACCCGGTTCCCCAGATTACGAGACTACCGCTCTTAACCACTACACCACACTGGCTCTCTAAAAGCTTCCACCACTTTCCAAGGGGAGTCTGTTACACTGAAATAGCTCTTACCATCAGAAAGCTCTTCCTAATGTTTAATCAGAATCTCATTCTTTGTAAGTTGAATCCATTGGTTTGGGTCCTGCCCTCCAGAGCAGGAGAAAACAAGCTTGCTCCATCTTCCATGTCACAGCCATTTAGATATTTAAAGATGGCTCTCATGTGTCCTCTCAGTCTCCTCTTCTCTAGGCTAAACATACCCAACTCCTTTAACCGTTTCTCATAAGGCTTGGTTTCCAGACCCTTCAACATCTTGGTTGCTGCCCTCTGCACACATTCCAGCTTGTCAATATCCTCCTTAAATTGTGGCGTCCAAAACTGGACACAATGCTCCAGGTGTGGTCTGACCAAGGCAAAATAGAGCAGGCTATTGCTTTCCTTGATTGGGACACCAGACTTCTGTTGATGCAGCCTAGAATAGCATTACCTTTTTTGCTGTTGCATCACACTGTTGACTCATGCTAAGCTTGTGATCTACTAAGTCCCCTAGATCCTTTTCACATGTACAATTGGCAAGCTAGGTGTCCCCCGCCTTATATCTGTGCAGCTGGTTCTTCCTGCCTAAGTGTAGAACCTTACATTTGTCCCTATTCAAATTAATTTTGTTAGTTTTGGGCCCAGTTCTCCAATCTGTGAAGGTCATCTTGTGATATTTATCGTGGTGGTTTAGCTTGTAAGCTGCTTTGAAAGACTGTTTGGACTAAATGTATTGATTTAAATAGAATAAAGAGCAGTCAGCATAACTAGTTGACTAGTGTTTTATTTGACCCAAGTTCCCTTTTCTTTCAGTTATGGAAATTAATATGAGAAATATTCTTAGTAACATACAACAACCCTCTATAACAGGGGTAGTCAACCTTTTTATATCTACCACCCACTAATGCAATTTTCTTGATGGTAAAATTTCCTTACCGCCCACCAGTGCTCGATGGAAGGAGGATTCAGCTTGTGCCGTAGAACCCCCTACCGCCCACCTAGAATCCTGAAACGCCCACTAGTGGGTGGTAGGGACCAGGTTGACAACCCCTGCTCTATAACATGAAACTGCTTGGAAGTGGAATAATGTTTCAGGAGCCTCTTAACCCCCCCCCCCAGTGCTTTGTAACTCCCTTCCCCCGCCCACGTAAATCTTTTACTCCAGGGTAGTAGTAACATTTGAACCAGGATATTATCATTTGAATGCAGGAATTCTCTTACCTGTCCGTTCCACAGACATTCTCTATTGATGCAGTTTCCAGAATAGCAATGTGTTTGTTTATGTACTCACAGAATCTCCTGGTTTAGATGATACTTTGTACATGGTGGGAAAGGGAGAACTTAGAGAATGTATAGAAGCCCAGAATCCATTCAGTCTTGTTACACATAAAGGGATGACAGGAAGCGGTACATCTGCTAAATTGCAAAGTTTGCATTTGAATGGCTTGTAATGTGGCACAGATTACAAAAGTCTACAAATTATGTGTACATAATTTTAATCTTCTATAGGCTGCAAAAAGGGAACTTGAAAGACAAAGGCAACTTGAGTGGGAACGCAATCGGCGGCAAGAGCTCCTGAATCAAAGGAACAAAGAGCAAGAGGATATAGTTGTTCTGAAAGCTAAGAAAAAAACATTGGAGTTTGAATTAGAAGCTCTAGTAAGTGAGAAATACTGGCCAGAATCTTTCAAAGTAATGTATTTCACCTTGGATATAACTAATGATTTGAAACAACCATACAAATACATCATTTCCATAATGATTGTTTTTCTTCTTCGACTTACAGACCAGCCTAGAAGTATTTGCAGCAAATATTGCATTCTAATTTAAATTTTGATTAAACCAATTCTTTATTTTCTTGTTGAAGAATGATAAAAAACATCAGCTGGAGGGCAAACTTCAGGATATCCGATGCAGATTGTCTACTCAAAGACAAGAAATTGAGAGCACAAACAAATCTAGAGAGCTAAGAATTGCAGAAATAACACATTTGCAGCAGCAGTTACAAGTGAGTATGCAGTTACTGAAAATATTTAGTTACTAAACGCTGTCTGTTCTGCTGTTGATGAAACAAAATAGAGCATAATGCAATAATGCATGAAGGTCAAAACTAGTAGTTGTCAAATTTTATTAATACAGAAAATAACATGTTTAATTTTTGTTACATACTTCTGGTGCCATGAAGTCCCCCTTTTATCATATTGGTGCACCGCTAAACCTTAGTTTATTGCATCATACATAAGCAAGCACCGTGAGCTTTGGATTCCCTGCCACCATACAGCCAAGAGGAGACGTTTGCAAGCTTCTGCTTCTGCTTTTTGGTTAACTGCTTTTTATTGTGCTATTTGGAGCAACACATTGTGGTTAACATTACAGTGGTACCTCTGGATACGCACACCTCTGGTTGTGTATCCTTCAGGATGCGAAAGTGGCAAACCCGGAAGTATTTTTTTGGGGTTTCGCCGCATGTGCAGAAGCGGTCCTTCCGGTTTGCGGAAACCTCGGGATCCGACTGGATCTCCAGAATGGATCCCGTCTGCAACCAGAGGTACCACTGTAATACTTAGTTTTAAACAAACAAAATTAAAACTATGTTTTCTGAAGTTAGCTTGTTTTAAACTAACCACAGATAATCTTAACCACTGTTCTAGGTAAAGCTGTGGTTTACTAAATGTGGAAGTGATATCTTTTGAGCTACTCATTGGCTGTGCAGGAGAAGGAAAAGTAGGCAGCACACAAATTCAAGATGCTCTGTATCTCATTTCTGCTTGTGCACATTACACTAAACTTTGATTTTTATTTTATTAATTTACACAAGAGGATTAATACTGCTTTATCATCTATAACCTCTAAGTAGTTACATAGAATATAAAATGAGCATTTAAAATAATTCAGAAGCTGGATCATAGGAAGCAAGTTAACCTAAAAAAATTATCAACATATAAGTAATAAGGGGCTGCCATCCTTGCTCATTCTGCTCAGCAACTCAGCCTAGCAGGCAACCCCTTTGCCAATGCCTTTCCTCACACACCTGGCCAACCTCTCCTCCCTTTACGCCCAAGCAGACCCCCCCCTCTTTACACCTCACCCACCTCCTCCTCTGTACCCTCACATGTCTCTGAACCTTCACTCCCCCTCATAGCTTGGCCCAAACCCCTCCTTCCCTCACAGCTCCCCCCAATGCCTTTTAAAGGAGGGTGTGAGGCATTTCAGAGAGTAGTTTGCCGATCTCTGAAGTGCCTCCTACCCTTCTTTAAGCAATACTGCATTGATGCTTAACAGAGAGGGAGGTGCTTCAGAGCTTGATTTGCAAACGGCTCTCGTCAGTTGTGCTGCAGCATTCTGTACTAACTGGACCAGGAACAAAGTAAGCCCCCATAGAGTACAATACTCCGACCAGTTGCTCAGCTTATCCTTCTAGACCTATGGAAAATTGCTTATTTTTGAACACTGGCTCTCTTCTCTCTCTCCCCGCCCGCCCCCAGTCTAGCTAAAGATAAATAGTACGCCTTGAACACCAGTTTTTAATGTTGATTAGTATGATAGGTAGGAATCAAGTGGTGGTTACATGAGCAGGTCTTCAGTTCAAACACTCCTGGCTGCAGGGCAGAGATCAGAAGCTTTCACTTCTGTTTTCAAGTAACCAAAGTTCAGTGTTCCATCTAAACCCTAAACTGTGGTTAATCCTATCTGAGGTTTACTTAAATAAGGCAGCTTCCTGATCAAGTGACCTTGTTTCAGTAACCATAGTTAAGGCTAACCACATATCACATGACCACATGTCATTGCTCACCTGTGGTTCATTAAAAATGAAATTAAAAGCTTCTAATTTCTTCCTTGCAGCAGTGCTGGAGGAAGAGAGGGGAGCTGATGTGTCCAAGACTCACTCATGCAACAAGAAACCATCATTTTATTATTACATCTGAATGAAACCATTGTCGAAAGCCACTGTACATTTCAGCAATAAATGGTGCTTGTGTAGTTTTATATAGATTCCATAACCTCACCTTTTCCTCACCTTCGCAACATCTTGATATTAGTGCTTTGGAGTTGATCATATTCATCTGTCTTTCTCCCCTCCCTGCAATCAATTTTCAAGTGGTTGTCTACTTTTTCCCATTCAAAAAGCATGATATGAATGGGTTTTTTTTAACTATTCGTTTGTAGCATTTTCTAAAATATGAAAAAAAAAATCCATTTAAAAAGAGTGACAGAACCTCTCTGGGAGATGAGGTTGTGACATGTGAGGACATTGCTTTGGATATTAACATATAACTCACCCAGATCTGGTTTATTGACAGTAGTAGGTGCTGAGTTTTGCCATAGTACAGTCGAGCAATTAACATAACAACATGGTATTTTAGTTGAAGCTGAAATTGATTATTTTTTGCTGTTTTTTTATTTTTGTAGGAGTCTCAACAGATGCTTGGAAGGTTGATTCCAGAAAAGCAATTACTCAATGATCAGCTGAAGCAGGTTCAACAAAACAGTATGCACAGTAAGTATAATTAAAACACAGTTCTATGTTTGAAACATACATTTATTACTAACCTTTTTTTTTTTGCCTTGAAAATTGCCAAACTGTGTGATCTGCGTATTTGTAAGGAAGTATCTTTATTTGTCAACGTTTTTAAAAACAGGAGACTCACTTCTCACTGTCAAAAGAGCCTTAGAAGCAAAGGAGTTAGCACACCAGCAGCTTCGTGATCAGCTGGATGAAGTAGAAAAAGAAACAAGATCAAAACTTCAAGAGATAGATATTTTCAATAATCAGCTAAAGGTAATCATGTCTACGCTGTGACATTTTCTGAGTAAATACAGAAAGCCCAAGAATTTAGGACTTTAGGAAGCCGCCTTATACTGAGCCAGACCATTGGCCCATCTAGCTTAGTACTGTCTTCACTGACTGGCAGCCCTACCTAGAGAGGTTAGGGATTGAACCCAAGATCTTCTGTATGCAAAGCAGATGCACTACTACTGAGCGACAGCCATGCCCTACCACTGCTATGGCTACAAGGTAGCAGAATGTCTTGTATCCTTGACCATTCAAAAAACATTGTGAGCGCTTTGCCTAAAAGGCAGGCAAAACATTAAATAGAATTACCATGAAAGTCAGACGTCTAAATTACAGAATTTTACTTGCTTTACTATGTAAGTTCATCGTACACAGAATAAATTGTGGTAATATTTGATTTAAGCTTGTAAATCCATTTTTATCTCAACAGACACATAGCACTTACTTTCTTAGTAGGTTAGATGCTCTTTTCTGTACTAAACATGAAATAATTGTAAGGCAAAAGAAAGGATGAGTTGATTGTGCAGATAGAGAGCATTGAAAAAAGATCAAGTTCCTCCTTATCCTTGCCCTTCATTTCACCCTTTCTAAAATGAATATTGCTCTGAATAAAAGAGATACGCTGAATGTGATGCTAAAAGCACAAATCCATTACTTGTAGCATAATCGTAGCCATACAGTAAACGGATATCCTTAGGCATTAGTGAAAGCTTTTTTTCTCTCATCCTATGAATTCTGTGATTTCTCTTAAAGCTAATTGGACCCTTTCCTTTCATTACTGTAAGCTGCTTTCTGGCCAAAGCTGCCTTTTTCACTTCAGCATTGCAGACAAGATTAGGACTTTACTTTTGATGTGAGATTTCATAACCCACCAAACAACTCATCTAATTAATGATTTTTAGAGATTACTTAAGTTTTCAACATAAATCGCTCACCAGTAATCGAGTTAGTTCATAAATAACATCCAGAAATATTTGAGCTCACCTTAAGTGCTTGCTATTAACAAGACATTCAATTAAGACACAATAGATCAGTTGAATAATTAGCAAAGGTGATGACTATCTCCTTTACTATTTAAGAACGTAACCTGTTACTCTTGAGGTTACAGTGATTCCAGCATTACGTGTGGCTTGCTGTTGTGGCCATCATAACCAGACATAAGATTCAAATGTTCATTGAGATTCAAATGGTCATCACAAGCAGACATTAAAATTCAAATGGTTATGGAGGCCATGAAGTCTTGAGCCTGCCCAGTAGCAGCCTCTGTATGAATTGAAGTCACCCAGCACTACTGTACCCCAGACACTGTCTCCGCCAGCCCAATAAAGAAGTCAATGGAAGTTTCAAGGCACCGAGAGCCTTTGAAATCTAAGCCACTTATTCTTTGAAGGTATCCCCTAATTTGACTTTGAGCATGAAATGTGTCCCATATTACTGTCACCAACTTATATCCCTGTCTATAGTATACAAATTAGCTTTCAGGCTATATATTAAAATTACATATATGAGCTTCCATAAGCACCACATTTGAGCCAAGTGATTAGTAAATACTCTGCTTTACTGTTAGCACTCTCTTGAGTAAGCAACGTACACATTGGGTGTTGACCAATTGAACTTTGCATTCAGAAGCCAAAGATTGAGAGGTATCTTTCCTTTCAGTGACAGCTTCCAGGTTCAATAGTCTTCCAAGAATGTCCCAGTTTCTCATCAAATAACTTCCTTCCTCATAGCTGGGGCAATAGTGTTTCTGGAGGCCACAGGATATCCCTTTTAGCAGCAAAATTTGATTACAAGCCTTGTGTACTGATTGTACTAGAGCTTGTGTACTCTTGCGAACTCTTGTTCCTTGCGAGCCTTTCTAACATCCTAATTAAAAACTTGAGGCTTGGGACAGCAGACTCAGGAAATTATTAAAGGGATGTAAATTTGGATCAATAGTCCACAACAGGGTTGGTTACAAGAGCATAAATGAAGTAATACAATTTTAAATTAAACACAAATGCAACAATATTCACATATTAACAGTTTTTACGTAGATCACAAAAAATACTTTTATAGCTGTGTCTTCAGCTGACGATGAAAACTCAAGAACGATGATGCAAGATGCACCTTAATAAAACAGGAGTTCCACATTTTTGAGGCTGCCACAAAGAAAGCCCTTTATCATGCCTACCACCCGATGGTAGGTATGTTAGAGTGCTCTCGTCCATGTTTCTTCAGGTTCAGATTGGGATGTACACCACTCTAGCCTTTTACTGTCCTGCTTCATTACATGCAGGTCACTACAGTACCAAGGTGACCTGTGAACTCCACAGTGGCAAGGGCACTCAGGAACAATAATATCAGTCACCATATACATGTCTCAATTCCATAGCAATACTGTCAGTAGAAGTACCAGCCGTATTGGCCAGAAAATCCCCCAGAGTATTCAGGAACAATTTCATAATTCTCCATGAGTGGACCATCTCAGTGGGTCCTCCACCCTTGCAGAGTAGGATAGTTGCTCCTAATTCAAACCTCACCAGGGAATGATTTGTCCATGACAATAAACTCTACAATCAACAAAGTACTGCTGACTTGCTGGGGGGAAGCAAGTTGAGGGTGGCTCTGAGCACATGGATTGGGCCATTGTACTGGGATAGGCCCATGCTTGTCAATAAATCCTGAGTTGACCCATTCAAAGTAGTCTTAGCATGAATGTTGAAGTCCTCTAACACATCCAGCTTGGTCGGGGAAAGTTCATTGCGGTGGACAGTACACTAACAACACCACTGTTGTGTCCCTTTGACCCAGTACTAGAAACTGCCCCTCACAATGTGGATTGGTCTCCTGGTGTGGAAGACACACTTTTAATAGATGATTGTCACACACACACACACACACACACACACACACAGAGCTTAGACTGGTGGTGTACCAAGTACCCAGACAGGCATGGCTCATCCACTCAGGTTTCTGTTATGCAGACCAGATCAGATGTTTGTTTGTTAAATGGACTAGATATTGTTTTGAAAAGTCAAGGAATATTGGGTTTTTTGAGGTTTATGAGGTTTCTGTTACTGTTCACTATCAATCTTGAGTCTCTTCAGAGAAATAGAGTAGAAATTTTAAAATTAAAATCAATAAGAACAGCAAACTTTAACTAGCAACCCATGTTGTAACCAGTCCTGGGTACCAAAGTAACGTTTAACAATATTCCTAATACTAGTTCATTTGGCTGTTCAAAACATGAATGTTTGTTCTTTATGCTGAAAAACATGCCACCCCCTGTTGCAGGAGCTGAGGGAGATACATAACAAGCAGCAGCTGCAGAAGCAAAAGAACATTGAAGCTGACAGGCTAAAGCAGAAGGAGCAAGAGAGGAAATCAGAACTGGAAAATCAAAAAGATAGTCAGAGGTAAGTAAAATTTATTAAAAATGTACTTTTCACATTTTCTATGAAAAGGATACAATCAGAACTTTGTGCATCAAGATATTTGGCATTCTAGAGAAGAACACATTGCCTACAAATATAGGAAAGGCTGAGTAGGGAACCTCTAGTCCAGCCTTGGCCTGGCAGGGTTTCTGATTTGACACACAAGGCCATTTTCTGTGAATCACACCAACCTGTCAGGTGATGTCACCTGATTGGTTGGGATCCAGTCCTGTTTAGCTTGACCATATATGCTAGTTCCCTGGCGCACACAGTTGATCCCTGTAGAAAGCAGGTGTGAATCTTCCACCTATCAGTTGATTGGTGGAATATTCAGTCCTTGGTATGGCTGCACAGTTCAGTTCTGCCCATAGAGAACTAGCATGTGCAACCAACCCCTGCCCGAAACAGAACTGAACTGTGTACAGGCTGCTCAGTTCTGCTTGATTTGGGTGAGCAAGGGAGTTTCATGCAAGGAACGCAGAGGCCTCGGCCCTACAGAAAACAGAATTGTTGTTATTATTAATACTAGAGGTGCCTGTTCTGCTTTTGTAATAACTTGATTGTTTAGTGTGGCATCGCCTACATTTTGGAACTTCCTGCCTATTGAGATCAAGCAGGCAGTTTCACTCTATTCTTGTTTAGACAAGCCTACCCTGATGCTTAGAAATTTGAAGTAATTTTAATCTCTTAATATTTTAAGTTTTTTTAGGTTTTAAAGTAGGGGTGTAAATTTTTCTTGATTTTCTTTTTGTAAACCACTTTGAGGTGTTTTTTCTCTCAGTCAAGTGGTGTATATATTTTATGAAATAAATAAAAATAATTTTATTATCCACCATTTACCATAAGGTTCCAGGGAAGGTTATAGCAATTTTAACAATATAATATAATACACCTTTAAATCAACAGACGTCCACATAAACTACAGGAATTCACGTTTCTCTTCTTCTCCCTCCTGCCCTCCATGCACCCCCAACATCTGTTCTGCAGATACTTCCAATCCTCAAGAGCAGATTTTGGGTGTGCAGGGGGCTGCAGGGAGGGGCAGGGAAAAGAAGCACCATTACATGAAGAAACACCCACTCACACTACATTGGATCTCTCCCACTGAGCTATTCAGGCAACGTGCCTATATCATGCCTGTTTTATTCTTCTGCACCAATTAGAAGAACCCGAGAGAGACAGTGGCTAGACAGAATACAACAGGAGGAAGAACTCCCACGACCAAGAAAAATTCAAGAAGAAGAAAAGCAAAAATGGGAAGAATTAAGCAAAAAGAAGGAGAATGATGAGAAGAGCAAGCAAGAAGTGCAAGAAAAATTAGATAAACTTTTTCATCCATTTAAAGATGCAACAAAACCAGCTCTCCAAGCTCCCTGGTCAACTGCAGGTACAAATCCTGTTATGTACATGATAAGTGTTAGTCCCGTCATATTATTATGTACAGATGGGTATCTTTTTAAAATAAAATATTCAAATTTGGTCAGGGAGGAAAACTTAAAGTCTGAATCTGTATTTTATTTAACCCAGTTCCAAATGAATCTGCACCATTACTTGACAGTCTCTAAACCCAAACTAGAACAGAACTTAAAATACATTCTAGTTACTGGGTTCAGAGTTTGCCTCTTGTGATGAAAATCTATTCATTCTTCCCATCCCAAACTAATATAGACCTGCAGGACAGGTAAATGGCATTACTTGGAATGTAAGTTCCATAAAGATTCTCCATCACTGGGAGAAGTCAATGTTAGATGATACCAGGGAACGTTGTTTCCAGTCTTCAACCTCTGAGAAAAATGTACAGTCATCCCTTGTGTGGTGTTTGGTTCATGTTGCGTCTTTTCGGCTTACGAACGCAGCAAAGCACTGGAAGTCATGTCGGAGGCCTCGTGAGACCTCAGAGATGATGTCCAAGGGCTTGCGAGACCTTGGGACCCAACTTCCGGTGGCACCAGAAGTCAGGTTCCAAGGCCAGGTGGGCGTGGGGCATGATGTCATGATGTCACACACACTGGGCACCTATAACCTGGGGCCCAGATCGGCTCCCCTCTTTCCCAGCAACTGGTATTTAGAGGCATAGGGCTTCGGATACTAAAGTAATAATAGCCATAATAATAGCCATCATGGCTAGTATCCATTGATAGTCTTATCCTCCATCCTTGACCCTCTTTTAAAGCCATCCAGGTTGGTGGCCATTACTCCATCTTGTTGGAGCAAAATCCATTGTTCAGCCGTGTTCTGTGTAGAAGTACTTCCTTTTGTCTGTCCTGAATCCCCCACGCCTTGGGGTTGTTGAATAGCCATGGTTATAGCATTAGGAAAAAGAGAGAGACTTGTCTCATGACTTTCTCCACACGAATGATAAATTTATACCCCTTTTATAGTGCTCCCCTCAGCATCAATGCTAGCAGCCACACTTTCCCTCCCTCCTAGTGTAAGTAAAGACTGGGAGTGCTTGGTGTTCCAGAGGTTAGCTTTCCCTATATTCTTAGTTAACTTTATCTTTCATAATGCTTTGAACATGTTTTCCCAAAACAGGCATTATATTTTTAATAGATTTACTTTTACTTGAATATACTTTTTATTGTATGCATGGGTGTGCAATTTAAAAGGCCTTTAGTATATATGCCATAAGGGCTATTACACTTCAATTATGAGTTTATTGCAATGCATCCTCAATTCTTCAGATAAAACAGAGTAAAAAAAAATCACATACAGATTAGATTCTGACTTAGTTTCAAATGTTTTAAAATGCAAATGTGATTGACTTTCCTTTGTTTCTCCTTTGGTAAAATGAAGACAACATTTATTCTGTTCAGCAGAAGTATAATGAAAAATAGTGTAACATTTGGGCAAGCAAAAATGCCCTTTTTTCTAAAATATAATAAACCTTGTTATGCTTTTGCTTTTGTGCGTATAGAAAAGGCTCCATTAACAATTTCTGCTCCGGAAGATGTAAAAATAGTCTATTATCGAGCACTTTATCCATTTGAATCCCGAAGTCATGATGAAATCACTATCCAGCCAGGAGACATAATCATGGTAAGAGAAGAATACAGTGTTACACAAAAACACAAATGTTGTATCTATCATAATGATAGATAACATGTTGTGAAACTGTAACGTCCTAGAGGCTGAAAGGTCAAATTAAGATGGAGTGGTGTCTTAAAGTAGTGTACTTAGCCTAGGGGAAATAGAACTGACAATGGAAATGGAACACCCTAGCCTGACTGAAGTTGATGCTCCATTAGTAGGGCCAAAAAGGGAGTGTGTTGAGGAGGGAAAAGGCTTGGATCTGAAGGCTCATTCGTCCCCACACTGGAGAGAGATTTATTCCAGATCAGGTTCCTTCCTGCCCACAGTCTTAGTAGTGCAGCCCATAATGCAGGCTTCCCCAATGATCATAAAGGTCTTCAGCATGAGCTATTGCTTCACCTTGTTGTCAAAGGCAGGAAATCAAACTGAGGGAGGGATGTGGCTCTCCCAGAATGTGCCTGTTTGTGTTTTCCTACCTTCATTGAAGCATTTTTAAGTACTTATGATCTGTACTTTCATAAAATATATGAAGTCGGCGTACAACATAAAATATTTAAAAAATCAATCTATAGATATCAGTACAATTACAGTTACAGATAGGTAGCCGTGTTGGTCTGCCATAGTCAAAATAAAAAAAATCCTTCCAGTAGCACCTTTAAGACCAACTAAGTTAGTTCTTGGTATGAGCTTTCGTGTGCAAGCACACTTCTTCAGATACACTGAAACAGAAGTTGCCAGATCCTTCTATATAGTGAGAAGGTGGGGAGGGGTATTACTCAGAAGGGTGGTGGGAATGGGAGATTGGCAGATAGCTGAGATGAGCCTGCTGACGACTCTTAACGACTGTAATAGGTCTTACAGGAAAAGGCAAGGGGTGAGAAGGTGAGAAATGGCTTAGTCATGTATAATGGGATAAGAATCCAATGTCTTTGTTCAAACCAGGTCTCTCCATGGTTTTAAGTTTGGTAATGAGTTGCAATTCAGCAGCTTCTCTTTCCAGTCTATTTCTGAAATTCCTTTGTAGTAAAACAGCTACTTTGAGATCTTGTATAGAATGTCCTGGGAGATTGAAGTGTTCTCCTACTGGTTTCTCTGTTTTGTGATTCTTGATGTCAGATTTATGTCCATTTATTCTTTGGCGTAAGGTTTGGCCTGTTTGTCCAATATAGAGAGCTGAAGGACACTGTTGGCATTTGATGCCATACACAATGTTAGATGATGAGCAATTGAATAGTCCCGAGATGGTATGTGTGATGTTGTTGGGGCCAGTAATGGTGTTGTCCGGGTGTATGTGGCAGCAAAGTTGGCATCTGGGTTTATTGCAGGCTCTGGTGCCAGTGTCCGTGTTAAGTCTGGTTGTAGTATTATTGTGGGTTAGGAGTTGTTTAAGATTGGGTGGCTGTCTGTAGGCAATGAAAGGTCTTCCTCCCAGAGCTTGAGAAAGAGAACTGTCATTGTCCAGGAGAGGTTGTAGATCTCTGATGATGCGTTGTACTGTTTTAACTTGGGGGCTGTATGTGATGACTAGAGGTGTTCTGTTATTTTCTTTTTTGGGTCTGTCTTGCAGCAAGTTCTCTCTGGGTATAAGTCTGGCTCTGTTGATCTGTTGTCTAACTTCATCTGCTGGGTATTTTAGTTCTGAAAAGGTTTGCTGTAGATCTCTTAGGTGAGAGTCTCTGTCTGTAGAATTGGAACAGATGCGGCTGTAACGTAGTGCCTGGCTATATACAATGGACTGTTTGGTATGTTTGGGATGGTAGCTAGAGGCATGTAGATATGTTTGTCGGTCAGTTGGTTTACGGTATAAGGTGGTGTCTATGCGCCCATCCTGTATTTTTATAGTAGTGTCCAAAAAATGTATTTCTTGCATAGATTGATTCATCTAGCTGTTTTACTACAAAGGAATTTCAGAAATAGACTGGAAAGAGAAGCTGCTGAATTGCAACTCATTACCAAACTTAAAACCATGGAGAGACCTGGTTTGAACAAAGACATTGGATTCTTATCCCATTATACATGACTAAGCCATTTCTCACCTTCTCACCCCTTGCCTTTTCCTGTAAGACCTATTACAGTCGTTAAGAGTCGTCAGCAGGCTCATCGCAGCTATCTGCCAATCTCCCATTCCCACCACCCTTCTGAGTAATACCCCTCCCCACCTTCTCACTATATAGAAGGATCTGGCAACTTCTGTTTCAGTGTATCTGAAGAAGTGTGCTTGCACACGAAAGCTCATACCAAGAACTAACTTAGTTGGTCTTAAAGGTGCTACTGGAAGGATTTTTTTTATTTTGACTATGGCAGACCAACACGGCTACCTATCTGTAACTGGAACCATGGAAGGCACCACATTGAGCCGCATGAAATGGAAGTCCATCAACCTCACCAAGAAACTTGCACAGGTACAGACTGATATCTTCTTTCTTACTAAATGCAAGAACCTGGACATTATACCCAAGGGTCTTAGAATTAAGAACCCTCTACAATCCACGTATCCCACTGAATATGCAAGAAAACTATGCAACACTTTCTCTAAGAAGCTGCTCAAACATCTGATCAGCGTTCTCTACTCTAAACAGAAGCTAATAAAGGAGGAACTCCTTGTATTAGACAACTCTATCAGGAACCACCAAGCTTGGCAAGAGTTCCAAAAGGAAAAACAAAACATTTACCACTCTCAACTGGAGCTACTGAAAAAACAGAAAAACAAGAAACTCTCTAACCTTTCCAACCTACAGGCTACTAATCAAAACAAGATCAACAATATTGTCAATCTCTCACAGCAAGCACTCAGCCCAGCCGAGGAATCAGTCCTTTCACGTGGACTGTCATTCTGCCCTGCCAAATCCCCACACATGATTCAGTTCTACGGGGACTTGGAAGCATTTTTCCGCCGTTTACGCCTGAAGGAGTATTTTCAACACACACAACAACAAGACGAATCAGAACAAACAACAACTTCACAACACAACACCTCTCAACCCACTGGAGAACAACAACCACCCTCCCAACAGAACACTGACCACCAACTACCTCCGAAAAAGTGTTACACAAAAAGGGACTCCACATGGACCCCTCCTGATGGACGCAATACCACACTGGACTTGTACATTGACTGCTTCCGCCACAGAATCCAAACAGATGTGACCAGAAAACACCATCGCTTACAACAAAATCTAAACCATGCTGAAAGGAGAGCCATAGATAATCTCAGAAACAACCCAGACATTATAATTAAAGAAGCAGACAAAGGTGGAGCTGTCGTCATCATGAACAAAACTGACTACATTCAGGAGGCTCACAGACAACTTTCCAATACCGCCTTTTACACAAAATTGGACTCAGACCCCACACAAGAATACAAAAAAGAACTGAACAAGATTGTTAAGGAGCTACCCACACACATCCAAGAACAGATCCTCACCAACACACCAACAGAACCTCGACCAGGAACTTTCTATCTTCTACCTAAAATACACAAACCAGGAAATCCAGGACGCCCCATCATTTCAGGTATTGGCACTATTACAGTGGGTGTCTCCGGTTATATGGACTCTGTTCTGAAACCATATGCCATCAGTGCTCCCAGCTATGTACGTGACACCACAGATTTTCTGAGGAAAATACAATCTTTAAATAATCTTCCCAACAATACTATACTAGCTACTATGGATGTGGAATCTCTGTATACCAACATCCCACACAACGATGGTTTACAAGCTATAAGGAACACCATTTCAGATAAAACCACAGCGGACCTTGCCACCAAACTCTGCCAATTTGTCCTTACCCACAACAACTTCAAATTCGGTGATGACCTGTTCCTTCAGATCAGCGGCACAGCAATGGGCACCCGCATGGCCCCACAGTATGCCAACATCTTCATGGCAGATTTAGAACAACGTTTCCTAAACTCCTACCCACTCAAACCTCTCTTGTACCTGCGATACATTGACGATATTTTTATCATCTGGACACATGGTCAACAGACCCTGGACACCTTTCACCAGAAATTTAATGATTTTCACCCCACAATCAACCTTACAATGAATCAATCTATGCAAGAAATACATTTTTTGGACACTACTATAAAAATACAGGATGGGCGCATAGACACCACCTTATACCGTAAACCAACTGACCGACAAACATATCTACATGCCTCTAGCTACCATCCCAAACATACCAAACAGTCCATTGTATATAGCCAGGCACTACGTTACAGCCGCATCTGTTCCAATTCTACAGACAGAGACTCTCACCTAAGAGATCTACAGCAAACCTTTCAGAACTAAAATACCCAGCAGATGAAGTTAGACAACAGATCAACAGAGCCAGACTTATACCCAGAGAGAACTTGCTGCAAGACAGACCCAAAAAAGAAAATAACAGAACACCTCTAGTCATCACATACAGCCCCCAAGTTAAAACAGTACAACGCATCATCAGAGATCTACAACCTCTCCTGGACAATGACAGTTCTCTTTCTCAAGCTCTGGGAGGAAGACCTTTCATTGCCTACAGACAGCCACCCAATCTTAAACAACTCCTAACCCACAATAATACTACAACCAGACTTAACACGGACACTGGCACCAGAGCCTGCAATAAACCCAGATGCCAACTTTGCTGCCACATACACCCGGACAACACCATTACTGGCCCCAACAACATCACACATACCATCTGGGACTATTCAATTGCTCATCATCTAACATTGTGTATGGCATCAAATGCCAACAGTGTCCTTCAGCTCTCTATATTGGACAAACAGGCCAAACCTTACGCCAAAGAATAAATGGACATAAATCTGACATCAAGAATCACAAAACAGAGAAACCAGTAGGAGAACACTTCAATCTCCCAGGACATTCTATACAAGATCTCAAAGTAGCTGTTTTACTACAAAGGAATTTCAGAAATAGACTGGAAAGAGAAGCTGCTGAATTGCAAACTCATTACCAAACTTAAAACCATGGAGAGACCTGGTTTGAACAAAGACATTGGATTCTTATCCCATTATACATGACTAAGCCATTTCTCACCTTCTCACCCCTTGCCTTTTCCTGTAAGACCTATTACAGTCGTTAAGAGTCGTCAGCAGGCTCATCTCAGCTATCTGCCAATCTCCCATTCCCACCACCCTTCTGAGTAATACCCCTCCCCACCTTCTCACTATATAGAAGGATCTGGCAACTTCTGTTTCAGTGTATCTGAAGAAGTGTGCTTGCACACGAAAGCTCATACCAAGAACTAACTTAGTTGGTCTTAAAGGTGCTACTGGAAGGATTTTTTTTATTAGTACAATTACAGTTATTCCAACTCATTGTGTCTCCTACCCTTTGGAAAATCTAGAAAGATTTAGATTACATTGCTGCAAAAAATTTGCAGTCTGTAATCAATTTATTGCAACTGGTTATTTTGAGACAACAGCAGTTTCTGCAAAATACCTGCTTTGATTTCACATTTGGATTTTATCAAAGCCATAATCACTACAAATGTACTTTGGGTTGTTGTTTTTAAATAGCTATAACATCATGGAATAGTTAGTACATGCAGCAGTGACACTGTTCCTTAACTTTCAGATGCCATGCTTTTTGGAGAAAATTTATTAATTGTGTATTGTATCTTGTATAATACATGGTCTATTTGTACAGGTGGATGAAAGCCAAACTGGAGAACCTGGGTGGCTTGGAGGTGAACTGAAAGGGAAAACAGGATGGTTTCCTGCAAACTATGCAGAGAGAATTTCTGAAAATGAAATTACAAATTCTGTAAAGCCGGTAACTGATGCTGGAGCTGCACCTAAAGTTTCATTACGTGAAACCCCCACAACACCACTGGCACCGCCTGTTCCTACAGATTCAAGTACAACTGCCAACAACTGGGCAGACTTCAGTTCAACGTACGGTTTCATTGGGGTTCAATTTTCCTTTCTTTCTTCTTTATAACTGTAAAGGTGAATAATCCACATGGTTTAAAGTAGTCTTGCAGTTAAGTCTGCAAAACATTTGAGCCACCTATAATATCTTAGTTGTTTATGGCATATTGAAGTTAATTCAGCATAGCAAATACACTTACAAAAGTTCATGCTGACAAAATTATTACTAGCCTGCCACATGTAATGAATTGCTTTATTGAAAATATTTTCTCCTGTGCTTGTAAGAGTACATCAGGATGGAATTCAGATCCACCTATTGGTGGCAGGAAGAATTCTCTCTCTTAAAATTCCAAGGTTCTGGAGCACCAGTCATCTCACAGAACCAGTTTAAGATTCTGTTTCATTTCTGTGGTAGCAATTTTTATGTATATATAATTTTAGTAACATTATATTATTACACTTTGTAGCCAAGACCTATACATCAAACAAGCTTGTTTGTAAGGAAAAACCTTGCTTTTCTCATATTACAAACTTTAAAAAACCCCAAATAAATAAAATGGTTTTTTAAAAAAACACCATTCATGTAACTTCAAAGGCAGTGAGACAAAATATGATCATAGTTGCCTGGGAGCCTTTCATTGCTGGTTCCTCTTAGCTGATCCTAAGTGTCTGAAGAAGAAGCACCAGCGCCCAGCTAATACCCGATTGCCGCAAAAATGTGCTGGTGACTATCAGTATCTCTTTCTGAGTTCTCAGGTTTGGGTAAAGATTGCCACAGCAGTAGTGAATATTATGTAGATGAGGGAGATTTAGGATAATACAGTCTGGGGCAGGAATAAGCATTAATTTGAAGAGCATGCAATAGTCAAGAAATAAGAGGAACAGAATTGTGTGTGTCTTCAGTTCAGACCTGTCATACCTTTCTTTTTCAGATGGCCAGCAAGTACTAGTGATAAACAAGAGACTGATAACTGGGATGCTTGGGCAGCACAACCTTCCCTTACTGTTCCAAGCACAGGGCAGTTGAGGCAAAGATCTGCCTTCACCCCAGCCACTGTTACTGGATCATCTCCTTCTCCTGTCTTGGGTCAGGTGAGTTGTCATTTCACAACAGGAGTGGAGTAGTACTATGTGGTTGTAAGCCTAAAGTTATGTTTAACGTCGTGTACTGCATATGTCAATGAGTTAGTTCTTCTGAGATTATCACACAAATAATTATCACACAAATAAACGGGGGGGGGGGACTAAAATAGCACAAGTTTGCATTTATAGACATTGATTCATAGAATTGTAGAGTTGGAATGATAAGTGTGATTAACATTTCAGGTACAGTCATACCTTGGGTTACGAATGCTGCGGGTTTCGGGTTGCGGACTGCGCCAAACCCGGAAGTACCAGAATGGGTTACTTCCAGGTTTTGGCGCAGAAGCACAAAATGACATCATGCACAGAAGCGCCAAATCGCACATGCGCAGATGCTTCGCTTCAGGCTGCGAACACTGCGGGTTGCGAATGTGCCTTCCGCACGGATCATGTTCGCAACCAGAGGTATGACTGTATTCCTGATTCTCCAGTCATTAGTGTACCCCAGAGCTTTCCAAACTGTGTGTCGCAAGACATTAGTGTGTTGGCTGAAGTGTGTAGGTGTGTCGTGCGAACACTCTCCATGGGACTGGAAAGGGGTTAGTTTAACCTTTGGTTTGCTAGTTAAACTGAGTTACTGTGTTGCGAAATGATTCATGTCTAAAAAGTGTGTCACCAACATGAAAAGTTTGGAAAGCTCTGGTGTACAGAGTAGTGCTACCCTGATACCATGTAAACATAGTGGCACAATGACAAACTCAAAATAATTTTGTACATTTGCTATATGCATTAAAGTCAGCCTTTAAATTTATTAAATAGTTTTCATGTGTGTTAAATATAAATAAGCTTCTCAGTAAAGCAGTGCTTTCCAGGAGTAGTTCAGTGGGAGAGCACATGCCTAGCAGTTGACATCTCTGCTGTGGGTAGAAATAACTCCTGCCTGAAATCCTGGAAAGCCACTTCCAGACAGTGTAGATACACACTTGATACAAGCAAACTTGATGACAAACAATACAGCTTTTCATGTTAAGTACTTGCAAATAAATGTGGAGCTGCAGATAGAATGAATCGTGGTGTACAATTCATGCAAATGCAAGAAACAATTTACTCTTACGGAGTAGATGGGAAGAGCTTAGAAATCATGATAAACCACTCTTGTTTCCTGAAACACACTGCATAAATTACTGTTCTCTTCCTATAACTAACCAGGGTGAAAAAGTGGAGGGACTTCAAGCACAGGCCCTGTATCCTTGGAGAGCCAAAAAGGACAACCATCTTAATTTTAACAAGAATGATATTATCACGGTGTTAGAACAGCAAGACATGTGGTGGTTTGGAGAAGTTCAAGGGCAAAAAGGCTGGTTTCCTAAATCCTATGTGAAGCTTATTTCAGGTCCTATAAGGAAATCAACAAGGTATTTGATTTTGTCAGACGTTACAGGACCTTTCTTCCTCTACACATAAAAGTTTAAAGCTGCCATCATGTTCTGCAGTTCATGTGCAGTTCATTGGCAGCTACACCAACTCCAGTGTAACAATCAGCAGGCAGGAGAGTGAGGAAGCAGCACTAGTGGCAGGTGTTTACTGTGGGAAGAAGAGATGCTTCACAAAGCAGTATAGTAAGCTGTGCTGTGAAGCACACACAGAGTCTGTGTTAAGTGCAGCTGCAGAGAGGAGGGGGGCAGAGATGCTTCACAGAGTGTTTAGCAAGGCGCTCTGTAAAGCACTCCCCTCTTTTAAAAGTGGGTGGAGGTTGAGCTGGGCTGTGAAAGGAGAGAGAGGGGCAAGCTGTGGGGGAGGGGGAGACGAGAGGGGTGGGTGAGGTGTAAAGGGGAGGGGTCAGGTGTGGAGAAAGTGCGATTGGCACAGGAGTAGGCAGAGCTGGTGAGCGCAGCAAGCAGGGACAGAAGCCTTGGTATGTAATAACATTTGAAAAGAATCCCACTAAAATTTTATTTAGGCCCTTGCCATGTTTTTCTTTAATATGCATGTATTGGACGGTGGTCCGAGTGCCTTTAACAAAAGAGAGGCAGAGGAAGTATTAAGTACCTTCAAAAAACTGTTGTTTTTGGAAACTTAATAAGCACAGCACAAATAAAACAAAGAACAAGAATTGTGTGGAGCACATTATTGCATTTAGAAAAAATAAATAAACAAAGTTCAGTACGTTTTTCCAGAAATCTTAATAAAGTAGATTCCACAAAGGGACATTTTGGAACATATCAATAAAAGAGCCTCACCACACAGAGCTTTGTGTTGTTGGAGGCCCATGAAGTGCACTATTTTTATTTATAAAGCATATAAACGGAGACCCATCTTAGAACCTTCCTTTGATGGGTTAAATGCTCAGACAAGGCAGTGTCTCACACCCTCAAACTATCCATCCCTAGAGGGGACTGATGAAGACTTAACTACTTTTGTACAATGTGGAAGTACTATTAAGATTGCAAATAAAAATTAGAATAATGTTTATAAAAGAAATACTTCACTTTTATCATTGTGCTCTGTACTCTTTTCATATTCTGTAACCATATTAATTTAGACAATAAAATGTTTACACTTGTTTCTTTAAGCATGGATTCTGGGTCTTCAGAGAGTCCTGCTAACCTGAAGAGAACATCACCAGTTACAAAATCTTCAGTTTCAGGGGAAGGTAAGAATGTTTTAACTGGAGAGCCCTGAAAATACCATGATTTGTTGCCCAGAGGGGCTAGGGCAACCCAGTCTGATGGGTGGCATGTAAATAATAAAGTTGTTGTTGTTGGTACTATTGCCTAAATACTTGGTGTTTGAGAGCAAAACTATGTGAAATAAACAGTATCGTCAAACTTTCCTGTGTTACATTTTCTGCAAAACAATTATTTTGATAACTAAATTGCACAGTTTGCACATTGTGGCAAACTATTATTCATTGTTATGAGCCTTCATGAGCCTCAGGCCTTGTTTTCATCTTGCACTGGCTTGAAGTCATTTTGTGAGAACAGAAATAGCTGGTGGATTTCAATACAGTGGTACCTTGGGTTACAGACGCTTCAGGTTATAGACGCTTCAGGTTACAGACTCTGCTAACCCAGAAATAGTACCTCGGGTTAAGAACTTCGCTTCAGGATGAGAACAAAAATTGTGCTCTAGTGGCGCGGCGGCAGCGGGAGGCCCCATTAGCTAAAGTGGTGTTTCAGGTTAAGAACAGTTTCAGGTTAAGAACGGATCTCCAGAACGTATTAAGTTCTTAACCCGAGGTACCATTGCACTTGAGAGCAGAATGTATCCTGTATTACATTACCCTTTTTCTATTGGACATTAGGACAATATGATTGACAAGTACTTTCTCATTTCTAAAAATTTCCTCCCTCCAGAATATGTTGCCATGTACACTTATGAAAGTTCTGAACAAGGAGATTTAACATTTCAGCAAGGGGATTTAATTCTTGTGACCAAGAAGGATGGAGACTGGTGGACAGGAACGTTGGGCGATAAATCAGGAGTATTTCCATCTAACTATGTTAGACTCAAAGACTCTGAGGTAAAATGCACACATATGCATTCATTTTATTAAAAAACTAATAATTAGTGGGCCACATAGTAAAAGGTAAAGGGACCCCTGACCATTAGGTCGTGACCGACTCTGGGGTTGCGGCACTCATCTCGCTTTATTGGCCGAGGGAGCCAGCGTACAGCTTCCGGGTCATGACTAAGCCGCTTCTGGCCAACCAGAGCAGCGCACGGAAACGCCGTTTACCTTCCTGCCGGAGCGGTACCTATTTATCTACTTGCACGTTGACGTGCTTTCGAACTGCTAGGTTGGCCGGAGCAGGGAGCGAGCAACAGGAGCTCACCCCGTCGCGGGGATTCGAACCGCGACCTTCTGATCGGCAAGCCCTAGGCTCTGTGGGCTCTGTGGTTTAACCCACAGCGCCACCCGTGTCCTTAGTGGGCCACATGTGGAGGGCTAATTTTATAAAGCAGAGTTTAAAGTAGAATGGATTTAGATTTCAGTATAACACAAGGTGGTATTATGTTTGACTTTCAGAATTATTGAATATGACTTGAAACATTTACAAATTGCCTATGTTAAACATTTGTGTAGACTAATGTGTGACAATCCTGTAAAATTGCTTGTGTTTTTACATGTTATATCTGCATGTAATACAGTAGCTGTGTCATATGTATGTGCAAATGCTGTCGTTGAAAGTCAAAGTGAAAAGAACCCAGATGAAATTATGCAAATTAAATTAAGCAGATTTCCCCTCATGTCTGCAAACTTTCTTGGTGCCCAGTTCGGATTGCTTGAACGCAGGCTCTGTTTTCCTTCATCAGAGTATACATAGCTCTAACTCTGATGTTGTAATTTAAGATAGGAATAATAGAAAAGGGCTCCCATATATGAAGTTTAACCATCAATTTTCCTTGCTCTATACCTAGCCCAGGAATAAGGACTTGTAGTTTGCCCAAGGGCTTACATGAACCCTGAGAGACTTTTGCCACTTACTTTCAGCAGCAGAATATCTCAGCTTACAATATTACAGTTTTGAAAACTTCTCTATTTCCAAAGCAGCTTGCCATGTTCTCTATGGAAGTGTGAGTTATGTTTGTTCTATTATTTAAAGGTGCCTGGAACAGCTGGAAAAACAGGAAGCTTAGGCAAGAAACCTGGTAAGCCGTACTCTGAGAAACAAAATAACTTTTGCAAAATAATTCTTTTCCCACTCTTGTATCGTTGTACAGATATAACTGTACAAAGGATTTTAAAGAATAAGTGCATTTGCCCTACAGCTTTTTAATATCATACCAGCGGCATGACTTACAGGCACTTTTGCATGAAATATAAATGTGAAGATTTTGTAAGATGGGGTGCCTGACTCTTTCTCCTCTAATTGATAATGAGCTTTGAGACGCATGACTTTCTTTCTAGAACACAGTGTTGAGGACATTACATTTAGCTCAGCACTGCGTTGTTGGAGCTCCTATTACAACTGACGTTCAAGTGATTAGCTTAAGAGGAACCATAAATTGAAGTAGTGTAGTAGAGTGTTCTGATTACATTGCATCATATCATTCAATTGTTTCTGGTGTGGTCTAATTTTGCTGTTTAAAAAACAGCAACTCCCTGATAGCTATATTGAAAACTGTCTTATTTGCAATCTATAGATGAAATGGCAAGAACCACACTAACAATTGGAGACACAATACAATGGAAGTGATTTTCAGATTAATGAAAATAATTTCTTTTTGAATTAACAGAAATTGCTCAAGTTATTGCTTCGTACATAGCAACAGGTCCTGAACAGCTTACGCTTGCTCCTGGTCAGCTAATACTTATCAGGAAGAAGAATCCTGGTGGATGGTGGGAAGGAGAGCTTCAAGTTAGTGACTATTTTTGGCTCTTACCTTTTACTTATGTATAAAGAGAATGAAAGCTACAAAAACTGTAGACATAAAAGGAAAGATTTATCTGGTGCTGTTATTTATTTATTTTTAAACCTAGCCTGAAATGAAAGTGATATCTTTTCAAACCAATCATTTTTTTCATCAACAGCTTCCTGGCACTTCTTTTCCTTTTTAGGTTTGGGGTAACAATTCCATCACTCATGAGAAAAATAGCATGTAGTTTTTAACTTGGTGTGGAGTGAACTGCTATGCTGCCCTATTTAGACTATTAAGTAGGGCAGCACAGCAGTTCACTCTATATGAATTAAACCCTTGAAGAAAAGATCACAGGCAATGATAGTAGCGCTCTTTAAACTGAAGAGATTATGGTGCTGTGGCCATGGCAGTCATGCTTGCCTGTTGCTGTGTATTTATACCTTTGCTTAATTAGGCTTTGCACATACACATTTAATGGCATTAAAACTTAGAAAGAATGGAAGTATATAAAAACAGCATATAAAAACCTCCTGTTTAAAAGGAGCTATAAGAGAGTGATGATTTAAGAATTATTTCTCCCTGGATGATAATGAAAGTCAAAACAGGACAAAATGAATAGTTGTTACCTCAACTATTAAGAGTTGCTTTTGAAATCTGTGGTCCATACTAGGGGCTAGAGGTCCTTGGCAAATTTTTTCTTGATAATGTCAAAACTATCAGATCTGTTAATTCACTTTTTGCAATGCAGTAAAGGAAGTGTATTGATGAGGCAGCTATATCTACTTAACCAATTACCACACAGCAACAGATGTCATTACATTTACAGCCATAACTAATGGAAAATCAGGTCAACTTTATTAGGAGAGCCATACTTTAGGGTACAGTATTAATAATCTGATGTACTATTTTCAAAGGCCTAAGGCCAAAGTCAACTAAACAGTCAGACTAATGGGATCCTGCTAGTGCAACATGGTCCCCCCCCCTTTGTCCCCCCAGCAATTGGCTCTGTGGGAAGATGGTTCTGTCAGTTCATTTCTGCTTGCCTGAAATAAATTCCAGAGTTGAATTCCACCCATAAACTTAGATCCAAACAACTCTGGGTGGAGTTCCATTTGTGCAATGGCATTTTCCTGACTCACCCTTTCTAGTCTGCCTCTTGCACATCCAATAAGCTTTTTCTGTGGGTCAGTAGGAACTCCAGAACAGCATGCTCCATCTCCACAGTTGGAGGCTGTATGCTTCTGAATACCAGTTGCTGGAAATTGCAGGATGGGAGAGTGCTCTTCTGCTTCTTACAACTTTCCCATAGGCATTTACCTGGCCACTGTGAGAACAGGATGCTGGACTAGACGAGCCATTCACCTGATCCATGAGGCTGTTCTTATGTGATATATTGAGGGCTTCAGGGAGGCATTGAACACTGCACATTGCTTCTGTTCATCCTGGATCCAAACTCTAAACTTTGAACAAGTTCAGAGCACTGCACTGTTGAATGACTAGGTTTTTTGTACAGTGGTACCTCGGGTTACATACGCTTCAGGTTACATATGCTTCAGGTTACAGACTCTGCTAACCCAGAAATAGTACCTTGGGTTAAGAACTTTGCTTCAGGATGAGAACAGAAATTGTGCTCCAGCGGCACGGCGGCAGCAGGAGGCCCCATTAGCTAAAGTGGTGCTTCAGGTTAAGAACAGTTTCAGGTTAAGAACGGACCTCCGGAACGAATTAAGTATGTAACCCAGACAGAGCTGCTCCTGATAGTTTGCCAAGATTATTTTGGTAGTCAAAATGCTAAGCTATTGTTTTCTTACTAGGCTCGTGGGAAAAAACGACAGATAGGATGGTTTCCTGCTAACTATGTGAAACTCTTAAGTCCTGGTACTAGTAAAACTACACCAACCGAGCCATCTAAATCAGTAGTGTTACCTTCAGGTAAGTAATACTGTAGCATTTGATTACATGTTATTGCCTATGCTTTAGATCTGGAGGTTTCCAAACTTTCTATGTTCAGAGGACCTTTTCATATAAATTTAACGGTTGCATGAATCTCAGCTGTGAAACCCCCAGGGTAATGCAGAAGAGTGCTGGAAAGGCTTTGGGGACTCACTATCTCCCTGTGTGACTGGCGAGTGTACCCTAGACTATACCTAATACTCCCCTGCAGCCTTACATTGCAGATTGAAATAGGTAGTTGTAGCCAAGCTGTCTTTCAGTTAAGCTTGTCCTCCATTCTTGACTTTTCTCATTAAGGAGCCCTTTATAAGCTTCTAAACTCTTTTAACAGTCCATCAAACATAGATTGAAAACCACTTAAATTGATGATGGTGATGAAATAATGTCCTACATCTCCTTCCTAACACCTACTTGCCTGGTGCTAGCTTTATAAATGTTTGTACTTTTAAAATGGTGCTGTATTTTATTTTATTACACTGGGGGTTACCTCACTGTATTAATTGCTATTTTAATTTGTGCATTATCTAATATCTATTAATTTTAATTGATTTATTGTATATTTTATAATTATTTTGTTTAAGTCATGTTGGAAACTGCCCTGTAAAAGTATTGTGATGGGTGATACATAAATACCCTAAATAAATATACTGTTCCTTACAGGGGGCAGAAGTTCATATGGCTTACAATCTACTATTGTGTGTTGTTTTCAGCCAAGCTAGTTGAAAGATGAGAGAGAAATATCCATCCAAATGGAAATAGTTTCTGTAATAATTTTGGGCTGCATATCCAGTTGTAATTCTTCATAAAGAATGATAGGTGCAGCAGTGGGAGTAAGATGGTTCTTCAATATAATAATTAGTGATTAAAAATAAATGTACATATGATGGTAATTTTGGTGCAGATGTAGAATGTATCTTATCCACCGATCTAACACCATCATTTTCATGCTGTTGAAGAATTGTTAGATTCATTATCACAACTCACATCTAAAACAGGAGTAAAGGTCAGAATCTTCTTTAAGTCAAGAGAACATATAAACAAAGCAGAGTGATTTTAAAAGTACATATATATATATAGACTTTGTTTGATAGCATTCTGTAGACCGGGGTAGTCAACCTTTTTATACCTACCGCCCACTAATGCATCTTTCTTGATGGTAAAATTTCCTTACCACCCACCAGTGCTCGATGGAAGGAGGATTCAGCTTGTTCCGTAGAACCCCCTACCGCCCACCTAGAATCCTCAAGCACCCACTAGTGGGCGGTAGGAACCAGGTTGACAACCCCTGCTGTAGACTATGGGTGGTATCCAGCTCCTTTGTCCTATCAGTGAAAGGATTTATTCTTATGCAACAGGACATCCCATCCTGCCCTCCACTGTGTGCACAGCACTCTCTCCCCAAATCTGCTTCAGAGGGTTGGAGAAAGGAGAGGTTTAAGGGTGGGGGGGGGGGGAGTCCTATTGTGCAAGTAGAAATCATTGTGCTAGCGGGATGCTTAATGCTACATGGAATACAAGCCCCTTTATCATAGCATTCTATGGAAACCATCAATTTGAATGTTTACCCCTAATAGTATCTTAATGTATTGATCCAGTTTGATGATGATTTCCTCTGGAATTTCTACATGTTGAAATATTCCCACACTCTGTTGTATTCTTTGACTGGTGAAGTCAGCCTGCTCATTAT
Source organism: Podarcis pityusensis (assembly GCF_964106645.2). Classification (NCBI taxonomy): domain Eukaryota; kingdom Metazoa; phylum Chordata; class Lepidosauria; order Squamata; family Lacertidae; genus Podarcis; species Podarcis pityusensis. The sequence goes on from NC_138027.1 coordinate 53,187,146, forward strand.
GGTCATTTAAAGTTGCTGTGTTAGTCACATTGTAATACATCATTTCTCTGATCTTCAGAAGATCTGGTGATCTTCTGGCTAGTGTATTCATCACCACATTTCCCCAATTTTGCTAAGCATTTCAAAAAAACTTGGGTTAACAATATCCCTATTTTTGGCCCCTAGTAAAATAGCTATTAGGTGAGATTGTCATAGTATAGAACTGGGATGTGCTAGAGTGAGGTCAGTGGGTGCACTTATACCCCCTTTCGTGAGCTGAGAGGTGGAATTAACTTTTTAATTGGTGACCTGATAGCTTAGCTTCCTCTTTTAAAGCACAGAACCAGTGTGGTGTAGTGGTTAAGAGTGGTGGACTCGTAATCTGGTGAACCGGGTTCGATTCCCTACTCCTCCACATGCAGCTGCTGGGTCACCTTGGGCTAGTCACACTTCTCTGAAGTCTCTCAGCCTCACTCACCTCACAGAGTGTTTCTTGTGGGAAAGGAAGGGGAAAGGAGATTGTTAGCCACTTTGAGACTCCTTAGGGTAGTGGTAAAGTGGGATATCAAATCCAAACTCCTCTTCTTCTATGTAGTAACAATATAGTGACTTAAGGGGGGAGATGTTTTAGGAGCACTAGCATATTGTTTCAAAAATATGTAGACATGGATATTACCAGTTTCAAATGTTGTTTATTGTCTTAACAGTGTGCCAAGTAATTGGTATGTATGACTACATTGCACAGAATGATGATGAATTAGCATTCAGCAAAGGCCAGATCATTAACGTCCTTAATAAGGAAGACCCTGACTGGTGGAAAGGAGAAGTGAATGGGCAAGTGGGTCTCTTCCCATCCAACTATGTGAAACTGACAACAGATATGGACCCGAGCCAGCAATGTAAGTGACTATTTTATCTCAGTAGTTGCTTACATAATTTTTTTTTAAAGAAACATGCAGCATTGCTGTGATTCTGCTGTGTTTTGCAGAAGCTTGGCCACTGCTATATATTTGCCTAACTCTCTTTGAAGACCTTCTATATTGCAAGCCTAAACTTGTGTTGGTTTTTAGTTCCATCCCCCTTGTAGCATGTTACCTTTATCATTTTTGCACCATGCTGTTTACATGCCTGGCTCATTTTCCTAGCTTGAATTTTGCTCATTGTTTTGTTTTGCTTATGTGTTGTTTTCCTCCTTTTTCTAGGAATCATATGTTGTCCATCCCCCACTCAGGCTTGAAAGTCCTCAAAGAGACCCACTATCCCATATCACTGTCCAGAGGGATGATGGGAGATGCAGCCTTGATCATGTGACTTCCAGCATGATCATCTACTGCCTTCTGAGTAGAAGAACACACTGCAGAGCAGTTTACCTCATTTTACATTAGTTGCATGTAATCGCAATGTTTTTATTTAATATCTACAGATATAGATGCAAAATTACAAAAAGACACACACAAAAAAACCACAGGATAGTGGGTCCTTTTGTGGCTTTCATAGTTACCCACCTATTTCTCCACCTTGGCACAGGTGCTTTCAGTAGTAGAAATATTTTTAAATGCCTATTTTAGCCTTTTAAAGAAAAACAAGCATTTTGTCATTGCAATTTTGTTATTGCAAAAAGACCCACTATCAAGGAATGCTGCATGTGCTATTAAAATTGTTCCAAATGTCCATAAATCTGAGACTTGTATTTTTGCTTTTTCACTTGTCCCAATGTTGTTGGTGTCTGTCTTTTTTTTCCTTTTTGTGTACTACTAAAACAGGATTTAGTCTGGTTTAACGGAAATTAAAATGTGCTCAATTACAAGTTCAACTAAGGTATTTTGTTTCTTGTACTGTTACATGTTCTTGTAGTGAATGTTTGTGCGTGTAATTCATCATGGATAAGAAATTAATTTCCTTCCATGTGCAAGAAAGAATATACATGTATAATGCAGTTATTCCCATTATGTTATATTTTGCACTCTTATTTGTAACTACATATAGTAAGCACCTTTTTGTTCTGTGTCTCAGATTTTATTTTTTATTTTTTTGGCATTTTGGTATAAAATCAAAAGAGTACATTTATCTGTTTCTTCAGAATTAACATGACTTTTTTCAAGTTACGTTTTATCATCACTGTTACGTTAATAACTATGGAACAGCATCCCTTGAGGAAGTAATTATCTTATCTTGACAAAAAGAATGTATAGAAATACCTTCCTGCAATTAATTTCCAATGTTTACATTTTTTAAACTAGACTGTGGAATTTATACAAGTAACATTAAATGGAGCTTATAGTCAAATTTTATGTAGCTGTGCTGTACTCTAAGCTATGTTTGTCTTTTAAATATTAGTTATAAGCTCTTTATTGCCTGGTGCGGCCAGCACATAGGAAGAAAAGCCCTATGCCTCAAGCACAATATAGCAACTCTACTAATAACTTTAACATTTTTCTTTTTGTTTATGTATTTCTTCTATTTCTAAATTTCATGCTGGCGATGTAGAATTCCTTTTATCTTCATTCATGTGGTGCAAAGAACAAGTGAAGTTCCTTATTCAATTGCACTTCAGTATTTTAATTGATATGAATGTAAAATATATAAATATATGAAACCTGCAGCTTTAACAACTGTAATACAGCCTTTACAATTAGCTACATGTATAGATAATTAAATTCTTCATATAAAAGCTAGACTAAATGTCTCTGTTTTATTGTTACTGTGTATATTTAGCAAGTGACACTAACTGCAAGAGAATAGTCCAAACTTCAGGTTTTTCATTGCTGACCATGATCAGCAGTGGCTACTTTTTAAATACTCAAGGACAGCTGGTTGTTTTTCAACATGCATCTCTAATGTCAGTGTTTCAGTAATGCCATTTTTAAATGGTTGCTGTGGGGTTTTCATCTTGTTTACTATAAAGGTGCTGCTTTTTATCCATTATATATGAGGTCACTTATTTGTTTTCTTTGCTCCTTCTCGATTGTGGTCTCTTTCTCTGTCAATGTATTTTTGATTACATAATAGAACATTCCCTTACGATCTGCTGTACACTTCAATAGAGCCACATTATTTTATCTAGCATGATGTTTAAAATACCATTCTATACCTTTTATATCTAGAGTGCCTGCCACTTAACTTCCTAACAATCACTTAGCCAATTTCATGTGTGTTGCAGTGAATTAACAATTTAAAATAATAGTAGTCTAATTATAAACAACAGTTCTGGGCTATATAGGATGATAAAAAGATGCAAAAAGGCAATTGAACCTCGCAGTGTTTTTTAAAAATAAATATATTGATAATTAAAATGTGTTTTGTGAGACCATAGTAGAGTCAACCATTTGAAAACAGTGGAGCCCAGCTAGCACTGTGATGTAATCTTGTCCAGCATAAGCAACAACATGAAAATTGGCAATGGGAAGGCAGTGAAGGGTTAGCTGCAACAACTTTAAATTAATTTACCTTACCACCATAACTAGGGCTGCCAAAAGACTGAAATGGAATTAACACCCTAATCCCCAGTGTATTTTGTGGTAACGAGTTCCCTTGATTTTGATTAAATTGCCATCCATGTTAATATGTTCACTGCAGAATGTTAATACACTGAGGTTCCTCAAAGTGGTCAGCGAATTTAATGTTCTGGACTGCAGAATCTCAATGCAGAGTAGGCCGCCTTCAACGTGCCTTGTGGCCTTCTAGGGCAAGAGAAATCTAATCCTTGAAGGGGTGTGGAAACTGCATGTTAAGATTCCTTTAGGAAGCTTTAACCTTATCCTCTACAGTTTTATGCACTCATGCAGAAGTACTTCACTAGACAAGAAAATGACCTTGTCCAATTGTTGATGAAATGGTTACTGTAAAGCCTTTGCACAATTAATCCTTTAGAAATGCAAATGCTAATAACAAACTAGACTGAGTATTTCTTCTGGCCCCTGAGGGATGTTAAACTCTGAAGGCATGCACTTTGTGAAGACTCTTTTATAAATTAAACCGGATTATTGAATGAGAAGGTATCTGAGGATCAAAATGGAGACTTTACATTTTATTTTTGCCTTGGGACCCAGCATTGTGGACTGTCTCTACATCTCTACAATGGAAGCATTATCTTAACACTGAGCTGCTACCATGTAGCTGTGATGATTGGCTGGTCATCTTTAAAGTTTCAGCAGACAAAAATAAGCTTTAATAGCACTCTCCAGATAGTAATAATCTAGAACTTGGAGGCACAAAGCACCTTAAATGGAACAAGACTTTGATGAGAGTATTAAGGACAAATTCAACAGGTTTTCATATGTGTTTACAGAACTCATGAACCTTGAGAATTTTTCTGCCAGCGTTTAGTTGTGCGCAGAGTGATAATGGGGTATTTTAAAGAGACTTTCGGTAGCTTCAACTAAATGCCCTAATTCTTTTTCTAGGATTGATCCACCTGATTCAGTTTTAAGTACAATGAAGATAAGGTTTGAGAGCTGCATAAAATTGAAAGTTTAAAGTGGATAAAAATTCAGTTAATTTTTTTTAAAAAAAATAGTCTTCTCAGTGGTAGCTTAGTGTCTGTGGAATGACCTCTTCACTGAAGTACTGCTGCCTCCAACCTTATGTATTTTAGATGCCTGGTAAGAACTTACCCTATTTGTCAGGGTTTTAGAGGCTTCTAATGCAGCTAACAATGTTATTTAGGTAATTGATGAGAGAGATTCTTAATGTTTTTGCTTATTATGTAATTCATTTTTTCCCCCGCAAACTGCCCTGTGGCTATTTTAGTGAAGGGTGGCATGGAACTCTTAATAAAGAAAGAAAAACAAGCATGACAGCTAAAAGAGCTTCTGGACTTGAAGAGACACTGTAAACGATCTCTGTTTGGATTTTGCTCTCATACTTCTTGGAATGGTGGGTAAGAGGTGCTGCAGCTACTGCCACTCCATTACTTCCAACCTCTCAAACTTGGCATGGAAGCATCATTTTTATTCTGTGTTTAATAAGATGTCATCGAGCTATGGTGCTAAGTAAATTGGTCTAACCTGTAATCTGTTTACTGGGAGCCTTACAAGACAGGCAGTTGAAGTACAGAAGCAAGTACACAAATAATTTTGTCGAGGTTGATAAATCCAGTGAAATATTTAAATTCAGTATGGATCAGCAATAATTCATCCAAAGGAAATTGTTCTGTTGGACTTGTGCCTCTAGTCTATAATTTATATTGTTCTGATACAAACACGAGAGATCTGGAGGGTGGCAACATTGGAATGGGCCTTCTCTGTGGTGGCCCCCTGTTTGTGGAATGCTCTCCCAAGGGAAGCTTGCCTGGCACCTTCATTCATATCTTTAGGTGCCAGGCAAAAACATTCCTCTTCTCTCAAGCTTTTGACTTAAGTTAGCATTTAGCCTTTTAAGCTCTGCAGGGTGGTGGTTATTGCTTTATTCGTTATAATGTAACATATTTTGATGTTTTTATACTGTAAGCTGTCCTGTGATCCTCTGATGAAGGGCGGTATGTACTTTTAATAAATAAATAAAACAGAGGAACAAATATAGCCTGAAACTATAGGCCTGTTCATCTCAAAATTCTGGCAAAGCATCATCCCAACATTTTGCTGTTAAAACTTCAGATGTGGGCTGAATCTGAGGGAGCGTTTTTCCAGATGGAAATTTAGAGCTGGTTATTCTTACACCTCTTGTGCTAGGATTTGTACTTCATGTATACATTAATGCAGATGTCAGTCGGGGCATGCTCCCTTTGTGGACTTCAAGGCAGCCTTTGATAAAGATGATTGGGAAATCAAAATAAAAACTTCCTAAAAGCAATGTTGACTGCAGATTATTGACAGCAATTAAGATACAGTATGGAGTGATCCCTTCATGGATCACTGCCTTGCCGTGGCGAAGGGGCTTGAATAACTCAGAGAAGCTATGAGCTATGCCGTGCAGGGCCACCCAAGATGGACAGGTCATAGTGGAGAGTTTTGACCAAACATGATCCACCTGGAGCAGGAACCGGCAAGCCACTCCAGTATCCCTGCCAAGAAAACTCCATGGACAAAGACTGCAGGAGGCAGTGGAAGACAGGAGTGCCTGGTGTGCTCTGGTCCATGGGGTCACGAAGGGTCGGACACGACTAAACGACTAAACAACAACAAATGGAGAATAAGTGCTATCTTCCATAGGCTTACTGATTAAAAAGTGGTCCAACTACCTAGGTAGTGAAACAAGATTGTATCTTGCCCCAATTTTTTTGTTTAATTTCTACATATTTTTAAAATAACACGTGAGAAGCCCCTATCATTTAAACAAAGCAAAGTTTTCGGTTTTATTATGAGTATTTAGTGCTGCTCTCCCACCCTCACATAGGCTTAACACCACTTGCCTACTGCCCTGAGCCAGAAGTCTTCAGGCCACAAATTATTATAAGGCTAAAATGATCATGTTTAGCCATAAGTCACCAAAGTGCTTATGATATATTGACAGCCATAGAACTGAAATGTTATTTTATAGAAGCGTCTTCTGTTATGTTGAAAATAGAGACAATGTCTCATCAATTTATATGGACTTGTTAAAGGACCTGGCTCTACAAAACCAAAATTTCATGATAATTCCTTTTCAGGAATTATTTCAATGGAAGACTTCTACATTTGCTCCTGTAAGTTCATAAACTTTGGTCCAACCACCAGAAATTAATTATTCACTAATACCAAAAAAATTATATTTATTGTACAGTGGCTACTTTTGCACAGATGACTGAAGTAAGAGCCACCTTAGATTACACTGATATATGAAGCATGTTTGCCCCTGTGTGTCACTTGACATTGGGCAGTTTTAACACCAATGGGGCCCTTTTGTATGTGCTCCTTTCTTTACTGCTTTACTCCTTTATTGGTTTGTTTTATTGTTTTTGTTCTGTTGCATGTTTTGTTAAAGCCAGTGATCAAAACAAACTGAACTGAATGGATAAACTAGTTACCCATGAAGTGCATGTGTTGAGAAGAGAAAAGTCAGAAAGTGTGCCTTGGGATAGGAACATAGTGTGATTTCAGTGGCTCTACTCTAGAGTATTACGAACACTGAACATTCGTCTCCCCTCCCCTATACATAAATATCTTCGCTGCCCATTTAACCTGAATATGAATGGCCCATGCATTCCTTACTTTCAATATAAAAAACTAATTTCTTCAGATCATGACTTTGAACTCCTCTTCAGTGTGTGTGTGAATTGAAAGATGCAAGAGATGCTTGATTTGTATTGCAGAAGACCTATTGTTTTGGACCTGGGTTTGTTTAATCACTTGGCTGCATCTCCAGAGTAGTGAAAATGAAAACGAGAACTGGTTTTCTGGGCCAAGATTAGGGAATTGCAGCTTTCTGTGTCAACAGGAGCAAGAAAGAAAGTAAATGCAGGGCAAATGATCAAAAGCTATTTGTAAGGATAGTTCTTTGGAACCCAATCTGTTCAGAGGCAATGTGCTTTTGAGTATCAGATGTGTGGTGCCACTGCACACACACCCTGATGGCGAGAGAGAATGTTTCTGTGGTTCTGTGAACCAAATAAAAGGGCTGACAGTGGTTCTATGACATTTTTAAGAAGAATCCGAATTTATGTGCAGTAATTTGTTGCTTAACTATTCTATCATGTTGACCAGAATGGCAGAGCAATCAATTTACAAGGTCCCGAGTTATAGTAACTTGCATACTTTACATCTGTGAGCTGACACCAATTGATCAATTGGTTTCATCCCACCACTGTCATTGGGTAATAACTCCATTAAAACCAAAGGCAGGTAGAGCTGGCCCCCTCAACTTCTAGCTTCACTCTAATGTTCATAAGAAACCACTCCAGGTCTTTGAAGTTTCATAAGTTGAGTCTCTCCCATTTCTAGAATCCCATCCCTTGTCTCTTCTGTAGCAAATCACCAAGTTTACTAAATTAATTGGATAAGTTAGTGCAAGACAGCCAGAAAAAGAGAATATTGTAGCATCCAGCAGCATTCTAAGAATATGGCCTTCCATTGAAATGGTACCGTAATTATGCTGGTCAAGTGTATTGAGCTCTAAGGTGCCACAAAGATTGTAAGGTATTTTGCATATTTGAAATACTATTAAAACAGTCTTCATACAGAACTTGTCATTCATTACAAAATGCCATATTAAAATTCTGACATAATCATATACATCAAGGGTAGCTAACCAATGACCTGTGGGCTGTATACAGTCAAGAGGTTTTGGGTGATCCACAGGGATCTCCAACAATTATGTGTCTTAATTTTTATTTATTTGTTGGTGATTTTCTCTCTCCCCTGCTCCTATATACACTTTTTCTGTGGTTAATTACTTTCATTGGGCTTCCCTGATTGTCCTTGGGTTATTTTCTCCACTTTTAAGTCAGCTGGGGCTTCTAAACTAATTGATTATTTCCTGTTGCTGCTTCTGTGTTATTAATAGTGCTACTTAGCAGACTTATTAGCAGACTGTTCACTAAAAAAAGGAAAAGGAAATACTGATAGAAGGGAACAGACTGACTTTGGATGGAAGACACAATACGTTATCTTATTAACCTTTATTTTATTCGGAAAAATATAATTGAATTTAAAAATTAAAAGAAAATACAAATTGAATGTGTTTGGGAAGGGATTAAACTGACTTTGCATGGAAAGAAAATGAAATATATGAACTTTCCACTCTTTTCTGCCTCCGCCACACCCATCTTACCATGCAGCCCTGCTTAGGGAAGTTTTTAATGACTGATGTTTTAATGTATTTTTAATCTTTTGTTTTAAGCCGCCCAGAGTGGCTGGGGAAACCCAGCCAGATGGGCGGGGTATTAAAAATTATTATTATCATTATCATCATTATAATAATAATATTATGCAGCTCTTGGAGGGTTGGTCATGGGCCAGTGCAGCCCTTGGCTAAAGAACATTAATCACCCCTGATATATATCATTAACCTCCCTTGGAGATAGTTCTTGTTCTGGAAAGAGATGCATTCCTAAATAGAGAAAAAGGAGGTGGCCGAGTGATTCGTGATTTTTCATTTGCAAATGACACAATGTTTCATTTTTGAAATGTGTTACTTATTTTCACAATAAAGTAGAGAAACCTGCTGCTGTTGGAACTGAGTTTTGCTTCTTAAATTATTTTCCTCACATCCCTAAGATTCTTACTGTAAGAGCTGTTGTGTTTTATCTTCAATTTGATTAAGAAGTGGCTATAACTTAGATGACACTTCCTCTAAGTAAGACAAGCATTTCACTGACATTTTATTTGATAAAATATCTTAACTGTATTTGATACTTCCATGTTGTTGACTGGCAACTGAAAGCAAAACAAGGAAATATCCATCTATCTATTTGCCTGTCTCATGTTCATATTGGTCTTCTAGTGAGATGCACCCTCCTCCACTATACAGGGCATTCATATACCAGAAGCCAAGCTGACACTGGAACAGCCGTCAGTAGAACATGAGATTCTTAATATCAGGGTCATGGGTTTGAGCCCCACACTGGGCAAAAGACTCCTGCATTGCAAGGGGTTGGAGTAGATGACCCTTGAGGTCCTTTCTAACTCTACAATCCTATGACACGCGACATGGATTCTTCATCACAGCAGGGAGTCAATTAGTGGAGCACAGCATTGTCTGTCCCTGTGTTGCTAATTGCATTCGTGCTTATTCTGAATTGCAACCAACCTTCAAGTAAATGTAATAGCTTCTGCCAACGTTATTCCGTTCCTTACTATTTTAGGCTGTAGATTCATTGGGAACAAGAATATAGCTATCTTACCTACGAAACTCATTAAGGAGTCATGTCCACTGATGGCACAGAATACATAATAATAATTTCCTATTGACGTATTTCTCGCTCCATAAGATGCACTTTTTTCCTCCTAAAAAATAAGGGGAAATGTCTGTGCATCTTACGGAGCGAATGTGTGGTCAATCGCTGGCTCCCTTTCTGGCTCCGCCCCCTTGCCCAGGCCTCCATTGTTGAAGACGGAGGCTGTTTCCCCAGCGACATGTGACTGGCTGATTAGATTATCTGTCTGGAAACTGTAGAAACGGCTCCCTTTCCTTTCCTAAAGATGCAGAACTGTGAGTTGAACCCCATAAAAACGGGATTTTGTCCCTTTGCAATGTAAGCTCAACAACTTTGAGCTGATCCTCAAAAAAAGGGGCTTTTCCCCTTTGCAAAAGAAGCTGCACAACTGTGAGCTGATCCCCCCCAAAACGGGGCTTTCCCCCTTTCCTCCTCTTAAAACTAGGTGCGTCTTATGCAGCGAAAAATAGGGTACCTGCTGTTGCAAAGGCTGGGAATGCTTAAAATCAAAGCCCAACCCAGGCATTCACAGTAGAGCAGCAACTGCTTCTGTGAGACATCAGTGAGCCTAGTTCCTGCTGTGTGAGAACCAGGTCTGTCTTTGCCCCTAAAATGTCAGCCTAGCAGTTCCCACCAACTTCCAGCAGTGGTGCAGGCTGGTGGGATAGCATGTCAACTGGAGACAGAAATACATCTGCTGCTGTTTGCCCTCCACATCATCACAGTATGCTGAGTGAGGGGACACAAGATAATAATATTTTTATACAGGGACCTACTCAAAGCTAGGCTGTGGTCAGACGTGTGATAGAGTGGCCACAATTATTATGTATTTAGGGCACCAAATCAGAGGTCCATACAATGGTACCTTGGAACTTGAACAGAATCTGTTCCGGAAGTCTATTCGATTTCCAAAATGTTCGGAAACCAAAATGTTCGGAAACCTGCAGCCAATCGGAAGCCGCGGAAGTTGCGTCAGACATTCGGGTTCCAAAGAACATTTGCGAACCGGAACACTCACTTCCGGGTTTGCGGCATTCAGGAGCCAAAACGTTTGACTCACAAGGTGTTCGGGATCCAAGTTACGACTGTATTACTAAAATCTGCTCCTGTCCACATGATTGCCATGATTATTAAGTATGAGTTAAGTATCTCTGAACTGTCTTGAAAAGCCCCCTACTGCTAACTTGTCCCTCATTATGCTGAAATACTATAGGTTGTCGTTATTATTTTTAAAAGAAAACACTGCTTTAAAAAATGATGAAAACTTCTAAAAAGTGATATTAATAATTAGTATAGTATATGATTAGGTCAATACTATGGAATTAGTATTGGTGTATTACCTGATGTAAGTACTTTTAGTTACTTAATGGCAGTACTCTTCAGTCATTGGGCTGCCGTTGTGTGGTGTAGTGGTTAAGAGCGGTGGACTCGTAATCTGGGGAACCGGGTTCGCGTCTCCGCTCCTCCACATGCAGCTGCTGGGTGACCTTGGGCCAGTCACACTTCTTTCAAGTCTCTCAGCCCCACTCACCTCACAGAGTGTTTGTTGTGGGGGAGGAAGGGAAAGGAGAATGTTAGCCGCTTTGAGACTCCTTCGGGTAGTGATAAAGCGGGATATCAAATCCAAACTCCTCCTCCTCTTCTTCTTCTTCTTCCTTACTGTCAAATCAAAAGGCAGGAGGCAGCATCAGAAAGGGGACGGCATGTGAAAAGATGCAAACCAAATCCCACTGAACAGAATGGGTTTATTGATGAAGAACTGAAATAGTAATAATACGATACATTTCAGCTAAAGTCTTCCTCCAGGATGAATCTGATACTGTGTTTCTTCAGAGAGAATAGTGCCCCCGTATTTGTTATTTGGCTCCATCTGCAATCAGCCCAAGCTGGCATGGCCAACAGCCAGGGATGATGATGAGAGATGTAGTTCAGTGTCTGGAGGACCACAGGCTTCCTACCCTGACCTTGTAGAGCTAATTTCACTGATACCCTGGCAACCAACTTGAGCAAAAAATACCCTACTTAAACTGCCTAAAATTAACAGTGTGTTATGGGGGCTGCAAACTGACGTGAGATTGTGACTTCTGTTCTGTGAAAGAAACAACTTGGATGAGCTACTTCTAAAAAATATTTTTGGCTAAAGTCAGCTACCTGCATATTGTTAGAGCTGGCTATCAAAGAAAGGCTACCTAAAGAAATCTTACTTTAAAAAAGAAGAGCATTGAATCGGAATGCCTCTGAGGAATATTTTGAATCAAAATACGTTTTATCATGATTTTTATGCTACAAGAACAAACCTCCTTATTCAGCAATCAGCATAAGCTTGAGACTTGCCTCTTATTGCTATGAGTACAGATTTTAATAATATATTACGCCTCTTCATCTTGCATATGGGGCTCCAAGGTGAACAATTGCTCAATATAATTTTTCCCTAGCTATAGGGCACCTCTCCATGAAAGATCTGCATTTGTGGGTTTGTCAAGCTTCAGATTTGGATCTTGGGAATATATGAAGCTGCCTTCTATTGAGTCCGATCACTGGATCATCTAGCTCATTTTTATCTACAGTGACTCTCCAGGGTGTCAAACAGGCCCTTTCCCAGGATTAGCTAGGGATGCCAGAGATTCAACTTGGGACCTTCAGCATGTAAAAAGTGTGCTCTACCACTGAGTTACTGCCTCTCCCCAAATGGTGTTGGCCATTTGTCTAGTTGTTAAAGTCTGTATACCAGAGTACGCTCTCAACTTTGGCATCTAAAAGCATGACACTCAGATCCTGGTGGAAATGAGTTGCTTGTCACATCAGAAAGAAGAGATCACCCTGAAGTCTTAATGTAAGCTTTTTTTTTTTTTTTTAATTTAGCAGTTTTCTAGATTGGGCTTCAGTTAAGCATTCTAGGTAGCATAAGATAAAGAATGATAAAATCTCAGTGTAAATTATAAAACTGAATTTAGATAAGCAAAACGGGGCACCTGTGTAAAAATTCAGTCCAAAATTTAATGAAAGTATTAAACAATCAATATCGCCAGTTCAAAGATGCTTTCCAAAGTGCTATCAACTGAAAACTGAATCCAGTGTACAATCTCTTCAGAGAATATTCCTTCCTAGGTGTATAAACATAGAGAGTTCTGTCTCAGTAACACAATGCAATGGAGGTGGTTCCAACCAATGCCTTATAATTTACCTTTTGCTTTGTCTGAAAGCTTAGTTTATCAGCTTTAAATAGGTCAGCACAATAGACCTAGTTCTGGCTGGCACTGTAAGTCGTTGTCACTTCAGGCACATGTTAAGCCTCAGCCTGCACTCTGAAGTGGTTGAATTCAAACACGGGTTTACCACCTCCAAGAAAATTATGCCTTGGGTGCAGTCTTAACACTCTTTTCAAACAAGCCAGACATCCCACACATTCCATTCTGTGCTATTTGTAGCACAGATAACTCAGCACCGTAACTTTCCTTTTATGAGGAATTGGGTTAGTGTTCCAAAGAGTGAATGCTGTTCCTTTCCTTGTGTTTTCCAGGGTGTGCTGATCTGCACCTCCTAGACATGTTGACACCTACCGAAAGGAAACGGCAGGGCTACATCCATGAACTCATAGTAACAGAAGAGAACTATGTGAATGACTTGCAGTTGGTAACAGAGGTGAGGCTGATTGTACACATTTTAACAACTTCTCCTGATGTGTTTTCTCACCCTGGCCTCATCGTAAAAGGGCTCAAACATGAAATTTTTGAAACCCAGAGCTCTGGAAACCTTTGCAGGATTGAATGGGAATTGTGCAACTTGAGAACTTTGGAAATCAAAACTGTGTGTCCCAGTTATCCCATGATCAATAGCTTCCCTGAAGGAGACTGCAAACAAATAGTAAAATAAAAGGCATTTTTTGTTCACTGTTTTTCTGAAGGCAGTATTTTTGGAAGGGACTAAAAAAATACAGGCTAAGATCTGACAGTTTATTGCAGTTTCCTATAGGAGAAGCCAGCATGTAGTCCTCTACCACCAACTATTCTAATAGGTGTGGGTATGATCCCACTGCAGTTAAGGCTATTGAACTCTTATTGCTTTGAATGGGAGAGTTAAGTATCTTCTGCTGAAACCAAAGGAATTAAAAGTGCTTATCTTTGACTGTATTTCACTCCATCAAATGATCAGAATGAGGCAGGAAGTGAGATCTGCAGAGCTTTAATTCAAACCAGTGGCTGCAGATGAATCACAGTGAGTAGGCTTATTGTGTGTTCTAAATTGTTCATTTGAATCTGCAGATCTTCCAGAAACCACTGATGGACTCCGAGCTGTTGACAGAAAAAGAGGTTGCTATGATTTTTGTAAATTGGAAAGAGCTGATTATGTGCAATATCAAACTACTGAAGTAAGTTGCTTTTGAAAACATTTTATTGCCAATTACATATTTGGATGCTTTCTCCTTCATTGCCCTCATTTTTCAGCAGCACTTGGAAAGAAAAAAAATATTGTAGGGATTGAAATAATGCATTTTTCTTAAGTCTGGTTTTTCCTTTCATGATGATGGCTGAATATGGTTTGTGCAAAGGGGGAGGGTATATAAATTTTTACATAGGTGGAACGTAGTTGCAAAATATGATGGTGCAGTAAAGAAGCAATGTGCGTTTACAAAATTTCCCACCAGATATAATTTTGAAGTCAAAGTCAAGTTTTTAATGGGCATGTTTCTAGTGAGACACATTACACTCTAGCAACTTATGAACATATGCAATTTATTTTCTCCTTTTTTAAGCAGTCTCTTCTTTTTGTACAGCTCTTGGGTTCATAAGTGATGGGAATCTTTAACAGGCCGTTTCCAAACAAGCAATGGGAGATCACTACTCACATAATCCTCTATAACCAGCTGGCTTTTAGGTGCTTAGGAAACACACTACACGAGGGACAGGTAGATGGGACAAGCCACATGTCAATCATCTGGTGTCAGGAGCTTGACAAGTGTGCTGTTGCACCCACCTACCAGAGTTAACCTGCTAGGCCAAAAAAGTTTCCTACCCCTGCTCTATATTAATGCATAAATGATGGCTAACCTGTTATGGTTTGATTGATCTGACTTCAATATCGCTTTATACTAATAAAAAACCTCAAAGCAATTTACAATAAGACAGCATTACCATAATAGATCTCTGCTGCTTTTATATGGAAACATAGTAAAGGTAAAGGGACCCCTGAGCATTAGGTACAGTCGTGACCGACTCTGGGGTTGCAGCGCTCATCTCACTTTATTGGCCGAGGGAACCGGCGTACAGCTTCCGGGTCATGTAGCCAGCATGACTAAGCTGCTTCTGGCGAACCAGAGCAGCGCATGGAAACACCGTTTACCTTCCCGCTGGAGCGGTACCTATTTATCTACTTGCACTTTGACGTGCTTTCGAACTGCTAGGTTGGCAGGAGCAGGGACCGAGCAACGGGAGCTCACCCCGTTACAGGGATTCAAACCGCCGACCTTCTGATCAGCAAATCCTAGGCTCTGTGGTTTAACCCACAGCGCCACCCGTGTCCCATAACATAACATAACACAGTGCAACTATATTAAACTGAACACGTATCAACATCTCTCCCCGTTTTCTCTTTTGCGTTCAGAGCGCTGCGTGTTCGTAAGAAAATGTCAGGAGAGAGGATGCCTGTCAAAATGATTGGCGATATCCTGACAGCACAGCTTCCACACATGCAGCCTTACATTCGATTCTGTAGCTGCCAGCTGAACGGAGCAGCCCTCATCCAGCAGAAGACAGACGAAGTCCCCGAGTTCAAGGACTTTGTTAAAGTAAGAAAATATCCACGTTGGTAATTTATTCAAAGAAACTCGTGCATCTACTTTCTGGGTTTAATTTATTTAAAAAGAGCCATATAGGAAATGTAACCAAAAGCAGCTTCACACATTTTAACTGATTTCTCTGCATTCGTCCTATACTAGTGACCAATTGACTGGAGATTAGCTGAAAGTGGCAGTGGAGATAGTCAATACACTGCCACCTAGGGTTGCCAACCAGGATCCTGATTCCGTCATGTTCCTCTATACCTGGGTAACGGTTTAGAGATCTGTCAACAAGCCTTTTGACATCTTTTCAAACTGAAGTCCTCTGTACAGTGTGGCAGGTTGCTTTTGAAAATCAGCAGAGTTTCAAAAACAGTTTGTGATTCGGCATGGCAGACTGCATATATATATATATATATATATATATATATATATATATATATCCCCCTTGAGTGCACAAAAGAGGCATGAAGAGTTCTGCTTGCTCAGGCCAAGGACCCATCTGTTCCCAAAATCCTGTTTCCAAAAGTGGCCAACCAAAGCCTTCTGGAAGGAGGATCCCAATAAAAAGCTGTTTGTATTGGCAACGTTGTGAAAAAATTCTGTACTCTTGCTATGAATAGACAATAGAGGTTCACGGCAAGCGAGTGAAGAAAATATATCTATTATATAATATTATATGCTCTCCCAGGGCACAGTGCCTATGTGCTGAAGGACATAACAGAGCCTTGGTTCTTCCCCCACCCCAGTGTGGATGTTAGACTTTTAGAAGTAATGACAGAACTGTATGAGTCTCTCATATTCTGCCTAGCACTTCCCTCCTCATGGTCACAGGATATTAGCTTTCTGTTCCCCCTAATGACCTGATGTGGTAGTGTGCCTATGCACATGCACCAGGGTAGTACAGAGAGCCCTTCTGCATGTGGGTATTGTGCCCATTCAGGAAAGAATTGTACGCAAGAATTGGAAATGGAAACTCTGTCTTTTTTACCCTTGCTTATGTGAATTGGTTGTAAATGCTCTTCGGCTTTGTATCCCCTTCTTTCCATTCTGGGAAAGGAGCATGAGGTTGGGGGGGGGGTCTTGCCTTGCCCATTGTACTTGTGGAATGATGGCGTTATTTTGAGAGTTCTGTTTTTAAAACCTAGTTGGCTTTCCCCCTCCCCGCCTTCTCTTTTGGCCATGCTGAAGCATGTGTGTTGACCGATAATTAGATACAGGAAGGTGTTAAATGCTGGATTTTCACTGCTCTACACATTATAGACAGTGTGATTCCTCCCAATACAACACATAACATAAATGGAATAACATGTTGTATACCAACACAGACCTGAAAACACTTGAACAGTTGTTTCCTTGAGGCATACGCTTAACTGTTTTACAGAATCTTAGAATACAACAAACAGCGAGTAATTGTGACCCAGGCCTCATTTTTAAACTATTCTGTCTCTGCCACCTAAGGGAAACAATGTTTGAGATCACATAATAAAAAGTCTACTTGGATAAAAAATGTTGACTTAAATGTGCCAATAAAAGAACCGCCTGCTTATTTCCAACCACAAAAGACCATTTATGGCCTGGAGAACAGACCTAGCCTTTGTCAACATTCTGAATGAAGAACACTTCACAACTGGTGAGCAACCACTGAAATTGCTTCCTGGCATGTCCTCACCACTCCAAGGAAGCCACATTTGTAGAGAATAAATGGAGACCACAGTGTGCTTTGGGCATTTTTATAAATACTTGTGTCTGACCTTCATAAACTAGCTGCCAACATTTTTTGCTCTCAATATTTCAGAGGTTAGCTATGGAGCCTCGCTGTAAAGGAATGCCATTGTCAAGTTTTCTGCTAAAGCCTATGCAACGAGTAACGCGATATCCTCTGATAATTAAAAATGTAAGTCCTTTTGCTAACGTGTGGAAATATGTTGCCAAAACTGCTATAGTTAAGAAGCCAGAATCAGAGTTTAAGTTTTTCTTGCATGGGATCCGTATTTCTATAGTCTATTAACTCATGTGGATGTGCAGTATGTCCGAATTCAAACCGGGGATGCAAAGGAACAATAGGGAGCACATTAAAAGTTAGTATTCTTTCAACTGGGTGCCTTGCACTACTTCTGGTGTCTTCTATAGGACAACAGAAAAAGACAGCAAAATGCTGATTTTTTGATGCAAAGGAAGATCCGGGAACACGCTTAGAGTGAGCTCCTGATTCTTCTTCTTCTTCTTCTTCTTCTTCTTCTTCTTCTTCTTCTTCTTCTTCTTCTTTTGGTCATGGCTTGAACTTTTCCTTACATGAAATCGGGCTCAGGACATGGTGGTCGGCCCAGAATGGCCCAGTAGGCCAACTGCTTGCTGGGCCTACTGACTGTGAGTCAGTAGATTAAGAATGACTCCCCTGAAGACCTCAGTGATTGGACAGGGATATAACCAATTAGGTGGCCCTTCGGGTATCTTGAACCCAAGTTGTTAAAGGCCTTATAAATTAATACAGGTACCTTTAACCTAGCCCTGTAGTGTATAGGCAGCTGGTGCAAGCTTTTGAGCATGGGAGTTATTTGCTGGCAATAGTCTTTTCTCATCAACAGTCTAGCTGCAGCGTTTTGCCCCACTTGGTGCAAAAGATAAATCCTTCCCCTTCTTAGTGCAAGTTGTTTTCTTTAGTTATGTGAATTGTTTGTAGCCTGGGGTAAGAGGACTGTTCTCTTCCTCATCCTTCTTCACCTCCAGCATGCAGTTTAATCAGAAGGATAGACCCTGACCTACAGGGCAAAAACTCCAGTGGGGACTGATCAGGCCCATTTTTCTTTAAATAAATGATTGTGTAAGAGAATGAAATGTTCCATTTTTATTAGATTAACACAGGGAAGATAAAAAAGGGATTGATTTGAAGAGAAGTAATCTTTATAGCGTTTTGGCAATCAAGAGGCAGTGATGTTTTTCTTTTCATTGATTTAGGGCAGGATTTATTTAATAACATTTACTTTGGGTGCTTAATGTTCTTTATATCTGTAAAGATATATTTAATTTTTCAGGTGCTTAAGAAGGAATAGATATGCAGTTTTATAAGAACCTGATCCAGTTTATTTGCCTGCAGATATTAGAAAATACTCCTGAAAATCACCCTGATCACAGCCACTTGAAACAGGCTTTGGAGAAAGCGGAAGAACTTTGTTCTCAGGTTAATGAAGGGGTGCGTGAGAAGGAGAACTCAGACAGGCTTGAATGGATCCAGGCTCACGTTCAGTGTGAAGGACTATCAGAGGTAAAGCTGAAATACGTAGAATCAGACTGTAGTTACTAATCTTCCAGAAAAGATGGCTTATGAAACAATGCTGATAAACTTCTCTAGCTAAAGAGATGCTGGTAAGTCTTCACAAATTCATCCTGCTCTTCATTTGGCATTTTTTCCTGCCAATTTTCTCTTTCCACTTATCTCTTGAACCCGTTACATCAGCCATCTGTCACTTAACGTTTCTGCAATGAAATGAAGACCACAGCTTTTATTCAGTTCATAATTTCCCTCCCCTCTCCCAAATAAAGTATGTTGCAAAATCTAGCTTTGATTCAGAAAAGTTAAGCAAGTTCTGTATACACGGAGCAATGGATCCAAACTACAAGAAAGAAGATTCCACCTAAACATTAGGAAGAACTTCCTGACAGTAAGAGCTGTTCAACAGTGGAATTTGCTGCCAAGGAGTGTGGTGGAGTCTCCTTCTTTGGAGGTCTTTAAGCAGAGGCTTGACAACCATATGTCAGGAGTGCTCTGATGGTGTTTCCTGCTTGGCAGGGGGTTGGACTCGATGGCCCTTGTGGTCTCTTCCAACTCTATGATTCTATGATTTTACGAAGGATGCAAAGTGGAATTGCTAGCCATATCACTCTAGGGTAATTGAGAAATTTCTGGAATGTATAAAGTAGGCATTCCAGACAAATAACCACTTGAAATTGTTGTGCATTTGTTTTTTACTTACTTACTAAGGCCCATCAATGTGCCTTGTGGTTTTAGCATTTTGTGGTATAAAAGCAAGACAACTCCCTGCCCCCAAAGAGTGTACAGATTACAATTCAGCGCAGTGGAGGGAAATGGTCAGCTAAACTAGGTGAATTCATTTTAAATCTTTGACACCAATCGTTAATAACGCACCTACCATGTTTGCACATCAGGTTAAGGTACAGTGCACAGGCCAGAACAAGCCACTGCCATCTCATGTTCCCCCTTTTTCACTGCACATGTGTGTGGAAAGGAGATGGGGAGAACATGAGCCCAATGATCATGGCCTCTCATTCCTACTTGTGGACATCACACTAAACTATGGTTTAGTTTGATCTGCTAATGCAGCCATTAATTAGGTCTACACATTCCTCCTACTTCCTATACAAATGTGTAGCACCAGTGAAGAAAATCAGGCATCAGTCAGAATCCTTCTCCTCTCATCATAAGTAAACCCACCCTTGTTGAAGGGTACAAGGGCAAAGGGATAATTCTAGGAATAACAGAAGTGTCCCTGCCATTCCATCAAGTGCTGGCACTTTACTGCTGAGAGTCAAGCACTAAGCCATCATTATGCCTGCAAATGAGCTGAAGCTGTTGTCAGATTTCTGCAGATTCTGTCAGTTTTCTGCAGCTGTATCCAACGGTATCAGAACAAGTATATTTTTATTCATCTCACTTGTTGTGGTTTCCCCCCCTCCCCCCTCCCTTTCTGTTCCCATCAGCAACTTGTTTTTAACTCTGTTACAAACTGCTTGGGGCCACGCAAATTTCTACACAGTGGGAAACTCTACAAGGCCAAGAGCAACAAGGAGCTGTATGGCTTTCTGTTCAACGACTTCCTGCTGCTGACACAGATAATAAAACCTCTCGGCTCGTCTGGCACAGATAAGGTCTTCAGCCCCAAGTCTAACCTGCAGTATAAAATGTACAAAACGGTAAGAAATTATTTTAAATGGAAATTCAGAAATATTGATAACCTCCAATTACTTTTTCACGTGAAAAAGGTGTTTAGGCAACACAAGAAATTTCTTTGTTGTTGTTTAGTCGTTTAGTCGTGTCCGACTCTTCGTGACCCCATGGACCAGAGCACGCCAGGCACTCCTGTCTTCCACTGCCTCCCGCAGTTTGGTCAAACTCATGTTGGTAGCTTCGAGAACACTGTCCAACCATCTCGTCCTCTGTTGTCTCCTTCTCCTTGTGCCCTCCATCTTTCCCAACATCAGGGTCTTTTCCAGGGAGTCTTCTCTTCTCATGAGGTGGCCAAAGTATTGGAGCCTCAGCTTCAGGATCTGTCCTTCCAGTGAGCACTCAGGGCTGATTTCCTTCAGAATGGATAGGTTTGATCTTCTTGCAGTCCATGGGACTCTCAAGAGTCTCCTCCAGCACCATAATTCAAAAGCATCGATTCTTCGGCAATCAGCCTTCTTTATGGTCCAGCTCTCACTTCCATACATCACTACTGGGAACACCATAGCTTTAATTATACGGACATTTGTTGGCAAGGAAATTTCTTATTTGGATATATTTTCTGTATAGGAAAACCACATGGACACCACGAATGTGTCTGCTTTGCAATATGAGGTGAGATCTTTCCAGGCATATTTACCAGGTGCAGGGAACCTTTGGCCCTCCAGATGCTGTTGAACTACAGCTCCCCTCACCCCCCCCCCGGTCATTAGCAATGCTTGCTGGGGCTGATGGCAGTTGTAATTCAGCAACATCTGGAGGGTCAAAAGTTCCCCATACCTGATGTATACTAACAGTGAACTCACCTGATGATTGCCAACAGGACTGTAGTCAAACAGGGCTCCTGAGGTGTCAGCACAAGCAAGGAAACAGCAAGACCTGCAAACATACGAAAACCTTGGAGGTGGCAACTATGGCAGAATCCCTCAAAAGAACCTAGTGAGGATGGAACAAAGAGACACAATGATGAACTGGGAGGGGGGCAGGAAGGGAGAATGGAATAATAGCTTCCTAGCTGACTGCAACATTGTATAGGAGCACTCCACTCAACAAGTTTTGATGCACCTTAAATATAGCCCTTTTTTAAGGTGCACACATAAGTACACAATGATGATGTAAAGATGTGAAGTGAGAATGCAACAAATCGGTTTCAGAAGACATGCCCACCATGTAATTGGCTGCATGTAATAACCCTGGTTAAGTTACCATGTAATATGTGAGCTAGCCCCCTCTTTTTACCATGCCAGTGAATAAAGAAAAGCATAGGTTGCTACTTGCTGTGAGTGGGAGTAAAGCTAACATTTAATGCATTATTGACACATTCCTTCAAGGAAAAACACCGCAACATTTCTAGCTGTAGAGTCCCCACCCTGCTCTATCATCATTACGCTAAAGTGTTGTGTGGATATTGGCCCAGGCCAAAGCTTTATCTGGATTGAAGCCCAGGCTAGAAACTCACAAATATTTTCATTTGTAACTAAGGTTCAGGCAGATAACCCCAATATGTATCTTAATTCAAAAGAAAAGCTATACTGTGTTAAGGGTCCAGGTTTCTGTTAACTAGCCATAGATGGTTGAAAAACACCTCTTTCTTGTTTACTTCTGTTGAGTTTTGGATTTGCTTTTGGGATACCATTTCCCTGGTGCAGATGTTTACCCTCTTTCTTTATGGTAAAGTCTGTGAATGCTAAAAATCACATAGAAATTGAACCATGCTAGTAGACAACAGTGGGATCTGCAACAAAATGTTGCACTGTAGAGTTTTTGTAATTGTTTTGTTTTCTCTCTATATATATTTATTTCAGTATATTATTGAACTATGTGCTTTCAATAAGAATATTTTTAAAATGTATCTTAACAATTGCAACAGCTAAAAAGCTTCCTACTCTCCCTTAAAAATTGGTTTCTGAAAAATGGTCCTGGGTGGGATGGAGACCAGAAATGAATTTTTGTGTGAAAGGATGTGTGATCTTTGTTCTGGTACTGATCACAAATTCCTGGGCTGAGCATGTGCTCAGAGGCACTCCTAGTTCTTAAGGGTATGTCTGCCCAGCTGTCCCGAGCACAGCATGCTAGTCATTTTTTTTGCTGAACTTGACTCCTGTTATAGAGCATTCATTTTTTAATTTTTTTTTTGCAGCCCATATTTCTAAACGAGGTCTTGGTTAAACTACCCACGGATCCTTCTGGCGACGAGCCCATCTTTCATATCTCTCACATTGATCGGGTCTACACACTCCGTGCAGAAAGCATAAATGAAAGGTAAAAAAATATCTCTGTATTGGCACTGAACATAATGGGAATATGTAAGAGCTCTTACACACACACACACACACACACACACACACACACACACACAGTGTTTCATAATGAGATTTCTCCCGTTTCTGATGTTGCCATCTTTTTTACTTGCACTTTCCCTGATTTGTTTATCCTCCCCTAGCAACCATGGACTGCCTGCTTTGAGTCTTAGAGAAATTTTAACTGGGAAAACAGTGCAGGGAAAAAGGTTAAACCTCCTCTGTACCAGCACTACTATCCCAAACTGAATTGGGGTCCCCGTGGCCAATATTACCTTGAAAACATGCAACAATGGCAGGGAAGGTCCTATTCACAGATCTCTCACATCAAATCCAGATTTTTCCTGAGAACTAAACATGCAGTCGTACCTTGGTTTTCAAACAGGTTAGTTCTCAAATGTTTTGGTTCCTGAACACCGCAAACCCGGGAGTGACAGCTCTGGTTTGTGAACTATTGTTGGAAGCCGAATGTCCAATGTGGGTTCCGCAGCTTCCGATTGGCTGCAGGAACTTCCTGCAGCCAATCAGAAGCTGCGCTTTGGTTTCCGAACGTTTTGGAAGTTGAACAGACTTCCGGAACGGATTCTGTTCGACTTCCAAGGTATGACTGTAATGCAAAGAAGTTAATGTCTTTATCTAGATCTTCTTCCTACCTGCATGCAGTCAGCTTTGCTCACTTGCACGTACTTCATAATGATACGTAATTTCCTTTTCACCTTCTCTTTCTCTCTCTCAAGGACGGCCTGGGTTCAGAAAATCAAAGCCGCTTCTGAACTTTACATAGAAACAGAGAAGAAGAAGAGGGAAAAGGCCTATTTAGGTACCGCAATGGGGGTACAGTATTTAGACGTTTTCCCCAAAATTTCAAGAGAGTATTTTAATGACTCTTGCCTGTTCTTGCCACAGTCCGATCCCAAAGGGCAACCGGTATTGGAAGGTTAATGGTGAACATTGTTGAAGGTATTGAACTGAAGCCCTGCAGATCCCATGGTAAGAACTTCATTTCTCTCTATATGTGTGTATATAAGAGTGTGTGTGGTGTGTAAAATGTGACAAAAAGAAGGGAAACGTCTTGGGTGCTTTGATCATTTAATGTAAAATAGGTTGTCGGGGGGGAATGTAAGTTTTGTAAAATGGTGTTTTGTTGCACTCTATATAGACTGATGGGACGCGGTGGCGCTGTGGGTTGAACCACAGAGCCTAGCTCTTGCCGATCAGAAGGTCGGCGGTTTGAATCCCCGCGACGGGGTGAGCTCCCGTTGTTCGGTCCCAGCTCCTGCCAACCTAGCAGTTCGAAAGCACGTCAAAGTGCAAGTAGATAAATAGGTATCGCTCCAACGGGAAGGTAAACAGCGTTTCCTTGCGCTGCTGCTCTGGTTCGCCAGAAGCAGCTTAGTCATGCTGGCCACATGACCCAGAAGCTGTATGCCGGCTCCCTCGGCCAGTAAAGCGAGATGAGCACCGCAACCCCAGAGTCAGTCACGGGTCAGGGGTCCCTTTACCTTTATATAGACTGATATAGCCAGCAAATTTTTAAATAGTGTTAGTGATTTGCACATGGTGAAAGCCTCCCAACAGTCAAACAGAAGGATTACCAACCACTACACACCCCCACACCCCGGAGAAATGTCTACTCAAATTTGTGACCCATGGTATTCATGGCCCTATTTATTGGCCAACACCATGAGGCAAGGTGAGCCAACCTCCTCAGGTGGCAGGATCCACAGGGGCAGATCTTGCACCCAATGAATGCATCATTCGCTGTTGCTGCTGCTGTTCTCCCTCCTTGTTTCCAGTGTAGAACTTCACTCCCCCCTTGTTCCTGGTGTAGGTCTTCCATCACCCCTTCTTCCTTGGCGAGCTGGTGGGGTGCCATTTTGTGGTTCCTTTCTGGTGCCAAAATGTCTTGGGCAAGCCCTGGCTGGGTCAAATTTGATGTAGAAAGCAATCTTGTATACCTGATGCCAGATTCAGTTTTGGCGCACTCACCCACAGGCAGCACAGGCTGCCCGATGCATTTGATTATTTTCCTTGCTAAATCAAATGGTGGAGGTACAAAAAGCCTTTTCCAATTCTCTTATGTCAAAACCACAGAAGCAAGTTACCAAATTTGTGTGTGCAAATGTTTGATCACGGCTGTGCATCTACTTGCCTTCTGCTTTCAGGAAAGAGTAACCCGTATTGTGAAGTGACCATGGGCTCTCAGTGTCATATTACCAAGACTATACAGGACACACTGAACCCTAAGTGGAATTCTAATTGCCAGTTCTTTATCAAAGATTTGGAACAGGATGTGCTTTGCATAACAGTGTTTGAGCGGGATCAGTTCTCACCAGATGGTAAGTGACACTCTTACTTCTGAGCTTGGTCTTTTGGTTATGTACACGTCTATGAGAGTGTACGACAACTTAAGGTAGCTCATTTTTGCTGTCCCTCTGCTGAGGTCCATGTGTGTGGGCTGAGGCTCCACCTTGGTCTCTAGGCAGGAGTGAAAAAAACTCCTACTTACAGTACATGATTGGGAACGAAGGTAGCGCTGTGGGTTAAACCACAGAGCCTAGGGCTTGCCGATCAGAAGGTCGGCGGTTCGAATCCCCGCAACGGGGTGAGTTCCCGTTGCTCAGTCCCTGCTCCTGCCAACCTAGCAGTTCGAAAGCACGTCAAAGTGCAAGTAGATAAATAGGTACTGCTCTGGCGGGAAGGTAAACAGCATTTCCGTGCGCTGCTCTGGTTCGCCAGAAGCGGCTTAGTCATGCTGGCCACATGACCTGGACGCTACACGCCGGCTCCCTTGGCCAATAAAGCGAGATGAGCGCTGCAACCCCAGAGTCGGTCACGACTGGACCTAAAGGTCAGGGGTCCCTTTACCTTTTTACAGTACAGTGGTACCTCGGGTTAAGTACTTAATTCATTCCGGAGGTCCGTTCTTAACAGTGGCGTAGTGTGGGTTGTCAGCACCCGGGGCAAGGCAAGTAATTTGCGCCCCCTAACCCGTGGATTTTAGTAGGGGCAGAGAGCTGCAAGTGCGAGCACCCCCCCCAGATGTTGCGCCCGGTGCAGCCGGGCCCCCCTGCACCCCCCATGCTACGCCACTGGTTCTTAACCTGAAACGGTTCTTAACCTGAAGCAGCATTTTAGCTAATGGGGCCTCTTGCTGCTGCTGCGTCGCCGGAGCACGATTTCTGTTCTTATCCTGAAGCAAAGTTCTTAACCTGAAGCACTATTTCTGGGTTAGCAGAGTCTGTAACCTGAAGTGTATGTAACCTGAGGTACCACTGTACATGATTGGTTCCTGCTCAGTTTTTTGCTCTGGCCTGCACGTAGCAGAGGAACTCCCCATCTCCTGTTTCCATCCCTTTTCCTTTCAATATTCATTTTCCTGTTCCTATTGCCTCTATCCTCACTGACTGCTTTAATTAATTGTTTAGTTTGAAGGTTTTGCTACAGGTTTATGTCCCTGCCCCTTCTTCTCTAGCACTAGAACACCAGTGAAATGAAACTGAAAATCTCCATTGAGAGATTATAAAACTGCTGCATGCGTAGCAAGATTTTCTGCTGCTGTTTTTGGTTTGCTCATGCTGTTTCTGAATTAACATCTTGCCAGAGGTGGGTCTTCATGGGAGCAGGGAATATGTAATTTCTAACCATTATGTATGTTTTCCGTTTCAGACTTTTTAGGCCGAACAGAAATCCGAGTAGCAGACATTAAGAAGGACCAGGGCTCAAAGGGACCAGTGACAAAGTGTCTTCTCTTGCATGAAGTTCCAACAGGAGAGATAGTTGTCCGACTGGATCTACAGCTGTTCGATGAACCTTAAAAAAGGAAGACACTTCTTCTAACCTGAAAACACTGCAATAGGCGCCCACAAAATCTGTCTAGGAATCCTCAGACCTTTTATATGAAACAAAATACTTATCAATGCCACACAACTCTTTGCAGCTGGATAATCCTTGCAGAAAATTGAAATCCAAGTTTGTGAGGAAAATGTAACTTTTGGGAATTTTTTTGTTTGTTTTTGTTTGTTTTATTTTCTGTGGAACTTCTGCTGTAGCTTTCAGGATTTCTAGAAAAACAGAGCTGTAGCCTGGGCTAAAACACTGCACATTTTCTGGGTACTGCAGCATGTGGTGTCAACAAGAGAGGGTGGCACTGACATGTCTTTGCAGACTTTCTGTAAATTACCCCTAGAAATGTTGTGCCTATTGCCCCACAGAGTGGTATATAAACATAATGTGAATATATTTATATAGAAAATACCTATGACATTAATGAATTCTTGCCATGTAAGATATTTGGGTTTCTTTTAAGAAATTTATGGTGATCTTTGAATCTGTTTTTGAAAAATAAAAGGGGTGGGGGTGGGGGAGAAGAAGAAAAGACTATTCCAAGTTGAAGTTTAAATGACAGTCGCCCATAATCTGGAAGGCTCAATGAGTGGAAGGTTGGTTTTTCCAAGTATTTATTAGGAAGCAGCAAATATTAGGTGGATTCCCGGTCTAGGGACCAGTAATTCAAAGCGTACCCCGTTTAGGAAGAATATAAATGGGACCTGATCCCTGCTGCTTCCCATTGGGGTGTCTTTCACCCAAATGGAGTACTGTGTATCCACACATCAATGCTTTTTGTGGTTACATTTCAGTGGGTTTGTAAATAATTGTAGACCAAGGTTTGGCGGAGTCGTTCTGTGTGTTCTACTGTACCATTTAAACATTATTAAACTGCTGCTAAATTGCGCAAAGGCAGTTACAAGAAAACAGCTGCTCTAGCTCAGGAAAGCTGAGGCTAACAGCAGTCAGATGGGACTTAATTTATGAATAGTACTGTGCCTAAATAAATTTGACACCATGGTTTTGAAATCAGGGTGGTAGCATACTGTAGCTCAACGAAGTGTTAACTGCAAAAGTGGTTCACTAAAAAAATTTCAGTTTCAGCATTGGGTGTCACAAGTTTTTGCAAAGGGATTTATTGCTATGTTGCAGATGTAAGGATTCACTCTCAGTGTGACCCACATAGGACAACCTTGATTCAGCAAAGCGCTTCGAAGGCATTCAAACAAGAGAAGTATGTTCTTGAGAACTTTGCTGAACTAGGGACAATGTTAGTGGTGGAATTTTGAGAGTGGGTTCATTTCAGCACCAGGCACATTCATTCTTTGTGTTTCCAGTTCTTCAGTTTGTTACCCAAGGATCATGCAGAAATGGGTATTTTTGTAAGGACTTTAAGAATGGGAGGTGTTGACTGTTCTGTTAGCATGTCAATGTTCTTGTGAAACGTGTTGGCTTTACTGTTCTTTGCATGTTGTTTTTGGTATCAGTTTCCATGTTTCCTGTGGAGATGGTGTTCTCTAGCACAGCAAAATTTTATGATTTCCATTAGGAAATTAGGATAGCTTTATACTTGATAGGTAGCTAAGGTCTGGTGATAAGTGTAAACTGTGCTTGAAAGTGTCTGTGTACTATTATTTCCAAGGAGACCACTGTATTATTTTCAGCAATTATTTTTTAAAAAATCCTGTATGTTGGAGGGACGAAAAAGTTTACATTTCATACTTTTAAGAATCGCTTTATTATTTATTTATTGAAGATAGTGTAGAATTTTGTATCAGAAATGGCATACTTATGTATTTTTTGGAACAGAGAAACACACTTTAGTTAGAAACTTTCAAATGACCAAGTTTTAGAGGAAGTTTAACTTAACAGGCATGCAATTGTTTACCACTGACTGGTTGAAAACACAATTTTAAAAAAAAAACTTTTAAGTTTCTATTTTTCAATGTTGGTACAAAAATGTTTCAATTAAAAGTATGTAAATAGAACCAAACCCATGATTTCCTTTTTCCATATCAAAACATTTTATGAAATATAATGTATATGAAAATAACACATTGTTGTGGTAGAGGAAAAAAGGTACAAATCCTTTAGTGGCAGAAAAATATTAAATGTCATCGTTCTAACCTTCTTTGGCTGGGCTAATTTTACTCAGAGTTGTAATGAAGATGAGTGTTACTGTATTTTTATAGATACAAAAATAATCATAATGTGGGAAGAATCCTATCATTAAGACTGTGAAAAAAGGCGGGACCATACTCCCTGAGGTGAACATGAATTATCTGTCTTTGGAGAAGCTGGGGGACTCGAAGAGGAAGAAAGGGATTGCCTATATAACAACCCTGATAGTATATTCTAGGGGTGGGGAATTTGTGGCCTTCCAGATGTTGTTGGACTAGAACTCCCAACAGCCCCAGCCAGCATGGCAAATGGTCAGATAAGATAGGACTTGTAGTCCAACACCACCCAGAGGACCGTAGATTCTTCACCCCTGAGATAATTGCTTTGCCAAGCTCCTTTCTAAATCTCTCTTGCCATTTTTTAACTCCAAAAATAAATATTAATTCCAGGTTTAAAAGGAAAACAAAAGCCTTAGGGAATTAAGCACTTAAGAGTAATAGACGTACGGAAAAATTTTCTGACAGTAAGAGCTGTTAAACCGTGGAAGAGTCTCCCTCGGGAGGTGGTGAACTCTCCTTCCTTGGAGGTTTTTAAGCAGAGATTGGATGGCCATCTGTCATGGATGCTTTAGCTGAGATTCCTGCATTGCAGGGGGTTGGACTAGATGACCCTTCCAGCTCTAAGATTCTGCGACCTTGGAAAGACAAATCGTAGGTCCAGTCTTGACCACAGCACCATTCTGTGTAATATTCTGCAGAACTCTTAACTTCAGCCTATTAACAGTAATTCCAGTCACTCTACACAGATCTCAGCACCCTCAAAAAATTACGTTCCACAAACACAGGTCCTTATCAGTCTGCATAAATAAGGTTCCATTATAAAATCATAGAACTGTAGAGCTGGAAGGGACCCAAGGGTCATCTAGTCCAACCCCCTGCAATGAAGGAATCTCAACTAAAGCATCCATGGCAGATGACCATCCAACCTCTGCTTAAAAACCTCCAAGGAAGGAGAATCCACAACCTTTTTGAGGGAGTCCATTCTACTGTCAAACAGAAAGTTCCTCCTTATGTTTAGTTGAAAGATCTTCTCGCAACTTGAAAACATTGGTGCGGGTCCTACCCTCTGGAGTAGGTTAAAATAAGCTTGCTGTATCTTTCATGTGACAGTCCTTGATATATTTGAAGATGGCTATCATATCTCCTCTCAGTCTCCTCTTTTCCAGGCTGAACATACCCAACTCCTTTAACCGTTTCTCATAAGTCTTGGTTTCCATACCCTTGATCATTTTGGTTGCCCTCCTCTGCACACATTCCAGCTTATCAATATCCTTCTTAAATTGTGGCACTCAGGACTTGACACAGGACTCCAGGTGTGGTCTGACCGAGGCAAAATAAAATGGTACTATTAACTTCCATTCATCTGGACACTAGCCTTCCAATAGGAGGTTATGCCATGTCAATATCGTTAAGTTGTGTAATCTGCCTGCAAATTATTACCCCTGGCACTGCATTTACATTTGAACAGCTGAATGGCCAGCAACAGAGTCCATTTAGTGCTTTAACATTAATTAGTGAAAATAAGCCAAGGTCACGTAAGCCATTCCTTTGGAAAGATTCCACACTTAACGTTCATAATCAAATATTTATTTGATTATTCAAAAGTGCCATTTTAAAAGTATGCTGGACCATAAGAGCATCAGTCAGTTTCAGGGGGAGTCAATCACTCACAAACATTTGTTAGAACCAAGAAAGAAATTTCAATACGATTGCAACTGCCAATTTTGCAGTCACTAGCACTTAACAGCAAACCTATGATAAAGGAATAATTCTTGCAAAAAGGTACTGAGATGGTGACTTAAAGGCAGAGGAGCACTAAATATTGATCCATTTCAAAATACCAAATCCAAACACTGAAGCACCAACAACTGCTTAAGGAGAACCATTTTTATTGTTTTCATCATACAGCTGACTAGGTTTTTATGGAGGAGGAGGAAGCATCTCGAGATGTTTAGACAGTCTCTCTCATGATCTTGCTTAGTTTCTGAATCTTGGTCTTTGTCGACATGTCAACGAATTTCTCTCCAATGCTGACAACCATTCCACCCAAGATTGTTGGGTCAGTCTAAGGGGGGGGGGGGAACCAAGATTCCTAATTAGAATTCCCTAGAGAGAATAATGGGCTACATGATAACAGAAAAGACTACAACGCTTGGGTTTAAGATCTTGACAAATCAATAGTATTAGACAGATTAAATATGTTCAAGTTCCTTTGCAGAGAAGTACTTTTGTAGGCTGCTCGGTCCAAAACTCATTATGTTTGGCTCAAGAACGGTTCTTATAGAGCAAAATTTACCTGCACAAGACAGGATAATATAATGGGTTTTTTTACTGATACTTCTGTTGTCAATGTTTAAGTTTTCAGAGATCAGAAGAAATACTATAATTACGATTAGCGCTACATTAGATTCCACCCTACGGCTCTTATGCCTCTTTGTCCCTATGGGTTGTCCCTATGGGTTTTGCTTGTTGCTTCCAATTGAATTGGCTATTCTAAGTCTAAAGCAATTGAACAGCCAACAGACCATAGGAAGACATTTCTTTGGGCGCCTGTTTGAAACCAGTGGCTACAGCAAGCCAGCAGCCTTGATTCAGGGCCAAGTCCCTATGGTTTATAAGAGCAATGGGGAAGCTCCAGCCATCAGGCCAAATTTGGTCCATAAAGCTCTTTCCCCAAGTCATGCCCATCTGCTCCACACTTGACATAATAAGTGATGTCCGATGTGGGGCAGATAAAGAGATGTGGCTGGATCTGCTGTACAGCAAAGCTCCCTGTAGGAACCTCAGCCGTGCAGGTATTCCCTGCAGAAGACACGGTTGAATAATGGTCAGGTGACTGAAAGGTTAGTTGCCCCGCCTGCCAATGTTGACATAAGGGGGTGGGAACAGAGTGATTTGACCTGCCAAGTCATAAAGATACCTCATCCCTGGCTTATGATAAGCTTGGACAGCTAGGCTGCCCAATACGCATTATCCACATCTGGAAGAGGATGTATTTTCCTTTAAGGGAAGCTTTCTATGGCCGATGGGGAAGTTCTTCTAGATTGTTGAGATGGCCCTTCTTAGTCACTTTTAATTTATTAGAGAGTCTTCTGTTTTACATAGCTGTAACCATACCTTTATCTCCAGTTTCAGTATTTCTCCTTTAGCTAAAAAGCCATTCAAAGCTGTCTTCAACTCCGTAAGATTAGCTTCATCCAAGGGCTTAACGTATTGAGACAAAAATAGAGAGCTTCAGAAAGTTAACAAGCAACGATGTAACAGAAAGCTAAACGATCAGCCCCCATGACTGACTGACATACAATAAGGTTGTGGCATTTTTCTGCTTGGAAACAGAAAGTGGCAGCATTCTTGCTTGGCTTAGTAAATAGCAATTGGATATTTTACAAAAGTTAACTGAAATTCACTTTTTAGGAGTCAAAATGTCTGCAATATGTGTTTTAATCTGTGACATCTTCTGAGTAAAAAAGGTTTTAAGATGTACCATGCACTCGCAATGATGTTTTCAGTATAGGGTCTGGACTAACATTAAAGTTAGGCTGCAGTATGGTTTATTTTTTTATTTTTTAAAAAAAACTTGGCTAAGACTTTTTCACAAATCCCAATGCTACAAGCAAGGCGAAAAATAAGATGACTTCTTCCCTTGTCTCATTTTGTGGCCCTCTCCACTGCAGAGAACAAGAGTTGAAAACTAGGAAAGCTCTAAGGAATGGAGTGGCAGAACTGTTCAGAGAAGCTAGAAAATGTTGAAAAAATGCTGAAAACAGGAGTACTAATTAATGACTAATCCAAGTGTTATATAGCGTTGTCCTCAGTTATTACCAAAAAAGCAAGATGTTGGTCCTGTCTCAGAATATGAACATTTTGCCACCTAAAATTAAGAGAGCATATAAAGTGAACAGGAAAAACTATGTTTGCTAGCTATTTGTACAGATGAATTTAAGAATACTTGACTGGACTAAATAGATTAAAGTCACAAGAGGAACAAGTGCTTGCAACAGTTCAATGTGACATAAATACTGAAGTTCCAATAACCCTTTTTCAGACATACGTTAAGTGCTAGTAAACAAAGTACCATTCATTTTGCAAATATAACCCTTCCCCAACTTCTTTACACTATAGGTCAGACTGCGGTCCTGTAGACGATGCTAAGACTACAAGCTCCATCTTCCTGGTCAATGGGAAGGATGAAAGTAGTACTCCAAAACATCTGGAGAACATCTGGCTTGGGAAGGTGGCTTTAGACTAAGAAACCCTGAAGCCCGCAAAACCTCTAAATGAAGTTTTGCATGCCATTTGCTTACCTGAGCAGTGGTTACGGAGCATAAAACTTCTCCGCGGAATGCACTCATAATCTTAGCAAATGCAGAAATTACACCTGGCGTGTTTTTCAAGCGACCATTTTCAGCAAGCAAATCTTGGGAAAAGATTGAGCAGGTGTTACATTATGTACATTCAAACTGTACTAAAAGGGTAATGAAACAGTGCCAAATTACAAAGAAAATCTTCCAGTCTAAACTGTGTTTACAATATTACAGTACTATTATTTGAAGCCCATTTGTCAAGCTCAACCCACTTTATTGTGTTCATCCACAGAGAGACTGCTACTACTTACTGATAAAGTTGACAGTGACAGGTGACATTTTCTCTTTAGCTAAAATTTCATTCACGGTCTTTTGCTTTACTGCACTCTTTACGTGAGGATTCATGACAATGACAGATAATTTAGGGTCCTTCAGAAGTGTCTGGATTTGGAACAAGAAAAGCATCTCTTGGTCAAAATCAGATTTGCTTCTAGTCAGAGCAACATAACTATAATGGAACATAAAGGTATTTAAGTTGCCCTTTTAACTAAATATAACAAACCACAGAGAAAAGACTTTTGCCCTAACAAGGAAACAGCATAAGTAAAAAAAGGACTTGCATCAGCATCTTCAGTGGAAATGGATGCTAAGTGGTGTGCAATAGGACTATATAAAATCACATTACCAGAACTCGAGTCAGCTCTTTCTCAACCTGGTCCAACTTCTTCTGCTTAGAAGCAGCAGAGTAGAGCGCAGTGGCATATCGACCTTCCAGCCCAAATACTTGAATTGGTGGCTTCAGAGGGGGGAAAATACAAGGTATAAAAATTAATGCACAAGACAAAACTATTTCAATTTATTCTCAATGATCCATTGCCTAGCAAGCATACTCATTCCTCAATGTCCCCTTTTTGTGGGGAGTGGGGTTCTCTCTTAAGTTAATTTCAATTTTTTTGGTGTATTTCTGTAAACTTCTGAGTTCTCCCAGGGATGGCAATACTTTCCTCTTGTACATCAGTGGTGCTGTTTTAGCTACATAAAGATTGGCACCCCACCCTGCCAGCACTGCTAATAGAGTGACAGGTGTAATACCAGATTTTTTTTATAAAAAAAAAATTCCCATAGTCCGTTGCTGTGTTTTAACAAAACAAAAATGCATAATTAGGAACTCTTAATATTAAGGCATAACTAATTTGTGTTAAGTATTTGCCAATTTGTACTCTTGCTTAAGAACGTAAGAGAAATCCAGCAAATGAAAGCAAGATTCATCCAAACCCCCAGCCTTCCCAGAAATCCCAGAAACTGACAGGTGCTAGCTGATCCACTGGAAATTGGTCAGTAAGACAATGCAGAGGCATAAGATGGTTCATTAAACACACTACACAGCAGCTGCAGCCACAGACCCTAAGAGCTGATTTTCAATTGTGACTGGCCACATTATAAAGCTTGCGTCTATCATATTGAGGTTAGATTCTACATGATTGCTAGCTATAATTGACACTAGTTTAAGTGGCACACAAGGCCCTGCATTCTGCAATCTAGATATATTTATCTAGAACCCTGATCTTTAATTGGAAGTAAATCACCCTAACTGCAATTGAGCCTCTTTCCTGGTAAACATTTTCAGGTTCTTATCAGGTTGCTCCTGTACACTTGCCACCTGCAACAATATCCACCTGCAACTTGGTGCAATTAATCTGCACAGTTTTGTAAAATAAATAAACAAACTTACCTGTATCAGTTTTGATGCTGGCCTGATTAGGGAGGTGCTGAAGTGGCGCACCTACAGTACGAAAAAGTTGTCATTTACATTATATTATTTTAAAAAGCAGTGAAATTCAACATTAGTCATAAATGGATGTTTTTATTTAAATTTATGTTTTTATTTAAATTGGATTTTTAAAAGAAAATGCTTTTGGAGGAAAAATCTTTCTAAATACAGTTTTCTATTTAAGTTACATTATAGTCCAAAGGCTATTAATCAGGAAATAAGGATTTGTTTTAAGTTTTTCATGTGTGGTGAAACTCCTTCTAAGGTTGTTTTAAAAAACTGTTTAACCACGTGAGTTAACAAACATGGATACATATGCTATAATGTTATTGTTTTAGTTACATAAATTGTTTAAATTGTTACTAAGGAAATTATTATTTTTCTCCTTCCAGTAAAGAACTGTACAGCAGAAAAGTTGTCCAAATATAAACAGTTAACTTATTAAACCTCACAATAATTTCATAATTATCTGTTTAGGTATTTCTAATAGTACAGTATAACCAAATCAGTAATTTTTGATGTAACTGTAAAAACTACTCAGGTTCCCTCCCTGCGAGAAGTGAGGTTACAGGGAACCAGGCAGAGGGCCTTCTCGGTAGTGGTGCCCGCCCTGTGGAATGCCCTCCAATCAGATGTCAAAGGAATACAGTCATACCTCAGGTTGAAGTTGCTTCAGGTTGAGCATTTTCAGGTTGTGCTCTGCAGCGAGCCGGAAGTAATGGAATGCGTTCCTTCTGGGTTTCGTCGCTCACGCATGCGTAGACACTCAAAATGACGTCACGCCCATGCGCAGAAGCGGCAAATCACGACCCGCGCAGACGTGGGTTGCGTTCACTTCAGGATGTGAACGGGGCTCCGGAACGGATCCCATTCGCATCCAGAGATACCACTGTAAACAACTATCTGACATTTAGAAGACATCTGAAGGCAGCCCTGTTTAGGGAAGCTTTTTAATGACTGATGCTTTAAGGTATTTTTAATCGCCTGTTGGAAGCCGCCCAGAGTGGCTGGGGAAACTCAGCCAGATGGGCAGGGTATAAATAATAAATTATTATTATTATTAGTAGTAGTAATAATAAATTAGTAGTAGTAGTAGTAGTAGTAGTAGTAGTACTGCTCTAGATAGGCCAATGGTTTGACTCAGTCAGGCCCCTTCCTAGGTTCCAGTGGCAGGAGGACGCAGCAGAGGAGCCTGGCTTGCTGAGATTCCTTCCTTAGCTCTGGCATCAAGGGAAGCCCAGGCTGCAGACAGGCACTCACACAGCAGCCCCGGAAACCCTCCAAGTCCTCTTGGGGCCCCTTGGGTTTAAGACTTTCCCCTCTCCTCCTCTTCCTCCTTCTCCCAAAGCCTCCAGGCTTCAGTCTCGGAAGCCAAGTGAGGGATCCTCAGGTAAGAGACCTGCCCCCAGCAGAACCCCCTCTTTCTTCCCAAGGCGTCGTTGCTCACCTTCTGAGCCAACCCTGCAGCAGCAGCAGCAGCAGCCATCTTCTCCTCCTGTAGGTCAAGCCGGGCCCTTTCCCGTCCTCGAGGCGAGAGGAGCGCAGGCGCAAGGTCTCGACTCTGGGCACGCAGGCGCAAGGCTTTCTGGGAATCGTAGTTTCTGTAGAACTAGCCGCCCGAGTGGGCGGGGCGGAAAGAGGCAAGGCGGAAGACCTTAAGTTTGCGTGGAGGGCGGCACGTGCGAGTTTGGGATGCGAGAAGGAACATTATTTTTTTCTTGGGATCGTAAGGTTCCGGGGAATGCAGCTTCGTGTTCCGAGTACTGTATCCTGCTTTGCAAACTGCCGAGAGAAGAAAGTGTGCTTAAAGGAAGCAAGGCAAAAGTTTTGTGTGTTTTTTTAATGCATAAGCGTAATTTACACCTTAGGGAAGTTTTTAATGACTGATATTTTAATGTATTTTTATTCTTTTGTTGGAAGCCGCCCAGAGTGGCTGGGGAAACCCAGCCAGATGGGCGGGGTATAAATAATAATAATAATAATAAGCTACCCTGAATTTATTACGTGCCTTTTTTGAAGCGGAGTTAAATGCTTATTACGCATGAAGGCATACACGTTGCGGTCGTACTTAATATTAGCACGCTCGTTTCTCAAACGTGTTGTAAGTTTTCATTTTGTTTATCAGGTGACTGGTAAGATCCTCTCTGTGTTGCCAACCTGGTTTCTTTTAACCATTATTTTTCTCACTGGTGTGACTCCTGTTTTCAGCAAATAATAGCTTTTTGCTTGCCAAAACTGCCAGGCCCCTTTTTTCATCTAAGTTATGGCACCTGCTTTCCAGTCCTAAAGCTTAAATCATCCTGGGCCTGAGTGAACGCATGTTGTAGAGTGTTATATCGCTAGTCAGAGTAACATCTTGTCTACACATGCATCAGAATCAAGTGGCAATGCGGTTGCAAAATATTGAGTGGATGGCATAATGGACTCATATGCCAAGATGGTCTGTAAGTGATGCTAATTTCACAAAATGCTTACATTTGGTTTAATCCTTTTAAAAGTGCCTTTATCTGTCCTGGATCAATACCTATACAGTGGTACCTCAGGTTAAGTACTTAATTCGTTCTGGAGGTCCATATTTAACCTGAAACTGTTCTTAACCTGAAGCACCACTTTAGCTAATGGGGCCTCCCATTGCCGCCGCGCCGCCGGAGCACGATTTCTGTTCTCATCCTGAAGCAAAGTTCTTAACCTGAAGCACTATTTCTGGGTTAACTGAGTCTGTAACCTGAAGCGTATGTAACCTGAAGCGTATGTTACCCGAGGTACCACTGTAGTTCAAACCACTTTTTTTAGTACTGTTTTCTGTAAACTTCATGATCTCTCTCACACACACGCACAACCAATTTGCTTTCTTAAGAATGTTGTATTGTGGTGTCAGTAATTCCTAAATTGGAATTCCTAAACCTATACAATTCCTTCTCCATAGTGAATAATATTATGATTATACAAGCAGTTACCTACTGAAAGTTATAGTGAGTGGAGGGGTTGTAGTACGGGTTGGAAAATGATTCTCTCTTCCTTTGTGACACCATCCCTTGCCCCACTCCCTCATGCATTCACAGAGTTTCTTAACCCAACACCTGCTGCCCCCATAGCTACCAGCCCATTTAACCTGATAAAGCAGAGCATCCTAGTCTTTGTTAGAAAAGACTTTGTTTTTGTTGTTTGAATGATCAGTTATGCTTTTGTTACTAGATTTTAATATAGCTTTGTTGTTTCATTGCAAGCCATCATGGAGTCTTGTTAATTAAATGACCAGGTGAAAAATAAGTAACTAGCAGCTTCAGCATTTAACAAGCACTGACATTCTGTTGGGAAGGCTTTGCTTAAGAAGGAAAGCCAAGTGCTTTAGGAATAACAGAATAGTATGTGACGGATTTTGTGGGTGGAGGGTGCAAGAGTCAATGACAACGTGAGTAATTATCCTTCCATGCCATCCTAATGTAACCAGCATCCCTCTTCACCCCCAGCTAGCAATATATAAACATTGTGTTCCATATACATGTGTATCAGACATGTATTTGTTATGAAACAACTTAGGAGTGGCAGAGGTGGGCTGTTTTGCCTTAATTCTGGTCTGAGGTCTGCATTTCTTCAAATTGCATGGTGTAAATTGTGCAGGAGATACTTTGAACACTAGATGTTGCTCTTGTTACAGATTGAGAGGCCTGATAACTAGCAGAGCCATATTTGGAGATGACATTACTGTAATACCTTAGCCTTGATGTAAATGCAGGGGGAGTGGCGAATAATTTAGGGCCTCTCCGCTATAGGTAGCAGCTAGCATGTTGGACATTAGTCGTTCTATCCATCACTTCCCCTCTCATCTATGTAGCAGCTTTAAGTAGAGAGGCAAGAAGAGATCGAAGTTAGTGTGTGACCCATGAGAGAAATTGAAGCTTCTTTATACTAATGGGAAGGGCTGTGGCTCAGTGGTAGAGCACATGTTTTGCATTTAGAAGTTGCCAGGTTCAATCCCTGGTATCTCCAGGTAGAGCTGAGGATGTGAGATGGAATGTTGGTCTCACATAGTAGAGAGCAGCTTTTCTATGTTCCTATGAACCTTCTCACATGCTGAAACAATGCACAAGTGGTTGCGGGGCCACAGAGGGTAGCCCTGACCCCTGCTGGCCATGTGCTCAGAGACTCTGAGGAGGAGTTCTAAATGTGTACCGAATCAATGTACACATGTAGAGCTTCCTCCACAAAAGAAATCCCTTGCATGAAGAGTTCTGTGCACATATATTCCTATATGCATAGGCCCCTTGTGTGCCAGCAGGGAGGAGGGTCTGGTTCACATCTTGGTGGCCTGGAGGGCATGGTTGCCAGGCACCCCTGTAGTCCCCCTTGACATGTGTGGGGTGTAAGTCTGAGACTCCTACTCCATCAGACCATGGGTCCACCTACCTCAGTACTGTCTCCAAGGTCTTGGTCAGGGCCCTTTCCCAACTGTACTAAGATTGAACCTGCAACTTTCTGCTAAAAGCATATCCTCTGTAGCCAGTACCTGAATAAGGAAGTAATGCATGGTTGTGAGGCCTACTTGTTTTCCGTCTTCCTTTAGCATGCTTGCCCTCAGCTTCCTGCTTCTCTTTCCCATCTTCCAAATGGTTTTAGACAGCAGGAAGGGACAGATTGTTGGCCAAGAATAAAGGAAGATTGCAGTGCTATTTTACTAGAAAAAGAGGTGCCGGAACTCACCACGAACACCTCCCTTGTTCTCTTACAATGGCAATGGCGCCCACCTGAGAGGGACCGGAACTGAGTTCCGGCACGTTTTGACTGGAAAAAAAGCCCTGCTTTGATAGTATGTGCTAACTTTTGTCAGGCACATGCTACCACACAGGGAGCCATAAAAAGGTAAAGGTAAAGGACCCCTGACAGTTAAGTCCAGTCGCGAGGAGCTAATCCTGATCCCTGTAGGCAGATTAGAATTAACAGTTTAGAATTAGCAGTGGTTTGGTCCAACAACATCTGAAAGGCCAAAGGGTCCCCCTCCCCTTGTTCTAGTGCCATAAAGGCCCAGCTTACTGTTGTTCATTTTAGCTCATGTAACAAGGCCTGATCAGAAGATTTTTACTGGGATGAGGATTTATACAGGATTAGTTGTCTCTCGGGGGTGTTTTGGTCCTAGGCTGTGAAGGGTGTTAGGGACAGACTAGACATGCCAGTAGCAGTTATGTTTGTTGTTCATGTATCTGTATTACTCATGTGTAAAGCAAGAGGAAGGAGTAACCCAAACATTTAACATCAAAGAAGTATGAATGTGTAGCTAGGGTTTGGGCCTTATATATTGCTTATATTTCACATATGTGTTGGAAACAGGACTTTCTTATCATTGCCAGAGGAAAAAATGCATACTAAAACAAGTCCTGTCTCCCTGTCCAGACAAATACTTTATTTCCTTAAGGCAGATGTGCATTGGGGCACTTAAAGATAATGTTTGTTGAATGTAGTGTAAGTTGCATTTAATGGTTTTGCCGGCAATGTCCAAGCAGCTTGTATGAAGCTGAAAGCTAGGACAGCACAATATTCATCATTTTTCTGGTGAATTTGAACAGCCTACTCACACGCAGAGGGAAACTTGGCTCATATTAAATCTAGTAAGTTGAAAATTCTGTTCCCCCTCATTTGACCTGAATGCTCTCAGACTTCTAAGGCGTAAATATTTTTAACAAATCCCATGGTCATTTGGCTTCAGAAATAAAGCCTTTTTGTTTAAGATGAGCATCAACATTTTGGATATTTGTGGCTGATCTAGTAACATTTAGTAGAGCAGCCACCAAGTAAGTCTGGCAGCTTGAACATTTTGGGCAAGGGAGCAAGTAGCCTCTGTTGTGATTATAATCAAATGGGATTTGAAGCATGACCCTTGATGTATTTAGTGTTCTTATTGGGTGCAGGCATTAAAACATTCTTGTACAACCTTTTCTCATGTGTACCCAGGAAATAGCCAGTGCCAAGCTTCTCCAGCAACAGGATGGGGTGTAACATAGCAGCTGTCAATTATTTAATTAGATAAGTTGTTTTGGGTGGTGTTAAGTGTTTGGACTGAAATGTTGATGTTTAGGAAGGGGCCTGTTTACGGCTCCTCTGTATAGCACAGAATATTTGCTAGTTTGGGGAAATATTTAGAAATGTTGACTAACTAGGGAAATCTTCAAAACTTGGCATATCAGAATGCTACTGTTGAGCTTTGGCTGCCATAATTGTGGAATGACATAATAATAACTAATAATAAGCTTTAAAAACACAGCAATATTAAACATTAAAATGTTGTCGATACCCTTGCTGTTGCACAAGAAGCAGCAGTGAAACACAGACCTATTTTACATTGTGTTTCTTGATCAGTGGACAATATCCCTTTCCCATAACTCAAACAAATGTTTCATTAAATGCAAATACAGAGTTATGAAAATTAAAGTACTGAAACGCTATGCAGTGCTTTTGCATTTCTGTCCTTTGCAGTACAGTCTTAGTGAACAGTCCAGTTAAATCCAGTACACATGTATCAGACATGTACCAGCACTTGGTCTAGGCCATAATCTTGAAGAGCATTCCAGTGCACATATATTTTTTTCCTGAAAGGGAAACTCTCAGAGACTTCCCCTGCAGAACCTCCCAGCTACAATTTAACTTTCCTTGTGCTCCATAAATAGTTGGGGAGGATGGTATGAGATTTTTAAGGGGAACCTCAGAATGAAAAGATAGTGCATGCTATCTAACCCTTTAAAACATTGCCACTCTAAATCCCTAGATGTCTTTTTCAGAACAGGGAAGTTTAAAGAGTTGTTGGTGATGACTGTGGTGGCAACTTCTGAGAATTTTTTTCTCAGAAAAATGTGGGTGGATATGCAGAACTACGTTTGAGATCCTAGCTGAGATATGGGTTCAAGAATCTTTCCGCCTGTAGAAATGCAGCGATGATAACCATATAAATAATATTTGTGAAGTGTTTTAGATCAATTATGTGTGGTGTTTTTATTTTGTTCTGTTTGCAACTGCTTTTGCCTTAGCAGTTTCAGTTTCTTTTTATTAAAAGGGGGTAGAGAACTGCTAGCCCTTGAGTCACATCTGGCCCACAGTACATTCCTCTCTGACCTGTGACTTCGCCCTCACTTTTTTCACGGGAACTAAGTAACCAGCCAATCAAAGAAGAGATGGAACAATCTGTCTCTCTTCCTGCAGGTTGCTGAGCAGGGAGGCAAAGGAGCCTCTTTCAGCTTGACCAGCTCTTAAACTAAACAAGCTGCAGGAAGAGGAACAGAGCAGTCTGTCCCTTCTCTGGCAGCCCCTTATGTTCCTGTACTAGGTGGGAAGGAATAAAAGTCTTTCCCCCCCCACTGGCTCTCTTATCCTCCCGTGGATGTAATTCGTAGACAGAATGTGGGTGAGTGAGACCTACCTGGCTTAATGTGGAAGAAGCTGTTGTGGAAGTGGAGGGCGGGGGATGATTGACAAAATCAATCTTCCTGGCAAACTGGAAATATCCCCTCACTCACCCAAGTTTAGGATATTCTATCATTCTTCAGCAGAGTTTTTTTCTTTGAGAAAAAGAAGTGGCTCAAGTAAATGTAAACTAAGCTTTAATAATAAAGAAAACTGTAACAAAATAACATAATGAGAGAAAAGTAAATACAACAACATGAGGCAAGAAACAAGAAGAGGCACTTGGTCCCCCTTAACTGACATTCTTTACTGAACACACACTGAAGGGATGGGCTGATTCCAGAGCAAAACACATAAGCCCCGCCCACCAGATACCATGCACTCTACTATTCAAATTAGGCCCCAGTGTTTTTCTTACAGAAGTACAGCCTAAATAGCTAATTGCTTGCAGTCTTCTAACCACAGAGGCATGATGGATGGGTATAATTACACAGGACCTCTGATAATGGGCAAACAAATATAGTGGTACCTCGGGTTACAGACGCTTCAGATTAAAGGCGCTTCAGGTTACAGACTCTGCTAACCCAGAAATAGTACCTCAGGTTAAGAATTTTGCTTCAGGATGAGAACAGAAATTGCGTGGCGGCAGGAGGCCCAATTAGCTAAAGTGGTACCTCAGGTTAAGAGCAGTTTCAGGTTAAGAACAGACCTCCAGAACGAATTAAGTTCTTAACCCGAGGTACCACTGTATCGCTTTGAGGAAACAATTTGGGGAAAACTATTTATTTTGCAATGTTCTTGCATATACAACCCTCACTCTTCAGTAAGATTCGTGGGGTAGCTAAATGTTACTGTGTTTAGCCATCGGAAGAGCCTTACATTGAAGCATTAGGATTTGCTTTCAAGGCTTGATTCTACTTCTGTTTAAACAATGTGGGCGTCAGTCACAAAATGGCTGCCAGTAAAGGTGTGGCATAACAAAAATGGCTGCCATGGGGTTGCTTAGGTGAGGCCGAATCAGTGTAAGAAGGAACTGAGCAGAAAGAACAAAAAATCTCATGTATTGTGGATTTTTGAGGGAATATTTACTGAGACCTTTCGTAGGCATAATAGGAAGTATTGGCAGGCACACTGTCACTCATGAGGGCTGTCATGAGGGCAAATAGTGTTGGCCTTTTAATCTGTAAAAATCCACTTTAATTGTACAAGTCCCAGCTCTTTCTCAGCTCATTTGGCTCTTCTGAATGCCTTTCCCCTCCCCAGTCTTCTGGAAATATTTATGGTAAG
Source organism: Podarcis pityusensis (assembly GCF_964106645.2). Taxonomy (NCBI): domain Eukaryota; kingdom Metazoa; phylum Chordata; class Lepidosauria; order Squamata; family Lacertidae; genus Podarcis; species Podarcis pityusensis. Next base: position 53,230,713 of record NC_138027.1, read on the forward strand.
TACCTGTTTACTCACCCACACACTAGCCTAGAAGAAAAACCTCCAAATGTCATAGCGAACTTCAAGAGAGCAGAAAAACAAGCAAACTTAGCATGCAGAATTGAGGACTGCTTTGGCAGCGTCTATCTTTAGCTGCAATAGTGAGTCACATCATTGTGATCTGACTATGGCTAGGCTGAGGTAATACGCAGGCCAGGGGACTGAGACAAAGCATGATGGGATTAAGCTGTAAAATTCCACTACTCTCCAAATCAGGTTTATGGGGACTTAAGAGACGATGGTTATTTGTTTTCAGTCAAATAATAATTACAGAATGTTGTATAATATGATGTAGTTCCACACATCTTCAAGGAGTTATAAAATAGAATAATATCTGGAACCCACCCCAAATTCCCTTGAGCAAAGTGTGTGCATTTCTATGTATCTCGATCTGCAAAGTGTCACGTCCAACCGGCCCCACCAGCCACTCCAAGCTAATGCTGGATTTTCTTGGATGGTGCCGTGTTGCTTAGCAACATTGCTAGGCAGCAGGGCTATACATGATGCACAGAACTGGCTACTGTGTTGTGCAGGGCAGATTTCAATTACTGTTTCTTAAGCTGTAAAATATTAATTCTCAGTTTGCAAATAGAAACTATGCTCAGAGATTAGGGGCCTACTTCTGCTGCCCCCACCTTCTCTGGCGGCTCGCAAGCTCCTGTTGACTTTAGTGGAGACCACAGGCAGCCCCAGGGGGAATTTGGCCTCAGACATGGAAAACATGGGATAGAATTCATGAGATACAAATACATTCTCATGCCTGAGGTAAGAGGCTGACGTATGCAAACACTTCTCAAGGTGACATCGCACAAATTATGTGGCATTTATGTACAAGCACTCAAAGGGGAGGGAGGAATAACCCCTATTTTTCCTAGTTGCATGAACATGTGATTGGGAAGGGTGGTATTCAGAGGGAGAAAACACAGATCTTTGGTGGAACTGTTAACAGATATATTCCTATGCGTAGGTAACAGCCTGCATTAGCTTTCCAGTGACCAACTAGTACAGTTTCCCCAAACTCTACACCATTTATACCATGCTTGGCTGATCAGATTATTCATACTTCTAATTACAAGCTTCTGATTAAATAATAAAGTACATAATTTCCAATGACTGCAAAATATGTTTGTTTTGTATATTTATGAACGATTGAGGAGCATTGTCCACAGTACAGTGGTACCACTAGTTACAAACTTAAGTCGTCCTAGAGGTCCGTTCTTAACAGGAAACTGTTCTTAACTAGAGGCGTGCTTTCGCTAATGGGGCCTCCTGCCGCCAGCACATGATTTCCATTCTCATCCTGGGGCAAAGTTCTCAACTCGAGGTAACTCTTCCAGGTTAACGGAGTTTGGAACCTGAGGCATCTGTAACTCCAGGTACCACTGTATTATGTTTTGACTTAATACTTTTTTATCATACTTTTGCAATTGGACCAGTCCTGTTCCTGGCATTCTGGAAATAATGCAGACTGGCAATACTCCTCCCGTGTTCCTTCCCTCCATATCTATTGGGCCCAGAGCCCTGTAGATCACACTCTGATTGACTGCATTCCTGGAGCAGCTAGTCAGAAGAAGAAATTATGGGCAGTTCAACTATTCACATGACTTAAGCCTTAGGGTGCACCAAATTGCATTCGTATCTACTTGTGTGTCATATTAGGCCTTACAGTGCATGATTACAGGAAACCCCTGATTTGCACAGGGCTTGTGTTCCAGGTCATTGTGCGCTTGCATGAAGTTGTGTGCAATTGAAACACCCTGCTCTGCCCCACCTCACCCTGCCCTTTTAGTGACATCTATTATGATACTTCCGGGCAGTGCTTTCTTTTCTGAGGGTACGCAGGGGTACGTATACCCCTAAACATTTTTTGACTCTAAGTTTGGCCTTGTTGAGGGGCAGTATTTCAATATGAGTAGGAAAATGAGATTACGCCTAAACATTAATTTTTTTTAAAAAAAGCACTGCTTCCAGGTTACTTCCGGGTGCTATACGTGTTTTTGCAATTGTGCACGTATTGGTCGTACCTAAAACGGGAATTGTCTGTACACCCACATAGATACAATATCACAGCTGTGATTCTGTTTTTCCAAAATCTCAAAAATCTACACTTCTGACATGAGCTGCCATACATTTGGATGTTCCCAGACATTTAAGTGATTTCCGCCCACACACTGTTTCTGGCGGCCAAATTCCAAATCCTGGATGTATGGTAGCCCTACTTACTGAGACCTTTGCACTGTTGCAGTGTTGGAGATCTGTAATAAAGTCATTGCTGACATGAGCACTTGGGTATAATCCTATCATGCTAAAATAAAGAAATGCAAGGTGTGAACCAATGCTACCGATCCTCTAGAAGGTTATTAAAATGGGTAATCATATAATATAATGATGGGAAAATCTATTAGCTCATCAGCCCCCTGCCAGCACAATACTGTTCCCTACAGGATATTCGCAAGCACTTTTTCCAGTTCAGTTCTAAATTAATCTCAATAGCTTTGGCAATTACCATTCAAATCTCTTGCAGTGCATATTCTCCATGAACCCTGTTCAAGTTAGCAATTAGCAATAAAATATTAAACTTGCCCTGCTATGACAAATATGCAAAGTTAGGAAAATCTATGTACCACATGAACAATGGGACTTAATTCCAGGCATACTGTTTAGGATTATGGTTCAAGACTACCATCTATTGGATTTAAAAATCAGTTTTGTCGTTTGGGTTGGTTCTGGTTCTGGTGCTATTTCTCGATAGTCATATAGAAGTGATTGCCAGGAATGCTTTTAATCAACTTAGATTGGTTTGCAACTATGGTTTTTTCTAGAGAGGACAGACCTCATTTGTGTCTTAGTAATATTTAGGCTATGGGACGCGGGTGGCGCTGTGGGTTAAACTACAGAGCTTACTGATCAGAAGGTCGGCGGTTCGAATCCCCACAACGGTGTGAGCTCCCCTTGCTCAGTCCCAGCTCCTGCCCACCTAGCAGTTCAAAAGCATGCCAAAAATGCAAGTAGATACATAGGGGGAAGGTAAATGGCGTTTCCATGTGCTGCTCTGGTTCGCCAGAAGCTGCTTAGTCATGCTGGCCACATGACCTGGAAGCTGTACGCTGGCTCCCTCGGCCAGTAAAGTGAGATGAGCACCGCAACCCCAGAGTCGTCCACGACTGGACCTAACGGTCAGGGGTCCCTTTACCTTTACTATTTAGGCTACTACAATGCAATGTGAGGCTGCTGTTTAAAACTTTTCAGAAACTTAACTGGTTCAAAATGCAACAATGCAAACTGCCAGCATTTTACAATAGGGTTCTCACACAAAGCCATAATAGGAAATTCTCACAATTCTTTGCACTATCATTTAGACATTTCTGGTAGCTCCTTATTCCAGAACACCCCCTCCCACACACCTGCCAACATTCCTGCCAAAGGCAAGCCTGCTTCCCTTCACATCCTTTCCATCAGTTTGGGGATATATTTTTCAGCATGTGTATGTCCGCTTGACAGAGTACAGTATGCAACATTTTCACAGCATTCTCCCAAATGCACAGCAACAGAGATTTCATTACCCACAAGTTTAGAAAGGTTGAATTTCTAGTGCAACCTTCCCCACGCTGGCTGTGACCAATGGGAGTTGTAGTCCAAGGGGGGAAAAAACTGGGGGAGGCTGGGATGAGGATTGCAAGCTGAGTGTCTTGGCAATGTCAAGGTGGGTGTTGGGAGCAGGTCAGCAATAACTCACAAGGTGTCTGTAAAGTTAACTCTTTATTCAGAGAAACAAAACCTGGGCCTAGTGAGCACAGCAACTTTTCCCAGTAGGTCTTGCTCAAATGAGGCAGTTTCGAGGACTGAAGTCCCCGCCTTTCCACAGATCTTAAGGCTCCTCCTTCCCGGTCCCTTCCCAAACAATCTGAGACTCTGACTCCTTGTCTGTCTCTGTTCCACCCTCTTCATACCTCTGCAGGTTCTGGGAGACCAGGGGACAGGGGAGCTAGTCGCAGCAGGAGAGGGAGACCCCCTGGCCTCTTCAACAGCCTGCTATATCTCTGCCTCTTAGCTCCCCTCTTCTCCAGCCTCCGATTCTGGACTGCTCACTGCCATAGCCTCTTCCTGCTCACTAAGCCCTGTGACTTCTTCAGCTTCCAACTCCTCCTCCTCCCTGTTTGCTCCCTCTGACCACACATCCTCATCCCCCTGGCTCTGAGCCTTCTTCCCCTGGGGGTTCCCCAGTTGGTGCCTCCCATCAACTCCTCTGCATCCAACCAGTTCATGACAGGCAAGCACTAGAGGTTTATTCTGAGAGAGGACTAATTGATTTTTCAGGACCTGAAAGGAATCACCTGCAAGTTTCCTTTCAAAACCTGTGTGCCAGGATCTCCTTGGTTTGGAAGCAGAGGACTGACCCGCTGGGAGCCTGAAAGGCCCTGCCCTGCCTCTCTCCACCTGGCTTGGGGCAGGGCCTGACAGGCTTCATAAAGGCCTGCTGCTGCTGCTGCTCGACAGAGAGGGCTCCTTTTTAAAATAGTTTTTATTTTTTATCTATGTCATTTTAAACTGTAATTGATATTAATGTTGTATTTTTAGTTTTAGATTTTATGATTTATGTGGAAATTGTTTTCCATTTGGTTGTGTACCTTTTGATGTGTTTTATTTATTGTTTGTGACTTTTGTTATGTTGGTAATTATGTACATCTTGTCATGTTGTAAGCTGCCTTGAGCACTGTTTTAACTATGGAAAGGTGGCATACAAATAAAATGATGATAGTGATGATGATGATGAACTGTACACAATGCTGTATAGACAAATGAACAAGACATTATGATGGAGGAACAAGTAATAGCCCAGGATACTGAACCGTAATGCCATGAGCGTGAGCTTTCTCTTCTACTCTCTAATGTTTTGAATTGCGTTTCTGCATCAGTCTAATAAATATATAATGGCAACATTTGCCACCTCCTCATACTTTTGCATAATTGATAATAAAACTGCGGGAGACCAGGAACAGTCATATTTCCCATTATCCACAAAACTAAAATGGAATCAATCCGGTAACCAATTTAACAGCACGTGAGCAAGGTAACTCTTACATCAATTAATTTAAGAATGATCAACTAAATCCAGGGTGGATTCTCCATGAGTCTTCTGTCACTGCAAAAGGTGTATAAAATTGTAACCTTCTGAACGTTAGTCCCCTGTAGCAACTATTCAGAACGCAACACTTCAGAATATGCAGATTTGGGGAATGTGACATTAACTCCTAGCAAATTTATAGTTTGTGTCTGGGGTTTCAGTGCTCTGAACGTGTCTAGTCTATGGTCCTTGATTCACAGATCTCTGCCATATCTCCGAAATGTCACAGGCTAATAGCTTAAAAGCTATTTTAAAGTGAGCTGATAGATGTGCTATTTTGCCAGCAGCACAAACTGGTCTCCAGTTAGCTCACTGATTCAGGATTTGTTTTCCAGAGAAACATAACTAAGGCAATATCACCTGTGAACTCCCCACTCCAAGGGAAAAAAAAAACAACCAATGAGATATTGTCACTTTTTCCATATTCCCATTACAATAACCTTGTTGGTTCAGGGAAATTTCCTGGGGATTAATGTCCAGCTGGAGTTAATGGCTCTCTCAGCTGTACTTCAGTTCCTCCACACCCACTGGCTAGTTATTAATCCCCAGGAAATGCCTGGCACCTAAACTGCGATCGCTAAATGAAACTGCTGTCTGACAGGACAAAAATAAACAAATCATTAGAAAATCCAATTAGCTGTGTCACTTCAAATTACAAACCTACAAACGCCTCATTTCAGTGTGCATCAAGTGTTGATTCTCCTTTTGTGCTGTTTTTCAGTGGGGTATCACCATTTCTAATAATTGCCAAAGGAGGGAACTGGGTGGATTCTCCACTGTAGATCAGCTGATCATGGAAGGCTCAAATGGGTAAACTTCATCTCTTTATAGAAAAAAGAACTATAAAGCATGTGCACGCGCACATATGTGTGTGTGTACACACACAGGCTGCTTTTCTGGGCAAATGCCCATCCAAAGTGGCTTGCAATTAAAATAACTGTAAAACTACAATTTAGCAAATATATATTTGCTAATAATAATGTAGCTGTAAATTATACAACACTATATCTATGTGTATATATATTTTTCCAGCACAGCTGGAATGAACGTAATTTAACCAGGCCATTACCCAGCTAATAAACATCATGCCTGCAAGGCCAGGTTTTTTTTGGGGGGGGGGGGGAAATAGGTTTGGGACCTTTTGAAAAGCTTGCAGTGTAGACATTCTGTGCAAGTCCAATGAGAGGAAATTGCATAGCCATATAGCATATGCACTCTGAACTAATTTTAAAGTATGGAGCTACTGACTCCGAGAAGTTGGTTACTTTTAACATTGTACTTTTTGAGTACAATTAATGCATGTCTGGAAATATCTGGATTGAAGATTGTCTAGAAAGAACCTGAAATGTCATTTTAAAAGTTGGAGTCCAGTAACATCTGGAGGCCAACTGTTACCCCGTGCCTGCTCTATATTATATAAAGGTCTCCAGAAAGGCACTATAAAACAGGAAGGAATAAAATGGAAAATAGAGGTGAGTTGGACACACATATACAGTAGAAAAATTCAGTTGCTTTAGGCAAGAACCTGTTAGGAGGATATGTACAGATATGTTCACAGGAATTATTACATTTAATTGAATATTTGCATTAAATGGCATTTTACATATATTTTACCTAGAATTTTTGTAACTTTAGGGGCACACCTTTAATGCCAAACACCCGTTTAAAACATTTTAAAATATTAACAAGATTTAATTCAGGACCCTTCCGCCCAAGACACAAATTAATTGCTAAGTGAGAGTAGCATTGTAACTGCCAAGTAGTTTACTCAGGCCTTTGGCTGGTCTATTGTGAATGAGAAATACTTTTGATGATGGTGGATGGGGTTGTCCTTTGCTCCTTTCCTGCCACTGCTGCAGAAGCCTTTACCTTACTATATCAAGTTTGTGACGTCGCCTTACAGTCACATGGATTGGTTACATGGAGGCTCAAAGTTTATTGCTGTAAAGTGACATGGCTTTGTAGAAATATATCCATTGAAAAAATGTGGCTGTTATTTTGATGCAGATCATTCTTCTTCAGTATTCCAGCAATACCTTTATAAGACCAACTAAAATATCGCAAAATTGTTTGTAAGCTTTTTGAGTTCTATGTTGGGAGAAAGGCAGGCTATACCTGTATTGAATAAATAAATACAGCTGCCTGCTCGAAGCAAACCATTTTCTTTGCAAGACAGGGCCCCAAGCCCAAAGCAGAGTGGAAACCACTGCAAGAAGTTCGCAGGGACCTGTGCTATGAACCATCTCATAGCTCAGTGGGAAAGTGCTTTTCTACAACAGATGTGTTATTATGGGAACACATTGAAGGCACCAGTACAAGGCAAAACTTACCTGTGAACAATTCAGACAGCAGCAATGATTGTAGATACAAACAGAACAGAGGCGGCAAGACTAGAATGCAAACATCCCACTCACAGAGCTAATTCTTAGCCTACAAAGTTATATAGGAGCAGATGAGAAGTACAGTAAATTACAACGCTTATGTTGCCCAATCTTGTTTCTCTTATCTTCATTTTCTGTTGATTTCTAGTGACTGCCAATTTTGTTCCCCGGCAATCTTGTTATCAAGGTTCTCCTGCGTTGTATTATGGCAGTTATAAACTTGGGTGCTTTTTGAATCTTGAATCTTTAGCAAACAACCCCCACAGCTCCCCATGCCATATTCTGTTGACTTCCCAGAGCCCAGAGGTCAGTGCCTTGGATGGGCTGATAGGCTGCCTGGCCTATCTGGAGTGTTGCTTGTTGTTTTGGGTCCTCCACAAACTTCCTCTTGGAGCCTAGCCAGTTGCCTGCAGCTGCATTTGTACCTCTGTGGAGCTGTTAATATGGCCTCCAGTTGCGGGGAGGGGAAAGCCAGGAAAGGTTGGCCCACATCCAAGTCACCAGCTCAAAAAAACAGTTGACAGTAAAGCTTAATGCACACACACCAATGTAGTCACAGCAGCTCTTCTGAGAAGAATTGGCAGGTGGCTTTCAGGAAGGAAGGAAAAGAGGCAATTTGGTGGAAAATGAGCCTTTCATGTGCACTGGATAGATGGAAATGGAAAGGGAGGGGTGGAGCTATTCAAGAGGGGTGGTTCCCCTATCTCCTCTCGTGCACAACTGGTGAAAGGCACAATTCTTTCTGCAGTTTCTTTCCCTGCTCATTATCAGAGGGCACTATGCTCTAGTCTTTCCCATTTTGTCTGGCAGCCTGCTTATCACAGGTAAACAAGCAGCAGAGAGCATGCACACAAAGAACCTTTCACATGACTTTGCAGCCTCTCAAAGTTTATGTTTACTGGCCTTTCTGTAAGGCGGATCAGTTCACACAGTACTTTTTTTTCTTCAGGTGGGTAGTTATATTCATTCCAGGAATGCATTTGTAGGGGTCATATGTTTCTGTGATACGGCAATCATGATTATGACCACTACCACCAATTCCTGTACAGTGGTACCTCGGGTTAAGAACTCAATTCGTTCTGGAGGTCCGTTCTTAACCTGAAACTGTTCTTAACCTGAAGCACCACTTTAGCTAATGGGGCCTCCCACTGCTGCTGCACGATTTCTGTTCTCATCCTGAAGCAAAGTTCTTAACCTGAAGTACTATTTCTGGGTTAGCGGAGTCTGTAACCTGAAGCGTATGTAACCCGAGGTACCACTGTATTAGTGGCAGCTGGGGAGAGTACCCCTTTGAAACACCAAACTTGATGCATGCTGTAACCATGATTACTCAGTTCCTAGAAGGAATTCTATCCACACTTCCTTTTGCCCTGCTGCTTTCCCCCAGGGACACCCCCCCCCATGCTAAATTGGAGCAAACGGCAACCAGGTTTTCTAGAAAGCATGGGTGAAGCCTCTTGGACCTGTTCTTTCTAGGTATGTGACAAGCAGGGTGAGCCCTTAACATGTGCCTTGAACTGCTTGCAGGGAGAATATGAATTATGCAAACTGGTTCTAAATAGAACCGTGTCACAGAACTCTAAAGCATTTGCCTTCTTTCATAAACGGGAACATTCAAAATTTATACCTATGTGTATGAATCAGCTTGCAAAGGGTGCATATTGCATGTAATAATTAGACACACAGCCGTTTTACTATGTGCACAGAGAAGAGAACCAGAGAAAGATCTGTGTCTTGGATCTTCCTGCCATGCATTGTGACCAAAGAGATACCAGAAATACGCAGTAACCCCAAGATGCTTGTCTTTTCCTGAAGACTGCAACGTTCCTTTGCTTGGTCCTGCACCAGTTCATGCAGTTGTATATGGCAGAAATGGCTAAATAGGCCACAGATGATTGGTTTGTATTAATTGTACTAGTGTGGTATACTGGAAAATGGCTTGAGGGGAGATTTGAACTCTGGCCAAGAAATACGTGGAACTCTTTGTTGACTGCAGCTGCCTCTTGTTCATGCTTGAGTAAAAAGTTTCAGGCCTCCACTCCTCCAGTGTCCAGGTCTTATATGGCATTTCTGTCACAGCTGCTAAGAGAAAACAGATTTCCTGGTTCTGGTCATATGCCTCAACCTTAACAAGAAGAAACTACATGCAATGACAGAAAAGGCACAGAGGACATGTTCTTATGCACATATATCAATCTCTGATTTGCTTTTGTTCTCTCTTAGATACATAGGAGCATATGTGCTGCCTTATATTGTCAGATCATTGGTCTGTCTAGCTCAGTATTGTCTACACGGACTGGCAGCAGCTTTCCAGGATTTCTGGCTGGGATCATTTCCATACATCTAAACGCCAAGGATTGAATCTAGAATGTTCTGCATGCAAATCAGATGTTCTGCCATTGAGCTATGACTTCAATGGCTATTCCTCTTAGACAGAGTGTGTGGAAAGTGTGGGGTGAGCCCTGTGTTTCCCAACTCCACATGAGAACTAAGTGAAATTAATTTATCATTCTTTCTAAGATGATATCTCAGAAGCTCGTTATCAAATTTATTTTTAAATTTGGAAGCTATACATTTAGTATAATATGGAGCAGGGCTGACTATAGTCTCATCCTCAGGGGGTGTGTGAGTGAGTGTCAATGTCTCTCCTCATTACAAGATACAAGAACACCTTCCCAGGTTGCCTAAACTTCAAAGACCCATCTTAGTGACCGTGTTGTGTTGTTGTGAATCCAGAATGCCTTGTGAGCTTGTCACAAGACTAGCAGCCAACATTAATTAAGAAGGTTATATCAGCCTATGCCAGCCTAATGAAGTAAGTGGGAGCCTTCAAAGGGTATTGTGTCAGCTCAGAACCTGCAGTGAGGTCACCCTTCCAACTTCCTCCTTCAGCTTTATGTAGTTTTCAAGGGGAGGAAAGGTCACCAGCACTGCCACTTCCTGGGAAAGAGGGAAGAGGGTGAGGATGCTACAAGGTTTTACAGGTGCCAGGGGAAGTCCCTGAGGGTGCCACAGTGACTATAGTAGGGTTACCAGATGTTCCCGGGGACAGTCCCCGGATTTGCAAATCTGTCCCCGGGAAACGTGGCAGCGCAGTTGGCTCTGGCTGGCTCCTGGCTGCTGACTGCCACTGCCACTGCTGCCACTGCTGAAGGGCAACCAGGGATATCCAGTGGTACAGATCTCCTTACCCCTTACCCCTTTGTTTTGACTGATGGGGGAGGCTCAGGAGTTGCGGGCGGGTGGCCGTTGCCCAGGAGGGGCGCAAAGCACGCCGCTTCTCTGCTGGGCAAGATGCAAAGCCCTTCTTTTGCACCCTGTGAAACATAAATGTGCAGAGTTTTTTAAAAACTGGGCAACGGCGCACCGCCTGCCCACAACTCCCGAGCCCCCCTCGATCTCCTGCCCCTTTCCCCCTTTGTTTTGACAGATTGGGGGAGGCTTGGGAGCCTTGGGCGGGCAGCCATTGCCCAGTTTTTTAAAAACTCTGCGCATTTATGCTTCACAGGGTGTGAAAAAAGGGGTTTGCACCTTTCTACAATATGCATGTGTGCTTGGGCCCAGGGTCTTTTGCCTCACCATCCCCACTACTGACTCCCTGTTGCTACTCAGCTTCCAAAAAAAAAAAAAAAAAAAAAAAAGGATTCATTGAAAAATATTGGTAACCATAGACTATAGGTGCCACACAGGTGACCCCAAGCTTACCCTTTCCCATCACTTTTTGGCTGAAACTCCCACCCAGGTCACTTTCCCCCCGCTGAGGTTCCAGATAAGCAACTGAATGATAAATATGCATCTGGAATCCCACAAGAAGAAAAGCAGCTAGAGAACCAGTGAGGTTGCTGTGGGGAAAAGCAAACAATTGTTGTTTGTCCACTGCAGATTGCTCCATCTTGAATCTCAGTTGCTTAGGACAGTATGGGGAACCTGTAGTCCTCCTGATGTTGCTGGACTCCAACCCCTATCAGCCCCAGCCAGCGTGGGCGATGGTCATGGATGAAAGGAGGAAATGCAACAACATTCCTGAGTGCCACACCTTCCCCATCACCGGCCAGAAGAAGCCACCAATATTCTACTCTCTGTTGGCCACCCGAACACACCCAAAGTCACACAGTCCTTGGGAAAATGGGTTTGGAATGAGGAGAACAAAGAAACTAGAAGGAACTAGGTCATGTCAAAACCAAGATGAAAAATGGAGGATGATGTCAATGAGTGGAAGAAAGAAGAGGACCTCAGCATGTGCCAGGAAACCATTTGTTAGGGGGACGGGAAGGCTGTTGCCATTCCATTATAACAAACTAAAATATCCAAACCACACACATTTGAGATATCAAAAACAGTGGAGATCAAGGCTTTAGTCCTGCATAAAATGGTAGCAGAAGCTCTCCTGGGAAGAACTGATGATGAGAGAGAAGATATGGAGATGAGTTCCACACTGCAGCTCCCATATGCCCTCAGCCAGGCAAGCTTTTACTGGAAACAACAACAACCCAAAGAAGACTGAACTTCAACCAGAGCACAATCCAGCCAGCTATTCTTGGCTGGCATAACTGTCCCTGAGGGCCTGTTACCAAACCCAGCAGAATTTGAAGCAGACTGGGATTGGGACAGAAAATGCAAAAATAGCTTAACATCACCTTTGTTCCATACTCACATTTCTCTGAGCCAAGTACTGGGAATGAAGTGTCTGACCTATACAATGAGGATGGCAGGGGCTGTCCCCAACCGCACCAGGAACAGCCATCCTCGGTTTGTTTTATGTGGATTGGCCCATTGTTATTGGATATGAAAATGTATATTCTACTTTACAAATAGGTAGAATAACTTTTTATGGGTTTCTAAAAGGCCTGCTTATGTTTATTTTTTGAGTGTGCTATATGTATTCTTATTTTCAACTTGAAGTTCCACTGGATGATCTTGAAAGTTTGATCTTTTATGTATGTATTCCCAGCAATGAACTGGAATGAACAAGTGTGTTTTACTTTCCCATAACCTTCTATCAGCAGAATTAGAGTGGGAAGCCATTACTGATTTCCCAACTCTCTGTAACCACCCTAAATCTGATCCGAGGGTTGGGGGACCCTCCAGTGCAGATTTACGAGTGGGGCTGAAGAGCGGAATTAGCTGAAAATGGATTCCCTTTCTATTCTACTGCCATACTGAGCAGTGCCATTGGGTACAGCACTTAGGACTTACATGTACAGTCCTGCAAACACTGATATTTCTTTGGCATGAGCCAAGGGCCTCAGGTTCATGGTGCTCAGTGAAGTCTCATAGGGTATAGATAGATAAAAGAAAGCTGGTGATGGTGCAGGAGGGGATACCAATGACCTTTTATTTCCTAGCCTAAAGAGAAGTTTGTCGGTTTGATTATTTTCTGCCATTTCCAGGGAAATGCATTTCACAACTGAGCCATTTGGGTCAATGAGGAAATATGTGCAATAAAACATTGTGTACATTAGAGCAAAATATTCTTGTTAAGAACAATCTGCAAGGTACTCTGAAAGAATTTTCTGTATCAATGCCTACTGAAATTATAGTCCTTTGCATAACATAGGAAAATCTGTGGTGTACACCATAGTTTCACTTGTCACAATAAAGTTGCTGACATTTAGTCATTTATGGAAGGATATTCTGCCCTAATACTTTCTGCCAGCGGAAGTATTGTGCTGGACTCATAGATTACATGTCGGGCAGCCATGCTATACCATGGCTAGGCCAGCATAATGTAGCCACAGTCTTACGCATTCCCAGCAGCCAAGCAGAAAGTAAAATAATGCTGGTGGAAAACAGAACTTAGCAACAGCAGCAGACACTCCCACACTGTGTTCATGGAAATCTTGTCACCCATTCACTAAACACAATGTTGTGCACGGCAGCTGACACTCCCACATTATCTGTACATGAAAAGTATCAGTCAGGTTGGCAGGTGCCTCTATGACAGTTGCACACCAGCCCCTACACAAACACTACAGGCTGGAGAGGAAAGTTGCAGCACATATCTGAAGCCACAAGCTTGAGGCCTCTGGGGAAGCTGATGGTTTAGATCCGAACTAGGATAAAAATCAGAGGTCTTGCAAAACTTGCCTCTCCTTTGAGACTGGCATTGACAAGTCCCTGACTCCCCCCCCCCCCCCCGGTCTAGCTCAGGAGGACATATATATGGCATCAGATTGTTACAGCGCATGTTTTCCTCCTGCCTATCTGAGAGCACATGCAGGAGAAGTGCTGCTTAGCATCTGACTTGGTTTTCTTGGCATTTGCGAAATACAGCAACTTACTCTGAGTATAGAAATTTCAAGCTAAGGACAGGGTTATAATTTTACAAATTTTAAGTGTTTTGTGGAATGCAGTGTCTACTGCATTTTGGTAAAGGTTTGTATGTACTGAACATAGTATAAAGCTATAAGATTATTGTCATTACTAGTATACTAGTCTGTATGTTTTAACTCAGAGATTTTTTTAACATGGCTCATCTTATTTGTATCCACTTGGCACCACACAAAAGCCCCTTGTCTTCATGCAATACTTATGGGCCAGGATCCAAGGATCAGCTCCACTTGTTTCACGCTCCCAAAGGTACTTCTTAAGAAGAGCCTACATGTCTGCATACTCCATGTGAAGCCCCTTATGTATCCAGGGGGTTTCCTAGAGTGGGTGATGCGGATTGGGGAACTGCAAATCAAAGAAAAAAATCCACCAGAATACCATGCCCTAGTCAGGGATCTTGTAACCAGTAGCGACTGGTGCCCATTGGGACTGGTGATTTGGAAGGCAGGCAAACCAGCTGCAGGTGGAGATTGAGCCAATGGCAGGCAGGAGTCAGCTCATTCTAATTTTTCCTTCATCCCCTTCCCTGATGGGTTCTACAAAGGCAACACTGTGAGACTTAAGGTGGCTGAAGCTGACTGAGAGAGCCATTCCCTGGACTGGTAAGAATAAAGGAAACTGGGAGCTGGCTGAGAACAGACTCAAGTTGGTGGGGCAGCACCTCATTTGCCCCAAAGGACTAGCCTTCCCTGCAGTATCTAATAGCATCTCTGTGTTGTGTTTCACACTTCTCCTAGCTGCTGAAGAATAATGCAAAACTTTAGGGAAGGAAAACAAACCACACACATATTGTAACACTTTTATTGACTGTGGGGAAATCCAGAATAATCTATCTATAAGCAAATTTAAGGGTTTTATATGAAATAATCTATTCAGAACAGATGGGAGGCTAGGCATCTAATCCTTGCATCCAATGAAATATGGCCATGTTTAAGGGAGGTGTTCAATGTATCTGAGGTCACATCCACTCCATCTAAAGCACATGGCTTGCCCCAAAGAATCCTATAGTGTGTGTCAAGGGAATTGTAGCTTTGTGAGGAGCAAACTACAGTTCTAAGAACTCTTTGAGGGAAGCCATTCCTGTTAACGGGGCATAAATATGCTTTAAATATGTGGTGTGGTTGTGACCTGAGCTTCTACTGAGCAGGTAGAGCAAACAGTTTCTCATATATTGTGGATTTTTAAGAGGATATTTACCAAGACCTTTTGCTGGCACCATAGGAGCCAACTCCTAGGGGTTGTGGAGACTTTGGCCCCCACAATAAAATATTTGAGGGGGCTCGGTGCTCTCAAAGTTGATGGACATTCCCATTCAAATGGTGTGTGTGCACTGTGTCATGCGATCAATTATGCGAGGGAAGGGCTTACCTGGGCCCCCACAATATTTTATTCAAGTTGGCACCGCTGGGTGCCACAGTGCCCCCCCCCCCCCAGTGTAGAACCAATGGTCTGACTCAGTATAAGGCAGCTTCATATTTTCCGGCTTTCCTTTTGCCTATTGAAATTTCACAGTCCCCCCCTAAGTACCCAGGTGCCATCAGCCCAGCTCAAAGCTACCAGGTCCCGCTATGAGTGGTCATATGAGAGAACTGGTCCTCATGCATGTGGATAGGATCCACAACTTGGCCATAAGAACCTTGGGCAGGCCATAACCAATTTCTTATATTTCAGCAACATATCAATACAAGTGGCATAGCTTCTGAGCTGCTGTTTCCTACTCTCCAGGATTTCAAACGTGAGGCTGGCACAAGGAATAGCTTGCTTGAAATTATATCCAGAATTAAGCCTACTTGTTAAGAAAGACACCAACTAAGAACTCATTAGCCTGAGGGAAGGCATACATTTTGAAAGGTTCTGTGCAGTGGTATTTCGTGTATCCTCATGATTATCTTTTTCGCATCAAGAAACTAAGAAGGTCACCACAGGATTGGTCTAATTCCATTAGTTTTGTTTTGTTTTGTTTTACTGAGGCAGTCACCATCTGATTGTTTCCATTTATGATTGTAGAAGGTAGGGAGTGTGTGTGTGTGTGTGTGTGTGTGTGTGTGTGTGTACTTTTGTGTGTTACTGATACGTTTGCCAGTAAAAAGAGAAGATTATTTCACTGTGTTTATAAAATCTTTGTTAATCTTTTAAAATGAATTTTCATAGGGTTATTATTGTGATCATTATTATTGTCATGATTTCAGTTCAGAGACTGGGAAAGAGTAATAAAAAGGGATAGCAAAATACCGAAGCATAGAATTAAACTGTACTCCATGTACACACTGTACCTTTAAAGCACATATTTCCCCTCAAAGAGCTCTGGGCACTGCAGGGGTACTGAGAACTGGAATTCTGTGTAGGGTTAAACTACAGTGCCCATAATTCTTTGAGGGGGGAAATGTGCTTTGAATGTGTTTTATAGTATGTGCATAGGTATATCAGGTCAGTGGTCAACTGGCCTGGACACTTAGCTACTTTCCCAAAGGCTGTATAAATCTCCTTGTTTGCCAGTAATTGTTAACATCTCCTTGATTTAAGCAAAACTTAATTCCAAATGTGTATATGTCACCTGAATTTCTCTTGATTGCATATCAAATAGCAAACTCCAGTCACATCAATTAAATTTGATCTTGGTCAATTCTTTAGAAAAGATAGTCAAACATGCAGTTGGCTCTTGTATACCCAGTATACCTAAAGGAGCGTCTCCACCCCCATTGTTCTGCCCAGACACTGAGGTCCAGGGCCAAGGGCCTTCTGGCAGTTCCCTCACTGTGAGAAGTGAGGTTACAGGGAACCAGGCAGAGGGCCTTCTCAGTGGTGGTGCCCGCCCTGTGGAACACCCTCCCATCAGATGTCAAGGAAATAAAAAGCTATCTAACTTTTAGAAGACACCTGAAGGCAACCCTGTATCAGGAATTTTTTTATGTCTAACGTTTTACAATTTTTATGTGCTGGAAGCCGCCCAGGGTGGCTGGGGAGGCCCAACCAGATGGGTGGGGTATAAATAATAAAATTATTATTATAATAACAACAGGCCACCAAAACACCTGTTTTTTTGATTCTGTGAAATCAGTTGCCAATTAAGACTCTGAGCCTTTGCAGATGATAGTTTTTAGCACTTTTCCGTCAAAGGAAACAGAATACCATTGCTAACACAAAGCTCCATGATCCCCACTTCTCAGAGAAGTAGGACATTCCAAGGGCAGACTTTTACAGGATCTGTTTCCTTCGGAGAAGATGCACGTGTGATGGTGTGGGGCAGACACAGTAGACATAAAGTTGCGTCAGCAACCTTATAGCTCCCAAGGCTCCTGCTCATTGGCCAGTTGCAAAAACTTGACTCTCTATCTCTCCCTGGCGACTTTCTAAGGCTGAAAAACTGTTTCTTATAGCCTCATCTTTACAGGTCTTTTTAAGCTCCCAATAAATAAGCAACTTTAAAAAGCAAGGCATAGAAAAGCCTAAAGAGATGGACATTTCCTCACTTGACACAATTCCATTTATTTATTTAGTTGCCACTTATGTGCCAAAGTGGCTTCCATGTGGTTTACAACCATAAAACCAATCCATAATTAAAACACACAGTCCTGTTCACAAATATTCAGTGAACAATAGTCTCCAATCCTGTAGGAAAGGGTTAGAAAAATACGTGAATTATTGTTATGTATAAAAGAGCTCTTGGGACACTCCCCAAGCACAACAAGTGATATTGTTCATTGCAACACAAAAGACTTATATAAACAAAGGAGCCTTTATTTTAGAAAATATTTCCATTGCTGTTACTAATGTAAAAAAAATTTCCATAAAAGAGTATAAATTGGCTCTTTCATTTTAGAAGAAAAATAAAAATACCCACCCACTTGGTAGCACACATAAGTAAGAGTCCAAAGCAAGGAGTTTGTTTTGAGGCATTTACAGTTTTAGGCAGCCGCTCAAGAAAAAGTGGGCAGGAGAGAGCAGATTTGGAGGAAAGGGCCTAGAAGCTACATCTTGTGCAGTGCAGTCCCTTTGAAAACATTGATGTGCTGTATTTGTATTATGTAGCCACAGATTAAACATTTTAAAAGAAGCAGGGAGCTGGAGTGTTTGTTTCATATGCACTTGGGGAGGGGAGAGGGAGAAGGGGTGTGTGGGAGAGGGGAAGTTAATTCTGTGAAGTCTTCCAGATCTATTTTCTGTGTTCCTGTTATTCACATGGGAAAATAACTGGGCATTCCAACCACATCATTTGGCAGAAGCAAAACCTAAATGCTTCAGTTGGAGTTTCAATAAATCAGCACTGAAATTGGCACAGCCACATTTTAAACTCTGGGGCATTCGCTTGACTACCCTTTGGATCCCTCTGTTGTCACGAGGCAGTGACTTTTAAAATCTGTTGACGAAGAAGGCAAGGATTTGTATTCACCCTAAGAGGAACAAGTGGCATATTATTTTGCATGTTTGAGGGGCAGGAGTGTGTGTGGCAGATTACAAACACTGAACAGAAGGCCAGGATTTCCATATTTCCTTCCCACCTTTATTTCTGCCTTGAGTATTGGCATGAGAGAAAATATGAGGCCATACATAACCTCCCCCCCCCCCCCCCCGTTGAACTGGTTTCTCTGAGATTGAGTGTATGCGGGAAGTCTATATCTGTGTGAATATGCAAAAGGTTAAGAACAGAGATGAGGGCTAGAGCATCACACAGATCCCAGCCCCCAACATCCTCAGGCCTGCTGGCTGCTCTTCAGACAACATCCCTAGTCATGCTGGCTGCTCTACAGGTTTATCAGGGTTTCCGATCGCAGGAAGATTTCAATCAAAGTGCTTAAAAAACTCTTCAGGCTTTTGTGCTAATCACATGAAGACTGGAAGAGCAGGCGGTGTTCCTTAGGACACTGTGTGCCTCTGCCTCTTTCCCAGGTTTAATCCTTCATCTGAACATGACCAGTGGAATTGAGGCTAAAAGCTAATCCCATGGCTATAACATTTAACCTAACTTTTCTACATTTGGTTCTCCCCACCCCTCCCCCAAATTCCACCACTTTCTGATTTCTGCAACATTGAAATATACTCAGTGGATTTCATACTCTTTATTCTGCTCATAGTAGTGAGGAATGAAAGTTACCCCAAAATATCTGCTTTATATACATTATTTACACAATGGGCCACACATGATTGGCTAATTCCAGGATTCTCCTGTAGGCCAATCAGGTTGCAGATTCACTTCCACCTGGAGCTGGATTGGGTGGCTCCTGTGGACCAATCAGACTGCTGCATTCTGAATCCTATTGCTCTAGGACCAATCAGACTGCTGCATTTTGGATCCTATTGTTCTAGGACCAATCAGATTGCTGGATTTTGGATCCTATTCAACTCAGTACATAACAAACATGCTGCCTGATGAGGAGTGCTTGAGGCTTTGAAAGCTTCAGGACCAGTGCAATCATGAGATGAACTGAAACCATTATCTCAAACTGAGTGTGGGAGATGATGACTTGCTCTTCCATCTTTTTGCTGGTCCAGGCCCTAGACATCTTTGCCTATTATTTGGCAGGTTTTATTTACCATAGACCAGCTACTATACCTGCAAAATTAATGCACATCTGTCAAAAGTAAAAAATAGTTATAGCTGCAGGTTTTATTATTTCTTTACTGTAGTTTAAACAAAACTTCAAGCTGCTATGTGTTGGCGATCTCCTAGCCACCTCACTCAGAATGCATTGCTCTGATGAAGGATTCACCCTGGCCTTTTCTCAGAGTGAAGCAGGTTTTATTTCCCATAGACCAGCTACTATGCCTGCAAATTTAATTTTTTCTTTACTGTAGTTTAAAGTGGCAGTAGTTGGGAGAACTAGAACTACAAGGCATACACTTTCCATATAAAATCATTCCTTCCGATTACAGGTTTGACCTGGCAGTTACAATGAACCTCTCCCCCTGCCCTCTGTGGTGTAATTTCTTATACACTAAGGTTAGCCATAGTACTTTCATTTTTAGCAAATGCTTGTCTATAGCAGAGTATTGATGTCTGGGTAGCCAAGGCTACACGGAACACTTCAAAGACTCATGCTGCCTGGTACAAATCCCACTTCACCTCCTGACAAACCCCAAATCCCCCTCAGGCACCTCACTTGAGCTTGGGATTCAAGATCCATCCAGTGCTGATTAACATTCTCAAGTGGGGAATGCACAACATTATCTATCTAAATGGGGAAATTGTGTGAATATGTGGAACAAAGAACAAGACTGCTGTATTAAGTGCATTCTATTTATGCTACACATACTTATACTGAGCAAAACCTGATCATTGTTACCTGTGAGTAATGTTTTGAATTGTACCATTCACCTTCCCTATCCCAGGAATGGCACCCTTGACTTCCCAATTCTTTGTGCCCTTTGTTAATACTCCTTGCTTGAGGTAAATTGATGTCCAGTCATGTTGACCCTTGATATACTGTCAGATTTATTAGCCTCAGTCTAACGTTTATGAGAAGAGGTCATAATTTAGGTTTAGGGATCACTAGTGGTGGTGTAAATCAAACTTTGTTCATAAGATGGTTAATCGCCATATTTCACTTCTTATCACTTTAGGCAAATAGCATACTATTTAGTATACTGGATCTCAATCAATCAATCTTTATTGTTACAATCTCAAATCAGCCGCTAGAATACAGTCAAATGCATACACTCCCCAAAAACCATTTGGGATTACCATCATGACAAGAAAGAGCTAGGATATGCATGTGCACTGTCACATATTAACATATTGGTTATAATTAATTACAACATTCCAGACTCAGCCTTTATATACTGTACCACCTTGCCAGTGGGTGTGGCATTAACTAGATTCTACTATCTACCGTGAGTGGCACAAGGGTTAGCAAATTATTTCAAAGATGAAAAGGACAACCTAGGCATTAAATAGTACAACTATGGAACCTGCAGTCCAATCTAGAATGCCACCCAAGTTGTTGATCTCCAAAAAATATTTCCATTAGTGACCTCAATAGGGTTTTTTCTGGGACCCAGAAGCCTTTTTTGTTGTCGTCCCTGCTTTCTGACTGTCTACAAATGTTATTTCAAGACTGGATATGCTAATTCAGATTTTGATTTGCTTCAATCCAATAATTTGAATCACTGTTGGTTTTCCAGAGCACTCTTAAGTTGCTTAAATTTTGACCCACAATTTATTGACTGCTGCCCTATGGGTTAACTCCTCATTTTAAGGGGGTATGATGCTGTTTCTGTTAGTCTTCCTTAGCATGAAATTTTCTCGTCAAATAAATATTGTGAGGGAAGCCTTTGATTTTATTTCAAAAATACCGAAATCTGAAGAGACTAACTCAGATAGCTTCCATACTGTGTGTGACTAACAGGGAGGGGCTCCCTGTGGAGAGGTGCTTCTGTAAGATCAGTCACTGCCTGCCACTGCTACCTCCCAGCTTGTCCCCTTGCTCAAAAGGAGAGAGGTGCTTAAGAGCCATACTGTTTCATGAGAGTAGGGAAGCAGTGCTTCTCACGCCTGCCAGTCCCTACCCACCAGACTCACATTTGTTTTCCTTCATGAAACTATAGCATGGATTCAAGCCAAATAAATGTGGGTGTGAAGTTCCAAGCTACAGTATGTGTCAAGTTAGCCTGATTTAATGTGTTTTTATTAGAGTCTTCAGTTAAGGAAAGAAAGGAGATAGCTCCTTGATTTGAAAATAAAAGATAAATTGAAGGTGACATTAGTTGCTAACTGATCCTAGATTGTTATAGCCTCCAGTGACTAGTCACTAACTTTCATAGGAGCAGAGCATTCTTCAGCGTGTTCTAAGAACATGAGGAAAGGCCCCACTGGATCTGACAAGCAGTCATCTGCTTGTTCCAGGGTTCTGTTCTGCAACAGCCAATCAGATGCCTATGGGAAGCTCAGAAGAAGGACATGATTGCAAACTCTCTCTCACTGTATTCTCCTGCAGCTGATATTCAGAAGCATATTGGGAAGTAATGGGTGGCACCATGACTTGTAGCCATTAATACTCATCTCCTTCATGAATCTGTGTGGTCTCACTTTAGAATGTTTTGGCTCACTTTGAGGATCATGGACCAAAAGATTCCAGGGGGCTTCTGAAGGAGTGAGGGATCTGCTCTGTTACGCTGTAATTCAACTGGTAATGTGAGCAGCATATTGCACTTAGGATTCATACGAAATATGAGGGCTGTAGCTCAGGAATAGGGATGCGGGTGGCACTGTGGGTAAAACCTCAGTGCCTAGGACTTGCCGATCGTATGGTCGGCGGTTCGAATCCCCGTGGCGGGGTGCGCTCCCGTCTTTCGGTCCCAGCTCCTGCCCACCTAGCAGTTCGAAAGCACCCCTAAGTGCAAGTAGATAAATAGGTACCACTTTATAGCGGGAAGGTAAATGGCATTTCCGTGTGCTGCGCTGGTCCTGGCTCGCCAGAGCAGCTTCGTCACGCTGGCCATGTGACCCGGAAGTGTCTGTGGACAGCGCTGGCTCCCGGCCTCTTAAGTGAGATGAGCGCACAACCCTAGACTGGCCCGTACGGGCAAGGGTACCTTTACCTTTTTAGCTCAGGAATAGAGCATTTGCTTTGTATACAGAAGGTCCCAATTTCAATCCCTGGTGTCTGAGCGACTCCCATCTGGAATCCTGGAAAGTCACTACCAGTTAGTGTTGTAGGCAATGCGGTTATGTTCCACCCCAATCTCTGAGCGGTGAGAGACTCCAGGAGAACCTGTGATTTACTCAGGGTTTGGTTTCCTTGGAATGAAGGTCAAAGGAGACTGTGATGTCTTTAGGATGCATGGTTTTATTTACCCATATATGCAACCTATGCATAGAATGGAGTGGCTCACAACTTTAACATCTTGCTTTCTCCATGAGGTTTACAGAGAAGCTCTAAAGTCCAGCACATGTTCAGTGCATAGCAAGATGTTTCTCTCTGTCTAGCATTCAGCTTCCAGCTCACACATACAACAACTCTGGCTGTTGTTCTTCTCCCTAGGATCACCTGGCCTCCAGCCAGGTGTGGGGAGAATGTGTATGTGGAATGCCTACCCTCTTTACCAGAAAGCACCATCACTCAGCTCATACTTTGAAATGCTCATGAGCACTTCACTGGCCAGCTAAACCATTACCTTGGCAAAGGGACTAGTCTGACAAGCTTCCTCTGGTACATTCTGCCCTCACAGGTACAAGACTACAGGTTTGGAAGAGGACACAGGGTTTCATCCAGACTGACCCCTCCAGACTCATAATGAACCTCAGTTAGATGGATCAGAGGGAAGCTTCCTGTGTTCCTAAGTATGAAGGTATTGTGACATGGAAGATGTTATGTACTGAAGTTCTCACCCTGGGCCAGCAGGGGGATACTGTAGATAGTTTTCACTCAGGTCCACGTCAGTTATTTTAGGCGGGAAACCCTGGGTTGTTGTTGCTACAATGTTGACAGCCGGCTGCCTATAAAAGCAGGCTGGCTGAGCTGTTTGCTGTTCAGTTCTGTTCCAGCTTAAAAAATAAAGAGCTGCTTTGGAGAAATCGCTGTGTCGTCTGCCATGTCTACCCACTATTCAACACTGGCAACGAGGATGGGATCGGTGGACATCAGAGCACAGCCAGATGCGGCCATCCTCTGAACTGAGCTGAATCACAGAGCGAAATCACTGAGTGAAATCACTGGACAGAACCAATTCAGAGCTGACTGTTCTGGCTAGAGCACTGTGTTCCATCCATCGCCCTTCACGCCAGCATCGGAATCATGGCTTCACTTGTGCCTCTACCGCCATTTGCGCCAGCCTCTGAATCATGGGACTCCTACCTCACTCGGTTCGATTGCTACCTCCAAGCCAACGAGCTGACAGCAGTATCAAATGAACGGAAGCGGGACCTATTCCTCAGCCTCTGTGGGCCTGAGGTGTTTGAGACGGCCCGAGCATTGGTTGCGCCTGAAGCAGTCCAGGCAACACCATGGGACACGATCCAAGAGAAGCTCCGCAACCACTACGCGCCAAAGCCTTCCAAGATTGCTGCCCGCCATGCGTTTTACCACCGGAACCAGGCAGAGGGGGAGTCAATCAGCAACTACACCACTGCCCTCAGACAGGCTGCAATGCACTGCGAGTTCCGAGACTTAGACGATGCCCTGATGGATCGAATCGTCTGCGGGGTCCGGGACATCCATCTGCAACGGCGTCTCCTCGCCAAGCCAGGCCTCACGCTACAGAAAGCCATTGAGGAGGCTGTGGCCTCAGAAGCTGCTGAACACTCTGCCCAGGAGATCCGCAAGTCCAGCAGCCCGCGTCTTGCTAGGAAGCCAGTTCCAGTGCATCATGAAGAGGCCGGCAGTGATGAGGCATCCTCCAGTGAAGACGATGATGTGCACCAGACAAAGCGGGAGCGCAGGAAGTTCCAATAGAAGTCCAAGGGCCAACCGGAATGTGCCGGCTGCGGAGGCAACCATTCCCGTGCCAAGTGTCGATTCAGAGACGCCATCTGTAGGAAGTGTTCCAGAAGGGGCCACATCGCTAAGGTCTGCCAATCGGCTCCGTCTGACACCCCCCTTCACCGACTCGCAAGTCCAAGTCTTCACTCCCGTCTGCCAAGGAAAGCTGTTTCGCTCTCACCAACTGCCGCTGCCCGTCTGGAACCACGATTGGCCAAACCGACTCGCCTACGCGATGCAAGCTGAACGTCACGGTGCTCATTGAAGGAGCTCCATGTGACATGGAGATCGACACCGGGTCTGCCCTGTCCATTGTGTCTTGGAGCACCATCAAAAGACTGGTACCCAGAGTGTCCAAAAGGCAACTCGACTCTCACCGCGTACACCTGAGAGACTACCAGGGAAACGACATTCCCGTGGTAGGCATTGGCCGGTTCCGGATCGCCTTCAAGGATTTTTCAGGCCTGCTCCGACTGGTGGTGGTCGAAGGTCAGCGGCCAAGCCTCCTAGGGCTAGACTGGTTTGATGCCCTCGGCCTGGAAGTCACCGGCATCAACTGCATCTCTAACGCAGAGACTGAGGGTCTGGTCAAAGACTTTGCCGAGGTTTTTGACGGCACTTTGGGGCAATATACAGGTACGCCCATCTCCTTTAGCCTTGATCCACAAGTCGCCCCCATCAAGCTAAAGCCACGCTGGGTTCCCTTTGCTCTCAAGGCTAAGGTGGACGAACAACTGAACAAGCTGATCGCCCAAGGAGTTTTGGAGCACGGCACGGTTGACCACGCCAAGTGGGAAACCCCCATTGTCACGCCTGTCAAGCCAGACGGGTCGGTGAGAATCTGCGCTGACTACAAGTGCACGATCAACAAGGCACTTCAGCAGCACGCTTATCCGGTTCCTGTTGTCCAACACCTGCTGCATTCTCTGGTTGAGGGTAAGGTCTTCGCTAAGCTGGACCTTGCCCAAGCCTATCAGCAACTGCCCATTGATGATGCCACTGCTGAAGCCCAGACGATCGTCACCCACCGAGGGGCATTCCGTTGCCGCCGGTTGCAGTTCGGGGTGAGTGTGGCTCCTGGCATCTTCCAAAGCCTTATGGAGCGTCTCCTGCAAGGGCTTCCGGGCGTGGTACCATATTTTGATGACGTCTTGGTGTCCGCAGACTCACACCAGCAGCTGTTCGAGCGCCTCCGTGCCGTGCTGACCAGGTTCCAAGAGGCCGGGCTCAAGGTAAAGAGGGAGAAGTGCCAGATCGCCGTTCCACAGGTAGAGTTCCTTGGCTATCTTATCGACGCCTCCGGCCTTCACCCGACCACATCCAAGATCCGCGCTATCCAGCAGGCCCCCATCCCAAAAAACAAGATGAAGTTGCAGGCGTTCCTGGGGCTGCTGAACTTTTATAACATGTTCCTGCCCCACAAAGCCACGGTGGCTGAGCCTCTTCACCGACTCCTCAGCACAAAGATGCCTTGGTCCTGGGGTCATCGGGAGACGGCGGCCTTCAACGCGGTCAAGGCTCTCCTTTCATCGGACCGTGTACAGTATAGTGAATCCAGGCCGCTGGTCCTTGCCTGCGACGCCTCACCTTTTGGCATCGGCGCTGTCCTTAGTCACCGTTTTCCAGACGGAAGAGAAGCACCGCTCGCCTACTTTTCCAGGACGCTATCTCTGACGGAACGGAATTACAGCCAGCTCGACAAGGAGGCACTGGCACTTGTGGCTGGAGTGAAGAGGTTCCATGAATACCTCTATGGCAGGACTTTTGACCTCATCACTGACCACAAGCCGCTCCTGGGCCTCCTCACCGGTGATCGTCCAACTCCACCGGTCCTCTCGCCACGCATGCTGCGATGGACTGTTTTCCTGGCTGCCTACCACTACTGGCTCGTCCATCACCCGGGGAAATCGATGGGCCATGCCGACGCGCTCAGCCGTTGCCCTCTTCCAGCGTTTGTGGAAGACCCGGCTCCAGCTTCATCGCTCCTCCTGATTGAGGATCTTCCGGCAGCGCCTGTATCGGCTGCCACTGTGGCCTCCGCATCTGCCCAGGATCGCACCATCAGTCGTGTGCTCAACTGGGTGTGGAGGGGGTGGCCACAAGGGCCTTTTGCATCGGAGTTCCAGCCCTTCGCAACCAGACATGAACTCTCGGCTCATAGCGGCTGTCTGCTTTGGGGAGACCGCGTCGTGATTCCCCAATGACTCCGTCAACGCGTCCTGGAGGCTCTGCACGTTGGCCACCTGGGAATTGTCAAAATGAAGGCATTGGCTCGGTGTTACGTCTGGTGGCCTAACATGGACGATGCCATCACTGCCTGGGTGTCCGCCTGTCAAGCGTGCCAAGAATCGAGGCCTGCACCACCGGCAGCTAAGGGACACACCTGGGAGACGCCAAAGACACCCTGGTCGAGGGTGCACATCGATCTGGCTGGCCCCTTTCACGGCCGGACCTTTATGGTAGTGGTGGATGCCTATTCCAAATGGCTGGAGGTGGCCCTGATGCCCTCCACCACTACCGAGGCCATCATCCGGGTGCTGCGAGGCCTGTTTGCGATGCATGGGTGTCCTGATGTCCTTGTCTCCGACAACGGACCGCAGTTCACGTCAGGCACTTTTGAGCAGTATCTTTTGGGACTGGGCATCTGCCATGCCCTAACGGCACCATTTCATCCATCCAGCAACGGGCAAGCGGAGAGGATGGTGCGCTCGGCAAAAGAGGCACTGGCGCGCCTGGACCGGGGAGACTGGCACGAGCGGGTCGCCGAATACTTGTTCGTGCAACACATCACCCCTCATGCGACCACAGGGCGGAGTCCTGCTGAACTGCTTATGGGCCGCCGCCTCAGGTCACCGCTCGACCGGCTGCACCCGGACTTTGCCGTGGCTGAACCCCCAGGCTGTGCCAATGCGCCACGGTCATTTGTTCCAGAAAACCAGGTCTTTGCCCGGAACTATGTGGGGGACATTCCTTGGGTGCCAGCCACAGTAGTGGGAGTCACTGGACCTCGCTCGTACCAGGTGGCACTCAAAGACGGGCGCTTGTGGCGCCGGCACATAGACCAGCTTAGGCGCAGGGTTGGGGACTTGGACACTACCGTGGTGCCCCAAACTGCGCTTGTGGCTCCAGAAGAGACACTTACAGATGGCGAGGCTCCACCTACACCTCCCTCGCAAACTGCCAGCGTGGAGCCGAACCAAGCCGCTTCAGAGGGTCTGCCAGACTTACCACAGACTCAGACCACTCCACTTGCGGAGGCTCCACCCACAGCAGCGGATCCAGGGGATTTGGTTTCAATGCCACCTAGGGTCGCACCACAGCCTCAGCAAGAATTGGGTGGCCCCCCGGACTTGGCTACCAGTCCCCGGCGGTCTGGCAGAGTTTCCAAGCGCCCAACTTATTTAAAGGACTATGTTGTTGGACATGTATCACTGTTGGTCTAAGTATGGGAAATGTAACCGATATGCTTTTGTGCCTAATTGAACCATTACGTGTAGTGCTGTATACAAGGAAACCATTACGATTGTAACTAACGCCTTATCTTGGTGGGGAGGGGTGTTATGTACTGAAGTTCTCACCCGGGGCCAGCAGGGGGATACTGTAGATAGTTTTCACTCAGGTCCACGTCAGTTATTTTAGGCGGGAAACCCTGGGTTGTTGTTGCTACAATGTTGACAGCCGGCTGCCTATAAAAGCAGGCCGGCTGAGCTGTTTGCTGTTCAGTTCTGTTCCAGCTTACAAAATAAAGAGCTGCTTTGGAGAAATCGCTGTGTCGTCTGCCATGTCCACCCACTATTCAACAGAAGAGGCATGAACAAAGTAAATTTTACAGGGCATTACTATGTATTTCATTGTGATTGGGACTCTATATCATATTATATACACCATGATTCTACCCTAGCAAAGATGAGTCATTTTCAATCCTGCCTTAACTTTAGACCCCTAATACTAATGACATTTTATTGCTTCAATTTCAGCTCACCTTTAGTAACTTGGATACTGACAGTTCAGATAAAACACAGACGTATAGGAAAATTCCACTATGAATTCCTTTCCTGTTTTCATCAGAAAGCTCAGCTCCCATTTATCTTTATAAAATTGTTCTGTTCTTAATTGTTCCATAGGATTGTGTGACAGGGTTCTAATGTGATTTAAAAAAAAAACAATCAAAGAAGGGGATCTGTTGGGAAAAAGCATAGCAGTAATTGATAGTGCATGTGATTTTGGAGATTGATATTGTCTGGGTCGTGAGCAGGGTATGATTTGTTTTATGCAGTCAAATATGTAGTCCTCCATTTTGCATGGTTCGCCTCATTTGAGAGGGATCAAAATTTGCAAAGCAACTTTGGATGTGGGACTGGGGTCTGCCACTCAGATGGAAAAAGCAAATAATCCCACACAGAGAAGACCAGGGAAAGGAGACCATGCCTCAAAAGCAGGAGTTCCTCTATTCCTCTGCCCAGCACTCTAAGCAAAGAGGTGAGTTTGCAAGACATCTAAACACCTGTGGTGCCAAGCTCCTCTTCCTCCCTTTGCAATTCAGAAAAGCCACTGAGCTTTGAATGCACTGCTAATTCATTTGGGCACCATGCTTATGCCCTCTGCGTAGGAGTAGGTATGGAAGGTGTTAAGTGGCATCATGATATTCCCACTATTGCTTGTCAGTTCGTTAGTTATGGAAGACACTTATTTAGGGAGTGCCTTTGCCGCCAATGTAATGAACAAGGGATGGAGATGCCATCAACAGGGACTTTGGGAGTGGCTGCCATTTCTATTGTTCTACGCCACCCCGATCTCTGAGCGGTGCGAGATTCCAGGGGTTCCAGGAGCTTACCCAGGGTTTGTGTTTTGTTTGGGGAATGAGTCACAGTGCAGACTGTGGTGTCTTTATGATATATGGTTTATTTACACATATATACAACCTGAGCCTACAATAGAGGGGTTCACAGCATCAGCACCCCAAGAGGGTCTTGTTTCTCCCATAGCCACATCCTTGGATTCAGACAGAAATCAAACATCATGCTCTGACTCACTGGCCTTCCAGCCTGCAGCTTTACCCTCTGGCTCTTGACCTCCTCACTATGTAAGAACTGGAGGAGTGGCCCCACCAAATTTCTCCTCTGGCACAGAGTCCCCCCTCCTTAGTTCTCTTAATGGCCCTTCACCCAGACAATTACCTGAACATAGCAAGCTAGCCTAGCTTATATTTTAGCATTTGCTGGATCCAGGGGTTCAAATGGGTCTGCAACCCACAAACTTATAACACTATGCTAAGTCCCTTATCTATTGCTATGATTGTGCTTTTTAACATTGCTGCTGCAAGAGCACTGGTGTAAGTTCCAGAATAATGGTGGCCATCTAGGCTGGACCATAGGAGAATCCTGTCTGCCATTCCACTGATGTGCAGTGCTTGCTTGGCTCACATGATTGAGAAGCAAAGGAAAATTCCACAACTTGCTTCTCGCTCCGCTTTCTGCCCAATCAGAGCTATTCTCTTAAAGAAAGAGCATCAAATTACAGGGCACAGCCAGCAGGCGTGAAAAAGAAAAGGTAACAAACGTTCAGTTCTTAAAGAACAGCACAATCCCATCAAAGACACCTGATATCTTAGTCAGAGAGGAATGTTCTCTTTATGGAGAACTGTGAAAATGTGTTCGGGTATGGACCATCATAACATTTCCCATTCTGGTTACAATTTCCTAAGAGATTTTATCAAATTTAAATTTTCTGCATATGGAAACTGCTTGTGCCTTACAGAAATCTAGATAAGGTTCACCCAAATGTAGTAATGCTGTAGCAATAATATTGCAAAAATAAAAAATTAGAAAGCCACTAGGAAAACATCTGTTTTACTTAAGAGTGCAAAGCCCAGTACAGATGGTCATAACAGGGGGAAATATACACATGGAGGGCAGTTTCACCCATGGGATCCTGAACAGGATGATGCCCAGGAAGTTTCAGCGAATGGGAGTCCAATATGGCCAGAGTGGAGTCTGGGTGCACAAGGCAGAGCCCAGGGACACCAATAGGATTTCCTGGGCATGGTCCATTGCATGTGGATGGGGGCCCCTGCACCCACCCCTGCAATCTAATAGCAACAAGTGTAGCTTATGTACATAACTTAGCCTAGCCTACCTCACAGGGCTCTTGCAAATATAAAACGGGCAGAGGAGTGCACAGCCTTGCCCTCTTATGTGAAAAAGCAAGATACAAATATATGAAATCCCATGAAGGCAGTGATGGGCATCAACTTGGAGGGCTTTAGAAGAGGATTAGACAAATCCATTGAGGATAAGGCTACCAATAGCTATTCCTAGCCAAGATGGCTGTTCCCTAGCTCCACTGTTGGAGGCAGTAATACTCCAGTTGCTGGAAATGGAAGGAAGGGAGAGTGCTGTTGTGCTAAGGTCCTGCTTGCAGAATTCCCATAGGTTGGGCACTGTAAGAACAAGATGGTGGACTGGATGGGCCACAAGCCTCCTTGTTTTAACTGCAACATTTCATAGTCCTGATATTTAAAGCAAAATACCAAAACAAACACACTGCTGCTAGTCCGGCAGCTGGACTCCAGAGCTAGCAAGCAAAGGAACTGGTCAGTCCCATCTCTGTTGTTCAAGGGCAGCATCAGGCAGGCTTAGGCCCAGCACACATCACTGTACATTTCCCCATGAAAATTAAACAAAGAACAATATTTAAGGCAATATTAAAGCTTGGTAAGAGTTGCAGCACACACCACAGTTGCTGCTTCCCCCCCCCCAACAGTTCTAGTTGTAGTGTAGATTAGTGGTCTCCAGTAAAAGCAGAATGCAAAAGATAAATGCAGACATAAAGGTAAAAGCCAGTTATATGTTCTTTGCTAGAAAGTAGGTGCCAGCAGTGGTAGACAGAAGTCCTACTTAACCAGATTATTGCAGTGCTAGGCATCAGCAGCACCACTAGACCTATTTGTTTGTTGTTGTTCTCCGTGCAACACAAAATGAACCAGCCCAAGCATGTGTCCTGTCTAATCTGAAATTACAAAGATGAGGAATAAGCCTGGAGAAATGTTCCCCTTTAAAGTTCACTTGTAAATTCTCCATTTAGATTTGCAAAGAAGACCTTATGCATAAGGAAGTGCTGTACAAATCAGGAGGTTGTGTAGCTCTTAAAATAGCTTAGCCAACCTTGGGTATTATGAACCTTGTCTGGTGGTGATGGCGGAGAACATTTACTGTTCCATCTGCAGCAGCAACATTTCTTGAGTTAGTCCTGAATGTTCACCCCCAGCACTTATGTATGAATGACATCTACCTGCCTTTGATGTGCCTGCCTCCCTCACAGCACTATTCTCAGACGACACTTACTCTGTTGGCATGCACAGATCTTTAGAAATCTTGGGCTAGAAAGTTGATCAAGATGAATCTGTTGCATAGGTCAGAGCTACCAGTTCAGGGGCTGAGTATGATGTCCTCAAACAATTTTCCTGGCCCTCTACTAATTTGGGCAGCAACAGCAAAAAAAGTGGGGGGACACACAAAATATTATGCTGGGTAATACTGCCCCCTCCCACAGCTGAGAGTGTGTGGGGTGGCCACACAAATCGTGGTATGTGGTTCCCTGAAGGCTATGTTTCCCTTGCATAGGTAATCTCAGGTCTCAGTGCAATTTCCTGTTATTTTCACACTGTTTCATTTATTTTGAAGAACAAAATAGACTATCATTTCACTTCAATTGATTTTATTTGTCAGCTCAAATAAGAATCCAAAGTAGGTTCATTATCTTAAAAGGTTAAACTAGAATTAGCCAATACATTATTAACAAGGAAACATTATATTTTGTTAGAATGTTATTCACAATTTCATCTTACACATTGGCTCCCCCCCCCCACCTGCCCCGACTGACACAATGTGAGAATTTGTTGTGCCTTGCCAACAAAGATGCCACAGTCCTGCGGAATTCATATCGTGGGCTGTAATAATGCTGCTTCTTTTATATCCTAACACATCCCCAGCCTGTACTTGCTGCTGCCTGCCAGCCAGTTAATTATAATGGATAGACAAGTTGTATCAAAACATTTTTCTGGCACCTTTTCCCTAGCATGCTGCTTTCATATTCATATGTCATGGGGAAATGTCCTATGGGAGTTGGGGATGTTTCTTTTTTTAACAAATAATAATCTATGCTGGTCTTAAAAATAAATCTGCACCCCTATATTGGGTGACGAAGCTGGTTCTTCTATGATAAGACAGACGAGGAGTCTTCCCAATTGAACACATAACCATAGGTAATACTGCCTTATTCAAAACACAAGAAAAAGATTTGATAGTCTGGAATTGACTTAGTCTGTACTCTTATATACCTGGAGTAAGTCTCATTGATCTCATTCAGGGGCCCCCCTCCCCCTGTGCACCCCACTGAAATTGGCTTGGAGGATGTTGGGAGGACCCCCAGAACAGCATGAGGGGGGGAAGAGAGGGGGCTCATTTCTTCCGGACTGCTACAATGCTTGTGTCAGTCAGTCAGTCAGTCAGTCACAATGCTTGTGTTGACAGGATGTTCAAAGGACATGACATTGAATTCTAGTCCCTATCTATACCACCTTGAGTCCCAGACAGGATAAAAATGTAATAAATAAAAAATAATAATGAATAACTTATTTTTAGCAACTTAAAAAATGGTAAAGGACCCCGACAGTTAAGTCCAGTTGCAGACGACTCTGGGGTTGCGGCGCTCATCTTGCTTTACAGGCCGAGGGAGCCGGCATTTGACCGCAGACAGTTTTTCCGGATCATGTGGCCAGCATGACTAAGCTGCTTCTGGCGAAACCAGAGCAGCGCACAGAAACACTGTTTACCTTCCCGCCGGAGTGGTACCTATTTATCTACTTGCATTTTTGGCGTGCTTTCGAACTGCTAGGTTGGCAGGAGCTGGGACAGAGCAACAGGAGCTCACCCCGTCACGGGGATTAAACTGCCGACCTTCTGATTGGCAAGTCCAAGAGGCTCAGTGGTTTAGACCACAGCGCCACCCGCATCCCCCACTTGCTAAACTAAATGTGTGTGTGTGTTTTAAATAATCCCTAACCAGCAATTTTTTTTTAAGTGAGAGCTGAACCATAAAGAAGGCTGATCGCCAAAGAATTGATGCTTTTGAATTATGGTGCTGGAGGAGACTCTTGAGAGTCCCATGGACTGCAAGAAGATTAAACCTATCCTTTCTTAAGGAAATCAGCCCTGAGCGCTCACTGGAAGGACAGATCCTGAAGCTGAGGCTCCAATACTTTGGCCACCTCATGAGAAGAGAAGACTCCCTGGAAAAGACCCTGATGTTGGGAAAGATTGAGGTCACAAGGAGAAGGGGACTACAGAGGACGAGATGGTTGGATAGTGTTCTTGAAGCTACTAACATGAGTTTGACGAAACTGTGGGAGGCAGTGGAAGACAGGAATGCCTGGCGTGCTCTGGTCCATGGGGCCATGAAGAGTTGGACACGACTGAACAACTAAACAACAACAAACCAGCAATTAATTATAATGTACTAATAGAGGTCTGGAACAAAAAATTCAAACCAAAACCTCTTGTCTAAACACCACCGTGTAAAGTTTCTTATTGTGATACCCAATGATATCCAGTTATAAACTTTGATTCCATATTTTAAAAATCCTGTTGCAAAAGCTACCTCTCAAATTCTACCAGATCTACAGCAGAGTTAGTGGGTGGTATTCAGCGCAAGCGCAGCTGAGAGTAGCCTCTAGACTGTGGCTGTGAGTTGCAGAACTTCCCTCAGTGCGTGGAGAGCATGGGGGTAGGGTGAGCTCAGCAGCTTACCGCTTCCTCATGTGGAGAGAAAAACACTTGACTAGGCCATAAAGCCAGGTGCCATTCCATCAGGCTGCAATACTGGGGAGGTGGGAAGCAGAGCCGTGCTATCAGTTTGGCTGACAGACCAGCTCCGTTAGGCCCCTGCCTCCCTCAACTGTCTTCTAGAAACAGTCCTTGGATTGGGCTGCAGCAGAGGCAGAGTTGAGAAGCAGCCACCCCATCAATTTTACTGAAAGACCAGCTCAGTCCTCCCTGCCCAACAGAACTATTTCTGTTGCAGCTGCTCATTTTTAAAGGTAACTTTAAGAACTGGTATCTTTCTTTGCTTGTTTTCCATATTGCACTTGCCTTTTTGTGGCGTGCCTTTTAAGACAAAGACAAATATTATGGTGTGAGCTTTCGCAGACTCAAGCTCACTTTGTCTTTTAAAATTCTGTGCACATTAAGTGTGAAATTGTGGCTCTGAAACAGAATTGATAATAATCCTAGCTTTCAATTTTTTTTTTAAAAAAACCCATGTTCCTAGTCCTCAAACTTGCAGGTATAATTTGAAAGCACACCAGCACCATCTACAAGTGATTGTAGAGCTCTTAGAGTGACATTTCTCTGCCTAATGATTTATTTACAATGAGGCAAGGTAGGATAATTGCTTAGGCTGATAGATTTTGGAGCATTGCTAAGAATGGCAGAGTGGGAGACAGTCAGATCTGAACCATGGACCCTGGTTGGACTAGGTGACCCTCGTGGTCCCTCCCAACTCTATAATTCTGATTCTATGATTTACCAGAAGGCTCTCTTGTGTAAGCTCCACTGCAGTGAACTGGAGCTGCACATGATCTAATGGAATGTGCACAGGAGAATTTCTAGGTGGATTGTGCACCTATGGAGTGCTATTTCGATACTTTGCCAAATGTTTTGGGTTGGCCTTGTGTATGAAGGTCTCCTAGTCATGCACTCCTAAAAACTAACATTTTGCTATCACATGCCTCCCTGTCAAAACAATCCAGACTCCATAAAACTCCAGTTGAGCAACTTTAAGCAAAATAAGGAGCTGTAAACATGTAGGGTTTTTTTTTTATCATCATGGATTACTTTTAAGTGTAAAAACTTGGTTTCTTCAGCATCAGATTTGATGAAGTTGGTACAGAGACATTATGGCCATTTTCATCTGTTAAACACTGTAAAGTGTTTCATGCAGGTGGACTGAAGCACAGAGATTGTACTACAGGTGGGTTACAAAGAGAGAAGGGAGCTGTTAATCCCTAACCACCTGGGGATTGCTTAGCAACCACAACACTTGACTTCAGTTCTGTCTTATGCCTTGCTGGGAAAATGGCCCATAGCAAAGCAGGATGCTAAGCAGCTAGTTTTTCAGGAGCTCCTGCTGGGATCTGCTATATATGTGACCCATGCTGTCTAAAGAAAAAGATTAGTTTTATGAAATTGTCATTAAAGGATTAGAATACACACAGAATAAGAAACGTTTGAGAATGTTGGTTCATCCATGCGTTACTGCCATCCTCACCAGGCATGTACAGTTTTTAACATTTGCTTTTAATTTAATCTCGTGGGAAATCGTGCACTGGTACGTGTCTAAGGAAAACACCTAGAAAACTGAATAAGTGTGCAAAAGATCAAAATCCCCTCTGCTTTGTCTCCCTGGAAACTAGCCTAACTGTATGACAGGAGGCCCTGGTTAGTGAGTATTACAAGCAAAATAGCAGAAAAAAGCCAGATAAAATGTAAGGGTGGGCATAAAGTCAAGCTCTAAAACACCACACCGTAAATGGTGATGGTCAAATATGGAGTTAACTTGGGATTTCACTGTCTATCTTGTTCAGTTTTCAAGGAGAAATAACCTGATCAATGCCAACCCAGTGTTGTTTTGGGGACAATTCCAAAGAAAAATCTCAAGAGAGACCTTACATTATAAATTGAGCTTCATCACACCATCTCACAACATCAAAGTTAATCAGGTCTTTTAAAGAGATTGTAGGACTGGTTGTTTATGTTGAGACAATTTTTAAAGTGGTTTAAAAAGAAGAGTATACAATTTCATGGAGGAAAAGGCTA
The DNA here is from genome assembly GCF_964106645.2 of Podarcis pityusensis. NCBI lineage: Eukaryota > Metazoa > Chordata > Lepidosauria > Squamata > Lacertidae > Podarcis > Podarcis pityusensis. The sequence continues at coordinate 53,266,876 of NC_138027.1, forward strand.
ACAATGGGTACTAGCCACAATAGCTAAGTTCTCTCTCTACTTTTGGTAGCAGTATTTATGGGTTCCTTTGGGTCTTCTCTTGGCAAAGTGTCTATCACTGTACAGAAACTGCAATCATTGTGTCATGCCTGGACATTAACTTAAGTAACAACTATGGAAACTAACTTTATTTTCCATAGCCCTTCTCCTTGACCACCACTTAACACCACAGTAATATTTTGGAACTTTGAGGTTTCCTTGAAGATGTTGCGGAAATATTTCTGGTATGCATTTATACCCTTGAGACTTGAACAAGACTTGAGACTTAATACATTGAGACTTGAATACACCCCAGACTTTTGGGAAACAAATGGTTAACTAGAACAACAAAGATAAATCAGAAGTACATTTTATCATATGAAGATGAGGGAGTTCACATACTTATATCTGAACAAATGTTAATTGACATAAACCTTAATAAATAGCATGCTAACAATAGGCTAATTTTATGAATTTAAAGCTAAGCAGGCAAGCTACCAGTTCTACAAGCACACATGAAATGTTATAATGCAGTATAATTAGGGAAAGATGGGGCAGGGAAGGATGTTGTGAACTGGAATATTTGGCTGAAGAGAGGAAGGTAGTATCAGAAGGCAAATGGTGATATGCCTGCAGAAAGCTCTGAGCTAGGTGGCATCCATTGCCATCTCGTAAAAGACACTTCAGTTTGTCTGGATATATTTGTGCTTGCCCAAAGCATATTTTGAGGTGGGCACCTCCAGCTCCTTTTTGGGGGTACATATTCTGGCTATAATTGGTGTGCACAGATGCCTTTGTTTGTAGCATGTGCTCACACTAAACTCTGGGCTGGAAGGCACTCTCCCATTTCTGGAGTGTATGCTGTCTCAAAGCATATTTTGGGGTGGACACCCAGAGTTTCTTTTTCTTTTTTAATGTATATCGGCAATTGCTGGTTTGCTTCAACATCCTTAACTCTGCCATTATGTGCCCACAGAAAGCTCTGGGCTGAGCAGGACCCACAAGTGTCTCTTAGAGGAGAGTTTCCTGTTTGCTTTTGTGTATGAGTTGTGCTTGCCCAAAGCATATTTTGTGATGGATACTGCCAGTTACTTATGCCCCCCATCCAATATACTTTAGCTATTGTTGGTGTGCCTAGGTGCCCTTGTCCATGGTATGCACCATAGGAAGCTCTGTGCTGAGCAGCATCCATTGGCATCTTGTAGTAGATGACACTTTCCCATTTGCTTAAGTGTGTGGCTAGTGCTGTCCCAAAGCATATGTTTGGGGTGGGCACCTTCAGTTACCGTACTTATTATATTTATATATTGGTGACTGTTGCCTTGCTTTGATACACTTGACTGTCCCCTGTGTCCACAAGAAGCTCAGGGCTCAGCAGGATCCATTGGCACCTTGGAGAGGATGATCCATTTGCTTGTGCTTGCCTAAAGCATGTTTTGGGGTGGGCACCCCCACTTACTTATTTTATGGTGTTCTACAATCATGTATTGATGAGCATTTTGAAAGCATCATTTTGACTGAGTAACATTAACTGATCATGTACATATACGGGGTGGCCCAACGTTTATTCTGGGGATCAGGGCATATAAACTTTAGAGTTCAGGAATATACATGAACTTCCCTTGTGACAGAGACTCCTGCTACGTGTACGTGTGTGTGCAGGCAATTCCCTTTCCCCTCCCTAGTTTGACACTACAGAAATACTGGGCTGGCGGATGCACTGGAGGAACCAAGTTGTGCTGACGTTCCTGCAACACCGAAGCACCTGCGTGCGCTCGTGTAACCACTTATCGTGGGAATTGTCTCAAGCGCTGTTGCCGTTTGCGTGTGCGGAAATTTCCCTTTCCTTCCTGACGGGGATTTCAGGCCGAAAACCCGCGTAAGCGACAGGTGCTTCTGGAAGCTTCGGGAACGCCAGCGAGGCGTGTAGGAGCGCAGCTCCAACCCACGTCCGCGTCTCGTGGTTGTTTCGAGAACGGCTTGCAAGCAACCGGCAATGGGGGGTGTGGGATATACGGTGTTACGTCGCAGAGGCGGCTTTCACGTGTAGGGCCAGAGCTTTGCCGCTGACTTCCCCTCAAGGGGGGAGAGGAGCGCACGAGGAAGGGAGGCGGGACCGAGTGGAAATTTCCACTCCCTGCAGTAGCAGCCGCGGCTACGGGGGGAAGGGCGGGACCGGCGGCGCTGCAGGGATGGCGAGGGAGGCGGCGCCTGGAGGTCGCCGAGCGCGCTTCATTCAGCTCGACCTTCAGGACTCTCTCGCTTAGGATAAAAGCGCCGCCCTGCCTTCTTCCCGGCGCAATTGGGAGCGCTCCGTGTCCGAAGGAGCCCCATTCATTCAGCCCGGGAAGAGCGGAGCGGCGAGGGAGGGGGCGCCTGACGCCATCGAAGGGGGGCGGTGCCGCCGCCGCGGGAGCGCGCGCAGACGGCCCCTTTTAAAAGCGCCCCGCGCGCCTCGCGCCTCCTAGTCGGCACAACGCGGGACCAGCGGCGTGTCTGAACGGCGCTTGCACAGCATCACGCCGGCGCTCTGCTTTGCCCCTTCCGCCAGCCGCCCCACCTACTTCACCACCTCTTCTGCAAAAGATGCCTCGCTATGAGCTGGCTTTGATCCTAAAAGCCATGCAGAGGGTGAGTATCTCTGTGTGTGTCCGTAGCAGGGGCGCTGCGCCCTCGCCCTTCCTCGCTGCCCTTCTCGCGTCCCTCAGTCGCAGCTGCTCTCTGAGCTTCCCGCGCCTGCCCGGCTTCCATTTCCCGGCCGGGCCTCCCCTTCCCCTTCCGCCAGCCCTGTGCGTCCGCCCTTCCTCTCGTCCCCTCGGCGCGGAAAGAACACGCTTCTTCCACTCCGTTCCCTTTTCACACGTGCTCGGGCGCTGTGGTGGTGCTAGGGGAACGAGGGCTCCCTTAAGGAAAACGTGGGGTTGGCGCTTGCCCCCTTACGCTACAACGCTTTGCTCTCCCCGACCCGCAGCGCACGTGTACTTCCACTCGCGAACAAAAAATAAAAAAGGGGGCAGGGGAGAGAAAGTGTCAATAGAATTGGTTGCTCTAGTTTTAAAAGGCAAAATCTTCGAGGGGGCGGGTGTTCAGGAAGCACGGGCTGCATTGGGTCTAGCGAGCCACATGCGAGGTTTTCCTTTTTCACACAGACGTGGCGCGGCGGCCTCGTGTCGTTCCTTGGCAACGTTTTGTGGTCGCTGCCCAAACACCCCGGTTCATTTTCGCGCATTTGGAGCAGGGGCTCTACTAGTTGCCTGGGTGCATTATTGCCGGGCGTCGTTTACGATTCCCTTCCCCTCTTAAATTTCCAGTATGTACGGAAGCATGAATTAATTCCGTACATCTGTACCGGGGCTGCCTAAAGCGAAGAACTTGTTTTGAATATTTGCCGCCATCGTAACTCGCTGAGCTTCCGGGATGCTGGCGGCGTTGTACAGTAGAGTAGACCGCTTGCTGGGTTGGTTTCTTGTTAAATAAGCGAGTGTAATTGGTGGTCTGCTAAAAAGCTGCTGGTCGGTGCTGCTGGCTGTAATAGCCCCAGTAGAGGGCCCATTACATAGAAGCCAACTCCTTGGGGCCGAGGTCCCTTCATGTGCCCCTTAAAATAATTTTGAGGGGCACCCCCCACAAGTCGATAGGCATTGTCATTCAAACACTGTGCGGTGCACCGCATCATGTGATCAATTATGTGGGGCAGGGCTTACCCCCCCCCCTATATTTTGTTCAAGTTGGTACCCCTGGCTTGTAACAGCCTCGGAGCCCCTGCTTTTCATGCTGAACGTCCCAGGTTTAATCCCCAGCAGCTCCAGCTAAGAAAATTGCCTGCTTGAAAGACTGCAGGGACTGAGATAAGACTGGACTAGTGGTCTGACACTGTATAAGACAGATCTCTAGGCAGATGAAAACTATCTCTAGGTGTGCGACATAATATTCCGCAAAAAATGTAGACTAGAGTACAAATGTGACAAGTAAGTTCCTGCCCATTTTCTCAGTTTAATCAATTCACAAAAACAGGGATTATTGTGCAATAGGTTCTAACAATTACCTGCCAGTGCAAACCTATGCATGCATGCATGCTCAGAAGTGAGTCCTACTGAATTCAGTGAGATTTACATTCTTGAATAAGTTTGTATAGAATTTTAGCCTGAATACAGCAACCTGTAGCTTTGCTTACACAGATTATCACTTAGTAAAAGTTAGCTGTACAGATTAGAAGATGAAGTCTGCGTTCTGTGCACACACTTCTTGAACGTAATTGCCAGGTTTGATTTGGATCTCGGTTTATTTGAAAAATTGTGTGTATTCCTATTTTTTGAATTTTCTGGAGAGTGTGGGTGCCCAGTTATTTCCATTTGTTTTAGGTCTGACTTCAATATTTTAGCATAGAACTTCACATATTGCATATTGAAAAACAAACACCTAAGTTTGAGATACGGTCTTGAATACTGTGGCTTTTGTGAACCCCTGATGTTCCTCTTAAGTACAGAGAGATGCTCAGTTGTAGACTGAATCTTGTTTCTCATTCTCAGATGTTAGAGCAACTTTCTAAAATACCTTTCAGAGAGCGTGAGGACAGAAACTGTCTAAACAATCTGCGGTAACCAGCCTTCTGAGCCAAAAGTGCATGGGAACCTTTGGATCAGTGTTAGGATAATCTTAACTAGAGATGTATAAGGACACATGGCAGCAGCTTCAGAGTAGCACGTTTGGGGTTCTGTGCATGGTCAGGGTTGATGGAAGCACCACATTAGTTACCCTGTAGTAATGAGTTGGTTCTGTTCCAACCAGCAGTGCAATCTTATTTTTCTTAAGAGAGAAAGGATGAAAAAGAAGCAAGTATTTTAAGTGGGCCCTTTGATTCATGTTGGGTGTAAAGTGTACCCTGAACTTTAAAAGGCTATGAAACCTACTCTTTTTGCAGTAAATCTTTGTTGTAAATCCCAAATGTTCACAGTATTTGCTAGCTACATAGAATATGGAAATGCAGCATAGAGAGTTGGCTGCCTTATGCTCATACGCTTAATTTTTCAGTTCTGAACCTATTTTGATGTTGGGAGTAAGAGCCCATTTCATTGGAAGTCACTTCTAAATAAAAATTCTGTTTAGTAGGTTTGAGGTGTCTCTCTTAATTGCTGCTCTGTACATTCACCAGGAGAGGGTGATAAGATATGCTTATTGCTAAAGCCGTCTTCCTAGAAGAGGAGGCTTTTCATTTGACCTCATTCATAAAAATCTGGTTCACTCTGCTCAACTTGTTAACTCATCAACTTTGAGCAAATATTCTATATCTATAGTTAAATTAACTCTGATTTTCAATATAAAGTTAAGCAAATAAATACTTAAATTTATTTTGGGATTTTTGAACTCTTTTCCTTTTTAATCATTATCAATTTTCAAAAAATAGTAATACAATATAGCAGCTACTTTTTACAAAAAATTCAAGTATATTTTGGTTTCTCATTTTAGTGGAAGAGCACATGTAGAGGTGTAGTGGACAGTGTGTTAGGCAGGCTTTGTTACAGAGGTGCAAGTTAATAAAGGAAACAAAAAAGAAGAAAGGAAAAGACATTAAATGCATGAAAGAAAGGAACAAGAGTGGAGGAAGAACACAAAACATTTTGCTTTACCTCTTAGCATTATGAGTACATGCTGTAATTCCTCAGTCTCCGTGGGAAGTAATCTGGGGAAATGGACTTGTCTTTATTCACCTTGTTTGTTTTTTCCAAGACACAATTATACTTTTCTATTAAAAAAGGGGGCGGAGTATTTTCTTAGTTGCATTTGGCAAGGCTAGTATAGACCTCTTTGTATTTTAGGGGTGCCCACTATTACCTATTGGTTGCTTTGAGTCCTTCCATTAATTGATTGCTTTAAAAATTGACAAATATTTTATTGCCTGTAAAGGTGCTTTGCAGTTGGACCATGTCAGACATGTGATTTGCCATGCTTGCTTACCTAGTGGTTGATTCGAGATGAGCAGATGAATGTCCAACTACATTCCATCTAGCCATGTAGTAGTAGCCCTGTAAGGCAGGGGTGGTGAGTACTCAGCAGTGAGTAGGGATACCTCATTCTCTCCTTTTCTTCCTGCACTGTCAGCTCTGTTGAGAAGGTCAGACTCCAGAGGTGTGAATTGATAGGTTGTAGCAGGATCCCATTCCCTCACATTATTGTCACTTCATCAGTTTGGACTTTCCTTGTGTCTTCCCGCCCTATATGCCTTCTCTCCCTCACCTGCATGAAATTAGGCTGAGAGCCTCAAATGCCCATCTCTTCATTTGTTGTGACTGTAGGGTTTGGAGGCCCAAATGTGATTGGCAGCAGACCTGTTCCTTTAAATTTGAGTCTGTTTCACTCGTGTAGTTCTTGAGATGAGGACTACAAGTAGGGCAGGATGTGCGAGGGAATTTCAGCAATTCCCACCCACACAATTGTTTGGCAGTTTCATTTTTTTTCTGCTCTACATATACACCTTTAAAGACATGGACCTGCTGCCATCCTGTTTGCTAGGGGTCTGTATTGTGCTTGAATTATATGAACTTGTTCTGAAAACTTGTTAAAACAATCTAAGGATGCTGTTGCTTTTAGTCTTTGTTCTTAGTTGTAGTTTTTGCATTACTTTGTTCTTACAGAATTAAAATGTTTATAATGAGTTACTTGTAACCTGCCTTTCTCATTTTGCAGAAAGGTGAGCTAGAAATATTGGGCATAAAAGGATGAATACAAAGGTGGCCTAAAGGATCTGATATTGCTGATCCGTTACTGTTGGGTGCTTGCATTTCATTGTAGTTAGTTCTGTAATAATAGCAATGAAAAATGTTCTCATTTAGTACTAGCACTAATATTGAAGAATTATAGTTCCTGTTACTGTTGAGCATTTGATAACAACAATTCACTTGATGCCATTAGGGCTGTATAAACAGTTTATTAGCACAGGTAAATATTTATTTAAAGTAGCTTCTGTCATGTGGATCACCTCTTATTTTGAGTAGAAGGATGTGATCATACGAGAAAATTAGTCATATGTACAGTATAAGGCAAGAGTGGCAGAAAGTAGATCATAGTGGATCACTGACCAGTTTCTGTGTAGATGATCTAGTGTCTGTTGGTTGCTGGAACTCTTGTGAAGAATGCAGATCTAAGTCTGAAACTTACTCTAATTGGAACTTGGTGCTGTCCAGGTTTTGATGGACTTAAGCTTTCATCAGCCCCAGCCAGCATGACAAATGGTCAAGTATTTGTAGGGAGTTGTAGCAAATGGTCCAACAACATCTAGAGGGTACTAGATTGGAGAGGGCTTGTGTAACGGCTGAACATCTGACAACAAACAAATGAAAGGGTTACAGGCAAGAAGAACAAAATGCACCATTTTGAATGCAGAGATAGCAGTCAATTTGCATTGTTAAGAACCCAGTTAACAGATAAACTGATTATAGTATAGCGTACAAGATGTACAATAAACTATTTGTAACACAAAACTTTGCCACTCTATTTTATCCAAGGCTAATGAAGGAATGACATTTTTATTTAGCAGCGTTAAACAGCACTTTTGAGTAGAGTTTGTTTTTTGTGTACTAGAAGATTTTAGTTTGGCTGATTGGAAAGGGTTTGAAAGGGATCATTGAGGATGATCTCTGCTGTGCCCAACTGCGGCTTCATCTGCAGAGACCTTTCTAAAACAAAAACAAAAAACAAAAACAAAAAGCCAAAACGTTGATAGTTGGCTGTTCAGAATGGGGTCTAGTTGCTCCTAATGGGCGCCATTGGATCAGAATATTAATATTCTTCAGTGTCCCTTAATATTTCACCTTCCTATTGTAGACATCTTTATTATATTGGTTTTGCAAATCTCCAAGCCAGGAATAGGCAAACTCCAGCTCTCCAGATGTTTTTGAGACTACAATTCCCATCATCCCTGACCACTGGTCCTGTTAGCTAGCGATGATGGGAATTGTAGTTCCAAAACATCTGGAGGACCGGAGTTTGCTTATGCCTACTCTAAGCCAATAACAAGGCTTACGCTGGCGTGTATTGAATTTTGGTAAACTTAAGTTTTATAGGTTTATATGGGCAATCTGTTTCAATGTATGGTTATGTGAACCATGCACACCAGTCATCTAACATGGAGCATTTTAGTTTTGTACGTTTGAGTTCACATCTGCTTGTATCCTGCTATTCTTGCTTCTTTCCTGTGTGTTTACTTACACCCACTCCCCCGCCTTTGATTTCCTCATTCCCTATGTTCTTGGAACTTGTTAATGACTTACCTTGTTTATGAATATTTTCCTTTTCCCTACAGTTTCCTGTTGCTAGAAAAATGGGGGGCCTTTTCAGCTTTTAAGGAAACAAAATGGGGCTTATAAAAAGGAAACAAAGATCAAAGCTCTGTTGATTTTATAGATTGATGCACAGAACCCCCCCAAACAACAACAACAACAACAACAACAACACTTTCTGCAAATGTACAGAGATAACTTATGGAACAGAGTTAGATAGACACATGGGGGGCACTTACAAAGACAGAAGAAGGGCAGGTATATTGTGTCAAGTTCTGTAGAAAGTAATTAAACCACAGAAGGTGGGACTGCAATGGCACAGAACATGATCTAGTCCATCTTAGGTTTCCATGCTAAAATTAATTTTTGTCAGGCCTTCCATGTTCTTGCCTTCCCCTGCCCCATTACTTTACAGTCTTTTTGAACATGTTACACAAGTCAAACCCAAAGTAAAAGACTGTGTAATTGTACAATACATTGCAATATCTATGCAGTGTTGGGTTATGATGTGATTTTTGCCTCTAGTGTATCAAGGGCAGCACTGGAGAGTCAGGTGGTGGTGTAGACCTATTTTATGTCATAGAACATCAGTCTTCGTACTTCATTTCAGTGTTAGAAACTCAGATATATAAACCAGGCACCAAATGGCACCTTAAGCTGAGGTTACAGGTGCCAAAACAGAATGTCTAGCTGCCATTTTGGGGCAAGACGGCTCTAAAGTCTTTATTTTTCAAATGATGGACTGACTGTGATTGATTCTCAGTTAAACATCTGGCTAGTTCAGATGACAACCTTGAGCTAGGTTAAGAGCTTGTAGAACTCAAAGAAGAAAGTTCCTTGATCCAGGGACAGTCCACATATATATTGGTCCATTCCAACCTCTCTTTCTTAATGGTGACATGGACTATTCATAATGTAAGAATATTCTTCACAACTGTGAGCAGGGCAGTGGGGTAAGTGAAGACAAGCGACAACAATTAGCTATAATGTTCGCTGCTCCTGCTCAGGCTGCAAAGAAAAAGCATTTTGATTCCAGAAATTCATTCCTGTTGTACAGATAAAATATAACTGATGGAATTCTGCAGGGTGGGGCATTAGTGTGTAAAAACAGTCCAGATCCAAGGATCCCCAGGCGTGCACCTCCAGAATGTGAAAATGTCAGGCCATCTTCACTTGGTCGCAAGTGGCCAATAGCCAGGTGCAAAATGCCCCTGGTGCTTGGCTAATTTTGAACACTGCTCCAGTTGCACTATAAACCCCTACTGCCTGTGCCATAGATTATTCATCCATGTCTTATAAATTATGGACATTTACATGCTGGATTGTCTAGGCTCCCCTGTCCTAGTTCCTCCTCAACACTCCTAGGTTGTTACCTACTTCCTATTGTACATTCCCAACTGCTGTCATCATTATGGTTGGGAAAATGCACAGTGCTATGATGTGCGTGAGAGGATACATGGTTTTTCATTCTAGACTTTAAAATAAGTCTGTAATAATACTGCATTCAGAGAGATGGTATGTGCATGTAGGTGCCATAACACTACATTTCTCTGATCTGGGGAAGTGTAGTGGACTTGGCAATTGGAGAGGGCAATGTACGGTGAAGGAACATAGTGTGCAGTGTGCCACTCAGTTAAATTTTTGCTGCAGTTGTGTCAGTGGTGTATTATATATGTAATCTACTGCTACAGCACTATTCAGTGACATTGGCTGTACACAGAATCAGTTTGAAAATCAATGATAAATTTAGATGAATTGTAAATGTGATGTGATCATGTATATCCTGAATAAAGTCTGATAGTGTCTGTGTGGTGTTGATGTATCATTTTGAATATAAAAATTTCTCTGGCCAGAAAGATACATATTTTTATACTGCTGCAAATCTGCCATCTTGTTCCAAGAAAACAATACACATTCTGTTAGTTTATTAGTGAACTCTGTTTACAGTCTATGAAAGAAATTTCATGCCTGAGATGCAGAATTCTTCATAACATTTACAAGGGAAGAAAAGCTCTATTCAACTACTTGTTATGACAAAATTCAATTTTTTTCCTGATACTTGGTAAAAGCCTTTTCTAATTCAATCTCTGTCTTTTGTCTTTGCTACCTTGCAGGGTTGGTACTGTAGGCCTCACTAGACTTAGCTGCAACTAAGAATTTCTCCTACATCAACCAAGTTAATGGTGATGCTCTTGTGGATTGGTGAATAAAAGTGCGTGCTAAATATTTCAGAAGCGCAGAAAACAATTTTTTCTTCTCAAAGTTGTACCACAACCACTACCATCAAGATAGCAAACCAATGGACAAAGAATTTGATCCACAGTATTTGTAAAACTAAAGATTTGTTTTACTAAGGCTTGAGGTCTGTGACCTGGACATCAGCTTTTGGAAGCTCCTTTGTTTACAGAAATGAGGGCGGCTTTGGAACCAGCAGACATTGCCATTGTGGCACTGTATTTTGTGCTTGTGCTGTGCATAGGCTTTTTTGCCATGTGGAAATACAATCGGAGCACTATAAGTGGGTACTTCCTGGCAGGGCGATCTATGACATGGATGGCAATTGGTGCTTCCTTGTTTGTGAGCAACATTGGGAGTGAACACTTCATTGGGCTTGCAGGATCTGGAGCAGCAAGCGGATTTGCCGTGGGAGCATGGGAACTCAATGCCTTAATGCTTTTGCAACTCTTAGGATGGATCTTTGTTCCGGTTTACATACATTCTGGAATATACACCATGCCTGGATACTTATCCAAACGTTTTGGAGGGCATAGAATTCAAGTATACTTTGCCATGTTGTCTCTAATTCTGTATATCTTCACCAAACTTTCAGTGGATTTGTATTCAGGTGCATTGTTTATTCAAGAATCACTAGGCTGGAATATTTATTTGTCGGTAATACTGCTGATTGGAATGACTGCACTGCTGACTGTGACTGGGGGTCTTGTGGCAGTTATCTACACAGACACTATTCAAGCTTTGCTTATGATTATTGGTGCCCTCACCCTTATGATTATAAGCATGGTAGAAGTTGGTGGATTTGAAGAGCTGAAAAGAAAGTACATGTTGGCAAAACCAAATGTTACATCGATCTTGTTGACTTACAACCTTTCCAATACGAATTCCTGTCATGTTGATCCAAAGCCTGATTCGCTGAGAATGTTACGTGAACCAACAGATGAAGATGTTCCGTGGCCTGGTTTCCTTTTTGGACAGACGCCAGCTTCTGTTTGGTACTGGTGTGCCGACCAAGTCATCGTTCAGAGGGTTTTAGCAGCAAAAAACATTGCTCATGCCAAAGGATCCACCCTAATGGCAGGTTTCTTAAAGCTTCTGCCTATGTTCCTTATAGTTATTCCAGGTATGATTTCACGAATACTGTTTGCAGATGATATTGCGTGTATCAATCCAGAGCATTGTATGCAAGTTTGTGGAAGCAGAGCTGGGTGTTCTAACATTGCCTATCCACGTTTGGTAATGAAACTTGTTCCTGTTGGCCTACGAGGCCTCATGATGGCTGTAATGATTGCTGCACTGATGAGTGATTTGGATTCTATCTTTAATAGTGCCAGTACCATATTCACACTTGATATCTACAAGCTCCTCATACGGAAGAATGCATCATCTAGAGAACTGATGATTGTTGGAAGAGTTTTCGTTGCTTTCATGGTGGCAATAAGCATTGCCTGGGTCCCAATTATAGTGGAAATGCAAGGAGGTCAGATGTATCTCTATATACAAGAGGTAGCAGACTATCTGACTCCACCAGTGGCTGCTATTTTTCTCTTGGGTGTATTTTGGAAGCGTTGCAATGAGCAGGGGGTCTTCTTTGGTGGAATGGTTGGATTTGCCTTGGGAGCTGTACGACTTATACTGGCATTTATCTATCGTGTTCCTGAGTGTGACCAGCCAGACACAAGACCATACTTTATCAAAAGTATCCATTACATGTATGTTGCTACCGCACTGTTTTGGATCACTGGAATTACTGCTATAGTAGTAAGCTTGCTTACACCACCACCCTCAAAAGAACAAATTCGGACGACAACATTTTGGTCTATGAGAAACAAGACCGTAAAGGAAAGCGCTTCAGCAGGCAGTTCGTTCAAAGCACAAGGGAAGACCATCTTAAAATACAGCGACACTTCAAATCATATCACTTCAAATGGGAAATCTGAAGAAAATATTAAAAATGATCAGCCTGAAAATGTTAATCTCTTAATTACTTGCAGAGATGAGAGCAATCCAGTGATATCTTTAAGCAACTCTGAAGTTGAGACTCCAGTTGATAGTTATTCTAATGGACAGGCAGCTCTTATGGGTAAAGAGAAGACTGGTGAAGAGACTGAAAGTAGTGACAGACACTGGAAATTCATAGATTGGTTCTGTGGCTTTAAAAGCAAAAACATGAACAGTCCAGTCAGAGATAAGGGGGAAGAAGAGACTATGTGTCTACAAATGCTGGAAGAGACTCCAAAAGCTAAATTAATACTAAACAGTGGACTATTTTGTGTGTGTTCAGTTGGAATATTCATGTTTGTTTATTTCTCTGTGTGAACAAATGATGAATTTTATTTGGTCAGATATACAGAAGTAGAGATAGAGGTCCTTGGAGAAATATTTATATATCTGTGTGTGTGTGTGTGTGTGTGTGTCTTAGTCTTATATCTCAGGATTCCTTTACGCTTTTATCGTCAGCCAAATTATTTTTCAACCTTTTTGAAAATCATTAGACGTTTTATATGTTAGCATTTCTGTTTTAATGCAAAATGTTTGTGGGATTAAGTGCAGTACTAAATGTTGGGTTTTTGTATACCAAAGTAAGAGATAAATGTGTGTTGAGAGGTAAAATATTAAAGAACTCTCAGAGGTCCAGCAAAAGTGAAAAAAGTGTTATAGTTAAAAGGGGCAAAACTATACATTATGAAGAGCATTCCAGAGTATTTTTGAGTGTCAGAAGATGATATCTTTTAGGAATCGTAATCAAGTAACTTTCTGTGATTTCTCCCTATATTCTTAAAACATCAGATCTATGTTCCTAACAACAACAAAAAGAAAAAAGACACCAGTATTCTAATTAAATATTATGTGATCGCTGAAATTTTGCATTGCTGAATCTATAATTCCCTTTTTTCCTTTCTAGATAAAACCACATATTTATTTTAAAACACTTCAGTCTTGCTAGCTGTTAGAAACCTGAATATACAAATAAAAACAGAAGATACAACTAAATTCTACTCAGAGTAGACCCATTGAAATCAATTGACTTTTTAAAAAGTTGAATATTGCCTATTAGCCTTCAAAGTTATGCAGAAAGAATGTTTCAGATGATGGACAGGGGAGTCTGACTTGCATATTCTCTTCACAAAACCAAATACTCAGTGTATATCTGAATTTTCCTGTGCTTGAATTTTGCACGTTAAAAATAAAAGAATTACAATTGCAAAAGGAAATATCCTAGCGCCGCTTCACAAAGCCAGCTTCTTTATTTGTTGTATAATGATCTGTCTGAAACAGTTCACAATTGGATATGGAAGCAACAAATAGCACAAGCCTTCTATGAGGACAATGAGTCTGTACAAAATTAGGCAAAATAATATTCCAAACTTCTTTTTAAAATTGTATGTGGTTTTATTTTTGTTAGGCTGAGTAGGAACAGAGAGGGAGAATTAAACTACTTCGCTTTTCCCCTTTAAAAAAAGAAACATCTCCACCTACTGGTTTCAATATATGTGTAGGCTGCATGTTGAGACTACATGTCTCCTACAGATACTTTGAGAAGTGTAGTTTAGTAAGTAAGGCTCTGGTAATGAAAGCAGAACTGATTTAAATGGGGTTATTCCAGCACATCCATGGATACTCAGCAACAGTAATATTTTTACTTCAGTACGCAGGCAAGCATATGAACTGTTCCTTGTCCTCCCTCTACCCCACCCCACCCCACCCCCCAAAGCTTAGAGTATAATGCTAGAGAAGAACTTCCAGTTTGGTGGCTGCTGCTGCTGTAGCAAGAAGGACTGCCCCCCCCCCCCAATCCTGGTGCCTTGAATGCTTCCGTAGCAGTGTGGAGAAGGACAGGGGAGCATGCCTTCTGCAGCACTGCAGCCACAAGGTTGTGGGCCCATAGAGGTGGGAACCAGCAATTAAGAGCAAATTTTGGAACTCTTAATGAGAACTCTTTCCCAAAGTCAATTTTATTGCTAGCTCCGATTCAAAAAGGGCCTAGTTTGTCCTAGGGTTCAACGCTCCAGTTTAATAAAAAGAGCATTCTGGTAATAGTTATGGAATGTAACACTGAGAGCTGAGATCCCATGCCGAATAAATATTTTTTATATATACAAACTTTGTGCTTCTGCCTTGCAAATGCAAGGTGTCCTGAAACAGCTGAAAACAATACTTTATTCAGGGTTTCCCAAACTTGGATCTCCAGCTGTTTGGGGAAGTACAGTTCCTATCATCTCTGACCACTGGTCCTGTTAGCTAGGGATGATGGGAGTTGTAATCAGCTGGAGACCCAAGTTTGGGAAACCCTGTATTTAATAACAAAATCAATTTGGTATCATTTTCAGTTCTTTTCAGTTTCTTCCATACTACTTATCAGTGGAACAACTGGCTTACTAAGGTGACAGTTTTTACTAAATGGTTGTAGACTATGTATAGAACTAATGCATATATTCTGAACTATTGATTTTAAGCTTGTATAACTGATATAGTTTTTAAAGAACATGCTGTTTAAATGCACTACAGAGACTTTGGCTTGAACAGCCTCTGTTGATGATTATGAATTGAGACCTTGCTTGTGTACTGGGCCAAGAGTTTATTTAAACCAGTGGCCTTCCAGGGTCAAAGGAAGGGGGTGATACAAGCTTTGAGATGGGTAAGTACCATCATTGCTAAGTGCTAGAGGATAGTTGCTATTTCTGGCACTTGTAGAGATGGTTTTGTTGACTGCATTGCCAGTTGTCATGTTGCAGGTGGACTAACTCAGGAATTAATTTGGCTCCCACTTTTCTTCCCTAAGATGCCTTGTGTAAACTAAGCCATTTTCCGGGCCTTACAGCCACATTAAAATAGCAATGTCTAATACTTCCTCGGTCCCAATCCCAAGTCATTTAATACGTTTGCAGTATTATGAATGTAAATGGCAGAGTTTGTGGATCTATTTTAAATGGACTCTTAATGCAATACAGCCATATTCCAAGTGACAATGCAGCACTTAAACACCTAAATATTGAATCATTTCACAGTTTTAACAATAGTTAGAAAGGTTTGCCAAAGTCCACAGAACAAATTTACCTGCCAGTTTTCCATTTGGGCCTTCTTTTCTCTTTCCTTACCAATGATGCATGGTTTGTGCAGATAAATAGCTTGCAATATTATGTCTTCATTTAGACAGCTGTATGGCAACTTCTAATTTTTTTTCAGCATACTTACCTCTCTTTACTTCTGGGCTCTCCTGGGATTGTGTTGTTCTAAAACAGAGACTGCCTATCACTTTAAGTTGTGTGAGATAAATCCTGCTGGTTAACCACAGTGGTTGGGAACACTCAGGATGAAACATGTTTTAAGAGAACTGTGCTGGATCAAACCAAGGGTCCATCTAGCCCAGTACCCAGCTTGCCACAGTGGCCTAGGGGTTTGCCCCCTTGCTGTATTCTAGACTCCAAACCAAGCTAAAACAAACTAGTGCATCAAGCCATGGATAACTTGATTTGTTAACTAATGGGTTAGAACTAACTATAGTTCCAAGTTCATACCCAATACGGAATTCTTGTTTATTTGTCTGTGGAGCAGAGGAAAATGGGAGCATGCAAGTCTTTCACTTGCCGTGGCTTGTTCATCCTCCTCTTCCTCTTCCTCCCTTATACTAGTAGAACCTGGGACTATCCAGTAAAGCTGAAAGTTGGAAGACTAAGGATAAACAAAAGAAAATACTTTGCCACACAGTGCAGAGTTAAACTGGTATTTGCTTCCACAAGATACATTGATGGACACCAACTTGGATGACTTAAAAAGAAGATTAGACAAATGCATGTAGAATAAAGCTGTGTTTGGCCTCCACTGTCAGTGGCAGTATGCCTCTGCTTACCAGTTGCTGGAAAGAACAAATGGGGGAGAGATGGAGCACTCAGGTCGTGCTTGCAAGTTCCCCAGAGACATCTGGTTGGCCACTGTTAGAACAGGATGCAGGACTAAATGGACTTTTGATCTGATGCAGCATGGCTGCTGTTAAGTTAACCTGTTTTACCCAACCTGGTACCTTCCAGATGTTGGGGTTTACAGTTTACATAGTCCCTAAGCATTAGCCATGCTGCCTTGGGCTTTTTGAAGTTGTAGTCATCAAGTGGAGGGCACCAGGTTGAGGAGGGTTGAACTATAGCTAGATTGTTTGAATCCAGCTATTCATTGATGGGCATGCTCTCAGACTAGAACCTGGCAACCCCATTTCCTGCTGTTTGTCTCCTAGCAGACTATATCCTAAGTGTAACTTAGATTATGTGACTTCCTAATTGAGTCCTCCTTTGTTGTAAGAACCATGAACTGAGTTTCCCACATTCCTTTTCCTACCTAACATTCCATTTAGAATATTTTGTATCTATGGTTTCCTTTTAAACTGAGAAAGTAAATGTGTAATAGTGCCTTTTGGTAGCAGAATATAACCTTGTTAGGTTAGTGCATCTCATCTGTGATGAAAATACTTATACCTTGCTGACTCTTCACATTTCTACCAATGCCATTAGGGAACATTATATTTTTCTAAATCTTTCTCTTATGTGTCTTTCTAGTCATGACTAGAAATTTATTTAAACAGCAGGTCGTAGCCTAAATTACTCATTAATGGCTGTTCTGTGTAATGGTCTGTTTTGCTTTAAAACATATGGGGAACCTGTGACCCACTAGATACTAGTGACCATTGATCAGGAAGGATGGGAGTTGCATTGGATGGCCACAGCTTCCCGCTTGCTGCTTTAAAAGAACACCCAGTATGTAGAACAAGTAATCTCTAAAGAATAAAAACGTTTGCTATTTATCTCTGGATTTCTGCATGTTATATAGCCCTCTGATGCTTAACTGTATTTAGCAATGTATACAAGAGAAATTAGTCTCATCACAATGTCTTTAGAGCCTACGTAAAGTAGCTCATAAGCAGACCCTTTTGGCAGTTCATAGAACATAGAGTTGGAAGGGACTCCAAGGGTCATCTAATTCAACCCCCTGCAATGCAGGAATCTCAGCTAAAGCACCCATGACTGATGCACATACAGCCGCTGCTTAAAAACCTCCAATGAAGGAGAGTCCACCATCTTCCAAGGGAGTCCATTCCACTGTTGAACAGCTTTTGCCATCAGAAAGTAGTCGGAATATCTTTTCTTGTAACTTAAAAGCCATTGGTTTGAGTCCTTCCCTCCAGAGCAGGAGAAAACCAATTGCGCTAAGTGGGAATTTGTTTTAATAGCTTCTGAGATTAACACAATGAGCATTCTTAAACTGCTGTAATATCGCCTGCTCTTTCTAATAAATCCTGTCTGTTTAGCAAAATTCTAGCTTTGATCCTCTGAACTCCAGTGGATTTTGTTTGTTTCATTCTATGTTGAATATGCCTTTTATCAGTCTGGAGGTTTGTGGTGTAGACAGAGGGGAACTTTATTTGTTGTATTATACAGTTGGGTATGTGTTTTCTTCCCATTGATCAATACTACTTCCATAGGACCTAAATCTTTTGACCACTATCAGTGGCTATAGCCCTGCATTCTGGAACTAGGCAAGCATTCCAGTGGTGGGCCTAGTTGTTTGTGTGAACATCATTCCGGGTGTCTGGCAATTTATTGCCTTATGTGTGAACATGACACTTAACCAAGCCCTACTTTAGATACCCACATATTTTCATGAATTTAAAATGATGGTTTTTAAACGTTCATTTGCTTATTTAAGCCAACAGAAGCATCAGTCAGAAAACTGTACGTGGGCCTTATTTTTGCATTGTTTTCAGGAACAGCGTAGCTTCTGTTTAGGCAAGTGTTCTTAATTTCCTTTTGTCACCATCTAGAAGTGACAAAAGACTAATGATTGTGTGCTATCCATTCCCCCTTCCTCTCTCCTTTCCATCAGTCATCTGAAAAGTACAATATCTTCCTGGGAAAGGAACGGGTTGGATTGTAGGCTAACAATTACTTATGAAATGTAGACAGAAAAATGTGCTTAGATTGATTTTACAGCTTTATTTTTAAATCATTGTCATAAGGCAAATTGCAGTGTACTGGGTTTATTTCAGTCTCGCCCACCCCTATAAAGTATATATATATATTGAATTCACAAATCTAGTCTTTTAAGGAAAAGATTAAATTGTGTGACGTATTTTAAACGTAGATAGCCACTGTTCGTTTGGTATGCTGTCTGTCTGTGCCTTTAAAAGTATATGTTTTGAAATAAAACTAACATTCTACATGTAATGTTTCAAATCAAAGATGTGTCCGATGTTTAAGGGTTCTTTTGATAGAAATTGTGTATAACTCAGTGGTTTTAAATCTGTTTTAATTAGCTGTAGGGTCATAGTTCTAGAATGAAAGTATATATAATTCAGATGTTTAATTTCACTGTGAGGTCTGTAAATTCTTGTTGGCAAAAAGCTTTTCTTTCGTACAAAACAGTCTGGGGTATGGAGGGTGCTGGTTTAAAACAAAAGGCTTTATTTTTGTTCTGATTGTATCTAATATAAAATGTTATGTAGTGGCATTTGGTGACACTACTTTTCCATAGCATTTATTAGCTTCACTGGGCAAAGCCAGACACTGAGCAATGATGGAAATGACATACAAGAATACTAAGTGTCTAAGAATACATGCTTTTAAATGAGGTGGATATAAAAATAGTTGCTGTGCAAAAAAATTAGTAGTCTTCTTCAAGAAGAAAGCAAATTCTTTTCTAATAATGCTAGATAAATCCTTTTTGTTCATTCTTGGTTTTAAGAACTGTCAGTGTAATGCTACTTATATCGTGTATCTTTTTAATATTACTATTACATTTTTTTAAAGAGACGTGAAGTGTTTTTATTGCTGTTGTACTTTCTGTAGCATTAAATAAATTACAATTGCTTTGGTTTTTTTAAAAGAAACATTAAAAGATTTTGCAGACCAAAAACAAATGTTGTGCAGCATGTCAAATCTTGAACGCCACCCAAACTTTGGGAGAGGGGCAGGAATTAACCAAATGGGCATATAGATGCAATAAATCTACTTGATTTCAGAGCTCTTTGGCCACTTTTTTTAAAATTAAAAAACATACGTATGATCTGAAAAGAATGAAATTTTGAATAAGATACCCATGTAGTAAGGCTATCTAGAAGTGTTATGAAAACAGAGATTTTGTAATTGTCCATTGCTACCACCCACAATTACAAATTTGTCATAGAAAATTGGTTTGATCCAGTGTATAGAACATTGCTAATATGACAGTAAGTAAATTCTGATGAAAAATTCAGTTCTTATTGCTAGCCCTGTGTTTGTTTGTTGTATATTGTGTACTTATTTTGCCTTCTGCATTAGTCTTCAAAATAAACTCTTATTAGAGTATTTGTATAATTAAAACTGTATTTCTTGCAGTTTACATTCCTTTTGAATGTGGAATTTTTGTCCTCTCAGAGTTATTATATGGAAATGTTTCAACTTCTGTACAAAGGTTAAATAAAAGTACAAAATAAAGAAACAAACTCACAAGTATTTTTCAAACTGTTTTGGAACTTGGTAGACAATGTATTAACTTTCTGGTAATATTTTTAAGTCCCAACCACTTGTTTTGCACCTTTCATTGTGAAAGATTCCTAATTGAATCTTCAGTGGTTTATAAACACTCATTTCAGATCAGTTTTGTTTTGAGGAACGGTTTTTGTGAGGCAACAAATGTGCATGACTTATTTCTGATCTCCAGATGAAGAGAGTGAGCACTGTTCACCTAGTGGCAAATATGCTATGCAGGCACACCTTGCGAGTGTTAAACATTCTTATCCATTGGCCTTGCTTCACCTTCCTTGCAAGGCAGGATCCACTGCCCACCTCTCACTCACTAGCAGCTTCTACAGTTTTTCTTCCTTTTTGCTACCCCCTCCCAAACCTCTTTGCAGTGGCAGACCTTGGGATCTATTTAAATTGCTTGCAATAATCCTTCAAAAGCAAGGAAGGATTGTGGTTGTAAACTTAGAACATTGGCTATATTTCTGTTTTGTCCCATCTGCTGACCATACTCAGTATAACCTTAGCACTTAAAATACGCTTCAGTGCTATTGTGGTTTTGGGGTGGTTTATTTTGTTTGTTTTTTGACCCTGAAGATGTAAGAGATACGTGTTCAAGAGCTGCATAGGGTCTTCTTCAGCCAACATTAATTAAAAAAGGCCTTTAACTACAGGCTGCACAACTTATTGTGAAACCTCCCCTTCCGATTTTGTGATCCTGTTTCCCCAGTGGAACATGAAGTAACTCGCATACCTAAAACAATGGTTCTATTGTTGAAACAGATACTTATTTCATACTTGCAAAGACTTCGGTTGCATGCGAAAATTTCTTTCCAACTGGTTTGTATTTTTTCTCCAAAGCCACTCTCCTCTGTGGCAGGAGACACCAAGGAAAAACTAGTGAACACATCAACACAAATGCATTGTCCCAACACACATACAGTGGTACCTCGGGTTAAGTACTTAATTCGTTCTGGAGGTCCGTTCCTAACCTGAAACTGTTCTTAACCTGAGGTACCATTTTAGCTAATGGGGACTCCCACTGCCGCCATGCCACTGCCACTCGATTTCTGTTCTTATCCTGAAGGAAAGTTCTTAACCCGAGGTACTATTTCTGGGTTAGTGGAGTCTGTAACCTGAAGCGTCTGTAACCCAAGGTACCACTGTACACCCACACCGCATATACTTGCACATTCAGGGTCCCTTGGAAATGAGAATCTTCAGACTAAGTTGTATTCTGGAAATCTAGTTGCCGAGGAAGCAAAATATCACACACACACAAATCAAATTCATACATAACAAAAGTGTGCAAGGAGGACAAAATCAAATATTGAGAATGGTCCTTTAATTGCAGGAGATGGGTCTGTTCTTGAACTCCGCAGCTCCTGCCTTCACATTATTTCAGATTACTTGTTCATAACAAGGAGTTTCACTGGAGGGAGGCAAGAATGTGGGGGGGGGGGAGACACACACACACGCTTCACAGATATGGAATGCACTTCTCTGAGTGCTCACTTTCACCGCAGATCAGTCTAAAACATTATATCCTTTTAAATTTAATGTAACGCAATGACCTTTAAACGGAATTGAAAGAAATTATCAGCCTGTGTGGTGTAATACGACAAGCTTGACTTCCTGAGTTAATTACAATATGGGTATAGGTAAAACACACTTCAGAAGTGCATTCCTGGAAACTTGCAGCATTTATAAGAATAGTTATTTGCAGTTGTAATGTTGTAATGTGCAGTATATTAAATATATTTGATGCTGTCAAAAATGCACATTCAGTCTAGAATGTCTCCCATTGAACTCAGTTGGGTGTAATTGTGACGTAACAGGTGCACTATGTTGCTGTTAGTGATTGTTATAGTCTGATACAGCACCCTTGGAGGTGATGAGAGAAGAATCAGAATTCCCCCCTCTCCTTTGACATCTATTCCAGTTCCTCCTTTATTATTTTCTTGCCAGGTAAGTATAGGGGGCAATAGTCATTTACTGCACTACAAACACGTGTCGTCTTCTTTGTGTTTAAAGCCTGAGACAGCTGCAACACTGAAACGCACAGTGGAAGCTTTGATGGAGAGAGGAGCAGTGGTGAGGAATTTGGAAAACCTGGGTGAAAGAACGCTGCCATACAGAATCTCAAAGCACAATCAACGTCACACCAGAGGAGGGTATGAGTTTCACAAGCCTTGAGTCTAGTTTTTAATAGTATTTCTTGCCATGGAATTTTTTTGAAAGGGGAGAAGTTGCAGCCTGACAACATTGGGCGGAGCAGGCAAGCAAAGTAGACAGGCTGGCAGAGTAAGTGGGCAGGTGGGTGGCCCAAGCCGGCCTTCACACTTTTCTCGCATTGCCTCCACTTGCCTGTCCGTTTGCATGCGCACACGTACATCAGGGCAAGGGGAATCCAGGATTCAAATGAGCAGGTGGCCATGCTGGGCAGGCAGAGTGAGCAGGTAGTTGGGTGGTGGTCCAGGCAGAGCTGTAGGCCTTCACATGCTCACTTTTGTCACCACCACCAGCAGTCCTCTCAAAACTCTCCCACCCCCTCTCCTCCATCCTATGATCTCACTGCCGCACTAAGGAGGGAATGAAATAGAAGCAAATCTCTTTACCCTGTGTTGCTGCCCACTTTCTGTTGGTGGTGCAAAAGTCAAGAGGAGATAGACACTCATCTTCATTTCCCTGTCTTCCTTGAGTGGCAGTGGCAACAGAGTCCTGGGATTTGGGCAATTAGTGAGTGGATGCAAGAGTTTGGGGGTGCACCGGGGGTGGTGGCAAATGGCAGTGGGGTGGCAAGTGGGGATGGGTGTGTTGAAGAATCTGTGAGGGATATGGGAGGAGTTTGAAGGAGCTGTGGTGCTATTGGGCGGGGGGAGGTTGGCAAGCAACATGAATAGGTAACCCTTAGCTGTTAAATAAATGCTCAAAGCCGTGATCTAAAGACAAGGTAGGAGCATAGGGGAGAACATTGTGTGCAGCTGAGGTTTGGATGTTGCTGCAACTATTTTTACTGATTAGGGACATGGTGGTCATCAGTTAAAGCTGTGTGTGCTGTTCTTTTCTGCATACACATATCACTTCTTTGGATTGAAGCCCAGGTACAGGATTTACTGTTAAGGGCCTCTTAATTTCCATTGGGTAATTAATGTAACTTAGATACACTTTTCATTTCAGAATTAAACTGTTTCTTTCCAGAAGTAGACTCCACAAAGCACACAAATCTGTTTACTTAACAATTCCAAAATGAGGCACACAGTAATTTGGGTAGATAATTTCATTGTTCATATTTATCTGCTAGTTAATGCAAGCATTGATTCTTTACTATTTCCTTTGTTAAGAAATGCCCTTCATGTAGACACTTCCTTTCCAAGGTAACATTTTTATTTCACCAAAGCCAGTTGGAAACGATAATTATTTATCTTTTGAGATACTAATTCAGGGTTGATTTTATTCCCTTTTGTGTATCTGAAGCAAAGTATATTTTTGAGGGTGTTTTTAATGGTGAAATCATTATTAAAGATGGTTGTGCACAAGTAAAAGAAGAATTATTATTGTAGTTACTGATTTTAAGAGAAATATCTTCAGTCCAAGAAAAAAATGCCTTGGCATTTGAAAATTAAGATGCATTAGATAAATGATTACAGTGGACTGCAGAGTTTATCCTATAATTGCTTAACATTTTGCTGTTAAACTCCCTGAGAATATCTTTTGAAAGAGAAATGCCTGTAAGCAAGGATGGAGAAATGTTGCTAGGCAACCAGGGTCGCACAGAGACTTCATTCAATAATCAAAATAACAACTTGCAGTCTTTCTCCCTGGCATTTGAAGATACAAATGTGCACACCTTGATGGGCAGCCAGTGCAGCTTATTACCTGTTTTCCCTTGCGGATATTTCAAATGATACTGCTGCACAAACTGCAGAGATGCACTTCTGAAATGATAGCCACTCAAAACATGTTCACATTTTAAGAGCTTATTATCTTGTATTTCCCTCCCTTACAATAATCTATATAGTTATATATTTATAAAGAAATGTATTTCTTTATAAAGAAACATATTTCTAACCTGCCCTTCAGTACTAGCTCATTTCCCCAAGGGGGGCATGCAAAACACATATTAAAACTAAGTTTGAAAAATAAACCAGATTAAGAGCATATCTTGCAAACCATGAGGAGTGGAATCAAACCTTTACAAGTGCAGAATAAAAGCATTTAGTGTCTTCCTGAAATTGCAGAGATGAGGTCCATCTAACCTGCCTTGGCTTGTGGGTTCCATAGTCAGGGCACAGCCACAGAAAAGGCCCTGTACATTGCTAAAGAAAGCCCACACCATGGTTTAGTTTCAAAAACAGAACAAAACACTTTCTCTTGCAAATACCCCACACAGGAAGCATTCCTGTGCCTAAGGAGCTGCATGTGGTGAGATAGGAGCAGAGGAAACTGCCTTAAACTGAGCCAGACAATCTAGGTCATTATTGCCTACACTGACTGGCTGTGACTTGGGGGGTTTGCATCTAGGTCTAGGACCGTTTTCAGGTAGGTCCTGGGTCCTACTACTGAGTTACGAGCCTTTCAGCTGCATCTGTTTTGTTTCATGTGCATATGCTGCGCAACCTCACCAAACTCAATAGGTCCCTCATGTTTTGCATCATCTTGATTGTGTGAGAACAAGCAAGTATTGATGTGCGTTGGCATCCAAACTCTGGCAATAAGTACTACAGCTTGCGCTGTGTCTGGAGTTGCATAAGAGTTCAACCCGAGTTTAAATTTACCACTAGCATTTGTGCTGTTAAACTGATGATGTGACACAGGCGCACAGCGTTCTGTTCAAGTATTTTGCAAGGTGGGAGATACTGTGTGTGTGCTAAAATCTGTTGGTGCTGTACAGCAGATGTTGAGTGCACTTAAGTTCCATTAGCTGAGCACTTGATTTCAATAGAAGTGCATCTACTTTCTCTTTGAGTGTGCCCTATGAGAAAAGGATTGGGGATTAGGTAGGTAGTGGCACTTCAGAGGCAGATTTCTAAGTTGCAGTGAATAGAATCTGCATTGCCAGTGCAAGTCTACCTGAAAGGCAAGCAATTAAAGTTGATGGCGTCTACTAACACTGTTCACTTTTGTATTTTCATCCATTACAACATTTCACTTAGAAATAAAAAAGCTGATCCATACAGGATCTTTATTGTGAGCAGTGTTCACACAATGTAGTGATGGCCACTTGATTATGATTTTCTGGTCAGGCCATTTCTATACAGTATTGGTCTGGTATTTGTAAGGGTGAAGGGTGGCTTCAAAACATTTTTAATCAGTAAATAGCTTAGATAGCTTTAAAACTAGGCTAGACAAATTCTTGGAGGATAAGTGTATCCTTGCTATCAGTCATGATGCAGTCCCCTGGTCCAGAAGTAGCAGGGCCAACTGCTCTGGACCAAAAGTTTTACTATGTTTTTATATGTGCTGTAAGCCGCCTGGAGTGGCTGGGGAAACCCAGCCAGATGGGCGGGGTATAAATAAAATAAAAGCAATAACAACTACTGCAATAATAAGGCTATTGTCTTTATGTCCTGTGTGTGGGCTTTCCAGGAAATGAGATGTCTGACTGAAAGAACCATCAGCTTGATCCAGCAGAGTCCCATCTTGCATTCATACAAAAAAAGTTATTTAGCTTGTGTACTAGAGGCAATTCTGCTATGTAGAAAGCGTACAAATAGATATGTTGCTGTTGAAATGATGTTACAATCTGCATGTATACGTTTTGCACAAAAAGCCATAAAAGGAAAATAGATGTCTTTTGAAAAAGCTTATGGTACGAAAACTGAATTGAAGCAAATTGTCCTCTGTGTTCGCTATGAAAGGGGTGGTTTGTTGTTCTTGTTTCTTCTTTCCTGGATCATGGCAATTTCTCTTAGTGTTGCTTTTAAAAAATAAATTCAGTTGTGGACATAAACGTCTACCATATGGCAGGTTTCCTAGCACATCGAATCATGAAATTATTGCTTAACATTTTTCTTCTCGCTTTCATTCTTCATAAATAGACTTGCATTCTATGGGATACTAGAAACTGCCATCAGTTGATGTTGGCTGGTGGGTATGACTGTGCTTTTCAAGAGCTTTGCCTGATTCTTCTGAGATGAAATATCCTTAAAAAATATTTTCTTCAGTACATTGGATTGGAGTACACGCTATACTTCCAAATGTGAAGCCGTTTGTTTTGCCAAGTGTGTAAACACTTAAGTTGCAGTTGTTGCACAAAAGGTAGCTAAAGCTGCAGTCCTAATCCCATTTACCTGTGAATAAGCCCCATTGTGCTTGGTGGAACTTGCTCTATGAAAAAGCTTCGTCCTTACGATCTGTGCTGTGCGCAGCTCAAGGATTCCTTGCCCCCTAGTCCAGGTAGTATTTTGAGAGGCAAATGGAGGGTTCTGTCCCACTTCTCTTGCATAGCAGTCAAGAGGGGATGGACTTGGCCTGCAAGTGAAAGCTGACCATGTTTCAGATTCAGATGTTAATATGGCTCATTCGATCTTTTCCAGAAGTGTCCAGCACCTTTGGGATTCCCAGTTTGGCTCTTGCCCATTAGTAGACAAGAAGTTATTCTAGTGTGTCTCTCAGCCACACAATCGGTGATATTCATCTTGACTTAATAAGCCTTCTGTGGTGTAGTCTAAAAATTGTGATGGCATATTGGAAAGCTGAAGCTGACTCTTTATAAAACATGGAAATTTCCTGGGCACGGTCTTAACCAGGTTCTCCCTTGGGCCCTCATTCACACAAGATCAGCTGAGAACTGCTTTTCCCAATAGGATTCCAAAACAAGCCTGGTCCAGGTGTTTCTCTGGTGCTGATTAACTTTGATAAACACATTCGGGAATATAGTTGTCTAGTAGACTATATTTTAAATCCCTGGATTTAATTTTGGCCTGGATACAGTTCAATATCCAGTCCTCTTTTCTTACCACTTGTTTGATCTGAAATAGGTGTTCATTTAACTCTTTACAGAGATGTTATTTTGGCAGTAAAAAGTCTTAACTGTCCCATCACATTTTATGCACAGTGCACCAAAATAACTAGGGTTTCTGTACTGAATCAGCAGAATCGTCCTGATTTTTTGTTTTTCTGTACCGGTTTTTGCTGCTGGTGCCTGGAGAGTTTGAGCTTTACTTCCATCAGTTTTGCCTGCAAAGGAACATTATATCTCTGTAAATAGATCTTTGCCGCCTCCTCTCTTCCCCAACCACCTTTCTTCCCATCCCATCCTCAAACCACATGCACCAGGTCTAGTTACTTTGCACGAGAAACTGTAGTGCTACAGTACTTACGTACCTGGTCACAACTCATTGCTGAACATGGAGCTGCTCCACACATTATAGAGCTGCTGGGTTGCACAAAACACAATTGGTTCTGGCTTGATTGCCTACGAACAGAAAGTAAGTTCCAGCTCAGCTCTTAAAGTGCAGTTGCTTTTTCTTTTGTTTGTCTGCCTGGGGCATACCTGGGCTATAATTCCAAAAGACAAAGGTGGATTTTCCTGATCTCTTGTACACGGATACATACCAAATCCATAGACTGGCTCCAATACTGGGGGTGTTTGATACAGCTAATAAACTTGCATGCTGCAAGTTGCTATGTTTCTTGTATCTCCAGATAACATTTCTTGCTGCTGCTGAAATGGCAACGACAAAGACAATGCAGCAGCAGCATCTCATCTCCCCCATCCCCCAATGCTGCCTTCAGTTATCATCAACAGCAGCACAGTGGAAATTTCCACTGCCTGCCTATATGAGCAGGAGAGAACACGAGTTGCAAGCCATTCCTTTTGGAGCAGAATCCATTTCAGTTTTAAAGACACAATGGAAAGCAGCCCACTATTCTCGTTTAGCAAGGTAGTAGAAAAATTAGTAAAATGTAACAGGGGGGTTATGTTGTGAGTGTGTCATAATTATTCCCTAAAAGATGCAGACATAGAACATACATTCTATATCTTTGTTTCAGGAGGATTAGATGAGCACAAATAGCAGGAAAATGTTAAGGTTTTGTTTCTTTAAAAGAGATGGCTCTTGAATTTTTCTCTCACTCAGTTTACAGTAATACCTCATTAAGACTAAATGCTGCAAGCTCCATATGAAAGGAAATAGGGCAAACCTCATTTATCGAAGTCAACTAACAGCACAATCCTTTAGATGTCTATTCAAAAGTAAGCCCCACTGTGTTGAATGGGACAATCCCCAGAAAGTTAGTATTGGATTACAGTCTACTAGACCACTAAAATATTATGTTCATTTCCAGAGACTTGGCAGTCGAATATCAATAAAACAGCAGCTAAACACACTAATTTGAAACGTGCCTTTCCAAAGGCTTTTTTAAAATTGTGGCATGGGGCAGCCAACTTGCACATTCTTAGGAGGAAGTTTCATAATGTTGGGGCCACTACTGAAAAGGCCCTGCCTTAGAGCCTGTTCTCTGTCTTGAGAACAGAGAATTCTATTTTAAGAGGCATTCTCATTTTTCTTCCTCTCAGGATGAAGTGCCTTTTCTAATATGATGCTTGCTGCAGTATGGGCATCATACCCCAGAACTATTGTTTTTCCTCATATGGAAATTTATGTAGTTGTAGTTGGTTGATCATTGAAAACTCGTATGATGATGATTTATTTAACCAAGCTGGTATCCTAGGATACTGTTCTACTTTTCTGAGAGTTTGATTTGATATCGTACACACATGTGTGAATTTCTTTTTTCTTATTTACTTCAATTCACTGTAAAACTTTGAACAAAATATAAATTGAGCATGTGCATAAAAACACCAGTGGCTACTTTTGAGGGGAAAATAGATTGTGGAAGGGGAGGGGTCAGTTTGGACTGGAAAAGTGGTGAGCATGTATGTTTAAACCATTCCCCTGCTCGCTATCTTTCCACTACTGCAGTGGAAACTTGGCCCTCCAGCTGTTTTGGGACTACAACTCCCATCATTCCTAACTAACAGGACCAGTGGTCAGGGATGATGGGAACTGTAGTCCCAAAACAGCTGGAGGGCCAAATTTGGCCATCACTACACTTCTGGTTGGCCTTCACATAGGGTTCCAGATGCATGTTTGCTTATGCAATCCTGCCTAGAATTCCACTGGAGAGAGACTGCAGTAGAAAAGAGGTGGGAAGAGTTTGGGAACTTATCCCATCCCAATCCTTCTTTATTCCAAGTAGTTGCTTCTTCCTAATGGAACCAGGCACTGGTTTTGTCTCCCATTTCAAAGCCAGTAGTTCCATCCTCAAAAAGAAGCTACTCCAGCTTGTAGAAAAACGACTGGGTGTTGATATGATCACAGTGAAGTTTTGAAAATCACTTTGCTCCCATGAAACAAATTTCCAGGATTTTTCCTTGCACTTGAGTGAAATAGAAGATCTGAAATGTTCTTGCACATGGTAAACACTCCGTTCGTCAAAGTAGACGTTGGCAAACAGGAGAATGTTTGCCTTGATATCAAGAATTCCAGGCAGTACTAGAAGTGTGTGAAAATTAAATCTCTGCATTGTTGCCAAGGTTGCAGAGAACTACAGTATGGTATGCAGAGCCTCTGAATGAATGCCAAGACTCTTAAGTTGGTGTTGCCTGTCTTCAGATGTGGCTTCTGTCCTCAGTAATTTGAACTTTCAAAGCAAAAGGACAATAAATACTGCTGCTTTGACCTGTTTTTTTGCTTCCTATTTCTAAGTAGAAAAATGCCATCTTGCTATAGCAAATTTTTGATGGGAAGCATGCATATCTTACAATATGTAACTAGATTCTCTGATATCGGATATCATATGTGTAGCATGATGGTGCTCTCCAGCTGTATAGGGAGGAAGAATGCATGGAATACATAGTCTCTCATACAGGCTCAATCCTTGTTCAGAGCAACAATAAAATGATACTCTGGGGACTTGCCCTAAATTCATAAAATTTATACTAGAATGCCTCTTGGAAATGCATTTCTTTTCTGGAACTTTGATCTCTAGAAGTTCAGACACTCTCCAGATGAGCTTGGATCTGTTGTGATTATAAAGGAAAGGGTTATGTAACTTCTGGCATTTTTAGTGGATGCCAACTTAGAAGGCTTCAAAAGGGAATTGGGCAAATTCATGGAGTGAGTATGAGTCACAAAAGGTATATAATGCCTCTGGGATCAGAGGTGTGATGTCTTTGCATACCATTTTGTGGGAAACAGCAGCAACAGGAAAATGTTGCTGCCCTCATGCCCCATTGGCACGTGGTTTGCCCCTTTAGGAAATGCTGCGCTAGATAGACCTTTGTTCTCATCCACCAGGGCCCTTGTGCTCTTTCATGCTTATAGCTTTGTTTTTATTGTATTCTTCTTTATTTCCAGGTATTTTTTGGTAGACTTCAATTCTCCACCAACAGTTGTTTCAGCCATAAAGGACCATTTAGGACGTGATATTGATGTGATCCGGTCTTCCATTTTAAAGCACCATGTGGCAAATTCAGAAGAATGCATGGGCATGATACCAGACAGCACTGAAGATAAGCTAACAAAGATGAAGAAATAGAGGCATTGCTGCCCCTAATTTGAACCTAGTTGTAAGGATCTGTGATTTATGCAGTGTGCATAGGTGTGTTACTTTTGACTATTCTGCAGCAGATGAAGTTTTATATATATACTTTGTATTTTAAAATCAGGGCATTTCCCCCCAAAGTATTGCATCTGTTGCTGAAGTTTATCCTGCCCTAGAAAATTGAGGATGCTGTCTTAATACATGCTTTAAGAAGGAAAAGGAAAAAGCAAGTCCCATTGAACAAAATAGGACTTGATCCCAAGTAAACATTCACAGACTCAAACTGTCAAGCTACTATTGTTTTTTTCAGTTAGGACCTTTGAGATATCATATACTTATACAGTTATAATGTTCTACCATGATGTAAACAACATTATAATAAAATAAAAATTTGTTTATGAATGTAATAATGTAATAAAAAAATACAAAAAGGACATTTAATGACTGGTTTATAAAGGAACAAACATTTAGTAAATTAATTCTGATCACTAGCATATTGTTTTCAATGCATTTAAGTGCTGCTGGGTACTAGTTCATGGAAGTTAAGAAAATAATATGGCTATACAAAAATGTACATTGCAGTGTTGGTTTTTTTTTTTTACAAAATAGAACCAGACACTATCTTGATATTTGTTTTTAAAATATCCCTAAATATAACTGCTGGCTGCTGCTTCTCCATTTAGAAATACTAATTGTGTGGATTAATAATAACAATTACATTAGCTTAGTGGATGGATAGATTCAATAAAGCCTTAGCAATTTCCTAATTTTATTCTCATTCCATGTTTTTCCTCCATAAGACCCCAGTAAGATTTCCAGTGCTGCTCCTTTTTTTAAGGTTAGGGAAGACTTTATTTTTTTAAATGTTTACATTTTTTTTGTTTTCAATGTAACAAGTAACAATAAAAAAATAAGGAACAACACCCTTCCACCAATTGAAAATAAAACAGCCATACACAAATAGGATTGTATACACATGTATAAAAAGGGTGTACCGAAGAATCTTGATATACCAAGACTAAAGAAAAAAAGAGACCACACAACGAAAGGACATATGAAAGCTCAGAGTCAAGGTAAGTGGTCAGACCAAAAAACCAAGTGGCAACACAGAGGACATTTAGTACATCGTGCTTGCGTAAGGTAAGGCAAGAAGGGCCACCCACAATTCCAAATTCATCGCATTTTTATCAGAAATTGGTTAGCCTGCTCCATTAGGTCAGTTACAGAAGACGGAAAGTTTATGTTTGAGGTTAAAACAAACTTTGTACAGTGGTACCTTGGTTCCCAATCTGTTCCGGAAGCCTGTTCCAAAACCAAAGCGTTCTAAAACCAAGGTGTGCTTTCCCATAGAAAGTAATGCAAAATGGATTAATCCATTCCAGACTTTTAAAAACAACCCCTAAAACAGCAATTTAACATGAATTTTACTATCTAATGAGACCATTGGTCCATAAAATGAAAGCAATAATCAATGTACTACACAGGGGTACCTCAGGTTAAGTACTTAATTCGTTCTGGAGGTCCATTCTTAACCTGAAACTGTTCTTAACCTGAAGCACCACTTTAGCTATTGGGGCCTCTTGCTGCCGCCGCGCCACCGGAGCACGATTTTTGTTCTCATCCTGAAGCAAAGTTCTTAACCCGAGGTACTATTTCTGGGTTGGCGGAGTCTGTAGCCTGAAGCGTATGTAACCCGAGGTACCACTGTACTATAAAATAAATAAGATGGTATTGTAGTTGATAGAAATTAAAATTACTATTTTTTCTTATGTGCACTGATGATAGTCATTGATGGGAAGGGGGGCTTTTATCCATTTCTTCAGTCACAATCAGTAGCTGAACTGGGTTACACACAGTCACAAAAACGAAGTCACAAGTCAGTCCCATAAAATGAAGAACAAGTCATAGTCAAGCGAAAAAACACAACAAAAATGCAAAAAATAGCAAGAACAAATCTCCAAATATCACCTCTGTGTTGTGTGGGCGCTCGGGACTCAACAGCCGACAGACTCTGATTAGCAGCGGGGGACTCAAATTTACAAACAACACACACTCATCAGGAAGTAGAACATGTTCAGCTTCCAAGGCAAAGTTAACAAACCGGAACACCTACTTCCAGGTTTGCAACGTTCTGTTTCCAAGTTGTTCATAAACTAAGCTGTTCTTAAACACTTCAAGTCTGGCTTGAGCCTGAAAGTTTACTGTCATATCTGCTGATAATCTGTTGATTTAAGAAGAGGAATGTTGTGAAAACCCTACTATACCACTGTTGAGGTAAAAACAGGTCATCGTGCTAAAAAAAAAAAACCTCAAGGAAAAGCTAAAATTGGGAACCACTATGTGTCCTTTCCGGTGACAGCTAGAGCAACCACAGCCACAAAGATGATGGATTCAAAATACTAAGCGGGTGCCTTGACCAGTCATCCTGCCAAATACAGCAAAGCCTTTATATACTAGTGTTATCTTAGTTCATAAATGTGTTTCTCTAAATCAGAACTTTCTGTGTGAATAGTCCATTTGATGTAGTAGGTAGTTCACACTGATACATACTAGTGTCTTCCAATCACCCCATTCCACATGCACACTTTCTGTTCCCAATATAAATTAACTGCTGCTCAGGTCAGTAATTAGCTATTTTAAGCCACTAACACGCAGGAGCTTTTAAAGCCCTGTATAACTAACTGTCTGTTTGGAGTATACGTTGACTTAATGCCAAGGGGTTTGTTTATTTTTGGGTAAATGACAGTTTCAGTAAGCTGAGCAAAAACCCTGCTGTAAAGTGTGCTAGCAATAGTGAGCAGAAAGTCCCATTAGAAACACCTTGAAAATCCAAGTTTTCCAGTGATATACCTTAACGTTACTGGTTTTCAGTATCACTTTTGAGTTTGCTTGTATCCCTAATCTTGCCAGTGCCCAGAAGTGTTGCATGTATACTTTGAAGAGCTGGAATCTCAGTTATTAAAAATGTGATGGCATTTTCAAAACATCTGTGCAGTTGGTGGCAGGAGTAGGAGGATATTAGCTAAAGGTAGGAAGCCAGGGGGAAGTTTCCACTATCAGTGTTGGAAAATCATTTTTAAAAGCTACACAGCTCCCAGCCAGGTGTCTAGGAATCATGATTATACTAGGATCTCTATTAGCATATATAGGAGTGCTTAAAATGTGGGGTACTTGGTCCACACATACCATGTTTCTTGCCAGAAACACTAGTGCCAATGCTGCAAACAGAAGAATAGAATTATCCAAGGCCTAACAGGATCCTAACTACACTATATATTGTTATGGGTTTGCTATCAGATTTCTGCCGGTAGGGCTGTCAAGGTGGGTTGCCTTGGGGCAATGCTTCTACTTGACAGATGTTAGCAGCCTACTGATGTGTTTCCATGGGAACGAACACATAAACCACTTTCCTGAATACTGAAAGGGTAAAAGGTAAATTTCCCGCTCTTCTAGACAAAGGCAGCACAATCCAAATGTATGTGTGCCAGCTCAATCTGGGGGTGAAGAGAGGAGAGCTGTCTCTTTAAGTAGGGTTGCTCTGTAAGTAACAGGATGAATGCTGCGTCTCTGGAGATTCAGCACGGGAGCAGTGCACTTTGGCTTTCTGATGGAGTGTTTCATTTCTCTGCCTATGCTCAAAACTGTATATTTGCTAATAAATGCAAATCATTTTAATGTGCTAATAAGCTTCCAGCAATGCCTTTGCATAGGGAACCGAACCTGGGTAAACACTGTTCTCCCAGAACTCCGCAGCACACAGAGAAGTAGGGTGAGCATAATATGCAGACGGGAGTCTATCAACTTATTAAATGATAAACTGCTCTTGCATGGAGCATGAAGGCTATGCAAGACAACATCCTTCCCCAGTCTAGTATCTTCTGGATCTTTGGGTCTCAAACTCTCATCAGCGCCAGCCAAAATGTTCAATAATCAGAGACAATGAAAGCCAATATCTGGAGGACACTGGGCTGCTAGGGAAGGCTAGCTTATGGTAACCCATGATATTTCCTCAGAGGTTTCCTCAGATTTCAATGTGACCTATTATATGCACATTTACCTGGGGCTAAGTTACATTAAACTCAGAAGGACCTTTCTGGACACACAGAGAATTGTAAGGAAAGCACAGCAAGTTTTTAAAAGGCGCTTTGGTAACGCCATATGTTTCTTCACATAACTTTGGCTTGAGCCCTGACAGTATAAAGGTTCTGGCCTGAGTTCCAGCCAACCCTGGCTCAAATTAAAAATGGGGCAAAGAAGATCAGACTATTCAGCCAGCCCTACACAGTTTTGTTGTAAATAGAATTCCTGTTTTGTCTGTAGTCAGTTCGAACTTGTAAAGGGGCCCAAAAAACTCCTGTGCGACTCTTGCTACATAATCATTTGCACTTTGAAGTTTTAGGAAGACAAGAATAAAGTTAATCTCCAATTTATTTCCCTGTTAGGTTTTTCCTTTTTCCTTTGGGATAGCTGTACTTTTAAAAAAGCTATGTTTCTTAGATCTCCCCACCCCCCAATTTTTTTTAAATAATGGGTGTACTACAGGCAATGACTATTTTGCATGGCGGTTGCATTCCTGATCCTTGCATGTGTTGCTGTAGCATATGTAAACCCCCCTTTTCGGCTACTTATGGGTTGCGGTAATGCACATGTGCACAACTGTCATTGCTTGTACTAGGTTGCAATCATTATTGTGTGGATGCTATGCTGATGATGAGGATGCATAAGTTGCCCTTCCGCTTTAAAAAGTGCTCAGAGTTGTGTGCATATATAACAAACCAAACATAAGCTTACAACAAAGCTACTTTAAAACCAATACCACTAGCACAGTTAGATGCTATACTGCACATTTCTACAGGCCTACTGGATTAGAGATATTTTCAATATTTACTAATAAAAATAATACATAGTATCGCTGTAGCATCTTTGGTCCTGAATGCAAAATATTAGTACTCCAAAGCAAGCTGCGGATGTCTTCCAGCTCTTTGGTGTTTGTCCAGAACAGTGGTGGAGAACCTGTGGCCCACCAAATGTTGAAGTATAAGTCCCATCATCCCTGACCTTTGACCATGATGCTTGCGGCTGATGGGAGTTGTAGCGCAACAACCTCAGAAGTGCCACAGTTTTCCTGTCCTTGGTCTAGACTCTAGAGCCTTTACAATTTTCTTTATCTCTTTTCTGGAATATTTTTAATTATGACATCTCAGAAAGGAAAATATTTCCACTGGCAACTCCCAACACATAGAATCTGGCTAAATCATCCCTTCAACTGTCCCATATTTTTTCAGGAATATGTAAAGACAATAAACAGAAATCCAATGTAAAGTGCTAGAGGATGGCATTAAGTAGATGTTGGGATAGTTGCAAACCTTTTTAAAAGACGGCTCTGCAGATAGCCTAACAGACTCAGAGCTCCATATACATGATTGCGCTGAAAAATAATCAATTACAAGTACCGTGGTACCTCGGGTTACATACGCTTCAGGTTACAGACTCCGCTAACCCAGAAATAGTGCTTCAGGTTAAGAACTTTGCTTCAGGATGAGAACAGAAATCGTGCTCCGGTGGCGCGGCGGCAGCAGGAGGCCCCATTAGCTAAAGTGGTGCTTCAGGTTAAGAACAGTTTCAGGTTAAGTATGGACCTCTGGATTAAGTACTTAACATGAGGTACCCCTGTACAGTAAGCAACACTTGCCTTTGCAAGGATAATTGGGGCCACCAGGCACTGATTGTCCCACCATCACCTGCTTTCTACCAATCCCTGAGCTAGGATATATTTCTTTGACAAATTCTTACTTTATTGACCTGGGGAAGATTCATAGCTCAGTGGCAGAGTATTTATTTTCTATATATGGCAAGTTCAGTGCCAAGGATCTCTGCTTATAGCATATCTGAGAACGCCCTGAGAATTGCCCCACATCAGAGGAGATAGTAGCAGACCAGTTGTACCAATGGTGTGACTCACTCTAAGGAAACTTCTTGAATAGGCGCTGCTTTTAATTTAACCAGAAGCTTGCCTCTACAGCTCTCTTATGAATTGTGAAGGGGATGTACAAGGGCAAAGACTTAGTCACAACTC
Organism: Podarcis pityusensis; assembly: GCF_964106645.2. Classification (NCBI taxonomy): domain Eukaryota; kingdom Metazoa; phylum Chordata; class Lepidosauria; order Squamata; family Lacertidae; genus Podarcis; species Podarcis pityusensis. The sequence goes on from NC_138027.1 coordinate 53,303,523, forward strand.
AGAATACGCAATGACCTTGTTTTGTTCTGAAAGCTTGCTGGCAAAAAATACCCACTTTTAATTCTCCCACAGAACTATAGTTTAGTAAAAAGCTAGCTTCACTGATCCTCAAATACAGTCCTATCACCATTGCCCTTCTTTAGAACTTTAGCTAAGATAAGACTGGGCAGTAAAGGATATGTAATGTATTTACCTTGAGTGTACGTTTCTGGTGACTATGGGACCATGCCCAGCAAGCTCACTTTAAACACAAGAACCAAGGCCATGCCAACCTTCTCAATGTAAATCAAATCCAAACTGCTTGATCGTTTAGCTTGTTAACTATTAACACTTTTCTTCTTTCCAAATTGCAACAGCCGTTGGGTAAGAGCAGACTGTGGTGATCCCTGAAATGCGCTATAAATATTATTTGTCCCCTTCCATTGATTCAAATTTACATTACTGGCTTGCTGGGCCTAAGGAAAACTAAATCAAGGGTGGAAGGGAATAAATCAACTCATATAATTTTGATCCTGGTTGGACGGGCTTCTCTTGGCCATGTTTGGAAGACAGGCCTCCTGCCAAGGCACTGCTGCTGCCTAGACTCTGGATGGGAAAGGTTTCGTTCCCAAAACACTTCAGAGCAAAGGTTAGAGCCGAAGGACTCTGCTTGTTTGTTTGTAGGGAAGAGGCTGAATGAACACAGCAGAATTTATGAATCAGAGGTTTTCATTTGGAGGTCAGAGGTCTCTGTTCTAACCAGACCAGGTGTTTGAAAGAACCTTTTCATAGGCAGCATTTTTAAAGTACACCTCAGCGGGACAACCATGCACTTTGAGACAGATATCACAAAGGAACACAAACAGGAGAGGCAGGACAGGCTATAATCAATTTTGTCAGGTGTCTGCATGGTGTCAGACTTGAGCTTGTGCTGTAAGAAACATACACTTAAAATCTAATGCTAGTATTTTGTAGAAACTTAGCAGGAATGTTCATGGGTACCACTTGTAGGCTAGACTAGAACTTTACAAGGAATGGTCCAAAAATATACAGAATAGGTCATGAGGGTATTGTCATTTTTATTCGTTGAATTTCATACATTGTGTGTTGCAACAAACCCTGTCTAAAATGTCATGTTACATTGCATCATAGAAATAAACAGGCATGCAAGAAGGACATTCTTGCTGAATAATCTGTGAATAAAAATACTGTATTTTGTTTATTTCAGCATACCGTATCCCATGTTTTCTTTTTTCCTTCTAAATAATTTTAATTTGGTTCCACAAATTCATTCACATTCATATTCATCCATAGTAAAATAACAATAATTCACAAGATTCTTCTGAATATCAAGACTTCTCTCTTCCCCTCCGTAGGTTCTTTGAGTAACTTTTTAACTTTTTAACAAGTCCATCCAGTTTACTGTCCTCCATTGTATCCAAAATCTACGTGTCATTGCAAGATTTATTTAAAAACTGCTGAAGAGTTCAAGTGTTTACAGTGCTCTTTCAAATATAATATCAATTTGTTCCAATCTTTACTGAAGTTTTGATCCTCCTGATTTCTGATTTTCCAGGTTAATCTTGCCATCTCTGCATAGTCCAGTAGTTTTGTCTGCCAATCCACCCTGGTAGGTACCTTATCGTCTTTCCAGCTCTGGGCAAGCAGTATTCCATGTTTTCAATCCAACAGGCTTTTCAGAGCAGTTTACAATAACACATTAAGTATCTTTAGCAAAAGAAATAGATAAAACTACAAACTGGCAACAATATAAGTCAGTTCATATAGGAAGCTGCCTCACACTGAGTCAGAGTGTTGGTCCTCCTTGCTCAGTTCTCTGTACACAGACTGGCAGTAGCTCCCCAGGGTTTTAGGTAGAAGTCTCTCACAGCCCTACCTGGAGATGCTGGGGCTTGAACCTGTGACCTTCTGCATGCAAGGCAGATGCTCTACTACTCAGCTACCACACACAGAGACCAACTGCTGATAAAATTCATTGCTGGTTATTAGATGCAGCAGCTTTTGCCAGCCTGGTGCCCTCCAGCTGTTTTGGACTATATCTACAAAGAAGCTTAAGGGTACTGGGTTGGCAAAAGGCTGGAGTACAACAATACAATGCAATTTATATGAGTCAACTACGATTCTGAATAAATTAACCACATTGTGACTAGACCCAGTAGAGCCCCTCTGGGTGCTTGTGAAATGGCTGAAAATATTTTTAAAATGTAATGTTCAAATAAAGATCCCAATCAGCTTCAAAATTAATTCTTCTGTGAAGATCATCTTATTTTCACAGTCTGTTATCGGTACTTCTTTTATATTCTTCTAAGCTTCTGTAGAATAATATTTGATCATTAAACACCACAGGAAACATCTTTTAGAGATGGCAATCACAGACTCTGTTTTTCTGCTTCATTAGCAGAATCCTTTAAGTTTATAAAAACTGCTTTCATATCCTTAGGCTCTTTCCCCTCCTCACTTTTGGCGCTAAAAATTTCAGATGTGACAATAAATTGGGGAACACTCTCATGATCCCTTTCGGAGAGAACAGCACTCTATCTCTTTTCCCCTTTGTTTTTCTTCAGCATTGAGGCAGATGAGCAGTTGATGTTAAGTCACAATCTTGTTTCCCTTTAGCATTCCTTATAGTAGTTGGCTCAAACAAAGGGCAATGGCTTGTTTTGTATTGTATGGGACATGGTGAAGTCATTGTGGCTCCCTTTGTTTCCTTGATTATCTTAACTCTAAAAAGTGTTTTGATACGGACCTTCCATCTCTGAACAACAATGGTTCAAGAAGTATGGTGTGGAAAATGCAAATGAGAACTTTGGGTATGATCAGACCAGCTCTTTGTGCAGGTTGTTTTGTCTTCCGTTTGTAATGCTGGGAAGCCCTCCCCAAAAGCCTGTTCTGTGCTACTGTACATATGGGGCTGGGAGGGATCCTGCTGTCAGACGCGTCCTGTGATAGCAGAATCCAGGATGGCCTGAACATGCCAATCTAGCAGGCTCCTTCCTCTCTTACTCCAGCCCCAGCCTCAAAGACAAAGCCCACTAGGCTTAAGATGTCTTCATCTCCACAGAGCAGCACAGCATGCAGGGTGCTCTCATATCACTTGGCCCCTATACATAACAACAGGACAGGTGTGTGCTTTAGTCTGGAGCACAGGTAAATGCCATATGGTTGAAGGATCATCAAATAGTTTGGACAGTAGCTTAAGGAAGAGACAGGAAAGCCATAAATACAACTCTGATAGGTGGCATATGGGAAAGTGGACAATTGCGGTAGTGTTGAGATGAACTGAAAAATGAAAGCAGAAAGTACAAATCCTATTTATATTTACTCAGAAGTAAATCCCATTGAGTTTGATGAGACTTGCTCCCAAGGAAGTGTGTACAAGTTTGGAGGTTTAACCTTGAATCATTCCCACATTTCAGTAATTAGTGGAAAGGTGACGTGAGCCAAAAGGATGAAATGCCATATTATATAAGAAACATTTCTTTAGGGTAGGGAAAATGTCAGGGAAGCAAAAACATGTGACTAGAGAACAACAAAAAAGGATGGTAACAGATGGGGAGCAAATGATAAAAAGGAAACAGTGTGGAAATGATGAGGTCTCTGAAGGTGATTATTGGTGTGGAAAAGCCAAAAGGGAGATGTGATAAGAGAGAAAGGAACATGACCAATGATGGACTTGAGAGAGAGAATTATTAGCAGTGAGGTTAGCAGGTGAACAGACAGGGATTCAGTGAGTGGATGCATGTATAGATAAGAGTGTGAGAGAGAAACAGATTGCTTGCAAATCTGTAATGTGCAAAAGATAATAAATGTCTCCACTAGAACAGATGTCCCCATAGTGCAATGTTGGTGTCAAAAGAAGGGGAGATTAAAAGAAGTCTCAGATGCAGCAATAGCACATTCATTAGGAACATTCCACAAAGAAACAAGTTTTGTGAATATCAGTGAAAAGTGCCTCCATTCCATGAATGCAGAAGAAATGTCTAAGACAAGAGTTGGGGGGGGGGGCTGCTGTATTCGGGTACCTTGTAAACTTCAAGAAGATGAATGGGCAGATGGACTTCAACTGCGGATGTTTGGATATTTAGTTATTTTGCAGTTTTCTAAATAAGAACATCCATCTATCAAATTTTTGGGTTTGAATCCATCTGTCCTCCCTCTCCCTGCTCAGTCTGAGTCTCACAGCTGCAAATTCCAGTTTTATCTTTTTAATGCTCTAAATATATCTACTGTGGGATTCTTTTCTGAGCTATTACAGATGGTATGTTAGAAACAACATGCTTTGAGTGAACTTCCATATGAAGTAGAACACCTTTTGCCCTCAAGAAGGTGAGCTGCCAAAAGGTGCTGGGCATACTAGATTCTCCAATAAATCTCTCCATTTTGAACATTGGCTTTGCTTCTTTTCTTTAATATCCTGATTGTGAGTGCCCACAGTACATTGACCTTATTTATAGCAGCTGAAACAAGTTTGATATTTCAAGAGTTTGAAGTTGCACCCTTGGTCCTTTTGTGTTTCTAAGCAGTGATGTTGGCATTATATTGCTCCGCCCTCAGCACAATAACTTGTGCACAGCCATTGATTAAAGCTTCCTATTGATCATCTGTATGCTAAACTGGAAGGGTCTTGAAAAATCAAGTACCTGGTCAGACAGTCTATCCAATACTAGTCATTCAGCTATCTGCAGTATGGACAGCTGGGAGCAGCTAGAGGACACAGCATGAGCTGAGATCACAGGCGGGCATGGAACGTTGCCACTGCTTCCATGTAGCTTGCAGGTAGTGGGAATTCTGTGAAACTCTACAACCTTAGATAAAGCTGTCAAATTCCTTCCTGTTAACACATTTTGAATCCTACAGAGCAAAACCTTGCACTTGTTAATGCCCAAAGCAGAAACATTCAACGTGAATGCACAATTGTAACATAAAACTGAGAGTCTGTATCTATTTTCTAAACTGAAAACCCAGAAATGTTGCAAGCTTTGTATGTTTAATGTTGTTTACTGTTTACATTTGTACTTTGTTATTAGGCTGCAACACTTCATTAGTTGTAACTCCTCTCAAATTCCCTTATTTGAGGCATCTCTGGATTTCTTACATACAGAGAAACCTGTGTGGTGGTATATATGTGAGGTTTGGTTCTCCTGCTGTGTTTGCTGAGACAGAAGATGAAGCTACGCATCATGAGGCAAACGTAGGGTTCCTAGCCCAGTGCTCAACTTTTAAACCTAAGTCAAGGGGAAAAGGGAACTTGTCAAGAACTGATTTTCCCTCACAAATCTTCCCATGCTCCTGTATATGTATTACCTTAGCAAATTTCAGTCTAGGAACATACATATCCTTGAACCAGTACATTCCACAAATCTTAATTTGTACTTCAGAAGGATAATCACACACTGTAGGGAAAAATGCAGACAAAGTACATTGACAACATTTTGGTTGCCAACTTTGTGGGGTTTAGGGGTGGGGTTGAAACTTGGTATGTGGATAAAAGTAAGATGAGTAATTTGAAATGGTTACTACTTTTGCACTATTAACAATATGCTCTCTTCTTCTTCTTCTTCTTCTTCTTCTTCTTCTTCTTCTTCTTCTTCTTCTTCTTCTTCTTTCTCCTCCTCCTCCTCCTCCTCCTCCTCCTCCTCCTCCTCCTCCTCCTTTGCCCATGCAAAAACTCTTTGCCCCCACTCTCCACCAGGGCTGTGCAACCCCCTCTCTTGCTCTCCAAATCCAATCAACCCCACACCCTCTGCCCATGCAAAAGCTCTCTCTCCCTCACTGGACCAAGCCCCTGCAAACCCCTCTCTCACCCTCCACTACCCACCCTCTGCCCATGCAAAAACTCTCTCTCTCAAACTCCTCCTCCTGGCCCCACCCCACCCTCTGCCTGCATCTCACCACTCTTAGCTCTCCTCCTCATAGATCCACCCTCTGCCCACACAGTTTTGAAAATGAGGGTGAAGATGAGCTCGAATATGAAAAAAGCCATCCAAATGGGACAGGGAACACTTTTCTCCGAAAAAAGGATGACCACCTTTTTCTAGGGACAGATTGCAACCCTAACTCAGGTCTTGCTTTTAGGGTTCCGATAGACATCAGCTTAGCCACTGAGAGAACAAGATACTGGAATACACGGGCTAATGGCCTGATGCAGCAGAGCTCCTTCTATATTCATATGTGGGATTTGCTGCCGTGAATTCAACTTCTCTCTGTTTACATCTATTGCATATACATAGGATTGTATTAATAATGCTTCTGAGTTGAGAACTTCTTGGTTTGTTGTTGTTTTATGCTGCTAAATCCAACAGGGCATCAACTCCCTGTTATATTCCATGTTTATTTTCGATTTTACTTTTCCCCAATCTTGGTTTTAATTATTTTCTTTTCTATTGTGGATTTTAAAATGTTTTTATATCAAAGACAGGAAGCAAATGTAGAGACAGGCTGAAGGAAAAGCCCTGTTTTGAGAAATATATAAACTGTCAGCAGTTACAATTTTAAAATGAATTATATGTTTTGGGCCCACACTGTTAAATGTAATTTTGAAGAGTGTAAATAGCTTTCTGCCACTGATAAAAAAAATTCTCTAAAAGGAGAATTGACACTATGTATGACATGACTGAACTGTTCTCTGGAATGAGAGTGTGCGAGAGCAAGTTGGCACTCATTCTTAATATACACCCATAATTCTCGGCCATTACTAATATTGCAGCTTATTTCTGAGCTACTTATCAATCTCTGTGTTTGGAACAGTACAAAGCAGATGAGAAGTTATGCACAGCAAACTATGCTGAAGAAATTACTGTCTAACTAAAGAAAGACACAAAGGAAAAAGACAGGGAGAGGATAGGAAATAAGGATTAAATGTCGAGTTTCTAAGCTCATAACATTGGTATTCAGTTCTACCTATGGGAATGGTCTTCCCCTTTTGCATACAGGGTAGAGGGCATTGTTTATGTTTTTTTCTGAAAACAGAAGAACTAAATTCTTTTGGTTCATTTCTAAAGGCAGGGGCTTATTTTTTATGATTTTTTTCATGCAGTGTTTTTAGAATAATGATGAATATTGTGCATTTCCCCCCCTAAGAAAGAACAAACCATGTGTTTTATGGTGTACCCACTAAAGAGGAATTCCTTTTGAAATGTGTTAGCCGTGCAAGAAGAATTAAAATGGAGTTTACTTTTGTTCTTCTCAAGAGCAAATCTCTTTAGTAGCTTTTTCAAGATTGATACAACCTTTGGCAAAGCTTTGTATTTTCCTCCTGCCCTTGTTTTGGGTCAGACTTTTTTCTCTCACACTCCTTCTAACAGCCAGACAACATACTGTTGGTCCAACTCAGTAAAATTGTTTTGATTTCTGCAGACAGACCATGTGTCCAGGACCAGAACACAAGCTAAGAAAAAGGGAGGGAAATGGAAAGAATGTTTTGTAAAGTCAGAAATCTGTCCTCCTCCTCCTCCTCTCCTCCTTCTTGTGAGAAAGAAAAGAACTGTTAACAGAGAGGCAGGCAGAGACACCATCAGAGTGTGCAGCTGTCTGACCGTTGCTACACAGCTGGGGAACAGAATCTGATTGGTAGGCTGAATCCTGAGCCCCCCCCTTCCTCAATAGGCCACTCTGATAAGTGGGCAGGACAGCTAACCTATCAATCACCTGATGTCACCATGTCCCAACTTTGGAAGGCCAGAGGTTTCTCACGCTTGTTGTAATATTTGCATTTATTGACAAATGTACAGATTCAGCATAGGTGGAAGTACAGCTTAAACTCTCCAACAGATGGCAAATGCTGTGTCCTGCATCAGATCTCCACAGAGAGGCAGCTGGCAACACCAGCTGTGTTGTAGCCTCTGGTTGTGGGGATGGGGAGAAAGGTATCTTCTTATACCTTTCTCTGGTCGTTTCCCCCTGCTTATAACATCTCGGAGTGGTCCTCTCTCAAGAAGCAATTGTCTCACAATTAGCTCCCATAGAGACACATCATCCTGGACTATTAATACTCATTTGCGAAATCTCAGACTCTATCTAGGTATTGCCTTAAGGCAGCCCATCATGATAATCATATTCGCAGAAATCTTGTTAGAAAACTGATTACAGTATTAATGTGAATTTTTCTCGCCAGCAGCATATTGTGTTTTCTCCACAGTTTGTCATTTTTCACACTCCCCTGATTGAAGTCCAAATGCTTTCAATGCCATTTTAAACTTGAAAAGATACTTATTTCCCCTTCCGGAGAAATGATATTTTGTATAAAAGGCCTCTGATCTCCAATCTAAGATCCTAACCAAGCCAGCACGTTCTCAGTGGTCAGATGTGAATGCGTGCAAGAAACCTTCAGAGTCTTTGAATGTACTAGTTGTTGGTTGCTTGGTGGGGAAGGGAAAACAATGTAATCTAAACCCAACACTGCCCTAAGCAGCTGATTGACAGCATTCGTCAAATTGTGTGTCTCCATGAATGTAACTCAGGCTGCTGGAATGAGTAGAGGAATCACATATACAGCAGTAGCTTGAACATGTGGTTACATATTCAGCTAGGTATACATGCATGGAAATCTCTAAATGAAATACATTTGGCACTTGGCGGGCTAAGAGAATTCAGGATGAAAATGTGCACTTCTGAATCATACAGGCAAAGTTAAGGTTAGGTTACGGTTACAGTATTTCATTCAGTTCTGAGTAATGACTAACAACAATTCTGAATTGTTGAGTGATGATCCTTATCTCACCATCAGAAATATTTGGGCTTCCTTTCTAGCCATATTCCCTAATTATCTGAAATGATCATTAGTGTTTTCATATGTAACAAAATCATACTGCTCTACACTGTACATTGGTTTTTTAAAGGGCTCTTTCCCTCTTCCTCCCTTGAATTATCCACATTCATGCACACATGGAAACATAATTTGGGAGGGTCAAAAAAGTGTTTGTTGTCTCTCCAGCTATATTCATCCTCCCATGTGATTGACATCTGTCCTCCTCAGTCTTTTTTCTTTTTCTTTTTTGGAAATCATTTTTATTGGTTTTACAAATACAAAATACAAATAAACAGAGAATAAAAAAGTTTATCTATATACTGTAAAAAGATTCTCTGAATCTCAAGACTTCACCCCATCCCCTCCATGGGGTCTCATTTTAAACATCTACTACTGCATATTCATCCATACTCCAATTTTTATATCAAATCATATAATCCATGGTAATTTTTACACTACAAGTGAAATCAAAATCCTGCTTTTGTTTCCATCTGCTTACAGTGGTCTCCTAAGTAACTTATACATTTCCCCCATTCTTTTATAAAGTTTTTGTCCTTTGGTTTCTGAGTTTTCCAGTCAGTTTTGCCATCTCGGCATAGTCCATTAGCTTGGTTTGCCATTCTTCTCTGGTAGGGACTTTGTCTCCTTCCCTCTCTCGTCCGCCTCAGTCTTGACCAGTGGCAGCTGTTGCCCACTGGGGCTGTTAGGGTAAGAACACAGAGACCAGCAATAGGGGGGGGGGCAGAGCCAGTGCCAGGCAGAGCCAATTAATTATACTTTTGTCCCCATCCTCCCCCCACAGTAGGGCAGCGCTAAGATACACAGCTAAAATGAAACTACTGAGAGAAATGCTCTATTTTAAAATTTCTAATGAATAAATCTTGCCATAAGATGAAATAAACCATGTCCTTGGAGTCCGTTTAAAGTACAAAATAATCCAATTACATATACTGTAAGGGGGAAATAATTGAGCCACATGAATAAAGTACTAGATTTGATTAACAATAAAAATGCCACCTTGCCCAGTCTATATTCTTATTGTGTTTCAAATATTTTCTCTGCTTGAAACTCTCCTCTTAAAATTGTAACTGCATTGAGCTCATGAGTCAAACCATATTCCCAGGCTGACGGGACTGCACCTGATTACCTTGGTAGTGCCTAAAAGATCTCCTTTTAAAACATTTTGCCCCCCTGTAGTCTGTGAATGATTCAGTCACAGAAAACAAGTTATAGTTCTGTGACAGGACAATGAACTATCATCTCTCAGACTGATTTTATCCTCCTTATTCCAGCCAGCTAATGGAACCACAATGACCCAGTGCTGCTCAAGTTATAAGTTGAAAGAGAACTTTCCCTTAGCCCAAGATAATTTGTTCTCATGGCAGAATCACAATAACCTTTCTGACCCTTTAAAGCTGCCTTCTTATAGTCAGGGAGAGATACAATAATATTGGCTTCAACAGGCACTCAGGTTGTATATATATGCAAATAAAACAATGCATCGTGAAGACACCCCAGACTTCGTTGATGTTCATTCCAAGTAAGTCACACATATGTATGTGTACACACACACACACACATATATGAATAATGATAGTGTGGTCAGAAGTTACCAAATTGCTGTTGAAGGCCAGGTCCTGGTTGTTGTTTAATTTACTGTGCTATAGTGTTGTTGTTGTTGTTTAGTCATTTAGTCATGTCCGACTCTTCGTGACCCCATGGACCACAGCATGCCAGGCACTCCTGTCTTCCACTGCCTCCCGCAGTTTGGTCAAACTCATGTTAGTAGCTTCGAGAACACTGTCCAACCATCTTGTCCTCTGTCGCCCCCTTCTTCTTGTGCCCTCAATCTTTCCCAACATGATCTGTCCTTCCAGTGAGCACTCAGGGCTGATTTCCTTAAGAATGGGTCAGTTTGATCTTCTTGCAGTCCGTGGGACTCTCAAGAGTCTCCTCCAGCACCATAATTCAAAAGCATCAATTCTTTGGCGATCAGCCTTCTTTATGGTCCAGCTCTCACTTCCATACATCACTACTGGGAAAACCATAGCTTTAACTATACAAACCTTTGTTGGCAAGGTGATGTCTCTGCTTTTTAAGAGACATCACCTTTTTAAAAAGCAAAAAGCTATAGTGTTAGTCTACTTCAATTCCAAAGTATATAGTGGTGCTTCCAGATGCTTGAGGCTCCCAACACCCATGTGTGTTTCAAAGAGTGACCCTGGGCTAGCACTGGATGCTGGTTAAATGCATCCCCTTGGAATGCATTCCCTACATATTGCTCAAAGGATTACTTTGGAAACCCAAGCAAACTTCAGAAGCCACAGTAGAAGCTGTAGAAAAGAGGGCAACCACAATCTGTTTACAGGCTTGAGTGCCGCTTTGGCTCACAGCTCAAGAGCGGTTTCTTGGTCCTCCTCGTGTGAGCAATAGGTTAGCCACCAGTCATTTAGAACAAGTCACTTTGAAGTCAAAGCAGAAGGACACAATCTGTACAACTAATCTGGAAAGCTCTCTGATTAACCATCTACTTTTGAAATGGTCATTTCCTTCACTCCATCTACCCTACTACTGCTTCCTTCTGCTTTTCCTTCCTCCTGTAGAATACCATTCTAGAAATAAAGTAAAGTACTGCTGGAGTATTAGCCATTGCCCAAGGGTTCCAGGAAAGAGACCACATTAAAGTAGCACTTGAATATAAACTGTTGAGTGAGGTTGCTAAAAGGAGTGTTTGTACTGTTTAAGAAAACTACTTGGAAGCTCTTGTCATGGAAATTTGCCTCATCACTGGAAAAGTGACCCACCTAAGCAACACCGAAAATATAATCAATGAAATGTTTGACACAAACAGATCCAACACAAGCTGAGCAAACGTCATTGTGCCAAAGGTTTCGTTAAGAAATGCCAGTGAATCTACCTGGCTCAATTAAGGGGGAGGTGGCAGTAGACCAGGATCTGATTAGAAGAGAGAAGACTTACCCAAAAAAATATGATGATATTAAGTACGTTATTTTGGACAGTAATTTTTTGCTTAGACTTTTTGTTCCTCCAGACAACACCATTCAGAGGTGTGTGAATCTTCATAATTTTAAGTCTCTGGCTTGGAATGAAAACATTGATGCTCCTTCATAGATAACTAGTTCATTTTGCTGATTCCTTTTGACGGAAGCACACCTCATGCATATTTTCAGAATAATATACTACATGATGATGATAATGATGATAATGATAATAATGATAATAATAATGATGATGATGATAATAATAATAATAAATAATAATTTATTATTTATACCCCGCCCATCTGGCTGAGTTTCCCCAGCTGCTCTGGGTGGCTTCCAATCAAGTGTTAAAAACAATACAGCATTAATGATATCCTGCTGCTGCTATTGCTATTATTATTATTATTATTATTATTATTAGTGTATACAACCCTTCACCTTAAGATCACAGGGAGGTTCACAACACCAGGCAGTTCTCTACCTCTGTCTTCTCAATATGATCTTGATAATAAAGTGTCTTGTGGCTACCCAGCTTACATTGACATCAGAAGTCATGGGAGGAGTTTTCCAGTGGTACTTTTTTTTTTTTTTTGCAGAATAGCCCTTGGTTCATAAACAAGAGTTTAATTGTAAGTAAACACAGGATTTTTATAACATCTTCATCTGATACCCTGAAGGTCAATCTCTTTGTATTATGTGTTGTCTCATGAAAGGCCCTGGCTTTGGGCTATAGAACTTCAAAGTTAATCTTTAGTATTGTGTGATATTGTAAAAAAATGTGAGCTGCGAAACAAACACACTAAAAATAAAAAATGCCTTCATATTTTTGTTACAAAGGGGGATCTGTGTGACAGGATTTGGAATAACAAGCTCAACTTTTTTGGTGTTAAATTTGGCTTCCTTTAATTTTGCTCTACTGTAAATGGAAGAATCTAAGAGCTGGAATGAACATGTGGTAAAAGCAATGCATATTTCAAATAACTCTCAAAGTTAGGGTAAATCTGGCAAAACTCATGATTTGATTCACATCCCTATTCCTAAGATCTGTCAAAATCACATAAAGGGGAAGCAAATTGGTCTGGTTCAAATATCAAGGAATCGTTGGTCAAATTCTGTGGGCTTTGACTGAACCTCAATGACTATGGCTAATTTTTATCTTATGTTGCTTCCAGACAACCTGTTTATTGAGCATTTATCCTGATTTGTTCACAGGGAGATTAGATTATATCAGCTATTTACTGAGCATGTTTGTGAGGAGGCTATGCAACATTGAACACAGGAAATGCTGTCTTATACTTTCCAATGCATCTCCCAGTCGCTTTCCTCATTGCAAAAAGCCTGATTTTGTAGGGGAATTGGATTGTTGTGCCAGAGCTCCAATTCAACTTCAACTGAGCAACCAGAATTTGCTGGTATGTGACAGAATCCCACCCCAAAATAACAACAGTATGGAAGCTTCAATCTTACCCCATTCCCATCCTAAGTGGGAATACCAGGGGCCACAGGATACATTGAATCTCCCTCTCTGGCATGCTCCCAAACCTGGGAGAAATTTACACCAGTGCCACCACAGCTGCGAATTAGTTCCATTTGTTTTTCTCCCATTGTTTCTGGATCCACTGGAGGCTCAAGTAGCCCAGAAATGCTACTGCAAATGATGTACTGCAAATGGTACATTAGCGATGACCATTCCTGGACTGGGAGAACGTGGCGACTTCAAGGCTGGATTACCACAATGCATTCTTACGTGGGGCTTCCCTGCAGTTAGCACAGAATGCTGCAGCACAATTGCTGACAGGAGTGAGGCCTTGTCAGCATACAACACCTGTGCTCAGAGATCTGCATGGTTACCAATTTGTACCGGGCCAAGTTCAAGCTGTTGCTTTAAAGTCTGTGACACCAGTTTACCTACAAGATTGCCTTGCCCCATATATGCCTTCTCAAATACTTTGATAAGCAGAATTGACACTGTTATAGCTGCCACATAATATTTGTTCTGCATTTGTAAAACATTAATCTTTTTGTGTAGCAGCACCTACACTGTAGAGCTCCCTGTCTGTTGACATCAAGCAGACACCTTCTCTGCACGCTTTTTGGTGCCTGCCGAAAATATTTTTGTTTAGAACCTACCCTAACATGTAGAATGTGAAAGTAGGTTTCAATCTGTTTTTAGATTATAGTTGGTTTTATGTAAGTGGAATGTTTTCATTGGACAAGTACCCTAATTGTGTCTTTATGTTACCCACACAAGTGGTTTAAAATATTTGCTTGGTTGGCCTAGATGCTTTTGTCACCTAGAAGGCTCTAATGCAGAATGATGAAGCCCAAAGGAACATTGTAATTTGAATGAGCCTTCTCACTGCTGGGACATTGCGAGATACTAAAGACATGGGGGAACAGGCCCATGACACAAATTTGCCTTTGGGCAAATTAAGACGATAAAAGTAGTGTTCAGTCGCCCTGAATGGTAAGCAAAGTTTTCAAAGGAGGAAGAGGCAGGAGATCCAGGACGCAGTGCAAAAGACTCTGGCCACCCTCTAACAACCTTCCAGCAAAGGAGTGTTTCTCATAATGGCCTATTAATCCTTAAAATGAAAGGTGGGTTAAAATTCCAATGCTATAGAGGCCTAGGGTTTTTCCTACAGTGCAGGATCATGCCATATAAAGACTTGGGGCACCTTTGTAGCCAGTGGCATATGCTCTTTATTTTTTGTGTCTGGTTCATTATTATTTTCCCTTCGGCCACTGAAGTTTGAAAGTTGTTGGTCACCACCTGTCTCGAGAGACATGGAGTGTGCCTCCTGGGGTGAAATCAAACCGCTGAGTTAGCGGTACCAGTGACCTCCCTGGGTGTAAGCCTGGGCAGTGTGTATTGAGGTCCTGGGCTGCCCAGATGACAAGACCCCCCCTCTTGACCTTGCTGATGTGGTCCAAAGGAAATCAGAGCAGTAAATTTGGCAGCAGCTTGGCTGCAGTTTGGAAGACACCTATGCATTTTCCCAACCCCTTCCCCTGTTCCCAGCTGCTAATGAAGCATGAAGATCACTGGTAAGATAAAGAGACTGCAATGTCAACAGAAAAGGCAGACGAGGATTTCAGTTGCTGTTTTCTGAAATAGAGCCAGGTCAGATACACCCTCCTCCTCCTCCTCTGATATAAAGTGTTGCTCTCAGAGAGCTCATCCTTTCATGGAAAAGTACTGAGCCCTTCCAGTGCTTTGCTTTGCTATTAATGCTAAGAACGAAGTACAACAGCAGGTCAGTGGAAAATCAGAGAAAGTCATCTGCACGTAGAATGTCGAGGGCATTATTTTTAGATGCCTCTTTTCTTTCTGACTTCATCTAATTCCATGTGAAAAAGCGAAACAGCCCCCATAACCCTGCTGCCCATTCTTGCAAGTTTTATTGGCAGCTGAAGCATTAGACATACTGCAACTGCAACGGGATGCGCAGCAAAATAAACAGGAGGGAAACAAAGATATAAATATGCCCCATATATTGAAAGGGCTGTGGTTCAGTGGTAGAGCATCAGCTTTGCATACGCAAGGTCTCAAGTTCAACCCCCAGCATCTCCAGGTAGGGCTGGGAATCTCACCTGCCCGAAATCCTGGGAAGTTTCTGCCCATCAGTGTTGACAATACTGAGCTGCATGGACCAGTGGTCTGACTCAGTATTTGCCATCTTCCTGTGTTCCTAACAGGAATTTCCAGCACAAGTGGACCTCTGGAATGATATGCCCATGAGACAGCATATACACCAATTTACGCACTTTTTCCCTCCTAAAAAGTAAGGGGAAATGTGTGTGTGTCTTATGGAGCGAATGCAGGCTGCACAGCTATCCCAGAAGCCAGAACAGCTCTTAGTGTTCTGTCTTCTGGGATTCAGAATATTTTTTTTCTTGTTCTCGTCCTCCAAAAACTAGGTGCATCTTGTGGTCTGGTGCGTCTTATAGAGCGAAAAATACAGTATGTGTTTGGGAAAAGTAGCGCCACTGTTTTCTACAAACAGGGAAATTTCATTGCTCTGCTAAAAGGAACTGCA
Organism: Podarcis pityusensis; assembly: GCF_964106645.2. Classification (NCBI taxonomy): domain Eukaryota; kingdom Metazoa; phylum Chordata; class Lepidosauria; order Squamata; family Lacertidae; genus Podarcis; species Podarcis pityusensis. Next base: position 53,319,311 of record NC_138027.1, read on the forward strand.
TCATACTGAGACATGCCATTGTTCTGCCTTGCGCCCTGCTGTCTTCTCTGAGGGTTAGTTCACACATGATGTGACAACAAACATATGCTTGCCAGCAGAGAGCTGTAGCTAAATCCCAGCTCCCTGGGATGTGTGACTGTAAGATACACTGCAGCTAAAAGCATGCATTTATTATGTGGATACATTGCGGTTTTTTAGGGGTCTCTCTCAGTTTTGCTATAGGAAATTCAGTAATAAGAGATGGTACGGTTCAGTTCTTTGAGGGGGGGAAACGTGCTTCAAATGTGCTTTAAAGTGTGCATTCAGACACCACTTGGAAGAGGGGACATTCCTGAGATGGCTAACCTGTGGTCCCCAACCAGTATGAATGGTCCGGAGTCTAACAACCACAGGTCCCTCACCATCTTCTAGGGGGGAGCCTACTCTTAGGAGTCAAGCTACATACAATTAAAGTAAAAGCTTCAGAAAAGGTTTCATAATGAGAGCGCTGCAAAGATCTCTAGCCTTGCGTTGTTCTGTGAATGAATCAGCTGAAAATTCTCTGAATGCATCACTGCAAGGACTTAAACACAATGACTAATAATTAGGCACTGCTATCTCCTGCCTTCAGCTGATTCATTCACACAGCATCCCTGCTGTTCTGCTTTACATAAAGAGAATATTAATAGCGACTTTCCGGAGCGCAGTCAGTAAGTATGCAGCAATGCAAACCCAGGTGAACTAGGTGCAGACCCATCAGACTACCCTGGGGATCACAGAATCATAGAATTGTAGACCCATGAAGGTCATCTAGTCCAACCTCCTGCTATGCAGGAATCTTTTGCCCAACGTGGGGCTTGAACCCACAACCCCGAGATTAAGAGTCTCATGCTCTTCCGCCTGAGCTACCCTTGCTTGCGTCTGCTCTTGGTTGGGTGACAAGTTTTCTCTGACCTCCTCCATGAAGGTTAGAAGTATTTTATCATCAGCTACATGAACTGCAACCAAAGAAGACAAAAAGAAAGCTGTCTGACCTTCCTTTGGAAGGAATCTGCAGTACTGCCAATGGCAACCAGGAATGCATAATCTGTATCCTTTCCTCTGAAGTAATGACCGTGGCTGAAAGAGAAACATTTTGTTTCTACTTCTAGCGATAAACGAAGAGTGGAAACCCCAATTTTGTCTTTAAAATTCCATTTCGTTTTGTGGAGCTGTCTTTCTTCCCTTCTTCCTCTCTTATAAGGGTCAAACCAGAAAAACATAGAGCATAGCAATTTCCTTTGTAATGCTAATCAGAATGGGTTTGTAGGGAAGAATTCAGAGGTAGGAGTTCTCCCTCACAAATGCTCTGTCAGTCATTTTAAACTTCTTCTTTTGCTCACCAGGTTCCAAAATCAAAAGTAAAATGTGAAATGAAGTTATAAAAAGTGGGGGGGGGGGGGGAAGGACATTAGGATATGGAGATAAAGATATATAATGTCCAGATATTTATTTTCATTACCCCTCAGATTCTCATATTTCAGAAGTAAGTGGTTCATTCTTGGGAGTTACAGAAACCTTCCTATCTGGAATTTACAAAACAATTTACAAAACAATCAGCTTGACAATCAAGTTAGTGGCTTCAGCAGGTCATGTTAAGGCAGATGTTCTAAGGCAGTTTGAATAAATACTTGATACAGCTTTCATATTAGCTTCTACAGTGTAACTCTTGCTTGCCCATAATAAACAGAGGAGAGTGGAGCTGCTTCTGTCAAAATGCCTTGAGATAGGTCTGTGGTGTATCTTTTTGAGAGATGGTGACTCTTCTGTTTTGCTTGCCAAGTGAAATATAGAAATCAGAGGCTCTGAGAAAGATCAGGGAGGCTCGCACTCCTCAAGGTTGTTTTGATTTGTTCAGTCCTCTTAATTGAATACACAGTGGGAACTGATTTCATTTCCCTTCTCCTTGACATTGTTTTGTACTCCCTCCTCCTGTAGCTGTAAGTAGCATTATTATGCCCCCGTGATGATCTCTTTCTGGAAAAAATGAGCATTGTGCACATGTCATTTCCACCAACGGCATGTGACTGAAGTCTCTTTTAGAAGTCTCACTTACCAATGTAACCTAATCTGTCACCTCACTTCATCTCTGCTGAATATACATTCACAGGTCATTACAAAAACATTAACACTTGACTTTAAAGAAGCCTCAGCATTTGAGAATGAAGAGGCAGGGTCCTTGCCTTGGTTTGAAGTTCAGGCTTATAGGAAAATACTGTGCTTAATAGTCAGGTGTATGTTAATGGTGTAAAGGGGTCTGTGAGATTTGTAAGCCATGGCACTTTTTATGTGTGGAAAACTTGAAGCTGAAAGCTCACTGGATTGCCTTCCATATTTCCCACCTCCTGCCAACCTAGCAGTTTGAAAGCATGTCAAGTGCAAGTAGATAAATAGGTACTGCTCCGGTGGGAAGGTAAACGGCATTTCCGTGCGCTGCTGTGGTTTGCTTGAAGTGGCTTAGTCATGCTGGCCACATGACCCGGAAGCTGTACCGTTGGCTCCCTTGGCCAGTAAAGCAAGATGAGCGTCGCAACCCCAGAGTCGGCCACGACTGGACCTAATGGTCAGGGGTCCCTTTACCTTTACCTTTTATTTCCCACCAGTCAATCAGCTTTCAGAAGGCATTGAGGGAGAGTGGTTGAAATGCATAATGATCACTATCCAAAGAGGATCCCATGGCAGTTATTCTGCTATTCGGCTCAGACACATGCTGAGTAACAAATATTTATTTGGCTTGGTACATCTTATGCAGCTTTGTTTATCATTAGCACCAGTGATATTATTTACACTTGCTTCATACCTACAAAATCCATACATTGTTCCCAACTTTTGCCACAGTCTCTCTGGATGCTCACCTATTATCTCCGAGAGTTGATCTCTGGTTCCTTAAACATATGGAGCACTTTGCAACCATGTCCTCTGTTTGTGAACTCATGCCTGGCCAATACAATACATATTCAACTCTCTTTTTGCACCTCATCATTTCAGTAAGCCTTTTGACAAAGTCCCCTATTATATTCTTGTGAGAAAGTTGGTAAAATGTGGGTTGAACGAGGTAACTGTTGGGTGGATTTGTAGCTGGTTATCTGACTGACTCCAAAGAGTACTCATTAATTGGTTCCTCATTATCCTGGAAAAACGTGACAAGTTGGATACCACAGGGTTTTGTCCTGGGCCCATTGTTGTTCAACATCTTTCTAATGACTTAGATGAAGGAATTGAGGGGATGCTCATCAAATTTGCAGATGACACCAAACTGGTAGAGATGGCTAATGTCACAGAAGACAGAATCATAATTCAAAATGACCTTAACAGATTGGAGAACTGAGCACAAGCTAACAAAAGGAATTTCCATAGGGACAAATGTAAGGTTCTGTACTTAGGCAGGAAGAAACAGGTGCACAAATATAGGATGGGGGACATCTGGCTTATTAGTAATACATGTGAAAAGGATCTAGGGGTCTTGGTGGGCCACAGGCTTAACATGAGTCAACAGTGTGATGCAGCAGCAAAAAAAGCTAATGCTATTCTAGGCGCATCAACAGAAGTATAGTGTCCAGATCAAGGGAAGTAATAGTACCACTCCATTCTGTCTTAGTCAGACCACACTTGGAATACTGTGTCCAATTCTGGGCACCACAATTTAAGAAGGATGTTGACAAGCTGGAACGTGTGCAGGAGGAGGGCAACCAAGATGATCAAGGGTCTGGAAAAAAAGCCTTACGAGCAGCACTTGAAGGAGCTGGGTATGTTTAGCCTGGAAAAGAGGAGACTGAAAGGAGCTATGATAACCATCTTCAAAGATCTTAAGGGCTGTCACATGGAGGAGGGAGCATGCTTGTTTTCTCCTGCTCTCGAGGGTAGGACTCAAGGCAATGGCTTCAAGTTACAAGAAAGGAGATTCCAACTAAGGATTTGGAAAAAACTTTTTGACAGGAAGAGCTGTTCAGCAGTGGAACAGACTCCCATGAGAGGTGGTGGACTCTCCTTCTTGGAGGTTTTTAAACAGAGTTTGGATGGCCATCTGTCATGGATGAGATTCCTGCATTGCAGGGGGTTGGACTAGATGACCCTTCCAACGCTATGAAAAGCCCCATGTGGATTTTCTACAACACGTGCCATTTGTGTAGAATTGCTAGTCTTTCTCCTTTAAATGTCAGCCCATTTTCAATAGTTAGGTCTTCTTCTATAGTCCACTATTCTGTTATTTCCTTAGGGACCTTTGTTTTCTTCTCTGGTCTGGTCAGCCTCCTTTTATGAAGTTTATGAGTTTCTGCATGCTTTCTGCCCTTTTAATTTCCTCTCTGTTTTCCTCTACAATGTTGTCAGTAGCTGGAAGATTCTTGAGCACCATGTGCACTAGTTATCTGAGATCTGTTTCCTCTGTTTAATTGGAGTTGAAGGATGTTATCCTAGCTAGATAAAGTGTAATCTACTGGTACTTCCTTGCCTGGTTCACAATTAATATTGGACAATATTTTAACAACTTTAAGATCATTCTTGGTAGCCTGACTGGAGTTTGTGCTAATGACTTTCTCATGATACTCTCCAGCTTTGTGGTCAGTTCCTATGGTTACTGGTCTGCTGTAAATGTATTGGTGGAATTTTTGCATTCCACAACTGTGGTGAACAAGTTCATTTTCTATTTGGGCATAGTTCTGTGTGGGTGTCATTAAGTGTGATATGTATGCCACTGGCTTTCCTTCCTGTTGTAGGACTGCTCCTACTTCATGCTGAGATGCATCTACTTGTACTGTGACCTCTTTCCTTGCGTCAAAGTACTGACGCATTTGTGATGCGTTTCCTCACCTGCTGGCATGCAGTCTTAAAGGTGGCAGCCCATGTCTATATTGCTTTATTTTTAATCAGATCTCTCTTGTGCTGGTCCAGTGATAATTCTGCCAAGTAAACATGCCCACCCCTGGTTCGAACTCTTATTACAAGGACTTTCTAATCACTGCACTGCTGAACTTTTCCGAATCTGGTTTTAAGCCAACCTTAGCATGTGTCAACTCCAGATTGCATCTTATGTGGGTTGAGCTTTAGTTTCTCTCTCTGCATCTTTCCAGTAATGCCATGAGATTGTCACCATGCTCTTTGTGTGTGGCCCTACCCATTAGCATGCCATGACTTTACACTCTTGCAGTCCTTCAAGAACCTCATGTGCGTTCTTCTGGAACATGCCAGAACACTAGTTGAATAGCCATCTTCCAAATGGTGAGTTAAATGTGGCTAGGAGCCTGCTTTCCTCATTAAGTTGTAGTTGTTACAACTACTACTACTATTAATTTACTATTTATACCCTGCCCATCTGGCTGGATTTCCCCAGCCACTCTGATTTTTCAGCTACTGTTTATTAATATGCCACCTTTCAGCCAAAAAGGTACCCCAAGGCAGCTCACAAAGAATAAACATGTAAATTCAAGTATGATGACTACAGTTTGTTTAAAACACGACCCCCGGCAGCAAAATTGTAACATTTCAAAACAAACATTAAATGCCAAATATGGTCCTGTTCCTGCCAAAAAGGTGGATGCCCAACATATGCACATTGCTGTGGTGTTCACAATCTAATGTGTACCTCCTAACTACTTTGAATGGCTGTCCTCCATATCCAGTTAGTGCTGGCAATTCTTTTGTTTCCAGCTCTGTCTCTTTTGCATGCATGTCCCAGAATATTTGTGATGGCATATAGTTGACTTGTGTATCTGTCTTAAATTACAAGCTCCTTCTCAGGTTGCCACTTTTATGCTTATGTATGCTTCATAGGGTTCCTTGTCCAACAATGTGACTGTTGGTTGCTAAGAAGAGTTGCTCTAAGTTGGCAATTTTGTATAACCTTCACTCACCTGTATCATGTTTACTTTCTTCTGTTTGATATTTTTACTTTGCTCATTTTGGCAAAATGGTTTTTCTGTTTGCAAGACCTGCACATGTGATTTTGCCATTTAATTAGTTTGTTCAAACTTCATTGCATCCTCTAAAGTTAAGTGGCTGTACTGCAAACAATGTCTATATCTTTGGAGCTGGACCCCATCAAGATCCTGTCTTTTATCCGGTCATCTGTATCGCATACCCTCCAACATTTTCACACCAAAAACTGGGATGTGCGTCTTCTGGGATACGCTCCTTGGTGGATCATGTGACCAGTGTTGCACTCTTGCCCTGAGAAAAGGAAGATCATGGCTTAAGATAACAGCACCGAAAATGGCTGCCACAATCTAGTGCAAATAAACAGGGTGTCCTGCTTTCCAGGACAGCTGAGAGGTATGGCATCATGAGATGCACAGTCTCTTGCTATTAGATGTAGCTGTGTTACCCATTCAACTATGGATCCAGTCTGTCCTTGTTGCCTTTCAAAAGAGTTTTATCTGCACAGACACAGTCTTCTGGGGAGTATAGTCTGCAATATGCATGGTTTCATCCCCCTGAAAAATTTGGCCCATGAAGCTGTTCCTGATAAGGATAACCCCATGGAGCCAAAATGTTTCCCCATCCCAGGTGAAAACTATAAAACCCCCTGAAATCATCTTCTTGGTTGTTTTGGTTGCTCTTTTCTGAACCCTTTACCAACACTACAATATCATTTTTGAGGTGAGGGGACTAGAACGGTACACAGTATTCCAAATGTGGTCGTACCCACCTGATAAGTGCTGGAACTGAGTTCCAGCGATTTCCTGCTGAAAAAGCCCTGCCGACAACCCTCAGCTCCCTTAGCAAACAACAGCCCTATTTTTCTTTCTTGTTGGTATTGTCTGCATTTGGGCCTTAAACATTTCTCCTTTTAGAAACTCCCTTCTCTTTGAGTATTTCTGACCATGGGATCATACCCAGTAGCTCCTTCAGCTTTTTGAAATTGGCCTTGCTATATAAACCCAGCCAAGATCGCAAACGTTTGTCCAAATAGGACAGGCATAAGCAAACCCGGCCCTCCAGATGTTTTGGGACTGCAACTCCCATCATCCCTGACCACTGGTTCTGTTAGCTAGGGATGATGGGAGTTGTAGTCCCAAAACATTTGGAGGGCTGAGTTTACCTATGCCTGACATAGGACCTTCCCTCTGTCAATGGGATCTCAACTCTAGCCTCGAAGCAAAAGCCGAGATGGCCACAAGACACTTCAGGCAGACCTTCCTCCCACAGCATAACCCTCCTCTCATCAGGATCCCACATCCATAGTCAAGATACGGCACCCTCATGGCAACCCCTTTCCTGGCTGGCTCTAGAAAACAGAACACCAAAACAAAAAAAGCTGTTTCCCAGACAAGCGTGTAGTGCCAAAGGCAGCCTTCACACACAAAAATAGCCCCAAGGATGTTGTTATTAGATCAGGGGTTGACAATCTTTTTTGATCTTGCGGACACAGCGCGTACGCACACACAAAAAAACACATGCACACACAAATACCCCCCTCATGATATAGGTTACAATATGTTTATGTCAAGTCTAATTTCAGTGAGGAGAGGACCCTGTGGGCACCACAGGAAAGGCCTCTGCAGACACATGCACACTCACAGGCAACATGTTGACATTCCTTGCACTAACCCCTAATGACCCCTCCCAAGCTTTTATAAATTTAGATTCCAAAACATAAAAACCACCTATCTCAGTTCCTCTAATTGATAAACCTCATACTCAAGGCCTCTAACTGAAGTTCCTAGGGAAGGCTGGGTGAGAGCCAAGGGAGCTGGTGGCCAAGACAGTCCATTTTCCCTTGCCTGGTTCTTTATTTCTTTAAATTTGTTAGTTGCTTATCTTGTCCAGGGCAACCCAAAGCAACTTGCAAACCAACTAAAAGACAGACAGACAGACAGACAGACAGACAGACAGACAGACAGACAATAAACCCCTTGCTTATACCCCCAACATTAATTTTTACACCCCCAGAATAGATTTGGATCAGATGAGAAGAGAATGAGTTTTCATGAGGGGTTGTTGCATCTAAACATGTTGATGATCCTGATATTTGCACAATAAAGAATTAATATTATGATGAGCATAAATAATTTGCTGTGCCTGGTTCACTCTGTTCGTTATACTTCTTTTGACAGTCTTCTGTAAGCAACACAAAATGGCTTATGACTATAACAAATAACAATACTGTTTCATAGATATGCATGGAAAATATCTTTCCTAGCATTTTATCATGTCCCATCTGTAATTTCACTCAATTAGCTAATGTACAGATGGACAGCACACAGTTCAAGTCAACTTGAAAATGAAAATGCCTTGTTTATTACGCACAGTCATATGAATTCCATATTCAAACACCATTGTTAAAGAAAATCTTTGAAGTTTCCACATGAGTAGGAAGGCCAAGGGGCATTGGCTAGTCATATGCTGTATAACTTGCAGTATTTTTAGAAACCAACATAAGCTCAATTACATATGGGAGAAGCACATACAACATTTTGTGAGGATGGTGAGATTTGGTCTCTAAGGACTCAACCAAAGAAGTAAGCCCTTTCCCATCATTTCCCCATCCTCCTGGAATAACAGAAAATTAAATTTAGCTCAGAAATACCCATACATTTATACCGCTGCACTGTAGGGCATTTACTGACTTTTGTATCCAAAACAAGACATGTCTTAAGGCTACCCTTTCTTACAAGAACTCTGGGAATTATCCAGGAATAGAAACCATAAGATGCGATGATGACCCCTAGCTTAAATGGCTTTAAAAAATGGTTAGAAAATTAATAGAGGATAAAATTAGTCAATGGCATTGAGTCACATTAGTCCTGTACAAGCATAACATTGCAAATGCATTCAGGTTGTTTGTATTCATGTACAAGTGGACATGATGAGTGGACACACATACATTCATATTCAAAGTGTATATGTTCAGGGGAACTTGAATACATTTGAACACTTTTCCATTGTATGTGCTTATGGCTGTGTGAACTTTTGCATAGATGGGAATCTTTGTCTTTGAAACCACAGTGATAGCAATGTGGAGTAGTGTGATTTGCCTTTCCAACACATGTTCATCGTAATATTCTGTGGTTTTGTGAATGCTTACTTCCAATTCATTCCTGCTGTGATGCCAACTGGAATACCATCCGGAAATTGATTACATCAGCAAACATAATTAGTGGGATCCAATGCACAAATAAATAAAATGCCTCCATATACACACTGAACAGTGAGAATCACTCACTTCATGCAACGGTGAACAAAAATGTGTACATTGTATGGACATTTGATGCAACATCTACTATAACATGTACCAATTGCTTTAGACCAAGTGGAAAGCTACAGGGGTAAGTTTAAAAGTTGGCAATCCTATCAGTAAGCTCAGCAGACAATGCCCAAGAGTTAAAGAAGTCTTTGGATGAGTTTCTTTAGTAGGGAGCTGGGGGACCGCTAAGAGAGAGCCATGTGATCCCTTTCTCCCAGCTGTCAAACATTGTGCACAAGCTGAAGTGAATTAGTGGTTTCTGGCATAAGGTTTCAAGCACACTACAGATGGCTTTTAGTTGCCTTGCTCCAAAAGGACTTTTAAAGAGAAAGCTGGGATTGTTGAGTATAAAACAGATGGAGGTTTTTTAGGGGAAAAGTAAACTACCTCAGATCTCTATCTTTGACCATTCATGTTCCAACTCTAATATGAGCTCCTAGAGAGAAAAGGAAGCAAAGTGGTATGCATATCAAGGGAGACAGGTAACAGAAAAGAAAGAGGACTTTCAGAATCTAGTAACATTTTTAAAAAAAACAAAAATAACTTTATCTAGGGGCACATTGGGTCTTAAAGTATGCTGAGTTTTCCAGCTAATTCTGAATTCAGTGCTGACTCCAAGTTTTGGAGGACTTCCAGGCAAGATACTTTCAATGTGTTGCCCAAGTCCAGCATCTTCACTTGATATACTGTATTTTTCGCTCTATAAGACGCACCAGACCACAAGACGCACCTAGTTTTTGGAGGAGGAAAACAAGAAAAAAAAAAATTCTGAATCTCAGAAGCCAGAACAGCAAGAGGGATCGCTGTGCAGTGAAAGCAGCAATCCCTCCTGCTGTTCTGGCTTCTGTGATAGCTGCGCAGCCTGCATTCGCTCCATAAGTCGCACACACATTTCCCCTTACTTTTTAGGAGGGAAAAAGTGAGTCTTATAGAGAAAAAAATACGGTAAATTGGCAGATAATGGGGCCCATACACTCAGGAGAGTTCACCATGATGGAAACCACTGTCTCCCTTTTTAAAAACACATGTTTGGGTATGGTCTAGGCCAGTGGTTCTCATACTTTTTTCTTGGGCCACACTTTCAGAATAATTTTTTTTTCATGCCACACCAATTTTTTTATTGATAAGAAATACATTGGAAAACAACTCCTAGAAATGTATGAGTTATAACATAGAACACAACTACTTTATTAGATAATTGTGGCACATCCAGAAAGCACAAGACAATGCAGCCACAGAAGACCATGAATCATGCCCCAAAAATAATGATAAACGAGTCTTCTCCAGCACTCTGTTTGAATGGTGATTTTGGATCACAACTAGAATTGCACTCACTATCCCTTGTTGCTCTTTCTCTCATTTTGAAAAGATATCTGCCCATATTCTGCAAATTAAAAGAATTATTTTGATACTATACTACACTGATATGTTTAAATGTTTCTTCGATTGTTCTTGAATCCTCTTGCCACATTTGCCATCCTCTCCTGCCGCACCAGTGTAGCACAACATACCCTTTGAGAACCACAGGTCCAGTCTATGGCCTGAAGGCACATGAGGCCATGACTCTGCTGAAATTAAGAAGGTCTGGCCAGTACCTGGATGGGTGACTGAGAAACACATGGACACCATCTTGGGTGGGGATGGAAGAAAGGCAGGAAAATAAAGATGGTGGCTGCAACCACTTCCCCAAGTGCTTCACTCCTCAGCACTGGGCTGATCAGCACCATCCATTCCCACTGCTGCTTGACCACATCTCTGATTTATATGCCACTGGGGCATCATGAAATAGACTTTGCAGCCCTGCAAATAAATTACATGGATGGATGGATGGATGGATGGATGGATGGAGGCATACCCCTTGCACCAGGGTCATAAAGGGGCCCCTGGAGGCAAGGGTCTAAGACCCTCCTCCCTCATTCTCCATCATGACCACTACAGCTGGCTCCTTGCTTGCTAGGGAGAAAGCTGATGAGAAAAGCAGGCAGTAGCAGCTGCTGTTCATCATCTTCGCAGCTGTTGCTACTTAGGGTCAAACTAAACCTTATGCTTAGCACATAGCATGCAGCCACATACCTTGTTTCTCTTAAATTAATTACAGCTTCAGGGGGCAATTATTACTGAGATGGTAGTACATGTGGAGGGGAAGTTTGCTCCTTTGCTCTCCCAGCCATGGTGTTCCCCCTCCCTGAATAATGGCTTGCCATGCAGCTACAAGACGAAAGAAAGAAAGAAAGAAAGAAAGAAAGAAAGAAAGAGAAAGAAAGAAAGAAAGAAAGAAAGAAAGAAAGAAAGTTCCTCATTGGTGCCAAGGCTGGATTAGATTCCTGGATTTTCAATACTAAACAGAAAGTAGCTCCGTGATGGACGTCTCCCATGCCAAAAGTAATGGTCCCACTTTCAAATTCTAATGACAAACAGAAGTCTCCAGCAACTTTAGTAACCCATACAAGCTTCTCTCTCTCTCTCTCTCTCTCTCTCTCTCTCTCTCTCTCTCTCTCTCCCCCCCCTCTCTCTCATGACAGAACAAAATGTTCGTTTTAATGTTTATCATTGTAACTGGGAAGAATCAGTGATAGAGTTTTCTTTAAGAAGGAGAAGAAAACCAGGAGTTTCAGAGAAGGGTGTAATCAAACATTATTTGATTATCAGAGTCCCTGGACTGCCTCATGTGGCCTTTTCTGCTGATTCTGACTCTGTGGAGGACTTTCATCAAACGGAGAAATGATTGTGACACACAATGTTGTGTCTGACTGCAACCAGCGGTTGGTGCGGTGGGTGTGGGCCACCCTGGGGGTCACCACTGGGGGGTGACAAAATGCCGGGCGGCACTCACTCCTGGGAGAGATGCTGTGGCTTGGGCGCACGCCAGCTCCACACTGCCCAAACGGTCCACCTGCTGCCTCCCCCCCAGCTGTAGGGCGGCTGAGTGGGAGGAGGCAGGCAGACTCTGGAGGCCCTGCAGTGTGCCCTGCCCCTATGTGCTGTGCTGCTGAAAAGTGGAATAGAAATATACAGTGGTACCTTGGGTTACAGACAGTTCAGGTTACAGACTCCGCTAACCCAGAAATAGTACCTTGGGTTAAGAACTTTACCTCAGGATGAGAACAGAAATCGTACGGTGGCAGCGGGAGGCCCATTAGCTAAAGTGGCACCTCAGGTTAAGAACAGTTTCAGGTTAAGAACGGACCTCCAGAACGAATTAAGTTCCTAACCCGAGGCACCACTGTGCCTGTTTCAGGGCTGAAAAACAGAAGCATGTTGCTATGGCGGGAGAGTCACAAAATGACAAAATTGGGGAGAAGATGTTGCCATTATTGTCATTCAGAATTTACTCTTTCTGTGTGTACACCCACCCAACCACAGAGCCCAAGTTGCAAACCTGAGAAAATGTTGTAGACACCATACACACCCTGCAAGCAAGAACACATTGCAACCCATTCTATGATGGAATCTTTCCTCCAGGCCTGATCTCAGTGAAGGGAGGGGAGCCCCATGGGCACCAGGGAAGGCCTCTCTGGGCACATGTGTGCCTGTGGACCCCACCTTTGCAACCCCTGACATACTGAGTTGGCCCCATCTTGCCCAGTACAGTCTCTTCAGAGAACTGGTGGCAGCTCAGGTAAGCTCACCAAGATTTCAGGCGATCTTTCTAAGCTCTTTTCAACCAAGATCCTATAACCTTCAGCACTGAAAGTATTTGCTCTACTAACAATGTAAAATAATTTACATAAATGTGGAGCATATGCAAACAGAACATGGTTGGTTGTAAATGCCTCTTTAATAGAAGCGAAGAGTGTAATTGCTGTTTGATGTTTTGGATAGCATCTTAATTCCTAGTATATAATCTGGTTATGAAAATGATTTTCTTTATTTGTTTAAAAGATCATGTTTCATTAGCGGCTTTGAGGCTAAAAAGAGGGGAACACCACAGACTGCACATAAATACTGGAACCTTTGTCTTGATACTTATCAGTTACAACATTCTTTCCAGTTGTTGGATGAAGCATTGAGTTCTTATGAGAATTTTGGCCTATAATACAGCCATAGTTTCAACTTTACAGGAATAAAAAAATATGGATTCAGTTGTAGCCAAAAGAAATGTTGCCATTATTTTTTCAGAGTCAGCATTTCATCTTCAGTGTTCCACTGACTTTTAAAATACTTCACATTGTGCTCTTAACCAAGATGACTGATTTGTGAGCACTTTTTGACCGTAGCCTGGTGTGCTTTTATGTGAACTGCATTCAGAGCTTTTGTGCATATGATCTTCCTTTCTTATTATATATATTTTTTAAGTTTTCCAAAGTTTACCATATAAACTTCAATGCAGAGTAATTTTTTCTTTTCTTTTGTCAACTTCCCACCCCATTTTCCATGGTGTTTTTATTTCTCTCCCTCTGTTGCATCCTGTCTTCTATCTCTTATACCATAACAACATTACTATAATTTCTAATTTCTTCTGTTACTCATAGTTCAAATCCTGCTCATGAGTTCACCATATTATAATATTTCTTTAAGTAATCTGAAAACATGAATCATTAGGTTCTCTTATTTTGGCTGTTAACTTTCCCAATTCCGCGTAGACCATCACCTTACTTATCCATTCTTCTTTATTGGGAACTTCTTCCTTCCATTTTTGTGCATGGAGAATCCTAGCTGCAGATACTACATACATAAACCGCTTGATCACCTTTGGGGGGACTTCCATCCCTATAACTCCTAAGAGTGTGCATATGAGTTTCCTAATTCACTTCACGGAAGAGCAGTTCAGTTGCCCCTTGTGGGAATGTTCAGGGGTGCAGGAGAGGATATATTGTTTGATTATATTCTTTCCAACTTGTGTTACCAAGTTCTACAATTTAGCAGAGTAACATTCCCCTTTTTAAACTTGCACAGTGGATGTGTTTGCTCAGGCTTGCTAAAGCCTCTATAATAAGTTTCGTTGGTAATTTCCCCTTTTGTCCCTCATAAAAAGATAGACACGACACAGTCTTCTATCAAATGTGTGTTTACTCACACATTCTGTTCTCAATTGGATCCTAGAAGGCAGACTTAAATTACAAAAGTAATATACACCTGGAATCTATCCCATAAAGAGACAGCCCCTTTGGCCAAGAGAGCATCTTTGGCTAAGCAGATATTGCTTCTTTGAAGAATGTAGTCAGAGAGAGAGAGAGATGGCTGACCAGTCCTGCTCTTTTGTTACCTGGGCAGGTGAGGTCACGCCCACCTCTAGTCACATGAGAGGAAGTCTATCCCAACCTAGGAGAAAAAGGAAGTTCCACCTGGCTGGTCCAGACATCCCCTTTTATGTCCACTCTAGGATTTTGTACTTGACTGCTCTTGTGTTTCACATCCCACACCCCTTCCATGAAGCTGAGCTCCTTAGGTACACTGCAGTCAACAGTGTGTCCTTGTGGGTTGAGGGAGCTCTATTTTTGCTCTGCAGATCTTGCATCTCCAAGAGATGGAGTTGAATATATCTGTGTCTGTATCCACTGTTAGAGGCAGTAGGCCTCTGAATACCAGTTACTGGGAATTACAAGTGGGCAGGTCCTGTTTTGGGGCTTCTCAAGGGCATCTGGTTGGCCACTGTTTGACTAGATGCACCTTTGGTCTGATTCCGGAGGGCTATTCTTATGTTCTGATATTTAACAGTGGGAAAAGCAAGAATGCAAAAAAAAAGTGAATTTGTTCTTGGGATCGTGAAATAGGCTTTTTGGAAATATATATTTTTTAATGCAAAGACATCACAGTTTTGGATTCACATTCCTTCTCTTTATTGCATCCTCTCTGATGACGTTGCCTGACTTTCTGCAAAATGCACCTCACACTTCAAAACTATCAATACACAACAAAAGTCTTGTTACAGACTTTTATAACATGTCTTCATACCATGTCTATTCATTGCTAGACCATATGACACAGCCTGCAGCTGTGCAGGGCTCTCAGGTTTATGTGCATGTGGTGTGCATTCCCAGACAGTTCTTTCACTACAACAATCACTTCCCTATGCTTTAGTTAGTCACTTAGACGTTATCTTGTCTGTCCAGCTATTTGAGTCGGTACCGTTGAAAAGACATGTTTGACAGAGGAATAATGTACCACTGATCCCTGTAAAAATAAAATAATTCATAACTTAACATGATTTAGGGTTCATATTTAAACTTACTAATGTGTTCAGGTTCTGCAACACTGGAATTTTATATATTAGAAACCATCAAACTTGTATTCACAGTATTGCTGATGAGGTCAGTCTCAAAGATACCATAGTTAACACTAACCACGGTTTGCTGGTTTGGGTGAGACAGCAAACCATGGTGAACAAGGATGGCTCATCACATTTCATTGAGGCAAAATGGGACGGTGCTGCTCCCTGAGGGATAGCTCAGTTGGTAAAGCATGAGACTCTTAATCTCACGGTCATGGGTTCAAGACCCATGTTGGGTGAAAGATTCTTGAATTGCAGGAGTTTGGACTAGATGACCTTCATGGTCCCTTCCAACTCTTCTATCATTCTATGATTCTTTGCTGAAGCCTCAAGAAAAGCCACAGGCAAACCTTGGTTGCAGCTCATGGTTTGTCTTGAGTGAGAGAAACCACGAGTCTGGGTTTGGATGACATACTAGTACCAAACCATGGTGTCACTCACAGCAGTTTTGCAGTAGGAAAACCAAAAGAGCTACAATATCTTCTCTGGGAGCCTTCATGCTTACATGTCCATACTAAGCCATAGTTTGGCTTAGCATCACTTATGAACCAGCTCTCTCACTTATCACAGGTTCTGACCTCCATTTTTTCTTGGAGCTTTTGGATAGGAAGCCATACATGGTTTGCATGAATCTGAAGACCTGGCTTTCTCTTTCAGCATATTTAGGACACTGCAGTGAGAAGAATCTGGGTAGGAAGGTTAGACTAAGTACTCCCCCTCCCTTTGTTTTAATAACACATGCAGTTTGTTGTTTAGACTTTCACCTGCTACCGAACCAAAGTTACAACACACAACAGGGGCAAATTAACTAGTCACTGAAGATGAAACTAAAGTGATCCCTGAAGGTTTGAAGTTAATCTTTACTGTTCTTCCTCTGGAAATATCTTATCAAACACACTTGTATGTTCAGGCGGTGGGTTGCACTGCTTCTTTCTTTTCTTTTCCACTGTGCTAACTTCTCTCTTTGCCACTCTGCACTGACACTAATCATTATTAACTTTTAAGTGATATATAACATGAAATAATATTTCACAGGCAAGCACAAAGCATTGAGCGACAGCATAGCTTTATGTGATACAGAAAACGGTGAGGGGCATAAACCTTCTCCTTCAATAATCTTGCTGTTAATTCCCATCCCTTATCCTTTGCACATGAGGAGACAGATCATCTGAGTTTTTCTGAGGGCCATGTGAGTCTTCCTCAGTGATCCAAAGACTGCTTGTGCCCCCCCTCTCCTATCTAGCCAGATGTCTTACTAGACTCCAGTTCCCATAGTCCTCAACCAGTATTGCCAATATTCAGGAATGGTGGGAGTTATAGTCCACCAACATCTGGAGAACTTCAGGTTTTGCACCCCTGGTCTAAGGCAAATTCTATCTGGTATCACAGGGATTGGAAACCTGAAGTTCTCCAGATATTGTTGGCCTCCAAGTCCAATCATACCCGGCCATTATCTGGGGCTGATTAAAAGTGGAATCCAAAAACACTTGGATTGCTACAGGTTTTGAACTCTTGCGCTATCATGTCAAGCCATTAGTGGAAGATACTAGTTGCTAGTTGTCCCCTCCTGGGTAGAAACATAACCTACAACTCTCCTTTGAGAGATAGGTAAACTGGGTGGTGGTGGCAGATTAAGTTGAGTTGTTGCGGAATGGCCTTGGCCCCAAGGCAGATGGGCAACTTCCACACTCATTCTAAGACATGACAGTGAAAGTCGACAGTTTGAGAGATCATGAGCTACAAAATCCCATCATGTCCTCATTCATATTTCACATATGGGAGCAAATTGAATTAGATGTTTTGCTTCAAACAATTTATTTCATCTCTCTCTTTTTCTTCGTAAGACATTAAACAGCTGGACTTGTTTGTCAAACAAAATGAAATTAAATGCAGCTAAGAAACATTGCTGGCTCTGTGGATTGTCTTTTTTTAAAAAGAAGTGCTTGATATCTGAGCCTCATGAATAACAGCTTGTATTATTTATTAGCAAAAGACGGTCTTATTAAAACTGTGCCATGTGTTGCAATTATTGTATTGGTTTCTGTTTAATTTTTCATTACGACCATCTAAGGGGTGGGGGGGGAACCACATGCAGGAATAAAAACATTTTATATGGGACTGGCATCTACGCCAAAGCTTTTTGCTTAATGTAAATGATCTCAGGGAAGTTAATACGTAAGTGGGCTTGCAGCCCCTGTCTCTTTTTCCAGCTTTTTTATTGTTTGATCTCAGTGTGCCAGTGAAAAGTTCATGCAGAATGAGCAGATGCTGCAGCTCAAATTGACCTAGTTCTCAAAAACAGAAGAGAAGGCAGGCCTGCACCTGGTGGTCTGTGCCATTTTCAGGCCGCAGGTGGGGACTCACATGATCAGATGCTCCTCCATACATAATAGTCCCTGCACATAGAAAATGCCATGTCGTGGAGAAAGGTAGGCTAGAAACTAACAGACACAATGGCTGTGTATACACTGTGTCTTTAAAGCACATTTGAAGCACAGTCTTTCCCTCAAAAAATGCTGAGCACTGTAGTTTACCCGGCAAAGTTACAATTCCCAGTAACCCTTCACAAACAGAGGAGTAACTAGTGATGGGAGACATGCCCAAATTGTCATCATCTTCACTGTTATTAGAGGCACTGCTCATAGAGCCACTGCTATTTTTCAAGATATCAATAGAAAGAAAAGATTCATTCATTTATTTATTCATTCATTTTATGTTCTGCTTTTCTCCCACTGCAGGACCCAAAGCAGCTTACAGCATAAATTAAATCAGATACAACTAAAACACACACAATACATATAAATATTTTAAAAATCAATTAAAGAAGTAACTCTATTGAAAACAGCACTGCAAATATTTTAACCATTTTAAAGCATGCACACACAAACTCTGCGCGGTTCCAACACACATAAAAATAATACAGCATCAAACATGAATAGTAACAATCTGATCCAGTATAAAAAGTCACAATAACTTTAAAATAAACAATTTATATCAAATAAAGCAATATTCAAAAATCCAATAGAATCCAATAGGGAACAGTAAAATTAAACATCAGCAAATAATAATTAAACAGTTTACGCTTATCAATTACAATAAAGAATTACTAATCTATAATCTATAAAAATAACAGCAAATCACAAACATATGAAACTATGTAAAAGGATCAAATTGAGAAACAAGGACACACAATTTATAATTATATATAGGCCCAGGGAGCCTTAAGTCTCTCTCTCCTCAGTTCAACACATGCCCTCAGCAGACCCTGCAGAACAGCCAGTTGGTGGCCAAAGGTCTGCTGGACCAAAAAATATCTGCCTACTGATGAAAGCCTCGCAAAGGAAGAGCCAGCCTAGCCCACAATGGAAGAGAGTCCCCCAGTCTGGGAGAAACTACTGACAAGGCCCTCTCTCATGTCCACACAAAATGTGCCTTCAAAGGCCATGGGACCAAGAGAAGATCTCAAAGCCTGGGAAGCTCACAGAGGGATATCTGGTTCTTCAGAGAGCCTTGACACAAGCAATATAGAGCTTTGTAAACCTAAAAGACTGAAATGACCTTGTTGCTGTGAGGATGCTATGATTAATACTTTGGCTGTTATGTAAAGTTGTTAACGAGGAGGAGGTATGGCAGAGGAAGCCTTTCTGGCTTCTGTTTTTAAGCACTAGAAATAAAATGTTCTGTTAGATGAAACCTGTGTTTTGGGTTTTCCCCTCCCTTTGAAAAAGGACAGAGGAAGGAAGCAGATAAGGTTGTGCCACCTTTCTGGCACCTGTTGGTGTAATAATAATGGTCTCTGAGGGAGATAAGAGACTGATTACGTGATCATGTGTGTGAGGCGGACCCACATGGATATATGCCTAATAATAGACATCTACTGTTAGCATAGGGACGCGGGTGGCGCTGTGGGTAAAAGCCTCAGTGCCTAGGACTTGCCGATTGAAAGGTCGGCGGTTCGAATCCCCGCAGCGGGGTGTGCTCCCATTGCTCAGTCCCAGCGCCTGCCAACCTAGCAGTTCGAAAGCACCCCCGGGTGCAAGTAGATAAATAGGGACCGCTTACTGGCGGGAAGGTAAACGGTGTTTCCGTGTGCTGTGCTGGCTCGCCAGATGCAGCTTTGTCATGCTGGCTACGTGACCCGGAAGTGTCTCCAGACAGCGCTGGCCCCCGGGCTCTTAAGTGAGATGGGCGCACAACCCTAGAGTTGGACACGACTGGCCTGTAACGGGCAGGGGTACCTTTACCTTTACTTTTTACTGTTAGCATACTTGAGGGCTAAATTAGGTTCTTGGTCCAAACGCAACATATCAGAAAAGGATTTAATTCTTGTCGCACAGTCACAGCTGTGTTTGCATCATCTGTGCCCGTCTGCAGTGGGTTCACACACAGAGACATACATCGAGAGTTATTTTATTGTTTGTTTTGGGCAGGAAGTTGGAGGAACTTCTTGGGGATGAAATTTCAGCTCTGCGCCTTTGGTTATGAAACATTTGCTCCCATAGAACAAGGCTTCTAAGAAACCGTTCCAGGAATAAGTCATAATGGATCTCTAGTTTATATGAACATGTCAACATTTTTGCCCATCTTAAAAAACAAAAACATGACTCTGCAGAGCAAACCTGGATCTTTCTAAACGGAGGTAGCAACTCTCCACCACCACCGCCACCTCAAGTACTGCATTTTCTCAGGGGTAATCTGTTAATAATAATAATAATAATAATAATAATAATAATAATAGTAATAATAATAATGTGCACCCCAATTTTCTTTTTCTTTCACTTCTTATTGAATCACCTTAAAAAATAAACAAATTAGGAAATATTCTGACTTATCTGGACTGTGGATCAGGCTGTCTGCTGCTGAATCCCTGGATCAGGGTTTATTTATTTATTTGGCTCACAGCGAGTCATCTCTGTAAGCAATACACAACATTTTTATAGTCCGTGTGGTCTCTTCAATTGTTATGGCCTTGTCGTTCAATATTTGTACTACAGAAGTGTCCAGAGGAATACGATTAGTTCCACTAAGCTGCCTTGCACTGATTCCCGTACTTGTTTCCTTGAGAATTATCAATGGTTCAGTAATGCCTCCTGCAACCCCCATGCCTCAGGAGTTCAACTCATGGTCTTGTCAGTCAAGCAAATAATGTGTTTCAGAACCGCACCTATGTCAGCACTGCGCCACTTGCCAGCCCTGAACTCTCTCTGCCTTGCTTCTGCCTTCCCTACTCTGTTCTGTTATTTTTTAAAGAAAATAAATGTAGAGTCTGACTTTTCTTTGGGTTTTTTTTTTAAAGCAATGCCTCCTGCAAAGAACAAATACCTTCACCGGGAGGTTCCTAAGCCCGGATGTTACTGCACCCACTCCTCAAATCTCTTTGCTCTGTGTACTTTAAAAATCAAGAATGTTTTATCCATGATTTCCTTATGAAGAGACATAATGAAGCACCACTTGCAGCCTTTTGAAATGCAGATTGGATTTCATACTCACAGAATTCCCAGTAGGAAAAATCCAAAGTGTACTTGTGACCAAGCACATGAAAGTCCATAATGAAAGCTCCAGGTTTGACCACGCTTTCCCCCGCTTTCATTCATTTTTTGGCACTTCCAGACCATCACTCTTTTGTGGGTGGGATTCAATAACATCCCAACAAATTCAGATTATGCTGTTAAGTAGATTTGGTGCACCTGCACAAGCAATCTGCTTCCAAGCCCTCCCCATTCCATAATTTTTGCAGTAAAGAGAGTGATGGGGAAACTGTGGGATGACCATTAATTGTTCGCTGTGACACTATATAAACTCTTCGGAGTTTGATTCAGAATTGCTTCAGCGCTCATTTGGAGAAAAATATGATGGCTTTCCAAGCGTTCCCTCCCAGCTCTTAAAGCTGGAGGAAGTGTGTTAATGGTACTATGCACATGTTTACTCTAAAACTCTGCAAGAATTAATCGTTCCCAGCATCAGCCATGGCTCAGAGCTGCTTGGAATTAAACTTCCAACCCCCACACCAACAAAGATACCCAGGAGCAAGAGAGGCTTTCGAGCTTGATAGGAAACAGAAACCACTTATTCACTCGTTCATTCATTTTATTATTTATTATTAAAGTGTTTGCAATAAATAACCAAGAAAAGTGACTCAGTTTGAGAAGTTGCCCATCAAAAAGGCAGGGTATAAATAAAATACTATTACTACTGCTCCTACAGTGGTACCTCGGGTTAAGAACCTAATTTGTTCTGGAGGTCCATTCTTAACCTGAAACTGTTCTTAACCTGAAGCCACCACTTTAGCTAATGGGGCCTCCTGCTGCCGCCGCACCGCCAGAGCACGATTTCTGTTCTCATCCTGAAGCAAAGTTTGGACCTCCAGAACGAATTAAGTTCTTAACCCGAGGTACCACTGTACTTGAAACCAGGTAATTACAAACAGTGGCAACATCACTATTTTGTGTTAAGGACTATTCATTCATTCATTCTTATGTATTTAATGTATATATTGCACTTCCTCTCAAAGGAACCTTGGGCAGCAAACAACATATGATGAAACAACAAAAAACATCTCAAAAACAATTCCACTATGGATGCAAGCCAGGAAAGATCTCAACTCAAAAGGCTTTTTGAAAGAGGAAGGTCTTCAGTAAGTGCAAGAAAGAAAACAGAGATGGTGCCTTCCTAATATTATTCAAGGGGAGGGAATTTCAAAGGGCAAATGCCATGACAATGAAGATCCAATTCCTTCTCTGAGCAGAACTGAAGCTCCTGGTAAGAGGATATCTGCAGGAGGCCCTCACCTGCAGAGG
Source organism: Podarcis pityusensis (assembly GCF_964106645.2). NCBI lineage: Eukaryota > Metazoa > Chordata > Lepidosauria > Squamata > Lacertidae > Podarcis > Podarcis pityusensis. The sequence goes on from NC_138027.1 coordinate 53,341,518, forward strand.
GCAGTTTTCAACTAGGTATGTTAGAGGTGGGGTGACCTTTCAAGCATCCTGGTCCCAAGCTGTTTAGGACTTTGTACATCAAAACTAGCACATTGAACATAGCCTGGTAGCTAGCACAGTGAACATAGCCTGGTAGCTAATTTGGAGCCTGTGGACTTTGTGCTCCCCCATACCTCCATGATTATAGAGGAGTTGTGACAGGAGTGCCTGCTGTCTTCTACCCGTTGATAGTTTAGTGCCAACACAGCAATCACATATCAAATATCTGGACTTAGACACTGGCCTGAGAACATGAATACCAAGATAAACTATGTCTAGGTAAAGGGAGATGGGAAAAGGTTTCTCTCAATATTTTCTGTGCTTAGAACTCTGTACCTAAGAAAGGTTGCTCTCAAATACTATCTGCAGTAAATTCCTGTGCTAATCCTGTGCTAATCTTACTTCTGCAAATTTTGGCCAGACAGTTAGCACACCGCCAGTGACTGCTTGCAAAATTTGGCTGACAGGTCAAAAGTTCGTTTCCTGCCTAGCCAGCTAGCAAGAAACCGCTGCTGTTAGCAATAACTAACCAGACCTACTAAATTTGGCTGGCGGGTCAAAAGTGCAGATTTAACCAGGCCTGCTAAAGAGGCCCCTTTTTCCTGTCTTATGCTTACTAATGCAAAGATGAGAAAAGACACGTGTACGAAGGAGAGGGGAAGGAATGTTTAGCAAGCAATAAAATGTGTTTAGCAAGCAATATAGATGTGCCATGTAAGGGAATAATTTGAGAAGGTATGGGAGGGGGGAAGAGTGCTCAGAGAGTATAAGAAAGTTTGCTGAAGTGTCTTGCTTTACAGCCAGTATATTTTCAGGAGCTATCCAGCTGGTTGTCTCTGTGTACAGATATTGTCTCTGTGCACAGATTTCAATAAACTTTTTCTCCAAAGAAGATTTTGCTTTCCTGGTACTTTTGTTCCCTCCAAGGTCCGGGGATGGCGTGGCTGATGGATCCCTAGGTAAATAAGGCTTCATTTCTTTGGGGGCTCGTCCGGGATAAGCCCTCTCCCCAATACGGACCGGAGGGCCAGGCTCAACAAAGGTGAACAGCTCAGCAGCGTTTGCAGGCTCCCGTGCGCACCCCACCTGTTTCGTGGGGGGAGCCAGCCACACTGTCCTGCAGTGGAGACATCTTGTTGAGGGAGAAAAACAAAGAGGACGGCGCCGAGGGGACAGGTCCGCAGCGGAAAAAGGTAAGCCCAAGGGAAAGGGCGTGGGCCCCCAAGGAAAAGGGGGGCGAGGTCTGATCAGCCTCACCTGGTTGGGCAGTAGAGTGCCAGCCACCAGGAATAAGGGGATTGGTTGCGCAGTAGAGTGCCAGCCACCAGGAATAAGGGGATTGGTTGTGCAGTAGAGTGCCACCAGCAAAAATTTGGAACAGAAGAAGGAGGGAAAATTATTTTGGTGTGTTTTGTGTATTGCATGCTGAAATTATTTTGGTGTGTTTAGTGTGTTACATGTTGAAATTATATTGGTGTGTTTTGTATGTTGTATGTTGCATGTCAAGATACTCTAGTGGCTGAATTGTCAAGTGTGGGCCAGGGCTTAGTGTCCCCTTGGCCGAGCGATTGTAGGTCTGTTGTGTGTGAAGTATCTGGAAGAAATGGGTTCTGGCCAAAGTAAAAGTACCCCTTTGAAATGCTTTTGGGGATTCAAGCTGATGAGAGGGGAGGATGAGGACATTGTGTAAATTAGATTGGCCCACCCCAAAATAACAAATTGGCCGTCCATCAGGACCCTTGATTTGCAACTCATTAATCCATTATATCAGAACATTTTGAATGTCCACCCTGATCAAATCCCCTACATTTCCACATGGAAGACCAATGTGGAACAGAACCCCCCCCCCCTGGCTGAAGTCATGCTGCCAAAAAGTCTCAGGCAGCCGTATCTGCTCAGTCAGGAAGACAGGAGGACAACCCCCCAGTCCTCCAGGATTCAGAGAGGGAAGAAGATAAAAGTTTTGATGCCCCACCACCTCATGCCCCGGCAACAGCCCTGGCACCACCCCCGCCACAGGGAACAGATGGCCCAGCCCCCAATCCCGTGGACAATGCATTGGTAGACCTGGGCGAGGATGGAGAAAGGGAGGAACGAGAAGAGGATGGTGAGGATGAGGAATTTGTAAAAAGATTAGTTAAGTTGATAGGTGATAATAAGAACAGGCAGAACGTTTGAGAAAGTATGTGGAACCTTATGCAGGAGAAGTGGACGTCAGTCCCCATATGTTAAAAACAGCGGGATGTGTAGGGGAACAGAGAAGAAAGTGGCAGAAAGAGTGGGGAAGGCAGTGAAAAGAGTGGCCCTCCATAGGGCACATAAAACACAGGAGGAGGGCGCGGCCAGAGTGATGCCTCTCCATAGAGTGTATGACCCTCCGGCCCCCACGGGACCTAACGGGGTGGTGCCCAATAGAACTTATACAGTTCAACATGTCCCCTTCTCTAGTGCAGATGTTTGTAATTGGAAGAACCAAAACCCTTCATTTGAAGAAAACCCTGCCAAAATCATTAAGCTGTTTGAGGGAATTTTTTTTTTAAAACATACAACCCCACTTTTTATGATGTGCAATATTTGATGGATGCCCTGCTAGCTACAGAGGAGGATAGGCGAATTCATGCTGAAGCCCGAGCACACATGAGAGCGCAGGGGGCAGGAGATCAAGCTGTTGCAACTGGATATCCTGAAACTACACTGAATTGGGATTATCAGACCATTGAAGGGCAAAATACCCTCACCACTTATCGCCAGAATGTCTTAAGTGGCATGAGGAGGGCAGCCAGAAAACTCACCAACTTTGTGGAGGCCAGAGAAATAGTGCAAGGAACAGAGGAGGCCCCTGGAGCCTACTTAAAGAAGCTGAAGGAAGCCTACCGCCAGTATATCCATGCCCCTATCATAAAAACTGCCTTTGTAGCCCAAGCAGCGCCCAATATTTGCCGAAAAATCCAGATGGGCCACACCCTGAAATGGATGTTAGAAAATAGCCCAAACCACTTATAATCAGAGAGAGGAAGAGGCCCAGAAGAAAAAAGGAGAAGTACCAGGCAAAGAAGTTGATGGCCCTGAAGACGGGAGGTCCACCGTTAGAAGAAGAAGAGGAGGGCGAGGCCGCTTAGGAAAGAGTCAGCGTGCCATCTGCCGAAAGGCACCTATTTCCTCTCCCAGGCTAAAATGAGGAAATGTCAGATGCTACTACACCTGCGTTAAAAATTCCAAGTCACCACAACCCTCAACCCAGCTGCCCTATTACCGGTAGGAGTAGGTGAGGAGCCCACGCATGATTGCATTGAAGTAATGGATGAGGTGTATTCTAGCAGGCCTGACCTTAAAGATGAAGCAGACCCCCAGTGGCCATCATGGTTTATGGATGGAAGCAGCTTCATTGAGGCTGGACACCGGAAGGCAGGTTATGCAGTGGTAGCCCTGGAAGACCAGGTGATCGAAGCAAAGTCACTCCCGCCTGGAACATCGGCCCAGCTGGCAGAGCTAACTGCGCTTACCAGAGCCCTGAGCCTGGCAAAGGGACAGAAGATAAACATTTATACAGATTCTAAGTATGCATTCCTGACTTTACATGCCCATGGAGCCTTATGGAAAGAAAGAGGTTTGCTTACCTCCAGAGGAAGCCAGGTGGCCCACCCACAAGCCTTGTTGAACCTTCTGGATGCTGTATGGGAGCCCGAGGCAGTGGCAGTTATCCATTGTTATGGACACAAGACTGGACCAGGAGAAGTGGCCAGAGGAAACCGATTGGCAGACAGAGTGGCCAAGGAAGCAGCCCAAGAACTGGCCCCCGCCTCGGTTATTGGAGCACTGGTCCCAGAAGAAATTTTAAGCACCACTGACAAGCCAGCTTATACGAAGCAGGAAAGGGACACTGCAGACGCTCAGGAGCTGACATTGTCCAAAGAAGGATGGTACCTTACCCCTGATGACAGGATATGGATTCCAGAGTCCCTTTCTCGGCAGGTTACTCAGAGATACCATGATTCAACCCACATAGGACCAGATGCTACAACCAAGCAGCTGGAGAAATGCTTCTATATAGCCCACCTCTACCAACTGGCAGCCCAGATTTCCAGGAAATGCCTGCTGTGTCAAAAGAATAATCCCAGAGCCGGACCACTGGCTCCCCCAGGGATTCAGCATAGTGGAACTGCACCTATGGAAGATCTTGTCGTGGACTTTACTGAATTACCCCGTTGTGGACTACACCGCTACCTGCTGGTGGCAGTGTGCACCTACACCGGATGGGCCGAAGCATGGCCAACAAAGACTGAAAAGGCATTTGAAGTAACCAGGTGCCTGCTTAGGGAAATCATCCCTCGCTATGGATTGCCAAGGTCCATAGGATCTGACAATGGACCAGCATTTGTTCATGCAGTCCTACAGGGACTGGCAAAAGCGCTCCAGATCAACTGGAAGCTGCATACTGCTTATAGACCCCAGAGTTCTGGAAAGGTAGAGAGAATGAACAGGACTCTAAAGAATCAGCTGTCCAAGCTGACACAGGAAACCGGGTCTAATTGGGTGACCATGTTGCCCTTGGCATTACTCAGGGTCCGCAGTCTCCCGTCAAAGCGAACCCACCTGTCACCCTTTGAAATTGTGCTTGGGAGACCGGTCCCATGTCAGAATGTTGTCCCCACATGCTGGTCAGGATATGCAATTGAATAATTAAGTCCAGATATTCTTCCGAGTTTTCTTTTGTCTCGACAGGTGGACCCAGGCTCGCAACCCCTGTGTGTTGGCTGCATCAGTTCGAGCCAGGTGATGAAGTGTGGGTAAACGATTGGGCACGGACGCAGCTACAACCGTGCTGGAACCTTATACCGTCCTGCTCTCCACACCCACCGCCGTGAAATTCGCCGGCATCACCCCTTGGGTCCACCACACCAGAGTGACCACTATAGATTGAACTGTGCAGTTAAATCCTGATTAACCCCTTCGGCTGACCATCTCCAGACCCTCCGCTGATGACCGCTCTGCTGATATATCTCAACGCACAGCTGAAGAAATGGATGGGAGGGACGCCCGCGGGCAGCGTCCCCAACGTGAAAACCCGTGCCGGGACTGATCCAGGAAGTCCACCAGGACATTTAATACTTTCATAAGGACTTTCTCTTTTCCTTTTTTTTCTGTTATATTCTGTATTGATTTGCTCTATGCCCCACAGCCCTGACCCTACCGAGCCATACCGCCCTTACTGGCCTGCTGGCCTCTGCTACGACTGGTTCGTCTTGCCGGTGGTAAGAGATGGCGTGCTCATTGACTACTGGAAACGGGTTTGATGAGGTTACTATACCAACCTCATCTGATGGACCAGGTTCTAATCTTAATCCAGGCGTTAGATGGGACGGAACCTATCTTAATGCAAGTATTGCAGGGGTGGGAGCCTTAACCAGGTGTGCATTGAAATTGCTAAACAAGTGCCAGTAAGAATTGCCACCCCAGGATTTCAGCTTCCATATGCTCTGGTCAGTAGGGAGGCAGCACGAGAGTTCAATCCACCCAACAGGGTTAGTATGGTGATAGGCCCAATAATGCTTCTATTGCTTTTTTGCTTTTGTATTCCCTGCTTGATGCAATGCTTGCAGAATATGATGGGAAAGATGATGTCTCGCATGATGGGACCTCGCGTGATTGCTGTAATGAGAGAATATAGACCCCTACCCCAGAACGAATCTAAGTAATAGATTGTTCAAAAGAAGAGGAGGGAGTAAAGGGAGATGGGAAAAGGTTTCTCTCAATATTTTCTGTGCTTAGAACTCTGTACCTAAGAAAGGTTGCTCTCAAATACTATCTGCAGTAAATTCCTGTGCTAATCCTGTGCTAATCTTACTTCTGCAAATTTTGGCCAGACAGTTAGCACACCGCCAGTGACTGCTTGCAAAATTTGGCTGACAGGTCAAAAGTTCGTTTCCTGCCTAGCCAGCTAGCAAGAAACCGCTGCTGTTAGCAATAACTAACCAGACCTACTAAATTTGGCTGGCGGGTCAAAAGTGCAGATTTAACCAGGCCTGCTAAAGAGGCCCCTTTTTCCTGTCTTATGCTTACTAATGCAAAGATGAGAAAAGACACGTGTACGAAGGAGAGGGGAAGGAATGTTTAGCAAGCAATAAAATGTGTTTAGCAAGCAATATAGATGTGCCATGTAAGGGAATAATTTGAGAAGGTATGGGAGGGGGGAAGAGTGCTCAGAGAGTATAAGAAAGTTTGCTGAAGTGTCTTGCTTTACAGCCAGTATATTTTCAGGAGCTATCCAGCTGGTTGTCTCTGTGTACAGATATTGTCTCTGTGCACAGATTTCAATAAACTTTTTCTCCAAAGAAGATTTTGCTTTCCTGGTACTTTTGTTCCCTCCAAGGTCCGGGGATGGCGTGGCTGATGGATCCCTAGGTAAATAAGGCTTCATAGGATTTGAGCAATATTCGTAATACAGCTGTACGGACTGTTCAAATGAGGCTGAGGTTTGGCATCAAGTTTAATTACATTTAATTAAATAAGAAGATATCAAATATATTCCATCTTAAAAGTAACTTAGGTGGGAACAATTAACATATATCTCCCCCATATTGGTGCTACTATGCTGTTATGTTGCTGTTGTTTTTAAGTCTAGATCCTTCCCCCCCTCCCTCACTTTAAACTTCTTCCATGTGGATCCCAAGCATTCTGGTGGCTAAACTTCCCTTGGGATATTCTAAATGCCAACTAAATAATAGATTATATGAAACATCTGGTTAAATAAATGAGTAACTCAGTAGTTGGCAGCTGATGAACTAATTAAGAGCCACAATACAAGTTTCAGACATATGAACCAAACATTTGAAAATATCTTATGCCATTCCAGATGTTTTGGATGAAAAGGAATGAAAAATAATGGGGTCACCATATTTTGAGATCAAAATTACAGCAAAAATCAGGTTCTTTATGCAAAGACATAGCAGTAAAAAGGAAACACAGCAGTCATCTTGTATACAAAACCCACTTCTGTATTCCAGTTTGAGCTCAAGTGCTAAGGGCCCTCCAAATCAGTGTTTCATTGAGGGTATATTCTGAAAGATGCTATTGACACAATAATAGCATATTAGAGGTGGATTCATTCTGCTTTAGCTTGTTCTGTGATGCTTCCCCAATGATACCACATTACTGCTGTTGGGGGTGTATGTCTACAGCACAAAAAGACAAAGGTAAACCTGAACTTTGGTGGTATGAAAAGTTACAGGATTTCAGCAGGGAGTTATGGGATATGCACTGATGAGAAATGAAGCAGTGTGACCAGCTCAAAATATCTGCGGGCACAAACAGTATTGAAAGTAGGATTGCATGTGACTGCCCTGTTATCTTCATGAGCACAAATCATCTTGAATGTGCAATAAAAAAGATGTCTGAAGGAGCCTTAAGTACTACTTACAGAACAAGGCATTTCTATGGTCAGTACTTTTTTTCTTAAAAAAATGTTTAGGGGTACTCTCATTTTCCTACTCATATTGAAATACTGCCCCTCAATGAGGCCAAACTTAGATTCACAAAATGTTTAGGGCCATGTGTTCCCCTGCACCCCCCCAGAAAAAAGCACTGTCTATAGCTTTTTTGCTTCATAGATTCTTGGCCTCCCCTGGGTTAAATTAAGAGACAGATACTACTGCTTTTTATACAGGACAGTGATGAAAGTCATATGGATCCGCAGCATAACATTTAAACCTGGTGCCAGACCCTCCTAGACTATTCTCAATTTCATTTCACGAACTGTTGCTTTCTGGCTAGAATACAACCAGAGAAGCTGAACTTCTGGGAATTTGTTTTTAACAGAAATGAACAACTGATGCAAAGTGCTGGGACAAGTGCTGATGGGTGATGAACTCTTCCATCTACAGGCTCCCAAACAGATGCATACACTTGATAGGAAGCCAAACCTCTCTGCGCTAGTATGCCAGTGTCACTCAGTCACGAACTGGAGCAACATCCTTCTGTCTATATTGGAAAATAAATCTTCTGAATAACCTCTGACTCTGAAACTTCAAGGAAGCTGAGACTGGTAGGATATTGCAGCAGCTGACACCTGAAAACACCCTGAGTATCGTATACATAGCAAAAACCCTTTTAACAGTTTGTCACTTACATGGCAATACAGCCTCCAATTAGCCTGAAAAGAATTGAAGTGATGCCTAAAAGTTAATATAAATAGCCATTCTTTTAACAATCTGTGTAACTTAAGTCTGTTCTACTCCTACATGAAAAGTTGCTTTGAAATCATTCTTCCCATGGGGAACAGGCAAAGTTTTCTTAAAACATTTTTAACATTTTTGAAGAGATGTAAAAGTTTAAATTTCACACAGGCCCTTGTTTAAGCATATCCTGCTGTGTGGGGCATGCTTTGGCCTACAGTGGTCTGTTTGGCTGGGATGTACATATTATGCTGCTCATTTCTCAATGCCGGTCTATCATTTCGGACAACATACTTACGCAATAGGAAAGCCTAAACTCAGTTAACAATGAACTCCCTCAGTTGAAATTACTTACATATTTGTGTTCAGCAAATAATTCCTAAGAATTTTCATAAATCCCAAATGAGACAGGTAGAAAAATATGAAGCAGTGGGTTTTGGATAAGAACTCAAATGCTGAAATATCTAGCCGTGTCTGTCAAAGAGTTGCTCATTAGGAGTTACAATGAACAGAAGTTGCTAGAAAACTGAACATTCATAATGGAAACCATTATTTGTTTGCCTGTTCAAGGTTGCTTTTGCTCCTGGTCTCTAGGAAACAGAAGCAGAAATAAAGGCAACTTAAAAGATATTTGCTTGCTAGTTGAAGCTGTTGAGGTCAGAATCCTGACAGAGAAAAGGTGTGTGCAAGTCTTTCTCATGCCAGTTTTAGAGTAATTGAGCTTCCAGATGCGAAATACAACTGAATTAGAGAAGGTGCATTGTTCATTATTAATTTTCTTCCTTCATACATGGACCACGTAGGGCCCGATTCCATGGGGGAGCTTGAGCTTCATCTGTGCAAACCATCACTTGTACTGCTACTGCAGCTAGTTGCAATTCTATTTCTGGAAAGGGTGGATAAACCAACTACTGTAGTTTTACTCTGCTTGCCAGAAATTCTTTGCAGGGGCCTCTGCAAAGGTTCAGCAAAGGTTGAGGGATGCTGCACAAACCCTGATTCTTGATCTCAAACGAGTAAAGGGGCTGTGGCACTCATCTTGCTTTCAGGACTCAGGAGCAGGCGTTTGTCCACAGACAGTTTTCTGGGTCATGTGGCCAGCATGACTAAACCGCTACTGGCGCATAGAGGACAGCGACGAGTGCCAGAGTGCATGGAAACGCCGTTTACCTTCCAGCCGCAGCGGTACCTATTTATCTACTTGCACTGGCGTGCTTTTGAACTGTTAGGTTGGCAGGAGCTGGGACAGAGCAACGGCAGCTCACCCAGTCGCGTGGATTTGAATTGCTGACCTTCAGATTGGCAAGCCCAAGAGGCTAAGTGGTTTGGACCACAGCGCCACCTGCGTAGCATAACTGCTCTCATATAACACAGATAAGATGCAGCAAGAGCCAGACAACTGCTGAAATTGCTTCAGTTCTGGAGGCTGCTTTTGAGCGGGTCGTATGGCTGAATTGGAACATAGGATGCAGACCATTGGTCCATCTAACTTAGTATCGTCTTCACTGACTGGCAGCAGCTCTCCAGGGTGTCAAGCAAGGCGTCATTCCTAGCTCTATCTGAAAATGCCAGGGATTGAACCTGCATGCAAAGCTGATTCTTGACCACTGAGCTACAGCCCTTCCCCAAAGGCTCCCAGCATAGGCTGGATGGGTACCAATTGTACACAGGGACTTGCAATAAAAATCTATCTCGGATAGCTGCAAAGGCTTCCCTCTCCCTGTGCTCGCAAAATGAGCCACCAGGTTAATTAAAACTATGGTGATAGTTTTGCTTTAACATATGCAATATATTGTTATAGGCCGCTCCAATCTCTCTCAAATGGTAGCAAGATTACAGGGGTCCTGGCAGTTAACCAGAGTTTGTGTCTCCTTGGGAAATATGAGGCACAGTGGAAACGAGTGTCTTTATGAAATAAGGTTTATTTGTACTTATTTACACCTGGGTTTTGAGGACGCGGGTGGTGCTGTGGTCTAACCACAGAGCCTAGGGCTTGCCGAGCAGAAGGTCGGCAGTTCAAATCCCTGCGACGGGGTAAGCTCCCATTGTTCGGTCCCTGCTCCTGCCAACCTAGCAGTTCGAAAGCATGTCAAAGTGCAAGTAGATAAATAGGTACCGCTCCGGCGGGAAGGTAAATGGCGTTTCCGTGCGCTGCTCTGGTTCACCAGAAGTGGCTTAGTCATGCTGGCCACATGACCCGGAAGCTGTACGTCGGCTCCCTCGGCCAGTAAAGGGAGATGAGCGCCGCAACCCCAGAGTCGTCCGCGACTGGACCTACCAGTCAGGGGTACCTTTACTTTTTACACCTGGGTTTTATGGAGAGAGAGAGTTAACAGCATTGAAATCTAAAGGGGGGCTTGTCCTTCCCAGTAGTGCAGCACTTGATTCAGAGGCATCCTAAGCCACATTCCTGTGCCAGTCAGCATGCGCCATCCTATTCCTTCCTAGCAGCACTTGCATAAAATAACTCCTCCCCTTTTGCTTCCTGCATCCCTTTCCCGTCACCCTGGCAACCTCTGTTTACAAGTGGGACAGCTCAGTCAGTAGAGTGTGAGACTCTTAATCTCAGGGTTTGAGATTGAGCCCCTCATAGGACAAAAGATTCCTGCATTGCAGGGGGTTGGACCAGAGATCTCCTGTGGTCCCTTCCAACTCTACAGTTCTATGATTCTGTGATTCTCAAGCCCATTGCAAAAGGCACCCCCCCGTGTTGCTTACATCAGGCCAATGGTAATCCTATTCCAAAAAGCTACTGAACAGAGAGTCTGATGTTTTGCCATGGTTTGCCATTATCAAATGAACCAGGACATTATCAGCCTTTTGTTTCTTCAAGACCCACCTCTAGTGAGCCGTTGTCTGACTGGCCTCATGAGGAAGCCAGCCATTATTATTTCCAGCACTTTCTAAATTAATGAAATTATGAGTTTGCTCAAATTCTAACCCTTCACTGAATGCAGAAGTTATTGGGCTGGATTTCAAACTGCAGAGTGGGAACCATATTTAAAATATCTGATTCAAAGTTTCCCAGGGACAAGTTGCATCCTGAGAGGGTCAGATGAGGAGAAGTCTAAACCACAGCTGGGGGATGATGCCATTAGCTCTCAAAGGGGCCACTAGCAGTATGAAAGAACTCAGTTTTTCTATCTTTCGCCATGTTTAAATATTAAAAAACCTACAAACCACCTTGGTTGGCTTAGCATAAAGGTTATATTATAAATGCAATTAAAAACAAAACAAAATCCCTGCATAGATCGTTGAACTCAACATTAAACCACAACCAAGTTCTGACTACCATTAACATATAATACATTGAGTGGAGACAGTAGTTGGGTGTGACAGAAGAATATATGATAATATTTTATTTTCACACATAGTAAGAATAAATCCTAAATCCATTATAGCTGTCTGTTTTCAGACATTTTCTGACAGTGTGCACTTTGGTGGTTTAGATTTCCTTTTCTCCTGTGGCTTGAAAAATTGTGGCCAGAAGATCTGTTTTGTTACCTTTTGGTCACGAGGCAGCAACAAATAAATTCACAATGAAGACAATGGAAAACATTTTAAACTCTCTTTTTATGAGGTGTTCACCAGAAATTGCTGATGCATGAAATCTGATCGTCCTGAGTTTAAAATTTCACAAGCTGTGCTGTGCTACTTTCACTGCCCTTGTAATCCTAAATGTTGAGGCCCACAAATGCAGGAGAGGGAACCCTCCACAGATGGATTTATAACTACTTGGTCACTGGAAATTGTTTTTTTACTATTTAAAGTTGATAAAATTGCAAATGCAAGCAGTTTTGCATTGCGTTGCCTTAAAATCAGAATTCCAAATGCAGATTCCAGAATGGGGAAGGGCTGCTTGGAAGGTCATAGGTTTTGAATGCAAAAGGTCTCAGGTTTAATCCTTGGCATTTCCAGGTGGGGTTGGTAAATACCCTTCTCTGAAATCCTGGATAGCTGCTGTTGGTTGGTACAAACACTGACCTAGATGGACTTGGTATAAGGAAGCTTTTAACATTCATTGACTGTACTTTTCTTTAAAAAAATCTAACTGGAAGGCCCATATTCTTCCAAAGTCTTATTTTTTTTAATGTTGAGGTTTATACAGTATTATCTGGTTTTTGTGTTTTTTTTTGTTAAAATCTCTACTGCTACTATCTTGTTTTGTTTTATTTTATAATTTTTTTAAATTTTTTTTAATCTATATGTAGTTCACATGTTTTTAAATGTTGGTAGCCACTCTGAGAAGTTTCTGTTGCCTGAAGAGCACCATATAAACTCATTAAAGAAGTAAATAAAGTTAATCATCCTTAAATGCTGCTGGGGCCGGTCAGGCTTGAGTTAATAGCAACTGCTTTAACCTGTTGACTTAAGTGCATTTTTAGTTGGACTTGAACCAATGAGGTAGATCATCTGCTTTCTTCAGTCCCTGGCATCTCAAGGTAGGGCTAGGAGCATATCCTGTCTCAAAACCTGGATGGATGCTGTCAGTCAATGTAGACAACAGTGAGCTAGATAACTAATGGGCCAGATTCTGTATATGACAGGTTCCTATGTACCTATGAGACCTGTGGCACCTTAATGATCTAGGACACAGGTCTGTCAAAGAGATTGGGGATGTCTCTGACTGAGGTCCCTAAAGAACTCCAGCCTGCACAGTATGCTAAAACACACCAGCAAAACTGACTGTTGTAATTCTGTGCAGAAATACTTGTCAACACTGATTGCCTCAAAATGCATGCACTGTCATCCTATACTAGGGAACCACGCCTGCTGAAGGTGAAGTGACTTTCTTCTTCTTCTTTCTTTGGTGATCACTCGTAGCTGAGTAAGATTGTCTTCTATAACCATAATTTTAACAATGAGTCTGTAAGTAACTGTGGATGCCAATTCTGGATCTACACGTCCTTCCACAGTAGGGACATGGTTTCTGGGTAGCAGTTGGTCATGGTGTGGATTTGCCAAGCGTGCCTTCCTCTTAGCACGTTTCTCCCTTGCGTCCTGAGTTTGAGTGTCTTCAAAGCCCATGACACCTTTGGTAAAGGCTGTTCTCCAATTGGAGCACTAGCAGGCAAGTGTTTCCTAGTTGCTGGTGTTTATACTGCATTTTTTAAAATTTGCCTTGAGACAGTCTGTATACCTCTTTTGTTGACCACCAGCATTACGCTTTCCATTTTTAAGTTCAGAATAGAGTAGTTGCTTTGGAAGACAATAATCAGGCATCCGCAGAGCATGACCAGTCCAATGAAGTTGATGTTGAAGAATCATTATTTCAACACTAGTGATCTTTGCTTCTTCCAGTACACTGGTATTAGTTTGTCTGTCTTCCCAAGTGATGTGTAAAATTTTTGGAGACACCACTGATGGAATCTTTTGAGGAGTTGGAGATGGCATTTATAAGCGGTCCATGTTTCACAAACATGCAGTAAGGTTGGTAGTACAATAGCTTTGTAAACAAGCATTTTGGTTTCCCTGCAAACACTCTGCACTTCAATTGGGAGAAAGCCACAGAGCGCAGAGCTCAGGCAATGCTGGATTTCGCCATCAGTGTTGGCCCTTGTGGAGAGATAACTGCCCAGGTAGAAGAAGTGATCAACATTTTCCAACGTTACAGGGTGTGGGCTCCATAGAAACCTTAGATGTGAATGTAGAGTGCAATCCCTCTCCCATCAAAGTTGACAGGAAAACTGCCACTTATTGTGAACTAAATAGTGCATGGAAGTATTTCATTCCATAAAGGCACAAGCGTGGACTGGGATTAGTTCCTTTGGTGGCATCTTGAGCTAAAACTAGTTCCTTTTTAAAATGACCTTTGCAAGCTCTGAAGGGCAGATATGGCTAAGCTCCAATGTTCACTGTGTACACCAATATTGGTGCAGTTATACAGAAGTCACATTTCCTTTCTGCACACACCCAAACACAGGGCTGGACATTTTGATGCCCAAGGCAAAGAGAAATGTGGTGCCACCTTCTCTTCCATCTGCAGAAGCCGAGCAAGCTGACAGTTGAATCTTACTGCCCTCCATGGCAGCGGGGGAACAGCAGAGCAGCTTAGGGGGTGCAAAGCATGTACAGCTCTGTCCACCAGCACCTGTCCACTGTTTTCTGGTCCTCAGCACCATCGCCATCTAGTGCCACATTGTATATTGCACTTAAAACATACTTAAAACTTTTTATTTGCAGCAGTATAGCTGAGTCCCAGGTAGCGCACAAGAGAATCTGGTTATGACAGGCTTCTCTGCTACTTCCAGACAAAAGGAAGACTAACTCAGGAATAACATTGTACACTGGGAGCAGAAGCACACTGCCTGGCTTCTGAGGGCTGCACAAAGAAAGAGGTCCCACGCAAGTCTCATTGAGGAACAGGCATTCACACCATACATTTAAAACACATGACTCCCTCCTCCCAAATAATAATCCTGGACATCCTAGTTTGCTAAGGGTGCACAGTTCCAACGACTCTTTGAGGGGAAGCAATGTGTTTTAAATGCATGCTGTGTATGGGGCCCTAAAAATGGACCCTGACTTAAAAATATAGCAGTAGAGTGGCCACATTCAGAGAAGGCTCCTGCATCTTTTGTAGCAAGCTGCCTGCTAAACTTCCCTTTTTAAACACACTATTAAAGGTGCAATAACCCTTTCCTCTTTTGCATCTGGCCATCCTACTTAAAGACAGCGCAGACAGAGGCTGCTATCCTTTTTGCATTTTAAAGCAATTGTTGTGCTTTACTGGTGCACAGTTCCCACTAGAACTACAGAGGTCAAGCAGTGCTGCAACAGTTTGGGAGCTCCATGATTTAGTCATGTTTTCAGTTGTTCCTTTCATATCAAGGACACTGGTGAAGCCAAACACCAAAGACAGGCTGCAGTATGACTTTGGTATTGTACAGGGCTTTAACTTTTGCCATGAATCTTACAGATAGTTGGTAATAGTACAAAATATTTATTAGTTAAGCTCTGGAGCGTCTCAGAGTGTTTTGCTATTTTCACAAAATAATAGAGACTTTGGCAGAAGCATCCCCTGATGAAACTCAGTGTGTGAGGCAAAAGGTGCAGTCAACTGGGAACTGAACAGTTGAGGTTCATAAGGGGAAGTGTCTGCAAAGACCTCTGTTGGTGTCCATGCTGTGAGGTGATATTCAAAAAACTCATTGCCTTAGTTTTGGTTTGGTCGAAAGTGACTGAGGTACCTGAAAGTTTGTGGTCTTTGGGATCTGTGCCTCCAGGTCTCCCATTGCCTTCCCTCAAGTTCTCATTAAAGCCCTACTTTCTATTGAATTGCTCATTATTTATCTTGCTGAGACCTTTTCCCTGCGATGGCTTAACTGGAGATGCCATAAATTTTATCCGAAGGCTTCATCTGGACAAAACATTCTACCATTTGCAATAACAGTTTTTCTTTAAAGAATGTACTAAATTGGGGGGGACGGGGGGACGGGACGACTTTTTAAGATTCATAATCTTTGTCCTGGGTGGGCTTGGGCAATTTTTAGTTTCTAATCTTTCATTTTCACATCTGTAAAAATGATATCACAGTCTAGAATTTGTTGGGATGATAAATAAAGCACAACACCAATAAACTGATTAATAATTAGAATTCATGGTAGCCATTACTTGTTGATAATAATGCAGAACAAGATTTGCCATCTACGCACGTCCAGCTCTACACATTGGTTAGAAACAATCAGTGGTGATTTTAACAGTTCAGGGTAGCATGATGAGGACACAGTGTGGCTATTTTGAAAATTGCAAGCAGCTTTTGCAAACTTACCTACAAGGTTCTTCTTGGGTGACCATGTGCCCAACTCTGCAGAGAGCAGTCCTCTGAATGAATTTGCTGTTTGAAGACTATCAGAGGTCACAAAGAGAAAGGAAAAATATATGAAAATAACAACAAGAGATGTGGAAAAATAATAAGAAAGGACTGGATAGTACTGTGAGGTTAGATTTGTGGACATTAAAAAAGCAGTAAGAAGCAAGAAGTTGATTGGATCCCTTCGGAACTTGAAATATGGGTACCCCCAACAAAAATTTAAAATTCAGCTGTGTAATTTGGAATTTATGTAATTTGGTTTGATTTGATGTGATTGGTCGGTTAATAAAAAATTATTCTTAAAAAAAAAAAAAGAATTTGCTGTTTGAAGAGTTGCCAGGTTCAAATTTTGTTTAAAGTTAGAGAAGGGCCATAGCTGAGTGGTAGAGCATGTGTTTTGCATGCACAGGTACTCAAATGCAACCCCTGGCATCTCCTGGTAGGTCTGGGAGAGACTGTCTGGGAGAAACACTGGAAAGCCCCTGCCTTTCTCTATTGAGACAGGTTACCCAGCTACAATGCTCCGCACAACGGTGAGATGTTTTGCATTTCCGAGGGGCCACTAGGGGTGCATCAGAAGATGGCTGACAATAACATCTCTCCGACCCACACGAGGTAATTTGGAGGCTGTGATGGGAGTAAATAGCCTCCCTACCCCCCCAGGATTGTGGGGGGGGGGCTGCCCTTGCCTGCTGTGCCCTATCCCACCCCCGAATTTGTGGGGATGGGGGCACTAGGCACAATGCCCTCCTGTGGGATTTCAGCGCTCCTGGACGCTGTCTCTGATCCGCGCCACTAGCTGCAAGAACTTCAAAAGAAACAATTTGGATGAAGCGAATGCACATATTTCAAGGAAGGAGGGGGAGTAAAGACTGCTAACAGAAGAGATCTCTGATAAAACAAGACGAGTCGGAGGAACAAGTATAAATCATGAGAAGATACGCCAAGACTCGGTATGGCAAAGGGACTGAGGGGGGGGGGACTTTCCTTTCTTTCCTTTATGTGATTAAACAAGAATCCCCCCCCTCACAAGTCAGAAATGTCATTTTAAGGACTTAAGCTGTGGATTTAAGGCTGTGTGGAGATAAACTTTCGAACCAAAGCATGTTTTGAGAAGAGTGTGGAATGTATAAGGGCTTTGGAATGACGCAGTTAAAAGTGCCGTTGCCATATTGGGAAGTTCTGTTGGAGGACTTAAGTCTGGGAGGAGAAATAGAGAAATAGAGCTGTTTTTATATTGTGGGTGAAACTCCTCAGAGGGACTTAAGAACGACAGTTCTGTAATTAAAGATGGAAACCATCTCGATTTGAGGATTGGACGAACGGAAAAATTCACACAGGATTATTATTGGTGTTTATCGGCTTAAGGAGACTATCAGAAGAGATCATAAAGAAAAAAGAGAAAATATATGAACAAGATGTGATGTGGAAACAGCAAGATAAGACTGGATAGAATTATGAACTTTGTTTGGACTGATTTGGACATTAACGCAGTAGCAAGAAGATGATCAGAATCCCCCTTCGGATCTTGAAATATGGGTCCCCTCAACAAAATTTAAAATTCGGCTTTGTAATTCGGAATTTATGTGATGTGATTTGATTTGATTTGATTGGCTGGTTAATAAAAATTATTTTTTAAAAAAGAAAAAGAGATGTTTTGCATTTCCATATAAATTATACAAAATATTTCTAAATTTGCATTTGTACATATAAATTAGCACATGCACATTTTATGTAAGTCCACATCTTCTTTCTGAGTGATGCATTTCCTTTCTTTTGGGATATGTACAGGTCTTCTCCTGTAAAGGCGCAATGGGATATTTAATGGGAAAACAAATGCAAGGAAGTAGCAACATGAAACTTTGACTTACTGGCTGTTCCTCCACTCCATAGAGAAAACTAGCTGCATTTGGAGAAAGATTCCAACTTTGCTGCCTCCATGCATATCCCATTCATTTCCTAAAGTCTTTCATTCAGGAATTAACTGTGGCTCACTGCACCAGAAAAAAAAAATCTTAGCTAGATACATGAAGCCGACTTCCAAGATACATCTAAGGCCATATTCGTTTAATACCTTGCAGGTATTAAAATTCTTGTATTTTTTATTATTTAAAACATTCCTTTAACCCTCTTCATCAACAATATCCAGGCAGTTCAAAAGAATACAAACTACAGCAATGAACAGACACAGGAGAAAATGGCAGGATATTTATTTACCACAGATGACAGCACTGCTCATGCTGGAAGATCCATGATTCTTGACAGTGTTCAGTTCTGTCTTCACCTGAAAGCAAATTCCACTGCAATCAACGAGGCTTATATGTACTTTTGTTACCCAAGAAAATCTTCAATAAAAGCGATTTTTAAAAATTAGACCTAGTTTTCGCCGTGGTAGCCAACTTGAGTCTGAGCTATACCACTTCAGACTGCAGTTGGTGACTGAATGCTCCTCTGTAAAAATCCCTGCATATAGAGAACCAAGGTAAAGGTTATAGCCTAGCCTTCTCCCTGACAGGCTAGTTTTCTATATTCAGTGTATTTCCTACCCCTTAGTGGTGAAATACAGTATTCAGTCATGTGTTACAACCCAGACGCAACTTTCCACCTCACTAAGAAGTAGGCCTTATTTTTATATGTATTTAGAATGTTAGCCTTTTGCAACCAAGATGGAATGTCTCGGTGTCCTTCAGAAACAAAACAATTGTTTACTCCAGCAAAGTTAGTATCCTCTCTTGAAAGTTACCCAGTGTGGTCAGCACATCCTGTCCTAAGTGGCTAGATAAAATCCCCAGATGGTTCCGAGATGTACACAGATCTTCCTTCAAGTGATACTTTTGTGGAATAGTCCAAGAAGTTTAGAGATATGTGACCAAGACAGCAATCTTTATTTCCAATAACCATCTTTTAAATGGTGCCAAATAATTTTTGCTGCTGCTTCTCCCCCCCCCCCCAAGGTACACAAATGGAAATTTTATATCTGAATCTTGGATTCCAGCTTTGCTCTCTGTGCACAAAACCCATTTTGAAAATGTGGAGCTTTGGTCTGATTTTTAGTCATATTGGAACAAGACTGAGTTTGCTTTATCTCATATAGGGAAAGATGCAGTGGAATATTCTGCTTGGAGAAAATGGCTCCCACCTGATCCTCTTGAAGACTGGAGCTTCATTATAGGCCATTCTGGACTTTAATTGGTAGAAAAGTAGTACTTATGATGTTTTCTAAATCAGCAAGTTTGCCAGCAGCACTCAGCATTGCTCAGCAATTTTAAGAAACAAACACACAAAAGAATCATTGCTATTTTGAAAGCTTCCGCCCACCATCTTGATTCAAAATGGCATTCAGTGTATCCAAACATAGATGAAAACCTTCTTATTGATGTCCGGAGCCATCATACAAAATTTGGTTACAATATCAAATGCACAGAGAGCAGACAGACAAGCCACTTTGCAAAATAAATAGTAGAAGATTACAATACTAATTTTAAGGGGGATTGCTTCCTGAAATTAACTCTTCGATCAAGGTGTCATGCAAAATGACCAAATTATCTTTATATGAAGGCAAGGTGTTTAAGTCAAGGGGTGGCTGAGCATTATAATAATAAGGGTAGAATCTAAAACTCGGTTGTCCTTATTCTACCAGCAGGTGGCTCTTCTCTATAGAAGTTTTGGACCTGAAAATTGTTTCCCAAGCTGCTTTGAGAAAACAATTGTCAGTCTCAGAAGAGATATCCATTCTACATTTGTACAGAAAATTAATCTGATTTCTCCTTCATCGTCCATAACCTCTCTCTAGTAAAGTATTTTAATAATAATAATAATAATAATAATAATAATAATAATAATAATATCTTTATTGTCATTGCCCCCTTCGGGGACAACGAAATTACTTGACTGCTCCATAAAAACACTAATTAATCAATACAGTATAATACAGCAAGGGAGATTAGATGACTTTCAAAGTCCGGGCTTCCCATTCAGGGCCGAGATCGCTCTGGAGAAGAAGCTGTTCTTAAGACGGCTCGTTCTTGTCTTCATCGTCCTGTATCTCCGTCCCGACGGCAAGAGCTCGAAGAGACAGTGACCAGGATGCGATGGATCTTTTACTATGTCCAGTGCCTTCCTATGGCACCTTGTGGCATAAATCTGCTCTAAGGTGGAGAGTGGGCAGCCAACAATGCTCTCTGCTGCCTTAACAACCCTGCACAACCCCATCCTGTCCTGGGTAGTACAGCTTCCGTACCACACACATAAGCCATAAGTGAGCACGCTCTCAATGGCACAGTGATAGAAGGCAAGCAGCAGTTTCTGCGGAAGATGGTTTTTCCTTAGTATTCTCAGAAAGTACAGTCTCTGCTGCGCCTTCTTCACAAGCCCCCTTGTGTTGACACTCCAGGACAGATCCTCTTGTAATTCAATGCCCAAAAATCTGAACGTTGTTACCCTCTCTACACAGACCCCATCAATCAAAAGTGGCTGGACGTTGCTCTTCTGTCTCCTGAAGTCCACCACAAGCTCCTTTGTCTTCCTTGTATTTATGAGCAAGTTGTTAGCTCTGCACCACTCTGTCAGCCGCTCCACCTCATCTCTATAATCCGTTTCACCCTCCCTTTCAGAGATGAGCCCAATCACGGTTGTGTCATCTGCAAATTTGACAACCCTATTACTAGGGTGAGTAGCGACACAATCGTACGTGTAGAGAATATAAAGGAGCGGACTGAGTACGCATCCCTGTGGTGTTCCTATGTTAGTCTTGAGCATATTAGAGGTATAGGGGCCCAACCGAACCCTCTGGGGGCGGTCTGACAAAAAGTCCAATATCCACCCACAAAGTGATAATGGAAGCCCCAGATCTTTTAAAAGGGAATCTGCTCTGAAAATACTGTAAAACAACAGATCTGGCCAATCGTGCGTGTGGAACATTAAAACCACTACATATAAGTTGGGATCAAAATAAGTGATCAGCATGGAGAAAACCCACAAGGAGCTTTCCCTGAGCTGATCCACCTGCCAAGAAGAAGCTGTTTTTCTGGTATTATGGCCCTCACCCTTATTTCACACCTTCCTCAGTCATACATTTTGCCCCTTTTCCTCATTCTGTCTCTCGATCTCCACACACTTCATACTGTTATGAAAAGTCCACACAAAGGGAAGGAAATGTGAAAACATTGAATTTTCTCAAACACATCATGTTTCGTTGTTGCTGCTTGTTTTTTGTGGTTAATCTGTCATGCTCGCCATCACTTGGCTAAAAGCAGAAACACCTGGTTTCCTCCCTCACCGCTTCCAGATAAACCCCTGTCTAGATTTCTCCAGAGTGGAAAAACTGCTTGGAGCAATTTGAGTGGAAAAACAAGTGTCAGGAAAAGGGTTAGGCAAGTCACTCCTTCACGAAACATTGCAGCCTCAGAAGGCTGTTTCTCATTTAAAAAACAAAATGAAAACCTTGTTGAGGCTTTGTTACATGTGTTTCTGTGAAATGTGTAATCGGTCTAAGGAATCTTTTGCCTGAGTCAGGAACTAATAAAAAAGATGAATCACATCTATATCGTATCTTTCAACCAGGGTTCCTGCAGTTTATTTGAAATGCAAATTAATAACATCTTTTACAGTGCTATGAAGTTGCATAAGCACCGTGGCATTATTCTCAGGGTACTTTATGGGCTTGTATTATTGCCAGAGCTAGCTATGTCAAAACTTAACATTGGTTCAGAACTTCAACGTACGGTCAGATGATGGTAGAATTGAAGGGGGCAATAAAAGGAACCTACTTCACACATCAAGGTAGGCCAAACTATAGCTTGCTAGGACCATGCAAACATGTTGTCCCCTAATGCAGAACTGACAGCTGTTTTGCTCCTCTCCAGTCCTTTTACTTTAGTATACACAGCAGCTAAGCCAAGTCTTACCATGCCATTGAACCTGGCATCTTGGTTAAGCTCTCTTCTCCTTAAACATGATCCATAAACAATGTGCTAAGCTTAGCTGCCATGCTGTGCTGAGCTAAAAGAACTGGAGCGGGACAAAGTGGTTGCAGTCTCCCTGGGAGATATACATGTTTGCAAAGCAATTCTCCCTAAAACAATGCCTGTTGTGTGTTATTTTCACCAATAAGTACATTTTTATGGACAATGTACCCATTATATTCACTTTCGCAGTGCTTTTCTTCTAGAATAAAAGGTGCCAGTACTGCATACCATTGAGTACCCCCAGAAAAAGAGTACTGGGTTTTTGTATGTACAAATGCGCACATTTTTGTATCTACAATTAATGGATTGGAGAATTTGATTGCACAATTTGGAGACGTACAGATTTCAAAGCAAGGCTGCGTTTCAATTCTTGGAAAGTGCGAATTAGGCAGGTTCACTTTTAAAGTTTCCAAGAGAAAAAACAATGAGTGAATTGTGATAGTCTCAGAATTTACTGGACTGGAACGCTATGCGTAAATGCTGATGAGCTCTTGTTGTTTTTACAGAATGTAGTTATGTAGTTCCGTGAAACCGTGTCACTCTGGTAATCATTACAAAGACAAAAATTGTATCGATATTAAAAACAAGTACCGGTATACCCGCTTTCTGTGAGTATATATAGAATACAGCCATTTTGGGTTTCCCAACTTTAGGGGAAAACAAAAACAGACCTAAGCAAATGGCACTTGTTTCAAGAGCTGTGACTGCTTAGCTAAAAAGAAATATTCTTTGAATCATAGAACTGTAGAGTTGGAAGGGACCCTAAGGATCCTCTAGTCCAACCCCCTGCAATGCGGGAATATGCATATGGGGAATTGAACCTGTGACCTTGGCGTTATCACTTCAGGCCTTGGGTTGATCCTGCATTGCTGACAGTTTTTAGACTGGAATAAAACTCACTGTGTTGCAGCTAGGTCTTCCAGAACTAGGTAAAGCATTAATAAAAGCAACCATTTAAATCCAATTTCAACATATTTACAAGTCAGTTTGTGGGCCAAAGGACTTTGCCTGCTCTTGGAAGGTCATTACAGTAGCAGCAAGGACGTCTCCTGTATCAATTTCAAGCTGACTGATCAGTAATTACATAGTTGCTGATGCTAATGCTATTCTAGGCTGCATCAACAGAAACACAGTGTCCAGATCAAGGGAAGTAGTAAAAGGTAAAGGTAAAGGTACCCCTGACCGTTAGGTCCAGTTGCGGATGACTCTGGGGTTGCACGCTCATCTCGCTCTATAGGCTGAGGGAGCTGGTATTTGTCCGCAGACAGCTTCCAGGTCATGTGGCCAGCATGACTAAGCTTCTGGCGAACCAGAGCAGCGCACGGAAATGCCGTTTACCTTCCCACCAGAGAGGTGCCTATTTATCTACTTGCACTTGACATGCTTTCGAACTGCTAGGTGGGCAGGAGCTGGGACCGAATAACGGGAGCTCACCCCGTCGCGGGGATTCGAACCGCCGAACTTCTGATCGGCAAGCCCTAGGCTCTGTGGTTTAGACCACAGCGCCACCCGCGTCCCAAGGGAAGTAGTAGAACTACTCTATTCTGCTTTGGAGTACAGTGGTGCCTCGCAAGACGAAATTAATTCGTTCCGCAAGTTTTTTCTTCTTGCGAGTTTTTCGTCTTGCGAAGCACGGTTTCCCATAGGAATGCATTGAAAATCAATTAATGCGTTCCTAGGGAAACCGCTTGCCAGGCTGGCGGTGCGGAGAAGGGCTTTTCTCCCCACCGCAAGCCTTCAGGACAGGTACGGGAACAGAGGGGAAGGCGCGCAGCGCTTTCCCTCTGTTCCCGGGGCTTGCGTGGGAGGAGGGTTTTTCCTCCCCACCGCCAACATTCAGAACAGCATTCTGAATGTTGGCGGTGGGAAGGAAAACCCTCCTCCCACCCCAAGTCTTCAGGAAAGCCATCCGAAGCTGGGCGGCGGGAGAAGGTGTCCCCGCCCCCCCGCCCGGCATCGGAGATTCGTTCCGATGCCGGGCGGCGGGAGGAGGCGTTCCCCCCCCCCCGCCCGGCATCGGAGATTCGTTCCGATGCCGGGCGGCGGGAGGAGGCGTTCCCCCCCCGCCCGGCATCGGAGATTCGTTCCGAAGCCGGGCGGCGGGAGGAGGTCCGAGGACAGTGGGGAAGACGCGCTGCGCTTCCCCGCTGTCCCGGAGATTTCCCTATGGGCTGTCGTCTTGCGAAGCAAGCCCATAGGGAAATTCGTTTTGCGAAGCGCCTCCAAAACGGAAAACCCTTTCGTCTAGCGGGTTTTCCGTCTTGCGAGGCGTTCGTCTTGCGGGGTACCACTGTACAGTGGTACCTCTGGTTACGTACTTAATTCGTTCTGGAAGTCCGTTCTTAACCTGAAACCGCTGGTGCACAATTTCTGTTCTCATCCTGAGGTAGAGTTCTTAACTTGAGGTACTACTTCTGGGTTAGCGGAGTCTGTAACCTGAAGCGTTTGTAACCTGAAGCGTTTGTAACCCGAGGTACCACCGTATGTCTCAGAGCACTATACATTAGCTCCATCCCACAACTGGCCTGTCTCATGAGACTAAGGGAACGAGCCAAAGATGTTCTTTTCCTTCCTCTTGTTTGGGATTCCCTTAGGCTACGGAAAGCAATGCTCAAACCTTGCTCTGAAAGGTGTGTTCTCTGAGTCATGGTCCCTTAGAAGCCCTAGCCAAAAGGTCAGCATGTAAAAGATATTTGACAAAAGTTCCTAAATCCCAATTTCATTCTGTACCTGAAGGTCTTAAGCAGCAGAACCCACTATGGTTTTCTAGACTAGGTCCTACTTGTGAACCCTGTATCATCTGTACTGTGGACAAAGAAAACTTAATGTTCCATATGTATTAATAGTTTATTTAATAAGCTATTCAAGTCAGGGAAAATCCAGGTATGTACAGAATGATGTTGAAGGTAATGATAAATACATGCAGATGAAGTGTTTACTGGATGCAGAGGGCCTGAGAGCCTCATAGCACTTATTTTGGAATTGCCCCAATGAATAAACTATAGCTGAAGTGGCTTGAAAACTGTAGTCTCTTGGTGGGCTTGTCTAAGTGAAAGTAATAGAGGAAGAAAATGTGAAGGTAAGTGCTCTCCACTTTGCAGGTGGGAAAAATAAGACTGTAATAGAATAAAGTAAAGGAGCCCGTAGGAACTGTAGGAGCATATTTTTAAAGTACCTTCTTCCCTAAACTGAACAAACTAATTTGACAAATTCAAATGACTTTAATTGTTATGTACTGAAGTTCTCACACTGGGCCAGCAGGGGGATACTGTAGATAGTTTTCACTCAGGTCCACATATGCAAATAAGGGATTGAAAGTGACGTTCAGTGATTGGATAGTTACAGAAAGTGGTTACTGTTGCGTTCTAGTGGAGCTCTATATAAGCAGGCTGGCTGAACCCTTCAGTTCAGTTCTGTTCTGGCCTGTGAATAAACAAGAGCTGTTTGAAGAATCGCTGTGTCATCTGATATGTTCACCCACAACTTAACATTAATGAAACTGACTTTCAAAAACCAAAACCAGAGCTTGGCAAAGTATTTTTTGCCAGTGTTCCCATCTCACCCACAAATTGGGTTCCAGACTTTTTACACCCCTAAACCTACAGTTACATACAAAAATATTGTACCTAAAATAAGTATCTAAAATTGATGTTCGCTATATGATGTAGTCACCTAAAATGAGTCCAAGTTACAAGGAAATGCAAACAATGTGTTTTGCAATATTGTACTAAGAAAAGAAAGCTATTAAAATGAAGATCATGTACAACATAAACTTTACAAGAGAAGCCATATCACAAACCTCTTCCTTGTTTTTTAACTCCAAATTCATGTGCCCCAAGAATAAATAAAAACCACTGGGAGTGAAAATCTTGTTGTCATTGTCTTTGAACTATTCTGTGGACAATCCATTTTTCCTGCAAAAAGTCATACATTGGAAGAGTAACAGGGTACAGAAAAATGATGAGAAATAGACATGTATTGTTAGGGGAATGTGACTGGAAGCTATGGGATGAACAGAAATAGAGGCCTGTTCAATGGTTTTATGGAAGGGTCACTTTGGAAAGGGGATGAAGCTCCCTTCCATGATCCCAGAGAGGCTTGCTAGTTAATCCTCTTGCTACAATAGTCTCTTGTTTTGGGGTTGGCAACTGGTGACAAGTCATTACTCTTCAGAGAGACACATGTGACCCTGGACTTCCCATTGCCAAGGTCTTATATATATAGCCAGGTTATAAGCTCCACCTTCAAACCACTTGAGGGTTTTTCCACAAATGATGTATTCATGGTTTCAAACTATTTCTTCATTTACTGTAATTGAAATCTGAACTACAAATGTATCACTTGAACTGACATCACGGTTTTTAAAAATTAAAACCCAAGTGTAGAGGTCCTTAATCTAAATCAGAGCCACAGTTCAAGGGTGTGAGAGGTTTACTTTTCTGAGATTTCAGCAGGCATTGCTCATGCTTCAATCCTCTACAGCAGACATGTCCAGCTCCCAAGAGACTGCGATATACTCCCACTATTAAAAAAACCTGGCAGCGTTCTACCCATTGGATTGACCAAAGTTGTGCTGAGCTTTTTTTAGGGAGCCAGGATCAACCATGGACAAAATTAAACACAGTGGGGTGTATGTCTGAGTAAGCCTTGTGGGTCCTGCTTGACAGCCAGTCACAAGTCAGTTATGTTCATCCAGGGGATAGTTTAACACCTTTGGGAAGTTTGGCTGCCATGATTTCTTGTTATGTACTGAGCTTGTATCCTAGAGCAATAGGCAGCAGGTAGGATCCTAGAAGGCAGCAACCTGATTGGTCTGCAGGAGCCGCCCAATCCGGCTCCAGGAGGAAGTGAATCAGCAACCTGATTGGCCTGCAAGAACAATCCAATCAGGCTCCAGGAGGGGAGTTGAACCAGCCAATCACACGGGACCCATTGTGTAAATAATGTACAGTGGATGCTCGGGTTGTGAACGTGATCCGTGTGGGAGGCACATTTGCAACCTGTAGTGCCGCGACTGTGCATACATGGGTCACAATTTGGCGCTTCTGCACATGTGCCGAAACCTGGAAGTAACCCGTTCCGGTACTTCCGGGTTCGGCGCAGTCCGCAACCCGAAATCGTGCAACCTGAAGTGTCTGTAACCCGAAGTATGACTGTATATATAGCCAGAGGTTTTGGGGATAAGCACTCACTCACTGTTTACCATGAGCTGAAATAGAGAGTATGAAATCAACACTCAACTCCGAGTATATTTCATTTCTCCATCTTCTTAGCAGACAGAAACTATTCTGTACTTCGTTTGCGCAAAAGGAGATGTGGCTGTTCTCTGTAATATGAAGACCATATTACCATGGTTTGTGAAGTTCAGGAGATGCCAGTGGGGGAAAACTCTGATGAGGAGAAATAATTGAGTTTAGGAAGGGAAAATAAAGCCCCCCCCCCATACAACATGAGTTTGGGCATTTTGGATGAAATTGTGTGGTGATTTCCAATTCCTCCCATTTTTATTTTTATTTTTGATACAGTACTTCTAGTTTTACTTCACTCCCACTAAAGCTATAGTAAGCAACAATTTAAATTTCAAACCATACCATCATTATAGCCTTTACTGAGCATAATGTTCAGTACAGAGTAACTCTCCTGTAAAAACCCCCCACAAAAACCCATGACTGTTCCTTTAAAGTTTTATATTACAATGATTTACAGGTTGAAAAAGTTTGTTATGTACCCTACCAAGCATGAAGGTTACCTGTTGGGTGTCAGCCAATATTTAACTTCCCAGTGAGATTAGGTGTAAGAATACATTTGCTTTAAAGTTAGATCAGTACCAGGCAATTATTCAGCAGCACAAGATGGAATTTTCTTCCAGCTGATGTTTTCTCTGTTCTATTCAAGAGTATCACGATACTGTTCACGTAAAATCTTTGTTGCTGTGAATTTCTTTATATAAAAGCACAGAGGAGGTAAGTTTCTGGTAACAATGACTGATTTCCTTTAAAGCTTTGATTTAAAATTAAACAGGAAAAATAGCAGATAGAAAGGAACTGATGTGAAAATGAGAAATGCTTTGAGATGTGAAGCCAGAATACATAAGATGAATAAGTGCAGAACTTAAAAATAAACGTAGAAGTGCTTTCGTATATGTAGGCAAAGTATATGTACCAATGAAGGCATAATAAGATCAAATAGCCAAAAAGTAAATTGTTATAGGCTGGGGACAGAATGATTAAATCAGAAACAATACCCTAATTCTGACCAACAATCGCTAGAAATATTTAAGCTATAATTAGATTGGATGACATTTTGAAAAATGCAATATGCAATGTTATGTTGTTTATGGCTTCTTTAAAAAAAAGCCTCCTAGATAGCAGAATCATATTACAGTGGTACCTCGGGTTAAGTACTTAATTCGTTCCGGAGGTTCGTTCTTAACCTGAAACTGTTCTTAACCTGAAGCACCACTTTAGCTAATGGGGCCTCCTGCTGCTGCCGCGCCACCGGAGCACGATTTCTGTTCTCATCCTGAAGCAAAGTTCTTAACCTGAAGCACTATTTCTGGGTTAGCGGAGTCTGTAACCTGAAACGTATGTAACCTGAAGCGTATGTAACCTGAAGCGTATGTAACCCAAGGTACCACTGTACTGCAAGAATGATTAAGTGACATTCTACAACTTCTGCATGTTAAGACAGCCAGAATGAATTGCAGCGCCCTACTCACATGTTATAGTTTAAAATCCATGTGCCTAGAACAGAAACTGGCTTACACCTATTTTTAAAGCCAATTTTCTATAGGTGGCAATGATTAACACCACATTCCGACACTATGCCCAGTGCTGATACAGGGTGTGCATAAAGTAGTTCAGGCACCAGAAGGCATCCCTGTGCTACTGTTCAATGGACAGGCAGAGTTACTTTTAATCATGCAGGTCATCAGGTCCTCTGTGCCAGCGGGGCATGCAGATCTCTTGTCATGTGGGGTGATTGAGAAGCCTGGAAGGGATTTGTGTTGGGATCAAACACTTTCTCCAAGAGCTTAAAATGCATATATAATCTGATTAATATACACAAGGTCATAAGGTAGAATGAAGCCATATTATGGCAGTAATGATACTTGGCCCCCTCCTTAAAAACTGGCATGCCTGTCAGCCAGTGGCTGAGTTGAAATTTGAAGCAGAGACGCTTACCTTATAGCCTAGGGTAGCAGGCACACTATACCTTAAAAGCACATTCCCCACATTCCCTCAAAGAATTCTGGGCACTGTAATTTGTTAAGGGTTGCTGGGAAATGTTCCATCTGTGAGGGGTAAATTTCAGTGCTCAGAATTCTTTGTGGGAAAGAAAGCATTTTAAATGTGCTTTAAAGATATACATAGTGTGTATGTAGCCTGTAACTAAATGCCATGCTTCATCAGTTAAAGTTGTGTCATCTTTTAATCATAATATTTCAGCAGAATCTTGTTCACCAGGATCATTCATTAATACATGCCTATCTTATGAATCCTAATTTGTCCCTATAATTATATACTTTATAATTATATACTTATATAATTATATACTCTATAATTATATACTTTATAAGGGACACGGGTGGCACTGTCGGTAAAAGCCTCAGCGCCTAGGGCTTGCCGATCAAAAGGTTGGCGGTTCGAATCCCCGCGGCGGGGTGCACTCCCGTTGCTCGGTCCCAGCGCCTGCCAACCTAGCAGTTCGAAAGCACCCCTGGGTGCAAGTAGATAAATAGGGACTGCTTACTAGCGGGAAGGTAAAGGGCATTCCGTGTGCTGCGCTGGCTCGCCAGATGCAGCTTGTCACGCTGGCCACGTGACCCGGAAGTGTCTCCGGACAGCACTGGCGCCCGGCCTCTTGAGTGAGATGGGCGCACAACCCTAGAGTCTGTCAAGACTGGCCCGTACGGGCAGGGGTACCTTTACCTTTTATCTTATGAATCCTAATTTGTCCCTATAATTATATACTTTATTATGTAAACTGATCTTCTATATTTGTATTGAGACAACATTTGATGTACTGAGTGATAACCAAACCCAGCATGAATCAAATCCCCAACTTCCTACTTAATACTGATCCTCTCTAATGCTTGCAATAAGATTATCTAAATCTTTCTTCCTATGCATTCAACAATTATTATTTTTGCTCTTAGACTTTTTAAAATCACAAGTGCATTTCAAGTTCAAAGTAGAAGAAGAATGAGAAGGAACTAATTAATAAGCTTTCAAGACAACTGCCTCTTTATGCCTAATGCAACATAACTTGGTATTTCTGTGACCCAATGTGCTTTTGAGTTTACAAAGCAGAATCCCAGTGATTCTAGTCTGCCCCTCACTACGTAATTTCTGTTCCATACATAGTATCAGCAAAGCTACACAAATTTTCATTTCTGTGATTCCTTCTACTGAAGAGCAGGCATTGGCAAACTCCGGCCCTCCAGATGTTTGGGACTACAATTCCCATCATCCCTGACCACTGGTCCTGTTAGCTAGGGGTGATGGGAATTGTAGTCCCAAACATCTGGAGGGCCAGAGTTTGTCTCTGCCTGCTGAAGAGAATTTCATATGCCCCTGGGGTGTTGCTAGATGCTTAAAGGACTTGGGTCACACACCCATGACACACAATTGCATATGTTAGTTTTTATATATTGATGCCTCTGGAAAATTAAGATGGTGAATAGCTGGCATTTCAGCAGCACTATACCCAGTAGCCACCTTATCAGCAAAGTTTTTTAAAAAAATAATAAGTTTAAGAAAGGGAAAGCGACAAGAGCAATTAGCCGCACCACAAAAGACCTGGGACTTGGGGCACCCCTTAATAATGCCCCAGTATGCCCTTCTCCCAAGAGAGTAGCAAATGTATGATTCTCCTGTAGGAAGATGACTGATGCATGCTTTTGTGTTTAATGACAGTTCACTGGAAATATGGCCACCTTACAGAACTTCACAAAGGCTCTGGAAGATACTTTCAGGAAGACATTCCTTGATTACATGAATAGCTGGCGAAGAAATACCACAATTGAAGAAAATACGTTGCAAGCAACACTTGATGCTGAGAACTTAAATTATGTCATTATGTACCTCATGGTGATGATTGGGATTTTCTCCTTCATTGTTGTGATGATCTTAGTGAGCACCGTGAAATCAAAGAGACGAGAGCACTCTGATGACCCTTATCATCAATACATTGTGGATGACTGGGGCAACAAGCTCAAAAACCAGACGCTGCTCCACCATGACCTTAAATGCACCATCCATGAAAATACTGGTGCAAAGGATCAAGCGAGCACCCAGACTGCTTGATCTGTGGGAGAAATTGCCACTACCTGAATGAAGTAGTGAGGCATCAGATCAAGGTCTGCATTTTAAAATGAGCTTAAAAAATATATTTGCAAATGTTTGTATCTCTCATGCCAGGCAGAAACCAGCTGGCTAAGTACTTTGGCAGATGTTTATCTTCCTAAACAGGGCCCCTCTGATCTATAGCAGTGCCTCAGGGTTGTAAAAGGAAATTACAGGCTGGGAGCAAAAGGTCACACTGACCATACAAATTACAGAATACAATCAAGCTGCAAAAAACACTAATTAAGAGTTGGTAAATAGTGAAATTTATTGTTTAACAGAAAATTTATCCCATGTGCCTCCCATTAGACTTGAGCCATATTTTCCTAAGGTTAAAGGGCAAGAGCTAATAGAAACAGCAGCTGGTTTGAAAGGGGGGTGTAAATTTAAGGGGTTGCTTTTGGAAACTGTTTTTATTAAGTTCCTTGTTACTTTGAAAAGGCCTTTTCTTCTAAAAATCTATATATGTTATGTATGAAATATACTGGCTTAAATGTAATTATGCAAAGGATCTAGAAAGTAAGAAATGTTAGATTCTTATGTTAGATTCTTATTTCATTGATGGTGTGTGAGAAGGTGAACCCAAGATCTCTGTTTAAGATAAAAAATCAAAACCATTAGCCATCTGTTTTGGAGTGAATAGGGCAATAGGGCAATAGGGCAAAGATGATCTGATAATTAAGGTGCCTGGTCGAGGCAAATGTAAGATATATGGCTACTTGTCTGCCATTTATGGATAGAAGGAAATATAGCTCTTTGTCTCCCATAAAAGGTAATAGGAAATGGGAGTATCTTTTATGATTGGTTCTAGCAAACAGCCAATAGGAATTTCAACCTGGCTGATTGGACAGAGGCAGCCAAAGGAGGAGCAAGGGGGCTGGGCTGAGGAAATATAAGTGCTGGCCATCAGGGCTGGAGTGGGCAGAGCTTTGGTATCCATATACCACTGTGTCTCTCATTTATTTGTCTGACAAATAAATTATTATTTTAATTTCTCTATTGCTGCGTTGAATATTTCATTCCAGCTAAGCGTTAACCACAAGCAGGGTGCTACAGTAGTACTGGAGAATTCTCTCTCTCTCTGTGTGTGTGTGTGTTATTTTAAGTCATTTTACCTTTAAAAATCATAAATGCTAAACAATATCATATTGTACAGAAACCAGTCTTCCCAAACAGGGTGCTCTCCAGATATTGTAGAGTGCAACTCCATCATCAGCAAATACTTCCAGGCAAATGTGTATGTATTTTGAAGTCTACATGACTAATGTAGGAAGAACCTTGTTTGTTTTTAAGGTTGCGGGCAGTAGCAGCTTTGAGACTCTTTAAGTGACTGAATGACTCAGTGAAAACTACAAAAAATGTTGCCACTGCTTTACTAAACAAGATGGGAGAGGTCATCCAGCCACCACAATAATCTTTTCAGCCAGCTTCCCTGTTTTCATCTGTTTCAACCAACCTACCTAACCTTTAGAACCCTTTTAAGGTGTTAGCAATCACATAAGGCAGGACAAGCAGGAATGAGGGTCCTAGCTAAACTGCTTCCTTCTGTTGCCTTCCAAATTATGGAATACAACTGCCTGAAATGGGGAGGCTTTTTTCTTCCACAAAGGCTCCCCCCCTGCATATCTCAGAACCCTAATTATGCAGGGTTCTAAAATGCATGGGGGGCCTCCACGGATGCAAAAAATTGAAGCTGAACCAAGGGGCACAGTCCTCATCAAACTTACCCAGTTCCATTTACAGTCCATTGTGCTACTTCATATTCAGAGACTGGTATTTCCTGATCATAGTAACAAGATCAGGACATCCTACAAACCTGTTTGCAAAGGAATCGTGGCCGCTTTCACTCATCATCATATCATGAACATCAGAAGCAGAACCTGCAAGGTTCTGCCTCAATATAGCCTTCTTTAATGAATCTGTGCATGTTGATTTCAGCACTCTGTACATTTGATTGTTTTGTTTATACGTTATGTTTTAAATTGATTATGTCAGCTGCTCTGAAGCCAAAAGGCAGGGCAGAAATAATTGCATAAATAAACAAATTTTATATATATATATATATATATATATTCATTCATTCTTGCCTCTTAGTAGTGTTGTGGGCTCCCTACTTTTCCTAAGAATTATTATGAACATTATTATTAGCATTTATAAACCTTTAGGGTGACAGAGGGTGATTCTGTCCCAAACGCCCAGGTCAGTGGACTCATCTATTTGTCATGGATAATTTTGAAGATTGTAGTATCCCAAAAATTCTAATTAGCTGCAGTCACATTCCTGGTGACCATAGATGCCTTACTGCAAAACGCACAAATGCACTTGTCTGCATGCTACCCTTAAGCTTTGTTCAAAATGCTGAAAATTGAATTTCAGCCCTATTATCTTACTACTCCTGCTAGTGTCTTTGCCATTTAGCATTTTCATTTTATATTTGAACTGGCTTTATTATATCAGAATGTGTATCCCAACCTTTTGAATCAACAAAAGTACTAATTCCTCTCTGGTATTTTTAATGGTTTTTTAAAAATTAATTTCCACAATTAAACATTATCATCACATAGGTATAAAAGAATAAACCACACACACAAAAGAAAAGAAAGGGGGGAAAGTATTTTCACGCTATATTAAATCCACATTTTGGGATTACTCAGCTCCCTCGACTTTCCTTTAAATTTGGAGCTAATTAAAGATAATGAAATTACTGACATGTATAAATTAAGATAATATAAAAGGACCAGGGGAGGGAATGGAGGGAAGTACTAATTCCTCTCTGAATAAGCTGTCTTGCATATCCAACAGTTGTATAGTCACTCCCAAGAAAACAGTAAAACGGGTATCTTCATATATTACTTATTCATTAACATACTTCCCTCTCATAGCGAGAACTTTCCCTAGTTACATCGCTTGTGAGCACAGCTGCTTGACTCACGCAGCTTTCTCCCCGCAGGACAAGGGATGAAAGGGTTAACATCTAGTTTTAAATTATTGACGCGCTGTGTGACGTATTTTCAGACAGCAAAGCCTTCTGGGACTTATAGTTTGTAGCCTTTTCCTGTGTTGAATGGCTGATTGTAAGGTAGTGTGGATTTTAAATCACAAAATGCGTGGCGTTGCTAGGATTGTTTGTAATAGTTTTTCTTTTAAATGTTAACTTTAATAACTCATGGAAGCTGATGGCGTTGGGCCTTGTTTTCAATATTTTGACCTTCTTAAAAGAATCATGGTCGTCAAATGGCTATTACGTTTACAGTCGTTCTGCACCTTTGAGCAGCGATGCCTTTAATTCTCTGAACCTTTACTTGCAAGTAAGCTCCGGTGAAATCTGAGACACGTTACTTCAGCGAGCATGCATAGGATCAGATTGCACAATGCACATTAAAAGCGGCATGACTGAAATTCTCTTTTTTTTCCCCTGCTTGCATAATTTGCACAAGCGTGAGAGTTCCGGGACAGGTCACTGCAGATTCCTTGCTTCTCGGTTGGTCTGCTGCTACTACGCTGCCATGATTTAGTGTGTCATCCTAACTCAGACTTACGGTTTATCTCCTCCAGATAAGCCATAACCTTAGTTACAGCTTGTAGTTTGTCTGAGTAGAGCGAAGCACCCCCAGTCTCTTCTATGGGAGCCATGTGCTCATGCTAAACCATGGTTTGGTCTGCAGACTATCTCTGTATTAGATGCAAAAGCCCAATTTAAAATGTAGCTATGCTTATCTATAATGCAGGCGAGGAAGTGCATCTTTTTGCACTCAGAATTTACAGAGCTAGGGAGAAGAAAGCTTCACTCTTGCCTTTGGTATCCTATGCTGCTCTGATGCTGTTGAAAAAGTTTATATCTGCATAAGGGCATTTAGTTGGCTAGTTGTGAACATGACCAGTTAATGGATTGGTTTCCCAATCTATTTAAGTATTGTATGCTTATGTATTTTATTTATTTAAAATATTTTCATACTGCCTCTCATTAAAAAAAAACACACAAGGCAATTTCATAGTAATACATAATAATATAATTTCATAATAATACATTTTATTAAAATTACAGTAACATCACTGTTGGGGCCTATCTTCTAGCAGAGGGAAAGTGATTCCACAGGTTCAATGCCACAAGCAAGAAGGCTCTACCACTGGTTATTGTAAAGATATACTTGAACAGACACGAGGACCTCACTGGCACATCTCAGTGCCACGTAAGCAATTTGCAACTTTCGCGTTGGTGTCAATGTGAAAAGAACAGTTGCAATATTCTTCAGATAAGCAGACATATAGCAGCGGTGGAGAACCTTTGGTCCATGAGGCTATTTTCCCCAAACCGCACTGATCTACCCCACTCTGACATCAGGTGGAAGGCAGGTAAAGTCATGGCCTTCCTTTTGAAGTGTGTCATAATGACATCAGGCGATTGACAGGTAGGCTTGTGGAAATAAGGATTTGGCCTGCCCTGTTGACAATCGCTGGTGTGTGCACAAACAAACAAATTTAACACTAATGAAGCTGTGCTGATGTGAACAGCTAGGAGAGAACGAACTCTGAGATGGCACTGGGAGAAACAACCAACAACTTCATTGTTCCCCAAGGCACAAACCTAAATCAGCCTTTCTCGACTTTCTGTCCCCAGCTGTTGTTGGACTACAACTCCCATCATCCCCAACTATCAAGACCAGCAGTCAGAGATTATGGGAGTTGTAGTCCAACAACAGCTGGGGAGCCAAGGTTGAGAAAGGCTGCCCTAAATTGTTCTTCCCAAAAGCTGTTCTCTCCCCCCTCCCCACCTTTTATTTATTTAAAGCACCAATAGCAGGTTAACTACATGCATCTGCATGCAATGTGCAGGCAGATTTTTAGTCTGACACATGAACCTTATTGTTGCATGTCATGTGAGGTTTTAACTCTCCTGATTCACCCAGCTGGAATCTGTAAGAGAGAAATAGGGTGACTGGCTGTTATAATTTATTATATTATTCAGCATTTTTATCTCAGATTATATAGTAAGCCCAGACACTAAGTCTGGTCTCCTTTTGCTGAGAGAGACTGTATGTATAGCTTGGGGACAACAAACCATAATGGGGTACAGATTACTTGTATCTACACTTTATCTGACTTTTTAGTGGGGAAACAAACACGATACCAGGGCTTTCAAGATAGTACTTAACCTTGAACACAGAACATGTAAGGTTTCTCTTTAAGCTGCTGATATCAGTGTAAAGAATTCATGCTTCTGTTAACATATCAAGTGGAGGATCTTGCATATCCGACACACAGCTTTTTTCAACTCTTGTTTTCTGCCTAGGGCTAGGTGAAAACAGTATAAGAAGCAGTGTAAGCTGTAGAGAGAAGGTACTGGAAATTACAAGTCATCTTGCACAGTGGGTACTTGAAACCAACATAGAAGACAAGATTTCAGAATAAATGTGCATGCTGCAACTGTAGTCCTAAGCACACTTACTTGGAAGTAGATTTCCCTGAAGTCTAGGAGTTACGTACTTCCAAATAGGTGGTAAGCATCAAATTGTTAATTGGATAGAAATTTGGGGGAGTAAGGTCCATGAAAAGGTTCTGAATCAAATAAAAACACTTCACTGTTGAACAAAATCAGAAAAGTAAAGAGAAAATTATTTCCCCCTCCCATTACTGGCATTTTATTTTAATAAAAGCACTGCTGATTTTTTATCTGGGATGAAAAAATCATGCATGCTGGGGGAAGTGTGAGAGGAAAATGTTTCTGGTCTCATTAAAAAATGAAGACTCTGGAACACTGACAGAAATACTTTTCAAGTTTAATAGCCTGGATGTTGCTTCTGGGGCCTGATTTTCTGTTTTTCCGTAGCTTCCATTATTTATTTTTCCTATTTTGTTCCATACACACAGAGTGGTTTTGGATTCCCTAGCCTTTAACTTCTTCTTCTGCTGCTCTTTCATTTCTCTCCTCCACTGTTAGAGCCAAACAAATTCAGCCAAGCCACTAAAACAGATGGGGAAGGTCAGTTTTTGGCCCCCAGGCATCTTGTGGGCATCTTGATGGTTAATATACCAAATCTGGAGACCCTTTAGTACACCATCTAGCCAAGCTAGTGGATCGGGGCCAAATCAGTCATTTTAAATTATACACACTTAAATCATATGCCTGGTTAGACTTGCTGGAACAGAAAAGTTTTTAGCAGGTGCCAAAAACAACATGGTAAAGGTGTCTGCCTGTTATCAATGGCCAGGGAGTTCCAGAGAGTACATGCTTCCACACTTAAAGATCAATTTCTTGCAAGTGCAAAGCTATCATTATGCAGCACTTGTAGAAGTGCTAGTTCTATGGATCTGTGCAGTTGAGTGGGCACATATGGGCACCCACATGTTTGAATGCTTCCCCACATTAGATACCTCCTATACATGGGAACTGTACCTCCCAAAGGTAGCACAAGGATTTTCTTAATATGCCCACTTTGTATGTAGAGGAAGGACATTCAAATATACAATACCCTGGCTGCAATCTGAATGAATATACCGTAGTCCCAGGCTGACTGGAATACTTTATGCTGAATATATAGACTAAATCTGCCTTCAGTAGCAATAAATAAAATACAGTCAACTTTCTGTGGAATCTTAACTGGCTTGGTTTCCTTATGTTTTATCTGGCGTTATAGTTTCATGTGGAAGGAATACTTTCATTTATTTGGCATTAAAACGGGATCAATTCTGGTACTGAATGTTCAAGTTCTGAGAGTCTTGCGCTTGGTTTATAGGGGTTCCTCATTCCCACACCTAATTCTCCACACTCTTAATTGCCTCTCAGACGGATGCCAACGATAGACCTCACAGTCCATTTTCTCCTGTTTGTTGCACTAGAGGAATGGGATACACCACCACACAATCACCCACACTTGTTGTTTCCCCCTTGCTGACTCTTAGACCTTGAATTTCTACTGTTAGGACTTTAATGTATTTATTCCACAGAAAACTACCAAACCATGACCCGAAAGTTAGTCATGACTTCCTCCTGTTGGTACCAGTTGCCCTTCCCCTGAAGTTCGTTCATAGACCCACTTACTTGGGAGAAAGCGCCATTAAACATTGTGGGATTTACTTCTAAGTAGACTTGTATAGGATTGTGCTATTAACTCCCATTGCTTTTATTAGGACTTTGTCACAATTAACAAGCTCACAGTGCAGCCAGTGTGGCTTTTTTAGCTGAATAGTTTCTGGAATTTTCAACAGGTGGAAAGGGATTGCCCTGTACAGCTCTGGCACCTGTCTCCAACCAGTCAATTCTCTGCTTTCATTACACTCCAACTGGTTGCTGTTCCTGTCACTCAGCCGATAAACATCTCCCATTCAGACACTGTGAGAGCTTTCTTGAAAGTTCTGTATCTGTCTAAGCAGCAGGAGCCGTGAACTTCCTACACAACTATATAGTCAACACTTCTTATTATATCTTAGGACAGATTGGCTGGGTATTTTTGTCAGGTGATCCTTCCTCCAGCAGTTTCTCATATATATCAGAGGCACAAATAAACTATCTGAATATCTTATTTTTCAGGTGGCTTTTTTTACTCCACTCGTTTCTCATAAATCTGACCAGCACCGTTTGCTTCTGCCTGAGGTGTAAGCCTTGACATTGTTGCTGAATCAAAATGTGGCTAATGAACTGGAAGGTGAGGACCCTTAATTTGTAAAACCTTGCATGCTGCTTTCTAAACCAAAGAGCTAAGGAAGAAATAGTTCTGCATGTTTTGTGTGGATGGATGACTCTGTTTAACAATCCTCGGTTTAACAGGAGCATATACTTGCATCCTCAAATACCTGCATTTTTCTATCATGTGAATTCATTGCTGTGCAAGTGTAGTCAGTCAGCAGTTGAGAAACAAGTTAAAAGTCTTATAATTTAATATTTTCATCAACAGTAAAAATAAAATACAATTATTTACTGCATGCAATGCTGTTGGCTTTTGTTTGTTTGTTTGTTTTGCACCCAAGTTGTTTTTTCAGCTGCTATAGACTACAGTTTGTCTCAGTGGATGAATGGATGCTTTAGGCTCTCTGGTCTTATGCTCTATGTCTGTGCCCTTTCCTAGTCCTGCCATTAGACAGATAATATCTGCGTTCCTGTGGGTTTGGTGCACGCGAGCCTCTCTTGCCACTTACCAGAAAAGAATTTCACATGTCTTGAACTGTAGCAGATGACAGTTTAAAAAAACGTCTGTATGTGTTGTTGTTGTTTCCATTTTAGGCACTGGAAAATTTCCCACTGCTAATGTACATTTTAGCAGCTAAAACATTAATCCTTTGCTTAGCATTTGCTGGGGCAAAAATGTACCAGAGGAAAAGGCTTGAGGAGAAAATGAAAAAAGAACAGGAGGAGAAGCTGAAAAGGGAAGGGAAAAAAGAAAACTGAAA
This sequence comes from Podarcis pityusensis, assembly GCF_964106645.2. Classification (NCBI taxonomy): domain Eukaryota; kingdom Metazoa; phylum Chordata; class Lepidosauria; order Squamata; family Lacertidae; genus Podarcis; species Podarcis pityusensis. Next base: position 53,381,239 of record NC_138027.1, read on the forward strand.
CGTCTTAAGAGGTATGCTCTGACTGGAAAGAATGCTTGAAGTGTTTCTTGTCTGACACCATTCACCACTATGTGTGTAAAGCAGCCTTCAGTAACCCGGTGCCCTCCAGATATTTCAGACTACAACTCCCATCTGCTCTAGCCAATACTGGCTGGGACTGGTGGGAACTGTACATCTACAAAACAAAGAAGTACCGGTACCATGAGAGCCATACACTGTGACTCAACCTGGGCCCTGCAGTACTAATCTGAGGCCCTTCCTTAGGTGGTCCCTCCACAAGAGGCCCCGGGGCCAGAGAATGGGCTTTTTCTGTGGTGGCTCCCCATTTGTGGAATGCGCCTCCAGGGAGGCTCATTACATGCCAGGCAAAACATTGCTCTATAACTAGGCCTTTGGCTGATTGAACATTCTATGGCCTTTTAAATGCGTTTGTAGGGGAGTTACTGGTTTGTTTTAGTTTTATTATGTATTTGGTGTTCTCATTTTGTATTTTTATGTTGTGCCCTGTGATCCTCGGGTGAAGGGTGGAATAAAAATGTAATAAATAATAATAATAAATATAAAACTTTGCAAAATTACAGTTAGAAGGGATTAAAGCTTTCCTTAAACTGTAAACATTTTTCAAAGGCATACACCTTTTGCCTGCCCTCTCACAAGCTCTTTTGTACAAGATTGTAGCTTACGGGCCACCCACCTATTCTCAGATGATGATGATGATGATGATGATGATGATAATAATAATAATAATAATAATAATAATAATAAAAAATAAATAAATAAATAAATAAATAAATAAATTTATACTCCGCCCTTCCCGGCCAGAGCCGGGCTCAGGGCGGCTAACACCAATCAAATCACAGTAAAAACATAATGGGGTGGGGGAACCCTATTTAAAATACAGGTTAAAATGCAATTTAAAATAGAGTGGTACGTGGTATATGCAGGTCTGTTTTGTGGCTGCCCATCTCAAAAAATGGATCATTAACCCTAGCAGGGGACAAGTTGGCTGAGAAGCAGCTGCAAGGGGGGGGGAAATACCAAGTAGAGGATTCCCCAACATCTACCCCCACCCCCACTGCTGATTCTCCTCTGCAGATCATATCCTCTTGGCACCACTTTGCGGATCCCAATATATGAAGTGGTAGTGGAACATGAAGTTCCATCCTAAGGTGTGTTATGACCTGGTGAATCACACAGTCCTAACAGGAATATAGGAAGCTGCTTTGCATTGAGTCAGACCATTAGTACACCTGTCTCAGTATTGTCTGCATTGACTAACAGTGACTCTCCAGATGTTCCCAGGATTTCCTGGAGTGACCTGGGTGCTAATCAGATGATCTGCCCCTGAGCTGTGGCCCTTCCCACAGATGTCCCGAGGCACCCACATGGGAAGACTGCTGCTGTTTTAAAAAATAAACTACTGCAAATATAACTCTTTCTTTTGTGTGTGCAGATCTGTAGCTGTTTGGCAGCTTGCTTGGATTCCTTTCCTGGGAGAGTTGAAGACTTCACTGAAACCGAATTCTGTGCCAGAGAAACTTAATTCCCCAAGAGCAACGTGCAACAAGTGTGTTGGATTTTTATATTATTATTTTTTTCTGGTATAAGTAAGAAGAATATCCTGTCAGCTATTTATATAATAAAAGCTCTGTTTGTAAAACTGATTTAGTGTTGCGTATAGGAAATGGTATGTGGCAGGTTGCTATGATAGAAGGGATTGTCTAATGAAATCTTTCCCTGAAAGCAAGTTGAGTTAAATTGCTGATCTTCCGCATTTTCCTCCCACGGGTTCTGATCTAGCTAAAGTTGGGTATGAATCCCATTGAGAACAATTGGACTTGAGTTAGTCCTGTCCGATCCACTGGTTTTCAAAGGAATTTTGTTTGGAGTAGAATAATCAGGAAACTCGAATTTTACATTTGGTTTAAAAGGCATCATTTTCCTCCCCCAAAACATTGTGTTTCAAACTCAGGTTTGAAAACTTAAGTATGAAAATCCAGCTGTCACCTATCTACTTTTAACAACTTCCCTTTGCACTGCGCTACTTAGATTTTGCTATGGCTGCAATCCTGTACACCTTACCTGAGACTAAAGTCCATTTAAATTATTGGGTTTCTGAGTAGGTCTGTGAGGCTGCAGTCCTGTGCACTCCTGCTTGGAATAAGCCCCACTGGACACAGTGAAACTTACTTCTGAGCAAACTTGATTTCTGCAGGAGAGTTAAGCATTTGTGGAACTGCTGTTGCTATCTGTGGGACTTTAAAGTGTTTAACTGAAGCTGTTCTTCAGGTTTTCTTTATAAATTGTAAGGTTTGCTAAAAGGGTTTTTTTTTTTAGGTTGCTTGAGTAATTACAATTAAATTGATGTCTGTACTAGATAGTGGATTTAACTAGGATGTATCAGGAATGGGTTTTATTCCTTTTTTTTTTTTTTTTAGTAAGAAACGCACTGGTTTATTATTATTATTATTATTATTATTATTATTATTATTATCAGTGTTCAGAGCCAGGATTGTTACAACCCAGTGTCAAAGTCTGGAGAAAGTTCCATGCTGTAGCAAAAAGTTACTTTCATGAAAATGGGAAAACTTTGATGAACCTATTTATAATTCTGCTTAGTAAACTGCAGGCAAGGTGTAAAAACTGTGAGAAGTTTGAGCAACTGATAGGGAAAAATCTGCGTTTTACCAGCTCTGCCGTTGCTGTGCCTGTCTTCAACTGGCCAGAAGGCACTGTCTCCCTGTCGCTATAAGCGGGAAAACGGATCCTCAATTTATTTTGTTTTGGTAACAGGTTGTAGAGGCCTCACTCTTTTTGAAAAACAAAAACAAACAATCAATCAAAAAGCCGAAGCCCTTAAGAAATGGCAATAGAAGCTACACAGGAATATCATTTTTAGTACACAAATAGTGTGAGGCCTATATCTATCAATCTATGCTGCCATCCTGTGGAAATATGGTGAACTGCTATAACCGGCAAGACTGGATAGCATGATTCATGCTAAACAGAGACAAGTATGATTAGTTACAAATGCAGCCCTATAAATGCTTGGCAGCAAACGTCATTGAGCTCAGGCAGGCGTACTTCTAAGTTAGCCCTGATTGCAAAAGAGCTGTGTGCCCCTTCCAGTCTATCTGCCTATCTGCTCCTGCCCCCAAGAGAATTCCAAATGCCTATTTTTGACCAGTCCAGCCGCCTAAGGCCTGCCAAAGCCCATCAGAAATTCAAATAAAGATGGGAGCAATGTCTACATCACTATGTTTGTATTGCTTTTCTCCTTGGATTAAGAAACACACGATAGAGTCTCTCTGCAGCATTGTAGCCAGTTAGCTGTTCTGCAGCCATGACCAATCACAGGATTTTGTTTTTATTTTGAGGGGTGCAAAATAAACGCACATGCATTCACACACACATAAATAGCATCAGTGAACATGCCTACTCTTTCTGGTACATATTTATTTGTTTCATACAATTTATATACTGCTTGACTGTTAGAAACCAAACACTCAGAGCTTCGACATCAAGAACAAGGGAAACTCCAAGTGCATTTCAGTAATCCAATCTCTAAGTCCCCAATATATGACATAAACTTGATGGCCTCCCCAAAGGGGCTGGCCATTGAATGGGAAGATAGCATCTTTACTCATCCAGCTCCTAGCTGATGATACACAGGTTGCACTTTCAAAATATTGATATGGTTCCTGGATTAAATTTTTTTGGACAGCTCCTTATTATAATCCATTTCTATCTCATCTAGATTTCTATTTTCATTCAAAATTGTGCAAACTATTTGGGGATGAGTATTTTAGAAAGGAACCTGAGAAAAGGGTGTCTGGCGTTGGATGAAACTGTGGCAATTGGCTGTAGGTGGTTTTCAGATGAAACCAGCGCTAATTCAACAAGAAGAATGGCAATTTCACCAGCTTGTTCAAGTGCAATATGCTCTGCTGGCAGAACATCATAGATATTACTTGGCATGATTCTGTTATTAGAAATACAAAATTATAAAGCATTTCCCAAAATCTTGGAAAGTATTTCATGTGCATCATCTTAGCAATCATTACAGCACCTTGTAGAATGGTCCTGCAATGTCTCCCAACATTATACTTACAGCCTGAGATTGAGAGATTGGTAAATGGAGTAGTCCCAAACCCCAACAAACCACCTTGAAGGTGCTGTAGCAATCAGACCCTGTATCAGGATGTTAATAATGTTTGATGCTTTGTTATGTTTTATATATTCTGTAAGCCGCCCGGAGTGGCTGGGGAAACCCAGCCAGATGGGCAGGGTATAAATAATAAAATTACTATCATCATCATATTATTGGGGCTGTCTCAGGATCTAGTGCAGGGGTCAGCAACCTTTTTCAGCCATGGGCCGGTCCACCGTCCCTCAGACCACGTGGGGGGCCGGACTATATTTTTTTGGGGGAAAAAACGAATTCCTATACCCCACAAATAACCCAGAGATGCAATTTAAATGAAAGCACACATTCTACTCATGTGAAAACAGCTGATTCCCGTACTGTCCGCGGGCCGGATTGAGAAGGCGATTGGGCCGCATCCGGCCCATGGGCCTTGTTGCCTACCCCTGATCTAGTGGATCCTAGGCAGTTTCAGCCCCTCACCACCCCTGGAGTGCCCCACCTAGGGAATTTCTTTGGGCTAAAGCCTGTGGGAATTCTTCTAGTGCCACTTCTGCCCACCTGCATGTTTGGCAGATGGAGCAGGGGACTCCACGTTGGAAGTATGATTCTGGTCTCGCTCTGTGGGTGAAGGCCAGTTTCACTCTCTCCTCCCTCTGCAGTTCAGCTAATCTTATTCACTACCTTTTGTCTCTCTTGAGTTTCAGCAGATATGCCCTCCTCATACCTAGATTGAATGAAATCTCTATTTGAATGTCACCTGTAAACCCAGCACCATATTGCTTATTGTCACCTTAAAACTCTTGCTTTTATTCACCATTGCTACTGTCGATTTAGAATTATAACTCAGAAGGAGAATCGATGTGCACATTTAGCAAATCAGCTGGCCAATTTTCAATCATTTTTAAAAATATGGATGGAAGAAAGTTTAAGTAAACTTATCCAAGTAGTACTTTTCCCATCTGCGCACTTTGTTTACTGCTATCTTCCACTTGTTTGGGCTCATCTTCTCGATTCCTTTCCCAAGCAGATCACTGAAGAGGATGCATTGGTATGAATAGGTCTTCTCCAAAGTCATCAGGGAGAACTCCTTTCTGTTATTGATAATAAACCATTTCAAAGATGACCAGGCGGCATCCATAGGGTGGAGGTGGTTGTAGGGGAAAGGGACTGAGAGAAGTTCATGGCCTGTGGCCTTGGCGACTTCAGGACAGCACTTGATGCTTGAGAAAAAAGGGAGAGGTGTAAACTGCGGTTCGCTTATCTCCACCTCCTGAGTGGACTCATCAATTTTCACTCTCGGCTGTCTTTTTTCTTTGACCACAATGGCACACTTCCCATAGGTTATCGACAGGAAGTCACAGAGTTCCTGAAAGACATCTTCTGGCTTGTCTAGGGGCAAGTCATCCCTTAGAAACACTCTGTATCTCCATGGTACCCACCCTTGACTGTTGCCGGCGTGTACGACTGTCCATACAGGCCAGTTGAGGTCATCTTCATGAGGAACCTTTTCCCCTGTTATTAGACTTTCTGAAAGATCAGTTTCTCCTAAAAAGATGGTGTTGTAGCCTGTAAGTTGCAACGCTCTTAGGGTTTTCAAATATTGCAGGCATTGTTTCCTTGTACTAGCATCGAGAGAAGTCCGGTGGATGATGTGCTTTAAAAGTGGGTTTACAATGCGAAACATCTTGTACCTTCAGGTGAAATTGAAGTGCACACAAAGTTCTGATGGTGTCCAGGACAATGATGATCTCACAATGGATTTCATTGCATGTGTTATTCAATAGCATCCTAAAAAAAACACAGCCTGAATGATGCATTCACATTTTAGCTGGGTAAACCATGGAGAAAAACAATTGTCATGCAATTGTAAAAAAAAAACCCGAATTGTTTTTATTAACAGTGAACACAATGTTTATCGCATAACTAAAGAGCTGCTTCTTTCGTTTTCAAAATTAACCACTGCTGGTTTGACCAGCCACTGCTGTTTCCTTCAATATCGGCCATTGTCTCTTATCAAAAAAAGATGGTCAAGGGGAAAAGGCACTAAGAATAATTTACAGAAAACATCATAAATCACCCACCCACCCCACCACTAAATGAGGAATTTTGTGCAAAAAAAAAAAAAAAAAAATCCACATTGGGGCAGTTTCGCTCAACACTTCTGGTTTTTTTACAGTAGCGAAAAAAGGGAGGATAATGAGAGAAATAAACTGAAATACAGTGGTACCTCTGGTTACGTACTTAATTCGTTCCAGAGGTCCGTTCTTAACCTGAAACTGTTCTTAACCTGAAGCACCACTTTAGCCAATGGGGCCTCCCACTGCTGCCGCGCCGCCAGAGCACGATTTCTGTTCTCATCCTGAAGCAATGTTCTTAACCCGAGGTAATATTTCTGGGTTAGTGGAGTCTGTAACCTGAAGCGTATGTAACCCAAGGTACCACTGTAACGACCTAAAAACAAATATGTCACACGGATCCTTGGAAACAACAGCAATGAAATGAACAGCAGCGAAAGCATTACAAATTGCATAGATCAGTGCTACTCAAACTTGTGATCCATGGACCTGTGCCAGTCCACATGAGCCATCAGTTGCTGGTCCGTGGCGACTCCACCACAGCCCAGTGTGGGATGCCACAGGGGCTGAATGTGATACCAGTCTCTGGCACACTGGGAAAAACGATTGTTGGTCCACTATGTCAGATAGTTTGAGAATCTTTCATCTCTGTTTGGATCTTCAGAAACTGAAGGTCCTGATTTGATTTACTTAGCTCTGCCCCATTTGTCTGGCTAGCTGGCTGGCTCATTCCTAGCCAAGTTATGTGAGACTTATTACTGAAGTGACTGTATACCTTCCCACAGTAGAAAACGTTTATCAAAATATGGAGCATTCCATAAGCCTGGAAATTAAAAAAATGCAGCCTGCTATAGGCAACCAAGCCTAAGTGTGAGTTGTGCATTTGCTGTTCACTGATCCCTATTGGAAAAGTACCGGGATCAGAGTAATATGAACAATTAAAGTTAAAACAGGTAATGTGAGAAATCAACCCCTTTAATCATTTTTTCCTCCAGCTGAGACATGGATAGATTATTCCAACATTATGGGATTATTTTATGAATGTGATGTGATTGTAAGATTCAGGTGGCACATATTAAAAATGTGCATGGGTTGTATGTGTTTAGGCTTTCTCTGTACAGATGCCATCTGCTGCCAGTTGCCTGTACAAAGACTATATTTGTCCACAGAGCCAATCTGGGCAAAGGTTAGGGGTGAGGCAGAGGGCACAGCCCTGCTCCCCTCTCCACAGTCAGCCTACTCACACATCCCACACACCCCGAATGTCTGTAAATGGCTATTGTCACAGATGATGCCTCCTGTGACATTTAGCAATCTTGTTAATGTATTGACGTAGTGATACTGGTACTGATCTTAATAAGGCCAGTGAAGATTCTTGGGTGGCAGAAAGGATTTGCAATGTTTTGTTTGTTTATTTTTTGCAAAGGATATGGACTAATAGAGTATTGAAGAGGTGGAAACTGGGAGATACTAGGGTTATGAGTTTTTGGGTGCCAGATCACTATAATCTCTGGACCCAAAAAGTGTTACAATTTAATTAAGGCTTGGGGTGCTAAATTGTGTGCCTCATACTTCTAATCCCTGGAAGACTTAAAAGATAATTAAGACAGACTAGTTTTCCCTGAAGTGATAGCCTGCGTGATGGGCCATTAAGACAATAAAGGATCAAAGAACATGGTGTGAGATGATAACTGGGAGGAGCCTCTCTCACGCACTGGATAAAGCCAGAGCATAGGGTAGAGAGTTAGGAGTTAGGAGTAATGTGACCTAGAAGTAATGTGAGAAGTAGGAGACTCAGAGCAACATTTGAGACTAATGTTCTGTTTGAATCCAAGGCTGTGGCTACAGGACACACAAGACCCTTTTTGGCTATTGATGCTGTGTAGCCGTTCATTGTAGGCTCAGAGTGTATATATGTGTAAATAAACCATGTATCCTAAATATACCATAGCATGGGTCAGCAAACTAAGGCCAGTGGGCTGGATCAGGCCCAATTGCCTTCTGGATCCGGCCCATGGATGTTCCGGGAATTGCCACGTGGATCGCCAGCACGAGCATCCTTTCCCTCTCCTTCCCTCTCCCTCACACAGCGGTGGCGGCTCCTCCCTCCCTCCTTCCTGGCTTCTCCCTGCCCTGCCTAGAGGAGGAAGGGGGCTGGGCTTTGTTGGTGCCAGCAGCAGCAGTGCTCGAGCGGCCGCCATTTTAAGCAGCCCCTCTCTGGAGCCCTTTCGCGCGCCGCTCATCGTCCCTCCACCGCCACCACCAGCCCCTGTCCTCGCAAGACACAGGTAAGCAGCCACCAGGGCTTGTGGTGCTCTTGCATCATCCCCCCCCCCAAAAAAAATATAGTCCGCCCCCCCAAGGTCTGAGGGACCGACCCCCTGCTGAAAAAGTTTGCTGACCCCTGTACCACAGTCTCTGATGTGCCAAAAGGAAACATGAACCCTTGGATAAGCCCCTGGAACCTGTGCTGCTCAGAGATTGCGGTGACATAAAAACACTATGTTCCAAAGGAGGAGGAATTGATTTAGTAATTTGTCTTCTAGGCATTTGATTGCTCCAGAGATCTCTGTTTTAGATAAGGAACTTAGTTCCCACACCTACTTAAATACAATGCTTTTGAGTAAGTATAAATCATCACAGCGTTTTAAGGCAGATTAGTGTGTACATGTCTACTCGATAGTAAGTCCCACTGAGTTCTGGCCCTACCTGGAGATGCTAGGAAATTAACTAGGGACCTTCTGTATGCGAAGCAGATTCTCTGCCGCTGAGTTATCCCCACCACCGTACTCCAAATACTCTAGTTGTGCAGAGTGTAAAAGTTAGATGCTGGGAGTGGTGGCAAGACATACGTATTTCAGGGATTAGGTGAACTGGATGTACACCTGGCCCTCTTCAAAACAACTAGGTGGATGATGTGATCCCACGCGACTCCCACAAATAAATATAACCCACAACTACATACCATAGCGTTTAGGTCAAAGTAGATATTTTATATGTAGCCTGCCTTTGACTACTAGAAAAAGGGTGTGCTTTTGAATGAAATAATATGAAGGAGATGGTGGTCATATCGAAATTAACATAAAGGCTTTCCCCATAAGTACTAAGGGAAATCATTGTCATTCAATTGACATAGCAAGCACTTCATGATATTTTCCACTGCTTTGATCATGAGAAGGTGAAGGTGTTATTACCCTTTCCCCCCTTGAAAAGCATATAGAGCTGAAAGACGAAGTTGGAAGTGTGAGGCTCTTTCCCACTTCCCTTTTCAGCTCCATGTGTTTTTTCAAGGCCCAGATTAATTCTACAAGCTCTTACTTTTACCTGATCGCTCGGAAAAACAAATGGTGTGCCTGCACACTTTCGCTCTTTTTGTGTCTTGTGGGGAGAGGGGTACCACTTTACTTATCAAGTACCATTTTACTCACCTCCTGACTTCGTATCACAGATGTTAATTCCCTCCTCTGCCTTGCCCCCAGCAGTCAATAATAGGAACTGGGAACAGGAGACTAGTCCGTGTTCCGGGTAGAGTTTAGGGCTTGTCCACACTTCCACTTGTGCTGTGCTTCTGAGCGGTTTTCCATTTACCCTGCCTCTTTCCCCAGGAAAACCAGCTCTTTACTGCTGAACTAAAGCAAACATCAATCTGCAGAAAGCCCAAATGCTGTCTGGTCCAATTCAGCAGTAAATAGCGGGTTTTTCCGGTGGAATTCACCAGGACAAGAGGAAGTGTGGACGGGCCCTTGGTTCTGCTCTCAAATTGACATGGGCCTTAGTTTAATCTGATTCTAGGTATTGCTGCGTTCTGTGAGATGGGAGACCTCATGCTAGGGCAAGCTTTTTATTTTATTTTTTACACATTATCCACATTATACATTAAAAAAATAAATAATCCATGGATCTTAATGCCAAGGGCAAAAAATGGAGGGTGCCCACAGGCCACAGCTAGAAGAACAAATGCCTTCACAATGGCATGATGAATAGCGTGAGGAAGGATATGGTTTTCTTCTTCTGTGAGAGACATGCCAAAAAGGAATATAAAAGGAGCCGTACAAGTCTGAGCTTGATTTCCCGTGCCTCATCTGAAGGTTCAGGGCCTGAGCCGGAAAGCTGTTGTGTCACTCAGGAACAGACATGTCCACTGTGAGCAAGAAGCTCGTATAAGAAGAGGCTCAATTAGTCCCACGCTTCAGTGAGTAACAGAATCACCAGTGGTTAAAAAGAAGCTATCGTGCTGCATATGAGGTCCACTTTCATACGATCTTCACCACCGATTTTGCACTTGGAAGCTCAGTTGCTATTGTACAGCTGTCAGTCTTTTGGCTCTGAGGGCTTGGTTCAGGTTTGACCTTCTGAGCAACCGCCGCTGGCAGTGTGGTTTTGCAGGAAGGTCTTTTCGCATTTCCCTGAACGTTCTCGCGGTACATATAGTCCATGTAATTTTCCCGCGGCCTGTGTACAATATTGCTGAGCATCATAGAAAACAGGAGGAAGCCAAAAAACCCAACAACAATCAGGATGAACAGAGAAGCAGCAATCTCCTCCTGTTCTTGAACATATGGGTTTGTGTAGTTACAGCACCCTCTTTTGTTCCTTTCTGTGATATAGGTATAAACCAACTTCTTCATCACATACCTTACTTCAGTTGGGTCGATATTCATTTTATTATCCAACTCAGGCTGCAAAAGGAGAGGGGGGGGGAAAGAACATTCAGTCTCATGGCTGACATTAGAACTCTTCTCGATTGCATCAAACAAGCGCAGCAACTATTCGCAGACCATTCTTTCTCAAAGACTTCATTAATGAGCTGAACTGCAGATACAGCTTTATTTCTGTGGCAACTATAATGAAAATAACATGGATCCCATTCACTTGTCAAACTGCTGCTACCAGCTGAAAACCATTAGATTACTTCAGTTTGCCTCTGTCCTTTGTGTCCAGTATCTAACACAATAATAGATTTATGATAATTATTTGTCTGTGCCCTATGACATCAGAAAGAAAATAAAGCAGAAAATCAATCCGATGCGGTATCTTTGATTCATAAGCAGAAATTCCGCTATTTTCTACAATGCCAGTGTTCCATATTGAAATATGGTTGAATGAGCTGCTTCCTTCTTTGTCCCTTAGCACCCACTTAACCTTCTCTCGCTATTTTTTAATAAAGAAATTTTCCTAACAACCCAAGGTATATTTATTTCTCATCACCACCTGCTTTTCAGTTTCAAGGAATATCCCAATCCTCTACTCATCCTTTTATCTAACACCATCCAAATTAATTATGAAATATCCCCATTTGTGCTAAGTGTGGATCCATATGCACTGATAACTCAGAACCAACATGCAGGTTTTCAAACTACAGAAACCTATCATATATATATATATATATATATATATATATATATATATATATATTACACAGATTTAGCATGGAAACAATGTACAGTTCCCATAAAAGATATAATTATTATTATTATTAAATTGGACTTACAGTAATATCAGCCATGAGTTCCCTTTGGATGACAGCAAGAGCTGTCAAACACAAGACAAACTGCAGCTCCAGCTAAGCTTCTTCCACTGAGCCATATTAACCTATTCCATATATTCAATGCCTTCCCCTCTGGTCTGTAGCAGCTGCTTTATATCATCTGTTCTCCTCAATCCCTTTTGGAGCTGGCTTTTGACTGTGGACAGCAAGGCATTTCCTTCCATGCACCTTTTTTAATTCTTTTTTGTGTGGAGTCCTAAGGTGAGCTATCATTGGCCATGTGAAGCTACAGGAACATCCTGGATGATTCAGGCCTGCTATTCCTGGCAACTCACCTTCCTCCTCCTCCTTTTGCATTATTATGCTTTAATGGCACTGTTTACTCTACCACAAAGCTTGTGACTGGTCCACCTGGAATCCCAGCACCCATTAATATTCAAATGGTCCCTGTGAGCCATGTGTTGAAGGAGTGAGATTTCCATTTTAGGGATATTTCACAGTAACAGTCATAGAATTGCAACAGCAGCAGCGGTGGCTGGTGCATGAACATCGGGAATGGCAGGCAAGGAGGCCGACAGAAGGAGGAGTCAGAGCCAGTCTCAGGTGGAACTAATTCTAGTTTTGCATCCATCCCTGTCCCTGCTAAGGAAGAGGAAGCCGCTGCCCTGGACTGGCTGTAAGTATGAAGAGAGGCAAGTGGAGGAAGGCAGAGTTTGGTTGGGCAGTACCTCATTTGCCCTAAAGGACTAGCTACCATGGAATGGCAGATATTTTACTCATTTATTTCTTAAAATTTATACACCGCTTGATTGTTTTAAAAAAAAAAAGTTCTCAAAGTGGTTTACAGAGAGTAAAAAATAACATGACTTGTTTAAAAATTTAGAAACAACTCTTTAAAACATTCAAAAACAATAATAACAGCAGCGATGAACTAAAAACAAATTAAAAGGCACAGCAACATTCTACATGGATAGCTCAGTTGGTTGGAGCGTGGTGCTGAGAATGCCAAGGTTGCAGGTTCGATCCCCATAAGGGGCAGCTGCACAGTCCTCCTGCACTGCAGGGGGTTGGACTAGATGATCCTCTGAGTCCCTTCCTACTCTATGTCTGGGTAGGCTGGCCTCAATATGGGCAATACTGTATACATTTCCCCCGTAGCTGTAATAAGCTGTAGCAAGAATAAACCCCTCATCCTGTCAAGAGAATATAAAACTAGAAGCTGCCTCACTCCAGACCTTCTCCTGCCATAAATCTTCTACTCATCCATGGCATTGCACTAGCAGTAGTGAAGACTTGCCACAATGGTGTACACTTGCTGGGGAAGGTGGAAGAGAGATATAGACCTGGAGAAGAGAGAGTTGGAAGATTTGGAGGGCAGGACAGAGTGCGTTCATCAGAGATTGCAGAGTTGGTGGTTAGAAAGGAGGGTAGAATGGGGCTGGGGGTTAGGAATGTGGAAGGAGAAGTGAGGTTTGGGGTTACAACGGGGAAGGGGTGGGGTTGGGGCCAGGATGATGTAAGGAAGTGAGAGAGAGAGAACAGAGTGAATACGTGCAGAAGGCATTTCTCACACAATCCATCGATTTGTGTACGTTGTTATGTACAAAGATACTGCACAAATTTGTCAGCCAAAAAGCCGGGTCCAGGCATTTAGTTGCAGAATAAATAAAAGAACATTGAAAAGCATAGCATCTCAAATGAGATACTATTTTAGTAAAAAATAGTATCCACGTCTTACTATTTTAGTAACACTTACCTAGACTTTTGTAAGGATGGAGATAATTGTCTTATCTTTTGTCAGGAATCAATTATGTATTGTGGTGCAAATCCTCTCAATGCTTTCTCTTGCTGAAAAGTAGAATACAGTTTGTGAAAATCAGGAATGCTCTCAAGGTGCCACAAACAGCCACAGGATTTTAATTCTTGTTCTGTTGAACGATCCCAATCCCATTCAGCATAATTAAGATGGAGGAGCCACAGTTCCTTCTCCAAGCTGCCTTATCATGTGGAGATCTTGAATATTACACCAGCGTAACAAGAGTGGTGCCAATCCCACATGCTTCTCACAATATTCCTGAGCATTTTAGACAGATTGCTAGGCTACACAGACTCTGTGCTAACTAAAGCTAAATTCTCTGGCGAGACATCAAAACTGAATTCACCATCATTACAATAACCAGGAAGTCTGTTGTGCTGGTGGAAAGAGGGGGAATGGAACTGAATTTTCTGCATAGAGCTTGTAAGAGCATGTTTAGTTGCAAATATGTAATTGCTTACAGCCAGACAGGCATAATTACATTTCAATTACCTAGAGCTGAGCAAGAAGTGTTGTTTCCCCACCACTACCCTCCAACTTACCTTCTTCTGCCCTGTCTCTGAAGCATTATCTTGAAGCCATGTCAATATAAGCAAAAGAGCAAGGAGAAATGCTTCCTTCCCTCACTCTGAGTTCTTCTATATAGGAAGGAACAGCAGCACCGCCTGCTGTGGCAGTGGCGTAGCGTGGGTTGTCAGCACCCGGGGCAAGGCAAGTAATTTGCGCCCCCTAACCCGTGGATTTGCTCCCCCTAACCCTAACCCCCAGATGTTGCGCCCGGTGCGGCCGCCCCCCCTGCACCCCCCACGCTACGCCACTGTGCTGTGGGACATGTGAACACTTGGTGCCCCTGAGGTGGAAACTTGGTCCTTTGGATTCCAACTCAAAATCACCGAAATGTTTCACAGCTTGTGGCCGTGGGAGGCAAGGGATGAATTTGGGTGTGAGGCATTTTAGCCCTTCTCAAGGAACACAGGAACTGCCTTAGAGCAAGACAGACCATTGGTCCATCTAACTCAGTAGACTGGTGGACAATGGCTCTCCAGTTTTTCTGACAGAGTCTTTCCCAGCCCTACCTGCAGATGCTGGGGGTTGAACCTGGAACCTTCCTCAAGCAAGACATGTGCTCTGCCGCTGAGCTACAGGGTCCTCTTCTACAATTCACTGTTTGGGGTTTTTTTAGCCTGCACAGTAAAATTATAGCAGGTGATGGTGAGGCGATACAATCTGTTATAAAAACTGGAGAGCTATTTGTTTGGTTTTTTTAAAAAAAATAACATATGTACACTGCTTTTAAACATTAAAAAAATTCTTCTCAGAGTGGTTCACACTATATAGAACCACCAGCAAAAGACCAACATAAAACCAGCATAATAATGTTGAGCAAGTCATGTTGATTACTAGTGGACCAGCACCTAGTCTGGGCTTGTCAGCTCCTTTTAAGTTGTGTTCACCTTTAAAGCATACAATGCATCTTCACAGAGCTTCCTTCCATTGCCAGGAACCCCTAACAAACTACAATGCCCAGAATTCTTTGAAAGGAGAAAATGTGTTTTGAATGTGCACAGCCTTGCATTCCCTTTAGAAGACTCCACCCTGGTATTGTTTACTGCTTGTTTACAGCAGCTCATTGGGCTGCACACTTAAACGGCTTAGCAGCTCTCCACATATGCAGTGCATAATAATAATAATGATAATGATAATATAATAATAATAATTTATTTATACCCCATCCATTTGGCTGGGTTTCCCCAGCCACTCTGAGTGGCTCACAATCGTATTAAAAACACGACAAAACATCAAACCTTAAAAACTTCCCTAAACAGGCATGCAAGGGGGTGGGAGAAAGTCAAGAGTGAGGCTGTAGCATGCAAAACTGCAGAGGAGGAAAAGAAAGTTTGGGGGAATAGAAGGAAAGAGAGGATACACCAGCCATGTGTGAGGGAAGGAAGAGAAATAAATAAGGTATCTACATGGGTTTTTGTTTGTTTGTTTGTTTGTTTGTTTGTTTGTTTGTTTGTTTGTTTGTTTGTAAGTTGCTTTGGGTTGCCTTGGGCAAGATAAAGCAACTTACACATTTAATACATTTATTTTTTTTAAAAAAGAATTGAATGAAGAGAAGGAGGTAGAAGGGATGAATGGGCTGAGGGAAAGAAGTGGAGAATCCCACCATGCTGCGCCTGTTGGGCCTCCTGACCCCTCTGCTTCTCTCCCTCTTCCTCTCCCTCCCTCCACAGTGGATGCTGGCCCATTAGAGTGAATGGGGGCACTGCCACACCAATCTGAGACTACCCTTAGCCATCTCCCACCTGCTGATCTTCTTACTTATGACCAGTCAAGGGGCTCCTCTGCCTGTCAACGTCCTCCTCCGTAGCCTCAGCGTTGTGCTTGTAGAACTCAGCAGGGGGAAGCAGGGCAATAAAACTAGAACTAGTTGGCTCTGCCTGTTATTGGCTTTGGTTCCTCCTCCTGTCAATTTCCCTGCCTCCTGACCTACCAGTCCTAATGGGCATCAGCCACCACTGTGCTCACGCTTGTCCAACTTTCTTATCACTTAAGGAGCTTGGTGTGGGGGGTGGGAAGGCTAGAGAGAATTTTCATGGAAATTAGAAAGTGGGGAAAATTTTATAAGTTGCTATTAGCAGTCAATTGGGAATAGAGAGGAAGGACACTGGGGAAGGAAGCTGTCGAAGGGTTGCCATATTTTGAAGAGCAAAAAGCAGGACACATTTGCCGGCTTTTATTTTTAACTATGGATCACTATGACGACTCTCATTTTACATACCCATGAAAAAGAGGACATGTCCTGGAAAAAGAGGGCAGGAAAAAGTGAATATAAAAGAAACAGGGGAGGAATAAAAGCAATTGGCAGTTTGGAGCTGGGAATAGGGTAGATGTTTCTTATCCTGGGGTTCCAAAAAAAAAAAAATGGAGATTTTTTTATTCCCTGCCCCATATGCCTGCCAATATTTATTTTACTCATGTCCTGTTTCCTTTCACACTTAATAAACATTAATGTGTGATTAATACAAAATTTGATAAATGCGCTTACTAGGGTGTAAGCTCCACTGCAGGCGGTGGTACTTACTTCTGAGTAAATGAAGACTGCACTGTTAAGAGTAAAATACCATCTGTTGCTGTAGTGAAGAATTAATTCTTGGTACAGCACACATACAGAGCCCTGTTTTGACTTGAATTTGTAATCCCTGGGGCTTTTCTTATCATAGCATCAGCTCAAATTGAGTAGCGAACAATACCAGAAAATAAATACTTTTCCTTTGAAACCAACAACTCTTAAGAATAAAGGAAACGAGTGAAGTAACATTTACACAGAACCAATAGAAACTCCAATGATATGTGCTGCAGTGATTTCCAGCATGTTGTGGTGAAGTGATCAACAACTCACGTGTTGGTGGAATTATATTTAGTGATGGTGGTTAATTGAGACTATGTCTCTAAACAAAATCTGTATTTCACAAAACTGGAGGTATTGCCTCCTAGATTTGGAGAAATAATTGTGTATTATGAATTTTCACCAAAATGATCAGAGGATGGGAGAAAAGTACCACTGAATATCAATCTTAAACATACCATATTAAACAATATGTTTAATATTAAACAATATGTTTAATATTGTTGTGAGGGGTGTATTTTTCGTATCTGAACACTTACTGTTTTACCTTATAGTAACTAAGTGCAAGCCACACTAAATAGCCACCCAGAATAACTATCTGATCAGGTCTCTGCTTTAATTAGATAAAAGTTAATTACTAAATCCCATCAGGCCTATTCCCAACCATTACTGCATGACTCAAGATACTGGGTGAGCTCATACATGAATGCTTATAACTTATCCCATTTTTTTTATCCTACTTCTCTAAATGTGGAAACAAAGCAGCTAGAAAAACAAAAACAAACAAATGAGGGTATGGTTTTTTTTAAAAAAATAACAAATAGAAAATAGCAACAGCAATCTATAATAATTAGCAGCAATATAAAGAGCAAAAAGGCAATCAAAAATGATTATCTCTGCAATGTATGCTATTGTAAACTTCTGTTATAACAAATAAGTTTTTTAAAATTGCCTAAGGGTACGTGAACAGAGAGGTCAATAAATAATAATAATAATAATAATATTTATTTATTTATTTAGTTATATGCTGCCCATCTGACAGCACTGCCACAGAAGAAAATCTCAGGGTTTCTACAGGTAACAGACAGACTTGGAATTAAGCTGTATAGCAGGCTTCCTCAACTTCGGCCCTCCAAATTTTTTTTGGCCTCCAACTCCCATGATCCCTAGCTAGCAGGACCAGTGGTCAGGGATGCTGGGAATTGTAGTCTCAAAACATCTGGAGGGCCGAGTTTGAGGAAGCCTGCTGTATAGGACTTTAAAAATCAACACCAGCATTTTATAGTGAGCTTGGGAGTGAACAGCTAAAGCATTGCAGATGGTATCAAATCAGTGTAGTGCCCATTTCAGGTATTCATATGTTGCTGTTCCAGGCATAGCCCTTATGGAAAACCTAGCTGCCATCCAACAACATTCTTGAAACTGCATTTTGTACCAATTATGGTTTCCAAAGTGTCTTTAAGGCCTACTGTGTGTGAAGAGCATTGCAGTAATTCAGAGTGGAAGTAATTGCTGCACAACTAACTGGCAGGAGGAGGGAGATATCTCCAGGTATGGTGACAGTTGGCCAAGCTGGTAAAACGTGCTCCTGGCCACTTAATAGCAAGGGGCAATACTGAGTCCAAGAGCACCCTCAAGCCACTTGATTCTTCAAGCGGAAGTGAAACTCAGCATAGGACCTGATTGTACACTGTCTCCAAGGTCTACAGAGCCTAACCAAAAGCAGGTTTGGTTCGTCTGGATTAAGTGTCGGGTAAATTGCCCATAGCAACTGGTTCCAGACACCTGTTCAGACTTTTCAGCACCTCACCAGGCTCAGTTTATGTAAATGAGAGGTAGAGCTGCATGCTGTTGGCACACTCATAGCATTTCAGTCCCAAAAGTGCACGTACTGTTTTTCTTATTGCTTCAAGCACAAAATGTTCTATAATGGAAGTTCATGCATTCCCCTACTGGAAGTCCTCAAGGTACATGCATATATCCACCTGAGCAGTTTTCCATACCAAGAAGAGCATTTTGTTTGAACACACTTGGATTAAAAAGAAGCATAAAATCACAGTGCTGCATCTTGTGTGAGAACCTGCAATGCGCTTAGTGCATCTCAAGTATTTTCTGTGAGGGAAACATCTCATGTAACTCACTTTGTTTCAGTGAGAAGACAGTTTTACCTCCTCTCACTTGTTATGTTTTGTCACAAATTTCAACAGAGAGCCAATACCTGTCAGGAATTTTACTTTGATAAACCAGAGATATGAGAAAGTAAGTGCATATAAATGCATATATAACTGTCCCTTATAATTTCATCAAATTTAAGATCTCTGAGAGGGGGACAGAAAAAGATAACAAAGAAAAGTCATTTATTTTTCTTCTACCCTCATGAGTATCTTTAAAATCTGAAGCAAGTGCAAAGTCCACTTAAAACAAGGCATATAAAGTACTGTAGTATATAGATTTGATTAATGTACTTACATGTCATGCCTATCTATCAGATGTGAAGCATTGTCATCCCTGAAGTAAATTTAATGCAAGTCTTAGGATGGCTCTGAGTAGAGAATATAAGAAGAGAGGAGTGACCTCTTTTTCCTTATGACAAGCAAATGTTCAAGGAAGTGGTTCATGTGAGGGAAGTCAAAATCCCAAGCAGACTTACTCATAATAAGGTCCAGTGAATATCTGTGAAGTGGAATCATTGTCAATATTTTAAACAATTTCCCCCAAATTGTCATAAGATTGTTGTTGGTTTTTAGGGCTGCAAAACCAGAAGCCGTAATAAAACTGAATTATTTGGTCTTGCTTTACAGGTATCAGGCAAATAGGTTCATCGGTGGCATAATATCCAACTTCATTTCCTCCATATGGGAAATGTTCCGGCCCAATGCAGAACTGTAGCTGTAGATTATTGCTTAACATGGGAATTCATCACAAGGAAAAATTAGATGATTGAGCCATAGCTTTCTGCGGTAGATGTTTCTATCTCCCTCATGTAAACAAGTACTTTCATGATTCTTACTTTTACCTCAGGGCAAAAGAGTCACCGAAAAGGAAGAAAGGGGCATTGTTATACTACTTTAAGATTAAGTAACTCCATGATGCTGCTTCCTGTTACTAGCTTTTCCTGCTTCTCGCACTGGGCATGGATTTAATTTCCACATCCCTTAAGTGTCATATCAGTGCACATTACACCACTTTGTTTATACACCCATTTCAATACTAACTCACAGCACAGTTTACAACATTTATTAAAACTAGACCTATTTCCCACAGAACCTGAACAGATTTCTGCTCCCTGAGCTACAAAACTTTCTATGTTTACAAAGGACCAAACTGCAGGTTATATTAAAAGAGCTTTTAACTGACGTGCTTAGAAAAAGCAGCTGTGTGTATGCATATGTGTGTGTGTGTCAGTTGTGATCAGTGATCCTGGAGTGCATGAGAGGGATGTGGGTGATGCTAAACCTCTGAGCTTCTTGGGCTTGCCGATCTATTATCAGCGATTTGAATCCCTGTGACGGGGTGAGCTCCCATTGCTCTGTCCCAGCTCCTGGCAACCTAGCAGTTCAAAAGCACCCCAGTGCAAGTAGATGAATAGGTACCACTGCAGCGGGAAGGTAAATGGCATTTCCGTGCGCTCTGGTTTCTGTCACGGTGTCCCGTTGCACCAGAAGCAGGTTAGTCATGCTGGCCACATGACCCAGAAAGCCGTCTGTGGACAAATGTCGGCTCCCTTGGTGTGAAAGCGAGATGAGTGCCGCAACCCCAGTCGCCTTTGACCGGACTTAACCGTCCAGCAGTCCTTTACCTTTTTACCTTTTACCTGTTCCCTACTCCCTTTGCACCTTTCCCCCACAAAAAATATCCCCTGGGAGCTGTGCTCTCTGAAGGTGCTCTTTGCAGCCCAGCCCTCTCCATGAAAGGTTGCTGTTACTCCATGTTAAACCATTGCTACATACATTTTCTGCCTCAGTGTAGTTCCATGAAGAGTCAGGAACTGCTGGCTTATTAAGGTCTCCATAACACACTAGGATAAGGTACGAATCCATCTCTATATCTTATCTACTTATTTCATAATACTTCACTTCTACGCAGTTCTCAGAACTGTTTGCATGTTCATCTAGCTTCATGTTGATCTACATTTGTGTAGTTGGTTGGTAGGTGAGGCTTGTTGGTGATGCACCCATGGGGGCTGCCTGGTTGTTGTTGATCTGACAGGCCATCTCAGAGGTGGTTCCCCATTTGTGGAATGCTCTTCCTGGTGAGGTATATCTTTCTCCATTCCTCTTTGTCTCCATTCCTCTTTGTCCAGTCATTTGGTAGCTGAAATATACTGTTTGTGGCAACCCTGAAATCATTGACTGAGAGAATGAAATTGTTTTTAACAGTTTTAATGATTTTTTAAAATGATATTTCTGTTAATATGCTTGCCACCCTGGATTGCTTTGGGATGAAAAACAGGATATAAAGCAAACAAATAACAATAATAAATAGCTTCTATACATTTCTACTGTGGCATGGACAGGCTTAGTTTGATTGAAAGTGCTATTCAGGTGAGATGCATCATATCATCCATTTCACAGCAATAAATTCTGCAAAATCTGCACAAGTTTCTACAGAATTTCAAACATTTGGCATAGAGACTGAGGTAACACATGATAGAAGTACCTTGGATCTGTTGGGAGAAACTGAGAAAATTCCAGAGTGGAAAATTTTCCCTCTCCATTCCCTGAATGCCTTACATTATGTCTGTAGGTCTTGTGACTCGTCAACAGATGAATGAAGTCTGCAAGGCAAGTATTGTGGCCATTCTGGTGCCTGACTCTCCCCATCCTAAATTTTGTAAGGACTACACAGGCCAATTTAACAGGTCGCTCATGAGCTTGTATGCATGGCTGATAGGCTGTTTGCCCAGTGGGTCACAAATTGTGCGGAATCACTTGCATATGCTTTATTTTCACAATAATCTGATGCTCTAAATTAATTATGACATTTCTATGATTTGGACTGTGCTCTCAGAAAGCATCAGCTGTGCCTCATGGAAAAGTTGACAATGACTGAATTTTGTGGACTAATTTCTAGACAGCTCTCATTTCTACCTCTGGATATTTTTTAAACCAGAAAATGACCTACTGATACAAAGAGATGGTTCTTTTTACCTTTTTGATATGAGTGCCTCTTCCTTCCTTGTATAGATAGAGATGGAGCTAAATGTAAGTCCCCTGGAATGGAATTCCACAGGTAAAATAAACTTGTATGATTATCTGAAAATATGTTAAATTGTTTTCTATATGAAGCTAAATGCGTTAACACCTGCAGTTTTCCCCAATAAATTTCCTCAAAATTTAGTCTATACTATGCTTATTTAAATGTTCCTCTTGGCTATTTTCAGAAACAGCAGATAATGGATTGTTTCAGGGACCTGAACTTCTCAAAATTACCACCAGCCAAGCCATCACACCATCAGCCCGGACTTTCCAGGTAAAATGACTCATTAGCACACTGTACGTCTACTTCTTCTGTGGCTCATGGTAAGAAAATTGTAACTCAAAATATCCTGCTGGCCTTTTTTATGTCAGTTCAGTTTGTTCCCATAGAGCAGGATGATGTCTGCAGAATGAACACTGATAGGAATCTTGTGCTTATTGGCTTTTTGTGTAAGACTTTAATGAGTTAATAGAAACTATAGATATCCTTTTAAATACCCTGTTGTTAATTTTCCAAACGAGATGGCCTAGTTTAATGATGCACAGGAATCTTTCATCTTATGTGGCAGTTCAGTTCCAGGGGTTATGAGTAGTACAAGGCTGTTGCCTATATCTTGTAATCTGCCTTGATGACTTTGTAAACCACATTTTATTTACTGCTATATATGAAGATGGACCGCAGCTCATTGGTACAGCTTTGCATGTATAAGATCACATGCTCAATCTTTGGTATCTTCAAGAGTCAAAAGGAGCACAGGTAATCAAAGGATGCAGTACTAGACTAGGCGGATTCTTAAAAGTTAATTTGTGCTTCCCAGTGGCACCACTAGGATTGGGCTTTGGGGCCTAGGCTGAAAGTCTCCCTCAATGAATCCGGAATGGCAGTGGTAGGTAAGATGGCAAGCCACAGCATGTGTCAGGTTTGCAGGTGGTTGCTCGCGAGTAAACAGCCAGGACTCCGACCTGTCTTTTACAGGTTTTATTTAGTGCAAACTATGTACAGTGCAGAAGCCCAAAGTTCATGTCTGTCTCAGTCACTTGCAGATTCCGGGAGTGGCCCCTTCCGGTTTTTCCCCCAACATAAGAACTTAGACACCCCAAATCTCCGCCTCCCCTTCTTCCGTTTCATCCCTGTGCGCAAACTGGGTGACGGAAGCGGCATGTCTGTTTCCTGACCAGCCTGGCTAAGCGAAGCGCTTGCGCTCACCGTAGCCTCTGTGAGCCTTTCCCTCACCTCGCCCCTCCTTTCCCCCTCTGCTTCACTGGAGGCATGGTTCTCTCCAGTGCCTGATGAAGAGCTACTTCTGAACGTTGGAGGCTCCCTGTATTCTTGTGCCCCTCTCCCCCCTTTTGATGGCAGTCCCCTGACAGCATGCTAGAAAGCAAAGTGTGCACACCACCAATTTAATATACATCCCCCCAAGGCAATGAGAGTGGCAACGAGAGGAGCCAACCAGATGCCAGCTTTGCGCGGAGCATGCAGGAAGCAGGTCAAGCAACCTTAGATCAACCCCTCCTTGCCCCAGTACTCTCTGTGGCCTCACAACCCCAAAGGTAGTGTCTGATTGGCTAAGTTCAATGCCGCTCTCATTGTTTGGGGGAAATATTGTTAGTTAAAAGTTGTGGCAGATGACTACGAAGCCTCAGCCGCTATCAGCACATTGCTTTGTTTCCTAGTTTGTGGTAAGCAGCCTTGCTCCTTTACCTACATGTTCCTCCCATGGCAGTGGCCATTGGGTCTGTGTGGGAGAAGAGTGTCAACAGCAGGTGGGCGAGCAAGAGAAAGAAGTGTGTCAACAAGGCCCCCATTCTCAACCCTGCTTCAAAGGCGCCTCATCAGAAGCCCTCTCAAACCTGGCAGTGCTTCTGGTGCAAATACACTACTAGGCTCCTCAGGATCCCATCTCTAGCCATCTTTATAAGCACTGCTAAATAGCTGCTTTCCATTTGGAGACAGGGCAGGATATGAATTTACCCTGTGATCCATGGCGAAGATTGGAGGTTTTGTTTTCTGACTAATTAGCTGCCACAGTCAACCTGGGATTGGCATTGGGCGCACACCTCTTGTATTGCACTAGTTTTGAAGGTGGGGTCTGGTACTCTTCACCTCTGTATTGTCAGGATATGATGCAAAAGGTTAAGGTGTAGTCTGCTTCCCTCCTTGGAAATGTCTTGGCCTCCCTCAGGAAGCTGATTGTAAAGTTACTGGAAGAAAAGCAACATATATTTCCCCTCAGTATATGGGATTGGATTTTCACAGGCGGTAGATCTGCTGAGTCAGTAAGCATTGTCTTGCTGAGCAACTTTTATAATTGCAATCATGCTTTAAGCACCTCTTGTAATTTTTTATTTATATGATCACTGGTCCCTGAGTAATGATTAGGTTCTTGTGTACGTGATAATGAGGCCCATCAAGCAACAGTAATTGATAAGAATTAGCTCTGTCATACTTACTGTCAGAACGCATGTCTTATTTCTTTGGCACCGGACAATGTTCCCCTCCCCCTTTAAATACCTAACCCAAGGGCATTCTTGTGAATCTGTGGTTGAAGTGAAGGAAAGCTAGTTAACTCAACTGAATCGCACCCCCATGTTTGAAAATGCCACCTGACTTAAAATGGAACACAAACAACATTGCAGGCTAGGACATTTCTGTTCAAATAGAAATGCAGTCCAGATAATGGTTCTTAGTTTATGTAAAAAATCCTCCAGCTTTTCATAATTGTCGAGTTAGAAGGGACCCTGAGGGTCATCTAGTCCAACCCCCTGCAAAGCAGGAATCCTGCCCACAGCTATCCCTGGGTGGGCTTAAACCACCAACTTCCTGGTTAAAGTCATTGCACCACCTGAGGGACCGGTAAGAAAGTTGAGTGAAGCTATTTGTGGTGCAGAACACCAATCAAAATGGATGGCACTTGTGTTGATATTATGAATAGCAGCAGAGCTGTGTTACTAACAAGAAAGAATGATCAAAATCGTGAATCTGAATTATATTTCAATATCCAAAGACCATTTGGATAATAAGGAGGATGACTAAATATATATTTTAATTGTTTTAGTGATCTAGAGGTTTGCAAGAAGCCCTTCAAGGGAGACAAAAACCAGCAAGGCATAGAAGCACACACTTTTAAAATGAAAGGGCTGTGTATGGCAATGGTGGCATTAGTTCAGTGGTTCCCAACCTTTTCTTGGCCATGCCTCACCTATGCATCTCTAAAATCCTGATGCCACCCCCCACCCCCCGTGGCATATAAGTCTTATTATTCAAAAAGTGAACTCCTGTTCACGTGGAGGAATCCTAAAAAGCCATTGACTGTTAATAACTCATTCTTGAATTGCCCCCCTTAAAAATCAAATTGCTTCCCTGAGGGGCGTGTGCCCCACATTGGGAACCACAACATTAGTCTATTTCTAGAGTGCCCAAGATTGTTATGTTGGTGATAATTATAGACAGTGGGGAAATAGTTTCTCAAACGAAATCCTATTAATGTGTACCTACCTGTGTGTGCTTGCCTAATAGATTCTGTTTCAAATTACCTCAGCTGCCATTCTCTTTGCACAGGAATCAAAGGACAAAGGCAAATTCGACTGTAATGTGAGGGTCATAACAGGATAATAGAACAATGACATGGAAACAGCAACTTCCAAGGAAAGGATTAGCAATTAAAATGGCAAGAATCCATTACATTGTTCTTGCTGTCTGACCTCATTTTCTGCTTCCTGGTTCCATTCCAGTATTCACAAGGAAATACAGGTTAATAGATAGAAAGATGGGAATAGACACATTCACATCAATTTGGGTCATCTTATAAACAAAAATGGCTTCCAAGCAACCTGGTTGGAGTTTCCACCTTGATAGCCTGATTGAAGCTGGCATAAATTGTACACAATCCATGTATGGTGTAAAGTTACCAGACATCCCTGTTTCCCGGGGACAATCCCCGGATTTACAAATCAGTCCCCATACAAAATCAATTGAAGTTGAAAAGTGTCCCTGGATCCATTGAAAAAAATCTGGTAACCTTAGTATGGTGGCCTGCAAAAGATTTAATAAACCTCCTATTTTTGTTGCTTGCTTGGGAGTTCAGATACCTGGCACGTCATAATACAAGTCTGGTGAGCTGCGCTCAGGTTGGCTTGACAAGTTGTGTAAGCTTGGCCTAACTGAAAATGAAATTTAACCATAATTGCTTTGAAGTAAGTCCCATTATTATTTACTTCTAAGTATGTAAGTTTGCCTCCTGACACTAAGTCCACACCAGCACACCTCTCCAACAATGTCTTTTTCCCCAGGAACTGTTTGCATTTTGCAGGTAGCTTTAAATGAGCACAATTGTGAAGGATTTTTATTATTATTATTATTAAACTGCTTGAAATATATGTGGTGCCTGAGATTCAATATGATTCAGTTAAGCAAAACCTGAAATGGAGGAGGGTTTAAGTAATATCTCATTGTGAAGCAACTGCCATTGGTGTGAAATCTTTGAAGGGAAAATATTACAAAGGCCGACTCTAGTGTAGACTGGCACGAACCAGGCATAATTAAATTTAAATTTTACAGCAATGTAAACACCTGAAGATGGAGACTGACTGTGGATTCTGGATGCTTCCAGACTGTCTCTGTTTTGGGGTAGGATTCAGTCACATACTGGCAAATTCAGGTTTCACAATGACAGTGAATTTGGAGGTCTTGCATAACAAACCAACTTCCCAAAAGGACTGGGCTTTTCACAGTGAGGAAAGTGATAGGAAAATGCACTTGAAAGTGTGGGATAATACTTGCTTTGAGGCAACATCATCTAGCCTCCCCACAAACAAATCAGGATAAATGCTCAATAACAACAGGCCCGCTGGAAGTACTGTACCCAGTGACCAGGAAAAAGGAAGTTCTTAAATTCATATGAATGTCTCTAAAGGGCACCATTCCATCTGTCCCTGTTAGGAACATACTCTCTGTTTTATCGTAGTCACTGGTGTGGCTTACTCAACAAAAATTGAGTAAGTTCAGACACACAGCACTGCCCTCATGTAAGAAAAGTAATATGAGGAAAGCTGCTTGAGCATTGAAGGCTGGTGTGATGCTGGGAATAGAGAAGGAAGCAAACAAGGGAAAGAAAACATATATTCATGTACTGAATGACTAGAACGTTGAATTTCAGAAGAGGAAATAGGTCATTGGAGAACCATGCATGGTTGATTTGACTTCTTGTTAGATCAATATTTTTCAGCTCTCTTTCACCAGGTGGGGATTTCCTAGTCTCTTTACTTAGTCCAAACCTTGGAGGCATCAGACATGCTCCTTCACTATTTAAAACGGCTTATTCAAATAATCATAATTGGTGGCTGCCTCCTCCCAATAATTCCAGGAAAACAGTTTCTGATTTTTTACTTGTAAGCTTTGCCTTAATCTATCTGACTTAAATTTTTGTTGCAATGAACCTGTTAAAGGTTACTTCTGAAGGAGAGTTGGAGTATAAATGTTTAAATTAGCCCAATTAAGACTTTAACTGGGTCATATCCAGTGTGGTATAATATAAGAATGTTGCACCAAATTCAAACATGCTTTTATAATTAAATTCCTGCTGGCTGTGTGCATATTCATGTGCACATGATGTCCAATCAGCTGTTGGCTATGAAGGCGCGTAAATTTACAGTTATGTTTCAGCCTTCATGCATTTCCTGACCGGTGAACAAATTTCCATGTGCAGGGCCAGCTAGACAGGCATACTGTAGCTGTGTAGCCTGAATACATGACTGAAACAATGGTATCAGGAGGAGGGGTTTGGATTTGTTCAGCACTGGGGAATATTTTGGGACAAGCTAGTCTCCACTGGAACTGGGATGGAACCAGAATGTTGATGCTTCAAATAAAAAAGGTTGCAGAGCTGCTTTTAAACTGATTGTGGGGGAAAGCTGATAGGTGCTGAATAGGGCTGGTTTGGAACAAACTCACCTCTGGGATGAAGATGTAGGTGAAAAGAAAATCATGATAATTTAAAAGGGGGAGGATTACAAATAGGCATTGTGAGAGCAAGGGCGTGGGATAGCAATTCAGAGAGGACAAAATATTGCAGGTCAAAACATGAGTGTCAGAGATACTGCACAAGTATTTATATGCTAGAGGCCTCCAAGGCAAAATGGGCAATTTTGAGTGCTGGGTCTTAATAAATAGCATTGCTGTAATGTAATGGGTGTAACTGAGACCTGCTGGAATGGAGAGAACCAATGGGACACAGTTATCTCTGGATATAAACTTTATAGCATGGGTAGGAGCCTCCAGCCCGCAGGCCAATCTCAGTTTGGCCCCGGAGTGGGAATTGGGAATTTCTGAAACTACCAAGATTGAAAAACTCACATTTAAAGCGTGTGGAGGTGTCTGGGACAATACTGAGATGAGGAGGACATCATGTGGATGCCCCTACCATAACAGGGAAACAGGGAGGTGCAAATTGACAATGTGCCTGTAATGATCTCTGGCAGACAAGCAAGCTCTGATAAAAAGTAATTGACTCTCTGGCAGTTTTTATGTAGGCTTATTTACAAAAAGACACATCCAGAGCCCGGCTCCTCGCCTGATCTCATTTACGTTTGTTAGTCGGTCTAAAGTTTTGCTCCTCCCACAACAGGAAGGACGCCAGACTCCTGCCTTTCCCCTCTTGCTCTTCTGTTGCCTTCTGATTTTATCCAAACGCCTGGATCAGGGACTGAGAGGCAGACCTCCCCCTTCCTCCTCACTCTCACTCAACCCAGATTCAGACCACTGCTTATCTGCTGATTGCCTAGCGACACCTTGGCTGCCTTCCAACTCTTCCTCTCCTTGACAGTTAATAGAGTCTTCTCCAAAAAGGGGGGTTGAACTGCCCTTTCTTGATTCTGACAGGCAGTTCTCATCTGCAGAGTTGTTTCCTAGTTCAGTCTCTGAGTCTAACTCATCCCCTGCGCTCTGGGGGGCCACATTCCTGACAGTGCCCTAAAACTCATCCAACAACTGTAGCTAGAAGAGGCTAAGGAGGCCGCAGATTCTGTTATTAATAGGAGTTCAAGTGAGGTTGTGTGTGATCCTATATGCAAAACATTCTGCAAACGAATTGCACCAGGAGACAAATTGCTGCAGGATACACAGACTCTCAGGATGGTTAGCATTCTGCAGATGCAATGCTGGCAGGTGAGTATTACTTCACCACAAATGTTGCCACAAAATAAGCCTTTAAACGAGCCCTTCTCACACACTTAAATAAACATGTGTCGGAATGAAGTTTGTACACTGAATGGGCATCCATCTGTTGGCATCACCTTTAACATTCCTACGCCCATCAGCTCAACCTCAGACCTTCCCATTGAATGTTTTGCCAGAGTTCCTGATCACAAGGAGGCATCTAAGCATGTTCAGCCAAACTTTGTTAGAAGAACGTTCCTGCCCTTCCTGCTTAATGAAGGAAAGGTAGGGTTAGGACAAGCACACCTGGCATGTGCAGGAAAGTTGGGGCCCAGTACAGCACATGCAGACTGCCCCTACACTTTGTCTCCACAGATCTATTTTTGAACACATGAAGAGGACAACTGGCTCTTACAGTCAGACTAGACTGTGTGTTAGTTATATATCTGTGCCTTAAAATAGAGGGCTTGCGTGGGGGCCAGGGACTCAATTCGGATTGGGACCCTACTATATGGGCTAGGGAGCAATAGCTCTTTTCCCCAGTTGTGGTCTTACAGAGGTGAAAATGCTCCCACTGAAGTGAATTGGATCCCACCCCCTCCGCAATTGTAGATGTGGAATCCCTGGTTGGGATTGGCACCATAGTAGTACGGAATAAAATACTAAGAAAAACACCCCTCCCCCCTCCACACACTAGGGTATTGATCTTTGTGCAAATTTGTGTAGAAACAAAGAACAACCCTCTTGCATTTAAGGACACTAAAAGGTTAAGGTAAAGGACCCCTGACAGTTAAGTCCTGTCAAAGGTGACTACAGGGTGCAGCGCTCATCTCGTTTTTCAGGCGGAGGCAGCTGGCGTTTGTCCACAGACAGCCTTCCGGGTCATGTGACCAGCATGACTAAACCGCTTCTGGCCAATGGAACACCGTGACGGATGCCAGAGCACACGGAAATGCCATTTACCTTCCCGCCACAGCGGTATCTATTTATCTACTTGCACTGCTGTGCTTTTGAACTGCCAGGTTGGCAGGAGCTGGGACAGAGCAACGGGAGCTCACCCCATCATGGGGATTCGAACCACCAACCTTATGATCGGCAAGCCCAAGAGGCTCAGTGGTTTAGACCACAGCGCCACCCACATCCCTCCACTCTCTCTAGAATTGGCAGACTCCAGCCCTTGGAAATGGAGCAGCAACCAAAGAAGATGTTTCAAAATAGTAAGGGATGTTCCCATCAGCTGATGCTAGTGAGCAACCTAGCAGTTGTAGTCTGAACTAATGGAAGTTTCCATCAGTCTTCAAAAATATCCCCCAAAATAACACATTACTAAATTTTGAAGTTATCAGAGATGGAAAACTGTGGCCAGGCTATCCAGACGAGATTGCCATTGGTCACACTCCATCTTTGGAGGCCTCTTAGGCATTCAGTTAATAATGCAGAATCTATCAGCACCACCAGAATGCACACCTGGTTTTTTTTAGCAACCCCATCTAGAAAAGGTAGACAACCACCTCAGATAAATGATCCGACCTATACTGTTTACATGCCAAAATGGCATCCAAAGAACTTGCAAGTATAAAATTAATTAAAAAATCCATACATAATGAAAATGCACAATAGAACAAGTCCATCAAAGCATTAAGAATATACAACAAAGCATAATAGTTAAGACAATTAAAAACTTTTAAAATAATTAGATCAGGAAGCTGAAGTTTAGGTTTAAATTTAGCTTGTTTATTTTTTTTAAAAGATATTTATTAACAGTTTAATAGTTACAGAAAAAAGAAGAAAAAAAACAATAAAAAGTTTACAATACATCAAAAATAAAAAGAAAAAAAAAACAGAGGGAAAAAAAATACATCAAAACAAGAAAAGCAAAAACATTTAAAAAATAGATCCAATATCTCTATATCTCTACCTTTCATTTACTTGTATCATCGACCTCCTCACACCTCCCTTTTTTGTATTCTTGTTCAATTAGCTATTTCAGCAAATCCTTTCCATCTTTCTCAATTTTTGTTCTATAATTTATCTTAACACAATCTGACCTTAAATTTTACACTTTTGACCCATTAACAATCTATTTTTACTTAGTTCTTTATAACATTTCTGCTAAAACCATGTAACTTCATTCCAGCATCCTTCTAACATTCATTAATTTTACAATATTTCTGTAGATATACTTTGAATTTTTTCCATAAATTTAGCTTGTTTAAACAGGTGAGTCTTCAAGAGCCGGCAGAATATTCATGTGGCCTTTCGTATTTCAGCCAGGAGGGAATTCCAGCATGTGGACAAGATGGAACTCTGTGAGACCCCATAGTGTAAGTGCTACGGGTATAAATGAAATAGTAAAACAGGAGCAGACAATAAATTGTGTCTCATCATCTGCTCTTCTCCCCAGTTCTGTCAGTGCCATATTAGTTTCCTACACACCCTAAAGAGGCGGCTAGTTAATACTAGATCCTAATTATTAAAACTTTTTAATCCAGGTTGAAAATGCCACCAGGTTTACAGCACGAGACATGACTAGATGATGCAGCCCATCCTTTCCTAATAGAACTTTCCCCAGCTGGATACTTAGTACCACTCCAGCATAGGGGGAGATGATGGTTGAATCACAGTGGTTCCTCACTGTTTTCAGCTGTCATAGATGACCTATATTTAGTATATTTACCTGCTGTTGGGGAATAGGCGACAGACTGGAGACTCTGCTGGTGTACTGCTACCGCTGCTGACTTAAGAGACCTGGTATAGGGTGGTATACAAATGTAATTAATGAATAAATATTAGTGTCCTTTGCGGGGGGCGCTGTGGTCTAAACTTGAAGGAATGTTTTCTCTCATTGGAACCTGGATGCCCTTCTCTGCAGCAATGAGGGAGATGACCACTTTTCATTGTGATGCTGTATGGAAGCTTGCCTGGTACCAAGTCTTCCATACTTTTCAAAACCAAGCGAAGACCCACTTTTTTTATTTACCAAGGCATTTTCATTCTGACTGTGTTTTTAGGGCTGTGCTTTCTTTTCTTCTTATGCTGCTGCTGTGATATTATGTTTTTCCTCCGTACTGTTTTTATGTCATTGCTTTAATGGCAGTCGTTTTACCATTTTATTGTTAATGTGCTTTCTTCTAGTCAGTCATACTGGGAATGGCAATATAAATGTAAATAAATATAAAAAAGAGGTCTATTAAATTTCTTATACAAAGGGCACAGTCCCATGATGAACAGCTACATGCAGTTAAGTCAGAAATATTCTTGTACCATGCCAGAGAAATGTCATTTGCTGTTTTGTGCTCTTCATACAAACAGAAACAGAAGTCATACCAGAGAATAGTGTCAACCCTTATAAAGACTCTAAAAATGTCACAGGTGTGTGTGTGTGTGTGTGTGTGTGTTGTGGAGGTTGACATATGTTTTTGTAGTTCACCAGAGAGAGAGGTTCGGGAATGCTTCACCCTTCTCTGCTGACTTCTCTCAGTGATGGATAATGGTCATATCAGCTCTGCCTAACCGTGCTGCAAATTGGACATCAGAATGACTGGCAGGCATTTTCTCAATGGAAGCTTCCAGTTAGGAAATAGTGTTTTAATGGGAGATAACCTTGAAGAAGACGCCCTTCCCCCTCCCACCCTTCTAAGAAGCAGGAACTAATGTGAGCTGTGGAATTCCCTCCCCACAAAAGTGTGTCTGCACCTTCATTGTGTAGCTTTCATTGTGTGAAGGCACACCTCCTCTTTGTCCTGACCGTTGGCACCTGAGACATATAATTTTAGGACCCACCCCATTGTTTGAATGGCAAATTGTTCTAACTGATTTCAATCTTATATTGTTGTAACCCGTCCTGAGACCTTATGATGAAGGGTGGATAAGAGAGCCAATAAATACTAGTAGTAGTAGGAATAATAATAATAATAATAATAAACAAGTATGAATGCTCCTATGCACTGCTGTAACTCAATCTGTAACTAAACCTTAAGAGGTGCCAGAACTCACCATGAACACCTCCCTTGTTCTCTTACAGTGGCAATGGTGCCCACCTGAGAGGTGCCAGAACTGAGTTCCAGCGAGTTCCGGCTGGGGAAAAAAAGCCCTTCATGCAACTCACATTTAGTTCCCCCATTTCCCCAGTACTTCACTTCCTCTAGGTTGGCCAGATGCAAAAGAGGAAAATTTATTATTTATACCCTGCCCATCTGGCTAGGTTTCCCCAGCCACTTCCAACAGAATATTAAACTACAATAATCTATTAAACATTAAAAGCTTCCCTAAACAGGGCTGCCTTCAGATGTCTTCTAAAAGTCTGGTAGTTGTTTTTCTCTTTGACCTCTGGTGGGAGGGCATTCCACGGGGGGGGGGGAGCCACTACCGAGAAGGCCCTTTGCCTGGTTCCCTGCAACTTGGCTTCTCACAGCGACGGAACCGCCAGAAGGCCCTTGGCACTGGACCTCAGTGTCCAGGCAGAACACAGCTATAATAGGTACAGAAGCACTCTCTTCCTTTGCATCCGGCCACCTGACTTCTCTCCCGTTTTCCCTTTGTGTCGAATTTTAGATTGTAAGCTCCTGGTGGCAGGACCTGTACTCTTGGCCTCTGTAGAACACGATGCACAAGTATGGCACCAAATAAATAAATGGAATTGTGGTGGGGAAGACCCTGTAGTTTTGGGTGAGAAGAGAGACAGAAAGAGCCATGAACTAAGCAGCAGCAGCAGCCGCAGCCGGTGAGGTTGGGGCACCATTACTCTCCTGGCTTCTCAACATCATAGGGGGTTATTGGGACTTACCGAGAGGGGAGGTGCAGGGAGCTCAGCAAGGTGGGACACGTGTCAGTGGAGCCAGTGGCATGCTGCTGCCCAGGCCCAGACAGAGGGAGGGGCATATGAGCCACTTGGCCTGGGCCTCCGATTCCAAAGGAGGCCTCGGTCAGCATATTCACAATTGCAGGGGATGCATTGGGGCGAACATGGAGGCGCAAAGGCAGTGGCGGTGGTGGGCAGATTCCCTGGGGCCATGGCTGGCAGTCTTTCTTTTGATCAACAATGGCTCAAGAACGCCTAAACGGTTTAGCAATGATAAACATAAACATAAACCACGATAAGGCAAAGTTGCTTGATCTTTCCTGCATAATTCAAGAATTTGCAGAAAAGAAAGCTAGGAAAGCATTTTTAAATGTAAATACTTAAAATAATCCTTTTCCCTGTGTATTTTTATTGTATATCTATTTTTCCATTTTGTGTTTATACGCAGATACGGTTCAAGCCTTGAAATAAAATTATTTGTCAGCATAACTTTTGTGAAAATTATTTATATACTTATTTATAAGACTTCAGTTATCCCCAGGGTAAAAAAAAGGGGGGGACACATTATCTACCTGGCCGGGGCCTCTGCCTGGCTCTGCAAGGCCCTGCTGCTGCCACGATGTGCCACACCTGGCTGAGCTCCCCATGTTTCACCTCTGCCATCTCCCTCTTGAAAAGCCCCACCTACACCGCCTCACCGGCTGCTACTGGAACTAAGGATAGATGGATCTTGGAGAACAAAGTATCATTC
The DNA here is from genome assembly GCF_964106645.2 of Podarcis pityusensis. Classification (NCBI taxonomy): domain Eukaryota; kingdom Metazoa; phylum Chordata; class Lepidosauria; order Squamata; family Lacertidae; genus Podarcis; species Podarcis pityusensis. The sequence goes on from NC_138027.1 coordinate 53,415,804, forward strand.
GCTGGAAATGTGTCATAGTAATACTAGGAATACCTCCACCTATGTTTTATTTTAGAGGTGGGGAACTGTTGACCCTCCAGGTGTCACTAGACTACAACTCCCATCATCCCTGACAGTTGGCCATGCTGGCTGAAGCTGATGGGAATATTTACAGCTGAAATTTGAAGTGCAATCCTATGAATTTCTACTTGGGGGTAAGTCCCATTGGGTAGCATTCGCCTAAGTTTTATTCAGGGAAGACACATTGAAATTATGAAACATAACTAAGTTAGTTCCATTCATTTCAGTAGGTCTGCTATGAGTAAAACTTAAGCTGCATCTGCACTGTGCATTAAAAGCAGTATCATACCACTTCAAACTGTGGTCCCTAAGACGCTTTGGGGGAAGCCATGGCTATTGAAAATGGCATGATACTGCTTTGGTGTATATTGCAGTTGAATACCAGCCATTGCGGTAAAAGACTCCTACTTCCAAGAAAGTGTGTATAGGATTAGTTTCATCCATTAAACTGCAAATTCTCTTTCTAGCTTTTTCACTGCGTCCACCAATGTTAGAGGACGATGTTAAGGTTTATGTCCGTCCTCCACATGCTTCTTTCCTAGAGTCTGAAAGCAAACCTCTGAAATGTTTGAAGGTCCCCTGCAACTAATTTTGATGTATGACATCTTGTAAAATAAAGATCGCTTGTGTGTCTGTCCATGTGTGTCCATGTACACTGCATTGGGAGAGGCTGATGAAGTGAAATGGAAACATTATTAGCATTTTCTCATTAGCGTTTTCTTATTGTTAAATACCATCTGCGACCATGCTATTACAAGCTTGATTTAGCTATGCCTTGCATTTTCTCTCGAAAAGCATTTTGGATAATACAGTATTACGGAAACATATTTGGTCATTTTATCTTTAAAAACATTCTGCATCATTTACCAAGGCACAGTGTGCACCCAGCCTATAATAAAAACTCAGGTGTAATATAGGAAGGGGTTAGCATATTTTCAATACCAAGAAGCAGTGTGGTCCACATCCTATGCCTCACATCCTGTTGCCAACAGAAATGCCTTAAGACATTTTGTCAATGATGATGATGTCATATGAAGCCCTTAGTCCATCATGTAACCAGCAGGTGGTGCTCCTGCAAAACTAAAACCCATTCCTTACATTGCAAACCTGAAGAGATGTTTTGACTGAAGAGATGTGTTTGCATTCAGAGAATTCTACATTGCTAGACACAAAAGTCATTTTCCTTACACTTTGGGCATGTCAACACTACTATAAATACATCCAGTGTCAACCAACACTTTACACTCTTTCTATGTTTACTTTTTTTTGCTGTCATTCACTGTCTGTCGCTGGCCGGCTGGAGAGATAAACAGAGCTCTTATCATAGCATTGCAATGAACAAAATAGTACGGGTATGATAATGACTCATGTTTTAAAAACCAAGTTTATGTGTAAGAAATGAAACTTTGAGGTTAGTAATGCTAATGTCATTGCTAATACTTTGAGCTGCAAATGTTTGCAGGGTGAGTTTTGTGGCCAGGAAACACTCCGCATCAAAAGCATAAGGCTCATTGCATTACAATACACTTCAGGCTTGTATCCCATGTTCAATAACTTCCATAAGCTAAGCTTCAAAATTGAGCAGGATCTGAATTACCTGAAACCCATTCACCTAGCTGTTATACCACACTGTGAGTTTGATTGTAAATTACTCTCTTGGTACCTAGATATATATATTTTATTTCCTGTAAAAGTGCAGTAAAATTCAAATTTAACCCCCCCATCCCCCCAAAAAAGCTTCTATTGGGAATCAGTGAGTTTTTCACTATAGTTAAACAGAATGGACTGCTTCTACTACACAAGATTAGTGAGCAATTCTATAATGAATAGCAAAACATGCCAAAATCATATTGGATGCCTTCGAAAAAAGTGTAAGATTATTGCAAAGGTAATTATGGGGAACCAAGAGCACCCTGCTTGGCTTGGCTTGCCCCTATCTCTCTTTATCTCTTTATTCCATTCCCTGTATAATGTATACTTGGCCTGAACAAACTCAAAGTATGATCAATGTTGATAATTTAAAACTTATTTTTTGTAAAAGAAAAGGCCTCTTATCCTAGTCTTCCCCAAACTAGCTGCATTACGTGCCACGTACAAGTAAGGAGCAAATACCTAAAAGCATACTATTTCTTTGGCAAACTAATTGCACAAACAATATGTTTTGAATGAACAAGCAATAAATCAGATGTCTGAACCATAGATTTATAACAAAACAAAAACTAGGCATTTTGTTCACTAAAATCTTTAGTTTTAGATAATCAGAATGGCTTTGCCATGATGTGGAATATTATCAAGATACAAATGTGATACATATTTGTTATTAACACTTTATTAAATTTTATAAAGAAAATTTACACATTAATAAAGAAGAATTACAATTGCATGGAAAACACTCTAAACTTATGACAAACAGAGGTGCCATTTTTAGCAGTTGTGCCTTTTATAGCATTTTTAATCTGTAGTCATTGGAAGGTGATCATATTTACCTCCATATCAGGTAAGGTTTACCTGTTGATTTCTGCAAATCATACTCTGGCAAAAAGCACAACAGTTTAGGCCATTTTTTCAGGTCACTTGCAACCCTAATAATATAGCCTCATACCACAACATTAACCGCCCCTCCCCACAATGAGGTGTTCCTCTATAGAGGAATTGTAGGTACAATCTTCCTTTTTAAAAATAAAGGAAATCGTTGGTTTAAAATAATACAAAAGTTATATAATAACCAGAAATTACAGGCACATTCAATGGAAATAATTAATACTGAAGAGAAAACACATTATTTGAGAAGAGCAGCTGTGTAAATTAATAATGGGAATCAGCATTGTATATTTGGAGAAAAAAACTACTGATCTGTAATAGGTCTTTTTTCTGCAATTTGCATTCTATGGATTTTCACAGCAAGTTTCTCACTGATTTGAATGGATGTGAATTATGTAATTTATCTAGCTGATTTAACACAATAATGTCTAGGTTCTAAAATACATTGCATTTTGAGAGACACAACTTTAGAACTAGGATGCAGAATGGTTTCTTTGAAGGAATGAAAAGAAAGTACCAAAATTAAACATATGTCACACATATGCAGATAGAATTAACAAAGGAGAGTACCAGTACTAAAGAAGTTAGCAGGGGGAAATTCAGTTTCAAGAAGCAACAATTAAATGTAGAGAGACAAGGCTTTATGGTAAAGAGCTTTCAAAAACAAAAGCAAGGAAACAGTAGAGCTTCAAGAATGGAAAATAAATGCTCTGTCCAGCCATTGCCTTCCAGAATACTTGTACCTAGGTTCATTTGCTCTAGGGTGCCACCTATTGATGCATTTTATCCAGAATCATCCTAGCATTAGCAGTGTATCTTTGTGCCCCTCCCCCCCCAAAACCCGGCTGCCTTCTTTGAAGTTGCACAGTCACTCGCAGCTATTTCTAATCGCTACACCAAAGTAAACACCTTCCCCAAGTCATCAGTATGAAGTGGCTAAAAGCCAGCCAGTTTGAGGTACCTTGTTGCAGCACACAGGGAAATAATGTGGCTAGCATTACATTAAACTGACTTGTCATCTTCCACCCCATAAGGACCAGTAACTTGTTTACAGTAGGTTGGAAGGAAATACCTAACCCCATGTGAAATCAAAACAACATTTCTGGTCTGTAGTTAAATTTTCCTGTTGGTGTTAAGAATATGTTTGTGGAATGAGGCTTAATTTACTTCTTCTTTTTTGCCCCAATTCCTTGTGGAATTCCTTCCTTATGGTGGAAGTAGATCATAGTCAGCATATATCTTCTTCAGCAGCTTGATTCCCAAGCTGGAAGCAGCACCTGCCAGTACAGAATAGTCTTCCAAAATGCACTGGATTTCTAAATGCTGCAGATGCACTTTTCTCATTATGCTAAGGGGGTTGAACAGAGGCCGTCCGGATTTACATATAAGCTAAACAAGCTATAGCTTAGGGCCCTACTCTCTTGGGGGCCCCCAAAAAATTTAAAGGGAAGAAAACTGGATGTACATTTCCAAAATATAAGATAAAAAACAAATAAAATAAAACCTACATACGGCAACAGTGTTTTGTGTTGTGTAGGCTCCTATGATGTTTGTTATGTGCAAATGGCATTAGATAGCTATTAGGTCCATAAATTACCATATAGCATATATTCAACACAAAAACAGTGACAATTTGTTGTTTACAAAGGACAGCTGGAAATATAAAAGGCCCCATTACCTTCAGTAGCTTGGGGCCTTATCAAACCTAAATTCAGCCCTGAAGAGGCAGGGGTGTACTTTTCTTCTTAAAAGGGGTAAATAAAGGCCACAAACTGCTTACTTTCACAGTTTTGGAAAATTCAGTATGATGCCTGTAAGATTAGCTGCCCATTTGCTAGGAAGGGTTCACTTCAGGAATGTGACTGGTGGGCTGTTCTACAGCATGCTGGTTTTCCAAGACGAAGCTTGATTTATAATTTTCCATCACCTTGGCTTTCAAGCTGGCCTTGTCCTTCTTCCGCCAAATGTCTGTGGCAATGTACACATTGTACGGGTCATTTGAATGTTCAAGCTTTTTGGAGCGGATGTAGCTCATCATTATTCCGAATGTGAAGAAGCCAAAGAAGCCAAGCAATAGGAGTATGTAGATGACTTCCAGATGGTCATTTGTTGCAACGACTGGTGCAGCTGTTGGGTGGCTGGGTTTGCTTTCATAGTCTTCTAGCAGTTTTGAAAGGAGGTAGTTTAACGCTGTGTTGTTGGACACCAGTGCCATTGTCCTGCGAAGAACTCCTTCCTTAAATTCTGATTTCTAGAAGAAGAAGAAGAAAATTGGGAGGGGAAACATGTTAAAAACAAAATATGGAAATAATTATATATAAATAGTATATAAACGGACCTTATTATTGGTAAAAAAGAGATGTCATTATACTGTATTTTGAATGAGAAATCAGGGGCCGGTTCTCAGAGGCTTTTTCATAATGAAATCCCATGAACCAAAGACCAGATGAAATACTTACCTTTACCGAATGAAATGCCATTTGCACCAAAATGCACCAAAATGCACTCCTTGTATAATGATGGCTAAAGTTATTGCTTCCAATATTCCCTTTTTAGTGGAAGAAAAATAAAGCCCTCAACATATACGGCTTTTCTCTCTCTCAGTATGTATTCTGCTCAACATAACAGATCCAATGATCCTCTCCAACCATCCTAAAATTCTGCCTCTTTTACTTTGTGACAACTGGGGAAACCCAGCCAGATGAGCAGGGTATAAATAATAAATTAATAAATTAATAAATTAATAATAACTTGAAGCTTTCCATTGATGCTGCATTCTGAAGGCACATCTGAATTCTAACAACCCAGTTCAGAGGAGCTATTCTCTCAAGATTTCCACACAGCAAATGTGGGGAATTATCCCAGAGATTGTAATTGCAATATGCATATAAGACTTTTTTTTTTTTTTACATTTTATTATGGTGGTCTTGCAGAAGACTTCTTTAATATAATTTTGGTACTGCATTGCTGCTGCAGTTTTTTGACCTCAATATTAAATTAAAATTAAAAGGCACATTGACATGGATATTGTTCCAAAACACAAGCATCCATTTTGCCTACTATGAAACACGACAGCTAAGTCTTGTGCACCTCCAGTGATTTTTTTTAAAGGCACACATGCACAGATACGGAATTAGTAATGCATGCCCAGAGTGGAAAAAAGAACTTTGTGCAGGGCAGGAGAGGTGTGACTTAGGGGAGGAGCTAAACAACACAGCTTAAATACATTTCACTGAGCTCTGCCCACTGGTGTGGATAGCAAGCAATGGAATAGCAATGAACATCCATGGCTTGGGGGGGACGACCCTTAATCTGAGGAAATTAATGTGTCAGTCGCACACAGACAAAAACTGGATCTGTATGACCAATTTGCAATATAGAGCTCCTGTCTGGAAACACCCAAGGTCTCCCTCCTGACTGGCATTAACTTGTCCCCATCCCTCCTTTTGTATTTTCTTCCTCTACCTCTGTCATTTCTGCTTGCCCACCTTTCCTGATGCAGTTTGTTGATGTCACAATAACCTCTTTGGTAGCAGAGGCCCTTCTGAATGTCACTGGCTTAGGTGCTCTGGTGTCACAAGGAGCTAGCTAACTCTGGCCCAGGGAGTCGAGCACTTATACAGTCACTGGAACCTTAGAATTTCAATTCTGAGTCCATGAGCATTTAGTCAAGCCTCGTAATCTATGGCACTATGCCATGTATTGTGTGGTCTCAAGCCTTTGACAATCTCTGTGTGTGCACAGAAGAAAGAGGATGGGATTTGGGTGCTGTTGTTAATAATGAGAGGTAGGACATATAAGGCACTGCCTGCTCCACAAATCAATAGATTAAACTGCCAAGGAACACAACAGAGAGACCCCCTACAAAACAGATAACCTTCATTAAATTGTGGTTGCAGTAGACTTTCTTTCCTCTTCAGAGGGACATTGCCATTTTTTACTATGGATATTGTCAAAGTTTGGTGCTTAACTGGTTAAGGAAGCTGGAGATCATTGTGGCCTTGGTCTTATCTTGAGAGCAACTCTTCTTAGCTCTCTGCTCATGCTTTTGGCACGTAGCTGGACTCTTGAGTTTCACCTGTAGGTCAGGAGATCAACACCAGACAAGAAGTCACAGGGTGATCTATGATAAAACCTTCCGGCCCCCTCCATGGGGTGGGGATCAGCTGAGTAACAGTTTTGTGCCTGTGTGTCTTGCATCTTGCTCCAAAGCCCTAACCCTAGTTGATGTTTTATTTTAGTTTGTGTGTAATCAGCCCAAACAAAGTTTTGTATGTTTTCTATTTTTGGTGTGGGTTTTCTTGGGAGAGGGTCCAGCTTCTGGCCCCCTTATCTTGACAGATACTAGAAGAAAATATTCCACACGGGGCTATGCTTTTATCTCTTCTTAAACAAGGCAAGCACTGTGGCTGCAGTTTTAAGACAAAAATTGGCACAGAGAGAGGGCCTTCTCAGCCACCTTGCTGTTTTCCTGCTGAAAACTGGCCCATTTCCCCTAATCGGGGGGGGGGGGGATGCATTTTGGAGTAATCTTTGGCAGAAATTTCCAGGGCAAAGGGTTAAGAAGCTCATCTCCCTTCATGCTACTCTTCTGATTCAAACTGCATATTTGAAACTGTAAAATGGCAATAATGAAACTGCATATAACAGAATGTTCCATATAGTGACCTTTACACTGGGAAATCTCCGTCACGTGCAAAGAGTGCTGATTCAAGTTATTGTAGCTTGAAGAATGAAATCTCACCCTATTGCAATTGTGAAATCCCTTTAACAATGTCTCTTTATCACATGAGCATTAAGAAGTAAGTCATTTTTTTTTTTAAGATAAATTGTTCTGACAGGTTGGTTTTTGGAGGGGAGGCATGTCTGGGTGGATCCAGCACAAGATTTGTGTGCAGAAAGTCTCAGGTTCAATTACTGGCATCTGCAGGTATGAACGAAAAAGACTCTTGCCTAAAACTTTGGAGAGCTGCTGCTGGTTGGTGCCAGTACTGAGCTAGGTGGCCCAGTGGTGTGACTTATTTCTATTTATTTCTAATAAAACCTCTAAGGAGGGATGGCCCAAGCTGTTTTGATTTCTGAGGCAAAATCCAAGATGGCGCCTCCAGATTCTGACAGGACGGCCAATTGAACTTTACTTCAACACTAGCAAAGGGGCAGTATCCTTCACCATAGGCTTGGTTTTGAAATGCACAGCAGTCTAGCTTAGGGGACTCAGGAAGAACCATGGAGACTGGTGCCCGTTGGCACTGGTAAGGTAGAAGACAGGGAGCCCAACAGTAGAAGATGAAGCCAGAGCCCACCACAGGCATGGCCACCCTCTGACTGCTTGTAAGTAAGAAGCTAGGAAAAGAGGGCTGGTTGTGGGTTGGGGTTGTTGCGGCAGTGCCAGATTTCCTCTAAAGGACCAGCCTCTTCAGAGGGGGGAATGGTCTGGCAACTGCTGCCTGAGGCAACTGTCGCACTCTGCCTAATGGTAGGGCCGGCCCTGCCTCGAAGCTGTTTATTAAAAATGGCTTGGTATAAACCAATTTCCCATGTTGCTCTGATTTAGGTTAACAGGGATATAATACAAGTTGCGCCAGAAGCAGTTTAGTCATGCTGGCCACATGACCGGAAAGCTGTCTGTGGACAAACGCCAGCTCCCTTGGCCTGAAAGCGAGATGAGCGCCGCAACCTCATAGTTGCCTTTGACTGGACTTAGCTGTCCAAGGGTCCTTTACCTTTTTTTACAAGTTATGCGATGAATCTTTTTCAACTAATGAGTCCAATCACTCATTTATACAATGCTGGGGTATCAAACAACTGACAGTGGCATGCTTTAGTATAGTTTCAGAATTATTATTTTTTAAGAAAACTACATGGTCACCAACAAAACATGTCCTAAATTGTGAAAGCAGGTACTGTTTGTAATTCAGTGTGGCTTTATTGTGGGGAAAGCTATGAGCTAGCTGACAGCAGGTCTTAATGTGCTTATAGTTATGGAAACACAGAGTAACTCTGTCACATACAATTTCCTGATTTAAATGTTAAGGGATGGACATGGAATGTGTTTCCAGATCTCTATTGTGAAGGGGAAAGAGGAAATCAGCACTGAGTTTGGAATATATTCATCACTTGGAAAGTTAGATGGCATCTGAACTCACTCCAAGCAGAAAACACACACAAATTGATTCCAGTAAGTAGGTACTGTATGTCTAGGCACTCTTGTTAGCAGCATTCCCAGATTATAGAGGGTGGGGCTTATTCCAGATGTATGGCTGCAGGCTAAGGACATTCTCAATACACTGAAATAGTCTTGGCCAGTGATAGCCAGTTCACGGGAGCAGAAATGTATTTGGTCCACATTTTAAAGAGAACTGATCTAATTAGCCAATTGGAGCCTTGCCCCATAGACCTCTGAGTCGCAATTTCATCCCTTTTATGGGGAATTGCTAAGTGTTCTGTATAGCCTGAAGGTATAGCTGATATCAAAAAGAAAATGGATCTTTAGTATTATTATCTCCAACTCTATGAAATCAGCTTCCAGTTGAACTCAGACAAGGAACTAGCATTTTTGCTTTTAGGAAACAATTGAAAACTTATCTTGTTAAGAATATGGTCGTGCCTTGGTTTTTGAACAGCCTAGTTCTCGAACGTTTTGGCTCCCAAAAGAACGATCAAAACCCAGAAGCTTCTGCAGCTTCCGATTGGCTGCAGGAGCTTCCTGCAGCCAATCAGTAGCTGCGCTTTGGTTTTCAAACACTTTGGAAGTGGAATGGACACTGCGGGTGTGGCACTTACCACGGGGCCTGGCCTGCAGTGCGCCCAAGCCACGCATCTCTCCTGGGAGTGATACAGTGGCTCGGTATCCCGCGCTGCCCAAAATGGCAGTGTGGGGCTTACATCCACCAGGTAGACTCCATGGGTAGCTCGCCGCGCCACCCCCGTGCGCATATTGCCTCGCCCCTGCCGCTCTGGGTGCTGGAGCAGCTAGCTATGCCACTGTTGGGAGGGGGGTTGAAGGTTTCTGGCAGTAGTTCTTTTGAAACGGCCATGCTGTTACACATTCTAATTTGTCAGCTTCCATTCCCAACTTCTGCTATTCTAAATATTAGGCACCCCACATTCCTTGGGATGTGTGTTTGTCATGTTAGGGTTGGACTGGGTGCATAGTGTTGAAAATGGGTTTTTGTTTTTACTGAGTTCAACAACATTGCAGGTGCCATATGCTCACCTGAGTACCTTTGTGTTCAAGCCCATACTCTTGGGCCCATACTCACGTCATACTCTTGGTATCATCAGTGTGTGAATTTTTAACATAAAATTGATCATAACTCTTCATAAATACTGCTTGTTACTTGCTACTTTGTTTAAGCCACATGTAAATTGTGAATGTTCTTAACTGTGTGTACCTGCTCTTTACAGGGCACAGAGAAAATGTTACAGACTTCTGTAACAAGAAGACCATAGAGCAGGCTTCCTCAACCTCGGCCCTCCAGATGTTTTTGGCCTACAACTCCCATGATCCCTAGCTAGCAGGACTAGTGGTCAGGAATGATGGGAATTGTAGTCTCAAAACATCTGGAGGGCTGAGGTTGAGGAAGCCTGTCATAGAGAGTGAATGGGATTTGCCCAGTCCCAAGGGAGCCCATGGAACTGCTAGCTACATCAACTTAATTTCCACCAGCATCTCATTAAAAATATGTGCTACTACCACATCTAACAGTATCCATTGCATGCTGCCATTGTAACCACTCCCTTGTAAAGCTTGATAATTGTAACATTATGAAATCCGTTGTTATTTTATCTGCTTATGTGAAGATGGTCCAGTTTCCTGGAAATTAACTACATTGAACTTTTAGGGGGTGCTGAAAAGCTTCCCAACAACCTGAGGGCACAAACAAACCCCCTTGTTTCTCCAGCTCCCTAACCTCCCCCCCCCCCAATTTTCAGTATACAAGTTATGGGCGCCTTTGGATCTGTGTCCCAAGTAACACAATGATAACACAGAAGTGCCACACCTATTTCTAAAGCTGGATTTTTGGAGGGGGCAGGGAGAGAAAAGAAAAAGTCAAACTTTAATATTTTCATACCAAACAATTCCATTTTTTAAACTCACACTTGTTTCCAAATGGGTATATAGGAATTTTGAGAGGGGAGTTATTATACTGATTTAAAATGTTTGCCTGTTATCATTCTCGTTCCCAGACAGAGCACCCCAGCTACAACAAAACAAAACAAAACAAAAATTCCTGGCAATGTTACCTTTATGTCTACAGGTACATTGAGCTGAAATTCAGTACTCAAATTATAAAGTGTCAAGCAGTCTATGGAAATGATATGTAAAGGTAAATATAAATGTATTTATTTATTTGTAATCCACTTCTTTTTTCAAGTAGTAAGGTTCTTTGAAACAAGGGTTCTTCCCACTCTTCCCGCTTCACATGGGAATTTTGTTTCACAATATAAAACTGCCTGAGGGAAAAAAGGACACAGCAGAGCAGGTGCCACCTTTTGCCCAAGATGCAGAAGCACAGAAAGGAAAGATGTATGTGTCTGAACAAGAAGATGATTTTAAGCAAGGGCGGCAGCCCATCTGGAGGAACAAAAAGGCTGACAAGCAAACAGGAAAACATGCAAACTCACCAAGCTGTGCGAAGGAGGGAGCCTGCTACCTGGATGCTGGGAATCAGGCTCTCTCTCTGAGCATGGCTGGGAAGAAGCCTGAGGTCTGGGTGCTGGGAATCCACACCATCACACCGTGTTTGCTGGGAGGGACCTGTCGTCTGGGTACGAGTGGCCAAACTCATACTCTGAGTGCACAGGGGAGGAGCTTATAAACAGGTGGTAATGCAGTTCCATGAAGAGGAAGGTGACACAGAGACACAGATTTCCAGGTGGAGAAAGGATTCCAGGCAAACAAAACAAGAAAGGAAGTGTGCCATGTGCTAGGGTGAGTCTGCTGCACATGCAACACTAAGCAATTCTGTACAAAGAACTCTTCAATGAAATTACACAAAGGTCAGGCCAGATTAAAACAGCTCACCTTTTCCTTTGCCCACACCACCAGCACTGTTGTACTTGCAAAGTGAAGCTGCTTTTTTTCACTGCAGGGAGTAATGGGAACAAATGTAAATGGGCAAATGTGCCAGAGCTGAAGCCAGCGAAGTTTGGACATGTCCTTATCACTCAGCCTACAGTTGTCCATCTGTAAAATGGCAACATTAAGGATCTAAAATGGAGAAAGAAACAAGGATTGCAAAGACCTTTGAGTGCTTGAAATTGTTGTGCAATACCATGGGAAAGCTCTTTGCCTCCAGCATACTGTTCTACCTAGTACACACACACCTTGGACCAAGATAAGCCTTTTCTTTATCCCTTTATAAAGCCATGCCTCCATCTTTGTCCCTCCTTTCTCAGCTCCCCTTTCTATTTTAATAGCTTTTGTATTCATCTTCTAAGGCCTTGGCCCTCCAGGTGCTACTGAACTGCATTGCCCACCTGTACATGGCAGCATGGCCTGAAGTGAAGGCTGATGGGAGCTGCAGTCCAACAACATCCAAAGGGGGATCAAACCTGTGACCCTGGCATCATCAGCACCACAGTCTAACCAACTGAGCTATTCAGGCTCCAGAGGGCCAAAGGTTTCCTGCCCCTGTTCTAGCTGGAAAACTACAAGCCTTTTTTTTTAAACAAGCAACTGTGTGTGTGATGTGTGTCTGTATGGATTTTGAGCAGAGAATAAAGTAAACATAAAAGGGTTAACAAATATACGGACCTCCAGCAGGGAGAACAGCTTCAGAGATGATTTGGGGTTCATCCACATTGACTCACCAGTTCCACATTGTACTTCATCAATTTATCCACTGGAATTGGGAAAAGACTGTATGGGAAAAATTAAGCAATCCCCTCTCAACTGCTGTTCATCAGCTGAAGATTGTCCTTTCCCAAGCTGCTTTTCTCGTATTCTTGGGGCGTTGTTATAAGCACCCGCAATGAACTTGCACACTGACTCTTAAACCTTTCTCCTTTCCTGTAATCACATTTGCCTTCTTACAAGGAACAAGGAAAGAGATTGTGTCTATTTAGGGTGAATGCTCCTCAGGAACCCAACAAGAGTGGGGAAATAAATAGGGATAAGGTTTGCAGCAGAAAATGAGAAACAATGAGGAATAATGGTTAAAGAACCCCCTTTTCTAGAAGCTGATTCACATTCCTGAACTGCTTTTTACCAAAAAAAAAAAATGAATGGAAGTCAAGAACTCTGTAGATAAAGGACTAGGATCAGGACTGAATGTAATTGGATTAATCAAGATTTTGGAAGCAGGAAGAAATAAGAACTTTGCACACCAAAACCCAACACACGGGAAGTGACACAAATTGAATAATTGGCTTTATAACTGATATATATTTGGATATGAATGGTAATTTGATACTGATAATGTGGCTGTTATTGGATTTTAGTAGTTGGAAATTAATAAAAAATATTTAACAAAAAAACAACAACTGTTTTTTACCACAAGAACTAGCTGTTGGCTTTTAAATATATGTATTTGCATGTAACAGAAAGGTTGCCCTCAAATGAGTCTAAGCACAGCAAATAAAGTGACTCCTTTTTTTATCATGTTAAATCCAGTTCAGCAAAAAGCAAACTAGCCCTTTTATAGAAACAACTTCCTGTTAAAAAACATGTGCTCATATTCGGTGACTTTTATTAAAGAGAAAACAGTTTCCAGAAACTGCATCTACATTCAAGCAGGTGAATGCAGGTAGAACTACTCACTTCCTTTCATTACAAGTAAAAATAAATGTTTGCCACCCGTGACTGGGCTGCGTCCACTTACTTGGGATGAGTAAAGGGATTATTTTGACTGGAGATCTGTAGTGTAGGAAAACGGCAGGCTGGTGATTCATGGCACAGGAAATGCACTGGTGCAGTTTTCATGAGCACTGAAATCACACAAAGTATAAATATATCTGTATTAGTTCACTGTTGAGTGATTAAACACTATGTGGCTTAGGGCATATGTGAGGTGGGGGACACACACAGAGAGAACCAGTTCTTTCAAATTGGGCATGCAAAGGCAAAGTTTTGTATCTGCCTCAAGCGTATGCATTAAATTCAGGTGTTTGTTGGTGCATGTGACTAGATAACCACATGCGACTGGCCAGCTCACTGTTATTGGGAACGGGAGGCGGAGCCTAATTTGCAGCCTGACATTAAAATATCCCATGATGATTAATGTGTTTATGGCTAAAAAAACTCTTCACACAAGTTAAATGAGTATGACTTCCAAATAAAACCTCTCTCCCTCAGATAATTTGTGAATTGAATTGTGTAAATGGTGTTTCCCTGACAAGCTACACATTTCCTATGTGTGCTGTCCCTGAGTCCCAGAGCAGTTGCCCAAATTAGGCATGGTTGTGGCAGAAAAGTACTGATGAGTCTGATAAAACTCACACAACAGAACAAGCTGGAAGACTGGTAGTGATGGTAAGGAACTGGACAGTTACTGGTGAAGCAATCTCACCAATAAATAAATGAAAATAAAGTAAGATTCACTAGTCTTCTTCATTTGCTCTACATTTTTCTGCCTCATCTGTTTATTTATTTTATAGTTCTACTGTACTTTTCCAGGGGAATGGGCTGTAATGTAATGTAATGTAATGTAATGTAATGTAATGTAATGGTGCATTACAATGTAACCAAAGTAGCATAAATACATTTTAAAACAATTATCATAAGAGCAATTTATATAAAGCACACATAAAATACGTTGAATTTAAGATTAAAAATCTCAAAGTTGAGATCAGCAAAGGCAGAGCAAACAGCAATCACTGTGAATGTAAATTGTTTTAAACTGTTTCTAATATTGTATTTTAATTTGTGTAACCTGCCCTCTGACCTTGGGGTGAAGGGGGTGAATAAGAATGACAACAATTACAACACTGTTAAGAGCAGACTTGCTGAGGGTCTGAGAGCAATAATGGAGAAGAAATCTTACTTGGTAAAAAATTGATAGTCTTCCTTTATGAATTGAAGTGCATGAACTGTTTAGGAACCACAGCAGCTCGTTCCTCTTCTACAGCAACTTGGTTAACCTATGGTGACAAATCTTCTCTGACGAAATATCTCTGTAGGATGGACCAGAATTCTCAGTTTTGAGTTGCCTGCCCTGGAAGAAGAGTGACTATGTTGGCAACTGAAACCTAGATGTGGGCAAATCTGTCCATTTTAAGTTCTCTCAGTATTTTTCCAGTTTTCAGTTCAGTTCTCCACATTTCCACATCTGTTTGTGTGTTGCTGTTGTTTTAAAAAGTCCTCATGAAAATTCATCAGCTGATTTCTCCTGATATATGTATGCTTGTGTGCAGTGTTGCCTAATGTGCACATTTTTGCAAAGCAATGTTTCTGAATGTAATGCATTCAGTGCAATGTTATTTTCACCAATATACAGTCATACCTTGGAAGCCGAACGGAATCCGTTCCGGAAGTCTGTTTGAATTCCAAAACGTTCAGCAACCAAGGCACGCAATCGGAAGCTGCAGAAGCTGTGCTGGACGTTTGGCTTCCAAAGAATGTTCGCAAACTGGAACACTCACTTCAGGGTTTGTGGCACTCAGGAGCCAAAACGTACGAGTGCCAAGGCATTCAGCTTCCAAGGTACGACTGTATGCATTTTTATGCAGACTTTATCCCGGTACATGCATTTTTGTACACATTACTTGGCTGGATAACTGCATTGCAAAATTCAGAGAAGGGCAAATTTGGATGCTTTGCTGTGTTTCGGTTTACAGATGGCTTCAGAAAGTGCAGGTTAGGTAGGTCTACCTGTAAACATGAACTGAACTGAATTTTCCCAAAATCCTTACAGAAACCACAGACACACATTTCTCTCTGAACACAGAGACATCGAGAGGAAAATTTGTAGACTATTGGACTAAGAGTGCATACTCTTCTCGGAAAAACTAGAAAACTGTTTACATAGGGCTTCTCTGGGTGCATCGTTTATGTGACAATGACAGTCTCATAACAATTGGCCAAGAAGTAGTGGAACCAGGTGAGCACTGTAAATGGCTTCCCGGATTTACTCATGCTGGGTTAGTAGAACTTGAGTCATTTGACCTGGGCTTCAGCTGTTCCAGGAAGAAAATTTAAAACCATATGAGGCAGCATATGCACTATACCCGTAAAGCACATTCAAAGTGTATTTCTTCACCTCAAAGGATTCTGGGAAATGTAGTTTGTTAAGGGTTGCTATGAATTGTAAACCTGTGAGGAATAAACTACAGGCCCAGAATTCTTTAGGGGGGAGAATGTGCTTTAAAGGTATAGTGTGTAAGCAGCCTGAATATTCAGATTTATTATTTTTTTAGGGCTCTTCCAGATGGAGGTGTGTGGGTTTTGTTTGTTTTTTGGTTCAAGTTATCCTGGTTAGGTGTGTTTGACTGTCAAGCCACATGCTACAGTGTTGTGTAATGGCTAAGAGAATGAGCTGTTGAAGTCCCAGGTTCAAATCTCACCTTAGTCCTAAGTGTATATATGAATGGTGTGATATTTTTCCATACATTGAGGCTGCAGCAAAGCTTCCTATATTTTAAAATGTGACATACTTAGTGATTGATGCAAAAACCAGTGAAGGCCTTTTGTGGTAATGTGGTTAGTGAGGAAAACAAGCTTATTCTCAATCTTTTCAGAAGACAACGACGCCAACCATTCAACATCTTGTTCCATGTCTATTGAATTTGCATATCTGAAAATCAGCACGGAGAATTCGCTTGAGCAGATGCATGAATAGACAGAGCCTAACAGTCCTATTGGGGACGCGGGTGGCACTGTGGTCTAAATCACTGAGCCTCTTGGGCTTGCTGATCGGAAGGTCGGCAGTTTCAATCCCTGCGACAGGGGGAGCTCCTGTTGCTCAGTCCCTGCTCCTGCCAACCTAGCAGTTCGAAAGCACATCAAAGTGCAAGTAGATAAATAGGTACCGCATTTCCGTGCGCTGCTCTGGTTTTGCCAGAAGCGGCGTAGTCATGCTGGCCACATGACCTGGCAAAACTGTCTGCAGAAAAACGTCGGCTCCCTCGGCCAGTAAAGCGAGTTGAGCACTGCAACCCCAGAGTCTGGATTGTAAAAAGAAGTGTTCTGTGCTGTAAGAGGAACTGTGAATGTCCTACCATTCCACAGCTGGTGCAAGTCTATGTCTGCATATACAGTAGTATATACGATATCATATACAAATACCTTTATCTAGCTACCAAAATAAGGAGTAATCCAAATCACTGCCAAAACAATGGATTATTTCAGAGTCAACACAACAAAGCCACACCTGATACATTTACCAGA
The DNA here is from genome assembly GCF_964106645.2 of Podarcis pityusensis. Lineage (NCBI taxonomy): Eukaryota > Metazoa > Chordata > Lepidosauria > Squamata > Lacertidae > Podarcis > Podarcis pityusensis. The sequence continues at coordinate 53,432,734 of NC_138027.1, forward strand.
AAGGCTTAAAATTAGAAACCACACCCTAAAAATACCATTCATTGAACTAGCACAAATATTTGCACAATGTAAAATCTTCAAATTCAAATTATCTAAACCTCAAATGGACACAGTCTGAGTATGTGGTTTCAACCAACATCAATGGGACAATCAATTGGAACTATCCAACACTTTGTTTGTCACCTCCATCCTATGCATTTCAGTACAGTGTGGTACATGTTGGTGAAATTGTCACATATACAACACACATGTGACACTTAAGGTCAGTCTAGGTGTGATGTAGGAAATCTGTAATTGGTTCTCCCAATGTCTTCTTTTTTTTAAGATTTAAAAGCAGCTGAGGGCAGGGGCTACATTTGACAGACTACTTGAAAATGGGAAAGGGATTAACATTTTCTCTCCATGCCATTTCCTCAGCTTCAGTGATGCTGCCTCTGAAGCTACAGTACTGTAGCCTATTTCCCATGGAAGCCTAAAAAGGACAGGTATCTATATTGCACCAATCTTTAGTCCCATCCATTGGAAGCAATTTATTAGGGAAACTGCATGAAGGGAAAGTGTTAAAGACCTCCCCTAGCACTGCAACCCTGGTCCAGTTTGGACCACCCAACAGCTACTTTTAAGTCTTGGAAAAAGACCCTGGGAGGCCCAGTCACATATTTCCCGCATCGTGTCTAGTTTGACCTTAGCACATGTAGAAACTGGAAAGTTTGATGTCATGGCTCATTCATCCACAATGAACTAATAAGAATGGAAACTACAATCTATCTAACTTCATCTGTAATTATGTCTGCAGTTCCAACTTGGTATTTCACATTGGGAATAGATCCAGCACTGGCAACATACAATGCACGATCTGATATCTTGAAGAACAATGAACAAAAGCAGTGACTGCATTTATGCCAGAATAAACAGGTCCTTTGTGTCACTTGGAAATTGTTGCTTCAAACTTGTATATCTTAAAATTGTAATGCCTCAAAAATCTTTCCTACGTTTAGCAAAATGGCCGCGTCATCTAAAATGGGGTGGAGTGGGTGATGCTAGACTTTGGCCTACCTCAGCGTGTCAATTCTAGGAGCTGGTAAACTATGGCTAATGGTTCAAAAACTTGGAACCTCCATTTTTTTTACTTTGACCAGCGGTGCTGTTGGGGGGGGGGTTAGAAATCCAGGGCCCCAAATACAGTATGGCTGACTTACCACATTTTAAAGTAAGTGAAGCAATTTGCATTTAGCATCTGAAGAGGGAAAACACCAGCAGGACCATTAAGTTCAGAATCTCAATTTACCCAACTGCACCATGGATTCTGACCCTGATTCAAGCAATATTTTACAACTAGGTACAGTAGGTGCTCGCGGCTGATCAGTAATTTCACAATTATCAAGACCATGTGCAGTTGCTGTGGCCGGACTCACTAGGGTTGCCAAAGCCCTAGGGATGACCTGCATTCTCCAGGTTTGCCTGGAGGCAAGAGGAGGGCTTGAATCTTCAGGTGAGCAAATGCAAGTTTAATTTATATTTTAAAATTAGGAAGACTGTGGATGCAGCTTGCAAGCTTCATGCGAGCAAGAGCTGGCTGCAATTTCTTGCACAGACTCTCAGGGAGGTATGCCCTCCCCCCTCTCCCAATAAACCATCATCTCTGGAGCTCAGTGGTGGGAGCGCAGAGAAAGAAAAAGAACTGGAGTGGGCTCCAAAAGGGGGGGGGGGCTTTGAGTGCAGATGCATGCTTGGCGCAATGTGTAAGGTTGTAGGAACAAGCAGAGCATGTAAAGAGCAGCCTCTGCTGCCTGCAGTAACGCCTGGCCTGGCCTGAGGACACTTAAACTTTTCTGGCCCAATGCAAGCTAGCTAGAGTATGTGTCCCCTACCCAGGCTCCCTAACTTCAGGTGGACCTGGGAACACTCCTTTTAGCGAAGGTTTCTAGCTTGATTTTCTGCCAGTGCTGTGTTTGCTCATTTGTTAGACTTTGTGTCTTTTTTTATTTGAGTGGCATGCTCTCAGCGACTGTGGTTAATGCTTAATACCATCAGCAGGGTCCCTGTGACATCACCAGGGAGCCACCCATAGGGCTCAGCAGGGCTTTTTTTTCTAGAAAAAGAGGTGAGTTTTTTCAGGGGGGGACCTACCCCCACTGAGTTGTTGAGATTTTTTAAGGGAGAGGACTTCTATTCTTCTCCCACTCACCCCGCTGCCGCAGGGGAAAAGAATAAACTTCTGGCTTACAATGTTGCCTTCTGCCACAGCTGCCCTACCCCAATCGCTGTGCCTCTCTCCGCCTCCACCATGCAGCCAGTGGTGGAGCATATGCCCACGCTGCCCAGGGCGGGCTCACTCCCAAGGGGGTGGGGTGTGCTCCCAAGGGGGGCAGAGTGCACTCCTGAGGGGGCGGGACACGGAGGGTGCCCTCCCAGACGCGGGATAGCTGCTTGGGTGCACGGAGCGGCCTGCACCCTGCAGCCGGGGGTGGAGCAAGCCAACGATGGCGGATATTTGGCACACCACCCACTCGTGACTCCCAAGCCTCCCTGTCAAAATGAAGGGGGAAGGGGGGAATGCAGCTGGCAAAGCAGCACAGCTCTGCCACTTCCCCCCGATGGCTCTGGGAAGGCTTGGGAGTTGCGGGCGCGCTGCACGCCAAATGTCACCCCCCTCAGAGAAGACACTCGGCAGGTCCGCCCCCACTGCACCCCCTTTCTCCACCTGTGCATGCAGCCCCAAGCGCCGTGCCACACTCCACCTCTGAACGGCACCTCAATGCTACAGAGGTGCCAGAACACAACAAAGAGGTCCTGGAACTCAGTTCCGGTGAGTTCCGACTGAAAAAAAGCCCTTTGTCTCAGGTCGGATGCTCCTGACGTGTTAGCCCTAGGTCACACTGACCTTAGCTGTGAACCTCTAAGCTCTTAATGTTGTTTTCAGGACAAGAGCTGCCCTGCCATTGAAGTACAATCATGCCTTTATTTCATAGAAATTGTGCATGTTGTCCTACTTAAAGGACAATATGCCCTTTTCCCCTTGGGCAAACTTCTCAAAAAATAAGAACAGTTTTCAGATGCTCATTCATGCTGTTGCACATTGTAAACAATACAACAATACGCCAGGGCTTACAGTTCCGCATTTTATTCTTACATTGTCACTGAACTAGAAGGAATTTGATGTTCTGAACTACATAGGGGTGTTTTGCCCATCCCAAGGATGTCCCTGACATGCACCTTGACTTTCTCCCATTCAGCTCAATGGATGTTATTCATTCCTGTGGGCAACAATGTACTAGATACAGAATCTGCTCACCAGCCCTGACACTGAGTGGCCAGACTATCACAGATAGTAGCCCTAAGGATAATGCAGTGCCTCTTCCCTCCTGAAGGAAGCTCTCAAGTTGTTAAAGGACAGTCTGTTCCCAGCAATTCACACTCTGAAAACAAAGAGGGGCCGGGTTCAAGAGCAGAGAAGGATAAGAGAAGGCACTGGAGCACATTGTCTCTTCCTCTGGCCCTCATGCCAAATGTGGATTCCAGGCAGAGGGTAGTGAATTTTCTAACCTTTCCCCCCTTTAGTGTAGAAAGGCTGTCTATGGTTTGGTGAGGCAGTGTTCATGGTCACATTGGAAAAGCACCCCAGGCTAGTTCACACAGTTACAGTACGTAGCAATTCTTAAACTACAGTGCCTAGAATTATTTGAGAAAGCGTTGTGCTGTGTTTGTGCTTTAAAGGTATAGTGTACATTGAGGGATTTTTATTCAAAGGGTTTGGGGCTAAACTATACCTGATATTACTCATGTGTTTACTCAACTCACACATTTTAGAAAAAAAGGCTTTTAAGATAAGATCTACCATATCACCCTTCAAAGTGTTCGTTAAATGCCGCATGTTTGGCACACAACACCCTCCGCATGCAGATAAGTCAGAGAGGCGAATTCTATCAGCCCAAACTTGCCACTGAAGGCGAACTGCATCATTCTGAATCTAGCGTTTATGGGATAGCCTCTAAACACACAATTGATCCCTGAAGCAGCAGGGTTTTGACTTGTTTTGTTGCATTGAAACACTTCTGGATCAGGCCCAGCACCATCAATCCAAGTTATATGTCTCTGGAATAATATGTGAACATACCTTCTTAATTTAATGTGAATCAATAGTGGCTTAGACAGTACTAAAAGGATTTGCCGCTTTCGGGATCAGGCTCTATGAGTCTTCCTGCTCAGTTGTTTTTTTATATATAAAACTCTCTTATGCTTGTCAAATAAACTTCACTTGCCACTAAACTGATTGATGATGTTCTCCTTTTCTGCACAGTTTACAAAGCACGTGGCATAATATAATTCCAAAGCAGCACAAACGGTGTGTTACCGTAGCCCAGCCTAGGATTGTGTGCTATTTATTACATGGCTGAGAGCTGCAACCTGGGAAGGGGTTGTGTTGTGGAGGTCCCCCCCTTTTTTTTTCAAACGGAGCAGAAGGGTGGAGAGAGAGAAAAGGGAAGGAATCCCACACTCTTGTCAATCTAGATATGAAAGACTGTGAATATGCCTGGGGTCACAGATGCCTGAGGTGAGAAAAGAAGACTTCTGAGGAATGCAGCAGCTGTGCGTTTCCAAAGCATTTTCCTGAGGAGAAGTGGTTTACAGTGCTGCTGAATTATGGTGCCCATTGAGCCACAGGAAGGTAGCCTATGACACAGAACTTGCCTTGAGTGGAGGGAGAGGTATTCTCCTCAGATATTATCTTTGCCTGAGGAGGAAAAAACTGAAATGATAATTGGATAAGTACTTCTTGATACCTGGGCCTAATCCTTGGAGTTATTCTCAGTACATGCAGGGAGGGAGGAGAACGTCTATAACAAAGGAGCTGAGTATATGTGGGGGAAAGGATTAACATACTACCAGGAAGAGAAGAGATAAATTTATCTGGGGCAAGGGCCAGTTCAATGCATTTTGCTACCTGAAGCAAAACACCCCCCCCCATTTCATGTATCTTTCTTCTTCTTCTTCTTCTTCTTCTTCTTCTTCTTCTTCTTCTTCTTCTTCACCAGTGATCACTTATAGTCAAGATTAAGACTTCCGGTCTTAACAGTGAATCTGTACATGACTGTGGAGGCCAATTCTGGATCCACATCTCCTTCCACAGTGGGGACATAGGTTTACGGGTGGGAATTGAGCACGGTGAGGGTTTGTCAAATGTGCCTTCCTCTTAGCTTGTTTCTCCTTTTTGCTCTGAGTTCATGCTTCTTTGAAGTCCATGACACCTTTAGTAAAGGCTGTTCTCCAGTTGGAGCGCTCACAGGCCAGTGTTTCCTAGTTATCAATGGTCATACAGTGGTACCTTGGGTTACATACACTTCAGGTTATAGACTCCGCTGATCCAGAAATAGTACCTTGGGTTAAGAACTTTGCTTCAGGATGAGAACAGAAACCATGCTCTGGTGGCACGGCGGCAGCAGGAGGCCCTATTAGCTAAAGTGGTGCTTCAGGTTAAGAACAGTTTCAGGTTAAGAACAGACCTCCGGAACGAATTAAGTACTTAACCTGAGGTACCACTGTACTAGTTTTTTTAAGATTTGCCTTGAGAGCGTCTTTAAACCAGAAGTCAACTGACAGTAAGACTGCTTACTTCAAGATTCCACTACACCTCAAAGCAGCAGGCTAGTTTAAGGGGTGCAGAGAGGAGGAGTAAATGAACGTTTCTCCCACTGGAGGGATGTTGAAGTTGAAGTCCCCCAAACATTAGTGTGAGGACCTGCTCTTAAATTTGTTCATGAACATGTTCATAAATAATCTTGAGTTAAGAACTGCAGCTTCCTATGGACACCTCATCAGATCATAGTGAAATTCAAACCAAGGATTTTTTGGGTGCATAGCAAACACTCCTAGCCATTATTCTACACTAGCTACCACATAAGATTTAGTTACATCAGAAAAAAGCAAGCAAACAAGAAAGAAACACAGTGTGGTTTAGTGAAGAGACCAGAAGTGGGCAATCCATGGTCTAATTTCATTTGACGATTGACCTAATTTTATGTGGGTTGCAAGCATAGGCGCCAACTCCTTGGGGCCTTGCACCCACAAAATTCCCCATGAAGGGACTGGGCACCCACAAATTTCAGTGCCAGGGCCATGTATGCTTCATGGCATCCACAGCCCTGGGCACCCACAGTCGTGGGGCCAAGTTAGCACTCCTGGTTGCAAGGAAAAGAAAAGGGGTGTGTGAGAAAGAGAGATAAATAGGGAGGTGTCAGCAAGAAAAGTGGGGTTGCCCCCACCTTTGGCTCTAACCCCACCCATTTTCAACTCTGGCTCTGACTATTTTTCATGCCACCTCTAGAATGTAACAGAAAAACAATTGACTGCCCTGGGATTAGACCATTAAGTGGCATACTAGGACTGGGAAGACTCGGGTTCAAAATGAAACTCCAACAACTGAGTGTCCTTGGGTCAGTCACCTTCCCTCAGTGTAATCTGCCTCACATGGTTGTTGCGGAGTGTGTTTATGTGTACGTACAATACTCTACATTCCTTGGAGGAAGAGCAGTATATAAATAAAATAAAATAACGTGAAAAAAACTGATAGCTGGTCCTGAAATACTACTTATTAGAGGATACAAAGATAATCCGCTTTCCCCGTCTGCCTTGAGCCTCAGCTTAGTATCCATTTTGTCCCAACATCTTTTGATCAAATTGTCCTTTGCCTTGTCAAGGAGAAACCTCAGAGAATTCAGCTATTTCATAATAGTAAATACAGTAAGGAATCAGAACATGTGGTCAAAAACAGAAGACACAAACAGCCTAAACCATAACAAACAAATTGGCACTGGTGTACATAGGACATCACGCGCTGTTATACATTATGTTCCTGGGATTTATGCCAGAGAACATTGAAAGATAGACCAACCCTCTAATGGAACTATTGGTATTCTAGATTGTTTGAGGAATGAAAACTGGGGCTGGTGGGAATGAAATTACAAGGTGCAGCAAAATATATTATTATAATAACTTACTTGTTAATTGTAATAATTTGCCTTTGGAACTTAACAAATCATGTTCTTTTAATCTTAGGGGTGGGGACTGCATATCCACAGAAGAATTGCATAATGTTAAGTGTCATTTACTTCATCCAAGTTGCCTGTCACAAGAAGTGTCATTCATTTTTGTTATATAAAATGACAGTCCTTTTTAGCTATTGTTCAATTAACCTTGACAGTTAACTTTATTAAAATAAAAGCTTAAGTGTTGGGGAGGGGGAGATATTAGAAGCAAAATACACAACGAGTTAGTTATATTCAACAGTTCCTTCTGTACGGCCTTCTGTGTGCTTGTAACAGATCTGGGAACTTAGTTTTTCATCACATGTAGGTTTATCTCATATTTCATAAAATTTAATAATTCTTATGGGTAAATCAATTAAGTGTGTTGACATAAATGACCCATTTGCTTTATATAGCAGGTATGAAAGTCAAAGCTAGAGGCAGTATCATAAAAACAGAGCAATTCATTTGAGAAACCAATAAACAGACTAGATTACACTTGCTCTCTGCAATATTGTATTGCCAGGATCCTATCTTCAATGCATGTCTCGAAGACAGGTGACTATTCTGAGGTGTGGCTTAGGGCAAAAACGTGGATCAGTGATGAATCAGACCCTGAGGTTTCATTCCATATCACTACTGACAGAAGGACCATAGTTCTATGGTATAAAGCAAATTGTTGCAACAACTGCAGAATCAAGAGCTCAAACTGAAATCAGGAATAGTCATGTGAAAACAGCAAGTAGACAGGTGGATAGCGAAAACACACAGAGCATTTATGAGATCAAGGAGTTGGCATTACAGTTCTACCAAATGCAAACAGTGTAAATGTGGACAGTACAGTCAAATCTCGGTTGTCGAACACAATCCGTTCCGGCAGTCTGTTCGATTTATGAAACATTTGACAACTGAGGAGCGGCTTCCGATTGGTTGCAAGAGCTTTTTGCACTCAAGTGGAAGCTTGCGGCGGAAGTTTGATTTTTGAAAAGCATTTGGAAAGCGGAGCCTTTACTTCTGGCTTTTCGGTGTTTGGGAGCCAAAACGTTCCAAAACGGAGGTGTTCAGGAACCAAGGTTCTATTTGGACATATAGTGCATTTCCCCATGAGCTTTAGTTTGCCATTAACCAGCCCCCTCCTTACTTGCAGCCATTCAGGGGGTGACCCTGTCTGTCATTGAGTCTGGCTCCACCTACTGTTGGTCTCTCTGCCTTCTGCCGAATGGGCTGCAGCCACCACTGAATTAAATGGAAGGTAGTATGCACTGGGGCAAAAAAAAGTAGATAGACTTTTTTCTTTCTGTCTCCCATAATGTATTTCCTCATACAACACTTAATTTTTGGAATTCACTGCCATCTTTTTAAAGAACGAATGTGAGTACTCTACAATATGCAAGAGTAGAGGGCAGTGTCCAACTAAACAGTTTTGCTAGTGCAAGCAGTTTGGACTGCACAACAGCCCTCTTTCTCCTCTCCTGGCACCCCTTCCTCAAGCTCTTTAAGGAGTGAGGGGAAGGCCAGGACAGGCAATGTGGAGGGAGGAGAGAGAGAAAGAGAGGATGTTCTTTGGTAGGCAAAAGCGCCTGCATTAGTGGAACTGTTCAGCTGGGTACCACCCTTCATCTCCAGCATGCTGGCTCTACCTACATCCAGAAAAATCTTGAATATATTATTCAACAAAGATGAAAACAAACGTAGGTAAGTCTAATAGGAAGACTGAAAAAGGGGGTGGGTGGAGTGTGGAGACAATTTTATTGCTCTCTGGAACCACCAAACCAGCATTTAAGAGGGCAATATGAGTGTGTTCTATGTCTAAGAGGATTTGAAATGTTTTTGTTTTTTTATTTTTCTGCAATCTCACTTTCCAAGATCTAAGTTTAAGCTTGGCACAATCTTTGCTGCTCTGTATCTTGGGTAATCTTATATGCAGGGATGACGCTGTTGTAAGCTGAAACACATCAGCAGTTATTTGGAGGAATCCGGGTCAGCCAAGCTTTTATGTCATCCATAATGTCAAGCTGCCAGTGATGTCAAGCTACCAAGATGCACTGTCATTCTGGCACTAGCAGAAACGTATTGCTGAGTGGGTATTAAGTAACGCAAGTAAATAAGCTTAGACACATTTCCTTTTTGACTTAGTATGAGGTGTGCACAACATTTTGCCCTTTCGACTGCAAAGGAATTCAGAAGTTGTGTAGATGACCAATATCCTAACTCAGATCCATCTGAACCCAGTAAGTTTTAGTGGAGTAGTTAAAGGACAGAACTATTAGAAGAGAATAAAATAGCTAGCTACCAAAACCAAATCAGTAGTTGGGAGTTTTTACCCAATTTCTGAAGGCATTCAATGCTTTGGAAACATTACAGAAGTGACTAACATTAAAATTTGAATTGTCCACATCTGTAAATCAAACGAACATACTGTTGCATGCCACCCCGATGTTCCCATGTTTCCTTTTGGGAATGAAGCACAGTAGAGACTGGTGTTTTTCTGATATATGGTTTATTTACAAATATATACAACCTGAGCCTACAATAGAGGGGTTTACAGTGTCAGCACTCCCAAAAGCTCTTGCTTCTCCCATAGCCACAACTTTGGATTCAACCATTTCTCTGTTACTCTGCCTTTATTCCTTCCCACTGTCTGTGAGTTGAGGGAGGGGCTCCCATTTGCATCTCACACAAAGCCCCTTCCTTTGGTCTCCTAGAAGAAGAAGAAGAAGAGTTTGGATTTGATATCCCGCTTTATCACTACCCGAAGGAGTCTCAAAGCGGCTAACATTCTCCTTTCCCTTCCTCCCCCACAACAAACACTCTGTGAGGTGAGTGGGGCTGAGAGACTTCAAAGAAGTGTGACTAGCCCAAGGTCACCCAGCAGCTGCATGTGGAGGAGCGGAGACGCGAACCCGGTTCCCCAGATTATGAATCTACCGCTCTTAACCACTATACCACACTGGCTTCCTAGGAAGCTAGCCTGGCCTGATTAGCTTTTAACACTTGCTGGATACAGGGATTAGATGTACGGTATCCAGCTTAAGACCCAAAACCTTGATTAAATCCCAACACTTACTGGATCCAGGAATTATAGGAGTCTGGCACCCACCAACTCATAAAAGTGATGTGACTTATTAGGCATTTCTGTGTAGCTGCCACAGAATGTCTGTGTAAAGGAGTCTGCATACCTGAGGTTGGTGGTGCAAGGGGCTGGGCTACCCACCCTGGGAGAAATGCAATGCCCCAGTCATTCGGTCTCTCCCCCCAACCTTTGGGTTATCCCATTAGGAAGTGTATTAGAATTCACACGCATTGGGTCATTGGGCTGCTTCTGTGTTCTTTTTAGCTGTATATATGGAAGTTCTATGTTGCCTTCTGGAATAAGTTTAATCAGCCTGAAAGGAGGCACCACACTGGGCCTGTCTCTTTCTTCACAGGTCACCACTGACACCAAACCTTCTGGGCAAGTTGTCTTTCAGTCAAATTTGGCCACCATTCCTGAGCTTAGCATTGATGAAACCCACAGTTCCCCACAACTCGGTTTGAAAAGCACTGTTCTAAACCACTGGGGATGATGCAGAAAGTGTCAGTATTTTCATCCCTCCCATTGCAAAGATCACCAGATCATGTTTGTTTTACTTTCTGTCTCTGAGAAAGGAGGGGGCGGAAACCACTCTTCCAGACTTCCATCCCTAGCATTGTGTCCTGGTTTTTTTGGTCTGTCTAGAGACTAGATGGCAGTATGAGAGAGCTGATTCTCTTGTGAATGTTTGTTATGTTCTTTTATTTTGTTTAATCAGTAGGAATAAAATTAGGTATGCAACAAAACCTCCACAGTTTTGTTTCCGTTACTCTGCTGCTTTTGAGGTGCTCACAATAGCAAATAGTAAATGTAAGTAAGCACCAGGACCTGTTCCCGGGGAATGCTGTGCTGCTGTTCCTGTGTTCCTGCGATCGGAAGGTCGAAGAAAGTGCTCCCGACACCCAGTCCATGCAGGCGCTGAAGATGTGGGCTGTGTATGGGTGTACGGTCAGAAAGATCCTGTGCATAGCAGCTACTCACAAGTAGTGCGCATAGGCTCACTGCCAGAGTTGGTCACATCTTGGCTTTTACTGAATTGCTTCCTTAAAAAACAACACTTCTCTTCACAATTAGAAGTGTTTTTAGTTCTTTGCAGTCATGTTCATCCCCAAATCATTTGCCCCTCGATAAACATGAAGCAGTTTTCCTGGCTAGTTAAGCCGCATTTTTCTGGAGCAACTTAACTGGAGTTCATCAAGCAGCTTGCTTCCTGTTTATCAAGGAGTAAACTGTAAATATATTATCATAAAGTGACCAGCAGTGGATCCATGTTAGTCAGGCCGCAGCTCGCGTGGCTCCTGCCTTAGAGCAAGCAGTTGAGCCAGAGGCGTCTCTTCCTGCTCTATAATCCAGGGCTTTGATTTTGTGGTCTGTGACAATGCCCTCGGCTTCCTTCCTTCACTAGGAGAACAAAGTGCATGAGCTGGCATGTTTGGTGCACCTGATGTGGGATGACTGTATTTGCATAATAAGAATAGCTTTTAACTTAGGTGACTCCTCTTCCTCTGTTAAACACTCCTACGTACAGCCCCCGCATCCGCTGAGATCCTGAAAGGTGCTGATGTGGGCGAGGAACAGGCCAATAAGCTGTTGAAAGAGGCACATCTGTTTTTCCTCATTAGCATAGTTAGCATTCTCAGAGGAGCAACCTGAGGCCATAGATAGGCAAATTAAGTTGTGCTGGATTGAGACAAGTTGGAGGGAGTCGAGGACACGATAACACAAACACTTCAAAATGAACTTCACTTCAAAACAAATCTACTATTATTTGTGCCTTGTTGAATAACTTCTTCCTCCGAATAATAATAATAAGTTGTTTGTGCTGTCTTGCACCACACTCCTTGCTTTTGAACTTTTTGTCTGCATACTGAATGAAGTTGTAATGCAACGTGGGTAAGAGATGCATTACACCAACTACAAAGGCTCGCTTGTAAAATAATATGTGCTTCGTTAAAGTAAGCAGACACAGCAGCCATTCTGCACAGATTACTGTACACAGCAACACGAGACCAAAGAATTATGAGGGGAGATTTACTGACCTACATACTGCAACTGTATTAGTAGTGGCAGGCTATAATTAAAAGTTGCATCAATGTTTCCATATGCAACACATTGTTAGAGAAATGCAGGATTGTTATGTACCAGTTAATAACAGAAGGTGCTGATGGTGGTTGATGAACCTCTGAAGGGCTGGGTTTGAGGGCTCAGTTATACCAGTGGACACTTTGTATAAAATTGCAAGGCAGGCGGGGGGTGGTGGAGAATTTGGGGCTCAACTGTATTTGAATACAGAAGCATTTGAGCTAAGAACTCTCTAGGAGTAAGAGGCAGAGGAGAAGGGACTTCGGGTGCTTTCAGACTGTTCCTATTTTAGGGTGGGATTCAATCACATACCAGGGAATTCAGGTTGTGCATTTATTGTTGATTGTGAGGTCTTGCACAAGCAGCCAGCTCCCTCCAACGATCAGACTTTTTTTGCAATGAAGAAAGTGATGAGAAAATGTGCTGGAAAGCATGGGCTGACACTTTGATGCAATGTCATCTAATCTCCCCACGAACAAATCTGAATGAATGCTCAGTCAATGGTCAACATCATCTAATTTCCCTGCAAAGAAATCGGGATGAAAGCTCCATAAACATGTCATCTGGAAGCACCTTTAGTTCCCATCCTGCCTTGCCTCAAGTGACATGGGAGCCCAGTCACCACTCTCCTTCAGCCTTGGAAGGGAAAAGAAAAGAGTTTGTATGGATGTTTCCACATATGAAATGGTTGTTTCATACCTTTCTTTTCTTATTCAAACAGATGTGATTAGAACAAAATAAAGTCATTATTGCATAGAGGTGCAATGCTGCAAAGTAACCACATCAGCATTTCAGTAAATTGGTGGTGAATTTGGCTGTTATGATAATTGCATGTCTAGACAAACAAGCATGGGTGCATTGCTCCTTTGGCATGATTGTGGAGGCAGGCAAAATTATGTTTGTTTGGATGGGCTTTGAAGAGTAATGAGGTCTCAGCTAATTGTGGCTGAGATCTGAAGATCTGTTGGCAAGAGTGTTTTTATCTGACTGGGTTTGTTTAACTCTAGGCTGGCATTGTGTTAGGCTGTAAAATACCTTGTTTAATTTGAAAGAAATGATCATCATAAAAACTATTAAAGGAAAATAGGACAAATGGCAGTAAATGTGAGCAACTTCTGCCTCTGAATAAAATATGTTAGTCTTATCTAGCACCATACTAGTGAATTCTTGTTTTGGAACTTTTTATCCTCGTGTTTCGTGTACACGTACAGCCTGTTTCCAGCCACACCTCACAGATCACGGACTTTTGTGACACTGAAGACAACAAACAGACCTAGAGACAACAGACCATTAAGACATAAGCACCAACTTGAACAAAATATTGGGGGGCTCTGGAAAAGCATAATCCACAATAATTTATTTTGCTAGAGTATAGGTAGTTCATGGGCCTTGACAATCCTTTTAACCAATATGTTTCCCACTTTGTACTTATGCGGTTTGATTTTCGTCAGTTTTGACTAACATTTTATGTTTGGGGAATTTGCTTAGCTTGCAGCTTTATTTATCCTGACTCGATGGCCTGAATCCCCTCTCTCCTTTCATGATGCCTCTCAAGAATCTTCACAGGGTGTAATATAGTAAATTCACCCATGGTGTTATCACAACAGGACACTGGAGGAGAAATCCAGGGCTTTGCTCAGCAGAATGTGCAGGAGGGACTCCAAATGTAGAAAAGCAGGCTCAGCACATTTTGAAGCAACTGTAGTTGCCTGCAGTGCTATTTTTCTAGAAAAAGAGGTGCTGGAACTCACCATGAACACCTCCCTTTTTCTCTTATAATGGCAATGGTGCTGGAACTGAGTTCTGGTGAGTTCCTGCTTAAAAAAAAGCCCTGGTGGCAGGATCAACAAAAGAGGAGAGCTTCCATATGTCCATTAAGCCCAGAGTCTAAAATGGCCTAATTGTGCCACTTCAGAGTCATGGAGTTTACCAACTGATTTGCCCAGGTCATGTATTGCGAAAGTTTAGCAAGGCCCTGACTAGTAGGTGAGAGCAGTGGTGTAGCGTGGGGGGTGCAGGGGGGGCTGGCCGCACTGGGCGCAACATCGGGGGGGGGGCGCTCGCACTCGCAGCTCTCTGCCCCTACCTGGCTCACTCACTCTCTCTCACTGCAGTGCTGGCTGTGCAAATCCGATCCGAGCCGCTGGTTCGCCGCCCACTGTGGAGGGGGTGGGTGCCAGGCGTGCGGTGCGGAGAGAGAGCGAGGGACTATCTGGGGGAGGGACAGTGCAGCGGCCGCCCAGTGCAGCGCTGAGCGCGGGAGAGAACCACACCAGACCAGACCAGGCAGCAGCAAGAAGAAACTGGCAGCGGCGGCAGGTTAGGGGTTAGGGGGCGCAAATTACTTGCCTTGCCCCGGGTTAGGGGGCGCAAATTACTTGCCTTGCCCCGGGTGCTGACAACCCACGCTACGCCGCTGGGTGAGAGAGCTCCATGACTCAACATAGAAAGGTGCATTGCCTCTCATTCTTCTCCCAAAAACCTCATGAATTGACCTACTGACTGACTTCTCCCCCCATGGGGTTACTAACATCCCCCCCCCAAACTGGTGCTGTTTCTGTGCTTTTAACAGCTATGTGACATGCACAGAAAGTAAGCAGGTAAACTCTGGCAAGAAGTGGCAGAACAAGCTTCACTGGGTAAATTTCTTGTGGGCTGAAGTTTTGTTGGAGTAGGGCCACTAAAACTTGGTGATCTCAGCCAGTTTCCCTCCTATTCCCAGCATAGGAACCAACTCCTAGGAGCCAAGGGGGCTTCAGCCCACCCCCCATAAAATATTTGAGGAGGCCGAGTCCCCCCATTTGATGGGCATTGCCATTCAAATGGCGTGAATGCACCATATAATGTGATCAATTATGCAGGGTGGATCTTACCCCCCCCCCATATTTTATTCAGGTTGGCACCCCTGATTCCCAGATAACTGCTTCTTGCTTCGTAGACGTCGTCAACAACCTTTTTGGGTCCTGTTGGCACATTTGCAAACCAGAAAACCTGTTATGGACACCAGACTAGCCAGGCATGCAGTGCAACCTGGTCTACTGGATATAACAGAATGCTTTTCTAAGCCTAATTTCAGCTGGGAAACAAAAAGCTGCTGTGCCAACCATGTTCCCAGGGGCACCACATTGGCAACCCTCAATATACATTTTCAGTAATTATTGTTCTTTATTAGCTCTATATTGAAGATGGAAGGACAAAGGGCAGGCTGAATCTGAGTGAAAGGTACTTGCCCCTTGGTAACTTGGTACTTGGTAACCTGGTAAAGTTCATAGCTGAGGTGATATTTCAACCAGGGGAAGGGCCCTACATAGCTCAGTGACAGAGCATCTGCTTTGCATGCAGAAAGTTCCAGATTTCCTGGCATTTCCTTGTAGGTCTGGGAATGTCTGAAACCCTGGAGAGCTAGTGCCAGTCAGTGTAAAAATAAGACTGGGCTAGATGTGTCAATAGCAGTGGCATAGCAAAGGAGGGCTAGGGGCGCTGTGGCCCTGGGTGCAAATTTCTGAGGGGGTGTGACCAGGCTCCCGCATGACAGGCTCCCTCATCAAGGCTAGAGCTGCAGGGAGGCAGGCCGAGCCTGCCTCTGGGTTACCCAAGAGGGAGGGAGAAGAAGAAGAAGAAGAAGAAGAAGAAGAAGAAGAAGAAGAAGAAGAAGAGGAGGAGGAGGAGGAGTTTGGATTTGATATCCCACTTTATCACTACCCTAAGGAGTCTCAAAGCAGCTAACAATCTCCTTTTCCCTTCCTCCCCCACAACAAACACTCTGTGAGGTGAGTGGGGCTGAGAGACTTCAAAGAAGTGTGACTGGCCCAAGGTCACCCAGCAGCTGCATGTGGAGGAGCAGGGAAACGAACCCGGTTCACCAGATTATGAGTCTAGCAGCAGCTGTGCTGCTCACTGAGGAGGAAAGGAGAGAGGGGATGGTGGGAAAGCACTGCCAGAGCCATATGCATTGCCCAGAATGCCTTGCCGCAAGGACAGGAGAGTGAGGTGACACAGTGGCGCTCCTGGCTTCACATTTCTCTGCCTTATCTCTGCTCCCAGGTTTGGGCTAGTTTGCAAGAAGAGACTCCCTTGATTAGACGCTGGCCAGTGAAGGGACTGACCACTGTCCAGTTCAACACTGGCCCCACCCCGAGTGCCAACAACCCATGTTACACCCCTGCTTTCTGAAGAACTTATTATGCAATATGCTAGGACAACTTGAATATTTGCAGTGTTTTTCAGCTTTTTTTGTTGCTATAGAGGTAACATTTTTAAAGGGTATTGATAAAACAAGTTGCTCTTGATCAGGTTCTTATTAAATATTCTTGGTGGAACAAAGCCTCTAGCTTATCATCACCATCCTCAAAAAAATAAAATCAAATCAGTGTTATATTCCTGGATATTTAGCTCCACCTGCAGGACAAGGGAAGTATCTCTACTAACAAGTTTTCACACTCGTCATTTTGAATAGAAGAATCAAAGTTAAGCATCTAGGTTTTTTCTTTCTGGTTTCTGATTCAGGAGATTTAATAATAAACACAACACAAACACATGCCTTTTTGTAGAATTTATATTATAAAGTATGAAAGTCTCTATGCACATTTGCCCATAACAATTGAACAAAACATATAACATTGGCTATCTCAAGCAGACCCCATTTCACCCACAGGAGCAATAAAAATAAATAGGCTACGCTGGATTTCTATGCATACGTGGCATTTTATATGGTTATTTCTGTGACTGCTGAGTTTCCTGCTCTACTGTTTAAACACAAACAAACCAAAAAATCTGGAAAGATAATATATACTCTGACCATTTATTTTGTAAGAATCATGAACTCCCTTCATAACCTCTTTATCAATGCAAATGAATCAAGCAAGGAAAGGATCTGAAATGAAAAGTCAAGGGCTGGAATGTTCCACTCAAATGCAAGGACTTTGCTGCTAACATTTCAAATATTTTACTTGTAAACTAGAAAATTGGGGTGCAGATATTTTAAATTTTACATGACTCTGAACATGTGCCCTATTTCTATGAGCTGCAACCAATTCATACCATCATTCCTTTTGAATTTATTACATTTGATATAAAAATATGTCTATTTAAATATGGACAAAATTGTGCACATTTTTTTAAAAAAGCTATCATAAAAAAGTACTGCAAATAATAAACTTGTGCTAAAAAGGTGTGTTCGTAGCAATAAGTAAGTAGTAATTAAATTAAGATGCAAGCATGGGCAATTCCTGGAACTCCCTAGTCCCCACTCTCCCATGACCTAGGAGCACTTCTGTTCAATACTGCTCATTTACACACCAACTAAACTTGTGTAATATTTCAGCCTACTTAAGTTCACCAAGCCTCCGAATGTCCATTTGCTTCATGCGACATCTTAGACGTAACACTAGAAACCACACCTTTATGTGTTTTCTCATTATCATTAAAGAAAATTAGGTGGGATGCAAAGGAGCACTGCTGGGTTCAGAAGTATTAGCCGATTACAAAATTCCAATCAAAAGCTGTATCCATGTACAGCGACAAAAGGAAGGATCATCAGAAAGTTTTGCTATGTGCAGGCATGGTGGTAACAGGCCAGGAATGGGGAAGAGGTGATCTTCCCATCAGCCAGCTTGGCCAATGGTGAGGAATGATGGGAGCTATCATCCAACAACAGCTGGAGGGCCACAGATATTTAGATAAAGAATGCACTACAGTAGCTCAGCTGTTGCTCTGGTCCATCCTGGGCTATCTAAAGTGAGTAAGGCTACAGTAAACCACATAGCCTTGCCCTCTTTCAATAGCAAGCCCTGTACACCAGCTGAATGAACTGACGTGAGACGGGATGAATGGGGCATTGGCTAACACATAAGATGAGCCTGTTGGATCAGGCAAGTGGCCTCTCTAGTCTAGCATCCTGTTTCCACAGTGGCCAACCAGATGCCTGTGGGATACCCAGAAGCAGGACTTGAGCACAAGAGCATTCTCTCCTCCTGCCATTCTTCTCTTGCTGCAATGTACAATATCTTGCCACAGTGAAGTATTTTCCAAGGGCGGCATGTCATAAGGTGGACTGGTTTTATAAGCAAATAGCATATTGTGTTTGTCTTGTTTACATTCTGTATTTAATACACGACAATTAGGTAGTCGTTCATCAGTGTAGGATCAGGCATAGCCAAACTTGGCCCTCCAGCTGTTTTGGGACTACAACTCCCATCATCCCTAGCTAACAGGACCAGTGGTCAGGGATGATGGGAATTGTAGTCACAAAACATCTGGAGGGCCAAGTTTGGCCATGCCTGGTGTAGGTAAACTCCATAAAGCAGTCCAGCTGACATACCTGAACATTTGGGTTCAATGGGACTAAGGACTGCAGCTCTCCCTATATAGTTAGACAGCTTAAATCGTTGATATCAATGGCACTGAAGGAGCCCTATTTGCAGGATTGCAACCTAAAGAAAATTAAGCCCTAATGACCTCAACAGCATTTACTTATAAGTTTAAATAACCTTAAATAGTCATCCAGCTTAACTGGTCTGTAGAGTGGGTATTTAAAACATTTACAAATATAGGAGCAGTTTATACAGTATAAGAAAAAGGCGGTAGTACAATCAAGATCTGCAGCATGACATCCTGGAGCTTTTTTGTTGCCCTTTGAAAGAAAACAAATACATATTGTTGTTTCATTTGTACTTGTATTGAATGGACTTCATAGTTTTTAAAAACACACATCTTGGGCAAAGCTGGAATATTACAAATACAGTACACTCTGTACTGCTGACTTAATCAAGCTATTTATACTATCCTGGCTACATCTGTTCCGAGAAGGATGGTACACCTCATAGTGAAAAACCTCTCATTAAAATTTCTCTGACAGAACAGGTTCTCTTAAAACAGAGCTCCCACTGACATCTGTATGGAAATACCCAGCTTCTTATAGTTTCTAGAAATGTACAAGCAGCATGAAATCCCTCATATTAGGAAAAAAACAAACAGAGAAAACACCTTTGCTTAGACATCACAAACTGTGAAATGTTTATTTTTAAAAGCCTTTTAAAATTCATTTCAATAATCCATTCTAAAAGAAAACTCCTAGAAATACTTGAAGTGGGATGTCACTGTGCAGTAAATTTTGCTTGTAAATATGGTACGAAAAAAGCTTGAACACCATTTACCGCTAGACTTTTAGCTGTAGCTAATAAATTGCTGCTCAGACACAAAGCACTAAAATGAGAAGAAAAAGCATTGTGGCTCTGCATCAAACAAGGGGAAATATAACACATCTTACTTGATGATGCTTTAGCAGAAAATATTTGATATAACTATCTACTGCCAATTAAAAAATTAAATAATCTTACAGCTAGTGCAACAATCCTCCCAGGAATTCATGAGAAAAAGGCACTCCAACCTTCGCAAATGCCACATTTCACATTTGTTTTCACACTAGATGTGCTCAAGCACCATTAACAACATTTAAACACCAACAATAATTTACAAGTTTGTGGCTAGGGCAAGCTTATATTCTCTCTCAGTTGTGAACTGTAACAACACAGTATCAGCTTTATCTGCGGGTTTCTTGTACTTCTGATCGGTAAAGAAGTCAAGGTATTTTAAATCAATATTAAATAATGTCATTTAGAATAATTTAAAATTGTCAACCCACTTAAAATGTGCACAAGTGTTTTATAGGTTTTCTAGATAAACCATGCATTGGCAGTTAACATTAAAAGGGGATATTGCACATAACTTCACTAAAAATATGTCCCTACTGAAAAATGAATGCCAATACAAACATAATTCAGAAGGAAAACTGAGAAATCAGTATTTGGGATAATGTAAAACTGGAAAATGCAGAGGAAGTTAAACTTCTCAAGTTTTACAGGCATGCACAAAATCTAATAGGAAAAATGATTAAATATATCTTACTGTGGTTAATATTCAATGTTAGTCATACTCAGAGTAGACACATCAAGTCCACTGATTTCAATGGGTCAACTTGGGTTATGACTAATGTTGGACATCACCCTTTTGCATTAAAACCATCTCTTTACCATCATAAGTCATATACAAGCTGCAATCTCTAACATACTTACTTGTATGCCCTACTGATTCCAATGGAGTGTATTTATCAGTGAGTGTATTTTAGAATGGCAACCATGCTAACTTATGAATTGGAGGACTTTATCAGGGACATACATAAATAGGGAAGGCATCCTCAGCTGCTTTGTAACAGAAGTCTGGAGTATCTGAAAATAGCCCTAAAGCACAACAGTACATGCTTTTTGCCTCAATGCCACTATTTAATCATTCTCCAGGACAACCATTCAGAAGTTCATTTTGGGATTGGTCTTGTCAGCCAACGTGCAGCATTAAAACAAACAAATGAAGACATTCCCTTTCTTAAAACATCTGTATGTTAGAATTGCTGCTTCCACTTCTAATGTCATCAGATTTATGACATCATTTCCTCAATGTCTCCCTTGAGCATGCAAGTTTGGAACATTTCAAAGCTCTACGTAGTTCAACTTTGGTAAGAAGGAGTATAGTCTGGCCTTCTGGTTTGAATAATTTTTGGTTTGGGTTTTGCTTTCTTGGCGTCTTTTTTCTCCGCTTCTGCCTCACGTTCTTCATTCGTGTCACACACGTGGACAACAACACTGGGAGTAGTTTCTGTTGCAGCATGAAGTTCATACTGGTCCCCTAAAATGTTTTTAAAAATAGCAACAGTGGTAAGACAACTGTAGATATAAAATACTTGTACATTTCCCCCAGTAGAACTAATAGCTCTGTGTTGTGGTGAGGAAAGGGAGGCATTAGAGCTTCTTTCCCTGCTCCTCTTCCCAGGTCTTCAGAGCAGTTGCATGGAGCAGCTCATTGTTTATTTTTAAACAGTGGGATAACATGATCATGGATTACCCCTTTTTAATCCTGATTGCTACCTCTCAACTCCCAGTTATGAACTCACAAATCATCAATAGTTTCTCACATCCTGGGGAGCTATGGGGTGTTTTATTCTCCTTTTCAAATTTTGCTTCTTCAGCAAGTGAAAGTTATGATTAACAAGCAAATGTAACGCAGAATCAACATATATACTATCAGCAAATTTATAAACTTCAGCTGGTTTAGATTCCCCCAGTATTATCCCCTCTATCTGCAATGTTCAGAGATGAGTGACAATCTCTATGTGGCCAAAATGGCAGCACTCACACAGAAAGTGTGTGGCCTGACTCAGGGGAACCCTGACATTTGCAGAATTACAAAGATCTTTAGAGAGAGAGAAAAATCCTGAAGGTTCAAAAAAGACCACATAATCCAATAAGGACTGAGACACGCAGAATAGTAATAAAATACTGCATGTTTCATGGTTAAGGTAAATGGAAAATGTGGGGAAAGGGAATGGCTGGCTGGAACCCTGCAAGGGGGCAATCTGCACTGCAACATTTTGTTGCAGGCCACACTTGTCCATTAATTGTACCTTCATGTGACCATACTAGTGCAATCGTTCTTACTAAGCCTCTCTGCAAGATCAGCCTTGCATTAAAACACTTGCCCGGTAACCACAGGCAAGAAGGAATTCTAGGCAAGTGAGTGTGGGGGCTGGTGGAAGAGGGATGAAGCATTCATTCCATGTGTTATGTTTGTACCTACTGCAGAAACTAAGCGGGCTGCTGAAGGAGTGAAGGCCACATTCATACCATACAGAAGTCATGCCTTCTGCCAAAGGATCTTGAGAGCTGTAGTTTGTTAAGGGTGCTGAGAGTTGTCAGAATACAGCTTTTCGCCTCACAGAGCTACAATTCCCGGAGCTCTCTGTGAAGAGGAATTGTGAAATGTTTCCGAAAACTAATTCGGTGAAGACAATAGAGGTCTCCTAACAACTCTCAATTCAGATCACAGGTGTTATTGTGAATAAGTTCAATTCTTATGCAGCCACACCCATTACAGTAAATCAACAATAAAAGGAAAATTAACTTGAGCCATTACACTTTAGGCATATATGCCTCTTACCTGGTCCTAGTTTGGAGATCGCATATAAAAGATCGTAGTTAATGGCAGGTGTAGCATCATCAGACTGAGTCCAACCAACAGGGGGAGAAGATGGAGGTGAAATCAGAAATTGTTTTTCTGGATCTGGTGGTGCTAAGCGTGAACTTCCAATATGCAAAGTCTGGAGAGATGAAACAGATTTTTATTTTTTACTTTGATTTTTTAAAAAGCACATGCATGGAATACAAATATGTCGTGCTTATGGCAGAGGTATGTAATGGTATTGGATCCAGTGGATTGGATCCAGTGGACTGGATCCAGAGTCAGTTATGCTTAGAATAATCTGTCCCTCTGATTTCAATGGTCTGTTCTAAGCATGACTAAGTGTGGATCCAATCCATTGGGCTGACAATATTAGGTTAATGAAACCTGGAACTTTCTGCACCCACCTGGTATATAGAGATAATGATAGAACATTTTAAAAAACAACCCAAAAGATAAAAAATAAAATGATACTGAAGTTTGGTCTTTAAGATATAATCTTATGATTCCTGGGAAGATGGATCACTCTGTCCCTCAGCCTGCTGCATTTCCATACTGGCTGCAGGGAACTTTAAAAAAATCTTCCCTTGTAGCCAGCGTGGGGATGTAGGCTAGTAAAACAAATGGGAGGCCAGAAACTTTTGTGAGCTCATTTACAAGGCTGTCTTAACTAGAAGAAGAATTCAAGAGCAGAATAAAGACTGCTTCTAATGAAGCATTTTGAACTTAATTGTGAGTATACACATGTATAGATCAGATTCCCTTCTTTCTAAGTCTCTTCCTTCTAGATACTTGCAAATACCTGGGAATCCTCTTCTAGTTACAGCTTACATGTATTTTAAAAAGAAAAAGTCACAATTTCTAGATTGTATGTGACCGTCACAATTCACAACTTTTCTCTTACTGATATCTTATTGTATTCATGCACTTTCTAATGTTTTTATATATTATTTTGTATAGAAATTGTATAGAAATTGTAGTTACAAATTTGTTGTATGCCGCCCAGATTCCATAACTAACTAATCTGCTCAATGATCTCACTCTTTTTTGTTGAGGTTTTTTTTAATATACATAAAAATAAAATGTGTCTGAAATGGACATTCAGATTAATCCCACTTCAGCTTCCATGATTTTCTTTAGAAATCTCTGAGAAAGCTTATCTGGTTGCACTTTCAAATAACACAAGATAGAAAATAAAAGCTTGTCCTCTTTCAATACAAATGATTTGGGAAATCATACATAAAATACAGTTATTCCTCATATCTCCTCTCCTGAGGTTCCACAGTGTCTGTCAGTGACATGATCAAAAGAAGCAATCCTTAAGGACTGTGTCTTATAACAGAACACTTCAATACCATTAAAGAAGTAGAGCAAGTGCCAGATCTCCTAACAGCTTAGCTTTAAAGTGGTGACCAGAAAACTGCCTAAGCAAATCCATATCATTAGAGCCTTAGTGAAAATGAAAATGGTACTGGAATGTGTGATGTCATCCTTTCTTGGAAGCGGTACTTTAAGAACACATCAAAAGTAGCAGGCGTCACAATTCAACTGCTCAGATCACTGCAAAGTAGTTCTATGAAAGACAGGTGGTTTATGAAAAGATTCTGTAACATATTGTAATTTTTGAGTTTGCATAACAGCCCTGCTTAGCTCTGAAGCTCAATAGGTGGATCACTTTCATTCAACCCACCCTACTGCACCGGGTTGTTGTGGGGCGAGAATGCTTTACTCAAGAGTTCACTGGAGGAAGGATGTGAAATGAAACTGGCAACAATGCAATTAAATGTTTACCAAGTTGGTTTCTCTGTCTTACCTG
Source organism: Podarcis pityusensis (assembly GCF_964106645.2). Classification (NCBI taxonomy): domain Eukaryota; kingdom Metazoa; phylum Chordata; class Lepidosauria; order Squamata; family Lacertidae; genus Podarcis; species Podarcis pityusensis. The sequence goes on from NC_138027.1 coordinate 53,456,738, forward strand.
AGCAAAATACAATTTCAATTCCTTTCCAAGAAATTCTTTCTTGTGTAACTGTATTTTAACGTCAGCTGCTGACAAAGGGTCACTGAAGTTTATCCGTACTCTTTTAAAACTTTTAAAATACTGAAATGTGACATCTTTGTCATATGTTCTAAAGAGTGCTTCAAATCTTGCCTGAAAGACAAATGGAATATTTTGTTAAAAAGCTATATTGTATTGCATAAACGATTAAAAATTATTTCAGTGGCCTACTAGACTTGTTTGCAAAGCTACAACCAAGTACTTGTAAATATTATCCCTCCCCTCCCTGTGGGGAATTTGTGTCCCTGGACCTAAACAAATACACAAGGGAACTTTTGGGGTTTTTTTGCAACTTTTGGGCTCTGGGGGATAGTGTATTATATAGCTTTTTCTCTTCTGCCAGTGCCACACCTCTATTTGCAGGGAACTTGATACTCAAACCGCAATTCAGTTATGTGGGTTAAAATGTTTCCATTCCAGCTATTTCACTCAAGGATATGTGCAATCAGCCTGATAACCAAAAGGTAGAATTCAAGAGGTAAGCCCTAATGGCTTTAAGCAACAAGTCATCACTGTACCATGCAATAAACCCAAGAAAACACAAACCCTTTGCTAGATTGATGAGAATCAGTATCAATTAATATGTATTAATAGGAAACATGCCTTTGAATATAGTCTTTTTTCCTGATTGGTTCTGTATCTTTAACAATTACATGAAGTGAATGTGTCAGCCTTCTTTTTCATGATGCCAGGAAAATCTACACTAGCTGAAACTACCATGCAGCTGCTAAAAAACAATGTGTGACCCTATGTAGCAAGCGTGAACGCACAGATGCTATAGAGCACAAGTTTCCAATCCAGAGTGCTTCAGAACTTAAGAAACATACAGAACCAGTGTGGTGGGGGGAAGGCTGTGGCTGGATGAAGAAATAGTGAAGATACAGGTGTGGTGGTTATCTAGTTTTCATTTTAAAAAACAGCAAAAAAACCCAGAAAGTCTGAAAAAAGACAATTGCTTCTGACCCCAAATAACAAATAATCTGTGGAACTTCAGGTGTGGCAAATCCGCCACCAGCTGACAGCTCCATACCGTAGTGATGCATGCTTAGCACATGTGTTACTGAAACTTTCAGGCAACTAACCAACTCAAATTTATTTATGCATCATTCACAGAGGTGTTTGCCATTTAATATTGAGAATAAGGAAACTAGGAGTGGAGTTTGAGGAGGAGACAATGGTTCTTAATCACATTAGCTGAGCATTTATGTATGTTATAATTTCCTGTTTCACAAGCCATTAACAGGAACTGACTACAGTTTCTTTTGCCTATTATAATTATTGACTAACTTGTATGGAATCACAGAATACTGAACTTGCTGGGTTCAGTTAAGTCACAAGTCTATAACAGGTTTTTCATGAAGGAAATAACAAAACATTATTTCTTTAAACTTTCAAACAAGTATGTAACACATGGGAATACTATACAACTTTGTACAGAAAGTTGTCAGCCCAAAACTGAGCTACTTCTACAGAGAATGTGTTTTCATTCTACTAACAACTAGGCTTTTGTTATTAGCGTTTTGAAGTTTTGGTATAGTCTTTTTTTTAAAAAAAAGGCCAGGCACTGCACTTTTGAACAAGTTACAGTGAGCCCTGTTCAAAGTTTCAAACCCAGTTTCCACCCCATGCTACTTCCCCTCCACCTTACTTTCACAAATGAAAAGCTGGATGAAATTGTAAACAGTAAAGCTAAATTATTTAAACTAAAAGAATATTTAAAAGTCCACACTTACAGTTAGAAGTATCGAGAATTTGTAGACAGTTAACACAAAAGTACTTAAAGGATCATACAAATTACCTCACAGGAAATAGGAAGCTGCCTAAATCAGTTCATTAGTCCCATCTAGCCCAGTATTTTCAACACTGACTAGCAACAGCTCTCCACTGGTTCAGAAAGAGGTCTCTCCTGTCTTTACCTTGAGATGCTGGTGATTGAGCCTGGGAGCTTTTGAATGCCAAGCATGTACTCTGCCACTGAGCTACAACCCTAGCATAATCTTAAGGCATTATTGTAAGAATTTATAAAGCATACAGAAACACAAATGGACACCAGCTTCTGCAGTTTGGGATTATTTTGACATTGCCATATCAAGACCTAAACCTAGTCAGTCATTTGAACACACCTACATTTTTTCATTAACTATATTCCTCACCAGAAACAAAAATCTACAAAGCCTTACCCTAATTTCTGGTTGATTGAAAACCTTGTTGTCAGGAACACAAGCAATTAAGGAGCCAAAAATGTAATCAAAGTTCCTAAAATGCATCTTCTGCTCTCTTAAAGAATGCTAAGAGCTCAGTACAAGATCACCAAAAAGTCCTTTTTTGAAGAAGCAGTTTTGTACTGTAGAGTGAGAGTTTATAAAAAGGACCAAGTCCAGCCCCTCAACCAAAAAAAGAAAAAAAAGAAGGGGAAAAAAAAAGGTTTCAGAGCATCCTGTATGCGACAGCAAATTCCTGAACAAAGTCCTGCAGCATGCTTTCAGGCAGTCAGGGACAAAATATAAGCTTCAACTGGAAAGAGGTGACGTAAGCACATTAGTCAGTTTCCCTATGCTAATTAACTTTGCTCTGGAGAATGGAAAAAACAGCTGAGGTTTGCATAGGCAGCTGCTTTATCAACTCCTCTTGCAGCATAGTTTCCATTGGTAGTAATTCCATTTAGCACTCAGACAACATGCTCTTCACTTGAATGGGACAACCCACTTTAAGATGGAAAAAGTTACTGTTTGAGGACCAAGGTTTAGTGCAATAAACAGCAATTAGCTGGCAGAAAACATTGCAAAGTTTTGGAAAGCATACTAAATCTTAGTCACGGTGAAACTCAATCCTCCCGATGTTTACCCGGAACCAGGTCCCTCTGGACTAAATGGGACTTACTCCCAAGTGTGTGTAGGACTTCAGGCTTGTACTTTCCAGAGTTAACTGAATTCTTTAATGAAGGCTGAAGAAAGCCTCTTTTGAAGTGTTCCTGTGTCACACAAAATGTTTCAAACGCTGGAAGAATCCATTTCCCTTTGAAGTCTGTTACGTTCTTCCACTTCTCCTTTCCAAAAACAACCCTCAAAGGAAAAGTGTGATTTTTTAAACACTGTTTACTAATTTATTTTTCATATGCAGGTGACTCTCAGCTTACACAGGGGTTATGTTCCAGGAATAGCACATAAAGCCCAAATTTATGTACAGTCAAAAACATATTGGGGTCAGTGGTGGGTGGGATTGCCAGTGTGGATGTTCCCTCTTTCTTTCTTTCTTTCTTTCTTTCTTTCTTTCTTTCTTTCTTTCTTTCTTTCTGTAAAGCTGAATGTGCACAAGATAACTGTGTGTAAAATGTGAGTTATCTGTATCCTACTCTGAATTGAAAATAGGATACTGGGCCACTAACAACTTCAGTGGCATCCTGTGCAATGCTACCCCCGCCCCCCAACAACTTCTTGCACTCCATTCTACAGCACTGTTTTGACGCGTCTTACAACCCAGTGCCCAGTGTGACTGAACTGGTCACACTATCCTAAAACTGCCTCTGAGCCAAGTACAGTGGTACCATGGTACCTTGGTTCTCGAATTTAATCCATTCCAGGAGGCCATTCGACTCCCGGAATGGTTCGAAAATGAAGGCATGGCTTCTGATTGGCTGCAGGAGCTTCCTGCACTCAATCGGAAGCCACAGAAGCCGCGTCGGACATTCGGCTTCCAGAAAACTTTCGCAAACCGGAACACTCACTTCCGGGTTTGCGACATTTGGGAGCCAATTTGTTCGACTACCAAGTTAACCACTGTACCCAATATTCTTACACTAAGTCAAATATATGAGCTGGGTCTTGTTGCAGAGTATCTACAGTGAACTGTGGCCTGAAAGGGGAAACAATTCTCATGTCTATCAGCTTGGGAAACCATAACCCGCTAGGGCACTATGGGAGGATTAAGATTACCCAAACCTTTCCGATCTTGATCACGTGTGCCCAGGAGCAGTAGAGGTGGGAATACAGACATGAGGCCCCTGGGCAATTCTTAAAACATCCACTCCAAATGGCAATAGATACACGTGCCTATTGAAAAACAGGTTTCTTGTTGACTCTGGAGGCAAACAGATCCACTTTAGATAGGCAAGCCTAAACCTCACAGTTCATGAGTACAAAGCAGAAACCTGAATAGATAAAAAAAAAGAGTGCCCTTTGAAATTCCTTCCCCACCCTCCTCCCCATCATAATCTTTCCAACTTATGCAAGCTTGAAGTATTGCAAAATGGTAAGGGACTAACATGAAAGTATGGTACAGGAAGGAGAAATCAAGCCTTTATCCTAAAAGTAGTAAAATCAGATTTTCATAATTTACTTTTATCCCCCTTCACTTTCTGTCATTCAGCCTCAAAGATGTCACTTGACATCTATATACTCACATCACATGCTAATCCATGCTTTTCACAAAACATTTTTGATTCCTGTTCTTCCTCAAGTAGCTTCAGCTTTTACTTTTATTAAATGATGATCGCAATCAAAATGCACTTGATCAAGTGTACTGAACAAGAAGTCATATTAAAATGGGAATTTCTCACTGCTACCAATAAGAGGTAACCGTACAGAGTCTGTATGGGCTTCATATTACCATTTAAAGATTGAAACAAACAGTGGACATGACTTAAAGACTACATCATGTTCTCAAAAAATCTTTCCCTTTATTGTTTCCTTCAATATTCACCCTGAGCAAAAGTTTTGGGTACCTTGAAATCTCACTCACTGAATTGTGAACATCATTTGGCTCCAGTAATAATATAATTTAATACCCTTGTGAATTTCTTTCTAATAGGTCATCACTGCTACGTGCTTTCTATGTGGAAGAGAAAAGCAACAAATTTTAATTAATAAAATTATCCTGCTACTTACTAAGTTTATTTGGTAAGGATATTTTAAAAAACATGTTATACTTTGTTCATGTTTGTTTCGCTTTTTCAGGAAGAATACCTATGAAAAGTTAATTTAGTAGCAATGGAATATGTAGCAGCAAATAGTTTTATATGAAAGAATGATGAAACAGTATGCAAGGAGTAACATTTGTTTCTTGGTGAAACAATGTGTCACTGAAGACATTAAGAAACCAGAAGCTGGTATTGCAGTTTGTGGGGAATTATTTCAATGGCTTCTTTTCTACAGTTTCCTGCTCCACTGCAGAGAGAAAAAACAGTATTTGAAGAGGACACAAGACAGTTAAAGCTAGGGACGGAGATCCCAACTAAAGCATCCAAATATTGAGTAAGATTGTGAATTCCCCAGAACTCAAGACTGGGTTTTTTAAAAACTGAAAAACCGAGAGTAGGGGAGAAGGGGCATACAAAGCAAGAGGTATGGAGAAGCTCAAGACTGAAATTTGTAACAGTTTTAAGATGGAGCGCTGTATGTGTCATGTAGTGGAACCTCGAGTTGCGGACGTAATCCGTCCCGGAGGCACATCCGCAACCTGAAGCGTTTGCATCCAGAAGTGTTACGTCTGCGCACGCGTGCAGCGCAATTTAGCACTTCTGCGCATCTGGCGAAACCTGGAAGTAACACGTTCTGGTACTTCCAGGTTGCCGCAGGATATAACGCGAAAAGACGCAACATGAAGCAGACGCAACATGAGGTATTACTGTACATTAGATTGCGCTGGGTGCAAAACAGACTTCAGGTTGCATCAAGAGCTACTGGGACAAATGAAACACCAAGACCATTTTCTTTTTGAAAATATAGAAGTAATGTGGCAGCCCTTAAAGAAGATTAATTTTATGAGGTATGCTAAGTAAATATTCATTGGAAGTAGAGGTCAGTACTACAACCTAGTGGTTAGAGGGCATGCAATTTTCCTAAGCGAAGCAAAGGCATTTCTTTCAGATCTGAAATCCTCTCCAGGGTTTTGCATTCTCCAAAACATGCAAATTGTGTGTGTTTTGGAGATTAATGCTCTTGGCTAGTTAACTGGGTCAAGGCAGAGTAAGATGTGTGGCAGCATCATTTCTAAAAGGAGGCTACTTCAGAGTTATCGTCCTCCTTGGCTCAAAGATAAAGAATCACCACTGCTAGCCTTCCTCCTTCAGTCACTGGGCAGACACAACAGGGGTGGCGATCCAAGTGCATACATAACAGCTCCTGCCTTCTCAATGGGTGGCGGACAACTCTGCAGCTGTAGCTGGAAAGGAAAGAAGTGGTCTGACTGGATCAGGGGAGAGAATGGATAACTTGCTGGGGAAGAAGAAGTGTCAGGAGCCTATGGGGGGAAAGGCACTATGGTAAATGTCTGCTGAAAATGGGAGAGGGAGGATTTATATGAAGATGAATGCATTTCTGATTGCATGGTATGCTAGCAAAATGTGTGTGTGTGTGTGTGTGTGTGTGTGTGTGTGTGTGTGTTTAACTTCTAAAGGAAAGGTTCTGGGCTCAGCCCTGTGTGAAGGCTACATTATTCTATCCTCTGAACAGGAGTGTTGGGAGGATTAAGTGGCAGAAAGAAAAAATGATGCATATGCTTAGTGACACTTTGTTCACATATTCTGGAACACAGTCCTGTATTGGGAAACATTCTCTGATTAAATTACGATGAACCCTAGCATTCTTAAAACTGAATCACTCCACCCCTGTGTACACTAATAAAGGGAATAGGAGATGTAAGGGCACACACACTGCATGTGCACTGAGAACAGGAGCTTCTGTTTATCCTTCTCCTTTCTTCATCTTTGCCAGGAAGCACAGCCAGATACACTTCATGGCCCGGATATAAACACCCAATGAGAGGAGGTGATGCACAGGTCAATTTGCACCATCCCATTGTACTACATAACCTTTGCTCCCTTCTTTTGGCAATGGCACTCCAAGGATACCCGCCATTTAGCACAATGCTGAAGAAAGGACCTACGAGGAGGGCTTGCAGGGGGGAAAGCCCTCTGCCCTCTAATTCCATGGTGGTATTATCAGTGGAGTAGGCTGGACACAAAAAATGAAACTGTGTAGGCTGTAGGTTGGTGAACTCATGGAGGTTAGGCAGACCTCCAGATGTAAGGGCTGAACTTTGAATACCATTTAAAAAGAAAAACATTTAACTCTTTCACAGCCAGTAGTTTAACAACAAAACAAAACATTTTTTAAAAAGCCATCCAGAGAACAGGCCTGTAAAATTTTGAACTGAAAATCGCTTGCAAGAGTGACAAAGTAAAAGTAAGCTTTCTCCAAGATATTCAAAAGACATATTATAAAACTTCTAGATTAATTGATTGGTGTATTAAAAAAGAGGAGCATGAGGTATTCTCTCCACTCATACAACCAGGGGGAAACCAGTCTGATGTTTTACTATGTATTGTTGAAATATCAATTCTAGGGAAAATTGTGGGGAACGTGATTAACAGTGGTTTGCCTTGAAATACAAGGCAACCCTTGGAAATCTCGGCTAAAAACAGTAACTAATCTCCAAACTAGGTATGGGCAATAGAAGATACTGGCTCAATGATTGGGAGGAGGGGGAAGAGAGAGATTAAAACAGGGGTCGGCAAGGTTTACCTCGCCTGGGCCAGTTCACTCCAGCGGAGATCCCTCCGTGGGCCGGATCGCGCGCACACGGCCACGATTTCCAGCGTCTTCCATCTCCCCAGACACGATTTCCAGCATCTGCATCTGCACAGACGTTTTGGCATCTGAGCATGCACAGACGTGATTTCCGGCACCGCGGCAGTGAGTCCCTGCACTGCGCTGCGCCAGTTTAGCACAGTGTGCAGGGACTCTCTGAGCGGGCAGCTCGGTTTGGGGGCGGCTCGTGGGCTGGTTAAACCCATGGGTTTAACCTTAGGTTGCCTACCCCTGGATTAAAACAACTAATTTCTACTCATAGGAGGGGCTCTACTGTTCTGAAGCAGTCATTGTAAAAGCTCTCATCCAGCCTTTTACTGTTTGAACTTTGCATACAGATTGCACAGACAATACAATCTATTACCATGGTAGTTAAAACAGAGCAGGTTTCATACAGCTGTGCCTTCCAACACCTATTTTAAGTTAGGCACTGGTGTTCTGTACTGCCTGAAGCTTCTGTCATCTTCAAAGGTTGTCAGATATGAAGTAATCAGACTAAAAAACTACAGTAGCACAGATCAGCATATGACAGTTTGACATATCCAATAAAATAAAAGCCTCCAAAATGAGTCAACAATGGAAATCGGGACCCGTAACAACAAATCTGGTCTGCTTCTTTAAAAAGTAGATCCAGATCTAGGACTGCTATTACCCAATATAAGGTTACAGAAACTGCATTAATCACAGACCGCCTAATCTGCTCAAATTCAGGGTAGATAGAAACAAAACGATTTAAAACAGTCTTAATTTACAGCAATCCACCCTGCTTCAAATCACAAGCACTGCCTATCAGCATCACTCTGTCTTGTCTGGATTAAATTTAAACATACTTCCCCTCAGCCACTTGACCTCATCCAAACACTGGTTCAGGACAGAGATAGTTGCTTCTTTGTTAAACATATAGTCCACTGAGAACCAAAAGCTTTATATAGACATTAAACAGCATTTGAGATCAACACATAGCCCTGTGGAACCACAAACAAATTCCCAGAGAGGAAAGTCATGCCGAAAGGACCAAGTACAGTAAGTCCTTTTGAACAAAAGCAAACAAACCCACACGACCGCTTTCCTGCCAGATGTTCTAGGACTTCTAACAATTGCTATCATACATGGCTTTGTCAGAAAAGGATGTCTCACACCTTATCAGTAGATTTATGCAGATTTTTGAAAGACAATTATCAGTATATCTTAAGTACATACTAATCTAATGAAGTCACAGTAATGACAGTCAAGTTACCGTTAAGTTTCCAGATCTTCTCTTTTCACCACAGAGCATATTAAAGGTAAAGGGTAAAGGGAACCCTGACCATTAGGTCCAGTTGTGGCCGCCTCTGGGGTTGTGGCGCTCATCTCGCTTTATTGGCCGAGGGAGCCGGCGTACAGCTTCCGGGTCATGTGGCCAGCATGACTAAGCTGCTTCTAGTGAACCAGAGCAGCGCACGGAAACGCCGTTTACCTTCCCGCGGGAGCGGTACCTATTTATCTTTGCACTTTGACGTGCTTTCGAACTGCTAGGTTGGCAGGAGCTGGGACCGAGCAACGGGAGCTCACCCCGTCGTGGGGATTCGAATCGCCAACCTTCTGATCGGCAAGTCCTAGGCTCTGTGGTTTAACCCACATCACCACCCGTGTCCCACAAAGCATATTACTCATGTGTAAATGAGTAATTACAGTCTTTCAATTTTAAAAAGAATGCAAAACTTAATGTTTCCAAAACAATGAAAGTATCTGGTTGACTTTTGACCTGATCATGCAGGGCTATTCTTATCTTCTTTAAGTATGGTACCTAACAGAGCAGAAGTATTCAACACACACAGCTTTATCCATTCCTTTCATCTGTAAGCCAGGCTGTCACATCTCACTTTTATCTACTAAACAAGCTCCGCTTCACCTTCCCAGTTAAACTGCATTTTGTTTTTATATATCAATTCCTTGGAGAAGAGGTATGAAAACGGGAAAGTGTGTGTGTGTGTGTGTGTGTGTGTGTGTGTACACAGTGGATGACCACAATCCGTTCTGGAGGCCCGTCCTTATGGTGAAATGGGTCGCTGGGAGAGGCGCCGTTGTGTGTGAACGGTGATTGCCACTCCTGCACATGCACGATCAGCAGCAAACCTGCCGGTTACTTCCAGGTTTGTCGTGGTCGCAACTTGGAACGTCTGCAAGTGGAGGTGGTTGTAAGTAGAGGTTCTACTGTGTGTGTGTGTGTGTGTGTGTGTGAGAGAGAGAGAGAGAGAGAGAGAGAAACAGCTGTTCCTCTTCAATGTGGTGTGCATCTTATCACAACCAACAGACCAGGTGAAATTCCTTTACTGAGAGAGCCAGTGTGGTGTAGTGGTTAAGAGCGGTAGTCTCGTAATCTGGGGAACCAGGTTCGCGTCCCCGCTCCTCCACATGCAGCTGCTGGGTGACCTTGGGCCAGTCACACTTCTTTGAAGTCTCTCAGCCCCACTCACCTCACAGAGTGTTTGTTGTGAGGGAGGAAGGGAAAGGAGAATGTTAGCCGCTTTGAGACTCCTTAAAGGGAGTGAAAGGTGGGATATCAAATCCAAACTCTTCTTCTTCTTCTTCTTCTACTGGGGCTCAGGACCATCAGGATCCATGGAATTACTGTTGAATAGACACTAGATACCGGTGGAAGGTTTTAATATGAATGCAGTACAAGGAGTTAGGAAGTCTTTCATTTCCAGAATAGAGTCAGGATACAAGGGGCCTTGTACAACATTTACTCAGTATGCTTTCTTTGGAAAAGCTCCATGAACGTAGAGATACAGTATCTCCTACACCACTGGTCTTCAACGTGTGGTCTTCAACCAACTAGTGGCTCGCAGCCTGATCCAAGGTGGGTCATAACAGAAGCACAAATATCATGCAAATATGAGATAAAACTTAAAAGATTAAGAAATTGGTCCACCATATGCATATTTGGGTAAAAAAACCTGGGTCTGAAAAGGTTGAAGATACCTGTTCTACATAACCCTTAGATGTGCCTTTTCAAATGTAACCAATGAACAAATGAAACATTGGTACTTAAATCTAAAGGGACATGGGTGGCGCTGTGGTCTAAACCACCGAGCCTCTTGGGCTTGCCGATGAGAAAGTTGGCGGTTCGAATCCCCACAATGGGGTGAGCTCCTGTTGCTCTGTCCCACCTCCTGCCGACCTAGCAGTTCAAAAGAACGCCAGTGCAAGTAGATAAATAGGGTGTTTCCGTGCGTTCTGGTTTCCATCACGGTGTTCCGTTGCACCAGAAGCGGTTCAGTCATGCAGGCCACATGACCTGGAAAGCTGTCTGTGGACAAATGCCGGCTCCCTCGGCCTGAAAGGAAGATGAGTGCCGCCACCCCATAGTCGCCTTTGACTGGACCTAACTTTTGCCTACTTAAAACTGTAGGTTACTCAAGGAGGAGTACTACAGTTTTCATCTTAAGTCACCAGCATAATATCATAAAAGCACATGGATTACCCCAAAGAATCCTGAGATCTGCAGCTTACATCTCAAAGTACTATAATTCCTAGCACCCTTAACTACAGTTCGCTGGATTCTTTGGGGGAAGCCATGTGTTTTTCGATGTATTCGAAAAATGTATTTTTCAAATGTGACCTTAAAACATTAAAATGTTAAACAGTCCAAAACATATACACAGATTGAAGTTTGCCAAAGCTAACACGAAACCCATAAAATATGCATACACACACACCCTCCCTGGTGATAACTTGGTGAGTATTTTTCTGCTTTGGTGGCAAGTCTGGGGCAGGAGGGAGGGTGAAGATGCTTTTTTTTTTTAAGCTGCATATTTATTATTTTTAAAAAAGAGCTTGTTTGAGAGCAGTTAATGGACTATTAAGACACCTTTAGATGCTTATAAAACATCTTCAGAAGTCTCCCCCTTACCTTCTTAAAAATACTTTGCACGTTATTTTCCTAGGCTAAAAAAAAATCTGCAAGTGTTTTTCTTTACGTTAAAGTTTCCCATTTGAGGAAAGAATTAAGCATGGGAAGTTGCAACCAAGAGTGCTTGGGTGGGAGATTATGAACTAATTTGAAGAACTGGCCAGTAACTTCCTGCAGTCCTTTCTTATTAAACCACATGTACTACATTATAAAACTATGGAAAGTCACAATGTTTCCAGATAACAAAAAAATAAAAAATAAAAAATGCATAGCATTTTCCGTAAGTGATTCACAGCTATATTCCAGTTTCCAGACAAGCTGGAAAAACATTTCACACAGACTGCTCCCTTTTGGATGGAAAACACAGGAAACCTTTAAGAACATGTAGTCATGTTTATATCTGCTATAAATGCAGCTTGAGATGGGAACACAGGTCAAATCCTCCGATTCACTAAGCTATTGCTGCCATCCCAGTATACTTCACAATTTACTGACTTTTTATGGACCCTAGGCATAATCGCCTTCTTTCAGATTTGCTATGCTTACCAAGCACAAGGGAGAATGAGATCCAAGACTGCTTACTGAATTTTCTTCTCATTCATAGGTTCATTCATTCATCCTATAGAACTTAAACCATTTTTTTAAAGCATAGCAGTTATGAGCATATAAAGAAACAAAGCTATCCCCAGGTGTAGATCAGTGTACCTCACAAAATTAAATTTATTCACAGATTCAATCCCTGCCTCTGGAGACTTCAAGGAAGGGAGTTTCATTTCAGACAATGGTTCCCAAACTTTTTATCCCATAGACCTCTTAAAAATTGCTTAGGGTCTTTGTGGACCACCTAATGATTATTCTCTGGAGTGGTGCATCCCATTTCACTGCTTGAGGCAAAACAGGAAGTGCCCCTATAATGCCTCCACCAAAGCATCCCTTGCCTAGGTTGTACAGTGGCATAAAGCAAAGGTGATAACAGCAGGTTCTGGTGAAATTTTGGTGAGGGAAACTGGCACCAATACAACTAGCGGCAGCTGCTTCACCCTGCCTCATGGGTGCGCCAGCCCTGACTTTTCTGCATTTCAGAACCTCCAACTTAAGATGCGTAAAAAAGAGCAACCTTGCAGTATTATACCAATGTCATCTGATTAGGTTTGGGTGATGTATCGATACATCACCTAGTACTGGTTTGAGGGCCAGAGTGCAATGGCGCCTTCCTACACGATATACCTCTGGGTGAAGGCGCCATCACACTCTGGCCCTCAAACCAAGGGTGGAACGAGCCAATGCAGCTTGTTTTTTCCTTGGCGGGCTGGTTATGGAGCGACTCCTTCCAGTGGCTGGCACGTGGAGGAACGAGCTCCATTGGCCCCAGCCCTGCGAGTTGACGTGGTCAATGTAGCTCTTCCTCCCTCAGTTCACTTTCATTGTTTTTATTTTTTTAATGTTAATGCAGTAAAGCTGTTAACATAATAAATGCATAGCAATAGCTTTTGATCTCCTATTTAAGGCTGTGCCTGAAAAAGGAGCAGAGTTTTCTCAGGATCCCAGGGTTCATTCACGCAACACAAGACTACGCAATATGAATTAAATGTTTATGAGCAATGTTTTTCAGAATGGAAAATTTCCATGGAAAAAACATAGCACTGGACCTTCTGTAAGCATCACAGCTGAAAAGTGTCCCAAAGTGCTCTACAAGTCATGAATGAAACTTTTAAAAATTCTTTCCACCATCCACTTTTCAAAGGCAAAGGTCGTCAAGTCAGAGGTGTTGCTTTTTTAAAAAAATTGTTCTTTAATGACCCCAAGATTCATGACAAGCATTGAATCAATTTAACTAGAACACAATAAAACTATAATGGAATAAACTAATTCTAAACTAGAGGATAATATTCAAAAGATATTACTATTTATATTTTATTCTATTCAGAATGCTTCCCAAGCTATGTAAAGCAGTGCTGCACTGAGCTGTAATTGCATGGTGCAGTTGCACTTATGGGATACTACGCCTGTGTTGTTTGGAATCCTCAATAACTTAAAAGTCTATAGGAGAATTGCCCCTCTCCTGCCTAACACCATAAGTTATCTACTATGCAACAGTTGATTAAATGAAAGGGACCACTGCTTCTGACTCCTTGGTTGTATTAAATTAAATGAGATACGGTTTAACAATAATGATTCTTCTGTTTAAAACAGAAAACAACAATCAATGTACTTCAGAATAAGATGCTTTGATAAGACATCTTTATTGCTACTGCTATAACTGGGTTTAATTAATCTAAGTGATACATAGGCCTGACTAACTCACGTCTGTTCAATTATATCTTGATTTGTTTTCTGTTTAAGGGAGCTGCTTGAAGAATAATTTGGAATCTTGGCATGTATATTTACTTAAAATAATTTAGAGACCACCTTTCATTATAAAAATAAGGCAGTTTTAAAAACCCATTGAACACTCTCTCTCTCTCTCTCTCTCTCCCCAGTGGTACCTCAGGTTAAGTACTTAATTCGTTCCGGAGGTCCGTTCTTAACCTGAAACTGTTCTTAACTTGAAGCACCACTTTAGCTAATGGGGCTTCCCGCTGCCGCTGCTCCGCGGGAGCACGATTTCTGTTCTCATCCTGAAGCAAAGTTCTTAACCTGAGGTACTATTTCTGGGTTAGTGGAGTCTGTAACCTGAAACGTATGTAACCTGAAGCGTATGTAACCCGAGCTACCACTGTATATATATCTTCTGACATCCTCTGAAAATATATACCGGTAACTATATTTTCTGACAAAGAAATATCACTGAAAGTTGGGCCAGTTTACAAAAATTGTAACTCTTTTTTCATCTCATACCAGGGCTTTTTGATATGGAACCATCTTTTGTACAAAGCAGAATGAATGAAGATAAACTAGGATACCAGAATTACCCAGCGTTTGATAATTATTAGATAGGACAAGCTGCTACACCACACATTTGTCATTTTCTTAAGTATTAGCTCTTCTTCAAACTGGCATATCTTAAAACTACAAAAAGCGCAATTGGTACCTACACATATTCATTACTATTTTCTGTATACTGTATCTGCCTTCAGTTCAGTTATTGGAAACATAAAAGTATATTCAGTTCAGTGCTGACATGTAGTGCAGATCAGCCACTATGCAACATTACTAAGGCGATCAGGGCAATGGTCTTTAAAGCAACTGACAGTTAACTTCATGCAGCAGCTCACAAGAACTTCAGGATCTCAATTGTAAATCTCACCTACTTTTCCAACTACATTTATGAATGTAGTTGGTTAATTAATCTGAGTGACTTAAATTACTTGGTTTTGTTTCTTATTCAATTCTATATAAAAAACCACAGTTCTTATTGAAACTGCTCTTCTTGTCCTTCTTTCACTAACCTAATGGAAAATATATTTGAAAGATTGTGGTTTCCTGAAAAATATAGTTAAACATTGTAATTGCTGCTTCAGAACCCTTTTTACATAGAAGTGTAAATAAAACTTTAATAAACCCCCAGTGTTTTGTAACTGCTGATTTATTTATCTAGCAACAGAATACATGGATACAAGTGAAATTAAATGTTGAAATGTTTTCCCCAAAAACAATTCCTAGCTTATAATCAAACTTTGAAAACGCAACTACCAAAAGCAACATTAAAAAATAAAGTTTTCTATAAGAAAAACCTCTAAAATCCACAGTTGGGCAATACCTTTACTAGAACCAGTTTAATTGTCACAAAATAATGACCAAGCTTTTGAGCTCCCAAGGGACATTCAGACTGAAAATATTCTGCATCACAGAATTACTAAATTAGTTCAAAGGACAGTGTATAGCTTAGTTTTCTGAAGCACAGGATCAACTACCTGCATAACTATGATACTGCCAACCTCAGCAAGTAGTAACTAAATCATTATCAAATGACTGAATCTAAGACCTCAATTCTAACCCCACTGAAGGACCTATTTCTGAGCAGAGATGGTTAGGATTGTGCTGTAATTTATTAGCTTTGAAACAATACTTTATCTTTTCCTGTGGATGAGTAGGTATTTTAGAAAATGGCAAGCAACTTCTTCTATAAGTAAGAGTTTGTTAAGTACTGAATTAACATCCAAATTTGAAACGTACACTACTTCTACCAGGATCAACACCAACCACTGCCCCAAGGGTCTTATCATCAAAACAGTCTTCCCTCAACACCACTGTGCATACTGTCTAGATCAGTGGTTCCCAGTTAGCTAAGTACTGCATACCCCTGCTTTCAAAAAGCAAGCCATGGATCCCCTACTTAATTTTTTAAAAAATACCTCTATGGTAGTTTTTGCTATGTGAATGATGCCACGGACCTCCTGGGTGCATTATGTAGACCCCTTGGGGTCCACGGACCACCAACTGGGAACCACTGACATAGATAATAGATTTTTATTAACTTATGAAGCAATATTGATGGATTCTTCTGGATAAAGATGTATTAGCTACAACACCCGCTTTATGACAGGGGAGCCAGTGTGATGTAATGATTTGAGAGTTGGACTAGGGTCTGGGAGAGAAAGGGTTCAAATCCCCACTCAGCCATGAAGCTCACTGGGTGACCTTGGGCCAGTCACCACCTCTTAGTTTAACCTGCCTCACAGGGTTGTTGTGAGGATGAAATAGGGGGAGAACTATGCACACAACCTTAAGATCCTTGGAAGATAAAGGTGGTTAATTAATTAACCAACCAAAGGAAACTGCACAATCTTCCTAGCTAACTCATATATACTACCTGCTCATTTCTCTGGCTGCTTATGTTCAGATTTAACCTATAATTGAATCCATTATTTTTCTCACATCATTTGCATACCCTGGAACAGTGGGCAAAAGAGCAAGATTGGCTTAAAGTGGTGGGCTTTAAAAAAAACCTATTTAAATAGCAATATCAATATGCCTGGCACTTTGCAGAATACAGTTTGCAGAATTCCTGCTCTGAAGAAGTTGTGATCTAAAGTTCAACACAGGGGAAACAGGGGGGAGGAAACAGGGGCAAAAGAAAACAAGGAAGAATATGCAGTTGTTTCACTTGCATATGCTTAGATTTGGTTAGAGGCTTATCTGAAGTAGGGGTTGGACCCAAGGCTTAATGGGAAAGGCACGTTTTGAGGAGGGATTTGAAGAAAGTGAGCAGTAGGATCATAAAGGTATTCCCTTCCAAAACTATAAGCAGGCAATGTAAACTAAAAAATAATTGGAACTATTTCATTAGCAAATGGAATGCAGAGTGAAAGCTATGCTGATGTGCATACATGCTGATGGGCATACAATAAATTTTTTGTTCATTGGTTATATGCCAGACTGTTATGACCCCTTTTGGTGCTCTATTTGACTATTCAAGCTAGAAAAACTGGTTATTGAATCACTCTTTCACTATATATACTTGCAATATATACTAGAAGTGCTATTAAAGGAGTTTCTCCCCAGAGAACAGAGCCTCCCAATACACAACTGACCTTTAACATAAGTTGTCATATGATACCTTAAGGCTGGGCTGCTACAAACTAGCTGGTTAAGTACACAGTAACAAAGGATTAAGTGGAATAATCTTCTTAAAGCATCAAATGGAAACTTAGAATCATGCAAACTGCAAAGCTATAAATAACTGGTTTTCTCAAGCAAAGAAAAAAAATTCCAAGATATGTTAATGATTCATGGGTCAATTTCCTCAACTTTCCTATTATCCCCTTTCCCCTTACATTATATCCATCCAACTGCATACAAGAGGGCTAAGACATGTGGAAGTAACTTGAAAAGAGGTGGGGAGTTAAATCTCTCTATCTCCTGGCAGACAGATTAGGGGAAGGGGAAGGAAGGCCCTCCTGTTTACCAAGCATCTGACTAATAATCATCATCCGTGTTGGCTTCCTCTTGTTACTTCTCCTTAGCACTCCCAAGCTTCTAATGCTAAATTTAATTTTAATCTGAAAGAGACGTGACAGAAATCGTATCTGCAAGTATGTCTTTAATTGAGAGAGCTACTTAGTAGAAACTTGCAGATACAGTGGTACCTCGGGTTAAGTACTGTACTTAAATTGTTCCGGAGGTTCGTTCTTAACCTGAAACTGTTCTTAACCTGAAGCACCACTTTAGCTAATGGGACCTCCTGCTGCCGCCGCAGCGCCGGAACACAATTTCTGTTCTCATCCTGAAGCAAAGTTCTTAACCCGAGGTACTATTTCTGGAGCGTATGTAACCCGAGGTACCACTGTACTGTAGACAAAACTTTTAAAAGTTTATCTTAACAACTGCTAACTTCTAGGCAAGGGAACACTATTATGGCCTGAAAAAGCAAAGGTATACTAAATATGATCTTTAAGAAGAATCAAAATTATGGAAAGCTCTCTCTGGACTTGGCAGCCACAATTTTCAAACAGATCTTACTACTACCACCAGAATATAAATTTAACTATGTTACAGGGAGGTTGGGGGAAGCTTATTTAACTCAGGTGCTGCAGGTCCCAGAATTAATAATATTAACTAGTAATGCAGAAAAATACATTTTTTTAACTTTCCCAAACTGTTAATCATTCCTACATTTCTTGCAACTGGGGAAGTTGGTTGAGCATATACAAATTTAGAGGAAAAATCCATCTTGTGAGGTGCTGAAAACACACCACTCCATACTAATGTGGTTTGGAAACAGTAGTAAGCTCCAGAATTTGCCAGACCACATTACTAAAGTAAGATTTAAATGTGAAAGTGTAGAACAGGCTGTTTATTTGGTCACTCTGAAAATATAATAAATCTTAAAATATGAATAGAAATATGAAGGATGGGACAGAAAAGTTAAGGAGAAATCTTTCCATGCTACCTTCCCTAAAATGGGAACATATGAAGTTTGGGAGAAACTGGCACTCTCACGAAATAACTTCTCTTTCAAAATGATTACTGAAATATTTTTAAAGCAGTGTTTTAAAATAAGAAAAACAAAGGCTGCCTAAACACATGGATTTAACAAAAGAGTATTTGTAATCAATGTATTTTCTGTCATCCCTACAATAGATTGTGTTTAATCCAGAGAATCTTAAGTGGAAAAATAATAAATAAGGGAGTTTCCTCCTCACTGTAGCCTGCTACTCCTTAAAAATCTGCTCCAGAGTCAGAAGACTCTCTGTAATGGCGCAGGATAGGTTCAGGAAGGGTGTGTGTGTGTGTGTGTGTGTGTGTGTGTGTGAATAAGCCAAAACCAGGTAGAGAGACCATGTGCAAATAGATGTTCAAGGTACCTTCACTTGGTTTTGGCCACTTCCCATACTCCATCATTCCAAAGGGTTCTCTGACCTTCAAGAGCAGCTTTTCATAGGACACAGGGAGCTGCAAAGGTGGAGAGGAGGAACACCTGCCATTATGCTTGCACTTTTCTGAATCCAAGTTATGGAATCTTTACCATTGTCAAACTCATGTTTTCACGAAGAGAAAGAGGGGGACAATCTGAAGATTTTTCTCTAAGGATTATATAGGAGAACTTGAATCTGATCAAAAAATCTCCTCCTCTGCACATATATAACGAGAGTCCTGCTAGATCTAGTCTATCATTCTCTTCTTACAGTGGCCAACCAGATGCCTATGGGAAACCCACAAGCAGGACCTGAGTGTGACTGTACTCTCCCCACCTGCAGTGGAGGTTCAAAAGGAATAAGCTCAACATCCTAAGAGTTCCTGGAATATAGTGACAGCCTCCACATAGGCACCCAGAGGATCCTTGGATTGGCCAAGGACAAGTAAGCTGTGCTTGCTACCTCTCAGCCAAGACATCTCCCTCTGCAGCAGGCCCTGTGTGACTGCTTGTGCAGTGCCCTCTGCTGGTGAGAACATTCCAATGACGTGACAAAAACACACGTGCAAAGCTCAACCAGGGTAGTTTTTTAAGGGTGTGAGAAGTAGTTTCATCGCATCAAAACTTTGCAGACAAAAGTCAAGAGGCCTCTATTATTGATAGAACCCCACTGCCTGCCATCCACATGTTTCCTTTCAATGTTACAAATCAGAGGAATGCATGCCTTTATTGACTCCTCCCTATTCTAGCAAACAGACTGGATACTTGTCTATACAGGTATGGCATTTTAGCAAAGTTATAAAAGCTACTAAATATGCCACTAAATGGACCATGAGGCATTACAGAAATCTACTACATGGCCAGACCTTGCCCTATATACAACTCTGGTATATTCTTTAAGAAAAAGATAGTGGAAGTGAAAAGGGAGAAGGAAGGAGTAGATGATAATGGAAGTGGAAAACCTTTTATAGAGTTTTTTCCTTTTAATACTAAAAATTCAACTTCAAAAGGAAACCAAGGGTAATGGAATGGGGAAAATAGCATCATGAGTGGAATAAACTTGTATTTACCGTATTTTTCGCCCTATAGGACGCACTTTTTCCCCTCCAAGGGGAAATGTGTGTCCGTCCTATGGGGCGAATGCAGGCTTTCGCTGAAGCCTGGAGAGCGAGAGGCGTCGGTGCGCACCGACCCCTCTCGCTCTCCAGGCTTCAGGAAGCTATCTGCAAGCCTTGCGCACCCGGTGGGAGTTCCCGCCGGCTCACAAGGCTTGCGGGCAGCAGCCTGCAGCCCGGGGCGCCCTCTGGAGGGTGCCCTGTGCTTCGCGCAATGTCCGCAAGCCTTGCGAGCCCGGCGGGAGCCCGGCTTGCGGATAGCAGCCTGTTCTGGGGGTTGGGGAAGCTCGGGCTTCTCCCACCCCAGCACTGCGGCTGGGGGGGGGGGAATAATTTTTTATTATTTATTTCCCCCCAAAAAAACGAGGTGCGTCCTATGGGCCGGTGCGCCCTATAGGGCGAAAAATACGGTATCTTCCATATTTCTGGACTGGTCAAATGCTTGATTAATGTGCTAAAACTCTTTAAGAAATCGTTTAGCAGACCTCTTCAGAACTTTCCCATGTTTGCAAATTACTCTATTTTAAAAACAAGTGTGACCAGCAGTATGAAATATGATACTGCTGGAGAGCACAGTTTCACAGACATTTTGTGTCTCCTCACAAACATCTTAGCTACATTTTGCCTTCGGGAGATGAGCTAGCAAGGATCTAGTGAACCAGAATGAAATGCACATGGAAAGTTTCCAGCTGAAACAATCTACTGAAGGGATGGGGCTGCGAAACCTCAAGCCGCGGGCTAAATGCTGCCCCAGAGGCCTCTTTTTGTAGCCCTCGGGGACTCTCTAGAACAGCCTTTCTCAACCTGTGGGTCCCCAGATGCTGTTGAACTGCAACTCCCATCACCCCTAGCTAGCAAGGCCAGAGCTCAGGGATGATGGGAGTTGTAGTCCAACAACATCTGGGGACCCACAGGTTTTGAACCGCTGCTCTAGAACTACACTATTCACTGGCCCTGCTCCATGTCTTTCTTGGGTGCTTTTGTCTGCTGGCTGGAATCTGTCTTTGAAAACTTAGAATGCCTGTTGTTTGTCTGGATGGGGTGTGTGTGTGTGTGTGAGAGAGAGAGAGAGAGAGAGAGAGAGAAAACACCTCTGACTTTTGTATGGCTGGAATTTAGCCTCTTGGACAAAAGCAATAGTCCCACACACTACTGGCATGAGGCCCCCCAGAAGGTTGCCCCTGAGAGTGAAGACTTGGGCTGACATGGACAAGAGGGTGCCCACACTCCCTGCACCTGGGGTGGCTAACCAATGACCAATCAAATGTTGTTGGGACTCCCAACTCTCATCAGCCCCAGCCCACAGGTGGTGGGAGTTGTACTCCAGCAACATCTGGAGGTCCACAGGTTAGCCACCCCTACTCTACACACTAGCCTGGAAACGCCACCTGACATTGTTAACACTGAACCTTCTGCCAGTTCCTAACCTAATCGAAGGAATACCGTATCACCTATTGCTTGGCCTTTGAGAGCCCCGAGATCCTGAGTTTCCTTTAGAAGTAGCACTTTAAACTTTACGTAAAACCTTGACTCTCTTAGTTAAGCAGGAACCAAATAACAGTCATTCTCTTGGTGTACCTACTCTTTTGCAACCTTTGTTTTTAAATCTTCAGTCAAGTCTTTGATTAAGAGTTCAGTGAGATTCATGGGGCCTATCAATCATCTGCCAGGACCTTATGGTGCAGGGCAAATAAGCAATCCAAAAAAATTACTACTACTAATAATAATAATACTGATAAGCAGCAAGAAGACTGTGGGCAGGGTGGGGATTGGGTGGCAACAGCTTTGCAATAAATTTAAGTCTGTGCTACTGAGACTCAAAGAAACAAACCCTTTTCTGTTGCATGAGTTAGCAGTAAAAAAAAAAAAGGAAATAGCGGGGGGGGGGAACAATTAATGGCTGACAGTGCTTATTTAGTTATTACTGAGAAAGGGGGTAGAAGGACAGAAAGCAACATCAGGATGTGAATAACGAACACAACCATGAGGAGTGGGAGGAAAAGGAGGGATAAATACTTCTCACACGATAAGTCATGCCCACTATTTAAACATAATGGAAAGCACAACTGAAAGAGTGCTATAACTCTCATGTGTCAATGCTTGCTTGCAGTTCTGGATACAGCAGAAAGCAGAACTGAAAGCTCTAAGAGTCCTTTGTCTGAAAGCACTCTAGGTTCTTTCAGCTCCATTCAGGCAAAGAGGCCATGGATACATATGACTAATATAGGTGTGAATAGCAAGTTAACCTTCTACGGGTCTGAAGGCTAGTAACTGCTGTGGCTATTTGGCAGGAGAGGTTGGTCAGATGTATAATTTATCTGGAATATATCTGACAAATTATACACACCAGCAAAAACAGAGTTTCAAAAGCACAAGCACTCTCTTTCAGACAAACTTTGCAAATACTGTAAGTGGTGTTACTTCACCCCCTTGTGGCTGATCCAAGCATAATTTTCAGGATTTGGAAATGAAATTAAGTGACTGCTAACAAGAATAAAGGATAGCATTCATATGGTACGGCTCAAGTGCTCCAAATGCATTGCATTAGTCAAGATGTAAAGAACCATGAAACTAGTTCTATAAGCTCACAGGAATTTTATGGCAATTCTCAAAACAGTAAGCCTCCAATCTATATGGCAACTGTTTAAAAAGCAAGTATATGATAATATGGGGGTCAAAGCAAAAAACAAAATCCTAACTGGTTCTCTGAATTCCAACTATTATCTTGGTAATCTTCATTACAGCCATTTAAGAACAGCAACAGCACCATATACGAAGGCTAGTGAATTTGAGTGGGATTAGATATGAACTGAGGATTGGTTGGTTAACACCCTTATGCACTATATTCAAGAAGGCTACCCTAGCACATATATCTATTTCCATGTCTTTCTGCAGTCTTGAAGTTGCCTAAAGCTTGGACTCACATTGGAATCATTTGAAATGTAACATTTTAAAAGTAAAACAGCACAGAATATATATTTGAAAATACAAGTTTGCATTTCTTAAGTGTACCTAGTATGGCTGCCGAGTATGTAAGTAGCTATGGCAACTATTAAGGTTATTTAAAAGGACTATAGATTTAGATCTTACAAAACCACATCTTAGTCCTAGAAGAAAAATACAGCAGTTTTATAGATAAACAAATTATCAGTTAGTAAGCTTATTGTTATTGTTGTTAGAGCAAGAGCCTGAACATTAAAAAATAAATAAAATTTGCTTTTAGTTCTTCATTCTTTGAAGCACCATGTAACAAAAACTGATGTATTACATTCTGTATGATTTTCCCCTCATGCATCTCAGGCAAAGGTATAGCTTTAGCTGATGGAAGGGACTAAGTAGGGAAGAGAGATAAAGCCAAACATTATGTTTGTTCCTGCCAAACATCTGACTGTAGGCAGAGATGCTAGAGTTACACTTTGCATATGATGGTATATGGAAACAGGAAGCAGGAAGGGGCACTTATGTTTCCTATTCTTCTCCTCCCGCAATATTTATACAGCAGCATGGCATTTAAAAATAGCAATATGTCATTTCGAAGGCCAGCCATGGTTACAACCTTTCATTCCTAACGATGTGAGGGTCAATTTGCGTCTTTCAAATGTAGGTTGATACATTTCAATTCACCTGCCTGACTCTTTGAACTACCTGGAAATATCAAAATTTAAGTCACATGTGGGAGATGGCAATAAAGCTCTGTATATGGACCAATGAATCAAAGATAACAACTGGAGACAATAATTTCCTCAAAGAGTGATGTAGGAATTGGCACTAAAAATGCAGAGGATCAATTTTAGAAATAAAATAACCAAGCAAGTGCTTCTATGCCAACCAACAGATATCAAAAGGGGGTATCTGCATAGTTAAGTAGGCAGAAAATACTTCCCCCCCCCAACAGGAATCCCTCAAAAATAGGTAGACCAAGAACTGTCAAGATACCTTGGCATCCTAGAACAGATCAGTGGTTCTAGTCCAATACACTTGTTCCTGCTTGGAGCTTTCTGCTACCAATAGTTTTATTGCATCACAGCACAGCAGCAGACTGGTCCAAGTAGCCCTCATATGGAGTGTGCTACGGGGCTCAGGCCAAGGGTACATCACATTTTGTTGCAGATTTCCTCATTAACATCCCCAAAGGCCTACAGTAGTGGTTTTGTACAAATTATGCTTAGCCTTTGTAAAAGTAAGGGCTCAGAGCTGTCCGATATAATTGCTGGCAAAATTCAGTAATCCTTGGGCCAGTACAACTCAGGACAAAAACTAAACACATGTCTGCACAGGATCAGGTCCTACTTAACAGGTAGCAGATGTACCACTGCAACCCTACAATACAAGCAGGCAGGGAATTGCAGTCCTTTCTGTTCTGTGGCCGGTCCCTTTTCCACAGGGCCAGCCCAAGACCTTTTGCTCTCTGAGGACAAGATGGTGTCCTGTCTCCATTCTACATATGGAATCTGACTGGCCTGGAAGCTGAATCTTACTTCAAAACTGGCAATCTGATAGCACGCTCCACACCACAACGGATGGCACGAGGCTAGATTCAGGGGCACAGGGCAGGTGGTGTGCGCCTCCCACACAGCTCTATCCTCCAACACTTCAGCAGCCCTCCCTGGCCCACAGCATCCGCCACCTGAGGCCACTGCCTCATTCTACCCAATGCTAGGGCCGGCCCTGAAAAAAAAAGCAGGGAGGTGAATCCTAGGAATCCTGCATGGGCAGCTGCCCTTTAGATACGCCCCAGGGGCAGCAGGGCACAGCTTCTGCCTTTCACGAAGAGCAAGCACAGGCCGCAAGAGGTCCTGCTATGTAAAACGTTTGCCTAATGAACGACAACTCATTGGAGAGGGCTGGGGGCGCCTTCTTGCAGAACCCCCCTCTGCCTCACATCCCCCCCACCAGAGACCCCGGCGTCGCTCTGCCTTATTTCACCGGTTTGTTTGTTTATTAGCCGTGTTCGCCTCCCGGAGGAGCCAGCCATCCCCGACTGAGAGCCCCTGCCGGCCGCGGGTGGTGCTGGCCGGGAGCGGGCGGGGCCTGCCCTTTCCGGAGCCCTTTCGCCCCCCCACTTCCAAACTCTCCTCTCCCCCCGGCCGGCTTCCAGGAGCCCCCTTCGCCCCCTCACCCACCTTGCAGGGTCCATCGGGGAAGAAGACGGCCAGGGGCAGGTTGCAGGCGATGAGCGCCGTGGGCAGGTCGCGCAGGGACACCGTCTCCATGTCGACGAAGCTCCACTCCGTGTCCCGCTCCTCAGCCTCGCCTTCGTCGTCGTCCTCCTCGTCGCCTTCTGGCTCCGTAATCGTCACGGTCACTCCCGCCGCCGCCGCCTTCTCCTCCTCCTCCTCTCCCGCCGCGGTTTCTGCCGGCTCCTCGCCTTCTTCCGCTTCTCCGGCTCGCGGTCTCTCCCTGCGGCCGCCGCCCCCCCGGTCCTCCATGCCGAGTTGAGGAGAGGAGCCGGGGGCGGGGACGAAGCCCGTCGGGCTCGGGCCTGGCCTGGCTGAGGCGGCGAGTCAGAGGGAGCGACGCCGACCAGCCGCCTCTTGCCGCCACTTCGGCCTTACAGTTTACCCTTTCTCCCTCAGCCCCAGGGGGCTAGATTGGCGACGGTCAACGGCTCAGGGCCCGGCCCTGCGGAGCCAATGAAACACCCGGGCTTTTACTTCAACAGGTGACCCGTCTTGAAGTGCCGTGGCGCTGCGGCAGCCATCTTGGGTTCGGGCAATACCCACATTGCCTCTTCCCCGCCTCGCGTTCCTTCGCCCCCGTTACGGTAAATCTCAAAGTGCCCACTTCGCCTCTTGGCAGGAGGAGCACGGATATAATTTATTCGACGTGGTGCCTGCGCTTGCAAAGAAGCAATTAAAGAATCGCTTTGGAAGGCGAACGGGAAAAGCAGTATAATTCTCTTTTAATCCTCAAAGGATCGCCTTTTCAAGGAATCATAACAGCACCTGAGATTCCAGCCTTCACAGGCCACGTTTTTAATCACAGGCATTGACATGGGTTATTGATCTGATTCCAGGGCAGTCCCACAGATTTGGGTACTTGCACTGCTGTATTCTCACAGCAGGGATCACTGCCTGAGAGCCCTCTCCTCCATAAAATAAAACGAAACAAACCCTTCCACTGCTGTATATGTAACTGACAGCTTGTTGTTTTCTTTCAATATAATTTTTATGCTGGAGTAGCTAAAATGTGACCATGTAGATATTTGTTGGACTCCAACTCCCATCAGCCTCAGTCAGCATGGCTAATAGCCAGGGATGGTAGAAGCTGTAGTCCAGCAACATCTGGAGGTTCACAAATTGGCCCCTATGGTGTTGGCTAGCTTCCCCCAAACTTATGTCACCCAGTCTCCAGGTGTTTTGGACTACAACTCCCATCAGCCCCAGCCAACATACTTGCACTGACAGGGACTTATGGGAGGTGCAGTCCAAAATATCTGGAAGATACCTTGGTTAGGGAAGACTGGTTTAGACTTATTCCTTCCAGTATATTGGAAGGAGTGCTTTTTGGATGGCCGCTTGTTTGTTATAAATAGTTTGTGGATTGAATTTGCATCTCATCCGTTCTCCAAGGAGTTCACAGTGGCGTACATGAGATTCTCACAACAATCCTGAAAGCTGCTAGTTGAGAACTCCAGCAGAAACCTTATCCTATAGCCATAAATAAAAATGTGATGTATAATAAATAAATCAATTATTTATACTTTCAAAACAGAGAAAGGCTAGCTATTTGTTTCTGTGACTACCCCTTTCTCAGCCTACAGCATTAGTACAACTACACCTGACTGCAGGGAAATGAATTTTGTAGAGAGAAAAACACCTGACCTTAAATTACTGTAATATCCAACTTAATAATTTATACTAAAAGATTGGCAGTGTTTATGCCAACAATCACAGCACTACTCCTTGGCTTTTAGTGCAGTTACTGCCAATGAAAGTTTCCTTGAAGATTGTTATGTCCCATACATGCCTGCTCAACTGCAAGGTCTATGGAACGAGCACTTTTACAAGGTTCTGCATTTTGCTGTGAAACACCCTGCCTGTTATCACTAAGCAGGAACCCTCATTATACTGTTTTAGATGCCCGCTAAAACCTTTAATTTTTTTTATTTCAGCAAGCCTACCCAGACATATATGCATCCAAGTTTTAAGGTTTGGTTCCCTTCCCCTCCCCCAATTACCAAACTGGTTTTGAAACTAAAGGAAACTTCATCTTGCTTTGAAGCTCCCTTGACTTTCAAAATCAGTTTGGTATTGGGAGGGGGGAATGGGGGAAAATTGTGAATGACCAGCAGTTCAAAGATACATCTCTGTTTGCACCCCAGGCTTTATTTCATGTCATATAGTCTCTTGAATCTAATTATATTTAATAGCCATATAGCTTTCAGTAACTCTAGAAGCCCATATCCATTTCAATATTTCCAAAAAGCAAATGGATAGCATCACTGCAATGTGAACATAATATCACATGACACAAATCAAATGTTTGTGAAACATTATTGTGCTAGTCTGAAGGTATTATGGCAAAGAATAGCAATTTCTTCTTATTTCTAATTAGGGATCCAAAATGCCAGAGCACAAGAGAGGGACATTAGCAGACTTGTTGCAATCCCAAGATTGTAGAAGTATAAAACACTGATGTGAAAAATTATAATGTGTAGAACCACAAAATGTGGACTGAGCATGCCAGGAGTGCCAGCTTGGCCCTGTTGGGTGCCTGGCATGGCCCTGGCACCAAAATTTGTGGGTGCCTGGCCACTTCATGGGGAGTTTTGTGGGTATTGGGCACCCAGGGCCAGAGGCGGAGGAAGGTGGATACGGTGGGTGAAGTCCACCCCAGGTGTCATCCGGGGTGTGTGTGTGACATAGCCCCCTGCCCCCCCAGGACGCTCACCATGGGTGGCGCACCCCTAGGACACCCCCCCGTATGCTCGATTCGGGCGGTGCACCCCTGGGACACTTGCTGCACCCCCCTGGGATGCTAGCCCTGCCCCCACGGGCGGCTATCCCCACCCCCCGGGTGCATGCCGCTCTGGGTGCCAGAGCAGCTAGCTCCACCACTGCCCAGGGCCCCAGGGAGTTGGCACATATGGAACATGCTACATCTTTTAGTAATATGTATGGCGAGATCCTTAGGTACTGTTGTGCAGAAATACCCCTACTGGACCTCTGTAAGGATTTATATAATAAAAATATTCTCCCAGCCTTTCATAAATATGAAGGATCTGGACCAACAAATTGAATTCTGTCTAATATACAGAAAGATTTGCCCTGAAGTAAACATTGACCTCAAAAACAAATTTATGTGCCTTAAAGCAGACCACTCCCCTCTAGAAGAGCCTAGGTACGCATACACATATAGTCAAGGTGCAATCATGTGATCCTAAGCATGCTGTTGGAAGCAAGTCCTACTGACTTAAAGGGGAATGGTTACAATTTAGGATTGCAGCTTTAGACTGATAAACAACATTCAGATAATTCTGGAGTTATCGAAGGTCACATGCACAAAGAAAAATTGGCAGACAACTGAACTCCCCTATAATAAAAAGGAAACTGGCTAGTCCAAAATAGTAACCAGTGAACAATATTGTTTCTCAGTATCTCAAAATGATGATCAAACACTACCATCTAGTGGTTACTGGTGAAGGAGAAACAGAAACGGTTTACGATACAGCAGCATTCTGTTTTGTTTTAAAATTTATTTGTTGCATTTATATCCCACTTTATCCTCCAAGGAGCTTAAGTGACATACCTGACTTTTGCCCTCCTCACTTTTTCTCCCTCCTGGATTAAGTGGGCCCACAGTGGAAAATTTGTTCCAGGTTTCTTGCATGCACATTTCATTTAGGGCAATTACATGAAAAGTGACTTTGATTTCCAGTGGCATTGTATTCATACAATGCATTTACATATACTGTACGATGAAAAGCAAGCCTACACAAACCCTGAGTGGAGTCCTTAAGATGGTGTCTTGTATGCCTTCTTCCTGGCGCTAAATTCCTTTGGAGCATATCATTGAGACCAAGAGGAGGGTATTTTTGTCTGGGTAGCCTGCCCAGGCTTGCACTCCGGAGACATGGCACACACTTCTGTCCTCCAGCACCTTGCAGCTACTTTCCTTCTCCCAGGATCTGCCATCCTAGGCATCCATGCTGTTCAACATTGTTTCTCACTATCTCGGATAGATGATCAAATCTCCCAAGGCTACACCACACCTTTCCCAGGCTCTGCTCTGTTCCCTCCTTGAGTACTTTCACCTGGTTGGAATATGGCCTATGAGCTTTTTGAGTGACACTTTGGTCAACATCTTTTACCAGCCCTGATTTTATGTTTTGGATTGCTATTTTGTATTTTACTTTGACGTTAGCCATCTTGAGCATCATTGCGGGGGGGGGGGGGCACGATACCAAATGTAACAAATAATGGTTGCGTGGTCTCAGAGCCTTTCACCAGAAGGAGGCAGCTTTCTCTGCCTTGGTATATAAATGCAAAATCCCTTGAACGGTTTAGAAATGTGCCGATAAGCAAAAAGCCATTTAAATAATTATAATGTTAACACCAAATAATGCCTAATGTGCTTGAAATGTTGTGGCGTTCCCTGTTTTTCCTTCTTTCTCCTCCTCCAGCTAGTTCCACTTTCTGCTCATACAAATGCCTTTCTTCCTTCTCCTGATGCTTGTTCCTTTTCAGTGGGATGAATTTAAGCAGCTGTGAAGGGAGCTGATTGTCCCTAATCAGCTTACTGAGGGGGAGCTGAGAACATTATACCCAGATGGCTTTTTTTTTTTGCCTTGCTCCAGTCCCACCCCCTAAGATTTCTAGGTTTAGTTCGGTCAAAGTAGATAGTAAGTAACCAATCATAGCCTGGTGGAATACAGTACCAAACAGACTGAATTTTTAAGGATCCAGTCCTTTGTGGATGAAGTGCCTGGGGGGACCCTTATAGGGTGCAATAGCTCAGTTTTCACTCCCCTTCCTCACTGTACACACACAAGCAATCATTGGATCAGTCCATTATATCACTCAGAGGCACCCCACTCCCCATAATGACTGGATGTGATACCTGCATACACACCCCATGAATGCCTATTTCTGGGGGAAATGAGGCCCACAGAGATTTTTCCATGTGTGGCTGCTGTGCTGTCAGTGCAATGGATCAGACCTATGGAGAATACTAAATAATAATGGCCCATTAAAAACATGTGGTTCCTTATCCTACCCAACAGCCCTATGACCAAGGAAATACACGTAAAAATCTCCAAATAATTTCATATCATTATTTGTATTTATTCTTACATCTCACCCACCCACCCTGGACAATTTTTCTAGCTTTACTATGCCAATTTAATGCCTGTGTAAGTCCTGCTGTCTACACAGAATAGACAAACTTGAATCTGCATTTTTAAAAATGGCAATATTCTGAAGCATGGGGGTGGGGTGGGAACATCTCAGTCTCCTAGGTTTCTCTGCTATGGACCTGAAAGTCAGACTTCTCCAACAAAAGAAACTTCAAAGAGATACTTCAACATGAAACAGGTCAACTAGAATTTATCAGCAGGCTTGATTGCATTTGTTTAGGACTCAGCCAAAACCTGTGCTGTTTCCTTGTCCCATTACATGCATTAAATTAGCATACCAAAGCTTAGAAGATAGCATTATCAGCAGTTAGCCGCGCTTATCTTGTACACATTTTAGCTTTGCATAGAAATAGCAGGGACTGTACTACTTGACTTTCATGGCTTTTTGACCCCAAAGTTTACATTTCTTTCTGTGTATGTGTGCATCTGTTGACTGAGGATGAACTGTGATGCATCTGATGAAGTCTATTCCAATCCTTGTTAACTTAGGCCACAATAAGTATGTCTGTCTTTAAGGTGTTGCTAGTCTTTAAAACTGTTTGTTGCTTTTGTAACCTAATTGAAGTCATTTCCTGATATCATTTAACCAGTTATGCTCCGAAAGGCTCAAATGGTAAAATGAATATGCTTTCCTTTTTATCCAGAAATACTAAAATGCTTCCACATTTTAGCTGTCATTCCTAATACATTTGTAACCTCAAGGGTTGATTACTGTCATGTACCGGTACTTTATGTGGGGTTGCCCTTGTTTCTGGTCTGGAAGCTTCAACTAGTGCGGATCACAGCAGCCAGTCTGCTCACAGGAACAGATTACAGTACTGGCTGCCAATTTGCTGCCAGGCCAGATTCAAGGTACTGGGGTGAATTCACCAAGCCCAAAACAACTTAGGACCAAAGTACCTTAAAGACCATCTGTTTCTCCACCTCATTCACAAAGATCCTCTAATGGTGCGCTTCTGGTGGTTTTCCATGCTCCTGTGATTTGGTTGGCCTTTACTAGGGACCCTCCCTTCTTTCAGGTGTCTTTTGAAAACTATACTGTTTAGACAGGCCTTTGTAATATTAATTTTATTTTTAAGCCATTTATTGATGATTTATTGACATGTTAATGATGCACCTGTGGATGCTCTTGTTGATATTTTTCTCATGTGTTGTATAGCACCTTGATTTTTAAAAAATAAAAGTGCATATTATAAATATGTGATTAATTTAATTTAATTAATTAAAAGCTGGCTGATCCTCAGTATTGTCCATTTCTCAAGATTTCCCAGCCCTATTTGGATGTATCATGGATTGAACACAGGGCATTTCTGCATACAATGCACATGATCTGCCAAAGCTACAGTTTTTCACTTGCAGGGTTACACACAGAATCTCAGTAGCAACAGTGGAACTATACAAGTTGCATTCCATTCATAACCTTTATCCTGCTATCAGAATACTGAGTTGCCAACAGCAGCAGATCAGCCTGGAGGAAAGTTGTGTGTATCTCCTGCAATAGTATCTTGCTGCTCTCTCTCCACCCGCTACCAAAGCTCTTAGTTTGACATTTCCATATGGCATCACATTATTCACAGGATATCCACAGGCATCACATTATTCACAGGATCATGCAATGAAGCACTTTAAAGCCCCACTAGTTTCCATAAGAGATAGTTAACAACATGCTTAACTTCTTGCTCAAATAAGTGGGACCTTAAAATTAACTCTTAACTTTGACTGGATTATAAAACCCAAATCACCGCTGTGAAAAGTCATTAACTGACCTCTACGAGACTGATGTCAGTATCAATGTCCTACATTCTTCTCCTTGGTACAAAGGTAATTTTTAAACTGCCTTCAAATATCACTCTGGCTGACTCTTAACAAGTATTTGTAAAGCTAATCTATTGTTTCATGAAAGAAAAACTGAACTTCATAAGCAAATACCGTTAATCAGTGCAAGATTATGTGAGTTTGCCCTTGAAATCCCCTCTCTCATTTGATGCCTACTTCTCTGCTGGTTACAATTGCCATATTTTTCTAGAGGCATTGAACAGTTGGGGTTTTATGTTCTATGTTTGATTTTGGACCAGTTACGAATTCCTTGCATTTAAGTAGCTGTATTAATATCCTGGGAATCACTTATAAGGTAGTGAGGTCAAGTCTGTGGCTTTTCATGTTCCCTGTCAATATTATTGACAAGAGTAGTGTGAGGTACTCAGATAACAGAATAGTTAAAAACATAGGACTTAACAAATCACATTGTTAATAAACATGTAGCTAGAATAAAGTTTAATGATCACTATGTGTGTGCATTTCACAACTTTAATTTTTTTGCTCAGCAATGCCATGGTACCATTCTGGTCCATTGGCACCCATCTGTCTCGGGAGACGATGGAGGTGTGTGCCTTTGGGGGTAAGGTCAAGCTGTTCAAAGTTTACAGCACCTGCTGTGGCTGTGGGAGAGACATACTTCGTTGTAGCTGGGGCAGATGAAGGCATCCATTTCTGCTGCTGC
The DNA here is from genome assembly GCF_964106645.2 of Podarcis pityusensis. NCBI lineage: Eukaryota > Metazoa > Chordata > Lepidosauria > Squamata > Lacertidae > Podarcis > Podarcis pityusensis. The sequence continues at coordinate 53,489,566 of NC_138027.1, forward strand.
AGATGTACCAGTGTGGTGTAGTGGTTAAGAGCGGTAGTCTCGTAATCTGGGGAACCGGGTTTGAGTCTCCGCTCCTCCACATGCAGCTGCTGGGTGACCTTGGGCCAGTCACACTTCTTTGAAGTCTCTCAGCCCCACTCACCTCACAGAGTGTTTGTTGTGGGGGAGGAAGGGAAAGGATAATGTTAGCCGCTTTGAGACTCCTTAAAGGGAGTGAAAGGCAGGATATCAAATCCAAACTCTTCTTCTTCTACTACTATAATAAAAAATTTAAGGTCTTATATATATAATAAATGTTCATAAATGTACCAGCCAAGCACAAACATAGATATGTGGACCACATGTCTGGAGCAGCACAGGAAGACCGTCCTGAAACCATTTTGACTCTCAAACTGACCAAATGTTTTCTCTGCAAGGAGGGAGGGCAGGAATTGGTAATCACCATTTCAAAGGAATGGGCAGATTATCAGATAACCTGGCAGACAGGAAAAACAACAACATTCAAATTTCTGTTGTAGACCACCTTTTCTGTGATGTGGGTATGGTCTTGGGTTACACCCCTTCTGTGATAACAGGGTGCTGCACAAGATGGACCATTGGCCTGATCCAAAGGCTCTTTGGAGGAAGAACTAGGAAACATCAGCACTGTGGTTGCAATTGCTACCATCACCAGATCTTACACTATGTAAAGCTATACTTTACAAAAGGTGCCACTAGACTCCATTTTTATTGCCAAGGAGAGGAGGGAATTGGATGGGGAAAGGTGGAAGGAATATGCAGTATGTCAGATTCAAGCTAGAAATAAGTGTGCCCATCTTAAGAACATGTCCAGCACCCCAGAATTTCAGTGGCTAAACCTTGCTCAGTGATACACTGAGAAAGTGGCCCTCAAACAATATGAAGTTTCCTTTCACACAGACAATTCAAAGTTTCCTTTCATATGATTTATTTACCCTGACAGTAGGTTTTGTGTTCCTCATTGTTTCTCACATTGTAAACCTTATAAACCTTCACATTCCGAGGGGGGAGGGAGACTTTATTTCAGATCCCTGGTATTGGGAATAGTAATCCCTTTAACCCCAAACTGCTGTAAATCAACACATCAAAGGTTAGGTGCAGTCTTTACTGCCAAAATATCACCTGAGTATTTGGATAGGTTCCATGCCCACAAAATCAGAGTTGTAGTGATTAAAGGGCTAAAGCAAAGGAGTATTTCGTATGTCAGAACTTGAGTTCTTTTGCTTATGGCGATAGCAATAAAACAGAAGTCTGACAGCATAATCCTAGACATATTTACTTAGAAGTATATCCCATTGAATTCAGTGGAGCTTATTCCTTGGGGAGTATAATGAGTATAAGGTGAGTATAAACACATTTTTAGGGAGTAAGCCTCAATGAAACATAAAATGCTGCCTTATACCAGATCAAATCATTAGTCTACCTAGCCCAGAATTGTCTATTCTATTCTGATTCACCAGCTTTCTGGAGCCTAAGGCAAAAGTCTTGCCCAGGGGTCAGCAAACTTTTTCAGCAGGGGGGCGGTCCACTGTCCCTCAGACCTTGTGGGGGGCCACACTATATTTTTGGGGAAAAAATAAAAATGAATGAATTCCTATGCCCCACAAATAACCCAAAGATGCATTTTAAATAAAAGGACACATTCTACATGTAAAAACATGCTAATTCTCGGACCGTCTGCGGGCTGGATTTAGAAGGTGATTGGGCCAGATCTGGCCCCCAGGCCTTAGTTTGCCTACCCATGGTCTTGCCCATCACTTGCCACCTGATCACTGAACAAAGAACAAACCTGGAGATGCCAGGGATTGAAACAGACCTTCTGCATGCCAGTTATGTGTTCTATCATGGTCCCTCTCCCTTCTGAATAAGTGTATCTGGAACTGCACTGTAAGGACTCCACCAAAAAAGGGAAGAAAAAAAAAGATTGCCACTAGGTCCATGTTCACCCGAGTGACACAGTAAATAATGTGAAGAATCCTAGGCAGTAAATTACGGTAGTTTCTGATGTGCCAAAGTGGGTGCATAAGAACATTGCTTAGTTGATCCCAAGTTCATTCACAATCTGGATGTCGCCATCACTAACACAGCCAGAACCACCATCACAGTAAAAGGCACCCAACTGGTTTGCTGTGAGAAACTGCATGCGCAGAGAACTGGAAATTCTGAACATGTTATTCCATTTTACTGCTAGTGTGTGTTGGTCCTGCTTTGTAAACTCCTGCCCGCTTTGAACCATAAGGCATTTCAGAAACTGGCCAACAGTGGCAGTGGGTTGAGTTGCGTGTACTTGCAACACTGTCACAAAGCTGCCCGGCATGGGTTGGGCTGGCGGCACAGTGAAGTGCACACTGCATCGTGTGTTGAGTGTGCACTGAAATTCATATACCCATGCAAGGGCTGTCCAGCCAGCCTTCAGAACATGCCATGTAAATTGTTCCTCTAATCTAGTTTCAATAGGGTAAAATCCCACCTTTAACAGTTTGGGGCTTTACAAAATCAACTAGACACAGAGAAATAACAACAAAGCAAAAGAAGGAGCAAGGGTGTAGATGGAGCTCTCTGCAGAAAAAAGCCCAGGCATCCCTGAGCCCCTGTCCCAGTTTTGCCCATCTGTTTCCTTTTGTTCTTAGCCTCTTGCCACCTGTTCTCCTGTCTCTCCCTTTTGGCCTCTTTTCTCTCAATATTGTCCGATGCCCTACTCTGAATTCCCCTACACTTTGCACCGCTGGCAGCTTCCCCTTAGATGTCCAGGCCGACCCTGTTACTCCCATCGTCCTCCTAATTTCTCTTAGTCCGGGGAGCAAAACCCTCTTGGCAGGCGAGGCAAGAAAGGTGAGGGCTCAACTGTTGCGCTTGAGCATGCGCGCACCGCTCCGGCGTGCTCCCTGATGGGGAGTCGAGAATGTGACCCTTGTCGCTGGCCAAGTCCCAGACTTAATCCGACTGTGTGAGCGCAGGGAGGAGGGCACAGTCGCCATAGCGGGAGCGGGAGCTGCGTGAGAGCCGAGGCGCCCTTGGTCCGCAGGGACGCGCACCTGTCACCTGCAATCAAGAACGCCCTTTCCCTGAGGAGGTCGGCATGGCCGAGGCGCAGGGGCAGCTCGAGGCAGCTCTGGCCCCGGATGCCGAAGAAGAAGCGCGGCAGAAAGGCGGGAAAGAGAACGGAGCAGTGGAGGAGGATGAGAGGGGAGAGGAGGACACGGAGGAGCCCCCGGCCTCCACCTCCGCGGAGGACGAAGCTCCGCGCGTAACGCCTGAGGAGAAAGCCCGCGAAGAGGAAGGCGAGAGCCACGAGACGGGAGAAAGCAGCCTCAGCAGCCAGCAAAGCCGCGAAGATGGAGAGGCGCCCCCCAGTCCTGAGGGAGAGGAGGGCGGGGAGGCAAGTCCGGCCGGACGCCCTGCAGAGCGGGACGAAACGCGGGCGGCTGCGGGCGCCGCCGGCGAGGAAAAGACTGAGGGGGGCCGAGAAGCTGAGGAGGCAGCAGTTCCCGCGGCGTCGCCACAAGAAGAGGGGGAGCCGGGCGAGAGTCGGGGGGCGAGTGAAGAGGAGCCAGTGGACGGAGAAAGGAATCCTGAAGGAGAGGAGCCCCCACAAGAGGCGGAGCCAGGCGAGAGTCGGGGGGCGCCAGTGAACGAGGAAAGGAGTCCTGAAGGAGAAGCGTCGCCGGAACAAGAGGGGGAGCAGCCGGGGGAGACTCGGGGGGCGAGCGAAGAGAAGCCGGTCGACGGAGAAGAGACCCGCGAAGGAGAGGAGCCCCCACAACAAGAAGGGGAGTCACTCCACACCAGGGGGCCGAGTGAAGAGGGGCCGGTCGAGGGGAGCTCTGAAGGAGAGGAGCCCCCACAACAAGAGGGGGAGACGGGCCAGAGTCGGGGCGCGAGTGAGGAGCAGCCGGTGGTCGGAGAGGGAGGGGAGTCCGTGACAGGAGAGAGCGAGCAGGAAGAGGAAAAGCGCGGCGGAGATGCAAGAGAAGAGACGAGCGAAGAAGCGCGCGAAAAAGAAAAGCTCGACGGAGAGGCTGAGGCGGCTGAGGCCGAGTTGGGAGAGCAGCGGGAACCTCCGGAGGCTCCCGCGGGAGAAGAAGAGACTGTGAGGGAAGAGAGGGAAGCCCCAAGCGGAGAAATTCCCGCTGAGGGGGAACTGGATGCTGGAGGAGGAGAAGCGCCCGAGGAAACCCCGGCAGATGAAGAAGAAGAAGATGCGCGCGCGGAGGAAAGCGAAGCCCCGGGAAACCTCGAGGCGGGCGCCCAGGAGGAGGAGGAGGAGGCTCCCCCGGCCTCGGGAGCGGCGGAGCCGGCGCGAGAGGATGCTGATGAACGCACCAACCACCTGCAGGACGATTCCGCGGAGGGAGCCGTCGAAGGGGCCGCGGAGGCCGGGGATGTGCTCGGGGTGAATGGCATGCAGGGAAAGGAGGAGGAGGAGGAGGAGGAAGCGGCGGCAGAAGAGCAGATCCCGCTCGCCGCGCCGGTGGAAGAGGCGCAAGAGCATGACATCTCCCTCTTCGTAAAGGTAAGGGCACATTCGCCTGGAAAGCGAGCTGGTTGTGAGGCGAAGTGCGCTTAGAGGCAGGATCGCCACCTGAATAGGGGTAGTTAAGGCAGGATTTCCAATAGTTGCTTTGAAATGCAGTCCAAGACTTTGCGCACAAATCGACAGCTTTGGGCTTCGCACCTGCTGTTCCCTAGCTCCCTCTCATGCTGGTGGCCATGGCTTAGAATCCCACTACACATGCACTGGAAAATTTACCCTTGCGAGTGCAACAGGGTGATTTACAGTAAGTTAAATCATCATTTCTGAAGTGATCCGGAGTATTGCTTCCATCGCTCCTCCTGATCAAGAAGAGAGAAAGCAAACATTTTGGAACAATTTCTCTCTGTGAGCTTGGCAGAGCTCTGAATCTTCCTAAGAGCGCTCACAAACTTTCCCTCCAACAGAAATTACCTTTAAAAGCCTATGTGTTTCCCAGAGGTTGCCACTACATATGGTAAATTGCCTCAACATATTGTATACAAGATTTCATTGCAGATATAAGCTACATAGATCCTCTGGCTATTATAAAGTACATTGGCTAAGCTAGTGCTGTTTAAAACAGCCAGATGAAAATCCAGTTTTACTAAGATGATTTGGGTATTAAAGTCAGAGATAAATCTACTTTTGACTTCACGATTAAATAGGGACATGCTATGAAGCTGCATCATGCTCAAAAAAGTAATGCTTTCCTTACAAATTGTAGAATTGACAAATGATATGTATCACACTGCCAGCAAGAAGTAGAAGAGTACAGTAATAAGATACATTACACATACTTTGAACTTTCCTCACCTCACTCTGAATGTGTTGGTGGGTTTTTTAAGTGAAAAGGCATTCAGGTTTGGGGTATATCATTTGTGTACTGAACTTTATGGCTTTTGCTGATACTGTAGTTATAGTATCTAAGTTCCTTGCATTTTCTAAAGTTAGGACAAGCACATCTTTTTTGAAGTACAATGGGGTATACTTTCAGAAGCTGTTGAGACATATGTATGTATGTATGTATGTATGTATGACATATGTATGGGGAAATCAAATCATGAGTAATAAGATCCACTACAGACAACTGAAAAATCACACATTGCATTCATTTATTTACCCACAAATCCCCCCAAGTTCTGGGGCCTGTACATGCATGACAACTTGAAAGTTTAGGTATCCTGGTATGGACAGTGCAGAAGTTGCAGACAAAACAAGTCAAGTTTAGAGCTTGCCATGTTACATCTTAGAGCCATACAAAGCATTCAAGTGACTGAAAAAGCATGCAGATTTCTGGTTATGATTGTGTAAACTATTTATTTCATTTTAAAACCACCCTTCATCAATTAAGATCCCAGGCTTGTTTACAATATATCTAATTAAAACAACAAAATTGAATATAGCAAAACCAAAACATTAATAAACACTAAAATAAAACCCAGGGTCTGTACATTAATTTAGTGCTATAATGATGGGTAGGGATAGGGATTTACAATATAATTTGTAATTTACAATTTGTAAGATTTGTCTGTTTCTTTTTCTTCCTCCAATGTGACATATGGGGTAGCGCTATACATTAAACCCATATTCAAGGGGCAATAAAACAAATACAGTGGTACCTCGGGTTACAGACGCTTCAGGTTACAGACTCTGCTAACCCAGAAATAGTACCTCGGGTTAAGAACTTTGCTTCAGGATGAGAACAGAAATTGTGTGGCGGAGCGGCAGCGGGAGGCCCCATTAGCTAAAGTGGTGTCTCAGGTTAAGAACAGTTTCAGGTTAAGAACGGGACCTCCAGAACGAATTAAGTTCTTAACCCGAGATACCACTGTAAATGGCTAGAGCAGAGAAATTAAAGCAGTGAAACTGTGGGGATAGGTGTGCCTAACTCTTTCCTCACCCACTGCTTCTCTGCTCAATATTATTCCCCGCCCCCACAATTTCCCAACAGAGGGTTTCCTTATGTATGTAACCTATCATTAGGCCTTTAAGGTTTTCAGCAAAATTCAAATGAGTGGTGCAGGGCCAACTCAGGTATAAGATGCAGGGAGGGAGCAGCTGCAATATTTTATTATTTGTTTATTTGTTGAAAGTTGAATAGTAGCATCCTGCCTCAGATGCAGTGGATGGGGCTGTCCTATTACCAGTGTGGCGATAAGATTCAACTGTCAGTCTGTTTGGCTACTGTACATGGAATAGCAGCTGGGGTGCTATTTGTTCCACATTTCAGGTGGCACAATGTCTTGGCAGCCCTGTGGTGGTGCTTACTGTCATCCCAGATCTGGAAAAAGATAGGCATAAAAAGGAGGTTCAGGGCTACAAAGGGAACCTTTTCCAGCTCAAAGGCCGCATTCCTTTGTGGGAAAACCTATGAGGGCTGGATGCCAGTGATGGGTAAGGTCCAGAAGCAAAAGTGGATGGCGCTCTGGGGCAAAAGTGGGTGGAACAATAGCTGCATCTACTTTTGTATAGTAAGCGGCATTCCAGCAACACACAAGTCAGATGTTTCTATACACACTTCCCTCCAGGCCAGCAAAAGGCATTACCACAGTCCAAGAATTCCCTCCAGCTGCAGCCAGGCAAAAGCACTTGCAGAAGGTGTGGAGAAAGGCTGGGGAAGGATGTAGCCTGGGGAGAGGGCCTATGCAGCCTGAGAACTGAAATCCAGAAAGACAGGTTTGGAGAGTTGCAATTTGGCCGCTGGGCCTGATGTTCGCCACCCCTGTTCCACATTCTGCATCCCTGAAAATATGGATAAACTGCTTATGAAAGGTTAAAATAAACTGGCAGATATATGCTTCTGCAGGGAATCTTGTAAATATACACGCTCATGCCATTAAAGGAGACTGCAGTTAATAGGGAAATGTATACAGAGTCACTCAGAGTTTATACTTTATTATGAACATTTGTTGATCTGTGAGAGGAGTAACTTGCCTAAACTCATGAGTGCCTGTTAAGCACTGGTACTGCTCGTCATGATTCTTTGGTCTATTTTGGCTTTGGTTATTTGCACTTGATGTTCAGGTTTTTGGGTAGCAATTCTTTTTATGCAACCGTGTTCAGCAGAAATATTTATGAGAAAAGAATAAGAGTGCAAGAAAAATCCAGCCACAACATTAAAAAAATGGGCCAATTTCACTCTGCCTGCTTTAATTTTTTTAGGTATGGGTATTTCCCAAAGAAGAAGATAACCCAATACCCTGTCCTTTATACAGCTATCCAAATAAGTTTTTAAACTGGTGAAGTCCTTTGCCTCCACAATTGCTCTAGTGAGATTATTGTTCTGGCCTCTTCATCTATGTATCTATCCAGTTCAGTTAAAACTCATATCCAGTCCAAACTTTCATGTAAATTGACCTCGAACTTTATTAGCAAACAACTTATAAATGTAGATGACCAAATACTTTGCTTTAGAAGAATGGTCAAACCCAAATGAGATAAAAGTATGGCTCAGGTGAAAAGATAATGCAAGGTTAGGCCCTCAAGGCCAGAGGGAGGCTTTCCCTCTTCTCAGGAGAATGTTCTAAACAGGATTATACACTGTATTCCAAATACTTGATCTGTTTCTAACAGATCAATATGAGAAATTGTAAGCAATTCTAAATATGGAGATTAGGGGCCAATATAATAAAATTTCCTATTGGGACTGAGCCATTATTTCAATGTATTACAATGCTAATAATAGAAACTCTTTGATTTTTCAGCCTAAGTTAATTAATCATAGAATTAATGAGGTTCATCTAGTCCAACTCCATGCAGTGCAGGAATCTTTTTGCCCAACATGGAGCTTGAACCCACAATCCTAAGATGAAGTCTCATGCTTTGCCAACTGAGCTATACCACCAAGTCATCTTCTAGTGTGCCCACAGCCTTTTTAAACCTCTCTTTTAAACCATATATAATTTCCACGGTTCTCCTCCTCTCTGGCGGAAAATAGCTCTATCAAACTGTTGTTTTTCATTTTCATCTGTTACAGCACTAACATTCGATGTAAGTTTTTTAAAAAGTCAATGCACTTGGTCTTTGCCTTATTAAGCAAGTGTTTCCTTAAGTGAAATGAGAAAGTCCCTTTGCTACTAAAGAAGTTCAGGGAAGTTCAGATAAGCTTGCATGCTTATCCATAGCAAAGCAGATCCTCTGAGGTTTGCTTAAGGTAAATGGATTTTTTTTTTAATGCAAAACCAGGACACTACTATGGGAGCAGCAGAACATTTGCTAATGCTCTGAGAGCAGGGGAAACCCATCTTCTCCATTGTGAGACTGTGGCAACAGAGTGCAGTTGATTTTAAGCCATAGGGATTGAGACGTATACTTTGTCGGTTTGGGAAGAAGGTTGCTTGCAGCCTCTGTTTGTGGGGAAATGGCAGGAACTCATAAATGACTCCTTTAACCAGAACTGAACTACAATAAAATGTTTCAAGTGGCATACTCCATTGGCAGTTTAGTGCTTTAAATCTATGGAATTTAATTTGCAAGCACCCTTCTCCTGCTTGCTTTATTGATGGAATCACCAATCTTTCTAGGTCATTGGGCATCTTTTTAATTTTTGAATGAGTGCTGTGGGCATCCCCCTCCCCTGAATCAGCCCCAACCTGAGAGAAAGAAAGCATGTGTACAGAAACACCCCTTTTCCAAGTGAACTGGTTAACAGATCCAGTAGAATGAATCTGAGCTTTTAAAAGCACAAAGAGCTGAATGATGAAGCGGGAAAGAGTGTCCCTGATTCAACTTCCTGCTTCAGCTCTATGTACTTTTCGAGGAAGAAAAGGGTAATCACATTCACCATCACATGAACAAAGGGGGCAGTGAGTGGGGGGGTCAGCCAGAGGCTTCATATGCAGCATTGCTTCTGCTGGCACTACACTAATGACCCCTGCTTGTCATTTATTAAGGAAGGGTTCATACACGGTCACCATCAGTGACTTGCACTGCAGCCCTAATGATATCTACTCAGATGCTTACTCCCAGATAAGTAGAACTGGGATTGCATCCCTTGTTATTTTAAATGGAAGTTGAATAAAATGTAAAGAAAACTCATCTGTTTGTGGAAGGGTCATAGTAGTGGAGCACTTGTCCGACAGGAAAAATGATCTAGGTTCAGTCCATGGCATCTTCAGGTAGAGCTGGGGAAGCCCTGAGTCCAAAACCCTGGAGAGCTACAACCAGTCCGTGTAGCTGATACTGAAATGGAGGGACAAATGGTCTCACTTGGTATACAGACACATTCAATGTATCCAGATTACTATGAATTTACTTTGGATCTTGGAAAAATTATGTTGATCACCATAATTTCTTAAATTACTCAAAAGTATTATATTTAGAACTTGGAATGGAGTTCATGAATTTTTTGTGTGAAAAACATATCAAAAAAGATTTCTTTATTACTCAACTCATCTTTTTTAGCAGCTTTTTAAATAGAGAAGGCAGAAAACATATGGTTCTATAATGCAGCTTAGGAAAAGCTGGAATTATGAATTCCTTTCATAACTCTTCAAGTGACTGTGTTATTAAGCCCCTGTGGCTGGTTCCTATAGCTTGCTAACTTGCTTTATTTATTTATTTATTTATTTGGTTGGTGTCCAGTGCTGCAACTGATTGAGTGGAAAGACTTCTGCTCATGTAATATGACTACCTTCTTCATCACCTTCTCCTTGCAGCCTTCTGCACATCTTCAAAATCTGCTCTGTCCTTTCAGCTCCCTTGGTTGCCTTCATGATGCCACACACTATCACTTCTTCCATCACAACATTCCTTCCACTCTTCTTTCTGCCTATGTCCTTTTTCCCAGGTCACTGGAACTGAACTTCCACTATTGATCCCAGGGGAGAGGGGCTACCAGCTCCACAGTAGCGAGTGGCCAGAGAGATTTGGGGCGCAGGCGGGGGGGGGGGGAGGTTGAGAGCAGTAGGCCATCACTATAGAACCATGCAGCCCTATTCCAGTCACTAATGTCTGATGATCTGAGGGAATCACACAGCTCTTGTTCTTAGAACCAAGTTATTTTGAGTTGTGTTGTAGCATGTGAAGGTTATCTGATTTTAGTGCTGATAATAAAATCCCATGATGTGATAAAGTACTGTATACATTTCCATTTGCTAATGTTTGTTTCTGTACTGATGAAAGAGTGAAGAGATTATGTGCCAATAGATTACCAAATGATCATTTCAGCTGCTAGTTATGTAGCTTGTTTTTCGTATGTGGTGCTCCTGGGAATAATAACTGCAACTCCAATTCAAAGTCACAGTTGTTTCTTTCCAACAGAGCTTGGGTCCTGCCCTATGACAGGTGCTACACAAGACATTAATGCTGCTGTACAGGAGGCTGCCTTCTGTTGTGACTTGACATCCAAGAAACAGCCAAGAATATAGGCAGGAATACTCTTATGAATGTGAGGACCTACCTCTAGACTATATTCAGTAACAATGAAGAAGAGAGTTCCCCTATGAAAATACTTACAGAGGGTAATAATCTGATAAATGTCACTTGTACCATGCCCACAAATTTCAGCCAGTTAGTAGTTACTGTTTTCCTTCTAGAAAGAAAAAAAATCACATGTGGCATAAAATGCCCCAGAAATGCATTGAGTTTTGCCATTTACTATATTTACTATTTTTTTACTATACCTGCCAATGTTAGTGGATTAGGATTGTAACAACACCTCATCATTTTTTCATAGGAGAATGATGAGGCAATGATAAAGAAACTGTATGAAGCATCATTAGGTTGTTTTGGGGACATCCATAGAACCATATAATTATAGTGTTAGAAGCGACCCAACCCCCTGCAATGCAGGACTCTCAGCTGAAGCATCCATGACAGATGGCCACCCAACCTCTGCCTTAAAACTTCTAATGAAGGAGAGCGCACCACCTTCCAACCCTGGTGGACCCTGCTGGGGCTCATGAACACCAGGAAAAGGCCAAGTATGTTAGGTTCTGACACCAACGCTGTGTGGTGGGGTACCTGTAATGGTTCTGAGAAGAGAGGTGTTGGCAGTCTGCTATATTTGTGCTTGGCCTGGCTCTTTCTGCAAAGTGCTCATTCTTTTCACCATGACCATTTCACCATAGTTTTCAAGAGCACAGTTGACACCACTGTGCTAAGTGCATGAGGGCGAAGAAGAAGAAGAAGAAAAAGAAAGAGAGAGAGAGAGAGAGAGAGAGAGAGAGAGAGAGAGAGAGAGAGAGATGCCCATGCCAAGTGCTGTGTAATTTATATGCTTATGTAGGGGTGCTGCAGTTGAGTTCAGGGTTAATTGGATGCCATGGCGGAATGGAGTGGGAAAAGCAGGGCAGTATGTTTGGCTCTCCATTGAGTCCACCACTTTTGCTTGTATAATATTGCAGATATTGCAGAAATGTTGCATGACATGAAGTGTTGCTGTTCTGAGTTCAAGCCAACAAGCCATGCCCTCCAGCAGGTCATTCCCAGCCTGGCTATGCATTTTTCTTTTACAAATCGACACACAACATTCCACAGTTGTGGAAAATCCCCAGTCCTCATTTGGTTGTTTTTGGGTTTCCCTTAGATCTTTTAATATTTTGTGGGAGTTTGTTGGGGGTACTTCTACAAACCCTGGAGTTTCCCAGAGCATTCTAGAACATTTTTGTTTCTCAGTATCCCCATTTTTTGGTTCCATTTTTGTCAACACTCACCACCTTAGTTTGCCATTAGATTGAGTGATGCTTGCAACAGGTTCTGGGAGAAAATCTGAGGAAGATTTGAATTTCACATAAGACAAGTCCTTCTGCTCTCCTGACATGACTTCACCACCGCTCATTTTCAGCCCCACTAACAGCAGTGGTGTTAATCACTGTTATTCTGTGCACTACTCTACTGCTGTTCTCATTGGTTCCAGTTTCCAAACTTTTACCAAGGTTTTAAGTTTCTCATGGCGAAAGGTGGTTACCCCCCACTTATTCAAGTCCTTTATTCACAAAATGCACCCAAGGTATTTTCCATCTTTAACTTAAAAATAAACAAATCCTGCCCACAAAGGAGAGAACAATTCTTTTCATGTTTTAACTTCACCATTTGGCCTCCAAACAGGAATTAGGATCAACACTGCTAGATTGCTTCCTTCTCCATCTAATCCCTGCCAAGCTTTCCCAATGCCCTCTCATGTTTTTAAAAGTATTTGTTCATGGTACGTTATAGATTTTTTATTTTAAATGTGTCTTCCATTTAGAGGAGTGAGAAATATACGAAATGTGAAGTATCATATGTTAAACTATGAAACAGGATGTGTAATTAAAGTACCAGTTAATCTGTTTTTCCCAGCCCTATAATGTGTTCCAGAATATAATGCTCTTTTGTTAAAATAATTCCCCTTAAGAATTTAACAAGGCTATAAAGTTCTCTCCCCTTCTTATTGATGTACAGTGTTCAGCTGGTCTCCTGCCATGTTATTAAATACGGATTAGAAATAGCATTGGCACCTTGAAACCATAATTCTTGCAAAAGGATAAATAGCAAATAGAATTTGATTCGTTGCTTGTGTACTTCTGACCTTGTTCTACTCAGTTTAAGGGGGAAAGTGCAGAAGGAACTGGATCTTTCAGCAGAATTTACGAGGAAGAACAATTCAGTTTTGATCCGTGTAGGCTAAGAATATCACCCCTTTAATCCAGTGACCTGTAAAGGAATATGCAAAGTAGCCAAAAGTGCCAGCTACATCAAACAACACACCATTCCGTATCAGGCTTTTGACGGTTTCTAATTTTTTTTTTTTTTTTATTTTACGGCTGAAAATATAAAAATACAGATGAAACTAATTCTGAAAAAAGTGCTGTGAGGTTTGTAGGAGAAATATACCTCTGTTTTCCATTGGGTGTGTATATTTAGCTAGGGATTAAGGCTAACTGAGCCATGGAGGGCTGAGGGGGATTTTTACCTCACAAGCGGAAGGGGCAGATACAGGTTATATTAGGGGCATGTGGCTTATGCTGTTCAAGAAAAGGAAGAGGAGTTTCTCTCCCCTGATGCTCTTTTGCCACAGTTCTCAAACTGTGCCATTCAAGGGCCTATTAATAAGGCAAAAAGTTCTGGTTTATTTAAATTTAAATAAAAACCTGTGGAGTGGTCTAGCAGATAGATAGATAGATAGATAGATAGATAGATAGATAGATAGATAGATACATTGATCGATAGAGTGCAGGGTATTTATTTCATTTGTATACCACCTTTACATTAAAAAGTGCTCAAGGTTGTTAACTTGACGACCAAATAAATCCTCAATAGAAAAGAACATTATGAATAACAAAATAAACAATATTAACTAACATCAATGTTAAGTCTAAGGTATGAGTTCCAGACATAACCCTGATACTTTTACATAGGATGCATTATGTTTCTCTCCACAGTGAAAGTTGCTTGTAAAAGTTATACTACACAGCACATTCTAGATATTACAGCACCACTAGGTGGCACACTTTTATAAAATCCAGGTGTTAGCTGGGTTTGCCTCCCTCAATGAAGACACTATTTTCAAGAATGGCAAAGACTGAAGTTCTGTTTTACGATACAGAAAACTTTTGTGCACAATACACATGAATCTAGCAGATTTAAATCCAGTTTACTTCAGTGGGGGGGGGGGATTGATTTTGCATTTAATTCTTCCATTGAAACCGGTTAGATGGATGTGCTTAACTTTGGCTGGATCGCTTTTTAATAACACACTTTTATAAAAGACCTATCAATGATCCACTTAAACTCATTACAGAAGTGAATTCATGTAGCTGCTAGTGGCACCCTAATGAAATAAATGAAAATAGTTGCAGGATGCAGTTTAATAATGGTTATTTTCCTGGAACCATTTGCCTACCTCTATTCCATAATTATACCCATAGATGCTGCACTGATGAGTCTTGAATGAGACACCCACATACCAAAAGGGGCTGTATACGACTAGTTCCACACATGGTAATTTGATGGGACTGCATGGTCACAGTAGGATCCAGAAGCAGATAATAATTAGTGGCTCAGAGGAAGGATAAACAATTGACTTCACATGCAGCCATCTATGCTGGTTCTCTTGTTTACCCGCACACAGTACATCCTGTACCAATTTCCATACACTGAATTCCACCTCTATGGGGCAATGTACCAACTATGTGTATAGCCAGTCATGGAATCATGGTGAGAGCCTACAACATGTGGTAGTCTGTGAGCATATTTGGGCAGGCCCAATTTGTCCCAGAAGGCTGTTTCCCCCAGACCATACCCATGTCATATATGATGTCAGATGTGGCTGTAACAGCTGCACAGCAGAGTTTCCTGTGTAAAGACTTCAAGCCTCCTTTTTGCAGGGATTGGCTGTGTGGCTGAGCTCCTATGGAGAACTCAGCTGCACAGCTGATCGTTAAGCAAACCTGGCTTGAAGTAATTGTTCATCACCTGACAGGTGGTGACTTCTAGCCTGTGATCAGCAGTGTAGTAGGATTTTTGCAAGGCACGGCGGAGGACTTTTAAAGTTCTGGCAAATCACCGATGTCATTGTGGCATCAAGTGATTTGACAAAAAGGAAATTGTGTTCCCTACTCCTGACATGAGTGCTCAAAAGGAAAGTGAATGAAGCTGTTTATGCACATATTGATCTTTTCTTTTCTGATTCAAGAAACCTTGAGGATTTTCATTTCTCATTTAATAAACTTTGAGTGTTTGATTAATAAAAATGCATGATTTGATTAATCACAGTTTAATTCATAAATTGTAGTGCAGACATTACATTCAAATGCATTTGAAAGTTGAAATAGCGTAAGGGTTCGTTTTAAAGTCCAAAACTTGTTTGACCAACCTGCCTATTTCATTTAGATCCCTTTCTGTTGAGAAACAAATATAAATCACTTATATGTTGTATTGTATTAAATCAAGAAATCAAAATGGAGAAACTTTGCTGTGGAAATTAAATGCTTTCCAAGAAAGACTGAAATTCTATGCTGTGCAAGGGTGAGGCAGGCTTGAGTAATTTTTGAAGTCCATGCTACAGCACCTCAGAATGCATCCAAGCACCTCTTACTTAAGACAGGATACCTTATTGGCAAGTGATGCTGAGTCAGTATCAGTAACTAGATTGTACATTATTTGTCTTTTCAATTTAGAAATGAATTAATAATTCCATTGACTGCTTTGTTTCTGCAATTCTCATGCTAACACATTCTTCATCTGTGTAACTGGCCTGGAAAGTAGAGACTGATGATTGCGACTCTCTAAAATTTACAGTCTCCAAGGTAACTAGAGAAAAATCAAGCTAGCCCTTTGGCAGTAATGATTTAACTTTGGGGGGAAACAAATTGTTAGAGCAAGCCAAGCTTTAAACCTTTATATTTAATGGAAACAGGATCTTGACTGTGTAGTTCTTTAATCCATTAAATTTCATTGTAAAGTTTTAAAATCTGAATAGTCTTTCTTTTGAGAAGAATATTCTGTTACCTAAGGAATACTACATCAGCTGCCACTTCATTATTAAAAGTGTTTATTGATAATAGGTTGCAATTTAGAAGACATTTACACCCAAGAAGTCCTAAGCAATGGGGTTTTACATTTTTGTTTCTGACATAAGTAAATATGAAATGGCAATTGACTGGGAGAGGAATTCTTTAAAGAAAATCTTCTGGGGTTGCCAAGTTTTCCTGACAAGGACATCCATGCAGGACTGAAGTTAATCAATTACAGCTTTTAAGGTACAAAAAATGCAAAACAGTATAAAACATATTTGGATTTCTGCTTTCTATTTAGATGCAAAGGAATGCAAGAGTTTGTGTGGGAACGGGTTTGCAACTGCGGTTTCATCACTGCATGACTGCAGTGGCGTAGCGTGGGGGGTGCAGGGGGGGCCGGCCGCACCGGGCGCAACATCTGGGGGTTAGGGTTAGGGGGCGCAAATCCACGGGTTAGGGGGCGCAAATTACTTGCCTTGCCCCGGGTGCTGACAACCCACGCTACGCCACTGCATGACTGAAGGAAAGGTGGAAAGAAACTACAGTGGTGCCCCGCAAGACGAATGCCTCGCAAGACGAAAAACTCGCTAGACGAAAGAGTTTTCCGTTTTTTGAGTCGTTCCGCAAGATGAATTTCCCTATGGGCTTGCTTTCCAAGATGAAACGTCTTGCGAGTTCTTGCGAGTTTGTTTCCTTTTTCTTAAAGCCGCTAAGCCGTTAATAGCCGCTAAGCCGCTAAGCTGCTAATAGCCGCTAAGCCGCTAATAGCCGTGCTTCGCAAGACGAAAAAACCGCAAGACGAAGAGACTCGTGGAACGGATTAATTTCGTCTTGCGAGGCACCACTGTATTCTGAAATACTTGAGAAGAATTGTTTCAGTTAGATTGTATTTGCTTATTGCAGGGCTTCCACTTTTGCATTTTCTCAATGATTACTAATGTCATTGTTTAATTAAAAATAGTGTTATTTGTTTTAGGCTGGTAGTGATGGGGAGAGTATTGGAAACTGTCCATTTTCTCAGCGCCTCTTCATGATTCTCTGGTTAAAGGGTGTCATATTTAATGTTACCACTGTGGATTTGAAACGGTGAGTTATATTTCATTTTCATTTTTAAAATAAAACCCGAAAGTCTTTGAAAGCCTTACATTAGAAGCACTCATCTCTATTTACTCTGAGAGATACTTATTTATTTATATTTATTCTTTGTATATACGCAGTGCTTTTTCTGGGGGGGGAGGATGCAGGGGTACTCATACCCCTAAATATTTTGTGAATCTAAGTTTGGACTCATTGAGGGGCAGTATTTCAATATGTGGGAAAATGAGAGTACCCCTAAACATTTTTTAAAGAAAAAAAGCACTGGATATACAAACCATTATAAAATATCAGAGTGGTGTACTGAAAACAAAACTGATGTATAAAATTGACACCAAATTCTGTGGGTGTCCTGGCGATTGGGGAGTTGACTTGGACATTTTCTTTTGATTTCCCTTCAAACTGAGCTAGGAATGTAGGGTAAGCAGTTCTGAGAATGAAATGTGCTGTTAGCTTTTATTTGGCTCCCAGCAACTTTTATTCTCAGAGTTGTGTAGCTCACATTCACAACTCAGTTTGACTAAAGCACCTGTTCTTCTTGCAACATTTGTTGATGAAAATCTTATAATGTTGGCTACATCCCTTTTTTACAGATCAAAAGTAACAAGAGCATGAGAAAAATATTTATTCCCCACTCTCATGCTGAATACAGTCAAAGAAAATGGAGCAGAAAAGGCCAATTTAAAGCAATGGAATTTAAGTTCTCAGTAAATATTATATGCATATTAAATTCAACTGAATTTAAGCACACTTTGTTGTCTCCAGATTGCTAAATCTGATTATTCCATCCTGCAAAACGTATCTTTAAGTAGTATGACATTCAGAGCACATATATACATATATTCTCAGAAGTAAGCCCTGGTTAGGTCAATGGAAATTATTCCTGCATAGGAGTGCAGCCTCAGATAACAATATTTTTAATGCCAAATCAGATAGCTAACTTTAAAAAGCAAGGACAGGTTTCTTCTAAAAAGAATGTTTGTCTCATTTTAGGAAGCCTGCAGACTTACAGAAGCTAGCTCCAGGAACAAATCCTCCATTTATGACTTTTGATGGTGATGTGAAAATAGATGTGAATAAAATCGAGGAATTCCTAGAAGAAAAATTAGCACCTCCAAGGTATTGTACTTGGCTATGCTGGATTCAATGGAAGCAGAAGTTGGCTGTTGTTTTAGATCAATAAGTTATATAGACCATGGAATGGAAAAAAATAAGGTAGTTAACATATGATTAAGATATATGATTGTCACAGCTGAGTCTTATTGAAATATGAGCCCAATCAGTAACCTCCTAAGTAAATTGTTGAGAAGCGCTGAGTTAGGATTAAATTATTATGTCTTAAATTCTTCAGATATCCCAAACTTGCACCAAATCATCTGGAATCTTACTCTGCAGGAAACGATGTGTTTGCTAAATTTTCTGCATTCATTAAAAACACAAGGAAAGATGCCAATGAAAGTAAGTATTTAAACCTTTGTATTGTTACTATGAACAAATGCCTTTGGCTCTCTGTATGCCTACATTCATTTTTGGCCATTTGTCAAAGGTCGGTGTTTCCTGCCTTATATTTGTTGCTAAGCATGTAAATATGTCTGAGCTGACAATGGTGATGGGTGCTGTGACTGTTGCTGTCATAATGCTACCGGTGGATCTCTAAGTTGGGGGAATTAGTTATATACACCTATAGTTCATAGATGTTACCTTCTTTCCCCTCTCCTTTTTCCAGTAGTACTGCACTTTGCTAATACTGTCAAAACAATTCTGGAGGAAAAGCAGGCAGCTTTCACTGGCATTATTATAGAAATTTATTAGAATAATTAGTGTTTCATAAGTGATATATGTCATAGTGTAAGCCATTTTGTGCTATCTTTTGCTGTCTTGTATCATTTTAGTATAAACAGTACCGTACTGCTTCACCCGAATATAAGCTGCACCTTTAAAATTCAAGGGGGGAAAGAAAAAAAAAGACAATACTCGAATATAAGCCGCTCCCTTAAAATTGGTGGCGCCCACATGGTCTGAGCAAAAAATTGCGGCCCTAGAGGACCCGCACGGTGCACTGGGAAATGATGGGGGCTGCCGAGGGCGCCCCAACATTCCTCCAAAGCACCAGCCCTATACGGTGCAGTTGGGGGAGGGTTGCCTAGGGTGGTGGCAGAGGTGGCGGCCTGTCCAGGCACCTGCAACCCGCCACCAGCTGTCCCCCCCACTGGGTGGGACCCCCTTGCTCCCTAACAGCAGTGGGGGCTGGCCGGACAAGAAGAGACATTCTGCGGGGGGCGCACAGCAGAGGGGGATTGCATGGCACCACCACCGCAGCAGCCCCCGCCGGCACTCGCCATCCCACTGCTCAGAGTGCTTGCCAGGGCTCCAGCAGGAGTTAAAGAGTTAAGGAGAGGTTCACTGTATGTCTGTTTCAGAAGCGATATCAGGCTTTTTGTAAGGTCGCAATTATAAGTCGCACTTTAACTTTTCATGGTCGGAATTGGGGGGGGGGGAGTGCGGCTTCTATTCAGGCCAATACGGTAATGTTGGTAGTATAATATATAGCAAGTTTGTGATATTTACTACAACATGTCTTTATTGAGTAAGTACTGAGCCTTATGGACTGCAAGCTTTATTCTGAATGGTAAAAACCACTGTTCTAGTGTTCTAGACCAGAGATGGCTGGCCTATGGCTCTCTATATGCTGGGCTGAAGCTCCCATAATTTCTGACCATTGTCCATGCTGGCTAGGGCTGATGGGAATTGGACTCTATAGTTTTTAAACTATAGGAGGGATATGGATAGACAACTGATTTAGACAAAACAAAAAAGTGGCTTTGTAAACAAATGAGCTGCCGATTTCTATGACTGTGCAATGAGTGAACACACATAATTTGTTCTGCAAATGCAGATAATTTGCCTGTGAATGCCAACTTTCCAAAATCGTGTTGCAGTTCATTGCCTGTTTAAATGACAACTGTTTGCACATATGCAGATACAAGGAAATAGACCATGTCTTCACCATATATTGCAGAGTTATAGCAAACACTTTTTCCACTGACCTATCTCCTTGCTGCAGATAGCCATATCAAATATGTTTTCTCCATGTGTACCTGTAAAAGATTATTGCATGTATCCTAACTAATGTGAGTTTTCTGTTTGTCTGTTCTAAATGACAGTCAACATTTCATGACTATCAAGCATGATCAAGAAACATTTGGCTGCTGCTTGTGGGATTTGCCCATGAGGTGGATTTTTTAATGCTTCATATCCCATAAAAAACCCACACTTCCTTCATGTGCTCTGTCCTTTCTACATCTTTGTTCAGTATCAGCCTGTTTTCTGCTTTCTCCCACTGCCTAACTCTTTCTTCTGCCACTTCCTCTATCAACCAGAGTCATCCCCGCCCCCCTGCTCCCACCATAGTTTGAATCCAATTTGTGCTCTGAGCTTGAATGAGTGGCTCCACAGTCTGGATTTGATCTCTGGTGCTTTCCCCCTCCCTTTTCATATATATGACCACACACACCACACACATATACGTACATTTTTGCCAGTTTGTCCTATTGAGGGTGGAGGTAGGTTGAACATTTGAGTTCATTGTCTCTCTATATTTTTTCTATTTCTCCAAATCTTGAGGTCCTCCTGAACATGTGGCTAATTCCCTCTTCTTCCTGGTGGGTATTGTTTGGGCCACATACCAATCATCACAGATTTCCAAACTCTGCTAGGAATTCTATTCTATTCTTATTTGATTCTAGATTTGGAAAAATCATTGCTGAAGGCTTTGAGGAAACTGAATAATTACTTAAATGCCCCCTTGCCTGAAGAAATCGATGCCTATAGTACTGAAGAACTCACTGTTTCCACAAGGAAATTCCTAGATGGAGATGAACTCACGCTAGCAGACTGCAATCTCCTGCCAAAACTACATATCATCAAGGTCTGGATTTTCCTTTCTGTACTGTGCTTGTTTACCCTTGAACCAGAAGGCAATAAAATGTATGGAATAAGGTATCAAAGTCCTTAACACCAATGACAGCAACACAATATTTCGAATGGACTGTTCAGTAAATTAATTTGTTCACACTCCCACAAGGATTTGAAGATCTATGTGAAAAGGTCCATCTTAAACAATCTAGATAACTAATATAGAGAAGATGTCTAATGTATCCCCAGAGGTAGGAAGTTTCACAATGAAGAAGGGGCTTGCATGGGTTGCTATCCTGAACACTGGTCAGGCTCCCTCGGCCTGAAAAGCGAGATGAGTGCCGCATCCCATAGTTGCCTTTGACGGGACTTAACCATCCAGGGGTCCTTTGCCTTTACCTTACCTTTGCGAGGAGGGCCCCCTCTACAATCTTTGTTGCTGTGCTGACACATAACGGGAAGCTTGCTCAAACAGGTACTTGGTTCCCAAGCCATTTAGACCTTTTAAGCCAACATCAATACCTTGGAGTAGGCTATAAGCTTATAGGCAGCCAGAGTAGATCTTGAAGTGAATGCGACTTCTGTTTTATGACCTGCAGAATCAGAATAGCAGTATTCTGCATCAACTGGAGCCTCTGAGCAATCTTCAAAGGCATCTTCATATAGAGTGTAATCTAACTGTTGCCACGTGTATGATGATTTCCTTTTCTCTCTGTTAGGTTGTGGCAAAGAAATACAGAAATTTTGAATTTCCATCTGAAATGACTGGAATCTGGAGATATTTGAACAATGCATATGCAAGAGATGAGTTCACAAATACTTGTCCTGCAGATCGGGAAATAGAGTTCGCCTATTTGGATGTTGCAAAAAGAATGAAATAAATCAAGAATCTTCTATTTCTATATATCTTCAGTGAGCTTGATTTTTTAAAAGAAGGAAAACCTCAAGAATAAAATGAAGAGTCTGCTCTGCTGCAAAGTTTCAAGTTATGAAACTGGCCAATCCTTGTGAAATAATTATTTTATTGATCTGCTAATTCAAGTATAGTATAATTGTATATTTGTCGCATTGCAGATATGCACATACGCACATGCAAATATATGTATTATTTTTTGGCAATAGAACAAAACTCAAAACATTTGCAGCAATATTAGAATCTAGATTAGATAGTAATTGCAGCTTTAAAATTTCTAAACAATAGTTAAAGGTATTTCTGTAAGCATTGATCACCGTATCAGGACAGAGAGAATTAGATAAAGTCCGTTTTTTGTTGGTCAATGGGAGAACACCTATGGATTTTAAGAAATGTGGATTGTACTGTTTTGAGGGGCAGTCACCTCAGGGGAATTTAACAGTGTATCTAGTCTACTATGTGCCATTTCTTGTATCTCCGCCCTTAAACCATGGGCTTGTATCATACGCTTCTAGACCCCCTTCAACATTATGGCCAGCATGCTGCAGATGACTTGTTTACATGTTGTGTGGCTTACAGCCCTAAGCTTTGTTGCATCAGCTTCTTACTACTTAGGCTGGGACATATGTACAAACGAACAATGGCACTGCAATGTCAAAAAGCATTCCATTGTAGCAACATTACAATATCTAAAAACAGCTATGCCATAGCTCAAAGCTATCCATGAGCCAAGACTGACCTTAAAGCTCCTACCATCTAATTTCAGGTGCTGTGTGTGGTGATGGTCATTTATTGGTGAAAGGAAGTCAGACTGGATACTCAGAAGGGCTTATCACAGGTTCCCTGTGATACCCTGAACAGATTCAGGAGCCTTAAGCCCTTTCTCTGTGTCTACCACACAAGTTGCTGATCTCCCACCTCTGATTTCTGCTTCTCACAGATGTCAGTGTCACAATTTTTATTTTATTTCTAAGCTATTGCCAAATATATTCAGCAACTGAAGTATTTTTAAAGCAGATATCGGTTCATTCTGTCTCACAAGATCCATGTGACAAAAACACAACACAACATGTGTACAAACTGTACTCACCTGTGTAAATAATAGAAAGTAACAGATTATATCATATGAATACAAATAAAAGGGCTGGGTCAAATTTTGTTAAAAAAATACATTCCATCTTCCTGAAGCTCCACCTCTCAGCTACAAAGCTGTGGGCAAATTCTGTGTGCTGTACCAGATTTGCCTCTGCAGGGACTGTGCAATTCATAGCTGTTATCCCATCCTGCTGCTCCAAGGTTTGAACTGTTCAAGCTTACTTGAAGTTAATGAGGCCTTTCCTTAGTAAGGCACTCTGAAAACCAGAGGTTAAGGGCTTATTAAGAAGTGCATGGACGTTGCTTGATTAATCAACACTTGAAAATTTAAAACCCAGTTTG
Source organism: Podarcis pityusensis (assembly GCF_964106645.2). Lineage (NCBI taxonomy): Eukaryota > Metazoa > Chordata > Lepidosauria > Squamata > Lacertidae > Podarcis > Podarcis pityusensis. The sequence goes on from NC_138027.1 coordinate 53,512,895, forward strand.
TGAACTGAATGCATTAAAAAAATATCTCTTGTCTTCAGATGACGTGGAACTTCCATCATGGTGTTGCTCTAAGATGGCTCAATAGCACATGCTGCAGTCATCAAGTGATGAACAGGCATGGGTAAACCTGGCCTAAATGAAAATATTTCCTCATGCTATTGAAATGGGGCCTCTGCCTACTCACCCCATTGTTTTATAAAATTCACAAATGCTGTTCAATTTTGAGGAAGAGGAGGTCCCTTTATCCTTGTTTTTGGAACAGGATTCATTTGGACGACTTTGAAAAATAACACGTTTTATTACTGTGATGTTTCTGAAAGTTCATGTTCAAAGTGTAAAGGAACAAAAGAGCCACAACAGCAGACAAAACCTACTGGATTATACTGTGGCTACTAGGAATTCTCTCCATTAAGTGTAGCATCTATCAGTTCCTCTGTATAGTTGTCCCCATATAAGATTGATTAAAATGTATATTTGATAAGCTGAACTTTTTTTAGAATAGGAAAATATTTCATCTCAAGAAGATGACTACTTTTCTTACCAATTTTACAACAGTGTGGATTTTCTATTTTAAAGATATATTACTTCTGTACTGTATAATCATGAAAATGTACTTTGTGTAGCATGCTTCACATTCTTTGTGATTAATGTAAACAGTGCTAAATCCTGCAATTTTTTCCAATCTATAGAGTGAACCTGTTTAAAACGTAAACTATTTTACAATACCAAGATTAAATGCTGAGTTTGACTTTTTAGTATGCATGAAAGAAATATTTCTGTTCCCCCCTCATCTTCAGACGTCTATATAATTTAAACCGCACAAAAAATCATTGTAGTTGTTTAATATGCCTTACAAACCTGAAAAGAAAATACACCAATTCTGACTTAAATATGTTGTATTGTGCTTATTTTCGTTTAAGAACATACTGACACTAGTTTGCATTTTGAGATAAAGGAATGAAATGGAAAAATCTGAAGCATAACTCTGCCCAATTGCCTAAGTGAAAAGCGCTTTGCTGTAGCTGCATTGTGCTCAGTCTTTTAAAATATTAGAAACTCTTTGCACCTTTGATTTCTAGTATGATGTACAAATGTAAGGCTTCACCTTTTCTGTGAAGCAAAAAGAGAGGATATTAAGTTATTCCATGATGTGAAACCAGAGGGGCAAGGAAATGAAAGGAAAAGTTTGGCTGTTACTTCCATGGAATTTGATACGTGAGGAAAACACACACAATATTAAGACACTGCGTAATATAGTCCCACAAAGAGCAAGTGGCTTTTGACTATCTTTTGAATGGCTTCAAGAGACTCATTCACTTATAAAGACTTCTGCATTAGTCACTGGCATGCCACAGAACAGTGCATATTGTGTTTTGATCACCGGAGTTCATTCTTTAGCATTTGATGCAAAAAGGTACCTTTTTAAGAGTTAACTCCAGTAAAAAGCTTTACTGGAAGATGACTTGCATAAGCTTCTTCACTCTCCTCTATTCATTCCAACATACTTGCATAGGCCACCAAATCTATTGCTCTAGTGTTGGTACTATTTACTCTTAGATTTCCTGTACCTGAAATTCTTCTTTGCAGTATCCTCTACAAGTGGTCCATGAATCAAAGGAAGAGCAAGTAACAGTGATGTTCCATGTATGTACATAATAGGGCATCTGATACATTAATATTTTCCATAGGAGTGAATGGACATGTTAAAGAGAGTTTCCTAGCATCAGCTATAGGCAAGTCCAATTTTGAAAAAGTATCTAGGACACCTATTTATGTATAATTAGAGCAGGCATACAGAACTTACAGCCCATGGGCCAAATTAAGCCTGACAGGGGTCCTATTTCCCCTCAGCCATGCCCACATGCCACACATCTGTCATCATACCACAGGTGTGGGGCAGGTAAAGCTGCAGCTGCAAAGGAGCAATTGGGAGCCTTAGAGTACACTCCCAAAATTGAATTTTGCATTAAATGCAAGCCCTGCTCGAATTGGTTCCACTCAGGATCTCCTGGTTGATGCTCCCAAGTGGAGGCTATACCCACAGAGAGATAGATTTGCATACAGCAGGATTCTTTGCAGCTGTGGCTTGAATTCAAATCAGGGCTGCAAAGGAAGAACATGGAATGACTTTATGGACTCACAGTTCTCCCTTGAAGTTGAATCACCTGATGTCATATATCAGGTGATTGACAGGTGTGTGGCTCTGCCCACCTGTCAAGTGTCCTGCTCTGGCTTGATCCAGCCCCCCCCCCCCGAATAAGAGAAACAGGCTTGTTTACCATTAACCCTTCATGTTTACAGTAATCCCCCCAAATACAGTCTGAGAGTTTTAAAACCAGCCATAAACATTCCTCTGCTTCTTACTGTGGACATTCCATTTATGCTACATTGCTTGTATAAAAATTATTTTATTATATTATCATTGAAAATAAAAATACTTGACATGAATCTTAAATACTGACACAAGTCTTTCAAATACATATGCGCACAAAGCAAATATGGTCAAACGGTTATTTATACTAATATCTGCTGAATCTTCTCTATTGAAAAGAATGTTTTCAGATTTGAAGATTTCATTGTCAGAACTGGATTCCTTAATCTCCACAAAGGTTCGTTGATTTGATGTGTTCAAAAAACCTACTTGCTTTGCACACAGTATTTCCAAAAACAAGCTGGAAAAGAACGAAATAGCCTCTTGTTAAAACATGGTTCATATGGGTGTGTCTTGCGTCTGGAGCTTTGCTTATTCTGGACATACCTGAGGTTCACTTCACCACTATCTACCCCCCTCTACTCCCCCATTTCCATATGCCTGTTTTTCAGAAGGACTGTTTGATTATTAACAAACTTCTAAGCTGCTCGGCATTACAACAGACTGACAGAGTGGTTTCCAAAATACTGTAAAACCAAATATAATACATAGAAAACAAACAACTGACGTTACCATTGAATTATTATGACACCAGCACAGATAAAAGCAGGGGCTCAACACATCCTAAGATTTGAATAGCTTAGCTTTCAGTTACCATTGTTGGCATCCATCTGCCTCAAGAGACAATGGAGTGTGCCTCCAGGGGTGAAGTCAAACTGCTGTGTTAGCACGGAAGTGACCTCCCTGGGCACAAGCCTGGGCAGTGTTTATGAAGGTCCTGGGCTGTCTGTACAACAATGCCCACTTCTCAGCCTCACTGAGGAGGTCCAAAGGAAGGAAGAGCAAAACATTTGGCACCAGCTTGGCTGCAGGGGTTGCTGGAAGGAGGCATACTGCACAGCATGCAACCGTCTTAGGGACTCCAGATTTGTGCAGAGTTTACTCCTTAAGCCTTTTCTTCTACCGAAGATACCCCACAAGGCAGAAGAGGTTTAGGACCAGAGTTTTCCTTCTTCTGGAAGGGCTACCTTCCCAGTTTGACAAGCCCCATCTGCCCCTCACTTTTCTCTACAGTATGTGCAGAAACCACTTTTCCTGACCATTGGACCTACTATTAGTCTCATCGCTCAGTCCACCAGAGCCTGTCTTCGCACACAAAGTCCCTGACTCCCTGAGGATTTGAGATCCATTGGCTACCCTCACCTGGTTTAGCTGATGGTGGGATAATGAGAACCCCCCACCCAGCCAACCTCAGAGCCCAGGTTGGATGGTATGTTATGTGGAGTGGTGCCCACTATCTAGTATGCTTAGAGAGATATGACACATTGACTATGTTTATAATTACCGGTATCTTGACTTTCCTCCAAGGAGCTCAAGGCGGCTTACATATAGTTCTCCCTGTTCCATCTTACCGTCACACAATCTTGTGAGGTAAGTGAGCCCTGAATTAACCCTGGAGGGTGTGCCTAACCCTAGAATTACACGTCACAATAAAGTTTATATGTACTTTCTTTAGCTTTTTAACTGACCAGCTGATCTCTGCTCCAGCAACCTTTTCTTCTGCCAGTAGTGGTCCATGAAAACCTCTCCAAAACACAAACAGGCTTCCTATAGCAGGTGTCATAGTGCAACACCATGTGGGACAAAATGAAGATTCCCTAGGATCAGTGACTCTGGAAAGGAGCCTGGCCTCTTGGTCTCCACACACAGAGGGCTGTTTCATGACCCAACTGACTTTTATTCAACTCTTCAGAGTTTTAGGCAATCAAACAGAAAGGAACCTGATTTTCTTGCTGGAAAACACACCTCTTTTCTTTGCTTTCTTAGAAGATGATGGTGCTGCTTTCCTGAAGTTTTTCCCAATTAAAGGAGATTTTCTCAGGTGATCCTTCCTTGATTCAGCAACATCATCTTGTTGTGAGAAAGAACGACGGGCCTGAGGTTCATCTAAAATATCCTGTCCAGAAAAGAAGTCCAGAGAGAAAAGGTTTTAAAAATTACAGCTTAAGAGCATAAATGTGAACCTGAAATGAGAATTTTAAAAATAATAATTCTGGATTCAGTCATTTTCAGTGTGTGCATTGATATTTTCACTCTTACAAGGTCTGCTCCATTCAGTTCAATGGAAAGGGCAGTTCCATTTGCATGCTAAGGGCTGCTGCATGCTTAAGGTTAGCCTGTAATTAAATAGCCCTTATTTGCAGCTACTCCAGGCACACTGGGGAACTCAAAGGGAGATAAGCTTCAGGAATCAATATTTAAGTACAGTATATCCCTAGCAAACGAGAACAATTATTCTGCATACTGGAAACTTTGATAGGAGGTGTTTAAAAAGCTGACAGTTTCTTACCTTTCTGATTGTCTTTCCAAACTTTTTGGCGTAAGCTGAAATGCAAATTGGGAAAATTATTTAGTAGTGTTAACGGAAAATCTGAGGGCTCCCTTGGACAAAAAGCAAAGACACCAGCCAGAGCAAGTCAGAGCAAAACAGCAGCCAGTAGGCCCGGTCTTTATTTAGGAAAAGACTGTCGCGACAGGACTCCCACCGCCCACAAGGTGAAGCAAGATGGAAGCCCCGAACAAAGGAAGACCCCAACTTTTATTAGTTCCTAATCCCCTAAGTTACACCCCTAGAAATACATCATATTTACATCATAACTACGTTAAAAAACAGGAGGAGCCAGAGGAGGGGTCGCACAGGTAATCCGAGTATCCTGACACCTGGCAGGGCCCCCTTCCCCTCCTTGCCATAAGCCTTTTCGGAGAACAAAAGGGAAAGGCGCGATTTCCTGCCCCCTGAGGGGACTCCGGTCACAGTCCCTTTGTCATAGTCCGCGCTGAATACACTAGCATATGCAGTTCATTGTGTCCTTGATAGTCTTCCGTCTGAGTCCATCAAGGCGACTATCAAGGTTGCTGTGTCAACAGGGGGAGGGTTGCAGAGTACGTGCCTGCTCGGTCAAGGGATCATGGCTGATTGGCAACAAGCCACCCCCCTTTGAAAGTCCTTGTAATATGGAGTAAAATAAAAGTGGTCCGATGAGAATCCGACGTACGGTTGATTTATGGTGAATTTATGAAGAATACCGTTGCTGAAGTTCAAGCACTTTCACTCCTCAGGAAGTGGTTGCTACATTTTGATTAAATCAGTCACGGTCAATTGAACCCGGAAACTTTGTATTAGGAAGCTGTCAGAGACAGAGAAGCGAGGGCCTGCCGCCTGCAGTACCAGCGTGGCCGCCACAAGGGGCGCTGTTCGGTAACACTGATTGGCTGAAACGGCTGCCGGCTGACCTGGAGTTTATGCGCCTGGTCTACTCGTACTAAAGATAGGGCAGAGCGGAACGTGGAAGAAATATAGAAATAAATGCTATTTTTTAAGAAGATCAGCGCTTCCTTATTTACGGAAGGCTTTAAGGGATGGCCCTCTAAAAGGGACATCCCTAGGGTCAGGAAGGGGAGATGTGTGCATGTGTGAGTGTGGTGCTTGTGCAACACGTGTCAAGGAGATGGGGGGGGGGTTTCCGGCGACAGTTCCCCCCTTCGGAGATAAGATTGCGAAGGTAGGGAAACCGCGCAATCCTTTTCTCCGCATAATTCAATAGAAGTTTGGCATGTCATACCTAGAGTCCAGGGTCCGGAGGTTGTGTAGGGGCCCCATTTCGAGTGGGGTTGGCTGAATTCCTGATGTCGGTGGTCTATAGGTGGTAGTCAATCGCGGGCGAAGGGTAGAAGGACAAGAACCGCAAGTTTGACAGCACATCGGGAAGCAGTGAATTGCGCAGCAGAAGAAAGCAATGCAGATGGTAACAGTGACCAATACTAAGAGGCCGTTTCCTAAAAGTTGTTTTATCCAAGCAGATCCAGGTAGCCAGCTCCAAAATTGAGTGTCTGACAGGCCCTCATGTTGGATATTTCTAAGTTCATCGGTCAGTTTATGAATATTATTGAGATGACCAGTGATGTTCAAGGTCTGGTCAGAGACGTGTGTGCAGCACTCAGTTCCCACGAGGGCACAGACCCCTCCAGTCGAGGCGAGAACGTAGTCCAAAGCAAGGCGGTTCTGAATCGAATTCTGCCTGACCTCCGTTAATTCCGTCAAGATAGATTGGGTAGCTGCATTGGATTCTTCCATAAAGTTTAGCAGTATGTCGGTCAGTTTGAGGATATCAACGTGGTTGGAGCCGGCTCCATACGCAGGAAAGAGGGCTCGGCCGTAAGTCTCCCCATTGGCTGCGACATCAGAGAGCTCTGACAAGTCCTTTGCTCTCTTATTGCGCCTCCTTCCGGGGGGGAGCTCTTGAGTAACCCGGACTCCAGGTAAAATCAGTCCAAGATAACAGGTGCCACGGGAGTGGGGGCTGGCCCATACATAGCCGCGGTGGCCGCAAATCCAGAACAGCCCCTGCAGGCACGAATCTATGCGCCCAGTACGGAGGGTGCGGAAGAAGCACTGAGAAATTGGGGAAGGGTCCCAGGGGTCAGGCAAGTTCATCACACGTTTCCATGCAGACAGTAAGCTAGGATGGGTGGAGGGGTTGCCTTGGTGCCATAGGGTAATTCTACCATTTAATGCGATATCAAGGGTGTACTTACAGGTGCTCTCCCCGATGACTTTGTCGTTGCCGCTGAATTTCCGGCAGAGGTCGCCTGTTGTGGGTCCGGTCAGGTAGATGTACTGGTGGGTTAAGTTCACAGCGGTCAGGTTCCAGGACCGTACATCAGCGGAAAGATGTTGTTCTAGGGTGAGGGGCACTCCAAGGAATGGTATGCCACTGTGGAGGTGTGAGGGAGCATTGGCGCAAATCCAGCATTCGTTGGTGGTTGTTTGCCTTGCAATTTGAGAGATCAGTTTTACATAGGTGTTGGAATGCCAGGTGGACAAGAGGTCATTGTTGCTGGAGTTTTGGGACATTGACAGTTCCCCCCTTTGTCGAGGTGCAGTACCGGCAGGATGAAGGGGGTCTTGGCGTAGTAAGTAGGTTAGGTTTGTGGTAAGGCCGCCACATCTTTGGGGGCCGGTGGTGTCCCATTCTGCTGCAGGTGTAACTGAGTGATGCCAGCCTTCTAGGTACGCCTTGCCGTCCCAGTTGGAGGCGAGTCCGATGTCCCAAATGCAGCAGTACCTTCGGAGGCAGACCCCTTGTAAGACGGTTTGACGGGGGGTAGAATCTACTCTTTGGCAGTAAAACCCGTGGATTAAACGGTCTGTGGGGTGGTTCTGGTCAGTATAAACGGACTCACCGCCGCCATTGTCGAGGACAGTCCAGTTCAGTGCCTGTTGTGGTGTACCATCAGAGAAAAGTACATAAGAGCCGTTGAGGCAATGGGCACGGTTCCAAGGGCCGTCTCTGGTGAGGATGAGTTTGCCGAGTGGCCTGAAAGATGGTGAGCGAATAAAAAGTTCCCAGGCTTGGTGTGTAGCTAGGATCGGTGAAATGGAGTGTCGAAGGAGGACGCGGGTCTCTGGCAAGCAGAATTCGAAATCTCCAAGGCGGTCTAATGTTCCTCGTTTCACCATATCAACAATTCCAAAGTCTAGGAATTTGTATTCAGTTTGTAATCCAGGGCAAGAGGCATGTGTGATCATGGTGTTTTGAGAGAAGGTGGTGGTCAGATGAAGGAGGAGAAGGGTGGGTATGGTGGTGGTCATCATAGTAGCGGAGGGAGTAAAGCTGTCAAACGGCAGAGCTGTCAGATGGGGAGCGGTGGAGCGGTGGAGCTGTCAAACTGCAGAGCTGTCAGATGGGGAGCGGTGGAGCGGTGGAGCTGTCAAGCTGCAGAGCTGTCAGATGGGGAGCGGTGGAGCGGTGGAGCTGTCAAACTGCAGAGCTGTCAGATGGGGAGCGGTGGAGCGGTGGAGCTGTCAAACTGCAGAGCTGTCAGATGGGGAGCGGTGGAGCGGTGGAGCTGTCAAACTGCAGAGCTGTCAGATGGGGAGCGGTGGAGCGGTGGAGCTGTCAAACTGCAGAGCTGTCAGATGGGGAGCGGTGGAGCGGTGGAGCTGTCAAACTGCAGAGCTGTCAGATGGGGAGCGGTGGAGCGGTGGAGCTGTCAAACTGCAGAGCTGTCAGATGGGGAGCGGTGGAGCGGTGGAGCTGTCAAGCTGCAGAGCTGTCAGATGGGGAGCGGTGGAGCGGTGGAGCTGTCAAACTGCAGAGCTGTCAGATGGGGAGCGGTGGAGCGGTGGAGCTGTCAAACTGCAGAGCTGTCAGATGGGGAGCGGTGGAGCGGTGGAGCTGTCAAACTGCAGAGCTGTCAGATGGGGAGCGGTGGAGCGGTGGAGCTGTCAAACTGCAGAGCTGTCAGATGGGGAGCGGTGGAGCGGTGGAGCTGTCAAACTGCAGAGCTGTCAGATGGGGAGCGGTGGAGCGGTGGAGCTGTCAAACTGCAGAGCTGTCAGATGGGGAGCGGTGGAGCGGTGGAGCTTTGCGGAGTTTTAGGCGGATGGGGGGTTGGTCGTTTTGGCTAGCTGTGGTGATGAGTTCGGAAGACCAAAGTGTTGACGTGTGAGCTGGGTCAGGTCCGGTCTGTTGGGCCCGGTTCGTGCCCCGATCTGGTCCGGTCTGTTGGGCTCGATGCGTGCCCCGATCTGGTCCGGTCTGTTGGGCCCGATGCGTGCCCCGATCTGGTCCGGTCTGTAGGTCGTGTTCGGTGTTGATGTCGTCTTCTGCTGGTCGGCGTGGGATGTGGTAGGGCGACTCGTCCGATGTGGGCTCGGGTGGTGGAGCCGGCTTGCAGCGGGTATGATGCAGCCAGGCTGTCTTTTCTGCTACCTTAACAGAAGTTGGAGTGGTTAAAAGTACTTGGTAGGGGCCCTCCCAGGTGGGTTGTAGGGGTACCTTGTGGTGTGTTTTTGCTAGTATCCAGTCCCCTGGGTGGTATGAGTGGATGTTTTCGTCTAGGGGGATGTTTTGACTTGAGGCAGCATATCTGTGGAGGTGGATTAGTTGTCTCTGGAGCTGTATCACATATTGAGTTAATTCAGACTCTCCAACCTCTAACTCGGATGTTGGAAACTGGGTATTATATACCGGGGAGGGTCTCCCAAAGAGTAATTCATAGGGAGATAGGTTTAGGTTCCCTCGGGGACAAGCTCTGAGATTATGTAAAACCAAGGGGAGAGCGTTGATCCACTTAATTCCAGAGTCTTTACAGAGCTTTCCTAGTTGTGACTTCAGCTGTTGATTCATTCTTTCAACCTGGCCTGAGGATGGGGGATGGTATGGGGTGTGTAGTTTCCATTTGATCCCTAGAGCTTTGGCGACTTGCTGAACTATCTCTGAGGTGAAGTGGGAGCCCCTGTCGCTGTCTATATGTCTCGGGACCCCGAAGCGTGGTATTATCTCGTGTAGTAGAGTTTTTGCAACCATTTGGGCATTGGCTCGGCGAGCTGGGAGGCATTCCACCCATCCGCTCAACTGATCAATGATGACGAGGGCATGCTTATAGCCTTGACAGGGGGGCAAATCTATAAAGTCAACTTGAAGACTTTCAAAAGGAACAAAGGCCCATGGTCTGGCTCCAGGTGGGCTTCTGGCGGTATGCTTTGGATTAAAGGTTTGACAAGTGTGACAGTTCTTTACTGCTGTCTTCGCGGCAAGGGCTAGTCCGGGGGCATACCAGCAGCGTTGGACTGAGTCTATAAGCTTGTCCCTTCCCCAGTGGGTACACTGATGCAGAATTCTCACATGCTTGGGTACCCATAGTCTGGGCATTATAAGTCTCTTGTCTGGAAGATACCAGATGCCATTCTCAAGGATGGCTCCGTGTTCTGCCCACCCCTTTTTTTCCTCAAGGGTGGCGGTTTTATACATTAAGTCAAAGTCTACGTCAGATGGAACTTGGGGTCCCTGGAATTCATTATCTGAAGACAGTGGTTGGAGGGCTGCTTCTTGTGCCATGTGATCTGCGCAGCTGTTCCCTATAGATACGGGGTCTTTCCCCTTTGTGTGAGCTTTACAGTGGACTACTGCTATTTCCTCGGGAAGGTGTATGGAGTCCATAAGGCGCTGTACTAGGGGTGCGTGGGCGATCTTAGTGCCCGCAGAAGTTAGGAAGCCTCTCTGCAGCCAGATTTGTCCGGTAGCGTGAACTAGACCGAAGCAATATTTGGAGTCTGTATAAATTGTGACCCTTTTCCCTGCTGCTAACTCACATGCTCGGATTAAAGCGATGAGTTCGGCCGCCTGTGCGCTATACTTGGCATGGATAGGGCGCGCTTCCAGGATATCTGTGTCACTAACAACTGCATATCCGCTTTTCCGCTCTCCCCCTACTATTTTCGAACTCCCGTCAGTGTACAGTACTAGGTGAGGGTTATCTAAAGGGAGATAGTCAAGGTCCTCCCGTGGTTTCTCGGCATGTCGTACTACTTGGCTACAGTCGTGGTGTGGGGTGCCGTCGTCAGGGAGAGGTAGGAGGGTTGCGGGATTGAGGGAATTCACTCTCTTTATGGTAACATTAGACGGACTGAGGAGGATGGCTTCATATCTGTTGAGCCTTTGTATCGTAAAACGTTGGCACCCTTGCAGGCTGAGAAGGGTAGCGACAGCGTGGGGGACGTTTACGGTTAGTTCATGTCCAAGGACAGTTTCTTGGGCTTTTTCTAGGAGTAGTGCTGCAGCTGCCACTGCTCTAAGGCATCCAACGGTTCCCATTATGGTGGTGTCTAGTTGAAGGCTGTAGTATGCTACAGGTCTATTCTTTCCCTGAAAGGGTTGTGTAAGGACGCCTGAAGCTACTCCTTTGTTTTCGTGGACGAATAAAGAGAAGGGTAGTCTATAATCTGGGAGTCCAAGGGCGGGCGAGGACCTTAATTCGCGTTTGATAGATTCGAAGGCTTCGAGTGCCTCTGCAGTCCATTGCAATTGATCTGGGGCACTATCATGCGTCATTGCAGTGAGGGGTCGGGTGAACTCTCCATAACGGGGAATCCATGCTCGGCAAAATCCGCTCATTCCAATGAAACCTCTGAGCTGCCTCTTGGTCTTTGGGAGGGGTAGTTTTGCTATAGCATCGATCCTATCGGTCGTGAGGGCACGGGTGCCCTCTCCGAGGATATGTCCAAGATATTTAACTTCCTTTTTGCAGTATTGTATCTTTTTTGGAGATACCTTGTGTCCCTTGTGCGCAAGTATCGTAAGCAGGGCTATAGTGTCGGATTTGCAGGATTCTAAATCCCTTCCACAGAGTAAAATGTCATCTACATAAAGCCGGAGAACGGAACCTCCGGGGAGATTGACGTCTAACAAGTCTTGGTGTAATATGGAAGAAAAAATTGCCGGAGATTCCACATATCCTTGGGGCAGCCGGGTCCACGTTAGTTGACCGGTCTGCCATGTAAAGGCAAAAAGAAATTGGCTCTCCGGATCTACGGGGATGCTGAAAAACGCGGAGCATAAGTCTATAACGGAGTAAACTACAGTTCCCTCCGGGATTGTGCTCAGAAGGTGGTGGGGGTTGGCGACAACAGCATGTCTCGGAATAACAAAGGAATTGATCAGTCGAAGGTCCTGTACTAGGCGCCATTTGACGGGATTTGTATTGGGTTTTTTGACGGGGAGAAGGGGGGTATTACATGGGGAGGCGCAAGGAACTAAGACACCCATTTTTAGAAATTCGTCTATCATTGGCGTAAGTCCTTCGATTGCTTCGGGGGGAAGGGGGTATTGCTTGGTGCAGGGGAATGGTAGATCTTTTCTGTAGTTAACTTTGACTGGGGTTGCAGATTTTAGAAGTCCGACTGATGTTGACTCAGTTCCCCACAGCCAGGAAGGGACATTGTTAAGGAGCTCTGGAGGTAGGTCAATGGTATTGTGGTTAGCTTCTTGAAGGATGCCTTGGAAATTGAAAAGGGAGTCGTCCGGCATGTGCAGGAAAATCCCTTCTTGGCCGCACTGTATGGTGGCATTTAGTTTGCAGAGCAGATCCCTCCCCAATAGGTTAACTGGACTGGAGGTGAGTAGAAAGGTGTGTTTAACTGATAAAGGCCCAACGGAGACGTTCGCAGGTTTGGAAAGGGGGCAATTCCGGGGAATTCCATCAAGCCCCATGACGGTTCTAGTTTCTTCACCCGGGGGCAAATGACTATTCGTTAGAGTTGAGTAGGTGGCCCCAGTGTCCAGGAGGCAATCGTAAGACTGCCCATCAATTTGCATGGTGCACATGGGGTCAGAGGAGGATAATTGCAAAACCGGGCAGAGGAAAGGGAAAGAGGCGGGATCTGCTTCTAATTGTCAATGTGTCTGATACTCTTCAACCATCATTTCGTGAGTTGGGTTTGCGGGGCGCCCTCCCTGCTTAAATGGGTTGGCAGTGTCATGAAGTTGGTTTCGTGGTCGCGGCTGAGGTAGCGAGGGTTCAGCGCGGGATTGCGTTAGATTTGAGGATTGGATAGGTCCGTATGGAAGAGTAGGCTCTCTGTACCTAGGGTGGGCATTTTCTGGGTAGTATGGTTTGGGGTTCTTATATTCGACCTTTCTGGCTCCTGTCCGAAGGGGGCAATTTCTCTTTATGTGCCCTACTTCTTCACAGTGGTAGCAAATGCGGTCTTCAAAGAGTTCGGACCCCCCTGGTTTAAACCTTTCTTTCGAGGTAGACATTGCGGCTGCGTAGGCCAACACCCGTGGGGAGTCAGGTTTTTGGTCTTTTCTTTTCCGTTCATCCCTCGAGTTGAAAACGGACTTTGCGATGGAGAGGATTTCATTTACGGTTTTTCCATCATATCCTAAGTGGGAATTTAGAGCCTTTCGAATGTCGGCTGTAGCTTGGTCTTTAAAAAATCCTTTGACTATTACCTCATGTTGTGGGCTCTCCGGATCTATTCCACCCCAGGTCTTAATAGCGGAGACTAGCCTAGAGTAGTAATCAGAGGGGTGCTCATCCGGTCCTTGAAGGATAGCTTGGACCTTGGTCCAGTTTACTGTTCGCTGTCCCGCAGCTTTAATGCCGTCTAGGATGGCCTTCTTAAAAATTTTTAAACCCCATATTCCATGTTCGGTGTTATAGTCCCAGTCTGGGTCGTTAAGTAGAGACTGGGCGGTCAGTGGGGTCATCGAGGCGGGGCGATTTGGTTGGTACCCTTCCCGGGCGAGAGCTTCTCCCGCCTTCGCTAATATCTCTCTTTTCTCTGCCTCGTTAAAGAGGGCCCCAAGCAGCATATGCACATCTGCCCAGGTGGGGTTATGAGTGGAGAAGATGGTAGCTACCTGGCGGTGGCATTTGTCGGGGTCGTCTCGTAGGGAGGGCATCTTATCGGACCAGTTCATTAAGTCCGAGGTAAGAAAGGGCTGGTGAGTAAAAACCATGCGGGGAGGATCTCCTGCCCTGGCGGGGGGTATTGGTAAGGCTCGCAGTGGAAAGGCACCCTCTACCTCTCCGTTTTGCAGATTATCCCGATTCCTAGTTCTACTGGAGACGGGTCCCTCTCCTCCTTCGGTCAAAAGTTGCCCATTGAGCAGGGGTCCGAGATTTAGATCTAATTGGTCTCTTGTTAAGCTGGATGAGCTTGAGGAGGGGTCGGGAAGTGGTTGTGTATTTGGAGTACTTTGGGAAGGTGCAGCAGCTGCAGGGCGAGGTGTATTCTCCCTTGGTCCTGTGCCCCCCCCACCGGCTCCTGTTCTGTCTGCCGCCCCGGATCCTGGTGGTCGAGGTGCTTGAGGTTCGGGGTAGTAAAAGGGGACGAGGGTCCTATCCAGCTGTTCCTCCTGGGCTCTAATCTCATCATATGGGGGGGGTCCGGTTGTTTTCAAAACAGCCATTTGTCGGACAATTTGTGCTTGCTGCCGTTGAAATAGCTCGCGGGCTTCAGCGAAGGCATTTAGGTAGTACAATTGCCGGGGCTTTTCGTCAGCCAGGTAAGTTTTAAGTGCTTGCATCTTCAGGAGGTTAAAGGAACCATGGGGCGGCCACCTGGAAGCTGGTTCTAGATGGTGGGTGAAGGCAACCCACGAGGTGTTGCAAAGGTCCCTCAACTTTGACTTCGAAAGTCCTTTCCTCCCTCTCAATTCCTTCCAGTTTAAGAGGACAAATTGGAGGGGAGTGTCAGAGTCCTCCATCTGGCGGGAAGGCTTCGCGAAAGCCTTGTCGCCTGGAGGAGTCCAGTCGGAATGTTTAGAAGCCTGGGCTCCCATTCTTCCTATGTAGGGGTAGGGGGATAGGGACACACACAAGGGAAAAAGTGACGGGGGAAAGAAAAAGGAGGGGGGTAGAAAATATCCTCAGTGTTTGGAATATCTTAGACTATCGCAACTTTCACCTATCTTCAAGTTGCAATTTCATTTTAAGAAACTCTATACATGAGCACCAACTACACTGACGGGACGCCTGGCCCGAAAACCTTTTCCTCGGGACGCCTGGCCCGAAAACCTTTACCTCGGGACGCCTGGCCCGAAAACCTTTACCTCGGGACGCCTGGCCCGAAAACCTGTACCTCGGGACGCCTGGCCCGAAAACCTTTACCTCGGGACGCCTGGCCCGAAAACCTGTACCTCGGGACGCCTGGCCCGAAAACCTTTACCTCGGGACGCCTGGCCCGAAAACCTGTACCTCGGGACGCCTGGCCCGAAAACCTTTACCTCGAGACAAATTTCCCTTTCGTGTTGCTTCACAGAACTAAACCCTAGTGTGGGGCCCCAAGTTGTGAACCACCCGCTTTCTTTTCCACGACAGCCTCCTGCCTAGCCTGAGACTAAGTTCGGAATTCCCTACTGAACGCTTGCGCAGTGCAATGCCAGATCGGGGTCCGAGAAAATTCAAAGTTAGAAAGGAAGCAAACGACCTTGCGTTCTCACATACCCGGGTCATCCCTAACAAAGGTCGCCAGGCAGGAGGGGCGGCTTCGTTTGCATAGTCGGGGTAAGGGGAGAGAGCAAGAGGGTATTAGAAAAAAAACGCCTCCGGGCGACTTCCGAGAGAGACGTCAGAGAAAGATAGTAAAGAGCCACGCTTTTCCGGACTCTACTCCGAGACGGAAAGCGGGGGAGAAAAAGGAGAGGGAGAGATGCTTTCAGACGTTTCTGGACGACTCCGAGAGACAACGTCGGAAAATAGTAGGGCCCCGCGATCTCCCTGGTCACCCTCCGAGGGGGAGAATCGGGGAAGAAAAGGAGAGAGTTTAGAACGCACCCGGCCGACTCCGAGGGGTAACGTTAGAGATAGAGGAGAGAAAGGCCCGGCTGTCGTGGAGATATTCCGTTCCCAACCCCCTCCCAATGTATTTACTTCAAACCATACTCACGTTCGGTGATGTCCCTCGCGGATCCCGGGATCCTTTTCTTTAGCCGGCTTTCACCTCGCCTTTGCTCTCTCTGGTTGGGCTTTTGGTGACGGTTGATTACCGCCCGCAAAGAGGAGGCAGGGAGAGGAAAAAAGATCCCTGGGCTAAGGTTGCCCAGTGGCGCCTGATCCCCTCTATCTCCCCTCTCACCTTTGCAGGAGAACCAAGTGTCCCTGAGAGTGGTCGCCAACTGTTAACGGAAAATCTGAGGGCTCCCTTGGACAAAAAGCAAAGACACCAGCCAGAGCAAGTCAGAGCAAAACAGCAGCCAGTAGGCCCGGTCTTTATTTAGGAAAAGACTGTCGCGACAGGACTCCCACCGCCCACAAGGTGAAGCAAGATGGAAGCCCCGAACAAAGGAAGACCCCAACTTTTATTAGTTCCTAATCCCCTAAGTTACACCCCTAGAAATACATCATATTTACATCATAACTACGTTAAAAAACAGGAGGAGCCAGAGGAGGGGTCGCACAGGTAATCCGAGTATCCTGACACCTGGCAGGGCCCCCTTCCCCTCCTTGCCATAAGCCTTTTCGGAGAACAAAAGGGAAAGGCGCGATTTCCTGCCCCCTGAGGGGACTCCGGTCACAGTCCCTTTGTCATAGTCCGCGCTGAATACACTAGCATATGCAGTTCATTGTGTCCTTGATAGTCTTCCGTCTGAGTCCATCAAGGCGACTATCAAGGTTGCTGTGTCAACAGGGGGAGGGTTGCAGAGTACGTGCCTGCTCGGTCAAGGGATCATGGCTGATTGGCAACAAGCCACCCCCCTTTGAAAGTCCTTGTAATATGGAGTAAAATAAAAGTGGTCCGATGAGAATCCGACGTACGGTTGATTTATGGTGAATTTATGAAGAATACCGTTGCTGAAGTTCAAGCACTTTCACTCCTCAGGAAGTGGTTGCTACATTTTGATTAAATCAGTCACGGTCAATTGAACCCGGAAACTTTGTATTAGGAAGCTGTCAGAGACAGAGAAGCGAGGGCCTGCCGCCTGCAGTACCAGCGTGGCCGCCACAAGGGGCGCTGTTCGGTAACACTGATTGGCTGAAACGGCTGCCGGCTGACCTGGAGTTTATGCGCCTGGTCTACTCGTACTAAAGATAGGGCAGAGCGGAACGTGGAAGAAATATAGAAATAAATGCTATTTTTTAAGAAGATCAGCGCTTCCTTATTTACGGAAGGCTTTAAGGGATGGCCCTCTAAAAGGGACATCCCTAGGGTCAGGAAGGGGAGATGTGTGCATGTGTGAGTGTGGTGCTTGTGCAACACGTGTCAAGGAGATGGGGGGGGGGTTTCCGGCGACAGTTGATACTTTAAAGAGAGTGAAAGCATGCTACCGCCACCATATAATGCAGGGGGACACTTGTGGAATTGTGCTGAAATTTGGGGAGGCACTACCTTCCGAGAACTGGGGAGAAGTTTCAGAAATGGTGTTCTTAGACCACCCGAATGATGCCCTTCAGATCATGCCACTTGAAACTAATGAGGCTCTGGCCCTCTGACCTCATCTAGGTTCAGCCTAACAATGCCAACCATTTCTCTCTCCCAGCCCTCCTTTAGCCTGATGTTTAGCTGAATGGCTTCGTTGCCTTGACTTTATACCCGCTGCAGATATGTAGCATTTATTGCTGCTTCCCATGCCAGCCCCTAAATTCAGGGTGATTTAGAACAGTGGTCAGTGCACACAGAGCTGCATTCTTCCTTTAAAGGCACCCAGTATCTCAGCAATAGGGTTACTTTCACCTCTTCAAATAAATCTGCACACTGGGTTTTCTGTTTGGACACTTTCTGTTCCCCAATTAAGAAAGCATGGGCATTTCTTGTTTTTGTGGGTTTTATGCTGCATGGGGTAGTTTTATTGAAGAAGCATGCTTTTATTCTGTGTAGTCTTAAACAGGGCATACATGTTTTCTCAAATTATGTACACCAAGCGGTCTAGGAAGGAGTGGGTAGGTTGTTGTCTAATTCAGGCTCATTATTTTTTGTTCCTGTTATTTTATGCCTGTTGGATTCACCTACTTTTTAGTATTAGCGCTATTATTAACCTGTGGTATTTGTTGTAAAACATCCATACATAGGAGTAACCCTCCCCCAAAACCTCAAAGATTTTCCATTTTAATGTTCCTTTTCATTTGGACCTGTGAACTACGTTCTGGAGAAAAGAAGTGCAATTCTGCAATGTTTTAGCTCTCCTTCTTCTTTTTAAAGATATAGCACACATATCAATGGTCAAAAAAGCATTATTTAAATGTTAGGTGTTCTTTGAATGTTGCCAATATCCAAATATTTCAGAGCATGAAGCATTGCAGTATTTGAAACACATATCACTGTAAGAATTGAAGATATAAAATATCAAACCAATTTGCTTTGCAAGTACTATAAATAACAGAGACATAGATGGAAGACAATTAAGACCAATGCTTCATTTTAAAAAGACCACACGAAAATATAATGAAAGACACTAGCATTTGTCAGAGGCATTTTAATCACGAGCAGAGTATCAGACTCTGAATGATACAGCTCTGTGAAATACTACATACACCCCAGAGACTCAAAACGTAAACATCTCTGAACCTGAAGAATAGAGCTGATGAGTGGCCTTTTCCTCAAAAACCTAATGTCCAGTTTTTCTCACTTACACTCTAAAGATCAAACTGGTGGATTAGTTGGTTTCTCATATGGCACTGAGATCGATCAACGATCATTGACCTTATTTGTTGCATGCATATATTTTTGCAATTGATACATTTTTTAAATATGCAACCCTCTTTTTGTCCCAGTACTTTTTGCTCAGTTGAATCAGTTCCATAATGCTGCAATCCTCTATTCCCAGAAGTAAGGCTCATTTAACTCAGGAGGACTTAATTCCAAGTCTGCATGCATAAGATTGTTATTTACTTGGGTATACCCAAGTAATGGGGCACAGTTCTGAGCAGAATTGCTTTGCTAGGCTGCAGTCTAGCAGTGGGGCTTACTTCCAAGTAAACTTGCATAGGATTGCTCTGCACATGTGTTCATAACTTGACATTGTCTCTAACCCTTTTCAAATGGTTTATTATTTACAGTAATATTATGAATTTAATTATTTCTATTGTAGTACAGTTCATTTCTATACACATTCATGCAGTAATTGTGGACCTGAAATTAAGCGACTGAACTGAAAGGATCTCTAAAACCTTTTCAACTTGGCCCCAGCTTTCCTATGAGATTGATTTACCCCACATGTGCCCACTCGACCACTTTGAGTGGCAAAATTGGCACTGCTATAGGTGCCACATAATAGCCATTCCACATTTATAAGAATTTAGTGTGGCAGTGCCTGCACTTTGGCAGTGCCTGCACTTTGGAACTGCCTGCCTATTGAGATCAAGCAGACACCTTCCCTGTATTCTTTTCAGCACCTGCTAAAACACCCTTGTTTAGACAAACCAACTCATGCTTAGAAAGTTGAGGCAATTTTAATCTGTTTCATTATTTTAACTCTTGTAAGTATGGCTGTGATTTTCCCTCAATTGTATTGCTTTATTGTTTTATTTTGCAAACTGCTTTGACGTGTATACATTTTATTAAATAATTTATTTATTAAATTATTATTATTAAATTTATTAAGTAATTTATTTAATAATAAACAAATTAAGTAAAATAAATTAATAATAAATTAAGTAAAAAAAGAATTAGTTACATGCCATTAAATTTATTGCAAACAATCCATTATGGCTTAATGAATACATACAGCTGATGGTAGGCAATGGTTATTATCTGAATTACCTTGAAGTCCTGTGGTCTTGGGATCTAATCTAGGTTTGGTACTTTTCTGTATTTCATCAAATGCTGATAAAAATCCCAAGATCTTCCTCTGCTGATTAGATGCAGACTCTTCCATGGCTCTTTGGCTTTTACCTGAAAAGAAAAAAGACCTATGGTCTCATTTCTTATAGCATATTGATGTCGGGGAAATGGCCAGCTTCATATATCATATAATTGTGAAGTTGGAAGGGAAAACATGGGTCATCTAATCCAACCCCTTGCAATGCTGGAATTTTTT
This sequence comes from Podarcis pityusensis, assembly GCF_964106645.2. Lineage (NCBI taxonomy): Eukaryota > Metazoa > Chordata > Lepidosauria > Squamata > Lacertidae > Podarcis > Podarcis pityusensis. The sequence continues at coordinate 53,532,593 of NC_138027.1, forward strand.
GCCCAAGGTGGGGCTTGAACCCACAACCCTGTGATTAAGAGTCTCAGGTTCTGCCAACTAATATTGTCAAACCCATGCTTTTGATGTAATTCACATGCAAATGCACAGTACTTGGAAACAAATCTGTCTTGTACAAAGTCTAGTGGTATGAAATACAGTTGGTGGAGTTTCTTAGATTCTGACTCATCTCTGTGAAATGTTGCTTTCTGCAATAACACAGCACAAGTCTTCCTTTTTTATTGCAAAACTTTTCATTCAAAACTCTTAAACTGGCCACACTGTGCAACGAAGGCATTAACAGAACCGGTAGTATGGGAACAGAATTTTAACTTACCTTCTTGATGTTGAAGTTTGTCAAGCATCATTGGAGGAGACATTGTCTGAACTGTTGAAGAAAAGGCAACAATGATCAAGAGACTAAATAACAAGATCCCGGTTTCCATTGCAAAAAAATGGGATTGTGTCGGTTCCTAGGTCTGTACTCTGTTAGCCAAGGGTCGGTCAAGACTCTTTGTCCAAGTTTTCTGTCTGGTCAAGTACACGGCACTCGCTATGGACTTTTAAACCCTTGTTTCCTTTCGTTAGCCAGAAAATAAATTCCCCCTCAAATTCCACTTTACTAACCTGCATTTTGACATTTGGCGACCCGTCTCTTTCTGTTTCCTGAGGTTTGCTTTGTGCCCTTCTAGTGATGGTCTCCAACGTCAGAGCTCTTTTCTCTTCTTAAGCAAACACATTAACTTTGTGTTATCACTGCTTGAACAGGACAACCTCCAAAATGTGTACGCAAACTTTGGGAATAAAGTAATCGGACTGGGGGTGGGGAGTGACGGCGGAAGGTCAGCCATTGGAGACAGAAAATAACCTTATGCTTTACATTGTCTCCATTCTGATTTTTAATGAGGATGCTCATTAAAAAGGTACGATTCGAAACATGCCGGTGATGACGCCAGCGGTCAATCTAGCAAACATCCGAGAGACAAAGACTCAAAAGTGAGCTGCATGGAGACTGGTACTAAAAGGAGCAAGGAGATAAATGTAGGATGATAAAGTCAGCCCAGAAGGACTTGTCGGAAGTGTGTCCAACTCAATAAATATCCGAACCCAACACCACTTCACCTTTTCTAATGGCTAGGAGATCTCCCTTAGCCTGCTTCAGAGGTATTTGGAGGTCACAATAGGTTTCTTAAACCAAAAAGTCCTCCTGTTTCCTGAATGTTATATGACATTGGAGGTGTAGTTAATGGCAACCTTCCCAGTCAGCTGCTTCTGGAACATTGATTTTTATACAAAGATTCCTCAAATCCTGTTCTGAAGATACAGTACCCCAGCTGTCTGCATGAGAAATTTAACAGTTCACAGGAGATAATAATCCACACCACACATTTAAAGCACATGGATTCAAGTTCCAAGAAAGGAAATTCCGTCTAAATATCAGGAAGAACTTCCTGATAATAAGAGCTGCTCAACAGTGGAATGGACTCCCTTGGGAGGCGATGGACTCTCCTTCCTTGGAGGTTTTTAAGCAGAGGTTGGATGGCCATCTGTCATGGATGCTTTGGTTGAGATCCCTGCATTGCAGGGGGTTGGACTAGATGGCCCTTGAATGCTACAATTCTATGATTCAACACACCTTTAAAGGGCATGAATTCCCCCAAAGAATCATGGGAGGTGTGGGTTGTTAAGGGTGCTGGGAGTTGTAGCTATGTGAGAGGGAAACTACAGTTCCCAATATTATTTGGGGGGAAGTCATGTACATGGAATGTGCTTCCATTATATGATGTAGAACTGTCTGCAGGTGGCAGAGATAGGCACCCTAGATATGTATCTCTAGCCCCTTTCAGGTATTATTCGAGGATTAAAAATGAACCTAGAATATACTCCTTCAGGGAACTAAAGTTCACAAAATTTATGGGGAAGATGCTCCGGAACTACAACAAGACAGGTCTCCTCACGGCAGAAGGTCGGAAAGTTAATTAGGAGCATAAGGCTCTCAATGGCCACCAGCCACAATGGCGAGGTTCGACCTGCACCATTGGAGATGCTATGTCTCTGCCTACTAGTTGCTGGAAACTAAGCAAGGGGAGAATGTTCTTGTACTCAGGTCCTGCTTGTGAGCTTCCCACAGGCCTCTGGTTGATCTCTGTGAGAAAAGGATGCTGGAATAGATGGGCCACTGGTCTCATCCAGTAGGCTCCTCTTCTTGTCTGATATGTTCTTATGCAAGGAATGACTTGGAGTAGAGAGTTAACCACTCTGAGGCCCTGAGCCAAAGGAGCTCACCCCAAATCCAGAGCTTTAGGCATGCTTAGGGGTCTTAAACTGGGGCCAGAATGCTCTAATCCCTGGATCCAGCAAGTCTTAGAATTTATTGAAGGCTTCTCAAGAAAAACTTGCTAAAATGTATAAAAATAGATCATCTATATGTTGGAGATGTAACAGAGAAATTGGGTCTTACTTGCATATGTGGTGGAATTGTACAGACATCTGTGTATTTTGGAATAATATATATGAAGAACTTAAAAATATATATTTAAATTTACATTTTAAAAAGGCCAGAAATATTTCTATTAAGCATATTGCCAAAACAAATAGGGAAATCGAAAAGAATATGGTTCACGTATGGGATAATGGCAGCCAGAATTTTAGTAGCAAGAAACTGGAAAAATAGAAAAATACCTAACACGGCAGATTGGTATAATGGTAGAATACCTGCAGCTAGCAAAGGCGACAGGAAGGATAAGAGGCCAAACAAAACAAATAGTCTATAAGGAATGGAGAATTTTTAAAGAATACTTTAAAAATTATGGTATAAAAGGAGACCTCTTGGCAGAACTAGACTGACCCTTGTATTGTATAAATATAAGTTTGCAGGGATGTAAAAAGAAACTATATAAGAAATACGTAACTGTGCAGTATAAGGTAATCAATAGATAAAGTACAGCAAGACTAATTGGAAGTCACTTTTAATTTTTCTCTTCACAAGTTTCATAATTATTTGCATTGTTGGGAATATAAATGATGTTTGTTATATTAATTTTGCTATTTCTTATATCGTTGTTGTTTGTTTTTTCTATTGTTTGTTTGCTTGTTTGTATTTTTCTTTTTTCTTTCTATAAATGTATTTATTTTAAAACAATAAAGACATAATAATAATAATAATAATAATAATGAAATTATTGAAGGCTTCTAATTCTTGGAATAGACAGGCTAGTCTCCTGGCGAGGTGATAAACCTGGGCGATGAGCCATTAAGGGGGCTTGGTGCAAGACAGCAAATGAGTAGGCCCTCCTCCCTCCACAGAGTTTAGAGTAGACAGTTTTGGGAGCAGTGGTGTGACCTAGAAGTAAAGCAGCAAGCTGGAGAAAGAATCAGAGCAATGTTTGAGAGCAATCTTTGATTTCTGTTTGAATTGGAGGCTAGGGGAGAAACACCCTTTTGGGGTGTTGATACTGTGAACCCCTCCAGGTATGCAGGGCCTTTTTTTAGCCAGAACTCAGTCCTGGCACCTCTCAGGTGGACACCATTGCCATTATAGAACAAGGGAGGCGTTCATGGTGAGTTCCGGCACCATTTTTTCTAGAAAAATAGCGCTGTATATATATGTGTGAATAAACCATATATCCTAAAGACACTACAGTTTCCACTGTGCCTCTTTCCCCAAAGAATGCTGTGGAAGCACCCAGAACTCCTGGAATCTCACACCGCTCAGAGATTGGGGTGGGGGCAACAGGCATTATGATCCTGTGCTTTGGATTTATAGGAGCTCAAACTATTTTTACCCAGCTCACATCTAATATTTACCTGTTTGAAGTTTTACATTTTTTTCTAATTTGCTGCAGCTCAAATGTGGTGCCTTCCATGGTTCTAGATTCAGGTAGGTAGCCGTGTTGGTCTGACACAGTCGAAATATATAAAAATATATATAATAAATTGTCCAGTAGCACCTTAGAGACCAACTAAGCTTGTTCTTGGTATAAGCTTTCATGTGCAACCTTAGTTGGTCTCTAAGGTGCTACTGGACATTTATTTTTATTTTTATATATATTCTAATTTGCTGTCAGTTTTAAACCCAAACCTCCATGTGTAGTCTCTCATTCACGAGGCATGGGCTCAATTGAGAAAACTCTAGCTTCTAAAAATGACTAGATAAGATATCTCCCTTCAATGCATCAACTCCTTTGTCTGTCACAGAAGTCAGGAGTGTTCCTGATGTCCGCTATGCAGCCGAATACACAGCTGTCAATGTGATTTTGTCCTCCCAACTTTTCAAGGAAACCTTTGGCTAGGAAGTATACAAAAGACCATCTCAGCAAAACTTACAGACTCTGCTTTTCTACTGTCCCCAGATCTTGACACATACAATGACCTCTTCAACTTAAACTGAGCAAAGTAGTTCCAAGTGAACCAGGAAAATATCTGCCGAGTTCACAGACGATTAAGCAGACTTTTCAAACTCTTTTTCAAAGCCATATTGATTTACCAGCATGCCAAACAGCATTAGGATCCAACAGCAAATAGCTCAGGTCTGTTTCGGCTGCTGAGCTTCTCTCCCCGCCCCGTGCCCTGAGTTTCAGATTTAGTATCTGAGCAGCAAAAGTTATTTATATCACTTTCATTTTGAAATGGTTGCTTTTGTAAAGTCAGCAACATCTTCTGTGACCTGTGATTGATCTAAAAACATGTGGAAAAGTAGCATAAGAATTTAAAGATTTGAGATGTACTTGCCCCCAAATCATATGAAGTTCCATGTAAGGATGACTTTTGACTTTACAGTGGTACCTCGGGTTACAGACGCTTCAGGTTACAGACGCTTTGGGTTACAGAGTACGCTAACCCAGAAATAGTACCCCGAGTTAAGAACTTTACCTCAGGATGAGAACAGAAATCGCGCAGCGGCTGCGCAGCAGCGGCGGGAGGCCCCATTAGCTAAAGTGGTACCTCAGGTTAAGAACAGTTTCAGGTTAAGAACTGACCTCCAAAACGAATTAAGTTCTTAACCCAAGGTACCACTGCACATTTAAAGCACTATGACGCCACTTTACACATTCATGGGTTCCCCCAAAGAATTCTGGGAGATGTACATACTTAAAGGCGCTGAGCAGTGCTATTTTTCTAGAAAAAGAGGTGCTGGAAGTCACAATGAACACCTCCCTTGCTCTCTTATAATGGCATGGCCCCCACCTGAAACAAAGCGCTGCTGCTGCTGCTGATAGTTGTTAGGAGACCCTTATTCTCCCCAGAGAACTACAGTTTTCAGTGTCTCCTGTGAAGAGGAGTCGCTTGTTACTCCACTGTGGAAAATGGAGCTCTGGGAGGGGAATAGGAGTCTCCTAACAACAACCAGCACCCTTAACAAACTACAGTTCCCAGAATTTTTTAGAGGAAGAAATGACTGTTAAAAGTGACACCCTAGTTGTCATGACAATGGGAAGGAGGAAGAGGGTCCTGGCAAAGGGTGTAGCTGGGACTGGGACAAACAAGGGGCAAGCTGGGGATGGGGAAGGAGAGGTTGGTGCAGGAAGTACTCACAGAGTGATGGAGGATGACGAGGGGATGGGGGCACCCGTCACCAGAGCCAGAGGGACCCCTGTCTCCACGAAGACAGTGGGCTCTGAGATGTAGGGATCAGTAGGAGTGGTGCTCCTGGAGGCTGAGACAGGCAAGGACCCACAGCTCCCTAGCTGGCCAGGTGGGGCTCCTTAGCTCTGGGAAGAGGTGTGTGATTCCTCAGCTGGAGTAGACTCAGAACAGGTGAGGGTCACATGACTTCTCAAGCCCAGGTGCTGCAATTAGCATCCAAAGTATAAAAGGCTGCAGAGCTGAGGTGCTGTGTCTGCTCAACTGCCCATGTTGAGCGACCTTGGCTTGGATGTTCCTGGAATACCATGGAACTGTGCTTTGGGTTTGACTCTGGATTGTATCCTGACTGCTGGACTTCAGACTTCACTACTTGGATTGACTCTGAACCTTGTTTCCTGAATTTTGGACTTTGCTTGTGTGGGTCAACCCTTGAACTTTGGACTTGGCATCCTGACCTGTTGCTAGGTAGGCCTGACTTAAAAAAACTATGGCTAACCTTAATGTGTTGCTATCACCTTTATAACCAACCTTTCAAAAGTTGTATTGACTTTAAAAACATTTTAGTATATATCATGGTTGTTGCTATTAGCTGTCTTGAGTGATAATGTAAAAAAAGGGCAGGGTACAAATTCAAACAATAAGTACATAGTTAATTTCATCAGGTGAAATTTCTTTCACTACTTCATGTCGGTGTGAAGCTTCACCTGTTGTATTTGTGCCTGTTAATGTATCTGTAAAAAAGGCAATGGAGTCTTGTCAGAGAAAAATGTAGTTTCCCCAGTGCTGTGCATAGCAGTGTTAAGAGGCTGGATGTGCTGAATAAGGTGGGGTGCTTTTGTTGGCACTGCACAAACCAGTGGCGTAGCATGGGGGTGCAGGGAGGGCCGGCCGCACCGGGTGCAACATCTGGGGGTTAGGGTTAGGGGGCGCAAATTACTTGCCTTGCCCCGGGTGCTGACAACCCACGCTACGCCACTGGCACAAACCATGATTTGTTCGCTGCCAATTAAAATGCAATCATAGGATTAGACTGTTAACAATAACTCTGTTTGGCAAAATGCCCCATTTGCTTCTGCATCAGCCTTCATTTCCCACAAAACATTTTGCACACATTCTTAACTATATATTAATGCTGTGTGAGTGTGTGAGTACTTGAGCGCGGGAATCGTAGCCATTAAACACTTTTAAACCGCAGTCACATTTTAGGTTCGTTTGTGTTGCAATGTTGGTCAAGGGTGTCCTCTAGTGGTACAACTGCAATCTACCACTTAGCAAGAACCACGAAGGAAAAGAAATCCCAGATGTGTCGGGAGAAAGGGGAGGGAGGATAACGTCAACCCAAACTCAAGATTCCCTATCAGAGCAACTAGTAAACTTAATAGCTGTTTTACGTACAAACAAATCATAGGCTACAAAGAATAAAGTATTGTTTGAGAGGAAAATGAAGCAGGCCAGGCATTTTGAAAAGGCTCTCATTATGAAAGCGAAGAGGCTTCACTGCGTTTGTGTGTGACATCCAGTCTATATTCTTAACACAATGTGAAATGACCTGCCAATGGAATGTAGAGACTTTTGAAGGTGGACTCTTTCATCCTGTTTCCAGTCAGTGTGGAGAGGGCACCAAAAAACAACAACATTTGGGTCCACAATTTTCAGGAGGGGACCTTTTTTCAGGCCAGGGGGCACTCATTTCTGGGCAGCCTTCCAAGGTTCATATGCCAGTGGGGGGTGAGGCCAGAGGCAAAAGTGGTTGGAGCCACACTATGTCACTGTTATACAGAAGGCTAATTTGTACACACAGTGACACCCCCCTCTCTATCCTCCCTGCACACTTGCAAGAGGCATGGGCAGATTTCAAGGGCACATTCCAGCCAATCAGTTCACAGCAATGAGTTCACAGCAGGGCCAGTGAGGGGCGGGGCCTGGGGAGTGTTCCCAGGGCCAGATGGAGAGGCTTGGAGGGCTGCATTTGGCCCCCATCCCTGTTTTACAGCATAATCTCAGATCCTCAAAGTGTTCCTATTTTAGTAGGACATCACACATTTCAGAAGCCTATCCCAATTTCTGACTGTGAGGCTAAAATGGAGTACTTCTGAGTGACACCAGTACTCCAAATTCACAATGGCCACCATTGCCATATCACCTCCATCTTATTGTAAACACGGGCAGACATCTTTTTTAAAAGTACAGTGTCCATTTGTACATATCATTATATGTACAGTTACTCTGCTGCTTCTTGCAGTGTTTTTGAAGTAATTTTTGCCTGATGTGGCAGAGGTGCTTTGAAGCTGCTCCTAGCAGTTATGCTATGAAAGTGAGAAAGTATAAGAAGAAAGCAGCCCTCAGCCCATCTCCTAAGTAGAATGATTGAACCATTGCTTGGGCAGTTCCTAGATGTACAGAGGAAAGAAATGACAGATTTGTGATCTGTTTTCAAATTTTGGTCCAAGGGAGTTTGCCTCAAAGTGAAGATTTGCCCTACTTCAAAAGCACAAGCCAACTCACAAGAGCTGGCAGCTAAAGACAAGGATGCCTGGACACCAGGACTGGCTGCTCACAACCTTGATAGAGATGACTATCCTCTTCTGTTTTGAGTGACAGTCTCAGCAGTAGGGAGGCAAGGCAGTCTCCATTCAGGACACATGCTAGAGACTTCATAAGAGCAACCCTCAGATGTTATTTTCCCCCAACAGCAGTCGTCCTCAGGATGAGCCTCAAATAGGAAGTGCCTTGCCCGAGAGGGGCCTCTTCAGTTCAAGGGGCTCAGTCTGCTTTAGCAGAGGAGACAGACACTACTCCACTAGGTGGGTGGGTTGAATTTTTCAACTTCCAAAAATGAGGGGTGCTTAAGAGTTGCAACATGGCTTGGGAATTCAAAAGTATTTGAATGAAATTAATATAGTTTTGCTTGGTAAGTAAAATGTGTGTAAAATCGCATTAAAAAGAGGGGGATGGATAGCATCTCTAGAAAATGAAAGAACAACGTCAACAAAGACTGTTCTACAAATAGATATGGTTCCTTACAATTTTTGAGGAAACACCAAGGGGAAAGTTAACGCTTCTTAATTCACAGCAACTTGGAAGAAGCTCTCTTCTTCAGTTCACCTAAGCAGGTGCCACTTCTCTGTATATTCTGCTGCTCTGCTCAGGTATCCAAGAGCTTTTTCTTGCCCTAATAAATACACAAAGAGTTGGCTGGGATGCTACAAGCCCCAAAAGCTTGCCAACTATCTGGCCAATTCTTTGACAGCAACCTCCCAGTCATCTGCTGTTTCTCTCTAATACTTCTCTTTTTGGATCTATTCCTCCATTTCTTCTTCCACGTTTCATTTACCTCATTTCAATTTCAATGCTGTAAAATAAGTAGTAGTGATTCAACAAGGCTGAAACTTTCAAACAAATGTGTTTAAATTTGACGTCAGGGGCTAACCCACAGCTCTTTGACTCACCCAGATTGAGTTTTTGGACTGATTTTAATGGATTTGTAAGGAAACGAGAGCAGCCCTGATGGATCACAACAAAAGGCCAGCTGAGCCAGGATCCTGCTTCCCACAGTGACTATTCATTCTTTTTGCAGGAAGGAAAGTGACAAGCAGCAGAGTAATTTTTGTGCGCCATTGGTGGCAGTGGCGGAGCTTCATGCTCTGGCACCAGGGGCATGGCGCGTGTCCTGGGGGCATGATGCGCCACTTGTGGGGGCATGGCATGCATGCATCCTGGGGGCGTGGCACCCCACCCATTGGGGCGTGGTGCACTGCCTGTGGGGGAATGGCGCCCAGAAGGGGGGGCAGCCACGATGGCACCCCACCGGGATCATGGTGCTGGGGGTGGTGCGCTCCCCTTGCCCCCCTCTTCCTCCGCCAGTGGGGGCCAGCCTGGCCAACCCCCCAATATGCCCCTGATAATCAGCATGGTTAAAATTAACTGAATCCACCCACTTAACTGTCTTTAAACTTGTCAGTAGGGGTGTGTGGGTGGGTGTGTGGGTGGGTGTGTGGGTGTGTGCAGGCATGCAGGCATGCAGATATGTCCCGTGGCAGCTTGTGCTGTCATAATTAGCCAGATGTGTGGAAGGTGCATTCTACAGAACAAAGAGCTGGAAGCTCTCGCAGAACGCTGCACTCAATGTCCTAATATTTCAACTGACAAGGGAACCATCTCAACTCTGGATTTATGACAGAGCTAGTAAGACATAAATTGCCAGCACTTATATGATGCACACACACTGAGCTTGTGAACTCTGAGGCATGTGTTAGCTTCTGCAAGCCGAGTTCTGGAAATCTCATAAAGAAACATGAGCAGTTTGGAGTCCTGTTGAGATTAGTAGAGTTCTACAGGATTTGGCACATAACCCCAACTGCTTTGCTTCTCCAAATCATCTATGAAATATACTCAGAGTCGCAAAGTGATTTCATGCTCTTTATTCAGCTCATAGTGGTGAGGAGGAATGAATAAATGTCCCCTCACAGTATCTGCTTTATATACATTATTTACACAATGGGCTGCACATGATTGGCTAATTCTGGAATTCTACTGTAAGCCAATCAGGTTGTGGATTCACTTCTATCTGGAGCAGGATTGGGTGGTTCCTGCCAACCAATCATACTGCTGCATTGTTCTAGGACCAATCAGACTGCTGCATTCTGAATCCTATTGTTCTAGGACCAATCAGACTGCTGCCTTTTGGATCCTATTGTTCTAGGACCAATCAGACTGCTACAGTTTGGATCCTATTCAACTCAGTACATAACACCCCTCCCCTCTAAGTTCCAGTCCTGCCCGGGAGGTCGCATTCATAGTCCTCAAGGTATGCCGGCGGCCTACGTGTGCGTTGTGGCCTGGGGTGTTCCCTGGTCCGGGCTCCGGGTTCTGGCTCGTGTTCCAAGGATGCTGGCTGTGATGCGGCTGTTTGGTCTGGTGCAACCGGCTCGCTCAGTCGTGGTTCTGGTTCCGGTGTCCTTTCGGCCTCACGGGTCCTCTCTGTATTTACTGATTCTGCCTCTCCTGCTGGCCCCTCCTGCTCTATGGGCCTCACTGCCCCGCTGTTCCCTTGGGACTCCTCTGACCTGTCCTCCTCCTGGTTTTCTCCCGGGAATCGTCGCCGTATCTGGTCGCAGTGGCGGCGCCAGCATTGCCCCCCATCCGTTAGCACCTCGTACGACACGGGGCCAGTGACCCTGGTGATTGTGGCGGGTACCCATGCTGGGCCTGCCCCAAAATTCTTTGCGTACACTGGGTCCTGGGCCTCGAAGGTCCGGGGGTTCCTGCCTTCCCCCACCACTACCTCATCCTGAGCTCTATCGGGGTGAAGGCGGTCCAATCTGATTGCAAGGCGCCGACCCATTAGTAGTTCAGCGGGGCTCCGGCCAGTCGTTGAGCTGGGGGTGCTGTGCTGTGCTAGAAGGAATGTGGCAAGGCGGTACTCCCAGTCCCCTTGCGTCATGCGGCGAAGGGTGTCCTTGGTGGTCCGCACCATGCGTTCTGCTTGGCCATTGGTGGCAGGGTGGAACGGCGCCGAACGGATGTGGCGGATGGCGTTCTGCGCTGTGAAGGTTTGGAATTCTCCTGACGTAAATGCAGTCCCGTTGTCTGAGACGAGAGTGTCAGGGAGCCCGTGGGTTGCAAACAGCCTGCGTAGTACCCGGATGGCTGCGGACGTGGAAGTGGACGGTACCAGTGCGACTTCCAGCCATTTGGTGTAGGAGTCCACCACTATGAAGAATGTTTTCCCCTGAAAGGGGCCAGCGAAATCCACATGCAGGCGTGACCATGGTGCTCGGGCGGACTCCCAGGACTGGACTGGGGCCCTTGGGGGATCTGGGCGGGATTCTTGGCAGGCCTGGCAGTGTTTGACCCAGGCCTCTATCTCTCCATCGATCCCCGGCCACCACACATAACTCCTGGCAAGGGCCTTCATTCTTACTACCCCTGGATGTGTCTCGTGTAGGGCTGTGAGGACCCTTTTGCAGAGGGGCTGGGGAACAACGACTCTGCTTCCCCATAACAGGCACCCCTTGTGGGCCGACAGTTCATGTTTGCGGGTTGTGTAGCCGGCGAATTCTGGCCCGGGGCTGCTGCTGGGCCATCCCCTCCACACCCAGTCCAGGACCCGGGAGATGACCCTATCTTTCTTGGAATGGTGTGCAACTTCTTGTGCCTGAATGGGGCGGTCGGGAAGCAGCTCCAGGCTCATAACCTCTTGTGCAGGTGCTGGGTCAGGGCCTGTTTCCGGTAGTGGTAGCCTGCTGAGGGCGTCCGCATGGCCCATCGCCTTCCCAGGTCGGTGAATCAGTGCATACTGGTAGCTGGCAAGGAAAATTGACCACCTGAGGACGCGAGGAGACAGCACTTGGGGGGTCTGCTTTTCAGGGGCAAACAAGCCAAGCAACGGCTTGTGGTCAGTCACCACGGTGAAGGGCCGCCCGTACAAGAAATCATGGAATTTTTTTACTCCCTTTACGATTGCCAGACCCTCCTTGTCGATTTGCGAGTAGTTCCGCTCGGTTGTGTTGAGTGTCTGGGAAAAGTACGCCACCGGTACCTCTCTTCCATCCGGGAGTTGGTGCCCCAGGACAGCTCCAATGCCATAGGGTGAGGCGTCGCATGCTAGCACCACCGGCAGCCTCTCGTCGAAGTGTGCCAAGACCGAGTTTGAGACAAGCAAGTCCTTGACTGCCTGGAATGCGGCCTCCTGGCGCTGGCCCCACACCCAAGGGGCCCGCTTGTCCAGGAGTCTGTGTAGGGGCTCCGCTACCGCCGCCTTGTGGGGAAGGAAGGAATGGTAAAAGTTCAATAGTCCCAAGAAGGCCTGAAGTTCAGTCTTGCTCTTGGGCGCTGGGGCATCACAAATGGCCCGTACCTTGTCCCCAGTCGGGTGGACCCCTTCTGCGTCCACCATAAATCCCAGAAAGTCCACCTGAGGCACTCCTAGTAGACATTTTTCCCGCTTCACCTTGAGACCCGCCGTCTGGAAACGGTGCAGAACGGTGCGGAGGCGGTCCTCAAACTCCTCTAGTGTGGGGCCGGCAATCAACACATCATCGAAGAAGGGGGTGACGCCAGGAATCCCTTTAAGGAGAGAGTCCATTATATTCTGGAATATGCCTGGTGCCACGCTGACACCGAATTGCAGCCGCTTTACCCTGAACGCTCCTCTGTGCGTCACAATCGTCTGTGCCTCTGCTGTGGCCTCATCTACTGGCAGCTGTTGATATGCTTGGGCCAAGTCCAGCTTGCCAAAAATTTTCGACCCAGCCAGGGTGGCAAGGACATGGCTGACCACTGGCACTGGGTATGCGTGGGCCGTGAGGGCCTTGTTTATGGTACATTTGTAGTCTGCGCAGATGCGGACCGAACCATTAGGCTTGACGGGTGTGACGATTGGGGTTTCCCAGGGAGCATTAGGCACCGGCTCCAGCACTCCTTGCTCTACGAGTCGGTCCAATTCCTCGTCTATACGGGGTTTCAAGGCGAACGGGACCCGGCGGGCCTTGAGCCTGACCGGTCGTACTGCGGGGTCAAGCTGTAGCGCAATGGGGGGGCCCGTATACTGTCCCAATTTCCCATCGAAAACCCCTGGAAATTCCTTGCATATGGCGTCCACGTCCACTTGTAAGCTAGTGTGGTTCACCCCGGTGACAGCTAGCCCCAGTGGTCCAAACCATGCCAATCCCAGTAAGCTAATGTAGGGGCCCTTGACCACAAGCAAGTCCAGTTGCCGCGTCCGCCCTCGGTATTGCACCCTGAAGGTCCCCACCCCCATTGTGGGGACCTTACGTTTCTGGAAGTCCCGGAGGGTGAATGGGGCCGGCCTGAGTTTGGGACCCCCAGTGGGACACAGTTTCCTTAAGGTCCTTGCCGAGATTATGGATAGAGTTGAACCCGTGTCAAGCTCCATGCGGCATGGGGCCCCCTCTATCTGTACCTCTACATAAATTTTCTCTACGTTGGGGTGGGGCAACTGGTATACCTGGAAGTCCGTGAGCTCCGTCGAGTTGCCTTGGTGCGTTGGGCCCCGGGACCTGGGGCTCTTGGATTGGTCATCTGATGCCTGGTGTCGGGTGGGCCGAGCCCGACACACCCGGGCGATGTGTCCCGATTTTCTGCACTGCCTGCACTCTGCGTTGCGGAAACGGCAGGTCCTCCTCTCGTGACTCTCCCCGCAGCTTGCGCAGTTCCCTCCTTCTCGTCGAGGCAGCTGTGGTCTGTGCGCTGCTTGAGTGCGCTGCTGTACTCGGTGCACCTCCTCCCTGTCGGATCCTGAGTCGTCGGTGAGGTCTTCATGGTGGACCCTCGGTTGGGATGGCAGGCTCGGCCGTGCCTCTTGGGTCGACCTCTCGGCAGCTTCTGTTGCCAGGGCCTCCTCCAGAGCGACCTGGAACGTTAGGTCCTTCTTAGCGTAGAGGCGCCGTTGCAGCTTCTCATCCTTCAGGCCACCGACGAGGCGGTCACGAAGCATGTTCTCCAGCTCTGAGAAGTTGCAGAACCGGGCGGCTTGGCGGAGAGAGGTCACAAACCCAGTTATGGTTTCCCCAGGGGCTTGCCGCTTTGCGTAGAAGGCATTTCGACGAGCCACCACTGAGGGCTGCGGCGAAAAGTGCCCCTTCAGCTGTTCCATTATTGTTTTGTATGGAACAGTAGCGACGTCTTCAGGCGCAAGGAGAGCCCGGGCGATTTCAAACGTCTCCTCTCCGCAGACGCTGAAGAATATCGCCCTCTTCTTGGCGTCTTCTTCGTCGGTGACCCCTTTGGCTTCTAGGAGGAAGGTGAAACGGGAGGCGTACGCTTCCCAGTCTCCAGATGCTGGGTTGAATGGCGAGAAGCTGCTGTTGGCTGCCATTCTGAGTTCCTTGTGCCCCGGAGCTGAAGCCTGGATACACGGTGCGAGGCAGCGGTGCGGCAGTTGGCGGTGCTGCGGTGCTGTGTGTGGCAGTCAGCTCAGCGGGATCCCACCTTCGTCGCCAGTGAAATATACTCAGAGTCGCAAAGTGATTTCATGCTCTTTATTCAGCTCATAGTGGTGAGGAGGAATGAATAAATGTCCCCTCACAGTATCTGCTTTATATACATTATTTACACAATGGGCTGCACATGATTGGCTAATTCTGGAATTCTACTGTAAGCCAATCAGGTTGTGGATTCACTTCTATCTGGAGCAGGATTGGGTGGTTCCTGCCAACCAATCATACTGCTGCATTGTTCTAGGACCAATCAGACTGCTGCATTCTGAATCCTATTGTTCTAGGACCAATCAGACTGCTGCCTTTTGGATCCTATTGTTCTAGGACCAATCAGACTGCTACAGTTTGGATCCTATTCAACTCAGTACATAACAATCTAATATAACACAAGGCTGCTCAGTTGTTGGTTTGATGTATACCAGTGGATAGAAAATATATGCCTGTGTTTTCTGACAGGCTGGTGGCAGCCCTGTTGCTGATTCAAAGTGCCTGTGCGTTGTGGGATATAGATAAAGATAAAGGACCCCTGGATGGTTAAGTCCAGTCAAACTTGACTATGGGGTGTGGGACTCATCTTGCTTCGGGCTGAGGGGGGGGCGGTGTTTGTCTGCAGACAGCTTTCCGGGTCATGTGGCCACCATGACTAAACCGCTTCAGGCACAACGGGACACTGTGACGAGTTTACCTTCCCACTGCAGCGGTACATATTTATCTACTTGAGCTGGTATGCTTTCGAACTGCTAGGTTGGCAGGAGCTGGAACAGAGCAATGGGAGCTCACCCTGTTGTGCGACTTGAATTGCTTGTAGGCAAGCCCAAGAGGCTCAGCGCCACCCTCTCTGTATTGTGGAATATAACCAGCCGCATATAACCAACATGCTTAACACTAATTAATGCACGAAGGGGTTAAGACCATAGAGTAAGCTGTCCTGCCAGGCTTAGCTAGGTTGCACCCCCTCTTCTTGGGAGGAAGGGTTACCAAACTCCTTGTTATGCATGTGAACCTACCAGTACAGAGGTTTTAACTGTCCAGGGGTGCTTTACTTTTACCTTTTACAGAGGTCTAAACTAGATGTTCTCGGCTTAGACAGCATGGCTTTAGCAAGCAATCTTTGTGTTTCTGTACAAACAATTTAGAAATGTTTACCACTTTGGAACTAACCTAAGTTTTGCTGTCTGTCTTTTCTTGCTGTTGTATGGAAAAGCAAATGAATCTAATATTTGAAGAGTTTGTAAGTAAACTATTCTTAGCTTACCAAACGTGTGGCCTATTTCTATGCTAAAGGAAGTGGAAAGCTTTGGAAGAAACTTAGAAGGGGCTGTTTTAAAGGTCTATCAGCCTATATTTCCACACTTTACTTTGCAGCATGTTTGTGGTTTTAAATCTCTGCTGGGACTGTCTCACCCAAGAGTACTTGCCTCAATGCTGCATCTAGGCATCCAGAGAATTATCCTTTTATTTTAACCAAATACCGAAATTCAAGAGACCTAAACACAGACAATCTTCTGGGCTGAGGATCTCATTTCCATGCTGTGACTGGAGTTCTCCAGGTGGGTATTTGTATATGCAGAGCCCTGCACTGTGAAATGCTTGCTTATCACAAAAGCAGCCAAAGATTGCAAGATTTGACACTCTACAAATAAGACCATCCATGCAAAGCATCAATGCCACGTGTAACATTGTGAGCATGGTAGTGGGTCCTCTAACCACATGGAAGCATCTGAGCCATTCTTAAACCAGCATTAACTGATTTTAATTCCAAAATGCCTTTAGCTACAAACTCTTACATATCACTCAGGCTAAAACACAACAGTAATTAATTTGCAGCAATATAAAATATTATCAATATGGAAAAAATTAGTTAATGCTCTCTTCTTTGCAAGACTGAAATTAAACCTCTACAGGAAATCTAGCTTTTTTTAAAAAATAGGAAAAAGTGTTCACAAGGCCTGTTGAAAAAAAGATGGGCTTTACTGCATATCAGATCTATGATTCCATGCTTTTAAAAGTTTGAGACCAAACATTATTTATTCTATGTCGGACAGAAAGCTTCATTTTAATGCTTTTGTATTAGATTGTCTTCTTAATTTAGTTTATCGTTTTATCCCAAACCCAAACAATTCCCAGACAATGACTCGTACTAATAGTAGTCTGGGAGACTTTCAGATGCCCCAGCAACTTCAAACCAGAGAGCAAGCTCCTGAAGTCTGTCTCCACTGCTATAGGCAGTATACCTGTGTACACCAGTTGCTGAGGCTCACAACTTGTGAAAGTGAGGTTGCATTCAGGCCCAGCTTGTGGGCTTGTTATAGACATCTGGTTGGCCAATGTGAGAACAGGATGCTGGACTAGATCCAGCTATAGCTAAGCACTTTTATTTCAATTGTGATCAATGAGAGAGTTAAACATGCCAGAGTAAAGTACACTGGATAACAGGGAACTTAAGAAAATATATGGCTGGACTGTATCCTCCATGTTTCAGTTTCAGTTATGCATCTTGTGGCACCTTAACGTCTTTATTACGGCATAAACTTTCATGGGCCACAGTCTACTTTACTAATGCCTGTCTGCAAATTTAGACAAATTCTCACTCTGCTTTGTATTTGGCCACAGATACAAGATACAATGCCAGCTGTGATGGATACACAGGTGCTTAAATCAGTGCTTTATCATTTAAAAACCACAAATGTGGGGGCATAGTCTCTTCCCATTTGCATCCTTGGTGTGTTTCCATCAACAAGGTGCTGTGTGAACAGTGGTCCAGAGATGTCATTGCTGAATGGCCAGTGGGAGCTACAGATTTCTCTCTAGTAAACACTTGCTGCACGTTGTCTAGCATACAAGGAGATATTCCTTCTCAGAATTCTATGTACAGCAGAGTAGAATGGCTATGTACTCTACTTTATAGTCCTCTCTTTGAAATTGTGGTTCAATTATAAAGAATCTTATAAGACAAGAGAGCAGAGCCCTTCAAGTTGTCCATCAACAGTTAGCAGTTTGTAAGCAGACTGAACTGGCCATCTGGTTGTTACAGCCTTCCCTCCTATGGTGAGATGCATGCCTAATTAAATTATAGGGCATCTCCAACTAAATCATAAGTAGACCTATTGAAACCAATGGACTTAAGTTAGTCATATCAATTGATTTCATCAGCTCTACTATCACTATGATTTAGCTGGAAACAACTCATAGTAATTATTTCTAAATTTCCAACTATACCTCTAAGTTAGAAGATGCAAGTCTGTGTCCTTTTTTGTGGTGGTGCATAAGCAAGCCACCTTGCATCTGAGAAAACTCAGAAGAAGGCGGCTATTTCAGGTGGTGCTGAAAAAAACAGACGGATGAGGGCTCTCCCTCCTGGCAGAAAATATTATGGTGCACACAGAAAACATGGGAGGAAACGAGGGATCAGCTTCTCCTGAGGCTTTGGAGACATTCAGAAACAGAGCTTCTCATGGCTTCTTAGTTTCCAAAGCTTGGTGTGAAGGGAGAGGTTCTCTGCATGTGCCAGAAGAATAAGGGGATGGAATGGGATGGTTCACCGGCAGCTACAAATAATGGCAGGTTACCAATCGCCAACAAAAATCAGTAGACTCCTTTGTTGCAAGAAGATAGCCCTTCCTTTGCACCCTGGCTATCAAAATCAAAGTCATGTGGCTCAGGAAAATAATGAAGGAATTGAATGCTTGTATACTTCTCAAACGGTTTTATTTGTCATTCACACTAATTATAATATTGAATGTACAGAAGAACTTGTGGTACAAAGAAAGCAAGTTTCCATGAGAACTAATGCAGCAGTCCAGCTGCTCTGCATGCTAGTCACAATGAATTCTCCTGGACACACTGACCTTGTAACATAGAGGAAGTGCCTACTCAGATACTATTATCTAAACAAGACATGGTGGAGTGCGGAGAAATAGGCTCCTGTTCTCTTCTTAGAGAAAACTGCTATCGCTTGGAGAGAGAAAAAAATCTCCCTTCTGAAAGTGATCCATACGACAGGAGATGATGTGGCAATTCCAATATGCAGGACAAGTTGATTGTAAATACACCCACAAAATGCTAAACTCACGGATCCAAATATATGTTCCAAAATGGCCCTGTTTCCATTGTGTTTACCCATGAGATTTACCACACAGTCATTTCTTACTGAAACACTTTTTTTCCTGAATTTGTATCTGTTCACTCCAGAATACCACAAATAACCCACAGTTGTTTGCACATTTTCTTCTACAACAAAAAAAGAAGAGATTTTGATGTGCCACACAAAACCATGCTGTTAACTGTTGACAAAAGTAACTAAAATAGTTAATCTCAAAACCTAAAATAATTAAGTTGGAAATAAAACAAGTTTCCTACAGTATTTAGCAAAGGCAAGTTCAGCAAAGATGTAGCGAATGAAAAATGTCAAATACAAGCTTTAACAATATGTTTCTATGATGCCTTTAAAACCTATTTACATACAGAAATACAATTAACATTCTCCTGATGCACCCTTTGATATATATGAAACAAAAAATGATGATGGGATAGTATTGACCAACATTTTTTTTTTAAATAGAAAAGGTTGCAAGGCACAACAAGCCTTATAAAATAAAATGTTATAAACAAAGTTTTGTTGAGCAATGAATGTCATCTGGGAAAAAGTAACAAATATAACAAATATTATAAATACCTGTTATTTTTGATTGTGGGACACCTGTGGAAGATCAGTTTAACCAGTTTATAAAAATCTAAGTACACGGGAATAAATAAGATCTATTTGCACAACTGCGTTAAAATGTGGGGGAAAGTTATTTCCAGGGCAAAAATTAAGCCCCACTGAAAACAGTGGGATTTGTTTTCCTAACAAGTATGTTTAGGATCTCTGCTGGTAAAGCCAAAAGTAGCTGCAATAAAAAGGAATGGTAAAGCCAGTTAATCTCAGATGAAGCAAAAACTGATTTAAAATGCTTTAACACGTACTGATTCAGCTTCATGGGTGTGTCCGGATTGTGCAATGCATTTAAATAAAAATGTGTTCCTAATTATTCACCATTATCTGGTCATTATAACAGTTTCAAATACATTTATATTTTACAAAAGGGAATACCCAAACATCTCTTAGAGAGCAACATTTAAAAAAAATAAATTCTTTAAATAGGGAACTTTTCTTTCAGGAATTCTAATATTTAGTTAATTTGGCTATACATGAAGATAGAAAATGTTTTTTCACATGCTGCAAAGTAGTGATCCAGTTCACTTTCAGCTCTTAATAGACCATCAGCTTCCTGGCCCCATTTCCAGTTTTTAGAAAACCAAAACCCTTCTCCATGTGTTTAAGTATGTGAGCAGTTGACTGTGCAGGTTATTCTGTGGAGCTAGGTGGACTTAATCCTTACAATCTGTCTCTGGCAGTGGCCAGTTTGGAATGCTTTTCAAAATGCACCCCTGGGAAATGCCTCCTATAGAAGGAGATGTACTTTGAGTCTTCCCACTGTTAAGGCAGGTGACTCAGATGCAAAACAGGGCTCCTGCACCTTTAACAGCTGTGTAGGAGAGGGAATTAGGTAGTTGTAGCTCAGCTGCGGGAACCTTTGGCCCTCCAGATGTTGTTGATCCACAGTTACCATCGTCTCTGGCCATTGCCCATGTTTGATGGGGCTGATGGGAGTTGCAGGTCTGCAACATCTGGAGCAATGACATTTCCCACACATGCGAAGTTCCCTCTTCTGCACAGGCATTAAAGGTCCAGCAGCCTTGTTCTCTTTTGCATTTGACCACTCTAAAATCAGCATGAGACTGAGGTCCAAGAAGCAGGAATTCAACAGAAGGGAAAATCCTATGAAAAATCTGGAGTTTCACAGACGCCCCCTTCCAAATATTAGCTATCACATTTCATTACACTCCAAGAGGCATGCAGAAAAACTGAGCTTACTACCTCCCCTAGTAACTACTCTTATCCTTCCTTAGGCAAGCCCAATATAAAATGATATAGATTTGACCTACGTGTTCGTGGGATGGCATCAATTCAGAAGATGTCACATTCTGAAATGGTTCAACCCTAGAAAGATGTGTAGGTGAGGTCTTAGACATCAAGAGCCCTGATCAATGCCTTGTAAAATTAAATCACCAAGGGGATATTTTTTAACAACAACAAAAATCAAAGAGAATGCGTACAGCACTCTTAGTGCCTAATTATAAAGTCCAAGTCTCTTAAACCTAAATCTAGCCATATTTAGGATTCTAAATCTGCAGACAATTCAGCTATGAGAGAGAAAAAACGTTTGGAAAGTGGGTAGTCTCTTGACAGAAACTGATTGGTAGTTTAATGCGAGAACACATGCTTTACATGCAAAAGGTCCTTCTAGGTACAACCCCTGCCATGTCTTCTTAAGAGCAGGTGCATAAGAACATAGGACACTGCCTTATACCAAGTCAAACCTTGGTCCATGTAGCTTAGTATTGTTTACACTGAATAGTGGTGGCTCTTCTGGCTTTCGGCCAGCCAGCCCTGCCTGGAGATTGAACATTCTGCATGCAAAGCAGATGATCTACCAATGAACCACGGCTGAAGGGAGGTAGCAGGTGAATGCACAGACCTCTCTGCACCAAAGACCCTGAAAAGTTGCTGCCACTCAGACTAGATGCTGCTGGG
Source organism: Podarcis pityusensis (assembly GCF_964106645.2). Classification (NCBI taxonomy): domain Eukaryota; kingdom Metazoa; phylum Chordata; class Lepidosauria; order Squamata; family Lacertidae; genus Podarcis; species Podarcis pityusensis. Next base: position 53,553,773 of record NC_138027.1, read on the forward strand.
CAAGGTAGACAAACAGCCTGAGCTCATATAAACAGTTGCTCAAGTTCCTCTGGACTGTCTGCACTTCTCTTTATGAAGTGCTGATTTGTGGCTCTCTGATCCCTGGCATCTGTAGGGCTTCAAAAACTGTAGTTATCCTCAGAATGTTTTGCTCTCTTCCCTAGCAATGCCACACTCCACGCTGGCCAGATTCCATGACAGCCCATTTGTGGCAGAAGCTGGTAAAATCAGGCTGCAATTTTATGCCCCAAAACCTAGGAATGATCACTGCTGAACACAGTGGGACTTACCTCTGAATAAACCTGCAAAGGAGTGGGCAGTTAATCATTAACAGTGCAGGTGTAGTCGAGACAATGAATTATTCTAATACTGGATAAAATGGCATACATTTGTTTAGGCATAAATCATAGAGAGTATATAGTGGCCTTAGTTGCTGATATCTATAATAAATGACTGGCATTTTTATCTAAACAGATTATCCACATTAAGCACTTATAGCATAAAGGAAAAGGCATTGTATTTTAAGTTGAATCCTGTGGAACAGTTACCATGAAAGACAGATTTAAATTTCACTAAAGACATAAGAAATCAATGCATGAAAAATCAAGGTAAATGTAACAGTTTTGTACAATTAACTTTGAAATACTTTTTTTCCATTTCAGAAGCACAGAAATGAATTGGCTCTTCCATTTCTTTTTAAAAAAAGAAACTCAAATACTCCAATTGTAAAACACACATCTGAAAAATGGCAAAACACGCAACTGCAAAATATGAACCTGAAAGTGGGGAGGGGGGGAAATGGGACTGTATGATCTTTTGAGCTTTGGCTGAGATCAGCTGAAATAATTTTCTGCAGTAAGTTGACCTTGTTGATAGCATCAGCTGTTTCACTCTGTAACATTTTATCTCAAAGTGCTACTGCATCAGACACACAAATAATGCAAAAGCAAAATCTACAAATATATATATAATATATATAAAAAGAAACAAATATTTTAAATAAGTCCAGCTGTTTTGCTGCCTGCAGCCGAGGATCTTTCTAAAATGAATCCTTTATTAATTTTGTTAAACACCCAACACTGATTTAAAGGCCTGCTTTCAAATACTCAGAAGAGCTGATCTGCAATTGTTCCACTAATTTTTAAAGGTCCATTACTTAATCAGAAGGTAATTCTGAATCTGTTGACTTCAGCAGTATTCATTTAATGTACAATCAAAGACATGTACAATTGCATCCAGACCAAACCCTCACATAAAACAGTGCCTTATAATTTACAGTGATGTCCGATATGTTTGAGGTGTATTAGACAACAGTGAATGTTCCATTTAAGTTATTACTGCAGGGCATGGGGAAGAAAGTAAAAATTGGCTACAGGGTATTCTATTCCATGTACCATGTTCAAATTGTACTGATTTAAATTTCCTTTCCTGACTACGGGCTTGGCTTTGCAAGATGCTGCATATGCTAGTCTGTTCCAGATTCTAAATTCATTTGTCAAGAACTGAGGCCCAAACTAGATGTGATGAGCTGTCCAGTGACAATAATTTTTAACCAAAAGTAACCTTGAGACGGCAAGTTTGAACAAAGCAATGGTGTTTGGTGTAACCATTCTCTTACCTCCATTTCTTCCACTTGGAAGTTGCTTTTCCAGTTACAGCAGAAAAGAGATGGATATCCATATCTTTTCTCTTACAGGATGAAACATTAATTTGGGATGGGTGAGTAGGGAGATGGCTAGAAGACAAGGGCTACCAGTCCCTCAGGCCATTCTTTTGCTCAAATGTGCAACCTCCTAAGGTTGCCTTTGGCTGTCAAATCTGTAGTATAGAGATTTGTGTCTGTGTATCTAGTGCATGGTCTCCAGAGGATTGTGCTTAGGACCACAGCCTGAAACAAGTTCTTGCAATTCCCAACAAATCAAAGTAGAATGTACAGGAGCTTGTCAGATTTTGCCCATAATTTATCAGCATGAAGTACTTTGCTATGTCTATCTAGCTGTGTTTGATTTTACTTTTCACTTCTGTTGCATTTAGATATCAGTTCAGCACAACATGGAGTATAACGCAGCTGTCCTGGAATCTCCATATGCTCTTTCTGAGATCAGTTCCTGCCTCCAGTGTCCTCCTCGTATTCTGAAATTTGTGTTAAAATGATCAGAGTATTGTGGCAAAATGAGATGCAAAGTTCTTTTCTTTTTAAAGAAGGGAGACATGCTTGATACTACTTATATCAAACTAATGTTTAAAATAATTCTGGGTTCTCAACTGGACAACAAAAATGATTTCATTGGGTATTAAATGCCTGATGAAAGTGAAATGGAGCAAAATGTAAACAATACTTCTAAATAATTAAAAGTCACATTACCCATAATTATTCCAGCCATTTTATATGTGATATTTTAAAACTTTGGTTGCTACAAAATGCATGTGCTTATCTTTAAGCATATTTAAATAATAAAGGTATCACACACAAAAAATCAATGCTGAGAGCATAAATATCGAGTAACTCATCATATACGTTTTCAGTAGTTGAAAAGGACCCAAGGCTGTCACTCTTTTATATTAAAGGAATAATTAAATCATCTCCCTGGAAAGGCCTTTTTCATGCCTTCAGTTGACAATGCATGAGAAAATCAAGCACATTTTTAAAAAGATTAAATCTTTTTACAAATTTCTAAGGTGCCAAAAAAGGAAATAAAAAAAAAATGATATGCAAAGGACGAGTTGCATCTTAAAATTAAAATTAAAATAAGAATAATTCCCATACTCTTTGGAATATACAACTTGGTTAAAAAAATTAATTCCAGGATATAAAAACTCTTATTCACAGCATTGCTAAATCAGAAGCATTCACAGTTTCTCTCTGAGAATCTTCCTATACTTCCTTTTAACTAGCATGACAAAATGATTGATTAAACTCATTAAGATTGCGTTAGGCTTTAAGCCTCCAAATCGGATGTCAAACAAAGCACTCTTTTGAAAGCTTTGAGGAGCTCCAAAACTATTTTTGAAGTCTCAAGCTCTGGAAACATACCGAGTATCTATCCTTCCCCATATCTCTAGAAAAAGTGAGTGAGTAGGTACCATCGTCTTAAAATGTTCTCATCTTCAGAAGTTCAGTCCTTGGACGAGTGTACTTTTCTGGAATACTGTCACCTCAGTGACCAATGTCAATTGGATAACACCATGACACCATTCCTGGAAATACTGACTTCTGGATGGATTGCTTCTCTGTAATGATATATAAACCTGGCAGAGTCCTTGGCCATTCAGCAGACAAAACAGCTGTGCTAATGATTCAATACGGCCGCCATACTGCTTCTTCTAGCCTTGCTGTGGTTGCCATGTTGGTAGGGGAGTTGCTATGGCTGCCTTCTGTGTCCACAACATCGTTTTGGTTTGGAAGGTTGGGATTGAGGAGAGTAGATCCTGTGGAAGCATTAGTGCAAGGAGGAAGGATGCGTGGAGGCGACCGATCTCCTCCAGACATCACAGAGAACTGGTGGTATGACCCTGCTGATGTTCCATAGTAGAGATGATAGGAAGGGGAGCTGGTCTGAAATGGGCTGCCTTGAGCCTGAGAAGAACCTGGGTATGGAGGGGGCAGATAAGTGTGATATCTTGTGGCAGTGGTCATGGCAGACATACCGATTCCTATTCCTGAGCTCACAGGTGTGGGAGTATAGGTGAACGCTCCGGGATAGTGCATGCGAGGATCAGAAATGGAAGGAATTGCAGGGAAAGGACGGTCAATTCCCACTCTTGGATCACTGAATGCTGTTAGGTCAGAAGCACCTGGTTTGGGAAAGAGGACAGGGATAATGCTATAGGTTAGAAGACATAAGACAGATGTCACTACACTTCAGACACACATAGCGACCAAATAAAATTAAAATCAAAGGAAAGTCAGGACTCTTATATAGAAAAGCACATTTAAGCATGTACAGCACTTCTCACTTTTCACTGGGCAAGCTCCATCTGCCCACAATTTCCATTTTGCCCCATTGATTAAGGTGTAGGAACTCTGTTCTCCTTTCTGTCTATTAAATACTTAAGGTGAGCTATTCTACTGAAGTTACTGTAGGTAGTGAGAAAAAAAAGCAGGACAGATTCCAGGGTGTGTTAATGTTAAAGTTAATGTTTTGCTGTTTATGGCAAAAGCAGTGGGGTGTTTTTTGCGGGGATGGGGGGACAATGCTGAAACACTCCATTCAAAAAAACCTCCCACTGTTCACCTTCTTTTATGTCTGATTGTGACCACTGTTCCCTGATTTCCTCCTATTTTGGTGTTGCCCCCTTCAAACTTCTTTCTCCTTCATATGTGATCTCAACCAATCTGACATAACATGGAGAATGTGATGTCATAACAATGCTTTGCAGCCAATCAGATTTAGCTGTGTGCTGCTGTCAGTTAATGCAAACAAAGCTATTTTAGAGGAAAGGTGACCTGCACTGACCACTTGGTGATTCCAGGAAAGCGAGAAGAAAGGTGGGGTCATTACAGTGGTACCTCAGGTTACATACGCTTCAGGTTACAGACTCCGCTAACCCAGAAATAGTGCTTCAGGTTAAGAACTTTGCTTCAGGATGAGAACAGAAATCATGCTCCGGCGACGCGGCAGCAGCACGAGGCCCCATTAGCTAAAGTGGTGCTTCAGGTTAAGAACAGTTTCAGGTTAAGAACAGACCTCTGGAACGAATTAAGTACTTAACCTGAGGTACCACTGTATTCTTGAGCGAGCACACTTTTTATTCATTTTGCAGCCATCCCTGAAAGATTGCCTAAGGAGGAGGCACCTTTCAAGACAGTTTAAAATATCTGTGAACATCAACGCTTCCTTTCCCTTCAGACTTTATGTTGCCTGCCTCAGCCAACAGAGATTCAAGGACTAAAGTATTTGGGAATGATTTTTTTTTTTTTAATGCTCCATGTTTGAAATGATGGTTGGATATCAACCCTTTTCCTCTGTTGATGGAAGAACTCACTTGCCAAGCCCCTCCACCACCAAAACAGATTAAAGAGATAATGGCCCTCTTAAAAGAGAGTTTCTAGACAGACTCCAATTAACAGGGATCGTGGCTCCTCTTTCTTGCCAGCTATTACGAGGCATTAAAAATAACAATAAAGAAACCTTTCCTCATGGCAACACCTCCTCAGACACAGTGTGGAGTCTGCATAAAAGGAATGTGCATGTACAGGAAAAAAAGCGTCAGGAGGTGGGAGAAAGAAAACAAAAACAGTCTGCACCGTGACTGGATTAAAAAGACTCTGCAGACATATTGTAGTGTCAGGTTCTGAAAGCCTGTCAACATAGCAGCCAGGGCCTCTTTGACAAACCTCCACAGGTTTCTCAGAAGATTTCTGTGACATGCTATAGTCTTAATTCTGGATATGCCAGCTATAATCATCATCTGCCTCCTTCTACTTAACAATACTACCAAACACCTGGGTATGCCTCCACAGCAGATCAGATTTCAGCCTCAAATGTGGGGAGGATTGCTACCTTCTGCCTACCCTCCCACTAGGGTCATGTGCCTGAGATAACTATGTAGCAAACAAAAATTCAACCGGTGATGTTGTTCTCTAGCACGGAGGAAGGGGAAGCTTCACCTGTTGAAAGTCTGCCTGCACTGCAGCTAAAAGACAATCACTGCAAACCACTTGAATGATGTTTTATGCGAGGTGCTGCCAAATGTCAGCAGAAAAGCCCATGTTTCTCCTCCCAGGTTGATTTTTCTTGACTTGATTTGTATTTTTTAAATAAAACACAATAGAAAAGTTATGACAGCTGTTTCCTATTTTTCATTGAGTATATAAAGGTAATTCCTTGAATCCATGACCCTGAAAAAGTGTCCTATAACTTTCAAATTTGTATTTTGTCTTCCATGCAGTAGGAAAAACAATTAGGTCTTTTCGTACTGTGGGAAGGTGAATTTACTGAGGGAATATGAAGATTAGAGGCCTTTATAAAAAATGTGAGTGTACAAAATGGCATTTAAAGTATATAAAGAACAGTTCAGGCACAGAAGCCCCATTAGAAAACCAGCTGCATTCGCTTAAGCGCAAGACCCGTCCATATAAAATCTTAAAAGTAAGGAAATAGCAACCAAAGGAGGTTTTTAAAGCCTTCTCTCTTTGGCGGACTCCAAGCCTCCTCAGGAAACTAATCTGTAAACATGTTACAAACTCACCAATCCATCTGTTTTAGGCTGCAGCTGGACACCATTCTGATTAAACAGAATGGGGTCAAATCCTAAAACTGAACCTTAGAAACCCTTAATTTGTGCACTATCTCTGGGCATTGTTTGCACGGTTCACAGCTGCTTTCATTGAGGCAGAGCCAGAACAATGGTACACTGGTTACATGAGCTATGAGAAAGCCACAGTGAAGTCAATGGAGCTTGCTTCCATTTCTGCCTTTTTGACTTACGCCTGTAGGTTAATATACTGCGATATTGGTCTGTGACATAAGCCCTACTCAGAGGTTTATATCCCTGCATTCTGAGAATATGTAGAGGAAGGAGCAAGGCTATGTGTACTAGCTCCCCACTGCCTGCTGTAGTGGATGACGGCTCACCTGACTTCCCTTCAGGTGAGTCACTGTTGCGTACCTGGGATGGAGAGGGGGAGGGGTCATGTGGTGGTGAGGTGAGTAGTAGGTGCCTGCTCACACCTTAATAAACCTGAGTGTAGCAGGATGGGGTGGTTGTTGCTTTAAAAAAAATGTTTCCTGAAACTTACTTGTCAGTCGGCTTGAGAGTTCTGCAGAGAGAGATGTCATTCCACTCGCCCTTCCAGGTGAAATTGGGGTTGCTGGATGAACCGAAGGAGTTGCAATTGATCCCAGATACTGATAGGATGGATCGTAAGGCCACGGAGGAGATGGCTGAAGTTGCCTTGTATCTGGCATGAGGAGGAAAAGGTATACACAGAGTGGTTATTTTTATGGTCCTGTACAATGATCGGATGTTATTCCTTAAAGCAAAGGTGGAATACTGCTCAGTTTCTGGTGGACCAAGTAGCACCTGCTGGCTGTTGAGATTCTTGTAAAGAATGTGCCTGCTTTTGCTGAGATATGATATGGTCCAGCAAGGGACTTCTTATTTTCTAAAGCAAGAGTTCAGACTCATGATCACATACCATGCTGCTTAGCTATGCCCTGTCCAAAGGTGCCAAGTATGCACTTTTGTTCATGCGGGGCAGGGTGGGGGGGAAGAGTACACCACACGACTGAAATCAGACTTAAAAAGTTATGCAGTATAAACAACCATTTTTTTTTAAAAAAAATCTACTATTCCCTTTTGTCAGGAAGCCTGCAGGGGAACTGTTTATTTCAGTTCATATTCTTTGCACATTTAGCTGTTTTGGGATCAGCTAATTTTTTCTCCTATGAAGCTTTTTTTATATTGCTCACTGGTGATCTTGAGGGGGGACATGACAGGTTCCAAAGATTCAAGTATCAGTGTGCAAACGTGTTCCTTCTCAAAGTAGCTCAGCATTTCATATTAAATAGTTTAGGTTCAGACCCAAAAGTTGTGTTCTGCCATGAGTACCAAGGCCTACAAACAACTCTCTACTCAAGCACAAACCTCTATACATTGACCAGGCGGCAAGATACAGCTCTATGCATGCATTACTTGTGTGTAGGCTACTGCTACGTTGTATTTGGGAGTGTGGTTGTGCTTTCGGCTTTGCCCCTGACATTGCTTCTGCTTCCTCCAACAACTGCAAATTGTGTGCAGTTGTCAGTTGTCTGCGTAACAAGTATAGCTCAAATTGAGAGAGACCAGAGGAAGGAAGAAGTGGCTTACGCCAGCCTGACTGGGGCAGAGATGCATGGAAGTTTGAGGAGGAGAAGGCATTTATGGCGCTACAGTTTCTGTACTATTGAAATAAATGTAACAGGGACAGTAAAGGTAAAGGGACCCCTGACCATTAGGTCCAGTCGTGGATGACTCTGGGGTTGCGGTGCTCATCTTGCTTTATTGGCCGAGGGAGCCGGCGTACAGCTTCCAGGTCATGTGGCCAGCATGACTAAGCCGCTTCTGGCAAACCAGAGCAGCGCATGGAAACCGTTTACCTTCCCACCAGAGTGGTACCTATTTATCTTTTTTGCACTGCAGTCTTTTTGAACTGCTAGGTTGGCAGGAGCTGGGACCAAGCAATGGGAGCTCACCCCGTTGCAGGGATTTGAACCACTGAACTTCTGATCGTCAAGCCCTGGCTCTCTGGTTTAACCCACAGCACCACCTGCGTCCCAGAACAGGGACAGTAGGAAGTCACTAATCAGAGTTGTGTTCTTTCTCCACTTTCCTCTACAATTATACTTATTCTTAATTATTTTGAAATTATCAGTTTGTTCCCCAAATAAGCTGTGCATGCCCTCAATCATAACACAACCACCACACTAGAATCATAATAGAACCACAAGGATCATGCCAAAAATAAAATAATTCATGATTTTCTAAAGGGAAATGCTACACCAGTAAGAGGGCCATTATTGATGGCGCTGCATCACATAGTTTAATAATGAGACATTTGGCAATTTATTTCAGTCCTGTGAATCCAGGAATTTGGGTAGTATCCTTACAAATCACATCAAGTGGAAACAGAACCTACTTGGACAGATATCAAACACTGTTCTGTCTCTAGATGTCTGGCTTGCAGAAGCTGAAGCTGCAATGACAGCTGAGCGATGACTCTCTGGTCTGCATTTGCTGGTGCTTCTGCACCACTCAGAGTGATGACAAACGCCTGTCCTTTGAGCAACCCAAATCAAAGAGGCCTGTCCTGGCTTTGTGCTCCATCCAGCTTTGTGACTACACTGTAAATGTATTCAGGAGCAGGAGGAGAGGCAGATTATGGTAAACAAGTTGGTTTTGTTAAATGTCTTCTGCTAGCAGATAGGGCCAGAACAACTGAGAACCATCTCAAGTCAATGCCAGAGTAATGTTGCATACAAGAGAGGTGGCTTTTTTTTTTAAGTAGGAGCTTTGCTTTCAAAGAGAATGAAAGACCAGATGCCTACTGCTAAAGATTTGGTTGGTGATTTCAGATCAGTATGGGAACTTCAGCTAGGGATGAGCAAATCAGTCTATTCCTGGCCTGTGCCACTTTTGCATATGTTGTTTCATCCCATTACTGCCTCTCAAACCGCAAAAAAACACAACTTTTAAATATATTTGTTGCAAAGTATTGGCCCCTCAACATAAACATTTTAAAACATATTGTATTTGGGTTTTTTGTTGGACCATTCAGGAAGTGTGAAAGTGGGTAAGGAAGTGCAGACTCCCACATTACAATGGGAGACGCAGATCAGGTCTGTTTGTGTTGGAATGTGCAAATATCAAATTCCATAACAATGCTGAAATTCCACCTTCCCATCTTACAGCTCCTGACAATATGCACTTTGCATACCTAGTCTCTCTCTCAGCTTTCTTTGCTCTGGCTGAGTGCTAGCTGCTTTGTCCTGTTCCATAAGAGAATTTCCTCTCCAAGGCACATGTTTCTAGGTCCCAGATTCTTTTGCCCGTCATTTTCTAGCATCTTCTTCCACCTATGCTCCCTGTTCAGGATCGGAACAGTTTAGCCAACACTGCCATTGAACTTTCTGATTGCCCAGTCCCTGTGTAACAGGCAGGAGGCTGAGCCAATCACTGCTAAGAAGCTTTGTCATCAGCACCAAAACAATATCGGTTTTCTTTTACCAAGTCAAATCAGAAGATCCCATCTTGCTCTATTGCAACAACCTCATCAAATGCAAGGGGGTATTATATTTAAAAGTAACAACTCTTACAAAATTTCATCCCATTTCATAATGGGACAACTCTGGTCTTGTAGTCAGACAGTTTAAAAGCAGCAATGTGTGGGATCCTCTTGAAAACCCTCAGAGTTGCTGATTTGTACCAACCGGCAACCTAGGTAAAAGTCTCTCGGTCTTATTCAAAGTCACAAGCGCTATCAATTTCTGCCTTTCATAGTGTGAGAAAGTATATGTAAACAGTTAATTATTGCAATAAAACACTTTAGGGTGAGAATTAAAGAGTACAAATAATTTGCACTGTGTTTAGTTAGACACAAGTTCTCGGCCTCCAGCCTCACGCTGAACAAGCTGTTAGATACAAAGCACTGTACCACCATTCATGCCCCATCACGTTTTATTGACCCCAAAATGTTGTGTTGGGCTTCTTTATTATTATTTTTTAAACCCATAATTAAGTAGTGCATATGTTGCATGATATTTAATAGTTTCATATAATCGACTTAAAAGGGCTCTGTAAGTAAGGTAAAGAAACTCCACTATGTGCTGCCTCTCATGTACTCAGTATTTTTCTAACCATCAGCATGTGGCATGGCAGAAGATCAGAGTTGTAACGGGATGGATGGTTTTCTTCCAAGTAGTCGACTGCTTATTTCTTTTATGTTGGCCTGTAGGTGGCAGTAGAAAGCTTCTTGCCCAATCTTCTAAGTGCCAGAGAATGTTCAGTTGGCACCAAAACGCTACATAATCAATATCCTTCGGCACAGCAGGACCTGCACAGTGTCACAAATTTTAGAGTGCACTGTAAGTCTGCTCTGTACCACATTAGGCTTTAATCTGCCTCCACAAAGGGGGCAGTTTCTCATACCTCCCATCCCATCCTGCAACTTGTAATTCAAGGTACAAGAAGGCATCAGCTGCTGCTGAACAGGCTGAGACATCAATGGTGCTCACAGAGATTCACGCAGGATGCTAAGGGCGCACCATGAGGAATCTCCTAGGGCTCAGAACATCAGATTGCAACAAATGTTTGGCTGACACCGGCACATGTGAAATTTTCAAGTAGGCTTGTGATCAAACACGTCACATTTTAATTTAAATGTTACCCGGTGGATTGTGACAGGGGCTGTCTTTAGCCAGTCTACCAGCACCTTCCCTCCACCTTTTGCTGTGGTTGTGCAATGATTTACTGGCAGACAGGTCATGTTTGGAAAGAAAAGGTGTTAGCGGTGGTGAGGCTGTTTCACAGAGAGCTGTCTTTGGAACAGGGTCATCATTATGCCATGAGCCAGACAGTGCCCTCTTGGTCTAGGTATGTGGCATTTATAGAGGCTGAATCTCACAGTGATAAAGCCTGTTGCTGGAAGTATTTCTAAAAAAGGAGCAGCAGGATGTGAGTCAGCACTGTAGATATGCCAGTAACTGGCAAGATGACGGATACCTTTGGGCAGAGAGATTTGGGCCAACAAATTTGAAACCCACGTCCACTTTCTCTCTCTCTCCTGAATGCTAACTTAAAAAAATAAAAAGAACTTGCAACTAAAGGATCAGGGAGAAAAGATGATATAAGTGGTTAGCAATTAATTAGCCACATATCTGTGTCAATTTGAATCCCTTGATAACATGAGTCAAGTGTTGCTACCATACGATCCAGGAAAATTAAAGAACTGTTTTCATCATTTAAAGCAGCAGAAATGTCTGCCAAACTCCATTCTGCCACACGCCTTATGAAAACAAGTTTCTTTATTAACTTGTCAATTGCTTTCAAATTGTTTGAAGTATGAGAATGAAAAAAATGTGGGTACCTCATTATTTTCCTCAATTGTTTGCTGGCATCAACCTAATCAGATTTTCCCAGCTTCTAGGTCTCTTACTATTTCACCTCTCTCTCTGCAATTGGAGTGAGTGGCTTAGTTTTTTAAAAAAACAAAAATAACCTACTTGGCTCTCTACTTTTTCCTCCTAAGCTAAATGATATCTTTGGTCAACTTTCTAAACTTAAATATATGTTTCTAAAGGTGATTATGAGCACAACTAGCATTCACACCAAAGCAGCCATCTCTTTGTTAGGTTGCATCGGAAATATCAAGCAAAATCAACTTGGCACTTTAATGCCTTTGAATTGTGGGGTCCCCCAATCAGAATCTGAACTCATTTACAGGGGTTTTGGTGGTGCTGCGCTTAGACACTGATTCCAAACACCAGTTCCAGCTGGCTACTCTTCTTTTTCCACACCATCTTCCCATATGAATAACAAAATCAAGGCTGAATCCTTGCCTAATACCTCTCTTTGAAAAGCTGTGTCATTTTCCAGTAGCCGGATTACTCAGGGCTTTGAAGAAGTTGGGGCTTACCAAAGGACAACTTCATTGCTAGGTGCTGCAGGCGTACAACAACACAAGTATTCTCTTACCTTTTCAGAGCTGGAACATGAGGAGCTGGAAAAATACAGAGCACACTGTAAAATTCCATCGCCAGCTCTTTCATTATGGAAGATGCTTTCCCTCAGTACAACATATCATGGAAATCCCTGCTTTGGAGTTTCACATCCCACAATGCATCCCAATGAGAATTACAAAGGGGTTGTGGGGAGTGGGACATGGCAATCTACGGCTTATGAAAACTTCACTGGTGGCTGTTTCTTTGAATGGAGAATACTAGCAGTGAATGTCTTTTTATTTCTGCATCACTAGGACACTGGGCTTCTATCGAGGGCAAAGTAGCCCTCTGTCAGCCACCACCCTTTTCACTCTGCCTTCCCTATGGTGCCTCAACCTCTGAGCCAGCCACATTGCCAGTTCTGAAGCAGGAAGCATGAAACAGATGCTTCTGTAACTCCTCCAATTCCCAAGTGAAAAGTAACTGGCTGCTGTTTCTGTTGTTAAATGCCACTGCCTGGTTCATACTAAGAATAATAGAGGAAAGTCACCTGCAGCTGTGAATCACAGAACTGTAGAGCTGGACGGGATCATGAGGATCATCTAGTCCAACCCCCTGCAATGTAGGAATCTTTTGGCTCAACCTGGGGCTCAAACCCATGACCCCGAGATTAAGAGTCCTATGCTTTGCCAGTGGAATTATCCACTGGGAGAGAGGGATGAAAGAAGCCAAAATGTGGGGTAGTGGCAGTGAGAGAGATAGATCAGAGGATATATACTACTACTGTAAGGTAAAGGGACCCCTGACCATTAGGTCCAGTCATGACCGACTTTGGGGTTGCGGCGCTCATCTCGCTTTACTGGCTGAGGGAGCCAGCGTACAGCTTCCAGGTCATGTGGCCAGCATGACTAAGCTGCTTCTGGCGAACCAGAGCAACGCACAGAAACGCCGTTTACCTTCCCACCAGAGCGGTACCTATTTATCTACTTGTACTTTGACGTGTTTTCGAACTGCTAGGTTGGCCGAAGCAGGGACCGAGCAATGGGAGCTCACCCTGTCGCGGGGTTCGAACCGCCGACCTTCTGATCAGCAAGTCCTAGGCTCTGCAGTTTAACCCACAGCGCCACCTGCGTCCCTACTGTAGTTATTAATTAATTAGAATATCCCACCCTTCTTCCCATAGAAGCCCAGGGTGGAAAACACATACAGCAAAATAATGAAAACATCTGAAAATATATAAACGGCCTAAACGGCCTTTGTCCGTATACCTGAAGGAGCGTCTCCACCCCATCGTTCTGCCTGGATGCTGAGGTCCAGCGCCAAGGGCCTTCTGGTGGTTCCCTCACTGCGAGAAGCAAAGCTACAGGGAACCAGGCAGAGGGCCTTCTCAGTAGTGGCGCCCACCCTGTGGAATGCCCTCCCATCAGATGTCAAAGAGATAAACAACTACCTGACATTTAGAAGACATCTGAAGGCAGCCCTGTTCAGGGAAGTTTTTAATGTGTGACATTTTGATGTATTTTTAATCTTTGTTGGAAGCCGCCCAGAGTGGCTGGGGAAACCCAGCCAGATGGGCAGGGTACAAATAATAAATTATTATTATTATTATTATTATTATTATTATTATTATTAAACCAACTCCAATACAGATGAGGACTGGGGAAGATCTCTACATAAAAGGCTTGCTGCAAGAGGAAGGTTTTCAGTTGCCACAATAAAGCAGCATAGATGGCTGCTGTGTAATGTGTACTAAGAAGGAACTCCAAAGAGTAGGTGCCACTACAATAAATGGGGATCCTTTCTAAGGCAACCCAAAGGCTTAGCTTTACTGGCCTGGCTGCAACTCTGGGTCTACACCTGCAGCATCCTAAGCACACTTACTCTCCTAAATCAGAACATCTCTGTATTTTGTCATGGAATAGCTTAATCAGCTCAGGGCTTATCCATACTTCCTCTTGTCCCGCTGCTTTCTCCCAGGGAAAACCACTCTTTAGCACTCAACGGGAGCAAACAACCATCAGATTTCCCATGGTTTGCTGTGTGTTCTGATTTAGAGCTAAAGAGTGAGTTTTCCCCGGCAAAGGAGAAAGTCAAGGGGAAAACCACTCAGACCCATGCTTTCTAGAAGCGGACTTGTGGACAAGCACGCAATATTGCAATATGGAAGAACTGGCCTTTGCAATCCTAAAGCTCTGCCAAAAGTGGGGTAATGCTTCTATGTACTGCAGAAATCACAGCAGGTAACCAATTCATTTATATGAATTTCAGCAGACATGGTTGGCTTTTAACACATTTAGCATGTGTGGCAGCGCCAAGATTACCTCACACAACCCTTTTGCTGCAATGCCTCATATAACTGAAAATTACGCAGTGTAATGTGGCACATCAGGTTTCAATATCTTTGCCAAAGTTACTTAGGCTCTTTTAAAAGGCACTGGTACCTTTAAGCTGTGACCTCATGCCCTAATGTTTGCTTTTATTTTAGAGCTTCTGTGGTTTTACTGAGGCATTAAAACCATTTGAGAAGTTCTGGAGAAGCTTGGGCTTTTGAAACAATCTTCACAGGAAACTGAAATTAGTCCACCTTAAATTGCATCAAGGGTGGCGTCAAGGTCTCAGGTCCTAAAGAGTCGACCATAACTGCTGTGTTGCCTTTTCCTGCCCTTTTACTGAGAGTCTTGCAAGTGTTTGGATGTTCTTAATGGTAGCTTTTTTTAAGATCACAAAGCTCCGATCGCTTTATTGGAATTTGTAGAAGTGAACATGGAAATGTAAAAAGAGTCCTGCCAAAACGCCTATCTAATTCAGCATTCTGTTCCCACAGAGGTCAACTAGATGCCTGTAGGAAGCCCAAAAGCAGTACATGAGCACAACAGTGCTCTCCCACTTGTGATTTCCAGCAACTGGTATTGGAGGCATGCTCCCTCTGATCCTGGTGGCAAAATGACTAACAGCCATTGATAGCATTATCCTACATAAATTTGTCTGATACCCTTATAATGCCATCAAAGTTGATAGCCACCACTACATATTGTGGAATTCCTAGTACATCCATATAATAGCATCATTTGGCCAGAGCCCACCTTATAACAGGCCTGTATGATCAGCTTTGTTTTTTACTTCAGTTCCAAGGCTTATCAAGGTGTAAGCTCCATATTGTCCTCTTCTTTAGTCTTTCCTCATAGAGAAGGATGTCCTCCTGATCTTTTTGGTTGCTTTATTAAAGCTGCAATGCTATTATATTAATTTACCTCAGAGTAACCCCCATTGAACTCAGAAGGACTTGCTGTTGCCACCAGCCTAGCAACCTGATCTGGTATAATAGTGATTGGGAATCTATGGCCCTCTAGCTACAGTTGCTGGACTACAACTCCCATCATTCCTGACCATTGGCCATGTTGGCTGGGGCTGATGGGATTGGAGTCCAAAGCATC
This sequence comes from Podarcis pityusensis, assembly GCF_964106645.2. Taxonomy (NCBI): domain Eukaryota; kingdom Metazoa; phylum Chordata; class Lepidosauria; order Squamata; family Lacertidae; genus Podarcis; species Podarcis pityusensis. Next base: position 53,569,347 of record NC_138027.1, read on the forward strand.
TGGAAGGCTACAGGGTTTCGCTATCCTTTCTGTAAGATAAAGGCTAATGGACTGAGGAATTTGTACAAAACACATAAAGGCAAGTAGCCTAGTTAAATTCATATCGCAGTGTGGAGCACATATTTTGAGAGTATTTGGCAGAAGGTTAAAATCCCACAAGGTCTTAATTACCTTAAGAAAGACAGAACTGCAGAGGTGGATGTGAATAATCTCTTCAGACATGAGAAGCGTGATAACTGAAACAACATTGCCTCAGGTGTCTGAAAGGTTACTCCTGAAGATGCAAACTAATTACACAATATTAAAGTTTTGTAGCTTGCAGACAAATAGAGTTCCTATCAATCTCGCCTTTCAGATCTTCAGTGGTCCTCTCCTGTTTAACTTCTACAGCTTTAATGTGAAGGAAAACTCCCTTTGTGGAGTTTGTAGTTAGTTCATTTTGCTACAAAACATTGACCTTGATGTGAACTAATTAGGATAGTAACAGTTAAATAATACAGGTTGGCAGTTAGAAACTTTCCTGGTATAAAAGGTGCCTTTGAACATAACAGCCATTTACACTTTCATGATCTCATCCCCAGAGCTCAGGGGGGAAAAAAGAAATACAAACTAATAAAGAGAACTTCATCTGGGGGCATTCTACGCACACAGCAGATTATCATCCCACAAACCCTTATCCAGGACACCAAATGAAATGCAACCAGATTCTTTCAAATTCCAGTATAGATCATGATTAAAAAAAAATCTTTTGGTAATAAGCAGACCTCTGATGATCTAAAGACATCCTGGTTCATTTTATTGACTTAGAAAAAGTAAATGTTATATCAAATACAACCTCCAGAGTTTAACAGGCGAGGTCACCTTGAAGGGAGGGGGGAATCATATCAAGCAAAGAGTATGAAACTCCCTCCAGGTTCAGCCTTGATTTACAAGGTAATAATAAGGTCTTCCTCATATGCTGTAAAGCATATCTTTAAAATGTTAGTTCTATCCCAATCCTAAGCATGTTGAATTCATGCAGTTTGAAATTGGACTATTAGGCAGTTGGATACTGAAGAATAAACTGAACATTGCTCTGTGACTAGAAGGACACACGCTACATAAAATCCAACATAACCACTGAAAGTGTACCGCAAGCACATTTTAGCCACTGTAAGATAATCCCTTTGCCATTGTGATTTGAAAAACATCCGGTTTACATATAATAAAATGGAAGTTTCCCTCCCAGAACTTGGATGGGGGATTTCCCCCCAGTCCTGTCCAGTTCTGCAAGCTTCTGCTGGCAGTAGAGCTACAAAGTTAGAAGAGGAGCAGTGTGTCTGCTCAAAAAGATGTACGGAAGCTAGCACTGGCAGAATCCCCACTACTGGTAGCCTGTGAAAAAACCTGGAATAGGGAATTTTGGGAGCGTGGATGGGCAAGCAGAGGATCTGGTGAATTCTGAACTGACCCTGCTGATGTCATATGACAGCAGTGGGCCCAATCTGGGCCTCTTCACTGTGCAAACCTGGGTGCTAGTAAAGGGGATTCTCCTCCCTGTCCTGCCCTGGTTGGTGCAAGGCTTTGGATGTGGTGGTGGATGCACTGCTCCATCAAACCTCACTACTGGTAAGCCACAGGAATGCAACCTTTGTCACTCTTGACTGATGACATCTGAAGGAAAACTAGGTGGACCCACTGCTGTTTTCTGCAGTGAAATTGAAACAGAGATGGATGATGCACTAGATAAATATTGAATTGTCCCGTGTATTAAATATGCCACCCTATTTTTGCAATTAAATCTTCTTTTGAGAGAAGACTGTGTGCATGATATGGGAAGGAAACAGATGGACACTGATCATGCAAAAATGCATCAGAGGGGAAACCACCAACACCCAACTAAGAAGTCACTTAAGACAGTTTTAAAGCAGAACAGCAAAAATGACATGGGAAGTGAGTCCCTAAATTTGTGGTAAAAAGACTCCCCCCCCCCCATCTTGTAGTCAGGCTGAGGTCACTACACAATCCAGCTATCTATTTAAATATATCTTAAATAAATGCTCTCCTATTTCTGTGAAATCCTTTGGCAGTTTGTGCTTTGCTCAACATCTTTCAGCTAATATGGAGAAATATGGACTCTCAATCAAACCTACGAAAGGACACAACAGGAGGCATCTATTTTTTTCTTCCAAAAATGGTGTCAGTAAATTTGCTTTGAGGAAATGTTCAGTGTATTTTGCAACCAGTTTAGCTTGTGTGATTCATTGACTGTGGTTATCTTGATGTCACATTTACACCTGATAATTCCTGCGTAAAAAGACTACAGTGACTTGCTTCATGTCAGAATGTAGCTAAATCTTATGTCTGCTTTGCTGGGAATTACAGGTGCAGAGAACAGTACACAGACAATAATGTAGCAGCACCAAGTCAAATATGAACAAGACATTGGCTCAAGAAACCTTGAGAGGATAGGAGAGGAAATGTGAATTTCTATGGGGGACTATCATAGATTGGGCCCTAAAGTCAGAAGCTAGTGTGCTTTGGATGAAAAAGACGCAAATTCATATCCCTATCCACTGCCTCTCACACACAGAGTTGCTATGAGGTTGTAAGAAAAGATAAGAATATATGATATTCTGTCGAAGCCTGTGGGAGAGGGTGGGTAGTCCTTAGGAAAGTGTAAAAGAAATGTAAACAGAAAACACATTTAGCAGTGAGAAATCGCTGTGAGCTCCCTGGACCAGCCTGAAAGAGGAAGAACTGGTGGAACAGGCAATAAGATGCAGGAGGAGCTTACGCAGGGCTCCTCACAAAATGAAATGAAAACAAAATATAGCATTTTCTTTTGGTAAACGTCAAATATCCTTGGAATCAGTGAGATATAAGTCCCAGACGTTTTCCACCAGATGGGATGGGATGAACACAGTAGTGGAGCCAGTCTGGTACTCCTGGCAGTGTGTCACCACAATGCTGATCTCCCCACTACCTTATGCTGCTGGTAAGGCACATGGATCGTATAGGAATCCAGAGGTCCCTTTCAGGCATGTCCAAAGTCCATTTTGGGGGCCTAATCCAGCCCACTGGTTGGTTTAATCCAGCCACTGTGGCAGTTTATTTCCTGGGTTAAAATCCCAGTTTATTTCCTGGGTTAAACAACCCTCCACAACTTCAATCCTAAAAAAGCTCAATAACTCTTCAATCTTAAAAAAAGGTCAACAACTTTGGTTGGCCCTTATGGCCCTTCACTTCATCTAATCTGGCCCTCTTTGAAAAAGGTTTGGACACCACTACTTGATCCCTCACCCTTTCTGCAAGCTGAGTTGCACCCAAACTTCCAACAGACCCACCTGCTGGTAAGCACCAAGCAGCTTCTGATAAACCCTGTTCACATATAATGAAGACATTAGGAGAGGGTGGCCACATGTACACACATTCATTTTTGCATCATCTGAAATGGTCTCTGAATACCACTGTGTACAAAGATGACTCTTCACAGATTTTTCAAGTTTTACAGACATCTAGAAAGGAACCCTCCGAATAGACTCAGATGTCTTTTCATAAGTACTGTGAAAGCATGTACATCAGGGACTAGAGCCTACCATTGTCCCACACATTTGCTGTAAGCGCATATATAATGTATGAAGAAAGGCAGATTGAAATATGATTGCTGTAATTTAGAGATGCTTTCTTATAAGGAACTTAAGAAAGAGAGTTTAGAAATGATCCCTGGAGGAGGGGTGTGAAACCAAGAGCAGAATGAGAGGGAAGCTAGTTAGGTATTTCTGTGTGGCAGTAAAACATTATATTAACTACTTCTTGGTGTGATCTCATGTGAGTGAACTTCTGGCATCAGAAGTGGAGGCCAAACAGACTTCTGAAGCAGGAGCAACTGAATGAAAAACGTGATAAAGTAAAATCATCCATCTGTGAAGGCAGAGGAAGCTTTGAAGCTTCACAACAACTTCCAGTTTGCAGAAAAATAAAATATTAAATGTGTTTCTTTCCTTTCCAGTAAACATTCACCCATCTCTCTGTAGCCTTACCTCATGGTGTTCTCCCTGCTGAACTTTAACTGAAGTGCAGACACCCAGGAAGGCTGCAGGGTGCAGACTGCTGGTGAGATGATTTGTAGAAAGGACACTCACAAACATCCCCTGGCCACCACAAAAGTCAGGTAAGCACAACATAAACCTTGCACCTCACCCTTGAAAATTTGTCATCTGTGCTAAATTTTGGATACAATTTCCTTTTTCATTAATTGATAGAGAACAGTTGGAAGAACAAAACAGGATTACTATTTTCCCTACCGCCCACTACTGGGCGTTTCAGGATTCTAGGTGGGCGATAGGGGGTTCTATGGCACAAGCTGAATCCTCCTTCCATCGAGCACTGGTGGGCGGTAAGGAAATTTTACCATCAAGAAAGATTCATTAGTGGGCGGTAGGTATAAAAAGGTTGACTACCCCTGTACTATAGCAATCTCTTGGTGCGAAGTTGTGCTTCATACATTGAGAAAGCACAAGTCTGCCTATATAAGGGATTTGTTTCAGTACAGGAACAAAACCCAGAAAATTTAATGAGTTCTTTCTAGTAGCATGTATGTAAGTAGTAAGTAAGCACAAGTTTAACCTTGGTATGAGAGAGACTTCTCTGGTTTCCAAAAGCAAGATGCTGGCATCTAAGACGACTGATATGTTTTGGACTGAAATAATTCTATGCCCTTTAAAACACAAATCATTGGGGGGGGGGTTCCTACCAGTATGTTAAAAAACAACACCAAACATGTCATCCAAAGTCTTGTTTGAGTTCTCATTTCAAGAAGATTGCATACAAAACGGCATGTTTTCTCTTCCTCCCTCCCTCCCTCCTTTTCAGAGTGCTGACGTAGCTGAATCTCTTCATTGCAGATAATGCTGAGATACTTGAAGGCAAAGGCAGACAATTACCAGCCTTTGCAAGCATTTAAAAGATTTGGGCCCTGAAGCAAAATGCTGTTTACCGAAGAATGAATGTGCCACTTGTACTTAACATAGGCAAGTTTGTCTGAACTCAAACATTCTGGATACTGGCCACCAGTGGACTCTAAGAAAGGTTTATAGGTGTGAGATAACATCAAGCTCCTGTCTGCGTTTCATTACTTCAGGGCCTTTGCTATGCTTTAAAACAAGAAACTGCAAGTACCAACAGAGGTATATTATTACATCTGCCTCTGTGTTCACCTACTGCAGCATTTAATCCTTCTCTGTAGAGAGGATCATCATTGACTATATGATTTGGACCACCCTGTCAACGGACATGGCCAGAGTTTAACTTAGGGTACATGGGAAGAGTTCCAGTGAGATCACTAAACCTGTGCCAGTTTGTGTCCACTGAGAAGCAGGTGTATCACCTTTGCCTATGCCACAGAGTAGAAATAGGGAATTTGTTGTAGGTCTACAACTCCCATCGTGTGCATGCACGTGTGTGTGTGTGTGTGTGTGTGTGTGTGTGTGTAAATAGCAACTAGCAAGTCTTTTAAAAGACTTAGGGATAAAAAGAGACACCCTGAAGGGTTCAGAGGCCCATCCATGTGGGGCAATTTCATTTTCCAACAGTCAACAAAAGGAAGCATGAGCATGTCAGGTAAAGGGGACAAAGCTACAAGGACTTTCTAGTAATTTTAAACCAGGAGGAGCAAATATACATTTAGTGCAAGGTAGGTTCAATGGACACCGTCTTTGCCTAATCTCAAGTAACAGAATGCTGCACCAGGAAACAAATGTTATAAGGAAGTATTTCCTTTTTCTTCTTTTCACAAGGTCTCTGTCTCTTCCAAATGCATGACAGATTCTCTCTCTTTCTGAAAATGTCTCTAACAAGGCTTTCATTGTCTCAGACAGGTGTGAAACTGGAACTGATTCACAGCCAACAACCCTGGTGTCAGAGCCAGCTCTTCAGCTGAAAACATGCACCAACCATCCAGTAATACCAACACAGCCAGCCAGAGACTCAACAATTTAAGGCTTAACACACACACACACACACACACACACACACACACACACCCCATAAATCAGATGATGATGTGCCAGCCAACCGTCGGCTTCTTGGGCAGATGCCTGCAGACTGTCTGTACAGATCAGACTGTGCCTGTTTGGGTTAGTGAAAACATTTTTTTCCCCTTCTGAAGATGAGATGCTGGGTGGAGCAACTAGTTCAAACACATCCCTGTTGGCCCTGTCTTGTCTCAGCCACCTTCTTGCATATGCCTTTTGTGAAACTCTTTTATTCGCAAGTATGGTAGGGAATGTTTGATGTACAAATGCAGGGGGGATAGTCACACAGACCTGCATTTTATTTGTGATGCCTTACAAAAACAAAAAAATCAGTCCATAACTAATAGGACATATAAAATGTAACCGTCCAGGGGACTATTCAGCCTGACTATTCAGCCACAATGCTCCCCTGGCTCAAGTGGTTGATAGCTCCTTACTTCAACAAGATAAGTAGGAGAGCAGCAGGTTTCTGCGCAACAGTTGCCCATTTCTGCTCTGCGACTCTTATCTTAAGAACAGCCCTGCTAGATCAAACCAAAGGTCCACCTAGTCCAATATCCTCTTTTCATTGTGCCCAACCAAATACCTATGGGAGACCCACAAGCAGGACTTGAGTGCAAGAGTGTTCTGTTCATTTGCTCCCCACCAGCTGGTATTCAGAGACATACTGCCTCTGTCACTGGAGATACAATGCAATCATCATGGCTAGTAGTCTTTAGTATCTTCTCCATCCTGACAGCAGCCCCCAGTACAGAAACAGTATAAGTTGTCCTATACTTTACCTAGGTATGGATGGAACTCCCAAGCACCTACTCTAGTTTCCTGATACAGGGGCCTTCTCTGTCTCACCTGCCAAAGCTGCATCAAACAGAACAAATCAACATAACCGATCGGCTTGGTTTGAGCTGAATATGCAGTAACACTGCCAAACAAAATAAAGACAAAAAACAAAAAACAACCCATGCCGGTCCAAAGGCTAATTGTGGCCAGCTCAAGACATTTTTCTGCCTGAGGCACAACAGCAAACAGCACCATCCCCCCAAGTGGAGCTGCATAATATCCAAGGCTGCTTGAGTTACTTTGGCACTTGGACAGGTCAAGTGATTTTGGAAACCACAAGCACTTGTCCTCCTTTCCTGGCAATAAAAAGGCAATAAGAACACATTAAGTAACAAACTATTGACTGCCCTTCCATGACACCCAAAATCAGCTGCTTGAGGCAGCTGCCTCACTGTGCCTAACAATGGAGCTGGCTATGCAGGTGGCAAGTCTCAGTCTGCTTTGCCCAATTGATCTGTGCAACGGTGAGAACAGGCCTTAGATTGGACAGCCTCCTGCCTCTTACTTGAAATTTTGTGAAAGCTAACCTTAAATGCCAGACATCATGAGGTTCACTCTTTGCCTCCTATCTCACATCTGAGGCCCTATAAGAATTTAACAAGAGTCTTTCTGGATCAGAGAACAGCCTTCCTCTCTCCCAGTGGCCAAGCAGATGCAGCAAGTAGGAAATGAGCACAACACCTCTCTCCCCATTCATATTTCCCAGCAAATGGCTGACAGAGGCAGACAGGCTCTGGTACTGGAGGTAGTGCCCTGTCACGACTAGTAGGCATTCATAGCCTTATCCTGCATAAATGCGTCTAATCTCTTTTTAAAGCCATCCAAGTCTTGGAGGTGTCAGTTCCTCTGCCCTGCAACTACCCCTAACCCTGTAGGCAGTATCAGGGAGGCAGAGGGCCCTTTTAACACAGAAACCCAAAGAACCAGAACTCATAGCCTCTTCTCCTTATTCTTCTCAGAAAATGGCTCCCCCAACCTGCTTCTTTATTCTATGGCTGTGTATGCACCATTCTTATGATGCACGTGAGTTTCTCCAAAGAATCCTGGGAACTGTGGGTCCTGGGAATTGTAGCTTTGGGATGAGGTAAGTTACAGCTCCCAGGATTCTTTGAGGGAAACAGTGTGCCTTAAATGTATGATGTGTATGCAGCCTATAACCCTCATGAGAGCAAACAATGCACGTATGGAACATCATGGAGGATGTGTGTGTAGAATTATTTGGCGAGAGAGAGCTGACAAATAGAGAAAGGGTTAGTGGGTGCACATACCAGTTCTCTGGCCAACATCACCTCCCACCCCCTGCCCAACAAAACAGTTTTGTATTCCTCTCTTTTAAATCAGAACCAGTGAAGGCGGTGAAGGTCCTGTGTGAGTGCCTGGAGGCGGTTGGAGGATGGATGGCGGCTAACAGATTGAGGTTGAATCCTGACAAGACAGAAGTACTGTTTTTGGGGGACAGGAGGCGGGCAGGTGTGGAGGATTCCCTGGTCCTGAATGGGGTAACTGTGCCCCTGAAGGACCAGGTGCGCAGCCTGGGAGTCATTTTGGACTCACAGCTGTCCATGGAGGCACAGGTCAAATCTGTGTCCAGGGCAGCTGTTTACCAGCTCCATCTGGTACGTAGGCTGAGACCCTACCTGCCTGCAGACTGCCTCGCCAGAGTGGTGCATGCTCTGGTTATCTCTCGCTTGGACTACTGCAATGCACTCTACGTGGGGCTACCTTTGAAGGTGACTCGGAAACTACAACTAATCCAGAATGCAGCAGCTAGACTGGTGACTGGGGGCAGCCGCCGAGACCATATAACACTGGTCTTGAAAGACCTACATTGGCTCCCAGTACGTTTCCGAGCACAATTCAAAGTGTTGGTGCTGACCTTTAAAGCCCTAAACGGCCTCGGTCCAGTATACCTGAAGGAGCGTCTCCACCCCCATCGCTCTGCCCGGACGCTGAGGTCCAGCGCCGAGGGCCTTCTGGCAGTTCCCTCACTGCGAGAAGCAAAGCTACAGGGAACCAGGCAGAGGGCCTTCTCGGTAGTGGTGCCCACTGTTATGTACTGAGTTGAATAGGATCCAAACTGTAGCAGTCTGATTGGTCCTAGAACAATAGGATCCAAAAGGCAGCAGTCTGATTGGTCCTAGAACAATAGGATTCAGAATGCAGCAGTCTGATTGGTCCTAGAACAATGCAGCAGTATGATTGGTTGGCAGGAACCACCCAATCCTGCTCCAGATAGAAGTGAATCCACAACCTGATTGGCTTACAGTAGAATTCCAGAATTAGCCAATCATGTGCAGCCCATTGTGTAAATAATGTATATAAAGCAGATACTGTGAGGGGACATTCATTCATTCCTCCTCACCACTATGAGCTGAATAAAGAGCATGAAATCACTTTGCGACTCTGAGTATATTTCACTGGCGACGAAGGTGGGATCCCGCTGAGCTGACTGCCACACACAGCACCGCAGCACCGCCAACTGCCGCACCGCTGCCTCGCACCGTGTATCCAGGCTTCAGCTCCGGGGCACAAGGAACTCAGAATGGCAGCCAACAGCAGCTTCTCGCCATTCAACCCAGCATCTGGAGACTGGGAAGCGTACGCCTCCCGTTTCACCTTCCTCCTAGAAGCCAAAGGGGTCACCGACGAAGAAGACGCCAAGAAGAGGGCGATATTCTTCAGCGTCTGCGGAGAGGAGACGTTTGAAATCGCCCGGGCTCTCCTTGCGCCTGAAGACGTCGCTACTGTTCCATACAAAACAATAATGGAACAGCTGAAGGGGCACTTTTCGCCGCAGCCCTCAGTGGTGGCTCGTCGAAATGCCTTCTACGCAAAGCGGCAAGCCCCTGGGGAAACCATAACTGGGTTTGTGACCTCTCTCCGCCAAGCCGCCCGGTTCTGCAACTTCTCAGAGCTGGAGAACATGCTTCGTGACCGCCTCGTCGGTGGCCTGAAGGATGAGAAGCTGCAACGACGCCTCTACGCTAAGAAGGACCTAACGTTCCAGGTCGCTCTGGAGGAGGCCCTGGCAACAGAAGCTGCCGAGAGGTCGACCCAAGAGGCACGGCCGAGCCTGCCATCCCAACCGAGGGTCCACCATGAAGACCTCACCGACGACTCAGGATCCGACAGGGAGGAGGCGCACCGAGTACAGCAGCGCACTCAAGCAGCGCACAGACCACAGCTGCCTCGACGAGAAGGAGGGAACTGCGCAAGCTGCGGGGAGAGTCACGAGAGGAGGACCTGCCGTTTCCGCAACGCAGAGTGCAGGCAGTGCAGAAAATCGGGACACATCGCCCGGGTGTGTCGGGCTCGGCCCACCCGACACCAGGCATCAGATGACCAATCCAAGAGCCCCAGGTCCCGGGGCCCAACGCACCAAGGCAACTCGACGGAGCTCACGGACTTCCAGGTATACCAGTTGCCCCACCCCAACGTAGAGAAAATTTATGTAGAGGTACAGATAGAGGGGGCCCCATGCCGCATGGAGCTTGACACGGGTTCAACTCTATCCATAATCTCGGCAAGGACCTTAAGGAAACTGTGTCCCACTGGGGGTCCCAAACTCAGGCCGGCCCCATTCACCCTCCGGGACTTCCAGAAACGTAAGGTCCCCACAATGGGGGTGGGGACCTTCAGGGTGCAATACCGAGGGCGGACGCGGCAACTGGACTTGCTTGTGGTCAAGGGCCCCTACATTAGCTTACTGGGATTGGCATGGTTTGGACCACTGGGGCTAGCTGTCACCGGGGTGAACCACACTAGCTTACAAGTGGACGTGGACGCCATATGCAAGGAATTTCCAGGGGTTTTCGATGGGAAATTGGGACAGTATACGGGCCCCCCCATTGCGCTACAGCTTGACCCCGCAGTACGACCGGTCAGGCTCAAGGCCCGCCGGGTCCCGTTCGCCTTGAAACCCCGTATAGACGAGGAATTGGACCGACTCGTAGAGCAAGGAGTGCTGGAGCCGGTGCCTAATGCTCCCTGGGAAACCCCAATCGTCACACCCGTCAAGCCTAATGGTTCGGTCCGCATCTGCGCAGACTACAAATGTACCATAAACAAGGCCCTCACGGCCCACGCATACCCAGTGCCAGTGGTCAGCCATGTCCTTGCCACCCTGGCTGGGTCGAAAATTTTTGGCAAGCTGGACTTGGCCCAAGCATATCAACAGCTGCCAGTAGATGAGGCCACAGCAGAGGCACAGACGATTGTGACGCACAGAGGAGCGTTCAGGGTAAAGCGGCTGCAATTCGGTGTCAGCGTGGCACCAGGCATATTCCAGAATATAATGGACTCTCTCCTTAAAGGGATTCCTGGCGTCACCCCCTTCTTCGATGATGTGTTGATTGCCGGCCCCACACCAGAGGAGTTTGAGGACCGCCTCCGCACCGTTCTGCACCGTTTCCAGACGGCGGGTCTCAAGGTGAAGCGGGAAAAATGTCTACTAGGAGTGCCTCAGGTGGACTTTCTGGGATTTATGGTGGACGCAGAAGGGGTCCACCCGACTGGGGACAAGGTACGGGCCATTTGTGATGCCCCAGCGCCCAAGAGCAAGACTGAACTTCAGGCCTTCTTGGGACTATTGAACTTTTACCATTCCTTCCTTCCCCACAAGGCGGCGGTAGCGGAGCCCCTACACAGACTCCTGGACAAGCGGGCCCCTTGGGTGTGGGGCCAGCGCCAGGAGGCCGCATTCCAGGCAGTCAAGGACTTGCTTGTCTCAAACTCGGTCTTGGCACACTTCGACGAGAGGCTGCCGGTGGTGCTAGCATGCGACGCCTCACCCTATGGCATTGGAGCTGTCCTGGGGCACCAACTCCCGGATGGAAGAGAGGTACCGGTGGCGTACTTTTCCCAGACACTCAACACAACCGAGCGGAACTACTCGCAAATCGACAAGGAGGGTCTGGCAATCGTAAAGGGAGTAAAAAAATTCCATGATTTCTTGTATGGGCGGCCCTTCACCGTGGTGACTGACCACAAGCCGTTGCTTGGCTTGTTTGCCCCCGAAAAGCAGACCCCCCAAGTGCTGTCTCCTCGCGTCCTCAGGTGGTCAATTTTCCTTGCCAGCTACCAGTATGCACTGATTCACCGACCTGGGAAGGCGATGGGCCATGCGGACGCCCTCAGCAGGCTACCACTACCGGAAACAGGCCCTGACCCAGCACCTGCACAAGAGGTTATGAGCCTGGAGCTGCTTCCCGACCGCCCCATTCAGGCACAAGAAGTTGCACACCATTCCAAGAAAGATAGGGTCATCTCCCGGGTCCTGGACTGGGTGTGGAGGGGATGGCCCAGCAGCAGCCCCGGGCCAGAATTCGCCGGCTACACAACCCGCAAACATGAACTGTCGGCCCACAAGGGGTGCCTGTTATGGGGAAGCAGAGTCGTTGTTCCCCAGCCCCTCTGCAAAAGGGTCCTCACAGCCCTACACGAGACACATCCAGGGGTAGTAAGAATGAAGGCCCTTGCCAGGAGTTATGTGTGGTGGCCGGGGATCGATGGAGAGATAGAGGCCTGGGTCAAACACTGCCAGGCCTGCCAAGAATCCCGCCCAGATCCCCCAAGGGCCCCAGTCCAGTCCTGGGAGTCCGCCCGAGCACCATGGTCACGCCTGCATGTGGATTTCGCTGGCCCCTTTCAGGGGAAAACATTCTTCATAGTGGTGGACTCCTACACCAAATGGCTGGAAGTCGCACTGGTACCGTCCACTTCCACGTCCGCAGCCATCCGGGTACTACGCAGGCTGTTTGCAACCCACGGGCTCCCTGACACTCTCGTCTCAGACAACGGGACTGCATTTACGTCAGGAGAATTCCAAACCTTCACAGCGCAGAACGCCATCCGCCACATCCGTTCGGCGCCGTTCCACCCTGCCACCAATGGCCAAGCAGAACGCATGGTGCGGACCACCAAGGACACCGGAACCAGAACCACGACTGAGCGAGCCGGTTGCACCAGACCAAACAGCCGCATCACAGCCAGCATCCTTGGAACACGAGCCAGAACCCGGAGCCCGGACCAGGGAACACCCCAGGCCACAACGCACACGTAGGCCGCCGGCATACCTTGAGGACTATGAATGCGACCTCCCGGGCAGGACTGGAACTTAGAGGGGAGGGGTGTTATGTACTGAGTTGAATAGGATCCAAACTGTAGCAGTCTGATTGGTCCTAGAACAATAGGATCCAAAAGGCAGCAGTCTGATTGGTCCTAGAACAATAGGATTCAGAATGCAGCAGTCTGATTGGTCCTAGAACAATGCAGCAGTATGATTGGTTGGCAGGAACCACCCAATCCTGCTCCAGATAGAAGTGAATCCACAACCTGATTGGCTTACAGTAGAATTCCAGAATTAGCCAATCATGTGCAGCCCATTGTGTAAATAATGTATATAAAGCAGATACTGTGAGGGGACATTCATTCATTCCTCCTCACCACTATGAGCTGAATAAAGAGCATGAAATCACTTTGCGACTCTGAGTATATTTCACCCACCCTGTGGAACGCCCTTCCAGCAGATGTCAAAGCGATAAACAACTACCTGACATTCAGAAGACATCTTAAGGCAGCCCTGTTCAGGGAAGTTTTTAACGTGTGATATTTTACTGTATTTTTGGTTTCTATGGAAGCCGCCCAGAGTGGCTGGGGAGGTCCAGCCAGATGGGCGGGGTATAAATAATAAATTATATTATTATTATTATTATTATTATTCCTGTTTTTCTCTGGCCTGTCCAGATACAACACAAACAGAGTGTTTTCAAAAGTCTATTTGAAGGATTCGCCTCCATACCGTCTGAGGGGGAAAAAACCCTTCCACAGAGTCATCTGGGTTTGTTTCTATTTCTTTTTTATTATTGTTATTCTTATTATCATCATATTTCCCAAGTGAACAGGTTGTCTACTGCTGCTTCCTCAATTGAGAGATGATTCATGCCCTCACCAATAATAGAGCAACATGCTCACAGCTGTGGCCCTCTTGGTAGCTGTTTTCCTGTCACACCCACCTGTTGGGTTTTGTGATTTTTGGCCGGACAGCCCGACCACAGCTGCAAGGGTGGTTTGATGGCATGAGTCATGAATGGAAGCAACAGGATAGGCTCACGCAAGGGCATGTCTCGAAAATTGTAAGAGAGATAAAAGTGAGTTAAAGTATTTGGAGACAAGATTTTTCCTTTCTTTCTTTTCTTTCTTAAAGAAAAAGAACACATAAGGCCACCATGCCACGACTGATGCCTTTTTACAGATGTTTAAGCAACTGATATTCAGGCAAATGGTGGTATTCAACTAAGTTTTATGCAGAGCAGAAATTAATGGACCTAACAGAATCATGTTCATTAATGAGTTGTGCTCATTAAGACTGTGGGAACCACTACAACTTTGTCTGAAAGCACCACACAACAGCAGCAGCAGCAGCAGCAGTAGCAGCAGCAATAAAAGAAGGGAAAGAAAGATATACTGAACCACCATCTGATTGCATCGTGTGTGTGCTAGCACACCTATAAATATTTTAGAACATATCTTAAAACTTGTCTATAGGAAATGTTGATGCCAGGGGCCTGCTGCTGTTACTTCTAGTTTTGCCATAAGAACAACACAAAAGGTTTTATGCTGCCTAGCATCAACCTATCATGGGGAGCTACCAGTAGAATCATGGCATTTTTATCCATTACTGTAGACTGGGGAACCACCTGGATAAAAACATGACCCAACAAGTCCTTAGACATTGGCTTCCCAACCACTTATTATGCATACTGTTCAAATTACCTTCATAGTTTTGAATAAATTTGGAAACAGCCTTTGTGAAGGAGTGCAGTGCACAATACCAGTTGCCAGATGATGCTTTCAGTGAGCATGGAGAGCTTCCATTCCAACATCACCCATTATTGATAATGGCTGCTCCTCTGACCACTTTTTCATGCCAGGTGGGAGAATCACAGAATAGCTTGTGATACGTGGTACAGCTCTGGTATGGAGACTCCATTATGTGCAAGTCTCATTCCACTTCTTCCATGGGAAAAAGCAAGTATAGGAGAATTTCCCTTTTCTGATCCATCTCTCAGGTAAGGGTGGTAGAGCATCTGCTTTGAATGCAGGAAATATCAGGTATGATCTCTGGCATCTCCAGGTATGGCTGGGAATGTCCCCTCTCTGAAACACTGGAGAGCTGCTGCCCTGTAGACAATACTGAGCTAGATGAACCATAGTCTGACATGATGTAAAGGCAGCCTCCTCTGTACTCCATGTCTAGATAAATTTCTGTGCCTCAGTGCATCTGTTTGCATTTGGGAGACCAGGTCTCTCTCACCATCTACTCAACATTCTACTTTCTCTGTATACTGTAAGACTCTCTAGTAACTCACAGATACCAACAAAGAGGGGGATATAGTGGGTATTGCTGTACTAGGCCCAAAGGAAGAAGGGGGCTCAGACTATGATCTTCTTCCATTACAAAAAAACAACAACCCTGCCTCTCTAGCCCTCCATGAGAAGAAAGCAATTACACTATACCTAGAAGTCTTCTCTAGTTTTCTCTAGTTGTCCAAGGTTTGAAGATAAAATATTTGAATGGTTAAATTAAATAATGTAGTATATTTTATGTTCATGTTCTATTAAAAATGTGCTTGTGACTGGCTACTCTCCTTACTTAGAAAAATCAATCTGGATCAGGACCATGGGGGTTGATAGAACTTTCTCTGTATGCCATCATTACAGCAGCAGCAGCAGCATAAGTGTTTTGCAACAGACTCTTATATAGCATTTTCAGGTAACGGCCAATAAAAGAATATTTTATGTGTAGCCAAAATGTGCGCACCACACTTTTTGGAAGGGGGGAGGGGAACTATTCCAGAATGCCAAAGAGATATTAAAAATATCTCTTTAAAAATTAACATAATCTACATTCAGTCTCATGGCTAAGATTTTCAAAATCAATAAATAATGTGTGTTGACTCTATTTTAGGATGTACACAGAAATCTGCCAAAGCCTTCCAAATATCCAACTATTTTAGACCTCTGGATTAAGATGAGCAAATTTCCAAGATGCAGACTGAAAGAAACCACTTGAAGTCCACAAAACCACACCTAAAATAAACAAACCAAGGGATGCTTCTCTTTACGCTTATAAGTAAAATGGGGTTGCAAGCTCGAATTTGCTAAACTGAAATGTGGAGAGAAACGCCATACTTTCCCTAACAGCCCCAAAGCTCACCACTTGGCACTTGGATCATGAACTGACGGTTCTAACACAGCAAGAAGTTAGGCTATCAGTGGGTGGTAATCAAAATAATCATGTGTGGGCATGCGTCTGAAGCTTAGAGAAGGGTGGACTGATTTCAGCAGGATCAAGCACTGGTCAAGTCCTTGACACACCTGATTACTCATTGTACACAGGGAGGGAGGAATTTACAACATGGGAAAATTGTATTGTCAATCATAGCAATAAAAAACTGGTAAAAATATACATCTAATTTTGTTTTTTTTTAAAAAAGCAATCTTCTCTATATCAACTTTTTGGAGAAAGGGACATAACTCATGCTTTGCCAGACCCTGGCACCTGCAGATAGATCTGCCAAAGACACAGGAGAGCTGTGTAGATGATACTGAGCGAATTTAACCAATGATCTGAGTCGGTAGCTTCCTAGGTTACTATGCCCTAACCTCACACAGAGAGTTTATAAGTGCAGATATGAATGTATGTATATCGCCACCCTCTCAAAGACAGGCCACATAATCATTCCAGCATTTTTCCTGCCTGCAAAACTGCATGCTCCTGCATGTGAACACATCATTGACTGGGTGCTCTAACACAATGCACCTGAATGTATTTTGGCATGGCTGATGGTCACATTGTATTTTTGTTCACATATGGACTGACGCCGAAGGATAAGACAGGTAGGAAACCTAAAGTAAATTTAAGTGAAAATGAAAAGGAAGTTGCACAGCGTAACTTTGCAGAAGGCTAAAATCAGAACTTGTTGAAGGCAATCTCTTTTAATGGTATCCCTTACATCAGGATCCCCAACGTTTTTCAGCCGAGGAGCACATTTGGAAAGCTAAGAAACTGTTGTGGGGACCAGTAATGCTCAGAACCTTCTCCCCATCCTCCAAACACGCAAGATGCTTACACACATCCCCAAACAAGTACAAAACAGACAAAAAAGCAGGCAACCCTCCAAAAAAGGAAGGGGCAGAGGGCCTTGTTGTACACCATGAGGGAGGTATGAAGGTGCCATGGTGCCCATAGGCACTGCAAGTTGGGGCTAAATATGAAGACAACCTCTTTAGGAGCTTTCTCCACTTCTAGAGCAAAGTCATTCTGTGGCTGCGAGCCTGCAGGTGTTGCCTGTGCAGTTCTCACAAGCCAACATGTATCAGCAGAGGCCTTCCCTCCACAGTTCTGTCCTTCCACCACAATTAAGGTTAGAAGAAGCAGTCTATTCTAGCCAATGGAATAGGTTGGGGTGTGTGCTTAGTGTGTGTGGTGTCCATGATAGTTTCTTTTGTTTACAAATGCTCCCACAGGCTACCCAAAAGTTTGTCAAACCCTGATTTGGAAGCACCTAATTGTCTTGTATAAACCAAGAAGGGATTTTGATTTTTTGAGAAATGCCTTTGAACAGCCCCTTCCTCATCTCACAAACTTATGTTTTGAAAGCCTCCTGGTTTTCAAAGAGGATTACTGTGTGGGTACTGTTGGCTGCTTTCGAAATTCAAAGGATACAAGGCCTGTGGAGCTCAAAATATAGCTCTTTGGAGGGTGTCCTGCACCACTTAGAGCACACATGCCACAGTGTGCACGAATTTGATTCAGTGAGCATTTGCCTTTAAGGTGTTCTTCTTTATTAATTTTTGTTGTATTTACCATGGGAGGTAATTCAAGCTCTGCTAACAAGCTACGAAGTGTTCTGCCAATGTGGAGATTACAGTCTTTAAAAAAAAGAATTCAATGGAGAGTAAAACTGGATTTGTCAGTGAAAGACTAAGAGAGATTTTATTTACCGGAGTTTTGCAACACGCACCTTTAATCTTCGTAACAACTGGGTTATTCATGGGCCCATACTATGCTTCAAAAGCCAATAAAAAAGAACATCAATATCACTAGCATAAGGTCTCAACTATGATGTGTCCACAGTTCAGAGTGCGTCTGAAGTCTTGTATAAGAAGCATACCTGCTTCTGCTTGTATTTTACACAATAAATAAAACTCACCTGGCATTCTTATTCTACACTAAAGAGCCCAAGTAATATATTCTGGGCTGGATCCAGACAAACTTAGCTGAACTTAGGTCCCACTGAAATCAATGGCACGCACATCATGACTTCCGCATCCTATTGATTTCCGTGTGATCCAAGTTCAATTAGCCTTAGTTCTAATCCAACCCACAACTCCTTTAATCCCCCACTCCCAGGAGTTCAGGGAAGGGTACAGGCTCACCCCTAATCCTCACCATTTCATCTTTACAACTACCGTGTAAGAGTAGTCAGACCATAGATCTCATTGGCCCAAAGTTTCCCAGTGAGCTTCACAAACTACCTCGTTGGTCTAAGTCCAACATATGAATTCCGGAAAGGAAGGAGCATTGCACTTTCTGCAGTGTATTACAAGGACTTTGTGAGCCAGGGCTACACCCACTCCTCTGAATTAATTAAGTGCTCAGAACTGTCAAAGTGATAAGTGGCAGGCAGGTGAAATACAACCTCCTATTTCTTGGTGCAACTGAGGTGAGGGAGCAAAACAAAGCAGCAGACACTTCCCCTCTTGGTCAAGTCAGGCCAAACTAAAATTCAACTTTGAGGTTAGAAGGGAGCCTGGATGGTATAGCTGGTATAGCACTATGCAGCCTAATCTCTTGATATCTTTGAGCTGCAATTTTAAGAATTCTTAAAAAGAGGAATGTTCCCATTGAGCAGGTAACCCTGTTAAAGGCAGTGGTGATGAATATCACTTAATTTTTAAATATTTCTGTTGTTAGGGGCTATTATAATCTACAGTGGTTGTTAAGTGGTACTTTATTTAGACAGGTAGGATACTACAGTGGTTAAGAATCATAGAACTGTAGAATTGGAAGGGACACCCAAGGGGTCATCTAGTCCACCCCTCAGCAATGCAGGAATCTCAACTAAAGCATCCATGAAAGATGGACATCCAACCTCTGCTTAAAAACCTCGAGACCACCACGGTCAAATAGCTCTTACTGTCAAAAAGTTCTTCCTGATGTTCAGTCACAATCTCCTTTTTTGTAACTTGAATCCATTGGTTTGGGCTCTACCCTCCAGAGCAGGAGAAAACAAACTCGCTCCACCTTCCATGTGGCAGCCCTTGAGATTTTTGAAGATGGGTACGATATCTCCTATTTTCCAATCTAAACATACCCAACTCCCTCAACCATTCCTCATAAGGCTTGGTTTCCAGACCCTTGCCCTCCTCTGCACACATTCCAGCTTGTCAATATCCTTCTTAAATTGTGATGCCCAGAACTAAACACAGGATTTCAGGTGTCTAGAGCAGACTAAAGCAGTACTATTACTTCTCTTGATCTAGACACTATACTTCTGTTGAGGCAGCTTAGAATAGCATTAGCTTTTTTGCTGCTGCATCACACTGTTGACTCATGTTAAGCTTGTGGTCCACTAAGACACCTGGATCCTTTTCACATGTACTGCTAGTAAGCCAGGTGTCCATCTTATGTTGGTGCAGCTGGTTTTCTGGTGACTTCTGTTTCAGTGTATCTGAAGAAGTGTGCATGCACACGGAAGCTCATACCAATAACAAACTTAGTCGGTCTCTAAGGAGCTACCGGACAATTTTAAAAATTTATTTCGAGAAAGAAATGGTTGGTGTTCAAACCATTCAGTATCTACATCTGTTGAGTCTTTAAGATAGAATGTAGGAGGCGTAAGCCAATATTCAAATGAGACTCTTTGAGATTTTCTCAGTGCACATTTATCTACAGGACAATGGCTTTGTGATGCAAACTGCTTTGGATGCAGGTTGCCTTCCTAACTGCAGATTACAACTTATTAGTTTCCTGCAGCAATTGGCTTTTCTGTCATCAGCATTCTGCAAATCAACTAATTAGTAGGCAAACAATCCTATGATAATTTGCTAGACTCTCAAAACAGGATATTATCTCTCTGACCTGTGAAAAGATAATCCCTTGTGTTGGAGAATTCTCTTCTCACCTTATTGCCAAACAATTAATTTAGTTTTCTGCAGCTGATTAAGTGTAATAGTCTAGGCAGGAAACAGCGTTATTGTACCTTGCCAAAGATCTGTCAGATGAGCACACATGAATATACCAGAATGGCTCAAAGAAGAAAAAGCATGGCAAAACATTTTCTAACTATTACTTCTGTGTCCATATAGCAAATATGTTCTGCTAAGAATCTGAAGTGAAGAAGCATTCACTGATCTAGTAATGTTTACTACCTTTTAAACACAGACAGAAATAAGTTATTTACTGTCCTAGTAGGAATAAACTGAAAGAGACAACTGTTAATTCATTGTAAAAGTGTTTCTAATGAATAGGAAGGAATAGCTTCCTTGTGTATTATATTGATCAAAAGTGGCCTGTAATTAATACTATCAACATTCTGACCCTAACATGGAAGTGACTGGTTTCTACTAGAGCATTTCACATAAGTACCCTGATCCAGGAAGAATGTATTCCAGTAAAAAAACAAAAAACAACAACCCAACAACCTATTGGCCTGTTGTTATGCCGAGTAACTAAAGGCAATAATCATTTGTTTCAGTGGAATGAGGCAGGAAAGGGGAAGAAGTTTCCCAGGGTCAGCCTCCTACTCCTCTAAAAGGTGCTTCCATCACCTGTAAAGCAGACAGAAGAACAGAGTCTCATCTTTAAAATGCAAAAATAAAAAATGGTGTTGTGGTTATTCCAAGGAGAAGAGAAAAAAGTGGGAAATCTGTAGTCATCCAGATGTTGTTTGGCTACAACTCCCATAATCTCTGACCACTGGCCAGGCTGGCTAAAGCTGAAAAGAACAGGTCTAATAACAGTTGTATAGGTTCCTCTGGAATACTGTAACATAACTATTCATCTGGAACAGAAAGTAAACATAACAGGTTTTTTAAACTGTGTGTTTTTAAAAAAGATTCCACACTGAAAATACAAATTTCAGTGCCCTAAAAATATTATGATAATTGTGTCTGAATTTTTCACACATTCTGTTTTTGAGCATTTCATTAAAACCCACAAAAATACTAAAAACCTAGAGAAATAGATCAAGCTATGGAAACAATGCTATCTACAATTCCTTGTGGTCAACCACACCAGTGTGTTTCTTCAGCTCATGGGAACTATGATAAAGATGGATGTTTTCAAGAAATGATTATGACAGCATAGGAGACCTTGAAGATATCTCTTTAAACAAAGCTTTTTTCACCTGGGAAGCAATGAAAAAAATATTACTGCAAAGTTTAAACATTCCTGCCTTTTCCAAAGAAATGATCAAATAATCTGTTACAAAATGCAGTTTTGGTTACTTTTGTCCTTGTAAGCATGTTTTGGTCAATATAATTGGTCACAAGCCTTTTAAAAGGCTTACTTTAGGTGTGAAAATATCCAGAGACATTTCTTTTAACTTAAGTATTGTTGTTGTTTTTAGGGGATGGAGGAAACTCATTTTCTCAATTTTTTAGCAGTACATAAAATCTTTTACATAATGCAACCAGGATCCAAATAATTACATAACTAATGCTGCAAGAACAGGGGAATTTTGGACTTATGTTTCCTGAACAGCAGTCTTCATGGTGTATGGCAAACCAATTTGAAACTGACAGGAAATCTCAAGAAGAGTTTAAGATGTGGCATAGAGATTCTAAATGGGTCATGGAGAAATAAAACAACTGACACATACTTTAGGTAAATGATTTGCGTCCTGGCTTCCATTTTACAGGGCCTGTCAGTATTTTTTGGAGAGATTCAATTGCATACTGGAAATTTAGGTTTGTACAATTAAAGTAGATTAAAGCACTCTGTCAACCCTGTGCTTTTTGAAGTTAGGAAACCAATAGGGAAATGCACTGAAAAGTTTGGGATGAACAAATGATTAATGGAAAGACATATAAGAACTGTGTAAGCAAATCAGGATGAATACTTATTGTCATATAACCTCTGCACAAGTGCTCAATAGATACTGGATGCTGTCTATCCTCAGCGTAGGTTTTGTGTGAGCAAATTAGGATGGATGCTCAGTAAACAGGCTGTTTGGAAGACTCCCACGTCAGTCAAATAATAGCAAAAAGAAATGCAATGTTCACACACTCAAGATATGTAAAACTTCATGAAATCAAATAGATAACACATTGAACTCTCCACAGACTGGAAGCCAGTGTGCTGCAATGGTTAGACCTGGGAGACCAGGTTTCAAATCTCTACTCAGTCATGAGGCTCAATGAATGACCTCAGGCCAGTTACTCATTCTCAGGCTACCTTACCTCACAGGATTGTTGTGAAGATAAAATGGGGAGGGAAGGAAATGTCTATGTCACCCTAAAGTCCTTGCAGGAAAGGTGGAATAAAAATGTAACAAATAATCACCATCCCAAGCACATTTTGTTACAATGACCTAGACTACTTTCTAGGAAAGATAGCAGAGGGTAGTTAGTAAGGAGGTAGAATGATTGCCTCTTGATTCCTCATACACCCAAGAGCATCTTGCCATTATGCGCTTTATATCTTTTACAAATTCCCATATGCTTGAACCATAAAACAAAAGATTACATTGCAATAACCCATTGTAAACATAGCAAATTTGTTCTAGTGCCCCCTTTTCAGAAATATATTGTTTCTTCCAGTTCAAGAGGGTGGTATAAACAAGAAATGTTATGATTAATCTTATGAGCTCTTATGCTGTCAAATAAATACTTAAGAAGATGGAGCACAAGGCAATGCAACATCATGACCGCTATGACCACTGCTCAAGCATTACCAGCTCTTCCAGGACATTAATAACGGTACAGGAGCAGGGGTTGGCACTCTCACCCTAGAAATAGTTACCCATTGCCAGAAGTAATGCAGCAAAGCACCAAACAAAATTGGAAGAGGAAGAATAGGAGAAAACTAGGTGGAGGGCTTGCCTAGAGGAACCTTATAAGAGAAGACCTTTTGAGCACTATCAGTGAAGCCATACGTATATAACAATAAGATTGCAACTGGAAGACGGCAACGCATACAAATCCTTTCCTTACTTGGCTACTACTGGATGGCACACTAGCTTTATTGAACTGAGACTGTGCATACTGCATCCAATGTGCTCTGCATCCAGACCATTACTGCCTGAGCTTACTGCAACAGTAGTAAATATGCCAGAGACTTACTGAACTAAAATGCTTAGATTGGACTGTACCAACAACACTAGTGTGATGCCAAAATATATGACATTATGGTAGTTTTCTGCTGTGTATGTACGAGTTGTTCTTTGTTTTTATAAATTTGTAATTTGTTTATGTATACTATTTAATAGAATTTTTAATACAAAGGAGTTAAAAGTATTACTAGGGCTAGTTTCTAAATATCACAAGTACAGGTCATAAATAAGCACCTGAGAGATATTTGTGTATGTTTAAAAGGGCTGAAATATTTTCATACCACTAAGCTACTGTTTACTCCACCCATGAAAGGGAGAAAGGAATTAACTTCCTATTTTTATCAGGTTTCATATTTCAAACAAAAAGCAGTTTCTATGATGAAAGCAAGTCCAGGCAGGCTAGTGCCCATAAATTGCTTTAATAGACTCCTTGATTTCTTTCATATATATATAAGAAGGAAAATACACCTGTCCATTTAGAAGTTCAAAACCTATGCCTTCACAGGGGTGAAGGGGAATAACTATGCTTTCAAGTTCAAAAAGAAAACTATTCAGTGTATAAGTACTGATGCAATTCTGCAAGCAGATATTTATATAGAGGAAAATAATTGTCATAGATGGAAGCTTTTATGGAGGTACTGGCACAGAAGTTGAATAAAGCCAATCAACCCAAGGGTAATCCCTACAATCTCACGAAGTACATGTTCTATTCTTTGTGAGAGAGTCAGCAAGCCCTAACTGAAAGGCAGTAGCATAAAACCCAGCCCAAACAGAATGGGAACGAGGTATAGCCCCACCTTGGGGAGGAGGGTATATACACAGGCAGAAGAACTGTCTGATAGTAAGAGCTATTCGACAGTAGAACAAAGTGGAGAGTTGTGGACTCTTCATCCTTGGAGGTTTTTAAGCCGTGTGTCTTGGGTGCTTTAGCTGAGATTCCTGCATTGCAGGGGGTTGGACTAAATGGCCCTTGGAATCTCTTCCAACTCTATGACACATTAGCAACTGAAGTGTTATAGGGTTAACCTGTACACGGTTTGCTCTTTTTCTCAATTTGGGTTGAAGTTGCGGGGGGCGGGAATGCATTGAAGTGCAGCATTTCATAAGAAAAGATAGATATGGATTGTGGCTATTGTTGTGTGTGCACTGTTTCCTAAACCAGTGGTGGGAATTGCTGTTCTCCAGTACAGGGGATCTTGCCTATATTTTATTTGCTTTAAGTACACTTTAATTTGAGTTCACTGTATTTGTCTTATGGCTTTTAAGTCTCTTAGTTATAGGCTTCCAAATGTTTTGTCCACAACAAAAATGGGAAAGAAATGTGCCTTATGACAAGCAAATCCTAAATTCCAACACAGAGTCCAAACAAAATACAAAACCATGGTAGGTTAAACTAAATCTTGTTTCCTTTAATATCTGAACCAAAGCCTACTGATAAAACATGGTTTGTTTAAGTTCTGCAAACCAGTGTCTGGAACCAAAATTTGAAGCTTGTTTGCAAACCAGAGTTTACATCTGAGTCACTGTAAATCCATCTGAATTCAGTGCTGAGAATATGGGAAACAAAAACAACTCTAAATCATGGTTTGCCTGCTTCATGTCTACTGTTCGCATAACATGGTTTCATGTTAAATCTGAACCCAGTGAAATGAACACAACTAAGCATTACTAAGAATTAAAATGACAATATATTTAAAAAATGATTTTCACCTGTGGAAATACAAACAATTTTGCATCATGTCCAGTAGACTGTGAGTCTGCAGGGATGAATTTTACTTCTTTTCTTTTTAAAACATCTTGTTGTTTTAGTTCTGAATACATTAATATGAGTACTACTACAATGGGTACTAATAATGATAATAAATAGACCACACCACTGAACTCTTAAAATGCAAGAACACACTTGATTTAAAACAAGTGAATTGTTCTGTTCAAAAACTGTTCAAAGCATTTATTACTAAACTGGAAAATAAACATTAGCTTTCTAAGAAAGGGTCATATGTCATTCATCCTAATTTCAGACATGCTTAATTATGCGTGTAAAATATACCTTTTAAAAATACCTTTGAAAAATATACATTAGAGGGTATTTAATCAAGTCCTTCAAGCACTTAATTCCAGCTACTTTCATGATGATAGATAGTTGCAAAGCAAGATATTTAAAAAGCAAAAAACAAAACAAAAACAAAAACCCAAGACAGGATTGTTTTAATTTGTTTACACTATGTGGTCTGGAATTATAGCTGGAGCCAAGCTTCAGAGATAGCTCCCAGCAAAATATAAGCTAAGAATGCACTTTGCTATCTTTAAAGCATGCCCTGATCCCAATCAAGGTACACAGAAGTAAATTTCATTGCCATCAGCAAGACTTATTAAACATGCTAAGGGCTGGAGAGGTCCTATTAGAAACAGCTTGTGTTTGCTCTGTAACAAATGGCTTAAGTGTTACAGTTGAAGGTACTGTTCCCCAACATGGTATCCCGTAGATGTTTTGAACTGCAGCTCCCATCATCCCTGACCATTGGGCTATGCTGTCTGGGACTGGTGAAAGCGGTAGACCAAAACATCTGTAAAGCACCAGGCTGGGGAAGACTGCTTTAGGGCAATACTTAGGAAGACGCTCTGCTGGATCCCATGTGATTCACATCTGAGTAAACATATACAGAATTAGACTGTATATGTGTGATAGCTGTGTGGTAGCTTTATCTATCTTTAGTCGCCATGCAAAGACTTTTCTTTCTGCCCTTTCCTTTTGGCCATTAACTTGAAGGGTGGCATTGCAGCCTCTTTTACTGGAATGGAATGCGTAAATCCTGCCCTTTATCTAGTTATTGTTATTAAATATTCTAAATTGGTTTTATTGTAAGTCACTTTGGATCACTCTGTGAAAAGAGCAACTATATATATAGTTCCAGCTCCTCTCAGGTGGGCACCATTGCCATTATAAGAGAATATCTTCTGTTTAAAAATATATATGGCTGAAATTTTACTACTCTCGTATATACTGGAATAAACAGTAGATTCAGTTTTTAGAGTAACTTAGGGCTTTCACCTAATGCTGTGCCTGACTGCCTTTTCTAGCATTTTTCTATAGTTCTACAGCACTTGGAGTCTGTATATATAACCAGCCACTCCAACATCATCTTATGAAAGCAGGAGTCTGAACTAGGCTAAAAGATAACTTGCAAACATGCAACAAGGAGTGAGTGTTGCTTAATAACACAAGGTCAGTCTGGAGAATTTTGTGATTAAATAAATTAGTTCCTGGTTTATCACAGGGCAGTCTTAGGGTGTTCTGCTGTTCCTGCAATACAGTTGACGACATACAGATTAGTGCCTCCGTATATCACTTTAATTATTTTTTTAGAGGTCAGAATAGTTAAGGGATGAAATCATTATACTGATATATACATTTTCGTACATATTCTTTGGTTGGAGAACCAGAAGTGCAAATGTCAAAGGGTAGGTGCATTGTGGTTTGCATATTGCATCAGGAACTGTGGACTCAGAACCAAAATTCTCCCCCATCCCTACATGGAGAGGAAAGTGGGATCACCCATGAAACAAGTTCAGTGTGATGTGTGGAAATGGTATCTGAATATCCCTTTGAGCTGGTACTGACGACTGCTGTTAGTGCCTTGAAATTCATGGCAACACCACTCATACAATTTACTCAAAAGTAGAACAACTGAACTCCTATGATCAAAGGATACAAATATATATCACATAATGAATCATAGAATCACAGAATTTAGAGTTGGAAGTTCATACTCTGATACATTTATACTGTGTATGAACTTGCAATAAAAGCCTGATGGCTGCTTGTTTTTCTCAGAGAGAAGAAGCCACCAGGAAGGAAATTTGCAATGGAGAAGCAGTGGACTGGGGAGTAGTTTCCACTCCTTCTCTGCTCTAATAGCTCCTTTTCCTAGGGAAAAGCAGCATCAAACTTTCATTGCATGAAACATGGACACGCATTCTAAGCTGCAAAGCATGTGCCTCACTGCTATGCATATATTGTAGCCAGGATCGGCCGACCCATGCGGCAAGATCTTCACTCATCCCTTCTTCCCTGGTGGGGAGGGAAATGCCATTTTGTGGTTCTCCTCAGGTGCCAAAATATTTTGAGCCGGCCCTATTTGTAGGATCATTGTTGAGTTGATTATAATGCTGTTAATTGGCTGGAGGAATCCCACAGTAGTGTGCAATCAGAGAAATGAATGAGCATTTGTTTTGGGAGAAAGACTCTGCCTAGTTTCTTCTACACTGTTCTTCACCAAAGCTTTTCCACAGTTGTTTTGAACCTTACGTCAAACTCAACCTTTCCCACATTGTCTGCTTGCAATTGCTGTCCTCTTTCACCAGCAGCGCTAGTGCTAGATGTGCCAGATGAAACCCACTGGGAGGGGGGTTGGGGAAACTGTCCCAAAGTGCCATCCTATACAACAGATCAAGCCAACCATGATTCCAATGGCCAATGGATGACCGTCTCCTTGATGCTCAGGGTGGAGTGAGGGGAGGAAGTTCAGGTACTTACCCTGAATCTGGCTCTGAGGCTGAGGGTTAAAAGCAGTGGTGTGGTTCAAGGAAGCTCTTGGGTTAGGAGTGGGGGCTGGGTGGTGTGGGCTGACCCTTATGGCTGTGCGACGCAACTGCTCCAATTCGCTCAGACGCTCTGAAAAGGACAAACTCCCAGGCTTTGTCTGCTCGTCTAGTTTCTGACGGTGTCCTATTGCGGGGAAGGGGAAAGAAGATGAGAACAATATCTGACTGACACATAGCAGAATCTGTTGCTGTGTATGCACCCTATTACTATGGTCAGAAAGTCAACAGGATCTATATTGCAGGGTAGTCTAGCCAATGTCGAGGCATTCAGATATTGTTGGATTCAAACTCCTATCGGCCCCAGCCAATATGGCCAATGGTCAGGGATGCTGGGAGTTGTAGTCCCACAACATCTGGAGGGTACATCAGCAGCTACCCCTGAAATATTTACTACAAATATGAAGGGCTCAACTCAACTAAAACCCGATTGGTTTCAATAGGATCTGAATATTTACGTGGATTGGAACTGAGATCTTCAACACACACCACAATGTTGTTTATGTACACGCAACTGCAGTTTGCTCATGTTCTACATAATTATTACACTGTCAGGGAATGCAGACCCAGAGAGCATGGGAAGATGCCATATGCCTGGTCAGATAACTCATCCAACTAGTCAATGCAGTCTTACTCATCACGTGCTCCCTGATATTTTTTTTAACCAGAGATGGCAAGGACTGAAACTGAGACCTTCTGTCTGCAGAGCAATGACTGAAGACTAATGAGTAAAGGCATCCTGTCTTGTCTTCCTAAGCTCAGAAAGATTATAGGACAGTTCAGCCCTCTGTTAACTTCCTTCATGGATCCTGAGGAACATCAGAGGGGCCAGAGGTTGCCTCTTGGTAGAAGCAGCTCTACGCCCATAGGACAATGTGCTTGTGGGAAATCCAACTTGGAGGTATGTACTTATTGTATGCAGTACGCGGGTGGCACTGTGCGTTAAACCACAGAGCCTAGGGCTTGCCGATCAGAAGGTCGGCGGTTCGAATCTCTGCAACGGGGTGAGATCCCGTTGTTCGGTCCCTGCTCCTGCCAACCTAGCAGTTTGAAAGCATGAAGTGCAAGTAGATAAATAGGTACCACTCCGGCGGGAAGGTAAACAGCGTTTCCGTGCGCTGCTTTGGTTTGCCAGACGCGGCTTAGTCATGCTGGCCACATGACCTGGAAGCTGTATGCCGGCTCCCTCGGCCAGTAAAGCGAGATAAGCGCCTCAACCCCAGAGTCGTCCGCGACTGGACATAATGGTCAGGGGTCCCTTTACCTTTACCTTTACTTATTGCAATTTTAAAAAAAACATATTTGTTGAACAACATTTCCACTTTCCTTATTGGTGAGTGATTCATCTCTGTACCAGTGCAGTCAGACAATATCCTAGCAGCACTCAGGAAAAGGAGGTGGTGCTGGAATGATGCACGCATACCGTCACACTTGGGATGGGGTGAACATATCAGCTGACATCAAGAGACTCACAAAAGGCAGGACATTAGCAAATCTTCTCCCCAAATATGGAATTCTTTTCCCCTTGCTCTATTTCTTTCAACCAATTCCTTTTTATTTTGTCTGAAAAGAGTGAAAACGGCTGCATCTCTGATGCTGCTAAGCCTTAAAAAAAAAAAATTCTACTCCACTCCTTTCCCTAAACTGCTTCTATTTACTTACTGCAATGAGTAAGTTTTCCTTTTGAAGGAATTCTTCTTCTTTAGGAGATAGCCCCTGCAGTTTTAGTGATGGAAACTCTTACAGAAAGTAACCTCTCCAAACACATCACACAGACTGATGTGTGTGCTGTGGGCAACAAAATCCACAACAAAAGCCTCTTGCATCTCATTCTTTTGTTCCTTGGGGTATTAAATAAAATCTGAACACATAATTGCCATTTATTTTCACCTGAGGTGGGTCATCAAATGAATATCTAGTCCTGCCTGACAAAGTCAAACGTGTCTCCTGCTCTACAGAACACTATTCCACACAGCCCTGAAAGCATTTTCATGAGGACACTGAACTTTTTTTTTAAGGAAAGTTCTAAGAGGAAAACACACACTTAAAAGTAGTGCCTAGTAGCTAAAATTAAATTTTATAACTTGTGCTGATGTTCCAAATCTGAGCAACTCGTCTCTTCTTCCTCCTGCCAGATCCTTTGGCACAGCTCACTGTGTCTCGGATTCCACACTGAGTTATAAATTATCACAGGAATGGAAAGGGGAGGGGAGCACAGGACTTGAGAAGTGATTGTATCTTTTACACCCACTCCACTCCACTCCACTTCCCTCCTGCTCTTGTTAAAAAGATAAAAAGAAAAATACTTTTATTTAATACTTTTTTATAGTTCAAATGCAAAAGCCTTTCTTTCATTTGTCAGTAATGCAAATTCAAACTTGGATTCAAGACACTCGGCTCGAATGCAAACGCTTGGAGTCGTGCAAGCTGTGTACATATGTAAAATGTCATCGACGTGGTGATTATTTTCAGCCTCGTGGCTTGAACGCCTTGAGGTCAGAATCTTGATTCCAGAGTAACGCCTGGCAGATCTAACAATACATATAAGATACAGTTGTCATTAGAAGTTCAGTTCAGAACTATTTATGCATCCAATTTAACACGTCTGTGAGATGCCTTCCTTTCATATTTTTGTCAGTTGTTATTCTGTGTGGTTTTCAGCATGACTTTGAGGACTGTTATTTTTCTGGCAAGATGTTTAATGATAATAATAAAAAATCTACTGAAATCTATTAGAATAATACATGTAATTAATTAAATGGTCAGTAGACGTGATTGTTGTCTTTTTATAGCACCGATTGTTGCCAATTCTCTTCATGTTAGATTAGAACCACTTCATGCTACAGAAAAGCACTTGTTTGTGAATGTTGTGATCAATGAAGAGTCTAGGTCCTCTACACAGGATCACTCATGCTGGTTCTTTTGGGTTTTTTGCACATGAACAAGAGATTGGCTGCAGGTTATTAGCCTGCAAATGAAATAAAGAAATAAATCCACATGGTCATCCTCACATGTGACATCTGCACATCATTTTCATCACACATCATATTTCTGCATAGGATGTTGTATACACATGATGCAGTCCAGTAGATACTAATTTTCTTGCAGTTACCAGTGCTTCCAGGAGTTAAAGCAGTTCCCTTTTTGATAGCAATTAAGGGGTAAGATCTAACTTAGTTGTGTGAAAAAAAACCCCATTCATTCATATGGATCTGAAAAATTATAACGAATGAAGTGGCTGTATGTATGTGAATAGTTAACACCTACAAAATGAAAGATATTAGCAACTACATTCCAAGTATTACTTAAGAGCCCAAACTTAGGAGCCCCAGTTTCAAACCATCACGAATCTATGAATCTGGGGGCCTGGTTTTTGCCCAGTGACACATTTTCAGCCTGACCTACAGCAAAGGATTGTCACAAGCTTAAACTAGGGTTGGGCCAGATGACCTTTGTGGTCCCTTCTAACTCTACAATTCTATGTTTCTACTGAATCTACGTACAACGTTTTCCACATATGAAGCAATGAATCATTTCAATTAATTGATCCTCACAAAAACAGAATGTGAATTTAAAACTGAAACAAAGTGTCAGTGGGTTAAGTAATATTTCTCACGTCATCCTATATTTTATCAACATGCAGTGTAATCCTGTACATGTTTCCTCAGAAATAACCCATACTGTTTAATGGAACTTACTCCCAAGCAAGTGTGTAATGGATCACAGCCTAAACAAAATGTTTCACATTAATGAAAGAAGCCTTAGGGTGGATGGGGCTGGAAATATATTCCTTGGTATTCTTTTTAATCCAAATGCACTATAATCTAATGACTGCTGAGATGATGATGATCATGATGATGATAAGAATTTTTTTAGAATTTTAGTACAAAATGTCATATCTTGCTTTTTATGCAAACCTATGCCTTTACCATAAACTCCAAGATTATCAAATCAATATTTTCCACAGCTGCCTTTATTTTGCTGTCCCCAAGTCCAACAGGCAAATAAGCAGCATTTGAGGATTGCAGGCTTCTCCATTGAACAACAGGAGTCTTGACCCATGACAATGAACAGCATACATAGATGAGGGAGAAATATTGCACCATCATCCTTATTCTCAGCTCCTTTACTCATTCAGCATCACTTCTGGAAAAGCCTCCACATAAACAAACTAGGTGTGCAGAACTTTCAGAGGGGTAGACATGTCAGTCTAGTCCAGCAAAAACAAGAGTCTTATTTATAACACGCAATTGGGAATCCTTAAAAAGGCAGGTTCTCTAACGAGGCACAGGATACCAGGTGTCATGTGGAATGCACATGCCAACCCCTAAAACTGATCACTCTTATCAGGGCCGGATTTAGGTTTGATGAGGCCCTAAGCTACTGAAAGTAATGGGGCCCTTTATATGTCCAGCTGCCCTTTGTCAACAACAAATTGTCACTGCTTTTTGTGTTTAATATATGCTATATGGTAATTTATGGATCTAACAGGTATCTAAAGCCATTTGCACGTAACAAAATATGTATTTTATCAAAATAATTGTTGAACTGAAATACAATTAAGAAGTATATTAATAGTGAAATACAATTAGGAAGAAGTATATTAATAGTGAAATACAATTAGGAAGAAGTATATTAATAGTGAAATAATTATTAAGCTCAACCTGTATGTAGGTTTTATTTTATTTGTTTTTTATCTTATTTTTTTGGAAATGTACATCCAATTGTTTTTTTCATTTAAATTTTTTGGGGGACCCAAGAGAGTGGGGCCCTAAGCTATAGCTTGGTTAGCTTATACGTAAATCCGGCACTGATTGTTATGTGTGAAGGGTCCTGGAGGTGTACACCCAAGTTGTGGATACACACGTTTCTGTACACAGAAACATGTAACTTCCTTGTTTAGAAAAAGTGGCTTACTTCATAAGTTCTTGTTTGGAGATAAGCCTGCCCACTGAAGTATTGGCCTGAATATAAGCCGCACTTTCCCCACAAATTCCGACTGTGAAAAGTTAAAGTGCAGCTTAAAATTGTGACCTTACAAAAATTGGCTTTTACAGGACTTCTGGTGAGGCAAGATGGCGGGTGCCACGGCAGTACGTAGCTCCTAGGACCACCAGCACAGCACAATTTTAAGGGAGTGGCTTATATTAGGGTACTGTATTTTTTTCTCTTACCCCCCCCCCATGAATTTTAAAGATAAGGCTTATTTGCTGGTGCGGCTTATAATTGGGCCAATACGGTAAAAGTAATGTAAAACAGGCACATAGGAATTCTTTTTAAAAGAACTTTTAAAGCGAAGACTAATGCCAGCCAGAATGTGAAGGGTTTAGGAAAAACCTTCCTTTATTTACATGTTCTATCTTCCAGCACTCACCAAAAACAAGTTTGTTTGAGGACATGCAAAAGCAAAGTAAGTGTGGAAGAAGAGGTCTGTTAAGAAAACACTTAAATGAGGAGAGCCAGATGTCTCAAAGGAAGGGTGCTGCTTTCCTTGCTCCTAATACATTAAACTTGTGCTTCAGAGTTTGCAAAGGGGACCATTACTGCCATAGAAAAAAATTAATCTGGCAAAAAGCATTGAGAATTTCTCCCCTCAGCTCTGATTGGCTGGTGATTCTGGAGTGCCTTTTCAATTGCCTTTGGTGTGAAGCATGCTTGCTAGCATCACTTGAGGGGTTCTTTTCGTAATAAATGTTTTCTTTTTACCAGAGCATTAGAAAAAGCGTGCCTCATAGGAGCCAACCCCTATGGGCTGAAGTCTCTTTGTCCCCCCCCCCCAATAAAATATTCAAGCGGCATTGCCATTCAAATAGTGCACAGCATCATGTGATTGATTATGCAGGGCGGGGCTTACCTAACTAAGTATATTTGGCATTTCTGAATCTCTCTTTCCACCTCTATCTTCTGAGACAAATGGGGACTGTTTAAGTCTCCTGGGCAGAATCTGTATTCATTTTGCCATATTGTGCCTAGTGCTGCATTGACATTAGAGATACTTGAAGATTTTGCTTGAACCCCATTTTTAAGCAAGCTGACCTGATTTACACTTCTCAGACTAATATGTGGAACAGAATACAGGTATCTTACAGTTTTTGCACTTCTCTGAATTTTGAGACAGATTTTAGATTTCAGCTTTAAAAACGTACCAAAATGCATACAAAAATGTTTATTTTAAATTTAAAGGTGTTCAAAGATAATGTTAAGATACTGCATACAAAAATAATGTCTATCTTGGTACATTTTTTTGGGGGGGGGAACCCTGTAGATTAATGCAGAAACAGGATGAAATTGATTTATGAACACATGAAATTAAAAATCTGATTTGTCCATCCCTAGCGGGCACAAAGTAAATGTTAAACAGCAATAGTAGCAATAGAATATTGACAACATTCATGAGCAAGAATTCCACACAAGAATTTAACTTAGCTTTAAGAAAGTTTTAAAATCTTTACAGCCCTTCTCAATCTATGTGTACAGTTAGCAGCATTCTGCATGCAGAATGGCTTCTGTGTATCCTGCTTGATTTTCTTCACAAACTGCTGGCAAACAGCTGCCCCACCTATGGAAGTCTGTCTTTACATGCAAAACAGAATCTCTGGATCATGGCCACTGAAGTCAGTCACTATAGTAAATTTGTAACAGGGTGTTCCCAGAAATATAATGAACCCATTTCATTTCCAAACTGTCTTTCAAGAGTTAAAAACAGTCACTAGTAACTAAAGCGACTCACTCTACCAATGAAAAGGCCCTCTATGCCATTGCTCATGCCCTGAGTCATCAAAACTTTGCTTAACAAATGGGGTGGTGGAAGGAAAAGTGGATTTTCCCTTGCTTGAATGTTTACTCTTACAACGTGAACCAAAATAACCCACTTGTGATAAAATGAGCAACTCCCCCTGCCTCTGAAATAAACATCTCTGCATGTCGAAACTGGAATGGCTTAGTATTCCCCCCCCCTTTAACTTCCTTAACAGTCTCTCCATTGTACTAACAGTTTGTTACATACAAGTATTCTTGCAGTTCCCTGCACCCTCTCATGTCGTCCATGGTGCTGCATAGTCTTACACATGCTATGCTGTTTGCTTCCTCCTTTTCCTCTGCAGCTTGCAAAGAGATATAGTAAGCTACTATATAGTGCTTTGCATGCAGAGTCTCTGAGAAGTTTCCAAACTGCACACAGGCAGATTATTCTTCCCCTTGTTTTCTTTGGCTTGATGCAAACAGCACAGAATGAGTCAAACAGTATTAACTTTCAACAGTGAAGTGGTGTGGTCAACCAAAACTGTCAGCGGCTCGATCGAAAAGATACAGCCAGCAGGTAACAAAAACCAGCCCAGAATGCCACATGCATGTATGTGTAGTAGTAGTAGCAGTAGTAGGTTCAAAAGCCATAACTTTTATATTTAGCTGGCATTACTAATTTTCATTTTGTCAACACATAAACATCTTACAATTTCTGACCCATTTGTCTTAGAGGCCTATGAGATTAGTCTTTTGGAAGATCCATGTCATACATCTGAAGAACACGCAATTGCACATTCAAAGCACATGACTCCCCCCCCCCCCAATTGAATTCTGGAAACCGTGTCATGAACTGGCAGGATTACAGGAAGGAGGAAGAGGATCCAATCAAGGGTGAATTTGGGACTGGGAGACACCGGGGCAAACTGGGGATTGAGAAGGAAGTACTCACAGGGTGATGGAGGATAGTGAGGGGATGGCAGTCAGTGTACAGGAAGCAGCAGAAGCCATCACCAGAGCCAGAAGGGCCCCTTTCTCCATAAACATGGCAGGCTCTGAGTCATAGGGAGCAGTGGAAGGGGTGCTCTAGGAGGCTGAGGCAGGCAAGGACTCACAGCTCCCTAACTGGCCAGGTGGGGCTAGTTAGCTCTGGGAGGCGGTGTGTGATTCCTCAGCTGGAGTAGACTCTGAACAGGTGAGGGCCGCATACCTCGTCAAGCCCAGGTGCTGTAATCAGCAGGCAAAGTATAAAAGGGAAGCAGAGCTGAGGGGCTGTGTCTGCTCAACTGCTCAGGTTGATGGACCTTGGCTTGAATGCCCCTGGACAACCATGGGACTGTGCTTTGGGGTTGACTTTGGACTGGGTTTCCTGATTACTGTTGACCTTGGACTGCATATTCTGGACTTTGCTGATGTGGATTGACCCTGGACCCTGTTTCCTGACTGTTGAGTTTTGGACTTGACATACTGACTTGCCGCCAGGCAGGTCCGGGGCTCAGGACACCCCACCTCACAGCGCTACAATCCCTGACATCCTTAACAAATTACAGTTCCTAGTATTCTTTGGGGGAAGTCATGCACTTTAAATGTGTGGTGCAGATCTACCCCTTCCAAAGCTTATTTCAGAGTGCTGCTGCAGCTGCCCTGTAAAGCCCTAAGTGGCCTGACCACCTGCATTCCCGTGTTCCACCATGAAGGCAAAAGAAAGAGAAATGCAAATGGAGAGGCAAAAACTAACAATAAGGTGGCGAAAATAGGTCCCCTCTGGTAGCAATCCAAGTTGTGTAATCTTACACCTTCTCTTCCCCACCCCCACCTGCTACAACCCTTACCCATTTGCTACCACAAAGTTTCTTTGTCTGCAGTTCCTGTATTTGAGCCAGGCTGTTTACTCACTGGCTGCCAGTGAGGGAAGCACTGAGGACAGAGAAACACTCTTTCCATTCTGTGGTGCTACAGCTACCTACTCAAAATGGGAGGAGCAATTTCAGGAAAGGGCTTATGAATCTTCTTAATGCCGAGCACACACTGGAGGGGACATTATTCAAGGAGTTCAGATCTCAGTGCACAAAGGCTTGTTGCTTTATTTTACTGAGTCATGCCCTTTTGATAAGAAGGGGTGTGTGTGTGTGTGTGTGTGTGTGTGTGTGTGTGTGTATAAGTGGTTGAGAGAGGATCTCCTATTCTCCTTGCCCAATGAACAGTACTGTCAGTTCAGATCACTGTTGGTGGGGTCTTCACATAGTGGCACTTTGTACTAACACACACACACAGAGAGAGAGAGAGAGAGAGAGAGAGAGAGAGAGAGAGAGAGCGCGCGTACAGAACTGATAATCAATTCAATACACATACCACCACCACAACCTGCAGATGCTGGGTACATAGTTCTTTCCCCACACCTCTCTTGGGCACCCTCAGTAGGACACACCTCTGAGTAGAAATTTGTTCATGGCTTGATTTCCATAAGGAAAAAATTAATGGGTCGTAGGTTTAGAATTGTAGTATTTAAAACAGGCTTCCTCAAACTCAGCTCTCCAGATGTTTTGAGACTACAATTCCCATCACCCCTGACCAGCTAGGGATCATGGGAGTTGTAGGCCAAAAACATCTGGAGGGCTGATTTTGAGGAAGCCTGGTTTAAAACAATGAGAACATGAGAGCCCTCCTGGAGCAAACCAAAGGCTTATTCTAGTTCAACATTCTGTTCCCACAGTGGCTAACTAGAAATCTATGGAAGCTTCACAAGCACTACATGAGATCAGAAGTTCTCTCCCACTCATGATCCTCAGCAAATCATATTCTGAGATAATCTGCCTCTGATACTGGGCTAGCACTAGCAGCTATTGATAGCCTTATCCACAAATGGCAGAGAAGCATTTAAAGACACACTCAAAAGAGGGAAAATACATTATTTGTTCATTGAAAAATACAATAACTGAAATAGCCTTGGGGAAAGTAGCTAATTTAAGAATCCTTGTACGTCTACTACATTTCTTGATCTAGGTAATGATTTTCTTCAAAGAAGTGGCTCATAGAAAAGCAACTTTGGTTTGTGATTCATAAGCTCACCACCATGGAAAATAACCTTTAAGTCTTTTTGGCAAACGCTCCACCAGAATTTATTTAATGAATGCAAGTTTCAGATGCCTCTACAATGGAAAATAAAAGATATCATAAATTGAATGTTCGTTTTAGAAACCATAAAGTGAGATCTCTATCATTGCCATCCTTATTTTCTGTGTAGTTCTATATTTAGATGTGTTTCACTGAGGAAAGAAAATAGGCTGCTAATGGATAACTACTAGTGATTTCAAAATATTAGTAATCTCAGTGTCCCTTCAGTCTTTCTTCCCCAAATATTTTAAAGCTCAAGTTCTTCCTAAAAACTACGCAGTTGGGTGTTGTTGTTTTCTGGGGGGAGTAATATTTATTTCATAATATATACTTACTACATTTAATATCTTTTATATAAGACGGTGGGTAAATTTTTTGGTTCTGGGAGCCAGGTCTTTATCAATCCTCCATACTGCAGAACAATTTTGACAGTTGGGTGGGTGCAACCCTCCTGTCCATCACATGACAAGATGTCATATCCTTGTGTGAAAATCCACTTGGGAGTCAAAGTACAAAGTGTGTTCATTGCCAGCCCCATGCTTTGTAAGAACCCCCATGCTGCTTTTAAAAATATGAAATCTTATAGGTTGACATTCTTGGTATCGCAAAGCTTGATTTGCCAAGAAGACAGCTAGCACGATGGGCCCAGAAGGGATATAATTTTACTGTGTTTCTTGGACCATCTCTCCTAATAAATCTATACCTGGCATATAATGTATAAGAGCTCCTAGAATATATAGGTAGAAACATGCCTATTCTCTCTCTCTCTCTCTCTCTCTCTCTCTCTCTCACACACACACACACACACACACATGCGCACACACACACACACACACACACACACACACACAGTTGTAGCAGCAGTAGTATTAACAGGATGGATCCATACTAAGTTAATCATGCTTCATTCCAATTCAAATCAATAGAGCAAGTTGTCACGATTTTAATGGAACTGAAGTGTGAATAACACTGTCTGGATCCAATCCAATAATTACAAGGTACTTGGAGGATGTAGAGCCACTCTTTGAGACCCCCCTGCTCATTTGGAGACCCTCATTTTTAGACCCGTTATTAATTTCACTCCTATGGCATTCCTGTATTTTTTTAGGTAATGTCTTCAAGTGGTAGTACTAATGGATTTATCACAGAAGAAGGGGTGTGCACATGAAAGCTATCAGGAAGTGTGCATTTCCAGGCAACAACAAGAAAAGCAGGTGTTTGTTTTGTCGATGCTGTATAAGCACTGCTAGGCCTAATTCATCACTAGCTGAACCTAAGATCCAATGTTATGGATAGCCTTCTGTAAGCAGGATAGCTATTGCTGAGGAAACTCTAAGAGGTGGTCAGACTGGAGCAGACTAGCTCTGGAAAAGAGAAGGGATGCTGCTACTCCTAACCCTCTTCCCTTCATCAAGGAGCTCACAACAGGTACCCAGTGATGCACAGGATGTGCCTGTAGCACAACCTGTGCAGATGACGGGTCACCCATCCCTTGCCCACTAATTATACTGTTCCTGCAACTTGAGTTTGATGGGGGCAGGTGGGAGGTGTCTCCACAAGGGCATGCTCCAGGCCTGGAAAGAAGATAGGAAATTGTTTCTAAAGGGTGGGGTAATATTACTGATTGGGGGACAGATATGTAGCTCAGTATTTGTAAGCCATTCATAATCATTCCATCCGCTTTGTCAAAAGACCAACTCAGTCAGGTATCTCCTGAACTGTGCCAGTTGGTCATTATAAAAGCTGTTTAAGAATTAGTACCTAAGTTTTATTTCCGCCCCCCTTCCTTCCCTGCCTCTTTTCGTGTGTGTGTGTGTGTGTGGTGTGTGTGTGTGTGTGTGTGTGTGTGTGTGTGTTAAGATTGTAATCCTATGGACAGGGACTGTCTGGTTTTAATTGACTGTATGCAAGCAACTCTGGGAGGTTTTTTTGGCTGAAGAGCAGTGTACAAATGCTCTAAAGAAATATAAAAATAAGTGATATTGTAAGCATGAACCCATGACGCTACTGCAGTCACAAACACACGCATAAGTATCTAGCAGGGTTGCGGCAGGGTACTGCATGTTTAAGGCAGCTGAATATCATTGCATTTTGCTTGGAAAACACAGTGTTGCACTATGAGAATTAATTTTAAAAACATCCTCTAGATTACATATACAGTCGTGTAGTCCAAATGCATACAAACACTTAGATGGAAACTGCATGAAAAGAAAGAGGAATTAGTCTGAAGCTAGCAAGATGAACTAGTAAAAACGAAACTGATGAAGAACATTATATATCAAGTCTTCACAGGTCTGTTAAAGTTGGTGCCAGTGCTCTATCAGTATTAGTGATTGCTACGATTTCACACAAAGGTTTTTTTTTTTAATGTACAGAATTGATTTGGAACTCAATCCTAACTTGCAATGTTCTCCCTCCCACGGGCGCTTGTTTCTATGTTCTTCCCGTTTTGACTTCTGCTACAGCCACACTGCCTCTGCCAAATGTGTGTGCGTGCGTGTGGTGGGGTGGGGAATAAGAAGAAACCACAAACCTCAGCATACAAGAGGATATTTCAATACAAATATGAGTATTCTACAGTAAAGTTAATTATTGCCTTGGGCAATGAGAAGGGAACGTATTGCATTAGTTCAGCAACGAGGTGGCTTTGGGGTGGGGAATTTCCCCTCCTGCACACACTGTGCTCATGTGAGTATTTTGAATTTATCCCTGGAGATACCATATATTGTTTGCTCATTCTTAATTGTTAAAAATGAAAAAAAAAAAATGGCAGTCACTTGACTGAAGATCTGCGCCTCAGCGGAATAAATTCCATCTGCCTGCTTGAAGTGTTGCCTTCAAGAATTACTGTTTTCTTAAGCTGCAAACCGGCATGAGATACAATAAGCTGCACACAAGAGCAACTGGTTGCCGTTTTTCTGCCTCCCCCACCCCTTTCACCTCTGTTCCATCTGCCAGTTTTGAGGGGAAAGGGGGGGGGGAGTCTGAACAGGGCTATTTTGTTTCTAAAATAAAAATTCCTAAATTCCAAAGTGAGCAAGAAATGCTGAAGAATATGCATGGTGTGTTTGAAATCCCACATCCTTTGTCAATTTCTACATCTACTATCCC
Organism: Podarcis pityusensis; assembly: GCF_964106645.2. Taxonomy (NCBI): domain Eukaryota; kingdom Metazoa; phylum Chordata; class Lepidosauria; order Squamata; family Lacertidae; genus Podarcis; species Podarcis pityusensis. Next base: position 53,610,109 of record NC_138027.1, read on the forward strand.
TGTTCATTCTCTTCAAAAAGGCATTTCAACTGTCTCTTTCCAAATCAATAGCCATGCAAAACAGATCCCTAGGGGAGCCCCCTCCCCCGCAGTGCAAGTCTGGTTTAAAACAGTGTAACTTCCTAGCTAACTGATTTCCCCAAACCATATAGCTAGAGATCTAAAATGCAGCCAGTCAGATTGAACAGTGCAGTTTTTACACATGTTCACTTGGAAATAAGACCCCATTGAGTTCCATCTCCCAAAGAACTGCATCTAGCAGGGGCAGGGAACTTTTTCCAGCCTGAGGGGCACATTTCCTTTGGGGAATCTTCTGGAGGTCACATGCCAGTGAGGGAAGGCAGGGCCAGAGGCAAAAGTGGGCGGGGCAACAAATGAAAATTTTGCTTTTGTACAGTTGGCTGCACCTCCAGGAAACGAAAGGCATTTTCAGTGTTGGAAGGCACATTCTAGCCAGGCAGAAACACTCAAGGGGAGTGTGAAGCAAGGCCAGTGAAAGGAATGGCCTGGGGAGAGGAGCTCGGGCTTGAAGGACTGCCGTTGGCCCAAGGCCCCCACCCAGGTACACAGGATTACAGCCTGAGTAAATTTAATTGTAAGATCAGATTCAAAGTTTATTAAATAGAATGGTGTGCGTGTTCATTCTATTTCTGTGTCTTTAGGTTAGGACTTCATGTTATCTGAATACTTACTTCTTGGTTCTCGAGGCCCATCCACTGTGATCTTGATGGCTCTGTGGTACGTAGCTACTTGTGGAGGATTTGTAAAGACTGTGATGGTCAATGTGAAGCTCTTCCCTGAAACAGAAAAGGACATTTACTTTTACACCTGATTCATATTAGTCACCCTTGAGCTATAAAAACATTGAAAACTATTTGATGTATCGGTGAACATATTCTATTTAACTTAACTGACACGAAAGCTTGAAAGAACATTCAGATCAGCAGGTGGAGGTAGGACCGATTGATTTTTTTAAAAAATAAATAAATAAAATACAGCAAATAATGCATTTCATTAAAAAGTTTCAGCAAGTTCAAAAATAAAATAAAATGCTATCGGACAGCAGATGCCTCAGTTTCTTACACCAAATCTGTTTCGTGCTTTTTTGTGGTTTACTCCAGAAAGTCAGTTTCCTATGAATTTGCAATGTTGAAAGAAAATGTTCCATTAAAAAAAACTAGATAGAAAGTTTCATTTAAAATAATACAGGGTGGAATCCAATTGTTGCCCTTGTGCTTATGGTAAGAAGGCCTTTTGATCCAGCAAATACCTCCATTAAGAAGAAAGCAGGGGAGGTAATGTTTGCCAGCTTGCACTTCCCCACACTCTCTTCCACCCTGTTCCATGCAGACAATTTTCTAGGATTTTGGGTGCTGCGGGATCAAAAGCTCTTCCATGACAACCAGGACAGCAGTGGGATTCCATCCACAGAAAAGTGATCTGTGGTTACGATTTGAGGTTACAATATGGCAGAGCAAACCAAGGAAGACCCGATTTCATGTTTACAGAAGACTACCTTTTAACCACAAACTAAATAAACCACAAGACCACAAAGGCACACACCTATATGTGTCACTTGTTGCTTACTGATAATTCTATTTGATGGACTTTTTTAATTCACTGCTTATATACTACCACATTGTTAGCTAGTGTGTAGATTTGATGACAGCTATTCACACATTGCGTTTGAATGGAGTCCTAGCACAGTATGCACTGAATCCAGATATAGTCATGTGAAGAGTTGAACTCAATGGAGGTCTGTCATGCCTAACTCAAGTCTCAATCATTTCAATGGGTCTACCCTATGAAGCGGGATGTGGGTGGCGCTGTGGGTTAAACCACAGAGCCTAGGACTTGCCGATCAGAAGGTCGGCGGTTCAAATCCCCGAAGCTCCCGTTGCTCGGTCCCTGCTCCTGCCAACCTAGCAGTTCAAAAGCACGTCAAAGTGCAAGCCACCAGAAGCGGCTTAGTCATGCTGGCCACATGACCACCAGCTCCCTTGGACAATAAAGCGAGATGAGCGCCGCAACCCCAGAGTCGGCCACAACTGGACCTAATGGTCAGGGGCCCCTTTACCCTTTACCTTTACCCTATGAAGCAGAGGTAGCAGTAGTAATAACTCCTTCAAGCCTAAAATTCAGATGGGAGTCTCTGGAGTCAGTGGGAGGCTGGAAAGTATCTAAGATCAACCTCTGCTCCATCAGTTGAGGAATGGGGTGGTGAGGGAAGGAAAGTATCTCCACTGCTGTTGAAATAGTGGGAATAGTTTGCTCTTTGTTCATTTCGATTTTTAAGAGATAAAGACCTAATTTAAGACCAATTTACTAAAAACTTCCTTTGGCTTGATGCCTGGGGCAAACTGAATAAGGTTCTATGTTAGTATATTTAATCCTGTACCTGGCAAGTCTGGCAAGTCTATTCTCATTGTCTCACTGCATAAGTTACCATTTATGTAACATTTGTAAAGCCAAAGGCCACAACCCAGGCTACAGCAGCATACCCAGAATTTCCATCAAAATGATAAGTGCACACTGCACTGTGAACAAAAGTGCTTTATGAGATTTAGCTCATTTCTCCTTGTGGCAATAATGCGACATAGGTCTGCAATGTCATTTCCCTTTTACAAATGGTAGCACGTAGTAGTCACCTTTGTGCTTATGAAAAACAATTCACTGTGGCAAATTGCAGCTGGGGGTGGGGCGGGGCTGATGAGGTCTGCATTCCCTCAGGGCAAATTTGTCAAGGGGGCACATGCCAGCAATAGCTGAAATATTCTGGATTAACTAATTCTGGATAAAGACCATCCCACTTCAGTCTTCAACATGGCTACCTCAGGTTAGAACTCCCAGTCCCTATGGAGGTCTCGTGCATCTAGCAACCCCATACGGCTTGATGAGATTACTCTCTCTCTCTCTCTCTCTCTCTCTCTAACCAGAATACCTACTGAAAGTAAGCAAGTGAAAGTAATTTATTGGAGCAGGAGCCTACCAATTTGTTATTGAACACCTTGTGAAGGGAGGGAGAGTTATTTTCCTCAAATCATAGAAGTGGGGTATTTACATTTATTTATTTATTTATTTATTTATTTATTTATTTATTTATTTAAAAAAATTAATTAAATAAAATGCCACCTGTTCCGGGAGTGGGGAAGTGAACACTTTTAAAAGCCATGAGAAATATGGAAGGAACAAACAGAACGGAAGGAAGTTTGAGGGGCTGGAAGAGTGAAGCAGCTTCAGGAGGCATCAGGGGAGGCCGAGGGTGGCCTCTGGGCCAACAGGCTACCCACCTGTGAATTACAGTGTGTACATTTATTTCATATCTTTATAGACTGCAAATGCTAGATAGATAGAGAGAGAGAGAGTGTGTGTGTGCGTGCGCGCATGCACGTGCGGACATGTGTGTGCGTGAGCTTCAGTAGCAGGCTTAGCCATTTTCTCAACAAGGTTTCTTCAGCTGCCCACACACCATACATTTAACTACATGGATTCCCCTGAAAAATTCTGTGACATATACTTTACCCTCACGGAGCTGCAATTCCAAGCACCCTCTTAACCAACTACAGTTCCCAGGAATTGAGTGCTTTAAAATAGAGATTATGCCAAACTGGCACCCTTGCACAAAATACTGTGCGAAACAGAAAAGGGACAGGGGAGCATTAGACCTCACACAGAGCTGTGAGGTGAATGAACATTAATGTAAACAATCAGAATAGCTTCCTGGAGTGAGGCATTTGCAACATTTCTGTTACAAAATGTAGCCAGATGTCTGTTCCCTTTCTGAGAGCCAGATTAGATGTGATGTTTGTCCTGATATGCTTGATTTTTAAATCAAGGAAGCAGCTTTAACTTTCTGCACCCATTACAGTTGTGATCAGAATTGCCTGTCTGTGGCTGCAATTTTTAAAATCTCCCAATGGCACCAATCAAAGCTTTCCTCCTATTGTGAATTTAAGGACGGAGGATTCTGATCTACCACATACACTGCCTATTAAAAAAAAACCCCAGACATGCCACAGATTTCCTGAAATTCAGATATGCTGCATGATGGTATTATTTGTCAAATGTTTATTAATTTCACTAATCCACATTTAAGGAATGTGCAGCAGTCCTAATCCATGGATGTTTACTCAGAAGGAAGTGCCACCATTCAATGTACGGTAGCTTATCCCCAAGTAAGCATGCAGGTAGAAATCAGTTGTATGTTTTAATGATCACTCAGGAATCTTCCCTGCTTCTAGCAATGCACATTGCCACTGTTACACGTCTACCAATTTAAATGTTGCAACATCATCTCCAGCTGGTGCAGGAAAGACATTCTCTCACTTGACCACATCAGATGCTAGCCCACACTGTCCTGTGTCTAGACTATGATGCAACCTAATCATGACATTGTTGGTGGCAGTTTGAGTATGTAAACTCCCTGTGCTGGAACCTGTTTCATCTGCAATGTGGAATCATGCTGGAATGTGTCTCTTTGACTTATTCACTGGATGTTGCCATTACTTACTCAGTTTAACCTGAGTCTGAGATGAGTGCAGACCTCCGGGCCTCCAGGTTAATTTCTGGAACAAGGAGGAATGACTCTTTGCAAACTCCCTTGGTTACCCCACTGAACAGAGACTAATCCATTCACCCTCTTCCTGAAATTTGCATTCTGAGCACTGGCAATCTGGAATGCAGGTGGGACAAATCCTTGAGCTACATAAAAACATAGAATCATGCAATTATAGAGTTGGAAGGAATCCCATCCAAATATTTTTGTTTTGTTTTTAAAATTATTTACTTAGATGTGTGTTGAGTCCCACAAAAGTCTCAAAGCAACTAATTGCAATAAAGCAAAAAGAAGAATGATACATTAAAAAAATAATCAATTTTGGAAGCAATGCATTAAAAATTATTTATTATTCCATTTATATTCTACCTTTTCTCCCATGAGCTAAAAGGGGTGTACATTGTTTTCCACCTCCCCGTGTTATCCTCACAACAGCCCTGCAAAGCAGGCTACACGGAGAAGCTGTGGCTGGTCCAGTGAACTCGCCACAGCTGAGTGGGGAATGGTACCCTGACCTCCCTGGACCCAGGTCCTAGTCCAATATGCCAGCCACTACATCAGGCAAAAACTCACTATACCAAAAACACTAGACACTTCATTCAACCACAAGATGAACCAGGACCCCAAATACCTGGGAGAATAAAAATACCAGTGATTGTGCCATTGATTAAAGAACCATTAGAAGGGAGCAATAACTGCTCATCAACAGGACAGCAGGCTAAGCAGACACAGAGGTCGCCTAGTAATTATTTCAATATTCATAGATAAAGATAAAAATAAAGTGCATACAAATTTTATGCAAACCTGTGTCCTCTGTGGTCTTCTTTTTTGGGGGGTGGGGGAAATGCATTTTCTCTCTTTATGTAATGAGCAAGCAGCAACTTTGCATCTCCTTCCTCCACTCTCTTCTCCGATGCTAAGTATAATGAATGAAATGGAGTAGGGGCTTCTGCTCCCTGCCTCCGTTTCATTGGTTTGTGCTGGTGGGCAGAAGGAAACTCAGTTTATGGCGATGATGTCACACCATGCTTTTGTATTAACAGATGTTGCCAGCCAGGAACAAGAGAGAGGAGGAAGATAATGGGGGTTGGTGTTTTGAGTATCCTCGGTAATATCTCATTCTGGCCCAAGTTTTCCCCATTACATTAAGGAAAGATAAGAGATATCTGGAAGCAGATCAGGAGAGAGAGAAAATTCCTTTAACTTGGTGTTTCAGCCTTCACTGTGACTGCCAACTTATTAATGATACGAAAGAACAGCTACTTGGAAAAAGAATGGGGAAGTGTACTACAATATAACATTGCATCCTTTGGTAAACTGTAGAGAGGAACACCCACAAGGTTGCAGAATTTATAGACCAGCAGGGAGAGGGAGAAGAAAAACAGGCAATCCACTTCCCTTCATATTCGTTATCGTTTTCTCCGACCCCTTTGCAATACAAGTCTTTAGATACACTTTTCAAACTTTGAATCCAGTGTTCAAATAGTACGTTGCTGGTTTTTACCGACACCAAAACACTCTGCCTTAATGCACACAGGGCCAAACCCTTGCCCTCTTTTGTCAGGCCTTTATGAAGGCTCCATTGTCTGGTAAAATTATGAATGATCTGTGCCTCATCTGACTCAGTCTCTGCAATCATCATTAGTTAGTCTGCAACTTTGCTGCAGGCTCCCATCCTTCCATGTACTTTTTGTTCCCTGCAGCATTACATATTTGCAGTCTGTACTTCCACATTTCTCTAGCCATACACCCACCAGTTCTCCAGCTATGAAGTAAAAGTCTTTGCTGATTGTGTAATTCCTGTTTTGCATGCTCAGTTTTATAGCTCCTTAAGACATCTGTCTTATCTATATTAATCCTCTGTATTGGAAAATGATTTTTTTTAAAAAAGCAAGACTGGATAATTTAGGTAGACTGTTGCTTCAAGAATGAAATGTCTAGATTAGAGATGGGAAACCTATGACCCTTCAAGTGTTCCCTGGCTCTAACTCCCATCAAGCCCTAGCCAACTTGGCCAACGGCCAGGAATGATGGGAGTTGTAGTCCAGCAACATATGGAGGGCCACAGGTTCTCCACCTTTGCTCTACATAGTTGAAATAATTAGAGTATCACTACAAAATAGTTCCCCAAATTTAATTTTGAATGTTTTTTTTAAAAAAATGGAAGAAGAAATGGCAAGACTAATTCTTGCTTATGTGTGTAATTTTGTTGGAAACATGAAAACCCTTCCATGTACCTGAAATGACCGCTCCCCGCTTAAAACGGGGGGCGCCCTTTGCGTGGACGCGCGCAGCCCTAGATCTGGAGCGGCCCCATCAGCATAGGCTTGGCTTTGCCTTCCCTCAGGTGGGATACCTGGAGGCCTCCACCTACCTCAGTCAGTTGTCCAATCCCACCTGGGGGAAGCGTTGCCAAGGAGACCAGGCCAGGTAGGGGAGGGATTACCTGCCCACACAATAGAGGGAGGATCTTCCCTGGGAATCCTCACTTGGCTCCAGAGCTTCTCCCACCCTAACCACCCTCAGTTAATGTCTTCTTTTGCAGGTTAACTTTTCTTCATAGGTTTTGCAGGTTAACTTATCTTCACAGGTATGCGGGCGCTGCTACGTTAAGGTCGCTGTTAAAGGGCCGGATAGGAATTCCCCTGCATTGGCAGGTTTCGCCTTTCCCGTAGCAAAACGTCACAACTTTGGCGGTATCAGGCCTTGGGCGGAATCCTTTAGTCCATCTTCCTCTTTGCGGCAGCGATACCAGGGTTCCCCGTTAAAGGGGTTTCTGAAGGGAGGCTTTGACCATACGCCAAAAGGTCGTCATTGCTCTCCCCTGCGGCGGCGGCGTAACAGGGGCGGCTATCTCTGCTTGAACATATGTTCTCCAGAGCCGGCCCATTCCCCCCCCACACACACTGGATAACCCTGAAGCTCCCTAGGTCCCCGGCTGGGGACTGGGGAGGGAGAATGCCCAATGCCTGAGCCAAGGTCTACCCACATTTGAAATTTAATAAAGTTGTGGCCAATTTAATCCCATAGCATGTTGTCTTGAGTCGTTATTCCACATGACGGGGGGGACCGCTTGGGATCTGGGGACTCCGCCTGTCCACGCAAATCTATCATATCTACAATATTAAAGAGTTTGCGTGTTTCTTTCATATTGTGGTTATCACAATAGCCCTTACCTCATTTAGTGTGACCTATTTAAACCATTGTTAGGTAATAATCTGAGGAAGTATGCAATTATCTATGCTAAAAATTGATGACAGTTTTGTCTGCTTTGCAGTTATTCTGTGACCAGTGTGGAATGTACACTCAGTCTATAGACCCAGGATATGACTTTTTGATGATTAAAGTGCATGTTTTAAATTTAAAAAAACACAGATTTTTCATCTGGTTACTTTCTCATTAGTGTGTGTTTCGGGTACAGTTTCGTTTCTGTACCAGGGTTGTTTCACTTCTCAGAATCACCATACCAGATGGGTGATACTATCCTCCTTGATCACTGCTCCAAAAGACCCTAAAGCTGCGCTCTCTCTCTCTCTCTCTCTTGCCAGTCATTCACAGAATGTAGGCAGCAGCAACTTCTATAGGGAAGCTTCCCTGATCATTTAAGGAACTTGGTAAGTCATGAACTTTTAAAATACTGTTGTGTCAACATATATGTAGTTCTTTATTTCATGCTATTCATGGATAAAAAATAAATAGGTAGCACAGTAAAAACACAGCTTGGTACAACAGAAGATGTAAGATCTGTGTGCACTGTAAATTTAAAGTGACCTTCAAGATCAACACCTTCCCATTCTTTTACTGAAGTCTTATTCACCTGACCATACTTCCTCACAATTATTGTGAATGCCACTCATCCCCAGAGACTCAGATCCTGAAAATACAGGGGGGCAAAGTCTGGGAACTAGAGTAGTGCCTGGCAGAGCAGGGGACCTGGTGGAACAGGTGTTTAGGTGAGTGATGTTGTAGGAAGGGGAACAGAAGCCGGAAACTGGCTCAGGAAGATCTTGACTGTGCTTGGGTACCTCCTGATGGAGCTTTATGGAAAAGGGGTGGCTGAGCAGAGCAAAAGTCAAACAGGGGCAGGGCAGTGGCAAGGGGAAGCTTATCTACTTGATACTCTCACCCAACATGGAAATGTACTTATTCCCCTGGAGGCCCTAAAAGCCTGAAACTTCAGGCCAAAACCTAGGGCAATCTCAACTCCTGCTTTCAAGAGTAGGACAGGTCCTGCAAAGTAGGATGGTGAGTCTTCCTAGATTTGCATGCTAGAAATGCGTCAGGAAGTGCAGTGCAAGTGAGACTCTGCTTCTTGGTTGCAACTGAAAGGACTATGTGGGGTTTTCCACATCATGATTTTCCACATCATGATAAACTGCGGCCCTCTTTTCTTTGTAGGATTTCTGCTTTCCACAGAGAAAAATATTATGAGCATGTCTCCATTCCTTCCTAACTCTGGCCCTTAGAGGAAAAGAAGCCTTCCATCATTGAATGTCTTCTCAGCTTTGCTTACATGAAAGGAAGCTCAGTGTAGCTGTGGGGTTTTTTTTTAAGAGCTTCTGCTTGTTCTCTTGTACATCCACAATTAATATGACCAAGGTCTGTAGTCCAGAATCATGGTGGAGAGGTGGAATTCATAAAGGCTGCATTGAAGCATTAACTGTCACTCTCGTAGATGGCACCACTGCTTACAATGCAATACTAAACATGCTAAGATATAAGGCTACTTTTACCTAACTTTAGATATCTAGGGTTGATGAAAGGCATAAATGTAAGTAAGTAAGTAAGTAAGTAAGTAAGTAAGTAAGTAAATAAATAAATAAATGGACCTTTCACCTGCAGAGACCCCTGTGTGCTGTGCAAAGGCATGTGTATGGCAAATATGAGAGAGGGTTAAGAAGGATGGTCAAAACCAGAAGGGGGGAGGGAAGACTGCCAACTTTCATAAACAACATCCCATATAAAACAATTATTTTAGGAATAGCGTCTTTGGCTAAAAGCCTCATGCTTTTAAGGATTAGTTGATGCTTTTAAATAAAACCAGCTCTTAATGGAGAAGCAGAGCAGTCTCTGACTACAAGTGGAGCTGCTTCTATAAGACAGTGATAATAAAATTCTTATAAGCATGGGTGGAGACACTAATTACAGCACAGGAGGAATGTAATGCTGTTGGGTGCCCTACTACACCTCAAGAGCACAATAGCCATACAAAAGGATTATGCAGCTTTATTGTTACTGTGTAATGCCTACTGTGAAAATATTATTGAAGGGTGGAAGGCATGAGAATGATTCAGACATATTTGCATGATATTAATGTCTGACAAGAAGATGGAAAGATTAACTTACAGAGGAGTTACTATTTCCATGCAGAGAGTGCTAGTACCAGTTTAACTTCCTTATTTCCAGCCAGACCCTGGATTTTGTATCAAGAGGCCTGTTCGCTCCTCCAGAACTTAAAGTGATCTTCAAGTCTCCAGCCATTTATACTGTGTTTATCCTTTCAGACGAGAACTAGCTAGACAGTGAATAGTTTTCATTCGAAATATATTCTCCAGAAAGTGAACTTTGAATACCCGTTTTCTTTGTTTTGAAGCATCTATGAAGAAGAAGATACTCTGAGAAGATGTATCTTTTTTAACTGCAAAAGGTCCATTTTTAAAAAGTGGATCTGTTGTGCTAGGGTGATGGTAAGAGAGGAGGATTTAGGAGAATGTGACTGGTTTGGCCCACTGGGCACAGAGCCTGGGGGGCACAATTATTTAGAATGGAGTGTGAGAGGCTGGGGGTGCTGAATTTTGGCACTGCACCCTGCTGAAATTTGAGACCCCAAAGTTTGCCACTGATGGTGATAAATCTCCTTTAATTGTACAAACCTAAATGTGTGTGTTGCAGGCCCTTTCTGCCTCTGGACCTTTGGAATCTTGTGGCCTGCTCTGACTGTGGATTCCATGGCCAGCTGCTGAGACTGGCTCTCAAACTCTGTCACACAACAAGGTTGGAGGCACTTATCACTATGGGTTTAATAGTCACGGAGCAAACGATGAAGACAATACATAAAAACCCAAAGAAAAATATAGCTTTGTTTCACATTTCAAGTCTGAAATAATTCTCCTGCTTGAACATAACATTCTCAAACACAATTTTATTTTCCTTAAAATGAGCAAAATGTTAATGATACCTTGAGATATATATTTTTTAAAGTACTTCATCAGCAGATAGTTGCTGTTGCTGAATTACATGGTTCTCCTTCTCTTCCTTAAAACAAAAAACTGTTCAACTGATCACAAATGAACCCAAGTCTTTGCAAAGAAGTACAAGATGCTGAACTAAAAGGTTGCATGTTATCCTACCCTATCAAAATACTAATTCTTCCTTTTAAAAAATCATAATGGCCCTATTTTTAACTGCAGGTCAGCATTTGTTTTTCCCAGGCAGATTGGTGCTAAAAGATGACTTCACCAAAATGTGGATCAAAACTCAAATCAAAAGGAGCTGGCAGCCAGCATCGCTCAAGCTGAGTATGTCAGCTACTGAGTCAGTGAGGTAACCTGGGCTGCCATAAACAGAGCCTGCTAAGCTGAGCTACGCTTCTGTGATAACGTAAAATACAAAAACAGCTGCAAGATAGTGCACCGACTCATCCTCATAAGCCTCAGTGAAAACAAAATGTGCAAGCACCGCTCAGCACAACCAAAAACAAGGAGATTTATTGTTATTAGAATTAGGGCAGTGGCTCAACATTTGGCGCAATATTTGTTTACCACTCTCATATGCCCAGAGACAGGAAGCTCCAAAGAAGAAAAAATAACTTTCCCAAAACCACTACATGATTAAGATTCGCACATTTGCAGCCAGCAGTTCTGAAGACTAAGGTCACAAAATGTGCCTTATTAAGAGAATTCATGTGGTAGGAACACTGAAATAAATCTTGAGCATGATTTGTAGCTATAACCCTTTTATTTACATTTTAGAGAAAAATGGTTGCATGCACCCACAATAGCTCTGATATACTGGACTGTCAAAGGAAAAAATAATTATATAGATGCTGACACTTGAATGCTGTACAGCCTTTTAAATAATATCATACAATCACATACACAAAAATTAAAAAAAAAATACCTGTTTAAAGAGGTTCTAATGCAATCAAAGTAAGGAGTTACGGTCAGAGACACTGCTTATTTTATTGCATTTGAGACATACACAGATCATTTTTGTAAAATGCCATAAAGAAATCTAATCCTCTCCCATTATTTTTCTCCTTGCTGATGCTTTTTAGTTGAAGGTTCATCTTTGTGGATCAAATTTAAATAACAGAATGCTTGTGAGCTGGCAAGAGGCACACAAACCACATCATGTTTTCAATTCAAATATTCTAATTGGAATGTATCATATAGCCCCTTAGACAATCGGCAATTCATAGCAAAAAAATGTTGGCATTACATTCAAGTTGTCTTTCTATGCCAGCTATGTTTGTACTGTTTTATAAATATATCTTCCCCCACAGTCTAAGAATCTACAAGAGTTAGCACAGAGAAAAAGACCATCCTCTAGTCTGACTGTGCCATTAACTGTTTTTTAATCTGGTCATTCTCCAAGGCTGCAATCCTCTACTACCCACATACGTGGCAGCAAGTGCCATTGAGCCCAGTGGATTTACTTCCCAATAGACACGTACAGGAGTATGCTGTCACGGTAGGTGACTGAACTGAACAACAGGGTGGCAAGTTAGAAGAAGCGGCAACAAACGTAATTTTGAGCTCTTTTTTGTGTCTCTAATCTTATGCAGTTACTAAAGGCAAAGGAGCCGTGCCAGAAAACAGATGGTTAGTCTCATTGCTTTTAGATGTTCAGTGTCTCCTGGTGCTGGCTGCTCGTCTGCCAATGTTTTGCCTCCCATTTTACCCTTTAAAGGCACTCACAAATCTGACCAGCTTTTCTCTTACTTTGCAGCAAAGAGTGGTTGCCGATACACCTAGACAAGTTTTATCATACTTTCCTGCTTCTAGATTTGCAAATGAAAATGATTTGAGAATCAAAGTAATACTGTGACGAGCTGGTTACCTGAGGCATCCCAAAAGGAATTACCGGTACTACCACAAATTAGCAGACAATCTGAATGCAACACTAGAGAGTTAATTCAAGTTGCCCATTGTCATCTTGGTCCAAACTGCTTAGTATTTAAGACCACCTTAGATACATTAATCCCCAAAAGCTCATGCCATGATAAAAACTGGTTAGCAACTCAGGATGTTTAGTTCATTTTGCTGCAAGAGACTAACATAGCTAGTCTCCGGAAATAGATAAGGGAAAGTTCAGGTGCAATTGCTTCCCTTCAGTGACAATAAAATTACAGCATTGGGTTTTCCTTTGTTTTTTTGTTTTGAATCCTTTTGAAATATTGCAGACTTTTGGCTACTGCTGAAAACCTTCTCCTTCACTAGGGCTTCTCTAGCTTAGCACTGTTGTTAATTTGTCCACAACCAGCATTTTGACTATGTCTGAAATCTGTTTTGTTGTGCTTTTATGGCTTTTCTATTGTTTGTATTATTTATTTATTATATTTAGAAATCACTCATCCTTCAAAGGATCTCAGAGCAATATATATATATATATATATAAGCACGGTAAAAGACAACAACAGTGAAACGATATATTAACTAATTTAAAAAAGCACTGATTCACATACTGCTGCTAGTAAATCCCTCATTATAAAACTGTAGAAGTCTGGATAAATAAAAATGTCTTCAGTTGACATATGAAGACCAATAATGAGGGTGAATAAATGTACTTCTAGGGAGATCATTCCAGATTTCAAGGTCTCACTATGGAGAAGGTCTTTTTCTATAGGTCTTCCTGCTCTGCTGAATCCTGAAGGGGTTGCATTGTTTTTATCCTCCACCCCCAGCTTGGGTATTTTGATGTTTAGTGGTACAAAGGTTTTGCAAAATGAATAAATCAACATTTGTGGAACTCCCTCCCTTCAAAATCTCAAGAAAAGCAAAGGCCAGTTAGCTGTAAAAATGCAACTCTAGGTGATTTCTAATGGTAAATGTAAAGGACCCCTGAATGGTTAAGTCCAGTCAAAGGTGACTATGGGGTTGCGGCAGTCATCTCACGTTTCAGGCCGAGAAAACCAGTGTTTGTCCACAGACAGCTTTCCGGGTCATGTGGCCAGCATGAATAAATCACTACTGAGGCATGGAGGACCATGACAAGTGTCAGAGCACATGGAAACACTGTTTACCATCGCAGCAGTACGTATTTATCTGCTTGCACTGGTATGCTTTCAAACTGCTAGGTGGGCAGAAGCTGGAACAGAGCAACGGGAGGTCACTCCATCGCACGGATTCTAACTGCCAACCTTCTGATCAGCAAGCCCAAGACACTTAGTGGTTTAGACCACAGTGCCACCTGCATCCCTTTATCTTAAGATGAGTTACCTTGAAGTGAAAAAATCCACATCCCCCCTGGCCCTGAAGCCCCCTAAAAAGCATCCCACTCTGCAAAATGTGAGAAGGGTAGGGGAAATCATCCTAAACTTAAGACAGGGCATGTTTTTGGAACATTTTAAGATGTTTATTGGTCTCTCAGGTCCTAGTCTGTTACTCTAACCACTACACTATACTGACCCACTTATTTTAAAAGGCTCTGAAATGGGATATAAAATAAAACACAAGAACGGGCCTTCTCTGCAGTGGCTTCCCATCTGTGGAATACTCTCCCCAGGGAAGTTTGTCTGGCACCTTCATTATACACCTTTAGGCACCAGGCAAAAATGTTCCTTTTCAACCAGGCATTTGCCTGACTTGATCTACGTCCTAGACCCTGTTTAAAAATGCTGGCTCTTTTGGGGTTGCTGGCTTTGTTTTGATTTTATGTATTTTATATTTTATGTGAACTGCCCTGAGACCTTCGGGTATAGGGCGGTATAGAAATTAAATAAATAACAATAACAATAATAAACATCACTAGCTGCTTTCATAGTTTGCTAATGTATCCCAGTGCTGCAGCCTTTTATTATGGTTGTCTTTTGAAATAATTTTTTTTCTTGAGGGATTTTAAAATCAGATGTGTTTTCATTGTCCAATGAAAGTGCTAATGATTTTTGTGACCATTAAAACTCACTCTGTTAATTTTTCCATGTTTACAAAGTCAATTTATGCCCATATAAATAAACAGATATTTTAAAAATTATTTTTAAAATTTAGCTTAAATTGGGAAATGGAACGTAGCGCGTCCCTTCTTTTTAAGTCCTATTAACCCACTAGAAAAAAATCAGCATGTTACGATGTTGTTCATGTAAAACAGAAAAGGATTGGTGGGGAAACCCATGTTGTAGCTGGAATGCGTTTCCTGAAATGAACCCCAAGGTCATTTTAATCTGAACATGCCATAAACACAACCAGAAAACTCACTACAGCATCTATACAGGGCTATCCTTTAAGGCTCCTTCAAATCTTCAGGATGAGGTGCTTCTGTCCAGATGCCCAGATTGGGGGGGGGAGGGGGCTGATGTGCCATAGCCCTCCCTAAATGGTAATCTTGGAGGGGTCATCCCAATTTGATGGATACCTTAGGATGATCTTTAACCAGGGTTAACCCTACCAAATTATCAACCAGCAGGGAGGTTAGTTGATACAGGATACATACCCAATGCCTGTGTGCCAAAACCCGCTGGCATCTGTAATCAATAAAGTTGTGGCCTGTTTAACCCCAAAAATTGCTGTACTGTGTTCATTGCAACTTCACCATGCCTTGGCCACGCTGCCCACGGTTTCACTGCACCTGGTCCAACAAACCCCAGACTACTGTCTGGCAAATAACACAGTTCAGCTGTGGACCATAACCTCAACGCAGAAACAGTCACATATGGAAAGGGATTTGTCCTTTATGCTGTAGGTAGTAGATATGTATCCAATGCATCCAATCCAATCCATGTAACTAATTTCTGAGGTGGGACCTTATTATCAATCTTCTTAGGTTGTATAAAGTATCGTATACTGGGAAATTTGGTACTTAAGAGGTAAAATTTTAATGCTATATTACACTAAGATTAAAGATTGGGATTAAAAAAGTGGAAAAGAAATTGCTGGATAAACAATTTGAACTGGAATACAAAAGAGGGAGGTATGAGGAAGTCCAGAAAATAAGTAAATTCAAAAAAGGGAATGAAAAGGTGATATTGTTTTTAATTGTTCTGTTTCTTTTTTGTTGTTGTTTTTTGTGTTTTTTCTCTTTTTCTGGGATTTGTATTGTGTATTTGTGTACTTCTTTTTTATGTCTTTTCTGTTTAATTTTTTATTGAAACTTTAATAAAAATTATTTAAAAATAAAAATAAAGTATCATATACTTTGCTAGTGCTGTAAAAACAATAGTGGCAATCCAACATCAATCAAACTAGTTTCTTTCATGGTGCTACAACATTTTTTTAAAGTGATACATTTGGTTTTGAACGTACTGGAATGCAGAAAGACAAAAACTAAGATGAAAAGCCTAAGCAAATTTTTGCCAGCATGACACAGGAAAAGCAGCCAGATTCTGGAAACAGACCAAGATGTTTTGGCAATAAACAGATTGAGGAAATTTTAAATTCCCACTTCAGCCAAATCTTAAGCAACAACCAACAAGCTCTGGTGATGTGCCCATCTAGAACCATGGTTATGCATGTTTTACTCAAGCACACTTATGGTATATAAAGTAGTTCCATGGAACTAGTGGCACAGACTTTTCCTCCACTCCATTTGACAGAATGGGAAACCCTACACAGCAACCTTTTCTCTTGCAAAATAATTGGCAGGGTTCTGTAATTTGCAAATCTATTTTTAATATAAATGGATACAGATGTGTTTCTACAAAGTGCTTATTTATTACATGCCTTTCTCTCATTAACTCCAAAACGGCATCTATCCACTTCCTTTCCCACTATGCTTTCAGGGAGAAACAAAATAAAGGACTAGAAATTAGTTATGGCCTTATTTGCTCCTGGTGAAATTAAGAGAAATAGCCAACAGCATGACCAGTCCCATCCTTAAGCAGAGGGAGGCAATTGCCTCAGGTGGCAGATACTGCGGGTAGCACTGGCATCACTCTTGGCAATTCCCCTCTGTTGGAGAATCAGAGCCTGCTGCCCTCAGGTGCAAAGGAGGATGCTATCCCATTGCCAGTGCTGAAGTCAAGTAAACTTCAGTACATGGAATGAGTGAGGTGGGGGCAGGGCAGTATCTTGCTTTTTGCCTCAAGCAGCAAAACATTTTGTGCTGGCCCTTATGTGAAGACATATAAAACACAGACATACGCAAAGAGTTGTATCCAGTGGTGGCTTTGTGTTAGCAGGTGTTCTTCTGCTTGCACAAGGCAGGACACCATATCTTTAGTAATTCCTCTACCTAGTGCACCCCTCTCCATGCCCCCCAGGCTCTCCTTAGCTATTTCCAGCACTATACTGGAATATAGTGCAAGTTTACTGCTCATTTCCATGTTACTCACTTCCAGAAAAAAATCAATTTGCAAATGATATGGAAATATGTGCAAACCTTGAAATCAATGGCACCTCCTTCCAGGTGTTCTGGGACTCTGGTGCCAGTAGTACAGGCTAGAAAGGCAGGTTTTATCAGTAATGGGCTGGCGCAAGGCAAAAATTGCTAATTCCTAAGCAGAAGTGTTTTGTATTGGAAGTCAAGCCAAAACTGTCAAATACAATTCTTTTTGTTTATAAGGATCTATTCTCATCTTTTGAGCTTAGCATGAGAAGAATAAAGTCACTTTTAAAATACAGAATGATGAATGGAATACCGCACAGCAACAGCTAATATTTCCAAAACATGTGATGGGCATCCAGATCCAGAACATTACACCTATAATCCTGTATCCAGTTTTGACTTTAGTGAGTCTAAGCTTCCATAACATTAGGGGGCAATCCTGTAGTATGTTAAAATTCAGGCAAATGGAGTGAAGTAGACTTTTGTAGACAATGAAGCACATTGAACAAGAAATAACAGGAGGTTTTATTATTTTTATTTATACCCCACCCATCTGGTTGGGTTTCCCCAGCCACTATGAGTTGATTGATTGAAATAATGAGGTTGAGTTGATTGAAATAATGGGGATTTTACTACGTTTAGCAATACTGTAGCAGTAAAAACCAACTGCTTCAAAACTGCAAAGTGATTAAAGTGTAGTGTTAGATATGACTGAATACTTGCAATAGACATTGCGTTCTTTGTTTTTATAATTTATAAGCAGTTTCTAAGAGGTGTGCATTAGGGATACAGCATGAAATCAGTTAAAATTCCCTCTGTCTCGCAAGTCTCTCAAGTAAATGAAATGTGTATGTATATAAAGAAGTTCTTCAAACTGCCAATGTGAAATATAGTAATGAGTAAAAAGACTGACCCAGCAATTAGTCTATTTCCCATTTTCCTGGTCTTATTCAAGTGTCACTGAAGTCTACAGACATATTCAGATCAGGTGGGTGCAGGTCTAATTGTTATGGTGGTTGGGTATTGTGATTTACCCTCTCGTGCGGAATATTAGACTACCAATAATTCTGCACAACAGGGAAAAATAGGTATGAACTTGCATTGTCATTTCATTGCTTAAAACTGTTCTGGACAGCTACACGTACAGCTGAGCCAATGCAACTTACTGTTTCCCATTAACATTTTTGGCAGTAAAAAAATTCCTCTTTTGCTGATGATTTTTCAGCACTCCTTGCAAGTGGGGAGGGATGGTTGCTTATTCTTGTAAACTGCCCTCAGTTGTCTCAGTGGCATCACCATGCAGCAAAATCTGATTGGGTACCTAGCATTGTGACATTATCACATTCACTATTCAGGATCCCTGACTGAGTGGGATCACCAATGTAATCCTGGAGGAGAAAGAAGCAACAGCCAAGAGAAATAAAACTGCTGACCACGACTGAACAATAGGGAAAAGCCACACTGCCTAAGTATTTTACAGATGAAATTTCCACTTGGTTCTTGCCTCAAATCAAAAGCAGAGAATATATGATGCAGCCCTAGTTCTACACCAGTTATTTTAGTTAATTTCAGTTACAAACCATATGCACATACCTAATTTTCAGTCATCCTTTGCATCCTGTTTTGCATATTGTTTATTCACATTACAGTACTGCTTCCGAGCAGCTAGCTTCATGCACAGAGAAACGTCACACAACTCTAAGAGAAGTTCATTTCCCTGTCTGCATTTCATGACCTTTGACGCAAACTGCCTTAGTCCTCACACTTTAAGCCAATGCAATAAAAGAATCACAGAAACCAGTGCAAACAGCCACACCTTTAGGAAACAGTTCAGGGTTGTATGAATAAACAAAAGCATATATTAGTCACTCATTCAAAATTGGTATTGCCCATAGGAACCAAAACTTCAGACCTGAATAGTTAGCATGCAACCTGCCAAAGATTATCACTTCCTTAAACTTATTCTGACAGTCAATCTTTATTTGCATATCAACCCCTATACATAAGTGATCGGTGTTACAAGTGACTGAGTAGAATTAGTAAAATAAATGGCGTATAATTTTCTTCTGACCAGCTCCTGCTCCTTCCTTCACTTTCTCATTCTGACCTTAGGAACTGCATAGACTCTGATTTCTGGCTCTGTGCACGGTGCCAACTACCAAAGTGCAGGCCTGTTTTTATTAGCTTCTCAAACACTTCACCAGCTTTACATTTAAATCTTCAAAATGTTTTCTAAACACTCTGAATCATAATGAGAATTCCATTTACTGAAAAGGTGCAGCCTTCCATATAACAACTGAACATGTTTAATGACTGATCCTTTTATACATTACAGCATCACTCATGTTTTCAGTAAATGGATATAATTTTCTCCGCTTTACCCTATTATTATCATTCGTTAGCATCACCAAGCTACAATTCCAACTGCAGGTATTTCTCCCCCAGCAATTATCTTCTTCACAGAAGCAACTCAGGCAGGTTTAGAAACCATCTAGTTTTGCATATTAGGCTAAAAAGCAGCAAACACATTTCAGAAAAGAAAACTGAAGCATGTATGTGTGTGTGTGTGAGTGGCAGAGGTCTTTTTTTTAAAAAGCAGCTGAAGAAGGAGAGGCTAGTGGGTGAAGAAAGAGCTGTGAGTGGAGGGGCCCCTTTTCACACCCTCTGGACCCCTGGGAAACTCAGCAAACCTGCTGTCCCTGGAATTGAGGGTGCAGAATGCAGCTGAATGGGACATGGCTGTGGGCAGCCTGAGGAAGTGCCATACACTTTGGGCCTGCCCATAGAAAGCATGTCTAGTGAGAGAGACTAGGGTGATGTCCAATGTTTCCAGGAACTTTTCTTCTTGTGAGACTTTTGTGCGTGAGCTGAGAGTTTGTTTGGACCCTGGGTGAGAACCAGGAGGCTGAGGAGGAGAGTGTGTCAGAAGGAAAACGAATTGATACTGATTAATATGTATTAGTAACTTTGTATCAATGCAACATTTAATATAATAAAAAAATTCCTTCCAGTAGCACCTTAGAGACCGACTAAGTTTGTTATTGGTATGAGCTTCCGTGTGCATGCACACTTCTTCAGATACACTGAAACAGAAGTCACCAGAAAAACCAGCTGCACCAATATAAGATGGACACCTGGCTTACTAGCAGTACATGTGAAAAGGATCCAGGTGTCTTAGTGGACCACAAGCTTAACATGAGTCAACAGTGTGATGCAGCAGCAAAAAAGCTAATGCTATTCTAAGCTGCCTCAACAGAAGTATAGTGTCTAGATCAAGAGAAGTAATAGTACTGCTTTAGTCTGCTACTGGAAGGATTTTTTTTATTTTGTTTCAACTACGGCAGACCAACATGGCTACCTACCTGTAACTAGAACATTTTCATATGTAACTCTGTATTTTCGTAATGTTTTGTTTCATTTGTCTGCTGTCGCTTTAAGTTTGTTTGTACATGGCTTAGAGATATTTTTAACATATTAAGCCATATAGAAATTCAATAAAAATCAAAAGCTAGTTTCCATAGAAAATGAAATAAAGTCTGCTATATGCACAAACCAAAGGACCAATCCCAGTCCTGATAAAATCAGCACATTAGTAAGGAGCAAGAATCAACCCAGCTAGGCAATTTTCATGAATTATATTTGTGACTAGGAGCCAATTCATAGCAAAGGCTATGTGAGCAGCCCCAGCCTTCCTCAGGTATGTGCTCATATAGAGATAAGACCAATTCATGTACTCAACAAGCTTAGAATCCTCTCCGCAGAGCGGGGAGCAAGGGTGTACCATTATCATCCTGCCTATAAAGGAATATGTGATCCAACTGTCTGATTTTATGAGATCTTTACTTCTCAGAAAAGGAGAGGTTGTATAAGTCAAATTGATATACACATTGGTCTATGCATGGAGCACTCAAATAACATGTTACCATATATACACATTGGATGCGATGTCCGTCAGCTTCTCCACCACATGGAGAGAATCCTCTGTAAGGTGAGTATGTGAAAAGCACTACAATGCTTAGTTCTTGCAATCACAGGTATTGCTGGCAGCCCCTCCAATAATAGCAATAACATTTTTCCATCTGCCAGAGTTATGGGAGTTTCTTCTGGTATCAATATCCATGCAAATGCATAAAAAGAAATAGTTGAACCTAGTCACACAGATAAGTGTGTGTGTGTGTGTGTGTGTGTGCGTGCGCATGTGTGTGCATGTGTGTTTAAATTGTGATATAGATTGTGCATTTTTAGCAGTCTCACAAATCGGATAATTAGTTGGAAACGTGTCTCATTGACATCAACATATCTTACTTCCATGTCAACATATGTGGGTGCCTATTTATCATTTTGTGTATTCCTAACCTCACTATCATGAACTGCGTTGCTAAAGCTAAAGTAACAAACCAAATGCATACTTATTTCTTGTAGAGACCCTTAAATGGAACCATTAAGGAAGGGGGGGGGGGAGGAAGGAAAAATCCTCTCTGCAGAAAACCACCATTGTCAATATATATAACAGTAGCAAACTACAACAAGCTGACTCTATTCTGCAATCACCAAACTTTATAATTAGCAATGTTTTCATTTCAGTAATATACACTGGCTTCACCCATTCACTGAGGATCTGTTTGTTGCAGTCACCTTTTCTACTGAAATGAATGAGAAAATTGTTCACATGGGATTTCTAACACTACTTCTGAGATATACAGAGCTCTACTACTGGCTAAATACCGAGCAGATACAAATCATGGTACCATAGCTCTGAAGGCAGATCTAAACCATCTGATAACAATAACAATTCAGCCTGTAATGTTTGTTGCACAAATGCATCATAAAAACAAGGTAGTGATCTACATCCTGCAATCATTTACCACAATACCACCAATATGGACTTTGGTTGGCCTCAATTGCGGTAATCCTGAAACTGCTTACTCTGATATAATTATATTGAAAGCAAAAGGGATTATTGCAAAAGAAAGCAGTCTGAAAACTGCAACAAAAGATTCTGTGCATAGAGCTTTCTACCAAGACACAACTTAATTTTAGTGTAATAAAATAATAGTGATAATGATATCATACCTCTTCCACTTCTGCCCACGAATCTTAGGTCATTAAATCTTGCGACTTGATTCTTCATGGCAGCAGTAGCGTTTCTGAGTTCTGCAGAGTAGTTTTCATCATTTCCAGCCATCACTGTGACCAGAGTCCCATCAGGGACATCTCCTAAGGCCACCACCTAAAAGAATAAAATGGAAGCACCATTAGTTTCTTATTGATAATTTGAAGGTGCAAACTATAAGCAAAAGTCAAATAGGATTATTAATTTTTTTAATAGGGTGGTGAGGGACAGGAGACTGCATACAGACTTGCAAGTTTAACAATCTTAAGCGCTTAGAAGTATGAAACTTACACTCAGGTACATAAGGTTAGGATTGCAACCTAAGTTAGTTGTACTAAAGTCCAACTGAAAATCAATCAGAATTAAGTTAGCCATGACTAGCTTTTCCAATAGATTTCAGTGGGACCTAATAGTGGCTAGCTTAGTTCATATCCAAGCAGCTGAATATATATAACATTTCTTTGGTAAATAGGGTGCTAAAACACAGCACCCTATTTAACCGGGCACAATAAAGAAATTAAAACCTGAATCTCAAACACATTTTTTGGGAAAGAAATGTCATTGGTTTCAATAAAACTGAAATAAGGGTGGTTGCATTAGTGCAGTGTGGCATTCTAGAGTGCTGTGCTGAAGCAGTGACTAAATGTAAGCTAGCAACAACCTCTAAATTCAGGCTGGTGATTGTAGATGAAGCTTGAACTACAGATCTATTTGTGTACTCCATGGCAATCTAGTGTGAATCAGAAGCACTTCCTTCCACACAACATGCTTATAATCAGGAGGTCGGAAGCCCTCTACCTGACCCAGAGCCAAAGTCTCCTTTTACACTCCCCACTTGAGTTTTGGCCCCTGTCTTCCAAGTAAGTGGCAACTTCTTTAAAAAAACATTCTTTTCACTTCTGCTGAAACTGCCCGGTGTTGAATTTTCCGCTTCTACTTCCCTCTACCCACCCTTCCTCCACAGCCCTAGTCCTTTCAATGAAACGCAACAGTCAATTCACTTTTTTTTACATTCACCTGCTCCTGTTTTTTCTTTTCTAATCATCTGAGGCTAAGCAGGAACCAGGCAAAAAGTTTGAGTGAGAAATAAGGCAGGCAGCAAGCTGGGACATGGTGACCTTTTATAATTTTAGTGCAAATAGTGCAACTCCTGAAGTCAAAAATAGCATCATTATTCCTGCTTCTCTCTCTATAAGGCCCTGTTTCTTCCTCATCTCTTTGGTCTCATAGGGTACTCTCTCTCTCTCTCTTTCTCTCTCCTAAGTTAATTGTCCCAGAACAGGACAACTGCCCCTCAGACTTTGCTGGGCACCTATGTGAGAAGTTGTTGGCCTTTTCTTCTGAAGCTTCTAGAAGAGGGTGGGGAAACTTATGGCTGTCCAGGCATTGCTGGATCCAAACTTCCATCAGCTTCAGCCATCACAACCAAAGGTCAGTGATAATGGGAACGGAGAGTCCAGCAACATCTGGAGGGCCACAAGTCCCCCACCCTTGTTCAAGAAACTTCTGGCAGGAAGGACAAGTACAAATGACAAAGTATGAATTGGGCTCCCCGAGAAAAAATGTTTTAGCTTAAGGTTGCAGTCCTGTAAGGAATTATTACTTACTAGGGCTAATGCTACTGAAACAATTTGAACCTATTTCTGAATAAACATGGTTGTAATTGTGATATAAAGCTGTATTCCTAGGAACAGTTACTGAACACAGTGAGACATCCCTCAGAATAAGATCCATTTCCCCCCAGTGAGATTTCTTCCCATAATAAGAATAAGAATAATAATGCTAGGATTGTACCCTTATACACTGATTATTATTTTTTCCTAGTCAAAATACTGTAAGATGTTAACAACAATTAGTCATTCTAGCAATATTACTTCAGGTGCAATACCTTATTTTTTTTCCAGCGACAAATTGAATTATAGCTTTACTAAGTCAATAAACTATAGTGTTTATTAGAACACAATTTGAAAAAATATTATTTGATCCTATGCATGTCTTTCTAAATATGCATACTAGTGGGTGTGTTTCTTTTGATTTTTTTAAAAAATAATAATAAAAAACTCCACAGAAAAAGTAGATTTTCAACTCTCTGTGTTTACAACATAATGCCGGAAACTCTGGGAAGACGCTAAAGAAAAATATCTAGGCCCAGGAGAAAGAGACTGGCAAGTAAAGCTGTAAAAGAGGCACAGAACACAAACATTTACATTATAAAACAGACTAAACAGATAAGTAAGAACTTGTTGACTGGAGATAGCTAGCTGTGTGTGTGTTTCTGCTTGACTGTTCAGCTTATAAAAATATGTTCTACATGAGCTAGAAGGAATACAGACAATTCAAAGTTGCAGCACAACTAAATCTTACTGCTTTATCCCCCTAATTGGGGGGGGGGGGATATTTTAAGTAAGAATGAGATTATTATCTTATCCTCCATTGTACTTTTCTATTACAATTTATCAAACATTAGGAACAGATAGTTTATCATCTTTCTTTTTCACTTAATTTATACAGGCAAAAGCCAACATTAGCCATACCCCGAGCTGACCCATCAAATGAGTCTGCTCTATCATTTGTCAGATATCAGCCATCATCTTAAATTTGACAGAAAATCCTAGGTTTCCAAAGGGATTAGGGCAATGCAACCTAATCTATGGATCAATTAAATCCGACTATTTAGATTAGCCCTGATGAAGTTCAATGCTTTGTCTTTTTTTTTTTTTTAAGTGTTGTAAAGGTGCAATGCAAGGAGCATCACAAGAGTTAAGACTTATGGACAAACCAGTGCACAGAGATTAAACTGCTATCCTCAATATTTTTACTCAGGAGTAAGTCCCACAGAGTTCACAGTGATTTATTTCAACAGTTTTAGTTACATGAAAGTCATACTGAACCCAGCTGAGGTTTATTTCCAGGCAAACATACTTAGGATCACAGTCTCCCATGTGGCAATATTCCCATACTTGCTTGGATGTAAGTGTCACTGGAAACAATAGTATTTACTTCCATGTAAGTGCAGTTAAGACTGGGATGTAATTCCAGGTATTCTCATTTGGTAGATTTTGGCCTTTGTGGTGTGCAAGTATGCAGTTACCATCTGCTGTAGTAAATAACAGAAAGTCCATGGATGGTTTGTTTTAAATAGCAGAACCAGTTAAGTCCTTAACTTTACTAGGGCTCTTCTACAAGAAGTGGGCTGTTGATCTGCTGCATCAGAATGCTGAAAGGCAAGCTCTTGTGGAAACATGTAAAGAAATAATAATTATTCCCAAAATTATTTAAATAACAACACTCCTCAGTTGTGGGAAATAGTTATACCTACAAGGAGGAGGTTATATAAGCAAAATCTAGCAAAATCCAGTCTGTGGTGTTTTCCCTGAGAATTTATTCAGTTATGGATTGGTGTTTTTTATTTTATTTTGAGGGACAGAATAATTTTTTTAAACCACCAATAGTAGTGTATGCAGGATGGGAAGCTGGAAAAGGGAATTGTTAACACTCTGCCCATCTCAGCAGTTTTATATGCAGGAGTCTGGTTTAATTCCTCTTCACCCATCACATCCCAAGTATTTTCTGGTTTTAAAAAAACACTCATTTTGGTTGTTTTCGGTTGCAAAGCTCTATGTGTGCGTATGCTGAAGGACTTGACTACAGTGGGATTTACTTCTGAATAGGCAAATATGCATAGGACTGCAACAGTTTGTTACAAAGGGTTACATATTTATTGATAATATAAGACAAAGTTCCCTTGCTTGCAAAGGTGTGTGTGTTCTGGGGCAGGGAAAATCCTGAACAAGAAACATTTATTTACTCTCTCTTCTTAAATCACACACATTTGCATTGCGTGATGGAATCCTTTCTGTCATATGACATTGTTGATGTAGTAGTAGTAGTTACTTTTATGATTATGATTATGATTATATTTATGTTTTCCAGAAAGAAAGAAAGAAAGAAAGAAAGAAAGAGAAAGAAAGAAAGAGAAAGAAAGAAAGAAAGAAAGAAAGAAAGAAAGAAAGAAAGAAAGAACAAGGGCTTGAAGCCCCAAAGTTCTCAAAACTGAAGCTGGCTGGAGAATAACACGTTTGGGAACTAATAAGGAAGAAACTGAACCAGTGCGAACAGATCTTTCTCATCCTCCTTGGCTGCTACTTAAGAGACCCGGGCAGGTAATCGGATTTAATATCGTGGCTATTTAAAAGCTCTGCTGGAATTCGAAGGGAGAGAAAAGCACGTACTGGCTGCTGTCAGCTGCAGGGAAGTGAGAAAAGTGAAGCTTAGCCAGAAAAAGAAGGGCGGGAGGATGCGGAAGCCAGCCTGAAGCAGAACTTTGCTTTTTCTGAGATCCCCTTGAACAGGAACAGCTTGCGGGACATTAGGATGGGGGAATACAAGGCAGATCACTTTCCCCACTATTTGGCTACCACGGCCACGTAAATTTAGTAGTGTAGCTAAATCAGGAAAAGAATTAATCGAAATAAGCAAGATCTCTTGGAAGTAGACTCAATGAAAACCAATGGCACAAAAAATGAGGGACTCGGGGGGCAAGGGCCACTTATTAAGGTCGGGGGTGCAACACTTATTCCAGACCAAACTTAAACGAGAATGGGTTCTAGAGGGCTGTGGGCAGCGATTCGTGGCCAAGCAAATTCAGACGGGTCAAGCAAATTTGGGGAGGGAGGCATAAAATTGACAAGCGTGGCATTCGCTCCGGATTCACTCGGGATTCCTCTTTCATCCTACCCCCTCTGCGCCTTCATCAGTGAAGACGATCCGCCGCCAAGAACCAAGGGATCGGGTCCTGATCATAAAGATGAAAGGGAGTGGGCTTTTGGGGATCGATTCAGAAATGCCCAGCACACTTCTGAAGGCCTGTCCTCCGAGGAAGAGTTGCTGAGAGAGGGGGGGGGCGCCAACCCGATCCAAGTATTGCGCGCACTTGGTTCGATTAGATTTACTTGCAAGTAAATGTGATGCCTTGGGGTGAAATCAAGTGTGTGTGAGAGAGGGAGGGGGGGAGGGAGAGAGAAGCCTGCCTTCCAATGAGCGCGTCTGGGTGGCGTCGGCCAAGTGGGAAAACCACCTGCAGGACTCTTGTACCCAAGGAAGCCTTTCCAGAGAGGGAGCTACCCGCCCCAGCCTCTCTGCTTGCCCTGGGCTAGGAGGGGCGCCTTCACTGGGCTCCCAGAGGCTGAAAACAGGCTAGACAGTGGCCGGGCGGGCAAGAGGAGAGGTGCTTCCAGGGAGCGCTAGGATGGCTCCGCCTGGGATGTTTGGGCGAAGGGGGCAGGCAGACTGAACAAGTGTGAACGGGCCGAGGAGCAGGGCTTGGGTTTGGGCAATCCCCTACTCTAAATAAGGGAACCACTGATGTCATGGAGGGCGGGGGGAGACCCGGGGTCTTCCTGGACTCCGGGTTGGCGAGGGTAAATCTTAACACCCCTTTAAAACTTGCTACGCCAGTTCTAAAGGGGGAAGGAGATTTGTTAGGTTGAGCGAGCTACTGAAATCGATCCTACACGTGTCCCCTCGGAAGGAAGTCCTCCTGAATCCAGGAGAGGGGGTCTTACTCCCTGGGAAGCAGCGAGAGGAGCTGGGCACAAATTTTTGCCCACGGGAGGGTTCCGTCTCCTGTTTTGAAGCACAAGGCCCGAAAGCAGCAACCATCTCCCCGCCTCCCAAAAGAGCAAACCTTCAAAACTTAAACGCTGAACTACTGCAGAGGTCAAAGAACTTATTCTGGAGCAATGGGGGTGGGGGCCGTCATGAGACCTTTTTGTTTTTTTGCAAAGTGAGTGTTCTGTTACTTTATTTATTTGTTCATGAATGAATGCCAGGCGATTGCATCCACACACACGCAAACTCGGCCGTCCTGCTTCGTTTTAAAACTCTGCTGGGGGGCTGCTGACCAAGAGGCTGACTTGTTCCGTGCGAACAAATGCGAGTTTTACATCCAAAGGGAAATATCGGGGGGGGGGGTGTTTATATGCAGGGATACTTCCAGCTTTGGCGTTTCTTAAAGTTAGGCCTGAAGTACTAGGATTTTTTTGATTAATTTTTTTTAAGCAGGCGGACGCTTTTGTTACTATCACACGTGCATTATTCTCCAATAGAGGGGGTCGATTTAAAACGTCTGGAAATCTGCGTGTATCTGTTTTCCATTTGCTACCATATGCACGTGGACTAAGCTGCCGGCTGCAGCGGGTGCTCTCAACATATGGGATCCAAACACAAAAGAAATCCACGCCAACCTTGAGTTATGTGTTAATCCCTTTGGGGACACCCGGAGGGGGTGGGAGCGGCTTGAGCGGCTTCGGTTACAAAGCGGCGCTCGCAGGTGCTTCGCACTGAGCCAGCCTTCGAGTCCCAAGTTATTTTATAGGGGCGATCTCCCGGACCCCGGCGCAAATCAGGTGCACAGCTTCAGCGGCTGAAGGGTCTGCTTCCTTCCGCAGCATGTAGGGGTGTGTGTGTATCCCCCCCACATGTAAACAGACCTTCCACAAAACCCACCAGAGCCTTTTCCCTCCTTTTACAGCACTCTTCGTGCAGACCGATCCTATTAATGTTTCCTCGCAAGTCAGTCCCGCAGAATTCAGCGAGGCCGCCGCAGCCTTGTCGTAGCGATTTGTGAATGAACTTCAGGGGCCGAAAGGAGAAAACTCTCCTCCCTTTTCTTACTCCAGCCTGAGCTATACAGAGATGGTGAGAGCTCAGCTATGAAAGGAGAGGGCCTTGCTGCGTTCAGCGCTTTGCTGCGCTCAGCGAAAGACCGTAAATGTGAATGAGGAGGCTTCAATAGCACTCTAGAGGCCAGGTCCTCATCTCGCGTGCGCCTTTATGCTTGCGAGACTACACTTGCGAGGCTTGCTTCACTCGGCTTTAAGTCAAACTGCCTTTACGCAGAAGTAATCCTAAGGGTACCTAACAGTGTTTACTTCTAAACGAAGCAAGCGGGATTTCTAAAATAACCACTTATTGAGGTCAGATCTGCGCGTAGATACCGCTGGCTGTGATGGAAGCATGTCTAAGATTGTAATAGATATTAGGTAGTGTGTGTTAGTGTGTGAATTCCTTACTTGTCACCGTGGACAATTCTGCTCCCGTAAATACCTTCTTAAGTTTATTCCTGCTCCACACACCAGCCAGCTACGCTCGGAGGGACGCCGTATGAAAGAGTGTGAGTGAGAGAAAGCGTGTGTATATATATTTTTTTAAAAAAATGGTTTGGCTCCCTGTGTTTCTGCTAAAGGGCTTTGGGAATTGGGGTATTAATTCAGTAACTGCTTTTGACTCCCTAGAGGGAGGGAGGAGGAATCGTGAGCGACTGGAAGCAGGTCTAAGCTCACTCTTCCCGTGAAATATTTCCTCCTCCATGATATTTACTTACACGTGTTACTCCTTGTCCTCCTGGCGTGAAGTCCTTTGATCCTTTCCACTTTGCCTGCTTGTGCCTGGCATCCCCGAAGGCGTTTATTCGGGAGGAAGCCCCACGGAATTCAATTGAGCATTTCCTTCTAAATACTCTTAGTGTTTTAGGAAGGTCGAGTTTAAGGCTCGGAGGTCGGTCAGTGCTTTCGGGAGGAAGGCGTTAAGTTCTGGGTGATTGTAGGAAGTAAGTAGCCTTCTCTCTCATGGGTAAATCTCTATTAGGGGAAGGGTGGGTGGAAAGTAGAGGGAGGTCTATCTACCCCTGGCCAGTTGAGGCCTGCTGGTTTCTGCTGCTCTTGTACATAATACTAGGTGGCCTTTGGTCTTAAGCGAGGCTTGCACACTTAGGATAACTTACTACTACAGGCTGATTATGCCTTCTCTGTGAAGTGATTATGAGAATTCACTCCTGTTTACTAAACTTTTAGAGACATGAAGCAGATTACGGAGATTCCACTTTTGTTTTGGGTTTGTTTGAAAATAAAACAAGCCAGCCTACCCGTGTATTACGGATGGGAAAAATATCTCCATGGCACCCTAGGTGCTCAGGGTGGCACTTTCAGGGCAATCCTAACCATGCCTATGCAGAAGTAAGTCCTATTGAATTTAGTGAAATGTATTCCCAGGCAAATGTAGGTAGCTGCTACTCGATAGAAGGAATTAAGCTCAGCTGAGCAGAGCGTGGCTTGCTTTTGGTGGAAAATGCACAGGACAACGTGCTAAGGCTAAGTCTCCCTTAACTCGGTAGGCTTTATTCCTCACTAAAGCTGTTTAGGGTCGCGCTACACGGCAGCGCCCGTGCGCACACTTCCTCCGAAGTAAACTTCAATTATTGTAAGGGGTCTTGCTGCCAGGTCAACCTGCACGAGGGGCCGTCGGCATGGCTGCAGTCCGACGCCCACTTACTCCGAAAGATGCCCCCTTCCAATTTAGTCAGACTTCCTAACGAGGATCGGACCCGGTTAGACATTTCGGGAGCCTTTTCCGCGCGCCACGAAACCGCATCTAAGGATGCAGTCCACATGGCCGCGGGCCGAACTTTGCGGTTTCCGTTTCGAGGCTGCCACCCTTTCCCCAAAGCACACTTGGCTGGAAAAGTCCAGCCCCGCTGCTTTCTGTGGATCTTACTTCCGAGTAAACCCGCACAGGCTCGGGCTGCCCGGCTGCAAGCCGAAACTTCCCCCCCTGCAAGTCCCCTCCGCAAGCCGTGGGCCTTTACTGCCAAGTAAATAGTAATGGGCTGCATTAGACACAAGACTGACAGCTGAGGAACTCTACTGCTGAGTCGCCCCCCCCCCGCCGCCCCCCTCTTCTCCCCTTGCCCCTCGTACCTTGAAGGCGATGGGCAGCGTCTTGTTGCACCTCCAGTGGGTCGGCAGGACGGAGCAGAGGAAGTTGGGGCTGTCGGTGCGCACCAGCTCGCCGGCGTGATCGGCCAGGACCTCCACCATGCTGCGGTCCGCGGTCCTCATCTTGCCCGCCAGGGCGCCGCCTCCGCCGCCGCCGCCGTTCTCGTGGCCAACCAGCGGCAGCGCGTCGCTCATCTTGCCCGGGCTCAGCGCGGTCGAGGGCGGCGTGAAGCGGCGGCTCGTGCTGGTATCTACGGGGATACGCATCACAACAAGCCGGTTGAGTGAGAAAGCTCCGCACGGGGCTTCGCGCAAAGCGGGGCGGGCGCAGCAACTCTTCGGCCGGAGGCTCTCGGGAGACCCACATAAAAGGAAAGAGCCTTAGGGGTCCCGCAGAGGAGCCAGTCCCGGAGTCAAGGCGGATCAACAGTTGGCTACGGCAGGGGGACGCTCGTTCTCCTGGTCCTGCCACACTTAATCCAAGCATCCAGTTGGCAAGCTCTCCTGGAAATATATTGCGCGTCCCTCTCTTTTAGAAGCAACAACAAAAAGAAGCAAGAGTCCCTAATAGGTTTGGACAAGCTTTTTTTCTTTTGGCCTTCTCCCCTCAGGAATGACCAGTGCTATGAAAAATCAAAGGCCCTTCCAAAATCCCACACACGGGGAGGAGAAGGACTGAGCAAACGGATCCGTTGCAAGCACCGGAGACAGGAGGAGGGAAGGGGCTAGCCGGTCCTTCCAGTAGCGAGTTTCCTGTCCTGTTGGGAGAGCAGGCTGCTCTCTCCCGTCCACCCACACCCCGCTCTGCTCCTTAAAAAACAAAAAAAGCCGCTTTAGAATCCGGATTTAAGCCCACCAGTCTCTGCTCGTGGAGAGAGAAAATCGGTTTCAGAACAATTTGATGGCGGGGAGGGAAGGGGTGGGGAGGTGGGGACAGGCTTTCACGGACGTGGCCTGAGGTTTCTCAAAGGTCAAGCGGCTATCACAGCATTATATACTGTACTTCATCAAATATTTACAGTCGGCTCTAGAGAGAGTTTAAACACAACAGAAATCCATTAATGTTCTTCTGCAGGAGCTCCGCTTCCCTGCCCCTCTCTTCCTAAAGCGGCCTTGAGAAACCCGGCCTCGGGGGGCTGCCGCGCCGCTCTCCGAAAGGGCCAGGAGAGTCCCGCGGCCGCGGCGCCGTTTCGCAACGCTTTGGCCGGGTCGGCAACGAGGGCGAGGAATGGAAGAAGAAGAAGATCCCGGCAGGTCGGGCGGCCAATAATGTGAAGGAAAGGAGGAGGGAGGGAGTCCATATGAGGAGAGAGAGAGAGAGAGGGAAGGAAGGGGGGGAACACCCCTCTGGTTTGGTCGGGGCTGCTGGTTGGCTTGTGGGTTCCCTCTGCGGTTACTGCGTGCAGCAACTTTCGAGCGCGCACTTCTGAAGTCACCCAACAGTCTGTGGCCGCCGGGTGAGTCACGCTGCCAACTTGGGGGGAAAAGATCTGAGGCAATCTTCCTCAGATTCAGCCGCCGGGGCCCGGCTGCTCAGCTATGGTTTAACCACAGCAGGTGGAGCTCCGCTTTCGGGACCATCGTTTGCTTTCTCTTCTCCGCGCCCCTCGCCCCCTCACGGCCTTCCTCTTTCCCTCCCCTCCTTTCTCGCGCCTCCAACTTCGTTACAACGCGCGAGGGGGGCCCGGCCGAGTTTCCGCTTCTGCCCCACCAGAAGACTAGCAGCACACGCGATTGGCAGTAAGAACAAACACAGGCACGCACACACGCACGCAGGCAGGCAGGCGGACGGGCGCGCAAGCGGCCTCAGAGTCAAGAGTTAAAAAAAGAAGTAGGAGTCGCTCAGACGAGAGAGCCTGCGCTCCTCCCAGGGTCCACGTTCCCCAAGCGGAAGGAGTCTTCACGTGTTCACCAGACGCCAACGGCGAGCTTTCCCGAGGGCTCCTGCCTAGGGAGGCCAGTCTCTCCAGCTGTGTGTGACCTTCTGTGAGGCGCTGTTTGTTTGCTCATGCTGGTCTCAAAAAGCCTGGTCTGTCTCTCTCTTTCTCTCTCTCTCTCTGCCCCCCCCCCCTCTCCGCGCGCCCTCCTCCTCCTCCTCCCTCTCGCCTTCTGGCTCTATGAATGGAGATTGACTGGAAATGAATTTGCTTTTACAGTAAGAGAGTCCGGAGGAATGCCATTCCCTCAGCTCTTTTGCATAGGGGAGGGCGCCGGCCAATCAGAGCCCTTTCCGGTATTCAGCAGGGCGCGGCTCCAACCCGCGGGCTCCTGGAATTGGCCTGCGCACCGCCGCTGGAAGCTACTGTAAAAAGCCAAAGGGAGGCCCGCGTGTCAATGGGACGCCGCGATTACCGCAGCGCGCGCGAGAAAGAACAAGCGAGCAAGCGGCAGACCTCTGGGCGGCGGCTGCGGCGTCTTGCGCGAAGCCTCAGAAAGGCGGACTGAGGGAGATGCGGGGACAAGAGTCGCGCGGCCCGCTCACGCGCCAAACGTTTCCCTCGTGCGTGGGTGGGTCCCCGCGGGACAATGAAAAGGGCGCGAAAGTAGCTCCCGAGACTCTCAGTCGCCTGGCTGGCTTCGAGAAGGAAGCTCACCCCGCACGGACCCCGAGCACCCGCCCACCCCCACCCCAGCCGGGCTTTTTCAACACTCAACCCACACGAAGCCTAGGCCAGGTCCCACGCAGTGACTGGGCTAGTAAGCCCCCTCAGCACGCGCGGCTGAGGGAAAGGGGGTGGGCGGTTTTCGCTTCTTGTGGAAATAAAGCGAGTTATATCGCCTTCAGTAAGAGCTGCTGCCTCCCCTTCCAAGTAGTATTATTTTGCCCCGATTCAGCATGTGAGCCCCCACAAAATGCAAAGTTCTGGGCAAAGGTTCGCCTGATGAATATTTGCCTATCGCACAGTTGTTTACCAGGATGGGGAAACCTCCCCCCGTTCGGGTGGTTTAACTCCAGTTCCCAT
Organism: Podarcis pityusensis; assembly: GCF_964106645.2. NCBI lineage: Eukaryota > Metazoa > Chordata > Lepidosauria > Squamata > Lacertidae > Podarcis > Podarcis pityusensis. The sequence continues at coordinate 53,643,994 of NC_138027.1, forward strand.
CTGCTCCAGCCAGCAGGGCCAAATATTTGGGACAAGGGGAGCTGGAGTCCATCCACATCTGCAGGGCCACAGGTTCCCTGCCTCTCTGTGTGAAAGGCTGAAGGGTCTGCAAGAAGAAAAAAGATGGCAGCCCTCCCCTCAAATGAACAGCGCACACTTCCAGCCTCCCTTTGTGCAGAGCGCGCCAAAGATTGCTATTTTACACTTTTCCATACGCTCCTGGATTAAGTGCACAGAGAGAATTTTTTTTAAAAGGTCTCACTTCCTTTCTCCTCTGATCTGTTCCTCACATCTCTAGAGATTATGCCCAAATTTCAATATGCAGTACATCACACTGCAGTCCATGTTCTTTCTGAGACTATAAAAAAATGCTTTGAAAAAGTTGGCCAGGGCAATCATAGTCACTGAGGCGTTTTATAGATCAGTCACACAGATAGTGGTGTTTTGTCAGACTTTGGCACTGCAGTGGAGGGCCCACACTGCAGGGGAGAAGTTATGGATCCATGGCAGTAGAGAGTGGGGAAATGGAGTCCCAGCTCTCCTCATAGAGAGCCAGTGTGGTGCCGTGGTTAAGAGTGGTGGACTCGTAATCTGGGGAACCGGGTTCACGTCTCTGCTCCTCCACATGGAGCTGCTGGGTGACCTTGGGCCAGTCACACTTCTCTGAAGTCTCTCAGCCTCACTCACCTCACAGAGTGTTTGTTGTAGGGGAGGAAGGGAAAGGAGAATATTAGCTGCTTGAGACTCCTTAGGGTAGTGATAATGCGGGATATCAAATCCAATCCCCCCCCCCGGCTCTTTGTCTACAGGCCTTCACTAAGTTCAATGGAACTTGCTCCCAAGTGAGTTGGGTCAAGGATTGCAGCCTTAGCTTTCTCACTTTTTCATTTCTAGAATGTATTGGAGTGCAGCTCCCTTGGATCATAAAATGTGCTCCAGAGTTGAACCCTAGCACAGCAGTTGGACTGGCTACCAGCTGTCAGCATGAGAAGCAATAGAGCCCCGCTAATAGGAAGCTGAACTCGGATCTGGGAGCCCAGGGGAGCCAAGGCTGACCGGAAAGAATTTGCCAAAGGCAATGAGCCCATTTCTGGAGTTGAACGGCATGGATCCAGGTCTCTCAATTAGTTGGATCACACGCTTTCAACTGTTGAGTGATGGCATGAGCCTTAAGATGCCAATTTTTATAAGGAATGCCAATTATTCTTCACTGTGACAGCTCCATATTACATTATGTTCCTGATTCCAGACTCAACAATGCCTCAAATCACCTTCTCTTTGATTTCTTCTTTTTCTTTTTTAAAAAATCTGGCAGTCCTGCTCAACACAGGCTATAGTAATCAGAACTATACTTTTGATCAGGCCAAATGAATTCATATACAGTACTGTGTCCAGTCTAAAAGAGATGTGCTATTTATATAATCTGAGGCAAAAGCACACATGAAAAGATAAATGACATTTATTTAGCACTCTGGCACTGGGTTATAGAGCAGCAAGGCATTTGGAAGTTTATGCTGAATGGTGGCTGATCTCATAGTGAAGTAGTAATTAGTGTGTTGGACTACAGCCTTGGAAGACCCAGGTACCACTCGCCACTAGGTTACAAACCTTACTGATCTTTTAAGCCAATCCAGGGCTGCCAACTTGAATAAAATATCATGAGGGCCCAGGTGACCCATGCCCCCACATAACTGATCACATGACACATAATCGATCACATGTGCATGCACACCATTTGAATGGGAATGCCCATCAACTTTGTGGGGGCCCAGCCCCCTCAAATATTTTATTGTGGGGGCCAAAGCCCCCAGGCCCCTGGGAGTTGGCTCCTATAAGCCAGTCACTGTCTTGCATCAACACTGGGTTGTTGGGAGGATAAACTGGAGAGCCGTATATGAGCTCCTTGGAGGAAATGTAATAAAATAAAAATAACAAAGTGCCATAAATATAAGCTTTTCTGCCATGGTTCTTTATGAAAGTGAGTGTAATGTAGTGGATAGTGCTGGCAGTGGTGTGGCATGGGGGATCAACAGGGGCAATTGCCCTGGTGCAAAATTGTTAGGGGCGCAAAATCCCAACACCCAGTTGTGCCTCAGTACAGCTGCATGTTTCCATCGCTGGGCCCCGCTGATAACGGCTTCTCCATGCAGACCAGGAAGTGACCTACCCAGACAATGGAACGACTCTTCTTTTGTGTTCTACACACCCTTGGCACACCCTTGAAATAACCTGCAGTTGAATTCCAGGATATGTAACAACTAGCTAGCAGTGCATTTGTATGAACCAGGGCTGGGGAACCCTTGGCCCTCCAGATGTTGTCGGACTGTTGCTCTCCTCATCTGCTGACCCAGGGCTAATGGGAGTTGGAGTCCAACAGCGTCTGGAGGGCCAATTTCCCCCACCCCAGACATAAATGAATGGAATTTCATGCATTAGTGGAACCAGCCTGTGAACAAACTCTCTTTGCCACTTGCCACTTACATCAATGCTCAGAACATACCTAGGCACACACCACAAGCCCATGTCACTGGGGCTTTCAATCCCTCGCCCCAAATTTCTCTGCAGGTAGACAGTTTCTTAAGCTTAAGGGAGAAAGCAGAAGGTCCTTCAGAATTGGATGAGGATCTCATCTTTATTGATCAGCTTGGTGTGTTGCTTTAAATTGTAACCAAATGCTGCAGCTCAGGAGAGGGAGAGTGCTGTTGCACTCCTGTCCTGCTTGTAAGCTTCTCACGGGCATCTGCTTGGCCACTGTGAGAACAGGATGCTGGACTCGATGGACCTTCGGCCTGATCTAGCAGGGCTCTTCTACAAACTATCCTATTTGAGTGTGTGCCTCATCCCTAGATGCTTGCATTAAAAGGCTGACACATTTCTGGAAATCCTTTGGGCCCCTGCAATTTCTTCTCTGTAACTGAACATTTTACCCCACTGTATGCTATCTTCACTTGCTGACAGGTATCTTGGTCCAACCAGGACTATGATGCTGGTGCTCCTCCTACCCCCTGGCACAGATTAGCTTAACTTATAGCATGCAGTGGGATGTGGGTGGCGCTGTGGGTTAAACCACAGAGCCTAGGACTTGCTGATCAGAAGGTCGGCGGTTCGAATCCCCGCAACGGGGTGAGCTCCTGTTGCTCGGTCCCTGCTCCTGCCAACCTAGCAGTTCGAAAGCACGTCAAAATTCAAGTAGATAAATAGGTACCGCTCTGGCGGGAAGGTACATGGTGTTTCCGTGCGCTGCTCTGGTTCGCCAGAAGCGGCTTAGTCATGCTGGCCACATGACCCGGAAGCTGTACGCCTGCTCCCTCGGCCAATAAAGCGAGATGAGCCCCGCAACCCCAGAGTCGGTCATGACTGGACCTAATGGTCAGGGGTCCCTTTACCTTTACTATAGCATGCAGTTGTTGTTTTTTCTAAAAAAAAAAAAAATGTTTAGGGGTAGTCTCATTTTCCTACTCATTTGAAATACTGCCCCTCAACAAGGCCTACCTTAGATTCACAAAATGTTTAGGATATGCGTACCCCTGCGTACCCCCAGGAAAAAATACTGATAGCATGAATAGATCAGAGTTTTTCCTCCCGTAAGAAGCCTGGGCAGGCCAAATATAGCGGGGTGGGGGAAGAGGAGAGAGAGAAAAAGGGAAGATTCCAACTCCTGCTTTTCTCAAATTACCGGGGATCACGGAGGCAAAGCGTGTATGGAGGGAAGAGAGTGGGGAGGAGGAAAGGGGAAACAGTTTCCCAAGAAGGGTAAAAGGCACGTTAAGTTAGCAACGTCCGTTGCACAAATCTGCAACATGGAAGAGAAACCGCAGGGGTCTGGCGCGGGGGCAAGGAGGAGGAGGAGTGGGCCTGGTGCAATCGCAAAGAGGAAGCGGCTTTCTCTTCGAAGCTTGTTGTTTCCTCGGTCGCTGGAGCTGCCCGCAGTTGCATTGCGCAACCGACTCCGGAAACCTCTAGCACCAAAGCAGCCCGCTTTGAGCAGCATCCAAAGCCTGGCCGGGGCTCTCTTGCTGCAGGGACGCGGAGCGGACGCTAGAGGGCGCCCAAAGCCCTTGGCCTTCCCCTTGCCGAAGCACTGGAACAAGTGCCGCGGCCCGCAAAGCAGTTTAAGAGAGAGGGAGGGGGCCGGGACAGTCCCACCTGCCGATGTCCCCCGAAGACCCTGTCGCTGCCTTCCCCTGCTTAAACCTACGTGAGCTGAACGGGTGTGCGCCGGCGCGATAAAGCCGGGCAGAAGCACACTTTGCTCTGTCTCAGCTCTGCATAGATCGCTGCGCTGGGGCAAGCGCGGCTCGCTGGCTCTCGCCCTGCCTTCCGCGCACCAGCCCGGACAGATGCGCCTCCCTCGCTCTCTGCAGCCGTGAAAACAAGCCTGGCGCGCACAAAAGCCCGCTGATTCACCCGGCCGATCAGCACACGAACTCAGCCGGATGGTGAGCAGCGTGGCATCTAAATCTCGGGAGGCTCAGCCTTCATTCTCGCCCCAATCCCTCTTCCCATTGACGAATGTTGCAACTTGGAGAGGTTTGAGCACGGCTCCTCCGAGCTGTCATCGGGGAGGGATCAGGAGGGCGGGGAGCAGATTTCAGGTGCGATCATGACCTTTTCTCTATAAGATCCCTTAAACCAGGGAAAGAAAGAAAGAAAGAAAGAAAGAAAGAAAGAAAGAAAGAAAGAAAGAGACGCCGTCCAATAACAATGTCTGCATGCAAAAGTGCAAAAGAGCTGCGCCTAGATTTCGGCCCCTTGACAGCAGGCCGTTCATGGCGCACGAGCAGTGAACGTGGTCAACTGCAAGTTTCCACCAGTAATTCTAGACTCTCTGGGGTTCCCAGGTTTAAGGGTGCGGAGGGGAGACGTCTTTAGAGGGCCACGTGCGTCCTGCCTGGTCTACCTTCCAAACGCGGTGAGCCGTCCGTGCTGCGCCTAGGGTGCCTCCTGCTTTTTCTGCTGAGTCGGACCCTGGCCCTCTGCCCCGAAGGCACCGCCGCTGTTCCTTTCCACTGTGCTCTTAAGCCCACTTGCTAACGTCACTGGTGAGCCTCCCTAACCCTTCTCCGAATAACTGTCTTGTTCATAACTGATGAATCAAGTTATTCACGTCAAATTAAACATTACTGTCGGCCCAGGAATGGCAAGTATTTCTACAGAAGCCGGCTGGGCCTCGCCCTCCTGGACCAAAGACAACAGGACGCCCGGGGTCCCACGTTCCCTGCGTGCACACGATACCTTTAAAGCGCAGTCGATGCGCAAAAAGTTATGGGCACTGTGGTTCACCCCTCACAGAGAGACCATCCCCAGCAGCCCTTATCCCAACTCCAGTGCCCAGAATTCATTGAGGGCGAAACTTGCTTCGAATGTGCTTTGCCTGTGTACGCAGGGCGCTGCAATCCGCGGTGCCTGACGGTCTACTTTAAGTCAACAGAGGAGTCCATGGGTTGCGCGGACTGGAAGAATAAACCGAGTGGAACCGAGTGCCAAATCGTGCCCAGTCATGTCCGGTTTCTTGGAAGAGTACTTTAGGGAGATCAGGAAATCAACCCAAGATTTTTTTAGGTAAAGCGGCCGTGTGTCTACACGGAGATGGCCCTGGAAGGTAATGTGAGGATGGGCTGTCAGCTAATACAGTTCTTCGTTTATTCGCTGGGGGCAGCGTTCATTTTACATCCTGATCCTAAATATAAGCAGCCCCCTTAGCTATAATCCTATACACGCTTACCTGGGAGTAAGTCTCATTCAACTCATTGAGGCTTACTTCTGAGTAGGCATGTTTGAGGGTGAGCTGTCAACAATGCCCCAAGCGCTTCAAAGACGTACTCGCAGCTATTATCACTACTCTAATAACCGTAGAGTTATCCTCGAATTTTTGGGGGTGGGTGGGCGGGCGGTAGAGGATGAAAGATTAATGACTCAGGCGACATTTGAGCAGCGGTTTTTCTGGCCTGTTCATCGCCCCCGCCACACACGTCCCATAGTAGGAAGTGCCCTCGAATTTACTGGCAACTCATCTTAGGATCCCCGCTCAGCCGCCCCTCCAAATCTTAACTCTGTTTATTTTCGAGAGACATTCCCGTTGATTTAAAGGAGGGTTTTCTTCTGCATTAGGATGCTTAGGACAGCAGCTTTGTTTTTTGTTTTGAAAAAGCCCATTCTGCAGGCACCAGAGCTTCTCCTGCACGGATAGAGTTCCACGCCATCAGCACCACATCTCCCCTTTTCTCGCAGGGCAAAGCCAAGGCCGCGCCGTCGTCCTTGGAAGAGGACCTTCCTGGGCCGATACCAGCGCAGGGCGCCCCCGAGGCCCCCCTTTTCTCAAAATGCGTCCCCATAAAACCCACTCACGTGGATGGGAAGAGGGCGGGGAGGGAATTGTCTGGCCTCTGGGGGCTTATAGCCTGCGCCCCAGGTCAGGATAGGACCACCCCTTCCCCGCTTGACCTAAAACTGCGGAACAGGAAAGGATCGGAGTTCCAATGGGAACTTTGTGGGTCTGAGGCTTTTGGCGCCGCAAGAGCCGAAAGGAGCCGCCAGGGAACTCGGTGCGTCTGGAAGGAAGAATCCTAACACGTGTCTGAGCCCCTTACAACTCCATCCAGTCGCTCGCCCGCAGCTTCTCAAAACCTCTACGCCCTTTATCATTAGGAGCTGAATTAACGCTTTAAAGCCTGGACGGTCCCTAAACACCTGGGTCCATCGATCCTGTAGATTTCAAGTAAGTTTTCCTCCAATTGATTCTGGTCTTCCTGCGCTAGAAATTAACAAACCACGTCACCACCTGCAACAACCTTGCGAGGTAAACTCGCTCAAGGCAACCCGCTGAGTTTAGCGGGAATGGAAAGCCAGCCCCACCCATCCTCCGCCCCCAATGCGAGGGCGACCCTCTGTCCGGGGCGTGCTCCCGCCACCCCCAAGTCCAGAGTTCCAGTTTAACTGCGCCCTGTGCCGATGGCTTTCCAGGGGATGACACGGAAAGGCCGCACAACTTTCTGGTGGATCGCAAAGCTGCGCAGCCCAGTAAATTTCACGCATCCAAATTGGTTACCTATACCCTCCCCATCCACCCAGAACTCAGAAATGGCACGAACTCTAATACTGGTGGATTTCGGAGCTTCCTTTTCCGTTGATTTTAAGCGAGAATTTAAGACACTTAAACAAAAAACCCCAAAAACCTTCCTTTCTTTTTGCAGGCTAGGAACGGGCTTTCTCAAAAGAACCCGGTCGTTTTTGTTTTTGTTTTTGAATGGAGTGGGGACGTATTTCAGTAAACCAGGTGTGGAATCGATGGCCGTCAAATAAGTCGATCCCAACTGGCGAGGGTGGAAAGGGGACCCTGAAAGATTTTTGCGTTGCATTATCCTGACGCTATTTACCGGTAACTTCCGCGCAGGTTTGCGATGGCCGTGGATCCGCCGCGCAAGCCGACTCGGGCGACGTCCGCGGCTTAATCGACACGTTCGCGGCCCCTTTTGCTGACGCAGATTCCCAACCCATTTACTTGCAAAGTATCTCTCGCTGATGTCATGAAACTTACACCCAAGTAACGCGGATGGAACCCGAGTCGAAAATGATTGCTTTTCTGAATCTGGACTGCGATATTTAAAACCCATATTCATCCTGTTTTATATACTGTATAATGTAGCATACACACAATAAATACTAGTTTGGTTTATTTTATTTTTTTAAAGAAACCCTCTCTTATTTAAACCACAAGCTAATTGGCTTTCTGTTCATGGATGCTAATTTGCTTTGTTTCCTTCCTTGATTTCCCAGACAAGAACTAAACGGGAAAAAACAGCAACTCTAAATGGGAATGTTCAGGAGGATGTCATTTAAGTTATAACCATACAGTATTATGATACATGGAGGTGATGGGTTTGCAAAAATCTATGGATCGTGCGGAGTTCGTGCAGAGCGATCCTGTGGAGGTTTACTCGGCCGTAAATGGCTTTAACTTGGAAAGAACTTGAAAGAGTATTTGCCTCCTTTCAGGGTTAATTAACATGATCAGTCCCATCACACATATTGGACGAATGTTCTCCGATTATTTTTGTAACACTTACTGAACTTTACTTCGTGTAGAACAAAGAGTCTTGCAGCACCTTGAAGGCGGAGAGATTTATTGTGCCGTAAGCTCCCTAGAGCCTACTTTGCCTAGTCCACGGAATTTCATGCCACAGTAAATCTATTAGTCTTTTAAGGTATCATAAAGACCCTTGTTTTTTGTTGAAAAATACTTACACAAAAGTTGTCACTTCGGAATAGCGTGCTTGTGGAGTCTAGCCTTTTAAGGCTGTTTTATTTCTTTTTAAAAAATGGTTTGTGACTCACCTAAAAGTTTAGACACGTTCTTAATTTTGTACTTTCTCTTTTCATTCAAGCAGAAAATCCCCGCTCTCTAATGTAAAGGACAGGAAGAAAATACTTCGTTTTAGAAATGCTTTAAAAAAGATATTCAGAGATTTTCCTAAACATTTTGCCCGAAAGACAGTTATGCCGCGCAGAGGAAAATAACGAAGGAGCTTGTCTGAAAGACCCCGGGGTTTCAAGAGAAGAATGAACATCAGTTCCCCGGGGGTGGGGGTGGGAGTAACCCCAGAGTAGATCGAATGTGAAGGGCTCTGGCAATTGCGAAGCCGATTTATAAATTTCTGGTCCACACCGAATTCACAACCTGTCCTTAGGAATGCTAAGTTAGCTAGGCAGATCCTCAGTCCGATCCTATGCATGTTGACTCAGGAATAGGTCCCAGCGAATGCAATGCGGTTTATCTTCACCCTCTCTTGCTCAAATAAGGCTGCACCCCTATGCACACTTAGCTGGGAGAAAACCCTATTGAAATCGGTGGGATTTCCTTCTGAGTAAACATGGATAGGATAGGCTTCCTGAGAAGCGCGTTCCAGTTGCTTGCATCGGGGTACGGCGCTGAAGAATGCCGGAATTGTGGGCAGGCGGGTGGGGAGGAAGCCGATCAAGATCCCCATTTCTCATCCAAGGAGTTGACCCCAAAGGCAGGAAGCAGCCTCTTGCACGATTGTTGCCCCCCCCCCATCCTAAGCTCCACTTACCCGAGTCTAACTCACACAGGTAGAGTAGAAATTTACACCCAATAATTCTATCTCAAAACTGTGAAGGAGAAGCGTAGCTATAGAATAGACCCGCAGCTCTTGCGTTTGGGTTCGCGCGTGGAATCAACCTGCCCTCGCCTTCCATTTTAAGGACGCAAACCACAGAAAGCAGCAACCCATGGCCGCCGATGGGGACCTTTTCCCTCCGAAAGATCATAGGGGCTGGGAGAGGGGCGTTCTCTATTCCGATCTTGGTGATACAGTGAAGAGATAAGTCTCCTCCATCCCCTCTGTTGTCTGCACAGAAGAACCGACCTCCTCCAAGCTTAATAATAATAATTATCATAATCACAATAACAACCATAACCTACACACAAGAAAGGTAGGTCTTTGGAACATGGAATCGGAGGTGTAGTTTGGCCCTGACCATATTTGCATGTACATTTCCAGTTGGTTTATGCGCAGAAAGCGGAAGAGGAGAAAGTCATAGAAGTCTGCAGGGGGGAAAAATGTCAGAAAAGCCACTTCCGGATTGATAGAGGACACGACCTCCCAAAGTAAAACAATGCCTCTGAAGGGCAGCACTTTTTGCTGCTGTTTTCAATGCAAGAAGCTATCACCATCTATCATGAAGATTTGGAGGAGTTGAGTGTTTTCCTTTTCAGAGAGAGGAAGAGCAAATTGCAACTCATTGCCCGAACACTTTGCCTTTGCTGCCGCGGCTCCTTAGCCTCCTACCCGGCTCTCAGTCTCTGTTTTATTACAGCGGAGAAGAAACCACAGCTAAAATCTCCGAGCCATTAAGGAATCTTTCTGTCACAGAAGATTACTCGGATGCAAAGCATCCAGCTTTTAGGTAACAAAGTTAAGGCAAGGCTTTGGAAACATGAGAGACCAACAAATAGGGCATGTGGCAAAGAAAAATCAGAAAAGGGAACACGATTGTAATGGAAGCCCCTGTTCTGGTCTGCCAATACCACCAAGGGATGTGTTGCACAGAATGGGGTCCTTAATGCCATTAAGCTGGCGTGTGGCATTGGGTATACTTTACAGAAGCAGCAAAGTAACTTATCCCTTGAAAATGAGAAAACCAGAAGACAAAGGGAGAAAAAGTAAAAGAACCTCTTAGTGACATTTCCCCCTTCTTGGAGGTTTTGAACAGTTGTTCCACTATATGCACGCTTGGGAGGATGTTTCTGGATCATTATCAAGGGCTCCCCAGAAATGCATCAGAGTTCAACCAGTAATGGCTGAGAAGCGTTTCTCACCCCTTTGATCCGCAGGGAAGCAACAAAGAACCCTCTCAGATTACTGTGGTGCAAGGTTTAGTCCATTCCTCAAAGTGCATGTGCCCTTGATTCTAATCTAGAACATGATGCAGAATCTTCTGCAAGGTGCTGGGGCTCTGTGGCAGATGTGCAGCGAAGGCTTTCCAACGGCAGAAAAATTTGAAGGCTGCTTTAGGATTTTATTGTTAGGATGGATCAGTTAATCCAACACTTTTACAGCCTGCTCTTAAATCTTTGCCGTTAGATCTTTCTGTTTATGACACTGGCGTAAAAAGATCATGGTGAAGGGGGCATGCTGGCAAGCTCTGAGGTCCTGCACTATCATAACTATTATGCCATAGTCAGAACACATTACATACAATAATGCATTCCCACTGCAACTGTGGTATTTGAGAGAGGTGAAAGGTACTGAGAGCATATGGCCCATTGGGCCTCAGCGACACAGAGCTACAATTCAGTTTCATATAGTCATAGGGCTGGTGGTTCACACATGAAATAATTTAGCTTTTCATCTCTTCATTACTCAAGACTTGGGGCCTGGTTCAAAAAACATGTCCATCACTTGATGACTGCAGCATCCACTGAGGTCTGTCTATTCTTTCTTTCTTTCTTTCTTTCTTTCTTTCTTTCTTTCTTTCTTTCTTTCTTTCTTTCTTCTATCTATCTATCATCTATCTATCTATCTATCTATCTATCTATCTATCTATCTATCATCTATCTATCTATCTATCTATCATCTACCTAACTAACAATCCATTCATCCACCCACCCTACATACACACTCAATGTTCCATACCCCCTCTCACACAATGCATTTCAGTGGAATCGCTTCCTGCATACAACCCTAAATGGGATGTGATATACGGGTGTGTGCATCATTCACTTGCCATTTTTTAAAATCAAAAGCAGCCCTTTCTTCTCCCACCAGGGCAGATCTTCCCTTTCCTGCCACCCCCACCCACCCTTTGAATTTCTGACATAAAACTGAGTTTTGTACATTCTGGTTTATGACAGGAAGGAAGGAAGGAAGGAAGGAAGGAAGGAAGGAAGGAAGGAAGGAACCCCAAGGGTTGGTGTCATGCTGTTCAAGCCAGAAGTGGGGGATCCACAGCTGAATTCTTTTTGGGGAAAGTGGTTGGATGCTGCCTGATCAAAGCAGATCAGGCCAAATCAAACATCCAATTCTCTCCCCACCTCTCTCCCTCTTTCTCCCTCCCTCTCTCAAATACACACACACCATATTCTCTTACTCTTCTCTCATACTCATTCCCATTAATTCACCCCTCCCTCTTTCTCCAGACAAATCTTTCATGTGCTCTTTATGAGGCATAACAGGTACAATCTTAGACTGATCCTTAGAAGGAGCCATGTTTTGCTGAGGCTATTTGCAATATCTTCCCCACAACATCAACTGACTACATCAGAGAAAGGGTACAAAAGCCGTACCAAAATCCACATTAACCACGGTCGACGCCACTAATGCATCATCGCAGCCACAGTCAAAGCCACAAGTTAATCTCATAAACTGTTTCTCTTCTACTTAACATTTCACCTGCAACTGACTACCCAGTCACTCTGCTGCTGCTGCTGCTGCTGGCTCAAATGATGTATCTTTGGCTAGTCATATTTAATAGCCATTTCCCTGTATGGATCAGCTTCATCTGTTTGACAGTAGTGGTGTATATGCAACAGGATTTGGAGGAAGTGTGTGTGTGTGTGTGTGTGTGAGAGAGAGAGAGAGAGAGAGAGAGAGAGGGACAGAGAGAGAGAGAGAGAATGAATGAATATGTGACATGCCTGGTACTGGGTAAGGCTTGCAGTAAGCTATGGAGATGCCAGGAGGGAGAGAAGAATGGCAGGAGGGGTAGGAGAAATTGGAATGTGTCATGGAAGGTTTTCCACAAGTGAACAGTAATGTGAGATCTATGTTAATGGATGAGGGGAAACTGGGAAAAGCTATAATGGATGGAGATATTTGGGGCAGCATGCATACACACGGGATGCAGGAAAGGGATATGGAGTGTGTGACACAAAGAGAGGATTAGGAGTTGGAGAGCTACCTATGTCACCCTACAGACTCTGACCACTTTTGGCTGTGAACCTGATGGATTTTTCCAGTTGGTCAACAACCCAACACAGAGATGAGTTCCCTACCCATATTCCATTACAATATTTGTGGTTTCATGGAAGGCTTTTTGAAAGGATTGCTTTTCAGTCACAGAAGGAAGAGAGTATGCATGCTCACAAATAAATATGTTAAATGTAAACATTACTAAGGTGCAGTCCACTAAGACCTCCACACATTTCAATTGACTTACACAAATCTCCCACAGAAAAAAGCTAACATCAGATCTGAGTACAAGCTGTACTTGAGAAACTGCTCTGTAGCACATGGATCCTAAGCATGCCTATATAACAGTTCCATTCATTTCCATGAGTCTTACTTTTAATTGATCTTGATTAGTGATAGAGTAAAGGTAATTCCATTCCCTTTTCATTTTTATTTTACCTGTAGTATTTTTCTATTGCTCACATCCCTTTGGATCCCCTACAGAGCCTGTGTTAAAATCAGCCATTTGGAGAAATGGGCTATGAGACATTGGACTCTTTAAGAACCAGGGCTAAGATAATGAAAGTTCCACTGTGAGTATGGAGAAAATGTGAATTTCCATATGTTGGACTACAACTCCCATAATCCTTGACCATTCGGGCTGGGGCTGATGAGAGTTGGAGTCCAATATCAGGAGGGGTTCTACTATGTGGTTAGACACTTTAAAATCCAGTGTATGAAAGTCCTTTGGCTGACTGTAGGGGTATGTATGTGTCATCTGATGTGGGCAGAGAAGGGTTAAACCTCCCCTCCCTGTACACCCTGTTTCCAATGAGAATTAGGCCCCATGATTAGTATTACACTATTATTTTTTAAGTTCCAGACGTGGTTATTTACCACATAATGAAAGCCATGTCTAGCTTGGCCCTCATCAGTCATTCAAGTCAATGATGCTCTGTTCTTTATGTCTTGGGATGTTTGAGAACATATTTTAATTGCTCTTTATGGATCTCTCATCTCTGCAGTAATTTAGATTGACCAGAACAGTTTCCATACTGGGCACTGGTAGTCTGTATTACAGGCCTGTTACCCCCGAAGTGTGTGATGGAAAGCTGACTTGAAACTAGCAGGACTAACTGAGAGTCCAAGTGGGCCCTCTCAGTTTAAACCTGGCTTCACACAAGCCCACAACAAACCTTCCTTGACTTTGATGGTAGTAGAATTGCAACATTTGGGTCTAATCTTCTATCCCCATCTGTCAAAGCTGTGATCTATGTGCATGAAAGTGAAGGAAGAGATAGAGTCTCCTATGAATAAGAGACGGGAATCTCAATTTCTCTGAGGAAGTGAAACTCCAGTGTTTTTGAGAGGAGCTTAAATGAACCATTGCTACCTTCTTATCATTCAGTGCATTTGCTTCCTAACATTGATAGAGAGCCTGATGGGTAGATACAACTTCTGTTCCCTGATTCAAGTGGATCTTTTGTGTTATTCTCCACAACATCCAGAGACAGCCCTGTGTAGTTTGGTCCATTGTGGAGGGGGCAACCACTTAAACCTATAGTAGCATGCAAGCAACCACAGTTTCACAAAATAATGAGTTGGTCCCAATAGACTATCAAATAAATTAAGGTATTAACGCTATAGAGACTTACCAATGTTGTCCAGGGACCTGAGCATGCCCAGTGGGAATTTAAACTGACTTTCTTTGTAAAAGGCTTCTGCGCAACATCACACACCTTTAAAACACGCTTCTGAGTTTGAAAACCAGTATGCCACACATGATGTGGACAGTCATTCTTAAACTCAGGTCCATAGTTATACTGGGGGTCTGAAGAACCAGTTGCATTGTTCTCTGTACTGTGGGTATTGTCCTTAACAGGGTTGCTCCTGACTTGTATTAAAGCAAGGAAGAGAACCAGAATGCTTGCATGAAGTTAGGTGGGGAATGGTCTTGCAAACAGGTCTGGGAAGTCTGGCGTTGGATCTTCTGCATGGATTTGCCACAAAGCAGCTATTATCACTCTTCAGTGAAGAAAAGCAGAAGCAGCCAAATGAATTGGCTCTGGGTCTTGGCCAGGCTAACGCATAGTTCAATGGAATCTCCAACTGGGATTTCCATCCTGATTCTAAATAAGTTCAAGGTATTACAAACAAAACAGGGCTGAAAAGCAAAATATTTAAAATAAGCTCCTTTTATTCCCATCAGCCTGACTTCTGTACAATATGCTTAAGTCAGGGTTATAAATTAGCCTCAGTTCAAGCGCATTTTTGCTTAATCTAGGTTGTAAACACACTTTTCAGCTTCAAAAATGGCAACGTTTTAGTTGCAACCTAAATCTGGCACTCATTTTGTATGCATGGTGTAAAAATATGAATGAGAAGTATTTTAGAACGTAGCCTGCAAATTAAGTATTAGGATCACAAAACTGAACTTCAACAAAGCAGAACAAACTGAGCAAATTCCAGCTGTTGTTTTAAGTATTACACAAATAACGCCCTGCAGTTTCAGTTTTTCCTGATATCTATCAAAAGAACCATTTGAAATTCAGAATTCTGAGCTATTGATCCAGAATAATATTTATCAATTGAAATGTAAATGAAACTGCCATAGGTCATAACTCACCTTTTGTTCTAATAATGTTTATTATAAGTGTATATGTATTTCTAAAAAAATTATATATCTATTTATCTATATCTATATATTCACCCACAGAAGCACTGTAGAGCATATGCAATGTTCTCTTATGCTGTTACTTTCACCGGGACCTAATACTAAGTTCACACTATACACGTCTAGTAAGAAGTAAAGCCAAATAAGTTCAATGGACTTGACTCTCAGCCTTACAGTGCAAACCTATGCATATATACTCAAAAGTAAGCCTTATTGCTTTCAATGGGCTTTGCTTTCAGGAATGTATGCCAAGGATTGCAGCCTTAGTGTCATGAGCACTGGTTTTGATACTTAGCACATGCATGGCCTCAAATTTAAGACATAACAGATTTCTAAATACATATGTAAGGACAAGGGAATTACAAATATTCAGTACTTTGAATGGGATCAATATCTTTAATCTATTTAGAATTAACAGCACAAACCATCACAATGGGGTTCCCCAAAGGCAAACAACTTGAACTTGTAATTTTAAGAAATCTTTCAAAATATTCTAGTTGTTAATAAATGCAGAGCTAGTTTTCTTTAGCAGTTCCACTAACTGAAAGCCATTCACCAGATCAGTCAGTCCCCATTATTGTACAGCAACAGAGAATTTTCTTTTAACAAACGCATCCCATAGAAAAAAACAAATAAGCATTTACCAAAGATGCCGGTCATTGCTCTGTTTTTCCTCATCAGATACACGGCCCAGGATAGAGGGGATGGCATGCCAAACTGTCCATGATTCATGGTCACCTTCAGTAGGATGAGAGCCAAGCAGGGTTGCCAGACACAGCAAACGACCAACAAAAACTAAAGAAGATGAAGGCAGCTCTCTCTCTTTCCCCCTTCCCTCTTGTGCTACCCCAGAGATCTTTATTTAACACAAGCAAATTGAAAAATGGCATGCAGTCATGCTTAGTGTGTTGTTTTTCACTAACCAAACTCACAAGAGACTTCACTTCTTTTTTTGCCTCAGGCATTTATAGACTAGTAATTTTTATTTAGCTACTCAAATGATTCCCCCCAC
Source organism: Podarcis pityusensis (assembly GCF_964106645.2). NCBI lineage: Eukaryota > Metazoa > Chordata > Lepidosauria > Squamata > Lacertidae > Podarcis > Podarcis pityusensis. The sequence continues at coordinate 53,660,090 of NC_138027.1, forward strand.
CCCACTGTCCATTGGCCAATTAGAGTGGAAAGGCTTAATTGTGAGAGGTTTCATTTTGGTTGGTTAAAGTAAAGATACACACTTTGGATAAGATAATGCGCTATTTTTGAGTTATTTTCTTTGGGAAACTTAGTGTCTTACATCGACAGAAAGCAGGATTGTCATTTTTCGGTGGTAGGCTCATTATCCCTTCAGTTCTTATCATTCTCAAGACTGGATGCATTTCTGAATGATATATTTTTTAGCCTGAACAGGTGAACCACATAAAGAATGCTGATAGTGAATTTTTGAGGCCAATGTAATTCAATAGGTAAAATAGACTTTCACATAGTGGATACCTCTTAACTTGAAATCTATGGGGCTATGGTCCTCCATGCAATTCTGCACATTTTCACTGAAAACCTATGAGCATAACAGCTTCTTAACAGCAGGATCCACAAAGCAATTAAGATGAATTCTTAAGGTCATAGTTAGATCCCTGCTCAGGTTGCATCTAGACTAGACTACTGCAGTGTGTTTTATTTTGGGCTCCCACTGGAGACTTCTTGGAAATTTCAATTAGTCCTAGCAGTTACAGCTGCTGCATTGCTAACTGGGACTGGCAGAACTGGACCAGTTGGTGACCCATTTCAGAACATATGTGCTTCCTCATGAAGCTACCTTATTCTGAGTCAGACCATTGCTTACCATAGATTAGGGATGGGAAATCTATAACCTTTCAGATGCTGAATTCCAACCTCTATCAGCTCCAGCTAGATGGTTACTGGAATAATGCAGTGCCTAAGAACATATGCTATGAGCAAGGAAGCCTGATTCAAAATCTCACTTTGGAAGATTTGGAAGAAGATGGTTGAAGATGATGGGAATTGTTTTTCACCAACATCTGGAGGGCCACTGATTCCCCAATCATTTTCTAGGCAAGTTCATATGTTTGGGGGAAGGACCATAGTTCAATAGTAGAGCACAGTATTCAATCCTTGTTGTCTTTAGTTGAAAAAAGCCTACACATAGAGCAGATGATATGAAAGGCCTCTCCCTGGTACCCTGTGGAGACATTGGCAATCAATGTAGACCAGTGGTTCCCAAACCTTTCCCTCACATGGACCACTTGAAAATCGCTGATGGTCTTGGTGGACCACTTAGTGATTTTTCTGCCTGTAGTAGCAAATGTAGTATCCTGTTCTAGATACTATATCACTTTTGATTGTGTCTATTACTTCTTCTATTTCTTATGCTGTATTTTATCAGATTACAATTTGCATTCCAAAATACAATTAAAAGACCATTAAAATTAATAGGAATATTTCATGCAGACATGCTGTGGGCCACCTGAACAAAAGTCATGGACCACAGTTTGGAAGCTCCTGGTGTAGACAATGGACCACCAGCCTGACCAGGCACAAGGCAGCTTTCTATGCTCCTATACACACTTGCTATGCACAACCAGGGCCACTTGTCCATTGCTGCCTTCCTTCCTGGTAAAGAAAATGTTGCATTATTTTGCCTCCTGGATTTTTAGTTTCTTTCTCCCCTGCATTAAGGGAAGAAAAGAAAAACATATTTGCAAGAAATATTCTTCACTTCCCCAGGAAAAAGTATGGGAGGGAAAGGGAAAGGAGGTGACATGCATGATACCACACACATCCTCCGCTATCTTTATATCAGTTGCATAATCTTATGTTGCAATGTTATTTAACTGTAACAGAAAGGGTTATTGAGGCCTGGGGCAAAAGTTTTTGCAACTATATAGCAAGGTGTTTCCTGGGTTTTCAGACCCTGTGGTTCAGCAAAGGTGCAATAATAACCCATCTGGTAAAACCGAGATAAAGCTTTCCTCAGGGCTATGCTATTATCTTTGAGATAACTAGGCAGGCCTTCTACTTAAATGTGGGATTTGGAATTCAGAGATCCTATAAGGTTTTTTGTGTGTGCTTTCTCTAGTTTCCCCTATCATGGTCTTTCGATTTCAAGCATATATTTTGAGAATGCATATGCAAGAATATGAAGTCAGTGCACAAAAATCTCATTGAATAAGGTCAGGAGTACACCATGTCCTTTTCTGAGATGTACTTAATATGCACAGACTTCCAAAGGTTATAATAAAAATAATAATTATATTATTTGTACCCTGCCCATTGACTGGGTTGCCACTTGCCCTTCATACCCTTATTCTGGGTGAATTTGTCATTATTTGCTGCTCAGGGCACTCCTGAGAGCCAGTGCACTGTAGTGGATAGAGAGCTGAACTAGGACCTAGAAGACCAGGATTCAAACTTCAATCAGCCATAAAGCTCATTGGGTGACTTTCAGCCAGTCACTTGCTCTCAGCCTAGCATACTTCGCATGATGTTGTGAGGATAAAATGGGGAGGAGAGGCACGCATGCCCCCTTAAGCTCCTTGGAGGAAATGTGAGATATAAATGTAACAAACAAACAAACAAACAAACAAACAAACAAACAAACAAACAAACAAGGTACAGTGGTACCTCGCAAGATGAATGCCTCGCAAGACAAAAAACTCGCTAGACGAAAGGGTTTTTTGTTTTTTGAGCTGCTTCGCAAGACGATTTTCCCTATGGGCTTGCTTTGCAAGACGGAAACGTCTTGCAAGTTTGTTTCCTTTTTCTTAACACCGTTAATACAGTTGCGACTTGACTTCGAGGAGCAACTCATAGAACGCGGTGTGGTAGCCTTTTTTGAGGTTTTTAAAGACTTTGGTGATTTTTGAAGCTTTTCCAAAACTTTCCCGACACCGTGCTTCGCAAGACGAAAAAATCGCAAGACGACAAAACTCGCGGAACAAATTAATTTCGTCTTGCGAGGCACCACTGTAAGCACCGCGAAGCCCTTATTACAGCTCTCTCTTCCATTTATTTGCTATATCTAAGGGCCTCAGTTAAAATGAGTAAGCTCTGCCTGTCCCACACATGCTGGTGATTCACATCAGCCACAACAGTAGGGAACAGCACGATCTGTTCCCACAGAACTCAGATTATCAAACAGTAGCTCAAATAGCAGTACAGCGTTATCTCTGTTTACGAACTTAGTCTGTTCCGGAAGTCTGTTCTTAAAGTGAAACCATTCTTAAACCGAGGTGTGCTTTCCCTAACGAGGCCTCCTGCTGCCAGTGCCCTTCCACCGTTCGGATTCTGTTCTTAGACTGAGGTAAAGTTCTCAAATCAAGACACTATTTCCAGTTTTGCGTAGTTTGTAAACCAAATCGTTCTTAAACCGGACTGTTCATAAACCAAGGTACCACTGTATTCTATTCCTATAGAAACAAAGCATAACTAAGGTGATAATATTGTGCAAATCATCAGCATCCACATTACTACCCCCACCACATCTCTGTCATGTTTTGTTTCACTGCCAAGGGACTATAAACAACAACAACAATTTCTGCCATTAACAACCCAACTCTGCACAACCTTGCTATCTGGTAATGGGCTGTTGCTGTCAACAGAGCAAGACCCCTCAGATTAATACTTTATGGTGGGTGTATTCTGCAACATGTAGTGCATTGACAGTGGATTTATTCTGCTTTGGTTTGTTCTGCAGTGCTTCCTTCAGCGCTGTCTCGAGGGGCTATCGCACATCAAAAGTGGGACAAAAATAAAGCAGAACACTTGTGGTATGAAAAGTTAAGGGATTTCAGCAGGAAGTTATGTGATATGCACTTGATGGTAATGAAGCAGTATGATTGCCCCAAAACTTTTGCAGGTGCAAACAATTTTTAAAGTAGAAACACATACGACTGCCTCAGTAGCATCATGAATACACAATTCACCATGAATACACAATAAAAAGGATGCCTGGAGAGACTCACAGCAATACAGGCTGTTATTCCAGTTCACCATTCATTTATTATATTTGCATCCCATCTTTCCAAGTGATTGTCGAAGACACCTAGCATTAAAATATAAAGCCGCACACCAAGGACAAGCCTATTAAAAATCCATAGTGTAAACAAATGAACAGAAATCCACTTTGCTTTGGGTGTATGAACGAGTCTGGAATTGTGGTCAGCTGCTTCGAATAGTGTAGCTGAAATATGAAACAGCACATGCCCTTTTCATCTAGCTATAGAACAATTCACTTTATAAGCTTGTAAAGGTTCCTTTACACAACACCAAATTTATGGGAAATCCCCATGAAGGTTATAAGATGTGACGATCCTACCTACAGCTCTCTTGATGCATCTACATGAGCTGCATTGTTACTACATACCTTTGTTTTGGCCTAAACTGCCAGCTGGCATCTCCCCCCCCCCTCATTCATTGATTTTACTTGCTTATTTAAGACCTTTCCCCACCAGCTGCCCTACAAAACAACATAATAGCCCCATAATAACATTTTTTTAAAAATTATGAACATTGTAATCATAAAACATATCACAAAACATCACCGCTACCACTGCTGCCAACTCAGACAGCCATTGGAGGAAGTCATCAGTGGCTGCTAGTTGTGATTGTTGTAAAGCACTTCCAGTATCAGAGGCAGTAGGTCTCTGAATATGAGCTGCTGGGGAACATGAGTGGCAGTGGGCTACTATGCCCATGTCCTGCTTGTGGGCTTCTCATGGGCATCAGGATGGTGGGCATCAGGATGGGCATCAGGATGGTGAACAGGACCAGGTAGGCTTTTGGTCCAATCTGACAGGGCTCTTACTCACTTCTTAATGCAGCCAGTGCCACATAGGTTTAACGGCTCATACCTTCAACTGATGGGATGCGGGTGGCGCTGTGGGTTAAACCACAGAGCCTAGGGCTTGCCGATCAGAAGGTCGGCGGTTCGAATCCTCTCAATGGGGTGAGCTCCCATTGTTTGGTCCCTGATCCTGCCAACCTAGCAGTTCGAAAGCATGTCAAAGTGCAAGTAGATAAATAGGTACCGCTCCGGAGGGAAGGAGCGGTGCTGCTCTAGTTCACCAGAAGCGGCTTAGTCATGCTGGCCACATGACCCGGAAGCTGTATGCCGGCTCCCTCGGCCAATAAAGCGAGAGGAGCACCACAACCCCAGAGTCGTCCACGACTGGACCTAATGGTCAGGGGTCCCTTTACCTTTACTTTACCTTCAACTGAATCTGGGACTTTTCCAGTGCAAAGCATATGCTCTGCCAGTGAACTAACAGTCCTCCTCAATGGAATGGCTATTCTCATTTAGAGGTTGCATTTAGGCTGAGGGAGAAAAGTTTCCCTTTCCAAACTCTGCATCTGGGTTGAGTGTCCATCAAGCCCTCCCCCCCTCCCCACCCCATCATGCAACCTGTCTTCGTTATGATGCCACACTCTCCAACATCACTCTTTCTGCCTCTGTAGCCTATCCAATAATGTTGATTAGGCTCCAGGGCAGAAGCAACGTTTTGCACTTTCTTCGAGGACAAGGTTTCAGTTTGGGAGAAAACTCAACCTTACTTTCTTTAATAATTCAACTGGCAGTATTGTGTAGATACTCTTAACTGCTACTTAAAAGTAATTAATTGATTTTCTGACATATCAGTTAACAATGTATTGCACTGACATGAAGTTGTGATTCGGCTGTTGATTGGGCTGGATGACTAGATGCATCATGCTCAGTTCAGGAGTTTCGCGCTGAAGGCACTAAAAATATTCACCTATAAAAGGAAAGGAATCTGAAGGGTGCTGTTGTCTGAAACTCCTTTAGAGTTATCTGCAGCTTTAGTTGAAATAAAATATTGCATTATTATTTATAGCATGTTGCTAGTATCTATATACCCAACGGTAGGCTTGGCAATCCATTTCCTATCAGCACAAGGGGCCAACCACTACTGCTTCTCTCTCTCTACAGACACCCAGGACAGGCCTTTCAATCAGCATTCCTCTCTGTGGTCCTCTTGTAGTTATAAAACAGTGAGGGACAGAAATGGGTATGGAAAAAAATGAGGAGGAGCACTGTCAAGCAAAGGGCCTGTTTCCCACTTTTGGCCACTCATGACCATGGGGCTGTGGACCACTGATGTGCCCCCAGAAAGTAGTAGGATATAAGCATCATATCTATGCAATGTGACCTTGGGCCACTGGACGGAGACCAACTTGTACCCATTCATTGTCCAATGAAGGAACAATAGTAGGGAATGTGCTTTTTGTAGTTTTAAGTTGTTTTAAACTGCTTTTTAATAATGTGCAATACAGTGTTTTAACATACACTCTGTTAGGATGAAACATAAATACATATAGTAAATCGATATGTCCCGATTTCAAGCTTTGGCTTGAGAACTTTATGTGTTCAGCAGATACCATGACGTATTTAAGCTTTAGAAGAAAGATAACCGGGAGACTCTTGGCAGCTTCAGTAAATTCATATTCAGTGAGGTGTTTAGGTTAGGACTAGGGGAAGTCTGGAGATAAAAAAGAGAGAGAAGGGAACGACTATCAATAATTAATGCCCCCTGCAGATGAGAGAAAGTATCAAGATTTTGCTGAAGTCATTGATTGATTTTCTGACACAACTGCTGAAAAGGTGCAGAGGCAGGCACTCGGAGTGAAGTGTCAGATAAACGATCCATTGTTAAATGGGATTCTGCTGTTTAGTTACTAACACAGTTTGGTGTTTCATTGATTACAGCTGGAGGTCTGTGTTAGGCCCTCACAGTGGCCGATATAGGCCAAATTGACAGGCAGCTGTCAGGGTAGAAAACGGCACCATAACCAAGTATTGCTTTTTACAGGCAGTTCTACAACAGTAGTGTAGAACTGCCTGTAAACCCTTTTCGAGAATTTCATAGAAGACTTCTTTGAGCAGACTGCAACAGAAGAGAAAATCTCACTCTAGACATTTATTTCTTCCAGATCAAAGTGCTGTTGGGGAGAATTATTACTGTGCCAGACTTCCGTTCACTGTTTATTATTATACTGCCTTCCCCCTCAAGGTCTTGAAATTAGAAACTGTACATTATAGGTATGGGTAAGAAGAAATGCTGTATCAGGCCCATTTCCACCAGGATGATTTTTCTACAAGAAACTTCCTAAAAACCCATAACCAATGGGTCCTGTCGGGATGACTTTTCAACAAGTATGCATGCAGTGATCACTCACTGAAATACACACAGAAGATAGACACAGTTTTCCTGCACACCCCTGTTGATATTTTCACCCCCCCCCCATTCTAGAATCTCCTGATCTGATGTTTTGAGAAAGGAGGGGGTGGAAACTGTTCTTCTACTCTTCCGCTCCTGCCTGCCTGCCTGACTCTGTGTGTGGAGAGAGTCTTATCTATGTAGTGACTAGATGGCTGAGTGGGAGATATAACACTCATGCAAGCCAGCAGTTCTTTAGTTTGTAGTAGCTATTAGAAATAAAAGGAGTTATGCTTCACAGCTAGCGTCCACGTCATTTATACTCTGCAGGAGTCTGGTGCTCACAATGCAGAGTTGTGGGTCCAGTGCACTGGGACCTGCTTTCCAGGATTGGAAGGTCTCTGAAAGTGATCCAGTCGCCTAGCCCAGTCGGGGCAGAACCAGTTATTGAGAACGGTCGCTGACATCTGTTGAAAGGTGTACTGACAACCCCCAGGATTACATTGTACAGGAGAAAAATAAGTCACTATACAGTACACCTACCGGCACCAAACTCAACACTTCCTGAAAAACAGGTCGTAGGGAGAAGATGCCTTTCAATAGATGTTCTCAGTCATTATACCTTTGACTTTGTTCAACGCTGTATACATAATTACTGAAACATGAGGAAAGCGGTGTGAATTCATGCATCACAGAGAACTTTATTCCCAATATGCAAAGGAATTAAACAAAATCATCATTAAGAAGTGGATCTAATTACAGCATTGGGATGAGGTGGGCGGGGGCAGATTTGCCCTCAATGGTCAGTTGCTTTGTGTACAACTCTTATGGAATTCAAAGTCACCAGATAGGGGCCTTGACTTGAATATCCCTCATCCCAGCTAGCCGAACTCTTAACACAGACAAAGAACTGAGATAGTTATGGGACAGATCAGAAGAAAAAGAAGGCAGTGTATATGCCTCTTCAACACAGTACTTTAGTAATTCAGTCTGTTTCCTACTGTTGCCAACTGGAGTGCAGCGCAGAGTGGAAAAACATTTGTGAGCTGCCCCCACCCCCAGTTAAATTGCAGCCCTCCTACCTAAGTCAATGGAAATGTCTTATTGATTTGAATGGAACAGGCATGTTTCCTGGTCTCTTGTACCCAATCACTCTTTCCTACTGGTGTCTGAGCAACATCTATTATGCACAAGAACAAATATTTCCAGGCACAGAGAATGATCCCTATTTTACAAGCTTACTCTATGAGATCTGGTAAGAAGCATTACTGTCAGTTATTGCAGCCCTCAGAACTTCTGCTTTCCAATGAAAAAACACACAAAGGAATCCAGTGTTTTCTACATTCGCTGAAATGATAGCAAATGGCTGTTGGGAGACTCTATGCAAATTCCACTCAAATGTTCCAGGTTTCTTACTAGCTAAGAGCTTGCCATGTGACATTTCATCAGGCAATAAAAGATAATGCATTTTCCAGGGGGCGGGGATGCAAATCTCAGAGGTTTTATTGTAGGCTTCTATTGTATATGGTATTATGAATCTCTCAGGTGAATGTAAATTCAGTATTTCAGAGCTGTACTAAAAACAACTGAAAGAATTATCACTCTGCCATATAAGCCAGGGTCTTTGATGCCCAGTTTTTAAAAAGGAAACCTACCTTATAAAGTATATATTAGTGGAACTGGACTTCGTTCATTTCAAGGGGTTAATAACGGTATACAGAGGGTATGGCATATGCAATTTTTTACCACTATCTTCTACACATAAGCATGACAGGAATAGACAGTGCTAGGTGTATACCATGTGCTATTTTAGCATTTGTGTTTTGTATATTGTGCTATTTTGTATATTCCTTTCTGATAGCTGCTATTTGAGAAGAGTCTTTGTTAGTCTATTTTTGATGATAGTATTTTAAATCAAAGACAGGGTGGTTAGTGTGCATTTGTGTGTGCTTGCGTGCTCTTTACTTTAGTCATGTTCCTTTTTTGGCATTATCTGGTGCAATCTCACTTTTAATTAAATGTATGCTTCTTCCTTCGGCCTTAAAAGGAAAAATGAGTTGTCTGATTCTCAGAAAACAATTCTTAATTATCTGCCATATTTGTTCAACATAATCAAACACGTGACTCTGGGGAAAAAATCATAGTAAGAAAATTTATGTGTGTGAAATAGTGAGGGTGCCACGTTATAGCACAAAAAGTTATAAATTTTGACAAACCCTTTTACAAAATCAAATTTTCTAGGATTCAGGTTTGATACCAGGACTTAGCCAGGCTGTTTTGGCAGAAGCTGCTTGAGCTGCATCTCTCCCAGTTTGGGCTTTTGTTTTTTTTGCTCCCATCTTTGGATTCAGCTTTCCTATATAACAGTCCTGCTTTAGGTCAATTTTCTCAAGTTATTTGTTTCGGCCTCTGTATATAGTTTGTGGTCTACTTTCTTTGACTCTCAGGTTGTGGTCTACTTTCTTTGACACTCAGATCCACTAAGTCAAACACAGCCCACCATCAGTGCATTATTGTCCTGCAAGCTTTTTGGCCCTGGGGTACAGTTCTGGCTTATCTCCTACTTGCCACTTTAAAAATCTGCAGTTCACTCAGCTCCTGCTTCTTATAGGCAGACAGACCACATGGCTCCCACTAAATCACAATGCACAAGTTGTGGAAAGCTTGTTAACTACCAGGGGAGTTGGGCAATTCTGGCGGTCAGTAGCAGTCAGTGCAGTGCAGCTGCAGTCTTTACCTGATTCGCCGCTGCATAATGGGCAGAGAGCATGAGGGGGGTGGCTGCAGAGAGGCTGCACAGTGCAAATGCCCTGGCAGAGCCAATACACTGCTCCTGTCAGTGCATTTGCACCTCACTGACCTAACCACACCTCCTGTGACAGGTATGCAGTAGCAACTCAGCTGGAAGGAGGTAAGTGGCACAGTCCCACGAAGCTGTCAGCTACTGCTGTCAGTCATTAGTGCTGTTATAACCCCATCTTCCAACTTCCAAAAGGTGATAACAGCACTCATCTGATTGGATGCTCAGAGCCACCTGTCAATCAGAGCCCCCCCCCCCGGGTTCAAAAGCCATTTAAAATGGAATGTTGACAATATTCCTTTGCCCCTCATCACCCATATGATCACCCATGATGCTGCAATACTCATGAGGAGATCAGAGGCCTAGTTGAAAGTAGGTGCCTAGGGTAGTTGGAATATTAATCTTCTTTCATGCACTATTCTGCCCTTCCTCCCTAAGCAATATTCTTAATAGATGCTGTTAGAATTGGCTGCTAGGGTTTGAAGCATGTTCATGGCTGCTCCTGAGAGATTGTGTTCTTCTCACTGTGACCAGATCTCTTGGACCCATGCTACACATTCATGTCTAAGGAGAATGCCCTGTTCTTCAGGAAGGCACAGATGGAGCCTGGATGCTCCCTTATCCGATTAGCCTTGAGAATTGCCCTTGTCTCAAGGTCAAGGGAAAAATGAAGGGCTGCATACAATACATGCAAATGAAGTTTTGGATATGGGAGCTACTCCTGTTCCCAGGCAGGGAGAGGTGAGGTCTTGGGCTCTCCACTACAGAAACTGGAGATTTATGGAGCCTCTTGTAGATCACTGGTTGTATTTGGAATGATGGATCATAAGATAATCTTAAAATATCCCTCTGGAATCACACTTGGCTCTCCAACTTCTGATGCTCATAAAAAGCAATATTTCAGATTTCAGCCAAAGGCAAGATTTAACAAGGCCCACTCTTGGATATGTGCAGGATTCAATTGTGAAAAAAACCAATGACTTTTAAGATAGCTTGTTGTGATTATTTTCGCTTTTAAAAACCCACAGAATCTAGACCAATGGAATATGGCAAACTGGACCCTCTTCTCTGAAGCAAAAATATGCATAGCTTTTGACATATATACCTTACATATTGGTCCCTTTTAAAATGCTTATAACAGAAGTGGTGAACCCCCAGCCCATGGGTTAGATGTGCCTTGCAGCAAGATTTGATTCAACTCTCTGGGTCACTTCTGAATTCTCTATTGTGCAGCAGAAGGGAAATGGGACTCTGATGTTGTACAAAGTATACAATTATGTCTCCATCCTCTGCATGAATATAAGCTCTTAAAAGATCCAAGCAGAGGGGGAAATATCTCAGCAGACTTGTGTTCCTTGCAAATATGAAAAAATTTGTCCATGCATTCAGCAACCGCATGTATGCAATTTTTGGGATGCAATTGCATTTTGATTTTTGAGGCTCTGAATAGTTGCAAGTCAGAGCTTAGAGTTTAGTTTATTTGCATCCTTCTGCTGGGATTACTGAGTTTTATTTTACTTTTGAATAGTCAGAATAGTTAAAGGAAGTCAGAGAGTTTTCCCTTGAAAATTGAAAAAAAGTCAGTGACAAAAATGGAAAGTGAAACATGAGTGGAATTAACTATATACTTCTTTCTCCATGGGAAATAGCTGTGTGTGTGTGTGTGTGTGTGTGTGTGTGCGCATGAGTGGGTCTGACCCTGTACTAGGAATGCAAGAAGACATCATTTTCCGTTCTGCCCTGTATTAATCGCATCACTTTATTCTGGACTGTTTCCATTCTGGTGCAGTTCATCCTCTAACAAAAGCTACACTATTCATCTAGCTATCCACTATGGCAAAACTCCACCATTTACGCAATTTATTTATTAATTAAATTTCTATGCTGCCTTTCCTCCAGGGATCACAGAGTGGTTTACAATATAAAAACACAAAATGTGTTTGCATATGGAAAGTAGTAACAGAATTCCCTGGACTGATTTCTGTTCTGGATATGGGATGTACATGCTCCTGTTTCTGTTTTCTTAGGAATTCTGGCATCCCTAGCCCTGCCCATTCCTGGAATGCAACCCTCTTACAACTTTCCATCTGGAAATGCAACCCTGGGCCCAAAGAAAAAAATTTCACCTTGGTTTATAATGAGGTACCTATTCAATCCTGAAATGATGTAAATACTGAAAAAAACAAAAGTGAAAACAAGCGTAAGGTTTTGGCTTGCCATGTTATGACAAGTAACTATCTTGTTTCCATCTTCCCATCAAACAGTGGATATGGATCTGGTGTCTCGTCCTGCTGCTGATGGTAATACAGCAACAAACATGGTACTGATGTGCAGATTGCTTCCTGGGGTAGCCAATGTGTTGCCATTGTTACCTTCCAGCTCCCATCAGCTGGCTTGACCAGTGGCCATGGATGAGGGGAGTTGTACCTCAGGAGATTTTGAGGGCACTCTTGAGCCAGCGCATTGAAGAAAAGTAGCATTCAAACTACCCTTAGCTGAACTCAATGGAAAAATTAAATTAAACTACTCCTTCTCCTTCTTTTTGAAAGCAATTGGCTTGCACCCAGAAATACTAAGCTGTTGTGCTCCTTACAATGAGACAGTCAAAGTTATGACTATTTGGTTTACTGCATGCCTTGAATCATGAAAGTTTATAGCCATTCTAAGGTTGTTGCTTTATCTGTATATCCTATCTGACCATGGAAAGGCTTTGAATTACTGTAATAGAAGCCAGGCAATGCTATTGAAATATGGGTACACTTAAATGGTACGCCTCTTTGATTTACATAACTGGTAGTCTTGGTTCATCTTCACTCAGGATAAATTGGAAGGGGGAAAATGAATATATATATATATATATATATATATATATATATATTCCTCTGGTTGTTTATTTATAAACATGTGACATTTACCTAGAATGGTTTCTGAGAAAGAGTTCTATCATTTCCTTAATATGTTTCCTATTAGCGCTTATCTTGGCTAAATTTAAACTTTTCTGGAAGAGAGACCAAAAACATCGTTAACTGTTTAAATAACAAAATACAAACCACATGAAGCAATGGAAGTTGCTGGCGCAAAATCTAACAGTAGTGCTTGGTAGCAAACTTGTCTCCTGTGGCACAGATGTTCACGATCGTAAATGGAAATAGAATCTGTACTAACGCAAGAGAGCTTAGAAACAGATTAAATGTTAGAATGATGTATAGGCCCCAGACCTGACTTATCTTTCTTAAACAACCAAGTTTGTTTTAAAGAGCATTAGTGTGTCATTTTTTAAAATGTAAAAAATAATAATCCTGTACATAACAGTAGCAAGAAATCTTTCTCTCTCTCTCTTTTTCATTTTCTCCGAACAGTCTAGAATTGTTCCTCAACCTTCAGGCACTTTTCTAAATGTAGTCTGAATGGTTAATTATTGCCAGGTCTCTAGAAAAATGCTGGGTTGCAGATACTTGACTTTAAGGCTCTGGAAGCATTAGGGGATGGATTTAGAAGAGCCCCACAGAGTACTTTATAACTCTTGGGCAAACCCCCTTGGTTTGAAGATGAACCTGTGGTTATTTGAACTCGAGAGAAAGCTACATTTTGTTTCAAGAGGCAACATGTTTGCTTTTGATGTGAAAAATAATAACCAACATATCCATTAGAGTTGAGCAAAATCCAGAGGGAGCTACGGACCCCGGAGAAAAAGGGCTTTCCCCACTGACAACTTTTCCACACCCCTTTGCAGAAGGATGCAAAACTGTCTATAAGGGAACATTTGTTGGGATAAGGAGAGGAAACACTTCCCTGTTATCAAAGCAGCTAGGCTGATATCAGAGGCGATTTTAGGGTGGTGTGACTGCTGCGGTCACATTGGGCACTGCGCTGCAGGTCCCCCCCAAACAATGCTGTAGAACGGAGTACAATAGATGAGGTGGGGTGCTGAATTTTAGCATCACACAGGGCACTGTTGAAATTTGAGAGCCCCAAGTCTGCCACACTGATATTCCCTCACAATGGGAAAACCATAAAACTATACACTTGGCGTGCTCTGGTCCATGGGGTCACGAAGAGTTGGACACGACTAAATGACTAAACAACAACATACACTTGGCTGTGTCTCTGAATGTAAGGAAGTATCCAACATGGTGCCTAAACAATGAGAATGAGTTCCTTTTTATCGCAGTAATACGGCCCAGCAGTGAAAGCTTCAAATTTGACCAGATTTCTAAATCTTTTTTCACTTCCGTCCAACATTTTTCATAATTATCTTTAAATAAGTTCCCATTTTTGGCTGTCATATTAATCCCCAGATATTTCACTTTCTTAACCACAGTCAGACCTGTCTCATTCTGAAACCTCTCTCTTTCAATCGGCGTTAAATTTTTCTCTAAAACCTTAGTTTTTAGCTTGTTCAGTTTAAATCCTGCCACTTGACCAAATTCTTGAATTAATTCTAAAACCCTTTTAGTGCTAGATTCTGGCTCCTGTAACGTCAATACTAAGTCATCTGCAAATGCTCTCAGTTTGTACTGTTTGGCTCCGACCTGTATACCTTTAACCAACCGGTCCCTTCTAATCATATTCAGCAGAACCTCCAGGACCGATATAAAAAGCAGTGGGGAGATTGGGCACCCCTGTCGTGTCCCTTTTTCTATCTTAAATTCTTCCGTCACCACATTATTTACAATTAATTTAGCCTTTTGTTCAGAGTATATTGCACCTATACCATTTTCAAAACCTTGGCCTACCCCCATCCCCTGTAGGTTCTTCTTCATGAAGCTCCAAGAAATGTTGTCAAAGGCTTTCTCCACGTCCACAAATATCAGAACTGCTTTAGTATTTATATTCACTTCTAGTTTTTCCAAAATATCAATTATATTTCTCAAATTATCAGACAAGTGTCTTCTTTGTAAGACCTGGACTGGAGCTGGTACACTGGAGCCCAGATAAAACATGGGCTGTATTCCCAAACACTACAGATATGAGTTCCTTCTTTGCCCTAGACTGGGGTAGGCTGTGACAAAGCATGATTTATTTCAAAAAATAAATAAAAGAGAGGGAGGTGTTTGGTTAAACCTCCTATAATAGCAGTTTTCACAGCAAAAGCCTTACTTTCTGAAACCAGTCTGCTGGTTTTTTCTATGTATCTACACAGTGGTGGCTGGTTCCTGGGTGAAACTGTGTTTACCAGCTTTTGGTGCTGGGGGGCAGTAATGGAGGCAGGTGCTGCCATAACCAGCAGTGTGCAAGTGCATGGTTGATGTCGTCAGCCTGCCCACTCACCTCCTCGACCACATCCTGGCTGCAAAAGCCACAGCTCCCCTCCGGTGGCTTCCGTGTGGCAGATTATTTTTATTTGTACCAGCTACGTTGAGGGTGCATTACAAAATGTGGCAGTAGCCACAATAATCTTGACAGTTTATATGGCGAGACGAAGGGCTGCTTCACACATTACATTTTTAGACGTACATTTGCACATCTTTCCTGAATGTCAATACAGAAATAGAAAGACCTACACAAGTTCATTTGCCTTTAGTGTGGTCAAACAATAAATAAAGAGCAACTGGTTGCAAAAGGCCTTGCTCTGTCTCTCACTCTGACTTTAGGGCAGCATGATGAATTCTCTCGAGAAGCAACAGTGCAAGTGATGGGAGACTGAGAAAATATTGGCGGCAGAAGTGAGTACATACAGTATAAAGTCACTTCAGTGCCATGCTGCTTACATACATGCTTAGGAACCAGTTAGATGCACATCAAAGTAGCACAAAATCTCTTTCTTCTGCAGCCTACAGCTGCAATCATAAAACCACTTCCTTTGTCATCATCTTCCTTGGAAACGTCCTTGTAGCCACAGCCAAATACAAAGGGAAAGACCATTAAGGATAGCTGCTTAAGCATGCCTAATTCTTTGCTGGCTTTTGACCCCAGTTTTCCAATTTCCTACATTAAAATTGGTTCCTCATCATCCTGGATAAAAGTGACTGGGGGGGTAGCCAATGCCACAGAAGACAGAATTGGGATTTAAGTTTACCTTAACAGATTGGACAAAACTAACTAAGTGAATTTCAGCAGGGACAAATGTGAGGTTCTGCACTTAGGCAGGAAGAACCAGCTGCAGAAATATAAGATGGGAATACCTGGATTGCCAATGAAAAGGATCTAGAGGTCTTAGTAGACCAGACCACAAACTTAAAATAAGTCAACAGTGAAATGCAGCAACCAAAAAGTTAATGCTATTCTTGGCTGCATCAACAGAAATATAGTGTCCAGATCAGGGGAAGTAATAGTACTGCTCGATTCTGCCTTGGTCAAACCTCACCTGGAGTGTTGTGTCCAGTTCTGTGGACCACAATTTAAGAAGGATATTGACAAGCAGGAATGTGTGTAGGGGAGGGCGACCAAGATGATCAAGGGTCTGGAAACCAAGCCTTGTGAGGAATGATTGAGGGATTGGATATGTTTAGCATGGTAAAGAGGAGACAAAGAAGGGATATGATAACCATCTTTCCGTATCTAAAGGGCTGACACATGGAAGATGGAGCAAACTTGTTTTTTTCTGCTCTGGAGGCTAGGTCCTCAACCAATGCATTCCAGTTACAAGATAGGAGGTTACAACCAAACACCAGGAAGAACTTTTTATCAGTAAGAGCTGTTTGACAGTAGAACAGAATCCCTCGGGAGGTGGTGGACTCTCTTTCCTTGGATGTTTTTAAGCAGAGGTTGGCTGGCCATCTGTCATGTATGATTGAGTTTCCTGCATTGCAGGGGGTTGGACTAGATCCATGAGGTCCCTTCCAACTCTACAATTCTATGACAGAAATACACATAATTTAATAGACTTTATACACACTTTTGTTACTAATGCATTAGGAAGAAGGATTTGGACTGCATATTCCTGCCAAATACATTTGTTTCTACAAAATACAAATAGACTCAGTTCACTGCACAAACATCTTATGGTATTTTGTGGGGTTATTCATTCAATCGCAGCTAAATGAGGAAATCTAAAATATAGCAGCGGGCAATATGAATGTTGTGTGTGGATGTTCAGGAATTATATCAGCAAGCACACGATGCTCTGCAGTTTATTGCAAAGAAAGACATCAGTCCCCCACATACACCCACCCAAAAGCCAAATGTCATAGTGAGCCCACACCACACCAGCATTTTCCAATAGTTGAAACAGAAACATAAGGCCTAATTTAAGTTCATTAGACTGAATCAAAGTAAAAGTCTGTGTCAATTATCTAATGAGCAGATTCCACCCACACCCCAGTCACATTAAAAATGCATATAGATTCTCTGGATTATAATGATTATTGTTTGCAACACATGTTAACCAAAGAAAATATAGCAGAAGGCAAGAAAAGACCCTTAATGAACAGACCCAGCAGAAACAGATCTGGAAAAACAGGTTTATATAACCAGCTTCTGAAAGTGTAACTCAGTTTGTAAGAGGAATACCTGCAAAAGTTTGTGGTGGTGCAAAGTTGGTCTATATATCATGTAACATATATACAGATACTAAAATTATATTATGTACGTCTTATTTCAAATCTAAAATAGTTAGACATGCTTTTGAAGTTGGTAAATGAAAAGCCATATATCAGTTTGCTGGAAGGCTTATTGAAGGCAGGTCAGGTAAAGTAGCATATTTGCATTTTCTCATTGATTCTGTGTCTCCAGTCTAACATGGTGAAGCTCGAATGATGCTACCAAAACTCAAAATGAGTTTCCGGTAATAGCTTCCATCCAGCAAGTTTTTAATTCTGGAATGTATTATGAGCCCTGACATTGATCTAATGAACTTTAAGATTTTGTAACTGATTCAAGAATTAATTTGCATTTCCTGCACCTGTGTGGTCTGCGTGGTCAGTATGACTAAGAATCCGAACTCAACCATCTCTGAGCATCCTCAGCCGTTTGTTGCTAGAATCCTTTGTCTGAAGGAAATTAAAACGCCCTGCTTGCAATGCACATGTGCATGGAATGATTTTGCCTTCACCCAGCATTAGTCAGACTGGTGTCCTCCAGATGTGTCAGACTACAATTTCAATCAGCCCCAGCCAACATGGCTGCTAAATGGACCCATTAGCACCCAGTTTATCCCAGTTCTACATGTGGATGGGACATTCCTGTGCAGATTTTAAAGGTGAAATCCTTTTTTTAAAAAAAATTGCATGGAAACACAACAGTTAATAAAAGACAAAGAAAAGAAAGAAAAGGACTTATGAAGTTATATGAGGGATACCTCCATTTCTCTAAAATAGCTTTCTTTAAAAATTAAAATAAAAAGAGGCAATTCAATTGCCCACAGTCTGGAGTAGCACTTTAGTCTGCTTCCATAGCCACTGCCTGTGGCTCCTACTTCAGGTCATTTTATGATGCTAAACAATGCCCATGTGATAACTGCCAAAAAACAGGGAAGGAAGCATTGCGACACAGGAAGTCATACTGCATGGGGGAAAACAGAACACCATACTATGTGCGCCACATTCCCAAGATGCACTTTGGTGCTTGTGATACCAAATGGCATCCTTTACCTTTGCTGTCATCTAAAAGCCCTAGTTATGTTTCACTACTTGCCCTTGGAATGTCGCTGGAAGAAATGTACACAGGAAAGAAAGCAACTTCTTGAACTTATTGCTCCACAATTCTCTGTTTGATTGCTCAACTTTGGGTTGCCATTTTGTTATGGATTCAGAAACCAGCTATCAGAACATGTCAAACGATAAAAAAATTGAATTTTGACTTGGACATTTGAATTCTGCGCTGAATATTTGTAGAGAAGCTTTGACTGTGCTTATGGGAGAGAGTTCTCGTTGCAAAGTCAGAGAATTGGAAGGAAATGTGGAGAGGGCAAGGGGTGGAAACTCATTTCAGAGCCCTTCCTCTGCTCCCCAAATGCACAGAGGGCAGGGGAGGACTGCCCATCATGGCCCTTTCCTTCCTCTTGTGCAATGATAATGATATGGGGGGGGGAATGCTTCTACAGGGCTATAGTGAAGTCCCATTTCCATAAATGCAATACCTAGCGAGATCTACACTCTGCCTTTCTACCATCAATTATCTCTGCAGTGACTTATTACCCTTATCGTACTTAGCCTAACAACAAGCCCAGTGATAAGGATGATGGATGCGGAGGGCTGCGTAAAACACTAAGTTTCATTCTTTGCTTCCTCTATCTCTCAGATTGCTCATCGGGCTCAGATAAATGCCTTACCAAATATGTGACACATGGTCAGAGAGGCTTAATATGAAAACAAAGTAACATCACAAGCAGTTCCCGTTTCATTTCAGGATCGTATGTCGGACAGTTTTCCCTTTTTCCATGAGCTATTGCGTTTTGGTAGGAAATGAACTGTTTGTGACCTGCTGTTCCAGCACACTGATATGAGGAAACCTTGCTGTCAACAGACTCTTTTAGAGATTGTGGGGGTGGAGGGTGGGGAAATGGCAGTTATTCTGCTTCACCCAAATAAATATTTTGTAATTCTGAAGCACACAGAAACTGCATCCAGAACTTCAGACCCTTCGCAGAAATGTACTGTGCTTTGAAGTACTTTTTATTATTAAAACAACCAACTTCTACTTTAAGAACGTGGTATGCTTTGAATGTTTGAAAAGCAATTGTCACATTGCAATGAATGTGAGAAGAAAAAGCACAGACCACCCGAGCCCAATTCTTTATGTGGACATTTAATCTCTTTTCCTCCAACATCAAAGCTGGGGGGGTCTGACATCCAATTGGATTTCCCCATGTGACATTTCAAGTTTGTTTTCTCTTTCTCCCCCCCTGCCTTTCATTTGACCTAATTAATGCTGGATTATTAAGGAATATGCTTCCCTCCTTATGAAGTGGAGCTACCCTTTCAGCTGTATATTTTTTTTACTGGTTTTAGGCATATGGGATTTTCCTCCCTTTTGCGGCTCTGCTTAACAAGTGGAGCAAACCTCACCTCTTAACTTGGGAAACCGAAGGATTTAAAACAATACCCCCCCCAGCAGATTTCTAAGACCTGCTGGAAGAAATAGCAAGCTCCCAAATTGTCACAGCGGGACGCGGGTGGGGCTGTGGTCTAAACCACTGAGCCTCTTGGACTTGCCGATCAGAAGGTCGGCTGTTCGAATCTCCATGAGGGGTGAGCTCCTGTTGCTCGGTCCCTGCTCCTGCCAACCTAGCAGTCTGAAAGCACATCAAAGTGCAAGTAGATAAATAGGTACCACTCCAGCGGGAAGGTAAACGGCGTTTCCGTGCGCTGCTCTGGTTTGCCAGAAGCAGCTTAGTCATGCTGGCCACATGACCCAGAAAAACTGTGATCAAACACTGGCTCCCTCGGCCTGTAAAGCGAGATGAGCGCCACAACCCCAGAGTCATTCACGACTGGACTTAACTGTCAGGGGTCCCTTACCTTTAAATTGTCACAGGTTTCTTATCTCTCATATATAGATAAACTCAGAGGTTGGCTTCCACATGTAGCACAAAAGGCTATTTTGTTCATATTTAGGTGTACACCTAAGATGACTTAAGTGTACATGTACCATGCGAATGAGGGAGACACATTTTTTTACCACACAGGAACATGCAACAGGGCCTTTTCTGTAGCAGCCCCTTTTATGGAATGCTTTCCCCAGGGAAGCCTGCCTGGCACCAACTTTGCCAATGTTTTCGCACCATGCAAAACAGTTTTTGTTTTACTGGGCATTCAGGCAACACCAGTGATGTGATATGACCACTGGTGGAGGAATAGGGGTGGGGGGGGGAGCGCACCACCCCTGGTGGCACAATCCCAGTGGGGTGCCATTGCAGCTGCCCCCCCCCCCGCGCTGGGTGCCACGCTCCTGCAGGCGTCGTGCCATGCCCCCAGGATGCACGCCACGCCCCCGGGGCATGGGCCAGCCACGCCCACGCCTGCTATCCTCCCCCCCAAGCTTGAAGCTCCGCCACTGGATATGATATTGTACTGTTAAATCTGTTTTTCATGTGGTTTTATTATTGTATATATGCCTTTTCTTTGGTTGTAAATCACTTTGGGACTTGTTCCAGCAGGAAGTAGTGTACTGGTTTTGTAAACCTAAATCTGGGGCGCTAGGATTGTCTCCCTACAGAGTGTATATCTTGTTGCAAATCTGGGTTGGATGGATGAAAGCATTAGAGGGTCCCTCGTGCTTTGTCTGCCATGAATGTAAGGCTAATGAAGATAAGCACACAGTCCTTGTAATTCAGGTTTTACATTTACTTTAGGAACTGAATTAATCCAAGCCTGCTTAAGCCTAATAAATGAAAACAATCTAATATATGGTGCTTGAGTGGGATGGGGCAGAGATTCCATTTCTGTATATGAGTTCACTTGATCAAGTAATCTCAATATAATATGTAATTTCATAATAATATGATACAGTAAAATAAAATATCCACATTGCAAGAGGTAAGTTACTCCCGTTTCACAGATGAAACCAATTGAGGAAGGACAAGATATATAAATATTTATCACAATAAATAGGCAAACAATGCTCCACACAGACACTTATTGTATCACTAATCCAATATCTGAAGCTGGGGCATCATATGCAAGGGCAGTTAGGTATATGATTCCCCCTCATATATAAGCTATGCTGTTCCCTTCCAGGTTAAAGGATACTCAGACGGTGCAATTGGGATATGTATAGGGAGCAGCCTTTGATGTTGAAGAGCCTTGTTACTACAGATCTCCATGTATGCATCAGAGCATCACTCTGCTTTGGGTTGCGAACTCATATTTTTATTTAACTACATGAATATCCTGCTTGACTGTAGTAACACCTCTAAGCAGTTTACAATAAATATTAAAATTATCAATAAAAACAGTTAAAAACAATTAAAATATTTAAAGATAATTAAAATTAACAGCAATTTATTTTTTTGAAGCACACCAATATGTACATGTCTCATTAGGCTTGCCTAAACAAAAAAAATGCTTTTAAGTGAAAAGGGTACAGCAAAGATGTCTGCCTAGTAGAAGAGGAAGAAGAGTTTGGATTTGATATCCCGCTTTATCACCACCCGAAGGAGTCTCAAAGTGGCTAACATTCTCCTTTCCCTTCCTTCCCCACAACAAACACTCTGTGAGGTGAGTGCGGCTGAGAGACTTCAGAGAAGTGTGACTGGCCCAAGGTCACCCAGCAGCTGCATGTGGAGGAGTGGAGACACGAACCCGGTTCCCCAGATTACGAGACTACCGCTCTTAACCACTACACCACACTGGCTCTCCTAGTGTCAATAGACAGGGAGTTCTAAAGTGTAGGTGCTGCCAAACTAGAGGACGGATCTCCCCCAAAGTGGCACCTGTAACATTGCTGGTTCTGCAGACTGAAGCCGCTGAGCGGGCACATCCATTTTCGTCCATTGGACGTTGCCCATTGCTAGATTTTTAAATGAAGGCAGCCATGAACATAACACGATATGACTTCAGTGGAGGCCTGATGTAAAACATTATGATGTGCTGCATATTCAGGAGTGGAAAAAACATTCTGGAAATTGATGAGGGAAAAGGTCACTGGCACACCAGCAGAATCCCTCAAGGTTCCAACGGCTTTGCTAGGTGCATTTCTAAGTGCTGATGGAAATGCATTAATGACCATGTAAAGATGTGGTCAGATGCTGACCACCAGATCCAAAGCCCAGCTGCAAAATTATTGACAGCTATATTGCTTATTCCTGTTGCGGTTAGGAAATGAAATGCCTTTCTCTAATCAAGTAATTGCATTAAGGAACTACTGGGAACATTTGGTTGTTTTTCTTTAATATCTCAGAAGTCAAGAGTATTTCGTTTTTGCAAACTGTCAAGATCATTTTTGTTCACATGTATTTGGTGCTAAAGAAACATATTTTTCTTCTTTGCCTTTCCTCTCCATTAGCAAAAAGACACACAACGCAGAAACACATTTAAGTGGGAAGTTGGGGGGTATTTTGAAAAGTCAGCAAAGTATAACTTTAAAAGAAACAAACTAAACTATTGTGCTGTGAGATTAAAAACTGTAATGAAAGGCATGTCATCGCTAGCTTTCACATAACCAAATCGTCCATGATCCAGCCATTGCCAACGTTTATTGTTTGCCTCTGGTCACTAAGAGAAGTTCAGGTCTTAACATCTCCCTTTTAACAAATGACCCAAAACCTTTCATTTCACAGAACATGAAACAAAAATGCTGATGCAGAAAATCAATGGTGGTCTGACACTTGGGAAGAGTCACTTTCCAGTTTATGGTGCCATGGTATCCGTGAGGCTGAGCTTTGGTTTCACTTTCCCACTAGGCAACTAAGGCCCATATAACACGGCATGGCAGTCACTTTGCTCCGTTGAGTAGCAATCGAAAATATCATGCACATTGCAACCAGACCCACGACACACTTTTTGCATTACTTTCAGGCTTGTTACAAACACTGTGTTGGATGCAGGATGAATTTTAGTTACGAAAGAAATTCACTGCACACAGTCCAAACTAAAGATGGCTGCAGAAGATGGCAGCAGAATGTAGAAGGTGAGAGTGAAGTGGTTGGTGAAACGGTCTAATAACATATGTTCAGAGATTTGCCATGACCACCACAAACCAGAGGCAGACCAATGATCCATTGAGCTCATTGTCTACACTAGCTGACAGCTGGGTTTCAGACAGGAGTCTTCCTCAGCAATGTATTTTCCAAGAAAAATATAGCATTGCACAGCCTGAGAAAGGTTTCCTTCCATCTCTAACTCAATTTACTCATTTTTATTTTGTATTTATTTTGCATTTGGAACCGGTTTACGTCGCTTCATACCCATTCCAAAATACCACAAAAGACAGCCACACACTGTGCAACTATCCCATTTGAGGGATTCTGGAATTAAATCCATAGTTGTGTATTTGTAGCAATTGCAGCACAACTCTAAGGATATTTAAAAGGTAAAGGAACTCCTGACTGTTAAGTCCAGTCACAGACGACTCTGGGGTTGCGGCGCTCATCTCGCTTTACTGGCCGAGGGAGGCAGCATTTTGTCCACAGACAGCTTTCTGGGTCATGTGGCTAGCATGACTAAACCGCTTCTGGCGAACCAGAGCAGTGCACGGAAACACCGTTTAGCTTCCTGCCAGATTTATCTACTTGCACTTTGACATGCTTTCGGACTGCTAGGTTTGCAGGAGCAGGGACTGAACAACGGGAGCTTACGCCGTCGCAGGGATTCGAACCTTCTGATTGGCAAGCCCTAGGCTCTGTGGTTTAGACCACAGCGCCACCCGCGTCCCTCTAAGGATATTTACTCAGAAGTAAATTCCACCAAGTCTAACATTCTGACAGGTACCAGGTTTGTTGCGCCTGTTTTTTAAACTAACCCATCGCTACTCCTGCAAATAGAAGTCAGGAAGCCTTTCAATTTCCAGGTCACATCTGCTCATTTCAGGCTTGCGTTGTGTCTTTCTCCCTCTGAGGTTGCACTTGTCCTGTCTGGTTTATGCGCTTTCTTTAGTTCTTAGGGATGCATGCAGAAAGTACAATGAGAAATGTTTCTCATGAATATCCTGGCAGCAGAGTTCAGAAATCACTCGCAACTCTTCCTTGGGATGACTAAAAGCTCAGCCATCTTAAATGAAATAACATTCAAGAGAAGAGTGCACCTGGGCATGTACAGAGGGCACATCCCTCACCACAAGTGAGTATAGACAACTTCGGGGATTTACCTTGCATGGTTTCTAGGCAAGCTTGAAACTGTAACCAGTGGGGGTGATAAAGAATTGTTTAGAGGGCAGCCTCTCTGGTCATGTTTCACATTGTTTATGTTTATGCTGATGAAAATATACTTTAATCGTTGATTCTTCTGGCCCCTAAGGCTCCTGGGGGTGAAATGCACAGCAGAAAAATGCAAGGGTGCAATTAGTTGAACATCAGCCATTAGTAAGGTAATTATAATGCAATAAAATAGATTGCTCTTACAGTTCAGGAATCCTGCTGAGCTTTCTGAGTGTTGAGCATGCCATAGCAGGCACCCTAATGATCAATTAAATCCCTATCATTTAGTTACTTCTTCCCAACGATCAGCTGCTTTGGTGACCTTTTCTGTGCTATATAGAAGCTTTTCTAATGCAATCACGGCAGAGCTGATGTGTCTCTTCTAGCGGCCACCCAGCATGATATACACCAGTACGACAGCCAAGATTTTAAAGAGCCTTTTTAGACTAAATAAATGAGAGATGGAGTGCATGGAATCGTCAATCACTTTGGAGACTCACTTCCTTTTTCAAAGCTAGTTCATTCTTCCTTTGAAGATTAGAGTATTATATTTTGGCTAAAATTTGGAAGCACGCATGGGGAAGAAAAGGAGCCAATAACGTGGGCCATTTGTGAATTATCTCATTTAAGTCATGACCATGAAAATGTTCCCGCAGTCTAGCAGTTGTTTTTGCTAGCACAGAAAAACAACTGGGCTGTTACTAAAAGTGACTCGCCCACTAGAATGGAGACGCAGGGTCTGTTTCTTCAGGATCTGATTCTTGCCGAAAAGGAAGTTCAGTTTTCATTTATCTCATGTGCCCTTTGAAGTACAATCCCCTGTCTTTGTTTAATGGTCTACAGTAGAGATTGTAAATTGAAAATATTCCTGGTATCCAAGACAAGCCTACAATAAGCATTCACTTCCAAAATGCCCTTAGTACATTAGTGGATTTAATTTTGTGACACCTGACTACATACCTCACAATCATCATCAAACATTTCTATTGCACTTTATGTATGTAATTCAAATTACATTACTAATTTCATTCGTCTACACATCCAAGGCAGGCCACTGTGGATTTTATAAACAAGGAACTGAAGCTAGAAGAGAGTGACTGGGGCGATTTTCACTGTGCTGTTCTGCAACAGAACTGCACAAGCATAGGAGTTTTGATTCGTCATCTTTAGAAACTAATCATTCATGTTTTCTTTTTAAATAGAAATTTTCCGGTCCTTATAGGAACAAAGAAATCTCACTGGTAATGCCTTGTGAAGCTATATAATTTATTTATTACATTTATATTCTGCCTCCCCTCTAAGGAGCTCAAAAGACAGCATACTCCATTCACTTTCAAAACACTCCTGTTAGCTATGTAAGACTGAGAGGTGGTGGCTGGTCCCAAATCAACCAGTGAACTTCTCAGTTGAGCGAATATTTGGATCCAGATCTCACCAACCCTACTCCAACACTATAACCTCTACAACGCACTAGTTCCCAGAGAGGGCTGCATTTCTGTGCCATACATGGTTCCCGGTCCCTCTCGTGTTGAACGTAAGACTGAATGAATTATGCAAATGAATACACATTTCCATAATTGGCACAGGTCACAGAAGATAGCTATTTTTGGTGTAGAATTTGAGTGACCTGTGTTCAGATTTGTGTGTGTGTGTGTGCGCGCGCCTTGAGGGCAATCTGTCTGAGACCAGTCAGAAAGTTCATGGCTCAAGTGGTATCGAAATCCAAGTTTCTCCAGGTCTAAGGATGCCTGTTTGGCTCAATCCACTCGGCTCACAAACACAGAGACTAACAGTGCAACATTAGCATCATAGCAGTGGAGTCACGGAAAGGGTTCTTATTTTAAAAAATAATCTCAGCAGGAATTCTAGAAGTAGACAATACTTAGAAGGCAGGGTCCACCTTTGAACTTTTCACTATGAACTTACTGTTGCTCATCAAGATCATCCAAGCAGGAAAAAAAGAAAAGAAAAGATGAAACAAGGACATATAGGAAAAGGAAATGAAAAGAGCTTTATTAGTCAGTTTCTTCTCCTGCCTGACCCAATTATCAGATTTTGCATTTAAATTTAAGACAGTAGATCAAACAGCTAGAGCCACTTTGTACTTTTGCCAGGAGACCATATGATATCTCTCAGTGACTCTCCTGCATGCCAGGATTCAGAATAAGAAGCCAGGCTTCCAACTTAGTTTGTTTTACGTTACATATGGTGCAATGTGCAAAGTGAACAGAGAGAGAGGGAGAGGGAGAGAGTGGGAGGGAGGGAGACTGAAAAGTCATCAATGGTTGCTCTCATGGAAGATGTCCAGGAATTATGGTCCAATTATCAATTAAGATGAATCAAGAAAAGGAAAAAGGAAATATTCATTATAAATTTCCACATAAGCTATAATGAAAGGCAGCCCAATGACTGGGTTCATAATAACTTAGGGCGGGGGGGAAGGAAACAAATTGGCCAAAAAACTATTTTTGATCGGCATATTTGGAGCAGAAAATATTCTGGGTGTGTTGATTCCTCCCCCCAATTGCACAGTCTTTGCTAAGATTGGACTAATAAAAATATTTGACTAATGTTTGGGAAACATTAGTATTTAGTGGTTGAGCTCTGAAGTGCTTTTAGTATGGCGTGGGATTGCATGATGAATGAAATAGGAAATGCTCTTTTACAATCTCTTTCTAGTTACATTAATACAATCAATGCATTGGGAAAACCCCACATCCAGAAGAACTGAGAAGTTCCACCCTCTGTTCAGCAAACCTGGAAGTTCATTTTAAAAAACCCCAAAACACCACCATGCATGGCTTTCACTGCTTTCTGAACAATAACAGTCCCATTATTGTATGAATAATTGTAAAAATGATTCTGAACCAGCAGTTTCCTAATATGGGCTGGAAGAATTCTGGGACTAAAGGTCCCACAATGAGTGTTGAGAATATGGTGCTTGGGCTAATCCATCTTGGATTCTAGAGGTGGTACCTTTTATTCCACCAGTACAAAGTTGGGAACCAGTTTTCTAACACCTATTTCTATCTGTTCTAGACACAACCTTTAGTGAGTTCCATGGGACATTGTGGCTCAGTTCATGGATTAGTCTATGCAACATAGTTCTGTCCTTATGAAGTTCTCAGCAGAATTATTGCTAGCTCTGAGAGGACTCATCATCATCCCTTGAGGAGGAAAGTGGGAAGGGGTCTCTACACACAATCCTGAAACAGGAGTGGTGGTATGGTCAGAGCCAAGAGCTCTGGTCATGTTTGATGGTGTGCAGATGACCATGATCTTGCAAGGGGCATCAGAAGCACAGCCTCAAGTGATGAATGGTTTTCTCTCTCTCTAAATAACACTCTTTTTCATGCACAAGACTGATTCCACATGAAGATAGACTTGAATCAGGATACCCAACCTAAACTTTTTTGCCTCTTTGCTGAAATTCAACCTTTGCATTAAAAATATACCTACATTTAGAGCATAATCCTGTATAGAGGTTCAATGGGGTTTACTTCTGGATAAGCAGGTATAGGATCACAGTCTCAGTATATTAACCCACTTCAATCTGGTGCTACTATTGCTAGCAGGGCATTTGTTTATGGTTATCCTTACTTCACCTGATCCCAAATTGCTCTACTGCTTTCTCTCCCACCTGCTGTGCAGCGTCTCCACACTTTAACTTGAAGGAATGTTTTAGAGCAGTGTAACTGAAAACAATGGATGCCTTTTTGGATAATCCTTATAAAAAGAAATATCTCAGCAGAAAAAGAAAAGTGCTATTATTTATCTCCACCATGTGTGATGGATGGATGCCATAGCATTTAGAATCCAGAAGGATCCCTCCCCGAAAGCTGGAGGAGAAAAGGGTTTGCGATGTATCTGTTGGGATGGTGCTGTGCTGCCAGGATCCCACAGAGAATATTGGCTGCCACATGGAGCAGTAGTTCAAGTTACTGAATTTCAGTATAGGTTGCAATCTTGGCCTTCAGTCCAATGCACAGCATGATTCACTTGTCTTTCCATATCATTCTCAACAGCCTTGGCAATGCTCTGCTTTTGGTAACAAGCCTTCAGCTCTTCTAGGAGTATTCCTTAGGAGGTAGACACAGTAATCTATTCATCAGTTGCAGATATTTTGGGTAAGTAGTCTCAGGTTAAGGAAACACAATATTTTAAAACAGGTCTTGAAATACAATTACAGAACTGGCCAATGCTCCCGAGTCATAAAAAGATAAAATGATAGCTACACTGTCTTAAGACACACGCATGACACGGTTATTACAGATGTCAATTTACTCTGCTACGAGACACCAAGAAAATGCAAAGAGCATTTGTACATATGCTCTGGAAAGTGTAACTGCTAAATGGTAGAGATAGAGGCTCCTGTCCAAAATCACATTTTGCTTCAGCCAAATGCTGTCTTCCAAGCCTACTCATAGTGTTCCAAAGGGAATAGTTTTCCCCTTGACTGGCAGAAATCTAGGCTTCCTCATAGGAAGGATTTCCCTTCCAGAAATTGCATTTTTTAAAAAAAAGAGCAAAGAGAGATATCCGATGAGATTACTTCGTGCCAGAACATCTCTTTGTTCTACATTGCAGGCAATGTTTAGGCTGAAAATTAGCTACAAAAAATAAAAATGCAGAATCTGGATAATGGACCTCTGACTTTATTTTGGCAAGGGCACAGTCTCCCAGTCCTTTCATCTTCTCTTACCCTTGCCTTTCTTTCCCTCTCCCTTTGCTGTTGCCTTTTGTTGCCCCCCCCCCATTCCTTTAAATTTTAAAAAAAGAAATAAACAGTTTAGGTGGTGGTAGAGTGGAACCCAAGGTAGCTTAAGATGGAAACAAATCTTTTTTTCACTTTCTCACACACCCCAAAACCAGAAGCCACACTGCTCTGAGAAGGCTACTCACCAACTTGTGTCACATGTACAATCTTTCTGTGAACTCAGTGGGAACAATTCCTGGCAGCTTGAGAAAGGCAGCACTGTGGTAAAGAGTGTAGACTGGCTAACCATGAGTGGCACCATGAGTTTATTCCCTCCAGAGAAGTTTTTCTGCTTAGAATTCATTTTACAAAAATAATACTTGCCCTACAAACAGTGCTTTAAATAAACACACAAATAATGCAAGCGGCCCATCTGAAACATCAGAGTGGAGGAGAGCAAAATGGAGGAGAAAATCAGCATTTGCTGTGGAGGCAGGTATGTGTGTCATTTAAAGAACAAGGGCAGAAAGACACACAGATCCCTGCTTTAATTGTGCATCTGTATTCTGTATTCTCAGGGCATGATTAAGTTGCCTGTCATGTTGCTCCTACTAGTAGGCAGGCCAACTCATCAAACCACAGTGGGCCTTAAATGTTTCCCTTGAGGTTAAAACCAGAGGATTGAATGCTGACTCCTTAAGGCTGGGGTGCTGTGGGCACATTTACAAACTGGAAAAGCTTTTGTAGGCACCATAGACACATCACAACCAAATACCCACCACAACCTCTTTTATTGGCCACAACAGATGCTTCTTTCTACAGAGGGAGGGAACCCTGTGGGTGCCAGAGAAATCTCTGTGTGTACACTTGCACCCAGAGGCGCCACGACCGTAAATATTGCCTTTAAGCATACTGTATGTAAAACACAACCTTCCCTACCTTTAGGGTGTAGTATTGTGTTCTAAGCCAAGTACACAGAAAGCTCCTTGAATTCTGTGGCGGAGCTTAGCCCTGATTCACCACTCTGGCTCTGTTTTGGTCTGCCATGTAATTCCTGCATTCTTTGCCACTGTATGCAGCCAGAATGTATAAGCTCACACTACGCTGCTGAATGCAAATTCTTCAGATGTCTACTCAACCAGAAAAGCATCTCATCTACCCGCTGGGCACCCCCACCTTTCATGATGCTAAAATAATGGATTTTTAAAATACATTCCTGATATGATAGATTCCATTACATCTGCAATGGCAGTAACTGAAGCCAGACATGATGATCTGAGACAAAGTGGATTCAGGTGTAGTATGATGTTTACAAGACAGTCAAGACGTGCATTTTCAGGTCCATGTGAACCCATCAAGACTTCTGCAATTGATTTCAGTGAACAGTAAACAGTACAGTGACTTTGCAGACTGGTAATCCAGGGATTCATATGCTTAGAATGCTTTCTTCTTCGTCTTCTTCTTCTTCTTCTTCTTCTTCTTCTTCTTCTTCTTCTTCCTCTTCCTCTTCCTCTTCTTCTTCTTCTTCCTTCTCTTCTTTACAAAACAAAACTGTTGTTTTTGATTCTTGGAAAAGTCATAGCTAGATCTTAGAATACATGCTAATGGATTATCAACGTTATGGTCTGGGTCAGACCACTTCCTGGTTAAGCTTGGACTTTTGGTAGCCATCTTACCCTCCTCTGCAGGGCTGGGAGACTGATGAAGGCGGTCTTCCCCAGAGATTTATGAATCCTGATGGATTCCTGAGTGTGCTGAGGGATTTCCCAGTGATCTTGTCAAAGCTCTCATAACATTGTAGAATTGCAAGATTTGGAGGGCTACTGACACAATTGCTCCTGGTGCCCTCTCCCGAGTGCTACAGTGTGTGTGACACTCCCTGGTATTTCAGGGAGCTGTGTGGGCAATGAAACAGGCTGGATAATGGCTGGAGAACGAGTGGCAGATAGCTTGCTCCAAGGTCAACCAAACACTAGGCAGAGTGCATATTTAATCCTACCATGTATTTCCATGAAAGTGTGGTTTATCAATGGGATAGCCCAGTTGGTTAGAGTGTGGTGCTGATAACATCAAGGTTGTAAGTTCAATCCCCATACGGGACAGCTGCATATTCCTGGATTGCACTGGGTTGGACTAGATGATACTCAGGGTCCCTTCCAACTCTACAATTCTATGATTATATATAATCTTTGAAATGCAACCTAAGCAGTGCATCTTTGAACTTCAGCCCATGCAGACTAGTAAATTTAATTTTGTCTGTGCTGCTGACTGTCCCACAAACTTCTGGCAGTGAAAAGACCAGGTCAGACACAGTCAGATCTTTGTTCAGTGAATCACTCCCCAAAGATTTTTTTTTTTAATTATTCCATCCAGTTTAGTCTGCTCTGCAGCAGTGATGTGTGCCTTTATGGGAACAACACAAGTGTTTAACAAGTTACCAAGGAAGGGCTAGACATGCAAAAGATACAGCACACTGACATAGAAAGGGAGCGTGGGGATTAGGCCTCTGTGATGTGTGTGGCTAATGAAGTCACCATGCATTCTGCTTATTAGTTCCAAAGACAGCTGCTGGCTCCTGACATGCTGTCCCAAAGGAGAAAGCCCCAGAGAAGTGGGCGGGGGAGGAATCCAACCATTGTTAAACCAACCGAGGAAAGTTAAACCTCAGGAGTAGAAGGGAGGGTGGCATGCATCTTTGGTTCCAAATGAAAAATTGTGCGCTTTCATGTTAAAGGCAAATCCATTTTCATGGATAAAATAGGAATCCACGGTTTCACATAAAACACTCACGATAGTATCTGAGGTCACACTCGCAGAGTACCAAAAAGCAGTGCAACAAAGTCTTGAGTCTTGAGATTGCTTGTTTTAAATTAGGACGAGTCCTCGCGAAGCAGATGAGAATGGCTGACATCAGAGTTCCTTCCTGTTCTCTGCTTGGTTTTTATCCCAAGGCAATATAGGATGCAGCACCCCAACTGTGATAGCATCAGACTGAATTTCATTCAAAGTTCACTGCGCCCTGTCAGGCCAATATGGCAAAAGAAGTGTATCTGATTTCACAGGAGAGTTTTTGGATATAGTTCACTTTATATACTGATTTCCAACTTTGATGTTTAGATGGGGTGGCCATGATGAGAGGGAAGTGGTTGTGCTGCCATTTGCTCCTATTCTCAATTCCCTCACCCTCTTTTCAACTCTTGGGGAAGCCTTTGTGTCCCCCAAGGGTATATTTCAAGCCACCACAGAACCACCAAGGAACTGTAAGCTACTGTGTGTGACACTTAACATCTTTCTCCCATGATGCCAGTTTAGCTTAATCTGTTATTCTTCATCCTTAGATGTAAAACCATTTGCATGTCTTGTCCTTCCTTTGCCTTCTTCTCTTGTCTTTGTGGGATGCTTTGGTTCAATGTTCCAGCTTGCCAGCCAGCCAGCCATGTTCTTTTCCAGGATATTCCATTTCATCTCCCCAATTTTCATGCAAAATTCTGCTTTGAAGGGTCCCCCCCCCCAAGGGGATTTTATTTGTACTTTTGCTAACTTTATGCCTCCAAGTCTGCTGGTGCCCCTCTTTTGTTCATGGATGGTACTGTTTTGGCAGTATAAGACCCAGAACTCATAGGATGAGTTTGATATTAGTATATAGGATAATAGCGCTTTTTATTATATTCTGCATTATGGTACATTTCTATACTGCATATGGTGCCTTTAGAGTAGAGAGAACTCACATATTTTTCTGCTACAATTAAATAAATGAATGAAGACATGAAATAAAAAAGAACATCAGTTCCTCTGTGGGCATAGACTGTGGAGCTATGTGCACAGGCAACACAGCAGGGAATGCAAAGCCAGGGTCTATGCATGCCTTCCCTCCCTGCTGTATGGTCAATGTACATCGTTCAGAGAGGAAGGTCTAAATGGGGATTTATTTCATTTCATATGACATTTATATTCTACCTTCCCTTCAAGGAGCTTGAGATAGAAACACAAAAAACTTTCATAAAATCTAATTCTTAAAAAAAGATGGCATACAGGTGACAACCATTTTAGGCATGTCCAATTGATATGCGATCGCTGATGTGTGGGTCCTTTTGGACCCAGAAGAAGGCAGAACAGGGTGGGGCAGGGTGTGGCGTGCTTATACACGGGTGGTGCTGTGGTCTAAACCACTGATCCTCTTGCCAGTGTGGTGTAGTGGTTAAGAGCGGTAGTCTCGTAATCTGGGGAACCGGGTTTGAGTCTCCGCTCCTCCACACGCAGCTGCTGGGTGACCTTGGGCTAGTCACACTTCTCTGAAGTCTCTCAGCCCCACTCACCTCACAGAGTGTTTGTTGTGGGGGAGGAAGGGAAAGGAGAATGTTAGCCGCTTTGAGACTCCTTAAAGGGAGTGAAAGGCGGGATATCAAATCCAAACTCTTCTTCTTCTTCTTTTTGGGCTTGCCAATCAGAAGGATGGCTGTTCGAATCCCAGCGGCGGGGTGAACTACCGTTGCTCTGTCCCAGCTCCTGCCAACCTAGCAGTTCAAAAGCACCCCAGTGCAAGTAGATAAATAGGTACTGCTGCGGTGGGAAGGTAAACAGAGTTTCTGTGCGCTCTGGTTTCCGTCACGGTGTTCCATTGTGCCAGAAGCGGTTTAGTCATGCTGGCCTCGTGACTCGGAAAGCTGTCTGTGGACAAACACCAGCTTTCTTGGCCTGAAGCGATATGAGTGCCGCAACCCATAGTCACCATAGTCCTGGGGTGCTTTACCTTTACCATGTGTGGTCCGCTGATGCGTGCGGGGGCCAGGATTGGAACCCATGTGTGAAATGATCAACGCCTGTACATGGTTTTTCCTTTTTCCATTTAATCCCTACAACAACCCTCTAAGGTGCATTAGGCTGAGAGCAAGGTCATGGCTGAGTGGGGATTTGAACCCTTGTCTCTCAGGTCCTAGTCCAACACTCTAACCACCACACCATGCTGGAGATGTACAAAGGCCTCCCATTCTACACTGTGAGTTGCCACCTAGGGTTGGTGGTCAGGAGTTAATGGGAATCCTCTCTATGTAGGCACAGTGCAGTGAGACTGTGGCCTAAGTCAGCTAACACATAATACCATGTAAGTTAATTTCTGCATTAATAATGAGCCTTTGTATCTGATTTACAGAACTATCCTCACAATTAATCATGTACCTAGAGACTGACAAAACCACTGACACAGTATTTCTGCCGATGAACTGGGCTGCACTTGGCTGCTGGCAGGACAGCATCCTGATATGACATTCGCTTGGAAGGGCAGCCTTGCCAAGAAAACAAAAACAAAAAAAAAGCTTTTCTTCTCATATGGCTTTTTAAACAGGAAAAGAAACCCTGACTCCACAAGTCTATAATGTAGCAGCACAAAAGATGGCTCATATTTTAAATCCCCAGGCAGAGAATAGCGGGAAGGCTTTGCTCAAATACTAGGAATTCAAAGGAGCAACGTTTGCACAATAAATGGCTCTCTTACAGGGAACACAGTGTGCAGAACATGTACAGGCATTTGGACAGAGAGAGAAAGTACCCCAACAGAAATGTAGTTGCCAGAGATTTCTGCCTATCAAGAATTGCCAACAATGTACAGCTATAGCCTGCAATAATAAAGGGGGATATGCTAAGCCACTCTAGTAAACTGTAGGATAAATTAGCATAGTTTTGGGATTACATAGCATATCCTATTAATGTAAAAAAGGAAGAAAAAAAGAAAAAAAGGACAAATGGGTCTTGACGCTGCAATATTTATTTACTTTACTATAACTATAGTTCAGTAGTGGTGCCTACTAATTGCTGTCCAGTAATGAAACCACTGGTATGTGAGGAAAGAGAACCTCTGAGCGCATGACCCAGATAGGTATATAGGAAGCTGCTATGCATCAGACCTCGGGTCCATCTAGTTCAGTATTGTCTACATTGACTGACTACATTGACTGATGCTTGATGTTTTTAATATGTTTTCAGATATGCTGTAAGCCGCCTAGAGTGGCTGGGGAAATAATACTAATACTTACTACTACTACTACTACTACTACAGTTCTCCTACCTAAGACCTTTTGCATGCAAAACATGTGCTCTACTTAGATGGAATACCCTCCTGGCACCAGCATTCCTGCCATTCATTGGGATGGAATTCAATGATTGATTGAGAATTCCTTACTTCTTGTTGGTTTAGAAGCTCCGGTTATCTTCCAGAGCAATTTCATCAACATAAGTTTCCCTATTTATTTTACTGGTGGAACCAGCTCCACAGGGACAGAAACGGCATGTGAACAAACCTCCTTTCTTTGTCAGCATAAACAAGCACGTGCCTCAGTTTCACATGTGTATTAGAATGTACATGGAACCCTGGAATGAGGTGAGGAACCAGAATCCCATCAGAATAGGTAGGGAGTTTTAAAGAACAGGGAGCACCAGCCAACATCAGCATCAACTTCCAAATGCCTTTCTAATGTTTCTAAATCCTCTGGGAATTTCTTCCACAGTTTTAAGGCAGTAGCAAAACACCTTGTTTTCTTCCCCACTCACACCTCTTTGTTGCTTCTTGAGCTATGAAGATGGTACCCTTCCCCTAGAATGAACTTAGGAAGCAATGGGACAAGTTCATACAGGGAAGGGTAGTCTCTGGGATATGCACTCCCTAGATCAGTGTTCCCCAACCTTGGGCCTCCAGCTGTTTTTGGACTACAACTCCCATCATCCCTCGCTAGCAAGCCCAGTGGTCAAGGATGATGGGAATTGTAGTCCAAAAACAGCTGGAGGCGCAAGGTTGGGGAACACTGCCCTAGATTATGAAGGACTTAAACCCAGCACTTTGAATTGAGCAGAAGCCCTTTTCTCTACAGCCATCAGTCACTACTCACAGTCATCCAGAGTAGGCTCATGTGAGCGCATTGCAGAAGTCTAGCCTTGATGAGCTCTTTTCCTTCATTATGCAAGCCTGTTATTACTTTGCCATCATAACTTCAGCCTTCTTAGGAGTCAGATGTGGCTCCAAACATTTGGAATTTTAATGTTAATGATTAAAAAAAGGACATAACCTTTCCCCCCTCTCTCTTTCTTCATTTTCCAACCAGCTCAAATTAATAAAATTCAAAGAGACTTTTGAGTGCTCTGTCTAGACTTCACAAAAATTAGGAATGCACCTTTTTAAAAATAAAATTAAAATGACTCTGAATTATTTGACTATCAGGAAGGAAACCAGAACGAGGTTTTAGTCACAGTTAGCACATCAGATGCTTACTCATAAAAGAAGCTAACATTTGGTAGTGCCTGAGGGAAACTAGATCACAATAAAATAATAATAATTTTGGGCATTGCAACTGTTTACAAAACACGTTCATGACATATATGCTCTTAAGACACTTAATTTTGCAAATTTATAAATAATTTTCAAACTCTAGGAATGATACTGTATCTATGAACCGTGAGATGAGGAGAGGTTTAACCTGAAGCTCACTGAAACGAATGTGGATTCAGTATTTGGTAGAGCAGGGATCAGCAACCTAAGGCCCATGGGCCGGAAGCAGCCCATGGAGGTTGTTTGACCGGCCCACGAGCTGCCCCTGAACTGAGCTAACCTGCACAGCTCAGCGCAGGGACTTGTTTCTGTGGCACTGGATCTCTGTGGGACCGATCTGGCCCAGGCAAGATAAACCTTGCTGACCCCTGTGGTAGAGTGATATGGCCAGGCCAAACTCTGCATAGAATCATAGAATTGTATTGTTGGAAGGGACCACAAGAGTCATCTCGTTGGAAATGTGGGCTCGGAAGAGCACATCTTTGTTTGAGACTCTGTCCTGCCATGTGATGTCCATATGCACAGTGCATATAGAAGGCACTGAGGCACTGCTGCTGGCGGGGGTAAGTTGCCCACGATTCACTTCCATAAAGCAGTGAGCTCAGCACACAGTTCTAGTGCTTGAATAATTTCAACTGCTGGTGGTCCTAATCAGTTTGCTAGTTTGTTTGGGGGGGGGGAATAGTTAAAATGTGACTGTATTTATTTTATACTGTTTTCAAAGTTTATGTAAACTGCCTTGGGAGGACAATGTGCTCTGGAAGACAAGCTATCAGTCAATGATGTATGAATAAGAACACGTAGATGGCCAAACAACCTGACCTGGTAAAAAGTAGTTTCCTATATTAGTAGTGTTGTCCTCATCAGAGTTATGAAGACAGGGCATGCAGTTAACAGAGGATGACAAAAAAACAAAAATGGGACTCCCATGGTGGTAAAAATATAACAATATAAATTAGGGCCGTCTTTAGCATATGCACCGTTGGGGTGCAAAGATCTGCCCAGAGCCCCCAAATTTAGTTTAGCTGCCCTTTGGGGTG
Organism: Podarcis pityusensis; assembly: GCF_964106645.2. Classification (NCBI taxonomy): domain Eukaryota; kingdom Metazoa; phylum Chordata; class Lepidosauria; order Squamata; family Lacertidae; genus Podarcis; species Podarcis pityusensis. The sequence goes on from NC_138027.1 coordinate 53,697,711, forward strand.
GGGGGAGAACTCAAAGGTTGAGCTTTTTTTAGGGGGGGGGGAATCACTCACCTTTAACAATGATGAAGCGGAAAAAACTGCTTTTGTTTCCTGACTCATCAGGAATATTTGACGACAGAGCGACAGAGGAGGGGGGCAGGGACTTTCACTCCATTGCTTTTCACTGCCGCCGATTGAGAGGGACCAGTGTATTACAGCGCATTAACATTTGGCGCCCCCCAGAATTCGGCGCCTGGGTGCACCGCACCCCTTGCATCCCGGGTAAAGACGGAACTGATATAAATCTCAGAATGCCGATTGCTACGAATCATAAGTGTTGACAGGGCTATTCCTTTCCTGATTATCCTGCTTGAAGACTTCCCAAAGGCTTCTTCTTGGCCACTGGGAGAACAGGAGCCAAATAAGCTAAATAATAGGCAATGTGTTTCATTTGTACCCTAAAATCATCCAGATGAGACAAGTGACCTCCTCTTGGCTTAATAATTCAAAATATGAGAACTTATTGAAAAACAGGGGACAGAATGATGAACCTTGAAGACACTAGATTGGTCCTATAGGAAACAATCCAAATATTTACTAAATTGTGGTTCAGCTAAATGGTTCTGTAAAATTGATGCTTAACTTATTCTTGTCCGCCCCCTTCCTGTAGATTTCTGCCCTCTGGGTTTAGTCAACAATGGATGTCCTGAAACACTGGGATCTCCCATTTCTGAATCAGCAGGAAGTGGGAGGGGGGGAGGAGACTCCTGAAAAAAAATCTCATTCTCATGAAAAAATTCAGCCCTGTTTTGATGTCCTGTAAGCTCAGCACACTCTAGATAAGTAGCGTATCCATGCCAAATTTCAAATGTGCTGGAAGTTAATACATCACTTGCAGAGGATGCTTCTATTTAAAGACAGCTGTTTTACAACACGAAGGGGGTGGGGGTGGAGAGAGCTGCTTGTTTTTTCAGATCTGTCTGTGCAAAGGGAATGCATTTCTCATGATCTGAAAAACAGGAGCAAAATAGTCTACTTCTGTGGAACTTTTAGCATGCTATACATCACACTCCAGCAGTTGGTCAACACACCCCAAGAAGGGTGGGCCAGGAAGAACTGACAGTAAAAGAATGTATATGAAGTTAACTTTACAGTTTCTGGAATACAAAGGAGTTATTGGGAGCGTGTTGCAGAAGGCAAAGTACAGTATGCATGAATAAGATGAGCAAGGAAACAACTAGCCACAACCTTGGCAATGGATTCAACCACTCCTGGAGACTAACGTTTGCAATATCATAATTGGTCATTAGAACCAATTGTTGCTATAGGGCTACTACAATCCTGCTCTTTGTATGTTTGAATTCTAATGGTTTATTTGGCCTGTAAAAGCTATTACCTCTTCTAGACTGGTTATGTCTATAAATTGGGGTGCCCTGTAGATTACAAACACTAAGGCAGACCTCCAGGCTTTAAATGTGCACGACCAAATTTTGGATCTTTCGATGTTACAAGACAGCTGGTAGTGAAATCACCGATAGATGTGTAACTGAGTCAGAATGGAGCAGGGGGGTAACAGGAGACTCCCATGAGTGGGAAACATGGTACATTTCTATACAACTGTGCCAAATTTTCTGACTGCACATAGTTCAATTGTGAGTTGCATTTCCATGATGGGTGAACATGAAGATGGAAAGCTGCCCATAAGGAACTAGTCATCCATCTCTCTCTTAAATAAAATAAAAATTGTGCAGTAGTGTCATTGTATGATATCACTGATTTGACAAATACTTGGTTACAAAGTAGGAGATTTCTCATTTGCTGCAGAGCAAAGGATATTACCTAATTCAGAAGGAGACTTCTCAGACACTCAACTCTAGTCATAGACTCCTTATGTATCCATTTTTCAAGCAGAACTCTGATGCTGTCTAAAAGGATCAACTCTAGCATTTGATGTGGATTAGCATTCTAGTATCTGGTGAAGTGCTTATAAGACATCCAACTATATCAGAATACCTTAGTGGGAGAGGGCATGTTTCACATGCTGAAGGTCAGAAGTCCAACCTCCAGCACCACCAGTTAAAAGGATCAGGTAGGGAGCGATGTGAAAGATCTTGCCTGAACTCCTGGAGAGCAGCTGCTAGTTGGAGTAGACCAAGTAGCCAATGTGGTGTCTTCCAGATGTTGGAGTACAACACTCACCACCACCTGAGGCTGATGGAAGTGGTAGTCCTTAAACATCTGGGGAGCATCACACCACCTACCCCTGGAGGAGGCAATACTGAGCTAGACAAACAAACAATCTGACCTGGTATAATCCTATGTTGTATCAGAATAGGCAAATGTGGAGCTTCCTGTTCCAAGGGTAGAAGAAAGGTGGTCGAAAGCTGCTGAGGAGGCACATAGTGATTCAAGAACTATTGAATTGTCTTAAAGAACTCTAAGGACAGAATGAGGCGATACATTCAACATGGGATGCTGCCAAAAAATGTACCCCTGGGGTTAATGTTTCACACAAACACACAGAGTAATGTTTAGACACAGTTCCCTGCCTAGGCTAGGTGGAGTGAAACATCTAACATAGAGAGACAGATCTGCTTGTATGACAGTTACTGGGCAGCATTTGACAGGAGGATTTTTGTATGTGTGGTAACCCCATATCTTAGCTTGCCCTTAGATTATTTTTTTTACATTAGCCAACGGTGGTAGGTAAGCAGAATACAGTGTTCACTGTGTACCTGCTGGGATATATACACACACACACACACACACACACTATATATAATATAATATAATATAATATAATATAATATAATATAATATAATAATATAAATCTTCCTCCAAAAGGAGCCCAGAGCAGTAGAAAACTTATAATATAATCATTTACAACAGCAGGTAAAAACTACAAAATTCAAACAAGATAGCATAGCAGTACAATACCAGAACCACTAAACTCAGATCATGTTGTGATTGTACCATGTACCAAACTACTATGTCCTCTGTTGACATCTGAAAGTGAATGTTGCTGTGTTGTAGGTATTAGGGCCGGGTGATTGTTTAAGCACTTGGGTCCTAAATCATTTATGCCAAGCTTGAATTGCTTTGTCAACTATAGCATTGACTTTCCTATGCCAACCATAGTATTGACTTTTACTTAGGTGTTGCCTACTACATAATTAGTAAATAACACTAATTAGTAACAAACCAATAAAAAGTAGAGGGATTTTTATTGTGTGTGTGTGTTTTTTTGTTAAATTTGATGATGTGCTGTCTATTCCCTCTCACATAGTGGGAATGCCTTTGAACAACAGAACTTACAGGTCCTGGAGCATTTTTTTCTTTTTGGCCTGGCATAGTTTCCAGGAAGTCAAACTATCCCCTCCTCTGCCCTTTCTTCCCTTGCACACCAGAGGGCAGGATTTAGCCATCTGTGCCTGGGGGGTCCAGCCTTACAGGTCTTGAGTAACCATTTTGGTTTTAAAGAAAGCTCTCGGAAACCTAGTGGCTGTTTCATTTTGCTTCAGCGTCAGCTCAGAATCCATGTTCTATCTAACCCATGCATGTAAGTCCTGTTGTGTTCAATGTGGCATCCTCTCCCAGCCTAGGACTGCAGCCGGAACTCACTGCCATATGAGTGAGCAATGAGAGTGTCCTCCTGGCTTCTCTGGGGCCACAAGTGAGCTCTCTCAGAAGAATAGTCTGCCCATAATAGCCCATTAGTCTTTCTCTGCATCTGTTAAGGAAATTTCTTTGCTGAAGTGCAGCTGTGCCTCTGACTCACCTTCCAAAAAGAACAAGCAAAGTCTTGGTTACTCCCTCTCTCCCTCTCTGCAGTTCTTGCTCATATCTCCAGCCTGACAGTTGTGGTTCTTTTCTTTCTACATGGGTTCACGCTGTCAGACTGACTTGTAACACGATCACTTCTGAAAATGTAATCTCACAGGGAACCTAATGAATTTTATAAGAGTCTGACTCGGTGTGTGTAGCTGATTCTTCTTTGATGCAATCCCGTGCCAAAATAAGTAGACAATTATTACTAAGAATAATATAGCAAATCCTTGTCTTCCTTTGCAAGTCCCTTGTGCTGCTCTCTGAAGAAATAAAAAAGCTCACTGCAATATCTTTGCAGCCCTCCCCAACTGCCTCTTCCTTTTCCTGACAAAAGTGGTAGAGAGGAAAGGGCTTAGAAATTCTAGTTTGGGCCTTTGGGTCACTTTGGCATGTTTTACCCATAATTCCATTTCATTCCTGCATAAATATGTCCAAACTTCCACAGCTCTGGTGTTACTGTATCTTTGTTTTTTGGGGAGCCTGCCTCCTTTGGTCCTGAGTTGTCCTTTAGTCCTGACTACTTGCTTGTGTTATGGCTTCTGGTTTCTGACTCCTGGTGCTTCTCAGACATCTGCTGCCCATGGCCCAACCCAGACAGATATTCATTGTATTGTATCTGTATTTTGCATTTACCTTCTCCTTTTGAAAATTGATGTGTGGGGTTGTCCTGATAGTAGAACTTGAAACACCGAATTGTGCCCTAGCTGTTTGTACTACATTTTCCAGGTTAACTGAATTTCCCCTCCATTGCCTGGTAAGGACATTATTAAATTCAAGAATTGAAACTCAATTAGTCTTGCCAGGGTCTGATGATTATCAGACTGTGGTAACATGGAGGAAGACTTTTTCACTGTTAGTGCTAGAGTTATGGAACGCACTTCCTGCTGAAATATGAGAGGCCCAATCTATCTTGGCATTCTGTAGGCCTTTGAAGTTGCACCAGTTTATGCAGACATTCTCTCCATCTGACTATCTTGCTTTAATTGTTGTATTGTTTTAATAGAATTATTTCATTGTATAATTTAATTATGAATGTTAATATTTGTGGAACTGGCTTTTGGAAACCACTATGTTTTTATTTGTGTTGTAAGCTGCCCAGAGTGGCTGGGGAAACCCAGCCAGATGGGTGGGCTAAAGGTAAAGGTAAAGGGACCCCTGACCATTAGGTCCAGTCATGACCGACTCTGGGATTGCGGCGCACATCTCGCTTTATTGGCTTAGGGAGCCGGCGTTTGTCCGCAGACAGCTTCATGTGGCCAGCATGACTAAGCCGCTTCTGGCGAACCAGAGCAGCACACGGAAACACCGTTTACCTCCCCACTGGAGCGGTACCTATTTATCTACTTGCACTTTGTGCTTTTGAACTGCTAGGTGTGCAGGAGCAGGGACCGAACAATAGGAGCTCACCCCGTCGCGGGGATTTGAACCACCGACCTTCTGCTCGGCAAGTCCTAGGCTCTGTGGTTTAACCCACAGGGTATAAATCATAAAATTATTATTATTGTTATTTATTATTTAGAAGCATATTTTGGCCTTAAGCCAAATGATTATTTCTGATGTCAGTGTTCAGTGGTCATTCTGCTGTAAGCAAGCAAGCAAGCAAGCAAGCAAACAAACAAACAAACAAACAGAAAGCCAGTGAACTCTTGCCAAAAGCCTCGGGTCACTTGGCCAGTGGATGGTGTAAATGTATGCAATGGACTAGATTACAAGAACATAGTTAACACAGTTAGCACACTATAATGATCCTTTTATTTACACCATCTGTGTAAATGGTTGAAACTTTGTAAATGCTTTCGCAAACAGCACAGATTACGGTAATACATCTAGAACCGTTAATATAGAACTTTGAGAAGGCTCCTTACATGTTTTAAATATTTTTTTTTCAAGAATAAAAGCTATTCTTTTGCAATCCTGTAGCAGCTTTGAACTATGCAAATCAATAAAGGAGTTTCAAGCTTGTTAAAGCTTGCTGCGGAGGATCAAACCAAGCAGTGATTCTCAACCCACATTAACTACGCCAGTATAAAATATGGCGATCCTGTGACAACCATCTGAGACTACCTACGTTTCACATATGCTCTCTGAGACTGGCACTTCACACAGATGTGGAGCAACATAGTTGTTGCTGCCTCCTCCTCTTTCACGGGAACTCTCTTCATGTTCTAGAAATATATCCAAACTTCCACCCACACAGTTTTGTTTCATAGTGTCTTCATAAAACGTACACACGACAGACTTGCCAAGAGGACAGGCACTGCTCGTCTTTTATGTAAATACTGTACATACCAAAAGTTAATCCATGTTGGTGGAAGCTTTCTTTTAATTAGAGTTTCAAGACCTTGAGCACAAACATGCCAGTAGTAGGAAGCAGTCACCTCACTCCTGGGATGTGAAAGGGGACTTCCATTGCATGCACTGCTTCAACTTCTCCTAGGCTTTAATGACAACTGATGCGAGATACATTCAAAATACAACCAATGCACATTTAAAGCACATGACTTCCCTCAAAGAATCTTGGGAACTATAGTTCCCCCCCACAGAGCTACATTTCCCAGAACCCTTTACAAACCACAATTGCCAGGATCCTTTGGAGGAAAGTCGTGCACTTGCTGCTAGAATGTTATGAGGGAAGGTTTTGGTGTTTGCCGCTCTATTTTCCTTGGCCATTTCACACCCATTTCTGGACTTGCACCACTATGACACTAGCTTAGACATACAGTACACTGCTGACGACCAATTTCAAGTACTGGTGTATATAGGAAATGGTTATCTGGTTATGTCCAGTTGCAGGCAGAACTCCATAGTGCTCCATATGCTTAATGCAAACAAGACCAATTTGCTTCCATTTCTAACCCAACCCATCCCTTGGGGCCCTAAAACTCACTGCCATGCACCAGATACATAAAAGATCCAGTTTAAATAAATAAAATGCTGTATACAAAAAATAAAAAAATAAATTCGGAAGTGCTTAATTCCAGCTGTTAAAAGTCAGTCCAAACAAAATCTTACAACACTTCTGGAAAATGTTCAGGCTTAAGCTGTAACGAGCCCTCGGGGGAAAGGATTTCCAGTTGTGGGGCAGTCATTCACAGCATTTCCAGATGATTTTAAGCAACTGTATTTTCCCCTTAGTGCATAAGTTGTTAGTCCTGATCTAGCCCCAGCAGTGCAATGTTCATAACCAACTAATACATGATGCAGAATTTTCGGGCTGGGTGGGTGAGTAGGAAGTAAGTTTGCTCTTAAGCAAACTCATTAAGCAAGCTTCTGACATCTAAAGGGAAAGAGTGGGGGGTATTGGTTTTATTTGTTAATGTGTTAAACACTTTGTGTTTTTATATTGTAAACTGTCCTGTGATCCTCGGAAGAAGGGCAGTATAAAAATCTAATAAATAAAAATAATAGGCAACAAATTTTACTTAACTTTTAAATGGACCTTTCTTAGAATTGGTACGCAGGAGGTGAAAAGCCTTTCAGGAAGCACTTTAGAGCCCTTTTAACTATGGGGGTTTAAAATCAATGCACATGATTAAAAATGTTTGGTAAAATATATTTCGCTGGCAAAGTTACTGGTAAACCTAATTGTTTTTGGTAAAGTTCTGGTTTGCTCTCTGTTTAGCCTACACAAAACTCACATCCTCACAATCTACACACCATGGTAACCAACAGCTCTCCTTGCGCCACACAATTAAGCTAATGGGTAGTTAAGACCTAAGTGTAGGGAATGAAGTATAATCATCTTTAATTTCAGTCTATGCTTAGAGCAGGGCCAGCCCTATCATTAGGGAGAGTGAGATGGCCACATCAGGCAACAAATCTGGAGGAGGCACAGTAGTGGCTCCCTGGTTGCTCTTCCTGAGCCCCTTGGATGCACACTTGTGCTAGAGGATAGGACTGTGATCTGTCATAAATACCCTTAAGTTGCCTGCTTGCTTGCTTGCTTCAGATGGAGGATGCTATTCTATCACCTGTACTGAAATGAGATTCAAATGTCAGTCCAGATGGCTTCTGTACATGGACTGAGGTTGCCTTGGCTTTTACCCTAGGCAAAAAAAGAAGTATGAGGTTGGCCCTGGCTATGGACACGTGAATCCCTTTCAGTCACACATGAGTCATTTGAGCATAAGTAGATGTACCCCTGTATTCTGATAGGCTTGTAGATCACACATATGTCTATTTTCCTGTGATCATTAGTTGCTGGGAAGCTATAGCTATTTCCAATTGTGTGCAAAATGTAGCAAAATAAAATGTACAGTATTTTGTGTGATGATCCATAGTGCCGTAAAGGCTTCCCACCCCGCAATTGTGTATGTCAGTGTAGGAAAACTATGCAAAGGGCAGGGCCCCCCCTCCCCCGCCAACAAGAATGCTAAATAATTTGTAGTTTTTGCTTACATTCCTATAGATGTATGAATTGTTAGTGAACTCAGTGCCCTGAGCTACTTAGATTTTCTGCTGTATGCTTCGGAGGACAACTCTCTGTTGATAGCTTTCTTCCACGTCCGCCTGCTGATTTGTAACTTGGGATTCAGAATGTGATGACAGCTCCCTGTTACCACCCTCATGTGGCACATAAAACACAAAGGCTTGCAAAAATCCTCCCTGAAGAGATGATGTGTGTACCTTGGCAGCAACCCTCTCAGAAGAACATTATCACACTTTCTGGAAATCTTTCAGAAATTGAAGTTTATTTGTCAAGGTTTTAACGGTTTTGTCTTTTTAAGAGCAACAGTTTGTCTGGAAGTCCTGGAAATGCCATTAGGGGTCTGTGTGACTCAATTTATGACTCACAAAACTGCCCATTCTGCCCCTCAAAGCACCGCATTTTCATATCCATGTCAAACTGAAATCAGATAAAAGCTTCAGAGTTATTGACTTAGTCCCCATGTACCAAATTTTGCACCAAATACCCATCTGCTTATGCAGTTTGCACGGAAGCACTATAAGGATATTTTCTTGAAGTTGTATTCTTTGTGGGTCTAACTATATATTATGGGAGGTGTGTGTGCATAGCTAGCACAGAACCACAAACACAGATTCCAGCCAAATCAATTCCTCTGTAAGGGCTGGTAAAAGGAATGTGTCACATGGTGCCACCACATCGGCTAGTTCCCTGTCCTCTGTGACAACCAATGAATTGGGGTGCAGCAGGGAAATGTGGAACTCCCCTTTCCACTTAGTTTCTCCACTCTCCACCAACCCAACTGCTCCCCTGTTGCTTCTCACTTGGGGAATGTAGGGACATGCCATTTCCCCAGGTACCTGAATCCTTTACGTGAATCATAGAATTGTAGAGTTGGAAGGGACCCCAAGAGTCATCTAGTCCAACCCCCTGCAATGCAGGAATCTCAGCCAAAGCATCCATGACAGATGGCCATCCAACCTCTGCTTAAAAACCTCCAAGGAATGTCAGGGGTTCGGAGAAGCTGCATGTCCCCAGATTCCATTGCAGTTATGTAAGCGTCTATGTCTATACAAAGGGTTCTGGTGCCTTAGAAAAACTACATTTCCCAATATTGGTGGCATTTGGGATGTTGCCTCTGCATCCGAAGGCAGGCACAGGCTCTTATTATAATCACAGTGATATAGCGCTCAATTAGTAATAATTATTAATTTTGGCAACATCACTCAGCACAGAGAACCAGAAGGGAATTTTCATTTTCTGCCACAATACTTTGAAAACAACCAAAGTTTTGCAAAAATGACTAAGATAGTTAACCTTCTTCTCTGCAACTTTGACTCCTTTGAGTAAGAAGAGAAATAGGAGTGCCACCGAAATATCTTCTGCTAGTGCCAGAAGTGCCACCACTAGGGGACTGTATGGGGGAGATTGTCTGCTTGCTGGCTCTCCACTTCTCCATTGTTGCTACTAAGTTTTTAACCAGCTTTTCCAGCTGCCTCCCTCAAGCACACAAATACTGTCTGCCTGGAACACGAATTATGGATGAAACAGAAGGAAAGAAACATTCAGCTGAATTTTAGGAACATTTGCTAACCCAGCAGTCTACTTAGGCTGCAGAACAATCTCCCAAGGGAACTGGTGGGAAGCCCCATTGCCTGAGTCATTTAAAACTAGACAGGATAATACAATTGAGAACACACAGTAGGAAACTATCCTGCCTTGGCAGAAAAAGCTTGGATGACTGTATGTAATTTTTGTACTGAATTTCCACAAGGCTATGAAAACATGAGGAGATGAAAACACTAGACTTCTAGTTCTTTGAAAACAAAGCAGGAAAATGGCCCTTGAGAGTTCTGGCAAATATCCATCCGAAGAAGTAGAAGCCAGGACTCTCTGCTGCTGCTTGATCTGCAAACTAGGAAAATAGTGAGCAAATCTAGAGCTTTAGAGTCAATTTGTCATCAAGTTAATTGAATCAGTCTTCAGAATTGTAGAGTATGTTGCCTGCTTTGATGCTATCTCCGTTCATATACAAGCTACTCTGTTTCTGTGGCTTTCTTTTCCATCTGCAAAGTGGGAATAATCATGCTTCTTTTCTCATGTATTTCATTGGTGTTACTTTTACAGGGACCATCTATGAATATTTGGTGCATGTCCCTATGGGATCCTCTAGTCTAATCATTAAGTTTTTCAGTTGACTGTGCTGCCTGAATCAAGCAAACTATTGGAGATAGGCAAAGACTCTCTTGCTTTCCCCAATCAAACTCTTTTTAAAAAAAACCCAAATGACAGACTCAGAAGCACCTGCCTCCTCTGCCTTCTTCTCCCTTAAGGTAAAAAAAATTACCTTGAAGACAGGGAGAATTTCATAGACAGACAGGAGCTGGCTGCCACTTGCACACTGAGATGGATAGTGTCTGCAGGTACCCACCATCTCAGAGCACAAACATATTTTGGTTCACAGTTTGGATATCATATGGTTTGCTTAAACCCGAAAGTGCATGAGTAGGTTAAAGAGCTACAAAGGAGAAAGGAGGCAGAGGAGTGTGCAGGCCCAAAGCCTTCATGTGATATAGTGAAACTATCTAAACCGGACCTGGGTCTGTCCGACCAATAACATGTCCACTTAATCAGGAAGATACAAGAATTGGCAAGGTACCTTCCCAGAAGCTTGAGGGTAAGGGTTTGGGTACATATTTACACACTGATTTGGTCAAAATGAGATACTTTCAGTTCTCTCACTCAAACTCAGGGAATGAATTCAGTCCCTGTAATAGTAGCCCACACAGTAGAAGAGAAGAAATTAAGCCACACACACAGCTGAATGGAGGGCTATCTTCACACATAGGTTGAGTGAACTGCTGGAGGGGGACTTGCAGTTTCAGCCATTAATTCAAGTGTGTAAACCCAATAACCCACACATATGAGAGAATGGAGAGTTAATGCAGTTCCCCCTTCATACATTTTCGCAGTTGTAGATCCCCCACATACCAGAACCCAGGGGTGGACAAATTTGTCCATTTCCATTTCTTTCAGATTCTCATTGTTCTGTTCACCTCATTTCCACATGGGTTTGCAAACTTTCTTTAAAAAATAAATAAATACTTTTATTACTTATTAAACTGTATACTGTCCTTCATCCAAAGACCCCAGGCCAGTTTACAATATACGCAAAACTACAAAATGATAACATAAAAAGACAAAAAAAGTTGTCACGAGAATTGTAGAGCGTCTTTCTCCTACTGTACACATTTTTGCAAGCAATGTAATACAAATTTTCCTGCGTTATTTTTACCAACATTTTCATGCACATATCCTCCTAATGTATGCATTTTGGTATGCATCTCTTTGTTCGGCAGGACAAATGCATTCCAAAATTCATACAAGTGTAAATTTTGAAGAACAGCTGCATTTTGGTGCTTTGGACATCCAACAACATGCGAGCCTGATAGGGCCTGCCAGGTGCCACCCGCCTCATGGTCCATGAGGCTGTTTCAATCAAACTACATCCACCTGCCTTGCACATCAGGTGAATGGCAGGTGAAGGCATGGCAGGGAATGGGAGCATGCAGCAGCATCCTGTAATTGCTGCACAATGTAGAGCCTCTGAATTGGTCAGGTCAGGCATAAATACTAAGGGTACTCCATTGAGAAGATCTCACTCAGCAGTTCAGTGATTCGCTGTGTGTCGCAGCTACACCCGGATCCCAGCAACTCCCAACATACTCCTGGCCACAGAGTTTACTCCTTAAGACCAGAGGAGAGGTGGTAGCTGGTCCACAAACTACACGCAACCACTGCTTCTCTCCTTGGCCCTGGAGAAATGGGAAATTGTCTCAGATGTTCCCGCAATGCTTTATGGGCCACTGGGACACTTTCCCGCTTCACAAGGAAAGAGTAGAATATGATATCCTTGCCCTTCTGTTGCTTTATACCAGAATCAGACTTTTCTGTCTGGGTGACCTCCCCTCTCAAGCTGCTGATACTGGAGTGAGGACATCATCACTGTGTGTCTGGTCAACAAGCTGTTTTACTGGGAAGGATAGAACTATATTCAACTCTAGGATGAAGAAGTTTCCCATTTTTGGTCTAAGCCCTTGATGCTTAAATACGACCTTTTCCATATGCATTAAGAGAGGAAAGCAGAGTATATGTTAGCATGATTGCTTCTGTGGCAAGATGATAATAATAGCAACATAATTAGCTTTCTTGCACGTGTCAAGTACACACTGGTTAACCCTACTGCTCTGTGGACAGGACTACAGATATTATTGCATGATAATTGATGGTGTTGAACAGGTTAGGCTTGGAGAGCAAGATGAAATTTCACTATATTAGGACATCAAATATACACACAAATAAGACCATTGGTCACTGAGATGATAATTGAGCAGCAGATGCATGGTGCAGAAAGCAAGTCGTGTGGGTTTTTGATAATGGGCAATTATCAGTGGTTTTAATGTTTGCCCTACAGAGTTTAGAGAGCATCAAATAGAAATATGATACAGTATATGAAAAGGAAAATACAGCTTTAAAACTATGCCAAGCAGGCTGAATCGAGATCTAATTTGTTATTTCAGTGAAGCTTATTCTCTGAAAGACAACTACATTAAAATAGAAAATGCTAGGAGATATGAAATTATCTAGAACAGGCACGTGTTCAGCAGTCAACTTTTCAAGAGAGAGCTGTCTAAGGACACCAGGAAAACCACCCCCACCATTTTAACGAATGTGAACCATGCAGCTTGAAGCTTTAGTGCAGAGGCCTGGCCCAGACTGGATTCCTGTCAGGCCTTTTTTTCAGCCAGAACTCACTGGAACTCAGTTCCAGCACCTCTTGGGTGGGCGCCATTACCACTCTAAAAGAACGAGGGAGTTCCAGCACCTCCTTTTCTAGAAAAATAGCACTGATTAGGGTGAATTGAAAGAATTCCATTTGACTGTGGAACTAAAACTTCCCAGACTCTCCAGTGAGTTCAACATCTAGAAACTCTGCACAACTTTTTTCTGCACTAGTCCATTATTATTTTTGTGAATCTTATATATTGTTTGTATCCTCCGATAGATGTATACCCACGCACACCCACACAAGCTAGGGTCCTATTCATCAGCAGCACTTTTCATGGACCAGAAGACTTTCACAGCCATAATCAGCTGTCACGTTAGACTGGAGGAGGGAAGGAAGCGCCCAACTTTGCTCAGACCTCTTCCTCTAACATTCCTCTTCCAACTGCTTCTGCCCTATTTAACAGCTGATGGGTGGTGCGACTGACTTTCCTCAACTGAGGATGGGAGATTTGCTAAGACTGCTCCACCTCCCAGCAGCACCTGTGCCCAGTTGCTGAGGACAGAAATGAAGAACTACCATGAGGAAAAGTAAATCCATGTAGTCTTTTGTTCTGTGGTGCCACCTTACAGCAAGATATCAGCATTACTAGAAATTTGCTTATGAACATCTACTGCTGGTAAAATGCCATGTACAATCTAATTTAGGCTTTGTATTCATTCTTTTTAGAAATATACGTGGAACTAAGATTTAGGCAAACTCAGCATGCTAACAAGCTGGCAAGTCATTTAAAAGGAAAACTAGCCTGAAGTAGAGTCTGAAACTAGTCACAAAAGAGATCAGGACTAATTATTCCTGAAACAGAATGGATTTTTGCTAGCAGCTGGCTTGTAATACGAGAAATGTTGCAGATTTTCTTTTGTATGGTTTCCTACAAGTTAAAGAGCAGGTTATTGGATGTCTCCTGGCAGGTGCTGATGGATTAAGGTGGTAGCTGGTTAGGAACAAACTTTGAATTAGAGGTTTTTGTGTGTGCAGCTAAAATGAATACGATCCCTTGGCATAATCCCCCTTATTTAACACAAGGTTCAAATGTAATGGTTTCTCTCCCACTTGTATATATTTTGCAAACGATGATATAAGCCGTTGCCTTTCTGGTAATGTTTTAGAGTAACAACATATTATGTATACAGTTCAAATCTATTTGTTCCTTGAGTTATCAGATATAAGATGCCAACAAACAAACAAACAAACAAACATGTATGTTACAAGAAATACTGTTTCAAACACCTTAAGGAATTGACTGAAATGTCACTCAGAGGTGATGACACTTTCTTTTTTTGTACTCATAATAGTTTTCTGTGAAACAAAGACCTCATGTAAAACTTGAACTGCGGTGCTATACAAATGACCAAAACTGGAAAACGTCTACCTCCTCAGCACCATAAAATGTTGTTAAAATATTTTGAGAGCATTTGATTCATTAGCATCACATCTAGCTGGTCTCTCTTTTTAGCAATGCCATTCATTAATTGTAATCTATGGTGCTTTTTTTTTTCTTTGTGCATATCCCTTTCCTCAGATAACTCAGCTTCATCTCTCCTAATTATTTTAGCAGAAACAAAACCCAAGCCCTATTCTGATATTCATTATGGGGCCTCAACGAAGGCGTGAAGCAGCAGTATGCATAAGCATTCTAGCTCCATCCTGTCCTCATGCTTGAACAGGGGCGCTGACTTGGGCCCCAGATTATGGGTGTGACGTAACGTGACGATATGATGTCGTGACATCATGATGTCATGTTACAGTGGCCTCGCGGGCTCTCAGATTTCATGTTGGAGGCCTTGCAAGACCTCCAATGCAACTTCCGGTTTATATTGGAAGTTGCGTTGGAGATCTGGCAGGGCCTCAAACGTGCCTTCTGAGGCCTCAGGTCTCATAGGGCCTTGGAGATCATGTCCGAGGCCTCGTAATACCACCAACATGACTTTTGGTTGCTGTTGGACATCGTGCCAGAGGCCTGGCAGGCCTTGGAGGCCACACCCGAGGCCTCGTGAGACTTCTGGTGCAACTTCTGGTTTCTACTGGAAGTCATGTCAGAGGCTTTACAGGGCCTCAGTCGTCACCTCGGAGACAAAAATTGTGGGTGCCTGGTCCCCCAGGGCCCCCTATAATTGGCACCAGTGTGCTTGAACATGAGGAGAGAGACAGGGAATGGAGCAAGCACATTGATGCTTGCTCTCCTCTCCATACACATTCATTTAGAACCAGCAAGGAATACCTGCATAGGGCTCTGGCCTCTTCAGAACCTGCCCTTAAAATAGTAAGATTTAAGATTACAGGGATGTATATGTACATATGAACCTTGTTATTTATTAACCAAAAAAACCAGAGCCCACAATTCTAGGGAAAGATTAGCAGCCACATGAACTGAAATGAGACAAGAGTGTGTTAGCCTGGATACAACCTTAGTGTAGAGTTTGGTTATCTAGACATGTTAAAAATCGTTTCATGTTCATCAGATATGCACACCATGGCTTCTCTGTCTATTATTTCCCTTTTGCTCGCTTGTTTTTCTTTTCATGTTTTCTGCCCCGTTCTGGGTTTCTGCTTTTTTGCTTCAATGAAATAAAAGCAAAATGAACCACAAATGGTTTCAAACCAAGGAAGTGGGAACAAAAAGTGTGGTTGAATTTTATGAGCATTTTTTTACGAGTACTGTACTGGAAGAAAAATTGTGAACATGTAGGTGTTTCATTACTGTTCTAGATACACTGAATGTTGGTTGTACAAAAATGGCAGTAGATAACACTGTTAACAGAAAAGGAGTTAGCTGTAAAGACAACAAAAAAGCAGAAACTTACTGCATATAGCAGGGGATTCAGAGGAAAATACTCCCCCCCCCAAAAAAAAAGTCTGATAGAAAAACCTGTGCATTTAAGCACTGTTGACAATTAACAACATGTCAGAAGGATCTGAGATCCTTGAGATGTTGACATCAAACCTAAGCTTGTAGGAAATGCAATAAAAGTACAAAATCAGCTCATTGCAACACTTAGACAGCATAGCACAGGCCTGCACAACCTCATGTCCTCATGAAAATCCACTGTTTTACTGCAGTTTTCTCCTAATATACACATTTTTGCATGCATTTTCTCACATTTGTCCAGATTTTGCAATGCAGTGCATTTTTGTGCACATTACTCAGCTGGAGAACTATACTGCAAAATTCAGACAAGCGCAAACATCCAAAGATGGCTGTGCTTTGGTTCACATCTTGTTTTGGATATTGCAAATAAGTCAAGCTCTCCTTTAAATGTGCAATGAATCCGATTTCTCCCCATCCCTTTATACACCAGTTGTTTTCGTGACATAAACTCGCTGCACTTTGCAATCTACTGAAACATTTTCAATCTAGTCTTGTTAATCTTGTTTATCAGTTTTCCTACATTTACTAAGAATAAACCCACAGAAGGCATTCCTTCCAGCTCAATCTTTTAAAGCAGAAATCTTCTATGTCTAGAAGAATCTAGAAACTTGCCATGTACTTTACAATACTCATAAAATCCACCAACCACAGCATTCCCCAGCAACCAAATTGAGAATGGGACAATGTAGACTTCCTGAAGTGTCTTATCTAAGTTGCTTCTAGAAGGCTTACTGTAAATCATCTCTTCTGATCATTGGCTTCAAAGAAGGAAACCAAACACTGACCTTACTTGCCAAGGAACCTTTTCAATTTGAAAGTGGCAATTGGAAACTTTCTCTAACAAGCTTTTTTAAAAAATAAAAAAGGTTTCTAGTATAGATAATATTTGTGTGAGCAACATTCTGATAAAATATTTGGAATAAGAGAATAAGCATATAAAAAATACCTATCAGAGAGATAAATAACTCTGCCACAAGTTGTCATGGGGTGTGGTTTTTTTGGGGGGGGGTGTTCTAATCTTCGCCTTGTATTAAAATAAAATATGAATCTAGGAATTCCAAGAAGAAATAAATATATAAAAACAAGATGTTTTACATGAGTTCATCTATATCTGCAAAGTACATGGCATTTCCGAGTAACTTTGTTTTAGCCTCAGATTTTCTTCTGCTGTCCCATAGTTCTCTTGGTGTTCTGATGGATGCACAGAAACATTATAGGAGACAAGCCAGCATTAAATTTGATATCTTGAAAGGCTGCAGGATTGTCAGGAAAACAGAAATGAGGTCAACCAGCAAGATCTGTGGCCTAACACACAGCACTCTGTTCATCTCCACTCTGCCCTATCAGCAGCAAAAGGGGGAATGATTGTGGTGGCATTAGTGGTGTACGTGGCTTTTGCCTTCCCACAAGAGAAAAACCCATTCTTCTGCAGCATCACTTTGTACATAATTCGCCAGCAAAGACATGAGGCGCTTCTTTAGCTACTGCAAGATGAAAATCAAAGCTGGAAATAAAACACCACAGCAATCCAAAAACATCTGGCGATTTGAAAAGAGGTTATTTCACACACAGTGTGGATATTTTAGAAGAAGCCAAACCAGGTTTACTTAAAATAAATTAGAATGTTGAAGAGAAATAGCCTAATAGTTTGACTTTTCTATAGAGGGTGGGAATATACTCCAAAGACAGGGAGCCACCACATAAAAGGACCTATATCCCAGGTCATCACCTTCTTCTCCTTGAGGCAGATGATGACCCTTAGAAGAATATTTCTGTAGTGGTATGGAAAGACTCTTCTCCAAAGTGTTTTCCTGCACTGCTACACTGATGTTTGAAAGCCATTTGTAAGTTGATTTGTAGATATTTTCTTTATCTCCCTGCCAGGAAGGAGGGTAGACTGGAAGGGCTTGTGATTTACTCTGCCTTTATGGCTTTAGCTTCTGAAGGTTACATGAGAAGAAGCTGCCACAGAAACCCATGCCACTGTCATGGAATAAAGACTGTGGATTGTGAAAATAAAGGAAGGTCGAGTGAAGGTGCAGACCTAATTTACTTTTTATCACTGAAGGCAGACAAGCATGAATTGGCTGATTATTCTGTATTGAAAGCTGAAAAACAAATAATGCAAAACTCCTTCAATGCTTTCTAAAATAGCTGCTCAAAGTACGTGCTGATTTCCTTATGTAAGCATTTTAGCACACCTTAGCCCACAACTCCTTAACAGTCCCTCCCTGCAAGAGCTAAAGGCCACCACAGAACATGGACAACTGCATATATTCCTAATAACAAAACTGGCAGGTTTCTGAATCCCAAGTCAACAAGAGGATGAGAACTTCAAGATGTGCTTGAATTACTTTTCTTGTTGAATATTAAACAAAACACCTATGAAAAAGCGCTTCAGTTTATTTACTTGCAGAGGGAGAAAAGACAGTTCGTTTGAAAAGGCACCTGAACAACATTTGGTGGCTGAGTCAAAATGCTGGCTACGAACATGACAGATGAGCACGTAACTGAAAAAGTGTTGCAAACTTAGCAGCATGAAATAGCTGGGCTAAAAAAGCCTGAAACAGGAAAGACTCGCTGACACTCAAGCATATTTTCATCAGTACCTTGTAGGGACGGAACTTCTGCAAAAGCTGCTGAGGCTTGTTATCAGCTCGGCTCAGAAGGCTGTGGTTTTCTCACTCTTACGAGCCTGCTATAACTGACAGTTGTTTTTCATTGAACAGGATGCCGGCATCTAAGGTGTCTCCTTCCCTAAAACTTCACAGAAAGAAGCAGGGCAGCTCAGCCTCACACGCAACTATTTACTCGCTCTTGATTGCAAAAACACTTCTTCTAAGCTGAAGATGCAGCACAGATGCAATGAGAAAAACCCAGTAAATATGGTGGTTGTTAAAAAAAGGAAGCTGCGTGAGCAGTCTTTTAGAGATGCTAAAGCCTCAGATTTAAAAATATGGATGAACAGAACAGTCACACTCTTTAAAAACTCAGACAGTCACAAGCATTAAGTACCAGGGGAGCAAACTGCCTGTCATTATAACAGGCCCTTCAGCTCCCTGCACAACCAATGGGCAGAGATGATGGTAGGTGCAGCCCAGAAACCATCTGGAGGGCTACTGGATCCCCACCCAAGAAGTTGTCAAGAGTGGGCCTTTGCATGTGCTACACTGAAACACAAAGAGTGCAGCCTTTCTCCCTGTCTTGTTCTGTCCCTGTGCAAGGCCCTGGCAGGGACAACTTGGCTGCACCACGTCAGGGATGGGAGGCCAGTTTTTGTCCTCACAGCAATAACACCCTCAAGGTTGCAATACTTTATCCTCCTGCCCAATAAGATGGAAAGGCAATTATTCACTTACAGTAAATATTGGCTCTCCAATGGGTTGGGAATCCCAGCCAATGAGAATCAAGTCTGCACCTAACTGGGCAGTCCTGCCCCTTCCCTCTGCTTAAACCCCATTCTGGTTTTGGTATCTTAGTCACACTAGAGCATGACAAAACCTGGGAACTGGCTTTTATATGTCTAGATTCCAAAAACACCAGAGTAGGTTACCCACTGTAAAGGGTAAGGGCTTAATACACCTGAGTCCGTGAAGCTGTGTCTTTCTGTGACGACCTTCCAAAACCTAAGTTAGTTGTAAGATAACTATCTACCACAATTTTCCATTTGATGTGAACAAATGTCAAAAATGGATCCAGGCTCAACATGCACAAGGAGGCAGTGGTTATTGTACATCAGGGATCCTGGTATTGGTTCGGATTATAATTCGGCAGATTAGCACTTGTACTGTTTAGCTTCAGCTCTTACTTCACAAATTTAAATTATTCCTGATCCAGCTCTTTAGTTTTTCAAAAGTAACATTATTGTTTACATTTTTAATAATGATTTCAAAGCTGGCTGAAAACACAATGAGCAAGTAATTGCCCATTGAAGTAATTGCCCCTGCCTCAGGGTTACTGTCTGCCCAAGTGAGTTTAAGGAGGTGACAGATCCAGAGTTACTGTTCTTTGTTATTTTTTCTTGTCACCTAGCTACCATATTAACAACTGTTAACCCAGATTACATCGTTCAGGGCATAATTAGCAGGGTGTGCTTATGATTCACTCCCCAACCTACCCATGCACTTTTCCGAGAAAAAGGAACAAAAATAAATAAATTACAATTTGTATTTTTGAATGGATTGATAATGACAAGTAATAAGCATGAACAGTGAGTCTAAAAAAATAACCATTTATTATAAAGTTATGACAAATAATGTAATAATGTTATTACAAAAATATATAAATCAGACTCACATTTTAACACTCACCAAAGACAAGTAAAGCCCATCTTTTGTTACGTTAAATGACCACCCAAGCTCTGCTTAAAAACCTCCAAGGAAGAGAGTCCACCATCTTCCATGCTTATAGAAACACACAATTGTTTGGTTCAGAGGACCTTCCCAGAAGCTGAGTCTATCTCACATTCTTGAAACTAGGTTTAGGGTCAAGTATCTATTTGCAAGTCAAATAAGTAACAGTCAATCAGATCAATGTACTGGTAGGGGCACACAATGCAACAAACTAGCTTAAGAGCATCAACCATTGTATCCAATGGCCAAGATCTTGTACATTTCAGAATGTGCCTTTATAATCTCATTTTAAGAGAGCTTGCTTCTTATCTTATTTTAAGATGCTAAAAGTTTGAGATCATAATCCATACATTACAAGCTTCAGATTACACAGCTTTAACATGAGGCTGTGTTTTGAGTACTGAAGGGATTTGAATCTCGGGTCTCCAAGCGCAACACTGTTCACGGGACCACACCAGTGTGCAGCTGCCAGCCATGATCAGAGACAACAAGCTCTTTCCTCCCCTTGGATCAAACCCTGCTCCCAAATCCCATCTAGTCTGCCGAGTCCTAGCATTCGAAGTGCGGTATTGAGAGAAGAGAAAGTAGAAGAAAAACCGATGGTTTACTTGCATTTATAAGTCTAAATGCAAGTACCAGCAAAGAAATAACCTTAAAAAATGTGCACGCCCAAACCAAGCCATCTTGCCATAGTAAACTTCCAGAAATACCACATCAAGGATCTCTGTGCGTCATAACAAACACTGAAGGCAGCAGATGAGATTAACACCTCTTTGCACGACATCAAGAGGAAAACCCCAGAAAGTAACGGCCCTCCAGTGTCTAAATTTGTGTACCGTGACTTGTACAACACTTGCTAATCCCGCCTGACACAGAAGAGGGTTGTCACACCTGATCCATGACAGCAGTCTGCAGCAAAGGTCTGCTGCATTTGCTAATTCTGCTGGCAGGAGAGGGCTTTTTTGAAAGCTGAAAGTCGAGATGAAGCAGTCAGGGGAGGGGGAGGAAACACACACAACAAACCTCCAACCGCTTCTGTTTAACTAACGCTTTTGATCTCAAACTGCTGTGGTCTCGTCCCCAGCACAACAGCACACAAAGGCTCTGTGAACATGGTCTCAGAGGCAGCTTTGTGCAGGTTGAGGGCCCTATAGAAAGAAAGGAACTGTTATGGGAGAGGGACGGAAACAGGGAGAGGCAGGGAGTGAAAGGGGGGAAGGAGGCAAATATAACAGGAGCATCCAGAGGAGGCTTCCAGTCAGCAGGCGGCCTGAACCATAATCACCAGTTTATACAAGGGAATTTTAATTTAATAGATCTTGCAAGGGGGGGGGAGTGGGAGAAAACCTGATCTGAGGCAGTTCATCAGAAAACGGGGGGGGGGGCAGGTTTTTATAGCAAATGCAATTAGCTGGTGTAGTTTTTATTTTCCTTCTTTTACTTCATACAGGTGTAAAGTGAAACCCATAAACCAATTTGTTCCTCTTGGTTATAAACTAGTCTTCAGACAGAAATGCCCCTGAAATCAATGAAATGAACCAATTCAACGAAATGAATCCAATGAACCCTCCGTTAAGGTGAAATTTCAGAGACCACATGGACTGATAATAAAAAAATTATCATTTCTACCCTGCCCATCTGGCTGGGTTTCCCCAGCCACTCTGGGCGGCTTTCAACAGAACATTTAAAACAGAACAAAACTTCAAATACGGTATGATTGACAACAGTCAAAATTGGAAAGTATTACATTAAACTTTTTTATTTTTAAAAAAGGTGCTTTTCCACTAAAACTAACCAATTGTATTACAGAATGGAAGGCGTATGTTATATGATGTAATGAAATAACAACACTTGAGCACTTCTAGATATCTAAAGCAGGATCACTGACACCTCATATTACTGTTTTCAAAATATTATGAACCAATAAGACATGTTGGAATGTTTCAGTCTGTTAAACATCTATTATGCCATCTATCTATAAAGATGTATAAAGAAGCAAGTCATTGCTGGCTGTGCTGTGGTTGAAGAGAACAGAAATGCATGAGCAAAAATTGATCTGGCGTTCTAAATGTGAATACACATGTTTCTAAAGACACATAGATTGTCTTTGTAAGCACTACAAGAGTCCTGCAAGGTAAGCCATTATTGTTAAGTGAAACCAGTGACTTGTCAGAGGCCACCTAGTCAGTTCGTGGTTGAACTAATATTTGAACCAGGGACTTCCTTCCTCATTGTTCAAAATCTTAACCACTGGTTCCTAAAGGTAAATGCTGACATAGGTATTTAGGAATGAACAAAGTTACAAAGGTGCAAGACAGCAAAGCATGCAAATAGAAATAAACTTAATACAACTTTGTCCTGCAAGAAAATGTTGTCATGAGCACTCACCTTCTGTCAGAAGTGCTGCTAATCTGCATTCCAAAAAGTCTCTGGGAGGGTCTTGTCCTCTTTCCAGAATGCTTTAAGTTGTAAGGAACTTCAGTAGGCTATTTCACTTTCCCCATGGTTTTCAGTTTCACCCAACTAAAACTCAGCATTCTATGGCTATGGAGCATGCAGCAACATTCTTAGGAGGGTGCTGCACACTTAAGTTGCTTTTTAATGGTTTGTACCTCTATACAACGTGGTATATGGCGCTATGGGTTAAACCACAGAGCCTAGCGCTTGCTGATCAGAAGGTCGCGGTTCGAATCCCCGCGATGGGGTGAGCTCCCATTGCTTGGTCCCTGCTCGTGCCCACCTAGCAGTTCAAAAGCACAAAGTGCAAGTAGATAAATAGGTACCACTCTGGTGGGAAGGTAAACAATGTTTCCGTGTGCTGTTCTGGTTCACCAGAAGCGGCTTAGTCATGCTGGCCACATGACCCGGAAAAACTGTCTGTGGACAAATGTTGGCTCCCTTGGCCAGTAAAGTGAGATGAGCGCCGCAACCCCAGAGTCATCTGCGACTAGACCTAATGCTCATGGGTCCCTTTACCTTTACCTCTATAGGCCTCAGGGTTTTCTCAACCATGGTGACACTGCCCTTTCTTAGTAGCTCCAATCCTGTTGTCACTCACTACCTGAGCTCATTATTAAAGGGAATGCTGTTGCAAAAGAGACTTCTACAATCCATTCTGAAACACCCAGCAGCTTTACACCTTTCCCCCAACTATTATTGCTGCCTTACAACAAAGCTTCCCTTGCAGTCCCAACTTCACAGTTAATTATAGAAAATTCACTTCTACACAGCTTTCGCTGGCTAAGTCTTGAGAATTAGCCTGCATGTTGATTTTTTAAGTACATTGAGGGAATAACTCATAATGGCATGCATCCTTTGCATGCCACAGATGTGAACCATAAAATTGATCTAAACTGTGATCAAGGAAAACGGGACGGTGACCACATTTTAAAGTGTGCAATACATTTGTCGTTGGGATAAGATTTGCATCTGTGGCACCTTGTGGTAATGTGCTTGAAGCTTTAAAGCTGCTGTAGCAGGTGGGCGCCTCTCTCCTTTAAGGACCATAAAGAAGCAAATTAAAAGTTCAGGCAGCTACATGTTTTTACTTTCTGCCATCATCAAAGAACTAAAAGGATAAGGTGCTTGCTCTTTATCAGAAAGATCAGCTGAAATGCTGAAACTGTTTGCTAAGGATACTGATCTTAGGCCGGTTTAAGATATATATTGAAACCAGGGAAAATGTTTTGAATTTGGAGAAAAACTAGAATAGACAAATGAAATTTACTATGTAATTAAGGACCCACAGAATTTGTAAATGTGTGTGTGTGTGTGTGACCGTGACCAAATATCTCTTTCTCAAAAACCGAAGGGCTCTTGCAGATCTCTGTGAAACAATACTGCCAAGTTTCACACAGCTTCACTTTCATGCTAAAGTGGCAACCACTGTCAAACTAACAAAGGACAACTTGTCAGCCTCTCACAACTGCAGGTGTTTTCTGCCTTCCCAGATATCATCTAATATGAAGGTATTGTTGTTAGCTCTCATGTCTGCATGAAATACACACTGCTGCTTTGTAATAACAATGATCTAGTCAGTTACACTAGACTCTACATAGAAATAAAGCAATTTAGTTGGAAACATTTATATTGGCACATTTGTTTTTTAGCGTCAATTCCAACTT
Organism: Podarcis pityusensis; assembly: GCF_964106645.2. NCBI lineage: Eukaryota > Metazoa > Chordata > Lepidosauria > Squamata > Lacertidae > Podarcis > Podarcis pityusensis. Next base: position 53,722,115 of record NC_138027.1, read on the forward strand.
TAAATCCTTTATCACATCAGAGGCAGGAATGCTGGTAACTGAGTAGCAGTGGACCAAGCCGATCGGGTGCCTGGGGCGGCACGCATGACCTGCGCCCAGGGGTGGGGCCAGCCACCTGCAGGGTGGGGCAAGCTAAACATTAGGAAGAACTTCCTGACAGTAAGAGCTGTTTGACAGTGGAATTTGCTGCCAAGGAGTGTGGTGGAGTCTCCTTCTTTGGAGGTCTTTAAGCAGAGGCTTGACAACCATATGTCAGGAGTGCTCTGATGGTGTTTCCTGCTTTGGCAGGGGGTTGGACTCGATGGCCCTTGTGGTCTCTTCCAACTCTATGATTCTATGATTCTAAGCTGGGGCAGGACGCTCTGTGGGGCCTCCAAGGAGTCTGCCTGCCTCCTCCCACTCAGTCACCCTATAGCTGGGGGGGGAGGCAGCTGGTGGACCATTTGGGGCAGTGTGGAGCCTGCGGACGCCTGAGCCACTGCGTCTCTCCCAGGAGAGACGCGTGGCTAGGGTGCACTGCAGGCCCCACAGTGAGTGCTGCCCAGCATTTTGTCACCCCCCTCAGTGGTGACACCCGTGGCGGCCCGCCCCCACCACACCCCCTCTTCCTCTGCCCCTGTAACAGAGGTCTTGGAGGCTCTCATATAATACACACTGAGGGAAGACAGAGGTTTCCATGAGATGACCATCCAAATTTGATATAGATGCCCTGTACAAGGATGGATACATTGCGTCTAACAGTAACTAAGGTGTAGTGGCACTGAGTGGCCAGCACTGATGAAACAGCAAGGACCAGCAAGATGAACAGGGAAGAGAGGATGAGACACTTTTGTGGGGGGGGGATGGAAGGGGAGTACACAGGTCTGAAGTGGCTCAGGTCAGACCTATATGGTTCTTTACCTGAAGCGGCACTCTGGGTACCATTTTTTCCTTGTTTAACTGTAGATTTCATCTTGAGTCTGGAGAGAAGTACTGGAGAGAAGTGAGCTAAAATGTGCAATTTCCAGGAGACAATTAGCAGGTGAAGGAAGACTTAACCACTCTCTCTTCCAGCCTGCCAATATATCCCTGCCCAAACATTAGCATTACAAAGACTCCTGGGCTGGTTTTGTAAACTAAATTCCATGGTGAATCAGAATCCTCTTCCCCCAGCAATTACAGTAAGCGAGTAAAATGGTCACATTCCAGCAAGGCAAAAGCACTCAAGGGCAGTGTGGAATATGGCTGGTGAATGGCAGGGCCTGAGGAGAATCCCAAAGCCTAGAGAGAAAGAGGCCTGGATGTGCCTGAGGTTTTCCCCCTCAACCCTCTAGAGTCTCCCAGCTGGAGTTCCTTTAACCAGAGACAAGGGAATGTTATGCATGCAGATGCCACGTTGTACCACTGAGCTGCAGCCCCTTCTCTTTAGGCATAACACCAAACCCAGAGGCGGTTTTCTCCCATTGATAGTGGCAGGACACAGAGCAAATAATTATGAATTAACAATCGTCGTTGAGCACCGGAAGAAAATGCGCCACCATTTCAATGTTCAGACACTGATCTAGTTTCCAGGCCTTGTCTGGAATGCTTAGTTTTACCAAACTAGCACATTGTTTTCTTTTTGATATTTTACTCCCTTCTTTCCAGTAATTCCTGTAATGGCTCTTTCAGAGGCACTCAGGCCTTCACAATGAAAAAGGGAGCATCTCTAACAGTGAGAAGACTGTGTAAAAACCAGACATTGTGCAAGCCTTCTCTCCCCCCTCCCCCCGCACATCAGCCATGCCAAGCCTTTTATTAGTTTCGCCAGTTCAATTTCCTTTCCGCAAGATCATTTAGTGTTTTTCTGAGTAACCCTTTTTTCATTTGGATGCTTAGCACCATAAAACAGGGATAAACATGCCTTGTTGCAAAGTTATCTGTTAGATTATCGCTAGTTTAGAACCTAGAGAAAAAGATATAGGACAAATGGTTCAATGACTTAGGTTAGGTTGTCCTAAGGGCTGTGATTCAGCCTTTGCTCCACAACAGTGCTGGGGAACCTGCAGCTATGTTTGATCCAGCCTGTGGATCAAACAGGGCTCAGCAGACCTCCTCATTTGGGTGAAAACTGTGCTCACCTGCCTGACAGCTGATGTCATACTTGATGTCAGGGGTGGGTATGGTGAGGGCTTCAAAGGAACAATCAGAAGTTTTAAGTGGGTTTTCCAAAAGGCTTTCCAATAGGCCACACTGAGCTCTGAAGTCCTAACAATTAGGGCACTAAAGCAAAACATCTCCTGATAATCACAGTGGTGTCAAGTGATTGACTTGTTGCAGCCCCCACCCACCTATCAAATTTGGCCTGTCAAGGGCTGGGGAGATAAAAGATCCAGCCTGCTGGCCAGAAATGTTTTCCCCCACCCTGTTCCATAACAAACTTCCCATGTGACCTTGGATGGGTCACTAAGTTTCTATGATTCATTCCAATACTCTTTAAGTAAGGATGACAGTTTTTCTGCACATCATGGGATGGGGCTGAGATATCCAGATGCTGCGTGGGAGTTTGTGTGTTGCAGCTGCTCACATACCATTCCAGCAACATTAAGAAACAAAAGATTATTTGGGTAGTGTTGGCAGCGTGGGTGTTGCAGCATAGGGCCAGAGAACAACAAGAGGGCAAGAGATAATTTCATTCAGTTTCAACAGAATTTGCCTCTTGCATTTTTTATATACCAACTTTCTGCCATAGTACTCAACAAACATTTTAAGCTGGATATGCGAAGAAAGTTTCTAATGTAGGAAGAGCTGAACAGTAGCGCATACGTTAATGGAGAATTGAAAGGAAAGTCTAGACAGACAACTGTCAATATTGTTATTTTAACCTTATGTTTCCAGGTCATCCAGAGTCTGCCTGTACTTGCTTAGATGAAGATGCTTAGGATATGCACTGTGGATAGTAATACATTAATTTAATCAGCTGCCATCCATAAGGATATTTTGAAGGCTTTTCAATAATGTGCCCTTAGGGATTTTGGAGGACATGTAACACCAATGCTGACTAAATATTCTAGAGACAAATGTTCCTATGAGTGGGCTGGATTCTGCATACTTGGAGAAGTTATTGAGTGAGTCACATTTGTAGGAATTAATCTATACAAATGGGTTAGGTGTGCATAACAAAAAAAGCCTCATTATATCCCACATGTTAAGAATTATCATTTGTTACTACAGGATTGTATGTCTTCAGATGAAATATCAAATAATATCTTTTTTAAAAAAAAATCTATGATAATTCAATTCTTGTCATTCAGTGTGTTCTTTGAACCCAGTTTCCCCCCTTGAAGCATGTTTCAAGTCCCTGACCTCTTCTCCATCCTTATAATGCAGTGGTACCTCTGGTTAAGAACTTAATTCGTTCCAGAGGTCTGTTCTTAACCTGAAACTGTTCTTAACCTGAAGCACCACTTTAGCTAATGGGGCCTTCCGCTGCCGCTGTGCCGCTGCCACCCGATTTCTGTTCTCATCCTGAAGTAAAGTTCTTAACCCGAGGTACTATTTCTGAGTTAGTGGAGTTGGTAACCTGAAGTGTCTGTAACCTGAAGCGTCTGTAACCCAAGGTACCACTGTAATGTGTTTATTAAGAGAGAGTTGCAGTTAAACGCTAAAGCATTTTCATGAGGATTTTTAAAAGGAAAATTTGCAAGTTACTACAGAAATGTGGAGAACCAGATTTAAGGATTAAGAGGGAGGGAGGGAGGGAGGGAGGGAGGGAGGGAGGGAGGGAGGGAGAGAACTGAAATAAACAGCTCCTTTCAAACCTACTCAGGGGTTGGTGAGAGTAATGCCTCTAAATTTACAATACCATAATCCAGTGATGGGAGAAAAGAGAGTTGCCAGAGTGGTGGTGGCGGCGGCAGAGGGAGGCAGAGGTATGCTGTGCCTGATAGTATACAGGGGGAATGATTTTACTTGGAGAGAAAGAAGAAAAAAACCACTGCGGCTTATAATTTTATAGAAATTTCCTTTAAAAAAACCCCACATTTTTAAGTTGCTGGTAAAAAGCCGGTAGACCAATATACCTGTGATGTGGCAGGCTTTATTCATTCTGGAAGGGCAATGATGCCTGCAATTTTTTTTCTACTTCTGTCAAGAAAATATATATAGCCATTTTTTCATTTCAAATAGTAGATGGAGGTAGCTGGGAGTAAGGCAGACTTGCATGGTCCTTGAACTAAATCATGAAGCCTACAAGTACTCTGGCCATATTGTTCATGTATTTTAATCCACAGATTATTAATTAGACGGCAAGTGTTGCACAATGTGAATTGCTGGTGATACAAGTGCCTGTATCTTTCAGCAGGAAATTGCAGCAGTCTACTTCCTATCCCTGCCTGTTTTCACCGACTCTGTCAGACGTATAGCAGATAGCTCTGTTAACCTATAATGAAGTTCAGTGGTATTCTTTAAGTTTTTGGGTGCTTCCCTGATGGAATGTTTAGAGTAGATCCATTTTAAGTAGTACATCTTAAGGCAGCCCTGTTCAGGGAAGTTTTTAATCTGTGATATTTTAGTGTATTTTTGGTTTCTATGGAAGCCGCCCAGAGTGGCTGGGGAAACCCAGCCAGATGGGCGGGGTACAAATAATAAATTATTATTATTATTATTATTATTATTATTATTATTATTATTATTATTTCTTGATCCAGACCAGTTCCTGGCCTCTGAGTTCAACACCTCATACCTAACCTTTGTCAGGAACTGAACCACAAATGTGTGTCCCTTTATCCAAGTCAGTGGATAACACTGCTGTAGTCTTGGAGAGGACATTTTTGAGTCTTGCTTCTTCTCATACCAAATGCTGCCTGTTGCTTGCTTACTCACACTACGCTTTATTATACTGATCATCATCATCTTATTTATTGTTGTTGTTGTTGTTTATTTATGTTTATTATATCAATATTCCACCTTTCTCAAAGCAGCCTACATAGAGTTCTTGAGCAACCTTCCCATTTTAAGGCAGATATGACTCTGCTTAGATACATCAAAGTAGCTGTACTGAGTCCTAAAGACCATACCCTAGAATCTAACTCCTCTTTACACCTGGTCATAGAAAACATGGGCACAATTCAACCAACACTAATCATTTTACAATCCTACTGACAGAAGACACATAAGCAATGGGATTTTAAAAGCATTTGATTCCCCGTTTGTATCTCTTGACATGACCCTAACAGCTGTGGCATTCAGAAGGAGAAAGCAGTGCTCAAACATTAAGGCTACAATTCTATGCCAATGCACCAGGGATGAAACCCAATTGAACTCAGTGGGACTTACTTTTGACTAGACAGGCATAGGTTTGCTCTGTTTGCTGTCTCCAAGAGTTCAGGAAGTTTGTGGCAATAAATTCATATTTGACACAGCTAATATTTATTTATTTATTTATTTATTCATTAATTTATAAAAGTATGTACCACTCTGTTACAAAATATCAGGTACACAGCAATATAAAACCATTAAAAGCAGTATGGTGGTTTTCCTCACCTTCAGATTATTACATTAGTGTTTTTTCCTTCTTTCGGGTATTAAAGGTTTTTTTTTTAATCCCATTGCCATGGACTTGTTAGTGAAAAACATTTAGAAAGCGGAATAATTCATAATTTTCTTTGTAAACAAATGAATGTGTGATTTTTGGAGAAGCCTAGGTCTCCCAAAAAGAAATATTAAATAGATTTTTTGTTTCTTTACCTAGCAGTGTAAGGGAGGACCTGGTGTGGTGTGATAGAAAAAGGGTCATATCCTTTGTGGTGTACCACATTCAATTAATATGACAAGCTTTGTGATCCTGTCAGTTTTCACAGAGGGTGGGACCAGTGTTTGCTTCCCCACTCCTCTCTTTTTGTCCAAATTTTCACAGAGTATCGCACTGAAAAAGAATGATGGATTTCCGTCCTAGAGGACTGCATGGGCTGATAAAGTGAAATCTATGGCAGAAAACAACTTGTTTTTTCCACCCTTTAGGCCATAATTTTAGTTGAGAGAGAGAGAAAGTGTAATAAATTTTGGCGGGAAAAATAACCAAACTATTTTGGACATTTCTAATGACTAGTGTGTATAAACACTACTGAGAAATGGTGGTGAGAACAATTTGACTGAGGGAATGATTATTTTTCTTGCATCAAAGCCTAGGTATTTGTCAAGTCAGGTCTTTTGAAATTGTCTGAAACTCAGTAAAAGGAGGAAGCAGACATACACACACACACACACCACTTTTGGACAAGACTTGAAGTCTCTCATATTTAAACCTCATTTATTTCTATTAATCAGTGAAAATAATGAATACATTCACTGCTTACTGAAGCTATCTATTACAATTAAGCTCGCATCCTAAAATATAGGCAAAACAAAACAAAATGTCTGATTTAATTGCTCAAAACAGGTCCTGTTCTGGAACTAAGGCCTAGTCCAGAGACTCAGAATGTGGGGGCATAATTATAAGACCGTGGGGTGGATTTGATGCTTCACACTTTCATCTTAATAATCTCACATAAAAAACCTTGTAAGCAAAAAAACTAGGGTATCATGCATGAAATTCTAGCCCAGCATGATCCCTGCGATGCTTTTTGCTGTCTCTGTGCCATCGGCAGCCAATGTGCTTTCCTCTCATATCTATTTGTAAGATCAGAAATCACTTGTGGTTGATGTGCAATCTATGCTGCTAATTCCAAAGATCATTTAGCAACCATCTTGGCTACCACTCAGTCTAAACTACTGCTGAGAGTGAAGGCTAATTCTGCAGCTGTTAGGGAATCACTTGTACTTATGTTCAGAGGGTAAAGTAAAAACAGAAAGCATACAGGAAATTTACTAAGCAAAGCACATGCCCAATACATGTGCTTATCAGACAGTACAGCAAATAGATGAGAAGATCACAAATGATGCTGCAAGATGTAAAAATATGAACTAATGAAAGTAAGGGGCACAGAATATTTCCCGCTTTTATGGGAACTGTACCCCAGTAGGACCAAGATCAACTGAGGAGGGAAAATGTTTGAGCTCCTCACAATTTTAATGGTTCTCACTCAGTTCTGTCACCTCTCAGGTGGGCACCAAGAGAACAAGGGAGGTGTTCATGGTTGAGTTCTGACACCTCTTTTTCTAGAAAAATAGCACTGGTTCTCACACAAGGCAGATTTCCAGCCAATTTTGCACTTGGAATCTATTTTTAGTATGCATTCTCTACGCTGGAACACAGGATTGGTCTGGTATATAATAAAATGATTATACTTAATTTTGTAGAAGAACTGTTATGCCTGCTTATGCTAATGGAGAATGAAGGCCCTAATACATGCCGTTTCAAATTTGTTTAAACTTTATCTACTCATTTATGGCTCTTTTCCTGTCAGAGTTCAAGAACAGGCTGACTATACACTACTATGTCAAGTAGAGCACTACAGGGTTCAGTCTTTATTACATTCCAAATGAATAAAATTTCCTCAATAAAGCCTTCCTGTCCTGTAGATAAAAGAGCAAATAAACATTTGGATGGGCAAAAAATAAAATAAAATAAATGAAGCCAACTACACTCAGGAAGACCCCTTGTTATTCTACGAATATTGCTTCCTTTGCTTGTTAGCAACCCAAAGGAAATGAGTCGGGGAAGATTAAGCAGTTTCTCAGTCCCCAGCCTTGCTACTAAAAGATGTTTCAGAAAAAGAAAAGGTGTGTGACTCACCCAGCTCATAATGATCTGGTTGAGCTACACTATCCTCTCCTGCCAGTAAAATGTTGCTTAAAACCTTTGTAGTCACAGAGTCAAAGAAAAGCTTTTATAGCATTCTTCTCCCCTATGTTCACCCCATTTCTAATCCATAAGGGAGCGATGCTGCAAAGTGGCTTGTTGTGTCAAAGCAGCTTGCAACCCTTCCGCATTCCTTTGCATGCTTATTAATACAAATAACTGGTGACTCATTTTGACACTCCTGAGGCGGCCAAGGAGTTTGCAACGCTTGTGTGCACTCTCTCTCTCACACAAACACACACACACGCATAAACAACCATGCCAACCACCACCAGCATGAAATAGCTAAGAATTCAATTTATAAAATTGCATTTATTATAACAGGCATTTTTTGTCAGGAGTACTGCTAGAATAAGAATAACATTCTTATCATATTGTATCACTCTTATCTCGGAATGCTACTGAGGAAACTTCCTGACAGCCTATTTCTTTCACAAGTTAACTTGCTTACTAATAAGGATTTATCACAATCAAAACATCTGTTTTGAGGATAGTAGAGCTAGCAGAAAACTTCAGTCAGTATTTGTATAGGACATTGTTCCACAGGTTGCTTTATTATTCCGCACCTCTGGATGGTTCTGAAAGCATCTGCAACAAATGATATCTAAATACAGAAAGCAACACAGCTTTCCATGCAATAAACAAATGCATCAAATTTGCTTCATTCTACTCACTGTGCAGTGACTTTTAACACAGTGGGAAGTTCCTTTTCTATTTTTAAAATGTCTTAAATGAGTGATTCCAACAACCTGATATTATTCATGCTCATTCAGATGTAAGCCCCACTAATTTTAATGGGATTTATTCCTAGATAAAAATGCATATGCGAATTGTAGCCCTAGGCTTCTTCCATTATTTGGACTGGTACATAAATGGAGCAACAGCTCAACTTTGTTCCTTATTCATATTAGTCTGTGATGCATACAGTGTGCTATTGGCTATTTAAATAAGAGCTGTTCCAAAGCACTGACTCCACCAGCACAGCTAAACTCTCCTTTGGTGGTTTGTGCTTCTGCTTGTTGCATGCAATTTGTATGATTTGTAACAGTCACATTCACAAAACAGAGCACTGTTGATTACGTACTGGTGACTTGAACAACTGAAATGAGTGCTCAGTACAATAGCTCAACAGAATCAAGCTGGTAATGCATTTACATTTCAGATTTTATTAGAATCAGAGAAAATAATCATGGAAAAACATGTGCTCCTAAGAGCTTCTTGAAAAGTGCAAACATGCATTTTCCTGAACATGGATGAGTCAAAAAGTATATTTAAAAGATTGAGTGGCACTTACCTCGCACGAAGCACTGCTGGTAAGAAGGAAATGACTCAAAGAAGCTGTTTGAAGTCATGGTTTCCTCTTTTAAAAACTTATTTTCTTTTTTAAAAGGGGCGATATGTTATTTCTTTTACCTTGGGAAGTAAAAAATCAAGAGTGGTCATTATAACAAACTCCTCTGCCATTGCACTTTGCATGTTTGTATCTGCAAAGTAAAATAAATTCAGTCATAAGAGTCTTTTTCTCTCACACAACCACTGAACTGTTTTGTAAAAGAGAGAGGGAGAGAGAGAGAGAGAAATAGCGGATCACTTGTGGTTTCATGATGCTTACCACTCTATGAAACTCTTGTGGTTTGCAGTCAAAATGATTCGCCCTGCCTGCTGACCAATATCCCGGACCCGCTCTTGTGTGACTGCCTCTGTACCCAACTTGTGGTTCTGTGGTTGTTTATGAGGCCCAAAGAAGTGTTTCACACAACCAATATTACAAATTTAACCGTTCCTCTTTCCACAGCCTCTTTCAATTGGCTCTTGACAATCACATGATTTCAGTGATGTCACCTAAAATAAAAAAAAGCATTTTGAGCAATGCTCTTCCCACACCACCTGCCTTCCCGTAGATTCAGCAAAGAAACAGTATGCAGAGAGACAGAGACACAGAAAGAGGCTGAGCCTGACTCACAGTCCTTGTTCTACAAATGGGCTTTGCTGATTAAGGACAACTCTGCCTTGTTTTTGCTTGTGGTTGCTGGAACTACTGATTATTTTCATAGATATTTCATTGCTGCTTATTCAATAGTAATTCAAACCCTGGCATTAGTCTGCTGCTGAAAGAGGATGTATATGGCATCATCTAACATTGGAATCACTTTTCAAAAAGTTCAGCAGGTGGGCAACTGGATTTTTTTTAAAGGCAATAATAAGTCAAAAGAGGATAAAATGGATTAGCTCAACTGTTACCCCTTTAGGACAGCCAGAAAATGTCAGGGATCTTATGAATGAATTAAAGACTGGCATAAACTTTAACGGGTAAGGATTACTGAGCTCTTTGAAAACTAAAGTGCTAGATGAATAATAAAAATTAATAATTGTCATTATCTTGTTATTTTTATTGGGGTAGAACTTTTTTGTAGTTGAACCCTTCAAAATTTGAGTTACCTTCTTGTTTGGAAATTATTCGGCACAAGGTACTGAACTTAGAACTTGATATTCCAAATGTATCTTTCCTTCCCATAGAGCAGAAAAAGAGAATAGTTTATGCCTCACCATGTGCCAATGGTAAATTCTAAAGAAAGAAAAGAACCACTTAAGAACAAAGATGTGATTGTTAGGCCAGCTATTAAGCACCTTAGTCACTGATCCGTACACTTCACTGCAGCCTTTCTCTACTTCAAATGTGAAATCCTAAGGATTTTTCTCACACCTGTAGTAATTTTTAAAGGCCTAACACACAGGAATATTTTAAACCATTAAGCATTTGCCAAGCATTTGGTTATAAAAGAAGCAATGAACCAGTTCAAATAGGAGTGATCCAGCAGGATGCTTCTTGCTTTTTAACTTTCTGCTGAAAATGACATCCAGAAAAGTGAATTTCATGGGGCCGGGAGAATGATCAAGAGAGTAGATGGTAAGTTGTATATGAGGCAAAACTAAATTAAGGAACCAAGCTACAGATATGAAGATGGAAGAGAGAAGAGACATGGTGACAATTTTAGGACACTTTTTTTTAATAAGGGAAGGAATAGGAAGAATTGCTTGCCTTATCCCCTGACAGCATAGAGGATAAAGCTATCAGTGGCTATTAATTCTGAGACTGGATACTACCTCTGAATTCCAGTAGCTGGAGAATATGAGTGGGTGATAGACTGTAGCTACAATGGTAGATGGAGAGGTTGGGTTGGGTTGGGTTGGGTTGGGGCAGAGGAAGAGGGAGAGGTGAGGAAGGGTCCACAACAGCCAGGTACAGGGTTTTGAAATTAGACTCTTTTTTGCAATTTCCCATTTTGTTTTTTCCTTCAGTCTGAGATAACATAAAAGAGTCCTCCTGGATCAGCCCAAAAGCCACATTGTCCCACATTCTGCTCTCACAATGGCCAACCGGGTGCCTGTAGGCGTGCAACTGGGTGCCCCCCAATTATAATTCCATTACTCTGGTTATCACATCATGCTATAAATGCTTGTCACTGCTGAGCTTGTGGCACAGATCCTGTTTCCCAACACTGCAAGAGAAGGTCGTGGAGGTGCGTCATGAGGGAGGAGTTGAGGCCGGGTTCCAGCATTTCTGTTGGGATTCCTTCCTGCCATGGGGCTTTCCCACATGTCTGAGAGTTGATGGTGTTCTTCAGCCCATTGAGGGAGGGAGGGACATCCATGCCTGACTCCAGCAGTGTGACCCTCTGCAAGAACAAAGGTGGCCACCACAACTGTAGTCTGTCTCAGTGACGTTTACACTGCCTTGGTCATGTTGACAGAATGGAAGATGGCAAGATATCTATGGGTGTACTCTATGGGGCGCTGACTTCAAGCACCAGGCCCGTTGGCAGACCAACTCTGTGTTACAAATATGCCTGCAAACATGATATGAAGGCTGGCAACTTTAACTCCGCCATTTTTTGTTTCCTTGTTTCTATTGTGAATTGATAATTTCCTCACAGAAAAAAGCACACCATTGGAAAGTAGTTAACATCACAATCTTTTTGCTGTCTCTGATTGATAGGGACATCCTTGATTTTAATTCTGTAATGTTTAGCTCTCCAACTAACTCCACTCCCAGGCCTGCTTACACTGAAGTAGATTCCACAGACATTAATATGACTTATTTCCATGAAAGGATGTTTAATACTGGAGATGGTAGTCCTCATTCCTCTTGGAAAGTCCCTGGTAGTCACAACTGTAGTGTCTGGCAAACTGAACTTTAAGGAATTTTTGCTTGTTGGCTTCCCTCATTCTGATTCAACAGTGGCAGGAGGAACAGCTGCTGCCAATATGCTGGCTACAGGAGCCTGGTGGGCAGGGCATTAAAAACTCAGTCTTAACTCATCTCTTAATAACAACAAGCCACTTTCCAATTGCTAGTTCCCCTCCTTCTCAATGTTCTCTTCTCTAAGCTTTAGGTACACCCAAATTATTTAGTGTACCCACTGAGTGGCAGACACATATGCTGTATTTCATGTCATGGTTATATATGCTTTGATAACTTCCAGTGTGCAATACTGTCACTACTGGACTACTGTCTACATCAGCCTGCCCTTGAAAAGTATCTACCAACTTCCATTTATTCTTCATGCTTCTGTTACGGTATAGACTAAAGCCAGCAGGACAAAACATAAATGTCCAGTTTTGAACCATCTTAGAATCATAGAATCATAGAATCATAGAGTTGGAAGAGACCACAAGGGCCATCGAGTCCAACCCCCTGCCAAGCAGGAAACACCATCAGAGCACTCTGGTTGTCAAGCCTCTGCTTAAAGACCTCCAAAGAAGGAGACTCCACCACACTCCTTGGCAGCAAATTCCACTGTCGAACAGCTCTTATGTCAGGAAGTTCTTCCTAATGTTTAGGTGGAATCTTCTTTCTTGTAGTTTGGATCCATTGCTCCGTGTCCGCTTCTCTGGAGCAGCAGAAAACAACCTTTCTCCCTCCTCTATGTGACATCCTTTTATATATTTGAACATGGCTATCATATCACCCCTTAACCTCCTCTTCTCCAGGCTAAACATGCCCAGCTCCCTTAGCCGTTCCTCATAAGGCATCGTTTCCAGGCCTTTGACCAATTTGGTTGCCCTCCTCTGGACACGTTCCAGTTTCTCAGTGTCCTTCTTGAACTGTGGTGCCCAGAACTGGACACAGTGCTCCAGGTGAGGTCTGACCAGAGCAGAATACAGTGGCACTATTACTTCCCTTGATCTAGATGCTATACTCCTATTGATGCAGCCCAGAATTGCATTGGCTTTTTTAGCTGCCGCGTCACACTGTTGGCTCATGTCAAGTTTGTGGTCAACCAAGACTCCTAGATCCTTTTCACATGTACTGCTCTCAAGCCAGGTGTCACCCATCTTGTATTTGTGCCTCTCATTTTTTTTGCCCAAGTGCAATACTTTACATTTCTCCCTGTTAAAATTCATCTTGTTTGTTTTGGCCCAGTTCTCTAATCTGTCAAGGTCGTTTTGAAGTGTGATCCTGTCCTCTGGGGTGTTAGCCACCCCTCCCAGTTTGGTGTCATCTGTAAATTTGATCAGGATGCCCTTGAGTCCATCATCCAAGTCATTGATAAAGATGTTGAATAAGACCGGGCCCAAGACAGAACCCTGTGGCACCCCACTAGTCACTCTTCTCCAGGATGAAGAGGAACCATTGATGAGCACCCTTTGGGTTCGGTCAGTCAGCCAGTTACAAATCCACTGAGTGGTAGCATAGTCAAGACCGCATTTTACCAGCTTTTTTACAAGAATATCATGGGGCACCTTGTCAAATGCCTTGCTGAAATCAAGGTATACATCCACTGCGTTCCCTTCATCTACCAGGCTTGTAATTCTGTCAAAAAACGAGATCAGGTTAGTCTGACATGACTTATTTTTCAGAAATCCATGCTGACTATTGGTGATCACAGCATTCCTTTCTAGGTGCTCACAGACTGTTTGCTTAATGATCTGCTCCAGAATCTTCCCTGGTATTGATGTCAGACTGACTGGGCGGTAATTATTTGGGTCCTCTCTTTTCCCCTTTTTGAAAATAGGGGCAACATTTGCCCTCCTCCAGTCTGCCGGGACTTCGCCTGTTCTCCAGGAATTCTCAAAGATGACTGCCAGTGGTTCTGAGATCACATCTGCCAGTTCTTTTAATACTCTTGGATGCAGTTCATCTGGCCCTGGAGACTTGAATACATCTAAACTAGCCAAGTATTCTTGTACTATCTCCTTAGTTATTCTGGGCTGTGTTTCCTTTGCTGAATCATTTGCTCCAAATTCTTCAGGTCGGGCATTGTTTTCTTTATCGGAGAAGACTGAGGCAAAGAAGGCATTGAGGAGTTCAGCCCTTTCTGTGTCCCCTGTTTGCATTTCACCATCTTCTCCTCTAATTGACCCCACTGTTTCTTTGTTCTTCCTTTTGCTACAAACATACCCATAAAAGCCTTTTTTGTTGCTTTTAACCTCTCTAGCAAGCCTGAGTTCATTCTGTGCTTTAGCTTTTCTGACTTTGTGTCTACACGTGCTGGCTATTTGTTTGAATTTCTCTTTGGTGGTTTCCCCCCTTTTCCATTTTTTGTACACATCCTTTTTTAATCTTAACTCAGTTAAAAGTTCTTTAGATAGCCACCCTGGCTTCTTTAGGCACCTTCCATGTTTCCGTCTCATTGGTATTGCCTGATGTTGTGCTTTTACTATCTCCCTACTATCTTAATCAGTTCCTATTCATTTATGGACCCAATTCAAGGTGCTGATTTTTACTTTTAAACCCCTAAATGGCCCAGGAACTGGTTACCTTGAGGAATGATTTCTACCATACATTCTCTGTTGTGAACTCTGGGCTACTTCAGAAATCCTGCTTTATGTCCCTTGACCAATTGAGAACACGGGAGATGGGGCCTTCTCCCCCTCCCTGAATTTTATTAAAGTTTGAAGAAAATATACAAAGCATAATATCAAATATTATCAAAGACAAAAAACTAATCTAAATAAAAACACAGACTAAAAGGAGGAAAAGAAAAAAGAAAAAAAGAGGAAAGAGGAAAGAAGAAAGGAAGGAAGGAAGGAAGGAAGGAAGGAAGGAAGGAAGGAAAAGAGAACTTCCATTTTTTATTCTGCCAGCTATGGATAGAAAATTATTCAAAACAGCCCCTCCAATATAACACCCAACAATTCCACTTTCTATAAACAAATATTTTATTCATTTCTTAAGGAGTTTCCAATCTTTAGTAAATCTGGACAATTATGGAAGATGGGGCCTTCTTAGCCATGGAACCATAATTGTTGATTTACTACTAGGTAAAAATGTGTCTGCTCTGGGACACTGATTGTATTTTGACTTTGTTTTAATTTCTGTACTGCTGATAGAGATGGAAACATTGATATTTGCTGATTGCTACTTTTATTTAATGAGATTTTTGCTCTTGTTTTTTGTTGATTTTAAAAAAAGATTTTCATAATTTTCTGACAAAGGAAGAAAATTTTGCAGGCCAAAACACCTGGAGGGCACCTGGTTGAAAAAGGGGGTGTCAACCCATCAAGAAAAGGCCTTTCTCCGTGTTCCCTCAAGGGGCTTTCTTGTTTCTCACTGTCAACCTATGGATTTCATTACTTTTGAGCTTCTTTTGCTCAGCTGCCATTTCAACACATTTTATTTAGGAAAGCCTTTGGAAATATCGCATTGGCTGAGTTTGAGTTCCTGATTTTGATGAGATTTCTTCATGCTGTTGCTAGGCTTGTTTGTTGTTGGGGGGCTGGAATGGCTTGGCTTTTAATGTTCTGTTTTGGGTCCGCTTTTAATGAATTCTTGGCGCCACATTGAGGTTTTCCTTAAAATACAGAAGCCACCCACACATTCTCGAAGTAAATAAGATTAGTAGAAGGGCAGCTAAGGATAACAAATGGCAAACTTAAATGAAAAGAGATGTGACAGGCATTGCCCCTGCCCAGCCTGGGGCCCAGCAAAGTAGATAAATGAATATATATGCTATGTGTGACATTTTAGTGTTTTTCAGCTCAGTCATCTGTCAAGGAATAACTATGGTATGTGTCAAGCAACAGTTGGGTTGATTTTGTCATCTGTGGATGAAGCAAGCCCATCCTTGAATGCTTTTAGCATGCCTCCTGCAGCTTCTCCCCATATCTATCACAGTTATTTGCATTATACATAAATAAAGAATGTGAGAATTGTTGAGCAATTTTTTAAAAAAAGAAAACAAAGCCATCAGCAATATTTGCTTTCAAAAGATTGTCACTTTAAACTGAAACAGATTTACATTGCGACACACCTCATTGATTTCTGAGCTTATTTCCAAGTCTATCTGTTAAAATTGTGAGCTAAATGTTTCCATGTTTGTTACATATATTCATGTTCAAATGCGTCTCATTTGGAATTGCAACATCAGTTGCCAATGCACTATGGTATGTGCAAAGAAACGTTGATCTTTAGTGAACTTCTACAAAAGAAAAAGGTGAGTTAAATGATTAACAGTGCAACCCTATGAGTGTTTATGCAGATGCCCTCCTACTCCAATAGGATTGACCAAATTGCAGTCTAGTACAAAATTCAGTTCTACAAACTGTGATCGTATTATGGCACACTTTTTTTTAAAAGTTCATTGTCCAATGCATCTGGTCAAAGGTCCACTGATGCTAAAGAATAATTTCCCCACAGTTACTCTAGAGAATATGACCCTATTAGCTGGGGTCATTAGCTGGACCATGAACTCAAGTAATTAGATCTTGACAATGCTAGTGTATGAACATGCAACTTGACTGTAGGTTAGATATGAAGTAGTAGTCTACTTTTATACTTTTTAACAGTACAATTCTGTATGTTTACTCAGAAGTCAGTTCCACTAAAGTCAATGGAGCTTTCTCCCTTTTAAATGGGATTAGGATACACCTAGGTATATACACCTAGGACACTTAGAAGAGACTAGGAGTGGACAAACCTGTCATTTTCAGTTCCTCCTGGTTTCTCATTTTCCTAGTCTTCAGTTTAGTTATCCCCATTTCCACATCAGTTTGCAAATTTATTTTAAAAGTCCTTATGTAAAGGCATTAGCATTTTAGTGTGAATTTCTTCTAGTAGCTATTTTAATGCATTTTTGCCTGATATGCACAATTTTGTAAAGCAATTCCCCCTAATATATGTGTTTCTGCCTTGCAAAATTCAGAAGTTCACAGAATAGCTGCATTTCAGTTTTGTATATTGTTTTAGAAAGTGTGAATTAGGGGTGTTCGCCTTTAACCATGAACCAAATTGATTTTCTGCCCCATTCGTACTACAGAATAAGTATCTTGGAACTCAGTAGAGCTTATGTTTGGATAAACATGCTATATGGCTACAATTCTATGCACACAGTATCAGGAAATAAATACCATTGAATTCAACAGGATTTACTTTCTGGTAAAGTTGTATGGGATTTGGTAGCATCTTCCATTATTGGTCAAGAGAGGAGCAAATAATAATTTACTTTAGGAGTAAACAAGGGGGATAAATCTGTATGAAACCAATAACATTATTATTAAAACAGTCCTATGTAATGGATGCAGTACTTGTGATCTAGAGTCCAATCCTAAAAAATATATTAAGCTAAAGATTTGCAAAAACTAGCGTAGGGTTCCTAGTAACAGCATGAAGAGACGTATCAACTTCTGGATCTACAGCTGTCTTTGATCAGGGCTGGCACATGATTTTTTGCTGCCTGAGGGGGACAAGGTGACACACCCTCCCCCTTTGACATATAAATGTAAACTGGACTGGCAGTTGAATCTTATTTAATCACTGACTGATGACAAGATAGTGTCCTCCATGGTACCTGAACCAGCAGGCTAGTTTAGCGCCCTAGGCCAGGCTTACTCAATCTCGGCCCTCCAGATGTTTTTGGCCTACAACTCCCATGATCCCTAGCTAGCAGGACCAGTGGCCAGGGATGATGGGAATTGTAGTCTCAAAACATGTGGAGGGCTGAGGTTAAGGAAGCCTGCCCTAGGCCAAGCTGTGTGATATATACTGCTCTGTCCACCAACACAAGTCAATGCTAGATGGCGCAGGAGCTACAGCCAGAAAGCCACCACTGCTGCCTGCCAGCATCTATCACCTGAGGCAATTATTCACTCTACCTAACATTAGGACTGGCTCTGCTGTTGATGGTAGTACAGCCACTTTCATGTACCTTTCTTCCCTTTCCATATTCCATTTTATTGTTATTCATGTTTTTATACTGTATTTTATGCTGCTTTTACAATTAAGTGTTTTAAATTTGTTGTTAGCTGCCCTGAGCCCAGTTTTTTGAACTGGGAAGGGCGGGGTATAAATAAAATTTTATTATTATTATTATCTTATCCTTTGGCTCAGTCCTACATCCTACTCCTGGTGCTTCTGCAGTTTAAACCAAATTGTGGCAACTGGATACTAGACGTGCCAAACGGTGAGTTCAAATGCTTGTTTTCCTTCGAAACCACTATGGGCCTGTAATACAGAAGCACCTCTGCCACTCCTACAATTAAAACAGCATGCAGTCTGCAAAACAAAAACAAAAACCCACAATCTGCAGAAATCCTCAAGGCATAATGCGGTGAGGTTTTCTGTGGTGTATCTCAGCTTCAGGAAAAGGATTAGTTTGAGGCTTGAGGCACAATGCAAAGAAACTCACCTCCACTCCATCTGCCCCACAAGTGACCAGTTGTACACATATATTGGCTTTCTTTCCTTCATTGATACCAGGGTCTCAGTTTCAATTTCTGCTCCACATAGAATCACTTTAATCTCTTGAGGTCTTCCAGATATACAAAATTTGTTTCTGAGGCAGGAGCCCTTTACAACAGCCAGCCTACTGGATATGTAATACTTATTGAATAAACCCAGGGAACGCATTGTATTTCCTTGCTTTTAGTGCAAATTCCTCAAACATAGCTTAAACAAGTACACAACAGCATTGAGACAGGATATAACAGAGAGGTGATCTGCACAATTTTAATTAGAAGTGTGAGCAATTTCTGCTTAAGATTGTGCTCTCTTTTGCCATGCCTAATTATTCTGAAGGTCTGTAATCCTATAGAGAGCTGCCTGGGCTCTGAGATCTCCTCCTCTTGTTAAAAGGGCTTGAGGGAGGCTTCATGATAGTAGATGCCATAAATTTCTGAGGCCATCATTGCATGACTTCTTCTTTTCACCAAATCTTATATCTATTTAAATTTAATTTATTTAAAAATATTTATAAACAGCTTTATGTTGAATAAAGTGTGGGGGGTGTTACTGGGTAGTTGTTTTTTATTTTGATTATATATTCTGAGGTTTTGTGTTCTGGTTTTGCTCTGTGAGCTGCCCTAAGACCTCCAGGTATAGGGCAGAATATAAATTCAACCAACCAATCAATATCCAAGCGGTGTACACCATAAAAACAATAAACCTTTACACTGAAACAAAGATACAAAGTAGAATGATAGAATGAAACTGTATAAAAACAGAAATTCAGGGAATTCAAACAAACAGTGCCCAACTGTATGGGTTAGGAAAGCCTGAACAAAAATATATTTTTAGAAGCTGTCTGAAGCTACTGACAGTAGTTGCTTCATATATGGCAGAAGAGAGGTATTTCACAGCATGGGAACAATAGCAGAAAATGCCCATTTTGGGATCACTGTCCTATGATATTCTGTCCCTTGAATAGAATTTCTCAAGCTGTGGGTCCATACAGGGGAAAGTGGGCTTGTCCTAAATTATTCAGTGTTATAATTTCCCTGTATCATAGTGATAAATAACTTCATTTATTGAAAACCCTTGACTTGTTAGAAAACCCAACCAGCCCTCCAAACAGTCTCATTGGAACATAAAAAACTGCCTTAAACAGAGCCAAACCATTGGTTCATCTAGCCCACTAATCTAACAACATCAGGATGGGGGCAGGGGGAGAGAAATCTCATGTTGATTTTTTTCTAGACCTGGAGAACAAAGGTTATTTATTTTGCTAGTATTTGTATATCTGGCATCAATGCAAATAGCAGCACATCAGAAGATCTCTAAATATGGTGTGCAATGAACAAGTCTAAAAGCCATTATTTACCTATACAAAAGCATTTCCATGCTAGTTTGTGTTTTTCTGCTCTCCATCTTCCCTTCTACCATCGAAAGGTGGGAGTGCCCTTTGAGACAAGATGTCTAAAAGGTTGTCCTTTTCATATCGCAGTCCCAGTAATGGATTTTCAAAACCATACCTTTCCCATGATGATTGCAACAACCAGATAATAGCATATTCACTTGAAATTTTCATTGCAGACTGTTGGAGAAAGTCAACATATGCAATCTTCGACATGATAACCTTGTGATGTAATGGACCATATATAACTCATCATGTGAATCCACCTTAGAGTACATTTTGGTGTGGTGCAAAGTGAAACAACACGTAGCTGCATTTATAAAGCTGAAATTTTCAAAAAGAGAAGTGTTCCTCTAGTCAGGTACCTGCAAACAGAAATATTACACTATACCCCTATTTTGCTGGGAGCTGAGGTTTTGCTGAAGGTCCTGGGATTGCAGTCAGTGCTGCAGCCAAATCAACTGGAACACATTTCTGCTTGTGCAACAGGAGTTCATTTCCCCCTCCTCCCCTTGCACACCCTCTAAATCTACTCCATAGGATTAAGGGACCCTCTGGAGCATAGCTTATGGAGCAGGATGGCTGAAAGGGGAGGAGAGGAAGGGGATTTCCTGGTGTGCATGCAGAAGCCCTCTCATAGTGTTGGATACAACCTTTGGGCTCCCTTTCCTATGCTAAATTGCATATAAACATAAGAAGAAAAATCCATAGTTCAATATATAGCATAGGAATATGGAAAAATGGCTTGTACTGAATCAGACCATTGGTCCATCTGGTTAGTATTTTCTGTTGTGACTGGCAATGGCTCTCCAGGGTTTCAGACAGAGAACTCTCCCAGCCTTACCTGGAGATATCTGGGACCTTCCACAAGTAAAGCAGATGCTCAACTGCTGAGCTACAGACCTTTCTATGGCCAAATATAACTACATACATCTCTGTGTGTTTCTGGCAGGCTCACCTTTGAAGCACCTCAAATTACTTACCTCTTCTACAATAAACCGAGTACAAACAGCTCTTCATTTTATAGTGTCAGAAAGACTGCTGCACAGAAAACCATAGAGGAATTTTAAAAACAAGCGAGCAGCTGTGATAGCAAGAGCAAAGGACAGACTTAGCTATCATTTCTTGTCAAGTGTATTTACATACTTTGCATGTATAGTTTTCGTCCTGACACTGTGCTCCAGTTTACAGGTAACAACCTGGTTTGAATGTAATGGCCAGATGTAAAGTTTCTGTGAGTTCCCTTTTCACCTTCTATTACTTGTTGTGCCTTAATGCATTGGTTTTTAAAAGCACCGTTTGACCTGGGTCTCCAAACCGGGAATGTAATGAGAGTTCAAACCAGTTTTCTGGGTTTGGACAAAATGGGAAACTCTGGTCTAACATAACCAAGAAGTATTGCATTAAGATGAAAGAGAGAAGAGTTGCAAGGAGAGGAAGAGGCACATGAGCACAGTACAGTGGTACCTCAGGTTAAGTACTTACTTCGTTCCGGAGGTCCGTTCTTAACCTGAAACTGTTCTTAACCTGAAGCACCACTTTAGCTAATGGGGCCTCCTGCTGCTGCCGCCGCGCCGCTGGAGCCCGATTTCTGTTCTTATCCTGAAGCAAAGTTCTTAACCTGAAGCACTATTTCTGGGTTAGCAGAGTGTGTAACCTGAAGCATCTGTAACCTGAAGCGTATGTAACCTGAGGTACCACTGTAATGGTTCTCTGCCCAATAAACCATGATTAATCAGACCAAGATTAATCTTTTTATTACAGAATGTTTGAGTCTAAATCAATGTACTGGTGGTAAAAGAGCATATATTATTACATATCAATCATGTTAGCATATACTGTTTGGTATGACAGCAGTCAACATCAGTAGAAACTGATGTCAGTGGAGGAAAAGAGTCCGTCTATGATAGCCTGTCTCTCTTTTGAGGGGTATTCACAGGGTTGCAGTTGGCACCCTTTGCAAATGAGTGGCATGCTTTGCTAGTAATTATTCCCAGTCCTGCTCGTGGCTTTTTTCCACTGAGAATGAAGATCAGCATAACCTTTTGTAAAAAGAAATTGCCTTTGGTCTGAAATCTCTGTAGCATCTTGTGCGTGACTTTGTTTAGGCTAAATGAGAACTCGATCGCCAAGAACTTTTGCCAATTATAATCTCGTGCTTTTATGTCCTGCCTTGGCATCCTGGATCAGGTCTTGTGATTGCAGACATCTTCTTTTGAAACTTAAGATGTTGGCATTTTTGCTACATCCATATGCAAATGTTTTCATTATTAACAATTATACATTTGTATAAACAAGCAGCTGGGATTTTGAACAGTTGGGAAGATATATGTTCTGTAATAATGAAAGTATGTAATTTATTTTAGTTTTGAGAGATGTTAAGTGTAAGCATTTGTACATCCCAGTCAATTGTATTTTAAAATCAGATGCTGTGTTGAAATATCTATGTTCATCTATAAACTTCACTTATGTTTTCCACAGGAGCAGAATTTCAAATATGTCTTCTTCTTCTTCTTCTTCTTCTTCTTCTTCTTCTTCTTCTTCTTCTCATAGCTGAGTAAGATTGTCTTCCATGAGTACTGTTTTAACAGTGACTGTGGAGGCCAATTCTGGATCCACATGTGGGGACATAGGTTTCTGGGTAGGAGTTGATCACGGTGAGGGTTTGCCAAGCATGCCTTCCTCTTAGCATGTTTCTCCCTTTCGTCCTGAGTTCGAGCATCTTCAAAGCCCATGACACCTTTGGCAAAGGCTGTTCTCCAATTGGAGCGCTCGCAGGCCAGTGTTTCCCAGTTGTTAGTGTTTATACTACATTTTTAAAGATTTGCCTTGAGAGAGCATTTAAACCTCTTTCGCTGACCACCAGCATTACGCTTTCCATTTTTAAGTTCAGAATAGAGTAGTTGCTTTGGAAGACAATAATCAGGCATCCACACACCATGACCAGTCCAATGAAATTGATGTTGAAGAATCATTGCTTTGGCACTGGTGATCTTTGCTTCTATCAGTACACTGGCATTAGTTCACCTGTCTTCCAAAGTGGTGTGTAATTTTTTCAGAGACACTGTTGATGGACACTTTCAAGGAGCTGGAGATGGTGTTTATAAGTGGTCCATGTTTCACAAGCATACAGTAAGGTTGCTAGTACAATAGCTTTGTAAACAAGCATTTTGGTTTCCCTGCGAATGTCCCGGTCCTCAAACACTCTGCACTTCAGTCGGGAGAAATCAAATATGTCTACAATGTATTTCACATAGGTAGATATTTGCAGGCCCTACCCTTTCAGTATCTTGGTGACTAACAGTTCTGATGCTGATTCTCACATAACTTATGATACGGTATTTTTTTTTTTCTTTAAAGGACCATGCCAATTTGGTATGATGAATATATGACTAAAGTAAATTAAACCCTTCTGGGCTAAGCTGTAGTAGGAGGTCTTACATTGTGTGGGAAGGAAATGCACCAAAACGTAATGATTGTCTTGACATGGTAAATGGTATGATGAATCTGATGGAAGCTGGGAGTCCAAGAACAGTTGGAAGACCATGGTACTGCCCACCGCTCTCTTCTGTTAGATAGATTCTGCTGCAGAAATGGTTTTTATGGTATTCTCCTACCTCAAATCTGTCTTCGTACCTTTGTCATTCAGCTGATTCAGCAGGAAAGGGGCCAGCTGATAGGTGGTGACTTCAACCCTGCTTTCTGCAGGGTTTGGTTGTGCAATCAGAACTCAGCCATGCAGCCAATCCTTTACCTGCCACACACTTGACATCACATATGGCATCAAGTGTGGGGAAGATGGCCACGATTTGGGAGAAAAAGGCCTTCCGGGCCAGATTGGGACCTGTGAAGGCCCACATTTGGCCTGCAGACAAGATGATTTTTTGGATTCATTTATGTGAAATTTGTCATGGTATAACTGAATATTAGAATCATAGAACAATAGAATTGTAGAGTTGGATGAGACACAAAGGGTCATCTTGCCCACACCCTACAATGCATATTAGTATTTGTTTTAAAGAATCATTATATTAGTGTTGACAATCATCTCTGTTTATAGCTCCTGAATGAGTATTTCACTCTGAAATGAGTTAAAAAATTGAGTGGAGCTAAAATAAAATCTTGCTTCAGTAAGCATTGAAGTTTGTTCTCTTTGTTTTGACTCCTTTGGCCTCTTTTCCCGTTACCCTGCTTTCTGCACACTGAGGATGATGTGCCACACCAGCTTAGTTGCCCTCATGCAGAGTTTTCCAAGTTTAAATATCATTTTTCATAAATCATATTTTTCTTTCTCTGTGGGTTCTCACCACCCCAATCCCCTCCTCTACCATCCTGCTGCAGTAACAAAGCGATATATGTGAATTTTACATTTGTTTATTTATTACACAGGGAAGACCTACAGCTCCTTTCAAATATCAAACAGCCACAGCTTTATTAGCAATGGAAGGTTTTCAAAAACTAGAGGTTCTAATTTCTTTTTTCCCAGCCAGAGACAAAGTGAATCACATTTTGTGCCATGCCAAGGTTCCAGTGGTCAGACCAAAACTAATACCACCTTAGTCAGAGAGCATCAGAATCATTGGAATAGAACATATTAAATAATAATGGCATTAGAGCCGCAGATGAATGCTACTTAGTAACCTGAAAAATTGTGGGTTGTGGGAATTCTCATGCTCTCATGCCTTCTCAAATTTGGTCTGAATTTCAGAAACATGAAAGCACTGTGCAACTTCCTCAACACAACTCATTAATTTATCTCCCTCCTCTTTCCAGAACAGAATGGCTGCCATTTTCAGGTCTAGCATGATATATCTGACTGTATCTTTGAGAGAAGTAAAAAGGATAAAAGTCTACCTTCTGTTCCCACTTTCTTCTATTTTCACCAAGGCTGGCTACCTAACAAAGCTCTGCCGATGACTTAAATTGTTCTTTTTGTAGTCTACAAATTGTGCTATGGACTTTCAGGTTTGCCTGCTGTTGTTTCTGTACAGTTTGACCTCTACCACCATATCATTCACTTTCTGGTCTGAGAGTTAGACATACTTGCATAGCAACTTTAAATAAAATGAAATAAACTTTTAGCAGATGCCCTGGCACAGAAAGATGGTAAGAAAATTGCATTTTATTATGAGCTTCTTCTGCCTTTGCACATGTACATTTCTCCCCCAAAGTTACCATTTTTTGCATTGTATCTCTCCATCAAAATAATTTGGTAACTATAAGAAACTTTTTACATGGTTAATGTATCATATATGGGATTGGTACATTTTCTCCTAGCCAGTGCTTTTTTCCCCTGGCAGTGTGCAGGGGTACTCGTACCCCTAAGCATTTTGTGAATCTTTGTACTTTTGTCCATTTACTTTATTTATTTTTCCTGATTTGAACAATAAAATGGTGATTTTCTTGAGTAAAAATGAGAGTACCCCTAAACATTTTTTTAAAAGAAAAAAGCACTGCTCCTAGCCATCATGCTGCTCATTATATTTGGATGCAAACCTCTTATAGCACTGTGCTGGAAAGATGTTTCCTTTCCTTTGAGGACTTGACTCACATTTTGGCTTCCTCCATTTCCGCAGTAACATGTGAAGTGGGGACTCACATCTGGAGCTGGTGGGGACTCTGTGTAGCTCCTTTAAAGCCATCAAATATATTAAGCGCCATAAATGTACAATGGAAGACAAACAAGCAACATTTTTAATCAGTTCTTCCATATCCTGTGACCTCAGTCTTGTGTCTGTCTCTCTCCCTCCATTTGAATTTGTCTCCTTTAGATTTTAGGTCTTTGGAGACGATGCCTCAGAGTTCCTAGCCACACAATTTAGTTTGTTTTGACATCACATTCACTGAGAAGACTGATACGACAAACTGTGATGAAAATTTGGTAGATATTTGTTCAAAATATAACAGTAAAGAGGATCTGCAAAACAACAATTCAGGCAACTAGCTGCATCAAAATATAGTCTGGGCAAAATAACTAACTCATACTCTGAGTATTCCATTGATTCCAATAGATCTACTTGAAATATGACTTTGTCAGCTACAATGAGGACCACTTCTGCTTTTTATAGGCATTTGTTTAAAAGTAATGCTTTCTGAAACATTTTAGCAAGGTTTCAACAGTGACTTTGCCTATGTTCAATTAACAAAACTAGGCATGCTTTTCATCATTCATCCCCCACAGCCCAGCAGTGTATTAGTCAAACATAAAGCCTTGGGAGGTCAGACGTCTTTCCTTTCTTTACTGTTCTCACATCTTGACCACCATTTTGGATGTTCTTGAGAAGCAACAAGAGGGAAATGATGCCTTGGGCTTTCTTTCTATACCCTCCAGGGTCTAGTTGCAAGAAGGGAGATGTGCATGGTCCTGTCCCCTGGAATAAAGGACTTTTTCTGATGCAGGAAGGGAAAAAATGCATATCTAACTTTTTCTCACAATGTGGAGAGGGGAAACTTAAGTCATTCACACCTCCTTTCTTGCTGCTTTCTTGGAATGTTTTTCATCCACCATCCATAAATGTGATTAGAGTCAGTAGGGTATATATGCATGTAACTGGCAGGATTCTTCCTTCAGTTGTTCAATAAGTAGTTCCTGCTGTCTTTGTAAGCTGCAGTTAGATTTGAGGGAATGCAACTTTTGTTCACTGACATCCTATTGAGGGTGAAATTTCACCCAGGATTCTTGAAGCCTTCTTTGGGAGGTCTACTTCGGCACTTAATGTAATATGAACACAGGAGTCAGTGATTTAATTTCCTTCCTATGTCAGTTTGTAAGAGGTAAAGATACATCTGGCTCTGCACACATGTAACCTATGAAATATTTTCCATGAATTCCCTGAACACAGTTATGATAGGACCTAGTATTAGCATTAGAACAAGGGACAAGTTCACCATAGTTTTCTTGCTCAAGTAATGCTTAAACTTTCCTCCTAAAGTTGCTGTGTGGAAGACAGGCATGCCTGGCATGCTCCGGTCCATGGGGTCACGATGAGTCGGCCACAACTAAACAACAACAAAGTTGCCATATGTGTATATGCATGAGCAAAGGTCAGTATGGGGATGGTTATCCATCTAACCAAGATGATAAAGGGTCTGGAAACCAAGCTCTCTTTGCTAGCCTCCAGACCTCTCATGTTACTCCACTGAGAATCCTCCATTGGCATGTATGTGGCTTCAGCAGGAGGTTTCAGCGATGTAGGGTGTAGGGTGGAGAACGAGTGGAAATTGGGAAGAGATGGGGACACCATGCACAAGCAAAAGTGTCTTCTATTTGCACAATAACATCTTTGGATCCAAGGCAAGAGAACCAGCAGCTTTAGTTTAGAAGAATGTTATCCCAGAAAGAATGAGCAAAAGATATAGCTCTAAATGATGCAATATGTATCACAGATATTTTTCACATCTATTGGTACTGCTTACAAAGAGTAATGAATTCAGACAGAGATTCTGATTATAAAGAAGAATACTGGTTGTGTGTTGTTTCTATACCCATTGTGGTTCTCTTTGTTTACACTAACTCACCTTATTAACATACTGAAAATATTTATTATTGGCGATTTTATACTGCCCTTCAATTATGTTCCTAGGGTAAGGGTAAAGGGACCCCTGACCATTAGGTCCAGTCGTGGACCATTAGGTCCAGCTCATCTCGCTTTATTGGCCGAGGGAGCCGGCGTACAGCTTCCAGGTCATGTGGCCAGCATGACTAAGCCACTTCTGGCAAACCAGAGCAGTGCACGGAAACACCGTTTACCTTCTGAGCGGTACCTATTTATCTACTTGCACTTTGACGTGCTTTCAAACTGCTAGGTTGGCAGAAGCAGGGACTGAGCAATGGGAGCTCACCCTGTCGCGGGGATTCAAACCGCAGACCTTCTGATCGGCAAGTCCTAGTCTCTGTGGTTTAACCCACAGCGCCACCCGCATCCCGTTCCTAGAGTAGTTTATAAAACATAAGAATTGTAAACAATTACAATGTGATTTCTTTTTAATTTACCACAAAGAAGTTGGATGCATCCAAGTGGGGATCCTCATAAATTTCACCTAAACTGGGAAATGTTGTACTTTCAACTACCCTCACACAAACTAGGTAAATGTGCATTCCAGTCGTAACAAAGAAGTGCCATTTCTAGATATCCTAAATAGTTGTGGTCTAGAACAATTGGTCATGGAACCAAAGGAGGCAGTCCTGGACTGAATCTTAGGTGGTGTGAGATGTAAGTGTTCTTGAAGGAGCTGGGAACAGTGTTCACAGTTCTATCAAATTCAACATATATGTAAGGGGATAATTGCACAAAAAAGTACAGCATAGTCACATTTGACTTCAAGAGAGGAAACTCCTCAAAAATGAGGGGACTGGTAAAAAGGAAATTGAAAGGGAAAGTGAATAGGGTCAATTCTCTTCAAAATGCTTGGAAATTATTCAAAACCACAATAACAGAAGCTCATCTAGAATGTATACCACAGATCAGGAGCAGTACCACCAAGACCAACAGAACAAGAGTGTGGTTAAAAAGCAGAATCAGGGACTAGAGTCTTTAGATGCAACAAGCTTTCCTTCAGAAAAACAGAGGTATTGTCTGAATGATGAGAACAAAATAGAACACAAATGTTGGCAAAAGAAATGCAAGCAGACAATAAGGAGTTAGAAGAAGAAAAATTTGAGCAGCATATTAAAAGTATTAAAATCAACAAAAACATTAGCTTTATCGGGAAGGGGTCTGAGGAACTAAGGCAAACTGTGGTTATAAGAAGCAACGCTTTAGGCCCTACTGACAAATTAAAAATGAACTATCACTGAGTCTAGATGTCAATTGGTCACCTCTTGAGATACCGTAACCACATTTTGGGTCCTGGGGGCAAGGAGCAGGCTTTTGTTTGCGTTTGGATAATGCTTTGTTGATGCTTGACCATTTAATGCCCATTTTGTCCCGGATCAGAAAATAGTTTGCGGAAATCAATCCCACTCATCTCAAGGGCATTTATTTGTAAATAATGTGTTTAAGATAAGGAGCTATGTCTTTTGTACATAATGTTTATGTATCTCGAGAGGTCTTGTTATAAAGATTCCTCACAATGTCACATTAAGATACTTCATTTTTCTCCTTTGAGAATGAATGGGAGGTCAATTAAAATGCAATTGTAGGTTTTGGAATCTGTAGTAGGTCTCAGTTTTCGTTCTAATAATGCAGTATCAGGGCTGCTTGAATTTTTTTTTAAAATAAAAAATATTCGGCTACCCTTCTCAATTACATGACTGAATCTTCTTAATGAAGTTCCTCATTAAACCGACGGATAATCTACTCTAGTGTGAGACTAGCTGCCAAAGAGTTTAAGTTGTCAGAACAAATGAAGTGGTTAGACACAGCATATTAATAATGTGTAAAACATATGTATCTTTTTCTCATAGACCAGTATATGCAACCTTTGCTAGATAACTAATTTTCTCTATGGAATATCACAGAGACAGAAGCACATTTCTTATCAGATATGGGATACATTTTGCACTTCATTAAAATGTCTTAACTGGAGCACACAGTTTTCCTGTATTGAAACCACTTTCTTCCTCAGTTATGAATTTCCCCCAAATCTTGGAAGGTTTCAAGCGACAGCACATTGAAGTGGACTGTGGAAGTGGAAGGAAAATGAGAAAGTATTAATGTGCAAGCTTTCTGATTCTATCATTCCCCTTCTTCAGGAAAAGATTGGATTTTTCCCAACACGGTGTTGTGCGGCTTTTAAAGCATCTATTAAAAAAGGAAGTATTGCTAAAACTCATTGATCAAGTAGTACAAGTTATGACTATGTTTTTTGGACCAGTGGATACATTTAAAATTTTGAGAAACTGCTTTGGCAGAGACTGGAGCTCATCTATCTACCATACCATACCATACCATACCATACCATACCATACCTTTCCTTCCTTCCACTGCAGATTACACACACATGCACAACTGTGAACTTGTGAGACTTCATCTGCAAAGCATGGGTGGGCATCCAGATGTTCTTGAACAACAACTCTCATCTGTCCCAGCAAACATAGACAATGTTTAGGAATATTAGGAGTTACTGCCCTAGGGATGGCCATTGGTTACCCACAACTGCTCTAAAGACATTAATGCAAGACCTTACAGTTAACCTGTATCAATGTTACACCAGTTTATTACTCATGGTTTCCTTCAAAGAATGCTGGGAAATGTAATTTAGTGAAGGTGCTGAGAAACATGTTAAACATCCTTAGCCTTCCAGGGTTCCTTCAGATAAGAAAATGGTAAATAAATCTCCATAAAATCACAGTTGTATTAACAGCAAGTTAGGGGGCAGCCCTGGATGCTGACTGGCAGGGCTTCATGGAATAGCTTCACCATTACTGCATCTGTGGGACAGAAGGAGAGGGGTGATCTCTGGGCCCTCCTGGAGCTGGTGCAGCAATTGGGCCTGAGTCAGGTCTAGGGCAAACATGATGGCAGTGGGAGCAGCTCAGAACTGAATGAAACAAAGCAGATGTTCTGCACTGACTTGTCTGTGACAGCTGGGAGAACACAGGTTTAGCCAACAGTGCTAGGTAGAGGCACACGTCTTCCCAATTCAACATCCTTTACCCAATATGGTGCAAGGGGGTTTGGATTGCTCTGTTTCTTATTAAAAAGTCACATCCACTTACTCTGACTGCTCATGTATGTGGCTGAAGTTAAGCACACAGGTATGTCCTTGCAACCTCTAAAATTCCTTGTAATTTATAGGCTTAATGAGACAAAGTTTCAAAAGCTACCCTTGCTATCTGCTTTACATAGGTCTGGATACAGTACTTTTGAAGCCTGTGCAATTTTATTATTGCTTTAAACAGAAGGAACCAGCCTTAAGTAAGCAGGCTGCTTCGTGGTATTGTCAAATTGTTATTAGCATCTACACATTTGCCAGCAAAATTTTTGACTTACTGAGACATGGGGTACAAATTAAATTACAAGCGCTTTATAATGCTGTTAATTCCCTATGAAAGAAAACAATTCTCTTGGGGGAAATGATGGCTCTCCAATCTTCAATAAAATTAAAGATATGTTGGTGCAGTGATTAAAGCGTCAAATTCATGGGCAGTCATAAAATTAATGTTGTCCGGAAAGCAGCGGGAAGCATACTGCAGAGAAGAAAACTAGCCACTGGGATGAATGGGTGCATCTGCGTCAGCATGGCCTGAAGAAGGGAGTTTGATTACTGAGCTTGGCGGTGAGCATTCTTGTTTAGTAGGAAGCCAAGAGTACCCAAAAAAAGGATAGACAGATCCTGGATGGGAAAACAACTAATGAATGAGGCAAATGTATATATTGTCCTGTTCGCCCCCTCAGACTTTCTGTCCCCACTAATATATTCAGATGAATCAGCATGAATTAAATACACTGTGGTGGTGTTACCATAGAAACTAAATAAAGTATGTTGAACGAATACTGCTTTTGACCAAAATATGGCAATAGCCCAGTTAAGGCTAAAACTCCCACTTAAATGGTCATTTTGTGATTTAGGGTGGAGTGGAACTGAGATTCTGGTGCCTGTGGGAGGGAGACTCATTCTTGAGTGGAGCTGACACGAAAACAATAATCACTTTATAGTTAAAGGTATCATTTTGGATTCTGTTTATATTTCTTACATTCTTGGTGGTAAAACTTGCAGGATGATCCAGCCAAACATAAGCACTCACCATTCCGATTGGTTTCAATAGTAGTTAAAAACATGCTTGAATCTGATTAAAATGAATTTTAAAAAGTAAAGGTAGTTATGTTGGTCCATTAAAAAAAATACTCCAAAATCTGTACTAAGAGAATTTGGTGCAACATGATACCTGCACAAAACCTATCTCCTCCCCTATTTCACCTTAAGACTCCATGGCTTCACAACCAACCAACTTTTTCTTTCCTCTACCCTTCCCCTATTGTTCTATTCACTATCTGGTATGATTAAGAGGAGGCTGGAGTAGGAGAAACCTGGCACACTATTTTGTGATATTTCAGTTGGTCTAACAAAATATTGCCCTGAAATATACTCAGAGTCGAGAGTAGATTTCATGCTCTTTATTCAGCTCATAGTGGTGAGGAGGAATGAAAGTTCCCCCAAAGTATCTGCTTTATATACATTATTTACACAATGGGCTGCACATGATTGGCTAATTCCGGAATTCTCCTGTAGGCCAATAAGGTTGTGGATTCACTTCCATCTGGAGCTGGATTGGGTGGCTCCTGCAGACCAATCATACTGCTGCATTGTTCTAGGACCAATCAGACTGCTGCATTTTGGAGCCTATTGTTCTAGGACCAATCAGACTGCTGCATTTTGGATCCTATTCAACTCAGTACATAACATGCCCTAATATGGATGTTGAAATTATGAAACTGAAAAGTGTTCAAGTTTGGCTAGATGCACTCTTTTTCTTTAGTTGCATGTGGTTACATTTAAGATAATTTTGAAATGATCCAGACTGTATTGTGGCTAAATATGAACTATCAGTGTTTTAATGCACCATCTTATTGCTGTTTGCAAAATGGAAAAAGGTGTATAGTATTTTACTTTTTCACAGTTAGATTTCCTGTAAGTATTGGAGGAAGGCAAGCAAGCAAGATAAAAATAAAATGGTTGTTGAAAACAGTGCCATGTTTGTAGTACCAGATGGTGTTTGGCAAATTATCTATACCAGCCTTCACCAACCTAATGTGCCCCAGATATTTTGAATTACAATGTCATGCTGGCTGGGGCTGATGGGGAGTAGTCTAAAACATCAGGGAGCACCAAGTTGGCAAAAACTGATTTATTCTAGCATTTTTACAAAAATAGAATTTATACAACCTAGAGAGACATGCATCTCAATTTCACTCTCACCAGCCATTTCTTATTGGATTTCCACATATGAATACTTCCATGTATCAAAGCATTTTATTTATTTATTTTACAAACCATCTCTTTGGGCTAATAGTTGATTAGTAGCCCATAAACATTCTAAGTGGAGACAGCTGTGATCAGCAAGCTTCATTGATCATGTGTTCCAAACATGTTTCCTGTGTTAGAGTTCAGATCAGAAGCCCTTGCATGAGTTATGGTAAATTTTGGGTTGCGGACTCTCAAGGATAATGTATTAAAGTCAACTTATGTTACAGCAAAGTGGTTCTCAGGCTATCTAGCTTAGCTAGCTTCTGTAAGAGTTTCCCCTTATGTGACGAAAGCTACAGCATTATTTTTGCAGCCTTTCATTTGAACTAGTCATTTGAATACTCATACCCAGGGATGTTCAAAAAGTGATTCAGCTCAACACAGACTTCTCTGTAAACTGGGCTTTGGGGGAGCCAATTCACCACAAGAACAATGAATCGTATGGGAACAACCACCTATAGTCTCTCACATTAGTGTGGATGGGTGAATCAGCCCTGGATTGAAATGTAAGTATCTCTGGCAACTGCTTATAGGTTTCAGCAACATAATGGCTGCTCAATCACTGGACAACACAATGGTCTGGAGGCGTTTTCCTTTCAGCATCTCTGCTGCTTTGCTTTATGAACTTGAAATGGCATCTAAAGGGAAAACACTACATCTCTTTGTGAAGCGTTTATATTGTTGCTGCTGGTCAACCATTTATTTGTTAAGCAAATTGGTCATAGTCCATGATTGTCAGTTGATGTTTCCTTGGTGGGAGTTCATTAGTAGAAGATTGTCTCTTGATAGCTAAAACTCTCTCTTGGCTATTAGCCACCAGAGCTAGATGAAGGTGATTCCCTCAGCTAAGGAGAGGGGCTGATGTAAGGTGTGTTGAAATAGAGAAATCTATTGATGTACCAACTCTAAGCCTGCCCACCGACCCTCAGACACCTGCATCTTGATCATAGATGTCTGAAAAGAGTAACATAAGAGCAACATAAAAACATAAGAAGGACCTGCTGAATCAGGCTGATGCCCATCTAGTCCAGCATCCTGCTCCCACAGTGACCAACCTGATGCCTGTGGGAAGTACACCAGCTGGACATGGACCCAACAGCACTTTCCCCCCTGTAGCTTCTTCTTCTCAGGAATAAATGTGCCCATGTTAAGCATGCTTGTCTAAACATAATGTATTGTGAAGTTGGGCCTTAAGCTCTCCCAACCATTGATCATTCTCTTCCTGTTCCTGCCCAGAACTGAAAACCAAACTGAGTGCATGACCACATACACATACACATGTTCATCTTGGAAGGGACCCCAGTTCTTGTGAGAATTTTTTGCAGAGCCTACTTCACTCAAAAAATTAAGGATGACTAAGTATAGCTAGAAGTCTGGTTTCTTTTTACCATGACCTAATCTGCAAAATAAAAAAAAACCCAACCCCCGGAATGAATAATTCATTCAAATAGAATTATTTTCTATAGATGATTCATAACAAAATTTGATTCTGTGATGTTTCAATTGTAAATCTCCCAAGAGATATTTTTGTCAGTCAGAGAAAACATATGGTAATATTGAGGCTGAACATTAGTTCAGTTTGATATTCCCAGACAGAGGTTTAGAAAATAATTTGCTGAAGACTGCCTCTAGTTGTTCAGCTCATGACTAAAGTAGTTCTGCTAGACGAAAGTATTCACTTCAGAGTTGTTGGGTTTTTTTCTGGTAAATTTTGAATTCCATGGGAATGAAAATGTCCACTGAAGATTGGGTTAGTCTTTTGGAGTCAGCAAATTCTAAGAATATTTAAGGGGGTGTTATACCTTTAATTAGAGAAGCAGCCATCATTTCCTCTGAAGTATTCCCTAGATGACAGTGCTACATCATGATGGAGCACTGTTCTCAGGGTATTCTATCCCAAGAACACAGCCATCTTCCTGAGAGCATCCAAGCTGCCATCGCAAGTGATGGCAAGGGCCCCCCACAATCTTCTTTCAATCCTTTTATGCAAGAAGCTTGCATCAGCTTTCTATCATATTAACTGTTGATCTAGGACACCCAACCCTAGCAGTATAAGTAAGGAAGACAGCAATTGAAGGGATCAACCCAGTGCAGAAGTATAGGAAAGTGGCCCTTTTTGATGGGAAAGGGAGGACATCCAACATTACTCTCTGATATCCAGAGCTCTGCATTTCTTCTTCAGATCAAAATCAATTGACATCAGAGGACATAATAAAATCTGCATGGGGAAGCTATAGAGCTTTCCTCAAGCAAATGAGGCCTGCTCTGTCCACATCATGCAGTGATGCAACTATGTAATTTTAGATGTGGGGCTTAAGTGTCTGTCAAACTACTTTTTAAAATTGTGTTGGGGACCCTCCTATTCTTTTTGCTGACTGAGCTTGTGCCCCAAAGTCCTGTGCTGATGGCATTACTGGTCTCATATAAAAATGTTTACTGCAAGGAGTTTCACCTTCATGTTGGATGCCTTCAAATCTATTTACAGTAGCTGTCATGCATGCTGAATACTTGAAATTTAAAACATGACACTGGGCCTCCACTAGTTCTTCCTTGCCCTTGACTGACAATTAAATTTCTGACACTAGACCTCACATTGGATTTAGATAATGAATTTTACTTGGGAGCCAGTGGTTTGGAAATTTACAGAAAGTTGAGTCAGAGATCATTTCAAAATTCAAGGGTGTCAAATGGACAAAGAGAATATCATCTGTCTACATACCTCTCTTAGAGATATTATACTTTGGATTAATCATCATTCACTTATCCCGCTTTTATGCAAAAAGTATTTTCATTAATCCCATCGGGATCACACCAGCGTAAAAAGTCAATTGGCAGTATGTATCATTTGTACATTTGTATTAGACCTATTCTACCATGACTAACTGGATAGCTTCATATTAAAGAGATGAAAACTTAGTCAGTGAGTAGTTCAGCACAGTAAGCCTTTGGGAAATTACAGTGTTGCACTTCAGGGGCTGAAGTAATTTTAAAACTTGCATTGGTCAGACTGGGGTGGGGTGGGGAAGAAGTCTCCATGGACTCTTATCAGTTAGCATTAATGAACTGTCAAACACAGGCTCATTCTGTTTAGGAAGATTTTTGTGTATATATTTTAGCAATTGCTTCCTGATACTCTTAAGGACCCATAAACACAGTGCCGGATTTACGTATAAGCTAAACAAGCTATAGCTCTTAGGGCCCCACTCTCTTGCCCCCCCCCCAAATCACTATTAATATACTTCTTCTTAATTGTATTTCAGTTCAACAATTACTTTGATAAAAATACATATTTTGTTATGTGCAAATGGCTTTAGATACCTATTAGGTCCATAAATTACCATATAGCATATATTCAACACAAAAAACAGCGACAATTTGTTGTTGACAAAGGGCAGCTGGACATATAAAAGGACCCATTACCTTCAGTAGCTTAGGGCCTCATCAGACCTAAATCCGGCCCTGCATACACATACATCAGAACTGTGTGCAGTAAACAGAAAATGATGCCATCTTACAGTGTGGTCATTGAGGAATGAGGCTTAATTTGTTTTTATCAATATGTTTCAGCATCAAGTATTGCCCACAAAGGGCTACTAACATACAGCTCTGTAATAAATTAATAAATTACTACTACCAATAATTATAATCTATGCCTGTAGCCACAGTTTGATTTGCAGCAATTGGCTGCTGACAATTAGCTGCTGGGAAGTATTGCCTCTGAGAGTGCTCGGGTTACACCGCTTCTCTTACTTTATTTCACATGTGTCATCAAAATTTACAATCTGTAATCTCCTGCCTCCCTTGCCCTCCCCTTCCACTGTAGAAATTTTTAGATTGTAATCTCCTAAAGGCAGGGACCTGTCCTTTTGTACTCTCTAAATCACTGAGCACATCAGTGGTATAAAATAATCATCATTGGCTGGATCGAGATATGTCAAAGAAGCAATTCAGTTAAACACACTGTAAACTCATACAAGGAAATCTGGTAGGGAAAGACTGGACTCCACAGCGCCATCTGGTGTCACAGTGTTATATCGCATATACAATGCGTATAAAACACTTTTTCTTTACCAATCTAGCTGAGTCCATTGTCTCAGGTGCTGAATTATAATGGTTCTTTAGCCAAAACGGGGCTACTGAATAAGAGGAAGGTATCAGCACATGATTTGTTTATATTTTCAAACTATTTATTTCTAAGTTGCCTGTTGCAGCACTTTATCCCAAAGCTTAAGTATTTGGGTCAATGAAGTACTTAGACTTGAATAAAATAAGAAACAATCCTGAGTGGGAAGATTTGGAAACCCTTCAGTAGATTAGGAATATGTAGTTTAGTAGGCCTACCACCATTCTTTATGAAGGAAAGTACTTAACAATCTAGTACATTCCCATTAATTCTGGGACTGCTCATTATTTCCAATGTGCTGGATTTCTGAGCATCCCTTTTCTCTTCACATACAAATGTAATAGCAGAAGAAATAGCAGCGCCTTTTGATCGGAGCCAAACCACACGGCAAAGGCTGGCAGTTCGGGTAGAAGAAAACTGAGCTACTGAAGTGAATGAAATGTTGTCACTAAAGAAGGGAAATGGGTAGGAGCAGAACACAAGGCCATGCTAAAAGGCATTCCAAACTCAGCATTTAGCTGCCTTGAATGGGTCCACAACCAAAGTAGGTTAACTTTGTGTGGGTAGATGGCTTTATTTTCTTTCAGGGCTAAATAAGCCAGGAAGTTCCAGGGCCTACTTGCTTTTTTTGTTAAGGGCAATTGGGAATTTTAAAAGACCATGCTGGAGTTCCATACCTGGAACACTTAATGTAATTTTATTCAGAAATGAAGGGGAGCAATTAATTTATATCAGGGCCATGGCCCAGGGGGGAAGAAGTGAACCCTGCATGTATTCTCCAACACACATGCCCTTCATGGTGCTGCCTGAAGCAGATTGTTTCCCTTTGCCCTGCCCAGTTGGGGCAACTATTGCAAAGGCCTTGCTTTTTCTCAAAGATGCTCTTGCTTGTCTCAGTGTAGGAAGCCTCAACAGGCACTGACAACTGAGCCCAGTGAATTTCATTACCATCTGAATTATATTAGGATGACAGTGCTGTCTGCTCATTTCTAACTGTGTGAGTAACAGCGCAAGTAACCTGTGCAAGTAACAGCATTTGTTTGGATAGGATTTCATGCCTGGTTTGTCTGTATAAAACACAAGCCAAAGGAAAATGAAGCTGATACTGTGAGTACCACCCCCAGGCAAAGGCACTGTAAGGGGATATATTTAGCACATAAAAAGCTTTGAAGCCCAAATATTTGTCAAGGGGGCTGGTTGTCTTCCATGACTGGGACTGATTGCTTGTTCAACAAAGTGCACATTCTGTCTTCTTACGAGTTCAGACATGATATTGCCTGAGGTCTTCTTAAGTAGTAATTGGACCACACAGTCTCCTGTCAGCACAATACTCCCTGTCAATACAATCTAGAGAAGGGCAAAACCTTAGTGGTGTTATTAAAAAAAATGGTGGTCACATTAACATTTTTATATTGGCCACTGCGCCAGAACACCCAAGAACACTTATGCATTCTTGTCTTCTTTGGCATGACCTCGTGCACACATAGCACATGCAAATTCTTTCTCACTCCTTCCTTCATACGCATTAAATTGGTTAGGACACACTAAGAACAATTCCAAGAGAACTCTCTCTGCTACAGTTAGCCTACTGTGGCCACAGTCACATGTGTGTGAATTGGCTCCCTTTCTGGTTTAGCTCACACTCACACCATACATTTAAATCACTCTTATTCCACTTGTGGGGGGGTATGGAGTGTAAGGGAAGGGGTCATACCGGTGGTGGGGGAAACATCATGTTCCTTCTGGGGTAGTTTGTCCACCTTTGGTCCCCACCCTGCACTTAGCTCTCACCTGTGGCTCCTAGAAATTGACAGTATGTGACAGTTGCCACACCCCAGGAACTGCTTTGACTGGCTGGCTAAACCAGGTGAGGAGAGCTGATGGGTCTCAAACCCTCAGTGAGTTTGGGACTTCCCCTGCTTGCAAAGACAGGCTCTGGCCAATTGAGCAGATCAGACTAATAGTGGGTCCAACAGTCAAGAAGGTGGTTTCTGCAGTACTGTAGAGGGAAGTGAAGGGCAGATGGGGCTCATCAATCTGGGAAGGTAGCCCATCTAGGGAAAGGAAAACACTGATCCTAAATCTTTGCTGCCTTACAGGATATTTTCGGGAGAACTGCTAAAGGGTTAACCCTACAAAAATCCAGAGTGGAGTCTCTATCACAGTTGGATAGCGCCTTGCATGCTTCTTTCTGGCAACTCTTGCAGCCAAGTTGGTGTCAAACGTACTGCTTTGCTTCCCTTTGGACCACATCAGCAAGGCTGAGGGGGTGGGGGTCCTGTCATCTGGGCAGCCCAAGGCCTCCATACACACTGCTAATGCAGCAGTTTGACTGCACCCCCAGAAGCATACTCCATTGTCTTTCGAGACAAACAGATGTCAGCAACAATTCCACTTGAAGTGCCAAGGCTTCTTCCAAATGGGAATCATGGGAACTGTAGTCTTCGTGCAACATTTAGCTCCCTTAACAAATGATAGTTCCCAGGATTTTGGGGAGAAAGCCCTGACTCTTCAAGTGGAAGAAGAGTGTATGGTGTGGATGTGACTTAAATCAGACAGAGAGCTAACTCACACAGATGGTAGGTAGTAGAGA
This sequence comes from Podarcis pityusensis, assembly GCF_964106645.2. Taxonomy (NCBI): domain Eukaryota; kingdom Metazoa; phylum Chordata; class Lepidosauria; order Squamata; family Lacertidae; genus Podarcis; species Podarcis pityusensis. The sequence goes on from NC_138027.1 coordinate 53,761,570, forward strand.
CAGGCCGTTGGGAACATAATGAAGTGGGTACGGCCAACAGGCACATGCACACACACACACACACACACACACACACACACACACACACTGTTCATGTGATTGGAACCACACAAGGAGGAATGACTGTATAGGGCCACATTCACAGCATACATTTAAAGTGCTATGATACCACTTTAAACAGTTATGGTTTCCCCAAAGAATTCTGGGGGCTGTAGTTTCTTAAGGGTGCTGAGAATTGTCGTCACCCCCCCCGAGCTACAATTCCCAGTATGGTTTAACAGCCAGTCCCTCTTCACAGGGAACTCTGGGAACTATAGTTTTGTGAGGGGGATAGGTGCCTCCTACCAAGTCTCAGCACCTTTAACAAACTACAGCTCCCAGAATTCTTTGGGGAAAGCCATAACTGTTTAAAATGGTATCATAGCACCTTAAATGTATGCTGTGAATGTGGCCTGGGGCTCCTAATCTGCTCCTTTTCAATGTTTTGTGGCAGTAAACCATCCTGTGTAGTTCATTGCTACATAATTATGCAAATATGAGTTACGCAGTATTGCATGTTACATTCGTACAACGAAATATGTATGGCTGCAGGCCACCACAACCCACTTGATGTAGAACAGATCAATTGATTTTCACAAGATTGCCCTGGCATAAATAATACTGTGGTGGATCATAGCCAAAGTAACATCAAATGTGAAACCATAAACGAGGATTTCACAATTTGCAATGGGAAAGGAAGACTTTTAACATAAAGGTGCCAATGCCAAATGAAATAAAATTCATTAGCCTTTGAATGCCAAGATCTTTGGTTCACAATGATGTATGAGAACTGTGATGTGCATTACAGAGCAATCTGGCTTCTGAAAGCAAATGTTCAGTAGACAAAGAAATTCAGGAATCCTGAAGCTAACCTGAAGAGACACAAACAGGCTTTGCTTGGGAATGCGTGAGTGCCTCATAACCACTCTCATGACAGGAAGGAGGCTACTCATTTACTTGCTAACTCTTCAGTCACACAGAACTACAAAACCTCTGATCAGAGGTGGATTTAGGGCTGCATGACTGATTTCCCTGCACAGGGTGAAGGGGCCAAGGCGAAGCCTTCCTGCCTCCATCTCAAAGTCTAGTAAGTGCTGGGATTTGGGAAGGAGAAGAAGAAGAAGAAGCGTTTGGATTTGATATCCCGCTTCATCACTACCCGAAGGAGTCTCAAAGTGGCTAACATTCTCCTTTTCCCTTCCTCCCCCACAACAAACACTCTATGAGGTGAGTGGGGCTGAGAGACTTCAGAGAAGTGTGACTGGCCCAAGGTCACCCAGCAGCTGCATGTGGAGGAGCGGAGATGTGAACCCAGTTCCCCAGATTACAAGTCCACTGCTCTTAACCACTACACCACACTGGAGGTGTGAGGTCTCTGGCAGAATCCTAGAGTCTTCCTTCTGAAAGCCTAGTTAGCACTTGCCAGCTTTGGGAAGGATGAGGGAGGGCTCTAGGACCCTGCCAGAGCCTTGTGCCTTCTTCCAGAGCTCAGCGTCTCCCTTACCCAGCTTGAGGAATGTGGCTTGGGGTGGGGTGGGGGTGTCAAATTTTGGCCTTGCGCAGCATGTCATATTACCAAGGTATGTCCCTGCTATGATTTGCACTGTTTCCTGCAAACTGCTATCACCACCACCACATATTTATAATCCACTTTTCGATGAGCATTTCAATCACAAAGTAGGGGGCAGTGAAATAAAAGTCCCCAGTTCAAATCTCATTTCTGATATAAAGTTACTAGGCTTGCAATCCTAACCCCACTTCAGTTGGACTTTTACTTTGGGGAAGATGTGGTTAGGACTGCAATTTAGGTGGCCTAAGGCAAATCGCCTTTCCTTGGGTCTCAGTCCCGCATCTGCAGGATAAGGATGATAGTAATGCTGGCCTAAACTAATTTTGTTAATATTGTTGAGATAGTGCCTGTGAAGTGATATGAATGAACACTTGAACACTTGAATATTATGTATTTCAGACACATTGGGTTGGATCTAAAAATTCTCCTTCCATTAGACGAATCGTAGAATCCTAGAGTTGGACCACGAGGAAAACTCATTTCATAGGAGAAAGCTCTTCTATTCATGGAAGGGCACAGTTGGGTCCCGTGCCATTGACAACAGACCAGTTGCTCATAAGGAGATATGCTAGTAAGCACAGCAACCTTTACACAGCTAGTCCTCTCCAGGTCCTCCTCATGGTTATTTCAAAGGCAATTGTGAACCATGTATGGATTTAACTGCAATGTTAATTTTTTGCTGATTCTTTAAATTTAGATGCACTTCAGTTTGATAAAGTGATCACTGTGGGTGATGTTCCAGGTTAGCTCAATCGGTAGACCATGAGACTCTTAATCTCAGCCATGGGTTTGAGCCCCATATTGAGCAAAAGATTCCTGCATTGCAGGGGTTTGGACTAGATGACCCACATGGTTCCTACCAGCTCTTCAATTCTATGATTCTATGCAAAGAAGTTTAGTCAAGTGTGCTACAGTGCTTGTTTAACTGAGAGCAACTACACAAAGCAACACAAGGTAAGCTTACATTTATGAAAATGTCAAGGGTGGCATACATACACACTTTACATACATTAAATGTGAAAGCTGCTCTGATATTCTACTACACAAATATCTAAGTGATCCTTGCGCATCACTAGCTTACTTAATTACACATGAGATTGCTTTAAAAGCCCTTTAACTTATCCTATAATGCTAATCTCCCAAACAGCCAGATCATTTAACAACATCAATATGACAACGGCCTTGTGCTGTGTCTACAATTCGATAGCTTAACTATTTACCATTCTGGAGTCAATTAGTTTGTAATGGGAAAACAAGAAACAAACCAAATCAAGGAGCTGAACTTTAAACTGAGATCTGAAAGCAGCCCCATTTTATTGCTGGGACATGACCAATATAGGAGAAAAGATAGGCCCCCATCCCAAGGAGATTACAGTCCGAAGTCTGACAGTGGGCAGCCAGAAGAGGGAGGGGAGGAAGGGAAATGGAGGCAAGAGAAGCAAAGGATGGGTTTGTCATTTATCGCCTGCCCGTTTGAATTTTGCTGGTTCTGTTAGTGTCATGTAGTTTTTATTTTTAGCTGATTGTTTTCATTGAATTGGGTTTTATTTGGTGGTTTTTTTTTATTTTGAATTCTAAGCCACCTTGGTGGTGGGAAAGTAGGCTGTGTTTTATTAACATGGGGGAAAAAATGAAATGTGAGACAATACAGCTGGTCATATGCTATGCTAGGCATTTAAAAGAAAACTGCCTTCATGCAGTTACCTGGAAGCAGCGCTGCCCCAAGACATTTTGGCACCTGAGGTGAACCACAGAATGGTGCCTCTCTCCCTGCCAGGGAAGAAGGGGTCAGTCTACATCCGAATCTGCTGCCCCTGTGGATCCTGCTGCCCGAGTCAGTCGCCTCATCTTGTCTCATGGGTGGGCCTGGAAGTCAGTCCCACAGAACTCAGTGGGGCTCAGTGAGTAGATATGCAAAGGATGACACTGAATTCCATGCAAGATTGCATGTCGCTGCCATCATCAAGTTTAAAGTGGGCACCAGTTCCTACTAATGCACATCATTACAACACCAGTGTGGGATGTATTCTGGATTGTGGATTCTTGGTGTGTGTGTGTGTGTGTGTGTGTGTGTGTGTGTGTGTGAAAGAGAGAGAGAGAGAGAGAGAGAGAGAGAGAGAGAGAGGAGTTGACTATGCTTAAATGTGTGATCTTGTGGGAGTAACTGATATGCTGAGCTCAGAGCCCCTTTTGAACTGGACTTTCAATTTTGTTGCTTTTAGGATTGAACACAGGGTGGTGGTGGTGGTTAAGTAAGGAAATCTGGAGAACCGGGGATGTCACAACATAGATGCTCTTTGGATAAGAGCACCTATAAGAATGGGTAGAGCCAATGAAGACCGAAACCCTATTTGTTGAAAGACGATGTCTTCACTGGATCAGTTTTTCAAAAATCTAAATTTAAGAACCTCCTTTTTCTGAATCTTGAATTGATGAACAAAAGAATTTAGAATTTACCATCAGGTATGAAAAGAAATGCTTCCTTGGAGATCCATTAATTTGTTATTTTAAATTAAAGGAATTGGGGGTAAATTAAGTTCTGAAGGCAGATACAAGGGTAAACTAGTGACTGTCCTGCTTGCTAGGCATACCCCACCCCCTCAAAAAAACATTGTTACTTAAACATATAGGGTTTCCAACATTAGGCATAGTCAGAGTAGACCCATTGAAATTAATGGACATGACTATCTCAGGTCCATTAATTTCAGTGGGTCTACTCTAAATAGAATTTAGCAGGATACAACTCATGGTTTCTGTAGGAGTCCTAGGGATCAGGGTAGTTTTCACTGGCCTCCATGTTTCCTGTCAGTCAGCTTGTCATAAGATGTATAGGAAACATTGGTGGTGGGGCTTTTGTTGGGTCTTAAAAACCCATTGCTTCCTCTTTAAGAGAATCTTGGAATTTAACCTTATTTAGAAGCATAAGTGAAATCATAACAACAAAGTACAAGAAAAATGGACAATGAAAACATAACTGCTTATTTTTGCTTTTGGGTTAGAACAGGTTTGATAAATTACACGGAAACAGTAAATTAGGCAAAATTTCGTTGGATGGCCTACAAAGCTTTTTGTGAATAGATTCCTCTCTAGCTGCTGAGTGAGCAGTTGCCAATATATCCAGACTCAGAAACCTAACCAACTGGGGCCAATTTTCCAGTCATTTCTCCCACTTGGTTTACATAATTTTAATGCAGTCATCTATCAGCACCTCACAAGATAAAGTCCTCTTACTCTAACTTTGCTGTTATACTGCTCCTCCTTCAAGATTCCCATCCACCTTCCCTCATTCAAGTTGTCTCATGCTGTAGATCAAGCTGAGGAACTTTAGGCCTTCCAGATGTTGCAGAACTGCAACTCCATCATCTCTGACCATTGGCCATCCAAGTTGATGGCCACCAGTAGTTCTTGTGGGGACAAATTTTATAGTTTAGCTATGCACTGTGTGAAGAAGTACTTTCTTCACTGCTTTCCTGTCTGAACTGTGAACCTGTAAATCAAGCAGCCTGATGGAGACCATGTGCAGAAAACAAGTTTGGGCTTGAGAATGCTGTAATCCTGTGCAAATGTAAATGAAATCCCTTATACAATTTAAAACACACTATGCCACATTCAAGTATGAAAAACTACACCAGGATTTTCCCCAGTGTGCAATAATCACTTTATGGCAGGGGGAATCTGAAAGCTCATTGATTTCAAAATTCAGTCCCTCCCCACCTCACATGTAGAATACCTTAATTACGCTTCCAGGAAGGTGTGCGTAACAATGCGTTATTCATCAACTTGACATGCTGATGATATCATATATGCCTCCTCTGGGATTACATGGTTTAATTGTTTTCTGCTTGGAGGGTGCTTTAAAATGTGGGGAAGCTTTTACTGGCCTCATGAGTCTTGTAAAAATAATAGGACCTTTTTCAAACTTTGCTTCTGATCCAACTGGGAGGGCCTTTTCTACTAGATCTTTGTTTACCTTTTGGGTCTGCTATAGGCAGTCTTTAATAAGGATGAAAGAGCCCATACAATATATGATGGATATTTAATGTAAGAAGTTTTAATGTTTAATGTACATAATATATAGAGGTCCCGAAGTACATTGATGTACAATAATTTAAAGCTACGTTTTGTTTAAGCCTCTGTCAGCATATCGAGTAAGTGTATTTCTGTTGCATGAAAGACACACATCAGGAAGTGTGAAACAAATACAAAACACATTTCAAGTAAAATGAGAAGCAGTAAAGATCTCCATATGTCTGCATAATTAGTCTCATGCTTCCATGGTCCTTTGATTTTCTTCTTCTTCTTTGTCTCAGCCCAAACTGTACACTACTTTGCATGTGCACTGAGCTGAAGAGATGCTGCCATTTTTGAATTGAATCCTGGTGCTCGTTCCTTTTATGTTTTGCCTTCTAGATACAAATACAAGGAATATGCTGCTAGAAATTGTATACCTCTCAATGAACATGGAAGCAGTGAAGAATGCACAGCCGGGTAGGCTCTCAGAAAAATGTGGGTGGTGGTGGCGGCGGCTAAGGACTGAAATGGTAGGGTGTGTTGAATTTTTCAACTTTCAAATTTCAAAAATGAGGGGTGCTAAAAAGTTGTAACATGACTTGGGAATTCAAAAGATATTTTGGTTAAATTAATATAATTTAGTTTTTCTTGGTAGGTAAAATGTGTGCAAAATTTCACAAAAATAAAGATGGAGATGTTGTTGTTGTCGTCGTCAAGCATTACCTGATATTTGCAGAAGGTAAAATTAAATTCTTTGGTTTTCTGAAAGCAGTCTATGTGCTTCTTCACTAAACATATTTACCAAGCTAAATGCCTTGGTGTGGCATTGTTTCTGATGTCTCCCCCACCCCCAGATCCAGTTCAAGAAATGGTCTGAAAAAGAAGATGGGGGCAAGGGGGAAAACCCCCTTGGCCCATAAAGCAAGACATGACTTTATGACTTGCTATTAATGTTAGCAGCCCACACAGTATTCAGTTTCTATTGTTTGATGTGCTTCTCCAATGTGTGCTATGCCAGTGGAACACTTTGTTTTCCCTATTCACTCGAACTGGCAAATCACATTTTGCGGTCTGTACTCAGTTATGCTAATCAAATCCAGCCTGCTTGTCTTCATCTCTGTTTCAGCTCTAGCTTTTCATATATACATGCCTGAAGAAGAGCTCTTGATAACCAACATTTCTTCAGTGAGGAGCACTACCCTGTCTTTGCTCCAGCCCAAAGGAATGGCAAGAGTGGTGGCTGGTGCCCATTCATAGCTGTCAACTTGCAGATTTGAAAATAAGGGACCAGCAGCCTCGAAAATAAGGGATCAGCAGCCAAAATAAGGGATTTTAGTCAACCAACAGCCAAACAAAGCCTCAAGTGGTAGTTCCCACAGCGCAGCAACCCGGCAAAGGGAAACCACGTCACCTTTCCGCTGAGAAGCGCTGATCAAAGGCGAGTCCCCAGGCAACGCGGCGGATTTGATCGACACAAAGCATGCAAGCTCCACCCCCCAGTCGTTCTTAGACTCCTTATTGGGTGAGCAACGCAGCCAAGCAACACAGTTGGAGCCTCCCTCCTCCCTGGCTGGCAGGGAGGGAGGGAGAGGAGTTGCTTCCTTTGAAACCCGGGAAATTTAAGGGACATCATCAATAAGGGACAGCAGCGGGACACAGAGCTGGGATAAGGGACTTTCCCGCCAAATAAGGGACGGTTGACAGCTATGTGCCCATTAGAACTGGCGAGGCAGAAAACAGAGAAGCCAACTCTAAGTGGAGCCAGAGCCAGTGGCAGGCAGGGTCAACTAATTTTATTTCTGCTCCAATCCTCCTTCCTATTGAGTTCTGTAATGAAAATATAGGCTGAAGCAATGCAGGTACAAATAGCTTCATACCCATGATTACTCTCTGTCTCTGTGTTAGCATAAACTCACTCACTCTCTAAGTTACTATTGCTTTATAAAATTTATCTGTCCCCTTTAACACTGATGTGCAGATGGACCCTTCTGAATACCCCCTGTACTTATGGCTGACTGTATGCTGTATCAACATACAAGTGGTTGAGCATTCCAAGATGGTTTATGTTCAGAAAATAGTTCAGTTATTTGGCTGCATTGGATCACATTTGTTTCCTGCTCATCTTGTTTACAAAATAGCGATGCCACATCTTCCATGTTTTATGACAGACCATTCCATCATAGATTATATTCTGTGGAGGAAAGATAAACATGTTCTTCCAGAGAATTTTCTTGTAGCTAGGATGCATTATTCTTTACACTTACTGGATGACAAAGGGTTTTTGTATGTGTGACCTTTTACAAACAGGATTTGTTATACTGCTTATGCTTAAGACTTATTTGAATTTGATAATAAAATTGTTACATAAGATTATTTAAAAGAAAATCTTTTATTATTAAAAAGAAATCTTAAGAGTGTGACACAAATTTGGACATTAGCTTTGAAAATGTCCCTCAAACAGTGTCATAGTTGGGCTGTAATCCTAAGCATACTTACCAGGACGTAAGTGTCATTGAACACAGCGGGATTTTCCTTGAGTTAACTTGTTTACTCAGGTTCAGATTTCCAGGGGAATGAGCTTAAGATGTACACACTCAGCTCTCTTACTTTGATACTGTCTCTCTGCCCATTGAAATTAAAATCCCTTTGGCATGATATATTAGAAGAGTTATAATTTTGTGGTGGTGTAGGCCATAAAAAAGTTCAGCCTTCCAAGAAATAATGACTAGATTGTGTATACTAGGGAATCAGACCAGTAAATGCTTTGGCTCAATTCTGGTTGGATTCAGCTATGACTAAATTTATCCCTGTTCAGGTTATGACTTAGTCAGTGGTACAACCATTGAAACAATTGGCTGAATTTCCAAAGCTTTCTTGCAAGCTTAGCACATTATGAGAGTCCCACCTTGTGACCATTATCTCCAGCTCTTCCCTACAACATGGCGTTGAAGAACATCTGGCCAGATTTTGGGAGTGAGACAGAAGGCAGAATGCCAGCATTGTATCCTCAGACCCTTTGACTACATCCTGCTCAAGCTGGAGTAGCAAGGGCATAATAATAATAATAATAATAATAATAATAATAATAATAATACTTCCCCAGCCACTCTGGGCGGCTTCCAACCAAATATTAAAATACAGTAATACATCAAATATTAAAAGGTTCCCAGAACAGAACTGCCCTGAATCTTCTGCCTTAGCTGGCATGAGCCAGTAATGTTTGAGATGCAGCTAAGGATCTGCCATCCCTCTCTTCTCTGGGCCCACTTATGATTGTTGTTTCAAAATATTTATGTAGAGGATTACATTCAGCTGTAAGACACTCCATACTATTGTGAACTATCTAGCAACACTTCAACGGTAAGAGTTTGTGTCCTATTTGGGGGATAAAATGCAATGCCAACTATGGAAGGGTGGTGGAAAAGGGAGACTATAATCAGGTGGCTGCCATCTAGCTCAGCCATGCTCATAGCTCTCTTGGTCTTTTGTCTTAATGTATGATAAAGTTGGAAGAGACACTGAGGCACTTTGGCTTCCCATGCTTGCTAGCTGTTTGGAATCAGGCAGTACTGTAGGGGTGTATGGGAGAACCTTGAGGCCAGGATAAGCCAGCTGTCTCTTTTCCATGATTGCTGTTCTGATCTCATCACTTCCCCGATAAAGCTAATGGATAAATGCATAAAGCAACTGTCCATATTACCTGTGACCCTCCTGAAGATCATGGGCTGAAGCTGCAGTACCTCCGAGCTCCAATTTGTGCAGTCACACTACAAATGCAGCCTCCTCGCCACTACACAGTTTGGTCTATCCCTGCTATCCTCCGCCTCAGAAGAAATAATTTCACAAACTCGGCCTCTGCACTGTACACACTGAGGCTCAATGGCTTTCTTCATGTGTGAACCAAGGCTGAACCTCTCCCAGCAAACTCGTCCCAGCCCATACTTGAGCTGTGCCCCAAATGCTGAAAACATCTTTTCTGGCTATTGATTAAATCTGTTGGTGGAGGTGGAATGAAATCCTTCTGAAAGGATGAAGGGAAGATGCCTTGGGACAATGCCACATCAAATCGAATCACATCACATTGCTGGCTAGGCATTCTGGTACTGTGCCCAATGGCAAGGAGTGCAAAGTTTTCTCCACACCTTCCCACTAGCCACATTTCCTGATGAGATCTAGTTTGGTAAGGGGCAAACTTTCTCTGAAAAATTCAGAGACATTTCTCTTTCCCCCCTGCCCAAACAAAGCAACAGGAAACTGGCCACTTTTAGCAGTGGTAGAACCTGGGGTAGAGAGAATTGTGACCTAGGTTACCCTGTACTAATTTTGTCCCACATTTGGCCTTATGGCGCAGCAGTAGCCTTACAAGACTGTGACTCCTGCCGGCTGCTTACCAGACTTTGAACAGGTCAGAGAAGCTCTGACAGATCCAGAGTCTTTGGATTGGTTTGATGTGTGCTCAGCCAATCCAAAATAGAGATGTGTGAAACCCCTCTTGATAATCGGTTTTCCTTTCTTTCCCCTGGTTTTTTGTTCCATCCATCTCCAAGGACTTAGTGCCAGTTACAGCTCATAACAGACCCTCATGTTTATTCAGGCCAGAAATAAAAATCTTGGTTTGGTGCAAGGAGACGGCATGACAACTGCAGTTTTCCTCTTTTGATCTTCTTCCACAAACATCAAGCTTTAAAAATATCAGCCATTCAGACTGTTTTAATCAGTTCAAGATAACACGACAGATCAATTGTCTTCAGCTGACTGTCTTCAGCTTTGAAGTTCTGAATCTGAACAAATTAGGTCCAACTGAGACTGATCTACAAGGGGAATTTTCCCTCTTTTTTTGGAGGTGGTGGTGTGGGGAAGAATTTGAGATGTAGGCACATTTAGCTAATCTGATTAGCATCTAAATGTCCTTTTGGTATATACCACAGTAAATTCTCAAATATGCTTTTTATCTGAAGATTTCTATCTTCTTCCACATGTGCATTATATTTTTTGACTGCAGTGTTGTTTTGAACTTTTTCCTAGGGAAGATTTCACGTGGCTTCTGGTGGACAGAGAAAGCCATGTATATAATTGATTATGTTAAAAAAAATAATGAATGGCTTACACAAAATGTAATATGATACCAAAGCCAACAGATAGAGTAAGGATAGAGTTTGGCAAATTCCCCCTTTTGATTTGAGTGCCATTAAGTTCCATCGCTTTTAAGGTTTGGTTGTCCTTTACATTCCTGTCCCAAATCCGTATGCCGAGCTTAACTTACTGGAACAAGTTTAAAGTAACAAAATCCAAACCATTCAAGTTTAATGTACAGTTTTTGGCATCAACTTAATGGCAAGGAAGAATCCTCTTTCCTGTATTTAATTTAATCCATGTGTAGCTCTGCATCTGCTGCGAGAGCTGGGTTTTAATTAGCCCTGTTAACAACCTATCTGGCCTGCAGGAAGCGGCAAGGAGAACTTGGTCAGCGAAGAAAAGAAGAAAAATCTTGAATGCACTTCCTCTAGATTAGTAACCACCCATTTATTGCTATTTTTATTATTTCTAAGAAACAGTAGTGAATGATGATGACAGTGTTGGACAGTTGCTCCTAGGCACCTTGGCTACATTTTGAAAGCTGTCTTCCAGCTTCCTTCCGCTGTAGGGTTAGAGATGCTGATGCTGTTTCTGGGCAAATGGCCACTGCGATGATGTTTGCTTTAGATAGGCTGCAGCTGGGCTGAGTGGGTGTTTCAGGCAGGCTTTATAAAATAAGCTCCTCAGCCTCTGTTCCTGGTAAAAGAACTTCCTGGTACCTTTTGATTTCAGATATTTTTTCTAGAACATATGTGGCATTAGATATCTCGGAAGCAATGTACCAGAGAAGAGACTGATATTAATCATTGACACATTTAGCCCTGAGATCTCATGCCTGAGAGCCGTGGTTCCCATCATTTTCACTAAAAGCATGTCAGCACTCGTGATTTCCCATGCTTCCATGCTGAACTATGAAGCTGACATGTGGGTGTGTGAAATTATGGTTCTTTAAAGCTGGAACACTGTGACACAAGGAGCCTCCTGCTGATATTGCAGTTCTCATGAGGGTAATCATCAGAGGCATTTTCTCAGTGTTTTAGTTTTTTTAAAAAGAGCTTCAGACAATATACCCAATAGTTTGCAACTGGCAACTAGTAGATAATAGGCAGTAAGGTCCCTCACTTCTACTCTAACAAAGGACATTGGAATCATTGGACTCCTGTTTCTCAACCACAAATAACTTGGTTACTAAGGTGTTGGCTTTGGGGGGGGGGGGGAGAGAGAGATGCTCTGCCCTGGAATGCAAAAAGTGCAGATAGGCAGGCACTGCACAAATTGCATGCTACTTAACGAGACTTTTATGATAACTTCATCCAGTGTTGGCTAAAAGATTATCTTTCAGCAGTTCCAGAGACTGCTTTTCAATCGCATGTCTACGTGCAAGGCTTTCTTTCCTAAAGCAATAGTCGGAGGGGTGTCACAGCAGCAGTGGGGAGCTTGCTGGTTCCTTTCCTGCACCTTTCCTTCACTGCTTGTTACATTTTACTTCCACACTCCCAAGTGTTCAAACTGGTTCATGTGGGGTCAGGCCTGTAGAATGGAGTGGAGTGGATGCTAAGTGCAAGGGCCAAAATACCCTAATTGGTGGCCCTATCAAAGTGTTGAAATGTTGGCTTCTTCGATAGCACAATCTTTTATAACAGCGAGTTCATGCGTTGGCAGAATGCTAGCAAAAGTCTTGTATGAGAACAAAGTACAGGCATGCTGTGTCGATTTGCAGTGGGCAGCTGAATCATGTCTCCTGCAGGTATTTGCTCAGCATCTTTTGATCTCACATTGTGTTCAGGATCCCCAAGAGGGGGGTAAGGAATGGAAAAAGTGAAAGCGAGATAGAGAACCATCAGACACAAAGTGCTGACTTACTTTCCATGATGATGTCACCTCATAGCATAATGATGCTCTGTGCCTGCATAATGGATTTTACAGGGAGGTTTATTTTATGCTGGGTGACACATGTGGATGTTTAAAAGGAAAATAATGTTGAAGCTGTTCACTTAAGATTAGCTTCAGAACAGAACCACCGTCAACAAATTTTCCATCTCTTTATTTTTGAAGCCTGTTGCATGCTGGTCTGACTCCCTGAAATTAGGAGGGAACAGGATACTCTCCCTGAGATCGTTATGAGTTCAGGCGATATCAAGGAGAATATAAATTTTGTTCCAATTTCAGCAGGTAATAAGGCAAATGTTAGAGGCTGGTTATTTTCTTCTTTTCGGGGTGGGGGGTTATTTGGCAGTGTATCATATCCTATGAACATGACTGTTCAGCTGCTTCGTGTGTTCAGCTGCTTATCATTATCTGGAGGTGTAGGGGGTAATATCATCACTGGAGGGGGAACTTATGATAACACAAGCATTCCCTCATAACATTTTCATTTGCACCAATAAAATATTCAGACAAAGGCGCTTAAAACTTTTGGTAGGCAAAACCTGTCTTCCTGTAATAGCAATAGGATACCCCACAGAGAATCAAGTAAATCTTATTCTCATTGTTTTCCTTCTTGTTCTTCTTGTTCTTCCTCCTCCTCCTCTTCTCTGGCAGCTGGTCTCTTTTTTCTCATTCTCTTTTTTCTCATTCACCAGAAAAGGGGGAAGGCACCCAGCTGCAACCTGGATGAACTAAGTCATTTGGTACATTACAGGGGTCATTTTTTACCAGTTGGAGTTCTGGTTACTTGGCAAAAAGGAGTGTATTATTTGGTTGGCTCCAGATAAATGATAGAAAACAGATAACCTCAGACCTTTCATTAGCACAGAGATGGGGAAGCTGTGGAGTCCTCCAGATTGTGTTGGACTCCAACTCCCATTAGCTTAGCCAGCATGGCCACTGGTTGGGGATGATGAGAGTTGTAAGCAGTCACCTCTGGAGGACCACAGGTTGCCCTGCATTAGAACAAGGTCCTTTTACATTGAAGTGGCTGGGGAATGATGATGGTGGTGATGCCATCCGACTGGGTTGCACCAGCCACTCTGGGTGGCTCCCAACCTCCTGACTCACTTCAGTTTTGCATGACAGGGGTAGCCAGTGTAATGCCTTCCAGATGTTGTTGGACTCAAACCCCCATCAGCCCCAATCAACATGGCCAGCGGACAGAGGTTGTAGGAGTTGTAGTCTAGCAACAGCTAGAGGGCACCACACTGGCTACCCTTCTTGTAATGCTGAGTTAAATGGAAGCAATTTGCAGTACAAGACAGCCTCAGGAACTTAGCTGAGGGAGCAGTGGGAAGAGTCTCTGAAGGGAATAAATTGCAATGCTCTTGTGTCTTTCAGTTCAACTATAAATCCAAGTTAAACTCTTAAGCAGCTTTATTCACCTCTGAGGATTTGAAACAGAGAATAAGGATAAAAGCATTTCCACAGAGCAATCCCACAATGGAGGGAAGAAAAGTGTAGGCAATATTGGGCTCTTTTCCCCAGAGTAGTCAGTGGTCAGTGTTTTGGTGCAAGTCGACAGCTAGAGACCAGAACAGCATAATGGGTTTCCTCAGCAGCACTGAGATGTGAAATGTTAGAAAATGCTAGCAAAAGAGCCTCTTAAATCTTGTTTTCATTGAAATGGTATCCATTTTTTGGAAAAATGTGTTAGAACATAAAATGTAATATGGTTAAATATGCTGGCCAATGGAAAGCAGACTCAAATGAGCAGCTGACTTTTTCCTTAACTACTTTGAAAATGATAACGATTATTTCACCTGTTTGTAAATCGCTTAATCACCAAAGTTTCTAAGTTGTATACAGAAAGATTACAAAAAACACAGAGTAAATAAAAGCAATTAAATTCCAACATAATACCAGAAAACTTCTTTAAAATGTTTGATGAAATGGTACGGTTTCCATCAAATGCCTGACGTTCGGCAGAGAATTTAACATATGATACGAAAAACAGCTGGCTTTTTATTCCAATCTGGACACTGAAAGTAGACCTGTTTGTACCTATTCTCTTAGAAGAGGGCCACAGCAGCGGTGGACCAACACCCCCCCAAAAAAAACCTTGGTGTTCCTTTCAGCCCACCCTCCTGCATCAGTATAAAAAAATCTTCCAGCATTCTTGATAGATTAACCTTGATAGATAGTACATGACATGTCTGAAGCAGAGAAGAGGTTAAGGTTGAAGCACAGCAGGCCAGAGGTGCTCAGGATGCAAAAAAAAAGAGCAAGATATCAAAGCTGGCCTCTTTGATCCTCCATTTGGTAAGCAGGTGGTGGTGGCATGCTTCATGGGCACATCCACCTTCATGGGCACAGGAGAGCATGTAATGTACACTCTGGGCTGTGCATGCAAATTCCTTTTGATCACAGAGAACTCTTCTCATGCATTGAAGTGGAATGAGGAAAAGTCATTCCATGAGGAATAGCCAGATGCAAACAATTTATAAGCTAGTTAACATTATGCTAGACAAGCCCACTCAGATCTATCCTACACTAACATTGTTTAGAACATCGTTATGCAACTTACTCATAGGATTACTTAGCAATGGCTGGTAATATATATGTAGTAGTTTTCCACTGTCCAAGCGTGGGGGTGGGGAACATTATAATAAGCTTGCTTCAATCTCCTGCAAATGTCTTTGCCTTTCGAATGGAACTTTGAGCAGATGCTCTGAGAAGAAGCACTTAAGGAAGGAGAAAGAAAGACCATGGAGATTTGGCATTCAATATCCCCAAGTACAGAGACATCACCTTGCCAACAAAGGTCCGTATAGTTAAAGCTATGGTTTTCCCAGTAGTGATGTATGGAAGTGAGAGCTGGACCATAAAGAAGGCTGATCGCCGAAGAATTGATGCTTTTGAATTATGGTGCTGGAGGAGATTCTTGAGAGTCCCATGGACTGCAAGAAGATCAAACCTCTCCATTCTTAAGGAAATCAGCCCTGAGTGCTCATTGGAAGGACAGATCGTGAAGCTGAGGCTCCAATACTTTGGCCACCTCATGAGAAGAGAAGACTCCCTGGAAAAGACCCTGCTGTTGGGAAAGATGGAGGGCACAAGGAGAAGGGGACAACAGAGGACGAGATGGTTGGACAGTGTTGTCAAAGCTATAAACATGAGTCTGACCAAACTGCGGGAGGCAGTGGAAGACAGGAGTGCCTGGCGTGCTCTGGTCCATGGGGTCACGAAGAGTTGGACACGACTAAACGACTAAACAGCAGCAACAACAACAACAACAATCCCCAAGTACTAAGAAGGGCTTAGTGTCCCAGCTGGCCACCTGCCTGACCCACCACTGGGGTTGCACCTCAACATGCCTGCTTGCCCTCCTGCTCAGGCAGGCAAGTGAGGATGGCACTAAACAGCAAACAGTCGATTCCAAATTCTACCACTGCAGAGACAGAGAACACTTTGAGACAACCTGTTTCTTGAGCTTTCATCCAGATCTGTTTGCAGGTTCTTAGATATTATCGTATATTTAATCAGCATTCATTCTGATTTGTTTGCAGTGGGGTTAGATGATGCCCCACACTTTCCAGTGCTTTCCTTTGTCACTATTTTTTTAATCACAAAAATTTTGGGGAAATTTGTTTGCGCAAGACCTCCCAATGAAGTATAACTGCATAACCTGAATTTGCTGGTGCATTATTGAATCCCACTCCAAAATAATGACAGCCTGGAAGTGCAGAGAGAGGGAGAGGGAGAGGGAAATGGAAAGGGAGAGAAACAGTGAGCAAGCAGGCAATGGTAGGTGCTGCTATTGACCACTGCTCCTTCTCACTCACCACCTAGAAGGAAAGGGTGGGAGGTGCTGGCTGCTGCTCTTCATCATAATCACCAATTGTTACTCATCTGAATGTCAAGTGGTGACAGCAGCCAGGAGAGCAGCTGCCAACTGCCCCTTCCTTCTGTGCAGCTGCTACTCACAAGGAGAAAGGAGAAGACAGTTGCAGCGGATGTTCCTTGGCAATTGCTCACACATCTGGGCAATTGTCAAGGAGCAGTAGAAAGTCCACTGCCTCTTCCTCTGGGCGTGATACCTCATGATATCCCTTAATGTGGGCAAAGGATTGCCATTTAAAATAACCCTATCCAGGAATGGGCATAGCTGATGTACCGCTCCTAGCCACAGAGGCCACCTGAGCCTCAAGTGACAACCATATTTCAAAGAGTACTCTCAAACTACATATTTGGTCCTTCAGAGTGAGTGTAACTCTATTCAGGGCAGGCAACTGGCCTATCTCCCAGATCCAAGAGCCACCTATCCTGTCTTCCCAGGGTTCATAGCTTATTGGTCCTCATCCAGTCCACCTGCTGCATCCAGGCATTGGTCCCAGCCTTTCACAACCTCTCCTGAATCAGATGTAATGGAGAAATAGAGCTGGGTATCATCAGCATACTGATGACAGCTTGCCCTCAAGCTCCCAATGACCTTTCCCAACTGGTTCATATAGATGTTGACTAGCGCTGGGGAAACATTACTGAGCTGCGGGACCCCATAACATAACTGTCATGCTTTTCCTCTGCTGCCTTTGTTTGCTCATCAAGATGTCCACCCAGCTACACTTATTATTTGTTAGGTTTGCTACTGCATTTGCAGGGTGAAATGGTTTTAATTACAATTAATTATATCAGTAGTATGGCAAAGAGCCATTGCACAACTGCATGTGATACGTTTTCAAGCCTGAATTGGGCAAGTGGCAGGGAATCAAAATCCTACTTGCCCTGGTATAAACATGGCACTTTTAGAGATTTGTTGTGCAGAACAATTGTACAAGAGTAAAACAATCTGGTTTAAGTCAAATACTTGGCAATAGAAGCAATTAGGTCAAATGCTTGGCAGTAACTCTAAGGACATTCTGACTAAATATTAGGAAGAACTTTGTGATGGTAAGCACTGTTTGACAGTGGAATGGACTACCTCAAAAGGTGGTGGACTTGATGAGAAGTTTTTAAACCAAGGTTGGATTGCCATACGCCAGGGATTCTTTAGCTGTAATCCCTGTATTGCAGGGGCTTGGACTAGATGGCCCTTGGGATCTCTTACAAAATTATAATTCTAGGATTCGATGAATAAGCTACTCTTGCAGAGAGGCGGTGGTAGACTAAATTCACCACTTCCACTCTTAGACATTGATGGGTTCTATTGCTAATTAATTGAGTGGAGTGACATGTGTAGTTAGAGCACCAGGATCAGGCCAGGACTCCCCACAAAATCACCCTTTTATAGATATGTTTCCTCTTCCAATTAGGAATATGCAGGATGAAGCCTGCTTCCATATGTATATACACCTAGAGTTGCCATATTTAAAAAAGTAAAACCCAGGACACCCAAAAAGTTGTTGAGTTTCTTAGACAAACCCCAAAACACAGTTTTTCAACTGACTTGCCTAAGATCCAAGACAAAGCACCAACTTTTGGGGGCAGGTTGTAGGCCACACAAAATAAATGCAATATGAGGATAGAGAACCAGATGGCCGCCAGAACTAAGTGAGGCATTGTGATGTATATATGCATGGCTGGCCCTACCATTAGGCAGAATGAGGCAGTCACCTCAGTTGTCATATACTAAGGGACAATGAATGGTCTTGAGGACAGAGTTGTGTGTGCCACATAGTCTCCTGAACATAGCCTGCTCCTGTCTTGGGATGTGATGAGAGATGCTATTCCATCATCATCCTGTCTGCTTCTGTACATGGAGCGGCATATGTCATATTTGCTTCAGGCAGCAAAATGTCTTGGGCCAGTCATGCCCACACGCATGATAGTTTCTGGTTGGCCTACACATAAAATTGTTTGTGGAAGTTGCTTAATAAAAAGATATAAATTACCTCAGTGATGCCCCCATGAGACAGGAGACTGTCTCAGATATTTCACGGAAAGCTTCATTTTGCCAGCGTGGCTGGAGCGTTAACCCCCTAAATCAGACCTTAAAGAAGAGAACTTTATTTCCACACCGAGGCTTCACCTTCTGGCAAACTGACATGCACCAGGATGCTTCAAGGCAGGCAATCATTTCTCACAGAGCAGTGTTTACCTAATTAAGAGCTTCTCAGTAGTCCCCAGTTAGTTAATTGTGTCATTAGCAGCAGTTTTGACATGAAGAACAACTTGTGTCTTGAGTATCAGGCTGGCCCCTGTTAGTGAAGCCCAATGGAGTTGTTCCCAAGAGAGCTGGCAGCCAACTACTGCAGTTTGTACAGCACAAAATAGAATAATTGGTCCCCTGAGGGGCCGTCTATTCAGCTGCCAATAGGGATTGTTTTTCTCAGTGAATAAAAAGCCAAGCTGCCATGACTTCTCTGCTGCATATTAACTTGTGGCTCACACACATGGGAGCTTGTGTGTGTGTGTTGGGGGGTGGAATTATATATCCGGGTGAATGTTACAGCTGTCCTCTTAGCAGTTCAGCAACTATGACAGTGTTAAATTGACAGTCCTGATCGAAGGAGTAGGGTGGCTAAGCATCGAAGGGCTCAGCTGGCTTCATGTGCAACAGACCATGCTGGGCTCCAACAGGGCATGAACATGAGAGTTAAACTTCTGCAATGTCAATGAGCATTGTGCTCTATTCAGGCTGCAACAACAGCGGCAAATCTGCAACACTTCTAGGGGACTGCCTTTCCAAAATGATTTCTCGCCCTTTAAACAGTCTTGTCACTGTGATTCTCAGATGCTCTATGAACCTGGGATCTCTTTGCTAGTTATCTGTAAGTAGGGATGTCGGGGAATTCTGACAAAAATGTTTAAAAAGCCAAAAATGCTGCACTTCATGTGTACATCAGCTCAGGAATGTAAATCAGTCAAATGAATACAGTCAGTATTTGTTCACATCATTGTTGTTATTTCTATGTGGGGGTGTTGTTGTTTTTTGGTTTTTTTCCACTGTACATTTCCTGTACATTGAAGTTAATGCATGTTAGGTAAGTTACATAAGTTACATAATTTATATTAAATAGCAGACAGTGAGATGAATAATGTAGCATTTCGTGGAAGCAGTCTTCATTGTAACAAATACAGGTCACAGCAGAAGTCAATGCCTTCTTACATCCCTACTTTAAATCAGGGAACAGGAAAGAATTCAACTGAGTTCACCATGAGGTGAACGTCTCAAAACTGCACATTGCAAAAAACATGAGAAAAGAAACAGTCCTCCCTCAAATTTCACACTTTTCTGAATTCTGAAATGTAGTTCTGCAGACAAGCAATGTGTACCAAAATGCATATCGTAGGGTAAAAAGTGCATATAAATGCACATATTAGTGAAAATAACTTACAAGATGCATTATATATTGCTTTAAAAAATGTGTAGATTTGCAAAAAAAAATGCATACAAAATTTATTAGTAGACATTTGACCAAAATGCTGAAGAATTTTCACAAGGATTTTAAAAAGAAATTCACAAATTGCTGCACAAATGTGGAGAACTGAATTTAAGATTGGAAAAATACAAATGGAAAGAAACAAAACTTGACAGTTTCATCCATCCCTGCTTGTAAGGCAGAAATACTCCTAACTCTAATAATAATTTTTTTGCATTGTATATTTCAAGTTCACAATTCACATACATCATTTCATTAAACAGCAATGTTGGGCAAGATTATTGACCCATTTTGCAGTTGGGCAACTAGGAAGTTTGCCTAAGGCTATTTAGACTGCACTTCCATATCCATTTACCTGGGAATAAATCCCACTGAATTCAATGGTACTTCTGAGAAGCAGCTTGTCCACACTTCCACTTCTCCCGCTGCTTTCCCCCAGGAAACGCCACTCTTTAGTGCTGAATCAGAGCAAATGTAAATCAGGTTTTTTCCATGGATTGAGGTTTGCTCTGATTCAACAGTAAAGTTGGTCTTTCTGGGGAAAGCAGCAGGGCAAATGGAAAACTGATTGGCCCTGTGCCTAGAAGGCTTAGGACAAGTGGGAAACCTATCAGACAAGTGGAAGTGTGAAAAAGTCCTCAGGCTGTGCTACTAGTTTGTTTCTGAGATGAGATCTGGATTAGGGCTCTATTCTGGCATCTCAGCCATCTGAGGCTTGCTTTACACATTTGTGCACCGACTATATTTATAGGAGTAATTAATAAATACAGACATACTGGAATGAGCAAGTACACTGGCAGTGCAGTTATAATGCAGCAGATATTTGTCACAATGCTGATTTAAAAAACAACAGTAATAGCCAGGCACCTCCTACACTACCATGGCTGCCCAATAGTGCAGAGAACATGTCCTTCAGGAGATCAGGAATCACAGAAGCACTACTGGCTCCATGGGTGTGGTCCTTCAAGAGTCTCATGCTTTGAGCAAGAAGAAGAAGAAGAGAAGAAGAGTTTGGATTTGATATCCCGCCTTTCACTCCCTTTAAGAAGTCTCAAAGCGGCTAACATTCTCCTTTCCCTTCCTCCCCCACAACAAACACTCTGTGAGGTGAGTGGGGCTGAGAGACTTCAAGGAAGTGTGACTGGCCCAAGGTCACCCAGCAGCTGCATGTGGCGGAGCGGAGACGCGAACCCGGTTCCCCAGATTAGGAGACTACCGCTCTTAACCACTACACCACTGTGGCTCTCCACCACAGCTGGAACTTGAGAGGGGTGGACCTGAGACGGGCTCACGAGCCTCAATCCACCTCTACTCTTGGTGGGGGTAGACGTAAAAGCATCTCGTAAGATTAATTACATATATTATTTCCATTCAAATCCTGATCAGTCGATGGGGTTTAACCTGCCCTGAACCTCTTGATATCATAGTCATCCATGGACAGTATCTGCACTGGAATGATAGCCAATATGTTTAAGATCAGGGAGTAAGCAAAGCCAACCTAAAGTCCATTGGACTTACTTCCAATAAATGACTTAATCCTAGCCTAACTTCTAATAGAACAGCCCAGTAACTGGCACCACACCTCAAAGGATCAGGCTTCAGCTAATAATGCCACTATCATTGTGCTGCTGCTGAATCTGAAACCAAGTTACCACCATCAGTGAAAAATCAATAGAATTATCTTGATCAAAATAGCCAAGCCTCCCTGAACACTGCCACCTAGAGGCTCTAATGTCTATACAGGCAACAGTATTACTGGCACTACACTGGTGATTGACTCATCATACAAGGGGTGATGTGGATCCCAGTAGTGGTGGGAACAGGCATTGGGGAGTGGGCAAGGTCATCACACCAGCTGAACAATATTGTTAATGGTAGAGCTGGAAAAAACAAAGAGGAATCTGTTCCATGAAAGATGATGGTTTATTAAATCTGTAAAACAAATCTTTAAGATGCCACAAGACTCTTTGTTGTTTTTGCTACTTCCCTTGTGAAATGCATGGTGCTGCTTGCTTTTTAGTGTCTTGGTTGTGGTGGCCAGGCAAATAAAACAGGATTAGGCTGTCCATGTATTTTGAACTGGCTGGTTAGGTCTATAATGGGAAACATACTTAGTTGGAAGGAATATAAAATCAATTTAATCCATGATTGGAGACCTATAGATGCTGGAGCTACCATAATGGGTTAAAATAGTAGATTCTGTTATTGTAAGACCTTTCTATACATTTTGGATAATTGAATTAGAAACATATTCTTTTCTTGAACCTCTTTTTTCCTATTAGTGAGTAGAAAAATCAAAATATTTTATATGAAGGAAGATGAACTATTAGATAGTTCTCATAAATTTGCATGTGGTATATATATGGTAATGTTATCTATAGCTTCAGTATATTTCTGTCTGTTTGCAATATTTATAATCTGTTTATTAATAAGAAAAACATTTAAAATGTGAGAGACTATCAACTACTTCTAAAGAAGGAAATCCTGATAGTCTTTCCAGTGAGGGATACTGAGAGATGTATTCTTGGAAAGCTGGTGGAGAAAAGCACTGCCAATAAGCAAGGCCACAAACTCTTGCTAAAATGGGTCTGAGCCCCACCATCAATTGCTCAGTAAGCATGGCAAGGGGCAGCATTTAGATGAGCGTGTGGGAAAGGAGGTCTTTTAAATACTGACTTCTTTAACTTCAACCCTCAAGGCCCTTTGTTTTCAGTTAAATTGCCAAATTCATCAGAGATCTAAAAGTAAGTCAGATCACCTTTGCTGAACTTGACTTACTGGAAGAAGCAAACAATTCCTAGGCCACATTTTTTTTAACTAGCCTCATGTTCCAAACATTCGACTTGTGTTGACTTGACTATCTCAAGAAAGATATGAATATCTCCACTGTTATTTCAAGTACTCGGCAGCTGCTCCTGTTTGAATTTCTGATTCCTGCACTCATGCAGATGGGTGGGGGCGAATCTTCCAAAAATCCCCTTACAATTTGAGATCCACAAAGCTGGTAGGCGCAAGTCATGCACAAGATATTATCAGCGCTGCTATCAACTCAACAGATAGCCTTGCGAGCCTTTCCTGGCTCAGGCAGAATGCTACTCAAATAGTGGATAGCTTTCCCTAAGCTGCTGTGCCACAACGTGAGTCACCACCATAAGGCCAAGCACATTAACTCCATCAGCTCCATTTGTTGCGCTTTTGGAAGTTTCTGAACAGCTGCCTCATTCCACTGCCAGATCCTGACTGGAAATATGGCCACCTTTGACTTTGTTTCTAAAGGAGAGAGAAAGAGAATAAATGAAAAGGCCAACAGTATAATGTCCGCCTGCCCCCCCTCCCCACAGTGTGATGCACTCTTGAGTTAATTATAGGATCAAATGAAATAACAAAATGAAGAAGGCCCCTTTTTCTTACAGTCAACCATATGCTTCTCTGCTAGCACAAATTTCAGTGGCACAAATGAGGTTGGTGCTACAAGGAGTAATTCAATGCTGAAGAATACATAGAGGCCAGTTCACTTCAGGGAAGAGCTTGCAACACAGCACAAGCATTGCATGCAGAAGGTTTTGGGTTCAATGCATCTCCAGGAAAACCTGGGAAAGAACCTCTGTATGAAACCCTGGACAACAGCTGTCAGTTAGTATAGACAATGTTCAGCTAGATGGACAAATGTCCTGACTTGGTAGGTGCCAGCTTTCTTTGTTCCTGTTTCTCCATGCAAGTGCCTTGGGGCCACACATAGCCCTCCTCCAGGCTTAAGGCTCAGCAGTGCTCCTCTTGGAGGGTTGTTTGTGAGGATCAGCTGAGAAAAGGAGCCCACACAAGCATCTAGAAACTTGGTTGAGGCCATTGTTCGTTTCACAATAAGACAGCTCTCACACAAAGGCAGCATTTGTGATAGCCGACACCTTCATACGAAGGCTGTCCACAGAGGCTGCACGTACTGTATACATTTAGTGCATTTTGGGAGCAACCACAATTACACAGACGACATTGGCTACGCATGCAGCCTGGCCATGAGGCATTCAAGCAGAGTCTGTCTGAAGTGTGAACCAACCCATATCAGTGATGATGTACTGAATAATATGATTACACTGATAAAGTGTCCTGTTCTTGAAAGCAGGACAAGTTTCTCCTGCCAGGCACTCTGCCAATAGCAACCTCATTGTTAAAAGTTACTGCTAACTGAATATGCTGGCCCTGTGCTGGCTGAATTGCCTTTGGGATGCTGCAGTGATCAGTAAATACAGTATGACCATTTTGGCTTCTTGTTTTATGGCTTCTCATTTTTCTTGTTTTTTTCTTAAATTCAGTTCTCCACATTACCATATCAGTTCGTGAATTTTAGCACTAAGCATATCAGCATTTTAGTGTATCCTATTATATTTAGGACACAGTTCTGCCCAATATAATGCTTTTTGTAGGTTGTTTCCACACTACACACTATGCACGCTACCCTGGTATATTCATTTTTATACACATTATTTGCTGCAGAGATGCACTGCAGAATTCAGGGAAGTGTGGATTTTGAAGGATTGCTGTGTTTCACTTTGCATATTATTTTGAAAAGTGTGGATTAGGTGGGTTCACCTTTAAATGTGAAATGATTCACATTTCTCCCCTGTGCCTAGTCCCAAGCATTCTTCTTTAAATAGGCTGTAGCTCGGTGGCAGAGTGGCAGCTTTTCAAGCAGGAGGCCCCAGTTTAAATCCCCAGCATCTCCACGTAGGGATGTGAGAGACGTCTGTTTGAAATTCTTGAGAGCAACTACCAGTCAGTGTAGAAAACAGTGAGCTAGATGGACTAATGGTCTGACTTGGTATAAAGCAGCTTCCTATGTCCCTTTCTGCTTTTGCCTGAAATCCCTGGTTAGCGCACAATGCTCAGTTTAATACAGTGGTACCTCGGGTTACAGACACTTCAGGTTACAGACTCCGCTAACCCAGAAATAGTACTTTGGGTTAAGAACTTTGCTTCAGGATGAGAACAGAAATTGTTCAGTGGCGGCACAGCAGCAGTGGGAAGCCCCATTAGCTAAAGTGGTGCTTCAGGTTAAGAACAGTTTCAGGTTAAGAACGGACCTCCAGAACAAATTAAGTTCTTAACCTGAGGTACCACTGTACACTGTGAAAATACACTGGCACAAAACAGTGCCTCAATGTTTCTTGACTAGGCCATGGTTCTCTCTAGTTTTCCTCCACCAGCGTTGCAAAAATCCAGCACTTTTCTTGTTATAAAGTCTGCTCGCTAATGATTCTTGTGGCAGGATTTTCCCCATTAAAAAATATAAGATTTGTGGCAACTCTGCTTCTCATCAAGGTTCTTTGTTCACAGTGGTAGTCTGAATAGTGCTCCGATCTGGCCTCCCATTTACCTTTCTTCCCCCATACAGAAAACTAATGAAAGAGGTCACGTAATTGAAGTTATCTTCCTTTGGCAGAAGAACACTAACCTTGGAGCACGGCAGTTGCTCCATGAAAAGACACTGGTACTTTGAAGGCTAGTGGCAGTTACCATTTTTGTTCAAGTGTAGTAGACTTCCCTAATAAAAGAAATGTAATTGTCTTCTAAAATGTTAAAGTTTGTCTCAGTGACACTGGCAGTAACCCCTTCATTAAGCAATGGCCAAACCGTACATTTCTAGTTAATTGTAATCCATTGGTAGTGTGTGTTAGTATAAAATCGCAGTGAAGGGCAACTGCTTGGGTCTCACTTCTTGAGGTTGCTTGATTAGGCACATTTGGAATCTTATTCTGAAATATTGGAAATTCATATAGATTGAATGACCCATGTAGCCATTAGGGAAGTCTAGAACTAACATGCACACCAGCAGCAAATTTGACAGGAATGAGGTCAGTAGTGGACTTACATTTGGGGGGCCTGAGGCTTGAGCTGTCATGGAGGCCCCTTCGGAACCAGCAAGGAGGTGTGAGTAACCACTGTTATTCTTCTTCAATGGGGTTGTTTCATGATAGACCACCACACCTTTACAACATCTGTGCTACTGACTGTCAAACTTTCAGATTGTTGAAATATGAACAACAAAAAATTAATCAGTTTGAGTTGTGCCACTCAGATTGGTTTTACTAGATCCAAAAAAATTAAGCAATATGGACTAAAGTTGCTTCTGAGGCCCGTCCAGAATCAGGCCCCCTTCATGAATTTTATAGTAGATCTGCCCTTGAATGAGGTGCTTGTTTTTCTCCTGCCTGCTCCCAAGTCTTGCTTACATTTCCAGTAGATAATTTGCTATCTTTCCCGAGAGCTCTGGTATGCTGCAAGCCACACAACCAATGGAGCAGAGAAGCAACAAAGGAGACTTTCATATCCCACTAGGTTTTGTAGGCTGAAGAAGTCAGTGATGGGGGAAACTCTGTAAATGCAGACTAGGCCATCAGATCTTCAGAGCCCACTGCAATCTTACCCTAGAAGCATTTTGGTTTAGTTCCACAATACCACCACTACCACAACAGAGTCTAGACACAACCCCAGATGGGTTGATTTCCATCTGCAGAAGTTCCTGGGAGCCACCCCTGCTGCCCTTTCCTCAGACATCCTGAGTTAGAGGGGTGGCAGGAAGGCTTCTGGGAATTTCTCTGGGCAGGCTTCAAGTCCTAGACATTTGCTGCATATGTTTGCAGCTGTGCCAAGTATACCATGACACACATAGCAAATTTCGTTCCTTACTATATGAGGCAGCATGCAGGGCCTGAGAGATCTCCCAGAGCCTTCTTATAGTCACTCACTCTGCCCTGCTAAGTTTGAGAAAGAAGGGGTATCCGGGAGGACTGGGGCTTCTCCTTGCTTCAGGCCCATGACAATGACGTAGTTTGGGAGCCTGGGTACCACATCTGCTAACTCCTCAATATGAAGTTGGATACTATTCTTCAAAAATTTAGCAACCATTCTACAAAACAATCTGAGTTCCTTAAATTGTGTCCTGAGTGGACTGGAACAAATCTGTCCATCATTAATTGAAGTCTCTCCCGTGCCATATCATTCAGACAGTTCTTTGAAATAGTGCCATTTCTTAGGGGCATGAAAGGGAAAAAAATGTTTCAGTTTTCAACTTGTTTTTGTTTGAAAAGCTTCATTTGTTTTCCATTAATTTACATTGCACTTCTTTTATCCCGCCCATTTTCCCCATCTTTGTCTTGATGTCAATGAGAAGGCCCAACCAATCTTCTGCTGACTCTAACTTCTAGGTTTCCCATCCAAATGACATGAAATATTCAGACATTCTACTTCACACATCTCATACACACCAGTGCTCCCAATTTATTGGGATAATATAAGAAATAGTAATAAGCATTTATTAGTTTTCAACTGGAGAACAAGTAAGTTTCCTCGGGAGCTAATCTGTCAATAAAGATACTGTCAGGGGTTCAGGAGCAGAGGCAAGGGCAAGGGAGGAAACAGAGAGCGAGGGGGAGGAGGCAGAAGAAAAGATGAGTGATGACGACGACCCGAGATCTCCGAGTCTTTCCAGTGAATCAGAAGATTCACAGAAAGGAGCACCAGTGGCCAGGGCAAGGGGGGAGCCTAGGGGGACACCCCAGGAAGATAGAGCCAGAGGGGACTCAGAGGGGAGCAGTTGGAAATCGGGACCAGCGTCACCGCCAGAGAGCAGGGAAGAGGAAGGGCGCCAGGGATCAAGCGCTGGCAGCTCACAACAGGGGGGAGGGCACGAGTCAGGAGTGGCCACACCTCCATCGGGGAGCGAAGAAACGGTCAGACGGAAGGTGGAAGGTTGGGCGCGCGCGCCAAGTTCAAATGCACAGGAAGGTGGCGCAGTAGGCAGCCCGGAAAGGGAGCCAGGTCCTAAAGCCCGCCGAAAGGAGGGAGAAGAGTCAGGGGGGTCAGCGTCAGCGTCAGAGGAATCCTGGAAGGAAGAGACCCCGGGGGGCAGAGGGACCCAGAGAAGAACAGTCAGGCGGAAAAGGTGGAGCAAGGCTAGGATATTAAGTTGGTGTACAAGGGGCGGAGACTCAGATGGAGCTTTGCCGATCTAACCATTAGACGTAGGGTTGCACGCAGCAGCTTGAGAATGGAAACTGTAACTCAATAAAGACTTTTATTTAATGATCGCTGGCTAGCATGATCCTCTGTGAGCTAGGATCTGGAAGCAACTCTGACAGATACGATGAACTGTTATCTTAATTTTCAAAAAGTCATTCATCCTTTTGAAATGCACTTGGCAGCAGGTCACAAAAGCAGAAGCAATGGAATAGGAGGAAAGAGGAAGCATGCATTATTGATTTGACATATGAAGCGCCCATCATTGGTGCTAGGTGCATTTTACGCAGATCACTTACATGCATTGCTTAGACAAAAACTGAAAACCCTCTTCTGAAATCACATCGTTTTGATATAAAAACTGAAAACATTTTCAAGTGATGATTTTAAAAGTCTGTTTCCCCCCTTATTCCAGGGAAATGTGCACATCTCACTTCATCTGATGCATTGGTGAAGTAGAAAAATACCATTATGATGGTTTCAGAACATTTATGAAATATGAAGCAAATCATTTACAAATCCAGCAGACAGAAGGAACATTCACATTTTGAGGTAAGTAGCAGGAACTAACTGAATTTAGCTCAGGCTAGAAATTCAGCTGATGACTTGTGTTATTTGTAAGAAGAGCCAGTGAATTACAACAAGGAGAACTCATTCCCTTACACTGCTGGAGACTTCTTGTGCAGAATCATCATATTTCTAATATAAAGCAGATGAATCCTGCATCTGAAGGTCGGTACTTTGAAGAAATATGAAAAGCTTGCCACTGCTATTTCAAATATTTAAGGCATACTTTTATTGAGATATAAAGTCTGCCACTGAAAATCATGAGAGACATTGTGTTCCCCATGGAGGCATACAGCAGTATGATTCAGAAGTGATACAGAGGGTATCGTTTTCTGGAATGTAGAGTTTAGTCTCTTACAGAGGGTCTATATGGCACAGGTCTACATTTTGACATACAAGCTTCAGCTTACAGTAACCAGAGTCTCTAAGAGGGCAAACTAAGGTAGAAAAATTTGCTCACTTAGTTTGTAATATATGAACAATCAGCTCTGTCTTGCTCACCTTCATGT
Organism: Podarcis pityusensis; assembly: GCF_964106645.2. Classification (NCBI taxonomy): domain Eukaryota; kingdom Metazoa; phylum Chordata; class Lepidosauria; order Squamata; family Lacertidae; genus Podarcis; species Podarcis pityusensis. The sequence goes on from NC_138027.1 coordinate 53,790,606, forward strand.
TATTTCTATTTTACAGAAGAAGACAGCTGATGACCCAAGGCCTCCAAGAGAATCTATGGCTTAGAACTATTTCTTGCTGCGGACACTAGTCCACTGGGGCTACCAGGGCACATTTCTCCCACTGAAAATGTTGAGCAATTTTTTTAAAAAAAATCCTTGTCAAAATATCAATGTCGCATGCTCTTTCCTGTCCCACACACATTTTACACTTCCTGGAATTTACATGGGCATTTCTGTCAACCTGTTATTCTTTCGCTAACCTTCTCACTGCACCACTCAGCAAAGAGGTCACTCCCATGGATTTCCAAAAAGAAAAATCCGTGACTGATTGAGCTGCATGAATTTCAGCCCTTTAAGGAAGGCTCCAACTCCATTTTCTGTTATGAGAACTATCCAGCATAGCCACTGTAGCAGATATGGGAGGACCAAGGACTACTCCAAGGGTAGCCCCATGTAGCCTTTGACTATATCAAAATCCTACATGGGTTCTGCGCGTGCTCAGAGCTGTTTCCCTGAAGGCCTAATCTCCTCTAGAGAAGCAAAGTGGAGTGATAAAAAGTGGCACAGTATCTCAACTTTTCTTTCTGATTTGTCCACATCAGTCACAAGAAAACCCTACTCCCACTTGTTCCCACCCTGGCATTTTCCTCATATGGCAAGCTTGGGGAGAAATGTTTCAATTTGGAGAGATCCTGCTTAAACTCAGACATGCTCCAAATCTGCCTGAAGCAGCCTGTTTCAGTTCTTGATTCAGGATTTGTATGAATTCACTGCATACACCATGGGACGTGGGTGGCGCTGTGGTCTAAACCACAGAGCCTAGGGCTTGCTGATCAGAAGGTTGGCGGTTCAAATCCCCGCAACTGGGTGAGCTCCCATTGTTTGGTCCCTTGCTCCTGCAACCTAGCAGTTTGAAAGCATGTCAAAGTGCAAGTAGATAAATAGGTACCTCTACGGCGGGAAGGTAAACGGCGTTTCTGTGCGTTGCTCTGGTTCGCCAGAAGTGGCTTAGTCATGCTGGCCACATGACCCGGAAGCTGTACGCCGGCTCCCTTGACCAATAAAGCGAGATGAGCACCACAACCCCAGAGTCATCAGCGACCAGACCTAATGGTCAGGGGTCCCTTTACCTTTTTTGTGTGGACAGGCGGAGTCCCCAGATCCCGAGTGTTCCTCCCATCATGTGGAATAATGACTCAAGACAGCGTGCTATGGGATTAAATTGGACACAACTTTATTAAAATTTCAAATGTGGGTAGACCTTGGCTCAGGCATTGGGCGTTCTCCCTCCCCAGTCCCCAGCCGGGGACCTAGGGAGCATCAGGGTTATCCAGTGTTTGTGTGGGGGATGGGCCGGCTCTGGAGAACATATGTTCAAGCAGAGATAGCCGCCCCCGTTACGCCGCCGCCACAGGGGAGAGCAATGACGATCTTTCGGCATACGGTCAAAGCCTCCCTTCAGAAACCTCTTTAACGGGGAACCCTGGTATCGCTGCCACAAAGAGGAAGATGGACTAAAGGATTCCGCCCAAGGCCTGATACCGCCAAAGTTGTGACGTTTTGCTACGGGAAAGGCGAAACCTGCCAATGCAGGGGAATTCCTTTCCGGCCCTTTGACAGCGACCTTAACGTAGCAGCGCCCGCATACCTGTGAAGAAAAGTTAACCTGCATAACCTGTGAAGAAAAGTTAACCTGCAAAATAAGGCATTAACTGAGGGTGGGTAGGGTGGGAGAAGTTCTGGAGCCAAGTGAGGATTCCCAGGTAACATCCTCCCTCTATTGTGTGGGCAGGTAATCCCTCCCCTACCTGGCCTGGTCTCCTTGGCAACGCTTCCCCCAGGTGGGATTGGACAACTGACTGGGGTAGGCGGAGGCCTCCAGGTATCCCACCTGAGGGAAGGCAAAGCCAAGCCTATGCTGATGGGGCCGCTCCAGATCCAGGGGCTGCGCGCGTCCATGCAAAGGTCGCCCCCCGTTTTATGCGGGGAGCGGTCATTAATGCATACCCAGTTTATCTACTCAAAAAGTATACCCCACTGAGTTCAGTAGAACTTACTCCCATCCCATATAAGTGTGAAAGTGTGAATAGAATGGCAGCCATAATATAAGAGAATAGAAGAAAGGAGAGTCCAGATCCTCTTCCTTCATTGCATTTTTATTACACCCAACTGCCACAGTTCACGTCAGACAAAAAACCAAGATGACACATGCCTGTCACTCTCAGAATTGCTCAGAACCTATGAATGAGCAGGAGAGCAGGCTAGCCAGAATTCCAGCAGTTAGATGTAAAACGGGGTTCCTTGTTTCTTTGAAGAACCAGGACCTCCTTGGAATGGGTGTCTATACAAGAGCCCTAGTAGGAGTTTATGAAGGCAGGTGTGTGGCATGAGCCTGGCCAACCAATGTCTCCGTCATAATACTAGAATCCAGCACCATCCAATGAAGCTGAATGTTAGGCAGACCAAAGAAAGTACTTCTTCACACAGCACATAGTTGAAGTATGGAATTTGTTCCCATAAGACGTCATGATAGCCACTAACTTGGACGGCTTTAAAAGTGGGGATTAGATAAATTCATGGAGGATAAGGGTATCAGTGGCTACTAGCCATGGAGGCTATATTCTTTATTATTATTATTATTATTATTATTATTATATTCTAACTCCACTGTCAGTAGGCCAAAAGGTCCAGCAGGCTGGGCATTTATCCTTGCCCTGGGCACGGGACCAAGCACCGCTATTGGACAATCAGTCCTGCGCCCAGGGGAACTCCCTCTAAATTCCTGCCCTCATTGGTCAATTCCGCAGCAGGAGGACAATCTGGCCTGCAATAGGCCAGTTCTCAGAGGAGGCTGTGGCCTGCCCGCAAAGCCGCCCACCCAAGAAGGACAAATGGACTTGCTAAAAATCACAGTAAGAGAGAGTGCTGTTGTGCTCATGTACTCTTTCCAATAGTCATCTGATTGGTCACTGTTAGAGCAGGATGCTGGAGTGGATGGGCAATTGGTCTGATCCAGCAGGGCTCTACTTATGATGTTGTTGTTAATAACAACAACAACAACAACAACAACAATTTATTTATTTATACCCCACCCATCTGGTTGGGTTTCCCCAGCCACTCTGAGCAGCTTCCAACAGAATATTAAATTACAATAATCTATTAAACATTAAAAGCTTTCCTAAACAGGGCTGCCTTCAGATGTCTTCTAAAAGTCTGGTAGTTGTTTTTCTCTTTGACATCTGGTGGGAGGGCGTTCCACAGAGCGGGTGCCACTGCTGAGAAGGCCCTCTGCCTGGTTCCCTGTAACTTGGCTTCTCACAGCAAGGGAACTGCCAGAAGGCCCTCGGCGCTGGACCTCAGTGTCCGGGCAGAACGATGGGGGTGGAGATGCTCCTTCAGGTATACTGGGCCGAGGCCTTTGAGGGCTTTAAAGGTCAGCACCAACACTTTGAATTGTGCTCGGAAATGTTCTTAATGTCAAGTTCTCTGAGGCACACTGGTATGTCACATCAGAAGAAACCATCCATAATCCAAATCTACTGTCAAGCAAAAAGTCAAAGGGAGGTAAGCTGAACAAGCTGAGGAGACAAGGAGGCAGGTAATAAGCTCAAAGCTGAAAGATACCATTTGCCAGCTTTCGTCTTCCTGAGACAGGAAGCAGCAAGGACTTAGCGACCTCCTCAGAACAGGTGCAACTGAACAAGAGGGATGTGTTGCCCATTCCTTTACAAACTGGCAGCCAGTCGCTCCCGAGGACACAAAACTGCCAAGACTCATAACTCTGACAAAGGCCTATGCGTTAAAAAAACAAAATGAAATGAAAACAACTTTTAGTGCAGGTGGCTCACTAAGCACCGTTTACCCCACCTCCATCAAAAGGTACATGGTTGCAAGTGGCTGGAGGCTCTTTGGTGGGTGCAAGAGCTTCTGAATAAGCTGTGCACAAAACAAAGAAAACTTAACGTTTTTAAGAGATAGGATGCCCCCTTCCTACTTTCTGCATAATTGACTCTTATGAACAGAGAAAGAGGAAAGAGATGAATGAGAAGTAATATTTCTCACTTTCCTGTTGCATGTGGAAAGGACACATAAGAGGTTCAGTCCAGAAAGCCTATGTTTTGATTCTCTAAAAATAAGTGTGCCAGATGATGATGCAAAAAAAAACCAACAAAAAAGGAGAAGTTACAAGGGAGCAGTTGTTGGGAGTTCACTTTCTCTTGCAAACTGCATGAGTAAATGTCCTGTTTTTCTGTCTCCATTTGCTTGACCAGGACTCTAGAGTGATTTGCTAACATGGTATGAAATGGGCCTCTCCAAATTTGAGACTTATCTCATTGGACCAGTTTTCTTCTTCTTCCTGAAATTAGGGGAAAGCTTTTATCAAATGTAATATGGTGCACCAAGTTTAGCATACAGATTCAGGTGACTCGGGGGTTTTTTAGGTTATTGATTGTTTTATTGATTGATTTATTGACCCCTGTTCCAGAACATTATTGAAAACAAATAATGTGGCTGCCTGGGCTAGGGAGGACTTTGTTTATAGAGGGCCCAAGACAGTTACCCATGGTAAGCTTGGGGTACTATGATGCCAGCAGCTTCTCAAGATTGGGGTCTGCTGTTTCCAGGTCTGACCCCCATTCCAAGAGTGCTGTCATTAGCAGCAGAGCCGTGTTTTTCATTTTTCATAACATCTGCTTCCACCTCAACTTTCCAAGTATCTGAGTCTCAGTTATAGAAAATACCTCTCCTGTGTAGCCTGAAGACTATTGCCATGCTATCAATCCATAATTATTGTGAATGATAAAAGTTTGGCCAACATTCAATGGGAATTTAGTGTAGGACAGGACCAGGAGTAGTCAGGCTACAAATTTCACCTCATTTGATAGCATTGGGCAAATTATTAATTATTTCTATTCAGTTATTGGGAGCTCCAGGGATCAATAATGGAGAGACTCCAGCTGGCAGGTCCAGGACAGAAAATTTGACAGATAAAGACCTTCACAGCATGGGGAGCCAGTGGTGAGCAAAGCTTCACCTGTTGTACTACTGTATGTCATACAGCTGATAATCACAACAGGACTCAGAACTAGGACAAAGCTGACAGTATGGCCTAAATGGCCTTGGTCCTGTATACCTGAAGGAGCATCTCCACCTGTGTCATTCAGCCCGGACACTGAGGTCCAGCGCCAAGGGCCTTCTGGCAGTTCCCACACTGAGAGAAGTGAGGTTACAGGGAACCAGGCAGAGGGCCTTCTCGGTAGTGGTGCCTGCCCTGTGGAACACCCTCCCACCAGATGTCAAGGCAACTATCTTAAAAGACATCTGAAGGCAGCCCTATTTAGGGAAGTTTTTAATGTTTAATGCTGTATTGTGTTTTCAATATTTGGTTGGGAGCTGCCCAGAGTGGCTGGGGAAACCCAGCCAGATGGGCGGGGTATAAATAATAAATTATTATTATTATTATTATTATTATTATTATTATTATTATTCAGCAGTCTGTGTTGCAGTGACATTGGAAGGGTACAGTGATGCTGTCAGGGCAAGACCTTAAGGCTAAAGTCCAGAGCCCTCCGCAGCAGAATAAATATGAAGGTCCCAAAGGCAGTAGGGCTGTCTATTCACATCTTTAAAGTAAGTGAACAAATACACACTATCTTCTAATGACCATGAAGCCCAGAATCTAAAATTACCTAACTGAGCCATTTGCATTGCTATCTGCAATCACATAGGATGGCTAGCTATGAAAGAGGGTAGGATTCCCGCACCTTTAATAGGTGTGTATAATTTTCTGCATGACTATGAAAGGTACAGGAGCCCTGGCCTCTTCTTCAGCTGATCACCCTACTACAGCAATGGAGGAAAACAAAAGTGGGTGAAAATATTGCACTCTTTCATTTTCCCCTGCTAATATTTGGAGGCAAGGAAAGAAAGTCAAAACATGGAAGGCTTATTCCTTCAAAGGAATATATTCTAATGTTTCTTTACCTCTGGTAAAGCCCTGCAGTTGGATCAGAAGCAGAGAGCAGGTGGAAACATTTAGTGCCGTGCCAGCAAAAGCGTCACCTGCTGATTTCTCAGACCTTTGCTAAGGAGCAGGCCAGGCCAAACATAGCGGTTTATTTTTCCTGGCCAGTCAGCAATCCTATTCTGATACAACTGTCCCTGTGAACATCCATGGCTAAACAGCCACAACTAAACAGCAGTAACCAAAATGGTGTTTTGTGAGAAAGCTGAAGCGTGGATGTAAACAGAAACATTAAAATACTTTCTGGCTGTGATACATGGACAGAAAGGAGCAGGGAGGGGGAGGGTGTTTTTTTATTATTATTCAGGAGTATGATTATATAATTACTTTATTAAAAGCCAAAAGCTAGTAAATAATTTCAAGTTTTGGAAGTGTGACAGGACTCAGGGGCAAACTCCCTGAGAAGCTTCTGAACTGTTGCCCACATTTCCCTTTGTTGTCAAGGCTGGCTCATGCAGTTAAGCCCATTTTTGTCCTTTGATGGTTCAGTTTCATGACCACCTGATAATAATTGTACACAGGTAGCATTAGTGGCTTACTACGGATGAAAATGGGGATTTGCAATGCAAGAACAGAAATGAAGTGGGGAGGGGGGAGAAAGTTTTCCTCATGCTTTCATTGCTTTGAGCCAGAGTCCCCTGCCACATCAAAGTTTGCACCACACAATACCTTGCCGTGTTTGTAAATCAGCTTCCTAATTCAGTGGCTGCCCTTTGCTGCTGCTAATCTAGAGTCAAACAATGTGCTTATTATTTTCCTGTTTCAGAGGATAATAAGATAGGCTAATTATCTCAACTGCCAGCCAGGTGCTAACTGTAAGGCTTCCTATGCCAATTACAGTGTGGTAAAACGGCTAGACTTCTTCAAGAATTTGTATCCAACCTGTCAAAATGGTGAGACCTTGGGGGTCTCATTCAGTTAAAGTGATCTACCACACAATAAAGTATAAGTGTGCATGGCTGATGTGAACACAAAGGCACACTATATTTACAGGTTACTGGAGTTACCAGATGTGTCTGTATGTCTACACAAGGGTACACATGAGCTTTTCTCTTCCATGCTTGCAAAACTACATAACCTGAAAGTGGCCCAGAAAAGATGGGGCACCCCGTTTTCTTGTGCAAAAGCACAGCAGCCATTTCGCACCGAGATCTCACCCCGTAAGAGTGCTTTTATGGGGCCGTGATCTTGTGTGGTGCCCCAAAGAATGCATTTTGGGGTGTCATGCAAGCACAGCCCCCCCCCCCCGTGTGTATTTTGGTCACTGTTATTTTGCATAGGTCACATGACTGAAGTGGGAGCATGGGCAGAAAGATACAAGTCCCGGTTTGAGGACTTAAGAAGTTGGAAGGTATGAAACTAATGATTTGGGGATCTTTCCTGGTGATGATTGGACACCACAAATGACAGAATTATCTTAGAAAGCCCCAATGTTACCTTGCTTATTTTGGGGTGGGGTGGGGGGAGCAATAACAAATAAACAACTATTCTAATACTATCTAGTAAAATATCCTGTTCTCACAATAGCCAACCAGATGCTTGTGGTAAATCCACAAACAGGACTAGAGCAAAAGTACACTCTCTTCTCCTGCAGTTTTCAGCAACTGGTATTCAGAAGGAAACTGCCTCTGGCCATGTAGGTGGAGCACAGTCACCATGGCTAGTAGCCATTGGTAGCCTGCTGCTTCATGAATTGGTCATGAGACCTAAGTGGGAGAATTAGAAAGAATCACACCATTACTGCACTTAATTTTTTTTATTTACTTACACAAAATGGCTGACAAAGTAAAAATGGTTCTACCACTTGAAACGTTGATACAAGGGATACTGATACAACTAATAAAAATGATACTTGCTACAAAAATATTATTAAATAAAATGGTTAGTTCTTACACAGCATATGGGTTACTTTTACTATGAGGCCTTCACCATACCTGTTCCAAATAAAAATATAGAGATAGGTGGATATATTCCTTGATTAGACTTATGGGGCAGGAAATCCCTTTGGTTCCTTGAACCCTCCAATACTTTAAAGAGGGGAGGATGATGCCTTTTAGAATGACACTGGCCAGATGTTCTGACCAGAACTGAAGAAAACAAGAAACATGGATCAGAGGCAAGGAAATGGCAAGGAAAGGATACTAATTAAAACTTGAGAGGAATGAAAGTCTGCTCTGGCAGTAATCTATGTGGTCAGGATATCTTGAAATACAGTGGTACCTTGGGTTACAAACACCTCGGGTTACAAACACTTCGGGTTACAGACTCCGCTAACCCGGAAGTAGTACCTCAAGTTAAGAACTTTACCTCAGGGTGAGAGCAGAAATCACATGCCAGCGGGGAGGCGGCAGTGGGAGGCCCCATTAGCTAAAGTGGTACCTCAGGTTAAGAACAGTTTCAGGTTAAGAACGGATCTCTGGAACAAATTAAGTTTGTAACCAGAGGTACCACTGTAGAGAAGTGTGGGGTAGCTTTCCACCTGTGTCTCAAAAGCTGAACAACCTGGGGATGCAAAAGGGATATAGCTATAGGATGGGGTGGATCAATAGGTGTAAAAAAAATTTGGGAGGGCATCTCATTATGTAGATGTCTCATTTCATAATGAAAGATACAAGTAGTAAGCTCTAGTAATTTAGCTTCCTGCCACAGAGTTGTGGAAGACTCACAAGAGGTGTCTTAGGCACTTGTTTATTGTTGTAAGTCACTAGGAGCTACTTTTGTAAGAAAAGTAACAAAAAAAGTTTAATAAATAACTATAACAACTTGTGGCCCTTTGGATGTCATTGGAATGCTATTGACTGTTAGCCATACTAGCAGGGGCTGATGGGAGTTGGAGTCCAACAACATTGGGACACAACAGGTTCCCCACACCTGTGTAGACTGGAGGAATGCATCTATGTGATTGTTTATAGACTTGATAGGTTTGCTCTGCAAATCAGTCAGTGGCAAACAATGATATATATTTTTTGCAAGTAACATGAAGGTGAAACGGCTCATAACCACATGGCCATCCTGCTTTGCATGCAAAAGTTCAAGGGTTCAGCCCCTGGCATCTGCAGGTAAGGCTGGAAAAGATTCTTGTCTGAAACCCACAGCAGCCACTGCCAGTCAGAGTAGATGGGCTGAGCTTGCTAGATCAGAGGTCTGGCTTTATGTAAGGCATCTTCCTAAGCTGCTTTGTCCAGCACAGCACTCACTTTAGTGGCTGCTTGAGGAAAGATGAGCTTCAAAAAGAATAGTTCCTGGATTATACCAATTATAAATGCAGACTCCCAAGCTTTCTCACACTGTCGATTTCAGCAGCTGATCGCTTGATTCTGAAGCAACAAATATGAGAGGAAGGGGCTTCAATTATTTCCTTTTTTGTGGGGGGTTAGAAAAGGTTCTTGTAAATGAGTGATGCAAATACTGGAAACTCGGTTAAAACAACTGGATAACAGATGGCAAAAGGAAAGTGGTTTACAGTAAAGTGTTACAGAGCAAAAGATCATTTACAAGAAGCAATTACAGAAAGAGCCCTAAGCATCCAAGGTCCCATAAAAAAAAAAAGTAGCTAGGCTGGGGTGGGAGCACCACTTTAATGGTAGATTTCCGCCCCCTCTTGAGCACACACACAAACACGTACACACATACACTCTTTTTTAAAAAATCTATTTTGTTTAACACACACTTCTCTGGATGATCTGTTCGTATTAGAAAGGGGAAAGTTTCACTCAGCTCTAATTCAGTGATGGGAGTGCCATATGCCACTCCTGCAAACTGGACATGGGGGCCATCCCCGTCACTCTGGGATTAGTCAGACTCATGCTCACTTGTTTTTCACAATGAAAGGAGATGAGTATTGCATTGAGAGGGGAATGCAGCTTGAAAACATCTAAATAGTAATCATAATAATAGAAAATGCAAGATTTGCTGGTATGTGTCTTCTAATAATTTTTTTTAAGGATGGCATAAGATCTTCCACCTTTCAAGATGCTACATGGCTGACTTGGCAATGATGCCATACATGCCCCTGCCCCCCCAACCCCTTCGGGTCTCCTATTTCCCTTGAGGTTATGGGTCACCTAAATACCAAGGAACATGATGCCTCCTATGGAGATGTAAATACTTATTACAGAATAAAACCGCTAAGGCAACAGACTTTCTTTGATGTCAATGCAGGGGAGAAATTGAGCTGCCAAGTTTTGATGGTGGCGGTGGCTGTGGTGGTCGCAGAGTGTGTTTTGCTTTTCAGTGTTTAGATCATTTTTCAGCCCCCACAGTCTCATTCCTTCTGGGCAGATAAAGATGCTGCTGCTTGACAAAAAGAGTTGCAAGAGCTTGTAAAATAACAACCCTTGTGGGAAAGCCGTCATCAGCACAATGAACTCTGCTAGACTATTGTCAATATGCTGTAATGCTGAAGGGATGTCTGTTAGTGTGATCATGGGTTACTCTCGTCTGTACAGTACAATGTTCTCAGCTGCAGTGCTCCCTTCCTGTGCTCTGCTAAACATGTCAGAAAAGAGTAAATACTGAGACATTCCATCTGAAATGTCAATAGTACATTTACTAGAAATTTTCAACAGCCCCTAAAATATTGCTGAAATGAACTAGCAGCTCTTCAAATATTTTAAAGAAAATGGTATGGAAATAAGTATGAGAACTAGAGAGAGGTCAATGGTGTACAACTATGTACACAATTCTCAGAGTTTCCTGTGATGATGGATTAATGGTGAAACGAATCTGAGAACTATAGCTTGGGGAGTGGGAGAATAGGGGTCTCCTCACAACTCTCAGCACCCTTAACAAACTACAGCTCCCAGAATTATTTGGTGAAGTTAATGCTTTAATGTATGGTGTGAATGTCACCTCTCAGAGTAATCCCAGGGGGTTTTGCTGCTTTTTCACTGTAATCAAATGACTCATATAGATTTATAAAGAGAACTTCCGCATGAAAACATGCAGTGAATAATTTCTTCAGAATACATTTACATGATATAATTCTAGAGATACATCGTGCTATAGATGTCCATCTTACCTCTAGGGAACATTAAATTACAAATCTTTAGAGGAAATGCTCACAACACAAATATTACAAGAGTCTTATTGTGGTGAGGTCAACATGTCAAAAATGAGCCGGATTATCTAAGTGTTCATATTGGCAAAGACTGAAGAGGTATACATTAATGAAAAGAAGACTGTTAACTAGTCAGTGACTGATGGAAAACCACTTTTTTTTATCCAGATGTTTATGCTAAATAATTTCAAAGATTCTGCTCATATAAATTTTCTTGCAGCATATTCATTGTGATGGATAGTTATTTAGAATCCAAACATTTATTTTGTATAAAGGAAGCCAGCTCAGAATTTCAGTGTCCAATTGGCAAATTTCCTACCATTGACTAAATTTTTTATTCTCTCAACACATATTTTAATGTGGATTATATTAACCTTGCTTTAACAAAGCCTTTATGGGGAGAAATTCACTCTACCTTCTGACCCTACCAGATAACTCTCCATGTGAGCACAATCTGGTAGAGACTAGGGATGAATGAACCTGCTAATTTTGGTACTCCTTGTTTCTCATTTTTCCACTATTAAATTCAGTTCTCCATATTTCCGCAGCAGCTTGTGAATTTGTTCTTTTGAAATCTTTATGAAAACTTAACAGCATTTTAGTGTTAATTTGCCCTAATACACACATTTTTGCATGCGGGTTTGACAGATATACATATTTTTGCAAGCTGGAAATAGGGACATCCCAGGAGCAAACCAGATGGCTTTCATAATTCTTGGACTGTCCCTGGGAAATTGGGACACTTGGAGGATATGTAATATATATCAAAACAATAAGATAGGAATCCAACCCCCAAAATAATAAACACCACAGACGATCCCAGTGCATTCTGCATCCAGTGGCCTAAAGAACTTCCTAAACAAAAAGGGCCCAGCTCTTCTTTTGGAAAGTGTTAGAGAGCAGAACAACCCTACAAATAAGTGATATAAAACAGAGTCTCATCTGAAGATCCTAGAGCATGATGGGAAATATTTTGGGTTCCATCCAGTGTTCTGTTATAATAATAATTTTATTATTTATACCCCACCCATCTGTTGTGTAGTGGTTAAGAGCGGTATTCTCGTAATCTGGGGAACCGGGTTCGCGTCTCCGCTCCTCCACATGCAGCTGCTGGCTGACCTTGGGCCAGTCACATTTCTCTGAAGTCTCTCAGCTCCACTCACCTCACAGAGTGTTTGTTGTGAGGGAGGAATGGAAAGAAGAATGTTAGCCACTTTGAGACTCCTTCGGGTAGTGATAAAGCGGGATATCAAATCCAAACTCTTCTTCTTCTTCTTCTTCTTCTTCTTCTTCTTCTTCTTCTTCTTCTTCATCTGGCTGGGTTTTTCCAGCCACTCTGGACAGCTACCAACACATATAAAAACATAATAAAATGTCAAATGTTAAACACTTCCCGATACAGAGCTACCTTCAGATGTCTTCTAAAAGGTGTGTAGTTCTTTATCTCCTGTTGTGTTCCTTGGGATGACATTCCTTAAATAAAATGGGCAGCTTCCTTTCCTCCCATTTCAGTCAGCTGTGTATATCCCAAATGGTTAATTAATACTAACAAGAGCTAGTAACCATTAATTTTTTTGACAGCTGTTCACTTAACCCACTCTGTGTTGGGCAGAAAAAAGTTTAAAATACAGTTGTAGTACAGCAAAGGGAGATTCTAGCTATCATCCAATATAAATCAGGTAACCACATTTTGAACAGTTGTTCATGGTACACTGGCCTCTTGTTCCTTGCCCTTCAGATTCTCAAATGCAGCTGTTAACATTTTCTCACCCATCTACACAGCCAGGACTGCAAGGACTTACTGTTGTTGTTGTAACAGAGTAAATCATAGCTGCTTGTGAAAGATGAATGTGGAGATAGCTGCTGGCTTTAGCAAACCCACTCGCAAGGGATCTTACACAAATCTTCGTCTTAGTTAATTTTCTTCTTCTCTGGAAAGTTGTCTTTGCACTGAATGAAACGTTGTTTCATTGAAATGAAAGGGTGTATCTTATAAAAGATCAGGCTTTGGGGGAAAGTTATAGCAGGCTGGGTTATTCAGGAAAATATAATTAGTAAATTGGGTTGCTGATCTCTCCGATATTGTTCCACATCAACTACGCTATAACATGGTGGATTTGGCAAATGAGCTGACTTGATACTTCTTCCCACATTTCTTGTTGTCAGTCCTGTAGCCCAAGTGGCAAGGCAAGGCCGTGTTATTTCTGACTCACTTAGCAGTGCTTTTTTTATTTTATCAGCAGCAACACTTGATTACCCTGAACCCTCCAGAAATGTCATCCTAAGGGAAAATCTGAAGGTATGCAGTAATAAAGTAATGCCCTACACAGTGATGTCCTAAGTTCATAAATATGTACCATGAGCAATACAATAGTTTTTCAATCTGTGACTGAAAAGTAGAACTGGTAGTTAAAGAAAGAAAATCAGCTGACAGTATTCCAGGGACTGTGCTGACTTACACCCGAATAAATGTATCTCAGAGCCATAGGTAGATGTATGGACAAGATTTATTCCCAGAGCATAGTGGCAAGGGCCATATATTTTCTGGATGTCACTTCTCAATTTATGTTTTAAAGACAAAAGTGAAATCTGGGAGGGAGGAATAAAATCAGTTTCTAAATTCTCTTCAGAGAAATGTGGCATGGACAAATATAATGCACTATATAAGATACTAGAAACATTTCTGAAGTTCAATACTTTTGTGCCATTTATGTACTGTATTACATCTCTAATGTTATATTTATTTTTCATGTGTCTTTTTTAAAAATCCAGGTCTTGCTCTCCCATAAGTAAAATCTATGCAAAAGATATAATCCTGGTTGGTGGTAGGTGATCTCAGGAGAAAGGGCCCAGAAGAAGCCATGGGATGGACCTAGGAGCAAAGTTGAATAGTAAAGTGTGTTAAAGAATGCAGTTAGTGGGTTAATACTCCATGAATCAGCAGAGATGATTCATTCCCCATGATGCACCAGCAGGCATTTTGTAACTTATCTATGTTATTGGGAAAATTTGGCAAGTAACTAGGTGTATAAAAGGGCTCAACAAAACATGTCTCACCTGTCGTGGTCTCTATAGCCACAGCAGGCGCTGTAACTCTCCAATGGTTTGACTTCACCCTGGAAGGCACACTCGTCCACTGTCTCCCGAGACAGACAGATGCCAGTGATGGCAAGTGGATGAGCCAGGCTGCAGACAGCACTGCACGTTAATGGCCTGAATCCTATATCATATGGAATGGATGGCATCTGCAGGAGCCTTTCTCTCCTGCAGAGTGTAGTAATCAATAAGGTATAGAAAGGATGAGATGATATGCTAGGCAAACTGGTCCCAAACTGTATAGAGCCATAAACATCAGTACCAGCATTGATTGGGCAGAAAGAAACTTGAAATTCATTACTCAAAATCAGAAAACAAACATACTGGAAAATGTGGTTTGCCTAAGGTTACCAGATTTTTTCAATGAATCCGGGGACACTTTTCAACTTCCTACTAAATAGATGGGTTTTGTCAGGGTACTGATTTGTAAATCCGGGGACTGTCCCTGGGAAATGGGGAATTCTAGTAACCTTAGGTTTGTCCCTTCTAAATCATGATTCACTAGGTCTCCAAATCTGCTTATGATTGCACAGAAACATGCCTAATGTATCCTCACAATATTTGCATTTTCATGGTAGGGCAACTTTTCAATGCCAAATTATCTGCAACCCTTTGGCCAAACTGTATACATTCATGCAAACGAAATTCTGATGTATGAGAGCCAACTGAACAGAAGTTTCACCACTTTAAAGAAAATTTTCCCCCCTGCCGAACTATCTTGATTTCTGTATGCAAAACACACACATGCAAGAATGATTGTTTCTGTCCCATTAAAACCCATGACGCACTGCAACCATGACATTGAAACATACCCAGGGCTTGAACAAAAGTGACCCAATATTTAAA
The DNA here is from genome assembly GCF_964106645.2 of Podarcis pityusensis. Classification (NCBI taxonomy): domain Eukaryota; kingdom Metazoa; phylum Chordata; class Lepidosauria; order Squamata; family Lacertidae; genus Podarcis; species Podarcis pityusensis. Next base: position 53,805,632 of record NC_138027.1, read on the forward strand.
AAGACGGATCCTAATTTGAGACTGCCTCTGGCTTAACACTGAACAACAACAAATGTCAGTAGGAAAGCCTGCCATTCTGGATCTGCAGCTGTAGGTTAAAATATTTCTATCTGTTCAGTATAGCTGAGCCCACGGGTGATACATCTATATTAAATTTATTGCTTTATTGCTTTCCCACATATAGGCAGTGAAAACACCTTTTAAATTTCTGTTCTGTCACTCCTTGAAATAAAGATCTCAGGCGCATAATCTGTTGTCATTACAAATGCTGTCTTTCACCACTGTCATTTAGTTTGAAAAGGGTGTAATTTTCATCTCAGATGGTGGTGACTTGTGCATGAAGCAGCTCAGCAGCCTACAATTGCCACACATGGACAAAATGGCTTGATAGCAACCCATTGCCAGAGATCAATGTTTATCATTCTGTTCCTTACTTCAATTTCCATTAGTGAAGAATATGATTATCTGGGGCACTTATTCATGTTTCCCCCCCATACTTTCTGTGAACCGGGTCTATACAAGTTCTAACTATTGGCATATAAAGTCCTAAATGACTTGCGACCCAAGTACTTTCCCCACTGCCAACCAACCCGGCTTTACAGTCAGAAGGAGATGTCTTGCACAGATCTTATTCAAGTAGAAGCTTATGGAAAAAGCAAGAGTCTGATTCTGTTCTAGTATGAATATGTGGTGCACTCATTAGGCTGAAATAAATCCCCTTGAATTTGAAAATAAAACCAGCTCTGCAGCTGGGGGTAGAGAGAACTGTCAGTTTCAGTTATTTTTCCAAACTTTAATTCATTTCTTCACATTTTGCAGCAATTTGTGCATTTATTGTTTTTAATCTTAATGAAAATTAATCAGTGTTTTAGTGCAAATTATATGCAGTTTGACTAAGGTACAATTTTTCACAAGCAATTTAATGTATTGAATTGTTTTCACTAACATATTTATTTTTATAAAGACTTTCCATTAATATATACATTTTTGTAAACATTTGTGGTTGGTAAAACACACAGCAAGATTCAGAAAAGTGCAAATTTGAAGGAGAGCTGTGTCTCGGTTCACACATTGCTTTGGAAAATGAGGATTTGATAGATTGAGCTTCAGATGAAACCGGAACTGAATTTCTCCCCCATCCCCACCCCTTGTCTAAAAACAAATTAAGAAGGGGGACTACAAACCCTGCAATTGCTTAGCCAAAGGCTTCCAGCAAAATAGTCAGGGTAAAAACAATAGCTAAACAAGTCAGGGGCAGCTGTTTTTCCCCACTTTATGGCCATTACAGAACCCTGAAACAGCAGCAGCTGGATTAGCAACAGCAAGATCTAAGGCATGGATGGGGGACAATTGTGTGGCTGTGAGATAGTTGAAAGCCCAGATTCTTGTGCATTGGCAGTACCACATTGAGGGGGCACAGTCATGTGACATGTCACATGACATGATGGGCAGGATGCGTAGAGGGCGATCTCTGTGCTTGATTATGCCAGGCCCCACGCAAGTCCTGGGCTGCCGGGCTGCCAGATTGCGGCTGGGACAAGTGAAACAATGATCGCTTGAAGTTGTCCCAGACGCCGCCTGGCTCCTGGGCTCCCAGGCAGAGGCTGGGACTTGGGTGTGTGGAGGGTGTCTGGTGGCAGCCCCCTGCCCAAAAATATTGGGGGATCTGAAGGCCACCCCCCGTCCCTATACCCATTGCCCTTGACTGTTCCAAAGAGCTGCAGCCCGACTGCTGAGCTGCACTGGTTATAGGGAGCATACAGCTTCTTGTTACAACAGCTCCTTTGGCTACCAGTCTATTTCCAGGAACAATTCAAAGTTGGTTATGACCTATAAAGCCCTATATCATTTAAATTTTATTATAGTTTAATTATTTGTGCTTGTTTCAGTTTTTGTGAGCCACCCTCTGTCCCAATTTTGGAAGAAAGACAGGATATTATATTATTATTAGTAGTAGTTATGGGGATGATTGTCTGGACCTAGTATGAGAGGAGAGAAGAGGCAAGGTGGTGGAAGGAGAACATAGGCCAAGACTCTTCACCTAAAGTGTGTGTTCCTTAATTTTCAGTACGATTCCAGCATTCAGCTTTTCAAAACTAAATGAAGGCAGGGAAGTGCAAGAGGACTGCCATCTCATACACTTTTGCCTAGCAACCTCTGTACACAGAGGCAAGGAAACAGATGCTTGAACAGGAAGTCCTCCATCAATTTGCCATTTTGCAACCATGCACGTAGCAGCAGCTCCCTAAAGCCGTTTATAGGAAAGTAAAATTGAAGCAAAATTAATCTTAGAAATGCTTGTGAAAGGTGAATTGTGGCTTTCTTCCCCATGGAATTTTTTTTTTTTTTAAGAAAAAAGAAAACTCATTGGAGACTTAAAGAAGGCTTTGGTATGTCTGGATACTAATTGTTTAGTTGTCTAGACAGTGATGATATTATTACCAAGTTATGTAGAGATACTCTCTTTGTCACTGTTTCCACTGCTGCCTACATGGATTGCTTCACTCAGTTCTGTTGACATGTGCAAAAGCTCCCTTGGTATTTATTTTTCTCATCTAGGCAGAAATACTGTAGGGTTGTGTTTCTTGTTTGGGGTTTTTTTAAAAAAAATAATAAATAAAATCCTGCATACAATGAACCATATACTTTAAAACACATCTTGGGATTAAAGACAGGAGAAAACTCCACAGAGGAAAAACAGGTTATGCCGCACTTTCAGGACAATAGTTATTGAATGGAGGATTTGATCCTGTTGTGTGCTGCTTCAGGGCACAGGGCATCAGGTAGAAGGAAAGGCGGGCACTGGGTAGGAAGAAGAGGTCAGGCAGGAAAGCCACTTATGAAAGAACATGCCATGCCTAAAGCCATCCTTCATCACCACCTTCTCTCAGGAGGATGCAACCAGCCCGGTAGGTCCCTTCTAGTACCTATCTAGGCCTTTTTGCAGTTTCTTTTTCTTCCTGTCCCACCTGCTTCCCACCAAATGCTTGCCTCTCCTTCCTGCAGTGGCAGTCCTGGAGTGCTCTGAGTGACCTGGCCTGCAGTGATCTGGGGCTGTCTCCACTCAGGTGAAGTTGTGTTCAGTGTGAATATCCCGCCCCTGATTAATGAAGCCAGGTTTATTCATTATAAACATTCCTGCTTTGTTGTTTTGGAACATGCAGAAAATGTCTCTCTGCATTTCTTTTCATAATAAGCAGAAAACTTTCAGCTACTTTCAGCAGCCAGAAGCATCCTAGCCAGACACTGGAGAGGCCTGTCAGGAGTAAGCATGGACCAATGGTACCAAATAGTATGGGAAACAGCCTTATTAGAAAAATTAACCAATAAACTGAAACTGACACAGGGACAAACAGAAGAAGACACCTTCACCCCAGTATGGCTCCCCTTTATCACATACGCAGCCCAACAAGATAACGACAAAAACCCACCAACAGCATACAAATTAATATGGCTAACCTGATCCAAAACACCCACCCACCCCACTCACACATGAAAAGAAAGACCACCACAGCCAACCACAAATGAACAACCACACGCTAGGCCAACCCCAACCTCTCTCACCACCAGAGGAACACAAGCGAACAACAAAGAACCTGCACAAGCAACGCTGACATCAAACCCTACGTATAGTAAGTAAAATAGTAACACCGTCGCCCGACCCCACCTCCACCCATCTTTCCCCCCTCCACCTCTTTTCCCCTTTTCTTCCCAATGTCTCAACAAATGAAACTGATTTGTAAAAATGTTACATGGGGGTGGGGAATATGAGAGAGACATTGCAAACACTTTTGTAAAACAAGAAAATCTTTAATTTAAAAATGCAAAAAATAAAATAAAATAATAACCAGAAAACCACACACTGACAACTTTTACTTCTCGGTTGCAAAGAAGGTTCTCTTGCCTCCCTCAAAATCTATAAGTAGGTTTCACAGGACTATAAAGTTACATCCTGTTCAGGGCTTAAGGTCTTCAACTGTTGTTCATTAGATTTCACTAAACAGTCTTCAAATTTTCATGTGTAATTTTCCTCTTCTTACTTTCATTTCTCCTTTTCTCTTCTGGTTTCCTTCTCCACAACAAGCACGCAACATCTGTTGATATTCAGTAGAGCAGTGGTTCCCAATTAGCTAAGTACTGCGGACTCCGTATTTTTCAAAAGCCAAGCCATGAACCCCCTACTTTTGAAAATTATGAAACCTCTATGGCAGTTTTTGTTATGTGCATGGTGCCGTGGACCCCCTGAGTGGGAGATGTGGACCTCCTGGGATCCGCAGACCACCAGTTGGGAACCTCTGCTGTAGAATATAGGCATGTGCCTTTGCTAATCCTAAATCTCATTGCAGCAGACTGGAATATGTTGCATAGTTGTAAGTAGGGATGGGGGAGAAATTTGACATTTCACATTTAAAGGAAGACTTACCTAATTTGCATTTCTGAAACAACACGTGAACCAAAAACTCAGCCGTCCTAAATTCACACTCCCCTGAATTTTGCAATTAACTTCTTCAGCCAAATAATGTGAACAAACAGTGTGTGCTAGGGTGAAGTCTGCATATAAATGCATATACAGTGGTACCTCGGGTTACATATTGTCAGAGCTGCTTCCAGATCCTAGCTCACAGAGGATCACGCTAGCCAGCGATCATTAAATAAAAGTCTTTATTGAGTTACAGTTTCCATTCTCAAGCTGCTGCGTGCAACTCTACGTCTCATGGTTAGATCGGCGAAGCTCCATCTGAGTCTCCGCCCCTTGTACACCAACTTAATATCCTAGCCTTGCTCCACCTTTTCCGCCTGACTGTTCTTCTCTGGGTCCCTCTGCCCCCCGGGGTCTCTTCCTTCCGGGATTCCTCTGACGCTGACGCTGACCCCCCTGACTCTTCTCCCTCCTTTCGGCGGGCTTTAGGACCTGGCTCCCTTTCCGGGCTGCCTACTGCGCCACCTTCCTGTGCATTTGAACTTGGCACGCGCGCCCAACCTTCCACCTTCCTTCTGACCGTTTCTTCGCTCCCCGATGGAGGTGTGGCCACTCCTGACTCGTGCCCTCCCCCCTGTTGTGAGCTGCCAGCGCTTGATCCCTGGCGCCCTTCCTCTTCCCTGCTCTCTGGCGGTGACGCTGGTCCTGATTTCCAACTGCTCCCCTCTGAGTCCCCTCTGGCTCTATCTTCCTGGGGTGTCCCCCTAGGCTCCCCCCTTGCCCTGGCCACTGGTGCTCCTTTCTGTGAATCTTCTGATTCACTGGAAAGACTCGGAGATCTCGGGTCGTCGTCATCACTCATCTTTTCTTCTGCCTCCTCTCCCTCGCTCTCTGTTTCCTCCCTTGCCCTTGCCTCTGCTCCTGAACCCCTGACATCCATCCCCCCCTCGAAGCCCCCTCTTCCCCCCTCCCCTCCTTCCGGTGCGGGATCTGGGTGCTGCCGTGTCAGGGGGACGAATGTCGGATACAGTTCGCTTCCCGTGGCGGGCCGCCATCCGAAGTCTTCCGGTTCTTCCTCCCTGCTCTCGTTGACGACGGTCACCTCCGCTTCCATCTCTGTGCCGCCGTGCTCGAAACCCGGGTCGTCCCCGAAAACGTCCATGTCCGTCTCTCCCTCGTTGCCTTCTGGAGACGTTGCTCGTCCTGGACCCTCCAGCCACCTTCTGCGGAACTGCTCCTCTGGTCGATCATCCCACCAATATGAGGGTTCTGAAGCAGATCCCGAGGGTGACCCCTCTGGGGAACGGGCGTCTCGTGTCGGTTCCTCGTCCGAGTCGAACCCCCGGAACGTGCTGGCTGAAAGCGTGGGCGTGAAAAGCCAGTCGTCGAAAAAGTCTGCTGGCATTGGCCTATGTGGGAAGAGGGCATGAAACTCTTCTTTGAGCAGAGGTTCGTCTAAAGCGTAGCCCGGCCTCCAAACCCCCTGCGGGTCTTTCTGCAGCAGGACTGCTCCCACGGCTCTGTCCGAAGCGTCTGTCTCCACCCTCATCGGCCTGCTGGGGTTGACATGAAGCAGCTGCTCTTCCGACGCGAAGAGACGCTTGAGTGCCTGAAAGGACTGCTCCGCCTGCTCTGTCCAGATGAACTTCTTTTTCTTGGAGCTGAGCGTGTCCGTGATGGCCGCTGTCTGCATCGCAAAGCCTTTGATAAACTTGCGATAGAAGTTCGCGAAGCCGACAAACCGTTGGACCTCCTTCCGGTTGCGTGGGCTTTTCCAATCCAACACTGCTCGGACCTTGGCGCTGTCCATGGCGAGCCCTTTATCAGACAACTTGTAGCCCAGGAAATCCACCTCGGTCACGTCGAATTGGCACTTCTCCAGCTTGGCGTAAAGCCTATGTTGCTGTAGCCTGCTCAGCACTTCCTTGACATGTCTGTCATGCTCCTGCTGCGATTCCGAAAAGATCAGGATGTCATCCAAGAAACAGACGCACGTCTTGTAGAGGAGCCCCGCCAACACGTGATGCATGAAAGCTTGAAAAACGTGGGAGCCATTTTGCAATCCAAAAGGCATAACTCTATATTCGTAGGTGCCCAGGGGCGTGAACATGGCTGTCTTCCACTCATCTCCCTCCCGCATGCGAATGAGGTTGTATGCCCCTCGCAGGTCCAACTTGGTGAACACTCTGCCCTTCCGTACCTTTGCGAGGAGGTCGTCGATTCGGGGCATGGGGAAGTCCGATGGCTTGGTCACACTGTTCAAGATGCGAAAGTCCACTACAAGTCTTTTTTGGGGCGTGTCCCGCTTCTTAACAAAGAATACCGGACTGCCCCCCGCTGCCTTGGACTCTCGGATGAAACCGCGCTCCAAATTATGATCTATGAACTCTTTGAGTTCCTGCAGTTCGTCCTCAGACATGGAATACAGCTTCCCTTTGGGTAGCGCCGCCCCCGGCAGCAGGTCAATTTTGCAGTCATATGGTCTGTGGGGGGGTAGCCTGTCTGCCTCTTTCTCGCAGAAAACCTCCAAAAATTCTGCGTACTTGTGGGGAACCGCTTGCAGCGTGCCTAGCTGCAGCTGTGACTCCTCTTCCCCTCCTTCCTGCCTGGGCACGATGCAGTGTTCAGCGCAAAAGGAAGAGCCGAAGGTCAGCTGCCTCTGGTACCAAGCCAGCGTCGGGCTGTGCTTGTCCAGCCAACTCATGCCCAATACAATGGGCGTGTCCGATAGTTGAGTGACATTGAAGCTGATGATTTCCCTGTGATTCCCAAGTCGCATCACCATTGGTGGCGTCTGCTTCACCACTTGCCCCCCTAGCAGCTCCCTGCCATCCACCGTGACAACCTGCAGGGGCAGCGTGGCAGGCAGCAACTGTATAGCGTGCCGGTCGACAAAGTCCTGCCCTATAAAGTCCGCATTGCTTCCGGAGTCAATGGTGATTGGCACGTCCATGGTGATTCCATTGGGCAGCTGGAGCGACGCGGTGAGCTTCACTACCGGTTTGGGCGGGAGGGGGTCCATGGGCTGTAAAATCTCTGGGGACTGCTTCACTGACACGTCTGGTTGGGCCCCAGTGCCTCTTCCTCCAACCAGACTCCTTCGTTTCCCTGCTGTGGTTGTCCTTGCTGCGTTGCTGCAGTTACCATTGCTGAGGCTGCAGTGTGCTTGTGGAGCCTCTGGGGACACTCTTTCGCCATATGCTGTGGATCATCGCAGATGTAACACTTCCTGTTCCCTCTAGGAGGCTTCGCTTTCACTGCTGCCGGTGCTAGGGCTCTGGCTGCTGACTGAGCCCTTGCACCTCCAACCTCCATAGGTTCTGCTCCTCCTCCTGGCGGAGGCGTGGATTGCGCACGCGCTGCTTCTCTGGGAAGGAAGGAGGAGCCCCTGGCTGGTTCGCGCCCTCCACGCCCTTCGTCCCTGCTCCACGGACGTCCTTCCAGCCGCACCCCCACCGCCAGCGCCCTCTGAACGATCTCCTGCGTGGTCCGGGGTCTCTCCCCCCTCGCAATTTCATCTTTAACCGAGCCGTGCAATCCCTCCCAAAACAGGTCTCTTACAGGAGCCGAATCTCTGTCCCATTCCAGGGCACTGACCAAAGCGAAAAAGCGGGCATGGTACTGCCTTACGCTGGCCCTCCCTTGCTTCAGTCCATGTATCTCCTGCCGAGCAAGATCCACGTCAATGCTTGATAAAAAGCACCCATCCATCGCTTTAATAAAGGCATCCGCATTTTGGAGCGCCGGATCCTTATCTCTCCACAAATTGCGCAGCCATGCTTTAGCATCTCCATGCAAATGGGACATGATGAATCCCACCTTCTCTTGCTCATCTCTAAAGTCTTTGTTCAGCAGTTGCAGTGCACACATTACATCTGCTCTAAAGTTGGGGTACTGTTGCAAATTCCCATCGAAGTGAGAGACCAGACCGCCTGTTCGTCTCCCCAACCCAATCCCCTCCGGTTTGGGTGTCAGTTGCCCTTGCTTCGTAAGCACTTCCAACCTGACCTGGAGATCCCTGTAGGCGGCAGCTGCGTCCTCCTCTCTCTTCCTGGATGCAAGAGCCTCGGCATTCAGTCGTGTCACTGCTTCTCTGAGTTCCACTATCTGCTGTTCGGCCGTCATGTTGTCTGCCGTTCGTGAGCTCGCTAGTAGGCACCCGCTTTCTCTCCTCTCCGCGAGGACGTAGATGCCCACAATCTAGGGATGGAGCTTACTGTCAGAGCTGCTTCCAGATCCTAGCTCACAGAGGATCACGCTAGCCAGCGATCATTAAATAAAAGTCTTTATTGAGTTACAGTTTCCATTCTCAAGCTGCTGCGTGCAACTCTACGTCTCATGGTTAGATCGGCGAAGCTCCATCTGAGTCTCCGCCCCTTGTACACCAACTTAATATCCTAGCCTTGCTCCACCTTTTCCGCCTGACTGTTCTTCTCTGGGTCCCTCTGCCCCCCGGGGTCTCTTCCTTCCGGGATTCCTCTGATGCTGACGCTGACCCCCCTGACTCTTCTCCCTCCTTTCGGCGGGCTTTAGGACCTGGCTCCCTTTCCGGGCTGCCTACTGCGCCACCTTCCTGTGCATTTGAACTTGGCACGCGCGCCCAACCTTCCACCTTCCTTCTGACCGTTTCTTCGCTCCCCGATGGAGGTGTGGCCACTCCTGACTCGTGCCCTCCCCCCTGTTGTGAGCTGCCAGCGCTTGATCCCTGGCGCCCTTCCTCTTCCCTGCTCTCTGGCGGTGACGCTGGTCCTGATTTCCAACTGCTCCCCTCTGAGTCCCCTCTGGCTCTATCTTCCTGGGGTGTCCCCCTAGGCTCCCCCCTTGCCCTGGCCACTGGTGCTCCTTTCTGTGAATCTTCTGATTCACTGGAAAGACTCGGAGATCTCGGGTCGTCGTCATCACTCATCTTTTCTTCTGCCTCCTCTCCCTCGCTCTCTGTTTCCTCCCTTGCCCTTGCCTCTGCTCCTGAACCCCTGACACATATGCTTCAGGTTACATACGCTTCAGGTTACAGACTCCGCTAACCCAGAAATAGTACCTCAGTTAAGAACTTTGCTTCAGGATGAGAACAGAAATCATGCTCTGGCGGCGCAGTGGCAGGAGGAGGCCCCACTAGCTACAGTGGTGCTTCAGGTTAAGAATAGTTTCAGGTTAAGAATGGACCTCCAGAACGAATTAAGTACTTAACCCGAGGTACCACTGTATTAGTGAAAATAACATACAAAAGTACAGTGTATTAGATATAACTGCCCAAAAGTTTATGTACGCAATTAGGAAAACATTTTTCTTTCAAAGTTAGTTGATGATCTCTGATTTTAAATTCAAAAGGAGTGTTTGTGGCCCTTAGCAGTGCAAGGTATACTATATGAGTAGGAATCCAGTGGTAATATTGATTAGTACATGACAATTCACTTGTATGAATCATAAGATACAATCAGCAGCAATTTGCTCATGTCCCCACGTCCAACACCCTGTGAGTTTTGGTGGGAAAGTTTGTTTGATTCTTAAAAATACATTTTCACTTCTGAAGAATAGCAATGCTTCTCTTTAGGCTACTATTTAAATATTGTGGTTGAAATCAATTGGCTGTTGTGTGACAAGACAGTGCCCTCTAGATAACCATGTATGCAAAGTTATTCATTCACCATAATTCATTTTTTTACAGCGGTTTATTTTGTGGTTGAGCTTTTTCAGCTTCAAAGAGGGGAGGACAATTTTGTACATTTGACCTTTCACGGGGCTTTCTTTTTAAAAATACTGGAAAACTTCTGCAGGATGAAGCACGAGAGTTCAGAATCAGCAACGCACAAAGGGTGACTTGTTTAAATATTAAAATAAGAAAGTAGCATGAATGCTGCTTTTAAGCTTTGAAAGACCCGTTTCTACAAAACCAGAGTATTCTAGAAGTTTGAACTTCCCTAGTAACATCAGTTTACATGTCACATTGCATACTGTGGCATTGTATCTTGCATTTACAATACAGTGGTACCTCGGGTTACAGACACTTCAGGTTACAGATGCTTCAGGTTACAGACTCTGCTAACCCAGAAATAGTACTTCAGGTTAAGAACTTTGCTTCAGGATGAGAACAGAAATCATGCAGTGGCAGCAGGAGGCCCCATTAGCTAAAGTGGTACCTCAGGTTAAGAGCAGTTTCAGGTTAAGAATGGACCTCAAGAATGAATTAAGTTCTTAACCCGAAGTACCACTGTATGCCCCTCTCACGAAGCAAGGCTTAAAAGTGGGGGAGAGGAAAGCCAACATTACCTGAAGACAGTACTATGATTTGGAGGGGAGGGCTTTTGTTGCTGTATGTAGCTCCCACCCTATTTTCCCTGGTCACTGAATATTGTCATTATTTAAAGCAAAACACATCCGCTCTACCCTGCAACCTTCCTGCATTGAGAAAGATGGTCTGAATGGGATCCCAGCAACATTTGGCTGAGCACAGTTACAAAGAGAGGCTTCTAAGTGTGTTCATCTGGGGGGGAAAAAGAAGAAGAAAAGGTCCCTCTTTTGACTCAGTCCTACAGTTTTCAGTTGAAGAAAACCTTCCATACAGGTACTCGGGGTTTGTTTTTTGTTTTTAATGTTTCTACCAAGCTGCCTTCTACTGAGTTGGATTCTACTTGATGCAGGAAAGTTGCAGGTGGAGTTGGTGGGGATAGTGAAATGCTAGAGCGTGTGGACCTACTCCCTCATAATTTGTGCCCCCATGCATTCCAAGAATGAATAAACAGATATTCTGAAACGCCTCAATGCTTTCTCAGATCTATGGCAGGGGATCTCCTCATATTTAAAATTGATATACCATGTAATTTCATTCATGATAATAAAATTACAGGCCTACTAGCAATGTTGACTCCCCTGCCCCATTTTGCTTTTAAGTAAGTGTCCCATATTCATGCCATCTCACAAACTAACTTGGAAACTTCCTTCAGTTTCAAAAGCAGATTAGCATGTGACACTCAATCTCAAAGCCCACTTAGGTATGTGGAACTAATTGTGTGGCCAAACAAATTCCCCCAGAAATCCTTGTAAATATAGTTGGTTGGTGCTTGTACAAGGAACTATTATGATGTATCACAAGAAAAAGCTTCTACATCAATGGCTGTTTTTATTCTTTCAGTTACAAGTGAGTCTAGAATGCCAACATACAGAACGACAACCTATTATACTAAGAGAATGCAACAGTCATTACCAATTTGGGACATTTCGAAGGTACATGCTACATTTCAGAAGAAATGAGCATTGTATAAGGCTGCCCATGGGCATAAAATCAATCTACTATATAAATCTGGTTTTGGGGAAGGATACAAATGTGGCCTTCTCACAGGATAAGGGCCTAATCCATCCAGAATTTCACCTCTGCAAACACCACTGAAATGAGCGGTCTGGCACAACTGCTGTTCATCCATCACAGGTGATTATATACTGAAAAGTTCCTGTTGAATTAGTGAATTGTTTCTGTATTCCACCAAGGTTGCAGGTCTGGCAGATATTCAAATTATTTTTCCTTGTAATTTCATACCCATATATTTATTTGTACAGTACTTCAGGGCTTTCCTCCTCACCTTAGTCAAGGTATTGCCAACTGCTCAGTCAGTTTTGTATCCAGTGCTTCTAAGATTATGTATACTTGAAGGAAGGTGGAGTTACTCCAGTATTCCATATGCTCTGGGACCCTCTGCCTGCAAAACAAAACAAAACAGATTAGTATAATACACAGATTAGTATAATACACAGTGATGCAAGCAAAGTTCCCCTGATACAAATAGCACCCTTCCCTTTGCAAAGGACACACTCACAGCATGCTTTCATTTTGTTGTGCAGCTTCCCACTGACACCACAAACTGTGGCTTTTTATCTGTCAGTGATGGCCTCTTGGACTATAATTACAGTGTGTCAGATTCTCTCTCCGTCACCACCAATGTTATTATACTCCATTGGTTTGTGGTTTCCCAGCTGAAACTTTAGCTACCTACTGGTTAAAAGTCACACATCTTAATGAAGCACATTTATCACCCTTTGCTTACATTTGTGGGTTAAGGCATATTATAATAAGCAGGGCAAAATGAGCATCAACATGTTTGTTTTTGTTCACCCATTCTATGACGCAGATCCACACTGCAATGGGTATGTCTCTTTAAAATGCATCACTTCTCTAGCCTCTCATTCCTTCTAGGCAGGGAAGCCATATTCCCTGACACTTTTGAATCCACAAGCTGAAATACTGAGAGATGTTGCCTTGCAGGGAAGCTGTATAGTTTCTGTGATTTTACACACTGACCTCCCAACTTCCCTGAACATGTTAAGAGTGCTTTCCTGTATATGTGCAAACTGACCTATTGGCTGTTCCAGGGAAGCTGTTACTGCAACAACCTGAATGTTGCAAGTTGCTTGGGCTTAGTGTGTGTGTGTGTGTGTGTGTGTGTGTGTGTGTGTGTGTGAAATAATCAATGCAAAAGACCATAAATATAGAAGGTGTTGCCTTCATTCCTTTGTCCCTTACACCTGCAACCACTGAGGAATACTATGTGCTGCTGCTTCACTTAATGCTCCCAGTGTGATTAATGGACTACAGTCTTCCAAAAGTTAGTTACATGTAATATTTATTTTCTTATAGTAACAACCCACCTTCCCTTTTTGTGAGTCGTATAGTTGAGCTGTACACTCGTATAGTTTCTCACATGTAACATTCAATGAATGTGCCATCTGTGTACATGCTTGGAGACCTGTACAAGTTGACAAGTGTATACTCATTCACACAAACACTTGTGTGAACAAGCCTCTTGCTGCCCCTCCCCAATAAGTAGGCCCTGACAGGCTTATTGAGTTTCAGTAACAGACAGTGTTCTAAGATTCTAAGTAATGCTGGGTAATGGTTTCTAGCCACCCTTTTCATTTCTCAGCATGCACTTGAACCATGGTAAACCAGAGCATTATGGGAAATTAAAAGGATGGTTAGATCCAACTGTCTGAAGCTGCTCAGAGTGCAGGCCATAAAAAAACTTAAGGGAGATCCAGGGAATGCATCAGCAGTGGGCCCTGAAGCAGTTTGTTCTGCTTTCTTCTGAAGCAATAAAGAAGCATGAAAGCAGTATTAGCATAGGACTAGAGTGACAATGAGTAACAGAGTTGTATATGCACGCACATCAGCTTTCTTCTGCATAACTTATATTTTCTGGGCCTATGCAAATGCAACGTGAGAGGAAATGAGACACACGTTAGACACTAAAAAAGAGGCATTACAGATTACTAGGGTTAGCACATGGCCACATTTTCACTAACCTAAGCAGGATTTTTGCAGCTTGGGTTGACTCCAGTGGTAAGCCAAGGTTCAGGCTTTTAATGCTGCATATTTTAAACAGATATAGAACATAAAAATCTGAAATATGCTGCATATTTTAAACAGATATAGAACATAAAAATCTAAAAATGACTGAAGTCATTTTTAAGAATCAGCTTAGCAGTGCTGGAACACCCTTCTAAGGCCGCAGTGCTGGAAGCAATTCTCATTGAATTGAGTTCGGCTTGTTTCTAAGTAGACATGAACCACTTTGCACTACGCATTATCTCCAATTTCCTCCATCTTTAATTATACCTGTTTTGATCCTTGGTCCCCTAATATTCAGTTATCCACCTGATGCACATAGAGACCTATCAGCTCAGCTGACTAGCCAGGCTAGAGGCCTTGTGCCTTATCTTGTGCTTGGAGCAGCTTTACTCCCAAGGTTGTAAACAACATTCTTAAGTGTCTACATTTGACAAGAGAGAGTCCTTTGTTTCCTTGCCCAATGAATAGGTAATGAAGGGAAGACCATACATGGTATAATTAGTACAGTGGTGCCTCGCAAGACGAAATTAATCCGTTCCGCGAGAGTCTTCGTCTAGCGGTTTTTTCGTCTTGCGAAGCAACCCTATTAGCGGCTTAACGGATTAGCGCTATTAGTGGTTTAGCGGCTATTAAAGGCTTAAAGGCTTAGCGGATTAGCTGCTAAAAGGCTATTAAAGGCTTAGCGGATTAGATAAAGGGGGGGGAAAGCAAAAAAAAAATCTCAAGACTCGCAAGACATTTTCGTCTTGCGAAGCAAGCCCATAGGGAAATTTGTCCTGCGAAGCAACTCAAAAACGGAAAACCCTTTCGTCTAGCGGGTTTTCCGTCTTGCGAGGCATTCGTCTTGCGGGGCACCACTGTATTGTGTTGTAACTTTAGATTGGAGGAAGGTCATGCATATGTATAGTCATACCTCGGGTTGAAGTAGCTTCAGGTTAAGTATTTTCGGGTTGCGCTCCACGGTGACCCGGAAGTAACGGAGCACGTTACTTCTGGGTTTCACCGCTCGCGCATGCGCGGACGTTCAAAATGACGTCATGCGCATGCGTGGAAGCAGTGAAACACGACCGTGCATGCGCAGATGCGCAGTCGCGTGTTACGTTTACTTCAGGATGCGAACGGGGCTCTGGAACAGATCCCGTTCGTATCCAGAGGTACCACTGTATTGCTTTAACAGATAACAGCTATGTGTAAAGCAGTCCCCACCCTTTTGGGCATGGAGTTTCTCCTTTCAGCCCAGACTTTATTTTGCTATACACCTGGTACAGGACAGGGCAGCTTCTTTTATCCAGTCTTTGTCTGACACATTCCCATTTAAGCAATGGATAGCCTGGTCCTAAACCATTTTATGCAAGGAAGACAGAACAGCAAAACTCAACAACAAACAAAAGTGGTGTTCATAATAGGAGTGCCTCTTGGACTGCACCACGCTAAGTAGAAAATCACAGCTATGCATGTATTGCATTAGTCATGCATAATTTTGCCCATATCGCATGACCAGATAGTCATTTTCCATTTGTGAAAGCCTTCCAAAATAAGGCAGTGGGTTCGGAGCTGTTCATGGAGGTTCTTGTATTACATGCCTTGCCTAGTTCTGATCGTTTGACTGCCAGTTTCTGAAAATCTAGCCCGTGCTGTTTAAATACTTTAAACGGCATCTGCTCAGCCAGCACAATGTCTAGCATTTGAGGTTTGGCACCCAGCTCCTCTCTCTCCACTTCTGGAGCAGAGGTGCCTGCTGGTGTCACAGCTGCAAGGAGCTCAAGTTAGGCCAGAGCTCTTGTGGGTTCTATAAAATCAACAAGGAGACCAAAAGGGAGACAAAGGTTTCTGACTGGCTCAAGATGCTCTCTGAGCGCAGAACAGCTGATCTCACATCATGTCTGCTCACTGGGAAACAGATGTGAATTGACAGACAGAGATCCTTCAAGGACTGGCCAAGTCATACCACACTTCCAAAAGCCTGTTGTTTCTCAATAGCAATGTTTGAAAAGGAGAACTCAAGCTTGTGCTGTAGTGTTTCAGTTTCAGGCATTAATCAAATCTGCCCAACACTTCCTGACAGGCATCTTGAGTGACCAAAATTAAACAATATCAGGATTAGTGTTTACTTCATCTTTGGACCATTTTATTTTCATTTAGTTGCCAAGATGTGTCTACTGCTTAATAATAATAGAAAACCCTGTTAATTATTATTATTTATTATTTCATTTATATCCCACCTTTCCTCCAAGGAGCTTAAGGTGGTATACAGAGTCCTCCCCGCCATTTTATCCTCACAAAAGCCCTATGAGGTAGGTCAGGCTAAGAGTGAGTGACTGGCCCTAGGTCACCCAGTGAACTTCATGGCTGAGTGAGGGCTTGGACCCTGGTCTGCCAGGGCACAGTCCAACACTCTAACCACTACACCACACCATTGTGTAAAAGACGTGCATAAAATAATATAAAATATTGATAAGAAAAGACCAATACAATCAACAGACTTCAAAAACCAGGCAGGTGTAATAAAACTATCAAAATATAGAGAAAATTGACAGTTTAAAAAACAATATACATAACTAAATTCCATGACTGGTTAGTCTTGTGTAAGCAGAAAAGTTTTTTAATAGTTGTGTCAGACACCTAGGGTTGCATTCCCACAGTAAGACTTCCCCTTCCTCTCCTCTAAGGGACGCGGATGGCACTGTGGTCTAAACCACTGAGCCTCTTGGGCTTGCCAATCAGAAGGTTGGCGGTTCGAATCCCTGCGATGGGGTGAGCTCCCATTGCTCTGTCCCAGCTCCTGCCAACCTAGCAGTTTGAAAGCACTCCAGTGCAAGTGGATAAATAGGTACTGCTCCAGCGGGAAGGTAAACACCATTTCCGTGCGCTCTGGTTTCTGTCACGGTGTTCCGTTGCACCAGAGGTGGCTTAGTCATGCTGGCCACATGACCCGGAAAGCTGTCTGTGGACAAACACCGGCTCCCTCAGCCTGAAAGTGAGATAAGCGCTGCAACCCCAGTTGCCTTTGACTGGACTTAACTGTCCAGGGTCCTTTACTTTATCTTTTACTCTCTCTTCTCCTCTCCCCATGAGCACCCCAAATTCTGCTCCAGCAGGTTATGGGCTGTGTAGAGGACCGCAAAAGAGAGGAGAAGAAAGTACCACTAGCACATGCGGAAATCGGCTATGCAAGTACAACAGAAGTGCTGGATGCAACCTATTGTCAGCATCTTTTTCCCAGCAGAGAGTTGGGCAGGGTAAAAGAAGCATTTGGCTTTATCCTGTGACATCCTCCACGAGAAGCTGCTCAGAGTGGCATGCCAGCCTTGATTCAGAATATGCACGCAGTTTCTAAACTTGGCTTTCCTGCATCATCAACTGTGTGAGATGCCAGAAACATGATCCCAGAGAGCCACTCAAGACTGAACTCCAAAAGAATGCCTTTCATCCTAGTCATTGCTTCAGTGGGATGGCTTGTTTACAGTCTGGAATCACTCCACCGTTTCCCCTGTCTGTTAAACTTACAAAACAGCCTGGACCTGTCATACATTACTTTTCTGTCCCAACTGCCACTTTGAAGGAAGCGCGATGCACAGAGTAATCTCTCCTCTCTCTCGGCAAGTGCCTTGCCAAGACAGCAGAGGGGAATCATCCTCCCAGTCACACTGTGAATTGCAGTTGTGTCTTGAAAGGAGGAGACAGGAAATGTGCCCATTCAGCTTTTGCACGCCTAGCCAAAAATGTCACATCAAGAGAGGGAGTCACATCAAGAGAGCGAGTTCTTGGGAGTTGAACCCATATCACAAACACCACAGGGCAGTTCCCTAGCCATTTAGCCACAGCAGCAGGCAGGAATTATACCTATTGTGGGACTTTTTATCTTCCACTTGCGGTATCTCCAAAACTCAGTCTTAGGTGCCAGGAATACAAGGAGTGAAGGAGGAACCCTGGTTGGGTTGAACAACTCACATTTTTCATGCATGTGGTCCTAGGTATGAACCCAGAGAATAACAACATACTGTATTAATAAAGATGAGAATACAGAGAGGGAGAGAGGGAGACCCAGACACTCCCGAGTCAGTCTAGAGGAACATTTCATTGACCAATAGTCCGGCTTCTGCATGGGCCAACCAGCTCTTTTGACCCACCTCCTCCCACTTTGGCAACCAATTTGACCAATCAATCTCCTCTATTTTTGCTAACCCAGACTCCCAACAGGCCTAGGTGCAATTTATCCTACTCATATGCAGTGCTTTTTTCTGGGGGTACGCAGGGGTACACATACCCCTAAACATTTTGAGAATCTAACGAGAGAAGAAACTTAAAAAAAAAAAAAAGTTTCTTCTCTACCATGATGAATCATCAGTTCCATTGAGTAGTGAATTGTCAGTTCCATTGTTACGCCCGATGGCAGCCTCACTTCTTGTCATGGTGTTTCCTGAGTCTCAGACGGAATGAAAGTACCCCTAAACATTTTTTTATATAGAAAAAAAGCCCTGCTCATATGTCCCATTCATAATCCCTCTCCATCCTCCCCTCACCCCATCTGGTTGCTGCAAATACCCTGCTAGGAACCTTGCTCCTGCAATGGATTTTACCCTTAACCTCTCACAAATTATGTTGCTAACACCATTGTTGACATACTGCCCATTACCACTACAAAAACAGTTGAAAATTAATTGGAGCCTACCATGTCCTGGTATTAAAAAGTCAATATCCGGGGGGGGGGGGTAAACATTCTTCAGCTAACCACTCTACTACAATTTTTAAGGAATATTCGTTTCATTACATAAAATAAATAAAAGGAGACAATATATTCTCTGTTTATAGATGACACAGAGAGCGCATACGGGGTGGTTTATTTTTGGAAAACAGTTCAGTCTGGTACAAAATGTTAACCCAGGGTGGTGGTAAATGCCTTTATAGGTTGCAGCCCAATTTATAGATACAGAGACTTTGGTATTTACAAGTATGTTTTATAGTATGACCCATCAGGGATTTTACCCCCACTCCTTTACATTAAGAATATTATAATAATAAGCAGTAAAAGGAACGATAGTTGTTTTACCAGAAATGAGTCATTGTCTAACCCTCCCAAAAGAGTGTGTGGGAGGCATCGGGCCCAGACACTATTGTGATCTAGGAAGATGTCTGTAACAACCAACACTTTTACTAATGAGACCTGAGAAATGTCTTGATGATCTTCCCTAATTGCTTTGTATAATTGGAAAACTCTATGGCCCAGTCTCCACTCAGAGGATGGGCATTTCAAAAATGCTAATCTGCAAATTATGTGAATACCACTCTAATTGGATTTTTTTATAGTCCCTATTTGTTTATATTTAACGATGAACATTGTGGAATAAAAGACCAGCAGTATTGATTATCAAAAATATGACATTAGAATGGCACCAAGTGTCAAGGCTTTATTAGAAGTAATTTGTCATGATCCTATCAAGGTTTCACTTGGGTGTTCCAGTGTGTTTGGAGTTTTTATTTCTAATTAGAAGGATAAGTCTTTTTCTTCACACTTATTCTTGTTCCACAGTTATTTCCGCATTGTTCTTTAAAGTACCAGACTCTGTGACTTACCCATTATAATAGTGCCTCTGAGTTGTCAATCAGAGTAAGTATTAGTTGTACTTAAAATCAGGAAAACATTCCACTCACCTTTGGATTGGTTTTAATCTCCTGCTACTTTTCTGAGCAGAACTTCATATTAGATCTGGACAGCAACACTACAACAGTCACTTTTATAAGAGAAAAGCAGGTTTGGAAAGGATGATGGGGAGTAATGGGTTAATTTTGCTCAAGAGTGTGGTGGCAACTCCATGCTTTTGAGGGATAATTGTGTTTATTTGGATCCATTCCATTCTGGTTTGTGTCCAGTTTGGTAGCTGATGCAGCTTTGGTCACCCTGGGGGACAACCTACACCAGGATGTGGACAGTCAGTGTATTATCTTGTTCATTCTACTTGACTCCTCAGGCACTTCTTGCCAATATGAAACATCTCTCATCATATTGTCAACATAACAATAATGCCCAGTTCTATCATCCATTTTCAACAGCTCCCAAGCAGGCTGTGGAGATTCAGAATTGGTGCTTCAGGTCATTAATAGATTGATCAGATGAGACCAAAGTGCTCCTGGTAAGAGTTCTTGAGTCCATACTTGTTTTTGGATCCTGTGGCCAGCAGTGCTTTTGAGCAACTTCAGCTACAGCACCAACTGTGACTGTTTCTGGAAAGGGAGGACCCAGCCAAGGTATCTCATGCCCAAGTAACAGACTGAACTTCTGCAATGCACTCTACACGGGTCTGCCTTTGAAGAGGGCCCAACTACAGTGGTACCTCAGTTTACAAACTTAATCCGTTCTGGAAGTCCATTCTTAAACCAGGGGGCACTTTCCCTAATGAGGCCTCCCACCGCCAGTGCCCTTCCACAGTTCAGCTGACGTTCTTAGACCGAGGTAAAGTTCGCAAACCAGGACACTACTTCCAGTTTTGCAGAGTTTGTAAACAGAATAGTTCGTAAACAGGGCTGTTCTAAAACTGAGGTACCACTGTACTGCAAAATGATGCAGCTAGACTTTGGGTCAAAGCCAGACCTTTGGAACATGTTACTTAGTTATATTAAAAATAAAAAATAAAAAAAATCCTTCCAGTAGCACCTTTAAGACCAACTAAGTTAGTTCTTGGTATGAGCTTTCGTGTGCAAGCACACTTCTTCAGATACCATGGCAGATACTATGGCAGACCAACACGGCTACCTATCTGTAACTTAGTTATATTAGCTTCACTAGTTTCCCCTCTGTTTAGGAGCCCAGTCTGAAATCCTCGTCCTTGTCATTAGTGTTGGTCCAGGGGACATGAAGGACCATCTTCTCCTGCAATAATCTCCCCATCTGCTAAGGTAATTTGGGAAGGGTTTTTTACACATGCCACCACCATTGGAAGTTTAGATGGTGGTGTGTGGAGTGAAGTTGCCAAATGTGTTTCAAAAAGGGATTCATCTGTAATTTGGATTGGAGAGGTGCTCAAAAGCAGGAACTCTACAGTTCTAGCCAATAGTTCAAACCATCACAACTTTCAGTAAGGTAGCTAAAGGCTGCATGTAGGCTGAATGAAGGCAAGACTCTCAATGTAGATCTGTACCACTATATTCACAATATAGTGAATTTCTGAAATTTGCCTATACAATATTGTGGTCGATTTTGTGATTGTCAGTTATTTGTGGCTGATTGGGTCTCCAGTTTATTAACTGTGTACTCTGGAGCTGAGTGTTCAAAGATTTTGAGATACAAAATTGTGTACTTCCACTTCCCACAAGTTATTTTTCCCTGCAACAGATGTTTCTGAAAACTGAGTTTCCCATATCTATTTGCTGCTCAGTCACTTAATGCTTGCATTGTGCTGTTTGTCTTTTCTCTTTTTTTTCACAAGGGAAAAACCACCTTAAGAGGGCAGCTCATCTAAAAAGATCCTCTGAATCATGGTTAAGTTCAGCGACTTCACATAAAATATCTGTTTTCATTTAGCAATTGTTGGAGGCAGAACAGTTGCTCACATTCAATCTGTTTATCTTCCACTCTTACTCATATTTCTTCATTTAGGAAGCCTTTTCTTTAAAAGGTGGTAAATATTTATTGAAGAGAGTTCAGCTTTTTAAATTAAATGAGGACAGAAATAAACCCTAAAATGAAAAGTCCACAAAGGGCATGGTACGTTATAAATGCCAGAGCATATGAAATAATCAAGCATTTAAAAAAAATGTAGTACAAATGTAATTTATGAGAGTTCATAGTGCCAAATGCTAATGTTTAAAAAAGCTATTTCCTGAGTAAAGGTGGGCAATCTAATGAAGCGTTTAGTCTGGCTTTATCTCAAAACCTCTCATGGTTTTGGCTACATGCCCATAAGTGAGGGGGTGTCAGAGTAGAGCTGTGGCAGTCTGAATTGTCTGGTATTATTTCCTGGTGGTCACAGTGACCTTAAGTACGAAACATTATATATTTTCACATCCCCCAACCCAAACTGCAGTTGTGTATTCAGCAGGTTCAGTTTTTTGGCTGATCTTTTGCCTGAAAACATCAAGACAGATCCTTGGCTTGTTCCTGTATTAAGCTGCGCTGTCAAGCACTCTGGCATGTCTACGATAGAATTAATGCTTAGATACCATAACGAGACGCATCTTTCATTAGGGCCTATGATTCAGACAGGCAGAGAGAATGAACCTGTCCTCCCCCACAACAGGTAAACCACAGTTGAACTCTCACTGGTGTGTATACCTGCTTGATGAGACATGTTTTGAATTACATAAGATTAAGTGATATTTCTTTTTCCAGACAGCACTGGTGAGAAACACACACATAAGAACAGGTTATATTTCAGCGTTCTAAAAAGCGTTAGCTGGAAACTTCTGGTCTGGGTTCTAATCAGAGCAACTTTATGGGTTGCTGATGGGTGTTGAGTCCAGCTATATCCAGGAACCACCTTTCATTACAATTTGAGGAAGATCAAATCTTGTCTCAGCCACATTGACCTCTGTGGGGTTTTGTTTTTCCCCCCACAAAAAATTATAATAATCCACCACAACCCATGTGGAATGATATACAGAATAATACAGAAGTTATAGTGCTCAAAACACTCATAACCATATGTGCTGAGATTGTTTAAAATGAAAGCAAACGGTTCTTAACCTTTCCATGTTCCATGTTCAAGCTATCCTATGTATTGAAAAAATGCATGTAGGGGAGGTATGTGGCAGACTCTGCCCCCGCCTTGGCACATGCCTGCAACATGCGTAGATACATGCAGGTGTATGTGCACAAGCTGGTAGCTCTCCACATTATCTGATCCCACCCCATAGTTGCCTTTGACTGGATTCAACCATCCAGGGGTCATTTACCTTACCTTTGACCTTATATGGAGACGTGCTTATCCACATTCAACTGTATGCATGTGGGTGCATTGCAGATATGAAAAACAATGCACTTCGGACTCCTTGCATACCCAGAGTGCAATGGATGAGCCTCACTAAAATAGGAAAAGTGCTAGATCAGAATGACCAGTGAAAACACTGTGTGTGTGTCCATTGAGCACGCAGAAAAGCACTAGTGTGCTTGCATTCTCTTAAGGAATATAAAAAACAATGGGTGCCATCTAGCCAAATTAGTGTGTCAACTTTGATGGCTGAGATTTAGGGAAGTGTTTAATTGTCCCATTCAAATCAATGGGACTGAAAAGTGTTTAACTGTGCATGGAACTTGCCAAGTTTTTTCTTTAAATTTCCATTTCAATCACAGAATTAGAAACTCCAGAGCGTTCCAAAAGTGGTTTGCAGCATGGTTGAGAAGCTGCTGTTAAAGAAGAAATAAGAAGCCCTGCTTTATGCGCGGGAGCCCTTACCCACACCTCTCTTGATTTTTGCCTAGGGCTGGGATAAACTGATTCCTTGGATGCACCTCTGGATGACAGAATTAGCCCCCACCTCTCCTAAGTTCCCACACTGCTCTTGAACCAAGTGATGTCAGCAGATGGGCATATCACACTATAAATCAGGCTAGTGGAGCAATCCTAGGCATGATTCTTCAGAAGTGAGTTCCACTGTGTTTAATATGGCTCACTCCCAATAAGTGCATATAAACCAGAGCATGAGGTCTCTGCCACAGGTGTTCATTTTGTATTGTTTTAAAAACTATATTCTGTAACTTTTTAAAGCAGTTGTTATTATAGTTTGTATTTTAATATATTATTATGTTGCCATGGAGCATATAGACTGTAGCCGTGTACATACAAATGAATATTCCTTCTATATTTTCACAAGTCTCCAGTTCTGTTCCTTTCCTCTGAGTTCTTCTTTGCACCAAATTCTGTAACCTCCTTGGGGCAGAGGCCTGTCCTCTAATACAGTGTAAAAGTGCAATGCACATTGCACTAGATGCAATCGGCTGCTCTACTGCTATGATCACTGTCTCCACCAGCAACTGCAACAGGAATTGGATAGAAATGTAATTACATGTAGGGTTTGTTTCACTTGGCAGTGTGAACTAAGAGTGAATAGCAGACTCATGAGTTTGATAAGCTTTTATGAACAAAATCTTTAAAAGAGACAGCTTATAAAGAACGATCAAGCAGGTATGCTCTGGACCAGCATATTCACCCACGGGACATTGCCCCAGGTTCATTTCAGCACATCTCAACAAGTGACTAAACGCTCAGTTAGAAGGAAAAACAATTCCAGGTCTGATAAATCTACATCTTGAACATTATTACCATCATTAGTTTGTTTCTGCTTGCTATTTCTGTCTATGCAGCAGGGAAACAGAGAGCCTTAAAGCTGGAAAAGTAACAGATTGCTCTGCCACCTATTGGCACAAACCTGAAATCCCTGTGATTTACATTTTGTAAATCAAGATTTCAAATGATCAATTGGATGTCCTTACCCCAGGATGTGTTTATTGGCTGTTTGGTAAAAGCACCTGTCCCGCTTCCTAACCTCTTCCCAGGAAATGTGCACTGCAATCATGCAGTTACATCATGCAGTTACAAGTTTGCACACTTGGACAATTTGAAGTCACATCTAAAGATTCACATCAAAGAAAAACAGCTACAGGAAGCAAACAGTGCTCCCCACAGCAGCAGCAAAGTCAGGAACATTCTTCAGTTGCAGCACTATCAACTCTCCACTTCTGGAGCACAGGAGATACAGCTGCTGGTCACAGATTCCATGCACAATATCAATTTTGTACCCAGCCATAGCAAAGGTATTAGTGTTGTCACTGCAGATGGCACCCAAAATGTTATGACGGACCATGCAGGTGGTCTTACTCTTCTCACTCAACCACTCCAGCAGCTACAGAACTTGCTCCTTTCCACCCAGCTAGTCTGAGCTAGGTTCAGGGTCCCATTAACCACAGTAACCAGGAGAGCCCCCAAAGACAGCTTACCCAACAGTTTACCCCATTTTGAAAGAAGCAAAGTAATAAACATTGCCATCTGAAGACACCTCCACCGTGGGTAGGACCATGAAGCCCACAGTCTAAACTGATCTGACTACACCACTAGGAATTTCTGTCTCTGCTCCAGCATTCCTGATTGCAATCAGGCTGCTTTCATTTTTAAAGGGAGATTCCGTTCAGAGATCTTCTGTGTCATACCTAGTTTGACCGTAAGTATGTCTAATCACATTTGTGCATCTCCCACCCCTATAGGGACAAGGGTGGTGCTGTGGTCTAAACTACTTGAGCCTCTTGGGCTTGCTGGTCAGAAGGTTGGCAGTTCAAATTCGTGCGCTCCCATTACTCTGCCCCAGCTTCTGCCAACCTAGAAGTTCGAAAGCACACCAGTGCAAGTAGATAAATAGGTTCCGCTGCAGCGGGAAGGATAACGGCATTTCCGTGTGCTCTGGTTTCCGTCACAGTCCTCCGTGTGCCAGAAGCGGTTGAGTCATGCTGGCCACATGACCCAGAAAGCTGTCTGTGAACAAATGCCGGCTCCCTGGGCCTGAAAGCAAGATGAGTGCAGCAACCCCCTAGTCACCTTTGACTGGACTTAACCGTCCAGGAGTCCTTTTTACCTTTTATATCCCACCCCACTGCCTTCCATTTCTCTGCCTTGATTCGTGCACGTGTCAAAATTATTATTATCGTCGTTTATTAAATTTATATAGCACCCTTAATCCATAGATCTTAGGGCGGTTCACAAGATGAAAATACAGGATAAAAGCACAAAATAAATAGTTAAAACAAAAAGTAAAGAAAACAATAGCTTCCCCTCCCACAACCACATTTAAAAGGCTGTAGAATATTAATCAGCCAAAGGCATAGTTGAAGTGGAAGGTTTTCGCCTGGCGCCTAAAGATGTATAATGAAGGCGCCAGACAAATCCTTCACAGGGACTGCTCACACAATTTCTCTTTTTCAAAAAGGATGCAAGTAGTAGAATGGATGGGGCTTCCCAAGGGACTGGGCATCAGCATGGAGGTGCCCCAGGTTACTTACTCCCATGTGCCTGAAATAGTGGAGCCACTCTGCATATGGAATTTTAAAAAGTATGAGCTGTGGCTCTAATGTTGGCAACAGTTGCCTCTGTCTTTCTTCCTCCTCCTGCCTCAACCCACTCTGCTTTCCACACTTAATTAGAAGCTTCTTGGGACACTGGCCTAAATTTAAATTGTAAGTTGCTTGGTTAAATGAGATTTTTGTTTACACTACTCCAGAAAGTGCATTCTATGCAAATAATAATGATGATAATAGAAATAATTCTAGAAATGTTCTGACAATCAGTGTTGAGTATTACAACAACAACAAAAAGAAGATAAATGAGCAACCTGTAGACACCAAGGGAACTAGTAGAAGCAGCACACAAAGGAACGGAGTGCCTCTCCTTAATCTGACTTCTGAGAGCAATTTTCAGAAAAGGCACCTAATTTAAGAACATAATCTTACACTCCTGCTAAATAGACTTTGCAATGAACCTTCCCTTATATGTGATGGTTTATGCTGTGCTTTCCTACCTGAGAATAAAGAACTATTTTTAATGAGTATATTAAATTTGCAGCAAAGTGAGCTTGCCACACGGCACAGAGACAAAAGTAATCTACACTTAGTGCTTCAATGACGTAAAAAGGCTTCTAAAGGAAATAATGCAGCAAATGTGATTTTGCTTTTAGATTCGGAAAGTGAGATAAGTGTTTTAGTACCCCCTTTAAATTCACAGCCATTAAATGCACTTTAGCCGTCCCAGTACTCTATTGTGTATGGACTGCTCACCTGACCGATGTCACCCAAGACTACCTCTCTAAGCACTCTGTACTGCACTAATTGATCTCTTAATTGGCTCAGTGAACACAGCAGACTCCATCACACAACAAGCACTAATTGCTACAAGCTTGCTTTTGAAATGTTAAGTACTTTGAAGACCAAGCATATCTATATGCTTGCATTGACTCTGCCGCTGAGGCTGGAGAATGTAGACCAGCTTGGTGGTATGTATCCTAAAAGATTATTTCACCAACATTCTTGCATTTGCCTTTCCTTCTCCCACTACCTATGCATTTGTAGCCTTTTAAGAAATCTAAGGGTACAACTTGCAAGGAGGGAAAGTCTTCTAAAAGGCATATAGTGCCTAGATCATTTTTGTCACCTTTGAATTATCATTCTGTACTTACAATCAAACTTTTTTTTTAATACAAAGGGTAATCCCATTCACTCATGGCAAGATAATTTAGACAAAGCAGACTAACAAACAGAGAACTTTTAAAAATTAATCTGTAATTCTAAGGCACTGCTGAGAGCAATCAAATGGATGTTTGCTGTCTGCGTGGCCCAGTTTGGAACATAAATGACTCAAAGAGGTAATTTACAGTCATTTAGTTTCTATAATGTACCTGGAGCCATTAAAATGAGGACAGTTTTATAGTATTTCAGCTCCGACAGATCTGAATATTAACCGGATAGATTTTGTTCTTCACCTAAGGGTAAAACACATCATCAAAGTAGGTAGATTTGTGGCAACAGGTCTGACAAAGTGCTTTTAAGTGATTCCTGTCTGGTTCCAGTTTGGCGGGAGGGTCAGTGGGAAGACAAAATTGGCTAATAGTAAATTCAGTCTGCCTTCTCTAGAAAAGGTGGTTCCTAATTTAGTGGTGGTTACAGGACTACACTGACAAACACCCATGATACCTGTGACTTGTAGCACATAGATTGCAATTTCAACGTGCAGTTTTAAAACCGCTATTTGTAAGCAGTCATGCCTTCTGCAGTAGGGGCAACTGTATAAGATTTCAAGACTGCTACTGGAGACAAAATGATTGGAAAATGTATCTGGAGATGGAGCACAGTGCTTCTAACACCTTGATCCTATGCATGCTGCTTACGCAGAAGAAAAGTCTCTTGGACAAAAATTATAGCACAATCCTGAAAACATACTTTCTTGTCTGAAATCAGGGGGATTCTATGCCACACATCATGGCATAGTGCATGCATGAAACACTTCCCTTCAAACTACAAAGCCCCTGTATAACACCGCAGGTCTAGGAGCAATATCTGAGCACTTTGTATGCATTTCATTCTCTCTGTGTTCAGGAAATGTATATAGACAATCAAAGACATCCATTTTCCATTGTGAAGCAAATTTTGCAGTCTTAAATTGCAGATATGCAGTGCAATACAGAACAAAGATAAATCAATGCTTTTGTTGAGGTCAATGGAACCACACATATTTAAACCAAGTCTTAGCTGAATTGAGGGCAGGAACCGGCCTTAATATTCTTGTAATACAGCATCATCAAATGGTCCCTGTGGTATGTTTTCCTCCTATAAAGAATGTGTTTCCATACAGTGGCAGCTGAAATCTTTTAGACTGGCATTTGTTAATATTTTCTTGGATCTTCTAATGCTTCCAATTAATGTTATAGCTAATGGATATTCAGTATTTGTATACTATTGCCCATCTTGACCTATGTTCCATATGAAGTAATTCCAGCAAATGTCCACTGTGATTTTCCTTTGATTGACATGATTAATTGCATTAACTGGCATAATCCTAGAGAAGTTTTTGCTTCCATCTAATTCCGCATCTTTTCATTTGAAGCTGAGTGAATATCACTACAGTAACTATTGTGAGCTATTACTTGAAAATGTCAGATTAAAATGAACACTATCCATTTGCTCATCCCTTCCCAAGTACTCAAACAGTTGAAATAGGTTCACTCCATAAGCTTACATTTGCCATTCCCATTGGGATTCACAAAAGATGAAACAGATGTCTTAGTGGCAACTTTGGATTTTAGAAAATATTTGTGGATCCTCTCATGCAAGTGATCTAACAAAACCAGATGATATATTCATCTGGGCTCCCATTTGGGAGCAAGGGTAATATATAAATTTGTGATCATCATAATATTAGTTGTTGATTTAATTATACTATTTTAAAAACCAGTTGGTTGCCAAGATTACTTTTATAGTAAGTGGTTTACAAATAAAAAACAAATTACAAAAAATATGAACACAGATAATTAAAATTCACAATTAAACAATTACATCAGAACATTAAAGCAGCATAGCAATTAAAACAGTTAATACAGCAATTAAAACAGAGGGTTCAAGTCAGTAGATCAGAGGAATGGTGATCCAAACAAGTGTGTCTTCAAGAGCCCAACTACCAATATTGATGGGATAGCATTCCACAACGCTAGTGTCACCAGTGAAAAATCTGCGTCCATTTCACCACAAGGTGATGATCATCAGGCCATGACAAAACTAACTGGATCCCATTTGTTCATTTTTATGCCCTTACCAGGCAAATGCAGTAGTACTTCAAGTTCCAAAAATCACAAATCAAAACAG
The DNA here is from genome assembly GCF_964106645.2 of Podarcis pityusensis. Classification (NCBI taxonomy): domain Eukaryota; kingdom Metazoa; phylum Chordata; class Lepidosauria; order Squamata; family Lacertidae; genus Podarcis; species Podarcis pityusensis. The sequence continues at coordinate 53,834,720 of NC_138027.1, forward strand.
GGATTCATAGATGTTTTGCAAACCAAAACCACCCTAGATATTTGATGCATTTTGAATTGCAGAGCCTGGTAGCATATAAGCCCCTTACAAGGGTTCTAGAGTGGGAAGCTTGGTTACGGTGAACTGGCTGACTGAAAGACATCTCACAGATTTATTTGTTTTTTTAGAAATTCTTCTAAATAAACCAGAATTTGGGGTGATTGGAATGCGAGAGAGAGAAAATGTATGAGGGTGAGGGAATCATCTTGCTTTTTGATTTGCCACTGGTAAATCAAGAAATACCCAAAGCCCTTGGCCAGCTGGATATGCATAATAGCAGTTTTGTTTTATTGACCTACCTGCTTAGTTTTCTAAGCAAAGGTAATCCCCTTGCAGCAACAGGGACTTAGGTGGAATGGAATGCAAGGTTGTCTATAATATACAACAACAAAAATATTTATGCTTTAGGCAAATTAGGATGAGGCTCTTAGCCATATTTGGCTGTGGAAGCTTGGTCCATCTTGACATATACTGTTAGTTCTAGAAGCTCCAATTGGTTGGCAGCCACAAATATATTTTGCGGTTTAAATACTTTGTACATTGCATCAGGTTTCCCTACAGCAAAGCCCTAGAGATTTTGGCAATTTGAAGACTATGCATGACCCAAACATTAGCTAATTTCAAAGAGTACAGCATGAAATATTGTCTATGAATTCCAATAAGCATTGTCTCTGAAGAGGACTTCTCAGAATTGCGGGACTCTTTATGGGTATTGTAGCAGAGACGATGCTTGTAAGTAATCTCATTCTAAAGTAGTTCATTTTCAAGAATACACTTACATCACTAATTGTTTCCACAGAAAGTGGTGTTTAATGCTGTGAGATTCTCTCATTCTTCCCCTCCCTTTCGCTTCTGCCTCACTTTAGGGCTTCTGTTTCCTTTGTGAGAGCTGTGTTCCTCAATGCTAAGTTTCAGAAATTTATTTTAATCGCTGCAACTGCTGCTTCTTAAGATTCAATTTCAAGAAAGAATATGACTGAAACTAATGAAATAATTCGTGATAAATGCCATTGGGCAAACTGAATGCCATTTCCCCTATGTACAAATTGTCCACGAATAGGTTTTTGTTCATTTTTTCAAAAGAATTTGTACATTCCGATATCTCTTATCAAAATCATAGGACTTGTGACCCCCAACTAACAGCTACCAACCAACTAGACCCTAACCAACCAATGAAGAGGAGGCGTAACCAATTGAGTAAGGCAAACTAACAGCCTGAGCTTTTCAGCTGGGAATGCCACAACCCCCAAGCCCCTAAACTGTCCTTTGAGACAGCAATCCCTGGGCCAGACTGCTCAAAGAAACTGGCACTCTTTATAACAGGGATGGAATGTACACTGGTGCTTCCTGGCCAGTGTAGGCAATGAATATGGTAAGAACTGACTGGAGTGCTATGGTTCAAATTAAAATGATCATCCCTTGAAGGGGAGGAGCCTGGCCCAAGAAGAATATAGCTTAAGCTGAGCTCTAAACCTTATTGGAGCATGTCTTAGCTTAGAGCTGTCCATGGTACTGCAACTCCAGGACGCGCTACTAAGTGAAGGCCTACTTTAAATTAGATTCCAGGAAGGAATGTTACTAAAGCTAATGAAATAGTTTATGATAAAAAAAAAAATTGGGACACTGTTTTTCCTGTGTGTGACTTTTCAGCAACATCATTTTTTTTATTTTTTTAAAATTAAGACTGGGAACATGTGGCTTCAAGCCCCATGTTGGGCAGATGTTTCCTGCATTGGAAGGGATTGGACTAGATGGCCTTTATGGTCCCTTCCATATCTAAAATTCTATGATTCTGATTATCTGAAGTGGGTGGGCAACCCCTTTTTTCATTCTTAACGTTCAGCCATAACATGTTACCTGAATGAGTGAGTGGGTGAATGAATGAATGAAATAATCCTGTTAATCTTGATTGAGCCATTGGAATGTGCAAAAAAAGAAGCAAACATCGTCCTAAATAAGGGTTGACTTTCAGAGTAAGCTTTTAGATTCTCTTTTTAAATCATTCAGGAAAAAACATAGGACATCTTTTCTGAAAAGGGGGGAAAAAGGCAAATCTTCTCTCTCCCCCCCCCCCCGGGCTGTGTTCTCCCAGTGCCATGTTGATATTATGTGCCTCATATACAGCCCATTTCTTGTTGCCACATGACAGTTTAGCAATTGCAATTTCCTCCAACCTGCCTTTGTTTGTTTGTTTATGTTCCCCCATTCATAGATACCAGGGCAGGGTATAATACATAATAATATAAACAAACCATATAATAAAATGATTTCAAAAACTCCACATCTGAATAGAGGTCTGTGCGCGCACACATGGGGGGTGCATTCTTCTATTTACAGAACACATATTGCACAAAGTTAATAAAAACCTGACCACAGAGAATAATCAACCACAGATCCAAAACTGTATATAAAGGACAATAAAGGCTGGATGAGTCTTAGAGGCATATGTTTTTATCAGATTTCTTGTCATTCTATTTTTTTTTAAAACATAATTTTTATTAACAGGCCAATCAAATCACATTATTTCCAAATCACATTAGTTCCAAATTATACAGCCAGATTTTTAAATTTTGTTGGGGGTGCCCATACTCCAAGCTCTGAACGGGGGTCCAAGCATCACTTATATTGCTGCTTTAATTAGACAGTTCTATCCAGTTCTGTCCAGATAGTCTCTTTATTACTTTCTTCATCTTCTTGTTGTTGTCATATATTCCTTTCTTTGCGATCTCTGATCTTCACAAGCGGGTTGAAAACAAACATCCTCTGTGTGGGTTTTACACTCTCCAAAAGTCATATCTCATAGGGACAGCCGCCATTCCACACCTCCTTAAAAAAATTATCCTCGGTCTGTCCTTTAATTTTCCCAGGCTTCCCAAATATCTCACAGAGGGCTCTGCCAGGTTTAGATCACATTCCAATCATCATTCACATTCCGATGATCCTGGTCCTCCTCCCCCCCGTCTTTCTTAGACAAGCCTGTCTTGCGAGACGCCATTTAAAACTGCGTCATAAAATTTTCCTCCATTCTCCGATATTTACCAGTCCTCTCTTTGATCAATAATTCACTCCACACAGTTCTTGAATTCCTGCTTGTGATTAATAAAATGCAACGATTCTTCTTTCTTTGGGGTGGAGGGTTATTAATACTCACTTAAGGCAAAGAAAAGAAAAGTTTTTTCTCCACCCCCCTTCTTCACTCCAAACATACCAGTCTCTTAATGGTGCTTCATCACTTGATTTATTTGTCCCGCCCGTCGCTCCGGTCCCAGAGATCCATTAATCAGCAGTCTTATCTCCCGAACTTCGCTTGATGTATGTGCTTTAGCTTCTTTCCAATTATATATTTCCAATTATATTTTCGAGCTAAAGCGAATCAGCACGCGCTAATTGGAGACAGCGTCAGGAAGAGCCGACCTCACCGAGGGCTCGTGCCAAGTGACCGGGCACCCCCTTCTTTCGAATCCGGGGGTGCATTATGGACACCACTGGCAAGGCAGTCCCCCCATCTCCTGGGGGGGGGCAGGAAGACTGCATACTTCCCATAGCAGCCTCTTAATTACCTTGTGTGGGTCGGAGAGATGTTATTGTCAGCCAACGTCCAATGCGCCACCTGGTGGCCCCCCTATTTCTTGTCATTCTAAAAGGGTAAAGAGTAAAGAGTAAGAAAGTTTCGCATTACACCTATTAAGGAGTGAATCAAATGTTCTGAACAACTGGGCTACAGTTGTACAGCTGTACTTTCCAGTTGTGTACATTCTCAAAGTAAGCTCTTTGGTTCAAAAATTCCTCATTTGGACATCTTGACTTTTTGGGACCTTCCACTGGTAACTCATTGAGCAAATGTGGTAACATGTTTGTCATGCTCTGGTTGTGAATTTCATTCCTGGGATCAGTCCCAAGTTCTGAGTCCCACTCTTTGTTTTTGCTCCAGTTCTGAGGAACTTTCTTGCATTTTTCAATCTTCCAGATTAGATGAAGCCTGGTACCTTCCTAAAACAATGCTGGAAAGTGCTGTCATAAGCACATTTTCTTAGAAGTAAACATCCCACCATGTTCAGTGGGGCTTCCCTCCAGATACGTGTACTGTACATAGGATTACATCTTGCAATGAAATCCTATGGGCGTATTCCCAAAAGTAATTGTATTCAATGGGGGCTTATTTTCAGTAAAGTGTGGATAGAATTGCACTCTGTGATTATAATGTGAACCTGCTATTCTGTTTCCTGTAGTGATCAGGTGGGCTTTTTATGGTTTTGAAACCAGGGCCACTACAAAACATTTTGCTTTCTGAAATGGACAAGATATACTCCTATCCTCCTTTATCACCACATTCCATGTGCAGAAACCAATCAGAATGACAGCTGAATCATCAGCACCGGCAGTGGGACAGCATTCTCTCGAGGCAGTAGACTAGCTTAAAGAGTTACAAAGACCAGCTCATAGCTCTGTCATCCAGAACCTCACCACTGCTCCACCCATCATGTTGTGTCTCAGGTGGTTCCCTCAGTTTGTCTAGTCAGAGGGCTAGCCCTGTCCAACCATTTAAACCATTTGCTAAAGAAAAATTCAGTCATATGATGCTGAAAAAGCCAATTCCAGTATTAAGTGAGCAAAAATTCCTGCAGGTAAGGTATAATAAACCAGGTAGTCAAAATATGGCATTCTTAGTTATGCAATATCCCTATGAATGCCAGTGACAACACTGTCTAAGGAGGAGCTAGTTCCTGTGTAAAATGCAGTGTATATGATGCATGGGAAAGTTGAAAAGAAAACTGTGGCAAAGTGCACATATAATTTACATTGTTTATTACAGAAGCTCTTGATTACAAAAACAGCATTATAAAGAGAACTAAGTTGAATTAATGCAGTTCAGGAAATAGGTGTGGAGGGAAAGGCGATATGACTATCATGGGATTTATTGATAAATGAATTTTAGGCAGCAATCCACAATGTTGTCCTCAAACTGCAACAAAGGGCAGTGAGGGCAATGCTGCTATTGTTTTCCTAGCCAGGAAGCGATGACTTTGTGACCTCTCAATTGCCCTGTCTGCTGACCTCTGAGGATATTTAGCCTGGCAGTTAACATCTGTGGTCCCATCAGCAGCCGTGAAATAAAAGGTACTTAATGCAAGCCAGCTCTTTTGCAAGGTTAGAGAGGATCAATAGGAGATGTGTTTAATGTGGTATCACTATCAGGTCTCATCTCACTTTTAAAACTGAAATATCCACAGTGGGACATCATTGTAGCCACACAGCAAAGAAATCTTTAGCATTGCAATACGCTTCCACTTAGGGTCAGAAAAGCTATGGAATGGGTCGGGGGTGGAATATACAAGGGGTGTGCATTCAGATCTGTCTGTGCCCCAGATTAAGGGGTAATTTGGGGAAGGTTGACACATTTTTTAGTCAAATCAAACAAAGCATGTTGATGAGAATCAAGGGCTCCATTAGCTTCCAAGTGGCCCTGTGGCCTGGGCTGATGAAAAACCACTTGGTTAGTTCCCCTGCCCCCCAAGAAAAGGAAGCACTCAAAAGAGGAGCAGGTGAGGAGGTGGGGAGCTGTCTTTCTGATGGGAACATCTAGGATTTAACCACAGCGAAATATTTTTCAAGGACACTCCAATCACACTGATTTAGGAATCGATTTTAAAATGTGTTTGTTTTTCATGCAAATCTCTTTCTATCTGTATGCAAGTCAATGGAAAGATGCCCACCATGTTCCCAAAACCACCCACTAGAGACAGGGCAGAAGCCTTGGGGGGAAAGCTGATTGTTTTTTACATTTCCTGTACCCAGGCCTTTCCTGGGAATTTATGGTAATTTTCACAACTGAAAATGTTATAGATTTATAGACTTTTTCTTTGAATTTTTCTTAATCAACATTTTTAAGTGTCCTGTACAAAAAAAACCTGTAATATAACTACCTGCAATTTAGCAGGCTGATTCCACTCTGGTGGGGCTATTATGCTTACAAATTTCAACCCCTTCTAAAAGCTATTTTTAGATTCTCCATTATTGTTGGGGAAGAGCTTCATTTTGTTGTTGGTGTTGTTTAGTCGTTTAGTTGTGTCCGACTCTTCGTGACCCCATGGACCAGAGCACGCCAGACACTCCTGTCTTCATTTTAAAGAGCTTCATTTTAAAGAGGTCTAATTCAGTCGCAAATAATGAATCAAATTGAAAATATGGAGATTGGCTTCAAAACATATTGAGCTACTTCCCAAAGCTACAGATACAAGCCAAATCTTCTGGCCAGTGGACACCTCTAATACTTAGATTTAGAACTAAGCTGTCAGACTATTGGATGCTGGTAGAACTGCCTGCATGCTTGGCTCCTCACCAGTTCTAACTTGCAGTCTTCAGCATTTTCTGCTCCTGATCCACAACTGGGCAGTGGGCTGGGGGTGGGGACTTGACTGAGATATTTCTACTTGGAAGTGAACGTAATAAATCCGTTTGGTGGAAACTTAAAACATGTAGTGAAACAGCCCTAAGTGGTGCACTGTAGTTAGGATGTCACATATCTGACTATGGTGAGAATCATGGTCATTTCACACTGATGGTATTACCGTTCTCTTATCATTCACTTGCATGCAAAGGCAGCTGATACAATAAGGGTTAGAATGGATTGCATTGCGCACCAGCTGTTCATACAAATGCTATTCCATCCAGACAGCAGAAGCAGCCAAGCTCTCCAACAGCTAAATACTGTCATTCACACCTTCATCTCCTTCCTAACATGTATGTTGGGAGGAAATAGAAACCACAGGGTTTTTTTTAATAAAACAGGAGGCAGCAGGGAGTGGCTTTCAAATGGCACATTAAAATCATTGTAAAAAGGTTTTGCCATGTCAAAAACAAAAAGCACAAAGCAGCTCTAAGATAAATTTCATGTCTTGGGATTAGCAGCACTTCCAACTTGATCTGCTGATCTGGGAATGAAATAGCGCAATATTTCCAAGCCTTTGGGTTGGCTCGTTTATACTTTCTATTCAGAGATTTGCCCATTCAAATGGGTGAAAACAGATGCTTGCTCTGTTCCTTACCCTCTTATGTTTGTATAGATACCCGAATTAATAGAGAGAATTTATGTCCATTCCAGCCTTCTTATGATGCATGGACAGTGGAGAAATTGATAGTTCCCTTTTAAGGTCAGAACTGAGTCCAGCAACAGAGCTTCTCTCGATTTGTAATGTGATCACCGAGGAACTGGAGAAGGGACAGAGATGTCAAGGGAGAAGCTGAGGGAACTGGAGTCTTGACAATCCATTCTTCATTTTTCATCTTCCATAAAACTTTGTTTTCCTCTGGCTTGCTCAAATTTCCCAGAAATAAATTATTAACTCTCCCTTTAAAAATAATGCAACAATATTTTTACCCTGGTAGTTTGTTAATACCACCAGATGCTTTGTTAATCCTCTTATTTTGCTCCTTCCATCAGGTTCTCACACACAACCTTTCAGTGTTTCAGTGTGGCTTCGGATAGGAGATGGAGTCCTGGCTGGATTTCACAGTTGAACTGGAATCCTTAAGGTGATAATTACTTCCTTAGTACTTGCTTTGTGGATGATGAGGTAAGTGCTCTGTCCTGTGAAAACAAACCTGGTAGCTCAAGGGCAACCAGGGGTCAACTTGCACACCATCGCTCTTTCTGGAGAAACCTTGCGTCATAAAGTTGGCACGTTCATACCTTAATACATAAAATGTAGCCAACTAATCATAGCAGCTACCACGTAAGAATCTTTTGAGCTGTTCTTGCTGTTCAAAAGAGCATTTCATAAGTAAAAAGGTGGAGGGAATTAACATCAGTGGCTAGCAGCATTATCTAGTGGGGGAAACAGTAAACAATGAAAAAACATATGAAGTGGGGAAAATAAAAATGCATCCCCATCTACATTCTGAATCAACTAATCACAGTTGGATAAGAGTATGAGTGTTGGTCCAATCTTCTGATGCCTACTCCCTTGTAAACTGTTTTGAAGCCTTTCACAAAAAGGCATGAAACATTACTCCAAACAGGATATATCTCCCATTTGTGGAAATGTTCACCAAAAAGCTTTTCCACCATCACCCTCCTAGCTTTGGCTCAGCCCTGATAATATCCTGTTGTATTTTAGTTCTGTGACCTTAGGGCCATCATGATAATCTTTGAAGATTAAAGTGCCATCAAGTTTTGGAAACAGCTTTGCAACATGAGTTGTGCTATTTAGTGCTTAAAATAGTAGCTTTTCAGACAGAGCTTTAGTTTGGGCTCCCAGAGCACTTAAAATTCATTGCACCACTTGAAGGCAAATCAGGCATGAAACAAAAATGGGAGACAGTGTCAACAAGCCTGTTGTGACTTAGCTTTGGAGACAGACAGTTGAACCCAGTGAAGTAGTCCTGTTAGTGCAAGACTGGAAGGTAGGAGAGACCCAGAACAGATTTGGGGGTGGGGGTGCATAGAGGGCTTATGGAGAGGAGGAGAGAGAGAGTTAGTGTCCCATTGTGCAAACAGAAATCCATGTGCTATTGGGATAGTTTTGTTGGATACAACCCAGTGTCTTTATTTGCCTGCCATACACTGAGATGGATTGCCTCCCTAATACTTTGGTGATTCTATGCTTTCCATTTTGTGTCACCTCTAGAGGAAGAGGAGGAGTACTACAGAGAAGCCCACTATGAGGAAGGGATAAATTGCATTCTGGAGAACTCTGGTGTACCTTTGAAGCATATGAGGGTTTCCTCAATGAGAGGACCAGTTTTCCTGTACAATAATTTTCTTGCGTTATTGATTTTCATCTGTAATGTGTACAGCAACAGGAAAATTTTGGGTGCACTCTGTGCCATGCTATTATTATGCCCAACAAACCAAGCAGTGCCTTGCATGAACTCCCAACGTGCATCCTTGAATACACCCAGAATCCTCTGGGTTTCTACAGCAGTCAAGTAGATGTCTATATGAAAGGGGTTTTGCCAATGGTAAAAAGTTGAACACTGGTGAGTTAGCACAGGTAATGCCTTGCTCATTGTACACAAAACTGTATCTACAGGTAAATCTCTTTTTTAAAAAAATAATCTCCTATTAAATAATAATTTTTGCCTAAGACTGGTCTTTTGCTCTTCAAGTTCAGTGTACCTTTTTGTATCTTTTGCCTCTAGTGCAAACTTTCTTTTTTCTGAAAAGTGCAGAAAATGCTCGTTCTTCCTCCTTCCACTACAGATACTTTTTTTAAAAAATGAGCAGAAACAGCAGAAGTTGTACAAAAGACACAGGATGCAATTAGACTGGCTGCAATTTAAAACCTGCTCTTCTTTAGGGCTGCCTTCCGTTTCTTTAAGCAAAAGCACCCAGTAACAAATTGAACCATGTCTGACCTTAAGCCCAGCTAGGACTAGCCTTCAGACAAATTCATTACAGAAACTCACTGTGGGACAGTAATTTCCCTTCACTTACTGAAAAGCTGACTCAAGCTTGAATACTATTTCACTATATTATGTCTACTTTTGGCTCCAACATATTCAATAGCCACAACGATTCCATTCCCTCATGTGCCCAAAATAGTTATGAGTTTCCCCCTCTTCTACCCCCTGGATCTGTTATCTCCCTTTTCTTATACATCCCATGGAAAAGTAGTAAACCCCTGGTTTTTTTATATGGTGATTCTTTTAATCTTAGTCACTGTAAACTCATAACACTTGCTTAGTAGTGACTGTTACAGAGCCCATAAGTGAAATAATTTAGAGCTATTCTCCTAACCTCTAAGTGAAGCTAGCCCTTGGGGATGGATGCTGTTTCACCATGAATTTCCATTCCATGAGTGTAATGAAATGATTTCTTGGCCGGTGCTCTGTTTTTTTGCCCCTTTTGGATTCAAGACAGCTGACTGGTATATAGCCTTAACAATTCCTATGGGCTCCCCAATGATAAACCGGAAAATTCACAAACAGGAATTATTTGCCAAAAAGTTTCTTATTGATTCTTTTAAAAATATATCATAAACTCTGGATAAGTTTACCTGGTTATTCTGAAAAGAGAGGGTTACATGGAGAAGCTGTCTTATTAAGGACAGCAAATAAATCCTCATCATGACTGCCTTTGTTATATTTTATGTAACTCTTTTCATGTTGTAAACCACCTTGAGCATGGTTTAACTATGGAAAGATGGCATACAAATAAATGATGATTATGATATTAGATACATGCAGCATAAGCCAACCAAAGCCAAGCACATCAAAGTCCCATTGATTTCAGTGAGGGATAATTAAGTGCATGATTAAATCTCTTCCATTCAGATAAATGGGACTAGCAGTGCAGCCCTATGCATGTCTACTCAGAAGTTAACTGAGTTCAATGGGATTTATTCATTTGTTTAGATTTAACTAATGAATAGGCCACTTTCATGGCATAAAGCCATTCAAGTCGTGTATAGGATTAAAACAGAATAAAGCATGAAAACACAAGTTCTAAAAACAATAAAACCAGCTTTACAAATTTTAAAACAATAAAACAATTTCTTCATATATACTTAAATAACTGGGGTGCCCCTTAGGGAAAGACTTCTTAAAGAAAATAAAATTTCTTCAAGAGGCACCTAAACATACTAGGCCTGGGCTGATTTTGGCTTGTTGGATTATAGCCTTCAAAAGGTTTATGAATCATGTTCATAGTAAAATATAACTCCTCCTAAAGAGGGTACAACCACAAGGGAACTTCACAGTTGGGGAGGGAGACTTTTTCCTGTATCAGATTATATAACGTAAGAGGGCTTTTCAAGGGAAAAAAGAATAAGCCCTGTGTTTTAACTCATTTTGCCATTGTGCCAAAGCTTGGCAATAAAGAATCATTTTTATTTCCTGAAATTGGACACCACTTTAGGTATTAGTAATTATAACTGAAATTAATTCTGTAGAAAATTCATCACAAAGCACCCTTAATCACAGAACAAATTTGTCACATCAGAAAATACAGGAAACATACTGAGTTGTTTCTTAGCATGCTTTTATTCATTCCTGCTACAAGGGTCACGCAGAATGAAAAACCTCCTAAGATAATTCCCCAGAATCTTGCCTTTGATAAATAACATACACTTTAGAATTCCAAATGGTAAATAAGCATGCATAAGGGTATAACCACTTTGGAATGATCTAGTAGTGTTTTATTTTGTGGTCTGTATTTAAATATAGTTTTGATAGTGTCCTTTCTGTAATACAACAGAAGATTGTTTGGTGAAAACTATAAATAAAATTTGTATAAAAGCCACACTCTGAGGCACACTCTGTGTAAAATGCACAATAAAAACCTCAAAGGACTTTCCGTTCCTTTTCAGATTTGCATTTTGTTTGATAATAATGCAAGTTCTTTATTTATTTTGCTCCTCATTTGCTTCACACGGATATCAATTTTATAAGCTGTCAGTATTAGCAATGCAAATTTCTTTCTTGCTCTTTACCCATCCTGTGTCTTCCACATCACCATGAAAGGGTGGTAAAAAGTATAGTCCCCTTATTTACACAAACAGGAATAAGGACAAGGACCCAGACATTTAATAGTCATAATAAACACAAGCACTATTTTTCTAGCTTTGACTAAAACGTTAGCGTACATGACAGTTTTCCTCCAGAAAGAAAGAAACATTGGTAGAACATTGGGGAGTGTTCTTTGGCCCTGTGGTGCCTTCATTGTGGGGTTCCTCAGGTTGTGATTTTATCCTATTTGCTGCTTCCCTGCCTCCTTCCCTTCCATGACAGGAGGAGGAAGAAGTGGAGGAGCCAGCCATGGAAGCTGCAATGCAATGGACTCCACGATTGGCCTCCACAACTGATTGTTGTCAACATTGCGCTCCCACCACCGGGGGGCTCTGTGGTCTAAACCACTGAGCCTCTTGGGCTTGCCAATCAGAAGGTCAGTGGTTCAATCCCCACGACAGGGTGAGCTCCTGTTGCTCAGTCCCAGCTCCTGCCAACCTAGCAGTTCGAAAGTGTAATGGTTCTAGGGGTTGCTCGTGCGTTAGCAGGTGCCTATCTCCCCGGCTGGGTGCAAACACCTGGCTGGGTTGCTAAAGTGAACCTCTGGGACCACCTGATCTGTCTCTGGTTAAGCACTCGCGCAGTCCGCCAGTATTCCAAGTTCTTGTGGTCAGTTCGGACCTGGATCTTGTGCCGCGCCCCTATCAAGAGGTGCCTCCATTGACGAAATGCCGAGTAAATCACCGGCAGTTCTCAGTTATACACCGTGTAGTTTTGCTCCAACTTGCTCAGCTTCCGGGAGAAAAAGGCGCCCGATCTCCAGTTCTCCTTGGACCCGGGTCGCAACAATACTGTTCCAATCGCACGGTCGGACGTGTCCGTCTCCAGTCTCATGGGCTTCTCTGGATCCACATGCAGGAGCTGCTCTTCTGAGGCGAACGCCTTCTTCAATTTCTCAGAGGATTGCTGCGCCTCCTTTGTCCATGCAAACTTCTTTTTGCTACTAAGACAATCCGTAATGGGTGCTGTCAAGTGGGCGAAGTTCCTTATGAACTTCCTGTCGAAGTTGCTGAAACCTAGGAACCTCTGCACATCCTTTCGGTTTTGGGGGGCCTTCCATTCCAGCACTGCCTTCACCTTGCCTGGATCCATGGCCAGTCCCTTGTCTGACAACCTGTATCCTAGGAACTCGACCTCCCGGGCGTAGAATTGGCAATTTTCCAGCTTGACCCACAACTGATGCTTCTTCAATCTCTGTAGCACCTCCCTGACGTCCCTGACGTGTTGCGCTTCATTCTCCGAATATATTAAGACGTCATCCAAAAAGGCCACGCAATTCTTGTACAGCAGTGGCCCCAGCACATGGTGCATGAAGGATTGAAAGCAGGCGGACCCCGATTGTAATCCAAATGGCATAACTAAATATTCAAAATCCCCCAGGTGGGTGAACATGGTCGTTTTCCATTCGTCCCCCTCCCGTATTCTAATCAGATTGTATGCCCCCCTTAGGTCCAGCTTGGTAAAAATCTTTCCCTGCCTCACACGTGTCAGAATATCGTCGATTCTGGGCATTGGGAAAGTCACGGGTTCTGACACCAAATTCAAACGGCGGTAGTCCACCACAAGTCTGGGCTGATTCGTTGATTTTTCATCCACAAAGAACACTGAACACCCCACCGCCTTCGATTCCCTTATGAAGCCCCTTTTCAAGTTCTTGTCAATAAACTGCCTCAACTCCTCCATCTCCCGATCGGACATGGCGTACAGCTTACCCATCGGTAACTGGGCTCCCGGAAGCAGGTTGATTTGGCAGTCATATGGTCTGTGGGGGGGCAGTCTATCCGCCTCTCTCTCGCTGAACACCTCCTTCAAATCTGCATATTGCGGTGGCACCCGCCCCTTTTCCTCCAGGGCCGCCCCAGCCACCCTGGCCACAGTCATTCTTGGTTCCTTTCCTCCCAGGCAGTGTTCTAAACAGTAAGCTAACCCAAAGGTGAGCGACCGCTGATGCCATGACACCACTGGGTCATGTAGCGCCAGCCAGCTCATTCCTAGTATTATTGGGGGTCCCGCCAGCGTGGCCATGTGAAAGGCCATGGTTTCCGTGTGCCAGGAAACACTCATCCGCATTGGCGGTGTCTGGTGTGTCAGTTCCCCTCCCAGTAGTTCCCTGCCATCAATGGTGGTCACCTGCAAGGGAAAATCTAGTGGCAACAGGTGGAGCTGGTGCTCCAGAGCGAAGTCTCTACTGAAGAAATTACACGAGCTGCCAGAATCCAGCAGCCCCTCCACCTTGACTGGGTGCCCATTTGGGAGTTCTAGCACCACTTCAATGGCTATAGCTGCCTTGGGAGGGTCAGGCTGGGGCACTTCTATTGGTCGCTGGCCTGGCTGCTGCCCCTGCTGGTTGGCAGCCAGGCTTTCTCGTTTCCCTGCACCGGCCCTTCATCCCCCTTCTCGTCGTGGCCTGCAGCCCCCATCATGCCTTGCCAGGCCTTTCATTGAGGACAGACCTTTGCAAACTGTCCTGGCCGCTGACAGAGGAAACACTTCTTGGTAGTTTTCTACTCCTTCCCCTCCCTTTTCCGGCCTTCACTAGCGTTTGAAACTTTGCGTGCGCGCGCTCCATCAATTTCCATCGGCTCTGCCACCTGGGAAGGCTCCCTCAGCATTGCAGGAATGCGGTTGCCATGGAAATGTTCCACCCTAATCTCCCGCTTTTCCTGAGCCCGCGCTTCCTGGCGTACACCGATCGCAAGCACAGTCTTTGTGAGCTCATCCATCGACCGTGGGCGGGGCGCTCTGGACAACTCGTCTTTCACTTCGGGGTCCAAACCTGTCTCAAACAGCATTTGTACTGGTTTAGAGTCCAGGTTCCACCCGAGCTTGTGCACTAACATTGCAAAACGCGACCGGTAGTTTCTGACGGACAGGCTCCCCTGCTTGCACCCCATCAGCTCCCTCCGTGTCACGCTTTGCTCAATCTCGCTGGAGAACATCGTGTCCATTGCCTGGTAGAATTTCTTAAGATCTTTCAAAGCGTCATTCCCCGTTGCCATCAAGGGCCTGATCCATTCGCGCGCCCCATCCTGCAGATGTCCAACAATGTAAGCCACCCTCTCCCCGTCATCAGCAAAGTCATTTTTCTGCAATTCCAAAGCGTATTGAATTTCCGTTCGGAAAGCATTGTAGTCTTGGGACTTTCCTCCAAACTTATTTACCAGCCCCGGGGCCTTCCTCCCTATCGGGGTGGCTCTGACCTGTGCATCCTGAGCCCGCCTCTCCTCCACCCACGCTGACAGGGTAGCGACATGTGCCTCCAGGTCTCGATTCCCCTCAACCAGACCTCGCACCATGGCTTCTTGCTCTGTCTCTCCGGCCGGTCCTGTTTGGCTCATCGTGCTGCCTCTCCGGGGCTGCGCACAAGCAATGTCAGGGACTCACAGATTGCTGTAATGGTTCTAGGGGTTGCTCGTGCGTAAGCAGGTGCCTATCTCCCCGGCTGGGTGCAAACACCTGGCTGGGTTGCCAAAGTGAACCTTTTCTGATCGGACAGCCACTCACCCGTGGCTGACTCAATCGCTGGCAGAATCTGTGAGTGGGCGTTTCTTAAACTTCTTTCAGCAAAGAAGTTCTTTGACGCCTAGTCTCCGCCTACCTTCTCTGCGCGGAAGCCTTCTGCGCAGGGAGGGCATGGGCAACGGAGGACCCCTACTCTCCCCGCTGGTCCCAGGCAAGGAGTCATGTGACCGCCTCGCCACTTCCCCCAGCTGCCCCCCTTCTCCCCTGGTGCTACACTGATTCTCTTCCCCAGAAGATGGGCTGCTCCTCCCGATCCCTGGACGCTCTCTGGAATCCCTCTGGCTTTCGCTCTCCCCCTCCAGTACTGATGGCAGTTCCCTGACAGAAAGCATGCCCCAAAGTGCAAGTAGATAAATAGGTACCGCTGCGGCGGGAAGGTAAACAGCATTTCCGTGTGCTGCTCTGGTTTCGGTGTTCTGTTGTGCCAGAAGTGGCTTAGTCATGCTGCCCACATGACACAGAAAAAATGCCAGCTCCCTCAGCCTCTAAAGCGAGATGAGCGCCGCAACCCCAGAGTCGTCTGTGACTGGACTTAACTGTCAGGGTCCTTTACCTTTAACGGGTAGGGGAAGGCATTTGGAGAAAATTCTGCCCAGAGAGCTAGTGAAACATTGAGGAAATGTACTGACTGTTCAAGGGATATAGAATTTATTGACTTTTTTATTTGCTAGGAAAGTGTGTTCTTTGTACTATTTACTTTTGATCTGAAGGGCATTGCCTGTGATCTGCATGGAATGCCACAACTGCAATTAACTTTCAAGTGCTGTGGACTAGCGTCACAAAAGACGTAAATTCTGCTTTTGCAAATGCTGATCCATTGCTATGGTAGCATTTCCCTTCTGGTTTTAAAAGGCTAGAGGTTTGTGGGGTTTTAAAAAAAACAACCTTAACATTCAAGTTGTTGTGAATACAAAAAGAAGCTCTCTGCAAATGCAGCTACTGAAACGCAACATAAACTTTTCAAGGCTTTGTTTCTTTCACTTGCCACATTTGTTGATTGCTATCTTCCTCTCACTATACAGTGGTACCTCGGTTTATGAACTTAATCTGTTCCAGAAGTCTGTTCCTAAACCAAAGCTGTTCTTAAACCGAGGTGCACTTTACCTAATGAGACTTCCCACCGCCGGTGCCCTTCCACCGTTCAGCTTCCATTTGTAGACCAAGGTAAAGTTCACTAACTGGAACACTACTTCCAGTTTTGTGGAGTTCGTATACCGAATAGTTCATAAACAGGGCTGTTCTTAAACTGAGGTACCACTGTACTTCTGAAATATATCTGTGGTTTCTTAAATTGCGAGCCAGAACAGTATCTATCAACACATGAGCTACATAAGAAAATACATATTTAAATAAATAATCGACTATCCTCCTACACCTTTCTAAACGCATTACGGTGCATTTCTTTGAGCTGAGAAGCACATCACAAAATTCAGAGCAGTGTGAAAGAATCATCATGTTCCAATCTGTACTACAGTCCCAAAAGTCAGTTAGCATCAGAACTCATAGAAACTGAATTCTCCAAGCATCCTTATTCTCCCACAGCTACAGCAGTCCTTCTACTGTAAGGAATAGGCCTTTACCAGTCTTGTCCCTACTTCTCACTGAAACACAGCCTGAAGTCTCAGCTACTGTCAGGCAGAATGTCGAACCTGGCAATGTTCTCTTAATCCTGCAGATTTTGACAAAGTAGTGAGATGGAATGGCATTTTCTATCAAACCGTACTCTGTTCAATAGGAAGACCAGTCTGAATCCTCCACTCCCAATTATGTTCCTAAAATGAGAGGAAATTTCAAATGAAAATAGAAGATGAAAGTAAAAAGTAAAAAATGTTGCCAAAAATATTTGAAATGCCTTTTTTGGTGCAGAGATATTGAGAGTTCATTCTGCCATTTCTTCATTTTTTTAAAAAGGGGAATATTAACTGTTTGATAAAAGGGTCATATTTCTGGCTATGACTGGAGGAGATGGACTGTGAACAGGTATAAATGAAAATGACAAAACAGAAGGCTTTTATGGAAGACTAAGTATCTGTCGGTAGTAAAGGAAATGAAGAGGGAAATTAGAGAAGCCTTAACCAATAACCTACAATTGCCCCATGACAGGTTGGCTTTCTGGACAAAGCAAAAAGGGTAGCATAACACACAAAACCATGTCAATTGAGAGAGGGGGGAGGGAGGGGGGAGAGATTCACAATCTGATCATCTTAAAAGTTGATTTCTGGGGTAAGAGTTTTCCAGCATTTAATAAAGTCATAAAGTCTCGTTTAATTGGACCCACTTAAAATTGATTAAGACCAGGAGCAATTTTGCTTAGCAACAGTTTTGTAGCCCTGACTGATGTATAAGGAACAGAATGAATACTTAAGTTTTTATTACTGGAATCAAATCTATAAGTGTGTAATTCAAACAAATAGCAAATAAGTACCGTAGATTCCCATACACCAACTGAACAGGTTTTTGAGAAATTATGTTTCTTTTCTTCAAAACTGTAAGGTTGAAACAGTGAACCTGAACTATTTTCAGCATCCCAGGGCAATACAACAGTCAAGAAGCAACTTGAGAATTATTCATTACGTGTGTCACTGCATCATATTCAGCTACCTAGAGCAGCTTACAATAATGTAAATCAGAGTAAATGTAAAAGCTTTGGTGAGTGGCAACTACAGAGAGACCCTTTTCAAAGGCCCATCTGTGGAATGCACTCCACAGTAAGGTCTGCCTGGTGCCATCATTAACATATTTTTGATAACAGGGGAAACCAGGTAAAAATGGGTGTTTCTTTTCCTAGGCATTTGTGGTGATTTTTCTGGATGACATGTTTTGATGCCAAACTATTTTGCTGCTATTTTATTGAGTCAGATCTATGGATTTTTATGTGATTTTTTTATCGCAATGAATTGGTTCTTTGCAATGTGTTTTATCTTGATGCATTACTGTGATTTTATTATTTGCTTATAAGATTATACAATATTCTGTGTAAACATTGTATAATCATATAATCTTGCGTTGAAATTTTCTTGTTTTTACATTGAAGTCAAGATTCTGACACAAATTAAATGAATTAAAATGAATTAATGAATTGAATTGAATTGAATTAATCCATTTTATTGGAAATAAAAATGCCATATGTCAATAAATTTTAGGTGTATGTGTGCCTGCATGTTTATAAACAATTTTTTAAAAAATCAGGGGTGGGGTTTTGCATTATATTTTGTTTAACAAAACTAAAAAGCTTTTCAACCACTTCAAGCAGCAATGGACCTGTAAAAAGCAGCTGTTCCAAAGATGAGTCCAATGGGAAATACCTGAGCATTTCTAAGATGTTTTAGTGATATCTTCGTATGATCAGCAGCTGTTCTAATAGCAGTGGTCTGTATTCCCTATAGGCTTGGCAAATCGTCTGAGCCAAAAGTACCCAAGGGGTTCACTGATGCATGTGCGCTGAAGTCTTATATCACCCACAGACATACATATGAATTATGAAGTGAATCCCCTGAAAAGTATTGTACATGAGGTAATGTACAGCCGTACGGAAGTTCAAGCTGTGAGACTGAGTCTGCATTGACTCAGATAACCTTCTGTTTGTATTACAGCGGTACCTTGTTTCTCAAACGGCTTGGCTCCCGAACAAATCGGCTCCCGAACGCCACAAACCTGGAAGTAAGTGTTCTGGTTTGTGAAAGTTTTTTGGAAGCCGAACATCCAACACAGCTTCTGCCTGAGTGCAGGAAGTTCCTGCAGCCAATCGGAAGCTGTGCCTTGGTTTTTGAACCATTTCGGGAGCCGAACGGACTCCCGGAACAGGTTAAGTTCAAGAACCAAGGTACCACTGTATTTAACTTTTTGTCTTATTAAAACAGGGGTCACCAACACTGTGTCTGGGGGTGCACATGCACCTACAGCAGACTTCCCTGGCACACATATGCCCCCCCCCCCCAAGTTAGGCTTCAAAGTAGCGGTCCATTGTAGCCTATAGAACTGGGAGCAGTATGTGCTTGGCTGTTGGTGTGCGTTTGGTTCCCACAATATTTTCTCCTGTTGGTAACCCTGTACTAAATTTTCAGTGAAGGGTTTTGCTTTCTTTTAACAAGTACAGCTAAAAAAATAAAATTCTGTGAACCACCCTGAGACCTGCAGGTAAAGGGCGGTATATAAATTAAATAAATAAATAATAATAATAGTAGTAGTAATAGTAATAGTAATAATAATAATAATAATAATAATAATAATAATAATATTATCAGTAACGCTTTTTAAAAAGAAAACAAATTCAGGTACACAAAGAATGCAGAAAATTATCAGCAGTAAGTATAACCCAAGCAAAAACTCTAGGTTGCTTACCCACTCCCTCCCATATCGATTTCCTATCTGTCCCGCACTTCCCCTATTGTCAAAGAGCGTAAGAAAACAAGAGAAAGGGCGAAGAGGGGTAAAGAGAATGAGAGGTATTCAAGTTGCCTTCCTTAGATTCATCTGTGGAAAGTCTTCTTAAAATGTAGAGGGGGAGGTTTTAGTCAGCCACAGTTTCGAAATGTATCTGGGTATATGACTTGCCCCCAAACTGCCTGCTGGAAAACTGCCTGGCCTCCCAGGTGTCTCACCATGAATCACTTTCCAGTAGCATTTTGCTACTGACTTGGCATTGGGAACCAGTGTGGTTCATGGTGGGGGGAGGCGTTTCCTAGGGATACAGATATGACTATCGAGGCTTGTGACATATTCGAAAGCATGCTTCCTCCAGAAAGGACACAGATGATCTCTTGATGTTTCATTCATCAAGTGATGCATTCTGACATATGTGAGTTCATCCTACTAGCCTCCCAAACATAACAGGAAAAGTATGTTCACTCATACTAGAAACATAGTATACAAAACTAGCCGCAGGAAAAAGTCTTATTAAGGAAAACTTGGGGTCCTGTTTGTTCCCCACCTCACCCCCCATGCACTGAATGGCAATATATCTTTCATTTTTACTCTTGATCTATATACAGGTCAGAACATTCCTGTCAGAAAGTGGAAGAGAGGTAATGGATCAGGGGAAGGCATGTGAGTAGCAAAAATGTACTTTATGTGTAATAATTGCCCTTTTGCAAGAGCAGAGGCTTGAAGACTTGTGCACTGAGCTTCCCAAAGAGCCGCTTGTAAGTGGTCTTTTGTCCCTTGAGTTTCAGGAAGATTGCGAGGGAGGAGGGGAAGATTAGATTTAGACTCAAAGGACCAATACATTAAATCCTATTTTCTCCTGTGTGTGGCTGAAAGAGACTGAAAGCATAAGAAAAGTGAAGTGTAGTTTGAGCTCTAAAAAATTTATATAGCTATAGATGCTCTATTTTCTCCAAGGGGAAAGAATTAAGAGCACTATAAAAGCCTATGACAGCTTTAGGACATTCTACACACAGTAGATATAATGGTACAAATACATTGTTAATTATACCTTAATATTACATTTCCAAAATCTTATACATCAACAGTGTAACTGTGTGTGTGTGTGTGTGTGTGTGTGTACACACACCAAAGCAAGTCCTATTGAGTACAATGGGACTTACTGCCAGGTAAGTATGTGTTGGATTGCACCCTGATTTTTTTATGAAGAACAAATAACAATTAAAAGGTGCAGCAAAATGTAGTGAAGTATTTAAAAAGACAGACAATGGGGCAATCTAAAGCTTTTTTTAGGCACAAGGAGCTCCCAGGATTGACAGTCAATGGGAGCTTCATACTTAATGTACGAACATAGGAAACTGCCTTATATTGAGACAGACCATTGGATCCAACTAATTCAGTGTTGTCTACTCTGACTTTTTCCAATGTTTCAGGTAAAAGTTTTCCCAGCCCTATCTGGAGACACCAAGGATTGAAACTGGGACCTTCTACATGCAAGGCAAATGATCTACCACTGCGCTATGTTCTTCCCCCATCCCTTCCAGTAAGAATGTGAGTGCAGAGCTTTCCCTGATTAGGGAACGCCAGTTCCTTTCCATTTTTTCAGAAGATAATAACTTTTGGAAATGTATTGAAATGGGAGGATCCTCAGTGCACATGCAAGGTTTTGCCTGTTTTTGTCAGGAAGTCATGAGAAAACGACACGCATCAGGCAGAGCACAGCCCTGTCGTCATGCATATGGCCAGCACTATTGCTTTTTAGTTAGCATTAGAATACAATATAATGTTTCCTAATTATGGTATTGATTTTTTAATGGATTCCCCTCCCAGAACACCCAAAGGCACAGATGAGTATCGCAAATGAATCATAAGGGAACTACTTGGAACTATGTATATCAGTACAACATACAGGTGTTGCCTTGTGGATTGGCTTTTAGTTAGCCTGTATCAAAAGTGCTTAGGTTGGAGAGCATTTTTTAAAATGTATATGTTTATTTCTTGCAGAGATCAATAATTGTCGGCTAATACAGTAATCCTATATCATCCTCCTCTTCTTGTTATTGCATTCTTGTTTAAATTATTGTAGATTAATTTACTGCAGACATTAAAGCAGGAATGGCTAGCCGGTGATGCTACACATGTTGTTGAATGACAACAGTGGCAGGGAACCTCGGCCTACAGACCAAATTAGGCTGGCAAAGGGTCCTGATTTGATCCATAAAAACATTTCCCCTAAACTTTAACCACCAGTCCCATATGTGACATAGGGCAGCTAAGGATAGGGGGCAAAGGAACAAATGAGAGATTTAAGGTGTGCTTCACAGAATAGTCTATCCCGCAGTGCAGCCGATCCTAGCCCCAGGCGATCAGTGCTTACCACAAAGCCCTTGGGGAACTGTTTTCTTTGCCTGTGGGTTTAATTTCATACCATGTAGGCAAATGAAGAAGGGTTTGCAGCAGCCACTTGCACAGGTAAATGCTTCACCTGACATCATGGTGATATTAAGTGATTGTGTCAGGTAGTGGTGGTGGTTGCTCGTGAGTAACCAGGCAGGACTCAGACCTGTCTTTTACAGGTTTTATTTGGTGCAAACTATTTACAGTGCAGAACCACAAAGTTCATGTCCGTCTTAGTCGCTTGCAGATTCCGGGAGTGGCCCCTTCTGGTTTCTCTCCCAACATAAGAACTTAGACACCCCAAATCTCCACCTCCCCTCCTTATGTTTCATCCCTCTGCGCAAGCTGGACGACAGAAACAGCATGTCTGTTTCCTGGCTAGCTGGGCTAGGTGAGGCGCTTGGGCTCTCAGTAGCATTTTCGAGCCCTCCTCTTGCTTGGCTACCCCCTTCCCCCTCTGCTCCACTGGAGGTGTGGCTTTCCCCACTGCTGGATGAGGAGCTGCTCCTCAGCAGCGTCAGAGGCTCTCTGTATTCACCTGTCTCCCCTCCCCTGTTCCGATGGCAGTCCCCTGACAGATTGATAAGAGGGCATCCCCACCCACATATCAAAGTAGACCACAGGATTTGTGGGTGGTCTGGATCGGGATCTCACTTCTCCCCCTGAACTACAACTTCCGTCATCCCTGACCATTGGCTGTGATGGCTGATAATAATAATAATAATAATAATAATAATAATAATTTATTATTTGTACCCCGCCCATCTGGCTGGGTTTCCCTAGCCACTCTGGGTGGCTTCCATAGAAACCAAAAATACACTAAAATATCACAGATTAAAAACTTCCCTGAACAGGGCTGCCTTAAGATGTCTTCTGAATGTCAGGTAGTTATTTATCGCTTTGACATCTGATGGGAGGGCGTTCCACAGGGCGGGCGCCACTACCAAGAAGGCCCTCTGCCTGGTTCCCTGTAGCTTTGCTTCTCGCAATGAGGGAACTGCCAGAAGGCCCTCGGCGCTGGACCTCAGTGTCCGGGCAGAACGATGGGGGTGGAGACGCTCCTTCAGGTATACTGGGCCGAGGCTGTTTAGGGCTTTAAAGGTCGATACCAGCACTTTGAATTGTGCTCGGAAACGTACTGGGAGCCAATGTAGGTCTTTCAAGACCGGTGTTATGTGGTCTCGGCGGCCGCCCCTAGTCACCAGTCTAGCTGCCACATTCTGGATTAGTTGTAGTTTCCGAGTTACTTTCAAAGGTAGCCCCACGTAGAGCGCATTGCAGTAGTCCAAGCGGGAGATAACTAGAGCATGCACCACTCTGGCGAGACAGTCCGTGGGCAGGTAGGTTCTCAGCCTGTGTACCAGGTGGAGTTGGTAGACAGCTGCCCTGGATACAGAATTGACCTGCGCCTCCATGGACAGCTGTGAGTCCAAAATGACTCCCAGGCTGCACACCTGGTCCTTCGGGGGCACAGTTACCCTATTCAGGACCAGGGAGTCCTCCACACCAGCCCGCCCCCTGTCCCCCAAAAACAGTACTTCTGTCTTGTCAGGATTCAACCTCAATCCATTAGCTGCCATCCATCCTCCAACCGCCTCCAGGCACTCACACAGGACCTTTACCGCCCTCACTGGTTCTGATTTGAAAGAGAGGTAGAGCTGGGTATCATCTGCATATTGATGGACACCCAGTCCAAACCCCCTGATTATCTCTCCCAGCGGCTTCATATAGATGTTAAAAAGCATGGGGGAGAGGACGGAACCCTGAGGCACCCCACAAGTGAGGGCCCAGGGGTCTGAACACTCATCCCCCCCCACCACTTTCTGAACACGGCCCAGGAGGAAGGAGCGAAACCACTGTATAACAGTGCCCCCAGCTCCCAGCCCCTCTAGACGGTCCAGAAGGATGTTATGGTCGATTGTATCAAAGGCCACTGAGAGATCCAGCAGAACTAGGAAACAACTCTCACCTTTGTCCCTAGCTCGCCGGAGATCATCAACCAGCGCGACCAAGGCAGTTTCAGTCCCATGATGAGGCCTGAATCCCGATTGGAAGGGATCCAAATGGTCCGCATCCTCCAGGCATGCCTGGAGTTGTTCAGCAACCAGGCGCTCAATCACCTTGCCCAAGAATGGAAGATTTGAGACTGAGAATGATGGGAGTAGGAGTCCATCAACATCTAGAGATCCGCACGTTACCTACCCCTGCAATAAAGGGTAACAAAGTGTTCGCCTGTAAAATGGGCCCAGCAATGTACTCTGTCATATGTATATGTTAGGGGGAATAGAAATAATATTGCTAATGTGTTTAACAGACAGCTATTGTGCACATTCCCCAGGCCTTGTGGAGAAGGTGCACATAATCCTTTCATGAAGAGGGAATTGGGCACATTTCCTGGTTAATATGCATAATCTCCAACAGACTGTGCATACATCAACTGAATTTTGCACATTCTTTAGTCATTATATGTAATCTCCAACAGGCCTTGAGGAATGTGTATATCTTAGTTGAATTCTGTACATTATGCAGCTATTGCGCATAATCCCCAACAGGACTTGGGAAATGTCCATATCTTGAATACATTGTACACATTCAATATACAAAATAGGAATTTAGTTGTAACATAAAAGTAAAATGGACAATGTGAATTTTCCCAAAATTCCTCCAAACAAGCCCAAACCAAATCAATGTTTAATTAATTCTAAGAACTAGTGGTGTTAAAAGGCTGTATAATAAATGGAGAATACTTTGCTGACTTAATATCACTGAGACATTGAGACATTTGTATTGTACTTGTAAATCCCCATGGGGAGAATAGACATGGAGAGCAAAATACTTTCCATTTGTAGAATGTTTCTTTGTGCTATTCAGAAACCAACAATCATTCATCAAGTCTTAGACCACAACATAAGCCACAGAATATCATCATGTAATAACTATTTTCTTAGAGATTTGGCAACACAGACATGGATGTTAAAGAGAGGTAGACTTAGAATGCTTCTTTCTCAAAAGAGATGGTAGAATGATCCCAGGATCTCCTTTGATGGTATAGTATATGGTTCTTTTACTTGGACATATATCTATTATTGTCGGCAAGGCACAAACTAAACATCAATAGTCTTCCATTTAAAATGTATTTTCCACTAGATAAGTGATGCCTTTTTAAGCTGGCCTTGTAAATATCAGACTGTATAATAAGCATATGTTGAGTTTGGCATCTGTATTTTTGTGTCATTTTAATTTCCTAAATATGCATTGCATATGGTCAATAGCCTTCATGTTTTAATAGCTATAGTACATGAAAGGAGCATTAAGTGAAACAGAAATCCATTTAAAAGCTCCATGAACACTCCTTTCTACACACAAAGGGTACACAAGCACTGGGCAAATGGATATCTTTAACCTGTTGAACTTGTTGATCAATGATGGAAGTGCTATAGCCAACTGAGAATTATTCTGTTGCACTATTGACCCTGGACAGATTGGGCATTGGTAAATGCAGGACAGTCTTTTGTTTTCTATGTGCTCTGGTAAGAACAATACTGTTATCTCTAACCAAAGCCTGGGGATTGTGCTTAGAAAGGAATTAACATGGTCAGTCCTAGATATCTTTAACCATTTCACGGTCAGCTCTTCCCTTGTACTAATGACCTGTATGTTGTTCAGAAAACAAGTCCTAGCGAATAAAAATGGGTAAAATCCTAGTGAACAGTTGGTGCCATTCTGAGATGCTCTCAAAATCACCATCTGGAATCTAGAATCTTTCTGGATTCCAGAAGGTAGACTTGAGCACAAGATTTCAAGTCAGATTTGCATCTGTTTCAATATGATCAATATGGGGTTCAATGTGAAACATTGAATTGCTAACAAAGTGCTAACATTCAGTTTTCTCTGAACAGTACACGGTCTCCATCAACTGTCTGTGTATCTGTCATTTGCTGTACAGTACGGAACATGCCTACAGTACACACAATGGATTCAAATGGTGATGTGACTATGACAGGAGTGACATATCAACATGTGTCAAATCTTCTCAGGTTTTCTCGCCAAGTGGCAGCTAATGGAGCATAGGAAAAGAATGAACCAACAGGGCCACGGAACAATGGGAATGCACAATTTGCAAGCAGTACAACTCAGAACCAAATAAAAATATTTGGCCTATAAATAGCTCCACCATGAACTATGTAGTTTTTTAGGGCTGGTTCCCATGTTACATTCACTCCCATGTCTATGAACATTACCCTTGAAGGAATACATTACTGGCTGAAAAACAACAAGAAAGAAAAAGTCAATGGGTTATATCCAGCACTGACTGAGCAAAAGGGTGGACCTGTTTGTGCACTGGGACTTCACCTTCCCCATCCTCTCCCCTGCAGCCTTCTGTACACTTTCAAAATCTGCTCTGCAGGGTGGCAGGAGCAGATTTTGGTTCTATGTGGGATGCTGCAAAGGCAGGAGAAGGAAGTCAAGTGCTGTTATGCAAGCAGAAGTCCACTTGTGTAACATGGCGATGTGCCCAATATTGCCAAGCCACATTTTTTGTTGCATTTGTGTCCTGGACTCAAAGCGGCATCTTAAGCGCACAATAACCATCATAGTAGGCGAATGGGTGATAATACCATAAATGAAAATTAAATGTTTCATTCAACAGCTGCAAAAAATGTCAGATAAAAATTAGCATTGTAATCTGACTACTGCTGTTGCTGCTGCTTCTGTTTTAAATTACCTGACCTTCACCAGCAGGTCCTAGGGCAGGTCACAGCAATTTAAAACTCAGTATAAAGAACTGTTAAAATAATTAAAAATCTGTCTGTATCACTTCTCACAATGAGATGATACAATATTTGTGTAACTCTACAAGTGGGGAAGACAGATCATGTCCAAAACGAGAGAAAATAACGAAATAAAGACGCTACAGAATAGTATTAATTGAGTTCATTAAAGAGCATTTATATGTTGTCCTTGTAGTGAAGGGTAGGCAATTCATGAAGTATGTTAAGATGTATCTGTGTCTTTGTAAATAAATTGTTTAGAGTTCTCAGATTTCTAGCTAAATGGCTCCAAAGTTTATTGGGCCTCGTGCTTGTGTTGACTGAAAATAAGATCATGCTATTAACGTTCAATTACAGTGCTCTGAAATCAGACAACGAGGCACCATTGGCACAGCCCCAGGAAAACATTCTGTATTGAGATACAAATCAAGACTGCTGCTTCTAACAGCTAACATGAAATTCATTTTAATACATTGCATGCTTAGCATGTTCTCCGATCAATTTGCCAGTTCGATTTTCCAAGATCGCTGTGAATAAAGTGTAAGCTAAGGTTGCAATACTTACAAACAATCCCATTAAACCCTCAATCTTTCAAACAGATTTTGCCATAGTTTCTAACGCATAAATGAGCTAGATGTTATCTGAAGAACAACCTGTTAAATTCTGTTCATTTCTGTGTTGCTATCTTTGACAACCCCAAAACATGCCGCCTTGAATAATATTGTACAATTGTTTATGCAAAATGTATTCTTTTTATAAAAAAAACCCCGCCCCAAATATTGTTTTAATTATGTGCCCCCATAAATATGATTATTAAATCTGGATGGCATGGGGGACTTGTGGGATCGCTTTATATGAACAATGTCTGTTTTAAAGTTGCACCAATTAGCATATTTAACACAAGTTTAAAATGTAAGCATTGCACAATGCAATATGCTATTCAGAATGACCTTAGTGCACAGAAGCCTCCTTGTTGGCTACCCTATACAAATTGACTTTCTCCCATTTCTGCACAAGAGCTTGCTTGCAGATCTCTGTTCTCTAATTGATTGCTCTATTTCCCATTGTTTCCAACATCCCAGAATGCTGCTGTAATGCTCACCATATGCAATGATGGTGGAAATCATGGAATCAAATTTACCATGCCTTCCAGGATGCCCAGATGTTGCTGCAAACATGCTTAGTAACATCTCTTACCTGAGCTACAACAAATATCCACGCTCCCCCTGCTGTTCCTTGATGGAGTTGTGGGGTGAAGAGACTCCAGTATACACTACATCAAAGCCTATGGGCCACCTCATCTATTTCAGATCCAGTTCAGAGCTGGGATTAGCTTCCAGACATCCTGTAGACATAAAACAGATTCACTTACTCCATTTAACTTCTTGAGCAGGTTTTGGTATAATTTTAGTTGGCAATCCTGTAAGTTCCCAACCAGAATTAATTAGCTTATATCCTACTGGACAGGGCTGCAAGATAAGTTTACTTCCTTCGTACATGTGGCATATAGTTTGTGTTAAGTAAACCTTCATATTTATTAGCACTCAAAATCTGGACACACATTCAATGGCAAAACAGAAGTGGAGGGAAGTGGCTTCAGCGGAAATTAAACATTTCACCTCAGACCTCAAACTTCGGTGCACCTAAAAAAACTGAAGGAATATAATTAATTTGGGAAGAATCCTTAGTGCAATGTTTGTTTCTCTTGCTGTATCTATTTCCCTTCTCATTTCCTTTGGCTGCTTGCAGGCAGCCATGATGATATTAATTTCTTTGCAACACTCTTGAACGCAAGACACAATAACATCATTTCCCATATAAAGCCCCTTAGGTCCAGAGACTGTGCTTCTGAGCTACATAGGCAGATAAGAACACTCAATCTTGCTTGCAGCTTCAGTTCAGCCCGAGTGCCTTCTGTCAAGATGCAAACTTTGCTATCCCCCTGTGAGGTACAGCTAACTGTGTTCGGGGCCTCAACCCTGTCATCTCGCCTCCCTTTTGGGCTCATTTATTGAGAGAGTGTGCAAGAATCAGCCATGGGGAAAAGGAAAGCTCACCATGACAAACCTAACATCTAACAAGCTTCTCTCTGAGGCCTCTGGCCTGTCAAAGCCACATGCCTTAATATTGTACGAACAAACCACTTTAGGCCAAAGAACAGACACGCTTCTGTTTCAAGTCATCCTAAGTTTCCTTTTATTCCTCTACCGCTTTCTCCTTATTGCTTTCCCCCCTCCCCTGATTTGTTTGTTTGTTTGTTTGTTTGTTTGTTTGTTTGTTTGTTTCAGGCTATATGTAGGTCTAGGCCAGGGTTAAATGAGTCTCCAGTTGTAATACTCACAGGAAGGGCCAGACCACAAAAATCAGCATGATGGTTATTTACCATAACCATATACAAAACCACAAGCAGCAAAGGTTCCCTCAAATACTTCAGAGACCTTATACATCTCTTCATTAAAACCTGTCAGAGTTGTTATATTTCACTTTGCCTCAAAGTCACAGCAAGTAAAGATTTTAAAGTACCAGACACAAGCAGGGCAGTAAGAAAATTTGCAAGAATATTGTTTTAAAATACATCCCCCTTTTCTTCAGCATTCCCCCCTGTTTATCAATAATTCTCTCTCTTTAATTTATATTGATCTTGCCACAGTTCCACAAAGAAGATTCCGCTGACTGAGGCCTCTAGAATAATTTAATCACTCATAAATAAAGCATCTTTATTGCTTCATATGAGTTATCCTGCCCCAGAATTTGCAGTAAGTATACCACATGTCATAGTAACCCATTATCGTCGATCACATGTTTGTAAGATTAGAGTTACAGAAATGGTGTTGCTTTCACATATTTCAGTATTACACATGATTTGGTTGAGAGTTTTTCTGGTTTCCCTTGCCCCTATATAGTGACTCAGCATAAGTATGTTGGTGCAAGCAATGTCCTAACACCAGGCACAAAATCTCAAGATGTTGCAAGATTCCCCATTACCAATGGAATGTAGCTAAAAATCATTTTTTTTAGCTGTCAAAAATTCACAATTACCCATGCATAATTAATAAACCAATATAAATAGTGAATAATAGTTTTATTACTCACACGTGAATAATTTTGAAATTTTTTGATAACCAAATCAATATGAAATTCATCTTTATATGCGTGAAATTTGTTCGATACTAATGATAAATTTACCACTGATTAATAAATTGCATCAATGAAATTTTGTGAAATTGGGACGTTTATTGGAGCCTAAGTTTAATTAGACTGAACTAGTTTGCCTTCATAAAGCAATACTCAGATACTGCAACATTTCCTATTTAATTCTAATTCAAAATCTGTGGTTCCAATTTAAACAGATAGCAATAGCAATATGAGAGCCGCAGGACAATAATATATGATACATAGTTATGGCACTGCTAAGTAATGTCTTGCCTCACTTTGGTTGGTGCCAGTTTGAGATATATGTAATGCACATGTGACTCTGAGTCATTTGCACTGTCAGCTTCTGGGACTGTACTTAAATAGAATGGTAACTGCCCTGAATGATCTGAAGGGGAGAAACGTATTTGTATCAATGTAGTATATGTAGAAAGTCTGTTGCAGCAACTGAGCTACTTCAACACTCTAATAAGCTATTTTTTGTAAACCTTACAGGTTTTACTACAGTTAAGTGGAACATGCGCACAGACCCTGAGGTCATAATCAGAAGCCATGTTCCCCCTCTGAAAGTAGTTCAGAGGCAGGCAACAAGGGAGGGGCCTGTTCAGCACTGGGCCCCTGCCAATGGAATGCTTTTCTCAGGGAGGTTGACCTGGCACCAACTATGATGGTATTATGGTGCCAGGTGAAACCCCTTTTGTACCACCAAGCATTTGAATGAAGCACTGTTGCTTCGTAGGGGAAGATCAGTTTTCATTTCTTAAGTGTGTAGTGATCATGTCAACAGAGAGGTTTTTGTAAACTATAACTCGTTAGTGTTTTACTGTGTGATGATGCTATGTTCATTCACACTATTGCATACATCCATTACTTTAAATTGTAATAATTTTATAAAAAGATATATATTTGTTTCCTTTGCAGCCTTTTGTTTTCCTTCACAAGTACACAGTTCCTTTTACATTTTTTTTTCAGGCTCAGTTTTAAATAAGTCGCGCTTTCCAATTGCTTACTTGCTCTTCTAATTTCTGGAGAGAATGACTCTAAGCAAAAAATAAAAAATAAAATAAACCAAAATATATTGCCCAATCCTCATCAGCAAGCTTCAAGGTGACCAGACTCTGAAAACAGAACTTTCCCCAGAAAACCACACCTTCTTGAAACACATTAGCAATGTGGGAATTCTTCTGAGGAATTGGTTGGAAGTGAGAGGAAACAAATTTAGGCCAGTTAAGAAGTGTGTGTGTTTAAATCATATTTCATTCAGACTATTATTTATTCAAAGATATGAATGCAGTAAAGATTGTTGTCAAAGCTCACCTGGGTAACATGGCCAAACCATGACTACGTCCCACTGTGAATTGGCTCTCCTATCAAGAGCAGTGGGGTTGGTTCAAGTCAATGGGATGAGAGCATCCTTGTTCTTGTGATTCCAAACACCTCTTTGCAAACCCTTCGCAAATTGTGGAGTTGCTCTAATAAATTTGTAGACACTTCAAATGCTCAAAGAGGATGTGCTTGATCTTAATTTTAGAAGTAAATAACCTTTAACTCTACTCTCTATCTATAAGTTCAGCATATTTTTTCAAGAATAGCAACTAGTACCTTCTTCACCCCTTCAAAGAGACAATCCCACCCCCCACCCCAAAAAATGGGTTACCTAGTTACAATGGAACTGAACATATAGAGGGTTACAACGGAAGCCAGAACATATATAGCCACTATGCTACCTAGCTACAAATCCTCTTCTTCTCACTCAACACTGCTTTTACCTCCTCTTCCTGGTGATCAGTAATGCTGGTTGAAACTTGAACTTCAAATAAATTAGCTGTATCATCAGAGCAGGAGCCTTCTCTCATTTTCCTCTTTAGGGAGGAAAGGAACCTAATCCAGGCTCCTTCCCAACAGTCAAGTGAAGAGGTAAGTGAGCATCTGTGAAACAGCACTCAGGTCTATGGATCAGGGCAAATGGTTTTTAATCACATAAAATAGAGAAAAAGCCAAGCACTTTTCCAACTGGCTTCAATAGGAGGATGCTTCAAGGAGTGCTTCTCGCACTGACACCACTAGAACTAAGATTGCTTCACATTAGGTTGTAATTATAACATCGTCTGCTTTTAACACTGTGCAGCACCGGCCCATCCTTGAGGCAGGCTGAGGGGGCGCCTCTGTGGCAGAAGAGAACTGGAGGCAGTTTCCAGAGACACCTTTTAAGATCTTATCAAAATCTCACAAGATCTTGTGCACTCACAAGATATCACTGGAACCCACTGTTGTTGTTGCTGCTGCTGCTGCTGCTGCTTCGTGGCCACTGCCACACAGCCCAGGTATGGAAGGCAGGGGCAACAGCAGCATGGTGGGGTGGCACCACTTAAGGTGATGAAACGGAATGCGCCACCCCTGATACAGTGACTGCATCTTATTCCAATATAACCTGCTCTATCCACAGAAGCACAGGGTTATAATAACCTTATTTTTAAAATGCCATCAAAGAAACCCAAGCCACCCAATTTTTGTTCTTACTTTTTCAACTCCTCACAACCAGCAAAAGTACAGGGGAGAAAATCAGGATGAAAACCTAAAGTAAACATACCTTAAGCCTGGAATAAATTGTGCGGAATAAATGATACATAACGTAAAACACTGAGCAAATGAATGTTATACTGTGATAGCTTTCTTCACCCTTTATTCCCTGAGGCCTTTATTTTTCAACTTGCTGGAAAAATATCATGATTAAAAAATGAAACAGAATCTAAGTGTTCGGAGTAATTGGCTGATACACTGAGCCACCCATCAATAATTATAGTGGGGTGTATCTCATTAGACTTTGAAAAGTGGAAGATATTTTTCAGTGCTTCACCATTTAAGCATATTTTTTTCTGGCTAGGATGTACTGCAACAAGAACACATAAATGGGTACTTTTGTCTTGTTTCCATCTTTTGCAATAAAATGTTATTAAACATTTAAAACAGAAGCCCTTTTGCTATCAGTATTTTGCAAGGGATGCCCAATTACTTTCTTAGACTTCAGTATGGGTCTATCAATAACTTACGAACTTCATTTTTTTGTATTTCAAAAAGGCACTATGTAAGTGGTAGAGAAGGATTCTTTTTCATTGCATGTACATTCATAAAACGTTGTGTTGAATCAATCCTATTTTTAATTTATTTCTAAAAAATTATATCCCTCCCTTTATGGGCCAGTTGGCATTCTCACTGTGGCTTGCAAAATAGTTGATTTTTAAAAAGTGGACAAATATTACAAAAACAACAATAGCAGTGCAGTACAGGAGAAAACTCCCAAGAATGCAAATCTCACAGCATTTTAAAAGTATTAAAAAAATTAAGTTAGCAGTGTCTGAAAGTGTAGGAAAATACAAAGGTGCTGAAAGGATAGCAAAGTCCATGCTAGGCGAGGCAAGCCTCCCTAGAGAGGCATTTCACAGGCTACAACATGGGTAGGCAAACTAAGGCCCGGAGGCCAGATCCGGCACAATTGCCTTTTAAATCCAGCCCGTGGACGGTCTGGGAATCAGTGTGTTTTTACATGAGTAGAATGTGTGCTTTTATTTAAAATGCATCTCTGGGTTATTTGTGGGGCATAGGAATTTGTTCTTTCCCTCCCAAAAAATATATTCCACCCGCCCCCCCCCCCCAAGGTCTGAGGGACAGTGGACAGGCCCCCTGCTGAAAAAGTTTGCTGATGCCTGGGCTACAACAACTACAATACTACAAAGGCTTCATCCATGGTTGCCTCCTACTTTACACCTGCTGTATATCTCAGTATGCAAGCAGATTGATACAAGAGAAAAGGGATACACAGCAAACTTTCAAATTTAATTTCTCAATTCTGTAACCCTTTCTATCTTATCTGTACGTGTTACAATAAGAAAATCTACAAAAATGTATTGTTTTAAGGCAAAAAATGTATGTATACTGATAAAAACTGCATTGAAATGTATACAGCACATTTCCAGGCACAATTCAAAGTGTTGTTGCTGACTTTTAAAGCCCTAAATGGCCTCAGCCCAGTATCTCAACCCCTCTTGCTCAGCCCAAACACTGAGGTCTGGCTCCGAGGGTCTTCTGACAGTTCCCTCACTGTGAGAAGTTACAGGGAATCAGGCAGAGGCCTTCTCAATAGTGGTGCTTACCCCATGGAATGCCTCCCATTAGATGTCAAAGAGATAAACAATTATACCATTTTCTGAAGGAATCTGGATGCAGCCCCATATTGGAAAGTTTTTAATGTCTGGTGTTTCATTATGTTTTTATAGTCCTCTGCTGGCAAAACTTCAGAGGAATTTCAAGAGATGCCAAAATGGTATTGATAAGATTTTGAAAATTTCTGAAGGGCATTTCACACACAAGTACTGTGTAGTGGAGTGTCGGGCTAGGACTTGGGGGACTAGGGTTTAAAACCCCACTCAGCCATGGCTCAGTGGGTGACATTAGGCCAGTCACTGCCTCTCAACCTAACCTACCTAACAGAGTTGTTGGGGGGTTAAATAAGGACAGGGAGAAAACCACATTGAGCTCCTTGGAGAAAAATATGGAATATAAATGCAATAACTAACTAATTAAATAAGCTCACACAGGACTGGTTTGATCATATCATTGAAATATAAAACACTAGTTTATTCCCTTAATTACTGGCCTCACCATTAGTAAAACTCTTTCAGGACAGCCTTTCTTTTGAGTTAGAAATAAGCTGACCTTAAATACATTTCATACTACCTAGCAGCTCTCAGAGGAGCTGGCTGAATCAGCTGCCTGCATGTACATTATCTATTTAAAATATCATTCTACTGACAGACATAATTAAAGAGTTTGTGTAACACTGCCATTCCCATGTGAGTTTTGAATGGGCCGTTTGTCTTCTTTCAGCCTGTGGTTTGTCTAAGTGGGCTTGCCCCCTGGAAAATGATTGCATGTGTGGCGTGACAGTCACAGAGGTACTACCCATGCAGTGGGTAAGGCTGATGGTACCTGAGGTCTAACCACAGAGACCTGATAGATTTTAGTGGTTGCATTTTTAAGGGCCTTTCTCCCCAGCTCCTTAAACAGTGTGTGATACTATATGACTTCAGCTTTCTATATACCTACTACCACATACATTTGTTACTGTTCCTGCAGCAAACTTCTCCAGGCCAAGGATCGGCCTCTTTATTGTGTAGAATGATGAATCTGTTATTTTGCTGTGACTTAAGATGCTAGCTCCCTGAGGGATACTGGAAAACCTCCACACAATGTGTCCGAACTCTCCCTGGAAATGCTTTCATGTGGAGGATGTATACAGGCTATCCCTGTGTACAGCTGCAGCTTCTCAACAGCAGTTTCCATGACTGTGGCAGCATATGAATTTAGTTGAATCCCGGCCACACAGTTTTCAACAAATGCTGGAGGTGAACCTCTTTACTCTGGCCATTTGAGATGTATATTTTTTAGGACCCACTCTGTTTTTGTGATTGTATTCTTTGCAGTTTTACAACTGTTTTTAATGTTTTGTTTTAAATTGTTGCAACCCACTGTCAGACATTAGGGTGAAGAGCGGGTGATAAATTATTGTTATTATCTTATTGAAGGAGCTCCCCATCCACTTGTCTGCTCATTATGAGATATTGAAAAAGGGAATTAAGAATTAGGAAGGTATTGTCCGCTATCTGTTTAGAATTTATTTCCACTTTCATCACATCTTCCTGTTATTGCAAACAGTTCTCAATTTTTATTTTTATTTTTTTAAAAACCTACTAAAGCTCATGCTTAGAATGAAAGCCAAATGCTTCACATATTCTTTGCCAGTTTCATTCTGGGAAATTTAGCTGTTGCTGTGTGGGTGTTCGATACATGTGGGTGGAGAGAAACAATGTCTTAAAAACTGGCATTGAAGCCAGGCACTGACAGGAATAACTGACTGGACCTTAAACTGCCAGGCACCACACCCTAGCAGAACATCTCCAGTTCCACATTTTGCATCCCAAGAAACCCTTCTCAGTTCATTTCCATATATGTGTTATGTACATGACAAATGCTTTCTAACAGCTTATGTTACAAACTTTGAGAGCTGGAATTTTGGGCTTCATCCAGTGTCTTGACAGAATGAAAAAGGGGGTCTGCCTAGAGTTGCAATGCACACTTACTTGGATGTGAGCTCTGGCTAACTGCTTGGAAAGAATTGTGATTTAAATAGCCTAGTAATGCTGTTATAAAGAGTGTTGAGTCACTCACCACTCAATGGACTGCTGATTCATTGGGATATTCCACTTTTCTTTGTTCTTTCAAAAGCCGGTACAGAACACATACCACATTTCCCCCCTCTAGTTCTTCTCCCTTTGTGGCAGCAAGTGGGTTGGTTTTGAGGCTGTTGTTTTTTTACCACTTCCCATAAGTATGACACTCCTTAGAAAGTCCATCACATATTAAATTACGGTGGTGTCTCATGCCAGTGTGATCTGCTTGTATTGCAACTAAAGCTACATGCAAAGAATTTCTTTTGGCTGGGTGGGTTTCAATGAAATTCTTCAGGGGGACAATTTCTCCTCCAATTTCCCAAGAGCAGCCACCATCAAAAATGGTGGCGAATATTAAGAGAGAATTCTGCAAAGAGGCCTTCTTTTTCTGAGAAAAGGGATGGGGGAATATTTGGAATATTTTCAAATAACTTCTGATACTTTTTGGCTTGACTCTTAATTGCTATTATTGCAAAACTGTGCCAGCATCAGCAAAAGATGAAGGCTTGGCATTCCTTCTTGATGAGAGACAAAATTAGTTTACACCAAAGTGTGTTTATTCTTCATGAAAAGAGGGCTGCGAAGAAGTTGAGAAGAACACAGGATTATTCCATGAAGCCCCACCACCATCTCTAATCCTTAACTACATATGGCATCTGGTTGGCCACTGTGAGAACAAGATGCTGGACTACCTAGGCTGTTGGCCTGATTCAGCAGGCTCTCCTTACCTTTTTATGTAGAAAGAAAGGTCTAAGCTGAAGTGGATTGGAAGGGAAGCACTCCCCAATGATTTTTGTCAGAGTTAGAATGAATTATGTTTGCCAGGATGTGGATAATGTTGACAGACAGGGAGAATGAAAAGGACCAAGAGCTTTTTGAGAGAGGAAATAGATCAAAATATGATGACAATGATATCCTTTTCTCCAAGAAATTTAAGATTGTGAATATGCAACTCTCCATCATTTTATTCTTACAGATTTAGCCTCGCTCTCCCAAACCATTTTATTATTCCAGAAATATAGTTTAGGCTGGGAAACAGGAATGGGATCTTTGGCCATTAAGAGCTTCATAGCAGAGTGGGCATTTGATCCACAGTCATAGTTTGACCCTAGTATGGCACTATACTACAAATACATAACCAGTTTAGAAGTACCAGGTGTCCAACTTACCTTTGATCTGTACATACCAGCTCTTTGACCTTCTTCCATGTTACAGCCAGTGCATTCCTCTTTCGTTTGTTACTAATAAATATATAGTAACATTGGATTATTATTTTTTTTTTTAAAAAACTTTAATTAACATGGACCACTCATGCCTGGATTTGCTAGCATAAAAACTTTTCCAATGAAACAATAGCAGAATAAACAGATGGCAAGATCTCAAAATCTGATTTTTATATTGTTTTCTTTGGGAAAGGTTGGGATTTGTGTGTGTGTGAAAAACAATTGAATGTGGTGTGTGCAGCAGCACTTGGGGGTAGGGACATGCAGAGAACCTGAATAATCTCATATTGC
The DNA here is from genome assembly GCF_964106645.2 of Podarcis pityusensis. Lineage (NCBI taxonomy): Eukaryota > Metazoa > Chordata > Lepidosauria > Squamata > Lacertidae > Podarcis > Podarcis pityusensis. The sequence continues at coordinate 53,872,235 of NC_138027.1, forward strand.
ATCTGTTTGACAATTGCCCAAGACTGAAGGCAAATAGTTGAGGTTTGCCACAAACCACACTGAAGCTTGTTTATACTAAGAGAGGGCACCCATGGAACCAAGGTGGCCTGAATTATGCCTCATATGTTTATCAATGCCTCATATTTAATTCTTATATTTGCTGAGTGGCTTCTCAAATATGCAGAGATGTGACCTGTGTGGCTAGCTTTCTTTTGTACTGCTTCTGCATATCATAATATGGAAACTGGATAAGTTTTGGAAAGAAAGCTGTTTTCCGGCAAATGAGAGGAAGAGGAATGCTGTTCCAAGTACAGAAATAAACCAGCAGTCCTAGCAGATTCATTCAGCATTCTTTGTCTCTGCTTCTTCCACCAAATTCGCTTAGCTTCTTCATCTTATTCATTGGGATGGAGGAGAAATTTGTTTGTGTTTGCATGTAAGGGCGAACCTATCTATTTCTCACTTTCCAAAACAATATGAGGACCAAAACACAGTTCTCTTCTGAAATTTGGACTTTTCCAAATATTGCAGTTCTCCAGCCAAATAATCGGCACAAAAATGCATAGACTATGGTAAAATGTTCATTAGAAATGCACAGATGAGTGAAAATAACCAAAAAAATGGAAAAAGGGGACAGTGCCTTGCCAAATAGGCAATATTGAATACAAAAATGTGTATATTCAGAGAACTTCACACTAAGATGCTGATGAATTTTCATGAGGACTAAAAACACACACACCATGAACTGATGTGGAAATGTGGAGAACTGAACTTAAAACTGGAAAAATGAAAAACCAGGAGAAAATAAAAATGACAGATTCACCCATCCCTAGTCATGGGATGCCAAACTTCATTTAATGAGAGATTTTGTTCAAGAAATTGAATCAAGAGGATCATCACATTATGGTACTATTTCGCAGGGAAGGTTATCTTTCAGTGTTTTACTATGTAAGGTCCATGTGTGATTTTTCATTTTTTACCAAGCAATGCAGTTGCAAGGATCTATCAGTTTCTGACAATTACGTTTATTTCTTCAAGTATCTTTCCCCAGAAATCCCAGCACATTTCAACCACATATGGTAAAACTGTGGTTATCTCCACATCCTTTCCTAGATTGAACAGATCGTGTCTGCACTCCTACCTAATTTCAAAAAAGGGATATCAAATATTCCTGAGGTCTCATCTTTGTGAATACATGAGTTTGAAAATTCTCAGTGCAAATTAGCAGCAGCTATGATTCTGCCTCTTCTTGTGTGAAACAACTTATCCTGTTCTCAAAAGAATAAATGCTTGTTCTTGCTAGAGTGTAGCTGTGCTCTAAGGCAGCCACCTCCTTTATATAGTTGCCATTCCATATCTTCATTTTCATCAGTATTGCTTGGTATGTTACTAGACTGTTATCTGTCTGGAAGTTCCCGGCTTGTCAGCTCTCACTGTTCATTCAAACAGTGCGAGTGACATAAAATGTAAAACCCTAATTCCTGAAGCCCCAGCAGGCCCAAGCAACTTGTGCCAAACATCTGTGGTTTTCAAGGAAGGTTTGCAAAGATATGCTTCTATCGTTGGCAGCAGTAGACTTTCTCATCATCATAAAGATCATATTTCATAAGTATGTGTGGTGGAGGCACAGGCGAAAAGCTCATCACTGCTACCTCAAAACTTAGAAGCGACAAGAAGGTAGATCAGCCAGCCAGTCAACAATGCAATCCTCTGCTTGTTTACACAGAAGTAAGTCCTATTGTGTTCAATGGGGCTTACTTTCAGGTAAGTGAGCAAATAACTGCAGTCTAGAGGCCTGCTGCAAAATACTTAAAATTAGAAATTTGTGCAAATGTCCTCTTGCAATTCTCTACCTTAACTGTGGGTTACCTTTAGTAGTGGCAGCTGTGTGGTTTCTTTCTTTTTGACTAAATCTTTTCCTTCTACCACTGCTGCAAGTGTTGGCAGACTGGCCACCATTTTGTATTCTCCACAATGCACTGGGCCTACCGTTATTCCCGGGCAAAATAAAAAAATAAATTGGTGAAAATATTTAGAGAGAGAAAATCTGTGAAGCTGTTCTTCTAGGAAGGTGAGCAGGAGAAAAGACTGAGAAATAGGCCCAGCTCTCCCTAAAGTATGTCCTAAATAACTGCAGGGTAGTGTACACATTTTGATGACCTTTGAACAAAAAACTAGAGGCCAAGCTAGGCATGATGATGGAGTTGTGGAAACACATTTTTGCTCATGTTTTTACAAACAGTGGTTATGGGAGGGTGAATGGCACATTTGCCCTGTGCCATTTTTCCTGATGAAAATTACCCTTCAGGCTGTTCTTTGCTCTTTTAGGAAAAACATACATGTGCATGGAATACGGACACACATATATATGCACAACTGGAAGAATTACTGGCAGCTCAGGTCATGAACATCATCAGTGAACCATTAGGTGGCATGACTTATGGGTTAGGTTTGTGCTCACTGGAAATGCACAGGTTGCCCATGAAAAGCATTGTGCAGAGGGTTAATGGTACAATTGCACCAGGGTACAATTTCATCAGGGTCCTTTGAGTGCTGTGGGTTGCTGTTGTTTTTTAATGAAGCTAGTTCACAACCTCCATAGCATCTCAACAGTTGTTTTGCATATATTAGCCCATGAGAAATATGTGTCTAGAAAAATTAGGATAATTCTGACTGTCAGCCATTTAGCAACTTACAGCCCTTTCTGCATCGATTAGCAAGTTCCAATAAAGGGTGTTAATCGGCTCTGAACGTTTCATTATGGTTTGTTTGAATGCAGCTTTTTACAAGCACAGCAGTTCATCATATTGCTGGAACAAGTACAATAAAGCATCTTTAAAATTATGCACAAATAATAGATTGGCTACAGTACTACTTTTTCAGCAGCATTAATAAAATCCCTCAAGCATGCCGAGAGTCCATGGCCAGGAGGATTCTCAGGAGGTCTTTTATAGGATACTCGTCTTTGTTATGAAATTCCTCAATGCCTTTTTGCTGTCTCCCTAATGATCAGTTAAATAAGGTCCCCTGAGAATGCCTGAGTCAGAGCCAACTTGAAAACTGCTGAGGAAACATCCTCTCTTACTGGAAATGATTCCCATTAAACTGCCTTGTACCATGTTTAGACTAACGGATCAGTAACGCTAAACAGAGGGAGCTAAGTTCACAGTGCTTAAGAAGTTCCTGTGTGTGAAAAGAGATTGCCCGGTTACTTCAGGGCACAGTGTCCAATAGATTTGTTGTGCTGAAACAAATTGCTTTGAGCTGTTGCCAACAAGCCCTTTAAAAACAGGGGAGCTTGAGATTCAAAAGTGACCACTTCCTTTGGAGAACTACTGTTCACCCCTGGGCATGTATACATATTTATTACACTGAGATCAATCTAGGACACTATTGTGTCAGATTCAGACAGCACGGATGTACAGAGGCATGCTTTTTATTTCAGTCACTCATTCAATATATTTCTATAACATTCTTTGTCCTAAATAACTACAGGGCCGTATACACACATAAAATTATTAAACTACTAGGAGCTGCCATCCCTGCTTGTTTCTCTTACCAACCAACTCCACCATCCCTTACCAACCCCCTTTCCCCATCCCTGCCCCCTACCTCCCCACATGACCAAACTCACTCCCCTCCACAGCTCTCCCCAAACCTCTCCTCTGCCAAGTTCACCAAAGCCCCCCTCCCTTGTCCATCTCATCCCAGCCCCTACAGCTTCCCTCATGCCTCATCCTCTCACAGCTTATGACTTATTTAATGGAGGAGGAGATGTTTTTGAGAGTGGTTTACCAAAGCATGTTCCACTCCAGTAATGCTCAATGGAGAAGGGCGCTTCAGAGAGCAGGTTGTCAAACTGCTCTCTGCAGTGCTTCCCACACTCCATTAAATGCTACTCCAGCAACATTTGTGGAGTGGGGAGGCACCTCAGAGTGTGGTTTACCAAACAGTTCTCCGAAGCACCTCACCCTCTTTCAAACATGGCTCCTTCCGCAGCAACTCCCCGGGGAGCAGCTCCCCCACCCACATCACTTGCTCACTTACCTGCCTGCTTGGGGCCCGAAAGCTGCTTAGCCAGTTTTCTGCCTGCAAGTACATGCACCAAGGAGCAGTCTGAATTTTACCAGAGCAGGGAGATAAAGCTCTCTGCATTTATTGAGCTGGCTGGCAAAATCTTTGTGGAAGTTGCACGATAATGATCTTGGTTTGGAAAGACACAGCATTTCAATTCTTGGTGGCTGCCTGCGTACTTGCTTCCTTGGCATTGTAGAACTTCAGTAGAACCCTGAATCTTGACTTCTCTTAAAGAAAAGGGGGGGGGGGGAATAGATTCTATAAGCCTGAAACCTTTAGGAGACAGGCTTACAGCTCCCATCATCACCATTGCCATTCTTGCTGGAACTGATGGGATTTGAAGTCCAACAGCATAGGAGCATGGCAAAGTGCCTAACTGGTCAGACCATGGGTCAATCTAGCTCACTGTTGTCTGACTGGCAATGGTTCTCCAGGATTTCTGACTGGGTTTTCTACCAGCTGTACCTGGAGATACCAGAGATTGAACCTGAGATCTTCTGTATGCAAAGCAGATGCTCTATCATTAAGCTATAGCCCTCCCCCAGCATCTGGCTATCCCTGCTGTATGGTTTGTAGTAACCAATATGCTGATGACAGTCAGCTCTATCTGCTGATGGATGGCCACACTGACTCGGCCCCAGACACACTGACCAGATGCTTGGAAGCTGTGGCTGGATGGTTTCGTGGGAGCTGATTGAAACTAAATCCTTCGAAGACAGAGGTCCTCTGGCTGGGTCAGGATGGTATAGGGATGAGGGACCAACTCCCTTCTCTTGCGGGGGCCCAATTAGTGCCAGTGCCTTCCTTTAAGAGTTTGGGTGTAATCCTTGACGCCTCCCTTTCCATGGAGGCACAGGTTACAGCAACAGCCAAGGCGACATTTTTCCACCTTCGCCACATTAAGCAGTTGGTCCCTTACCTTTCCCGCTCTGATCTGGCCACAGTGATCCATGCAACGGTCACCTCCAGGCTTGACTACTGTAATTCACTCTGCATGGGGCTGCCCTTGAAACTGTCCCAGAAACTCCAGTGGTGCAGAATGCTGCAGCGAGGCTCCTCATGGGGTCCCTGCCATGGGAGCATATTCACCCAGTGCTTTACCAGTTGCACTGGCTCCCAGTGGAGTATTGGGTCAGGTTTAAGGTGCTGGTTTTGACCTTCAAACCCCTTTGTGGCTTAGGGTCCTCGTATTTACGGGACCGCCTCTCCTGGTACACCCCACAGAGGACCTTAAGGTCCATGAATAATCATAGTTTAGAGGTCCCGGGCCCTAAGGAAGTCAGATTATCCTCCACCAGGGCCAGGGCCTTCTCAGTGATGGCTCCAACCTGGTGGAATGCTCTGTCCCATGAGACCAGGGCCCTGCAGGATTTAACTTCCTTCCACAGGGCCTGTAAGACAGACCTATTCTGTCTGGCTTTCAATTTGACCTTAGCCTAATCTTTTATCCCCCTTCCTTCCCTCCCCACCCCTTTTTATGAAGATTACCCGCTCTGGGATCCCACAGCTAATTCTCCCCGGTCTCTTCGCTGGCCCAAATAGGACTAATTTAGCCAGCTAGTCCTGGTGATCATCTAATGTTTATTGGATGGATTTCCCCCCTAAATTGATTTTTGAATTCTGAATTTATTGTTATTCACGTTTTATACTGTATTATATGCTGCTTTTTGTTGCATCAATTAAGTGTTTTAAATTTGTTGTTAGCCACCCTGAGCTCGGTTTTCTGAACCAGGAAGGGCGGGGTATAAATAAAAAAATATTTATTTATTTATTTATTCATTCATTCATTCGAATGCCAGTAGTGGACAGCTTGGTGAGGCAGTGGCACTCATCTGACCTCCAGTCAGATACATCACTGCTGCTTATCAGAAGGTAGAGTGGTAGAAGTGACAGATTGGAGGGGTCAGCATGGTGCAAACACAACACAGGCACCAGATTGACTCCACCGGTGTGTTTGCACTGCACTGATCTCGTACCGCCTGACTCCTTCCCCTCTTTCTCCCAGCCAATGAACATGAATGACCACTACTGCTCCAGAAAGAATCAGAGTCCTCCCCTTTAACAATATGAAAGCTCCATCCTACTACATCTCCAGCAGAGCGGAGCATTAACCCTTAGGCTACCACAGTCTTATAGCATGCAGAAGGAAGCAGAAAGTCTGTGATTTTGCTTCTACCCAAGAAAATGCATACAGCAAGATCTGCACAAAAAATGTAGTGACAGTGGAAATGTAGTGGAAACAGCTTCTCATATTGCACATTTGCATCTGGGTGTTTTTGTGACTTTTTTTTAGAGGCACTCTACAGTGCTTTCTGCTCTCCAGTGCTCATGACAGGTATTGTTTTTCACATGAGAGGCAAAAGTGGCATTTTTAGTGCTGTTTTGGGCTCAATTACTCTTTTTCAAGTAAGCTCTATGCACTCTAACCCTTCCTTTAAAAAATGGTTTATATATTTCTGCAATCATGTATTTCTGCAGTTCTTTAAAGTAAACATTGCTAAACGAAATGGCTGCTTCACTGGACGGAGTTTGGTTGCTGGGTTTTTCTTTTCTCAAGTTGTGCCTTATTGCCCATTGAGTACTATGAGGAAATGGAAGGCAGCTCTTTTCACTTTCTTAAAGAACTGCTTACATTTTGCGGCTTCTTTTTAATTAGTTTGTAGGCAATTATATTTCCCACTCTTGGAGAAGTTACTTGAAATGACTGTGCATGTGGTCTATTCTGTAGAGTTTTTCATTTAGGAAAACTACGCCCTGAAGTTGTAAAGCAAGTACAGGATGGCATTGTGCCTCTAGCTATTAAACGGCGAACGCAAAACACAAATCTTTTTTTCTTTTCTTTTTGTGGTTCAAATATCCTCTAGGAGATACTTTTACTGGAAGTTTTAAGTCACACTCCTCATATCATATTCCCAAAATTGATGATTTCCATGACCTTTCAACATAATTACAAGTGTGCATTTTTTCTATTTTTATTAAATAGTTCCATTGTGCTGCAGTAATTTTTAATGTTGTCAGAGTGGCTAGGCAATTTTGCTGTAATTCATATTTGCAGGAGAGTAAGCAGCCCCACAGAGTCCTTCAAAGAACTACATCTGATCACATTTCACTATCAGAAATTGCCACTCTCTTGCTGCACTAATAATTTGGCACAGCACTATCAGGGAAGGTACAGAATTTCAGTAATCATAATCAAAGAGATTTATGGCAGAACCATTAAGAAAAGCAAATCATCATACACTATTGTACTTAGGCATCCTTGTTATATTAGTATTAGAAATAAATGATGTACTTTAATGGCCAACATATTAAAATTTCATGGACTTTCCATGTCTCTCTCTCTACTACTTTCTTTGCTGCTTTATAGTCAGTGCAGAGAATGTTTGTTTCAACTATGTTTCTTCTTGAGTATTAATTTAAGTAATCCTCAGTGTGGAGAGTATACATTGCTCTAAGAATGTATAAGATATACACACAACGCTGCCATTCTCTGGGTACTTTTCTCCCAGTAAGGACTTATGGAGCCATTGCTCAAATCCCACGGTATGAAACCTTATACAGAAGTATTAGGCACTTAGACAGCCCGCATTATTTCACTTTTCACCTTTATCTTTCTCTCACAATCACTCTACAAATTGGAGACTGATGGAAAATTAAATGATAGCAAAAAAGGTGCCTTCTGCAAGACAACAAAGGAGAACTACAGCCAAAGCTGTGATCCTGTACTCTTCGGCTTGCATTGTTTTTTGTGCTCAAATTGTACTGCAATTTAGGGCGTAAGCAATCTGGTTTGCCCTAAGTTTGCACAGAAATTATATAATGTCTACTGTTTATTCAGAGGTTTTATGACCCCCTACCAGTTGACTTTTATCCTATACTATCTAGTGCATTTTCTCATCAATTTTCTTACCAAAAAAGTTCCAGGGGGCGGTTGTTTTCTGAAGTGCTCTTGCTGTTATGTGCAGGCGTGCCAGAGTTCTTTAATCCACTTGAATTGCACAAACCTAAATTTGCTGATACAAATGGGAGTGCCTGATCACCTCATCTGTCTCCTGAGAAATCTCTATGTGGGACAAGAAGCCACAGTTAGAACTGTATATGGAACAACTGATTGGTTCAAAATTGGGAAAGGAGTACGACAAGGCTGTATATTATCTCCCTGCTTATTTAACTTATATGCAGAATTCATCATGCGAAAGGCTGGGCTGGATGAATCCCAAGCCAGAATTAAGATTGCCAGAAGAAATATCAACAACCTCAGATATGCAGATGACACAACCTTGATGGCACAAAGTGAGGAGGAATTAAAGAACCTTTTAATGAGGGTGAAAGAGGAGAGCGCAAAATATGGTCTGAAGCTCAACATCAAAAAACCAAGATCATGGCCAATGGGCCCATCACCTCCTGGCAAATAGAAGGGGAAGAAATGGAGGCAGTGAGAGATTTTACTTTCTTGGCTCCATGATCACTGCAGATGGTGACAACAGTCACGAAATTAAAAGAGGCCTGTTTCTTGGGAGAAAAGTAATGACAAACCTAGACAGCATCTTAAAAAGCAGAGAAATCACCTTGCCAATAAAGGTCCATATAGTTAAAGCTATGGTTTTCCCAGTAGTGATGTATGGAAGTGAGAGCTGTACCATAAAGAAGGCTGATCGCCAAAGAATTGATGCTTTTGAATTATGGTGCTGGAGGAGACTCTTGAGAGTCCCATGGACTGCAAGAAGATCAAACCTATCCATTCTTAAGGAAATCAGCCCTGAGTGCTCACTGGAAGGAGAGATCATGAAGCTGAGGCTCCAATGCTTTGGCCACCTCATGAGAAGAGAAGACTCCCTGGAAAAGACCTTGATGTTGGGAAAGATTGAGGGCACAAGGAGAAGGGGATGACAGAGGACGAGATGGTTGGACAGTGTTCTCGAAGCTACCAGCATGAGTTTGACCAAACTGCGGGAGGCAGTGGAAGACAGAAGTGCCTGGCGTGCTCTGGTCCATGGGGTCATGAAGAGTCGGACACGACTAAACGACTACACAACAACAACAAAATTTCCCTATACGCAATTGAATTCCATAAAATAGTGACCATCCGAAGCTGATCTAGTTGTATCTTCTTCCTGTGAATCCCAAGGCAGTAATCTATTGTACAGTATAAACTGGATTAAAGTTAGCCCGTGTCAAAAGGCTGGCCATTCCATATTGTATTTGTGTCTGTCATACAGCTTACTGTAATCACTGGTGCTCTTTTGTGGAATGGTGGTTCTGGGCACGCCTTTCAATCCTGAAATCAAGATAGATCATTAAACAGGTACAGTGGTACCTCGGGTTAAGTACTTAATTCGTTCCGGAGGTCCGTTCTTAACCTGAAACTGTTCTTAACCTGAAGCACCACTTTAGCTAATGGGGCCTCCTGCTGCCACCGCGCCACTAAAGCACGATTTCTGTTCTCATCCTGAAGCAAAGTTCTTAACCTGAAGCACTATTTCTGGATAAAAAAAATCCTTCCAGTAGCACCTTTAAGACCAACTAAGTTAGTTCTTGGTATGAGCTTTCGTGTGCAAGCACACTTCTTCAGATACACTGCGTATCTGAAGAATACGTATCAGTGTGTATCTGAAGAAGTGTGCTTGCACACGAAAGCTCATACCAAGAACTAACTTAGTTGGTCTTAAAGGTGCTACTGGAAGGATTTTTTTTATTTTGACTATGGCAGACCAACACGGCTACCTATCTGTCACTATTTCTGGGTTAGTGGAGTCTGTAACCTGAAGCGTATGTAACCCGAGGTACCACTGTATAGGTGATGTAATATTCACAGAAAAATTGGAAACTTTATTGCTTAATCCTTTATTGCTACTTTCTTTCTGAGATTTTAGGACAAATTGCTTTTATTTCTTAAGCTTGATTTTAAATTATGCATGTTATATAATCAAAGTGGATATAGTAGACAATGGGGAGGGGGCGTTATATACAGGATCCATCACCTACATTCTTGCATAACCCAATCTGTAAGAATAGATCCTGTGGTATTCTATAGCAATCTGAAAAAGAGACAGAGTTTTCACAGAGCTGTTGCTGGATTGTTGGTGACAAAATGTTGGGCTTTTAAGCAAGAATGCTCAGGTGGTCAGGTTATGATATCACAAGGTAAAAACTGATAGTATTATACCCACTGCTCACAACTGGATGGATCATTTTTCAACCCGTACTGGGCCTTTATGATTAAATGGAGCAGGTCGAATTGCACCTGGAAGCAAACTGAAAGTCAGCACAGACCATGGAGCACAAGTCTAGGGAGCTTCCTGAGTACCTGTGTCACATTCCTGGAGCAACTCAAGTTTCGAAGTGGCCTTCACTGGTAAATCAACACTTGCAAAAATGAGCTTGTGAAACCTTACACAATGAGCCTTACACAATGCGACATAAAAGCAAATAACTTTCAGCAAAATATTTTCTACTATTATTGTTACAATTCAGAAGAAAACCCAATCCAGAGAAATTGGTGCATTTGCTGACCCCCTCAGAACAGGTGTGTTGCATATAGAACAGCAAAATTCATAGCAGTACCTTTGAAGAAGTGCCCAGAATGAAATTCTGAATTGTGAGATTTCTAGCTAGGAATTTTCCTTCTTCATTATGTGTAACTTGTAGCAAGTGTAAACAGTGCTGCAGTGTTATGTTCAATTGTGTGTGGGGTGTGTGTGTTTAACTCCATAACTCTGTTTTTAGTGTGTATCATCTCATACTAGATTAATGATCGATATGAAATTAATTGATCAGGGGACATTTTCACTGAAATTGTATGATGGTTGGTTTCTAAACATATGGTATAATATGTCTGCTACCAGCCATGTTTGCTGTAAGCTGGGGGGCGGGCACCTCTGAAAACTGATGCTAAGAAGAAATGTTGGGAGGAGCTAACACCTTTATGCCCTGTTTCTGAACTCTTATAAGCATCTAGGTAGCCCCTGCCAAGAAACAGAACACGGGGCTACATGGACCTTGGACTGATCTGGCAATGCAATTAGTATGTATGGATGCATGCAGGCAGGCAGGCATGTTGTTAGAGTTACAGTATTACCAAGGCCAATGGGTGTGTGTGTTGGAGGGCCATGTGGAGTCCCAAGTTCAAAGGGGGCTCAAATTTAGACCCTTGTTAATTTTTTGGCATTTGATACATTTTGCAACTTGTTTTTTATGTGCATCAGATCATATTGTGACACACTGTTTCAGCTCAGAACTTCAAACTGAAGCAAATACAAGATGCAATTTGGTAAAAAAAACAAAACATTTTTGGGGTAACTCATACAGGTTTTGTCATATGCTTAACAACAGTGGTGATCGATGAAAGCAAGATTTTTCTCAGTAATTATTGCATCTGCACAGAAACAGATTAGAAAATCATTTGTTAAATAACAAAATATTTAAATTATATCTCCCTCTTTCAGGGGCACAGCAATGTGCCTTATTTTGTTCATATGCTCTTTGAATATGACTTGTTTGAAGTCAATGGGCATTTTGCCTAAAGACATAGTTTGGTAGGATCTCCCCCACTGGATTAATAAAGAATATAGTTATGGTTTATGACAAAACGGTCAGTCAAGTTCAGCATCTATTGACTTGTATCTCTGTATACAGCAAAAAGAGGTTAACTTCTGGAATGCAAGCTCTAAATTCGCTATGTATGCTTGCCATGTATTCATCGTAGCAGTATCCCTAATTTCATTAGCATCCTCATTATTCTGTATTAATTATTTTAGTTGTGCCATTGAGAACTAACATCAAAACCTGACAACACCAATTCCCCAAATGCATCTTGTGGTTGCTGAATGTGGTTGCTGTTCAGCTAGTTGTTGCTTCTGATAACTGTAAAGTGATGCTACCTTATGTGTCCCAAAAGCAGAAACAGCTGGATTCCTAAAGCTTTTCCTGGAAGAGAGAGAAAATCACAGTAGTTTCAAACAGTAGAGGTCAAATAGGACACATGAACTTTTGTCTTCATGTTGATTTCAAAGAGCTGCATGTGGAGGAAGTTGACCTCTAGAATTTATTTTGCCTCAGAAAACTATAGACAGTGCAAACAGTGGGATAACTACCACTGCATAGGGACGTGCATATCTGCAGAAGTGAGTTTGCTGTGAAAACAGGTGTGTGTGTCCATCTTAGAAGCCAGTGTGGTGCAGTAATTAGGGTGTTGTGTTAGGACTGTTCAAATCGCCACTCAGTGATGAAGTTCACAGGGTGGCCTTCGGCCAGGCACTGTCTCTCAGTCTAACTTTCCTAACAGGGAAGTTGGGAGGCTAAAACAGAGAGTGGGAGAACCATGCACACCATCTCAAGTTCCTCGTCGGAAAGGTCGGAAAGAATTATAATACAGTGGTACCTCGGGTTACAGACGCTTCAGGTTACAGACTCTGCTAACCCAGAAATAGTACCTCAGGTTAAGAACTTTGCTTCAGGATGAGAACAGAAATCGTGCTCTGGCAGCGTGGCGGCGGCAGGAGGCCCCATTAGTAAAGTGGTGCTTCAGGTTAAGAACAGTTTCAGGTTAAGAACGGACCTCCGGAACGAATTAAGTTCTTAACCTGAGGTACCACTGTACTAGATACAAACTCTTGCCCATCTTGAGTTCAGGGAAGGCAGATCTCCATAGCCACCACTTGTATCAGTAGTGAATCTCATTCCAACCTCTTTGGAACTGAGCTATGCAGACGGCGGATTGGCTATCCCTTCAGTCAGTTACAGGGCAAACTTCTTCACCTCCCCTCACGGAACAGGTTTCCCCCCCAAATGTTTTGAAGCATTGTAAAAATACTCTGAAGGAGTGTTAGCGGTTTTTTTCTAAAGTTCCAAAAAGGCCTGATTGAGTAAACAAAACAAACCCTTGAAGCAGGGTGGGAGGGAAGCAGACAGCCTGCCTGAAGCTTTTCAGGGAGGGGTGAACAGGAAAAGGCAATTAAATGTTGATTCAAGGGCTGTATGTGTTTATGAACAGAAGGGAACACAAAAAAACTCCTTCCACTTGCTCCCATTTGCAAGCATATTTGCATGTATTATGAGACCTATGCTGTTCCCCTTCTACAGACTGGCTTCAAATCCTGGTGTGGTTTCAAGATGTGCTGAATGCATATGAGATGCAATGCAGACAGTGCTAAGAAACTATTAATCCCTACTTACTTAAGATTTATGCCCACCAAAATGAATGGGAGTTGCTTAACTCTGGCCAGCTTGTGTCTTTAACCACTGGTTGTTGTCCAAATGCTACATAAGCAAGTTTCCTTCATTCAGCCATAAACTAGAGATTGTGAAATACAGGTCTTTATTAACCATGGACTTCAAAGGGATCCAAAAGACTTGTTTAAATCAGGGTGTTTTTGTAACATGTTTTAACAATGATACTGGGAAAGAGAAAAGCACACCGATGCAGCTTCATGCATACCTATGGCCCTGGAAAATCCATCTGAGTTGTTTGCATTTTGAAAGGATTCGGATCAGTCCATGGAAGCCTTTGTTTTGTTCCCTCACCTAAAATGTTTCGTGATGCAATCCCAAGACTCATAAAAGCTCAGTGACTGAGTGAGAATAATTTTCTTTAAACTGGAAAGTTTGATGTTGCTCTTGAGAACTGCAGCCGAGTTAAATAAGCTGAACTCTTGTTTTTATTGAGCAATAAACTATGGTCCGATCAGAGCTTGTGGTAACTTGGAGAACCATTCCGTTTGGAAATCACGTGGCTGAGTGACTGGCACAGCTGACCCGTTTGGCACTTCAAACAGCTCAGAAGACAAATGAGTAAGAAGGAAGAATTTCTTGCATTAGTGGAAACCCAATTAATGTCAACCTAAATGGTAGAATTTATGGTTTGATCTGGATAAAGTAGAACGCGACTATTTCCTGTGCCTGCTGGGCAAGTTCATTAGGTGTATTGTTCAAGGTATAACTTTGCATTACTTGCATGACCAGTCAAGCATGTGCAGGCTATCCTACATCTATGAGAGCCAGGCATGAGATATTGAAAAAAGTCCCCTGGCTAAGAAGAAGCTGGAGTCCACAACTAATATACTAGGTTAGGAGATTGCACAATGAGTGCTATGGAGTAAATGGGTCATTGTAACGAAAATGTTCTGAAAGCTGCACTTCAATAATCTCAGTTCTGGCTTCAGCACACATCACTTCCTGAGACATGGGCCAGTGGCCACTGGCAGGGGGGCAGCGGGAGCGCACTGGCCCCGGCACCATCGGGGAGGGGGTACCATCAGAGCCACCCCCCGGACACGCGCCATGCAGCCCCCATTTCACCGGGCCCCATGGCCCCACAGACGGTGCACCACGGCCCCAGGACACATGCTATGCCGCCGCGGGACACGCACCAGCCACTCTCCCACCTGCTCTCCGTCCCGGTGCCAGAGCATGCAGTTTCGCCACTGCCAGTGGCACATTTTTGAAAAATTCTCTTTATCCCCTAGCTGTGAGGAAGGCACCAGGTAACTGCAGGGAATGAAAAAGTCATCTTTCTAATCCATACCCAGTGCTCCTGACACTCTGGGCAACTTCCTCCTGCTGCTCTGGGGCAACCTTATTCTAGGGTCGTGGTGGTGTGGAATGGTGCTCACTCCTTACAATGTGGCATGCCTCTCAGTGCTGGCAAAGATCATCATCATCTTCAAACACCTAAGCTACCTTGCCTGCACTGGGCTGGGTGGGCTCCTTTCAGAACTTTTAGCTATATCACCCAGTGGGGAGAGGTAAACCAGATGACCTGCAGTGAGTAAGCAAGCTGTCTTGTGAGGGGGATAAAAGATGGTTTTCTTTGTGCTGCCATCTCTCAGCTGCTGTTCTCCATGTCCCATCACTTAGGAAGTCAGACAGGGCCCACTTACTTGAGAGGACCCACCAAGGGCACTCAGAAAAAGGAGCAAAGCGCAGTGTGCCTTTTTAATGAAAGAATCAAAGAATAATTGAGTTGAAAGGGACCACAAGCGTCATCTGGTCCAACCCTTTGCACTGCAGGAATCTTTTTGCCCAATGTGGGGCTCAAACCCGCGACCCAGAGATTAGGAGTTTCAAGATCTACCAACTGAGCTAAGGAAATAATCTCACCTTATTGAGTTCCATTTGAGCCTTCACCTCTCCAGCCCTGTCAGCAGAAGCCCTGTCCAAGGACTTTGTTATGTATTGGGTTTAACACATTTTATATACATCTTATATACCTACTGGGATTGACAAGGCATCTGACCCTCACCTGAATCTCATAGTTCTCCTGTAGCTGCCTGTGATTAGTTATCACCAATTAACCAACTAGAAGGATTACTGTTAATAGCACCAGTTTTCCTATAACTTGATATTGCTGGATAGTTTTGATGAACTGCAAAAGCATTTTTAGTTTGCTTTCTGTTGCTACCCTGGAAGTTTTCTTTATTAGTGCCACTTCATTTTGTACGATTCCTTGCAAATGAAGGTGTTAAATGTTCAGAAAAAGTCAGAAGCCCAAGGCAGTATAAGTTTCTCAACTAAGTTTATTCAACATTTGTAAGTGACAACAGCTCACTCATAGGAACACGATAACCAAACTGACTGGACAACACAATAATAACAACGCTGAGCATGAACTGACCGTTGACAGTTGACAGTTGAAAGTGCATTCGTTTACTTGCCATTAGAACATTTGTCTACCAACGCTTATACGATTGGTTAGAACGCGCCTTGTAACATAAAATGTGTTAAACCCAATACATAACACTCCTCCCCTTAACTTCCTAACAAAAGGAACAAACATAGTCATCAAGGTGTGCCAGCCTTTTCCGCTCCCGCTGGGACCGTCGTGGTTCCTGTGCCCGAGTGGGTGACCCAGGAGGTTCCTCCGGTACCCGCAGTCTCAGTGGAGCGGTCAGCGAGGCCGGCTCCGAAGGGATCACTGCCAATGGAGCCCCTGAGGATTCCGGCTTGAAGTCGCCCTGCTGGGGTAACTCAATCACTGGCAACCCGTCTGGTTCACACCCTGGCTTGGGCACAGAATCTCCCAAAGTACCCATTTTTCTGTCCTCTGATTCCGCTTGAAGTTCTGTGTTCGGAGGTGCCCTGGCTCTGATCTGGTCGAGGTGTCTCTTCCAAACCAGTCCCCCCTCCAACCCTACCTCGTAGGAAACCAGACCTGTACAGAACCATAGGATTCAATAGGATTTAAGGTAGTCATGACTGACTTGTCCCATTGATCTCCATGGGTCTGCTCTAAGCATGGTTAGAGGTCAGAATTATGTTTTGGGCTGATTAATATTCCTTCACACATCATTTTATGAAACAAAACAAAAGGCATACATTTAATTAATCCTCGGTGAATCTGGTTTAAGCTTTAAAAGGTGAAAAACAGTAACACAGTGTGCTCTAGATGCTTGATTAAACACTGTAGTTGTTAAACTCAGAAGCAGGACCATCAATCAAATACACATCAAACATAACCTATGAAGCACAGCACACTATTATTTGTGTATCAGTGAATGATGGGGGGGTGGAACAGTCTCACCTTTGAGCATTTTTAAAGGTAAGGAGCTTTAAGGTGTGAAAGCAAACTGTCAGAAGTCTCATTAAAGCGTTATTTACTACCTGGAAATGAATTTTCATTGATCTTTTGAAACTATCGCTAACCACAAATGCATTAAAACTAAACAGTCTTCATTTACTGAGAAATAAATGTGTCAGCACAACTTTGACTTTTGTCCAATGCTTTTCCGGCATTTAATTCACTAGGGCTCAATGTTAAGCAGTTTATTGCTTGTTGTGCTAAAACACGTTAATTTAATTGAGAATATCCTGTAGTGGTGATTAAAATCTTTAAAATGTATACATAGTATTTAGTCTTACTGAGTATTCTAGTGATGCATATGCTTATTAAGTTTAATTCTTTCCTGCATTAAGTATACTTAAACAATTGTAACAAAGCAAGTCTACAAGGAGATGAATTTGGTTATTTGTGTTGATCTGGGTTACCATGAGATGCAATGGACTTTTGCAAAGTCAATATGCACTCGCTCCCATCTCAATCAATAAGTTCAATGTTCACATTTTTAAAAAGTTGGTTAATGGTTTCAAAGCATAATCTAATGAATAAATAATTGTACTTATTTTGTTATTTTCATGTTGGACATTTAAAATGCTATATGCATTTTATCCATGAGGCTAGGGATAAGACCAGTTATCCTGACCTGCTGACATCATGAACCAACCAACCACACACAGCTAAGTGGTAAGTCCATTTGAGTTAAATGTGGCTTGCTCCCCAATATAAGCAGTTATAGGACTGCAGTGTTACTGAAAGCAATGTCACTTTTCAACACTGAATACTTCCCCAAAATGCTCGGCCATCTTCTGCTTATTAATGGCGTTTCGATACGCTCTGGCTTCCATCACAGTGTTCCCTTGTGCCAGAAGCGGTTTAGTCATGGGGGCCACATGACATGGAAAGCTGTCTGTGGACAAACACCAGCTCCCTTGGCCTGAAAAGTGAGATGAGTGCCACACCCCATAGTCGCCTTTGATTGGACTTAACTGTCCAGGGGTCTTTTACTGTACCTTTACCTTTTACATCAAGAATAAATCATGGAGCTGGATATTATGTTCATAAGTGTCACAATTGTACAATTAAACTGGCCACATAATGACCCTAATTCCTCACTCTTAGGTTGTATGACCACCATGTTATGGTTTGCAGAATGGATACTACTGCTGTTGAACCAAGGAAGCACTGGTGCCATTAACTATCACTTTAACTTTAGTCAGATTTAGTTCCTACAAAGAACAGAACAGCTCATCTTGCTCTTCCTGTTGCAAAATATTTTCTCCAAAAAATGATTCGGTGGTATAGTATCTGCCTCGATCATGAGCATTCTCAGCCTTGCCAAATATCTCTTTAGATTCAAGCCAAATTTCATTTGACATCTTCATGTATATTTAAAGTGGTTATTAAGAGTGCTGAGAGTTGTTAGGAAACCCGTATTCCACTCACAAAGCTACAATTCTCAGAGTTCCCTGGAAAGAGGGATTGATTGTTAAACCACTCTGGGAACTGTAGTTCCTGTGAGGGGAATAAAGGTCTCCTAACAACTCTCAGCAGCCTTAACAAACTCCAGTTCCCATGATTCTCTGGGGAAAGCAATGACCGTTTGAAGTGGTGTAATATTGCTTTAAATGTGTAGTGCAGATGAAGCCTAATGTGTAGTGCAGATGAAGCCTATTTTGTTTACTATTAATTTGTTTACTATTGTTTACTATTCATGACTTTCCCCAAAAAATCCTGGGTGATTTAATTTGGTTAGGTTTCTAATGATTCTCTGGACTACAATTCCCATCATCCCTGGCCATTGCCATGCTTTCAGGGACTGATGGGAGTTGCCGTTCAGCAACACCTGGCGGGCCAAATGTTCCCCACACTTGGTATAGAGGCACCATATTTTCTTTCTTTCTTTTCAGTTTAATTTAATTACCATTCTGAAAATATGGTGACTGTTTCTTATGATGAAGAAGAATGAAATACACTTCCGTTGGCAGGCCAGCACAAACATCCTTTGGTCCTTTGAACCAGGATATCAGCTTTCAATTAAGGGAACAGAGAACAGTCAACATCTGTAAGAGCCAGCCTCCCTTCCTTACATTGCTACAATTTAAAATGGAAGCGAGAGAGGAAGTGCTGTATGGAGAGAGCTCAAATAGTCAATGCTAATGGTAGAAGTATAATCTGTATGCAGCTAATATAAACCAAAGTGGTTTATCGCCACGGTTGGTGATTTATGACTCACATTATGACTTTATTTTGAAATGGTTGTAATTAAAAATTAATGTGTGGTGAAAAGGAGAATACAGAACAAGGAACTGAGGCTCAAGGTTTATCCAAGACCATGCCATGATTTATACCTCACAATTCATCCAAAGGTTTGACTTAACGTCAAGAACACATAAATGCTACACAATGAGCCATAATATCCCATGAAGTCTTCCAAGGTGAGGCACATGTTTGTTCCAACTTACAGTGCCCTATACTGTTAATTTTTAAAAGGATTGAGTAGTTTATAGCAAAACTGAACCATTTATAAGAAATATTCTCAGCATTGATTAGTGACCTTTAGCAGCCAGTGAAAGAAGATCAGAACAGGGCACCACCCACATTCTATGGGGCAAGGTAACCTGCACTATTGATGCAGGCACAAAAAATGTTCTATCTTCTGTCATCACCGGCCAATCTCCATCCCTAGGATGGTATGGGAGAAGGTGATTCCTCAGATATCCTGGACCAAAGCCGAATTTATTATTGTTGGTTGTGTACTCCATGGGTGTAGTATGTAGTGCAGTGCACTGCCCCAATGTCAGTGGTTTGAGCTTAGAGTTTATAAACTCTAAATGCAGAATGATACATGGGGGGGGGGGGACGTCCTTACGATTATTGCTAATGCTACTGCTAACCAATTTCACAATACAGTACAAACAATACAAACAATGCATTATAAAAACAACTGAACAAAGGCATATAGAGAGCACTTGCACATATAAAACCATTTAAAATAAATTGAGATCCCTAGTGGGGTAAAAATTGGCACTTATAAGGCTTGTTGAAAAAGGAAATCCTCAAAATCCAGGCACTGAAAATACAGCAGAGATGCTGCTAGGTAGATAATGGGAGAGAATTGCAAAGGGTAGGTGGTTTGTGAGAAACAGGCCTTGGAAGATGGGATCTGCAAGTTGCTATCTCCTGCAGATCAGTTGGGCGTATAGTAAATCCAGTGCCAGAGTGCACATATAATGCCCTCACTGCCCAATCTATTATGTGGATGCAGGATATTGTCCCACTGAAGCAAAATGGAACAAGCACTCAATATATTTAAAATTATGTTTGTAACTGAAATATACTCAGAGTCAAGTGTGAATTTCATGCTGTTTATTCAGCTCACAGTAGCAATGAATGAAACTTCCCCCAAAACGTCTAGCTATATATACATTATTTACACAATGGGCCCCGCGTGATTGGCTAATTCCGGGCTGCTCCTGTAGGCCAATCAGGTTGCGGATTCACCTCCTCCAGAAGCCTTATTGGCTGCTCCTGCAGGCCAATCAAGTTGCTGATTCACTTCATCCAGGAGACTGATTGGCTTCTCCTGCAGGCCAATCAGGTCACTGATTCACTTCCACCTGGAGCTGGATTGGGTGGCTCCTGCGGACCAATCAAACTGCTGCATTCTGGATCCTATTGTTCTATGATTCAGCTCAGTACATAACAGAAACTAAGGCAGGAAGGCCCATATAAATAGTGACACTTTAGAAAGGCAAAGCTTCATTAATTAAACAGTTGCCTAATCAACCTCATCGCCCTTATATGGTTATGACTGTGCCAGTTTGGCAGAAAGTCTGTCTTTTTACAGTCTGGCCCTTTGCTAAAAAATGACATCTCCTGACATCCACATGAGGCTCATAGCTAAGTTCAAGTTAGCATGTTCTCAGTATATAAACATCCGATGGTGACGTGAGAGGAATTGTAGCTCAAGTAATTGCTTGCCATAAGCCAATGTTTCCTTTCAGAGCAAGCAACCGCAGGAAGTGGACATCGTGTTTCCAGTTTTAATTCCCAACCCCTTTAGATCTCTCTGGAAACTGTCCCTCACACACCCTTTGCTCTAAGATTCAATTAGCTTTCAAGTGAGTGAAGAGCCTGAATGAGGTTGTGATGGCCACTTTACCAAGTGCTGGAAGCATCGCAACAGCTCACAAACAAAGTAATTGAAATCTTAATGTGCAGAAAAATTACTTTTATAATGGTTGCCTTGAAGATTTATTTTTTTCCAAGTGTAATTAAAAAAAGTGGATTTAGAAATATGCCCGACAACCCAAAGGATTAAATATTAATAAAGTGCATAATTAATAAATGATACATCCCTTGATTACTAATGGGTTATTGACTCTAAAAGCCTAATGTTATAGAAAAGAAGAGCAAAGAAAGGCTTTGGGGAAAAACATATTCCACCTTCTATGGTAAACATGGAGACCTTTTCTTCTCAAGTCGCAACACCAATATCTGAACTATTGAAAAGGAAAACAAAGGAAGGAAGAAACATTTCATGAGCAATAGATAGGTCCTGAAAAAGTAAGGTCCTGCACAATGCTTGGAGTATAATTCTGTAGCAGTTCAACAGTGGTTCAGTGGCGGGTAATGACAATTACCTTGTCTCCACAGAGCCATTATTTGACAATAGAACATGTATCACTTCATCCTTGCTTAGTACAGTGGTACCTCAGGTTAAGAACTTAATTCGTTCTGGAAGTCCGTTCTTAACCTGAGGTACCACTTTAGCTAATGGGGCCTCCCGCTGCCGCCGCACCAGAAACGTCTGTAACCCGAGGTACCACTGTACAGGTTTTTTTTCCAAGATTGCATCAAAACTCATGGCCATTTTTAAAACTAGCGATCTTCCACTGAGGTTCCAAACCCAAATTAATGTACATAGCTGCATACCACATAACAGATGGCCACCTGCTCAGACGAGAAGAAGTCATTAATCCAACCTCCTTAAGAACATAAGGTGAGCAAAGGGAGAATCCAGCATCATATTCTCACAGGGGTCAACCAGATGACTAAGGGAAGCCAGCAGGTGGGAAATGAGCTTTTTTAAAATGTTTTATGCTTTAATATACTGCCCTGATATTTTATGACATGGCAGTATAGAAATTATTTTATAAGTATAAATAAATAAAGCAGCACTCTTTCCATGTGTGATTCCCAGTAACTGATGTTCAGGCATGTACTGCCTCTGACACTGAGGGCATGAGATAGACATAATGGCTAATAGCCATTAGGGGTCACTTCACATTTAAACGTGAACCTACATAATTCATAGTTTCCAAAACAAAACACGAGGGAAACACAGCCATTTGCGATTCTCCAAATCTTGCAATGCAGTTCTACAGCCAAGCAATGGCTACTAAAAAAAAAATGCACATACGTTTGTGACAACATCATACAACGATGCAATATATATCGGGGGGAACCGCTCTGCAATCCCCTATTAGGAGAAATTTGGCCTAAAATGCTGGCAAATTTTCATGATAACATTGTTTGTAAAAAGCAAACTGATGTTGAAATGTGATGAAATGAAGACTGGGAAAATGAAAAACTGAGAGAAACTGTAAGTGTCAGATTCACTCACCCCTGTTAGCCATGGATACTCTTCTCTGCCATAAATTTGTCTAACATTCCCCCTTTCTCTCCCTTTTGATAGAGAAGGAAAGTAGGATTTATTTCTCAGCTTTCAAAGCTGATTATTATTGCAGTGAAAACTAACGGAAACCACCCTGTGATCCTCAGATGAAAGGTGGTATATAAATTTAATAAATAAACAATAAAATAATAAAAATAAGGGTGTTAACATTTGCTTCCCTGGCTGCACCCCCGAGTACCAAATCAGATTTTTCAAGCTATGCATGGTAATCCAATAGGCTGATGATGCAATTCTAGTATGCACGCATTGCACACCTTTTAGTTTATGCATTTCCCAGTCCAGCAAGGGATTCCCACACTGATACTGACACAGTGAGACTCAATCAATCAATCAAGGCATTAAAGATTTTTAAAGTCAACTGTAAATGAAGTGCCGTATAAACTCTAAATAAACTCTAAATGGTAGTAGCTATAGTATCTGTGTTCTGTCACCTATTCCATTGATTTTAACCGGCTGCTTTTCATCTGTCTCTCTTTTCAAAAATTCAACCTTGAATTTTTAGTCTAAGTAATGAAATATCACAGAATACTAAAACATATTTTATATAGACAAGTGGGGAAGAAGAATGAGAAAGATATTCTTTATGCGCAGAAACAACAGCCAGTCATAGAGTCAGGGCTGCTAATAGGCCACAAGCAGCAGCAGAGCAGATGAGCAAGGAAGGATTCAGGAAACACTTCGACACCTCTGAAAAGCCCTACTATTTTCACACACAAATTGCTTGTGGAATTTCAGTGCAGCACTAATTGTTTACTCTTTTATCCTTTTATCCTTTTCCAATCTTTCCTATCTTTAAGGATAGGGCTCATGTAGTTCTTCTCACATACGCATCACCACCAGGGCCGCCTTACCCATAGGTGCTAGGAGTGCAGGGCACCCGGGTGCCAGGCTCTCAGGGGTGCCAGGCTGAGAGTCCAGGGACCAAGAGTTGAATCTGGAGAAGAGCCCGCCCGTCGATCAGAGTGTCGCAGTGGGCTCTTCCCTGGCTCTGCGCTGTGAGTTTGGGGGTGACCGAGCCAGCGAGATGCGGAGGTGGCCAGCTGGCTCTGCCCTCCTGCACACCTGGGGCTGGGCAACCGGGGAGGGGGGGCACCAGATGGATCTTTGCACCCTGGCGTTGCATATGCTTAAGACATCCCTGATCACCACAAGTTTTGTTCTTCCTTTTTTGGCTTTGCGATCCCTCCTTTCTCTTTTATTCTTGCTTTCTTTCCCTCTGTCTGGGCTCTCCCCACTCCCATGCTCCCAGCCGAGTTCTAGGAAAGGTAGCAGAACTGTTTTGGCTAGCTTGTCCTCCATGCTTCCGCTCCCATATCCCTCCAGGTTCCTTGTAGAGCATATCTGCCTTCTCTGTCATACACACACACACACCACAAACACAGAGTGGAAGAGGAAGCAGCACCTGGAGATGCTTCAGTGAGGCAAGAGTGGTCCCACATGCAGGGGTGTCCCATCTCATTTTACCACTTGAGGCAAAATGGGAATGCACCACCTCCTCCTTCCGCTGTGCTCCCCGCTGCTGCCAGAACCCACACCCTGGCTCGCGAACGTGGTAAGAGTAGGGGCATTCTGCAAGGCATTCCTCTTTCCCTTCTCTGCCCCAGAGTTGGGAAAATGTGTGGCAATGTGGCATGCCAGAATGCCTGAAATTCACTGAAATTTGATGGGGGGGTGTTCCACCAGCGGCAGAAGCAGTGGGGTGAGTGGGGCACTGCCTCTTGTGCTTTTGCCACCTGAGCTGAGTGCTTCAGACAGCCTCATTTTTGTGACGCCTTTGCCCACAGGCTCCACAGAGATGGATGAATTAGGCCAGGGGACAGGAGTTCTCCAACCCACCCTTAAAGACACCTGCAGATACTTGGTAAAGATGAGAACCTTATGTACAACTAGTTAAGTGATCTTCTGGGTCCAATGTGTTGGGAAAATGCTGCAGAAGGTTCCCTTTTTACCTACGGCGTGATAATTCTGTGTTCTGTTTTTCAGTCAGTTGCTTCAGAAAGGGACATTAATAGCGTCCACTTCAGGAGCAATTTAACCACAAGAAATAATTCTGTAAAATGCTGGTCATGGTTTTAAAATCAGATTCACGACTACTGGGGCATCTTCTTTTTGAGCTGACAGCAGTTACTGAAAAATATTTTGAACATGATGATAAATGTTCCAGCTCACAGCACTTTTAAAATTAAATTGTACTTACTTTCCAGAGATCATCACCTGTTTATTCGTACACCATCTGTCACAAAATTGTGCCCAAAGTGGCTCACAACTTATCTAGTTAAAGTATAACTTTTTAAAAATATAGAAGAAGAAGAAGAAGAAGAAGAAGAAGAAGAAGAAGAAGAAGAAGAGGAAAAAGAGTTTGGATTTGATATCCCGCCTTTCACTCCCCTTCAGGAGTCTCAAAGCGGCTAACATTCTCCTTTCTCTTCCTCCCCCACAACAAACACTCTGTGAGGTGGATGCGGCTGAGAGACTTCAGAGAAGTGTGACTGGCCCAAGGTCACCCAGCAGCTGCATGTGGAGGAGGCGGAGACGCGAACCCAGTTCACCAGATTACGAGACTACCGCTCTTAACCACTAGACCACACTGGCTCTCTATAAGAAATAACAATATAATTAATTAAAAAATCAATCCATACAACAGCGTTTAAAACAATGCAAATAAACTAACCTAATTTAGCAACTTAAAACAGAATGATGTCCAACACAGACAGAAGTAGTATACCAAACATCATCATGTTCCAGAAGATGCACTTCTATCTAATAGTTTGGAAAGGAGACAAAATCTTCAGACATCCAGGAACCCACCACATCTCTCATCTGGGATAGTGCAGACATTTCCACACTGGCTGTTACCCAGAGGGGTTTTATGCCCACCACTATTGTGGACTCTTACTCCATGCAGTGGCCAATAATATTCCTTCCACACTTTCCCACAGATTAGTAGAGAGATTTGGGGGGGGGGGGCATAAACAGAGGGATTACACTTGCTTTTGTGGAGATGCCTTGAAGTGACGGCCTTTATAGCCCCTTCTCCAAATTAAAGATAGTGGGTGTTTCAAAGAACATATAAAAAGAAATAAACAGTTTCAACATGGAACTGGTACCATGTTCTTAAAGAAACCAGCCGTACCGTAACAAACTGTTAACACTGTGATTCAAACACAGCTTTCAGAAATTTCAAGTTCCATTTCAAATTCAGGAGTAGCTCTGCCTATTCTGTGGGGTTTTGTTTACCTTATTAGAACAAAATGGTACAAGTGGGCCCACGTTTCTATTTCGTGAAGGGTAGAGAAAAATATTTCCACCACACTGGGCTCACTCTTTCACTTTATAGTATGTGTTTAGGATATTTATAGTGTGTGTTTCAGGTAACTTATTTCATCTAACGACTTTTATATGCCACTTGATTGTAAGAAAACCTCTAAACAGTGCAAGTAAGCAATTTCATTACTTTCAATTCATGGCTATGTTCCTTAATTCACCTCTCTTTGAAGGAGTTCTCTGTTTGAAGCAAAAGAAGGGAGAACAGGAGCGGTCTTCGTGTTGCCCATCCACAGTTAACACCTGGACAGCAGCTTAAACAGGCACCCAGGTCCCTTGGTTACAGTCCTCCCCGCTAGGGTGAGGTGCATTACATCTCTACTTATATTATTGCAAATAATTCCAAATTTGTGTATATACACACACACACACACACACACACACACACACATATATATGAATGAATTAGCATTTGCAAATTTCATGCAAACCCATGTCCTCTTTTGTTCTCTGTTTCTGTGATGTATTTCCTCTCCTGGGGTGATATGTAAATGGGCACCATAACCATCAGCTTCTGTTTAAGCTGGCCTTTTCAACCCACCATGGCAATGTTTGCCATGAACACCAATGTGTGGATAGTGTTTATAATTGCCGTAACTTTATGAATATTTTAGTTTTGCATTTGTTTTCATCACTGATGTAATTTTGCTGGTTAGCCTTTGTAGTACATTATCCTGGGCTCTGTTTGTGGAAGGCTGAATCATAAATATGTGCAACTATCATTCTTATTATTAATAATAATAATAATAATAAATAATAATCCTCCCATGGGGGAGACAGTTCTGCCCATGCAAATGGAAGTCTTCCATAGCTGTCTCCTTTGTTAAAATTACTAGGACTACCTTGCAAGCCAGAGAGCTGAATGCCCTAGGATTTCAGCAAATCACTAGATCACAGCAATTTTGTATTTTGTCCTCAGGGATACATTAGCAACATCCCTATAGGACTGCTTCTCATAAATGTAGCTGGTGTGTATTGCAATAACCCATGGTATGGCTTTTTTTCTTCATTATTCCCCAGTGGAATTTACCACTGTAGCTTTTCAGTAGCTTGTGGTTTGGAGGGATGTAGTCTGTATGCATTATGTACTAGCTTGCCTGTTTCTACCTAAATAGGTGGTCTGATTCTGGAAGATGAAACCCTCACTGCCAAATTGTTAAAACCTGTTAGGAAGGCACAAAAATAACTACAAACCTCAGAACAAACCTCAAACCAAAATCCACAGATTGGCCCAGAAACATTTCCAAGTCTTTTGTTTCAAATCTGAGGGGAATAAGGTTTCTGGATATTGGCAGGTTCTAGGTAAGAAACTGAAATTCCAGACTCTTTTGTCATGCATTGGATGCACAGTGGTTATAAATAACCAGAAACAAGACAAAACAAATATAATGTTCTGCTATACAGAGAAAAGAAGTAAGAAATGGAAGAGTCTCAGTATTATATTACAAGTAATATAGAGAACAGAAAATTGGGCCTCACAGCATAGCAACTAGGAGGTGAATTTATTTAAAAAAACACTTAAAACTACATTTTGGCTCAAAGCATAGTTTTCATAGGTTTTGTGATCAGATGTTAAAAGTGATGGATCATTTAATAGAGTAACCACTGAAAATTCTCCAGGTTACTGCTGTACCAAGTCCGCTGAAGCAAGTCTTTTTAAATGGAGCAATGGGCCATTTTCTTTGCTCTGATATTTGCTTTTGCATGAATTTGCCCTTTGAATTCTCCATTCAACAAGAAAACAACATCAGAATGTGTGTTCATTCACATGTACGTAAATAGATAGATGATATAGATAGATAGATGATAGATAGATATATGATGGTAGATAGATGATAGATAGATAGATAGATAGATAGATAGATAGATAGATGATAGATAGATAGATAGATGATAGATAGATAGATAGATAGATAGATAGATAGATAAAGGTAAAGGTACCCCTGACCAACAGGTCCAGTCGTGACCGACTCTGGAGTTGCACGCTCATCTTGCTCAAGAGTCCAGGAGCCGGCGCTTGTCCGAAGACAGCTTCTGGGTCACGTGGCCAGCGTGACTAAGCCGCAGCTGGCGAGCTAGCACCAGCGCAGCACACGGAAACGCCGTTTACCTTCCCGCTGGGGAGCGGTCCCTATTTATCTACTCGCACTTTGAGGTGCTTTCGAACTGCTAGGTGGGCAGGAGCTGGGACCGAGCAACAGGAGCTCACCCCATCACGGGGATTCGAACCGCCGACCTTTCGATCAGCAAGTCCTAGGCTCTGTGGTTTAACCCACAGCGCCACCCGCGTCCCTCCAGATAGATAGATGATAGATAGATAGATAGATAGATAGATAGATGAATCAAGTTACTCATGGGTAATATTGCCCAGTCCACAAAACTGAGGATCTAGGCCCGTTCTTGTAAGGAATACATTCAAACAGAACTTTCAGCACAGAACAACCCAGCAGCAGAATGCATCTTCATAGCCTTGCATAATCTTCTCCATTCACTTAGCTCTGATGCTCAATCTCAGCAAGGGAACTTTGCCCTGAGTTGTCAGTTAGGTCTATGGCATACAAACTTTCTGCTTTTAGGGAATACATTTTGATTTGTCTGCTCTGCCACAAGATCCATGTGCACTGTAGAAAATTCTGGAGCATGTCGTAGGGCAGGGGTTGCCAATGTGATGCTCCCAAATGTTGTGGGCTACAACTCTCGTAATCCCAGACCATTGGCCATACTGGCTGGAGCTAATGGGAGCCAGATCCCAACAATAGCACCATGTTGGCTACCCCTTTTCTAGGGTGTAGAGTCAGTGTAACCAAGAGCACATATTTGGCCTCATTGGTGCCTCAACACTCTCCTCCATGATGGTGAAGGTTTGAAAACCAAGTTCTAGAAGGAATAGTTGATATGGCGGCAAGGACTCTTTTAGCCCAGAAATGGAAACAACAAGAAGAGTGGCAGACAAAAATGATGGACTGTGTACAGTTGGTGAAATTGACCGGGAAGATCCAAAACTAACAGGATCAAGCATTCCAAAAGGACTGGAGTAAAATTATATTATATTTGAAAGAACATTGTAAGCAATTAACAACACTAGCAGGGTTGTAAGAAACCTTGTAATGATAAGATTTGTACCCTTTTACTGTTATTGAAAGTTAAGAGACTAGAAAGGGATAGTGTAAAAGGAAGAATAGCAAATGCTAGGAAGAAAAGATTTAAATTGGGAAACCATGAAGCGGGAAGGAGGGAAGTCGATGCTCAGTAGAGCAGTATATAAAGTTAATTGTTAAGATTATGTTTATTTGTAAAAAATGGAAAAGCAATAAAAATATGCTAGAAGGAATAGTTGAAAGAGCCAAGTATGTACTCACATATTAATCTACAGAGCTATCTGTAGTAATTTAAATCATATTTTTTTCCATCGGCTTCCTTCTTAAGGAGGAGATAATTCATTGCTGGCAGGCATGTGGAATTCCTTCTTAGTGAACTTCCAAACATGTGGTTTCTGAAACACCTTTTAGCCACTTCAACTTATCAACAACATTAAGTAGATGGTGATACATCCATGAGCAACACAGCAAACAAAATGGGTTTCAGTAAAAAAGAAAAGAAAAAAGTGTGACTGTGGGCCAACAGAGCATGCCATTTCATTACCATTTTATCCCACTTTTACAGCTTGTAAAAGCTCAGTATCTAAGAAACAGCAAAAATAACAAAACTTTAAAGCACTTCAATCAAACAGCTCAGCGCATAGAAACCTACAGACTAAAGTTGTATGCTAACCCCACTGCCTTATAGAAGGCAAGGTTAGGTTTGAACTTTGCCTGCATTCATGCATTGTAATGCCATTTCAGTTTTGTCCCTCACTTTCTAACTTCATTTCAATATAATATAATATCTATCTATATCACATAGGAGTTGAAAACAAAAACAACTGGACCTGAAAGACCTACATTGGCTGCCAGTATGTTTCCGAGCACAATTCAAAGTGTTGGTGTTGACCTTTAAAGCCCTAAACGGCCTCAGCCTGGTATACCTGAAGGAGTGTCTCCACTTCCATCATTCGGCCCAGACACTGAGGTCCATTGCGAGAAGTGATGTTACAGGGAACCAGACAGAGGGCCTTCTCGGTGGTGGCACCCACCCTGTGGAACGCCCTCCCATCAGATGTCAAGGAAATAAACAACTAACTGACTGAAGGCATCCGTGTTTAGGGAAGTTTTTAATGTGCAATGTTTTATTCTGTTTTTAATCTGTTGGTAGCCACCCAGAGTGGCTGGGGAAACCTGATGGGCAGGGTATAAATAATAAGTTGTTGTTGTTGTTGTTGTTACTACTACCACCATATTCCCAACAAATAAAGCACAAATGAAAAGGTGTCTAGAGAAGGTGACAAAACACAGAACACTAAGAGCAGGCACTCAGAGTAGGTAATCCTAAGCAGCAACAGAACCAAAGGTGTGTTTTGAAAGGTATGTGTTAAATTGCTGGTAGAAGCGGGGCTTGGAATGAGCAGAGTGTCCCCTCTGCTCAGCTCTCCTGGCTAAGGGGACTGGCCACAGAACATACAGGCAAGCAGAAGTCCCTAGCAGAGAACCCTAAGACTGGGCATTCTGGGCTGAGAGGGAGTGGGGTTGAGTGGTTCCGCTCTTATCAAAATTAAAGTTCTAGCCCTCCTTGTTACAGAGGAATCCCAGAATGCACAAAGCAAACAATTCAAAGTCACTTATATTCCTGTATCTTATGATTTATAGCTTAGTCTTATAGCTTCTGTGGTGTTAATTTCTGCCTAGATGGAAACTTTTGGAGATTCTAAACTATCTATCGATCTATCTATCTATCTATCTATCTATCTATCTATCTATTTGAATTTATATACTACCCTATACCTGGAGGTCTCTGGGTTGTTCGCAGAACAAAATCATTTATGTACAGAATCTTAATCACCTGCCACCATCAAGGAGGGTTGCAGCCTAAATTCTGGATCCAGAATTGGCACCGGAAACCCTATATTTAGGATTCTGCTTTCGATTGGCCATTTTCACATAAAGACAAGCAGTGAAGCAAATTTCCTGCTTGGGAAAAAATAATAAGTATACAATATCTTTTAGATTAGCAAAGTAAATTGTGGTAGGAGCTGTCTCAGGGTGCTGTCACATATTCCCTATTCATTTTCTTACACACCACATGCAAAGCTGCTTTCCAGATTCTAATCCTCACAAACCTGCATGTTCCTTACTTTGGGGTTTTTTAGAAATGTGATTTATGTTCTTTATCATATTATGTCCTTTATGCAGCGCTGAGTACAACCTGATCCTATTTTTGAAAACAGAGGTTGCAAAACATGCAATAAAATGACTCCAGTTTAATTGCTTTACAAGTGAACTTCAAAACTAACTTTATCCCATGTATTTTTTTCCCTTATTTGTAAGATATTTAGTTGAGAAATTCATTATTCATCCAGAGGCTAGGGTTGGGGGGAGGGAGAGAAGTATGTGGCCCTGTGCTCTTCATACTAATCTCAGAATGACACCAAAAGGCCAAGAGAAGAAATACAGGCACAAAATATACATTTTCTATTGTTGCGGATATGATTCCACAAGGAACTGGGAAAGCTTCTCAGCTCATATCTAAAAAAATATATTAGATATATATTATTTTATGTGGTAGAACATACTCTTTGGTACCCCCCAATAACATTAGGCAGCTACTTTTACTGTGTTATTTTCAATGCTTCTTTTAAAAAACACCCTTTTTTTTGCTTTCAAGAAGCTCACCCAGGCATGCAATGCTAACGTGAGATTTTATACATATATTATGGTGTGTGTTAGGAGTGTTAGGAGTGTTAGGGGAGGGGCAATATATCTGGTGATGGACACATGATGCTCTTTCTGGGTAGCTTGTCCACCTTTGGTCCCTACCCTGCACTCAGCTCTCACCTGTGGCTCCTAGAAGCTGTCTGCATGTGACAGCAGCCACACCCCAGGTAAATGGCTTGGACTGGTTGGCTAAATCAGGTGAGGGTAGCTAGTGAATAGCCTGATCATTCTGAACTGGGGGCGGGGAGAGAGCTGGGCCCTAGCAGTTGGCACTTCTGCTGGTGTGTTTGCACCACACTGATCTCCCCACTGCCTTGCTCCTCCTCCTCAGCCTCCCAGTATTTCACAGTGATAGTAGTAACAGAAGGCCAGGTATGCAGTCCTGTCCCACCACCCACTATTGACTATTTGGGTAGTGATGCTCTAGGACATCAGCTCATAAGATTAAGTTTTGGATAAGAGGGGCTTAATTTACTGCTGGAGATTGGCAAATATATCCTCTATTAGGGGAGTTTTAGGGAAATGGTCCTCAGCGAGTTATGAAAAATGTGGAATCTGTTCTGGAAGGTGAGAGCAATTTGAGGGAAAGAGTGTGTTTTCCTTTTCCTGTCCCCATTTCTGGTGGGGATAATTTAATCAAGATGTCTACGTGTGAGAAAATACTGGTTTGGGTGGGGGGGACACACACAGTTACATTGAGACACATGGAGCTTTGGGGGCTCTCTAAACAGCACATTGGGATGCTGGGATATTGGGATCCCTCTGGAGATCTGATGAGGGGAGCAGTGCAGGTAAGTATGCCTCCACCTGTGCCTAACCTGTATTTGTGAATACTTCAATATTGCAAAACCCCAATAACACTCGGGTGTCTTACTTCCAAAAGACACCAAACCTGGGTAAGTGCTGCATCCCTGGAACTACTCGCCACTTGCAGCAGTGGAGTTCATGCAGCAGTCTAAATGAACTATCAGCCTAAGACCATTAATGAGTACTTCATTGTACTGAATCTTATAATCAAGTTATAATCCAATGCAAGATGTCATTGGGAGAAATTATTCTCCAAAGAATAAATCCACCATGAATAAGTTAATACCAAATCAATGATAAAATGATAAAAAAGAGTAAAAGTAAAAAGAAGGCAGTAAATTCAAGGAAAGTTAACACCAATTTAAAATATGCCAAAACCAGGCAGCTGTCAACTCAGAAAGGATCTAAAGTTGAAGGCCTTTGCTTGATTCATTGTTATTTAAAGCCTACAGGAAATTAAACCAGAAAAGGTATACTCAAAAAACATTAATAAAAGCATGGACATTCAGAATTATGGAAGAAAGCCATTTTTCCTGCTGCAGAGGGCTTTCTGAACTCTTCAGGTTAGGATTTAAGTGCTTCCTTAAATTTCGCTTGTTGAAATAAACGGGTTTTCAAAATTCCTTAACACTGGCTGCATATTCTCCTACTGTGGCACTGTAGGATTGCAAAGTGGTCTCTCCAACTTGCTTTGTTGGCTGCAAGTTCTTCCTATTTACTATCTCTTTAATCTAAATAGGATAGTGTCAGCATGGCACACCAGCTTGGTCCATTCATTATGGACCCCAGAATTTATATATGTTCACCTGTGAAGTAACTGGGTGGCCTCATTTGGGTGGCAAATAACCCATCTGTAAGAGGATGTAGAAATCAGAGCTCTAGTGTTATCAGTCTTTTTAAAATAGGCTTACCTATTCCCTTATTACAAATGCGCATACTTAGACATGCCCAGAGGACGAGCTGACTGTGTTAGTCTGCTTCAGAATAAACACCTTGTGGCACCTGAAAGACTAACAACTTCGTTAAAGCATCCGTTTCTGTGGACTAGCATCCACTTCATCAAATGCATGAAATATTATCCTAAATTACTTTAAGCCAACATTTCATGCATCTGATGAAGCGGACCCTATCATCTCAAGACTCATGGCTGTTTACACTTTGACATGACTTCGTAAGAGCTAATGTAGCATAATGTTTAAGCAGGGTTGCCAACCTTTGGACCTGCCATTGCTCTTAGATGCTTAACAGCAGCTTGACTTACCACCATTATCACACTGTACTAATCTGCTTCTCTCTCTCTCTCTCTCTCTCTCTCTCTCTCTCACACACACACACACACACACACACACACACCCTACCTGCTTTACAGGATTGTTGTAAGTACTGAAATAACATACTGTATGTCAAGTTAGTGCTTTTGGCTACACGCTGAAATGCTACAAAGTATTATCATTAGAACACCTGCAACTATTAAAATAATCCCTCTGCATGGTTGAATCTGAACCAAGGTTCATTAAGTCCCAGAAGCTTACTGCCATAGCTATGCTCAGATGCATGTGACATGTTATTTTAAAAAGAGTGCTCCTGATCATGTGCAGAATTCTTTTCACCTATCCTGTAGCAACTGCAGCCAAGCCTTACAGGTTTACACTTAGGGAGGAATGCTGCTTGAACCAGTCATAGGAGGTGATTATTGGATAAAGTTGAGCCTTTTCACCTGTCTTTTCAGGAAATAAATTCTGAAGCTTTGCTTGGATTCTTCTGTCCTTTATGTAGCTTCCTTCAGATGATAAATCATTTTCATGATTGATGTCAATAACTTTGCAGCAGCCTTTATCTGCATTTACATTTCAAACACACTGAGAATGTATGTATCAGGATGTGAATGTGCCCTTGACAATAAAGTCATTTCAATCAAAAACTGGAATAGAAACATTTAAGGAAGTTTTGATCATTTGTTTTAAGAATAATTTTTAACAATCAGCTTAGTGTACATTGTAGCAGAGTGAGTCATAAGGGGAATTAAGTTACCTCCAAAGTAAAGAGCTTTTTGTTTCATATTTACATTAATAAATCAAATTCAGAGTACTTTGCAGCAAAGCCATCACTATTTTGTGAATTAATTATGGCAATCCAAAGACCAGCTAAAGATTAAGTGGTTGGTACTTATGTAGAATTGGAGGTGGGAAAAATACCCTTTTCCTCTTAATACAATTAGTTATTAGCACAGAACCAATTTATCCTTTAATTTTGCAGTTACCTATTTGTCGGGGGGGGGGGGGAAGACACAGAAAATCAATACTTTAGGTGATGCTATTTTAATGTGGCCTCGTGCATATGGCCTCCCTTTCTTCTGTACAGAACTCCTGAAACATCAGTGGGTTTCTGTAAATTCTGTCTCAATATACATAAAGTACAGGCTGTCAAATGCTGCTGTTGTCTAATGGCTGCTTCACAGTTATGCAATGGAGAAGACATCTTTGCATCTTCTTGGGTGTGAGGCAGGGAATCATAGCCAGTGCCAGTACCCAAGTCTGCATGATATGCTCAATTGAAAGCATGCTTATTGTGCATGTCCATGTGCTTATACACATTATAAGGTCACATAAACACAAGCCCTGCCCTCCTTATATCATAATTTCAGCACAAGTGGTTCAGAAACCACTTGCTCTAGCAAAGTCAATACACTAAATAACCAGGAAACGATTATTTTCCTATATGATTTCAATATTTGGAGCAACCAATCTATAATAAAATGTACCTTTCTCAGCTGCTATCTCAGCAGTATGTAACAACGATTTGAGCATTTCAAACCAAATGTTATGGTGGCAGCCACAAAGAATTGAACACGTTTTAACAAATAATTCATTCCAAATGCATTCTGTAGCCTTTGAAGAGAAATGTTTAAGCATTCACTTATCTTGAAATAATTAAAAGATCATCAGTTTCCTGACAGGGAACTGATATGGTTTAATTACATTCTATAAAAGTATTGAACAGACTATCAGAGGGAAACCAAACTGCTGAGCATGGATATCATCTTTATAATGTCCATTGAATTGCCAAGATAGATATGAAAACAATTGAGGATAGATATTTATGAACACAGGATTAGTGTAGGGATAGTGGTTTTTAAGAGGGCATATCTGCATTAGATATGGGCAGTGCCAAGGAGCAGTTTTTACAGAGCTCCCAAATGCCAGCACACTGCTAGTTGACTCACTTTCTCCTGCCATAGATTTAGACTAGCCTACCCCTTGCCTGGTGCACCCAGGCAGCATGACCAGTGGTCAAGGATGATGGAAGTGAAGAGAGAGTTGAGGTGTGCTTTTCTTACCTACTGCCCTGGCAACCAATCTGCTTTTGAGAACAATTCAGAGTATTTGTGAATACCTTTAAAGGATGGAGAAACTTTTCCCATTCTTCCTGGGGTGGCTTCCAAGGGCAATATGCCAACAGTGGCAGTACCCTCCAACATTTCTCTGATGAAAATAGGGACGTCCTATTCCATCATCATCATAATTTTATTATTTATTCCCCGCCCATCTGACTGGGTTTCCCCAGCCACTCGGGGCAGCTTCCAACAAACATTCGAAAACTTCCCTATACAGGGCCCTGGGGTTATATAACTCAACAGCTTCCAACATTTCTCTGATGAAAATAGGGATGTCCGCGGGTGGTGCTGTGGGTTTAACCACAGAGCCTAGGGCTTGCCGATCAGAAGGTCGGCAGTTCGAATCCCCGTAATGGGGTGAGCTCCTGTTGCTTGCTCCCTGCTCCTGCCAACCTACCAGTTTGAAAGCACATCAAAGTGCAAGTAGATAAATAGGTACCGCTCCGGCAGGAAGGTAAACGGCGTTTCCGCGCGCTGCTCTGATTGGCCACATGACCCGCAAGCTGTACGCTGGCTCCCTCAGCCAATAAAGCGAGATGAGCGCCGCAACGCCCCCCCCCCCAGTCGGTCACGACTGGACCTAATGGTCAGGGATCCCCTTTACCTTTACCCTAAGGAGAAGCAGGACATTCTGGGATCAAATCAGAAACCAGGACGGTTTCTTTAAATCTGGGACTGTCCCTGGAAATTTGGGACACTTGGAGGGTCTGGACTGGGCCAGGGCTAAAGTGTGCAGAGCAGCAAATACAAGTGTCACCTTTTTGCCACAGGCAACTTTCTACGCACACAGTCCTCTAGCCTCCATCCTGACCAACTTAGTCTCCGAGCTAAGAAAGCATGACTCGGTTAGGCAGGCTGCAGACCCTCTTCCTTTACAAATTAAGCACTACCGCCCTCCATTTCCTCCCCTCCTCATTCTCCACCTCCTCAAGTATGATGCCTTTCATGTCTCTTCCTGTGCATCTTTCGGGATTTTGACATCAAAGAGGAAAACTTCCTAGAAGTGTTTAAACTTCAAAGGGCTTGACTGCTATTTCTGGCCTCAAAGCCCCAACTGTAGACACATTTTGGTCTTACTGAGGCCAAGACACTAATGCAGACAGTGGCACTGCTGGGGAGGTGCTAGGACAGGCCTCTGTTGAAAGGTCAGAGTCAGAGAGTGAGAAATAAAGAGAACTGTAACTCTGCCCTTTAAGCCTTTTATGCTCTGGATTACTTATTGCAGCTACAGTTTCCAGAAACTATGTAATGTTAGCTAATGCTGCTATAAATGGCTTTATTTGCCATGTTGTTTCTCAAAAAATATTTTCTTTTTTAATGGGTCTGGGCATTTCTGAGAAGAGGCCCCGTACCTGTTTCACCCAAAGTACCTGGTGCATTCACAGCAATGATAGCAGGCCATTTCCGCCTAGCTTGCTTGCTTGCTTATTTATTTATTTATTTATTTATTTCTAAAATGTATATGTCCCCTTTCAGGGCAAAACACTCTCAAGGCATCTTAGATTTTAAATAATAATAATAATAATACACAATATCAATAGAAGTTGGATAGACTACATTTCTATTGTACTCGGAATTTTTTGACAATCCTTATCAACAGAGGTTGAATTCTTCAAGAATCTTTATTCTGAAATCCCATTGTGAAAATTGTGATAAGCACCTCATGAAAAGTAGTTTTCGCATTGGTGCAATCAGCAATATGGATAAGCAGCAAAGTTTTGACTTCTGAAATACGGATAAATATCAGTCTCCAAGAAGAGATCTCTAAAAAGGAAGCATGATCACTGTTTGTTTTGACACCAAGACTCACTAATCCATATGGGCAAATCTTGTTGGCTGTTGTGTGCTTCAAGTTTGCATTCAGCCTTATGGAAAATAACACCAGATTGTGGTTGGTGGTTATTTGCAGACTTTGTCATTTTGCTTACTGACCATACATTCCCATTGATCAATTCTAAATTGGATTATTGTAAGGTTTAAAAGCGCCTCAACAGCAGAAAGTGGCTGGAGTGGCTGGAAAAGAGGAGATGGATAGCAGAATAAACAGTGAAAGTGACAAGATTGGAGACTGAATTGATCACTGTCAGCGAGTTAGTGGTCAGCTGTCTGACCTTTGGTGCCCAAATGAAACATCGAAATAATGTTTAGACAAACACATTTGATTTTTGAGGTAATGGGTATGTCAACCAAATGACAAACCTTAGAAAGGTCAAAAGAATAGACATTTTTCAGACTTTTCTCAAACGTTAATTGTTCATTTTGGGAAGCAGTGCATTTCTGGACTAGACAGGGAGAAAAGTTCACTTGTGTACACGCTGCAAATTGTTCTATAACAGCAAAAGCAACACAGTAAAAGTAGCCCCTGTAACCAAGATTTCCTGAAGTTATATTACATTACAGATAGGACTGACAACCAATTAAAGACTTTTAAATTGATAAACTCTTTGGCTTTTGAGCATTGAATCAATTACATTTAAATAGGTTCTCATCTTGTGAAATTTCAGCAATGATGCCTTTTGATTCAATAGTCCTGATCCTGCTCGGGAGTCTCAGTGGTGGCGATTTACACACACACACACACACACACACACACATGTTCATTGCTTTTATGGAATTGCATCACATTTGGTTTGGTCCTTTGTAGGGATGAAGGAAAAATTCAGTTAGGGTTGGCACTGTAATGTGAAAGTCCTGAAACACAGCTCTCCTTCAAAAAATAAGGAGGGAGCTGCTGGATCAGACCAAGGGCTCATCTAGTCCAGCAGCCTGTTCTCACAAGGACCAACCAGATGTCTGTGGGCTAAAAAATGTTGTGCGAAAGAGTAAATAAAAATGTGCAATGTTAACATGTAATTTTATTACGTATGGTTGTTATTTATGCATGGCATGAAGAGAGTGGATAGATAAAAATAAAATACTTCCTCTCTCATAACACTAGAATCCATGGACATCCAATGAATTTGAATGTTGGAAGACACAGGACAGATAAAAAAAAGTACTTCTTCACACACCACATAGTTAAATTATGGCACTTGGTCCCACAGGAAGCAGTGATATTTTTTAAATTTTTCTTTATTTTTTACCAACAACCAAAACCCAACACTGAACCCCCCCCCCAGGCAGCTGATACATTGAGTATTGTTGTTGTTTAGTCGTTTAGTCGTGTCTGACTCTTCGTGACCCCATGGACCAGAGCACGCCAGGCACTCCTGTCTTCCACAGCCTCCCACAGTTTGGTCAAACTCATGCTGGTAGCTTCGAGAACACTGTCCAACCATCTTGTCCTCTGTCGTCCCCTTCTCCTTGTGCTCCTTGTGATCTTTCCCAACATCAGGGACTTTTCCAGGGAGTCTTCTCTTCTTGTGAGGTGGCCAAAGTATTGGAGCCTCAGCTTCACGATCTCTCTTTCCAGTGAGCACTCAGGGCTGATTTCCTTAAGAATGGATATGTTTGATCTTCTTGCAGTCCATGGGACTCTCAAGAGTCTCCTCCAGCACCATAATTCAAAAACATCAATTCTTCGGCGATCAGCCTTCTTGATGGTCCAGCTCGTGAGAGCTTCCATATATCACTACTGGGTAAACCATAGCTTTAACTATACGGACCTTTGTTGGCAAGGTGATGTCTCAGAGACGGCAGAGACATTGAGTATACATAATCAATACTAACATATTCAAATTGACCATATGTACAATTCTATATACATTAACACTCCTCGCTCCACAAGGTTTATTTAACTTTTAACATTTTAATTGCCCCAAATTGTTCAAATCTACCCAAATAATTCAATAGCTTCTCAAACCAATCCTCCTCTTTCTCACTGACCTTAAACCCTTTCATTCTGTGTATCTTCACAGTTAGATATTCTAAAATTATAACATTATAAAAAAATTCCTACATTGGTTCACCCCTAGCTCTTCTGAATTTTTCCAATTACTTGCTATAACATGTCTGGCTGCAGTTACCATCAATTTTACCCATTTACATTCCTCTTTTGTTTTTAACTTGGTGCTACTCAGTCTAATAAGAACCATTAATTTAGATATTTCCACCTTCCTACCCACAATTTCTGATAGTTCCACAGGAAGCAGTGATGACCACCAGCCAGAGGCACCAGATTACCCCGAAGAGCCAGCCACAGAAGTTGTGACACATGGTGTGTGGTGGGCCCCCTCATGAAGTGGGCCCGGCTCCTTTCCAACAAAAATTGAGGGGGCCGAAGCCACGTCAGTCCCCTAGAGTTGGCATGCCCACCACCAACCTAGATGGTTTTAATAGAGGATTAGATGAATTCATGGAGGAGAGGGCTAACAGTTCATCCAGAAACTGGTTATTAGTGTCTTAAAGTAAATAAAAAACATTTCACATAAATCAGAAGTGTCATTTGGAAGAACCAAAGACCAAAATGATAAGCACTTTCTGTTCACTGAAAAATACTCCAGAAATTGCTAATTATAAGGAAGCATGCTGATGCTAATCTTTGCTTTATTATGCTGGTCATGGACAATATATGTGTAGATACATAAGCTCTGTATTGATTACTACCTGCCCATATAGCAACTGGTATGTAGAAACCTATAGTGTAATATGACCAGAAGTATTGATTTGGGGAAAGTTAATATTATTAAAAGACTGTTGCATTAATCTCTTCCCTGTATTTTAGGATAGAATTGGGAGGGGGCTGAAGGGGGGTAAGGAGAGCTCAGCAATAGAAAATCAATAAAGCAAATACTCTGGTTATGACAGCAGAGCCTGCAAACCTCCATTTACTGAAGCAGTTTCACATTATGTTAAGTGAAGGACATCATGGTGAACATGGACGACTGAGAGAAAATGAATGACAGGATACGTATTGTAGATCAACATGTGGCTGAGGAGTTCTGTATGAATCCATTAAAATTTGAAATTCTGTCCCGTGCTGTTCTTTGCAAACAGACTGCAAAGAAAAATTAAAAGGAAAAAGAAATTTGATAAGGAAAGCTGGTGCAGTCAGATCCTGGCCATCAGATCCTGACCTAACAGTGCAGAATATTCCAGAATGAGCATGTCTCCCTGTCAACTGTTTCCTTGGGAAGTCATCTATATGCAGACAAGCACGTACACAATAAATAGGCTTTTTGACATGTATTGCAAAATGGACATGTAAAAAAACAACAACAACCCTACAAGTGATTGTATGAATCACATTGATGGCAAAAACTAATTAATAAAAGAACACTTATGTTCTCACTCTCCTAATCTCAAATAAAAAAACCCCACCACACAAACACATACATTAATTGAATTTTAGCCAATCATCATAGTAGGGGAAAGCAGGAAATGAGTGTCTCATGGCCTGAGTCATAAATAATTTATATTAAAAAGTAATAAAACGCCATCCTTCTTCCTGCAGTGCAGATGAACAAGAGCCTAAGTGTATAGTAAAGACATGCTAATTGCCAGCAAATTAATTTCCAGTGGAGATTAAGAGGGGCAGCACTCATCAAAGACATTTTGTCAGTATTTAAGAATTAATGTTAAACAGGGTTTTATACAAATTTTGAAACAGAAAATTAACTGTAGTTATATATGTACAAGTTATATACCATTCATAATCCTTTCTCATTACTTACTGACCTGTCTTTCATCATCATGCAGCAATGAGCTTACTAACTGGGACCAACCAAGTGAAGCAAAACACACCAGTCGTGAAACAACAGCACTTGCTCTTTCTGGGCACAATTAAAGGTACTGTTTTTCACCAATAAAGCCTCAAAATGTTGGGTTCTGGACACTTGAGTCCAAACTCCTCCAACTTGAACCTGCCCAAGCTTTAATTATTCCCTTGTTGGCCTTTATCTGGGTTTTGCCAGCAGGCAAAGACATTTTGCTGCCACACACTCGCAACTAAGTCAAGGTGTGGAGTACTAAGGCTGGCCAAGTTATTTGGGGGCCTGAGGCAGAAAATCCCACAAGTGCCTCTTCCACTGCTTGGTAGTAAAAATACAGTAATATGAAATTAAATAGCGATTTGCCATCCTTTCATGACATCCCAAATCAGCTAGGGGTGGCACACATATACAGTATAGCTCCCATGAAGTTACAGACTGGAAGTGTTGCGTTTGAAAAAGGGCATCCATGGCCTAATGCTACAAATCATGCCTTTCTCACATGAGTTAAACACTGCTGGCGTGACAAGGAAGACCCAGTTTCCACAATGAAAGGTGCCTGAAACAAATACATGTGCCAAATGGCAGCCTCAGCAAGGGCCTTATGCAACACAGGACTTCTTTTATATGAAGACACAATGCACCAAATCTCCCTCCAAGCTACACACACACATAGTCCACATGATCCATCATGCCAGAGTGACAGAAATCTGCAATAAGTCCTTATGATTCCAGAACACACTTTACAGACTATGTTGTAGGAAACCCTGGAGTTCCTTGAACACTTATCAGGCACTCTTCGGCAGAGGGGGGGAAAACAATAATGGCAGGTGGGAAACTGGTTCATTTATTTTGTCTGCCATGCACAGCAGTAGAGATGTTTTTGTTGGAGAGACAGGTTTGGGAGAGAGGTCCTTACTCTCTCATAGCAGAGTTAGCACAATGGTGATTGCTCCAAGCACATTAAAACTTGATTAGATTTGCATCTGCCCTCATCCACCTTTAAACAAATGTTCCCCATGAAAATACATAGGCTAGCATAAATCACAGACACTTAGCTTTGCAAATAAGTGAATGTTTTGCTCACAGAGTTTCCAGAAGCAAACAAGTTTCCTACAAGGATGAAAAAAGGTTCCTAATGACTTAAAAAAGAAAAGTATTTGGTTCCCTTACAAAAAGCATCACACAATCTTTGGGTTAGCAAAGATGCAGGCTGTTGAGAGATTCAAGTCACTTGCAGTATTTTAGAGAGATTCAGTTCACTTGCAGTATTTGCTGAGTTGGGAGCCAAGCCACATGGCTCCTTCTTATTCTAGGAAGCACAAAGAGAAAAAGATTGACAAGAGGGTGGGGACAGAGGCTGCTGAGAGCTGGCTAAGCCACACACACTCTGGTAACATGAGCTCACGTTAACTCTTTCATGCATGCAAGTGTAAATCAGTAGCTGTATTTTAAAACAGGGGTGGGTGGTGTGTTTTGGGATGCACAGTCAGTGAGGTCTTGTGGACTATAAAAAGGAAAAGCAGCACCTAAGATAGGAGTGTGCCACATAATCCTCTTGAACATGCAGGAACTCCATAGCAGATGCTCACTGGTACCACTGCAGAGAAGCTAAGTTAGAAAGTCTTTCTGAAGACAGAATGAATGGATGACATTGCTTAGGACAGAAAATGCAGAAACCCCCCCCCCCCTTGTTTTATACTATTTTAACTTTATTATGTTTTTGTGTTTTTTTTAGAAAGAGCAGAAAGCTTGTCTAAAAATAATATGTCACAGTGGGATGTGG
The DNA here is from genome assembly GCF_964106645.2 of Podarcis pityusensis. Classification (NCBI taxonomy): domain Eukaryota; kingdom Metazoa; phylum Chordata; class Lepidosauria; order Squamata; family Lacertidae; genus Podarcis; species Podarcis pityusensis. The sequence goes on from NC_138027.1 coordinate 53,915,329, forward strand.
GATATACGTATGCTCTGTACTAACCACGCCAAATCCTCATGATACACCCCCACACCCACCCACCCAAAAAACCACAAACTCAGAGAGATCATGATAAAATGTGAACAGCTAGTTCAGACACATACTGACCTCCACACCTCTGAATACACCCATATCAATGTAGCAGAGTCTCCTCTTCCCCACCCCCACCAAAATAACATCCTGTGGGTACGCCCTTAGCTTTTGCTGATCCAGTCTTTTAAATCTCCTTTGCTTTTGTTGTTCATTGTTTCCTTGTCACAGCTATTATGAGCAAAACTTTTCTGTGACAATGAATGCATCTTTCTAAAAGCTTCTAGTTTCCCTTCTCCCCCTCCCCTGTTTGGAAGCTGGATCCATCTTAATATATATATTTCTCCCGTAATTGCCTCAGGCCAATTTCTCCTAAAAGAATTAAAAATGTAAATCTAATCTCATAATTGTGTAATATGATCAGCCTGACAGCTCAATCAATACTCTCTCCCACTGTCAATAATAAGGCTATGATGCATGTTTGTCAGAATTGACCGATCTCGCTTTATCACTGGCACTGTGGTCCTTCCCCATCAATATGATACGACATTTTATTAGTGGCCTCCTATCAATCAGCTGCAATTTGGGGATCACAGAGATTCATGTTGTCGTCTTGCAGACTGGCGGCATCAGAGCTGCTCTTGGAGCCAGGCGTCAGAGTTTTGCTGCCGTAGCCTTCTTCACAGATTCCCAAGTTACAGCCTAGCTGAGGATTGGGTCTGACAATAGCACACTTGGGTGTCTTCATTTTCTAGCCACAAACGACTGGGGTTAGCAGCAAAGGACATGGTCAGTAACCGCTGTGGAAAAGGAAATGCCTAGATCAATAGGAAAAATGCCCACTGGTGCTTGTGCCGTGTTGCATATTTTCTAAATGAAGATTAATACTGTATCACTTTTTCCTCTATACCGATCCCACAGAGAACTGTTCCAGACGGCACTTTATCTTGCTAAATACTGTCACAAAAGCTGTTGATTTAAACTGGAATCAAAACAGGTTAGCAAGATAATTTAAATATGAATGCAAACACCACTTGATCCTTTCCAGACACAACGAGGAGCGCGGGGGGGGGGGGCGGTTGGAGAAAGAAAATTCATGCTGAAGCGAAAACTAAATATACACTGGTGCTGCTTAAATCCTCTTTTTTAAAAAAAAAATTAATCCTCTTAAATGCAAAGGGACAAAAGCATTAAATAGTGCAAACCAGCTCTGTTTATTTCCATTTTATACATATGCACCTAAGGGACTCCAAATTGCACACATCCTTTAATTTTGAATTTTTAAAAGTTGAGATACATGTGACTTCACTTTTTATTTATTGTTCCCATTGGTTTACACTCATTTGCTGACTTCAGAGTCACTCTGAAAAACTCAGAGCATCATTTAAAACCAGTGCTAAGCAGGTTCTCCCCCCCCCGTCCCATCCCCCCGTGTAATAAATTATGCTTAATGGAGACAAAGGCCCCACCTGCACTATACATTTAAAGCAGTATCATACCACATTAAACAGTTATGATTTACTCCAAAGAATCTTGGGAACTGTGGTTTGGTAAGGGTGCTGAAAATTGTGAGGATACCCCATTCCCTTCTCATAGCTCCAATTCCCAGAGTTCCCAAGGAAGAGGGGTTGACTGTTAAACCACTCTGAGAACAGCTGAGATGTGTATTTTTAGGACACACCTTATTTCTGTGACTGTAAGTTGTTCTAAACTGTTTTTCACATTGTGTTTTAATCATTGTCACCCACCCTGAGACCTTAGGGGAAAGGGTGAGATGATAACAATATTAATATTAATAATAAGAAATGTTCAGAGAAACTCTGGTAAGCAGTCTCCTTTCCGTTAGCTTCTCATGAAAATTGACTTCCTACTGTTGTTCGGTTTGAGTTTGTTTTATAAGAGTGCAATGGATCCCCTCCATCTCCGAGAATTAATGTCTGAGACTATTTATTTGCTCTGCCAGAAACCAATGTCCCCACTGTGGAAGGATGTGTGGATCCACAATTGGCCTCCACAGTCACTTATAGACTCATTGTTAAAACCATGTTTATGGAGGACAATCTTACTCGCTATGAGTGATCGCCAAAGAAAGAAAGAATTGCTGGAGTGGCAGGAGAGAGAGAGAGAGAGAGAGAGAGAGAGAGAGAGAGAGAGAGGTGGCTCTTTTGTTTCTTTTTTCAATCTCTTATAAAATCAAGAATAATTTTCTGCATGGTTTCTGGTGTGGGCTTTCCCCATGTACACATGCAGCATGCAGCAGCTGTGGCTTTGTCTGTGCCTAGTGATTGTTCTCATCAGTCTCAGACTATCTCCTCCCCTCCTCCTCCTTCTTTTGGTGAGTGTGCCAGCAGGGGCAGCTTACCCATAGGCACTAGGGGTGCAGGGCACCTGGGCACCGGGTTCTCAGGGGCGCCAGGCCAAGAGTCCGGGGCCAAGATTTGGAGTCCGGGGATTGAAGAGCCAGGCCAGCCGACAGCAGCTGCTGAGCAGAGCAGAGCCCGTTGGAGCGCCACAGGCTTTTCTGCTGCGGGCACTGAGGCCGTTGGCCAGCTCTGCCCCCCTGTGCATCTGGGATTGGCGGGCCACCCAGTGCACGCATGCTGCTCACACAAGGCACGCAGCTTCCCTCCCAAGCCTCTGCGGGGATTGCTCCCCTCCCTCCACCCACAGTGGCATGGGAGAGAGTTGCTTGCCCCCCCAAAAGGCTCAAGAACTTTGGCCTGCCCCCCCCCAAATGGGGGCGCTGAGCAGTTTTTTGCACCCTGGCGCCGCATATGCTAAAGACGGCCCTATATGCCATTGCCCATTTTAGACAACAGCAGCACTTGTGCAGTGGCTTCATCTGGGTCTATTGCTAGATGCTTACTTTTCATTTCTCATCCATGCCAGAATTATTATTATGGGCCTTTCTACAGCCACCCACCTCTTCTAATAAGTGGGAACTATTTTGCTCTGGCCAGACAGTTTTCTGCATGGTTTTCTGTGAACTCCTTTTGTTGGGACTCTATTTTTATCAAGATGCCAGTGCATTCAAACACGCAAAGGAGCTTCATATTTAAGGGATGATTAGTTATTGGGCACCTATTCTGGCAGTGTCATTGGGTTCAAGGTACAACATACACACTCTAATCTAGTTACAGATGGGTAGCCGTGTTGGTCTGCCATAGTTGAAATAAAAAAATTCCTTCCTGTAGCACCTTAAAGACCAACTAAGTTAGTTCTTGGTATAAGCTTTCGTGTGCATGCACACTTCTTCAGATACACTGAAACAGAAGTTACCAGATCCTTCTATATATTGAGAAGGTGGGGAGGGGTATTACTTAGAAGGGTGGTGGGAATCGGAGATTGGCAGATAGCTGAGATGAGCCTGTTGACGACTCTTAACGACTGTAATAGGTCTTACAGGAAAAGGCAAGGGGTGAGAAGGTGAGAAATGGCTTAGTCATGTATAATGGGATAAGAATCCGATGTCTCTGTTCAGACCAGGTTTCTCCATTGTTTTAAGTTTGGTAATGAGTTGTAATTCAGCAGCTTCTCTTTCCAGTCTATTTCTGAAATTCCTTTGTAGTAAAACAGCTACTTTGAGATCTTGTATAGAATGTCCTGGGAGATTGAAGTGTTCTCCTACTGGTTTCTCTGTTTTGTGATTCTTGATGTCAGATTTATGTCCATTTATTCTTTGGCGTAAGGTTTGGCCTGTTTGTCCAATATAGAGAGCTGAAGGACACTGTTGGCATTTGATGGCATACACAATGTTAGACGATGAGCAATTAAATAGTCCCGAGATGGTATGTGTGATGTTGTTGGGGCCAGTAATGGTGTTGTCCGGGTGTATGTGGCAGCAAAGTTGGCATCTGGGTTTATTGCAGGCTCTGGTGCCAGTGTCCGTGTTAAGTCTGGTTGTAGTATTATTGTGGGTTAGGAGTTGTTTAAGATTGGGTGGCTGTCTGTAGGCAATGAAAGGTCTTCCTCCCAGAGCTTGAGAAAGAGAACTGTCATTGTCCAGGAGAGGTTGTAGATCTCTGATGATGCGTTGAACTGTTTTAACTTGGGAGCTGTATGTGATGACTAGTGGAGTTCTGTTATTTTCTTTTTTGGGTCTGTCTTGCAGCAAGTTCTCTCTGGGTATCAGTCTGGCTCTGTTGATCTGTTGTCTAACTTCATCTGCTGGGTATTTTAGTTCTGAGAAGGTTTGCTGTAGATCTCTTAGGTGAGAGTCTCTGTCTGTAGAATTGGAACAGATGCGGCTGTAACGTAGTGCCTGGCTATATACAATGGACTGTTTGGTATGTTTGGGATGGTAGCTAGAGGCATGTAGATATGTTTGTCGGTCAGTTGGTTTACGGTATAAGGTGGTGTCTATGTGTCCATCCTGTATTTTTATAGTAGTGTCCAAAAAATGTATTTCTTGCATAGATTGATTCATTGTAAGGTTGATTGTGGGGTGAAAATCATTGAATTTCTGGTGAAAGGTGTCCAGGGTCTGTTGACCATGTGTCCAGATGATAAAAATATCGTCAATGTATCGTAGGTACAAGAGAGGTTTGAGTGGGTAGGAGTTTAGGAAACGTTGTTCTAAATCTGCCATGAAGATGTTGGCATACTGTGGGGCCATGCGGGTGCCCATTGCTGTGCCGCTGATCTGAAGGAACAGGTCATCACCGAATTTGAAGTTGTTGTGGGTAAGGACAAATTGGCAGAGTTTGGTGGCAAGGTCCGCTGTGGTTTTATCTGAAATGGTGTTCCTTATAGCTTGTAAACCATCGTTGTGTGGGATGTTGGTATACAGAGATTCCACGTCCATAGTAGCTAGTATAGTATTGTTGGGAAGATTATTTAAAGATTGTATTTTCCTCAGAAAATCTGTGGTGTCACGTACATAGCTGGGAGCACTGATGGCATATGGTTTCAGAACAGAGTCCATATAACCGGAGACACCCACTGTAATAGTGCCAATACCTGAAATGATGGGGCGTCCTGGATTTCCTGGTTTGTGTATTTTAGGTAGAAGATAGAAAGTTCCTGGTCGAGGTTCTGTTGGTGTGTTGGTGAGGATCTGTTCTTGGATGTGTGGGGGTAGCTCCTTAACAATCTTGTTCAGTTCTTTCTTGTATTCTTGTGTGGGGTCTGAGTCCAATTTTGTGTAAAAGGCGGTATTGGAAAGTTGTCTGCGAGCCTCCTGAATGTAGTCAGTTTTGTTCATGATGACGACAGCTCCCCCTTTGTCTGCTTCTTTAATTATAATGTTTGGGTTGTTTCTGAGATTATCTATGGCTCTCCTTTCAGCATGGTTTAGATTTTGTTGTAAGCGATGGTGTTTTCTGGTTACATCTGTTTGGATTCTGTGGCGGAAGCAGTCAATGTACAAGTCCAGTGTGGTATTGCGTCCATCAGGAGGGGTCCATGTGGAGTCCCTTTTTGTGTAACACTTTTTCAGTGGTAGTTGGTGGTCAGTGTTCTGTTGGGAGGGTGGTTGTTGTTCTCCAGTGGGTTGAGAGGTGTTGTGTTGTGAAGTTGTTGTTTGTTCTGATTTGTCTTGATGTTGTGTGTGTTGAAAATACTCCTTCAGGCGTAAACGGCGGAAAAATGCTTCCAAGTCCCCGTAGAACTGGATCATGTGTGGGGATTTGGCAGGGCAGAATGACAGTCCACGTGAAAGGACTGATTCCTCGGCTGGGCTGAGTGCTTGCTGTGAGAGATTGACAATATTGTTGATCTTGTTTTGATTAGTAGCCTGTAGGTTGGAAAGGTTAGAGAGTTTCTTGTTTTTCTGTTTCTTCAGTAGCTCCAGTTGAGAGTGGTAAATATTTTGTTTTTCCTTTTGGAACTCTTGCCAAGCTTGGTGGTTCCTGATAGAGTTGTCTAATACAAGGAGTTCCTCCTTTATTAGCTTCTGTTTAGAGTAGAGAACGCTGGTCAGATGTTTGAGCAGCTTCTTAGAGAAAGTGTTGCATAGTTTTCTTGCATATTCAGTGGGATACGTGGATTGTAGAGGGTTCTTAGTTCTAAGACCCTTGGGTATAATGTCCAGGTTCTTGCATTTAGTAAGAAAGAAGATATCAGTCTGTACCTGTGCAAGTTTCTTGGTGAGGTTGATGGACTTCCATTTCATGCGGCTCAATGTGGTGCCTTCCATGGTTCCAGTTACAGATGGGTAGCCGTGTTGGTCTGCCATAGTTGAAATAAAAAAATTCCTTCCTGTAGCACCTTAAAGACCAACTAAGTTAGTTCTTGGACAGCGGACCTTGCCACCAAACTCTGCCAATTTGTCCTTACCCACAACAACTTCAAATTCGGTGATGACCTGTTCCTTCAGATCAGCGGCACAGCAATGGGCACCCGCATGGCCCCACAGTATGCCAACATCTTCATGGCAGATTTAGAACAACGTTTCCTAAACTCCTACCCACTCAAACCTCTCTTGTACCTACGATACATTGACGATATTTTTATCATCTGGACACATGGTCAACAGACCCTGGACACCTTTCACCAGAAATTCAATGATTTTCACCCCACAATCAACCTTACAATGAATCAATCTATGCAAGAAATACATTTTTTGGACACTACTATAAAAATACAGGATGGACACATAGACACCACCTTATACCGTAAACCAACTGACCGACAAACATATCTACATGCCTCTAGCTACCATCCCAAACATACCAAACAGTCCATTGTATATAGCCAGGCACTACGTTACAGCCGCATCTGTTCCAATTCTACAGACAGAGACTCTCACCTAAGAGATCTACAGCAAACCTTCTCAGAACTAAAATACCCAGCAGATGAAGTTAGACAACAGATCAACAGAGCCAGACTGATACCCAGAGAGAACTTGCTGCAAGACAGACCCAAAAAAGAAAATAACAGAACTCCACTAGTCATCACATACAGCTCCCAAGTTAAAACAGTTCAACGCATCATCAGAGATCTACAACCTCTCCTGGACAATGACAGTTCTCTTTCTCAAGCTCTGGGAGGAAGACCTTTCATTGCCTACAGACAGCCACCCAATCTTAAACAACTCCTAACCCACAATAATACTACAACCAGACTTAACACGGACACTGGCACCAGAGCCTGCAATAAACCCAGATGCCAACTTTGCTGCCACATACACCCGGACAACACCATTACTGGCCCCAACAACATCACACATACCATCTCGGGACTATTTAATTGCTCATCGTCTAACATTGTGTATGCCATCAAATGCCAACAGTGTCCTTCAGCTCTCTATATTGGACAAACAGGCCAAACCTTACGCCAAAGAATAAACGGACATAAATCTGACATCAAGAATCACAAAACAGAGAAACCAGTAGGAGAACACTTCAATCTCCCAGGACATTCTATACAAGATCTCAAAGTAGCTGTTTTACTACAAAGGAATTTCAGAAATAGACTGGAAAGAGAAGCTGCTGAATTACAACTCATTACCAAACTTAAAACAATGGAGAAACCTGGTCTGAACAGAGACATCGGATTCTTATCCCATTATACATGACTAAGCCATTTCTCACCTTCTCACCCCTTGCCTTTTCCTGTAAGACCTATTACAGTCGTTAAGAGTCGTCAACAGGCTCATCTCAGCTATCTGCCAATCTCCGATTCCCACCACCCTTCTAAGTAATACCCCTCCCCACCTTCTCAATATATAGAAGGATCTGGTAACTTCTGTTTCAGTGTATCTGAAGAAGTGTGCATGCACACGAAAGCTTATACCAAGAACTAACTTAGTTGGTCTTTAAGGTGCTACAGGAAGGAATTTTTTTACACTCTAATCTAGTTCTTCATCTTTCAAGTAAATGTAGAAGTTCCCCTGTTATAGAATTTTATAAATAACTTTTTGAACTGCTGAGAATCCAAGAATTCATTCTTGGACTACTGCCTTTAGTATCTTTGTCTCCCACACATCTGTTCTGCAGGAGAGCATTACCAAACTTGACAGCATTGATTTTCAAATGTATGATTGCTGGTGAAATATTAAGCCCTATTGATTTGAAATTCAGGATCAGTTTGCATGTTAGATACTCTGCATATTTTGGGGATGGACAGTTTCATTTATCAGCTCTTCTAACTGCAGAATAATTAGAACTCCATCATGCTCCCATTCTGAGATATGGGATTCATGTCAGACTTCTGCATCTGCATCCTCCAACACAGGTTATGCATTATGTTTACTAATTAGACTATTTATCCTCCCTGAAAAGTTCTCTAATACATTTAGATTTGCCCTGAGATGGGGAGATACATCTATGTTTTCCATTTTTTGAAGCCCATTGTTCTTGTTATTAACCTATGACCGGGGTTAGAGAAATAGTTTGGGAAACTGCATGAATGAAGACCCAACTATATGACTGCCTGGAAAGCATTCAATTGAATAACCACTATAGAGCAACATGTCTGCTCTAGTGCCTGTGTGGAAGTTGTATCAACATGAACACGTTACACTATTCACTTAAACAGAGAAGGCAGTTCTACATGCACAAAGGAAGGTGCACATAGAGCAGCCTTCCCAAGTGAAATGAATGGGTAAGCCTTTGTTGACAGGGTAACTCCTTGTGTAGATCACTTGGACCATTGTAACTCTGGTAGATTTATTTTACTTTTTTAAAAAAAGAGAAATGGGAGAGAAATGTAACAATGCTTCATTGACCTCAATAATGAGAATTACACTTTCCTCGTTTCCTTGAGACAAGATGTGGTGTACCCCAAACAGCTAGCAGATTAGACCGTATCATCTAGATTAATTATTATTTTTTAGGGAAATGAAAGGAAAAATAGAATTCAAGAATCTGAAAGAAATTTTATTAAAACTAGGACATCTTGATTGCTTTAGGAGTAATTGACCTAATACATATGCAGGTGGAGCAATTTATCACTCATGAGTCATTTCTATGTTTAGCTCTCTAAAATATTAATGATCTCTTCTCAGACCTGCTTTGCTGAACAGTGACAATAGTGCTGTTCCCTAGCATAAATACAGACTGAACCTGTAAGGCTGCAATTGGAAATCAGGCAGGGCTTTTGGTCAATGGACACAATCTATTGTGTGGAAAAGAGATAGCTAGCCGCTTAGTTAAAGTTATTTACCAAGTACTGCAGAATCAATTCTGCAAACAATACCTCTATGGGACAGATTTATGTTGCAGAAATCTCCATAAGTAGGTGAAGAAGTAGCACTGTAAGATTTGAGACAAAGATGGGACAGCTTTAGAACATGCCATCATGGTGCAATGGACCACATCCTTCTATAAAAAGCAAGTGTAATAGGGACAAGTAATGAACAGGGACACAGTAATCTCCCAAAAATATGCTTGGGCAAATGGATGACCCGAGGGAGGGAGATATAATTGGATATTATTAAGTATTATTCCCAATACCTGGCAAAGGCATAGTACAGGCATGGCCAAACTTGGCCCTCTAGATGTTTGGGGACTACAACTCCCATCATCCCTAGCTAACAGAACCAGTGGTCAGGGATGATGGGAATTGTAGTTCCAAAACATCTGGAAGGCGAGGTTTGGCCATGCCTGGCATATTATATTATATTATATTATATTATATTATATTATATTATAATATTATATTATATTATATTATATTATATTATATTATATTATATTATATTATATTATATTATATTGTATTATATTATATTATATTCACAAAGATCCCTAATCTAGCATCTACTCTGCATGGTTCATGAGCTTCTTCTGTGCATCAGCACATCTCATAGACACTTCCATCACAAATCTACACAGAGTTTAAGGGAGAGAGAGAATATACAGAAAACTTACACTGTAGCATACAAAAAGTGGGGAGGGGTGTGAGGAAAGGGTCAGCTGAGGAGGGGGGGAGACACCCAAGATTAGTGTTCTCTTCTTGAATAGGCTTTTTTTGTTTGGAAATTTGGGTAAGGGTCTTCAACATCACACCTAACTTTGTTCAAGAATTTCCACATCATTGGGCCATATCATATCCATAATTTTTTTTTTGCCCTGATTTTTGGTGTATATTATAAGAACTGAAAAAGCCTAGAAATCATATATAATAGAAGGCTTTGTTCACCTTAAGTTTCTGATAATTCTATGACACAGTGTGGGAACAGACAACCATTTGCTATGTTAATTTTATTTATTTAAATAATTTCCATGCCATTTATATACCAAAGGCATTCTACATGATAGCTCTAATAACAGTGAGATCTGGTAGGCTCTGATAATGAGACAAAGCAGACCCTTTTTAGACTTCTGTAATCACTCAGAAGTCCAGAGAATGAGTTGGTGGATAACATTTGCCTTAATGGGCAGTCACAGCTTACAGACAAGACAGCTGTTCAGACAGTGCCACCAGGCCAGTAAGTGGACATCTACTTCCTTCCATAGTTCATCCACTTCTGGCTTTATTGTTATTCATGCTAAGACTGCTGTTTTTTTTATTATACATAACCTTATACAATATTTCTTTCTTTCGAAGAACTTCTAGATCTTCTAGGTTATGAATGGAAATGTCACAAAGTGCAATCCTGCTCATAACAGTCTTACGCAGCCTTTCATTGCTTTTCCAATATCTAGACTTCTTTCCCCAAATTTTTAAAAATCCCCATTTGCAGGAGATGAATGTACCGACCTTGAGATCCATGGAGGTTAACCTATTCCGATTAACTTTTCCATGTTATTTCATTAAATAAAAACAGTTTTGACACCGAGAGACTAGGGCATCCTAGAGATAATACAATAGCCTTATGCAATCATTCCAAATTGAATTGCAATAATTCATTTAGGTGACCATACATATTTGTTATGTGTAATATGAATCATAGCCAAATAAAATCAATAGAAATGTTTCTTGTTAATGAAGATATACTGGGCTGTTATATGTGGGTTTGGGGGCTCAATACCACAGAAGAAGTATTTGCATTCTGTATTTTATGATCTCATGAGAGTCAGAAATGAAGCTAGCATTAGTTAAAAACGATACGGTTGGGCACCTGGAAAATTATGTCATAAATTTTGTGTTCAACTTGTTCTTCACTGCAGGCACTTTGTTCTGTGTGAGATGGGGTGGGCTGGAATGGACAAGTTAAATTTGTGCATTATTCCTGAACAATAATATCAAATTATTCTGTTTAACAGAATATTCAAATCACCTGCAAACGGTTGACTTGCTGGATATGATAGAGATTTAGCTGCATCATCCTACTTATCTATGTATGTATGCCTAGTTCTGAACTTCACTTTATCTCATTAAATGTGGGTCACCAACTCAGCCCCTGCAAGTGTCATGGGACCCATGTTGGCCTTCATCAGTCCCCCTCAGGCTGCAGCCCCAGATTCTTGTGGGTTGTTGTTGTTGTTGGGTTTTTTAAAAAAGTAAGTTTCTGGGCCTCCTATAAATAATGTTACAAAATGTACAGACACCATTCTAAGCAATTTCTGGGTAACATGCCAGCCTGGCTTCTCCCACCTGTCAGTGTTTTTAGCCAATGAGTAAGTCAGAACTGTCATTGACAAGTGAGTTTTGGACACCAGCAACAGGAATCCCTGGGGTCCTGAAGAGGTGCTGTTTCTCCATCGCCTTTAGTACACTTTTCCAACCTCTGTCATATTTTCTAGTCCTTGAAATCTCCATAATTTGCCCTCCCCTGGCAACTGGGATGCATCTTCCCTGTTGTTAACTCACCTGAGTTCAGGTAGTTATGTTCTGCAAATACCACTACACATTAAGTGCTGAGAGATGTTAAAGAATCCCCCTTCACCCCAAGAGGCATATTTGAAAAACTGCAGGAAGGCTTTGACTTGTCTACTGCTGTGCAGGAGCTAAAGATCAGACACTGATTAAGAAGTCACAGTATAAACTTGTCGTACAGTCATATACATGTCTACTCAGACTTAATTCTCTTTGTGTTTATTGGGGCAGCCTAGGCTTTGAGGTTTTCTGCAATCAAGCAGTGCATAAATTTTATGAAATAAATAAATAAATAAGAATTTAAATAATACAGCAGTTTACAACAATTATACATAAAACCATGCAATAAAAGCCACATTAAAAAAGTCAAAATGAATGTGTGGATCAGCTCTTACAGTGAGAAAAGTGTACATATTTTTGCTTCATTTCTTATCTGTGAGATGTAGAAATGTGTCATTTAATCACTAAAGATTTTTTTATTTTTGTTTTCACCCAAAGCCTTGCATTAGGAGATGTCTCTTGATGGGAGAATAAACTGCATTCAGAATTGCTCAGCATTCAAAGAATAAAGTGTTCTCCATTCACAAAGTAACAGTCCATTTTCAACTTTAAAAGAGGGAGAGGGAGAAGATAAAAACAGAAGCTAGGAATGGTAATTAAAAGTAAGTGCCTAAAGAGACAGTATTAAAAACAGAGGTCTGGAGAAAGGGTAGAACAGAGCTGCCCAGCCACAGGCCTGCCAGAAAGCTACACTCGCTGGTCTGCCCACATTTCCAGATAGGAGAGACCCTTCAGCAGTTACCCAGTGGCGAGGAAGAAGATGAAACAGTGAAACTACATTCTTGTGCACAAAGTGCATTATCCATAGTAGGGACTTAACTTCCATGTAACCACGAACAGAATCTGGCTGTACATTTTAAATAAAACTACTGGAAACTCTACAGCAGCCTTTCGCAGTCTGATGCCCTCCAGATTTTTTTGGACCACAACTCCCATCATCTCTGGCCATTGGTATGTAGTAGTCCAAACATTTGGAGGACACCGGGTTGGTGACTGCCAGTCTACCATGTATGACGAACCTGAGGCCTATCAGATGTTGTTGGCCTATAGCTCCTATCATCCCTGACCATTGGCTGTTCTGGCTGGGGCTCTTGGGAGTTGGACAACATCTGGAGGGTCACAGGTTCCCCATCCTTAATTTAGATTGTTCACCTGTTGCTCTAATAGTGTGTGTCTGTGTCTATTAGCTTGCTTTTTCCAGCATGAATGTCTACAACCATTTTGTACTTTTCTTCAGCTGCTACCTGAGGCCACTGACTTCAGATGAAATGGAAATGGTTCTGTAACTTGGCAACAACAAATAAAGACAGACAAATGAAGAGTTGAGGGAGAAATGTGCATTGCTTATAAAATTAGAAGCTGACCGGTTCTACGCACATGTACTTTTCTGTCACTGGTAATTTTTCTTGGGAAGATGATATATCTGTCTGTTTAGGAAAGAATAAATTGATAGGGTCAGCCATCCCATAGGCTTATTGCCAACTCTCACATCACTGAGGTGCATGAGGGCCAAGTTATGGGTCTGAAAGCACATATTACTTTGCTGAAGTTAAGCAGATCTGGGTTTGGGCAGCGCCTCAATGGGCGACTGTCTGAAAATGACATGTACACTGCCTTGGTTTCCATGAAAGCCTTGGTTTTACATTCTTCCAAGAAAGGCAGAATGTAAATGTAAACTGCCCTGCATGTAGAAGATGGACAAGTCATGGAAAGGTTTAGGCTAAAACAGATGTGGGGATGCTACTCCAAAAGAAGATATTTATAGGAAAAGGTTCTGGAACAATTCATGGAATGTATGCATTCTCTGAAATAAATGTATAATTAAAGAGCATTTGCATCCAACCCCCAAGATCACAAATGCATCTTAAAAGTTACAAAAATACAATCCACTGTTTGAAGTGAAAAGTGTGAATCATTCTATCATCTGGGCAGTGCCCGTATGGTCTGTTGCCTTCACTGGCTGGACCTCATGCTTAGCCTTCATGCTATCGTATTCCACTATTGACACCTCTAAGGTTTTGTAATCATGCAAAGATATATTGGTTAGGAAGGCAAGTAGTCTATTGTCTGCTGATGTCCCAAGAATAGGATTAAGTTTTTAATAATTAGGAAAGGCACTTACTGGTATTGATGTTATGTCTTCTTTTGCATACCAGGTTTAACCAATACTAAAGGTAAAGGTACCCCTGCCCGTACGGGCCAGTCCTGTCCGACTCTAGGGTTGCGTGCTCATCTCGCTCTAGAGGCCGTGAGCCGGCGCCGTCCGAAGACATTTACGGGTCACGTGGCCAGCGTGACGAAGCTGCAGCTGGTGAGCCAGCACCAGCGCAGCACACGGAAACGCCGTTTACCTTCCCGCTATAAAGCGGTCCCTATTTATCTACTTGCACTTAAGAGTGCTTTCGAACTGCTAGGTGGGCAGGAGCTGGGACCGAAAGACGGGAGCTCACCCCGCCGCGGGGATTCGAACCGCCGACCATACGATCGGCAAGTCCTAGGCACTGAGGTTTTACCCACAGCGCCACCCGCGTCCAATACTGCAGGACTGTAAAAGTTCTAAATGGTTTGGAGCCTACTATGTCAGGCTCTTTGCCATTTTCAAGGTTCTCCAATCAGCCATTCAGGAATCTGGGTAATGTTAAATAACAGTAACACTCCTCCAAGTGGCAAAGGGAGAAGAATTCAATGTTTCACAAGTCACAAATTGAGCATTTAAACTTTTTTTTTGCTAGCTATCTTTAAGAGCATAGGAAGAGCCTGCTGGATCAGGCCAGTGACCCATCTAGTCCAGCATGCTGTTCTCACAGTGGTCATCCAGATGCCTATGGGAATCCCACAAGCAGGACCTGCATGCAACAACACTCTTCCCTCCCGCAGTTTCAGTCAACTAGTATTCAGAAGTCTACTGCCTCTGACAGTGGAGGTAGAATATAGCCATCAAGGTTAGAAGCCACTGATCTTCCATGAATTTGTCTAATCTGTTGTACTGAATGAATCCCTTGTAATGATGGGTTGATATTCAGCAAGATTTTTATAGACAGAGAGGAAATGTGAGTGTGTAAACTACATAACAGATGTACAATGTGTAGTCACCTCTTCCCTGAGAAACGTAACCTAATGTCAAGTGTATTGAAAAGGTGTGTGAGTTCCTTGGCAGACTTATAGTAAGCACAACAATGTTTCTCAATCTAATTGTTCATTCCATTCTGTCTTGAGGACTGAGGAATGTGGAAAGCCATTCTGGATTACAAAGTCATTCAGCACTTTCAATAGATGCTCGACTTTCAGCTTCAGTAATTCACAGCACAATATGCACTCCACTGGCAACACTCTTGACATGCCCTTGCTTTCTGAGCATGCTGCATGCACAGTTTTGTGAAAGGGCTGCTCTCATTTAGTTTTCAACACTATGGTGGCCATTTGCCCTGGATTTGTTTGTGGTTATGATGTGTTAGTTTTATGTTATAGACCTGCTTCTAAGGTTAACTGATATCAGCAGGGATGGGGGCAGGTACAGTCATTTCAGATTATGGACTATCTGCTGAATTAGAGAGGATTCAGCTAGATGAGTTCAGCTCAAGTACATCCCCAAAGCTCCAATATTAAAAAACAGGAAATAAAATTGCCTTGTTGAATCATCTAGTCAAAAAGTCTGTCTCCAGAACTGACTGCCAGATACCTCTGGAAGCTTAGAAACAGAGCATCAAGATAAATGCCATTTTCCTTCTTCTGATGATCAGAAGTATATTTCCTCTAAACAGTGAGACTCCATTTAATGACTCTGAGCACTGAAAGACCCTTCTGGTCTAAACTAGAGGTTGCCACTGTGCCTTGTAATGAATTCTATAAATGGTACACTGTGTGAATAAAGAGATTGTTGTTCTTATGCAATATATACCCATGTTCAAACTGCAAACATAAAATAGATGGAAAGCACTACCCTACCATACACCTGGATAACGAAACTTTGGTCAGAATTGTTGGCAGGGAGATTGAAATGAATTCACCATTTTCCCAAAATAGAATGTGCTTTAAATTTGGAAAAAGCTGTAGACTGGACCATTTTGTTCTTCCCATTTTTGTTTGAAAGTATGGTTGAACGGAATAAATCCATTCACTTTGTTTCTATTCGGCACTGGTCCTATGCTGGACAGTTCCTCAGAATGACAATGTCTGATCACGTGAGCAAAACCAAAAAAATAATACATTGTCGGTTACTGGGAGTCCACTGACCTGAAGACCACAGCATACATTACATTTTCAGATATAACTGTTAGTGGGGGCAGTATGCATGTTTCATATACTATCTTTGTTTTTAAAAAGTTATTATGAATCACTGCTACCACATTTCAACAGCCTGATCTTATGGCTGCAGTTCAAGTTCTGCACTGGAAGAAGAAGCTTTTGCTGCAACAGCTGTGGCAATATCTGGACCAGACAAATGAAGCAAAGTCATGCAACTTAACTCCTAACATTCCAGCACTCCATATTTTTATGGAGGATTTGCTGGTGTGGCCTTGAACTAGCACTGCTGTCAGAATCTCGCCAGTGACCTGGTATGCTGTGCAAAGTTCTGTGACCTCTACCTGTTCCTCTTAAACCTCCTCAAAGCATAAGTATAAATGGCCTGTACAACCTACTACAACAGATGGTGGAGGAAGAGTTAGGTTAACCAAAACAAAGGAGCATAGCCTGCATGGAACCAATTCTGGGTGATTTATGAAGGGTTCTATACATTACACCAGCTCACCATAGCAGAAGACAGGATTGGACTACTGAATACTAAGCGCATCATAATACTTATCTTAGCCAACCCTGCGACGGCTTGTAAATTCATTACTAAAGCTCATACATTACTGCAGTGGCATAGGAGAAATTTCCATGGGGTTCAGTCCAATGCTATGGTTCCTTTCCACGCCAGCATCATTCTTCTGTAGAGTCCAAATTATGTTGGCATGAGAAGGAATCAATCATTCTGCTGATCCATGATGTGTCTCTGTACATATGCTACCACTGCATCATGGGTCAGTTGCTGCTGCAGCTATGTATGCATTAGGCCTGAGATTTCCCTTAGGAAATTTCCATTAGGATCACTACCGAGCAAAGCAGAAAGAGAAGCCAGATGCTCCCTGGACAGCACAGGCTTCAGGGTGAACTAAAAAGTTACTGTCACTTGATCCAGAACCTCATGTGTGAGTAATAACGTAACAGCTTGCTGGATAAGAAGCAGGACCCAATCAAGAGGTGCTCTCCCCAATTGTGATTTCCAGGAACTGGAATTCAGAGGCATATTGTATAAATGGCATATGGAATTCAGAGGCATATGCCTTATGAGGAACGGCTAAGGGAGCTGGGCATGTTTAGCCTGGAGAAGAGGAGGTTAAGGGGTGATATGATAGCCATGTTCAAATATATAAAAGGATGTCACATAGAGGAGGGAGAAAGGTTGTTTTCTGCTGCTCCAGAGAAGCGGACACGGAGCAATGGATCCAAACTACAAGAAAGAAGATTCCACCTAAACATTAGGAAGAACTTCCTGACAGTAAGAGCTGTTCGACAGTGGAATTTGCTGCCAAGGAGTGTGGTGGAGTCTCCTTCTTTGGAGGTCTTTAAGCAGAGGCTTGACAACCATATGTCAGGAGTGCTCTGATGGTGTTTCCTGCTTGGCAGGGGGTTGGACTCGATGGCCCTTGTGGTCTCTTCCAACTCTATGATTCTATGATTCTATGATTGTTGTTGACATTGGAGGTAGAACATAGCCATCATGACTATGATGTCTTCTGTTTATTTGTCTAATCTTCTTTTCGCGCCATCCAAATTAGTGGCCATCCCTGCCTCTTGTGAAAGTGAGCTCCATAATTTAACTGTGCACTGCATGCAGAAGTATTTTCTTTTACTTGTTGTGAACCTCCCAATATTTAGCTTCCTTGGATGTCCATGAGGTCTAGTGCTATGAGAGAGGAAGAAAACTTTATCTATATTCATTCATCTCAACAAAGGAAGCAACTCCACCCGTGTGGAACTGCCCCCACCATTTAAATGAATATCAGAATATCAGGGTAGGATGGCTCTGTGAGCCTCAGAGCCTCGGTATTCCTAAGGGATCAGTAGATCAGGATGTATAGTTACAAATGCTAAGTGAAGTTCTGAATTGTAAAGTAAATCTGAATTTCAGTGGAAAATGTAACACAGGTTACACACCATAAGTCTACTAACTCTACCGGAGGCAAAAGCAGATCAAAGAGGCCAAAATTTAAACAGGTTCTGCAAACTTTTTGCAGAGTCCTTTGTCCATCCCTACATAAATTACTAAAAAAAATAATCCTTATCCATCTATAATATTTATTAGGTACAGGTTATAAACTCTTTAATTAGCTGAGATCCATAATTTTTTGAACAAATGTAGTGAGGTTCCACTGCTGATGCCAGAGAGCGAGAGAGATGTGTGTTTCAATCATTATGAAGCACACACTCACACACATGTTAAGCCATGCCAAATAAAACTGCATATTTGGCTGGCCACCAACCCTGACTCGAGTAATAAATGAATTTAGGGAAACTGTCAATCCTCTGAAGATTCCAGTGCTCTGAACTAATTAACTTTCAAGCGGGGAATCATCATTTTGAAGAAGTTTGTTATTCACTTCAGAAGTCCAAGTGATTCATTTAGCCTTTTGGATCCAAGAGCCGTGACATCTTTCTCAGCAATCATACAAGCTAGGCAACAAAAGAGCAAGTAATGGCAATGTTAGCCCCAAAGTAGGCCAGTAGCAAGCTGTGTGAGTAGAACATCCTCAGTGCAAATCTCACTTTAGCTAAGAATTATCTGCCAAGCCAGTATAGTGGTACCTCGGGTTAAGTACTTAATTCGTTCCGGAGGTCCATACTTAACCTGAAACTGTTCTTAACCTGAAGCAGCACATTAGCTAATGGGGCCTCCTGCTGCCGCCGCGCTGTCGGAGCACGATTTCTGTTCTCATCCTGAAGCACTATTTCTGGGATAGCGGAGTCTGTAACCTAAAGTGTATGTAACCTGAAGCATATGTAACCCGAGGTACCACTGTATGTCTAATCCCACCTCCAATCTACAATATGGCGGTAATAATACTAATTTATAGACCCACAGCAAAAATTGCTGAGAGAATGTATGTGATAATGTAGGCTCATGGGAGAAATGGAGGAAACTCCCAAGTGCTACAAAATATTGTTACTGCCTTATAATTGTGCCATCTCAGTTCTAGGGTCACTTTTAGGCCCATAAGTAGAAAAGCTGCCACGAGAGGATTCACTGTGAGTGTGGGGTGAGGAATCAATGCAAAACAGTCACAACCTAGTAGGTAAAGGGACCCCTGACCATTAGGTCCAGTCGTGACTGACTCTGGGGTTGCGGAGCCTAATCCATTTGAAGTTCTTTGAGCCATTTGTTAAATGGTTACCTGAGAGAAATGTCATCCCAGTTAGAAGAGGTATGGATGGTATGGGTTAAAGAGGAACCTAAACTTTCCTAAGATTTGCATTCCAACCCAAACCTTTTCCTTTCCTGCTAAAACTGTAGTTAAAGCTTATATTAAAAATTAATTCAACATAGTTCAATGAATAAAATTTTAAAATAAGTGATGGAGTGGGATTTTTTTTCTTGACTGACTCTGTGCACCCTGCATAGCGTCAAAGAGGAAATCAAGATTGTCTGAGCATGAAGGAACACCATTCAGTCTTGCAAGCCTCTTCAATAAGCCAACCTAATGAGGGCTCCATTGTTGTTTTCTTCATCTTCCCTCAATATTTCTGGCTGGCAGAGACTGATGTCTTTAGGCCTCTAGTAAATGAATTATTAATGGCGGAATTAATAATTCATGTTAATTGGTACTATAAGCTACTTTCTCCAACAAATGTGAGCAAAAGTCCAAACTTGTTAACATTAAAAGAGATATAGATATTGATGATATATAGATGTTGCTCTCCATTCATATACACAAATACATTCATATACAACTTCGTATGGCAACCCTAGTATAATTCACCTTATGAAGTGGCAGGAAGAAGTACTGCTGTGATGCCCTGTTTGTCCTTTGAGAATGGTTAGAACGATAGAAAAACTAAAGAATCTGTGGCAATGAACCAGGCCATTTTAGTGGGTGCTGTCTTTGGATACTGAAGAGGAGGGAAGTTGACCAAGGACCTTTATCTGACTTAAATACAGAAGGCTACTTAGTTAGTGGCTCAGGACCAGTGAATCTTCCTCCAATTATCATCCTTTTTCAATACAAGCAATGTGCATCAGACACTCCTGCATAGCTGGTTCAGTAGCAGAGATGAGTAGTTTCTTGTGCTCCATCTGCAGAGGGGAGGAGGATGGAGCGAATAGGTTCGTGTAACAGCCTGCTCTTGGCATCGGCTGTTGCTAATTTTCTTTGGCATGCTTTGACTACCTGTCTGAATTGGTGCTACGGTGCAGGAAGGAAATTTTTCAAGAGATTAAACTATTATTGTTTCCTGTGTGGCTGTCTTTGCTGTGTATGAAGGCAGGGAGCTTTAAGGGCACTGGAAAAGAGATTTGTCTGAATAGCAAAGTTGTTGGGATTCGTTCCCCCACCTCTCCCCCCTCTGAGGGCCTAGATTTGGCCAATTTCCTCAGGAAAGTACTTGATTAGGGCCAGCGGATTTGTCCAAGGCCTACATATAAGATGTCATAAAGGTGATTAATACTGAACTCACCATCAGAGGAAGTTGAAAGTTTACAAAAGCTATTTTAAGGATATGGAAGGAACATAAGTCATTTGTAACTTTGCCAGCATGTTTCAGTCTTTAAATACCTCTTTGTAGATGCTGGTAATTAATGCTTCTACCTATTAAAGGCTGCTGTACTTTCTGGCTTCACAAGTCCGTTTGACAAATTAATTCAATGTGTTTCAGTGTTTACACAAATGGAAATCGTGAAATAATAATAATAATAATAATAATAATAATAATAATAACATTTTTACTCAAAACATGTATTGTTTATACGGAACTTAAGCTCAGCATCCAACCATCAATAAAGATGGCAATGTTTCTCACTAAAAAGTTCTGCTTTGGATACTGGACCAGAATTTATTGCAGTTCAGGATGATTTCTCTCAGCTTCCAAAGAAAACGAGGTATATTGTTCTTTTGAAAGGAATAGTAACAACAACCAAGGAAAAATACATACTACTCCACAGTAGTAGATGGTGATGCTCGAATACTAAGGTTCCACTGTACATGAAAAGAGCTATTGCATTTCCAGACCAAGGTAAACATCACAGCTAGAACAAAGTCTGTAAACCTTCCCTACAAACCCTCCCAGGTGTTAAGATAAGCAGAAGGGGTCCCCCTTGCTTGTTCCACCTACCCCAGGGGAACAGTGGCAATTGGACAGCAGGCATTCTTTGTGGCAGCCCCTAAGTTGTGGAATTCTCTCCCCATAAAGGTGTGTCTGGCTTCTTCACTGAACAGCTTTTGGTGAATGCTGAAGACACACCTCTTTACCATGGGCTTCAACACCTTAGAAGCGTGTTTTTAACGGTTCACCCTATTCCTGTGAGTATACTCTGTATAAACCGTTTTTAATTCTGAATTTTAAGTTGTTGAGTCCTGCCTTGGGACCTGCTGGTGAAGGGCAGGTCACAAAATTTACTACAACTAATACAACTAATTATTATAATTATAATAATAATAATAATGTAAGATGATAGTGATGTATGGAAGTGAGAGCTGGACCATGAAGAAGGCTGATCGCCGAAGAATTGATGCTTTTGAATTATGGTGCTGGAGGAGACTCTTGAGAATCCCATGGACTGCAAGAAGATCAAACCTATCCATTATTAAGGAAATCAGCCCTGAGCACTCACTGGAAGGACAGATCATGAAGCTGAGGCTCCAATACTTTGGCTACCTCATGAGAAGAGAAGACTCCCTGGAAAAGACCCTGATTTTGGGAAAGACTGAGAGCACAAGGAGAAGGGGATGACAGAGGATGAGATGGTTGGACAGTGATCTCGAAGCTACCAGCATGAGTTTGACCAAACTGCAGGAGGCAGTGGAAGACAGGAGTGCCTGGCGTGCTCTGGTCCATGGGGTCACGAAGAGTCAGACACGACTAAATGACTAAACAACAATGTAAGATGAAGGAGCAACCAGAGAGTATAAGAAAAACTGAAGAATTTTCTAAGGGTATGCCCTCAACTGCCTCACCACGCTTTGGATGATGGGAAATGTAAGTTGTTAATTACTGTGAATGAAACTGTCTTGTGAACAGGCCCGTTTTGCCCCACCAGCTGTGCTTCTTGGCCCAGATGGGAGTTGTAGCCAAAGATGTCTGGAAAGGGCCAGGAGGGAGAAGGCTGGCACAGAAGTTCAGCAGAAACATAATCCAGACACTTTCCTACTGGATTCAGTGTTGGACAGGCAGCCTTAGTAGCTATCAATCCACATACATATATGTGAAGAAATAGCCATCCTTATGGCAAGCTTTGGAGCCTTTCAGCTGTTTCAGCTTAGCTTAAGTTTTCTGGCTCCCAGTTCTTCAGTCAGCTCCAAGGTGAAGTAATAAAAGAGGGGGAGATATAACTACAGAGAGCCCATTTAGAACTTCTTGGCATGGAATAAGCCTGGGGAGAGGTGCCGAGGGTGGGGAATGCTGTTTATCTTGAGCAAGGATTTCCTTAGCCCTCCATGAAAAAACATTCTTTTTGTCAAACACAGTTAATGGTCACCCAGCCGCAGTACAAAGAGCAGCTCTAAGTCATTTAGAATCAACAGGGTGCGACTGCCAAAGGTGTAGGCCCAAACAGATCAAGTACGTGCTAACAGCACAACAGCATAATTGATGGCTGACAAGGCTGATGATGACTGTGAAGTGAAAGAAAGGGAAAAGTTTATGCAGTTCATATTTTTCTTCTGCAGGGGAATGTCATCATCATCCTCCCAGTAGGCAAATAAAGGTCATGGCTCAGACAGGAGAGGCAAAACATATCCTCCCCAGCTGGAGCCTACACATGAAGTGCAGAGCACATGCACAAGAAAACTCTCTTTTAATGTGTTTTCAGAACTCAGCCCTTGCAGCAGGCCAAGGATAGGGGGGTGCTTTCCATGGTCTTCCTTGTGGTTTTCATCAGGGTCTTGAAACCTAAAACAATGGCATTCATAACTTATCTTCAAGACTGGCTTACCCACACATTTCAATGCCCCTTATTAGAAATAGCAGGATTCTCCACTGCCCCATTAAGCATTTGTGGATCCATACATTCTCCCCAGTATCAAACAGAACGTTGTGATTCATTCAGCAGAGCTTTACTTTATTTATGGACAGGGGTTTTTGAGGGTGCGGTTTACAATACCATCTCTACCATACAGCCAGAATCAAATCCTCCTGCATCTAGGACAGTAGTTCCTAAACTTTCTGTCCCAAGGGCCACTTAATAATTGCTGAGGGTCTTGGTGGACCACTTAATTGTTTTTCCATCTGTAGTAGCAATTGTAATACACTGCGCTATATGTGATGATTTTGGATTCTATTTTTTCAAACGCAATGCAGACCACCTGAATGAAGCTCATGGACCACCACAGTTTAGCAACCCCTGACCTGAGGTCATCACTATAAGCACTTCCTCAGTCCAGGTCCTGGAGTGCTAGCCTGACTTAGGACACAACTTTTCTTGCTGCAGCCCATGTGAACTTTTTACCCAATGTTTGAGTTCTTCATAATGTTGGCTAAGAATTTTCCAAGTGGGACTAATCACAACATTGATGATAGCTAAAGACCATTTTCACAAGAATACTTCTTCTTAATAAATCTTTACCATGTTTTAACATCTCTTAAAAGTCTGAATGAAGAGACAGAGCAGGAGGAACGGCTCCTTTTGTTGGGCCTCTTCAGACAATATATGCCCCACAGGACGACTATAGCACGGTCAGAAGAGGAGTGCATCAAATCTGAACAGTCCCTTCTCTCCTCCATCTCCAGCTTCTTCTATCTTGCAGCAACAATGAGATTCACATTCAAATAAATTGCTATCCAACCATGTAACATTTGTGGGGGGAGGCATATAACTATTGCAAGGCTGTAGTGGTCAAGATAAGATATGGTGTGTCCAGAAACCTGAAACACTCTTTTCAACCACAAAACAGAAAATAATCCATCGCACACCAATGTACACTCAAACCACTATTGGGTGGCGGTGCTGTTCTCATTAGAAACTTTGATCAGAATCAAAACATTTATTTATCCATCTAAGTATGAGACATAAAAAGAGTGGGCTTTGTTGTACAGAGCGGCAGTACGAGGTGTCACCTGAACTTGCGTGAAGGAATTTTACACCACTTGATGAAGAGGAGGCTGCGGAACTACTCTTCTCACCCTTAAGTTTGCAAGTGAGGCAAAGAGAGCATAAGATCAAGTCCCATTTATTGTTTTCTACATAGTAAAACAGGGAATCATGAGCTTCCAGCAAAACTGCCTTTGCATAGCCTTCAAGTGTCCTGAAAAAAGAGACATTCCATTTTTTAACACAAGATCGCAGCAGCCATTTTGGGCACTGCGATCTCCCGCTCTCTCACGTCCAAAGGCATGTGCTTTGGGGTACAGCACAAGATTGCACCCCCCAAAAAAGCACTTGGGGGCACCAGATTGTGCCATAGGTTATGTGACTGGTCCAGGAGGGCGTCCCGAAAGATGTGTGCCCCAGTTTTTGATCTGAAAAATTTGAACCATATGCCTTTATATACAACTTATATTAGAGAGAGTGAGACATTAGATAAACTGTTGCTGTTTAAATGTGTGTTGATACTTTCCCCAGCAACACTTCCCTTGACTTTTTAAAGATAGCTGAACCTTTGGAAATTATTGATAGAATGCTTTTTACTCCTGTGTTAAACATGCCTTGGTTTTAATAACAAGACTGATAGCTATTTCAGAAATATATCAAGAAATATTTCAAAAGCCAGCTTATTTTATTAGGCACAATTATTAAATTTGCTCTGGCATTTGCAGTTCATTTTTGCTAGTAAGCAATATACGTTAATCCTCTGAGTTCATATTGAGTTTAACCATATGAATTTTCTATCAGTGAAAAGTACAATGTACATTGGCAGCAGCCTAGTGTATGAAGAATTAACAGTTATCAAATTCTAGAGTGAAAACTGTTTCTGTTAGAGATAATCACTGCCAATGATCATACTTCCATGTAGAAACACAAATGTCTCATTGTGGGCCAATAACAACAATAGGCATTCCATTTCAGAGGCTTACATTCGACTTAAATAAATTCTAGGTCTGTACTGAAAAGAAATTTGGCCTTTGAATCCTACAGCATTGGAAGAAATCAGCTTTCTGGATATCAGAAGTTGAGGTTTGTACAAAGTTTCTACAAAATTAGTAAAGGTTATAGATATGGAAAATAATATTGCAAGCAAAGTCCAGGAATCATGGAAAGCAGCCAAACCCACGGCAGACTTAAGTCCAACTTATGCATGTGGGCATCCCTTGATTTCTCTACACTGCAGGAATTGTCCCATACTTGATGACTCCCAGCTGATTGTGTAAATATCCTCCAATGAGAACATTGTGTTTGAAGTCATGTGAGATGGCAGAAATGCAATCTGTGATATCCCATTACACATGCAGGCATCAAGTTGTAGATTTGGCATAGCCCAGGCATAGATCAGAATCAGAGTATACATCAGAACTAGGATATAGGTGAAAGCCCAAAGCTAAACCCACCAAAAAAGGTCAGGGAAATGGGGGACCATTTTCTAAGGTTTATGTAGCCTTTTATGTAAAACCCTTAGCTGTTTTTCCTAAAGAATGAACGTGTCATATACAGTGGTACCTCTGGTTACGAACTTAATTCCTTCCGGAGGTCTGTTTTTATCCTGAAACTGTTCTTAACATGAGGCGCCATTAGCATGCCTCCCGCTGCGCGACGCGTGAGCAACCAGAAGCGTTCGTATCCAGAGGTACCACTGTAGTCCAGGTGTTCCCAATTTAAAGCCCTCTAAATGTTTTGGACAACCACTAGCACCATTCCTGACTATTGGCCATACTGGATGAGCTAATGATTATTGTAATCCAAAACATTTGGAAGGCATCAGGTTGTGGAAGGCTGATACAGTCTATTAATGCTCTTTGTCATGTAGTCTGCAGCCTCTCAGCTCATAATCAAATCCTAGGGAGGGGTCCTTTTTATGGACACAAAGGGCATATCAATTGGAGTGACCATTAGAGTCTTAATCAGGACACTTGTCTTCCAAATTCAGAATGGTACCTCTTTGTGTTGCAGTGCCTATAATATTCAAATTGTGTGAAATACCAAAGGAACATATTCATATTTCCATTTATGCCCCCATTTCTCTTTAGGGCTCTCTGAAATTGCCACAACTAGTAGATTGCTGAGCATGCTCCCATTAGATGGAGCTACAAAAAGTAGCAGAGACATCATTTTTGGCTATGCTGAGAATGTGCATAATGGAAAGACAAATTTTATTTAAAAGACCATCATTTTTAGTGATTAAAATAATCCACATCAGAAAAGATTTTCCCCATAATTTTCTAAGGTCCCATTTATCATAGTTTTGCCACAAGAAGCCGCAGTAATTTCATTTTTCTTGACTTCTATTAAAAAGATCAATACATATGATTCCAAAGAGTCTCAGCTCAGGAGAAGATGGAGCTGGTCTGTAATCATATATGAAAGTATTGGTTGTCGTTAGCTGAAAGAGTGATTTGTAAAGACAGTGGGCCTCAAGTGCAAGCAGTGAGAAATTTATATTGGGCTACAGCTGATCAGCTCTGCCTAACAGCCTTTCACCTTGCATATTATTAACTACAAATAATGAATTGCCATATTAGAAGAAGTAATTGCATTGGTCATGTTCCATGCAGCCCACAGTTCCAAGATAATCATAATTTTTGTATGTGCATAAAAGTTAAGTATCTTTGGCTGTGCATAGTGATTTTTCAGTCTGCATTTAGCGCTCCCTTCTAGAATGAGATGCCCATAGATTGAGGACTGCTAAAACCTACAGCATATTGACCACAATCCAGCAAATGTTACACAACCCTGTGCAACTTAGGTCTCTTTCATATATAAACATATTCTGACAACTTCTACCTCCATTTAAACCACAGCCAAAGAAGGATACTTTTAATTTTGGGAGAGGGTGGGTTAGTGTACCCCTCTTTCTAAAGCATAAAAGATGAATGTGTGAAAGGGCAGTGGAGACTGGTCCATCTGCCCTTAGCCAGCCCCATCTGTGTCTTTTCTTACTTACAATGAGTCCCAGGGCCAGGTCACCAGAGAATCAGTGGCTTCCGAGATCTCATGAGAGATCTTCAATATTTTGCAAGAACTTGATAGAAGCTGCCTCCACACAACTGTGGTAAGCAAGGCTTCGGTAGAGAGTCAGCAATGGGGGTGCACTGGAGGCAGAGAAACAGGACAGCTCACCCATGAGCAGGTCAGAGGCTGGTACTGGCTGTCGGTTTCCTCGTCCTTAAGTCTCAGTGTTTCCCTTGTAGAACTCAGCAAGGAGAAGGATGGGCACAAAACTAGAATTAGTTGGCTCTGCCTGTCATTGGCCCTGGCTCCACCTCTTGTTGACCTTGTTTTCCACCCTGCTAATCCCAATGGGCAACAGGCACCACTGGGAGCACGTGAGGATCAATGAGCTTTGGGGTGGTCCAACGGAAATACAATAAACGTCTGCCATTCATTCTCTGGCATTTTTGGCAGGGGACAAGTTCTCTGCTTCCTTCAACAGTTACAATGGTATTAAACATTATTAAAACTGGATCCACAGCTGTGCCTAAAATTTGTGGTGGTGAAATTGGGGCATCCATTTCACCAAAATGTTCTCTAGATACTGAAATTCTCATAATGATTCAGCAGATGCTAAAAAATATAACCTTCCCCCCCCCCAAAAAAAATCAGATAATTGTTTTTGAAAAATTTCATCTCAGTTGTAGCTGATACATAGTGTCAGAAGAGGAAAAGGAAGTAGCAACCCTGATGCCCATATCCATTGAACAATTGTCAATCCCCTTATTTCCTTGTCCCGGGGGCCAGTGTGCTATTTCTTATACAGTATGCTGCTGGATGTGTTCTGTTATGCAAACTGTGGACAAAGAATTTGTTCCCTCAGTAGATGAACAATGTTGAGTAACCCAAGTGCAGTCTGACTCAGACAGAGTTTTGCTCATGCACCAACTGAACAGAACTTTTGCTTCATTTCTGCTGATCACAGACTTTCAACCTGTGCCCTTTTCAGTGATCCCTTTGTCCACTTAATTAGGAAGATGCAAATATGCCTTCTGCCCTCACATCCAAGCAACAGACAAAAGCCCAAACTGCCCTGAAAACATTTTTTCTTTCCCCAAAGCAGACTTGAGGAAGAACATTAATTTAATAATACACAAAATCAATATAATTTTAATTTTAAGAAGTCAAAACCAATGCCAAGCTGTCTTTTAAGAATTCTGATAAGAATTCATGACCCTCTTTTCCCCTTTGGTTAGAAAAATAAAATTAAAACCAGAATTGATTTAATGATTCTCATCCTGGCTTGTTTAGTGGTTGGACGTTTGATTCAGCATTCTTTGTTCCTAGTATCTTTGCTTTTATTCTTTCAACTCACATAATTATGTGCCATAGATTTACTGTTATTACTTTTTAATCTAAAAATGGCAGAGGAAAATCCCCCGCTAAAAAAAAGTTCTTACTGGAAATGCCATCATTAGTTTCAGTCTTTGAATTAGTCGCTCTTGTAGTTTCACTAGAATACTCAAGAGCAGCATTCTGGAATGAGTAGGACCACTTCTTACATTACGTAGGAGGAAATGCACTTGGGCTGCCTCCATTTATGAAACAGCTTTGGTTAAATTCAGCACCCCATGAATGGAGGGCGTGGAGGTGACTATTTTTACCACTTCCCCCTCAAATTTCCCTGCACTACTTCCCATGTTGTTCCAGTGGTAACAATCCTTCAGAGCAGATTTTTTAGTGGACGGGGGAGGCAAATGGCATACACACACACACACACACACCCTTAATGAGAGCTGAAATCACTCTTTTCCATGAGCAGAATTCTGCTCAGATCTCTGAATACAAACCACATTCACAACTGCTACTTTGCATAACAGGGAGTGATGGCCAGTCCCTTCCAAACGCCTAGTCATTTTACCTGGTTGACACATAAAAAATGTTTTGAATATACTGTAAAAAAAAAGTGATGTACGAAACAGCCGTGAGTCTGAATGGCATTTCCCCACATTCCACTTTTTGCTGTGTTTCCTGGTGATTTTAACTGGAATGTAAGCTAAAGTTTGAGTTCACTTTTTTTAGAAAAAAAGGTTTTTCCAAAGAGGAACTCTCTGGATCTCACCCACCCAAAACCATTAACAGAGGGAAATAATAGCCAAGATTAAACAAAATGGTTGGTTCTGTTCTATGATTTTGTAAAACACATAGCTCTGCTCAAGTAGCAAAAATGGTGCACCTGTAAACATTCAGAGTGATCCCTTTCTGTTTTTTAAGTCCACCATGAACCTGAAATAAAGCTGCTTTGTACATATTTATGAACACACTGTGATAATATCCTGGTGAAAATTAATCAAGGCTGTCTTTTAGACAGAAAAAAAATTATTTTGATAACACTTTTAATGTGTGATTTCTGCTTCTGTTTTAATTTGATTCCTATCATGAATACTGCTTTTAGACTGCATCATATGTTTGTTGTATTGATATTGTTTTAAACTTTGTTTCTTCTATGCTGTAAGTGCTCCGGGTGTCCTATAAACAGAGCAACAGTGTAAAAATATTATTACTAATCCTAGGCCTTCACTGTATGCTTTTCAGCACCTGCTAAAAACTTTTCTGTTTAGGTAAGCCTACCCAGACATGTGAATCTAATATGTATTTTAATCTATCATTTCAGTTTATAAAGTATATTTTAACCGTCTTTATATATATGTGTGTTAAAAAAACACACCTTGTTTTTAACTTTTATTTTTCTTGACTACGTATATTCTTCGTAAACCGCTTAAAGGTTTTATTCACAACTGAGTGGTATATGATTTTTATTAAATTAAATAAACAAATTTTATTACTGCTTTATCATCTGCTGAACCGTAGCAATGATCCAGCCAATCCCTCATAAATTTGAAATGGCATTGTTTTTCACTGGGGAGGCCTAAGTATACATTACAGCTGTTTTGCTTTTTTGGCACAGAGATATACTGCTGGAAGATCATTTTTGAAAAAGGAAGTGATTTGATTCTTGTTTAAGCAACATAAAATGTTGCAAACTCAGAACCGGTTCACACATTTATTATCATCACTTATCAGCTGATTATTGAACCATCCTGTGATGGTTTACATGTGTGAATATCTTTGTTTAGGATATTTACATGCCACCTTTCAGCTAAAAATTCCCAGGGCAGCTTACAGCGGTGGAGAGGAATTCAATGATACACATAAATGCAATAACAAATATTAAAACTGCAGGAGCAAGGGAGTGTGAATGGTAAAATCCAGAATAATGATAAGAAAAGCCATTAAAACCAGCTACAAAACATGTTGAAGAGTCTAAACTATGTAAAGGATCTAGACTTGGAACTAGAAAAATCTCATAATAACCTAAGCAGAGGCTGGTCAATCAGACCAAAGAGCCATCTCATCCAGCTTCCTGCTTCCTACAGTGGCTAGCTGGATGCCCCGGTAAGCTCACAAGTAGGACATGAGTGTGATAGCCATCTCACACTGTTGTTCTGCAAGGCATGTCACCTTGGATACTGCAGGTAATATAGAGGCATCATGACTAGCATCCATTGATACCCTCCAACATATCCAGGCCAAAAACCCTGAAAAGGCACTTTTTGGGTGGGCCATCTTTCACACAAGAGCATGGCACCCCAAAACGTGTGGTTTACAGTACTGCATAAGTTTGCACCCATTAAAAGGGCTTTATTCAGGATAAGATCGCAGAGCTAGATTGCACTATTACTATGTGAAGCCCCAAGTGGCCGCTGCGCTCTTGTGCAAAAAATGGGATGTCCCTGTTTTCCCTAGAGAGTTGAGGAGTATGTCCATTGATGTGACTAATGATCATCAGATTTGGCAGCAGTTGAGCCTGTCAAGGGAGGGCATTCCATATGTGGGGTACCTGAACAAAGAAAATGTTGGGGGTATTGGTCATTCATTTTCAGAAAACTGTGTGTGAGTTTCTGTATGTAATACAAAGCTCTGGCCGTGTAGCTGGATTGTTTACACAGGCAGTGGCGGAGGAAGGGGGTGGTCCGCCCCAGGTGCCATCTCTAAGGGGGGGTGACAAGAAGGGCTCAGCGGCACAAGCCACTGCCATTGTGCCGTCACAGCCACATGTGGAGGATCCTCCACTCACAGCTGCAGTGGTGGCAGAGGGATCCCGCTGCCATCCATACGGTGCTTGAGCAGCTCTGTCGGCAAACGGCCCCGTGGTGCATGCAACACACCACTACGTACTGCACACGCCATGTGCGGTACGTAGCAGTGTTGCGCGTGTGCCACTGGGTGGTTTGCCCCGACACCCCGTATCAGGTTCCTGTTAGCCTTCCTTCACCCTGTACACAGGTGCAAAATTAAGACACTGAAATTATGGACATGCGCATTGCCTTATGTGAGTGACAGAGAGTTTTGGTTTTGGTCTTCTTAGAGGATGCAAGCAGATCTGCCACCGTGGGGATCCACAGCAGTCTCTGTATATAGCAACCATGAATCTAAATGACTGGCAATAAAGTAATCTGCCTAGAACAATCGTGTGTTGCTAATCAATCAAGACTCAGGGCCAATTTCCTTTCGCTTCGCTGCCAATTGTGTTTCAGCTCTGCTGAAGGCTTGTGGGAAGTGTGCTGGGCAAATCTGTTTATGGCAGCCTTAACACCATGAACAGCCACAGAAAACACTATCCCTGCTCACTACCCACTTAACTTCAAAGGGCAAGGGGATTGGGTTCAGAGAAGGGCCTCCAAGGATAGATTTTAGATTCAGGCAGGATCGCATAGAAGATGGGGTTGCTTTGGGAAGCCATGGCCACCGCAGACTTGACACCCAAGATAGAACTCTCACAATGCTGTTCAATGGAGTTGCTTCACAAGTTCATCAAGTATACTATAATCAAGTGGCATATTTCAGAATACCAGCAGGACAGGGATGCTCTACGCATGTGACACATTATGAGGTGGCAGGTGACTCTGAAATTAGTGAAAGACAAGCAGATCTGTAGAGCCTTAAATGTGATATCCTGCCAAGGATTTAAAGACCCTTTTGATGTGGTTTAAGGCAAGCAATCTGAAAGGAGAACTCAGAAATCTATGTGAACAGATTTGATCTGTCAGCTACAATTGGCCATGACAGTCCACGACATGGGGCGATTTGCTGAGTTATTGAGCAGTTGTGGCTGACATAGGAAAGGGTTGATCCTAATGTGTCTAGTCTGTCTGCCTTTGCTGGCTTCAGAAGTCTCCGGTAAAACTATCTCATTTTCAAGCAATTTTGGACCGAGTAAGAAAGATCAACAGCCAGAGCTGCAGCGCAGAAATGCATGAAATGTGGAAATGGCTCGAGGATACTAAGCTAGGTAAAGGTAAAGGGACCCCTGACCATTAGGTCCAGTCGTGGCCGACTCTGGGGTTGCAGCGCTCACCTCGCTTGATTGGCCGAGGGAGCCAACGTACAGCTTCTGGGTCATGTGGCCAGCATAACTAAGCCGCTTCTGGCGAATCAGAGCAGCGCATGGAAACGCCATTTACCTTCCCGCTGGAGCGGTACCTATTTATCTACTTGCACTTTGACATGCTTTCGAACTGGCAGGAGCAGGAACCGAGCAATGGGAGCTCACCCCGTCGCGGGGATTCGAACCGCCGACCTTCTGATCGGCAAGTCCTAGGCTCTGTGGTTTAACCCACAGCGCCACCCGAGTCCCTGACTAAGCTAGAGGATGTTCAATGACAGAGGAAATACTTTGCATGTAGAAGGCTCAGTCCTTGGCACCTCCAGTTAACAGTAGCAGGCTGATAAGACAGGCCTTTTCCTGAGACCTTAGAGTGTCACTGCCAGTCAAAGTAGACAAACCAAAAGTCTGACTCAGTATGAGCCAGTTTCATGTGTAATGGCTTCCAGACAACTTGAGAAACAGAATGACAGTGAAATGTCCCAGATTAGGGCCTGGACAACTGCACTTAGGCATTTGATCTGGGATTGTAACCAAAGTAGAGCACCCACTGAGAAAAATAAAAAAAAATGAGCTTCTTTGGAGGTCTGGCTGCATGGACATGCTGCCTAGGACCCACAGGACCGCCTCTCCTGGTATGCCCCATGGAGGACCTTAAGGTCCACAAATGACAACATTTTGGAGGTCCCAAGTCACAAGATGGTTAGATTGGTCTCAACTAGGGCCAGGGCCTTTTCAGTACTGGCTCTGACTTGGTGGAACGCTCTGTCACAAGAGACTAGGGCCCTGCGGGACTTGACATCTTTCTGCAGGGCCTGCAAGACAGAGCTGTTCCGCCTGGCCTTTGGTTTGGACTCAGACTGACCCTTATGTTTCCCTCCCCTTATGGACTACTTTTAAAATGAGGCTGCATTTTAAATTGCATTTTAACTTGTATTTTAAATTGTGTGGTTTGTTTTGTTTTACTATTATGTTTTTACTGTAATTTTACTGGTGTTAGCTGCCCTGAGCTCTGGCCGGGGAGGGTGGGGTATGTATTATTATTATTATTATTATTATTATTATTATTATTATTATTTAATGGCAGCTCTTAAGTAAAATGGTAGCCAGTGTTTAATCTGGATTTTAGGTCTCCTGTTTTATGAAGTTGCTCATAAAATTTCTCCCTCACAAAGGCATAGCTATGTGGACACAAATACACTGCATTATCTTGAAAGGCAAGAAAATTCTAGAGCTGTCAGCTAGGAGCCATCTCCCTGGATACCTGTATAAATTCCAAGACAGACAAGACTTTCCAAGACTCTTAGGGATGTCAATGAAGCCAGTATTTTCCTCTTTAATGTGAGCTACTCAGATATGATTGGAGTAGTAAAATAATGCAAAGGAGTATCGCTAAGTAAGAACGAGAGTTTTCTAATCTAAATATATAAGGGAATTTATTCCTTGTGGCATATTGATGATTAATTTTATGTGTACACAAAATATAGTGCAATCCATCCTCTTCTCTTTAAAGAGCACAGTAATGCTATTTCGCTGTGCTCCTCCATTAGTTACCATTTGCCACCCATAACTTTTTAGAATCAAGTCTTTGGCATGCCTTATAAATAGCAATACATTTGCACAATTGAATGTCCATGCAGTTCTTCAATCAAAAGAATTCTGCTGCTGGTCATAAACTACTTAATCCACTCTCCCTTGGTTGATGCTGTCAACAAAAAGCTTTCATTGAATTATAGATTTAAACTTACTAGTACATGATGTTGAATAACTGAATGGGTTAGGTGACATTTGTTTATGTGAAATTGTTCATGAAGTGGTTTTGAGCAATTAATTGGGCAATATAGGGCTTTGATTCAATACTATCAGGACTTCATCTTTTCTTTTTAAATCAGAAACTTTCTTGAACCAATAAAGTTCACTTTGTTCTCAATTGCATTGTTTAACACACATCAAACAACAACCTTATATATACAGCGGTACCTCGGGTTAAGTACTTAATTCGTTCCTGAAGTCCGTACTTAACCTGAAACTGTTCTTAACCTGAAGCACCACTTTAGCTAATGGGGCCTACCGCTGCCGCCACGCCGCCAGAGCATGATTTCTGTTCTCATCCTGAAGCAAAGTACTTAACCTGAGGTACTATTTCTGGGTTAGCGGAGTCTGTAACCTGAAGCGTATGTAACCTGAAGCGTATGTAACCCGAGGTACCACTGTATTCATAATGCTAGCTTGCAGGTATTTTGTTGTATTTGATGAACCCTTGGGGAAATCCTGATTTACTGATGTAATAAGGTTATCCCACAGGTGTATATTTGAGACCTTGTCAAACATCCACCATAAAGTGGCAACCTGTGATATTATTTACATCTTTGGCGGAAACTATCATAGGAACCTATTAGTGCCTACTCCATCTCTGATGGCAAGACAATATCTTCCATATCAATTTTTGAGCTATTTTAATAAAGGGCTTTTAAGTGTGTGTGTGTGTGTGTGTGTGTGTGTGTGTAAATGCATGTGTCTTCATTCGTGGGCATATCAAAATTAATGGAGTGAAAGAATGCTAAAATCCTGTAGATATGGGAATGTGGAATATGGGAAATGTGAAGAAACAAACACTAGATTAAAATGCCTCAAAGTGAGTCATTTCTAAATTACTGTGAAATGACTATAATTCGAACATATGAAGCTGCCTTATACAAAGTTGGAGGGTTGGCCTATCTGACCCAATAGAGTCTCCTTTGACTGGTACCAGTTTTCAAAGGTTCCAGACCCAGAACATTTTCTGTCCTACCACACCAGATCCTTTTTACTGAGAGATGCCAGAGATTCGCTTTGTGCAGCAATAAGGCCCATGTGCCCTTTGTGATGGCATTAAAAGCCACCATAATTATAATGTATAAAATTCTCTTACGAGGTTTATCTTGCCATTTTTTCAAGAAAGACTACAAAGGGCCCCCAAAGGCTCCCTCTGAATGTGGTTCAAATAAAGAGGAATTACAAAAAAGGAAACTAATAATACCCCCTGCATCTCTTCCAGCTCACACATGTGTACCCCAGTTCTTCTCCAAAACCACATAACAGAAAGCAGAATACCGTGAGTAGCCCACATGATCACTTATGATAGATAACTGTATTAAAAATTAAACATAAATTATTGGAATTACAGTGTTGGCACAAGATGAAAAAGGTGCTTTGTGTTGTTGAAAGGGTTTCGCTTACTGACTTAGGTTGGCTCATGAGAAGATGTGGTTCACCTGAATAAATGGAAAGCGTTTATTGTTTGAAACACGGGTTTTAAAATAGTAGAACGTTCCCCCACCTCCATAGTCCATTTCAATGAAGCTAATGCAAAATGAATCTCACACAGATTAAAGTAGTCGCAGGCAGGAAATACTCCGGCTCTGGGAAGATCAAGAGAGAAAGAGAGAAATCCCACTGGTCCAGCTCCATTTCCCTGGAGGAGGAGTCTCGGCCTCTGTTATCTCACAAAATCCCAGTCAAGCCATAACTCATTTTTCATCTCTGTGCCAGAAGAGAGGGAAAGGCAGAAGGTGGGAGAGTAGCCCATCTTTTAAAAGTTCTTCTTTTACTCTTATATCTAAAATGAGAATAAGCATCAGGAGCAATAATCAATAAGGAGCCACAAACAGCAAGTGGCAACCATCCATCCTTTCCTTCCAAGCGGTATTCACACATAATATCTGGCAGAGTGTAGCAATTCCAAAATGATGAGAGCATTGTGAGGATATAAAGTAAAGGTAAAGGGACCCCTGACCATTAGGTCCAGTCGTGACCGACTCTGGAATTGTGGCGCTCATCTCACTTTATTGGCCAAGGGTGCCGGCGTACAGCTTCTGGGTCATGTGGGCAGCATGACTAAGCCGCTTCTGGTGAACCAGAGCAGCACACGGAAACACCATTTACCTTCCCGCCGGAGCGGTACCTATTTATCTACTTGCACTTTGACATGCTTTCGAACTGCTAGGTTGGCCGGAGCAGGGACCGAGCAACGGGAGCTCACCCCGTCGCGGGGATTCGAACCGCCGACCTTCTGATCAGCAAGTCCTAGGCTCTGTGGTTTAACCCACAGCGCCACCTGTGTCCGTATTGTGAGGATATACTTAGTGTAAAAAGGAAAGTGGAATTGACCCCTGGATGGTTAAGTCCAGTCAAAGGCAACTATGGGGTTGCAGCGCTCATCTCGCTTTCAGGCTGAGAGAGCTGGCATTTGTTCACAGACAGCTTTCTGGGTCATGTGGCCAGCATGATTAAACTGCTTCTGGTGCAACAGAACACCATGACAAAACCAGAGCGCACGGAAACACCATTTACCTTCCCGCTGTAGCAGTACCTATTTATCTTCTTGCACTGGCACGTACTGCTAGGTTGGCAGGAGCTGGGACAGAGCAACGGGAGAGCACTCCGTCATGGGATTCAAACCGCTGACCTTCTGATCAGCAAGCCCAAGAGGCTCAGTGGTTTAGACCACAGCGCCACCAGCGTCCCTTGCTGGAGGAATACACCATGTGGCTCTGCGTGCCATCTTGGAAGGCAGTGGCCAGCCAGGTGCCACAGGCAACTTCATTATAGGATCAGAGAGTTTAAGATGGAGAACGCACACAGCATCAGTGAAGTACAACTGATTATGGCTTTTAAAACAGAAATGATTAATGAACCTGTTTTCTGCATAATTTCCCACTAGCTTCCACCAGTGCAGAAGCTGCCACTCAATGGATGGAGCAGGGAGGTTAACAGCAGCTGTACATATTTACACACTTTCCACCTCAGGAGTCAACAGTGCTTCTGATGCCACAGTGGCTCCAGCCCCAGTTGAGTTTGCTCTGCTATCGTGTTTTTAACTAAGAAAAACATTTCCTCGGGGGGGGGGGGGATCAGCATTTCTTATTTACACTGGGCTGGGCTGGGCTGCTGCGGAGCCCGGCGCACAGAGCTGCACTCCACGTGGCTTTTCCGTGGCTCCATCATGCAAACAATGCAGTTTTCGCCCAGGGTGCACATGAAGATTGCCTGGCACTTGCCTTTCCCCGGCGGGAACATGGGAAGTAGTTAGTCACGAGATCAGTCGTGTCAAAATTTGGGGGTGCTGGGCGGATCTTTGCACCTCGACAGCACATATGCTAAAGACAGCCCTGTCCATAGCAAAATAATATTTCACACTGCATAAGTTCCTAATCTTTATCTGTATTTAAAGACTTCCATTTGGGTGTGACAAGTAAATTTCACTAAACCTGTTTCTCTCTCTCCACCTACCCCCCCCCCACACACATACACATGTCTTGGCCAGCTAAATCCCTGTGTTTGCATTACCTTGCCAGTGACTGTAGTTCTTAGTTCTCCTTGTGCTTCTCAGGTTATTTTTGACACAGGTAAAAAGGTAAAGGTAAAGGACCCCTGGCTGATAAACTCCAGTCAAATTCAACTATGGGGTGTGGTGCTCATCTCTGCTTTCAGGCCGAGGGAGCTGGTATTTGTCCATGGACAGCTTTCCAGGTCATGTGGGCAGCATGACTAAACAGCTCTTTACCTTTACCTTTTTTAAACAGAGAGTGCCTTGAAAGTAAAGGTAAAGGGACCCCTGACCGTTAGGTCCAGTTGCGGATGACTCTGGGATTGCGGCGCTCATCTCGCTTTATTGGCCGAGGGAGACGGCGTACAGCTTCCGGGTTATGTGGCCAGCATGCCTTAAGCTGCTTCTGGCGAAACCAAAGCAGTACAAGGAAATGCCATTTACCTTCCCGCCGGAGCGGTACCTATTTATCTTCTTACACTGTGTGCTTTCAAACTGCTAGGTTGGCAGGAACAGGGACCAAGCAATGGGAGCTCACCCCGTTATGGGGATTCGAATCGCCGGCCTTCTGATCGGCAAGCCCTAGGCTCTGTGGTTTAACCCACAGCGCCACCCACGTTCCTTAAAAGTAGTCGCTTACAATATAAGATGTTAGCATCAATTTACCTTTCTTAAGCAAAGAGGGGGCACAGTTCCAGGCAGCAGTGATGTGTTTCTATTATCCTGAGCCTGCTAGGTGGATTTCCCAATATTTTCAAAGGTTTTTAAAAAAGGAAGACAGGGCACATAACATAGTAATTCTCAGACTTGTACTCTAAAATATTGAGATCATTAGTTGGGTAAGACAGGATCTTTTCTTTAGATTGTCCATTACTCATATTGATGTGACTCAGATGTTTCTGGTGAGAAATACAGAAGCTATTTTTTTCTTCATCCCTGCAAAACAGATCCATTCAAACTGACACATGCTGAGATGGGAAAATCCATTCCCTTTGAAAGGGAAACAAAGAGAGTAAATCCTTCAAAAATGGGATATCTGGTCTCAGAAAAGAAAGAAAACGCCTCCTTTTGTGAAGGAGATAAG
The DNA here is from genome assembly GCF_964106645.2 of Podarcis pityusensis. Classification (NCBI taxonomy): domain Eukaryota; kingdom Metazoa; phylum Chordata; class Lepidosauria; order Squamata; family Lacertidae; genus Podarcis; species Podarcis pityusensis. The sequence continues at coordinate 53,954,255 of NC_138027.1, forward strand.
CAATGCATTGAAATAAAAACTCAGTGATTCGAAAAGCATTATAAATTGCAATCAGAATATGTGAAATATGTTGCAATGTAGCAATTTGCAACCTAACTGAGGAAGGAGGGCCCATTCTTTTGACTCAGGAGAGGAAGCAAAGTCTGCTGCTGGCATCACTCCCTCCATAGGCTAGACCTTGGCATCTTCCCTACAATGTTGACCCAAAATGACTTATTTCCCTTCAAGAACTGATTGGTGGTGGCTTTGTAGCATATGGCTTTGCTTCATCCTAACAGGTCTAACCTTCTGCCAGTGTAGTCATTTTTTCTCAAAGAAGTCTAGAAATATGATGAGGCCAAAATATTACCTCTGTGTGCATCTACAGTTTATAAATTCTCTTCAGTGGTGACCAGTGCCCACTGAGATTAGGGCAGAAGGCAGAAAGTACAACAATAGGTGAAACTAGAGTCAAGGCCGTCAGAGCCAACTAATTCTAGTTTTGCCCCCATCCTCCTCCCCACTGAGTTCTATAAGGGCTGACAGCCAGTGCCACCCGCAAACTAAATGTAGGTAAGAATGAGGGCATGTGGGGGGAGCTGGTTGGGCATCCATGTGCCCTAATAGACCAGTCCTCATTGATTCCTCTCCAATCTAGATTCTTTCAAGCTGAGAGGCTTGCAGAGAGGTCCATTGATACAGGTAAGCCTAGGAAACAGGAGATTCTTGACCCACCCTTCATACTGGGGGGCTGTTTCCCAAGTGTTTAATATATATTGTCAACGACTGCCTCGGCTATCCAGTTTTGTCTCATGGACTCCTCAAGGGTACGTCTGGCATAAACACACCACAGGGAAACATTTTATCTGACCTACAGCATTATGGGCCAAGAACATTTGTCACGGCCAGAGCTATGACCCACTACTCTGTCTTTTGGAGGTACGGTCTTTGTTCTTCCTGAGCAAATACCAAGGCATAAGGACAATCTATTTACACAAGATTAAAGCTTGTGTAAATAAGCTGCAGAGGGCAAACAAAAAAAGAGAGTGAAAAGTCCTATGAAAAACTATAAGCTGATTAAAAATTTAGAGAGCAGGGAATCCATTCCAAGTGCAGTAATTATATGTCAAGCAAGAGGCAACGTAATGCTTAGCACTAAAATCCACTCTACATGCTATCTGATTACCACTGTATCACCATGACTCCCATTAGTGCTTGTTAATAGCAACCAATCAGGGGTTTCCTCTGATTCCCTGCATGAAATCTCTCTCCCTTTTCAGTTGCCCTTCCTTAAACTAAGCTATAATGGGTTCTTTTTTTAAAAAGAAAGAAAGAAAGAAATAGCTATATGCAGTTCTCCCTTTCTCATAAAGAACTGTCAAAAATAAGATCCAGAATGTGCACTTATTGACAAAATTAGCAATGTGAAACCAAATCTTCAAGAAACTTGCTGGCGTTTGAACACCTTTAGAGTGGGAAGTCAGACATTTTGGAAGAAAGGTTTTTAAATAAAAAATAATTCATAACTTAATTCCTTTCTAGGTATGGATGGACAAATCTGTCAACTTTTGCTTCTCTGGGGTTTTCATTTTTCCAGCTGTAAGTTCAGTTTACTGAATTTCTGCATCAGTTTACATTTTTAAAAAATACCTGCAATATTTTATGACATTTTAATATGCATTTCTCCACAAATACACAATTTTTGTCTAATGTACACAATGTCACAAGCCATTTTCACTAACATATCAATTTTTCTCCACATTTTCCCTTAACATATGCATTTTTAATACATTTTATTTATTTACTTATTTAAGAACTGCATTAGGATTTGAAGAAATATAAATTTTGAAGGGTAGCTGTGTTTCCGTTCATGTATTGTTTCAGAAAGTGCAAATCAGGGAGGTTCGCATTGAAATATGACTCATGAAATTTATTCCCATCCCTGTTTTCTGACTCAGTGGCCCTTTTTCCCATTCCCTTTGATTCTGTCACAGGTTTTTAGCACCATTTCATCAATTTGGCTGAGCTTTGCTCTCCAGCTGTAAAACTCAGATGTATGTCATATTTATACTTTGGATTTTTATGAGCACCTTTAAAATACAGTACATATCATCTTCAGCATCATCACATTTATTTATATGTCATTTTTCAAAATTATGTTAAAAGTGGCTCACAAGAACAGCAAGAAATAATCAGTACAGAAATACAATAAAAGTGTAGACAGTCTACATATCACTACATTTCATGGAGTATTTTCAATCCACATTAGTACACTAACATTCACATAAACATTCCCTTAAACATACGGAAAACATATGAAGTCCAAAGCAGCTGGAAGGAACCAAGTTGGTGAAGACTGCCTTAGGCTGCAAGATGCAGATCTATAGCTCTAATTGAGAAAAAGACATAATAAAATACAGTGGTACCTTGGATCTCAAACTTAATGCGTTCAGGAAGTCCATTCCAAAACCAAAGCGTTCCAAAACCAAGCTGCGCTTTCCCATAGAAAGTAATGCAAAATTGATTAATCCATTCCGGACTTTTAAAAACAACCCCAAAATAGCAATTTAACATGAATTTTGCTATCTAACAAGACCATTGATCCATAAAATGAAAGCAATAAACAATGTACTGCAGTCACTCAATCAATCAATCAGTAGCTGAACTGGGTTCCACACAGTCACAGACCTCAGCATAACACTCAAAACAGAAGTGCGGCACTCAAAACGGAAGCATAACACTCAAAACGGAGCACGTTCGACTTCTGAAAAAAGTTCGCAAACCGGAACACTTACTTCCGGGTTTGCAGTGTTCGGGTTCCAAGTTGTTTGAGTACCAAGGCATTTGAGAATAGCAATTGTACTGCTATTCCCTGACACTAGCTTTGACCAACTTTCCCCTACGTTTTGCAGCAGCTGCAGCAAACAAAGCAACTTATGTGCAACTAACTTTCCTTTCCATTCCAATCAGCAAACACTGTAGGAAACTCTGGATAAACGGGAGAGAACTTCTCCTACTAAGCACACACATCTGGATGGCAAGAAAGCAGATGACAGATGGAATCTTCCGCCCTACCATTTCCACATATGCCCAACCTAAATTCCATTCAGTCATTTCTCTATCAGCCCTCCAGATTGAAGGAACCCAACTCATTTCTTAAAAAAATGTATTAAGTTTCCGCATCCATCAGATGGACAAAATAGTCCGGTGTAGGCATGAAAGGGGTCTAGTCCAATCCATGTCTAAGAATGTTTCCTGTCGAAAGGGGCATTAAGTTTGAGCATTCTTTGGCGTTCATTTCCAAAGTAATGCATCTAAACTGTTTGGGAAAGCATATTTTGTAGTGTTGTTGTAAGCAACTTCCTTTGAAATAAAAAAGGGTTTCCAATATTGTTGCGCTGCATGGAGAGGTATGTCTTGCCTGTGTATTTATATTTTAGATCATCTGATTGCCATAGATATGTCTGTTGTGTAACAAGGTGATGCCATGATTAATATAAATATCAGATGAAACTATGGCATGCACAGCACAAAATGAACATTTTGCAGGAGGAAATCATGGCATAGCACCACAAAAATGTATGCAAAATGGGATAATAAAGTGGGAATGCTCTTTCCATATAAGTGGGAAAACTTTTGTAACACAATCTCAGTTATAGCACACCTTCACTGCAACGAACAGAACAGCAGATCACTTTGGCTTCCTCTGTTAAAAGGGGGGAAAGCAGAACAATAGGCTTATTAACCCTTTATAACTGATAAATGGCTTGTTCCAAGTTTCCTTCTCCAAGCCCGAGGTCATGTCCTCCTTTCATTTTCTTGGGTTGTGTTTCAGTCTGACAAGTAGCAATTGATTCCACTGCTGGTTAGGCCAGTGGTAAGTGGAGGATGAAGTTTCAGTGAAAACAAATAGCACTTCACGAGTCTGACCTTTCCTTTTGAAGCTTTTGTTGTGGTTTACTTGAAGATGTGCTTTTTTAAAGACTCTAACCAGTGGTGTCTATCTGTGCAGTTTTGAATAATCATCTTCATGAGCTTCACATTTGATAATGAAAGCTGCTATTATCTCCAGTTCAAATAACAACCTAATCCTCTTTTCCCATTAATTATCATCACCATAATCAGCAGCAGCATTAATATTTCTTTCCCACCTTTCTCCAAAACATAGAATGAAGTAGAGTTGCTAGTAAATAAAATCATAGCAGTGCAATGATAAATCAGTCATATAATACTATAAAACAGTGCAATTTAAAAGGGACTTCAGACCATGCCAAAAGCTTTCCAAAGGATTTCAGAGATTTTTTGAGAAGGATACCAAGACTGGGCCAAGTGAGCTTCTCAAAGGAAGGAAACCCACAATTTTGACACCTTAAGAGCACAAGAAAAGCACTGCTAGATCATATAAAAAGCCTATCTTATCTAGTATCTCATTTTCATTGTGGCCACCTGAGATGTCTTTGGGATGTCTACAAGCAGGAAGTATGTGTGATAGCCTTCTACACACTTGTGATTCCCAGCAACAGAAATGCCCTGGTTTGTTGCAGCTGCTATCCTAACCTCCCAAGATATCAGGATGTAGAGTAGAACTTTACAGAACTGTAGAGTTGGAAGGAACCCGGGGAGTCATCTGGTCCAACCCCTGCAATGCAGGAAACTCAACTCAAGCATCAATGACAGATGCCCCCCCCCCAACCTCTGCTTTAAAGAAGGAGAGTCCACAGCCTCCCAATGGAATCTGTTCCACTGTCAAACAGCTCTTACTGTCAGAAAGTTCTCTGAAGATCAGCGATTATAAGGGGGTCCAATCGGGCACAGACATTCCAGTAAGTAGACATGGCCCAATCCACTTAGTGCTTTTAAAGTCAGTACCTCCAGCATCTGAAACAGATGCAACTTTCTTTCTCTGAAGAAGACAGATGCTCCATCATCACTTCTGATCTGTCCCACTCACCATTAGAGCGGACTGCCAGGTTCTAAGAATGATGGAGCAGCCACTGCGCCAGTTGTTTTTCACACCCGCAATGCTACACAGAGTGGCCACCGTGAACCACCTACATGAAGCTCGTGGACCACATTTTGGATCCCCCTGCTCTACATAAAGCTCTGGGTGTGATATTTAGCTCAAGGGAGAACTTTGGGAACTCAGAATATGGTGTACAGTGGTACCTCGGGTTAAGTACTTAATTCGTTCCGGAGGTCCGTTCTTAACCTGAAGCACCACTTTAGCTAATGGGGCCTCCTGCTGCTGCCGCGCCGCCGGACCCCGATTTCTGTTCTTATCCTGAAGCAAAGTTCTTAACCTGAAGCACTATTTCTGGGTTAGTGGTGTGTGTAACCTGAAGCGTATGTAAGCTGAAGCGTATGTAACCCGAGGTACCACTGTATAACAGGAATCCATGTGCATTAATTCGGGCATGTCTGTGAAATGCTAACACTGCGATTTGAAAGGCAGCCATTTCAAAGTAGAAGCACTCTACAATATGTCTCTGCATGCATGTAATGGGACTTTTTTGTTCCCTTTTGATGCCATCGGTCCCTCTTACTCAGGCTGGGTAACAGCCACCTCCACTTATTCCACTGTAGTAATCGGAATTTGTCCCTAAGTGTCTCCTAAACTTACTATCTTTGAAATGTCTTTTTCCATTACATGCAAATTCTTGTTGCTGTTTTAAACAAGCCCCCTTTGGAAATCAGAAACGAATTATAATGAAAAGCAGACAGCCTCAAAGGATCATTCATTACCTGTCTGCAGCTATTTATATTTTGCTAAGAAAAGAACAGAGCAACAGGGCCCGTGTTCAGAGCCGTTTGCTTCAGAATAAAATTTCTCAGAAGTGGGCTTCTATATTTACAAGCAAGCTGTGATTGCCAAGTGGAGGCTTTATGTCCTCCACAAAAGAGTGCCCAGACTTTGCATTTGAGCTGAAGTGAACAAACCCTTCCTTGCCAATAAAATGTCATGTCGACGTGGGAAGGTTTTATATTTTGGCTCCACAGATGTCTTCAACTTTTATCAGGATTTCAATCTTTTTCCTCCTCTACTATATTTCCTGCCTAGGAACTGCCCCTGAAATAGACTTTTGAACTCTGGATATGATTTGCTGACTGCTGGACTTGATCCTGCCAGAATTTCCTTCCAGCTGGACTTGATCTTGCCCATACCAGCTACCACTGAGCCCTGAATGCTCAGGTGGATAAAAATGGTTCCGTTTAGCATATTGTAATTTATGTTTTATGTCATTATACTTGTGATTTTACCCTTTTTTAAAAAAAACCACAGATCCTAACAGCCAGTCTTCACATGCATTATCTTTCACAAGTTGATTACCTCAGCCTTGAAGCTCGTCCACATCCTTGCCATTTTTGTAATCCTGTATGTGTGATAGGGCAAAGGAGCTGTGTGCATGTGATTTAATATCTGATGTAAAGTGTGCAACTATAACTTAGAACATGAGAGTGCTTTCTCTACTCTAAAATGCTCTCCTTGGAGAGAACTGCTTGCCTACATATGCACTATACATTTAAAACACTATACAGTGGTACCTCGGGTTACGTACTTAATTCGTTCCGGAGGTCCGTTCTTAACCTGAAACTGTTCTTAACCTGAAGCACCACTTTAGCTAATGGGGCCTTCCGCTGCTGCCGTGCCACCATCACGCGATTTCTGTTCTCATCCTGAAGCAAAGTTCTTAACCCAAGGTACTATTTCTGGGTTAGCAGAGTATGTAACTTGAAGCATATGTAACCTGAAGCGTATGTAACCTGAAGCGTATGTAACCCGAGGTACCACTGTAATACCATTTTAAGAGTCCTGGTTTCCCCAAAAGAATCCTGGGAAGTTTGGTTCATTAAGGGTGCTGAAAGCTGTAAAGAGACCCCTGTTCCCCATATAGAGCTACAATTTGCAAAGTGGTTTAACAATCAATTGCTCTTACTAGGAACTCTGAGAACTGGAGTCCTGTGAGGAGAATAGCGATCTCCTGACAGCTCTCAGCACCATTATAGCAAGCAACAAGATGTTTGAGAAGATGTTGGAGTTAACTGATTTTGTTGCCTCTTTTGACCTGTTGCCCCATGGCTCTGACCCTGAAACAGAGAAGGAAAACCCATCAGAAAAACAGTGTGCATGCCAGGAGGTGCTTGAAATGTTGATTTGGAAACAGTCAGCCAGGAACCCCTTGAGTTGTAATCCAAACTGTGACCTCTAGAGCCAGCACACCCTGAGCCAGACACTCTAAGGAACCAGCACATTTTACACTGGAGGCCTCCCCAATGTTCACTCACAAATGTGCAGTTGACTGAGAGGTGGCAGAACCATAGGCGCCAGGCCAAGAAACCTTCCCATCAAGGCTCTTCGCAACTCAAGGAGGGGGTGGAACCCAGAAGGGCTAGTCTGGCCAAAGTAGGATAAGTAGCTTCTGCTGAGCTCCATACCTTGTTGAATCCATTTGTTTGTTTGGAGCTATCCAAGGTCCTGCAGCTTCAACGTACAGTGGTACCTTGGTTTGCGAACAGTCTGGTTTGCATACGTTTTGGATTACAAACACATCAAACCCAGAAGTGCGTGTCCTGGTTTGTGAACTTTTGGGGGGATTACAACCCATTTTATTTTATTTTTTGGATTACGAACAATTTTTGGGGGGAGGCCCCATTGGCGAAAGCGTGCCTTGGGTTACAACCTTTTTTGGTTTATGAACGGACCTCCGGAATGGATTATGGTTGTAAACCAAGGTACCACTGTACTGTTGGGATACTGCCAGGGAGATAAAGTCCATCATGGCCCCAATCCGGGTCCGGACGTCCATCGATCTCCCGTAGACACGCAATATCAGCAATTAGCGACATGAGCTCCAGAAATAGCATAACATCTAGAGCCAATGCACGCTCTCTATCAGCAGATAACGCACAGCAAAAGTTGCACGCAGGAGAGCATTATTTACAAGTTTTATTCAGCGTTGATCAGAACAAAGAAAAACATGACTGCCTGCTTCAGTGTCTCCAGACACAGAGAGAGAAAACAAAAGACACAACAGAAACATCCTGTGAAACAGGAAATACGCAGACTCTGACTCACAAAGCCTGCTCCCTTTTAAGGTGGAACAGAAATATCCTAACATGTACTGCTGACTGCTGGCTGCCTGAGTCAGTCTTAGGTGCCCTTAGTGCCCCATGTACTCCTCCTCATAGTCAGGTTATGTTAGCTGTTCCATTTTTGTTCTTTATTGGCTTCTTTATTGTTCTGTACTGTTCAACTGCTTTAATATGTTTTTTTTAAAATGATATTGTTAGCTTCCTTGAATGTTTTTGATATAAAGACAGAAGGTTTTAAACAAATAAATGTGCATTCCCAATTCCTCTTACCCTTTCATCATGCATATGGAATGTAAAATTCACAGAGGGCCATCTGTATGTAAGTATAGCTGTTCACATGTATGGACTATGCCCTGCACTATATTGTATTTGCCCGTGGGTCCACCAGGGTGGTGTAATGGTTAGAGTGTTGGCCTGTGATCTGGAAGAGCAGGGTTCAAATCCCCACTCAGCTACAACACGCACTGGGTGACCTTGGGCCAGTCAACTGACAGGGTTATTGTGAAGATAATATGGGGAGGGAAGCACCATGTGCACAGCCTTGAGCTCTATGGAAGAAAAGGTGATATATAAATGTAAGAAATAAATATCTCTGTACCCAACACACACATAAACCCAACAAGGGAGGGAAACTATGCCAGCCCTGGAGCTTTAAAGCAATGAGAGGGGGGGAAATTTAAAAAGACAACCAAGAACAATAAAAAGAAGAGAAAGGGGGAAAGCCACCTCCACACAGGCCTGCCTTCTACCCTGGCTGGTGCAACCCAGAGGGGCTTAGGAAGTGGTGGCTCTTCTGTTATAGACTCTCCCTTCATACCTCCAAGGAATTGCTCTGCCCATTGACTGAAGCCAGTTTATGAGACAGAGAAACCGCAGGTGACCAGTTCCCCCTTCCCCTCACAAGTACAGGGCATGCCTCTTCTAAGGTGTTGCCTGCTGTGACACATGGGAATGGACTCCCTCGGGAGGTGGTGGACTCTCCTTCACTGGTGGCTTTTAAGCAGAGGTTGGATGGCCATCTGTTATGGATGTTTTAGTTGAGATTCCTCATTGCAGGGGGTTGGATTAGATGACCCTTGGAGTCCCATCCAACGCAACAATTTTATGATTCTATGATTCTTTATTCTGTTTTGAAAGGCTAAGTGCCTAGGAACAGGAACACAGCCTTGTCTTTTCACTTCAGGGTCTCAAGCAGAATTAATTGCCATCATCTTCTGCCTGGTCCCTTTAATGAAGGTCACCAGGGATTGAATCAAGGGCATTCTGTATGCAGAACATGTGTTCTGTCACTGAGCTCTTCCAAATGGGACGACTTGAGGACTGCACAAAATTCTCCCATGCATCTCAAACTACATGAAAATTACCGGTAACGGGTAGAGATTTGTACAATATAACCAATGAATTAAATATTGGTTTATATAAATGGGAAACAGACTGGTTGTAATATTTTGGTAAAGGTGGAGGAGACAAAAGATCCAAATTGTGTTTCTAAATGGGTGGAATTCAATGTCGTGCTAATATTGTTCCATCATTGCAAGCATTCTGCTTGCCCAACAGAGTAATTTCCCCTCTTCATCCCCCGATATTCTGTTCTTGGGGTGCTCCCAACCCACCAGAGCTGATTTGAGAGGGTGTAATATGTTGGGGGAAGAGACAGGGGAAAGCCCCATTGTGCTAGTGAGACTTGTGCTGGCTCTGCTAGCGCAACTGTTTAGTTGAGTCTCGTCCAATATGTCCTACAGCTTTTTAAATGTAATGCATATTAACTCTGCTCAAGCACTGACTTTCTACTGGAATTAAGCAAACATGCCAAAAGGCACAGGGGAACTTTTGGATCTAAATCCTAGCCTGCATTTAAATATATTTAAAAATGCAAGGCTGTTTGAAAGAGCCAAATTAAATATTTGCTCCCACAGACTTGTGTTTCAACACAAGCTATTTTTAAACCAGTAACCTGCCATTTTCCATGCTGATGAAAAAGGAATTCAGCAAGAACTCTGACAAAACAAAATAATACAAAAGAGACACTGTAATCTAAAGCCATGCTGTAAAGGAAGTTCATGCTGCAAACTCCCTGACTAATCAGAAAATGATGTAGATGTGAAAGGAAATAGGGAGTCCGGTTATATTTTCACGCAGCTGAGAATCAGATGTTTGGAAATACCCTGTATTTTCCCCCTAAATCCTTTTGGCTGTTGATATAAAAGCAACTAAATGCACTAAGGAACTCTGGCCTGATGATGATCTCATTTGCACACATCCTATACTAATAGAACTTTGCTGAATGGGTTGAAAATGCATCTCATTTGAACTAGAAGAGTGAGCTCAGGGTTCGCTTCAAAAAAAGACATAAAATAGATGAGTCAGGGACACATTTTTCCACTGAACTTGCCTTCCTTTTATAGAATCTGTTTGGAGAAAGAAAAGGTGGCAAACCCATTTGCCAAATAAATCATCACAGTGTATGCTTGCGGAATGGGGATGGCTAATCTTCCTTGTGAGGAAACGTTTAAACAGCTGTGCTTTCTACCTTACTGAGGAGCTTGTAATAGATGTTTATCAGCCCAGGAACAGCTCCCCCCCCCCCACTTGACACACACTCACAAATGAATAGAAGGGGAAAAGGTTGCAATCTCACAAAAGAAGGGCATAATTCAACACACAGTGAAGTTGTTTAGGCCCACTGAAATCAAGGGCTTGCAACCTAAGGTGAGTGAAGGAAATTGATTTGCATCTACTTGTGATTTCACTGCCCCCCCACCACTACCAAAGCTTCTCTGTGGTGCCTCCCATGGCACCTGTGAAATGCCTCAGAAAATATTCCCTCAAAAATCTACATTACACATATGCCAACAATAAACCCTATGGCTACTTAAGAACTGCACAACATTACCACTATGAAATATTTGATTACCTCCCAAAGAATCTTCTTCAAAATGAAGCTGTCCACTTCATTGTTTGTTCCTTTTTGTTGGCTAGTTTTTATTTTATGTGGTCAGAGGCTTTCCAATCTCGAAATATTATTTGATTTTGTATATTAAGAAAATAAAATAGGGAAACAAACATCTATTTTAAAATCCACAGTCCTTGAGAGAGTGTTTGCTCTCTCTGCTCAGTTCCTGTTTGCCCTGGCTCAGTAGGCTCATCTCGTGCACTGAATATGTCCCTTTAAATATGCCCACATTTCACTGGATGAAATACCAGGATTAGACACCCCTCTCCCATGTGTTCTAAACAGTGGAAAGGTGCAGAGAGTTTCTCTCTGTGAGTGACAGTGGTGGCGGCTGATACAAGTGCCTTTTTTCTCATGGATAGAGAGAGCAAGCCCACACTATTCTCTTGACTTCCTCAAATCCACTTCTCTTAGGATCCTATCCAATGGATCATAATTTGGCCTCACATTGTGAATTAAAAATGTTCTAAGCCATTGTGATCAAACAAAAACAAGTCCACCTGCACCAATCCAACAGCAGTGCTAAGAAAAGACAGTTACAGCCGCTTCACTTCACAATGTAAATCCTTGGCTAGGTCTTTCGCTCAATGCTCATTTTCATTTTGGCCCCTGCTAGCTCGACTCTAACCACAACAAGCAGAGTGGGAATTTCCTCTGCCACTCAGGAGTTCTCTACTTCATATGCTGCCTCCCAGGAGTCCTGGGAGACAGGGAATAGCTGCACTGCTGTGCAGTTCAGCTCTGTGCACATTATAGTATTTGTTTTATGTAGCACTAAACAAACATGTGTAATTGCTTTTCATTAGTCATACCCACACTAGCTGGTAATCCTAAGGGCCAAGGGCTTTTGCAGGTGTGGGGAGACACAAGCTAGATCCATCAGGGCTCTCCTCCTCTCAGCTGCCATCTGGGGGCAGCTATTCCACCAGACTTCAGGGCTCATTTCGGCTACTTTGTAGGGGACCCAGCTACATCAGACACTTCCTGCCCCATAAGTGGGCCAACATTACAGGAACAATTGTTGGTGCCTAAGGGTTTTGCCCTCCTTTCCCCTTCCTATCCTTTCCCCCTTGTGTGTCATATTTCTTTGTTTTCTGTTATAAGCCCGCGGGTAGGGACTGTCATTATCGCTTAAGCCTTTTTGGCTAAATAGTGAAGTACAAATGCTCTAAATAAATAATAAATACAACAACAACAACTTATAGCTAACTGGCTCATATTTCTTTATCAGCAGAAGGGCCTATTTTCACAAATCCCACCATTTTAAAGGATCCATCATCATTCTGAGTTGTCTCTTTTCAATAAATACATACATACATACATACATACATACATACATACATTTGTATTTGCTTCAGAATCCGTTCAGTTATTTTATTTCATCCTCTGTCCTCAACTTTTTCTAAGGTAGTTTTTATAACCAGGTGTGGGGAGATTGTGGCCCCCCAAATGCTGCTAGATTATGAGTCTCATCATCTCTAAACACTGGCGATGCGAGCTGGGGCTGATGTGAGTTGGAAGTCTAACAACATCTAGAAGGCCACAGGTTCCAAATTGTTGTGGCACCTTAAAGACTAACAAATTTATTATGGCATAAGCTTCCGTAGACGAGAGTCCACTGCATCAGACTCAATCTTGTATCGGATGGACACTGGTGCGTGAAAGCTTATGCCATAACAAATTAGTTAAGACTTTAAAGAAAGCACCTTGTTATTTATGATACAAGAGACTAATACAGCTGCCGCTCTGGAAATTATTTATAGGATCACTGTTTCCTTTGGAAATGAAAGCACAGGAGGTTTGTGTTGCCTTTCCAATGAAGCTGTTGATTTAGAAGTCGCAGTGCACAGGTTGAAGACATTAGGTGATCAGAAAGAACCACACAGCATTCCAGATTATTACCTGCATCAGTCAAGTCTCCCAAAATCTAACCTCAGGTTGCACATTTCCAGCTCTCCTTGCTCACACTTTGCCAGATAGCCCATTTACTAGAATGCATTTACTAATGTGCATTATTGGAACATAGGAAGATACCCTTAAACCACATCAAACTATTTGTCCGTCTATGCCAGTATTGTCCACTCTGCCTGGAAGTGGCTCTCCCCATCAACTGTCACTTGATCATGTCAACTTAGAGAGGCCATAGGATTGAATCTGGGATTGCCTGCATGGGAAGTATGTGATCTACCACTAAGATATAATCTTAGAAGAGAGCTGCTTCTGGTTTGTGAAAGAGAACATTGTGGCTCAGAACATGATTTTTCTAAACTCATAACCCAGTTCAGTTGCCTCAAAGCACACATAGGGTCAGGAGGCTCTGAAGCTTACGGTCTACATGAGGACTGCACCCCATGAATGTCAGGAAGTTCTCCATTGAGGCATAGTTCTTCAAGTGATAGACATTCAGGTCAACCTTACTTTTGTTTGGAGGAGCCGTTACTTGCCATATCTTCCTCTATAAATATAAATGTAAGGCTGTCACCATGGAGCTCCAATTGGAAGATTTCTAGTGCACAATCCTGGATTTGTATGAAATCAGGAAGTTGGTCAGTGGAGCGAGCGGGGGGAAAGCCCTTAGTATGGTATTTTTTTTTAAAAAGGAACAGTATTTTACATTTAGAAGTTATGGGGGGAGGAGCATAGGGAGCATAGTGTAAAGTGTACAGGCAGAGCTCGTGTCACAATTGCCCTCTAATCTAACAAGATTTCATCACAGTAGGTGCTTCTATCATTCAAGCACCACACAGCAGCAACAGAAACACTATTTATTTTGTTTAAGATATTTCTATGTTGCTCAATTATTTCCTGGAAATGGGACAACAAATTTGTAAAACCAAGCATTACCTTAAAATGCCTGCTGTGACAAGAAAGTCTTAGTCAGACATAGGCAAATTAGGCCCTCCAGCTGTTTTGGGACTACAACTCCCATCATCCCTGACCACTGGTCCTGTTAGCTAGAGATGATGGGAGTTGTAGCCCAAAACAGCTGGAGGGCCGAGTTTGCCTATGCCTGGTCTTTGTTATGTTCCTGAACTTCAGCAAGAAGGATGCCTGACTAACCTCAGCTGGGAGGGAGTTCCACAGACTTGGGCCCACTACACTGAATGCACAGCTGTTACTTTACTGAATGCACTAGATTCCCCCAACTCCGAGCTATGGAACTGGACCTGATTCCCAGGGAAGTGTGCTATGCTTGCAGTGATTTCTGGATTTAGTTCAGTGTCCTTTTGATTCGTCAATGGCTATGGCTAAGATGGAAAAAGCAATTTCCCCAAACTATGCCTCAAACTATGGGTCATTCCTTCATAGTACAAGGACTCCTTGGCTGTGCTTTTTGCTGAGGATACCAGAGAATTTGAAACAGCCTAAAACAAAAGTGTAACAGCACTTATATAATTTGATTGATTTGTTCTTGAACATTAATTATGCTAATTGTATCTGACACTAGTCAAGGGCAGCAAAAGGCCCTTTTCTTCTATTTTGAGCTCACAACAAAAGGAAGAATACAGGACACACAAGAGATTTTGCTTTATTTTATTATACCTGACATGAGTCAAATGAGGTTGCACTAAAAGCTCTGTCTGTCTTCTGTCTGAGCATTAGCCTTTTAAAAAGCTCTACTGAAAATTAGGTTCTCATTTAATATATGTATGGGATATGCAAATACAGAAAAGTAACAGCCCTCTGAAAGCATAGAAAGATTCCTTGCTGTGTCTGAAAATCCCCTTTCCCACTTGCAACTCAAAGGACAGGAAGAAAATGGCTTCACAAAGTGGATATTGGAACCTCCAGAATCAGACATAGTCATGTCATTGAATACCAATCTCTAGGTAGCAAAACTGCCCTGAGATCTTCGGATGAAGGGCCATATATAAATGTAACAAATAAAATTTAAATAAATAAATAAAACTGGAAGAGAGCCATTGCCTTTATGCCCTGTTTATGGGCTTCCCACAGGATCTGACTGTCCTCATAGGAAACAGTGGGGTTCTTCTTAGAATATATTTATGTACCTCGGGGATGTGAAATCTTTCTCATCCCAATGGCCACATTTTCTCATGGGCAAACTTCTGGGTGCTGCAGACTAATAGTGGGTAGGGGCAAGGCAAAAGAATTGGGCAGAGCAATGGATGTGATACATAGCTTTGTGCAGCAGGCTGCAATCCAGCTACGCAAAAATCAGAGGTTTAAACAGACACACGTACCCCACTTCATCTGCCATCCAAACAAGCAAAAGCATTATCACAATCCAAAGACACTTCCCATCCAGGCAAGGGCACCCAATGAGGACATAGAGCAGGACCACTGAGGGAGGTGGTCCAGGGAGAGATGCACAAGGGAGGCACAGAGCCACATTTGGCCACCAGGGGACTCTGTCCTGAGAGAGAAAGCAGGGCGGCAGGGGGCATCACCCATTCCAGAGTGTGGGGCATATACAAAATGTCTGCTTTGCATATGTTCTAGAAACACATTCACAACTGCAGTGCCCATATCAGTAGATACATATGGGAAGACCAAGCATCTTCTTAAGCATAGGGATTAAAAACCTGTGTTGATCCTATCAGCCAGCAAATAAATGGGTGGAATGGGAACCCAGAAATAAATGACTAGAATGGAAACCCAGAACACCACAATGTGCACTTTTATAATAGTAATACAATGTCAAACTGGGCTTTGCAGCAATGTACATTCAGCTTGCAAGATACAAGTGATGCACGGAGGCACTTAAAGCAGCCTCAGTGAGGCAGTCAAACCTGTGAAACTGCTTCTCCACAAGAGTTTCCATGCCAATGGCAACCATAATTAGATGATGGTGTGGGATGTATTCACCATTCAAAAAGTTTAATTCACCCAGCACATTTTGCCTGTTGGAATCAAAGGACCAATCAAGCTACTTCCATGAGACCAACAGTGCAGAGAGAGCCCAAGGCCATACACACTTATGCATTATCATATCATTAATTACTTAAGACTTGTCTTGTGTTTGTGCAAGACGTTTGGGGAACAATGGTCTGTTATTCCAGGACTGAGGAACCTTTGGCCATCAGGGTGTTGTTGAATGCCAACTCCTATCAGCCACCATCTTCAATGGTCATAGATGATGGGAATTGTAATCCAACAACCTCTGGAGAGCCAAAGGTGTCCCAGCCCTGTATTAGTCAACCACTGTGAGATGGATTTTTTACTACCACTATGACAGGGATGAAATTAAGATCCTGTGCATTTGGTTCCCTTAGCACCCCTTTGTCCACAGCTCTGCAGACACAGTGGTGGATCTTTCACCCCTCCACCTGCTTGCTTAAATCTCCTGTAGGCTGCAGAAGTTATACTACAGAGGATCGGAGTGATCAGCTACTTCCCTCAGGAACAAGTTGAAAGACATGTCAGTTCTTGATTTCCTTTTCAAGATGAACTTAACAATGATCAATAAAACTGGAAGATGGCTGGCACCATCCACCTCAGACAAGAACAGTGTAACAAGCCACCTATGGAAGTTTATTTTAGAACAGTCCAGACAGCTCCACTGAATTTAGTGAGAATCATTTTAATGGATTTAACAGGAGATGTCCTGTCACCTTTACTTCTGATTTAAACTCAGTATTCCAGTTCCTTTTTGTTTCATAATATTCATTGCACATTTTTTCCCCTGAATCTTAGCTAAAGGATATCATCTCACCACCTCTTGAATGATGCCCATGCAGAATCCACCCACAGAGGCTAGACGTACCTCCACCCTCGCCTTGGCCAGCCATTTTATTCTCAGCATAGCAAAGCAGTTTTCTGCTTGTGGGTCCCCTTCACTAGATCACAGTACCCCTCTTGTTACTTGCACAAAGGAGTGCTTTAAGTACAAAAGGGCTTTTAGCCACACCCCCATGGCCCATGGGCCCTTCAGGCTTTCCACATGTTCAGGGCAAACATCTGCAGGAGAGATTCTGCTATACTCTTGTAGGCTTCCTACACGATTTAGAACCATTATCATGCAGGGACTCTACATGATGCAGGGACTCTACATGAGTCCAACAGGATCTCTGTGGCAGATGTTTGCTCTAAACACGAAGAAGCCAAAAGGAGCTGCATGTCAGTGGGGCTAAAGTGGTGTGCCCAGTGTGAGCTAGCAGTTAGAGGGCTAGACCAGGACTTGGGAGACATAGGTTCAAATCCTCTCTTAGTTATGAAGATTGCTGGGTGACCTTGGGGTCGTCACTGTCTCTTAGCCTAAGCTACCTCATAGAGTTGTGAAAATAAAAGGGAGAGTGGGGAACTGTATATGCCACCTTGAGCTCCTTGGAGGAAAGGTGAGATATAAATATGAAGGAGAAGGAGAGAGGAAGGAGAAGGAAGATGACAACAACAACAACATTTTTCTTTTAAAAAAAAATGTTCCCCCCCCAGTCCCGTAGAACTTGTGTTGTCTATTCATGTAAGTAGGGCTAGCATTCCTCTTGAAAAGTTACAATTCTCTAAATAAGCCAAGGTTATACCTCTTATTTAAAAACAGCATTCTTAGATGGTTTCCTTTTCGCCCTATGCATAGGACCAAGGAAGAAAACAGAACCTTGCTTCTAGCAACGAAGTCATATTGCTACACAGGTTAACCAATGTGATTGCCATCAACTAACTGGTTCCTTGTTATTATCCAGGTGTTTATGCTGGATGCTGCTGCCTCACATAGCATCATTGCTCCAAAAGGCGTTTGCTACCTTAGATGTAGTCTAAACACAGACAAGTACAAACTGGCCACACACAAAAAAAGAGAGAAGGATTTCAAAGTGCTTATTTTAGAAAGACAAAATCAATAGCTGTGTTCCAGGCACCAGAGGCTACAAAATACTTGGCCATTATGCTAAATGCCAAAGAATGCAAACAAATGCCAGCAAGCATTCCACTGATACGTGCTTATATCTGTACCTTGAAATCATCCTGAAAATAAAAAATACTTGGGATTAACACTTCCTCTTAATCATCCAGAACTGGCTGCTTCCAAGAACTATGTCAGACATAATGATATTATTGCCAGGTAGGAACAAGAGACGCCCACCAGGTCAAGCTTCCTAAAACATATGCATTCATCACCCATGATGAAAGTGTATGTATGCTTTTGCCTACACTAAACAGAGATCCACACAGGGGAAATGCCATGTGGGAAGCAGTACTGAAAGAGAGAAATCCAGGTTGATTGACACATTAGGCTGAAACAGAGAGACTGCAGTCATATACCCACTTACCTGGAGGCTTAGGCAGTAAGTCTCATTTCCCATAGCAACCATTGTGAAATGGGTTACTATTTCTTCTCAGTTCCACTGTGAAAGTGTGGCTCAAGCTACATGTTATGTAGAATTCCATAATTCATGCCTCCACTTCTTTCCTTCTTTTAACTCAAAGCATGATTGGGCAAGCTAGGGCCAAGGGGAAGAAGGGTGGATGGGAGCAGAAAATACATTAGCAAACCAATACAACATACAACAAATCCACAGAAAACTCATTCCTGAGTTCATGGGTAAATAGGATTGTGGTGAAAACTCACCACATTGAAGCCAGCCAAATCTCAGACTTACATCTTACCTTGGCTGCTTTAAAAGAAAAACAGGGGCGGGCAAAAAAAAAAGTCACAGGATCTCCCTTAACAGTAGTTTGAAGCCTGGGATTGAAAGAAACCTCATGACATGGAGACCAACTTTGACATGAATGACCCAACCTTGAAAAAGTGCCCTTGAAAGGCAGAGTAGTTTTACAAAAAGCACCTTGGTGCCAGTTCCCTTCATTTCAATGGGGCTTACAGGCTAAACCTGAAACAGTGGAGAGTAAAGTAGGGTTAGGAAACTTGTAGCCAACCCCCCAATGTTCTTGGATTCCAACTTCCATCAGCTCCAGCCAGCATGGTCAATGTTCAGGGCTGATGGGATTTATAGTCCAGCAACAACTGGAAGGGCAATGCAGTAAATGGGAGACTGGAGAAGCAATGGTAACAAGGGATGAAAGAAAGGAAATACTGTTACACATATATAGATTTTCACTCAGGTTTCAGTCAAGGGAGAAGACTAAGGAGTTGTGGCAAAGTTACCCACTGATGATGAAAAGAGTACCATAAGCTGGAAATCAAAGCATCTGTTTCTCATATTCAGTATTAAGCAGGCCAATTAATGGAAACAGCTGGAAGCAAAAGGGCCACCCATGGAGACTCGGAATCCTTTGTGTCATTTGGAAATCCTATTTTTTTAAAAAAAATGAGAAGCAACAGAGTTAGCCTGTCAGAAAACAGACCAGCAAATGAGGCCAATGGCAGAGGGGAGTCCACTGTCGAATCTGGTAAAGGGTTAGGAAAATTCCATGAGGGAGGCAGGCAGGAGCTGCTCAAAATCCAAAGGGGAAGCCTGTTGGAAGCTGAGGAGTGAGCAAAGGAGGTGGGAGACAAGTCCAAGGCTATATAAGAACACAAGAAGAGCCTGCTGGATCAGGCCAATGGCCTGTCTAGCCCAACATCCCGATCTCACAGTGGCCAAACAGATGCCTATGGGAAACCTGCAAGGAAGACCTGAGCACAACTCCTTCAGTCTTCAGCAGCTGGTAATCAGAGACCTACTTCATCTGACAGTGGAGGTAAAATATAACCATGGTGGCTAGTTACTGTTGATAGCCTTGTCCTCCATGAATTTGTGTAAATCTCTTTTAAAGCCATCCAGGTGGCCCTCACTGACTCCTGTGACAGTGAGTTCCATGAAGAAGTGCTTTCTTTACTCTTTCCTGCCTGGGTGTGATATTTAGCTCAAGGGAGAACTTTGGGAACTCAGAATATGGTGTACAGTGGTACCTCGGGTTAAGTACTTAATTCGTTCTGGAGGTCCATTCTTAACCTGAAACTGTTCTTAACCTGAAGCACCACTTTAGCTAATGGGGCCTCCTGCTGCTGCCATGCTGCCAGAACACGATTTCTGTTCTCATCCTGAAGCAAAGTTCTTAACCTGAAGCACTATTTCTGGGTTAGCAGAGTCTGTAACCTGAAGCGTATGTAACCTGAAGCATATGTAACCCGAGGTACCACTGTATTTAAAATGTGGTTGCACCATAGATTTGGTATAATGGCTTTCTGATATCGACAGTTTTCTGTTCAATTCCCCAGTGTGGAACTCGCCTTTTTTACATCTGCCACACACTGGGTTGACATCTTCCTTGAGCTGTCTCATACAATCCCAAGATCTCATTCCTGCTCAGTCACCACCAGTTCTGACCTCCTGACAATATGTGAAATTAAGATATTTTGCCCCAACATGCATCACTTTACACTTGTTCACATTGAATTACATTTGCCATTTTAACCCCATTCACCAAGTTTGGAGAGGTCCTTTTGGAGCTAGTTTGGAGAGGTCCTTTTGGAGCTAGTGTAGATATTTTCGCCAACTAATGATTTTTTATGTACACATTACCTCAGCGTGTGCAGCTTTGTACCCATTATTTGGTTGGAGAACAGCACAGAAAATTTTGGAGAAGTGTAAGTTTCAGTCCATTTATTGTTTCAGGAAGTTCACGTTAGGTAGGCACATAGTACTTACCTGCTTTAGGAACGGGTGCAATTTTGTCCCCTCTCCCCAGTGTATACCGATTGCTTGGCTTCTATCTTTTCACCATGTGCAACTTACTCTCAGGTAGACCCACTGACCTATAAACTGCTTCAAACAACTTTTCACACCATTCCAATGACAGATTTGTCTTTCGAATAACACCAGCCAGTTCAAGGGCAGATACTTTAGGACACTGGATAATATTTCTCCCATTGCTAAATTATAAATGTTCTACAGGTCTCTACTTAATACCAAGGAAACTGCCACTTTAGGGCAAAATGAAATTAAAACCAGGATTATTATGCCGTTTTAATGGCCAGACTCGCATAAAGTGATACTCTGCAGCCATCTAACCTTTTCATAATCAAGTGTAAAATTCCCTTTTTCTTTGCTTTTAATGACTCATAAAAGACTTGGTGTATAAGAGATATTTCTCTTTCCGTTGTAAGCGGAGCCAGGGTGGCTGTGCCTTCCCTGCCTATTGCAGGTATTTGGTGCCAACACTCTGATCCATATGCATGAACTGGATATACACATAAGAGCTTACTAAACAAACTGGACAGAGTCCCAGAGGGAACACTCAAAAATGTATTAATCAAAGTCAAGCGGCAGAGCAAATTGAACCAGTTCATTAATTATGAAAATTCTCTTGCAAAGTGACATGTTGTTAACTGTGTGGAGACTTGACACATTTTCATCGGCAAAGGGCTTTTTTTTTTTTTTAATACTGTGACTCAATATGAAGCATTTAATTTTAAAATTAAGAGAATCTCTCTCTCTCTCTCTCCACAGTTTTTAGTCTAAATTAAAATACACATATATACTTTCACACAATATCTTCTTCACTTTGCAAGATCCCTGCAGTATGGATTCACACTGGCTTCTAGCATACAGAGGGCACTTTAAATACACGTGTCATGCTAACACAAGTTCACAAATCTCCATAAACTGGAAGCTGCCCTGGGGTCATATGAATCAACATTCAATTGCCATTTCCAGTTTTAAATAAATCTTCCATTAAGCTAAAAGAAATCTCCCCTTCCCAAAAATTTCCTCATGTCAAATTTTCTGCAGATACGTTCTCTGGAGTATTTATTGGACATTCTATAATATTTGATTTTTACATTTGATACATATCCATTGTTGGCATGCAACAGATTCAACATCTGACAGCATACTGATATTTTGTTGTTATTTCCTATTAGATTTGTATCTCACCTACCCTCCAAGGAGATCAAGGTAGAATACACATTCAGCCCCCTCTCCATTTTATCTTCACAACAACCTTGCGATAGATCGATCCTGCTCCCCACAAGGGTCTGCATTGTCAGCATGATCTCTGCGAGAAACTAGCTGGCAAAGCAGCACTCAGGAAGGTTGAACTCTCTGCTAATCAGCTAGTAAGCAGAGGGTTCAGTCATGTGCCCACACATCAGCTGACATCACCCAGTGACATCAACTGATTGACAGAAAGGTGTGTTTGGGGGAAAATGCCTTTGCAGGCCAGAGGTTCCGCACCCCTGAGAAAGAGGAACATCCCCTCCACTGAATCACTGTTTGCAGTGATGCAGCCAGAGCCAGATCTTCGGGCCAAAGCCCAGAACCACAAATCAGAGGAGGGCTCCAACAAACACCCAGAGAGCAGCAGATGAGGAGAGAGCTGCAAGTAGGCCCCATGTCAGCACCATGTTGGCCAGAAGGCACCTGGCTGGGCATATATGCTCTCTTTTTATTGTTATTATGAAAATATTTATCTTTTTCTAAAACACAATGGGGCTTAGTCCCATCAGGGCAGCCGAAGCAACACTCATTTTATTCTGGTGGTCATGCTGCTGCTAACTTTTAAAAAGGTAAAGGTAAAGGACCCCTGACAGTTAAGTCCAGTCGCAGACGACTCTGGGGTTGTGGTGCTCATCTCGCTTTGCAGGAGGAGGGAGCCGGCATTTGTCTGCAGACAGTTTTTCCAGGTCATGTGGCCAGCATGACTAAGCCACTTCTGGCTCAACGGAACACTGAAACCTGAGCAGCGCACAGAAACGCCATTTAACTTCCCGCCAGACCGGTAATTTAAATAAGTTTAAAATGCAAAAATGTGCATTCTCAGAGTACTGGAGAATTCCTCTTTTTTTGTAAGCAGGGTTGGCAAACATGCCATAGAAACATGGACTATTTCCTTTGAGTGAAGGCTTCATAAGGAGTTCTCTGATCAGTTCTAAAACCATCAACAACGGACCTTGCTTAGGAACATAGGATGCAGCCTTATACTGTCTGAATCAGGCCTTTGGTCTACCTATCTTAGTACACTGACTGACAGTGGCTCCCCAGGATCTCAGACCAAGGTATCTCCCAGCTGTAGCTGGAGAGTCTGTAGACAGAAGCTGAGAACTTCTGCGTACAAAATAGATGCCCCACCACTGATCTCCAGCCCTTCCTCTCAGTCCTAAAAGCCAGACAAGGACGTGTGCCTTAAAAATGTACCACCATGTGTGAGGAATGGATTCTTCCAAATGTTATCCTGCCCTGAAAGGATCCTGTCTTAAGGGAACATTTTTAGAAGAAGGAAATGTGAATGCCATTCTAATTCATTTCTGGCAATCTGCACGGCGTTATATTTATAAAATGGGTAAAGATACTTGGGCAAAGTCTATAAGTGTCCTTTCCAGTAATTTCAGGTCTGGAAACAAATAAGAAAACTGTAGCTTTAAGACAAATGGAAGCTTAAAGTTGGTGAAGCTGGAGGAGGGTTGGTTCCTTCCTGGTGGTGTGGGAGTCGCTTCCTTCCTTGTGGTGTGAACTGATGCCAGCACCACCCCCAGGAAGATGTTATGAAGAAATCATGTAGACAAGGACAATTATATGGTTTCTTCCCACACAAGTGTTACCTTTTCTCCAACCCTAGTTGACATTCACATGGAAAGAAAACCTATCATTTGCTCTACCCACACAGTTCCTCTCTCCACACAATTCCCGTATCACTGTGGGCAAGTGTGAATCAGTTCTGTGTTTGCTAAGAACATAAGAAGAGTTCTGCTGGATCAGTCTTGCGTTCTGTTTTCACAGTGGCCAATCAGATGCCGGTTTGCTGGCTTTTTTGTTTATGACATTCATTTATTAGACACTTCATAACATGGCTTCTCTGGGTGGCATACATTAATAAGGCCAAAGCAAGATTAAAACGTAATAATATAATCAAATACAATAAAATATAGGACTAGAACAAAACAAAACAACAGATACCAACCACGGTCAAGTGAGACCATCAGACATTGTGTCTTGCCCTGCTTGTAAATGCCAAGAATTTTATTCATTCGTTTTAAACAAAGCCAGCCTCTTAAGCCAGTCCTATGCTTGGTTACTTATAAATGCAGGACTTACTATTGTTTTTTTCACTTGATGGTTTGTGCATTGCCTCATGGCCATAAAAACACTCACCTCCATATCTGCCGCTTCCTAACTGCATTCTCCTTCTGTCAGCCTTGTGACAGAACGTGTGCGTTCACACACACACACAGACACCAATACTCAGCCACCATTGATATGTGTCATTGCTTCTAACCTAAATGGAAGTATATGGGAAAAGCAGGGAGTCAGTGTCCAGTTAGGTGGCTGGTGTCCCCAGAGGGCCCTGAGTATTAGTGATCCACAATTCCCTACAGAGAATTGTACTAGGCATACAGTTCTGTCTATTGTTGTTATCCCAAGCAGGGAAGGAGTAGAAAATTAAGAAATAGAGACTTAGAAGAACTGTGGGGTGTAAATCAAGCAGACATAGCAGAGGTCTCAAAAGAGACATAGCAGAACATCGGAGGAAGTGAGCTAAGCCAGAGGCAGCAAACCAAATGGAGTTTTTGCAGCTTTTCCCTCTGTCTCTGTCTCTGTCTGTCTCTCTCTCTCTCTCTCTCTCTCTCTCTCTCTCTCTCTGTCTCTCTCTCTCTCTCTCTCTCTCTCACACACACACACACACACACACACAAAGACACATAAGAGAAGAAACGGTACTTCACACAATCACAGACAGAGCACCTCAGCTTACCTTCCTCATTGCCTTCCACAAATGCAAGCCACTCACTGCAACCGCAGGAAGGAAGTGGTGGAAAAGGCATCTAGAAGGAATAAATAAGCATGTGTTCAAGAACTGGCCCTCGATGAACAACCAATTAAATCTGGAACTTTCAAACCTCGTAACTTGAAGAACTATGGGGTTAATGTTGCACAATAGAGAGCTCTGCAATCACTTTGCGTTTCTGATATTACCTAAACTGTCCAAAGGGAAAAGTGAAGAGTTAGGACAGTGGTTCTCAAAGGGTGTGGCATGCCACACTGGTGTGGCAGGAGAGGATGGCAATAAAGGAAACATTTAAGCATCTCAGTGTGGTATACGTATACACACACACACACACACACAACCAGAAAGAGTATTCACACCTCTCTTCAAGAGCATTAGCTATTATTCAACAGTTCTCCATGATGATATTGTTGTGAACAGGGATTTTCAATTCTGACAAATATGAAGGCTTCTTTGTACTGAAGAGGAACAGAGAGTTTGTTAATCTCAAATTAGACCTAATATAAATGAAATTACCTGGCATGAACAAGCTCACACCTCTCACTGAGTTTGAAGGTGCATATGTAAGAGGCTCATTTATAATTATATTTTGGGAATGATTCGTATTCTGATGTAGCTGCATTGTTTTATACTTTCTGGATGCCCCGTGATCAGATGATAAAGTAATTCTGTTCTATGTTATAAATCAAGCACTGCTAGTTGTTTCTTTTTGTTTTCCAATGTATTTCTTATCAATAAAAAAAGTGGTGTGGTGTGAGCAAATTTTTATTCTGGAAGTATGTCCCAGAGAAAAAAGTTTGAGAACCACTGAGTTAGGAGGTGAACAATGGTAGGAAACATGAGAAGACTGCGCCTCAGCCACTTTTCATCAGGACTTTCGGAAATTTAGTCAGATTGTCATTGTCATGAGATCCTCGATGCCCAACTTCATATGGATAGTACAAAACATGCGGATATTCAGTCTTTATAACATGAGATAATGCTAGAAAATTCAGCTGGCTTAATTATACAGTGGTACCTTGGGTTAAGTGCTTAATTCATTCCGGAGGTCCGTTCTTAACCTGAAACTGTTCTTAACCTGAAGCACCACTTTATCTAATGGGGCCTCCTGCTGCCGCCGCGCCGCTGGAGCCCAATTTCTGTTCTCATTCTGAAGCAAAGTTCTTAACCCGAGGTACTATTTCTGGCTTAGTGGAGTGTGTAACCTGAAGCGTATGTAACCTGAAGCGTATGTAACCCAAGGTACCACTGTACAGCTGTATAATAGGTTTTCCATTACTTCCTTTATATAATAGGCTTTGCTTTAAACAACGTTTCCCAAAAGTTTCATTCTCACAGTAACAGAATGCCTCTAATCCTTCTGATTCTCTCCATACAGCTGTTGTTTTCAAAGGATGCAGCCCAGATCCTACTGAAGTCAATGGTAAAATGTCCAGCAAATTTAATGGAGCTCTAAATAAGTTGCCAGATAATGCCATCTCCCCAATGATTTTGCAGGCAAATTTGCATGTATAGGTTTTTGACCAGTACAAGTACTGGCATTTTACAAGCCAGAATAGCCTCTGTATTTCCAATAACTGGTGACATCTAGGGAGCAATTTCTCCATCTAGATAACTGGTGACATCTAGTGAGCAATTTATATAATGCACAAAATGTTCCAGCAAAATTCCGACCTTGATTAAAAGTGTAGAAGACCAGCTCTTGCAGTCACCATAGGAAAACTTATTGATCAACAGCCTGGGTCCTGATAAGTCTGCAGATCAGCTGAAGGGGTTTTTCTGTGGATTGGCAGCTTTGCCAATAGCCCTAAGCCCATCAGCTGCTCCTTTCCTCTGGAGAGAAGAGCTTGGAACCTAGGCTGGAAAGTCATCATACACCACATCATGTATATTTGTGGTGGTTTTTAACTGTTGTGAGCTGCATTGGGAGCCCTTCTTGGCTGAAATGCAGGGTATAAATATCATCAATCACTTAACCAATTACATGAGATTTCAAGATTTGAGACCTGGGATTGCATGTGTACATTCACTCCTCCCTACTGCAAGTGTTGGAACAGGTTTGGTGGGTCACCCAGCCATGCTGTTAGGAGTTTCCTATTTAGCTGCAGAATCAAACAAGGAAAATGAAAAAGCAGCAGTACCTAGCTCTTCAGGAAAGCTTTTGTTAGTCTAGTGTTTCTATACTATTTTAATAGTCATATGAGAGTCATATGAGAGCGAGAGAGAGAGAGAGAGAGAGAGAGAGAGATTTAATCCTATTAATGTTTAATTGTTTTTTTTTTAAATTATTTAATTATTTAATTACTTCCTCCCCTATGTTTTAGCTGTTCTTATTTTATCTGTGAGCTGCCTTGAGCCCTTTCAGGGGGAAAGGTGGGGTATAAATATTATAAAAATAATAATATTTAAGCACTTTGTCTCTGCATATAAAGTAGGACCATTGAGCCTCTTGGGCTTGCCAGTCAGAAGGTCGGCGGTTCAAATCCCCGCAATAGGGTGAGCTCCAGTCGCTCTGTCCTGACAACCTAGCAGATCAAAAGCATGCCAGTACAAGTAGATACTGTTGAGACAGCAAAGTAAATGGTGTTTCTGTGTGCTCTGGTCCCATTGCACCAGAAGTGGTTTAGTCATGCTGGCCACATGTCCCAGAAAGCTGCCTGTCGACAAAAACTGGCTCCCTGGTCCTGAAAGCGAGATGAGCACCGCAATCCCATAGTTGTCTTTGACTGGACTTAACCATCCAGGGGTCCTTTACTTTTACCTTTTTACCGATAAGTAAGAGCATAAAAGGGCATGGGTTGACTTTCTGGTGCTCAGTATATGGACACAGTGACCCTGATCCAGGTTTAATCATGCCTTGTTGCATGCAACCAAGGGTACCAGAAGGGAAGTGCATCTTCATTCCCATCAAGTTGTCCAGGTGTGGAATAAGTATCAGGATGCACTCATAAGGATTCCAGATGCACATCTACATCACCTATAGGCATGGTACCCTCTAACTGCATGGAAACATGTGTGCAGGATTTGGGAGGCCCTCA
Source organism: Podarcis pityusensis (assembly GCF_964106645.2). Taxonomy (NCBI): domain Eukaryota; kingdom Metazoa; phylum Chordata; class Lepidosauria; order Squamata; family Lacertidae; genus Podarcis; species Podarcis pityusensis. The sequence continues at coordinate 53,981,942 of NC_138027.1, forward strand.
GGCTTGATATGTATAGTGGAAACTCTTAACTAGAAGAGGTGAGATGTGCCTGCCCCTAGTAGTGTGTGAAGTGAGGTGTTTAACAGTTCCCATTCACCATCAGGGCCGTCTTAAGCATATCTGGCACCATTGTGCAAAGATCTCTCCAGCGCCCCCCTCCCCGTTTTCCAGAGTTGTTGTCAACCTTTTCCCAAGCCTCTGCGGGGATCGCTCTCCTCCTGCGGAGGCTTGGGAAGCAAGCTGCACGTATGGTTGCACAGCTGGAAGGCATGCAGGGAAAGAGGAGGCTGCCGGCAAAGCCGCACAGCTCCCCCACTCGCTGCGGCGCCCCTGATAGGCCAGCGCCCTGGCGCAACACGCCAGTAAGCCCAATAGGAAAGATGGCTCTGTTCACCATCTTTCTTGTTCTCTAAGGCAGTTCTCCAAGTGCCCGACATGAAATCCTCATGAATCCCATATTTGTCAATCCCAACACACCCTGTAACTGAACATAGATTGGGCCTTGTTTCCAGTGCTGGGCAGAACCTACTGTGTGCCAGCTTCCATTCCTTTAAAGGCTTCAGAAGTCAAGCTCAATGGATGGAAATGCCATTGATGCTTTTGACTGAGGGAATGGTTATTGCTGAATGAATTTCTGTCACATTTTGCTCATCTGAATGCGGCCTCTAAGGAGTTCTCAGCAGACAAACAGCTCTATAGACTCTCTCTTTTTGATATTACATGTGTTTTTGTTCCCTTGAAAGGCTTTTAGCCCTGAGGTAAGGATTAGACAACAACTTAGCAGCCTTAAAAGACTTCAGGAAAAAAATAACCTGACAGCCTTGAAAGAAGGAGGCCTGTTTTGTTTTTCAAAGGCGTAGCATTGTTTTCTGGGCTGCCACCAATAATAACTGCAGAGAAGAATCAGTTTTACAAATCAAGTAACACTGAAAGCATTACAGAAGTAACATCTTTTGTAACTGTTTATGTTCGATTGATATACCCCACAAAAGACATCTCCAAACATTTTAATATAGATTCTCAGAAAGGAGCTGTGTTCAGCTGAAACACTTTGAACTAATTCAAACAAACCACAAAAAGCGGCATTTTTTTACCATCATGTTGGCAACTGTTATATCTTTGGCAAGACAAATTCAAGGGTATTCCCTTCACTGAGCAGAGCAAATTCTGACTAATGGGTTGAATCCAACAAAACCATCTCTAGGTCTGTTCTGAGGTTTCCTCTAACTCTCCAGAGCAGAGTTTTTGTTTGATTTTATTTTGAGCAGGGAGCACAAAGGAAGAGGAGAGGGATGACTTTGTTGGATATAACCCAAAATGTCTCTCACATGTAATGTTGATGTATGGATATCACTCTTGAATGTGCTCTATTCAATGCCAATATAGCAGAGCCTGAGAATGCTGCTATACTTACATTATAAAATGTCTTTGGCTCTAACTGCTGAGCCCTTCAGTTCAGAGGAGGATAGGAATCACACACAGATGAGGATAGGATTTGCAACAGGGCTTGCATGTGGTGCTGTTTAAATTGACACTGGATGCCAGCCCATTGCTTTCCATCAGGATCAGATTCACCTGATGATATCAGGTGATTGACAGGTAGGCAGCCCCACCCACCTGCCAGCAGAAGCCATGGCCACTTTTTAATCTGGCTCACCAGACAAAAGTGGTTTCCCACAATGAACTAAGCATATTAGTTCTGTAAAAGAATATAAACAATAAATGGGTCAGCATTTCTGGGGAAAAACTTAACCAATAGGCTTTGGATCTTGTATATGAAACTTCAAAGGAGGAGGACAAGACAATTCACTTCAAAGCCTCTTATGAACAATCAACTCGGGCAAACCTGCAATTTTCAACAATCGCTAACTGAAATAATATAAACCTATAGCTGAGCAAATTCCAGACCACAAAATTAACCTTTCTCAAAGTTTACCATATTGTTATTCATCAGCTGAGCCATCAATATAAACCTTCCCAGGATAATAAATATCCTGTATTAAAATGCACTGCAGGGGTGTTGTAATATACTGTAATGCAAAGGATTCAACCTACAGTGGTACCTCGGGTTACAGACACCTTGGGTTACAGACACTTAAGGTTACAGACTCTGCTAACCCGGAAGTAATACCTCGGGTTGATAACTTTGCCTTAGGATGAGAACGGAAATCGCGCGGCGTCAGCAGCGAGAGGCCCCATTATCTAAAGTGGTACCTCAGGTTAAGAACAGTTTCAGGTTAAGAACGGACCTCCGGAATGAATTAAGTTCTTAAACAGAGGTACCACTATATTATGGGTTTATTATTGAAGTGTTTACTCTTCTGGGTGTTATTTGATTGTAGTTTTTGATATATGCTCCTCCTGAGCTCTGCTTTTGGTTGATTTCTATCCCCTCCAATAGTGGCTGGTGGGGCAGCGGACGCAAAGTGCTGCTACTCTCCCAGCTTACAAGTACAGTGGTATCTCAGGTTACCGTATTTTTCGCTCTATAAGACGCACCAGACCATAAGACGCACCTAGTTTTTGGAGGAGGAAAACAAGAAAAAAAATATTCTGAATCTCAGAAGCCAGAACAAGAGGGATCGCTGCGCAGCGAAAGCAGCAATCCCTCTTGCTGTTCTGGCTTCTGTGATAGCTGCGCAGCCTGCATTCACTTCATAAGACGCACACACATTTCCCCTTACTTTTTAGGAGGGAAAAAGTGAGTCTTATAGAGCAAAAAATACGGTAAGTACTTAATTTGTTCCGGAGGTCTGTTCTTAACCTGAAACTGTTCTTAACCTGAAGCACCACTTTAGCTAATGGGGCCTCCTGCTGCTGCCGTGCTGCCAGAGCACGATTTCTGTTCTCAACCTGAAGCAAAGTTCTTAACCTGAGGTATTATTTCTGGGTTAGCGGAGTCTGTAACCTGAAGCGTATGTAACCTGAGGTACCACTGTACAGCATGTTATTGATGCAGTTACCAGAGGGGAAGGAGCAAGGTGTGAGGAGTTCAGCACTGTGCAATGGAGCACAGTGGAACCAATCTGCTGCTCCTGCCATTATGTGCATGTACATATGTTATTCAAAATAGGAAATGTGATAATCATCTGAGGCCCTCCTTCACCTGTCACCTTCACAGAAGGTTCAGGGGGCAGCACCACGAGAATGAGCCCTTTCTGTGGTGGCTCCTCATTTGTGGAATGCTCTCCCCAGGGAGAGCCTGGCACCTTCATTACATATCTTTAGGCACCAGGCAAAAAAATTCCTCTTCTTCCTGACTAATTAAGCAATCTATGACCTTTTAAATTTGGGGGGGGGGGAGAGTATGGTTTTGTTTGTTATTATGTTTGTGCTTTGTGTTTTTATACTGCAAACCACCCTGTGGTCCTCAGATGAAGGACAGTATATAAAATTTAGCAACAACATCAACAACAACAGCGTGTATATGTTGGTTATTGTCCCATTTGCTTCTGTATTTAAGAGTTTATAAGGTTTGGTGCACTGCTGAATATCACACACTAGGCCTTCAAATGTGAGGCCTTACAAATCAACATGAAATGTGATAGGTAAAGGTAGGTCGGCAGCTAAGCCTGCTCTGGAAGCCAAGCCAGGAAAAAATACATTGCTGTTGACAGGTCTATAATGCTGTGTTAGACAGCACCCATAGAATGGGATGGATGTGAAAAGCTCACAGAAAGCCACGTTGAATAGAGGGTGGAGGAAGATTCGATAACATTCCAAAGTACTGAAAGATAAAGGCGTGTAAACTTGAAAAGAAGAAAGCTAAACGGATCATCAAACACTGCATTTGGGCTTGAGTGAATGCGGCATTAACATAAATATTGAAACGTTTGCCAATAGCTACACACAGGGAAGCCAGTAATTCTATAGACAGAAGTACCTTTTCTGTATAGAGGTTAATCAGTACCATGAAGGTTAGTGGCAAGGGCCCAGGTGCTGCTGATCCTGGTTGTACAGGCAATGCAGAATAGGAAGCAGTGATATTTCCAAATGATAAACTGGGATTGTTAACCAGCAACCCTTCAACCTGCAGCTGGTGCATATTTCACCAGGTGATTATCCCAGAATAGTTGCAGTTGAAATCGGGCTTGAGAGGGAATAATGGAAAACATTTCTCCACATCAAAGGCAGTATGCTACTGAATACCAGTTGCTAAGAATCACAAGTGGGGAGAAACTTGGGTCTGCTTGCCGGCTTCCCATGGGCATCCCATGGGCCACTGTGAGAACAGGATGCGGGCCTAGATGGGCATTTGGCCTGATCCAGTAGGCTGTTCTTACATTCTTAAGTTTTCTATCAAATACCGTATTTTTTGCTCTATAACACGCACCCGACCATAACACGCACGTAGTTTTTAGAGGAGGAAAACAAGAAAAAAAAATATTCTAAACGAAACAGTGGATGTATGATTTTTGTGGTTCATGCTGTGGCCACAGACATGTGATCTGACAGTGAGTTTGGAGTAGCTCAATGCAAAAATCCTGAGGATCCATGTGGATCCATGTTTGTAACCACGTTTTTGCACCACTGCGGCCCCACGAAACAGTGGGTGCGTGATTTTTTTGGTGCAAGATGTAGCCATGGACATGCTGTGTGATCTGATGGTGAATTTGGGGTGACCCAGTGCAAAAATCCTGAGGATCCATGTGGATCCGTGCTTTGTAACCACGTTTTAAGTGGGGAGGGAAGGAAAAGCACTCAAGGGACAAGGAGCACGCGTGGGGTGGGTGGAGAAGGATGCTGCTAATAATGAAGAAGAGGGGTTTAAGGGGAGAAGACGCACGTGTGGGGTGGGTGGAGAAGGATGCTGCTAATAATGAAGAAGAGGGGTATAAGGGGAGAAGGCTCCTCTCCTCTCCCACTTTGCTCCTTTAAAGCAAGCAGGCTCTGCTTTTCTTCCTCCTCCCCGCTCATCCCCGGCTTAGCAAGCTGAAAAACTTTGCTGCTATGTAGCAAGCTGAGTGGGGAGGAGAGAGGGACAGAGAGCCTGCTTGCTTTAAAGGAACCAACCGGACAGGAGCCACTTACACTCATGTAAGCGGCTCCTCTCCTCTCCCGCTTTGCTCCTTTAAAGAAGCAGGCTCTCTGTCCCTCTCTCTTCCCCACTCAGCGGCTCTTCTCCCGCTTTGCTGTTTCAAAGCGAGCCACGGAGGAGGGAAGGAAGGGGAACCATGGATCCTCTGCTCACGACTGCAGCAGATCCCCCCCCCCCCGCCACCTGTAGGCATTTCCTCCATAACACGCACAGACATTTCCCCTTACTTTCTAGGAGGAAAAAAGTGAGTGTTATGGTGCAAAAAATACGGTAATACCATTTGGCAACAAGATGTCCTTCACACTCATATATAACCCAGCAGCTTTCCTTGGGCTCTGAGAGGAATTTGTAGGGAATACAAGATTTGCTGAAAGCTTTGAATAGCAGGAGCTTTCTTCTGTGTCAATGTCATTTGTAAACAAGGCCTGACATGAGTATCTTTTATGAGCAATCAGAAAGCAAAGCTCTTTCACGCACACACTGTTGTACCGATAACATCAATGCATTCATGTCAGGAATGGAGAACTTGTGGTCCTCCAGATATTGTTGGATGGCTACCTCCCATCAGCCACAGCCAGCTGGAACCACAGTCATGGATGATGGGTGATAACGGGTCAAGGAAGATCTGGAGGGCACCGTTAGCTTGCCAGGCAATAATGATGCAATGTGATACTGAAAATCATTGGCACTGAAACATTTCAGGGGTTAAACACATTTTGGCTTTTAAATAAATACTGAAGTGTGATTAGGAGGCTTTCATGGGACAAAAACTTCCCAGATGGTATCATTATATCACCTCTACCTCTTTGATTCATTAAGCCATGTATCAAAATTGGATTTCATTTGAATACACACCGGGAGAAAGGAAAACTATGCCATGCTAGCTCTTATACAGTGGTCTTTCTTTAGCTATAATCCCAGGAGATTTTCTGGATGATCCAAATATCTTTAGAAAGCATAACCTGCACATTTCAACACCACACCTCCATTCACCTTCAGAAATTTGGAACCTTCAAAGAACATAAAAAATAAGATTTGCAACAAAGGGATACTGCAAAGACCCAGGGAGGATAATGATACTGCCAGCATCTCCCTAAAAAAGACACCATCATTCCTCTTATTAGCTAAGAAGCTATATAGCTGAGGAAGCCCAAACATCAATGAGAAAGGAAATAAATGTGGAAACAGTTTTAAGGTTGCTCCATCATACATGTAAATCGAACTAGGATCGGGCAGGGGCCACCAGGTGGCGCATTGGAAGATGGCCAACAATAACATCTCTCCGACCCACACGAGGTAATTAAGAGGCTGCTATGGGAAGTATGCAGTCTTCCCGACCCCCCAAGGAGATGGGGGGACTGCCTTGCCAGCGGTGTCCATAATGCACCCCCGGAATCGAAAGAAGGGGGTGCCCGGTCACTTGGCACATGCCCTCGGTGAAGTCGGCTCTTCCTGACGCTTTCTCCAATCGCGCCCTGGTTCGCTTCAGCTCGAAAGTATAATTGGAAATATATAATTGGAAAGAAGCTGAAGCACATACATCAAGCGAAGTTCAGGAGATAAGACTGCTGATTAATGCATCTCTGTGACCGGAGCGACGGGAGAGACAAATAAATCAAGTGATGAACCACCATTAAGAGATTGGTATGTTTGGAGCGAAAAAGGAAGGGGGGTGGAGGAAAAAACTTTTCTTTTCTTTGCCTTATGTGAGTATTAATAACCCTCCACCCCAGAAAGACGAATCGTTGCCTTTTATTAATCACAAGCAGGAACTCAAGAGCTGTGTGGAGTGAATTATTGATCGAAGAGAGGACTGGTAAATATCGGAGAACGGAGGAAAATTTTATGACGCAGTTTTAAATGGCGTCTTGCTAAGACAGGCTTGTCTAAGAAAGACGGGGGGAGGAGGACCAGGATCATCGGAATGTGAATGATGAATGGAATGTGATCTAAACCTGGCAGAGCCCTTCTGTGATATACTTGGCAAGCCCGAGGATAAATTATTTACGGAAGTGTGGAATGGCGTCTGTCCCTATGTGATATGACTTTTGGGAGAGTCTAAAACCCACACAGAGGATGTTTGTTTTCAACCCGCTTGTGAAGATTATCAGAGATTGCAAAGAAAGGAATATATGATAACAACAAGAAGATGAAGAAAGTAATAAAGAGACTATCTGGACAGAACTGGATAGGACTGTCTAATTAAAGCAGCAATATAAGTGATGTTTGGACCCCCGTCCGGAGCTTGGAGTATGGGCACCCCCAACAAAAGTTAAAAATCTGGCTGTATAATTTGGAACTAATGTGATTTGGAAAATGTGATTTGATTGGCCTGTTAATAAAAATTATATTTAAAAAAAAAATCAAACTAGGATCAGTTTCCAGATCTGGAACTAAGAACTTAAACCTGAGTTTGCTTATTTCCTCTTCACTACCAATTCATATTCCTTTTTGTATCATGTCTTTTTAGCTTGTAAGCCTAAGGGCAGAGTATGTCCTGTAAGCTGCTCTTTACTGTGCTGACTGAGGCTGATGGGAGTTGTAGCCCCAAATATCTGGAGGACACCATGCCAAGGGTTGTGTTATTTTGTGTGTGCCAAATGTCATAGCAGACTTCTTAGGACCAACCATCAAACAGATCTCTTGTGATTTTTGCTTTTCCTATTTGCAGCCCTACTTCTCTGGGGATGTGGTAGGGGTTCACATTTAAAGCTGAATCACACTTTTTGAAACAGTAGGAGAACTGAAACACAGCCATCCTTCAAAATTAGCACTTATCCAAATTTTATGATGCTGATCTTCAACCAAATAAGATTTACAAAAATGCCTACATTAGGAGGAGGATTATGCATATATGCATAAATATGCATACATGAGTGAAAAGAACATTAAAAAATATTAGGGAAAATACTTTGCAAAGATGTGTAGATTAGTCAAAACTTCATATAAATTCAGAAATTTGCCCTAAAATGCTGAAGAATTTTAATAAGAACTTTTTATTTTTTTAAAAAAAATAGTGAACTGATATGGAATCGTGAAGAACTGGTTTATGACTGGAAAAATGAGAAACTGAGAGAACTGAAGTTGACCAATTTTTCCATCCCTAGAAGTGAGTGCTGCTCTGCAAGATTACACTCATCCCCTGACATAGCTATTAGCTCAGTGGGGACAGGGGTGGCATCTGCTCCTGTCTTCTCCCCTCCCTCATAATATTGGGGGAGGGACATGAGAAGAAAGGATTAAACACACCCTGGATCATGGCTGTCCTACATCACCTCTGGTTTGGCTCAAAGCTGTTGGTGAACCACAGGTATTTCCTTAAAAACCACTAATGGTTCATTATTCTAGCCTTTATCTTTAAAAGGTCACGTATTTTGTTTTGTGGATTTGTAACTTTTTGTGGCTTTTGTGGCCAGCCCTGCTTCAGAACCAACACTGTTGGCCTGTGTTGCTGCTTGCTTCTCTCTGCTCAACCTGTTCATAAGTAAATAAAGAGATACTGCCAGGTCTCAGCAAATCTCACAAAGGAAACTGACTCTGAAAATCTGCTCTGGAGCGTCTCGTCGCTTGGGGGAATGGGGAACACAAACCAGTATGGGGTTTTTTGCTCTTTGCAATTGAATTATACAAAATGCCACATGTTGGGTGAATTACCATAAAGATCAACCAAGTAATTGATTTCTACACTGATTTAATAAGTGAATAATCTGTATGCTATTTGCACCAAATGAAAACAAATGTTAGTACATAATCTAAAAGACAAATTTGGGAGGTAAAGTGGTATTTCTTTTCATATGCATAAATGTTCCTTTGCATTGCTTGCTGCTGAAGATATCTCTTAATATGTATTGGTATTAGCCAAACACTGCTGCCACTATTTTTCTTCCTTCCTTTATAAATATTTTTAATAGACAAGGAGACTTACAGTTTGCATGATATGCAGATCATTAATTAATCTCAAAACTGGCCAAGGTTCATATTTTGCTGTGATTGTCAAACCGGAACACCTACACGCTGCCTAAAAGCTTTGGAAAATCAACTTCCAATCATTTATCATGGGGAAAGGTCAGAACTGATTAAATTCTGATTCTTCATCATGCTCTCTTTCATATGCACTTAATCAAGTTTTGCTTGGAATATGAGAGATTCTCAGCCATTTCTTTCTGTGGAACAACACCCTAAAGCATAGGTAAAGGTAAAGGGACCCCTGACCATTAGGTCCAGTCGTGGCCGACTCTGGGGTTGCGGCGCTCATCTCGCTTTATTGGCCGAGGGAGCCGGCGTACAGCTTCCGGGTCATGTGGCCAGCATGACTAAGCCACTTCTGGCGAACCAGAGCAGTGCACGGAAATGTCATTTACCTTCCCACCAGAGCGGTACCTATTTATCTACTTGCACTTTGATGTGCTTTCAAACTGCTAGGTTGGCAGGAGCAGGGACCGAGAAACGGGAGCTCTTGGGGATTCGAACCGCCGACCTTCTGATCAGCAAGTCCTAGGCTCTGTGGTTTAGCCCACAGCGCCACCTGCATCCCACCCTAAAGCATACTGAATGAATAAATGCAATGAGTGGAATTAAGATCATAAGCATGCAAGTGTCCTGCTGCATCAGGGCCAAGGCCCATCTATTCTAGCATTCTATTCTCACAGTACAGGGCCAGCCCACCTATAAGGTTAGATGAGGCAAGTGCCTCAGGCGGTGAGATGCACAGGGACAGCAGGTCCTGGTGTCAATCTTCCTCTCCTCTCCCCCTGCCTGTTCTTGATGTAGATATTCCATCACCCCTTCTTCCTTGGTGGGGAGGTGGCACCATTTTGGAGTCTGCCTCAAGACAAACTCACCAGATAGAGATATTACTGATGTTTCTAACCTGAAGTAGGATCTGAGGTCACTGCCCCTGTGTCTTCCATACAGAATGCAGCAATAAAAACATATAATGTTAATAAAGTTATCTGTAAGTACCAGCCATGCTTTCACCCCCACCCCAACGTTTCTGAATCAATAGATGCAGAAAAACCTACAGGAAACACCTACAGCAAACTTGGACACAATGGAAGTTTCAAAACTGACTGTTGATATTTGCTCACGTATTCTTTCTAGCCACCTGTGCTGAGTTTACAAAATGGGTGTGTGGTTCTTCTATCTTTTGTGTTTGCAGCTTGCGTTGCTGAGATACGGAGTCTCAGGCCCCAGCAGTGAAAATAAGCCAAATTGTTTTCTCTTTTATTTGAAACCCAGGCGTTCTCAATCAGATCACACACCTGAGTGACGCTAATAAACTCTTTTATGTGGCTTGTCATAGGCTGTCTTTGGAAAATCAGAGTGATGGAGTACGGTCTCGAGGATTTAAGAAAGAAAGAGACTTTAAACAAACATTACAAAGCCCAGATCTAAACAGACGGCGAGAATTGTGGTCAGTTCCCATGCTGTCTGGAGTTGCAACATTATATCACATCTGTGCAACAATAAATGATCTGCTTAGTCATCAGCCTTAGGGAGAACTGTTTGGTACCCATCTGTATCTCTTGAAGGGGCAGGGTGCCACCCCTGTGCAGGCCTTGTCGTGCCACTTCCGTTGCTGAACAGATTTCCATGTTCTCAAGTGCATGGCTGGACTTCTCTGCAAATTTAGACTCAATGCTGAGTGATGATGTTGATCTACAATTTTTACAGAGCAAACTCATGCAGGGGTCAGAGGGGCAAAGCGGCAGATTCACTGCAACATCCAGAGCCATACCAACAACTTTCAGCTGGGACAGAAGATGTGCAGTGAAGCTGTTTGTTTCCTTTTTGCAGCATCAGCTGCCTTATTGTCTCATATCCACAGTAATAGGAACCTGTGGGGCTTCATCAAACTTTGATAGAGTTCCACCCCGCACCCTTCCACCAAGTAAACTATTTGGACATAGTGAGCATTGGCAAACAAAATGTGCAAACACTGACACTTTCTGTCACTTCTGCACCTAACTCATACTGTAATATTTCTCCTGCCGGGGCCTCTCTAGACACTTACTTTATTCCTATCTCATCTTTCATTCTGTGAAATTGACACTGACGTACATAGGGTCCCCTGGCACTCACCAGACCCAGTTCTGCTTAGCTTCAGCAAGTTGGCCCTGCATCCTGGACTTTGAGACCATGGCCTGCCCGAGACACTTCATACAGTCTATGCAGAAGAATAATGGCATGGCACGCACTCTTGAAGTTTTGCCATACAGAAGAAACTCACTGAGCTTTCCTTGAGTAAGATTCAGAGCATGAGGCCAGTTCAAACAAAGCTTCGATGGAACACTTGTAGTTACACAGCCGTTTGGCTGCAAATGGAGACAGAACAGAAAAGTCTTGTCTCACACAACCTGCCTGCTTCCTTGTTTGCTATGGACCCTCTCCTTCAGGCCCATGCTTCTTCAGATGCAAGCTACTTTCTTCCAGGTTTGTTTTTAAAACTTAAAGAAGCTGGATACAAAGTCTGTGCAGAAGAACAGCACAGGAACAAAAGCAGCTTGCACAAGTGGTGTTTCTGAACTTTTAAAGCAAGCAGAAGGGAAAGGGTTAAGCAGTCTCTCTCCCTACCATCCTTCTTGTGCTCAGATCCAGCCTGCGTGGGGTTTTTGTTTGGCTTTTTTCAAGGAGGAAATAATCATAGAACTCCATTTAACCTGTTGTTTGAGGTGCTAATACTGAAAGAAATGTTAGCTAATTCTCATGACACAATAGGGCAGGGTTTGTTTGCTTTGGAAGGTGCTCTGTGTCTTAGTGGGAGCCCAAAATAACTAATCAGAAAGTTGTTCTAGAGGGAAAGGTGGAGATTTCAAAACATTCAACGGCAGCCAAGTTGCCAGGAGTACATGCAAATGAACTACATTCATGCTCTGAAACTACATATACTAAATAGATCAATGTATGCACACAGGCACAAAGTACACAAGAGTTCTCCTTTGCATCCTCAACTCTTTGCAGCCTCACTGACCCTCTTTCACACACTGAAGTACAGGCACTCCTCATCAAAGGCTGTGCTTGAAACCATATGTATGAAGCTTTCGTTAAAATCTTGTGAAGTTGGCTTTGAGCACTCCTAGTTATTTTGCAATGAGACTAGAGTAACAGGATCTGGTTTTGTTTTTTAAACTTACCTTCATTCAAATGCTAGTTTTAGTTGTGGTGTAATGACCACAAGAGAATTTTACAACCTTGATTTCACATGCAGAGCATGTCATTTGGATCGCATGGAGAAAGCTGGAATTTAGCATCCCAGAGCAAATTTCCAAAGACTGGGCTTCACCATGTGAATCTCTCATGTGGGAAGCCACATTTGTAAACATATTCACCAGACTTGTAAATAGCCTGGTTGCCTGTGGTGAGCAAGAATCTCCCCAACCCCCGGAAAGGGAGATTAACAACAACAACAAATGTTATTTTCTTCTTCTTCTTCTAAGTTGAGGCAATAACTGAGGAACATGGGTATATACGGGAAGACAAGGTAGTCATAGAGCATGTTACTTTTGCAAGCTGTTTTCCAAGGCTGGCATTGACCACGTGGAATCAACATACATTTGTGGCAATTGTTCAGATCCATTAAAAGTCATGCAGCCATTTGATAATGAGGTATGGGTTGTATTCTGTGCCTCTATCCCTTTCTGGCATGGCCATCTCAGAGGGGAAGCAAAAAGAAGCCAGGATTCACAGCTGTCTGAAGGAAAAGGCAGATGTGTTTACAAATACAGTCTCGAGTAACCAGTGTTTACTGTGGCTCCAGCCCTCAAAGCACATAAGAGCTCCTATCCACTTTTCAGCGTATCTCCACTGAGGTTTTTGTGGTAAGCCATGAGAAGTGTTCCTAGAGTTACACTATCTAACCACACTTGTGTTATCCCAGCATGGCTGTGGTTTGGTCTTCAAATAATCTCAGAAATCAGCAAACATCATCATACCTTGCGTGACCCCTAAGCATAATGAATACTACTGGATGAAAGCAAGCAATAGTTTAAAACTGTGATTCACATCATTCATCTGAGCGCTGATTCAGCTCTGCAGTTAACTATTTCTACATCCAGGTCAGACTCCCAATATACACAACCAATAAGTGGTGCAGAGGGCAAATAAAGAATGGTCCTTGGCCTTTAAAGGGACCTAATACTGGGATCCAAATGTCACACTACATGTATAGGCTGCATCAACAGTTGTGCAAAAAAGCATCACTATTGATTTTCTCCCCACCAACAATATTCAATGGTTGAATGTTTTTTGCTATGTTAGGCTGCAGGAAACACACAGCTAATAAGACACTTCAGCATCTGATCTGCCAAGCCTCTGAGCAAATTGGCATCTTCCTTTTCATCAGTCACCTTGGACACATGTCCAGTTATTCCATACTGAAAATATTACATTGTTTAAATTCGTTTTTAAAAAGTGGTGGTTTACTGAATTATCAGTGGCACTCACTTTGTGTCCTGTCAACTTTGTCACCCCATTCTGAATAGGATGACAACTATTATAATGGCAAAAATTTACAGCATAGCTTCATACTGTGGGGTACTTGACTACAGTGGCAACTCCTGAGGGATGCGGACAACCTATCCCATTAAATCTCATATATCCATGGCTACCACCAGCATAAATCAATGTAGACTTGAACGTGCATCAAAATGCAGGTGCCATCTAGCTGCTCCATACTTTCAGTGAGATGTGCATTAGAAAGCACACACAGATGAGCATCCAAATCAGCATCTGACTTCAGATGCTCTCATTCTACTCCATCTCTTTTAATAGGCTGTATATTTGGATACAGCTTGTGTAAGAGTTTCTATATCCTTTTGCTCTTCAAAATAATGTGTGCAAGAATTTGTGCTTGCAATCACCAATAATTTTGTGTTTATCTTTAATTTATTAATTAATAGATTTAAATACCAATGGATATATGAAAAATAAATCAGATAGAATCATACACAATTGTTCATACCAGTAGACTATGATACTCAGGACAGAAATCATGGCATCTCTAATAGAGAGCTGAAAACCACATTGGCCCAAAATTTGAGCTTTTCAGCTCATAGGAAATAATTTCTAGATGTCATTCTGAACCTTGACGTTTGTTATATCTTATATGAACACTCTTGCATATCAAAGATTAAGGTTTCATTCTTCCCACACTTTTCAACCTTTGCAAGACCAACATATTGATGGTGATACCCTTTTCATTCCTTCTTCCATTCTCAGCCCCAGCATGTTCTTCTATACAATCCCCAGTGTTCCACAGGCAGCCATACAAGAATACAGCGAAGCTCTCAGTGAACAGAAATGTAGAGGGGAAATCCCAGCTGACTCTACTTTGTGGCAGGATGGGCAAGCTGTTGCCTCCAGATGTTGCCAGGCTCCAACTCACATCATCCTTGAATAGTGGCCATGCTGGCTGGGACTGATGGGATCTGGAGTCCAACAACATCTTGAGGGCAACAACATTCCCATCCCAGTCTTAAAAAGTAAAGTATTGTTTATTTACTCTTATACACACACACACACACACAGAGAGAGAGAGAGAGAGAGAGAGAGAGAGAGAGATGCTTTAAGTATAAGGAATCCATTCCCATTTAGTTGAGTGGAATCAGGATTTTGCTGTTTAAATCTTTTTGCTCTCTTGGGCTATGCAAATATAAAGTTGTCCTTAGCAACCTAAGATTAAAATATGGTTCAGAGTCCTTTTTAAACAAAAAACATGATGATCTACAATTTCCAGTAAGCATTCCCTTTTCTTCTAAGCAACCCTTAAATTGGAAATTCTTAATGATAAAAAAAATGTTCTCGGTGATTAAAATACACTTGTGATTATTTATGAAAGCACAAAATAATTACCAGTGTTTCTTCCTAGAATTTCCAGGCTTAAAAAAGTATTTGGGTGAATGGATGTATTAAAAGCATGCGTATACATAAATAATACACAGTGTGTTAAAAGTTTGCCATGTCACTTAGGTCCTGTGTTTCCAATCCACAGAGCAATCAAATCTGCTGAAGAATGGGATCAGCTAATATAGAAGGTTATAAGGGAGTTTAGAGAAATGTGCCACTCACTTGGCTACCACACCCAAAAGCCATGTCTTCCACTGTCTGGTATGTTTGGGATACATCAGAAGGGGCCCTATGTATGCACTGACAAAATTCCATAAAGTTCCATAGGGGACATCCTGGTTGGTCTGGGTCCTGCACCCCTTGTAGAATGATAAGGTTCACAGAGATAATATAATTACCGAAGGGACCTTGTTGGACTCCCTCTAATCCAATGTTCTTCAATCTTGAATCCCCAGATGTAGTTAGACTACAACTCCCAGGACGTACCATTTCCTGCATGTGGCTGAATTTCTCATTGGCACCATCTCTCCCTAATATACTTTTTCTCTGATCCATTCACTGTTGCAGACTCTTGGGAAGAATTACCATGCCTTCTCTCTTTTTACAATATATAATTATTTCCTTAAATAAAACAATGGGGAGTAGAACCATTGGAATGAATGGCCTAACTTAGTAACAGTTATTAATTTCAATGTCTACTCTGAGTAAAACAGAGTTGAATACCAGCCCAAGGGGTGACTGTCCTAGAATGAAGCTCATAGGCCTACTGTGTATATTAGGGGAAACTGAGTGAAAAATTCATTTCAGATTCAACACCAATTTTTCAAAGATTATGAAGAACATTGGGCCCAATTCAATGAAGCCTCATCATGCACCTGGTCAGAATGGGGGTAGGGAGAGAGAAACCAACCCCATGCAAGCCTGACATGTGAAAACTGTAGTATTTGTTAATCCATCTTTTGTCATTACTGTAGACAAGCACACCGACAAGAAGTGATGAAGTATTTTTCAATTTGCATGGCTGCATTAAAAGGAAAGGTGATTAATTGCACAGAGGTCTTGGTGTGAGAGTCATTACTCAAAAAGGAAACACCCAGGAAGAAATCTATGACTGCATGAAAAAAGGGAGGGCGTCAACATGCAAGAGGTGCAGTCATCGGGCAAAATATTATACCTTTCCAAACTAGCCAAAACCACAATAAGTGGTTGATTAAAAAAAATAAAACCTTTTGAAAAGAATTCAGAAAGTAACTGTATGTACATTGTGGTTACTTCCCAGACAATACTGTACATTACTAAAGAAAAGCTACTTCCTGAGGTTTAAGAAGGAGAACTCTTCAAGTTACGGAATGCAGACATACATCATGTCTGTAGAGATTGAGGCGGGGGGAGATCAAATGTAATATTTTCTTTCAACACAGACAACTGCTTTGAGATTTTTCCACCCAGACAGCCTTGAAAACTGCCTGCAGCCTTTGCCAATTACTACTGACAAATACCACTTGGTCCTGAGTGATGTTTTAAGTGAAATAAAACAGTGAGGAAAACTGAACATGATGAAAGGGCTCCTTCTCTTTTCTTTTCCCCCCTCCCTTTCCTAAGAGGCGACTACAAGTTATATATTCACAAGGAAAGGTATATGCTTCCTATCCATGACAAATTCCATATGAAGTCAAGAGCCGAGGCAAACTTTGTTTGACAGTAAGAGGAAAGGAAGACTGAACTCATTTTCTTGACTTCTAAAACATATATTCTTTTAATTTTAAACAAAGGAAGAGAAGCTAATACAGTCCCCCTGTTCAACATCATTCTTCACAATATCAGTGCTCTAATGGGGTAAACTGATTCCTTAGTGTGTGTGTGTGTGTGTGTGTGTGTGTGTGTGTGTGTAGGATACTTGCAGGATCTTTGCAATACAGACTCGCGATACTTTTAGCATTATAAAATGCTTTGAACACAACAAACCAGCAGCCATTTTAAGAGGCATAATCATCACGGGCAACTAAAATAAAGATACAGATATAGAAGTACAGCTCCCTCAGAGTGTACATGAACCTTTGTTTGCCACCAGGAATGAGATGTCCTGTGCTTTATTCAAAATTTAAAACAAGCAGGAATTAGGGTTTCTTTGCCAAACTAAACAGCCACTATGCCTATCAACACTTGCTACTGCACCCATATCTTCAAATATACATCACTACTCATTTCTTTCTACTATTTCACTTTAGAATAGACTGTTCTAAACAAGAATAATACTTTATTCTATTCTCTCTCACACAAAAAACACACCCCTTGGCCTGCTGCTTGCAGCTTTCATTACCAGGAAGGGGAATCAGATGACATCTGTCATTAACCCCAGTTTAGCTGATCCTTGGGCATGTAAAATACAAACCTCTGCTGGTCAATATAGCACAACCAATTGCTCCTAAATAGCAGCATAAGAAAACAAAACACATCCTGAACCTTGGGAAGATTCTGTGGACTAAACATGTTAACAAAAAGGCATGGATGTGCAAAACCACACACCACACATCCCTTGTATGACACACTTGTGGAAATTCACAGCAATATGTTCTTGTGAAGGTCAGTATTATAACTAACTGGGTCTACAAGGGTTATTGGTTTTCAAGCTCTGTTGCTGGGACTCCTCCAAAGGTTATCAACATGTTCTCAATGGGAAGATCAGTGATGGGAGACATGCTTCCCTGAGATAACTTACTTGCTGCTTCCAACCTGAAGGCAACAGTGGAGTTTTGTGTGCATGCTATATAGCAAAGCCAACATCTTGAGTGAACTCACTTCTCTCAGCAGACACATACAAAAGAACTTCCTCAATAAGTCAATGTGCAAAAGGTTTCCAGGGTGGTAAAGTATTTGAAAATTACTGATTACAGGTTGGAAGCAGCGAATTTACTTATTTGTAAATAAAAGTCTTTATATACAGGCATCATCAAATATCAACTTGTCATACAACAAAAGGTATACAACAAAGTGCCACTAAAAACCTGTAAATCCTTAAAATGACCGGCTAAGTCAGGCTTCTGAATGACAAATACACCAAAAAGCAGGACAAGATGGCAAAATAGCCCTCTTCTGTTGGGGCTCTCAGCTGACATATATTGCCCTAGAAACTGTAGGCATCTTAATTAATAGCTACAGATGCATCTATCCTGCAAGAGCTACCCCAGCCTTCATAAACCTGATGCCCTCCAGATGTTTTGAACCACAACTCCCATCATCCCTAGGCAATATGGCTGTGTTGGCATAGGTTGATGGGAGTGGCAGTCCAAACCATCTGGAGGACATTAGGTGATCATCTCCCTGAAACCCCTGGTGCTATCCAGTTGGCTAATTTGGTATTGACAGATTCTTTCATGAGCCCCTGGACAAAAAAACTGTAATTTATATTCTAGGATTTTCTACAAACATTCTCACCACCTTTCACTATCATAAAGCTGAAGTCTTGTCATGAACTGGCAGGACAATGGGGAGGAGGAAAAGGAGGAAGGGGTATAGCCAGGACTGGGACACACTGGGGCAAGCTGGGGAAAGAGAAGGAGAAATTGGCATAGGAAGTACTCACTGGGTGACGGAAGATGGCAAGGGGATGGTGGTTGGTGTGCAGGAACCAGAGCCACAGGACCCATCACCAGAGCCAAAGGGGCCCCATGTCTCCATGAACACAACAGGCTCTGAGGCATAAGGAGCAGCAGGAGGTACACTCTAAGAGGCTGAGGGAAAAAAGGGTCCACAGTCCAGCTCCCTAGCTGGCCAGGTGGAGCTTGCTAGCTCTGGAATTGTGTGATTCCTCAGCTGGAGTGGGCTTGGAACAGCTGAGGGTCACATGACTTGTCAAGCAAGCCCAGATGCTGCAATCATCATGCAAAGTATTCAAGGGAAGCAGAGCTGAGGGGCTGTGTCTGCTCAACTGCTCAGGTTGATGGGCAGATGAATATGCCAGGATCTCTGTGGGATATGGGACACGTGGATTGATCCTGGACTGGAGGCTTGACATGCTGACTTGCCACCAGGTAGGCCAGGGGTTCAGGACAAGTGTGTATCAAGCAACAATATTAAGGAATTAAGATTTTTAAGAGCTGGAAAGCTCTTCTGTAAAAACTTAACCCCCAGTGTGTTTGGGTAACTGGAAATGTTGTCCAGTGAACAAGCGTTTAAACTTTCTCACTCTTCCAAAACCTCAAAGAGCTATTACGGTTGCATGCTGCAATTCCCTGCCAAGACCATTAATGGTCAATTTAACTGGACTCAACTGGAAGGAAGTGCAGGCCCCTGTGATGAAAGCTATCGGAAATCACTATCATGTTGTGCTTTATTGCAAATATTAAATAATGCCGTTAGGAAGGATTTGAACCTCCCGCTTTTAAAGCAGTTGCCTGGAAGACTGATGGGCATTATGGCAGAATTCATTTGAAGGGGGAGTATAAGTAGATAACCAGAAGGGCAGCCTTTTTAAGGCTGGTCGTGAAGCTGAGAGCTCAGATCATCTCACAGTGAGCTTCAAATGCATGTAACATTTTGTATGTCTTGTCTGTATTATGCCTCAAGTGATGTTTAACATTCCATGTTGTCTGGGGTCTGTTACTCCAGTTATTTTACAATGAGCCCATATAAATAAATCCAATCTGACCTGACCAAGCCCTAGTGCTGTCTACTTTGGGGTTACTTAATATGCTGTACGCTTATTAAAATGGGCAAACAATTCTCTTTGAAGAGGTTTCAGAAATACACTTTTGCCTTACTTTTTCTTAAATGGCAGAAGTCAGTGAAGAACTTCACTAGTGAAAGAACAAATATATTTTCAAGCATTGTTCTTTTTAAAAAAATAATAATAAACTTTCAGTAAAGGGTAGCTTCCACTGCAGTATACATGTGCCCTCTAGTGCACTGCTATGTAAAAAGCAGTGATTTCTCAGAAATTATCTTGCCAATGTCTTCTGCATTTGTCTTGAATTTAGCACATTGCTTCCTTTGTGAGCAAGGCATGTTTAAAGTACATTACTCCCCCCCCCCCCCGAATGCTGGGAACTGTAGTGTGTTAAAGGTGCTGAAAATTGTAGCTCTGTGATGGGTGAACAGAGTTTTGGAGTGGTGGGGGTGATTTAAATGTTTGGTGTGCATGTGACCTAGGTGAAGGTTGACATGTCTTGCAATTACACCTTTTAAAAAGGTTTGTTTCTTATAGCTTGTGAGGAAGATGACACCATGATTTAACCGTATTAAAAATATTACTGACATAGTAGCTAAAAAACAAAACCAAGCTATTAGTAATAGTTTCTTCTGCACAGTCAATGGACAAGATGCTTATTCACTTTTGCAGTGCTTTTGCAACATAAGATGCTATGCATAATCTTCAGCAGCAGCGGTGAGGCTGGGACAGCAATTTGCTGAAGACCAGGGTCACTGTGGCTGAACTTTAGAATCATAGAATTGTAGAGTTGGAAGGGACCACGAGGGTCATCAACTCCAATCGCTTGCAATGCAGGAATCTTTTGCCCAACATGGGGCTCGAACCCATGACCTTGAGATTTAAGAGTCCCACTGTCGTGCTGACTCTGTGTATATATACAAGCAAAAAATATAAAACACCTAAAGGTATTTGATTTACATTTTTCACCATATATTGGAATCAATAACAAGCTTCATCCAAAGGCCTTTAGTCAGTATCCCCAACCTACTAGGCCAGATCCAGAACAGACCCACCCTCAAGCGGTCTGAGCAGAGCTGCCTTTAGCCAGGGGTGCAAGGGGTGCAGGGCACCTGGCCGCCAAATTCTGGGGGGCACCAGGTGCCCACCGCTGAAGTCGCCTAAGCTCTTAACTATCTACCTGTTGTGAAATAATAATTTTGATCAAGATAGAAAAACAAAATACATATATACTTAGGTATTACCGAAATGTATACCTACTGTTTCACTAAAGGACTTTCAACTTTGTGTGCTCATTTACCAAAGATGCGACATGCCAGCAGCGGCACTTGTCATTCACAACAGCAGTGCTTGTCAGACTTGGGGGCGCTGGGCAGATCTTGGCACCCCGGCGGCGCATATGCTAAAGACTCCCCTGGGGGTGAGGGGGCCATTTTTCACAGGTAAGCGGTCACTCAGCTGTTGTCATATGTCACAAAGGAAATGCACTCCAAGTGCTCTGCTGATTCCTCCATTTCAATTAACCTTGTGCTACTTTCCCTGTCAAAAGCAACGCTTGTGTGAGGGGATAAACCACACTCAGCTCAATCCCAGCAGGAGTTGTATTTGGGGCCAAATTTAGAAGGAAATTTAGAAGGTGCAGAATGCAAGTTCTGCTTACAGAGGGACAATTGGATGCACATTGTAAGATTCCCAACTGTTCCTCTGCAGCCACAGCTGTACCTGCCCCACATACGGCATCAGGTGAGAGGCAAGTGAGCAGGGTTGGGGGGGGGGGAACCCCGGCAAGCCTAATTAGTCCCGCTGGCAAGAAACAGCATCATGAAAAGGCCCCAGACCTGGGCCATTGGCAAGGGACAAGTTTCTTTGCCCTACAAAGGAAGAGTCATTCTACATTCTGGTCAGAGACAGGCTTGCATTGACCCAGTGTCAGCCGAGCAGATAGCAGTGCACTGGCTCCTGCTATATTAGACTTTTGCCTGGAATCACTCAGCCTCCGTTCTGATCCTGTCTTGTTTCTTCAGCCACACAGTCCAACTTTAAGGAGAGTCTAGACAAACAAACTTCACAGCTTAATTGCTTCGGCTGACTTTTGCATTCATCTCTCCGCACCACCAACATCACCCACCCACCCCACCTACAGCATACCTTTCAGAATTCCAACATGGCCAGCACCCTTCAGCAACAAATAAGGACAGGGATTAAATTCATGCTGTGACAATAAAATTCAGCCCACAACGTACATTTAAACTGCTTTTATGCTTATCAAACTATCTTTAAGGTTCTCCTGGCTGCACATTTCAACCATAAAATGCTAGGAATTTGTGTGTGCTATTAGCACAAAAGCAAAAATAGCCCCAGGTGGATGTGAAGCACAGCCTATGTTTACAGTCCCTGTAACAAGTCCAGCCTGCATTTAGTTTGCAATTAAAGCAAGCTAGGCATGTTTCACTTTGCAGCAGGGCTAACCTCTTCTTCCATTCTCCCCGTTTATCGTCTCCATCTACACTCATAGATGCACCATGCTGTAAATTGCTTCATATAATTCATGCTGTAAAAAAAAACTCCCTTTCTTCTAACGTGGCTTCATATTTCTAAGGAATATTTCACTTCTAAGAACAGTGAATCCTTAAAGACATCACATACTGATCTTTTCCCCTTAGTGAGTGTCATCTTTTGACATTTCATTCATAATGTACTTAAAAGCTTTAATTAACAGAGTTTGAAAGTTGATACTATCTTATCTTTTCCTGAATAGACAGGTCTAAAAGCACTAACGCAAGATGAATGATTCCCACATTTTATAGCTGAAGCTGGGAAACTAAAAACCATTCTAATGATAGCTGTAAAATGATATCAAGGGAGCTTCTGAGATCACCACCCTCCCCCTTTTTTCATGAGTACCTGACTAGTAATAACCAGCAGGGGGAATAAAACACAGTGCCTTCCATTGGCATAACAGTGTAGAAGGCATATACTCTTTCCTGTAACTTTATTATAGCGAACACAATTGTTTCGCTGTTAAATTTAAATAATGTGCTAAAGTGAAATGTAACAGCGTCGCACAACGTATCACTCCTCTTGGCCTTTAAAAAAAAAAAATGTAGTTGCGAAAAAAAGTACCAGAAAAATACTTAGCTATGCAATATGCTAGCTGCTTCATGATCCCTTCCAGGATAAATAATGTTAAGAGTAAAATCTGTCTTTGCTGGAGAGGTTTGTTAAGCCTTATGGAGAAAAGTCAGGTTACTAAGCAGCTCTGATGAATTCCTCAGACACAGTCAACACACAGACTGCGTAAAAGGAAAATTGCCATATTGTTAAGGATGCCTTGCTCTCAAAACTAACAATTCAACCTTGTCCATGGGGATCCTAACACAAATTCTGAAATTCACACGAATTCAGGAGTTTTGCTCATCTTCCAAGTCCCTTCTTGCTGTCTTGCTTCTGATGGAGGTTTGGCTCTTTTTATCATGGTCTCCCCACAGGCAGGTGCAGCTGGTCCACTTTTAAAACTGTCTTGTTCCTCCCCACCCCCACTACCATTAATGGTAACTCTTAGGATTAATTCTTATGGGTTTGTATTTCCCCCCACCTCTCTTCTATTTTATTAAGCTCCCTTCAGTGGCTTTTAAATTATTTTACTGTGGTACTGTTCTACTCAAATTGTTGCAAGCCGCCTTGTGTCTGCCTTGCAAAGAAAGTGGGGGATACTAGGTTTTATAATTTAAGTAAACAAATAAGCAAGCTGGTGGCTTTTGCCAATAAATAAATAAATAAATAATTTATTATTTATACCCAGTCCATCTGCCTGAGTTGCCCCAGTCACTCTGGGCAGCTTCCAACACATATAAAAACATAATAAAACATCAAACATTAAAAAACCTCCTGATACAGGGCTGCCTTCAGATGTCTTCTAAGAGTTGCAGTGTTGTTTATCTCCTTGACATCTGATGGGAGGGCGTTCCTCAGAGCAGGCACCACTACCGAGAAGGCCCTCTGCCTGGTTCCCTGTAACCTCACTTCTCGCAGTGAGGGAACCGCCAGAAGACCCTTGGCGCTGGATATCTATGTCCAGGCTGAACAATGTGGGTGGAGATGCTCCTTCAGGTATACAGGGTCAAGGCTGTTTAGGGTTTTAATAGTCAGCACCAACACTTTGAATTGTGCTCAAAAACATACTGGGAGCCAGTACAGATCCTTTAGGACTGGTGTTATATGGCCCACTGCACACCAGGTATTCTATTCTGTGCTGCAACTCTGTTCCAAGGAGGTCAGATTGTGGTGGAATGTAAATGCTGAAGAATCTCCGCTGACATTTGCAAGATCTTTAGGTCTTCTGTACGCAACGCCTCAACTAAAGTTAGCTGGCTTGCAAGATGCTGGCAATCACTTTTTAACAGAGAAATCTGAAAAGTGAAAAGGTAAAAAGATCATTAATAAAATCCTATTGGACAGAGAGGCGTGGTCTAAGGTTCCCCACCTATGTGTGATGGAGTTCAGAGAACCAATATTTATGGCTCTTGCACAATTATGCCATTATCCATTGAAAACTGTAATAGCCAAGTTACAGATCATAGATTTAGAATAACATTCTTGATGGAAATCCATTAGCTAGAGGTATGGTGGGCTCTCCCTTGCTGGAAGTGTACGAGCAGAGGCTAGACAGCCATCAATGAGGGATGTTCTAACTCTGGATTTCTTGCATCAATGAGGAGGAAGATCTACATTGCCAAGAAAGAGGCCCCATGCAACTTCACTATTATTATATGCATTTCCTTATCACCTACTACAAAAATGTCTCAAAGTGCTTAGGATTATAGAAGCACACATAGTGCTAAATTTATATATATGAACTTTAATTAAAATAATTATATTATACTGTTTTCTATACAAATTGAACCATCTTCATTTCTGAGTGTTAAGCTGGTATGACAGAAATCAGTGTGCAGGATTTTCAGTCTTTTGGGGATTCTATTGCTCTTAAATGCAAATAGGAAACGGGTTTTCCCCCCCATGTGAGTTTCACCTCCAGCCCTTGTGTTACAGCAGGCTAATTCATTCAAACAGATACCTTCTGAAGGGCATGCTGGGTCTCCTCTGTCAATGACATACATATTTTTGTTGCGAGATCCAAACTCTTCTTTTCATTCCTCTTTGAAATTACATCGCCAAGAAGCACTTTCTTCCAGGAAGTACTACAGTCAATAAATGTAAACACATTTTAGGTATTTTGCTTCTGATCCAGCCATCAGACAGCTAAACAAAGTCCAACAATGGCATTCAAGAAATGCAACTTTTGCATTAACGGTCATTTTCAGCAAACATTTGCTACTTACAATTGGTCTGCTTCGAGACATAGCAGCTTGAGAGCCGTAAGAAGTCTCCAAGATGGCCCATCCCAGTCAAATGTCAGATTACTAGAGACGAAAAATAACAAATCATTTTTAAAGGAATCTATATCCAACATATTTATAATAGCAGCCTCGTACCCAGCACCACTTGCGAATTCTAAGCAACTATAAAAACTTAGTGCAGTTTTGAAAAGTTCAGTCCAGCCTCTTGATTCAAAATAGCAGCATCCAATTGTACCCTAACTTGGAGGAAAACCTGTTCCTTGTCCTCATGCAAAATATGATTATGGTATGTCCAGAGTGAACAGACAACTTTCCAAAATATGTAGTACATACTACATACGTACAGTGGTACCTCGAGTTAAGTACTTAATTCATTCTGGAAGTCCGTACTTAACCTGAAACTGTACTTAACCTGAAGCACCACTTTAGCTAATGGGGCCTCCTGCTGTCACCGTGCCGCCGGAGCACGATTTCTGTTCTCATCCTGAAGCAAAGTTCTTAACCTGAAGCACTATTTCTGGGTTAGGGGAGTCTGTAACCTGAAGCGTATGTAACCCAAGGTACCACTGTACTGTATATGACACACACATTTATTAATATTAGTACAATTTATAAAAGGATTTTTTTACTTGATTATATTTTATCCAATTTTTGTCTAAGGTTTAACCATGGGAGGCACCCACTGATCAAAACATCCTAACCTATCTTCTTTGTTGACCTGAAGTTATAAACTAAAATCACAGGAGGGAGGCTATTGAGTCCCCAGATGCATATGCGTACTTAACTCTAAAAAGTTGTTTTCTTGTAAAATTGAAAGTTTCGTATGCCTCTGCTTATCTTCTGGAAGGATATATTTGAGTAAGGTTTCTGAAGAAAAAAAGTGTTTAAAGCAAACAAGTTATGAGAGTTACGGTAACAAAGAAGCCTTTTGTATGTCTCTAGCACTTTTAACTATTAGCATTTCTGCTGAAAATATTTTAGGAAACAAAGCCAAGAACACATTCGCTCTCGCTTGTGGCTGGGTGCTCACATAATTGCAGCATGACTGACTGACTTCACTGGCGGAGGGGGAATCTAGAAACACACACGTGCTGTGGTTGCTCGATTAGAGGAGGAAAAGCAGGTTTTCCTTTCCCCAAAAATGGTCATGTCCACACCATACATTTAAAGCACTCTTACAAGTCACTTTAACCATTAGGACATTCCTACAAAGAATCCTGGGAGCTGTAGTTTGTTAAAGGTGCTGGACAGTGTATTTCTGTGGCAAGCAAACTACAGTTGCCAGGATTATTTTGAGAAATCCATGACTATTATAAAGAGCCATTTAATGTATGGTGTGGATGTGATCAGTGGGAGGGAGAAGGAAATTGTGTGTGTGTGTGTGTGTATGCTTGTTTAAAATGAATGTATTTTGATGGAATAGAATATGATCATTTTGTGGAGGGTTTGGCAGTTGCCTTGTCTCTGAGACTAAAAGCCTTCCCAACACAAACAAACACACACACACACACACACACACACATATATATATATATATGAATGACATGACTGAGATACCATTCCATCAGAAAAACTTCAAAGAGATTTGCATAAAGCAATGTTAAAGGAAATACTGATAAAATCAAACTTTAAACACAAGTAGACATAAATAAAATTTATCAGCTGAAGATACAATCTACGCTTTAAAAACAAACATGCACGATAAAATTAAGTGTCTGAGTAGGCTAGCCTCCCCCCACCAAAAAAAACCTATATAAAACAAGTGGCTCCAGCCTAGATGTGGAGAGTTGGAAATGAAAAAAACCAAACCAAAATGCAAAACCCTAGAAAAGAAAAACCAAGGAAAAAGGAAAACCGAAAACAAGCTGGCTATTTAAAAGCACAATAAAGAGGTGGGGAATCTGCCTACGGCTTAGATTTTCCCTGCCAGCCCTAACCAGAGTATGTGGGGGTTGTTATAATTTAATTGATTTACAATCCAAGTTGAAGCAACAACATTAGCTGCAAAATATAATAGCTGACCGCAAAGAGCACACTGCACACAAATACCAAAGGATTAAACAGAGTGTAAAAACCAGCAGCTAAAACTTAAAGGACAAACAGATGCCGAGTGGTCGAAAGCTGAGTTTTCTCAACCAATTCCATAGCTAAGCCAAGATGGCCATTAGCACTAACAGCAGAGTGCTAGGATAATGTGTGTACCAGGATAATGTCAGCTCTCAACAGCAAAGGATGATGGCATCCCCTTCAGCAATAAAAATTTGCCTGGCACATTTTGCACCTGGCTATTGGCCACTTGAGACCAAGTGAAGATGGCTGGGCACCAGGATGATGCCTGACATCTCCACCATCTAGAGGTGCATGCCTGGGGGTCCCTGGATCTGTTTTCACACAGTAGCAACACATCCTGTGTAATTCTGTTATATTTCATTGGCACAATCAGAATGAATTTCAGGAACAAAAAGGTTGTATTGAGAAATATGGCTTTTGAGCCATCTGGCCCAAAAATGGCAACTTGGCATTCCATTTTGGCGACTAACCCTGGTTTAAGGAGCCATTTGGCACCTAACTTTTATGTCTAAGTTTCTAACTCTGACCCCCATCATTCCCAGAGTTATAAGCCAGAGCTGGGCAGGCTTTGGAGAGATGTGATACTGCCACTAATAGTTACAAGTAAAGGACGACCTCACTGTGGTCTTATCATTATCTTACTACACAATGCATTGCCCTGGTTGCTTTTCAAAGGCAGCCCTGCCCAAGACTTGCAAGATGAACTGAAGTCAGGCAGCTACAGTGTAGAGCTAGCTGAAAGTGGTAGCTGGAACCCTTAAAAAATGGTAGTGGAATTATAAGCTCCGCCCACTGAGTGGCAGGTTGGCCCTGTCCTAAGCCTCCAGTAAAACTGCATCACCCATCAATGTTACGATCAAATCTCAAATTTACCTGTCCCAACATGCACACTGCTGTGTGGATTAGAGTTCGCAACAAAACCATATTCGAGAAGCAGGCACTGATTATCATGTGGGCCATAACAAATAAATACTTCTTTGTATTTTTGACAGCCTGAAAGTGTTCTTATTTCATAACACTTTGTCTTCTCATTAAATGCAGCTTTCACCTTGGAGGAGGAGGAGGAGGGAGGAGAGAACAAGGCAGTATTATCTGAAAAGAAAGTTCATGAGAAGAGAACGGACAAAGCCTACAATGTTTCAAGCTATTTGTGAACCACTCTTCTTCCCAACACCAAGGACAACAGAAAATACAAAGCTTCTGGCCCATGCATTGAACATGGAGGTCTACAAAAAGGCAGCTATGTGTGAACTCCTGCATAGGAACTCCATACGATCACAACCACCACCATCCCAATACACACACCATTTTGAGGCTAAGCAACTGTTCATGCAAAGGTGTATTTTTGCCAACGCTAACACACAACATGTGGCCAGGCCCAGGAGGGTCCAAGGAGTTGTTAAGTTGTCTGCCCTGGTTGTGCATTCCCTGAAGGAGCAGGTGCAGAGTTTGGGGTGCTCCTAGATCCAGCTGGGTCACTGGAGGCACAGGCATCCTCAATGGCTAGGAGTGCCTTTCTTACTAACTTCTATTGGCAAGACAGCTGCAGCCGTTACTGGGTCAGGTTAGCTCGACCACAGTGGTCCATGCATTTGTAACCTCACAGTCGGTTTGTGCTCCATGTGCCCTTGGGGTTGGTCTGGGGGCTGTAGCTGGTGCAGAACACAACTTCTATCACCCCCGAGCAGTGGTCAAGGGGGCCTGGGGCAGATTGGAATTGTAGCTCGAAACAAGTGGAGTGCACCAAGTTGGGGAAGGTTGATCTACTTCAAAGCAGAACATTAAACACAATGAGCCTTCCAACAATTAAAGTACTATAGTCAGCAGAACAACGGATGGCCCCTTTTGCCTTTTACTTGGGCTCTGGCAGAACACACGCATTAATTTGGGAAAGTATTAAAAGTGGATTTCTTTTGTGCAGAACAGAGAGGAGTAATGAAAGAAGGGCACCTTGAAAGAAGGCATGGCTGCCTGGAACCGTTCACACTGCACAGTTCAGTTCCTATTGTTCATGCCAATCTCCCACCCTCATATTCTAGAAACCTGGCTCCAATTAGCTTACCTGGACAGCTGGATTGTGATTTAGCAGATCCAAGTAAGGAGCCAAGGCATATGTATTTGACTCCCTAGAAAAGCAGTCCCCCTGAGAATGTTTCATATACACTGTCCTGGTATTAACGGTGCACCAAGCCCACCGAAAGGCACTATAGTTAAAGACAGATGCTACGTCTTCAGAAAACAGAGGCTGTAAGGAGAAGAAAAATGGCTGGGACAAAACAAACAGCTCCTGGACCCGTCTTCTTTGCTCAAGGGCTTTTCTTCTTAGGGGCTCAGGGAAAAGGTTCACTGTTTCTTGCTCCAAACAAACAGGGCAGGTATATGTTTCAGGTAGGAGATCCAGGTATGGCTTCCACAGGGATTCTTCCTTGCAAGCACACTTTTCTGCTATTAAAAATGTACACAGTGCTGCCAAAGGAGAAATGGGAGGTCTCCATCTAAAGGCAGAAGAAAACATGAGAACCACAAACACTCCTTACTACATTCCTATAGCTTTAAATGACACAGAAAGCTGCTCACGTAGCATTAAGACTTACTTATGTCACCATCGCACATGCAAATGCTATAGACGCAGCACAGAGTAGGGGCAGCCAAGATGGCACCTTCCAGATGTTGCAGACCTTGTGACTCTCAAATGCCCCAGCCAGGATGGCCCCAAAGATCAGGGGTAATGGGAGATGTAGTCCATGGCATCTAGAGGGCACTACATTGACTACTCCCACTCCAGAGTAAGCAAATTAACCAGAGGATCCAGTTTGTCCGTGTGCGGTGGATGGGCCTTGGGGTCAACCTCATGGACACCCAGAAGCCAGTCATGGCTGGGCAGAGTGTCAACCACTCAGGAGGCGGTGGAGAGTTAAAAGACGAAAAGTTTAACTGTCAGGTCTTAAACAGGGCTTAGGGTGTGATAGATTTTAGGAAGGGTTTGGCTGGGAATTAGCTGGGCTTGCTGTAAAAAGACTCAGATGCTTTATATTTCATATTTCATTTAATCAAGGGAAATATTATGTAAACAGCTGAAAAGGAGAGGACAGAGGGTGAAGAAAGAGCTGACGGGGGGGGGGCTATCCACATCCTCTGGACCCCCTAGGAAACTCAGCAAACCTGCTGTACAGTCATACCTTGTGTTACGTTTGCTTCACGTTGCGGCTTTTCAGGTTACAAACGCAGCAAACCCACAAGTGTTTACTTCTGGGTTCGCCGCGCACGTGCGTAGAAGCAATCTGCATGCTTCGCGCACATGCAGTAGCGGCACTCTACTTACGGGTTTTTCAGGGTGCGAACAGCACCCCGAAACAGATCACGTTTGTAAGTAGAGGTACCGCTGTACCTGGAATTGGGTATGGAGAGTGCAACTGAATGGGACATGGCTGCGGGCAGCCTGAGGCAGTCCATCCACCTTGGGCCTGCCCATAAAAAGCAAGCCTAGAGTCAGAGACTAGGGTGATGTCTCTGGCTTCCAGGAACTCGTCATTGTGAGACTTTTGTGGGTGAGCAAAGAGTTGGTTTGAACCATGGGTGAGAACCCGGAGCCTGAGAGGGAAGAAGTGCCAGAAGGAAAATGAACTCATATTCTTGATTTTTATATATCAGCAACTTTGTTTTCACATAACATTTTTATATCCAACTGTATTTTCGTAATGTTTTGTTTAAGTCATCTGTTGTTGCTTCAGTTTTTTGTATACCAGAGATATTTTTATTACGTTCTGCAAATATTTTGCAAGAGCATAAAGAGATAGAAACCTAATAAAACCCGACTGGAGTCAATGATTTTTAATCACTTCAGTCTTGTTCATCTGCTTGCACCTTAAGATACAATTCTCTAACCACTTACCTGAGTGCAAGTCCTACTGAAATCAGTGGGGTTTGTTTCTAAGTAGACTATAAGGGCAAGGACATTTGCAGCACATCCCTGCCCATGGCTACTCAGAAGAATGTCCCACTGTGTCCAATAGAGCTTACACTCCAAAGTAAGTGCGTGGGGGGCTGAAACCAGTTTATGTTCCGAAATAAAATACTTTTCCTCTTCTTCTATTAGTTTTTATTGTTTTGAAAGTTTAGCATATATGCCAATCAATAATTCTAGAAAAAAGAAGCAGGGAAAGGGTAATTTTATTTTTAATTTCCATTACCTTTCCCTTGTTTGTTTTTCCTTATTATCATTATAAAACTGTTCTGTGCAATACAATCCTATGCATGTTTCTTCAAAAGTAAGTCTTGTTTACTGGCTAGAGTATATTCCCATGTTGAGTGCATTTAGGGTTGTGGCCTAAATATTTGAATTTCCTGTGGACATACTTTATTTCACTGTTCTTTTCCTATATATGTCTTCAAATATATAGCATCAAATAACTTCTCTATCTGCATGGCTATGCTGAAAGCGATAGAAATGATTTTGATAGGAAAAAGTACAGTGTGAGCAATGCTAAGAGTAGATTCAAGGGAGAGCTAGATAGACAGAATTCAAAATTGTAAACTTACTTTATGATGTATTCTCCAAGGTAGCTGCTAAGGACAGTATCAGTGGTGAGCAAGCATTTTTCAGGCAATGAAATAATCAGCTCTTGTGCCTATGATTTTTTAAAAATAAAGAAATCAGAGTGAACATACTCCCAAATACAAATCACAGTAAGAAATGTCAAAATGCACACATAATTAGCACTATTGGGTCAAGAAAAAATATTGCACTGATGAATCCAAGAAAAAATTTGTATGGCTTGTCTGCACCTTAACAAAGAGGCATTTTCCCCCCAAAAGACTGAAAGTTGTCACTTGAAACAAGACAAGTACTGGACACTTTAGATACAGACTATATTACTCAATGGAGTGTTGAAAGATTAGTAGCCCTGGTTGTAAATCATTGGCAACAAAGAAATATATTTCTGTTCTGATTAATAGCTGAGTAAAAACCAGATGAACTATAGTTTTTAATTGGTTGTCAGCACCTTTCTCCAGTTCTTTAGAAGTTATATTTAGCCATGAATGTATGACTTGAAGGTCGAAACTTCAATTCTGATTTTTATTGTGGTGAAACCATTACAAGATTACCTCAATTTTGTGAATTTCACACACTGAGTATTTCTAGCAAATTCACTACTACGAGTTGACCACCACCTATGCCAATTATTTCAGAGGAAGTGGTAAATACCAGCTTTTACCACCTGGGGGAGCAAAATCATTCACAATAACTTGTTCCACAACAAAAATGATATTAAGAAACTGGCCATACACCAATCTACAAAGTTCATAAATAATTATTTTTAAATGGTTATTCTGTTTATGCCCCACTTCAGAATTTTATTCTGTGAATGCAGTAGAGTCAAGTCAAAGGCAGCTTTAAGACAGTTGGTCTATACAGTGGTACCTCGAGTTAAGTACTTAATTCGTTCCGTAGGTCCGTTCTTAACCTGAAACTGTTCTTAACCTGAAGCACCACTTTAGCTAATGGGGCCCCCTGCTGCTGCCGCACCGTCGGAGCACGATTTCTGTTCTCATCCTGAAGCAAAGTTCTTAACCTGAGGTACTATTTCTGGATTAGCGGAGTCTGTAACCTGAAGCGTGTGTAACCTGAAGCGTATGTAACCCGAGGTACCACTGTATTATACACAAGGATACCATGGGGGCGGGTAGAGGGAGGGATCTCATATTTTCAACCTGGCCCAGAAGTTGTGCACCAGCCTCTTCTTTGGAATACAAACCTGAAGAGCTTTTGTGGTCATCAATCCTCTTCCTGTCTCTAAAAGACAAAGGAGAGAAAGCTGCAATGAAATTGGCTCCTGGGCTCTCCACAAACCTGCAAATGGTTGTTAACTGGTGGTCCAAGAAAAGAAACGAGGTCGGGGGCAAGAATTTAGAAGTGGTTTGTATCTTCACTACCTATCTAGGTTCCCCAGAGATATGCAGTATTAATTATTTCATTATTTGACTTGTGAAGCAACTCAAAGAAATTTGACATTACAAGAAAAGCATGTATAAAACAATTTCATACATATGCATACTGTATATCTAAATAGACTGCTCAGGCCTCAAGGAAACAAGGCAGAAGGAGGGGGAAGAACACAGAAGAGTTTTAGAAAGCATAAAAACTCATGGAATGTTTAATCAGAATTATAAATAGGGCATGGAAGCTCCTGCCTTCAAACTTTTGCCCCGGAGGCATCCCAGCTCTCCCCGGATCACCTGTAGTTTCAGACACAAACAGAACACTCAAATACAGCTGCAGTTTGTCAGAAAAGTATTATATCATTACCTGAAAATTGTGCTGGCCGTAATGTATTATCTCCATAGCCTCTTTCTTTCAGCCATTTCTTTAGAAGAACATATTCGTGTTTGTGGCTAAGATTTACTGAAATCATTACACAGAAATTATCGTGCTATGGCATTTTTTCATTAATGACGATTCACCAAAAGATGTTTTTCACAGCAACGTAACATGCAAATCACAACACTGGGAAAAAATGGATGCCATGAAAGTACTTTGGCTTAGCAGAATAAACAGAATAACTTGGCAGTACAGTAGCAGGACTGCGCTCCTCCCTGATAAAACTATTGAATCAATGTTACCCTATATACAGGAAAAAATAGGGGATAGGAATTCCATCTTCCTACCTGCACTATATGTGCATTGGGGTTCACTAATCACTTAGGCTGCAATCCTTAGTACACCAGACATCAAAGCACCTCCGACTGAACACAGTGAGGCTCGCTGCTCAGAAAAAATGTACAGGAGTGTGTTGTTACACTGTGTTGGCTCAATGGCTTTTATTAACATTAACCCCAGTTGCAATACTGAATTAACTATTCCCCCACACCCCACTCCTAAGCCAGTGTTGTTTTCCTGTGTCACTGATAAAAAAATTCAGTAACAATATGACACCCTGGTTTGTAAGAATGTAGATCGGCTTTCCACAAGCATTTGCCCTCCAAATGTTTTGAATTACAAACCCCATTAAGTTGTATTGGCTTAGGTTAAACTTCTTCCATTTGGGGAAGGCCACAGCGGGTGGCGCTGTGGGTTAAACCACAGAGCCTAGGACTTGCCAATCAGAAGGTTGGTGGTTCGAATCCCCGTGACGGGGTGAGCCCCTGTTGCTCTGTCCCAGCTCCTGCCAACCTAGCAGTTTGAAAGCACGTCAAAGTGCAAGCAGATAAATAGGTACCGCTCCAGCGGGAAGGTAAACGGCATTTCCGTGCGCTGCTCTGGTTCGCCAGAAGCGTCTTAGTCATGCTGGCCACATGACCCGGAAGCTGTATGCCGGCTCCCTTGGCCAATAAAGCAAGATGAGTGCCGCAACCCCAGAGTCGGTCACGACTGAACCTAATGGTCAGGGGTCCCTTTACCCTTACCTAGACTAAATGCTGGAATGCTACATCTCAAAGCATTCATTGGCCTAGCATGTGTTAAGATAGGACTTTAGGTAACTTTGTAACCTTTACTTTTAGACTTTGTTTAGCTTTCCGAGGTTTGAGGGTGCCTTAATAATAAAAGGCCTTGAAACAAACAAATAAACAAAAACACATTACCACCACATAAAGACAAACTTCTTGATTGTTTTCTTCGCCTCTTTCGACATGTTCGACCTTTACTCTTCTTCATGTTAATCAAAGGCCTTCAGATTCTGTACATCAAACTCTGCATGGAAACAAAATGCATTTCTTACAGTAGTTTTTTTCAGTTGCTATAGATAGAAAAATGTTTTGCCCCATGATAATGTTGGGAAGAAACTTTCATGGCCAACACACTCATAGATGGCTTAACACCAAAAACATCAAATGTGCAAAGAAACAGGGAACAAAAATCTCATCCTCTTGCATCCACTGAACTAACTCATTTTGGAACAGACCAATAATAGCCGACTAGTTTGCTGGTTGCCTATCTTCATATTGCCAAAATAGAGTGATGAGGGAGGCATTGGTAGGCTTTGGTGACCCCACAAGGTTTGAAGAAATACAAAAAAAAAAACCAAAAAAAAAAACCACCCACAACTATTTTGGGAGGGAGAGGTTCTAAGGGGGTGGGTGGGGAGGGAAAACAGAAAACAGCCAATAAACACAGACGGTGTAAAGCAGGCATGGCCAAACTTGGCCTTCCAGATGTTTTGGGACTACAGTTCCCATCATCCCTGACCACTGGTCCTGTTTGCTAGGGATGATGAATGCTGTAGTCCCAAAACATCTGGAGGGCCAAGTTTGACCGCGCCTGGTGTAAAGCATGCACTGAGATCTATCAGAGTGGGCTTAGAAGTTCCATACTGTATTAAGTTGTTCTCTAAAAATCTGCCCCAAGTTAAGATATACTGCAGAGTAGTTCATCACATATTTGGTGACAGCTGCACTGCATGTGGGTTTATTGTCGGCAAAAATATTAAGCGTTTCCAACCATAATTGTATTTCCAAAACTAATTTCTGGACATATAAAATGAGACTATTCATCAGGACGGCTAGCTCTTGCCACCAAATACCAGCTGCTGGGGGACAAAAGCAGGGCAGGGTTTTAGCCTTCAACCCCTACTTGTAAGATTGAAAGGGGGCAACTGACAGGCCACTGTAGAAAGGAGAACTAGAGACAGCCTTCGTCTGAGGACTCTTATTTGGCTAACCATTATTGGTGGGGGGATCCATAAATATGGGGGGGGGGGTTACAAAGAAGCAGAAGCAAATCCTCATTTATTATTCCCTCATTTCACTACGATCATAAACACACGAAGACCAATCCTATATATTATATAACTGTGCTTTTTTCTATTAAAAACAAAGTTTAAGGGTACTCTCATTTTGACTCAAGAGAATACCATTTTATAGTTCAAATCGGGGGAAATAAATACATAAAGTACATGGACAAAAGTACAAAGATTCACAAAATGTTTATCCCTGCGTGCTGCCAGGAAAAAAGCACTGCATCCAATAGAGCTCCCGCCTATGTGAAAACAGCGCATGGCCAAGACTGCAACACAGAGCGACGCAGCCACCCGGACGTCTGCAGAGGGATCTGCTGCCTCCCTAAGGAACAAGCCGCGCGGCATCTCAGCGCACCAGCAACTTCACCCATCGAGCTCCCCGCAGCCCCACGCGCCCCTTAGCGGTCGCCGCACTTCTCCCTTCGGCTGCCACCGCCCCCAAACTCTCGCGGGCTCCTTTCCCAGGCTGCAAGGGGCCGGAAGAGGCGGGCCTTGTCCTTCACGGCCTTTCAGCCAATCCCCTGGCGATTCGAGAGAAAGGGTCGAAGGAGCGCCGCTTCCCATTGGGCGGAGAAGAAAAAGGCGCACGCTTTCCTCCTTCACCCCAGCAGCTGCGTCGTCGATTCTGGGGATCCCCGCTTAGAACAGGCCCAGCTCTTTAAGGCGATATAGTTGGAAGTCGAGCAGCTTTGCAGCAGCCTGGTTTCCGCAAAGGTCTTTCGCGCTAATCCTACATTATAACTCTTGTTTTCCTAACCTGTAGCCGCGCAGGAATTTATTTGGACCGCAGTTGTCGCTGGGTGGTGTTGGCGCCCCTGGATCCTAATGCATTCAGCGTGTGCGCCGGTTATATGCGGGGTGTGGCTACTGGGAAGGCTGCAGCCGGACGATTGTACTCTGTTCTAGGGAGCATTTTGCAGAACTGCCCTTGCTCATTTTTCTGAGCTGCTCTAGGGTGCAGCGTCACGGTAGGGAGTGGCTTGTAGCTGTACAGTAACGCGAGAAGTTCCCTTGGGGAAGTCCAGCCAGATGGGCGGGGTATAAATAATAAATTATTATTGACCCTGAACCTTCTTTCTTTGTAGTTAACTATCTGTTCTATGTTTCGAGTTACGCCACTGAGAGATGTGCTTTTGACCAGAATGGGTACAAAGTGATAACAGTAGAAAGCATGTTGCCAGCTTCGTACTTTCGGCTTCCCCTTCTGCATTGCACGACTGCATTAGTAACTGAAAGGTCTTTTTCTTCCCCCTTCGTTTGGCCTCCCTGTTCACGCTTAGGTTACCCCGCTGCAAGGTTATGGGGATCTAAAGCGGTGCTTCCCAAACTTTTGGGGGCCACTTGGTTGTATAAACACATCCTCAATGCGCACTGCCCTACGCTGTGAAAAGCATTTTTTCAGAAGAGCGGTTTGCACGACCCACTAAGGAAGATAACACAGTAAAACTCAAACCAGTAAAAATAAATAGCATATGAATTGAAAATGTAATCCAAACTAGTTTAATTAACTCAACAAAGTGGATGAAGATGCAGTGGTGCCAGTGTGATAGTCGTTTACACCTCCAGTGCCACCCTGCCACCCACTTGCCTCTTTGCACCCCCCTCATAGGTACAGCCCACTTTGGAAACCACTAATTTAAAGTGTAGATGGCTTTAATGTTGACTCATGACACAGGGTATTTGATCAATAAATATCTTAAGTCAGTGCCATGGCTAAATGTGCTTTGGCTTATAACTGGTGCCATGGCTTACAATGCAAACAAGCAGCCCAATGCAGTTTTCTTGAAGCACAGTCCTTTGCCTGTCTACTCAGAACCAAGGCCCACTCAGTTCAGTAAGACTTACATCTAGGTAGGTGTTCTAAGATTGCAACTTGGGACTCTGCATAGGTTCCAAAGTGGTGTACCAGTTTATTATTTTTTAGCTTTTCAAGCAGCTTACAAGGGGTAATTTATAGAACGAAAATCACACAAAATTAAAATAAATTCAATGCTATTGTTGCAAAAGGTTTGATAGAATCGTCTTTTTTAGCAGTGACTAAATTAACCATCTCATTCTTTTTGATATTAATGTTCCTTTTGAGTTACTTTGAAATTTGCTTGGCAGGGAGAATGTCTAGTACTCCAGTAGCTGTGGTGACTGGATCCAACAAAGGCATTGGGCTGGCCATTGTACGGGCTCTATGCAAGAAGTTCACTGGGGATGTTTACCTGACAGCCCGGGACATCCAACGGGGCAAGGAGGCAGTGGCCAAGCTGCAGGAAGAAGGGCTGAAGCCACAGTTCCACCAGCTGGACATCACTGATCTGCAGAGTATTCAAACCCTCCGTGATTTCTTGAAGGAGAAGTATGGAGGATTAAATGTGCTGGTCAACAATGCAGGGATTGCTTTCAAAGGTAAAATGCTAGGAGAGGCATAAATCTTGGAAACTGGAATGTTACATATTTGGTCGGAACATATACACTGGCTGTATGATACATTTATAGTCTTTGGCTGCAGGTTAACTCTGCTTCAGGCTCCAGCTTTTGTCATTTTCTCTCTTGGTGCCTGGATGTGTGGCACTTTCTGGTACTTCCTCACTTTAATTGCCCAGTTACCTGCGCTATGAACAGGTTGCTAGGAAGAATTGTCCAGAGTAATAGGCAGAGCAATTCTAATTGCCAGCCGCAGAGTGTGGTGGAGCACCATAGCCATACCCACAGTGCTTCCGCTCATGCAGGCTGGGATAGAAGTTGAGGGGAGCAGGGAAAAAGTCTAAACTGGCATAGCAACCAGGTCCAGTGCCATATAGTGATGGGAGAAGCACTGGATCCTGGTCCAACTCAGTGAGGCTTTTTGTGGGAATCCTGTCAGTGGTACTTCCAGTGGGTTGATTGGAAAGCTCTGTGCTGGAAGAGGGAGGCTGGTGCCGTATCAAGGGCAGAGGCTGGCTGAGCTGTTTTGGACCAGGTGGACCTCTGCTTCAGACAAACCCCCTTCCTCCCCCAGGGCGTCAGATGGGAGAAGGGGTTGGATTGCAACTTAAGGTTCTCTAGCTTCTGCTACTTGAAATACACATTTTGATAAGATCGCAGTTGACACATTTAAAAATTGAATCTAAAATGATTTTAAAGCCTCACTGAGCCATCTTCTAACAATGGTGATTGGAAACTGTATTTTGGCATAATGTATATCATTTGCTGTGCTTACTAATAAAACCTAGTTAAGTATTTTTGTGTGATCATCTTTCCAGTTCACTTTTGCGTGGACCCCTTCTAATACTTTAATTGTAATGGTGTGCCATATCATCTGGATATAGTATTTTTTCTTATAAACTATTTATTTGTTTTATTGATGTTTAATCTCACCCTTTAAAAAGAAACTTTTCTAATGAATATTCAAAATAACTCTAAGCTAATGAAGGAACAAAAGCAGGTTTTTACAAAGTTTATATTTTCATAATGTCCATTCTGATTTTTGTTTGCTTTCTCCCTGCCATCCGGCAAAAAGTTGCAGATACAACTCCGTTTGCTATACAAGCGGAAGTCACACTGCGAACAAACTTTTTTGCAACGAGGGATATTTGCAGAGAATTGCTACCACTGATGAAACCTAATGGTAAGTGCTCCACACTGACTTTAGGGGGAAATATATTAAGATTTAGGCTGTAACCTTACACTTACCGGGGAGCAAGGCCTATTGAACTCAACATGTGGAGGGGTGGAGGCAACAAGCTTAACCAAGGCTAGTTTCTTCTCCTTAACATTTTCCCTTTTAATAGGCAGAGTGGTGAACGTATCTAGCATGTGCGGGGCTTC
The DNA here is from genome assembly GCF_964106645.2 of Podarcis pityusensis. NCBI lineage: Eukaryota > Metazoa > Chordata > Lepidosauria > Squamata > Lacertidae > Podarcis > Podarcis pityusensis. The sequence goes on from NC_138027.1 coordinate 54,021,449, forward strand.
AGCATTGTCCCAATGCAGCCAAGACTTGCAGCAGAAGTTTCGGAGTGAGACAATCACTGAAGAGGAACTAGTGAAACTCATGGAAAAATTTGTAGAAGACACCAAGAAAGGAGTGCATGAGAAGGAGGGTTGGCCAAGTACAGCTTATGGCGTATCCAAAACCGGATTAACGGTTCTGTCCAGAATTCAGGCAAGGCAGCTGAATGAGACGAGGAAAGGTGATGGTATTCTTCTGAATGCCTGTTGCCCTGGGTGGGTCAGGACTGACATGGCAGGTCCCAGAGCCCCCAAATCTCCTGATGAGGGAGCTGAGACTCCAGTGTATTTGGCCCTTTTACCCCTGGGAGCCGATGGGCCTCACGGCCAGTATGTTAGTGAAAAGAAAGTGCAGAAGTGGTAGTTGTTCAGCGTACACTGAATAATGCATTTGCATTGTTACTACTAACTTGATTACTAGCAGTAATAATGCAAATGCAGACGTGGGCTCTTCCGCTGGGATCTGCTGTAACAGTCGTGGCAGAAAGGGAAGAAAGTGTTTCATAAATGCATCATATTGTCTGTTAAGCGCCTGTGCAAATAACTAGTTTGGTTTGGTGTGTGCATGTGGCAGTTTGTGAGCATCTTTTTGCTACATTTGCTCTTCCCTGGATTTAGGAAGCTGACTTGGCTTAATATGTATTTTCCAGCTATTTTGAATTACAGTGGTGCCTCGCAAGACGAAATTAATCCGTTCTGCGAGTTTCTTCGTCTTGCGGATTTTTTCGTCTTGCGAAGCACGGATGCACCCTGGTACTGTATTATAATGGGATAGCGGGCAAAGCACAAAGCGGGTCGCTCCCCAGCAGGAGGAGTTTCCCCAGCCTGGAGGATCTGTTGCCGGGAAGAGGCAAAGACACCCCCTCCCACCTCCCCATGAAAACAGCCCCCCTTCCTCTGTCGCCAAGCCTTGCCGCGTCTTCGCTCCGCCAAACCGCGTCCCACATCAAAGCCCCAGCCCGCTCCTCTCCCTCTCTCTCCATGAGGTGCCAAAGGAAGTTTGAGCCCAGGAACCGAGGGCGGACGCACGAAGCGCCCGGCGCGGACTCTCCCTTGCTCCCCCTGTTACCTTGCGCCACGCCGCCGGGCTCCCCACAGTCTCGGCAGCTGCTCCCGGCTTCTTCCCACCCCCGCAAAGGCGCCTTCGCGGCCGCCCAAGCACAGTGGATGCCTCCTCCTCCTCCTCCTTTGTCCCGCCTCTTCCTGCCTTCGCGCAGTTAGAGCAAAATGGAGCAGCCACGTGGGGAGGGGGAGAGAGAGAGGCAGAGGCAGAGGCAGAGGCGGCACAGAGACCCAGCCAGATCCGCTGGATCCCAGCTCACCTGCCTCCTCTGTGCCCTCTCCAGAAGAGGATCCCTCTGGAAAAGGTAGGTCGCTCCCCTGCTCGCTCCCTGCCAGCCCAGTTCCCGCTTCAAAAGGAAACAAACTCGCAAGACGTTCCGTCTTGCGAAGCAAGCCCATAGAGAAATTCGTCTTACGAGCACCTCAAAAACCGCAAAACCCTTTCGTCTTGCGAGTTTTTCGTCTTCCGAGGCATTCGTCTTGCGGGGCACCACTGTATTTTTGTTTCACAATGTGTGAAAACCATTTGCTTTTTGAATTTTAAAATGTGTATACATGATTTTCTCTCTTGTGTAAGGCTGTTTTATTTAATACAGAAATCAAGGCATTACAGCCTTTGCTGCAAATATGAATGCATGAAATCAGTAAAATGGACATGATGGCTTAGCAAATTTAATTTGGGCTGCTGTTGTGGGGAGGGTGCACGTGGGCTGTATAAAGAGAACCAATTTGCACTCTTAAACCCCTAGAAATAATTCACTCCACTGTTAGCACGGTGGGACATATCCTCCAAGATCAGGAAAACACGAAGAATCGTTATTATACATTATATAATTGTTAGAAAATAAAAGTTGAATATTTTCTCTGTTAAAGGATCTCTTAACACCCGTACAAATTAAACTGAAACTAATATTCATGGATCTTTGTTTTTGATTAATAAAAATGTCTTCTAAACAATATACATGCATGCAATTTTCATGTTTGATGATAAAGCACATATTTAAAAATAAAAGGCTTGACCATGTTTACCTCTGGTTTTGTTGTTATATTTTAAGGGGTCTGCATAAAGCAGAGAGGGGAGAGATGCACTTATCCTGTATTGTTTTGTTTTTAAAAATTATACAAGTGATGGGGAAAATTGTGTTTTCTACATATAAATGATCTTATGAATGCCATATTATACAGAGCCATCTCAGTGACAATGGAAACACTACCTGTGGGAATAATTTCACCAGCAGCGCTGTACCTTCTTCTCCCGCTCAGTGCCAATAGACTGCAATGATTTTTTAAAAACCAATAATACTTAGGCATTATTTTTTGAATAATCAATTAATCTTAATTTTGAATCTTGAGAAGTTGACCTATCATCATACACAGTATGATAGGAATCACTTCTCCAAGTACTTGCCAAAACAGTACCATCCACACACAAGAAATAAGTAGCAGTTAGCTTGGGGAAAACATAAGATTTGCAAAAGTGGGCTGGGGGGCTCAGTGGAGAAAATAGCCCAATGGGAACTTAAGTGGACATAATGGAGGTGGGGACTAGAATCCTGAAGTGGAATAGTCCATATGACAATATTTAGCTGCAGATCCCACTTCCCAAGCAATGAAATGCAGGAGCATGTTTTGTTCGTTTTGGTAAGCCTCCTTTTCTAGACAAATTTGGCAGCCCCACCTGCCCTCCTTTCTTACACACAGCCAGGGGCTGACTGGGCCTGTGACTGGCTTTGACCCTACTGCTGGACTCCATGATCACTGCAGATGCTGACAGCAGTCCAAAATTAAAAGATGCCTGCTCCTTGGGAGAAAAGCGATGACAAACCTAGACAGCATCTTAAAAAGCAGAGACATCACCTTGCCAACAAAGGTCCGTATAGTTAAATCTATGGTTTTCCCAGTAGTGATGTATGGAAGTGAGAGCAGGACCATAAAGAAGGCTGATCACCAAAGAATTGATGCTTTTGAATTATGGTGCTGGAGGAGTCTCTTGAGAGTCCCATGGATTGCAAAAAGATCAAACCTCTCCATTCTGAAGGAAATCAGCCCTGAGTGCTCACTGGAAGGACAGATCCTGAAGCTGAAGCTCCAATACTTTGGCCACCTCCCTGGAAAAGACCCTGATGTTGGGAAAGATGGAGGGCACAAGGAGAAGGGGACGACAGGACGAGATGGTTGGACAGTGTTCTCAAAGCTACTAACATGAGTTTGACCAAACTGCAGGAGGCAGTGGAAGACAGGAGTGCCTGGCGTGCTCTGGTCCATGGGGTCACGAAGGGTAGGACACGACTAAACAACAACAACAACTGTTGGGCTGCCCTCCCAGTCCCTTTGGGCACCACCCATGGCTGCTTCTGCTTGTACAAGATGAAGCACCCAATTTTCAGCAATCGTACCACCACCCACTTGCCCTGCAGCCCTTTGTGCCATATCCCACACTTTTGTGGAAGATCTGGCACCATTTGGCAGCACAGGGGGCTGCAGTGAAATAAGGAGATGAGCTTAGGTGGGCAGAAATGCTTTACATAATCTCAACTCTTCCATTCATGTAATTTTATTTTCTCCTCATTTTAGTTACAGTACTTCTCTACTGTATATATTTCCCTTTCCTGACTTCCTCTGTTGCTTCATGTCAGATTTCAACTTCTTCTAGCCGCTAATCAACTTCATGGCCTTGGTGCTTCTTTGTTCCTTTTCCTCTATTCTCCTTAACCTCTTGGTTTGCCAACCACAAATCTTCCGTTTATACCTCCCTTCCTTTGTGCTAGTTTCTGTCTTCAGTGTTTATTTCTTGTGCTAACTTCTTCCCTAAGTAATTATTTTGTATTTTTATGTTGTGAACCACTCTGTGATCTTCAGATGAAGGGCAGTGTACAAATTTAATAAATAATACTAAACTCATTCTCTCTCTTGCATTGTCCTTGCATTGTCCCCACCACCACCACTTGCTTTCTATGCGTAGGCTAATGCATGTACTCTCTCTTTCTTCTTTTTACTTTCTTCAACCTTTCTTCCACACTCCCTCCAATTCCTCCTTCCCTTCTTTTCTTATTTTGAAAAATAAAACCCAGTACAAGTTCCTGTTTTCAGGCTCACCACTAAATACAATAATAATAATAATGGTGAGCCTCCAAGCAGGAACTTATATTGGGCTTTTGTTGTTGTTTACAGCACCAAGCACATATTAGCCACATTATAAATGATGAATTATAATGAATTTGACACATGATATGAACTGTACCATTTTTAGCTTGTTTACACATAGGTCTGAACACAGGCGCAAACTATTTTAACACATCTTCGAGTTTGTGTGAAGAGTGTGCACTTGTTGTGTTGTAGTTTGTGCATGTTGCTACACGGGTTTTACACAAGCTGAATGTAACTTGCAGACACCCCTATTGCAAGGACTTTAGTTTAAGAAATGATCCACTTTGAACTCAGTGGGATTTATTTCTAAGTAAACATAAGGCTGTGGAAAGTGCTTTTCCCTTCCCTCTTCCTGAGGGCATACTTGCAAACATAAAAGCTGCTTTTAGGTTTGTACATGTCTCATCTCCCATACACAGATAATACTCCTGAATGTGGAATATGTTACCTAACTTCAGACTGTTGCATAAACAAACAAGAGGGCACAAAGCTAATACCCAGAGGAGCAGATATATCTTTGAGTTACTCAACACTCTGCATCTGTTTTGTTTCAGATTCTCCTATAGGCTACATTCTAATATTCCCCCTCCTCCTTAAACGCTTGAGGCTCTATACAGCTGCCAGGAAAGGCGGGCCTCCAGCCTTTCCACCATAGCAACCTTGTTGTGCCTGCTCTGTGCAAGGGAAGGCGGAAGAGAGTCAACAGCAGGCGCTGAACATAACCAGCAGGGTAAGTTCTTGTTCTTTTTTCTTTGATTGCGTGAACCTGCTCAATTCTGTTGATAATCTAAAAAAAAAACCCCAGGGTAGATTATGGCCTCCCTGCTACGTCTCTGTAAATTGCAGAATAAAATAATGTGTAAAATAATATTCAAAGGTCGGGAAGAACCAATAGGCACACCCTGGGAATGGAGGTTTCAAAGCAATACTCCAAACCACATGCTCCAACTCAGGCAGTCCTTCATCTTTGCAATAGGGATAAATGTACATATCCAGTGAAGTTGCCACTCCATGTGTCTGGCAAATTGGCTTCAGACCAAAAAAAACCCTTTATGCCACAATAAATTCACAGGTTTTTTTAAAGGTGTCACAAGATTTTTTGAGCAAAAAAAAATATTTATGGAATTACTCCAGCAAATTGTTTTTGAAGTTTTCTTGCTGATTATGCTGTGCTATCAGGTAGCGCAATAATGCTGTGATGTTCTGACGCCATACAGAAAACATGCTCGGTTATGTGGATGTGTTTCTTCCTAAGGTGTCTCCTGTCCTATCTGATCAGAATCCGCTTGGCAGAGAGGATGTCTAAGAGCATTCCAGTGGCTGTGGTGACTGGCTCCAACAAAGGCATTGGGCTGGCCATCGTGCGGGCTCTATGCAAGCAGTTCACTGGGGATGTTTACCTGACAGCCCGAGATGTGGAACGGGGCAAGGAGGCAGTGGCCAAGCTGCAGGAAGAAGGGCTGAAGCCACAGTTCCACCAACTGGACATAAATGACCTGCAGAGTATCCGAACCCTACGCGATTTCTTGAAGGAGAAGTATGGAGGATTAAATGTGCTGATCAACAATGCAGGGATTGCTTTCAAAGGTAAAAACAGTGTTCAGTTTCTGGGAGCACCGCAGTCTGATACAAAAATGATCTTGTTGGTCCCTGATGAGTGGGAAGTTGAACTCACTTCAGTTACTTGGTGGTCAGGAAACTTTCATTCACCTTATTTCATATATTCTGGGGCTGAGCCTAGGGCTAAGAACAGATGCTGAGCTGAGACCTCTGACCAAAATTAAGTACTGGGTAAAGTACTTTTAACAGTGTACTTTGGACCTAGTGCAGTAGTTAAATATTTGCCACACTGCTTGCAATTTTCATGGGAGCTGCTCCTTCCTGCAGCTCAGGGCAGCTTCATACATTACTGTTTTCCAACACAGAAAATGCATAAATAGGACTAAGCATGAGAGCTGCATGTAAATAATCCAGTGTACCAATCTTTCATATGAGTACAGTGGTACCTCGGGTTTCAAACGCCTCAGGTTACAAACTCTGCTAACCCAGAAGTAGGACCTCGGGTTGAGAACTTTGCCCCAGGATGAGAACGGAAATCAAGTGCCGGTGGCACAGCAGCAGTAGGAGGCCCCATTAGCGAAAGCGGGCCTCAGGTTAAGAACGGTTTCGGGTTAAGAACAGACCTCCAGAACGAATTAAGTTCGTAACCCAAGGTACCACTGTATTCACTGCATGTACACATGTGCAGCTTCATGTCTGATGAGCTACACTTGAACCTATGTTTCTTAATACATGAGAAAATATTTTGCATGCATCAAAGCATAATCTGTGATGGAAAACTGCAAAACATATACAATTAACGTTTGATAAAAATGCAATTTGCTTCTTGCATTTCCTGTGGACACTATAATCAGATTAGTTAGACAAGCAAACAAATCATTCAGAAAAAGGTACTTTGCAGTTTGATTATTGGTTAGTTTCAGAGACAGAAGCAGCTAATTTTTTGTTAGTGATCTTTCTCACTATACAGTACATAACTGTCCCATGCAGGAAGTAAGTAATGTAAAACACAGGATACCTGGTGGATAGCTGGCAACTATCTATTATTATTACTAATTAGCAGTAGTAGTAGTAATAATTCTGAATGAGAGGTGATACTTTTAGCCTGCTCTTAACTTTATTCTTGCACACAGAAACCATGGGTACACAGACATAAAATCAATTGTACTTATTAACAAGGCAAATATAATTTCATGTTCTACAACAGAAATGAAAATTATTCCATCTAGATTTAATGTGGGTTTGTGTGTTATTGTTATTTTGTAATTTAAACATCTGGACACAATAAAATATGTCATTCTCTCACTTGGCATGTACAAGCAGCCAGAACTGCGGTAAACAATGCTAACTCAAGTGAATGCAGATGGTGTGGGAGCTTTGCACATCTTCAACATGTTTAAAAAATTGTATGACATCCTAGACAGTTTTGACATGTGTGTTTGTGACAGCCACCCTAGGTCTTGCGCCATCTGGGGAGAGGGTGTTCCCAGCTAGCATAGAGTGCACCCCTCTACTCAACCGAGTCTCCCCCTTTAAACAATAGGTGCCACTAGACAAGGTGTAAATTATTTCCACAAGGCTGTCCTTTATCAGCTGGCCTCCAAATTTCCCTGGGGTCTTCTTGAAGCCTCGTAAGGTAGTGTGGTATTCTATCTTCCAAGCTTGAGGGTGTTAAAAATAAGCCAAGACCACACAGGATTATGAAACAAGTTCTAAAGTTTACTAAACCTAGAAAAATGTGGATATTTAAGAAAAAGATATGCAGTGCAAAAGTTACAGAAAAGCAGTATATTCCCTTTAAAGCAAAACGGATTAAACCACAATCTACTTTCCCTGGACGAAACAGTCCCTTAATCCAGGTTTACAAAGTTTTTCCTTATCAGGTTGAGTTCCACCTTGAACTGCCCATCTCCTACTTTTATATAGTTATGAGTTGGGAGGAGGGGAGGCTGTATACCTGAGCCCCTCTTCTAATCCCTGGATCCAGCACATTTTCAGTTACTGAAATGGCTGGCTAATGAGTCATTAGGGAAGGGAGTGACTCTGTGCCAGAGGGCCAGGGTGGAGTGTTGAGTGATATGAGCTAGAAGCTGGGTGCAAAAGCTGCAGGCTGGAGAGTCAGAGAGAAAGCCAGGCCTGATTTCTGCTGGAATCCAAGGCTGTGGCTGTGGGAGAAGCAAAGCTCTCTTAGGGCATTAATGCTGTAAACCCCTCCATTGCCTCTTGGGCTTGCCCATCAGAAGGTTGGCAGTTCAAATGCGTACAACGGGGTAAGCTCCCATTGCTCTGTCCCAGCTTCTGCCAACCTAGAAGTTCTAAAGCACACCGGTGCAAGTAGATAAATAGGTACCGCTGCGGCGGGAAGGTAAATGGCATTTCTGTGCACTCTGGCACGCCTCATGATGTCCCATTGCCCCAGTAGCGGTATAGTCATGACCCGGAAAGCTGTCTGCGGACAAACACCAGCTCCCTTGGCCTGAAGCGAGATGAGCGCCGCAACCCCATAGTTGCTTTTCACTGGACTTAACCGTCCAGGGGTCCTTTACCTTTACCTATGTATATATACTCTATATCATAAAGACATCACAGCCTCTGCCATGCCTTATTCCAAAAGGAAACATGAACCCTGCGTCGATGCCTGAACCCCTGGAATCCTTCACTACTCAGAGATTGGGGTGGCGTGCAATAATATAGATTCCTGTCAATCACATGAAGCACCTTAGCCAGAGATGAGGCAATTCTCACATACCAAGGAGTTTTAATTAACTTGATATTTGAGCCTTGAGGTATTTGCTAGGTTTCCAAGTTAACCCTATAATCCCCCAAACAACCAGACAGGTTATCAAACAAGTAAAATGTACAACAGCTGGCTGGGGGTTGATGGGATAGTCTAAAACATCTGAAGGGCACCAGGTTGTTAAAGGCTGTAGTAAGGTTTTCAATAATGTTACAGCTGCACAATGTAATTTCAACTAACGTTGACCATAAGTGGACTATGTTGTTTGCCTTTTTAGTGTACGTGCTGGAAAGACTGTGTGCATTTGTACCTTAATGCATATTTTTGTATTTCCATTTTCTTTGCCCAATAAAAAGTGGAGGACCCCACACCGTTTCCTACACAAGCAGAAGTGTCCATGAAAACAAACTTCTTTGCAACCAGAAATATTTGCAACGAGTTATTACCACTTATTAAACCACAAGGTGAGCTTTGCATTTTCATCCTGCAGAAGTAAATATTGTATTTTTAAATAGTCACAACCCATCCTGGGACCTTATAGTAGGGCAGGTAGGAAATCAAAATGAATAATTAATAACAACAGACAAACAGATAGACAGACAGACAGACCAACTGAGCTTTTCAACTCTGATCTTGTTCTTTACAGCCATCGTGTAAAGAGGATAGGATAGCACTCTTGATGTAGTACATGAAACAAGAGACAAATAGAAGTTGAACTAAGCCAGATAGGGCTTAGTGAGGTTTATCACATGGATTTATTGAAGAAGAAAGAAGGGGCAGGGGGAGCAAACTGGATTTGTTTTCTGCTCTGTGTGATACAATATTGTAAAATCAGCAGCTTGTCAGATGATTCAGATTTCTAGCTATTTCAAGAAGCTAGTGAAATTACTGGCATCATACTGCACTATTGATAAACTCTGAGTAACTGCTGCATTCTATCTTGAAATGTCCAAACATTGTATACAGTGCTTTTTTTCTGCATACCGTTGAGTACCCCCAGAAAAAAGCACTGTGTGTATGTGTTAAATGCCACTGTGATAGCCTTCAGAGCTATTAAACTCAAATTACACAGCATATATATTTTAGATTTTCCATCAACCGTTTCTTATTTTAGAATATCTCCATGGCATCATAGAAAGGTTTCTGTTCTTGTGTATGAAACTTGCTTGTGATTTATTCTTCATTATTTACTTGCTGTATGACACTTATTATTTCTACTTGCTCTGCAGAGTATTGGGTTGTACACTATCATGGGCATAGCCAAGGGGGGGTGGAGGTAGCAATACAAATAAATACAAATCTGAGGTTCTGCTGTGCCCATGTACCCAACGTTAGTGTTACTCAGAGGGGACCCATTATAAATAATTGGCTTGCCTAACTTGGGTCTGCCCAGTATGTCTACTTTGAGTGGTCCATTGGTTATTGTGCAATTATCATCTGTTTTTGTCACAGGAAGAGTAGTGAATGTCTCCAGTGTCATGAGTGTCCGGGCCTTGGCCATGTGTAGCCCAGAACTACAGAAGAAGTTTCGGAGTGAGACAATCACTGAAGAGGAACTAGTGAAACTCATGGAAAAATTTGTAGAAGACACCAAGAAGGGAGTGCATGAGAAGGAGGGTTGGCCAAATTCAGCTTATGGGGTGACCAAAATCGGAGTAACGGTTTTGTCCAGAATTCAAGCAAGGCGCCTGAATGAGACAAGAAAAGGTGATGGTATTCTTCTGAATGCCTGTTGCCCTGGGTGGGTCAGGACTGACATGGCAGGTCCTAAAGCCCCCAAATCTCCTGATGAGGGAGCTGAGACTCCAGTGTATTTGGCCCTTTTACCCCTGGGAGCCGATGGGCCCCACGGGCAGTTTGTTAGTGACAAAACAGTTCAACCTTGGTGAATTTTGGCATGTGTCCAATTTTATGGAGCGCCATTCTAGTTGAGATCACATAGGCTTCTGCTCCCTACTGAGCCTCCAGTGCCTACTGAAGACTAATTTTATTCCAGCAGGCATTTTAATTGTAGTTTTCTTTTATAGTTTTAACTGATTTTTATTTTTTGTATTCTTTGTAAATCACTTAAAGGCTATTGTAGTGAAGTGCTATATAAATTGTTTTAATAATAACTAATAAATAAAATAACTGGAGCTTATCTGAGATGTTGCAGTTGGCTCTTAATGAGTAGAGCTCTTGAAAAGAGGAGGATGGATGGAGAATTTTTGTTAAGTTTCCCTGTTGCTCTGTGGTCAGTTACAATCACAATATTAATTTAAACACTGTACTACTCTGTACAACTTCACACGTAAAGAAACATGTGCATCTCTCTCACCCACATACACAAACACCTCCTGTCACTACTTGCATGTGGTGTGGTTTTTTTTGTACATCTTTAGTGCTGCCTTCACCCTTAAAAAAAAAATAGAGAAGCTGGCTGTTTATATCAAGGGCCATGCCCTGTAACCCTAGATTAATAGCTGCCAGCTGTAATTATTCAATGTGGAGGAAAATACAGACATAGCCAACAGAGTTAAACAATAAAATAAAGATCCCTGTCATATGAGCCCTTGCATTGAAAACCAGATGCTGGCTAAAATGATGCCCTATAATTAAATTCTTAATTCCTACTATTTTGTTATATCCCTCTTGTAAAAAAAAGTGGAGCCAAAAGCTTGCTGTTCCTTCTTTTACTTCTCTACTACTTGTAAGAAAATGAGAATGCAAAAGCACTTTGCAGGAGAAATTAAATGCAATTATATTGGTACGGCTAACCTATTCTATATATGTAACTCTGAATCAGGCAAATAGTATTTTACATGAACTTTTGTGAGATTTGAATAAATTATGAACTGTTACAATGACCTGCTTATTTAGAGCTTCTTAACATCATGATTAAAGTTTTTTTATTAGTTTACTTTTTAAATATTCTTTCTTTCAAAGCCAAGTTACCGTATGATCAGCAAACCAATCACAAACCCAGTTATCCATGTCCCTAAAGATCAAATCACCCACTTTCATGGTCAGAAAAAGCAACCAGAACTGCTGCGTTGGGAGAAACAGGCGAGCTTTCCAGAGAAGCCCCCACCAGAATACTTCCCATCTCACTGATCTGTTCCAGCAGCTGGAGCAGATTTGCAGGATCAAAGCTGTTGGTGGAACAAAGATTGAGTGGGATGCAATTATCATGTCCTATGAAGGTCTCATCTACAAACCTCTGTTTACCCAGGTCAACTACCTTGGCCCCAAGGGAGCAAACTAACTCCCTGAGGTCCAGGACTGATTTGCACTGAGTATCCCACCCCTGATTCTGTCCATCAGGAAGACATACAACATTCTGTGCTACACTGGATAGCTCCCACACCTCTGCTGGCATTCTACCAGCAGATGTTGTTGTTGAGCAAGTTAATTTACTTGGGCACCTGGGGTTTGTAAGTTCACTAAGGGGAGGGACACAGTCTGCCCGGTTGCTGAACTCGCTTGGCTGCTTTACTCACTTTGGCTCGAGGCTCAGCTTTGACACTTGAGCTCGCAGAAATGCATATTCAGCCTAGTCTCTCCTAGGTTCTACATTTGTAGCCCTGGCTAAATTCCTCCAGCTGCTGATGCAGGAGGTCCTCATTTGAAAATCACAAAAAGCTGCTGCTCAGCTACTAGTTTCATCCAATCCTAGTGAGCAGGAATATGAAAGGCGGGTTAGGTTAATATACATACAGTATGTGTGTGTTATTTCTGAGCAATGATCATTCAAGGGATACAGCAGTCACACAAAGTTCAGCTCACTGGAGGCTGTGATATTTTTTTGCAAAATATGGTTTATTTATAAAGTGGCTTACAAAAAACCCAAAAGTACCTCTAAAAATCTACAACCATAGTTAAAACATACAAGTTCAGTGTAGTAGTATTAGTAGTAGTAATACTACAAAGGGAAATCCAAATTCTTCCCCTACTCCCAAAGCACAATCCTCAATTTTACCAATAATGAAACATCAGGTAACATTTGCTCTTGCTCTCTTCTTGTGGCAATAGCTGCCCACGTGCCCCAAACAGGAAAAGCCAATGGCGGATAGCACGGAGTAGTGACTGAGCGGAGAACACACAAGCATGGAAATATTTCATCAGGGGCCACCCACTGATGGCTGGGGAAATAACGGAATACCTATGCAAAACTGATGACTAAAAAAATGTGTGGACAGAAACATGTCAGTCATACGTAGATAAAAATTAGACTCGGCTGACCTAATAAAGCCCCCTCTGGAAACACCTTTACAACCAAAAGCCAAAGAGTTGAAAAGGATCGCTAACCTTCATCTCCCAACCTTTCAACAGTATCATTTCGATTTTTTTGCAGGATCCAGCCAATGGATCCAGGGACTCAGATTAAGCCCCTCTTTTAATTACGAGATTGGCATTTCCCAAACTGCCCACAGCAGTCCGACCTATGTACTCCGAGATTAGTGCCACACTCGAACCAAAACAACCCTGCAGTCTCCGCTTCTGCCAGCAGATGGAGCTAGAGACGTGCCCAAACGCGCGATGTTGGGACGCACCATCTCAGCGGGGCGGGGTGGGGGTGGGCAGCTGCGCCTTTGAATCCGGCTTAAACATCGCTAAGGCGAGCTGTCCATGCTCAAGCGGCTGGAAAGCCCATAACGGGGACGAGGCGTGGCCCCGCGCCACTTTATAGAAAAAGCGGGGTCCCGTAAATCTTGCTATCACTATTCTCCTTCCCCCCCCCCCGCGCTTCAAAATGGTACTCCTCCATCCGGCAAGGGCAAGGGGAGGGTGCGAAGAGGAGGCGTAGTAGCCCGGGCGCCATGGCGACGGGAGATTCCGCCCCCGCCCTTCCTTGTAGTCTCTAGCTCCCGCCTCGGCCCCGCCCAGCTGCGAGACACGTCGCAGGAGAGGGAAGCGGCCGGGGAGCCTCAGCGAAGCTGCGGCGGCGACGCGAGCCCTTCCTCCGCGGTGGGAGCAGCAGCAGTAGCAGCAGCAGCAGCCAGCGCGACGCCTCTGCCGCCTGCTCCTTCCTCAGTTGGTGAGTAGGGAAGATGGGGGACAATGTGCTGCTGCAATTGAGGAAGCCCAGCCAGCCAATGCTTCCTCTTTCCCCTCCCTTTTCTGCATAGGGAGGACGGCTGGGGGTGGGGCTTCTTCCCTCCACGAAGGGACCCCTTTGCCCCCCGACCAATGAAGCGCAGGTGGGGAAACAAAGCAAACATCCCATTTTCTCCCTTAAGCATCCCTTCAGGATGTCTCTCTCTCTCTATATTTCTGAAATGGTGCTTATTCCTGATTTCAACCGAGGAGGGGGAAAAGGTGGAAACCAGCGCTCTCCTTCGCTTCTCCACATAGGCAGGCGTAGAAATGTAGAGGGCATAAACACGTGTTTGTTTGTTTGTTTGTTTGTTTGTTTTGTTTGTTTACGTGGTTAGCAGTGCCTGCGATTCTACAGGTTGTCTGTATCCTGCTGCCCGCCCCCCTCTCGGGTGCTTCTGCAGCTGCCTGTTATGTTGCTGCTGCTAGAGAACAGCTGTTGGGTTGTGTTTGCTATGTAGGAGCAGCAGCCTGTCAAAGGCGAGGAGAGGGAAAGAAGGGCGGGGGGAGGAAAAGCTGTTTTACTGCATAATCGATGCTGTATCTTTCCCCACCTCGCCTTATTTGCACACCATTGTGTGTCTGAATGATCTGGCAGACTGAAATGAGGGGGGGGGGGTGATTTGAGAGAAGCACTGATTTTAGCACCAGTAAACAGGCTCGGTAGAACAGGTTTGGCTTCCGCAGGACAATGCATCACTGCCAAACGCTGCAGTTTTTCCCTGTCTGTAAGCAAAATGGAGAGAAGTAGAGGGCATTGTAACACTATTTACATGAATGGTCTATTGTCCCCGTTTTATGAGTCTTGTGTGTGCTTTGACCAGAAGTTGCATTTTAAAAACAAATGTCTGGTTGCTGTTTTTCTTTTAGTGCATTTTGTTTTATTCTGTACTTGATCTTTTTTCCAGAATAAGTTCCTAATTGTCCTGTGTTCTTTGTTCATTTTCAAGGCCGTCATACTTGGATAACAAACCCTCATTATCCATGGTTCCCAAACCTTTAGTGGCCTTTTAAAAATAAGAATTTTAGCAGTGCAGCTTTACATGGTGTAGTGCACCATTTGATTCAAGATGTTGTAATTGATGTAGGTTTTCCCTTCTCACTGATTGAGGCATAGGGACCATATCCAAGATGTAAGCTGGCAATGGGTGAGTTGCCAGGCTACCAGTGATTGGTGACACTCTTAATTAGGGTTTTGAAAACCAGACTTCAAGTTTAGAGTATACAAAGGGCCATCAAGGTTCTGAATGATAGCCATCAAATTTTAGTGACAGAACATATACAGTGGTACCTTGGGTTACAAACACCTACAAACACTTCAGTTATAGACTCCGCTAACCCGGAAATAGTACCTCGGGTTAAGAACTTTGCCCCAGGATGAGAACAGAAATCGCACGGCGGCAGTGGGAGGCCCTATTAGCTGAAGTGATCCCTCATGTTAAGAACAGTTTCAGGTTAAGAACGGACCCCTGGAATGAATTAAGTTCGTAACCAGAGGTAATTTGGATTAGGGGGCAGATCTGATCACTTTATTTCTTCTGCACACTTCTGATAATAGAGGATGTTTGTCCTTGCAGCCCTTGACCAGGAATATTTCTGCCTGCTTCACAGGAGGTATTGATAAGAATACAGCTGCTTAGAGGGACTTCTACTAGACTAGAGTCTGCATCGGCTAGTGAAAAAGGCTAGTAAAATGAGAAAAATAGCAGCTGTACATTTTGTCTCATATGTCACTTCCTTGACTGCTAGAAGCTTACTCTTTTTAGAAAGATGTTAGCTGGTCACCTGGGGCTCATGCTGTGTGGGACAATTCACCTCCACACACATAGATACTTTTGCTGGTGCTTTCTTCAAACTGGTTTCTGGGAGGCCGTTAGGGTTTCCAAATAGCAGTTCTGAATACTGAGTTGATCTTGTCTCTTTTGTGGCCTCTTTTGACTGTGTCTTTCCCTTATTAAACTCCCCTGCCACCATGAAGTCATGGCCATTTGCCTGAAAAATACACAACACTTTCTCTCATGGTTATTAAGATGTGGCACATACAACATCATTTTCTACGTGGCTGATATTAATGAAAGCTGCTGAAAGGCCCAGCATGAAGATTTTATTGACTATTAAAATATATGAGCCATACTCAACTAGGACATTGCACTTGCAGAAGCCAGGACAAGGCCTTCTGCTAGCACAATACGATTTCCCTTGAGAGAACCCTTGGAACAGTGTGCAGGGGAAGGAGAGAGAGAGTATTGTTACATATAGTAAGCAAAAATGCTGTCACCGATGGAAAGATACCCTTAGCGCTACAGCAAATACAGCCCGTAGCTTCTAAAGTCATATGATAAGAATGGCTGGTATGTTTCTCCAAGATCCCCCACTAAATAATATAGCATACTGAGCAGCTTTCTTAATCTAAGAAAGCAACTCCTTCTATCTACATTTGCTTTTGCCTTCATAAAGAGTTAATTGTTAACTTGCTCACTGAGGCTTCCGGGAAAGTGTTCAGTTCCTGTTTACATCTGCCTCTGTGAATTAAAACATCAGTTTCCTGACAGATGGACAAAAAAATAATTACTACATTTATTTTATTAAATGTTAAGTAAATGAAAACATAGTATCAGAAGCAATATATGCAGTTGGTAAGTTTGGCAAACCAATTAAACCAAGTCAGGCTTCTGCAAACTCAGCCCTGCAGATGTTTTGAGACTATAATTCCCACCATCCCTGACCACTGGTCCTGCCAGCTAGGGATCATGGGAGTTGTAGGCCAAAAACATCTGGAGGGCCGAGTTTGAAGAAGCCTGAACCAAGTGATGCACATGGGAATGGAGTTTGGAACCTGTGGCCATCCAGCTGTTTCTGGACTACAACTCGCATCTGGACTACAGCATCATCTGGAGGGCCACAGGCTAGCCACACCTGCTTCAAGTTTCACTCTGAGTCAATTGCAACAAATGCCTAAAACCTATTTTCTTTTAGTAGTGAACTGTGTACTGTTAGACCCTAATGACAGGCTTGCCATATATAATTATGGACTCCTTTCCATTGCTGCTGGTTAAAATGTTTGATATACAACATAAGTAGCATATATACTGCCTTTTCCTATTATGTTTGTTAATTTAATCCCAAAATATGGTTTGTAATTATGTGCATGAAAAGGTTTGGGTGGCAGGCTCGTGTGCGCGCCCGGCCTTGAGTTGTCATGTTGTCCAAACTGGACAAACCATTGCTTACTTGTTTGCCAAAATCAATCCCTGACTTGTAGGCAAACAGTGATCTACCCCAGTTCAGACAAAATTGCAAGTTATGGTTTGCTGAGAATCCGGAAGCAAGTGCAGAAATCATGTGCATGAAGTGGTAGAGAGTCCACACAAACCCGAGGCTCAAGCCTGTTTGTGCATGTAATGCCAAGTTGTAGTCTGAACCAATTTGCAGTAATTTTAATTTTTAGATGCTTATTTGAGCCTGAAAAACTGTGATTTGTTAACCATTAGTGCAGTTTGACATGCAACACCATGCTTTGGTTATACAACTGAACCGGCATAGGATTCACGAATTACGAGTACCGAGTAGAGCAATTGTCTATTGTCATTCTTACAGTGAATAAATAGAAACCTCTTGGTTTCCCATAACAGAAAAATTACTAATCTGATTCCAGTGAGAGCAATTTTAATATAAAATACTAGGGTTTCTAGATGAAGAAAAAAACAGACATGTCTGTAGCAATACTATTTCAAGTATCAACACAGCCTTAAATGTTAACGGGTATTTTGTCCTAGAAAGTGGGACGTTCTAGTTTATGTGAATGTGTGCAGTTTGGAGTATTTAATTATCTTATCATGTCACATTATCACTAAAATAACTGATGAGTAACTTGCTTGTATTTCTGAGATTTTGTATGAAACAGTGAATGGTCCTTGCAGTTTCAAAGCATCTTTGGAACTGAACTACAACCTCAAAGCAGTGGGATCACATTTTTTGGTAGAATTTAATTCAGCAAGAAGAGCATTAAATCAGCTAATCTTGTGTGTTTAGTGACCCTCGTTAAGGATAACTGCATACACATTTCACAGATAATGAGTACAGTATATAAAATGCCATTAAGATCTGATCAGAGTTTATTTTTGTTTCTGTTTCCAAGAACATTTTGGCTATGAAAATTTAAAATGGACCCTGAAGAGCAGGAGCTGCTTGGTGATTATAGATACAGAAATTATTCTTCAGCAATTGATAAAGCTTTAAGGAACTTTGAATCATCGAGTGAATGGGCAGATCTTATATCTTCTCTTGGTAAACTTAACAAGGTACAGTATCTGGGTTTTTTTTGCTGTTCTTACTGTTGTTCAAAAAAATAAAAATGAATTTTTTATAGCACATAATGACAGCTAGTAGATAGGTTTACAGTTTGTATATCATTCTGACAAGCTGTTGATAAGCAGATTCTCGATGGTATTGTAGTACAAAAGGCAATTGCAAAATGAAACAAACCAATTTTTACAGAAGTACAAAAAGCAGCTGCAAATGATAGTTTGGAGGGACAGATAGTGGCAGAGCAATAAAACCATCCAAACAGCCATGCTGGATTGTGTGGACAACTATGCTTCCAAAAATCCAGTTGATTCTCTTGAAATTGTAGCTTCTTTGAAATTTCCTAAGTCATGAATTGCCATGATGCAACTTCCCATATCACTGACGTGAGTTAACAGTGTTTTTTACCCTGTGTACTGTGACAACTTTCAAGAATGGTTGGTCACTTTTCTGTTGTGGTTTGAATGCATTGTGATGGAACCAAGTTGCACATATAACAGCAAAATTCTCACTTCGTATTTCATGTCACTAAGGAGCTCAGCTTTGTTGCCAGCTTAAGTGTACCACTCAGTGAAGGGGGGGAGTCTCAGGGTCAAACACCAATTGCGGCCCTCCGGGCCTTTCTATATGGCCCTCAGCTCTCCCCAGCCATATCCCTCTCCTGCCTTGATTTACACGCTCAGTTATTAATATTTTTTGCCTGGCTAGAATGTGTCCTTAAGCTTGGGTAATGCTGCTTGTTTGTCTGGATGGAAGATACAAGAAGGGTGTGTGAGTATGTGTCGAAACTAGTTTACTGTACAAAAGTAAAATTCATGTTCATTGCTCTGCCTCCTTTAGCCTCTGGCACTGCCTACCACAGCCATGTGCCACCTCGCAGAAGGTTATCCAAAAGGGAATGTGGCACTCGGGATTAAAAAGGTTCTTCATCCCTGCCTTAGCACTTTGACTCGAAAAAAGCATCGTTCTGGATGCAACTGTGCAAAGCAAGGGCTTATAGTTAAACAGCAGCATATATAAGCTATCATAAACAGAATATTTGCTTACCCTGATGCCAGAGGTGAAGAATCTCTACCCTGCAAGCCTAATTAGGCCTGGTGCTGGTCCAGATTTGATCCATGAAAGAATTTGTCAGAAACCACTCCTACATATGCAGCTAGGAAGAAACTGTCAGGATCTTAAAGAGAGCTCCTGATTCTTCCTTTGCAAGAGGAGCTCCCTATCAACACCAGTCAGTTGGGATCAGCCGCCCTGGGGAGTTAGTTCCCTGTCGGCAGCTCCCTAGTGCATCCAAAAGTGTTGGAAAAAACGATTCACAGTACTTTCAATCCAAGCCATTTCCTGTGCAGAGGGGGAAATGCCCTGTTTAAAACAGAGCATTTCTTTCTCTCCAGAGCAAGCTCTTTTGAAGGCACTCTCCCAGTTCCTTCCAGCTGATTGACACCTGTCAAAGCTCAAAGGAAGTCTGTGTAACTCCCACTTGGTGGTTATGGCAACCTATTCTGAAGATGCACTTTCCGTGTCAATCACCTGATGTCATTACGACGCAAGAAGATGGCTCTGTTGACCTTCATCCTCGATCTAGTTATGCACATGGAACCTGCTTCCACTTTTTCACTCAGTGCCAGTAGCTGGGAGGCTTGCCTCCAACCAGCTTACCAAATACTGTAGATCACTTCATCTTCCTTTGTGCTGGGATAAGCTTCATCCCAAGGAAGGCAAAATCTTTTAAGAGTTCTCTCTCCAGGGACCCTGGTGTTCTTCAGTCTTCATGCGATATCTCCTGAGACAAATTCTCCAACCCTAATTTGGCGTGCTCCCCTTCCTACCTCCTTTCCCCCCATTGTTTCCTACCCTTCTTCTATCTTTGACTTGATTTTGATCCAGCTGTGTACCTAAGGGGAATGTGCAGCCTCCTGCTCCCCTTTCAACCCATCTCTTCCTTTCCCCAATTAAGGGGTCTCAAGGGAAACAAGTTGCCTTCCTTTAGAGACTGAAGGAACCTTTAAAACCTTGCTTACTTTCAGTTTCCCATCATTGCCTTTGCCTGCATGACACTTATTTCTGTAGAGTAAAACCATGACCCATAATTCAAAAGGAAAAGTTCCCTTTAGCTTTGGTAAATCAGCTGCGATAAACTCCTAGGTCGCTGTGAGGCCTTAAGACAAGACTTCCACACGTTCCATTTTTCCCTGGAACAGAGAAATATCTGTGCTTCCTTTTTTCTATCTCCACAATAATTCCTCTAGTTTCACTGTTCTCTGTCCTGTCCCAAACTTCATTTCGTTTTCAGCTTGAGTTAGCCCCAAGGGAATTAGGCCTCCCATGCAGCCTGACAGATCGGTTCCCACCCCCTTTGAACCACTTGAGAATTGCTGAAGGTCTTTGCCAGGCATAGGCAACCTTGGCCCTCCAGATGTTTTGGGATTACAATTCCCATCATCCCTGACCACTGTTAGCTGTCCTGTTAGCTAGGGATCATGGGAGTTGTAGTCCCAAAACATCTGGAGGGCCGAGTTTGCCTATGCCTGGTCTTGGCAGACCATTTAATGAGTTTTCTGTCTGTTGCAGCAATTGCAGTTTCATAGAATTCAAATGGCAAGTTGTACAATGTAAGAAGCAATAAAAATACAATACAATTAAAAATCTATCTTTCATCTTCAACCACAAATTCAGACTAGGTCTGGGCAATATATCAGTATATCACTGAGTGAAACCGCCATCCCACTCTGCCCTCATGCGACGGAGAGGGAAAAACAAGCTATATCGGTGAGGTGCCGATACAGCTTGTTCCTCTGCATCTTTAAACTGCTCAGCTGAGGACACCGCCCCCCCCCCCAGCTGAGCAGTGCAAACAAGTTGCATTGTCCCAGCCCACAAGCCTGGGTGAAACCGCCTCACCCCTCGAGATGAGAACCGGGGCAGTTTCACCTGGTGTCTCGCGGGCAGAGGCCAATATAGCTTGTTTTTTCAACATCACGGTATATTGGCTGGTGATATACCATGATGTTGAAAAGCTGGTATCGCCTAGCCCTAATTCAGACACACTGCAGATCACCTGAAATTTAGCTCATGGAAGACTGGGGGTCCATGGACCACAGCTTGGGAAACCCTGGTTTGGGCTATGCTTTGCTTGCACATTCCTCAATACCTGTTTGTTTCACAGATGCACACTTACTAATCCTTTCGTTGTTTTGCAGTAACCTATATCAGGGGTGGGAAACTGGATCCAGAAAGTGTGCTGGCTTGTTGTATCTTCCCCACTCCCTTTGGGTCTCTAGAGGTGCCTGCCCCAATGACATCAAGTGCCCCAAGTGGGCCATCTGGGGTAATGAGGTGGTGCCATATTACCATCCTTCTGACAAAAGCATTGCTGCCACTTACCTAAATGGTGCGAGGTAGGTCAGGGTGGCAGCAAGGTAGAGACTGCACAGGCACCCTGGTGGGAGCGCTGGACTGGCACTCTTGGCGCACCCGTGTAGCCTTGACTTCACCAGCACCCTGACCCATCTCCTCACAGTTCTTATAAGCTGCAGCTCTTGAGAGGTCAGTGGTGTGGCACCGCACAGACCAATCCCAGTATACTCTGTAATCCTGTACACTTTGAGCTTGGTCTGAGTTAACAGGCATGTGCAAAAATATTTGCAGTAGCTAATCCTAATAGCGGGCTGATAGTCCTAAAATATATTTGTAGATCAGTCAGTGAGTTTTATACAAATTGTATTGATTGACTGTCGGTAATTTTTGAATCAAGAAACATACTTCCTTTTGTAGATGAATTGCATGTATTTATAGCAGGCATCATCTTAGACTTATTCTCTCCTATATGCTTGCCAGCTGCAAGTTTTATAACGGCATATATAAAATATTTAAAAAATCTTTGCCATATCTCACTTTTGCCATTGCCTCTGTGAATGTGCATAAGCCAGCTCCTATTGCTTTCTTTTCTTCACTGTTCTTTCTTGAAGTTTTCTGTAACAATTCTACCATGACCTTCTTACCTATTTTTAATATGGGCTTTTATGTACTGACTATTCACGTTAGTATGGGAATGGTAGCATTTTCTTTCTATTGGCAATGGAATAGAATCATGCAGAGCAACTCTTATTCATGGCCACAGCATACGTTATGCAACATATGCATGTAACAGTCTCTTGGTTTTGTGTGAGTATGTTTAATGACTGGGAGGCTACAAGTTAAGTAGAGGAACGGCAGGGGAAAGGAACTGCTTAACTTCCCCATCTTTGGAGAGAGAGAAAAAATTAACATTGGGGACCATATTCACCTAGTTTGTTCTTTGCTTCTTCAATTGAAACTACTCTGTAGCTGCTAGGCACTGGCATAACACAACAGGAAAACCTTGGAAAATAAGAAGGTTTTTCTTTGAAATGTTCACTGGAATGTGATTCATTTGCTTAGAACATGGGTATTTGTGGCACATAAATGCAGTTTTCAAGACAGAATGACTACTTGCAAATTAATCTTAGTTTGAGATACAGTGGTACCTTGGGTTACATACGCTTCAGGTTACAGACTCCGCTAACCCAGAAATAGTACCTCAGGTTAAGAACTTTGCTTCAGGATGAGAACAGAAATCATTCTCTGGCGGCGCGGCAACAGCAGGAGGCCCCAGTAGCAAAAGTGGTGCTTCAGGTTAAGAACAGTTTCAGGTTAAGAATAGACCTCCGGAACAAATTAAGTACTTAACCCAAGGTACCACTGTACACACTTAATTTATATGTGCCAGGCAAAGCAGTACAGTAATAGCTTTAACTCCTTTGCTTAAATGTGCATTAATACTCTTTTCCCTTTTCAAACTTGCATGTGTAGGGTTTTTTCCTTGTCTTTTTCTGCTGCAGGTAGTAAATCACATGCTGAGCTTCTGGGTCTTAAATGCCCCATTGGTGTTACGGGCAGTGATTGTAATTGGTCTTAATTAGAGTTAATGGTATAAACTAAGTTCTCAACAGGATAGTGGGGATTTTCCAGTTGACAGGTCTTGATGTTGTAGCAGATGTTGACCAGGCTAACTTGTCATAGTAATGTTGAACATAGTAGTGTTTGATTTACAGTATTTCAAAATTTATTTGCTGCCTTAAAAGTATAGGTAGTTTGCTTTAAGCTATTTTTAATGTTGCAGTTTAAATTGTTGTGACCTGCCCTGGGAACATAGACAGAAGGGCCGGTTATTCTTATTCTTATTACTATTACTGTTAGTATTAATAATAATACAGTTCATTGCTAGTCAGGCAAGAGCTTAACTATCAGCCAGGTTCAGATGACACATTAAGAAAACCTTAGCTTAGCTCACTCCTGCACCAAAAAGGACCAGTGAAGAACAAAGTGCCTGTGAGCTCCTTCCTGAGAACCCACATATTTGCACTGAGGCAAGGCCTGGCTTAGCATGAAGTGTGGACCATTGCTTCATACTACTTCCTTATCATGTGACAAATAGGGTAACTGAGTCCTTCTGATAAGAAGTTTTAGTGCCCCCATGAGCTGTTCAGCTGAATGTTTGAGTGACATAGCAATACAGCCCTTGCACACCCATACCCATTTGTTTGTACAAATGAAAACGATTAGCAAAATTTTCGAGATGGGTTTAAATTTGTAATATAAAACACGAGGGGGGGGGGGAAACCCTGTTGAATGAATTTTAAAATATTTTTCCAATGCCGTATTCTTTTGCATTATGGATCACAAATTAGCTGCAGTCCTTTGGATCTTTGATCAGTTTACTTTTGCAAACTCAACATAGCAGTTCACACACCCTTAACAAATAGTCCAGAAGTTTACACTCTGTCTAGTTGCTCCCAACCCAGTGATATATTCTAGCTTTTACATATTCTGCCTGTTCTAGGACTTCCGTGAAAAGAGACAACTATTACTATACTATGCCACAAAACATTCATTTGTTTAACACAATTCTGTCCTTCTGAAACCAATCCCTAGATTCAGAGTGGTGAACAACAGTTTAAGGGGTTGGTAGCGCAAACTGTATACATAGTCAAATTGTATGGGGACCACATTTTGAGATTCTTGCATTGCAGCAGAGTGGACTAGATGACCCTCACGATTCCTCCCAACTCTACAATTCTATGAAATAAATGGAAATCTGCAAAGGACTGAAATACTTAAGAACTCTCTCTTGCATTGTCTGACATTTCAGATTCCTACATCCCAGCCACTGCCATTTCTGTACTAAAATATGTAACCTTCCCAATTAGATTAGCCATGCATCTGATAAAGTGGGCTATGAAAGTTATGTTGCAATACCATTTGTTAGTGTTTTATTTTGTAATGTGCTACAATATCCTAGGTTCCTTTTCATAAAGTAAGATGACACTTGTGCCTGTTTATTTGTGGCCATCATGATGCTTAGTTAAGTAGCCTGAGATCAAGTTTTACTCACACTAAGTGGGTGTAGACCTGGGCGCTTCAAGCAAGGGGAGGAAACGTACATACGCAATATATATTTTAAAAAGCAAATTAGCTCTTGATGGCCAAAACAAAAGAGGACAATCCTCATGCCTTTCCAGGAAGAATTTAGGCTCTGGGGTGATTCGTATTTTGCCATTCTTAAGAACAAAAGAGAAGATAGAAAGTGTCAGGGAACTGACATCGGAGCTAGAGGTGGAGGGAAGGCTCTCTGATGATGCTGGAGAAGGGCCCAGCAGGGAGAGAGGCAGCTCAGCAGATGGGGAAGCAATTCAGTGCAACACCAGGAATAAGGAGGGGCAGATGGGGGAATCGGCGAGAGGGCTCCCAGACTCTTCACCGGACACCAGCGGGGAGAGCACTGGTCCTCCGCTACCCACGCCCTCCCTGCGCAGAAGACTTCCGCGCAGAGAAAGTAGGAGGAGCCTGGGTGTCAAACAACTTTTATGTTGGAAAAGGTTTAAGAAACGCCCACTGACGGATTCTGCTAGCGACTGAGGCAGCCACGAATTGAAGGGCTGTCCAGACAGAAAGGTTTAACAAGGCAACATAGCCAGGAGAGGCGGCAACTTACGCACGAGCAACCCCATACCAGTATAGAAAGCAATAAAGCTAACTGCACTCCCAGCTATAAAGCACAGATATAATATTGTGTTGAATTGATACTGAGAGAGAGATTTGTGGGAAGCACTGTTCTAAGGAAAAATGTGACTAAAACAATGAGGCATACTATGTGGAAAGGCACTTCCCTCATCATGCCAAGTATCAAATCAGCAGTTAACTATCTGTACCAAGTATAGAGCAACAATTAAAAGGTAAAAAGGTAAAGGACCCCTGGACGGTTAAGTCCAGTCAAAGGCGACTATGGGGTTGCGGAGCTCATCTCGCTTTCAGGCCCAGGGAGCCGGCGTTTGTCCACAGACAGTTTTCTGGGTCATGTGGCCAGAGTAACTAAACTGCTTCTGGCACAATGGAACACCATGATGGACACCAGAGCACATGGAAACGCCGTTTACGTTTTCACCACAGTGGTACCTATTTATTTACTTGCACTGGTATGTTTCAAATTGCTAAGTTGGCAGAAGCTGGGACAGAGCAATGGGAGCTCACCCCATTGCACACATTCAAACTGCCAACCTTCTGATCAGCAAGTCCAAGAGGCTCAGTGGGTTAGACCACAGCGCTACCTACGTCCCCATAAGTCTGCTAGTAACAACATGCATACATAATCTGATTTCTGTGCTGTCTTTCCATAGTTAAAACCATGCTCAAGGTGGCTTACAGCATGAAAAAATACATAATTACAACATAAGAAAAGCCATAAACAATAAATAAAACACCAAAAATACACAACCAAATTGAAACAATTTCCACATAAGATCTGAAATAAAGGTACAAAACAATTAATATCAGTAACAGCAATAGCCCCCTCACACACACAAACAGTACCCCAGCCCAAGAGTGTTTGCGGCAGCTTCAGCTTTTGTAACTGGAGTCAGTCCGGGCCCCACCCTCTCAGGCCATGTGGGAAAAGGCCAGCAAGGCAGGGAACAGGTTCTCCAGGACTCACAGCTGAGGTGATCTTTGGCCTCTTCAGCAGCCTCAGCTCTCTGAAGGCTAGTTCTGTTAAGTAGAAGATTACAGTAAAGCTTTAGCTAAGTTCATTTGCTGACAAATGTTGATGTAAGTTATAACATTTAATTCCTACCATTATTTTACAGGCTCTTCAAAGTAATTTGAAGTACTCCCTTTTACCAAGGCGTCTGATTATTAGCAAGAGGTTATCTCAGTGTTTACATCCAGCGTTGCCCAGTGGAGTGCACCTAAAGGCACTAGAGACCTATGAAATAATATTTAAAATCATTGGAACCAAATGGCTTGCAAAGGACTTGTTTCTATACAGGTAAACATTCTACTTAAAAAGTAAGACTGTAATTTAATATAATATTAGCGGCTGTGCTTGCAGATAATATTAAACTCTGGTTTAGTGCTGCAAGGATGAGTTGCAGAAGGCGCTCAAGCTCACGCTTCCCCTCCCCTCAAGTGCGACTGCAAAAAGCAGATTTGGAGCTTCTGTTTCAGGTAAACTACAGTTTAATGTCATGTACAAACCCTGAACTGTAGTTAGTCTTCACTATTGTTGTTGAAACGAGCCAACTTCATAAAGTGTGGTTTGAGGTTAACCTGTTTGAACAAATAACTAAGATTAGCCGCAGTTTTCCAGGTTTCAGTAGTCACAAAAAGCTGTGGTTAATTTCAAATGGGAACAAATGTTTCTAAACTTTCTCATAGCTGCCTCAGGGGAGAAGGAAGTGCACAAGCCCAAGACCCCATTCAACTCATCATTGTAATACTAAGCCATAATTTAACATAATGTGTGAATGCAACCAATGACTGACACACACTCCCCTTTTTTAAATCTCTCACTCTCTGTCTCCAGCTCAGGCTTGTTTCCATTGCTGGCAAATGCAGCAATGTCGGTGAGGCCTGTTCTTCTTGGCCTGTACGAGAAATACTTTATCCCACTGCAGAAGTGCCTCTTGCCAAGTCTTCAAGCCTTCTTAATTGGACTCCTGCCCGGTTTGGAGGAAGGGTCAGAAATCTATGACAGGTTGGTATCACTTGCTCTTACAATAAATGTCATTGCATTTTTAAAACTTTTTAAAAATATATTTATTTAATAGATACCCCCCACTTCCAAGAGCTGCTCGTCTGTGCAGTATGGGTTATGTGGAAAGGCTCTTGGTGGGGTCAGAGAAGACAAGCTACTGAAAGAAACAGGAAGGTCAGAGCCGTAAGGATTTAGAGTTAAGACATTCTGTTTGTATTTGGCAAGGGCCACAGGACAACTTGAGCAGAAAGTGCCTGTGGCTGCAGAATCATAAGTGCAAACAAGCAGGTTCTTTTGGGTACAAATGGAAATGTCGCTGTGCCAAAAGGCATCTGGAAGCAGCAGGAGAAACTCCCTTCTGCTTAATATTTACAAGCTCTGTCAATGGAATTTAGAGAAAGCCTTGCCTGTTTTCAGAATTTTATGGAAACATTTGCTTGAGCTTTATCCTCTAAATTCACCCTACGCATTTATGTTTTTTTCTTACAGTCTTATAAGAGTGTTAAGTATGTTACTATTGCCTATTGTAGATAGGAGTGGGGGATGAAACATAGAGACTTAAGGCCTCTAACAAGATTATGACTGGTATGAGATTTGGAACATCAGTGATGCAGAACTGATGCAGTGTAGTTGAGAGTCTTGTCAGCCGTCAAGTCTGTCTCTACTACATATATTATTTAATTATGCACATAACTTGTGTGGGTGGTTTCCTTTTGGTTAAGCTCTCAGGATGCGCGCTTCCTTTCTCTAATTCTGTAAATTCATAGTATACATTAATCCAGTTATGTAGACAACTGAACTATCAGAAATGATTTTCAAATATTAAAGCCTTCTCAGACACCAGATCTCCACCAAAATCCACAAAAGGCAGGTGAATGGGATACTGTTAGTATTACTTACCTTTCCAATATGTTTCACCGCCACCACATGTTGGTACTCCCCGCCTCCCAAGCAAAGTCTTCGCAAAAATCTGTATTTGAAAGAGAAGAAACAAAGGTGGGAAGCTTGCATCCTGTTCTTATCAGCACTTCCTGAGGTGATTACTTCTTTCCGATCAAGAGATTCTGTCCACTTAATTTATTCAGATTATGAGCAATCATTGGGTGACTCGTACATTAAGTCTTGCCCATTAGTGATGTGACTTGGTGGGGAGGAGAGATTTAAAGCAGATGGCCATAAGTAGCCCCTTATTATATTTAAATACTGACAGCATTAAATAATTAGCAGCCAAAGGGTGAACTTTTTTTATCTAAGTTGTATGGTTGAAGGCATGGTCCCATGATCCTTTGAGTCACAATTGCTAAAATGTGGTAGGGTTGACTAGAGTAGTAATTTCCTTCAGCACAACCCTAGAATCATTTCTCCATCTTCTTCCGTAACATCAGTTCCCAATTTTGAATACCTGTGACGTACATGAGTGGCAATACTAATTTACTATAGAAAGAGCAGGCCTAGACTGGGTATAACACGTGACAGAGGGACAAATTATGTGAAAATGTGAATGCAGTGACAGTTCCAAACTGGAGTGAGTGATCTTTTTTAGATTAAGCTGCCGTTTTTTATATATATAAAAAAAGAATGGTCATTTGATGGAAGTGGTATAGAAACTTCCCTTTTTTGGACTTCTGGGTTGGCGCCTCTGGCAATGGTGTTATGGTTATGAGAAATTGGTATAAATAAGTTTTAAGTTTTAGGGTTTTTTATGGTAAGATAATTAAAATAGATTAAGGTAATTTAATGACAGAATATTATGAAAGATGGAAAGGATTTGCTGAGATAATTAACAACTAGAATACAAAAAAGGGAGGTGCGAGGAGGTCAATGAAATAAGGTAATGACAGTTAAGGATTTGGGAATATTGGATCTGTTTTTAATTTTTTTTTTAATTTTTGCTTTTTGATTTTGATGTATTATGTGTTTTGCTTTTGCTTTTTGACTTTGATTTTTATTGATTTGTATTGTTTAATTGTTACTTGTTTTTTCTTTCTTTTTTTCTTTGTTTCTTTGTAATCTTAAAATTCTCAATAAATATTATTTTTTAAAAAATAGAAACTTCCCTTTCTCATTTCCACTTCTTTTTGTTTTCACAGGACAGATGCTTTACTTGTGAAGTTGTCTCTAGTAATTGGCAAAGAAGTGTTTTACTCAGCATTATGGGGGAGTGTCCTGGTTAGTCCTTCCATAAGGCTGCCTGCCTCCCTTTTTGTTGTTAGTCATATCAACAGAGAATTATCTGGAAAACAGCAGAAGTATATGCTGGGAACTGATACTAAGCTCATGGTAGGTTACACAACTGGTAATGTGTGTTCTTTGTATGTGTTTCTAAACAAACAA
This sequence comes from Podarcis pityusensis, assembly GCF_964106645.2. NCBI lineage: Eukaryota > Metazoa > Chordata > Lepidosauria > Squamata > Lacertidae > Podarcis > Podarcis pityusensis. The sequence goes on from NC_138027.1 coordinate 54,050,755, forward strand.
TTCTAGAAGCATGGGCAAACTACAAACTAATCATACACTCATGAAGGTGATACATAGCCATCCTTGGATGTCCTTTCTCAGATCATTTTCTCTGGCTGTGTTGATCAACAGCAACAAATCTAAGAATAATAGGGACCATGTGAAATCTCCCTCAGTTTAACTGCTTTGGAAAGGGGGTGAGTTTATATGCACCAGCAGAACCTTGAACTGGAACTGAACTGAATCCCTATTTGGAGGAACACACTTTTCGCTGAAGGCAACCATAGAATCATAGAGTTGGAAGAGACCACAAGGGCCATCGAGTCCAACCCCCTGCCAAGCAGGAAACACCATCAGAGCACTCCTGACATATGGTTGTCAAGCCTCTGCTTAAAGACCTCCAAAGAAGGAGACTCCACCACACTCCTTGGCAGCAAATTCCACTGTCGAACAGCTCTTACTGTCAGGAAGTTCTTCCTAATGTTTAGGTGGAATCTTCTTTCTTGTAGTTTGGATCCATTGCTCCGTGTCCGCTTCTCTGGAGCAGCAGAAAACAACCTTTCTCCCTCCTCTATGTGACATCCTTTTATATATTTGAACATGGCTATCATATCACCCCTTAACCTCCTCTTCTCCAGGCTAAACATGCCCAGCTCCCTTAGCCGTTCCTCATAAGGCATCGTTTCCAGGCCTTTGACCAATTTGGTTGCCTTCCTCTGGACACGTTCCAGTTTCTCAGTGTCCCTCAGTGCCCACAGAGTCTTCAGTATAGAAAAATAAGAAAGCTACATTAGTTAGACGAAATGCATGTTTGATCGAAAGCTGGCCCTAGTTCTGCCTAACTAAGAAGGAGATGAGGAGAGCCATGCTTGCTCTGTCATCTCTGCAGAAGAGAGAAGCAAAAAGTGGGATCAAGGAAGGGAGAAGTAAGAAGTGAGGTCAGCAGTCCTAAGAGTCTGGCATCTGAAAAAAATCACTACAGGTTAGGTGAGAAAGAGAGTCTAGGAAGCATGGGGATTACACTCTTACCTACTTTATCCTCATGCAGACCCCATCAACCTTACTACATCCTAACACTTCCAACAACTTCCCATTCCCTTTGCCCAAGGGAAGCTTGCGCCTCCGTCATGCCCTCCACTACCAGGTATATTCCTTGGCAGCAGAGGGGTGTATTCCTCAAATGCAATTCTGTTCTTTTCTTACAGGTGAAAGCTTTTTGTGTGTCAATGCTGGATTCAAATGTTCTTGTGCAAAGGAACACTTTGGAAGTGGTTCTCTTCTTCTTCCCATTTTATTCATCTTTGGTAAGGAAAAGACTTAACTTTTTGTGGTCCAACTCTAAGGCTCGCTACACTGACAGGCAAGTGCAAGGGAAAACTGCATAGGCTTTGTACATTTTCTGTACATGCAAGTGGTGCCTTGGTTTCTGGTTGGGTTTATTTTTAGTTCTCCCCCACCCATTCCAAAATCAAACAAACCATTGGTCTCTGTGTAAGTATTCTGAAGATGTTTAAAGAAGGGCCAGCCCTGTACAAAATTCTGGTTCTCTAAGGTGTTCACTGCCATATCTACCACCAAAACAACATGCTGCTTTAGTAACTGCAGTTTCTTGGCCACCTCAAGGGACGTTTAATGCAGATTGCATTGCAATAAATCAAGTCTTGAAGTTGCCAGTATCAGAACTACTATGGTTAGGCTGTCTTGGTCCTGATAGACATGAACAGATTGCAGCATTAAAGTGAGAGGAGTTTTATGTTGCTAATTTTTTTTAATTGCCACAGTGCGGTGGCTTTGTTTGTTTTTGCATTTCCTGGTTTTTTGTTCGAGGAAACGCACCTATATCTGACTTGTTTGTTCTTTGTTTAGGATCCCAGTGAAAGTGCTGTCACACTGTCTAGATCTGATATAGTCCACCTTCTCTCAGCATCTGCCCAAACTCTCTTAAGAAGAGATATGTCACTTAACAGAAGGTTATATGCATGGCTGCTAGGTACTGTACAAATTATAGCCACATTATCTTTGTGTGTATTTTTGCTATTGGTGTTCAAATAACTTTAGTGCACACTCTTGAAATAGAATGTTTAAAAACTCCAGGTTTCATCTGTATTTATGGACCATCTACAGCAGAATACCGTTTTTTACAACATTTTTGTCCTAGGATATTCAGGGAGTATACAGACATCCCCAAACACTGTATTATATGCATCTTTGCTGGAATTGCCTTACACAACTACAGCTGAAGGCCTAACCCCACTTCCCTGGAAATAGGCCACACTGAATGCAATAGGACATACTTCTGAGTAGGCGGGGTTATGATTATACTGTATGTAGAGAAGTGCTGTTTGTGTTACTTTGCATAAGATTTTGTGTGCACAAGCGTTTCCCCAATGGAAAGGGAGTACCACAGAAGTATCAGTTAGACCAGGGGTACCCGACATTCCCCCCCCCCCCCGACATCCCCTGTGGCCAAGCTGGCTGAGGCTGATGGGAACTGTAGCACAACATCATATGGAGGGTACCACATTGGCTACCACTGCCTTTGTCTTTGAAAAATTGCACCCTTTATTGTCATACATTTCTTACTCAGTGACTTAATTGACAGCTTGCTTTCTCAGTAATTCAGGACTACCAAGTAGAAAGTTTAAATTAATAGAAGCCTCTGTATCCACTGTATTATGAACTATTTTGTGAAACTGAAATCAATACTAAGCCGGACAGTTGATTATTCACTTTGTAAGACTGGTGGGATTAAAGGTCTATATTTCACTTACCAGGTAAATGCCATGGTTCAGTAGTAGAGGACATGCTTTGTATGCAAAAGTCCCAGGTTTAATCCTTGGCATCTTCAGATAGAGCTGAGAAACAAACACTTTTGTCTGAAACCTTAGGGATCTGTGGCCAGGCAATGGAGATGATACTGAACTGGATAGAGTGAGTGGTCTGGCTGTGTATAAGTCAGATTCCTATCTCCAGACCACTATTTTACATCCATACTAGATATTGCTTATGTGTGAGGGAAAAGTGTATCCAACTTCAAGTCAGATTTTAATAGCACGAGCAGAAATCTGACATCCTGTTTATTACATTTTATTTATTCAACCATTTATGGTCTGTTTAACACCGCAGTCTAGTAAAGGTGCACAATAAGGTCACAATAAGATAAAATGAAGATAAAATCAGGTTAAAAGAAATCGGAAAAGGGTACTGCTAAAATAAAGCACCAGACGTTCAACAACCAGCAGGCCTGTCTGAACTCAGCTGGAAGAGAGCTCCAGAGAATTGGGCCCACAGTGCTGGATACACAGCTCCTGGTGGATGCGCTTTGGTCTCAATATAACTCACAGGAAGTTAGCATGCATGTATTGCATCTATAGTAGTAGCTCATATTATGGGCTTCCACCACCTGCAGTATCGAATGTGACATGTATGTGACTACAAAAGACCAAAGGAAGTTAAACGTACTGCCACACTTTCTTTTAGGTGGGTCCTGCTGTCAAATTAAGCAAAATCCCCTGATTCCACACTGATGGCTCAAGTGCTATTAATGTCAGAAGGGAAAAGCAGTTCAACCTTTGTCATAGTTGTTTGTGCATTGATTTAAAAGTATATTATATTGCATTCATGATATTTAATCCACTTTCATATTTTCTTTATTTATCATGTTCTCAGGTTCTGATATCAAGGGAGGTACTTTTCTACCAGATCCATCTATTTCTATGTCCTTAGAGGACCATGCCTTCTACTTTTTTGGGAAATATTCCAAAGATCTTTTAGTTGAGGTGCGTAATATTCCTTAAAGAATGTAACATATATTGCAATAAATTCCCTGAAAGATACATTCCTTGTTGCCTAATCACCCGTGTGCAAGCTCAGCAGCTCATAGGATCACATATGGGAATTTTGGTGGTCGCATCCAATCCCAGTCTCAGTGTGTAGGTTCAGCAGAAGGAAGTGGCACAGCCATGTCAGCAACTGCATTTCATTGCTGACATCATTCAACTGTCTCTACATAGTTATGCTTCTGTTTGGTAGCTCTGAGTGCAAGGAGGAAGCAGGTCAAAATACTAGAACTGCAGAAAAATCAACATTTCCCTTCAATTCATAGTCAAAGAATTGTAGAGTTGGAAGAGACCCTGAGGGTCATCTAGTCCAACCCCCTGCAATGCAGGAATTTCAGCTAAAGCACCCGAGACAGATGGCCTTCCAACCTCTGCTTGAAAACCTCCGATGAAAGAAGAGTCCACCAGCTCTTGTGGGAGTCTGCTCCTCTGTTGAACAGAAAGTTCTGTCTGATGTTTGGCTGGCATCTCCTTTCTTGTAACTTGAACCCATTGATTTGGGTCCTTGCCTCTGGAGCAGGAGAAAACAAGCTTTCTTCTTCTTCCATGTAACAGCCCTTTAGATGTTTGGAGATGGCTATCATATCTTCTCCCAGTCTTCTCTTAGCCAGACTAAACATACCCAACTCCCTCAAACATTCCTCATCAGGTGTGCCCCCTGCACACATTACAGCTTGTTAATATCCTTCTTAAATTGTGATGCCCAGAACTGGACACAGTATTTCATATGTGGTCTGACCAAGGCAGTACAGAGCGGTACTGGACACTATACTTCTATTGATGCTGATCCCTAGTTCTAAAGGCAATGTGGGGGAATTGTCTGCTGTGGGTAGGAGCTATTGGCTATGCTCTTTCCCCTGTCCATGCCAAACCACATACTACTTTAGCCGCTGCAGCACAAGCCACTGTGTCTTCTCTGCAGTTGAAGGAGAACCACAATGTTAGGTTGTAAAAGAGGAATTCTGAAAATGGCTTTGGAATCTGGTGTCAGTTTTCCACCCTTCTTTTCCATTGGGGTTTGGCTGTGTTTTGAGATATTTCAAGCAGTAAGATTAGAGTAAGTGACAATGTTAATGCTATTTTTGCTTCCAAATTCAACATTTGATTGTTTTAACATTGTTTTAACAGGCATTGATTGAAATACTGCATCAAAATTTTGCAGAATCTGACTTGGAGGAACAGCATCATGCATATTTGAGACCATTCCGCATTCTCATAAGCCTACTTGACAAACCTGAAATAGGTAAGAAGGAAGTCTCTCAAGAGAACTAATACAAAAATATACTTGGCTATGTATATTTGTTTTCCATTTGTTCTAGGTTTGTGCCTTTAGCAAGCATCTGACGTGACAAATGATGGTTAAAGAAGAAAGTTAAAGACACTAAGTCACAGCTAAAACAAACCATTGCCAACAACAAACCCTGACTGCAGAGTGTTGTTTGTTGGTTATAAACAAACCATACCAATTAATAAACCATGGGTTAACATTACATGTGAACAGGCCAATAGATGGCTAAGCAAAACAAAAGGCAAACTTTACACCTTCTTTGCCAATAGGTAGCAGGATGCCTACTCTTATCATGATGAGTCCCAATAAGGCTTGTACCCAAATCACCAGTCATGTGCTTCAGTATGCCTCCAGGATATGCAGGAAACACACTATGAACAGACCTTTGCTTTGTCCATATCACCTTTATGGCCATAGCTTCATATTGGTTTTTAAAACAATCTTGTCTCTAGATTATGTTCTGAATGGCTGTCAACCTTGGCTGCTTGAGTAGCTCTTGTGGATTTCTATTGTGGAAATAACATTTCTATTCCTAAATGTTTAGAAGTAACTTCCAAACTAATGTTGCATTTTCAGGGTCTCTTATGGTTTAACTGTTAGATGTTCTGCAATCCTGCTTTTCCCCTCTCTCTAATGAAATAAGGAAGTATATTCCATTGGTATGAGCATGCTACTGTTACTTCACTTTTAAAAGCCTGACATATAATAGAAAAATACTACCATTATTTCATACATCTGTGTAATATTTAAATATAAGAGAACCTGTGGCATTATTTCTATCCTTTTGAAATATTGCTTGAAATTGGTGTATAGGCTTCAGCAAGCAAGATCTTCTCTCAAAGTATTGTTTGAATTTATTTTGAGGAAACCTGGTGCAGATGTAAAGAAGCGCTAGCCCTTCTGCTTTCAAAGGAATGGGTTGTATTTGTTGTTTGTTCTGCTCTGAGTAGACCCATTGAAATTAATGAGCATTACTTACTTGGCAGCATCTATTCTTTGAAACTCCCTGCTTATTGACATCAACCTTGGATGTTCTCTTTTCAGTGCCTGCTTAAAACATTTTGTTCAGATAACAAATCTGTGGTAAGGGGACAGGCCACAATAGTAGCTCAAAATAAATGGTGAATAATATGAATAGTTGCAGTCATTGCGGGGGGGGGGGATACATATATTTCTAAGTACTTGCATACTTGCAGTGGGTCTTGCTGAAGTCTTGCTGAAGAATATAAAATTGAAGAAAAGCTCCTGAAAAATAGTTGTATTAGTTTGTTGCAACAAAAACAACAATCTGTTGCTTTAAAGGCTAAAATGTAATGTCATAAGCATTCTAAGCTAAAGCCTACTTCATCTGATGACCTGAGACCAGTACAGCACTCGGCTTCTCGCTAAGAATATTAAGGTTCTAGGAAACAATTTCTGATCACATTGTCTGTTTTTAATCATTCCAGTAAAAATGGAACAGGGCTTGACAATTATCTACATAATTCATTGAGCCACTAAGAAGTTGGGTTTCTATTTCCTCCTTTTCTATTCTGAAATAAAATATTGCCACTCATTATGATCAGACTTCATTGTATCTTTCTTTTGTTGAAGGACCACCAGTTGTTGCGGATTTGTTTCTTGAAGTGATCAGAGCATTCTATTCTTATTGCAAGGATACACTGGGTTCTGATCTTAAACTTAGTTACAGTCAAACAGGAAATGTCCTTACAAGGTATGCTTTGGTCTGTCTTTTTCTTTTTTTGCTGACATTAATCAGGTGTCTGAAAAACACCACTGGGATTTGACTTATCCCCACCCCACCGCCTGCTAGTTTCCTGCTGACCATGACTATTGTGTCATTGCATTTGAGTACCCATTTGAGTACCCAAATTAGCATTTCCTTGAAAGTAAATTTCATTGAAATTGAACTAGAATAGTTAGACACACTTAATATGTCGATCATTTTTTTTTTAATAAGTAGTGGTGAGTGAGCACCCCTGCACTCAGTTTAGAATGGGCACACTGCAAGCAAGTTGTAATTAAGGGTTTGGTTTTATTTGAGTCTTCATCAATCTTGGCCTTATTCTGAGCTGAGACCTCTCAATTCTCTTGATGTTGACATAGGGGGAAATGGCTGCAGGGCCCCTTGTTGGATTATCAGCTGCAAAGTCAATTGGAAATGTAGGTTCATTGATGCTAGTAGTCCAGTAGGGCTTATGGTATCATAGGAACTACAGTACATAACCCGTCTTGTGGTCAGGATGCTGTCAGAAGCATATGCAGCAGAAATCAACAACAGCCAATGAGACATAGTTCCCATTTCCCTGTTAGATTTCTTATTTTACAATATATATTTGTTCTTTGACTTCTGTGCTTAATACTTCAGAATGCTTACTGCTGAATATTTACTACATTTGTTTGACTCTTGCTGTTTTTAGTGCAATCAAAGAAAACAAGAATGCATCTGAGATAGTTAAAACAGCTAATCTGCTGATCACATCCTTAAGCACGGATTTTCTCTGGGATTATATGACCAGATGTTTCGAAGACTGCTTCAGGTAGCGTGCGCTCTCTCTCTCTATATATATATTATGCTGTTAGAGTTAATCTAAGAGTCTGAACTTCGCTACTCATTCTTGACCTACTGTGTGTTGTATGTATTTCCTATGAAGTTTTATTGTTGTACACCACTGTAATACAGTTTGTGAAAAGCATTATAGGAATCTTTCAATAGTAATATATTTAAGTAAGTGAGTGAGTAAGTAAATGGCTGAGAGAATGGTAGAACAAATTTGAATTAAATGAGTTGGTTACTTTACCTAAACAAATATTTGATATATCCTTATGAACCTATGGGACAGCTCAGCTGAAGATATTGTTTGAATCTTAGTTCTATTTGTTTATTTCATATTGTTGATGAATTGCTTCCTATGAAATTTCTTTATTTAACAATGAAAGCATAACTAACCAAAACAATAGTTTTCATAATATGCAGGTTTTTAAATTCTTGTTTTGTTTGTTAACTTTTTATCGTATTAAAGGGAGTCAAGTTAACTCATCCTTGATCCTTAAATGTGTATGCATTTTCATGTCTTGGCATACAAGATCCTGGCCATTGATATAATGTATAAAACTTAGGGATAATATGCTGCTGCAGTGTTCACTTTCACATCTCTTTAATGCTTGAGCTTTATTACATTTCATCCATAAATATCGAAACATTTCTTAGCTGCATTTCTACCAAAAGTAGCAAGCAAGATAAAACATCAATGCAGTTCAATTTCTAAAAAGTTCCTCAAAACCACGCTTTCCCTTTCAATTGCAGAAATAAATCTACGCAGACACAACTTATGACGAGGAATGTTGCAACCGTTTCAGAACTCTGCACTCTGCTGATATTTCTTCTAGATGTAATACCATTAGTAAGTCAATTTCCAGGTGTATCCCTGCAAATAAACTAATTATTAAGAAAACACATTTTTAGTTGCCAAATATCTGATGGTGCATGGACACATTTGTCATTTGAAAAGTGTTTTTTGCATACTAGTCTTGTCTTTATTATTTGCTCAACTTTTATGACTTAAGTCTCACACTTCTATTAAAGAGCTGTGGAATGATTGGTTTTGTTCAACGTTTTGTACATTTATGGACAGCTTTTGTGCCCTAGAAGAAAACAAAAGATTGATAATTTGAGCGGGGGGGAATATGCAATAATCTGCAAACTTGTTTTTACAACTCGTTTAATATTGGATAACTATGTATGTGCTGTGTTCCTTAGCTGTTCTTTAGGTTCAAGTAAAGTGACTTCTCTGGGGTCTATAAATTATTTTATTTATTATTTACTTAAATTATTTAATACAACCTGCCATTCTTCAACAAGCCCCAGAATGTTAGCAACATGAGTAAAAGCAGTTGTTTAAAAAATGACATCAAAGTGTACAAGAATCAATATTTATTTTAAAATGTTAACATAATAAATAAGATTAGAATAAAGATGTAATTGGTTGCATGTATATACATAAAACTTAATAAGCAAGAAGAACTGATTTCTAAATTAAATGTATGTCATTTAAGAGATTTGCTTATTTGAAATGTCTTGTTTTTATAGGAACTTTATTCCGAAGTGCAGTCTCTCTATCTGCCACAGATGCTCTGCTGTATAGTGCAATCTCTCCTTGAAAACATGGAAACACTAAGTTTACCAGAGCTCACTCATGCCTTAAGGACATGCTTCAAAGTACTTAGCAAAGTGCAGATGCCCCCTGCCTACCTAGGTACTGATACAGGAAGCTCAGACACTGTAGGTATTAAGAGATGAGTTTATGTCTATAATACATTTTGTGAATTGATTAATCAGATTGTTAATGTGGTCATTCATTATGCTGTACTGTGGTTCTTATGCTGTAATGGGACGCTTCGCCTCCCCCCCACCCCACCCCGCCATCGTAAGTATTAAACTAGGTATCACTACTATGTTTCTTACAAATAACACAAATATTCAGTTTGACTTGTCATGTCAAGAGTCTGATGCTTATGGTGGTTTTCTGCACTTGGCCTGAAAGGCTGAATATTCAGTCTCATACATGATGAGAGGTGTAGGTGCTTCAGTACAGTATTTTGCTATAGTAATATTAATATTAGAATAACTATCAACCACTACAAATATCCACTTCTCAGGGAAGGTAGTGGAGAGTTTGACTTTTACAGGGAGCAACCTTTCTCCTGCTTCTAGATCTCTTTGTGGCTTTCAGTACCACTGACAGTGATATGCTCCTGGACCAGCTCCATGGGATGGGGATTGGGGACACTGTGTTACAGTGATTCTGGTCCTATCTACAGGACCAAGTCCAAAAAGTTGTGTTAATAGAGTCCTTTTTTTTGCCCCCTGGTGGTTACACTAAGGGATGCTTCAGGGCACTTTTTTATCTCAAATGGTATTTAATATTGATATGAAGCTGCTGGTGGGGACGCGGGTGGCACTGTGGGTAAAACCTCAGCGCCTGGAACTTGCCGATCGTATGGTCAGCGGTTCGAATCCCCGCGGCGGGGTGAGCTCCCGTCGTTTGGTCCCAGCTCCTGCCCACCTAGCAGTTCAAAAGCACCCTTAAGTGCAAGTAGATAAATAGGTACCGCTTTATAGCGGGAAGGTAAACGGCGTTTCCGCGTGCTGTGCTGGTGCTGGCTCGCCAGAGCAGCTTCGTCACACTGGCCACGTGACCCGGAAGTGTCTTCGGACAGCGCTGGCCCCCGGCCTCTTAAGTGAGATGGGCGCGCAACCCCAGAGTCGGTCACGACTGGCCCGTACGGGCAGGGGTATCTTTACCTTTACCTTTTATGAAGCTGCTGGTAACATGAGGACAAAATGGCATCAGTACGCTGAAACTCAGCTCTCTTTCTCTGTAACATCTGAATTTGTGTAATACTTAAAGCAGAATATGCCTTTGCATTTGAATAGCACAAGGATAGTTCCAGACAAATTTAAATCCCCACTGTTCTCTACCAGATTTGTGTCTTTGTTTCGTGTAAGGCAGTGTTCCATCCCACATCTGTTCATTTACTTATAAAAATATTTAGATGCCTATAAAGAAAATAGCAAAGTGCTTCACAACTGTACATAAAGTCATACAATAAAAACCATATAAAAGGTTTACATCAAAAATTGGATAGCTGTTGTGGAAATATATATTTCTTGTTTGCTTGCACAAGCCTGATGGAATAGAAAAAGGTTTTACCAGGCATTTAAAACATGTAGTTAAAACATGCAAGGATATTTTAATGTTACTCATGTATGGTTTTTGTATAGAGTAAACCTCAACATTCACATTTGGGTCCACATCCTTGCATTATTTCAGAGCCCCATGAGGGAAGAAAATCAGGAACTGACTTCAGAATCCAAAGTGCTCCAGAATGAAGATGACACTCTTTTTCCTCCACTCAAGTCTGAAGACAGTGGTATAGGCCTTAGCACTTCATCCCCAGAGTTCGCTCAGCACTTGAGAATACCTAGGGTAACTCCTGAGAAAGATGATGTCTGGAAAAAGGGTGGAAGCATGCAGAAGACCTTGCAGTGCATCCAGGAGCTGGTGGCAAAATTTGCCAGCAAATACGTATTTGTCGTTCATCTACAAGATCCCAGTAATGGCAGTGTTCTGTCAGTGCATTCAAGACAAGGGGAGAAAAAAGGAAACCATTATCAAGCTGCTGGAAATACTTCCAAGAAAAGGAGCTCATGGGACTCCAAGCAAATAACTGTGCCTCAGTTTAAGCAGATGCTAACAGACCTATTCACTGTCCGAGGGTCATCTTTTAAACAGAAAGATCTGGATCCTCCATCTCCTTCAGAAGAGCTTGGTGGTGAAAGGGGAAAAAAGGAAGAAGAATGGGACATTGACCAAGTTATGCTTGACCTGGGAGATATGAGAGAAGACTGTAGAGAGGCCTTTGCAGCTATGTGCTACCTCTTATTGGATTGTACTACATTTCCTGTTTATCTTTCTGAGGAAGAAACTGAGGAGCTCCATTTGTCTCTCTTTCAAGTGCCTGGTAAGAGGAACATTATAATTTGCAGAAGAGTACATAATAAGGCAGTGTTGTGTATTCAATAATCTTCCATTAGAATTGCGCAAAAATAGTAATGTGATAGGGCTCTAAATTTGTAAGTGTAGGGCAAGGACCAGTTAAGGCCTAGGACATGTAGCTTTCAGAGTGTTGGCAAAGAGCAAATAAAGACCTGAGTGAAGAAAGGATAGCCAGGTATGTGTTGAGTGGATTGAAGGTTAAAGGATCAAATAGGCACAATCTCAGATTTGCTTTAACTGCATTCCAATGCATATTTACCTAGGAGTAAGTCCCACTGAGCATAGTTGGACTTGTTGCTAGGTAAATGTGCATTCATACCTTGGTTGCTTTCTTCGGCTTGGCATGTTGAGGTCTGGATGAGATCTCTGTCTAATTTGTCTGTCTCTGTCTAATTTGCATTTCCTAATTGTGCATTTCCCATGCACAGTTGGCCAATGACTTTCAGACGAAAAATGGGTTGATGCTTCCATCATCTTGTTTAGTAATGTGTCTAGCAATGTAATGTACTTACCTAGTAATGTTCTTTAGATTGTGAGTACTGCCTAAGGCTCTTAGAAGACCGAGGTATCAGTGTGTTTGGAGAAAGTACAAAAATATATTAAAAGAAAAAACTTTAATGGGATAAAAAGCAAACCCAAAGCAGCCCAAAGAGGACTAAACATGTTGAATAACTAAAGAATGTTGACTGTTGGTTAGAAAGGAAAGTGGTGGTTGTGGGGGGAAAGGAATGGCTGGGCTGGCTAGAATCCTGAGCAGGGTCACTTCTATATTAGAGAAGGGCAGAGCATCAGTTTTGCAAACAGAAGGCCCCATGATCAATTCCCATCATTTCTGGGTAGTTCTGGGAATGTCCCCTAGAGAGCTGCTGTCAGACAGTGTAGACAACACTGATCTAAATGCAGCTTCCTATGTTCCTATGCATTCATAGGTGAAGGATGCATTGTAACATTTTGTGGCACTTGCATATGTTAAATGATAAATGTTTGTCAAGGGGACAAACTCTTTCAAACAACAATTGTACTAAAACTGGAGCTGAAACTATTTGTCTGCTCTCCTCAGGTGGCTGTGAATCCAGTTTTCCCCTGTGGCTCAAATCCCTGATGACAATATGTTGCTGTGTCAATGACTGCCACATTCAGAATGTGTCCATCTCTGTACTGCTAGAAGTAATTAACCAATCCCAATCATTGGCACTGGTTATTGAAGACCGAGTAAAGCGGTATAAAGTTCCTGGGCAGAACCCCTTCTTTGGAAGGCTGCAGATGGTCACAGTCCCTCCTATTGCACATGGGGTTCTCAAACTTATTTCGGAAAAAACTGATTTCTACCAGGTAATGTACTAAAATGCACACAAAGCTGCATTATAAACTTTTCATCGTGCGTTGGGCATTGTTGTTTCCATGGAAATGGAATGCTTGTAATGTGCAAGTGGTTTAATGTTGTTTACTTGTTTCTAGCTAGCACTTGCAGCTCTTAAACAAAATGGCAACTGCAACCCTGGAAGAGCAGCCGTAATGGTGTTATGGGGTGGAGAAGGGAAGGGAAGGGAAGAGAAGGGAAAAGACATCAGCTTGCAGAAATAGCATAGGATGATATTCACTAGAGGTACAAAAACCAAACTCTATCCAGGATGAAGGTAGCTCAGCATTCCATTCTCCAGTGCTGATGGCCAAACCATTGCAACCGGCCAAGAAAGTAAATAGACACATCCTGCGGAAGTACAAATCATTGCCCATTTCCTTGCCGTGTTAACTTTGAAAAACACTTACAAATAATCCTTAGTAACAATTCTGTATTAAACTTTGCTTCACAGTTGCATAGAACTAGTAAAATATAGGACTTCCGGGGAGGTGCCTCCAGTAATGGCGGAATTCCTCTGATCGGGAGGAATCTGCTCCGTGGGAATCTGGGTATGGCTGCCACGGCGAAGGCGGAGACCCGTTAAAATCACAGGCGGGAGAAGCCTGTGAGCGTGGGATTCGGCGGGCACCTTTTGCGCCTCCCCCACTCGCGGGGAACCCCGGTTTTTGGGGGTCCGGAGCGACGTTGGGTGAGCGGCGCGGTGCTTCGAATCGTCTGCTTCTTCCACGGAGCGAAGCCGCATAGCTGTTGCCGGAGAGCGCTGACCTTTTCCTGTAGACAATTTGATTTTAAAGTATTTACCCGTGAGTAGAGCTGAAGCGGAAGAATTGGATTTCTAAATGTTTAATTTGGTACCGTAACGGGGAGGTTCAAAACAGGAAGTCCGCCTTCCCCTTTTGTAAATAGACTGAGGCAATGAAGTTGCAAGCTGGAGTCTTGGAAAGCCTTTTGTAAAAGACTAAATTTCCATCGGCAAAGAACATTAAACCCCCTTTTGGAGGCAGGAGAAGAGAGGGGGAAGTTGCGGACTGAGTATGCCTGTGGGAGAGAGCGAAGAGATTTAAAATACTGCTGCTCTGACCCTGGAAACGGGCTGCTAGCAGGACTGACGTCTTTTGGAATGTTCATTGACAGCGTTTAGAAGGTTCATTGACAGCTACCTAAACAAGAGAAATACATTGTTTCTACTGTCTCCGGCTGCTTTAAAAAGGAGTAAAAGTAACTGAAAATTGAAACTAATTTTGGATTGTTTGAATTGTGTCTAAAAGAGGATACTATTGACTATTACAAATAGAAACTGTTTCCCCCTAGTGGAAGCCTTTGAAACTGGTTGCTTTACAAGAGCTGGGCTAGGGGAATTTCCAGCTGCAAGTTAAAAAGCGTGAGACTCTGGGACTGACCTTGAATCTTTTAAGTGTTATGGTAAATGGAAGAGGAAAAACAGACCAGTCAACTGCTGACAAAACATTAAGGTCTGGGAGGACTTGGCAACAATCCAGGAGAGGTTCATCATCAGGCCCCCCTGCTCCTTCTGTCGCTGCCTTTGTACCAGTATATTTAAAACCAAGAGGAATGTCGACAGAAGAGGCTTTAGTGGCTGCACTATATAAGATAAATGACTCACTGGATCAGCTTAACAGGAAAATGGACACGATAAATGCGAAAGTGGATGTTTCAATTACTAAAATTAACTTAAATATAGAAAGTATAAATAATACCAATACAGAAACTACCCAGAAATTGATACAGGAACCTACTTTGATACGGCAAACTGCGGAGGAAGCCAGGGGAAAAGCTGTTGCTGCTGAATGTAAAGTAACACAACTGGAGAGAAAGAGAAAGAGAGCCCCAGCCCTACAGAGGCAATTTGATGAACATAAGTTGACGCTTGCTATGACTGAATTTAAAGAAAAACAGACGAATTTGAGGATTAGAGTTCACCTTTGGTGGACATACCCAAGGATTAAGACACTTTGGGAGATGATTCATAACGAAATGAAAAAGGTATTTAAATATACCCTTTTGAAGAAACCAGAGGCCTTTCTCCTGGGCATGGTCGGCCAATTGGTGTTAAAGAAGGATAGAACTTTTTTTACGTATGCAACAATAGCAGCAAGAATACTCATTGTGAAGTATTGGAAGACACAAGATTTATCTACTCGGGAAGAATGGCAGATGAAGTTGATGGACTATATGGAATTGGCGGAAATGACTGGCAGAAATCCGAGACCAGGGAGAAGAGTCGGTGGAAGAAGACTGGAAAAAGTTTAAGACTATTTATAGAAATACTGTAAAAATAATGAATGTTAGAAAAATGTTGGAATGAAGTTATATGGCTTTAGTAGAAATGCTATAAGGAATTAAGTATAAATAGATTAATAGAGTATTAAAGGGAAAAATAAGGTTAGAATGTGTTAAGATAATTATAGGATAGAAAACAGAGGAAGATGGAAAGGAATTGCTGAAACAATTAATAGAAGTGGAATACAAAAAGGGAGGTGTGAGGAGGTCGTGGAAATAAGGGAATGAAAGATAAGATATTGAAATTGTTCTGTGTTTTAAATGTTTTGTGTCTTGTTTTGTTAGTCTTATGTGTTAGTGTTTTATAGTGTTTTTGTATTGTATTGTACTGCTGTATTGTTGTTGTTTTTTTGTTTTTCTGTTTTGTTGTGTTTAAACTGTTGGAAAATTAATAAATATTATTTTTTTAAAAAAAATAGAACTAGTAAAATACAAAACAAGAATTATATTAATGCACACGCATATCCTGTGGGGGCTTTGCTTTAGCAGAAAATGATTCTGCTTGTGCAAGTTGGGGCACCCAAATTCTGTAATTCTTCCTTGCCTACTGCAGTGGGGCAGGGAGTTTATGTGCGATGAGGGTGCACTGACTTGCTTTCCACTACAACAAAGTGAACTTGGAAAGAATGAAATTGTAACATTTTAAAGAAATTATTATATCTTAACTGCCCTTTAAAACAAATGTGCTTTCCAGTGGTATTCATCACCTAGATTATTCTGCTGTATAGGGATGTGGGGTGGCGCTGTGTATGTTAAGGGTATTAATACCTGGTTACTGTGAAATCCGTTTTTGCCCTATAAAATGGCTTAGTTTGACTTGAGGTGTACTGTTTTCTGTGTTCACATTATCTTTTGATTGCCTTAATAAACATGGTGCTGTATGATGGTGTGTGGTATAGAAAACCATGAACTATTTTCAGTAACACAGATTCCTTTAAACCTGCCTGAAAGTGTGGTTTTTTATTTTTTTTTATTTCACTACAGAGAGTTGCTCAAGTGCTTTGGAATCAGCTAAACAAAGAGACGAGAGAGCATCACAACACTTGTGTAGAGTTGTTCTACCGTCTTCATTGCCTAGCTCCATCTGCTAATATCTGTGAAGATATCATCTGCCATGCATTGCTGGATCATGATAAAGTAAGGTTTATTAAAGGTTGTATAGCCTAAAACAGCGCCCTAGTTTTGTGGGGCAGGGGTGGCACATCACAGTCACTCCTAGAACAGATTTTGGGGGAGCATGTGTATAGCAGGGAGAAAGTTCCTTTGCCCAAATAGAAAACCTTGCTTGATAGGGTGCACTGGTTAGCTACCACCCTATGTTTTTGGAATATCAGTGAAATATATTTTATGTTAAACTGGAGTTGTTTTGAAATCTGCGATTAACATTCCTTTCTGCTAAGACTTTTAAAGGGCTCCATTAGACCCCAGATTGATACTGTTTAAAAATAAATAAAAAGGTGTGCGAAGATTAAGGAAAATCAGTTGTGTGTGGTAGAACATATGCCTTGCATGTTGAAGGTCACAGGCTCAATCCATGGCATGTCCAGTCTGAAAAACAAAATGTGTCTTGAGTAATGGAGCATTGACAAACCAATTGGAAACTCCTGAAGAGTTGCTTCCAACCAGAGTAGGCAGTCCTAAACTGAATCAGCCATTGGCTTCATGCAGTTTCAGACAGTTCTTTGGCTGCTGCCCTGTTAGATGTGGCTCTTCTGCCCAGTAGACAGATGCTGTCTCAGCTCCACTCTTGGCTAGTCTCCTATCCCTCTTGAGTAAATATTGGTCAAAATCTTCCTTCTTACACTGCATAGGCTAACCTAGGTTGGCAAGCACTTTGGGTAGCTCATTAGGGCAAGGACTGAGAAGCCTTTCCTCAAACCACAGTTTATATTTTATCCCTTCTTCTGGGTTTTGAGGAGTAGATGTAATTAACTGGATAATGAAGAGCAGATTTAATTAACCAGCCTACTTGCTAACAATGCACTGATTTTCTTCATTTTTGGAAGCATAAGTAACCACATGTTCACTATAATCCTTCCATCAAGGCTTCATATTTCTCAAACTAAAAGGAAATAGAGCTAAGCTTTTAGAAGAATATAATGATTCATTTCATTCTGACTACTGCCATTTTCAAAGAGATCTCAAACATTTTTTCTTGTATTGAGGGGCAAGTGCACATTCATCAGCGTATTCTTGTCTTTCCATAATTATCACTAATTTATGTAGGCTGCAAGGCTGCAATTTTAAATCTATGTAGTTGAATATATCAAACTAGCTCATAAACATTCTTTTTGTTCTGATTTTGCTTTGGGTTTCTTTCCTCCTAAGGGGACAAGGCTGGAGGCACTGTTCCGGTTCTCTGTCATGTGGCATTTGACCAGAGAAATCCAAGGCAGCAGAGTCACTTCCCACAATCGCTCTTTTGATAGGTATTGCTATTACTTTTATGTCTATTTTGATGGTGTAGGTTTAAATTAAATTTACTTTTGGTCCTTGAACTGAAAAGACTACAGTTTCATATGTACCCAAAATATACCTAAGCCAAAAATATTGTTGTTGTTTCTTCGATGGGCATCTTTAACATTGTGCTTAGCTTGTTTTCCTATAGCACTGTACAGAAACCTCCCACATTTTCACACTTAAGTTTGCTTTCAACCCATTATTGCAGGCCAGCCATAGCTTCTTCCCTATCTGATGTGAACATCCATACGTGTGAGTGTGTGTGTGTACACGCACATACACATACAAACAACATTCACCTGTTTCTCCAATTCAAAGATTCTTATGTTCACAACACCACCATAAAGGTTTCATTTTCTACCGCTGGTCCTTAACAAACAAATTGAAGAAGGCAGAGAATGTTACTATTGCTGGAAAAGCTATTTTTAAAATGTGTGTGTCCCTTTTTGTAAACTAGTCTTCCAACTCAACATTTTAACATAATTCTAGCCTTGTCACCTTGAACAAATATTACTGTAATTTCTCCATCCAGGTCTCTGTTCGTTGTGTTGGACAGTCTTAATAATTCAGATGGAGCTATTGGCGCTGCCGCACAGGGTTGGTTGATACGAGCGCTGTCACTTAATGATGTTGCACGAATTCTGGAACCCATCCTTCTGCTTCTGCTTCATCCCAGGACACAGCGTACCTCTATTCACTGTGTCAAGCAGAAAAATTCAGCAGGTAAGATTTCATTTAAGAAGATTCCTTTTCCTTCAGGTGAAAGGTCCACCTAGTCCAGCATTTGGTCTCCCAACAGATGCCCCTGGAGAGCCCTCGAACCATACATGAAAACACATCCCCCTCCCCCCCACACACGGCAATGCTATATTTAATCCTGGAGGTTTCTTTAGCCATTAAGACTAGCAGGAAGTGATAAGACTTGGCCTTCCATGAATGCTTCCAATTCCCTTTTCAATGTGGTAGCTATCACTACATTTTTTTGGCCATGAATTCCATAAATTACATGTTGTGGGCAGTATATTTCTTTTGTATTTCCTAAAACCATTCCTAGTCCTTTTCATGGGCTGATCCATCCTGTAGTAGTATGGGAGAAGGAAGGGGGAAAATATTTGTTAGGCATGTCACCTTTTTGTCTAAACAGAAACCCCAAGCATAGAAAATGTTGGCCTCTACAGGGTTGAAGTCTAAATTTGCCGTCTGTGTAGTACACCTTGACTTAGTTGCGCCTTGGCTTTTACCTGTAACAGGTGCCGTGTGTGTGTGTGTGTGTGTGTGTGTGTGTGTGTGTGTGTGTTATCCTCCCTTCATATCAACACACAGAACTCAGTATCTAGGGGAGAGTCTCAGACATTTAATTCTTTTTTTTTTTACTAATAAAAATTGTTTGGCATTTCAAAAGAAGAAATAAACAATATTAGTCAGTAACATAGTAGACAAGCATATGAAGGTCATACATAAACAAGATAGTGCAGAATCCAAGGCATTGATAAAAAGGGTTGAGGTTAAATTTTTAGTTACCTGGATGTAAGCAGTGATCCTCTCAGAAGGAGAGCACAAAGCAATAGCCAAGCAATGGCAATATTTATATCCAAATTTCCTGTGAAGACTTAAGGTTTACTATAAAGGTAAAGGTACCCCTGCCCGTACGGGCCAGTCGTGTCCGACTCTAGGGTTGTGCGCCCATCTCACTTAAGAGGCCGGGGGCCAGCGCTATCCGGAGACACTTCCGGGTCACGTGGCCAGCGTGACGAAGCTGCTCTGGTGAGCCAGCACCAGCGCAGCACACGGAAACGCCGTTTACCTTCCCGCTATAAAGCGGTACCTATTTATCTACTTGCACTTAAGGGTGCTTTTGAACTGCTAGGTGGACAGGAGCTGGGACCGAACGACGGGAGCTCACCCCGCCGCGGGGATTCGAACCGCTGACCATGTGATCGGCAAGTCCTAGGCACTGAGGTTTTACCCACAGCGCCACCCACGTCCCTCTAAGGTTTACTATACATTAATATAATTAATTGTTATCTGACCCAATTACTAGAGAGAAATAAACTATTTTAAAAGAGAGGCTATAAATCCCCAAGGATATCTGGCTACATTAAAGAAATGCAATAAATCGCAGCATTTAAATCCCAGCATTAGTATGTCTGATCATAGTCTAAACAATATTATAACTTTTGGACATAGCAAAATACCTGGTGTGTGTCTGAGCATACTAAGAGTTGTCATTTAGAGAATTTATTTCAGCTTTGCTGTCTTTCTGAAAACAATATTTCCTGGCTAATTGGGTACAATTAGTAATTTGTAGCTTTTATGATAGGTGTTGTCCAGCTTAGTTATTGTTCTAGGGAACAATTTAAAGGTTTGTTGTTTTAAGATAGGGAAAGGACAAACCAGAGGATCAGTATGTGAGCATGGCTTGTCTCTCATGACTTGATGTGCATATGAGCATCACAAAGATACAAAGGATGCCATCATTTCCAATGTAAGAAGTCCAGTTTGTTAAAGATAATAATCTACAAATACTAGCCAATACGTGCTAATTTTTATTTGCTGTATTTATAAATGGCTGCCCAAGAACATTGGACTCTGGGTGGCTTGCAAATAAAATGATAAAATATCATTATAAAATAGGTTTGGAGTATCAACAGTTTCAGGCCAAAAGAAGAATAAAATCAGACACCTAAAACTATACAGCAGGTAGACATTGCTTCAAAACATAGGTCCCTTAACAACAGTCTATTGTGAACACATGGCACAGTTGCAAAGAGGGTCACCCGTTGTCTTCAGATACTGGGACGAGAAAGCAGCTGCTGTTTGAAGACTGCACCTTCACTACTGAATGGGTGGTCACTTTTTTAGAAAGGCAATTTTGCTTTCTTTCAGAAGACATGCGTTTCTGGTACAAAAAGAAAAAAGTCCCTTTCCAGAAGTCCTTGGGGCGTTCGGAAAGCAGCTCTGAAGAAAGTTTGCCACTGAGCCAGTTTACAACTGTGGACAGGGAAGCCATTTGGGCTGAAGTTGAAAAAGACCCAGAAAAATGCCTGCTTAAACATGAACTGGCTGTAAATGATCATTATCGGTGTGCAGAAGCTTCGCGATACGTAGACGAGGAGGATAATAGTGAACACACAGAGTCTGCTGATACCAGCACTGGACCTACGGATAGTGATAATACATCATCCTTTTCTCCTTCTCTGGACCAGCAGGATATGAGCAATGACGAGAACTACAGTGGCTCGACAGACGACAAAGAAAGCATGAAGCTCGTTGGTTCTTCTAATGTTTATCCTCCTGAAAGTTCCAAATCCAGCACCATGCTCAATCTGGTACGCGCAGATTCTGAGAAAACTCAAGCATCGGAGTCTCTCTCAAGCGATGACGAGGTGGATTTGGAGCTTCAAGCCCTTACCACCGCTAGGTTGCTAAAACAGCAGAAGGAAAAACAGGAAATGGCCGAGGCTCTGTTTAAGCACATTCTTTTGTATCTGCAGCCATATGATTCCAAAAGGGTCCTATATGCTTTTTCTGTACTTGAGGCAGTACTCAAAACAAACCCTAGGGAGTTTATTGAAGCTGTAGCCAGCACTAGCATGGATACTAGCTCCACAGCTCATCTGAATCTCATCTACAATCTTCTAGCCCGCCACCAGGAAGCTCTGGTGGGACAGAGCTTCTACGGAAAGCTTCAGACTCAGTCACCAACCGTGTGTCCCCATTCACTGTTAATAGAGTTGCTGACATACCTGTGTCTGAGTTTCCTGCGCTCTTATTACCCTTGTTACTTAAAAGTGACTCACAAAGATGTGCTTGGCAATAGGGATGTCCAGGTCAAAAGTGTCGAAGTCTTGATAAGAATGATGACGCAGCTGGCTACAATGGCCAAATCATCAGAGAGCAGGAACACAGAATTTATACGCAACTTGCTTGGCAGATGCAAAGTTCAAGAATTTGTCCTTCTTTCTCTATCCGCTTCTATGTATGTAAGTCAGAAGTGCTATGGACATACAATGGCCGGTAAGACTAATGGGTTAAGTGAAGAGTGCATCCTCGAGGAAAGCCTAATCAACTTTGGTCCTGATCAGATTTGGAGCGAGCACCCGTTGCAGATTGAGCTGCTTAAACTTCTGCAAGTTTTGATAGTCTTGGAGCATCACCTTGGGCAGACTCAGGAGGAGGTGGAAAATCAGCCAGGCCTATCTAAGGAATGGCAAAAGTCACTTAACTTCCAGGAGGCCATTAGTGCAATGCAGTATGTGCATCCACACCCTATAACCTCGCAGGGATTATTTGTGTCTGCCGTAGTCCGAGGCTTGCAGCCCGAGTATGGCTATGGCATGCATCCAGCTTGGGTGGGCTTGGTTGCGTATTCCTTGCCATTCTTTGGGAGATCTTTAGGTTGGACAGTGGCACCGTTTATTGTACAGATATGCAAGAACCTGGACGAACTTGTCAAACAGTATGAATATGAAACTCTGAAAGTGTCACCAAAGTCATCTGTAAGGTAAGAGAATGTTGTTCATAAAATCTGGCTTTTTCATGTTTAGCTAATTTAGCTGTTGGTCAGTATGGCTCATTTGCTATTTGTAAGTTTCCTTAAATTATTTGTTTGGTTTCTTGGGGAAGGGAAGGATGTAGGAACATAAGAAACTACATTTATATCAGGTCCGACTCTTGACTTTCTAGCCCAGTATTATCTACTGTGGCTCGCAGCAGCTCTTAGGTCTCTGGAAAGAGGTGTTTCCCAGCCTCAGCTATCTGACCCTTTTAATTGGAGGTGTCTGGGGTTGAAATGGGCAGCTGATCTTCTGCATGTAACATACGTAATTTCACTGAGCTATGCAGGCAAGACTTGTTTCAGCTTCTCAGTTCCACCAGTAGGGGAAATGTCCCACTCAATTCTTGTGGTGTCTCAATCAGAACAGGCTTTTCCCTGCCACATTTTCACCATCTTGCAAAGTTTGTCTGGTATTCCCCCCGCCCAAAAACCACTGTTGTTGTCCCCTCCCATCCAGGACAGATAATCTACACACAGCTCTCTCTTTGCTTTTATGAGTTAGCCAGTGGGCAAACTCTCCCTAGATAGCAAAGCATCAGCAGATAACTGGCTGGGTGGATTAAAAGCATAGCGTGCAAAGGAAAGGTTCTAGCTTAATGGAAGTGAATGCGGGCTATCCCCTAATTTCTTTACAAGACTGAAACAACCAACTGAATTGTTAACTTTCTCCCCAAAGCATGAATTCTAAAAGGGAAAACATCACACCAGATTATCCTCTTACCCTTTTGGAAGGACTAACCACTATTGGCCATTTTTGTCTTTTGGATCATCCAAATCAAACCAAAAAGGTAATGATGTTGTTGTTTTTCTTACTTTCTTTTGCTGTCTAATATATACTTTTGACAGGTGATGTTTCCAGTTATTAAAGAATATCCATTCAAACTATGTTGAACTTTAAGGGTGTTACTGGATTGAAACCATGACAGCCTCATATTAGGAAAAGATGGAATAGTGAAATCAAGATAAGCCACAGTTAGAAATTTCCTTATGTGACTGTGAAAATGTTCTGCTGTATCAATTTCATGATTTCAAAGATAACTACTTTGAGTCTGTGATTTAAAATGCAGCCAGGGGAACAGCGGGTATTTTAGTTTAAAGTATGTTTATATAGTCTATGCCTCAATATACTATGAGATGTGAAATGTGGCCAGACATTTTTTAAAAAAAATTGAAATCCCAGATAGGATTTTCTTTAAAATATCAAGTGAATCTGCACCCGATTTATTAGAGGTGATATTGAAAATCTATCCTGCCAACACATTTCATTTTCCACTTTATTTTTAAATCTGATTGCAAAGCCAAGATAGCTATCCATTATTAAGGTAGTAATACTGCTGAAACAAATTCTGATTTGGAACCCTTTTTTTGCAAATTATAGGAAGTGGTATGTAGTGCAATTGTTTGTAGCCCTATATATGCATAAACAAGGCTAAGCAAAAAATTTGGAATGAATTTTACAATGTGGTAAAACAGGGTCTGATTTATAATGTCATTATTGCAAAGAACACCCTTGCTTATTTTTTATATTGCTTAGGATTTTGAATGTGTTGTTTCTTTCCTGCATATCAATAGTGTGGGTGATCTCCAGTGTTGGTCATATTTGGATTTAATGGGTTATTTATTTATTTTTGTATTCCCAGTCACCGTGGAATGTTGACCCTATAAACCTAAGAAATGCCAGGAATGCCATTTTGGAAGAGTTTCCTCGTATCATTAACACCATGTCTCTCCTTTGGGGTGTCATAAAAAAGGAAGATTCTCAAAAAAGACCAGCTGACTTCCTTGGAACAAAAGGCTCTTCTTCGGTTTACTTTAAGGCAACCAAAGTAAGCTTTATTAAGCCTGGGTGATCTGTGGGCAGGTGCACCACAGCTGGGAAAACCTTGTCCACATTTTTCTGTTAGGAAGTTGCTTAGGTTAATAGGCATTTTTGGAAGTGATTGGCAATGCTTCTGCAGCAAGCCATAGAGATAAAGTTCAGGTGCCTACACCATTGAATATCTGCAGATGTAGTCAACCACTTTAAATACATCTCTATTTGTCAGAGAGTCACACCAAATACAGAGGAGGCTTTTATCCTTAATCTTCATTGCTGGTGTCGACCCAGGATGTGGCATTGTGTAGGATCTGTCATCATAGGGGCTCTGCCTTGTAGGGCCCTGCTGCCCCAATGGCACTGCAGACTATTGACAGGCAGCCACCAGCAATGTCTGGTGTAAGGCCCCCAAATGAGGTGGATGGAGGGTGGACTAGCCATGGATCCACTGAACAGTAGCCAGAGACAGGCCTAATGTAAGCCTCAAACTAGTAACCCCCCCCCCACACACACATCCCATCCACTCTGGCCAATGTGAATGCCAGAGTTTCAGATTTGTACATAAGAAAAGGCTTGCTGGATCACACCAAAAGCCCATCAAGTTCAGCATCCTGTTCTTGCAGTCACCAGCCAAGTGCCTGTGGAAAGCCAGTAAGCAGCACCCAAACGCAACATCACTCTTACTTGTGCTTCCCAGCAACTGGTAGTCACTGATAGCCTTTTTGATAGCGATAGCTCTCCCACTATGCTTATCCTCACAGCTCCCTTGCTGGGAGTTAGGATTCCTCCCTGAGCAAACAAGCCTTCAGGAAATCGCCTTGGTATAAAGCACATTTTGCATGCACGCAACACGGTTATGGACTGTGTTTTCTCAACAGCAACTGTAATGTTCATTTTCAGAAGCAACTTCCAGGTACCACATGGAAAAACTGCTGCATGATAAATTCTTGCTTATAATGAGAAATACATGCATAATGGGAATTTAGACTCTTTCCCCCCCAGTATGAGAACAAAAAGTGTGATTTAAAAATAGTGAGCTGCTTACGACATTTTATCAGGGCACCTGTCTGTAGGAAACCAAATTCCATCCAAACCCATTCTAGAAGAAATGTTTGTTTTCTTTTTTATAGACATTGAAGAATAAAATCCTTGACTTCTTGAATCCCCTCACTGGGCAGCTTGGGGTGCAACTTATAGCTGCAGTAGCAGCAGTGTGGAGCAGCAAAAAATCTCACAGGCATCAAAACAAAACAAAGGTAAAGGAGAAGAAGAAATCACAAATGTGGTGTGATAAATAGTTCATTCCCCTGCCCAATGATAAGGGAAAACTTCAAAACATCTAGAGGGTACCAGGTTGGCAAAGACTACTTCAAAGCATTTGCCGGACCCCCCCTCCCCACGCACGCAGTATGCCTGGTTTCTTGTTTTTCCTGTGTCTGAACACCACAGTTTCAGCTCCTGTGCATGCTTGTAGAATAGAACCAGATATTTCTGAAAAGGCATGTTACAAATCAATTTACAAGGGGTGGTCCTTGATGTATGTTTTTGTTTCAGATTCCTCCCGCAGCTAGTGCATCTCAGCTTATACTTCTTGATCTAGTTTGTGCCCTAAATACTCTGAAGACAGACACTATATTGCAGCTTGTAAAAGAAGTTGTAAAGAAACCATCCCAAATCAAAGGTGAAGAGGTAGGTGTCGTTTTTACTCTGTCTATAATCTCTGTTACTCACAAATTAGGAAGTTTCAATTGCTCATCAGCCTACTAATTCCTTAAGTTGATTAGTTCTTTAATGAAGAAGTTAGTGAGAGGATAAAATGAGCTGAAAGGTGGGAATAGACCAGGAGCTCTTGGTTTTTGCCTCATCACTATTTAAAGGATAGTGAGCAGCATACAGAATTGATTAGCATTCAGATTTGGTCAGTCACATAGTAACTTGAGGGTTATCCAAGACAGTAAACAAGAGGGTATATATCTGGGATAGCATGGCTAATTTGGGATCTCTATTCAAACCCAAGTGTCTTTCAAGGAACTGCAGGTGTCCCTGGTTTTTGTAAACAACTTGTAGGAAATTTGAAATTACAGTTTTATTTCTACAAAACCACTACGTAAACAAGTTTACTTAGAAGCAAGTCATCACTGAAATAATTTGTAGATTATTTTGCCTGTAATATGTTTCAAATTTGCATTATTGTGTTTTCTCTGTAATTTGGTAATAGGGTTTTCTCTTTCTTTCCAGAAATCTTCTCTAGTGGATATCCCAGTGCTCCAGTTCTGCTATGCTTTCATACAAAGGTAAATGAGCTTCTAGGCTGTTATACATTTCTACTTCTTTTTGAATCCAGTAACTACAAACATTAGGTGGGACGCGGGTGGCGCTGTGGTCTAAACCACTGAGCCTTGGGCTTGCCGATCAGAAGGTTGGCGGTTCAAATCTCCACGACGGGGTGAGCTTCTGTTGCTTGGTCCCATCTCCTGCCAACCTAGCAGTTTGAAAGCACATCAAAGTGCAAGTAGATAAATAGGTACCGCTCAGGCGGGAAGGTAAACGGTGTTTCCGTGCGCTGCTCTGGTTCACCAGAAGCAGCTTAGTCATGCTGGCCACATGACCCAGAAGCTGTACACCGGCTCCCTCAGCCAGTAAAGCGAGATGAGCGCCGCAACCCCAGAGTCATCCACAACTGGACCTAATGGTCAGGGGTCCCTTTACCTTTAACTATAAACATTAATGCATTTGCTTTCTATTCTTTCTTTTCTTTTTTTAATTGCACAGCATGCTTACAGTGATTTTTTTTGGTCCTGATGCTGAGAACTATAGAACTACTTTGTTCAAATAGCATGAGCTGCAAAAGAGTTAATACAAATAGCTCCCAAGTGCCCTATTGCTGCAGTAAGATATTGTGAGGCATGGTAGCAACTTAATTCATTTTACCAGAGGTAGCAAATGCGTTGCAGAAACAGTAAGAATGATTAACTATCTAATTAACAAGCTAGTCAAAGTGTGCACCACTACAAGATTTGCTGTGGTTTTCAGTTGAAGGCTCCTGGTCAAAAGTCATCCAAAAATGCAAAATAGAATGAGAAGGTAGCTCCAAACCTGCAAGCTGTAGCATTTAGGAGAGAGGCTCTTTGGTGAGAGAAGGAAAAACACCATGTAGGTTGAAGGATTGTGAAAAGGACACAAGATCAGGATAGAAAGATAAGGAGTAGCACATCTTTGTTTTCATTGTAAAGACTGCTTTCATTTCAGATTATTTCCAACACTGAGGTCATTGGTTCTTTCTGTCTTGTTTCACCTCTGAAGAATGTACTACTCATTTAAATGAATACTTAATTTATGACGACAGTCTCCAGATTCTGGATTGTCTATTCTTTTCATCTTCATTGTAACCTGAGCTCCTTCAACTTCATTATCATAACTGGGTCATAAATATTGTTGAGGCCAGGAAGAGGAATCTTGACACCATTTGGTACCTGGCTGAGAGAGAGGTTGTAAATCTTTCCCCTCCCTTTGTCATCCTAATTGCCCAAACTAACGGTGTCACCCTCTAAACAGGGAAAATACGCTCTTTAAAAGAAAAATATTAATTCTGTAGTGTCCCATATGGTGGAATTTATTAAAACATTTGGAACACTTCAAAACTTAGGCCATCCAGCCCTCTCTCTTAATAAAGTAAAATAAAAGATTAATTTCTCCTGAGGTACAAAGTTCCCAGTTTTGACAGCAAGGCAGTGTCAACTTTCCAACAATAAAACTGTAAAAGAATGACCCCCTGTGCTCAAGAATTTAAGGAACCATAAAAACTCCTTAAACTAATAGAACATAAAAGAAGGGAGATTGACTCACTAGAAATTAATAGGACAATGATCAACATCCTGTTCCCAAAACAATGTTTTTACAAATTTGAAGGGATAAACCCAAGGCTACTAGCAAACAGATGCAGGAAAAAATCACTCAAAACAAAAATACATTGCCGCACCCAGAAGGATGGCAATGTAACATTCTCCTCTAAAGAAGTAATCTCAGAATTTGTTGAATTGTACTCAAATATATACAGAACTTGCCCAAACAAAGAATTAAAACTCACAGAACTTGCCCAAACAGGGAATTAAAAATTTCCTGGCAGGATTGCCCTTGGCAACCTTATTAACAGCAGAGGAACAAGAATACATGGACAGCTTTATTACCCCAGAGGAAATAGAGACTGTCTTCAAAGACCTAAAACAACACAAAGCCGCTTGCCCAGATGGCTTTACAGCAGAATTCAACAAGAAATTCAAAGAAACCCTGATGCCCCACATGACTAGCCTGTTTAATGACATCATAAAGGGGCCCCCATTCCTAAAACCTGGTGCTCCTCCTTCAAAATAGACCTCTATCTCAAAGCCGTTCAAAGACATCCACAAAGTAGAATCATACCGCCCATGTGATACTGACACAAAAACGTCCCCTAACAATGATGTATCAAACTGAATGTAACTGACGAAGCATTCAACGTTTTGAAAACTGAATGTACATTTGTTAGTCATAAAAAAATATTTTAATAAAAACACAAAAAAGAATGCTTGGCCCACATCCTTTTGCTCCCGGGCCTTGTGGATCACTATTGCTTCCTGAAACCAAACTTTGCTTCACACTGTTGTTGGGTCTGCTCCCTCTGCACAGAGCTTAGAAAATAAGTCCAAAAAGGTCATAATTAACAATGATTTCAGTCCAATCTTGGACACCTACATGATTGTGTGGAGGATTGTAAGATGTCTGGATAGGGGACTTATGCAATTCATATGATAGGCACAGTATTGATGCACAATAAATGCTGGCTAGGAGGATGACCCTTTCTTGGCTTTAGTTTGGCATTGCTTTATTTTTCTTTGTACATGTTGACATATTGCATGAGTGCAACAAACATGTATCACACAGATACAATTTTCAATCAGCTAGCAGTCATTATGTGTTTGCAACAATCTCATTTACATATTCTGTGTGCAAAACTCATGGTCCTTTTGGTGTGATTCAGTGCCCTTAGGGTCAGTAGTGCTCTTACGGCCAATGAAACAATTTTTAAAAAATTATTTCCTAAATCACCTAGTGTATAGCTGAAGGCAGTGTTCGTTTGTCATTGTAAATGTCCCAGAAATGTATTCACTTAGGGATTCTTTTATTCCTCACTTCACCATGAAGGCTCTGAAGTAAGTTAGAGCACTTGTGTATTCACTGCTGTCTCAACGAATTGCATAAATTGCCTGACAGCAAGAATATGATTAATGGTTAATCTTCAACATGAAACTGAACAAAATAGCCTTTCGTGTAAGCCCCTATCTGATACTTGCAGTGTGCATGGTTTCAGTATTTTTCAGCACTGGAACTGATGGCTTTGTGTGTGTTTTTTGTTTTCCCTCAGACTTCCTGTCATAGCCTTGCAGGAGAACTTCCAGTCGTTGTTAGGAGTATTGAAGGAATCTGTGCAGCTGAATTTGGCACCACCTGGTTATTTCTTGCTTCTCAGGTACGGCAGCAGCAGTTGTTTTTGCACACTACAATTGTAGCACACTCATAGTGTACACTAGTAGTGTAATGGTACACTAACTTGGGCTTATTCTTCTGCAGCACTCTGAATGATTTTGTGACTAGAACTCCAAACCAGGAAAACAAGAAGGATCAGAAAGACCTGCAGGTACTCCATAGCATGTTTTCAGTTCATACATGTAGATCTTGATTTCTCCCTGCTCCCCCATGTCATGCACCAAACTTGACTACTTAATGGAAGATATATGCTTAACAGTCCCAAACCACTAGCTTGTTGTGAAAAACGGGTTCTAAATTCAATCCATATAAATTGACTGCATCAGCAGGGTCTTCCACTGAAGCAGGTACTAAGACAAAAGGGGAAAACCTTTGTTTTAGCAGGATCTTGCTACCTGTGAGGTACAAATTAGGGACTTCAAAGCACTAAGTCATGTGATGTCAGCTGACTGGCAGATGGGCAGCCCCACCCACCTGCCAAATTTTACCAATGAGGCAGATCCTGCTAAAGATCTGGCCCATGGTTTCAAAACGGTTCTGCTTCTGTGAGGCAGAACTGGGGGCTTTGGGGGATGATAAATCAAAGGTCCATACCTACCAGACTTGCTGTAAGTGAGGGCTTCGGTTTTCCATTGGAAGATTCCTGAGCAAAAATAGCAACAATCAAAAACATAATGAAATAGTAAACACCATAAGAAAAATCTAGCCTCTCTAAGGCCTCTTAGCAAACAGACAAGCTTGCCCAAGGAAATGCAGAAATCACAGACCTGTTCTCCCCCACTCCATAACACCAAGTCAGCACACCCTCATGAAAGATGCTGTTGGGAGAGGGAGGGAAACCAGTGTAAGCTAAAAGATGTAAGAAAACATTGAGAGAGTGCCCCCTGTTCCCAAAGTCTCTCTCTTCTTTGTAATAGAAACCCCCCTTTCATTTCGGATCTCAAACCACATTCTGGTTCTCTCTGGTACCCCTGAACAATTTTACTTCTCATTAATAATTAGTCCTTCATTAATTTATGACTTGTAGCAAGATACTCACCTTCTTTGTTTCTTTTCCTTCACTTTCATCCTTAAATATTTCAGCTTTCCTTATCACAACTAAGTCATAAATTGTGCCAAAATCTGGATGAAGAACATTGAAACCAACTGGTTTCTAATTAAGATCACGTGGCAAACCACGTATCCCGAAGTATTTTTGTCCCATCCACCCTGAAATCACATAGCAACATCTCACAAAAAAAAAAAAAGAAGAAGGGGGAGATGATGGGAAGTTCTGCTTCTGCACATGAGTTTGGCAAACCGCCCTAGAATGTTCAGTTCACATTGAGTTCATGAAACATCGTACCCTGACCTGTTCTTAATGCATGGTTGACCACATCTACGGAATGCGATTGTTATGTTCTTTTAAGTCATGCTATATCAATCACTAGTAATAGTTTATTAAGGAGGTTTTCATACCTGTCTAACCATGTGTTCCCTTTCCCAACCTTTAATCTATTGATGATTAATGCCCTTGCATTGTATTTGTGTTAAGCAATCAGCAACAAGCACATATGTGGCAATGCTGTAATATTCAATAAAAGGGACTCTCCGAGACATGCTCGGGAGATGCCTCCCATATGACACTTGTCATTCGTCTGTCGTTTATTTCAACCCAACAGAGCTCTTCCTTCTGTACTTTACCCTTGAACCCAGAAAATAAGTCCAAAAAGAACATAGCCAACATGTAGTTATAGATCTACAATATGTCCAACAGAACTTTTAGGATGGCTTTTTAATAGAAAAATGAAAATTTCATTATTCTAATGGGCCAATAGGCATGTCACAAATGCCTTGCACCTCACATCACACATTAGCCACACTGAACCTCCAGCAAGAGGTTCAGTATTTGGTGGGGAGGGGGAATGACTCTGTAGCATGCACTGCCTTCACAGAATTCAAATGGAGTAAAGTGATATTTTGGTTTGCCACTTGTCTCCCTTCTCACAATAAAACAAATATTACTTCCATAAGACAAAATGCCCTGAGTGATGTCTATATGCATGAATCACTCGTCTCTCTTACTCTGCTTTCCCTTTCAGGAGGTAACCCAGAAAATATTGGAAGCCGTCGGGAATGTTGCTGGTTCTTCACTAGAACAAACTAGCTGGCTGAGCAGGAATCTGGAGGTGAAAGCTCAGCCTCAGGTTGCTTTAGATGAGCCCATGGCTGAAGATGATTTCTGCGGTAAGAAAAATGGAGACAGTTCTGTGGGCTAGCTGTTGTTTTATACAAGCATTTTAGTCCCACAGGTCTGCTTAAGGTGGAGGGAAGAAGTTGGATCAGGCAATTATAAAACACTGGCCATATAAGGAATGTTTAGGTTTCACACAATGCTCTTCCACCAGCTTCCATTTTGGAGCACAAATTCATTTAGCTAGGTAACTGATAATATAGAACTGGAGAGGAGAAACAGCAGAGCTTTTCCATCACATCTGCTGAGACCAGTTGCCTTTAGCTCTTCCCCAGTTGTTCCCTAGAGACATTCATTCAGTCAAGTTACTTGAACTATTTCCGTCCCACATGGTTACTGTAAGATATGTGACTTTGAGAAGTAGTACCTGAGATTCCCCCTCCTCTCTCCCCATTCATTTTTCCATGTGTGTCTCATGCCTTTGGGACTGTGAGCTTGAAGGCAGGGGCTGTCTTATTACTAATCTTTGTAAGCCCCTCTGGAACCCTATTTTTGGCTTAAGGTGGGGCAGAGATGCTTCAAATATGCCTTTTCATTTCTGTCTGCCCCTTGAGTACTGACCACAGCACACAGACTCTTTAGAAGGTAGATAATAGAAAAAAGGAAACAGTAAAAGTCATTAGGTTAGCAAAGCTGGAGAGGTGTGTGTGTGACTTTTAAGATAAATTAGTTATAGAATCAGAAGATAAATGGATTGATATTCCCAAGTCAGACTGAAACACTTTAAGAGGCGAAGTCTCCTCAGAATTGTGCAAGCATTTGATCACACAAATATCCAGCAACTTTCTTCCTTCCGTTATAGAGCTTCTCTTTTAAATAATTTACTTGATTTATCAGCTACTCTTCAGCAAAAATATGTGACTTGCAAAAATAAAAACATAAAATGGATCGCTAAAAGGCCAATATAATTGAGAAGGTTTTCACTTGGTGCCAAAAAGAAAATGGGAATGGCAACGGCAGCTTCCCTTTAAAGGGCATTTTAAACTGCTAAATTCAGGGACTGGCAACACATTGCATTTTGTGTGCATAAATAAAGAGCCCCCAGCAGCTGGTTTTTCCATAAAGAAATGCAGCTTGGGGTCTTTGTAGTTCTAACTACACATTAAATGCTGATGTGTTTAAGGGGGGGAAGCAAAGCCGTGAGGTTGAACTTTAGAGCAGGAAAGCCATTGGGGACCCAGGGGTATTCCATCCTTTATTTGCTTTTAATGCCCCACACTGGGTTCTGAATGCTTGTTGCCTTCTGTTTGGTGAAGAACAAGCTGATTTGCTTGTTTTAAAGGCATGTGGCTAGACATTCAGACTAGATAAGTCTTGCCCAATGTCTTCAGAACAACTTTCTAACCATCGGTCTCCCACCCCCCCAAAAAACACCCACTACTAATGGGGAAAAGTTTAAGGGAGAGCATGAAAGAAAAAGAAAATGTTCCTTCTTCTACAGATACATCAACAGTACCTTCTTCAATGGTCTCTGCCTCTGCCCCATCCGTGTACAGTGTTCAGGCCCTCTCTATCCTTGCAGAGGTGAGTCCTGATTTCTTTTTACTCTGAGAGGGAAACCGCTCTATAGCCACTATCCTTCCTATATATATGTTCCATAAGTGAAAGCTCTGCCTGTTCACTGACCCTCCATTAACAGGCAGAGCTGCTTGAGCATACAGCGTTAAGCCAGCCATGGAGGAGGGAAAAGGGGATGCATCAGTTGCATTGCTAATGTTTTGGAAATCTATCTGAAGAAGTGTGCATGCACATGGAAGCTCATACCAATAACAATCTTAGTTGGTCTCTAAGGTGCTACTGGAAGGAATTTTTTTATTTTGTTTTGGAAATTTGACACTTCACAATTTTCAGGATTACTGTGAAATCAGAAGAGCTGTTCTTTTTTAAATGGAACGTTCTTTCTCCATAGGTTCTTGCTTCTCTGCTGGATATGGTTTACCGGAGTGATGAAAAAGAGAAAGCAGTGCCTTTGATCTCGCGTTTGCTGTATTATGTGTTTCCTTACTTACGCAATCACAGGTAAATAAATTTTTCCTTATATCACCTATATATAACTCATGCAATATACGCACCATACTTGGGGACCTAACTTGGGCAGATTCCTTGCTTCAAGGTCAAAGCTCTTCCAAGACTGTTATTTTGTAATCTTCATAGATCTGCCAAGCATTAAGTGATTGCTGCCTACTGCCAAGATAGCACACGTTTCCTTATTGAAACGAGTCGAGAGCATAGTAATTGTGATGCTTTTTTTCTGATGGTGGGGAAATGGATGCTTGACTGGCATGGAAGTATGTGGAAATTTGGGAGGGTACAATGAGAATTCAGGTTCAACTATGGAAACAGGTACTCCTCTCCAGTTGACAGTCCTGACTTACAAGATATGACTTGGCTTAAGGTATTGTATTGCTCCTTGAATACAAATCAGCAAAGCAGCAATCTTATTGCCAGAAGTTAGAAATGTCAAAAGAAGAACATAATAATTTATCAGCCATGATAGGGTTCCTCTGCTTGCTGGTGGTACTGACTCCAGATCTGAGCTTGGAAAAGATAACACATTAATTTTCCTTGCAACTAACATAATTTTTTTGTTCAATCAATAATTATCTTATTGAATATCAACAAGGTTAAAGTAGAATGTTGCTATGAAGTCTGTCAGTTTTGGGAGCATGTGAGTGACATACATATTTGGAAAGTAAGTGATTTGTCTGTTGTGTGTGTTTGTTTACAGTGCCTACAATCTTCCTAGCTTTCGTGCTAGTACACAGTTGCTCAGTTCTTTAAGTGGCTATGCTTATACCAAGCGCGCATGGAAGAAAGATGTCTTAGAACTATATATGGATCCAGCTTTCTTCCAGATGGATACTTCATGCATTCAGTAAGGTGTATGACTCGGGCAGTCTTGTTGTTGGCTTCTGAATGTACAAATGGATAAACTCCAGTAGATTACAATGAAGTTGTACTTTTAATTTGGAATCTCTCTAAAGTTGCTAATTTTCCAGTGATTTCACTCAGAAAAACATTGGTCTTTAGAAAAAGAGCAGGTTATCGTCACTGTGTTGAGAGAGTATTTTTAACTGAAACTTTGATTACAATACATCTGCATCTATTCTAATACATTATTTTAAAGATGTGCAAGGCATGGTAAAAAACTAAAGTCCCTCAGGACTGTTTCAATATCAATATGAAATTTTCTAAAGAGAAGTTAGACTGTCATGTGTAGGAAATTGTGATAAACTGTGCAGCTTGGAGTTGTCAGTGTCTGCATTCATCATAAACTAAGCACAAGATTTGCACAATTTTACTGCCCAGCACCTGGTTGACTTTGAAAGAAATGTCATCTTCCTTTGTGCTTGCTTCACACAAGGGGCTAGAGGAGTTAAACTTAAATTACACTAAACTTTACTTAATTGTTAAATTTCTTCAGTTGGCGAGCCATTATCGATCATCTTCTGACACATGAGAAAACTATGTTTAAAGATTTGATGAGTAAGTATTTTTTCATAATTATTATCCCATTACTTTTAATAGAAAGTTCAAATCAAGAAGAAAACAACCAATTAAACTTTTTATCAAGGCAGCAGCTGTGTTTATATATATAAAAACAACTTGATGTTAATAGCAATTCTGTTCTTGATTACAGCTATGCAGAGCAGTTCTTTAAAACTTTTTCCAAGTTTTGAGCAAAAGGCAATGTTGTTAAAGCGTCAGGCCTTTGCAGTTTTCAGTGGAGAAATTGATCAATATCACCTTTACCTTCCTTTAATACAAGGTGAGTGTTAAAGTTTGCATTGTTCACAGATGTTCAGTAAAAGATGTGAATGGAAAGAAGCATGCATACATATAGGCTCAGTTCATTTAACAACAACAAACCATTGTGTTACATAAACAATCCACAGACTCATATCCTCCTGCACTTCCTCTTTTACACCAAATCATATAAAATGGAAAGCAGAACTGCAAATCAGGATAAAACAGGTTTGAAATTCTGATTTGGAGGGCAATCACAAAGCATAGTTTGCCAGTTAAAATGCAACAACAAACTATGATCTGCCATGCAGGGAAGGGCATTGGAGCATGCAAGAAGGGGGACGTGGAGGGAAAATGAGCCTGATGCTTGCTTATGCAAAAGCCAAATTATGATTTGATATTACAGATGAATGGAGCCAAGTGAAGGTTCCAAGTTGGCAGTGAGGTGCATTGCTCACAGAATGAGGGTCTGTTGAGTTTTCTCTAAATCTGAGGGATGCAAATTCATCTTCTAATTTTAGAGAGAGAGCTCTATACCCTTCAGAATAGTCTGACTGGAGTGGAAATTGGAGACACTGTGTTGCAGCAGTTCCATCCCTATCTAGATAGGCAATCTCTGGAGGTGGTTCTGGGGGAATAGTCTTCCACCCCTTAGTAAGGGGTCAAGCATGTTTCTCCCTCGTCATATCTGCACGAAATCACTGAGTGAGGTCTTCTGGAGGTTTGGGATGAGCTGTCATCAATAAACCAGTGGCACCCATCTCTTAGTCCCATTTTCATCAAATCTGAGTAAAGCAGTGGAAGTACTAAATCAGTGCTTATATTTTCACTAATACACTGGATAAGGACCAATAAACCCAAGCTCAGTCCAGACAAAACAGAGGTAATGTGGATCAGTGATTCTTCTGCTCAAGGGTTTGTCCTATGTTAGACCGCCTTGCACACCCTGGAGGGACAAGCCTGCAGCTTAAGGATGATCCTTGGTCCATCACTAAAGGCACAAGTTGCTTCTGGAGCACAAGGTTCCTTCAACCTGCTTAGCCTGGTATACTAGCTATGACCCTAGCCTTGTGGCAAGACCGCCTGGGAGAATTTTACCTTTATGATTTCTATATAACCATGTATCCTAATGATGATTTCTATATATCCATGTATCCTAATGATGCTTAAATCACTAAGGCTTCAGTAGGGCTACAAGTGGCTAAATCTCAGGAATCCAAAGTCTACCTTTGCCCTATTTCTCTCTGGCCGGCTCTTGTGCTTGAAGGCAACAATAAATCTGATGTGTTGGCATTTTTCTATAGGGAATCTTCCCCAGACTGTTTCTCATGCTCGTGAGATGGGGGACAGGAAAGAGGAGTCTGCCACAGAATGCAATGTTCTAGCCCAGTAACAGATGGGGGGGGGGGGGGTTACTCAGGCTTCAACTGTCAAATAGGTTTCTTTTCCTCTTTATAGCTGAAAATTAGGGTAAACGGCATCATGATGCACAATATGGAAAAGCAGAAGTATTCTTTACATGGGCATAGGAAGGGCTCTTGCCCCGCTCATTGGCTTGATTTTGCTGCAATATAATAGCACTGTTTGTAATCAGGTATATAAACCCAATGCCCAAGGGACTCCGGGACCCAGGCTCTGGAAAATATTCCACTGGGTGTTTATTGCTCAGCCATAAACTTTGCCTTCTTTTTCGCCACTGCTGCGTCTGTCGATTCTTGGACACATTTTGAGTGGGCAACTGGTATTCCTTGTGGATTGCTTTCTGAAGACTCTTTTGTATTA
Organism: Podarcis pityusensis; assembly: GCF_964106645.2. Lineage (NCBI taxonomy): Eukaryota > Metazoa > Chordata > Lepidosauria > Squamata > Lacertidae > Podarcis > Podarcis pityusensis. The sequence goes on from NC_138027.1 coordinate 54,088,204, forward strand.
GTGCCGAATATGGCTGTCAGGTTACTAACTGGGACTGAGCATTATGATCATATTATGCAGTTTGACATTATTTTGCAACTGTAATTGTTATCCTAGTTCATAAGTGTAATAATTTTCCAATGGGTAAGAAGCTTGATCAGTCCCATGATGATATAACTAAGCCAGCCAGATACGTTTTAGCGCTCCTGATTCATTACAGTTCAGTACAAAAGTGTCTTAAATCTTTTTGTAAATTTTATTCTAGAGCGACTGACTGACAACCTGCGTGTTGGACAGACTTCTGTAGTAGCTGCCCAGATGTTTCTGTTCTTCAGGGTTCTTTTGCTAAGAATTTCCCCTCAGCACCTAACTTCATTATGGCCGATCATGGTGACAGAGCTGGTAAATGGTCCTTAGAAACAAGATGAGACAATAGCCTTCAAAATCTCAGGGGAACCTCCATTCTATAGTCCATACTTGGCCCCCCAGGTCTTGGCATTTGGCTTGCAAGCCCATTTGTAGGAAGCCATGGCCACCTACCCTGCAGCTGACATCATAAAAAGAGACCCCTGACCATTAGGTCCAGTTGTGGACAACTCTGGGGTTGCAGTGCTCATCTCGCTTTATTGGCTGAGGGAGCCGGTGTACAGCTTCCGGGTCATGTGGCCAGCATGACTAAGCCGCTTCTAGCGAACCAGGGCAGCGCACGGAAACGTCGTTTATCTTCCCGCTGGACCGGTACCTATTTATCTACTTGCACTGGCGTGCTTTCAAACTGCTAGGTTGGCAGGAGCAGGGACCGAGCAACAGGTGCTCACCCCTTCGCGGGGATTCGAACCGCCGACCTTCTGATCGGCAAGTCCTAGGCTCTGTGGTTTAACCCACAGCGCCACCCACATCCCTGATATCATACCTGACATCATACCTGGCATCATATCTGGGGCAAATAAGGATGGGGCTTGGCCTAAAGAGGCTTTGCACACCAAAACCCAGCACTAAGCAAAATGAACCTTCCCACATATCATTTCATGCTAGAGCAGATCAATCTACTTCACAGAACTCAATGCTAAGCAGTAAAGAAACATCATTTGAGGCCTTGCCCTTCTAGGAAGGTGCCTTATTTTAGCAGAAGCATAATAGATTCCTGTGTAGGTAGCTCTCTAGACCACCAGACTTGTAGACTCTAGGCCTTGAGGGGAAATGGAGTAGCCCAGTTAATCAGCAGTTCCTGATCAAGAGTAAAGTAAAGAGTTATTTGTTGAAGAATAAGAGTAACATTGCAGAAAAGAAAATTTATAGTGTAAGGTTTTACAATATCAGCTGATTTTCAATCCGAAAGCCGAAATTTTCACCAGGATTGAACCCTAAAGATAAGACCCTAATCTAAGTCCAAACGTAGCGCCAAATTTATAGATCCAAAAGCCAGCCCTCAAAGGGTTGTTTCCATTATATATATATGTCATTTTCATTATATCTTGCACTTCTCTTTCTTCTTACTTTAGTCAAACAACCCTAAATAGAATGGCTGAGGAAGCCGTTTTGCAATAAAGCACTAGCAAGCAAATTAAATAAGTTAATCGTCTCACTATTGAAAAAGTTAAAATGAATGACCCACATGAACAGACCTATAGCACTTTTATCGGGGGGGCAGATAAAAATCCAGTGCACCAGGCCAAAAGGTTTTCCCACTGCTGGTGTAATTAATAGGAAATTTCAGTAAACTGTTGACAGTTGAGCCTTGAGATAGTTCCTATATGCATAATGTAATGTAAAGCTAATATTGAATTGTATATATTAATACCTTGTTGGTTTCTTCTTTCAATTCTGCTACCCAGATTCAAGCATTTATACAGTTAGAGGAAGATTTAGCTGAAGAGGAGGAACCAGCAAAGTAAGAATTTTTTGCTGTACATAATAAACAGATGATCCTTGGTGAGACCATTCAGTGTGGCAGTTGTAGTTGCTTGCGACCTTGTGACCTGTTTCATAAGTCTGCTTGCTTTGGGAAAGAGCCATAGCTCAGTGGTAGAGTTCTTGCTGTCCTTGCAGAAGTCTGGTTCAGTCCCTAGCATCTCCAGTTAGAAGGATCAAATAGCAAATAATTGGGATGGGGGGGAGAGCACAATCTGCAGAGCCACTTTCAGCCTCAATATGCAATACTGGGCTAGATGGATTGTTAGTCTGACCCTGATGTGAGGTAATTTGTGTTCCCAGCTTTACACAAATAAAATAGGATGAGGATCATTGTAGGGAAGACAATGGGCTGGTCCACGAATGCATTTATATATATTTTTCCCTCAACATCTGATAACTCAGCACCTGATGACAGCTGACATGTGTGGCCAGACTAAATTGAAAAAGAAATGTACTTGAAATGACTTTGAGAGTTCTGTCTGTGTTACTAGACTGTGGTGGCTCATTCACAAATGCAGATCATAGTTTTTATATTGCAGTCACTTCAGGGAATGAACATTTGTCTCAAACCAGGCCAGTAATTTTAAGGGAGGAAAAGAGAAGCCAAAGCTTTCGGATACACAAAAGATTTGGTAGTGGAATAGCTCCTTATTTGGAAGTTGTATTTCTGAAAGCTGAAAAGTAAGATATGTGGGATAGAATAGTGATGTGCCCCTTTTTTGCTGGATGGGTTGGAATATTTGATAAAAGAGCAAATATCACATCATCAGAAATTTGAATGCTATAATGAATACTGCTATTGCCAATAAATTGTTCTGGCTTAGCATTTTATTTGAATATCATCTATTTGCTTACATGGGAGAAAGTCCTCGAGAAAACATTTGAGGCCATAGTGGACCTTTCCCTGTGGAGCATAACCTCTGGGGGCTCGATAACCACCTTCCAAAGTCTTTTCAGATGTAGCACATTTGTTTCATAAATAGCATTTCTAATAGCTGCTACCTCGCAGAAGCAAGCTGCAGGTTACACACAAAGTCCCAGCTCTCTCATTTTCCTTTTATGAAAAACAACTGTGATTTTGAGTAGGGAGCTCTTTGGCCTTTTCCTAGCGTGCCATTTTCCCCTTTTAAATCACCTCCCGCCTTTTTCCCATAAGAGGGCATCAGATCTATACGTATGCACCTGTTAGGCAGGGCTTCACCCAGGATATGGTAAGAAAGCACATGAAGCCACCAACTTGCTGAAGTTAAAACAGGTTTCTGGTAAGTGGCTGATGGGAGACCTCCTAGAAAAACCCCAGGGTCTCCCTGAGGTACATGATAGAAGAAAGGTGGGATATAACTGCAAGGATATAAATTTGTAAGTCATTTTTGGTTTGCCTCTTATTCAGCATTTACCTTTTCTTTAAAAATCCAAGAGTAAATATAGCTAGCTATGTATGTGTTTCATTCGTTAATTTTCATATTTATTAATTTCACAGGCACAACAGTAAAATAAGTAAACAGAAAACATCAGAGGGCAATGGCCCATTGCTTGGTGACATACAGCAGAATGAGCTCTCCTTGTATTTATCAGCCTGCAAATTCTTGGACACTGCACTTTCTTTCCCACCTGACAAGATGCAATTGTTTCAGATGTAAGCATGCTTATTTTTATTCCTATGACAGTCAGATAGTGCAGCATGTTGAGAAATGAGAGCATGTGAAGGTCATCAGGCAGCCCTTGTACATCCCTTTGCTGCATTTTTCCCCTGGCCCTTTTTCTGTTTGTGAGCCATCCATACGCAGGGAGGCCAGATTGTATCCTGCTTTCCTAGTGCCGCATTGCCACCTGGAGACTTCACATTTTCAGTAAGCCTTTCTTCTCTTTGCTGCATAGATTTGTTTGACTCCTGGAGATTGATGGTTTCTGTGTTTCACTTATTGATTTTGTTTAGTTTCTTTGGGTACCTCCCTTTTGGTGGCTGTATGTGATAACTGAGTACACTCTTCATCTGCAAGATGCAAAGCAGTCCTGCGGGTTTTTTGTTATTATTTTTTAATTCATAAGTAGAAAATGTGCTGGGTGCCTTTTTGCCTTTGTGGTGTGATAGTTTAGTTTATGGTGCTGCAATAAGAATAGGCACCCCACTAATGTCCTCTGCGCAGTTCACTGCCAAACCTACATTAGTTGCTCCCACCCTGATGGCATGAAGGAAGAGAGATGGCGCTGTCCATTGGTCATGTGTGTTGAACCGAAACGAGTTGAATGATTGTGCCCAGTAGCCTGTTGGATGATTGTGTGCTGTCAGAAGTTCAGCAAAGTGATTCAATTTCCCACAGCAGCCAAAGTGTAACAGAGGTTGTTTTACTTAATAAATACAAAACACACTATACAGTTACTTCAAGAAGGCTTCTCTCTCTGAGCCCAGAGAAGGTTTTCAGCTTTCAGAGTCCTTGCTTAAAGTTCTCAGCAAGTCCAAGGCCACCAAACTCCTGCAACTTCAGTCTTCTGTCTCTTCTCCACAATATTTCTCCATGCAGAATGCTTCTGATATAGGCCAGAACTGCATGCTAAGGCTGCACAGCACAAAGACTAAGACAGTCACAAGTTGTCTGTAGCTGCATCCTGGGGGAAAAGAACACATTTTTTACCAATTTATGGAGGATTAACTCATTCCTTAACCAGAAATAGGTTTTCACCACAGTGGAATAGACATTTACACTTGTCACATATAAGGACTGTATAGAGAACCTCACAATTTTCTACATGAGAAGGGCTTCTTGTTTTCTTAAGTGAAAGGGCCATAAAGAACAGTGGTGAACTGGCATAACTTCATTGACGTTTTCCCCATAGAATGGGGGGGGGGGACTAACCTTTTTCAACCTGTGGGCTGTTTTAACGGTCATTCACCCCTCTGAGAACCATGTGTCAGTGGCAAACATGACCAATGCAAGTGTGGGAGTGCGCACACATGCATACTACAGAACACATGGACCCTCACCAGACATGCAGTCACACAGCTCATGCTCACTTTCTCATATGTGCACTCACACACACATCAGCATTGCCAGCCCTTCCTCCCAGAGCACACAGGTGGTTACAAACACTGCCTTTTACTGTGCACAAAAGGATCTGTGCAAAGTAAAAAGGCAGCATATCCCATCCATTGCTGGGATGAGGGGAAATACTGCATTTTACTCTTGAAAGAGCAGCCAGAGGGATCTTATTTCCTGAGATCAAGAGATAAAGTACTCTGGCTGGTCTGTAGAGATTGCCGTCTAAAGATCAGGGAGAATACTTTATCTCAATCAAATCAGCAGATAAGCCTGTAGGGGCGGACAGGCCATTTCCCATAGCTGGGCAGCTGCATCCAGACTGCAGGTTAAGCACTCTTGCAGAAAACAAATGAGGCCTGCTATATCAAAGTAACTACTGCAGTCTCAAACTAGATTTTGCACATTGGTGCTTCATTTCAGTGTTTGAAACCAATCGAAACATTAGTGTTGTCCTTGTAGTACTGTAGCACCCTGCTTGTGGTTAACGCTTAGCTGGAATGAAATATTCAACGCAGCAATAGAGAAATTAAAATAATAATTTATTTGTCAGACAAATAAATGAGAGACACAGTGGTATATGGTTACCAAAGCTCTGCCCACTCCAGCTCTGATGGCCAGCACTTATATTTCCTCAGCCCAGCCCCCTTGCTCCTCCTTTGGCTGCCTCTGTCCAATCAGCCTGGTTGAAATTCCTATTGGCTGTTTGCTAGAACCAATCATAAAAGATACTCCCATTTCCTATTACCTTTTATGGGAGACAAAGAGCTATATTTCCTTCTATCCATAAATGGCAGACAAGTAGCCATATATCTTATATTTGCCTCGACCAGGCACCTTAATTGCCAGATAACCTTTGGCCCCTGCTGCCCTATTACCCTATTGCCCTATTCACTCCAAAACAGATGGCTAAAACAGATGGCTCATGGTAACAGAGATCTTGGGTTCACCTTCTCACACACCATCAATGAAATAAGAATCTAACATTTCTTACTTTCTAAATCTTTTGCATAATTACATTAAGCCAATATATTTCATACATAACATAGATAGATTTTTAGAAGAAAAGGAACAGTTTCAAAGTAAAAAGGACTCAGTAAAACAGCTTCGAAAGCAGCCTCTTTAGTTTACAACTTCCTTTCCTAGCCAGCTGCTGTTCCTATTAGCTCTTGCCCTTTAACCTTAGGAAAATATGACTCGAGTCTTCTGTTAAACAATAAATTTTACTATTTACCAACTCTTAGTGTTTTTGCAGCTTGATTGTATTCTGTAATTTGTAGGGTCAATGTAACCTTTGCTCCCAGCCTGTATTTCCCTTTTCAACTTTGAGAAACGTGTCTCCTGTTATAAATCGGGGGGGGGGGGCCTGTTCAAGGAGATAAACATCTGCCAAAGTACTTAGCCAGCTGGTTTCTGCCTGGCATGAAAGATACAAACATTTACACATATATTTTTTAAGCTCATTTTAAAATACAGGTCTTGATCAGATGCCTCAGTACAATAGAATTTCTGAAAAGCATATCAAAATGACAAGCATATCTGGATGAATGTGGAGAAAATGTCAGTATATAGGTTCTGCTCTGCCAAATGACAATCAGGAAAAGAGGGAGCTGAGCTACCATCCTTCTCCTTAAATAAAGCTGCTTGTTGACAATAGTTGGGCAAGAATGTTTATTCTTTTCTTTCTTAGCCAGTGTTCTCAAAATAGTTTCCTCCTGTGTATGTTTCCTTATATCAAAATGCTTTTGTTTCCAGGTACAGGTGGGCCTTTGTTCCAGAGGTGGACACACAGGCTTACAGCATGACATCCTCAGATCTAATGGAAAATCATCAGGAATGCAAACCGCATATCGTTAGAATTGTGGACTTAATAAAGCGGAAATATGGGGTAAAATCTAAATTTCAGTTGGTTTTCATAGTTCTAATGATTTCATAGTTTGTTTAGAAGGATTACCTAGCTACATTTTGAAACCTAAACATCCTGACTGTCCGGATTATATTTTTATATAGTATATTTGTATCATGCTTCTTCCTTGACAACAATATAAATAAGCCTTCCAAGTCAGAATAGTGGCCTAGCATATGGTGCAGCTAGCAGAATCCATGCCCAAGCATAGTAAAAAAAGGGCAGTACAGTCGTACCTTGGAAGCTGAACAGAATCCATTCCGGAAGTCCATTTGACTTCCAAAACGTTCAGAAACCAAAGCGTAGCTTCTGATTGGCTGCAGGAAGCTCCTTCAGCCAATTGTGGTTTTTTTAAATAATATTTTTATTAATTTTCTATTTTTACAATCCAATAGGCCACATTAATACAATTCCAAATTATAATATTATTCCATACCAAATCACATAACTTTGTGTGGCTTCCCATGATCTGAGGTTCAGGCCATAATGATCTAATGACCTGCAATAGAACTTAGTCCAAATAATACAATTCTTTTGTTAATCCTTCTTTTATTTTGTCAGTCACTGATCCAACAACTTTCTTTCACCTTTAAATAGTCCACCCGTTAATTTAGCAAAAGGGTTAATCCTGTGTTATTCTGTGTAGAATATTTTCTGAGCTTCTTCTTACTTCTTCCTGTTGTCATCCAAAAGTCTCAGCAACTCTGTTGGTTTCATTTCTGCACACAAGGGTAATTTTCAGTGCATCACTCCAAGACAAAGAAGTGTGGCATCCCGCCATTAACCCCGGGCAGATATCCAAGATTTTGTACTGTGATCTCATTCCAACTGTTAATGAGCAGATTCTTCCCAAAATCCTGATAAATCTAGTCAATAATTCTTTTTATCGTTTCAATTAGGGTCGTTGCCAAATCCTAATCAAGATTCTACACAGTTCCATCCTTTAGTTAACCCATAGAAATAATCAAACGGTCTTCAAATCCCACTTGCGTTTTCAAATCATTTATCGCTTCGGGGGAGATTTGCCGAATAAAACAGCATGTATAAAATATATAGAGAGAGTAAAAAATGGAGGCTCACCCCCCCCAACATACCATTCCAATTGCGACAGAAGTCCTTCTCCAGATCGAAACCTTAGCCCTCAAGACAACCTGCCAACTGAATCAGTCTCTCTTTCCCCTAATTCAGAGCATGCCTGTTAATTAAGTCCAAATATCACCTTAACAGGAGTACTTCCACTCATGGCATTGGCTTTGGAGAGTTGTCGATTACGCGCGGTGCATAACACCCAGCACCCTCTGCCCCCCGCATTCCTTTGGAACGGGTGGGAGGTATTGGACGATCTGTGGGTGAAGCTAGCATCCCCCGGCCCGGGGGGAGTTTTATGAGGATAATTACTCCCATATCATCCTCAATTAGCCACGCAAAGCGACTCTGCTGGCATGGGCACAACTGATCGCCATGGTGGTCAGTGCTGGAAGCCGCTTTTTTGATCCTTCAGCCAATTGGAAGCTGCAGAAGCCCCACCAGATGTTCGGCTTCCAAAAATAGTTCACAAACCGGAACAGTCACTTCCAGGTTTGCGGCGTTCAGGAGCCAAAATGTTTGAGAAAGCCTCTCCTCCTTCCGGAGGGGAGGGATTATGAGCAGGAGACGATTCCCGCGTCACGCAGGGGGCATTCTGCCCCCTGCCCTCTCATCATCGCTGGCACGCCACGCCTACCAGTTGGGCACCCAGTTGGGTGCCACCGCGGGGGGCGTGGTTTAGCTGCTCAAATATGGCCGCGCCAGCTCTCCCCACCATTGCGCTTCAGAACTTTCTTGGTATTTGGCAGTTAGGCATTGGAATGTGTTGTTGGTGTATGGAAGGGCAAGGTGTGGCCATTGCCTATCCCTTCACTTATGGGTATTCCGTTAAAGGAATCTGGCGGTCGTGGATCCTGTCCAATGCCCTGTGTGGCGGGGGGCCATGGCCCGATCCTCGGTGACATCAGGGGAGAGCTTATAGTTGTATTTGCATCAACAGCCTCCCCCTACTGTTGGTTAACCCCTCATCAGACTCAGCCCTCTCCGAGTGGGTGGAGTCAAATAAGCTGTGGTCCAATGCCTAAGCCAATACCTTCTCACATGCTGTAATGAATAAAGTTGTGGCCTTTTCTTGCCCATTAACCTAATAGACTGTGTCCATGTGTCTTCATTCCCCCAAGCGGGGATCGGGTCCTCAAATCACAACCAAGCTGTTCGAAAACCAAAGTATGACTGTAATCTAAAAAAGGAAAGCGGTTGGAATTGTTGGAATTGAAAAACCTGTTATCTAAGCTTTGGTAAAATAAACTAATTGTACAATGTTAAAAACTGCCAAATTAAAATTAAAATCCCAGTATTCAATACATGTTTCATTTTATATACTAAACAAAATTCCTGTAAATGTGTATGTGCAACTTTATATTTTTGTGTTCCTACAGGATCAAACTACCAATGAGAGAGCAACAAAGCACTATAGCTTCCCTCTTTTGGACCTTCGTTCTATCTCGAGCATCACACAGTTAATGCCATTCTTCAGGATACTAAGCTGTGCTTTTAAAACTGAAAGCAGCAAGGCACTGAATATGCGTAGCTCAAAGGATTTCAAACTGGACTATCCAACTGGCAGTGGAACAAGGACACTGAAACTACTGGAAGAGTGTGTGGAGCATGACTTTATAGAAAATATGGAAAGTTAATATGCTTTAAAGTACTTGTATTATACGAAGGTTGTAATTGTCACTCAGTTTCAATTGTATTGAAAAAATGTAAATATGAGAATGAAACATTTTAATGTTGACAGATTTTACTTCAGTTTGTTTTTTCCGACTGATGTAATCTTTCACCTGTTCTATGTCTTGTTGATAAGTGGCATGTTGCCTCAGGTTTTGTGGAAGCAAATTAGCATTATAATGTGCACATGTCATAAGATGATTTTTGTTTGTTTGTTTTACTTCCAAAGTAAAACAAGCATACTTTAGTTCCTCATGTAATGAAGGCAATAGATAGCAAATCAATCTGAACAAGACTATAATTTATAGGAAATTTTAAAGACAGGATCAGGATATACACATGGAATATTTATAACAGGCTTGTTGGCAGATGGGAACACTCTTCTGAAGTTATTTTAGTCCTGCCTCTGAACATCTCTGTAGTAAGCAGATGCAAACAAAATAGCATGCTGTACGAATATCTGTGATCCTTCTGCCGTAGCCTTTACAGCCTAAGCCTACAAGCATATGGAGTAGGCCTTGCTGATCTTAATGGAAATTGCTTTTTGGTAAAGATTCATAAGATTTTAGGTTACAAGGGATATGTTTGCATAGGATATATACAACTAAGAAGGAAAAAAGAAATTATTTGAAATTTATTTGACTGGTTTTAAAGTCATTATTGTCTTCTGTAGTTTGCTGAATTATTGCTGAATTATGTTTAGGCCTAGAGAAACATTTTTTAAAAATCAAGAAAATCTCTTTTTTTAATTAAAAAAGAGAAAAACATTAAAAATTGTGTGCATAGGGACTGCAAAATTCTTGAAAGGCATGTATATATAATAAAATGTAGCATTAGAGGTACTTAATTTTCTAAGCAAATACTTTACAGTGCTGCACTAAAACATCTGTGCAGATAAATATTTCCTCTTTTAAAGTGTTGCAAAAGACTGGAAACAACTGCTTTTGTTGTGATTTACGGTAATTCGAGGGAGAAGGTTTTGGTTCTGCCATCTTTCTGGCATAGCATTTGTAATGCACACGCAGACTAGGATTTGTGGAGGGTATTGGCTAGATGGGTGTCATGCTAGCTTCAACTGGAAAAAGTGTTAAAACAAGAAGTCTAGATAAACAGAATTGCTAGCCTGTTCTTTAAATGTATTAGATATTATGCTTTCTTATTTTTATAACTGTTGATGTAAATAATACTATTTCTTTAGCATGTATTTCCTTTCCCCCACAATACTGATATATCTAGCACCTTCACTTCCTAAAAAAAAGACTGGGCAGAATCCAGCCAAACCTGAGCACTTTTATTTCCCATTTCCTTCAGTAGGAAATTTTTTAATCTATTTAAATCTCTCCACTGAAATCAATGGGGCTTAAAAGTCCTTGGATATGGATGAATTGTGCCGCAAGTTTTTGTGTGTGTGTGTGTGCGCAATATTTTTGTGGAACACTTGGATTTGAATAATTAAAGCCAAGAGGTGTTTTCCTTTTTCCTTTTTTATTTCAGTGTTGTCACTTTTTAGAAAACTGCCCACCAGTACCAAAAACACGTGGTGTATAGTACAAAGGTTTCTGACAACATTCTTTCAACATTTTATATAGTAGACTATTTGTGTGTTCTTATCTACCGGCCAATTAATAAAGGGGTTTCGGAATTCATTTTGATACTAAATAAAATGCTGATACATGCATTACATGCTTTATTGTAATTATGTTAAAGGGACTAAAATAAGCCTTTGCTTGTTAATATATTTGGTAAAGTGATGATGAAATTATGCTTCTAAGCTAAACCCTCATTATGAATGTGAAATTAAATTCATCTGAATGTAAATTAATTTCATAAGTTGCTTTATCAAAGGTATGAAGGCGGTGTATCCATTTTAAAGCATACCTTGCCGCTCCAATATTACACGTTCATTGGAATTTTAAAACAATTTCAAAACTTTAAGCAAATGTTGCCAACACTCAGGGAAACAGAAAAGTCTTCATTTGCAACGCTAGTTGTATGACAAGGAACTCTCTGTGTATTCCATTCTTTCTTGTCCTATTACTAGTACTGTGAAGTGCAGCTAATCTCAGATATTTCACAATACAGTTCACACCATTTTCAACCCACAGAAGTAGGTAGATACTTGTCATTTAATTAGTAACTTGCTGTACCAATCAAGATTACATCTCTCACTAAGCTTTCTTCTACTTTCATTCTTCTCCCCATTCTTTGAAACCATCTGAGGACTATCCTATTTATCAGTTCATGCCATTTAAACATTTTCTTAATTTTCTACAAAATTACATCAACCTGTCTACTAGAAGTGTTGTTGCTTGATGTCTACTAAATATCACACACTGCAGGTTCACATCTAACGTCACAAACAGCATCCTGTCTTTGTTTCTTCAGGGCCAGTTTCCCACATCTTGTTGTGCAAAAATAACTCCATTTTGGGAATAGGAATAACAACACGGAGTTAGATTTGTGATTATCTGGTCCACTATAATATTTCTGAGTTACTGTTCATAACTTATAGCTGCATTAGTTAAATTGATTTAAATATTTGTATTTGCTAATTTGGGGAATAATTTTTCATATTGCTACTGACATTTGTTTTCCTACTACTGATATAAAATATAAAGAAAATGCAAATTTTATTGTTGCTTTAATGGATATTACTACTTTAAAATTATGAGTTTTGTAGTCGGTACACCTTAGAAAACATCCTTAAAGTACTAAAAAAGCCTGAGGAGACGTTTGTGGTATTTAAATGTATTGCCAAAATGTATTGCCAAAGAAGAATCTAATGTAGTAACTGAGAGAATGGCTGCTGTGTAAAGTTGTACTGTGTAATTGAATGTAACTTTCATATTAAACATTGTGTTGAAATACCTCTTGAAACATCAAAAGCTTGGTCTTTTTCCTGTTAATTTTCCTTGTATTTTGGAGTTTTATTTATTTCTAACCCTTGCATTCCACCTTTCTAAATAACAATAAATGCAAATAAACAACAAAACAGTAAAATAACAAAATAGTCAAGTTGTAAAACCAAGATTCTCAAAATTTTCCTTTGGCAGTGTTAGCAAACACCATATTTCTTGGGTTAAATGGGGGGGGGTATATTTTTGTATTTGCTGTTTTATAGCTCAGTACTATTACCTGATATCAGGCTAAAGTCTAAATAATTATTTGAAGATCAGCATAGAGCTTAGAAGTTTCAGACAAGGAAGAAAAAGTGAGGGCTCATGCTGGCAGGCCAAAAGGTAGGGGTGTTTTTTGTGATTGTCCTGTAGTGTGTTCCCCTTAAAACAGACTGCCTCGTTTTGGAGGGAAGGGAAATCAATTAAAACCACTCCGGGGCAACAACCTCCTAGTTAGATGAACCACTCTCTATAACAATATATCTGCTGTATCTAATATGGTGTACATCTGTTCATTGTTTTCCATCCATGGTGCCAATACTGGGAAGTAGAACTCAATCCAGGATTAGGCTAATATGTGACTAAAGAGGGTGTGTACTCTTACTAAAAAGTTTCGTTTCCTGGCTATTAGATTGTGACTCATGTGACCTGACAGAAATCTTCATTGCTTTATTGTGGCGTTCCCTGGGTACTTACAAATATATAGTCTCATCTAAAAGCAACTGGGAGTGCATTCTGAGATCTCTTTGATAAGATTTAGCCTGTCCGCACACACGGATTGCTGTTTCACACAGTCAGGCCAGAAAACCGATAACAGAATTAAACAAATGTACAGTGGTACCTCGGGTTACATATGCTTCAGGTTACAGACTCCGCTAACCTCAGGTTAAGAACTTTGCTTCAGGATGAGAACACAAATCGTGCAGTGGCAGCAGCGGGAGGCCCCATTAGCTAAAGTGGTGCTTCAGGTTAAGAAGAGTTTCAGCTTAAGAACGGACCTCCGGAACGAATTAAGTACTTAACCCAAGGTACCACAGTACATGTGTGCAGACTTTTTAAAAAAATATAAACGCTTCATAATTTATTAGAAGTTCTATGCTGTAGATGTTACACCCCTAGAAGATATTCTAAACCATGGGTCGGCAATCTAAGGCCCGCAGGCTGGATCAGGCCCAATTGCCTTCTAGATCCGGCCCGTGGATGGTCCAGGTATCGCCGCATCTATCACCAGCAGGCACGTTCTTTCCCTCTCCCTCACACAGCAGTGCTTTTCTCCTCAGGGACAGAGCAATCCTGCCACTCAACGGCGGGAGTTGGCTTGCCCACCCGCCCACCTCAGCAGCGCAGCGCTGTGAAGGGGGCGTGTGACACCGGCTGCTGCTGCGTTTTCCTCCTGCTCCCCCTCTCCCTCAGTCCGTCCTTCCTTCTCTGTGCCACTTCCTCGCACGCTTTCTTCGTGGCTGTCGCCTGCCTCCCTCCCTCCCCTCCCCTCCCTCTTCATTTCTCCCATGGTGTTCAGGCAGGTTGTTGCGATGGCTGCGGCCGCCACTTGCGGGTTGGCGGCCAGCTCTGTCTTCTCTGCAGTGCCTCTCAGGAAGCAGCAGCAGGTGGTGGGTAAAAGCTCCGGCGACACCCTGGTTCCCCTACCTCCTCCGCGGCTCCTCTGCCGGGGCTGCTGCTTCTGTCTTTGCCAGCCAACGCAGCCTCCTACCCTGCCATAGCGCCTGGCTGGCTGGAGAAGCCCAACTGCGGCTATTGGAACAACAACTGGGACAGGTAAAGCAAAGCATCTTCAGGCCTCTTTGCGGGCGGGCAAAAATTGTTCATTTTTTTTCCTTTCCAAAATATAGTCCAGCCCCACACAAGGTCTGAGGGACAGTGGACCGGCCCCCTGCTGAAAAAGTTTGCTGACCCCTGTTCTAAATCCTTTGGTTGTAAGCTAGAATTAACAGTGGACCGTGTCTGAATAAGAATGCACTTTATCTGTCGTCATGAACTTGCTCTGAAACCTGGGAACTCATCCTTGGTGATCCAGCAGTTACCATATACCCAAGATCCAACACTCACCCCCTGCACAGTACACTGCTACTACTGCTACCAGCCATTTGGAAAAATGGGTGTAATTGCACTAAGTGCTTGGGCCATGCCTCAAAGAGTCCATCTCCCATGTCTGGAGTTTATTTAGAGAAAAATCCCAGCTGCACTGAGTGGTTATAAATAGTCCAAGGTCAAAGGCCTAAAGCATGACTCATGCACGCTCCCTTTCTCTAAGGAATGTGTGTACGTGCAGCAGTGGGTATAATGGCAAGGCTAGATTCAGCAGTCTCTGCACGAGTGTGATATTAGCTCATTGCAAGCCATCAGCGGTAAAACTGGAGGTATTATTAATAATAATAAATTTTATTTATATCCCGCCCTCCCCAGTCGAAGCCGGGCTCAGAGCGGCTAACAACAGTAAAATGATAAAACATTCTAAAATCATTTCATTATAAAATTAATTCCAATCAGATTAATGGCAACCATTGGGCTAGAGTTCTGTGAGGGTTGCCAAAGGAGGGAGTCAGGCTATTGCGCTATACGTTGACAGTACTGTATAGTATGGTGAGCTAGTGTTGTAGACAAATGTCCAATTGAGTCTGGGTGAGGGTACCCAAAGAATCATACTGAGGTGGGAAGCCAAAATGTTTATTTAGCTATGCCAGAAAGCAGAGAGTAGGCTAACACCCAAATAATCTGCACAACTCCTCAGAGTGCACGGCAAACACTTATAAGGTTCCAATGCATTGTTACATGTGAAAACTGTGTGATCATAGACATGATTGGCTAAAGTCAAGCAGTTGCTAGTTAGCATTAAGCTTAGGCATGGGTATCCAAAGGAAAACCTTACGGTCTATCTTGAGTCAGATTTGAGAACTTAGTTCCTCAAAAAGCAGCTTTAAGCAAGCTATGTGATTAGTCTTTGTTTCCATCCTCTTCTTCCTGGACACTACTGTTTCGACACTAACTGGAAACTTCCATCCACTAAGTCTGACCATTTACCAGTAACCTTCCGCTAAAAGCACTAGGTGTCAGCTAAATGTGGGAGAAGCAATCATGGCTGCACTTAGGCCAAGAGGGTCTCTTTGGCCCCTTCGCTAGCATGGTGAAGTGCTAATGGAGTTCTCTGTAAAGTTCTCTCTTTATGAAATTATTTCTAAGACCAGAGAACTGTATTATAATAGATTAGTTCATGGTGTATCAGTGTGTTTCTGCTTGTCTTCTGCCGTGAGACAATACCATACTTTATACTGTGAACTGAACTGCGTGGCCAATGAGTTTTCTTAACTGGAAACTAGATGACCCTCGAGGTCCCTTCCGACTTTATGATACTAACAGGGGCAGATTTAGGGCACTTCAAGCAGTGCAGTCACACCAATGATGCAGCCAAGGAGGGTGCCTTTTCAGTGCCCGGTAAGTGCTTGCCCAGCTTCAGGAAGGGGGTTCCGACAGTGTCCTAGAGTCCTCCTAGAAACTTCCAAAGCACAACATAAACAGGCACCTTAAGGGCTGGGGAGAGGGCATCAAATGGCTTCACACAGGGCGGCATATTACCAAGGTCTGCCCTACTGGAAACTCTGGAAAAGACTGACTACTGGAAAGCAGGAAGACTCTGACGTTCTGCTGGACCTGATCATACTCTGATGATCACACTGGTCAAAGTGTGGTGTAATGTCAATAACAAATAGTGAACCCAGTACTGTATAACAGGTTATGGGCCAACTGACTTCTACAAGTCTAACATCACTCTGCCCAACCCTGGAGATTTCCAGACCTTAACTTAAGACTCCAGAGAAACAATAGTTGGGGGGAGGGGGGGCGTACAATACTGTTTCTTGAACCTCAGGCTAACAAATTACACAGAAAATTGGTAAACAGGCAGTGGAAATGTTTCAGTACCAAGGCTTTACTTGAGAAGACACACACTGATTAATAAGGGAGGAATGTTTATTAAGCAAGTAAAAACAGTATTAAGGAGATCTCCAACACAAATGAGAAACACTGTTAAATAAATACAATTAAGGAATACATTTGGTATATCATAAACTGGAATAAAACAACAAAGCTAGCTTGTCCTAGCCACTGCTTTGTTTCTAGAAAAAATGGTGCTGGTACTCTGGGCAGTTGCCCTGTGCGCAAAACTTTCTCCAGGCCAGGAAAAACAAATGTAAAACAGCTGCATGTTTTACTGGAACTTCATTAAGATCATGGTATATAGTTATTCTGTTGTATATAGGTGTTCCATTGCACCAAAAGTGACTGAGTCATGCTGGCCACATGACCTGGAAAGCTGTCTGTGGACAAACACCGGCTCCCTCGGCATGTAAAGCGAGAGGAGCGCTGCAACCCCCGAGTCGTCTGCAACTGGACTTAATTGTCAGGGGTCCTTTACCTTTATATACAGTAGTTATTATATGATGCATGGTAATTAAATTACTTGCTGCAACACCGTACCTTTTTCTGTACCCTCAGTACCTGACTGTGCATACCTTTTCACCACAGGGTCATACTACCCATCATTCTGCCGGGATATGAGCTTGTGCCTCTTTCCCCTAGCCCAGGAATCATTTGCTCAGCTTAGGGAAGGAGGCATGATGCTCCAACAGGGTCCAAGAGCCCTTCTCCCTCCTCCCCCACAAAAAGAGTGGCAGTTCAGCTTTGCCTGCTGAACAGTAGCCTGAAGGGGGACACGGAGGTGTGACTCTACCTGCACTGATCGGCCTTCAAGGACATGGAGAGGAAGGCACTGATGAGAACTAGCTGGCTTTAGCCTTTTTAAACAGAGCTCTCAACAGCAGTCAGATGCTGGAAACAATGTATGTGGTTGCCAGCCCTACCTCGCTGCTTCCTGCTCTCTGCCTGGACCCTTGGCTTCATGATCATCAGATTCCCTGACTATGTGGATTGCTGTTTGCCCTGTCGGAATCTCCGCTACGACCGAGCTACTCCTCCAGTCGAGCCTTCGGAATCTCCTCCGACAATGATTAACGACCTGAGCCTTTGATAAGGCTCCAGGCACGTTCCGCATTCAACAGAGTATCAAAGCAGCAGAAGAGACGATAAATTTGAGCTACATTGCTAGGTTTTATTTCTAACTACGCAGACAGAAAAGAAATATACATGCTCTCTCTGTGAAAGAAGAGAGAAATTGGAAAAACAAAGGAACAGGAAACCAGTAAACATCACATCCGTCTCCCATCTTCTATGAAACTTCCAACAGCCTGGAAGGTCTGGAATGCAAAACAGAGTCTTGTGACTCCAAGCACTGCACAGTGGCACAAACAGAAACCAACATGACCAACCCTCAGAACAAACTTGACTTTGCATGCTGACTCTGCCAGGCATATTTAGAGACTCTTCTGTTTGGCCTCACACTCCACCAAGCTCTGCACGCTGTACTCTGCACGTGCAGAACTTGGTAGAGTGTGAGGCCAAGCAGAAGAGTCTCCAAATATGCCTGGCAGAGTCAGCATGCGAAGTCAAGTCTGACTACAATACCATTGCATACCACCAGGAAAAGAGCACTTGTCCTAGCTCTCTGTGTGCTACTCGTGTAAGGCCCCCAAGGAACAAAACATCTAGCATGGAAGAGATCAGCTCCAACATGGTTCAAAGGTCTCAGACCCAAGGTAAGTATAAGAGGAGGTGTTCAAACATCAGGAATAAGGCTGGTTTAACAGTAGAAAGTATAACAACTAGAGTGATTCTTATTAAGTGGAATATTACTAGCTAGAATATTCTAGTGCCTTATCTTCTATGCCCTCCCACAACCAAAACCACTTTCCCAATTAGCAGGCCTCATCCCTAACCTTGGAACACAGCAGTTTAGATCACACAGGTGCCTCAGCACCTTGAACTTATTCCAATCGAGGGGGACAGCTCCTATTCCATAGTCCAGCTTTTACCTAAAGGCTAAAGCAGGGGAAATATTTTCTGGACACCTGCCAATGAAGATAATGGCTTCATTCTGCTAAAGCAGAGTTCATGCTGGTACTGATTAAAAAAGATCTGCAGGAACACCCAGCAAATGCTTATGCATTAGTGAAAGGCTTGACAGGCAGAAGATTGTGACAAAGGCTTAATCCAAGATATTTTTTTTCAGGTGGTATCCCTATTTTTATCCTGCTGCCCTGTGAGATAGCTGCCTGCAGGACACCTCAGTCGGTAAAGCATGAGACTCTTAAGCCCATGGTTCTGCGTTCAAGCCCGACATTGGGCAAAAATAGTACTGTATTGCAGGGGGTTAGGCCCTTCCAACGCTACAATTTTATGATGTGTATTTGTATGGGGCACTGATGAAAATCAATTGTTTTTCTGGAACTCCATAACTTTTGTCTCAGGTTTACACACCCTGTGTTTAGCTTAAACTTTGGCTACAAAGGAAAGTGTGCTACCTTTAAAGAGAAGAATACAGTAATTCCCATGGATTCAAGAGAGTAATTGCTTGCACTGAAGTATAATTTAGAGCAAATACTTTGAAGACCTCATTTCCTTACTCTTCTATTTTACGTTAGACATAAAACACGTATGAGTAATGCACAGTTTGAAGATTAAAATACAGCAACCACTTCCTCCTCGTGCAAGGAGCTGAGTTTCAGTCTCAGTATCTTAACACACACCTTTAAAGACAAAGTACATGTTGATCTTTCTTCCTTTTGGTTTCTCTCTAGGTGCACAGGCTTTTATTTTATATAGAAATCATGATACCAAAGAGATGCCTCTGCAGCAAGATTAATAGATATGAATTATTTTCTACCCTTTTCAGGTTTCACTAACTGCTCATTTCTTGAGGTAGTGTTTATTTCTCATAGGTTTCCTCAATTAGATTTATGATTACCGGTAACACTTTTCAACCCTATTCAAACAGTAGTATTTCTTTCCATCTTACAATAAGGTAATTACCATATAATTTACTCACTCCATCTTCTTTAAACCATTGTTCTTATAATCTGACTGAGATACAGACTTATTTATATCTCAATTTCATTAAAAATATAAAAGCAGTTTACAACAATCAAAATACACTTGATCTTAGCCCAAAGGCTGAGAAGTGATACAATAACAATACAAACTTTAAAACAGATCACAAGATAGAACCTTAATGTCTGCATAAGCTTGTTGGCAAAAAGATCACGCAAACTAGAGCAAAAGTAACAAAGAGAGTCTGATTATGCCAGTTGCAAATGGTTGTTTGAATTCATTCTGTGTTGTGTGTATTGAACAACTGGTATTCATCACTCACTACCCTTTAGGTGCAGAGGATTTGTTTTCTGAGGCATGTGTTATCACA
This sequence comes from Podarcis pityusensis, assembly GCF_964106645.2. NCBI lineage: Eukaryota > Metazoa > Chordata > Lepidosauria > Squamata > Lacertidae > Podarcis > Podarcis pityusensis. The sequence goes on from NC_138027.1 coordinate 54,108,019, forward strand.
AAGTGTCTTACTTTGCTGCATGTTTTCAGCTGCTGCCTGCTGTTGTTGTTAATGCTGTGGTCCTATTGTACATTTCAGTGCATTAACTTTTTCACCACCATTACATTATCACCATTATATTAATAAAGTTCTGTCTATGTGCATGGCACTTTACAAAAAGGCAACAACAGATATGCTAGATCGCTAGGTTCCCCCTACCCCAAGGGACTCCCAGTTTATAATAGCTAGGGAAATTGAAGGGGGAAATGGAAGCAAGAGAAAAATATGTAATTATTTCAATTACACATTCTTTGGTTTAATAACAATAAGATATAGGTAGGACTAAGGGAATTAGGGAGCAGCAAATCCAGTGGGAACGGGAGAAGGGAAGCACTGGGAACGAGGAGGAAGAGTGAATTTTTGAATTAGAGATTAGGAGAGAGGGGAAATGCCATAATGTTCAAAACAGGTGAATCAGGCAGTTGCTGGTGTTCTTGAGGTGGGAGGAGCCACAGAGCAACCACCTAGTGTCACACCCAAGCTGTCCTGATCCATCTAGGTGCACAGGGATTCTTCAGGCATAGACACAGTTGCTAGAATTAAGATGGAGGGAGGCACCCACAATGGAAAAGACCCTCCCATACAATCCTACTAGCCATATCTTAGGAGGCAAAGGTATACACAAAAGGATATCAAGACATTAGCTCACACACAGAGAGAGAAACCAACCAGATTTACATCTGAAATGTCCAGTGGCCGATTGCAGGAAACTGCTGCATGCATACATAATGGCGGACTCTGTTCAGACAAGGTGCAGCACGCTATTATTTTCACATTCATGCCTCTATTAAGGATCATGGAAGAGCTACAGTTTAAAGTACCACTAAATGCACATGCAGCATACACTTAATCTGGGCTGTCTTCAGCTGGTTACTACACCACATCTATGTGCAGCAGTGATTCCTTGTACCCACTTTGTATGCTAGAGCATACATTACATGGAAGTACACGTAATGGGTACTTAAGGATCACTTAGCAGGTTAGAAATACATGTGAAAAACATTGTTATGTGCTTCAACTCCTTTTGTAGCTTGGGGGGGGTTTACAATTTATACACATGTATTTGGGAAGAAAATGTGCTATGTCTGATAGTACAATCTTATACATGTCTTCAGAAATAAAGCCACTGATTTACACTCCATACATTTAAAGCACATTTCCCCTAGCCAAAAAATAATAATCTTGGGAACAGTAGTTTAAGGGTGATCGAAACTGTAGTTCTGTGAGGGGTAAACTACTGTTTCCAGGAATCTTTGGGGGAATTCATCTGTTGTGCAAAGGCCGGAAGGCTTATCTGCATCAGAAACTGGTTTAAGTCCACACATTCAAGGAAACCTGGGAACTGAAATTGGCGGATTTAGGAAATGCTTTCAGAAAATCACAGCAACTTGCCAAACTACACCACCTGAGATTCTCTGAGGTTTTTTTTTATGTTAACATGTAGTTTTAAGAAAAGAGGTTGAAGCCTTATTTACCTAGGGATCCATCAGCCACGCCATCCCCGGACCTTGGAGGGAACAAAAGTACCAGGAAAGCAAAATCTTCTTTGGAGAAAAAGTTTATTGAAATCTGTGCACAGAGACAATCTGTACACAGAGACAACCAGCTGGATAGCTCCTGAAAATATACTGGCTGTAAAGCAAGACACTTCAGCAAACTTTCTTATACTTTCTGAGCACTCTCCCCCCTCCCATACCTTCTCAAATTATTCCCTTACATGGCACATCTATATTGCTTGCTAAACACATTTTATTGCTTGCTAAACATTCCTGTTTTTCCGCTAGCTAAGCACTCCCTCCCCTCTCCTTCGTACACGTGTCTTTTCTCATCTTTGCATTAGTAAGCATAAGACAGGAAAAGGGGCCTCTTTAGCAGGCCTGGTTAAATCTGCACTTTTGACCTGCCAGCCAAATTTAGCAGGTCTGGTTAGTTATTGCTAACAGCAGCGGTTTCTTGCTAGCTGGCTAGGCAGGAAACGAACTTTTGACCTGCCAGCCAAATTTAGCAAGCAGTCACTGGCGGTGTGCTAACTGTCTGGCCAAAATTTGCAGAAGTAAGATTAGCACAGGATTAGCACAGGAATTTACTGCAGATAGTATTTGAGAGCAACCTTTCTTAGGTACAGAGTTCTAAGCACAGAAAATATTGAGAGAAACCTTTTCCCATCTCCCTTTAAGGTTGTAATGTGAATAAACTTCTCTAGTTGAGTAACTAGCATATTCCTGCTCCACGCTAGCCCTTTCTATATTTACTGTCAACATTTTAACCTATGAACACTACACATAATTTTTTTTTGCAAAATATTAATTTGAAATCTTTTTTATTTCCCCAAACATTAGTGGTTGTTATTCCCAATTCAAGAGGTGGGGACGAGGAGGTGATGCAAAGCTCAGAGGTGTAGCCTGTTTAAGCAAGCAAACAAACAAATAATAATAATATTGAGACACGATCAAGACTAAGACTGCACTTGCTTCAAGAACAGCAGAGACTGAGTAATTTAAGCAGTGTGGGATGTGCATAAGAGGGTTTTTTGTTTTTGAAGGAAAAGCTAAATGGAAAGAAATTAATTGGATTTGTTTTTATTTATTTTTTCACTACTAGGACTGTTTTATAAAATTGATGAATGTTAGAAAAATGTTGGAATGAAATTACTTGGCTTTAGTAAAAATGTTTAAAGAATTACGCAAGAATATTATGGTTATGAGAAGTTGGTAAAAATAAGATTTAAGTTTTAAGTCTCAAGGTTTTTTTTATAGTAAGATAAGATCAAAATAGTTTAAGGTAATGTAATGACAGAATATTATGAAATATGGAAAGGATTTGCTGTGACAATTAATAAACAGGATACAAGGAAGGGGAGGAGGAGGAGGTCAAGGAAAGAGGGTAATGACAGTTGAGGAGTTGAGAATAATGGATTCGTTTTTAAATGTTTTTAAATGTTTGTGGTGTATTTTTGTTTTTGTTTTTTTCCTATTTTGAATTTGTATATGTATGGTTGGAAGTGGTTTGTTTTTCTCTTTTTCTACTTTGTTTTTCTTTTGTAACTTTAAAAAAAATTTTTTTTCAATAAATATCATTAAAAAAAAAAATTAATTCAGGTTGCCACAGTCTCTCAGGCTTGAAAATCTTTTTTAAAACAACCCTCAAATCTAGGAATATTAGAAAGGAACATTTCTATTATTATACCATTTGTAAGAGTCATGGAGAATTCTGGGAACTGCAATCTGCTAAGGGTGCCAAGAATTGCACCTTAACAAACTACAGTTCCCAGGATTCTCCATGACCCTTTAAGTGGCATAAAAGTGCTTTAAATTTATAGTTTGCAAAGAGTGCTGGGAATTGTAGCTCCGAGAGGGCTAAATCACAATTCCCAGAATTCTTGGCAGGGGGTATGTACTGTACTTAAATGTATGGCTTGTACACAGACCTATTTTGGTTACTTATGTTCATTTTTAAAAGGTACTGATTTTAGCTATGATAATGATACTTATTTTTTGTGAATTGTTTTTTAGAGCTGTGGATCTTAGCTTTGCTGGTCCCTTCCAACTCTACAATTCTACAATTCACCTACAGACTCAGTGCTGGATTTCCGTATAAACTAAACAAGCTATAGCTTAGGGCCCCACTCTCTTACGTTCCAGAGAAGTAGCCCCCCAAAAATGTAAAGGGGAAAAAACTGGATGTACATTTCCAAAATATAAGATAAAAAACAAGTAAAATAAAACCTACATACAGCAAGAGTGTTGTGTGGGCTCCTATGATGTAAGTAATGGGCCTCCAATCATTTTAAGTTAGAAATTAATAATTATTTCACTGTTAATATACTTCTTCTTAACTGTATTTCAGTTCAACAATTACTTGGATAAAATACATATTTTGTTGTGTGCAAATGGCTTTAGATACCTATTAGGTCCATAAATTACCATATAGCATATATTCAACACAAAAAAGCAGCGACAATTTGTTGTTGACAAAGGGCAGCTGGACATATAAAGGGTCCCATTACCTTCAGTAGCTTAGGGCCTCATCAAACCTAAATCCGGCCCTGCCTACAGTTTGCCTACATCGATCGCTTCGAGCGCTCTTGAAGCTTGTAAAGCTCTCTAAATAAATACGGAAGGCGACACTTTCTATTTAGCCTCCCACCCTTGACTCTCTCTTTTACACAGGCTGCGTTCCAGAGAAGTAGCCCACCCTGACCGCTATGAAAAAGTGTCGCTGCATCATGCCTTCAACTTGAACTCCCCGCTCTCTGCATCTGCGTACACACGTGAAGCAGGGAAGCCGAAGACGTAAACAGTGGAACCGAAAGGCCATGCAAGCGGCGGCCGGCCCTCCGTGACGTTTCATCGTCGGCTGAGCCAAATCAACAACAGCGCCAGCCGCAGAAGGAAAGCGAAGGGAAAACGCGATTTATTGATTTTTTTCCCCCAGCTCCGCCCAGTCTCCTCCCCGGAAATAACTTGCGCTGAAGAAGAGGGGCCTGGGAAAAAGGAAGCTTCTTTGCGGCAGCGGCTTTTGTACTGGAGGAGCTAAGATGGCGTCGGCGCTAAAGGAGAACGGGATTCCTCTGAGTGCGGTGAGAGCGGGCGGGGAGGCGGCGGCGGCTTTTTCCGCAGGGCGCCGCGCCAGATTGCGTTTATGGGGCTTGCGAGGCAGAGGCGAGGTTTGGGGCGTCGTCCCGTAGGCGCCTTAGCCGCCACGGGGGGAGATGTTCGAGTTCTTGCCTTTCGCGTTGTAGGGGCGCCCGGTTGCAAATCCTCTCTGGGAAGTTAAATGTGCGGTTTTTCTAGGCTGCGGCAACCTCCTCCTCCCCGGTTTCTGTGCCGTTTGCTCTCTCAGCATTGCGGAGCTGAAGGGCTCCGAGGCTTCTCTTTAGGGAAACCCCTTTCTGCCCTTCCAAGTTGCCTCTTGTGCAAAAAATTGTGCAAAATAACATAAAATAAAAAAGAGGCAGCCGCTGGTGGGCTAATCCCATCCTTGCGGGAGAGGCAAATTCTCTTTCCCGTGCATCTCCCTAAAGGCGGAGGAGTTTGGTTCTCTTATCTAGATTTAGTGATCTTTTTGCAATGCTGCGGGCTCCAGACACCTCTGAAACCTCGCCACGCGCGTTGTAAACACTGCCTGCTCCTTTTGTGCCCCCCGGGGGAGGGGTTCTGCGTGAGAAGGGGGGCGCCCACAATACGGTGCTCGGGTGAGTCTGAATGAAGGAAACGCGGGAGGGGTGAAACTGACCTGATTTTTAGCTTTCGCTTTCCAGCAACCCGAGGGGAGGAGTCGGCAGAGGCAGGATTTGAGTAGTGTTGCTTTTGCCTGACAAATGGCAATAATGTATGCTCTGGCTGTGGTGAAGATACGCAGGTCTAGTGAGCACAGCAACTCGTCTCGGTAGACACATTGTGTGCATCTTGATAGGAATGCTGTTTCACAGAACAAGGGTGGCCACATAAAATCTCTGCTCTGAGTTATTGTGGAGTGGGTTTCTGAGATATTTGGAACTTGCAGGAGAAACGCTCTCACAAACCACAGCGATCTACTGGGTATTTAAGGGGTAAGGTGGTCTTTCAAATAACTTGGTCCTGAGCTGTTTGGGGCCTTATATGTTTGTACCAACACACTGAACTGGTCCCAGTAGCAGGTGTTCCTTGCTGGCAGGTCCTAGTTAGTCTGTCTATAGTTAGTGTTCCTTGCTGGCAGGTCCTAGTTAGTCTGTCTATAGCAGGCTTCCTCAACCTCAGCCCTCCAGATGTTTTGAGACTATAATTCCCATCATCCCTGACCACAGGTCCTACTAGCTAGGGATCATGGGAGTTGTAGGCCAAAAAACCGAGGTTGAGGAAGCCTGATCTATAGTTTGGACTACCAAGTCATAGAGCAGGGGTCAGCAAACTTTTTCAGCAGGGGGCCGGTCCACTGTCCCTCAGACCTTGTGGGGGGCTGGACTATATTTTTGGGGGGGTGGGAAATGAACAAATTCCTATGCCCCACAAATAACCCAGAGATTCATTTTAAATAAAAGCACACATTCTATTCATGTAAAAACACCAGGCAGGCCCCACAAATAACCCAGAGATGCATTTTAAATAAAATGACACATTCTACTCATGTAAAAACATGCTGATTCCCGGACCGTCTGCGGGCTGGATTTAGAAGGTGATTGGGCCGGATCCGGCCCTGGGCCTTAGTTTGCCTACCCATGTCCTTGAGTTTCAGGAGAGTTTTCAAAGATAGCTCTATATCTAGTGCATTTCAATATCTATCTGGAGGTTACTGTGAATAACTCCAAGCAAAAGTAAAACTATGTAAGTGGTACCAAAGTTATGGCCACACTGTTTCTGTCTGCAAGGGACCATAACTGGTATATAAGCTTCAACTGATGAAATACACTGTGTGCCATAGACACCATGTGATTTTTTTCCTCAGTTGTAGGATTTTTTTGTGAGACAGTTTAAAACATGCCCTCAGCACCTTTCAGCAGGGATCTGTTTCTGGAGCTACCTTCCAACTACCAGGCAGTGATCTAAGCAAGTTAAAATCACTGGTAAATTTTTATTAAGTTACAGCTATACACACGAAAATATGGCAACAGCTAGAAAGATATTGACTCTTATGCATAATTTCTTAGTTTGCCAGAATGGGTGGTTTTCAGCTTTTCAGGACCCTGGGCAACAGGAGGAGAGGTGCAGCAGCTGGGACTGCAGAGTAGGAAAACTTCTGCCATTTCTCCCTGCTTTCCATTTGCTGCTCATCTCCTTGCAAGAGATGAGTTGCCACATCATCCCTGGAAAATGCACTTGCCCCTGGCCTTGAGTCAAGGCATCTGAGTGGAGGGAAATAAAATTCCTGGGTTGGCATGGCTGACTTCTGGGCTAGGGAGAGGGGTGAGAGTGTTTCAGTTTAATTTTTATCTGTGGATGAGTGGGTGGGAGTATTGCTTTTGCTGTAGCAGCCAGGAGTGACTTAAGTCTACTGTGTGCCTAGTTGAGCCCCTGAAATGGACTCAGAACAGGTCAGGGAACCCCCAGAGCAGCACACTGGTAAGCTAAAATGCTTGCACTGACAGAACAATCTCCTTACAGCTACAACGAATTTCTCCCAGAGTGATTTGGGGAGATAATAACAGCTGACTATAGATACAAGCTTATTGTTCAAATTGGACAGAAGCATAGCAAAGACTGCTTGAAGCTCACTCAGTCTTTGACACAATATGACCTACATGCTTCTACACTGTGAAGCTCAACCTGCCTGCAGGGGCTGGGTTTCCTATCAAATTACTGTATTTTTTGCTCCGTAGGATACACTTTTCCCCTCTTAAAAACTAAGGGGACAAGTCTGTGTGTCCTATGGAGCGAATGCAGGGGGGAGGCAGGCAGGAAAAGCCCCCAAGAGCCGCACACAAGCTTCACGCGGCTCTTGCGGGCTTTTTCCCAGGATGGAGAAGGGACCGCCGCTCCCCAACGGGGGCTGGGGTCGGGGGAAGCTCGGGCTTCCCCCAGCCCCGCAAGCTCCAGGAGCGAAGACAAGGTTTTGCGCAACCTTGCCGCCACTCCCTTTTTTTTTTTTTTTAATTTTTTAATTGGTTTTTCACATTTTATAAAGACATAACACACACGTAAAAGACAAAGACAAAGAACATGTATAATTTCAAAAATCTTACTTTCTTAACTTTGGTCCTTGACTTCCCCCCACCCCCCCTTCATACATCCCAATTCCCATACTTATGTCAGCAAGTTGTTATTTTCCCTTCTTACCATATTAATATTACCTCTTTTGTAAAAAGTTAAATTCTATCCTAAGTTGGACTCGAATTCCCTTCCATCGATTTCCCATTTTTTATTAAACATAAATCATATTGACTAGACCCAAAAATCATAAGTGTTTTTTAAAATTCTGTTTTCCCTCCCTCCCATCCCCGGTTCGTCCCTTCCCAAGTGCATGTCCACAATAACAGTTCTTAGCCTGGATTCCTCACATCCGAGGCCTTCAAGTCTCTTTCAGTCCCTCTCCGCCGGTTCTGTTGGTAGTCCTTTATGTTGGTCTTCGGATCTCGAAGGAGTTCTGTCCCAATCAAGCCAGGTTTTCTTCCCACAAGAAAACTTAAAGACAACTGCTGCAAAAGTTCCACCAGTCCTTCATGTTCAGAATGGAGGCCCCAATCATATTTCTTCTTTCTTTTAAGTTCATGAATTCCAAGTACTCCAGGGGGCTCCTCCTTCATCTTTCGCATCTTTTGCAGATTTGTAATCCGTATAATCCAAGGGTCTTCTTGTTTATAATCCACATGTGTAGGCTTCTGGTTGGTACTTTCCATCTGTACTTTCTCCTTTCCTTGTTTAGTTTCCTTCAGTTCTTGAGATATCTCTTCCAGTTCAGCTGCAGATTTTTTCTCATTCAAATCCTCAATACATTCAGCAGAGCTGCTTATTCCAGAAGTCAAGGTCGTGAGTTGTTTATTCATAGCCAGACTCTGCTCTTGTAAAATTCCCACAAAATAAAACATTCTTTCTATTTCAGCTAGTAAATTTCCATCCGCAGCCATTGTACTGCCTCAGAATTCCCCCTAGAGGGAATCTGGTTACTTAGTAATCTTTTCCCAACAATCCTTTACCTTGTTCTTTGTTTCTTTGTTTCCAGCCACTTTAATTCAATTGTATCACATTTAGTCCAGGGAGATCTTAAATAACACGCTTTTTTACTTTAAATTGCCCGTTTGACAGCTTTGACAGCTGTCAAACTCCTTTCCTCTTCAACAGGCTCAAAGGCAGGACGCTCCCGGGCCCGGAAGGGGGGGTTGCACACAGCAAGAAAAAAAAACTTCTGAAATTCCACTCTTACACTCCGGCTCAAAACTTCTTTTGTCAAATCGTGAAAGTTAATGTCTTTTTAACTCACCCCAAAGGGGTAGGCTCTCCAACTTAGTTCTCCTGCTATTGCTTTAGATCGTCTGCAGGAGGGGGGGTGCGGACTTCCCTTTGACACATCCCCCGGTCGTATCAAATTCACAAATAGATATTTTAAAGTCCGAATTCCGATCTACTCACGGGTTGCTTCTTTTCAGATCCGAATTTAAGGAAAAAAGTCAGCGCTCTTCAGCCATGGCACACGGCTTCGCTCCGCTGGGGTAGCGGTCTACTCCCAGCACCACGCCGCTCTCCGTACCCTCTCCGTAGCCTTTAAAAAGGCTCTTCGTGGGTCGGGGGGGCGCTTAAGGTGCCCACCGAGTCACCAGGTCCGCAGGCATCTACGCCTGCGGTTTTTGAGGGTCTCCGCGTCGCCGTCGCGGCAAGACCCGTCCCCAGCGGAGCCGATTCCCTCCGGAGCTCGGAGGGAATCCGCCATTAGCTGTTCGCACCAACCCGGAAGTGACCTTGCCGCCACTCCCTGACCTGTCTTGGGGGCTGGGGTCAGGGGAAGCTCGGGCTTCCCCCGCCCCAGCCCCGCAGCTAAAAAGGAGAAGCCTGAAGCCCCCGGAGCGCAGCGCGAACTGCCGCTCCGGGGGTTTCAGGCAGCTATCTGCAAGCCTTTGGAGTGCAGCGGGAGTTCTCGCTATGCTCAGAAGGCTTGCGGATAACCGCCTGAAGCCTGGAGAGCGGGAGGGGTCAGTGCACACCGATCCCTCTTGCTCTCCAGGCTTTGCTTCGCTGGAGAGGCGCTGCACGGTTTTCCCTCTCTGCGCAGCTCCCCTTCAGTGAAGCGGGAGGAGAAATGGAAGGGGATCCTGCTGAGCAGGGGCGCTGAGCAGAGAGGGGGAGAATTCCCCCCCTTTTCTCCCCCTCCCTTTTCTCCCCCTCCTATGGTCCGGTGCGTCCTATAGAGCGAAAATACGGTAAGCCTGAGGGCCAACTCTAATATCCTTTCACTTCCTTTGTTTCCGGCTTAAATAACCAGTCTAAAGGGAGTGGCAAGAACACTTTTATTGTGTTTGCACTGTGATGATGTATCAGGTGGAAGACAGATGCATGTAGCTACAGCTGAGGAGGATGAACAGTTCCACCCCAAAGTAATATTATGCCCTTTCCAGAATATTGCTTTTGATGGGGAACACATAGAATGTCTCATAAGAGATGTATTGTTTTAGTAAATCTTTGTCTGGTCTTGGATTTTCTTTCACAATCCTTGGTGGATTTTCAACTGATTTTAGTAAGAACATGTTGCTGCTGCTTCCATGTTTGCACTCTGGAGTCATTCATGCGGAGGTTGTGGACTCCCTAGTCAGCAACTAATATTCCCAGAAAACCACTTAGAGAGGAGAATGAGGAATGGGGAGCCACCCTATCAAAATCCTGCTCTCTAAAACTTATTGTCAGCAAGCTATATTGTCCCAGATGTTGCACTCTTAGCCTTTATGACCTTTACTGGACATTGGGAGAAGGACACAAAGGCCAAGGAGACAGAAACCTTTGGGGACTCCAGTTGCAACTAGATATTTCGTTTTGGCGACTGTAATCTTGGTTTAAGGAGCCATTTGGTGCCTAGCTTGTATATCTGAGTTTCTAACATTGGTGTTTCTCCCAAGGGGCATCCCCCAACAAATTAGATTGTTTTGCAAAAGTTTATGTCCTGAAATGCCCTGGAGAGCTGGGAAAAAGTCAATATATTTCACATCTGGCAACCGGTTCTTTGACTTGAATACTGATGCCACTTCCCCTTGATTCTCAGCTTCTTCTTCTTCTTCCTCTTCCTCTTCCTCCTCTTCTTCGGCGATCACTCATAGCTGAGTAAGATTGTATTCCATAAACACAGTTTCTACTAGAAATTCCCTGCTGTGCTCCTTCCTGCTGTAGGCCAGGTAGGAAAGAAATCAGAGGCTGGCTTCACATTACATGTGAACCAAGCAAACCATGAGAGGAAGGTACAGTTTGGAGAAGGAAGGAAAATGTTCTCTGTGTCCCACCTTCTCTGCAAAAAAGGTTGTGGGGACCCACTTGTGCATTTAGAAACCATTCACCAGTGGAAGGGCTGAAAGGTTCTGTTGAGGTGGTGGGGAAATTCACTTCGTAGAAAAATGAACAACCTACAGATGGTGATGTTGGCAGTTCAGGTAATTGCAATACAACTCAAGCTATGGTCTCTTATGAGGAAAGCGATTTGGAGGAGATGCCAGATCAGGCAGAGGAAATAAGAAACACGTCTCTTCTTCCCCAGTGAATCAAAATGATGAAAGACTGGGAGAATCTAAGGGGGAGGAAAAGGAACCGCAAGGAAGGAAGACTGGATGAATATCAATTTGGGAATAATTTTGGACTGTGATTTGGCTGAGATTGCTGAAACTCTTTAAAAGAACTTTGTAAGAGCTTTTATATAGAAACTGGAGAAATACCTGTTTGGATTACTAGAAGGACATTAGAAGAGTCATATTGGCTGTCTGGATGACAAAGAATTTAAAGCTGGACTTGGGGGGGAAATTTGGGAAAAGTTACATCCTGCAGAGGGGGGAAAACTGATTTAGAGTGCACATGTTAAACACTTTGAACAGGGGTCGGCTCAAGGAGGAGGAGATTAAGGCAACAATGATAAGATGGGCACAGGATATTGGACCTCCAGTAATGATGGCCGAATGGGAAGATCTTTGGAGAACAAATATGAAATTTACGGCATGTTATAACGTCAAAGAAAATATGTTAAAGATAGAACACAGATGGTACCTGACCTCCTCAAGACTATCTAAGATGTATAAAAATTTAGTGAATATTTGTTGGAGGTGTGGTGAGAGTAATGGCAATATGTATCACATGTGGACATGTAGGAAGATCAAAGTGTTATGGGGTTTAATTTATGAGGAATTTAAAAAATGTTTGGAATAACCTTTTTAAAAAGACCCAAGGCATTTCTGTTAAGCATTGTTGGCAGGGACATCTTGAATACCTTTAGAGAGGTATTCTTATATGCAGTGGCTGCAGCTCGGACTTTGGTGGCAAAGGGGTGGAAGGAAGAAGTCGTCCCGACAATAACGGACTGGCAGTATAAGCTACAAGAATTCGCTGAGATGGTGCAGCTGACAAATAGCCTGAGAGGCAATTCAAATCAAAAATTTATGGAAAAATGGGATAGAGTAGCTCCGAATTTTAATCCAAATGTAGAAGGTACTCACAATACAGTCATTGAATGCTTTTAATGTTGGAAGAATTGACCGCTGATGCCTCACAGTCTCGCAGCTTCGTATCATCCAAGTAAGCGTTTTGTACGATGCATCGCAGCTATGACCCCCTCACTCTCGGAGCTCAAAAACAGAGCTTGCCGGGAGGGGGGAGCCCGCTTTTTGACACCTGCCGGATCCCATGTCCTCAAAATGCTCGATTTGAGGTTTTTCCTGGGGGTCTGCTGCGCTGGAGCAGTTTCCCCCAACTGTGATGGTGTGTGCGATCAACCAGAAACTCGGCAAGGTTTATCTTGCCTGGGCCGGATCGGTCCTGCAGAGATCCCTTTGTGGGCTGGATCATGCTCATGCATGAGCGTGTGCACCCACGATTTTTGGCGTCTGCACAGATGTGATTTTTGGCGCCGCAGAAGTGAGTCCCTGTGCCGCGCTGTGCCGGTTTAGCACAGCGCATGACTCGGTTCGGGAGCAGCTTGTGGGCCAGTCAAACAACCTCCGTCAGCCGCTTCTGGCCCATGGGCCTTAGGTTGCTGACCCCTGACTTTGAATAATTGTTGTTACAGATAATTGTCAGAGAGGGGGTAGGAGTTCTTTTCATCTATTTTTCTATCTATTCTTCTATTCTTTTTGTTATTTTCCTATGTTATTTTTCCTCTTTTTATATAATTGTGTTTTGTAAGGATCATGAGCATTCTATTTTATATCTTCTTTCTCTTTATTCTTTTTTATATTGCTTTTTATTATCTTTTTATAAACCAATCCCCAGCTGAGCCCCATGGTGTGTAAAGCTTTTGGGTCAGGAACTCAATATACTTCTGAATCAATGAGGCATTGCACCTTTCTGCATACCATGTTTTCTTTCGTTCTTACAGTGCTTTTTTATGAATTTTGCAGGTGGTGTATATTTGTGATGGTTTATCAATTCAAAATCCTTTATTAGGCATAGCACACCACACATTAACAAACAAACATCATATACAGACTGTATAAAATACGGGCTCAGCGAACACAATTTATCCCAGTCCTATTCTTAACTCCAAGAAATAAATCGATGTACATAGATAATATAATACAACACAGCAACATCACCTACCATTAAAAACCACTAAGTCTCTTTATCATGGCCCATTCGTTCTTCATGGACAGCACTTAAAAATTCAGCCGCTATTAAAGTAATTTGGTCATCGCTGTCCGCCAGCAGGTCCTGAACAGTTGGTTGTTTAAAAATCTGTCTATTAAATTTTAGGGCCTCAAATAATTGTTTTCTGGCATAACTGCCAAAATCACAGGAAAAGAATATATGCTCTAGAGTATCGGGTTCCTGTTTTCTGCATTTGCAGAGACGCTCTGATTCTGGGATAGCTAAGTATCTTCCTCTCACTACCACCGAGGGAAACATGTTAAATCTGGCCAACATAAACAGCCTACACCAAGGGTCTGCAACCTTTAAGACAAAAAGAGCCACTTGGACCCGTTTCCGAAGAAAAAAAACACTGGGAGCCGCAAAACTCGTCATTATAAAAATAACTTTTTTGTCACTTTTTAAAAATTATTTCTTTGTTTGACCCCTCAGAATTACTCCTCCTCATAGAAATAAACGTTAAATTAACAAGTTACCTTTTTTGTGTGTTTTCACTCCCCTTCAAAACAGTGACCAGCGTACATGCCCCCTTTCAATGCAGTGACCAGCGTACATGCTCCTTACAATGTAGCGGGTGGGCGGGCAGGAAGGTGACGTCGGGACGGTGCATGACTAACGCACGCACCGCCCCCATGCGACGTCACAGCCAGTACAGCGCCCGCCACAGTGGGGAGTGTCGGGGCGCACAATGCGCCTCCTCTCCTTGCTAGTTTCCGCCCCGGAGCCGCAGCAAAGGTGTAAAAGAGCCACATGCGGCTCCGGAGCCGCGGGTTGCAGACCCCTGGCCTACACGATTCATGTTTCTTCAGATTTGTCATGTATCCCTTTTGGAAATCTCTACACAAAGGGAGATTTAAGTGGATAGGAGAGCAGGTGCTGTGCTTTGCAACCTCAAGCATGGCAAGAACACTTTTTTCTGTGAGAGTCTTCCTGATAATTTCCCATGTTTCTTTGGGATCAGAGATTTCAAAGTCAATTAGAGTGAGCCCTATCGAATCCAGTTTTCTCCTACAAGTCAATGATAGATTGTAGATTACACTATCACTTAAAAGATCGTAAAGTAGAGAATTAGGGGATAGGGCTCTATAATGGAGGAAGATCCAATATTTCAAGGTCCTCAACCATGCTCTTACTGATAAAGGCAATATTCCCAGCTCACAACATATTGTTTCATATTTTACAGAGTTTGCAAGTCCTAATAAAGACCTCAGAAGGGATGCGTGAAATTTATCCAACCTCTTGAGGTCACCTGAAATCCACACTGGTGTGCCGTATAGAGGTTGGGCACAAATTTTCATGTCAATTACTTGCAATACAGCTGGAATAAATCTGTTTCCTACTGGAGAAAAAAAATAGGATTTGATATGGTGGGCTGTCACTTTGGCCTTAACTATTGCAGCACATATATGTGTATTCCAATTCATATTATTTTTGAATGTGATTCCCAGATAATTGAAGTGCTTAACTTCCTGTATTAGATGTCCATTAATTATACAGCCTTTTGGGTTCCCTCTCTTTCTGAATTGCATAATCTTTGTCTTATCATAATTAATTTTAAGATTATTGAGAGAGCAGTAGTTTGAGAAACTCTTAAATAATTTTTTTAAACCCATAACAGAGAGTGAAATAATTACAGCATCATCTGCATAGAGTAATAAAAAGAGTGGGCTATTGTTTAAATAAGGAGTATGAGTGGTTGCGTTTTGAAGAAATAATGGTAGGTCAGATAAAAATAGATTAAATAGGGTAGGGGCTAAGATACAGCCTTGCCTAACTCCTCGATTATTCAGAATAGGACCTGCAAGTCTACCATCTTTTGATACTTTAACATATATTTGGTTATTTGAATGTAAACTTTGAATCAGTGTAAGTAGATATGGGTCGATACCAAGGTGTTCTAGTTTAGTCCATAGTTTGTTGCGGTCGACCGAATCAAAGGCACTTTTTAAATCCACAAATGCCACAAAGAGTTTTCATTTATTTCTCATGACATATTTATCCACAAGATGACTTAACACTAGACACTGGTCAAGAGTTGACGAGCCTGCCTTAAAACCAGCCTGCTCTTTACCAGGTAGACCTTTTGTCAGCATCCATTCTTCCAATTTAATAAACAGAGATTTGGCATAGATTTTACTTATGCATGGTAACAAACCTATAGGCCTGTAATTCTCTTGGCAATTCCTATCACCTTTTTTAAAGATCGGTTTATCTAAAGTAAAACTTCATAACTGCTTTGCGTTGCAACACTGCATCTGTATGTACATTGCAGATGTATGTACCACGAAGTTTAATTATTTTGATTTTAATGTGTACACTTTCTGTTGTTTCAGCTATGTCCAAAATTTTTGCACACAAACTCAACCAGTCACACCTGGCCTTTCAGTGCTGCAGCTGAACTTATAGGTATGTGAACAACACTGTATTTTTGCAGGCTAAGCCATACTTGTTTGATGTATTACACGGGAACAGTTTTTTCTAACTGGTTGTTACATCTTTAACAAACTAAAGCTGCAATCCATTACCACTTACCTGGGAGCAAACTCCATAAAACTCAGTGGGAATTACTTCTGAGTAGGTTGTGCTGTAAGACCCTAATAAAAAGCTTTGGCTGTTGGTCCAGCTACGCCCCTATCTGGACAGGGATAGCCTAACTACTGTTGTCTATGCTCTGGTAACCTCAAGGTTACATTACTGCAATGCGTAGGAGGGCTGCCTCTGAAGATGGTTCAGACACTACAGCTAGTGCAGAATTCAGAAACCAGGTTGGACCACCTCTTTCCATATGAATCTATCCAGACACTGAGATCATCTTCTGAGGCCCTTCTTCGTGTGCCTCCCCCTTGAGAGGTCCAGAGGGTGGCAACGTGAGAACGGGCCTTCTCTGCAGTGTCTCCTCCTCTGTGGAATGCTCTCCCCAGGGAAGTTCGCTTGGCTCCTTCATTATACACCTTTAGGCACCAGGCAAAAGCATTCTTTTTTAACCAGGCCTTTGGTTGATTTGATTGACATCCAGTGCCCTTTAAAAATGTGGGGGTTTTTTTGCCGGGGGGGTGCATTATTGGGTTGTTGTTTTATTTTGTGGTTTTATATTTTGATTTTATTCTGTGAACCGCCCTGAGACCTCCAGGTATAGGGTGGTATGTAAATTCAATAAATAATAATAAAAGACAGAAATAAATGATATTGTCCTGCCTGTGGACTTCCCCTTAGGCATTTGGTTGACCACTGTGAGAAATGAGGTGCTGGACTAGATAAGACCTCTGGTCTGATCCAGCAGGGTGGTTTTGTTTTTATTATTGAAGATTACTCTTGTTCTTAATTTTTGCACCACTCTTTATTCTCAGATAATGCCTACGATCCTGATGTGAATGCAAAACAGATGTGGATTGACAAAACTGTTATAAATGAGAACACATGCTTAACATTTATGGACAATGGAAATGGTATGAATGCAGACAAGTTGCATAAGATGTTGAGGTGGGTAAAGTTTTAATGGTGTGTGCAGTCTCTGGCTTTTGATTGCATGCTCGTAAAAGTATAATGTAAGAAAGTTGCATTTTTAGGACACCAAATTTATTGTTGTGGAGAAATATTAACTGTACTTCAGTTTAGACAACATAAATGATTCACAATTATGTGATTATGTGCCCATGAAAAACTAATACCGGCGCTTCTGTATGGTCTAAAGTGTATTTTACAATGAGACAGGTGCAAATGCAGTGGCCTTGATCCAGGGTGCTCTTTGTGTAAGTAGAAATGCCATGTATATGTGCTGCTGACTATCTGTTGGTCTGTTTCCTCAATCTGCTGGAGCTATAACTCAACAAGGGTTTGAGACCCATCGGCTACCATCACCTGGTTTAACTGGCCAGTCAAAGCTGTTACCAGGGTGTGGTCGCTTTCACATGCTGACAGCTTGTAGGAACCACAGGTGAGAGCCAAAAGCAGGGTGGGAACCCAAAGGTGAGCAAACTACCCTAGAAAGAGCACAGTGTGTCCCCCACCCCACCCCTAACACCCAATACAATCTGGTAGATTGTCTACATCACAAGTAACGTGCACTAGCAGATACCATTTTTTTCTGCATCATGATTATCACAATGTATTTCTCAAAATATGAATTAGCCAGGAATAAAGTGTTACATTATGTTTGAAGCTGAAAGAAGAATACTGTTTAGGAACAGCAGCTGGTTTATTTTAACTCCACTACAGATTTGGGTAGTTGAAACCGCTGATTTAAATCAAATCTCATAAGCAGCACGGCATTATGATAAGCACTTCCCCCTCTTCCATCTTTTCAAACTCATGTGTTTCAGCTTTGGCTTCAGCGACAAAGTTGCATTGAACGGGCGTGTTCCAGTTGGATTGTATGGAAATGGATTTAAATCAGGATCGATGCGCCTTGGGAAAGATGCAATTGTTTTCACCAAGAATGGAGAAATCATGAGTGTGGGCATGTTGTCACAAACCTTCTTGGAAGTTACGAAGGCAGAACATGTAGTTGTTCCCATTATAAAATTCAACAAGAAACATATCCTTTCGATGATTTTGAAGCCCAAGTGATAGATTGTATCTGGGATATCTGTTTCTCAAGATGATCTCTTATTCCAGCATTACTTCTTATATACTGGGCAGTAGTTGTATACCAGTACTGTATTCCAATAGAATTTAAGTCTCTCACCACAGAAGCTTGGCTTGGGGTCTATGCTAATGTCTCCTCAGTGCTAGATGAATAGCTATTTCTATTCTCAGACTTTTAACTCTTGAAGAGATTAATGTTAACTAGTTTTATGTTACTAGGCTTTATTTTTTGTTCTATGATTTTATTGTTGTACCTCTAAACGTATATATCACAGGTGACAAACTGGATCTGACTAGTGGACCTTATCCTAATCCACCACCACTCACTGCACGCCAGCTTTGACAGGTGGACCTGATCACCCACCTCTTGGTCACCTGACATAATGATGTCAGGTGATTTACACCTATCACAGTCCAACAATCACTGCAGCCTCTTCTAAAGACACATGTTTATATATAATAAAACAGAACTCAGAAGTGCAGTCAAACCATGGTTCCCGAACGGCTTAGTTGCCAAACAAATTGGCTCCCAAACGCCACAAACCCAGAAGTAAGTGTTTTGGTTTGTGAACGTTTTTCAGAAGCTGAACATCCGACGCTGCTTCT
Organism: Podarcis pityusensis; assembly: GCF_964106645.2. Lineage (NCBI taxonomy): Eukaryota > Metazoa > Chordata > Lepidosauria > Squamata > Lacertidae > Podarcis > Podarcis pityusensis. The sequence goes on from NC_138027.1 coordinate 54,126,486, forward strand.
GCACTCAATTGGAAGCCACATCTTGGTTTTTGAATGGTTTTGGGAGTCGAAAGGACTCTTGGAACAGTTTAAGTTCGAGAACCGAGATACCACTATAGAAAAAAGTGTCCCACCCCTCCAAAAAGAGAGAGGCCAATGATGATTTAGCATGCTCAGTTTCCACCGGCTGCTCAGTGGCTGTTGTGGGAGATGGAATGGAATGGAGTATGCTAAGGAGAGCATAGCTGGCTGTAAAATCAACAGGGCACTCCTCGCTGCAACATTTTGTTGCAGGTCTCTTTAGTATTTTTTATTGTAAGCTGCCAGGGGGAAATTACATTGAAGGGCAGCATATAAATTTATGACATAAAATTGTAAGGTTGAAAGGAAGTAAACAGCAGCAGCAGAAAATGAGAGTTTTTTCCTAGGCTGGAACTAGAAAAGTACAGTCATACCTTGGGTTGTGAACGTGATCTGTCCGGGAGGCACGTTCGCAACCCACAGCGTTCACAGCCTGAAGCGCCGTGTCTGCACACTAGTGTGATTCGATTCTGCGCATGCGTGTGACGTTATTTTGCACTTCTGCACATGTGCGAGCACCGAAACCCAGAAGTAACCTGTTCGAGTAATTCTGGGTTCGGCACGGTCAGTAACCCGAAAACGCACAACCTGCAGCTTTGTAACCCGAGGTATGACTGTATTCTACAGTTTTCCTGATTTGGATATTAAATAGGAGCATGCAGTATGAAAGGCAGGTTAAAAGACTAAGCTGACAATAGATGTTTTCCATTTAATTATATGCATTATGGTTTGTAATAATATAATTACACATAACCGATTACCATAGGATCACAGTTTTAAATATTTCATTGTGGTTGTATATAGTCTCTTGTAGAGCTAGGGACCTCTGGAGGGTCTGGTGGTGAGACAAGATTTCCAGACTACTTCAGGAACATGGTAATGTTAAAGTTGCCATGTGGTCACAGACTTAAGATGACCAGCTGTTAATTTGATTGAAACAGTAAAATAGTTATGGGGTGGACTTTTAAGTGGCAGCCGCACAATAAATGCTCATCAGTTTATTCATTCAGGAGAGATTTAGATGGAAAAGGCTATAAGCTATCTGAGCAAGGTTTAACAGTTCTTAAATATGCCAACTCCTTAATATAATATACGGGAATTAATGAAACGTGAGAAATCAGCAGCCAGCTTGAAGGCTATCCTGGAACATTCTCTGTTTCCTACTGAAGAGGAGCTGCTTGCAGAGCTTGATGCCATTATAGGGAAAAAAGGAACAAGAATAATTATTTGGAACCTTCGAAGGTGAGAGAAAATCCATTGTTAATAGTTGAGCTGGTAATGCAGCATTGATGTGTGCTAATTTGATATGGTTGCACAAAATTGATAAGGATTAAGCTGTGGTAAACAAAGCATTACATGTTACTGCTTTATTGTTCATATTTCTTTTAGGACACATTTTATTTACTTCACCCCATCTACCTTACTTCAAATTCTAATGTTAATCATGGATGAATCAAGCAATCTGGGATGAACTCCCATGAAAAATGTTTCCCAAGAACCACTTGACACAGGTCCCTCTGAGTCTTGGGGGAAGTTTCACCATGTGCTTTTAGCGTAGTAAAGTGAACATGGAAATTAACTTTACTTCAAACATCTAAAATACATTCGCTTTAAACAAATTTTATAATTGCAGACCATGAAAGGGCCACTTTTTACATTATATTTCCCCCAGATTGCAGGGAAATGGCTCTCTCTGGTGATAAATGTGCACAACCTCTGTACCGTGCATGCTGTTTTCACCAGCAGAAATTAAAGCTTTCCTTTCCATATTTTCATTCACCATGGGACCAGAGAGCTATGTATTCTTCCCATGCTAAAGGGGAAATCGTTTAGGATCATTTCCAGCTATTGCCACTTTTCAAGGAGTATCTAACAATGGTGAAATCTAAGGAACACTAGGCTTTTCCCTGTTTCCTAAGATATTATAGTATGAGACGTGTCCCTCAAGCAATATAAAGCATAAGGCAAATTCAATAATTTATTTTTAACAATTAAAAATTTCAACAATACAATGAAGGAGGAAAAAGCAGAATGAATGAAATAATATTCGCAAAGTGAAATTCAACACTATTTAGTGAAAGAAAAACGGGCCATATTCCTACAGAATAGAAGCCAAGGATAAAGGGTAGCATGCTTTACCAACTATATATACGTAGTTGGAAGATGCTAAATAGTCTCCCATTTCATTGCTGGCAACTGAATATCCCAGGATGCAAATGGTTAAAGGACAAACACCCAGGTTTCTTCCATAGCATTCTTGGCATATGCAAGTATACAGCGCTAAAAGGTTATGCTATTTCTCCTTGCCATCAAGTCAATTGACTGTTTTGGCCATACCTTTCAGAGGACAAAGACTTAAGTTAACAGAGATTTGGTTCCACTTTGATTTCAGGATACTTAATATTCTATCAACACCCAATAGACAGAGTTCTCAGTTGTGTATGAGAGGCATAAAATAAGCATATAAAACAACAAATGGGGCTCTCTGCTAAGTTGACTAGCCTGATCTGCTTTCGTCAGGAAACTCTGTAGAGTCAAAATGACCGCTCCCCACATTAAATGGGGGGCGTCATTTCCGTGGTCGCGGGCAGCCCCTGGACCCTATGCGGCACCATTAGCACAGGCTTGGCTTTGTCTCCCCCCAGGTAGGATACCTGGAGGTCTCTGCCTACCTCAGTCAGTTGCCCAATCCCGCCTGGGGAAGTGCTGCCAAGGTGATCAGGCCAGGTAGGGGGAGGGACTACCTGCCCACACAATAGAGGATCTTACCTGGGAATCGTCAGTTGGCTTCAGAAATACAAAAATACAGAAACGTATTTTATGTTTTTAAGATGGCTATAGTATTGCTAACAGAGTCCAGGTGCTCTGGTTTAATTTCCCTGTCTAGTTAGAAGTATGTACCGGTAGTTAATATGTAGCAGCATACCCTAAATCAAGGAGAGATAATGATGTACCCTCCAGTGCTGGGATGTTTTTGCCTCTGCGCATGGGTCTGGGAATGTTCTGAACAGTTCATATTGAGTTCGTGAAAACATTATACTCTGACCTGTTCTTAATGCATAGTTGACCACATCTACGGAACGCGTGCGATTATTATATTCTTTCATGTTATGATCAATCATTAGTAATTGTTTTAGTCTTGCTATATCAATCACTAGTTATAATTTAATTAGGAGGTTTCATGCCTGTCTAGTTCTGTGCTCCCTTTCCCAACCTTAATCTATTGGTGATTAATGTAAACTTTGCTTTGTACTTGTGTTAACCAATCAGCAATAAGCACATATGTGGCAAATGCTGTAAGATTCAATAAAAGGGACTCTCCGAGACTTGCTCGGGAGATGCCTCCCGTATGACACCTTGCCATGTCGTTTATTTCAACCCAACACTCCAGAAGTTGTTAGGCTACAACTTCAGAGAAATGTTTAATAATACTTTAAATGGTGCTGATTACTGAGGACTGCTATTCTTGTATTTATATATAGTATTGTTTAAATTCAAGTTTCTTTAAATGTCCTTCCACAGAGAGAAAAACGAACAAACAGAATTTGATTTCGATACAGATAAATACGATATTAGGATTCCTGCAGATTTAGATGAACTAACAGGGAAAAGAGGATATAAAAAACAAGAGAGACAAGATCAGATTGTTCCTGAAAGTGATTATTCATTACGGGTAATGCTTACTATTCATTTTTTCCCTATTGGTTGTAATGTTATTCTCCTATGTCTGTACGTGGTATTATATCCAGAATCATCACAGCTGTTCTTTTCTCATTGGACCCTAAAAAAAATCACTGTTAAAATATGCTTATATTAAAAGTTCATTTATTCCATTTCACTAAGTTATAAGACTTCTAGCCAAAGATGATGAAATGAAATTGCACTGTGCAAATGGGCATTCTTCCTGGCTGAAATAGTCTACAAGTGTACTGTGATGGACTCTCTGATGCTGGTGGTTTTGCAGAAGGGGGACTGAATAATTTTCTCTTTAACAATCAGCAGACACCTTACTAATCGCTGTATCTGCCGGTGTCTCGCTGTTCTGTCCCACACATGCAGAATCCAGTGCTTAACACTATGTATAATCTGGACACATGTTTAAAGTGCCATGTGAGTTCTGATTGCTTGCTTAATATCATTTGACTTAAATTTGCAAAATTTGGATAGAACTCCAATTTACATATTTTACAAGCTGTATGCTGAAAACTTGTTACTTGTTTTCTTTTAGCTTGCAAAATGTATGAAAAATTAACCATGTACTTTCCTTTCCTTTTCAGGCTTATTGCAGTATCTTATATTTAAAACCAAGGATGCAAATAATTATAAGAGGACAGAAAGTACAAACGCAGCTAGTCTCCAAAAGCCTTGCTCACATAGAGCGAGATGTTTACAGGCCAAAGTTTCTGGCTGTATCCTTTATGACTGTGGGCTGCTGCAGACTGACCAAGAATGGCTGGCCAAGTACACGTGAAACCTTTGACTCTTCTCTTCACTTATCTTCCCACTTGGTTCCACTATCAGCTCAGATTTTAAGCATGATTTTAAGCAAGAAGCTTTGTCGTAATTTGTGATATGTTGCAGAAACATTCCCATTTAGGCTTACCTGCTATTGCTTCATAGGTGAAAAAAATCCAAAGTGATGGGCTGCATTGTACATGCATATCTCTCTTCTTTAGAAAGACCCAATAGTAGTGTATCACCTCATCACTCTCGTTGCTTTGGCAGTGGCTGTGGTATACAGCCTAATAACATGAATGGGGGGGGGGGAGGTATTCAAAAAGCAAAGGATTACCACTCAGCTCTAGTAGTGCCTTCTATATAGTTGTCCCAAGGTGATATATAGTAAAAACGAACAAGGATAATGTCCAATCTAACCCATAAAATGGGGCACAGAACTGGAAAGGCTAGAGGCGAGTCCATCAACAAAAGTAGTAGGACTGGTGGAATTTGAGTGACCAAGAGTCCTATGTTAGTGGCAGCCAGCAAAGGAAAGCAGTTGCTAAATAGTTGCAGTTCTTTTTTTAAAAAAAATGGTTATGGTCACTGGTTAGAATGTGAAAGTTTGCTAGTCAGTGAACAAAATTATAATCATCCCTTTTTATTTTAATATCAATATGCATACAGAAGTAAGCTCAGTTGTTCCAGAACTGTATTGAAGAATACAGTGGTGCCTCGCAAGACGAAATTAATTCGTTCCGCGAATTTTTTCGTCTAGCGAATTTTTCGTCTTGCGAAGCAGGAAATCCCATAGGAATGCATTGAAAATCAATTAATGCGTTCCTATGGTCAAAAAAAGTCCAAACAAAGCCAAATTTGGTACAACAAGAGTTTATTAAGTGCTCTTTAAAGTCACACATACTGTAAAGAGCATTTCAAAATTCAAATCCAGAAATTTTTTTAAAAAACAGCAGAGTGGCCCAATGGTCACAGAAAATCATAAAAATGCAGAAAAAAACCAAGCTTCCAGATTCTTGCAAACCCCTCCCCAACTGTTCCCCCAGCCACCCAGCACACAGAAATTCAAATCCAGAAATTTTTTTTAAAAAAGCAGAGTGGCCCAATGGTCACAGAAAATCATAAAAATGCAGAAAAAAAAACACACAAGCTTCCAGATTCTTGCAAACCCCTCCTCAACTGTTCCCCCAGCCACCCACCACACAGAAATTCAAATCCAGAATTTTTTTTTAAAAAACAGAGTGGCCCAATGGTCACAGAAAATCATAAAAATTCAAAAAAAAAAAAAAAGCTCCCAGATTCTTGCAAACCCCTCCTCAACTCTTCCCCCAGCCACCCACCACACAGAAATTCAAATCCAGATTTTTTTAAAAAAAACAGCAGAGTGGCCCAATGGTCACAGAAAATTATAAAAATGCAGAAAAAACACACACAAGCTTCCAGATTCTTGCAAACCCCTCCCCAACACCAAGTCCTTGAATTCCAAACACCCCAACCCAAAATCCAACCCCCCCAAAAAAAGTTTTAAAAGCTTAACTTACCAAATAGCTGCAAAAGAAGTTTTGGAAAAGCTTCAAAAATCACCAAAGTCTTTAAAAACCTCAAAAAAGGCTACTATGTACACTGCATTCTATGAGTTGCTCCTCGAAGTCAAGTCACAACTGTATTAATGGTGTTAAGAAAAAGGAAACAAACTTGCAAGACGTTTTCGTCTTGCGAAGCAAGCCCATAGGGAAATTCGTCTTGCGAAGCAGCTCAAAAAACGGAAAACCCTTTCGTCTAGCGAGTTTTCCGTCTTGCGAAGCATTCGTCTTGCAGGGCACCACTGTACAAGCAACTGATCCATAGGATAGAATATTAAGTTTTAAATGAAATAAATTGGTCTTAGGTTTGTCACCAACTTTAGGATTGGAGCGGTGTTATGCAAGCATAGTTTTTTATTCCTAAATTTCGTTTTACTCCGTTTGGCTAAACTCGCTGGCTTTGGATCAATTTTGTAAGATAATCAATACAACATCAGAAATTGCTACTGTTCATAAAACATGGAAAAAAGGTTGTTAAGATATTTCTTCTCAAATTATAATTCCCTTTATTAAAGGCTTTATCTAACTAACTTTCCATTAATTTGTAGTTTAATTTGAAAGTTCTGAGTTTTCTCCGGTGTAATCATGGAGTTTTTTTCAGAGAAAAACCTATCTATTTTCAAATACAATATATTTATTTTACTATATACAAAATGATTATTATATTTTGTACTGTAACTTGTATTAATGGTTAATACTCTTTCACATTCTTGGGGGCTAGTGGAATTACCTTTTTAGACAGCTCTGTTTAGAATGAATATTCAGTATGAAGAGAACCATATTTTGATATTTTCCCTAACTTACACAAATAAGCCCAAAACTGTAAGAATTACTTTTGGATTCAACTGTCGAAATAAAGATCACTATGGAATGATGATGTACCACAGAAACAGACTAATCAAGGCTTACGAAAGAGTAGGCTACCAGCAAAAGGTGAGAGAAGTTCATATAGCAATAGTTCATCTTTCCACACTTTAACTGAAACTTGTTATAGTCTTGTTGATGTAGAATTCCATTTTTGTGTATTTTCAATGCGCGGTGGACTGAATTTAAAGCACTGCCACTTAAATCAGCATTTTAAATTATCCATTGGTATGTTAACGTATTTACTAAACAAGGATGCATAGAAATTGATCTGCTCAATCTATACATTAAAATATTTAAATTTATGACTAAACAGAGTGATTACTCTACTCCATGTTCTGTTTCACTTCTACTCCTTTCTTTCTACTGTACTGCCTAATTCTTGCCTTGCCCCAATCTCACCCCCATCCAAGAAACACAAAGTAGCTAACTGCCCCCAATTTTTTGCAAACTGCAAAAAGGGGCAGCCTTTTAATTCAGTGTGTTCAACATAGAGCCATTGTTTCAGGAGTTTTGTTTACACCTGCATGTAGGTTTAACATGTAGGTTTAATATGCTTATAGTCAGATTAATTTTAAGATAGCTGTTCTTTAAATTACTATTTTTTTAAAAAAATAGAGAAATCCCTCCTCGATATTTAAAAAATTATAAAAAATGGTTTCTACACCAACAAAAATCTGTCTTTTAATCAAAACGGTTTCCTGCAAATTTTTGAAAATCCTTGTCATTCTCTGAGAAGCAAGTTGTAAACATTCAATGACATCGCAGCAGCTCATTTAGTAAAGTCTTGCATTCTGGGGGCAGCCAAGGGCTGTTTTTGACATCTAAAACACAAGGCTGAGAATTCTTTTGTGCAGTCATTTCATTTCATTTCATTAACATTTCATCCTTCTTTACTGCACATTTTTCTTTCCAGCCATTTCCCCCCCTCTGCAAGAAACTGTTGTTGTTATTATTTATTGAATTGATATACTGCCCTATACCTGCAGGTCTCAGGGCGGTTCACAGGATAAAATTACAATATAAAAATGCAAAATACATAATCAAAGTAAAAACAAGAACAACCTAATAACAGCTCCCCCCAAAAAAAGAACTACTGTCACTGAAAGCACTGTGATGCTTAAACTGACAGAACTGTATGTGTATCCACTGTGTTCTGATTAACTGCTTCATGTTGAATGTTGCCATTCCCAACTTTGACTAATAAGTCTGAAACCAATCTACCCCAATACCTAGCTCCAAATTCTAAGTCGCTTCTCAACCTCCCATTTACTTTTAAGTAGAAATTCTAAACGGGTAGCAGAGGCTTGCTTAGAAGTTAAAACAATAAACTTCATCTTCAAGAAGTTCTTTATCCAAGCAATTGAACTTGGAATAATACCTGTTCTGGCATCTTTTGTGATGGAACTTGTATACTTGTATAAATATTTGTTTAAAATACTGGAAATGTGTGTTCTTGGTGAAAACGTTGGTATATCTTCCTTGTCTATATGCTTCCCCCACCCCACCACCCCCCCTTTGCAGGCAAACAACATGGGAGTAGGTGTAGTTGGGATTATCGAATGCAACTTCCTAAAGCCAACCCATAACAAACAAGATTTTGATTATACTAACGAATACAGGTAAGAACGTATTCCAGGATCCTCTTTTCACAGTAGCCAAACAGATGCCAGTAGGAAGCCCACAAGCAGGGGCTGGGTGCAATAGCACTTGTGATTCCCAGGAAACTGCTATTGAGATGCTTACTTCCTTTGAGATACTAGGAATAGAACACCACCATTGTGGCTAGTAGCAATTGATCGCCTTATGTTCTGTGAATTGCTCTGAACTCAAAGCCACCCCAGTGGGTGGCCATAGCTAAATTTCCAGTCTGCATGTAATACTAGACCATGGCTTAGCAGTACATTTCTAAACAAGCCACAAGCTGGCTTGTTAACTAACCAATAAACCAGAGTTTGTTTCCAATCTGTATTGGGAATCACTTTGAGATGCCTTATGGCAGGCTTCCTCAAACTCAGTCCTCCAGATGTTTTGAGACTACGATTCCCATCATCCCTGACCACTGGTCCTGCTAGCTGGGGATCATGGGAGTTGTAGGCCAAGAACATCTGGAGGGCCTTACGGGAAGGGTTTCATACAATAAGTAATAATAATAATAAAAATAAGTAATAATAATAATAAGTAATAATAATAATAATAACAGCAGCAACAATCACCACCAGAGTTTCAGGTCCATATGTAATGATAAGTTAATGGTCAAACTAAGCTCTGCTGTCACTTAAGTTCTCCTGGCCATGTGAGAGGTGTCAAGCATACGAGGCTAAGACTTGTGGAAGTCCCTTCTGCTCATGCATACAGAGCTGCTCTCCCAACAGTGGTGTCATTACCACTTTACCTACCCTACCTCCTTGGGTAGAGAAATAGTAGGGTGCTGTTCAGGCACACTGTCTCTGTAGCATTCACTCTGCAGTTAGGAGCACTAGAGCCGTCTCATTGTATCACACAGCTTGCCTATAGCTCACCCTTTGGCTCCATTTCTTGTTTTTAGCATTATTTACACAAATATATCCTAAAGGGAGGAATTTCAAAGCATTTTTAAAATAAGCAATTTGCTGCTTTCCCCTTATCTCTACCATTAGTAGACATGTCTGGAATCTGAACCAAATGCAGAATCCTACTGTAACTTGTTAGGAGTTCACGATTTGGAAGGAATAAATAGATTACGCGTTAGCACATTTCTAGTATGTTTTCCTTAAATGCATAAGTGATATTTCTGCTCATTGTTCTTTCCCAGTAGTACTTGCTTTCTGTAGCAACTGTCAATGCATGTTTCATATTATACAGAATGTGTTTTGTTGAGACACAACTTTGTATTTCTTGCTTATTAGGCGTACAATGCAAGCGCTCGGTGAGAAGCTAAATGATTACTGGAATGAGATGCAAGCAAAGAAACTGGATTATCCTCAAGAAGAGATGGTTGAAGATTCCCAGTAAGTTTTTCTAAAAACATAAAACTTAGTCATAATCTGTGCTTGGTTTAAATTATATTTGCTTAGTTTTAATGCCACTTACACTCTGTTACAGGAATCGCCCTGATCAAACCTGGGTTCAGTGTGATTCATGTCTAAAATGGAGGAAGCTTCCAGATGGAATGGATAAATTGCCAGAGAAGTGGTATTGTTCATACAACCCTGATCCTCAGTTCAGGTAAAATAGGGAGAAATTTGGCAATTCATTTTTTCTCAGATTGCATTTACTAGCTGGATTAAAAATATATATATTCCTTTCTTAAAATTAGAAATTGCAATGTGGATGAAGAACCTGAAGATGATGATTTATTAATTCCATATGAGAAAAAGTTTAAGAAAAGGTGAGCATTAAATAAAAACAGGAAGTTGAAATGTTGGCTTTTTTATGTGTTCCATCAAACAATTTTGAAGACAGGCACTAGGAAGTTTATTCTGTAGAGTTTTAAATGGGTAATATGCTTCCTTCTAGCAAACCCATTATGTTTCGAATACGTTTTTGCTATTTGTTTAAGTCAAGAAATCCACAAAAGGATTCACTAGTCCAAAACATACCTTCATTTGACAATACAAAAGTGAACTTTGTCCTTTTCACTAATGGTTGTGTGCTCTCACCATTAGAAGTTATAGTGAGCTACATAGAATCATAGAATTGTGGAGTTGGAAGGGACCTTGAGGGTCATCTAGTCCAGAAGAAGAAGAAGAAGAGTTTGGATTTGATATCCTGCTTTTCACTCCCCTTCAGGAGTCTCAAAGCGGCTAACAATCTCCTTTCCCTTCCTACAATGCAGGGATGCTGCCCACAGCTGTCCCTTGATTGGCTCAAACCACCAACAGCAAGACACACTAACCCATTTCAATACAGGAGGGCTATAACATAAGTTATTGATGCAAAAGGTCATGTTAAACAACAACTTAATATTAGATAGCATATATATATACTGAGCATAAACCATGATACTTTTTCTTCTCAATGCAGAGACAGGGAGAAATTAAAGAAAAGGATAGAGCTTAGCCAGCAGGTAGGTGACTGATTATCTTGACATGTTTATTTCTTTGTTTGTGGAAGCAATGCTAAATTACATGCAAGTTTTCCTATACTGTACCAGGTTCATTTTTTGCATGGAAAGCAGCAAAGGATACTTTAGCTTCTTCCTCCATTTTTGTGTGTCTTGAATATACATCCTCTCCAGGTCAGAATTTAGCCAAGGATATAAACTTTCCTAGGGGTGAAGGCAGGATTATGATCAGTGTACCATGGATTGACAGTTGGCAAAGGTGGGTCACTTGCCACTTTACCAATTGCAGAAAGAGTAGTGTAAAAGTTGAGGAGGCAGTTCACTATTTCCTGGCTCCACTGCTGGGTACAAATGCTGCTGTCATCAATCTCCATATCTTCTCCGCTTTGAGGATGCTGAATAATCGTAACACTTGAACCATGGAAAGAGGTTACAGCAGTGGAAGATGATTGATTGTGATCAATGCCATCTAGATTGGTGGCCAGCACTGCCTTCTGTGGGAGAGAGTTTTGTAGTTTAACTATGTGCTGCGTGTAAAAAAAAAAGTACAGTGGTACCTCGGGTTAAGTACTTAATTCGTTCTGGAGGTCCGTTCCTAACCTGAAACTGTTCTTAACCTGAAGCACCACTTTAGCTAATGGGGCCTCCTCCTGCTGCCGTGCCGCCGGAGCATGATTTCTGTTCTCACCCTGAAGCAAAGTACTTAACCCGAGGTACTATTTCTGGGTTAGTGGAGTCTGTAACCTGAAGCGTATGTAACCTGAAGCGTATGTAACCCGAGGTACCACTGCACTTCCTTTTATGTGTCCTGAATCTTCCTGTTTCTGTGCGTAAGTATATTTGATAACTGTTTACATATTCTGGTTCAATCTAATTTACTCAGTAGTCAAATTTCGAGGTAGAGCGATATGGCTAAAACCTGTAACTGAGCTGCCAAGACTTTTCCCACAGCCCATCCAGCCATATATGTTGTCATTTTGTGGTGACTGCAGAGAGTTCAAGGAAAAAGTCGCAGTGATGGAAGTGAATGATGCTTTCTTCTTTAATTGTAATGACATAATGCTGTTTCTACAGATTTATAATGAAATGTATTTACAAACAACGGCTGCCTTGTCCAGTGCACCTCCATTATTGAGTGAAACTATTCCAATGTTTCATGCAGAAGCTTCAAACGTGTCGCTTACGAGACCTCAAAACAAATCAAACAGCACATCAGTATCATCTCCTCATTCTGATCCTGAAAATAGGTCAGTAAATAAAATGCAAGAATATTTCCACCTACTTTCCCCATTTGCTTGTGCTGTTTTTTTAAATTAACATTTTCTGGAGCTTAGCCTTTAAAGGAAAAAACTGCTAATATGATTTCTGTTACTTTGCTTTTGTTTCTTTAGCCATAAACGAAAACTTTCTAATGCTGATGCACCACTACCTTTTAAGATCACAAAAGTGACTAGCCAAGCATTTGAGAAAAAGAAGCAAGATGATGATGATGTTATCATTTTGGAAGAGAACAGTACTCCAAAACCTGACGCTCTGGAATGTGACATCACAATAGTAAAAGTTGAAGGTGGGGCTGATGTTGATTTCAGTAATATTGAGGGAGAAATTTCTATGAACAGAGATGCTTGTTCAGAAACAAATGGTTCAAAAGGAACTGCAGCAACACAAACTGAAACAGAGGAACTTGTAGTAAAAAAGGAAGAAACTGAGGGCAATGCAGATAATCAGCTGTCCAGATCAGAACATGAAATAACACTTACAGAACATCTTCATGTTTCGGAGGCTGATATTGTGAATGCAGACATTAAGATAAATGAATTAAGCCTTCAACTGCTTTCATCCAACAGTGAAAAAGAAAAATATCAACAGCAATGTGATACATTGGTTAAAGAATTAACACTGTTAAAGCAAAAAATAATGGATACAAATGGCAAGCATGTGCAAAAGGGAATATGTCCTCAGTCTACAGAAACAAAAAGTATAATATCAGATGCAGAACTCAAAAAAGTTAAAGAAAAAAGTAAAGAAGAGATATTCATTCTGTATGAACAGGCATTGAAAGAGATGAGAACACTGAAACAACAGTGTGATACTCTGCAGAACTTAAAATCTGAATGTAGTAAATGTAAAAACATTGAGAATAAAAGTGAAGCAGATGACATGGCTGTGCAACTGGGTGATGTTTTCAGACAGCTGGACAATTGCAGCATTGAAAGAGACCAATATAAAAATGAGGTAAGTTTCATAATTCAGTACATAGAAAGGCTGGGTTGATACAGTGGTGCCTCGCAAGATGAAAAGAATCCGTTCCGCGAGTCTCTTCGTCTTGCGGGTTTTTTCGTCTTGCAAAGCAAGCCCATTAGCGGTTTAGCGGATTAGCGCTACAGTATTAGCGGGTTTAGCGAATCAGCTGATAAGCGGCTTAGCGATCAGCTGTTAAGCGGCTTAAAGATCAGCTGGTAAGCGGCTTAGCCATCAGCTGGTAAGCGGCTTAGCCATCAGCTGATAAGCGGTTTAGCCGTCAGCTGATAAGCGGTTTAGCGGCTTGGCAAAAAGGGAGGAAAAAGGGGAAAAACCCCGCAGGAACTCGCAAGACATTTTCGTCTTGCAAAGCAAGCACATAGGAAATTCGTTTTGCGAAGCACCTCCAAAATGGAAAACCCTTTCGTCTGGCGGGTTTTCTGTCTTGCGAGGCATTCGTCTTGCGGGGCACCACTGTATTTAGATTTACTTGTTTTGGGTTTCAGTCTCACACTTAACCTTAAATCCATTACCTTAACTTAATTTTAATGGAATGTATATAAAAGGGTCTTTCAGAATTAGAGCATGCATTTCCTACAGAATTCAAGCGCCTTTGAAATCAGTGAGACTTAAATAAAAACAAAAGTTCTTTGGAACTGAGAAATTAGCCAGTGAGAACATCCTTTGACTTGAGGTAGCCAGATTTGGTGGAAAGAGAAGATCTATTATAGAAAAATAGTGTTTAGTTCAGATTTGTGCAAACCAAAATATTGTAAGTAAATCAGACATATCAGGCTTCCGAAAAACATTTGCAAACCGGAACACTCACTTCCGGGTTTGCGGCGTTCAGGAGCCGATTTGTTCGGCAGCCAAGCCATTCAGGAACCAAGGTACTACTGTATACTGCAACAAGTATTTCACTTTTGTTTTTCATTTTCAAAAATGCAGGTATATAAAGCTTTGATTTACTTTCAGATTGAACTACTGGAAATGGAAAAAACTCAGCTGGGCGTTCAATGTGAGCAGCTGAAAGCAGAACTTGCAGAGTTAAAAACTAATGGAGAAAGGTATATATTCCTACTAAGAAGCCCGATTTGTGCATGAAAAAGCATGGAAAGGCTCTAAACTTACACTTTCATCTATTTTCAAACCTACCTTCAGGAAACCTTTGCACATGAATGTCTACCAAGAATCCATATTGCAGAGAATTCCTAAGCATGAAGCACACACTCAGTTCAAGCAGGGCATTTACCAGGTTTTGGGTCTCGTCACCCACCTTGCCATGTCAGTGAAGACTGCAACCTAGAACACACCCAACATTCTCATGTTGCTGTGCAATGCTGAGGAATAAGATAATTGTGAGGAAGCTCTTTTATTTTTCTTCTCTTTGAGGAACTGATGGCAATCTTTTAGACAGGACTGGCCCATGTGGTGCCATCCAGATGTTGCTGGACTCCCATCAGCCACAGCCACCATGGCCAGTGGTCAAAGATGATGAGAACATTTGGGGCAGGGATGTGCATTGGCTATCCCTGTTCTAAGGAAACTCAGGCTTCTCCATAATGCTGTTTATACAGTGATACCTTGGTTTACAGCCATAATCCGTTCCTGAGGTCCAGTTGTAAACCAAAGCAGGTTGTAACCCAAAGCACGCTTTCGCCAATGGGGCCTAAAAAAAAAAAATATGGGTTGTAATCCCCAAAAATGGGTTGTGATCCAAAAAAAAGGGACACACTTCAGAGTTTGATGTGGTTGTAATCCAAAATGGTTGTAATCCAAAACGGTTGCAAACCAAGGTACCACTTTATCGTGTTACACCATCCAAACCACTGATCTAAATAACCTAATTCATTCCACCCAAATACTACATGCCATGTAAACCACTTAAAGGTTTCAATGGTGAAGCATGATATTAATCCTACTTTTGAATGAATGAATGTCCTAGTGTAGCATGTGATTGCTGGTGTAATCATACGAACCTTTTCTTGTTGTTTGTAGCTGTAGCAAGTATGTAGGAAAAGGATCTATACAATACCAAAAACAGTTTTACATAAACACTGTTTACCATTTCTGGTGAAACTTATTTTCAGATGTTTTCTATGTTAAATAAACAAAATTAATAGACAAGGTGAGCTTCAATATAACATCTCTATTCTATGTAACATTTCAGTTTAATTGGTTTAAAGTGTCGTTTAATGTATTCTTTAAAACAATGTATGTCAAATTTGTAACAGACTATAAAATAGCAATAGAAATGGGAAAGGAATGAATGAACAGTTGAGCAAATGATGATTTAAAGCATGGGTAGGCAAACTAAGGCCTGGGGTCCGGATCCAGCCCAGTCACCTTCTAAATGCAGCCCGCTGACGGTCCGGGAATCAGTGTGTTTTTACATGAGTAGAATGTGTCCTTTTATTTAAAATGCATCTCTGGGTTATTTGTGGGGCATAGGAATTTGTTCATTCCCCTCCCCCAAAAATATATATAGTCCGGTCCCCCACAAGGTCTGAGGGACAGTGAACTGGCCCCCTGCTGAAAAAGTTTGCTGACCTCTGATTTAAAGTACTGAACTTATCTTCACCATACCTGTAATTTTAACTGATGTTCTCAATCTTCTCTTTCTTAGCATGAAGCTGCGATCCCTGCGAGTTAACGTGGGACAGTTACTAGGAACAATAATGCCTGAACTTAATGTGCATCAAATCAATCCTGACATTGGCATAGTCGATGAAATTCTAGGGCAAGTTCTGGAGCAATTGCGTGAAAGCACTACTTAATTTTGTTTCCCCTACAGTCTCAACATACCTTATTGTCACGTTTCCAACCTGTAAAGACTGTTCATTTTAGTGCCATACTACACATGAAAACTGGTCCGGTTTCCTTTTAGGCTTCTGCTGCAAAGGGGGCTGCTTTTTATTGGAACTGCAGCTTCTGGGATGGGGGTGAGGGTAACATTTTCCTTCCATACTGTGGTTTGTGACAAAAATCACCCTTCCCCTGCAACAGCTATTAGCCCCAGAAGGTAAGCTACTGGCAAGTAGCATTTTTCCCCAAATTATTAGTATTTTATAGAGGCCTGTGAGTATTTCTAAACTTTGATACATGATTATGTATTATAAGCTGATTAAAAGTATTGTAAAACAATTGTTATGTCACAGTATGTTTCTAAAACAATATCAACTCATGTTCTTAATTTTGATAAAGTTGTCAAAAATTACCATAGATATTATGTACCTTTTTCATTTTCTTGAAAGCAACATTTTTCCAATGAGTGGTTATTGATATTTCAACCTTATAGTGTATATGCTAGTTAAGGGTATTGCAAACAAATTCTTTCAAATTATACTGTTTTGTTTAATTGTTTTTCAAAATATGGCCACATGGTTCTAAGGAGCAATTTTTACATACTTTTTTCTTTAATTATGTATTTGTTTTTCATTATTCTCTGAATGTATTGTACAGTCTGGGTTGAAAAAAATGTGACTCTATGAATATTAATTAAATTTATACTGTACATTAATACTTTGAAGAAAAGTGAATAAATGTAAATAATTTTTTATTTCCATGAAGTTAATCAAAAGATGTATATTTTGGACTAAATGTGGGGGGGGGGGGCACATAATGGTGTTCTGAGTGACAAGAAGAATTCTGTATCCGGGTAAATTGTTCCCTATTAAAACAAAACCTGCCTTTTTTGTTTCCTTCTAATTATGAACATTTACAGCACAGTCCTAATCATGCCTACTCGTTGGTAAGCCCTACTAAATTCATTGGGCCTTACTCCCACATAAGTACTTTAAATTGTGTACTTGTTTCTCATCTTAGCAAACTAAATACTTATCTCCATAATCCAGCAAGTTAACTTGAGGTGCAATCCAGTAATTCGTGTTTAAATGTCAGGACTTGTGGCTTTACCTCATGGGATAGCAGACCCTCGCACCTTGTCAAGAACTTAATGATGAAACTCAATTGATATTTCAACAGCATTCTGTCTATAGTTTGGAGGGCTAGTCCTGAGGAAGTCATGTTCTCTTAGGCATGTGGAGCAGTTCAATTCACATGAATTTTAGCCTTCTAGCCGAACTACATGTGGAAACCTGGGTGTTTGGACTGATGTCAAATTCACATCCAATTCCTTTCTGATATATGCATCTGATTTAAAAGTGTGTGTGTGAAAACTATACTTACGCATTATATGTCCTTTTCTTTGATTCCTAAGAGAGGTTTTTAGGACTCTCAGTTCCTTTGATTTTAAATTATAGAATTGTAGACTTGGAAGGGACTACAAGGGTCATCTAGTCCAACCCCCTGCAATTCAGGAATCTGCCCAAAAATGGGGCTCAAACCCACAACCCTGAGATTAGGAGTCTCATGCTCTACCAACTGATCTATTGTTGAGGGTAATCTTGGTTTGGGGAATGGGAGTTGGCTATTGCTTAGACTACAATAGAGGCAAGTCTAACAGCGGGCTTTGGACAGATGGAGAAGTCTCTTATCTTTCTCACTGTAAACTCTATTAAGTTGGGGTGGGGAAGGGTTACAGTTCTTGACAAGTTGAAAACTGCCCCACCAGAGAGAAATAATAAGGAGCTGTCATTACAAGTTAACTTCCTATGCCTCCCCATCCATTACATCAGGGCTGCTAGATGATAGAATGAGATTTACTGGTACATCTCTGGGTGATTTGCAGTTGATCAGCAAGCTTTTCCATATATTAATGAAATAGCTTCTCAATTAAGCTGGTCAAGGAAACAAAAATAATTGGAGAGGAGAATCAGAAGTGGATTTTTGCACCAAAGGACTTGTTAGTTCAGTTCTGGAACTGCAAACCTATCTTCTCAGTGGTGCTCTATGCACGCCCATCTCACAAACCACCTCTTGGTGTCCTCCGGGTTAATCATATGCAGCTCCTTCAACTGCTCCTCACAAGGCTTGGTTTTCAGACCTGTGATAATCTTGGTTGCTCTCATCTGCGCACATTCCAGCTTGTCAACATCCTTCTTACATTGGGGTACCCAGAATTGGACACAGTACTCCAGGTGCAGTTTGAGCAAGGAAGAACAGTGTGCTACTATAACTTCCCTTGATCTGGACACTATACTGTATTTCTGTTGATGCAGCCTAGAATAGCATTAGCTTTTTATGCTGCTGCATCACACTGTTGACTCATGTTATGCTTGTGGCCCACTAAAAAGACACCTGGATCCTTTCCCCATGTGCTGCTAGTAAGCCAGGTGTCCCCCATCTTATATTTGTGCAGCTGGTTCTTCCTAAGTGCAGAACCTTACATTTGTCCCTGCTGAAATTCATTTTGATGGTTTCGGCCTATTTCTCCAATCTTGTCATTTTGAATCCTGATTCTGTCTTCGGTGGCATTAGCTACCCACCCAGTTTGCTGTCATCTGCAAATTTGATGAGCATCCCCTCAATTTCTTCGTCCATTGCCATTCAAATAGTGTGTGTGAGGGGCATCTTGTGACTGGTTATGTGGGGTGGGGTTTGCCACCCCTAGCAAGAAGTATAGTGACAGGGAGATGCAGTGAGAGGTGGCATAACATCAGTTTTGACTTATCTAAAGGTAAAGGGACCCCTAACCATTAGGTCCAGTCATGACCGACTGGGGTTGCGGCGCTCATCTTGCTTTATTGGCCAAGGGAGCCGGCGTACAGCTTCCATCTACTTGTAATCAAATCAGAATGTTTTCTGTATATAGCTTATGTCTCGATCTACCTGCAAACAAATTGGGATGCACGCACAATGAACAGGCCATCTGGAAGTGGCGCTCGAGATGTGGAACAGCCCAATAAAACTCCCTATTCAGTGACCAAAGTCTGAACTATGACATTCCATTCAGATATATGTGCATGGGCTAATAGTAGGTAGGGATAAGCATTGTGAGATCCTTGAAATGTCGGTGGCCATACTCATGGGCTTAGCCAGGATTGGGGGGGGGGGCAGGCCTTTTGTTATGGGGGGCAGAACCTTAGCTATGTATTCTTGTTGATTTTTATTGATTGGGAGGGGCAGTTGCAACTCCCTCCACCCTTGGCCACGCCCATTGCCAGACAATCAGAAAAATCTTTATTTGCCTCAGCCACTAGCCATAGCAATAAAAATAAAACGAACTGAAGACAAGAGGTAAAAACTATATAAAATATCTGTTGGGGGGGTTGCATCAATAATAAATAATAGATATTGTTCCAATTGGCCCGTCTAAAAGCATTGCAGCTTTCGCTTTGAACAGGTAAAGATTTTTAGGATCTCTTCTAGGTGTCTTAAGCTGACATGGGGACGCAGCGCATAGTTAACTCGCCTTGCGACCTTTGTTTCGCCCTATCTTTTTAGAGAGCGACTGTCGCTCAAAGGAACCCTTTTGCCGATCACAGCAGCACTTTCAAGTTACAGGTAGGTAGCCGTGTTGGTCTGCCGTAGTCGAAACAAAATTTAAAAAATCCTTCCAGCAGCACCTTGGAGACCAACTAAGTTTGTTATTGGGATGAGCTTTCGTGTGCATGCACACTTTAAATGAGGCTTTAAATTTAAATGAGCACTTTAAATGAGAGCAAAGAGGCTTTTCCCGGACAAAAACCCTCTTGCAATCCTGCAAAGCCCCTGCCAAAAGGGAACAAGAAACAACGGGCGGGGAGCAAGCAAGGAAAGGAGCCGTAAGGGAGAAGCGGGGGCGGCGCTTTCCTCAGAGGTGGCGCCTTTTTCCCCCGGCTCCTCCTTCCAGAACCTTAGGAGCCTCGAGTACGCAGGCGCGAGCGCGGGAACCGGGAACCGGGGTTTGAGTTTCTGACAAACTTTCTGCCCGCGCAGTCCGGGGTGGCTCTCCTGGTCCTTCTTGCAGGTACGTGAGGAAAGAGCCAGGAGGGGGAGGGGAGACTCTTGGGTGGAAGCTGTACGGAAACGGGCAGTGGGGCCCCTCTGTCCTCCTGCTTCCGAGGGGGAACCATCTGCTTCCCTCCCTCCGCCGCTCCCCGCCGAGAGTTTCTACGGAAGCAACGGCGTTTGGCGTGTAGGGCTATAACTAGGGTCCTCCAGGTCCCTTGAGTGATGCTCACCGCCTTCCCTGCGGTATATAATAAACACGGACGTGCATGTCCAGGTGTCTGCGCACGTGATGCATATAAACGTCACCTGGCGTTATGGGTCAGGGGAGGGTGCCTACACTGCAGGGGGAGGTGGATGCCATTGAGTTATGTGGTCCAGGACGTGCTAGTGTGGAGGTTAAGAGAGTGGGCTGAAATCAGCCCAGCCATGAGAAGGTGAGGGCAGTTCTAGCAAGGCTGTGTGTCATCAACCAGCCCTGCCGCCCTCAGCAACTGTCTATGAGACATGCACTTGCCTGCCTTCCAGGTTGATAATGTATTGAGGTCAGATGATGTTTGCGATGTGCTTTGAAGTACATCATTGGGAAAGTGCTGGCATTATTATTATTAATCTCCACTCTCACAGAAGGAGCTTTGATGCTTAACCCATTAGCAGTAAGGTGTGCTTTCATTAACAAACACACACAAACTTAATGCCTTTGGAAACAAATAACTGTTTTGTTGCTCATCAGTGAAGCTCCATGGGAAGTACCGTAGTTATTTTCATTGTCCCACTACATTTTATTTACTTTTCCAGCTATTATTATTATTATTATTATTTAAATTTATATACCAAAGGGCATCAGAGGGCAGTTTACAATATAAAAACACAGTGATACATAACAAGCACAGGAACAAGCAAAAACAATGCCACCCACCCACCCACTCCAGTTTAAAAGGCCAATGTTTGTTCAATTAGTCAAAGGCCTGGGCGAAGAGGAATGATTTTGCCTAGTACCTAAAGGTATGTAACAGGCACCAGGTGAGCCTCCATGGGGAAAGCAAATGCCTTAATAATATATATATATATATACATATGGGAAGGAAAGAACAGGAGTGACAATCCATGTCTATAATCACTGTATTTTTTTAAATGCATCTTGTGCAACATGCTACAATAACTTACATCTGAATTAAACAATATAATATAATATATTACTACTATGAAAAATTGTATTCCGGTGCCTCTGAAAATCACGTGGAACAGTGCATCACTTTTGAGTTTCATTGCTGTGAAAGTCAAAATGTCTGTGTTTGCTTTGAAAAGGATGAAAGTATTCACTTGTGAAATTGCATGGCACAATAAAGAACCAGTGTACAGCTTAGACTTTCAACATGGCACTGATGGGAAAATCAATAGACTGGCTTCTGCTGGAGTGGACACTGCTGTTCGTGTGAGTCACAAACATTAATCTATGGGATACTGCTAAATCTTCTATATTTGTACAAATGTAACAACAGAGAAACATTTATGTTTGTAGGGGGCAGACAGCAAGAGTAACTCCTTATTTCTGTAAACAAATCTTGATCTACATCTCCTGGCTACAACGCAGAGACAGGGCTAATGCTACAATTGTTTTAACTGTTTTATTTTTAAAAAAAATATGTGTGGGAGTTTTGTTGTTGTTTGTTTTAGTTGAGGGAGAGGAGATGGTGAGGGCTCATCAATGAGCCTAAGTAGTAGCCATGAAGGCAGCAAGGAAGCCACACTTTGCGGCCTCCATTGCATCCTTATTGTGCTGTCCGACAAAGCTTTTTGAGTAACTAAATTGGCTAATTAAACAATCTATGGCCTTTGAAATGGGGGAGGAGAGAGAGAGTATTGTTTTTGTTTGTTATTATGGTATGTATTTTTGTGTTTTTATATTGTAAACTGTCCTGTGATCTTTGGATGAAGGGTGGTATAGAAAATGAATGAATGAAAAATAAATATTATAAAGTTTATTTGTAGTATGTTGGGTTTAATAATTGTAGCTAAATTATATGAGATCACTATAAATGTGTCAATGGACATTATATATGAGGTTTGGGTTTGAAAGAGGACTGTTTGTATTATAAAATGAGTTGTCAAAAGTTAGTATCTTTTTAGTTATCTTGACATTTATGCTCTCTTTTATGATGAGTATGTATGTCTCCCAAAATCAGTGAAATTCATGTGCATGAAATTTCATGAGGTTTTGGGATATGCTTGTTTACTGTCTCTGACTATAATATTTCATAACTAGATATGGAAAGTAGAAAAAGGACCAGATGGAAAAGCAATTGTGGAATTCTTGTCCAATTTAGCTCGCCATACCAAAGCTGTGAATGTTGTGCGTTTTGCTCCCAATGGTGAGATTCTAGCATCTGGTGGAGATGGTATGTATTAAATCAATACTGAACTCTTACCATTTAATTGATTATTTTGTAATTTGTAATAATATAATGTATCTAATTTAATACTATATATTCCGTTACAAAGGACCACATACAATAGCACCTCAGATAACCTATTAACACAAAATTAGATGGATAAGTGGATATTCTGAACCTTAGACATTAAAATAAAATAAAATACTGTTTTCATTAACAGAACAAATGTACTGAATCATATAGACAGAATGGATATTACAGTAATACAAATTATATCCTTTACATTGTTGAAATTTTTTAAAGTCTTATTACATTTGTATCCCACTTTTCTTCCAAGGAGCTCAAGCTGGTGTTCATAGTTCTCTCCCCATTTTATCCTCACAACCACCCTGTGAAGTAGGTTAGGCTAAGAGACGATGACTGACTCAAGGGGGTTTGAACCCTCCTCTCCCAGGTCCTCGTTCAACAATACAACACTACACACACCAATAAACTAAAGTAATATTCACAACCTCCTCTTAAACATTCTTGCATGTTTTTGATCTGTTCCAGTATAGCTCGAAAAAAATCTTGCTCAGTTTTTAAATGACTTTCATCAGATTTTAGACTGTCCACATTATTTATAACCTCTTTGACAATGTTGTGCATAGTTTTTCCAAAAATATAATCATCTGTTATGTAAAATGTTTTGAAGACTGGGCAGGTGAAACACAGTGTCCTCAAAACTATTTCACTGAAATGAAGAAAAAAAAACAATAATAAGTTGACTCACTCGTGTGAAATGGCAGTTTACCCAATCTTAGACCAAACACCTTGTCCAGAAGCACAAAAATATTTGGCTATAATTTTTTTTTAGCTCTGCTGCTTGGGGTAAAAATGTCCTTATGCTTTTGTACATTTTCAGATGTTTTTAAATGTTTTGAATACATTTTTAAAAATTTAATAACCTTGTTCTACCACATTGATGCTTGCCACCTTAGGCTTCTTTGGGAGGACAGGTAGGGTGAAGACCTGATAATTAATTAATTAATTAATTAATGAACACAAAAACAAATGTTTTGTATATTGTCCAGTGAAATCCAAGCATATCTACTCAGAAGTAACCCATGTTGTGTTCATTGGAGCTTACTCCCAGGTTTGCAGCCTAATCGCGGCCACTAGTGTGTACTATATAATACTGCACTGTCGTGATAAAATGACGGGGAGAATGCAGTTGTGAAAAATGTTCTCATTGAGATTAATTTTCACAGATGCTGCGATTTTGTTGTGGAAGTTGAATGATAACAAAGAGCAAGAGCCAACAGTATTTCAGGATGGTGATGATGATAACCAACTAAACAAGGAGAACTGGACAGTAATTAAAACTTTAAGGTAAGATTTGTTGCTTTTGGTTAAGTTTCACTGAGTGATCTATTCAGTTTTAATAGCAGCTGCTGGCGATATCACACATCATTTAAAAAAAAATAATTTATTATAGCTGCAACCTTTAATTTTTAGGAGTTATAGCTTTGTGGTTTATCTTCAGGACTTTCTAGATTCCAAAAAGTAACCCAAAAATAAAAAAATACATGGAGTCAGCATACTTGTATCTTATATAGTTTTTTTCTTTTCTGTGTTTCTAATTCATAACTGTTTGGTAAGTTTATGGAAAATGAATGAAAGAGATAGATGATAGAGATTAAGATTACCAGTTTCTGTGTCTGTTTCTTCACTTCTGCTTGCTCTTCTGCTCCTCCCTCTGTCTCTCACACACTGAGGGTGGGTGGACCCTCCTGAATAGAGTTTGGTGCTGTGAAGTGCAATGCTGGGATAAGATGGGAAATGGGACATGCATCATTTTATGTCACCCTCCATGCAATATGGGGGTAAAAGAAAAGTGAGTGTATGTTGCCCATAACTTCGTTGCTCTCTGTGTATGTGCTTAATTCCAGAGGTCATTTGGAAGATGTGTATGATATTTGCTGGACCCCTGATGGAAACTTCATGGCATCTGCATCAGTTGACAACACAGCTATAATGTGGGATGTCAGTAAAGGTAATTGCTATGATTTTGTTTTTATGTAAACCTATCCTTTCTTCTCGAGTTTTTCCCAGAGTTTTAGACTTTAGGACTGCTGTACCTGGGACGCGGGTGGCGCTGTGGTCTAAACCACAGAGCCTAGGGCTTGCCGATCAGAAGGTCGGTGGTTCGAATTCCCGCGGCGGGGTGAGCTCCCGTTGCTCAGTCCCTGCTCCTGCCAACCTAGCAGTTCGAAAGCACTTCAAAGTGCAAGTAGATAAATAGGTACTGCTCCGGCAGGAAGGTAAACTGCCTTTCCGTGTGCTGCTCTGGTTCGCCAGAAGTGGCTTAGTCATGCTCGCCACATGACCCGGAAGCTGTACGCTGGCTCTGTTGGCCAGTAAAGCGAGATGAGCGCTGCAACCCCAGAGTCATTCACGACTGGACCTAATGGTCAGGGGTCCCTTTACCTTTACCTGGGAAATATGCTCTGAAAATCTTGGCAAACTGCTATTAACATTCCTGTCCGGTATGAAAAGAATGATTTGATTCATTATTAAGGTAATCCAGCACTATTGTATTCTCTGTGGCCTTCAACAGGTCTATGGTCTCACACTACTTTAGGGTTGTCTGCTTGAAGGTTGGCTTTTAGGATAAGCACAATAAAGATTAAGCATGTTGATAAATAATGACCATGGTAGTTGTCTACTGGATAGAAAATAATGCTGTTTTTGTAAAACTGTGGGGTTCAAACAGATTTGTAGGTGGAATGCGTTGTTATGAGGAAGGAATACGGCCTATTAAAAGTCTTTTAAAATTAGATCAGTGTCTATTCTGATTTGTGTATGTGTCAGTTTTCCAAGCAAACAATATTTCAGAGGTAGCCATAATTTTGAGTTTCTACTTCATTTGGGCTCATGGAAGCTCCTCCATGTAAAACAATGGTTTAGCATTGTGTACAAGCCACACCAAAGAGAATGATTGATCCAAATTATTTCTGCATTAGTTATCATATGACATCTCATTTAAAAAGCAATTCACTGTTAATATTACTTCCAGGGCAAAAGGTTTCTATTTTTAATGAACACAAAAGTTACGTTCAAGGAGTAACCTGGGACCCTGCAGGACAGTATATTGCAACTCTTAGTTGTGATAGGTAAGTCATTAATGCTGGGGAAGAGAAATTTCCATTGATGTCTTTTACTTTTTATATTTTGTTTCCTATAGTGTTTAGAATAGTTCATTATTTAAATGCTAGCTTTCCTGAATGGAATGAATTTGGTTGCTTTAAAATGCCTATTTCCCTTAGTCCTGTAGGATCGCCTTGTTTCCACCGTTCAGAATAAGACCAATGCTATAGTGTCTTCTTCTTGCTACTCTTTAACATATATATATATATTAATCATACAGAACATAAAAGAGGGTGAGTGTTTTGTTTGTAATTAACAGCTTTCCTTTTTATGTAGGGTTTTGAGAGTATATAATACGCAGACTAAGAGAGTGGCATTTAACGTTACCAAAATGCCGTCGGGCAGAGGATCTGAAGGAGAGGTCAGAATTTTTTGTTTTTTTAAACAACTGATGTTTCAAAACATAATTCTTGGTGGGTTGAGGGAATCTTCTCTCTGGTTACACGTCTAAAGAAGTTATTATTTATTTTTATTTTATTACTTCCTAAAATTTATATGCCACTTGATTGCAGAAAACCTCAAAGTGGTTTACAACCTGTAAAGAAGTTATTGGTATAAACATTATCTTATCACTGGAAATACAAATACCAGAGCAACAGGGTAAATTCTGTCTGTCTGTGCTTCATTCTGTTTTCTTCAACCTTCTCTCCCCCTGCAAACTGGAAAGGGAGAGGAAGTGAGAAGGCAAACATTGATCCTATTCCTCTTTGCATGCTGCAGATATGAACTATTTCTGTTGCACTTCCTTTCTTATTCTGACCCATCCAACTATGGCTCCCTCATTCCTCCCCACCCCAAAGCATTACTCAAAGGAAGGTGCAGGACAGGTATTTTTTAATGAAGGAAAATCTATGGTACATCTTTCATTCAGGGTTGCTTCAAACCTAAAGAGAGAGAGAATATCAATATACAGTGGTACCTCGGGTGAAGTACTTAATTCGTTCTGGAGGTCTGTTCCTAACCTGAAACTGTTCTTAACCTGAAGCATCACTTTAGCTAATGGGGCCTCCTGCTGCCGCCGTGCCGCCGGAGCACGATTTCTGTTCTCATCCTGAAGCAAAGTTCTTAACCTGAAGCACTATTTCTGGGTTAGCGGAGTCTGTAACCTGAAGCGTCTGTAACCCGAAGTGTATGTAACCCGAGGTACCACTGTACTTGTACCATGAAAAGCCTTTTGCACCAACACTTCTCACATTGTGGTAAACCGCTTTCTACACAAGGATAGCTTCATGTTGGAAAACTGCAATGTGTGAAGCAGCGTTTACTAATAAATGAATCTAGATCAGGATTACGTAAATGTAAGGCCTAGTTAGTTTTCTATGGCTATGCAAATAAAGTGGACTTCATTTTCACCATTATAGTTCCAAGGCACATGGGAGTATTTCTAGAATCACAATCCCTTGAACTCTGTGATGTGCTTCAGTGTGACTGTTGGATACATCTATAAGAACTGAATGGATGTACAGTGGAACCTTGGTTTTCGAACGTAATCTGTTCCGGAAAACCGTTCGACTTCTGAAACGTTCGAAAACCAAGGATCAGAGGGCTATTGGCAAATTCCATTGAGAAAAATGAGAAACGCACCTTGGAAGTTGTTCAACTTCCGAGGCGCATTCGAAAACAGAAGTATTCACTTTCGGGTTTTCGGTGTTTGGCTGCTGAAATGTTTGGCAGCCGAGACATTCAAAAACTGAGGTTCCACTGTACAGTGGTACCTCGGGTTACATATGCTTCAGGTTACATACGCTTCAGGTTACAGACTCCGCTAACCCAGAAATAGTGCTTCAGGTTAAGAACTTTGCTTCAGGATGAGAACAGAAATCGTGCTCCGGCAGCGCGGCGGCAGCAGAAGGCCCCATTAGCTAAAGTGGTGCTTCAGGTTAAGAACAGTTTCAGGTTAAGAATGGACCTCCGGAATGAATTAAGTTCTTAACCTGAGGTACCACTGTATCTAAAGGAAACAGGGAGACACTCCTTAGCTGTAGAGTGCTCTAGCCTTTCCATTAAAAGGACACAGAGTGGATGCATGCTCTTAGTTGTACAGTAACTGGGAGTAAGTAGCTGTTGTCAAGTTTAATTGTTGTCAAATTCTTCAGGTAAAAAGCTATCGAATGTTTCATGATGACAGCATGAAGTCATTCTTTCGGAGGCTTACTTTTACACCTGATGGCTCTCTGCTCCTTGTTCCTGGTAAGTGCAGATATTTCATTTCCTTCACCCAGCCCTGCAGCAACGAATGGCGTGTGGTGTTTTCAGCATTTGGAGAAAAACCGCTCGTGTGTATTAGAATTTATTACCAAACACGTGCCTTCTCTCTCCTCCAGGAATTTTGTAATATTTCCATTACGGTATAAATAAAATAATAATAAATAAAGATGATGGCCAGCATTAGTTACACTTGGAATAGATCAGTTGAAATCAATGGATTTAAATCGAATGCCCCCTATAAAAATAATAAACCAAAAATGGTGGCAAGCTTTTCAACCCAATAAAATATTTCTGCCTTGAAAACACTAGGAATGAACTAAAGGAAAAGTAATTCAGTATGTGCAGCTGCATGTTTCCCCTTCTTTCTTCATGTATCCATATTACAATCTGTCATATGTTTGTACCATTGCCACATTCCCCAACTGTTTAAGTCTCCATTTACCGCTTGCCAGACTGGAAATCCTATCCCATTTGAATCATGTTGGGAAAACCAATATAATTACCCTTCTGACATTGGTTGGTTTGTTTTTTGTTTGGTTTTTTTTGTCTTTCCGTTGTACATGTAAAACCAAAACACTTTAAATTAAATCATTGGTGCAAAAAGCTAGTCTTTTTTATTTTAAGTGAGCCAAGGAGATCAAATCTCAGTAGTGTTTCTCATAAAAGCTTTTCTAGCAAAATATATCTGTATCCACGTTGCTTGCATTCATTCCCTCACAGAGTCGATCACCAAATTAACAGTGTGATTCTATACCCACTTACCTTGGAGTAAGCCCAGTTAAACTTAATGGGACTTACTTCCAAGCAGACATAGACAGAATTACACTGTAAGTTACTGCCCTTGCAGCCTGATGCTAAGCATGTTTGGTGCTGTTTTGACTGCCATACCAGAAGAGAGAACTTTTTTCAGTTCAAAACCTGAGACTGAGCAAATGGCTCGTTCTGCCATTTCTTCCTCCTAAATCAGGCATCCCTCCTAAATCAGGCAAACTCGGCCCTCCAGCTGTTTTGGGACTACAATTCCCACCATCCCTGAGCACTGGTCCTGTTAGCTAGGGATGATGAGAGTTGTGGTCCAAAAACAGCTGGGGGGCCGAGTTTGGGGGTGCTTGCCCTAATTGATGTGTCTTACCAATAGGAAAAGAGTAATAGAGCTATTTTGATATTGAGCTGCTTTTTATTATGTATCTGTTATGAAGCTGATATCAATTATCTTTGATAGGACAATGCTATAGGTAGTGGTGTATTTGTATTTATTATGCCTTTGTTATGAAACACTTGAGTTTAATGTTTACAGAAATCTAGTATAAAATGAAAGTGACTATTTGTTCAGAAGCAAATCTCATTGCAGCTTTCATCATTTGCATTACTTTTTCCACCTTATGCACCATTTCTAACATTTCGAAACAAGCTGCTTGTATTTTTTTGAATATTTTTGCAAGATTGCCCTCTGTAAGATGACAGTTTCATTTGACTTGAGGCATTCCTAATTTTGCAGTATTGTGATGAGAGTACCAGGTCCAAAATTAGGCCGTACCCCCTTGATGATGCCAATACAAATAACACTCTGAAATCAGCCTCATTAGTAACCCACATTTAACTAACATATCCCACATATTTAATATTGTTTGCATACAAGTCTTTGTGCAAGTATGCACTGTCCTGTTACTGATTTTGCATTAGAAATGTGGGCTGTAAGCAGAAGATGAATACTGCAAAATGTACACTGTACTTACTCCCTAGAAACTTGGGGAGACAAACCATGTACGTTTGCAGCCAAAGAAAAAATGCAAATTGTTTACAAGTTGATGATATGCAACACACATTTGGCATTAATACTGAGCCTCTAACAGCATTCCTATAGTTTGAAGTCACACTGTGAGTTGTTGGAAAGCTTAGTAACAATAGGAGGGAACCTAAAGTTTGGTTTATGTTAGTGTCTGGGGCTTTTTTAGTTAAGTAATAGCCTTAAGGATTATGTGCAAAACTAACATGATGGCACTACTTTAACTTTCTCAGCAGGCTGTGTGGAATCAGGAGAAAATGTAACAAACACTACTTACGTTTTTTCCAGAAAAAATCTGAAAAGGTAAGATCTTACTGGATGTATATTCATTCATATTTTAAATTCATATGGCAAATGCCATTTCCTAAAAAAATTCCTCTTCTTATTAGGCCTATAGCTCATTTACCTTGTCCTGGAAAGGCAACCTTAGCCGTTCGTTGCTGCCCAGTCTACTTTGAGCTCAGGTCTGCACTTAAGAAAGGTATTGTAAATCCTTTTGAGAATATATTGTAGATATTTTGAAGTATATTAAATCTGGCTGTGTTAAAGGGTATACTGTTCAACATCTTAGCTTTCTAATGGTTATTTGGGGTTGCATTGCATCACAAATGCTGTTTGCTTATTCTTGTAAGGATTCAATTTATTTTTTACATGCTGTTAGAATATTTTTGTACAGGATAATAACATTTTAATATTTGTTAACAGGTGAATGTCCTAATAAAAGATACTAGGTTCCTCAAACTGAATTGCATGAGGATAGAACCTTTGCACCCTTTCCATATCACTGCAACATAATGTTTTCTTAACAGTGCCTTGGTTGCAAATAAAACCTTAAGAGTTAGAAAAGTTATTCACTTCTAGCAGTTGTTTCAACTTTCAGAAAATGAGAGGGAAAATGTTGAACAATTACTTTTCCAAAAGTATGCATAAGAGCAGCTAGGGGCCAGATCTTTTCTCCCAAGCCATGTGCTCCATTCTGAAAGTGCAAGGAACATTAACTGCATGCATCCTTTAAATGTGTATTTTATCAGTGCTGTGTAGCATTCATTTGGGAATGTGTTGTACATATTCTTACATATGTGCGGAACGCATTGTTAAAAAGCATTCTCATTTTCCATTTCTACAGTAGAATTCAAGAGAGAGGTCCTCGATGTCTTTCATCAGGGGTCAGCAAACCTTTTCATCAGGGGGCCAGTCCATTGTCCCTCAGACCTTGTGGGGGGCCAGACTATATTTGGGGGGGGTGAGCGAATTCCTATGCCCCACAAATAACCCAGAGATCCATTTTAAATAAAAGCACACATTCTGCTCATGTAAAAACACCAGGCAGGCCCCACAAATAACCCAGAGATGCATTTTAAATAAAAGGACACATTCTACTCATGTAAAAACACACTGATTCCCGGACTGTCCGCGGGCCGGATTTAGAAGGCGATTGGGCCAGATCCTGCCCCCAGGCCTTAGTTTGCCTACCCATGTCTTTCATCATCCTAAATTGCAGGAGAGGATATGGTTGTGGAAAGCTGAGGGTCTAAAATGGCAAATGGTATTTAATTTGAAACTCTCTTCACATTTTAGAAGACGCTTCGAAGAAGACTGGTCTGATAAATCTACCCTATCGGATGGTTTTTGCTGTTGCTTCAGAAGATTCTGTGCTCTTCTATGACACAGAGCAATCCTTTCCTTTTGGTTATGTATCTAATATACATTACCATACTATTAGTGACATTTCGTGGTAGGTAATTTGTTTGTTTATTGGATTTATATGCTGGCTTTCTGCCAAGACACCCAAGGCAATATACAATTTAAAAACTAAAACACACAAAAAATGAAGACTGAAGAGTCCATTGATGCAAACTGGGAGTTGATGGCATATGTGCTTCCTGGCCTGCAGTCCCTGGCCTTCTGCCTTCCTTCAGAGCAAGCAGGACACTTGTGATTGCTTGTCACAACTGGCTTGAATATTTTTGATATACTGACCAAGACCACATAGTAAAGATTCTTTAACCTTAGCTTGCATTCTCAGCACCACCAAGCACCTTGTAAATATTTTTGTTCCAGAGGAGCAACAAATATGGAGTCTTGTCAGAGCATTGATTTAACTTTAGTAAGGCAGAATGTTACTGTAAAACAGAAAATATTACTTTTTCACACATCTGAACTTTCCTGTGTATAGTAAGTCATGTCGTTATGGAACTATGGTGAACTTGATTTTAAATGTTACTGCAAGCCTTCTATTTCTCATCATTCTGGGCATGGTCACTAAAATAACTTTCGGCACTGTTCCAAAAACTGTTCCTTTGTTCAGCAGTAGCATGGCCCATCTAAACTTTAACAACAGGAAATTGTTTCCTTTCCATATAGGTAATTGTTTCCTTTCATACAAACCCAGGACTTCAGACTGCTGGTAGCATTTGGGGATTTGTCATTTATGGCATGGGCCTTGGCGACAATAACCTCTGTGATTACCCGAAGCTCCAAAATGTCTCATTGTCATAACCAAAATTGCTATGGCTGAGACTGGTGAACTCTTGCTCCAGCTCACACACTACATTTATATTCACATACTTGTTTTTCTTTTATCTACCAGATTTATATGGCTAATCCATATCATAAGTTCTCTAGGCAGTTCACAAAACAAATACAACATTTAAAATACCATGCAAAATAATCAAGATAAAAATAAAACAACTGAAACCAAAAAACAATTAAAATGCAAGTCTCAAAACTAAGGAGTGGACCATAAGACTTAGGACAGTGGTTCTCAATTTGAAAGTCTTCATCTGTCCCTGAAAAGGCCTCAAAGAGGGTGCTGGGCAAACCCCCACTGTAAGGCTGTTCCACTTCCCAAAAGGCTCTGTTGGTTGCCCATCCCATGTTGTTGGTGGGGGCAGCCAGAGTAGGGCCTCTGAAGAAGTTATTTCCACAAAGTCAAATGTAAGTCATTTACACTCCAAACATGCTTTATGTTCATATTTCCATTACTGAAATGCAACTGAGGCACTTAAACTTCTTTTTAATTCCATAAACAAACACCAGGTCTAGTGATGGATCCTTTCTTGCTATTTCTTCTACGGATGGATATTGTTCTTTTGTGACTTTTGAAGAAAATGAGCTTGGAATACCCCTGAAAGAGAAGCCAGCTGTAAGTGCCGGGACCCCCAGCACAGCTGAGAAAAAAATGAAAAAGGGCCAGTCTTCCAGTGTTATCTCCCCAGTTCCAAAACCAGTGGATGGCACTCCTCCTAATAAGACCATGGATCCAAGCAGCCCAGCTGTGCAATGCAAGACTCTGATAAACAGCAAAGAGTTGCCCTCAACACCTATTGCTGTTAGAAAGCCCCCAGTGCCCTCTTTGGAAGAGAAGAAACCTATGCAGCCATCAAGCTCAAAAGCAAACCAACCCAGGAGGGTTACCCTTAACACCTTACAAGCATGGAGCAAAGCACCAAGGTGAGCGTAATGCAACCAGGCTCTTCTGGTAGGTATGAAACAGCCTTACAAAGGAAATTCTGGCAGATGTAGTGCCAGGAAGCATTGCAGATCTTCAATGAAGCTTCTGCTCAGACTTCATTATATTTGTAGTACCATCTACGTACATGGTGCTTTATAAAGAACAGGTATGAGAGGTCCCTATCCCAGGAGTCTTACACTCTTAAACAGACACAGGGAAACATCAAAGGAAAAAATGCAGAGATGGGTAAGCATATTTAAGTGTAGAATCTCTAACGGGACTGAGCTCTAGCCATGGAGTCAAGGGAAGGGAGGGTTGGAAGGAGCCAGAGAAAGATAGTTAGAGACGTAGCATGAGGAAAGTGGGAGTCTGGAAAACTGTGCATGTGTGTAAGGGTGTCAAGCGTTCTCAGTTTTTAAATATTTAATTGCTTTTAGGAGAGTTGCCTTAATCCCTCTAAATGCAGACACTCAAGACTCACCGCCTTCTGATCCCATCTCTACAACTGCTTCCACGGAAACTGTTCAACATGGTAAAATATCTTACTGCTGATAGCTTTTCAAAAAGTGTCGAATGAGTGTTGCTGTAACTGTATTTGCCTCCACAATTCATGATTGCACTGGGGGTTGGCACGGGCGGCACAGTAAATATACCCTGCCCATTTTCATAAATTGGGGGGAATGTGTGATATTACTGTGGAAGAGCAATGTTTGCCTGCTTGCGCAGCAGAAATCCACATGCACAACGGGACTTCATGTTTCTCTACTCCCTGCTTCACCCAGCCCCAAAACCTGCACCAGGTGTCCCCCAAACACTCCGGATAGGAAGGAGAAGCAACATAGTGCAAGTGGGCACCAAACATACGCTATGTTGAATCTTACCCACTGTCTTGTTTTCCCAGTAGTTTTAACCTTCTGAAAACCTTAAACCTAAAGATAATGATTTTCTTAATTATTTCAGAGAGGCCATCACCACCTGAAGACCCTTTGCAAAATCCACCACCTCCTAAGCGTCTTAAATCTGATGAAACTTCCATCTCTGAATTAACTGAAAATGAAAATAAAATGTAAAGCCACTACTAAAGTGCTGAACTTCAATGAATGCTTGCCTGCAGAATGCAAGAGTTGTCCAAAGAATACTTGCAAAAGCTACATCATGTGAAATGGACGCCAAGCATTCTAAGCAAAAAGTTGACTGTGCAGTAGGCTCTTTAGAGTCTGCGGATGTGGAAATCTCACCTGGTTGCAAATGTGTATTATTTCAGTAGTCCTTTACACACTTAAGTTGTCCTGGAAGTCTGTATCTGGCAGACAAAGGCTGCTTTAAATAAAGGGTGTATGCTTCACAAACTAACTTGCTCCATGCAGTCCCACAGAATTTTGTGAAACTACTGCATTCTGTCTTCATTCATTCATTCATTCATTCCTTCATTCATGTTACGTTATCTTCCTGTACCAATTAAATGCAAAATTAGAAAATCCAAGCTTTTTCAGCTACATGTAAATGACAAGGTGCCAGAGTTTTAAGGCAAGTCTTCAATGGGCAGTTATATAAACTGATTTGAAAACAAAGTTCAGAATCTAAAACTGCTACTTTGCTCTACATAAAACGCAGGCAAAGTTAATTTAAAAGTCTCATGGGGTTTTAATATGTCATGCAAATATTACAGATGGTTACAATTCCTTTCTACTTAACAGTGCTTAAAAAAACTTGAAAGAGGTTGCAATAATAAAAATACGTGAAAGGCTTTTGTCATTTGTGAGTGCTTTTATGCTTGCTAAGAATAGCAATATGATGCAGTGATTGGAATAAAAAGTTGAACATTCATATTAACTTTCCTGTCCATGTTTTCTCTGGAATTTGGTTTCATTCATTCCTAGTCACAGTGAGAAATCACACATGGGGGGACGGGACGTATTTAGTTTCATTTAAGTATCTTAATGGAAATGTTTGCAATAGATGCAAACGGAGTCTGCAGCAGTCTGAAGTAGATGGTTAGACTAACTTTAAAAGATTAAGGGTGATAGACTATTTTTGTTCATGCAAACTGAGCAAATTCTAAAACTACTGCTGTGGTGAAATGCTGTACATGTTTATGTGGAAGGAAATCATGCAAGCTTAAAGCAACTTGCTTTCATATAAATCTGTATATGGCTTCAGCCTGAGTCCTGTTTCACATGAACACTAAGGTTCACTCAAGCTACATGTACAGTTGTACCTCGAAAGTCGAACGCCTTGCTAGTTGAACATTTTGGCTCCCAAACGCCACAAACCCAGAAGTGTGTTCCGGTTTTCAAATTTTCTTTGGAACCTGAACGTCCGATGTGGCTTCCAATTGGTTGCAGGAGCTTCCATCTGACTTCCAAGGTACACTGTAGTTGAATCTCAATGGCAGATGTTGTGATATGGCACTTCCTTTCTATAAGGCATCACAATTCTTCCCCCCCCCCATTCCACTACAATCTCAAGAGGCATAAAATAAAACTACATGGATGTACCCATCACATACAAAGAGTCTTATGCAGCTGCTGCTGCTGCTGCTACATATATTCAGTTTCCAACAACTTCCACTATGCTTGATTGGCTGTAACAAGTTTTCATATACAGTATTAAATGCATGAGGTAAGCTGAGAACATCATGAAGAGAGAGAGAGATTATTTAGAGTACAGTGGTACCTCGGGTAACATACGCTTCAGGTTACATATGCTTCAGGTTACAGACTCCGCTAACCCAGAAATATTACCTCGGGTTAAGAACTTTGCTTCAGGATGAGAACAGAAATCGTGCAGCAGGAAGCCTCATTAGCTAAAGTGGTGCTTCAGGTTAAGAACAGTTTCAGGTTAAGAACTGACCTCCAGAATGAATTAAGTTCTTAACCCGAGGTACCACTGTACATCCAGAATCAATCAAGTTAGGCCTAATGAAAACATGCAGGAATGCAATAAAAATTGTATATCTAGTTAACAAAAACACTTATTGCACAGATAGTAAACTCTAATATCAATATGGAATAATGATTTCTTGTCGTTGAAAGCTTGAGAACAAGGTATGAGTCCCTCTCCTTTTTGCTTAAATATACTGACCATAGCTGTCCAACAGATAATACCTAGGGAGTTTGAAAATTACTAATGGGGCAGTATTCAGTGTCCTGTCTATCAATTATATTACATAGGGAGTGCCCTAATTGTCCCATATGACTAAAGGACATGGTTGGCATGTGAGTGGGATACAATAGTGCAAAATGGGAAGGTGAATAAGGTCTTAAATATATGGTCCTGTGGTGATTAAGATTTTTTTTAAAAAAAACAAATCTTTATCTAACTTAGTGTGATCCTGTTGCTACCTGAAGAGTCCTAGGATGTGGCATGCAAGCCACTTGTGGGGAGGGGGCGGATGGGGAAGTAGGTCTCCCTGCTACACCTGTGGACAACTCAGCTACCATTCCTGTTCTGCCACTGGGGTTTCACCAATGATACAGGTGAAACCTGTTCAGGATATGCATGGATCTATCAGATCCAAGGGATGCGGGTGGCACTGTGGGTTAAACCACAGAGCCTAGGACTTGCCAATCAGAAGGTCGGCGGTTCAAATCCTTGCGATGGGGTGAGCTCCCATTGCTCGGTCCCTGCTCCTGCCAACCTAGCAGTTCAAAAGCACGTCAAAGTGCAAGTAGATAAATAGGTACCGCTCTGGCAGGAAGGTAAACGGCGTTTCCGTGCGCTGCTCTGGTTCGCCAGAAGCGGCTTAGTCATGCTCGCCACATGACCCAGAAGCTGTACGCCGGCTCCCTTGGCCAATAAAGCGAGATGAGCGCTGTAAACCCAGAGTCGGTCACGACTGAACCTAATGGTCAGGGATCCCTTTACCTTTACCTTTTATCAGATCCAAAGCTCCTTCATTCAGTTCCCTGCAAAGACCAGCACTGGCCCTGGTGCAGTTTGTTCTTCCCACCCGTTGTACCATATTGGTTTCCTACTATTACTATGTCTTACTGTAGTTTCATTTGTATATTCATTTTACGTAAACTGCCCTGAGACTTTTGGGTGACTGTGGGTAATATATCTCAATAATAAATAAACTGGAATCAAATTGGGGGGGGGGAGTTGCCCTTTCTGGAAGACGCCCAGAGTGGCTGGGGGAACCCAGTCAGATGGGTGGCATATAAATAATAAACTATTATGTTAATATGTTCTCACCCCAATTGCAATGAACAGGCAGGGCAATTAATGTGGCAGCTGCTCTACTGATGGGTCACTGCACCCACATGTAAAAGGTACTGTAAAGCTGAATGGTTAGTTCTCAAACGATCTTATAGTAAGCATTAAATAAAACATGAAGCTTACAATTAAAAACCCAATGTTGTATAGAAACAGAATTTATTTATTTACCATTCCCAAGAGAACATTGTGCCTTGCTGATTTCTTTATCTTGACATCATTTATTTCCTTTAGTTCCAGGCTTGCACATTCCTGTCCTAAAGCATGCAAGTGGCTAGAATATGGAGTACTTAATAGATCAGTATAACATTGCAAAAGGTAACATCGGTCCCCCTCAAGTCAGGGCTGGTTCAGCTGTAGGCGAATCTGCCAATGCTCTCTTCCTTTTCCTTTGACTTTACTGAAATGTCCATTTACAGATGGACAAAGCTGCTGTTTTGAATTTTTTCCCATTATGGCATTAGCTATTTCAGTTTGTCTACGTACAATAAAATGTACAAGCAGGTCTCTTTGTACAATGTGCATTTAAAAAATACCATATGGCATTCCTTAATAAAAAACAGACAACATGTTTGCAGAATGCAGAGAAAAGTGGGTAAATAGCATCTGGCCGCTGGGTGTCACTGTTTAACAGGAATACGGTTTTAAGGGGTTTGTATGGGAGCTGAATGTTGCCACCAACTACTGTAGTTCTAAGTTGCATCCTAGGTGCACCAAACTAGAAAGCTTATCTAATGCAAGACTATAACTACATGCTACTTTGGGAGTGACTTTATATATATATATTGTAGCCAGCATGTCTGCAATTTCAAGTGGGCCAGCAAAATGGACATTTTATTTTTTTATCTTTGCACTGTTTTACTTCTTAAAAGAGGCCTTAAAGTCAGAAATGTCCAATTCACAGTTGTTCAAACATTTCACATTTGCTTTGTCTCACTGTGCTTAAAAAAGTTTTTTATACACAATTGCGCTGTAGTTAGATTTATAGTGTTTGTTTCCTCAGTAACTGAAAGGCTGGGCTTTTACTTTAGGGTTGTCTTCCACAAGGTTGCTGGCAAACCAAATGCATGTTGGAAACTTTCAGAAAACAATGAAGCAATGGTTTATTTTATGTAGGCATGGCCAGGGAAATTTGGGAATACATGTGACTTGAGCCATTGCATGTTATACTCAAAGGCATTTTTCCCTTTGATGGATTTCACACATGTCAGTGTAATATGTGTATTGCTAATTCACATGATATCTTTTTCCTCAGATGTCTACATCTAAGAACCAACTATCTTCTGCAGTCACTCTTTGCCTTTAGCGTGTGAACAGATCTGCTATACTTAAGCTTAGAGAAGGAGGTGGTGATGGTGATCAATCCATGATCCACATTTTGGTAATGCTATATTATTACAGTGGTACCTTGGGTTAAGAACTTAATTTGTTCTGGAGGTCTGTTCTTAACCTGAAACTGTTCTTAACCTGAGGTACTACTTCTGGGTTAGCGGAGTCTGTAAGCTGAAGTGTATGTAACCTGAAGCATCTGTAACCCGAGGTACCACTGTATTATTATTATTTGTATTAAATTTGTATACGTTTTGTCCACAGATCTCTTCACAACATCAAAATACATGATAAAAACACAAAGTACATAATAAGAACAAAACAAACAAACCAATAAACCCCACTCCCCCCCCCATCCCTTCCAACAAAAATTTTCTGAAGTGTTTTGGAAAGAACATCCCTTAGGAGGTGGTGGACTCTCCTTCCTTGGAGGTTTTTAAGCAGAGGTTGGATGGCCATCTGTCTTGGATGCTTTAGCTGAATTTCCTACATTGCAGCGAGTTGGACCAGATGACCCTCAGAGTCCTTTCCAACAATACAATTCTATGATTCTGTACATATTTGGAGGTCCCTACGTCTAAAAAAACCACAACTGTGAAATAAAAATAGAAATCAAACCTGATCTTTCAGGCCTCCTACAATGGCAGGCACAGAGGAGTGGAACCATTATTCCTTTGTAGACTGAAGTAGGCCCTGTGCAAAGGGGGCCCCTTGAGGGAACCAGATAATTTGCCAGGCAGTTGAACCATAAATATTAAAAATAGGAACCAGCAACGTTTATGCATCACAGTCCATTTCAAGCAAGGCCTCTCCATTAAACTCTGGTAAATGGAGTCCATTTTTGATGAAGGCCAGGCAAGGTGGCCTTCTCTTTTTTTGCCAAAGTAATTATCATCTTGACAAACTCTGCAGGATTATTTTCTCAATGAGCACATTTAATATGAAACATGCAGGTTTGCTCCAATAAGAGCACATTCATATTTTTAACACCCTAGGCTTGTCCAAAATGTACTTGGCTCGGCTCCTGGGCAAGGAACACTTTTAAGGAGGAAATGTTGGGCTGCAATTATAGTTGGCTAAAGCACATCAGGCAATATGAACAGCTGTGGGATGCCTGTTCCTCTGCAATAAGGAAGGCTGTTAAAATTTTGACGTTACTTTGATACTTTTAATTTTCTTTCTACAGCAAGCCCAAATATTCTGTTAATGACTTTTTCATAGGGTTATTTATTTTAAGAAAAAGAGGCCAGCCAAGCACAGCAGGTAGTTAATACTCCATTCAGATTGTCTGCCTGCTGTGCTGAAATAGGGCAGGAGCGATCAGCTGCACTTCTGTGAGATTCTGCAATTAACCTACTGGTTAATCGGTGATTAACCTACTGTTAATGTTCACAGCTACTTGGAATAAATTGATTTGATTAGAAACAAAACCCAGATAATTTAGCTCCCCTTCTGGAGAAATAACCTTTCTGGTACAGAAAGGCAACGCTCCTTAAATCAAACAATGTATATTTACAGTCATACATTACATGGTGAATATTACCTTTTGCCTACCAAATGCAATGATCCTAATAATAAATATTTACAGTCATTGATTACCAGAGCCCCATGCAGCTGTTAGCAATAGGGAAATGTAAACACAGGGAGTAAGGAATGAGCGCAATAGCTCCATCCCATCATCACTTTCCAACACATAGTAGGCAGCTATCTGAAGAGGAAGCCTTCTGTATCTGTGGAGGCTCCCAACACATTTTAGAACTGTGGTTCTACAACACACAGGGAGCTCTGACTATACAAAAGGCTCCCTGCTTCAGGTAGTTGCCTTCAGATAGGGCAAAAGCAAGGGGCACAGAGTGATCTTATCTCTGCTTGCTCCCCTTTCTGTTTTCCTACAGCTCATGACTGTATAGGACTAAACACATAGATGAATCAAAATATCCTGATTGTCCCAGGGCTTTTTTTTAAAAAAAGGTTTGGGATAGTAGTTAATCTATATCTATTTTAACCTCAAAAAAAGTCCATTGAGCAGATTTATTTGACTGGACTTAACCATCCAGCGGTCCTCTACCTACCTTTTACCTTTATTATCATTACCAAAGTACTTAATTATAGGCTGCAACCCTACATAGATTTACCAAGGAGGAAGCTCCATGGAAGACAATTGAGATTACTTTTGATTACCCATCCATAGGATTGCACCACAATGTGTGTGCATGTTTCGAATCAACAAACAAAAAAGTGGCAGCAGGGAGATGCACAGAGGTTTCCAATGGTGCATTGTCTGGTATTTCAGAATGCTTTCCAGCAGAGATCCTTTGACATCATAAAATATCAAATACCATCTGCCTCCAGGCATTGCTTAACTTCTGTAGGGGGAATTTTCCACATTCAGTTTTTTCAATATCTGATGAGTGACAAGCAAGCTCACTAAGAAACAAATACTTCTATTAACCCAGAGGCATTTGAAATATCTGTTCCTTTCATCATGGCTTATTTTACACCTACTGTATTTTCTTACTATCAAATTTTATTAGAAATTTGCCAGCATAACTTCGGAATAGTTTCACCTTGTTATGCAGCCCGAACTAGCAAGTCCAGGAAAGAGAGAGAGAGAGAGAGATATTTTATATTTTATATACAGGCACGTCCACCTTCTTGTCATGTTGAAATGTTACTGCATGTGCTCTGTTGTGAGATTTAACGTCTCAGGACTGCTGGGCAGCAGGCTGCCTATGAGCTCTTAAAGTGGCCGGCAGGATCCCCATGTTTGGACTTGGCAAACCCATTGTTAGACGGCGGCATTCCCTGACGGTTTTAATAGGTGAGATAAATGGCAGGAAATGACATGCCTCCTTTCACTCCGTAATGTAAATAAGTGCAACCGTCAAGCCAAGTAAGTAGAAGCGTGTTATCCTAACCAACGTGCATTACATAAGGAACCTGTGACCCTCCAGATGTTAAATTCCATCTCCTGAACATTGACCATTCTGTGTGGGGCTGATGGAAATTGGAATCCAAAAACATCTGGAGGGACACAGGTTCCTCACCACTGCATTACATAATGTTCACTCACTGTCCATTACTTTACTCAGCTTTACAATTTCCCCTATGTAACACTGAACTTCGGCCTTTCCTTTGCATTCCTTTATCAGTGCTGGCAGGTCCACGCAGCAGCCTCATCGCCATATGCACTGCTTGCATCTCCAAGCAAGTTAGCAAGCGTTGCAAACAGCTTTTTTTGCGGAGAATGTGCCAATGTCATGTACAACAAATGCTTTTGCAAGCATTACTAGGACTTTCCAAAGTATTTTTTCTAAACGGAGTGCATTAATGATGGATTAGTTCTCAGTTACACAGCAGGACTTCATTACAAGTAGACATGAATAGGAGGGTGCTGAGGCATACCTAGAGGTCTTGGCAAGGAGATGTATTAGCACCCACAACCAGTCCCTTGTGCCCTTGGCAAAGAGATGCATTGGCACCTCAGAAGCCAGGAAAGACCATGGA
This sequence comes from Podarcis pityusensis, assembly GCF_964106645.2. Classification (NCBI taxonomy): domain Eukaryota; kingdom Metazoa; phylum Chordata; class Lepidosauria; order Squamata; family Lacertidae; genus Podarcis; species Podarcis pityusensis. The sequence goes on from NC_138027.1 coordinate 54,168,649, forward strand.
CCAGAAACTGAAGAAGTTTGCTTTGTGTCACCTTTTATGCCCCGCCACCAGTGACTTCCTCTGCAGCCACCAGGATCAGGTCTGCTCTGCTGCTCCTTCTCCTCTATTGGTCTGTCTGAGCACACCGATGGGCAGGCTCCTGGCCACTACAAGCCAGAGTACAGAGGCACGATTTTTCCACCCCCCTTCAGGGGAGGGGGCAACGGGCCAATACCTGGGTATGCCCCTGCACCTCTATAGAAAGGGGGAGGGGGAGAAATTGAGAGTCTACCAAATGTTTACTTCCTGAAAAAAATATGCAGACTGAAATGCAGGTATCCTTTTCCAAGTTTTGCAATGCAGTTAAAAAAAGAAGAAAAAAGAAAGGTGTTACAAAAATGCATTATGTTCAGAGAAAGTTTGCATAAAAGTGTATATATATATATATATATATATATATATATATATATATATATAAATCAGTATAAATAACTTACTAAAAATGCAGTGAACTCAGTGGGACTTCATCCCTGGTGAGTAATTAAAGGTTTGCAGCCTCAGCAATGGGTGGGAGCGTATGTAACTCCAAATTCAGCACTTGCTACATAACTAAACCCAAATTCTGAGAGAGGGCCATCATCACTCAATGAAACATGAGGTCTGTCAGGGGCTGGACCATACCACCCCTACAGAAATGGTTCATCATGAATTGTATATATGACACCAGGTCTTGAGCCACTGTTGTTGCTCTTGGGGATGCAGAAAGCAAAGGAACTGGCCTGCAAGACTTTCTCTCTGATGCATGGTGCACAAGAACTTGTTACTCTGTGGAGAGCACGTGCACTCTGTATGTGTTATGGGGAACTAGCACGAGTTCCTATCACAGCTATATTTTCATCTGTTTCAGTGCATATGCTAAAGAGCAGATGAATCTGCTTCAATTAAGCATTGACCTGTTGTAAATTATTAGTACAATTAAGCCCAACAGTCTAACAACAACAAAACAAAACAAAACATTTGAAGTGCAAATCTTCTCATTGGGATTTCGTCACCTGGATCCTGTGTAGTCTCACTACAAAAAAGTATCTTTCCCACTTCATTGATCTGGGCTGCCTCACAGTTAATTTCATGTCAAATTTTTTGGTTCACCTTTAGTGGATTACCTGATACTTTTCCTCACTGCTCAATACTGACACTCACTGTGTGAGCGAATGTTTTTACAAGTGGGCCACATTTACGAAAGCATTCTTCCACCCCTAGGATTTCATCAGCTACGTCCATGTGTGTATTTATTATGCTAATAATCCGTTACAGCTACATTTGAAATATATAGTATTAGTTATAGTGTTTCCAGCATATGGCCCATTGGTACTGGCAATCATGTTCCTTAAATTATGGATTTTCTTTTCACTTAAAAAACACACAGAGAAATAGCTGGGCAATGTAACTTTTAAACCTGCAATCTACTAAAAGCAGCTGAAGTTAACTCTGTGTGTCAAAACTGGAAACTTCCCATTACACCTTAATGGTGAAGTAAAGCTCTCCCACACTTTCTCAGAGTGCCTCTTTTCACCCTAGAGAGAAGAACCACTTCCTGTCTCTAAAGGAGAGCCAAGGAGAACTCTTGAGTTTCTATATTACATGGTTTTCTTGAATACAATCCACTTTGTAGAAAAAAATTGGGACAGATGTTGCAGTTTAACTCCCATCAGCCCCAGATAGAATGGTCTGTAGTCCAGGATGATGCCAGTGGTAGCCCTCTAGATATTGTTGGGCTCTGGGTTCCTCACTTCTATGTACAGAAAGCATGAACAGGTAGTATAAACGGAACATCCTCCTGAATAGAAGTCTCTAACATTGTTTCCCTTGGACCACATGACCACAAAACGTATCGTCTTTCCAACAGCTGTGGTAATGGACTCTACGTTTCAATGTTTGTAAACTCACCTGGTACATAGAGACAAAATGAAGTGCTTCCTGTGGCAATATTCAGCTGATAAAAGGAACTGTAAAGTTATGGAATGTGTAAACTGCAGAGTTATTCTTGCGGATTTGCCTTTTCCGGAACTAAATAAAAGTCTGGGAGATAATGAATGAAATTGACAGGAACTGCCAAACCAGTTTAACTGAGCTTTTAATGCACTATTGATCAATTAGATGATAAAAAAAATTGAAGAAAGAAAAAGGCACACAATGTGAATACAGGATTCACAATAAACTTGATGAGAGATATTCTGATTTTTCACCAGTTCAGAATTAAACTTTATACGTTCAGCCACAGTGCCTTATATCTTTGGAAAGGTAAGTGAAGAAAGGTAAACTAAGTTAGATATGATGTTTCTAATAACATATAGCCGTGCCTTGAATCTCATATTCTCTTCAAATATGAGTATCCATATTGCCTTAATAGTCACCTGTTATTGTGGAAATGTAGAGAACCAAACTGAAGACTCAACATATTAGAAAGCAAGAGAAACTGAAACTGATAGATCACATGTTAGCAAGTCTTTGTCATGCCTGGAAGGAAGTTCCCTGCCTGGGTCTCGCCACCAACCATCACCTGTGCTTTCATACTAACATCGAACAGCCTTATGCCCAGTAGTGTGGCAGCATCTATGGAATCAAATCACAGGACAATATTGTAGTAAATGATCAGGCACCAATTTTTCCAATGGCTCTGCAAAAGAAAAAAAGCACCCCATTAAATTATGAGTAAATGAATCTGCTGGTGGTCACAATAGCTCATTAAATAGGGCTTACAGAAGAGAGGGAAAGAAGGAAGTCATTTTCACATAGAGACACCATCAGGGCAGAACTCCGGGGCTGATGTCCAGGGGGCCCCACTCAGTAGAAGGAGCAGGAAGACTTCCAAATGCAGCAGGACGGATATGACATATGTTTAAGTCGGCCAAACAATATTGCCATCTAAAGAAACCCCACTGGAAGACTGTCCAGAGTCTAGAATTCCCTAACTGGAGCCCAATTTATCAGATTTATTTTTTAACTTTTTGGAACAGGACTGGCAAGCCTTTTAAGCCAGAGGACCACATTGCCCTCTGAGCAACCTTCTATTTAAGTGGACAGATTCAATAAACCAGAATTATACCATTGTTCAGTAGGCTAGTTTCTCCACACACATCCCCTTTTATCCTCTATTCAAGCAATGAAGATGCTTATCACCAGAGTTCAAGGGCAGATTCCTGCCAGCAGAAAGGGCTCACTAGGCAGGGCAGAGCAGCTACCCTAGCTTCCTGGCAGCTGGGTCCCTGTTGCTTACCAGGAAGGATGAGGTGATGGGGAGGCCAGCAATGTATGAATGCCCCAGCAGGAACATCCAGATTGGCTTCATCGGTGCATTTGCACTGCACAGACTCCCACCACCACTTTGCCCCTCCCCATCCTGGTAAGTAACAGCAACTCACCTGCTGAGAAACTAGTACAACTAGTGGGATACTAGCAAGATGCCTCTACCAGCCAGCCTAAAACATACTAAGTAAAAGAACATAAGCTTTATTACCCCCCTCTCCCGTTCCCCCCCTTTTCTTCCCAACCCTATACTGCATATAACACCAATGTCTCACAACAAATGTAACTGATCTGTAGAAAACACAACCTGAAGAAAGAGACAATGCATGTGCTTTTGTAAACGAAGAAAATCTTTAATAAAATTATTTTTTTAAAAAGAAGAGTGAAAAGTGGGATTAGTGAGGGATGTGGCTTGGGAAAGTTGTGGCCTGGGGAGAGTCCTGAGGGCCACATTTGGCTTCTTTGGCTCACATGCCTCAAATTCTCCTTAATAATAATAATGTTATTATTTATATGTCACCCATCTGACTGGGTTGCCCCAGCCATTCTAGGCGGCTTCCAGCAACACCATAAAACATCAAACATTAAAAACTTCCCTATACAGGGCTGCCTTCAGATGTCTTCTAAATAGATGTTTATTGGTTTTCCTTCTGATAGGAGGTATTTTACAAGTTGGGTGCCACTACCAAGAAGGCCCTCTGCCTGGTTCTCTGTAAGTTCACTTCTTGCAGTGAGGGAACCACCAGAAGGCCCTCAGAGCTAGATCTCAGTGTCTGGGCTGAACAACAGCGGTGGAGATACTCCTTCAGGTATATAGAGACTGTTTTAGAATTTGTACAAAATTTGTACAAATTTGTAAGATTTGGACAAAAAGTAACTAGAAAACTATTATAATACTAATTATTATTATGCAATATGCTATATTCAGACTGTGTATTCTTTCTTCTTATTATTTGTATGTAAATGTGTGTGGGTTTTTTTCTTTTGAAGCAGGTAATGGAAACAGAGGGACGCGGGTGGCACTGTGGGTTAAACCATAGAGCCTAGGACTTGCCGATCAGAAGGTTGGCGGTTCGAATCCCCACAACAGGGTGAGCTCCTGTTGCTCGGTCCCTGCTCCTGCCAACCTAGCAGTTTGAAAGCAGGTCAAAGTGCAAGTAGATAAATAGGTACCGCTCCGGTGGGAAGGTAAACGGCATTTCCGTGTGCTGCTCTGGTTTGCCAGAAGCAGCTTAGTCATGCTGGCCACATGACTTGGAAGCTGTACGCCAGCTCCCTCGGCCAATAAAGCGAGATGAGCGCCGCAACCCCAGAGTCGGTCCCGACTGGACCTAATGGTCAGGGGTCCCTTTACCTTTATCTTAATGGAAACAGAGCTCTATACAGCAGAAGTTCATATACTGACCATGATTCCACAGATAAAGAAAGTTACATGCTCTAGAATCTAAATGACTGTAATTTTTAATTGGAAGTTTGAAAGCGTTGTTTTTTTTAAAAAATTACACATATTCTTTACATGAACCGCAAAGCAGAGGTAAACATTGTATGAAAATGACTGTACATTAATAACACCACCTTGAAAACACCCCACATACTGAGATTTTAAAAGTAGATCCTAGAGAACTTACACATAGTCATTTAACCTGTAACCACTGTGAGAAGCAGAAGTTAGTGATGAGGTGTGGTTTGCTTTGTAGGCCACTGGGGGTCTGTAGGCTGGAGCTGCCCTTGTACTCCTCGGCTGTGAGCGGTAGGTTAAATCGTTCCCAGTACGTTGACATGAAACACAGAGGATGGTTCCACCAATGATACTCAATGAAGCACAAACGAAGCCAAGGTAAAGGGCTTGCCCGATCTCATACTTCATCCCATTGGGCAGCATTGGATTGTAGAAATCAGTTACCACATCATTGGTTGACCAAGAAACAGGGACGAGGCACACGAGCCCCGCCAGTATGAAAAGGACTCCGCCCAAGACAGCAAACACGTTTTTGGCAGAGGACCCTTTGACGCACCTGGTGCACTCCATGCCAAAAACAGCAACCACGCAGGCCAAGGTGGAAAGAACACAGGAAATCACCATCATGGCACGGGCTGCTTGGAGGTCACGAGGCAAAGCCAGAGGAGAGTGGTGAAGCTGGCACTGATAGATGCCAGTGCTGTGCCAAACGCATTCCATCCAGAGACCCTTCATGTACGCTACAGCCGTGATGATGTTGGTCCCCACGTGGGCTGTTCTCCACCAGTGAGGCAGGATGGTCGCAGTTATTGTCCCAGCAAGACCGAGAAGACTCAGGAAGAAGCCCAGTAACTGAATAGCCATGCTGGCCATGTTAATGTTTGTCCTGGTTATACTGCTCGGTGCAGTATCTTGGTTGGGGCTCCTTCTGAAAGCACAGCCTCTCCCAGGAGATATATGGCAGGTTTGCTTTGACACCTTCTGGATGCCTAATAAAGAAGTAATTGCGGAACAAGAAGTTAAACATTATACGAGTGCATTACTCCAGTGACCAGTAAGGTGCATTCCAGAGGCAGTTAGTGTGATTATTAGCATATTTAACCCACTTTAATGCGCTCTGTGAAAACGGTGGGAAAGTAATTGCTTCTTGTTATTTACACCTGCCCTGTCTGCTCCATGAGGAATAACACTGTGTGTGTGTGTGTGTGTGTGTACACCCATATAAGATATAACACTGAAAAATACTTTAAAAGAAACATTTTGTCTTCTTAACAGGCTTTCTAAAATACCTATTTCCTTTAAACAACAACAACAGCAAGATTAGAACGCTCTCAAATTCCTATGGAACAGAGGGAGAAAAGATTTATGAAGCAGGAGCCTAAAAGCTACTTTGCAGGATAAAAACATTTCCAAAAGGTCATAGCAGGATTACAAAAACAATGATGCTGTGTTTGCTCAAACTGAAAAGCAACTAAAGTGAATTTTTTTTAAAAAAGGCTTCTAGAAGAGGGTAAAGCACAGTGGATTACAGTTCCCTTTCCCACTTCCCAATATTTCTTGAGATGGTGTTGTTTTAATAAAGGAACCTGAAGGGGAATAATTTTCATTAGCCCCCATGGAGACTCCGGTTGTGGCTTTAATCTAGATGACAGCATGTGGAACCAGATGTGTATCATGCAGCTTCTGAGAGGTGGTACCTTCACAGTTATAGAAAACATCCTATAATAAATTCAAGCTGAAACACCATGAAAGAAATAGAGGCCCTTCCACCTGTGTAAATCTTAGTTTCAGTGATCTCTGCTAATGGTTCATTTGCAAGCTGCCTGGAAAAGCTGTGTGAGAGAAAGAGAGTGTGATCAAAAACTCTGAAAGTTAAAACATGAAGTAACTGTTGAGTCAAAATCCAAATAGGATCCAAGGGGGAAAGAAGCAAAATAATAGATCTGTGCACCAACCAGATGATTCAGTTCAGACCCGGATTCAACACTTCAGAAAACAGCTGTCTGAGCTGGACTGGGGTCTGAGGCCAAGTCCACAAGAAAAAAGACAATGTTCCCTGCCCCATTTGCTGTTGACATTTTTTAGAAATGTCAGTGTTCCCCCCTATTTACAGGAGTAGATGAAATTTGCAGACATAGCAGCCTGTCCAGAATGGATAAGGTGTACCAAATTATAGTCAAACAGGTCCAGGTTTTTTGATGTTGATGTTGTTCTGAATGCATTTAAAGTTTGGTGCTTATTTGGGCCTGTTTCATGACTGTTCATTTATGGAGGATAGGTTTTAATAAACTCTATTACAGATTTTGTTATATAATTATGTACACCCCCTAAATCTGTTCTGAGTTTCCACCCCAACCCTCTGGATCAAATTTTGGGAAGGTGTGGAGAGAAGCAAGGAAACGGAAGTTCTGCTGAGTGAATGGAAATTCTTGCACTAACTATTTTGTTTGATGCCATCCATAATCTCTATTATAGATTGCTGTACATTGCAAATTAGATTTAGAATTATATTTCATTCATAAGGCTTAATACACCATAAACTTAAACTGCACAAAACAGGTAGGATTAGAATCCAGATCTCCCATGGCCAAATCCAGTATCCTATTGCAGGCATAGACAAACTCTGCCCTCCAGATGTTTTGGGACTACAACTCCCATCATCCCTGACCACTGGTCCTGCTAGCTAGGGATGATGGGAGTTGTAGTCCCAAAACATCTGGAGGGCCGAGTTTGCCTATGCCTGTCCTATTGGATGGGATCATTGAATAGTGCTGCAGGATATCAGGTAGAATAATCTTGCATCACACATTTGCTTTCTCGGTCACTCGCAACAATGTTAAATAAGACATTTAATAGTCATGTTCCATGAATAAAATGGAAGTGTCAAGGTAAAATACAGTCATCACTAGATATGATGACTCTTGTACTTGTGAACTAAAATTGCTGGTTGATGGTTTTTCTTTCAGTATAGCATACTTTCTTTAACTGCAGCACAATAACATCTGCATGTATGTTATACTGATCTTTGCGCTCGTATGCGTGTGTGTGTGTGTGTGTGTGTGTGCTTAGAATTGCCAGAAGAACATTCTAATTTGGTGCACTCTGCTTTTGGTTCCACTGTATTCAGCTCAGGAGCTTCCCTGTCCTGTGATTGAGATGTTTGCAAATATTTCTATCTACACAACAAAGGCATTCAAGAGCACAGTTGGGCACTTTTAAGTCCTTTTGAAATCAGTAGGGTTTAGTTGCACCTAATGTTGCCCCTAAGGCTTATGGGCATTACATTTACTCCCTTTATATATTTTATATTATATCTACCATAGGTTCTCATTCTTTGCACCAGCTCCATCTATATGCTCTTTGTCTAGGGTATCCATTAAAAAAACCCCTGATAGACTCAGAGAAATATAAAAAAATGAACAAATAGAAATATAAATTATAGGAGAATCTTCCCTATAAGATCAGTACTATTAACTCCATTTAATTGATGTGGAAAGTAACCTTTGAGAAATTAGCCTCCTTACCTGAATTTATGCAAGAAGCCTAAAGAAGACTTGAGCTTTTCTTTTTGTGTCCTAATCCAGAGTCTTATCGCCCAAATCATCCTCTTTGCCTTTTAATTTCAGTTCTTTGGTGCTCCAATTCTTTCCTTGACCTTTTATTCATGTACAGAGACCCATCCTTGGTACACTCCTGGTTTTGATTTCTCCCAGTTAATTAAACATCCTGTCATACCTGTATGCACCATGCGTTGTGTACAATTTGAGAGCTCATCTTAGGTCTTTATGAGAAGGCCTTTCAAGGTCAGGCCTTAAGCTTCAATGCTAATCCCAAAGAGAATAGAATATAAAAGGTAAATGCGATTTACGCCATTAGTCACAGGAAACAGGCTCCAAGTTTAATGGAGGTCATGATACTCAATGGCAAGTCAGCTGCTATTTTTAGAAATCATTAAGGTGTTATTTTTAAATTCTAGCTATTGCAGTCTTTCTAATTTGGGAAACTGGTGTTAATTAGCCTCACTTGTTTGACGTCATGTTTTCCACAGTCCCTTCCTTACAGACCCTGCCAGCTGCTACTGGCGTTAAGAATGGCTTTAACTGCTATGGGGACGGCTTTTCACCTTCTGCTTAACAACTGTAAATTAACACATGTATCTCAAAGAGCATCAAAGACTTGTAAAAGCATTGCCATCTGTTCCATTTCTTTCCAGCCACCTTGTTCCCAACATGGCTGCCTGAGTTACTGCTGTCCAACGGCATCTGTGGCTAAAGACACAAGGCAATAAAGGCATGTTAACAGTGAGCGAATCTACATGCCATAAGAAACTGATAGATGGGAAAACAAATCATTTCTTCATTCCATAGGTAATAACAAAATTGATCATCTCATGTACAATTCAGAGTGTCATAATCTGTTAAGTGACTGATCACAACAACAACCACAACAACGCATAGCATGCACAGGGTGAAATGTCTAAAAGCTTGCACCACAAAGGTATCTAAAACCATTTCTTCATCTATATATCCATTCTGTTGGCTAGCAGGAATTCAGTTTTTGGTGATTTGACCTTAAAAAAAGAAAGAAAAGAAAACACTCACCAAACCAGTGTCAGCAAGAAACCATTCCAGGCACATTATTATATCTATGAAGAGATAAGATAACTCAACAGATAATGAGGTAAAAATGCATGCAGAATCTTAAATTAATGTCCTGATATTGTCTCATATTTCACTCAACTCGCTATCAGTCCATTTCTAAGTGACAAAGTGCTGGTGTTTAACCCAAAAGCCCCCCTTGGCTTGAAAGGTTTCTAAAGGAACAAAGTTTCCCATATTAACTGGCTGCGGACTGAAATAATCCTTGGAAACTTTATACCAGGTGCTCCCACCGTCTGACAACAACTGGGAGGCAATCAGAGATAGGGCCTTCTTGGTTAGAACATCCCACGTATGGGATTTTTTCCTGTTTTTAAATGTATTTTTGCCCACTACCATTTGACTATTTTGTTTAAAAAAAACCTTGAGAAAATCTCAATTGCAGAAGCCATTCAGTCCTATACAGGCAACCAAGTTGCCAATTGTATTGTATGACAAGCTCATAAATCCATATTCTCACTTGACTCTGAAATGTAGCTAACAAGATTATTTCCCTAATGGAAAAAATGCTATAGAGAGAGAGATAAAACGACAACATTTAAGGCAACATTGCTGCCAGTTTTAGAATATCCTATCCATCAGACTGGGCTTTACTTGCCTAATAACTTAACTGTCCTTGTTTTTCTTCCCTCTGTCCTTTCCATTTAACAGAAGGTCTGCTGATGTTTGCAATAATGTTTTTTGCTAAATGTACCAAGATCTGTGGTTATTTGATTCAGGGGTTGTTTGTTGGTTATGTGATGCATTTATATCAAAATGTTAGTGGGGTAACAAAGTGCCTAATTCATGTTAAGAAATTTATACTGTTAACGTTCCACTGAAAACTATTAATAATAATAAGAGATATTGTGATATGGAAAGGCTGAAAGGCTGCTTAGTGAATTCTGGGATTACTTCCATTCCTTTTCCACAGTCACACAAATATTTTAAGTAAGCTGTTTTGAAAGTCATCAGAATGTTTGAAGGTTTCCATACTTTAAATAAAGCATTTAAGCTGGGCATGGCGAAGTGATGAATAACACTCTGGATGAGGTGGTTGGTTTTGTTGAATTTTTCTTCAAGAGTACTAGAATACGGAGATAAACATTTTGAGCAGCATTTTACTCAGTTCGAGATCCAAATAATTCACGATGACCATCGTAGCCATGTTGTTCCTAAAAGATTATGAACATCAGGCAGGCTTTCAATTCATAGCTAAGAAGAAGCCCATTTTCATCTGATCATAGAGTTCAAACGGATTCTGCAGATCATCCAACTCCCTGCAATGCAGGAATACACAGTTGTCCCATATGGGGATGAAACCTGAAACCTCGGCATTATCAGCACCACCACTCTATCCGACACCCCCCCCCCCCCGGTTACTGGCATCAATCTCTGTACTGGGACGCTTGTCAGCCCTGTCTGGCACTACTGGTTATTCCTGCTCCCTGACTGGTTGGCTAAGTGTAAAAAGGGAAAGAGGATTTCAGCAGGTGTAGCTTGCACTTCCTGACATTCCCTCTTCTACCCAAACTATTTAAATTGCCACGTGGCCATCCTCTTAGCTTCCTCGTCTTTCTCCTTGGTGAGGAACAGCAGCTGGCTAGCTCTCCAAAACCACTGGGCTTTGAGACAAACATGGACCGCCCAAATCTGTGTGTCTGATACTTGTTCAGAAAATCTGGTGACTGTAAGCCTGATTGAACACTGGAGCCTGAACGATAGAATCAAGACAGGCAAATCCTTTACTACTTCCAGGCACCTGATGGCTATATTTTTAGTGACAGATTCTAGAGACAAGAAGCTTAAAAAAGAAGAAGAAAACTACACTTACGGGCTTAATGCCATTCCATACATCAAAAGCAATACTATTACACAGCAATCAAGCTTGTAGTTTAACTATATGTCCATGTAAACTACTTTGTATGTAAGTTTCATAGCACTGTTAATATGATAATGTGTGCATCTTAATGGCAAGAGCATTGTTAAGTGCATATTCAAGGTGCCGGGCAGTTTTAATGTCATGGAAGTGAAACAACTTTAAGCTCTTGTGTCATATTATCTGAACTTTCTTACTGGCATCCTTGCAGCCTCCCATTATCCCCCAGGGCTTACATAACCCACCAGTGGCAAGCTGTAGAGATTTCTCATTGCCACCTTAATTCATTCAGTGCTGTTCTTGTTGCTGCCTAACAGCCATATGCTTTCAGTTGTTCTATGTCTCTGCTTCCCCCCATGGAGGGAAATAAGTTATATAGAAATCAGCTTTTTGTTACATTTCAGTCCCATATTGTTTGCCATTTGCATTTATCTTTCTCTGCAAAGACAGAATAGACGTTAATACTACCCGTCCCAAATTCATTCATCTTTCCCGTAACACTTGCCAAGCTCTGCCATTATTTAACTACTTAAAACTTTCACGCTCTTATAATGCTCATAAAATACTTATTTAATTCTTGATATTTTAGCGCCAGCTGTGATGATTCAATCGAGTTTAGGTTTTTCAAAAGCCAGCCAGGAAAAATCCCATCAGGCAGCAATACAGCTCATTTATAAGGAGCGACGTTTTTACAATAGTGAGACAACACTGCTCCTGACGTCTGCCTTATCTAAACACTGCCTATTTTAAGTTTTTCATGGTAAGCAAAACCACAGTATGCCGATTTGAGAAAGACATACATCTGGCTCAGAAGCATCACTCTGTACGTTAAACATTTTATGAAACAGCTCTGTCTTTTTAATTCGAGCAGAGAACTTTTTCTTTCTTTTAAAGCGGAGTTGGTTTGGCAGAAAGGAAAGCTATAGGGGTTTCTTCACCACAAACGTTTCTATTTCCCCCAAACTAAAAAAATAAAATAAAAAACTGAGTGAACATTCACTAGCCAAACATGTCAGATACACTAACAAACATCATGTACTGATTTGATGTGAGTTTTGTGGTTCTAAATTCAATTACTCACCTCTTTTCCGAGGGCAGGTTCAAGTAGTATATATCCGCCTTGGGTATGTGTGTGTGTGTGTGTGTGTGCACCAAACAAGGCAACATTTAAAATTGAATGTGAAAATGATGATCTACTGCAATTTCTTCACTGCCCCTTATTGTGATATCAAGTTTTTGAAATAATTTCTAACATCAGTGATGAATTCGAGTGATGAACATGATTTTCAAAAGCAGCTAAAGGGATCAATGATAGCAGTGTTGCAACCATTTACTCCAGCATTAGTCCAGCATAGTTCCACTGAAATCAGTTTGACCACTTTTGGATTTCCCTGAATTGCAAATAAAACCAACAAGACAGCTTGCAGACATTAGATATGGCATTTGCTTAATTGCTGCTGCCTCTGCAATCTCTGCAGGTGTGAGGACTGCATCAGCCTCAAAGCCTCATGTGTGTGTCAGAATCATAGGATTTTGATGGCCTATGCTAATATTTCTTTCCCTGGGCAACAAAATGTTGGGAAGTCATTTTTCTTTCTCAGAACTAAAGGAATCTACCATTAGGTACTAAGGACAACTGTGTGTATATTTTGAGGGTCTTTTTCTCTCATTGAATGCTGCTCCACACTTGATTTATGTAAAGAGGGACAGCGTATCTATAGCAATGGGCTCTGTTGTGTGCTAGTAAAAAGCATCCTCCATACCTATGGTGGGAATATAAAATCCTGAGGATAATTGGAATATGAACTGTATGAAACATAACCAGTTATCTGTTGTCATTTACAGCAAAAGCTGTTCTCTAAAAGGTCTCCAGGAAATATGTAATAAAGGAAATATGCTGATGTGCTGGTTTTAAAATTTTGAATGTTTTAAATCATTGTTTTTGTTGTTTTCACCAATAATTTTCTTGTTTTCTTCTTTTTGTAAACCACTGTAAGGTTTTATTTAAGCGGTAAATAAATTTTATGAAATAAATAAATAAAAGAGAAATACAATAGGAAATATTTTAGAGGTAGTCATAATGATTATAGCAAGAACTGGAAAAACAGTAACAAGCCACCACTTTAAAAATGGCTTTGGAATATTTCTGGATACAATCTTTATGTGCCAAATTATAATGATAGCATTTTAGATGTCAAGGGAGGAGAAATCTATGCAGATGTTTTTTGTTTTGTTTTTAATTTTTTTTTATTGAATTTTCAATTCTAGAAACAAAACAGACATTTAACATATCATTAAATTTCCAACGACTTCCCTCCCTCTCCTTCCTTGGTTCATTTTATTTATCTTCTCTCCCTGCATATTTTACTAAGACCATTTTGTCCGTTCTTCAGTTTTACATCCCTCAAACAATAACTACACTGTTGATTTTCTCTTAATGCTGTTTCACTGTTTTCAGTGAAAATCTTTGCAGATGTTTATGGCAATTATTTACTTTTTTTAATGATATTTATTGAGGATTTTAAAGTTACATAGAAAAAAGAAGGAAAAAATAAGAAAAAGAGAAAGAGAAAGAGAAAGAGAAAGAGAAAGAAAAGAATAGATAAAGGTAACAATTAAACAATACAAATCAATAAAAACCAAAATCAAAAACAAAAAACAAAACACAGAATGCAACACAATCAAAAAACAAAAATATACAACAAATTTAAAAACAAATCCAATATTCCCAAATCCTTAACTTTCATTAACTTATTTCATCGACCTCCTCACACCTCCCTTTTTTGTATTCTAGTTGTTAATTATCTCAGCAAATCCTTTCCATCTTTCACAATATTCTGTCATTAAATTACCTTGATCTATTTTAACCTTATCTTACCATAAAAAACCTTAAAACTTAAAACTTAAATCTTATTTATACCGAATTCTTTTAACCATAACATATTCTTACATAATTCTTTTTAACATTTCTGCTAAAGCCAATTAATTTCATTCCAACATTTTTCTGATACTCATTAATTTTACGATGCTTTTCTAAATAATTTTTTAAAACTTTCTTCCAATCTTCATCCATCGTCTCTTCTCCTGGTCTCGGGTTTTGTCAGTCCTTTCTATCCCATCCATCTAGTCCATCAACCTGGTGACCTTATATCCGAGGCTCTTAAGTCTTTTCCATGTCCCTTCCGCAGGTCTTCTTCATGTTTATACCTGTACTTTACTTTGTCTTCTGCTCCTTTCACTCTGGGAGACTCCAACTTGACAATATTTTTGTCCCTTCTCGACAAGTCAGCCCCTTTTCCATAGTCAGCACTGAAATCCATGTGGTATTTAAAGGCATGTTTCAAGGCCCCTCCAAAATTAGGGGCCCCCACAACTCTGAGCTCCCCCCAGCCTAAAGCCAGACTTGAAAAGTCAAAACATCTCTGCATAGGGGGGTCCATCCAGCCCCCCATCTCCAAACCAAGCAGAACTCCGTCCCTCCAAATCTGACTTTTTCCAGTTTCATTCATCAAATCCAACAACTCATGTTCCTGCTGGGCCACAGCTCCCTCCATCTCTGCCACCCAAGGTCCAGCAACAGCCTCCTCCCTCATCTCATCTGTCAAAGCACATTCCTGGGTTAATTCCTGAGTGGGTTCTATATAGGTACCCACTGCCTGTCCAAAATTTCCTATCACAACTGTCATCAAATCCATTTTCTCATGTAACTGTTCCAATAAAGCACTTGTCTTGCAAAAGGCAAGCACCAGAGCCTCTGAGCACATTCTTGTTCAAGGTCGAAGTCTGGTCCCACGATCTTAACCTTTTACAGCTGCAAAACTCCCCAGTTCGGCTTTAATAACAGTTTCACAAGCTCCCTCTAGGGGAAACAATTTCTATTTGTATCCATCTTTTTTTTTCTTCTTTAAAGGCAGATTTAGCAACAAATTTTCCCTTTTTTGGATATTTTGTCAATATTTTGTTCCTTTTAAAAGCGAAAGGGAACAATGGAATCAATATGTTTCTGTTCTTTTAACTATCTGTCAAAGACGGTTGTCCATAGTCAATGGGCTTCTCCAAAACGTCTGTCTTGACACCCCGCTCCCAGGTTCAAGACGGTGGAAAGTTACCTTTCTTTACTCTCTCTTCTGCAGGTTTAAACAATCTAAAAAAGGTTCCCCCCTCTTCTCCTGCTTCCAAGGGGGGTTCAGTAATTTTAAATGATGAAAATTTAGTCCTTTACAAACGACTTTCTGAACTCTAGCTTGCCGTGTCTTTGCTTCAATCTATCTACAAAAGCGGAAGGCGGACTTCCTGTTTAGACCTTCCCGCTTTCGGTGCCTAATTAAGAATTTTCACAGTCCAATTTTCCGTTCTACTCATGGGCAGTTGTTTGAAATCCAATTGTCCACAGGAAAAAGTCAGCGCTCTCTGGCAACAGCAATGCGGCTTCACTCCGTGAAAGAAGCAGTCGATTCAAAGCACCGCGCCACTCACCCCACGTCGCTCCGGATCCCCAAAACCGGGTTTCCCCGCGAGTGGAGGGGGCGCAAAGGTGCCAGCCGAATCCCACGTCCACAGGCTTCTCCCGCCTGTGGTTTTTGATGGGTCTCTGCCTCGCCGTGGCGGTTCAGACCCTGTTTTCCACGGATCGGGTTCCTCCCAATCGGAGCAAATCCGCCATTGCCAGAGGTGCCAACCCGGAAGTCTATGGCAATTATTTACAGCCGTTTAAAATAGGGGGGAAATCAGCAGAGCATTAATAGATGTTGTCAGTTGTATAAGAACATCAAGCATTTATACAGAAGTAGGTATACTTTTAATATAATGTATTAAGTATGGTGTAAATGCCCTAAGTTATTTCTCTTACTCCCCCCACCCATGTTTACTTAATGTTAATAAATTATCATTATCATCATCCCGATATCAGGGTCATAATCTACAGTTTGACCATCCCTGGTATTGTCAAGAGTCAGCGTCTTTAAATGAAAAGGTAGGTGGCCCTCCAGTTAGGATATACTGCTGGAGGAGAAGTTGGCTAGGTCCCTACCATATATATTTTGCACCAAAGACCTTTTTATTTTATTTTCCCAAGCTTTTTGGTTACATTTTAATCTTGCTAATTGTTTTATGCTACTTTTGTGATTCTGTAGCCTTTAAGTTTATTAAGCTTTGTTTGCATTTACACTCATAATTACCTCATTCTTTCTTATGAACCGCTTACATTAAATAACTAAAAACGTGGTTTAGACGCAAAGGCTTCAGTCCTCTCTACACTTACTAGCAGGGACAGAGGACTGTAGGTCACAGCTGGACTTCCTTCACAGGTAAACATGCACAGGATTGAGCCAAAATGGTGCAGTCCTATGTGCTCTTACCTGTTTGTAAACCCTCACTGAATACAGTGGGATTTGCTTCCCAGTAAAACAGTTAGGATTAGGATTTAAGAGCTGCTCGTCTGCGTATTACATTATCCCCCTTGGGAATCTGCTTCTGCATGGAAACTCTGTGTGCCCTGGCTGTAACGTCTCTTGCACTTAGCCACACGGGTGCTCCTAATTACATGGAGAGTTTCTATCCTTAACCCACAAGGATAAAGTAACATGCAGGCTGGCCCTGAGTTCAATAGTGCAGCTGGTGAGCTTGGGCCCTCTCAGCCCTGCAGAACTAACATTTGGGGGAGAAACCTTACCTTTCTAAATTTCCTGACTTTTATGAGGGCTTGCTGCTACAACCATGACGTTACCTTTAGCATTTGCTAATGCTTTTTATTTAATACTGAGGTTTGTTTTGCCTGACAGTCAAATCAGTGAATTATACATGCACGAGGAGAAGAAAAAAGTCTCTCACAAATACGTTTCTTAATGCCAGGAGTAATGGTGTCCTGGCTTTTTGTTTTCACAGGATACTAACCCCAAAGTCCAGTGACTTAGCTGTTATGTATTATGGCCCTGATCCAGGAAAGCACTTAACTATGTACTTCACTTTCACAATGACGTCACTTGGACTACTCATACGCTTAAAGTATAGTATGTTATATTAACTGTTTTCCTGGATTGGGGCCTAGGCTAGGTTCCCCATACCCCACCTCAGAGTACCTTCATAGACATTTGAGCTTGAGAGGCAATTGGATTTATTCTACTGTTAGTACATATGGGATTTAAACAGGTGTCTAATTAAACCTAATCACAGTCTGTGTTTCATTCTCCTGGGTCTGAATAGGAGTAGAAATAACCAGTGACTGTAAAGACAGCCTGACAGGAAAGTGTGTGTGTGAGAGAGAGAGAATTTGCCCAGCCAAGGAAAAATACAGACCACGCTAGGATGTTTGTAAAGGAGAATTGCTGTTGGCTGGATGCTTGTTAAATGTTAACCTCAGTAGGCCACTCTACTCAGTAGGCCAAGTTAGGACCTGCAAGTGGATTTATTTTTTTTCCCTGCCCCTGAGCGGCCCATTTCTGTGCTAAGGTATTAGCCATGTGGGTATGCACTTAACTCAAGCAGGCAGTTCTAATAGATGCCATTGGTGAGAGTGGAACTTCTAATTCTCATTGGTACTGTCATGAAACAACAGAGTCTCATCCTACCTTTAAAAAAAGGTAAAGGTAAAGGAGCCCTGACAGTTAAGTCCAGTCGCTAACGACTCTGGGATTGCGGCACTCATCTCACTTTACAGGCCAAGGGAGCCGACGTTTGTCCTCAGACAGTTTTTCTGGGTCATGTGGCCAGCATGACTAAGACGCTTCTGGCGAAACCAGAGCAGCGCACGGAAATGCCGTTTACCTTCCCGCCGGAGCAGTACCTAATTATCTACTTGCACTTGATGTGCTTTAAAACTGCTAGGTTGGCAGGAGCTGGGACCGAACAACGGGAGCTCACCTCATCGCGGGGATTCAAACCACCGACCTACCGATTGGCAAGCCCAAGGCTCAGTGGTTTACAGTGACTAATAATTTATTGTGGTGTAAATTTTCACCCCCTACTAATTCATACAGTGCAATACAGACTTTAATACAGTGCTTTTTTTTTTCTTTAAAAATGTTTAGGAGTACTCTCATTCTGACTCAAGAAAATCACCATTTTATAGTTCAAATCGGGGGAGGGGGAATACAGTAAATGGACAAAAGTACAAAGATTCACAAAATGTTTAGGGGTATGCGTCCCTGTGCATCCCCCCAGAAAAAAACACTGCTTTAATGTATCACCGGACAGTTTGTTATTATCAGTGTTAAATTCTTCCCTTGGACCATATTGTCCATCTTATCTCTGCAACTAGGAAGTGGTCCAAGACCAGATATGAAGCAGTTTCGCCCTGCAACACAGAAAGTTGCCATGTATACTGCCTCAGACTTTGGCCCACTGTAGTTCAGTAATGTCTGCACATATTGGCAGCATCTCTTCAGGACTTCAGGTAAGTCTGTTCCCAACCCTACCTGGGGATGTCGAACCTGAGAACTTGGTGTCATGTGGTCTAACATTTTGCTTCCATTGTTTTATAAGGTAAATTTCTAGTCCTTATGTTTCTGTAGGAAACTTTAAGACAGAAATTCAGTGTTTACTAAAAGCTTAGGATCCAAAATTTGACTGCAGCTTGGTGAAGAGTTAGCTAATGAGAGGGGCCTTGTCACAACAATTCCCAGTATGTTAATGGTCACACTTCCCAATTATGCAAATAGATGTATGCATAGAAGAACAAGCCACTCTGACAAAGCAGCCCTCAGTGCTGAGGAATTTTCCCATCCCTTCAGTACAACTGCAGCTGAAGAAACCCATCAAGCGCTAAACCTGCATATCCTGTAATCATTTGTTAAACTTAAATGACACACAATCCTTCCCCTCTAAGCAAATTTGTTAACTCTATTAAATCACCTGTGCAGACACAAATGGAGACGGTTGCTATGGGAAGCCAATAACATTTTAAAGGATTCCGTATTAAATAAAAGGAAGTGTTTGGTGCTATAAAAAGAACTGGCCCTGGTGAAAGCAGGGGTCTTCCAAAGGGCTTAGTGCAGTACATGAGAAAAATTATTCATACTGCTTCCACCTTGGCCTTCAAAAAATATATACAGTGACAGGGGTATTTATTTAATTTGGAAAGTATTGGGTAACATAGGCCCATTTCCTTTGAATGCGTGTCTCCTCAAACCATATGCCAATGCCTTTTCATGAGCTGATGAATGTATCTAGTTTAGGTGCTGAAAGGAACAGGAGACACTTTTACTGTGTTCCACAGAATGGGAAAAATATGGTTTCATACGTTTATTTTTCATTCATTTAAGTGCAGTCCAGTTGACTGCTATGGATGCTTCTGTAAATATCTGCAAAGGAGAGACCTTTTGGGGAGCTACTGATATACCAAGCCCAGCAGACCAAGCCAATAGCAACACACCCTGTGTTCTGCATCACTGTTTTCCTTTCTTTCTTGCTCCAGTGATGTGGTGGGGATTATTAAAGGTTAGTGGTAAGAAAAGTGCCAATCCTTGGAGCACATTTCATTTTTGCAAACAGTTTGCACTTACACAGGACCTTACTCAAAGCTGTCTTGTTTTTTTGGAAAGGGAATCCAAGATTCTAGGCCATTTCCTCCTGTCCTCGTGAAGTATGAAATGGAAGTAGTGGTCTTCATTGTCTTCTTCCTCCCAAACTGTTCCATGGAGCACCTGCCCTGAACTGGCTGGACTGGCCTTTTTGTTTGTTTCCTGTCTTGTGAACAATCAAAACAAATTCTCCCCTGCCCCGGCCATTGAAAATAGTCCACCTTCCAGTTGCTGTTGGCTGACTGGAGAGGCCCATGGCATTGGCAGTTCCTGAAAGGAGGAACTTGATGCCCATGTAAGATGGAATATGAAGGTCAGCTAAAAGGAAGATTGTTTTGCCTCACTTTGCCAAAGTGGCAGAAAATAAGAGTTCCTTTTTCCCTTCTGAATTTTTAAAAGTTCTGCATGTCTCTCAGCATCACATGAAAGGATGGGATGTGTGGTCCGCAATAAAGAGATATTGGGAGGAGGTAAGATATTCTGCCCAGCAGACTGAGCCATTGACACCTAGACCTGGTGTCCTCTGTCTCCATTTCTGTTGCATGTCTGAATTGACCTCTAATCCTGCCTTTGGCTGACAGGTGTGTAGCCTTCAACCCCATGTTGGGTGCAGTCCACCGTTCACTGGCCCTGTGCAGCTTCTATTAAACACTGCTTGTGTGGAAGCCCCGTACGAGCTCAATTGAAAAGAACAGAGAATGCCCAGCAGGAGTGCTTTGTGCATTACCCCGGTTGTCTCCTGGTATTACAGTTTGGCATTATGATTTTTACACAGTAAATGGATCTTCCAAGAACCTTGCTGCTGCTCATTAAATTAGCAGGGAAAGCCCCATGTCATACATATCCCATTTTTATGAAACGGGACTAAAGCTTGTATTGCCACAGCTATTAGCCCTCTGGAGGTACCCTGGCACAGCCAAGTACAGATGCTGAAAGCTCTAGACTAGCTGGCTCCAAGGGGTTACAACAACTGTATCAACTTTTCACATACAGCCACATGAGAAATACAACCTATCAGTGTGCCAACAGGTTTCACAAAGCATAAAGCTTCTCAGACCCACGGATACGATTAAGGGAAATAAGGGTATGAAATCATTTAATGGGAATGTGAAACATGCAAAAGAATCAATCAGTGTTTCCCAGGAGTTACCAAGGATTGTTAAATACTTTTTGGGACCTAAAATTATCTAATCCCTAACCCTTTCTGCTTTATGCATCCTCATGCCTATCCTATCCTGTGAAGATCACAACAGCTGCTCAATCCTGGGATTCAAGGTACAATAAAAGGGTCAAGTTTTCTGAAAGTTGTATATCAGATTCTCCGTGAGAATGCTTTTGTGTTTCCCCCAGAACTGGTCATTACCCTTCTTCGTAGTACGAAAGCCATCCCATTCCCACAAAATCAAAAATTACCTTCCTTGTTAGGGGCTTGTTAGCAGCACAATCTGCAACATTCATCTACTGAAACTGACCAGTTCAGAGCACTACACATTGATTCTATTTAGTATAAGAGTGTCATATATACTGAAGAAAAAGTAGGACATGATTTTAAGGAGAAAACCACAAAGAATAGGAGATGCCAAAATCTACATCATGTTTATTTTGCTTTTCATTTCCATTGCAAACCTCAGTACATTCTGTGACACTTTCGGATTTCATTAGATTTCATTCAACAGCATATGAATCTGGAAGCTTGAATTCAAAGCACAAGATATATATTTTTTTATTTTTCATATACCCCCCACCTCCTTGTATGGTATACATTTCATATACATTGCAAAATGCATTGATGTTTTGAATGCATACCATGCTGTTTATCTCACACTTCTGTTATAGAAAACACTGTGACCCGTGACTATTTCATCAGAAGCAAAGCAAATAAAACTCCATTAGCTGAAACTAGAAGAGTATTCCAAATATAACTGAAAGAAAAGAAATTTATGAATTTATCTCACAAAACAAATCTAAAGGCCTATTAAACTAATAATGTTGTCATGTGGTTTGGGCTGTGATGGTCTGGATGGGCTTTTAAGGAATAAACTGGAATTCTGTTTAGATATTGATATAAAGTGGATAAAACCTCGCCTTTGGTTGTTGTTTTTTTAAGGAGAAGAAGGCACTTTAAGATACCTTCTAGACAAACTGGAAAGATGAATAGAATTTGGCATGGATATTACTCAACTGGAGTTGGCAATGGGGAAAATATGAAAGTTAAGAACGTTCTGTTCTCTAACAGCAATGGTAAACATGTTCTGGAGGACCATAGGATACATCACAAGTATGCTCTACCCCATTTTAGCTGTTCCACTGTGGAACTTCACGGCTGGAGCAGCTCTGCTGGCAGAATGAAACACTGAAGTATCTGTTATGTATCTGACATTCCACCAGGGTAATATGGCTTCTGTCAAAATCCTAGAGTCCCTCAGCTGGCACAAATGAAATGTCACACCCTCACTAATTTTAAATATAACTAATACAAATTTGACATTTTGAACTGACTTAAATTTGCTTCATAAAATTCATATTGCAATGTTTCTAAAAAGTAAATTCATGTTTGCAGCATTACTCTGCTTCCATTACATTAATAACTCTGAAACCTGACGAGGTCCATCTGTACAACATGCCATTCAGCGCATACTCTTTTTATTACACTACATATTGTTTTGGCTTATACCAAATTATTCAGAAGGGGGGGTAGAATTTTGGGAAGCAAATGAAACGGAAAGGGTGGAAGTAGGGAAGGGAGGCAGAGCACAGTAAGATTGAAAAGAATCCAGCCGCAATTACAGATGTAGTGCTTATTCCCCCACACACCACAAAAGCAATCTGCTACCCAAACTTCTGTCATTACATTATTCTGTTTCCACAGAAATAAAAAAAGGGATTGCAGCATAAACTTAAACAGAGAGGGAAAGGAAGGTCCTTCCATTGCCTTAGTTTGCCTGAAACAGAAACTACCTTTGTGGGGAGAGGGGGGGCAGAGCAAATGCCTCAAGAGGAAGGAGAAGGTTTTTTAAAAAATCTGAGTGGAACACATCATCAAACACAACACAAGTCAGGGATAGCTGTGTGAGCGGCAGCCCTGTTCAAGCATTCTTCTTATGCAATGAGGAGGAGTTGCTGCCCTCTGCCTCCTCCAGCACATCCCTGTTACGTTAGTAAGCCTGCCACACGCACACACCCCTTTTTCTCTATGCTCTGCCCTGGTCCTAAAGGATCTACAATGGCTCCCAGTACATTTCCGAGCACAATTCAAAGTGCTGGTGCTGACCTTTAAAGCCCTAAATGGCCTTTGCCCAGACACTGAGATCTGGCTCCAAGGGCCTTCTGGCAGTTCCCTAATTGCAAAAAGTGAAGTTACAGGAACCAGGCAAAGAGGGTCTTCTCAGTAGTGGTGCCTGCCCTGTGGAACACCCTCCCATCAGATGTCAAATAGATAAACATTGGGTGACAAATACATTATGAAATTGTTGTTGTTGTTAAGCTTGCTGTAGTAGATGTGACAGAGGAAGCAGAGCCGTCAGGGTATCCCCTCATTCCTTCCCTCATGTGAGTGTAATTGAGTGGTGGAATCGAATCTCTATAGGGTTAGAAACTTGAGTCCATCTGTTGTCTTACCATGCATCGTTACAACTTATCGATCAAACAATTAATCAAATATTTGTATCCTGCCTTTTGACAAAGAAAAAACAAATCTCCATGTCAGCAAACAATAGTTCAAGAGAAACCAAACCCATAATCATAACAGATTGTCAGGGGTCAGCAAATGTTTTCAGCAGGGGGCCGGACTATATTTTTTTTTTGGGGGGGGATGAACAAATTCTTATGCCCCACAAATAACCCAAAGATGCATTTTAAATAAAAGCACACATTCTACTCATGTAAAAACACCAGGCAGGCCCCACAAATAACCCAGAGATGCATTTTAAATAAAAGCACACATTCTACTCATGTAAAAACACGCTGATTCCTGGACTGTCTGCAGGCCGGGTTTAGAAGGCGATTGGGCCGGATCCGGCCCCTGGGCCTTAGTTTGCCTACCCATGGATTACATCAAAACACAGCATTAGTAAAGGCAGCAGAAGGCAACAGAATTAATAAAATTAAGAGCAGGAATTCCTTACTGATTTAAAACAGCAAGGATACCTAAAAATGTCTTTGAGCCTAAGAACTAGTAGGGCTGGAGCAAGACAAACTTCTCTAGGAAAAGAGTTCCACAGTTTTGGTGCTACCACAGAGAAGATCCTGTCTTGAGTGAAACCAGATGCCAATACTGATAGTGAACAGTGAGCCTTGGACAGAATCACAGCATGTCAGCAACCAAGATGCAAATAAACCACAGACCTCCTGGTTGGCAAGGGCATTTCCGTATGATGGTTTTATAGACTGGGTGAGCAATCCAGATACCTTTCCTCAAAGTGGTGATTTGGTTGGAGGGTTATTAAGAACTTAGCAAAAGCCCTGCTGGAACAAATCCATCTAGTCCAGCCTCTTCCTTCCAATTGTTGTGTCTGAGAACTGCATAATATTGCTCTTCAATAGCAGGTACTCAGTAGCATGTTGCTTTTCAGCACGAAGTTGCCATGTGACTAATAGCCATTGATGTTACCTTTTTCCAGCATACATACTTTGGTCAATGGGGAAATTTTATCAGAATTTTATCACATGCTTGTGAGATAGTAAATGCTGCAAAACAAATTCACAATAGGGGAAGTGGCCTAGCTTTATATAAGACTGTACTCCATTTCCACTACAGTGATCCTGTGGTCAGTAAGTTTTGTCTGCAAATCCAGTTGACAGCATGATGATATCCTAGTTGCCAAGTTTACCAAGGATGAAGGATCCACAAAGATAGGAAACTCGGGCTTGTGGCAAGGAATCTTTCTTGGGTCTGTCAGAAAAGGTGTGTTTTGGTCACTCACCTGAATGAACACATGAGAAGGGTTTTCAAATCAAAAGAAGAATCTTTCTCATTGCAGTTTCTAATTCCTCTCAGAGAAAGTTAGTATTGAATATTAACAGGCATAGATTAAATTAATATTCAAACACCCCATCCTGTTGGGTTAGGACTCTTATTCTTCACAACTCCTCTCCAGGTGCAAAGGGAACATAGCAACTTATTTGAAATATTTTTAGGGAATCTGTGCTTAAAGAAGTCTCCTTTTCTTCTTAAAAACTGGACCATATCACACTTCCTGCTGACCTTGTAGATCATCAACAAAGTCTGCTGCTGTGAAGAAGGCAAACAAAAAATTGAAGGTCAACGGTGCGCTCTTAATATTCAGATCTGTTTAATTTATTTATTATGGTTATTTTTAAAATAACAAATGAAAATATCTACATTTGTAGTGGAACACATGATCTCCATGGATGTACGCAGTCAACAAGAACTTCATATCTCATATACATCTATATTTAATGAAGTGGGTATAAATCACAATGAACTGCTTTTAAAGTACATTCGCCCATTGACCTGGCTTCCATTTGGTCGGGAATAATAAACGTACATGTTTAGCTATGTATGGGGAATTCCATCCTTTTGTTGATTTCGTGGTTCTTGCTGGTGGGGAAATGAGACAGCAAATCAGATTATTTCTGGATATCTTATTTAAAAAATCATATTGAATCCTTTTTTTAGGTTTGAGCAATTCTTCACATGCCCACTAGATGCCACTGTGATATTAGCTCAATTACCTGTGGGGTGTAGTGCCCCTTATATTAAAAAGTTGTCCTCTTGAACTTGCCTATTCTGCAGCCATGGTGTTCCCCTCTGTGGAATAGCTATGATTCATTCTGCTGCCTGTCAGAAAGTGTTCTGGAGATGCAAAGAGCTAAAAATTGCTGGTCTTGCTGAACAGGCAAAGGGAAAAAGTTTAGAAATGGTTGCTTGATTTCTAAAATGAGAGGTGGTGGGACTCAAATCTACCTAGAAGTCCCACTCTCTGCTTGGGAGGTTTCCTCACAATCCAGGCTAAGACTAGCAAGTGGGGAGGAAATAAGAACTTAATATGTCCAGAGGCGCTGTCACTGTAAATAGCACCGCTTATGGTTCTGATCCCTTATTGCAAACTTTATTGAATACCTTATTGAATTCCACACATACACCATAAAGCAGGGATGGGGAACCTCTGCCCCTTCGGATGCCACTGGACGATAATTCCCATCATCTCTGGCTCTTGGCCTAACAGCTGAGGCTGACAGAAGTTGGAGTCTGCAGTGCCCCAGGTTCCCCATCCTTCCAGTAGACTGATATATTTGGTACAGTTTAGTTCAAACAAACAATTCAAACAGTTTGCTTTATAGTTAAGAAGCTTTACTCAGGGCTTTTTTTCAGCAGGAACTCACCAGAACTCAGTTTCGGCGCCTCTCAGGTGGGCGCCATTGCCATTCTAAGAGAACAAGGGAGGTGTTCAGGAGGAGTTCCAGCAGCTCTTTTTCTAGAAAAATAGCACTCATTTTACTGAAAAAATACCATTAAGGTCTGTAGTAGATCATTCAAAACAAATTATAACCATTCTGTTACATAGCTGTAAACACAGCATATTATACTAGCAGCACATCTTGTCTTGGAAAGGCTACCAATCATTTATGGTTGGGATCAACAATGGCATGGTGGCTGGTGGTTGTATGCTAAAACCTTCTAGTGCTGCTGAGGCATTGCTTTTCTCTAATTATCTGGAAGCAGAATTAACAAGAAAGTACTCTTCAGCACTTACTGATATAGCCCAGCCTATATTATCCTGCAAAGCCAAGACTCTCCTATAATGTTTCCCCACAAGTATGTTCCATTCAGCAAAAGTCATTTCCAGCATTAATGTGCCTTTAATTATTTTTTCCTGTTTTCATGTCCTCCCTACAGTATTTTCTTGCTTCCTGCTGATTGTGGCTGAGATTGGCAACAAATAGTCTCTTAAATGCCCCATGAAAAGTTTATCTTAATTGCTTCCAATGTTGGTTTCTGTTCCCACCATGGGGTTTTAATGGTTTCCTTACCTTATTTTACATTTACATGTTATCAAAATGGCAATATTTCAATATTTAAGATGAAAATGAAACGAGTAACTCATGTGTCTCCCGAAAAAATTGCCATGGGGGAAATTAAGGGCCCCTTTGGAACAAAAGGCAGAACACTTTATTTAATAATGAATAAAGGAACAATTAAGGCTGCAAGCCTCTATCTATTTACATAGGCATTTTGGATTTACTTCTGTGTAGACATCCATGCACTATAAGAGATTACTCAGAAGCCATAATATGCAAATAGGAAACTTTTAATTAAATGTATAGACTGCTGAGAGTGTTTTACCTATTTCCGCTGGATACTTTATTTTACTGCAACAAAACAAAACCTGAAAGAAGACAAAAAACACTGGACTTCAGTTATTTGGCAATGTCTGGATTCTCTCTAAACAGCGAGTGAACAAAGGGGTGTTAATTTCGGAGAAGGGGGCTTTTATAGAAACAAGCTGCATACCTCTATTGGATTTATTGGGTTGATTCCCAGCTGCAATCACATCACAAATAACAAGTAAAGGAGAAGTAGAACACACAGATGGAATAAAACAGGCTACATAACCTTGCGGAAGTTAATCTAACACCAGCTAGTTTGGAAAACTGAAGGGTAGAAATGTTAAGTATTTAAAATCAAGCATGTAGACCTGACTGCTAGGTGGCAACGAAGGAGGAAAATGGCATCAAAACCTAATATAGGCTTCTGCCTCTAGTCACTTCCTGCTCATGACTTCTAGATTTCCCTTCTATTTCAGGAGCAATTCAGGTTTGAAAAGCCCACCAGACCTTTCAAGGGAATCCTCCTGGGCTGATTCTACCTGGTCCATACTCTTTACCACTGCTAAGCCTATGTCCCCATATGCACCAGACTTACAAACCTTTGTCTACCTAAGGAATCTCCCAAGTATATAGAAACTGCTACCTTCTTTTCAGGCAACATCATTTTGCTCTCAGACTGGTAGACACACAGACACCCAAGTTAATTATTAGACAGAATGATAATTACGAGATGATCCTGAACCAGCCTGTTCTATTATTTCACACTGAGTATAATTAGATTCAGAAACATCAAAGTTTATATATGATTAGAAGAAAATATTAAGCTTGGCTCTCACTTTCTTACAATTCCTTTGGAAAGTAATTTCTTTTAGATCAGAATATGGAATATGTTCGTTCATGGCTTGGCCTTACAATGAAAGCCACTGCTGAATAAATTTCTAATCTGTCTCTCAGTGATTGACAGATATCCAAAATACACTTTAAGGTCTGAAGGATTCCTATAACAGAGTTCTGATGCAATTCACCCAAATTTGGTTTACATGTTAACAACAGGGAAATTCATTAATTCAGCCACTTTCACTATCTGTGGGTCTGCTTTAAAATTCACAACTGAATCTTCAACCCTAAACTTGCTGATATTGGCACTGGGTTGCGGTGAATGGAGGGCCTCACATGCGTCTGTGCAGTAGGAAATACCTTCCCTGTACCAATGGCAGGGCAGCCAAAGTCTTTGAAACAATCTCCACTCTAAGAATCTGCTTTGTGTTGTGATCTGTCGTGGAAAGGCACTACATCTGTAAAAATATTCAATTGCGAATATCTGATTACAAGACTGAGGCCATTGCTTATATGCATCACATTTTTTACTTGTGAGGATAACTTCATGTCCAGCACACTTTTGGTACTGTCAATTACAACATGTATAAAACTGTAGCACAGACCTGAATAGGCCTATCCATCATATGCAAACGGCTGTTTCCCTGAGCCAGGGCAAATTTTCATTTCTTCTGACCTTTACAAATATGGGTTTAACATGGTGAAAATTACTAAATCCACTCCCCACCCGCCCAGCACAACAGACCTGTCAAGCCTGACCTTTGGTCAAAGTCTGTCATTTTGACAGCAAACTGATAGCTACCCCACTGTGAAAGCTGACTCTAGCTTTTGACAAAAATGAAGGTCAGAATGAAAATTGGACATCCTCCATTTACACATAAACGGTAATATAATGTTTCACACTTGATCAGCTGCGTCTAGGAGAATCTTTTCACAAGGTTGCTAGAAGAATAAAACAGTGGCATTTGCCCAAGAAATAGAAGAGATTCAAAAAGTATGAAGTTTGTGGTGGTTCTCTCAAGCAAACCAAGCCTAGCAAGCCAAACAAGACCTCATGCATTTGACAGTCTGTGTGCTGCTTAGATTATTCCCTTAGTTGCTATACAAAAGTTGACTCCTGTGCTTACATTTAGGTGGTTGCAATGCTTTGGAAATCTATCTCTAAACAGCTATTAGAGTTAGGAAGATGCAATCATGGATAACAATAGTCGACATCTCTCATAATATAAAGAGAGCGAGAAATCACCCAGGCCAAATGATTAGAATAATGTGTGCACAGGCCCACACAGTAACTTTAGTACATCCTCAACTGGATGTGTATTTGACCATTAGCATTCCATTGCAAATTGTCCCAGCTGTATTCAAGCAGCAAAACAGGAAACAAGGTGGCAATCAGGAATTAAATGGGCATGATGGATTATTTCCTATAACGTTCATCAATTTGCCCCACTTGTCATCTACCTTTTTACCATTTTGCTGTGTGTTTGTAATCTTACATGTCTCCGGCTACAGACAGCCCTGAGTCAATCTGTGCATAACTGTGGCCATCTGAAAGTTCAGTGCTGCTTTGTTTGAAGACCTGGTTAAAATAAATTTATTAAGAAGTCTTTGAGTCCCTACAAACTTTCTCCCTTTCCCTGTTTATATCACCAGGCAAAGGCTTGCTTCAGAGTCTCTTCCCTGAGTCTATGGGTGCACCCTGAGCTTTTTCCTATGATACTACAAATATGGAACTCTCCCCTTAATGAGGTCAACCTAGTGCCTTCAGTATATATATTGAGGAAAGCAACTAAAACATTTTTTCCCCAACAGGCATTTGGAGATTGCTATGTACATAAGAGGGACGCGGGTGGCGCTGTGGGTTAAACCACAGAGCCTAGGACTTGCCGATCAGAAGGTTGGCGGTTTGAATCCCCGCGACGGGGTGAACTCCCGTTGCTCGGTCCCTGCTCCTGCCAACCTAGCAGTTCGAAAGCACGTCAAAGTACAAGTAGATAAATAGGTACCACTCCAGCGGGAAGGTAAATGGCATTTCCATGTGCTGCTCTGGTTCACCAGAAGCGGCTTAGTCATGCTGGCCACATGACCCAGAAGCTGTATGCCGGCTCCCTCGGCCAATAAAGCGAGATGAGCGACGCAACCCCAGAGTTGGTCACAACTGGACCTAATGGTCAGGGGTCCCTTTACCTTTACCTTTATGTACATAAGAAGAATCATCCTGTTACATCTTGTCCACCAGTCTATTCTCACAGTAGCCAGCCAAATGCCAATGGGAAGCCCAATGCAGGACATGAGTGATCTCCCACTGTGGCGCGCCAGCAACTGGCAATATACTGTTTATATTTTAATATTGTGTTATATATTCTTGTTTTATATAGAAGTCTGTTTAGTTTGAACTGTAACACATCTTTGTGTTCCAGATAGCTATAAAGACAGAAAAGAAAATGTGTGTGTTGGTGTGTGTATTCCTTTTCTGCTTGGTACAACTATCAATTGAAAATATATTTCTGGGTGTCTGTTTTGTGCATGTATGTTTCTCATTTTAGAAATTTCTGGTGTTGATTATAGGGGTAACCAAAACTTCAGACAAAGTACAGAAAATAATCAAATTATTCCATGATTGAATGTACATTCTGTTCAGGGCATCAGGAAACCAAGAATAGAATTGGATCTGATTCACGCATCCTGAACATATTTCTGAACTTGTTCACACATTCTTAATTCATGCGATAAAACAGATTTAAAATATGTTAAATGTGAGTTGGATGTGTAGTGTCTCCCCCGCCTCCCCTGGGAATCAAACTATAACACAACACAACATGTTTCACTAGAGGGCAGTGAAGCAGGAGGTGCACACATGGAAACAGCTGCTCTTAATAAGCACTTGAAGAAGCAAGAACAAGGAGAACAGGAGAAACATCTGTAGAATATTCAGAAGACCACCAATAGTGAAGGCTGGAAGAGGTGGGAAACAGGGGAGCCCTGATCTCCTAGGAATAGCATAGCTAGGCTATCCTTATGTGCTTGAACACTTACAGCCAGTTTCACAACTCAGTTATGCTAAAGTATATGGACTTAACCCAATTTGGTTGACGTCTATGGCATCAGATGGGCTAAAATCCAAATACTGTAGCTCACCTTGTCTGTGACTTAGGCTACAAGGTTCTGCTTAGTTTGCTGCAAGAGGCAGCCAGAAATAGTTCCATTTATTTAAAGTAAAAATCAAACACCACCAACACCTTAATGGGTGTAACTGTAATACTGAGCTGCATGTTATGTTCCATATCTAAATGATCACCCAATACTGCTCTCTTGCACTGAAGTGTCTTGTGTGTTGTTGTACAAATGCATAACCTTCATAGCCATGCAGTCTTTATCCAGTAATGGCTACCTCCAGTTTTCAAGGCGAGAGTCAAAGCCTGCTGGCATCATTTTGGAAACATATATGTAGAAGCATCAATTTAGTCAGAGAGCAGAAACATCTATTGCCAGACAGAAGCATCCCACATTGTAATGATAATTATAACTCAGAATTTCTATATTCAGCATTCATTTAGCCAGGACTGGACATATGCTTTCCAATGCCAGTCTGCTTAATTCAGAAAACATATTTCCTGAACTGCATAATATTAATTTTTAATTTTTAAGTAAGAACTTCATACCAATAGAATTCATAATTACCTGGTTCACAATACGATTTTCTTCAGTATGTAATGTTCTCTTGTTTTCTGAACCGAATGCCACTTATGCCAACGATTATTTTCAAGCTTGGATCATAGTTGCTTGTTTGTTTCAAAACATTTGAATGCCCTGTTTTATATTAATTTCAAAAGCTGTTCATAAACTAGAAAAAATATGTATAAACTTACAATCTAAATAAACCAAATAACAATAAATGGGGGGACACAGCAAGAAACAACACAAAATCCATATAGGAGCTAGAAAAAATAGTAGAGAATCTCCAAAGATGAACTAAAAGTGGGGAAATGTTCAGAAACTTATCAGGATAAAGACTGTAAGGATGATGATGGTGATGATGATAATGATTTTTTTTATACCCTGCCTGTCTGGCTGGGTTTCCCCAGTCACTCTCTGGTAGAGAGCCTCACAACCCTGGGGCCAGTACTGAACAGGCCATGCTCCTAGCAGTGACTTAACAAATCTCATAGGGTTGAATCTGGAGCAGAGCCATGTCAGAAGATCAGAAGACCAACTACAGTGACATGCACTTACACTTTATTAGCTAGTGTTGTGGTCCATCCCAACATGGGAGTCCCATCACTAGTGTTGAAGTAAGATTCACCTGCCAGCCCAGTCAGTGGCTGCGTATGGAATAGGGTACGGGGGAGAATAACAATACACCATCTTGTCCTTTTCTTCATGGAGGAAAATGTCTTGGGCCTGACAGCACTGAGTCCAGCAGGCTAGAAACCCCTGAAAGGGCAGACCCCCTCACAGAATCAATGTGGGTGGTGATATTGGGCCCCTGGTCAAAATGTTCAGGGAGATCTAGATGAAGAATGAAATTAAGGAAGCACCCAAAAGAGAAAATGTTGTAGTAATGGGTGGCTTCAACTATCACACATAGACCAGTTACATATGTGTTCCAGTCATGACAAAGTGGAACAATTTCTAGATAACCTAAATGACTATTCCCTAGAATATTTGAACAGACCAGAGGGGCAGCAACTGTGGACTTGATCTTGAGTGGTGCCCAAGACCTGGTGCAAGATGTGTTTTTGAGCCAATTGAGAGCATGGACAATTTGTGGAGGACAAGGCCATCAATGGTTTTTAGTCATGAGCAGGCATAGGCAAACTCAGCCCTTCCAGGTGTTTTGGGACTACAACTCCCATCGTCCCTAGCTAACAGGACCAGTGGTCAGGGATGATGGGAATTGTAGTCTCAAAACATCTGGAGGGCCAAGTTTGCCATGCCTGGTTATGAGGGTTATGCTGTGGCTCTACAGCTGAAGGCAGTAATTACGCCAAATACCAGTTGCTGGAGACCACAGGAGGGAAGAGTGCTCTTGTGCTTGCACCCTGCTTGAGAATTTCCCACAGATATCTGATAGGCCATTATGAGAATAGGATGCTGGACTAGATGGGCCACCAGCCTGATCCAGCAGGCTCTTCTTATAATTATGCTCCTTTAGAAGAGGCATGGCTTTTCGATATTGTGAAGGCTGGAATGGCTCAGCGTAAGTGAGTTGGCAGCCTCTCGTCCACCTGTAATAGCGATTGAAACAGTACACTTTTAATGAGGCTGACAACCACTCAGCTGTTACTCACTAAATAAAACCAGGCTGTTCCGTCTATAAGTTATGAAATAAAACCAGTGGTGGTAACCAGAAATGAAACAACTATGGACATTCTTGCAAGTGAAATGATGAGTAAATTGCAATATGGAAAGAAAAAGTTGGTTGTTCGTCACAAATGCAATAACTGTCTTGGCCTGGACCACCCTGTCAGCATGTCAGCTTTAAAATATTACTTTTGGAATACATGAAAAATTGCCAACTTCTCACCATGGCTTTTTGATTTATGGCTGGTTCCTCAGAGATTGATTAGTTTATTTTGTTTTGTTACCTGGAATGAATGATGGACATTAAAAAAACAAAAACAACCACCTTAACTTTGGATTCACTGTAAATGAGATAATTTTAAGGGACCTGTTTGGTTGTTGCACAAATAATTGGACTTTATTATTACCTTCCCAGCATGTATGAATGATAGGTCTCCAGAGGGCCTAAATGGCTTCAGATGATGTTTCTTTAGTTTTTCAGTGTTGTTCATCTGCACTGCTCATACAGGAGCTTTTACCAGATGGCCCACCAGCCTCATAATGACATTTCACATTTCCTATATATTAGTGAAGTCCATTTGAAATCACCGCTCTTGAAGTAACTTTCTACTGAGTTCTTTCTTGACCAGAAGAAATGAATATGGTCCAAAAGGTTTGTGCTGATGGGGCAAAGTTGCTGGTGCAATCAGCAAAACATCTTCAACCAAAGAAGCTACTGGTGTCCACGTTAAGCAGTTGAAATAGAGATACTAGGAAAGCAGAGAAAAATGAAAATATAGATGTGATCTATTACTATATATAAGACCCAGGAGTTTCAGCTTCTATATGCCACTATAGTCCTCAAGATGTTCTTCTTGGGTTGTCTATGAAAGACCAAGGGTAGATACCCTTTGTAGTAGTTACGTCAAATATTTTCCTTTGTTTTGCTCACCCAGATAGAAGTGGTTCACTATCAATTAACTTCACCTGAGCAGTATTTTTAAGTATCTATTCAACACATACTCTTGTGCTTAATGCAACTCTGTCAGGGGCTGGACTGAGGAGGAATGGTGGAGGTTGCCACACCTTCTCCCGAACCTTCCCGACAACAGGAGGACATTATAGATTTAGAACAGTGGTTTGCAGAAGGCCAGAGTTCAGAGGCTGCAGAGGGGAAAAGCTGGGAAATATTGGGAGAAGAACAGCAGGAAGAAGAAGCACTGGGGGAGAGACTGATGACAGACTCAGTGTCTTTGGAAAGCATTCCTAAGCGCGCACACCCCTCCCAGGACTAGGCGGGCATTGAGAGTAGTAGAACAGAAAGCTCAAAGGTAGAAAGCTCAGATTGGCCGGCACAGGGATGATGTAGAATAGGAGAGACGGAGGGGGGTTAAACTTTACTCGGAGCAACGCCATTATCTTAGGGAGACTTCATTCCTTCATCTCTCTCTGTGCATAGCGAATAAATTACTTGGTAAGAATTCTTCTTGTTTATCTGTTTTTTGGCCACTAGGGGAGGGATCCAATTCCCTGAAGCCTAACAAACTCTTACTTTATTTTTTAAAGAGATGCATGGGTGAGTGGCTGGATGGGTGGGTGGACAGACAGACAGACAGACAGATTCCTCAAGTGGTAGAATGGACTGTACCACATCGAGACTGCAGGTGAAGGATCACACTTTTGAATGTTCCATTATGGGAGACATTTGAAACTAGCTATATAAAGGCGTCCATGTGAATAATTATCGGGTGATGCGCTATGAAACAAGCTGGCAGTGTGTGGAGACAAGACGTATAGGTCATAGCCTGGACAGGACTTAAAATACCAGTCAGGACCTGAACAATTACTGAAACTATAAAGAGAGCAATAAAACATTGCAGCCTGAATGCATCGGCTTGTTTTGATAGCAAGGCATCTTCCAACTAAAAACCAAACCCTCTTTTCTGCTTGTTCATTGCATTCATAAAAAGTCTGCTTTGGCAAGAAGAGGGGAAAGGAAAAGGGGGGGGGGAGAGAGAAATGCTTTCCCCCTCCCCCCTTGCATTGAATATAAATAACTTGAGCAGGAAGGAGCTGGCAAGTCACATTAATCATGTGGGCAGGAATATATTTTATTTCGTAAATTGTTTTAATAAATCCAAAAAACATTCAACACGGTCCTACTTATTAAGGGAGTTTTTATAACATGGCACAGACACCTTTCTTTTCGTTCTCTAATGTCCTGAGTAGTTTTTTAAGAGGGGGTTAGGTAATTCATGTAAGATTAAGAGGTTTTTATTCCACAATCCTGGCTCTGAACCCCATGTAAAAGAGTCCATTAAAGCTGAACAGGTCAAGCTGGGAAGGCTCCTCTGCTTTAGAGTTCTTTGGTCAAGTCCTCTGATGGTGGCCTGGTGGCAGGTCTTGCATAAGTACTTTGGTATCCGTGTAATATTAGAGGTGCTACTGAGTCTAACGGGACACCTGGCATGTTCATGTATGTCCACACTGTCAAACAGTGTTTTATTAGCGTTAGTTATCAGCGGGAGCCCACCCATTAGGCAGTTGCTTAACATTTCAACAAGATTTCCCCCCAATCCCACCCATTTAGCTTGAACACAACCGGGGTGGGAGAAGCATTACTCCTGCAAAACCTTAGAATTCAATTTTAGGAATGATATGAAGTCATACTATCCAATACGGAGATTTCCTCTCTTTTTCATTTTAGGTGGCAGATAAAAACAACATTGTTCACTGAAGGCACATGTTTTATTTGGATGCTCTATTTTTTTTAATCAGTTGATTGATTGATTGATTGATTGATTGATGAATTTCACTTTTAAACCAACTTTCCCTCCAGGGGATCCCAGAACAGTGTTCAAAATAACTTGGTGTCTACTTGCTGATTTATTATTGCTGCTCTTATTTGGTATGTTGAAGAAATGAATGTCATAATCTAGCCTTTGCCAACCTGGTGCCCTCCAGATGTTTTGGAGAACAACTCCCATCATCTGCAGCCTGTGCTGCTGAGGCTGATGGGAGTTGTTGTCCCTGACACCTGGAGGCTGCCAGTTTGGCAAAGGATGTCATAATCCATGACGTACGCTTCTCCTTTGGCAAACCCAAGCCCTCACTTATCCAAATAATCCCGCCCTCTGATATGAGCTAGATGCTTGTGACAGGACTATGTGATTCTCCAGGTACTGAGAAAATGCAGGCAATATTTGCATTTCACGTCTATAGATTGCAACTGCACTTGTTGAAAATATTTATACCCCATAGCTCTGCACAGTAGCCCAAAGCCAAGCAAGTAGTAGTTTCCCATTGGTCCAATGCACAGTAAATTGTAATAATGTATAGAAAACATATAAGTTCACAATCTACTTAGATGGCAAAAAGCCCTCCCTGTATTCTTTATTGAGCCCAGAATGTATTTATATGCCGTCTGAGCCAGTTGAAATGGAGAGTCGATGTTTCAGTACATGCTACTTAAATTTCTGTATTGGGTAACTGTCCAAATCAGACTCGGCTAACTTGGCAACATGAGCTTAAAGTGTCATAAAACGAGAAAGATGTATATGGTGTTGAAATATGAATGATGAGGAAAGCCCAGCCTCAATGCCATCAAAAGAAATGTAAGTTTTCTTTAAACAGCATAAACAGCTAGTTCTCTCATAAATGACTCAAACTGCTTTTAATAGCTTCTTTCTTCCTTATGATTACTAAAAAAAAAAGAAAACACCCAGAGCTCTATTGAGAAATATATTACACATGACAACCAAACTAGACACACAGCCTGATCCTGTGCAGGTTTTTTTTTAGAAATAAGCCCAGTTGAACTTATTCCTGTAAGTATATGAAAGACTACAGCAGTTTCCCTTTGAATGCCTGTTGCTGGGGATCATGAGATGTTGCTATTGGACTTTAGGGCTTCTCATGGGCATCTGGTTGGTCACTGTGAAAATGGAATGCCTGATTGGATGGAACTTTGGCCTGATCCAGCAGGCTCTTAGGTTCTCATGCTCTAAATTCAGAAACCAAACTTCTCGCCTCATCAATGCACTGCATATATCAGCTATGTTTGTTTAATTAATTCATGTCTCCCAAAACTGCACATTCCCAATTGTCCCCTTCCACCCTTCTGTGTGTGACTTACATTGCCTGTGTTGCCATGTAAGTTATAGATGACATTTTAATTGGGGGAAATGATATAACTGTTAAGGAAAATCACAGCTTTATTAAATGCTGTGGGCAGAATATAATGCAAATGGTAGAGAAAAAAATGATACAAAATTGTCCTATACATAATTATGAACAAGTCTTCAGGGAAAATATTGCATGTTAGTTGACCTGCATTAGTTACTGCAATATATAAGTAGTAACAGTATGGGATGATGTAAAAGACGTAATAAAAATGTATGTTCATTGCCATCACAGACGCATGTTGTCCACAATATGGTGTGGGGGAGACCGTGGGAAGGAACAGAGGAGATTGGTATTTGGGTATGGAGTAAAAGACAGGTATTTACAAGACAGGTTGAGGAAACAATAGACATTTTGCAAACATCTTGGATTGTGGCAATTCATAAAAAAGTTCAATGCTACTACTGTGTATATCACTTGGAACAGACAACTAGCAGCTGGTTTAATCATTTTCAAAAAAAATATTCTAAGACAGAGAACGCAGCCTTCCTTGGAATTTCTAAAGTTTGCTAATGGTAAAAAATGGAAGAAGTGATAAAGTTACTACATTCATCAGTCATCCACCCCAAAACATTTGCAACTGATTATATTTTTCAGAGTTGGCACAGACTCATGAGGCTCCCTATAAGCAACTTTATGATCTGTGCCAAATGGAAGAAAACTAGAAGGTAATTCTGAAGCATGTACTAAAAAAGAAAGAAAGATACATTTCCACATAATGAAAAAGAATGGAGAGTAGCAGTGAGTTTGGTTTTGCCTAGCAATAAGGTATTCCAAGGAGGACCGCAAGATTACAGTTTTAAGATTGCAATAAAATGACTTATGTGTGTTCTAGTTCCTGTTTTGCTGTCTACCAGGAACTGTTAAAATGCATTTATTTGGGGCCCTGTGCTACTCTGAGTGGGACACTGATAATTAAAAGAGGGAGGCAGAAACCAATAGCTTATCCTATGAGAAAGAGAATAAAAAAATCAGAGTTTAGAGCCAATGTTTTTGTTTGTTGCTTATTAGATTTTCACTGTTTACAATTGTTGGCATCTGTCTGTCTCAAGAGACAGTAGTGTGAGCATCCGGGGGTGAAATCAAACTGCTGGAGAATCACAGGTAACTCTGCTGCCGTGTTGTTTTTCCTGCATTAGTAGCACCAAAGTGACCTCTCTGGGATGGAAGCCTGGGCAGTGTGTATGGGGGTCCTGGGCTGCCCAGATGAAAAGACCCCCTCTCAGCCTCACTGATGTGGTCCAAAGGAAAGCAGAGCAATACATTTGGCACCAGCGTTGCTGCAGGAATTTCTGGAAGGAGGCATACAAGACACAATCCAACTATTTTAGGGACTCCAGATTTGTGTAGGGTTTAATCCTGGGCCTTTTCTTCTACCAAATATGTCCTACAGGCCACGATAATGGATTTTTCCTCCAGTTTAGGATTTCCTGAAGGTTTAGGATTAGAGTTTTCCTTCTCCTAAATGGGCTGGTGTTATGTACTGAGTTGAATAGGATTCAAAATGCAACAGTCTGATTGGTCCTAGAACAATGCAGCAGTATGATTGGTCTGCAGGAGCCACCCAATCTAACTCTAGATGGAAGTGAATCCACAACCTGATTGGCCTACAGGAGAAATCCGGAATTAGCCAATCACGTGCAGCCCATTGTGTAAATAATGTATATAAAGCAGACACTTTGGGGGAACTTTCATTCCTCCTCCCACTATGAGCTGAATAAAGAACATGAAATCCACTCTCGACTACGAGTATATTTCAGCTACCTTTCCAGGTTGATGAGCCCCATCTGCTCCTCATTTTCCTCTACAGCATGTGCAGAAACCACCTTCTTGACCATTGAACCCACTATTGATCTCATCTGCCCAAATCGCTGGATTCTGTCTTCACATGCTGGGGAAGTTCCTAACTCAATGAGGGTTTGAGACCCAGTTACCCTTACTTGGTACAGCTGGCA
The DNA here is from genome assembly GCF_964106645.2 of Podarcis pityusensis. Classification (NCBI taxonomy): domain Eukaryota; kingdom Metazoa; phylum Chordata; class Lepidosauria; order Squamata; family Lacertidae; genus Podarcis; species Podarcis pityusensis. The sequence goes on from NC_138027.1 coordinate 54,207,972, forward strand.
AGTTGAAGCCATTTCCTGTTTGCAAATGCACATATAATATGGGTCAAGAAGGCCACTCTTAACTAGTGTATGAGGAGTATTCAACTAAGTTTTGTTCAGAGAAGACTCACTGAAATCAGTGGGACTACCTTAGTCATGTTCATTAATTTTGATTTACCGGTACTCTATGCTGAGCAAAACTTAGTTGATACCACCCTCTTTTTGTTTTGCCACTGTGCGCTTTGTGAAGTTGCCTTTAGGACTGGAAGGAAGAAAGGGTTCTGACTCCCATACATTTCACTGAAAATCTGCACAATTTATATATCAAGATTACAGATGGACCAGATGCAACACACGTTTTGCAGGAAATTGTGGGAAACCCAAAATTAGATTGTAATGTGTGATGATACTACACACACAGGTTTCTTGTTGCCTATACACACAGTGAGGAAAACCACATGTCGTATGAGCACACATTATAAACTACAGGTGGGTTTTCCATTATTTCCTAAGCAGAAATATTTTCCATGTGAGAAGTCCATAATGTGTGAGGCAGCTGTTTACCTTCCTTTAAGCAAGGAAATAACTGAAATTTACAGCTGGCCCTGACTTGTCTCACAGAGAAATACCTCACACATCACAACAGAATTGGGGGACCTGGTATCCTCCAAAAGCTGTTGGACTCCAACACCCATCAGCCCCAGCCAACATGGGGAAGGGCCAGTATGGTGAGAGCTGTAGTCTAATAACATCAGAAGGTCCACAAACTTCCTACCCCTGCATTAAACATTCAGACTGCAGTCCTAAAATATGCACTTACTTAGGAGTAAGCCTCACTGAACTCAGTGGTGCTTATTTCTGCAGGTACATGAATAGGACTGCACTGTAATCCTACATGACAGAAGACAGAACGTGTCTTTCTAAGCCATGTTCTTCTTCGTGTTCTCTTCCTCATTCCTCATAGCTCTCACACAGCCCCTTCAATTGTTCTTCACGTATCATTGTCTTCAGATATTTTCTGCCTGCCTATGCAATACACACAAAGATAACAGAGATGAAAACATTTTTGCAAAGCAATTTCGCCAAGTATAATGCATTTTTTTATGTTATTTGCACTAATTTTATGGACACTTTAATACAGTGTGTGCAATTTTTGGATGCATTACTTGGAGGACTGCACTGCAAAATTCAAAGTACAAATTTTGAAGGATGGCTGCCTTTCCATTCTCAGACTGTTTCAGAACATGTGAATTAGGTAGATTCTCCTTCAAATGTAAACTGAGTAAAATTCTTCCTATGTACTATAGTTCTGGCCATTGGCTGATGGGAAGGCAATATATCTAGAGAACTTGTGAACAATAGCACACACTTAAGGAGGGAGCATTTCAACTCTCTTTGTAATCCTGACCTCCATCATATTGCCCTCAGTGGGGGAAGAAAAAGACTGAGGAAGGGGACACAGAGTTGGAGAAGAACAAAATCCATGACGAGGTGTGAGTGCACTCACTTAGGACGATCTTTGCAATCTGTAAGAGAAAGCAGAGTATTAGGAGGAGAAAATTCCATTCTGCACATGTTCCAAGGTAATTTTTGTTTCCACATTACAGAGTTGGGCCCTAGCAAAGAAACTGATTGCTGCTCTCAACCTGGAGCACACAGCAGTGCACAACATTGTGGTATATGAATAACTTTGTGGTGGCACTAGCACTGCATTCGTTTCCATGCTGTCCATTCTATCACTAACTGGCTTTAAATGAAAAAAAGGATGCTTTTACCTGTGGCAGGTGATAGAATGTGATGATGTTCATGGCCCTTTCCAATTCTCTCATTCTGTAAAGATGGTGTTGCTTGCCAGTGGAGTACTTATAACCTGGAATGGTAGCTCTAAGCTAAACATGGCTTCTTTAACTTAAGAAGTTAAGTAGCAGACCCAGGTGAAAGGAATGTGCCACCATGCATGGAGGCAGGTCAAGAAAAGGAACACAACACAGAACATCAGTATTGGGTTAAAATAGGCCACAACTTTTATTGATTACAGAAGTAAGCAGGCTTTGGCGAAGGCACTGGTTTTGTATCTGGCATCAGCCAGCCCACCTGCTGGGTTGATCAAAAGGCTGGACAGACCCAGGATTGAGGGTTGCCCTATGACTTATATCAAATTGGGGTGATTCTACCATTTGGAAGGGTGCTATGGCTCATCGGGCCCCCTGTGGACTCCCAGACAGAGTTGCCCTTTTCTGAACCCCTGACACCCAATAGGCTAAAGAGCCAATCCAATGCCAACCCAATGCCTCATCTGAAACAGAGAGGGTAGATGTGGAACCCAGTGTTGACCTGAGTAGCGAGACTGATAATGGCCTAAATATATAGGAAATAGGTGGGCCTGACCGAAAACTATGGCTCCCCGATCGGGCCATGGCTGTGCCAAGCCGTAAACCACCAGAGTTCCAGGTAAGCAGCCATTATACAAGGCATTTGTGTAAATTCATCTAGATTTCACAGTCCTAACTGCATGAAAGTGAGACTTTTGAATGATTTCAAGCATGTTTACTCAGAATTCCCCCACTGCTTTCTATAAAATGTATTTGCAATATTGTTAATCCTCTCTACCAGGAAGTAAGCTCCATTGAACTCAGTGGGATTTACCTCCAAGTTAACGTATTTATGAGTGGCCAAAAAGTTTTAGATTTCTTGACCTGTCCTATTAGTGTTGCAGTCGGGCAGCTAATAATGCTTCATTGTATTTATTTGCTATATAGAAATTCTCTCTCTGTGTCTGTCTCTCTCTCTCTCTCTTTACATGCTGGGCACCAACCTGCCAAAATTCAACAGTTGTTAAGTCCCACTGATCTCAAGAGAGAGATTTAAGCATGTGGTTTTGAAACCCTTGTTACTTTGGCTGCATTGTGCCACGATACACACATAATTGTTGAGACTCCTCCCTCCACGCCGTTCTGTTGAAAATGTCTGGAATCAAAGTGACACTTCTTTAATAACACTATGAAAATCATTTTGTATCACGAGTCTTCATGTTTTACTTACATTATGCTTAACTGAATTAGTAAGCTGTATTTGGCTCAAAGATCCTTTAATGACTTAGTGAGTTTAAATAACTTATTAAATAACTTAATCCCATTTTTTTAAAAGGAGCTATATCTACACCAGAAAACTTATTTTATTTAACCATGGACTTAGTGACTTGGGAGATTAATACAGTATACCCCCCAAAATCATAAAGCAAAATTAAAGCATGGCAAATCACTCCTCCTTTGAGACTGGTGCCAAGCTCCTTTTGTGGTGTTCCAGTGAAACAGGACACTTTCACTCCAGTGGCTAGTAAAGTCACACAGAAAAGAAAGTAATGTGACCAAACTTTTATTTTCAGAGCATAGCTGGGATTTCAGCCTTTCTGCACAAGCCCTCGACCATTACCATTTATTGCCAATTTTATGTTGTCGGTTTTATTGAATGATTTAGATAGTCCTGACTTGATCTTTTCCAAATGTGTACGATATGCAGCAACGTGCACAAAGTGTTTTTATATTCTCACTTTCATGCAGCCAGATCTTTGAAATCTAGATGAGCTTACACAAAAGCTTTGTATAACCTTTTTTTAAAAAAAACAAACCCCACATTTAATTTGAGAACTCATGTTTGGCCTGGCCTCGGCAACCTTTCTGAGCAGATTATAAATGAGAGGGTCTTACGTATGTCGGCAGTGAAAGTAGGAAGACATATGTCTGCCATCGGGAAGAAGGGGGATACTGGAACCAACAAGCTGACTAAGAGCTATTAAGCTCCTGGGAGTGTGAAGGTTAGGACAAAAGGAAATAGAGAATATTAAAGATGCAGGAACTACATTTTCCAGAGCATAGTTTGTTTCCATTGTAGCCCTGGATTTCATCAACTACAATAACTCTACTTCAGAAAAAAACAAGGACATTTAGAATAGCCATTCTACTATAATAGAGAAAACTAGACACACACCAAAGATACATAGATAAAATCTATTCCATTTCAATAGAAGAGGGTGTATGATAAAAGAGAGGGCTTTTTGGAAAAAGATAGAAGGTTCATCCTTTTACTGAAATTCTCCAAGGCATAAAGTCTCAGTATAGAAACTCCCTTCTGGGACAATGTAAAGATTTTCAAGGGCTGCCTGGACCAGATTAATGGATGCAGAGGAATGTGCCTCAAAATATCAGTATCTGGTGATTTATATGTAGTCACATATTTTGAATCATTTAACCTAAGTTCATGAATCATAGAAAATTTACACCCAGATTTAGGTCTGTTTTTTAAAAAAAAAACTTCCTTAGTTTTGTAGTGAGTAAAACACAACAGAAATGCAGCTTTGTATATTACACAAGCATAGCTTACATGAATCAATCATTGCCTATTTTTAGATATCTCTACAGTCCCGTGTTTACTACTGTCTTTCACTATTATGTTCTTCTTCTTCTTTGACAATCACTCATAGCCGAGTAAGATTGTCTTCCATAAACACGGTTTTAACAGTGAGTCCGTAAGTGACTGTGGAGGCCAATTCTGGATCCACATGTCCTTCCACAGTGGGGACATTGGTTTCTGGGCAGGAGTTGATCACAGTGTGGATTTGCCAAGCATGCCTTCCTCTTAGCATGTTTCTCCCTTGCGTTCTGAGTTCAAGTGTCTTCAAAGTCCATGACACCTTTGGTAAAAGCTGTTCTCTAACTGGAGCGCTTGCAGGTCAGTGTTTCCCAGTTGTCAGTGTTTATACTACATTTTTGTAGATTTGCCTTGAGACAGTCTTTAAACCTCTTTTGCTGACCACCAGCATTACACTTTCCATTTTTAAGTTCGGAATAGAGTACAGTGGTACCTCGGGTTAAGAACTTAATTTGTTCTGGAGGTCCATTCTTAACCTGAAATTGTTCTTAACCTGAGGTACCACTTTAGCTAATGGGGCCTCCCACTGCCGCTGCGCCGCTGGAGCACGATTTCTGTTCTCATCCTGAAGCAAAGTTCTTAACCCGAGGTACTATTTCTGGGTTAGCGGAGTCTGTAACCTGAAGCATCTGTAACCTGAAGCGTCTGTAACCCGAGGTACCACTGTAGTTGCTTTGGAAGACGATCATCAGGTATCCGCACAACATGACCAGTCCAACGAAGTTGATGTTGAAGAATCATTGCTTCAACACTGGTGATCTTTGCTTCTTCCAGTACACCTTCTAGTTCGCCTGTCTTCCCAAGTAATGTGTGAAATGTTTCAGAGACACCACTGATGGAATCTTTCAAGGAGTTGGAGATGGCGTTTATAAGTGGTCCGCGTTTCACAAGCATATAGTAAGGTTGGTAATACAATAGCTTTGTAAACAAGCATTTTGGTTTCCCTTGTATGAATTTTGGTGAATACTACTTAATAGTAATGCTTCCATTCTTTAGCGTTAGAAGCAGAAAATGTCAGAACTGTGTGTGCCACTACGCTTGTCTTTGGGTTTATACATGTTTTTTAGTCATACAGAAGCAAGCTTTAGAAAAAGAGTAAATGATATATACAAAAAAGAATTCATTCTTCCAATTTTCCTTCTAGGATTAATTAAATTGTTAGAATTATTTTTTTCCAGTATTTCTAGAATGATAGATGACAGGTGTCCAAATACCAACAATTACAAATTTCTGATAAAATTATTTATGGGCAGTTGCTCTTGGCATTAGCCCCTGGCATTCTCAGGTACCTGCCAGGGCCCCAACATTCCAGCAGGGTCCACCACCTATGTTTTCCCAAGCCCCTACCTTTAAATTATTTTCTGGTCTGGGGCTCTAAGCAGTGTTAGATGGCTGGGTACGGCCACCACAATGCTCCTGACATAGTGTTGCTTCAGGTGTTCTGAGATGTTAAAATTTTGTTTGTTTGTGTATTAAATTTGTATACTGCCCTATACCCATAGAGCTCAGGGTGGTTCACAACATAAAATATAAAAACACAAAATACATACTAAAAATAATAACAAAGACAAACCAATTTCACAAATGGGGAGTCACTGCAGAAAAGATCCATTCTTATGTTGCCACCCTCTGGACCTCTCATGGAGGAGGCACACAAAGAAGGCCTCAGAAGGTGATCTCTGGGTCTGGGTAGGTTCATATGGAGAGAGGCGGTCCTAAATCCAGCTGCTGGGAGCAATTGTTGCCCACTGCTGCCTGCTAAGTTCACCTGGCCTACCCATGGAGGTGGCTTATCAGCTGGTGTTTTGCCTAGGAGCCACCCATACTTGGAGCCAAGTGCTACTCATGTGAAGCAGGAATGAAAGGTCTGATTGTGACATGAGAAATCCAACTAAAAAGAGAGGTTGCAATTGTAAATATTCCTGCTGCAAGCGGTGATACTAGGCTGCCATCCTAACCATGTCAACTCAGAAGTAAATCCCATTTAATCCAATAGGATTTACTCCAGAGTAAGTGGAGTTAGGATCGCAGCCTTAATTCTGAGCGAATAAGTCTCGTGTTAGGCTGCCAGTGATGCAACTTTAGACTAAACGTATTAGCGTTAGAACTTTTCCTCCCCTTTTTATGCATCAAAGCAGGATCACACATTCTCCCTCTCCACAGCTCTCTACGGCACTCAAAGCATCCAGCGGAACGACCAGGATCCCCAAGCAAGGCTTGTTATACAAAGATCCTATCTGATGGAATAAGACCCTGAGCTGGGTTTAACCCGGAATTTGTTCACATGACCCAGGGACCATCTGGCGCTTGCAGTGAATGCAAAGCAGGGAGATCAACTCGGAAGGTATCGACTTCAGAAAGTCAGGGAAACAGCTGCTTTTGTATCCATTTCAGGTAGACCAACCCACCCTATGTACTGGAGCGACACACTCTCAGCCCTTTCATCAAAGCATGAAAATGGTTGCTGTAATCATATTTTTGTGTGGACTCTGTGAGGAAAAACGTGGGCGTTGCAGAATTCAAAGCAGGAGAGATTCCCCGTTATCAATGTAGCTGGAGAGAAGAGGGAAGATCTGGAGTATCTAGGAGATTTGGGGAACTAAATAGAAGGGCATGGTTATGGTACACATTCCTAAGCATGTTTACTGTAAAGTAATATCCTGTGAAATCAATGTGATTTGCACATAAATGTGTTTAGCATTGGAGACAGATGATAGATAGATGATAGATAGATAGATGATAGATAGATCGATAGATAGATGATAGATAGATAGATAGATAGATAGATAGATAGATAGATAGATAGAAGATTGATATAGATGCAGAAATACCATTAGAAAGAGCAAAGCAGACAATGACAACACAAGTGTTTCAGGCTTGGATTACAGGAAATATGCTGGTATTTTCTACAGAGATTAAAAAGTGACAAAGGTAGGAAGAGATTACCTGATCCTAAACATATATATTCTGGAGAAAAGCTATAAAAAACATTTTCAGCCTGAGGGCCACACTGCAAATTTACGAATCATTACTTTCATCTAAACATAAATGCAGTATACATCATAGCAGGGAAGACTGTGACCAGGTGAGCAGATTTTTTTATATGTGTTTTTCCATAGAGGGTTTTTTATTTTATTATAACAATCTAATTTCTGATTTATTTATTGGGGGGGGGGGGCTGTTTCTGTGTGTAGATCCACTCTATGTTTCTTCAGCAATCCCACTGGAAAAGAAAGGCAGGTCTATATTATCTAGTCAGGAGCTTCAAAACCCAGGGCAGATACCATATTCCCTAATGGGTGCTATTGCAAAAGGACTGTGCTAAGGTGGTGTAAGACTGTACTGAGCAGGAACTGTTGAAACTTCTTCCCCAAGCCATTGACATAAGCAGCAGAAATTGGCAGCATCTGGGCACAGCAGTGGTTGGGTTTACAGGAGATAAGGAGGCTGAGAGCATCTGTGTAGCACCGCAGCCTTTGCTGCAGAACAGGCCCTTGGAGTCAGAGGCCATTTTCCTGTGTGACCCTAAGAAGTGCAATTTTGAGCTTCTCTCACACTTTTTGGGTCTCACATGAATACTGTTAACACAAGACAGTTCTCCGAGGGGAAACAGAATGTAAATGGCAGCCAGTGCAGGTTTTTCATTCCCAATAAGAGCCAATTTAAACCTCACATGTAAAAATGACCTAAGTGCACTTGTAAGGCCTCTACAGTTGTAAGATTTTCCTACATGGGAGGACTTTGGGAATGATTCCCATAGAGGAATACCCATTTAAAGTGTTGCATCAGAACTGGCTTCCCACACGGATGTTTCAGAGACATCTGCAGCTGTGACCTGTCAAGAACTGTAATTAATTTTTCTGTGTGGGGAGGGGAGCAATTCCCAAACAAATTCTCCAGCTAAAGGTGATGTCCAGTGCTAGGCATACTCAAGAGTAGACCTACTGAAATAATTTATGTTGCCTAATGTAGTTTCCAACACATACACATTCCCAGCTGCGGGTGCTGCTGGAGAGAAAGTTTTTAGGGGAAATTAGATGTAGAAGTGTTTAATTTGTCATGCTGATACATAATAGGAACACAGAAAGCTGCCTTGTCCACACTGTGTGGCAAAGGCTCTCCAGGACTTCAGGCAGGGTTTTCTCTCCCAGCCTTACCTGTAGATGAGCCAGGGACGTTCTGCATGCAAATCAGATGCCCTACCACTGAGCTACGGCTCATCCTCTGTTATTCTTTTCCAGATACGGGCAACTCCACAGGGTTACTTTCCAAAACCCTACATACATCGGTAGAATTGCATAAAATGCCTGTCAGCTCAATAAGGCCCTGTGCATCAACTGAGCTGGTCAAGGAAGCCCTGCTTTCCCTCCGGCTCACGCAAGTCCAAAAGGCGGCGGGTCTTGCACAGCTGGTGTGCGGGGAAGCTTTTTCCTCGTGCACCAGCTGAGCAGGCCAAGAAAACCTGCTGCCCTTCTGGCTCATGCAAGTCAAAAGTGAAGTGGGGCTTCCCAGCTAACAGCTGACATGCGGGAAAGTGCAGCAGTAGCAAGCACTTTCCTGTGTGTCACCTGTTAGCCAGGAGCCTCAGCGAAGCCCCACTGTGCCTCCAGCTTGCGAGGAGACCCTTGCTTAGGCTCATCAGGTCTCTCCCCCCACTTCTAGGTTTCTGGAGCCTTGGGTTTCTGGGGCTGTGCATATGCAGGGTCCCGCATGAATTGAACAGGCATAAATGGGGGGGGGATGCCTGTAATGATCACATTTTAATTTCTTTGAACACCCATTTCAAAAATGAACTTTGAAAGATTTCAGAATTCTGTGTGCCAGCCCAAGCCATTTCTCCATGTGAGGCAGAGGCAAGGCCTACCACTACCACCTACCTCAGCTACTACTTGTTATGTACTGAAGTTCTCACCCTGGGCCAGCAGGGGGATACTGTAGATAGTTCAGGTCCACATATGCAAATAAGGGATTGAAAGTGACGTTCAGTGATTGGATAGTTACAGAAAGTTGTTACAGTTACGTTGTACTGGAGCTCTATATAAGCAGGCTGGCTGAACCCTTCAGTTCAGTTCTGTTCTGACCTGTGAACAAACAAGAGCTGTTTGGAGAATCGCTGTGTCGTCTGATATGTTCACCCACAACTTAACACTACTCACTCAGTCTCACCAAGTCACTGGTGGTACAGAGAAGCCACCCAAGTCTCATGACCCATAGAGAAGCCTCACAAGACTTTGCCCAGTCTGTTCCAAGTATTTGTTAGATGAGGCTTAGAGGAGTCTTATGTTAGGTCTCTCCCCACATAACCCAGTCTCAGGCTGCCTCCCATTATTCAGAATTCATCCTGATTTGCTTGTACATAGATTACAAGGTGGTTAGACTATGTCTGCCTTTATTGAGTGTTCATTCTGATTTGTTTACAGAAGGATTATATGACAAGGATAGGGTTGCCATATTTCAAAAAGTAAAATTCCTGACACCCGCTTTTTTTAGGAAGATCCCAGAATTGTTGAGCTTTAAGATTTTTGGGGGACAAACCACAAACCCAAATTGTTGAGCTTTTTTGAGGAAACTTACCCCCAAAAGAGATTTTAAGCTTTTTGAGCTGTTTCCACTGCTTTTTTCCATCATGTTGCCATACATCCAGGTTTTCCCTGACATCTCCCCTGACGCCATTTTTATACCCGAAAACACCCGAAATGGTTTTACCCCACCATTTCAATGCATTTCCCCATCACTTTCTAAACAGCAAAACATCTGGTGGGAGTTAAAAGAGGATTTGTTGTGTGAGTGTAACAGAGCAAAATAATCTTCTTTAATGTCCCAAATGTCTGGCTTGCGCTAAATAGTGGGAATGTGGAGATGCCCTCAGCCTGTCTGATCTGGAGTTCCATCTGCAGACCCAGCCAAGTGCTGGTGACCATGGAGTAACCCTGACCAGGCAGGAAATTCCCTTTGCTCATTTATTCTATCTCTTTTTGAAACTTAGAAACAGCTGAACCTCAGTCCAAAGAAAAAGCGAGCCCACCAGTGGCATTTCATTGCCTGGTCAGCAGTGACTTGTGTGGCATGGCAGGGTGGTCAGTTGTCGGTGACTCAGTCTGCCACCCCTCCCAGTCTGCCACCTGAGGCAAGAGGTTCAGTGTGGCTCATAGTAGGCCCATGCTACTCTGCATGAGAACTTTAGCCCCACTGCATGCACTGCCACTGATCAGCTATGCATGTTCACTATTGTTTCTTAAATACTATCTATATGGATAGTCTTAAACACTCTTATCTCCGCCTGTATTTCAGAACTATTCATTTCAGCATAGCCTGCTGACACTCTGGAGACACGGTTTGTGATGCTATCATGGCGGTTTCTATTTGCTTAGAGCTTTATGTCTCGAAGAAATGAGATTTTCTCCTTAAATGAAATGATCCTTGGCTTAATTACATTACATATACTTCTAGCAATTCCAGAGCAGAGAGCGTGGCTGAGTGACATTAAGGGCAAAGGGGGATTTACATTCTTAAAGCTAAATCTAGCCAAAGTAAGCCGCAACCTGACAGATCATTCTCTAGAACTTTCACATTTGAGATGTTGCAGCAAGGCAAACCAAATATAAAAAGGACTTGCAGACCTTGCTTTATTTACTGAGATATCCATATTAAAACCCACGTATGGTAGCAAAGAATGGCTAAGCACAGCACTATGGAAATTAGTAGCTGCTCGCTTTCCTTTCTATGCTGAAAAATCCCTGCCTCTCAGTGGTGCCCTATTGACTTCAAAATGAGGGTCTACCCACTAGGGGCTAAGAAATTTACCGTGTATTGAACCTTCTTTCTATTTAAGTGCCTAAATTGGACCCATTAATGGAATAACCTAGATAGGGAAAATCTTCGTCCATCTACTCTTAGTCTTTTCTTTGGTTTTCACGGGATACAAGGTAAAATACACAAATTAATACAAACATACATAAAATTTGGGGGGAAATACATAGTTTTGTAATTTCTAACTGTATGTGTAGTTTATACACAATTGTACATAAACTTAGGGATGGGGATGAATTCAATTCAGTCTGCATTTAAAGGCTAGGCTGCCTAATTCGAATTTCCCGAAACTGAAGCACAGCCACTCTTCCAAAGATGCCAAAGACCATGCAAGCAACAATTGAGCAGAAAGGACACATCTCTCCCTCCCTATCCTTTGGAACCTACCTGCTCATAGCAGGGCAGGTGTGCCTCCCAAGCCATTCTTATCCTGAGAACACAGTGCCACCCATTCCATAGATTCAATCACAGTTGTTTTGACATAGCATAAACTTCCCCAGTCTCCACACCATAGTCCTTTCCCAAGAAGCATAGCACAGGGAGAAAGAGAAACAGCATTAGCGAAGAAGGGACCAGTTGGTTAAAGGTATACAAGTCGGAGCTAAACAGTACAAATTGAGAGCATTTGCAGATGACTTAGTATTGACGTTACAGGAGCCAGAATCTAGTACCAAAAGGTTTTAGAACTGATTCAAGAATTTGGTCAGGTTGCAGGGTTTAAACTGAATAAGTAAAAAACCAAGGTTTTAGAGAAAAACTTAACACCAATTGAGAGAGAGAGGTTTCAGAATGAGACAGGTTTAACAGTGGTTAAGAAAGTGAAATACCTGGGGATTAACATGACAGCAAAAAATGGGAATTTATTTAAAGACAATTATGAAAGATGCTGGGCTGAAGTGAAAAAAAATTTAGAAATTTGGTCAAATTTGAAGCTTTCACTGCTGGGCCGTATTGCTGCGATAAAAATGTATTTCCTAGAATGTTGTTTTTGTTTCAAACATTTCAAATTGTGGACAAAATGGACTGTTTCAAGAAGTGGCAGAGAGATATTTCTAGATTTGTCTGGCAGGGCAAGAAGCCTAGAATAAAATTTAAAATACTAACAGATGCAAAGGAAAGAGGTGGATTTGCCCTGCCAGACCTTAAACTTTATTATGAATCAGCAGCTTTTTGCTGGTTGAAAGAATGGCTGCTTCTTGAAAACACAGACATTTTGGATTTAGAAGGTTTTAACAATGTATTTGGATGGCATGCATATCTGTGGTATGATAAGGTCAAAGCACATAAAGCATTTAAAAACCATATTGTCAGGAAAGCATTGTTCAATGTTTGGATAAGATATAAGGACCTATTGGAAAACAAAACCCCAAGGTGGCTGTCACCGATGGAAGCGAAAGCTCTGAAAAAGCTCAATATGAAGGTCAAATGGCCGAAATATTGGGAAATTTTGGAAAAAGATGGAGATAGACTGAAACTGCAGAGTTTTGAGAAATTAAAAAACAAAGTGCGAGACTGGCTTCATTATTATCAGATAATGGGGGCATATAATTTGGACAAGAAAATCAGCTTCCAGGTGGAAAAATCAAAATTAGAAACAGAATTGTTAGAACCCAAAACTAAGATTTTGTCAAAGATGTATAACTTGCTGTTGAAATGGAATACTCAGGATGAAACGGTGAAATCTGCTATGATTAAATGGGCACAAGATATTGGACATAACATAATGATGGCTGACTGGGAACAGTTATGGACCACAGGTATGAAGTTTACGGCATGCAATGCCTTAAGAGAGAATATTATGAAAATGATATACAGGTGGTACATGACCCCAGTCAAGCTTGCAAAAATCTATCACTTGCCCGATAATAAATGTTGGAAATGTAAAGAAACTGAAGGTACATTCTTTCATCTCTGGTGGACGTGCCCAAGGATTAAGGCTTTCTGGGAGATGATCTATAATGAATTGAAAAAAGTATTTAAATATACCTTCTTGAAGAAGCCAGAGGCCTTTCTCCTGGGCATAGTCGGCCAATTGGTGCCAAAGAAGGATAGAACTTTCTTTATGTATGCCACAACAGCAGCAAGAATACTTATTGCAAAGTATTGGAAGACACAAGATCTACCCACCTTGGAAGAATGGCAGATGAAGGTGATGGACTACATGGAATTGGCGGAAATGACTGGCAGAATCCGAGACCAGGGAGAAGAGTTGGTGGAAGAAGATTGGAAGAAATTTAAAGACTATTTACAGAAATACTGCAAAATTAATGAATGCTAGAATGATGTTGGATTGAAGTTAAGTGGTTTCTAGCTGTAATGGTATAAAAGAATATGAAAAAATGGATTTTTAACAGGTAAAAATTTAATGTTATAATATATTAAGATTAAAGATCAGGATAAATTAAGGAGGGAAAGGAATTGCTGAACTAATAAATTGAACTGGAATACAAAAAAGGGAGGTATGAGGAGGTCTGGGAAACAAGCAAATGAAAGATAAGTGATAGAAAGATTGAATTGTTTTTAACTATTTTTATTTTGTATTTTTTCTTTTTCTTTTTTCATTTTGTAATATTGTGAAATATTTAATAAATATTTATTTAAAAAAAAGAGAAACAGCATTAGTGCAACCATTTTGATGTGCCCACCAACACTTGTACTTTACTCTATGAACTACTGCTTCATGGGTGCACAGGAGTGGCTAAATGGAGTAAGTAAGCACTCAAAGTTCTACTTTATGAACAACCTTGTGCCATTCACACATTGCACTTTAAGTGCACACAAAAGATTTAAAATTGTACATACACAATGTAACTGTAACAAGCTCCTGTTGGCAAACACGCATATATGACACAAGTATACTCTTCAGAGAGCCAGGATTGCCTGCTATGTATACCTGACAAGTATACACTTGGTGGCAAATAGCAGTGTTGGTTGCCACACCAGACCCTTTGTGCCAATGTTTCTCTCTTTCCTGTGTGCTACACAAGATAATAGCCCATAATGGTTCGCATATGCACACATTTCTTGAATAAACATGTGTGGAAGGTTCAACCTTCATTTGAATCCATAGGTGCACTGTTCTGGTGTTCAACTCGTGTATCTAAGTCAAAGACAAAAGTTGGTAGTTGCAATGCCCCATTGAATGCAATTCAAGGAACATCAATTCAGCAATGGTTTGCGTAGGTCAGTCCAGCTCTACTTTTGCTCAAGTTCAGAAATTATGCTGAACCATCCCCAGTTTCAACCCCCCCCCCCAAAAAATACATGAATTAATTGACATGTCAGTCAAATAATACAAAGCACTGCTGAGTTATGAGATGATGCTTGCAGTGCAATCTTCCTCTTGAGCAGCATGTTTTAACTTCGTAATGCATAGTGGAACTTTTCTGACAATGGACGGCAACAGTTAGGTGAACAGTTGGAACGCAGCCCAGCTTTGGGGAGGGGCTTGTTTTGATTAGAGACTCCATAGCATTTTATAAAAGCTCTCAGGAGATCCATAATGTCCAGGTAGAGCAGATGGGAACTTGGCTTCCATCAGCAATTTTTATTGGATTCTTTCCTTAAAAGGATAAAGTACTAATTCAACTCAGCTGGAATCTGAGCCCTTTGGAATACTCCACCCTAAACCCATACAAGTATTTTAGACCACTAATTCACCTCATCTCATATTTGAAAGTTGTGTTGTGCCAGACATGTCTTTCAAGGCCACCAAAACTCAGCATTCCCCCCCCCCTCAAAATAAGTTTGCTTCACCTCCCTTACGTTGAAAGATGGACTTGTGACTGAAGTGAGTCATCAGGAGACCTTAGTTTAACACATTTCCTGAAACTCTGGGCAAATAGATCCCCTTGGACCAAATCCGATGAACAAATAAATGGGGGGGGGCAGAATTAATATGAATTATACTATGTTTATGTCAGTGGGTATGAACTCAGTGAACATACATTAAATTTGCAGGATTGAAGTCCCTAGTGTCTATAATATAGGGTGGTATATGAATTCAATAAATAATAATAATAATAATAATAATAATAATAATAATAATAATAAATATAGTGTTCCCCAAGGCCACAGTTGGCTGGGAAGTTCTCCATGCCCTTGAGGAACATCTTTTCATTTTAACGAGACTTGCACAGGTGAACTTACTGGTGATCGTGCCCTGAGTTTCTGCACATAAAATGCTGGCAAACTATCCTTGCCTCTCAGGAATATTTTGAAGAGACACATTTTTTGCTCATTAATTTTGCCATGTGTTTCCTTCCTTCACAAAATAGAGAGAAAGTCAATATGTACTGTTCTTTTGCTCCAACCTTTCAGTTGACTGAATCCTTCCTTGATAGACTCAGCCACCTTCAGTTAATTGGCAAATCATGTGTGCATGCATTTACTTATTTAGTTTACCCTCATTTTTGAAATACAGGAAATCAACTGCAACCTTTCCCCCACCCCCCTTGCTGTAAACTTTCTCCATTTCAGTTTCCCAAGAAAATCCGCAAAGATCATTCCAGGCTAAGGTTTCTTGCTATGTTCTTAAGCTGCCATATGTTGGATCAGACCATTGGTCCATCTGGGTCAGTATTGTCTTCAGTGAGTGGCAGTGACTCTCCAAGGTTTCAGAAAGGAATCCCTCCCAGCTCTACCAAGAAATGGTGGTGACTGAACCTGGACACTCAGTCATTCAAAGCATGTGCTCTATCACTGAGCTATGGCCTTCCTCTACATTTCATTGCCCTCTTTCTTCCCCACTGTACTTCACCAGGTTTCAAACTGTGTTCTTTAGAAGCTTATTGGAGAGCTTGGTAGTGGCAGTCAAGTTTACACAAGAGATATCTAGACTTTTGCTGGTTTTGCCCTATGTACAGCAAACACTCAGTTCTCACAGGGACAACAGTGATACACAACAATATTTCAAGTACAGTCGTACCTTGGAAGTCGAATGGAATCTGTTTCGGAAGTCTGTTCAACTTCCAAAGCGTTCAAAAACCAAAGTGTGGCTTCTGATTGGCTGCAGGAAGCTCCTGCAGCCAATCAGAAACTGTGGAAGCCCCGTCGGACGTTTGGCTTCCAAAAGAATGTTTGAAAACCGGAGCAGTCATTTCTGGGTTTCAATCGTTCGGGAGCCAAAACGTTTGAGAAGTAGGCTGTTCGAAAACCAAGGTATGACTGTATACACATTTATAAAGAAGCCTGGCCCATGGATTCAATGGAGCTTATTTCCAAGTATGTGTATTTTTGGGTTCAGTGTGTAATATTAGGGCCACTGGCCAGTTCAAACATTTGTTAACATGGAAATTCTCTACATGTGTGAGGGAAGTTGCAGGCTCACAACCTGAGGTGAATATATGATTCTGCTCCCCCAGGTGCTTCCTTCCCCCTCAGAAGGGTTGTGTTGGGGGTGCATGGGGAAAGGAGAGGAAGAGGAAGCTTCATTGTGTGAGCAGAAGCCATTCCACTTGTGCAATGTATTTCGTTTGTGTGATGACTTCAATTTTTATTTTATTTTTTAAATTGAAAGGATCAGAGAATTGGAATGCTATTATTTTTTCTTATTGGGGGACAATGTCCCCCAAAGCAGGCCTCTGTGTTAAGAAAGCTAATACAGTAGTCATTTCATATACAGTATTTGGTGGGTTAACTTGGTAGTGGTAGTTCCCCCTATCTTATCCCAGATTACTCAAAGCCTCAACAAATAGATAAATTGAGTTTTTGCTTCTGTCACATCACAAAACCCAGAATTTACAACTGACATTAAGGGAGTTGTGCAGTGACCACTCAAAAAAACCTGACATTTTAAATATATCTCATGTTATCTTTACCACCCCAGGCATATCGGTGCGCATGCTCTTGTAGCATGCTTACCAATCTGCACTCCCTGCTCCCTGCCCCTGGCTCAAAGTAGGCCTCTGTGTTATCAGAAATGGCAGGAAATGGCCATTTCATATATGTGTCCCTCAGCAAGGAGGAGAGGGGGAACTGCCACAACCATTATAACGCACCAACTATTGTGTCTTTTCGTTGAAGGGGAAAGTCTAATTAATGCAAGTCAACAAAGCAACTTGTAATAAGAAAGTGGTCTGATTTTAGATATGGTCCAGATTTAAAAGACAACCAGTATAGAGCAAAACCCATCTCTGAAGGACACAGCCTGTGGTAACTTGATATATTCATTCCCAGCGCAGCCTCCTTCTCCGCTGATTACAAGTCTCCACTAGTGTTTGCAGGACAGATTAGCCATTCTCCTCATATATAAGAGACACTGTTCAAAGAGGTTGGAACGCAGCTGCCTCTTTACAGACTTTACCTAGTTTTCAAAAGGACAAGGATCATGCGGCAGAGGGATGTATGCCTCTGCAAGAGAAAATCTAAATTAATCTTCATAGAAAACGGAGGGTCTTGTTTGGATCTAGCAGAAAAGAAGAGCCACTTGTAGGTGAAATCTTCTTAAGACCAAAGTGGAATCCTGTGAAAATTCGGGTCTGCAAAACTTCCTAGGCATGGCAGACAAAAGAAATTAGCTTTCTGAATAAAAGGTTCTTGGTTTAAATTTAAAAGTTTCTTGCCATGAGAGCCACTGCACTGCCAAATGTCTGAGAATGTAGCATCTAATCCTCCTATCTAGTTACTGCAATAGCTGTGGCTGCTTTTTGTGTTTTTCTTAGTAGCTCTCTACTTCTTTATATTCTTTCCTTTCTTTCTCTTCCTCCTTGGAGAAGAGGCAGGATAGTACATTTCATTTGGAAATGAGAAAATAAATCAATAAAACAAGCGCAGCTTCAAGGTTCGTGAGATACAATTCAATATCCTGCAGGGTCTCGCTCCTGGTTTTAAATCTTCGTTTCTCCCTCGTGAAACTTTCAGATTGGCCTATAGGTACAGAAACTGAACTTACTTAGATAACAAGAATCAAAGATAGCACAGGCTAGCTACCCTGCTGCCCTGATCATTCATGAATAAGTCTGCTGCAGCCAATACATTCAATATTTGAACTTCCATTGGCTGCAATCCTGCAAACAGCTGACTGCTTACAAGCCCCATAAGAATTGATGGGCCTCAGCACACGCCGGATTGCAAGTCTGGCGCTTTGGAGCATAACAGTTGTTTACAAGAACGAAGAGTTGGCACTTGACAGAGATAGCTCTACTTTATCAAATGGCTGGTGACTATTAGCATCTTTTCACTAGTCCCAACAGACTATGTGCAGCAACAACGTTAATGGGAATCAACAGACAAAGTTTGTAAGATAGTGCATCCATTCATTCTCTCTCCGTGGTATTTATTTACACATACACATAGTTCTGTGTTCATGGCTTTCAGGTCAGGGGACAAACTAAATGTAGGCAAGAGAAAAACTAGAAACTAAGGAAGTGAATAAGTGTTTTCCCTTTCTTCTTGCTTCTCAAATGACCCCCTACAAATTCTTCTGCTTATGAAAAGCCGCATAACCTCCTCTATAAAGGTAAAGGAACCCCTGACCATTAGGTCCAGTCATGACCGACTCTGGGGTTGTGGCGCTCATCTCGCTTTATTGGCCGAGGGAGCCGGCGTACAGCTTCTGGGTCATGTGGCTAGCATGACTAAGCCGCTTCTGATGAACCAGAACAGCGCACGGAAATGCCGTTTACCTTCCCGCTGGAGTGGTACCTATTAATATACTTGCACTTTGACGTGCTTTCAAACTGCTAGGTTGGCAGGAGCAGGGACTGAAGAATGGTAGCTCACCACGTCGCAGGGATTTGAACCTTCTGATCAGCAAGTCCTAGGCTCTGTGGTTTAACCCACAGCGCCACCCACGTCCCATAGCCTCCTCTATACCTTTGAGCTATTTCATCCAAAGTCCACTCGAATCAACTGACTTTAGAACAACTGGTCCCATCTCCAGCATCTTCCCAAAATCTGTTGGACGGTGCAACTGGTTACAGGTGAATCCCAGCACAGGCATAGCCGGGGGGGGGGGGGCAGCCCTCTAATTTGAAATATACTAGCTAGTTAGTTATGATGGTTTGAGTAGTGCATGTTAAAGTGTTATCTACCTCAGACTCTCACAAATCAAAACAAATTTTGAGTGGGATCATTGAAGGACGCTTAAGTCTTAGGTTTGTGAACTGGACACTCAAGGTGGATGTCTCTACCATTAGTTCTATAGGCTTTTAATATGTGTTGTGGTGCCAAAAAGATATGGTATATTTATATGAAGGAAATGGGTTGTAGGGAGAATCCAGGGCTTGCCTGCAGAGTAGAAGGAAAAGAGGACCTTTTTCTGCCTCTCCACTTCCAACCAGTCTCTAAAGACTGCAGAAGGGACCCTCTTAAGAATGTTAGGGGGGTGGGCAGGGGAAGCATAGCTTTGTTTTTTTAAGTCTTCAGATGAGGACTAGACCATGTGAAAAATGAATATAAGATTTTAGCAGCAGTTCATTCATTTTCAGCTTTGTATTCTTGTTATAAAAAGTGCACCTAGACATTCTGTTGTTGCGCCCATAACCTAGGCGCCATTTAGCTTCTAGCTTCCGTATCTCAGTTTCTAACACTGACTGGTCTTTAACTAAAGCCAGGTGGCAGCACTGGTGATGACAGTGATGAACAAGAGCAAGTGCCACTTCTGAGGAAAGTTCACCATTGAAAAGCTTTTCCTGGGGTGATGCCATTATGCTATTCCCTCTCCAAGAACATCCATTAAGGTATGACATAACTGCAAGCTTCTCCAGAGAACCTATTTATTGTGCATTCATGCACAAAACCTATGCAGAGGTTAGCTATATTTGGTCTTTAATAAGGGTGCTTATATGTCTTCTTGAAGGAATGGGTGTCTGTGCAGTAAGTTTAAAACTGACTCAACCCCCCCCCCCTTTTCTTCTTTCTCCAAGAGAGTACTCTAAAATGCGTAAAACTTGAGCTGTTGAGCAAAAGCATAACAAGGATACAGCGGCATAAAAAAGCTCTCTCCTTTATCAGTCACGGCAAGGGATGACCCTGGCTGTTCTTCTAGGGGAACAGAGAAGATACGTCAGTACCTTATCTTATGTGCTGACCACAAAAGACGCACAGGCCGATGTCCGGGAAAAACGCCAAAAGCGTGTTCCCGGAGATGATGACCTCTTCCTCCCAGATAAAAGTAGGAAGAGGAAGATCCTTTTATGGTCAGAAGTACAGGAAGGAACACCCTTTTATGGTTAAGAATACCAGAGCAAGAACATATGTGATGTCAACCTGCGTACATAGGCTGACGTGGTTGGAAAGAGGGAGAGGGTGCCTGGAGGATATATATACTGCATGAAACTTGTCATTTCTTTGGACTTGCTGTGGACTTGATCACGCAAGTGCCTTCTGCTATCCAGAGAGCAGAATAAACTCTTTCTTTGAATCAACCTCGGTGTCATTTGACTTCCTTCCTCATGTCCCGGAGCAACGCAGACCCAATTGGTGAACTCCAATAAGGCTACATTCTCATTGATCATTTGTTCATTCCACACTTTCCTAACCACTTTTTAAAAGCAGATTTACTGTATTAGGGTGGCAGGGTGCTTTCATTCACAAACCTAAATTTCCCAGAGTGCATTCATCCTGCAAAATACTGACATTCAGAGACATCCTGAGTTTTAATAAACAGGTTGGAAATTTGCCTGTTTTGCCACGCTTGGGGAGGGGGGGACCTAATGGAGCACATATACAGCAAACCTGCAACTTGCGTGCATTTAACTTGTGTGCATTCAGTTTTACATGTGTAACAAAGAAGAAGAAGAAGAAGAAGAAGAAGAAGAAGAAGAAGAAGAAGAAGGAGGTGGTGTGGAAAGCCGGCAGGCGTCTGGGAGTAAAGACTTTAGCAATCCCACCTGCCATTGAATCCAATGTATTTTGACTATACATGATTTTGGCTTTAGGTACAGTCCCTGGAATTTAACCCCTACGTAAGTTGTAGGCTTAGCTTGTGTTTTATCTATAAGTTGTGGGTATGCTTAGCATTTTAGAATCATAAAGTGGATGATATTTTATTGTTTATTTTCTATATTACATGTCACTTTGTTACTTTTCTGTGGAAATGCAATTCAGTAATATTGGGGAAAATATATTTTAACAAACTGAAGTGCCTGTCATTCCTTCTAGGTCTTACTCGTTGCTTCTTATATTTTTCCTTCAAATTCCAAAATCATTTTGCCTTAGTTTTCATTGGAATTGCAGCATATAGTGGGTGGTTTCAGTTTGCTGAAGCCAAGACTGGGCCAAATTCATCATGGTAAAAAAATCCTGCCTGCTTTAATTCTTCTTAGGCCCCACTAGCTTTGATGTTGAAATCAAGAAAGAGTTTTGAGTTCATAAATACTTTCCCTATGAACTCGTATTTTTCAGCATAATTGCACAAACAATAATATCATATTTGGCACTGCTTCATGTATTTCGAGCTTTGATTATCATGTTTTGAAAAATGAAATGTTTCAGGCTTTCATTCACCATAGCGTCTTGCCACCTCCTTAATTCCTTCCCCTTTCAGCAAGGCACTTACAGAAGTGCTCAGAGTTAAGCAGAGTGCTAAAGTGCTTTCCTGAAATGAGATCTTACCATTTAAGACCCTGTCCCTTTGATTGGCCTTCCCACTGCTGCACTGCAGACAGCTAGTAGTAAATTACAGAGACATTAGGCCTTCTCAATTGAACAAATCTGTGGATACCTAAACATATAAAGGACTGTCCCTGTGCCTCCTCCCTCACCTTCCACACATCCACCTGAGCCTCTGCACAAACCTTCTACCAGGGCTGGCTCCAGATTCTGGAGAGCTGTTGGGTAACCTAGCCTGAGTGGGTCCTCCTACTCTTCACTGCAGTTGTCACGACATGTTCACTTAACCTCTCCCTCTGGGCGCAATCTGCTCAGCCATCTTGAGGGTAGCGTGGGTCAAAGAGCAGCAGCACTTGAGAGGGCCTTCCCTGTGGTGTCCCCTGGTGGTGGAGTTATCGTCCATTTGTGGGGCATCTTGCACCATCTTGTACTGTTTGCTTTTGGACCATTGGTCAAAACACATCTTTATATCCAGGTCTTCGGCCGAGTCACGGAAGTCTTCCCTCCTCCTCCTGTATTCTTGTTATTAACACTATTGGTGGTTTTATTTTATGGTTTCAAGTGTATACTATATTTATTTTCATTGTGATATTTTTGTAACCCACCCTGGGACCTTTCGCTGAAGTACAAATAATAAAATCAATAACGCAATCTGTGCACACCTTGATTTTCTCTGTACAATCTGCAGAAACAAGGAAGCAGGTTGCACATCATGAGCCTACATTGGGGATCACTAGTGTGTGGCACCCTTGAGGTCTTCCTGTGTCCATCCACAAGTTCTCTGAGCCCCTCCCCACACTGTCCCCTTCATCATGAGGTGATGAGAGCTGTTACATTTTTCTCCCTTGATTAAGTATATACAGCTTTCTCCTGTTTCTTCTTTCAGCTCTGTGTGCTTTTCACAGTTCCGGTCCATTCTATTGGATCCCACTTTTACCCAAATCCCTTGGGGAAGTCTGTGCAGATGCCCTCTCTCTCTTTCTGTCTCTTGCCTGGGGGCTGAGGGGCGGGGAGGGAAGTGACCAGAGAGGATGGTGCCCATGGCGTTCAGCACTCACTCAAAAATCTAAATGTGTCCCGAGGTCTAGAAAGGTTGGTGACCGTGCATACAGCTTCTATTTATGTTGCTCTGTGCAAAAGAGCCAATCAATATGTAAAGGTTGGAAGTGAATCTACCTAGTGCAATCCTGACCCACCACATTCCTCTTGAATGGATTTGGTTGACCGAAATGGGTTTTGCTTGCTTTCCAGTCTCTGAGTGCCAAGGCATTTAACCAATTGTTCACAGGAACCCTCTGTGCAGACCAGACCTTAGTTTTGCTAAGTGCTACAATGTGTGTTGTTCACTCCATCAAGGGAAGAGGGCAACCCAACTACCAAAAAAAGAAAATACAGGAAGAGCATAGCTAAAAACATAAAAAATATAGAAGCCTCTTTAAAACTTATTCAATGCAAACAGTGAATTGAATTCTGTGGCTTTGCTTTTTTGACTCAACAGTCCTCACTTTGAAATCCAGAACACACCCCCATCCAAAGATTAGGATATATAAAGGTTGATGAGAGATAAATCAAGACAGCAGTTTAAAACGTCTAAGCTAACCAAGAAGGGTGGAGAATTGTTTTTTTTAGACAAAAGCCACCAAAAGCAAAATGCAAAAGTTTGCTGCCGATTTGGCCTCTATAGAAGCATTACAAAAACAGGTACATTAGTGTGATAACAGAATAAATGTGATTCCAGCTATTCAGGCACACTGCAACAAAACCCTTTATTTGTTTAAAGGAAACTCTCTAACAATGGCCCTGCTTGCTTCGGCAAGCATGTCTTACTGTTTAATAATGCCAGGGTCTTTTAATTATTGTTTTAAATGCAGGTTTCCCCCTCCTGACTATGTTTGAACAGATGGTGTGCATTGCAGCACCTACCAAGTTGGTCATACTAAATTTACTTTAGTAGAAGAAAACACATCAGGGAGGGAAAAAAGAGGAGTCTTGTTTTAAAATACTGCTTCTTAAAATGTTAGTAGCTGCTGCTACCAAAACAGGTTGGATTTCGTGAAAGAATGGCAAAAATGCCATTACAAAGTACACTGATTTGAACTACATTGTTTTTTGTTCTGCCACAATGACTAGCAGTGGAAATAGGTGGGCCTGGAGGAGTTTGATCCTCGCAAGATACCTAAGAACTTCCTTGTTTGAGCAAGGTCCATCTGTTCCAACAGAAACCCATCAGAATTCTGTAAAAAAATATCGTAAGGAAAGGAATCCTCTGTCCAATAGCCTGAGTAAGGATTATCCGATAAGTTAGCTGGCAACTGAAATTACACATTTCTTCCTTTAGCTGGAGAAGGGCCATAGCTTTACAGTATCTGCTTTACATTCAGAAAATTCCAGGTTTGGTCGCTGACATCTCCAGATAGAGCCAGGATAATAATAATAATAATATTTTTTTATTTATACCCTGCCCTCTCCAGCCAAGGCTCAGATGGCTCCTATCTACAACTCTGGGGAGCCACTACTAGTCAGTGCAGACAATATTGAGCTAGATGCACCAATAGTATCAGGCAGCTTCATGGCCATCCTACACCCCCTCCCAGGGCACTGCTCCAACAACACTCCAACACTTGAAAGACTTACATTGGCTCCCAGTACGTTTCCAAGCACAATTCAAAGTGCTGACCTTTAAAGCCCGAAATGGCCTCGGCCCAGTATACCTGAAGGAGCATCTCCAACCCCATTGTTCAGCCCGGACACTGACGTCCAGCACCGAGGGCCTTCTGGTGGTTCCCTCACTGTGAGAAGTAAGGTTACAGGGAACCAGGCAGAGGGCCTTCTTGGTAGTGGTGTCTGCCCTGTGGAATGCCCTCCCATCAGATGTCAAGGAAATAAACAACTATCTGACTTTTTGAAGACATCTGAAGGCAATCCTGTTTAGGGAAGTTTTTTATGTTTGATGTTTTATCATGTTTTTAATATTCTGTTGGGAGCCATCCAGAGTGGCTGGGGAAACCCAGCCAGATGGGCAGAATATAAATAATAATTTATTATTATTATTATTATTATTATTATTATTATTATTATTATTTGATGAGAAACACACAAGAAAATGCCATATACCAAATCTTTGGGGGAAAGACTGTAGCTTAGCAGTAGAGCTTCTGCCTTGCATGCAGAAAGTCCAAGGTTTCAATCTCCAGTTTCTGCAGGTAGGGCTTGGATAGACTGAAGCCTGTGAGAGCTGCTGCCAGTCAGTGTAGACAATGCTATATTAGATGGACCAATGGTCTGGCTCCATATAAAGCAGCTTCCTGTGTTTCTGTGTTTCATTTTATTTTCCCCAGCCTTTTAACCCTCTTAAACTGTTGCAAGTTTTCTGTAATGATCTTTTATCATTCACCCTGTGCTGTGTGTTGTTGTTTTAGATGTTGATTGGTTTCTTTTTGTTTTTCTGGGTTTTTGATGTAGTAGTAGTTGTTGTTGTTGTTGTAATATTGTATTTCTATTCTTTCTGTATGCCATCCCGCAAACACTGATTGCCCCTGAAAGTGTGGGATATAATTTTTTTGAAATCAACACGCTGTGTGTCTTTGTTCACGGCTGAGCAGCTGCATTTTCCAACCAAAGAACCCAAGGACAATTTCATACATATTTATTCCTAAGAAAAACTTTATCCATATTAATAGTTTGTCCCATCATCTTTCTCAGAGGAATCCAGCTGCTTGCTGCTGTTTCACTGTACTGCAAAAAGGGTGGGGGGAAAGGGGAAAGTTTTGCACACTGAAATACAATGTGATATAAATGGCCTTTAATAGCATTTAAGACTATATAGTGGCATTTCTGGTAAAAGTAGAACCCACTATATAATTTTAGTTTGTTTCCCATTCCCAATAGAAAACGAACACATAATGCAAACATTGTGTGTCCCTTTATAACGGGAGTTGTAAGAAAAATACTTGCTACCTGAGATATTTCTGTAAGTCAGTGAAGCAAACAGGCCAACATGTGGATTAGGTTACATTCAGAGCTGATCCTCATTTTGTAACACACACTAAACAGCAAAATGCAGGAGTCTCGGGTTTAATAAAACACAAACTTTCAGCCGCACATATAGCCAATAAAGACTGAAGCATCCTGGCCATGATCAGCATACTAATTGCTGCATGAATAAATCCTGAGGCTTGGCTGTTTTGAAAGGCAAACAAAATCTCTGCAGAAGCCAGAAAGAGTATTTACTAAGAAAACCTAGCCTGTGTGTACCTGTAACAGTGTCCTTATGAATGTAAACTATGCCTCTTGTTGATCTCTCTTGCTTGATATTAAATATATGAGTGTGTTTCAGAAAGTTTCAGCAAAATGACTGCATGCGCAGCATGGTGGAAATTACCATTCTGAATTATCCTGATATTAAGCAAAACTACCATCACTTTGGACTCTTTCTGAAAGGAACTACCGTAGTGGAAGTGTGATGGTGGGGAAATGCTGGGATTGTTCTTGATTCTACCATTTCATTCCCTCCAACCTCTTGAGTCCCAAAACTGGGACACACATCTTCCCACCAATGCTTCTGTGTGAGTCATGCAACCCTTTCAAGATCATAAAGCCCCAAAGACACAATTTTCTTGGCCCATGCTCACCCCAAAATGCACTTTTTTGGGCTCTGCGCAGGATTACAGCTCCACTGTGCTCAGGGGTGAGATCTTGGCATGCAATCGTGTGAGATCAAAATGGCTGCCGTGCTCTTGCACAAGAAAACGGGATATTCCGTTTTTTCCAGGATACTTGCGGGGTACACTGTTTTGGCAGGAAGTGTTCAGCGTAACTCTTCCCTCACCTTCCTATCATGCCTCCTGGTTGGAGTAGGAACGAATCTGAAGTTTTATCCTCTATTTCCTCTCAATGACTGAACTTCTACCATAAATTGGTACTCTGAATCTCCAGAAATAGTGCGGGGGGGGGGGAGAATCTTACCCTCTCAACAAGAACACTTTTACCCCAAACGATACTACACCGCTGTCACAAACAAAGGCAATGTGCAGCTTTACTCCATACAATATATGACTTGGAACGGCACTTGCAAAAAAAACCCAGTGTTGCCTCACAAATGAAAGAAGCTTCAGCGTGGATTGCACTCTTGTTGCTAGAGATCAGCTGAGTCATCTGAAGTCAATTTAATAGCCAGATATAGCAAATCTAGGATGTGGGTGGCACTGTGGGTTAAACCACAGAGTCTAGGGCTTGCCGATCAGAAGGTCGGTGGTTCGAATCGCGGCGACGGGGTGAGCTCCCGTTGCTTGGTCCCTGCTCCTGCCAACCTAGCAGTTCAAAAGCACGTCAAAGTGCAAGTAGATAAATAGGTACCGCTCCGGCGGGAAGGTAAACGGCGTTTCTGTGCACTGCTCTGGTTCGCCAGAAGTGGCTTAGTCATGCTGGCCACATGACCCGGAAGCTGTACGCCGGCTCCCTCGGCCAATAATGCGAGATGAGCGCCGCAACCCCAGAGTCGGCCACGACTGGACCTAATGGCCAGGGGTCCCTTTACCTTTACCTATAGCAAATCTATGTCAAAACTGCTTTTCACACCAAAGTCCCATTGAAATCAGCTAAGTGCCTATGCCTGATTGCTTTCAATGGGGTTTAGGTGTGCCTGATTTTCTCTAGATTGCACCCACTTTATACTTAAATTGTGTGTGTGTGTGTGTGTACGCGCGCGCACACACACACACACACACACACACACAAATTATTTATGTCTAAATATAGTTAGATACTTTAAAGGGAATAACTGGAAAGTACCAGTGTTTGCTATTGGAGGCTTATGCTTCAGGCTTCATTTTCACAGCATTAAAAGATTAGAAAGTCTTCCCATGCCTCTCAGAGGGTTTCTTCCTGAAATGAACATTTGCTGAAGCCTTACTTCATAATGTGTGAGTGAAATACATTGCACAATGGATTGATAGGACTGTTCAAAGAAGCCTTTGTCAAGCCCTGTGCTGTGCACAACCAGTGTCTTTAGCGCTAAGCTCTAATCCAACATAGGTTTCCAGTGAGTAGAAGAAAACTGCTTGGCATAAATGGCTGCAGATCTATCTATGTGTGCTCTGATGTGCTGTGAGTGTTCTCTGAGCTTCTGCTCCACTTAAAAGGGCACCTGGTGGAATAAAATGCAGTTAGGAAAAAGAGAAAATGTTCCAGCGTTCCTAACAACATTGTTAAGCTAAAGCTCTTTAAGCATGTGTATACAAGAATGTCGGTATGCATCTATTAGTAATAATGAGAAAATAGTTTGATACACCCACATATCAAAGGGATAAATGCCTTGTCTGCTAAACAGGTATGTCCTCATACTGAATATTGTCTGTGCTATCTAAGACCTGCTTAGACAAGCATTCCCCTGATCTCCTGACCAAACCTCCTGTTTTCATTGTTTTACCTGCCCTTTTAAACTGCTTTAATTGTTATGCAGTTTTAAAGGCCTTGTTTATTGCAAATTTTATTTATGGATATTTATTTTAATGCTTTCATGAAATTGTTTTATTGTGGACTTTCATGAAATTGTATTATTGTGGATGCATGGCCATATTTTCATAACTAGCTTTATATACCTGTAAACTGCTTAGAAGCCATTTTGGCAACAACACATCATATAACTTACTGTAGTTTATAGAGACAAGAGTTCTGTTTTTTTTTAATAAAAAAAAAGATAAGTGGAATCCTATAGTCAAATATATGAAGAGTAAATATGGCATAAATGTTGATGCATGTAATAGCTTCTCTATGTGGTAAAATATCAATAGCTGTATACTGGAGGTATTTATAATGTGTATGCATTTAATTATTTGTTATAATAGTTACTGCTTCTTCTTGAGAGTTAATAAAGTTTAAAATATATAAATACATAAAATATGGTAAAAGTGTAGCACATGGGGTTATTTAGGGGACTTTGACACATCGCACTAAACAGGCCTTTGGCGTTTCCCAGTCTGTAATAGGAATGGAGAATCTATTTTGATTTAAAATGTCTTTCCTTCATTCACAAGCTTCACACATACAGACAAATTGTGAGAGAGGGGCTCAAAGAATCACTCCAGGGATTAAAGCTCCCCTCATTCCAGAGCATCAGTCATCCTGCCTGGGGCTGATGGAAGCTGGACTCCAGCAACAGCTGGAGAGCTACAGGTTTCTCATCTCTAGATTACACCATTAGGCTAGAATGGCAGAGGCCTGCATTAAAAATACTACTGCTTCTCTCTCAGCCTTAGCTCTTTGGCTGTGAAATGGGCAAATAAACAATCTACCTCACAGGGCTGATTGTGAGATCAGAAACTGAGTTTTTAAGCATTCTGTACACTAAACACCTTATAAAGATAGGACTGGGGGAAGCCGTAAAATACTGGTCAAGAATCTTTGCACTGCAGAGTCTTTTAAAATTAAATGAAATTGGCTGAAAGTGAAAAACTCCTCGTGACACACAAAATGTGAAAAATAAAATCCTTAGTCTCAAATGCTAGATACCTAATTTAAGATTCTTCTATTAAGTCAATCTCAACTCTTCACTATTACATTCTATGCACAAGCACAGAAAAGCTTGCAATTTTAACAATTGTGGTAAAATACAGAAGTATGATGTGTCAGATATAAAAATGGGTTTAATTTTGCATTGCCACACAGGAACTCTGTCTTGGCTGTCATGTTCCCATATTGCCGGCTACGCTGCTTAAAAACAGTAAAGCAACATCAATCTGGGCTATGCTCTTATTCACATCTGTTTTCCATAGAGTCCACATGTCACTGTTTTCTGCTGGGAGTTCACACATTTCATCCTACAATGGAGCCCCTGCTAAGAAGTCTCCATGTTCTTTTCCCACATTATTCAGTGCTAAGACCTTTGTCTGATTTGATATATAGCTGAAACACTTTGCTCAGAACCACCTATTCCTGCCTTTGCTTCTACTAAGAAACTCCATGAAACTCCATGCAACCCCGGAATAGAGTTGTAAGGGAAGGCCGTGGTTTCCATCCATCCTGTTCTGGTTTCATCACAATCAGCTCTGTTTCCATTCTGCTGCACTTTAGCTTCTGCTAAAACCTATACTATTTATCGTGCTATCTGCTATGGCCAAAACTTACGTAATTAGTTACGTGATTCAATTCTTTATTGATTGCTTTTCAACAAAATATGAACAGAACGTTACGTTTCCCCCAGTTCCACCCTGCTCCCCATAGAACAGAAAATTAGTATGTCAAGTTTTGCTATAAGTCTGTGTGTGTAGCTGGTAGGTGCCAGTCTTCTGAGTGTGCATTCAAATATTTTATAAAGGGGTACCATATTTCAATGAAATCATCCATGTCAGATGTTCTACAATTAATTTACATCAAAAGATAAAAAACAATGTGATTATTTACATAGATTCTGCAGACTAAAAAACCTGTAGTGAATGCCAGTCAGAATTGCTTGTGTGATTTCCATTCCTAACCTCTGATGAATATGTGAACTCTGCAGATTTCCGCCCCGTTTCAATTTCTGATGGCTCTTCCCAACTTTTTTTCTTTTCTTTTATCATTAGAGCAACTGTTAAGGGATCCACTTAAGATTTAGCTTCAGGTGCAAGGGGGAAATGGGACAGGAGAAAGTTAACAAACACTCCTCCCTCCAGCACCAGTGTTCCAATCAAAATTGAAGTGTTCCATGGCTTCTTTAAAAAGTTTAAAAAGAAAAAGAAAACTCAGATGATCTGCGAGACATATGAAGACTTGTTTGCTGTCTAGGCTGAGACTACATGCCGAAAATGGATTTCATGCTACATGCCAAAAATGGATTATACAAGAATTGTGTCTTGTTCTTAGCTTTTAACAGCTAATCTGGGACCCAGTAACTTAGCTAGTGTTATTTCCTTTTTATTTCCTTTTTTTTCATTTTGCAAGACTGTATTTATTGATTTTTATTTTGGGAGGGGAAATGACACAAACAAACTATTAAAACAAACATAGTACACTCACCAAATCTAAACACAGACTGAGTGTCTACCCACAAACCCTGGCATTACAACAAAAGCAAGAGAGTCTGAAATAATTTTGCATATTCACAGTGAAAATTAATAGCAATTTATAAGCCTCTTATGTTTGTCTCAGCATCTATGGTTTGAAGCATGCAATAATGCATGGGAATAGCATCCAGCCACATAGATTTTTGAGAGGCAGATGGAAGAATCAGACTCTGTTGCTGGCTCACATAAGTTCTGAGAGGGTTCCATGTCCCATCAAACACACTTTTCAGTTTGACTCCCCTCAAACATCTGTTGCTGTTGTTGCTTATGAACTTTTCCACTCCACCCAACACGCAAACTTTGACACACCCAGCTTTGAAAAAATATTGTGTGATGTATCTCCAATGATGCGCAATTTCGAATTGGGCTTCCCCTAATTAAAAAAATAAAATTAAGGACTGTAGGTTATATTTGCAGTACTATAGCAGATATTTCTTGAAAAACTCTGTCAAAACGATTGTGTAACAGGGCACTCCCACCACATTTGTAAATACCCACCCCTTATTTCCTTTTTATGTCTGATCTGATGTTTTGGTCTGGCCTGCTCCTGGCCCTCGCCTTCCTTAAGTATGTTCTGGAATTTAGTTTGAGAGATTCAGGTACTATGGCCTACACCCAGTTAACTCTGTCCCCTTGGACCCTCTGCCAACTAGGTACGGTGTATTAGCTTGAATCCTAACTAGGTTTCTGCTAGTAAAAGCTTACCTAGAGCCGAGTTCTACTTACTGGATGCTCCCACCAGCAGAAGGGAACTAATGACCTTCCATTTCCTTTGCAACACATCCCTCCCGCCCAAATCTGTTCTGATGGGCTGGGGGACCATCTGGAGCAACATGAAAGGCAGTACAAGGAACTGCAATGGGGAGGGGAAATCAGAAAAAATTGCCTATCCCCAATCCACCAGAGGGGTCCTACACTGGATCTCAATCCCATCTGTGAATGAATAGCAGGAGCCCTTCTGTTTACAGACATGTCGTTAGGATCCTATCCATTGAATGGATTTACACTGCCCTTCCAAATTTTCCAAGTGTCATTAGGAAGGTGGGGAGTGGTTTCAGACAGTCCATTTGTTAAAACACAAAGGAGTACAGTGGTACCTCAGGTTAAGTACTTAATTTGTTCTGGAGGTCCGTTCTTAACCTGAAACTGTTCTTAACCTGAAGCACCACTTTAGCTAATGGGACCTGCTGCTGCTGCCGCGCCGCCGGAGCACGATTTCTGTTCTCACCCTGAAGCAAAGTTCTTAACCTGAAGCACTATTTCTGGGTTAGCGTAGTCTGTAACCTGAAGCGTATGTAACCTGAAGCGTATGTAACCCGAGGTACCACTGTATTTAAAATACTCCTGCTTCTTTTGCATACCTGAGCCTAAGGAAAGGCAGTAGCAATCAACCTGTAGTCAGGGAGCAGTGTAAAAGATGTTTAAGACCAACAATTTCAGAGTTTAAACCCAACAATCAGCTTTGTTTTACGTAGGTAAAAAACAGGGCCACTTGACATCACTGTAATGCCAGCTGATTGACAGGTGGGCAGCTTGGTTCATGTGGGGTGGGGGAAATGAGGCTCTAGCCCACTGGCTATATCCAGTTCCTCACCCCTTCTATAGATGGAGAAGAGACACTTTATATTATCAGAAAAGAAGCATTCACATTATTATTAGTATTTGTTGCACTTTGGTGAATGAAAGACAGATTAACACTCCTGTCATGTCTGGCGCCTGCTGCAAGTGGAGAAATTCAGAATGAGTGTGGATTCTGATTTGCATGTTTTGTAGTCTCTCTTTCCCTAAAAGCTGTATTTTTAAACTGCCCAGCAGAATAAAAGGCCTTTCTATGGCAAGCTGACCTTTCTCTGGGTTATTCCTGCCTGAAGCTGAGCCAACATGTGTTGCCTTCCAACTTGGAAAGCTACAGGTATATCAATCTGGGTTTAAACAAACAGGATGTGGTGGTTTCTGGATGGTTTGAAATGATCAAGAAAATGTATATTTATAAAAACTGGGATCTGCAGTTAAGATGGCCAGCAGTAAGGAAGTGGCCTGGGCAGCACGGGGATATTTTTAATGAAAACGGGCCAAAGACCATCTATACCTTAAGGTTAATATACAGAGATCTAATTACAGAGAAGAGGACTTATAATGACAGTGGTCTGCTATTTACAGATACAGCGGTACCTCGGGTTACAGACGCTTCAGGTTACAGACTCCACTAACCCGGAAGTAGAACCTTGGGTTAAGAACTTTACCTCAGGATGAGAACAGAAATCGTGCGGCGGCTGCAGGAGGCCCCATTAGCTAAAGTGGTACCTCAGGTTAAGAACAGTTTCAGGTTAAGAACGGACCTCCAGAACGAATTAAGTTCGTAACCCGAGGTACCACTGTATATGGGGACTTTGGAACAGTTTATATGTAAGGGTGTTAATACACTATCAGTGTCCTGGAGTTTTAATACACAGCAACAGCACATTTATATCGTGAAATGCAAAGTAGCACAATTATCATCCATTCCTAAATAAATTTTGTTTCCCAGTAGTATCATGTATATGCGAATAAGCCTGGCACATCTATCCGGTCTCAGCTACACCAACACTCATTGCTTTCTTAAAATAATCACAAAATAAACATCATGACATTTAATATATCATATACCTATCTCTTATCTAATCTGCACAAAGCTGATGCCATATGGGCTGGGCAAATATATATATATATTTTTAACCAATTCTAAGATAAGTCTAACAGGAAATTGAAGGTTCAGATATCCAACTGGAAACTGATATCCAAGTGGAAATTTGAGGAGTGAAGCCACTGAACCGTTCCCCCCCCCCCCACAAACACATGGAGCATTTTCTAGACTATGTTCATGCTTTCATGTGGATTTGTTAAGTAGACTACAGACTGAATTCTCTCCATTGCTTTGTTTTTAGTCAGCACTTGCCTGCTCTTCCAAAGATATTGTTATGAATCTGCAGATGCAAGACAGCCTAAATTCTGGATCAGACTAGTGCCAGAATCTAATTAAAGTTTGAAGTGTTTAATTAAACTTGTTTTTAAATCTATGTGTCAGACTATCTAGGAGTTGACATCTAAGAAAGATAGTTAAATAGGCACACTTCTTGTGTTGTGTATTAGACACTGTAATCCTAACCAATTCAGCAAGTGTTAATGACGTCAGGTAAACTTCCTTGTGAGGTGACCGCCTGGGAGTATTAACCATTATGAGTTCAAAACATCAAAGGATATAGGTGTTAGAATACAAATGAATGGAGCCCTCCCTCCCTCTGTAGATAAAGAGGGCTTGGTTTAGGAAAGGGGTGTGGAGTGTTGTGACAGTTAAACTGGGATGTTGCCTTGCAGAACAAGAGAGGCTGCAGAGAGCACTTCCGGAGGTGGCACCATCGGCAATGGCGGATTCCCTCTAGTCTTGAGGGAGTAGCTCCGCAGAAATCGGGTCTTGCCGCTACGGCGAAGCGGGGACCCCTTCGAAAACCACAGGCAGGTGAAGCCTGTGACCGTGGGACTCGGCGGGCACCCTTAGCGCCCCCCCAATCTGCGAGGGAACCCTGAAAAGAGTTCCAGAGCGAAACGGGGAGTCTGGCACGGTGCTGAGAGTCAACTGCTTCTTCCGTGGAGTGAAGCCGCACAGCTGTTGCCGGAGAGCGCTGACCTTTTTCCTGTGACAATTCGGCTAATAAACAACTACCCGTGAGTAGGTTAAGTTTGAAGATCGGGGAATTTAAGGGGGGAAAAGGACTAATTTGGCACTGAAGCGGGAAGGTGTAAACAGGAAGTCCGCCTTCCTTTTCTGTAAATAGATCAAAGCAAAGACTGTCTAAGCTAAGACCCTGAAAATCGCATTGAAAAAGGCTCAAATCTTACATCAATAAAAAGAGAACTCCCTCCCTGTGGTGCGGGAGAGGGGAGGTTGAAGGGGAAGTATCTTTTGCCCGCAAAAGAAGAGAGAAAGGGAACAAAGACCATCACTTAATGCCTGGGAACGCACTGTCAAGGGACAATGGAACTGCCGTATTGTGAAACGCGCTGTTAAAGGATAATGCAACTCTTTGACAGCTAGCTCTGTAAGAGGGATACTTTGATTCTGAAGGGTCTCTCCTGACTTGAAACTGTTGCTCTTTTTGGCTAAAGGGGGGATTTCTGAAAGTTGGAAAAGTTATTTTATTGTTACAAGTTGGAACTGTTACTGTGTCCCCCTAGAGGAACTTTGAAATTGCTACAGTTGGCCAGGGAATTTTCCACTCTAAACTGGCCACACTAAAGGGGAATTTTCCACTACAAACAAGTAATCGTGGGACTGACCTTGATCCTTAGATAAAGTGTTATGGCAGACTTGACTCAGGAAAAAACAAGAAGATCTGGTAAAATTAGACTGCAGCAGCGTAGACCGTCAGCACCCGGCCTCCCTGCCCCACCAGGGGAAGATTTAGCCCAGGTGGTGTCTAAAGGAATGGCAGCTGAAGGGGGCTTAGCTTCAGCTCTAGATAAAATTTTTGAATCTTTGGAAAAGTTGAGCAAACAAGTTGCTGAAGCGACAACTAAAATTGATCAAAACACTTCAAGCATCAATAACTTGGGGCAGAAGGTGAACTCAAATACAGAATATATTGAGAAACTGCTGCAGGAATCTACTTCAAATCGAAAAGCAGCTGAAGAAGCCAAGGAAAAAGCATTGGCTGTAGAGGAAAAGATAGAGGAAAAGATACCACCGATATGTAGGCAGCTGGAGGATCACAAGTCTTTGCTGTCTATGATCGAATTAAAAGAAAAACAGATAAATCTAAGGATCAGGGCTGTACCTGAACTTGAGAAAGACAATTTGAGTGACTTTCTTACGCAGGAATTTGCAGACTTTTGGAACTTAGACTCAGACAAGTTAGATTTCAAGATAGCAAGTGCTTTCAGACTTGGAAGACGGGGGAGAAAGAACAGGGTGAGAGACTGTTTGATTACCCTCCGATCAAGAGAGGAGAGAGACAGAATATTGAGTCTGCACTTCCAGAAGACCTTGGAAATAAAGGAATCAAGAGTGGAGATATTTAAGGACATTCCTAAACATCTTTTGGATCTTAGGTCCAACTACGGAGATTTGGTGGCCCTGTTAAGAGGAAACAGAACCATTTTTAGGTGGGAATTCCCCCAAGGCCTATCTTTTACTTTTAAAGGGAAAAAGTTTAAAATAAGATCAGTGGAAGATAAAGAAAACTTTAGAGGAAGGAAGAATTTACAATTTAAGATTCGGAACGGACTGCCTTAAGATAGAGGTCCATAGTGAAAGCTTATTTCTGACAGCCAACTCTGCAAAAGTGATACAGTGTTTCCGAACCTCTTTTGGCTTGAAAGTAACTGTTTAAGTGTATTGAGACTGTGGACTTTGAAAGTAAATTGGGGGATTTATAAAGACTATTTTTGTTTCTAAAAAGTTACAAGCTTTGGCTGTTACTGTGTCCCCCTAGAGGAGGTTGGACATTGTTACAACAACAGTTACAAAGAGGAAAATTCCACTCTATGTCAAAACAATTGGCTGACTGTGGGAGTGACCTTGAATGTCTATGAGACTGTTATGGCAGATGATAAGAAGTCGGAACCGCAGGAAAAAACTACTAGGTCTGGCAGACATTATCGGATAGATACTGCGTTGCCGCGAAGGGGCTCAACATCTGGAGCATCTGGAGCATCAGGGGCCCCACTCCCACAGTCTAAATCAAAAGTTATGACGTCAGAAGAAGTTTTGGCACAGGCACTGGCAAAAATTAATGAATCTTTGGAAAGCCTAAGTAAACAGGTAACTGAGACAAATAGACAAGTAGCTGAAACAAATAGACAAGTAGTTGAGACAAATAGACAAGTTGTGGAAGCATCAAATAAAATTGATTTAAATACTGCAAGTATTAACACCTTGGGACAGAAGGTGAATGCCAACACAGATACTATCGAAAAATTACTACAGGAATCTGCCTTGATTCGACAAACTGCACAGGAAGCAAAAGATATTGCAATTGCTACTCAAGAGAAAATTCCACCTGTATACAAGAAATTGGAGGACCATGATGTGACATTTTCTATGATCGAATTAAAAGATAGACAGAGAAATCTGAGAATTAGGGCTGTTCCAGAGCGGGAGAAAGATAATTTGGCTGACTTTCTTACACAGGAATTTACAGATTTTTGGCAATTGGACCCAGGGAAGGAAGAATTTAAGATAGTGAATGCATTTAGGCTCGGAAGAAGACAAGGCAAGGGCAAGGTGAGAGACTGTTTGATTACCTTTCGAACAAAAGAAGAGAGAGATAAAATTCTGAATTTGCACTATCAAAAAACTTTGGAAATTGATGACTCAAGATTAGTGATTTTTAAGGATATCCCAAAGCATTTGCTGGACTTAAGGTCCAGTTACGGAGACCTAGTGACCTTATTGAAAAGAAACAGAATTCTTTTCAGGTGGGAATTTCCGCAAGGCCTGTCCTTCAAATATAAAGGGAGAAAGATAAAAATAAAATCAACTGAGGAAAAAGACAGATTCTTGAAAGATCACGAGGAAGATCTACTGAAAGAAGGGGAATCTGAAGAAGAACCAAAAGGCATACTAGACATATCAAATTTATCTTTTGGACTGCATGGTCCAGAAAAAGTGATACTACCCACAGAACAAGAAGCGGCACTTGGGGCAGTTGGAGGTAAAGTGAAGTAGCCCCCACCATGGCTCTGCGACTATTAAGCTGGAATTGTAACGGTTTGAATTCTCCTCGAAAAAGAAAAAGTGTGTTTCATTTATTAAAAAAAGAACAATTGGACTTGATTTGTCTACAAGAGACACATATAACAAGGGCACATAGGAAGTTATTGATTAATAAAAGATTAGGACAGGAGTTTGTTTCATCTGACAAAGTCAAAAAAAGAGGAGTTGTGATTTATGCAAAGGAGAGACTCTTACCGAAACTTATTTTTAAAGATGATCAAGGAAGATTTTTGGCAATTGAAATTCAACTACAAGGAGAGAAATTTTTAATTGTGGGAATTTATGCACCGAACGAGGGGAAATCTGAATTCTATAAAAAGTTGCATGAGGCTCTACTGGATCATTTGGACTATAATTTGATTTTGATGGGGGACATGAATGGAGTAGTATCTACAAATATGGACAAGGCACAAAGACAGGTAGTCACCAAGGATGGTAGACTACTGAAAACATTTTTTGAGATGACAGACAATATGGACTTAGTGGATATCTGGAGGGTAAAGAACCCCCTGGGAAGAGAAGGAACCTTTTTTTCTGAAGCCAAGATGACATGGACTAGAATTGACCAAATATGGATAACTAGGGGAATGGCACCAAAGATAAAGAAGGTAGAAATCTGCCCAAAAACTTGTTCCGACCACAATGCTGTAAGGATGGAGATGAAACAAACAACAACCGGATCCTTTAGATGGAGGATGAATGACACCTTATTTAGAGATGAAGAAGTTTACAAAAAGGCCCAAAAGACTTTGAGAGATTATTTTGAAATAAATATGAATACCAGTGTAGAAAAAAGAGTAATCTGGGATGCAAGCAAAGCCGTGATGAGAGGGTTTTTGATACAACAGAATGCAATAAAGAAGAGAAGTCAAAATGAAAAGAAAGATAAAATCTTGGAAAAAATAAAAGAAGGAGAGAAGAAATTGAGAGCAAAACCAAAGTCCCAGGAGATTTTGAGAGAAATAAAATTATATCAAGTACAATATATGGAAATGATGAATCAGGAAATAGAATGGAAAATCAAACAAATGAGACAAAAAACATTTGAATCAGCTAATAAATGTGGAAAACTGTTGGCCTGGCAAATGAAAAAAAGACAAAAATTAAATACTATTATAAATTTAGAAGTGGAAGGAAAGAGTATACATAATCCAAATGAGATCAGAAATTGCTTCCAGAGGTACTTTAAACAATTATACACACAAGGGCCACAGAAGGAAATGGACATAGACCAATTTTTGAAGACAAATGGCCTACAAAAAATCTCTCAAGAAAGTAAATTAATGCTGAACTATAAAATATCTGAACAGGAAGTAGAAGGTGCCATACAAAATATGCAATTGGGCAAATCTCCAGGACCGGATGGGCTGACTTCCAGATACTATAGATCTTTGAAAGAGTGGTTATTGCAACCTTTGAAGGAAGTCTGCAATGAAATATTGGAGGGGAAAAGGGCACCAGAATCTTGGAAAGAGGCGTATATCACACTTATACCGAAAACAGAGACTGAAAAGACTCAGCTTAAGAACTATCGCCCTATATCGTTACTTAATGTGGATTACAAAATTTTTGCAGACATTTTGGCCAAGAGATTGAAAAAAGTATTGATGAAAGAGATTCATAAAGACCAAGCGGGCTTTCTCCCGGGAAGACACCTGTCTGATAATTTGAGGAATATAATTGATATTTTGGAAAAATTAGAAGTGAATATAAACACCAAAGCAGTATTGATATTTGTTGACGCGGAGAAAGCTTTTGATAATATCTCTTGGAGTTTTATGAAGAAGAATCTGCATGGGATGGGGGTAGGCCAAGGTTTTGAAAATGGTATAGGTGCAATATACTCTGAACAAAAGGCTAAATTAATTGTAAATAATGTGGTTACGGAAGAATTTAAGATAGAAAAAGGGACACGACAGGGGTGCCCAATTTCCCCACTGCTTTTTATATCGGTCCTGGAGGTTTTGCTAAATATGATTAGAAAGGACCGGTTGGTTAAGGGCATACAGGTCGGAGCTAAACAGTACAAATTGAGAGCATTTGCAGATGACCTAGTACTGACGTTACAGGAGCCAGAATCTAGTACTAAAAGAGTTTTAGAATTAATTCAGGAATTTGGTCAGGTGGCAGGTTTTAAATTGAACAAGTTAAAAACTAAGGTTTTAGAGAAAAACTTAACACCGATTGAAAGAGAGAGGTTTCAGAATGAGACAGGATTGAATGTGGTAAAGAAAGTGAAATACTTGGGGATTAATATGACAGCCAAAAACGGGAACTTATTTAAAGATAATTACGAAAAATGTTGGACGGAAGTGAAAAAAGATTTAGAAATTTGGTCAAATTTGAAACTCTCATTGCTGGGCTGTATTGCTGTGATAAAGATGAATGTATTGCCTAGAATGTTGTTTTTGTTTCAGACATTACAAATTGTAGATAAGATGGACTGTTTCAAGAAGTGGCAGAGAGATATTTCTAGATTTGTCTGGCAGGGCAAGAAGCCCAGAATAAAATTCAAGATATTAACTGATGCCAAGGAAAGAGGTGGATTTGCCCTGCCAGACTTTAAACTTTATTATGAATCAGCAGCTTTTTGCTGGCTGAAAGAATGGCTACTTCTTGAAAACACAGACATTTTGGATCTAGAAGGTTTTAACAATGTATTTGGATGGCATGCATATTTATGGTATGATAAGGTCAAAGCACACAAAGCATTTAAAAACCATATTGTTAGGAAAGCATTGTTTAATGTTTGGATAAGATACAAAGACTTATTGGAAAATAAAACCCCAAGGTGGCTATCACCAATGGAAGCAAAAGCTCTGAAAAGGCTCAATATGGAGGCCAAATGGCCGACATATTGGGAAATTTTGGAACAAGAAGGAGATAATTTGAGATTGCAGAGTTTTGAAAAATTAAAAAATAAAGTGAGAGATTGGCTCCACTACTATCAGATAATGGAGGCATATAATTTGGATAAGAAAATAGGCTTCCAAGTGGAAAAGTCAAAATTAGAAACAGAATTGTTAGAACCCAAAACTAAAAATTTGTCAAGAATGTATAACTTGCTGTTGAAATGGAATACTCAGGATGAAACGGTGAAATCTGCTATGATTAAATGGGCACAAGATGTTGGACATAATATTATGTTCGCTGACTGGGAACAGTTATGGACCACAGGTATGAAGTTTACGGCATGTAATGCCTTAAGAGAGAATATTATGAAAATGATATACAGGTGGTACATGACCCCAGTCAAGCTTGCAAAAATTTATCATTTGCCCGACAATAAATGTTGGAAATGTAAAGAAACTGAAGGTACATTCTTTCACCTTTGGTGGACGTGCCCAAAGATTAAGGCTTTCTGGGAAATGATATATAATGAACTGAAAAAGGTATTTAAATATACCTTTCTGAAGAAACCAGAGGCCTTTCTCTTGGGCATTGTCGGCCAACTGGTGCTAAAGAAGGACAGAACTTTTTTCATGTATGCTACAACAGCAGCAAGAATACTTATTGCAAAGTATTGGAAGACACAAGATTTACCCACTTTGGAAAAATGGCAGATGAAGGTGATTGACTACATGGAATTGGCGGAAATGACCGGCAGAATCCGAGACCAGGGAGAAGAATCGGTGAAAGAAGACTGGAAAAAATTTAAGGACTATTTACAGAAATATTGCAAAATTAAGGAACTTTAGAAGGATGTTGGATAGAAACTAAGAGGTTTTTAGCTGTAATGCTTTAAGAGATATGGAAAAAGAAAAAAAAAGGTTAACAATTGGGTAAAAGATTAATGGTAAGGATTTGCTGAACCAACAAATGGAACTGGAATACAAAGAAGGGAGGTATGAGGAGGTCCGGGGAAATAAGAGTAAGGAAGTTAGGTTATGGAACATTATTGTGTTTTTAACTGTTTTATTTTGTATGTTTTTTCTTATTTTCAACTTTTTTGCTGTACTGTATACTTTTTTCTTTGTTTTGTATAATTTTGTGAAACTTTAATAAATATCATTATTAAAAAAAAAAAAAGAAAACTTTTTGAAAGATCACGGAGAAGACCTGCAAAAAGTAGCTGAAAAAGAGCCAAGAGCTTTAAAACCAGGAATACAGGACATAGTACCACTACCTTTGGGATTGGACAAGTTAGAGAAGGTGATACCACCAACAGAACAAGAACAATTACTTGGCGCAGTTGAGGAAAAGTAAAATAAATACACCATGTCCCTGCAACTATTAAGTTGGAATATTCATGGATTTAATTCCCCTGAGAAAAGGAAAAAAGTCTTTCATTTATTGAAAAAGGAACAATTGGACTTGATTTGTTTGCAGGAAACACATGTGATAAGGCTCCATAGGAAAGTATTGATTAATAAAAGATGGGGTCAAGAGTTTATTTCATCGGACAAGGTTAAAAAGAGAGGAATTGTAATTTACGCGAAAGAGAGCCTATCACCGAAATTTATTTTTAAAGATGATCAAGGAAGGTATGTGGCAATTGAAATCCAAACACAAGGAGAAAAATTTCTGATAGTAGGAGTATATGTACCAAATGAGGGGAAATCTGAATTTTTAAAGAAGTTGCATGAGACATTGTTAGACTATATGGATTACAACATTATCATGATGGGAGATATGAATGGAGTGGTATCTACAAACATGGATAAGTCGCAGAGACAGGTAGTTACCAAAGATGGCAGACTACCAAAAACCTTTTTTGAGATGACTGACAATATGGATTTGATTGACATTTGGAGAATAAAGAATCCCTTGGTCAGAGAGGGAACCTTCTTCTCTGAAGCCAAAATGACATGGACAAGAATTGACCAAATCTGGACTACTAGAGGACTGGCACCTAAGATTCGAAAAGTGGAAATTTGCCCTAAAACCTGCTCCGACCATAATGAATTGATTCAGGAATTTGGTCATGTGGCAGGATTTAAGTTGAACAAGTTAAAAACTAAGGTGCTTGAGAAAAAGTTAACACCGATTGAGAAAGAGAGGTTTCAGAAGGAGACAGGTTTAACACTGGTTAAGAAAGTAAAATACCTGGGGGTTAATATGACCGCTAAGAACTTAAACCTATTTAAAGACAATTATGAGAAATGTTGGTCAGATGTGAAAAAGGATCTAGAGATATGGTCAAACTTGAAGCTTTCCTTGTTAGGTCGAATTGCTGTTATAAAGATGAATGTATTGCCAAGAATGTTATTTTTGTTTCAATCATTGCAAATCTTGGACAAAATGGACTGTTTCAAGAAGTGGCAGAAAGACATTTCTAGATTTGTCTGGCAGGGCAAGAAGCCCAGAATAAAATTTAAAATATTAACTGATGCAAGGGACAGAGGTGGATTTGCCCTGCCAGACCTCAAACTTTATTATGAATCAGCAGCATTCTGCTGGTTGAAAGAATGGCTGCTTCTTGAGAACACAGACATTTTGGATTTAGAAGGTTTCAATAATGTTTTTGGGTGGCATGCATATTTGTGGTATGACAAGGTTAAAGCACATAAAGCATTTAAAAACCATATTGTTAGGAAAGCATTGTTAAATGTCTGGACAAGATATAAGGACTTACTTGAAAACAAAACCCCAAGGTGGTTGTTACCGATGGAAGCAAAGGCTCAGAAAAAGCTCAATATGGAGGCCAAATGGCCGAAATATTGGGAAATTTTGGAACAAGAAGGAGACAAGTTGAAATTGCAGAGTTTTGAGAAATTAAAAGACAAAGTGCGAGACTGGCTTCATTATTATCAGATAATGGAGGCATACAATTTGGATAAGAAAATTGGCTTCCAGGTGGAAAAATCAAAACTAGAAACAGAACTGTTAGAACCCAAAACTAAGATTTTGTCAAAGATGTATAACTTGCTGTTGAAATGGAATACTCAGGATGAAACGGTGAAATCTGCTATGATTAAATGGGCACAAGATGTTGGACATAATATTATGTTTGCTGACTGGGAACAGTTGTGGACTACAGGTATGAAATTTACGGCATGTAATGCCCTAAGAGAGAATATTATGAAAATGATATACAGGTGGTACATGACACCAGTCAAGCTTGCAAAAATCTATCATTTACCCGATAATAAATGTTGGAAATGTAAAGAAAACGAAGGTACATTCTTTCACCTCTGGTGGACGTGCCCAAGGATTAAGGCTTTCTGGGAGATGATCTATAATGAATTGAAAAAGGTATTTAAATATACCTTCTTGAAGAAACCAGAGGCCTTTCTCCTAGGCATAGTCGGCCAATTGGTGCCAAAGAAGGATAGAACTTTTTTTATGTATGCCACAACAGCAGCAAGAATACTTATTGCAAAGTATTGGAAGACACAAGATCTACCCACCTTGGAAGAATGGCAGATGAAGGTGATGGACTATATGGAATTGGCGGAAATGACTGGCAGAATCCGAGACCAGGGAGAAGAGTCGATGGAAGAAGATTGGGAAAAGTTTAAAGACTATTTACAGAAATATTGCAAAATTAATGAATGCTAGAATGATGTTGGATAGAAACTAAGTGGTCTTTAGCTGAAATGTTATAAGGGAATATGAAAAAATGGATTATTAATAGGTAAAAATTTAAAGTTACAATACTTTATGATTAACGATTAGGATATATAAAGAGGGGAGGGATTTGCTGAACTAACAAACTGAACTGGAATACAAAAAAGGGAGGCGTGAGGAGGTCTGGGAAATAAGCAAATGACGGATAAGTGATGGAAAGAATGAATTGTTTTTAACCATTTTTATTTTGTATTTTCCTTTTTTCTTTTTTTATCTTGTAATATTCTGAAAATCTTAATAAATATCTTATATAAAAAAAAGAGAGGCTGCAGAGAAAGGATGCTGATACTTCTACTGTGGAATAAACTGGTATGTTTTAGGCTGCTGCTGCTGCTGCAAGCCCCTCCACAAGTAGGCTCAGGTTGTATATATGTGTAAATTAGCCATATATCATAAAGACACTATAGCATCAA
The DNA here is from genome assembly GCF_964106645.2 of Podarcis pityusensis. Taxonomy (NCBI): domain Eukaryota; kingdom Metazoa; phylum Chordata; class Lepidosauria; order Squamata; family Lacertidae; genus Podarcis; species Podarcis pityusensis. The sequence goes on from NC_138027.1 coordinate 54,252,518, forward strand.
TTGTTTCTCATTCCCAAAGGAAACACAAACCCTGGTTAAGTGCCAAGACCCCTGAAATCTCATGCACCACTCAACTGAGATTGGGGTGACCTTTAACAATTTTGTGTTCTAGCAGAAGGAAGCTAAGACACTTGTGTTGTTATTCCCTCAGCTTAGCTCTTGACTTTCCAGTCGTACTTATTATTGCTTGGATAACAATCAAATTGATTGATAGCGAATCTAGGCAGTTCAAATTAGTTACAGCGGCTATCTAGCAGCCACAGCAACTCTACCTTATCAAATGCTTTCTGTTTGCTCACTCCACGTAATTTTAAAATTACTGTAACGGTTTAGCAAGGTGGGTGGAAACTTAATAGTTATTCAGTATAAGTTTGCCCAGCATACAGAAGGCTAGTATTAAGAATGGGGAATAACCCCTATATCCAAAAATTATAAATAAGGACTGCAATTTACTCTTTTCCTACACAGAAAATGTGATTTTCCTCTAAAGCACTTCTATTTACTGAAAAGGATTACTTACTTAAATCACCACCTGTACATGCAACAGAATATACACATGTGTACTCATTGTGCATAGCAATCAACACATTAGTTTCATATTTTTTCCTAGATGAGATTTTCAATTTGATCTTGCCTTATGACTTTCAGGAAATTAAATTAATTAATATGGGGTCATCATACAAGCTGTTGAGCAAGCTCTATAGCATGAAATGTAACTTTATGCTTTAGAGAGACATTGCAGACAGATGTTTAAGATTAGGACACCAAGCTGTAAAGTTCTGAGTAAGATCCAGATTCTATTCAGGTCAACATCTAGATCCCTAACAATTTCCAACAGCCCAAAATTGCAATAAGAGGCATCAGCTAAATAATGCGAGATGCTACATGTTTGGTCATGAATATCACAGTACAATTACAAAGCAAAACAAAACACTGTGTGACCTATTTCAACCTTATGGCCCTGATTCAAAAACCAGTGGTACCATTCTCATGGTTCTGAAGTCCACATGCAAAGACAGCCTATTTGTATACCAGGGTTTTCATAGTAAAAACAACAACATTTCCATACTTGAAAGGCTTCTAATTTTTTACTTCTGCATTTATTAATTACCTTTTTAGTCTCCCTGTATATGTGGCCTCCCCCTATGTATTTTATCTTCAAAACAACCCTGTAAGGTAACCCTGTGACTAGCCCCAAAGTCATCAAATGAGTTTCATGGCTGGGTTGAACCCATCTTTCCACAGTCCTAGTCCAACATTGTATACCACTACACCATACTAGCTCTACTAAATGGGCTGCAGGAGCACTTGCCATGATTACTTTCCATCCCTGCTAAGTGCCAGTGATAGCACTGTCAAGAATGTAACTCTGCAGCATTGCCCCACTGCACCGCCAATCCTGCTTCCGAGTAGACGTGCTTAGAATTGATCTTTCTCAGATGGAAAGAACTTTTTTTACAGGAGCTTTTCACTCCTTTCAGGATATTTCAGTCTCTGTTTCAGCCCTAGAGAGTATAAGCAAATCGGCTGAATTTAGGGGTGGGGGTGCTATCCCAGGATAATGGAAAAATATTGATATGTCCCTCTTATTCATATGTAACTGACAATACAATAAAACAGGACCTTCCATCATAAACCTCCTTGCCATATATTACTAACCTAGTAAATTGAGCATAATGAAAAATACGCATGAAATCTATAACTAATGTCTATCTTTGCATCTGGTTCTGTTCCAGTGAATGAAATCTTTATACGTTTTTACATACTCAAATAACATATAGCTGGGGGACAATGAATTTCTGAGCTTTGTAGCCTTTTTTGAGATGGGTGATTGACAGCTTCCCAGGTTAAAATATTTGTCTACAGTAGTTGCAAAGTATGTCTGCAATCACAGAGACCATGACTTGTCAAATTTTCTTTACAGTGTTATAGAGAGTAACCCATTAAAATGCAAATGGCTTCTGTCAGGATTTATTGATCCTGATGTCAGCTACCCCCTAAAATAATAAAATGGTTGATTTTTATGTTATCTTTGGACCGGAACAGATGAGGAGTGTTCAGAAATAATCACCTTCTAAACAATGCTGAATAATGACAAGGGATCTCAAGGTGTAAATTGCATTACACTTGCAGAATATCAATTTACCCCAATAACAAAAGTAAATATAAAAAAGGGAAATAATGAAAAAGATCACTGATGGAATGTGGGATTATTCTGTGGGGCGGGGCGTTGCCCTTGTTTTACATTTTTCACCTTTTGTCAACATTTCACTATCCATCTGAAGCTGGAACCAGTTAAACTATTTTTCTAAGTGTGACCTTGGTTGTATTTGAATATGAATACAGCTTTCATTTTAAAAATGTATATCCCGTCTTCTCCCAAACCGTGGCATCAATGCAGCCAGCAACAAATTCCAGACAGGTTAGCTAGGTGTACAGGAGGAAACAGGAAGAGATACGGGCACAGTGGCATAAGCAAGGGGCAAGGTCATGGTAGTATACTGGGAACAGGCAGGGGCAGACTAAGGAATAGTCTGTGAACTGTAGATGTGGCTGATCTGTTGTACAAAATTGTATAAACTGGTGTGCAGGTGGGAAACGAAAGTGATATAGCAACAGGAGAGTGTAGAGATAAGAAAGAAGACAATCCATAAAGCTAATTGGGGCCATTCAAGGTCCCCAGTTTTCTAAAGAGCTGGAGTGGCTCCCACAATGTCTGTGGTTCACTTCTGACTTATAACCCTAACAGCAACATCTCTGAAGAGCTGCCTTTGAACAGCTATCACATGTTTTAAAGTATTGGGCTGCAGTATAGCTCAAAGGAGCATATGTTGCCAAGTACGGCTCCTATCAAGTATACATTTAGAGAACAATCCTATACACAAGAAGCTGGCCTAAAGCAAGCCAGCATAAAGTTGTACCAGATCCAAGCCCTATTCAGGAGCAAGGCCCAAGCCTATCAGAGGGAAACAAGCCTTTAAAACAGGCATCCCCAAACTCAGCCCTCCAGATGTTTTGGGACTACAACTCCCATCATCCCTAGTTAACAGGACCAGGGGTCAGGGATTATGGGAATTGTAGTCCCAAAACATCTGGAGGGCTGAGTTTGGGGGTGCCTGCTTTAAAACTTACACTGCCATTTTCCCCAGGCCATGTGAATGAGCTGAACAGAGTTAAGATTGTCCCCTCTGCCCAGTCCTTCCGAACCACGCCCCCAGAATACCTCTTTTGGGGGACTTATACTGACTTCAGTTTAGCGAGCTGCAGCTCACCTGACTGAGCCCTGACTGGCATATCTTCAGCCAAGCCAGCGTTGGGGTCTTAACACAGGCTGAGCCCAGCTGAACCAGGCTCATTCATTCATTCAGAGATTTGCTGCATCCTAAAGTGCTCACCCAGGCAAATCTTGCCATAGGATTGCCCCCATAATCATTCACGCTATCTAGTGATAACTAACCATCTAAGAGAAATAAACACTGTAATGTCAAAGTGCCTTTAGTCTGTCTTGTCAAAGAGCCCATTGAGGTCTAACTCCGTTCTCTGTATTATTAATCTTAATTCTTATTCACAGCGTAGACATAATGGATCTTTCAAATGAAGGCTTTGAATGACTATTAAAACAGTATGTCTTTGTGTACAGAATGTAAAAATAAACTGCATCGTATATATATTTAGCATATATCTCAGAAGGTCATGATACACATTTTGAACTTACTATGGAAATCAGACATAGAGACAACACTGAGTTCAGACGCAGGCAATAACTCTGATTCTGTCAAACAATATATGATGTAATTATATTCATGATCTGATGCTGTGTATATATTTATGACATTAAAAGGAGCAATAGACTTTTTTTTTAAAAGGCATTCACATTCCTAAGAAGCAACCATGAAAATGCTACATTCTATTCCAAATATTTTATTTAGGCTTCAATGCCCTCTTTGATACCCAATTTGGCATGTTTAATTGTCCACAGTGCATTATTAAATAGTTTAAAGCCTAGGGAAAAGTGAGTCTGTAAATTTTGGGTTCTCTCAGTTTCTCATTTTTCCAATCTCAAGTTCAGTTCTCCACATTGCCACATCAATTTACTTTAAAAAAAAAAGTCCTCATGGGAGTTCAGCATTTTAGCGCAAATTTCTCCTAATATACACATATTTATATGTAGTTCTGCCTGTTGTACACATTTTTAAAAGAAATTTCCCCAATATAATACATTTTTCTATGTTATTCTCACTAATATATACTTTTTAAGCACACTATGCATTTCTATACACATTACATGGCTGCAGAATTGCATATTGTTACAGGAAGTGCAAATTAGGTAGGTTCATCTTTAAATATGAACTGAATCAATTTTATCCCCATACTAAGATGTTATAGAATATATTGGGGAAAACAGATACAGTGGTACCTCGGGTTACAGACGCTTCAGGTTACATACGCTTCAGGTTACAGACTCCGCTAACCCAGAAATAGTACCTCAGGTTAAGAACTTTGCTTCAGGATGAGAACAGAAATCGTGCTCCGGCGGCACGGCAGCAGCAGGAGGCCACATTAGCTAAAGTGGTGCTTCAGATTAAGAACAGTTTCAGGTTAAGAACGGACCTCCAGAATGAATTAAGTACTTAACCTGAGGTACCACTGTATATGCCCCTGCCTTAAACCTCGTATGTGATGATGGACAATTTATACATATTTGGACCTCATTTGAGCAAATTCTTTGTTCTGTTGGAGTTCTTAAATAATACAGGCATGGTTCCCAACTTGAATTTCACTTGCATTGAATGCTGATTCTCACACTGTTGCTAATTCTAAACTGTTATATATAGGAACAAAGGAATCAGCTTTAAACCACATAGTTCAGTATTGTCTACTGACTGCCAGCAGCTCTCCAGGGTTTCAGATTGGGACATTCCTAGCACTAGTCTGAAAAATATATCTCCCTGCGCTCCATAAGAGATTAAGGGCTGGCTTGATTTTGAATAGGACACTCTGCTCAGCCATTTCTACCTCGGAAGGAAGCAGATATTATACTCCATTCCCAAAAACAACATCTCTGTCAAGCAGCCCAGGGGAAAGAGCAATAAACTGCTGGATCTCCCAGTACTAACTTATTATTGAACTATCAAGTGCAGCCCATTTTACAGTAGGGGCATTTTTTACATTGAGCTATAACTATAGAAGGGACGCGGCGTTTCCATGCGCTGCTCTGGTTCACCAGAAGTGGCTTAGTCATGCTGGCCACATGACCCGGAAGCTGTATGCCGGCTCCCTCGGCCAATAGAGCGAGAGGAGCGCCGCAACCCCAGAGTCGGTCACAACTGGACCTAATGGTCAGGGGTCCCTTTACCTTTACCTTTATAACTATAGAAAGTAGATGGATAATAGAAGTTATGGATGCTATTAGAGAACGTTTGCCATGCTGTCCAACACTGCCTGGCATGTTCCTGGCATGATAAACTCATTGCTTAGAAATCATACTGATTTCAACAGGAATCGTTTCTACCTAATGATTATGGCCCCATCTGCACTGTTATATTTTAAAGAGGCACCATACCACTTTAAACTGTCAAGGCCACTATTCCCTTCACAGAGCTAAAATTCTCAGAGTGCTTATCAATTTCTCTTCCTAGGGAACTCTGGGAATTGTAGCTCTGTGAGGGGGAAAGGGCTCACTTAACAAGCTGCATTTCCCAGGATGCTTTTGGGGAAGCCACGACTATTTAAAGCAGTATGGTGCTGGTTTAAATGTATAGGCCTTACTGTGGATGCAAGCGATTACTATTTTTACACATAGAATGGAGGAGAACACAAAATATCTATGGAAGATCAGCCTTGTTAATCCCTGTTTTGTGGAAGAATATTTGGCTTTTTTATCCTCCTTCCTCCCTTAATTTTTTACAGCATCCTAGAGACAGACCAACTATGTCAGAGAAGCTGATTGGTTTAGGTTACCATCTATCCCATGCAGAGTAGCAAGTGATATTTTTTAATGTATGACAGGTTACATTCTTTCATAATGCTACAGTAATTGAATACACATGAAACTCCGGTGCACTGTGTGACCTTGAAGTGTGCCACACACATGGGAGCAGAAAAGTTCAATTAACGTGTCACCGCTACTAATAATGGCTATTAGTGAGAACCACCAGCCAGTTGCCACACAAAAGGAAACAGTAATCCCAGTATTTAGACAGATAATAGCATGCAGTAAACACCATGGAACCATTGTTTACGTGAGACTGTTCTAGATCAAGAGCTAAAATGTGCTCCCTTAGGAAGTCGTGTGTTTTTTTAAATTTATTAAATGACTGCATACAATTCTCTCTCTCTCTCTCTCTCTCTCTCTCTCTCTTCTTTTTGAATTGTTGAATCATAAATGGCCTAGACAGGGCTCATGGTACGTGTGTGTGTGTGTGTGTGTGTGTGTGTGTGAGAGAGAGAGAGAGAGAGAGAGAGAGAGAGAGAGAGAGAGAGAGGGAGAGAGAGATTTTATTTACATTCTTTGTACTCAGGCTACCACGAATGAATGTGTACCATTTGTATTTTTGTATGATTTGTTAATAGGATCACATATTTGTAAAATTTTAAGAAAATGAAAGAAACAGGGAAAGAAGAAAAGAAAAGTTTCCACTCCAATTCCAAAGGAACACTGAGAGTACCTTATACTGATTCAGACTATTGGCCCATCCAGCCCCAATTGCTGACACTGACAGGCAGCTGCTTTCCCTTTCAGGAAAGTGTCTCTTCCAGCCCTACCTGGAGACACTGGCAACTGGACCTGAGACCAGTCAGATAAGAAGCAAGGGTCAAGGGATTGGTGGTCAACTGCACTTCTTCAAGCAACTTGTCCACAATCCTCAGGCTCCAATAACTGAGACAAATCCAGTACAGATGGAACAGACAGTACTCTGGACACCCCACACTGGACTTGCTCTAACTTGTAGCAGCCAACTCTGAAGCTGAGTGATTTTGTCCCTAAAGTGCCTCACCAAGTTATGACAGCAGGCCACTTGGAAAAGCTGTGCTTGACAGCTACTTGCAGACACAGTGGTGGTGGTGGTGAAATAAGTTTTCTCTGCCACCGCTACCACATTCAGACTGAGAATTACACCATCTCCCCACTGTGTTTCATCGCACACAGGCCACTGGAATACCAATGTGACCTATGTACTCCACAGCAACAGTGAAGGCATTCAGGAGGTGTTGTGTCAATGGCTCTGAGCATTTCCCCTTTCCTCAATGAGACAAGGCCCTCAATATGAGCACCAACCGTGTCAGTCAGCAAATTCCCCAGAGCATTCATGAATCCATCAGAGTCTATCAGTCTCTGAGGGCAGACCATCTCAACGAGTCCCCCACCCCCAAATGGAGTAGCTACATTCAGCCCAAACCTCACCAATGGACTCACAGCAAGCCCCAAACACACACGTCAATGGAGTACTACCAATCCACCCTGTTGCAAAGACCAGGTCTAGGAACTGCCCTGCCACATGTGTTGAACCACTGATATACTGAAACAGCCCCATGGTTGCCCATAGAGACCATGAACCACCAAGCTGGCCTGTTTGAGGCAGCTTCAGCATGGATATTGAAGTCCTGCAACACCACCAGGAAATGGCTCCAACAAAGCATCCAAAATTACGCCTGGAAGTTTGGTTAGGGAGGTTGTAGCACAACAGTGTGAAGGGTACATTAACAACATCCCAATCTCTTCCTCTGGCATTTATCAACAAAAACAGGCCACAGGGCAGCTGTCTGGCACCCCCAGATTCTGAAATACAGCAAGCAAAGCAGAGGGGGCAAGGGCTTTGAGGGAACTAGCTCTTCTTCTCCCTCCCCTCTATACCTTCTCCCTCTTCCACATCACCCTCTACCTACTATCATAGGGATGGCAACCTCACTCCCATCCCATCTACCCCCCCCCCCATTGACCCAAGGGTATACATAATTTCTCTGCTCCACTTCTAGTAAACTACAAACATACAGCAGAGGATAGCATCAAGGGGCATTAGCTAGGCGACACAAAATAAAAATATCAGACATGACACACCCCAGATTTTCTAAGGTGTTTTACAATGTGCTTTGGATACAGACATTGAAAACATTTAATCAGGATGTTAGGGCAACCTCTAAGAGGGTGTTCCAAGGCTGACATGCATTTAATTCTTTATTAATGCTCTTGAAAACATGGCAAATCAAGCTATGATCATGTATCAACAACAGTTTAAATCCATCATTTCTAAATCATGAATAAAGAAGTCATGAAGTTTGCCTTTATTTAAATGACTTCCAGAGTTCCTATGACAACCATTGTATAAAGCCTCATGACGGCCATAAATTGAGAAAGAAAGTTTGTATTAAAACTTCTATATTCCTTAAAGATCTATTATTCATTCCCACTAGATTAGTCACAGTGTGCATTCAAGGTAAGAGTAAAAGAAACAAAAATAAAAAAAGCTTGCTTAAGTCACTGAACAGCACTTAGAAGAATACTTACATTGACTTTCAAAGTGTTCAAAGGTTTTCAGACAAATGGAACAAAAATACTCTAGTGTGTGCTTTTTCAAAGTAGGTTTTTCCTATTTCTTCAGCCTAGAAATTTCCTCCCTATGATTAATATATTGCCTCCCCTTCTCCCAAGAAAGGTTTTCACCTTTTAAACTATCTACTCCCGCTAAAATGTGTGTGTGCAGCATTGCATTCTGAACAAGCCAGGGCTAATGTTTGCTCATGATAATTATTATTAATGTCCCATTTTGTAATGCTTTCAGAATATTCATCACGTACCAGGTCTAACCGAAACAATCAAGTTTGGCCCAAGCAAAATAGTATGAGTTTGATTTCAGTGCTGAAATATAAAACTAGAATCAATTGATGGATTTTGGCCTGAGAATGTAGCACTGAATATGTATGCTATTTGCACATAAGCTGGTGCTGGGGTGTTTTAAGTCATACTTTTGAATTAATTCATCAATGCTGACAACTGTTCTGGCGTGACTACATGGGTATCACACTCCATATAGAAATGCAAATAAACTGATTAGTCCATGGTAAAGGTTCCCTTTATTTAACAACTAGCATTTTCTGGCCTCTGGCTTTAATAGTCTCCAACAAATATAAAAAAATGTTACATGTCTTGAGTGAGTGAGCACCCAGGCTTCATGTGGCAAAGCAGCATGCCAGGAGAATATTTCTCATCTCTGCTCCCCACAGCTTCTCAAGTAAAGGGTGGCTTTTACAAACTAGTCATACTGGCCATTTGAAAATTATCTTGCAGGCTGAATTTTATCGACACAGCAAAGAGTTCCACAATGGCATACATAGCTGAGTGCAACTAAGGCTGTGTACATGCTCCCAATTACTCGTCGTCCAGGGCATTCCCGCGGCCGATTTGGAAAGTTGTGTACACACAACATTAGCCACCATCCATATCTATCCTGCATCTGCCCTGTTGTTTCTTGTGAAATACTGTGTTTCAATGCATTTCCCCACAAACCATCTTTGATCCAAATTGAGCAAAAGAATGACCTGGCTGTGTTTTAAGCTAGTAATGTGCATATAGCTTAAAAATCTACGCAACAGTAAATCCACAGACTGTGACCCTCAAAGGCCCTTTGTTTGACCTTGGCCCCATCAAATTACTCACTGTGTATGGTTGCCACTGTACAGGTAGTGAGTCTTCTGTATTTTAGTAGGACTCCTGCGGATATAATTGCATTATTGCTCAAAGCGAGTTAGGGGAGAGGAAGATTCAAAAAGTCACTTAGTTTAGAGGAAAAATAAAGATCGCTGTAAAGAAGTATCCAGCATGATTCACCACACTCAGGGTTGGAAATATCCAGACTGTGGGCCTAATGAAGCCTCCCCATTTTGCTCAAAAGACCACTCTGGCCAAGCCATCTACCCTTCAACTCATGTCATATATAGCATCAGGTGAGTGGCAGCATGGCAGATCAGATGTGATTGGGCCAAAGCAGGTTTGCAGACACTGCTGATCAGCTGTCACGACTTGCAAAGCACTGTGCTCAAGAGTATATAGTATAGTGACCATACTGTGACTAACACACAGCATTAATATCGATAGACATATATCATCATCATCATCATTTGCTTACATTGTATCCCCACTTTCCACCAAATAGCACTCATTACACCTATTGGCAACGATGCAAATAAAATAAAACCACAATATAATTCAAGAAAACAACAACAAAGAAGCTGATCATCAATACAATCAAACAAATAAATAATCGTTTAAAACCAAACTAACTCACACAAAATTACCTGTGTCAGTTTATGGGCCAAAGGCCTGTTTAAATAAAAATCTATTTAGCGGCCAGCAGAAGGTAATCAAAGATAGTGCTAGCCAAGCCTCGCTTGGCAAGCAGTTCTAAAGCCTTGTATTACATATTTAAATGACAACACTAAACAGGTTGACATCCACAATCACAGCCCCAAAACAAGTACAAGCCAGACAGTACAGACAGGTTAGCAGTGTGGGAATGAAACTTTACGTTTAGGGTACTACTAGGGGAGTACCCCACAACTGCAAATCTGTGCTTTGGTTTAATATCAGCCTTCTGTCTGTGTGCAGCAGATCTTTGATGTGTCAAATGTATATGTGAATTGTATCTGCTTATATTGCTTTTTTCTTACGTGAGACAAGATATGTTGAACTTTTTAACCACCCATGAGCCTGTATGAGAAGAAAGGGTCCTGGGGATAAAGTAGACGTATAAAAACACCGATGACATTGCTTTGGGTTCTGTGACGTGAGTATTTTTAAACATTGACTTGTTTTAGGGGGGCAGCTGCCCCCCAGCCCCCTATGGGGTAATGATCTTTCTTTTGCATAGTGTAAGCTTTCGTGTCAGCTTCACATGGCTAGATGTCTTTGAGACAAAATGCATTGCTCTGAAATGGCACTCCAACCAGGGCCGTCTTTAGCAGATGCAGCACCGGGGTGCAAATATCCGTCCAGTGCCCCCAAATTACCACGGATAGTGGGGGGGCATGAAACTGCGCACTGCCAGCCATTGGGGGGGGGCAACTCTCCCTCATGCCACTGCAGGAGAGGAATCCCTGCAGAGGTTTGGGAGGGAAGCTGTGCCCTGCCAACCGTATGGCTGGCAGGTATGCAGCTACCCTCCCAAGCCTCCACGGGAGGAGAGCGCAGATTCCCTCCCAAGTCTCTGCAGGATGAGAGCAATCCCTGCAGAGGCTTGGGAGGGAAGCTTCGTGCCCACCATCCATATAGTTGGTGGGGTGCAGCTTCCATCCTAAGCCTCTTCAGGGATCGCTTTCCTCCTCCACGGAGGCTTGAGAGGCAAGCTGCACGCCCACCAGACATATGGTTGGTGGGGCACAACTGGAGGGCATGCAGGGAAAGGGGAGGCCGCCGGCAAAGCCGCATAGCTCCCCCACTCGCTGGGGTGCCCCTGAGAGGCTGGCACCCTGGCGCGACACACCACTAAGCCCTATGGAAAAGATGGCTCTGACTACAACTTCTGTCGCATGCAAAAGGCCATTGCTCCCTCTCGTTGTCTTCTTCTGACATTTCTCTTCACCTGGCTGGAAAGTGCTGCAGATTCAGGTCTGCTGAAGCCCATAGAGATCGGTGAAGGCAGACACACCTGCCTCTGTATATGACTGGGCTGTTATATCCACCGTAGGTGAAGCAAGGTTAGTCAAACATCACACAGTTTTATGGAGTTCCTTATTATCCCAGTGTAATAAAAGTGAGATAAAAAGTAGTCAATTAATGCTACACTTCCAACTCCATCCCAATTCTGTTCAGAGATAGGTTGCCCCAGTAGGAAGGAAGAATGGTTTGCTTACCTGAAACTGATTGGCAATTTCCTGAGCATTATTGAGGTCGCACCTGTTGTCTCAGCCCCAGGAGTCACGACCTGATATTGGCCAAAGGAAGAGTTGGCGGGGAGGGCAAAGCTTGCCAGATTTGAACTGTAATCTACCTATGAAGTATGGATTTCAAATTAGTTACATGTGTGAAGGATTTCCCCAGAGACTCATGCAAAGAGTCAGCCCTCTATTTTTCTCTTTCACTCACTGAGGCCACATTAAACAAACTAGCATATAGTTGTGGATAGATTTCTTGCTCTCCTAAATGCATTGGTGCCTCTGAGGCTTGATTGGAGGCAAAGAAATAGACTTTCCAAAAAAGAAAAAAACATTGCTTCCAACTACATTTAAAGTTTGCTTATAAAAAGATTTTCTCTCAATGCTGGAAAGCATAAATTGTGGCGTCCTAGGACTGCAGGGAAGTAAGCAGTCAGTTGGGAGCCTTCTGCTGTTATCATTATGTTCCGTGATTTATGTGCGCTTTTAATCAAATTAGTGCAAATGAATGCATTGTGCATGACTTTCATGTGTAGCTAATCTTGTTTGCCAAAAGGTACTTTTTATTTTTAAAAGTTAATTTCATTTATAAAAACAAATACAGAACAGTTATTGTCCAAAAAATTTCACAAGGAAATAGGAAGTTGCATGCTGCCATCTCTTGCATCCCTGTGTTAGTCCTCATTATATGCTGGTAGCAGAACATGCCAGGAATGTCCACACCATCCTATAATGTGTGTCTCTTGATATCACAAATGTGGTGCAGCACAAAAAACGCTGGGACCATGTCATCACCTTTTTCTCCACTGCTACTGGCTGGGAAGCACCTTGACCTGGCCTTGAATCTGCCAAAGGCCCACTCAAGGCAACTGTGGCATTTTGAGAGTCCTGTTGCCTACCTGTGACCAAGGTGGCCTCCACATGGTTTCATGAGCTGCTTCTGCAGAGGGCAGGCACCATCTGCCAGTGTTGGCAGTGGAATCTGCACACCATTGGGTTCCCTGGAACAAAACTGCTTCTACAGGGTTACAGAACATATGCACATCATGGTTTCTTCTCCAACCTACTTCAGTCAAGAAATAACTTGCTCTGGGCAGCTTTCCTTAAAATATAATGGAATCAGAATGATTTGTTGACAAACACATCTGATGCCAACACAGTGAAGGAATCCCAACTTCCCCCAAACCATTCATGATCTGTAAAGGATAAGGTGGTCCAAGCCGTAAGCTGTCCACAGCATTGCAACCTTCCGGTTTGAAAACAAATCTTTCAGCCTCATCGCTAGCAGCTGGTTTAGCACAAATGCTCTCAGTGAAATCTCTGGTGCTGTCCATCTGGGTCGGGTTTTTTTCTTCCTTCCTGCTTCCTCGTCGCAACCCGAAACGCACGAAGTCCTGCGATGGAAATACTGACGCAATAATTGGAAAGTTAAGTCGAGCGGCGTTTAGTTGATCTCAGCGGCCCCTTTCCTTTCCAGAAAGTCTGCGTGCCATCTCCTACTAATTCTGAGGGAAATGCTTTTCTAAAAAACAAAAACAAAAAACAGCTTCGATCCAGGATTGTGGGCTCGGAATAACTGGTCGGACGACAAAAGGGCACAATTCAGCCACAGCTAAGCCCTACGGCAGCCTGATCCCACGCAGTCTCCCTCGTCCGCTAGACTGACTTCCAAGTCAATGGGAGAAATAGGAGCGTGGTCTTGATTCCCCTATTGAATTCAGTGGAGGGGAAGATGCGCACATTTTTCAAGCTTGTATTTTTAAAATCAAAGTGGCTCAAAAAGTGGTCGATTGACGCAGCCATACATTGAAAGCACATCGCCACACGCACACACCCAAGAATCCCGGGAACTGTAACTCACCCTCAAAATGCTCTAATTCCCTTAAACTACATTTCCCGGAATTATTTGACGGGGTGGGAGGGATGTGTGTATATATTATAGGCGCAAAGCAACCCCAAAGGGCACTTTTGCGACCAGTGCCTGAGTTTCTAGGTTAGCTTCGCTTTCCACAATCGCTTTGGTGTCTTGAAGGAGATCCTTGGTTTTTTTCCTCATCGCAGAAAGCTGGAAAGGAATCCTGACCTGAAGTCGGGATGTGGCTGAAGATCCAGGAAAAGGGAGAAGCTGGGGAGCAGATGGGGGGGGCGAGGCAAGGGGCGCAGAAAAGGGGATGGTATAAAGAGCGTTTTCAGAATGGAAAGGGAGTACAAAAGCCGGTTCCTTAAGCCTTGTAAACCGGCCTCTCCTTGTTTGTGCAGGCTTTGCCCAAACATTGTTTCTGTTACATGGAGACATGGGTTCCCAAGCGAAAGAAAAGCCAGGAGTCGAGGAAAAGTAAACAAGCTCCGGCTCCCCGGACTTTGAAAGTCTTCGCGTTTCTTCGCAGAAAACTATTGGGCCGGCTTTTTCCTTCTATTAACGTGTTAATGTGAAGGTCAGATCTTAGCTTACCCGGGTCAGGAGAGCTGGCAGGCATCTGGGGCTCACGCTTCCACCGCCCCTTGATATTGTCGCGCTGCGGCGGGAGTCAGTTTTCCCGGGGGGGGGGGCGGGGGTGGAGATAATAAATAGGCAGCAGCTCCAAAGCAAAATTGCCATCTCGGGTCACCGTCCCAGCAGGCTCCCTTGGGGTGGGGGACATCGCAACCCCCACCGAAGGTCCCGATTCTCTGCCTAGTTATTAGAGAAAGCGAAATGTTCCTGAGAGATGGCTTCATTCAAGTCAGCGGAGTTCGCGGCCTTTGGCCTGGAATAGCCACAAATAAAGGGGCGAGTTTCAAAGCACCCCCATGGGCTTTTAATGCCCGCTCCTGCTCCGGTTTGCTCAGAAGTCAGCCTCCCTGAGTTCAATGGGACGTTCCCAAGGAGGATCGCTTAGGGACGGTGCCATTTCAACCCATTGTATGTTTACTCGGAAGTAAGCCCATTGGGGCCGCCTCCAAGTTAAGTGCGAGGGACAAGAGGCTCTTAAGGGTAGTTGTGTACCTGGAAATAGGTGCCACTAAAATGTAGGGGACTGAAATCAGAACACATAGGATCATTCAAAGCTGCTTGAAAGTGAGCCTCGTGGATTCCAGTGCATACTGTAAAACTGAGAGCACCATCGTTAGCACAAATTTACCCAAGTTTCCTTGCATTCAGCGCTGCTTAGACTTTTAAGTAAACCTGTAAGAGATCGCAGCTTCGGACCCGCTGAAATCACCCCCAGCCAACTTGAATAAAATATTGGGGGAGGGGACCAAGTAAGCCGCGCATAATCGATCACAAGACGGTGGGCGCGCGCACCATTTGAATAGGAATCCCAACAATTTTGGGGGGTGGCAGCCCCCTCAAATATTTTATTGGGGAGGAAGCGAAGGGATCTCGGCCCCTAGGAGTTGGCTCCTATGCTCCCGGCCCTTTAGCCATTGCAGCAAACACGCTCCAAGCAGTTATGTTAAGGACCCAAGAGCAATAGGAAAACTGTACTTCTAGAGAGTCAAGCACATTGAACTCAATGGGATTTATTTCTCAGGCGACATCTTTAGTTAGGATTCTCACCAAACGCACCTCCATCCTAAAGGCAAATAGGACTCTTATTGCATCTTCCAAATAATTCATGTCAACAGGACTTACTACTACGATGACCTTCCCTGCCGTTTGCGCCTCCCTGACTTGGAAGGAAATCCCTTGAAAGCAAACGTTTCCAGGGCATTTCGCGCTACGGATCAAATGTACAGGGTCCGACTGTGTAAGGCAGGAAAGAACAAACTCCTCCGTTTGGGACGTCGGAGCAAGGATCTCCAAGTCCGCTCGCAATTGACAAATTGCGAAGAAATGGGCAGAGTTTTGTTCCCTGATTCCGGCGCAGCTGCTTCTCTACTCCGGCTCCCCAATCTCTAATAATTATTATCAAGTGGCGTTTATTTATTATATGATATATGGTGTCCCCGGTTTGGACAGAGAGAATGCTTTATGGTACATCAGCTCGTGTTCCATTTTATAGAATTTGGGGACAGGATTTTATTACCCACCCACCCAAAAAGGAAAGCAAGCCCCGGCTGTAAACACACCGAAGGAGAGCTGACTTTGGTGCGAGATTCAGAGCGTAAAGTTATGTTTTCTATCCTTTCCACGCGATGCCCCTTTATCCCCTCTCCCCAGGAAAAGGAATGTCTTTTTTTTTTAAGGGGGGTGGCTTTTAAGTCCAGCGAAGCAGGATGGGGACAGGAGGCACCAGCCTTTGGAAATGAGCTTCATCAGGAAAGGAGAAGGTGAAATATACCCTGCTAAGAAAAGCGCACAGGGACCGGCTTTGTTACGGCCGGAGACAGCCGCCCGCGTCTGCTAAAGAGATCAGGGTCCTCGTCTAGATGGGGAAGGAGGCGATCCGACTAAGGGAAGGAAGCGAGGGAAGCAGCTGCTGTAAAATGGCGGCGAGGTCTGGGCGCATTTACGCGGAGCCCGCCGCGAATCTTTTCCGCGGGCCGCTAGATGCGCTTCTGGAGGGCCGGCGCTTTGGCAGCTTCCGCCGCTGGTGCGCCACCGCCTGGGGTTTGCAGCAGGCAGGATGGAACGACAGGGGGGCGGTGAGGTGAGAGGGTCTCCCCCCCAACAGGAAATGGACCTTTACTTTCCCAGTTAATTAGTAGTTAGCTAACTTCGGCTGACGAAATGGAAGAAAAGGGCCGGTTGGAGAGGAATGGAAGAGCTTTGAGTAGGGAGACTTACTTTGGAGTAAACGCGGGCGGGGTTCGGGCTGAGCCGGCGCTTTGTTAGGATCGGATTGTGTCCACAATTTCTCTGCAGAGCCGCCTTTCCGCAAAACCGTTCTCCAGGCGGCCTACAACAAGAACAACTAACAATCTCTTTAACGGCCTCGATTCTCCCAGAGAACATCTCACTGAATCCAGCCCGAATTCTCGGGATTGGGGTAGTAGGAACCGATGTCGGAATGTCTCCATTTGCCATGTTGTTGGCAAGGCAGCCCAAAACCTACCTAAACCGTCTGCGCCGTTTCTGCCTGATTTAGGCGCTTACATCTCCCCAGAATGAACAGGCGCGCGCTCACCTCCCCAACCCTCGTTGTTTGACACCAAGAATAGTATTTGTATTAACTCGCCGATTAAAAGGGGTTTCTGCCTTCGATTTGACAAAGCGATAGACAAAGGGGTAGAGTTAGGTTAATACCATTTATCTTCGCTTAGTGGCCAAACCTGCAAGCGAAGCGAATCAGAAGCGGACCCCGGGTTGCTCGATCGAGGAAGAAGCAAGTGGCCCGGATTCCAGCGATCCCGGCTCAAATCCCTGCTGTCGTGGGAAGCCAAAGGCGTGACAGCAGTTTTGCATTTATTTTAAAATGCAAGCAAATGTAGGGTAAGTGACTTCAGACGATTCTTTCTGCACGGGGATGTGGAAAAGATCCGTCAGATAAGAATTGTGAAAAGCATATGCGCCATGAAAACTTCTGCAATAGTAATATTCTGACGCATCACTACCAAAATACTCTGCTTCTGGGGATTCAGGATTGGGTAGACTCCATTTTCCGCCTTTCCCCGCTTACCTTGTTTTCAACCTGACCCTGTGCTCCTTGGGTAACTCTTACAAGTCTACCCATAACCCAGTTAAGGACACCCTCCCCCTTTAAAAACAAAACACAAAACAAAACAAAACAATAGTCTCTCATTTGCTTCGAGGGCACGAAGTGAGTCTAAATCGGAGCGCTCTGGTTTGGCTGGTCAGGCCAGTCAAGCAGGAACCGTCGTTAATACCAAACTGTCGCTGTTTATTTTAGAAGAAGCTGATCTTTTATTACCGGGCCATTTAATTTATTTCTGTTTATCGTCCTAGGTAGCGATCTTGGACAAAAGCAGCCCCTTTCGGGCTGGGGTTATGCTTAGAAGGGGGTCTCTTTGGGAGGGTCTGTTAATCTGTGACCCCCTCAGGAAATGTGGTGGTGGTGTTATTTTGCAGGACTCCAAACCGGGTGTAAGAGAAGCGCTTTCGACGCCTTACTGAACCAGGACTGTTCAGGAGTTCTCTCTCTGGCCCTCGCAAGTCACAGTTTAAAAGAGCCAGCTCTGATTATGCTAAACCTATTTAAGGAATACTTAATACAGAATGCGTCGTTTGTCAAACTCTTTCCTAAGAGCAAAGTACCGCTGTCCCGCTATTCGTGTCCTGTTCAGCCGAGTTAGTCGGTTTTCCAAGTCGACTGAACAGGCAGTCTCACCACCGCGAAGTTGAAAGTTACAGACATAGAAAATACGTTTTTCGTGTCGTGGTGGGTGCAGCAAAATCAGACACTCTTAAGAGAGAGAAAGCCTAATGTGTGGAACCGCCTGAGAACTTTTGCCAACGATCTGGAGCCGGCTTGGTTTCCAACTCATGGAGCACATTTTTGCAGAAAACTGGGACAAAGCGGTTTAAACCCAAATGTTCCATCCCGGCTAGTTCAGGAACAGATCTGTGATCCTGCCTGTGTCTACTCTGTTTCCACATACACAGAAGCAGCACTTCTGTCTCCAGAGAGCGAAGCCCAAGCCTTAGCCATCCAGATTGTATTCTGTGGCTTTGAGGGATAGTCAATAGCACAAGCGCAAAGGGGTTTACTTTAGGTGGAAGCAAGGTTCCTTGATTCCTGCGGAAGTCAACCGCCAACCAACTAAGTGATTTCAGAGAGTGGTTTAAGCGCAGCAACGCGCGCGCACATTCATTTTCTTCCCAACTGCTGAGAGCAATTGTTTGGTAGGTCTGCACCACCCGGGATCCTAAACCCTCTAAATGGAGAATAAAGCCGGTTTAGTGCCATGTCATTAACTGTCACAAAAGCGCGACGTGTCACTCATTGTATGTGTGTTGGAGGGGGGAGGGATGTCTAGTCTCGTAGTCGTTGATCTTATGTAATTTTGTGAGGAATAAAGTCCTACTACTGTCAATAATACCAGCCTAGAGAAAGCAGTTAGGCTGCCTCAGCTCCTCGCATCCTAAGCAAGGAAATATATTAACAGCGCAACCCTACACGTGTCTACTCGGAAATAAACCTTGCTAAAGTCATCGGAGCTCGTAGGCTGCCATACTAACCCTCCCAAGTACCTGGGAGTAAAACCACTGGATTCAATAGGGCTTACTTCTGAGTAGGTTAGGATTGAACTGCGAATCACCTATTTGAAAGTGTTATTAAATGCGCCTCATGTTCCGTAATATTCAAAAGAATTAAATAAGTGGCCCATAATGGATTAAATTGCTGGTGTTAATACGGTGTTTGCAATCTGTTGACCTGAGAAATGCGCGGCTACCAATGGTTCCTTCTGCCATGCAGGCGCTGCTTCCAAATCTAAAGGATGGTGTTAAGGCTTTTAAAAGCGTTTCCATCCTCTTCCCAGGGAGCAGGGAGCGTCTTTAAGCCCCATCCCTGCCTACTAGATGTACCAGGAAGTCTGGTCCATTTCAATAGGCCTGCCTTCCAAGCGCAGGTGAGACCGCGGCCCAGGCTGAGGAGGAATTGCCTCGACCGGTGCCCTAAAAGCCTTTCTTGTGCCATTCTCGCAACGGAGCCCTTCGCAGAGGCCGGGTGTGGACACAGAGCAGCTTTGCTGGGGAACTGACCCCTCCGAGCCCTGAAAGTCAAAAAGACGCAGCAGGGTTGGGAAGACAATCGGATTTCCCTATGAGAGGCGTTTCAGATGCGAGCAGAGCCGCGCTTCCTCGGAAGTAAGCGTCATGGGGTTCACTTGCAATAAAACTTGCTTAGGGCTGACAGAGTGTGTGCCTTGTGTGAGGGAGGGAGGGAGCGGGGAGCTTCGCAGGATGTAGATTTCCATCCGATTCCTCTGCAGACTTCAGAAAACACCTCGGAATCCTCCTCGCTAAGGTCAGTGTGCGAGGCATGAATTCACAAAGCAGATGCATTGTCAGAGGACTCGGGCAAAGCAGCAGCAGCAGCAGCAGCGAGCTGATGGGAAGGAACCCAGAGCCGCAAACCACAGTCCTGCTTACGCCAGGACAGTCCCGTCGAATTTAATCGGACTACTCAACAGCATACATATACTGTGTTACTTACACTGCTATTTAGACCGTTTCTGCGCGTCTAAAAACGCCTAAGAAGATACTCCATGTTGAATAGAGATTAAACGGATGCATGCTTGCTCAGATGTAAGTTCCGTGGGGCTAACTACTCCCTGTCTGTCCGTCTCTCGATGTGGAAGTAGGCAGATTCGGGCGCAGGTACCTCCCTTCTCCGGAGCATCTTCGCTTGGAAAGAAGGCGCCCGCTCAAGATCTATTGAATTCAGAGAAACTTGCTTCTAGGCAAGCATGCATAGGATCGAGCTGCACGCATTAATTCGCGCAGCTTACATTCAAGTATTTAAGGTGGTTAGCTCACGAGTTAGAGCGTGACGCTGACAACGCCCAGGTCGTGGGTTCGATCCTCGAGCGGACCAACTACATATTCCTGCATTGCAGGATCCTCGGGGTCTCGTCCAACTCTGCCATGATTCTGTAAGTAAATATAGTCTTTAGGATCGAGCGGCAGAGAAAAGGAAGGCCATGGAATATAGCAACGCGACTGGGTTCCAAAGGAGAAGGTTACTACAGCTCCCGCCATCCCCAACAATTCCCTATGCTGGCTGGTGTCGATGGGAGTTGGAGTCCAAGAACATCGGGAGGGCCACAGGCTCCCCACCATCTGCCCTAAAGACTGTCAGTGGCTCGTGTCCATTGATTGCGTAAATGCCGGTCAGTTTGCCTCAATAGCAGATCCATCCTCTTGTGAGGTCAATCTCCAGATCGGAGAATTTGGAACCCCTAATCACCAGCACACCCAAACCGCCTCGCTGGTCCCAGAGCCGCCAGCCGCGTTACTCGACGGCGGCCCCTCCACCGTCCCCTACAACCCCAAGGCGTGCCTGATTGCTGTAGCCGCCTGCCGCTGAGCAGTCCGTAGGTGGGATGAATTCCACCGCCGGCAGCACAGTTAAAGTGTGTCGCTTTCATTTGTTTAGTCGGCCTGGGAGCGTGGTGGCCTCGATGGGCGACACTTCGGGGCACATTGCCTGGCGCATGCGACTTTCCTGCAGGAAGTCACTTGGCCGCAGCAAGGCGAAGGAGATTGTGGCCTTTTCAGGCTTCCTCCTGGGTTGCACGTATGTACCCAAAAGTCTCTCCCACTGCTTTCAGTGGAGCTTACTCTCGGGGAAGAGTGACTTCTGAGTAAGCGCGCATAGGACCCTGTATTGCTTGGGCTGTTCAATGGATGGAAATCCCAGTGTTAAATGAAGCTTCCTATCCAGTGAGTGTGTATAGGATTGCAGAAAATCATATACTTCTGGGTTCTTGGAGTACAGCCCCCATCATACTCAAGGAATCTCAGGCCAGAGATGATGGGATTTGTGGTCCAACAACATACTGGGACCCAAGGTTGAGTTTAGGCCAAGTTACTGGATTCCCCCATTCCGCCTCTCGAGTAGATCTGGGCCTCTACGTTAATGCGTCTTAGAGCTATTGGGGACCCGCAAATCTAAACTCAGAAGAAAGTCCCACAGAGTTGCACGGGACTGACCCACAGAGACGTGTGTGCAGGATCGCGCATCCCTATGAACATTGGGAATAGGGTTGAGCAATCAGCTAGGTTGACGGGAAGTCTGGTGACAGATGAAGGGGTTGCATATATACCGGTACTTGGAAGAGGACACGATTAACTAACAGCACAGTCGTATGCTTGTCAACTCAGAAGCCAGCCTCATTGAGTTCAGTGGGGCACAGAAGTGAGTCAAGGATGGGCGCCTAAGTAATGTTGATCCGCTCTTTCATAACATGCCTGGGAGTCCAGAAGGGATTTTTTACCCCAAACCTTTTTCTTGCTCACTAGAGGGGAAATCCCACCGTTTTAATGGAATGTATTATTAATAACCCAGTCAGGATCCATTAACTAATATGGTTGCTCAGAAACCGCTGAAGCCTCACTCCCAGTTTAATAGGTAACAAGCTTGGTCAGTTGAGTGGAAACTAGTGCAACTTAAGGACCTTTAACCGACCGAAGGAACCTTAACTTCCAGCGCGATCAGATCCTAAGCACGTTTATTCAGAAACAAACAAATTGCGGGGAGTTCAGTGCTTTGGGGACCGCTGCTTTAAGTGGATTCTGGATCCGGCGGGGATCAGGCGCCGGATTATTTTGTTTCAAAATGCCTAGATTCTGTCGAAAACTGTAGGATCTTAAATAAGGCAAGGCGTTTGCTTGGAAAGACTGCCTTCGAGATCCTTCTTTTGTGGACAGAGAGCTGAAAGACAAGCGCCTTCCTGGCCGGCCACGGCAGGACGTCTGCACTTGGAAGCGAGCAGCTCCCTCGAAACCAGCGCCATTTGCACCAGGGTCGCGAGGGCGGGCGTCGAGGCTTGCGGGCCTGAGGGTCCCTCGCAGAGGGAAAAGACACTCGAGCCAAGCCAGCCCGAAGCGGGGCCTTCTTGGAAAGACCAGCCCTCGGAATCGAGGGGATCTACTTGCAAAGTCAACGCATATTTGAAAGAAGGAGGGAGGGCTGAGGGGCTGTCAGAAGGCTGATGGTTTGAGGCGAAACGAGAGAAAGAGAGAGAGGTTTATTTATTTATTTGTGTGAGCGAGACAGAGAGAGCGCTTTGCTTCAGGATATAAGAGTGGAAATAGGAACGCGCCATTCGAAGGGAAACCCTGCCTGCCCCCCCCCCTGCGTCCAGTTAGTCCCCTCCCTCCACTCGCACGCACCCGGCGCGCGCGCTCTCCTCGTCCCTCCAATTCGAGTGTTAATTGGGCCTGTATTTGGCTGGTTTGGACGGCGCTGCCGCTGCCCTGAGCAGACCACGCAGACGTCACTGGGCGCGCTTTCCCCCTCCCCTCCGGCGGCTCTCAGCCTTTGCCTCGCCAGGAACTGACGAGCCCACTTCAGAGCTTCTTTCTCTAGCCTGGCTGCCGCCCGGAGGAGAAGCGGCGCCCGGCGACAGCTCCGCAGCGCAGCCGCCCTCCGCTAGCCCAGCCAAGCCACGGCAAGCGCTCTCCTCTCGCTCCGGTGGCCGTGAAGAGAGGCTTGGGAAGAGAGCAGGGAAGAGAACCACCCCAGCCAGGGGAGGTGGACATTTCTCTCTCTCTTTCTGGCGGGAAAGAAAGAAAAAAGATCCCCTCAGGCTTGTTGGCGCGCCAAGTGCCCAAGCGGCAGGTCTGCGTAGCCCACCGCCGAGAGCCGCTCGCTGCTGCCTTGAGGGGCGGGGCGGGCGGGAGAGAGCGACGTCCCCACACGCCCTGTGGCAACTCCGGGCTCTCTCGGAGGGAAACGGATCCCCGCGGAGCCCTTCCTTTGGGAGCCAGGCGAGCCGCTCTCCTTCCCGGCCGAGGGGCGCGGAAAGGGCTGGGGCGCGTGTGACGCACAAGGCAGACCAGTTTGGCCCGGAGGGGGGTCTAAAATAAACACAGCAAGTACACACGTGTTAAGGGGGGCGGGGAGAGAGGCGGAGGGAAAGGAGCGAGCGATTCCTCCCTGCCTTCGGGGCGAGCGAGTCTCGATTCAGGGGAGACGCCGCCGAGCCGAGGTTCCCCGCCCGGGTGGCCGCCTGCTTCATTCGAAGGCTGCGCTGAGGCGAGGGAGACCATTAAGCGCAGAGAGATAGAAACGCCGACGTTCTCGGACGGCCATCTCGCCAGCCCGCTTTAAAAGGGAGAGAGAGGGAGAAGAGGCAACCGGGTGCCGCCACCTCACGCTCCTCCTCGTCTGGGCACGGGGGCTGGTGCTGCCCGCCGCCGCCGCCGCCGCCGCCGTCGGAAGGCCCAGGCGAAGTCCCTGCTCGCGGCCCGCCTGCAGCAGCCTCGCGGGCCCGAGACTATGCCAGTGCCCGCCTCGCGTCCGCCTCGCCACACTTGCCGCTGCGATGAAGGAGAAGTCCAAGAACGCCGCCAAGACGCGTCGCGAGAAGGAGAACGGCGAGTTCTACGAGCTGGCCAAGCTGCTGCCTCTGCCGTCGGCGATCACGTCGCAGCTCGACAAGGCGTCCATCATCCGCCTCACCACCAGCTACCTCAAGATGAGAGCCGTCTTCCCCGAAGGTGAGTCCTCCGGACGAGGCGGATTCGCCTCTGCCCCTTCAGATCGGGAGGGTCGAGGGAGGTGGGCGGGTAGGGGGGGGGGTCCAGGGATGCAGCTGAGAAATGTTGGACCCTGGGCTTAGTGGTTTCCCGCCTCCTTAGGGGGCAAGCATTCAGATTCAAAGGTGGGTCAGCTAACCCTACTGGGGTTGATTCTGTCGAGGGGGGATCCTGGACGTACGCCCCCAAATCCTGGTCTGAAGGCACCAGTTGGCTTTTAGGAGGACCCGGAAGAGAACCACGGGCTAAATGGATCTTTGGGGCCAATCCAGGGGCTTCTTAGGGTCCTACTCGATTGACAACGGAGGCTGTCGTGAGCTCTCGGGGTTGCCTTGGAGAGGCCGGGGTTTAGTTCTCTGCACACAGACAGTCAGAGCTCGATTTGCAACGTTTTGGGTGGCCGCTCTCTGACACCACCAGCTGAATAACTTGTTCAGCCCCACGGACGTCAAGGCAGCCAAGGATCGCCCCCCCCCCCCCAATTCTCCCTTGTTCCTATGTTTGTTAGTTGCAGTGAAGCCCTTTGCTTTTGGGACCGATTTCCGTGACTTTTTGTAGCACTACTCTGAAGTTTCAAGAATTGTAGATTGTGGCCCAAGAACCCCAAACGGCGTTTCTTTAAAATAACTTCAGTGGCCTTTTGCTTAACGAAATGTGTTTAACATCGGACTGAGAGTTCTTTAATTCCAGTCGCGGAAGCCTGAGTGCAGAAATAAAAGGTATTTGCAGCAATCTGCAACGCGTTTAGTGCTGGAGTTGCCCTGCTGAAGTCAAGAGACTTGCAGGAGAGAGATGGCCATTGCAGCAAGGACAGTGAAGCACTTTCCACCATTAGAAATATAAATCCTTCCGATGTCACATGTACTGCATCTGATAGGACTTCTGTGGGAGGAAGACAAGACAGGATTTGTCAGTCAGTTGTCAGACAATTTACCATAAAAGCACAGCAAAATAAACCCTTTAACTAAACTTTGCTAGCAATATTTAGAAGAAAGAGGGGGAGGTGTGTTTAACGTTCCAGAAAAAGGGGAGGTCCGTGTTTTAGCCATGACTGCTGGGGTTTCCGCCAACAGTCAATGGTTTGCCAGACTCAGGGAAGAAAAAGAAAACTTTGGAAGATTACATTTTGTATCTCACGGTCTAGGGGGGAAAGTGTCACGTTTTCCAAGATCAAGGGCCTACCAACACTACAGATTTGCTCGCTTGTTGCCTGAATCGCATATACTGTCCCGAAAACCGTCCAGGTGAAAAATAGACAACAGTCCTGCTATCCGTATCTTTAACTAGCAAAACAAGCTGAATTGAGTAGATAAAGGACTCGACAGCCCGAGGGCGATCGAGTGGGGAGGAGCTGGAAAGTAAACTCACTTACCTCCAACCTGAGGCGTTATCACAAGACGAGTCATATAAAGCAATGGCGCTTACTCCTAAGTAAATGCGCTGAGGATCTAAGTGAACAGATGCAAGAGGAAATGACTGAGCAGTGCAATTCTATGCGTTCCTATTCAGAAGTGTGTGAGAGATTGCAGCCAGAAGAACTTTATTTGAAAGTTGAGGCGGAATTATTTAATTTAAGTTTTCTTATACTGTAATACAGATCAGCTTAATTGGGGGTTCAGAGAGTCGCACACGATCTCAAACCCCCTCTCGCAAATCCAGCACCCTAAACGCATTTAGACCTTAGGCGTAAGGTCTGCTATTCTAAGATATCTACTTTAAAATGCGCCCTACTGGAATTAGAGGCGAGATCAGCGGCAATTCCTAGATGTAAGATTAGCTAGCAGTATAACTGGACTTGCAGTACAAACTGAAAAGCTGAGATTCGGCCCAGGAAGCCCGCTGGGTCTCCCATATTTGAAAGTGGTGTAAGTAAACTCTCCACCGCGGCTTATCCGCAATGGTGTGGATTTCGCCGGTTTCCCTTTTCGTGCAGCCGCCTGCAGGGCCGCGCTTTCGGCGGAAACCCTTCCTCAGCGCCAGCCTTGAAATTGACAGGAGTCGCAGGGAGATTTGCGTCTTAGCCTCCGCTGTAAACAAGCGCTCAGCCGGCTTGGGTGGTGGGCAGCGCCAGCCGGGAATCGAGCTGAGTTGAGCTGACGGCAGGAGATATAATTAGTTCCATCCAGCGCCGCGGACAGCTGCTCAAAGCAGCCTCTCTGCCCTGATAAGCCCCGCGCACTGCTTTAAATAATGTTCATTCTCCTTTACAAACAAAGAGACACACACAGAGAGAGATGACTTACCCACCTCTTTCCCTCTGGAGGCAGGGTTGCGTCAGATTAAATGTACTGTCCTTGCGTTTTCTTCCCCTACAATCCTAAACCCTAAAATAAAATGCACCTGCCATTTGGTGAAGATTGCCTTGTGGCTTGGCTTACTCGCTTGAGTCTTCCAACTTCCGCATTTCGTAGGATCACTTCCTCCAGAGATGGGAAAATAGACTTTCATTTTTCGTTTTATGGTTTAACAATCGCTGGGTCAGAAAGGAAGTCACCCTTACACCTGAGCCGCTCTAATTCTGATAGCAGACGTTTTATTTGTACACTCGGATTTGGAAATATGTCCTGTCTTCGAACAAACTATCTAGTTCAGAGTGGTTTGAGACAGTGTTTTTTTGTTTTATATCTCTCTCCTTAAGGTCGGAGCCCTACGCATACTTAATAAAAGTACATTTCTATGAAAGTTGCCGAAAGTAAATGCCACTGAGTTAAATGGAAATTACTCCCGTGAAAGTATGTCTAGGATTCTATGCACACTTAATTAGGAGTATGTGCCATCGAAGTCAAAGGGACTTCTGAGTAGGCAGGTATAGGACTGCACTGATGATCACGCTGAAATCAAGGGGGCTTGCTTCCAAGCTGATGTGCTTGAGGCTGGTATTCTATCAAGCTTGATTATTATCTAAGCAGCGTACATGGCGTATTACACTGTAACAAATAGTTCCCTGCCCCAGGAAGCTTACAGTAGAAATCGTTGTCCTATTTGTATCCTAATCCTTTAAAAAGCTTATATTGAAATCAATTGGGTTTACCTTCTCACTCTTGCTTTCGGGAAACTCTGGCCTGTTGAGGACCTCTTCTAATGAGCTCATTTTGCATCTGTTGCCTGGAAAGCCGAGAGTTTTGTTTTCATTTGATCAAGCGTTTGCTATAGCTGTAAGCCCCATCCCGTCGGAAGGAAGGCAAGTAGCTTCGGGAATATGCTCTTCCCAAGTCACCAGAGCTCCTGCTGGCTAAGAATTCTCTTTGGGATATTTTCCCTTCGCTTCTTAAAATTAACTCAGAGAAGAGGCATTGTGGGAGGTTGCTTAAGAATAGCCAGCTACATCATTTCAATTTCTTTGGGTAGATTTTCAGGCAAAACTGCGGTTCCTTCAGCAAAAGGATGCCCTCATTTCTCCAGTCCTCGGCATTTTATTTCATAAGCTTTGAATCCAAGGTTTCATTCCCCCCCGAAAACGCCACAATCCTACACAAGGAAGCAATTAGTCCCAATAATTTCAGTGGCAGTTTCTTAGTGGACCCGAACACTGTCCGTAATCCCTGCTCACTTGGAAAGGTGCGTTTGAGCTGCGCATTTTTCAGTCGGAGGAAGTAACAACCGGACGTGCAGTTTGTTCACTCTTTTTCTTCCCCCTCCTCTGCCTTGATAACTTGAGGCAGTTTGCCTAAAGAAAATATACCAAATCAAGTGCTAGTTTGGCCTGTCTCGAGACCGTGGAGCGTAAGAAAATAATAGACACCTCAAAAGCCCCGATTTTCCTTTCGCAGCTTGAATCCACAGTCCTGTTTAAGACGAGTTCTAGGTGTTAAGGCGATTGCAGCTCCAGCCTCACTCGGCTTCTTCGGCATTTCATAAAGTTCGTTGGTGTTACTCGGGAGTAAGTACTTTGAGGATTGTAGGAAAGCCCATTAAGTTAAACAGATATTACTCCCAGGAAACTGGGCATGGGATTGCAGCCCTAACATTGACTGCTAGTCAGACTCTAAAGGCATATACCAAGTTGTCCAACCGGAAGCACCAGGGGGAAAAAGTTTGCCAGCATGTTCGTGTTCCTGCTGCGGAGATATACCGGCAAAGTCTAGCTTTAACAAAGATCCATTAAACAGAGAACATCTGAACTTACAAAAGCTAAGGACGCTGCAATACTTAGCGTGTCTAGTCAGAAGTAGGTCCCATTGAGTTCAATAGATTTTACTCCCAGGGAAGTGGATTTAGGGCTGCCGCTGACTCTGTATTCCTGGGCATTCCTAGAATAAATCCCACTGGACTCTGCAGGACTTACTTCCCAGTAAAGATGGAGAAGATTGGGCTGCTCCTCTTTCTCCATTATTTCATAAATTAAGAAGTGTGAATAAAGTACCAAGTTAACAGCAGGGAGATACGAGAATTCTGCCATACTTACAAAAGGTGATTGTAAACTTTGAAAAGATTCCCCACGTATCTTAAAACATAGGAATTGAGTAATATCGGAGAGATAATTTTGATCCATTTTTTTTTAATTCCTTCCGCGCTCCTTCTAGAAATTAGCCAAACTCCCTGTGTTGAGAAGTGAAGGTGCACAAAATATGTGAGCGATTTTTTGTGCGTGCATGCTCCGATTTGGGATTTTTGAAGGGACCGGTTCTGAGGGTCGCAATTCGCCTGGACACTTTTTCTAAAGGACCGGGACACCTCGAGGGCAATTAAAATGATAGGGGGGAAACCATTTTACGCCCACGGATTCAGTTGGATTTACTTCTAAGTAGACACGGTAACGATTGCTGTGTAAGCCCTGTTGAATTCAATGGGGCTAAGTTCCAGGTGAACGGGGTTAAGACTGGAGCCTCAGCCCTCTTCAGAACAGGACGTGGCGGTCCCCCGAAACCCCCTTTGGGACTATAAATCAAAGTAATCAGGTTTATTAATTGCAGGGTTTCTGGGGGCGGGGGGGTGGTTCTTTTAACTTTCGTATTCAGCAGTTCTTTTCAAAGTTGGGGATCTGTTAAATACAGTAGGAAAGCGGAAAGTTCGGTGTTATATAGGACCTCCCTGACGGTTCTTCCTCATTGTCCCCAGGAAAAACATGTTGCAACGCACAAGCTATTTATTTCAAGGGGTTTCGCTTTCTCTCTGTCTCTGTCGTTGCTAGCAACTCACAATCGTCCGGGATGCATGGAGGGAATGTCACTTCGGGTGGATTTGGTTTTCTTAAGCAAAGAGACAGAAAGGAAAAAGTAAGGACGGGAGGAGAGAGAGAGAGAAAGAAAGAGAGATTATTTGCCTTTTCGTGTATCTTTCAAGAACAAGGGCTCCGGTTACGTGCATGGGTAGGCGAACTAAGGCCCGGGGTCCGGATCTTAGTTCGCGGAGGGTCCGGGAATCAGCGTGTTTTTTACATGAGTAGAATGTGTCTTTTTATTTAAAATGCATCTCTGGGTTGTTTGTAGGGCCTGCCTGGTGTTTTTACATGAGTAGAATGTGTGCTTTTATTTAAAATGTATCTCTGGGTTATTTGTGGGGCATAGGAATTTGTTCATTCCCCCGCAAAAAAATATAGTCCGGCCCCCCACAAGGTCTGAGGGACAGTGGACCGGCCCCTTGCTGAAAAGGTTTGCTGAACCTGTAAGGGTTCCCAGGCCTTTATAACCAGAAAAGCCCACCGAAAAGGCCCAAAAACAGGATTGCGCTGGAAAGTTGAAACCCACTGCAATCTGCTACCGACAGCAATCACTTAAGAGTGTCCTATGGCCCAAATAAATACATTAAACAAGAACAAAACCACCTACTCCCCCAGTTTGCGGATTTCTCTAGACGTAATGGTTTGTATGGTGTGCAATAAATGCAAACGCAACTCTATATGGAATATTAATTTAGATTCGCCCGTATATAATGTATCGAAATAAATGTCTTCCGCTCCCCCCTTCCTTCCTTCCTTCCTTTTAAAATATGGCACTTTCCAAGAGATTTGCTGCACTTCCCTTGTTTTTCTGCCTGGTACTTAGAAGAGGTTCCCGCAGCAGCCTGGCTGGGCATTTCTCTTGACTAGCGGGGGCGAAGGAAGAAGTGTGGTTGGGGGGAGTTGAGGAGCAAGGAAACCGTAGCACCGCTGGGAGGAGGAAATGCCTTTGAACCCCCGGCTCCCCTGGGCTTAGGCAGCCCCAGCCTCCGCTGAAGCCTGATCCTGCATGAAACAGGTGGCCGCTAAGGCCGCCTGCGACCCCGAAGAGACGCATGAAGGCCGTCGGCCTCATTGAACGCCCTGGGTCTTACGTGCAAGTAAACCGCCTTTATGAGCGGGCCCTTTGCGGGCTGAACGCGGGAGCGCTGACCGACATAAATCCTGGCTCTTCAGCTCTTACAGATCGGGGGATCAGACCGAGAGCCTTTTCAGCAGATGCTGGCGAGGTTTCTCGACTGACCCGGCGGAGTCCCCGAGCCCCGCAGTGAGAATCCCCAGCTGCTCCCCAGGATCTAATATCGCGCTCGACTTTCTCCCCTTTCGCCCCTGAGCTTTTGCGCTGACCTTCGTGATCCACGAATTAAAGTCCAGGCAGGAGGCAGAGACCTGCGTCAGATCTCGGCTCTGTAACACCACCCGCCGCTGTGCTTGGATTTTGTGTGTGCGCATGTTTTCATGTCCGACCGTTTATTGCTGTAAAACAAAAATATAAAACAGGATGCCTTCATTTTCCTTTCCTCTCCCCCCTCCCTTCCCCCCCTCTCTCCGCGGGTGTTTTCTTTTCCCTCCACAATAGGAGAGGGGGAAAGAGGAACACTTTAGGAAGGAAAGCGCCCCCCCCCCCCGCCCGCATCCAGGTCCCTCCAGGTTGGGGACACGCCATGGTTAAAGTGTGACACCGCGTAGCGATGAAAATGGACATTTAAAAACAGCCCGCTTCGTAATGATTAAACCAAAAGGGGAGGCCAGCTGCTTAATGAATGACTTTTTTAAAAAGCGAGCAAACCTGGAACCTCGGTCCTTTCTTAATCCAGAAAGAAAGACATACATATGATAACGCTTTCCTAGAGGTCTCTTCCCCGGATAAGCCCGCGTTTATAATCGTATAGTTATCAGCTCAAAATCAAATACAAAGGTGCCATAACTGCATTGAAAGCACCCCCACGAGGATCCTGGGAACTGTAGTTTATGAAGGGTGCTGGGACACGTAGGGAAGGAGGGAGAAACTACGGTCCCCATCATTCAGTTGCTTTGCTTTAAATGTATGTCGTGCGCGCTTTAAATACAGTGGTACCTCGGGTTACATACGCTTCAGGTTACAGACTCCGGTAACCCAGAAATAGTACCTCGGGTTAAGAACTTTGCTTCAGGATGAGAACAGAAATCGGCGGCGGGAGCGGGAGGCCCCATTAGCTAAAGTGGTGCTTCAGGTTAAGAACAGTTTCAGGTTAAGAACGCACCTCCGGAACGAATTAAGTACTTAACCCGAGGTACCACTGTATCCTGCTCTGCTAGCATTGCGCCATCATTGCTATTTGCCCTGCTGGTTAACTTACATGGGGAAATAGAAAAGGGCGCGTGGGGCTCACAACCCCTCTCTAAACGCAACTACTGCGGAGGACTCGGGCTAGAGAGGGGCAACTGGGTAAATTGCAGCCTGCGGACTTAGTGGTCTGCACCTCTATTAGGATGCGTTACGTGCTATTTCAAGATGTGACCCTGCTGCGCTTGGGAGCCCTCCAGATTCTGCCCTGGTGGCACTGGGTTTGGGGCGCCGCCAAGGTAGTGGTGGGGAACGCCACAGCCTGGTTAAGCCGGAGGACTCTCGCACTAAGAAAAAGTAAGAGACTCTCCCACTTCGAGTCAATGTGCTTAGAATCCAAAGTCCAGTTCGGGTTTAAGGACTTTTCCACTCGATCTTAACGGGACTCGCTTCATTTATAAAGGTATCCCGCTTTCTGCCTTTCACGTTTAGTCACCTCCCAGCCCAGCTTCAGAATACTAAGACGCCCGTGACGCAACTGTGGATCACTTAAATAAAAACTTAGCCGTCTTGCACAGAACGACTAGGCTGTAAAATCCGAGGGCTTTGTATATTCACACACACTCCCTCTCTTTCTCTCTCAGCTGAAATACTTCATGCACCTTTTAACGTGCCATGAGCACAAAACCCCTGTTTACTATCAATCAGCGTTTGCCGAAGGCAGCCGTCTGCTTCTGTAGCAGCGGGAAGAACCTGGAGATTTTCAGCTTTCCTTGGCGTTGGCTGTTCTTATTCAGTTAGAATTGAAAACCCGCAGCGCATGGTCTTATTACTGTTTCTGGTTTTTTTATGAATATTGCATGATCAATTATATTCCATCTATTTAATCACTACTTCTAGAGTAGATTAAAGCAGAAAAGCTAACACTATATACCAGGTCCAAGTGAATTCACATTTACTTTACTTATGGGTAAACATGTTTAAAGCACAATCCTATCCACACTAACAGTGTAATCCTAACCAAATCTACTCTGAAATACATCTCTGTGAGTTCCGTGGGACTTACTCCCAGGTAAGTGGAGTTAATTGTCGCCTAACCTGGGAGCGAATCCCTCTGAACTTAATGGGGCTTACTTCTGAGTAGACATGCCATGGATTGTACTGTATTAGAATACTTTTATGCAAGTAAGTGACAATGAACGCGCTTGCTCTACTGAGGTGTTAGGATCTGGGCGGCAGAGCACAGGGTGGTTGCTGTTGTTTTCAATAATTGCACACCAATTTTTTAAAATACGCAATTTGGTCGTGGGGAGACTTTCCTGAACAATGCAGTACAGTGGTACCTCGGGTTAAGTACTTAATTCGTTCCGGAGGTCCGCTCTTAACCAGAAACTGTTCTTAACCTGAAGCACCACTTTAGCTAATGGGGCCTCCTGCTGTTGCTGCTGCGCCGCCGGAGCACGATTTCTGTTCTCATCCTGAAGCAAAGTTCTTAACCCGAGGTAATATTTCTGGGTTAGCGGAGTCTGTAACCTGAAGCGTATGTAACCTGAGGTACCACTGTACTGTAGTATGTTTGGGGAAGGAATGCGGGGCTGACAGTACAATCCGATTCGTGCCTACCCAGATGCAAGGCGTTGCTGAATCGAAAGGGACTTACTCTCAAGTTAAATGTTTGCTGCAAGCTATTTTCAGGCGGGGTCCGAAGGTCCCAATAAAGACGAGAGTACCCCCACCCCCAGCACTCGCAGAGTGCCATCTCCTCCCTCCCGTGTAGTCTCAGCTCCTATTTATCTGACATTAAGGGCAGAGGCGTGTTTGCACCTCGAATAAAGGAGAGGAAACTTTAACGTTCTTGTTTGTGTGACGGCTGGTTAAGACCCAGAAGGACCGCTGGCCTTTCCTAAAACCGCCATCCTAAACACCCGATGCTCTCGGGAAATTGGATTATATATTTCCGCCAGAGCTCCTGGACCTTTCTATGCCTGTGGCTTCCTCCTGCCTATGCCTTCAACCAGCCTTCACCAACCGGGTGCCCTCCCGATGTTTTGGTCCAAACATCTGGAGGGCAACAGCTTGGCGAAGACTGGCTTAAGGCATGTGGGCGGGGGCGAGGGGGGCAAGCCAGACCAGAAAGCTGATGGTGACCCTGACTGAAATATGCAGTAAACCGTGCTTAGGATCAAGTGTCAGCGCTATCAGCAGTTTTCCGTCGGATTTAACTCGCTCTGGATGATACGTAAGGGGGAGAGGCGCCCTCGGTTTTCCTCCCTCCGCTACACCCAGCTGCTTTCCTCTCCTGTTTCTCCAGCCCCGCTGGATCCCTTGAAGGACCGCCGTAAGCGAAGGGAGGGCAAGGGGCGTCTGGGACAAGGGGGAAGGAAGGAAGGAAGGAAGGAAGGAAGGAAGGAAGGAAGGAAGCCCCCTCCAAGAGGAGCCGTCCGTGTTGCAGGGAGGGCAACCCCAGACTTCCCGAGGCAGCCTTTGCGCCAGACTTCCACGTTTTATAGATCCCCAGGGTTCCAGGCAGCGCAATCCTATACATCGCTCAGAAGCGAGTCCCATTCAATTCAACGGGGCTTGCTCCCAGGTAAGCGGGGCTAGGACTAAACCCGACTGAGTTAAATGGGACACAGTCCCAGGTAAGTGACATTACTGCTTCTCCCCCACACTTACCTAAGAGTAAGGCCCATTGGATCTAGGGGGCCTTAGTCCTAAATGGGCATGGTTAGGATCGTAGGAGCCAATTCCTAGGGAGATCAAGGGGTCTTCGGCTCCCTCCGATAAAATATTTGAGGGGGCCGAACCCCCCCCCCCAGATGATGGACATTGCCATTCAAATACGTGACCAAGTCATGTGATCGATTATGCGGGGTGGGGCTTACCTGCCCCCCTCCCCAACATTTTATTCAAGAGGGCAGCCCTGGTTAGGATGGCAGCCTTGACCTTTCAGCAATTTCTCTCCCCGCCCCGCTCGACTCAAGCGCGAAATGAAAAGGAGTCGGGACTGGGTTGGGAGAGCGCCATCCCTCGGCCCGCGGGCGCTGCTTGCAGTCAACGGGCGGAGCGACGCCGCGCAGAGCCAGGTTTGGCGCCTGCTGCTAAAAGGAAGGGAGACGTTTATTTTTCCTGGGAGCGGAGATGTCTTTCCTCTAGCAGGCGATTTCCCCTTAGAGAGTCACGGGGCGCTGCTGCTGCTTGTTCTCACCAGGCAAGCAAACAGGACTTGCCAGCAGAAAGAGAGAGAGAGAGAGAATTGTCTTTGGGCTGCGGCCAGTTTTTCTGCCCCAGAAAAGGTGCGCTCTTTGTTTGTAGATGGCGGACTCGCTCGCGTGCCGCAGTAGCAGCAGCAGCGCCTTAGCAGAAGCGAGATCTCTCGCACAGAAGCCAAGGGCCTCTTCTAAGATGGCGCCTGTCACGTGCAGTTTCTTTTTTATAAAGTACTTAATGTGGGGTGGGGGGGTGTTGAAATGCCTGATTCATCGGACGCCTTCTAAATCGATTAAGTTCGATCAATTAATCAACTAAGGTTGCGATTCCTCCGTTTCTCGCTGTATTCGGTGGGATTTTCTTCTATGTTTACAGTTGCGTTAGGATCGCATTGCAAATGTCGCATTCTACAGCCCGTGCAGGTATTAGGATTGCTCCGGCTCCGGATTTCTTAAAGTGGATCCGATACTACATGACATACATATCGGTGTTCATCATCGTCGTCACGGACTGGCGTCAGAATGGGACTTCCTATCCTTTCAAGCGCATTAGCCATGAGTTTTTGAAGGGGCGATAGCTTTAGGTAAATTAATCCGGACCAACCGTAACTGTTGCGAGTCATATACCGTACAGTACCTACAAAGCCGAAGAATCAGCTTTCAGTCTCCTACTTCCCCTTCCCACGCAACTCTTTGGGCGCAGAAGGTCTGAAGTCTGAAGAGGGAGCTTTCCAGACACTCTGAGAGTCGCCGGGCCGGTCGATGCGCGTACGCTTTTGCCAACAACCAGCAAAAATAAAAATAAAAATAAATCGCGGCCCCGTCGCCTTACTCCCGCGTATGCCGATTTCATTATATACTGTACTCCCTTATGCCCACTGGCCCCCAGAAGATCCTCGGGGATCCTTCAAAGTGCCGCTGATGGTTCTGATTTTGGGGCCAGGGGCGATTCTTTGGAAGCTCCTTCCGCTTTCCGGAAAGCGAGCGCTTCCAAGCGAGCTGTTCCAAAAAGAAGCCTTTAGCACGTTGTTTACCTGGGAGACAGACCCAGTTCTCAAATTTAAGCAGGAATTTAAACACACATTTATCTGTGAGGAAGCCCTGGAGAATTCTCAGAGTTCTGCAAATAATCCCTGGTTATGAAACAACAACACAGAAGAGACGGACGCTTGTGCTGGGTTCGGGGGGTCTGTTTCTGGGGGCGTCCGTGTTTCCCTGGGATGGGAGACCCTGGCGTCCAGTGTTTACATTTTAAAGAGAGATGGAGGCTTAGCCCCTCGGGTGGAAAGTAACGCGGGTATACTCCGCGGTTCTCCGCAGTACCTGACTTAGAAGGAAGTTCCACGTACATTTAAAGACCCTCACTTTAGGAAGCACGATGTGGATCCTAAACGCATTGCTGCTATTCATGCGATGCGCTTGTTCTGGATTTATATGCCGCCTTCGCCCGAAGGTTGAAAGCCGGTTCGAAAGGTTTCCTGTCGATGGAAGAATCTCCCCGATCCCCGTGTCTCATATATCTGGACTCGGGGTGGGAAGAGGAGAAGGAAGGTGGTGGGGACTGGGGTGCGGACCTTTAAAATATGTACTCAGTTCATCAAATACTCAACAACGACAGCAATCTTCCCACATGCCGGGAAGATAACAGTTCCTCCGGACAATGGGGAAGAGGAGAGATTCAGCTGAGCTTAGTTGAATCGTCAAGTCGGTTTCGTTGTGGCAAAACTGGCTGTTTCTTTTAAGGCAGCCGTTTAGGATGGAGATGTAAAGAGGAAGTCACCTAGGCAGTCATTCCTCAATAGAGGCTACAGCAGCAGAGCAGGGAAAGGCAAGCAAGGACGACGAGCCTCCTCCCTGCTCCTTCTTTCATGTCTTCTGGGAGTTATTTGCCAAGCCAATCCTCTGCGTGCCAAATAAAGGAGCTGTTCTCCGAGGGGGGAAACCCTCACCATGTACGATAAATGAAGAAGAAGAGGTAGAGGTTACACTAGGATGCAAGCTAAAGGATTAAGCAGCCCACTTCTGCTTCGAAGAAATGTCGGAGTCCCTTTATTTATTATGACCAACCAAAATGTCACAAAACGGCAAAGGAGCTTTTTGAGTCCCCCGAAACGCTTTCATCAGCCTGTTTGTAAAGTAAGGCGGAGAGGTTTGATACTGTATTGGTCAAAGGTTCAGCTTTGTTGTCTTGCCTTAGGAGGGGCACATGGCTTTTGTTGCGGGGAGCACTTTTGTGGGGAGCGGGGCAGAACCGAAGTGATTGGTCAGTTAGTTTTACTTGATGGGGGGCAGCTGCTCCCCTGCCCTCCCTTGGCTACGTCCATGAAGGGACATGGAGATGGGGTTGCCATGAAGATCGCCCGCACTTCAGTATTCACCGCTACATCACTGGCGACGCACACTTGGGACCAAACCTCACTGAATGCTGACTGTGCTTCCAAGTAAACACTCACAGGATTGCGCTTTAAATAGCTAATGTCGCAGTTTCTATCAGCATTAGCCTAAACACTTCGGCTTCATTGTTTTTTGGATCGAGCTCTCTCTGGCGACATACACCTTAGCTTTAGCGGTGGGAGCAGTGGGGCAATTTTAGACTTTGGTCTTATATGGTCCCGTCTCTGAATGCTAGTAACGTGCGTTTTGATATCAGCCCCCTACTGATTTTGCTGAGTGGGACTCTGGACCTCTGCCCCAAAGCCCTGCCGTCACCGTTGACAATGCGACTGGAGGAATTCAGTTTTGTACTGGAGAGAATCTTGCAACACTTAAAAATCTTCGGGAATCCCGCAATGTCAAAGGAGCCCGTCTGGTGGATTTTGGTGCATAGATCCATTGGCTCAAAGAACAAACATGCTTTGTATTTCCTGATCGTCAGCAGACATATTAGCATCAAAACACACACTCACAAACAAAGATTTAGCATTTTGCTAACTCTTTTGGCCGTTCTTATGATTTACTTATGGCTGCCAGGATGACAACAAAGTTGAAACTGCTGATGCCTTGGTTGAAAGTCACGCCGAGGGATAGACTTGGCAACGTTTCTGTGTATTTCTATATATTTTTCTAACCAAGTTAAGACAGCATTTCTATGGATAAAGACATAACGGGTATACGTGGGAATGGAATTTGTAGCCCTCTGGAAACGGCTTTGAGATAAGTAGTAGCGGAGAGCAGTAGCAAATAAATCTACATTCTGTTCCTTGGGAAATGCAACAATGGATTCATGTCTTCCTCAAAATGCAGATGGGTTCTGCTTGATTATTAAAGAAAAAACAACATGATTTGCTTGTACAAAGAGGTTAAAAGGTTTATGAGACAGCATTTACTGAAGCCCAGGCGATAGTTATTCAGACAAAAGGTGCATGTAGAAATAACTCTGAACATGCTGATAAATTCGTACCACAATGTGATGGGGAGAATAAAGAAAAAGAAACTCAAAGAGACAGTGAACCCCGCAGAGCCACTTAAACACTAGCTTGTCAGTTAACAGATGTTTAATATAAAACGCTGTATGATTTCTCTCTCTAGTGCTTCCCTCATTTGGTAACGCCGGGGCGCGATCTAAACCACAGTGAGTCGATGGAAGGTCTCCCATTCATCTTGTTCAGGAATTTTATGATAGCTATATCTTTTCCTTTTAAAAGATGGGACTGTGGCTCTTAATTTCTATATCTTCGTGACATCACTTCTTCAAGATACGGTGTTTACAACGTAGTCTTGCCTGCACCCCCCGCGCCCTGTGCATTCCCACTGCATGCAGTTCTCTTATTAGCAGAAAAAGTGGACGGGGCACCAAGTGCTCATGGCTCTGCATCAGCTTGTATAATTAGCAGGCGCGGCGCAGCCGGCGAGAAAGCAGGTACCGAGCGGCGGGTCTTGAAAAGCCGGCGAACAATGGCTGGCTCATCTGCTCGAAAGAACGGACGCCTCTTTGAATGTGGGGATGGCTCAATCCATAAACCTGTTAAAGCCAAGTCTTAGCTTTAACAAAAAAGAAAAAAAAAATCCAAAACAAAAACACACCGCTGTAAAATTCGGAACCTAATTGATTTCTGTA
Organism: Podarcis pityusensis; assembly: GCF_964106645.2. Lineage (NCBI taxonomy): Eukaryota > Metazoa > Chordata > Lepidosauria > Squamata > Lacertidae > Podarcis > Podarcis pityusensis. Next base: position 54,291,167 of record NC_138027.1, read on the forward strand.
AATATTATTGCAGCACAATGTACTCTCAAGTGAATCCCATTGCTGCCAAAAAGGCGTTGCATGTTCTTTCCGAGTGTGAGCGTAAGGGGGTTTGCACTTCTCCACGAATTTGCATGGCGCTGGATGGCAGTCAGACGCATGCATGCATTTCCCGCTCCGATTCCGAGCTTGTCTCGCAATGTCTCCAGCGCAGCGACCCTGGGAGCAGGTGCAGCGGGAAAGGCTGAGTGACGAGTCCCTTTCTCCTTCCCCTCCTGCACAAGATAAGGAGCAGTTCACATCAGCAAGAAACCCTTTTTAAACAGCCTTGGAAAGAAGGCTCTGTCGGGACCACCAGAGAAAAGGTGCAGCTTTGTTTTGGGGGAAACAAAGCTGCACCTTTTCTCTGGTGGTCCCGACAGAGCCTTCTTTCCAAGGCTGTTTAAAAAGGGTTTCTTGCCTCCATAGGGCAGATCGCGTTTGTCCTCTATTTACCTGACTGGGGTCAGGGCTCCAGTCTCCGGAAGAGGAAAGCAAGAAGATGAATATCTCGTGCGCCACCCGCAGGCAGAGCAGGAGAATGACAGGAGGGAGGCGCGGCCACCGACTCCACGGGGCTCTTCGCTGTGCTTTCTGGGAGCCACGCGGAATTCACAGTGGAATGAATGGAGCGAGCGCTGTAAACCTAGGCGAGCGTTTCAGGAGCCTCGGAAGAAAGTGAATTTGTGCTAGAACCAGCACATGAGTGACCTTTGGCTATTCTTAACCGCAGTCACCTTGATGAAACTTGCGAGTTTCCCACCAACTGTCCCCCGCCTCCCGCATGGACTGGCCATGTGTGCAAAGTCGTATTAGCCCTCCACGCACATTAATCCGAAATAATTACCAGGTTTTGGTGCTGCATACGAACGTTGGTTAGCATCGCCGCAGCACTCATAGACATACAGGGAAAGGGTGGAAATAAAAACCCATTCTGTGAGTGCGAAGAAAGGTTAATAACTCTTCATTAAGATGAGTATTGTGTAACCACGAATATGTTACTGTGTGTTTACAATGCTTCTGGACAAGGAAGGTACCAGGCCTTGATAGTTACTCTGGAATAGCTAATCTGGGTTAAAAGGGGTGTACCATCTCCTTACTCCTTGTGAGGAAGCTGGAAGATTGCTTTCCACAGCCCTTTTGCTAGGGTTAACGGGATAAATTCTGTCTTCTTGTGGGGCTCTAAAGTCATATACATCATTGTCATTAATCTCTTCTGCTATGGAACTTTTGCTGCATAGAGATGTCACCAAAACCATGCTCTCCAGCATTGGATAAAGGAAATGTGCCCCCGTTGTGAATCAAGCACTCATAATCTGGTAGCGCTCAGACAAAATAAGATTTTCTCCTCTTGTGAAACTGCCCCCAAATCATATTTACACATCTAGATCGCACCAACCCCTTCTCATATATGAGGTGCTGTACGAGTTGGTGCTATCAATTAATTAATTTAAAAAGTGTATAAAAGTGATAAGAACCCAGTTACACAGGCAATATTGTGCCAGACGGATAAGGATTCAAAGGAAAGAGATGCCCAGGGGAGAACGAGACCTTCACGCCTCTCTTGCGTCCTATTAAAAGCCGATTTCAGAGCAACTTGCTTCTGATTTAGCTCCGGGCGGAGCGGTCGTTTGCAGCACGATTTAAAGCAAGCCTTCATGCAAATCTTTCATTCCGTGTCACAAAACTGTTATTAGCAGAGAGCAGAGTGGGACTGGAGAGAGGGGGCGAAGGGCGTGGGAGAGATTATATAGTATGTACAATCTATGTAGGCTGCAGTACACACCAGATATTTAAAGCACAGATCACATTCCCCCCTCAAAGAATCATGGGAACTGTAGTTCGTAAATATAGTTCAGTGGGGGGGGAATGCAGTTTGTGGGGTTCTTCACAGAATTGTAGAGTTGGAAGGAACCCCGGGGGTCATCTAGTCCAACCCCCTGTAATGCAGGAATCTCAACTAAAGCATCCATAATAGATGGCTATCCGACCTCTGCTTAAAAATTTCCAAGGAAGAAAAGTCCACCACCTTCCGAGGTAGCCAGTCCGTTCCACTGTTGAACAGAAAATTCTTCCTGACGTTGAGACGGATTCGGAATATCCTTCCTTTCTTGAAACTTGAAGCCATGGCTGTGTGTGTGGTTTGAATATGCTTTAAAGGTATAGCGTGTGTAGTGTAATATTATGAGTTAAGGTTTATATACTATGCCAGTATACACCCAAATCGCATGTTTAGTCTCTGAACATTCTTTCAGCATAAAGATTTGGGCCAGGAATGCATGTATAGAGTACATATAGAGCGCCGTTGCAGCTGCTGTTCGAGGGGCTGGGCTGGGGCTTCTAGGGTCCAATGGGCAGGCCAAAGCCCCGACATCTTCAACGGTGGCCTGGCGGGGTGTGTGTCTTCCTTCCCTGCAGGCTGACTTGTGGCACATGTTTAGCTTAGAACTGAAACCTTGGGAGGATTCTGCAAACGGATTCTTCTTCCCTGATGCAACCTGTGGCGTTGCTGGTTTCGGCGGCTTTTGCACATGGGCTGCTGCTTTCGTTACTGCTAGTAATTTAGGAGAGATGAGTTTCCCGAGGACAATGTCAGGGGAAAAACAGGATCTCCGAGGAACCGCCTGGAGTACTCATTTTGTTTTGATCCGAAGCCTGTTCGAGGGGTTGTGAAATGGCCGTGTTGAAGTTAAGGGCATTATGTTATGACCTCTCTTTGGTGAAAGAGGCTTCGGCCATCCGCTTACACAGAGCACTATTTAAAGAATAATTATTATTTTAAAAGCAGCCGAAGTGAAGCAGTGGTCCACGCTCTACAGACAACCAGGAGTGTGAGCGCTAAGGTGTTTCGGTCCCCTTAAAGAATAAGCGGTTAAGTTGTCTACGAAAGCGACAGCCCTATTATCTGATTTCTTCTACTACTACTCCCAACATCCCACTACTTTTGTGGTAGTTGGTCAACCTCTCAGTGGGTCAGGAGGTGGGTCCGAGCAATGCCATTCATATTCAAGAACCTATTTTCAAATGGATTGAATGTGTAATATTGAAGGAGATCCGGGCCCGGGATAAACAGCGTGAGATCGCATCTACCCTCAGTCTAGACTTCCTGCTGAAGGGACTTCCGAGGGTGGAGGAAACCAGGGGATTTCACGCGGCTGAGGGAATTTTCCCTCACAGGAGAAAAGGCGGGAAAGTTACGTTCAAGTTATGCACAGCATAGACCCATTGAAATAAATAATTTCATTGGTTTCACTGGGTCTAACTCTGATTATTTCTTAGAAATCTAAAGGGTGGATATAATATATCCAATTAACAGGAGCTGCACGGTTTGCTAGCAAACCGTTCCGCCCAAAGTCAAGTTGTATAGATGGGGAGGTCTTGAATCGGAAGGATTTGTGAAAGGGGCAAATGGATGGATTTGCCGAAGCGACAGCAGCGGGCGTTTGAGTGAAGGGACCAAACGTTTGCGCTTAAAAGCACCAAGGCAATAATACTGTACGGCTCGGCTGCCTTTTGCCTCCGTGGCCTCCCTTCGCAAGGGCTTGTGGGAAGATGGCGGGGGGGGTAGGGGAAGAGGAGAGAGAGTACAAAACGCTTTTTGAGGGCGTCTTTAGCGAGGTCCCTTCGGCCGATTTCAGGGAGGCTTATGTTACTTTGTGGGGGATCACCCCCACCTCTAAAATGGCAACTGAACCCTGAGTAACATGTGGGCCGGCCAGGCCCTTTCGCAACGTGGCGGCCTTCAGCTGAATCTAAACCCTAATGTCATGGAGCTAATTTTCCTGAGGAAAAGACCACCTAACTCGCCGAGAAACCCGCTCGGGGAACTGCACAGGCAGGGCAGGGAGGCCCAGCTCCCCCTAATATGACCCAGCCAATGTTACGCTGCTTCTCTCCCTCTGCTGCAGAGGAAAAAGGCCAACTTGCACGTCCCGCTAGTGCTTCAGATGAACTGTATTCATGTGCGTTAACTGAGGCTTCTCGGTTCCTTTTCTAGGTCTGGGAGACGCCTGGGGACAGCCGAGCAGATTAGGCCCCTTGGATAATGTCGCGAAGGAGCTGGGCTCGCATTTGCTTCAGGTAGAGTCTCTGCGATTCGTGCTGCTTCTTCAATACTGCTTGTGTTGTTTCAGGAGAAGTTCGTTGCGTTTAAACCCACTGGATCTCGCCCCAAAACACAAGGCTCGGTCCCCTGGAGAGAGCCGCCTTTTTTTGTTTCAAAGGCGAAAGGGAGGAGACGGTCCATGAGTGTAGTAACAGCGGCTTGTGAACAAACCTGTCGCAGAGAAAATGGGCACATGCTGGCCAGTTCCCTCCTCTTAGGGGTAGATTGGGACTTCCAGTCCAGGTTTATTATGATTTGGGGGTACAGAATTAGGGAGTGGCAATGAATGGGTTAATGCAAAATAAAAGAATGTGATGATCTTGTGTATGCAGGACAACCATAAATCAAGTAGCATAAATGGGCAAGAAACCCTAGTGGCTTGTAATTTATAATATATGCTTGCATTTACACACATTTCAGTCAATCTACATGTGCTGCAATAGGCTCTTTTTAAACAGCTGCATATCTATATCTATACACAAGCATGCATTTTTAATGGGAGATTTCAGTTCACTCATTGCTCAGTAGGGAAAACCTTTAAAAGAACGCATGGCTCCTGTGGTGGGAGGAGAACATCTGGATTAGATCTTCCATTGACGTTAGCACCTGAAAATACAGTTGTTCAAAATCTGGTTGATCCACTTTGGAATTCTGCTTCTCTCTCTTGTGTAAGTCCCAATGCTGCAAAGGGTATAGACATGCGTGTGCTCACCTCACAAAAGGTTTTTTTTGCTAGTAAATTCCTCCTGATTTTACAGGTATAATAAAGAGAAAAGCAGCCTTGAGTAGGTGAAACCGGTAAAATAAAACAATAAACCGTTTTTCAAAATTACTATAATTCATCTTACACTCACTATTGTAACCGTTTTGCATGTTGGTAAAGGTAGCCCTGAAAATATGAGGTAAGGGTTGACAACTTTGTTTTAGTTACGCTTTATGCCACTGTTCTAACCATGTCTACTCAGAAGTAGTTCCCATTTAATTCAATGGGGTTTACTCCTAGGTAAGGGGGTTAGTGTTGCACCCTTGGTTCTTAAACTTTTCAACCACATTTTACTAGCAGATTGACATTTGCAGGGCCTTCTGAAACTTGAATAACAGACACTGTATGATAAAGGTTTCCATATCTTAATCATTATTTTCACTAATTTCCATTGGATAGTGGGGTGTATATAATTGTAACACATTAACAAATGCTTTGCCATTGATGTAGAATGAGGTGTATAATGATCTTTTTGCTGGAATGTAACCTGTTTTGAAAATGACTTTAATGAAAACAGAAATTGATTCACATCCTTAAAGTATACTTTATTTGTCATAATGTTGTTGCATAGAAAGTCAACTTCATGAAAAATAGTGTATACTTTAAGAAAAAAAACTTTTAGAACATCTTTGTTGACAAAAATCAAATATATGTTTAAACAAAATGTGATATAAATTAATCTTTCAAAAATATAGTTTGGCACACAGTAAGAAGCTTAGTGACATCTATTTATTTGCTAGCTATTTAAAAATGTGTATCTTACCTCTTATGCTTGAGATGGTTTGCAGTAATTAATATTTATAACATATCTGCAACTTCTTAATTTACTATTTTCAAATTGTGTTTAACACAAAATAATGATGTAATACTATTTAAAATGTCCAGTTATTTATGAATTATAAATGTTGTTTTTAAGACATGCAGCTACTTTACTGAAAATATGTGTGCTTTCACCTTTGAGCAAAGAAGGGAGGGGAGTGCCACGTATTTAAAGAGCCACTAAAAGTAAGGTTTTCTAATGGAAGTGCCAATGCAGCCTAACTATAACATCGGGGAACAAATTGCTAGTTTATGAGGAATGTTTTAAAGCAATGTTTTATTTAAGAAAGCAGTGATTTCTTCCCCATGTTAATACTGCTACAAAGTTTTGTTTATGTTCAGAAGAAGGGGGGCGGGAATGAAACCAAAGAGTAATCTGGTTCTAATTACATGCTGTAAAAGTAGAGTAGGTCAGAGAATAATTTGGAATATTTTTTATTGGGGTAACATTGAACTTGCCCCTCTGTTGCAGACTTTTATTACTTTCCTTTTGTTTCAGCATCTTAAAATATGAACTAGTAAATATAAAAGGCAATTGTTTTATCTATGTACAGTATTTAGAAATACATTTCCCTTTTCAAATGTAGACCTCTTTCCCTCCATATGGAGAATTCTTATGGTCTAATCACACTTGCGTAGAGGTGGGTTTTGTTTTAATGAACATTTGGTCCTCTGATAAGCAGTAACTTCTAAGGTCTTAGACAGAGGTCTTTCTCAGCCTGCCTACCTGAGATGCTTTAACTGGCAATTTAACTTGAGACCTTTGATGCTCTGCTGTTGAGTTGTGGCACCTCTCTCAGTCATTGCGCCATTCTGATTGGCAGGCTTTTTTGAACTTTACCTGCCTTGCTACCTGAGATTCTTCAAAAGGCAATGCCAGGGATTAAACCTGGGACCTGCTGCATACGAAATGGTATTCTAGTGCATTAAGGTTCTTCCCTGAGATCAGCAGAGCTTGCTTCCAAATACATGTTTCTGGGACTGAGATGCTTTTCCTTTTGTGACTCATATCCGAATCCTCAAAATGGTGTTTGGAAGCAGATTTAAATCTACTCATGTGATCAGGATTAGCGTTTTTAAAATACAACAGTATTCTTTAATTTTTGCTGAGCCTTCATTTTATCTTATTGGTTAAAATATGCAATATTAGGTCCCAAGCAATAACTATAGAATCAGTCAAAGTAGCATATTGCAGAGTTACTTGTGAACAATTATATAAGGTAGTTTTAACTTTCAAGGGGTTTCCCTTCTATCGTTTTTGAAATTATGGTTTCATAAAACTTATTTATGAAACATTCATGTTCTTTTCATTACAAGTTTCAAAGGAGCCACTTGTCAGATTATTCTATACTCACGAAACCCTCAATAAAAATAGTCAGAAGAATGTAAAACATCACTCAGGAATCATTAAAACTGTAAATAGTGATAAGTTATTTCTACCAATTAATTGGGATTGGTTTCCCCCATAAGAACTCAGGATTTTTGCTAAGTACTATAATAACTCAATATCAACATGAGAATGTTAAATTTGCTGCTGCTGTAAAACTAGCATATGTAAGGAGAGACTGAGTTAGATTTAACTTTTTATAGTGTGTGTATAATAGTAATTGGGCAGCACCAATTATATAATACAGTTAAATCTGTTTTAATTTTATTATTGTATACTTAATTTTATTATTTACCTGCTTATAAATCATTTTGGGATGTTTTAGTGGGAAGTGATACACATATTTAATCAACCTAACCTAGTCTTCATCAAGCCAAATTGGGTAATATGTTTTAAAATATATGTTCTTCTGTAGGGGGAAATAAAAAAAACTTATCACAAGCAACTTGACTGTATATTGTAAGTGGTAAGATTTTATTACATTTCTTTCTCTTTTGCAGACTCTGGATGGGTTTGTTTTTGTGGTATCATCTGATGGCAAAATAATGTATATCTCAGAAACTGCTTCTGTTCATCTAGGTTTATCACAGGTAGGAGCAAGTTCTGTCCCCCCACTGAATGATGATGTTCTTCCTTTGAATTGATTTTCATTGTTGTTTTTTTAAGTTAAATAATTCACACAGCTTATCACTGTAAAGGAAAAACTTTGCATTTGGCTTGTTACTTATATACATTTTGAAACTAAGAATGCAGTCTACAAAAGTGCTTTGCTAACTCTACTCACCCTTGTGCTACTAAAGCCCCCTGGAAGCTGGATACAGCAGAGTCCACTTGTCATAAAATTACAGCAAGTACTGCCTATTCCTAGCTGGGTGTTGTTGCAAATGGCCATTGGCCAGAGCAGTGGTATAGATCTCTAGAAAAAAAGTGGAAATTTCCAGTCTGTGTTTTGAATTGTATGCAGTAAGAATAGAAGAACTGCTGGATCTGACCAAAGGCCCATCCATCTCACAGTGGCCAACCAGATGCCTATAGGAAGTCCACAAGCAGGAACTGAGTGCAACAGCAGTCTCTCCACTTGTAGTGTTAGCTGCTGTGAAAACAGAGGAAACCTGAGTTTTATAGTAAATGTGCTTTAGGAAAAAATAAAAAGGGAGCAGATTTATGAGTGTTCACATGGAATTCAGGCAATTTTTCTTGAGTTTTGCCAGCCTTGTGGCCTTTTCAGTAAAGCGTTTTATATGTTTATGGTAGAACTCATAAAACCAGGTTTACTACTGTTCTGCTCAAACGTTAGTGTTTGGGGTTTTAGGGCACTGTTACATTTGTTCATTTTAAAGGTAACTAACAATTTCTTAAATGTATGTTCAACTGAAAACAATGGGATTTACTTTCAAGTACATGTGTTTAGAATAAAGCAATTCTATTTCTGTTAGCAAGCTGAATTGGGATGTGATACAGCATTTTGAAATATTTGTGCCCAAAACTTGTAATTAGCCCATGTTTAATTGTTTGAAAAGTTATTCTTTAGCAACCTTAGGTTGCAATCATATACCACTTAGTGCAATTTCCTTCTGATGTAGAGGATTGTGCCATTTATCAACACTGGATGTTCCCACTATCATGGAAATATTTTTTTTCCTGAAACCTGGGTGAAGTGCTGCTGATTCAGTAAACAGTAAAGAGGGTGTTTATTTTCATGTGTGGAGTGGCTCTTACAGAATGCTCCCATGTGGGCCTTAAAGTGCATGGTGGGTCAGTATTAGCTTGCCAGCTTCATTTTGCAGGCTTCTCCTTGTAGCCTTGAGCGAAGATCCACATATTTGCTTTGACTTTTACTAATTAGAGACAGATTGTTATTTATCTTAATAAAAGATTTAAGAATGGTATGTAACTATTTAAGAACTCACTGATAGGACAAGGGACCTGAGGTAGAGTCTGGAATCGTATTGCCTAGGCACCACTAAGAGGGGAAGGGCAAGGCAGCAGAAGCAACCTGCTTGCTGTTTCCTCAGGGGCAATTAACAATTGGGCACTAAGGTTTTTTGCAGGACCATTTTTGTCATTGTTGGACCTTTTGAAATAATTTCCTTTTCTGTGATTAGAAAAGACCTCTGTACTAGACTTGTCCCTGACATGACACCATGTTCACCAGTTGCCTACACAGTAAAAACCAACTTTCTAGCTATTTTTTTTTAGTAACTTCTCATTTCTTTTCAAAAGTGCTCTGCTTTGGTGACATCTGCTTTTCTCTGAGACTCTCAGAGGAAAGCAGACACCAATAGAATGAGGGAGTTCTTTGGTGGAAAAAATAAAAGTAAAAGAAAGCAACTAGTTGTGTTAGTAGTAGCAGATCCCTAAATGGAGGCATGGCAAGGAGGTATGTGAGGTCTAGAGGCACTCTTAAAAAACTTTTGACTGTTTTGGTATTCTGGGGAGAGGATTCCCCTCACTTTTTCTGTGCGCCAATACTGTATAGGTAAAGAGGTAATTCTATACATGTGATGCCTTGTTAAGAGACTATAAGGTATGACTATGTCTGTTCTACCCTTCCCCAAGTTCTTTCTGTCTCTGATTTCTACTATAGCTGCCTATTCTGCCTTTTCAAACCACCTTTCCTCTTTCCAGTTTCTATCCTTCACTCCCTAAAAATGTTCATTGTGCAAACTGTGTTGCCTCTTTCACTCTCCTGTCTGCAATACTCTACCTTCTTTTTTTACCCTTTTTTCCTTTTGAGAACAATAAGTAGGAAAATATATTTTGGAATAATGGCTTTGGGTAAAACACTGTCTCTTTTGCATTTACAGCCTCTTTCCCAACAAAGCTAGAAGCAGTGAGCTGTGTTATGTTAGGTCTGATTTGGGGTAATTCTTCCTTCTTGGAAAGGACACAGAGATGCAAACCGATACTACTACTTGTTTCCATGTGGGTGGATCTGCCCCTGCTTATATACCACTTGTTTCCTCAAAACTGGAATGAAGGCCCACAGGACAAGACTGAATAAGCATTCACATAGCTGTTAGCCAGATGAAAGGCTGCATTCTCTGGCTTATAAAATGTACTGAGGGACAGCTTTTAAAACTTTAACTTGGTTGAGATTCCAATCTCTAAATGAATCTATGCCTTAATTCAGTAAAGCAAGGCACATGCTTGTAGAAAACACATGAGTTCAACCACATATTTAAATTTAGACCTGTTGTTAACTAGTTAACTACTGAGAACTGTGAAGTCTAATTCACAAACTTGTTAAAGCTGCTTTTCATTCCAACCCTAAATGTCCTAGTTCTGGTTGGGACTCAATCAGAATACTAGTCTCATGAAGAAACGGTTGAACCTGTGACTCTTAATAGCTCATCCAGACCATGATAAAAAGGACTGTTTTGCAGTTTTAACCTACTAAATGCTAACTGCAATGGTAAAATTTGCATAAGGTGTGAATTCACCTTTATAGAAAAGCTAGCTATGTCAGTTGTATGAGGAATCATGAGTTCAAATGGATGGTGTATACACTGTTCCCAAGCTCAATGTAACAGCCACACTGCCAGGGCTGTGTGAGCATAGTGCTTTAGGAAAAGACCAAACTCTGATTAGCCTTTGAGAAATGAGTTGGGCTATTCATTTCTCCCCTACCACCCTCCATCCAAGCTCTGATCACACATTTTTAAAAAGGGGGTTATGCCACTTAGAGGTTTTTTTCATTGTGAAAAATCACGGGAACTAAACATTCTATTTCATTGTTATCTCCTCCAGCAACAACTGTTTGAATCTAGAGCTCAAAATAGGGTCATACTTAACACTGAATATATTTTTTTTGGTGTAATTAGTATTTACATAGATCACAGTCTTCAAGTCATGTATACTGCAACTGAACCTTTTTTTTGCTCATGATAAGACAAAACAACTTGTAGAACATGGCTATTGGTTGATAGCTGCTTTTGGTCCAGGAAGATGATAGGAGTGTTAGAAATGCAGTGGTGTATTTGTAAATCATATGTATATTACATACAAGAGACCTCTGAAACATAATACTAAAAGGAAAAAAAATCTGCTATAGTTCTGAATGTATTAAATATATTCTTGACAGGTGGAACTCACCGGTAATAGCATTTATGAGTATATACATCCATCAGACCATGATGAAATGACAGCGGTTCTAACAGCTCACCAGCCTCTTCATCCTCATCTCTTACAAGGTACTTCCATATGATATGACCATATACAAGTAAAAAGGATGATGAGATGTAGTGCTGATCTTAACATGCTAACACTTAATCCACTGAAATTTACAATTGTAAAAAGCGTTCCTGGCCAAGTGTTGTATCTAGCTATATTGATGTAGCATCTTTCATCCCATTCCAAATTGTGAAAATAATATTAAAACTTCATTCTTCAGCACATCTAGTTGCAATAATAGGTTTGTTCACAGTGATGAAACTTTAAGTTGTAAACTACAGTTATGAAATAATAAATGACTTTGCTCTGTGAACAAGGGTATAGTAGGTATGGAGTTGTGAAAAATGCTTTGTGACCATTTGGCAACAAACAGAACATTCTGAAGTTTTATGTGATCCTTCTTCAAAACACATAGAAATGGGAGAGAGCAAGTAAGATTGATTTCATTCCATCACCTCAGGGATGATTCAGGGTTGCATGAAAGCTAAACATAATTTCACAGAAGGGGCTAAAGTATCTTGTTAAATAGTCATGTGCAATCTGAATGTACAAGCACAAATTCATTACATAAAATAGCCACTGCCTCCTTTTTTAGTACCATGACGTATAGCAGAGCAAACCATTTAAATGTCCATAGGACATATTTGTAAATCTTTTTTGAAGTTGGACATGTCTTTGAATTTCCAGGGAAATGGGATAATTTAAGATACATACTTGATTAAAACAAGAACAATTCACTTATTTGAAATTCCATTGACGAGATCAAATGAGTATTTTATCTTTAATGTGTATTTGATAATTGGCATCTCAGTTCAAACTGGATGTAAATAAATATGTGGCTTTAGATGAGTCTGTTTTATGTTCTCTCTTAATATCTGGATTGTCTGATCTTCAAAGTATCAGCAATCTACTTGATGTATGGGTAAGACAAAGGTACACAAATGACATGGAGCATGATTTCTTTTGTCACATGTGGAGAGTTTCTTATAAGGCCTGGTAAATGTCTGTTCTTTCCTTCCACCTCTTTGTCATATATGCACCAGCCATTACATTGGAATAGTGCAGAAGGTCTGGATACACTAGAACCATGCTGACCTTTTGTTCTGAGTATTGGCCAGTACATGGTCTCCAAGAGGGAAAGGAGAAACACAACATTCGTCGCCCCTCTGATGGTGGCTACACATGGAGATGAATTGTCCCTTTGGTTTTAATTCATTAAGTATCACACATTGTCCAGTAGCAGGCCATGTATCTGGAAAATACTGTCTAGAGTTTTATTTGCAAATTTTCTTTAAAAAGTGCTTAATACAGTGGTACCTCTAGTTGTGGACTTAATCCGTTTCGGGGTGCCGTTTGCATCCCGAAAAGTCCACAACTAGAGTGCCTTTTCTGCGCATGTGCGTGGTGCGATTGAGCACTTCTGTGCATGCTCGAAGCACGCAGATCGCTTCTGCACATGTGCAGGCGGCGAACCCGGAAGCAAACACTTCCGGGTTTGCCGCATTCGTAAGCTGAAAGTCCATAACAAGAGTGGAACGCAACACGAGGTATGACTGTAATTCAAAGAGAACAGATGTTTTTCCAGTTTTTGTGGCTAGAAATGGTCTGAGTAGTAGCAGTCTAGAGGATCAAACACTATTATTATCTGCAAGCCACTCCCAGGATGGCTGAATTTACACTGGGGGGAATTACAAAAAACATAGGTGTTGAGGTAGGGAGCAGTAAACTGACCATTTAAGTTAGCTGTAATATTTGTTTAGCAAACTTTGAGATGTTTGGAATGTGGCTCTCCTTCTTGGAGTGGGATCTCCTAAGGAAGACCTAAACCCCAGGAAGGGGAATGTTGCTTGAAACTCTGGAGTGGGTTTCTTGTTTTGCTTTCTGGTTGAATTCACAAAGCTACTAATCTGAGCGCCAGGTAGGTGTATGTGTGTTTGTGTTGTTGCACATGAACTTACTGGTTTAGTTATAAAGCGGGCAGGGAGGTTTTCCATGAAAAGGAGCATGCAGGGTGTGGAGGAAAACCTCCCTTCCTCATCCTTACCTGTCTGCATTCCTTTAAGAGGTTTTCTCTGTGCTGTACTTCTAGTATTGGAGCTAGACAAGGAAAAGGATAGGTTTCCTTCCCATACATACTCCTTTTGTCATAACTCCCACTACCCCTCACTTGTCCTTTAGGGACGTGGGTGGTGCTGTGGTCTAAACCACTGAGTCTCTTGGGCTTGCTGATCGGAAGGTCAGTGGTTCGAATCCATGTGAGCTCTGGCACTCTCCATGGTGTCCCGTTGCGCCAGAAGTCGTTTAATCATGCTGGCAACATGACCCAGAAGGCTGCCTGCTGGCTCCCTTGGCCTGAAAAGTGAGATGAGCACCACACCCCATAGTCACCTTTGACTGGACTTAAGCGTCCAGGGGTCCATTACCTTTTACCTTACTTGTCCTTTAACTTGAAGCAGCAGGTATATGTTCTTAGAAGACTCAGTGAGTTGACAGTTCTTCAATGGAAATTCAGTGATTTGACAATGATTACACTGGGCAACAATTTTTTACTTTTTGAATGTTGTCTAGATTTCTACAACTGATTTAGGGTATTTTTGCACTGCTGAATCAGGAAATGGCATCCGTTTCTCTCCATCAGGTCAGGTTTACTGTAAACTGAATGGTGGGCATTGATAAAGGTAAGTACACGTAAATTGCATGTTGCTTCACCATTTTTCAAACTTCAGGGCTTGAACTTCCGTTTCTTGGAACTCCTGGAATGCTCAGTGGCAGGGAGGTCTCTCTTCAGAGTCCAACAGTAGTCAGCCATCATGACTGCGTCCCAGCGACCCTGATACCTGGTCTCCATCTCTTTCATGTCCTGATGCAATCTCTCCCCCTGCTCGTCACTCACTGAACCCAGGTTCTCAGGAAACCGGTCCATATGTGAAAATAGGCAGTACATCTTGACGCTCATGTTGCAGCCCAGGTTTCTGAAAGCAGTCAGCATGTTGTTGACAAGTTCTGCGTAGTTTCTGGCCTTATTGTTGCCAAGAAAGGTCTTCACTACCAGAACAAATGCCTTCCACGCTTCCAGTTCCACTTCGTTCATTGAGTTTCCGAACTCTGGATCTCTGATGAGCTGACGGATCTGAGGACCGTCAAAGATGCCAGCTTTCAACTTCTCCATGGTCAATCCTGGAGAAGCCTGGCACAAGTAAGTGAAGCAGTCACCATCCTTGTCCAGAGCCTTGGTGCACTGCTTGATTAAGCCAAGCTTGATGTGCAGCGGTGGGAATAGTATTCTGTCTCTGTCCACCAGAGGGTCGTTGATGACGTTCCTTTCTTTGCAAGGCACCAATTCCTTCCACAAAGGCCAGTCCTTCTTCGTGTAATGCTGAGCACAGTCCCTACTATCTCACATGCACAGAAAACATGGGTACTTGGTGAAGCCAGATTGTTGTCCCAACAAAAAGTTCACCATCTTCAGGTCAACACAAATAAACCACTTATGCTGATCATAACCAATTTTCTCCAGCACATACTTCACCGCTGCATAGTTCTCCTTCAGTGTACTCGAGTGAGCCAGGGGTATAGAGGCAAACTGGTTGCCATTGTGTAGCAGAACACATTTCAGTGATCGCTTGCTGCTGTCAATGAACAGTCTCCAATCTTTGGGTTTGTACTGTGGCACTCCAAGCTTGAGCAGAAGCTGCACAATATCTGCACAGTACACCAAGTCCTTCTCTTCCAAGAAAAAACGGAGGTACTCTTGATGCCTGTTGCGGAAGAAGCTGATGCGAGCACTGTCAGAGAGGAGGTTTTTTTCCTTCAATCTGGATGCCAACAGTTCGGCAGAGACCTTTGACAAGCTGAGGTTGCGAACTAGATCATTCAACTCCTTTTGGGAAAATGGATGTGGAGCATCATCTTCAAGAACCACTTCTTCTTCTTCATGTCCTTCAACACTGGAGGCATCTTCGTCACTAATGTCAGGAGGTTCTCCGAAGATAGGCACTGGAATTTCATCACAATGAGCTACAGGACGACGTGCTGATTGAAGATCAGGATACTTGAGGCTGCTCCGGTTCTTTCTGTTGATCCCAGCCGCACCAATTTATGGAAGATTTCGACGTTTTATGAGTTCAAACTGATCCCTTTTCGACATAATCACCCAGAACTATCGGACCTGAATTCTTCTTGTCATTAAAATAATCATTTCCAATCAAAACAATTATTCGACATGGCATTTTACCCCCACCAACTTCTTCTAAAATGCTCCACTCAAGCGTACATGTGAACAAAAACATAAAAAAATGACATGTGGCCATATCTCAAAAACTTGACCTGATTGAGCAAAACCAATGTGATTTTTGGATTCAGCGCATCAGATTCATCCTAAATCAACTGAAAAAACGCAGACAAAAAAATTGTTGTTGACCAGTGTTATTTAAGGGCCAGCAGTAGCAGCTGGGTGAGAATACAGTGCAAAAAACAAAACAAAAAACAGTGGCAGGATCACTCAAGTGGATTTATTGCTAAACAATTGACAAAGATGCCGAGATCCTGATCCTGCAGAGGTTTAAAAGTTTCAAGGTTTCAACTGTGGCCATGTTTCCTAAGTGTATTTTAGATTGGCTGCTCTTTCTCAGAATGTAGGCTATAGCATCAAGGGTCTTTAGCTACCAGTTAGATTGCTGCAGCTGCTGACTCGAAAAAAAAATGTAGCAGACTATGAGACACCTTGCAGAAAAAGATTTTCTAGTTTGTTATTCTAATGTCATCTTTTACTTAATGTGTTGAAGTAAAGGTATGGCTTACATATTCATGTTTTGTATGTAACATGTTAAGTCAGCTAGTTAGATAGATCTTCAGGATTTTATAGATGTTAGGCCAATAGATTTGTGTGGGTTTTTTTTTAGTTTATGAACCTAGCTCTTGGGTGGCTCAGGAGTTACATAGCTTCATAGGTTTGGGAAACTTCTTGCTATCTATAGATTAGGGATGGATCAACACATTTCTGGTGTGTGTTGGTTCACATATGATCATAAATCTGTTAAATATAAGCACCAATTCTGTGAATTGGCCATATTTTTACTGTTACTTGTAGCACAATACTACTCTTAATGTCATATTTTATAAATTGCTTCCTGGTCATTGACCGTATTAAAGATATTTGATTTGATCATAAATCTGTTTCTGCAACTATCTGCAATTTTTTAAAAGCAAAAATAATCACATTAATGTATTATTATTTTTATAAAAGACACATTTTGAACGCATTTTATCCTAAAATACACATTTTTGTGTGCATTTCGGTACATTTTTTTGAGCTGATACCTGTATTGCAAAATGGGAGAAGTATGAAAACAGAAGGATAACTGCGTTCTGATCCACGTATTAGTCTGGTAAGTGCAAATCTAGTCAGTTTGCTTAAAAATGAAGACCAAACAAAATCCTCAAGCAATTCAAGGATAGGTGGGTAGGTCATTTCTCTCTCTCGTAGTTTGTCTGCAGGGGATATCAACCTGCTAGCTGTATGGAGCTGCATTATCTTTACAATTCTATGATCTCTCACCAGGCAGCTTATTGCAATTGTCTAGCTAGCAAGGATGTGCTCTGTGTGGCACAGGTCCTTGAGGAAAGAAAAAATGAATGCAGTCGGCAGGAGGTAGCAAGTTGTGCATAGATGTAGGGTGCCCAAATATTTGCGCAAGGGCTAAGTATCCATGTGCCTCCAACATGTCCAGAAAAGAACATGGAAGGTGAGAATTAATATCTTGCTCTAATTTCTAGCAGAACCAGTAAGGATATGGTTGGATCTTAGTACAGATGTCATAAAGTCAATTTTTAGTGAGTTTACATGTGTATTGTTCATATTTGTAAGCCGTTTGTTGTGAAGAACTATTGTTTTTCATGTAGGTATGTTACATGGAAGAAAGTGAAAGCATGTAAACGCCTTAATTTGGTGGAAGCAGCACAGAAATGTCAACTTCTTAATCCATAGGAAATAAATTTAGGCTGTGATTGTATGCTTAGCTGGGAGTAAGTTCTACTGAACTTGGTGAAGTTACTTCTGAGTAGACATGCACAGGATCACACTGTTTCTCAATTTGCTGGAATGTGGAAGTCCTCATCAAGGGGGTTTGGGAAGTTACTAAGGGAAGTATAATTCTGCATTTAAATAAAGCATCTTAATTGCAAATAAAATTATATTATTAAAATCATTTTTTAACAATGGAATATAGTTTGAAACCCTGTGCTCCAATTTGACCATAAATTTCAAACACCTAAATATTCAGAGATAATGAAATGAACATCTCTGTGTGAGATGGGTGTCTTTGCTACACTAAATAAGGCAGTTTTCAGTCAACTCGTTAAAAAATCTATGCTGGACCCAGACAATTGTGCCAGCTTCCTGCCAGTTACCAATGTACCTTTTGGGGACAAGGTGTTCCCGCAACCCCAGACACCCTTGAACGACACTGATTATCTAAATCCATTTTTGGTTAGAGTTTGGCACAGAAACTTTGATCACCGTGGTGCCTCCTTTGTCAGGAGAGAGTAAGAAATTGCAATCCTGTTGATTTTCCTGTACCTCTCAGAGGTGTCCAGTACCATCCACTATGATATCTTGATGAACTGGTTGGCTGGTGGAAATTGGTGTATAATGTTGTGGGCTGCTGCTCCCTTGATGATCAACCATAAGGCTGCTTATTGGGAGTTATGCTATGGTGTTCTTCAGGTTTTATTCCATGTGTTGGACAGCATCTATTATAAATCTACTGACTGAGGTGTTCTCAATATTTTGATAGCATGAAGCTCTATTCTCTTGTTTGTTATAGTCAGGTGAAGCGGTATAAGTGCTGTTCATTGTCAGGTGATAGTGTACTCCACCTGAAAAATCAGGTTCCCAATATGGAGGTGTTAGCCTCAGAGACCCAAGTGACCTCTGTGGCATGAAGCACCTTTCACCTGCAAACAGTTGCACACCAACTGCTATCTTTCTCAACAACGGAGATAGCCTGACCACAGTTCTCCATGTATGCGTTTAGAGTATTGTAACGTACTGCATCATGTGGGACACCTTTTGAGGACTGTTCAGAAACTACAGTTACTGCATAATGTAACAGTGCGGCTGGTCATACTGGAGTTTTAAAATTGCCACACCGCTTTCCAGTTAATTTAAACTTCCTGATTTTGACCTATTCTGTTCTAATAGTAAACTCATTCTCAAAGTGTGGATACTTTTGGACCAAAGCTCACAATTTGAAAGAGAAGTATTACAAAATAAGGATAAACCTTTGTCCAAAATGTATAACTTTTTATTAGAATGGGAAACAAATGATGAGCTAGTTAAAGCTTCAGCGACACACTGGGCAATAGATATAGGACACAATATAAACCTCTGGGATAAACTTTGGAAAAATGATCTGAAATTTACTGCATGTTATTCATTCAAAGAGAACTATTTGAAAATGATCTATAGATGGTCTTTAACTCCGAATAGGTTGGCTAAAATGTATAAAGTAGAATCAGATATGTGTTGGAAATGTAAGGAAATGGAAAGACTTTTTTCATGTGTGATGGACGTGTAAAAAAAGTAAATGAGTACTGGGAAATGATTTATAATGAGTTGAAAAAAAATGTTTAAAATAACCTTCCCAAAAAGACTGGAGTCCTTCTTATTGGGAATAATTCATACAGAAATTCCCAGATGTCAGAAAAGTTTTTTTATGTATGCAACAACAGCGGCTCGAGTATTGTTAGCACCAAAATGGAAAGTGAGTGAGGTCCCAGGTAAAGAGGATTGGCAACGTAAGATGCTAGAATATGCAGAACTTCAGGCTTAACACATAGAATAAGAGAACAAGAAGAACACATATTTAAAGAAGAGCGGAAAATATTTATTGAATATATGGAAAATAATTGCACGCAGCTGAAAATGCTGGCAGCATTAAGATAAATTCATCAGTGTGATTAATGTTTGAACAATGTAAAAATAGAGAACTGATTTAATTGGTTATAGTAAAATATGCAGGAATGGAAGATAAGTAAAATGAACCAAATGAACCATGGAAGGAGAAGAAAGGAAGTCATTGGATATTTAAAAGTATGTAAAATGTTTATTCTGAAATGTAAAAATTGATACCTCTGAGAGAATGATGGCATTTCAGAGAACATAGTACAGAAACTGGCCTAAAAATGTTTAAAATAAATAAATTCATGGTTTTAAGGTTTTGAGGGATGCTTAAAATCATGAGACCTGTGACAAATAATGGCTTAGCAAGCATTCTAATTATCACTTTCATATTCATGCTTCATGTTTGTAAGCATAACTAAAAAAATGCACTACAGGTTTAATATTTAAAACTGTTAAAATGGCAAAAGGAATATTGTAAAGAGTCTTGAAACATTTGTATTTTGTTTTCAGAGTATGAAATAGAGAGATCTTTTTTTCTGCGAATGAAGTGTGTTTTGGCCAAACGGAATGCAGGACTAACATGTAGTGGTTACAAGGTAAAGTGCTTAGATTTTTGCCATCTTCGCAGGGCAGGTTTTAATTATAGAAGCTTGCCTTAAAGCAAACACATATTTTATAGTAATATACAGTAATATCTGTGACATTAATGCGAGGGCTGAGCCAAAATGGAAGGAAGTCTGTAAAAATTTCCCCCATCATGAAACTTGCCTTCACTCTTTTTTGGAGGTATGTGTGGATTTGTGAAACATGGCAAAAATGTTTGACTATTCAAAATGCAGTCAGGAAGACATCATTCTGATACAGCTTCATGATAACACCATGAAGTCAAAGTTGACTGTCTCTCTGACATCCTCATGCTGTATGTGTCTGGAATTCCATTTTTAAAAAAGGCACTAAAGTGGCAGATCAGGAAAAGAAGCACCTAAGAACAGTATGCAAAAAAGATAAGCAATGAGTGCATGTGCAACACTCCACTCTTTTTAAAAACTTCATAGGTGAAGATTCAGTACAGCTCTGATTAATAGCATTTATTGCCATAGGCTCCCCAGTGATGGAACTCTGCTTCCAGGGAGGCTTGTATTGTACTATTCTTACTATCTTTGAGGGGGCCAGTGAAAACCTTCCTTTATTGCAAAGGGCCTCTTAGCTGAGTTAGATTTAAAACTGGATATTTTGTCTTGCTTTTGGGGGAGGGATCGTAGCTCAGTACTTTGTGTACAGAAGGTCACAGGTTCTCTCCATAGCATTTCCAGTTAAAAGATTAGGTAGCAAGTGATGGGGAAGACCTCTGCCAGAGACCCATGATAACTTCTGTCATAGTAGACGTTACTGGGCAAGGTAGGCAAATGGTCTGGCCTGTTATCATACAGCTTGCTACAGTGTTTTGCTCTGTAAAGCTCTTTCTTACTGTGAACCACCCACAATGCTTCACTATGGGGCAATATGGAAATTAAACAAAGAACTTATTTAGGCAGGTAAACTCCAGTGTATTTTGTACCTTCTCCTTTGACTAATTAGCAGACTGTTGGGCAATCTCCGTTTCCCCCATGCACATCCACCATGCACGTTTCTCTCTCTCTGTCCCTCCCTCCTTCCCTCCCCATTCCCTTCTTCCAGGTCCACAGCCTCTTGTGCAGACATGCAAATGCTTTGCAGTAAAGCTTATAGCCTAATACTGTGCATGTTTACTCAAAAGGAAGGCTTTGCTGAATTCATTGGGGCTTATTCCCAAGTAAACAATCATAGTGTTGCGTGTTTTCCTTTGCTACCTCATGCTATGTCCCAGGAGAAGCCAACCCCAAATCCAGTCTGCAATGGTTTTGGCTGTCATTTGTTTGCTGCATCAGCAGCGTCTATGAAAGCAGCTTCTGCCACAGCAAATAGCAAATGGCTTGTTTGCAAGGATAACTGAAAACTCTGAGGATCAGATGGATTGAAGGTGGAAATTGCACAGCAGTTCTTCCTCCTCTTCTCTCCTTGAGTGAATGTGAGGAGGCGAAGGTGGAAGGCCTCTGCATGTACATGTTACTGAGACCACTAAACTCACTGAACGTACTTTTGAGTAAATATGCATAGGCTATACATTATAATGAATCATGAATGCATGTGGAGAAGCGAATGGAATTGCTTCTACCCCTATGAAGGTTCAGCATGCCATGTGAACGAGCCTATTCATATACTGATGGTATGGCTATAGGCTCTGTCTGCACAATCACAAACTCTGAAAAAGGCATGTCTCCAGTTGCATGTGCAGTGCTTCCACACTCACATCTTTTTGTGCTGAATTATGCCATGAGCGCCAACCACAAAATGACTAACATGGTGTGGGTGGCATAAAATGGCTGCTTTAGGGTGTGTGGCATAACTCGCCCACATTTAAAAGAGCAGAAAAAGACTCAGGACTACCAAATGGTGTGTGCATGTCCCCCCTGTTGCATCAGTGTGGAAAAAGGCATCTATCCAGCAACTACCGTATTGCTCATAGAGAGAAGTTCTTTGTACCTCTCTTTGTTCAGAATAGGTGTGTGTCCATTCAAGTGAAATGTGGGCATGTTTAATAGAGTGTGGTCAGTGTAGGAGAGGCCAAACCAGTGCAAACAGGAGCTGAGCTGAAAGAGCAAACAGACTCTCATGCGTTGCAGATTTTTGAGCGGATTATTTACTGAGACCTGTGGACTCCATGTTGGCAACCCCAGGGGTTGGGACACAATCCTACTGTCTTTCAGTTTCTGTCGGTCTTTCTGTCACCACTCATCTCTGCCTCCCTCCTTCCAAGCCGATAACTGTTTATGGCAAGACTTCGGTACAAACACCAAACATTGTTCTGTGTGTGCATTTTAACATAGGCTTATCAAATGTATAATTTAAATTTGTGTGTATGCATGTTTAATTAGGTTTATGCAAAGAAAAATATTATCTGGATATTTCACACTGACCATTATGTTATAAGAAGATAATGTATAATAAATATTCAGAGGGCCACAAAAATAATTTGATACTCTGAATGTATTTAGAGAATGTCGAGTCAAGATCTTTGCAATTTAATGTCAGCTTAATTGTCATATAGTGTTGGCATGCAATACATGGTATATGTTGACCTCTGCTTTAAAACTACCAATTCACCTGTAAAAAGACTACTCGGGAAACACACACAGAGAGAGAGAGAGAGAGAGAGAGAGAGAGAGAGAGAGAGAATATATCCTGGAGATTTTAGGTAAACAGTATTGTCAAGAGGCCATCTTAGTCATTCGTTTCCCCTTCATAACTGTACCTTTTTTCTCCCATATCATACCAGGTGATCCACTGCAGTGGCTATTTGAAGATACGTCAGTACATGTTGGATATGTCTTTGTATGATACCTGTTACCAAATTGTGGGGCTGGTTGCTGTAGGTCAATCATTACCTCCGAGTGCAATCACTGAGATCAAACTCCATAGTAACATGTTTATGTTCAGAGCAAGCCTAGATCTAAAACTGATATTTCTAGATTCAAGGTAAGTAAAAATTTATTTTTTAAAAATGGCTGTTCTATTTTTCCACATGCTTGTGGCAACTTGCAAAAGATAGCTGAAAAATATAAAGCTGAAAAAACAGCAAGAGAACAATAGAATCCACACAAAACTGTAGCAACAATATTATCTTTGAATAGTTACAGCATTTGAAAATGAAGCTTTGTTGTATGTTATACCTGTTACTCCTGTAACATGAACATGGCATAAAGTGACACTTTAAGAATCACTGTAGGACAAGCCACTGCTCATGGAGTAAATACTTTTATTTGGTAGCATCTAGCAGTCATTGTTGAAATTGAGTTAACCAAAATTACTGGAAGACTGAGGTTGTCTTTTGAAGACTGGATATTCTTTGAATTATGCAAAGTGGAGAATAGAGGAAGTATTAAGTTGCTGCATTACAAAGTTGACAAATGAGGCACAGCTCAAATAGAAAGCTGTTGGCAAAACTTCATACACAGACCAGGACTCTGAAGTTCTTAGTTTGTACTTTTATCACAAAACCATATTTGCTCCATCTTTTGTTCCTAAGGTCGCAGTTTGTATAGCTTGCATACCATAATATGGGAATGCTGGGGGTTGGACTAGATGATCCTTGGGGTACCTTCCAATTCTACAGTTCTATGATTCTATGAAAATAGCCATTTGTAAGATGTAATGTCAATATTGGCTTGAATCCTAACTAATACAAAATAGGCCTTTGCTGCTAAAATGCTGAAGTGAATTCCCACAGAAATAATAGAACAGGAGAGTCTTCTTTTGCTGTTCCTGCTGTGTACAACATACCTCACCCAGCCCTAAACCACTGCATGTTAAAAAGAAATAAAACTAATTCACACTAATTGTTTGTTTGTTTATGGACCATTTAATTATAAATATGGTCAAAGCAGTCTAAGCAACAACTTACTATAAATTCACTATAATAACATTTGCTGTTTTGTTAGCAGCCGTGTTGCTCTTTCTTGGTCATGTTTGTCTTTGTCTTTACTGAGATGTTTTGTTTTATCTTGCTCCCAGTTTAGCAAAATTTAAAAATAATAGGGAAAGGGATATTGGACAGAAACAGTAGGTTGTGAAGTTGTCTTTGTAAATATTTCTCGAACTGAAATATTGCTCATGACATCTGTTGATATTTGATATGGGTATATTTGAAAATATCTTAGTTGCTATGCAATGGTGTTTCGTATTTGACAGCATTTTATATCACTAATATATAGTTAAACTCTTGTATCTGGAGTGAAGTGAAAAGGGAATACTGGTTGTTAACCCAGTAGTTTTTTGGTCGACTCATGTACTGGGGTAAGACACTGAATTATGTCTGTGCTGTGTGAGCTACAGATAATTTTTTGATCATAAGATGGGATGAAAGGATCTGTCATTTTTTATTCTTTAAGCTTCTCATTTTTTCCAGTCTTAACTTCAGTTCTACAGCAATTTGTGATTTATTTATTTTTAATCCTCATGAAAATTCTTCACCATTTTAGTGCAAATTTAGTAGGCAAATTTATCCTCCTAAACATATTTTTGGGTGCAGTTTTGACTAATGTACAGATTTTTAAAAGCAACTTTTACTACTATAACGTGTTTCTGTATGCTTTCACAGATAATTCATTCTTATACACATATATTTCTAATATATGCATTTTTGTAAACATTGGTTGGAGAACTGCACAGCAAAATTCAGATGAGTGTGAATTTGATTAATTTGGCTTTAAAAGCTAACTGAATTCAGTTTCTTCCCCATTGCTACTTATAAGTGACCTTTCCCTTGGTGTTCAACTAAGCAATACATTTTGAAACTTTAGTGGAGAAATAATTTAAAATTATCTACAAGTGGAGCAGTGCTGGAGGTTACAATGTAGAGAAGAACTGAAAAGTTAATAGGGTAGGGGTGTGGACATATGAGTATTTGTTTCTATCAGTTTTCAAAAGGAGGCTAAAAGCACGCTACTAAATTTCTGTATCTTACTTTCAAAACTTACCAGATATTGAACGTGAGAGATAAATGAAAAATGTGTTGACTTCAAGACAAAATAGCAAACTCATGACCTTAGTGGTAGAGGAAAATGAATACTTTCAGCAGTGCTTGATTTCATTTGCTGTATTAACTCATTTCCTCTTCTGTGTTCATTACAAACAGGAAATTAGTTCTATACAATGCCTTTGTAAAGAGTTATATTTTAGGCTTTTGAGTAGAATACCCTATTGCTCTCCCCCCACCAAGGAAAGGATAAAAATCAATGTCACAAAGTTTATTAGCATTTTCTTGCTGTTATCTGTAATCAGACAGCACAGCCATTGATGATGAAGTCCAAAACATCTGCAGGGCACCAGTTGGGGGAAGCCTTGCCTAATCCTTTAGTATCATTGTTCTAAGTAATAATAGCACCTTCTCTGATACCTATTGATAATCAAAGATGGGTGACAAACAAGATGGACCATGTGGATGGGTTTAGCATTCTGATCCCTAGATAAATCTGGATTACCGTACTTTTCTGTCTATAAGACTATGGTTTTTTTTACTCAAAATTAGGGGTCGTTTTATACATGGGTAGTGTGCATTGTGGGGATATCGGATTGGTTGCTGCTAGTTGGAGATTATTGGTGGCTGTGGCAAGGGCTGGTGTTGATTGGCTGTCACTGTGGCAATTGGGCAGCCAATGTGCTGCGTTTTTCGGCGTTGGGACAGAGGATTGGTTGATTTGGCGATGTGCTCAATTCTGGGCAGTCCTCCCCCCAAATCCCCCCTTTTCTTAATTTTGAGCCCCCCATAATAGGGGGCATGTTATACACGGAAAAGTACGGTATCTTTAAAGACCAGTTAAGACAAGATGGCTTTGCCCTATGGCTACATCATGAGATTCCTGCTGAGAGGACCTGTAATAATAATAGCTTATCACATGAGTTATATTGCAGTGAAGGCTGTAACTGTGCAAATTTTGTGTCCAGACAGTGAAATGATCACACTTTCACATCGTACAGGTGCTGCAGAAGGCATATTTTATCCTTTTATCCTCAGTGGTAGGGCCTTGGTATTTTTTTTGTACCCAAGTCATTTGTGTTGCAGTGTTCATTGTCCTGTTATTCTGTAATATCTAACTTAAATGTTCTTTTCATCCCTCTTAAGGGACACTGCTATTCCTTCTCCTAAGACAAGTATCTAATTTCTTTTATGCTCTCTTATATTTATAAACTGATTACAGGCCCTACAGATTAATCATTCCTGTTATATTCATTAATTTTGGCAAAAGCTAAATGTCACTTGTGGGTTTGCCAGCAGTAAAGAAAATGATCTTTGCTTACTCTTTTCTTGAGTAGCTCTCTAAGCACAGAAGGAAGCTCACAAGACAGTAATAAATTTGTTTGAAAAACTGACTATCACATTGTTGATACATACTATTGAGCACACTTAGAATGTATCCCCCCACCCTTCCTACTCAGGCAAAGAGATAGCAATAAAGCATCTAGACCAAGCATGGCCAAACTTGGCCCTCCAGCTGTTTTGGGACTACAATTCCCATCATCCCTGACCACTGGTCCTGTTAGCTAGGGATGATGGGAGTTGTAGTCCCAAAACAGCTGGAGGGCCGTCATAAATTTAATGCATCCCAAAGAAATAACAACTGCTACATTTGGACCAGGAATGAGACTTAATAGTATCCAGCAGGTGCTCTAGTAGGAAGCTATCTCTTATGTACCCTTTTAGTCTGTATTATTGTCCCAGAGTCCCCGTAGGAGGCCCCACAATTTATTTCATCTGTGCCATATCCTGCAGTACTGCTAGTTGTATCCTTCGGCAATTCTGCATGTGAGCAAATATTCATCCTCTGTCCCATTAACCAGTCAATACCATACCTACTCATTATCTTACCAAATGGATCAGCCACTGAAAATGTTTCTGCTTAAAAGTGAGAATTGTTATTATAGCATTCCCCTATAATAGATCAGTGCTATGTAATGCTTGATATATTTCAGCATAATCCTTTATACTGAAATGCATATAGGTATTTTAAATATACTGTTGAGATTTTGTACTCTATGAAGCTAATAAAGTTAAAAACAAATGTATACTGTAAGCCTGCAACTTATGTGGAGGTTACATTCCAGGGATTGCTCCTTAAGCCAAAATTGTGTATAGTCAAAACACATTGGGTTCAATAGCAGGTGGGATTGCCAGAGTCTTTTTCCTCAGACGCCTACCCCCTTTCTGCCCCTTTTGGTTTTTAAAATGCTTTTTGCCAAGCACGTAAAACTGAATGCGCACAACTTAAATGTGCATAAGTTGTGGGTTTACTGTAATTCTGAAGGTTTCAGGAAACTTGATTTCTGGAAAAGGAGAGCAATTGTTTATTGCTGTAAAATATTTAAGGATGCTGCTTATTAGCTATATTTCTTTCTTTTAGAGTGACTGAATTAACTGGATATGAGCCACAGGACCTGATAGAGAAAACTCTCTACCACCATGTGCATGGATGTGATGTATTTCATTTACGATATGCTCACCATCTTTGTAAGTAATGGAAAACAAGTAAAATAATTTTGTAATGATGTTGATGTGAGTTATTCACAGTATAAGTGTTGGGGAACTATGACTGGGCACAGCTTTCCTAGTAAAAAACTCACATGTAAAATGGTAATGTATTGTCTACACCTGGGTTTCATATTAATTCATTGGTGTAACTTTTTAATATATGAAGCTGCTGGAACAAATTTTGAAAGGAAAGTAAATTGATGAATCAGAGATTATTCATATCCATATTCTTCAAGTTAAGAAAATGTGAGCTAGTACTGGAAGAAGACGAAGTGACTGACAGTTTGTTACAGCTGTTGCTCCAGTACTAGTAGATTTCCTAAAGAACTTCATTAGCAACATGCCAAGCTATCAGGATGACTAGGGTAGGAATGATATTTGTGCACAAGTCTCTGGATTTCATGTGTATTACAGACTAAGCAACTCCTTTTTAATCATAATGAATTTCTTTGGTATTCTGACAGTGCAGTAGTGGCAGAATTCACGTGTTCAAAGGCTGCCTGGATAAATTTAATAAATAGCAACAACAAATAATTCACACTTTTTAGACAAGCCTGAGAACTTTTATTTTGAAGTTAAAGCAGTGTTTTGGAGCTCTGCATTCATTTCCCACCAAATATTATCCTCTCCCAACTGTTT
The DNA here is from genome assembly GCF_964106645.2 of Podarcis pityusensis. Lineage (NCBI taxonomy): Eukaryota > Metazoa > Chordata > Lepidosauria > Squamata > Lacertidae > Podarcis > Podarcis pityusensis. The sequence continues at coordinate 54,319,078 of NC_138027.1, forward strand.
ACAGCACCTTTGGGAGCAAATGGCTGCTGTGGAAGGCAGTAACATTTATAATGGAAATTGGGTATGTTGTTTGGCTCAGAGTAATAAATGTAAAGAACCTTCAGGCACCGGCTATCTTAGCTGAACTAATCTATAGTAAGAAAATCCAAATTCTCTTAAGGGTATGCATATCGACTTAATAGAGATGTTTTAATTTTATGAAAAAATACATGCATCAGGAAGCTTGGGAAGTGGTCTGTGAGGAAAGAACTCTAGGTTAAAGCTAGACAACTGTACAACTAGTTCCGTGTATTGAGCAGGACTTCTGCTTGTTCCCAAAACTGTGGTGCCCCGTTTCTCTGCTCATGGAAGTGGTTGCAGGATCTCAAGCAACCACTATTTTTCAATAAGCTGCTAAAATATAAAGTCATGCTTTAAAGTTAAATAGCCTGGCTTGTTTGGAAGCCATTAACCATAGTTTCCTGCTTCAGTTGTAACAGGAAGCTATAGTTAACTGCAAATTTCCTGTCTTGCACAAAGAGAGGAGCAGAGTAGCGACATACAGGTGTATGAGGCTCATTCATACCTCAGCTTATTAAGCCAAGATATGATTGTCAGAAAGCAGTCACTGAGAAAGTATAGTCCAAAATGTTCTTTCTCCATATCACTTCATTCTTAAATCTACAGTCAATATGGGATGTTAAGAAAAGGATATACAAGAAGGCAGAACACGTTTTGGTTTGAGATTTTGTATTACAGCTATAAGAGAATTGGATAAACTTTTAATTAGGCAAGAGTCCAGGAGTACAAGAAAGCACAAACGAAGGCTCAAATGAGTTTTTAGCCTGCAATCCTATACACGTTTAGTGGGACTTCTGAGCAGACGTATCTAGGATTGTGTTTTATTTATTGGATTTTGCATTAGAAAAGACCTGTCTTAAGAGAACATTCAGTCGCAATAACCGAAATATTGCCCTTGCTTGAAAGTTCAATTATAAGGGTAAAATGCTCTTTTTAAAAAACAAATAAACCAAAGTAGAATGGTATGGCCTGAAAATCAATGATGTAACAAACTTTCTTAAGCCAAGCAGGTCTGGGTCAATGTCTGAATAGAAGGTCACCTGGGAGCCTTAAATATGCCACCTCAAGTTTCATGGAGGAAAGGCAGAGTATGAGTATAATTAAATTCCTTTCATGTTATGTTTTATAGTGTTGGTGAAAGGACAAGTCACAACCAAGTACTATCGGTTGCTGTCAAAGAACAGTGGCTGGGTTTGGGTCCAGAGCTATGCCACGATTGTACACAACAGCCGCTCATCACGACCTCACTGCATAGTGAGTGTTAATTATGTCCTAACGTAAGTCCATATTTCCTACCATTGTATACCACATTCATTTTATTCAGTGTCTCATGTTGATAACTTTATCTGATTCTTCCATCCTGATTTCCACTTTGTTACTTTAAAATGTTGATCACCGATATATATATATTTGTTGTGCTTTATAATACTCTATCAGGTTTTAGTAAGGTAGACATCATTTCCTGGGGGGGGGGGAGTATTTTGGTATGGCCAACTCACTTCTGGGCTTCAATCTCACAGCTGAAGACTGTGTTCTAGACAACCAATCTAATACTAAAAGAATGACTACATTTCAAATAACATAAAATGACATTATTGAAAACCTTTCTTGAAGTCCGTCTACCAGGGATGTTTTGCTGCCTGACACAAGGTAGAAGAGGGCACATCCCTTTCCATGTACAGAGGTTGCCTGAACTAGAAGTTAAATCTTATTTCAACACTGGCAATTGTACAGCATCTTTCGCTGCACATCAAGGGAGCAGTCTACCTTAGGAGGAACAATGCAGGCTGCATTGCACACACATAATTCTATTCTGCATCAGAGAGGCACAGCTGGGGTAGGGATCAGGGGGCGATGCTGCTACTGCCCCCCTGCACTCCAGCATCTGCCACCTGAGATGTCCACCTTGCTCTGCCTAATGGTAGGGCTGGTCCTGCTCTACTCCTACACTGTGACATATTAATGAACTAAAATGGCATTGGGATAAATGCAGCTCTTTTAGAGAAAATGCAGGTGCAGATCAGCTGATGACCAAAAAAAAAACCTCCAGAAAACTAATTAAACAAACAACAACTGAAGGAGATAACCATTCTTATGACACGGAGGCAGACTATTACTTTAGGATGGAGAAGGGCAGCCATTTTTCAAATATATTATTAATTATTTATGGGTTCCAGCTGCACAACTATGAACAAATGACAGGTTGAGAGTGTATATCAAATAACTGCTTACATACACAGTATTATAGAGGCAGTTGAATGAAAGCTTTGAAAGTATGAGAGGTGGCCCAGTTACTCCTCTCTGGCAGTGTCTGGAGTTCAAGTGTCCTGAATTGAACTCCTAACCTAGCTTCACCGCTACCAACCCCTTCCTATCATTTCTTTGTGCATTAAGGATTCAGTTTTAATAGTCCAGTGACTGTGGCATGTCTGGTATTATTTTTTGAAGCTTTCTTTATGCCAGGGTTGGAGAACCTTTTTTCAGTGTGAGGGAAACATACACTCAGGGTTACCTTTACAGGGGTTATGTGCCAGCAGGGGGCAAGGCTGGAGGCAAAAGTAGATAGAGCAATGGGTGTGATTTTTACCTTGTGTGCACCTGGAATGCAGCCTGCTGTACACGTGTGTATACACACACAGTCTCCATCTAGGCATCTGAGAGATATTATCATAGTTCAAGGAAACAGTACAGCCAGGCTGTACTCAAGGAGTGTTGGGTGATGCATGGCTTGCAGAGTCCCAAGGGCCAGCTAGAGAGGCCCAAAGGTTCACATTGGCACCTTAGGCCTGAGGTTCTCCCCCCGCCCCAATTTAAATGCTTGGGGGCACATAAGTGAGGAGAAAGATGCAAATGGACCATTCCTCTGTTGCAATGCTGTTGTTGTTTTTTCAGAGATATAGAATATAAGGAACTCCCATTATCATTGGACCAGGTCACCATTTCTAAATCACAGTTTCCATGCAGAAATTCAGCGTCTACCTCACAAGAAACAAGAAAAGCAACAAAACCTAGAAGTAATAAAATGAAGACAAAACTCAGAACAACGCCATATCCACAACAGGTAGTAGTTTTTCCCCTCTATCAACATTTCATGCTAAAAGTGTGTGGCAACCTATCTGCAACAGTAGCTGTGAACAGTCACTGGAATTTCCTGCAATTCAAAATATCATAAATTCTGTTCCTTTTAATAGCCTGATCCTACAAATTGCTGCTTGGGGTACTGAGTACTGCAAGTTTAGAGGATCAAGAATATGAACTGTTGCAGCAATACAGCATCACTTGTGGTTGAATTATTTCAATCAATTCAGGGAACTACACTGGTGCAACAGCTTGTTGTACCAGCAGCATTCACCCTTTTGACAGATGCAACAGTTTGCTTGGAAAGCCACCAAGATCGTACAAAACGGGCAGAAAGGAGACAATACATGACCAGGTCCAGAAAGGTGCTCAGGGTGAGCGTTAACAATAGACACAAGAACAAGACAAAGGTAGAGTGCAGGGACAAAGAATAAAATAGGGTTGAACTGTCCATCTAAAGATCTGCCAGCTTCAGGACTGGTGTAGTTTCCTCCCTAGTTTGGGAGTATATCATTTGGATACTGCATTTCGGAGAGACTTGCAGTCTTCTTTCCCTGATTGGATTTGTCTTGATTTGGAGCAGAAGCCATCTTTGCCTTGAGGAGCACCATACCAGCAATGTGCAAAGTCTTGCTTTTAGGGAATGTTTAAAATGACTGACAGAAGAGCATTCCCAGCAGTGCTGTGCAAAGCCTTTGTGCCAGTCATTAGGAAACTTCCCTTGGAGCAAGGCTGCTCACATTGCTGGTTAGCTGACCCTCATGTCAAAGCTAGCTCTCACCTCTTTCTGAGCAATTTTCTAAGTGTAAAATAAAAAAAGGGACAGGCAAATGTTTGAGTGGATAAACTTGTAGGCACTTGGAAAAAAGGAAATAAAAAATTAGACAGCCTGACTTGAAATATGGAGGTAGGGGTGACCTTGAGCTTTCAATCCAAAGCAAGATAAGTGTGTCAGATCAAGAACAAGCCAATGGGAAGCAGATGTTCCCACCTCAGTGCAGGGGGGCACAACATCAGGTCCCCCAAACCTCTGTGTGGCCCTTTGAAATCTTGCCAGCTAAAGGGAATATGTGAAATCATTTTAAAGTGTTTCCAAACATGTGCAGAATGCCTTCCTCCCTCACCACTAAAGCTATAGCTTGTCCATCACACACAGGATTAAGGAGCAGAGCTTCCAGAAAAATGCCAGAAAGGCTTGCGCTCCAGTTCCTCTCTTTAGAAATTAAGTGCTGCCAACTTCTCTTAGTTTATATGAACTGGTGTGACTGCAGTTCAAGGTGGTACTTGGCTGCAGTGCACTCTGTTAGTCTGTTATACTGACAGATTTCAGAGTCAGCTATTAAACACTTTTCTTTCTTTTTATTTGCTTTTTCAGCAATACAGCTCCTTCCAGACAGACAAACTGGAATGTGGCCAGGTTGGAAGCTGGAGATCCAACTCCACAGCAAATTCTGCCACCATCCAAGAACAAGCCTTCCATTCAGAAAACAGCGAACTTTTATACACCCCATCGTACAGCTTACCTTTCTCTTACCATTATGGACACTTCCCTGTAGACCCTCATGTATTCAGTACCAAAAAACAAATGCTGCCTTCTAAATTTGGGCAATCTCAAGGAACACCTTGCGAAGTAGCTCGATTTTTCTTAAGTACTTTGCAGACAAGTGGAGAGTGCCAGTGGCACTATGCCAATTCTCTTGTTCCAGGAGGCAGTCAGTCACCATCGAAAAGTCCTTCCGATCAGTCAGCAAGCAGCGTACGCCATAATCTCTTGCAGAGTTATGAAGGTGTGTATTAAATGAACAAATCTGAAGCTCTATTATACCCAGAAAAAAATCATACATGTTAAATATTTTTCAAATATTAAACGTGTGTTGTGGGTAAAACTATTTTAAACCTTTAACAAAAAGAGGCTGATCAGTTGTTAAGGAAAGGACTGAAAATAGTTGCAACTTACATTTATACTTTAATTATGCTCCTGAATTGTTCGTATTTCTTTCTGAACATAATGCAAGAATAATAGTTAAGATGCAAATCTGATTGATAACTAAAATTACCCCAATTCTGTTGCAAAGAATTTAACAAGAAGCCTAATTTCAGTTTTCTTAGGTCTCCTAGATTTTCTTAGGGTGTATTCACTTTTGATTGTGTAGCCCTGCTACTACAAGCTTACTGACAATCCTGTATATTGTAGACCTCACACTAGAGTTCATGGGGCTACATCAGAGCAGACAATTGGACCACATTGTCCTCACAATATTGTTGTTTTGTCAGAGAATCAGATCTGAAAAGAAAGAGTTTTTGTGGGTACAATACTGATCACAGTAGCAACTTTTCTTTAGGGAGCATATTTTGGAGTGTTCCACAAGTAGCACAAACAAGCCTAATAAATCAAATGGAAAGCATTTTCATGTATTACATCTGATTATGTTGCCCGTTTATGAAGGTATGTATCCAAAGTGAAAAAATAAAACTCAAAACTGTTTACAAAAATTACATTTTTAAATAGTTCCAATAATGCTCCAGTTGCCTCAGAAGGTAATTAGCTATAATTTAGAGTTTCCAAGAACCTGCTTTAACTCCCATCTTGCAATTTGGCATGGAGAAGGAATGGATAAGTTATTCCTTCCCCCCTCCTGATTCTATTTGGAATGCAGCTTCTTGCTAATTTGCACAAAGGCTTTAAAGCAAGCTCAAAAACAGCATTAAACGAGTGTCCCCAATCTAAATAGACTTTACTGTATGTTCAAACTACACTTCGTTGCTTGAACTGCTTTCATTAAAGAACTTTATTTTTCTTTCTTTCAAAGTGCCACTACCAAACAGAAGATATAGCCAAGACAGTACATCTGACAGCTTTGCAAGCTGTGCCACCCTAGCAGCAAATAGCAGATACAAAGAAGAGAGCTATGATTCCACCATTATAAAGCACAGCAACAAAATGGAAAGCCGAATATATCCAGCACATCATCATCTCATTAAAGAAGAAAATAAGCTAGTTTTCAATAGAGGTGTACAAGATAAAAACAACTTAAGTGAAAAGCCCTTTTCGAACTCCTTAGCCAACTCTTTTTTGTCAAAATCTGAATGTTTCCAAACTAAATCTATTGGACAGTTAAATCACCTTCTCCCAGTTCCAACAGTATATGAACAAACAAGAAGAATTTGTATGAAAGAACCAAAATTTGAGCACATTGCCCATCATGCTGCAAATCTAGGTGAGCTGGAACCTGATGACAGAATGACCGGAAAGTTTGATCATGACTCTGAAAACGATCACACTGTGGATGTTAGGCATGCAGGGCAAGTTCCATTTGTACTTCTCAACTACCACCGGGTTTTAGCCAAACATGGCACATTTCAAACTTCTTCGTGTACTGCCACAGGACATGTAGCAGAGAATTATGGACACAGTTCTGAGGAAGTAAATATGTTTTACAAAAACCAAAGTCCTTCATCAGCCTCTTCCCCTGAGGCTCACAAGGAGCCTGCACTTCCCCATTATATTGGAACGTCTGTAATAATAGCCAATGGAAGGTGACAGTAATAGAAAGCTGTGGTTTATAAAATAAATAAATAAATAAACAAACTGGAATAGTTCCCCTAAAGCATGAGGATACATGGTTGCACTTAGTGAGCATGGTTTAAAATCAGTGGGACAAACTTGCATGCATTCTTGGCAAGCCATGTGTAACAGTACCTTTAAGGTCAAGGGGAAAAAATTACCGGTAGCTTCAGTGCTTTGTTGTTCCAGATTAATCTCTGCAGTTGACTCTGCTAGTAAGAAGCCATGTAACAGATCATATTTTTGTTATTTTTACAGTATATAAGTTAAATTATAAGAGTTTATGTGCTGATACATAGTGACTTTGTTTTCTTAAAAAATACAATCCCTCAGTTATTTGAAAATTATAGATCACTTAACAAACGGACAGTCTGGTAAGAGACAGTAATTACCAGTTATTTGTGATAGTCTCTGTTTAACTGCTGTCCAATGCATTACCTTGGGGACATGCATTTAGGATTTCAATCCCTGAAATTAAACCAATTTTTTTTTTATTCATGTGGCTTGGATATATATTACTCAAGGCAGTATAGAATTGCCAGGCTGCATGGCTACTATGCATCTTTAGAAAATGAAAATCTACTTGCCCAATAAGCTTGGAGATAACTACCAAAGAGCTGGTGATTGTTACACTGTAGGGGGGAAAAAATCAAAGCATCTATTTGAAAATGAAAGACAAAGGTTTTCACTGTTTCAAATACACTTTCCATTTAGAATATATCTCAAACTGTATTTGTTGCCAGCCAAAGAGGAGTGAAGTTGCATTCTCTTCATTTTGCTCTGTCAACGAGACTTCAAATCTTTTCTGTTTGGTGGATTTACGTTTTTAGCCCAGCCAGTTTTAGCAACTTTTATGGTTAAGATATGATAAAATACATTCACCAACTGCACTAATGATTAGATTAGAATTCTCAGGCACTTACATTTTATTTTGCATTTTTCGTAGAGCACGTAGTATATTCATCTTTGGCTTTGTAATGTTTAATCTGGAAGGTGAGGCAACCCAAGCACCTGCAAAGAATTAATACCATAAATATATAGCTCTCATGTGTTCCAGTTTTCTGTGGGTGCTTTAATAAAATCATAAGCAATAGCACAAAAGAATACACATGCAAAGTTGTTCGTGCTATCCAGTTAAATGGGGCAAGCTCTTGTGTACATGTGGTGGGTGTGTATACACATGAAGATTGTTTTGCACACTAGGAGTTACTAGAATGTGGTTGTCATTTCAACATAACTAATAAACCATTTATCATCTTACTCAATCACAGAACAGAACACACCCTAATATGTAAAAAGCTTATGTATAAAAATGGTTGGCATTAAAGAACATTAACACTGGAGTCAGACGTATATTTTAATTTGACTAGTTTTTCTTAGCTTTGCTGAACTCTTGAGTTACATCAAAAACTTCTAAAATGTCCCTCAGACAAGTGAAGTTTTCATTAGAAGCATGGAAGAACTTCTGTGCCCCCAGGAAGCAAATAACAGTTTTGCCGTTGTTTTGAGTATAGACAGAACCAATTTAAGAATATTTCTCCAAGAAATAATATATAATTTAACTTGTGCAATATGGAAAACAGCTTTGATTGCACCTTTTCAAATCTCAACTAAGTTGAAAGGTAATGAGGACATTTTCTTAAACTATTTTTCTGCATTTAGACGCAGCAATACAATCCATTTCCTTGTCTAATTTTATAAGGCTATTTGTTACTGTAAGGAAATAAGCTTTTCAAAAGTGATTGGTTGTGCTCAGTATTGCCCTATTTAAAGTTAACCATTGTGAGCATGCACATTTTTAAGTAGTGCCAAAGCAGTGTACATTAGAATTCAGACTTAACCTGTGCCTTGAGTTGAAGCCAATAGTTCCCAAAGTGTAAAAATACGCTTCTCCCATAGGTGCTAGGCACCTTGCCTTCAGCCCATTGTTCACCATGACTAATATGTTTCATCTCTAGTGCTTTATGGGGTACTGGGTCATCCTTCTTTCTTGCACATGTTTGTTTGTTTGTTTGAATGAATGAATGGCCTTGTTCATTCCCTCTTGTGCTTGATCTTTCAGGCTGAGAAAAAAGTGTGTGCTTCCAGGTGAACTGGCTACCATTCTTTGGTCATAGTTGCATTTGGATAAATGCTTAGAGTATTTTATGAATTGGAAGGCTCAAAACTGCATTATTTTGAATGGTTTTTAAGATAAAGGGAACTTCACATTTACAGTTTGGGCTCTAGCCTCATCTTTGTAATATTCACCACACTGCACTAAGAGGTGTCTGACACATCCTTTGCACGGTGCTAATTGTTGTAGAACATATTTCAATACCTTGACTACAAAAAACTGCTGCTTGGTGGTGTGTCTTCTAAGTGTTAAGAACATGCATAAATTATCTGGGCAACAAACTTGCCAGAGACTTAATTTTATAGTTAAATTGGACTAATGTACTTAACAGGATGGAAGTGAACTTTCCCCCCAACAGCCAAACAAAAATATCCTCCCAGATGCCCAAGGTAAATTCTGTGAACGTTGATACCTTTTCTGATGTAATTGATATTGCTGAAAACAGCAGCAGCACCCTTAGCTTGTCTTCATAGAAAGGAGCTTTTGTGAATGATCTTATCATGATGTCATTACACAATTCTATTGCCAGATGCAAGTTTGTTTACAGTCTTTCAAAGTGTTCATGCAGATGTAATCCTGAAAGACTACATTTATGCCAAATAACATTTGTTTATTTTGCTATGTGAAAAAATGTATTCCCCAATGAGATACAGGCAATTAGCTGACTCATAAAAAGAAATCTGATACACAACTGCAGTGTAGCATACTTACTTTATTTTCTTCAGAGTGACTGTATATATGCTAAGCCTCTTTCACTTTGTAAGAAAGAAAATATTTCTGAAAAGTACACTTTTTAAACTGTTCAATTGCCCGGTGTCATTTAGGTAATGCTGTTGACGATAAGCAGTTTCAAATAATTAACAACCTGCCACTGTCACAATGTATAAATTACCTTAGGCATTTTGAAGTTCTATCCACAGAGAGGACTCAAGGATGCACATGCTTGCTCTGGCCCTTCGCTTCTGATCTTCCTGGGAAGACCTGAACAGGACTTGCAAGCACATTTTTGTTTATGAGCTTACAGTGCTCCCTGCAATCAGGCTTCCTAAGAATTGGAACCCTTTTCAGCTCAATGTACTTACAGTCCCTCTGCAGACCTTCCCAGTCATGAGGGGTGAGGCTGTCACATGCAGCCCTTCCCTCTCACGATGGATAAAACTTTAAAAATCCTGAATAGTGCTTGAAAACTGGATGTATCATTTACGTGCAATGGAAGTACAGAGAGTGGGACACCCACTTTTTTACTTTGCCATTTCTCTTCTTGATTATGAACTATAATTAATGAACTATAATTACCTATCACCAGTGCTTTTTTTCTAAAAAAATGTTTAGGGGTACTCCCATTTTGACTCAAGAAAATCACCATTTTATAGTTCAAATTGTGGAAAATAAATACAGTAAATGAAGAAAAGTACAAAGATTCACAAAATGTTTAGGGGTATGTGTACCCCTGTGTCCCCCCAGAAAAAGCCTATCACTGTACTTTGCAGGGTTCTGTACACTTTGTAAGAAATGGTAAAAAATGGAGTTGGGAAATGTAACCCTTGGTTTTGTATCTTATGAGTAGAAATGCCACACACACCTAGTACAAACTGCTCTGCTGAGTACAATTGTGTAGATTTCCCTCGCATCAATCTACTTTGGTTAAAAAGCTCAACTTTGCAGCAACAAACCAGTGAATAATTTTAAGATGCATAATCCTATGCATGTTTACTCAGAAAGTGAGTCTAGCTATGTTTAGTGGGGCTTGCTCACTAGTAAATAGGTTTAGGATTTGAACTTCACATTCATAAGTAAAGGACAGCATTGAATGCATTAATAAAATTCCTACTATAATTTTACTTGTCCAAAATCACGATACAGTTTTTTGAGCTAGTTTCTTGAGAGAAAACTCTTCTGTTTGTTCCTTTACTGGAACATTAGATTTTGCTTTTTTATGATGCAAAAATAAATTATTTGACAAAAGTATGTGGAAAAAGAAATACATACACATCCTACTATTGCTTAGGATTATATATCTACTCCCTTAAATTGTAAAGCTTTTGCTTATTTATTACGTAAGACTATGTTAAATAAAATACTGTAGACAAAGGAATAATGGACTTCTATTATTTGCTTGGTTTTAGAAGTACAGTACAAATAATGTGTATTTATAAAATACGTTTAATGTTTATTGTATTTTTAATATTACATTGAGCAATTTAGGTAATTCAATGAAATGAAATACATCATTTGTTTTCCTCACTGCATAGCAGTTCTAGAAACAGACAGAATGTTAGGGCTTATTCAGAACTTTTGAATGTAATTCTATTGATACTTAATTAAATGCTCCCCCCACCGCACTATTCCCATCCTCAACTCAAGCTATGATGGAATGAAGTTGTATTAAGTATAAAAAATGAAGCCATGTTGGTCCGTGAGGGAAAAAAAATGAATTAGGCAATACCTTTAGGACTAGCCAAAATGTCAAAATAGTGAGCAAGCTGGCCACATGACCCGGAAGCTGTACGCCGGCTCCCTCAACCAATAAAGCGAGATGAGCACCGCAACCCCAGAGTCGTTCGTGACTGGACTTAACTGTCAGGGATCCTTTACCTTTAGAATACCCTATTCAGGAGTGGAATCCTAAAACTGGAGAAAGATTCGCTTCTATCACTTGAAGAAGGGGCTTTGTTATAGGTCTTTCTCTCCAACTACTAATAGTAGTCAATTTGCTTTGCATTGACTTCTTTATCTGAGTGCACCACTTAAAAATAATCTCCGGCTTTATAGTTAATATAAAAATTGCCTAGTTTCTCTTTTTTTTAAAAAAATAATTTTTATTAACAAACCAATCAAATCACATTAGTTCCAAATTACAGAGCCAAATTTTAAATTTTTGTTGGGGGTACCCATGCTTCGAGGTCAGAAAGGGATCCAATCATCTCTATTGCTGCTGCTTTGATGTTCAAAAATTGCCTAGTTTCTCAGTATATCTGCTTTCCACCTTACCAAAGTATCTGTTGAATCTAATGATGGAGAAAGGTCTGGGTAACAACTGGACTGTATTTTCAGAAATGGGGTTCAACCACTGTATGTTTCTTTGTCCCAGCAGTCCTAGACACAACTTAACATGCATAGTACCTAGTACAGCCTTATCTATTTAAGTTTGCTAACCCCTTCCACAGTCTATGTTAAGACTGCAGACTCCACAACTTCAACATCAAACAAGTTTTCCCCCTCGTCTCCATTTCCGTTTGTTTAACAACCATCATGAAGGCTTGCTTACCATTTTGCAACATTCAGGTTGGTCCAAATGCTATTGCTGCAGATGGATTTAACACCAAAAGGACTTCCAAACAAAAGATCAAGTTTACTTTTTCCTAGACTGCTAGAATGGCAGTCTTTAGTTTTACAAGACTGTGCAGTGCATCTCTGCAACAGCACAAACATTTGACAGTCCCAAGTTTGCTTGTGGGTAGGTGAAGAAGTATCTGGCAAGGCAAAAAAAGAAGAGGAACAAAGTTCTGAGGTAGAAGGAAAGAAGTGCCTACCTTTCTACCGTTCCTGTAATCGCTACTGCAGCAGTCACAAAGGAATTGATCAAGAAGGTGAAGTTCTTAGGTGTGTGCTACGGCTGTGCAGATAAGTCTTTCATGCCAGAATGTTACCAGCTTGCTCCAGAAGTTCCAAATATTAATCTACACATGTGGAGAACAGAAAGGTGAGACTGCACAGAGACTACAAAGAACTGCTATGTTCTGCTTTCCACACGATATATTGTTTAACAGCACTTCTATTGGCAGCTATGCAATGTTTAAATATTCCCACCAGCTAGCTTCAAAAATCAGAACTATGCTGAAACAAAACTATGAACTTGCACTTTATAACCCTGTAATCAGTTTAAAAAGAAAAAATCCCTGCAGAAGGAAAGCATGATCCATAGCATAAACACACCATGCTTTAAAAAAGATAACCGAGGCATAATGACTTGCTAGGACATGTATTCCAAGGTGTTATGGAGGTTTATAGATGACTAATGCCAGTTTATTCTTAGTTCTGAGTACCTATCCTGGTGGAAATTGTGTAATTCTGGAAAGGTCATCAGTTCTGTCTGGATGCAATTCACCTCGTTCTTTTCAAATACTAGCACACCAGAGTTCCTTAAGAAGCCTTACTGTCAATAAATAATCTGTACAGATATTTTCTTAATATGTAATGAGGAGTTTTAAAACTTTGGTCCGGAAGAAAAGCGCATATTGCAAAAAAATATGGGCACCATAATGAAATATTTTTGAAAGCACTTCATCTACAGAACAGTCTGAAAGACGACATCAGCTACACAGTGGAAAAGGTGTTTTACTAACCTGGACATTTTAATAGTATTGCACATTTTCAGAGGGCTACTTCTGGATTCCAGGATGCCTGGCTGGCTCCTCCAGACTCTGTCCAGACACATTTTGCTATGTTATAAAGTCACAAGGACTGTTATAAAATGGTTTTCATACAGAAATGGTGAGTAGTTGCCAAATTTGATGTGGAAAACAATGTGATTACCAGCTGTACTACCCATGCACACCTTTACTTGTGTATCCTATAGAAATTCCCACAGGCATTTCTGACTACGACAGTTGTGAGTCAGAAAGGCCTTGTTCAACTGTTCTGAAGCAAACAAAAATAAAGTCAGGTATATGACAGTTTACAATTGATGCTGACATCAATTCAAGACAGTATGTTGTCTTGTATGTACAGGGCAGGCCATTCAAAAACAGAAGTAAAAGTGATATTCCCACCTAATCCACTTGTGCTTCAACATGTCCACACTTCATTACTTTTCATTTACAGAAAGGAAATTAAATGAAAGAATTTTTCCAGTGCAAAAAACTGTAATATGGTTTGAAATAAAACAAACCATAGGTTGTTTTTACTTTAACAAAGGTTTACATTCTTTATTATCCAGGTAAGAAAATCTTATGTCTTATTCAAATTTCTACCCCAATTTTCTACACAATAAATTCCAAGCAGCTTACAAAAAAACATACCATATATATAAACTACAAAATAATTCAATAAGGTATATTAAGAAGTAACAGTATAAATATATAGCAAGATAAAATAATAATAATAGGCCAAGCAATTAGTCTAGTACCAAATACCAGTAGAAGCAAACAGCTCTGCAAAATGCAAGCCATAGGAGGCATTCCAGGTCTAAGTAACAGCACAGAAAAGGCCTTGTCTCTGATGCCCACCCATCATCTAATTATAATGGGGCACAGAGCAGGGTGTCTGTTGTTGATCTTAAGCTACAAGTAGGCTCATGTGGGAGAGGACAAGCTTCTTTAGTTCTTTAAAGGTTGAAACCAACGCTTTGAATTTGGCTTGGAAACAAATTGGTAGCCAGTATAAGTAGGGTAAAGGTAAAGGTAAAGGTACCCCTGCCCGTACAGGCCAGTCGTGTCCGACTCTAGGGTTGTGCGGCCAGCGCTGTCCGAAGACACTTCCGGGTCACGTGGCCAGCGTGACGAAGCTGCTCTGGCGAGCCAGCACCAGCGCAGCACACGGAAACACCGTTTACCTTCCCGCTATAAAGCGGTACCTATTTACCGTATTTTTCGCACCATAGGACGCACCGGACAATAGGACGCACTTTGTTTTAGAGGGGGGAGAACAAGAAATTTTTTTCCCCCTCTCTGCCCAGCGCCCCTTCAGTGAAGCAGCAGGAGGCGCTGCACAGAGAGGGGGAGAGCTTTCCCCCTCTTGTTTTCCCGCTCTAAAACAAGGTGCCGTTTAATGTGCGTTCAGGCGGCTACCTTGGAAGCCTGGAGAGCGAGAGGGGTCGGTGTGCACTGACCCCTCTCGTTCTCCAGGCTTCAGGTTCCTTTCGACCTGCTCTTTGGGGCTGGCGGGGGGAAGCCCACCACCAGCCCCAAAGAGCAGGTCAGGGAGCAGCGGAAAGGCGCAGCGGAGAGGCTCCTGCCATAGCCGCGCGACCCTCTCCCGGCTGGGGAGGTGACGCGCGGCTATAGAGGCTCCTGCCATAGCCGCGCGTCACCTCTCCAGCCGGGAGAGGGTCGCGGGGGGCTGCTTTAGCCCCGCGCGCGCACTCTCCCAGCTGGAGAGGTGACACGGGGCTGTAGAGGTTCCTGCCATAGCCGCGCGTCACCTCTCCAGCCGGGAGAGGGTCGCGGGGCTATGGCATCTTCGCTCCATAGGACGCACACACATTTCCCCTTCATTTTTGAAGGGGGAAAAGTGCGTCCCATAGAGCGAAAAATACGGTATCTGCTTGCACTTAGGGGTGCTTTCGAACTGCTAGGTGGGCAGGAGCTGGGACCGAAAGACGGGAGTTCACCCCGCCGCAGGGATTCGAACCGCTGACCATGCGATCGGCAAGTCCTAGGCACTGAGGTTTTACCCACAGCGCCACCCGCGTCCCTATGAGTAGGGTAGTTCTAAGCTATAAAGCTCAACTAAAACTCTAGCAGATGGAGCTTGGCCCAACTATTTTCAAAGGTAGCTCTATGTAGATTGCATTATTGTTATCTAATCTAGATATAATTTTTTGATTAACAGGTATTTTTGCTGATTTTTCCAAAAAGAAACAAATATAGTCAAACAATACAAAATCAAGTTTAATAAATCAATAAAATGTGTTCTGTGCATACATGAAACAGGGAGGAGCGGAAGAAGGGGAAGATCCAGACCAACCATATGCTTAGTCATTCAGGCAAACAGAAGTCAATACCAGCAGAGAACTGTCCATCTTTCACATTGTTATGGAAGGTCACCTTGTATAACTAAGGCATGAACGACAAAGGCCAGAACAAGCTTCACTAGGAAAAGGAGCAGCAGGCACACCACCTAAAGCTAGTAAAAAACACTCTTTGTCATTGCCATCTGGACATGCATGGCAACAAGAAAGGAGGTCTCCAAGAGCATCTCAAAGACCACCTCTCGCATCAACAAGAACCCTGTCCTGTCCTGAGAGCCCAGCACCTGATGTAAATCTTTGGCATCAGTTAATTGCTGGACAGGCTGCTATGAAAGGGAAAGTGGATGATGGACCCCTTCTCCCCAGCCATTGAATATATATTGCTGCTGCACCAATCAGGACACCATAGGAAGAGATTAGGCCTGTCCCTTTCATCCAGCCCAACCTTGATAATGAATGCCAGGTAGATACCAAATTCTATATGGTAGCTGTTTTTTTCCTGTTCACTGGTATAGTATTCTGTAGCAAAACAATTACATCTGATGGACTGCCAGATGATACGATAGAATGAAGTTATCCCTTCCCTCATCTGTCTGATCTTTCACTGTCCCAAATAACATCAATAGTGATGTTGTACCCCACAGTTCCTCAAACACATACTAAAAACCAGGGCCAAAATTAGTAAGTGAAAGGGGCAGAATTAAATGAAGAACAAGCTTTAGAGAACCTTTCAACAATTAAATTTCACTGATCCCGTCTCCAAATTCAACACCTCTTTTTTGAATTTACCCTCCTGAATAATTGTGAGCAATCTTGGCTGTCATGTATACTCAAACTACCATACATTATTAAAATGGTGCATACTGTGAAAAGTCATAAGCTTTTCACAGTAGGAACATGTTTGCAAGATGTCAGGTAGAAACTGGGGAGTGGATTGCTGTGCGACTTGGGATGAAGGTTCAGACTGAACAATGAAGTGGCACAGCCCTGCTCTATTAATTTGGCAGCTAACAGGTAAATAGTATGAATCATACATTTAAAAGCTCCTGAGATAGGACAATAGGACAGAAGGATTCTACAGGCAAATAAAAATAAAAATTGAGTACCAAATACATTGCTGGAGTTTCCATTTATTTTATTATACTAACTCAATCTTAAGGATCACTGGAGTTATTAAATCAATAATAAGAGGAGCTTTGAATTCCTAGTCCCAGAGAGTTTTGCAAGTCATTACTTCTCACCATTAGTTGTTTGAACAAATAATCAATATACAGCCACTCAAATAAGCTAAATTGTTTTACTTTTTCATTTGTTAGATAACAATGCCATCAAGCAAGAAACAGTCATAGATGTCACAGTGTGGGAAACATTATGCAACAGAAGTCAAAATCCTCATTTTAAATGAAATGAAAACTTAATCTCCAGTAATTTATAGTCAAACTACTCAAGACTCCAATATGCAGGGATTATGCTAATCCACCATTACAGGCCAACTTCTTTGCCTTCTTTAAGGCTTCTTGGATTTATATTTGAGCCAATCTACTTATTTCCTGATTCTTTATAAAGTGAACTTTAACCTACAAACCTGCTTCTGGCTACATGTCAGGCATGCATTTCAGGGCACTTTCTTAACGTAACATGAGGGAGTCCTTTAGAACCCATGGCAGTTCTCATGAGGAGGTCATGTTACCAACAGTTCCTCAATATGCAGAAATTGGTTTCAAACTATAGCCTGGGAGGGCTGGGTTGAGAGTGAGTTCCATAAGCCTAGGCAGCCTAGTCCAGAAACACAGTCATACACCTAGGAGCCTCTGAGAACAGTGCAAGAAGCTGAACGTGTCATCTATTCACCATAAAAATGATCAGAGTGATCAGAGGACCATACTGAGTAGGCAAGATGACACATAATTATGTATCATAACTATGATATATTTAATGCATAAGGCACAATAGATAATACAGGAAAATAGGTTCTGCTATAGCCATTAAAGCAGAAACACTTGTCGGATTCATAATCCAAGGAAAATGCAAAATAGCACTGTGAACTTGAAACATACTTCCAAGCAATTCAGATTCTGTATAGTCTTATAGGAATCAGGGCAACTGCCAGAAATCTATTGTTAGAAAAAATAATAATTAGTGGTCAGTTGTGGAAACATCAAGCTTCTGAAAGACTTGGACTCCCAATATAACACAGCATATGGAGAGTCCTTACTAAAAGGCTAAAATTCCTTTTGATCATTGTTTTGTGGGTATGAGACAGCAGGAGGGGTAAAATTCTTTAAATAATTTTATGGCATACTCTAAAACAGATGTTCAAAATGAATAATATAACTTCATTTTGCATATAGCTGTTCATCCACAGCTTAAAAACAAAACACCATACTAAACTGGGGCACTGGTAAACCAAACTTATTATACCCTATCATTTTAATATAGGAAATATTCTACTGCAAAATGCATTCCTTCCTATAGATACAAAGTAATATGAGCACTGGATGTAAAGGTATGCTGTAAGTGCAAGCGTGAAGAATCTGTAGTAACAGGATAACACAGATTTATGGAGCTAATTCTACTTGAGTGTTCCATGCCAAAAATTAGAAGCTAGAGCTTTTCATGCTGACCATAAGGCTTCCTTCACATCTGCATGGAGACTGAAAGGAAAACAAACAAACAAACATGAAAAGCCACTAAATCCCAGGTCACTGGGCCAAGAGCCCAGGAAAATTAAATGACTCAAAATTCAATGTTTTCCTTGGTATACAGTGTTTCAATTCTTCAGATTAGATACTTCTAGTTTGACAGCCTCCAGCCAAACTCTAGAAAATGGTCTGAGAAGCTGTTTCACCACATTCAAAAACTACTGCTGTTTTGGAATTATCAGGTTTCTCAGCATATCAAAAGTATTGCCATCTGGGTGCACGGTTACTACATCTTTGCCTTCCTCATGAACTTGAAGGTATCCGGAATCATCGATTCCAACGATCCACGCTAAAGGCCCTTCATCACTTCCAAGCCGTACTTGTTTACCACTGCAAATAAAAAACAAGGAATTACCCACTTTAAAAAACCATCAAGTTTCATAAACTCACCTCAGTCTAATTATAAATGTTACATAAACATGTAAAAGGCTTTGGTATTTTAGATATTGATATTAAGCTTAAAATGTTTTTATACTGATTGAAAGATGCTTCGGGAAAATTTTGGGTTTTGAAAAATGATGTAGAAATCCTTGAATAAAATTAAGAAATGAATGATTTCCCCATCTAAACAGAGGGTTTTAACCAACTTTGAATAGACAAAAGGAAATAAATGGATTAATGAAATTCATATAAATGGCACTGTACGAGAGTTAATTCTTCAGAAAGGCACATGGATCCTACATAGCTTATACACAATAGGGTTTACTGACATGGCCTACCATCATAATGAACAATGTCAGTGGGAATTTCCTGCACCCACCCGTTCATAGGTAGACTTGCTTAACTATAGTAAAATTAATCTGTTTCTTCTCAGATATTCTGCAAAGCTCAGACTTCATGATCTATGTCTAGCACGTTAACTCAAAATGCTAGGTAAATGTAGCTTTAAGGAACAACTCCAATGTAAACATCCTGATATATTTTAATGCATGGATGCTGAATGACAAATCTGCCTATGCATAAACAAATACTTCTAACACGCTGAAAAAGTGAAACATGTTAAATGCATACATACATATATATCTGATCAGTCACTATTGGTTTGAGATAAATGCCTCTTGATGGGGTTAGTTCAATTTACCACTAAAACAATTAAGATTACCTGTATTAAGAAGGAAATTTTATTTTATGTTGTTGATTCTTTATGTTGTTCTTTATTACTTGTAAAAGAAAAATAAGTATTCTTTTTAAAAAATATATAGAATATATATTTTAAATTATTTACCTGTGCACCCAGTACTTATAGTACATGGGAAGAACTCCATTAGGTCCTTTCTCTTGAAAGGTGTTGATCAGACTTTCCAGCACTGTCACACTTTGTGCAATCAGGTAATCTGCACTTAAGGGCTTTAATTCTGTATTCTTTGTCTTATTGTGCTCCATAATGAGATCATTGATGCATATAGTGGGGTTGCTGTTATTCACGTTAAATCCACAGCCTGGGGAAGAAAAATAAATTAGAAAGGCAGTGTAGGAAAAGTTTTGTTTCTCTGAAAAAGCCTCTTTGTATCATAAGACAAATCCATTCCTCCAGACAGCTGTAAAAATCCATCTACAGATTTCCTGAAGAGATTTGCTTTAAATAATGATGAAAGATGACAGAAGCTCATATAAACTCAAATCCATCTCATGTGCTAAATACAAGACAGCCTGGCTCAGCCTCATGACAGTGCTTGATGGTTTTTTCCTCCAATGAAAGCTAGTTCAGTCCAGGACAATCCACATCCAGACATGCAACTTTGGAACAATCTTCATTTAAAACAAAGAACAGTTTTGTGCAGTAAAATTGCCAAATGATATATTTTGTCAGTTTTTATGTGACAGAACAATACACATAATATGTGACAGAACAATGTCCCATTCCACCACAGTGAGTTCTTGTGGGTATGGAAACTGCCCCACCTACAAGGGCTGCCCTGCTAAATTTTGATGGAGGAAGTCGAGCTGCGTATACTATTTGGTGTGCATGTGTAGATGTGCTCTTTAGGTTGAAATTAATGGGCCATCTCATGCATACACACATGGCTCAGTATACAGGCAAGAGAGCATTAATCGGAAAAAGAAAGATGCGGCTATGAAATGCTATATTCTACCATTTTTAAAAATTGCATTTCCCCCAGCTCCAGGGCAGCAACTGGCTTCTTTGAGAAAAGCCTAGAGGATTCCACATTTAAGTCAACTTTCAGCTTTCAAGGGCTCTCTTGCCAGACTCTCTTTGAAGCCTCATTTCTCACCCAGCTCTCTAGCAGGGGATAATATTATTGGCAGAAAGCCAGGGTGTTTAAATGCAGCTCTCAGGGCTTTCTTGATCAGGCCTCCTAAACATAGCTCTGCGAAATGTACACACCAATCTTCTAATACCTGTTTATTTTCCTCCCTTTCTGAGCAATGTAGGTTTTCCATTCCCTGTGCATGTGATGCCAGAGCCAGACTTGTCAAGTATACTCACATTTAAATGCCCTATTTTTTAAACCATTACTTTAATAATTTATAAGTAATATACCTATTAAATATGGAAATAATTATTTGGTAGTATTCATAAATTGATCTGAGGAGGATTAGTTATCTTGACATTTAAGAAGGGTGGAGTCAGGAATCAAATTCATATTATAAAATTTAAGAACATTCTCTGCTAACAAAACCCACAGATTGACATACGATTTTAGGATTGTTCCTATAAGCACTGAAGTGAAACGATAATATTCTCAAAAGTGTATTTTCCACATTAGTTTTATCCAAGAAGTTTTCTGGTGTGTGTGGAGAACATTGTGAATGCTGTTAATGGATATGGGCTTAAAAAAAATGTTAAGCAACTATCTACTGCAGGGTGAACACTGTGAAAGTCATGGATCTCAAAGTTCTCCCACCTGGATCATCTCGAACATTATCCCTGTTCCAAATGAGATTGCACTGAGATGCATTCTTCATACTGTTTATGAATGAGTATTGCTGCCACCATCTCCTGAAGCTTCCTAATTTTGAAGCAGGAGATACTGAGAGTAGGTTTGCTGATTGCTCTAAGTCTAGACCTGATTCTGTTATTCCTATTTACCTATTCTTTAAAGCACACAACATGGACACTATTTATTTAATAATCAAGGATTCTTGATTATGCCTCTCCGCCCATGACTGAACAAATCAATAATTTCTCCTGCAAGCTGAAAGCAGGGAGTCAGATAACAATCCATTAAGGGCCAGGTGAATCACGGCCACATTTATTTTGCTATGTATTTGCATTATCAATAGCAGCAAAAATGCCTAAAAACAAACAAACAAACAAACAAACAAATATATTTTAAACCATTTATATTCTTACCAATAAGAATGTGGAATGTATCTCCTGTTAGTGTGGAATTCACTAAAACGCCACCCAGCTTCATAAGGTCACTATAGTAAATATCGTTTGGCCATTTCACTCGAAGCTCAATATCCTAGGGAAACCAACATGTATATTTATAGCTCTATATTACTGCATCCCAAAGCAGCATGGTGTTAATCCTTAGTCTAGCGCTTCCTGTTCTCCAAATATTTAATACTGACACTGAATACACAAATGAAAACTTAGCAGCATCCCCCTCTCTCTCTTTCTAAAAGATACCCACAAAGAGGCAAAAGCCCACAATGAATTTGGACACAGATAAAAACACTAGTCACTTACCTTCAAGGTTTGTTCTTGGCCCCTGGTGAGTTATAATAACTCCTGTTTGTTGGGAAACACGTGACCCTGGAGCTTTTTCTCCCTAACATCTCATTTTCAGACTAGCAGAACCACTTAAAAAATAAACAGACATATGGAAAAGACAAAAAGAGAGAAGAGCCCTGATCCTGAATGTGATCTGGATGCACTGAGTGGTGCTGTGGGCAGCCACCCGACTTGGATGCCTTTGCAAGAAGGTAGGTTGTGGAAGAAACCAATGTCCCATTCTCCTGCTGGATGCAGGAGGTATCCTGCAGGCAGGATACATAAAAACTGTTGCTTTCCTGCAGTGGGTAGATGACTGCTTCAGTACTTGAGGGACAATGTGCATAAAACCCTACCCCCAAAGCTCCATACCATCTAAACTGTGCTGTCATGTCAACATGTTTGTTGAGTGGCATGTGGCTGTTTGGCATATTTCAGACATGGGTGCACTGGTTTACAGAGCAACAGAAGTGGCAGCTGCCCAAGTGGAATGAGCTGTTATGTGAAACAGAGTTGCTAAAGAAGGCTTCCTCAACCTTGGCCCTCCAGATGTTTTTGGCCTACAACTCCCATGATCCCTAGCTAGCAGGACCAGTAGTCAGGGATGATGGGAATTGTAGTCTCAAAACATCTGGAGGGCCGAGATTGAGTAGCCTGTGCTAAAAGATGGGCTTCATAACCAACAGCTTTTATCCATCTCACCAGAGATGAAGTAGAGACTTTTCTACCTAGTGTAGTAGTACAGGCTGCCCATTTATCTGAATGCTACTGTGTTCTGGATGTAGGTTTTGAGTCCCCGTCTTGACATCTAGCACATACAGGTATATTTAGTGGGGTAAAAAGTTTTGGAACATGTAGGGCTAGCTTCTGATGGAAGGTATGTTGAGTTCAGTCACCCTACTTGTTAGGGTGATAGCAATGAAGAAATCTACCTTAAGGAACAGGAGGCAGAGAGACTGAGGAAGCAGAGAGGCTGTGGGAGAACATAGAAGACCATGTCCATTCCAGGAGAGAAACCTGTGGATGACCAGAGGGCTTCAAAGAGATGCTCCCTGAAGGAACCTCTTAAATACTGGATGGGAGCACAGGAGTCTGTCCTGGATAGAACTGATGACAAAGCAAAGACTTGACATTTCAGTGTATTTGGCTTGAGATCAAGTATAAGGTCTGATTGGAGATCCTTTCTTCAGGAGAATGTTCAATAAACAGGTAATCTGAAAGAACCTGTAATGTGCTATATTAAGACACTGGATGGTATCAGTATTGTGCAAAGTCAGTGGGACCAATGTCCTTTGCTCTCCCCTGCACACCTGGAAAAATAGTTGTTGAACTGTTTGAACAAAGATCCAAGTGCACTAATCTAGAGACTATTTATGAAAAGTTACTGAACATATCAGAGAAAACAACAAAAAAGTACAACAGACTTCTAAAGGGATGATTTGCTATTCAGTTGTACTGTGTCTGACAACTAATGTATTTACGAGATTGAATTATCCCTGTAAAGTATTCCTTTTCTTTTTGGGGACTCCTACATTAAACAGTTAATACTCCAAACCACTATATTTTATTTTATTTTACATTCCATTGTGAAGCATTTTTACAGTCAACTTATGAAGTCCTGAAGTTGGGAAGTGTTAATAGAAGACAACCGTTAAACTATATGAAAGGCTACTGGGTACCACTCTAATGAAATTCATGTGTAAATGTGCTCAAGTCACTGATTTTGTGTAATATAGGAAACACATGTTTTCATTGACTAGTCCTGTAAAATACCAATGTTTTACAGTTAGCCAATATTATGAATTGGTTACATTCAAAGGAAACTGATGAGGTGCTAAAGAAGATTGGTTTGTAATTTGAGCATTGATGACAGGACACTTGATTCCCCCCTGAGAGGATATGGTTAGCCTCTTGCTTCCGAGCTTGGGGCAAACATTTTCAATGTTAAACAAGAAGTGGAAAAAGAAAGAAGGAATGAAGTGGCTAGTGAAACAGCTCCAACTAAAACCTAAGAGGCAATTGCAAATCTTATTATTTTTTCTTTTCTCAGTTCCTCTCATCAGTTTTATAACAAAAATAAAACAAAGTCCAGGAGTAAGACCAAGAGGCAAATCAATCTTCATTACAGAAACTCAGGTATAATACAGTAAACCAGAATGGGTTGCTAGTCTTAACTTACTTTTTGGGGGGTTCATTATGGAAACAGCAATCATACACATGAAGAGAAAAAAATTTACCTGGGGGCAAAATCAAATTTGCCTGGGGGCAAATTCTGATAGTTGAATGATGCTAAGTGGGGATGTCAATTATATACTCAAGTCATTTTAGGTCAAAAAAGCGTAAAAATAATGGAACAGGAAACACGCAAATACAATACCTGGTATCCAGGTATGGATCTAACAGACTCTACAACTGCTAGAGAAACCAAATGCTGAATAAAAGGAATTCTTCGTCCCAGTTCAGAAGATAAAGGAATAGTGATATGTAGAGTTGATAAAGCAGCTCCCACAGGACTCAGCCAAGCATTCCCACCACGGCCTTAAAAAAAGGGGAACAAGTATTTATGTGAAAGTTTTATTTTGTTATATAAAAAGAAAGCTTCATCAGTTCACTGAGAAAATCTAATGAAATATTTTGAAGGCGTTCTAATATATTGATGGTTTAAAGTTTTTACATTGTTTCTTTCTGTTTTTAATTCACAAGTAAAAAATTATATACATGTGATTTGCTTACACCGTAAGTTGTAGCAATAAGAAATGTATGTATGTCTACTGTCAATATGTCTACTCTGGCCAAAAGAGAAGAGAAATGAAGATTAAAAACAGGAACAATCCAGTCAACGGATTAGATCCATGCTTAAATACATAATTATCAGAGGATAGGTTTTATAATTTTTCATATTAAATACCACCTAGTTGTTGTTGCTTTTTAAAAAAGATACATTGAAAAGAACAACTTTGTGGTATATATTTGTCATGCCAAAAAAAGCATACAGCTGGTAGTAGTTCTCTGTCACGGAACTGGGGTGTGGTGAAATTGCATTTGGCTTCCCTGAAAAGCATCTATGAAAACCCCAATTGGATGAAAATACAGAGTCAGAAAAGTGCTTACTAACAACTCGGGATGGTTTCACACACTCTTTCACACAGCTATTTTAGCTATTTAAAATTGTCATCTTCAATGCAGATGATTATTTCCAATTCATGAACTTGTATTGCTGACATCAGAATTACACCAACATACCTTTCCCTTGAGTTTGTTGAACCGCAATCGCAATCAGACCTATTTCCTGTGGCACCTTGTACATCAACCTGCAAATTGTAAAAAGGAAAACTCCTATTAGAACAATGTGTGGCTTTCATATAAACATTAGATTTATAATTTTTGTTACATTATCATTTCAGCTTTAGGTCAAAAATGTTAAAACAATGGGAAAGGCAAAACATATAGAAAAATGTTGCAATGAAAATATCAAATCTATAACAGCAGGATATATTTCAATCAAGTAGCTGCACTTCCTACATTTCTTTTTGAGGTGCTTATTCTCACTAAAGTGTTTCACTATCTTCCATATGTGACAACCAGCAATTTCTAACATTTGTTACTACTTATAGCAAATTCATGACTATACTCCTGAATACAGCAACAGCAGCAGTTTCTGATTATTTAGAAAACCAGTATGGTGGCAATAAAGCAGTTTAAGAGAGACACTATCCCTTGAGAACTAATTATGATTTAACTACAGTAAATAAATCTACACCTTCTGAGAACTCTAGAGAACACTAGCTTATTTTAGGCTTGTGCTCTGCTTTTAAAATTGTTTCACTTAAAAGAATACAGTTTTCCTACAGGGGATAAGTAGAAACTAAAGCATATTCAAACACCACCAAATGAGCCAATGTTGACTTGCATAAATCTTGCTATGAGAATATTGTTTAAGTTGCCTTGGTAATAAGTAGCACTAAATAGTGATATGGTTTTCTTTTCTTTGCATGTTAGCAGAAAAAAGCATGCTATGACATATTGGTCAGGGCTTAAACTATTAAAGCTTTGATAGACCCTTTTAATGTGGAGAATTTCCATTTAATATAATGCAGAGATACTTACAACCAAAGACTGTATTGGCACCCCCCCCCAGCAAGATCTATATCAGTGCCCCCCCTCAAACACTTTACTGCAATATCTACATTAGAAATTACTACATTTTTATGAGTACTCAAGTGTCTGGAATGAGGATGAGGCGAGGAGAAAGGGCAACAAAATTCAAACGCCTTTGTGCTGTAGTGCAAGAAAGATGGGACGCTTCCCCTGTGTTTGATCTCGCTGCAACAGCGGCAGCATATCACCACACACATACACATCATATATTCCATAGTCTGAGAGGTGAATTTTGCATCTCCCCAGAGCTGGCACCTCTGGCAGTGGTTGGTTTTGCCAGCCCCTAGGTTTGCCTCTGCTTATAACATATTATAGAATTACTTTTTCTGAATTTTGGAAGATTCAAGGACTTAAAAACTCTGGGATTGAGCTAATGACAGTCAGGAAAAGCAGAACTGTAAGCACAAATACACCCTCTGCTGCATACTGGGAACCAACATTGGTTAGTGCCAATGGTTCCTGAGGGCGTTTCCTAATTCACTCCTGCTTGGCTTTCAAGAATAATGTTTTATAAATAGGTTACATAGTCATAGAGGATGCATAAAGAACACAAAACATGATCCAAAAGATTTCTGAACATCTTTCCACAATGGCTCAGTTGTTCACCTAACTGCAAAAAGAGTAAGTTAAAAGGCAAAAAAGTATTTGAGCCACAGGAGTGGTAATGCAATGTTCTCCTCCCTTTAATGCAAATATCAGCAATAGTCCTTTTTCTAAGCAATGGCCAGAGTATCTCTTTGCCAGTCCCACTTCCATTATATATTAAAAGTGCAGCCTGATAATTGTTTCTCTTGGCCACCATGAATTGCTTATTGAGACTGTCTACCATCAACTGTTGCCGTTAAAACCGTATTTTACTTGTGCTGGGAGCTGGCAGAAAGAATCTGAGAGAGGTTCTTTGTAACCATTTAAGTTTAATATTGTCTTCTAGAAACTCTGCACGTAAGAGTCAAAAACTGCTTCAGCTTCAATACCACATTCATGTTACATAAAAGGAAATGTAACTTAAATCTGGAAATGGTGCTATGGACAGATTATAAATATAGCTGAAGCAACTGTCTAGGCTCCACATAACAGGCAAGTCATACGTTACAAATCTGAGGGAGACAAATCAGGAGAGGGGAAAAAGTTAGTTATGACACCAAACACAGTGCTGTAGAACAATGATGTGATTAAGGAAACCTACACATGCAGTTGCTAAGTGGTTTGGCCAGAGTTACTAGAGCACACCAAGACAAGACTGAGCTCCTGTGCTACTGAAGGCATAGTTTCTGTAAGGAGGTGAATTCTGTAAGAAGGGATACAACATAGAGAAGTTGCTAATACCTAGACTGAGACTACTGGAGACAGACAGATTTATTTATGCTATCTGAGATAACTCTAGGGGCATTACCACACAGTTCCAAGACCATAATAAAGTGCTTGTGATTTTTATAACCCCCCACCTTTTCAGAAAATACAAGTTTTAGGGTTTTGTAACAGAAAGAAGTGATTGTAAACAGTCTACATGCTAAACTACCTTAGTGTAGTGCTATATCTATGTGGGTACAGAAAGAAGAAAAATATGTAACTTTCTTGAGCTAACCTTCGACTGCAAGCTGTTGAGTCTGACAGGACTCTTATTCAGGAAGAAGTAAAAAGCAAAGAAGATATGGGGGGGATAATCTTTGGTACGTAAGCTTAGATTTAACCACCTGATACTGCAATAATTTCATATGATAATGCATAATCACCTATTATTGTTCAAACTATAAACTACATATGTGCTGATGGTTCAATAAACAATAACAGTATTTATTATAAATACCTAAGAGCCTTACAGGAAAAAACCCAGACCAACCTTGTCGAGATATTCTATAAAGACATGTTACAGTAGGTAGTGACTTATTTTATATCAGCATATAATTCATCTGCTTATTTTCTTTAACTGTTATTTTCTGTTTTTTAATTATTTTTGTTGTAAGTGTGTGTGTGTGTGATCACACAAATAGAAGTAACATCCCTGGTCCTTGTTCCCCACTCCTGAATTAAAAATGCAAGAGTTAACCAATAACATTTTGCCAAAGATTGTCATGTGTGTTGGCTGTTGTAAACCATGGTCATCCTTATTTACATAAGCAATAAATGCATACCAAATCTCAATAAAAGCATTATCATCATGTCCTGTACTTGTTTGGTAAGTTTCTCCATACGAGCTAGGGACCAGATTTATTGGTGCCAACAGTCTACCAACAAATTTTCCAAGCTCTTCCAGTTGTGTGCGAGCCAGTTGCCTTGATGTCACTGGTATAAATGTAACAAGCTCTTTAGGTAGTAATTTCTCCCTGTCAAAAATAATTAACAGAGCTAATTGTGGAACACAACTAACTGAATGTTGGGTGGGTAATTGTGCCAATCTCCTTAAAGACCGTCTTGCAAAAGATGTTTTTACCTTCGCATAACGATCACATGTGGTAGAAGCTTCTAATCCCAGGACTTTAGACTGTAGGGTGGGTAATAAAATATAAATAAATACTATCTTCTTGAAACTTGGAGTGATGGAACTTGGAAGCTGCTATCACAGCACCTCTGGGGTGTCAGATAACATTTATATAAGATATTAGATGTTGTTTCTCTATTTTTCACTAATACTGATAATGGAGGTTTTTGGCCCATACATTACAACTGTTGGCCCATTCCAATTCCTTCCCCAAGCTTGATTCCTATAGGCTTTTCAAAGATTTGAGATGACAAGATTTGTAGTTGATTGAAAGTACTCCTTTTATGATACAGATGTATTTATTATATTTTTTTCAAAAGGAGTGAAGGGCCTGCTTGCTTGCTGGTGAATCAATTTTTTCATGCTGAAATGGTCTTGGTGCCAGCTTATGCCAACTATTTCCAGTTTAGTAACAATCTGAGCAGCTGTAAAATGGTTTTTGTAAATGTCACATGAATGACAGTCCTTCTTCATTCCACTTTTGAAAAACAAAAGCCCTGTCCTGAAAGTCCTGGCGGTGGCGGCAGCCCCTAAGTTTGTAGCCCAAAATGTGTTCCAACTTTATTATTATTATGGGATGAAAACATAATAGCACATATTTTATTGTGAACTTCCTGATTATACTCCGTCCTTAATCATGAACAATCCTTAGGGTCCTGTAGCATAGTGCGAAGGATTCTAAAATGAACTGCCTCTTAGTACCATTTAACTTGAGGTAATCCTAGACCCTCTTGTTTTGATTTTTAACAAATGGTTGCCAGGCCTAATCTAGGTCTCTTGCCCTGGTGTAGAACAGAGTCCCAGCATTTCTGCCATTGCAACAGCATTTTTCAAGGAATTTTTATTGGGAGCACTTGGAATAAGAGAGTCAATTAGGGGAGTAGAATCATCTTGACAGCTGCTACCCTCCACAGCCATGATAAATTTGTTTTGGACCATCAAAGAAGTATTCTTTGACTTCTGCCAGAAGGGGGTAAAATTCAGTTTCTTAATGTTAGACCATTATCTTGGCACTTGTACCCTTAAGCATCTGCATATGAAACATTGAAAAACTTCAAACATATTTAAAACCTTGTAAGGTGTTGTAGTTATAGTTGAGAGTCTGAGGGAATATTGAAGCATAGAAGTTGAGATTTTTAATTGTTTATTGTGAACTCCACAATGTTTCATATGTAAATATTTACTGAAGGGCCGCGGCGACAGATCATTCAGGCTTGGCTACTATCAGGACAATATTGTCCACAAACAGATTTGGGTAGCATGTTGGATCGGAAAGCTGAGTGAGGCCTGGCATTAACACAACGTATAGCTATATGGCCTTCGCAAAGATTATGAAGCGCCTTCACAAATTTGAGAGGAGAGCATAAAGATAGGTTTAGTGTACTTTGTTTAGTGTATAGTGAAACAAGCACAAGGGGTTGGCATCTGTTTGCCATAATAAATTGAATTAAACATATGCTGAGCAATAATATGCCTTGATCACACATAACCAGTTTGTTCACCAAGGTTGGAAGAAGGTAGAAGTCTATCTGTCAGGATGCTGGAAAATAATTTGGCATCCTGCATACCCTCCAAGTGTTCTGATTTCCCAGGCACAGTCCTGGAATTACAGAAGCCATCCCAGTTTCTGATATGATCGCGGTATGTCCTGGTTTTCCTTTTTCCTCCCCTCCTTGTCTTGATTAAGAGTGGTGGAGAGATCAGACACCCCACTGTCCCTCTGGGAAACAGGAGTCTTTTCTATCTCTCTCTTTCTGTGTATGTTTATACACATACAAAACTCTCTCTATAATTTTGAAGGAAAATTCTTTAATAGCAATGCTTCAGAAGCCAGCCATTTTTAAGGAAAGGTGAGATCAAAAGCAGTAGAATAGAATGTCCCTATTTCATCTGAGAAATGCTGGAGGGTATGATCCTGGTATTTAACTTATATTTTCAAAGTTTCTGCTTTCAGGAACTGTTGCATTTTTTGAAGATCTGTGCACAAGAAATTGTTTGAAAAGCATAATGGTGTCCTAGACTTTATGAAAAACAACCTGCAAATTTATACTGAAGGATAGTATATTTTAGTAAAACAGAAGCAGCAGCACCAGACCAAATAGGAGACTGAAATCTTTGATACCCAAAATGAATTTCAGCTTAATCTCCAGTTGCCATTTCACATAAAAATGTTGAAGCATTAAAGTTTAATTTAAACTTCTATAGGCCAGGTAAAATAGTAAAACCAGGCAGAACTTTTTAAATGCTCCTACATCAGCCCATTAAACATTTTTCACCAAAAATGCTTATAGCATAGATTGAAAATGGTATTAGTTTAATTCAGCATAGTTAACTGAAATTTCATCAAGTCCAAAGACGCTCAGTGCTCATAGTCAGTAAATGACTTTTATTATACCTACTTAAAATTGGAACTAAAACCACAGAAACTATGTTTGACTAATGTTAATGATCTGACATCTATAAATTTCATTGATGTTGTGGTTTTCAGACTGAAACTCTCATTAATGCACCCTGCTGTTTTATGGTATTGCAGAAGTATTACAAAAAGCAACATTACATTCCAGATGTTGAAAAACCTGAGGGTCAAAAGTAACTTTTACCATCTTTCTTTTGAGCTGTTTGTTAATTATTGTCTTCACATGACTTGTGTACAAGACTCTGTGATTCCATTTACAATATATGCCTCAGAATTGGAAGCAATTGCATCAAATACATTGTATTTTTATTGTATCTTTTATTCAAGTTAAAAAAAGAGAAGTCATTCCAGTTCTATAAATAGACCTGGCATAACTGTTACTCTAATACTGCAATCGTAAAGAATACATACATATTAGGAAGTAAGTACTGCTGAATACAATTAAACTTATTTCTAAGTAATCATGTACAGGATCACACTTTAAAAGATCAATCCAAGCCACTTGAAGGTCCCTCTGCCCAGCCCTGCCAGTCTCCTTGTGGCCGTTGCCTGCAGAGTGATGCTAGTGTCACTCTGCTAGCACAGAACTCCCCTTCCACCTGTTTTAATAAAAAGTGCTCCCCCCCCCCATGTTCATAACATTTCTGTAGTTCTTAAACATATATGTAAAAGAAAAAGACAACAAATGCTCTCAAAAGTTACTGCAACTTCTGAGTATATTCACTAACAGGGTTTTGAATCTCAACAATCTTTTCACAACCACTGGCACTCAAATCTACCGGTATTTCCAAGTCCACATGATATGGCACCCCACTGATGGAATAGGTTATTCAAAGATAGACATAAAACAAAAAGTTAGATTTTAAACCCAGTTGGGAGTTTACTGACTATTTCTGAAATGCAAAATCCTATTTTTTGTGTGGTCAATCCCACAACTAATTTGTTCCACCAGCACAATAATTTACACTTGCACAATGGAAGATTCCGCTCCTTATGTGTACCCCACACTCTCCCCAAATCTGCTCCAGAGCATTAGGGCAACCCCTAGAATAGTTTTAAGGCGTACACAGTGGGAAGAGAGGGAGAAGCTCTGTTGTGCAAGTGTAAATTCTTGTATTGATGGAATGCTTTACTTAGCGCTACACTGAATATAACCCAGAGTTACCGTATTTTTCGCCCCATAGGACGCACCGGCCCATAGGATGCACCAAGTTTTTTGGGGGGGAAATAAAGAAAAAAAATTTTATTTCCCCCCAGGCACTTGTGGGGCCGGCAGCGGGGAGAAGCGCTCCTCTCCCCGCCGCCCGCCTGCAGACCAGGTCCGGGGACAGCGGGAAGACGCGCTGCCCCTCCCAGCTGTCCCCGGAGCTTGCGGGGCAGGCAGCAGGGAGAAGCGCTCTTCTCCCCACCGCCCGCCTGCAGACCAGGTCCGGGGACAGCGGGAAGACGCGCTGCGCCTCCCAGCTGTCCCCGGAGCTTGCGGGGCAGGCAGCAGGGAGAAGCGCTCTTCTCCCCGCCGCCCGCCTGCAGACCATGTCCGGGGACAGCGGGAAGACGCACTGCACCTCCCAGCTGTCCCCGGACCTGGTCTGCAGGCGGGCGGCGGGGAGAAGCACGCGTCTCCCCACCGTCAGCCTCCAAACCACATCGGGAGACAGCGGGATAGCGGCGTTCCGCCTCCCCGCTGTCCCCCGACCTTGTGGGGCTGGCGCTGCGGCTCTCCTGAAGCCTGCATTCACCCCATAGGACGCACACACATTTTCCCTTCATTTTTGGAGGGGAAAAAGTGCGTCCTATAGGGCGAAAAATACGGTATTTTTGGGAGTCAGGGGTGTGTGTGAAATGACTGGGGGTTTTTTATAATTCATAAGTGGGTAAAAGCCTTCTAACAACTTAACATCTAAGAAGGCATTTTAACAAAGGGAAATGTATTGTTGCATGAAGCAAATGAATAGAACAAGTTTGAGTTAGGCAACCCAAAGTGCCAGAGAATATATTCAAATACGAAAACAGGCTCTATTATGCCAACAAAATGCCAGTAGAATTTGAAATGTTGGTTCAGACTCACTGGTAAAATTCCAAAACTCCAAGTTTAGAAGGACCTCTTTATTCAGTAAATCATTTCTCTGTTAATATCATAAAGTCCACAAAATTACAGCAAAAAATGGAGTTTCCAACAGAGCTGTCAGAGATGGTGAGGACTTCAGATCATATTTACTTTAAATTCTTTTAAAATAATTCTCGATCCCCTCTTTAATATACTATCTTCTCAGTCACAAAACTTCTTCACTTAAATAATAATGGAAAGTACATAGAAATGAAAAAATGGTTTCAATTTAAGATTTAATAGAGACAAACAAAAATAAATAAATCTGATAACAGCTTTGTGAACTAGTCTACCAACAGAAGATGTCAAACAGTAGTTGTGTCTGCAATATAATGCTAAATCATGGTTCATTATTATTTGAACAAGCCTCAAATGAGCTCAACCAAAGCATAGGGCTCATAGAATCAGAGAATTGTAGAGTTGGAAGAGACCCCAAGGGTCATCTAGTCCAACCCCCTGCAATGCAGGAATCATTCCCCCCCCCCCCACATGGCTGATGGGTACTTCAAGCAGAGTTTAGTTTCATCTGTAAGAAATCTCAGCTTAGTTTCAGGTTCAGACTAGACACCCTGGTTTAAAATTACCTCTGGTAAATTTGGCAAGAGCGCTTCATAAACTAGGGTTTGTCTTAACCTCAGGAGAGTTTGTTTAAAACTAGGATTCTTGGTTCAAACAATGCTAAACAAAGATTCCTTAGAAGCAAAACTACGTAAGAAGAGCATTGCTGGATCAGACCAAAGGCCCATCTAGTCCAGCATTCTGTTGCCACAGTGGTCAACCAGATGCCCTTGGAAAGCCCGCGAGCAGGATATGAGCGCCATGGCACGCTTACCACTTGTGCTTCCCAGGAAGTCCTGGTTCCTCCCAATTCACTGGGAGCCCTGATTTGCACAGCATATGCTGTTGGGGAGGGATGGCAGCCATCACCCTGCAGTGGGGCGCATTTGGCATGCTTCACCCGGCTGTGAGGCTTCCACCCTGGGATCCAATTGGGACTGGTGCTTTGGACCTGGGAGAAGACTTCCCATCTTGGGTCTGCTCCCAGGGTTTAAAAGGAGGCCTGCAACCATTTCCCCTTACCTCGCTATATCTGCAGCAGACAAAGCAAAGCTTGCACACTTGGTTCAACCAAGTCTTGTCCGTGAAAAAGCTTTCCTTTGCCCCATGGCTTACAAAACTACTGTAAATTCTGAGTTTAAACTCTGACTACCTGCAGGAAATATAATTTTTTTACGTCAATTTTAAAAAAGCTTAAAAAATTTAACCAAAAAGAAACATATAAAATGTGCATGATTTGCTGTCCTACAGACTAGTAAAACAGTATTTCAATAGATTGCTCAGTATTTGACGAGTGGAATTATCACCAATAAAACTGAGTTCAATCACTTCATCCTCACTTAACTGTTAATTTCCTTGCTCAGACCAGCAACAAAAGGTGCCCTAGTGGCTCCTTTTATGATGAAAACATCTGTCTACTAGGAATAAGATCAGATGGTCAATTCTTTCCACACAGCCCACCAAGAGATCTTCACCTGCTAACAATTTCTCATTACTTACTACAAATCTGAGCTGGATTCAAGCTAATGATCTAAGTAAAAAACTTTGTATCATGTTACCAATATATCGCTTGTAATTTTTCAAATTATTTTTTGAACTTCATTAAACAGAATTGCTTAGAACACAGACATCGAACTTTGCTTATCTGTAAGACCATTCTCTTTTTTAAAATGCCTTTCTGAAATAATTACTAGATGTTTTTTATTCTAGGTGTTTTAAGTTAATTTTGGAAGGATTACACATGATGCTTGAAGGAAATGGTAGCAAAAGAGAATAAAAGCTCTAAACTGTGGAATTATACTTTTAAAAATGCCCTGATGATATAGTACAGTGTCAAAAACATAGTGTTAAACCATAAAGTTAAGACAACTGAAACTTTCATCAATATTCAGCCAGTCAATAAAACTCCAGGGAAAGCCTATGTCCTAGGCAGAGATGTTTAAATCTAACACTATACCAAATAGAGGACCACAATTTTGGCTAAATCATTGAATTATATGGATTTAATTGAGGTAATTCTTGGTGTGAACTTTCCCTGCATCAAAAGATAAGCTCTGGCAAAATGAGCGGACAAGACAAATGGTGGGTCCAACAGTCAAGAAGGCGGTTTCTGCACATGCTGTAGAGGGAAGTGGGGAGCAGATGGGGCTAGCCAATCTAGGAAAAGGAAAAGGCTGCCCATTTCTCATATACAGTGGTACCTCAGGTTACGTACTTAATTTGTTCCAGAGGTCTGTTCTTAACCTGAAACTGTTCTTAACCTGAAGAACCACTTTAGCTAATGGGGCCTCCTCCTGCCGCCATGCCATCGGAGCCCGATTTCTGTTCTTATCCTGAAGCAAAGTTCTTAACCTGAAGCACTATTTCTGTCTTAGTGGAGTGTCTAACCTGAAGCGTATGTAACCCAAGGTACCACTGTAAACTGGGATTAAGTTTCTATTTGCACAAAACTGCTATAGCTCACTAAATAAGAATACACAAACTAGTGATCCTGCCAGATTACAGCTCGTATATTTTTGCAACAATTACACAGTTAATTGCCCTGTCTCTATGTAATTCTATTGACAAGGTTTGAAAGTCTTGAAACCTCTAGTGCTGTTTTTCTGAATCTCTTCCTACAAAGCACACCTCCCCACAGATCTTTCAATCAGTGTAACCATGACAGCTCAAGTTACTGCTCAACATACACATTATAGTACAATGTTGCCTGATGGATGACACAAGGAGCACTCTATACTGTCTGAGCTGATAAACCTAAAGTGTATCCACACTTCTACAGTGGTGCCCCGCAAGACGAATGCCTCGCAAGACGGAAAACCCGCTAGACGAAAGGGTTTTCCATTTTTCGATGCGCTTCGCAGGACAAATTTCCCTATGCGCTTGCTTCGCAAGACGAAAATGTCTTGCGAGTCTTGAGATTTTTTTCGCTTCCCCCCCTTTTTCTAAGCCGCTAATAGCCTTTTAGCCGCTAAGCCTTTAATAGCCGCTAAACCGCTAATAGCGCTAAGCCGCTAAGCCGCTAATAGGGTTGTTTCGCAAGACGAAAAAACCGCTAGACGAAGAGACTCGCGGAACGGATTAATTTCGTCTTGCGAGGCACCACTGTACCACAATACTTGAAGTAATAATGACAGAGTGTAATGCAATTTAGAATGAAAACTGTGACATTTTCACATGTACTTCTTCACTGCAGAAATATTACAAACTCAAAGTGACATAATATGTTCACTATAGGAGAGAAGCATACTTCAACTTGGGGGAATCCCACCACCAGTAACTATTATACTGCTACTTTTGAAAAGGAACAGAAATGCTATCTTCCCTTTCTCCTTAGAATGACTTTACATGAAACTAAACTATTATTTAAAATAGCAACTGAAAATAAGTGAAGACAATGAGAGGAACTCTGCAAATACCCTACATTCACTTTTGTAAGACAGACAGCAAACAATCTTTACTAAAATCCTTCTTTAACACATGCATTAAATTCTTTCTGGCTTGTGCAAAACCACCTAAACAATGTGGCTGCCATGATAAGTATGTATGTACAAAAGGATTAGCATGCCATCTTCCCACTTACACAATAAGACGAGAAAGCATTCCAATGTATTTTCACCCTGAAAAGGGTAAGGTACCCTTTTTATAATGCACAGAGGTTGTGTCAACAGAACTGTCTTAGCAGCTATGCAGCTCTTTATTAGTGTCCAGAAACACACACAGGATTTCTCACTTTTCAGATTTCAAAGTATCTACAAAAAAGTTAAAAGTAGAAACAATAATTTGCTTCCCAAATTAGGCTCAGAGAATCCTGCAATAAGGCCGCAGCAAGTGTATTCAACTGTAAACAAATCCAAAAGGCCTGATCGTTTGTAACACAGCATATTGAATGTCATATAAAGATTCTTTCGCAGTCATGAAAAATATTCTGCTAAGCGACTGTTGGTGAAGTCTCTTCTTAAACTACTTCCTTTCCATTTTGACAGCTGAGCTTGAAATACCTCTAGAATTAAATTTGTTAGACATCTGTTGAAGAGCATTATTTTATTTTATTTTATTTTATTGCCAAGGGTATTTGCACCCTAAGACTAAGTAACCCCTGGTGTTTCACACCTCAACTGACCATACTGAAAGTTATCTTCCTAGCTATTTTAGGTTCCCCTTCATTATCTTCTATAAGAACAGTTATTTAAATACATAAACAGCTTATGAAGCACACAAATTACATTTTAAAAAATGGATGACCTTTTTCTTCTACAATTTTGCCAAGTGTAACGGGCCTAGTGCATTGCATATACCCAATGGTTAAACTGTATGTGCTTAGCTAAGTCTTCAGAAGGAGCCCAAAGTCAGAATCAAACTACTATATTTACCCTGGACTGATAAAAATATGCTTAAGAAAATTTCTTGAAGATTTACAGTAGAGAAAATTTGTTTTTCAAAGTACATACATAGCCCTCAAAAGAAGCCACATTACTCTCATGGATCAGTTGCCTTTAGTAACTATTCTTACAGTAAAAGAAACATTCAGGGTCTGTTCTTGGGTATTTTCTGTTGGCAATGCTGCAGGAAGGAACATGACCTCCTCCGCTCTGTGGCAGGTTAAGCAGTCTGATTGAACATTGGTGCTAATTAAGAGCTCTTGTTGTTTGGCAGGACCACCAGAGTACCTTCGGCACTTGTTCATGACAGCAGTACCTCTTTCAGAAATTAACACTTGATGAATACAGACAGGGAACCCAGCTGGTTCTCCTGAGTCCTTCAACTATATAAATGAAGTGTAATAAGAACACTGGTGACTACCAAGGGAAGAAAGACTATTCGTGACCTCTTTGTAAAAAAACAGAGTATACTTTTACATTGACTTAATTTTCTTCACTGGGGTTAGATAATGCAGCTGGGGACTGTACAAATAGAGCCAAATAACAGGAGGCAGCACCAAGTTATTCTCGTATCAAATATTTGGCTTTATTATTAAACCTAAAACATTATTCTTTTTCTAATATCCATTGCACATGAAGAAAAATTACAGGGGGAAATATATGTTTCATAAGGGAGAAGCATTTACATATGGGTTTCTTTTTCAAATCAAAATGACTAAAATATTTTACTGACACCTGTGATTCTGAGCAGTATCATATAAATTCATTGTGAGCAAGCCACATACAAACACACATATATGTGCATCTGTGTATACAACACAACCATCCTGGGGGGAAAAGGCAATGTTCCCAAGATTTCAGCTAGCAGATAGTTATAAAGCAGACTTTGTATTCTTTTACTAGTTCTTATTTTTGTACCACTTTGCTTCTTGCCCTCAATTAGTCTTAAGGAAGTGGTCCAGGCTATGTATACAGCAGAATGAGTTGGGAATGAAGTGGCAAATTTCTGAGGTAGATTATTTCTCTGCATTAAAAAAATAAGCTCTCAGGAAACAGAAGACTAGTACAAAGAAGGAAAATGTTGCCATGTTAGCTTTTTTACTTGCATGGAATTCCTGCATATGTCTTTGTATGAACAGAGATAATGAAATATGTTTTACCTCTGAAAGCAGATACTGTATGGGCTTAGGGAACCTGGTCCTAGAATCCCACTGTATCTCAAACAAATCCCAACAATGTAATTACACTACTGACCATACCAAATTACTAACATATTTCTTAAGATTGGTTGAGCGTCAAATTGCTAATGCACAATCAACCTTTGGGGTGATGCCGATGTCCAACTCACACATATTTTGTACGGGGCTAGACACAGCCATACTTTGGCACTGTCTGAAGTCCCAACTGTCGATAAACACTGCAGAATAAAACAGTTAAGTCATGTTACCCACTATGTCAGTAAAACATAACTTATGTCAGTAAAATGGCATTATGCACATACATGTTTTGAAATTCCCCACTGCCTCCTGGGAGCACAGCAACACAGCTAACAGGAGGCCAGGTGCATGGCGCTGCCCCTTTCCATCAACCACTCTGTGAACAGAAGGTGCTGAACATAAAAACTGACATAAGAATACTTACAAATCTCAACTAGTAAGATTTCATGCAACTGCACACAATCATAACTTGTTATCTTTATATAGTCTTGTTACCCCTTTCTATTGTGACACCCAGGATGTGGAACTCCCTCCCCAGCAGGTTTCAACTGGTGCCTTCTCTTTTTAAGCTTTATTTTGCTGATCTTTTAGTGTGGGTTAAAGTTTTGCCTTCATAAAGCTTGTTTTATCTCATTATTGGATTTATTGAACAAAAGGAACATTAGTAATTGGGGTGTTTTTACTGTTGGTATATGAACTTTTTTGCTGAGCTGCTTTGAGTTTATTTTATAAAGAGAAGTGGGGTATAAATGTTTAGATAGATAAATAAATATAAATGTTTCCCTTGTATGTTTACTGACTTTACATTTAAACACAGACACACTCAGTGTCAGGCTATTTTAAATAAGATAAGCAGTCTGCTGGCATGATAAAACTAGTTGTTCACTCACATCACAACTCTTTCCCCTCTGTTGGCAGTATAATGTAATTCCTTATCTGAGCACTTAGACTTGTATAGGCACTCAATAAAAAAATTACCACTCTTTAAAGCAAAAACTACTATATCTTACATTTTAGGAGGATGCAAACATAATCTGGGAGAAAATATTGGAAAGAGGAGTTCCAGTGCTCCAAATTCACTTCTTTTCATGGCAAAAACAGTTGCACCAAGCTACAGGATGATGTGTTTCATAACTGAGCTAGGTTTACAGAAGGCTAAATATATTTAGCCATAAAGAATTGGGAAGTGTTATGAGAGAAACTTCATAACTTTGCTATGATGTTGAATGTTAAAAAATACGGCTCAAGGCTAGAAGGGGGAAGGATAATGCAATTAATAAATATGAAATAATAAATCTATTTCTATCTGGGAAGTGGCTGGCCTGGGAAACAAAGTCTACAGGCAGTACATTTAAGTACGGAAGATGTACATTAGGTCATAACTCATGATGTATTTTCGAAATAAGTGCTGAAAAGTGCTGAAAAGTCTGAGGAAAACAGAATGCTAAAGAATGCTTTAAAATTCTGAAAGGCAAAAATTCCTGATGTTTCACAGAACTTGTATCATTGACCAGAAGCCTCACTTCTGGACCTGCATCCTGTTGTGCTTCTAGGATCACCTTCATATTGATGCCGAGTACCTCATGTGCCTTTTGATGGCTATTCCATGAATGCTATTTTAGCATGCTTTGAAGTCCGTTTCTATGGACCAACCTAGACCAACCATGGCAAAAAGTATTATTGTAGTCTGTCCGTAGCAGTAAACTACAAGCTGCTGCAGGATCAGAAAACTAGAGGCAAAGAAGTTGAACAGAGTCTGCTTCATGAAGTCCATGAAGTCCATTTATTTAAATATTTGCATAGGAGTTTACACATAATAAATCCAATCATTTTACAAATGTATTCCTAAACGTGGAAAATTTGGAGCGATGTAATATGAAAGGTGATTATAATCTGTCAAATGCTTTTTTTCATGTACAAAAGTCATATCCATGTTATGTCTTAGTTTCATTGTTTCCTAAAGAGTCCTTAGTTTCATTGTTTCCTAAAGAGTCCTATCATTAGGTTTCCAAGAGGTTTCTATAACTAGGTATGGAGACGTGGCGAGAGATTTGGTATCAGTGATTGCATCAATGATTGTGAGACACTTGAGCAGGAAGGAATGTGTTGTCCTCCAGATGTTGCTGGACTACATCTGTCATTCTTTCCATTAGTTATGCTGGATAGGGGTGATGCGAGTCCAGCAACATCTGGAGGGCCACAGGTTCTGCATTACATACACTTGGAGTTTCAGAAGCCCCACACCATGGCTCCTGTGTCTCTTATCAAAGACTTCTTAGTAAGTTTCCTACATACCCTAAAAGAGTGTGTCATAGGACCAAGCAGAGAAGATGTGGCCCTAGACTTAATCTTAAGTGGCATGTGGGACCTAGTGCAAGATGCAAACAATGACCAAATTTCTTCAAAATTCAACATATATGTAGGTGGGCAATTGCCAAGTTAGTGCAACATGGTAACATATGACTTCAAAAGCAGAAATTTCTCAAAAATTGGTAAAAAGGGAATTGAAAGGGAAAGGGTTAAGAGGGTCAAATTTCCCTAGAATGCTTGAGGGCTATTCAAAGCCACCATAATAAAAGCCCTTCTGGAATGTATACTGCAGATTAGGAAAGGTACTGACAAGGCCAAGAGGATTCCAGTGTCCTTAACAAGAAAAGTCAAGTAAGCTATTAGAGGCAAGATCATGGTGGCTAGCTCAATGAAGATGCTGACCCAGTATGCAACAGCTGTGAAAATGTGAATAATTCTCAGGACCACAGGAAAAAAATGATGAGTAAAACTAGTTTGAGAAACATGAGGAAAAGGGAGACCTATATCTGAGGTGTACACTGGCTGGACTCTGATGGTCAGCTTTTGAAGGCACAGGAGAACCTTTAGAAAAAAAGGAGGGAGATATAAAAGGCAACTGTGAATGTGTGTCTCTCTGTGTGTGTACTTTATCTGCTGAATTTCCTCTTTTTCTACTGCAACTTTGAAAGGCTAGGTTTGCTGATAGAACTTTAAAGCCCCAGCTGGGCCTCCTCCTGCATCTGTATCATCTATACAACATGCAGAAATAAGTCAGGGAGATTCCAGCACATGAAAACAAACATGACCCCTGCTAACGTTGTTCAATGAAACAGTTGTTACTGACATAGAAGCAGTGGGGGTCAGGAAAAGTTGGAAACTCCATTAAAGACACAGGAGCCCAGCTATGAAAAAGCTGGCAACTCTAACATCTATTCTTATTTCACTTAATAGACTTATGATAAGTTGCATGTGAATTCTTGTTCTTCTAAATGGTGGTGTTTTGTTTTTTTATTAATGAGGATATTTCTCTCCCACCTTGAATAGGATTTTTCATTTTCAAGTTTGCCTCATGAAGGAGTTGTAACCATAGCCTTCTTAAAAAAACTTTCAGTTTAACATGCCATGTTATGGGCTTTCCATATTCACTGAATGTCAGGAAATTACAGTTGCTAAGAGCCACACTTTTAACAGACACAATATTTTGGTAATATTATCCTGTTCCAGCTTCAGATCTACCTTGGGGTTAGATGAGTGTTAGTGGCAACAGTGTCTATTCATCTATTCACATGAAATCTGTGTGACTGAGCTGCCACTGCACATAACATGTATCCGACTAGCAACCAATACAATGCACATGTTTAATTACTTCCATATTTATAGTATATTGTTTCAGGTTTATTAGTTTCTTATCAGCACAGACTCTTTGTGGCACTGCTGTTAACAACTCTGTTTGACAGTTTAGTTACATACTAAAGACATTGTTTATTTCTAATCAACCAATCTCACCTTATAGCATACTGTGAACTTCTTATATGTCTACTTTCTGCTTTTGCAACTTTAGCAACTATGCAACTCAAAATACACGAAAGGAAAGTCAAGGCACACAAGAGAAAAACCTAGGGTAAGTTGTTTTAATTTTTAAAAGAACTCTTATTCATGTTGTCATTAAAGTACCATTCAATTACTATGGTTTATGGTCAAAAGAAGTCTATTATCCTGCAGGCTTTCAAGTATAGTTGTGCAATTTGCAAACTGCAATTGGTTAATGAAGCTAAACTTAATTAGTTCAACTTTCTGCAGCTCACATCAAACAATGCTGTTTGATATATCCTGCAAGAGGACCAATTCTCCTACAGCTGGCTAAGTGCCACAATGAAAAGGCAGCTATACGTAATTCTGGGAACTGAAATGAGCTGTTTTAAGTAGAGCTTTTCTTCCATTTTCTGAAACTGCTCTACTCTGACCTTCTCAAAATCAATCCTTTGTGGATTAACATGTAAAGTAGTGTCGAATTAATTTCAGAAAGCGAATATGAGATCAGCCTAGGATCATACAAAACATCTAACTCCTAAATACACTAATGCTTCTAGAAGCTCAATGAGAAGCTGTCAATAAAAAGGGAGGGGGGACCAAGGAGGATTTGAAGCATGGAGCAATCTATCAGGCTAGTTAGAGCTTTGCCTACTTCTGTGGCATAGCTAATGCATTCCTCTAGAAGTTAATCCTATTTCTAAAGGCCCTCCCGAGAGGAGCACATAGGCCGTGCCGAATGAGAACTAAAATGCATTAAAATTCTAAACGACGTCACCAAAAGGCACACTATTGGATTTTGAATGTCGACAATAAGATGGTTCATTAAAGTACAAGGTCTTAAAAAGGTTCATTTTTACATATATTTGGCAGGCAAATACAGGCACATTTAGAAATACTAAACAGTTTCATCTTGAATACTGACCATTAATGAGACAATATCACACAAAATTATGAAAACAATAGAAAAAGAATAGAAAGCATGCACTTTAAAGTTTTTAAATTGTTTTATGAGTCACCCAGAACTTACGTTATGGGCAGCTAAATAGATTCTGTAACCAACTAACTACTTTGGATGGAAATGTATCATAACAGTGTAATGAAATTTCCCTAGGATATGTTTCATTCCCTATACAATTTTCAAAAGATGTAAGATATTCACAGTTCTTAAGAATTGTTTTACTTAATTTAGCTCTTTGCAATGTGTGGATTTTAAAATTATTGTTGTTACGTTGTATTTATATGTTGCTTTAAGGCCCCCAAAGCAATGAACTGCAAGTAAAACGATAGAAATAATTAATAAAAATGCAGTATATCAACCAAAATAATTGTTTGGTTGTACATCACTTTGGAATGCCTTGGGCAAGATAACATAAGGAATATATTTAATAAAATAAATAAAAAATAATAATATAAAATAACAAGATCAGCAAGCATAAATCAATCATATTGGATATATGTTAGAAACATCAACCATGTGGCAAAGAAACAGAAAGGCAATTGATCAAGCCACTCTTCTCACCCTTTTTATCTGACCCATGGGAGTGTCCTTATACCATAACTCCTCCTTAGATCATGTACCCTCTCCCACGACCACATCTCTCACAGGCACTGCTC
This sequence comes from Podarcis pityusensis, assembly GCF_964106645.2. Taxonomy (NCBI): domain Eukaryota; kingdom Metazoa; phylum Chordata; class Lepidosauria; order Squamata; family Lacertidae; genus Podarcis; species Podarcis pityusensis. Next base: position 54,363,221 of record NC_138027.1, read on the forward strand.
CATGCCTTCCTTGAATGCTTTTGTATGACTAGAACATGTTCTGGAACTATAATATTGCCCCTTGCGCGCCTGGATGGAAATGTGTCTGAGTTTGTGTGTGTGCGTGTGAACTATATGTGGCTGAAATGTTGCCTTCTGTACAAAGTTAAGATTCACTGCACTGCCCAACTTCTGCCTCTGACCCTGCCAAACCCTTCCACTGGTAGGAAATGCAACCCCTGGGCTGAAAACCCTGCCTTAGGTTGTAGATGTCTGCCTCTGGTCATTGTTTTGTGCCCTGGAATATGTCATGGTAGCAAGCCCCATGCAGATCTACACTCATCAAGAAGGTTGCATATATCTTGGAGCAAGAATAGCTATACTAGTATTTTGTTGAACTGTTACATCAGATGAGACAGAAAGGTGGCAATTTCCTTAATCCTAAAACAAATTAATTTAAGGGAAAAAACAAAACAATTTGGCCAGAAGTTGTGTTAAATATTAGAAAATACTGAGATCAAAGTTGAAAAAGTGTGTTTTCCTATTCAAATACTTATATACAGGAATGGGTATCTTCTTTCTCCCTGAGTGGTAGCTAAGTTTGCACTTAATTTTCCACAGCAGAATATCAATTACTATCAGATTGCCAAGGTAAGCCAATTAGAGAACAACACTACATTCAAAGTGACTAAAAGGGGGGTCATCATAACCTACAAAGTTAAGTGTTATCGAACTGCCTTATAAAAATGGTCACATATCACAGGAATCAGATTGGTCATATGTGCTGATTAGACATTTTTATTGTTTAGGAATCTCTTCAAAGTATTATGTTAGATATAACTGTAAAAACATAAATTTATAAATGAAATATTTTAACAGGGCAAGTTTTTTCAGTTTTATTCTATTATGTAATGAAAACATAACCTTAATGTAAAACTTAGCTGTATACTCTTGTTAATATAATTTGGTTGAATCTGTAACAACTGTGAGCTCAGTTCTTTTCACCAAATGGTACTTACCTCCCCTCTCCTTCTCTTAAAAAGTTAGTCTTAAGGGTTGGGGGATGTGAAGGAATGGTATGAGCTTATAGCAGATGAAAATGAGACACAGCAGAAATAATAGATCTTTCCTTATTTCATTCACACCAGACACCATATGATTCAAACTATCCTCAAGCAACAGGAGGATTGCTAAAACCAGGGTTTCTGTTTTCCCCAATTTATCTACAGTCAATTTGAATTTGAAGCATGAATAGTTCATTATTTCAACATCCAAATGAATCTGCATTAAAAGCAGAGGACCTGTGGTTCAAAAGTAGGTGCAACTAAGGGCAGTTGTGAGAACTAAGGTGGGTAAATATTTGGTGACAGATTATGTTCATATTTAACCAATGTATTGTACTACATACATGTGTACAGTTAGAGAGTATTGGACTAATATAAGTACAAAATAATGATGGAAGCAGGAGCAAGGGAAGAAACATGAATGGAAAAACTAGATTTGTTACTTTATATCTTCTTTCAGAGTGTTCTTGACAAAGTATTCTTGCCTTTTTTATATTGTGCAGTATTTGTCATCTGTCTTGAACCAAGTAATGTCTATATACTAAAAAGAGCATTCTCTCATTTTCTCTTAAGAGAACCAACTATCCTGAGCATAGTGTTTAAATCAGGGCGCGGCAAGGTTTACCTCGCCTGGGCCGGTTCACTCCAGCGAAGATCCCTCCGTGGGCCTGATCGTGCACCTGCCCGCGATTTCCAGCGTCTGCGCAGATGCGATTTCCAGTGCCGCGGAAGCGAGTTCCCGCGCCGGTTTAGCGCAGCGCGCAGGGACTTGCCAAGCGGGTGGCTCGATTTGGGGGCTGCTCATAGGCCGGTTAAACGACCCCCATGGGCCGCTTGTGGCCCATCGGCCTTAGGTTGCCGACCCCTGTTTTAAATGATTCTTCAGTTAGGGCCTTTTTAGTAGTCTCACCCGCCCTGTGAAATGCCCTCCCATCAGATGTCAACCATCTGACTTTTAGAAGACTTCTGAAGGCAGCCCTGTATAGGGAAGTCTTTAATGATTGATGTCTTACTGTGTTTTAATTTGTTGGAAGACACCTAGAGAGACTAGTGTAACCAGTCAGATGGGTGGCAAACCAACAAAACATTTTTTGCATATATTGTTTCCAAATGGGTGTCTGAATGACCAGGATAGGCTGCAGTGCCGCAAGAGACAGCAAGCCTCTGGAGTTAGAAGATTAGGTATTTAAGAAAAGCTCTATTTGTCCAGGCCAGAATTCCATGTATTCCAGCAACCTATTTCTAACAGTGGCTGGTGAGATGCTTCTGAGAAGCCCTCAAGGAAGTTAAAAACAACACCCACCACTCCGAGAATTGGGGGAAGAGGAGCTCCTACTTGCCAGTACAATACTAAAATTGAGTATTGTGATTTTATCCTCACATAAACCTTTCGGAACTGGTTCACTGAATGCTATGGAAAACACCTTCATACAGTGGTACCTCGAGTTACAAACGCCTCAAGTTACAAATGCTTCAGGTTAAAAACTCTGCTAACCTGGAAGTATTACCTCAAGTTGAGAACTTTGCCCCAGGATGAGAACAGAAATCGTGTGTTTGCGGCACAGCGGCAGCAAGAGGCCCCATTAGCGAAAGCGCGCCTCTAGTTAAGAACAGCTTAAGGTTAAGAGTGGACCTCCGGAACGAATTAAGTTCGTAACTAGAGGTATACAGCAATGGCAACTTAACATACATGACTGTCATTCACCATTTGGTTTGAACCAATCATTGGAGACTCTCCAAAATGCTACTACATTCCTGGTAGTAAGATAGTATGGAGAGAAAAATCTGTGTGGGAAATTATAAAACTCTGTACATAGTAATGAACAATTAAACTGAGGAGCCTTTCATCTTCCAGCCTTTTCATTCATAGATATAGCAAATAAATATATTTAACAGATAAGACAACTGAGTACTGCTTGGAAACATGAAACTGGAAACATGAAATTTCACTTGCCTAAATGCATTTAGTGAGCTCAGAAAGTACTTCACAGCACCAAAAGAATTAGCAAGGATTATACCAATCAATGTTACATTTTTTAAAAGGATTAACAATTAAAGATTTAAAATACATTACCATTGATCTTCAGCATAAAATAGTTGTGATCAATAAGGAGCTAATCTGTAAATTTGATTAATTGAGTAAATCCTATTTACTATAGCACAGTATAAGCATAATTTACAAAAAATATAAGAATAACCCACTCTATCTTATGGTTTAAAGTATTAGATCAGCATCTGTGGAATTAACTAAAGATTCTAAATGTTTTTCTTTCAATCTGAATTCTGAATATACACACTGCAAATCACACAAAGCTTTCTAGAACTCACAACACTTCAAACAGGCAATTTGCACACATTTCACCTTAGCTGATGACTTAAGGAATAATGGTACATGTATTAGATTTCCTTTTTTACATCTAGTTAATAACTGACAAGTCTAATAAGTGACTGGAATTATGTGGATATTTTACAAAGTGCTTACGTTATGAAGATAATTAAGAACTGACATTTGAAAAAGGCTGCCCCCAACTACAATTTTAGGGAGTGGCTCACACACCAAAAAAGAAAGAAAGAAAAAGTATACCCACACTCACACAGCTGGTGTATATTTATAAGAGTCAAGTATGCATCTCAAACCCTAGTGCGTTCAGCACCCAATCCCCTAGGTGCTTCTACACTCAAAATGTCAAACATTCTAGCCACTTTTCAATAGTTTGTCCATGCTTTATTTTCTCCTTAGAGTAGACAATACCACGTTATTTGGACCAACATTCATTTTCAGTACAGTATTAGATAGAACATGCACGTAAATACCTGGTGCACCTGGACTTCTCCGTGACCCTTCCCCTCTGCAGGGAGGTGGGACCAATTCGGATGGTCCGCCCCTGCCACTTAATGGATCCAAATGGTTTCTAGAGAGTGGTAGGGGATGCTTTATCCCATGTTGATGGCCTTTCAGCTGATTCTCTGGTGGCCCGCTGCAAAGTGGACTTAACCAGGGCTATCGACTGTCTGGCTCCGAATGCCCTCTCCAATTGCATGAAGCCCAGACAGCCCCGTGGTTTTCCCCGGAGATGAGGGCAAGGAAACAATCGCTGAGATGACTAGAGCACTGGTGGCGGCAAACTCATTCTGAATCGGACCGGACACAGGTTAGAGCTCAACGTCAAGCCTACCAAGTGGCGATAGTGATGGTGAAGAGGACCTTCTTCACGCCTCTCTTGCATCTGCAGAAAATAGCAGCAGGAGACTCTTTCAGGTGGTTCGCAATTTAACAGAACCACCTTTGCCATCGGGGCCTTGTAAAGACCCCAAGACCTCCTGCAACGATTTTGCTAAGTTTTTTGCAGATAAAGTCGCTCAGATTTGGAAGGAGGTAGACTCCACCGTGGGAGCAGGGCTGGGGCGGGAGAGTGCTAGGGTTCTGTCTAGTCAAGTTGCACGGAATCAACTCCAATCTGTTACCTCCGAGGATGTGGACAGGCTGCTTGGATGAGTGAAACCAACCACCTGTCTCCTTGATAATAAAAGCGAGCCAGGAAGGGCTGGGCGATGGGCTCTGCGGGGTGAATGTTTCCCTCTGTGAGGGAGCATTCCCAGATGCGCTAAAAGAGGCAGTCATTAAACTGCTTCTTTAAAAAAAACATCTTTAGACTCGGCCAATATGGCCAACTATCGCCCAGTCTCAAATCTTCCATTCTTGGGCCAGGTGATTGAGTGGGAGGTTGCTGAACAACTCCAAGCATGCCTGGAGGATGTGGACCATTTGGATCCCTTCCAATTGGGATTCAGGCCTCATCATGGACTGAAACTGCCTTGGTTGCGCTGGTCGATGATCTCTGGCGAGCTGGGGACAAAGGTGAAAGCTGTTTCCTAGTTCTCTCAGCGGCCTTTGACACCATCGACCATAAAATCCTTCTGGATGTCTAGAGGAGCGGGGAGCTGGGGGCACTGTTATACAGTGGTTCCATTCCTTCCTCCTGGGCCATGTCCAGAAAGTGGTGGTGGAGGATGAGTGTTCAGACCCTTGGGCCCTCACTTGTGGTGTGCCTCAGGGTTCTGCCCTCTCCCCCATGCTTTTTTAACATCTATATGAAGCCGCTGGGAGAGATCATCAGGGGGTTTGGGCTGGGTGTTCATCAGTATGCAGATGATACCCAGCTCTACCTCTCTTTCAAAGCGGAACTAGTGAAGGCGGTCAAGATCCTGTGTGAGTGCCTAGAAGCGGTTCAAGGATGGATGGCTACCTTTGAACGTGACTCAGAAACTACAAGTAATGCAGAATGTGGCATCTACACTGCTGACTGGGAGCAGCTGCCGAGACCACATAAAACCGGTCTTGAAAGACCTACATTGGCTCCCAGTACATTTCCGACCACAATTCAAAGTGTTGGTGCTGACCTTTAAAGCCCTAAACGGCCTCGGCCCAGTATACCTGAAGGAGTGTCTCCACCCCCATTGTTCGGCCCAGACACTGAGGTCCAGTGCCGAGGGCCTTCTGGCGGTTCCCTCACTGTGAGAAGCCAAGTTACAGGGAACCAGGCAGAGAGCCTTCTCAGTAGTGGCTCCTGCCCTGTGGAACGCCCTCCCATCAGATGTCAAAGGAATAAACAACTATCTGACATTTAGAAGAAATCTGAAGGCAGCCCTGTTTAGGGAAGTTTTTTAGTGACATGTTTTGATGTATTTTTAATCTTCTGTTGGAAGCCACCCAGAGTGGCTGGGGAAACCCAGCCAGATGGGAGGGGTATAAGCAATTAATAATAATAATAATAATAATAATAATAATAATGGCGCTGATTTGGCCATAGGTCTAAGCCTTAGGCTTGCATATTCTGTCCTTGACTTCCTGGTTCAGGTAAAGTTTACTCTGCCCTTGACATTCAAACTGGAAAAACACAGTTTGCCGATTTTAATGCTAATGATAAACTACTGTTTACTCAAACTAAGAAGTTGGGGAAAGAATAACAGCATGCACCTCAGGCTATATGGCAGTGAAGTAGTGGATAAAGCAATGGTATACCTTCAAGCTTTTGCTTAAATTTTAAAAAATGAACCCTGTTAAAAATTATGTGCCAAAGATTTTCACTCTTCTTACCACACTTTTCTATGAATTCAAAATTAAACAAACAAAAATGACAACACTGGGTTACTATGTAAATTACGTAATTCAAGAAAATGAAATAAATGTTCAGTTTTCAAAAATGACTTTTAAAAACAATCTAGTAATCCCTGCTATCAGCCACTTTTTCTTAAAGAAAAGGAGATATAAGCTACAGATCTTTTCACTTGCTTTACATGCATTAATTAAAATTATATTAGAAGTTAATAATGCATGATTTCAAGACTTTGCCTAATTCTGATGATTTTGCAGCACAAGAAAGTCTGTACTGAAAGTTTTCAAAAACTAATTTATTCCAGTGAGAATTAAAATGTTAGAGTAATAAAATGTCTTCTACACGGTTTCTAATAGAAGAGAGACTTGCACCTTAGGCAATGGGCAGTGCTACAACTCTAGAAACAAAAGCTCTCAACATGGCTCACAAGAATGTCAGCTTTAAAATCCTCCTTTTCCTTCCCTGCAAAACTATAACATGTGAGAGTAACTAAATATTAGAAAGATCGCCTGAGGTCAAACCCAGATAAATGAATAGCAATTTTACACATTGATGGAACTGTTTTCCTTACTGAGGAATAATTTTAGACAAATCTGCAAGTCATCTGCAATCATGGACATTTTGCCAAGCTTATAATGACTGCTACTGTTTCCGCATTGCACAATATGAATCCATGAAATTCTAGTCATGGACTCAGACCTTTTCCTAACACTATAGCTGTAGTCTTTTTAAGGAGCATACACTTTGAAGTTAATGTCCATGTCCTCTAATATAAATGAAAACAACTTTTAAAATTAATCTATGCATAACTAGGGTTTTTGCTTTGGGGGAGGGGGTGTTCTTCTTACAGAAAAGCAGGAGAAACCTCTGAATGCACAGAGTTCTACAGCCTAGGTCTTATGTGCCAGGCCTGCCAACTTGAATCATTGATCACAAGACACAGTGCACACGCACCATTTAAATGGCAATGCCCATTTTAGAGGGGGCAAAGGGGACCTCAGCCCCTAGGGGTTGGCTCCTATGTTATGTGCCATTCCTGTATGGTTGCAGCTTCTGCATGGCCAGATTCCCACAGTGCAGGAATAATGTTGAAAATAACAAACCATGTGAACCACGGCTACTTCTTTCCTCAAGGATGAACAATTATAGGAACATAAGAAGGGGCCTGACATGGAGTCAGACTGTTAGTCTAACTAGTTCACTAACTGGCAGTGAGTGTCTAGGGTTTTTAAGACAAGTTTCCCCCCCAGTCCTACCTGGGGAGGCTACTGATTAAACCTGAGACCTTCTAAATGCAAAGCATATGTTCCAACACTGAGCTATGGGCCTGACTAAGAGTGTTCCTTGCTAATCCTTCCTTCCCAACTCACAGTTTCACTCTCTGTGCTAGCTTAACACACTCTTCTTATTCTACTCCTAATGGTGTGGTTTTTTCCATGTTACTGAAGTAGTCTCTCCCTTTTTAACTGGTTTAATCTGTGATGGCTAATTTTTATCACCAAGCACAAATTTTAATCACCAAGCACAAATTTTAATCACCAAGCACAAATTTTAATCACCAAGCACAAATTTTACCGTATTTTTCGCCCTATAGGACGCACCTAGTTTTTTTTTGGGGGGGGGGATAAATAAATAAAATATTATTCCCCCCCCCAGCCGCGGGAACTCCCGCAGGGCTCCCTAGGCTGCGGATATCTGCCCGAAGCGCGGGGCGCTCTGCTTCCGTGCGCCCCGCGCTCGGGCAAGCAGGCTGTTATCCGCAGCCTAGGGAGCCCTGCGGGAACTCCCGCAGGCTCCCCAGGCTTACGGATAGCTTCCTGAAGCCTGGAGAGAGAGAGGGGTCGGTGCACACCAACCCCCTCACTCTCCAAGCTTCAGCAAAAGCCTGCATTCGCCCCACAGGACGCACACACATTTCCCCTTCATTTTTGGAGGGGAAAAGGTGCGTCCTATAGGGCAAAAAATACGGTAATTTGTAGGGCTGTTAAGTACTCTGAGGCTGTTCTGTCTAGTATGTTACTGTAATAGAGAATGAAATATCTAACAGTGAGTAGCAGATTTTGCTTATGACATTAGGTTCTCAGTTCTTTCAATATATCATAACCCACAAATATTAAAGACTAGGTAATATGCAAGATTATTCTAAATCTACTTGACTAGATTAGTTAAAAGGGAGAGATTAACTAAATTTCATTAACTGACATTTCTATTAAAATAGGCACAAAGTATGTACATAAAAACCATAGATTTAACTATAATCAAACATAACATGTAAGCCCTTTTGCAAACAGCTTCAGTTTTGTTTTATATCAGTGGGTTTTGATAAACTAATTAAATGTACACAACAGTATCTATTCATTCTTACTTCTGCTTTGAAAAATAGGATCTTAAAGCCCAAGTAAAGAAGCACTAGATTCAGACCACATTCACATTGAGACCTAAACATGTTTTCCTTGAAAGTAATTACTGCCTCATTCACTTGCTGGTGAAACACTTGAGACTGCAAGTAGATCCCAGTAGATCAGTCAGCACCCATCAGAACTAAAACCTGCAGCAAGTCCCTAAAGTTGGGATATCAGACACTGGTACTCAGGGATATGCCACACAAAGGTCTGAGAAGGAGGGAAAACTGGGGCAGGGGGGCTTAACCAGTCCTATAAGAAACTTTATTCTTGATTGATTAGAGCACAGCACATGACAGGACCTGGCCTCTATGAGCTTCCAGGCTGGACCTGCTTCCTGTGTCTTGAGCCCCTCTGTCTGTTTTCCAATGCATCTTTGCTAACATTTCACTCTCAGAACTTTGACAGACCACTTAGCACACCTGCTAAATAGAAACAGTCTGGCAGAACAAGAAATGCTATATCCTAACTAGATTTCTATCAAATGGCATGTCAAAATCCCCAAATACGTTTTCACACATTTGCTCTGGGCAGACTGCCATATATGTTAATTAACCTGCAATGCCTCTGTATTAATAATGGTTATGATAAAAGTCTACTTTTGCAATGGGGTTTTCCAGCTACATCCAATATTGAAATATGAGGGGGTCCTACCCAGAGAATATAGGTACATATCCAGGACAGGATGGCGGCACAATCCTAATATGCATACCTAATATGTACTTAGATGTACATATGAAAAACCTCTATGTTTTACAATTCTGAATTTGTCAATACAAGAGTTCAGCTGTAAATTATATTTATTGGTCAAGAAGGCAGGATAACTAGCAATAAGAAGTTAAATATTCAACTCTGAGCTTTGTAAAAATATTTCATAAACTGAAGATATACATAAATACAAAGGATAGCATATACATTCTAA